>NC_136070.1:35372088-40944036 GCF_964261635.1 Lissotriton helveticus | reverse complement strand
CCCAGGGCTAGTGGAGCCCCACTGCAGGAGTTCAGGCTGCTGTGTAGGAGGAGGGCCACGCTGCAGTGGGGATGGTGAAAGCCTACCACCCTGTTTTGATGATGCCCCCACTAACTGCTGACCTGGCCCAGTAGTGCCTAATGCTCTGTCCCCCGGGCCCCTGAAGGAGGGCCCCCCTAGGTCCCTGAAGCTGCCGGGACCTTGCGCCACGCACGCGCTGTGCAAAGAAACGCCTAGAAGGGAAGGAGCATCGTGGACTGGACCCTCCAGAAGGTGAGGAATGTTACCCTGGGGCTTGCTGCTGGGGTTGTCCGCCCCCTTGCGCTGTGTGCCTGGAGGTGCTGGCCTGCAGAAGACTGCTTGTGTCCCCAGAGTGCTGTGACCAAGACTGCCCTGCTGATTGCCTGCCAAGCGCTATAATCTGGGAGCGCTGTACCTGCTAGGCGCTGGGGCTTGAGAAGTTGGCTGCCCCCCTAAGCGTCACAATAGTAAAGCGCTGTGTGTCTCTTGGAAGCGCTGTGCTGCAGAAGCACTGTATGAGGAGGATTGTGCCCCCAAGGAGCTGTGCTGGCTAGCGCTGCGCAGCTCGAAGAGGCTGCTTTTGTGCTCCTAAGCACTACCGTGCCAGATTCGGCCGCCCCTCCCCGGGAGGACTATGGTTGGGCCCCGTTGGCCCTAATTGTACACCAGAGCCCCCTGGACTGGGCAGGAGCCCGAATTACACTGTTGATGACTGCCCCGCCATAGAGATCGCCCCTGGTTAGGGGAGTAGTACAGCCCACCTGCCCTGTTGCCCCTTTGACAGCGGGGCTGGCGTTTAAGGAACCTGGCACTTCAGAACTGTGCCCAGTCTCAGATGACCCATGTAAAATACGGTCCCTGGAAAAAGTTACCCGGGGTTCACCTGTTATGCCCCCATGTTGACGTGCCCTTCTAAACAAGGTTTTTATGCTTAATGGAATGTACCTGTTTCTGCTGCAGTAGTGGGTTTCCTCTGGCCTAACGAAATGGTTCTGCCCATAGCCCCTTTATGATGACAGGTGGTCTGATGTCAATGGTTTGCACCTAGTGTTTTATTTGAAGGTGCACTTACCTGCTCCAGTGTTCTCCAAAGAGTTATGGATGTCCCATGTTAAAAGTGATTCAGGCCCGGTATATTTTAGGCGTTCCGCCTGTGGCTGAAGCTGATGATGCCACTGTATGTGCAGCGGGCCCTGTGTTTTATGCACAAAAGTATATGATGTACAAGTAATAATGATTGAATCTGTGTGTTGAATATAGATGATATTTGCATACATCCTGTGTGAAGTCTCTTGTGACCCTCTGTGTATTTATTGCACATGACTGCTGTGCATTTCCTTTACACATTGCCTCAGATGTAAGACTGACTGCTCAGTGCCAAGCTACCCAAGGGTGAGCACGGGTTATACAGTGAGAGTAATCACCTGCCCTTGACGGGAGTAGTACGTTCTGTCTGGCTGGGGACATCCCTTCAGCCAACCAGACACTGCTGGTTTCAACATTTACTCTGTGTGGAGGGGGCATTCCATGGGTGTTTTTGGGGGTATTCCCACGCAACTCCCATGGTTTTTGACAATGCTCCAGATCTACAACATGGCTTAAATCTGGGTCAGTGCCAAAACTAATGGCTTCCCAAAGCAGGAGTAAATAGGAGAAATGTTTATATTTCTCCTCATTGTTTTCGCTTTCCACATGTGCTGCATTCTGCAGCACGAATAGAACTAGTAAAATGCCTCCTTTGATTGCTTTTAGTGCATGAATGTGCCTCTTCCTGCACAAAAACAATCATGCCAACAACACAGACATCCTTGCACCATGATGCCAGGGTACCTGCATTGGTTCTCAACTACAGTTTGTGAGCCAGCACTGGTAGTATTACCAGAATAATGCGAAGAGCCAGAACGCAAGCCACTGTTGTTCATGACAATTGTGTTTTTGCATTTTTTTTGCGTGAAATACATCCTCATGACAAAAATGTGCACATTGCTTAAAAGTATAGCGCTAAATAATGGATTAGCATTGTGCATAATTCTGCCTAATTTTCCAGAAATCTTGTGTGATTATGTGAAACAAATTGCATGAATTCTGCATGCCCGGCCACTGGATCTATGCGATTTTGTGGCTATGGCATTTTTGCAGAATTGTGGATCTGCCACATAATCCAACATCTACTGCCTAATCTGCCGTTTTAAAAAGAAAACATTTTTGTTTCAACCTCACACGGCCCAGAAGTTACTAAAATCACAACAGCATGTGTTCCCGCACAATGGAAGGCCATTTGCAAAGTTTGACTGGTATATGGTTTCCCAGGGCATGTCCACCCCGTGCATGTATACCCAGGGCTGCAGCAATGATTGTGCCACCCTGTGTGTGACAAAGTACCAAATGGCTCCAAGCCTGCCACTGCAGACTGGAAGTGCATTGAAAACACTGCTAGTTTGACTTTGCCATTCAAACCAATGGGAAGGCCCCCACTTCCCTTAACAATATATGTAAGTCTCCCCTAAGGAAGACCTATTGAGCCCTAAAGCAGAAAGCTGTGTATTGTTATGTAGGACATGTATTCTTTACATATGCCTTAACATCAACACTTCTAAATTGTTGTTTTGCTGTGGGAGAGTTAGTAGCCCTGTTGCCTAACACAGGGTTACAGGCAAACCCCTCAGCCCAGGTAACTGCTGAATGGGACTACCTAGATGGGTATTGGAAGGTATCACATTTATCGTGGCCTTAAACCTGACTTTCTTTCCCTTGTTGAATTTAATGTCACTGTTAAAGAAATGCAACATTTAGAAAATTACAATTCTGTGGCTGGACTGTGGCCTCACATGGTCACTGGCCACCAGACAGCTTTCTGCCCTCCAGGGGAGTAGTAGGAATGACTCCCAGGTTTAGGAAGAACAGCAGCCTGCTAAAGGGCGAGGTGTCACCTCCCTTTTGCAGGAGCCACTCAAGGTGTTAGCCCAAAAGGCGAGCTTCAAAGGCAAAGCCACTGTTGATTGGAAGATAGCGATCACTCTCCTGAGGGGCTGCCCATTGTTTGGGTAGATAAACTGTTGGCAGGGACAGAGAGGGGAGACCCTGGCCCACACCAATCATTCAGTGTAGGCCACAGGCGCCACACCTCTAGGGTGAGCTATTAATCTCCTAACATCCGAGAAGGAGTTCAGACATCTTGAGAGTGGGCAGAATAGTGTAGTCTGAGATTGCAAGATGCCATTGATAGCCAGAAAGTCATCAGCACGAGGGAGGGGACCTGGTAGCCCGTTCACTAGTGACCACATCATCCCACCAGGGCACTTTCTGAGGATAAATATGGCACCCTGAACCTTAGATAACACCAGAACTGGTAAAAGGACCAAAGAGGGACTGCCCTACAGACCCCTTGACTTGGCAAGGTGCAGGAAATTCAACTACCATCTGCTGGACTGTACCTGCTGCACCTTGGGCTAGAGAAGAGTGGACTGTGCCTCTGGCTCCTGGCTTTGGAAAAAGTATCTCTCAAGCACCAGACCAAAGAATTGACTTCCATGGTCAGTTAGCTGACACCCTGGAACCACTTTGTTCGCCATAAGTGTGGCAGGGTATGCTCAGACGTGAGTCCCTTGCTCACTTTGGCACTGGATTCAAGCAAGCCGGGCTGAAGACGGCTGGAATGCCAGAAACCGTTCCTCGGAAGCTAGTTTCCGGTCCAGGGAAGGCATGGCATGGCAGTTCGGGCTGGACTGTTCCCATGAGGCACAGGGTCAGACTTATTTGCATATGGCCATGTCTGAACTGGGGTGGCAGAGTGGGCTAAAGAACGGTGATGGATTAAACCCAGATCTGTTGACTGGGTGTGAGTGTTTGATTGGTTCAGATGCTCCGTCCATCACCACCCCCTTTTGTGACACCCTGGAACCAGCATCAGGGCCATTGAATCTGAAGTAGCCCAACCTGGCAAGTCATTACCCATTCCAGAAAAATCCAATCTGACTGCAGCTGGGTGCACCAAGAGAACAATCCTCAATGGGCAAAACTTGCACCCACATAGGCCGGATGCAGGAGTGTTGTCTATGTCCAGATTGGTTGCCGAAGAGGGACACCAGCCTCCGCAAAAAGATATCACTCGGACCTGCTGTGGAAGGCTACCACAGGTGGCTTTTCTACTGTCTCAAAGAGGACTTTGAGGGATACCCATCTCTGAGGTCAAAGTCGCTCCACCTGACCTCTGGACTGAAGAATAACCGTAAAGGCACTCTTGTCAACTGCACAGCACCAGGACTTTTTCCCGCTAAAGCGGCGATAATTTTATCGCCCTATTAGCAAGATGTCGCTAACAGCAGTTAGCGACAGCTTCTAGGTGATAGCGACTGGTTTGGGGCCTACTTTGCATGTCAGCGATATTTATCGCAAATGACATGCAAAGTGGGCGTACCCAACCTGTTAGCGACTGAAAGCAGTCGCTAACGCAGCTATTGCCTATTAGCATGGCAGGCTGTGCGATTAAAAAAGTCACGCTAAGCGTGATTATCGCCAGAACCTTACGCCTGCTCAGACCATGACTTAACCTGTTTATCCAATGGGAGGTGGATATTCAGAATAAGTCTCCATTAGTGTTAATGCCTGAATATCGCTTATAATTTTTCCTGTTTTACATCACAGGTTAATGCATTGTTTTAATTCTTTCCTCATGAGGTTAGAGCGTGATTGGCTGTGTGAAGCCTCATGTGAGCTTGGTTTGTTTTTGGCATAAGGGTCTAAGAGGACCTTGAGCTGAGCTAGAGCAAGGCATCCGGCTTGAGCCTTCAGTCTCTCAACCAACTCTACTTTCACAGAGACCTAAAGCCCACTGGACATGGACTTGAATTTGAATTCCAACAAGAGCATCTAACCCTTTCACCATGTGGGCTTGATAAAATGGCTAGCACTTTAGAACATTTGCAATCCGGCAAAACTATAAAATATTGTTTAGCCTGTTTAATGTAGAACACAAATTGTATATTTAAAGCAGAAAGTTTTTAGGAAATGCTAAGGTTACAAAATGTAATTGTAAGCACCTACTACCCCTGATGAGGCGTCAAATTGCTTTTTCGGTGAGTAGCACACTACTCCGGAACCCAAAAGGATTAGTGGTGGATTAGTATATGGAAATATGAGTTCATTTGAGCCATGCACATGATTATAGTGCCTATAAATAAAATTCTCAAAAGATATCTTAATTGTGTCATGTGCTGTAGAGTAATGGCCTTCATTTAGAATTAGTTACGGCTTCAATTGGACCATGATTGAGGCATTTAAAAATCTTTTGAGATATAATTTTTACGTGTTTATTGTTGTAGTGCACACCTTTCTCGCATGCAAAACTTTGAGTAATGTGAACGTAAGTGGTTTGGCCCAGTTAATTTCGAAAAGTATGGTAACTCCTGCTGCAACACATATTGGAACCGCAAGAACCACACCCTCAATATTTTCCCCAGATAAATTTCAACAGATTTTCCTTGCCAAAATGTACCTAGGAAAAGCTTTACTAGGGGATAAGTGCATTGTAAATAATAGTTCAAGTTCAAGTTCAAGTTCAGAGATTTGTATAGCGCACTACTCACCCAGAGGGTCTCAAGGCGCTTGAGGGAGGGGTGTGCTCTACTTATCGAATATCCAAGTTTTTAGTTGCTTTCTTAAGGCGAGGTGGTTTAGTGTAAGGCGGAGGTGGGTGGGGAGAGAATTCCAGGTTTTGGCCGCTAGGTAGGAGAAGGAGCTCCCCCCCATGGTGGATTTATGGATGCGCGGAATGACGGCGAGGGCTTGATTGGACGATCGTAGTTGGCGGGTGGGGGTGTAGAAGGACAGTCGCGTGTTGAGGCATTCGGGTCCTAGGTCGTAAAGGGCTTTGTGTGCGTGGGTGAGGAGACGGAACGTTATTCTCTTGTTGACGGGGAGCCAATGGAGGTCTTTCAGGTGGCCGGAAATGTGAGCTTATCGAGGGATGTCCAATATGAGTCTGGCTGAGGCGTTTTGGATGCGTAAGAGCTTCTTCTGTAGTTTGGCTGTTGTTCCGGCGTAAAGTGTGTTTCCGTAGTCCAGTCGGCTGGTGACCAGTGCATGGCTGACCGTCTTTCTTGTTTCGGTGGGGATCCAACGGAAGATTTTTTTGAGCATGCGGAGAATGTTGAAGCAAGATGATGAGACGGCGTTGGCTTGTCTGGTCATCGAGAGGGAGGAGTCCAGGATGAAGCCCAGGTTACGTGTGTGATCCGTAGGTCTGGGTGCGGTTCCTAGGGCCGGTGGCCACCAAGAGTCGTCCCAGGCAGAGGGGGATGAGCCTAAGATGAGGACTTCCGTTTTGTCGGAGTTTAGTTTTAGACGGCTGTTCTTCATCCACTCAGCTACTTCTTTCATTCCTTCGTGTAAGTTGGTTTTGGCGGTGTTTGGGTCTTTGGTGAGAGAGAGGATCAGCTGGGTGTCGTCTGCGTAGGAGATGATGTTGAGGTTGTGTTGGCGAGCGATGGATGCGAGGGGACTCATGTATACGTTGAAGAGGGTGGGACTGAGTGAAGATCCTTGTGGTACGCAGCAGATGACTTCAGTGGCCTCTGATTTAAAAGGGGGGAGGCGGACTCTTTGGGTTCTTCCAGCGAGGAACGAGATGATCCAGTCCAATGCTTTCCCTTGTATTCCGATGTTGCTGAGGGTGAATGAGGGTGTTATGACAGACTGTGTCGAAGGCTGCGGAGAGGTCGAGTAGGATGAGGGCGGCTGTTTCTCCGTTGTCCAGTAGAGTTCGAATGTCGTCTGTTGCTGCGATGTGGGCGGTTTCAGTGCTGTGTTTGGCTCGGAAGCCGGATTGTGAGGGGTCGAGGGATTTGTTGGATTTGAGGAAGGCGGCGAGTTGACTGTTGACGGCTTTCTCAATGAATTTGGCAGGGAATGGGAGGAGCGAAATGGGGCGGTAGTTTTTAAGTTCAGTGGGGTCTGCTGTGGGTTTCTTCAGAAGGGCGCTGAGTTCGGCATGTTTCCAGCTTTCCGGGAAGGTAGCGGAGTTGAAGGAACAATTGATGATATCTCGGAGATGGGGTGCGATGATGGAGTCTGCTTTGTTGAAGATGTAGTGAGGACATGGATCGGTTGGTGATCCTGAGTGGATGGAGTTCATCAGGCGGATGGTGTCTTCAGTGGAGATTGGGTTCTAGTCGAAAAGGATGTTAGAGTGCGGTTTTGGTTCGGAGGTGGGTGGAGTGGGCTGGTCTTCGGACTGGTTTACAAAGCTGTTATGTATGTCTGCGATTTTGTTGTGGAAGAATGAGGATAGAGAGTCGCAGAGGTCTTGGGAGGGAGTGATGTCGTTGGTGCCGGCGGTGGGGTTGGTAAATTCTTTGATGATGTTGAATAGTTCCTTGCTGTTTTGGGCATTGTTGTCGAGTCGATCCTTGAATGCTGATTTCTTGGTGGATCGGATCAGTTGGTGGTGTTTGCGGGTGGCGTTCTTGAAGGTGGCCAGGTTGTCAGTGGTTGGGTTTTTTCTCCAGGCTTTCTCGAGAGTGCGGCATAGCTTCTTGGATTTCTTAAGGTCATCGTTGAACCAGGGGGCTTTTTTGTTACTTTGCTTGAATAGATGGTTCTTCAAGGGTGCTAGTTCATCGGCGCTGTGGGTGATCCATTGTGTGAGGTTGGTGGCTGCTTGGTTTGGGTCCGATGATATGGCAGGAGGGTTTTGGTGGAGCGAAGTGAAGAGCTGGTCGGTGGTGATTTTGTTCCAATTTCTTCGAGGAAAAGGATGTGGGGGGTTGTGGGTCGTGGTCTTTTTGTAGCTGAAGTGGACGCAGCTGTGGTCCGTCCAATGGAATGTTGTGGTGTGATCGAAGGAAATGTGCTTGCTGGAGGAGAAGATAGGGTCGAGCGTGTGCCCGGCAAGGTGGGTGGGGGTGTCAACAAGTTGTTTGAGACCAAGATTGTCCAGGTTGTCCAGAAGGGCTGTGGTGTGCTGTCGTTTTTCTTTTCCAAATGGAAGTTGAGGTCTCCCAGTAGAATATAGTTTTCGGAGGTGAGGGCATGTGGGCTGATGAAGTCAGTGATGTCTTCACTGAATTGTGTGCGGGGACCTGGTGGTCTGTAGATGAGGGTGCCTCTGAGTGTGGTCTTGGGGTTGGTGTGGATCTGGAAGTGAAGGTGTTCGGCGGTAGCGAGGTTATCGTCGGAGCTGGATGTGATGCGGATGGTGTTCTTATGGACGATGGCGATGCCTCCTCCTGTTTGGTTGATGCGATCCTTTCGGATGATTTTATAACCGTCCGGGATGGCTATGGCGATGTCGGGTGTTGAAGAGGCGTTCATCCAGGTTTCTGTTAGGAAGGCGACGTCCGGTGAAGTGGTGTCGAGTAGGTTCCAGAGTTCAATGGAGTGTCTGTGGACCGAACGGGTGTTCAACAGGATGCACTTGAGGTGGTTAGAGTCAGAGTTATGTCTGGAGTTAGTGGATTTGGTGTGGGTCCTGATGCAGTCGAGTTTGCAGGAGTGGCAGGTGAAGGGTCCTTGGGTGTGTCCTCGGGCAGCTTGGTAGCATTGTGGTGTGCGGCCGGGGTTAAGTGCCGAGAGGGTTGCGGCGTTGTAAGTAAAGCGGGTGGAAAGGATTTTGCGGGGACCAGGGGGTTTGGCGCTGGGCGCGGTCCAGGCGCGGACGGGCGTAGACGGGCTTACCTTTAGCGCACTTTCGGCGCGCATGGGGCGCGATCGCTGCGCGTGAATGCTGCGCGCAATAGCATCTGTCATAAGAGGGTAGTGGAGGGGCGAGGGAGGAGCAGCTGGTAGGTGGGAGCGGGGTGGAGATCCGGGCAGGGAGGCACGACAACAACAACAAAATGGCAGGCAGCCTAAAGCGAAACAGGATGCAAATGCGATGCAAATGGCAGTGGCACCGGCACAATCAGGCACACACCAAATCTACAGGCAGCGCAGCACAATTGAAAGCACAGCAACAGCGCACTTTGGCAATCTAGCGCTACGATCTAAAAATGAATTCAATGAATAAACAATCAAGGCAATCTAGCGCTACTATGAAAATGTGCAAATTAATCAGGCAATAACAGCAGTCTGGCGGTGAAGCGCTACGATACCAGGCTGCAGGCAGGGCGGAGAGCAGCGTGGGGAGCGACCGCTTCTGTTGAGAACAGGACGGTCACAGCGCTACAGCGGGGGAGCGGGGCTAGCAGTATCAGTGGGAGGGAGGAGCAGCTGGGAGGCGGGAGCGGGGTGGAGATCCAGGCAGGGAGGTACGACAACAACAACAAAATGGCAGGCAGCCTAAAGCGAAACAGGATGCAAATGCGATGCAAATGGCAGTGGCACCGGCACAATCAGGCACACACCAAATCTACAGGCAGCGCAGCACAATTGAAAGCACAGCAACAGCGCACTTTGGCAATCTAGCGCTACGATCTAAAAATGAATTCAATGAATAAACAATCAAGGCAATCTAGCGCTACTATGAAAATGTGCAAATTAATCAGGCAATAACAGCAGTCTGGCGGTGAAGCGCTACGATACCAGGCTGCAGGCAGGGCGGGGAGCAGCATGGGGAGCGACCGCTTCTGTTGGGAACAGGACAAGCAAACTTTGGTGCAGTGAACACTAAATCTGTAACTTACGTCCCTTTTTCAGTCAAATATCATAATTGATACTATTTATCACATCCAATGAATTTAAATCTTCCTAGTATCTAATTTACAATTACATGTCCACTAGATATTGCACTCTCCCCCCAGGCATTTGCAATTGGAGTCTAATTAAATTTACATAGTGTGCAGTACAAAATTGTGCAGTCCTAGTGAGAATAATTGTCATTGTTTGTTTGGGAAAAGATATATCCGTGCAATATTGTTTTTCCTGAATGACCATAGCTTTTTCATGCCCTGCTCACATTGTACTTGGTTAGTTCCTTCATGCATTTGGCATGCTGTGCAAGTATTTTCCGAAAGCATATTTTACTCCGAATGTTTGTTCTTTGATGCAATTTTATTGTCATAGGATCAAAACAAATGTATTAGTTCACACAGTCCTTTTTTTGAATGTATCTATATTTACCTTTCCAAATGTATATCCGTTTGAGGAAACACATATTCAATTATGTTCATTTTGACAAGTAACAGACACATTGCACTGTATTGTGGCCCAAAGAGCTTCTTTGTGGATGGGAAGCAAGCTATTCAAATGGTTGTGCTTTGTTGGAAAACTGTTGGCTCATAGTGTGACCTGAATGGAAAGAGTATTGGTGTCAGCCCTAGAGCCTCCTTGGGTGCTCCTGCTGTGACTCAGCTTATATGTATGCGGAGTGACGCAAAGATCAGTAAGACATATATTTGACAATGCTTATAGTTAAAAGTGTAGTGTTTTTTCCTTGATGACCAGAGGGTTGCTATAATGCAAGAAATATTTCAGATGCACTAAAGCTTGGATTGTACTCAATCTTTACCACCGCCTGCTGAGGGCTACAAAGAAGTAAGGGTGGAAAGATTGCATAGCAGCACTATGCCGAACTCAGTGAAGCCGCTAAAAACCTCTGCTGCACTACATGGAGTTCCGCGCGTGTACAATGTTGCTTGTCCCACCCATTCACTTGACGTTTCCGCCGTACGGCAACGCAGATTTTATGTTCAGGCAGAAATATCAGCAAACTGCAGTGCACCCACAATCCGCTGATGCAACGGTGGTCCGACATCCAGGACCGAGAGCAGGCCCTGCTGAACCTGCTAGTGATTGGGGTCCCAGGTCTTGGTGTGTAGCTAATTAATAATATTAAATTACTTGCGTGTTCTATGTTTTTGCAAAATTTTTTCCCCAAATAGCAAGCGTGCTGTTCACATGCAGGTAAGTTACGTTTACAAATCTTATATTATGTGATTGTTTCTCTAGACAGGTGCTCAGCGCTACCTAATCGTACTTATTTGAAACTTTGCACTTGCTTGGCTGATTATGTAAGAACTTAAGTAATGCAAACTATGGAGAGACTCCTTTCCTTTGTCCTGTCACTAAAATAGTGGTAGTTAGTATTAGTAATTTAGCAGCATGCACCCTCTCATGTCAGTTCTTAGAACCTTTTTTGTGGCTCGTACAGTAACAAGCAACCAACCAATTTGGTGTATGCATTAGTGAATCGGCCCATCAAAGTGGGTTGAGAATTATTGCAAATGAGACTGGAACTTAGAAGCAAATATCATTAGTTGCAATGTATTAGTAAATCCAAAGTTTGTGGAACAGGTGCACTAGGTAGGTTTAGGAAATATGGAATAAATAGATAGGGCTGCCATGACCGCAATATTAGTCTACTACTAGTTGATCTGATTTAGGAAAGTTACATTTTATTGTAATTGCTGGTTCCTGTCAAAAGAATTTTGGGGAGAGATTATTTATTTACCACCAATCATTTTTTTGTCTCTTTTATTATGTCTTAAATCAGCATCCAGGGGCAAGACGGCGTACAAGGTGGGTGCCGGAGCTGGAGGTGCTGCACAAGAACACTCCTCTGCCGATGGCTCTGCTGGCCCCAGTAAGTCCTCTTATTGTTAATATTATTAAATATTTCCCTAACTTTTAACGTTCCTTATTTTGAACTATTTATTTCTACCTGTTTCCTAATTCTTTTTTTTCCAAATCCTCCTCGTATATGTGTTTCTAAATTCTTGTTCTCCCTGCATTATCCTACTTACTTATTTTATATTTCTAGTGTCTGGATTTTCCCTCAAACTGTCTCTGTTTATACTAGTCTGTCTGTAGCTTCCTTTCTTATGGTTTTTCAGTCAGCTTTCCCTCTCCTCTTATATATTTTGTGGACTGCCTAGTGGTGGTACTGTAAGACTCAGAGAACCCACTGGTCACGGTCACTTACTACTACTAGTACTACTACTCTGCCGTGCAGATTGCATGCCCAAGTAAGGTATTCTACGCATGTTTGTTGCTCAATCAGTAAAACAAGAGTGACCATAGTCAAGTAGGATACTCCCAAAGTTGTGTCTTCTTCTTATCTAGGCCTAATATTATTAGCAGCAGTTGATGTTGAATTGATTACCGTGCACCTTGGCTGGAATGAAGTACGAAAAGGCGGACAGCCCTATTGTATTTGCAAGCTAAGACCTTATGTCCAGTTGTCCACTCCTATTTCTTTTCAAAAACTCAGATTCACCAATAGCTCGAGCCCCTCCAGTCCTTTACAGGTTGTCTTCTTGAGAGACTTTTAAAAAATTGCCACCAACAAAATGCTCAACCTGATATTTTTGATAGGAGATACTGTCTGTATCTGAATTGTAGTGATGTGTGTGGTGTATTTTCAATTATGCTACAACAGCAACAAATAATAGGGTAAGACCTTGCTAGCATCTGAAAAATGTGTAATGTTTTTTCTAGCCGCACCGACCACCAGTGCCGGGGCCAGCGGGGATGGCGGTGCCAGCCAGGTAGCAGATGCGGCAGCTGTAGAGGGTGAGCCTGCGGCAGTGGTGTGCGGTGGTAAGTCATATTGCTTGCTTATTGACAATTAATTATATACTCGCTGCAAGGGTGTACACTGTACCGTTCAGACTTCTGAACAGATGAACACGCCACTCTTTACTTAGCATATACACCAGTAACTATTTAATTAATAGCATCTTCTATCATGAACTCAGCAGAGAAAGTTTCATGAAGAGTCAGACATTGATGGGTTGATGGAAAAGGAAAAGAAGGATGGAAGGAGGAAGGACGGCTGAAATGTAGTACGACTGGAAGAGAAGGATGGATGGGCCAAAGAATGCATATATTATAGATGGATGATAGGATGCATGGGTGGGTGAAGGATGGGTGAAAGGTGAAAGGATGTCTGCCTGGGTGGGTTAAAGTGTGTGGGTGAAAGGAATCCTATGGGGGGTTTACTGGGTCAAAGAACGCATGGGTGGTAAAATGACAGTTGTGTGTTGGTGAAAGGTTTGTTGTGAATGAGAGCCATGTTTGGATGGATTGATATATGGATTGATAGATGGCATTCCTAGGTGAAGACTGGATGAGTGAATGTAAAACTTAAACGGTGACTGAGTAGCACAGCCAAGGATGAAGAATAAAAATAAACAAAGAACAATGCAATGCAATGATAAATGGAAAAATCCCTGGGAAGAAGAGTAAACACAGAATATTTTTATTATCAAGGTTTGTGATTCAAATGGTTGAGGTGGTATTTCAGACTGCTCCCTTGACTCACAGTAGTTTTTTAAGCGCAACATATATTATCTATCCTTCCTAGTTCCCACCCATCATCATCAATCGCCTCCAAGTCCCTACCTGTGACACACATTTCGCCAGTGACAGCCATGGGTAACCTATCAGCTTCATGGTTACATTGGTGGCACTGCATTGCTGGCTGTGCAGTGTACGTCTGTCTCAGTTAATGTGTAGGCCCATTTACAAATGTCATGGCAATGCGAAATATAAATAGTTGTGTTTTCCTTCACTTCTAGTGCCTACTCATTCAGTTCTTAGTACATAAGTAATTCCAGTCCTTTCCTAACTTCCTCGCTCTTTCCCAGCCTTCCATAAAATTTGAAAAAAAAGTACTTTGCGTGCGCCACTTTCTCTGGCCAAGTAATATATTTTATTACTCGCTTACCCGTCGCGCGTTGCTGCGATCTCCAAAGAAAGGAAATTCTATGAAACTCGTTATGATAACATTCAATTTACATTGTGTCATTTTTATTGAAACTTATTCATTTTAATATGGAAAACATTTCAAAGTGTTGTTTTAATTCTATTTATTTATTCGAGTGCTTGCTGATACACGATTTTTTGTTTTTCCGCCTGGTGCGTACATCTTTATTTGAAAGATTATGAGGGGGCCGATATTTAAAAAAATTGTATGCCAGAAACCGTTGCGGGAGTGTATTCAACAACTTCCCAAAGTTTCCTGGCAATCGGATGAATGCTGTTTTAATTCTATTTATTTATTTGAGTGCTTGTGGATACACGATTTGTTGTTTTTCCGTCTTGTGCGTACATCAGTATTCGAATGATTATGAGGGCCCTGGGGGGCCGATATTTAAAATAAATGTATGCCAGAAACCTTCGCAGGAGTGTACTCAACAACTTCCTAAAGTTTCATGGCGATCGGATGAATGGTGTAGTAATGCATAAAGGACAAACAGACAGACAGACAGACAGACATACATTCGTTTTTATATATATAGATTGCTTCCTTAACGGATTACATCTGTTCAAATTTTTCCCTTTAATTGCCGAACAAAGTGACTGGCTACTAGCGAAAGCTTAGGCGTGTCATGATGATGATTAGTTAATTGTCTGCCTATCTGGCCTATTTGCTCAACCTTACCTGCAGTCGACTAAGTTAAAAGATATTTTCCTTACTGCCAAGCAAATCTATTTTGTTGCTAACAAGTAATGTTAAATGTTTTGACGGAGGGTGAGGCCTGAGAGTAAAGTGGGAATAAAGAGTAGGTGACTTTACATTTTGTAGACAGGATAGTCTGCAATGAACGTGCCAAATACAATATCATGTTCCTTAATCCTTTCCCTGTACTGTAGTACATTGCTTTTCCCATGGGCAGACAGGAGGATGTCTGTCTGTCTGCATAATTGTCTTCTTTATATTTAGTTGTAGTACCTCATGTGATGTATTTCATTCATATTAACTATTCATCTGCCTTGTGGTAGTCAGGGTGAAATTGAGGCAGAGCTAATTGTCTAGTACAGCTGCCCCACCTGCAGTCAGTAGCAAAGTAACGCGACACAAGTATGTTTGTCTAGGTCTCAAGTTGAGCTGGCATGCCTACATTAATTTAGCTCAACAACAGAGAAAAGAATACTTGTATACTCCATAGTGATTAATGCCTGAAACTCTTTTATTTCTCAACATAGCTACTTCTGCCAATCCATCACAACAACTCAACAGGCAGGAGGTAGCAGCCAAGACCCGGCAAAGGAAGCTGGAGGCCATCAGGACCAAAAACCAGTGGCTGGTGGCCGAGGAGGAGGAGGAGGAGGAGGAGGAGAGGAAAAGGCGGCTGCAACAGCTGTAGCCTGAAATGCCCTGGGCCCCTTCCAGGCCCCAGTGCTTTCAGTAGTCCGGTGCCATGGTAACAAGGCAGCCACCCGCTGGAATTCTAGAGAATTTAGAGCATTTCAGCACTGCATGCTCCATGGGCTGGCATGCATGGAAGTCAGGCTGGAGGAGCGTTTGGAGAAATTGGAAAGGAAGCTCTAAGCCCGCTGCTAGGCTTCTCTCAGCCCTTTTTTCATCTTTTTTTCGGTGGGTGGGACTAGTTGGGGAAAGGGTGGGAATGTGGGAGTTGGGACATTTTTGGGGTTTTCTTATTTATTTCTTCTTTATGGACAATTTTGTTTTTGGACTTTTACTTTGGACTAAACTTACTTTGGATATTGGTTGGGGTTAGGGAGATGGGTGGGCCAGGTGTTGTGGGTTTACTAGCTTATATTTGTTAGGGAAATAATTGTTTTTATAGTTGCACATATGATTTAAAACTTTTTTGGGGTGGTTACTGTTTTACTTCACACTGCTGCCTTTGCTGCAGGCCCAGTCAGTTTTTAAAATCTTGCTGATAGTGTAACAACAACAAAATAGGTATGCGGTTCCCTCACTTGTTCTACTACTCTCTCATCCTAGTCTCTGCAGTCTGCAGATATATTAACCATTAAGGACTCCGATGGGGTGGATGTGCGAATTGCTATTGTACATAGCTTATTGCAGCTCAACAATGAATCTGCCACAGTTCTTCTCTCACCTGATTAGATGAAGCGATGGCTGCAAGGTTTACCAAGGTGTCATGTGGGTGGTAGTAGACAGTAACAGATAGCTAGTGCTCTAGTCGAATCGTGAAAGCATCAGATCCAGAAGTGAGGTCCCGCTCCCTCCTAGCCAAACTCAAACTGTAGGATGAGGAATATTTATCACAGGGAACTAATTAAATTGAAATAAAAACGGAGTTAAAGCTGATATTATATGCAAGCTTTGCAAAAAAGTGAGGCAGGTACCAGAGACAAGACTACTAGAAGAAGAGAGACAATAGAGAAAATATGATATGCAATGCTAAATTAAAATATTCAGAATAGTGAGCTAGTAAAAGTTACACAATGTAGTCGACTCGATCTATGAAGTGGACCATCATAAACCTTTGACGCAATACGGTTCCTGAAGGATGATACTGGCAATTCTACTAGTGTGTGTGGGTAGCTAATCTAAATTTATATAACATTGCCAGTGTGGGTTATACTTAGAGGTGAAGAAGATCCTCCCCATGCACGGAGTTGGTGCTGCTTTCACCACATCCACCCCACCAAGTGTGCGATCAATTAATGGTATAAATTTAATTTAGTCACACTTCAATAAATCACACAGCCCAGGGAAAGAAGCTTAGGGGTTCGATGAATGGATGAGAAGGGGATTTGAGGTAAAGGTTTGACAAAGACAAACACTACACAAGTCAACATTCATTTTGGCAGCCGACCGTCATAAATTTGTTATGGGAGGAAAAGGAAATGGAGGAATGATGATGAGTGGTACAGGTAACCCAAATCAAATTGTCCGTCTGTCCCAGAGAGACAAAAGTTACATTATGTTCTGTTGTACCGAGCTTTGAAAGATAGCAAATAAAATTAAAATATCTGTTGAGTCAATTAAACATAAACAACGCACACAGTTCTAATGATTTAAAGAGAAAAAATGATACTGTGTATGAATTCATACTGGCCCTCCGGTCTAAACATGCGATTTTGCTGATGTGGCCGATACTACTGCACTGCTGGGGAGAGGGCTGCTTTGCGTAATGAAGATATCTTCCTCTTCTTCACCTTCCAACATGATCGGATTGGATTCAGATTCCCTGCTCAGCCGGCTTTCACCCCCTTCACCAATATCACTTGCAATTTTTTTGCCGCTAAGGTGCGCCTTCCGAAGGATCATATGGTGCTTTCTGAAATGGGTTGTCTGGCCTCCGGTACCATAGTTTGTACCAAACTTACCCTGACTAGCACTTGCTCCCCAAACAGAGCATATGGCAATGTTCACCTCCTTCTGGCTAACCGAAAAGAAGTCCCAAACTGGGGAGCTCAACTTTCTGATGCTGGTGCCACTGCCAATGTCAGATCAACTGAGAGTAGGCAGGCATTTTGATGTTTGATTCTCTACAGTACCTACTTCTACTGAGGTGGTTGTGAATGTAGGTAGATGTCGGGATATTGCAAATATGGCAACTGGCGGGGGTTGGATCTGCGGTGCCACTGCCACATCCTCCTGGGAAGTTGGTATGGGGTATTGTCAGTCTCCACCGGGGCTGGGCTGACATCCATTACGATTGGCTCTTCGTTATCCTCCTCTACTATATCTGCCTCCATAACTCCTAAGGCCTTCTGGAACCTTCCTTCCCTAGCTTCATTACGTGGCATGTCTCACTTTCAGACTGATGGGGAATCCAAGCGGTGTCTATATCATCAGTAGGGGGGCTTGAATAGGAAGATGATGCACCACTAACCATACTTTTTCTAGCTGGAGATCTGGAAGACAATGGGTCTTCTAGAGCAGATTGCTCTACTTCCTCAGCATGCAGCTCAATCTCTTGAACTGCTCCTACTTCGGAAAGAACTACTATTGGTGGCTGTGGCTGTTGTTGTTGTCTACTTCTTGAGTCTCCTGCAACAACTGGGTACTTTGCAACAACTATAAGTCAATTTCAACATCACTGCTCATCGGCGTTGTCGTGATTAGGCTGGCTGCCTCTGTGACAGACACAGGCTTGGGCCTAGATTGGGGTGGGTCCACTGATTTGGGGGTGCTGCTCCAGCTTGCTCCTTAGGCGCTGGTGCAGCAGGCACAGTTTTTTTTTTTTTCATAAAAAGGATCTGGGGCGACAACATACCAGGGGTGGTGGTGGTAGTAAGCCCTTTCTTCTCACTGCCAACTTAATTGGTGGCAAATTTCTTTGGGGCCATCTTAAAGCTGTCAATTAGCAGTCTCACTTAGCTTCACAAGTTGAAGAATTGTCTGTGATGTATGGGTCCTTGATGCATCACGCCATGCACAGGCCTTCTTTCTGGCAGTACTGCTGGTGATGTTGTCTCTTGTGCACCTAAAATAAAAGAAGAAAGGAGGACATCAGTGAATTGTGGCATTGTTGCAGTTCAATTAGTAGTACAAATAAACACAATATTATTTAGTGTGGTCACTTGTTACAACCTATTATAAATAATTAACAATATAGTGTATCTATTAGTAAAACACAAACATAAACTTTCATGGTGACTTACTGTAAACACAGGAAGGATAAGAGAGAGCAAAAACAACAACATACAGATGAAACTGTTTGCTTTATGTGTATCACATGGCGTCACTCAAGTGGAATGTGGCACTCAGGAAGTTGCAGCTGACAAATGACAATGGAAGTAATAATACCTAGAGAATGAATGCAGTTGTGCACCTATAGCAGAGATGGGATTTAACCAGATGTAGTGGAAAATGGTATGAACAAAAAAAGGAAAAATTAAAAATATATAATTGACCAATTAATTTAAAAAGAAAAAGAATAGTCATTTTTGGCTCTTCCCTATGCAACAGTTTCCCTAATGTTGCACTCACTGGAGTGGGAATAGTTATTTTTACCTCTCCACTATGCAGCACTCTCCCTACTGTTGCATTCACTGGAGTGGAAATAGTAGTTTTTACCCCTCCGCTATCCAACACTTTCCCTACTGTTGCACTCACTGGTGTGGAAGTAGTCATTTTTACTCCTCCGCTATCCAACACTTTCCCTACTGTTGCACTCACTGGAGTTAGAATAGTAACTTTTACCCCTCCGCTATCCAACACTTTCTCTACTGTTGCATTCAGTGGAGTGTCATAGTAATTTTTTCCCCTTCGCCATCCAACACTTTCCCTACTGTTGCACTTTTTGTAGTGGGAATAGTAATTGTTACTCCTCTGCTATCCAACACTTTCTCTACTGTTGCACTTACTGGAGTTGGAATAGTAATTTGTACCCCTACGCTATCCAACACTTTCTCTACTGTTGCACTCACTGGAGTGGAAATAGTAATATAGTTAACATATACTATTTTATATATATTTAAATCAATATTTTTTACATCAATATTTTTGTACTTACCTTTTTTTGTCTCTCATAGTCTATCAGTGAACAGGCGCTAGGCAGCTAAATTTAGCATCAGAGCAGGGGGACACGCAGGGCTGCACCAGGTCAGTGGGAAACGCAGGGCTGCACCATATTGTTGTAAATATGGTGCAGTCCTGTCTTTCAGAAGTGGAGGAATGCGACGTTAAGCCACTGAGGCTAATGCTGTGCTCTGCCACTTCTACTGTAAATGTGTCCCTAAGGTTTCCTAGCTTAAGTATTATCTGGTTGTCGCCTGTGCATCTGTAATAGTTCTATTAATAGACTTGATGAGACCTGTTAATGGGCTGAGGTATTCTTTCAACAGAAGTTGCAAAACAATTGAACCTTGCAGCATTCCTGAGTTAGTATATCAAAGATGGCAAATAGGCCCAGAGGTAGTATGTGACAACGTCAGTCATATCAGCTGTGATTTTCAGGTTGATATGGGGGTGTATTGTGCTTCTCTGCCAGAATGGAAGTCAGTGTGACAATTATGGAGAGTGGAAGTTGGACATTTAAGTAAAAGTAGCTCTTTCTTTCAGCTTACACAGGAGCACTCTATTGGAGTTTCATTAGTAGCTGGCTAAATTAACTAGATTAGGGTTCATCCTTTGTATGATTAGCTTTGTGTAAGAGGTATCATGAGAGAAAGATGTCTGAATTTGGGAGTGATGGTTCAGGTCTTGAGAGAAGTGGTAGTGGAACGTTTGATGTCCTCTAGGGTTGCATGTGTGTCTTATGGAGGATATATCTGGGGAGCTGGTATTGAGGAGATCACAGAACTGGGTGGAGAGGAGTTATTGTTAGGCCTGGGTGGTGAACTTCACTCCGTTCGCAGAGTTTGCGGAGTTTTCTGCACTACGCGGAGCTCGCGGAGTGCAGAACACTCCGATGTGCAGGGAAGTTTTTCCACCTCTCGCAATTGCAAACAGTAAGTTTGCGAGTGCGAGCTGCCGCTCGGGTAGAATTTCTACCTGAGCGGCAGGAATTCCAGCACAAACTGCAGTTCGTACTCCACTCCGCCACTCACGGAACTTCACAGAGTTTTTCTGTAACTTCACGGAGTTTGGCGTTGCAAAACTTGCCAACTACGCCCAGGCCTAGTTATATTTCCTCCAGCACAGATTGACACAATGACTACAAAGACTTCCCATTTTGGAACTAAGCTGTGATTACGACTGGAAGCTATTGCTTTTGACATTTTTGCCTTGAGAAAGCCCTAGGCGTGCCAGCCACTTGGGGTGAAACATGTCAGCTTCTTTTATGTCACACCAGGCTCTAATTCTGATGTCCTCAAATACAAATCATTTAAAGATATGAAGTACTCTTTAGACATTTTTTGGACATGTATTCCTTAAAAAATCATAATCTTCTTAGGCATTGCCTGTCGCTTAACTGATCTACAAGGTGACTTAGGTAAGAGGCAATGTTTCAGGATATTGGTTATCGTGACAAGGTCTGTAAGTGCATCACAAACTTATTGGGGTAGTGTGATCTTGGTGACTGTGGAATATGTTGTTGCCGTCATTTGACTTCATCAATTCAGTTTTGCTTTCCTTCTTTTACATGTTTTACATTTGTATTGAGCAGCAGTGTCTTTGGTCTGCTTTTTCAGGAAATTAGGAGGTCTTGCGTGGTTTCTGTTGGAGCCATTGGATAGCCTTCTCTTCTGTTATGCAATTGTGATACCAAGGATGCTGAGTGTGGTGAAGTTGAACTAGTCTGCGGAATGTATTGTTGCTCTTTGATATTGTAAAAGTGGCAATAGTGGCCAGGTTAATGTTGAAGGAGAAGAGTTGGTGGTTGCTCCTGTTGACAGGAAGATTTAGCATCCAGTCCCTGAGTCTTTGTGTGGAAACAATCATGTCCTCAGTTTGTCCAGTACAATGTGTCGTTCTGAAGAACAATGGAAGATGGTGAGTCTTTGGTTTGGCACGAAGGATCTAGTTTCAGTTTTGTTGTACATTACAAAAGCTCACGTTTCTCAATATGCAGAGGCAGTTGTATTCAGTCACATAGAGGGATGGCACCCATGTATGTGGAGTTGTTTGGTAAGGGATGTATGGACAAAGCATTTAGCCCAAACAATTGTGTGGACAAAATATTGTGTCAAGAATATCGAAGACAAGAATATCATGAGGGTCAGTTTCTATTGGTATGCAAAGTGTTACTATACTTAACTCCACATATATGTGCCTTGCCGATATATATCTTCAAAGTACATAGATGTGGAGTTAAGAATAGTAAATCTATACTTACCTATTTGCACTTGTATTCTTGATATTTTGACACACTATGCTGTCCACACGATATTATTGTCCTCGATTTAGTTACTACTTTGTTAATCGTATCTTAGGGTACCTCAAATATATTTGTTTGGTTTTGCATTCATTTACCAGTGGACATTTAAGTAAAAGCAGCTCTTTCTTTCAGCTTGCACAGGAGCACTCTATTGGAGTTTCGTTAGTAGCTGGCTAAATTAACTAGATTAGGGTTCATCCTTTGTATGATTAGCTTTGTGTAAGAGGTATCATGAGAGAAAGATGTCTGAATTTGGGAGTGATGGTTCAGTTCTTGCGAGAAGTGGTAGTGGAACGTTTGATGTCCTCTAGAGTTGCAAGTGTGTCTTATGGAGGATATATCTGGGGAGCTGGTATTGAGGAGGTCCCAGAACTGGGTGGAGAGGAGTTATTGTTAGGCCTGGGCGGTGAACTTTACTCCGTTCACAGAGTTTGCGGAGTTTTCTGCACTACGCACTCCGCGGACCTCGCGGAGTGCAGAAAACTCTGATGTGCAGGTAACTTTTTCCCCCGCTCGCAATCGCAAACAGTAAGTTCGCGAGTGCGAGCTGCTGCTCGGGTAGAATTTCTACCTGAGCGGCAGGAATACCAGCACAAACTGCAGTTCATACTCCACTCCGCCACTCGCGGAACTTCACATAGTTATTTTGTAACTTCGCAGAGTTTAGCGTTGCAAAACTCTGCCAACTACGCCCAGGCCTAGTTATTGTCCTCCAGCACAGATTGACACAATGACGACAAAGACTTCCCATTTTGGAATTAAGCTGTGATTACGACTGGAAGCTATTGCTTTTGACATTTTTGCCTTGAGAAAGCCCTAGGCGTGCCAACCACTTGGGGTGAAACATGTCAGCTTTTTTATGTCACATCAGGCTCTAATTCTGATGTCCTCAAATAAAAATCATTTAAATATATAAAGAACTCTTTAGACATTTTTTAGACATGTATTCCTTAAAAAATCATAATCTTCCTAGGCATTGCCTGTCGCTTAACTGATCTACAAGGTGACTTATGTAAGAGGCAATGTTTCAGGATATTGGTTATCTTGACAAGGTCTGTAAGTACATCACAAACTTATTGGGGTAGTGTGATCTTGGTGACTGTGGAATATGTTGTTGCCGTCATTTGACTTCATCAATTCAGTTTTGCTTTCCTTCTTTTACATGTTTTACATTTGTATTGAGCAGCAGTGTCTTTGGTCTGCTTTTTCAGGAAATTAGGAGGTCTTGCGTGGTTTCTGTTGGAGCCATTGGATAGCCTTCTCTTCTGTTATGCAACTGTGATGCCAAGGATGTCGTGAGGTGAGAGATGAATGTGGTGAAGTTGAACTAGTCTGCAGAATGTATTGTTGCTCTTTGATATTGTAAAAGTGGTAATAGTGGCCAGGTTAATGTTGAAGGAGAAGAGTTGGTGGTTGCTCCCGTTGATAGGAAGATTTACCGTCCAGTCCCTGAGTCTTGGTGTGCAAACAATCGTGTACTCAGTTTTTCCAGTACAATGTGTTGTTCTGAAGACCAATGGAAGATGGTGAGTCTTTGGTTTGACACGAAGGGTCTAGTTTGAGTTTTGTTGTACATTACAAAAGCTCAAGTTTCTCAGGAAGATGCAGAGGCAGTTGTATTCAGTCATATAGAGGGATGACACCCGTGTATGTGGAGGTGTTTGGTAAGGGGTGTTTGGACAAAATATTTAGTCCAAACAATTGTGTGGGAATATCAAGAAGGTCAGTTTCTATTGGCATTCAAAGTGTTACTATACGTAACTCCACATATATGTGCCTTACCGAGATATATCCTCAAAGTACATAGATGTGGAGTTAAGAATAGTAAATCTATACTTACCTATTTGCACTTGTATTCTTGATTGTTTTGACACACTATGCTGTTCACACAATATTATTGTCCTCGAATTAGTTACTACTTTGTTAATCTTATCTTAGGATACCTCAAATGGGGAACATCCATGACAACGCGGTCAAAACACCGTGCTGCCATTACCACGCGTCTTTTATTCTATTCTATTCTATTCTGGGTTTGGTGAAGCGCAACAGCTACCCCAGCAATGGGGCGTCCCGGCGCTGAGAGACAAACACATACCTTACAGGACGGGGGGGAGGGAAATTAAAAGTGAACTAGGGGGTAGGGAAGAGGAAGGTCTTGATTGCCTTGCGAAAGACAGAGAGACATTCTATGGAGCGTATGCTGAGAGGAAGATCGTTCCATATTTTGGGACCGAGAACCCTAAAGGATCGGCCTCCAGAGCGACAGAGCTTTGTTCTGGGTATTTTCAAGAGAAGTTGGCTAGAGGAGCGTAATTCACGGCCGGGGACATAGGGGTAGGCCAGGTTTCGCAGCAAATGGGGGTTTCCCTGTTTGACAATTTTAAAGATCGTGATGAGAGCTTTAAATTTGACTCTGTGTTCCACAGGCAGCCAGTGGAGTTTACGGATGGTGGCTCTGGCTGAGCATCTGCGTGGGAGACCGACCAGCGTTCTAGCCGCCACATTCTGGATTCGTTGGAACCTAGCCATTTCTGCTTTGTTTGCTCCCAGGAGAAGGACGTTCGCATAGTCCAGGCGTGATAGGATGGTTGCCTGGACAATCAGCTGGCGAACATTTGAGTCAAAGAATCCGAGTATAGGCCTGAGGTTTCTTAGGAGACCTATACAGGTGGCTGCCACCTTTTTGGTGTGTGTCTGGAAGCTGAGGTTAGCATCCATCCACACTCCCAGGTTTTTTATACAGTTTTTAGGGAGTGGGGTGGTACCAAGGGATGACGGCCACCAGTGCTCGTTCCATAGGCTGGTGTTTCTGCCAAGGAGGAGGACCTCAGTTTTTCCGGCGTTAAGTTGGAGGTAGTTATCCGTCATCCATTGTGCCACTGCTGCCATGCCCTCTCTGAACTTGGATGCCGTGATGGACGGGCTTTCAGTGAGGGTGACGACCAACTGGGTGTCGTCGGCGTACGATACCAGCGTGTGCCCCCACTCTTTAGCCACAGCCGCAAGCGGCTGGACATATAGGTTGAAGAGGGAGGGGCTCAGCGCTGAGCCCTGGGGAACTCTTTGTGCTATCGGATGGGATTTTGAAAGAAATGGGGGGGCTGATACCCTGAAGGATCTGTCTTTAAGAAAGGAGTGGAACCCGGCTAGGGCGAGGCCAGACACACCGGCCCTCTCCAGACGTTTCAGAAGAATGTCATGAGATACTGTATCAAAGGCTGCGCTGAGATCTAAAAGAATCAGCGCAGCACTTTGACCGGAGTCTAAAATCGTCCGGAGATGTTCGGTGGTGGCCAGTAGGGCAGATTCGGTGCTGTGGCCCGCTCTGAAGCCATTTTGAGATGGATCCAGGATTCCATTAAGATCCACATGTTTAGAGAGAATGCCATTGACGTGGGCTTCTGCTATTTTAGATATCCAGGGGAGGAGGGATATTGGCCGGAAGCTTTCCGGCTTCGAAGGGTCCAGGGTGGGTTTTTTGATTATTGGTGATACCCAAGCTTGCTTCCAAGCTATGGGTACAGAAGCAGAAGTGAAGGAAAGATTAAGAATATCCATCATGGGGGGTAGGAAGAAGTCAATTGAATCCAGAAAGTGAGAGGGGCCCATAGGGTCCGCCGGGGAACCAGATTTCACTTTCTTACAAAGTTTAATCAAGTCAGTGGCCGTGATGGCAGGGATTTGGGTAAGTGGGGTGAAGGTGGAGGTTAGGTCCTTGAGTTCCCCAGAATGAGGAGAGTTCTGCAAGAAAGTTGCGTCGATGTTTTGAACTTTCTCGACAAAGTATGTGGCCAGCTGCTCGCATTGTTCATTGGATGTAATTTTGGGAGAGGGTGACCTGGGGTTTTGTAGTTCTTTGACAAGTTTGAAGATCAATTTAGAGGGGTTCGGGTTGGAACTGATTTTGTCAGCATAGAAAGCTGCGCGGGTAGTGCTGATGGCTTTGTGATAGGTTTTGAGCTTGGATAAATAGTTAGCCTTATCCTGACTGTCAAAGTTTTTCCTCCATTGACGCTCGGCTCTTTTGCAGTCCTTACGCATGGCTTTAAGGGTATCATCATACTAGGGATTAGAAGGTGTGATTCGTCCTTTAGTTAGCTTGGCTGGGATGAGAGTATCAAGCCCACCTGTGATCCAGGTAGTGAAAGAGTTATAGGTCGTATCTATATCCCGATTTGCTTCACAGTGGAATCCTCCTAAGGTTTCATGAAGAGTAGGAGTGGAGAGCTTGTGCCATGGTCTTTTTAAGCGATGGTTGGGTTCAGTTTTGTGCTGTCGTCCTGGGGCTGGGACCGTTAGCTTAATGAGGTAGTGGTCCGTCCATCCCATAGGGGTGGGGACCTCTGTGACTGCCTCATTGATATTGGTGAAGACCGGGTCTAGGGTATGGCCGGCTGTATGGGTGGGAACATGAATGAGAGAATGAAGCTGCAAAGCCGAAAGATCAGTGAGGAGATTAGCAATAGTGTGGTCATTAGTTAGATCAAAATGCAGGTTGAGGTCGCCCAGAATCGTGAAGTTGGCGGATTTGGTAATGTACAACGCATGGTAATGTACAACGCAAGTCGTTACCACAACTTGCGCTAGAGGCGCTCTAGACTAAGGAATAGTAGATTCACTATTCCAATGCCTTCCCTACTGTACGTAGGCTGGAGTTGGAATAGTAAATCTTACTATTCCTAAGTTCAGCACCCTACAGCGCAAGTTGTGGTAATGAAAAGATGCGTTGTGATGTACCGTGATCTAAAAGATTGCGTTGTAACATCATACAACCACCTCAAATATATTTATTTGGTTTTGCATTAATTTACCAGTGCCTGAGAGGTAACTGACACAATGAAGTGAACCTAGCACTCAGCATATAAAGCTCCCACATGACCCCTACTTTCTGAAATACAGGTAGATTATGTTTGTGCAAACTTTGGTGAAATTTAATGCAGTTTGAGAAATGTGTACTCTGCGAAAATGTTAACACAGTTGTGAAGAGGGATGTTATATAACATGCTGTTTATTGGTATTCTTTTTGGTAAACACTGACAGAGGGGGGACTTGAAAAAGAGAAAATGGAGGAAGAAAGGTAGGAGACAAGACTGAGGAAATGAAGAAGGAGATTGGGATACACCAGAACTTCCTCGAGACATTGGTATCTCGAATTGGATGTTCAACAGTATTTTACATATAGCCTCACATCGGCATCTGGCCAAAAGGTACAGAACAAAGAAAAAAATCAGAATTGATAAGACAAGGCAGGATCAAAAGCAGAAGATGAAAAGAGGTGTATTTTCAAAGTGAAGGATGATAGTCAAAGGAATGGGTAAAGCAAAGAGTTATAAACAAAGGGAGGGCTGCTCAAGAGATATTAGGACAGGCCACAAATGGCCCCTTGGAAGTAAGGGTGGGCGTAGTGAGCGTAGTGGGGCTACGCGAAGCTTTGTGAAGTGGGGAGGGTGCAACGCCCACCCACACACTTTGCGTAGCCCCACTACGTGCCGCCCACCTCCCTTCCGCCCTCTTCTACATTGGTCAATTACTTTAAAATTAATTTTAAAGTACATTAAAGCACTTACCGTCTATGCTGCAGGGTCCTGGGGCTCCATCTTCAGATGAGGCGGCGAGTTCTTCTAGCCAAATGCGCATGCGCGGGCGCCAGCGCCAGCACATTTCTTGCGAGAAATGCGCATGCGTGGGCGCCAGCGCCAGCGCATTTCTTGCGAGAAATGCGCATGCGCGGGCGCCATCGCCAGCGCATTTCTTGCGAGAAATGCGCATGCGCGGGCGCCATCGCCAGCGCATTTCTTGCGAGAAATGCGCATGCGCGGGCGCCCGTGCATTTGGTTCGAAGAACTCGCCGCGTCATCTGAAGTTGGAGCCCCGGGACGCTGCATAGACGATAAGTGCTTTAATGTACTTTAAAGTGTATTTTAAAGTAATAGAACCATGTAGAATAGGGCGGGAGGGGTGGCGGGAGGGAGGCGGGTGGCGGGCAACTTCGCTACGTCAACGGAGCGTGCGTAGTGTTGCCTACTACGCCTACTTTGCAAAGTGTGAAGTAGGCAACACTACGTACACTCCGTGGGCGGAGCCTAGTATTGTGCCCAGGGTTACTTGGAAGCAGGAGCTAGCCACCTGCTACATACGGCCTCAAGGGAGACCTTGTATAATGCTCCCTGTAGTAGTTACATTTACCTGAGAAGACAGCAGGAGGGAATGTGTTAGGGAGAGATGGCTTATCTGAGGACAGCATGGATAGAGATATCTTTAGCAATGGTTTATAGGTGTGAAGGCTACGTTAGCAGGAGGGGTAGTGCTTAAAATGGATAATACGAAGTGGAGGCTTTTTTGTCTCTGAAGTAATTGCTTACAGCTCAGATATGCCAATATGTTACCTCGAATGAGGCTGGCATTTGGTTTGGAATGCCTGTGCATTGTGTTGTAATTCCTGCCTCCAGCAACAAAGTAGAGACTAGTTTGTCTGCAGCCCTGCCTTTTTCTCACACAATGATTATTATTATTTATTATTTTGCAGATGTATATAGCGCGAACTCGACCCGAAGGTATTGGCTATGTTACACAAGGACACATTCATTTTCTTTGATAGGCACAGGGAGATTAAGTGCCCAGAATCACAGGATGTGGACACGACCCAGAGGCTCGAACCTTGGTTTCCCAGCTCCGAAGCCGGCAGCTCTAGCCTTCAGACCATGTCCTCTCCTCTCTTCTCAAATGCTTTACAAATCTTCTATTTTAGTCCCTTCATTCCTGTTGGATAAAAGTGCAATGCATGCAAAGTTTTTTCTGGGATTACTTCGTCATGCTGCTTCTAGGTTTCCACCCCAGGAATTCCTATTTCATTCCTCATTTGCTTCTTACAAGAATTCAATCAAAAAAATGCAAACATTGTTAACAGAAAACACACTGCCATTCTTCAAGCACTGTTGCAAATTATTTTCAAGAATGTTATTACTATTTATAATCTGCTCCCATTTGAGTTCAGGGGTATGTTGCAGGTTTGGATGTGAGCCCTGAGCTGCCATGGCATTTAATCACTAAAATAGCAGCAATAGTTGAAGTGGTATCACAGGTTGATCCCTTAACCCAGGGGTACTCACAGTACGGCCCGCGGGCCGCCCGTGGCCTGGCAAGCCTTCCTTGGCGGCCCGCAGACCTTACAGACATGTACCAGTTTAAAAAAAAAAAATTCTCGAGTGTCAGTAAACACCACCGCTGCAGCAGCCTGGACTCGGAGAGGTTCTGCTCTCTGGGGGCCGAGAGATTCCAGCCATAAAGTGGAGCTGCAGGGGGCTCAGAAGAGGTGAAACAGAACAAAGCCTCACTAAAAAGTTAATGGTCTTTAAAGACCTGTGAAATACTCCGGCGCGGCTGTGCGCGTGCCAGGCAAGCTGTCTCATCCCGGGCTGACAAGGGGGTGGGGGCGATTTTAAACTCAATGGGTGTTGCACGCCTGTATGTGACACATATATTTCCTTCAGGGCTTTGACCTGGCACGCAGGTTTCTGGTGGTCACATACATAAGCTTGCTTGCCCCTGGCTGATGGCAGGGCTGTCCTTCACAATCTACTTTTAACAGTGTTCAAAGGGGAGGACGAGGAAGGGAAAGTCAGTGGAGGGAGAGAGAGGGAGAGAGAGGGAGTGTCAGGGGAGGGCGATGGAGGGAGAGAGAGGGAGTGTCAGGGGAGGGCGATGGAGAAATAGAGAGGGAGTGTCAGGGGAGGGCGATGGAGGGAGAGAGAGGGAGTGTCGGGAGGGCGATGGAGGGAGAGAGAGGGAGTGTCAGGGGAGGGAAAGAGAGGGAGTGTCAGGGGAGGGAGAGAGAGGGAGTGTCAAGGGAGGGAGATGTAGGGAGAGAGAGGGAGTGTCAGGGGAGGGAGAGAGAGGGAGTGTCAGGGGAGGGCGGTGCAGGGAGAGAGAGGGAGTGTCAGGGGAGGGCAATGGAGGGAGAGAGAGGGAGTGTCAGGGGAGAGAGAGGGAGAGACAGGGGAGAGAGAGAGAGAGAGAGGGAGAGAGAGGGAGTGTCAGGGGAGGGCGATGGAGGGAGAGAGAAGGAGTTTCAGGGGAGGGCGATGGAGGGAGAGAGAGGGAGTGTCAGGGGAGGGCAATGGAGGGAGAGAGAGGGAGTGTCAGGAGAGGGAGAGAGAGGGAGTGTCAGGGGAGGGAGAGAGAGGGATCGTCAGGGGAGGGCGATGGAGGGAGAGAGGGATTGTCAGGGGAAGGAGAGAGAGGGAGTGTCAGGGGAGGGCGATGGAGGGAGAGAGAGGGAGTGTCAGGGGAGGGCGATGGAGGGAGAGAGAGGGAGTGTCAGGGGAGGGCGATGGAGAAATAGAGAGGGAGTGTCAGGGGAGGGCGATGGAGGGAGAGAGAGGGAGTGTCGGGAGGGCGATGGAGGGAGAGAGAGGGAGTGTCAGGGGAGGGAAAGAGGGAGTGTCAGGGGAGGGAGAGAGAGGGAGTGTCAGGGGAGGGCGATGTAGGGAGAGAGAGGGAGTGTCAGGGGAGAGAGAGGGAGTGTCAGGGGAGGGCGGTGCAGGGAGAGAGAGGGAGTGTCAGGGGAGGGCAATGGAGGGAGAGAGAGGGAGTGTCAGGGGAGGGAGAGAGGGGAGAGAGAGAGAGAGAGAGAGGGAGAGAGAGGGAGTGTCAGGGGAGGGCGATGGAGGGAGAGAGAAGGAGTTTCAGGGGAGGGCGATGGAGGGAGAGAGAGGGAGTGTCAGGGGAGGGCGATGGAGGGAGAGAGAGGGAGTGTCAGGGGAGGGCGATGGAGGGAGAGAGAGGGAGTGTCAGGGGAGGGAGAGAGAGGGAGAGAGAGAGAGTGTCAGGGGAGGGCGATGGAGGGAGAGAGAGGGAGTGTCAGGGGAGGGCGATGGAGGGAGAGAGAGGGAGTGTCAGGGGAGGGCGATGGAGGGAGAGAGAGGGAGTGTCAGGAGAGGGAGAGAGAGGGAGTGTCAGGGGAGGGAGAGAGAGGGATCGTCAGGGGAGGGCGATGGAGGGAGAGAGAGGGATTGTCAGGGGAAGGAGAGAGAGGGAGTGTCAGGCGAGGGCGATGGAGGGAGAGAGAGGGAGTGTCAGGGGAGGGCGAAGGAAGGAGAGAGAGGGAGAGTCAGGGGAGGGAGAGAGAGGGAGTGTCAGGGGAAGGAGAGAGAGCGAGTGTCAGGGGAGGGCGATGGAGGGAGAGAGAGGGAGAGTCAGGGGAGGGCGATGGAGGGAGAGAGAGGGAGAGTCGGGGGAGGGTGGGGGAGGGGGGAGAGGGAGTGTCAGGGGAGGGCGAGGGAGGGAGAGACAGAGGGAGGGAGAGGGAGAGCGAGGCGGGAGGGAGAGGGAGGGCCAAGGCGAGGGAGGGAGAGCCAGGGCGAGAGAGGGATGGAGATTGAGGGGAGGGCGAGAGAGGGAGAGAGTCAGGGGAGGGCAAAGGAGAGAGAGAGAATGAGGGAGAGAGTCAAGGGAGGGAGAGAGTCAGGGAAGGGAAAGAGAGGGAGAGTAGGGGGAGGGAGGCAGATGTAGGGATGGAGACAGAGGGAGGGAGCGAGGGAGAGAGGGAGGGAGACAGAAAGAGATGGAGGGAGACAGAAAGGGAGAGGGGGGGAGGGAGACAGCGAGAGGGAGGGAGACAGAGAGAGAGAGAGAGATAGAGAGAGAGAGAGAGGGAGGGAGACAGAGAGAGAGGGAGGGAGACAGAGAGGGAGGGAGACAGAGAGGGAGGGAGACAGGGAGGGAGGGAGACAGAGGGAGGGAGTCAGGGAAGGAGGGAGTCAGAGGGAGGGAGGGATGGAAATGGAGAGAGGGAGAGAAAGTGGGAGGGAGGGAGTCGGAGAGAGGGAGGGAGACGAAGAGAGGGAGAGAAAGGGAGGGACAGGGAGGGAGGGAGGGAAATAGAGTGAGGGAGGGAGACAGAGAGTAATCGAGGGAGGGAGACAGAGGGAGGAAGACAGACAGAGAGAGGGAGGGAGGGAGACAGAGAGAGAGAAAGATAGGGAGGGAGGGCGAGGAAGAGAGAGAGAGATGTGTGTATGCTGGATCTGGTGGGTCAGTGGACGAAGGCATCCGCTGCAGGGGCCTGTGTTCAACCTCATGGTCACAGGTTTTTTTTTGCTCTAGCCCCGCCCCCTCTCTCACTGACCCCGCCCCCACCGGTGCGGCCCTCGGCCACAAACCACACTGTAAATTTGGCCCCTGAGAGAAAGTTTGTGAGTACTGATGGAGCGAGATAGAAAACAAAATTTTGTTTAAACTCGCGAAGTCACATTTCCATAACATGAATAAAATTATTAATGATTTGTGATATGTCGTGCTAATACAACTTAGATTAAACTTTACACGTGGGGGGACTAACATGTGTGCTCATAAACGTGCATAAATATTGCATCTTTTTGTTCGTACAAAATAATAAAATAATTTATTGTTTTCGTTTTTGTCATTACTAATTGCTGCAAATCTTAAAAGAAGCATGTGCTTGTTTTGCTTTTCCTTGTCTGTGTGATGTCATTTCTACTATTCTAGGTGCATATGGGTCTCATGGAAAAACGGAGACTGGTAGATATAAACGCTGCTTTATTTGTTTGCAATGGCTAGGTAACATTTTGATTAATCGGGTGGGTTAATTAATTAGTAAACCATGGGGTGGATACAGAATCTACTTTATTTCTTACATTAATACTTTTCTTGTGTTTGTTTTATACTAGAAAACATAAATTGCCTGCTTTTGGGCCGAGTCATTTGAACCGCAGAAAAAGAGCTGACATATAATTCTGCAGAAAGTCACGAGACGCCCATTCTGAATTAAAACGTTTATTGAAGCTGCATTCACAAAGCAAAAACTGATGAGCTGACATCATTCTGTCGGACATGGCCAAGGTCGAAAGTGAACATTTTGTCAGTCCTTAACTTGGCATCCGCGGAAGTTGTATTGAAAGTCTATGGACGCTGCGAGAATGACTTAATACATTTGTTGCAATCTCAGGAAGCTTCTGGCTTCACGTGGAAGAGACAATGGTCTTTATGAGACATGATTTAATGGAACTTTTTGAGAAACGGGTGACATGTCACTTGTCACTCTCAGCCAATGGGACGTCGAGGATTTCTGAAAACTTTCCTTTGCTAGTTTAGTTAGCGTAGAAAGGTATAAAAAGTCATACCCTTAGGGTTGGGCTGGCTGCTGCTTTCTGACTTTCCGATGAGGGTGATGTGCTGTTGGACTTTGCGTGGAGCACGTAAGAATCCTCAAAGAACTTTACTTTAATTTCTATCTATTTAGCTCAGTTAGGGAATTAGGTTTTAGAAATGCTAAACTTTATATATTTTCTTTAAAATTGTTTCATTTGCTTAAATAGTAATTTTCTCATATTTCATTATAATCATGCTTGCATTATTGCTAATAAATTTCATTCATAAAACTTTCAACTTATATACCATAATTTAGTAAATAAAATCTTACTTTTGACAAACAAGCTGGTCTTGGTTATTCAGAAGTGTAGGTTACTATTAGCTAGATCACGTCGCCTATGGTGGTCGTTTAAATGATTGGGTTTTATTCTAATGACAATATTCTTTCTGCAAATGTATAAATTGTAGATAATGTGTATATAGATTTATTCTGACCACCTGATTCAGTAGGCCCAAAATATATCAGGTTTATAAATGGGTCCATATTTAGTTTATAATTTTGTTTATAGGTTATGAAGTTGGGTAGCGTTGTTTATGATATATTTTCTATAGCCCGCTGGATCAATTCTCTGGTAGCAGAAATTGATGGTTGCTAAGAGGTAACCAAGATAATATGTTGGTTGCTAAGGGTTACGTTATGGTATAGAAATAGGATCGATGTTTTAACACATGTTAAGTTCGTTTTTCGTGCTATCTGTAAGCTATACCGGTATAGATTGTGTGGCGAGAAATTAGTCACGCAAGCCATCTGTTCTGTTTGTAGTGATATCGCCGAGTATCACAAGAGGTATCGCCGTGTACCATAGTGTTGTCGCCGAGCAGCACAGTTTTAGGGCTAGGTCTGAATCTTGTATAGTGAGGGTTTTCTAAGAAATCAAAGCAGCATGAGAATAGGGACAAAGCGCCTTCCATAAAACTCACTGTGATGAGAGTATTAGTTATATCCGAGCTTGAGTGAAGGGTAAAATTAACGTCGGTGCATGATTATCTATAAACAGGTTAGAGTCCTGTACGGGTACATGTTTCATATCTATAAACAGGTGAGAGCCCTGTACGGATAACGTCGTTATTTTGCTAACGGTGCATGATTTCTATAAACAGGTGAGAGTCCTGTACGGATTTCATGTGTGTTTGAAATTAGGGAATTTTCCGTGTAAAAGTGCGAGTTTGAATTGTATTTTATGTTCAAGTGGAACTCTTAGAACTTTCACTTCGCGGTGGGTTCAGAGCAAAGCGAGTTCATAATTATACGTGTTAGAAGGGTGGGGTAAGGTTACTCTACTGACAATTGAATATTATCCTTAGTGTGAATAGCGCCGTCTATTCCGAAGTGTGGATACTTGAATGTATGTAAACTATCCTAAATAGTGAAACGAACAGATGTTGTCTTTATAGTCATTGTTAAGAATTAATTTACACTGAAAAGTGTCCTTAAAATGGCGCTGTGAAAAGATTTTGTGAAGGAGGGGTAAGCGCCAGGAGTGAGAAGCGAGAAACCGCAGCTGCTGTGTACGTCACAGAGCCGCGCTGGGATTGGGTGACCTACGTCACAAGCTGTATTCTGATTGGCTCTTAAGTCTCTGACGGCCTGTGAGCTGATTGGTTGTTCGGAAAAACTCCAAATTTATTGGTTGAGCAGAAAGTGACGTAGCTCAACTGTCATTGGCTTGTTGGTGTGTTTCACGCACGGATTGGTTGTTTTGCGGAACATCCCGGAAATATTTTTCGAACGATTTTGTGAATTAGATTTAACTCTTGAAAATGAGTTATCATTTTAAACATGTTGAGAAAAAGACAACATTATTTCAGAAATTTAAGAATTTATTTTCACCTGACAAGAAAATCGAAACGCGAGGTGGTAAACTACTTCATAAGTATAAAACACCTGCAGCGTATATGGAAGGTGAATACGGATATCATACTGTCTTATGGTTCGACAGTTGGAAACGCTATACTAAAAACGACGGTGTTTTAGCTTGGCCTGATGATGGTTCATTTAATGTAAGAGTTTTAAGAAATTTACGAGAGAAAATGAATGCTCTTGTTCCAAAACCGAGACCAACTCAATTTGAAGCTTTAGTTGAGTGGGAAGACGAGATGTATCAGTTACAAAGAGAAGCTAGTGGAATTAAAAGACCTTCTAAAAATCCATCTTGGAAAAGAGAAACTCATGAAGATAGATTGCGAATGTGGAGACAGGGAAACATGAGTGAAGGATTGTATTTAATTCATGAAATGGTAATGGGTTCTCCTACAGGGAAATCTATGGAAAGTGAATCTGAGGATGCAGTTATGGAAGAAATATATACAACTACTAGAAAGAATCAGCCTAATCAGCCTTTGAGACCTCCTAGATCATGGTCTACTCCGGTGGTTTCTACTGAAACTTCACCGAGTGCACCTCCAATTAGTGAAGCTCCTAAACTTTATCCAAATAATTGTGAAATCACTGAAACTCCTAGAAGATCAGAATTCGAGAATACTCGAAATGAAGGTAGACATTTTACAATGACTCCAAGAGCAAGGGAACCTCCAAAAGATTATGCAAGAGAGGCAAGAAATGTTGAAGATGTTGATTATAATGAATATTTAAGATCTAAAGAAGAATTAATTAAAAGAATGACAAAAGGCATGGAAGCTGTCACAGTTCCAGTAACAATTGGTCCTGTTCAGCCTGTATTTGATCAAAAGGATACAAACAAAAATGGATTAACTATTCCTTTAAATACAGAAATTCAAAAGGCTGCTGAAAAATTTTATTCAGATTTAACGGAATTAAACACTTCTAAATCAAGAATGCCTGATTTAACTTTTAATGAGGATTTATCTCCAAAAACACCAATGGGTGCTATGTCAGATATAGGGAGTCCTGAAGTCAGGGTAACCACACCAAAACTTGATGTGGCCAAATTAAAAGCGAATATCGAAGAATTAATAATTGGAACAATTGGCCCAGATAGTTTAAATTACTATCGAGATGATGAATTACTGTTCATTTGCAAAAGCATTCAGTGGAAAACGAAAAATAAATATGATCAATTAGAGGATCTAGCAGCAGAACTTGAAATCGATGTGAGTAAACAAAAGAATTTTGCAAAGCATTACAGATTAGACTTTTCAGAAAGTGACATTGAAAGTTTGAACTCAATGGGAAGAATAGTTCATATTAAAGATTTGATTGTCTATATTAAAAAGCTAGGAGAACTGAACAAATGGAGAGTAAAATGGACTAAAAAGAAGGAAGATGAAAGATTGGAAAAATTGTCAAAACAATTTCCAATGAGAGAAGTAGCAGGAGGAGGATATGTTCATGTCCCTTGGTCGAGACAGGACATTCTATTATTTACAAATGACTTTCCAAAATTGAGGGAAAAACCAGTTGAGTGGTACAGGCAAGTCGATAGATTTATCAAAGTGTCAAAAGTTCTGTGGATTGATTTGGATGGATTTTTTGACATTGTAGTTCCATCTGATCTTTGGACAGAATGCAAAATATCGATTAGTTGGCCAAAAACAGAACCTGAGCGAATTAAAGAAACAGGTGCCCCAAATCCACTTGTAATGGATTTCTATGAAAAAGTAATTGTTTGGATGAAAAACAAGATTCCACCCAAAGAAGTTGATTGGGTTAAAATAGAAAGAACAGAACAGGAAACAAAAGAATCAGTTCATTCTTTTTATGAAAGACTGCTGTTAATTTTTAAACAATACAGTGGTTATGAAAAATTAGATGAAAAAGACATGAGCCATTTTGTCTATAGATTTGTTTATGGACTAAAACCTGAAATTGGAGAAATGATCAGAACTAGTATTGTAGGATGGCAATCACTATCTGTAGATGATATTCTAAGAAAAGCAAAGTATTGCAGCGATGAAATAGAAGTAAAACAGAAGAAGCTGAAGGAGAAAGCCATGTGGGCTCAGGTAAAAGTGGCTGAGCATCAAATTGCCAGCTTGGGAAATAAGAACACTAATTTTGTTCAAACTGGAAATACAAACCAGATACAAGGAAAGTTTAAAGGTAATAATTTCCCAAAGAAATTTAGCCCAAAGATAGAAGAGCTGAAACAAAGATTACCTTGTTTTAATTGTGGCGAAATTGGACATTGGAGGGACGAGTGTCCTCATCCTCCTAAAAACTTAAAGAATCCCTTATTGAATCCACAGATGCAGAATGGTGTTGACCTGCAGCAACAGCTACAGATGCAACAGGGGTTAAACGAATTTAATATTCAGCGACAGTTACAACAACAGCAACAACAACAGGTGAATAATCGTCAAGATCAATTGCCACAACCACCTTTTCCGAATTGTGGGGGAGTTCAAAAATATAATCCAAACGTGGGATTTCAGGGAAGTGAACAGGTAATAAAACAACAAAAACAGCAAAAACAGCAAAGGGTTCAAATGCAAAATGCTTCACAACAATTTTTATTAGCAGAAAGTCAAGACAGTGATTCTGATGATTATTGCTGACGGTGCCCGAGAGAGGAGGAAGAGTGTGTTGTTGGAGCCACTCTTGAGGTTGACCAGTCTGGTCCTTATGTAAACGGGAAAGTTAATGATGTAGACATCACTTTTCTAGTGGACACTGGTGCTACCCGTTCTACTGTTAGATCAGTGGAAATTGAAAACCTCCCTCTCTCTGGGGATACCATCCAAGTTGTCGGAGTAAGTAATCAGCAAATTAAAACAGACTTAACTGATCCAGTACCAGTTGAAATTGGAAATTACAGAGACAAACACAGATTTGTGGTTTGTAATAGTAGTCCAGTAAATCTATTAGGTAGAGACATCCTATGTAAAATGAATTGCAGAATATATTGTTCTCCTGATGGAGTTGAGTTACAAACAATGGAGGAAGATGGTTTATACAGGATGACAATGATGATGATAGAAGCAGAAGAAACAAAATTGTTTCCTGCATTTGAAGAAAAGGATCTACCTGAAGAACTCAAAGAAACAGTGAAATCTGAAATATGGGATTTTAGTGGAAATGAGATGGGTCTGATGAAAAACGTAGATCCAGTAAAAATTACATTGAAACAGGGAATAGAATTTCCAAATACTCCACAATATAAAATGAAAACAGAAACAATTGAAGGTATTACACCTATAATTGAAAAATTAATCAAGCAAGGTGTATTAAAGGAAATGAAGAGTAGCTCTTGTAATTCACCAATTATGGGAGTTAAAAAGTCTAACGGAACATTTAGGATCGTACAAGATTTGAGAAAGGTTAATCAAATTGTCATTCCATGTTGTCCTGTGGTTCCAAATCCAGCAGTAATTCTATTTCAGATTCCACATGATGCTGAATGGTACACAGTCATTGACCTTTGCAATGCATTCTTTACTGTTCCCTTACATCCAGACAGTTATGAAATCTTTGCTTTCAGATTCCAAGGTAAGACCCTTGGATGGACAAGAATCCCTCAGGGCTATACAGAAAGTCCTTCAATCTTTAATGAATTGTTAAAAAGATCATTAGAAGATTTAGACTTACCAGGTAGGTCTACGTTGGTGCAATATATTGATGATTTGTTAATAGCTGCAAAGACAAGAGAAAATTGTGTAACAGACACAATAATTCTGTTAAATCGCCTTGCAGAAGAAGGACATAAAGTGTCCCCAGCAAAACTACAGTTTTGCAAACAAGAAGTAAAATATCTTGGTCACAGAATTGCAAAAGGAAAAAGACAAGTAACAATAGAGAGAATAAAAATGATTCAAGCAATGTTACCGCCAAGAACACAAAGACAGGTCAGAATGTTCTTGGGAATGGTAGGTTACTGTCGACAATGGATAAGTGGATTTTCAGTAATTGCAAAACCACTACAAAGACTGACAAAGTCAGATATAAAAGATCCAATTATTCTCAATGATGCTGAGATGGAATCTTTTGAGAACCTGAAAAAGAGCTTATGCCAAGCTCCTGCTTTAGGTATGCCAAATTATGAGAAAGATTTTGAACTGTATTGCAGTGAGAGAGAAGGATGTGCATTATCTGTGTTAATACAGAGACATGGAAATTTAAAGAAACCTATTGCATACTTCTCTGCAGTTCTTGATCCAATTGCAAAAGCATTACCAGGTTGTTTGAAAGCAGTTGCAGCTACAAGTATCAGCCTCGAACAAAGTGAAGGAATCATTATGGGATTTCCTGTGAAAGTTTTTGTGCCTCATTCAGTTGAAATATTACTGACAAGAGGTAAAACTCAACATTTAACAAGTAACAGATTGACAAAGTATGAGAAAATCATACTGGGAGCAGATAATGTTTCGATTTCAAGATGTTTGAATCTGAATCCTTCTACATTACTGCCTGATTCTGAAATTGTTGATGACATTGAGACAGAACATGAATGTTTAGATGTCATGGAATTCTGCACTAAACCAAGAAAAGACATCAAAGACAGACCTTTGTCTGAATCGGATTTTGTCTACTTTGTAGATGGCTCATGCTTAAGATCCGAAGGAGGTGTCTTGAAAGCTTCATACTCAGTTTGTACAGTCGTAGATGTTGAAGAAGCATCATGTCTTGAAGGAGTTCGTTCAGCACAAGTGGCTGAATTGATTGCTTTAATTCGTGCATGTGAAATATCAAAGGATATAAGAGTTACCATCATTACTGATAGTCAGTATGGGTACGGAGTTGTGCATGATTATGGACAACTCTGGTCACAGAGAGGATACATGACATCAACAGGATCACCAATTAAAAATGCAGTTTTCATTAGGAGATTAATTGAAGCAATACAATTGCCAAAAGAAATTGCAATTGTCAAATGTGCAGCGCACACTAGAGGAACTGATTATATTTCCAAGGGAAATGCCTTCGCAGACGAAACAGCAAAGTACTGCGCAAGGAAAAATTATTCATACAATCGGGAGAGGAGTAAAGAAACTGATTCAAATTCATTAATGCTAACAACTGTTGTAGAAACATGGCATGAGATTAGAGATTTACAAAACGAAGCAGATGATGAAGAAAAAGACCTATGGTTAAGATCAGATTGTAGACCACGTGAAGAAGATGGAGTGTGGGTTTACAAAGATGGCAGAGTAGTCTTACCAAATTGCTTGATTGCTGACATGGCCAGATTATATCATGGTCCTGCACATCTAGGAAGAGATTCTATGGTCAGACTTTTTAGAGAAACATGGTTCAATACCAAATTTAGAACCATTGCTGAATCTTTTTGTCAAAGGTGTTTGTCATGCCAACAAATGAATCCAAACAGAAAATCAGTGGTGGGGACAGGAACAATTGGTCGAGAGGGTGGTCCCTTTACCAGGTTACAAATGGATTTCATTGAAATGCCCTTACACAACTGTTTGAAATATGTGCTTGTAATTGTATGCTTATTCTCAAGATGGGTAGAGGCTTTCCCTACACGACATTGTGATTCAATTACAGTAGCAAAACTATTGCTCAGAGAAATCATCCCAAGGTACGGTTTTCCAGTCACTATTGAGAGTGATGGAGGAAGCCATTTTGATAACAAACTGATGAAGTTAATTTGTGAAGCTTTGAGCATTGAGCAGAAAATACACTGTGCATACAGACCAGAGGCATCAGGTGTAGTTGAACAAATAAATGGAACCATCAAAAACAGAATTGGAAAAATGTGTCTTGAAACAGGTATTAAGTGGACTGATGCTCTTCCACTTGTTTTGATGTCATTAAGAAGTACACCAGATAAAAAGACAGGTTTGAGTCCTCATGAAATTTTAATGGGAAGAGTTATGAGGCAAGCTTTTGTACCTGTAGGTAAACTGTTGAGCATAAATGACAGTGCAATTTTGGATTACTGTAAAAGGTTATCTGATATGGTAACTTCTGTGTCTAATCAGGTGGGAACTGAAGCTCAATCAAATGAAAAAGTTTTGACTCATGATCTGAGACCTGGCGATTGGGTCAGAACGAAAGTACATCGGAGAAGGAATTGTCTAGCTCCTAGATGGCAGAAACCTAGGCAGATAATCTTGATCACTACTAATGCTGTAAAGTGCAGAGGATTGAAACGTTGGATACATCCTAGTCATACTATTCCAGTACCAACTCCTGAGAGTTCTGATGTTGAAAGTGATACCACAGATGATTCTGATTCTGAAGCAGAAGACAGAACAGAAGGTGAAGTAATTCCAGATTCTGAAGATCGACAAGAAAGTCGACATCTGGAAACTGTGCCAGTGAATGGAAATCTGACAAGAAAAGACTTAGAAATAATTGAAATAGATTCTGAAGGTGAAGAGAATCTGTTAAAAGGAAAGATAACTGAGGATTCGGTTGTCTCTATTGAAGACAAAGAAGCTGAACCAAAAGAAGTTTCAGACCAGGAGAGTATCGAAAGGCAGAGAACAAACTTTGAAGTAAGGAACAAAAATCCGAAATCTGGGAAGTTAGAGGTAATTGAGGAAGAGGAGGAGAACGAATTACCGAGTACCAGTGATGGAAGACAAAGTGAAGTTCCTGAAGGAGTGAAATTGCCGAATAGAGAAGTTCCTGAGTCAATTGAAATTTCAGACTACGAAACTGAAGAAAGTGACGTGGAAGGTGGAAGTGAAAACGGAAAGAAAAGGACTTGGAAGTCAGAATCAAATAATTCTGAACCAAAGAAGAAGTACGTGAGAAAAGCAGACTACTGGCCAGGTGGAAGATTGAGAGTCAGATTGATCAAAAAGCCAATAGAACAAGTAGAGGAAATAAGTAGTCAAAAGAGTCCAGGAAAAGAAGTTGGAGTTGGAAGAAAAATTGAAGTGATATCGAGAAAAGGGAAGAGAATAATAAGACCAAACCAGAAATACAAGTCTCCTGAGTGGACTTACTTAGTAATTCCACCTGTTATTGACATATATGATAGTAGTGAAGAAGAAAACGAAATCCAAGAAATTAGTGACAATGATTGAAGTACAGGATTATTAAATTGGCAAAAGGCTGAAGAAAATTTGTTAGTTGACACAAGGTCGAAGAAAAACTGTTTAGTTGAAGAAAACTTATGTATGACATAAGGTCGAAGAAATCTTGTTTAGGGTTATAAAAGAAAAATATATTTTAAAAGGGGGGTGTATATAAATTTTAAAATTTATTTTTATTTTTGAGGCTAAAACTAACCTAAAAATGCCTTATGTTAAGGAGAGCACTTCAAAGTGTTCTGTTTTTAAAAGATGCTGTAAGATGACTCTGGTATGTCTGCTCATTTTAGTTCTGCTCTGGTTAGTACTAGCTGTGATTATTCCTTTAGAAATGAATAGAGAATTACACAAAGTTAACATAACAAGCAAAGCTCTAGTTAGTCAAACTAAACATAGTGCATCTGCAAAAGTTATTGATCATCAGCCTAACTTTCATCAAGATAAATCAATAGGTGATTTTTCAAGTAATACATTCACAAAGCTATTGAGTGAATATGTAAAGGTAATGGATGCAAAAGACTGCTATGTCTGCGTTAAGTTACCTGCTTCTGTTTCTGAGGGAGTAACATATAATATGCTTCCTCTCACTTATGCTGTAACATGTAGTGTATTAACTAGTTTATTTTATCAAACTGGTCGTTTAGAATATTACTATTCAAATTATGATGAAATTTTTGCTAATGTTAAGATTGATAATGCTTTAAATAAGCATAAGAAAGCAAAACAAATGAGAGAATATTTCCTTGTTACTAACGAACTCACTTACGAGTATGCTTACAAGAATAATCTAACATGTAAATTAAGTGCTGAAGGAAAAAAAATTTTGAACATGGTTGAGGAGAGAAGAGCAATTTATAAGAGAAATGAATTAGTCAAGCAGACTAAGTCAGCCTTCTGGCAAAAAGAGGATGAGAAATTAAATGGCAAAATGCTTGAAAATATTGCAATTCACATAGACAAACCAGTTAGTGGAAAACTTTGCATTAGAAGAGATAATACACTTTTTGATAATTATTTTGTAGGTGCAAGTAACTGTGAAGATACTTATCAGATTATGGGAGGTTGGGGATTTAAAGGTGGAAAAGATCCTATCTTTCCTGGGATTTATTTTGTTTGTGGTGACAAAGCCTACTACAACCTTCCAGACCATTGGTATGGAACTTGTTATGTGGGAATTGTTTTTCCTAAAGTGTTTCATGTTGACAGAGATTCAGAAGGATTGTTTAAAATTCATAATTATGTAAATAGAGCTAAAAGAGAAACTTTTACTGAAGTTCTGGGAGATATTTTTCAAGCTGTAATACCTTTTGTTGGTATAACCTTAAATGCAGGGAGAATCAGAAAATTGTCCACTATAGTTGATAGATTATCAACTGACACTGCTGATGGGTTTCAATTAGTGAATGTTGAAGTTATTGCAATTAGATCTATGGTAATTCAAGACCGTCTTGCTTTAGACATACTCTTAGCAAAAGAGGGAGGAGTCTGTGGCATTTTACATGTCCAACATTGCTGTACATATATACCTGATGAAAGTAAGAATATTGAAATGTATATTAAGAATATTACACAAATGCATTCAGAGATAATTCCTTTAGAAGAAGAAGATTTTACAGGGAAACTTTCAAAAAGGTTTCAAGCAATTAAAAACTGGTTTCATAATATCGGAAGTTCAATTCTTGGCAAGATTCTGGCACCTTTGATTATAATAGTATTCATTTGTATTTTGACCAAATTAGGTTGTTTGTTACATAAAAGAAAGAAACAGTTGAAAGAAAAGAAAAGAATCTATAAACTCAGAAAAGAAGAAGAAAGAGAGATCGAATTACAGGAGTTACATAGAGAGCGTCATGTTAATTGCAAAGATTATGCAGAAACAGACTTTTAGGTTTACTGATACAAATGAATTTGAATCGATTTCTTAAAAAATTTAATTTACCAAAAATTTGAGTGCTGGTGTGGTGATTTGTTAATCACCAGATGAGGGAGTTGATGGAGCGAGATAGAAAACAAAATTTTGTTTAAACTCGCGAAGTCACATTTCCATAACATGAATAAAATTATTAATGATTTGTGATATGTCGTGCTAATACAACTTAGATTAAACTTTACACGTGGGGGGACTAACATGTGTGCTCATAAACGTGCATAAATATTGCATCTTTTTGTTCGTACAAAATAATAAAATAATTTATTGTTTTCGTTTTTGTCATTACTAATTGCTGCAAATCTTAAAAGAAGCATGTGCTTGTTTTGCTTTTCCTTGTCTGTGTGATGTCATTTCTACTATTCTAGGTGCATATGGGTCTCATGGAAAAACGGAGACTGGTAGATATAAACGCTGCTTTATTTGTTTGCAATGGCTAGGTAACATTTTGATTAATCGGGTGGGTTAATTAATTAGTAAACCATGGGGTGGATACAGAATCTACTTTATTTCTTACATTAATACTTTTCTTGTGTTTGTTTTATACTAGAAAACATAAATTGCCTGCTTTTGGGCCTAGTCATTTGAACCGCAGAAAAAGAGCTGACATATAATTCTGCAGAAAGTCACGAGACGCCCATTCTGAATTAAAACGTTTATTGAAGCTGCATTCACAAAGCAAAAACTGATGAGCTGACATCATTCTGTCGGACATGGCCAAGGTCGAAAGTGAACATTTTGTCAGTCCTTAACTTGGCATCCGCGGAAGTTGTATTGAAAGTCTATGGACGCTGCGAGAATGACTTAATACATTTGTTGCAATCTCAGGAAGCTTCTGGCTTCACGTGGAAGAGACAATGGTCTTTATGAGACATGATTTAATGGAACTTTTTGAGAAACGGGTGACATGTCACTTGTCACTCTCAGCCAATGGGACGTTGAGGATTTCTGAAAACTTTCCTTTGCTAGTTTAGTTAGCGTAGAAAGGTATAAAAAGTCATACCCTTAGGGTTGGGCTGGCTGCTGCTTTCTGACTTTCCGATGAGGGTGATGTGCTGTTGGACTTTGCGTGGAGCACGTAAGAATCCTCAAAGAACTTTACTTTAATTTCTATCTATTTAGCTCAGTTAGGGAATTAGGTTTTAGAAATGCTAAACTTTATATATTTTCTTTAAAATTGTTTCATTTGCTTAAATAGTAATTTTCTCATATTTCATTATAATCATGCTTGCATTATTGCTAATAAATTTCATTCATAAAACTTTCAACTTATATACCATAATTTAGTAAATAAAATCTTACTTTTGACAAACAAGCTGGTCTTGGTTATTCAGAAGTGTAGGTTACTATTAGCTAGATCACGTCGCCTATGGTGGTCGTTTAAATGATTGGGTTTTATTCTAATGACAATATTCTTTCTGCAAATGTATAAATTGTAGATAATGTGTATATAGATTTATTCTGACCACCTGATTCAGTAGGCCCAAAATATATCAGGTTTATAAATGGGTCCATATTTAGTTTATAATTTTGTTTATAGGTTATGAAGTTGGGTAGCGTTGTTTATGATATATTTTCTATAGCCCGCTGGATCAGTACCCATGCCTTAACCCATGCTTAGCTCCACCACAGCTACTAATGTGCTGCCCAGTGTCTGGATAGAGGGACTTGAATGTAGTTTTAAGGAAATAAAGTAGACTTTTAAAGCTCTGTTTATTTTCTGATCCTTCCACTGAGACAAGGGATAGTGAGTGATGAGCCATGAGTACCAAATGAAAAACTATGGTAATTCCAGATTAACACCCATGTGTGATGTGGGGGTATTGTGGATAATTTCAGGTGTGTGCTCATTGTATATCTTTAATGCATGTAATTTGAGCAAATCTTATCAAACATGGGTGTGTTTAATGCTAATGCATTTCAAATCCAAATATATTTGGTGGGAGTTGCCACATAGCAAAAAATAACATATATTCAACATTCTATGGGCTGTAGAGCCAGGATATGAGGCAGCCTCCAACAAACAGCAACACAGCTGTTTACTATTCAAACATCATATTCGGCAAATAACATACAAGTATTGTGTGCGGGTAAATGAAGCATGAACAGAACAATGACGAAGGAAATGTGCTTAAACTGCATTATTTGCCTTCAATTTTCCAAGCCTTCCTTTGGGTTAAGGATGCGTAAATATCTTGTACAGAAAATGTTTTAAGATCGGTTAGGTTGACACAACTGGTCCAGTGTGTTTAATTGTACGATCCGCCACAGATTATTTATTTTTTTGCAGAGTTTTATATAGCGCGAACTAGACCCGAACCGAATCAGGTATCAGAGCGCTTTACATAGCACCAGTTACGTTACATCAGAACACACTTTCATTTTTTTAGGCACGGGGAGATTAAGTGATTTGCCCAGAATCACAGGAGGTTTTTGGTGTCGTTACCGAGACTCGAACCCAGATCCCCAGGTCTGAGGTCAAGTGCCTTAGCCATTAGGCCAACCCCTCTCCCCTACGGTAAGGTAACAACCATCGCTGATGTTCTGACAACTCAGTCCAACAACCAGTCGAATCCAATTTTCCTTTACTCTCTCTCCACACACTCAGGGGCATATTATCAAGGGGGTTTATCTCCGCTTTTTTGGCTTTAAAAGCCAAGAAAGCGGAGATAAAATTATCTCCCTATTACCAAGCTGTCGCTAACACCAGTTAGTGACAGCTAATAGGAGATAGCGACCATCTTGGGCCCCGCTTTGCATGTCAGTGATATTTATCACTAATGACATGCAAAGTGGGCGTGCCAAGATGTTAGCGACTGGAAACAGTCGCTAACATCGCTATCTCCTATTACCAACTTTTGGAGATATTCGCGCTAAGCGTGAATATCTCCAAAAGCTAACACCTGCCCTGAGCAGTTCTTCACCATGTTATCCAATGGGAGGTGGATAACATGGCTAAGAGCATTTGCTCGATAATGCATGAATATCGCTGACTTTTCAGCGATATTCATGCATTGCGGACGTTTTTTATCGCATTTGCGATAAACCTTGCTAATAGCAAGGTTTATCTGCGATAAAAATCGCCGATGTGACAAAAACTTATCGCTAGTTGTTGGTAATATGCCCCTCAATTCTTTCTCCGTAGCTTCAGCCTGAATTGACTTCACACTCTCTATCGTATCTTCACACATTCCTCTATCCAGAACCCATCTTGCTAGACCCGCAACATACATTCGACTCGTCACATCTTTCGCCGCTTCTTTCGCAACTTCATCCGCAAACGCATTACCACGAGAAACATCATCGGTAACCTTCTTATGTGCACTGCATTTCACGATCGCAACTTGCATCGGCAACGTAAGTGACTCGAGAAGCTCATTCACCAACTGACCATGCTGAATCTTCGTACCATGCGAAGTAAGAAATCCACGTCCTTTCCACAAACGCCCAAAACTATGCTTGCGATATAAAATCGAATCTGGTGTTTCACATTGCACCAGGCTTGCAAGCATATACACACACGCATGCAGGCACAGACACACATTGGAATGCAAGCACACAACCGCATGCAAGCACACATATGCATGTTTGCACACACATGCATGTTTGCACACACATGCACACTTGTATGCATGCGTGCTCTCACAAATATGTCCAGCACATACAGTAGGAGAGTGGAAGGCAGGCCAGTGGCATAACAGAAGCAATTGCATCCCCCACACTCGGAGGGGGAGGGGGGCCATGTTGCACTGGAAGGCCCCCCCAGAGCTCTGGAATGGGTCCCAAGGATGGGCCCCCCCTGCATGTACTTTGCAATGGGACCCACTCAAGTTTGGTTCACCACGAGGCAGGCTGTCATCTCGGATGAGTAATCGTGAGTTCCTCGGAGGTCAGATGTCGCTGATGTAGGGACTCTCATTAGAGTGCACTAGTTTGGAATCGCGCCCTCTCCAGGGCCCCGCATCGCGCGCCCTCTCCAGGGCCCCGCATCGCGCGCCCTCTCCAGGGCCCCGCATCGCGCGCCCTCTCCAGGGCCCCGCATCGCGCGCCCTCTCCAGGGCCCCGCATCGCGCGCCCTCTCCAGGGCCCCGCATCGCTCTCTCTCTGGCGCGCGCTGCCTCGCGTAGCCCGGACACCTCCTCGGGATGCGCCTCACGTATTCGCTGCTGAGCGGCTGCTCTCGGCTTTGTAAGCGGCCTCGCCTCGGATATTTGGCGGCAGGGCATGCAGCAGCATCGGCGCCTGCAGAGCAAGTGTGGGGGCGTCTAAAGAACGCGAGGATCATGCCACGGGGAGGGTGTCACCGTCAGGGCGGTAATACAGCACGAATAAACAATTGTTCCTCGTGCCTGCTCCCACTGAGCAAAGTTATTTTATTCTCTCAACCCTCACAGAAGTCCGGTGAAGCCTGTTTTACCCACGCCACTTACCTACCATTCTGTATGTGAGATGAATTATACTTACCTTCCACGAAGGGAGTCCAAGCCCCTTCACGGGGGAATCTAAGGGGCAGATTTATGAGGCCCTTGCGCCTCTTTGCGCCGCAATTGCGTCACTTAATTTGGCGCAGCGGCGGCGCAAACAATGCGCCCTATTTACAACGTGACGCATCTAGGAGATGCGTCACGTTGGAAAGCCCTGCGCCATAAGGAGGCGTTCCTGCGCAGGGGGGGGGCCCAGGAACGCCTTCTAAAAGTGGCTGAGTGAAATCTATGAGATTTCACTCAGTCACTTTCTACATCAATTCCTTACGCCTGCTTGAAGCAGGCGTAAGGGTGACGCACCATGCATTGTAGGGGTGGCTCCTGTGCATTGCAGGAGTCATGTCGCACTTGCGACATGACTCCAGCAATGCTCCGCCCGTACGCCGAAAGATGCGTCACGCATCTTCCCTGCCTTGCACCATGGTGCGCCGCATTGTAAATGCGGCGCACCATGGGTGGCAGAGCTGTGGCGCACATTAACTGGCGCATTCCTGGGGATGCGCCAGTTAACATAAATCTGCCCCGAAAGAAGGAAAATTCCACAAACCAACACTCATCACTGGTGAGAGGATGTGGCATAACGGTCAGAGACTGTGTACCTGGGAAAGCAGGTTCGAGTCTCGGCGTCAGCTCATCAGGCTGTGATTCTGTGCAAGTCACCTTGGGCCATATTTATGAAAATGTCGCTCAGAGCAGCAAAACACCTCACTCCCTGGCATGCAGAGGGCAGGCATGTGCCATATTTAACATTACATGGGGCAGGCAGTCTTGGCCTCTCCTTGCGTTGGCGCACAATGTGCTGCCTAGCGCCAATGCAGGCGTCCTTGCACCATGGTGCAAGGGCGCCTGCATTGTAAGCAGATTGTTTTTGAGCAGAGAGGGACATATTCCTGCACAAACACAATCCTTTGCGGCTGTGTCCTCTTTCTACATGCGCTTGAACCCCGACAACTAATATGCAGCAAAATACAATTTTTTGCTAACTTAGAAAGACTACACAAAAAAGTAGTAAGGACTGAACTACATGTACATTCATAGCAGACTGTCTCAGTGCTAATATTAGTTCTATAAGCCACTATGTACACAACATACTTATCATTTTTACAGCATATTAAGATCTCAAACAGGCTTTAGTTTTTAATTAAATAAATATTCATGCCTCCGGATGGTCCCCAGGATTGAGACAGCACTAAGACATAAAGAGAAGAACAACAAGGAATTGTTGAGCTGGAAAATAAATTTCTTGAGGCTCAAACCTGTTACTAATGGGAAAGACGTTTTGTAAAACTTTGTGGCCATTGTAACAGAATTCCTCAGATGAATAATCTAAAAAAAAACTATAAATTTCAGAAAGTATAATAAATAACACACCTATCATTATTTAAGAAATAAGTTTACCAGCAAGGCCCTACTAACCCGGGTGGGTTCCAGAAGAAAACTATCACCTTTTCTGCTACCACATCTGATTCAGATAGTGATAATACCAATTAAGGCAGGAGTAATTTGGGTTTTGGTTCTAAACTGTCAACTTCTCATTACTCTTTTTTATCTTTTATATCAGAGGACCCAGCGGGGACGAAGGAGGAATGCAAGTGGAGGGCGGTACAGGAATCAATACACGGCAGGATACTGCCAGAATATGAACCAGTATTAAGAGTTGTAGATACACCTAATACCAACAACAAATTGGTAGTTGTTCCAATTTTTTATTATCATCACTTCAGTCATGTTCCATGGAATTGGGCTAGTTTGGTTTTTAGGTCTTTAAGGTTGAAATATTTTTCTACAACATACCTGATAGTAACCCACATGATATTACAGGCCTACATTGTCCATCCACTTTATATCCATCTTCTAATACTGTGCCTAAATAGATTACAACTTTTGGAAATGTGGCTCTGACAGAAACAGAGATGTTATTTAAAAAACAAAGAAATATGAATTAAAACCTTACTAAATCGCAAACTGAAGTTTTAACCCCTTTGTCTAAATTCAAGATTTTTGTGATAAAACCCGCGGAAAAGGGTGGCGGGCTCATAGTTCAAAATAAGCTACTAGACTATGATAATGAGGTGTTGAGCCAGTTACAGAATCCTTTGCGTTATAAAAAACTTTCAAGATATCCGACTATGCCAATCAAGAAAGACATCTCTACACTAACAATGGCAGGTCTGAGTGCAAAGTGGCTAAGTAAAAAATAATTTAATTATTTGAGCAAAGAGGATTACACCATCCCAGCATTTCATAGGCTACCTAAGATACATAAAGACGTCAAAAACCCACCAGGGAGACAGGTGGTTGCAGGATGGCAATCCATTTTACAGCCACTAGCAGAATATGTAGACTTCATTATAAAACCCTATGGGGCAGATTTACAAGCCCCGTGCGCCACTTTTGCGCCGCCGTTGCGTCACTTCTGTGACGCAGCGGTGGCGTAAAGCTAGCGCCATGCTGCGGGGGATTTACAACGTGACGTATCTAGGGAGATGTGTCACGTTGTAAAGCCCTTCGTCACATGAAACCTGCGTCAGGTTTCATGTGGGCGTTCAGGTGCAGGGGGGGGCGTTCTGGTGCAGGTACGCCTCGGAAAAGTGCCTGAGTGAAATCTACAAGATTCACTTAGTCACTTTTCCGACCCTACTGCGTCAAAACTTTGTGCCTGCTTGAAGCAGGCGTAAGGTGTGATGCACCATGTGCAAGATAGGCCGGTTTGGCACAGTGCTGGAGTTGCGTCACGCCTGCGACACAACTCCAGCACTGCGCCAACATTACGACAGATGCGACATGCATCCGCGTTTCCTTGCGCCATGATGCGCCGCATTGGAAATGCGGCGCATCCGTGGTGGTACAAGTATTGTGATGCGTGTCGCAAGTTTCATGGCGCAGCCCTGCTGATTTACAGGGATGCGCCAGGAATTGTAAATCTTCCCCTATGTCTCTATGACTAGATCTTACACCAGGGATAGTATTACAGTAATTACACAAATTGAAGGAGGGGCATTCGATGTAGACTATAATATTCATTCGAAGATGGGCATCGGAAGTCTATAGGTGAATATTCCACACTCAGAAGTCTTGGAAGCCATAGAGTCTATCCTTGAAACCAGGTCTAGGCCTCACCAAATACCTACCAGTTTCATTAAGGATTGTGCTAAAATGGCCTTGGAACGTAACTACGTAATTTTCAATGGGGATGTTTATGCCCAAATAAAAGGAGTTGCGATGGCGTAAATTTTTGCCCCAGACATAGCTAGTTTGTATGTTGCTGCTTTTGAAAAGAGAACTGTCGATACTTGGACCAACCCATACGAAAAGAACATAAAAAATGGCTACGATGTATAGAGGACATCTTGTTAATCTGACAGGGGTCCATTGCCGCATTAGTTGAGTCTCATGAGTGGTTAGATAACCAGAATCTCGATCTACAGTTCACCATCGGATATAACAATTAGATTAATTTTCTTGATGTAAAGATCACCAACAAGGAAGGTTGCCCATATATAGGTCTTTACATCAAACCCACATCAAGAAACACTCTGCTGAAATATACTACTCATAATGCGAGTATTTTGCAAGATAATCTCCCTTTTGGACAGTTCCTAAGGATAAGACGTAACTGTACCAAAAAAGAGAATTACCTTGTGGAGAAAAGGTACTGTAATCTCAATTGGTCACCAGAGGTCACCCATATCACTTGTTGAAAAAATCGCCTATATGGGTGTGGTATTATGATCGCGACTCATTGTTGAGCGTGAAAGAGAAACAGAATCAGTCCCGCTTGTCATATGTGACTACATTTGGTATGGAGTTCAATAGGATTTAAAAGATCATCCTATAAAATGGGCATCTATTAGGCACATTACACACTCAGTGGGAGAAACCTTTGATCTCCTTTAAGAGAGTGACAAATCTAAAATATAGGTTGGTCAGAGCATATACTGAACCAGAACCAATCCCAATCAGCCAGGTGTAGAGGTTGACCCCTACCTTTATCCATGGCCAACTGCACAGCTTATTCAACCACAAGTGTCACAAAATCAGGCGTATTGAATGAATGAACGTGGGAACTGAAACATTTTTCTAAATGTGAGGCAACAAATGTTTTTTACTCTATTGAATGTCCTTGTGCATTGTATCACATTGGCAAAACTACACGAGGCGAGAAAACGTATGATACAACCCAAGCTAGGATTCGATGTACTGTCATTAATGCTCCCCTTGTTGACCAATACAAGACCAAGTCACCTGCCCCTAATGCAATGAAGTGGTTTGTCCTGGAAGTTGTAAAGTGCTCGAGGAGAAAGCATGATGTGGATCTCTTGCTCACTATGAAGGAGAACGGATGGCTTTGGGTGGCTAACACGGTAAAGAGGAGGCTTAACCTACAGGTTGAATGACGTGCTTTGACCACCTCGTAAGCGTAAGAATTGTCCGCTTACCGTTACACCTATTACATCAGTGCCTTTTGATATCTGGAGGATCTCCCAATACACTTGCAATATTATACGGTATTGTTTGATTTGTACTAATTATAATAGGTTTCAGCAAGGATCACATTTTGTTGTGTTGTGTCTTATTGGACCTGCTTTGAGTGAGATGTTTTACTCCTAATTCTGCTGTGACAACTTGGCAGCTATTCTGCTTAAGTTGCGACATTTTGTCACGCCATTTTTTTTCTGAGTCAGTGATTGGAGAGTAGGCGCTTTTCGATACCTTCTCAAGAATGACACCGAGCACTTGTGTTTATGGCGCCTTTGGCTCTTGTTTTGGTCAGGCCCTATTGTGAGTATGAGTATGGGGTTTATAATATCCTTCATCCCCCAGGACAACATTACATTATGCCAGTCTCCATACGCTCCCTGTCCTTTTGAGTACATTATTAAAGAATACATCGATGTTCTCTTAAATATGGGGCCGAGTTGGCCGCCGATATGGAAGGCATGCACATGTGGTCCTTCTTTTATGTCTTCTGTAAGTAGAGATGGGTGTACCATGATGAGGACCAGTATAATAGCAGGGGAGACCCAATATACCATTGGTGGCTTGGGTGAATCTGAAAATGACGGGTAAAGATGCCTGCAAGGGATTTTATTCGAAGAAAGTTCTATGGTTATTTATATTGGACTTACTCTACGGGTGAGTCTAATTCAAACAGCCACCCAATTGTCATTTGACAAAATCAATGAATGAATATATAAAGCACAAAACACAGGAATATCTTTTGTTGAAAATACAAAAATATTGATATATATGCAGATCAAGTTAAAAAGGAGTACACATGAACAATGAATTCAGCAATAATTCATGAAAGAGGTGAAATCAAATGTGTTCTACAATTCATGAAGAAAACACCTATTCCAACAAGAACATCAATGACATATCTCCTAATGAGAATAATGATCACTGGATACAGTCAATATTTTGGAAGTAGATGATGAAGTCGACGTTTCGGTCTTAAATGGCGTCAGTCCGTCAGACCATCTTCAGGACAATGGATATCGGATATGAGAAAGGATCCCTATATAAATATAATACAATCAGTTACATTGATGTATACATGATTGAACTGTGACCATTTAGTGCAACAGTGACTCAAGAAAGATACCCGTGTGTAAACACTTTATGAAGTGGCAACCCAATTAGACCAACATATTGTGCAGTGTGGCAGTCTGTATACATTCCAGGTGAAAAACAGATAGCATGCTGCATGTCTAAGACCACCCTCTACTGCAAAGGTGTTACTTAAACATTTAGCTTTGCTTACTATTCTTAGTCGGACTCAACACGATAAATCCTTGTCGTGGAGCTATGTTCAACCCAGCTCATATAGGTACCAGAGCTGTCACTGAAAGTTAAAATAAGCAGATATAATCAACTGATGTCAGTTTCATGTTATAAATTATTGTCCTGACATACCTAATCCTCAGATCAAGGCTGGGGCAGAGTAACGCAAGCCAGCAATTTGCCCCGCCTTGCGTTACTGCAGGTTTAACCCCTTCGGCGCTCATGACGAGCTGAGCTCGTCATAACTGCCGCGGAACGCCCACACGGGGCTAATTCCCCTCCTGTGCGGGCGTTCCATGGGAGTGGGCAGAGTCGTGACGAGCTCAGCTCGTCATGAGCACAGCCCCACTGTGCAGCATGACGAGCTGGGCTCGTCACGAGCACCGTGGCGCCGCGTGCAGCCCCCCGGACCCCCTCACCACGGGGGAATTAGCCCCGCGTGGAAGAGGTTAAAAGCTACACAGGGCCTCGAAAGGTGGCCTTGCGTGGTTTGGTAAATCTCATTCTAGCTTTTGTGCCACCCTTCGTCCCCTTGGCAAGGGCCACACAAAACCTTTGATAAATCTGGCTCTTAATTTTGCCGTGCCTCAAAAAAAAAATGTATGTGTCACGCTGTATAAAACTAAAAAAAATAAAAACGGGGAAGCACTGGGGAAAAAAACACATATTGGGAATAGGGAATGAGGGAAATTCCACAAACTACATGAAGGCTGTATACCATTATATGGCAGGGGGAATAAACACCTTACACACTCCGTAATGCCTAGAACTTACAGTCTCTGAAAGTGCTAAGAACCAGTCATAAGAGAGCATGTAAGCACTATCTAAAAACGAATACACATAGGGGCAGATTACAAACCCCTTGCAACACTTTTATGCCGCCTTTGCGTCACTTTTGTGAAGCAGCGGCGGCTAAACCATGCACCACGGTGTGACTTATTCACAACGTGACGCATCTAGGCAGCTGCGTCACGTTGTAAAGCCCTGCGCCACATGAAACTTGCGTATGGTTTCATGTAGGCGTTTTGTTGCAGGGTGGGCATACCCTCGCAGGAAAGCCTCGTTAAAAACTGACGCAGTGAAATCTACAAGATTTCACTGAGTCAGTTTTACAACGCTGCTGTGTCAAATTCTTACACCTGCTTAGAGCAGGCGTAAGGAGTGACGCACCACATTAAGTATGGGCGGCCCCTGTGCATTGCAGGAGTTGCGCTGTGCTTGCGACGCGACTCCAGCAATGCGCCACCTGTACGCCACAAGATGCGTCACGCATCTGCCCCTCCTTGCACCATGGTGTGCCGCATTGTAAATGCAACTCATCCGTGGTGGAGCAAGGAGGGGATTGCGTGACGCATCAGTTCTGGCGCATCCCTGCTGATTTGCAGAGATGCGCCACAAGTTGTAAATCTGGCCAAAGTACATTATATAGTAGAGGTGGGCCAGCCAACAAATGAGCAAGGATAGCCCACCCGACGGTCTGGCTGGGCTCTGAGAGCCCCTGCACGAGCCGAGCCCTGGAAAGTTTAGCAAGTAAACTGTGCAACGAGCACCATCCAAAAATATAAAGGGCCTCATTTATGAAAAGTGACGCATCGCTGCGTGAAAACAGGGATGCGTCACTTTCACTGCATCCTCCTTGCGACACCAATGATGCTTCATATTTACAGTATGACGCATCATGTCGCAAGGAGTTACAGATACGTCAGTATTTCTGACGTATCTGTATGGTGCAAAAGTCACACATTGCTGGGGTGTGTCACAAAAGTGACCCAACTCCAGCAATGCGTCCTTTCACATGGAGCAAACCCCATGTGAAAGGGCTTGCGTCAGTCTTACACCTGCTGTGAGGCAGGCGCAAGATTTTGACTCAACAGAGTCCTAAAAGTGACGCAGTGAAATCTCATAGATTTCACTGCGTCACTATTACGAGGCTTTTTGCGGGGGGACGCCCCCTCTGCATACATTATACCTGACGCAGGTATAATGTAGCGCAGGGGTTTACAAAGTGACGCATCTGCTTAGATGCGTCACTTTGTAAATAGTGTGCAACAGGAGGCATGTTTTAAGCCGCCGATGCGTCACAAAAAGTGACGCGTCAAAAGCGCAAAACTGACGCAAGGCCTCATAAATGAGGCCCAAAGACTCTTGAACGCCATAAACAGTGTATTTCATTAACCCCCAGACGCCTTTCAACGTACTTTCATCAGATGAAATCACTGCAATGAGAGACATTTATTAAAGGTGATAGTTTTTAAACATAAACTTGCAAATATTCTTGCCCTCCCGCCGCCGCCATGACACCAATCATTAGTGAATCAATTTAAGAGGCGCTTCAGTTGCCATGTGCACCCTACCTATGGGTGGCCTAAATTGTTACAGTTCTCCCGGAGTATTTCTCCAACAAACGGGGTACCCCAAGGTTGGACACAAACAATAAGTCGGAGAAACCCCCTGTCACCTTGGTGGAGCCCCCCAGATTTAGAAATGTGTATTTGCGCTCTTGGCGGACGAAGGAATTCTGGCTAAAGGGTGAATGGAAAATCTACGGTGCAAACTGTGAGTATTGCCAATAAAATGTACAAAACTGCAAAGGTGTGTACTGTGGTTCATGTAATGTATCTGAAACTCTCTCTCTCTTATCTGTCGGTCTGGAAGAGTCTGAGGACGCCCCTCTGCGCCCGGCACGAGGCCCTGCTCAGCCCACACCCTTTGTCTGCTGAAGCGCCGAGAGGACATTGGGTCTGAGCTGCGCTATAGAAGTCATAATTTACATAAAATTACGCATGAAAATGGTGATTCTTTAGCTGTGCAATAGGGGGCGTCGCAAGCTCGCCATGCAGCACACACACAAAGGCGCGGGGTGCAAGAAACGTGCTTTGTTTATGGTGCCAGGCCACTTAGATGTGCCCCCCTCCACCGGGACCCCCTGCGTGTTGTATATCCACCCAGAATAACATCTAAATACAAAGCGCGTGCTCTATTTAGGAGGGCGAGAGACACCTTTTCATTACGGAAGTACTTATCCCGCCCCTCGCCCCCGCAGCCCGGCGTCGTTAAACGCAGGCGGGTGCCCTCTGCCTGTGAAGTGGGGTAATTAAACCCCAGGGGGGGCACTCCGGCTCAGACTGGAGACCGCTCCTTTTAAACTTCCAGGGGAGTGTTTAATATGCTGCCAGCATCACTGAGCGCGTCCTCCGCCTCAGCCTTTAAGGCTTTTTTTTTTTAAATGTTAAAACAAAATTTCTGAATGCCGACGATTTCAGTCTTGACACGTTTAATGTTTTTTTTCCCTAATGCTCACACAGCGTTTTATTGTTCTCGTCCTGGCGCGCCAGCTTTATCTGCCTTTAGCATCCCCGCTTTTTTCTTTCTGGTCTAACCTTAAGAAATAATTGGACATTTATTGCTGTTTTAGAGCCGCGGCTGGCTTTATTCTTGCCGCATTTGCATGATTCCCCAGTCATTTCCCTAGCGCTAAATCAATAGGAGGCCTTATCGGCGCTGCGTAGCCGCACAGTTTGATGTGACAGTGACTTCTTAGAGCCCCTATTCAAACACCCGCGCCCCTCGCCTCTCTTCCCTCTGCTAATTGAAATAGCGAGCAAAGGAAATGGGATTTCAGACGAATGTGACAGCACAAGTGAAGTCCGCGCCTCTCCCTGCTTAGATGTGGTTTCCAACTTTCCGTCGCGCGCGGCCTCCTCGGATGTCCGCGTGAATTCTGATGTTTCCATCGCCTGGTGCTGAGGGGGGTCCCCATTGTGGTGCCTTTTTTCAGCATTCTCAGATAAAAGCCCGGGGTCCAACCTGTAGTAGTTACTTGGATCAGGGCTCGAGTCGTGGTACCATGCAGGTGGACGGCGTCCCCCCCACTTATTTCACCCGGTGGACGCCGTCCCCCCTGCCCAAAAGCTGGACTTCACTCTTTGGCCTCTCTGGCAGCTCGACAGCCTGGCAATTAGAGCGCCGAGCTGCGAAATCCGCCAAATTACAGGTGAGGCTTTGTATTGGGAAACAAACCGGCAGACCTCTTCCAAACAGCGGTATTCAGTTTTTGTGTAATTGTTTGTGACGGTTTTTCAGCTGATCTGCCCTGCGTTTCACCTTGGCACCAGGCCTCAGGCGTGGTGTGGGGTGCGGCAGGTTGCAGACTCATCTAAAGGCATATGAATACCCATGAGATTCCTGTCGTGACGTCACTTACGGTGACCGCGTCTCCCCGCTTCTTTTTTTAGGAGTTGTGCCCTGACTTGGATTGACCACCAGCCGCACCCTGTCCTTCAAAACACACGCCACCCACACAGCGTGGTGTCCACTCCAACCTCTACTGCACCAGTGGTCCTTAACCAGCGTGGTGTCCCCTCCACCCTCTACACCTGTGGTCCTTAACCTGTGGTCAGAGGACCCCTGGGCGGTGCGCCAAGCCTACTCAGGGAGTCCGTGACTGCTTCAAGAACTATATATTAACAGATAAAGTGTATACAAATGAAGTAGCAAAATGTAAATTTGAAAATGTTAAAACGTTCTGTAAATGTAAAGGAATCTGAAATCGGAGGCTAAAATTAAGTTACTATCCTCAGACTGAGCCGTGGGAGACGTGCAAGAGGATCAACCAGAATATAGTATGGGCCGTCAGTGGCCTTAAGTGAATTTAGAAATGCTCCAACCTTCCAATTAAAATTAACATTGAATTTTTTTTATATTGGTTTGTGAGTTAATTAAAATAATTAATCATTTGTGTATTTGCTTGATGTTTGTTTCTGTTTATTTTGTGTACTGATTTCCAATCATCGAATATGCTTAGGCTGGGATCCCTGACTTCCAGTAATGACTCAGTGGGTGGGGAAGAGAGCTCGGATTCCAATAACGATTCAGTGGTGGTCCCAGGGTTCCTCACTTATCAGTGGTGTAAGGAATCTTGAGGGGGGGCCCTACAAAGTGCATGGAGGTGCCCCTCCTCTGGACTTAATAAGGAGTTTCCTGGCCAGGGTACTGTGCTGAGTGGGCCCCCTGGAGCTCGGGTCCCCCGCACACTGCAGGGGCTGCAGGGCACTTTGTTATGCCACAGACACTTATTATGTTTTCCTGAGCAGAAGACAACACTGCTGGGCTTGAAATCAAGATATGTAAGGAATTGGAGGAAAGGAAAAAAACATTCCCGATCTAGGAGCAAGCCCTCTGACCTCCTGGTCAGGGAAACTGCTCTCCCCTCGCACAGCTCCGTCGTTGCATCCCTGCCCCAGGCACCTCTCTGGTTCCAGGTAGGTGTTCGAGTCCCTCCTCCACCCACAGGCTCCTGTCTGCGCCCCATCCCGGGTAGTCCAGTGGGAGAGCCTTGCTCTTCTGCTGGTCCGCTCTGCCAGCCTCTGTTGTTTTTCTGTCTTTCTATCTTTTTATCTATCTGAGCCTTTCTGTTTCTGGCAATTTGTGCCTTTTTGTCTGTCTGTTTCCTTTTTGACTCTTTGTGCCTTTTTGTCTGTCTTGTACAGTTTTTCTGTTGCTGCCATGATTTTTATCTTCCTGCTTTGCCTTTTTTCCTGCCGCTGCTGCCCCCTTGGCCCTAGATGTTCCTGCTCCTGCCTCCCAGCTGCTCTCCCTCCCCTCGACCCCTACTTAATGGTGGCGCTGCTTGACAGAGTGAGCATGACCTCTGACCTCCTGGTCAGGGAAACTGCACCCCCCCTTGTGCATCTCCGTTGTTGCCTCCCTGCCCCCAGCACCTCTCTGGTTCCAGGTAGGTGTTTTAGACCCTCTTCCACCCACAGGCTCCTGCCTACGCCTCATCCCTGGTGGTCCAGTGGGAGAGCCTTGCTATTCTGCTGGTCCACTCTGCCACCTTCTGCCACCCTCTGTTGTTTTTCTGTCTTTCTATCTTTTTATTTATCTTAGCCTTTCTGTTTCTGGCTATTTGTGCCTTTTCATCTGTCTGTTGCCTTTTTGCCTCTTTATGCCTTTTTGTCTGTCTTGTACCATTTTTTGTTGCTCCCTTGTTTTTATCTTCCCGTTTTGCCTTTTGCTCCTTTTGCCAAGCGCGGAAAATCGAGGCGCGCGCATTTAGGATTCGGCCCCCCGGGTCCTGCCTCCGGCCTCTTGTGGTTGGGCGGCCGGGTAGTCCAATGGGCAGCCGGCTGCCTTTCACTTCCGGGTCACGGGGTGACGCACTTCCGGAGTGGCGGCGGCGGGGGGGGGGGGGGCGGAGACCTGTGGCCTATTTAGGGTCCAAGCCCCGGGGCCTTGGTCTCTGTCACCACTCCAGTCACCCGGACCCCACGTCGGCCCTGATGCTGGCTTCCCCCCTTCTTTGGAACCCCGACCTTCGAGAACTCCGAGGCGGGACGAGCGTGGCAGCTGCAAGAAGATGGGACCGTGTCGCCAGCAGGTGAGGTGGGGGGTGCGCTTCGGGGGGGCCTGTGGGCAGCCGAGGGGTGAAGGTTGTAATGTTAAGGGTTTGCCCTGCTTTGCGGGCCTCGAGCTGCGCGTAACTGGGGTTGCGGCTGCCGGCGGGGCTCCTCGGGGCGTGCTGCTCACCTCCTCATCGAGGGGGTTCGGGTGCAACTGGGGATGGGCACAGGGGGGGAGAGCAGTAGCACGGGGCGTCCCCAATAGTGAATTGGGATCCCTGGTTCTTGATTCGCAAATGGCGATGGTATATTAGCCGCAGGTAAAGCAGCGCGCTTTTGTCAGGGCTTATCGGCAACGTGTTGTGGTCCCCCCTTAGTGGTGCAGCGCAGTGGGTGCGGCTCATTGTAGGGGAGTCCAATATGAGGGATCGCATTGAGTGCTTTTGTGTATAATTTCACCGACATGCTGTTTAGATTGTTATCGTGTTGTGAGATGTTCCCAGCGACCATGCGTGTGTTTCTATGCAGTCGCGCCGAAGGGCGCAGGGGTCCCTTGATTGAGCCGTCCATCATAGTGGGTAAATGGCGGGAAAACGGTGCACACCGCGATTGGGTGTGCGGGGCCAAACGGGCGTGGCTTCCATGCGAGCTCACATGCCTCTTGTGCGTATAATGGGTCAGAGAAAGATCAGAGCAGCTGATGAAGAGATGGAAGCTCCAGGTCACAGGAATAGCACGGGGATTGCCCTCGTGAAAGTCAACGATGCAAAGGCCTCTATACAGCATCACAGCTGATCTTCGCGCTTGGCGGAGTATCACGTTGTAATTCAACAATTGCTGTGTGTGCGTCCACCTAATGAATCGAAGACAGAAAAGTGTGGTCATTTTGTTGTGTTGAAATTATGTGTTACCCTGCGGAAAGGTGCAATGATGCTAGAGACCTTGAGTGATATATCAGGTTAGATATGAGAACAGACCAAAGCAAGGCGTCTACATCCGCAGCGCTTGGCGCTCCTCATTACATCCGCACAATAACGTGGCAGCTATTTCAAACCAACGCTTTAACGGAATATTTTTGTTTAATGGATCGGAACAAATGATTCACGCTTGCGCGTGACCCCCCTTTCCATGTGAATCTTTCGACGAAGTTTGTTTGCAAGCGTCATGTGTGTGTTTGAGTGCTTGTCCCCGCATGCCATGTTTCTAACCTGTTCTGTATAGAGTTAAATCACCTGGACCTGCTGGTCCATCCAAAGTTCACGCTCCGTTCGGGGAATAGGATGGTGGGAGACAGTACTCCAGATGCCTCAGGCAGGTGTGAGTAGCGCGTCCGTTGTTCCCGGATGCTGGTAGACTGCTTCGCTGTTATACTGTCATCCGGCATAGAGAGCACCAACATATCTGTCACTTTTACACCAGGTAGCGCCTCGAAGCTTTCATTTCCAGCAGGAGTACTGGCATTGTTTGATTAAGATGACGGCGCCCACCACACCTTGTACGCGGTTGGCAACACACCGGCACGCTTTTCACAAGTGTCTTTCTGGTCTTTTGTTTGCAAGTAGTCCAATTTGGCGGCGTGAACTGAGATACTCATGTGGGTTCAGTGGTAGAATTCTCGTGGTCCCTTGTCTAAATACAGGTCAGTCATGCAAAGTTAGAGAGCGGGACTTTTGCGCCTAGGGGTAAGACAGGGGCCAATTTGGGCAGGTAGCGTATACCGGAGTGAACATGCGTACTCGCCAAAACGCCACTCCTGCTGTGGTACACTAATCTCACAGAGACAGATTTACTCAAACGTTTACCCTTTTTTGGGTGCAGACAGGATGATAGAGGCTACTTAGGGTCCTCCTGGTGAGTGCACACTGGTGTTACATGGACTCTACACAGTTATTGCTAGAAAGCATTAAGCCGTCCTACAGTACTCTCCCATCGTTGCCTTAGAGCCTCACAGTGTGGTTTAGTGCATGCATCCTCTTGGTTACGATCGGAACCTTACAGGCTGGGGCCTGGCACTCTGGTCTCATGTCGAAAGCAGGGAGGTAGAATATGCACCCCTTTATGGTACAATCAGAGGAATAGATTCCTCAAAGATCTCTTCCATCCTGGCAGACGGGTGTTCTCAGGCTCTGGGTGATACTGGACATACTATAAGTCTATTCGACCTGTCCTCTGTGCACTGTAGCAACTGTTATGGCAATTTTACCTTTGTACAGTACACAATGTTCATCAATAATATAAACCAATATTTTCACTACATTTGAACAAAACGCATTCATAACATAATTTTCATTCATGATTCATTTAATGTTCAGATATTCCCATATTCGAACGGAACAAACAACATATTACCTTCGATGTATTCTACTGGTTTGAACCTTGCCCTATGCATTTCGGGGTAATCTGGGTACCGACTATATAGGCTCACGCTGTCCTGATCAACACAAGGTGGTGTTTTACATGTCTCTTCTACAGATAGAATGGAAGGTTTGCACAGCTTCTAATATCACTGCAGCTATTGGACACTGGTCTCATGAGCCCAAGGGGAATACGCATCCCTCGGTGATGCCAGTCAGTTTAATCAGAAGGATACAGACCATATTGAGATCACACTCTCGTCAAGCGCAAAGTCATAAGTTATTACATGGCTCTTCTAGAGATGCAGTGCGAACTTTACAGAAACACTCACCTCACCCCAGGCATTGTACACAGGCCTCACGTGCCCATGGGGGTGATTGTACATGTCCTCGTTACAGTTCAATCAAAAGACCTGATCTCTCTCTCCTCTCAAGCGCTGGGTGATGTTTATTTATAAGTCCTTCTACAGACATAATAAAACGTCTACACGACAGTTGGCGAATTTGAAGTAGTCTATTATCACACTGTCCTCACAAGCACGGAGTGGTGTGTTATAACACACCTCTTCTGTAGATACAATGAAAAGGTTCGGGGCTTCTAGCATCACCCCAACCATTGTACATTGGCATCACAGAGCCTGCGGTGATGCTTTTGGTTGTCCTTTTTAAAGCCTAATCAGAAGGTGATAGGCCATCCACAAGTGCACCGTCCTCATAAGCAGTGTGAGGTATTATAACTTACCCCTTCCGCAGATACAATGTTTACAAGCAGCCGGCATCATTTCATCCTCGACTGTGATATTAAAATGAAGGCAGGGCGGGAAACTCCCAGACAGGGAGAGCGCTTGGTCTGCATGTCATGTATAATGAATACTTTGGGCACTCACTCAGCCAATACTTCATATTTAGCCTGGGTGGCTGTTAAATGATGCGTGCAATTTGGTCATGTCGGCGCCTAATTTTCCATTTCTCTCCTATGCATTAGGTTGCCCTACCGAGAGGGTAGGGGTCCGGGGGGCACTCGCCCGTTGGCAGGCGAGCAATAAAATGTCAGACATGATACAACGCGGGGCGAAGGGCTCTGGATCATGGCCATGAGCCTGGAATGTCTTGGGGAGACGGCTCAAGAAGGAATGGGGCCGGGTTGTGCTCAGCCAAGGGCCGCTCGCGTCACGTTCTGTACCGAAGGATTGCGGGTGAGGTGAGGTATTGCAAGGAATGGCCCGGGTTGTGCTCAGCGAAGGGCCGCTCGTGTCTCATTCTACACAAAACTTTCCGGTGAGGTAATTTATTGCAGGGATGGAATCCGGTGATCAGGCACTGGTACGAATGCTTGACCTAGTGGGTTGGGTTCTTTCGTCCAGATGGGGGGGAGACGGCCTCCTGGGTCCCTGGGCAGCCTGGTGGTCTGAGGGCGGGCCCCTGGAGAAGGCGGACAAGGATCAGACGTTTAGGGCCCAATCCTCATAGGCGCAGGGATGTGGCACCTTGCGCAGATGCTCAGCAGGGAAGATGCGAGCTAGAAGGCACTTCGTGCGGGAAGAGTAGAATCTTGCTGAGGAAGATAGTGGACGTCTAGGATAAAAAGTGTATTGAGAATTGGCAAGGTTGTGCGCAGTGAAGGGCCACTTGCGTTATTGCCATGACCAGATGATCTCAGGGTATCACCACGATGGTGTACAGCTATCTGACTTGGGCTCAGATAATTTTATCAAGGAACTTTGGTTGGTTACTCTGAGCGCAGGTGGGGAGGGTGTCAGACCTGAGGGCCTTGGCCACCCTTGTGGCGGTAAAGAGACCTGCGATCAGTAACAGTGACTAACACAATGGACGGGAGTCCGCCTTGCGTACTCCATTGGCCAGCACCGAGGGGGGATATGGTAAGCTCTCCGCTGGGAGGAAGTTACCACCGGCTGGGGAGGCTAGGGCGACAGATCTCGAGCCTCCTGGGTCCCTGGGCAGCCTGGTGGTCGAGGGGTGGGCCCTGGTAATGGCGGACAAGGATCAGAGGTTGGGGCCCACCACTCTAAGGGGCAGGTGCGCGGCACCTGGCATAGGATACCCAGTTGCGAGATGCGAACCAGATGGGGCTCCTCCCTTGGTGCCGGAGGACATGAGAAGAACCATCATCAAGTCGATATTAAAAGTGTGATTTTGAAATATCAGTTATGCATGTAGATTGCTTGTCATGTTTATGCATTGTTTGTGAATAAACATGGCCGTTCTTTATCCCACGTAAATCTCATGGTGATTTCATTGTGGGTTTGCATGTTAATGTCAGATAAGGGGAGGTGGGGACAATACTGGGGGGTCCGGGTCCTATGCCAAGCGCGGAAAATCGAGACGCGCGCACTTAGGATTCGGCCCCCCGGGCCCCGCCTCCGGCCTCTTGTGGTTGGGCGGCCGGGTAGTCCAATGGGCAGCCGGCTGCCTTTCACTTCCGGGTCACGGGGTGACGCACTTCCTGAGTGGCGGGGGGGTGGAGACCTGTGGCCTATTTAGGGTCCAAGCCCCGGGGCCTTGGTCTCTGTCCCTGTTACCACTCCAGTCACCCCGACCCCACGTCGGCCCTGATGCTGGCTTCCCCCCTTCTTTGGAACCCCGACCTTCGAGAACTCCCACCCACCCGTCCCTTAGATTAGTGGTTATGGGAGCGTGTTGCGGTAAAGAGACCTGCGATCAGTAACAGTGACTAACACAATGGACGGGAGTCCGCCTTGCGTACTGCATTGGCCAGCACCGAGGGGGGATATGGTAAGCTCTCCGCTGGGAGGAAGTTACCACCGGCTGAGGAGGCTAGGGCGACAGATCTCGAGCCTCCTGGGTCCCTGGGCAGCCTGGTTGTCGAGGGGTGGGCCCTGGTAATGGCGGACAAGGATCAGAGGTTGGGGCCCACCACTCTAAGGGGCAGGTGCGCGGCAGCTGGCGTAGGATACCCAGTTGCGAGATGCGAAGCAGATGGGGCTCCTCCCTTGGTGCCGGAGGACATGAGAAGAACCATCATCAAGTCGATATTAAAAGTGTGATTTTGAAATATCAGTTATGCATGTAAATTGCTTGTCATGTTTATGCATTGTTTGTGAATAAACATGGCCGTTCTTTATCCCACGTAAATCTCATGGTGATTTCATTGTGGGTTTGCATGTTAATGTCAGATAAGGGGAGGTGGGGACAATACTGGGGGGTCCGGGTCCTATGTCCTTGCTGCTGCTGCCCCGCAGCCCCTCTGCCCTGTGTGTACCTCCCAGCTTATCTACCTCCCCCGACCCCTACTTAATTGCGCCTGCCTCTGGTTATGCCGCTGGCGCATCAAAGGCAAGCCCGTCTGCACCCGTCCGTGACCAGTGCCATGGACCCTGGTTTTCTGATCCCCGCCGCTACGACTCAGCAACTCTCCGTGCACTCAACCCTGGATACAACAAAAACTGCCAGCTCTCTCCGCTGAGCATTACCCAAGGCCAGTTCTCCTGCCATCACTGCTGAAGCACTTTCACCCACCTCTGGACCATGACAGTTACCGCCAACCCACCAGACGCCAGCACACCTACACCCCTGAGCAGCATCCTCCTCAACGTACACTCCCTGCACAGACACGCAGTAGAAACCTGGGATCTCCTCAAAAACCTCTTGCCTGACGTATCCTTCCTCACAAAGACCTGGACCAATGCCAGCTCCGTACCAGACATCGCAACCACCATCGCCGATGGGTACAAGATCCAGAAGAAAGACTACCCCAACCACACTGGAGGAAGCCTTGCCATTGTCCACAAAAGCTCCCTCCGACTGACAACCACCATCTAGAACAACTCTGCTCCCCCTATGCAACAGATCCACTTCCAGATCCAGGTCTACCCCAGAACAACTCTACGTGGAACTCTCGCCTACAGACCTTCCCGACCCGCAGCCCATTCACTAACACCATCACAGACTACATCGCGCCCTCATCTCCACGACTACGTACTGCTCGGACTGCACCTGAATTTCCACTTTGACAACCCCAGCAACCCCAATTCCACCGCCCTCTTAGAGAACCTCGCCAACATCGGACTGAAGCAACTCACCAATACCCCCACCCACTAGGCAGGACACACCCTCAACCCCATCTTCACCAGAGGAACCAACATCCTCTCTGGATGGACCACCACTGCATCCACTTCTCCTTCTCGAAACCCAACGCACACAAATCAACGCCACACCCCCCACAGAAACGGGAGCAAGATCACCGAAGAGTACCTCGCCTCCACCCTCAGCCGCAATCCTCCCCCCACCACGACCAATGCCAACTATGCAGCCAAAGAATCCATAAATGGATCGCTGACTGCGCCAAAACCCCAGCACCCCTCCAGTACTCCGACAGACAACACACCACGAAAGCCACCTGGTTCACCATAGAACTCAGAGAATCCAATACGAACGTTCTGACGACTTGAGAAAGAGCGGAGTAACAGCAAAATCCTGGAAGCACGCGCCGCCTACAGGACCGCCACTGCAGCACACCACCAACTCATCAGATCCACGAAGAGGAATTTCATCCCGGATAGAAACCTCTCCAACTACCGCAACTCCAAGCAACTCTTCAACATCATACAAAAATTCACCAGACCCCCCAGCGAAACCTCTGACGTTCCTCCCTCCCAGAAACTCTGCAACAAACTTAGCACCTTCTTCCACCACAAGATCAGGAATCTCTACGACAACTTTGACGAACAGAACCAAGGCACCGACCCTAAACCTTCCACCAGCAACTCCACTCAGCCAACCATCCTCGCCTGGACCCCTGCCACCACAGAAGACACAGCAAATACCATGAGAAGCATACACTCCGGAGAACCCACTGACCACAGGGCCACCCCCAGGACCAGACTGGCTACCGGGCGTTATGGTGTGCTGCCAAGCTGGGAGCTGATTTCACTGCGGTGGGGGCTGGTTTTGTTGATGGGGTCCTGCGTGTACAAAGCAAAGCAAACCGAATGGTTTTAAGCACACGCAGGTCCCCATCAACTAAATCAGCCCCCAGATTGGCAGCATACCAAAACACCCGGGAGCCAGTCCGGCCCTGGCCACCTCCGCCATCGCACCAGAACTACGACGGACAATCAACTGCAACCTCCAAACATACACATTCCCCGACAATGGGAAACAAGCAGAAGTCAAAGCTCTCCTCTAGAAGCCCTCTGCAGACCCGACGGAACTCAAAAACGACAGGCCCATTCTTCCTCCTCCCTTCACTGCCAAAGTCACTGAGAAGGATGTCAATATCCAGCTAATGAACTGCACAGAATCCAACGACATCCTTGACACATCCCAAACCGGCTTCCAAAATCACAGCAACCACAGCACTGAGACCGCCCTCCTAGCCTCCACAGATGACCTCTGCACACTGCTCGACCAAGGCCACACTGCAGCCCTCATTCTACTTGACCTCTCAGCAGCCTTCAACACCATCTCCCACCGCACACTAGCAGCCAGACTCCAAGACGGCAGCATACAGGGACTGCCCTAAACAGGAACCGCACCTTCCTCAAAGAATTAGCCTCCTGCCCTTCCTCTCCAAACCCACAGAGATAAAATACGGAGTACCCCAAGGATCCTCCCTCAACCCAACGCTCTTCTACATATACATGGCCCCCTCGCAACCATCGTCCGAAAACACAGACTCAGCATAGTATCCTACGCCAATGACACCCAGCCCATCCTCTCCATCACCAAGGAACCCGACACCTCCAGAAACAACTTCCAGGAAGGAATGAAGGACATCGCAACCTGGATAAGCAGCAGCTGCCTGAAGCTCAACTTGGATTCACACCCTATGCATGGGACAACACCTAGTGGCCACCCATGTTCGGCACCCCCCAACTCCCACGGACGAGGCCCGCAACCAGAACCAGAACGGGAGGCAGATCCTTCTCCTACATCACTGCCAAGACCTGGACGGTACTCCCCCAGAGCATCAGACTAAGCCCCACACTGCAAGCATTCAGGGAAAGCCTCAAGACCTGGCTTTTCGGATGACCGGAGCTGCTCGAGTCCCCCCTCCAGCACCTTGAAACCCTCACGGGTGAGTAGTTTGCTCTATAAATTCCAGATGACACTCAAATTATCTCAAAAAACATTCCTCCACATATCCTGCTTGTCACTTCACTCTGGAAGCAACCAATAAGGAAACACTCCACTCTTTGGGCTTTAGTTCTAATACAAGGAAACTTTCTTTAGACTCGGAAGTCCCTAGCACAGCAGCCCCGTGCCATCCTTCTGCTCATTATCCCATTCGGACTCACTTATTATGTTTTCTTGTGTAGAAGAATTGTGCCACAAGTAGACCAGGGATACATTTCCTTCACTCTGGTACAATAGCAGATAATTTTGATGATTTTGCCTTATGCACTTTAAAAAAAATTCTCTAAATGATGCTACTATGCCAAGTTATGTAATTGTATGGCATTTGCTGCAAATATTTAGCGTAAGTGCATAGGAACAAGGTGAACGACCAATTGCAAGTGCTGTGTATGTTTTTTTTTTGCGTGAATGGCTGTGAGGTAGCATCGTACTCTAAAGTATAGCTTAAAGTTTGCATTTTATTGAGTTGCATGCAATATTGTGTAAAATTCCTGAAATTTTGCACAATCAACCCAAAAGGATACTATATAAATGCGATAGAGATACACCGACTGTGGTGCTCCTTTTATCATGGTTGACTGCTGACACTGGGACCAGCCCACAACACAATTATTGGTTGGCAACAGGGTTGGTACAGATGTTTTTACCGGAGTGCGTGCGCGCACGCGTGTGTGTGCGCATGCATGTGTGTGTGCAAATGTGCGTGTATGTGCACATATGCAGGCGTGTGTGTGTATGTACGCATGTGCTTTTGTGTGGGCACGCATGTGTTTGCTGTGTATGTGTGTGCATGTATGTATGTGTGCACACCTGTATTTCTGTGTGTGTGTTTGTGCACACGTGTGTTTCTGTGTGTGTGCATGTGTGTGAATGTGTGCATGTGTGTGTGTGTACACACATGTGATTCTGTGTGGGTGTGTGCATGCATATGTGCATACATGCCAACATTCCAGAACAGCAAAGAGGGTGATTAAAAAAAAAATCGTGAGAAAGCGGCCTTGAATCGGGTTACTGGCATGTATGGGCTTTGGAAGTGTGCTGCTGCAGGATTGGACATTTGAAACACAAATGCACGTTCTTTTTTCTTACCTTTTAGAAGCATGGAGCGCAATGGCAGGCAGAGAGAGGGTGATGCAAGTGTTGTGCACTGGACTGGCAGGTTGCTGGCAGTGCATGCTCCCCCGCCGCACCACCCTGTGTGACAGCCAGGGCTGAAACAGCTTAATGTGAACACATACAGCTGCCCCCCCCCCCCAATACTTCACAGGTATTTAAAAGACCATTCCCTTGTTAATGGCGCTTTGTTGGTTTTTCAACCCTTCTAGAGCCCCTGCAGGCCACTCTGACTATTGCTAGAACAATTGGCACTTTACACAATACCAAGCCCTGTCAGCTGAAACCCCGAGGAATCGGGTGTTTGCTTGCAGGAATCGGGAGGCGGGGGACTAGCCTTGAAATCGGTAGTCTCACGCCTGAATCGGGAGGGTTGGCATGTCTGATATGTGTGTGTATGTGAGCGCATGTGCGTGTACGTGTGTGTGTGTGCATGTGTGTTTCTGTGTATGTGTGCGTCTGTGTGTGTGTGTGCACATGTGTTTCTGTGTGTTTGTGTGTACATGTGTGTGTGCACATGTGCATGTGTGTATGTGTACGTGTGCACGCATGTGTGTTTCTGTGTATGTGTGCATTTGTGTATGTCTGTGTGTGTGCACATGTGTTTGTGTGTGTGTGTGTGTGTGCACGTGTGTTTGTGTATGTGTGTGTGTGCACGTGTGCTTGTGTGTGTGTGTGTGTGTGCACATGTGTTTGTGTGTGTGTGTGCACGTGTGTGTGTGCACATGTGTTTGTGTGTGTGTGTGCACGTGTGTTTGTGTGTGTGCCCATGTGTGTGTGTGCACGTGTGTTTGTGTGTGTGTGTATGTGTGTGTGTGCGCATTTGTGTTTCTGTGTATGTGTGCATGTGTGTATGTCTGTCTGTCTGTGTGTGTGCACATGTATGTGTGTGTATGTGTGCATGGGTGTATGTCTGTGTGTCTGTGTGTTTGTGCACATGTGTTTGTGTGTGTGGGCGTGTGTGTGTGTTTGTGTGTGTGTGTGTGTGTGTGTGTGCACGTATGTGTGTGCACGTGTGTGTGTGTGTGTGTGTGCACACAGAGTTCCCACAGCTGGGATCCTGTTGTCTGTCGCCTCCAGGCTTGAGAATGCTCCATAGGGTTCAGTGATAGCCAGAGCTGCCGCCTCCCATTCCCTGCACATTATCTGTAATGGGGCCCACGCTCCCCGTTTACGCCAACGGTGCAAACCTTACACAATGCAGCCCCTGAACTCCTCACCCTGCTCTTCATAACGCCTCCTGCCCACCAGCTCCTCGGGTGCTGTTCAGAGCGTCTAATGGACAGTAAATAAAAGAAAAGCAGCAGATCACGAACATTATCCATTCGGCATAAGATAGCGGTGCATTAACCGCACGAAGCCGCCCCTTCACCTGAGCAAAGAGCAGCCAGCAGAAGCAGCAGGCGGGCTTCATTTCAAGACACACATTGACGGACCCAGTAGCAGAATACCATTGTTGTATTGTTGTTATCTAGTACAATGCGCCCGCATCAAGTACTTTTTAAGAATAACAAAAGTGGCCTCGAGCTCTGCGTCTCTATGAGTTACTCTACCTACGGGTTATTTATGGCACAGACCTTAGAGGGGCCTCTAAATACACATATAATAAATGGCCATGAATTGTTTGCCAAGAGAAATCTTGTAATTTATTTTGTGGCTTTAGAACCTACCTGTAATACGAAAGTAGTGTCACGAGCAAGCCGTAAATGTTTAGGTTAGAATTGATGCCAGGATGACTCCTTGTCCTGATATGGCCAGGAAGTCGCTGATGTTCCATAAATAAAAATACTCACCACTACCCAAGCACCCCATAACACAACAATGCAATTAATCCATTCCTTATTTCGTTGGGATTGGGGCCCTAAGACCCCCGGCCCTATTCATTATCATTTCTCACACAATTTATAACATTTTTATCCAGTAACACATTATTTACATTTAAGTTTACATTTGTGAGCTAGCCTTAACAGAGACTCTAGTACATGGGATTCACCTAACCATAACTAGTCTGTCCCTGTGTATCCAACAAACATTTTTCCATAACCATTCGGAGTGAGATCAAGACTGGCTCTGCCCCTTTTTTTGTCCATTCCTCTGTCCCAAAAGACGAGGGCCCTCCTTATGGGATGGGCCCCCCCCCCCCCTACCGACAGGGAGGTCTCCAACCTCTGAAATTCTTGTGCAGTGGGTCTGGCTGCCCTTAGGATACCTACTGCGGGCACCCCCTACACCCAGGTTTGTCGTCCCCCAAGGGCCAGTGCCAGGTTATGCCCAAATGCGCCTGTGAGGGTGGTTGATAGGTAAAGACTGCATATCAGCAACCACCCAGAAACCCCACGACCCGGCTACCTCCTTTCAACTTGGTGGCAGCACCCTTTGGAGGGCCCAGGGATGCAGATGCTAAATTTGGTCAAACAGGATGCCGTAAAGGTCCCGAAGTGTCCCCCCCCAATCTTTAACTCACCCACCACAGGCCAGCATAGTTCACGACTATCTGGCCCCCGACAAACGATGCACGCTGGCCTAGCCAGGCCAGCAAATTTTCCAGAAACACTTTGATACCTTCTTTAGACAGGTGCACTCCATCCTGTAATGAAAACGTTCTCCTTTGATGCACCCAGGAGGTGTGGCTGACAACCGATCTGTCCTGAACAACATACCCATTTTTCGGTTCAACCTTTTTACCGACTCATTTATGGCTCTTACCGACTTACCACCTCTCCAATTCAATCTCAGGACAATATTGGACCATGCAATAGTGGCTTCCAGGAATTTCTTTGCCAGCCAACACATTTCATAGACATTCAATTCAAACAAGTCTCGCCGAGCTAGCTCTCCCAAATCATTGGCTCCAGTTTGTGCTACTATCACCCCTGGAAGCGTAAGCCTCCTAGACAACATTCTGTCCAATGCCGTTCTCCAGTGGGCCAAGCACAGCCCTCCCTGACCACAGAATGTCCGCTGATCTTTCCTTGCTTGTGATGCGTAGTCACCTGCCAAATAAAAAATCTTTGCGCATCTCACATAGGTATGGCCCAAAACCGGCACGTCTGTAACATCTGTTGCTCCAGCGTAGACCAGAGGCAATTAAGCATCCAGCGGCTGGAGTCCCCTAACCTCTCCACCACCTGCGTTGATAGGAGAATAATGTAAGGTACTGAAACAAACAGGTGGTACTCACAACATGTTCAATCTCACATAGCGCTTATAGTAATCAAACTTCCACTGACCTATCCTTTGAACCATCTGTCCACCAACCAACCACAATGGGCAGTGGTCGCTGCACTAATACAAAATGAAATATTGCTATGTTATGTTATGTTATTGCTTTTTGTATAGCGCTCGACTCACCCGGGGGCATCTCGGCGCTGTCTAGCATTTTTCCTGCAACCGAAAGGGAGCAAATGAAACTAGAATAGGAAGGCTTTAAGCTGTTTCCTGAATGTGCTGTCGGTGTCAATTTTTCAAAGGAAATCTGGTAATTCATTCCCGTACCTTGGAGCTAGGTACGAGAAGGATTTTCCTCCAGAGCGACACAGCCTTATGCGTGGAATTTGTGGGAGATCTTGTGCCCCTGACCTCAGGGTCCTATGAGGTACATATTTGTTAAGTCTCTTTTGGAGGTATTTGGGGAATCTTATGAAAGGGAAACGTATTCATCTGGATCAAAACCGGCAGCCCCCAGGGCCCCGTTGAGCATCCTGGTGAGTTGGAACCATGTGTGTGGTGTCCCATCTTGATGTACCAACAGTAGGCCTCCTGCCCCCTGAACCCGGTGAGGCAAAAAAGTTTCCAGATTCCCCCTGTGGACAACAGTAATTTCCCGGGACTCAGTGATCCCCCTACTCACTTGGTCAGTCTCATAATGGGTAATGGTGATCACTAGGGAGCCATTTTGCCATTGTATGTCTGCCCCCTGTGTGACACCCATCAAATGCTTTTTGTTCTTTGCTACCAAGTCCCTCACCCTTAATGTCCAATAGAATACCAGGGAGAACGCCGCCCTGAAAAGGCAAACTTCATCTGATGATCTACACACCACATCAAGAGAGACCATCATTTTTGCCAGTTTTGCTCTGTCTATGGGGTGCCTGGAGTCGGATCTACACCCCTTCAAATGCTGCCAGCCCCTCAGAGCCCTTTGCACCAGGAGTGCATTGTGTCCCATTTGTGTACCCCAGCATTTTTGCAAAAAAGAAAATTGCCACGATATGGTGCTTGGCATAAGTGACAAGTCTCCATTCCACTCTCAGGTACCCCAAGAATGAAATACCTGACTCGCTGGCAAACCAACCCCCCACCCCTTGTACTTCCTGAAACCTGTGATATGTGCAATATGCCCCCTCAGAGGCGTGCCTTGTCCTGGGTGTTAAGCTGGCCACAACGAGGTCTGGTAGTCTGGGGCACCAAGCTGCCATAGATGTTCCGGGAATGGTGAGGGAACTCTGCTGCCTCCTGGTGGTGATACCTGAATGCTTGCATCTTTAAATGAGATAAAGCATTTGCTGCATTGCTCAGTACACCGGGCACATGTTTTGCCATGAAATCAACATTTAATCTCAAGCATGTCAATACGATCTCTTTCAGTAACCACAAGATCATTTTACACCTGGCAGCCTGTTGATTAATGCACTTCGGCACCATCATGTTATCTGACCAGAATACTGTTCTGGCCATATCGTGAGGGCCACCAAAATGGGAAAAAGCTCAAGATGACCAATGTTCGCTACCAGCCCAGACTCAAATCATTCTCATAGAAATTTTGTGCACACCAATCTGGTACCAAAATGGCCCCAACATCTGTGCTGCCTGCACCATCTGTAAATAGACCCAACTGTTTATTGGTCTTGGCATGGCTTGGCCACACCACTGTCCCATTAAAATTCCTCAAAAAGTATTCCCATATTCTCATGTCCTGGTGGAGCTCGCTTGTCAGGCTCGTATGATGATGGTTTGACTTCAGACCAGACACAGCCAGCACAGTAGATCAAGAAAATGGGCGGCACATTGGTATAATGTGGAGTGCAAAATTCAGCTGCCCCACCACCACCTGCAGCATCACCTTTTGTGCCTTCAGGCATTCCTCTAGTGCCTTTGTGAACACTCTTACTTTTTAGGTCTCGTCTAAGGTATTGCATTAGCAATGCTTGTTGGCAAGATATTATGTACGGGCTTTAAAGAATGCACCCAAAGGCTTTTCTAGGCGGATTGCCTACAGTGCATGTGTGCGAGCGCGTGCACATACCACGCCATTTGTTATCAGCTTGTGAGCACCGGCATCAGACTTCAAAGGAATCCGCTCCCCCGCCCCCCTCCACGCAATGCCAGAGCTTGTTGTATAAAAGCAACACCCCAGATGCTTTGCCACCCCCTCCCTTCCTGCTGGCATTCCCCCCTCCCTTATCACACTCCCTTATCCCTATCTGTCTCATTAACATGTGTCTCTCCCGCCCCTACAAAAACGGCCAGTGTCGAAAGTCCAATAAGATGAAATCAACAAATTGTTTAAGAGCATACTTGCTCTAATGAATGCTTTTATTGTAACTTATAGCTTTAATGTACAACACGTGCTTCCCTTGGCTTATAATTCTTGGGGCTGGCATGGTTCCAGAGAGTCATTTCCAGTTCATCCTTTAGAGGCCATTAAACGGCTGGATTTACACTCAATCAATCAATCAATCATTGGCACTTATAGAGCGCGCTACCTACCCGTAGGGTCTCAAGGCGCTGGGGGGGGGGGGGGGGTGCCGCTACTGCTCGAACAGCCAGGTCTTCAGCTTCTTCCTGAAGGAGAGGTGGTCTTGGGTCAGGCGCAGGTCGGTCGGGAGGGAGTTCCAGGTCTTGGCGGCCAGGTAGGAGAAGGACCTTCCTCCTGTAGTCGCTCTTCGGATGTGGGGGACGGCGGCGAGGGCGTGGTTGGCTGATCGGAGGTGGCGTTTGGGAGCGTAGAAGTTGACTCGGCTGTTGAGGTAGCTCGGGCCTTGGTCGTGTAGGGCTTTGTGTGCGTGGGTGAGGAGGCGGAAGGTGATTCTTTTGTTGACGGGGAGCCAGTGAAGGTCTCTCAGATGTCCGGAGATGTGGCTGGTTCGTGGGATGTCGAGGATGAGTCTGGCTGAGGCGTTCTGGATCCGCTGGAGTCTCTTCTGGAGCTTGGCACCCACATGGCACCCCCTGTAACATCCACACTGGGGGCCTGCACGCTATCTATCTCTCTCGGCTGGCCTTTTGCTGCCCAGCTGCAGAGCGACTGGAGGCGCCCTGTAGGAAGCGTGCGTGAGATGGAGTCAATTATCAGACTTGTTCTTGTTCTTGTTTTGTTCTTGGGACTCACATGGCACCCCCTGTAACATCCACACTGGGGGCCTGCACGCTATCTATCTCTCTCGGCTGGCCTTTTGCTGCCCAGCTGCAGAGCGACTGGAGGCGCCCTGTAGGAAGCGTGCGTGAGATGGAGTCAATTATCAGACTTGTTCTTGTGGGAGCCTGGATACCCCCGTCCTGGAATCCAATTCTATGCCCAGGAATTCTCATATGGTTGTTGGTCCATAGTCTTTGCTTGTGCTAGTGGCACCCCAAATCCCCCCATCAATTCCTGGAAGCATTGCAAAGCCCTCCCACAGTCATCTGTGCCAGGTACTCCCAAGAACAGGAAGTCATCCAAAAAATGGAATGCCCAATGGTGTCCTAATCTCCTTCTAAATACCCATTACAAGAAGATACTAAATCTCTCAAAGTAAGCACAGGAGATTGAGCAGCCCATGGGCATACAGTTATCAAAATAGAATGTACCTTCAAGTTGGAAGCCGAACAAGAGAAAACCCTAAGGGTGCCCCGGAAGCAGCCAAAAACAGATTCTATGTCAGCTTTTACCAACAAAGTCCCAGGTCCCAGCTCCTGGAGCATTGCGATTGCTTGATCCAGTGAATCATACTTGCCCCATCGATAGCCTCATTGACTGACTGACCATTAGGTGCTGAAAGGTTATGAATCAGACGGTACTTCTCAGGGACTTTTTTAGGAAATATGCCCAAAGACAAAGACACAAAATTCTCAAAAGTTAGGGATTCAAAAGGACCAGCCACCTTCCCTAAGTTCTTCTCTTTCATAATCTTGTTTCTGGCAATGCTAGGTACATCCCTTAATGACTGCTGGTTTCTGCAATAGGCCACGCCCACGCAGCCTTCAGCTTGAATCCTGAAACCGTTCCATAAATCCCTCATATAAAGACTGTGCTGCCGGTGTGTTGCTATAGATGTTCAACCATGAAACCATTGCTTGCCAGTTAACCAGGGCGGGGGCTTTGGCCATTGATGAGAGTTCACTCATGCTTTTTGGGGCCCCTGTCTTTTGCCTTCTTAACCTCTTCCATGCTCATGACAAGGTCAGCTCGTCATGCAGTACACTGGAGCTGTGCTTATGACGAGCTGACCTTGTCATGAAAAATGCAGATTCTAGATGTTCAGCACCCAGCGGGAATTGCCTTAGCATTGAAGGTGTTAAAACACTTGGACTCTGGTTGTGAAGGTAGGCCTCAGCAAGAACAACAGTGCTTGAACTTGCACGTTCCTGAGGCTCTGGCACAAGTTTTTCTATTGAAATCCCAGCATACCCTCTTCCTTGCCCCGCTCCCTGAATTACTGTTTGCTCCATGGCCCGCCCGAATGGGCCGGCTTGGGTTGGCCATCACCCTTTGTGGATACATGTAATGCAACCATGCATTCACATCTATCTGATCCCATTCCATGGGTCTGGTAGCCTTAATATGCCTAAATTCCTTGTCATATTCCCTCCAGACCGTGCCTCCAAACTCGTCATGCGCACACGCCATTCTATTTTGGTAGCACACCAACTGCCCGCCCCCACCCATGTTGGAGACTTCTCCTCCATGATTGCCTGAAAAACCATGAACCCTCTGACCCAGTTCATGATGAACTCCTCCATCATCTTCTTGTAAGGCCTATTTATTTATTTTTATTTATTTTGAAAGTTTTATATAGCGCGAACAAGATCCTTGCAGATATCAGAGCGCTTTACACACATATGGGATCAGAAAAACAAGAGACTGATTAATAAACGTTTTGTGCAAAGAGGAGCAGAAGGTTATCAGTGGAGAGCAAAGTAAGGTAAGGTAACAAGGTACATAGTAGATCAGTCCAGACATGTAGTAAAAGGAAAGATGGAGAGTCTCGAGAGTTCCATAGCTCATATTCAGGTGAATTTAGCCATGAGGATCGATTTTACTTCTTTTTTTGAAAGATGCCGTGGAGGAGATAAGTCTGGTTTCTGGAGGGAGGGCATTCCAGATCCTGGGTGTCATCCCTGAGAAGGAGCGTTTATAAGTTTTTTCCTTGTGGAATCTTTGTGAATGTGAGCACACCTTGCACCGTTTAACTTCCACTCTGTTAGGCGTCTGTAAGATCAACTCACAGATCTCCACATAAGCACCTTTCCAAATCTTCTCTTTAATGTCTGGATGAACGTGCCTGCCCAACTGAGCACACGTCCCCCACACCCACGCTCGGCAATGACTGTAACATATATGATGGCGTAGTTTCCTGATGAGAGGTAAGGCCCGGCTGCTGCCGGCACTGTCTGAAGGCCACTACATGCTTGCGAGGTCCCAGCCACCACTGGTCCTTGCACTGCTGGCAGACCTGCTACCCCTTCCTGCCTTTGTACACCTGGCAGCATACCAATGCCATCCACATATGCCACCAACCTCTTAGCCCTTTCGACATGGTCATCCTCCGCCACCCCTGCTAATGCACCCTCTAACATTGAAGCGGACCACATGCCTGCCCTTGAAAGCCAGGGCAACACACTGGCCGAACTTGCCACCAAATCTGACTGACCAACCAAGGTCACTGGAGCTGCCACACTAGCATGCCCAGTCTGTATCCCACTGCCGTTCGCTGGTGACAGCACCACTGTAGGGGAACTGACCTGGCCTTCCCTACCACTAGTTCTGCCCACCTGCACCACCTCTGCTGGAGCACTGCCCAGTCCCCCATTTATACCGCCAACTGGCACCACCTATAGGGGGCCTGAGAACCCCACCCCTTGCACCATCCTCCCTCTGCCCCCTGCCATGCCTCCTGACTGGAGAAAGTGCTGCCTGGGGTGCCACCCCCATTATATGGGGCCTGTCCGATACTGTTGACTCCAGTGGCCTCCTCCCTGAGGGTCTCGTACCTGCAGCAATGCCAACCTCTCATCCATTGCCTCCATCCAATGCTCCATCTTGAGCATCATCTCTTCCATCCTACTAACCAGGCACCCTTCTTTGGCCCCCCAAGCATGCCTGTAAAAGAAACACTTCCAAAAGCACTTCTCTACCTAACTACCTCTCCTTAGATGTGGCTTATCTCTGCAAGCAGGAGGCAAAAGTAGGGGGGGGCATGAAACCCACCAGAGACACAGAAAATAAATAAATACACCTCTTATAGCCAACAAAAACGTTTACCTTGAGCTAACCTTTCACAGTGAGCCAACGTCCCTACAAACACGAGCCTCCACAAAATTAACGGTAAATGCCCACAAAACACTAGCCTCAACAAAATCACTATAAATGCCCTTTCTGAGGATCGACGCTGCAGGTCAGCCCCTCTTGGTGACGTCCAGAAAAGGCGACCATGCCCTGCCGCGAGAAGGACAAAAGACACATGCTGTGTCTTGTCTCTGTCTGTCAGATGCCTTCTGACAGTGGTGAGTTTTTGGATACTGAGGCGGTAGCCTCATTACTCCACATTCATGTTGAGTTTTTTAGTCGCTGTTTAGGTTGTCTTATTGATGTGTGACGCTTTGTCACAGTAGAAGTTGGATCACAAGGTCAGCGCTGTGATAGATAAAAGACACCCGCTCGTGGCTGCTTAAATAGGAGCGAGATCGGCACACACTGCCCCGGAAGCATTAAAGTGTTACCGGGGCAGCGGACGCGGAGCCAAACGGCGCCACCCCTTGCCGGCAGGGCCCTGCCCCATTCGTCCCGCTGGCCCCCGGCTCCCACCATATCGATGGCTCTCCCTTGGTGGGGAGAGCCTCTGTTAGTGTAGCCTGCCTTCCCTCAGAGGCTGCGAGGGAAGTTAGTGAGCTGGCACTAGTGCCTCTGCTGAGCCCAGCAGGTTACACTTTTGCGCACCAAAGTGCACAAGAATAGTGCACCGGTGCCGCACTTCCATAAGGGGGGTAAATCACTAAGGAGCCAGCTAGTGCTTGCAGCAAAATCCAGTACTAGGCTTGTAGGGGCATATTATCAAGGGGGTTTATCTCCGCTTTTTTGGCTTTAAAAGCCAAGAAAGCGGAGATAAAATTATCTCCCTATTACCTAGCTGTCGCTAACACCAGTTAGCGACAGCTAGTAGGAGATAGCGACCATCTTGGGCCCCACTTTGCATGTCAGTGATATTTATCACTAATGACATGCAAAGTGGGCGTGCCAAGATGTCAGCGACTGGAAACAGTCGCTAACATCGCTATCTCCTATTACCAACTTTTGGAGATATTCGCGCTAAGCGCAAATATCTCCAAAATCTAACACCTGCCCTGAGCAGTTCTTAGCCATGTTATCCAATGGGAGGTGGATAACATGGCTAAGAGCATTAGCTCGGTAATGCATGAATATCGCTGACTTCTCAGCGATATTCATGCATTGCGGCCGTTTTTTATCGCATTTGCAATAATCCTTGGTAATACCAAGGTTTATCTGCGATAAAAATCGCCGCAGCTCAGCGGTAAAATTTTGTCTCTAACCAAGCAATAGCGATAATTATCGCTATTGCTTGGTAATATGCCCCGTAGTGTATAGGAACAGGCCTGGGAAAAATGTGCAAATCTGCATGACGCCAGCGTAATCTAGCATTTTTGTGAATTTTTATTTAACTCTTGTTATGCAAAATTCGACAAAGTATGCTAATGTGTCACATTGTGCATCATTTACAGTAAAAGCTTAGCGCGGGAAAAGCACGAACGACAGAATGCAAGTGGCAAAATGCAAAATGCATATCCTTGTCCAAAATGGACACATATGGGTATTTTAGAGACATTTTGAACAGAAAATATGGTTACAAATGCTGATTTTGCATAAGTATGCACAATTTCACTTCATTTTCCTGAAGGTTTGAGTAATTACGCAAAAGCACATGGTGCAAATGTCGCACACACCTAATGGGAAGACCTCGCTTGGCCAACTTACCGTTTTGCTTTTTTTTTCCAGAAAGGTGGACATCCTTGGCACGAACAAATAATCTATCCATGGTGACCCCGAGGGGGATCTAAAAAAGAATCATGTAGTTGGAGTACACACAATTCTGTTTTTGCGCGCCCAGAGACAACTTAGGTGAATGTCAAGGCAGATAAATGACTCTGCAATAAAAATGCAGAGCTGTTGTATTTAAAAAGTGACAAGGAAGGCGAAGAAACGTAGGGGCATATCGGCAAGCGGCAGCGAAAATTATCGGGCTGTGAGAGAGTGTCTGAAAAGTTTCAGCGCTCCGTCCATCACCTCCTTGTGTTTGCTTTGTTCGCCCTAAATTGGCAGGGTATGCCCAGTCGTGGGTCCCTTGCTCACTTTGCCACTGGATTCAAGATAGCCTGGCTGATGAGGGGTGTAAGCCTGAAACCGGTCCCAGGATTCTGGCAGCTCAGGAGGTGAGGAGGTTGGGACTTCTTGCATCCCATTTAAGTACTTTTCACATCCCCCTAAAAAGACAGGGACGCACAAGCATCCCAGGGTAGGGGGCAATGTATGTGAAGACAAATTTCACAACAAAACCAAGGGGGGAAAAACCCTTACTGTCCTGGCCTCTAAAGCTTGGAATGCCATGCCTATAGAACTTACACTCCTAAATCTAGAGAGTTCTTTCAGGAAACAACTAAAAACCTGGATTTTCAATCTGTCTGATGCCTATTTAATGGCCGCCATTTAATTCTCACGTTTTTTGTCTCAGGTGCCCCGTAGCGCCAGGATGCTCCTTCCGGAGCGGCAGTTAGCGCTTTACAAATACCAAATACAAATACAAATACAAATACAAAGAAAGAGAGAGAGAGAGAGAGAGAGAGAGAGAGAGAGTCAGTGAAGGGCCTTGCACCATGTCAAAACCTAGAAAGGTGAGTGAAGGAACAGCAGCTCATAAATACAGGAGCAGAGGCTGTGCATGTGACAGCGAAGTCCATCTCTGTCCCCCCTGACTTGACACCACCTGATAGTTTACGATGCCACCAGGGTTGCAAAGCAGCCTCTGTGGGCATGCAGTGCATTTCTGGTACATTACTGGAAGCCTGTCCTCCCAAGGTTACACAGCTGCTTTAAATTCAATACGTTCAAGGCCAAGTTGGATAATTAAATGGACCTGAGAATAATGTCAGGCAGCTCCTGTAGGGGAGACAACAAAGGACACATGCTCGGAAAGATAACACTGAAGGGATTATAATTCAAAGATGTCACCCTGCTTGCACCAGCAGAGAATGGAAGTGTTGTAGCGACTTCCCTCCCTCATTAGCACAAATCAGAATCTCTTCTCACTGAAAAACCTCCTCTCTTCAAAGCCTAGAGACCTGCGAGATGTTACTGAGATACATACACATATATATATATATATACATATACATATAACCTTTGTTTTTGTCATGGAATGTATAAGGTTTTCTAAATACTTTTTTCAGTTAATATATATAATTGGGCTTCGAATTGCACTGGTGAGCAGGACCCTGTCCTTTCTTTCAACCAAGCAATTGGATTTTCGTTGCCGGCCTACTCACCTGTGTTGTCAGGAGCTGCTGCCAGACAGAGAGCCGTGAGTACATGTTTCGCGTCTTCAGACCTGGCGGAATCGGAGGAGCAGGCTTGGAAGTAGGGGACTCAAGGACGCTTATTGCCTCGTATTTTCGCCTAACACTCCCACAGCAGCTTATTTTGACACACCATGGAGAATTCTGGTACTAGCAGTCCGTGGCAGGGGCTGGGCTGGTGCCTATGTGTCAATTATGCTGCAGCTGAGCCCTTCATCACTCGGTAGGAGGAGCTCTCTATAAAGACTTGCTGGGTGTGTTTGTGTCAGACAATGGCATTTGAGGAAGGCACTTGAGGAAGGCTAATCGCCGAAACCGGTCTGCCGATTCTTCATTTAATAAACATCCAAAGTACCCCGTTGAGTCCCTTGCTTCTTCTTATGGGGAGATGTGCTGTGTGATATATATATATATATATACATGTTTGATGTAGTAAAACCGTGATGTCACAAATGTAGCCTTCCAACGCGCTGTAAAAATGCATGATCACTGTGATGAACATAGTAAAAATACTGCCTCTCCTTCACAATGTATATAAATTCACCCTCTCACCATTGCAAGCGCTATGTGATAAAGGCCGCATGTCTGGCGGCCGAAACGCGTCTGTGATGTTTGCCTCTTCCCCTTTAATGCTCAATGTTCTATCCACATTCTAAGTTCTGAGAATATGCTTGTCTGAAGATTCTCACCTTGTCAGTTACTGTTGGCTGTTCAAGGGATGAGGTTTTATTAAACCCACTTAATCTTAAATCATTTGATTCCTCGTTTTAATATACTTATAAATAACCAATATTACACTGGCGACGATTGGACGATTGGACACCTCAACCTGAGCAACATAACAAAAGAAATTACCTCGTTTTCTCCTCCAGCGGCAGAACAACAAAAGAGAAGCGTCGACTTCCCAGCGGCTGTTTTTTTTATTCCACACTAATGCGGTGAGGAGAGCGGGAGGACTATATCTAACAATAATAGCCCAAAGGTTTATATTGGGATCGATATAATGAAGAGATAAACTATTTATTTGATATTCCTTGGCATTGCTCGCGCTAGACTTGCCTCGCGCTACACTTGTCATTCTTCTGCGCACATAAACGTCAGACGCTGACGTGCGCTGCGTTTCATTACCACAACAGCGTTGCGTTCCAGCGCGAAGCCATTCATTTCTACTAGAACGTGGCATTCCTACACGTCACAATAAGCACAGTGAAAAGCAGCGTCACAATAAGCGCATTGGAGAGCAGCGTCTGAACAATCATTGCGCATTGGAGAACAGCGTCTGAACAGTCTTTGGCATAGCGTTTCTACACATCTGAATAAACGCATTGAAAGCACAGTGCCTGAACAGTCTTTAGTGCAGCGTTTCTACACAGCTGAATAAACGCTTTGAATAAATACAACATATAAACAGTGTTTGTCTTTATAAAGAAAAATAAGCCTATTATTGAAGTATTCCATTCACTAGATTGGCTTATTAAAACGTGAATTAGTATGTTATAATAGGTAAAAGAACAAACAACACTTGAACAACAAACTAGAGTATATAATAAATAAAAGACTGAGACTTATCTGGAAATTAAATTATATAAGTACGCAAAATGCAAAATGTTACTCAACCAGCGTTCTTTCTAGTCAGTCCTGGTGAACCGAACATAAAATGGAAAAAGTGAAAAAAAAAATTTGCAAACTATGCGAGAGTTTGTGGAACAAATCTCAGTGCTGAGAGAAAACACTCACTTTTATTACATTGCCTAGGAGGAGAAGGACAAGATGTTCTCGAGCATTTACCTGACCTTACAGCTGCGGAACAAAGGAATCTAAATGAATATGAGATTGCTATAGTACAGCTAGATAGACATTACTTACCTAGACTCAGTACCATAATGGAAAGGTACCATTTTGGCCTCAGAGAGCAAAAGAAAGATGAGTCCGTCGAAGACTATGTTTCATCTTTAAGGAAACTTGCTTCCTCATGCAATTTTGGCCAATCTCTTGATGAGAGGATTCGTGATCAATTTGTCCTAAGGTGTGCTCATGATGATATAAGAAAGGAACTTTGGTTAAAAGACGAACCACCTCTTGAAGAGGTACTTGAAATTGCTAAACAGGTCGAACACATGACGAAATGTGTTGGAGAACTAAAAAAGGAGAAAAATAAATCCTCTGTTGCTGACTCTAAAGAAGAAGTAAAAATTGATGAAACGATTTGTCAAGTTAAAAAAACTGATGGGTCAAATCCCGATGAAAGAATATATAGACAAATGAACTCTTCGAATATTAGATTCTCTTGTTTTAGATGTGGTCAAATTAATCATTTAGCTAATTCTCCTATTTGTCCTGCCCTGAAAACAACTTGTAATATATGTAATAAAAGGGGTCACTATGCTAAATTTTGCAGATCAAAGCCACAAGGCAATGATAATCCAAGGAGAAGATGGTCGCAACCTCATGTAAGATCAATTTGTTTTGAAGTGAATGATGGTGAGTCAGATCATCCCTCATTTCTGGTCAAAGTAGAGAATAACATGATAAACTTAAAATTTGACTCGTGCTCTAAAATAACTATAATTGATGAGGAAATGTTTAATAATCTATTTGCAGGAAATGTAAAAATGTTTAAATGTGATATTGTTCCTTTAGGATATAGTGAAAAACCAATCTCTATGTTGGGTTACTTTTTGGCTGAAATTGAACTAGGTTCTCGTAAAATTGTGGGAAAAGTGTATATTTCTAAAAGAGGAGATGCATTATTGGGTTGGTTACATCAACGACAGTTGGGTGTCACACTTGATCCCAATGCTTCTCCTCAAGTTCAAATTCAAGAAATATCTGATTCCCTTAGTACTACAAGTAATGTAAATTTATCTGTTGCTTTAGCAAAGAAATTTCCAAATGTATTTAAAAATGAACTAGGATGTTTACGAGGGTATAAACATTTAATTAGATTGAAAGAGAATGCAATCCCGGTCATAGCTAAAGTTAGGAGAATACCTCTCTCTGAACAGACTAAAGTACAAGATGAGTTGGATAAACTTATTAATAACAACATCATTGTTCCAGTTGAAGCCACAGAATGGCTCGCTCCTGTTGTCATAGCGAAGAAATCCACAGGAGATATTCGTCTTTGCATTGATTTGAGGTCATTAAATAAGGAGGTGGTAGTCGATAGGTTCCCACTTCCCAATATTGATGAAATGATTTCCACTTTAGAAGGAGCGAGATATTTTACTACCCTTGATCTCGCTTCTGCCTACCACCAGGTAGAATTAGATGATTCATGCCAGGACTTAACTACCTTTATTACACCGATGGGTACCTTTAAGTTCAAAAGAATGCCGTTTGGCCTAGTTTCTGCGGCCTCAGTATTTCAGAGGATCATGTCAAGAATTTTGAGAGGACTAATTGGTGTAAAGTGCTACCAAGATGATCTATTAATATATGGTGGCAGTGCTGATGAACATGATACTCGAGTTTCTATGGTCTTGAAAAGGTTAGAAAGTGCTGGCATGACATTAAAAAGGGAGAAATGCAAATTTGGTGTACAAGAGGTTAATTATCTAGGACATCGTATCACATGTAATGGGATTTTCCCAAAAATGGAATTAGTGGAGACCATTGATAAGGTGAAGGAACCCACTTGTAAAGAAGAACTTCTTTCTTTTTTAGGTATGGTGGAGTTTTACGGGAAATTCATTTTTAATTTTGCAGAGAAAACACATAACTTAAGGAAATTAATAGTAAAAAATTCTGTTTTTAATTGGTCATCTGATTGCAAATCAGAGTTTTTGAACTTAAAGAAAGAATTGAATAAAGCACCATCACTTCATGCTTTTGTTCCTGGTCTACCTACCATGTTGTTCACTGACGCAAGTGACAAAGGACTTGGTGCGGTCTTGGTACAAAAGAAAAATGGGAAAGATTCTTTGATATGTTGTTCTTCGCGTTGTCTCAGGGGATCAGAGCTGAATTACTCTGTAATTGAGAAAGAGTCTTTAGCAATTTTTTGGGCTTTAAGAAAGTTAAAAAATTTGATCTGGGGGACAAGAATCTGTGTTCTATCTGACCATAAACCGTTAAAAGAAGTTTTTTCAAAAAAGGGTCTAGACGCAATCTCTTCTAGGATTAGAAGATGGATTGTTTCCTTGCAAGAATTTGACTTTGAAGTAGAATATATTCCTGAAATTGCGAATAAGTCAGCAGATTGCTTATCTAGGTTGGTTGACCATGAAAATTCAGAACAAGATGAAGTGTATGATTCAGAAGAAATTGTAAATGTGTGTGAGGTGACTGACGGTGCCACCACTGAGTCTGAATGGAGATCTGAGTTAGAAAAGGATGAAGAAATTTCAAAAGTTATTCTTTCTTTGAAGAATAATTCTCGTTTAAACAAGCCTTGGTTGTTGGTTGCTGATGAGTTATCGGTGAGTGATGGTCTGTTAACCCGAGGAACTAAGTTGGTTCCTCCTTATTCCCTAAGAAATAAGTTACTGTCACATGCTCATTGTGGTCATTTGGGCATAGTTAAGACTAAAGAATTTCTTCGCATGCAATTCTGGTGGCCTGGTATGGATTTAGAAATAGAGAGATTAGTCCGTGAATGTCCTGAATGCTGCTCTAGTGACAAAATTTTAAAGACAAGACAAATGCCAATGGTGAAGAGAGCGTTACCTGCTCATCCATGGGATGAGGTTGCAATTGACATTCTTGGTCCTCTCTCTGGAGTTTCTGATACCCCTTATCTTTTTGTTCTAATTGATTTATACTCAAGATGGATTGAGGTCTCTGCAGTCAGGGATATCACATCTAATTCAGTTATCAAATTTTTAGAGTCAATTTTTAATAAGGAAAGTTTTCCCAACAGTCTGCTATCTGATAATGGCCCCCAATTTTGTTCCTCTATATTTACTGATTATCTAAAGAAGTGTGGTATTAACCATAAGAGATGTTCTCTTTATCATCCTGAAACAAATGGTGCTGTGGAGAGAGTTAATAGGACTCTGAAAGAGTCTATACAGCTTGCTCGTTCCTCTGGGTTAGATTGGAAGTCCACTTTACAGGACAGGATTAATGTTTATCGTTTTGCTCCCCACTCTACAACTGGCAGGTCTCCATTTGAACTATTCAAAGGGAGGGTTCCCAACACGTTATTGTGTCCTGGGTGGATGAGTCTTAACAAGGGTCTTGTTCATAATGATATTAGTGATTGGAGAACGAAAGAAATTCATAAACAAGATGCTAGAAAAATTAATTTTGATCTCAGAAAACGTGTATCTTCTTGTGAGGTCAAGGTGGGTGATCTAGTAAAAGTAAAGACCCCGGTAGGACGTAAACCTTGGTCCAAGTACACTGACATTAGGTCTGTTGTCAAGATTTTTAGAAATGCTGTCAAAACTGATGATGGAAGAATCTGGAATAAGAGTCGAATAGTTGTTGTCAATCCGGAAGTTTCTCCCCTTGATGATTATCAGTGTTTTGGTACTCGTTTAAACACTAATTCTCCTTCTCACAGGTCTACGTTTCCTTCCAGGAGAAGTCTAAGAGCACGGAAAGCACCATTGTACTTGAAAGATTATATTTAAGTTTGAGCTCTACTTTAGGATCTGCCTTCTGTTATCTCTTTTGTGTTTAATTGATTTATAGTGTATAAGAAAGAGATCTGATGTTCTTGTTTTCTTTTTTGTATAAGAGGGAGATGTGTGATGTTTGCCTCTTCCCCTTTAATGCTCAATGTTCTATCCACATTCTAAGTTCTGAGAATATGCTTGTCTGAAGATTCTCACCTTGTCAGTTACTGTTGGCTGTTCAAGGGATGAGGTTTTATTAAACCCACTTAATCTTAAATCATTTGATTCCTCGTTTTAATATACTTATAAATAACCAATATTACAGCGTCATTTGGACATCTGATGCTGTGATTAAACATCCTTAAGCACTAAGTCTTGCCTGTGGAGTCTGTTTCCTGGTTCAGCGCCGCTGTGATGGTTGGTCGCACTGCTGGGACTTTCATGTGTTATATTTATATATATATATATATATAAGCTTCCACACTCTCAGTGGGTAATTGTGCCCAAAAAATGAGAAGCACACGCAGGGGTGAGTTCTTTGTTTTATTTCTGGAACTCGAGCAAACAGCGAAACACACGTATATCGGCTAATACCGTCTTCGGTGTGGGAGGAGGAGCAGGTGGCCTGGGCGACATCCAACATGGGCTGGACTTCCAATGTAATATCATGACATCGATATATAGATGACCTCTTCCTGATTTGGAGGGGGTCAACAGAGTCGGCTAGGGAGTACATGGATGTCCTGAATATGAATGAAGTCAATTTGAAGCTCACAGGGGAAGTAAGCTCACAATCGGTGAACTTTTCAGCCTTAACAGTGTATATCTCTGTAGGAGGTCTGAGTACTAGGCTGCATAGAAAACCAGCAGCAGGCAACTCTACGTTGCATGCTACAAGCAGCCATCCCCTAAAGCTCGTCAATAGTATTCTATATGGCGAACTTTTAAGATTAAAGAGGAACAATATGAAAGATCAGGTTTCCAGCAGCTGCTAATGATAGTATGGAGCTGTTCAGTTCTAGAGGGTATAATGACCAGATTCTGTCCAAATCCTTGAAGAGGGTTAATTCCCTATCAAGGGCTGATTTGTTGAAAGACACTCTTAAAGATGATAAAGACATCAGTAAGTTCAGAATGATTACTACGTTTTCTGAAGGTTCTGGTGAACTGAGAAAAATCCTATGCAGGAACTGGCACACATTACAAGGATATCCTGTCATAGGCCTGGATAAACCATCCAGCCCTTTGGTCACAATTAGGAAAGCTAAATCCCTAAAAATAACTTGGGGGCATATTACCAACGATTAACGATATTTATCGCTAACGAGGCTTAGCAACGACTTTTTTAACGCTAAGCATCGCCGGAAATGATCGCAGAGATAACTTACTATTAGCAAGGTTTATCTCAGAAGTGATAAAAATCCTCGCGCTAACTGCCAAATGAGAGATTATCGCTGGAAAACCAACGATAATCTCTCGAAGTTTGGCATTAGCTTGATGATAGGGGCTCACAAACTTAGCCATGATATCCACCTTCCATAGGATATCATGGCTAAGTCAGGAAACTAACACGTGTAAAAAAAGCAGCGCTAACCGCGGTTAGCGCTGCTTTTTTTATCACTAACAGGGTTAGCGAAATCCTTGATAATAGGAGAAATTTCGCTTAACAACATTTCTCCTATTATTTTTCTCTGGAACGCCCCCTTTGCATCTCATTAGAGATGCAAGGGGAAGCGTAGAGAAAAAGGGTGCTAACATGAGAATTTGCGTGCTAGCACCCTGTTGCTGATAGGGAGATAATTCTATCTCCGCTTTCTTGGCTTTTAAAGCCAAAAAAGCGGAGATAAATCCCTTGATAATATGCCCCTTGGTTCATAGTCACCTGGGAAAAGAAGCAATAAGATCAGTATTACCATCTTTGAATGGGTATTTTCCTTGCAGTAAATGCAAGGCTTGCAGTAAAAGCAAGAGAATCCTCTCTTACAATATTCCTGGAGTGTACAAACCCAGAAGTATCAAAAAATGTGTGACGTGTACAACACCATACACAGTGTCCCCGTGAACTCAAGTATATTGCCTCAGACCACACTACAAGCATCACCCACTTGGCTTTTTGCTCCAGCAGATCTCATAACGGTAACCTCTCTATCCCAAATAATTCAAAAAGGTTTCTGTGCTTCTACTCTAATTTTAATTTGTCTCTGTGCAGTTTGTTCGAATAGAGCACTTTTTCTTGATTTAAAATAAGATTTCTTAATTCCAATGGGGTTTTGATTGGTCCCATGATTTTTTAACATTTGGTGATGATGATTTGATTCTATGTGTTGTTGCAAGGGTGCTTATTATGTATCATGTTGCAACAGTTTTTTATTAATCCTGCAATAAAGAACTATTGACTTGCGACTGCATAATTGCATAGAGATGGACATCCTTTGGGTACAGTGAGTGTACTGAATGATGGTTGAGTGTAATTTGACTAAATATTGTTAATGAACCTTTATGGTTTGGACACCCTTTTCTCTGTTGTTACGGTGGAACCAACTTGGGGGCATATTAACAAGGCAGGCGATTTGAAATTATCGCCGTTTTTGCAGACGTTTTTGGCCGAAAAGCGTCGATAATTTATTCGTCCTATCAGCAAAGACACGCTATCGCGTGTTTTGCTGATTTTGCACCCTTGTCAATAACGCCGAGCTTTGCATCTCTAATGAGATGCAAAGTGGGCGTTCCAGGGAAAAATAATAGGAGAAATGTCGCTAAGTGACATTTCTCCTATTAACAAGCTGCTCGCTAATAAGCAGAGCGTTAGGAAAAGCAGCGCTAACCAAAGTTAACTCTACTTTCCTAACGCCTGCTAGTGACCTGTTCTTAGCCATGTAATCCAATGGGAGGTGGATTACATGGCTAAGATTGTCCTGCCCTATCAGCAAGGTTATCGCCATTTTCAATGTAATATTACTGGAAAACCAGTGATATTCCATTGAAAGCGGCGATAATCCCCGCTATGGCTGGGATTTTCATCTCCATGGCGTTAATACAATGCTACCATGGAGATTATCGCCCGCGATAGCGGGCGATAGATTTCCTGACGCTAGCAGTGGTCAGCGATAATTATCGCTGCTGCTTGCTAATATGCTCCATGGTTTGACTGAATTGAAATGTATTGCCGATGCTAGTTCCTTTCATACGCTTTCAGTCGACAACCAAAGATCCATAGGACCAGTGGCGGACTCTGTACGACGACCATAAGAGAATCTTCAGGTACAGGGAAATCCACTCCACCACAGCCTCTGCCTTTCTTGTTCTGGAAAATGAGGACAGACAGTACCTACTGCTCCAGGACACCAGAGCCCCAGCTGGATCTAATACTGCTGAGACTCCCCTGAAGGCTGCCTGCTTCATGACTCAGCTCTTCAGGCTGTGAAACAAATCTTTTAATAAATTGACTAATCCATACTTCCAGCCGGAGTGGGTGCCCAGCATTCTCTCTGATCTATTGTTGAACACACTTCTGCCTTTATCCGGATTCGACAAATGTATCTCGTTTTTGATGTGAATTAAGTACCCTCAAACCCCACTTTATTCTTCTTTCCCTCCTTTTCCTGACAATAATTTATTTGGAGATGCACTTTGACACCTTTTCCAATCCACTTGGTTTTTCATCCAGAACCCCAAAAACTCAGCCCAGTGATCCACATGTGGCCTCAACCTGTCTCAGTGGGATGTATGACGTTACAACGCATACTTTTACAACGCCTACCTTTACAACGCATTTTTTACAACGCAACATCCATTACAACGCATTCCATTACAACGCATGCATTTACAACTAATTTTTAAAAACTACCTTTACAACGCATTCCATTACATCGCATTCTACATTTACAACGCATACCATTACAACGCATAATATTACTTTGCATGTAAGGTAAGTATTGGATAGTGTAGGGGTAATAATTACTATTCTAACTCCAGGGGGTGCAACAGTAGGGTAAGTGTTGGATAGTGTAGGGGTAAAAATTACTATTCTAACTCCAGGGGGTGCAACAGTAGGGTAAGTGTTGGATAGTGTAGGGGTAAAAATTACTATTCCAACTCCAGGGGGTGCAACAGTAGGGTAAGTGTTGGATAGTGTAGGGGTAAAAATTACTATTTCAACTCCAGGGGGTGCAGCAGTAGGGTAAGTGTTGGATAGTGTAGGGGTAAAAATTACTATTCTAACTCCAGGGGGTGTAACAGTAGGGTAAGTGTTGGATAGTGTAGGGGTAAAAATTACTATTCTAACTCCAGGGGGTGCAACAGTAGGGTAAGTGTTGGATAGTGTAGGGGTAAAAATTACTATTCTAACTCCAGGGTGTGCAACAGTAGGGTAAGTGTAGGGTAGTGTAAGGGTACTATATGTTGTAATGCTATGCGTTGTAATGGTATGCGTTGTAATGACTGCGTTGTAATGACATGCGTTGTAGTGAGGTGAGTTGTAGTGTCATGCGTTGTAATGACTGCGTTGTAAATGCATGCGTTGTAATGGATGTTGCGTTGTAAAAGTTTTGTTGTAATGGTAGTGCGCTGTAAAAGTTGTGTTGTAAAGGTTGTTTCCCGTCTCAGTGCTGACGTACCCTCCCCGGCCCTTCTCTCTGTGGCCACAGTAGTGCAGGGTGGACCGTGCACTGCATGACACTGTGCACTTTAGCTCATCATGCTGCCTACAAGCACTTCCGGGTCAGGGTACTGTCCACTCACCTGCTTCAGAAGTCCTTGGGGCAACTTCTAGTCCAAATCTCATCTGCTTGTGCCTCCCCTGGGGTGAACACCTGTCACAGCTGCAAGTTGTGGACAGCAACAGTAACAATTCAGGTCAATGGATGATGTCTGGGACCGAAATTCAACCAATGGAGAATTTTAGGAACATCTCAGCGGTGATGAAGCAATAACATAAAAGTAATAAAGTAGACAGAGGCATATACAAGTACAATTAAAAACAGGCTTTTATTCTGAGTTTTGTAGATACATTAGAGTGATGAGCAAATATTCCTACATACATGTATTTATTTAACCCGTTGATCGCGGCACAAATTCCGCTGTGGTGCGGGCATTCTAATCAGTGGGCGGAGTTCAGACGGTCAGCGTCCGTCCTCCGCACACGCCCACCATCACATGGGACGTCCAGGGGCCGTCCGCAGCACCGAAAGGGTTAAAGAAGGAAAACTAGTAAACATTCATACTAAGAAACATCTGACAGTCAACATAAGGCATGGCGGAACCTGACCCATAACCACGAATGACAAAAACAGAACCAAATACACAGGGAGCGTCACCCAGCAAAAGTCGCAAAAACAGAATTATCCTTTTTAAAAAGAGAACGATGTCATACCTGGAGAGAAGTCTCTTCACCATAAGAATGGCAGACATATGAGTAATTACAGCGATAACCGAATTTATATGGCACTTACTACGTGTTGCTAAAGGAAACCCTGTTAGTGACCTTAGAATTAGGGGTGGGTGGAATAGGCGTAGTGGTGATACGCAAAGCTCCGCGAAACGGTAAAAAATCACTGCGAGCACACAAAAGTTCTGCATAAACGCGGAATTACTTGTTCCGCCCCTTTGCAATGCTTTTTTCCTGTTCGCAAACTTTGTTTGCGTGCTCGGGAGGAATCTCTTGCGAACACGCATTTTGAAAGCGCGAACAAGCAAAAAATTCTGCAAAGCGGCGGATTGCGGAATTTGTGGCAATTTCGCGTTCTCTGCGGAATGCGAAATTACCCAAATTCCGCAAATTCCCCAAGCTGAACGGAATTTACAGCCAAGGCCTGCAAGGCCTACTTAGAATAAGGAAAGATGAAGACAAAATTGTAAGGGTCTTGTAATTGTGTAACAATTCGCTCATCTCTTTGTCAAGGATGGTAACTTCTGACCTCTGGTTATCGCAAGAATATCTGTGTCCAAAGCAGTAACGCACTGAGATACCTACATATCATATAGGTTAAGCTCTGTGCTTTGTAGTAAGCACATTTACTAAGCACACCAAGGGCACCTGCGCCACAGAGCCACTGATCGAAAGATTCACTAAAGAGCAAACAAGCAAGGAACTGTGGATCCAACGGTCTCAAAGTCCTCCTACCTACTGTCTTTGCTGGGAAAAATACCGCCAACAGACATTTACTCAAAATAATGGACCGTCAATGTAAATAACGCAGAGATGGCCACCCTAGACTCATCCACAGGGACTTTGGAGCATGAGGAACCAGGGGGCATATTTACAAGCCCCTTGTGCCACCAGAGTGTCCCTTTTTTTTTATTCTCTGGCAGCGCAGGGTGATGGCCCATATATTTACAAGGAAACACAAAGCCACACTGCGTGGAGTTTTATGACCTTGTAAATATGGCCCCCTTTCATGCAACACTCTGCTTGAAAGGGGTGTTCTAGAGGTGTTGCTGTGGGTGTTCATAGGCAACACCCATGGATTCTGACGGAGTCCCAGATTTACAAGGTTTCGTAATCCTGGGAATGCTTCAGATTCTAACGCCCCCCCAGAGGAGGTATTTAAGTGGCACAGCGAGGAGAAATACCTTTGTTTCTCTTCATTTTTCCCTATTTCTATGTGGGCTACATTCTGCAACACACATAGACGACACCCAGATTGTGGTCTCGGTGCTCCCAGGGACAGAGGTGGGGATGGCAGCTAGGTTCCAGGACTGTATGTCAGCAGTCAGTTCCTGGATGGCAAAAAGCTGCTTAAAATTGAACTCCTCCAAGACTGAGGTGCTTATCTTTGGGTCAAACACCAACCTTTGGAGCCCCAACTGGTGGCCTATTGACATGGGACCTCCGCCTTCTCCGGCTTCAAAGGTGAAGAATCTTGGCGTCATTATTGACAACCAGCTCTCCTTTAAACCCCAAGTTAAGGCGTTGACCTCCTCCATACATTGGACCCTGAAAATTATTAGGAAGGTTCTCCCCTTCCTACCGGAGGGAAGTAGAAAGACGGTGGTGACGGCCCTTGTACTTTCACGCCTCGACTACTGTAATAGTCTTTTCTTGGAGGCCCAACAAGGGGTGCTCAACAAACTTCAGGTCCTACAAAACGCGGCTGCCCGCCTTATTGGGGGCTTGCCCAAGTTTTCTTCAGTCACCAGGGAACTGGAGAAGCTGCACTGGCTCCCGGTGCGGAAGAGGATTTTGTTTAAGGCCCTCTGTATTGTCTTTAAGGTGCTACACGGTCTTGGCCCTATGTTCCTTCGTGATCATTTTCAATGGTACAGACCAGGGAGACAACTAAGGTCGGCCAGCTTGGGGCTGATTAAAACAGCCCGCATCAGGAAGGCACGCTGGGGCGGCAGGAGTTTTGTTAGGGGAGCAGCAATGGCGTGGAACTCCCTTCCTCTTACCCTTAAACAAAACGAGAATCTACTGGCTTTCAGGAAAGATCTTAAAACATGGCTCTTTACCCTCTAGTTCCGGAGAACCATTCTTAAGGAGTTACCACTTCAGTGCCAGGACACCGACTGGTATTAGCGCGCTTTATAAGTGTTATAAATAAAAATAAATAAATAGAAGAAAACACCATCAATTATTGTATTTGTGCAGGAAGGTGACCCTTCAGTTTTCCCCCTTGTTTCTAACCTTCATGGTAAACTGGCAATCCTATTCAGCGTAATCAAAAAGGAGAATTAAGGCCTCTACAATGCTCCTAGAAACATTTAAAAACACTGATCTCGAGCATTGCCCCCTTAGCTTCGCATAAACTGCACAAAACAGAAAGAAATACAGGTTGGTCTCCAAATACAAGGCTGCACGCTAGCAAGTGGGCATGAGTGATGGTTGTTGATCAAGTAAATGTTTAAACATTGGGCTGCTTGGGTCTTGTCTGCTGTAACATGTCCACTTTATTGCAGTGCTTAATTTCTATTTTTTTAAAAAGAGCGATGCAACAAACTCTGTCCACTGAAGCCGCTGATGCTGTATGAGGTTGTTGAATGCAAAACTTGCTTAGTCTTGTCTCTTTCGTCCACCACCCTACACTTCATGTCTCTTTACTTCTTGAATACCAAGGCTGCCCAGGAGTGCTTGACTTGAGCCGGGGGTTTTCCAGTGCCTGGCACCGTCCCTCTTTTGTCAACACCAGCACCTAAGAGAGTCTGCCAAACGTTGGTTCTTTTTTCTAAATTTGAGATGAACACAAGAACAGTTGTTTATTAATTCAATATATGTTAAAAATAATTTATATTTGCTGCTACTACCTTCCCTAAAGCTTTGGGGGCCTGGAATTATCTGAATTGTCACACTTGTAGGGTTTGATGGTTAGTAGTTGTGTTTGTCTTGCCACTGGTGGTGCAGGCAGGAGTAGCAATAAATGGTTCAAGCTGCAGTGACCACGTGCCGAGGGCTCTGGCAAATTTTTTTTTATTTTTTTTTACAAATTACAAATTATGCACTAATGCCCAGTCTTGGATCCACATCATGCCTCTTTCTTTCACCACCATACTCTTTATGTCTCTTTATATCAATAGCACCAACACTCTCTAGTCTTAATTGCCACCTCATGCACCTGTCTTTCACCCCGCAGCACTTCCTGTCTTTTTATATTAGGACTACCAAAGCGGCTCACTCTTGAATCCACCTCCCCCCTCTTTCTTCCACCACCATACACATAATGTCTCCTTATCTCATGAGCACCAAGAATTTCTAGTCTCAATTGCACCTCATGCCCCTATTTTCCAACACCCCCCACTACTGATCTCTTTATCACACTCTGGCAGGCTCTCTTTTTAGGTCTCGTCTAGCGTTGCAGCGCATGCTCTGCTCGCTTTGCGAGGCATACAGTATACACTATAGCGTGGAAGCTTCATAGAAGCTCCGCCTACTCTCTGCCCATGTTTTTCATTGGCTTAGGTCCTAAATGCTGGTTTTTGATTGGTTTTAGGCTTGTTAGACCCTTCTCATGACACGCATGTCGTCATTTGTATCCTTCCACGGCTACTGGCCCCTTTACTCCAAGCACTATTTTTTTCTCATTGACCCCCCTCCCCCACAGTCAGTGACTTCTCGGCCCCTCCCACCTCCCCACACCCTTTGTGCCTTCTCGTCCTCCTGCACTCGTGTTTACTATGCAATATGTCTTGCGTAAATGCGAGTCCTAATGTATTGCAAGTGCTGGTTTAGCTTCCCACAGTCCACTGCGGGGGAGGAAGCGAGAAAGTCGAATTGAAACATACACCAAATATTCCATATCATGGGCGCCATCTTAGAGAGGGGCGCTTTTCGTAATTGAGGTAGAGCAGGAGCGCCCAAACGTTTTCATGAAACTGTCCACATCATATTTTATTTGTTATATAATGTATCTAAATCATTTTGGTATACGTTGCCGTTCAATTCTAACCAAAATACTTTAAACCATTGACAAACTGTGCACGCCCACGTTATAGCTAAAAACATCTATAGACAGGTCATAAGCACTAGCTGTTGCAATGCTTGTTATTTCTCATTCCTTGAGGAGGTTTCGGGAGTCCACACGCCTTTTTAGCGCGGCAGCCACGCTGAGAGGCAGACGGGGGGCCACATGGTGAAGACGGACGGGGCGTCATCACCATGCTGGGTTCTTCTTCTTTTCGGTGATGCGGGGGATTGCTTCTCAGAGAGGAGAACCCCGACATCACCTCAGCCATAGTGCCTAACACTGATCCCTGAACACAGCGCTCAGGGAGCGGCAGCTTCCATTATACAGGGGGGCTTCCCCACATATTCAAGCACCTTTTGGGGTACCAGCTTTGTCCTGACTTTCATTCTGAATCCTATTGTAGTCAGAGTAGGGAAGACCACTGAGCTGGTAGTGTGGACCCTTCATCCGAGCAATTACACGTCATCCTAAACCAGCCCTGCGATCAGGAGGGGTTTTATTTTATTTTAACTTGTATGTTTAAATCCGGGCGGTTGAAATATTTGGATGAGAAGTGAAAATTGTGTTTTTGCCTTTCTTAAACAGCAAACAACTAAATAAAACAGTATTTGACAGCGGGGTAATCGTCTGTTATTTGGGTCTTGAGTCCGTTGTCTGTTATGATCCTTTTATCCGTGATTTGTGGGATTGCAGCGAGCTCCATCTGTAGGAGAGTAGGATTTGCTTACTATGGTTACCCCCTCTTTTTGCTGTGTTTCACTGGTTTATCGACATTAGTCTGGATGTGGCCCTGCTAATCAGGACCCCAGCCTAGCTGTTCTTTCTCTAAATTGATATCCTGTACATTAGGTACCCACCAGATTGGTTACTGGGTTTCCCTTGTGAGTCCGGCCAACTTCACACACCGTCCTCTACATAAAGCCTCCGAGCTCTGCAGAACTCTGTTTAGGGCACCTCGCACTCCTCCTCTGGTCTCAAGGCTCATGAGCTGATGTGGGTTGGATCACCAAAGTATGTTGGCGGACTTCGGGTACTCTCATACCATCGTTCTATAATACTTTAAAACAGATTTTGCAACTTACTAACCTTTGTTATTTCAAATTTAGCTCCAAAGCTTCTTTTGAATGGCCTTCTCTGGTGGGCAGAGTTTTAATGAACTATTGCTCTGCATCCTCTGATATAGGGTCTTTCAGGCCCACCAGTCCGGGGGAAAGCAGACTCCTGACGGGTATCCCTCTTGGAGTGGGCATCACCAAGGGGCATATTACCAAGATTAAGCGATATTTATCGCTTAACACGGTTAGCGGCAATATTATTATCGCTGAGCTCCACCGATTTTTATCGCAGATAAACCTTGCTATTATCAAGGTTTATCTCAAAAGCGATAAAAATCAGCCGTAATGCATGAATATCACTGAAAAGTCCGCGATATTCATGCATTACCGAGCTAATGCTCTTAGCCATGTTATCCACCTACCATTGGATAACATGGCTAAGAACTGCTCAGGGGCAAGTGTTAGCTTTTGGAGATATTCGCCCTTAGCGCGAATATCTCCAAAAGTTGGTAATAGGAGATAGCGATGTTAGCGACTGTTTCCAGTCGCTAACATCTTGGCACGCCCACTTTGCATGTCATTAGCGATAAATATCGCTGACATGCAAGGTGGGCCCCAAGATGATCGCTATCTCCTACTAGCTGTCGCTAACTGGTGTAATAGCACGATAAAATTAACGCCGCTTTAGCGGGAAAAATTCCCGCTAAAGCGGCAATGAGGCCCTTGGTAATATGCCCCCAAGTTCTGTGCGACAGAGGTGGAAGCAGAACATTAGGAAAGCATTTGTGATGCTGTACAGCGTCTAACTTGCCCCCCCCCCCCTCTCTACTTCCCATCCTGTGCTTTCTAGAGGTGCTGAGGTGAGTAGAGAGAACATGAATTCCTGTCTACTGACTCTAATCTAGATATGTTGCCTCCAGTGCTACATGTCTGACCTTTTGCTAGTGTCACAAATGCAGTCATGTGTGCCACAAGTGTGAGACCGTGGGCCTGAAGCACGGCCTTACCTCTGGTTGGCCTTATTGTCACTCTTTATTTGCTTGCTTATTCATTGGCTTTTGTGGGCTTTGCTTCCTCTTCTTGTTTGTCCCTCCCCTGGAGCATCGCCATCATAACTGGACCCTCCCAGCTGCAATTCAGAAAGGAAACACCTGTGCATAGAACACTAACTACCTGTTGCATGTTACAAACTGAAAACCGCCTCAGTATTTTACCTTATAGTAAATGGTTTTGAACAGTTTCAATGGGTTTCCCCATTGTTCTGCACTTCATTGCCATCCTAGGTTTGCACTGTATAAATACCATTAATTACTTACTTTAAATATCCTTGTACTGCAATCCATCTGACATAGTGAGTTGGGTGATGTTTATGGTGAATTTGTGCCTCAGTCAGGTAAAAATATTCTGCCTACTTTTGAAAACCTTTTTCTAAATGATGTTTTAAAACATATAATGAAAAGTACCTGTAAACGCAGTTCTTCTACTTGCTTAAAATGTAATTTTATCGTTGAAATGCCACTGCTAGCAATTACCTTGTTAATTAATTTTTTTACATTACTGCTTTTGTCAATATTTTTTTCATTTTGCTGAAGTTATGACATTTCATGAGCAATGCTAATCCTTTATTTTTTTATTTATTTTTTGTAGCCTGGTCCTGTGCAACTGCTCCTAATGTTGGTGCATCCAGCCAATCTCCAGTAAAGCTGTTGCTCCCAGAGCGGCTGGTTCGACTGTCCGACAAAGGTACAGGTTTGAAACTATCCGGATCTATCAGAAGTCCACTTTTTTTTAGCACAATGCATTATACACACAGTGAAACATACATTTGAACTGTCTTTTTTTAATCCTCAAAGATTGCACTACTTTGTAATCTGTCAGTCCCCTTTGCTGAACTGTAAATCGAGGTCATTTGTAGATGTTTAGCTGACTGTGCAACTAGGGTCAACCCTTTTCAAACACAGGGCCTCATTTATGAGGACGTGCATCAATTTTACGCCGCAGGTGCGTCACTTTTTGTGACGCACCAGCAGCGTACAAAATGTGCCTTGTTCCACCATATTTACAAAGTGACGCATCTAGGTAGATGCGTCACTTTGTAAACCCCTGCGCTACATTATACCTGCGCCAGGTATAATGTATGCAGGGGGGCGTTCTGACGCAAGAAAGGGTCGTAGAAGTGACGCAGTGAAATTTATGAGATTTCACTGCGCCACTTCTAGGACGCAAATGCGTCAATTTCTTAAGCCTGCCTCATAGCAGGCGTAAGACTGATGCAGGCCCTTTCACATGGGGCTTGCCCCATGTGAAAGGACACATTGGTGGAGTTGCGTCACTTTTGTGACACACCCCAGCAATGTGCCACTTTTGCGCCATATAGATACGTCAGAAACACTGACGTATCTGTAACTCCTTGCGCCATGATGCGTCATACTGTAAATATGACGCATCATTGGTCTCGCAAGGAGGGCGCAGTGAAAAGTGACGCATCGCTGTTTTCACGCAGCGATGCGTCACTTTTCATAAATGAGGCCCTCAGATTGTAAAGTCTTCAATCCCTGACAATTTCATGGAACTGGATAAACCTCCTCAGTCGATCTGAGTCAGATGTGCGTTTAGGGAGCGTGGGTGAGGGCAGAGGGGAGGTACAGAAAGAAAATAGAGTTGAAAATAAAGGGGCCAATACGTAAATAAAAGGCATTTGGCCATGTGTATCAAATAGTCATTTTGCAATTCTCAAATAGCGATTTTTTGGGGAATCGCTATTTGAGAATCGCAAAATGCTATGTATGTAGGATATTCCTTAATTGCGAATCGCAAATTGCGATTCGCAATTAAGGAATACCTCCCCATTCATTCCTATGGGCCTAGAGGCCCATAGGAATGAATGGGAAGATATTCTCAATTTGCGATTAGCAATTTGCGAATAGCAAATTGAGAATACAATTTCAAGGGTGCAGGGGTGTCCAAAGGAAACCCTGTTGCACCCTTGAAATAAGCATGGGTGCACATGTGGGGCACATACATGCCCTAAGGGCATGTATGTGATTCACATAGCACTTTGAAAAAGGCAAAAAAGTGCATTTTTCAAAGAAATCGCAAATTACCACCAACTTGAAGTTGGTGGTAATTTGCGATTCCTTAATGCGAAATTGCACTTTTCTGGTGCTTCTTATATTGCATTTAAGGAATCGCAAAATGTGCGATTCCTTAAATGCAATCGCAAAATAAGGAATCGCAAATTTTGCAATTCCTTATTTTGCACACAGATTTGCTACATGCATACCTTTTAGCAAAAATGCGTTCGCAAACGCCGAAATTCTGCGAATTTTGGCATTTGCGAACGCATTAGTCCTTGATACATATGGCCCCAAGTCATTTACAATGCCAATTGCTCAAATTCTTACAAATACGAGTCCTATTGCATTGCAAATGCTTGGTATATGACCTGTAGCGATCAACCGATATATGCATACAGAGGTTGTTTTTTTATACATTTAAGTAATTTGCATGCTAACTTAAACTTGTTTGCGCAGGAAGTAAGGGAGAGAGGTATTATGCACAGGAAAGTTAATAGAGGAGGTTAAAATGTTGATGTGAGATCCTTTATGGGTCTGTCAAAATTTTATTTGAAGTTCATAAACATTTTTGCCTGTAAAGCTCATGGCTGAGACAGTTATTAACCGCATGCGTGCTAGCGGGTTTTCCCGCTGTGCGCTGAAATGTCAAAATTGCGCGGTTTGTGACAAAGCCAGCTCGTCATCTGCGTAGCGCAGGTAACGCGCATGACGAGCTGGCTTTGTCATCCGCATCGAAGGGGTTAAGGAAAAAACAATTGAGTCAAATCATAAACTTCAGGAACATTTTGTTGCTGTTATAGATACCGGTCACTAAACCACTCCACTTATGGATTTGACCTCCATGTCATGAGTGTAATAACCACTGATTCCAAGAGGGATGGTTAGGGTGCGCTGTCCTTGACTCAGATGCGTTTTAACCTACTGAAGAAGGCTACTCTGATTGAAAGTAAAATGTTGGTATGTATATAGGGATTCATATTTTTTCAGATCTTGTATTTTCAGTGATTTGACTACCGAAGGCCCTGATTTTATATTAAAAACAACGCTTTGAACTATAACATTTCCAGCTGAAAGGCAATATTTCTCTGCATGTGTTCCCATACCTGGTGTATTGCACAGTTTGGTGCTTACTTTTCCCCATGTTAATGAACAGTGGGTGTTTCAGCACCCAGGCTAATGTGCTGCATAACTAAGTACATATAAGGTCACAAAGGCAAGACCGATTGCATTGCAAATGCTTGTTGTCCCTGCGTTCTCCATTAGTCCTTTGCCCCTTTTTCTCTCTTCTTCCTTTTCTGCATTTCCGTCTTCCTTAAACACAAAGGGGCAGATTTATGATGGTAATGCGCCACGTTTACGTCACGCAACTGCGGCGTAAACGTGGCGTATCCCTACGACCCATTTACAACGTGACGCATCTAGGCAGATGCGTCACGTTGTAAAGCCCTGCGCCACTTGTGGGCGTTCCAGCGCAGGGTGGGCGTTCCGGGGCAGGTGCGCCTCGCAAAAGTGGCTGATGAAATCTATGAGATTTCACTCAGTCCCTTTCAGGCCAATGCTGCGTCAAAACCCTGCGCCTGCTTGAAGCAGGCGTAGGTCTTGACGCAGCATTGGTCAGATAGGGCACCCCCGAGCCTTGCTGGAGCTGCGTCTCGCTTGCGACGCAACTCCAGCAATGCGCCGCCTTTACGGCACAGATGTGTCACGCATCTGTGCCGTTTTTGCCCCATGGTGCGCCGCATTGTAAATGCGGCGCACCATGGGTGGCGGAGCAGCGGCGCAGGATGACTGGCGCATCCCTGGGGATGCGCCAGTCATCATAAATCTGCCCCTCTGTCTAATAATGAAATGTTACTCATAGGCCCCCAAAAAATGCACGTGTCTACCATCATTTCGATGGACTTCCGCTCTCATAGCGACCGACTCCAGAATATCATTGTACCAGAATATTGTGGAGAAAATGTCGAGGACTAAAATATTATGAAGGATGCACAAAGCAAAGAATGGGTTTTCTTTACTTAAAGCCGCTCTAACTCATCTGGTGTTCATTTCCTTACTTACAATTCTGAGAGGAATCCACTCAAGGACTCTTGGACCAAATGAGCTTGATTGAGAATCGGGCAATGCTATGTTTCCTCACTCAATCAACCCGCTCTCTAGCTAGAAGAAATCACTGGAAAAAAAGTAGGAGTGTAGTGATTTTTTAGGTCCTGAGCAAGCAGAGATGAAGGAAGGAAGTTCACATTGTCACCCCTTGAAGAGCTATTATGTGGGCAAATGAGCTAATGACATGTACAGGGTGCCTAGGTGTGCCATCTCCTGCCCTTTTAGCATAAAATGCCTGCCATCAAAATGACCCTACAGCTAATAAATAGAAAACAATGATCTGGAGACAAGAATAAAGTCCAGGAGTAACAAGCATTGGAAATGCAATAGGTCTCGCAGCATTAGAGTTAGTGCTTTTAGAATTGTTTATGGGTTTTTTGTTGTAAATCTTTAGCATTTTTATTTCTTGTAGCCAATGCTAAAGAATTACAAATCAAAAAAGCCATAAACAATTGTAAAAGCTTTAACTAAAAATCCTCTGAGACCTATTGCACTGTGTGAGGGTGAGGTGTTGAGGGTGAGTGAGGGCGAGGGTGAGTGAGGGTGAGTGAGGGTGAGGGGGTGAGGGTGAGTGAGGGTGAGTGAGGGAGGGTGAGGGGTTGAGGGGGAGGGGTCGAGGGGGAGGGGTCGAGGGTGAGTGAGGGTGAGGGGTTGAGGGTGAGTGAGGGGTTGAGGGTGAGTGAGAGTGAGAGTGAGTGAGGGTGAGGGTGAGTGAGGGTGATTGTGAGTTAGGGTGAGGTGTTGAGGGTGGGTGAGGGTGAGGGTGAGGGGTTGAGGGTGAGTGATGATGAGTGAGGGTGAGTGAGGGGTTGAGGGTGAGTGAGGGTGAGTGAGGGTGAGTGAGGGTGAGTGAGGGTGAGTGAGGGTGAGTGAGGGTGAGTGAGGGTGAGTGAGGGTGAGTGAGGGTGAGTGAGGGTGAGGTGTTGAGGGTGAGGTGTTGAGGGTGAGGTGTTGAGGGTGAGGTGTTGAGCGTGAGGTGTTGAGGGTGAGGTGGTGAGGGGTTGAGGGTGAGGTGTTGAGGGTGAGGGGTTGAGGGTGAGGGGTTGAGGGTGAGTGAGTGTGAGTGAGTGAGGGTGAGGTGTTGAGGGTGAGTGAGTGAGGTTGAGGGGTTGAGAGTGAGTGAGGGTGAGGTGTTGAGGGTGAGGAGTTGAGGGTGAGGGGGTGAGGGGTTGAGGGTGAGGGGTTGAGGGTGAGGGCGAGTGAGGGTGAGGGGGTGAGGGGTTGAGGGGGTGAGGGTGAGGTGTTGAGGGTGAGTGAGTAAGGGTGAGGCTGAGGTGTAGAGTGTGAGTGAGAGTAAGAGTGAGGGTGATTGAGGGTTTCAGTGTTAGTGAGGGTGAGGGGTTGAGGGTGAGTGAGGGTGAGTGAGGGTGAGGGTGAGTGAGGGTGAGGGGTTGAGGGTGAGTGAGGGTGAGGGGTTGAGGGTGGGTGAGGGTGAGTGAGGGTGAGGGGTTGAGGGTGAGTGAGGGTGAGTGAGGGTGAGGGGTTGAGGGTGAGTGAGGGTGAGGGTGAGGGTGAGTGAGGGTGAGGGTGAGTGAGGGTGAGGGGGTGAGGGTGAGTGAGGGTGAGTGAGGGTGAGTGAGGGAGGGTGAGGGGTTGAGGGGGAGGGGTCGAGGGGGAGGGGTCGAGGGTGAGTGAGGGTGAGGGGTTGAGGGTGAGTGAGGGTGAGGGGTTGAGGGTTATGAGGGTGAGGGGTTGAGGGTGGGTGAGGGTGGGTGAGGGTGAGTGAGGGTGAGGGTGGGTGAGGGTGAGTGAGGGTGAGGGGTTGAGGGTGAGTGAGGGTGAGTGAGGGTGAGTGAGGGTGAGGGGTTGAGGGTGAGTGAGGGTGAGGGTGAGTGAGGGTGAGGGGTTGAGGGTGAGTGAGGGTGAGGGGTTGAGGGTGGGTGAGGGTGAGTGAGGGTGAGGGGTTGAGGGTGAGTGAGGGTGAGTGAGGGTGAGGGGTTGAGGGTGAGTGAGGGTGAGGGTGAGTGAGGGTGAGGGTGAGTGAGGGTGAGGGTGAGTGAGGGTGAGTGAGGGTGAGGGGGTGAGGGTGAGTGAGGGTGAGTGAGGGAGGGTGAGGGGTTGAGGGGGAGGGGTCGAAGGGGAGGGGTCGAGGGTGAGTGAGGGTGAGGGGGTGAGGGTGAGGGGTTGAGGGTGAGTGAGGGTGAGGGGTTGAGGGTGAGTGAGGGTGAGGGGTTGAGGGTGAGTGAGGGGTTGAGGGTGAGGGGTTGAGGGTGAGTGAGGGTGAGGTGTTGAGGGTGAGTGAGGGTGAGGGTGAGTGAGGGTGAGGGGTTGAGGGTGAGTGAGGGTGAGTGAGGGTGAGGGTGAGGGGTTGAGGATGAGGGGTTGAGGATGAGGGGTTGAGGGTGAGGGGTTGAGGGTGAGTGAGGGGTTGAGGGTCGCTGCATCCCATCTTCCGTGTGTGTCTAAATGTCCAATGTGGTGAGGAACCATACGTGGTAGGTCTATCTCTAGACGGAACCCGTTATGCTTGGGTTAGCAGCGGTGAGTAATGATGCATCCAATAGTTCTGGAGGGCCGCCTTGATAAGGGCCTCATGCATGGAACTGTTGTGGAACAAGGAAGATGTGTAAGCATGGTACTAGAGAGCTTCTTGAGCAACAAAAAAGAGCATAGATGGGAGCTCGAATCATGGTGCTAACAGAGGTGGCGCATGTGGGAAGGTCTCAAAAGGGTGTTGAAATGATGTCAGAAGAAAGAAGGAGATGCGCTCAAAATTGGTCTGAATAGTATTAAAGCATAGTAAGAGAGGCATGATAATACATATGGAATATCAGAGACATCAAAAAGTGGAGGACAATGAGTGTAGAGCGGCCGGCAACTCCGTAGGTCTAAAGTCCTAGCCGAGAAAGGCCCTCAATACGTTATACATGGGTGAACAGGGAAAGGTATATACATAATAGAGATCTAAGTATGAAGAAAGGTGGTACAATTTAAAACGGATTAGCCGATCTTCGTGGTGTGCATGATGGGGTGGGCCGGAGATGGGGACAATGGGAGATGATGCAAAAGTAATGCACACATTGCGGAATGCACGTTACCAAATGGTGTGCATGCGTGAACGGGGGCCGGTAAATAACAAACAAAAAAAAGCGCACTTGGGCATGAGTGCAAAGTAAGGCATGTCAATGCTGGAACGAACCAGCAGCAATGCCCAACATATCCCTTCACAAGGGGTGCGAGGGGGCTGGTGGGCGCCGGGTCCTGCAGTGTTAGCAGATCCCAAAGCGTGTGAGCGTGTCGCCTCTGGAGAGGTGTGTCATCCATTGGCTCAGTAGGGAGATTCTTTATATTGGAAGAGTAATGGAAAGCAACGTGTGATGGGGTAAAATGTCAATGGTGAAAACGAGGAGAGACTCCCGTCGACGTGCCCCGTCATACACGATTCAAATCGGCTGGTCGGTCTGCGTGTTACAAAGAACGTTCGGCATGCCGATTGACGGGCCTGTGGCGAGTCATGATAACCATGGGAACAAGAATTCCCAGTGTAAACAAAGAGCGGAGATAATGTCAGCTTCCCCCCGAGAACGTGTGGGGCTGTTGGAGGCGGGCGCTACATAGCTTATCCAAAGGAATATGTGTATATGGGACAAGAGTAAGTAAAACAAGTGAAAGCGGGATGTAAGTAGGGGGGAGGAGAAGTCTGGGCAGGCAGGATGACTCAGGGGAGGGGGCGGAGCGGGGCAGAGCGGCATGTGGGTGTGAAGAAGCCGGGCCTTTGAAGTGAAGCTAAGCTTCACTTCAAAGGTGTCGGAGGAATGCGGGCGGCTGTGCACGCGCTTTTAAGCTCAATGCACATGCGCATTGAGCTTAAAAGTCACGGGCACTGCAAGGAATCGCCACGATTCCTTGCAAGTTAGATAAAGAGTCGATGAGCCCCTATAGTCTCGCTTGCTCGATGCGCATGCGCATCGACAGGCGAGACCTAAAAAATGGATATGTAGTACACTTTTAATCAAACACCTGAATATATGTGTGTGTGTGTGTGTGTGTGTGTGTGTGTGTGTGTGTGTGTGTGTGGGGGTGTGTGTGTGTGTGTGTGTGTGTGTGTGTGTGTGTGTGAGTGTGTATGTGTGTGTGTGTGTGCGCGTGGGTGTGTGTGTGTGTGTGTGTGTGTGTGTGTATGTGTGTGTGTGTGTGTGTGTATGTGTGTGTGTGTGTGTGTGTGTGTGTGTGTGCGTGTGTGTGTGTGTGTGTGTGTGTGTGTGTGTGTGTGTGTGTGTGTGTGTGTGTGTGCGTGTGTGTGTGTATGTAAGATTAACCGCACTGGGGTAATCCTACCCGGGTGTTAATTGAATTGAAAATAAATAGGCATGAGACATTAAATGACCACCAGTTGTATTCACAATGAAGGCCCCTTATTTACATCAAAGAAAACACAACTGCAGCCAGAAGTCATATACACATATTTAAAGGGTCAGAGTGTTTAAGGTCTACAACGTTTCAATCTGTGATTAAGGCTGGATCATCGTCAGGACTTCGATTGCCATTTATTACCAATTTTACGAAAGTGTGGACATCAGAGGCTATTGATGAGTGAGGTGGTGAAAATATAGAAGGGGGGGTCAAAAATTTGTATGTGCATTGTAATGAATGTAAGTATTATCTTGAAAGAAAGTATGTAGTCTAATTTTCCAGAAAATTCTGAGCGTGTCAGTTTGTACTTCTAAGAAGTTACGTCTTACTGTAGGAACAAATTACAAACCTCTACTGAGCAAGGATGCTTAAGTAGATGACAGTATGTGGGTCGGAGCACAATGGTGTACAGCTCACTGTGTGCAGAAAGTGCAACCCTGGCTTCAGCTGCAGAATGCAATGAGCACTGGCGCCTGCAACCTCTTGTAAGTTTTAGCATTGCCAGTACCAGTTAGTTGGAAGTTCGCTCGGGGTCGCAGAGCTCACAGTAACGGGGCTGCTTTGGTCTTCCTCAGGCCTAATCCCAAAGCACCACTCACAATCAAGCAGGTGACTGCAGAGCCCTCCCCTGCCCGGGTACCCGCCAGGGACTACGCCACACACAGAGCTCAGTATTACACGTCTTTATGCATCTGCGTGTAACCACAAACTCAACATTCCAAACCTGCATTCACTTCACTACACTCCAACGCTTACATCACAGTTCTACTGAGTCCATCAGGAGCCAAAAGGGTTCTGTCATTGTTAACTCTCTGGAAGCTACAGTGGCCACCTTAGGTCACACTAATGACACGCCTCCTCTTCTATTTGACCACTTGGGTCTTTCTCTGGAGACCAACTGCATTCAACGGTCGAGCTAGTCGTAGCACTTTATACTTCTCGGTCATAGGTCACAAAGGTGAATTCTCCTCTTAGTAGATTCCAGGTCACCCTCATCACTAGTGTTAATGTGTTAATGCAGGCCCCCTGGGTAGAGACATATCGAGCCCTTTGACCCTTCTCTCAGCTTCTGGATGGGAGCTTCCCAAGTCCCTCTCTCAGCTTCTGGATGGGAGCATCCCATGTCCCTTCTCTCGGCTTCTGGATGGGAGCACCCCATGTCCCTTCTCTCGGCTTCTGGATGGGAGCTTCCCATGTCCCTTCTCTCAGCTTCTGGACGGGAGCATCCAATGTCCCTTCTCTCAGCTTCTGAATGGGAGCATCCAATGTCCCTTCTCTCAGCTTCTGGATGGGAGCACCCCATGTCCCTTCTCTCGGCTTCTGGATGGGAGCTTCCCATGTCCCTTCTCTCTGCTTCTGGATGGGAGCATCCCATGTCCCTTCTCTCAGCTTCTGGACGGGAGCATCCAATGTCCCTTCTCTCAGCTTCTGAATGGGAGCATCCAATGTCCCTTCTCTCTGCTTCTGGATGGGAGCATCCCATGTCCCTTCTCTCTGTTTCTGGGTAGGAAGAATGCATTGTCCCTTCTCTCAGCTTCTGGACGGGAGCATCCCATGGCCCTTCTCTCAGATTATGAATGGGAACATCCAATGTCCCTTGTCTTGGCTTCTGGATGGGAGCATCGCGTGTCCCTTCTCTCTGCTTCTGGATGGTAGCTTCGTCAAAGTGGCGTCACTGGTTTGCTTTCATCTCATCAAACTCTTTAAAGGTCTAGCTTCTTGTGAGCAGTGCCCTCTTCATGCATGGGCACCTACAATGCCGCTCGTGCAGAATAAGAAGCTCCAACCCTCGAAGTTAGTTACAGGCTGTCCCTTCTGGCAGGCTATTATGCTCTTCCCCAGGTTTCTGGTATTGAAATTGGCAAGGGGCACCCCAGCACCCCAAACTCGGCCTTCAAATGTATCTCCTGGTCACCTCTTTATGTAGGACTCTAGGCTTCTGGTCAGGAAATCTTGGCTAATATAAACAACAGTAGAGTGTAAATTCATAAAGAACAAAAGCCAAAGAGCATGGACCTAAAAGTGTGCAAATCAAATTGATTTGTATAGAAGGCCCTCACTCACCGACATGGTTGGTGACATGCTTCATCACTGGGCCCCACCGGGTGAAGTCGAATGCCTCCCTGGTGTGCTTCAACACCAGATTTACTGCGGAGCTGGGTTTTTGTGAAGCTAGTGATAAGTGTGGTAAATATTAAAAATGACCAGATTGTGTCTCACAAAAAATGTTTATTCGGTAGCCAATCTGTCATGTTAAAATTATGTGTAGGGAAAATTTACCAAATAAATTGTTTGGCTATTTCCACATAGAGAGAGGTTGACATGTTTCTGCCCTTATCGTGTAATTTACTGGGCATTCTTCAGGACCATCCTAAGGTATTGGCCGTATGGAAGGTTTTCCCTGAGTGGTCTCGGGTGGAAGCTCGAGAATTCCAGGAGGTTGTTTTTAGCAGTAGGTTTATAGTGTGTCTTTGTAGTTAGGCTGCTGCCTGTTACTTTGATTATGACGTCCACGAACACAACTTATTCTTTGCTACTACAATGGGTGAACTTCAAATTAGGGTCGAGGGTGTTTATCCAGTTGAAGAATGGTTCCAGTAGTAATTCGTCGTCCTTCCATATGAGAAGACGCCGTCTATATACCGCCTCCAAAGACCTATGGAGGCGAAGTAACGGCCATTAGAGGGCAAGATATGTTTTGTTTCGAAGCCATGCACATATAATCCGGCCACACTAGGGGCAAAGGTACTGCCCATCGATGTTTCGATGCTTTGGAGATATAGTATTGTTGCACATTCCAAAATTAAATTCTTGGGGGTCTGATATTCCCTTGATACTGAGTCCAGGGCTGTCCTCAGGACCTTCAGGGTGTCATCTTGCGGAATACTCGTGTAAAGACTCTCTATGTCTAATGTGACTAGGGTAATGGATCCTTCCTCAAAGGTGATGGTTTGTAGCTTTTCGTTTTTCTTGTGTTTTTTACATTATGTTGATGCATGAAGGTGTCGGGTTGTAGCCACAAGTCTAAGGCTCACTGGCCTCATTTGTTGGCCCATTGATATACAACCTAGACCACCAATACCGCTAAACGCCCGAGTAGGCGTGCAGGTGCCATAATGATCACAATACGTTCCAGGAAGCATGCATCACTATCAGCCGCCACTTCTTCGGCTAGCAACGCCCCCACTGTAAAATACCATTACAGTAGCCTTCTGGTGAACCTCCTCGAGGCTCCTAACCAGATCACTTCCTTTGAGCATGGTTTATTCCTGAATATACTACCTAAACCAGCGCATTAATTATATATTTTGTGTTTTATATGTTTGTCTGTCAATTTTGTATGCACAGATCCAACAGGCACCTCTAATTTAGAGGCTACCCTGCAAACCTGTTGGTTTGTTGAACACATTTTTTCACTATTTTTTACTTTCACGTCCTCAGGTAAGGGTGGGCCTTAGCGTGCCCATACCGCCGAGGTACACTCTCCCAGGGTCGTGAAGAATGCCCAGTAAATTACACGATAAGGGCAGAAACATGTCGACCCCACTCTAAGTGGAAATAGCCAAACAATTTATTTGGTAAATTTTCCCTACACATAATTTTAATATGACAGATTGGCTACTGAATAAAAAAAAATTGTGAGACACAATCTGGTAATTTTTAATATTCACCACACTCATCACTATCTTCACAAAAACCCAGCTCCGCAGTAAATCTGGCGTTGAAGCACACCGGGGAGGCAATCGGCTTCACCCGGTGGGGCCCAATGATGAAGCATGTCACCAGCCATGTTGGTGAGTGAGGGCCTTCTATACAAATCAATTTGATTTGCACACTTAGTTCCATGCTCTTTGGCTTTTGTTCTTTATGAATTTACACTCTTTTGTTGTTTATATTAGTCTTACAGGGGGACCGAGAGTGTACCCTTTTCCCCTCTCTCTCTCTTTGATTTGTAACAGGAAATCTTGGCACCTTAACTGCAGGGTTTCTGCACCGCCTTTTAACTCTGCTTCCAGGCAATCCTTTGGTTCTGGGAAGTTGTGCCCGTTTGTGATTTCCAGCTAGACTGGTCCAGTCCAGTGCTGTGTGACAAGTGTGAGCAGGAAGGCCGTGGAGAGCTGGACGTCTCCTGTCAGCAACCCGAAACAAATGCACAAAGACAAGTGAGAACAATGGGACAGGAAGCAACAAACCCACATGCAACCTGTACACAGCCATAGGACAGACTCATGGATTGGTGAAAAGCCTAGTCACAGGAAACTGGCAAAAAAGATTAAAAATACGAGAGTGGCCAAAAAGTGGCTCTTCCAGACAGGTAAAAGGAAAAAACATACTAAAGTGACTCCACTGCCCGACTGTCGGGGCTCCACAGTGTGGGGAGATGCCATTGGTCACTCTCTTAAGAAATGGGGGTGCACTTGGTATGTCCCCCTGACCACACGGCATCCCTCCCGCCTCTCACTACAGACCATGGAAAAATCTCAGTGCATGGACTTGGCCACCGTGTGTGAGACAGTGTGGGCTGCAAACACTGCAGCTTGCAGTAAGGCCTTCTCAGCAGGGGTGCACGCCCTCCAGAGCCAGGCAGGAGACATTTCTCTATCCCAACATCTTTCAGAAAGTCTTCAAAGTGGGAGCCACTCTTGCATGTATGTATGTATGGGATTTGTAGAGTGCAACAATCACCCCCGTAGAGGTATCTCTGCGCTATTGTAGCAGGAAAGTCAGATGAACATGGGCAGACAGGTTTAAGGTCTGAATAATGCTGTTTTCAGGAGTTTCCTGAAGTGGAGCAGATTGGAGCATTTGCACAAGTCCTCGGGCAAGGTGTTCACTCTTGAGGCAGTCTTGTCCCTTGTTCTCTATTTCAACAACAAAGCCTAGAATGCAACCTTCCACCTACAAGTCCCTTGTCGTGTCCTTCCTCTGCGGCCATCTTGCCCTGGTCATTTCCATGTATACGAGGCCGAAGCTCCAACCCGGATGTCCATCAGTATCCAACGTATAGAAAACTCCCTTTATCCAGTACTAGAGCCTTGCTTTCCTTCGTCCACCCCACTTGCTCCAATCTCACAGGGGGTAAAGTTTAAGACCCTCTTCCTGGTCCCCAAGCCCCCTGCGTTGGTGTCCTCGGCCCCACCCAAAACCTTGCTACTCCATCAGTCAAATAGCTAGAGTCAGCAGATATATGATGGTACAACGCGTGCTTTTACAACGCGTACTGTTACGACCCAGGTTTTACAACGCAAGTCGTTACAACGACTTGCGTTGGGGGGCGCTGGATAGTGAATAGTTTAATTTACTATTCCAACTCGAGTCCCCGTGGATAGTAGGGAAGGTGTTGGATAGTAAATTAAACTATTACCTATCCTAGAGTGCCCTCCAGCGAAATTCGTTGTGATGACTTTTGTTGTTAAACCTGCGTCGTAACGGTACTTCGTTGTAAAAGTTCAGTTGTAAAGGACGTTCCCTGAGTCAGCTACCAGAACAGACTCTGCATCCACCCAGTGAGGTACAAAAATTTCGGGGTACAGTCTTACATTTAAGGCCCTTCACTCTCACACCCTAGCAAAATCTGGCCTATGCCGACAAACTTTTATACTGCTCTGAACCCATCAGCTTCTGAAGCCTGCAACTCCCCAGCTTGGAGCCCCAGCCCTGCTGGCCATCATGACCACCTCGCACCCGTCCCTTGCTCCCCTCAGAGCGCTATAAAACTATTTTTGTGTAGGCGCTACACAAAAAGCCTCTTCCTTCCCCTGTCCCTGAACACCTGGCTGAACTCTGGCAAGAATTCCCTGCTCTGTAAATATGTAATATATATGAAATCCTGAGTGAATTTGCAATTTGTAAATATTTTTTGTCTCTAACCACTAGTATATGTAGTAGACCTTTGTACTCTCTACCATTCCTATGTGATTTTAGAGTTTATCTGTTTGTATCTCTTCCTTGAGTGACTTTACACCTTGTACATTTGCAATTTTTTATCTCCTATGTAACTCGTGTAATCCAAAGTCCTTATGTAACGCAACTGGTTCTTATGTAAAGCGCTCTGACACCTTCGGGTAATGTTCGCGCTATATAAAATCGCAATAAATAAATAAAATAAAATAATTTAAAAAGTAAATCGTATTGTTATGTGTATTTGCACACATTGTGGAAGCTTTTGGGCTCCGTTTTGGTCAAAAATGTGTCAGGGAATATCCAGACCGGTGTTAACCCAGCGCTTCGTGATGCTTTCTCGAGGCGCACACCACAGACCCCCAGTGGACAGGTGTTTCTGCGGGTCAAGGACATTTCTCGAGACAGGTGCTCTCTCTGACCGGAACAGATCAATACACACTCGGCCTGCTCTGGTGAAAGCCAGGTATGCTGTTCCAAAGTGTCCCCTGCTCCATTTGGCACTGAGCCCTTGCATCAGACACCAGTGGAAGCAGTGTCGCCATGGCAACTCCGATTTCCCGCCATGATACCCGGCTGTCGCTTTGGGGGCGGATAACGGGCAGTTGTAGGGGACCTTAGACCCCGGGGAGGTCGCAGCCCCCCCTCTCTTCAGTTAATTGCATTCGGCTCAAGGTCACCAATCACCAGCTCAGCGTCCGAAGCCCGGCTCCAGGCGCTGGCCAGCAGCCTGCTCAGAGGTCGGCGTGGCCATTTGCGTCGCCAGTGACATGCATCGTGTAATTAGGGCACACTCTGCAATCTTGTAATGAAAGGCTAATAAACAGGCGCGCACAGAGCGACTTCATTAGCTGTGGAAAGCAACACGATAAGGCGGAGTGAATGGCCTGGAAGTGACAACTGTGTGCACACAGGGAGAGCGTGGCTGGAGGGAGAGGTGGGCGAGGCAACAAGTGCCATGGAGAGTCATGAAACTAGTTGCCTAGGATCACACAGTTTGGTCACACGTGGAGCCAGGATTAGTCCCAGGATTTTTAGTTTCTCGTTATGCAATTCACGTATAAAATGGCTACCTACGCAGCTGTTTTTTAACACCAAATGCAGGGCTTTAAGTGGGCCGGGTCTCAAGGGGTCTGAGCACCAGCAGTTTTTTAAAGGGGGCCTCGGAACGGGTCTCCATCGGACTCCGTTTTGAGCCCTGGCACAGGTCCTCCTAACGAGTGCCACAAAGATTATACTAGCCAAATGGAAGGATACCTCCAAGGCCACCTTCAAAGGATGGCTAAACTGGGTAACGTTCTTAAGAGGAGCCGACAACACAGCACTAAGACACACACCGTGGAGGAATCCCAACAGAGAGATGTGGTCACCACTAGATAACGCCCAAGATCCGTTTAAGCCACCATAGATAACATAAGCACCGATAACCAGGCACGGTGCCACACGCCAATCTTCAACCAGCTGCCAACAACTATATGTTGTATGTTCATGTCATATGTTTAGAAACAAGCACAGGGACAAATGGGCAGGTCCGTCGCAAAGCTGTCACGAAAACTAATAGCCCAGGGGGACTCGTAACCAACCACCCAACAGCTACAAACAAAACGCTCATTACGTATTTTATGGTCTAAAAAAGAATAAGAGACTATTTGCCACAAATGTTACATGTCTTTATTTGTATGTACTTTCTGGATTTCCCTTCTCTTTCTGAAACGTGAGAGCAGCAACATTGTGGCAGGGTCACAAGGACTTTAATTGGAAGCTTTTTCAATATTATATGTAAAAAGCCATTCTTGCAGTTTATTTATCTTATGCATCTTCTAACCATTGACAAAGCCAATAGTCCTTACATGTTGTAGTTATAATGTTACTTGTTGTATCATATATCTGGATGCAATGACAGAAACAGCAAAATACACGTTGGCGGCACACTTAGCTAAACACAGATTTTTAGTTTACGTGTTTTAAAGCCACGCCCTTAATTACATCAGCCACGCCCCTTTGAGAGACCCTCCAGTTTTTTCATCCCACTTAAAGCCCTGACCAAATGTTTATGCTTTCTTTTTAATTCTATGTGCCTGATGGTAGAGCGTGGATGGCAGGCTGAATCCACATTAAACCTGGGCTAGTTTTAGGCTCGAGAATCTGAGAGCACATGAGAGCTGAGACAGAGCCGGGTCTATGGCTTGAGCCTGGCTCGAGCCTTAAGTGGCTCGCCCACCTCTCACTGGAGCTTCACTCCTGCATGTAAAGCAGTGACTGTCCCTGCCCCAACACTTCACCTGCCCTTTGAATCACCGGAAATGAATACAACATTTTGATGAAACACGCCATGCTCAAACCCTATTTTTCGGGTCTCCATCGACCTGCGGCCTAGCCCTCATCCTGGAGTATTATGGGGTGGTGCATCTTTTGGTTTTAAAGAAACAAAACCCACAGAGTTCGGGTTGATGTTGCAAACTAAACAAGCATTGGCAAAACCAAGCAGGGCATGCCATCAAAGAGCGAGTGCCACGCTATTGTCTGTGCAGTGCAGGCAGTCGTCGAAGTGGGGAAAAAAGTAGGGGAACTGTGGGCAGAGAATCAGAGGTTGGGAATAACCTAAGGATTGGGTCAATGGGCGGAGTCAGAGGTGTGGCCAGAAAGACCAAAACATCCCAATTTTTAGGTCTCGCCTCGCAATGCGCATGCGCATTGAGCGAGACTATAGGGGCTTAAACAAGGTTTACCTACACTGGCGATTTGATGCTGTGCCCGTGCGCTTTTAGGTCAATGCGCAAGCGCATTGACCTAAAATGCGTGTGCACAGCTTCAAATCGCCATCTGTTCCCAAGCAGCACTCCTCCCACTCCTTTGAAGTGAAGCTTAGCTTCACTTCAAAGGCCCCTGCTGCTTCACACCCTCATCGCCGCTCTCCCCGCTCCACCCCGTGTCGCATTTCTCCTCCCCCCTCCCCACAGCAATGCCCTCCGTCTTGTTCATTTACCCTCCATTGGATACTCAACAGACTCTTCCTAGGTCACGAACGCACCCTCCCGCCTGACCACATCCCTTTCTACGTAGTCACCTTTATTTTACCCGCACCCCGGTTTGGAATTATCACCGGACCTTCGGTGAGTGTACTTCGCTACCTTTTGTACCCTTTTAGTTTTATTAAAGCTGCTTTTTACCGTTTGGTGACAGTCCCAGTGCTTACCCCCGCTATGTTTTTACCCCCTACTTTTCCCCTTAGATACCTGCACCACGCCTTTAAGGTAATTTTTTATAACTGCTCCTGTTCCTTGTGATTTTGTCCGGTTGTTATATTATTACGGCAAACCACTACCCTGTTCTTCTTTTGTAGATCGTTCTTTCCCTTGTTTCTATATACTTTTCCTTTACTACACCTCGTGGTAGAACTGTCAGCTTTCCCAATTAACATTTTGAGCTTTGCACACGACTATATTTCATAATATATGTATTTTTACGTTGTTTTCTCGCAACTGAAATCATTGGCAGCTCTTTGTTTAACCAATTGTGGGCATTCTGTTTTCTGAGTCACGATCTTAGGCAATTGTTCGCATGTTTCCTTATACTATTTTCGCATGTTATCTTATGTATTTCTTTAAATGCGTGCATGCAGATACCCTTCATTTCGCAGCCTTTCCAAGTCCAACAGCATGCTCATAGTTAAAATTGGTTCACCACTGCTGCAAACTTAAATATACGATTACCAAGATTTATTCTCGTGTTGGTGCTTCGAGTTTCATATTATTACTCGGTTGTAAAAATGTGATTTTTGGGTCAGTTCCTAGTCGCGTAAAATATTTGCTCACTCAATATACAGTAGTGTTTCCTTCATCCCGTTACCACCTTTTGCACACTCATAATTTTTTCACCTTATGCCAATCTTGTTCTTTCTATGTAAGTTGTGCTATTGTTTTAACCGCTCACACCGATTCCTTGAGAGACCTACGATTAATACGTTCTCTAAGTTTAAGTTTAAGTGAAGTGAATTCCGTTTAATTGTTCTGCCACTTCCCATTCCTTGAGAATTACTACGTTGTAGGACTTCCAAGCGAATTTCGCAATTTTTCACTGTATCACCGTACGGTGTGTTCTCTCACTTGGACCTCTTATCCGTCACTATATATAAACAAGCATTGAAAATGCAATAGCTCTCGCAATAGAAAAGTTTGACCTTTTGGTGTTGCAAATGTAATTTTTTTTGTTTATTTTTTTTCAAATTATAAAAGTATTAATTTTGTTTTTTGTAAAGTGAATAGTTATAAATCTACCAAATGTTACATTTATAGCCTTAGTAAAGTTACATGTTTAGTTTTGTCCTTTTTTACATGTAAAAACTTTTACCATTAAAAATTAAAAATAACATTAGGTCACTATCCTTTATTTATAACATTTTACACAAAATTGTGAGTTTGCACATCAATACATGTAAAAAAGGACAAAACTAAACATGTAACTTTACTAATGCTATAAATGTAACATTTGGTAGATTGATAACTATTCACTTTACAAAAAACAAAAGTAATACTTTTATAATTTGAAAAAATATTTTTAAAAAAATGTACATTTGCAACACCAAAAGGTCAACATTTTCTATTGCGAGACCTATTGCATTTTCAGTGCTTGTTTGTATTTATTTGGCATTTCATTGACCAGTTGCAACTTATTACATTGTTTAATTAAACCAATGTATACACATGTTTATTTAAAGTTTAATATGAGTTATTAACATTGAAATACATTCACAAAGTGAGATACGTTTCCAATCACAGAATGCCCCAAATACGTTAAAGAATTGAAGCACAAACCATTTGTCTCAGAGCCAAGCAGTTTCTGTCATCAGCACTTCTCCTACCTTTTTCCACAAGAGCAGTTCAAACATGAATGCCAAAATATCCTAGTTTGAAAATGTTTTCCACATAATTATGGCTCTGCCATATTTGCCACATACTACATCACTTCCTGCATAATTTGACGATTTTAAATAAATAAATTATTTGTAGCTTAAACTGATCAAAGTTTACTAAAAAATGTGACTTGTGTTGCTGCGAAGTGGAGGGCCATTTGCAAAGGTTGACTGCTCCCCCTTCTCACTGCTGCATTTGAATGTTACACTGGTAACAATGAGGCAACATCTTTGCAGAGACTGTTAGTATGGGTGAAAATGTCAAAATAAAGTATCAGAAAATATACCACATTGTGCTGCAGCCTTTTTTTGCTGCATAATTTAGTCAATACTGCAGCATTATTTTGTCCTTCATTGCTGCATAAATCCAGTGGCCCAATAGTAGGCAGCACATGTTAAAGGTGCTTGTGCATGAAGTAGAGTGACCGCGAAGTTTGTGAACTTAGTTTGGTGTGCGTGCAAATCCTGCAATGCTGATCCCTGGCGAGTTGCAGCTACTACTGCTGAAACAAGGCCAATGGAGGTACCAATGGGTGAGGCGGACTGGCCTCAAGGGTCATGTAACCTTGGTGACAAAGTCACTGTTGCTCTAGGATGTGCTGCTTCGTAGGCTTACCCACAAGACTGGAGGTGAACTTCAGCATGGATTGTGGTGGACAGGCCTTCAAGGTTAACCCATGCTTGCCACCGCAAGGGCCCACCTGCTGGTGCTAAGACACCAGGGCTTCTAAAGTCTTGCAGGGCTTTCCACGGTCTAGCATGGGAATGTGCTCCCTCAGGAGAGTGGTCTGGGGGACTGGTCATGAAGACTGATCCCGGTTCCCCAGTCCCAAATTCAGCAAGTCTGACGATAGTGCCACACCTCTTCCCTAGTGAACACCATACTGCCCCACTGAGAGAAACTCACACTGCCTTCAGGTACAAACCAATTGTGCCACACTATGAACATCTAGATGCGACTCAATTCAAATTATGTACTAGACAAGAGTAATATGCTGCCTGAAAAAAAGTAACAACATCCTGGTATAAGAAAACACTCATAGGAATTGCAAGAGTAAGTAAAGCGTGTGAAATGTAAGCACGAACAACATGGTTACCTTAACACACTTACTGCTATTATTCAGAAATCAATAAGTGTTTTTGCCTGAAAAGTTAAGCATATAACTACAGGGCCCAGAAGGGACCCGTTTCAATGTCCATTGCTCATATCCTTAGAAAACGTAAGCAGTATGGTTTAAAAAGACCATACCCATGAACACAGAGCCGCTGTACACCTTTTATAAAGTAAAATAAGGAAAAAAGCTGGTCAAGATCACATTAAATGTTTTCCACTCCACACATCCACCAGATATTTCAGTGCCTCCAGGAATGGGGCACTTCCCCACCCAGGGAAAACAATGTTGTTCAAAGAAAGATGAGAAAACCAAAGTAGCGCTTCACTGGCAAACTCTGTAAAGTGGTACGAATGTGTGTGGTGTTGAATAAATATCCAATCTGGCCACTTTTCCACCACTATGTCATGCTTCACCTAGTTAGTTAGTTATTTTTCGTATTTTGAATCTTATTTTCTCTCCGTTCCAGTGGCTGCACTTTGGAATAGGAAAATGTAAGAAAAAGACGACATTTCCAGTAAAAGTGCTTTTCTTTTTGGGATCCTTTTTACAGGGTAACACATAAAGGAAATGAGAGGAAAGAAAGGGTAAGAGCCTTTTCTTGAAGTCATGGTTTTCAGCAAGTGAGAAGGAGCGAGTAAGCTTGGCGGGGTCCGTGGAGTTTCGCTACGTGGTACTCCACAAAATGACCCAAAAATGACAGCAAGCTACGTGGAGTTCCGCGAACGGTGGAGTGGGTTACCTCGCACACTTCACACTGATTTTTTGTGTCGGGTGTTTGTCCCACACTGTAAAACCAGCATGAACAGCATCTCGCACAGTGCAAGAGGTTGCTGCTTCTTTCTGTTGCTCGAGTAGAAGTTCTACTCGAGGGACAGCTTTCTCAACGTGAATGGAAGGTTTCTCAACGCGACCAGTAGCGACCATTCGCAAATGCCTACATTGATTAATCTCACGGGGAAGTGGTCTAGTGTTGGATTTTCCTCGCTTACGCTCGCAAACTTACCATTGGCGAGAGCGATTGAGGACAAAATTCTACTCCGCTTAGTGCAGCGGAATTTTTCGGAACTCCGTGGAGCACGGAGTGTGAAAAACTCCGCAAATCACACGAACAGAGCGGAGTTCACCGCCCAGGCCTAGGAGCGAGGCAGAGATAGCAAGAGAGAGAATAAAAGGAAGAAAGAGAGAGGGGGGCAGCTGACAGCAGCAGAGCAGGAGAAGTGAACACTCACTGTCCGTGTCTTCTTTGGGCAAGAAGGAAAAGACAGAGGACCTTATTTACAAGGAATTAATGCAGCGTGCTGCCGCAAGCATTTGGCTGCACAGTGCTGCATTAATTCTGAATCACAGGGATGCATCATGTCTTCAATGATATGACGGATACCTTTGCTCTCCCCTTCGATGGTGCACAATTAGCTGCCATGCACCGACGCAGACACCCTTGCACCATGGTGCAAGGGTGCCTTCATCACAAAGATGATTGTTTTTGTGCAGGAAGGAACACTTTCCTCTTCCAGTGTGATTTCATCTTCCAATGTGTGCTGAAGAATGCAGCAAGCATAGAAAGAGGAAAATAAACAAGGAGAAATTAAAACATTTCTCCTCGTTGCGCCTTCCTCCCCCTCCCTTGGGGAGGCGTAGCATTCAGACGCATTTCCAGGTTTGCAATTCTCATAAATCAGGGAATGTGTCAGGTTCCATGGGTGTTGTATGGGAGCACCCACAGCAACACCCATGGAAAATACCTTTTTATGCAAAGTGCTGCATTTAAAGGGGCTGTATTTACAAGGACAGGAAAAGCCATGTAGGATGGCTGTTCATGTCCTTGTAAATATGGGGCAAAAAAAGTGATGCACCAGTGGCGTAAGTTGCTTATAAATAAGCCCCAGAGTCCTTTTATTTCTCTGCCCGCCCCACCCGTACGAACAGTCGAGCCGTGTCTATAGGCTGCCGTGCTGGGACACATTTTTAAAATAAAAAAGTGGGGGAACGGAATGCATTAAATTAAAGAAGTAGGGACACGCCGTGACCTGCCGATCATGCCACTTTGACCACTGAGTGCAGGAGTATGCAGTCATGTGATAGTGAAGGGGGTACTGACCTCTCAATGCAGAACTGGAGACAAAGGAAGGGTCGGTTCGACCCATGCTTAGTTCCACCTCTCTTCCATCAGATGCCCGATGTGGGGGAAAACAGCACTTGTACATCCAGAGACTGCGTCCAGTCCAGCGAAAATGGGCCAGCGGGGTCTTCACTATGGTATGACACAAACATGTCACTGTTGACCTGTTGTTCGCCAGATCACTGCAGTTTGACCCAAAGTTATAACAGCATATTTTGATTTGATGGCTCACAGTTGTGTTCTTACGGGCCTGACTGAGTTTGGAGGGCAGGAGTCCATTCAGAATAGGGAAGGGCATCACTCCAGCCACCCCAGACTCCCACCTGCCAGACCTAGAGACCACTGCAGGCCCAGTGGGGTTCCCTGAACCTTCCAAGGAACTGCCATCCTCTAAAGGTACAAAAAGTGTTTGTTGTTTTAAAAAACAAACTCCCACAATGGGAGTTTGTTTATGTAAAAAACAAAATAACGAATGGTACCCACACAATTTGTGGATATTTTGCCATAGGACAAATACCGACACGCTCTGGGGGCAGCCGCGGCCCATGGAGGGAGTTGCGGTGGGGCGAAAGGCGGGGCGGGGGAGGGGCAGAGTGGGGGATGCTAAAAATTGGAGGTAAGAAAACAATTTAATTAATAAAACGAATTTCGTAGCGCGCCTTGCATCGCAAAATGCCGCGGCTGTCTGGGTGTGGATGTTTGCCCTGTGGTAATTGCCCAGTGTTCTTTTTTATTTACGGGGTGCCCCTTCACTCACTTGCTCCATCTTCCCAGTATGCCTACAGGTATTTCGACACCTGCTTCTCCGCGGTTTGATGCACGCGGTGCAGTGCAGGCGGCGAAATGCCCGTCGGCAGGAATGACGCGGATCAAAGCAGGCACACCACCGCACATAGGGAGGTTTTATTTCAGGGTGTGGGGTCATTATTGAGTTTTTCTGTTCAGCAGCAATAGGTTTTCCCTGGTAGGAGACCGTCCCTACTAAAGGGGAATGGCAAATTATGCCACACCCGCTGCATTGCCAAAGGTCCAGTCGGCTAAAGGAGAGCCGCTGCTCTGTAGGGCTCTGAAAGGCCAGTGGAGCTGGTTCAGATGATTCACATGCCTGGCTCTGAAAGACTGGAATGCCTTGAGTGAAGTACAGTGTTCTGCATGGTATTGATTCTTCCTCAGCCCTTCCGGCCTTTCAGAAAGTGCCCCATGTGCCTCTCTTCAACTCCACCTCTTCCCTTTCCATAAACTGACTGTGAGCATTAGTATAAGGATTGGGAGCTGCAGAAACAGAGGAACCTTCTTTTACCCATTTTTCTACTTCTTTGAAACCTACAATGCCAAGAAATATTTACTTATACATTAAAAGTTGGGACAGAGAAATTGACTGAGGTAAGATTCAGAAAATATTACTTTATTTTTTTGGTTATCAATTATTTTATTGGTAAAATTAAGAATTGAGAAAAAACAGCAAATACAGTGACATGCAAGTCCAGCTCACACATATATAGAGATATAAACATTGATTATGATACATGCACCAAAAGCAAACAATTCTTAGATATAATATTGAAGATAGATAGAAAAGTGAAGAGTAGAGTGAGATAATAAGCTATAGAAGGAAGAAAGTAAAGAGAAGAAGGGAAGAAGGACACAGTGAAAAAGAAGGGAAGAAAGATGGAAAGTACAAAGCAGGGAAGTAAGGGAGGGGAGGGACAGGGAGGGGAAGTGAGAAAAATGTTGGTTATGAGGAAAAAGCAAGAGTTATGGGTAACGGAGGGGTGTATTTTGCAAAAAGGGGGACCATATGAGAAGAAAGGTATCTGCTTTGTCTATTAAATTGCAAATGATCTTTTCATATGATATAGTCCTGTACATCTCTGCAAATCATTCCTCATGTGGCAGCTATTGTGGAGACCGCCAATGTCACAAAATACAGATTTTGGCAGCCGTGAGGACAGTGACGAGCCATCGACGAGTACGGCGAGTCAATTGGGGAATGTCTGATAAGTCACGGAGGAGAATTAGGGGGTCTGGAAGTGGCGAGGGCAGATCCATAGGGATTCATTTATGAGAAGTGACGCATTGTTGCGTGAAAGCAGCGATGCGTCACTTCTCAGTGCGCCCTCCTTCCGACATGATTGATGCATCATATTTACTGTATGACGCATCATGTCGCAAGGAGTTACAGCTACGTCAGTATTTGTGACGTATCTGTATGACGCATTGCTGGAGTGTGTCACAAAAGTGACGCAACTCCAGCAATGTATCCTTTCACATGGGGCAAGCCCCATGTGAAAGTGCCTGCGTCACCCTTACGCCTGCTGTGAGGCAGGCATAAGATATTGACGCATTTGTGTCCTAGAAGTGGCGCAGATAAATCTCATAGATTTCGCTGCGTCACTTCTATGACCCTTTCTTGCGTCGGAACGCCCCCCTGCATACATTATACCTGGTGCAGGTATAATGTGGCGCAGGGGTTTACAAAGGGACGCATCTACCTAGATGCATCACTTTGTAAATCAGGTGCAACACGGCACATCTTTTACGCCTCTGGTGCGTCACAAAAAATAGAGCACAGGTGACGTAAAAGTGACGCAAGAGCTCATAAATAAGGCCCCATAGATTCCAGGAGCGTAGACTCTACTGACGTCCAGAAGAGGTGTATGGTGGGCTAGTCCAATAAAATATGGACAGTATCACAGGACGCGTGATCACATGGCCAGCAGGCAGAATGAGGGAGCGACCCTGCAGCCGCGCCGGGGTCCAGGGCCAGCCCTGAAGGATCAACACAAATTCACTTTCACAGCGGTCCTTTGGAAGGTCCTGGGCGCTTGCGCACTCCGCCCACGCCTTAAAACGTCTCTGAATGGATGGGGAGAAATATCTCATGTTAAATCCTGCTCATTTGCAGTTTGCAGTCGCCTCTCATGTAAGAGATGAGAGCATCTCCTGGGTGCGGAAGTGAAATCATTAAAATAACTAATGAGAAGCAGAATCAATGGCCCGGACGAAGCGAAATTAGAAAAAGGGATTAATTGATTTTCTTATTTTCTTCTAAATCAGATTCAAAAGGAAGTTTAAACATAACTCATTCAGAATCGTTAACTCAGGGATAGTAAATTTGACAATTCTGCCTCTGAGGAGCTCGTGAGTACAGGCTTTTCAGATTAAAAGCTGGTGGTGGGCACGCGCTTGCACGCGTGACGGGGCGGCGGGCACACATGGAGCAGCGGGGCTGGGATGGAAGGCGGGTGCCCAGGTGGGCAGCGTAGTCCTGAGGGGGTGAACCGGGCAGCCTGACACTCCTACAAATTCATTCTTTTTCTGAAACCTTTTTTCTGCGCCGCTCTTCCCTCAACAGACTGATATCCACAGGGCTGTAACACAGACCCCTGCAGCTCTTGAGGTGCAGGGGGTCCCAACCCTGCAGGGGACTCCGATTCACCCAAAGGCCAATGAATATCTGTGAGATACGGGAGACTCCTGGGCCCCCATAACATTATTTTGGGTTACGTCACTGAATATCCATTGGGTGCTCATTCTGCCTTCTCAAGTTTTGTCTGTGCCACAGTCCAGCTCTCCAGGTATTCCTTCAAAGGTTGTACCACAGGCATTCATTCTTCCTTCCAAAGCTTTCCCTGAGACTCATTCGAGTTCCAATGTTACACCCTTGGGAAACTGATATCTTCCAGGCACTCATTCTGGCTTGCAAAGCATTCCCTCTGCCAAGGTCCAGCCTTGCTGCTAGTTTCTCAAGCGACTGGCACCCCATAGTCATTCATTCTTCCATCCTAACCTTTTCCTGTGACCCATCCCTACTTTGCTGCTATTCCACCAGGAGACTGAAATTCCCCAGGTACTCTTACTTTCTTGAAAAGCTTTGCCTGTGCTACACTCCAGCTTTGCTGCTATTCCCTCAGGAGATTGACGTCCCACAGCCATCCATTCTTCCTTCCAAAGTTTTCCGTATATCCCGGTCCAACTCTGCTGCCATTCCCCCAGGAGACTGATGTCCATTGGATATTCATTCTTCCTTACCAAGCTGTGCCTGTACTCAGTCCAGCTGTGCTGGCATTCCCCCAGGAGACTGATGTCCATTGGATATTCATTCTTCCTTACCAAGCTTTGCCTGTACTCAGTCCAGCTGTGCTTGTGTTAACGCGGGATTTCTGGCTTCTAGTTACCTTACCAGATCCCAAATCAAGTCGACTGGATCGTTGGTACCTGTCATTGAGTAAAAGGCAATCTACTACTAGGTCAATCAGTTAAGAACTTACACCACTCTAAATGACCACTGACCAATGATAAAGTTCAAAAATTTAATATAAAGTCAAAGATAACTGAAGATACAAACTTCTCAAGATGAGATTTAAAAGGTATACTGGTATCACTATAAACATAAATTCTTTGAATAATCTGAGTCTACAAAACAGAATAATAAGTACAAAGTTCGAAAATCATCAGAGTTGCAAGAATGGATACAAGTTGCAACTTAAGAGTCATTACAGAAAAGAAAATTCTGGTTAGTCTGTCCCTACACTAGACTAAGTGACATCCCTACTTAACAAGATCTTTACCCCAAAAAGGTGTCAGCCGTGGTGACTTCCTAAGAAGATCACGCACTTCTCTTTGTCTCTTCTGTAAATAGGTCTCTTGTGAACAGCCTATCTGCCTACCCAACCGCTCTCTTAGGCTTCCAAAATCATCTGCTCTGCTCTCCTCCCGAGTCGCTTTCCCTAATATAAAATCACATTTCCAACAGAAACGCCCCTCGGGACGCCCCTCACGTGGTACATCTTTGAGCGGCAAACTCCATGATGGTACTCTTCAAGACCCTCGTTAAAGTTGACCTTGGTTCCCAGGCTTCTTCTCCAGCGCGCTGGTACCCCCTGAAATTCCTGGAAACTCCTACAGGCCTGCGCCAAGCGCCACTGAACAAAGCCCCATTCATTTCAACTGATTAAGACCCCTCGCACCTGCATACAGGACGTCCTACAGTGGGCCTCAAATTCCAGACTCCACCATATCTATAGGTCATAAAACATATGTAAAACTCTGTACTTGGCGCCTCTCGACTTCTTCTCTAACGAGCACATTGCAGATCAAAGAAACAACATTATCTGTTCGGGCCTACTTGATTTACATGAAGCGGGTTCCTGCACTCTGAAAACATTTACTTGGTTTTAAACAGTATTCTTAACTAACATACGTTTCTATAATACAACACATCTATAAAACATATATTTCAATATTAAATTCGATAATACATTTTGGAAGAACCATGTTAATCCCACCTCACATTATTTTAGCAGCACGTTTAGATTTACTGTGAATTGCCATGAGGCCTACACATTTTAACTGGTTTGCAAGACTCTAATTTTCTCTTACATGATCACTTAACATGAGAACGTGAGGTTTCCATATTCATTCTAACATTTCTACATTAGTCTTCACATTGCTATGGTTATCATTACTCTACTTAAACACTCTGTATATTTCACTTCTGGATATAAGACACTCTTGTGCAAAGTATATTTAAACTAACTACGTGCTTGTAAATATGGTGCACTTATACATTTTTCAGATTTGTGCTCTCTCAGTCCCCCCTTTGATGACTTTCAGGAGTCATCACCATCATAACACCATCACAAAATGTAGGATCCTTCAAAGTGAAGTCATGGCAGTACCACTTCTTTTCATTGTCTCCAATGCCTTCAGACTCTTATATTGTGTATCTTGCATCGCCGTTAATCTTCTCTCCTGTTCTCTCATAGATCTCTGCAACCTGTTTGCTCTATACCATTGATACAGACGCACCAATCCCCACAAAGTGATTACACAGATCACAATTATGATGATGGGTTTCAGTATGTACCAAACGATACCCTTTCCTAGGTTGGCAAACCAACCTCCAACTTTACCCATTCCATGACCTACTTTTAACCACACATTTACTTTTGTCAAATCCTCAATTTCGTGGTGAATCTCAGTAATATTTCATATGTACTTCTCTAGAGGTTTTGAATTGTCTGGAATGTAAGTGCAACATTCCTGGACCTTCAAAGACTTACAAACTCCGCCCTCTTTGGCTAATAGAACATCTAAAGCAAGCCGGTTCTGAAGAACCATTGCCCTTATCGATTGCATCTCTCCCTCCACCAGCATTAAGGATCTAGCAGTACTGGCGGATAACCTAACCACGACTGTAGCCAATCTTCTAATTTTGATGTCATTCAGTATCAATCCCAAGATAGGGAATGCAGCACCAAATACATCCCCAACTACCTCTTCAGCACCTAGACCTCTTCTCCCTCTTGTTGGTATTCCTCTTTTTGTTGTTTCTAAATTCTCGACATGGTATATTTTGGGAAAGACAATCGCTAAATAGCATGATCCGTACCAATTATCTGGTAGCTTCACATATGCATTTCTTCCACATACAAAATATACATTTGGAATTGCTTGCATCTCTTTCAAAAAATCTTTGGAGTAGTACTCCAATTGGAAAGCATGTTCACAACTGACTTGACCTACATACAGATTCTCATAATATGAGTAACTTCTGTGAATGCACAGTTTCCCCCGTTTCTCCTTGTCTAAAGCAATTGGACCAAAGCTACCCTTTCTTTGCTGCATCCTTTCTTCTTTGGTCCAATCTGTTTCCCATTGTCCTGAAGCTTTCAAAATCTTTTGCCTCCTGTATCTAGTATCCACCTGCCCTATAAACTTTTTCTCAATTTCTGACACTTGACAAGTCAGATTATTTCTTCGGGCATGTGAAGTATCTAACGTTTTCCATGGAATGAACCATTTCTGTAACCTGTCTTCACACTTGTAATAGTCCCACTTGCTCAGATGTTTGTAGTTTGGGACCTCTGGCAATGTCGAGTTAAAATTCGAGAAATAATACTCGAACCCATCTCGTCCATAGAATATGCTTAGCAACAAACTACATGTGATTCCATATGTCAATGGAAGATGATGGTATCTGATACCCTCATCCACAGAAGCTGGTAATTGCATACAAACGTAGCAATTCTTCGCCTCCATTACATCAATGTATTCGTATAACAACTTGGCATAAGCATTTGACCTAAAGTTCCCCTTTGATTCGTCCACATGTAATCTTTTGATCTCATCGTCTAGCAAAGCCTTTTCTTTCTCAGTGTTTTCTCCTTTTACCCCAGCAATAGTGGTAGGCTTTTGTGTTGATGCTTTCTTTGTCTCTAATCTTGTCTTTGTTTCATTTTCATGTCCCACTATGTATGATACAGTAACTACTAAAACTATAAGAGAAATCACTACCACTAAGAGTGTGCCAACTATACATTTTGCCCTGCGGTTCGGGTTGCCGGCCTCCATGTTCTCAAACAGTGTAGCGTTGGATGTTCTTCTAGCTTCAACTTCTCCTTCTCTCTGAACAAAGTCTCTCTTTCAACAATGTCTCTCTTTTGAACACCTGGAAGCTGACCATCTACTCCTCAAACAGTTTTTAAGTTCTGTAGAGAATAGACAACCCTAACCCTGCTCCATCCTCTAAAAGGAAATCCCTACCATTTTTTCTTCTTCCACTCGGCGCTAGGTTATCTTGCAACAATATTTACAATGTTCTTTTCAAAAAGTATTTTATCAATCTGAAACTATGAGTGTACCAAGGAGGGACACCACATCCTCATAAATGTCCATACGAAGAAGTATTCCCTCAAGTATTGGGAAATTCGTGCAGCAACATGGAAATTCGACTGTCTCTAGGATTATTCTTCTTATTTCACTCTGGACAAGTGGACGAACAAAATGAAGAGTTAATGTTTTTTCAATCTCCACTCCTGGTACTATCAACTCTACATCCACCGTTACAAAGGGGTCCGTCCTGACCAAGATCACTTTCTTCACTTTCCCAGTTCTGCGCCCCTTCGAAGACATTCACAACAAGGTATTAGTCCAAGACAATGAGCGTTCCAAGAACTTCCACTACTCGCTCAAGCATTTCCAGTCGAAGAAGAGTTCCCTCCAGTATTGGATATCGTGAACAGCAAACCGGAAAGTCAACTGTCTCCAAAATCAATTTTCTTATTCCGCTCAGGAGAGGAGGATAGACGATGTTGAGTGTCAGCAACCTTTCGGCCTCCACTCCTGGTAGCAGGAACCTTATTTGCACTGTGATGATCGGTTCAGTTCTGATCAGGCTCACTTCCCTGACCCTCCCGGTTCTGTGACCCACGGACATCTGCAACGAGGTAGGTCCAATCAGGAGTAGAATACCTTCTGCTAGGCACTCGCACTCTCCTTGATCTTCTGGGACCCTCCTGGGCTTGATCCTGGGTATCTTCTTCCGGGTCCGAATCTTCGGATATAGGAGCAAGCGTTTCTTCCTGAGCTGACCATAAGCTTAGCCTCCTCCTTCTTTCCGGCCAGGTGGCTGCTCCACGCCTTGTTCTCCTATTTCTCGTCCTCACACTCGGTTCTTGATCACTCTGGTACTGATCTGTGTCTGAGTCGTACTCACTACAGCTCTCTCCTTCAGTTGCGTCTTCGGTCTCACTACCGTCCTGCCTTCCTTCCTCTTCTAGATCAGATGCGTTCCCAACTTCTTCCGACACCCCCACAGCTTGACTGGTCCCCCCTTGGGGTTCTTCTTCCACAACTGGACTTTCGTCTGGGGAAGGAGCTGTTTCTTCTAGAGGTGCTGGAACTCTTCGAGTATGGGATGCATGGATCCAATTGGGCAGCCCTCCGCACTTCACCGCGGTATTCGTGATCAGGATTACCTGAAAGGGCCCACGCCAACGTACATCTAGGCAGTTCTTCCGGACGTGCTTCTTGACCAGCACCCAGTCCCCTGGACACAGATCATGACACAGGTTCCTTGATGATGGAACTTCAGCCGCCTGCACCTGAAGGGACACAGAATGGATGGCGTCAGACAGTCCCTTACAATAATCCAAGATCAGATCATCGGTTATGTTTAATAGGGCAGCAGTTGGAACAGTAGGAAGTCTCATGGCCCTCCCCATCAGCACCTCGTGCGGAGAGAGACCTGTCCTCCTGTCGGGGGTGCTACGCATGCTCATGAGCACTAAAGGAAGAGCATCTGGCCAACTCAAAGAAGTGGATGAACAGACTTTAGCTAGTCGACTCTTCAGGGTGCCATTTACTTGTTCCACAATCCTTGAGGCTTCTGGTCGGTAACTACAATGCAGCTTTTGATCGATCTTTAATGCAGAGCACAACATCTTCACAATTTCGCTGTTAAAATTGGTTCCTCTGTCCGATTCCAGAGAGGCAGGCACCCCGAAGCGTGGTATCAATTCCCTGAGCAACAATTTGGCTACTGTGAGTGTATCGCACCTGCGTGTAGGGTATGCTTCAACCCATCTGGAAAATATGCATACAACCACCAAAACATACCTAAGGCGGTTGATTCTTGGCATTTCAATAAAATCTAATTGCATTCTGTTGAAAGGCCCCCCAGACCTCCCAATGTGACTCAGTGTGACTGGTGTTCTTTTCTCTACGTTGAATTGTTGGCAGGTAACACATCGCTTGCATACTGATTCCGCTGCTATTCTAAACTTAGGGCAATACCAAGTCTGCCTGAACACTCTCAGCATGGCATCCCTTCCTAGGTGTACTGGACCATGTATTTGTCTTGCCATGGGATTTGCCAGTTCCTCGGGTAACACAGCCCTCCCATCTGCTGAAATCCAAAAATCCATTTCACTTCGCACACAACCTGCTATCTCCCATGCCTTTTTCTCTGTTTCAGGTGCATTCTCCTGCATCACTCTTAAATCCTCCCAAGTGTCTACTGTTTCCAGCATCATGCTCAATTCTGTCTTCTCTTCCGCCCCTTCTATTTCTACCTTTGTGAAGGAATAGTCCTGCTCCGCACAATAGCGGGCGACTTCATCAGCATATCGGTTACCTTGCGACACAAAATCTGCATTCTTAGTATGAGCTACACACTTTACAATCGCAATGGCGGCTGGACCTTGCAATGCTTCCAACAACAGCCGCACAAATTCTCCATTTCGAATGGGCGAACCAGAAGAGGTCATGTAACCTCTCTGAGACCACAATTGCCCGAAATCATGAACCACACCGAAACCATATTGGCTGTCAGTGTATATGGTGACTCTCTTTGCGTTTCCTGCTATACAGGCACGAGTTAGGGCAATGATTTCTGCTACCTGTGCGGAATGTACTCCTTCCAGGCAAGCGGCTTCCACAACTCCAGTAATGGTACAAACAGCATAAGCTGCTCTCAGTCGACCAGTATCGTCTCTTAAACATGAGCCATCGACAAAGTAAATTTCATCAGGGTCAGTCAACGGCTCATCTACTATATCTGGTCTGGGCTTCGTGCATAGTTCAGTCACATCAAGGCAATCGTGGTCTTCACATTCTTCGCCTTCTATTACAGTAGGTAGTGGCATCAATGTAGCAGGATTCAAAACAGAGCATCTCTTAAGGGTCACGTTCTCCGCAGCAAGGATAACTTGCTCGTAGCGCGTGAGCCTGCTATTGGTCAGATGCTGCGTCTTGGTCCTGGTCATTAACAATTCTACGGAATGTGGTACATACACCACTAACTGGTGTCCCATCACAATGCTCTCACACCTCTCAATGCTGACACCCGTTGCAGCAACGGATTTGAGACATCCGGGCAACGCTGCGGCTACTGGATCTAATGTAGCCGAAAAGTAAGCAACTGGTCTACGGGCATTTCCATGGGTCTGTGCCAAGACTGACAAAGCACATCCCTCTCTCTCACAGCAGTAAAGTGAAAAAGACTTCTCGTAATCGGGCATCCCCAGAGCCGGAGCACGACACAAATCGTCTCTCAGCTGCAGGAATGCCACTAGGCATTCATCGTCCCATGGTACCGGATCACTCACCTCCTTGTGCGTCAGTTTCTGTAAGGGTTTTGCTTTCAGTGAAAAGTTAACTATCCACTGTCGACAATAACCAACCATTCCTAGAAACATCCTAACTTCTCTCTGAGTCGTAGGCGCATTCATTTTCATTATCGCCTCAATCCTATCTGGAGACACCTTACGTTTTCCCTTTTCTAACCGGTGTCCCAAATACTGTACTTCTGTCAAACAGTACTGTAACTTGCTCGGAGATACCTTATGTCCATTTTCAGCTAAATGGTTCAATAAGGCAATAGAATCTGTTTTACAAGCTTCCTCGGTCTCTGACGCAACAAGTAGGTCATCTATGTACTGGACCAGAACTGAATTCTGTGGCAGTACTAGATTTTTGAGATTCTTCTTCAACAACTGGTTGAAGATGGATGGGCTGTCTGTGAATCCTTGTGGGATTCGACACCATGTTAAAACGCGATCTTCCATTTTAAAAGCGAAAAGATACCTGCTTTCTTCATCTAATGGGATTGAAAAGAAGGCCTGGCATAAATCTATCACTGTGAACCATTCCGCTTGGCATGGTATCTGAAACAGTATCACTGATGGATTCGGTACCACTGGACAACATGAAACAACTATATTGTTGATTTTCCTAAGGGCCTGTACTATCCTGAATTTCCCACTAGGTTTCTGCAATCCCATAATCGGGGAGTTACAAGGACTTCCCACGATTTCTTGTAGTATTCCCTGTTGAATCATAGACTCGATCACAGGTTTTATTCCTGCAATCGTTTCCTGGGACAGTTTGTATTGAGGCGTTCTGGGATACTCGGCATTTGGCTTTACCATTATTTTGACTGGTTCTACCCCTTTGATCAATCCTATTTCCTCGCCTGTGAAATCCCATACCCCTGACGCCACAGCATCTCGTAGGTCCTGGGGAAGATCCTCTACAGTCAGAGTAGGATATAGTTCTATGCAAGATTTTGAATTGGCTACCTTGAAAGTAGCATCATCATCTGTAGTCTGTACCTCCACACCTTGCGGTGTGCAATATATGGTACAATTCAACTTGCACAGCAAATCCCTTCCTAACAGACATACAGGACTTGAATCACATACTACAAACTGATGTTCATTCATATGATTTCCTATTTTCACGGACACTGGTTCAGTCAAAGGACTAGTCAACCTTTTGTTTGCAACCCCTACCACCTGAATTGTTTCCCCTGACATCGGCAAGTCTGGAACAACTGCCGATCTCAGAGTTGATCGAGTATCCCCCGTATCCACCAAAAACGTTGTAGGACACCCTGCCACTTCTGCCTCAACAAACGGCCCCCTTTGGTCCACCTCTAGGACTGCCCCGAGGGTACAGTCCTCTTCCCTACTCACACGCTGTCCTGTCAATGGATCAATATAATAACACCTTTCTTCCTCAATAAAAAGAGGCATCTGTTTAAAGACCTTTCCCCCTGTCGCGATTTTCGGTGGCTGTGGAAACTGAGCTCTTGGAGCCGAAGTCCCCCCTTTAACCACCTTGCTTCCTGGGACTGTCGCCTTTTGAGCTGGAACCTCTTGAACTTGTTCTTCTAATTCTAGCTCTCCATTTTCAGGGTTAAAGGGACACTCGCGTCGCCAATGTCCCACCTGGTGACACTGGTGGCACTTTGTCGTCTTTTTTAAAGTGGCAAAGTCTACTCTAGATCTCTGGCCTTCTTCATTATCCTTGTTCTGACCATTTGACTTTCGTCCCATCCCCTGTTTCTGTTGTCCACCCTTTCCTGCCGACTGCATCTGCACCTCCATCAACTTCTCCTTTAGATTCTTGGCTTTAGAATCTATTTCGTCACTGCAGTGTCTCGCATATCGCAGGATCTCATCTAGTGGTTTGTTTTGACAACAAATCAAATGTTGTTGAATCATCAAACAAATATCAGGCCTCAACCCCAAAACAAACTTTGACACGAACTGTCCTATATCTTTAGGATCCATTACATCGAGTCCACTGTATTGTTTGAAGGTTTTCAACAACCTTTCATAGAACTCATGAACTGTCTCCTTCGGTTCTTGTCTTGTTCGATCTATTTTTACCCAATCTATGTCCTGGGGTGGTACCTTATCTTTCAGCCAAGCTATTACCCTTTCATACTTTTGCATGACAATTTCGGACGGTCCATTTGTCAGAGCATCTCTCACTGGTTCAGTAATTGGCCATTCAACACTAGTCTTGCACGATGTCCACAAGTCAGATGGGACCACAATGTCAAACAAAGTGTTCAAATCAATCCACAATACTTTCGAGATCTTTACAAACCTTTCTACCTGCTTATACCACTCTACTGGATTGTCCCTTAACTTCGGAAACGAGTTGGTAAATGCAGCCAGATCGCCTCTACTCCAGGGCACATGTACATCATTTCCGTTCGATATTTCTCGCAAAGGGAACGCCTCCATCTGCATTACCCTTCCCTCTGGAGACATCACACTTGTACTCCGCCTAACATTGCCCTTTTTCGACCACCTTTCTTCCCATTTGTCCAGTTCTCTCCACACTCTTATTCCTGATACCAATTCTCTTATGTGTGTTTTTAATCCGGTAGTTCTCTTCTTATCTAGGTCTTGGTCTGAATACTGCAATCTGTGGTTACTCTGCAATGCCCTTGTCCGAGATAAATCTACGGTGTACCTGTCTGCCAAATTAGTCAGTTTCTCATGAATTGCTCTAGCCTTCCTAGTGACATCTTTTGCCATAAACAGCAACTCATCTTGTTCATATAATTCTATCCTTTCTAAAGGCAGTGTACCATCTATTATCTCATCGACATCAGATTTTAAACTGGTGACATCAAGTCTCTTTGCCTTTATTGCAGATTTCAACACACTAGATTTAGGTACTCCATCCACATCTCTCCCATCCCAACTCCGAGTTCTACGTTTAGGCTCCGGTGAGTTATGCGGAGTCTTCCCATGATCCCACCTCTCCAGATCCCATGCTTTTCCATCCTCTCGGGGTGGATGGTGAAACACTCCATTGCGTCTCATATTCCTACTTTCCCCGTCCTGCCTGCTTTCTCTGGATGTATAGTAAGGCATTCCATTACTCCCCCTTTCCTCACTATTCCCCTGTGATTCTTGATTACTCGAGGCATGGCGGGACCTATCACTGTTCTCCTTTCTCCAATGTTGAACATCTTCTCCGATTGTATGATGAAGGCACCTAAACCTATTCTGGAAGGCATGTACCATTTGATCTCCACCTTTCTCCCAGAGACGGGACATCTCCTCACACTCCACACTCCTACTATTTTGCTCCAGCTGTTCCCTCTCGTCTATAGGACGTGTAACTCCTCTATTCTCCTGACTTTGGCCTTCTCGCCCCTGACTGCTTTCGCTGGCCCCACAATGAGATACAGTCCCGTTACCTCTGCTTTCCCACTCGGGTTCTGTTCTTGACCTGTTACTCGGGGTTACTGCGGACCCATCCCATTCCCTCAAATCAGCTCTTAATTCTGTATAGGACTTCGGCCGTGGTCCCCTCAGGTCCATCGGTCCTCTCTGACCTCCTTGTCCTGTGTTAGGACCCACAGTTGCATCTAATGGGGTGTTCCACGTTACCCATCCTGGCAATTGCTTCCATGCATTGGTCATGTTATTCCTCCTTTCCATCTCAATCCTTTCTCTATCTAACCGTATCTGTTCTTCCTCTCTCACATTCTCTGGGTTGTAAATCGATACTATAGGTCCTATGGTAACAGGCACTTGAAGAGCGTCTGGCAATCCAAAAGACTCAACCTTTTCGGTGGTTGGCGTCTTCTGGACCACAAACCTTCCCACTACACTCTGTACAGTGTTGTTGTGAGGTGTCTCCTCGCCTTTGATAGGTGTCCATTCCGATATAGGGAGTGGTGTAAACCCCTCTATGGCAGTCCCACCTTCCCTTGCAAGTCCCCTATCTTCAATCTCCTCGACTCTCGGAGGTGGTCTATCTAACAACAATCTGTTTATCAGGTTGTCTTCCGACTCGCTTTCCTCGTCCTCTTCCATGAGGTTTCCTCCTCCTCCCGCCTCCCTCATTGGATACAATTTCTCTACTTCAATAGCCTGTACCCTCCATCTTTTTTCCTCTTCGTCCCATTTGGAATCTCGCACTGCTCTTACCGATCGCGTCAGTCTTTGTTGACGCCTATTCAAATTCCTGTCGTGCGCCGCCCTAATCCATGCATTAAGGGCCTCAAACTGGGTTGGTCTAGGCGGGGGTTTCAATGAGGACATGGTTGCTTTTAGCCGATGTAACACCTCTAACTTAAACGTCCCATACTTCGGGAACTGCATTTCCTCATTCCCTTCCGTAAGCTTATTCCAAGCCCCAATCCATAATATTGTATGCAGCCCCACATTCGCTGCCATATAATGAGCTGGTGTACCCTCTGGCGGTGCCTCTTCCCCGTAATAATGTTCACTTCTTTTTCTTTTAAAAATCCCTTTCAAACACTTAAAGCACTTCATGATTTCTCTTTTCTCAGCGTTTGTTTACTTCCTGATGACAATCCACCAATCTCAGCGCGGTTCTCACTAACTGGCCTATCCGCGCGCGGCTTTCCTCCGACGTCACTCTAGCCGCCCAACCAGAGCGCGGCTCTAGCTAACGTCACACCAACCGCTCAATCACAGCGCGGCTCTAACCGACGTCACCCGTCCCCCTTCGCAGCAGTTCCCCTCCTTTTTCAGCTCGTCTCCTCGGTCATGCGTGCATCCCATTCATACTCTGAAAAATGATTACTTCCGTCCAAGCGATCACTTTTCTTGACTGTACGCCCACAGTCTCTCTGTAGTTGTCACCTTAACTTGACGAGATGTCTTTCCGTTTACGTCCAGACAATCGCCTTCTCTGATAGGTTGCTTACACACAGTAACTTTCGACCAGCGTCCGTTACTTCACGCACCCACTCGTACACTCCCCCTATCTCGGTCCCACGGCGGTCAATGGTACCTCGTGACCTCCGTACTATGGTCGACAACTACTCTGGATGTTCGATACACCCAAAACCACTTAAGCTCTGGCCTGAACTTAAGATTCACCAGTTCACCCGTTTACCAGGTAACCAGTTTACCAGGTTGCGCGCGCTCACAACCTTCTCTCAATCACACTACAGGCATTCAACTCCGCAAGACATTACAATACAGATACAACACAAAACACCGCAATCTGTTCACGCATGACCCTTGTTATACTCACTCTCCTCCGATACTGCTGCTTCTCTCGCACCGTCAGCACCTTCTCTGGTACTCGATTCTTCCGCTGCTCATCTCTCGATGTCTAGGGGCCTTGGGGTAAACTAACCTGATCTAGATTACCTTAATCAAGAAGATAACCATCCTAACTGCTACCAACTGTTAACGCGGGATTTCTGGCTTCTAGTTACCTTACCAGATCCCAAATCAAGTCGACTGGATCGTTGGTACCTGTCATTGAGTAAAAGGCAATCTACTACTAGGTCAATCAGTTAAGAACTTACACCACTCTAAATGACCACTGACCAATGATAAAGTTCAAAAATGTAATATAAAGTCAAAGATAACTGAAGATACAAACTTCTCAAGATGAGATTTAAAAGGTATACTGGTATCACTATAAACATAAATTCTTTGAATAATCTGAGTCTACAAAACAGAATAATAAGTACAAGTTCGAAAATCATCAGAGTTGCAAGGATGGATACAAGTTGCAACTTAAGAGTCATTACAGAAAAGAAAATTCTGGTTAGTCTGTCCCTACACTAGACTAAGTGACATCCCTACTTAACAAGATCTTTACCCCCAAAAAGGTGTCAGCCGTGGTGACTTCCTAAGAAGATCACGCACTTCTCTTTGTCTCTTCTGTAAATAGGTCTCTTGTGATCAGCCTATCTGCCTACCCAACCGCTCTCTTAGGCTTCCAAAATCATCTGCTCTGCTCTCCTCCCGAGTCGCTTTCCCTAATATAAAATCACATTTCCAACAGAAACGCCCCTCGGGACGCCCCTCACGTGGTACATCTTTGAGCGGCAAACTCCATGATGGTACTCTTCAAGACCCTCGTTAAAGTTGACCTTGGTTCCCAGGCTTCTTCTCCAGCGCGCTGGTACCCCCTGAAATTCCTGGAAACTCCTACAGGCCTGCGCCAAGCGCCACTGAACAAAGCCCCATTCATTTCAACTGATTAAGACCCCTCGCACCTGCATACAGGCCGTCCTACAGTGGGCCTCAAATTCCAGACTCCACCATATCTATAGGTCATAAAACATATGTAAAACTCTGTACTTGGCGCCTCTCAACTTCTTCTCTAACGAGCACATTGCAGATCAAAGAAACAACATTATCTGTTCGGGCCTACTTGATTTACATGAAGCGGGTTCCTGCACTCTGAAAACATTTACTTGGTTTTAAACAGTATTCTTAACTAACATACGTTTCTATAATACAACACATCTATAAAACATATATTTCAATATTAAATTCGATAATACATTTTGGAAGAACCATGTTAATCCCACCTCACATTATTTTAGCAGCACGTTTAGATTTACTGTGAATTGCCATGAGGCCTACACATTTTAACTGGTTTGCAAGACTCTAATTTTCTCTTACATGATCACTTAACATGAGAACGTGAGGTTTCCATATTCATTCTAACATTTCTACATTAGTCTTCACATTGCTATGATTATTGTTACTCTACTTAAACACTCTGTATATTTCACTTCTGGATATAAGACACTCTTGTGCAAAGTATATTTAAACTAACTACGTGCTTGTAAATATGGTGCACTTATACATTTTTCAGATTTGTGCTCTCTCACTTGCATTCCCCCAGGAGACTGATGTCCATTGGATATTCATTCTTCCTTACCAAGCTTTGCCTGTACTCAGTCCAGCTCTGCTGGCATTCCTACAGGAGACTGATATCACCACCACCCTTCATTTATCTTTCTCAAGCTTGCCTGTGCCAGAGTCCAACTTTGCTTGTATTCACTCAAGAAACTGATATCCCTTGGCACTCATTCCCCTTACCAAACGTTTGCTGTGTCCCAGTCCATCTCTGCTGATATTTTCTCTGGAGACAGATATCCAGTGTGCACTCATTGTTCCTTCCAAAGCTTTCCCTCCTCGTAGCCGAGCTCTACTGATATTTCCTTGGGAGACTATTACACCCTGGGCATTCATTCCTGCTTGCCAAGCTTTCCCTATGCCCCATTGCTGCTGGTATTCCTTCAGCGCAGTGTTAACCCTTGGACACTCTTTCTCCCTTGGCAAACTTTCCTTATGTCCCAGTCTAGCTCAGCCGGTATTCCATGTGGAAACTGATTTCCTACAGCCATTAATTCTCCTTTCCCAAGTTTCCTCTGTGTCCTAGTCCAGCTCATCTGATATTTCCCGGCAAGACCCGATATCCCCAAAACATTCATTCGTCCTTCCGAAGCTTTCTTTGAGACATTTTGCTGCCTGCCGGTATTCACTCATTGGTCTAGCGCCTCTAGGACTCTCCTTATTTCTTTGCCTCCTGTAGTGCGTCCCTGCTGGTATTCCGCAGGAGAGAGTCTTGCACTGCCGTTATCTGTCGTGTACCTGTTCTGTGTGTGAAGGAAGCTTGCACTGCTGCTGTCTGTGTTGTACCTGTCCTGTGTATGAAGGAGGCTTGCACTGCTGCTGACTGTGCTGTACCTGGCCTGTGTATGAAGGAAACTTGCACTGCTGCTGTTTGAGGTGTACCTAATCTGTGCACTTGTCTTGTGGATAAAGGAAGCTTGTGCTGCTTCCGTCTGTGCTGTGTCGGTCCTGTCTATGAGGGAAGATTGCACTGCTTTTGTTGTCTGTGTTGTACTTGTTCTGTGTGTGTGTGTGATGTTTGCACTGGTGCTGGCCGTGTTGTACCTGTCCTGTGTATGAAGAAAACCTGTGCTGCTGATATCCGTGTTGTACATGTTCTGTGTATGAAGGAAACTTGCACGGCTGCTGTCTGTGCTGTATCTGTTCTGGGTATGTGGGATGCTTGCACTGCTGCTGCTGGCTGTGTTGAACCTGTCTTGTGTATAAAAGAAGCTAGCGCTGCTGCTGTCTGTGTTGTACCTATTCCGTGTTTGAAAAAAGCTTGCACTCCTGTTGACTGTGTTGTATCAGCTTTGTGTGTGAGGTGCACCTGCGCTGCTGCTGTATGTGTTGTACATTTTCTGTGTATGAAGGAAGATTGCACTGCTGCTGTCTGTGCTGTACCTCTAGTGTGCATGAAGGAAGCTTGTGCTGCTGATTTCTGTGCTATACTTGTTCTGTGTATGAAGGAGGATTGCACTGCTGCTGTCTGTGCTGTACCTCTAGTGTGCATGAAGGAAGCTTGTGCTGCTGATTTCTGTGCTATACTTGTTCTGTGTATGAAGGAGGATTGCACTGCTGCTGCCTGTGCTGTACCTCTAGTGTGCATGAAGGAAGCTTGTGCTGCTGATTTCTGTGCTATACTTGTTCTGTGTATGAAGGAGGATTGCACTGCTGCTGTCTGTGCTGTACCTCTAGTGTGCATGAAGGAAGCTTGTGCTGCTGATTTCTGTGCTATACTTGTTCTGTGTATGAAGGAAGATTGCACTGCTGCTGTCTGTGCTGTACCTCTAGTGTGCATGAAGGAAGCTTGTGCTGCTGATTTCTGTGCTATACTTGTTCTGTGTATGAAGGAAGATTGCACTGCTGCTGCCTGTGCTGTACCTCTAGTGTGCATGAAGGAAGCTTGTGCTGCTGATTTCTGTGCTATACTTGTTCTGTGTATGAAGGAAGATTGCACTGCTGCTGTCTGTGCTGTACCTCTAGTGTGCATGAAGGAAGCTTGTGCTGCTGATTTCTGTGCTATACTTGTTCTGTGTATGAAGGAGGATTGCACTGCTGCTGTCTGTACTGTACCTCTAGTGTGCATGAAGGAAGCTTGTGCTGCTGATTTCTGTGCTATACTTGTTCTGTGTATGAAGGAAGATTGCACTGCTGCTGTCTGTGCTGTACCTCTAGTGTGCATGAAGGAAGCTTGTGCTGCTGATTTCTGTGCTATACTTGTTCTGTGTATGAAGGAAGATTGCACTGCTGCTGCCTGTGCTGTACCTCTAGTGTGCATGAAGGAAGCTTGTGCTGCTGATTTCTGTGCTATACTTGTTCTGTGTATGAAGGAAGATTGCACTGCTGCTGCCTGTGCTGTACCTCTAGTGTGCATGAAGGAAGCTTGTGCTGCTGATTTCTGTGCTATACTTGTTCTGTGTATGAAGGAAGATTGCACTGCTGCTGTCTGTGCTGTACCTCTAGTGTGCATGAAGGAAGCTTGTGCTGCTGATTTCTGTGCTATACTTGTTCTGTGTATGAAGGAGGATTGCACTGCTGCTGCCTGTGCTGTACCTCTAGTGTGCATGAAGGAAGCTTGTGCTGCTGATTTCTGTGCTATACTTGTTCTGTGTATGAAGGAGGATTGCACTGCTGCTGTCTGTGCTGTACCTCTAGTGTGCATGAAGGAAGCTTGTGCTGCTGATTTCTGTGCTATACTTGTTCTGTGTATGAAGGACGCTTTTGCTGCTACTATCTGTGTTGTACAGGTTCTGTGCATGAAGAAAGCTTGTGCTGATTCTGTCGGTGTTGCACCTGTCCTATGTATGAATGAAGCTTGCACTCCTGCTGTCTGTGGTGTACCTGTCCTGAGTAGAAAGGAAGCGTGTGCTGCTGCTGTCCATGCTGTGCCTGTCCTGTACGTGAGGGAAGTTTGTGCTGCTACTGGTGCTGGCTGTGTTGTACCTGTCTTCTGTATAAAGGAAGATTTGTGCTGCTACTGTGTTGGACCTTTTCAGTGCTTGAAAGATGCTTGCACTTCTGCTGTATGTGCTGTACCTGTTGTGTGCAAGAAGAAAGCTTATGCTGCTGCTGTCCCTGTTGTACTTGCTCTGTGCATGAAGGAAGCTTGCTCTGCTGCTAACTGTCGTGTACCTGTCATGTGCATGAATAAAGCTTGCACTGCTACTGTCTGTGTTGTACCTGCCCTGTGTATGAAGGAGGCTTTCACTGCTGCTATCTGTGCTGTACCTGTCCTGTGCATGAAGAAAGCCTACACTGCTGCTGTCTGTGGTGTACCTATTCTGTGTATGAGGGGCGCTTGCACTGCTGCTGTTCATGCTGTACCTGTTCTGTGTATGGATGAAACTTGCACTGCTGCTGTCTGTGTTGCATCTGTTTGGTGTGTGAGGGGCACTTGCATTGCTGCTGTCTGTGCCGTACCTGTCCAGCAGATGATTAAAGCTTGCACTGCTATTGTCTGTGTTGTGCCCAGTTTGTGTATGATGGAAGCTTACACTGCTGCTGTCTGTGGTGCACCTATTCTGTGTATGAAGCAAGCTTGTGCTGCTGCTCATTGTGTTGCACCTGTTAGGTGTGTGGGGGCGCTTGCACTGCTGCTGTCTGTGCTGTACCTGTCTAGCATATAAATAAAGCTTGCACTGCTATTGTCTGTGTTGTGCCCAGTTTGTGTATGATGGAAGCTTGCACTGTTGCTGCCTGTGGTGTATCTGTTCTGTGTATGAAGGCAGCTTGCACTGTTGCTCTATGTGCTGTACCTGTCCTGTGTATGAAGGAAGCTTGCGCTGCTGCTGTGTTGTACCTGTTCTGTGTATGAAGGAAGCTTGCAGTGCTGCTGTTTGAGTTGTATCTGTTTTGTATGTGAGGGGTTCCTTCACTGCTGCTGCCTATGTTGTCCCGGTTCTGTGCTGAAAGAAGCTTGCACTGTTGCTGTCTGTAGTGTATCCGTTCTGTTTGTGAAGGAAGCTTGCACTGTTGTCTGTGCTGTAACTTTCGCGGCCACTAGGAGATGTCCCAGGCGGAGGGGGTGCATCCCATGATGTGGACTTCGGTCTTGTCTGAGTTGAGCTTGAGACAGCTGTCCTTCTTCTAGGTGGCTGCTGCCTTCATTCCATTGTAGAAGTTTCTTTTGGCGGCTGTGGGTTTGTTTGTGAGGGAGAAAATCAGCAGGGTGTCACCAGCGTAAAAGACGATGTTGAGTCTTTGGCTTCTAACGATGGCTGCAAGCGGGGCTATGTAGATGTTGAAGAGGTTGGGGCTCAGGGAGGAGGCCTGAGGCACTCCGCAGCAGATCTATGTGGGTTCTGAATTGAATTGTGGAAATCAGACTCTGCATTCGGCCGGTGAGGAAAGAGCGGATCCATTCTAAGGCTTTGTCACAGATGCGGTCATGGAGTCTAGCGTCGAGGGTGTGGTGGGAGACGGTATTGAAGGCAGCCGAAATGTCCAGAAGGATGAGGGCTGCAGTTTGGCTCGGTCGAGGAGGGTGTGGATGTCGTTTGTAGTGGTGAGGAGTGTGGTCTCAGTGCTGTGATTGCTTCTGAAGTCTGATTGGGAGAGGTCCCGGATGTGGTTTGTTTTTAATGAACTCGGAGAGTTGGTCGTTGATGGCCTTCTTGATGTCTTTGGCTGGGAAGGAGAGCAGAGAGATGGGTCTGTAGTTCTTGACGTCTGTCCGATTGGCAGAGGGTTTCCTCAGCAGGGGGTCGATCTCTGTGTGTTTCCAGTCTTCAGGGAAGGAAGCAGTCTTGATGGAGCAGTTGATGGTGCAGCAGAGTTCGGTGGCGATGGAGGTGCTGGCTCTGATGAGGATGTGGTGCGGGCAGGGTTATGAGGGGGCTCCGGAGTGGATGCTCTTCATTATCCTGAAGGTGTCGTCAGAGGTGAGGGTGGTACAGATGGGCAGGGTCTGGAGCTATTGGGTGCAGTGGTTGCAGGTGGGTGGATCTTGGGTTTTGATGTTGTAATAGATGTTCTGGTGGAAGAACGTGGCGAGGTTGTTGCAGAGGTCTTGGGAGGGGGGATGTCTGCTGTCTCCGTGCTGGGTTTGTGAATTCTTTGACCAAGGTGAAGAGTTCTTTGCTGTTGGGTGCTTTGGCGTTGATGTGTTCATATATGGCTGTCTTCTTTGTTGTTCTGATGACATGGTGGTGTGCGGTGACAGCGGTTTCGAAGGCAGCATGGTGTGTCAAGATCTTGCTGCTCCTCCATCTTTTCTCGAGTTGTCTGCAGGTGCGCCTTGATTCTTGCAGGGCAGGACAGAACCATCTGGCTATCTTGGAGGGTTGCTTGCCTTAGGGTTTCCTGAGGGAAGCCAGTGTGTTGTCGCATTTGGAGATCCAAAGTTGGAGATTGCGTGCTGAGGTGTTGGTGTCCGTGGAAGTTAGTAGTGGGGTTTTGCTGAGGGAGATGGTGTGCAGGTCTTCGGCGACCTTGTTCTAGGTTCGGCGAGGATAGCGGAGGACGTGGTGATGTACGATGGGTTTGGTGAAGGCGAAGTAGACACAGTGGTAGTCGGTCCAATGTAGCTCAGAGGTGTGGCGGATGGAGATGTTATTACTTGCACAGAAGCTGGGGTTCAAGCGTGTGTCCTGCAAAGTGAGTTGGAGAGGTGACCAGTTGTTTGAGTCAGATGGTGGTAAAGTTCTCCAGTAGGGATGAGGTGGTGTGTTTGTCAGGGTTGTCCAGGTAGAAACTGAGGTCGCCGAGAAGGATGTAGTCTGTTGAGTCGAGAGCAGCTTCTCTGAAGGAGGTGGGGTCTCGAAGGTCTGTAGTCGAGGGTGCCGCGGAGGGTGGTGTTCAGGTTGATCTGGATCTTGAAGTGGAGGTGTTCCAAGTCAGTTAAGTGGTCATCGGAGTTAGTTGCGAGGTGGAGGGTGTTTTTGTTTACGATTGTGATGCCTCCCCCCGGCCGGTTGGCGCAGTCCTTGTGGATAATTTTGTAGCCTCCGAGGATGGGTGTTGTGATGTCCGGGGATGAGGTGGGGTTCATCCATGTTTCTGTGAAGGAGGTGATGTCGGGGAGATGGAGTTGAGCAGTTTCCGTATCTCCAGGGCGTGTCTTTTGAGGTAGCATGTGTTGACTAGGATGCATCTGAGGTAGTCGGGTCCTGCTCTTGATGGTCGTGTGGTCAGTAGGTCTGGTGTGCAGAGGCAGGAGAAGGCGCAGTTGAGGCAGGTGAATGGGCTTTGGGTGTCTTTTGGTGAAGCGAGGTGGCAGGGGGTGGAGCTGTCATATATCGCATGCAGGCCCATTGTCATTTTCCCTAGGTTAACATGAGCACGTTGCAGACTGTCCTCTGCTTTGTGCACGTTACTCTACAGATATATTTTGCTTTGTGCCGCAATGTACTTTTACACAGAACATGCGGTTGTTTTTGCATTTTGTTCTTTACTAGCATTTAGTCTGAACTTGTAGACAAGGGCGAACAACAATGCCCCTTTTTGTTCTGTTCTGGTTAGGCCCTAGCACCTAGACAAAACACGCAAATGCTGCTGTTGTTTGGGAACATGCAGTTTTGTCATATAGGTATGCATGGATAGGTAATACTTGGAGAGGGTACTTGCCAGGGAAAAGATCGTGAGAGCACCTGAAATGTGCCATATTTAAGCAATACGGTTCACTTCTGTCCTTTTCTCTTGCACTGGGCAATTTTGGCAGCCTAGCACCAACGCAAGCCTGTGTTGTAGGCAGGATTGTTTCTGTGCAGGAAGGGGCTTCATGCAGCACACGTAGAAGTTGCAAAACTTCATTTTTTTAATTGATTGTTTATGTGCAGGAAGGGAGACATTCCTGCTCAGAAACAATCAATGGCCTTTTGCTGGGCCTTCTGCTGTTTCAGAAACAGCAAACACTAGGAAAAATTAAACATTTCTTCTTGTTGCGCCTGTTTAAGACCACCTAGGGGTAGGGGACGTGGTATGTTTCCTCAGAATGAACGTTCCTTTCCCCCCAGAATTCTGCAAATTATTTTGACGACAGAATGTTCCGAACGTCCGGTCTGCTCAGTACTACGTAGATGATTATTATGTTAGAAGCAAGAGTGCTGGTTCTGATGATAGCTAGGACAGCCATGGACAAAGTGAGGCAGTAGTGTCCGTTCCAGTAGACCAGAGTGGGCCTTATGTTGAAGTGATTACATCAGGTGTGGCAGAACCTTTTCTTTTGGATACTGGTGCAACAAAGAGTTCTATCATGCACTCTAAACTCCCTGGCGCACCTTTGTCTGGCTTGAGGAATGTTTCGGTAGGATTTTCTGGCACCCCAGTTAGCAACCCGGTTTCTAGTCCTTTGCCCCTTTCTATTGGTCCTTGTGAATTGGAGGCTCCCCTTATTCTAACGACTGGTTGTGGTGAGAATTTGTTGGGTTTGGACTTGTTGAAAAGATTGCAAGCGACATTATATTGTTCTACGTTGGGAGTACATCTTACCTTGGGTAAGAAAGTGATCTCCCCGATGTATTTGTCTAAGGATTACCTGCCGCTGGAATTGCGTTCTCTCCCTGATACACTTTGGGCTACGGGTCCTAATGATGTTGGTCTTTTGCAGATTCCACCCTACGTTGTTACGCTTAAATCAAATGCTAAATTGCCACGCATTCCTAGGTACAAAATTTCCAGTGATGGTGAAAGAGCTCTTTTAGTTATTATTTATGATTTGGTTGAGAAAGGTGTGGTTGAAGAAACGAGAGGTAATGTGTGTAACAGTCCTGTTCTGCCTATTCTTAAGCATACTGATTCTTCTCAGCCACCTGTGTATCGATTTGTGATCGACCTTTGAGAGGTCAATAAGATTGTTGTGCCACAGTTTCCTGTTGTTCCGGACATTACTGCTTTATTGACTATGGTCTCTGCCTCAGCTGCTTGGTTTTCTGTGATTGATCTGAAGAATGCTTTCTTCAGTATTCCGATCGCTGAGGAAAGTAGGGATATTTTCGGCTTCTCTTTACGAGGCCGCAGTTTCCGGTTTAAGCGAGCTCCTCAAGGTTATTGTGAGAGTCCCTCCATTTATAGTCAGGTTTTGAAAACTCAACTCGATACTCTTGTGTTGCCTTCTGGTGCTACTCTTATCCAGTACGTTGATGATCTGCTCTTGGCTGCTGATAATGAGGAGATTTGTAAAGAGGTTACTCTTTCCTTGCTATGACATTTGTCTGACCTTCATCATAAAGTTTCCCCTTCCAAGTTGCAGTATTGTCGACAAGAAGTGACCTACTTAGGTCATCTCTTATCGAAGGAGGGAAGACGATTGACCCCAGAGCGTATTCAAGCGATTGCCCAAATGACTGTACCATCCACACAGAGAGAAGTGCGTGCTTTCTTGGGTATCACCTCGTATTGTCGGCAGTGGATTCTGAACTTTTCTTTGCTAGCGAAACCTTTGTTGGCACTTACTCTCAAAGATACAACACACCCTCTTCCTTGGTCTGATGAATGTCAGAAGAGTTTTTCTGAATTGCGTGATGCAGTGTGTTCTGCTCCGGTGTTAGGTACCCCTGACTATAGTAAACCTTTTACACTTTATGTGCACGAGAGAGAAGGTTGTGCGTTGTCAGTGTTGACACAACAGTTTGGAGACAAGCAGCACCCATGTGCGTATTTTTCGGCTACTTTAGATCCGGTAGCTAGGGCGTTGCCTGGTTGCCTAAGAGCTACGGCAGCAGCAGCTGTTTCTATCCGACAGTCTGCTGGTTTGGTATTGGATAATACATTGATTGTGATGGTCCCACATGCAGTGGGACAGGACGAAGACTCAGCACCTTACTAGTGCACGTCTGTCAGGTTACGAGTTGACGCTTTTGGCTAGTCGTGTGCACATTGAATCCAGCTACATTGTTGCCGATTTGTGTAGAGACAGATGATCAAGAACAGCATGATTGTGTTCTTAGGACAGAGGAGGAAACAAAGGGTAGAATTGATATGAAAGATACTCCTCTTTCAAACCCTGTTGGTACCCTATGGGTAGATGGTTCATGCTTTAAGCTTCCGAATGGAGAGACGACTGCAGCATATGCTGTCACAACTTTGCACACAATTGTTGAAACAGCGCGTATTGCACAGAATTCAGCTCAGGCAGCTGAATTGATAGCCTTGACTAGAGCCTGTGTGTTGTCAAAAGGAAAGCAAGTGAATGTTTTTACTGATAGCCAGTATGCGTTTGGCGTTGCTCATAGCTTTGGACGATTGTGGAAAGAAAGAGGATTTCTTACTTCTCATGGTACGAAAATCCAGCATGGCCAATTAGTGAGTGAACTTCTTGAATCGCTTACTTTGCCAACACAAATAGCCATTGTAAAGTGTAGTGCGCATAAAAAGGTTACAGATGATGTGGGTCGAGGGAATGCGTTTGCGGATGAAGTAGCGAGAGAAACAGCGAGAGATTTGACGAGTCGAATGTATGTTTCAGGTCCTGCAAGATGGGTTGTGGAAAGAGGAATGTGTGAAGACACATTAGAAAGTGTGAAGATGATTCAGGCAGAAGCTACTGAGAAAGAATTGAGTACGTGGAGAGAGAGTACGGGAATGTTGGATTCGACTGGCTGTTGGGTTGAGTTGTCAGAGCATCAGCGATGGTTGTTGCCAGATGCGTATGTGCTTCCAGTGGTTACTATGGCTCATGGGATGGCTCACATCAGCTCAAAAGGGATATGCAAGTTGTTGGCTCCGGTATGGCAGAATAGTGGAATTCCCAAATGTGCTGAGAATTTGGTTAAACACTGCATGATTTGTTTGATGCATAATCCTGGCAAGGGAACCCCAACTCCAGCTGGTCATTTATTTTGCTCTTCCAACGTATCCGTTCGAGGTGTTGCAGATAGACTATATTCATATGGAAAGATGTAATAACTTGAAGTATGTCCTTGTGGTTGTTTGTGCCTTTTCCAGATGGATAGAGGCCTACCCCCTGAAGGATAATACTGCCTTGTCTACAGCCAAGGTTTTGCTCAAAGAGTTTTTCCCGAGGTATGGATTGCCGAGGATGGTCTGGAGTGATAACGGAAGTGAATTCGTGGGTCAGAATATGCAGAAAGTGTGTGCGGGTTTGGGAATTAGACAGAAGTTCCACGCAGCGAATCACCCCCAGTCAGCAGGCCTGGTCGAGTGCTATAACGGCATGATAAAGCTGAAGTTGGCCAAGGTGCAAGCGAGCTCTGGTCTCACATAGCCCGATGCTCTACCATTGGCACTTTTGTCCACAAGAATGACAATACATTCTCGCGTGGGACTTAGCCCATACGAGATTGTTTTTGGACGCCCGGCGAATGTTTGGGGTGTGCCGAGGCCAAGAGAATACAGCGATATTGAGTACCCTATGTTGGTTGACTATTTACATGATTTGACTGCTAAATTGCATGTTCTTCACCTACAGGTTCATGATACCTTACCTTCAGCTTCTGTTGACGCGGGACATGCGATCCAACCCGGCGACTGGATTCTGATCAGGAACTTCCAGAGGTCCAAGAACCTACAGCCGAGGTGGACTGGTCCTTATCAAATGCTGCTAGCAACGAGGACCGCTGTGAAAGTCTTAGGGAAAAAGAGTTGGGTGCATGCCACCCACACGAAAAGGATACCTCTGCCCTTACTGTATGATCAGTGGGTCCGGGAAGGTGTTGCCAATTCTGAGACTGAAAATGACCCGAGATTTGTGCCTTTTAGTGATGCTCGTTTGAAATGGACTCAGTTGGAACGTGCGGATGATGAAATTTTGTACGAAGCTCTGCCGCTGCATTTGAGACTGGACACTACGCATGCGGAGATTCTTTTTCAGGATCAAACTGTGCCGAATAAAGAACATTATAGTTTAAGGCCGAGGTCTAAAAAAGGACAAATAAAGTAATAGTTTTTTGTGTATTGTGCTCTCTCAGACAAGAGACTATTTTTCTTTTTGCTTTTTCGAACCACCATCCGGGTTCAGCTGCAGGGTCGTGGTATAAGACTTAAGGGGTGAACCGCGAATTGACGAAAGGTCTGTGGTTCTAGGTTGTCTAGGACGCCTGGACGCACACTTGAGTGAAGAAGGAAAATTGCCGCGAGCAGCACGTTAGAGGATGGATTCTTTTGTACCTGAGAGAGATGTTGAGAAAATAGACCTTAAAATGAAATTCTGTATATTGATATGTAGCAAATGTTTTATAATATCATGTTTTTTAATGTTTTTAAGTATTACGATAGCTTATGTGGGATGGATTGTCTATGCTACACAACAGACGTTTGCACCCACTTCCCAACCTATGCTTTCTTACTCTACTGTTTCTTTGCATCAGTTTTATACGTTGCCTGAACATGAACAGACAAGGAGGTCAGAATTTGTCAACAGCTCGTTCATACAGTCGTTGCATCAGCATCAGTTAGTAGTGAATACCACTAACTGTTGGGTTTGTGGTCTTATGCCGCATATGACCGATAAGGGTATGCCGTATTTGGTTTTGCCTTTTTCTTTTAATGGGTCTGTGTGGGCTTTACAGACTATGTTTATCTATGCAAATGAGATACGCTCATCACGTTCCCTTAAGGATAACTTCAGCAATAGTGCCTTGATAAAGGGAATAGTAGATATGATCCGAGATATCGATGCATATAATGCTGACCCCAAGGATGAGATGCAGGCTTATGTTGGTTGGAATTTGACCGGATATAGTACAAGCTTGACTGAGAAGGAGAGACGAAAAAGGTCTCCCCCGATTTGGATTGTGCCCCATCAAGGTTATTTTTGTTTGCAAGGCACTAGTCGAAATCCGAAAGCTCAGCTAGGTAAGAGTGTGTGTGTTCACACCTATGTCTATTCGTCCCAGACTTCTCCACCATTCGTACCATCTAAAGGCACATATTTTGTTTGTCACGACAGAGCCTATACATGGTTGCCACCTGATTTTTCAGGTACATGTTATGTGGCGTTTTTGCTTCCCCCTACATATACTACGGCTCCGGACTATTATAGAACGAGATATGGTAGAGGGGTCTTCAATAAGGAAGATACTGCAGGACAAGAAGCAGGAGATTTCTTCAAGGGTTTCCTGCCCTTTTGGGGTCCTATGATCAATAGTGGGCATATTCGACAGCTTGTCCGCATTGTTGAAGCTACTATTAACGAGACAGCAGGTGCTTTTAGTAATGTTACAGCTGAGCTTCAAGCGGACCGCCTTATGACGTTGCAGAATCGTATGGTTTTAGACGTCATACTTGCAGATCGAGGTGGAGTATGCAAATTGATCGGATCTAGTTGTTGCACTTACGTACCAGATAATGCCCCTACAGTGTACCAAGCCATCTCTAGGTTACATAAGATCTCTGAGTCTATCCATGTAGACAAAGGAGACTGGTCATTGACGGGATGGTTTTGGGAATTGCTGTCTAAATGGGGATGGAAGATTTTGACATTCCTTGGTATGATTTTGGCCATCCTTTTCTCTTGTTGTCTTTGCATCCAGTGTGGTCCCGCCATTTGTAGTCTTTGTGCTACTATGTGCGTTAGGAGACCTTTCCCGAGAGAAGTAGAGAATAATAGGATGATGCTACAGCAACACTTAAATTACCTAATGAAGATTGATATGGACCTAGATTCAGATTAACATGAGTTTAGGTTATTGCCTACGTAATGGCAAAAGGAGGGTCTGAGGTTCTGTAATTCTCGAGCCTGACTCCATTTTGTGTTGCCCTCACGTAGGCCTGTGAAAGAGGCCCGGCGAACAAGTGGCCTGGCCTTCTGAGTTCATGTATACATTAACTCGGTTTCTTTCGACTCTGAAAGAACTACAGAGAAACTGACCTCTTCACCTGAAACTGACCTCGCAAAGCCAATTTCCCTTGGTTTGATCCTTGTCTAAGATTGCCACTTAATGTTCAGGACCTCGTTAACCTTTAGTTTCCTTGCACATGTGTTATCTTGTTCAGCATCTCTTACTGTTTCCTTTATGTTCTGACATTACATGGGTTGTGCTTTTCAATTATAAATTTGTCCGGCGTGCAAAGATTGAATTTGGGATATTCCTAATAATTAACTTTTGGGTTGGGTTACTGTAAATTGGGTTTTTGTTAATGTGATACTCAGTTAGAAAATGTGCCCTATTGGTTAGAATTTTGTGCAGTGGGTGTACATTTATAATGAGAATATGGTGTATAAAAGGAGATGTTTTGCCTTAGTAATTTGAACAGTCTCCTAGGAATATACATTGTGATATATTGTTGGGATTACTGTTACTAGCTGCAGCTAATAAACTTGGTCTCTGACGCCACCCAGAAGTATTCCGTGTCTCTGTATACCAAGACAGGTGGAACCCGAAGATTTCAGGTGTGTCCCTAGCACCGCTGGGTTCTGACCCGGTTCTTCAACAGGGGTGCCTTACATGTAAGAAAAGGGAAGGTTAGGGTCTGGCAAGTGGATGCACTTGCCAAGTCGGCATGGCAGTTAACAAACTGCACACAGAAAATACAGTGGCAGGTCTGAGACACCTTTTCGGGGCTACTCATGAGGGTGGCACAAACAGTGCTGCAGGCCCACTAATAGCATTTGATTTACAGGCCTGGCACACTCAGTGCACTTTACTAGGAATTTACCAGTAAATCAAATATGCCAATCAGGGAGTACCAACTGTAATCACAATTTACGCAGGGAGCACTTGCACTTTGACACTGATCATTAGTGGTAACGTTCCCAATGTATCTTAGGAAGCAAAAACGAAATCCAGCACAGCATCAAAAATACAGGAGGTAGAGACAACAATTCAGGGGAAACCACGCCAAAGATTACAAGTCTAACAGGTATGTTTTATTCTTTCATCACTATTTCCTGTCTGTTCTTCTTCTTCTTCTCTTTTTCTACATCTCACTTCCTTTCTTATCATCTTGTACCTTTCTCTTTTCATTGTCCTTTCTTAATTCATTATTCTCTACTCTTTACTTTTCTTCTATTGTATTTTAAAGTGCTCTTGAATACATTGGTTGCTACACAGGTAATATTTAGTATATTAAATGAAATGTCTGATTTGACCCTTTTCTTTGAAATGTTTACATGTCTTTGAAAATTGTCTTCTGGAATGTCAGAGGTTTAAATTCCCCCATTAGGAGGCAATGTGTTTTAACGCATTTGTTAAAGCTTAGGGCCAATATAGCACTAAATCAACAATTGCACCTTACTGAAAATGAATCTTTAAAATGAAAAAGAGGTTGGGTGGGTGACATTTTCTTTTCACCGGGTGATGGTAGGAGAAATTGAGTCATAACTCTTTGTCATAAGTCACTTTGTACTCAGTTGATATCCAAAGAGTCTGATGATAATGGTAGATGGCTTTAAATTGGAAAAGTTGCAGTCTCGTTATTTAACATATATGGCTCTACCACTCTTAATTGTTCATTTTGGTCTCGTCTCGCTTGGAAACTCATGCAATATCCTGATGATAATTTTATTCTTGACGGCGATTGTAATCAAATTATAGATCCATTGATCAAGTTTATTGGACTTTTCCTTTTCCTACGCCTCAATGGTTTGGATTTGGACCTAAAAATATATGTCTTATTTCCCTCTTTTATTCATCCCCTCGAGCAGCCATTTTTGCAAATGGCCTCACCTCTTCAAATTTTACTTTAGGTAGAGGCGTTTGCCATGTATATCCTCTATCACCCTTTCTTTTTAATTTTGCATTAGAAACATTTTGATCTAAAATACATCAAAATCATGACATTCATGGATTCGCTTTAAACAGTCATCAGATTAAATTAGCAGCATATGCTGATGATGTTCTATTATTTCTTTTGCATCCTCATTGTTCAGTTCCAGCTTTTTTATGTGAAGTGGCATCATATAAGTTGGTATCTGACGAAAAGCTGAACAATGATAAATATGAGATACTACCCATGACTAAATAGACCTTTAAAAATGAGTTTTAACCTCTAATTTTATGTGGAGTCCTCATATAAAATACCTTGCTTTATGGTTTACCCAGTCAATTAAAACTTCAATCTCGAACATGTAAAAATGTATACATAAGTTAACTAAATTTGCTATGAGATGGCACTGCACTCCTTGCACCTTTCTTGGTGAGGCCACCTTGACATTATTGAAATGATGCTAGTTCCCATCATATTATATACCATCTCTAATATCCCATTACCTATACCTCTTAAATCATTCAAAAAGATAAATTCTGTGCTTTCTCCATTCCTTTGGAGTAATAAAAAAGCCTTGCATTTCACTGTTTAAACAAACTAGTCCAAAATCGGAAGGAGGTGCACATTTTCCTGATTTTTATAAATACGATAAGGCTTTTTTACTACGCCAAGCTTCCTATCGGATTCATGATTCTCCAATGGAGTGTCCACTATGGGTTGAGATTGGAAAATATTTTCTTTGTTGCTTCTCTTTTCATGAATACTTGTCTTTTACTCGCAAGCCGCAAACCCTTTCCAACCCTGTTCTTAAAAACTCATGTAAGTTGATGGAATCTATATCTTTCTATGCTCTCACGGATCTTGACACTTTTCTTAATTCCACCATTTGGCATAATAAATCCATACTAATTACTAATAAACCCATATATTGGAATTCCTGGAGGAAACAAGGCTTAAACTGGGTTTATCTGCTTTTTTATCACAATGTTTTCATACCATTTTCACTAGCTCGTCTTATTTTTGACCTTCCTTTTTCTTTTCAACATAAGTTTTAACTCTTACAAAATGCTCTTTCCACTGACTACACTCAATTTCAATATTCACCTCTCTCTGTTTTAACCTCTACTAATCGACTGCACACCTTTCTTCTCACACATCCCAAAGCATCTACAATGTATTCTTATCCGCGTTCATTCATTATAGATAGAGATAAATCTAGAGCAGAAAGGTTTTGGGAACATGATTTAGGGATAGAATGGTCTATTCCTTTCTGGGAGAACATTTGCACCAAAATTAGGAAGTCCTCCAGTGCAGCAAATATCACACAAACACTATTCCTTATAAAGAATAGACTTCTCCTTTCTCCTACGGCCTTGCATCAGATGCACCCCGAGCTTCCTGATACCTGCTGGACATGCATCTCAGAACTTGCTGATTTAAAACACTTACTTTTCACCTGTCCCTTTGTTCATGACTTTTGGAAGCAAGTTTGGTTTCAGATAAGCCTGGACGGGTAACTACGCTTCACCAGCGTAGTTTATGTAGTTTTGCATACTCCACGTTCTGTTGTGAATGCATAGTTTAGGAAAAACTATGACTCCGTGGCGGAGCGTAGTTAGATGGCCCTTCTCCCCTCCCAAAGTAATATAAAGTTTAAATAAAGGCACATACCTGCCGTGGCTGCCTCCTCCTTGCCCTGGCCGCTCTCCTTCCTCGTCCTTGCCATCCTTCTTCTTTGCTAACTCCTACATTGTACCTATTGCGAATGTGCATGCGCAAGACATACAACGTAGGGGTTAGCAAAGAAGAAGGACAGCGAGGACAAGGAAGGAGAGCGACCATGGAGAGGTGGCGGGAGCCACTGCAGGTAAGTGCCTTTTTTCTTACTTTATAATACTTTGGGAGGGGGGAGGGAGTGGAGTGGAGCAGAGTTACACTGAGTTGTTTTCCAACTCCGTGGTACTCCACGTAGAGGCACTATGCCTGCTCTGCCCAGGGTTACTTTCAGGGTAACTCAATCTTTTATTCCACCGAAGCTTTGTGGTTATTAAAATCTTCTTAGGCAGTTTATCTGATGATTGGATTGTCCATTCATTCAATACAAGAATAGTGGGCTTATTATTAGCAGTTACATTTCAGCAGATCACCAAAATTTGGAAAGACCTGACCAATTTATCTTTTCAAAAATGGTGGTATGCCATAACCATAGATTGAAAACAGCATGCATACACCCTTTATCGCTTGCTGGGAATTGTTTCATCTTATGGTCTCCTGTTACCACGTTCTTGAATAGCCATGCAAAGCAAAGTACACATGCTCAACAAGAAGTTCTTCAACCTCCTTGACTTACCCCTTATTGATAATACATTTTCTTATCAAGCTTATTATTATTATTTTATATATATATATCTTGTATTGACTTCTTTATGTGTATACTAGACTCTTCCTATCCTCAGCCCTGTATCCCTCTCTCTCTCTCTTCAGCAAGTGTATTCAGTCTCATAATTTCAAATATATGTTTACTTTACACTGTATTGTACTTAATTAGATACTTATGTTTAACTCACTTGGAACAAACTCACTCTTTAAAATAAAAATAAAAAGATTTTTTTCTTAACAATGAAATGTTAATCAGTGAAAGTAAGCAAACACTGGAGTCCCAAGTGCTACGGTATGAGCAGACACTTACACTCATCTAAAATGCTGGGGTTTGTTTAAAAATTGACTAGCCATCACAATGAGAGTCCCCTGGGTGTCTCCTAGCAGCGCTTGCCACCCCAGATTCTGCTATGAGAGACAATCCTTTGGTCCTCTACATTGGAAAAGCAGCCAGAGGTGGCAAACAAGGATGGGGAGCAAACAACTCTATACTGCCCCCACTGTTCTCAGGCAGAACCCACACACTGGTGCAAAGTGTTTCACATGCGATATATGAGTCACCAGTGTGACCCCACATCCATCAATCCCCTCAGGTGAGATATTTCTGGGGTCAAAACTGGCCCGCAGAAGTTCTCATCTGTGGCTACCACTGACCATGCTGTACTACATCTGTGCATGAGAAAACCTTGCACTGCCCCTACCCGTGCCACACTACATTTGCGTATCGGGGGAGCTTACACTGTCATAGCCCTTGCTGTACTAGGTATGTACAAAGAATAAACTTGCATTGCCCCTACCAATGCTGCGCTACGTCTATGTATCGAGGAAGCTTGCACAGCTGCTGATCATGCTGTACTAGTTTTGCTGTGCATAGATTAAGCTTCCACTGTGTTGGAAAGTGGGTTATTGGTATGGGTATGTATGCACCTACCACTAATAATTAGTTTACTGACACGGTATACGGTCCAGTAAATGTCTCAATAAATTAGCCCCTTGCTCAACCCTTGGTAGCTGAGAATGAGCAGTCCGGCCTAACATAAGAGACAGGAGTAGAAAGCATTTTAATACACCAATACATAAAATAAGCAAGACACAATACACAATAAAGGGCCCGATGTAGGTAATCCTCATTTACCGACTCTGAAATACCGAATTTTACCGATTCAGTATTCTAGATTCGGTAACTGAGATGTAGCTAAAAATTCGGTATTTTTTACCGAATCGGTAGGGTTCGGTAATTACCGAATCGGTATTTACCGATTCGGTAATTGCCATTGAACCCTATGGGCCTTGAGGCCCATAGGAATCAATGTCAATTACCGAATCGGTAAATACCGATTCGGTAAAAATACCAAATTGTCAAGGGGAACAGGGTGTCACTTTGACACCATGTTGCACCCCTGATTTTGGCTTGTGTGCCCTTAGGGCATCTATGTGTGCCACATGGCACAGGTGTACATGCACAGATGTGCATGTACACAGGAATTCGTTATTTACCATGCAATAGTATTACATGGTAAATAACGAATCGGTAATGGCCTGTGGCACTGTTGGAAGTGCCACCTACATCTGGATTTACCGATTCGGTAAATTTACCGATTCGGTATTTTACAGAATCGGTAAATTTACCGAATCGGTAAATATACCGATTCTGTAAATATAAGGCCCCCTACATGTCAAACAGCAAATACCGGTCGGTAACGGCTGAAATCGTCCGTTACCGACCGGTATTTGTTGTCCTACATCTGGCCCAAAATTCCCACACCAATTTATAAAAATAACCAATATTTTCATGACAAAATAGACACCGAACCGACCAAAATCTAATGTAGGGACCCACAGATATTCATTTTTAAAAGTTATCCACTTTATAGTGCTTATAAACCTACAGTGTCACTCTGAGACATCTGGTCACGCTTGAACAAATCAAACATTCACCCCCAGTCAATAGATCTGGGTTAAAGTCCGGGCTGGACTGTTCCCATTGAGCACAAGGTCAAGACTGATTTGAAAATGGCTGGGTTCAACCTGGAATGGCATTGGGAGCAAAAAAACAATGGATTTAGGCCCAGATCTCTGTACTGGGGTGAATGTATGACATTGTTTTGCATTCTGTCCATCAATTTTTTCATTCTACATTTGCCTTTAAAATGACAGCGAGCAGCGCACACATGCAAGTGCAGGAAATCTGCTAGGCGTTTAAACGTCCATGCCCTATTACATAATATGGACTTAAAGTTAGTTTAACCACCCTGCCGTATTATATACTAGGGACTTATAGGGGCTGCCAATACCAATTTGTGAGAATGTACTTTTAAAGACGGGCTGCAAGGCAGGACTGCCTTTAAAAGGACAGCAGGCACACATCATCACACACATGCATGTGCAGGAAATCTGACGGGTCTCTAAGACTCCATGCCCTATTATATACTAGGGGTGCATAGGTAGATTGCACCCACTGATCTTATCATCTACTAGGGACTTATAGGGACTGTCATGGCCAATTGTAAGTATACTCTATGACATGCGTGTGTTTAAACATAGCACATAGCACTGGCCTGGGCCTGGTTAGCAGAGCCCATGGTACAGTCAGTTAACACCAGTATCACATAGCACAAAATGGGGATGAACAGAGCAAAATAATGACTTTCTAACACACTGCACCTACCCATGCTGTACTACTTCTGTGCATCAGAGAAGTCTGTACTGCCCCTACTCCTACTGCACACTTCTGTGCGTCAGAGATGCCTGCACTGCCCCTGCTTGAGATGTACTACATTTCTGCACAAAAGAAGGTTCAAAGTGTCCCTTCATGAAATGCCCCACATTTGTGTACCAGAAAAGCTTACATTGCCCCTACATGACATGCATCAGATGTGTGCACCAGAGAAGCTTGCACTGTCTCTACTCATGCTGCACTACTTTTGTGCATTGTGTAGAAAAGTAAATTTTGCCATGTTCTGTGTCCCTACGTGTCATCCATCATATGTTATGTGTGCATGATTAAATATGCATATGCATTCCCCATGTCTGATTAATGACGCAATTACAGTTGTGTCCACCTCTAGTATGCCAGTTTCCAGTCCTCGTGAATACTACGAATATCAGGCCTATGTAAAGCTACGTTGCCACGTTTCTCAGTGTGCACGTTATTCCATTGTAAAGTCCCCGTTTCTAGGCCTCAAAAGGGCCTGGACACCAGATTCAGCTCCTGTCTCCTGAAGCCTCGCTGAGGAGCGATACAGCCCCCACCTGTATCCTCGACCCTTCACTTACTTCCTGCCTCGCAGTGCCCGGCCCAGCCTGGCTCAGTCTCTGAGTCTGCCAAGAATATGTTATGATTCCAGTTATCAGTTCAGTCCTCCTTCTCTGCATTCCTAAGCTACTGAACTGCATCAATAGTTTCCGTCATTGTCTAGCCTTCTCGTCTCCACGTTAGAGAAATACTGCATTTAATGGTCATTTAATATTCTTCATCACGCACTACATGTAGAATAATGCATGGTCCAGTCTTAGAATCAAGTTAGCCTTTCCCCCTCCTAACTTCTAGTTCATATCAACATGTTCCCTAAACATCAGATACTAGATAGGGTTTAGGTACATGTCGCTCCGACCCTCCAGACTTCAGTCTCTGCTCCTAGCACAGAGTTCATAGCCCCCAGCTTCTCCTAGTGATACGTCATTGCCAGTTTGCGCGCACCACTAGGTTAGAGGTCCCGGCTCCCCAGGTAGCCCCCTCCATGGTTTCCGCCCCATTCATGACATATCCTGTTACGTCTGCACCACATGTCTATGTATACGCCCAGTTACACCTACTTTTACCCTTATCTTTCGCGACTGCTACGCGTCACGCCTTCTGCTCCACCCACTGCTACGCCTACTGCAATGTAATGCTATGTGTTTGCGTTATGTATATATGCCCATGTATTGTTATTAAAAGCCAGCGCGCTCATCCCAGATCCAGCCCCAGCAGCTGCTGGGCCCTGTCATCCTATTCCTGTGCAGGTTGTCCTGTTCCTGTCCTTATGCTGTATTAAACCTGCAAAACTCCTACTACCTCGAATCTTGACTCTTATTTATTGAGCTATCTGTTATGATATATGTCTAGTCAAAAATAGGGTATTATTTATTTATTTACCACATAATGGCGCCCGAATAGGGACTTGCCCTTTCCCCACGCGTCGGTGAAGCCACGCCGACCCCCTGACCCTCCGCAGTCGTGACGGAACTCTTCTGCGCAGTGGCAGATATTTCTGCTCAAGTATCCCTCAGGCCCACTGAGGAGACGGAGGAGGCGGTCCAGCATCCAGACGAGACGGTGGAGGAACGCGGCGAGTCCCGACCAGAGCCCAAGCCAAGAGTCCAAGGTCCGAGGTATCCGGAGGTCCACCCGTAACTGAAGTCCGAAGTCCGAAGTTCGTCGTCCGTCGTCGTAGCAGTCCAGTCCAGTCCGAGGCCTTCCGTTCTTGCTGCCCGGTGAGTACCGTTACTGGGGTGGTATCTAGACAGGGTCAATTTCATTGACTCTGGTCTGTGGGTTGGTGGTACACAGTCCCACAAACGAAGTGTCCACTTCGGTGGATGCGGGTCCTGACGTGTCTCTTTATGAGACCGGTAAGTTTCGTACTGTTTCAGCAGTGCACCTAGTTTCTGTTCTAGTCAGTTTCTGTTCTCGAGAAAATTTATGTGTTCTGTTCTCAATATTTCCAGGTAGTATTCTGTTCGAACTGATTATTTTAAATGTTTTTCATGTATTTTAATGTCGTGGTATGAATGGGGAATAAGTATCGTGTTCATTGTGTATTGTATTGTGTCTAGATTACAGTTCAGTCATGCCCATATTTTCCAAGTTACGTCAGTTAAAAACTAGAAAGGGTCTGCTGGAAGCAGCAGTTCCCGTCCCGCCCAGGGACAGTCCAGGTCACTTTATGTATCAGAAACATGGCATAAGTGCCATATTGTATCTAGATTTATGGGTAGAGTATACCAAACAGTTAGAAGAAAAGTATAGATGGCCCGTATCGGGTACATGGGATGCCGAATGCATCATGCGAGTAGAAGAAGCATTATGGAAAAAGAAAGCCAGACAGTCACAGAAAGATGCCATCGAGTTATGGCGCAAAGAAGCACATAAAAGAACTGAAAAAGAAATCAGAAAGTCAGAATTAAGTAGAGAATCCTTAGAGCGAGCCCAAGAAAAAGAATTAATCGAGATAGGTGAACAAGTCAAAACTGAACAGAGAGACAGACAGAGGAATGCCCTTATTAAGGGTATGTATCCTCTTCTTGCCGAGGGCTTGCCAAAAGCGACCCCGGAGGCATCCAGTAATTTCCCGCCACCATTAGTCCCGACCAAGCTACGTCACAAACCGACCGCAGCTGATATTTTTATTTCGTCCTATCTGGACGACACAGTCCCTGAATATGCAGATCCTGTTCGCGCTCCGCCAGTCCCTGTAAATCAGGCACATCCTGCTCCTCCAGACACCGGGGCACCCCATGCAGTACCTGCTACGGTACCCCCGGTCCAGCCAGCATTTCAAAGTCCCGCTCCGCCACGAAGAATATCAGTCGACGATTCTAGTCTAGGGGCCGCAGGAGGAGGTCCTCCTCAAACCCCTCCGCCACGCAAGCGTTTATCAGCACTCGAATTACATGCTCAAGCATCACAGCGTACTCCCAAGAGTAATAAGTCTGTTGCAGAAATCAGGCAAGCCCTTGGCGAATGTGCCTATGACCCAGTCCCAGGCGAGAATAATATGGTTTTATATTCAGTACGCGTAAGGAGGGTGACCGAGTATCTAGTCACCCTACCCAATATGAAAGAAGATCTAGACAGAATATATCGTTTCATCCGTACAGGGGATGATCCGGAAAGTATTAGTGATGCCATGTCTCAAAGGAAAGCTGAGATCCAGCGTATGATATTAAAGTTTTTAATTAACTGTCTAATAAGAGAACAAGATTACCCATCTAAAGATCCGGCCGAAATGAAAATCCTGACAAAGTGGAGTGATAATATAGCCGAGGGTAAGCACAATACCATTAGTGCAATGGAGAGTATGTACAGGAAAATCCGTAGAGAAATAATAAAGATACACGAACAACGTAAAGCAGCACAAGTAAGCGAAAAAGAAAGTAACTCTGATCCTGAAGAGGAAGAGGACGAGAATTCCGCCAGAATAGCGTATGTAGGAAAATCTAGATTTCCAGATCGCCATTTACGCCTAGAACACAAGTCAATTTTCCACCATTCAGCACCAGAACAAGGTTCCCTAGAACAAGTATTTCAAGCTACCGATCACATTCTAAAATCACGAATCGGTTACAGTGAGTTAAGTACCATGCATGAACAGGAACTAGCCCGATCAGCAGTCCGATGGATTACTGATTCTACCACTTTTCCAGACGAAATAGTGGCACAAATGTTTCTGAAATTGCCCCCAGCCGAGCAGCGACTGGTGGGTATGTATATGATCCAGCACCTCATTACTCTGTATGAGGGTCAGCACTCTGATCCAGGTCCGTTACATGATATCCTGAACGAGTTACTCCAGTATAGATGGAGAGGTCTAGGTACCGATTTAATTAGTGTCATTCTAGAACAACGTCACAAATACAGAACGTTCTTGAACCCGCATTTTGTTCATGTCTCACCCCCAGAAAGTAAACCCTTTTACATAGAGAGACAGAATCCGTTACGAGAAGTCCACCCAGTTAGAGGAACGGGTGGCGAAATGCAGCGAGTGTTTGTATACACTCCGATTACAAAGATGGAACTCCTCGAGATGAAGAAATTAATTCCCTGTCATGACAAAGATCCAGCAGGGTTCCATAGAGAATTAAAAGACATGCTCCGTATGGGAGAATACACGTACCCAGATATAATTAAAATGTTAAAGGTCCTGTTGCCCGCAGGGGTGTATGAAAAGCTAAAGGAAAAAGAATGGGAGGTGGGAGAGAAAAAGATAGATTGGGCAGTTCTAGAAGCTGAAGACAAGGCACGAGTACCAGGTACCGGTCTTGGAGATAAATGTAAAGAATTACCGGAATTATTAATACAAGTTTTACCCAGATTATTGACAACTAGAAAAGAAGACTGGGATGCAATCTCAGCCTGTAAACAGAAACAAGAGGAAGATATTAGTGATTTTTATTCTAGGTTTGAAAAATGTTTTAGCATCAACAGTGGTCTCAAGACAAGTAGTGAGTCATACCCTCACCTTTTTGTTACTAAATTAGTCGAGAATTCAAGCCCGCAAGTTAAAAATCGAGTTCTGAAAGTCGAAAGTACCTGGCAAGCTAATACCCCGTCCCAGATGTTGCAGATGCTCCAGTACCACCAGAATAGAATCAGGGAAGAGCAAGAACACGAGAGAAAACGTATGAAAGACACGAAAATGAAAGTACTAGTTGCACAATCTGTTCCTCAAGACAGTCAGAAGAGGGGTCCGAATCAAGCCAGTCATCCTGCAGCTCCCGTTAAAGGGAACTGCAACTATTGTAAACAGCCAGGTCATTTTATAAACGAGTGTGCAGTTCTGAAACACAACATAGCTACTGGTAAGACTAAAGAAAGACCACGTCCGCCTAGACAAGAACAAGTTTCCCATATTCCTCAGTCACAGAATGCACAACAGACAGTTACAGTACCGCAGCCTATCGCTGCAACACAGCATGTTACATCGCAGATGTACCAGTATGCACAGTCTGAGTATCCAGAGTACCAGCAGTATTCATGAAACAGCCTAGAGAGGGAGGTAGGCTTGCCTCTCATCGAGATACCTGTAGATCAAGAAGGTCCCTATGTTCATAGTCAAGTATTAGGGAAAGACAGAAAGTTTTTGATTGATACAGGGGCAAGTAGGACCACAATTAGTCATGCCGAAGTTCCAGGGGCTCCGCTCTCAGGCTCAAGAAATGTTTCCCTTGGATTTTCAGGAAAACCTATCGTAAATGAGATTTCAAAGCCAGTTACTCTAGAAGTAGGTCCATTGTCCCGCACTACTGATCTGTTACTTACTAAGTCATGTCCAGAAAACCTATTGGGCATTAAAACACTGAAAGAGTTAGGTGCAGTTATATGCTGTTCCCCAGAGGGAATACGATTGTTCCTACGTGACTTCAAGGGTCACTATGTATTACGAGATTTTGATTCAAGACTGTCTAATGTTCCGCAGCACTTATGGGCGCAAGGTCCAACCGATGTAGGTTATATGCAAATCACACCCTATCGTGTGACTCTCAAACCAGGTGTAGTGTTACCACGAATCAGACAGTACAGATTGCCACCTGAGGCTGTAGCAGCCTTATCCAAAATTATTGACGAGCTCATTGCTCAAGGAGTGGTTGTAGAAACTGACTCCAACGTATGTAATTCTCCGATCATTCCAGTCATGAAACGTACTGATCCAAATGCACCCCCAGTATATCGATTAGTGATCGACCTACGAGAACTTAATAAATGTATTATTCCGCAGTATCCAGTTGTCCCAGACATCTCTTCTCTATTGACAGCCATTGATTCCGAAGCCACGTTCTTTACTGTCATAGACCTCAAGAACGCATTTTTTAGTGTTCCAATTCATCCAGACAGCCAGTTCCTTTTCGGATTCTGTTTAAATGGAAGGAGCTATATGTTCACACGCGCTCCTCAAGGTTTCACGGAAAGTCCTAGTATTTACAGTCAAGCACTCAAGAGACAACTAGACAACATTCACATGCCAACTGACACTGCCCTGCTCCAGTATGTCGATGATCTACTGATCACAGCCCGTTCTGAACGTGCTTGCGAGCGGGCATCACTTACAGTCTTGTATTTCCTAGCCGAGATGGGGCACAAGGTGTCCCCTTCGAAGCTTCAATTCTGTGTCCAGCAAGTGGTCTACTTAGGACACTTACTGTCCAAGAGGGGTAGGCAGTTGACACCAGACCGTATCCAGTTAATAGCGAGTCTTCCTCAGCCCAAGACACAGAAGGAGGTACGTGCCTTTATCGGCCTTACTTCTTATTGTAGACAATGGATTCCTCAGTATGCATTTCTAGCTAAGCCACTGATACAGTTAACGACACAGGAGGCAGCCGCATCGACTGTTCTCCCTTGGACATCTGAACATACACTCAGTTTCAATGAGTTAAAGAAAGCCCTATGCCAAGCTCCAGTTCTAGCGACACCGAACTACAGTAAGCCTTTTACACTTTTCGTCACAGAACGTGAAGGTACAGCATTATCTGTTCTCACACAAGATCAAGCAGGACAATACAAGCCCTGTGCTTATTTTTCGAGCACATTAGATCCTGTAGCCCAGGCTCTGCCTGCGTGCCTCAAGTCAGTTGCAGCCACAGCACTAGCTATCAGACAAAGTGATTCCATAGTCTTAGGACATTCCTTGACAGTACAAGTTCCACATTCTGTGGAAGTTCTTTTAAACCGAACACAAACTCAGCACTTGACAATTGCACGTTTAACAGGTTATGAATTGACACTGTTCCAGCCACACATAGAAATCAGACGCTGCAACATTTTAAATCCTGCTACACTGTTACCATCAGTTAATTCAAATCCTGACCCACATGACTGTGTGGAAGTAGTTAACATTACGACAAAGCCAAGACAAGATCTGACAGATACTCCGTTACCAGATCCCGACCTGACACTTTATGTGGATGGTTCATGTATGAGAACTAGTACAGGAGAACTAGTCGCCGCGTATGCACTGACTACTGACACCGAAGTTATTGAGACACACCGTATTGACATTCTGTCCGCTCAAGCAGCAGAGCTAGTTGCTCTGACACAAGCCTGTATACACGCCAAGAACTTGAAAGTTAATGTTTACACAGATTCACGCTACGCATTTGGAGTTGTACACGACTTCGGAGTGCTCTGGCAGGAGAGAGGTTTCATGACTTCTCATGGAACCAAGATTCAGCATGGTCTCCTTATTCAAGCTCTGTTAGATGCCATACATTTACCGACATCTATTGCTATCATGAAATGCAAGGCACACACGAAAGTCACTGACATTATTTCCCAAGGTAACGATCTAGCAGATCGCACAGCCAAGCTTACAGCACAGACTCCAGACATTCCAGTTAACATGACACATACTCCAGATCCGACTACATGTATGATAGTTAAGGACCCTACACAAGATGTCATAGATATCCAGTTACATGCTACTCCCGATGAAATCAAGAAATGGTCCGAACAAGGAGGGGTCCAGACAGATCAAGGATGGGTAACGAAGGGTAGAGCCACATGGTTTCTCCCCGACTCTATGGTTCAAGTCATTATTAATACCGCACATAGTCCAGCACATTTAGGAGAAAAAGCTATGTTAGACAGTATCCAGAACATTTGGTTCAACAAGCATTTACGAGCTGCAGCCAAGCAGAAAGTCCGTACCTGTATGATATGTTGTCAGTTTAATCCAGGTAAAAGTGTCCCGGTGGAACAAGGTGGTTTCCAGCCCCCTGACCACCCTTTTGAAGTCCTCCAGATGGATTATATTCAGATGGAGCGATGTCGAGGTTTCAAGTATGTCCTTGTAGTTGTATGCGCTTTGTCCAGGTGGACAGAAGCATATCCAGTCCCAGATTACACAGCCGCGACCACTGCCAAGCAGTTGGTTCGTGAGTTCTTCCCCCGTTATGGACTCCCTAGAGTCGTATATTCTGACAACGGCCAGCCATTCTCCTCAGAGTTAATGAAGCACGTTTCCCTTTTGTTAGGGTACCAGTGGAAGTTCCATTGTGTACGCCATCCTGAAGCAGCCGGTCTCGTTGAGAGACATAATCAAACCCTGAAAATCCGCATCGCCAAAGTCTGTCAAGAAAAAGGTGTGGACTGGCTAGTAGCTCTGCCAGTCGCTTTATTTTATATGCGCATGGTCGCACATTCCAGATCAGGTCTGTCCCCGTATGAGGTCGTATTCGGCCGCCCCCCTAACATGTGGGGTACTCCTAGACCCCGAAGTATTACCGATGTTTCAAGTAATATGCTGACAGATTACCTAGCTTCCTTGATGTCTGCCCTCAACTCATGTCGTTCACAGGTTGCTGCCGCATTTCCAGACAATACCGAGGTGGCACCGCATGAAATCGTTCCAGGATCCATGGTGATGGTCCGCAACTTTGACAGATCAAGTCCGCTGGAGCCTCGATGGAAAGAGCCCCGACAGGTCCTCCTCACCACCCGTACAGCCGTGAAGTTGGAAGGACGCAAGGGCTGGGTGCACCTTTCTCATGTCAAACTTTTTAATGGACTGAAACCCGCCTTAAAGAACATTTCCCAGGATTCAAAGGATTGCCAGAATATTGTTCTCAAGGACTGTCCCGCAAAAGACATTGCTACAACCCCTCCCCTGTTAGAGAAAACTCCACAGCAGGAGTATAAACAGAAACTACGGTCTAGTAAAATAAGTCAGCCAGTTTGATTGTCTAAGTCCTCCCCTAGGTGAAACGGTTAGACTGTTTCTGACATGTATAAAATAGACCCCCATAGTGAGAGAGTTAGTCAAAACTCAATCCGATGTATCATTTTTCTATGTTTCATATTATTTTCCAGCCTTATGATTTCCTGCACCAGTTATGCATTTTACCTATGTTTCCCAGTTTCACATGTAAATAAGTCTGCTAATGCTACAATAGAGCACACGTTTAGTGATCTGCCTCCTCACGAGCTGTCCTACCGCCTCGCTATGCGAAACAATACTTTTATCCGCATGTTACATTACTCACACCAGACCAGCAATGCCACTAATTGTTGGGTGTGTGGTCGACTCCCCCCTTTCCAGACACCGAAGGGAGTTCTGCCACTTTTTCCTTATCCATTCTCACATAATGGTTCGTGTGGAGCATGGTCCACCTTAACGTCATCCTCAACAGATATGTCTTTTCTTAACAGTACATGTTTCCCAGACAAGCAAGGTCTCCCCCACCGAACAGGTTTAGATCTAGAAAATGAAGTGTATAATTTAGGTAATTATTCGTCGAATTTTATGGTCCTGAATGTTCAGTCAGATACTACTCCAGACTTACCTGCTATTTCAGTACTACCAGTCAAAGGCGAATTATGTGTCCGAAATAATGGTTCCGTACATGTAGGACATAGTGATTGTACTACTATTGTCAAGTATAGTGACAGTGGGAAATCTATCTTCAAAGCTTCACGTCATTCTTATTTTATTTGTGGTCAAACCGCATATGTTCGTCTGCCCCTCGATTGGGAGGGAACCTGTTACATTGCCTTCCTACTGCCACCAGTTTTCCTAGCCCCACCTGATTATCATAGAAACACACATCTAGTACACATTAGACATAGAAGGGAGTCCCCAATTGTCGATTATACTGAAACTACTCTAGAACAGTATACAGATTTCAATAGAGGTTTCTTTTTCTTTATAGGACCTATCCAGAATAGTAAGTTAATCCGTAGATTAACCAGAACCCTTGAAGCTGTAGTAAATGAGACTGCCTCTGCTCTAGGTAACTTAACCGAAGAGCAATCTGCCATGAGATTTGTCGTTTTACAGAATCGTCTCGTCCTTGACGTCATACTGGCCGATAGGGGCGGGGCCTGTAGAGTCATCGGATCTAGTTGCTGCATTTTCATTCCAAATAACGCGCCGTCTGTTTATTCAGCTATAACCAGACTCCATAAAATTGCCCATCTGTTACACCAAGATCCAGGCACCTGGACATGGTCCGGTTGGTTCTGGAATATAATTTCCGCATGGGGATGGAAAATATTGTCCTTCCTAGGTATTGCAGTAGCGATCATATTCAGCTGCTGTCTCTGTATACAATGTGGCCCTGCGATTTGCGGCATTTGTGCTACCTCTTGTATTCCTAGTCCCAAGCCCCGTTCTAAATCCCGTTCCAGGATAATTCGAGACGAGCAAATGATACTGTATGAAATGATAGATGGTATCATGAATATTGATGTTTCCTGATGGAAACGTAGTGACAAGGAGGGAATGTGGAAAAGTAAATTTTGCCATGTTCTGTGTCCCTACGTGTCATCCATCATATGTTATGTGTGCATGATTAAATATGCATATGCATTCCCCATGTCTGATTAATGACGCAATTACAGTTGTGTCCACCTCTAGTATGCCAGTTTCCAGTCCTCGTGAATACTACGAATATCAGGCCTATGTAAAGCTACGTTGCCACGTTTCTCAGTGTGCACGTTATTCCATTGTAAAGTCCCCGTTTCTAGGCCTCAAAAGGGCCTGGACACCAGATTCAGCTCCTGTCTCCTGAAGCCTCGCTGAGGAGCGATACAGCCCCCACCTGTATCCTCGACCCTTCACTTACTTCCTGCCTCGCAGTGCCCGGCCCAGCCTGGCTCAGTCTCTGAGTCTGCCAAGAATATGTTATGATTCCAGTTATCAGTTCAGTCCTCCTTCTCTGCATTCCTAAGCTACTGAACTGCATCAATAGTTTCCGTCATTGTCTAGCCTTCTCGTCTCCACGTTAGAGAAATACTGCATTTAATGGTCATTTAATATTCTTCATCACGCACTACATGTAGAATAATGCATGGTCCAGTCTTAGAATCAAGTTAGCCTTTCCCCCTCCTAACTTCTAGTTCATATCAACATGTTCCCTAAACATCAGATACTAGATAGGGTTTAGGTACATGTCGCTCCGACCCTCCAGACTTCAGTCTCTGCTCCTAGCACAGAGTTCATAGCCCCCAGCTTCTCCTAGTGATACGTCATTGCCAGTTTGCGCGCACCACTAGGTTAGAGGTCCCGGCTCCCCAGGTAGCCCCCTCCATGGTTTCCGCCCCATTCATGACATATCCTGTTACGTCTGCACCACATGTCTATGTATACGCCCAGTTACACCTACTTTTACCCTTATCTTTCGCGACTGCTACGCGTCACGCCTTCTGCTCCACCCACTGCTACGCCTACTGCAATGTAATGCTATGTGTTTGCGTTATGTATATATGCCCATGTATTGTTATTAAAAGCCAGCGCGCTCATCCCAGATCCAGCCCCAGCAGCTGCTGGGCCCTGTCATCCTATTCCTGTGCAGGTTGTCCTGTTCCTGTCCTTATGCTGTATTAAACCTGCAAAACTCCTACTACCTCGAATCTTGACTCTTATTTATTGAGCTATCTGTTATGATATATGTCTAGTCAAAAATAGGGTATTATTTATTTATTTACCACAATTGGGGAAGCTTGCACTGCCGCTGCCAAGGTACACTACATCTGTGCACTAGAGGATCTTGCACTGCCCCTACCCATTCTGCACTACGTCTACCCTATTAGAGTGTGTCTGTACATTGGGGGAGCTTGTACGCCTGTGCTACACTGCGTCTGTGCATCAGAGAAGCTTGCACGCCCCTGACAGTGCTGTACTCTGTGCACCAGAGAAGCTTGCACACATCTGCCCCTGTTACACTGCGTCTGTGCATCAGAGAAGCTTGCACGCCCCTGACAGTGCTGTACTTTGTGCACCAGAGAAGCTTGCACACATCTGCCCCTGTTACACTGCGTCTGTGCATCAGAGAAGCTTGCACGCCCCTGCCAGTGCTGTACTTTGTGTACCAGAGAAGCTTGCACACATCTGCCAGTGCTGCACTGCATTTGTGCATCAGAGAAGCTTGCACGCCCCTGACAGTGCTGTACTTTGTGCACCAGAGAAGCTTGCACACATCTGCCCCTGTTACACTGCGTCTCTGCATCATAGAAGCTTGCACGCCCCTGCCAGTGCTGTACTTTGTGTACCAGAGAAGCTTGCACACATCTGCCAGTGCTGCACTGCATTTGTGCATCAGAGAAACTTTAAAGTCCCTACCCATGCTGCAGCAGGGAAGTCTGCACACCCCTAACTGTGCTGCACTTCATCTGAGCAGCAGAGAAGCGTGCACACTCCTGTTCATGCAGTGTGTCTATGCACTAGAACAGCTTGCATGCCCCTCCCACTCTGCATTGTGTCTGTGTACCTGAGAAGCCTGCACGCCCCTTACAGTGCTGAAGTGCTTCTTTTCACCAGAGCACCTTGCACACCCTGGCTGTGCTGCATTGTGTTTGTGCACCAAAGAGGCTTGGGCACCCCCTGCCCACCTCACACATATGCACACAGCATCCTTCCCTGCTGTCAATCTGGGGCTGTTCTCTAGCAGACGATTCACTTGTTAGGTATAAAACATATTGTGCTGCGTGTCCTAGAAGCTGCATTTGCAGTGTGCCCCTACATGAGATGCACCACATCTATGCTCCGTTTGTGCATCAGAGATACTTGCACTGCCCCTACTTATGCTACACTACTTTTATGCATCGGAGATGCATGTACTGCCGCTGCCCATTTTGTGATGCTTCTGTACATTGGGGAAGCTTGCATTACTTTTGCTGGTATGCACTACTTCTGTACATTCAGGAAGCTTGCAGGCCCTTACCTAAGCTGTGCATCAGAGAAATTTACATTGCCCCTACTGGTGCTACGCTATTTCTGTTTATCTGAGAAGCTTGACTGCCCCTAGCCGTGCTGCATTACATCTGTGCAAAAGAGAAGCTTGCAATGCCCCTATCAATGCTACACTACTTCTGTGTATCGAAGAAGGTTGAACTCCCCTTGCTTGTGCAGCACTACTTCTGTACATCAGAGAGGCTTGGGTTCACTGATAGAATATGAATAGTAAACATATCAATGGTAAAAATATCAAGAAAGAAAATACAGATAGTAAAAATATCGACTCCCTATACTTAAACAGGTAAGTACAAAAATATTGAATCAAAAATATAGAAGTTAAAAATATAGATGTACAAAAATTTGATTTAAATATATGAATAAAATAATAAATATTGTAAATACAAAATATTAATATTAACTTTAACAAAATTAATTACATTTAATATACATGTCAACTAGGGGGCCGATTCCGATTCGGTAAAATCTCCTACGATTCGCCGTATGGAGCGTTTTCCGCGTACGATTCGTACAGCTTCAACGTCCCCGTACGTACGATCAAGTACGATCCAAACCCAATGCAGTTCTCCGTATGAATTGTACGGAAGACCATACGACTCACTAATATATACGAATCGTACTCGGAACACACAGTACGCGACGTCCGTACGGCTCGAAGCAGCATTTCCCGACCCAGCAAGTATGATTCGTCTCTTCAATACTCTGTACGACTCTTTTTTTACGGGAGCTGAAAACATCTATAAAATCTGATTTCGCCGCGTATGAAACGGACCCCCCCGGGTATGGTGTGTACACCCCATGATTACTGGGGTACGGTGTGTAGGGGTACAGTGTATTGGAGTACGTTGCATAGGGGTACGGCGAATGGGGTACGGTGCATGGGTGTATGGTGCGTAGGGGAACGTAGCATTGGGGTACGGAGCATGTGTGTACGGTGCGTAGGGGTACGGTGTGTAGGTGTACGGTGAGTACCCCCATGTATGCAGGGGTACGGTGTGTATGTGAATATGTGTATCTCCGTACAAATAGCTACTACGATGTTTTCCGTACGAATCGCGTTCTCAGTCCCCGGTCCGGATCGTACTTGTCGGGTCGTACAGCATGTTTACAATTCGTATGGTTCCCCGCGAGGGTCCGGTACATATGGATTTTCAAAGGTTTTTCGTACGGTTCGCACAGATTCAGACGTATTTCGAGAATACGAATCGTACTACGTGATTCGGACGGATTAGTGCGGTTCGTACGGAAACGGCTACGAATGTGCTTCGTATGATGGATTCATTTCCTGAATCGGAATCGACCCCTAAATATAAAAATTAAACTTAATTAAAAAAATACAAACACACTAACATAATAATTAATATATATACATATATTAACTTTAAAATAATGTATTAACTATTATATTTATTTAATTTTTAAACTTTTAAATGTTATGAAAATAAAATATCTACATATATCAATAATTTGAAATGAAAAAAACGTTCTATAATTAATTAAAACATTACACTATTAAAACAAAATTAAAACATACATTTTGCAACTCAATATATACAACAGTAGGAAAAAGGTTGGATAGCAAAACAATTAAGGGGTCCATTACGATGGCGGGCGGACTTTGTCCGCAAACTATTGTAAGGGAGCCAGGGACCAACCGCTGAAGTCGTGGAGGTCCCGCCATGTGCATTAGGATGCGCCCGCCACACTGGCGGGCGCATCCTGGCCCCTTTACATTGCGGGTAGATTTTGCTGGCTGCAGACCCACTCGCAGTGTAAATGGACTGTACACGGCATTGCCATGCACTATATATCAGGCACCACGTGGTGCCTGTCACGTAGTGCATGGCAATGAGGGGGGTACCATAGGTACCCCCCCATGTGCAAACCCCCACCCCCAACACCCTGGGGACCTGCTACAGGCCCCCAACAGCAAAGACCGCAAGCCTTTCATGGGGGCAACGGGAATTACTATTCCCACTCCATTGAGTCCAAAAGTAGGGTAATTGTTGGATAGTAGAAGAATTTATTTTACTATTCCAACTACAATAAGTTCAACAGTAGGGAAAGTGTTGGATAGTGGAGGGGTGAAAATTACTACTCCCACGCCAAAGAGTGCAACAGTAGGGAAAGTGTTGGATAGAGGAGGGGTAAAAATTACTATATCCACTCCACTGAGTGCAACAGTAGGGAAAGTGCTGGATAGCAGAGGGGTAAAAGTTACTATTACCACTCAAGTGAGTGCAACAGTAGGGAAAGTATTGGATAGCGGAGGGGCAAACATTTCTATTCCCACTCCAGTTAGTGCAACAGTAGGGAAAGTGTTGGATAGCGGAGGGGTAAAAATTACTATTAACACTCCAGTTAGTGCAACAGTAGGGAAAGTGCTGGATAGCCGAGGGGTAAAAATTATTATTATCACTTCCGTGAGTGCAACAGTAGGGAAAGTGTTGGATAGCTGAGGGGTAAAAATTACTATTACCACTCCAGTTAGTGCAACAGTAGGTAAAGTGCTGAATAGCGGAGGGGTAAAAATTACTATTCCCACTTCAGTGAGTGTAATAGTAGGTAAAGTATTGGATAGCGGAGGGGTAAAAATTACCATTTCCACTCCAGCGAGTGCAACAGTAGGGAAAGTGCTGGATAGCGGAGGGGTAAAAATTAGTATTCCCACTCCAATGAGTGCAAAAGTAGGGAACCTTTTTGATAGCGGAGGGGTAAAAATTACTATTCCCACTCCAGTGAGTTCAACAGTAGGGAAAATATTGAATAGCAGAAAAACATAAATTGCTAATAACATTTAAACAATTGAAAAAAATTAAATAATCTTAAAAATAAATAAACAATATTTTTTTAAATGTAATATATTAAACATATTAAAAGAACACATAATAATTTTATATACATATAATAAAAACCTACAAATATGACATAAAAAAACAATGAATCCATTTATAAACAATATTTATTCTAAAGGAACTAATATTCACAAACAAACAAATTATTTAAAGCATAATTGTATTTATTTTATATCCTACCCTATACCACCAATAAAAAAGACATCAGCATTTTTATTGAAATGTATTTCCATAATTAACATATTTAATAATTCATTTAAAATATATTATTAATTAAAATAAGATAATAAACATCTATTGAGTACACATACTTTAACACTATAGTATCCACAACATACACCTAAAATTAATTACTCAATTATGATTATTAATTACTAATTCATTGAAATTCATTAACAAATAATTAATAATTCATCAATAAAAAATTAATACTTCACACCCTTCACACCATTTATACCTATAAATACCACACCACACACCTAAAATAAATTACACTATTACCATAATTAATTACTAATTAACTAATTTAAATTAAATAACAACAAATTAATTATTCATCAATAATAAAACACATTACTGCCCACCCTTCCCACCATTTACTACAATAAACACCACAACACACTCCTAAAATTAATGACACAATTACCATAATTAATTACTAATGAACTAATTTAAATTAACAATTAATAATTAATAAATAAATAAAATACTTCCCACCCTTCCCATTTACACCTATAAACACCAGATTACACACCTACAAATAACAATACATTCGCCTTCAATAATTACTAATTAATTATTTTAAATTAATTAACAACTAATTAATAATTCATCAATAAAAAATAAATTACTTCCCATCCTTCACACCATTTACACCTACAAACACCACAAAACACATCTAAAATTAATTACACAATTAACATAATGAATTACTAATTAATTAAATTAAATTAAGTAACAACAAATTATTAAATAATTATTAATAAATTATTTTACACATTTAACACTATAACATTACAATTAAACAAATATTAATAAATAAAAAATATTAAATACATTTTATATATTTAACTTACTTACCACCCTACTACCCTATAAACCCACAACCCGCTATGAAATAAAAAATGCAAAATTCAATTAAAAAAAATGAACTACTAAAATTTTAACACATATAATAAAAATACAAACAATTCTTATACAAAAAACAAACATCACACACATATTAAATATGTACTAAAGTACATAACATTAATAAAAAATTGATATTTTTTACATCTATATTTTTACAAACGATATTAAACGCTTTGATATTTTTTAAATCAATATTGATCATGATGATTTTACTTTAGGTATTCCTGACCCACTATATTTTTACCATGATATTTGTGCAATTCGATATTTTTACCTCAATATTTTTTCTCTGCACCGAGGCTTGCACCGTCATTCAGAAGCAGCCTGCGCAGGTAAGAGCGGTGGGGAGGGCTGGGGGGGGGACTCAACAGAAAATGACAAAGGAAATTTAAAGAAATAATTAATTTCCCCTCGTCCTCCGTCGAGTCCCTTCTAACTGATAGGTTTCATTTTCCGATGCCCCGCCCACTTACATTTACATTTATGAGTTAGCATAATGTGTCTAACTAATGATATATTCATTTATGCATTTACGTTTATATTCTCCATCTCATTATTCATTTATGTGTGTGATATTATTTCGTTTTCTCAGCTTAGCTTGTGTGCCACCATTTTGGGGTGTTTCTCTCTGCGTGCGAGTTGCACTCGCTCATTCCCCCTCCCGTAGGAATAGGAAAAACCCTGGACGCAGCAGTTTTCGTTTCTTAGCTAACTGTGATCGAAACTAATAACAAAAACCCTAATCAGTAATGTTCTCATGCGCTGGAGATGCTGAGGCCCGGCTCAGCGGCCATGGGCAGAGATAACCAAATGTTGCGCTTTCAGGTGCAGATGCCTCTTGTATGAGGCCATTGTTCGCCCTCTCCGGGGTCCAGTACTTTTCCAGTATGGGCGTGTTTTACTTTGCTGTACCATGTTATAATGTATTGCTGTGATGAGATGAGTTAGTCCTCTCGGCGCACTCCTAGGGGTGAGGTCGGACAGGGCCCTCTCAAATGGGAGTTTGTGGCCGAATAAAACACTTTGTTTATTCTTCTCCACTGTCCGGCTGACTTACTTGATGATCATAGGTGAGTGCGGTAAGTCACTCGGGTGGATTTGAGCCACGCTTATCACTAACCCTGGGCGAAGGACTTCGCTACGCCCACGAAGTAGTGTTACCTTCTTCGCCCTTTGCAAAGTAGGCATAGCAGGCAACACTACGCCCATTCCTTGGGCGTAGCGAAGTTGCCTGCCACCGCCTCCCTCCCGCCCTCCCGAACATACCTAATTTTAGTAAATGGGCAAATAAATATAAACAAAAGGCACTTACCTTATCCCCTGCGTCCCGGGGCTCCCTCTGCTCGTTCACGCCGCCATCTTGATAACCAATGCGCATGCGCGGCCGCCCGCGCATGCGCATTTCTCACGAGAAATGCGCATGCGCGGGTGGCCCATTTACTAAAATTAGGTATGTAGGGGAGGGGGGCATGCGGTGCTTAGTGGGGCTATGTGAAGTGCGTAGGTGGGCGTAGTTTCTCACCCACTTTGCGTTGCTTCGCGTAGCCCCACTACGCATACTACGCCCAGGGTTAGTCCTTTCCCCACCCCATCCCAATGTTCTGCTGCCCTTACCTGCACGGGCCACTCCTGCCACCCTTAGCTGTGCCACACTCCTTCTGTGCATGAGAGAAGCTTGCACTGCGCCTACCCAAGATGCCCTACATCTGAGCCCCATAGATTTTTGCGGTGGCCCTACAATCAATCATGGGTTTATAGAGCGCAGCTACTCACCGAGAGGGCCTCATGGCGCGGGGGGAGCGCAGGTTTCGCAGGATCCAGACGATCCGTCTAAGAGACAGGTCTTGAGGTCCTTTGTGAACTTAAAGAAAGTTGGCGTCTGTCTGAGGTGAAGTGGGAGGATGTTCCATGCCTTGGCCGCGAGGAAGGAGAAAGAATGGCCTCATGTTCTGGTCTTCTTGATGCGGGGCACCGTAGCAAGGGAGAGCTGGGCTCAGAGGGGGGATCTTCGGGGTACGCGGAATGAGAGGCGGTAGTTCAAGTATGCAGGTCCTGTGTTGTGCAGGGTTTTATGAGTGTGGCTGAGAAGTTTGATTCTCTTCTCGATGGGGAGCCAATGTAGTGTTCGCAGGTGTTGGGTGATGTGGCAGTAGTGAGGTAGGTTGAGGACTAGTCTGGCGGATGCGTTCTGGACATTCTGGAGTTTGCGGGTGAGGTTCTTGTTGATTCTGGCATAGAGAGCATTGCCGTAGTCAAGTCTGCTGCTGATGAGGGCATGGGAGGTGGGTTTACTGTGTTCGAGGGGGTTCCATTTGATGGTCTTTCCTAGTCGTCTGAGAGTATGGAAGCAGAAGGACGAGACAGCGTTGATTTGGTGGTCCATTTTGAGTTCGAACTCCAGGATGATTCCGAGGTTGCGTGAATGGTCCGTGGGGGAGGGTGGGTTCCCAAGGGCCTGGGGCCACCAGGTGTTATTCCAGGCATTGGGGTGTGGGCCCACGATGAGTACTTCAGTTTTGCCCGTGTTGAGTTATAGGCAGCTGTTCTTCATCCACCTGGCGACTGCTTGCATTCCTTCTTGAAAGTTGTGTTTGGAGACGTTGGGTTTGTTGGGTAGGAAGAGGATGAGTTGGGTGTCATCTGCGTAGGCTATAATGTTGAGTCCGTGGGACCTGACGATGGGGGCGAGTGGGTCGATGTAGACATTGAACAGGGTGGGGCTTATGGAGGATCCTTGGGAACTCCGCAGTTCATCGATGTGGGATCCGAGAGGAAGGAGGGGGGAGTCTAACCAGCTGCGTTCTGCCCGAGAGGAATGAGCGGGTCCAGATGAGGGCCTTGTCCCGGGTCCTTGTGTGGAGGAATCTGCGGGCTAGGGTTCGGTGAGAGACTGTGTTGAAGGCTGCGGAAAGGTCCAGTAGGATGAGGGCCACAGTCTCCCCTCTGTCTGTTGCGGCGAGGAGGGCGGTTTCAGTGCCCTACCAATGCTGCACTACTTCTGCAGCGTTGTAGCTCCTTTATGCATTGGGAATACTTGCACTATCACTTCTCGTGTATATCGGGGAAGCTTGCACCCAGCTATCCGTGCAGCACTGCTTTTATGCATCAGAGAAGCTTGCATGTCTCTGCCGTACTGTACTGTGTCGGTGCACCTGTGAGACCTGCACACCCCTTCCCATGCTGCACTGAACCTGTCCCCAGAGACACTTTCATGCCACTGCCCATGCTGAACTGTGTCTGTTCACCAGAGAGGCTTGCACACCCATACTCGTGCTAAACTGCACATGTGCAGCAGAGAAGATTGCATGCACCCACCTGTGCTGAACCAAATTGGTTTGCATGCCCCTGCCCATGCTGCGTGCATATGTGCACCGAAGAGGCTTGGATACACCTGCTTATGGTGTACTTTGCCTATGCACCAGAGAAGCTTCCATGCCTCTGCCCGTGCTGCACTGTGTCTATGCACCAGAGGAGCGTTCATGCCCCTGCCGGTGTTGCAGCAGAGAAGCTTGAACACTCATGTTCATGCTGCACTGCGTCTGTTCCCAGAGAAGATTGCACACCCCTGTCTGTGCTGCACTGTGACTGTGCACCAGAGAGGCTTGCACGCCCCTGCCCTTGCTGAACTGCATCCGTGCACCTGAGATCCGTGCATGCACCTGCCCGTGCTGAATCAGAGAGGCTTGCAAGCCCCTTCTCATGCTGCACTGCATACGTGCACCGGAGAAGCTTGCACACCCCTTCCGATGCTGCACATTGCCTGTTCACCAGAGAACCTTGCACGCCTCGGTCTATGCTGCACTGTATCTATTTGCCAGAGAAGCTTGCATACCTCTGCCAGTGCTACAGCAGAGAAGCTTGGACACCCCCTGTTTGTGTTGCACTCTGGCTGTTCCCCAGAGAAGCCTGCATGCCTCTGTCCATGCTGCACTGTATCTGTGCACGAGAGAAGTCTGGACGATGCTGCCTGTGCTGGAATGTGTCTGTGCACCAGAGAAGCTTGCGCTGTCCCTACCCGTGCATCACTACTTCTCTCTACTGGAGAAACCTGCACACCCCTTCCCGTGCTGCATTACATCAGTGCGACAGAGAAGCTTGCACTGCCCCTGCCTAAGCTACACTACTTGTGTTCACCAGAGAGGCTTGCATGCCCCCTACCCATGCTGTACTGCGTCAGTGCACCTGTGAAGCTTGCAGGCCCTTCCCATGCTGCACTGCCTCTGTGCATCACAGATTGTGGCACGCCCCAGGGTGTACTGGACTGCATCTCTGCACCAGAGTGGCTTGCACGCCCCTTCTCGTACTGCATTATATCCGTACACCAGAGTAGCTTGTACTGCCCCTACCTATGTTACCCTACTTTTGTTCACCAGAAAGGCTTGCACATCCCAGCTCACGCTGCACTGCGTCAGTGCACCTGCGATGCCAGTACTACCTTCCCGTGCTGCACTGCGTCTGTGCACCACAAATCCTTGCACGCCCTTGACTTTACTGCACTACATCTGTGCACAAGAGAAGCATGCATGCCACTACCCATGCTGCACTGCTTTTGGGCATCTGAGAGGCTTGCAGGCCCCTTTGCGTGCTGCACTGCGTCTGTGCACCACAGATCCTTGCACGCCCCTGGCCGTGCTGCACTGCGTCAGTGCACCTGAGAGGCTTAAACGCCCCTGCCCGTGCTGAACTGCGTCAGTGCACCATAGAGGCTTGCACACGCCTCCCTGTGCTGCACTGCGTCAGTGCACCCGAGAGGCTTCCACGCCCCTGCCCGTGATGCACTGCGTCAGTGCACCTGAGAGGCTTAAACGCCCCTGCCTGTGCTGAACTGCGTCAGTGCACCATAGAGGCTTGCACACCCCTCCCTGTGCTGCACTGCATCTGTGCACCAGAGAGGCTTGCACGCCCCTTCGCGTGCTGCACTGCGTCTGTGCAACACAGATCCTTGCATGCCCCTGGCTGTACTGCACTGCGTCAGTGCACCTGAGAAGACTGCAGGCCCTTCCCATGCTGCACTGCATCTTTGTGCCACAGATCCATGTGCGCCCCTGGCTGTACTGCACTGCATCTGTGCAACGGGGAAGCTTGCAGGCCTGTTCCTGTGCTGAACTGCATCTCTCTACCAGAGAGGCTTGCACGCCCCTGCACTACGTCAGTACATCAGAGTGTCTTGCATGCCCCTGCCTGTGCTGCACTGAGCCTGTGCCCCAGAGAAGCTTGCAAACCCCTGCCCATGCTGAACTGTGTCAGTGAACCGAGTGGCGTGCACGCCCCCGCTCGTTCTGCACTGCGTCAGTGCACGTAAGAGACTTGCACGCCCCTGCCGTGCTGCACTGCGTCAGTGCACCGGAGAGGCTTGCACACCCCTCCCTGTGCTGCACTGCATCTGTGCACCAGAGAAGCTTTCCCACCCCATGCTGCATGTCGTCAGTGCACCTGAGGCTTACAGGCCCCTGCCGTGCTGCACTGCATCAGTGCACATGAGTGGCTTGCAGGCCCCTTCCCGTGCAGCACTGCATCTGTGCACTACAGATCCTTGCACGCCCCTGGCTGTACTGCACCTGTGCACCTGAGAGGCATGTACGACCATACCTGTGCTGCACTGCGTCAGTGCACCCGAGAGGCTTGCACGCCCCTGCTGCACTGCGTCAGTGCACCCGAGAGGCTTTCACGTCCCTGCCCGTGCTGCACTGCGTCAGTGCACCGGAGAGGCTTGCACGCCCCTGCCCGTGCTGCACTTTGTCAGTGCACCTAGAGGCTTGCACGCCCCCGCTGCACTGCGTCAGTGCACCTGAGAGGCTTGCACGCCCCTGCCCGTGCTGCACTGCGTCAGTGCACCCGAGAGGCTTGCACGCCCCTGCCGTGCTGCCCTGCGTCTGTGCACCCGAGAGGCTTGCACGCCCCGGCTTGCACGCCCCCTGCCTGTGCTGCACTGCGTCAGTGCACCAGAGAGGCTCGCACGCCCCCTGCCCCTGCTGCACTGCGTCAGTGCACCAGAGAGGCTCGCACGCCCCCTGCCCTCCCCATACATATGCAGACGGCGTCCTCCCCTGCTGTCAATCAGGCGCTGTTCTCCGGCAGGTAATTCACTTGTTAGGTATAAAACATATCGTGCGGCGGGTCCTGGAAGCTGCGTCTACTGTCTTCCAACAAAGAGATGATTTGATGCGCGGCAGAGGGAGCCGCCGAGGAGCAGCGCTCCGGAATTACTGTAAATGTGTCATTTTCTACGGCTCTGCTCAATATATCTCTTCCTTTATAACACTGGGGATTACTGCGGGGTCCATTGAATGCGGCCCAGGAACCCCGAGCTGGAAATTACTTTGGGAAAGTTACAAATCATCGGAGCAACTTTTCTGCATTGACGACCAGAGCAGGCGAATCTCTGAGCCTCTCTCTGTGCTCGGAGAGGAGAACAAGATCACACAAGGAGCTGCCTGGCACAGAAACATCTCTGAGCAGCGATGAAAAGATGTTTTGCTCCCCAATTTCGGTGCAATTTAAAAACACAAAGGGGCATATTATCAAGGGGGTTTATCTCCGCTTTTTTGGCTTTAAAAGCCAAGAAAGCGGAGATAAAATTATCTCCCTATTACCTAGCTGTCGCTAACACCAGTTAGCGACAGCTAGTAGGAGATAGCGACCATCTTGGGCCCCACTTTGCATGTCAGTGATATTTATCACTAATGATATGCAAAGTGGGCGTGCCAAGATGTTAGCGACTGAAAACAGTCGCTAACATCGCTATCTCCTATTACCAACTTTTGGAGATATTCGCGCTAAGCGCGAATATCTCCAAAAGCTAACACCTGCCCTGAGCAGTTCTTAGCCATGTTATCCAATGGGAGGTGGATAACATGGCTAAGAGCATTAGCTCGGTAATGCATGAATATCGCTGACTTTTCAGCGATATTCAGGCATTGTGGCCGTTTTTTATCGCATTTGCGATAAACCTTGGTAATACCAAGGTTTATCTGCGATAAAAATCGCCGCAGCTTAGCGGTAAAATTTTACCTCTAACCAAGCAATAGCGATAATTATCGCTATTGCTTGGTAATATGCCCCAAAGGGTGGGCAGACCAGTGGCGTAGCTAGCCATTCTGCCACCCATGGCGGTCCATGTCTTTCCCTCCCGCGGTGGCCGCAGAGTGGGGGGGTGCTGGAGCGATATGCTCGCGATTGTGTTGTATCTTGACTCCCATGTTATGCTTGGCCTCTCTGTGGAACTTGCCTTCTCTGTGGAATCTTGATGTGGTGTGATGTGGCTGTGGTGTGGTGTGGCTCACTGGTTAGAAGCTCTGCTGTTCATCAAACATTCGTTGTTGATGTGAACTGGGCGCGTTGGATTGTTCTTTTACGCATACCCTTTCTTCACCAGCAATAAGGTGAATTTTAAACCTTGGTCCCACGCAGTCCCACACGAATCACACAGGTGGCGACGAATACTGGAAACACAGGGGGTCACAATCCTGAAAGATTGAAGGTCCTGAAGATAGCCTTAAGGATTCTTAACAAACATAAGGCTGAAACGTCGACTTACTTGTCCACTTCTTTTGATTATGATTTGTTTTGCACAGCGATATCTTTGTATATATTTAACAGGATAAGCTGTCATGTATCAATATTGAGTGGAACACAACACAAGTGGACCAAAGGAAAATTTATTAATTTCTTGTCCATTTGTTTTTCTATTGATTTGTGTTTGTTTTTATATAACTGTACCCTTGATGAAGAAAACTGTATATAAAATAATATTTCTATCAAAATCATTTCCCGTGTAGCTCTCTTTCTGTTGAGTTTTCACCACTTGGTCAAAATTAAAAGTGACACAATTTATTTTAAGTATAGGTCTTAATTTTATTAAGTTGGTCATAAAAACATTTAATGAGAGATCGACCAATTACCTGCCACTAAGGTATCACTGAATAAAACCCCTTGTTAGCATTTTCTTATATTAAATTGAAGCCCAAGCTCGCAAGGGTATATTGGGTCACCCACCTTTATTGAAATCATCTCCACAACGGCCCCCCACAGACGCCGGGGATGCCTGGTTTCACCTTGGAGATACCCAGTAGGGACCATGTCACAGGGAAAACCAGGACGGGTTCCCCAGCGGTCTACAGCGCGGAGATACCCCATGTGGGGTGATTCATGCGCTTTACAAGACATCATTATATTACATGTGATGTCACCTTACAGAATGTTGGGAGTCAACTGGCCACAGTTGGCTGGGATGAGCAGCATGCTGGCTGCTCCTGGTGGGGTCTCGCGTTGATCTTTTACCATCTGGAATAAAACCTCTTTGAATCACCTGAACCTGCGGGGACTTGATCACTACAGATTGCCTCCCCACCTCAAACACACAGAAAAGCAGGAGGGATGCCGCCCTCAATACTTGTGCCGCCTGGGGCAGACCGCCTCCACTGTCCCCCCCTTGCTATGCCACTGGGACAGACTGTTACGTTCCTACATGTTACTCTTTAACATGGAATTCTGCCCAAAATCCACCAATTGAGGCGTGGCAGAATTTTTCTCTTCTGAGGCCCCAGAATACATGAGCTGGCGAGCGTGAAGGAGATTTTCTAACTTGGGCGGTCGCAGGCGCTCGCAAACGCTCGCGAACGGTCAGGGTCAGAGGGCTGCTCTTGGTCCATATGTAACATCAGTTGGAAGCACTTTGGTCATGGTCCCAGTGAACCAACTCAATCTGGATTCAAGGGGAAATACTTTCTTCTGTTTCAAACATACATTATTGTGGTGCAGACAAGGCATTTATACCCTTTTCGATGCTCATGACGAGCTGAGCTCGTCATGAGGCACGACGCTCCGGTGCTCATGACGAGCTCAGCTCGTCATGAGCCGTGGAACGGTCTCACACGGGGATAATTCCCCTACTGTGCTGAGCGTTCCACGCAAACGGGTGTGGTCATGACAAGCTCAGCTCATCATGAGCACACGAGCTCGTCATGAGCACCGGGGCGCTGCGCGCACCCCCCCCCCAGCACAGCGGGGGGAATTACCCCCGCACGGAAGGGATACAGAACCAGAGCTGCTTCTGAGGCTGGCACCCTTACACCTAAGTCAGGCTTATTGGTGGCATCGTGTTTGCTCAGTGAAGATTGGCTTGTCAAGTTCATAATTTTAAAGGTGTTTGTGTTGGTTAACGTGACGGTAAATTATACCCAAAATCAGCCTACTGAACAATGTGACTCATGAAACCATCCCTGGGGGTCTCCTCACAACCACCTTATCAGGTGCAACAGGATTGTCAGGGCAAGATTTGTTTCGTGTCTTCTTCATGGAAAAATTCCAATCACACACTGGTTTATATTGTAAGGTGTTTATGATGGTGCTGTCACGCTATCCGTGAGAGTGAGTGAAAGAACAACCAACACGTGTTTCACCTCTTTACACGGCCATCCGGCCTGGGGCTTCCTCAGGGCTTTACATACATTCATAAATTGCAAGAGAAGGGGGTGGTGTGTATCCCCATGAAAAACAAGGAGGGATGTTAGTAGGACCAGTGAGAAAAAAGGAAAGAAAAGGAAATGTGAATTTGTTAATAATCAGGTGGTACTGACTTTATGCACCTGTTGGCATGGTCCATCACAACCAAAACATGTTTGTTACCTGAGGGGAACAACGTTTACAACGCAACTTTTACAACGCACTTCCATTACAACGAAACTTTTACAACGCAACATCTATTACAACGCATGTCATTACAACGCAACCATTACAACGCATGACACTACAACGCATAGTACCCCTACACTATCCAACACCTACCCTACTGTTGCACCCCCTGGAGTTAGAATAGTATTTTTTACCCCTACACTATCCAAAACTTACCAATTATGCATTGTAATGGTATGCGTTGTAATGGTATGCACGTTATAAAGGTAGTATGTGTTGTAATGGAACTCGTTGTAATGGTAGTTTAAGGAAATTCATTGTAATGGCATGCGTTGTAATGGAATGCGTTGTAATGGATTGTTGCGTTGTAAAAAATGCATTGTAATGGCATGCGTTGTAAAAGTATGCGTTGTAACGAGATACAACCATTACCTGATGCTGCTGAGTGGTTAGTCGGACCAAGAATGCCAATCCACACCCAGTGGAATGGAACATCTACTACTGGCATTGCCAGTAAGGTTGCCTTCATCTTACCTCCTTGCTTAACACTCATTTGGCAAGTAGGTCTGGATGAAATTTGAATGAAGGCAGCGTAATCCATGTAACATTGTGAATTTCGCATTACACTTGTTACCGCAAACGCACAGGATCAACCAACCGCAAGCAGTAGTTGTTGGTGGTGCTTTTGTTTAAACGTAACCTTATCCTAAAAATTGACGCAAGGATGCATTTCACTCTAAAATACAGTGCAAAAAGGATGATTTGTATTTCACGTAATTACATAAGAGCAAATTACACTGACTTTGCACACATCTATTGGCAAGTAGGACAGGTGCTACAGGAGCTTTCTGTGTCTATGAGCATCACATGCCAATAGGACAGAGGGTCCCGCCTACCCTGGGGCTTTCTATTCTCCAAGTGTCCTGCTAATGGCACTTTGTTGGCCAGTGACTGCAGGAGGTTTCTGTGCACTAGTGGAACAACTATCCTTTTGTAGCACCTTCCTCAGGATTTACAGGCTTCCTGGACAGAAGTCCATCCTCCAAGCCAGAATAATACTCCCTGTTCCTGGGCTTCCTCCTGAAGTCTCACATCTATAAGACACTAGTTGTGCCTGGCTGGAGTCGTCCCGCAGCTAGCAAAGCATGCAGCTCTGGCAGTGTCTCAAACTCCAACCCCAATCCGGTTTCAGGGACTTCATCGTCCTCTCCACCCGAAGCAAGGGCATAAAGTGCCGCATCCTGTGTCTTCTCAGAGCTTGCCCTGGTCCGTTCACTACTCTTTTCTGCTGCTTGAAATTAACGAGTGGTCACAGTTGTTTCCTGAGACTGGTGTTTAACCCGTGCCCTCAAAAGCACAGCTGATGTGGAATAACCTGTGTGGGCTTCTGCCCTAGAACTAAGCAGACTCCATCGGATTCTTACCTAAAAGGCAAACAGCTGGCCCTACCTGCAAGAGGTCCTGATTCGGCTGGGCTTTGGCCCCAAATTCTGTGCCTGGGTCCACCTCTTATACCATAACCCTATGACTCGTGTTTGAGTAAGTGGATCGGTTTCCAGATCTTTTTCATTACATAGGGGCACACGTCAGGGGTGTCCCTTATCCCCCATGATTTTTGCATTGATGCTCGAACCACTTGCTGCGTGGGTCGGGAAGAACCCGTTGGTCCGAGGTATTGATGTGGGGGGCGAGTGTGTGGTGAGTATTTCCTTAAATGCTGATGACATATTGCTATAAATGAGCAGACCCAGGCAGACAATCCATAGAGTTATCAACATACTCTCTCTCTTTTGTAGCTATTTAGGATACCAGATAAACTGGGATAAATCACTATTTTTTAGCTTAACTGGCAATATCCCACAGCTAGAAAAGGCGCAAGAAGTCCCTAAGGGAGCCACACCGGATGGTCTCAAGTACACACAAATGCCCATATATTACCTGTTTTTTTGCGATAATACCAATCTCACAGTAGTCAGCACCTCCAATTACACAGTGCCTACAAGTGTAATGTAAATATATCAACTAGCTAATCACAAGTCACAATTCAATATTAATCCAAAAACATTTTCGAAAATTCAACAGAGAAAAGAACAGAGAAAAAACAATTGTCTGTAAACTTATAACATATATGTGTTTATTCAACAGTTTTACAATTAAATTTCAATAAAAAAGATCAAAAGAATGCATATAGTAATGATACACAGTACATGATTATATAAAAACACAATATATGGCGGTAATTAAAATGTTCGTGAGGAACAGGTGTCGACGCGGCGTTTCGGTTAAAAAGCAAATTAAAACCTTCTTCAGGACAGTTTTTATAAAGAAACAAACAATTACTATTTCATATATGTAATACAGTTTCACATATATCCACTTTATTTTTGTTTTACTCTCTGCTCGTTTTGTTTCATTTTATTAAATTTAACAAACATAAACTTAATTTGGGGACATAATTACTAAGCACATTATCTTGATCTAAGGAGGTATATTTATTGGTATCATCAAAAAAAACGGTAGGGCTGTGTTTATGTGAGAAAAACATTGTGGCTTATCCACTCTGTGTGTATTTAATATATATCTACACTCTAGCTGTGATGTATGAACTCGCTTACCTCAGTATCTGAGATTTATGATTTTCTCAGAGGTAGGCTAGGACCGTATCCTGGATAGGGCACACCGGAACAAAGTCGATATCCTAATTTCTAGATTCTAGGTATGTCTTGATGTTCAAATTTCTGAAAATAACATGAAGTTAGAGGTATCTCAATTAATCGTATATAAGTAGTGAGTACCCCTCATTTTCAGAATTGTGTTCCTGTCTATTAGGTTACAGAGATGAAAAAATACCTTCATATATTATGCTACTGGTTCACACTAATTAACAGGAGCCACCAATATCGGGTTGTTTGTCCACCTGAGTATATCTGAGAAAAGAAACAGAGGCATCGGATAGTCCTCAGTATCTAAATTACTTTGTCTCTTCGGTCTATACATAAATTGTACTCCTACTTACCAACTATCTCTATATATGGCAAATCGCTGTAGTCACGGACCTTATCAATTGGTTTTTCGTGTCAGCTTTATTAGTTAGGGGGTTGACCTCCCTCTCTTTCTGCGATATCTGTTAATAAAAAACGTCTTCAATATCCACATCTTTTTTCCATTTTTATAATCTACTATTAGATTGTCTTATTACTGGACAATGCTTCTGCTGATTTGCATTAGAGTCTAAAAAGGGAGTGTTTATATAGTCTGCGTACTCTTGGTGATTAATAAAATATAAGTTTATATAAAATATATGCTGAGGGACCCTAGTCTTACCAAATACATTTTTAGATGGTTTGCCCCATTTACTAGAAAAAAGACCCGCAGTATATATGATACTGGAGATCTTTGTCGATTGCTACACTCTCAATATGTATCCTTCCATTCGATACATATTTAATAGCCGTGGTTCCCCTGGTTTGTTCGATTTTGTGCTTTGGGGGCCCGCTGTATATTTATGAGATTCGTGATTTCAAACAGACCAACATGCCCGTGGGAGCAGAATATTACTCTCTTGTTATAATCACCATTGCGCATCTTTCTAAAAATGCCTTCATCTATTGGTAACGCTTTACTCTCAATATGGGTTGATCTCAAAAGCTAAGGACTTAGCGGACTCAAGGATTAACGGTCTAATAGCTTTCTAGCTTTATCCCACAGCTCACAACAGAATGTAGAGCCTTAATACAACAGGACCAATTTAAATACCTCGGCATCCGGATCACAAAGTCGGACGAAGAGTTCGTAAATCTAAATATACAGGCCCAATTAGTGAGATGGCGCGAGGATATAGTACACTGGAGCAAATTCCCAATATCCCTATTGGGTAGAGTGGTGGTATTCACAATAACGACCCTCCCTAGGCTGCTGTATGCCCTACAGAACACCCCCTGCAAGATACCTGAGAATTTTTATTCGGATACTTGAAGGAGAGCGCCATAACCTATTGTGGGAGGGAGGCACTCTGCGCACGGCACTGCATAAGCTGCAACGGGGGGGTTTGAGGGCAGATTGGCTGTTCCGGATATTGGGAACTAATATATTACGGCCCAGCTCATATATATTAATGGATGGGTCTTTGCACCCTTCTCCGAGCCTGCATACTGGGTTGACCGGCAGGCAGTGGGGGGTGGTGGGAACACCTCAAACCTGTATTTAAAAAAAAAAAATACATAAAAGGCATCCAGCACCCTGTTTTCTTGCACCCCACATTAACCATTACTTTTTTTGCCTTTGATCACTACCTTCATGCTGCAAAACAGTTACTCCATGATGTCTCCACAGGCCAGTAGGCTGGTCCCCTTGGCCCCAGGGAGAACTTCATCAGACTAGAAATGCTTCCTCTCAGGCCATAGTCTGTAAGCAGCTCAGCACAGCTCCTCTCTTCTCTTCTCCTTTCCTCTCCTTTCTATTCCCTTACTCACTCTTCCTCTTCCCAACTCTTCCCTTCGCCTCTTTTCTGTTAGATTTTCTTCTCGTTTGAACCACGCTGCTCCAGCCCCTGCTACCCTCCTAACTAGCCACTTGTCAGCCAACCCTGCAAGTTTCTCTGCATCCTTCCCCCTGAGTGGGATCGCACGGAGTTCCTTAGTTTTGGGGAGGAACTTACCTTTCAAAAAGATAGCTCATTCTGCTGCAACCCAGACCTTCTCCTTGTTTAAGTGTATCCGCTCTCACTCTTTGTCTTTTTTCTGCTTTTATTTTTCCATTTCTTCTATTTCTTTTTGCATATCCTGATTTTCCTTCTCATTTTCTGCTCCTGCCTGTCCATTGTTTCACTGGGCTATTCCTCATGTTTATCCTCCTTTTCTTCCTCAGACTTAGCCTTCTAAAAGGCCAGTGTGTCACGACAAATTATACAAGGAATGCAAGCAGACAGCTACTCACCTCTCAGCAGCCACTCACCTCCCAGCAGCAACTCTACATCCCAGCACCCTCTCAAGCTTGAGACAGCCACTTACCTTCCATTACCCTAGCAAGCTTGCATGGCAAGTCAATCAATCAATCAGTATATTTTTGGAGCGCTTGTCACCCATGAGGGTATCCTGGCACTGCCAAGTGAACATCAGTGTGGCACATCAGCCTGAGGGCAAACTGGAAAAAGGGTCAGAAAAGGGGAAACACAGGAATCTTCTCTGGTGGTGCACAGTAGGAAAGATACTGGTTATGGCATTGGGCCACCACAGAATTTGCCAGTCGTAGACATTCACTTGCCTCACAGTCTTGGAAGCAGGGAAGAGCACGGCCACAGGAGGTATGTTGGAAAGAATACAGGGGCCCATGCATCAAACTAAAAACCGATCGCAAACGGGCAGATTCTCAGAATCTGCCCCTTTGCGACGGGTATTTTTGCATTTGGAATGCATCATCCCAAATGCACAAATCGCAATTTAAGGAATCGCACAATTTGTGATTACTTAAATTGCGATTGCATTTAAGGAATCGCAATGCATGATCCAATTTAAAATAGTGATTTTGCTAACAGGGGTCACAAATTACCGTCAAATGAAACTGGACGCTAGTTTGCGAAAACTTTGAAAAATGCACTAAAGTGCATTTTTCAAAGTTACAGGTTAAACAGACATTTTGTTTTGGGAAGAATGCTGTCTTTTCCACCTATCATGTTGTGTCCAGTCTCCCAACCTCCATGAATCTCTGGGATGCCACACCCTCCAGCAACCGCTCCATCTGCTGCCTTTGTGTTTAGCCTCTTGTCTGGAATTGTCTGGGTCTCAGGCTGATGTAACCCACCAAGGAGGTTTATCCCTTTGGCTCGTCCCAGTGGTACCCTTGAAGTCGGGATGGGGAGTATTTACTTAGGTAAAGTCTTGAAAGCAACTTCGGTATTAGGGTGTCTAGGGAATAATATTTGCTATGGGGCTAAAAGAGTTTTACACCTCAGCATTCCCAGTGGTGCAAAGCAAAATGATGCCCCCACCCCCCTCCCCCCCGGCAGAATGTGAAGAAAGGCCCTAGAGTCGCTCATATTTCACCGATATACATCGAGTTTGGGATGAATGGGGGCCCCCTTAAAGGGTTGGTCCACCTTGCCCCAAGGGGGATGCAGGGGCCTGAGTAACGCCCATGAACATTCACTTTCTCTTTCCCTTCCATAGTACCCTCTCCAGAGACCATCTCAGATTTTTCCCCACTACTCTATTTGCTCCTTAAAAAAACCCACAAAGAATTCCTTATCCTTTTTTTTTAGTTTTATATAGCGCAAACTCGGCCCAAAGGTATCAGAGCGCTTTACATGAGCACCAGTTGCGTTACAGACGGACACATTCATTTTGTTAGGCACGGGGAGATCAAGTGATTTGCCCATAATCACAGGATGTTGAGGGTCCCTGCCCAGACTCAAACTGGTTCCCCACATTTGAGGTTGACTGTGTAGCCGTTAGGCCACATCCTTGTTTCAAGGAGACTTTCCTCCTCTCTCCAAAGATATCCCTTTTAACTGTTCTAAGACCATGGTGTAAATATCTACCCTCACTTACCTTTGTCCCACATTTCTTAGTGATAGTAATGATGCAACACAACTGAATTTATTGTTCTATTTGTAATGGATGGAACTGTGATATACTCATGCAGCTTGCCACCATTCTAGGGCCACAAGGTAAGCAGGGGTTATAAGGTCACAACTGTCCTCGTTGAGGCATTTTTCCCTACTGTCTTGGGTCTTTACGTACAACACCTCAACTACACGGGAAACATCCTTTAGAACGAAACTTTCACAACGCGGTTACCATTACCAGGCAGGTTTTACAACGCAAGTCGTTACAACGACTTGCGCTGGAGGGCGCTGTAGGATAGGGAATAGTTTAATTTACTATCCAACACCTTCCCTACTATCCACGAGAACTGGAGTTGGAATAGTAAATGAAACTATTCACTATCCAGCGCCCCGCAACGCAAGTCGTTGTAACAACTTGCGTTGTAAAACCTGCGTGGTAACGGTACGCGTTGTGAAAGCACGTGTTGTACCATCATACATCCAACTACACTCTTTCATTACTTCACCCTTAGGGTTGCAGAGCAAGCAGTCCAAGGGTTCTTGTGGCTGTAGTGTTGGAGTAGAGCCACAGAGCTCAACAACTACCAAACATAATGCAATAAAGATGGTCCAATCCGGTGCTTTTCTTTTATAAAAGAGATGTACTTTCCAATACCAAAATTAAATATTGCACACAGGAAAATGTCTGTGGGAACAAAGAACTGACCATAGAGGGCAGATAGACAGAAGCAGATCAGTTTTAGAATAATCTCACAGCTTCAGCCTCACCGTGTCCGTGTTGGTAGCCCACAGGCCATTCCTTAAACCCCACTGTAACTTCTCCTAAAGCAAAAAGACTCCCAATATCTGGTGTGAGATCAAAGACGCGGGAGTTACCAGAGCACTCGGGCAGCGAGGACCCCAGCATGAAGCCCTCACTCCAGAGTGACCAGCTGCCCCACCTTCCATCAAGGTTGTTCCAAAGCTCTGAGCAGATCTCGACCAATCAGCCGGTGAAGCTGCAGGCTGCATCGGGGGGAAAGGACCAAAGAAAAAGCCCCCTTCCAAACAAGGGAAGACCCAGTCTCTGGTGCCAGTGATTCTTCGGTCTTCGGCAATCCTCTCTTTGTAGGTAGACTCCGCATAGGGCGTTGGGTGACGAGCACGGTCTGAAGCCCGCCGAAGGGCCTTATGCTTTCTCACTCTATCCTTCTCCTTGGTTGGTGCAGTGCACTTCCTATGTTTTAAGCTGAGATTGGGTGTAGCCTGTAGAGGCCATGTACATGATGACCCACTCTCTACTTCACCTTGGTCAGCATGGTACACTTCTTATGTCTTAAGCTGTGATTGGGTGTAGACTGTAGAGGCCATGGACATGGTCATGGTGACCTGCTCTCTGCTTCTCCTTGGCTCCTGCATTGCTCTCTTTCTTCTGGGGCGCAGTGCCCCGATGGTGCTTTACCAACAATTGGAACCACTCCAGCACTCGGGTCGGCTCCTGTGTCGCTCACGCTCTGGTGCACACTTTTGTGTATCCCTTCCTCTCCCGCACAGCAGATGGGATTTTCTGGGTATCTTCAGCAACCCTCTCTCTGCAGCCCTGGTAGGCTCTGGTACTGAGACAGTCCCATAGCATCTCCAGCAGCAGCTGTAGACATTGCAGGTGAAGGTCCCTCCCCTCAGGGAGACTGGTTTTCAGCAATACCAGCCTTAGAACTATTACATTCCTCTGGTACCCCACCTTTTAAGTAAATGAGAAACCTGGAATCAAGTGTGGAAGTTTCAGTCCCACTTTTACAGTCATGTTGCAGACAGGGAATGTTGATTCCACTCTCGGGGTCCTCAAATCAGTCCATAATGGATCCTTCTCTTAGTGTATCCCTCCTGCACAGGAGACAGCGGTCTCCAACTCCTGACACTCTCCATCAAGTCATGTGGAGGTGCTCTGGAAGAGACAATCAGCAGGACTCTGCTTAAAAGGTTACTGAAGCAACCCTGCCTCCATCTTCCCTCATCTCACTGCCTGAAACTAAACCCAGAGCTCAACAATAAGTGACTCAATGAAAGAGATTTAAAAAGTGTCCTTACACGCATACCCTGGCATCCTGGGGCTAATAATGGAAGACAAGAATCAAGGAAAGGCAAAACTGCAAAGATGAAATAAGGATGCCCGATACGCCACATTTTGAGCTGTTTCCTAGTAGGGCAAGAGAGGACATGCATCTCATGGTAACAGGAAGGGAATTCCAGATTTTAGTGGCTCTATAAGAGAAAGGCCTGCCACCTAGGCTATTGTGCCTAGTGCCGGGGATCCTGACTGAGAAGGTGGTAGCAGAAAATAAAAAGTGGGAGGGCTTTTAAGGGAGCAAAGTCCTTCTAAGGTGGGAGAGTAGTAAGTTATGGAAAGCGCTGTGTGCAAAGAAAAGGCTTTAATAGTGCAGCACTTGATGACGGGAAGCCAATGGAGCAGCTTGAGGGGATGATGTAGGGACTCTCAAAGTGGTGATCTGAGATCAAGCTGAGCAGTAGCATTCTGCACTACCTGAAGTCTGTTAATAAGATCTCCCATCAGGCTGAGGTCAAGAGAATTCCTGTGATCCAGGCAAGGATTCACTAAGGACTGGAAGTTGGCTTTACATGAAGAACGGGGAAGACTCAGCAGCATCTCACACAGCATGCTATGGATGGCAAAGCGGATGGAGGCCACCAGCAAGGTTTGAGGTGCAAACGAAATATGGCCAACACATGAGATGCTGTGATTCCTCGTGCAGGAGGTGGGAGTGGAGATTTCCACAAGTTCTACCAGACAAGAGGCAGACAACAAGTATGATAGCTGGGTTTCGAATACTAGGACCTTTATTTTGCGTTTTTAGGTCTCGCCTAGGCAGTGCTTGTGCTGGCTCTTCGAGACATGCTGTATTCAGGATATGGGCATAAAGCTCTGCCCATCTTTTTAATTGGCTCCTGTCCTTTGTAAATGGTGGCTTTTCATCAGTCAATAGGCTTATTAGTCCCTCCTTCATACAGCATTGTCTCTTCTGGTAACCTACCATGAGGACACCCCCTGTTACATGTGTGGTTACTCCCTAGAGTAACAACACAGCCTCAGAGCACTACTTTCTTAAAGGGCTTCAGGCAGGACACACGCTAAGTCCTAAGCAAGGCTTACAGTGGCTACTTAACTCACTAGCACATCGCACATTTATATGAGACCTTCAATAAATTTCCCTTTCATCAGCTCCACACAGGGTACAACCTAATCCAGAATTAATATAATAAGTCTTTTGTCACATTTCAAAGCTACTAATTGTATATACGAACATAGCTATTTGAATGTACTCATGGTACTATCTTGCATGCGATGCATTATGGGTAGGGTGGATATACCATATCTTCTGCAGTGTGCAGTACCATATGTGACCCGAAGAGGCCACATATGACACTGCGCCCTGCTACATGGCTAAGTAAAAAACATTGGCATTTATAATGCCAATAACTCCAACTCCAACACGTGCGAAACCGATTGCATTTCCAAATCAATCGGTCTCGTATTTGTTAAAGTTAGAGCTGTTAGCATTGAAAATGACAATGTTTTTTTACTTTTGCTTTTTTATACCGTCCGCAATAGTGCTATGAAAATATAATACTTCTACTGCAAATAAAAAAACAAAAGTAAAAAACATTGTTATTTTCAATCCCAACAGCTCTAACTTTAACAAATGCGAGACCTATTGCATTGCAAATGCTTGTTCAGTATGTTTTTGCTCATATATGTGACCACTGCCGACTTGCAGGTGGAGAAACATTTTTCTGTGTAAGAGATTATCTGAGAAGGATACCAAAATCTGCATTCTGTCCGCACAGGACATGACGTTAAAACCGAAGGGCCTGCTGAGAGCAGAACGTGGGGCAATGTATATGTTAAAGAATGTGGGGCTTAATGAGAATCCCTCATGAGGCTCACATATGGAAAAACACTCTTGAAGGGGCAGCAAGGAAACACACTGGGTTCTGTCCAAGAGAAAAGATTCAAACCACCTGAGAGCAGAATTACAGACCACAATGTCTTCAAGCTGTTGTGTGAGAATGGCATGGGAGATTGTGTGAAATGCCCAGAGAGATTTAGTAGCACCAGAGCGACTGCTTCACCTTGATCTAAGATGATTCTAAGATCATCTTCCACGGCTAAGAGAATGGTCTCCATACTGTGTTGGGCTCGGAAACCAGATTTAAGGCCCGATGTAGGTAATAGTGAAATACCGAATTCTAAATACCGAATTTTACCAATTCGGTATTTAGAAATTGGTATGTCAGATGTAGGTAAGAATTTGGTAAAAAAAACCGAATTATTAATATTTGTTATTACCGAATCTGTAATTGAGATTCGGTAATAACGAATACCTATTCATTCATTCCTATGGGCTTGGAGGCCCATAGGAATGAATGTGAAGACATTCGGTATTATCGATTCGGTATTATCAAATCGGTAATACCGGGAAGTATTTCAAGGGTGCCAGGGTGTCCAAAGGACACCCTGTTGCACCCCTGCATTGTGCATGTGTGCACATGTGGCACACATGCATGCCCTAAGGGTATGGATGTGTGCCACATGGCACATAAAAAAAAGCAAGAAAGTGTTTTTTTAAAGGAATTCGATAATTAGCACCAACTTGAAGTTGGTGGTAATTACCGATTCCTTAAGGCCCAAAAGCACTCTTTTATGTGCTTTCTACATTGCATTTAAGGAATTGGTTTTATCGATTCCTTAAATGCAAGGCTAATTAGGAATCGGCATTAAGGAATCGGTATTTACCGATTCCTTAATAGCGAATCCTTCCCTACGTCACGAATGCCTAAATACCGGTCGGTAACGGTGACATTTACCAAATTTCCCCCTTACCGACTGGTATTTGGGCCACCTTCATCGGGCCCAAAGTCTCATCAAGTTAAATTATTGGTGTCCACAGTTGCTTAACTGTTGAGAGTTAATGTGTTTCCCTTTCAATTTAGCTAAAGGGAAGCAGAGAGATGGGTTTGTAATTTGCTAATAGTACAGGTCAGTGGAGTTTTTTAAAGAAGGACTGTGATCTTGGCATGTTTCCAGCAAGAGGGTGCAGTGGCCCTCACCAGAGTAAGATTACACAGATGTCTTATAAAGTCTACAATAAAATTAGAGTCTAAGGCTATTATGTGAAGTTGGGATGGATCAAACGGAGATCTAAAATGGACCAAAGTAAGGAGACCTTTCATCTCGCCAGTAGCGATGGCACCAAACTCCGACAGGCAGAACTGATTTGTATTTGTATTTGTATATGGTAATTATAAAGCGCAAACTGTCGCTCCGGAAGGAGCAACCTGGCGCTAGTACCTGCTGGGAGAAGAGTATGGTCATTCAGGTGTTCCCTTATGCTGGGAAAAGGCAAGCTTATCTGGATTGTACTAGGCCTCTGCAGAGTTTTAGTTATGCTGGAGAAATCAGAGTAATTTCAGTAACTATGCATTACTCTTACGATGTGAAATTACCAAAATTATACCAGTTTGAGTAATTAAGAGTAATTTGGGGCAAATGTTGTATCGCAGGAGCACAGGAACAATGAGCTAAGAGAGAGTGGGTGCTGGCAACTGCTGTTCATGTTCTGTAGCATTTAGTACTAATCTCTTAGCGCAAAATTCATCCTCGGGCCCATTCTCCACTACGAAAATAGCACTAAATGCTGGAATACACTTCTCATGTAATTACACAAACTTACAACTAATTTTACGGCAATTTCCAGTAATGATGCTGGGGAGAATTATGACAGTTATGTCCACCCCTAGATTTTACACATTTGTTCCTGAAAAAATACAGCCAACATATAGCAAAGATCTTGAGAGTGAAAATATTTCTACTAGGGACTCCGCAATGAGTAAGGCTTTTTTACAATAGAGAAGAAGAGTTCTTAGCTGTCTCAATTCTTGTAGCATTTTAGCCCGCTCGGGTACAATGGACTAGGGGTTGATACTGTTTAATACTTTTCCTTTAAGTTTCTTTATGAGTCGACAGTAAGGACTGCTCTAGCTCATGTGGAACGTCTCTCATTGCTTTTGGCTATGAGCTCCTCTCATTGGTTCAAGCTTCACTCATTGGTTGGAGCTCCTCCCATTGGTTTTGGCTATGAGCACCTCTTATTGGTGTTGGATGTGAGCTTCTCTCATTGGTGTTGGATGTGAGCTTCTCTGGTGTTGCGTGCGAGCTCCTCTCATTGGTGTGAGCTCCTCTCAGTGGTGTTGGCTGTGAGCTCCTCTCAGTGGTGTTGGCTGTGAGCTCCTCTCATTGGTGCAAGCTCCTCCCAGTGGTGTTGGCTGTGAGCTCTTCTCATTGGTGTTTCCAGTGAGCTCCAGGCTCCTCTCATTGGTGCTGGCTGGGAGCTCCTCTCATTGCTGTTGGCTAAGAGCTCCTCTCATTGGCGCAAGCTCCTCTAGTATTGTGTGCGAGCTACTCTCATTGGTGTTAGCTGTGAGCTCCTCTCATTGGGGCAAGCTCCTCTGGTGTTGGCTGTAAGATCTTCTCATTGGTGTTGGCTGCCAGCCCCTCAGAATCCCATGGGCCAGAGGAGCTTTCCTATCTGAGCTAGGGCATTCCAGTGCTCCCTCGTGCCTAAGGCAGCTGATATCCACTCACTGAAGGCCAGACAAGCTTCTTCCTCCCATTGGTGTTGGCTGCGAGCTCTTCTCGGTGTTGGCTGCAAGCTCCTCTCATTGGTGTGAGGTCCTCTGGTGTTGGCTTTGAGCTCCTCTCATTGGTGCGGGCTCCTCTGGTGTTGGCTGTGAGCTCCTCTCATTGGTGCGGGCTCCTCTGGTGTTGGCTGTGAGCTCCTCTCATTGGTGCGGGCTCCTCTGGTGTTGGCTGTGAGCTCCTCTCATTGGTGCGGGCTCCTCTTGTAGTAGTGGGCCTCAGCAAGGCCTACCAGTGCTAGGGGTTCGCCATTCGCTGCACAGAGTCCTCAGACCATAGAATAGAAGTTGGCACAGAAACTGGAATAGAAAATACAAGATTTATTAAACCTCATGAGGTGGAACTACATTCACACAACACCCTTCAGTATAGTATGAAGTAGCACACTGAATGGAAGGAGCTTGGTCCTTTTATACCCACACAGGGGCTCAAAAGAAGACGGTACAAGTACAAGAAGAAGGTTTTAGGTACATATAAGGCCATACAGAAAATGCACAGTCAACAAGTGGGAGGAGCTAACATTTGCTAATTCTGGTGAACACATCCTGACAGTTACAGACTAACAGCAGCTGCATGGACAGCTGCAAGCTCAACTGAGCATGTGCGAAGCAGAAGAAACTAAATATAACCTGTCTCTAGGCAGATTCCAAGAGCAGACAACAGCAAGGTAGGACAGAGCACATGGCACATGGTAAACAAGATGGCTGCCAGAAATACAAAATTGATTCCACAAAACGGATAAGATAACCTCTAAATACAGGATGGCTTCTGCTAATGCTAACCCAATCGCTGCCAAATTACAACACTCTGGTGTTGTCTGTCTTATCTTATTGGTGTGAGCTGTGAGCTCCTCGGTGTCCCAAGGGCCAGAAGGGCTTTCCTGTCTGAGCTGGGGCATTCTAGTGCTCCCTCGTGCCTAAGGCAGCAGATATCCTCTCACTGAAGGCCAGGCAGAAAGAGTAGGCGGGGACTCTCGAAGGGCCTTAACCAACCTTTCCTGTTTATTTTAGATATAGGCCCGAGTAGGATTTTCAAAAGGAGCCAAGTTATTGACTGTCAGTGGTTTAGCTGATACTTGAAAAGGGGACTGGGGACTGACAGAGACGAGATTTGTTAAAGTGGGATCATGGAATGCCAGCGGTACACTGTGCCATTAGCGGAGATCGTCCCTCGCGCTCCACCTGGCGTCACGCGTCACTGGGGTGATCCAAAATTAATCTCTCTGGCCTCACTGCCACAAACCTGCATTCAAAATGGCGTCGCACTGCCAATCCCGATATCTATTCCCATTGCAAACATCACTCAGACTGGAATGTCAGTGTCGGGTCCGTGCACATCACAGTAGTGAACATGTACCTGAGTGAGGTATCACTCGTCAAAGACAGATAAAGGGTTACTGCTGAATTACAGATTACAAAACTGCATCCTTCCACCACTGTTCATGGTTATGTCTCTGGACATGGACCAGGGTCAAAGCTTGGTGCAAACCTCCAGATTTCCTTCTCTTTCTCTATACTTCTTCCTCTATCTCTTTCAATCTCTAAAATCCCCTGTCTACCTCAGTCTTCATAGGTCAAGGCACCCGTGGGAGACACTACAGGCCAGCCCTTTTCTACTTCCATAGTCAACACTAGTGGCCTGCGCCTGGTTGCTCTGGTAACAAGACAAAATATCGAATTTAAAATATAGAATTAGCAAAATATTGAAGTCAAAATATAGAATGGACAAAATATCGAATGGACAGAATATAGTGGTGATAAATATCGAATTGAAGGTAAGTAATTTGATATTGAATAGTAATTTTTACCCCTACGCTATCCAATGCTTTCCCTACTGTTGCACTCTCTGGAGTGGGAACAGTAATTTTTTATCCCTACGCTATCCAACGCTTTCCCTACTGTTGCACTCTCTGGAGTGGGAATAGTAATTTTTACCCCTACGCTATCCAACGCTTTCCCTACTGTTGCACTCACTGGAGTGGTAATAGAAGTGTTATACTTATTATTTCATTAATTTAAAATTACTTTTAAGACATTTTAAAAAATTCGATATTTTGACTAACTATATTTTTTTAAACTATATTTTTGATTTGATATTTTTGTACTTACCTGTTTGTAGATAGGAATTCGATATTTTTGCATTCTATATTTTTTCTTCTATATTTTGGTAATTCTATATTTGTGAATTCGATATTATGTCAGTGATCCGGTTGCTCTCTGGATATGTCTTGCTGGCTTGTTCGTTGTTCATCAACCCTTCCTATCCCGTGTGGGTCCTCCAGGACTGTAACACTCCCATCCACACTGCTTCCGGGGCAATCTGTCTCCACAGCAGTCCCTACAGACCACTGCGTCTCTTCTCCAATGGTAGCTCCACAGTCCATGTCTTACTTGTGCCTATTGCAGGCTCCACCATCCCTGTTCTCTGTTCCCATGCCCGGCAGTACAGGCCAGTCCTCTTGTGCTTCCACCATCAACCCTGTAACCCACACCCCTCTAGAAGTAGGCCGAGCGATGTCCTGCTGCTGCCCGGGGCTCACGTGAGCTACTGGGAACCCCGGTGACCAAATGGAGAGGGAGTCCCTGAGGAGTGGGGGATCTCCTGATGATAGCTGCGTAGGAGGATGCTGCCTCGAGAAGCAGAGCCCAGGTGAGAGGGGCTCGGTGTGGCCTTGGTTGGTGCCAAGTAAGGATTGATGTCCGCTTCGTTTCTCCGAGCGGACCCGCAGTTGCGAGTTACTCCAATGAAGGGGGAATGTGAATTACAGAGAGCCCAGTGGGGGCTCCCAGATCGGAGCACATTGTCAGTGCTTGTGCTCCCCCCCAGCTGCCCCGCCTGACAGTGGGCAGCTGCAACGTTTTGCCCGCATTCCTTTGCTACACAGTCCCAGTGGGGGCCCCGAGGGCACAGAGGTGCCAATGCCCACATTTGGTTTGCACAGCTGCCCAGCAATTAGTGGACAGCTGCCACATTTAGGCTGGTGCAGCTGCACGGTTGATTGCTACATTGGCAGCCAGAGTGCTAATGGGATAGCCCTGGGGAAGCCCTGACTGTGCAGGACGTAGGGCAGTTGAGCCCCAGTGGAAGGCCAGTTGGTCTGGGGGTCATTTCTGTGTTGAGGCTCCTGAGAGTTAGGATAATGTGTTTATGCCTAATGCGATATTGCGTAATGTGTTTATGCTAAAGAGGTTTGTGGCCTAACGTGTTACTGCCTAACGTCATGTTATGGTGTTTTTTGGGACTACCTGTTTGCATAATGTGTTTATGCTGGTGATGTTATTTCTTACTGCGAGTATAACCCTAATGTGAGTGATGCTTAGGAGGCTAGGGTATAAAATGTTAGACTGGTGAGGTTGGCGTATAAGGTATTTAGCGCCGAATGTGATACTGTGCATAATGTGGTTTATGTTACAGGACGATGCTGAGTACAGGAATGGCCAGTGAGTACTGGTAATGTTCTACGTATTCTATGTTCTACATTTTGCTGTGTTCTAAGTGATGGTTCTGACAGTGACATCGGAGTGTCCTTGCCAGGTATAAATAATGCCTTGTAGATATTACCTAGTGCCAGATGGCACAATGTATACTGTGTGATTACTATTCTAATGTGTTATGATAATACAAGGCCGTTTTTGATATGACCTTGTGTGGAGTTCCTTTTGTGGTGTGCCTGGTAAGTTGTTGCTGTGTGCGTGTTGCGCAAACTCTTTACACATTGCCTCCGGGATAAGCCTGACTGCTCGTGTCAAGCTACAAAGGGGGTGAGCAGGGGTTATCTTCGGCGTGTAACTCCCTTGCCCTGACTAGAGTGGTGGTTTCTGCCTGGCTTTGGTGCAAGCCTTAGCCAACCAGAAATCCCATTTCTAACATTCAGTACTTATATTCCCTCATATATTTGCTGTCTTAGCACAATGGTGGAGATGCTCATTCTTTTCACTGTTCTTGTGGTGCTCATTCCGCTAATCTGTTTCATTCTATTATCGCAGTGCACGTATTTTAGGCAAGAATCACAGTGCTTCAATAAATATTGAAATGCCTTGCTGAGTATTTCTTGTGTATTTCTTTGGGTATGCGTGAGAGTCAGAACGAAAAGTTTCTAGATCTGTTACCATGATTTCCTTGAGGGATCAGGGTTGTCATGTTCTGAGAGGTTGCACACACATGTGGTGCCCTGTTTGGACAGGGTTCCAGATGGTGCACTGTGGGCTAGCAGGGATATAGGCCAACGTATCCTGAGGGTGTGCATTGAATCAGTCTAGCACAATCCTGACGTTTATGTTGTCCAACAAACACACAGTTTTACCGAGGGAGGTACAAGCCGTGCAAGAGTACCAGAGGCCAGTCGCCGCCTGAGGCCAGTCTGCATCTATGGTTCATTACCGGTCCTCAGGTTCAGTTCACCTCTAGGACAGGCCCATAGACCCAGCACAAAGCTGCTGCCCTGGCAGGCCTGGAGCAAGAGGGACTCATCGAGGGGGGCGCAGTGCCTGAGCCGCCTGCCCACTTCCGACAAACTACCATAGTGGTAGGTGTTGTGTCCTGCTGGACACAGTCTAGTGTTTCTGCCAGCCACTCCCCCGAGGGCTGGCCCAAACACACCCCCCCTCACCCATCCACACGAGCGTCACCAGTCAGGTGACCCTGCAAATAAAAGAGCCCGAGTGCACGTGCTTGAGGCTAGTTGTTAGTACCTCATTCCAGTGTCCGTGTCATCCTTCCTAAACTATGTGTGCCTAAGGCCCAGAACATAACACTGGTGCGCTGATATAGGATGGTGACAGTCCTTTTCCAGAAAAGCAGACGACAACAGGTGCGCAGTAAAAGTCAACAAAAGGGGACAAGAACGAGTACTCGAAGTTTCACCTGAATGCACCTTCTAGGATACGACAGACACTGGTGCGCCTGGACAGTGAATGGCTACTTGGAGGACTATGTGCCAGTCAGCTGCCCCAGTACTGTCTAGAAGAATTTTACAAGGAGTTACCAACCCTGCCAAGCATGCAGAAACCAAGGCAAGATCCAAGGGCACGACGGTGCAATCTCAAGGTGCAAAAGCAATGCCCTCAAGCGAAGAGTAGGCGGAAGGGAGATTACCCGCCATCTGCAAAGCACCGAGGAGATCCCAGGGGAGAGAGGGGCCCCATGTGGCCTGAGCACAGGAAAAAGAGTTATTGTGGTCACCCTGCCTGCACCACCGTCGCCCAGCAGTGGGCCAGAGACTATTCAGAGAGTGCCTCCAATACTGCCTTAACTGAGCTCATCATGAGCCACGGCGCTCCGGTGCTCATGACGAGCTCAGCTCGTCATGAGCCGTGGAACGCTTGCATGCTGGGATAATTCCCCTGCTGTGCTGAGTGTTCCACGGCAGGTAATGCACCTGTGACGAGCTGAGCTCGTCATGAGCACAGGAGCGCCGTGCCTCATGACGAGCTCAGCTCGTCATGAGCATGCGGGCGCCGTGCGCGCCCCACTTCCCCCCCAGCACAGCGGGAAATTAACCCCCGCAGCGAAGGGGTTAAGAATGGAGTGTGCATCGGTCTGTTACAGGCATGAGGAGATCCCCTCACTCCTAGTGGCAGGCTGCCACAACTGCAAAAGAGAAGGGAAACACTTACCTCCCACAGCGACCCTAATTTACAGCCGGAATACTCTGTCGAGGAGAAGAAGAGTATGAAAAGCACTACAGAGCGGATCCATCATAGCACACCTACCTCCTCTGCCGTCCCTGAAATGGCTGACGCCCCTGAGAAGACGCCCAGTCCTATTTGACAGGACCAGACCGGTGAGTGGTCTGTGACGGGAGAAGATGCGAAGTCCAGAGAACACGATGGAGTGAGCAGGAGGTCCCTGTGAGATTGCGTGGCCCTTTCACCACATTTCCAGAGCCTGTACTGACGGAACATGAGTTGGGTGGCCTTTCGCCACATTTCAGAGCATGTTCTGATGGAAAATGCGTTACGTGGCCTTTCGCCACCCTTTAGAGCAGGTGTTGAAGCGACTTGCATTGTGTGGTTCCTGCAGCATGATGCCACTGCAACACAATGACATTGCAGCACCATGCCACTGCAGCAAGATGGCACTGCAACCAGATGCTACTGCAGCAAGACGCTACTGCGGCAAGATGCCACTGCAGCATGATGCCACTGCAACACAATGCTATTGCAGCACGATGTTACTGCAGCAAGATGCCACTGCAACCAGATGCTACTGCAGCAAGACGCTACTGCGGCAAGATGCCACTGCAGCATGATGCCACTGCAACACAATGCCATTGCAGCACGATGCCATTGTAGCACGATGCCACTGCAACCAGATGCTACTGCAGCAAGACGCAACTGCGGCAAGATGCCACTGCAACATGATGCCACTGCAACATGATGCTATTGCAGCACGATGTTACTACAGCAAGATGCCAATGCAGCAAGATGCCACTGCAGCAAGAAGCAACCTGCATTACGTGGCCTTTCGCCACATTTCAGAGAAGATAAGAAGTGGAATTTGAATTTGAATTTAAAAACATTTGTACAGCGCTCGCATACCCAACGGTTTCATGGCGCTAGTGATGATCAGTGGAGGCGGCAGTAAGGAGTTTTAGGGGTAGGCTTGGGTAAACAAAAAGGCTTTAAGATTTTTCCGGAAAAGGGGGTAGGAAAGTGAGGTGCGCAGAGCAATCGGGAGGGAGTTCCAGAATGTTGGAGCCAGGACAGCGAATCTCACTCCGCCCGCCCTCTGCTTTTTGAAGCGAGGAATGGTAAGGAGGGCTAAATGGGCCGAGCGGAGTTCTCTGCCTTGACAGTATGGTTTAATGAGGGAACAGATAAACTTGGGAGCGGTGCCCGCTCTGGCTTGGTAGGTAAGGCAGCCGAGTTTAAACAGGGCGCGCTCCCTTATAGGGAGCCAATGCAAGGCCTTGAGTAAAGGAGTAACCCGATGATATCTGGGAAGGCCATGGATCAGACGAGCCGCCTGATTCTGCACAAGTTGTAGGCGATGGATCATGTATGCAGGGGCGCCGTTATAGACTATGTTGCCGTAGTCTATACGGGACAGTACCATGGCCATCAAAATAATTTTTAAAGCTGGGGGGGAAAAGAAGCGGGAAACTTTCCTAATCACTCTGAGGGAAAAGAAAGATGAAGAGACCACAGAATTAACTTGTGGGAGAACTGTAAGCTGGGGATTTAGGAAGATACCCAGGGTCTTCACTTTGGGGACCGGGAGTGGAGGGACACCAAGGGAAAGGGGCCAAAAAGAGGGAGACCAGGGACTGCAGCCACCTCCGGTCAAGACCAATTCGGTCTTGTCCGGGTTGAGTTTGAGGTGGCTGCAGTTCATCCAATCTTGGATGAGGGTCATTGTGGTTTGGACATTCAGGGCAGATGAGGGGGAATAAGATAGATTGAAGATTAACTGGAGGTCGTCCGCATAATTGAATACGGTGACCTCCAGTTGCTGTAACATAAAAATAAGGGGAAAAATATAAAGGTTAAACAAAAGGGGGGAAAGTGATGAACCCTGGGGGACCCCGCACTCTACCTTGCGAGAGGCCGCCGCGAAGCCAGCCAGATGGACTCCCTGTGTTCTCCCAGCAAGAAAGGACTCTAGCCAACGAAAGGCTAAGCCCTCTACCCCCGCCGCCCTGACACGGTTAAGAAGGATGGTATGATTCACCGTGTCAAAAGCGGCGGATAGGTCAAGGAGAATCAGGGCTTGCGGAAGGTTGATGTCAATTCCTTCACGCAACTTGTCCATCACTGAGATGACCACTTTTTCGGTAGAGTGCAGGGGGCGAAAACCAGCTTGACAGGGGGAGAGGCAATGGTTTGTCTCAATGTGGGTGCTCAGCGTGGAGGTGATGTGGGTTTCGAGTACCTTGGCAAGGTAGGGAAGGAGAGAGATGGGGCGGTAGTTGGAGGCAGAGGAAGGGTCAGCGTCCAATTTTTTTAAGATTGGGATGACAACTGCTGATTTATGCGAAATGGGGACATGACCGTGGATAAGGGAGTCATTGAGAAGGGTCAGGGGAGGGATGGGACAAGCTGAGTAGATTTCCCTGAGTATGTTGGCAGGGGCGAAGTCCTGGGGTGAGCCTGATTTGACCCGTTGAAGCAAGGGGCCGAGGGTATCAATAGTAAGGAGTGGGAAGTTAGTCAATGTAGCAGAAGAGGGAGGAGGGGAAGGGTCCATAAAGGTAGGGGAGGGTTGGGGGATGTTATGTTTGATTTTTTCAACTTTATCTATGAAAAACTCGTTGAGCGAGTCACAGAGGGATTGAGACGGGGGGATAGTTGATGTGGCTCTGGTGGATGAGGCGAGCTCATGAACAGTAGAGAAAATTTCCTTTGATTGTGACTCTGCAACCAGTATCCTGTGGGTGTAGTATTCGGCCTTAGCTTCCAGGATGCTCTTTTTGTAAGTATGCAGAGTGGCCAGATAAGTTGTTTTTAAGGCAGGATCGTAAATTCTGCGCCAGGCTCTTTCTGCCCTTCTTGCAGCAAGTTTTTTCTCTTTCAAGTCGGAGGTAAACCAACGGTTGGCTGCATGGGCCCGTTTTACTGAAAGACGCCTAAAGGGGGCGAATTCATCTCCTGCCCTCGTAAGCCAATTGTTGATTGCGGCCAGTTGAAGGCCGGCTGTCATGCCAGTAAGGTCCGGGCAGGTCGTGGCCAGGGCCGAACAGAGAGAGGGCATGTTGACCTTACCCCATTTTCGAACCCAGGTGTTTTGGGAAGGGGGGGTTTGACCGGGAGTGATAGGGCAAGGGAGAACGTAATGGTAAAGTGGTCTGACCAGGGACAGGGTAGAATAATAGGAGGGGTGGATGAGACATTTAGTGTCCAGATTTGGTCAAGTGGAGCGATATAGGACGATGTGGAACGTTGTGTCCTACTGGACACAGTCTAGTGTTTCTGCTAGCCACTCCCCTGAGGGCTGGTCCACACACACACACCCTCGCCCATCCAACACGGGCATCACCAGTCGGGTGACCTCGCAAATAAAAGAGCCCGAGTGCACGTGCTCGAGGCTAGTTGTTAGTACCTCATTCCAGTGTCCGTGTCATCCTTCCTACACTATGTGGGTCTAGGGCGCAGAACATAACAGTAGGTACTACTGGATGTTTGCCAGGACTACCTCCTTTCCATAAGCCCTGCTGAACCGCTAGTGACTATTCAACCGACTAAGGGCCAGATGTAGGTAATCCAAATTTACCGATTTTAAAATACCGAATTTTACTGATTCGGTATTTTAGAATCGGTAAATGGTACGTAGAAAAAAATTCGGCAAGTATTACCGAATCGGTACGATTCGGTATTTACCGAATCTGTATTTACCGATTTGGTAATTCCCATTCATTCCTATGGGCCTGGAGGCCCACAGGAATGAATGTGAATTACCTAATCGGTAAATACCGATTCGGTAAAATAGGGAAACATTCAAGGGTGGCAGGGTGTCACATTGACACCCTGTTGCACCCCTGAATAGTGCTTGTGTGCACATGTGGCACACATACATGCCCTAAGGGCATGTATGTCTGCCACATGGCCCTGTTGAAAATGCACAGATTTGTATTTTCAAAGGTATTCGTTATTTACCACCAACTAATTGTAACGAATCCTTAAAGCACATAAGCACTCTTAAAAGTGCTTCCTACATGCCATTTACCGATTCGGTAAATAACGAATCGGTAAATAATGATTTGGTATTTACCGAATTATCCCCTACATCTGAAACGGCTCAATAACGGTCGGTAAGCCTGAAATTTACCGAATTTCGGGTTTACCGACCGGTAATGGTCCACCTACATCGAGCCCTAAGAGCTTTGTGAATTCTCTTAGACCATAGGTTTCCTTTAGTCTGACGGTACAGTACCCACGCTGCCCTGTTTCTGATGGATTTTGGCACATACTGAGCCAATATGTTGGTACACTCCTCAATCCATTCATCCAAGCCTTGAGAAAGCCCCAGTCCTGCACGTCAGGAGAGGGCAAAACACATGTTAGCTGTTTTCTGGATGCTGTCTTTTTTCCCTATTTGGGAATCAAACTGGATTACTAGAAGAATAAAGTTTTATCCTTTTGTTATTCATGATTCACTCTTCTTGTTTGGAATAATAATACGAAAGATTACTCGCTTACCCTGCTCTGTCCTTCACCATTCCCACATAACTTCTTTTAATGGGTATGGGGTCTCCCATTTTGGCATCCGGGCCCATCAGATTGCACCCATTGAACAAGGACGGACAAACTCTGGGATGGATTACCATTTTAGCCATTCAAGTAGGTGCCATTAGTGCAGCAGGTTCAGTGGCACCGGAGCCCATTGAACTCTGACAATTGCTGTATTTTAAAACGCCAATAGCAATCAAAAGGATATAGAACTGATACGGACAGGAGTCTCGGCCAGCCTGTCGCTCTCCAGCCCCACCTGCCCTCCTCTCCAGCTTCCACGCGGTCCCACCCGGCGCCTCCCACCTGCACCGGGTCAAAGGGCGCGAATTGGTTATTGACAGACGTGTCTTCAGCTGCCAGCAGCTTTCACACATTAGAGCACCTGGCGGGGAAGAGACGAGCCCATCTCGAGCCCAATTACTTCTCATTGTGGATGCCAGGCCCCCCCGAGGCGGGGACGGGTCGATGGCTGGAGCCTGCCCGGGCCTCCCGCGCGTGAACCCGCGGCTCTGCGGCCGAGGACCGCGGCCGGAAGAACCTGAGCCGAGATTGAGAGAGGAGCCAGCGCCCTCTGCAGGCCTGTCACGGGATTGCCTCGTGCAGGGAGAGACAAAAATATCACTGGAGATTTATTGAATGGTCGGGACACAGTGACGGGGCTCTGCTCCGCAATAATAGGCGTTATTATTTACAAATTAATTAAAAGGATGAATAGCTGGGTCTGAAATGTCAGGATTTAAACCTTGGTTTTGAATTAAACAAGTGGGTAGATTCACATCGTGGTGGATTTTATTCGGCATATTGAGGCTTCAGATCAAACCTCGTCGCCAATTAGTAGACGCCAAGAATTGCGGATTTTCGAAGGCATTTTAAGGGGTCATTTAAAGCCGAGCGAAAAGGAGTGCAAAACACCGCGGCGCAAACAGCATTGGTCCGGAAGCTGCAAGGGGCTTATTTACAAGGCCCTTGCGCCACTTTTGCGTCATTTTTGACATAAAAGTGACGCAAAAGTGGCACAAAGGCCTTGTACATCTGCCCCCAAGGTCCTTGCACCACTTTTGCATCACTTTTCCTGGGTTAAAAGTGACGCAAAAGTGGCACGAGGGCCTTGTAAATTTGCTCCTTAGGGGCAGATTTACAAGCTCCTTGCGCCACTTTTGCGTCACTTTTCCTATGTTAAAAGTGACGCAAAGGCCTTGTAAATCTGCCCCTTGGGGGCAGATTTACAAGGCCCTTGCACCACTTTTGCATCACTTTTCCTATGTTAAAAATGATGCAAAAGTGGCGCAAGGGCCTTGTAAATCTGCCCCCAATGCTTCACGAACGGAGCCCAAGCTGAAATCTGGGGACAGGAGGGGTGGAGGCAGACCGACTGCCCCTCGTCTGTCCCTGGAGGCGGGCCAGCCCACAGATTATCATGGAGAGCCGAGCTGAGGGTCTACATGGCTCTGAGAGCCCCTGCGCGAGCCGAGCCATCAAATGTTTAGAATCCAAACCGTGCAACGAGCACTTTACAAAAATATAATAATGACTCTTCAAAATCTAAACAATCGTATTTCTCTAACACTCAGCAGCGTTTCAAGCTATATAAATAAGATATCGCATTGAGGGTCATTCCGTGTGCACCCTGCCTATATGTGGCTTAGATTCTTACATTGGGCAACATTATATTCTATTCAAAGCAGACTTGGGCAGCACCCCCCTGAACTCACAAACTTAAAAAAGCTCTCAAAACCAATAAGGAAAATGGAAACAGTGAAATACAATATTTGCCTAGAATCACACAATGAGGTCAGGCGAGAAATCCTGCAAAAGTAATTGGAGCAGATTTATGACGACTGGCGCATCCCTGCAAATCAGCAGAGATGCGCCAGATAAGATGTGTCACGCAAGTTTACCCTTGCGCCACCACAGATGCGTCGCCTTTACAATGCAGCACATCATGGCGCAAGGATAAATAGATGCAGAACGCATCTCCCGTTGGAAGAGTGGCGCATTGCTGGAGTCGTGTCGCAAGCGCGAGGCAACTCCAGCAATGTTCGTGGCCTGCCCATACACAACGTGGTGCGTCACGCCTTACACCTGCTTCAAGCAGGTGAAAGGTTTTGACGCATCGGAGTGGAATCTTGTAGATTTCCCTCGGGCACTTTTCCGAGGCGTTCCTGCGACGCACGCCCCCCCTGCGCCAGAACACCCACGTGAAACGTGACGCAGGTTTCATGTGGCGCAGGGCTTTACAATGTGACGCATCTCCCTAGATGCATCACGTTTTAAATAGGGCACAACGTGGTGCGTGGTTTACGCCGCTGCTGCGTCACAGAAGTGACCAACGGCGGTGCAAAAGTGGCGCAAGGAGATCATAAATCTGCCCCAGAGTTTTTCTCATTTCACATTGTGCAATTCAGCCACTAGGTGAACATCTCATGCCCTCTTCTGTTTTAAATCGAAAGTTAATGTTTTTTTCTTCAATTCTTGGTATTAGGTTAGAGCGTGGGTGGCAGGCAGAAGCCACAAGAAAGAAGGCTTGGCTCTTTTGGAGCTTGAGGGTCGAAGAGGGCCTCGAGCTAACCCAGTTGCGTGGCTCAAGCCTGCCTCAAGCTCTCAGTGACTTGTCCGGTCTTGAGAACGAACACCGTCATCTTATTCATCAAAAGTAAGAACACAGGGCCATATTATCAAGCGGGAGCGATAATTATCGCTGGCCGCTCTTAGCGAGAACTTTTTTATCGCTGGCAATTATCGCCATGCTATTGCTGTATTAACAACGCATAGTGCAATGGCGATAATTTTCCAGCGATAGCGGTGTTTTCCATGGTTGCAGCCATGTTCCATGGAAAACAGCTATAACCTTGCTGATACGACCCTGTGGTCGTATCAGCATAATCCACCAGCATTGTTAGGTATAGGTAAGTTAGCATTCTAGCAGACGTTAATTTTTGGCAAAAAACTAACGTCTGCTAAAATGCGTGGGCTACCTTGTAAATATTGCGATGTACATTTAGCGCTATTTTACAAGGAAGTCCTTCAGGGGTACACCCAGTGATGCCCACTTTGCATCTCATTAGAGATGCAAAGCGAGGCGTCGGGAAAACGGGTGCTAACATGTGCTAATGCATGTTAGCACCACCTTGTAAATAGGGTGATCAAAATATTGCCACTTTAGCAGCAAAGTGTGCCGCTAAAGCAACGATACTGCCCTTGTTAATATGCCCCCTGGAAGCTCTCTTCGTACATGAGCATACATGTGTGCCTGAAATCGATGCAGGGGTTAAAGGGGTCGGCAAGCAACATTCTGACCTCCAAAAACTCCCCCTCTTCTTCAGACTGATCACCGAGTGAAACTCACCCCAGCCTCGAGCCTGACACGTCAGAGTACTGCGACGGCGGCCGCGGGCTGAGGAAGGAAGCTGACGCGCTGCAGCGGCTGCTGAACCCACCAGAATGTTCCAGAACATTTGAAAACGTGACCAGATCAGCCTAGCTCTGACCAGTGCTCCCTCTGGACCCGGGAATCATGACGCCCTCTGCACTGTGCACTCAGCCAAGTGGCGAACGCCCAGAATACTGTCCAGCCCATCACTACACACCACACCGGAATCTTCACTTAATGACTATGTCCAAATGCAAGGCACAAGTCCTAAAAAAAGAAGTGGGGGGGCGCTGACGTCATGACAGGAAGTGTCGTCACGAAAGGTGGCTTGCGCCATCAGACTCATTGGCTCCCCTCGCCCACCCCTAAGATGTGATTGCATCAGAGAATTCTTTACTGTTTAGAAAACTGTCCTGAAGAAGGTGAACTACTGAGCACATATCACCGAAACGCTGTGTCGACTTTTGTTTTCTGTAATGAAATACATTTTAACTGTTTAAGATTTTTTATGGTTTTTAATTAGTACATTGTTTTTAAACTTGTATGTATAAATAAATGAGTTGTATACTTTGATATATCAAACTTTTGGATACTTGTGTATTATTCAAAGTGTTGGCTGACACAATGAATGTTTAGTTTTTCTCTTTGCAGGACTGTCGTTACATATACATGTCTTTTGTTAGAACTGTACTTACATATCCATAAGGGATACCTTGGGACATTTTTTGTTTCTCAGATTCTACCCAGTCCCTATTACAGTAGTAGGGTTCCTCCCTTTTGTTTGAAAATTGCATCAGAGAAGCCAGCACATGAGCAGCGTTCTGAATGGGCTCCGATCTTTCCCTAGAGAGGCCAAAGAGTGAATGTGTGGCTCCATTTGCTCCAGTTATTAAGCTCCTGGTTAAATAAGTGGGGATATGCCGTCCACCCGCGTGGTACCCCGACTCGAGTCCTGTCCAAATGCATCCATGACAACAGACGCCATTCTGGCGCAACACTCACGAGTTTTGAGGCACAAAATGGCTTTTATTGTACCTGGGTCTCGCATGAAACTACCTCTGATTCAACGTAAGTCACTGGAGAAAAAGCTTTCCCCTATTTTTTTTCAAAATCTCCGCTTTCCACTTTTAAAATGTTAGCATGTATGCAAATGAGCACGCTGAACGAAATTCTTCATTTCTCCCAGGGCCTTTGTGAAAGCATGGCTGAAGAACATTGGACAAGGTTTCACCTGAGTGACCAGGAGCAATCAAAGCAACGCTTTAAAGTGATATAAAGTGGCCCTTATCCCTCTACAAAGCTCCCAAATAAATACACTCATTATAAGTTGTACAAACTGTTTGCACCTTTTTGTGTACTTTATTTCCCTGGCTTCCCTTGCTGACATGTTCAAGTAACCACCTCCACCTCAGACAGACAACATCACTTCCCATCTTTGTAAGAGACCTCAAGACCTGGCTCTTCGACAGACCCCCTCCCTGATGAGCCGGAACCTGCAGCCCCCTCCCCAGCACCTTTAGACCCTTACGGGTGAGTAGTCGCGCTTAACAAACTCCTGATTGTCAGAATCATTCCAAAACAGCAGCACGTTCACAGGAGGAAAAATGTCTATTGCAAATGTATGGGGCTATTCTGTGAGCCCCAGGTCTTGTCTGACAAATTGTAACTCCCCATCTGAGTGAGAGCCTGGTGGTGACCACAGGTGCCGCACTCAGGGATTGCCAAGATGCGCTCCCGCCAGACCCTTTTCCCCTAGCCGTAAACTGACATTTTGCGCTAGAGACATAAGCAGATAAAAAATGCTAATTGTATACCCATGTTCTACGAATCTATCTAAAATGGCCTACATTTCCCTTTTGTGTTGAAAGTGGCTGTGTTTGTGAATCTAGATCCACAACTCTTCTCAATTCTCCCAACTGCTCAGGTAAGAACTTCAGAGTTACTTGTTTCAACAATATTTGGGGGACCACTACACTCCGGGTCATTATAGACATTGTCTCCACCGCGAAACATTCCACCTACAACTCACTTTTTTCAGGTGTGATAGTCTAATTTGTTAAGTGGAAGAAAAACAAGGATACAACACCCAAAATGCATTACAATGCCACACAAAATACTATCGTTCGTAATGACCTAGAGGGAGGTGTGCACCGTAATGTATGTATGTATGTATGTATGTCTGTCTGTCTGTCTGTCTGTCTGTCTGTCTGTCTGTCTGTCTGTCTGTCTGTCTGTCTGTCTGTCTGTCTGTCTGTCTGTCTGTCTGTCTGTCTGTCTGTCTGTCTGTCTGTCTGTCTGTCTGTCTGTGTGGATTTGTATGGATGGGAGAGGAGTTGGCCTAACGGCTATGGCAGTCAACCTCAAATCTGGGGAACCGGGATCGAGCCTCGGCAATGACGCTGAAGATCCTGTGATTCTGGGCAAATCACTTAATCTCCCTGCGCCTAACAAAAAAAAAATGAAAGTGTCCACATGTAACGCAACTGATGCTATGTAAAGCGCTCTGATACCCGATACCGGGTCAAGTTTGCGCTATATAAAACTCCTTAAGTTTACATATATATATATATATTAGATGGTGTCGCAAGGGTCTTGCCCACAAATGTGTAGATCCCCAAACCCTCTTACCGTATTGCTGGCCCTTAGGTGAGTAGTGCCATGCGGAATGAATAAGGATGCCCCTATCTTTTCTGTCATGGGTAACTTACGGAGTAGGCTAGAGACCGATAATCATAATCAGAGTACTAACAGGGACATTTACAGAGAGCGAGTCCCTATTAGTGTGGCAAAATAAAGAAACACTCACTGTGGACTCTGAATTAAATGTCTTTATTTAGAACTCATTTGTATCAGGAATAGCATGTAATACTGCTTGTCATCAATGTCAAACTCAGAGAAATGCCAGAAGACACAAACCACAATAACATTCATAGATAAGGCTCCCAGTTTTCTGTTTTTTACCGATAAATACAGCCAGAAAACAACGTCTTTCTCGTCTGTATTTTTTTTTTTAATGGATACTGAAAATTGTGCTTGTAATGAGTGATAGATAGATAGCATGGGGTGGTAAAAACAGGTTACATGATCTTTAAATACAGGCATGTGTTAAAATATATTTGTAGTAAATTGCTAATATTTACCTGTGGGTGTAGTGTTTTGCTATATGACAGGCATCAAAGTAGGAGTGCATGTTTATCAGTTAAATAAATGTGGAAATGTACCAACTTGGACTACACTTATTCTCAAACTACAAAATAAATATGGATAAGTACTAATTATATGGCCAAAAAATAAATATGGATAAATACAAACGGAAATGTTAAAAAAATAAATACCATTAAACCGGAGCCCTATTCGTAGACTACCTTCTTGTCATTGTTCTAGCTCCCCCAAATCAGAAGCTGGCCAGTCTGCCAAGTTACTTCACCTTCATACCTTTGCCTGCCCACAGAGTGCAACCACAGTGCCCAGGAAGCCCAGCCACGTGTTTGGCTCATTGCCTAGTTCTGCTCTGCCTTGGCAATCTCTTGTGCCATCTCTGCCTCACACTAGTAAGCTAGTCCTACAAAGAAGAAACAGTGCAAGAGCTGCATTTTCGCAATCTAAAATCAAGGAATGAAAAAAAAACAAGTAAACAAAAAAAAAACACTGTAAAAATGACAACAGTGTAAGAAGTTAAAGACGTTAAAAAAATCTAGGGATGTAAAATATCTAAGAATATAAACAGTCAAGAATGCGACAAAACCCCAAGGATGCAGAAATCAGTAGACAAAAACAACAGGGATCTCAACATGCAAAGAATGTAAAAAATTAATTAAGGATATAAAATGTATCAGTGGTAAAAACACAAGAATATAAACAAACAAAAATGTTAATAGTCAAGGATATAGATGAAAAATCCAACGATGTAAAAAGTGAAGAAGGGAGAAAAACAAAGATATAACCTAAGGCCGTGAAAAAACAAAGTACATTATACCGTAAGCAGTGAAAACAAAGAAAAGCATTTGCAGCGAGCTAAAAGATAAGAATTAGATTGTGCTGACATATACTATGCTGTTCTAGATCAATAATATATATTTGCATTTTAACATCAGATAAAAACATTATTTTACTGTTAGGGCCAGATTTACAAAAGTACTACAAGTTTAATTTTACTAAGAGTAATTTTAAGAGCAAGGAGACTCCACACTTGGGGGCCGATTAGGATGGCGGACGAACTTGCGTCCGTCCGCCATCCCAGAGGTGGAGGGACCGTCCGCATGGACTGCGGAGGTCCCTCCATGCAAATCAGGATGTGACCGCCACCCTGGCGGTCACATCCTGGATATTTAACATTGCGGCGGGTGCTGCTTCAAGCAGCACCCGCCGCAATGTTAAAAGTGCATGTGTAACATTTACATGCACAAAGCGGGTGCCTGCCGCTTTGTGCATGTAAATGCTGGGGGGGTACCATAGGTACCCCCCATGTGCACCCCCCACCCGCCTACGCCCTGGGGGCCCGCAACGGGCCCCCAAAAGCAAAAGTACACATGCTTTTCCACGGCGGAAAAACCGCCGCGGAAAAGCATGTTTACTAATGCTTCCTAATTTGGCTGGCGGTGTCTGTTAGACACTGCCAGCCAAAGGAGAGCTTTTCCGCCGTGGTTGTAATCCGACCGCGGCGGAAAAGCAGCGGACAGAATCCAAGACCCACCAGCCATCGTAATGCGGCGGTGGGTCTTTGGTAACTCCGCAGAGGATTTTCCGCCTCCTCCGGGCCGGCGGTGGCTTCCGCCAGCCCGGAGGAGGCGGAAAATCCTCTATCATAATCGGCCCCTTGGAGCGGAGAACTCCACACATAGAAAGAAGGACAGGCCTATTTTTATGTGCTGTCTCTCCGCCATGAGTGTGGCATCTCCACAGCCATAAAGTTATTATTAGTAAAGTTAAACTTATACTTTGAGAATACCAAAAAATATTAAACTCACACAAAAGTGTTATTTTTCTTTTGTGAATCAGGCCCAAATCAATGCATAATAAATGCTGCTGTGAGATGTAAGTGTCCTACATTCTGAGAAGACCAATTCCCATAAAATGTTTTTGTCAGCCACAGGGTGAAGGATCCCATGGTGTAGTAAAATGCTCTGTGAAATCCCCCCAAAAAAACAAGTTTAAGAGCACAATAATCACGATACACAGAAAAATTGCGATCCAAGGCAGCCATTTTAGTTATTGAAAGAGCACACTTTTTTTTGCTGAAACACAATTTACATGAAAATTGTGTTTTCAACCAAAATAATACTTTAAAAAAATAGAAAAATTGTTTTCCCATTAAAAAAAATATGAACAGGTGTTATTATAAAACCAGAAGACAAAGGTGCTGCAGAGGTTGCCATGAAAGTAAGTGATAGTAAGGAGGGAATACGACAACTAATGGATGCCAAAACTTACAAACCTTAAGGAATACATCTCACAGAAGACTTCAACACAGAAATTAACTAAGAATATAGTTGTAAAGTACAGGAGCTTAAATCACACTAATGAAACAACAGTAGATGTAATTGTTCATCCTGGAACAAGACTTGGGAGATTGTAAATCCTTTCCAAAGTACACTAAATTAACAATCCTTGCCATTATCTCTGGCAATGATGCAGCTACGAAGAGAATATATTTGTAGACATGCACCTTCAGCCCATCATCTCCATATCAGAGTCTCCTTCTCTCCTTGAAAAATGGAAAAAGCTGTAGACCTGCCTTTTCAACTAGCCAACCTACCAGGCTAGGCACACACACCTCTCTTGGCCAGAATACCCTCATAGGTGATAGTGCGCTTTACAAATACACATAACGTTGTCCGGGTGTCACTCTCCTTTCAGCATTCGATGTTGCATCTGACGGAACTCGTGTCCTCCCGTTCCCTCCTCCTCTGTTAAAAGTCTATTGGGTCACCATCAATGACGATCTCTCACTAAGATCTCAAGTTGGTGCAGTGGTTAGAAATTAGGAAGATCAGTCATTTGCTCACCCACGCAGCACTGATACAGGTCGTGATTGCCTTGGTACTCTTATACCTAGATTATGCCAACTCAATCTATCTCGGCATGCCACTGTCCTTAATCAAATGACTCCAGATGGTCCAGAACCACCAAGCAGCGAGACTGATCCACAAGATGGCAATCTGCCAGACCTTCACTACAAAAATTCCACTTGTTCCCCATTTCCCAACAAGTGGCCTTCAAGACGGGTTGCTTAATTTTTAAATCTCTATACTGCTGAAGCCCTAAATTCATTAACTGCCTATTATCTAGGTACACCCCCTCCCACAATCTGCGCTCAGCCCACCTTCAGCTATTAACCACCCCTGCCTTCAAGTTAAATCACCAGGGAGGATGAAGGTTTGCCTCCTTGGCCCCCAAATTGTGGAATTCCCTTCCACTGGAGATCCGGTCATGCGACAATCTTCTGAGCTTCAGGAAAATGCTCAGAACATGGCTTTTTGTGCAGGCTCATGAGTAACTTCATCCTATGGCCCGACACACTCTTGAGTTAGTGCCATGAAACCACCTAGTGTACGTGCGCTGTAGAAGTTCTTTATAACATAACATAACATCATTATATACCAACATTCCATATAAGGGTGGTCTTATGGTATTATCTTAAAGTCTTAGTAACAGAAGCATGAAAAATCTATCAACCAAAGTGCTTACTAACCTTGAAAGAGTTATCCTTAAATCCAACAATTGTACCATCAATGGGAAACACTATCTGCCGATACAAAGAACCTCCATGGGCACTCGGATGGCTCCATTGTATGCAAATATCTTCAAGGACAAACTAAAGCATCATATACTGGCTACTTCTAGCATTAATCCACTTGTATGTCTAAGAAACATTGACAACATATTTATGGTATGGGTTGCAGGAAGGAAAACATTGGAAGAATGTACAACTTTACAGTATACATCCTACCATCAAATTGACTGGCAGCAATACTAAAAACATGCATCATCTCCTTTTTCTGGATGTGGTACTCACTGTTTAGGGACAGAAACTTGTCACGGATTCTGTAAAAAAAGCCTATAGATGCTCATGTGTAGCTAAACTGTATTTCTTGTTACTCACATCACTCTAAACTCATGATCATCTACAGACAGGTACTCAGAATAAGACACATCTGCACCAATGAGGACACCTGTAAAGACCATCTACAGGAGCTTTCTACCTTACTTAAAAGGTGAGGCTATCCTCTGTGTATCATAAAACAACAAATTGACAAGTCTTTGCAGTAACCCATGGAAGCACTTATTTGGAATACCAACAGCAGAAACAAAAGTGACAGAATTCAATTTGTGGTTGTCTATTATCCATCAGCTATTAAATAAAAAAACATTAATAAAAAAAATGTCCCTGTTATTCATCTGCGAAAAAAACTACAAAAGGGTTTTCCAAAACCGCCAGTCCATGCTTACTGCAAAGCTCCCATTTTTGTAATCTCTTATTGCGAGAGCTGAAGTCAAGAAAGCCCTAAAAAATGCAGGTGATCCTAAGAGATGCATCACATCGTAATACCTTTTACAAATACCATCATTAACACATTCTGTTTTCAAGAAAATATTTTAACATAACATGACTTAAGACAGCATCCCTCATGTTGATCAACATGCATTATTTATGTGATTCAGTGCCAAAGCTGTAAAACAATGGGCCAGATGCACAAAGGTAAATGCCCTTTGTGAATACTGAAAGTCGTAAAGGAAACCTTGCTCTTCAATATAGAAAGAAAATGGCTGAATGGAATTACACCAAAGTTTGCAAAAAGTTAAAACTTAACTCAAAAGGTATTATTTTTGTTATTCATTGTAAATCTATTCACCCTTTTTCAAGAAATTAGCATTTAAAGAAGGGCTCTGATTGGGTATGGAGTGGTTACAAAGTTAGGTATATGTGGACTGTTAGTGTCCAGATTTGCTCTGATTGGCCAACTTAAAGGGTACAAGTCAATCCTGATTGACTGGCTACAGTATGACCAATCTGTTGTGACAGTCATTACAGAATTCAGGAATGCATTCCCTGAGTCCTGAGAATAAAAAAAAACTATAAGGGGCAGAGTGAGCACACCCTGACCTCAGGAGCTTGTGGAGGGGTCAAAAGTAATCCCTCTTAAGTGGCTGCTCATAACATGGACAACATGTTGTGGCATTCATTACAGGACTCGGATATATGATCCTCATTGGAATGCATTCCAGCGAATGCCATGTTTGAGGGTCACAAAAAGAGCACATATAAAGAGTGATGAGATATTGTAGTCACAATTCAATGTTTTTATTTGTAGTATTATACTCATTTTTGGAATTGTGGTGAGTTTTCAGGGGATACTACCAAGTGAAAATGCTTACCCTTCTTCCTGAATTTGATGAACCACGTTTAAGAGAATACGGTTTGCTCTAGTGATTTTTTCATAGAGGTTATGGAATGTGTACAGAAGTTAAAAATGAGATCACATCTTCAAAAAGTTTACATTAAGGCCCTGAGGCATAAGAGAAGGAATTCTGATACATTTCTGAGTTAAACATGTACTTCCGACACCAGCAGCAGCCTCTCGGTTGATTACCCAGTGTTCTACTGTAGCTTCACCATAGTGTTCTAATGAACAACTAGAGCACTAACATTCTGTATTTATTACAAATGTGGGGCACACCTAAACTCCATCTTGGTGGAATCAAAGTTGAAACACTTAGAGCATTTTCTTCAGAAGTGAATGAAATAAAGGAGTGCATTTGCATAGAAATTATTGTTAGAGCCCTAGAAAGCTTCAAATGAGACACATTTTCGCTGAGTTCCAAACTATCTTTATCACCCATGTTAGTAAAACAGTCTGACATGCAGACTAAAACACGTACTTTCAATACTAGCAGAACTCTCTGGGTTACCTTCCTAGAGATCAACGGCAGCATCTCCACAGAGTTCAGAGTGCTAACATTCTGTATTCATGACAAAAGTGAGTCACAGCTGAAGGCCACCATGATGGAATCAAAGTTGTAAAAGTGAATGCATTTCCCACAGAGGAGACTGCAGTAAAGGAACAAAGTGAACAGGTTCTTTTATCATGGGAATGTGGTTTGTGATCTAGAAGGGCAAAATGAGGGCACATTTTCATGAGATATAAAATAACTTCCTCATCCATGTCAGTAAAACATTCTGAAATGCAGGGACGAGCGTAATTCTAACACCAGCAATTTAACTCCCTTGTTGCCAACTGCAGTGTCACCACATCTTTCTAATAAACAACTAGAGCAATAACATTTTGATTCAAGACAAAAGTGAGGCACTGCTGTACACCATTTTGTTGGAATAGGAGCTGTTGAAAGTAAAGCAGGTTGAAGTAAATGAGCATTGAGATGTTAATGTAGGTATGAAACCAGTGAGTTACAATGAAAGGGGAGGTATGAGTTTTTAGTACTTTGGGGGATAATGTATTTTTAAAGCAGCTAAAAACAGAGAGAAATGTCTGAAAATATACAGCAGCCACTTTCCACATCTGTTTACTCAGCCTATCCTTTTTCCTAGTTGCTTAACAGCTGCCTAATTTTAAAATATGTATATCTATCTACATATCTACACACACACACACCCACACACACGCACACACACACACACACACACACACACACGCACACACACACACACACACACACATATATATATATATCCGTGAACATCCAATTGCCATTTCCAAGTGGCTTACTTGCAAGACTGAATACGCCATTTATGTATTGGAGTGTCCGTGTGGACTTCAGTATGTGGGCAGTACTAAACTGCCCGCCCACAAACGGATACTCCAACACATACGTGCAATTTCCGGGCACGATCAAAATTATCCGGTTGCCAGGCATTTTCAGGAGAAACATCTAGGCATACCTGACGAGCTTCAATTCTTTCTGATTGATTGTGTAGAAGTTTCAAGGAGAGGAGGGGACCGTGAGGCCAAACTCCGTCTCCTTGAGACCAGGTACATTTTGGAGCTTAATACGAAAAATCCTAATGGATTAAATGACAGGGAAGACCTTTACACCTGCATTTAGGATTTATCAGCATGCCCGTAAGACCTGTCCGGATTCAAAAATATTTTTATCCCAGTAATGTCACTTCCTATACCATAAGCTTTTGACATTGTGGTGACTCTGTTGTATATATTTTTATAATCATGAAAATAAGATTTTTTAGAAAACCTTTTTCTGATCTATATTTCAGGAATTATCTGTTGTTATAGTTGCACTTTAAATTGCTAATTTTGCACAATCACTTTTGCACTTGTCATGTTTCTAGTAGGCATCGTGACAGGCCCACTTGGGCTCTATTTAGATCAATTTACTCTTGTTTCATAAAATTGGACCAACGCTGTTGTACTACACTTGAGCATATTACTTGATTTTTTGCACAACATTGATATTTGGATTGTTTACATGTAGACATTGGGTCGACACTCTTTTACATAGACATAATTATTTGTCATGTTTTGGTACCATTTCTATTTGTTCGTGTTGTGTAAATATGCTTGTACATTTATTAACTAAATAACTGGTTTTATTGAATGTACAATATTTTGGGAAATTTACATGTTTCCTAAAGGCTTTCTTTCATTGATTGCGTAACTACAGCGTCATCATGTATAGTATTTTTACAATTTTTATGAATCATTCTGATGCACTGTCACTTTAAATGCCCCGCTCAATGACGAGCAGTTTGTCATGTGATCAAGCCTTTCCGAAGGCGAAACGCGTCATGGCGGCAGGGCTGGCTTTATTTTAATAAACCACCTTTGCACCAGCACTCCTTTGGGTCGACCCTTTGTCACTACGGATCCAGCAGTTCTCTGTCTTCTAAGTGACGAGCCTCGTAAATATATATATATATATATATATATATATATATATATATGTATATATATATATATATATATATATCTATATATATATATATATATATATATATATATATATATATATATATATGTGTGTGTATATATATATATATATATATATATATATATATACATACATATATATATATATATATATATATATATATATATATGTATGTATGTATATAGCTACCTAATGTTAATACATATCTACATTTATATCTATATCTATTGGAATGAGACACAAGCTAATGTTAAAAAACCCATAACCCCCTGAAATAGGCCAGTTATATTTTAGTGACCTAACTGTAGCTTGCAACCTCTTCATGCACTGCCTATTATCTTAGATATTTCACCACTCATGAAATGTTAAATAACATAATTAATGACATCACTCATGACATCTAAGTCAAAGCCGCCGGCCAGACCCAGCATCCAGTCTGCATCAGGACCTGGACTCAGTGGCTAGACTCTGACAAGGCCCCAAATCCAACCATGCACCATATGTAGGACACATTTGATACAGGGCTTCCCTTGTGTCCTGGCTCTACACCCCCCTCCCCTCCTCCACAAGAGGCCAACCCGCAGTATGCACAGAGTTTGGACATACACAGAAGAGGTTGTCTGCAAGGTGTGGTGTCACACCAGACCCCCCTCATACAACATAAAATAAGGGTTGGATGGTAGGCTATTGCACACAACCCTCCTCATGTGGTCAACATCTGCTGTGCATTGCCCTTTGGAGGATTGGCCCTGGGCCTCACCTGTGGCCAGGCCCTGCCCCCATCCCTCCATGACCACCCAACACCCTACCTGCTCAGCCTTCATCCCTTCACAGCATAGATTGACCAAAGGGCCTATTGTTCAATGGTGTTCGGCAGCCAACTCTCTACGAGTGACCTACTGCTCCTGCATCCATCCTTCGGGTGAATACAAGTAAATAGACAATGACCTCAATCATAAGTGCTTCGTTGCTGAAATATTCAATTTCGTTAGCATCTTTCGAAAGCGTACAGATAAGGTTATAAGGGTCCAAACATCGATTTTAGTTGTTGTATTATTCCTTATTAACCAAGCCTATTGCAAACGGTCATAAGCATTGGTTGATTTAATTGGCAAATTCAACAAAGTTGTTATTTAAATATCATCAGTGATGTCATCAATTTTGTCATTTAACATGCCATGAGTGATGTATCATGTGAGGTCATAAGCAGAGCATAGTAGGGGTTCAATTATAGTTAGTTCACTACACTGTAGCTGGCAAATTTCAGTGGTTTTGTTGTGTTACCTTTTTTGAACATTAGCTTGTGTTTCAGTCCAACACCTAACTAGAAAGTCCCTTTAACCATTGTTTTATTTCAGAGTATATATATATATATATATATTTTTTTTAAATTGTATTTATTGAAAATTGCACAGTAAAATGCAGCACGTATATATCATTACATCATGTGTATATCCGATAAGTCAAGCAGTATGGTTCTGCTGCTACACAGTTCGAAAGGATACAATTTATAGTTTTTCGATAAACAACCAGCAAACAGGCAAACGTCAGTACATTTATACAGCAAATCCGACATTTCAGCATTTAAATAACAAAATAGGATGAACAAACATATCCCGTGGAGGCAATGAGCAGTAGGCGGAGCAATCACAGTGCTTTACATGCAAAGACAACCAGGCGACCGTATCTTCCTTTATCAGTTACGGGCTGGGGCGGCGAGTAGAGCGCTCCACGGTCATTCACATCTCATCACGACCCCATGTGTAATAAGATCGGTACATTTATATAGACAAAGTAGATGGTAATCACATCACATCAGTTCGGGATTGTGCATTCGGGCTATTGGGTGTAGCCAGAGGGGAGACCTGTGGTACTGAAAATTGTGGACCCATGTCATAAACATCGTCGTATCATGACGATTTTGATATCAGCAGGCAGAGAGTGGCTAGTATACTATACACAAGCATTTTCGTCATATTCGAGTGACGATTTCACCCTGAAACCAGAGATTCCGTCCTGAACCCTCGGGTTCCATTTTGTGAACGGAAGCCATTTTGTGATTGCCCTCACATAGGCCGGTGACTAAGGCCAAAAACGAGTCTGAAGGACACGTACACCTTTGCTGACTCCTGCACGACCTGGGCAAGCTGACTCCACTGCCCAAGGCCAAACCTGTTCGGTAAGTTCCTCTCCCAGTGGCCGATCGAGATAGTATCAAGGCACGACATGCCATAAACCTTTTCATCGCGCACAAACCACGCCTAATCTTACATACATCTGTCTCTGTTCCTTACTTTATGATCTGCTTTACGAGGAGGAGGTGCCCGAATTTATTAGGGGTCTGTCGATATCTGATGAAAATGTTGGGCCTTGCCGGGTGATTTATTTTGGGTTGGACAAACTGAAAATAAGCTTGTCATCATGACTCTGCCTTTTCTTTGCAGTGAAAATATGTGAATGGTCAACTGTAAAAACAGGAATGTTTGCCTGAAGCATAATGTTTTGTATAAAAAGAGAAGGCTGGCTTTGTAAGATTGAGCAGTCTCCTGAGAATATACACCGTGTTGTACTTCTAGGATACCTGTTACTGGCTGCAGCCAATAAACTCGATCTTTGACTTCACCTAGAAGACTCTGTGTTTCTGTAGTCTGAAACAGGAAGAACTCGAAGTCTTAGGGTGTGTTCCCTGGCACCACTGGGTTCTGAAAAACCCAGTACCTCAGTTGGCGCCCAACGTGGGGCAATTTCAGCGGTACCGGTCCAAGCCAGAGGTTCGTGAGGAGCTTCGTGTGAAAATTCTGGAGGAAGGCCGCCACTTCATCGACCCCTGTATGTCGATGTGGTCCGAAAGTCTTTGCTGCGAGGTTCCCCTCTTCCCGACGGCTACGAAGGACTGCTGCCCTGACTATCGCCCTGTTTTGGACCCTTGATGTTGGTAGAGCGAAACGATAGACGAGTCTTCTGGTGACGTCATCGATACCTCAGTTAAGTATAAGTGGAGCGTCTCCCAGTCCTTAGTTTGGTTCTTAGTTTGGATATCCCCTTGGGATCTTTGATTTGGAACTTGCAAGTACCAAAGCCGAGGGACTCGTGTATTCACGAGACTATCTTATTCGATAATCCTTTGAAGTTTGAAGCTAGACTAGTGAGCGAAGATGCCTGGTCTTAGCAGACTTGGAAATTTGTTTTGTCTTGGTTGTAATAGGGATTCCCGATTGGAGGACTCGTGTCCGGTTCCTCCGATTGGAACTCCAACATATGAATTGTATGTGAAGCACGGCGTGGGTCCCATCACATATAATGAAGTGTGGATCCGATACACCAGAAAGGATGGTGTTTTAAAATGGCCCCAATATGGTAGCTTTGATACGGAGATTTTAGACAATCTAGAGGTTAGACTTTTTAAGAAGAAAGACTCTTTCCGCCTATGGCGAAAGGAAGCGAAACAGAAGGAAATTAAATTAGCAAAGAGAAATAAAAGAGAATAGGGTATCTCAATAATGCAAGCTGCTATGCAGTATAAAGATAATGAAGAGGAACAGATAAGTGAGCAGTTACACAGGCAACGTAAAATGGTAATCGATAAATGCTACCCCGCTTTGCCGCTTCTCCACCAAGATGCAGCAAAGGAACTTGAGAAAGACCCTTTAATGTCTCATTTATTGAGTTCGCCACCCCCTTATGCACAAAGTGCTACAGCACCTCCGCAACCTTTAGTTGTGCAACCTCCGGTTGTTGTGCCTCCTGCTCCTCCACAACCGCCAGCTCCTCTTCAGTTGGCTCCTACTATTCTGGTTCAGCCTTCTCAAGGGCCACTAACTTTGCTACCTGCTCCGCTACCTGTTCCGCCTTCAACTCCTGCAGTTTCTCCACCTGTTCTTACTACATCTGCTACTGTACCTACGTTGACCGTTTCTCAGTCTGCTTTATCTTCCGTCCTGTCGACTTCTCCTTCTGTTCGACAGAGAATGACTGACACCGTTGCTAGTCTTATATTTCCCCTCTTTGGGTCATCTGGTGTGACCCCTGATTCGAAGCGTAAACAGTCGCGTAGTCAACTGCCTGATTCTCGAGAAAGAGAAATGTTTGACCGTATGGCGCGTAAATGGGTTACCGATCCCACAAGATATGAGTTAGAGTCTGTTATGGATGTTTTCCGACAATGGGAAGCACCGAAGCAGAGATATGTTTTTGAGAAAATGTGTGTTTTTCTTTGTGAGGAATTGGAGGACAATGATTTAAAATCAAATCCGCCTGAGTTGTGCCGTGTACGGTTCGAGTTTGCAAAGGGCACAATTGTGGGTTCTGATGTTGAGAAAGCGGTTGCGACGTTGTTGTCGTTTAGGAGTGAGTCTCCTTCTCAGTCACTGTTTGAACCTGACTCCTCTGTTAGGAGAAAAGTGAGACAGCACCCAATGAGAGAAGTTCATCCGGTATGGAAGTAAGAAATACCTGCTGGTGCAAATAATAACCCCCCAGCCGTACCAGCACATTTTTAGCGTGTTTGGGTACATGTTCCATGGAAACGAGCTGAAGTTTTGGCTCTTAAGCAGACTTTACCTGACCCCCGTAAAAATCCTGCGGGGTACTATAAGGAGCTATCTCAAACTACCGACTCATGCATTATGAATCTAGCCGACTGTTAGAAACGGGACCCCTGGCTGGCCAAGGCTTGCGCCAAGGTCAGTCAGGGATCACCACTTCCAAGGTCAGGGCAAGGGAGTCACACACCAAGATAACCCCCGCTCACCCTCTAGGTAACGTGGCGCGAGCAGCAAGGCTAATCTCAGAGGCGATGTGTAAAGCGTTTGCGCGCGCAACCCAGCGACAACAACCAAAGGCCCACCACAAAGGAAACTCCACACGAGGTTATATAAAAATAGCCTTTGTATTATAGTAAAAACACATTAGATAACACACACACTTTACAATGTGCCAACAGGCACGGGCAAGATTTACAAGGGATTATGTACAGGACAGGGCCACCTGGACCACTGTCAGGGGTATGCACTTGTTAGAAATAATACTTGTAGGTATAACACTTTAGCACATCAACATACAATGACTGTAACACAGAAATAGTGAATATAGCATACAACCAGTAACTACTGGTTGGGGGAAAATACCTCCTACGCCACCCTAAACCCTGTAGGGAAATCACGCAGGGAACTAGGACCTTATCCTCAGGACCTATGGAAGGGAAACCTATCACCTAAGCAAGTCACATTTAGCAAAGGGAAGGAAACCTAAAATAATCACCTAGGCAAGTAACATTTAGCAAAGGCAATAAAACATCAACATTCCTCTAAGCAGGTCACTTTTAGCAAAGGGAAATAAAAGCACAAGGCATTACCTAAGCAGGTCACTTTTAGCAAAGGTAATAACAAACAAGGGCACATGAAACATTAAAACACATTCAGAGGTGCAGGTAGAACATTTGCGCAGAAATCAATTTAGCACGTGAATCATAAATTGCGCAGGGTGCACGTAGCAAAACACTAGAAAAGGTCCCTCAGGCCAACGGGCCTCGAAAGGGCTGGAATGCCCTGAGTCTCAATGTCAGGGGAGGCTGCGCAGGCAGCCAAAACACAAAGCCTAAACGTGGCAACTGTCCACTAAATGCTGGACAGTTGTGAATCAAAGCTAAGCCAACGTTGGAGCCTCGTGGGCTCAGGAGCAAGGAATGGGCACTCGAGCCTCTCAGGGCTCGCAAAGGAACTGGCACCCTCAGAGCCTCTCTCTGGGCTATAAATCAAATAGAATGGCCCTTAAGAGCTTCAGCGCTCTAAAACAATGATGGGCACTCAAGAGCCTCTCAGGGCTCAATAAACAATATGGGCTCTGAGCCTCTCGGGGCTCGAAATCACGTAAGGCGCTATAGAGCTTCAGTGCTCTAAATCAATAAAATGCCCCCTCGAGCCTCGGGGCTCGTAGAATAACTGTGGCTGGAGCCCCTCGGGCTCAAAGAACAAAGAATGGCCCCTCTCGTTGGAGTCCCTCACGGGGACTCAGAATCCAATAATGCCCCAAGGAGCCTCGGCTTCAATCAAGGAATTCTCCTGCGGAGCGGCCCGCTACCAACCGGGGCCGCTCTGCACACAATGCAGACGCATCTCACTCACCGGGTCCGCGGCTGCTGGAGGAGAGCTCCTGCTCCTCGGGACTCTCCGGGGCCGCGGAGGGACGTTCTCCTCCCCCGGGGCTCCTCCTGTGCTCGGGAGCCTCGGGACGGTCGGAGCAGGCTGCTTCCTTCTTCCGGCTCTCTCCTCCGCCTCCTGTGATGACGTGAAAGGGGCTCAGCCGGCTGGGCCAATCCCAGCGCGGCCCGGACTTGAAGGCGGGCGCTGCTTCCTCCTCTCACTCGGGCTGCGGCGGTGATCGCGGGCAAATGCGGCGTGGGCAGCCGCTCAAATTAACAAGGAAACGGGGCAATGCCGGGTGGGCACCGGCCTCAAAATAAAAATAGAAAGCGAGGTAGGCACTCGCTCGGCCTGGAAAAGCGCTCCAAAGCGCTAGAATAAAAATAAAGCGCACCCAGCGCGTAGGGGGAAAATAAAGCGCTCTTAAGCGCTTAGGGCATGAAATAAAGCGCTCTCAGCGCTAAAAGCAAAACGAAGCGCTCCCAGCGCGGGGGACAAGGGAGAGCGCTCCCCAAGCACAGCAAAGCTCCAGCAAGGTCTGGAGGCAGACAGGGGGGCAGGGCAGGGCCAGAGCCAGCACACTGGGTCTCCAGGCAGGGAGACAAGCCAAGTGGCGGTCCTCCTGGCCCCAGCAACAGCAACAGCCCCCTCTGGCAAGGATCCAAAAGTAGAACAACTTCTGTGGGGACACAGCCCCATTTTTATACCATGAATTCCTTTGTTAGGAGGTGCAGGGTGGGGGGAAACCAGTTGCAGCTGGCTTGGGAGTACCCTTGATGGCCCAACCACCCCTTTCATTCACTGGGGAGGCTTGGGTCATTAGACAAACCACAGGGGGGCGGAGCCAGCATTGTGTGGGGAAAAACCCAGCCCATCCAGGAGACAGATCTACTCCTCCCACACATCACTCATGCTGATCTCACACTCACCACCGGGCAGACCCATCCAGACTTCCTGGAGCCTGGCATGCCAGCCAGCTCCAGCCAATCACGCTCCAGTATCCTCACTGCACACATACATCAATGTCCAGAAGTAGCACTTCCCTTCTAGACACATACAAGCCGCACATAGCATTGCGCAGCATTCATTCTCACGAGTTCATACATACTAAACTCGAGCCTGCACTCCCCACACATCAGGAACTACCAGGGCACACACATTCCCCATGCATTCCTATGGGAGAGCAGGCCAGCCATACTACACGCACGCACTTTCACTCTGGGACACAGGGAAAAAGTGCGCCAGGACCCAAAAATCACTACACAGGGTCACAAATAAAGGCAAAAAGATTAGGGGTGAACCTGCCCTAAGGCCCAAGTCTAACACGACCCCCTTCCAGCCAAAACGCAGGGCAGACCGATCACCACTGTGATGGGCTTCCCTGCTTGGGGCGATAAAACAAGGACGCGGGCCCACAACTGCAGGGACACCCTCCTGTTTTACGCCACGGTGAACCCCTAGGGTTCCTTCTAAAACTACTGTAGGGACTAACTGGGGTACCCCACTGGTACTCTCCAGCTGCCCTCGGCGAGGACCAGGCCCTAGGCCATCCAGGTACCACTGGATCCTGCCTACTCACAAAGTGGGGGGTAGTAACCCCTGGCATATAATAGCCATGCTCCACTCTTCCTGTCCGCAAGACAGGGCTAGACTTCCACTGGTTCTCCAGCCTAGGGTCTACCACCTTAGGTGGACCAGGAGTCTCAGGGAAGGCTCTCCTCCCCTTACCTCTTCTCCTAGGGTTCCTCCTCCTCCTGCGAGGGGTACCCTCTAAACACCACTCTCCCAACCTAGGGTTTAACCCCTCAGGTGGTACCGGGGTCAGAGGTGGGCTTTCCCACCCTCTGCACCCCCTTCCAGAGTCCTGCTCCCTCCCAACCGGGGCGGTACCTCTGGAGAAAGAACTGGTTAGGACACTGTTTACAGTATTCCCACCCTTCAGGTCAGGCGAATCCTGAACCTGGACCTCCAACCTCCGGTCTAGAACCTTTGGTGGAATCACTGCCTGGCACTCCAGGACTTCTGGGGATTCACACACCATCCCCCTGAGGCTAGCAAATGACACATATGTTGGGTGACTGTCTGCCTGGCGCAGATCTCCCGCCTCCTGTCCACCTGACAGTGCGCAAAGGTCCCCCAGCACAGAAGTGGTGTCACCATGGTCACTACACGGGATCCTAGCCCCACTGGGTAGTCCCTGACCCACTGGTTCTTCCACTGGGGAACTCCCCCAATCACTCCTCACGCTGGACTCCGGTACTCTCCCTACTGGAGCAGTACTGCCAGACTCTATAACCATGGAAGCTCCGCTTACAGATGCTCCAGGTTCTCTACCCACTAGGAGATCTCCCTCAAGTGAACTAACAGGCAAGTCTAGGTTCCCTTCCTGGTGTTCCCTAAAGGAACCATCCAGGCTCTGTGACAAGGCTTCGGGCGTCTGGGGACTCTCGGTCACACACTCACTCCCGCTCCACTGAGACAGGCAGTCAGCCCCTACACCCTTCTCACTAACCAAGGACCTAGCTGGGCTACTCTCACCCTCCTCCACCACACTGGGCTGGAAGACACCTGACCCACTATTGTTGGAATCACTCACTAGTGACTCAAAAGAACCTCTCGCACTGTCCCAGCGTTCTGCTTCCTCTGCGAGGTCCCAAGGACAAAAACACTTCAACTTCAGCAGGTGCTGGCGCAACTCTGGACAAACAACACTGAGCAACTGCTCTTTGAGGAACATATTCACCACACCGTCCACCTCATTGTCCGAGTTAGCCGTCAGCCAACCCCACATTGCATCCGAACAGTCATCCACAAAATACCCCCACTTCTGGTGAGATGGTTTCTTAAGGTTCCTAAACCTCAACCTATTCTCCTCCTCTGGGGAAACAGGAACCATACTCGGGGAACTGGGAGCGGGACTGTCTACACTGATATTTAAAAAGCTGCCACCACTGGACTCCAGTCTCTCCGGAGGCGTGGGTTCGAATCCCACCGCTGCCACCAATGTTAGAAACGGGACCCCTGGCTGGCCAAGGCTTGCGCCAAGGTCAGTCAGGGATCACCACTTCCAAGGTCAGGGCAAGGGAGTCACACACCAAGATAACCCCCGCTCACCCTCTAGGTAACGTGGCGCGAGCAGCAAGGCTAATCTCAGAGGCGATGTGTAAAGCGTTTGCGCGCGCACCCCAGCGACAACAACCAAAGGCCCACCACAAAGGAAACTCCACACGAGGTTATATAAAAATAGCCTTTGTATTATAGTAAAAACACATTAGATAGCACACACACTTTACAATGTGCCAACAGGCACGGGCAAGATTTACAAGGGATTATGTACAGGACAGGGCCACCTGGACCACTGTCAGGGGTATGCACTTGTTAGAAATAATACTTGTAGGTATAACACTTTAGCACATCAACATACAATGACTGTAACACAGAAATAGTGAATATAGCATACAACCAGTAACTACTGGTTGGGGGAAAATACCTCCTACGCCACCCTAAACCCTGTAGGAAAATCACGCAGGGAACTAGGACCTTATCCTCAGGACCTATGGAAGGGAAACCTATCACCTAAGCAAGTCACATTTAGCAAAGGGAAGGAAACCTAAAATAATCACCTAGGCAAGTAACATTTAGCAAAGGCAATAAAACATCAACATTCCTCTAAGCAGGTCACTTTTAGCAAAGGGAAATAAAAGCACAAGGCATTACCTAAGCAGGTCACTTTTAGCAAAGGTAATAACAAACAAGGGCACATGAAACATTAAAACACATTCAGAGGTGCAGGTAGAACATTTGCGCAGAAATCAATTTAGCACGTGAATCATAAATTGCGCAGGGTGCACGTAGCACAACACTAGAAAAGGTCCCTCAGGCCAACGGGCCTCGAAAGGGCTGGAATGCCCTGAGTCTCAATGTCAGGGGAGGCTGCGCAGGCAGCCAAAACACAAAGCCTAAACGTGGCAACTGTCCACTAAATGCTGGACAGTTGTGAATCAAAGCTAAGCCAACGTTGGAGCCTCGTGGGCTCAGGAGCAAGGAATGGGCACTCGAGCCTCTCAGGGCTCGCAAAGGAACTGGCACCCTCAGAGCCTCTCTCTGGGCTATAAATCAAATAGAATGGCCCTTAAGAGCTTCAGCGCTCTAAAACAATGATGGGCACTCAAGAGCCTCTCAGGGCTCAATAAACAATATGGGCTCTGAGCCTCTCGGGGCTCGAAATCACGTAAGGCGCTATAGAGCTTCAGTGCTCTAAATCAATAAAATGCCCCCTCGAGCCTCGGGGCTCGTAGAATAACTGTGGCTGGAGCCCCTCGGGCTCAAAGAACAAAGAATGGCCCCTCTCGTTGGAGTCCCTCACGGGGACTCAGAATCCAATAATGCCCCAAGGAGCCTCGGCTTCAATCAAGGAATTCTCCTGCGGAGCGGCCCGCTACCAACCGGGGCCGCTCTGCACACAATGCAGACGCATCTCACTCACCGGGTCCGCGGCTGCTGGAGGAGAGCTCCTGCTCCTCGGGACTCTCCGGGGCCGCGGAGGGACGTTCTCCTCCCCCGGGGCTCCTCCTGTGCTCGGGAGCCTCGGGACGGTCGGAGCAGGCTGCTTCCTTCTTCCGGCTCTCTCCTCCGCCTCCTGTGATGACGTGAAAGGGGCTCGGCCGGCTGGGCCAATCCCAGCGCGGCCCGGACTTGAAGGCGGGCGCTGCTTCCTCCTCTCACTCGGGCTGCGGCGGTGATCGCGGGCAAATGCGGCGTGGGCAGCCGCTCAAATTAACAAGGAAACGGGGCAATGCCGGGTGGGCACCGGCCTCAAAATAAAAATAGAAAGCGAGGTAGGCACTCGCTCGGCCTGGAAAAGCGCTCCAAAGCGCTAGAATAAAAATAAAGCGCACCCAGCGCGTAGGGGGAAAATAAAGCGCTCTTAAGCGCTTAGGGCATGAAATAAAGCGCTCTCAGCGCTAAAAGCAAAACGAAGCGCTCCCAGCGCGGGGGACAAGGGAGAGCGCTCCCCAAGCACAGCAAAGCTCCAGCAAGGTCTGGAGGCAGACAGGGGGGCAGGGCAGGGCCAGAGCCAGCACACTGGGTCTCCAGGCAGGGAGACAAGCCAAGTGGCGGTCCTCCTGGCCCCAGCAACAGCAACAGCCCCCTCTGGCAAGGATCCAAAAGTAGAACAACTTCTGTGGGGACACAGCCCCATTTTTATACCATGAATTCCTTTGTTAGGAGGTGCAGGGTGGGGGGAAACCAGTTGCAGCTGGCTTGGGAGTACCCTTGATGGCCCAACCACCCCTTTCATTCACTGGGGAGGCTTGGGTCATTAGACAAACCACAGGGGGGCGGAGCCAGCATTGTGTGGGGAAAAACCCAGCCCATCCAGGACACAGATCTACTCCTCCCACACATCACTCATGCTGATCTCACACTCACCACCGGGCAGACCCATCCAGACTTCCTGGAGCCTGGCATGCCAGCCAGCTCCAGCCAATCACGCTCCAGTATCCTCACTGCACACATACATCAATGTCCAGAAGTAGCACTTCCCTTCTAGACACATACAAGCCGCACATAGCATTGCGCAGCATTCATTCTCACGAGTTCATACATACTAAACTCGAGCCTGCACTCCCCACACATCAGGAACTACCAGGGCACACACATTCCCCATGCATTCCTATGGGAGAGCAGGCCAGCCATACTACACGCACGCACTTTCACTCTGGGACACAGGGAAAAAGTGCGCCAGGACCCAAAAATCACTACACAGGGTCACAAATAAAGGCAAAAAGATTAGGGGTGAACCTGCCCTAAGGCCCAAGTCTAACACCGACATAGACATGTTGTTTGGAAATGTTGTTCCACAGCCTTTGTGGGGATTGATTTGCCATACAGATCATGCGCAAGAGTTAGGTGAAAAATGGGCTAATATTAGTGCTGCAGATGAAAGACAAGTAGGCGGTGCTAAACCTGAGCCTTTAGTAGCAGAACTCCCTGGTAAGATCGTTACTTACATGAAGACCTTAATGCCTGCTATGCGTGTAAATTGGGATAAATTGTCTGCATGTAAGCAGAAGAAAGAGGAGACCGTATCGGATTTCTTCACTAGGTTTGAGGAGACGTTTGTCGACCACAGTGGTCAAGATATGAGTACCAAAGGTGGTCAACGGTTGTTCATTGACAAGTTTGTGCACAATTTGCTTGCCGAGTTGTGTAAGAAATTGAAAGATTCAGAAAGTTCTTGGGCCGTTTCCTCTTCAGCACAGATATTGGCTACTGAAGTGACCTACTTAGGTCATCTCTTGTCAAAGGAGGGAAGGAAACTGACCCAAGAAAGAATTCAGGCAATAGCGAAACTGAGTGTGCCAAGGACACAGAAAGAAGTGCGTGCCTTCTTGGGCATTACATCATATTGCAGACAATGGATACCAAATGTTTCTTTGTTGGCCAAACCTTTGGTGGCATTAACTTGTAAAGGTACACCGAATCCCCTTCCGTGGTCTGAAGAGTGTCAGAAAAGTTTTTCCGAATTGCGCAAAGCATTATGTTCGGCTCCTGTGTTGGGTACCCCCGACTACAGTAAGCCCTTTACACTGTATGTCCATGAGAAAGAAGGTTGTGCATTATCAGTGTTGACCCAGTTGTTCGGAGACAAGCAGCGTCCATGCACATACTTTTCGTCGACTTTGGACCCGGTAGCTAAAGCATTGCCGAGTTGCTTGAGAGCCACAGCGGCAGCAGCTGTTTCTATCCGGCAGTCTGCTGGATTAGTGATGAATAATACACTGATTGTGATGGTTCCACATGCAGTGGACACTTCGTTAAACAGGACCAAGACGCAGCACTTAACTAGTGCTCGATTGTCAGGTTACGAGTTGACACTTTTAGCGAGTCATGTACACATAAAGAGATGCAACACATTGAATCCAGCTACGTTGGTGCCGATTGTAGCGGAGACAGATGCTTCTGAACAGCATAATTGTTTTCTCAGAACAGAAGAAGAAACGAAAGGGAGAATAGATCTTCAGGACACTCCTCTTGCGAAGTGTGATGGTACCTTATGGGTGGATGGTTCATGCTTCAAGCTTCCGAATGGTGACACGACTGCAGCATATGCTGTCACGACTTTGCATACGATTGTTGCAGCTGCACGTATCCCACATAATTCAGCTCAAGCAGCAGAGTTGATTGCACTTACGAGAGCGTGTGTGTTGTCGAAAGGAATGAAAGTGACCATATATACCGACAGCCAGTATGCATTTGGTGTGGCTCACAGCTTTGGACGATTGTGGAAAGAACGTGGGTTTCTGACTTCGCATGGAGCTAAGATACAGCATGGTCAGCTTGTGAATGAGCTTCTCGAGTCACCTACTTTGCCGTTGCAAGTTGCGATTGTGAAATGCAGTGCGCTCAAAAAGGTTACTGATGATGTTGGTCGTGGAAATGCATTTGCTGATGAAGTCGCAAAAGAAACAGCAAGGGATGTGATGAGTCGAATGTATGTTGCAGGCCCTGCAAGATGGATTGGTGACGTTGGAATGTGTGAAGACATGATAGAGAGTGTGAAGTCTATACAAGCTGAAGCTACAGAGAAAGAGTTGAGCGTGTGGAGAGAGAGTAAGGGTAAAATGGATGCAAATGGTTGTTGGGTTGAATTGTCAGAGGATCAAAGATGGTTGTTACCCGATGCGTATGTGCTTGCAGTGGTTACAATGGCTCATGGAATGGCTCATATCAGTGTGAAAGGGATTTGTAAGTTGTTGGCGCCGGTATGGCAAAATGCTGGAATTCCTAAGTGTGCGGAGATGTGGTCAAGAATTGCATGATGTGTCTGAAATACAATCCTGGTAGGGGAACCCCAACTCCAGCTGGTCATTTTGCGCCTCCAACGTATCCGTTCGAGGCTTTGCAGCTAGATTTCATCCACATGGAAAGGTGCAACAATTTGAAATACGTACTCGTTGTTGTTTGTGCTTTTTCGAGATGGGTAGAAGCATATCCCCTGAAAGACAACACTGCCTTATCCACAGCTAAAGCCCTTGTCAAAGAATTTTTCCCTAGGTTTGGAATGCCGAGAATGATCTGGAGTGACAATGGGAGTGAATTTGTGGGTCAAGTGATGAAGAAAGTATGTGAAGGGCTAGGTATCCAACAAAAATTCCACGCTGCAAATCACCCCCAATCAGCTGGACTAGTAGAATGCTACAATGGCACACTAAAACTAAAACTGGCCAAGATACAAGCAAGCTCTGGACTTAAATGGCCTGACGCTCTGTCCTTAGCACTCCTATCAACACGAATGACTGTGCATTCGCGAGTGGGACTTAGTCCTTATGAAATTGTGTTCGGCCGTCCGGCCAACATATGGGGAGTGCCAAGGCCGACAAAATTCAGTGAGATCGAACACCCTGTACTGCTTGACTATTTGTATGAATTGACGGCTAAATTGCGTGTTTTACACCAACAGGTTCACGATACTCTGCCTCAGGTCTCTGAAGCTCCAGGACATCCTATCGATCCTGGATCCTCGGTGCTGGTCAAGAATTTTCAGCGGACAAAGAAAGACCAGCCCCACTGGACCGGCCACCACCTAGTCCTTCTCTCAACGAGATCAGCCGTTCGAGTGGAAGGGAAAAATAACTGGATCCACGGCGTATACTGCAAGAGGGTCCCTTTGCCTCTGCCGTACGACCGGTGGGTCCAGGAGGGTGTCGCTGACTCAGAGACTGAAACTGTGCCTCGTTTTCTGCCTTTCAGCGATGCACGTGTAAAAGGAACAATTTCTGAACAAGAAAGTGACAATCTTCTGCAGGAAGCTGTGCCACCGTCAAACCGATTGGACACCACAGAGCCTGAACTCCTGTTCCAGGACCAGACATTACCTGGAAAAAGACGCTATAACCTGAGGCCGAGAACTACGGACTAATAAAAATTCCTTTTCTTTGCTAATTTTTGAAAGTGCAGCTCTCCCATCTGAGAAACTTTTTTATTTTTGTTTTTCGAACCACCATCCGGGTTCATCTGTAGGGTCGCGGTTGCCCAAGTCTTTGGGGTGCAGCCGAAGACGTTAGGTCGACGGTTCTGGTTGGTCTAAGGGAGTTGCCCTGGGCTGACAGAAGCATTCCTTAGCATAGAACACCCTACCATCGTGAGCAGCAATTACAGAGGATGGAGTTTTTCGAGATGGAGAGACCTGCCAAGGAAATGAACTTCAAAGCTAAAATATGTAGAATGATGGCCAAGAAAAGTTTCTTGATATTATGCATTTTTATGTTGTTCAGTGTAATGATGTTTTTAATAGGATATGTTTTATTCTCTTTTCGATTGACATTTGCACCCACTACACAGCCCCTACCTCCTCCTACTGTTTCCTTACATTCTTTCCACCCTTTTCCTGAACATGAGTCCGTCAGGAGATTAGAGTTTATTAATAACTCCTTCGTTCAACTTTTGCACCAACACCAATTAGTAATGAACACGACTAACTGTTGGGTGTGTGGTCTTATGCCTCACACAACGGATAAAGGTATCCCTTATCTGGTCCTGCCTTTCAGCCATAATGGTTCTGTTTGGGCATACAGAACAATGTTCATCTACGCACATGAAGTCTACCCCCTACGTTCTGTAAAAGATAATCCAAAGAATAGTGCTCTAGTTAAGGGTATAGTAGATATGATTAGGGAAGATACTTCCTATGAGACTATCCCGAGAGATGAGACACTAGCATACATTGGATGGAACGTGACCAGATATGGAGTTACTCTGAGTGAAAAACAGCGAGCCAAGAGATCCTCCCCGATTTGGATTGTACCCCATCAGGGTCACCTATGTCTGCAAGGTAATGGCAAGAATCCCAGAGCTCAGTTAGGGAAGAGCATCTGCACTGAAACATGTGTTTTTGCGTCCCAGACTTCCCCTTCGTTCCTAGCAGCTAGGGGCACCTATTTCATCTGTCATGATAGAGCATACACATGGTTGCCCCCTGACTTCTCGGGCACATGTTTTGTTTCGTTCCTGTTGCCTCCCACCTATACAGCTGCGGCAGATTACCATAAGAGAAGGATAGTTAGAGGTGTCTTCAGTGAGGAAGACACTGCAGGACAAGAATTGGGAGACTTCTTTAAGGGTTTTCTGCCGTTTTGGGGGCCCATGGTTAACAGCAGGAACATAAGGCAATTGACGAGGGTGGTTGAATCCACCGTAGTTGAAACTGCCGATGCCCTTAGTAACTTGACTGCTGAGCTCCAGTCGGACCGTCTTATGACCCTTCAGAACAGGGTTGCGTTAGACGTCATACTTGCAGACCAAGGTGGGGTATGTAGAATGATCCAATCGAGTTGCTGTGTTTTCATTCCAGATAACGCTCCAACAGTGTACCAGGCCATCTCCAAACTACATAAGATCTCTGAATCTATTCATGTGGATAAAGGAGATTGGTCGTTGATGGGGTGGTTCAGGGAACTATTTTCCGTCTGGGGATGGAAGATTCTGATGGTCATTGGGATGATCTTAGCCATTCTTTTCCTGTTCTGTCTGTGGGTACAGTGTGCTCCTGCTATATGTGGCCTCTGTGCTACATCGTGTGTAAGGAAACCTGTATCGAGGGACGAGCTAAGTAATAGGATGATGCTACAGCAACATCTCAATGACTTTATGAATATAGACCTGGACTCAGATTAGCGTGAGTATAGGTTATTGCCTATGTAAGAGCAAAAGGAGGGTCTGTGGTACTGAAAATTCTGGACCCATGTCATAAACATCGTCGTATCATGACGATTTTGATATCAGCAGGTCGAGAATGGCTAGTATACTATACACAAGCATTTTCATCATATTCGAGTGACGATTTCACCCTGAAACCAGAGATTCCGTCCTGAACCCTCGGGTTCCATTTTGTGAACAGAAGCCATTTTGTGAATGCCCTCACATAGGCCGGTGAATAAGGCCAAAAACGAGTCTGAAGGACACGTACACCTTTGCTGTCTCCTGCACGACCTGGGCAAGCTGACTCCACTGCCCAAGGCCAAACCTGTTCGGTCAGTTCCTCTCCCAGTGGCCGATCGAGATAGTATCAAGGCACGACATGCCATAAACCTTTTCATCGCACACAAACCACGCCTAATCTTACATATATCTGTCTCTGTTCATTACTTTATGACCTGCTTTACGAGAAGGAGGTGCCCGAATTTATTAGGGGTCTGTCGATATCTGATGAAAATGTTGGGCCTTGCCGGGTGATTTATTTTGGGTTGGACAAACTGAAAATAAGCTTGTCATCATGACTCTGCCTTTTCTTTGTAGTAAAAATATGTGAATGGTCAACTGTAAAAACAGGAATGTTTGCCTGAAGCATAATGTTTTGTATAAAAAGAGAAGGCTGGCTTTGTAAGATTGAGCAGTCTCCTGAGAATATACACCATGTTGTACTTCTAGGATACCTGTTACTGGCTGCAGCCAATAAACTCGATCTTTGACTTCACCTAGAAGACTCTGTGTTTCTGTAGTCTGAAACAGGAAGAACTCGAAATCTTAGGGTGTGTTCCCTGGCACCACTGGGTTCTGAAAAACCTAGTACTTCAGACCGCCCTACTGCGTGACCATTGCAAGAATGGCTCCCAAATGTCTCTAGGTCGTGAGGCGGTTGGCATCAGGTCCCAATAGGCTCCCAGTTGCGTGTGGCCATATGTAACATCTGTTGGTTTTACGACCCCAGTTCATAGCCACTCGCCTCTTGGCATACAGTAACAATAGCGCATGTTTTCCACCAATCCTAGAATGCCTAGGAGCGCAGAGGGAGCATCTGCTCTATTCAGGATTTGGTTGATAGCAACAAAGATTTCAGACCAGTAATCAAATAGAGCCGAGCAGTGCCAAGCCACGTGCAAAAAGGAAGCACCCTCCTCCCCGTATCTCCAACATTTGTCATCATCTCTAATACCCATGCGATGGAGAGCTAGCGGGGTGCGGTAGAATCTGTGGAGGAACTTAAAGTGTATAAGTCGGAGTTTGTAGTTTGCGGAGAGTTCCAACAGCTGTCTACAGCAGAATGACCACTGTTCGTCAGTCAGAGGTGTCTCTAGTTCTGTTATCCGTCTATGTCCTCGGGATCAGCGTGATGCAAAAGATAAGCCACCTCCTGATCTATCCAAACCTTGAATGCCACAATAGCCAAAGGTTCAAGAAGGATCAGACGAGGGCAATAAAGCCCGCGGGGAAGGGAGGGATCGGCAGGGAGGGAGATCTGAAATGACAAAAGAAAAGGAAGGTGAAAATCCCCTTCTTTCCGCTGTCCTCCAACCCCCACATAAGCACAAGACCCAGATTACTAGTAGACTCTGACCCAGTATCTACCTGTAATTAATAAATAACGAATGGCCACAGTGGAAGATAACTCTCTTCTCCACACCCACTTCGGGAGGTACAAGGACCACGCTATCCACACCTGGAACACAAAACACACCTCCTTACACACAATCATGCAACAGAGATTGATCAGATATTTCATAAACAATGAACATACACGTACCCCCTTATAATAAGACTGCACTTCTAAAGGGGCTTCTTGAATGGATAGCGTAGCAGTGGCAAACTCTAAATTCAAAACAATCCTGCTATATATCTATAAGCGAGCCCTCATTCATTATGTCTCTTAGGGCCTGGTTGGCATGTGGGTTTAATTGTCTGGACGGGCCCTTTCTATCTAAGGAGTCGTCTATTACCACGTTGAAGTCTCCTTCCCATATAACCGTGGAACAGTCCAGAATAGTAATCTGAGCCCATACCTCCCTGAAGAACTCCGGATCGTCAGTGTGTGGCTAATACCCATGCGATGGAGAGCTAGCGGGGTGCGGTAGAATCTGTGGAGGAACTTAAAGTGTATAAGTCAGAGTTTGTAGTTTGCGGAGAGTTCCAACAGCTGTCTACAGCAGAATGACCACTGTTCGTCAGTCAGAGGTGTCTCTAGTTCTGTTATCCGTCTATGTCCTCGGGATCAGCGTGATGCAAAAGATAAGCCACCTCCTGATCTATCCAAACCTTGAATGCCACAATAGCCAAAGGTTCAAGAAGGATCAGACGAGGGCAATAAAGCCCGCGGGGAAGGGAGGGATCGGCAGGGAGGGAGATCTGAAACGACAAAAGAAAAGGAAGGTGAAAATCCCCTTCTTTCCGCTGTCCTCCAACCCCCACATAAGCACAAGACCCAGATTACTAGTAGACTCTGACCCAGTATCTACCTGTAATTAATAAATAACGAATGGCCACAGTGGAAGATAACTCTCTTCTCCACACTCACTTCGGGAGGTACAAGGACCACGCTATCCACACCTGGAACACAAAACACACCTCCTTACACACAATCATGCAACAGAGATTGATCAGATATTTCATAAACAATGAACATACACGTACCCCCTTATAATAAGACTGCACTTCTAAAGGGGCTTCTTGAATGGATAGCGTAGCAGTGGCAAACTCTAAATTCAAAACAATCCTGCTGGGTTCTAATCACCCTTTCAGTTCGCAAAAGACACAGTACCTTAGTGTTCCTTGATTTAATGGCACGAAGAACTGGATCTAACCGGTAGTCACTCACTTGAAGTCAAAATCCAAAATCATAAGAAAACCAAGGAATAAACCCCAACCGGGGTGGCAAGACGAGAAGTTCCCGGATAACAAACACGGTGATTACCAAGCCTGGTAATGCCTAGGGGTGATAGTAGCGTTTTTGTCCTCCGCACGAGCCTTAGTCAGCGGCTCCCCAACGGAGGGCAAATGATGCAACAACCCACAAAACGAAGAAACACACTCTGCAATCGTCCTCCGCAATGAGCCAGCAGAGCTCAGCCAACGGAGGGCAAAAGACGGGTTGGATGATCCTTTCCACAAACACCCAAAGCATTCGTCCTCCGCATGAGCCTGACAGACTCTCCAACGGAGGGCAAACACTAAAGTAAACAATGAAACAGCCGTCTCACTGTAGGACCAAATACACGCTAGGGGGGATCGGCAAGAAGACAGGTAACAGCCACAACAAGGTCCGTCCAAAGGCTGCTGGTACACAGAATATCCGACGCCCTCTTCAGGAAATGAGTCACCTATATAACTTCCTGATCCTTGCAAAGGATTCTGGGAGACGTAGTCCCCTGAGGTTTCTGTTCCTATTCCTGTTTGCGACAGCGGCGCTCAACGGGAGCTTAACAGTACATCCCCCTCCACTCTAGGAGCGCCGCAAAGGGCCAGGACGCATCGGATACCGTTTATGGTACCGAGCCACCAGGCGAGGCGCATGGACTCCAGACGCCGGCTCCCACGTGTTGTCCTCCGGACCGTAGCCCTTCCAAGAGACCAGATAACGTAGGCCGCGACCATGCCACCTCGAGTTCACTATGGCCTCCACCTCATACTCAAAACCGCCCACAACCGCCAAAGGCGGAGGGAGACGTTGCACAGAGGAAACAGACGGCTTCAACAAGGACACGTGGAACACAGGATGAACCCTCAAGTGTCTCGGGAGCTTCAACCTCATCGCCACCGGATTGACACAACGCTCAATAGGGTAGGGGCCTATATAGCGGGGGTTGAACACACTGTGTTTGCGGAATTTGATGTTCCGAGTAGACAGCCACACCATATCGCCCACTTGATACAACGGCCCAGGACGTCGATGTTTATCCGCCGTACGCTTGTAAGCCGCCTTGGAAGCAACGAGGTTACCCTGAGCCCTCGCCAGGGTATCCTTGATATGTACCACCCTCTTAGCTGCCTCTGGCACCCTCTCTCCACATACAGGATGGAGAAACGGAAGAAATCGAGGATGACGTCCATAGTTACAGTAAAAAGGAGACACCAGCGTGGCGCTGTGGGTAGCGTTGTTATATGCCACTTCCGCCAGCCATAGATAGTCCACCCAGTTCTCTTTCCCCTGATCCACATAGCATCTCAGGAATTGCTTCAAGGTCTGATTGAGACGCTCCGTTTGTCCATCCGTCTGTGGGTGGAAACTGGTGGACAGCGCAGTCTTAATGTGCAAAGAGGAACAACAGGACTTCCAAAACTGTGCAGTGAACTGAGCGCCCCTATCCGAGACGATGACAGCCGGCAACCCGTGCAAACGCACCACATGGACCATTAGCAGATGAGCCACTTGCCCCGCTGTAGGGACTTGAGGGCAGGCGATGAAATGTCCCATTTTCGTCAGGTAGTCGATCACCACCATGATAGCCGTACACCCCTGGTCTTTGGGAAGGCCCACCACAAAATCCATCGAAATATGCTCCCAAGGAACATGAGGCGTGGGCATGGGCTGCAGGAGCCCCGCAGGGCGACGGTGATCAGCCTTGACCGTCGCACAGACCACACACTTGGACACCCAGTCTGCAACATCAGCCCTCAACGACGGCCACCAACACCTCCGATTGATATATTCCACAGTCTTCTCTACACCCAGGTGACCCGCACTGGGGGAACAATGACACCATCTGTACACCTGCTTCCGAAGGGGAATAGTAGGGACCAGAAGCCGTCCTTGATTTACTGGAAAGCCATCCATTATTTTCCATTCAACGTGACTCCGCAACCAGGACCTCCAGTAAAAGGTGTTCATCCCCTTCCGGATCCCCTCCAGAAAGGCATCAGGCTGAATGGAACACAAACACCGCGCAGGAGTGATGATGGCCCATACCTCACCTGACTCCGGAGCACGGGAAGAGGATTGGCGCGTTAAAGCGTCCGCTTTCCTGTTGGCCGCCCCAGGTCTGTACGTGATAGCGAAATGGAACTCGGAAAAGAAGAGCATCCACCGGAGTTGTCTGGGAGTAAGATGCCTGGCAGCTGTCATGAATTGAAGGTTGCGGTGATCTGTGTACACTGTAACAAGATGCTTGGCCCCCATCAGAAGGTGCCGCCATTCCGTGAATGCCACCTTAATCGCAAGCAGTTCTTTTTTGGCGATACAATAATTGCTCTCTGCCCCATTCAGTTTCCTGGACATATAGGCCACAGGGTGCAGCTGGCCCGTCTGGTCATGTCTCTGAGATAGCACGGCTCCCAAAGCAACACTTGAGGCATCAGCCTCCACGATGAAGGGCTTCTCAGGATTAGGATGAGCCAGCACAGGAGCAGAAACAAACGCCTCCTTCAAATTCTCAAACGCCTCCTGGGCAGCAGAATCCCAAACAAAAGGATGTGCCTTTCGTAACAAGCGAGTGATGGGGGAAACCACTCGAGAGAACTGATATATAAATCGCCTGTAGAAATTGGCGAAGCCTATGAAGCATTGCACATCTTTCACATTCCTAGGAAAGGGCCACTCCTTGACCGCCTTGATCTTCCTTTCGGCCATTTCCTGTCCATGTGGGCTGAGCATGACTCCCAGGAATTCAACCGTGGACACATGAAAGTCGCACTTGCTCAATTTACAGTACAAACTGTGTTCACTCAATATGGTTAACACCTTTTGCACATGATGTACATGTGCCTCCTCCGAATCAGAATAAATAAGAATATCGTCAATGTATACTATGACGTACCGGTCCAGTATCTCCCTCAGGACGTCATTTAAGAAGTATTGGAACGCCGCAGGGGCATTACAGAGCCCAAATGGCATAACTAAATACTCGAAGAGCCCGTACCTGGTCTTAAAGGCGGTCTTCCATTCATCCCCTTCCTTATTCTCACCAGATGATATGCACCCTTAAGATCTAACTTGGTGTAAATGACAGCAGACTTGACTTGTTCCAATAGCACACTGATCAAAGGAAGGGGGTACCTGTTCTTTACCGTCACAGCATTCAAGGCCCTAAAGTCCACGCACGGTCTCAACTCTCCATTGGCCTTCGGGATAAAAAAAAGAGGAGAAGCCGCGGGGGACATGGATGGAAGAATGAACCCAATCTTCAACAACTTGTCCAAGTACTCTCTCAAATGCGCATTTTCAGTTTCAGTCAATGCATACAACCTCCCACAGGGAACCACCGCCCCAGGGACCAGATCTATCTGGCAATCATATTGCCTATGTGGTGGGAGAGTTTCCGCCTGCACTTCATCGAATACACATTCATACTTCTGGTAAACCTCAGGCAAACTAACCTCTTTTTCAGCGGCCGTAGCCACATACTCAATGCAGGCTAATGCTGACGAAGGTCTTTCGGTCCTTTCATAACAGGTTTCTCTACAAAACACGGAATTCAGTGTGATGGTGCCCTTAGCCCAATCAATGTCCGGATTATGCTTCTTTAGCCATGGAATACCCAGGATAACACCATACTGAGGGGCGTTGATAATGCTGAACTGGACATTCTCGCTATGATCCCCATATCTCATGTCCATATCACCAGTACGATACCCAACAGGTCCTAAATCCAGTCGTCTCCCATCCACTGCATACACAACATCTTGAGTCTCTCGGGGAACCAACCTGATCCCGGCTCTCCTAGCTTCAGATGAATCCATAAACATGCCCGTAGCACCCGAGTCAATCATGGCGTGCACAGGGATCCAACTGGCCTGTACCAACAACAAAACCTCGATAAACAGGTGCTGCACACCTACTAGGTTCTTAAACAGAGAAGGGATATGTGTATGACTCCAAGGAACCCCCTCCTTCACCTCAGAGTCTTCTAGTTTTCCGCCGGTCTTTCAACCGCTGCGGAAATACCCTTGGAATTGCGAAATCTGGACATTTTAGGTTTCACTGGGCACTCCCTCACAAAATGCCCCTTCTTCCCGCAGTACAAGCATAAACCATGTTTACGCCTCCGTTCCTTCTCGGTCGTGGAAAGAGCTGCCCGAACAGCCCCAATATCCATGGGTTCAGCCGCGTGCGACATGTCTTTGTCTACCGGCTTCGAAGCCCCGGATAAAGGGACTGTTCTTCCCTGCAATTTAGGATCTCCTTTGCGACCCCTCATTCTATGGTCTAAACGTAGGACTAGGTTGATAAGATCCTCGCATGTGGCTGGTTGGGGGTCTATCTGAGCTATGACGTCTTTCATGTCCTCCCTTAAACCTTGATGGAATAGAGAAGCTTGCTTGGCATCAGGCCATTTCGTCTCTGTAACGAGTCTCCTGAAAGAGTTCAAGTACGTCAACACATCCTGATTCCCTTGACGCAACTGCAATAACTCTCTATCTGCAGCGTAGGAATCCGCCCTCCGGTCGAAGACCTTGAGGAACTCCTCCTTGAACGCTTCCCAATCATGAATGACCGGGTCGTCTCTTTGGAGCAAGGGTACTGCCCATTGGGCTGCATCACCTGCCAGGTAAGAGATGAGAAAAGCCACCTTGGCCTGGTTTGTAGGGAAGGACCGAGGTTTACATGAAAAATGCAACATCACTTGTGAGAGGAAGACTTGGACAGACCCTGCATCTCCTTTGAAACGTTCTGGATTAGCCAATGGAACCGTGGTAGGCATTTCCACAACCACCGGGCTGGATGCAGCGGGACCTGAAGTCCCTGCATTGAACGGGTTTCTCTGGAGTGCATCCACGCGATTGCGGAGATCCGTGGTCTCCTGCCTAGAGGAGAGCAGTTCTGACTGCACTACCACAAGGGCCGCTAATACATCGTCTAGAGTAGCCATCCTTCACATCCGCTGAACAGGAGGACGTATTTTCGTGGGTCGGATATTCTGTTATCCGTCTATGTCCTCGGGATCAGCGTGATGCAAAAGATAAGCCACCTCCTGATCTATCCAAACCTTGAATGCCACAATAGCCAAAGGTTCAAGAAGGATCAGACGAGGGCAATAAAGCCCGCGGGGAAGGGAGGGATCGGCAGGGAGGGAGATCTGAAACGACAAAAGAAAAGGAAGGTGAAAATCCCCTTCTTTCCTCTGTCCTCCAACCCCCACATAAGCACAAGACCCAGATTACTAGTAGACTCTGACCCAGTATCTACCTGTAATTAATAAATAACGAATGGCCACAGTGGAAGATAACTCTCTTCTCCACACCCACTTCGGGAGGTACAAGGACCACGCTATCCACACCTGGAACACAAAACACACCTCCTTACACACAATCATGCAACAGAGATTGATCATTATTTCATAAAAAATGAACATACACGTACCCCCTTATAATAAGACTGCACTTCTAAAGGGGCTTCTTGAATGGATAGCGTAGCAGTGGCAAACTCTAAATTCAAAACAATCCTGCTGGGTTCTAATCACCCTTTCAGTTCGCAAAAGACACAGTACCTTAGTGTTCCTTGATTTAATGGCACGAAGAACTGGCTCTAACCGGTAGTCACTCACTTGAAGTCAAAATCCAAAATCATAAGAAAACCAAGGAATAAACCCCAACCGGGGTGGCAAGACGGGAAGTTCCCGGATAAGAAACACGGTGATTACCAAGCCTGGTAATGCCTAGGGGTGATAGTAGCGTTTTCGTCCTCCGCACGAGCCTTAGTCAGCGGCTCCCCAACGGAGGGCAAATGATGCAACAACCCACAAAACGAAGAAACACACTCTGCAATCGTCCTCCGCAATGAGCCAGCAGAGCTCAGCCAACGGAGGGCAAAAGACGGGTTGGATGATCCTTTCCACAAACACCCAAAGCATTCGTCCTCCGCATGAGCCTGGCAGACTCTCCAACGGAGGGCAAACACGAAAGTAAACAATGAAACAGCCGTCTCACTGTAGGACCAAATACACGCTAGGGGGGATCGGCAAGAAGACAGGTAACAGCCACAACAAGGTCCGTCCAAAGGCTGCTGGTACACAGAATATCCGACGCCCTCTTCAGGAAATGAGTCACCTATATAACTTCCTGATCCTTGCAAAGGATTCTGGGAGACGTAGTCCCCTGAGGTTTCTGTTCCTATTCCTGTTTGCGACAGCGGCGCTCAACGGGAGCTTAACAAGTTCATTGTTCCACAGTTTCTGAGATTTGGGCACCACTATGGGGGATTGTTCCTGCATGCAGTTGTATAGACGCGACACCAGTTTCTTCCGGGACGCCCTAGCTAATATGTTTTGGAGAGCCTGCAGGTGCGGCGGCTCCTCAGGGAACCGGTCTCACATCGCCTTGCATGCAGATTTGAGTTTGTGGTGCGTGTATCTGTCTCTAAATGACAATGGTCTGTCCTCTCCCACAGTCGGCAGATCCAGGAATATGCCATCAGGGTACATGTTCGCGAATGTGTGCAGTGTGGATCCAGCAATAGTTACCTCGCCTCCTCCTTCTTCCAGGCATGGAAGCATAGGATTCTGTTTAAGGGGGATCGCAGGCGCATATAACAGAGGTAGGGCAGCACGCTTTAGCAGTTCCCTCCAAGTCCAGCGGAGCATATTGGCTGAGTCTATGTCCCGCGATGGCCTGGGAGTCTTGCGGTAGAGGGCCACTCCTAAGGGAAGTGGAGCAACCATGTAAATCTCAACTGCCACATGAGGCTGGTAAGGAGTAGGATAGGCCCAAAAGTGTAGGAACTGGGCTTGCGCGCAAAGTGCGTATAAGTGCATGTCTGGGGCGCCCATGCCACCCTGCCGAAGCGGAAGTGTTAGCAATGCCAATGAGAGTCTAGCCTGACTCCCAGCCCAAACTAGTGACAACAGTTGTGAGCGTAGACAGGTGAAAAAGTGTTGTGTCAGTGGGAAAGGTATGTTCGTAAATAGGTACAGGAATTTAGGCAATACAATCATTTTTATAAGCGCAATTCTACCCGCTAAAGAGAGGGGGAGTTTCGACCATAACGCCACCTTACTTTCAAGCCAGGATATCGCCCTGCCAAAGTTCAGAGTCAAGATATCTTGGATTTTTCGGCTAATCCAAATGCCTAGGTATTTCACCACATCAGCTTCCCATCTCAGAGGGTAGTCAGAGTGCACCTCAAAGGTGTTGTCAGTGAGAGGGAAAATAACTGACTTAGACCAATTTATGGAAACGCCTGATAGCCCCCCAAACTTAACAAACTCCCGCAACAGCGGGTTTAGGTTCTCGGTTGGGTTGCCCACATACAGAGTAACATCATCGGCGTATAAGGAGATTAGCAAACTTCGGGTACTAAATCCAATACCTCTGGCAGTATGGTGCTGCCTAATCCTGGCAGCTAGAGGCTCCATGGCAATCGCGAACAGTAGTGGGGACAGTGGGCACCCCTTTCTAGTGCCTCTGGAAATTGGGAACGGGTCTGACACCATGCCATTAACTCTTACCCTGGCCCTAGGGGCAGTGTAGAGTAAGCGGATTAGATTCACAAACAACGGGCTAAATCCCATACGCTCCAGTATAGTAAATAGATATGGCCATTCAAGCGAATCAAACGCTTTCGTGGCATCTAGAAATACCACTGCCGCTTGTGTATTCGGGTGCAGATAATGTAATGTCGAAAAGACAGTCCTTAGGTTATGAGTAGTTGCACGGCCAGGTATGAATCCTGATTGGTCCGAAAGGGCCACGATCGGGAGCAATGGTTGGAGACGATCATCTAATATTTTCGCATATATTTTGATGTCCAAATTAATCAGTGAGAGGGCCTATATGAGTCCATATACTGGCCATCTTTATCTGGTTTCAATAATGTAATGATAAGGGCCTCTCTCATCGAGTCTGGTAATTTTCCCACCTCTTGAGCCTCAGCGAATACAGCATGCAATCGCGGGGCAAGCTCCTCCACATATGTCTTGTAAAAAGCCGCCGTAAGACCGTCAGGTCCCGGAGCTTTATTTAGCGGAAGGGCCTTGATAGTAGTGGCAATTTCCTGTACTGTCACGGGGCGATCCATATAGTGACTGTGCGCATTATTAAACCATACAAGTGCTATGGACTCTAGAAAGGACACAAGGGCGTCTTTCGATTCAACATGAGTGGACTCATATAACTTAGAGTAGTATGTAGTGAATGCCTGCAATATTTCGTGTTGTCCCATTGCAATGCCCCCTGTGTCGTCTACAATGGTGTGCACATGTGTAGGTGGTGGGGTGGTATTTATCATTCTGGCAAGTGTACGACTGGGACGGTCTCCCTCCCCGTATCTTCGAGCTTCGGCCTGCTTACCCAGAAATTTGAGCTCACGTTGTGCTTCCTCGGCAAAGTCTAGTAGTTTGGTTTTAATTTGGGAAGCTAAATCTGGTGTAGGATCATCACAGAATGATTGTTCAAGAGCCTTAAGCTCCCTCTCAATCACAGCCAAAATTTGTCTTATAGCTTTCAGAACCCCTGCCCCACGTGCTATGCACTGTCCAGGTATAACAACCTTGAAGGCGTCCCAGAGAACTGCCTCGGTAGTAACTGAGCCTTCTCCATTCTTGCACCCCAGCTATGGAACATACTTCCCCTGGAGATCAAATTACAGCCTTCCCTTGATCTCTTCAGGAAAGCGTTGAAGACCTGGTATTTCATTAAAGCATATCAGTAAGCTCCTGTTCTTGACTGCCTTTGCTAGGTTATTTTGAGTTAGGCGCCTTGACGCCCAGTGGGCAAAGCTGCGCGTTATAAAAGCCTGTTCATTCATTCATTGTTAGTGAAGTAGTCTGTAATGTCTCGTCTAATTTCTTCCGTGAAGGCAGCATCCTTTAGCGCATTTGATGGGAGGCGCCAGGCAAAGGCCCTAGTAGAGGCACCCAAAATGTCCAGCTCCAGGAGACAGGGAGCATGATCTGATAAGGATCGGGCCAAAATACCAACTTTAACAGTCCAGGTGGCCACATCTTGAGACACCAACCAGATGTCCAGTCTGGCCAGGCCGCGTGATGTGCGGATATGCACGTGCCCACCCTGACACCCACATTGCGGGATCTCCATATATCTATAAGCGAGCCCTCATTCATTATGTCTCTTAGGGCCTGGTTGGCATGTGGGTGTAATTGTCTGGACGGGCCCTTTCTATCTAAGGAGTCGTCTATTACCACGTTGAAGTCTCCTTCCCATATAACCGTGGAGCAGTCCAGAATAGTAATCTGAGCCCATACCTCCCTGAAGAACTCCGGATCGTCAGTGTGTGGCCCATACACAGCCACCAGAGTCACGTCCTTACCGAGCAAGGTGCCATGCAATATTACATACCTACCATCAGTATCCCTGGACACAGAGTGTTCCCTCCAATCTATTCCCCGGCGCAGAAGGATAGTTACACCCCTTGCGTAGTTTGAAAATATAGCTGAGTATGTGGATCCCCACCTTGAGTGCTTGAGTTTGGGCGAGCACGTGGTATTGATGTGCGTTTCTTGCAAAAAGCAAATATCTATGTTATGTCTGAGTAAGTAGCTGTGCATCAGCCTAGACTTTCTGTAATCATTCAAGCCCCTTATGTTCCATGTTAAAACTTTAGTCACCCCCATTGTCTATGATTCACTACAGTGTGCCCGTACCCCGCTCGACTCACATTAGGACTATGTAAATCAAAGAGAGCATGCAGATATTTGTAAATTCGACGACATGCCAAACATCCCACTACCCAAAACCGCCCCCCACCCACACCAACCCCCCAATCAGGTTGTGTCATAAACCCCCCTAATACGCCGATGGTGCTCAAACAGTATAACATTTGAACAGTGGGAGACACCCCTTGGAGGTGCGGCATCTCGAGCGTACACCCCTGTTCACACAGGGTGGCTGCATTATTTCAAGCTGTTTCACTAACGGATAGAAACTAGATAAAAGTGATAAACAGCCCTTAGACCAGCCAGACTCGGCAACTTACACCCCAGCAATGGGAGCAAAATGGTAAATGCGGTGCGTCCAGGACAATTTACAACATTGACATGATAACCAAACCCAGGGGTATGAATACAGCAGGGTAGTTAGAGGTCAGTCGTTGTCACTCATTTGGCTCTCAGCTTCAGCCCCATCTTGAGCTTTCCTTTTGGATCTGGGTTTACAGATATGTTTCGCAAACTTCAAAGCAGACCCTGCATCAAGGCATCAAGGAAATGGTGCGTTGTACCATCGTGCACGACCCTCAATTTAGCAGGGTACATGAGAGAGTATGGAACTTCCGCTTGGAGCAACAGTTTTTTGGCAGGCAAGAATTCTTTACGCGCAGCTTGCACCAGCGGCGTGAAGTCTGGATAGAAGGATATGTTGTTCCCTTTATGTGTGATCCTCCCTTTCTCCCTCGCCAGACGTAGTATTAAATCCCTGTCCTGGTAGTTGAGCAGTTTCACTAGGATCGGCCTTGGCGGGGTGCCCAAGGGTGGCTTTTCCCCCAGAGTTCTGTGCGCCCGCTCCACAGTGAAGACCGGGGAGAGTTTTGGGTTGAAAAGTTCGTGCAGCAGTTCCGTTACAAAGATCTCCATTTTCCCCATTGCCGTGGTCTCCGGAATACCCGTGATCCGAACATTACACCTCCTAGAGCGTGCTTCCAAGTCATCCGCCTTGGCGCTTAGCGCTTCGATTGTCTTTTCCATGTTGGTGATGTGTGCTTTGGTATTCTGCGGAACTCACAGCACTCAGTATGCCTATTTTCTAGGGTATCTAGGCGTGATTCATGTGTGGCAACCTGGGATCGCACATTTTCAAGCTGGGACATCATGTTGTCCAATTTTGCATCTATACTCTTTAGGCTGGAGCGCACCTCAAGCATTAGCGCAGTTACATCGATTTCTTGAGGGGCTTCTTGTGATACCGCCCCCGCAGCCATGGCGTCTTGCTCAGCTTGCTTGGACTGTCTTTTCTGCTCGAACGTGAGCTTAGGCTGGCGGGAGTCGCCCTTACCCATGACCAAGTGACCGAATTTGGCGCTTCCCGCAGTATGGTGCGTCTCCGCGACCTATACCTCAGACGAACTCACTCTTCAAGGAATGCAGTATTTGGGTGATTTAGACCAGCAGGAAGCCACCTCTCCACTCTTGACGGCGGCTCCCCAAGCACAAAGGATCGTCAATGAAGGGGTCGGGCCTGAGCAGCTCCGCCGCGACAGGATGGGCCCCACATAGAAGGTCTAATGCAGAATGACTCCAGGCCTCGAGCCCCACAGATCCGTGTCCACAGCGAGCAGGTCTCGTAGTAGGCAGGGTGTAGCTCCGGTCGGGAGCACTTGCACAACAGTAAGGATCAGCGCTCTGGAAACACAGGAGGACAGACGGGCACTCCCGGCACTAAGATCAGGCACACTAGTACAGGGGAGAAGCGGTATCCTCTTGTAGTAGTAGTTGCAAGCCTCCCCGCTACTCCGACACGACACAGCACACAGCACTCACATATGCCACGTGTGCGGCGCGGGTATCGAAAACGCTCTGTCGTGTGGGGCAAAATCACCAATCAGTCGCTCCCCCAGGTTGGCATCGGGTCAGCAGGCATCCAGACTCTCATGCCCATAAAGTGGAATCTCTCGATTCAGTCCCGCACTCAGCACTGATCACGGCGATGTAGCCCAATCCAAAATGGCGGCATCTCTCACAGCCGTCTCGTACAGCTAGTTTTTGTGCCCGTTAGGGAGTTCAGTGGGCTCATAAAGTAGCTTTAGCTGCATGAGCCCTCGTACGCTTAATCCAGAGCCTTACCCCACCTCCACATGCTCGTGTCCTGGGTCAGCTCACTTCGTCACGCCCCACCTCCGATCAGGCCTAAGGGGCCAATTTGCGCTCCACATCCGTGCAGGTCACCAGCGCCATCAGGACGAGTCGCGAGCACCGGTCGGAGCAGGCAGTCGGATCTCATTCGTGTGGTTCCGAGTGTCGCAGGGCGCTAGCTCTTTGGTCGAGTGCGCCACAGGTCCTCAGATGCCGTTTCGTACTGGTTCAGGGCGTATGCGACCAGGAACAGCCAGGATATTATAAGGATTTATCGTGCAGCCGGTGGAGCTCGCTGATTAAGCGGCCATCACGCTGCTCGTTCGGCCACGCCCTCCTTCAGAGTATATATTAATATATATATATATATATATATATGTACACACACAAATATATACACTAACTTGCCCTTTTGGACTGAATTAAATCCCTTTTTTGATTGAGCTCCATAATTGAAAATTAATGTAAACAGGGAATATATATAAGAATAATCAGGAATGAGTTTGCCATGGAATTTAGCCACACAAAATGGATACTGTGAAGCCAACCTTAAACACAAAAAATAATGTTTTTTTAAAATAACTTTTAATTGTATTTAACACCCAAGTACTCGCGGTGTCACGAGTGAAACTTTAGGATATTTGACACTACATTTGCACGAGCACTTTAAAGTTAGACAGTTGGAATCGACTAAATGTGAGGGAGCCCTCAGTGCAACAGAGAGATGGTACCAGGTAGTTAAGCAAAGATACTCCATGTACTATCTATTCATTTGAAAAGGACTTGTTTTCATAACATCTTATTAGGATTTGTTGCATTTTAAATAATGAATATTTATTTATTTATTCAATTATTTATTCAAATATATGTGATTTTTTAACGGTATTCCTTTTAATATTGTTGAATCAAGATTTATCATGATTGAATTATCTATATATTAATATAGATAAATGAAATGCATTAACTATCTGGATTTGAAACTGATTGTGATCCTAAAACATTTCCAATGAAAATGTAACTAACTTCCACAGTGTAATCCTCTCTGAATAGTATGTCTTCCATGTCTATTAGTAAAGTAATCACCAATCAAAGTCTGCACTTGTCACTTTAAAAGGGTCGTACAAACGTACCAGCATTGTCATGTGATCAAGGTCCGGCTGAACCGAAACACGTAATGGACGACAAATAAATCAATTCTGAAGCACATATTTTGTGGTCCGCGCCTGGTTTGACGAAAACAAAGTGGTTGTGAAAAGCGGTTTATGAGGATATATATACATATCTATCTATCGATCTATTAATCTGTCTATCTATCTATCTATCTATCTATCTATCTATCTATCTATCTATCTATCTATCTATCTATCTATCCATCTATCTATTTATTTATTTTAAAGTTTTGTATTGCGCGAACATGCTCCAGGCGGGTATCAGAGCGCTTTACATATGGGTTGTGGAAGACATAGGATAATAGCTGTAGGAGAAAAGAAAAGCAATTTACACAGGAACAACATGACGTAATGGCGGGCGTCACGGACCCTTGAAAATGTCAGGTAGTAGCTATAACAGCTAAACAAGATCGAGGCAAGAGGAGAAAAACTTCTATTTCAGCGCGTTGTTCATTAAAAGAGCCTTAACTTCCCTTTTGAAGGCAAATGTTGAGGGAATCAGTCTTGTTTCCATGGGTAGAGAGTTCCAGATTCTCTGGGCAGTGTCAGAGAATGTACGATTGTAGGTTTAAGTTGTTTTAAATTTCTTCGGCTTGAGAAGCAGTGTGCTGGTGCTGCTTGAGGGACAGGTGCAACTGGAGAGTTCAAGCTTATTTTTTGGTAGAGTGGGGTATTGAAGTGTAGGTCCCTATGTGTCATACATGCAATTTGTAAGTGGATCTTTGCCTCAAATGGAAGGCAGGTAAGCGATTTCAGGTCTGGAGAGATGTGGTTGGTTTTCTTAGAACCAGTGATGATTCTAGTCGCAGCATTCAGTGATGCTCTGAGGGGGGGTAATCTATCTATTTAATAGATCTATCTATCTATCTATCTATCTATCTATCTATCTATCTATCTATCTATCTATCTATCTATCTATCTATCTATCTATCCCCTACAGACGTGTTTCGCCATTGTGCCTTCCTCAATGCTGGGAATGTCCATATCTGTTGCACGGTTTTGACGAAAGCGGCAACGCCGAAACGCATTTGTAACCTTGCCAAAATTGCAAAAAGATTGTAATAAAACTTTGGCAAACCACGCAAGAGAGGCTCAGAGTGCTCTTTTTTGAAAAACGAGTCCAGAGGATCGAGGGACCTGGTGTTGGAAAAAAATATATATATATATACTTTACAAACTCTATGGGATGCACTTTTAGCACTTTCTAGTTACCTCTCCAATTCTATAGACTACATAGTGTGCAAAAACTATAAGAACTGCTTTAACTACACTTACATTTCTTTGGTGCATTTAACAACATAGGGGTTGATTATAAACGGATTTAACCGGTTATATATATATTTTTTTTCCCCCTAGTCTATGACTAAGAATATGGCAATAACAAAAGGATTTATCCTTTGTAGAAAAAGAGTTTTAAAATGATACGAACTATATTTATTATTTTAAATAAGTTCAGTGGCACGCGTGCAACAATAGGTCATGGCATTGTATATATATAAATATGACTATGTAATCTGATTGCCGTGTGTTATTAGTAATATGCCTTTCAGAACAATGTTAATGCAAATAACCACAATATGGCAGGATATTTTCTATGTCATTGCACATGTGATCTATGACGTAAACAGTGGGAGGGGCACTTTTTGCACTTTAAATATAGACGATGGTGAAATCAAACTGTGACACGTGATCAAGGGCTTACGGGCTTGAAACGCGTTGTGTTGGGTCACCTAAAATAAAATCACTGCCCATTTGAATACCTCGGAGGTCTGTGTCTCTTTCCTCGCCTGACTGCTGCTGTGAGACTTCAGGAAGTGGTTTGAGTGTTTCCAGATATATATATATATATATATATATATATATATATATATATATATATATATATATATATATATATATATATATATATATATATATATATATATATATATATATATTAGGAGATTGTATAGTAAGGAAATGGAGACATATGACACATCATCTGGGGGTGCCGTCTTCCTGTTGTACTTATAAAGCAAAACAATTGAATGTACTTACACAATTTTTTAAATTTAATTTAAGTAATCAAATAAAAAAAATGATAATAAGCTATTATTAAAAAGATGATTCAAAATAATATAAAAAAAAGTGCGACAGAGGAAAGTACCATCCAAGAATAGCAATAAAAGAATGAATTAACTTTAATTACATTTAATTTTATTGTAATTCATTTAATAAATGTTAATGAATTATTTGTAATACCACAAAAAGTAATTGCATAATTATTCTTGTTGGTGAGAGAAGTGCCATTAGAGTTAAGGAAAGGGAAATGTGATTTATATTGATACATTACAATTATTTAGGTACATACAATTAAAAAAAATACTACAGAGAGGAAAGGATTACCGATAGGGAAATTGAAAAAGGTACGGTAAACATTACATTTAAATTTAAATGAATTAAAAAAGAAAAGGATTAATTGTCGAGGAAAGTGCCACCATGTGATTGATAACAGTGACAAGAAAAAGTTAATCTTACCTTGATGAAGAAATTGCCAAGGTTATTCTCTTGTTCTAGAGTAGCTCAGAATATTACCAACTGAAGAAAGTTTGCCATTTCTGATTGGTATTTCTCTGAAAAATATTGCTTGTCCTTCTATAGACTGTGACAGAATTGCGTTTGTTGTGGCCTTTTTATATTGTATTGGACCAACAATAACAAAAAAATCATGTTGTACATTAGTATGTGTCATCAGCAATGAAGTAAAATACAGAAGAGCTGCACGTGCTCTTAAAACTTCATGTTCCACACTATATCACCCTATGTGTGTTCAATACAAGTATGAAAGATGTCTACCCCTAGGCTTTGTATATGAGCACCGGTGAAAACCACTGTGGCTTCTGCAATTAAGAGTGGGCCAGATTTGTATGACCCCCCCTCAGAGTTTTCCACAGGTACCTATCAGCAAGTCATACCTATGTATATTTACTTCACCCAGAAAATACCAGAACATGCAGATTTTTCTTGGTTAAATTGGGTTTGGCCAAACTCATAAATGAAATTATTTATTTAATCCGATAAATAACTGTAGGAAACTGGGTTACTGGTTGAGGGGGTGAAAACCTACTTAAAAAAAAAACTTTCTTGATTTTGACTGATCATTGAAAAAAAAAAACGTTCTTGATTTTGACTGATCAATGTTAACAATAAAATACAAACTGCATCATCAGTCATGCTGAAAACTCATTACGTTTAGAGTGTAAATAGTTCACCCCAACCTGCTCCTTCCTTTCACCCTCCACGAGCACAAAGCTTAAAAACAAAAAAAAAGGGGAGGTGTCCCTCTTCACACCAAATCTCAGCAAAGTCAGAAAACTTTTGACATTACATTGTAATAGATCAAGGCCATCACTTAGTTTCACAGAAATTCATTCAGCATCTATAGTGCAGGTGATATATTTATTAAGGGTGAGCGAAGAATTTCGCTCCACCAGTGGAGTTCGCTGAGTTTTTCCCACTCTGCTCTCCTCTACCTCACTCCTAAGGCCTGTATTGGCCAACATGACCATGTAAAATGGAAAAAAGTCTGCCCCAGCCAACCCATATCTAGTGCACTTATCATCTGGGCAGAACTGATGATGAAGTCGGGCAGGTGTATAGTAAAGCCTATGAAGAAATTTGTAATGAATAATGCATACGCGACTGCTAGGGGCAATCCGCCAAGTTTGTGCACAACATTATGTCCATTGGTCATCTGTAAGGGTAGCCGCTATGTCTCTTTCCCACTCTGTGTGTGCCTGTCCCGAAGTGCACGGAGCCTCAGACTGTGCAGTGTGATATAAAGGGAGACTAGGTAAAGTGGAGTATTCATTTGAAGCATAGTATGCATGGTACCGAAGACGGGCGGTTCAATAGGGAAGTCCAAGGTGACCGCCTTATCACTATAACGCAGCCTAATGTAAAGAAGGGGAACATCCATTACGACGCGGTGTTTACACCGCACTACCATTACAACGCTGGTTTTACAATGCAAGTCGTTACCACGACTTACGCTGGAGGGCGCTCTAGGCTAAGGAATAGTAGATTTACTATTCCAACACCTTCCCTACTGTACGTAGGCTGGTGTTGGAATAGTAAATCTTACTACTCCTAATTCCAGCACCCTACAGCGCAAGTCGTGGTAACGACTTGCGTTGTAACACTAGCGTTGTAATGGTAGTGCGGTGTAAACACTGCGTTGTATTGACATACAACCGTAAAGAAAGATGTCTAATGGAGATATCTGTTTATCCCGAAAAATTCAGTGCAGGATATAAAGGAGCCTACCTGATATAGATCCCCCAATGTTGAAAGCGGTACTTCTGAAGCATCAGCCGGCAAGAAGTCTCATGCATGACGAGAACAACGGGTGGTAGGGAAGTTGTAAGAGTGGAAAATATACAAGTGACTTGACTAGTTTCCGGCCCGCAAACTACCCGAAGTGACCAAAAGAACTCTGGCACGCTACGCAGGGTTCTGCCAGCAGCAGAGTGCATTAGGTCACGCCGTTCATGCTGATTTTTAGCGCTGGGTGTTTGTCCCGTGCTGGAAAACCATACGGTATGCAGACAAAATATCGATATTTAAATATCGATATACAATTATATCGAAGTTTAAATATCGATGGGACAAAATATAGAAGGTAAGTAATATCGAAAAATTTAATATCGATATTAGTAATATCGAAGTTTTAAATATCGATGTCAGTAAAATCGATGTTAATAATTTCGATGTTACTAATATCGATTTTTAAAATATTTTTGTGTATATTATTATGTATTTATTTTGTTATTAATTTATTTTTGTTGTAATTTAATAAAATATTGTATTTTAGTACTGTAGCGGGTTGTGGGTTTATAGGGGAATAGGGTGGGAAGTAATTTAATATTGTTAAATTAATTAATAATTAGTAGGAATTAAAAATTAATAGTTATTAATTGGTAATTATTTTTAATTAATTGGTAATTAAATTTAATTAATTGATTGATTGATAAATATGTTCTGTAGCGGGTTGTGGGTTTATAGGGGAATAGGGTGGTAAGTAATTTAATAATGTTAAATTAATTATTAATTAGAAGGAATTATACATTAATTTTTAATAATGGTTAATAATTTTTAAATAATTGGTAATTCATTTTAATTAATTGATTAATTGATGATTATGTTTTGTAGTGGGTTGTGGGTTTATTGGGAAATAGGGTGGGAAGTGATTTACATGTAATTAAGTAATAATGTTCTTTAATTAATTGTTTGGTTAATTATCTAATTGTTAATTAATTATTAATTGTTAATTAAATAATATTATATGGTATTTTTATTAATGTTTTTTAATTACATATATTTAGTTCACATGTTTTTTATAATTATGTATTGGTATTTGTAAGTGGTTTATATATATTTAATAATCTATATTTTTATTGTTTAAAAGAAAACATTTATTTATAAGTATGTTATTTTTACCCCTACGCTATCCAACATTTTCCCTACTGTTGCACTCTCTGGAGTGGGAATAGTAATTTTTACCCCTACGCTATCCAACACTTTCCCTACTGTTGCACTCTCTGGAGTGGGAATAGTAATTTTTACCCCTACCCTATCCAACACTTTCCCTACTGTTGCACTCTCTGGAGTGGGAATAGTAAATTTTACCTCTACGCTATCCAACACTTTCCCTACTATTGCGCTCTCTGGAGTTGGAATAGTAATTCTTACCCCTACACTATCCAGCACTTTCCCTACTGTTGCACTCTCTGGAGTGGGAATAGTAATTTTTACCCCTACGCTATCCAACACTTTCCCTACTGTTGCACTCTCTGGAGTGGGAATAGTAAATTTTACCACTAGGCTATCCAACACTTTCCCTACTGTTGCGCTCTCTGGAGTTGGAATAGTAATTTTTACCCCTACGCTATCCAACACTTTCCCTACTCTTGCACTCTCTGGAGTGGGAATAGTAATTTTTACCTCCACGCTATCCAACACTTTCCCTACTGTTGCACTCTCTGGAGTGGGAATAGTAAATTTTACCTCTACGCTATCCAACAGTTTCCCTACTGTTGCGCCCTCGGTAGTTGGAATAGTAATTTTTACGCCTACACTATCCAACACTTTCCCTACTGTTGCACTCTCTGGAGTGGGAATAGTAATTTTTACACCTACGCTATCCAACACTTTCCCTACTGTTGCACTCTCTGGAGTGGGAATAGTAATTTTTACCCCTACTCTATCCAACACTTTCCCTACTGTTGCACTCTCTGGAGTGGGAATAGTAATTCTTACCTCTACGCTATCCAACACTTTCCCTACTGTTGCACTCTCTGGAGTGGGAATAGTAATTTTTACCCCTACGCTATCCAACACTTTCCCTACTGTTGCACTCTTTGGAGTTGGAATAGTAATTTTTACCCCTACGCTATCCAACACTTTCCCTACTGTTGCACTCTCTGGAGTGGGAATAGTAATTGTTACCCCTACGCTATCCAACACTTTCCCTACTGTTGCACTCTCTGGAGTGGGAATAGTAATTTTTATCTCTACGCTATCCAACACTTTCCCTACTGTTGCACTCTCTGGAGTTGGAATAGTAATTATTACCCCTACGCTATCCAACACTCTCCCTACTGTTGCACTCTCTGGAGTGGGATTAGTAATTTTTACCCGTATGCTATCCAAAATGTAAATAATTTTTATAATTAGTTTTACATTGTTATTAATTGTTATTTATATTATTATTTTATGTATATAAATGTATTTGTAATTTATTATATTTTCATTTATTTATAGGTTATTAAAATAATTATGTTAGAGTTAATATTAATTAAGTATATACTGTGTATTATATTTTTATTATTATTAGTTTTTATTACATTATTTATTAATTTTAAATATTATAATATATTTTTAACTATGTTTATTATATTTATAAGTATTATTTTGTTAATATTACATTTTATTTAAATTAAAAAAACGATATTTTCTAAAAAATGACATTTTGTACATCGATATATTTTTTTCGATATTTTTGTACTTACCTTGTTAGAGATAGGATCCCGATATTATTGTCCTCGGTATTTTTGTTGCGATATTTTGGTACCTCGATATTCTTGTAGTCGATATTTTGTCATAGATTCGCACCATACGCAGCACAAGAAGGCACTGCTTATTTCTGCTCCTCGAGTAGATGCTTTACTCAAGTGGCAGCTTCCTCAACGCGAACGGAAGGTTTCTCAGCCCAGCGATAGTGGCCATCCACAACTGCCTGTGTTGAGAAATCTCGCTGGGGGTGGTCTGGAGTAAGATTTTCCTCACTCACGCTCGCCAACTTAACGTTGGCTAGCGCACGCGGGAAAAAAACTCTGCGCCACTGGGTGGCGCAGAGTTTTCCAGAACTCCTCACGCTACGCTATGTGCAGTTTCAAGAGCTATTTATAGCACATGGAAATTACTGGATGGGATAAAGTTTGTACTGTTTGATAAATTTCACCAGTTCAAACATGCAGGAATTTAACAGTGGGAAAAGAGCCAGGCCTTGTTTAACAAACTGCATTTTATAGTATTTTTCATAATACTACAAAGTGCTATTTACAAACTACAAGGAGGGTTTACATCTCCTAATTACCTTGACTTATGTGTGAAGAGTTCTCCTCCCTGACTGCAGAGTCTCCTCACGCAAAAGTATACATTTTAGTAGTAAACGTGGGAGGTACTTGAGCAGACAGAAGGGGCAGACTTACCACAAAAGGGAGTGAGTTTAGGGAGGGTCAGGGATGGACTTCACCCACCACACAAGTGTAAGCTAATTCCTTTACCCAGGAGGTGGAGACATGTAACTTTGACTTTTGTAGTAAATTTACACAGGGAGTTTGTGAATACCAAAAAGTAGAAAATGTACTCCAAAGTGTAACTTACTCAAAAGCGTTAGTTGCCTTTGTGAGTCAGGCTCCCCAATATTTATTCTGACATGCAGATTTTGACTCTGCACCAGAATTTCCCCCCTAAAATCCCAATAGGCGATAATCAGCTCACTTGATAAATTCCAAACCTAAGCAGGTTCTATTGTGTTCAGAGGGACACACAACATGTGGAACATTTTGTATTGTAAATGTTTTCACTTTACACACGCCATAAACACCTATAAATAACAAAATAATACGGGGTGATATAACTAAGTGAAAAATTGCACAGATACTTTTTCTCAATTACACAATATATCTGATTTTATGTCCAATACCAAGTCTCTAATTCCACAAACTGTGGGTGAATAAAATGCATTTACCATGCTACTATTATGTTATGTTAAAGGGTTCTTGGTATAGCGCAAATCCTGAGGGGCATCTCGGCACTCTGACCTCCCAGTCAGGGAGATGGCAGGCACTGCTCCCTAGCAGAAGATGATCCTGTTGAGACAGTGTCAGTGAGAGGCCTGGGGGATATCTGTAGAAACACCAGTGACATGCCCAAATGAGTACAATATGGCCCTCAGTGTCAGGGGCCTTTCACTGTGTGCCTTTACTTCTGTAACCACACATATCGGAAGTAATGAGATTTGCAGGTTCTATTATGCCTAGGACACACAGGGGGGGCATATTTACTAGTAAAGTGGCGAGGCGTGTAGTTAAGCCAAGAAGGCTAACGACACGCTGCGTCACTTTAGAAACACAGGGCTGCACCATATTTACAAGAATGTGGTGCAGCCCTGCCCTTCCCCCTGCACTAAATGTATCTGCCAAGAGCCAATGCAGACACCCTTGGACCGCAGTGCAAGCGTGTCTGTGTTGCAGCGGAAGATTACGTATGTGCAGGAAGGTGTCCCGTCCTGCACATAAAAAATCTTTAAATGGTGTTTTGTAACGTCTATGTGTGCTGCTCAATGCAGCACACATAGAAGTTGCAAAACTTGTTTTTAAAAATATATATATATATTGTTTATGTGCAGGAACGGACACCTTCCTGCACATAAACAATCATTGGCATTTTGCTGTTTTGCAGCAACACACATGGAAACAGCAAAAACGGGGAGAAATTAAATATTTCTCCTTGTTTCTCCAGGGTAAGAGCAGGTTTTTCCTGGTCTTAATTTTGGCCCTGCCTCATATTTACGGTAAATACGGGGCAACGTAAAAATCAATGGATGTTGTGGCAGAACGCCCACCGCAACACCCATTGTCCACCCCTTGCACGCTAAGTATAGCATGAGAGGGGCCCTTTTTTACAATGCGGCTTTAAGCCACGTTACGTGGCTTAACGCTGCCTTGTAAATAAGGTGAAGCCCCCATCAGGGGCCCCCGATAGGGCCTTGTAAATATGCCCCTTGGTGCATTTTAAAACCGCACCCCTTGGATACATTTCACCAGGTCAAGCCTGCCAATATTTATCAGAAGAAAATGTCTGGTAAATACCAGGACATGGGGATTTTGTTGCAGTGATGCCCAAAATATGCCCTGTTTTACTAGTAACAGGTGATAATTCTACACGATACATTCTGCGCACCTCAGTCGGTTTTTCCAGCACATGAAACAGGAGCGCAAGCAGGGAGGGCCTGTGGGTGATAGTATAGAGTATGTGTTCCTTTCCCGGCTGTGATTGTCTATGTGGTGTCTGTGGTATGGACACATTGCTGAGCAAACTCTTGGAATCTGTGCAGATTGTCATGAAATATTGACGCTGGGCTGTCAGACGGAACAGATGGAGTCTTATCCCTTCAATATGACAGAAGCAGCAGCACAGACGGCGGAGGCTTGCAACCCAGCCTCAGAGCAGAGAGAAAGGATGGCACGAGGAGAGATGGAGGAGGAGTCGGTGTGCTGTGTGTGATTAGAAACGCGTAATGTGTTGTGTGGGTAGTGCGTGTGGTGTGCGGTGTGTTACGCGTGCTGCTTTCCAAGTGGCACCAGTGCTTTATATATATATTAATTTTGCACCCATTTTTAAAAGGACGATGGAAACTTTCACAGAGATTTGCAAAGGGGACGCAAATAAAAAAGGTGGGTCTTAAAATGCGTTTTGGCGCCAATCTATTTTACATAGACTTTGTTGTACTCACGCGTAGCGGTCAAACAGCTGAATGGACTGTCACAAATTGTTGCAGGATTATACATTATAGGGTGTAGATGATCCTTTAGGTTAGTAGGGGTAAGTAGGGTAAGGGTAAGTATTTTTAAAGTTATTAGGCATTTAAACTTAGAGATATCTGTGACCACAGTATTTTTGCGACATTTCTTGAAATATCCCAACATTCCCATGATGCATGGCAATGTAGGCATTATGTCATTTGCTAATGATGCTACCAAAAGGAACCAGGGGGCATATTACCAACGGACGGCGATCCGTATAGCCAAGCGCGCTTAGCGCGCTTTTATTTATCGCCGTCTATCACTGGGTGTTATCGTCGAGATAGTGCGTTATTAACAACGCCTGTCACCAGGGCGATAATATTTCCAGCGATAGCGGCTTTGTGAGGGGAATAGCGCTGGAAGTCCAGTGATACAACCATATGACGATCCATCGCGCACCCTTTCATCGCGTGCGTTTACCACGCATATGTTACCCCGCAAAGTGCATTACCTCGTCACCTTTTAGATCGAACGTCGTAGCAACGCCAATGCAGTGATTGCTATTGGGCAGTACATCACTTCACAGACCACGAAATCGCATGACGTAACAACACGTTTATATGTGTCCTACCACAGTGTTTGCTATCTTTTGACAGAATGCGTGAACCCGCCTCTAACCCCTGGCCCCCACTGCCCCCCCCATCCCCGCCCCCCCCCCTGACGCTATTTCTTCTCCTTTTATTTTCCCCCGATTTTTTTGTGTTAATTCAGTCAATGCATAATGTAATTGTGATTGGCATTGAGGAGTTACAGCTTGCTGTCATCTGTGCTAACCGAGGAATATGCAGGGCCACCTCGACTAGCTAAGTGAGGGGTCAGTGTTATCGATAGAGTAGTGCGTTCGAGCAGTGTCCCATCAAAATTATGGGGTATATTATCAACAACTAGCGATAATTTTTGTCTCTAACTTGTTTAGAGACAAAAATTATCGCCGCACATCGGCGATTTTTATCGCAGATAAACCTTGCTATTAGCAAGGTTTATCGCAAATGCGATAAAAAACGCCCGCAATGCATGAATATCGCTGAAAAGTCAGCGATATTCATGCATTATCGAGCAAATGCTCTTAGCCATGTTATCCACCTCCCATTGGATAACATGGCTAAGAACTGCTCAGGGCAGGTGTTAGCTTTTGGAGATATTCGCCCTTAGCGCAAATATCTCCAAAAGTTGGTAATAGGAGATAGCGATGTTAGCGACTGTTTCCAGTCGCTAACATCTTGGCACGCCCACTTTGCATATCATTAGTGATAAATATCACTGACATGCAAAGTGGGGCCCATGATGGTCGCTATCTCCTATTAGCTGTCGCTAAATGGTGTTAGCGACAGCTTGGTAATAGGGAGATAATTTTATCTCCGCTTTCTTGGCTTTTAAAGCCAAAAAAGCGGAGATAAAATCCCTTGATAATATACCCCAATATTCGCCCTTGAGATTGTGAATGCGGCGTGCAGACTTCTGGGCTCGGTGTCTGTCCCACGATGCTCGACATTTGTTAATTGTGTTAAAGGATGCTTTCAGTTTTCCAGAGGGGTGGGAGAGAGGCTACGGAGGTGTGTCAACCCAGTCCTAAGTCTCTGCCACCGAAGTGAAAAAAAGTGTCTTGCCCTGGTACAACACCCTGAGCTTGAATCCTCCCCAAGTCCAGCAGGCACAAGCCAGCGAATTTCCAGCACTCGCCCTGGGTCCAATTGCCTCCGGGCTGGGGACCACCAGGCGCAATGTGGGCTACCCCCGATCCAGATGGCCAAGGATAATGCCAGTCTGCTGGGGGCCATCCAGACCCCCTGGACCAGGTGGGTGCCTGGTGCTCCAAGCCAACAGTGCATTGGCTCCCCTCCCATTAACGGCACAGGCACTGCACCATTCAATCTTGCTGTCCATCTGGCCAGATCTTTTCCACAATGTACCAGGGGGAGGGTGAAGGTCTCAACCTCCTCGGTCTCCAGGAATCACAATGACCCCAAGCTACACAAACGGATGGGGCCCAGTGAACGGCGCTCGCAATCCTCCCCGCTCACCTCGTGTCTCCCAGGACCGCACGGGCCATCTCCAGTCGCCGGAGGGTAGTCGGCAATTTCCCACACAGGCTTGTGGAGGCACGCCTGCAGCATCGTAGGGCCTTGTCTGTAACCTTTCACCATGCACCCACCGGTCAGGTGGCTCTGCCAGGGGCTAAACCCTGAGCACTGTCTCTGGTCCCTGGGGTGCCCGGTCAGCATCAACACAGTTGTCTGCTTCGCTGTCTTGGTCCTGGATTAAGCACCCTGTCTCTCCTCTAGGCAGCCTGCAGCCCGGGCCCTCAGCCGGGCACCTCCCGCCTCCTCTTTGGCGGCTCAAGGAGGCGGTACGATCCAACAGGACATCAGCGGGTCAGCCAGCAGTTGCCATCCACACTCCTCCCACCCATCATGCATCCATCCATAATTTTGGTCATCCATGCATCCATCCACCCACCCATCTATCATGCACTCATCACCAATTGTTGCCATCCACCCACCCAACCATCCATCCATCCATCCATCATGCATCCACCACCCAGCCACTCATCCACCACCTGGCCACCCATCCATCCACCCAATCATCCACTCACCCATCCATCCATCCATCCACCCACCCATTCTCCATCCACCCATCCATCCATGCAACCCAGCCACCCATCCATCCATCCACTCACCCATCCATCCACCCATTCATCATGCATCCACCACCCAGCCACTCATCCACCACCCAGCCACCCATCCATCCACCCAATCATCCACTCACCCATCCATCCACCCACCCATTCTCCATGCATCCATCCACCCATCCATCCACCCATCCATCAACCCATTCATCATGCATCCACCACCCAGCCACTCATCCACCACCCAGCCACCCATCCATCCAGCCAGCCATCCACTCATCCACCCATCCATCCACCCATCCATCATGCACCCATCACCCATCCATCCAAGCTGCGCACAGCCACACATGTGATGCATGTCTTTTATTGAATGCCTGAATGGCACAAAACCGTAGCGCAATTTTAATTTGGTGTGATTGTGTTTACCAGATTAATTTACGTTTATTGAAGCTAACTGTGTTAGGCTTTAGCGGATGTCGCCTTACGGCTAGTGTGGTCGACCTCGGGGTCAGGCAGACGATTTCCATTGTGTTTACCTGATTAATTTACACGCACGTTATGGCAGTATTTGGTGTGTGTTTGGGGCAGGAAAAACATGCATGTCCGTGGCCAAACCAAACATAACATTGTGCTGTTTAATTTATACGTTATGGCAGTATTTGGTGTGTGCAAACCACGCGTTGACATTACATTGTGCTGTTTAATTTACACGTTATGACAGTATTTGGTGTGTGCAAACCACGCGTTGTCATCGCTAGCGATGTAATCGCTAGTGATGTATCTGTAATTGCGACGTTCTAGCATGCGTCCCTATAGCATGCGTTGTGAAGCCGGCCGTGATGTAAAAGTCGCGTTGCGATAGCACCGCGAAGCAATACTTTCGTTGTAACGGGTGTTTCCCAGATGGCGTAAATCTTGTAAATAGGCAAAGGTGCCCTCAGCAGCACAATCCACCAGCCATAGGACAAAGAGGTTTAGCCAGTATTTTACCAGATGTTAGTTTTTGGAGAAAATCACGGTTAGTGCGTTTTTAAAAATTGCTAACCATATTGTGGGTCGCATTGTAAATATCGCGGTGTACTCATGGCGATAATTTACATGTAATTCAGTGACGGTATGCCCAGTGATGCCCACTTTGCATCTCATTAGAGATTCAAATTCACCTGCCTCCGAACCTGCACCGCACCCGCCAAGCCAGGCACCAGCAACAACCACCTCAAGTGCATCCTGCTCAACACCCGCTCCGTCCACAGACACGCCGTCGAACTCTGGAACCTCCTCGACACATCATCACCAGACGTCGCCTTCCTCACAGAAACTTGGATGAACGCCTCCTCAGCCCCCGACATCGCCATAGCCATCCCGGATGGCTACAAGATCACCCGGAAGGACCGCGCCAACCAAACCGGAGGAGGCATCGCCATCGTCCTCCGAAACACCATCCGCATCACGACCAACTCCGACGACACCCTTACCACCGCCGAGCACCTTCACTTCCAGATACACATCGACCTCAAGACCACCCTCAGAGGCACCCTCATCTACAGACCCCCGGGACCCCGCACACAATTCAGAGAAACCATCGCAGACTTCGTCAGCCCATACGCCCTAACCTCCTCAGACTACATTCTCCTAGGAGACCTCAACTTCCACCTGAAGAACAACAATGACAGCAACACCGCCTCCCTGCTGGACAACCTCGCCAACCTCGGACTCAAGCAACTGGTGACTACCCCCACCCACCATGCCGGCCGCATGCTTGACCCCATCTTCTCCTCCAGCAAGCACATCTCCTTCAGCCACTCCACCGGACTACACTGGACAGATCACAGCTGCGTCCACTTCAACTTCAGGAGAACCGTGACCCACCACATCCCACAACAGGTCCCCTGCAGAAGCTGGAGCAAGATCACCATCGACCAGCTCATCACCTCCCTCAGCCAGAACCCTCCCACCAACACGACGGACCCCAACGAAGCAGCCCGCAACCTCACACAGTGGCTCACCAACTTCGCCGATGACCTGGCACCACTGAAGAACCCTCCCAGCAAACCCGGCAGCAAGAAAGCCTCCTGGTTCACCAACGACTTTAAGAACTCCAAGAAAACCTGCCGCACCCTCGAGAAAGCCTGGCGCCACGACCAGACAACAGAAAACATGACAGCCCTCAAGAACGCCACCCGCAAACACCACCAGCTGATCTGCACCACCAAAAGGACCACATTCAAAGAACGACTGGACTAAAACTCCCACAACAGCAAGGAACTCTTCAACATCGTTAAAGAGCTCTCCAACCCCAGCGCCGGCACCAACGACATCATACCCTCGCAAGACCTCTGCGACTCACTCGCCTCGTTCTTTCACCACAAGATTGCCGACATACACAACAGCTTTGGCGCACAGACCACGCACCCAACCACAGAACCAGCGACCCCCACCACCACCCCCTGCACCTGGACCTCGGTCAGCACCGAAGACACCACCAGCACGATGAACACCATCCACTCCGGCTCCCCAACCGAGCCGTGCCCACACCACATCTTCAACAAAGCCGACTCCATCATCGCTCCCCAACTCCGTGACATCATTAACAGCTCCTTCACATTCGCCACCTTCCCGGAGAGCTGGAAACACGCCGAGCTCACCGAACTCCTGAAGAAACCCACCGCGGACCCCACGGACCTCAAGAACTTCCGCCCCATCTCGCTCCTCCCTTTTCTGGCCAAAGTCATCGAGAAGACCGTCAACAAACAACTCGCTGCCTTCCTCGAGACAAACGGATCCCTCGACCCCTCGCAGTCCGGCTTCCGAGCAAACCACAGCACCGAGACCGCCCTCATCGCAGCTACTGATGACATAAGGTCCCTGCTCGACAACGGGGAAACAGCTGCTCTTATCCTCCTGGACCTCTCAGCAGCCTTCAACACCGTATGCCACCGCACCCTGATACAGCGCCTCAGCAACACCGGAATCCAAGGAAAGGCCTTGGAGTGGATCACCTCGTTCCTTGCCGGTAGAACCCAGAGAGTCCGTCTCACCCCATTCCGGTCCGCGGCTACCAAAGTCATCTGCGGCGTCCCGCAAGGATCCTCTCTCAGCCCCACCCTCTTCAACGTCTACATGAGCCCCCTCGCAGCCATCGCATGCCAACACAACCTAAACATCATCTCCTATGCAGACGACACCCAGCTGACCCTTTCCCTCACCAACGACCCCACCACCACGAGAGCCAGCCTCCAAGGAGGAATGAAAGACGTCGCGGAATGGATGAAGCTCAGCCGTCTGAAACTGAACTCAGACGAGACGGTTGTCCTCATCCTGGGAACATCCTCCTCTGCCTGGGACGACTCCCGGTGGCCCCCTGCCTTGGGCACCGCCCCCAAACCAACGGATCATGCACGCAACCTGGGCTTCATCCTGGACTCCTCCCTCACAATGGCCAAGCAAGTCAACGCCGTCTCGTCATCCTGTTTCAACACCCTGCGCATGCTCCGTAAGATCTTCCGGTGGATCCCCACCGACACCAGGAAGACGGTCAACCAGGACCTCGTCACCAGCCGACTGGACTACGGGAACACCCTCTACGCTGGAACCACAGCCAAACTGCAGAAAAGACTCCAGCACATACAGAACACTTCTGCACGACTCATCCTGGACATCCCCCGCCACAGCCACATCTCTCCCCTGCTGAGAGACCTGCACTGGCTCCCCGTCAGCAAGAGGATCACGTTCAGACTCCTCACCCACGCACATAAGGCTCTCCACGACATGGGCCCCAAATACCTCAACAACCGCCTCACATTCTACACACCCACCCACCAACTCCGGTCCGCCAACCTCGCCCTCGCCACCATCCCACGCATTCTCAGATCCACCGCCGGAGGAAGATCCTTCTCCTACCTGGCGGCCAAGACATGGAACTCCCTCCCCGCCCACCTACGTCTGACCCAGGACCACCTCTCCTTCAGAAAACAGCTCAAGACCTGGCTCTTCGAGCAGTAGTGGCTCCCCTAGCCCCCGCCCCCTGTCCCAGCACCTTGAGACCCTAACGGGTGACCAGCGCGCAATACAAATCTGTCTGATTGATTGATTGAAAGCGAGGCATCGGGAAAAAGGCTGCTAACATGCGCTAATGCATCTTAGCACTGCCTTGTAAATAGGGCGAACAAATTATCTCCAGTTTTTTGGCTGTTAAAGCCAAAAAAGCGGAGATGAGGCCCTGGATAATACGCCCCCAGGAGCTTTTTAAGCCCAGCACACGTGCTTCCTGTATCAATGTTCTATAGGTAAAGGGTGTGCTGTTCCTCAAAACAAGAAAAGTGAGAGAGACTAGAGTTCCAGGTAAAGGAATGTACTCCAGTAGGAGCACGGGCCCTCACACATCGGATGGGTGTCATGCTTCATCACTGGACTAGCTCCTCGTCACGCCGGCGCTGCTATGCCTGACACTAAACAAAGAAATGGGTAACCTAATAGACCCTTGGAGGCTTGGGTAATCTAAACGATCAGGTAATGATGCCTTCAAGGGATTCTTTTTGGAATCAATATCAAAACTACATTTATCAAAATAAATTATCCTTAAGCCCCAATTGGTGGCTTAATACAAACAAATGTTTAGAATTTAATTATTTCATTAAACAACGAATCAATCATGAAAAGTGAATAGATTCAGCCAAGAAAACAATAATACAAGGGTGTATACTTCAAAAAGATAGACTTTATGTAGAAAGTTATATTATATATAAGGGTAAGCACAACAATTCACAAAATAGCAAAAATAACCGAAATTAAAATGTTTCTATCATGAATACTTTTGCCATAACCCATTTCACATATTGGAAAGGAATAACATCATTGACTATACAATGAACTTTTCCTGAGACACTAATGACAAAGAAAATGGGTCAGATTGTCGACGTTTCAATCGATCAATCAATCAATCAATCAATCAGTCATTTGTTAAGCGCACTACATACCTGTGAGGGTCTCAGGGCGCTGGGGGGGGGGGCACTACTGATCTAACAGCCAGGTCTTTAGTGTCATCCTGAAGGTCAGCAGGTCTTGGGTCTGTCGTAGGCTCTGTGGGAGGGTGTTCCATGTCTTAGCGGCGAGGTGGGAGAAGGATCTCCTGCCGGTGGTTGTTCTTCCGATGCGCAGGACGGTGACGAGTGAGAGGTCGGCGGAGCGTAGCTGGCAGTTGGGGGTGTAGAAAGAGAGCCGTCTGTTGAGGTAGGCTGGGCCGGTCTTGTGGAGTGCCTTGTGTGCGTGAATGAGGAGCTTGAAGGTTATCCTCTTGTTGACGGGCAGCCAGTGTAGGTTTCTCAGGTGGGGGGTGATGTGGCCGTGACGTGGTACATCGAGAATCAGTCGTGCCGAGGCATTTTGGATATGTTGTAGTCGACATTTCAGTCTGTATCGTAAAGACATCTGTAAGACCATCTTCAGGACATAAGTACTTTTGTGTACTGATAGCCCTGATAATTAGGGTGCCTAATCGTGAGTTCCAGAATCATATCAGATAGCAGAAAAAAACACTGTTTGTGAGGCTCATCAAAAATTTAAGTTTACTTGAAAGTGGCTGCTAGTGGGTCAACCGCTCACCACAGGAATTTGATCTGAAAGTGAGAACAACTAGGAAGAAATAGACACTTCTCTAACTAAGTGGCTACTGAGACTTCTGTAATTATGGGTATCTCCTCTTGATGAAATAAAAGAACCTGTGGTGAGCGGTTGTTCCATTGGCAACCACTGACCCTCTGGTCCTTCTACTGGACTCATGCACCCTCCCAACTGGAGAGGTACTGCCAGACACTGGAACTGGTGGGTTGCTTGTTACAGCAGCCCCCCTAATTCACCTGTCACCTTGGGATCCCCCTCAGGGGATGCCCCCCTGTTATAGACCAGGCCCCCTCCTGGTGTTCCCTCATGGAACTAACCAAGCATTGAGACTGAGTTTTAGGCACTTCGGGGCACAGCCCACTCCCACTCCTTCTCCTCTGAGACAGTCCCCACTACTCTGGGACCTATCTGGGCTACCACAACCCTCCTTCTACCTCACTTAGTTGGGTAACACCTGAGCCACCTCCTTCAGGATCACCCCCAGATCCTTCTTCAGACCCTCTGGAATACATCAAAAGATTTTAATCCGGTGCGAGCTCCCTGGGGTCAGAAAATTTACACCCCACCAAGTGTTGTCATAGCTCTGGAAACAGGGACCTAAAATATGCTCTCCCACAATTAAATCATACAGTCCCACACAGGTGTTAACCAAACTACTCTTTGCCTCACCATACAGTGTCTCGCACAAGTACCTCACATCAACCTCCTGATTCTGGCAAGACAGTGTCTGACTGTTGTCTGACTGTCCCTGTCACTCAACCCAGACTCTTCTGGGTGGTTTCCACACTCACATACTAGGACTTCTACCGTAGGGCAACCCTTTCTTCCTGCACCTCTCATCTTGAGTCAGTAGAGTGTCCCTCCCATCACCAGGAATATGATCCCCTGTGCCAGTTCCCCAATCAACCTCAGGGACACTAAACAAAACTAGAGCCACCTCATAAACATGAACCCCCTGGTGTATGTCAACCCTCTTCTTCAAGCCAGGCACCACATCTATGGGTGTGTGTTTTTCTCTCTCAGCACTAGATAACACCTTTTTGCTGCCACCATCTGATCTGGACTCCACCTCCACCCCAGCCGAACTCACTTCCTGAGCTACACACATTTCTTTTTCACCTAAGGGTCAGTTTAGCTCCTCGCACTCCCAGTCTAGCTGCTCAGCCACCTGTCACAAGCATGAATCTGATTCCTCTCCTCACAAACCAATCTTTACCATAATGTTTCCACCTCAAGGCCACTGCCCTCTTGGTATTCTGGCTGGGGTTCCCACCCTCAGACTTCTTCTCAGAGTCATCTGATAGTGTTGCTTCCCAGTGTAGTACCTCATAGCTATCTAGCCCCCCCCACCTTGTAAAAGACTTTTCACTCCCTATTCTTGTAGATATGCAGGTGCCAAAAGTTGATTTCCATTTTGACATGGTCCCACAGGTGCAACAACTAACCAGAGTACCAACAACCAAATGCCGAAAAACAGTATGTGGTTGTGTAATGGTTTGCACTGCACTAGTAGTGTACTCGTATCACTGTATATAAGGCACAAATACAAACCTGCAGAAAAAGCCAGGGCTAACAGGAAGGAATGGGATTCGTAGAATTTGTCTTGACAAAGAGAAGGGGGACTACGGGGGGATTTTTAAAGAAGTCCAGACTCCCTGCCCACCCGGGTCATATTCAGCAAAAAGAGATTGGGGCAGTTCCTCTATGATTGGTGTCACCTACCAACTAATTAGTGGTGGTGAGAAAGGAGGGCGGTAGAGGAGGTAGTGGGATGGGGGGATCCCGCTTGGGCGGAACTAGGGTCCTCACACACCCAGCAAGCTAGGTGTCATGCTTCATCATATGGACCTGCTCCTCATTGAGCCAGTGCTGCAATGCTCAACGGGCACCCGCAAAAGGGCTCTTTGTCGGAGATCTTTTGTTCCTTTGCCGTATGATGAAGTGTGGGTATGTGGACCATGTGTGTGTAGATAAAGTGGTGGTGCAGTGAGTGCTTTTCTAAAAAAGGTCAGATATTCCAAATAAATGCGTTTATTCTGGTTGGTAATCCACCTTAATAAAAAGGGTATATGTATACTAGAGTGGCAACAGCCCTGATGAGGGATATTTAATGGATCTTGTGCTCTACTCTATGGGTCGACATGTTTCTTGCCCTGTTGGTCAATAAGTACCGTGGCAATTCTTCAGGACCTATATACGTGTAATGTGTGAAAGAAGCGTGGTGTTTGGTATCTACACTAAATGGTGCTTCTAAATAGTTGCTACCATTAATGGTTGACTACATGTCCATGCTTGTGTAGTCAGAAATTGAAGGACCTGAGGAAATAAAACAGTGTGGAGAGAAGGGAGAACAGACTTGTCAAAACTGTGTAATCCTAAAGTCTACTCCAACTTATACACACTGGCATTCCAACTGGTCCATGCCTCCTATTTAATTGCGTGTAATCAGTGCCTAAATTGTTTAAAATTAGTGCATTAAAATTATATCTCTATTACAGATAAGCAGACTTTCTCACTCAAGCCTCCGTCATGCCTTATCCAAATCATGGTGTCAAAGCATAACTTGTTGTAATGTAATGTAATGTAATGTATGTAATGTAATGTAATGTAATGTATGTATACTTGTAAAGCGCACTGTTACCTCGTTACGTGGCGTCCTGGCGCTGTATACCGCTGGGGAACCCGTCCTGCTTTCCCTGTGAGAGGGCACCCCAAGGTGAAGCCAGGCATCCCCGGCGTTGCTGGGGCCGTTGTGGAGATTAAGCAAGCTATTGCCCAGAGTTGCAGAGTGGGACCCATGGTTAGCGTAGGCACTCAAGCGAGAATTATCGAGTCCGCGGACATTGACCCAAGACCCTGCCGCGTCGGGAATTGAACCCTGGTCCCGGGCCGACCTCTGATTCAGGGTCTGCCGCTTCTAACCAGTGAGCCACACTTCTCCACTTGTGACTATCGATAGTGTGTTTCTCACTCTTAGTTATCTAAAAACAAGTGCAGGTGCCTATATTGTTAACGCGGTGTCCGGAATATCCAGACTCACCTCCCTCATTGGTACGAGGTACTTCAACATGGGCTGGCGGGTCACCGGGGCGCCTCGTTAGTAGGAGCCCTATTTTGCACAAAACGGGGAAATGGAGAGCATTACGCTACATGGCCGGTGCCTGGTTGTATTTGATTGCCCCAGTAGTTGACAATGGGCGAGACACTGTCTCCCTCGCCAGGGGCAAAGGAAGCGCCGCGGACCCTGTAGCGAGCAGGCAAACGAGTCTACGGCGCCACTAGTAGCGCCATCAGTCCGTTACCCGCCGTTAAGGGCCGCCGCTGCTTCCCGTCTGGTCATGGAATCAGTTCCCCCACATGTGCTACAGCGGGGAGAAAGGGAGCGCCGCTCCTAAGAGCCCTACCCACTTACTTGTTTCCGGATCGGTCCACGTCGGTAACCTACCCTCGCCGCCAGTCCCACAGCCGCTGGTAACTCTGGCAACTCCTAAGGGGTAAAAGTAATGGCTCGCGAAGGGTGTGGGCGTGGTTGCCATCACGGACTTCCGGGTGGGCGTGTGTGACAGGTGCTATTGGAGTTCTTGGTATATTGTGGCGGCCATCTTAGACTATGTTCTCGTATACCAACATAACTTAAAGTAGATGGTGGCGAGAGTGTCTTAGAAGACTCAAAGCACTCTATCTATCAATAGCGTTCGGCTATTCGACATTGTCGGTTTGTTCATGGCTAAATGACCCGGGAAGTGAAAATTGTGCGTGTTATGTTGGGACCCATTATTCCCGGAAGATGATGTTGCCGGGTCGTCATGGCCCAATAAACCGTGAAAACAAACACACACACACACACACACAACGGGCGTTTGTTTCTGGGACCCAAAACTGAAGGATGTGCCCCATTACTCTTGTGGTTTAGGTAGTGGTATTAACTGGGTTGATACCAGTCATCTGTTAAGTCGTAATATTGGTTGGACTGATCACTGATGGATCAATTCGTTGATCAATAGTCCCATCAATTTAAAATAGTAGTAAATGACGCTGTCTTTGATAATCACATGTTTAGGGGTAGGAGTTACACACCTGACTAGTGTCTGGCAATAAGTGGACCGTTGGCAAGTATTGCCTTACTACTATCCATTGGTTCCCTTTGTCTGGGCCTAGGATGATGTAAACAGAGATGAGCCAACTGGTTTATACATACGTGCATATAGCAATCATCTTTTGTTCAGTGATGCCCACGGTATGTCGTCATATAACCCCTTGGTGGATCTTGACAAGCGATGTATTCAGGGTTGTTCAGTTCTAAAAAGGGTGTTGTGTGTACTACCCGGAAGGTGTTCTAGTACTAGCCATTCTAGTGACTCTGGGTTATGGCCCTTCTCATGGCAGTGGGTGTACATCTTTGTAGTCAGTCTGTGGCACCTAATGTTGCTCTTATTCTTATTTTAACTGGTCTCATTGTCATCCCTATGTATAGTTCGCTACAAGGGCATGTGATCATGTAGATGCATCTGGATGTATTGCAATTGGTGTGTTTGTTGAGTGTCCACGTGAAGGAGTTAGTTAGGGTGATGGTTTTGGTCACTCGGGTCTGGTTACAGACGGAGCATCCCCCGCACGGGTAGTGTCCTTTGACGGCGGGCAGATCCCAAAGGGTTCTCTGTGAGTTGCTTATTTGGTTTTTGGGTCTGGTATGTATGATCACATCCTTAAGGTTCTGTGTTCGTTTGAAGGCAAATCTGGGCACCGGGAGGTCTAACGACCCTGTATTGAGGATACCCCAGTGTTTTTTGATAATCCCTTTAATGCGTGCGGAGTTAGGTGTGAATGAGGTCACACACGTCAGGGATTCTGTCTCCTCCCTATTTATTTTCTGCAGCAGGGTTTCCCTGGGGTTGTGAAGTGCCCTCTTCTATGAGTCTCTAATCAATTTATTAGGGTAACCTCTGGTCTTAAGGTTTTCCTCTAGGATTTTCGCTTCTATTTTGTAATCGTCGGTTGAGCTACAGTTGCGTCTCAGGCGCAAAAATTGTCCAAATGATAGATTGTCCGTAAGTGTCTTAGGGTGGTAGCTCTGAGTAATAAGCTATTCCTGCCGGTGGGCTTGCAGTAGATGTTAAATCTAAGGTCAGGGGACAATCGATATTTGCCCGGCGGTATCGCCTCTTTAACCCACGAAATATTAATCAATGAAGAGGCAGGCGCTGGAGACGGGAAGGCAGGAAACAAGGTTTATTCTCTCCGGAGGAGAACACATCAGTTCAGACAGCAGGTATCGTCATGAGGTGCTCTACCCGCATCTCTGAGGCCTGGCCTCTTATACACAGTTTTATTGCTTTATTGCATACGACACCTTCTTGGCAATGCTTTGATGTACGGAAGGATATCCTCCGATTCTCCCCTTCAGGCCCGTTCCCACACACATTTACAGTTGAAGTCCCCACCCCGGTCACAACAGGTGATGATTACCGCGCAGCTGGACATTCCGCCGATTCATGGAATGTGGGGGTTTGATCGGATCTCATAGGGTGGGGGCTTTGATCAACTCGGGGGTCCTTTGATGAGGGAAGCTTTCTACTGTACGGGGAGGGGCAATAAACAGTATCGGCAGAGCTAGGTGTCGGCCTGGGAACGAGGAAGACAAACGGGCACACAGGAAAAGGGGGTTTGTATCAAAAGAGGGCCTGGGACCATGAAAGGAAGGAAGGGAGGCGTCGCGCTGGGGACAGGATGGGGTTCTGAGGCAGAGCTCCGCTGAAGAGGGGTTTATGACCCAAGGCATGTGCGAGCGGGGGTTGTCAGAGTGCGGGCTTTGTGAGGGAGGAGGGCTATGCTGGGGGCCAGCGGCATGCAAAAGGGTTGTTCTGATTGAGGCACCTAAAATGGCGGGTGCGCACGACAAAGAGTGTGGCATCAGGGGAAAAAGGCAAGATGGCGCAGATAATGTTTACCAAACCGTACTAATTTTCCACAGTCCTCCCTTTAACATGTTCAAGACATCTTGCTGGCCTATTTCCTATTCATGTCTACTGGGGCGGTCATAAGAAAAGAAGTAGGTACCCAGGCGAAGGAGCTATAAACATTACATTTTAAAATCTTTCATCCTAAGAGGCGGGCCTATTAAAAAACTCGTTTGCAGGAAAGTCATAGTAATGCAATATCGGACAAAAATGATTCTGTAGTGAGAGCATGGAGTACATTTCATAGCTACTTATAGTCGTTCGGAATGTAAATTGATAGGTCATTGCATATGTGAGTTCTGTTCCTGTTTGGTTGGAGCATAATTAATACAATGGTGGCTGGGAGAGAAAATGAGACGTAGTAGAAACGATAATTGAGGGTGTCAATGTTCGAAGTTAATGAGTTCTCAGCATTCTTTGTCGTCTTTTGTTGGCGCTGTGGAGCACCGGCGGTGGAGCTACGGGTCCAGCTCTATTCTAGGTCCCGCGTTGCAGGGCACGACCTTTTCCTCGCGTTTCTGGTCAAAAAGGTCCTTTTCGCCCTGTGTCCTTTGAGTTGATTGTCAAAAAAGGTTCAGATGGAAGAAGAGGGTGTAGTCCATAGGGTAGGTCGGAGAAAAAAGGGGGGGGGGATGGAGCTGGGCCAAATCGGGAACAGATCAGGGGGGCGGAAATTTCAGGTAGGCGGGCTCATGACCGAATTCAGAGAGTGGAGACTTTTCGGCACACGTTGTACATTGAGCAGGGGCATCAGGTCAGCCCTTTCCTCTCACTTTGACGGAAACAGTGCCTCGTCCTGCAACTCCTTTCTGTCGCGGTCTCGCCTTGGCCAATGTCGCAGATGTTCCACGATCTGTAGTCAGGCCACGTGCTCCCACATCCGGTCCTTCTTTTCCTCCGACAGTCGTACCCTTAAATGAGTTTGAAAAGACAGTCTTTAGAGAATTGGCAGAGGAAGGTAATCACATAAGTCTATTTCTCTCCCAGCTCCAGGCAAAAAATGGAAACGTCCGTTATATTAGGGTTCGCAACTAACATATAAATGATTGATGATGGGCCTGCTGGATTTACTATAACTTTCCTTCACAGCTATTTCTTTGGTGTTTGTTGGTCGTGGGACGAGATCTGGCACCTTTTATTGCATTACAGTTACGTCAGTTCTTTTGACGGGGACCCACCTTCTTAATACGAGCCTTACGAAGCTATACCGTTCTCCAGGGCTTTATATTTAAAAAAAGGGGTGTTGTGTGCTATCACCAGGGTCTGACAGGTATCTTGCTGAGGGATGAACATAGGCTAAACATTTTTCATTCTATCGATGCATCCTGCCTTTCAACTAACATTTTCGCTTTTAACAGGGTTCATTGCAATGATTCCTTCGCTTCGGTCTAATCTTTAACTTTGTAAAACATCATTCTGGTTCCTACGTAGCCTCTTACGGCCTGACTACTTAATTAGAAAAGACAGGGGTCTTATGGGAAACAACTAGGGACATAGAAAACTGTGGTAAGGGCATAAATCGACCCATCTCTTATGACCGGGGGTGAGGGACAGTTTTATAACCCTCGTCTGGGGCCGCTGATACGAAACAGGGGCGTTCCGGGAACATGAGGATGTTTCGATCACCTTTACTGTTTGGGTATTGCGACAATTCGGGACGGGGAAGGTCGCGTTATCTGAGGCATCTTTTTATAACACAGGAGCCGCTGACATGTAGTTCCCTTATTTCGGGTCAGATTAGGGAACCTCAGTCGTCTTACCTGTCCTTTCCCTAATGGCCAAATCTCGGTTTCATCAATTTTTAGCAGAAAGGAGAGGTAGTGACACGGCGTCAGGGTGATTTTTATTTAGGATAAGTTTTGAGCAAATACTTGTGGTATTTGGAGCCAATTGGGTGGTGCACTAGGGGTGGCGGTTTGCCAATTTAGGTGCTAGTCGTTCGGAAGAGAGAGAGAGAGAGAGAGAGAGAGAGAGAGAGAGAGAGAGAGAGAGAGAGAGAGAGAGAGAGATGTGCAACAACAGGCTAAATAGTACACGTGCGACATGGGGAGTGGCCGTGCATTAAGATAGGCTATTCAGCGCATTATACAACATAAGACATTACGGGTCTGTGTTAGAATGTTGAAAGCATGCAGTTTGGGATGGACGAGCATTAGGCCGGGTACAGGGGACATGCATCGAGTAAAAAGGGCACCATTGTGTCGCATTTCTTGCATTCTCGGTCCTTTAACCAGTTAAGTCAATGCGTCAGTCATACACAAACATCATCTCATAGTTTCAGACATACGTGACAGGTGTCCATTCACGCAACACAGATTAAGGGTGATCGCTTTCATCATGTCATACAATTTATTGGCTCTTTTGGTACAAGCGCAGTTTGTGGGTGTGTTTAGGTGCCACCAGGCAGTGTTAGTCCGCTTCGTGTAACAGGCATGGCGAGGCTTCAGATCTTCACCATACCTTGGTCGTGATTCCGATGTGGCCTGCAGGGGGGGGGGGGAAAGAGGGGAGGGGAGGGGGACAACATTCGAGCATATCAAAAGCACGGGTACGAAGGTCTTTTACTTACCTCATACTCGTCTTATCTCCTCGGGATAGAATCCCTGGGGTTGTGGTTTCTGGAGCCAAGGGGGGGGGGACAGTGTGTCCTTATAGGCTGTGAGTAGGAAAACGTTAGAGAATCAGAAGCACTTAGCGCGAGGTTTCTAGTTGGTAGGTGTATTTAGCTATCGGGGTCCTTAAATCTCTTCCAATGCTGTGATGTTCTAAGGTTTATCAGCTCTTCGGTCAACTCTGTTCCCTAGTACCTTTGAGTGTCGTATCTTTATAATATTCTATCATTTACATCGTTTCACTTTACCCATCCTTTATATTCCATCTTTTACACCGTTTCGCCTTACCCAACCCCAGAAATCGAGGTCTTTCTCCTTGCGCGAGTCCCTGAGTCAGTCGCATATTTGACGGCAGAGTGTCGCGTCTTAGATCCGATCCTCCATCCGGGGCTGGGCAACCATCTTCTATTAACCTTAAAGAGAGAGCAGAGTAGGGTGCACAGAAAAAAACTCTCCCGCCGATCCCACATTTTAAATAAAGCATGCAATACCCGTTCATAGTTTCGAAAACCTTTATTTGCACAATCATTCAGCATGTTGATAGGACAGTGTGATCGGGGTTGGCCGGATACGGCAATGGCTAAAGTGCGTACAGTAGAGGGGAGGGGGCTATCTTGTAGGATTAAAAAAACATGTTTAAGAAGGTTCATTCATTCATTTGCAGGGAACTAAAAACGTCCATCGAATAGTTGAGGGACCAAGGGGCATTCATTTCATAATTGGAAACACAGCTGGACTAGTTGTAATCAAATTCCTATAGGTATACCATGGGTGTGTGTTATAAGCGAGGTACTAGTTGTAATCAAATTCCTATAGGTATACCATGGGTGTGTGTTATAAGCGAGGTCACATGATAATATCATAATGAATCGTACATTGAAAAAACATTTTTCACGTTTTTTTTTTTCATGTTCGTCGAGTGAGTCCTCCCTCTTTTCCGTCAAGTGTACAGAGGATCATAACATATCTCGGAACATCGAGTCGTTTTAGCAAAAGAAAACACCACGAGGCGTTCGTAAGTTCCTATTGTTACCGGCGCCATTTTGGGCGGGGCCGGGTTAGTCCGGAAGTAGTATCAAGGGAAAAAATGTTTCCTACAACCGGCAGTTGGACCAGAGTCCTTTTCGGCAGTTCGAGAATTCATGCTAACAGAAGGAGTGGCTAAGTCATGCTTATTTCGTTAGCGATCAAGGCAGTTGTCCCTCACCGGAAACCTGCAGGGGCCGAGGGCTCCTGGGACTTTTGTAGAATCTTCAAGGCTGTGGGGGTGCTGTCGGAGGTGGGGGCTCGTGCCCCGGTGGGCAAGCGCCCGAGTTACATTGCTGTTCAAAGTTACTCTAGCGGCCGAGACCCGCCTTCCAGCGGACCCAGACGCCATTTTGAGGCCCTGCAGCAGCCCCCCTCGTCGAGTCTGCAAGAGTGGAAGAGACCTTTCTGGGGACAAATAGGGAATGGAACTCCGTGTTGTGGAAGCAGGACGTTCGGCTAGGGTGCAGCTGTGGTGCCCCCACCTGGGGGGCGAGGGAGACTCGTTCGCGCCGTCTCCCTCTCCCGGTGCACTCCATGCCGCTCTCTTTCATGGGCATGCACGATGGTCTCTCCACACCCTGTGCTCCACGAGTCCCATGCCCAGTGCTGCGGAAGTATGGCCACCTGCGGCGCATGTTCGGTGCTGCGCAAGTACTGGGGCGCCACCGCTGTATGTTCGGTGCTACGCAGGTATTGGCACCACCGCCTGGCTGGAGGAGTTCGGCGCTGGGCCGGGGGCTCGGAAACCTCCTATCCGTGGAGGTGGGAGAGGCTCGTCCGCGTCGCCTCTCCCTCCCAGCCCGACCTGGACTAATTTTCGCGGAGGTATGTACAAGACCTCCCTCCCTCCCTCCCCAGAGTTGTCGCAGCCATTATTCAAGTGGCGCCGGTCGTGCTGCTGCGGCCATTACGGAGGGGAAAAGAAAGAAGTGTCCCGTCCTTCTCTGGGCCGGGCTTCCGGTGGATGTCGGCCGGACGCCCCTTGCTCTGGCCCCATGAACGGGTTCCTCGGCTCATCGGCTGCAGCCGGATCCAGTTGGCCCCAGTCCCCGGCCATTGGTGGCCGGGCCGGGAAGACATGTGGCGGGACTACCTGAAACTCCCACGCGCCACCGTGGCCGGACTGGGGGAGAGAGAGAGGGGGGTCGAGAACATAGACATTCCCCCCCTACAACTCTCCGGTGTGGTCAAGGTGATCCCCTGGCTGGGTCCCGCTGGCCCTTGTCTCTCCTCCGGCTCCACCCTATGTTACGATTTCCTGGCCGACTGTTGGCAGCAGGACCCGCCTTATATGGGTTGCTGCCGGCTGGGCGTAGCCGTAACCCTGCCCTACTTTGGAAGGTTCCAGAGTGGGGGGGGGCGAATGTTCTGCTGACTTTCATTTTCTACAGTTTACCATTCTTGTTTCAAACGTTTTCTGTTGTTAGGGCATTGATAGGTGTTATTATTACGTACTGTTATTTGTTTCTTGTTCGTTATGCTAAATAAAAGTTCAAGTTCATCAGTGGCCTACGGATTTCGTTTTCCCATTCCTTTCTTTCCAGGTTGTTCCATGCTAAAGCTTCTGTTAACAGAAGTTCAAGTACCACGGTAACACAGGCAGAGGAATGGCGCAGATTCATGCATCACGTACACACAAACTCAGATGGGGAGACAGTACAAATATTATATAAAAAGACCCAAGACAAACATAAAACAGTTATTGGCCATAATTATCTTTTTTTCTATATGCTGCGCATACTTTTTGTTAGTGCAATGGGGCAGGCTTTAGTTATATGCCTATAAGGATGCGGAAGAAAGGAGGTAGTAGGTTTTCAGACATTGGCAATATCCCTAGTCCTCTCGGCGAAGGATACTTGTGTAACCCTTACCTCGAAATACCCTAAACTTTTCCCTACTTGGCTAAACGTAAGGATGCTTGATCATGTGTGTACATTATTCTTTCTGCTTTATTCGGGGTTTGTCGTCTGTTAATTTAGAGCTAGACTGGGTTTCCCGTCTTAGCGTTGTTTGATCTATGAGGACTCGAACATGTCGCTGAAATCGGCTTGGCGAAATCGGTGCCATCGGGCGTAATCGAACGTGGTGGTTCTATCTGGCCTGTCCAAGTCAGTCTGATTCATCTTTGTCTCGCGCCTTTTCCCTTTCTGCCGGCCTGTTATTCCTGTCGGTCCTCTGCTCCTACTCACGTTCAGTAGAGTCGGGCATTGGGCTTTCCAGTGCCCGGCATATCTACAAAAAGCACATTGGTTTTGCCCTAAGTCTGGCCGTCCTGTGCGTAGTGTCGGGGGATTACTTTCGGGACGTTGTGTCCTGGGGTCGTCCTTTCGATATGTTCCTTTACCTGCTCTGTCCTCGTCTCTATTCTTTCGTTGCATTGCTTCTTTGCGCCACATACCGAGGCAGTCGAGCATAATAGGCGTTGTCTTATTATCACGAAGGGCTATTTCTAACGCTTCTATTTTATCAAGATCGAAGGATCCTATCAGTGGCCACTGTTTCTCTTGACTTTCTTTGGTATACCTGTGCCACAGTTTATTATAGGCTATGGTAACTAATCCATAGTTTATGAACATGTCTTTATTAGGGGTGCCTTCCAGCGGAGCTAGATGATCCACCTCTAATAAACGGTCCGGGCTGAACCAGCTATCGACCAGCGGGGAGAAGACAGACATGACAGCTCACAACGAGGGACAAAAAGTCAGCACTGCCTATCTTATCACTGTGTGCAAAGACTAGACAGAATATTTCTATTCTACGTTGTTTGCAGGCAGTGAATACCTCATGAACCAATAACAAAACAATAAATAAACGACCAGTGGGGAGAATAAGTAGGCCCGCAAAAGGTCTGCGTCCTCTACCCTTTCACTATCTGCAAAGGGGAACCTGTTCTTTCCTATTTGCAGACAGAGAATCTCCAGAAAACAATCCGCAAACAGTAGTTTGGGGTGAAAAAAACCGTTAATCAGTGTGGGAGAGGGAAATCTCCCGAAAAACAATTTGTGAACAAATTAACAATTCAGTGGGGGAGAAAGATAGGCGCGACGGCTGCGTTACCTATCCTTCACTGTTTGCAAAGAGAAAGAGCCTACTGTTTCTTCGTGTGCAGACAGTGAATCTCCAAATAGGTCAACAAAGAGTAATACTAGTATTTTCTGAACAATTAAACAATTATTTCGTGATTCGTCGTGTCTACACGACCTTACCCGGACCGTATGGACAGTTTCTTGTCTTCCGAATCCAGCGCCCGATCGTCCTCTTTTCTTTGTATTCCTCGCAGCACTCCTGATGGTTCCCAGTCAGGACCGTAGATCACTCGGGAGAGGTCTGTTCGGAACCAGTGAAGTTCGGATGATCGGCTGCCAGACGAGGGTCTATTGGGCAAGAGCTCTCCCGATCGTTGCAGTCGTTCACTCTGTCGTCAGGACCTCTCCCACTGGATCCACGAGTCGCTGATGGGCCCCACGCTTGGGACGCCAATTGTTAAATCTAAGGTCAGGGGACAATCGATATTTGCCCGGCGGTATCGCCTCTTTAACCCACGAAATATTAATCAATGAAGAGGCAGGCGCTGGAGACGGGAAGGCAGGAAACAAGGTTTATTCTCTCCGGAGGAGAACACATCAGTTCAGACAGCAGGTATCGTCATGAGGTGCTCTACCCGCATCTCTGAGGCCTGGCCTCTTATACACAGTTTTATTGCTTTATTGCATACGACACCTTCTTGGCAATGCTTTGATGTACGGAAGGATATCCTCCGATTCTCCCCTTCAGGCCCGTTCCCACACACATTTACAGTTGAAGTCCCCACCCCGGTCACAACAGGTGATGATTACCGCGCAGCTGGACATTCCGCCGATTCATGGAATGTGGGGGTTTGATCGGATCTCATAGGGTGGGGGCTTTGATCAACTCGGGGGTCCTTTGATGAGGGAAGCTTTCTACTGTACGGGGAGGGGCAATAAACAGTATCGGCAGAGCTAGGTGTCGGCCTGGGAACGACGAAGACAAACGGGCACACAGGAAAAGGGGGTTTGTATCAAAAGAGGGCCTGGGACCATGAAAGGAAGGAAGGGAGGCGTCGCGCTGGGGACAGGATGGGGTTCTGAGGCAGAGCTGCGCTGAAGAGGGGTTTATGACCCAAGGCATGTGCGAGCGGGGGTTGTCAGAGTGCGGGCTTTGTGAGGGAGGAGGGCTATGCTGGGGACCAGTGGCATGCAAAAGGGTTGTTCTGATTGAGGCACCTAAAATGGCGGGTGTGCACGACAAAGAGTGTGGCATCAGGGGAAAAAGGCAAGATGGCGCAGATAATGTTTACCAAACCGTACTAATTTTCCACATAGAGTGTTGTCGTGAAACCTCCTTCTGTCAGTTGTACATTGAGATCAAGGAAGGATATATTGGTCGCCGAAATTGTATGGGTGAATCTCAGGTGTTGGTTTTGGGTGTTAATCCATTCACAGAATGATTCACACGTGGTATGGTCTCCCTTCCAGAGGATCAGGATGTCATCTATAAACCTCTTCCATAATATGATGTTATTCATGTATGGGTTATTCTGGCTCCTAATGATCTGTTCCTCAAAATGGGCCATGTAGAGGCAGGACACACTAGGGGCAAAAGTGCTCCCCATAGATGTACCTTGGGATTGATGGTATAACTGCTTTTGGTATTCAAAAAAGTTTTCCGTGAGTGCTATCGGTGCGCATCCCATGATGAATGAGATTGGTGCTTGTGAGTCCCACTCCTCTTTCCTTAGCCAGTTTTCCACCACTTCCAGGGTATCTCTCTGGGGTATATTGGTGTATAATTGCTCTACGTCTAAAGTGACTAGTAGGTTGACGTTGGATGTGTCAGTAATCCCTTCGAGTACACACAAAATGTCGGTGGTGTCCTGTACATAAGCTGATGTCCCTGCCACTATGGGTAGTAAAATGTGGTCGCAATACCTCGAGAGAGGTTCCAGCAGGGACCCAATACCTGATACAATAGGTCTCCCTGGTACCGGGGAGGTGCCTTTGTGTATTTTTGGCAGGGTGTAGAAATAGGGAATTTTTGGATCTGAGGCGATCAGAAAGTCTGCCTCCTTTTTGGATATCCATCCATTAGTTTCAGCTTCAGTTACCATACTGGTGATCTAATTTTTCAGCAGCATAGGTGTGGGGTCTGTCTGGATTGGTGTATAGTATCTTGCGTTATTCAGTTGTCGTTTACACTCCTGATCATAGTCATCAGTAGTTTGGATGACAGTGGCACCTCCTTTGTCCGCCATTTTGATGGTGATACTTGTATCCTCTGCTAGGGATCAGGCTGCTGCTTGCTCTGCTTTCGAGAGCACTCACTGCACCACCACTTTATCTACACACACATGGGCCACATACCCGCACTTCATCATACGGCAAAGGAACAAAAGATCTCCGACAAAGAGCCCCTTTGCGGGTGCCCCTTGAGCATTGCATCGCCGGCTCAACGAGGAGCAGGTCCATATGATGAAGCATGACACCTAGCTTGCTGGGTATGTGAGGACCCTAGTTCCGCCCAAGCGGGATTCCCCCATCCCACTACCTCCTCTACCCCCCTCCTTTCTCACGACCACTAGTTAGTTGGACACCAATCATAGAGGAACTGCCCCAATCTCTTTTTGCTTCATAGAATTTGTGGCAGCCCTCTGGCTATTTCAGGGTCCTGTGTTTGGCCCATTGCATCAATCAGGTTGCGCAAGACTCTCTAAAAAAGAAGCAGCATACTGACCCCCTGCAGAAGAATCTGCACTCATTTCAGCCATTCTTTTACAGCCCGGGAGCAGCTGCGGATTATTTAGCATTATAATAGAGCACCAGTTAAAGCCCAGACACAGGAGGTGCCAACACGTTCAAACTCAACCTATTACATGTTGCAACATCTGTTTGATCTGGAAGAAGAATGGCTGGAACTTAGGATCCCACTCTGCAGTTCAGGGGTTCCGCCTTCAACTTCGAAGAGGGTAGTAGTCTTGTCTCACAGCAGTCAACACCAGCAACGAGAACACCGGCAACAAAAGTAACAGAAGAATCAGACCCAACCTCTGCATTGGCTTAGTTTCAAGTGGCAGGTCTTCAGTTGAGTGCAGTAGCAAAGGCAAGAGAGGTCGAGCAAGTGGCAGCACCAAGGACCATTCAGAGGATGTTCCAGGATCATCTGGATGATCCAAAAGAGGTCTATGTGGATCAAAACCCATTGATGTATTGGTCAGTAGGCTGCCAATAAAGTATCTGGCTTGTCCTGTAGCCAGTGTGTCTGCTGGGCGTGTGTTCAGTACAGCTAGAACCATTGTTACAGTCAGAAGGACCAGTCTCTCACCTAAAAACATGGAGAGATTAACCATGATCAAAATGAAACAACATTTCATACCACACCATTACACCGTTCCTGAAACATCACAGGAGGAGGAGCAGGAGGAAGAAGATTGGTCAGAATTAAGTGTGTTAACTTTTGGGTGAATGAGCTGAATTTGAGGACAAACTTTACTTCCCAGACAGAGTATGCCAGTCCGAGCATAGAACTTTTAAATTATTTCTTGTTGAACGGCTGGGTCTTTCTTTGCAAAAAATAAAAGAAGTAGCTATTGGAGCATAATGTTTTATCAGATTTATGCTGTCCCACCATTTTTAATTCACATTTATGGCCAGGTTGGAATTGGACCAGTGTGCAGTGAAGAAGCCTCCATAATTCCTTCATGAATTTGGAGAAAATGCCTGCCTCCGTTCCATGTCTATTCTTTTTTTGCATCACTTAGCAGGGCTGCCCCCAATGATCATTGATTTCAAGAGTGTCAATAGCGAATTCCAGTGTGTTTCCTGCATCAAAGATTCAATTGTGTACCTACTACCTACCCTTGCTTGGATTAGAAGAGGTAACTATAACTATTGCAACAATTGTCATGCTCTCACCTTAATGTTGCCTCAGGAGTGCCACAGAGAACGAGGTTAGGTCCACAACTTCACCCTATCACCACCATAAGCCAGAGCAGCGACTGGTAACATCTAATGGTGCATAGGGCGAAGGAGGGAAAACATAACAATGGAATAACAAGAGATCTTCTCCAATCGATGTGGTCAGGATATCTGCAAAGCTTCAGTATACGTCTACTGCATGAAGAGAAAGCATAGGATTAATATCTGTCCCTGCCTATCTTAATTCTATAGCATGTGTGACTATGTTAATGTGTACCTTCTATCTCTTTGTCTTCTCCTCTCGAGAATGATGTGACTGCGTAGCTTTATATGTGGATTTCCTGACTCTAGGGTAGGAACAACTTAATATGAGTGTTTTATCATGTGGAGGGAGTAAAGAATATTTCTATACTGAAATCCCTAGCTTACCATATATATAGACTGGAGACAACTTAATGCCTAGTCAAATAACCATCCCAAATTGAGTCCTGAATGCTTACAATCAGCATTAGTACTTGGGATCCTTATCCAAAGTTCATAGCATGTTAAATTCACATAAACGCCATGAAGAAAATACAAGGTACCTAATTATACACCCAATAGCGCCCAAACCGCCATCAAGTATTGGCATACACTGTAAAGAAAGCGTATAACAACAGAAAAACCCTCCGTAAAGATGCCTGGTCCCAGATTACATACGGCGAGGGGAATGAAGGAAACTCAAAAGCCTCGAATACACACGTGGCTAATTAACAGACTGCCACTGAAAACTCTAATTATCTCGATAACACATAACCAAGAATACTCTCCTATAACACAAAACCAAAAATACCAACTCATAATCCCGACGGTCTACTTACGACGCCTAGACCCACCGGCTCCACCGCGCAACGCCACCACCGTGACCCGGATGAAAAACAGGAACTGGCTCGAACGCAAAGCGCTTCCGGGAAGGAGAGGAGGGCTTAAGACTTGCCTCCTTTCCTCACGCGCATGCGCTAACCTTCGCGCATGCATCTACAGAAACAGTGTCGGCCATCTTGCCAACCACTTCCGCGTCTTCTTGCCAACCCCGTATGCAGGCATGACAACAATGAGTGAGTGATTGTGAATGATGATTGATGATTTATGTGGTGGCAGACACTGGGGAAGGGTGTTCAATTAATAGTAAACTTGGTTTTGATGAATTGCATTGTTTGGTGTCTGATAGGTGATCATGATTTTTCCAGAAGGTGATTGGCCTTTACAAACATACTAAGTGAAAATATACCTGTACGGTCCACTTCTTTTTTGGGACCAAACCAGTCACTTTAGTTAACAAACATAAATCTATACAAATACTGCAATTCTGTTTCTCTACCTTTTCTTCAACAACAGTGCACTACACGTCTATCTTGCTTGGGTCTGGACCATGACAGAGTCAGGAGAAAGATAGAAGGACTCAGGGCAGGACTACCTCATCTAACATCAATAGAAGAGAGAAGGTATTGACTTCAAAGGGAAACCATAACCCTAGGTTTGGTACTCAGCTGCTATCAGGGTCTGACCCTTGCGGCTGCCATATTCGGATATGTGAAGATGTGCCCATGAACTACCAATCCCAGAAGGCATAGAAAGGAGGGGCCTCCCAGTATTTCAGGCAGAGGCGCACATCAGCCGGTGTGCGAAATTCCATTTGTGAGGAACAGTGTTTCCTCGCGGCTACAGGATTTGATGTTCTTCTGTCTTGGAAGGAAGAAATGGTTCCTGCTGGTTTCCTTACCTACGGCCATCTGCTAGTTCGCAGAGCGTGCCGTTCTTCAACCTGTTGCCGACTCGCGGTGGTGTTCAAACCAGAGTCAGGGGATTCTCTGCATCGTGCACCTGGAATTGCTTTCTCGTGGAGTGAGACGCATCTGTGCTGTAAGCCGTTTTTGTTTTCCGCCAAGGTTGGTTCCAACGGCTGTTGGAGTCCTGAGGCTGCACGGGCTTGTGTGGATGCTCGCCTGTCAGGAACTCAGTGCTGGACAAGATCTGACTTTCAGACCTACGCTGCCTGAGAAGGTACAGTGGCGGGCGCTCTAGGAACTAACATTTAACTTTGGGATTGTTCATTCAGGGTTTGATGGGAAAACTCTGGTGTGTTCTATTTTCGTTTTCTTTTTAGTTTTTTTTCCAAGAAGCATTTGTCGTTTTTGCGTTACCCTAATGGAAGAGTATGGGCTTTTCATGGACTCATAAAAAAACTATAAATGTCATCAGCCTTGCACTAGATTTTCGTATGCTTAATTCTTAAGGAGCTCCTGCGAGCAAGGAACAGGACTTTGGCTTCGGGCTCCTTATTACCTACCTTCTAGCCTGGGGTCTCTTCCTTTCTGCTATTTTATTGCTCTTGGTTTACTATGGAAAGGGAAAGACAAACACAAGGGTACGTATGAGTAGGGGAGGCGGTTCAATATAAGTGAAGGTGGGCTGAATGTGGTATTAACCTGTGTGTTCTGTGTTGTAGGTATATCCTCCTCAAGTGTGAGAAGTATCATCATTAAGTAGTGAGTTGGATACTGGAACACTGCTGCAGGTGGAACTTGTTTGACAGATACTAGTCCGCTTAGTGAGATCATATGAGAGTAGCAAGGAAGTAGAATAGTATTATTCATTGTGTTTTCTGTTTCCAGGTATCCCTTTCCCCGCTGTCCTACCCTAATTCCTTTCCCTCACTTGATCACCTCAATACTCTGTATGTTATGTGTTAGAGTTGAGGAAGTCGAGAGGTGGACTCCTTTGAGCATCACCCGGATTCTGAGGAGTTCCTGTGTATGCGACAGCTATGTGGAATGGAGAGAGGGGTGTTGATTTGGGAAATGCTGCTGAGTGTGAGTTGGACTGGTCCTTTTGTTTTTCACTCTGCTTCTGAGTCTTCTTGGTTTACCTTTTTCTGTCATTCACCGTGACTCTACAGTACAGTTTCAGTTTTACAATCAGGAGGCCTTCTCCTCTCATGTTGAAACAAAAATCGAAAGCTGAGCTCGGCACTCCTGGTTACCTACTGGACTGGTTCAGAAGGCACCGAAGAGTGACATAAATTCCAGAGGAGAAGGGTGATGCACTATCCAATTTGGCAATACAGTATCATTTTGTTTTACCTGTTGTATTTTTGATTTAATTCACTCCTCTATAATTTGATTTTTTCAAACCTAGAAGACAGAACATTTAGATATCGAATAACTTGGGGCACTGGGGCAAAATGACTATTTGCAATACATGTAACAGTACTATGTCATACTCATTCCTTCCTTTCATTCCACAACAAATTGATGATGATGATGTGCTGCTCATTGAATATTGTTCTAGTGTTGCGTTTGTCTTTGTCACATGTTTCCCCAAATCCCCTTTCCCATTCACTCATTAAACCCCTAACCCTCTTACCCTGGGTTGTATAATGTTTAGGGATGTGTGTCTTAATTTACACCAAATAGATAACACACTTGGTGGGGCAGATGTGGTTAAATGTAACACCAACTCACTGCTGGATCTTTTATTACCTGAGCAATAGCCCACGTACACAACCACGAATAAGTAAGAACATCATTCCTTAACGTCAACATAATCAGGCAGGTGTTTGCTATGCATACATAAAACACTTAACCTTATCTTTGAGTATATTTTTTTCTGAATTGAGGTCTTCATAACTTTGCTTACCTTCGCTCATAATAATTTACAATGGTATGTGGTATTTTTTGATGTGTCATGATGGTAGTCTGTCCTCAGTCTTTCTGAAGCTATAATATAATGTATATGTATAACCTAATACCTCTTGCTTTTTCTTTCAATGTAGGTGCCTGGTGTCCTTTTGATTAATCCTACAGTTGGAGATCACTTTGATGGGAGTGGGACCACACTGTGATGTCTTCCCTTTTACTGCACTACCACTATCATTGAGAATGCACCTTGGGAAACCTTTCAGTAAGGTTTTGGAAGATTGACAGAGGGAGTAACTGCCAGCCATCACTTCATCTATTCATGTAAGAGAACTATGGGGTGAAGTGAATTACTTTACTTAGTACGTATCAAACATCTACTGCAAATGAGGTAAGAAATGATGTATCTATGTTTCTGTAGGCAATATAGGGAATGGCAGCATAACCTCCTAACTAGCATACACTTGGAGTAATAGATTAAAAAACAGGCTGCACTGAAAGGCAGTAGTGCAAAGTAAAATTAAAACAAAAAACAACTTCAGCCATAAAGTAGGATATAAAAATATTTTCTCTTAGTTTACCAGCCAAGAAAAACCCACCCTCTCTAAGGGTCCAAAATACCTGTTTCCAACTCCCTTCCCACCCTCTCCACCCACAACAGTCCCTCCCACCAAAACTAAAAAAAACAAATCTCAGATCAGGGCATCATCAATTCTTGTCCAGACTCTATTCAATCCTCCCCAAACGGCTCTCTAAACAGCTCTCCAAGCAGTCAATCTACTGCTTGATGAGGCGTTGGAATGAGTGAGGGTGAGGGGTGCACTTGCAACAGTGGCAGTTAGGAACCCTAGCTGGCAACAGTGATGTAATGACCGGGAGGCTGTGGCTGGCTTGCTGAGCTGGTGCCCGGGTCAGAGGCACCTACTTCCGACTCTTCCTCCTCAAGGGCCACCAGCTGCCGTTATTCTAACTGGATGGTCTCCATCCTTGGCTGTCGCAGCCAGACCGCTATCTTCTGCCTAGTTGGAGGTGGACCAGCAGGAGTGGCCATATCAAGAGAAAAACAAAAAGAAAAAAGCCAAATTGTAAACAATGCACTGAGTAAACACTTATTTAAAATTAAATAGTGGGTGGCACAGTAGCAGTACATAATTTGTGTGGAAAAATAAAACTACATTACCACCTCGTTAATGAGTAAGGAATTATGCACTCTGGAGTACAAGTTGTTGTGCTAAATTAATGGAGGCATGTCGGGTACTTTGCTACTTTCTGCAGTCTGCAGCTGGGGCAGCTGTAGTGGACAATTATCTTACTTTAATTCTAATGTCCTACTCTTCTCCAAATGCCTTTCACATTCTACCCTAACCCCAAAGAGGCAGATGGATAATAAATAAGATACTACACCACACATGTCACGTAAAAAAAAGCGGATATCCTGTATGCTGTAAGCAGACAGTTTGGAAAATGATGCACTGTACTACAGAGAAAGGAACTGGATATTTACATTGTATTTGCCATATTTGTCACAGAATATCCCATACGCCAATCTTGAAATCAGTCACTTAGTCCCACATTACCCACTAGCCTTGCCCTCCACCTTTATTTCCCAAAAATTAATTCCCTGGGCAGTAAGAAAAGGAAACTTGACTTTCTCTACTGCATGGGAAGGTAGAGGGATTAGGCCGAGTAGGTAGAGCTTTTGCTATACAATAGTGGTGTGTCACTGATCATCATCGTGTGACTAAGCTTTTGCTCAGTCAGTCATTGTAGTTGACGGAAGTTGAGAAGGAAAAATTGGACCAGGCGGAAATATGTTATGGGAAACCATGAAATAATTATGAATCACTTCACATGGCCAAAAATATCTTGCTCATGCCAAGAACATTTTTTTAAATTTCTTGGTAGAATGGGACAAAAGAACTTAGGAAAGAATAAAGGAGTGATGTACAAAGAGCAGACTGAGTGGGCGAAGGGAAACACGCCTTGTGTGTTCGGGTTTGCAATGCATTGCAGACTTTGAAAATACTGCATTAACTGAAGCAGACACATATTGCACAGCCAACACTGCAGTCACGAATTGGACCATACTGCACTTAGGTCTTGCCATGGGCAGGGATGGGGGTGATGAATGATGATGGGTGGGACACATTTCTGCCTCGCTTAACAAATGCAGTGAATCAAGAGAGTAGACCGCAAATTAAAATACTCCCCACTTTGAAACATAGTTTTGCTAATCATAAATCCAAATAAGTAAGTGAGCAGCATGCTCCTCTCCAGAAGATTCTTCTATATTTACCCATACCCATCATGATTTAAGCTCATCCAGTCTTTCATCAAAATTTCCAATCCATATGCATCCATTCAGTATCCACACTTTTTGTCACCCATCCTTTCATCCGTCCATCCATTTACCTAATATCCATCCATGCATCCTTTTACCCACCCACTCATCCTTTCACTCATATACCATTTCACCGATCCTTTCTTTTAACCTTCAGTTCTTTCCCATTTCTATGAAGACATCATTTTCAGTGTTCATTATGTGAGCTTTTGCAGAGTTGCAAATAGAAGATGCAATAAGAGCTCAATGACTATTGTAGCTGCAAAAGTGGGGCATTCACAATCATGACGACAGCCTTGTAGCTAGTGAGTATAATAGTAATAGTCAATAAGCAAGCAACGTGACTTACCACTGCCCGTCCTTGCTACCACTTTTCCCCCACCAACCGGCTCTTCTCTTGCAGAGGAACTTGAGCCGGCACTGATGGTGGTCTGTCCGTCTAGAGAAAAAATAAATTAAATGTCAGATATGCCGCCCCTTAATTTTTTTAATCAAAAAAATACAACGGTAATGCATCACTACAGTTTGGTTAGCAGTATCTTCTATCAAAAATATCACTCTGGGCATTTTGAAGGTTGACAATGTTAGAAAAGCCTGGTAGTCAAGCCAACCAAAAGCTTTTCATAATGAGGGGCAGTGCTAGAGCCTATGATGATGACTTAGTTATTGATTGGTTCTGATGCTCCGTCCATCACCACCCCCTTTTGTACCGCTTTGGCCGCCATAAGTGTGGCAGGGTATGCTCAGACGTGAGTCCCTTGCTCACTTTGCCACTGGATTCAAGCAAGCCGGGCTGAAGACGGCTGGAATGCCAGAAACCGGTCCTCGGAAGCTTGTTTCCGGTCCAGGGAAGGTATGGCTTGGCAGTTCGGGCTGGACTGTTCCCATGAGGCACAGGGTCAGACTAACTGGGGTGGCAGAGTGGGCTAAAGAACGGTGATGGATCAAACCCAGATCTTTTGACTGAGTGTGAGTGTTTGATTGGTTCTGATGCTCCGTCCATCACCACCCCCTATTGTACCGACTTAGTTATTGAAGCGTAACGAAGGGGTGGAATAATGGTCAATGAAAGACATATGGTATTGGTTGGCAAGTGCAATGAGACCTCATGCTTTTCAGCCATGCTGCACTGTCCTGGAAACTGCTGTTATACTGCATTAATGAATTGCACAACATTGGAGGGTCCATGGCCATGACCATGGCCACTCTCTTGTTAACTGTTCGAGCATCAAGCAAGAAAAAGAAAGCCTTCTCAACAAACTTGCATGGTGAATATTATTTATAATACTAGTTTTCTTGGGCCTCCAATCTTCACAGAAGACTGTTTGTTATAAATAAAGCATGCAGGATGCTTCAAGCAGGTAAGAAACATCTTCTTTTTGGAACCAGCAGCATAGAGGACACTTCACAGCTGACCAAGGAGTAACTTACAAGCCAGGAACATTCACTTAAGAAACAACACAAGAACGTTCATATAAGGTTCTAGAGGAGCAGGGGAACAGGGAAAATCAAGAAAGGGTTCCACAAGATATATAGGGGGTAAGGAACGATTACTAACAAAGCAGAGGAAAACTGCAGACTTATACAGCAAGAAGAAAGCGAGCTACAAGAAAACATGGAACATGGAAAAAAAGGATAATGCACGGATAACAAGAATTAAACAAAAATTGAATAGGGCAGAGGTAAAAGTTAGGGAAATAATAATAATAAATAATAGGACTTATTTGGGTTAGAAGAGCCCTCGGCAGCAGCGCTGGTGGTCGGTGCCACTGCACCAGATATTCCCAAACCCACTTCTGCGCTGCCCTTCTTCTTGCCCTTGAGTGCTGATGTAAGACATTTTTTTTTAAAAGATTAGTGGTACAGTTAATTTCCACAAAATTATTGTGACAGTCGAACACAGTAACCCTGTGTGTTTCTAAATCATATTGCCTATAGTACTAGTAACGATACTATCAACTATCGTCATGTTGGCCATACTAAAAATATCCTTAACAAAAACTTAATTTGGAACTAACGCATTGCAATAACTCATCTTTGACTCTATTCTCATTTCTCAACACCTTTGATGGACCAACTCAGTCTCCTGTGTTTTGCAATGCATACATGCATCCCACACATCACTTTGAGATTGCTTGGGACTGTAGGAGAGATATAAAAAAAGTCACGGAGAATGCTAACTCACTGATAGCACTAATTGACTATGGTGGCAGGAGGTTAGAGGAGTTCGCAATGGCTTCTTAAATATTATCAACCAAAGGGAGCACCAATGTGTACGATTACGTAGTGCTGAGGACATACCTAGCTCAAACTGCATCAAATAATATTCTTAATGTTAACTAAACGTAACTTACCTCTGAGTGTGAGCAGCATGATATTCAGATTTTTTTTTTTAGCATTGTAGAACGTAAACTCAACAAATATTTACTCATCGAGCCCCGCAATCTCGATGGCGAGCAGGACGAGTGGATCCTCCTTCCAGTTCAGGATATCCACCCAGCAGTGCATCAGCTGATGCTGGGTGCACTGGACACAGTTGGAGGGGTGCACACACTTACACACCCTGACCTAACACAGCCAATGCTTCCCCAGGGGATCGGCCACCCTCTGCCAGCATTGCGGGGATGTGGCGCAGCCCAAAAAAAAATGAGTGCTGCCACATCTGCCTTGCAAAAGATTGCACAGGGCTGCACACCTAAATGCCCTGCCATCTACAAGGTAGGTGCTGCTGGCTGTTCGGGGGGCCTGGCCTCGCCACTCCCCTGTTCCCTTGCTCTGCCAAGGTGCTGGGTGGTGGGGGAGAAGAAAAGAAACAGGAAAAGAAAGAAAGGAAGAAATAAGGAAGTAACAGGAAAAATACCAAAAGTCATGAAAAAACACAAAAAAATGAAGAAAAAAGTGTAAAATACACAGGCACAAAAACACACACTAATACAATAAATACAATTGAGGGGTATCTAAGTTAGATAGGGTTAGGATTGAGAAGATTAACTAAGGATTGGAAAAACAGGCCCAGCACCATGAATAAAGCAGAAATTAAAGGGCCATATTATCAAGAACAGCGATAACATTATCGCCGATTTAGCGGCAAGAAATTGGAGCTAAGGCGGCGATAAGGGGCTTGATAATATGCCCTATAGAATTCCAATAGAAGCCCAGGTTCTGGTGTGAAGGACATCAAACCTTGTCTTCCATTGGAATTCTATAGGGCATATTACCAAGCCCCTTATTGCCGCTTTAGTGGCAGTGTCCTGCCGCTAAAGCGGCGATAATGTATCGCCTGTTCTTGATAATATGGCCCAAAATGTGTGTGCCCATGCGAACCGCGTGCTGTAGTTCGTGTGCAATTACCAGTGCAAAAATGCGCTTCGTGCTATGCAACATGTAGAAAGTGAAAGGGCGCGCCGAGCAGCTCCTTCCTCTTCGGAACTCCACATAGCGTGGAGGAGTCTGTGAACTCTGTTCAGCCTTCATGACCCGCCACTCTTGTCTATGACATGCCTCTACACTCTAGTGCATGCCACTCTACTCTATGCCATTCCACTCTGCACTCTTCCACTCTAAGGCACTACAACACGCCACTCAATGCCACAACACTCGCCATGACACTTTACACCAAGACCCTATGACACAACATACACTTTAGCCCACTCCATTGTAAGCCCCTCCACTCTATGTCACTACACTGTACTTGATTGTACGACAAACTACTCCACTTTATGGCACAGCACTTGACTTCAACCTGCGAAACGACATGCCACTGCACTGTACGACACTCCACGACACTTCACGTCACTTCTTTCTGTGACAAGCAACTGCACTGTAGGACAAGCCACTTCACTGTACTATGGGACATGCCACGCCACTCTATGACATGCCACTCCACTCTACGGCACTCCACTTTACACCCCTCCACTCTAACACACTCCACAACATGCCTTTCTATGACATGCACACTCCACTCTACGACATGCCGCTTCACTCTGCGCAACTCCACTCTATGCCACTCGATGCTTTGCCACTCCACTGTACACCATGATGCTCTACACCACGACACTCTATGCCACGAGACCCTACACCATGACACTCTGCGCCATAACACCATACGACACAACACTCTACGACATTCCACTGTACAGCTTGCCACTCCGCTGTACGGAACTACTCTCTACGACACTAAACTCTACAACACTTTTTTCCACTGTACACTACAACACTTTATTCAACATCATTCTACTCTATGAATTAAAACACTTTTTTTAACTGAAATTCAAAGATTTTATAAAGATATATTTTACATCCTGACGAAAACGTACTAAAAATTGCACACCTCTGTAAACAGTGTTGTAAACTTGCTAGGCAAACTACATTAAATATAACTCACCCTGCCACCATAAACAGTGTTCTTGTAAAATATGTAATTTGAGAAGTCATAAGTGTTGCTATGCATGCTATGATTTATAGATATAAGTGATGTCATCTGAAAGCATATAAACTGTGCGTGGAGAAGGCGCATGTTATAGTTAATATAGTCTGCCTAGCGAGTTTACAACGCTGCATATGTAGGTCTGTGAATTATAGTAAGTTCTGGCTGGAGTGTAAATTATAACTAAGTTATAACTATAATATTTGTGTAGTTTTAGTTTGTTTATATATATATCTATATATATATATAAATATCCCACAACTTGGCTCAGCTTGGTTGACCCCTGGCGCTCTGTCACCGGTGCGTTTTCCTCGGCAGAGCCCCGCCGAATTTCAATTCCAAAAAACACCTTTGCAGGCAGTAAAAACGCACTCGAGAGATCTTTTCCTTTCAGTTATTTATTGCACACAGTTCTTGCAGTTACCAACGCGTTTCACCGCCCACAGACGGCTTGATCACGGTCAATAATCTTCCACTTCCAACTACCTTTAAGGTAAATATATATATACACATATATATATATATCTCTCTATATATATATATATATATATATATATATATATATATATATATATATATATATATATATATTTTGCAAGTTAAATAAAAGTCGAGTTTATAATGTAAATAAATAAAATCATACTTTCCTATAAATAGCCACCTTCGTGATTATGTGGTAATTCAAATTCTGCATACAATATTTTGACAGGGCGATATTTAAAATTCAACATTGTAGTAGAACACCTACCACCCGATGCTTAAGACTGGGGGCAGATTTACAAGAAAGTGACGCATCTATAGAGATGCCTCACTTTCCTTGCACCACCCTAAAAAATGCTTGTGCCACCATGGATGCGCCGTATTTACAATACGACGCACCATGGCGGAAGGATTGACAGATGCTTTCAAAATTCGGGCACATCTGTTGGTGCAAAAGTCACGCATTGCTGAAGTTGTGTCGCAAGCACGACGCAACTCCAGCAATGCATTTTGTGGCCTATTCCCACCACACTGCGTCACTCCTTATGCCTGCTTCAAGCAGGCATAATGGTTTTGACGCAGCGGCGTCCTAAAAGTGATGCAGTGAAATCTTCAAGATTTCACTGCGTCACTTATACGAGGCTTTCCTGCGTAGGAACGCCCCTCTGCATACATTATACCTGACGCAATGGAGGCAGTAAAAAACATTATCACAATGAAGTGCTTCCACATGCAGTGGTGTAACATAGGCCCCCGCAGCGCCCGCAGTGCAGGGGGGCCCGAGCTCCAGGGGGCCCCCTCAGCACAGTACCCTGGCCTGTGAGCTCCTGATGGACTCCGGAAGGGGGGGGGGCTCCATGTACTTTGCAGGGGGACCCCCTCAGGTCTCGTTACACCACTGTACACATGACTGATGAAAATACAGCTACAACGCAAATGTCCACTGGCAGAAAGGAAACACTAAAGGCTTCCACACATCAAAATATCAGTTTTTCTAAACACTGAGGGGCAGATTTACAATTCCTGGTGCATCCCTGCAAATCAGCAGGAATGTGCCAGGAAACTTGCGACAGGCATCACAAACCCTGCGCCACCACGGATCCGCCACATTTACACTGCAGCACACAATGGCACAAGGAAATGCAGATGTGTGTCACATCTGCTGTCGAAAAGTTTGTGCGGTGCTGTAGTTGTGTGGTGGGCGCGATGCAACTCCAGCACTGTGCCAACCCGGCCTATCTTACACATGGTGCGTCACACCTTACGCCTGCTTCAAGCAGCGGGCTCGGAAAAGTGACTAAGTGAAATCTTGTAGATTTCACTCAGGCACTTTTCTGAGGCGTTCCTGCACCGGAACGCCCCCATCCCCCCTGCGCCGGAACGCCCACATGAACCCTGACGCAGGTTTCATGTGGCACAGGGATTTACAACGTTACGCATCTCCCTAGATGAGTCACATTGTAAATACCCCGCAGCATGGCACTGGCTTTACGCCTCCGCTGCGGCACAGAAGTGACACAACGGTGGCGCAAAAGTGGTGTACGGGGCTTGTAAATCTGCCCCATAACTTTCTATTAAATGTTCTCTTTCCATTTTTGGGTTAATATACTCAAAGACAATCTTGCCTTTTCTTGAAAATGAAATCTCTATTTTTGACCAAAAAAAATCTGATTTTATGAATGGTTTCTAAAGGTCACCTTGTGATTTCTCTTGTGCAAATTCATCAGGTAGATTTTGGCCACCTGCCCAGGGTAAGCAACTAAGCATTCACATGCCAAGGACTCCCGCCATTATGCTAAATATGCCTACATTTGCCAAGGATGCCCACCAATATGACAGGGCAATAGATGCTCCACTGGTGCCCACCATAATCCTACGAATACCCACATTATATTAAACATGGACATTTTTATTGCTTGGATGGCCACGTCTATGTATCAGATGTCCACAGTTCAGCCAGGCATACTCACAAAGATAGCTGCCAATTTGCCATGATTCGTCCAAGGATGTCTGCATATGTACTGTTGTACTATTATTAAGCCAGTGTCAGAAATCTACATAATTTTGCCAGAAATTACCCCCTATACTGGGGGCACCAGATACATTTGGTGTTCCCTGACAGCAGGAAGAGAAAATGTTTTTCAGGAAGATCACAATGCTAGAAACAAGCACAACACATTCATAAATGCACACACCAATTGTACCATCTGAAAAAACAAGGCAAGTGATCTACTAGGCTACAGTGTTGTAACCTATGGTTCTCACACACTTTCACCATGTCTCTGTAAGTCCCACACTTTAGTGACTAGCTAAATTGAGAGTGGAGACAGGTGTCATGTTGCAGGCTGTCACAGTGTGTGTTTGTGTGTAAGCATGGCATCCTGTCAATGATGTGTCTCAAAGTCACACAAAGGATACAAAGATGAGCAGCACAGCCATCTTCAATATGACTATTTCCTCTGGATTAAGTACTATTCTGTCTGCATTTCATAGGGCTAGTTTTAGGATACTGGCAAGCTACCTGTTACTTCCAAGCCATCCATCGGAGATCCCTGCTTAGGAAACCATTATTATCCAATTTTATGTACACCTCAGCAGCTGCCAGGTCCTCCTGCTGCTGAGATGATAGCATGTCCAGTTTGATGAAGTAGGTCCTTGCTGAGTCTGCCAACACTGCACCCCATTCATTGTGACTTTTATAATTTCAGCACAGCTGAGACTTCTAACGAAAGATGTACAAACCTATGACATCATGTTTGGTGTCCCTGGAACATTAAAAGGCTTCCCGAGCTCATACGAGCTTGGCCAAAAGTGATTGCAGGTGTTGCAGTGCCTTCTTACAGCTGTGTTCATACACTCCCATTGAGCACCTATAATCCAATAATTAGCAACAAAGTGGAAATACATCAGTGCTGAAACCAGAAAACCACTGCATAGAGGATGGTAATGGTGTTATCGTGCTGTTGCACTCATGGGCATCAGCATCAAATGTATTCCCGAGTTATGGACTACCTTAAGTCTAGTGCACAATGGGTGGAATGGTTGGTCACCATGGAGGAGGCTGATGGGGCTGCAAGGTGCTCTTTTCTTCACCTATAGGTAGGGAATGGGAGTGCGAACTACAGTTTGTGCTAGTAATCATGCCGCTTGGGTAGAAATTCTACCCGAGCGGCGGCTCGCGCTCGTGAACGGTAGCGGGGAAAACACTTTGGTGCACATCGCGGAGCGGAGTTTTCTGCACTGCGCGAGCTCCGTGGAGTGCAGAGTGCAGAGAATGAAGCGAAGTTCACAGCCCAGGCCTAGATATGACGCTCAGGCATTTTTATGAGCCGCTTTGAATTGCTTTTGCACCAAGCAATGTGATGCAGGACAGACGCAACTTAAAAATGACACACACCATCTGTGATCAAAATAATAAGGAAAAGGCACGTAGAAGATTAATGCGTGTCTCTCTGTGTACATTACATTGTATAAACAATATGGCCAACGATATTGGCCAGTAGGCATTTCATTAGATCCACATGAAACAACAGCTGGATATTATGTGTGTCTAAAATTACATTTTTTAACAATGTAAACCAGGCTATAGTTGGTGAATGCAGGTAAAAGTGGTGTTTCTTTAACTCACTATGGCCACATAAGGCTCCTAGGAATAATAAAAAAGGAGGCCTCTTATCAGTGGTTGATCAGACCCATTTGTCTGTTGGTCTCTTCGATTTCAATGAGGCCTTGTACAAATGTGTCAAGAATATGCATCCACCTGCATTCTCTAATGTTTAATATAGAAGAAATATCACCGCCTCTGGGGTGGTGGGATATCTTTTCCAGTACCCACCATTTCAGACCCTCAGCAGGGTGCATTATGGAAGTGCCCAACCAATGGGACACCCTGAACTTTGCAGTGAATCGTGCTGCAGTGTTGTAAAACCCTAGTTTTCACCTTCTGTTTCGCCTGTCCCACATATAACTTATCAGAGGGACAACTGATCACATAAATCTCTCAGAACTGTTAAAATTTGTATGATGTAGTAGCGTATCTGTGCGACCGAGGTGTGTGAATTCACTACCTTCTCTTGAGGACCTGCATGCTTTACAGTGACTATATTTGAAATGACCTACTAATGGCAGGAGACTCAATTGGGCTCGAATGTCAGATATACTTGGAGTTTCAAGAAGGAGCTGACCACGTAGCGGCAGATCTACAAGGACGTGCCGCAGCGCAGCACCACAAGCCCTTTGGCTGCGCCACGCTGCAGCACTTCCGAAGCACAGGGATGCAACATATTTACAAGAAAATGTCTCATCTCTGTGCTAGCGCACAAACTGCAGCCATGCGCTGGCCCAGGCATCCTTGTACCATAGTGCAAGGATGCCTGTCCCTGCCTGTCCCTTGCTCATTGCACCATCAGGATTCAAGCAAGCCGGGCCGACGGCGGCTGAAATGCCAGAAACCGGTCCCCGGAAGCTTGTTTCCTTCCCAGTGTAAGAATTGGCTTGGTAGTTTGGTTTGCCCTGTTCCCATCATGCACTGGGACAGGAACAGACTAATTTGCATATAGCCAGATTCTGAACTGGGATGGTGCAGTGAGCTAAAAAACGGTGTTGGATCTAGCCCTGATCTCTTGACTGGGTGAGAGTATTCTGCTTAATTCAGAAACTCTGTCCATCACCACCCCTTGTTGTTAAATATTTTGTCCACCCTAAGCGTGGAAGGGTATACTCAGATGTGAGTCCCTTGCTCATTGCACCATCAGGATTCAAGCAAGCCGGGCCGACGATGGCTGAAATGCCAGAAACCTGTCCCCGGAAGCTTGTTTCCTTCCCAGTGTAAGAATTGGCTTGGTAGTTTGGTTTGCCCTGTTCCCATCATGCACTGGGACAGGAACAGACTAATTTGCATATAGCCAGGTTCTGAACTGGGATGGTGCAGTGAGCTAAAAAACGGCGTTGGATCTAGCCCTGATCTCTTGACTGGGTGAGAGTATTCTGCTTAATTCAGAAACTCTGTCCATCACCACCCCTTGTTGTTAAATATTTTGTCCACCCTAAGCGTGGAAGGGTATACCCAGATGTGAGTCCCTTGCTCATTGCACCATCAGGATTCAAGCAAGCCGGGCCGACGACGGCTGAAATGCCAGAAACCGGTCCCCGGAAGCTTGTTTCCTTCCCAGTGTAAGAATTGGCTTGGTAGTTTGGTTTGCCCTGTTCCCATCATGCACTGGGACAGGAACAGACTAATTTGCATATAGCCAGGTTCTGAACTGGGATGGTGCAGTGAGATAAAAAACGGCGTTGGATCTAGCCCTGATCTCTTGACTGGGTGAGAGTATTCTGCTTAATTCAGAAACTCTGTCCATCACCACCCCTTGTTGTTAAATATTTTGTCCACCCTAAGCGTGGAAGGGTATACTCAGATGTGAGTCCCTTGCTCATTGCACCATCAGGATTCAAGCAAGCCGGGCCGACGACGGCTGAAATGCCAGACACCGGTCCCCAGAAGCTTGTTTCCTTCCCAGTGTAAGAATTGGCTTGGTAGTTTGGTTTGCCCTGTTCCCATCATGCACTGGGACAAGAACAGACTAATTTGCATTTAGCCAGGTTCTGAACTGGAATGGTGCAGTGAGCTAAAAAACGGTGTTGGATCTAGCCCTGATCTCTTGACTGGGTGAGAGTATTCTGCTTAATTCAGAAACTCTGTCCATCACCACCCCTTGTTGTTAAATATTTTGTCCACCCTAAGCGTGGAAGGGTATACTCAGATGTGAGTCCCTTGCTCATTGCACCATCAGGATTCAAGCAAGCCGGGCCGACGACGGCTGAAATGCCAGAAACCGGTCCCCGGAAGCTTGTTTCCTTCCCAGTGTAAGAATTGGCTTGGTAGTTTGGTTTGCCCTGTTCCCATCATGCACTGGGACAGGAACAGACTAATTTGCATATAGCCAGGTTCTGAACTGGCATGGTGCAGTGAGCTAAAAAACGGTGTTGGATCTAGCCCTGATCTCTTGACTGGGTGAGGGTATTCTGCTTAATTCAGAAACTCTGTCCATCACCACCCCTTGTTGTTAAATATTTTGTCCACCCTAAGCGTGGAAGGGTATAGTCAGATGTGAGTCCCTTGCTCATTGCACCATCAGGATTCAAGCAAGCCGGGCCGACGACGGCTGAAATGCCAGAAACCGGTCCCCGGAAGCTTGTTTCCTTCCCAGTATAAGAATTGGCTTGGTAGTTTGGTTTGCCCTGTTCCCATCATGCACTGGGACAGGAACAGACTAATTTGCATATAGCCAGGTTCTGAACTGGGATGGTGCAGTGAGCTAAAAAACGGTGTTGGATCTAGCCCTCATCTCTTGACTGGGTGAGAGTATTCTGCTTAATTCAGAAACTCTGTCCATCACCACCCCTTGTTGTTAAATATGCGTTATGGGGAGATTGTTTTTGTGTAGGATGGGTCACCTTCCTGCACAAAAACAACCACTACAGGTATTTTCCTCTTTCAATGCGTGCTGTAGAATGCAGCACGCATTGAAAGAGGAAAAAACTAGGAGAAATGAAAACATTTCTCCTCGCTGCAGCACCTTTAGGGTGGCATAGCATCCAGACGCATCTCCAGGTTTACGAGTTCTCGTAAATCTGGAGATGTGTCTTGTTCAATGGGTGTTGCGTGGGATTCACCCACAGCAACACCCTTGGAAAGCCCCTTCAACACAAAGTGCTGCGGTTGAAGGGGCCGAATTTACAAGCAAAGGAAAAGTCACGCAGGATGGCTTTTCCTGTCCTCGTACATTCCTTAATTGTGACCTAAAGGCCCATATGAATGAATGTGAAGACATTCTCAATTTGCGATTCTCAATTAGAGAATCGCAAATTGAGAATGCAATTTCAAGGGTGCCAGAGTGTCAAAAGGACACTCTGTTGCACCCCTGAAATTGGTCTGAGCACATATGTTGCGCACACACATGCCCTGAGGGCATGTGTGGTACAAAAGGGGGTGGTGATGGACGGAGCATCTGAATCAATCAAACACTCATGTGCATGGGCATGTGTGTGCGCAACATATGTGCGCAACATGAAACTTTGAAAAATGCACAAAAGTGCATTTTTCAAAGTTTTTGCAAATTTCCATGAAGTTGTACTTCATGGTAATTTGTGCCCCCTGTTAGCGAAAGGCTGATTTTCTTACTTTAATGAATTGCATTTAAGGAATCTCAATTTGCGATTCCTTAAATGCATTCGCAATTTAGAGATTACTTAAATTGTGATTTTTGCATTTGGGAGGATGCATCCCAAATGCAAAAATACTGGTTGCAAAGAGACCGGTTTTTCTTTTGATGCCTATGTGGCTGTGAGTCCCTTTGAGACCATTTCAACCTAAGTCACAAAAATCTGCCTCAATCATCGACTATTTCCAGTTGTATTCTGGTCCTGATGGAGTGACAAATTCAAAGGCAAAGGCAGGGACCCAAATGCTTCTAACCCGCAGGCTATTAACTATTAGCCAAACACTGGAGGCCTTACCTGAACCCACCTGAGTATCTCATGCTAGCCATAAGAAAGCTGATAGGCACAAACGCCTAGGAGCACCACATAACTAAAGGTGGAGAATACAAAGAGAATAATGAAATTCGGTTTTAAACACAGCAGCTTGACTCATCCTAGAACTTCCCAACCAGCATCACCCCTCACCTCAGAAGCCTCCACTGGCCCCCCGTCCAGAGGAGATAGAAGTTTAAGATAATGACCCTTGCATACAAAGCCCGCCGCAACATCGGACCCAACTCCATCAACCACTGCCTGGCTTTCCACCAACCCACCAGAGAACTCAATTCTTCCTTCCTCGCCCTCGAACACGTCACACGCATTTGTCAAAGCTGCTGCAGAGATCGTTCCTTCCCCTACCTTGACGCCAAGTCCTGGAACAACCCTCCCCTCCACCTCTGAACTGCACCCACCCTCACCCACTCCAGGAAAGGACTCATCACCGGACTCTTTGACTAGAGGCTGTCAGAACCTCAGTGCCTGGATACCCCGGGGTCATAAGCCGCGCTTTACAAATACGTGATTGATTGATAGATTGAATGATTGATTCATTTAGGGAACTAACAAAATTGTTTCAGGTCATACAACACTGAAGGCATCAATCTAGCTTTAAACCCTCTTAACAAAAGCTCCTGAGGATTCCTATATTCTCAGCAGCATACTTCCTCTCACACTGTAGTAAGGCCCAACACCCGAGGAGTCCCGAATAGGGGTGGGTGGAATTCGTGGAGTTTCACTCTGTGGAATTCTGCAGTTACATGAAAAATCTGCGAGATTCTGCGGAGTTTTACTAATGGGGGGATTAGGCATGTCATCCTGCTCGCAGTGATTGGCATGACACGGCATGTCAGTGGATGCTGCCACTCAAGTAGATTTTCTACTCGAGCTGCAACTTTCTGACCGCGAACGGTTGCGACCGCCTGCTTTGGGGAAATCTCACTGGGTTCCCTCCTAGCGATTGAAAATCACGCTATGGGGACACCACATCTCAAACACGCTCACCAACTCACCATTTGCAAGCCACCCATAAGGAACTCAATCAATCAATCAATCATAACACTTGTATAGCGCACTACTCACCCGGAAGGGTCTCAAGGCGCTTGGGGGAGGGGGTCCGCTACTGCTCGAATAGCCAGGTCTTGAGTTGTCTCCTGAAGGCGAGGTGGTCCTGGGTCAGCCGAATGTGGATGGGGAGGGAGTTCCATGTCTTGGCCGCCAGGTAGGAGAAGGATCTGCCTCCGGCGGTGGCTCTTCGGATGCGTGGTACGGCGGCGAGGGCGAGGCTAGTGGACCATAGCTGGCGGGTGGGCGTGTAGGTCAGGCGGTCGTTGAGGTACTTGGGGCCCAGGTCATGGAGAGACTTGTGTGTGTGGGTGAGGAGCCTGAACGTGATCCTCTTGTTGACGGGGAGCCAGTGCAGGTCCCTCAGGTGGCCGGAGATGTGGCTGCGTCGGGGGATGTCCAGGATGAGTCGGGCAGAGGCGTTCTGGATGCGTTGGAGTTTTTTCTGTAGCTTGGCTGTGGTACCGGCGTAGAGGGTGTTTCCGTAGTCCAGTCGGCTGGTGACAAGGGCCTGGGTGACCGTCTTCCTGGTTTCGGTCGGGATCCATCGGAAGATCTTGAGAAGCATGCGAAGGGTGTGAAAGAATGATGAGGAGACGGCGTTGACTTGTCTGGTCATCGAGAGGGAGGAGTCCAGGATGAAGCCCAGGTTGCGTGCGTGGTCTGTTGGCTTGGGAGCGGTGCCCAGCGCTAGGGGCCACCAGGAGTCGCCCCAGGTGGCGGGCGATGGTCCCAGGATGAGGACTTCCGTCTTGTCTGAGTTCAGTTTCAGGCGGCTGTTCTTCATCCACTCGGCGACGTCTTTCATCCCTTCGTGTAGGCTGGTTCTGGCGGTGTCGGGGTCTCTGGTGTGGGAGAGGATCAGCTGGGTGTCGTCGGCGTAGGAGATGATGTTGAGGTTGTGATGGCGTGCGATGGCAGCAAGAGGTCTCATGTAGACGTTGAAGAGGGTGGGGCTGAGTGATGAGCCTTGCGGGACGCCGCAGATGACTTCGGTGGCCTCGGATCGAAACGGGGGGAGGCGGACTCTCTGTGTTCTTCCGGCGAGGAACAAGATGACCCACTCCAGTGCCTTCTCTTGGATGCCGGTGTTGCTGAGGCGTTTGACTAGGGTGCGGTGGCAGACAGTGTCGAACGCTGCAGAGAGGTCCAGGAGGATGAGTGCCGCTGTTTCCCCGTTGTCGAGCAGGGTTCGGATGTCGTCGGTGGCTGCGATGAGGGCGGTCTCGGTGCTGTGGTTGGCTCTGAAACCGGACTGCGAGGGGTCGAGGGATCCGTTCGTCTCGAGGAAGGCGGCAAGCTGTCTGTTGACGATCTTCTCGATGACTTTGGCAGGGAAAGGGAGGAGCGAGATGGGGCGGAAGTTTTTGAGGTCGGTGGGGTCCGCTGTTGGTTTCTTCAGTAGGGCGCTGAGCTCGGCATGCTTCCAGCTCTCCGGGAAGGTGGCGGTGTTGAAGGAGGTGTTGATGACGTCCCGGAGTTGGGGTGCGATGGTGGAGTCGGCCTTGTTGAAGACGTGGTGGGGGCAGGGGTCGGTTGGAGATCCGGAGTGGATGGTGTTCATCGTGCGGGCTGTGTCTTCGGTGGTCACAGTGGTCCAGGTGCGGAGGGTGGCGGTGGGGTGTGTTGGTTCGATGGTTGGGTGCGTGGATGGTGTGTCAAAACTCCCTGTTAAATGCACAATGTAGAGTGGCCAAAACTCATCCATGTCCGCCGGCGGAGCGGAATTTATTGCCCACCCCTAATCCTGAAGCAACACTCTGACTTACCTAATGATCATACTAGTGAAATACTCACAATGACAACAAATATTCACCTATTCCATCATGTGTCCTACACTGAATGTCTCCTGGGGATGAGTTGGCATGCCCCTCATATGTGATTTACCCCCAGGAGGATGCTCTCCCGCGCTTTGTGGTCCATCTGTGTTACATCTGAAGAGTGCTTCACCAGACAGGTTGCTTTTGATAATAAACGTTGCCTTTTGTTAAGTGGTCTTCAAGTGGATGTGGATTTTCTTCTGAGGTAGAAATCTGAAAATGTATCACACTTCACTTCCCCCAGATTTCTGATACAAGGAGAAAACTTAATGAAGCTGTGCATGTTTCACTTTCCTAACTATAACAAGAAAAACGTGCAAAGGACAGATATAGGGGTCCATTATGATGTCGGGCGGATTTCCTCCGCCAGGCTGGCGGTGGCTACCGCCAGCCTGGTGGAGGAAATCCGCCCGACATCATCAGCCCAATTCCCCCCGCCAGATTTGGATGGCGGGCGGGACCGCGGCGGTGGGAAACACCGCCCGCCTGTTTTCCGCCCCGGTCGCCTAGCGGCCGGGGCGGAAAACCAGTAACATGGTGGCGGTGTCTTTTAGACACCGCCTGCCGTATTACTATGGGATGTGCACAATGCATTTCCGTGGCGGCAATGCCGCCACGGAAAGGCATGCAGAGACTCCCTGCGTGGGCCCCTTGCGGGCCCCCTGGGAGTCTGTGGCTTGGGGGGTGCACATGGGGGTACCTATGGTACCCCCCCGCATTTCAAAGTGCAACATGGCAGGCACCGCGCGGTGCCTATCATGTTGCACTTTGAAAAGCACAACATGCACTTTTACCATTGCGGCGGGCGGAGATTCGTGCTCCGCCCGCCACAATGGTATACATACAGGATGCGCCTGCCTGTGTGGCGGGCGCATCCTAATGCCATTTTCGGGAACCCCGCACTGTTAGCGGGCGGTCCACTACTCCGTTAGGGTGGCGGGCGGGCAAATCCCGCCCGCCATCCTAATGGACCCCTTAGTGTCCTTTGACAACAAAACATATACATACCTGTGAAATTTAAAAATATAATAAACATAGTACAACATATATTATATTGTTTAAAATTAATAAATAATACACATAATTTAATAAAAATATATTACACATATACATATAATATATAATAAATATGGAATAATCAGTTGTAATATTTATTGTAATAACTTATAAATAATTAAAAATATTATATATTACAAATTCATCTATACACATAAAATAATAACATAAATACAAATTAAATAATTATGCAAAACAAAAAAAAAAAATGTTTTAATATTTTTAAAATTAATGATATACTACATTAACTAAAACAATACAAAAAATGTGAAGTAACAGATGGAATAAAATACTATTCCAACTCCCCAAAAAACAACAGTAAGGAAAATGTTGGATAGCGTAGGGGTAAAAATTACTATTCTCACTCTAGAGAGTGCAACAGTAGGGAAAGTGTTGGATAGCGTAGGTGTAAAAATTACTATTCCAATACCAGAGAGTGCAACGGTAGGGAAAGTGTTGGATAGCGTAGGGGTAAAAATTATTATTCCAACTCCAGAGAGTGCAACAGTAGGGAAAGTGTTGGATAGCGTAGGGGTAAAAATTACTATTCCCACTACAGAGAGTGCAACAGTAGGGAAAGTGTTGGATAGCATAGGGGTAAAAATTAATATTCCATCTCCAGAGAGTGCAACAGTAGGGAAAGTGTTGGATAGCGTTGGGGTAAAAATTACTATTCCAACTCCAGAGAGTGCAACAGTAGGGAAAGTGTTGGATAGCGTAGGGGTAGAAATTACTATTCCCACTCCAGAGAGTGCAACAGTAGGGAAAGTGTTGGATATCGTAGGGGTAAAAATTACTATTCCCACTCCAGAGAGTGCAACAGTAGGGAAAGTATTGGACAGCGTAGAAGTCAAAAATAACATACTTATAAATAAACTAATATTTTAAAATATTTTTAAAAATATTTATTAAAATAACCTAAACTATTTACAAATACCATAAATAATTATTAAAAAAATAATTACCAATTAATAATTAATATCCAATAAATTATCAATACCCAACTATAAATGTAATACCTACTTAATTACATATCAATTACTTTACACACTATGACGTCGATTCCGATCCTGGAAAAAAATTCGCCGTACGACCCGTATTCGTAGCCGTCTCTGTACGATTCATAAAACACCGTCCGAACTGCGAAGTACGATCCGTATCCTGAAAATACGTCCGAATACAAGCGACCCGTACGAACCATAACCGAAGAGACGTACGAAATGGAATCGGAATTCAAACCGTACGATTTGTAAACATGCCATACGACCAAACTAGTACGATCCTGAACAGTGAACTAGTACGCGATTTGTACGGGCAAACGTAGTCGCGCTTATCGCCTGATACGTACGGAAAACATCGCGAAAGAAGCGAGCTGTACCAACACATACGAACCGCACACCCCTCTATAAAGCCCACGCGAACCCCCACACCCACAACAGCCCGTAGGAGCGAGCCGTACCAACACATACGAACCGCACACCCCTCCATAAAGCCCACGCGAACCCCCACACCCACAACGGCCCGTAGGAGCGAGCCGTACCAACACATACGAACCGCACACCCCTCCATAAAGCCCACGCGAACCCCCACACCCACAACGGCCCGAAGGAGTGAGCCATACCAACACATACGAACCGCACACCCCTCCATAAAGCCCACGCGAACCCCCTCACCCACAATGGCCTGTAGGAGCGAGCCGTACCAACACATACGAACCGCACACCCCTCTATAAAGCCCACCCGAACCCCCACACCCACAACGGCCCGTAGGAGCGAGCCGTACCAACATATACGAACCGCACACCCCTCCATAAAGCCCACGCGAACCCCCACACCCACAACGGCCCGTAGGAGCGAGCCGTACCAACACATACGAACCGCACACCCCTCTATAAAGCCCACCCGAACCCCCACACCCACAACGGCCCGTAGGAGCGAGCCGTACCAACATATACGAACCGCACACCCCTCCATAAAGCCCACGCGAACCCCCACACCCACAACGGCCCGTAGGAGTGAGCCGTACCAACACATACGAACCGCACACCCCTCCATAAAGCCCACGCGAACCCCCACACTCACAACGGCCCGTAGGAGCGAGCCGTACCAACACATACGAAACGCACACCCCTCTATAAAGCCCACGCGAACCCCCACACCCACAATGGCCCGTAGGAGCGAGCTGTACCAACACATACAAACCGCACACCCCTCCATAAAGCCCACGCGAACCCCCACAGCCACAACAGCCTGTGGGAGCGAGCCGTACCAACACATACGAACCGCACACCCCTCCATAAAGCCCACGCGAACCCCCACACCCACAACGGCCCGGAGGAGAGAGCCGTACCAACACATACGAACCGCACACCCCTCTATAAAGCCTACGCGAAAACACCAATAACGTCCAGTATGAGCCGACAGCACCAACAAATCCGAATCGCACCCCCCCGCCCCCACTAATAAAGCACACGCGAACACCGAAAGCAGCATTAGGAGGGTGCAAAAGAGTCACACAACCACAAAAAACATGACTCCTGTGTGCACACCATTTGACAAAAATGTCCTGGCCACATCCAAACAGCCAAACAGAGGCCCCAAGTCACACCCACCGCTTATCACACACCCAGCAAAAATTCAAAATAAGCCACACCCACAAATGGACCAATAAAAGGGCCCACACATACAACCCATCATCCTTTGCAACATACCTTTTAGCGCAAACACACTGAGAGCACAACAACAACTGCACCCATACACCTTCACACATACACCCTATCTCATTCACACCCACACACCCCCTTCATAATCAGACCCACGCACCCTCATCCATACACGCCATTACCCCCCAATCACATAGAACCCCACACCATGACCACACCAAAGAATCCAAAGTACACCAACCCAGAGATGGAGATCCTTACGGATGAAGTCATCAGAGTTGAGCCACAGCTGTTTGGTGCATTGGACAGACAGACCAGCGTAGCGGAGAAAACACGCATGTGGACGAGGATCATCGATAAGGTTAATGCTGTTGCACCCATCAGGCGCAGCAGAATGAATTGCCAGGCCAGGTGGTATGATCTGCGGAGGATGGTCAAGAGGAAGATGGCCGAAGACTACGCCAATGCCCACTACACTGGAGGTGGTGGTCCCCGCAGACCTCCAACATACCATCCCTGGGAGGAGAAAGTCATGGCCCTGCTACCACCGGTGGGAGTCCACAGAATTGAAGGAGCCGTGGAGCCTGGTGAGTATACAAGCACCTCATGTGACATGTGGGGACTCCCAGCAGTGTCTAACAGTATGGGGGTGGGTGGCCATGACTCCCAGCAGTCGGCAGACATATGAGGGGTGGGTGGCTATGACTCCCAGCAGTGTCTAACAGTATGTGGGTGGGTGGCTATGACTCCCAGCAGTGTCTAACAGTATGTGGGTGGGTGGCTATGACTACCAGCAGTGTCTAACAGTATGGGGGTGGGTGGCTATGACTCCCAGCAGCGTCTAACAGTATGGGGTGGGTGGCTATGACTACCAGCAGTGTCTAACAGTATGTGGGTGGGTGGCTATGACTCCCAGCAGTGTCTAACAGTATGGGGGTGTGTGGCCACGACTCACAGCAGTGTCTAACAGTATGTGGGTGGGTGGCTATGACTCCCAGCAGTGTCTACCAGTATGGGGTGGGTGGCCATGACTCCCAGCAGTGGGCAGACATATGAGGGGTGGGTGGCTATGACTCCCAGCAGTGTCTAACAGTATGGGGGTGGGTGGCTATGACTCCCAGCAGTGGGCAGACATATGAGGGGTGGGTGACTATGACTCCCAGCAGTGTCTAACAGTATGGGGGTGGGTGGCCATGACTCCCAGCAGTGGGCAGACATATGAGGGGTGGGTGGCTATGACTCCCAGCAGTGTCTAACAGTATGGGGGTGGGTGGCCATGACTCCCAGCAGTGGGCAGACATATGAGGGGTGGGTGGCTATGACTCCCAGCAGTGTCTAACAGTATGGGGGTGGGTGGCTATGACTCCCAGCAGTGGGCAGACATATGAGGTGTGGGTGGCTATGACTCCCAGCAGTGTCTAACAGTATGGGGGTGGGTGGCCATGACTCCCAGCAGTGTCTAACAGTATGTGGGTGGGTGGCTATGACTGCCAGCAGTGTCTAACAGTATGGGGGTGGGTGGCTATGACTCCCAGCAGTGTCTAACAGTATGGGGTGGGTGGCTATGACTACCAGCAGTGTCTAACAGTATGTGGGTGGGTGGCTATGACTCCCAGCAGTGTCTAACAGTATGGGGGTGTGTGGCCACGACTCACAGCAGTGTCTAACAGTATGTGGGTGGGTGGCTATGACTCCCAGCAGTGTCTAACAGTATGGGGGTGGGTGGCCATGACTCCCAGCAGTGGGCAGACATATGAGGGGTGGGTGGCTATGACTCCCAGCAGTGTCTAACAGTATGGGGGTGGGTGGCTATGACTCCCAGCAGTGGGCAGACATATGAGGGGTGGGTGGCTATGACTCCCAGCAGTGTCTAACAGTATGGGGGTGGGTGGCCATGACTCCCAGCAGTGGGCAGACATATGAGGGGTGGGTGGCTATGACTCCCAGCAGTGTCTAACAGTATGGGGGTGGGTGGCCATGACTCCCAGCAGTGTCTAACAGTATGCGGGTGGGTGGCTATGACTCCCAGCAGTGTCTAACAGTATGGGGGTGGGTGGCCATGACTCCCAGCAGTGGGCAGACATATGAGGTGTGGGTGGCTATGACTCCCAGCAGTGTCTAACAGTATGGGGGTGGGTGGCCATGACTCCCAGCAGTGGGCAGACATATGAGTGGTGGGTGGCTATGACTCCCAGCAGTGTCTAACAGTATGGGGGTGGGTGGCCATGACTCCCAGCAGTGGGCGGACATATGAGGGGTGGGTGGCTATGACTCCCAGCAGTGTCTAACAGTATGGGGATGGGTGGCCATGACTCCGAGCAGTGGGCAGACATATGAGGGGTTGGTGGCTATGACTACCAGCAGTGTCTAACAGTATGGGGGTGGGTGGCTATGACTCCCAGCAGTGTCTAACAGTATGGGGGTGGGTGCAAGGGGAGTGGCAGAAGGCTGCAAGGGAGAGGGTGAGAGGGTGCAAGGTGTAGGGTAGGAGGCTGCACTCATCCCATGTGGCCCATGTACACACCCATGCACCATGCTCAATGCACAGGGAGTGTGAAAGTACTGACAAGATTGCTGACACTAGGCCCTGGTGTAGGCAGCACAAGGGCCTCCTGTGACCAGTGCAAACGCCAACCCTAGGACAGTGTCAGATATCCTGCACAGTAACTCACAACCACTGTAATGGCAGCATGATTCATGGGGGGACAGACACTACACGAGGGACACTCACTTTCAAATCACACTCAAACTACTAGCATGGGCTGTCACACACACCCCTGACCGAAACAGAGCCTCTGGGTACAGGGAATGGAGTGCAACAATGTCACAATCGTCATGTAACACAACCCAAAAAATACAGATCAGATGACACATCCAAGGAAATAATGCACAGTGCTGATTCACAAGTCCATTGTGCCCTCACACAATGCAGTTGCCACAGCTGTTCGACGCAGTGGATGCACTTAAGTAGCACCACGGACCGGTGATGCTTCTTGGAGAAGTGCCATGTTCTAAAGCCCTGTGCCAGAAGTAGGTGTACTGGTCCAGTGGTGTTGGCAGTGGCTGGCCGTCACGGCACAGCAACACCTCTCAAAAGTTGATGTCTGAAATCTGAAACATTCCACTCAGTCTCTAACATTAACAAGCAGCATTTAAACCCTGTGCATGCTTGAACCAGGCATAAGGATTGTCGCTGCATTGTGCAGATAGCCCCACACAGAGCCCAGCTGGATCTGTGTAGTACTGGCGACACAAACCACAACAATGGCTGTGCCAGTCATCGTAAACAGTACCAAACCTGTCAATGACCCCTGAGCACATGTCAATCTGACCACACAACATACCCATAGATAAGTGAACTATGACAACAATCTACATCAGGTCGAACAGTGTGAACGACAATGGATCTCCAATTTGGATGTTGCATGATAGCGCATTAACAGTGTATCTCTCTCACACCCACAGGGCAAGGTGTGGAACCCCCCCGCCCAACAAGGGGGGTGATGGATCCCAGTCCCAGGCTCAGCAGGACTCAGACCCCACCGACAGCGACCACTCTCAACACACTGTGGATGACCCTAACCAACCTGGCCCCTCTGGATCCCAAACCCTTGTAGCAGCCGGCTCAGACACATCTTTGCCAATCGCCACACCCACTCCTGCCACATCCCAGCAGACATCTTGGAGCCCTGCCCATAATCCACAACAGAGCCAGTCTGAAAATGAGGGACAAGGTTCGGCGGGCACCCAGGAAGAGGCAGACGACACCACCACTGCCATCACTCATGGGTCCCGTTGATCCGATGTGCCCACAATCGCAGGCCCGGCTCGTGTGGGCAGGGGTGGTGGGAGTGGGTCAAGGCGGAGGCGAGAATCTGACCAGGAACCTGCAGGATCCGGTATGTCTGAACTCAGAAACATCTTGGAGGCATACCGGCGGGACACCAGGGAGTTCAGCCAGGTAGTGGTGGCCCTCAACGATATTAAAAGCAAGCAGGCCGAGCAACATGCCAGTCAACAACAACACCAGGGACAGATGGAGGCAAGACTGGATGAGCTCTTGATGGTGCATAGGGAAATAAGCCAATCACTCCGTCAGATTGCTGTCAACGTGCAGCCCCCTCCCTGTGTCACCAGGCCATAAACATTAAGGCAAAGACCAACACCAGCCACAGGGAGGGAGGAGGAATTGTCTGACGGAGTCCCAGGCATCGTCAAGACCTGCACGTGGGGGTCCCACAAGGAAGGTGGGTGGTCCACGCAAATGACAGTGAGAGGCAGTGGGCCATGCACAACTCCCAGGTCACCTGGTCTGCCATCTTGCCTTTGTGTGCAACAGCATCACCTTATTGACTCTCCCACATGGACTTGCTGGTCGCAGTGTGCCCAATGATGCCAAGCACTGTGGCCTGGACTCTGTTGACTCATACTGTAAGGCATCACATCTCCCGCTGTGAACTTTGGATCCCCCCCTTGTTGTACAGCACCTACTCACGTTTCCCGCACAAGACCTGAAGATAAATCTAAATAACATAAAACGCAGTGGTGGAGAGGTTTTCTACACAGAGTCAAAAACATATGTGTGGGGACAGATATGAAATGCCAGAGTGTTGAACAAACTGCAGCCATCCACACACTGTGATCTGAGTCTGGTTGTGGACACACATAGGTCACAATATTCAAAGAAATACATACATGGATGGCAATACACACCCGTGAAGGTTAGTAAATGCTGAAGGAGGGTTTGGCATGCAATACCGCTATTACAGACAGGTTTAGAAGAGTCACTTGGAGGTTTACAAATCATGGGTAATAAGTAGGTGTCCTTGGAGGGAGTTCCAGGATCTGTTTTCTGAGGAATGCGATTTATCTGCCACATGCAGTTGTACTGTGAATGTGATGAATGTTGCCCAGGGCAAGAGTGGGCAAATGGACTGTGGGCAACGGGGTGTTGGATGGTAGACATACATATTACTTCATTGGCCTGGGCCTGTGGAGTGCCCACTGAGTGTGGCTGACTAGTATGAAGGGGAACCTGCAGTTGACTGTGGGACTATTGTAGGTATCTCAGGTGCACGGTTATGTGGCAGTAGCAGGGGATGTTGAGGATGAGTGGTGTGCATGCACCCAGGATTTGCACAATGACTCATGGAGTCTGGTTCCTGTACCTGTGCAGAGGTTGTTGCTGTATTTGGGCTGGCTGGTGTTGTTGATGGCGACCAGGCTGAACACCACCTCGTCAACAGACATCGCCATAGCCATCCCAGAAGGCCATGAGATCTCATGCAGACAACGCACAAACTGAGTGGTAGTGTGAATCGCAATCATCCACATAAACACTCCCCGAGACACTACCAACACCAACGATACCCTCTCCACCACCTGGCACATGCACTTACAGATCCACACTGATGCAAAAAACACCCTCAGAGGAACATCCATCAGCACAGCACCTGGACCCCAAGCACAATTCATCAACTCAATCACTCACCTCATCAGCACGCACGCCCTCGGCTACACAGATTACATCCTCCTTTGGGACACAAACATCCAGCTTGAGACTAACAACGATGCAAAATCCACTGCCCTGGTAGACAACCTCGGATTTTAAACAATCCTGTCCACACCCACCCACACCGCTGGACACACACAGGACCCCATATTCTCCGCAACTCCACACGTCTCCTTCAAAAACAACACCGAACACCACTGGACAGCCCACAGATGCCTCCACTTCAACTCCAGTAAACCCAGCACCCCTCCCCCGCACACAGCAGATGCCATGCTGCTGCTGGTGCAAGGCCACCGTGGACTAACTGACCGCCCCCCTCGCCCTGGGACCACCCGCCAACCACATCTACCCCGACACTGCTGCCATCAACCTTAAACAGTGGATCAACGGCTGCACAAACACCCTCACCACACTGCAGACCTCCGCCACCTGTCACAACAACAAGATAGCCGCATGGGACACCGAAGACCTCAGGACCTCCAAGTGCACATGTTGTAAGCTGTGGAGGAGCTGGCTTCACAACCAAATACCACACAGCCACACCACACACGAGCACCACCTGCAGAGACCACCAACTCATCAGGAACACCAACAGGACAGCCTACACAGCAACGCACACAACATCAAACAGCACATCAACATCTGGAATGAACTCTCTCCTCCCACCTACAACACCAACGACATACCACCATCACAAGACCTGTGTGACACACTGGTCACCTTCTTACACCGTAGATTCTTCTACATCCACAACAGCTTCCACTCTGCTACCCCCATACCCACAAACGAGCCCACACCCCCCTAGACCAACACCCACACAAATAACCTGACCGCCTGGTACAATGTCAGCGATTTGAGACCTGTTGATGACAGTTACAATGAAGGTGGTCAGGCTGTTGGTGTGATACCGGATGTGCAGATGTTTGCCAATGCGGAGTGTGTCCTTTGTGTTGTATGTGACTCTGATGGTGCACCTCTTTAAGTTAGACCAATCATAATCCTGGTGTTGGTGTGTGGTCCCTGTGTGTCTTGGACTGTTGGTATGTGATGGCTATGTTGAAGTGGTGTGCTGAGGTTGAATACTACCACGTTACATTAATAAAGGCAATGTGTGGGGCTGGTGTGTTGAGGAGGTAACACAGTACGATGTGGTGCTGCTGGAAGTTGGATATGTGCTGTACAAGGAACATTACCTGGTTGTACGTAGATGCACTGTTATGTGGGGATGCTTCCTGTTGGCAGTATGAGTTGCACACACAGGCTGAGAAGCTGTCATGGGTGTGTTTGGGGTTGCGTGATACCAGGTGGATGAATGCCTGGTGTTCACTGTGTCAAGGGTGTCTGGAGCATGAGCCTTTGGTGTCACATGAGTCATGAAATGACCTGAGTGTCTTGCAGTGTGCATGTTGCATGTGCTGACGGAGCTGCCATTGTCATGGAGATTGGGCAACAGTGGCACAGCCAAGCAGCGGCATGTTTCAAGAATGGATGGATGGAGGAGTATCTTGAAGGCGTGTGTGGTGCAGGATCTGGCCACTTGGTGCTGCGCAATGGCTGGGGATGCAGCAGCAGGAATGAGTGAATACATGACGGCAGAAGGGGTGAGACAACAAGCCAAACAAGCACACAAAACCAAGGATTCTTTCAAGTCACAAAGTGACATGTGTATGTGAAGGCAGGAGTGTCTGGTTACCCATGGTTCACTGTGAGCAAAACTGCTGAGCAACCAACAAAGATCATGCACACAGGAATCGGCACCCTAAGGCCAAGCGGGGCACAGGACACACAGTGCCAGCAGGTGTAGCCTGCATGGTGTGGGTAGCAAGCTAAACAACACATACACAACCATGTACCTAGGCTTTCCTGTTTTCAGTTTCTATTTTTGGTCAATTCTGGTAGGGTTTTTTCATTTTTTTCAAAACCTTACAAAAACTGTGGTTATCAGTGGATACAAATGTTCACACTATTAAAAACAGAACCAGTGTTTTTCAAGTGTTTATGGAATGTTTTGCTTTTAATTATTGCTTGCTTTCTACACTGGTAGTACATGTGTTTACACAGCATGTGTTCAGGGTATATGAGGTCCAAATACATTTTTACATACATTTTTAAATACATTTTTACAAATCAAACATATTGTAGTACACCATACAATACTTTATTAGTGAGTCTTTGGTCATGCGTGCTCGCTCTTTCCTTCCTCTGTAAACGTTTGTCTGTAAAAAGGCCCTCTCAACATTACCACTTGAGACTGGAAACGCCAAAACAGCAAGTACAGAATTTGCAAACTCTGGCCAATGACATAGCTTTCCATGCCAATTCTGGTGCGCCTGAAGATTGTGATTGTCTAGGACATGTTCTGCAACATATTGCGTTGAATTGGGCACATAGGCCCTCAGTTATTGAAGTGGTCAAAAATGAAGTAGTACTTTTCAAAGTCTGGAGAAAATTCAGAAGGGATCTAGAACTTGTGCAGAGTACCTCAGTGAGGCCTCATTAACTTTAAATGCCATGGTTGGTGAAGGGACATTTCTCTGCATCATTGCAAGCCATTTCCCATAGACTGTAAAATAAAATTTCCTGAATTGCTCCTCAACATTTCTTTGCTGACCAAGTGGCAAGAATTCTAACATGTTGCAGTGCCAAAGTCACTAAGAGTGTCTCCCAGCCTACTCTCAAGGAGATGTTTCACATCTACACCAATTACGCTGAACACTTGCTGGACAAGGGTGTTTTCAGACTCTAGTATTTTCATTAAGTCCACTTCAGCAGTCATGTTTTTCTGTAAAAACTTAAGCATGCAGTAGACTGTACTTTTTTCACATCACTATCAATATGTGACGAAAGATCATCACATTTCTTGCCTTTGGTACCATCACTAAGCAAACATTCCGTAAATTGTCGCCACATGGATAATATGGTATTCACAGCCTCTAGGACTGAGAACCACCGGCTAAACTATACCGTTAGGATGACTCTTTCTTTGATGCCACACAAAGCACAAAATGAGAAATATTTGCATTTTAGTTCACGGGCATAACGAAACAGTGTACCAGAATAGACTACAAAGTCAATAGCATTCTTCATTAACTCCGAAGATAGTACTGAAGCTTCCAGCATACCATCTAGCAAGTGACATGGATCTCTTACAGGGACGCACTTCAGCTCAAGTAGCAAGTTTGCCAGGTCCAATCTATATTGAACTTGGTAGGAACTTTTCCAGCAGCATTCCAAGTGACACAGCGTTCCATGTTTACCAACGTCTGGTGTCATGTTTTCACCACTATCTCAGATGCTTGGTGACAACATTCTTTTCACATGTACCTGTCACTACACCTTGCATTGAATGTTTAAAGCCTGGGCTGTTTGTCCATTCACCTACAGTCAGTAATGACTCGCTAGAAAAAGGGGTTGCTGTATTAACGGATTTCACCCATTCTCTGTCTGTGGGCAAATGTGATGGTGCATATTGGGAAAGATTCTTATGAAACCAGCCTTTTACCTATCAGTGAAATCAAATGTGCCAAAATATCAAATATGATTTTGATATTTTCTGGTTCGCTACAGTTTGTAAAATAACTAAATAAGACGTAAAGCATGCTTCTTAACACTGCATCTTTAGACCAAAGACCTCAAAACTGACAAATGCAGAAGGAAGAAGAGACAATATTTTAGTGACATCCCTAAACAACAAAACTCAAGCAGCTTAATGTTAGCCCATTCTATCTTGTTGCTGCCTTGTATAACAAAGTTGCATTGTATTGGCCCCTTCAAGAAGAAATAGAAGTTACTCTTTCACATCTTTTCCTTCCTTTGAATGACACTTAGTTTGTGGTTGTGAAGGTGTTTTTTCAGTGTTTATATTTTTACATCGGTGATGGCTATTTTTCTAACGGTGGGGTTTTATCAGTTATTATAGGTTTAAACCTACAACCAGATAGCCTACATGTACCTCACACACAATATGGTACATTTGCCATTACCAACAGCATGCATGTTGTCACTGTACATCTAACCACATATGAGCAATCATAGTAAACATTGCCATATAGAACACATGCAGACTGGCAAGAGAACTGCGGTGACAGGTATGAGGCACAATGTACAGTGTGAAACAGACTTCATACACAAAAGGATACAGTTGGTTGTGAGGCCATGCTGCATTAGCCAATGTACATGCCCAGTGGCATTGCTCTGAAGACAATAACAGTCATGCAATTAGGTCACCTGTAATGCTGGTGAAAGAATGTCCGCACGACTGCCAGGGACTGTCCGTACCTTTAATCATCAGAGTGGAGCGATGCTGAAAGGGTTCCACCTCCAAATAGCCCCTGGTCTGAGTACAAATGACAGAAACAAAAGGGAGATCAGGCGAGGGAAGGCGAGGATGGGAACAGCAGGGACGGAGATCTGAAACAAATGAATACAAGCATGAGGATTCCATACTTTTGTCACAGATTCACAGAATACATCCGGAGATACACTGTAACAGTCACACCTGTGAAGTGTAAGCACTGCCACTGTACCCTATGTGTGATCACAGTCTTTGCATTGAGACAAGTTCAGATGCTTGAACACGGACACATAAAAGGTAGCACAGTTAGTCACCTACATGAAGTATGTGTAACGCTCACAAGGCAGCTCATATTCAATTTGATCCATGCGGCCAACAAGTAAGTCCCAGTGTATGATTGAGGCTCCTAATCTCACGAAATGTAATGTACAGCAGTGATACTCACACAAAGAAAACAAACTGCAGGTAGTTCTGTGAATCCGTATGGTCCATGAAGGGAAAGTACACATCACCCGCAAGAGCCGTAAGCAGCTCCTCCTATGAGGAAGGGAATTACCTAAACACAAGGAAGCCCCCCACGAGCCACTCATTGGCTCTTGCAACTGTGCCTCACTATGCTTAACATGACAAGCAAGTGTAACCAAACTCAACAGCCAGTAACGAGGAACAAAGCAACCAAAAGACCCTACCGTTACCATGAGCTGCTGCACGGCACTAGATAATACTGTGAATAACCTCAGTCCACTGGTGTCAGGGAGATTTGACACTTGCTACAGCCCAACGTTGTCATGGCATCAGCGCAACATGCCTTGCATCATTGAAATGGAAAGTAAACATCAACTCACAGAGAAGGATAGCGAAGCATTTTTATCCACCGGCACTGAGGTAACGACATGAAAGTGACATGACATACTGGCACAAGGGGCAACGCATCCATGCCAACAGACTCACAGGACAGTTGAATGAACTTGTGGGACATACACTGGGCTACACCTACACAACATGGTTTTAGGTAAATCAAACTGTACTGGTCCACAAGGTTGAGGAGATGATCCAGACACACCCTGTTGCACACAGTGAGGCATCAATATCCCACAGACTCCGTGGTTGTGATATCCCCCACGATGTCATACCGTGCCATCTGCAATGTGTCTGGGTCAAGGTTTACACACATTGATGCAATCACCAGAGTCAAAACTCAACTACAGATGACTGTTAAGAAGGGTGACAGTCCTGTCATGGGAGTTGTATAACATGAATCTTGATACATTGTTGTGTGACATGTATGTATGGTGCTCCAACATGCGCATGAACATTTACCACACAGTTGAAACCATACCAGCACAAAAAAGCCAGTTTGGAATCCTTACCCAAACTGAAAATTCGCCATGTCTGTGCATGTCCCGCTGATTCGGCTGATGTTGCTAGCATCATGAGGAATAGCAGGAGGACTAAGATGACCCAGATGGACAACATGCAGGGCGACCTGGGAATGACAGGCACACAAGGGGTCACGTTCTGTATAAATGATTTCAGACATGGTCATGTATGATACAGTAAGAATGTAGTGTAAGAATGTAGTACACATTAACATTCCAAAGTGACACTTTGCACATATGTGTGTGGCATTACATCCGCACCTGTGTGACACTGCACAACAAACAGCAAATTGACATTGCATAGAGTCAGCTGGACACACAGTATGCTACACAGGCCATCTATGTAAAAGCTCCCACAATATATTCCTACCACTCACCATTATGAGAAGAAGGTGCGTATGAGCAGACTACGGATATCATCCTCCTCCTCCACATCGCTTGCATCCTGCCCAAGGCCTTCATCCTCAACGGGTAGATGTTCAAGATCGTCAGGATCAAGGATGAGTGGGACTGCCTCCTCCACTGCCATGTTGTGCAGCATGTAGCACACGACAAAGATGTCACACACCTTGAGCGGGGCGTATGGGAGGGCTCCGCCAGTCTTGTCGAGGCACCTGAAATGGCTCTTCAGGAGTCCAAACGTACGCTCAATGACTCTCCTGGTCTGCCCATGTGCATTATTGTACCGCTGGTCTGCAGCTATTCTGGGGTTGCGCAGTGGAGTCACGAGCCACGGCATGTTGGGATATCCTGCGTCTCCTACAATTGAACATCATGGCAATGAGTGTGGAATGTGATGCCGTCAGAGAAATGATTGAATTTGAGACATACATGACAAACAGAGTATACCCACCAACAAGTCTTGCCCGATGGTTGCGCAGCTGCAGCATCATCTCTGGTACCCTGCTACGCCTCATGATGAATACATCGTGGCACGATCCTGGAAAACGGGCACACACATGGGAAATGATCATGTTAGCAAGACACACCACCAGCGCATTTATCGAGTGGTAATGTTTCCTGTTGCGGTAAGCCTGCTCCTGAGCATGTGGTGGCACCAGAGAAACATGTGTTCCATCAATGGACCCAATTACATGTGGCATGTGTCCCAGGGCATAGAAAGCACCCTTGACATTGGTCAACTGGTCTGGAGTAGGGAATTTGATGAATTCATCAATGTGCCTCAACATAGCAGCCAAGACATCACGGAGGACACGGCTGAACATGGTTTGTGACATCCCACTCACATCTGCTATGGTAAATTTGAACGTACCTGTGGCAAAGAAATGTAGGGCTGCCATAACCTTTACCTTGGGTGTCAGCGCAGTTGGATACCTGTGTCGTGGTTGTAGATGTGCCTCCAGCTTGTCCGTCAAGTCCTGTATCAACCTCTGAGGGAATCGGTAACGGCGGATGCAATCACGTTCCCTCATGGCATCCAAGTCTGGCAACGGCCTTGGCAGAGGCGGTGCCCTGCACAACAATTTTGGGGGGGAAAGGTGTACATCTGTCAGCCAAGGACAATTACAATGTACATCGCATGAACAACACTGCTTCAACACATTAATTCACGATTGACTATGGCGTGGGCTATACATCAAGGACACATATGGCAGATAGCTGGCAGTCCTCCATGACAACTGATACATCTGTTGTCTGTGAAATGGACATGACATGCACACAACTGATCTGCTGGGCAGGGCTGAGTGTTCAGAACAATGTCTCACGTCAGTGACACATGTCACATGACCTGCATGAGAAGGTTGACAACCCATCCAGACAGCTGACTGCATGGCACACACCCACTTCACATGTGCCATCTATTGGGCATATCTGTGATATTGTGAATGGGGTGTGCATTTGACAAGACTACACCACAGCCATTCACAGAATGCAGACCTGTATGTGGGGGAACTTATGATCTGTGATGCCATCACACACATGAGTAGTTTAAATGCCCCAGTGGCATGGTGCGTGTATATGTGAAAGCCTTCAAATCACGGCACACACCCATCATAGATGCACCAACAGCAGATTAAGTTTACGTGACACAAACAGCCTGGCTAATATTTCACATGGCACACACATTACATTGTCACACAGGGTCATGCTGTGCATCATTTTGACAAGTGAGACAGTGACCCCAGTCCCTGGCATCATGTGACCAATGCCCGTACTGAATATTGTGCCATCCCAGTGTTGTCATGCATCACAACATGTCAATGATGTTAATAATGTGACAAGTGTAAAGGTAATGTTAACCACATAGTTCACCATCACAATAGACATATCTATACATCTCATCAAACATCAACTGTGACATATGATCACATGCCCTGTGCAAATCACTGTGTGCTACACCTAGGGCCTGCCGACGTAACGGTGCCATGCCAATACATACCTAGACATCCTCATTGTGACCTTCCACCGCGATCCCTGCCATGTCTTTTCATGTTATCTCTATTGTAATAGTGCCATGCGTGAGCTTGAGAACGCACCGTACACATGCATTCACTACAGCTTGTCAAACGGCCAGTACCCCAATAGTCGTTTCACTATTGCATTCGAGACATACGCGTGCAGCACGTACCCCTATAGTGCGTGTGCGTGTACGGGTCGTTTCACTATTGCATTAGAGACATACGCGTGCAGCACATACCCCTATAGTGCGTGTGCGTGTACGGCTCGTTTCACTATTGCATTCGTGACATACGCGTGCAGCACGTACCCCTATAGTACGTGTGCGTGTACGGGTCGTTTCACTATTGCATTCGAGACATACACGTGCGGCACGTACCCCTATAGTGCGTGTACGGGTCGTTTCACTATTGCATTCGAGACATACGCTTGCGGCACGTACCCCTATAGTGCGTGTGCGTGTACGGGTCGTTTCACTGTTGAAAAAGTTGCATTTGTGACGCAAAACACACCGTACTTGAGTGGGGATCACAGAAAATACATAGGGAACATCTAGGGGACGAATAGAATGCCCAGAAGGTAGGCTAGTTGTCAAGGAAACAGACATTTGAGTGTGCTGCAGGTGTCCAGAAAAATTCAGTTGTGCAAAACTATACAATGTTGGGAATTTTGTTGTGGAGCTAGAGCTCAATTTTTTAACCATGAAAATGTGTGTCATGGCCTTCTGCTGGAATGGTATTTGATGAAACATAGGATGCAAAGTAATCTGGCCTATCACACTGTACTCCTGAGCCTTCCAGCCCCTCTGCAACACTGATTTAAGGCTGCATGTGGCTGTGAGTGGGCACTTGCCTGCACAACATTGGAGTGGACCACACTGCTGCTGTCACTGCGTTCCCTGGAGCAACATGTCAAGGACCATGGAGAGGGCACCTGCATTTAGTGAGGAGGAGAACCAGGCCCTGCTGGAAGCCCTCCTACCTAACTACTGCATGCTGTATGGGACACCAGAGGAGCAGGCGAGTGATGAATGTATGCGTGTCACTACAGCCATTGTGTATTTATGGAACAGAGATGCAATGGGGTTTTGAGTGAGTGCCAGGTGTGTACATTGTGGTATCTCCCATGCAGTGAATGATGTTGTTAAATAGTATGTATTGCTTACCGGCATTGTGCTAACTGTGACATTCAATGCAATGAGGATCACACTTTGTGCTGTGACACACCTTGCATGTTTGTCTGCCATGATTCATTGAGGTGCAACAGTGTACCTTCCAGAGTGACAGATGAATGTACCCACTGTTGTCAAATGTGTTTCGTGACCTGTGTGTATGTTTCACAAATGCATGCTTAGAAGTCATGGACATTTAAGAGTGTGGATGTTATTTGTCACCAGGCTAATTGTGTGTGTGATGTTTGGCAAAAGTGATGCATGGCGTATGCCACAGCTGTACCCATCGGATGTGACAAGTATACAGTGCCGTGTGCATGACTTGGACAGTTAGCATGATGCCTGTGTCACATCTTTGTAAAGTGTGGCATGTGCAAAGTAAGGTTGGATACACAGTTGACACTGACAAGCAAATGATCTGTGCCAGGGCGTGCATGTGTGGTCTGCTGAGGATTCTTAGGTGTAGTGTGATATGTGACAGCATGTCACGTGCTGCCCACCAGCCTGTATTTGCATAGCTTGTTCAGTGTGTGTCATGCCCAGTGAGTGTTTTGCACCCCTTATGGCATATTTTGCCTTTCTAAGGCATGTAGTGCATTGCTGTGTGTTCACATGTCACTTTCATATGGACAATGATGCAAGTCCTGTCAGCATCCTATGCCCTGTTGTCATCGTCAATGTGGTGCAAGGGTGTGTCTTTGGAAAATGGGGCAGGTGTACTGATGTTGTTCCACTTTGTTTCCCTCACAGGTAACTGTCTATGAGAAGGGGGAGATCTGGCTGGACATATCCAGGGCTGTCAGGTGTGCGGGGGGCCCTCGCCGGAGGATCAGGAACATCCGCAAGAGGTGGCAGGATATCCGGGGCTGGACCCGCCGTATTGCCCGGGTACAGCTGAAGCTGTCACCTCCACACAAGCATGGCGGCAGCCGGCGCCTCACCCCCCACATGCTCCGGGTCCTGGAAGTGGTTTTTCCGGACCTCCATAGGCAGTTGCAGGAGGGACAGCAGCAAGGAGGGGGTAGGTACTTGTCTGTTTGTTGTCATGTGTGTCACATGCTACCTGCATTGCTCAGTAGCCTGGTAACACTGCCACATTTGGGGTGGTCTGGTCAGACAGGCAATTTAAGCATTGTCATTTCTATGCCCCATATTCTGCTGATACTCTTTTACATCCCTTCCCCTCCTCCACATGTGTCCCCTGCTTTGGGTCTTTCATCTTTGCGCATGTACTCCTAGGGTGCAATGTATCAGCATGCATTATGCTTACCACATCATCATGTTGGAGGGAGGTCTGTGACACATGTTGGTACCTTACCTGTTCCCCAACCTCTGCACTGTGTTTTCCATTCATGATTATTTTAGCACTTATCCTGAGTCTCAACATGGAGTTCAACAATGGTCTGCCTCAGTGGCCTTTGTCCTTGGTATACTTTGGATATCTCATGTGTTACCTACATGTGCACACTGTCCATGTATACTATGTTTGGCTTGTGCATACTCACACTGGGCAGTGCGTGTGTGCATATTCAAAAGAATATATAGCTGTTTGTTTGTGAATCATATGGATGGGCAGCCACACGAGGTGACCTGATGTTCATTTATTTAGCAGCACAGTTATTGATGCCCTGTTACAGATTGTTCACTACTTGCGCTGTATCACCCACATTGACACAGTGACGGGGTGTTGTGCAGCGGAGGTGTGATGGGCCTGCCTGTTTAGCCTTTTCAGTGGTGAGCTGTGTATGTAAGTTCTGATGTGAACTCATCACTATGCACTTACCCTGTGATGCTGGACAATGCTGTCATTGTTGGATTTAGAGGCTATGTTCTTGGCTCACAGAGATGATTGTTCCACATAGATTTGTGGCCCATGTATGTATTGGTGGTGCAACGCTGTTTTGTCTTGGTGTGCACACTACTGTATTCACATTTCCCATGTGGTTGAGAGTGTGCCAACAATGCATTTTTCCTTTTATATTGACAATTGCAAGCACATTAGCTTAAGCCTTTCCAGGATGTAGGAATGTGGGCAACTTCACTTGACAGCGCGTGTGTGTTATGTGCTAGAACCTGTATGATCAGGTGATAGATTCCCCTGTGAGGAGTGTCACACTAGTGTGTGGTGATGGAGGGAGACTCTGTACCAATCATATACTCACACCCAGTAACCAGGTCAGGATTTTATCCATCACCTTTCTGTTGCACACTCTGCCCCCCAAGTTCTAACATGGTTATGTGCAAATCTGTCTGTCCATGTGCCTCATGGGAACAGCCCAGCCAGGAATGTCAAGCCATGCCTTCCCTGGACTGGAAACAAGGTACCTGGGACCACTTTGTGGCATTCCAACCGTGTTTGGGCATGCTTGTTTGCATACACATCTGTGTTTCACGCAAGCCTGGCTGTGGATGGCTGTGATGCCACTGAGTGGTGATAGAAAGCTTGTTTCTGGTCCAGGGATGTCATCACATGGCAGTTTGGTCAGGACTGTTCCCATGTGGCACAGGGTCCCACAGATTTTGACATGCACATGTCTGTACTGGGGTGGCAGAGTGGGCAACAGATCGGTGATGGATCAACACATGACCTGTTGACATACAGTGGCTCATCATTGTTACTCTCATTTAAGTTGTGGCCTGGTCTGTTACTTGTATCGTTGTATACAAGGAGCGTTGTGTCAATTACAATTGCACATTACTGGACTCAAATATGTGCTGAGTTATGTGGCATGTGACTCTTGGTGCATGCCATCATTAGAAATGTCCACAAATGATTTGTTGATCATATGTCTGATGTGTACAGGTGACTGATATATATTTTTACTTTCTCCTTGCCAACAGCATCATCACCCGGTAGTGGAGGAGACACAAGCATGGACCAGGCAGAGGGACCCAGCCACAGTGCCACCAGCTTCGAAGTGTCGGAGGCAAGCAGTGGCACAGAGGGTGACGGGAGTCAGGCGGCCAGACCTCATGAGCACGACACCTCATATCATGCAGACGGCTCGGATTCGGACTCCCAGGAGGAGGGGGAATATGCAGCAACAGTATCTGCACCCACTATGTCTGTCACCTCCTCCTCCAGACCCATCTTCACCCTCCCAGTTGCTAGGGCCCCTTCGGTCCGTGCTGGCCCCGTGTCTCCTTCATCCCCGGCACCGCAGCCCCTGCCCCGGTCTCCCCAGCTGCCCTCAGTGCTGAGTCTGTGGACCTATCCGGCAGCCTCAAGTTGGTCAGACATCAATGCTGACTGTCCTCCATGGCCACACACATCTCATGACACAGTTGTTGTCATTCATGGAGGGCATGTCAGCGGACATGTCTGATCAACGTCGGAGTTTGTCGTCCATAGACTCAACACTGACGGCAGCACTTGCCATCCTGCAGCGTCAAACCCCCCCCCCACTCCTTCTGACCCATCCCCATCCCCCATACCTGTCCACTAGACACACAGACGCACCAGATCACACACCCCAACAGAGACACCCAGCACACCAACATGTCAGTCAAAGCGCAGACCTCCAGGCACTCAATCTCAGGGGGATGTGCACACACCCACAGGGACAGGGGACAGACATCACACACGCATCCACAAACACACTACACCTGACTCACAGCCTCCACTCCCATTGTGTCCCCGGGTTCAGGTGGTAGCCTGTCAGAACTGGCTGCAGGGTGCAGCGCAGAATATCTTTCATCCTTTGGCGCTGTACCTGACACTGTGGAGGGATCCTCCCCATCTGCACCCACTACACCTACCCTTCCCTCTCCTGTCCCTGCGGTGCTGGACACTGACTCCAATGATACCCCCCATGTGTCCACAGACCTCTGAGTCCACCATGTGCAGGCAAGTTTGGGGGTGACAACCTCCACAGAGTCACCACAGTATTGAACATTATTTTGGACTGGCCATTGGCCTTCTGTGAGCATGGACTCATTTATCTTTTCTTTGAAGATATGGCGCTGAATAAAGCATTTTTTTCCGGAACTATTTCATTTCATGGAATTGCTTTAGGTGATGTGTGCCTATGAGTTGGTGGAATGTTAATGTTTTGTTATTGTGGAAGCTGTATATATTTCTGATTGGAATGGGGTGGACCAGGGTATCTCTCTGTGCTATCCCAAAGTTAGAGCAATTTATCTTGATTGTTGTGTCTGCAGTTTGCATACAGACATCATCCGGAAGAGTGTCCCTTCCTCTGTGACACATGGGATCTTCACTACAGACAGTTGCTCAATTGTTGGGGTAACTTGTGTATGGATTTACCCTAGTTTGTTACATTCCCTTCGACAATGGCCATGCCTGCTCAGATGTGAAATCCCAGAATTGATGAGTGCCATCCATGCTGCTCACTGTGCTTGGGTTTGCAGTGTGTAGTAATGCCTTCAGAGAGTCCGTCATATTTTGTTCACACTATGCATGACAATGTTATCCGCCTTAGCCTCATGATTCAGATAGTAAAATATGATTTTGTGCACACAATACACATTGTAGTGCCTTGTATCTCGGGGTTTTATACCCTGTTCCTTCCATGAGGGAGTACATGTTTCACCACCTGGACATTCACATCATGTCCAGGTTGTACATGACACTTTTTTGGTCCATTTGTGCTTCATTTGTTTGGTGGTCTGTTACATGACTACACACTATTGAGTAAAGATGGAGAGGGGGGTATGTGTGCCAGCAAAGTACATGGGTGAATATGCATGTGTGGTCTGGCTTAAGTACCACATGTGGAGTGTCACCCAGTGTGTGACAGGATACCATTCTCTGTGGAGTAGGCCAGTGCTGTGTGTGATGTGTTGAGATGCTACTATCATGAGTGTTACAGGTTAGGTATGTACTCATACAGGCATGTAGTTGTTGTATGATGTTTGAAATGCACACCGCTGTGACTGAGCACTGCTGGGAGTCCTCTGCACCTACCCCTGTCATGTCTGGGCACTGCTGGGAGTCCTTTGCACCCACCCCTGTCATGTCTGGGCACTGCTGGGAGTCCTCTGCACCCACCCCTGTCATGTCTGGGCACAGCTGGGAGACATATCCACACACCCCTCCTATGTCTGGGCACTGCTGGGAGTCCTCTGCACCCACCCCTGTAATGTCTGGGCCCTGCTGGGAGACATATCCACACACCCCTCCTATGTCTGGGCACTGCTGGGAGTCCTCTGCACCCACCCCTGTCATGTCTGGGCACTGCTGGTAGACATATCTACACACCCCTCCTATGTCTGGGCACTGCTGGGAGTCCTCTGCACCCACCCCTGTCACGTCTGGGCACTGCTGGGAGACATATCCACACACCCCTCCTATGTCTGTGCACTGCCGGGAGTCCTCTGCACCCACCCATGTCATGTCTGGGCACTGCCGGGAGTCCTCTGCACCCACCATGTCATGTCTGGGCACTGCTGGGAGTCCTCTGCACCCAGCCCTCCTATGTCTGGGCACTGCTGGGAGACATATCCACACACCCCTCCTATGTCTGGGCACTGCTGGGAGTCTTCTGCACCCACCCCTGTCATGTCTGGGCACTGCTGGGAGACATATCCACACACCCCTCCTATGTCTGGGCACTGCCGGGAGTCCTCTGCACCCACCCATGTCATGTCTGGGCACTGCTGGGAGTCCTCTGCACCCACCCCTGTCATGTCTGGGCACTGCTGGGAGACATATCCACACACCCCTCCTATGTCTGGGCACTGCTGGGAGTCCTCTGCACCCACCCCTGTCATGTCTGGGCACTGCTGGGAGACATATCCACACACCCCTCCTATGTCTGGGCACTGCTGGGAGTCCTCTGCACCCACCCCTGTCATGTCTGGGCACTGCTGGGAGACATATCCACACACCCCTCCTATGTCTGGGCACTGCTGGGAGTCCTCTGCACCCACCCATGTCATGTCTGGGCACTGCTGGGAGTCCTCTGCACCCACCCCTGTCATGTCTGGGCACTGCTGGGAGACATATCCACACACCCCTCCTATGTCTGGGCACTGCCGGGAGTCCTCTGCACCCACCCATGTCATATCTGGGCACTGCTGGGAGTCCTATGCACACACCCATCCAATGTCTGGGTACTGCTGGGAGTACTCTGCACCCACCCCTGTCATGTCTGGGCACTGCTGGGAGACATATACACCCACCCCTCCTATGTCTGGGCACTGCTGGGAGACATAGCCAGCCACCCCTCCTATGTCTGGGCACTGCTGGGAGACATATCCACACACCCCTCCTATGTCTGGGCACTGCTGGGAGTCCTCTGCACCCACCCATGTCATGTCTGGGCACTGCTGGGAGTCCTTTGCACCACCCCTGTCATGTCTGGGCACTGCTGGGAGACATATCCACACCCCCCTCCTATGTCTGGGCACTGCCAGGAGTCCTCTGCACCCACCCATGTCATGTCTGGGCACTGCTGGGAGTCCTCTGCCCCCACCCCTCCTATGTCTGGGCACTGCTGGGAGTACTCTTCACCCACCCCTGTCATGTCTGGGCACTGCTGGGAGTCCTCTGCACCCACCCCTGTCATGTGTGGGCACTGCTGGGAGACATATCCACCCACCCCTCCTGTGTCTGGGCACTGCTGGGAGACAACGCAAACCACCCCTCCTATGTCTGGGCACTGCTGGAAGACATAGCCACACACCCCTCCAATGTCTAGGCACTACCGGGAGTCCTCTGCACCCACCCATGTCATGTCTGGGCACTGCTGGGAGTCCTCTGCACCCACCCCTCCTATGTCTGGGCACTGCTGGAAGACATATCCACCCACCCCTGCTATGTCTGGGCACTGCTGGGAGACATATCCAGCCACCCCTTCTATGTCAGGGCACTGCTGGGAGGCATAGCCACACACCCCTCCTATGTCTGGGCACTGCAGGGAGTCCTCTGCACCCACCAATGTCATGTCTGGGCACTGCTGGGAGTCCTCTGCACCCACCCCTCCTATGTCTGGGCACTGCTGGGAGTACTCTGCACCCACCCCTGTCATGTCTGGGCACTGCTGGGAGACATATACACCCAACACTCAGATATGACGCACCGTACCCAGACATTACAGACGTGTGTGCGGCACGTATCACTGTTGCAATGGTTTTACGCTCTGGCGTGTTGCGCTCCGTACCCCGACATTACAGACGTGTGCGCGGCACGTATCACTATTGCAATGGTGATACGCTCTGGCGTGTGGTGCTCCGTACCCCGACATTACAGACGTGCGTGCGGCACGTATCACTGTTGCAATGGTGATACGCTCAGGCGTGTGGCGCTCCGTACTCCGACATTACAGACGTGTGTGTGGCACGTATCACTATTGCAATGGTTTTACGCTCTGGTGTGTGGCGCTCCGTACCCCGACATTACAGACGTGTGTGCGGCACGTATCACTGTTGCAATGGTGATACGCTCTGGCGTGTGGCGCACCGTACCCCGTCATTACAGACGTGTGTTCGGCACGTATAATTTTTGCTATGGTGATGTGCGCGTGTGGCGCACCGTACAGGTATACTTCCGTAGTGGTGGTAGGTTGTACTCACCGTCTGCCCCGTCGTCGATTTCTATGTACGAGGTTGTAGGCGTACAGGGCTTGGATGACACAGTCGATGGGGTTCATGCCGTGTATGTCGCGTACCGGGGTGCGGGTCGGGCCAGACTCTGCTTTTACGGCTGTTTTCAGCTCTCGTAGCAAAAGGGCCATACGCAGTGTGGTCAACACGGATTGTACTTCCTGGTCCGGAAACGTAGGCCTATTTACGTCCGACCATGGCGTACCGCGTCACCCGCATGCAATCCGTATGTACTTCAGATTCGTATGGTGTTTGATACGAGTCATACGGAGTGGCGCTTTGTGTGCAGATCGTACTTGCGGGGTCATACGGGGATGTTGTGGGTGTACAAATCGTACGGGAAAAACGCTCCGTACAGCAAACGCCAATAATAAAATAATACACTTAACATAATTATCAATTAATCAAATAATTAAAATTAATTACCAATTAATAAAAATTAATTATCAATTAATAATTAATTAACAATAATATAATTAGCAAAAACGATTAATGAAAATAAATTAATTCTTAATTACATTTAAATTACTTCCCACCCTATTCCCCTATAAACCCACAACCCACTACATTTACATTTACATTTACATTTACATTTTACCCTATTCCCCTATAAACCCACAACCCACTACAGAACATAATTATCAATTAATCAATGAATTAAAATAAATTACCAATTAATAAAAATTAATTACCAATTAATTAAAATTAATTTATCATTCCTAAAAAATTAATAATTAATTTAGTATAATTAAATTACTTCCCACCCTATTCCCCTATAAACCCACAACCCGCTACGGTACTAAAATACAACATTTACTTAAATTACATTAAAAAAAAATACATATTATATACATGATAATATACATAAAAATCATATAAAAATCGATATTAGTAATATCGATATTACTTACATCGACATTAACAAAATTGATATTACTTACTTCCGAAATTCTGTCCCTTCGATATTAAAAAAATCGATATTACTTACCTTCTATATTCTGTCCCTTCGATATTAAAACATCGATATTATGGTAGGTCCCGCTGCGCCTGTTGTGCCCTTCTAACACCGGAGCTGTTGCTGCCCCCAGAGGGGCTCTAAAGCGAGGGAACTTTGCCTACCATTGCTGAGGGGGCCGATTTTGTCAAGCCACTCGCCGCACGGGACTCGAGTGACCAGGAGTCCGTGCGTGCTTGCAGCTGCGAGGAACCCCGCCCCCACGTACACCGGAAGATACAGTCACTTCCGGCTGCCGCAGCGCGGGATGCGCGCGGGACGAGCCGGACGAAGCCCGGACAAAGGGCGGACAGTCTGTGACAGTCCGTGGCTGAACGTGGTTGGATTGGGCCCCACCACCAACATCTGCTTTTACCCACCTCATAATCAGGTACTGTGCCCAGGAGTCTCACAACATGGGGAAGAGGAAAATCATGGAGGGACTAGCAGAGGGCCCTACCACACGTGTGAAAAGGAGAAAGTCAAAGAAGGCTAGTAAAGCAGTCAGGCATGCAGGAGAGAACTGTGTAATGTCACGTATTGACGAATTGATTAAAGATTGCAATAATATACTTACATCTAAACCCCCGGCCGAACATAGTTTGATTGTAATTGAGGGGGAGAATTTCACTGACTTTACGCAGAAATGCGACAATCGGGGTCCATTTGTTGTTCCTGGAATGTTCTTAAATAGAAAAAACAGACGTAGCTCTGAGGTAATTCACGGGGTGGTTGAAAGCATCACGACAATGGGTGTAGAAGTGGGGGCAGACATAGTTAGCCCAACCCCGCTTGATCCGATTGTGCTTTGCTCAAACAGATTTTCTAGCCTTGCTGATATTGACTGTCCAACCAGGGATAACGTGGATTCCCTGAATCAGCTAGACTCATCTGCTTTTTATGGGCCTAGGGAGGGGGCACGGGTATAGGAATTAAACATGATTACACCTATTCCTGGCGCTAGGGACAATATCACTAACTTATGTAATCGTGTGAAGCGTCTATGTAATTTCATTCATTGCATCCAAGATAAGGTTGATAATTTAACAACTCAGGTACTTAATGTAATCTCCAATCCAAACACGTGCTCTAGTTGTAGGTTAGATAAAGAGAAACCGAGCATTGTACCTCTCGAGAAGCAAAGACTACCAACTAAGCAACCAGTGTTGCAGCAATCTAGGGGTAGTATGAGGGGAAAGGCGGATGCGCTGTATAGTGCAGCGGTTAGAGACAGGGAGGTGCCAGTGAAACCTCTGCCCATGAAAACCCCTAACCATAAATCACCCGAACGAGTAAACAACATTGGGAAAATAAAACTTGATGCTAGACCAACCAACATCCACAACACCTATTAGCCCCCCCCCTAACAAAATGATAGGCAGTGGCCCGCCTTATCTCACCCCATCCCTCCTGATCCATCTAAAGTATATATGGTAAATGTCCCAAAATTGAGTTTAGGGAAAGATACAGAAACTAAAGATTCACTGACAAACAAAGCTATTCACTGGATCAGGCATACTAGAGGATGCCGTTCCGTGATAAGGGAAGACATCGTTAGGGCTACTAGGCTCTCGCATCCAGGATGTGAAACTGACTGCGTCACACTCACACTTAAACATGAAGACCTGGGGCGTGGCTTGCGGCCGAGCATGGCGGCAGCTTAGAGGACGAGCTCCGTGAATTGAGCGGCCTCTCCCTAAATCCGATCAGTCATCCGTGTAACTAAAGGCCTCCTTTGGGCTACACCCGAAGCCCGAGACCGGGCGGAACCGAAGGCAGAGACTCCGGTGGAGATTGTGATCCGAGCAGTGGTGTAATCCCGGAATAACGGCACGGCCTACGTGGCGCGCTGAATCCAGGGGCTGGAGTGCCTGAGTATCCTGGCAGGAAGTTGAAGGTGCGTGGGTTGGCCAGACCGGAAGTGCCCGATCACCGGGAAACGGAGCAACGCCGAACAGAGAACCGACCGGAGGACACGGCCGGACTAGCGCCGGGGCTCCGACGCGAGAGGGAGCTGCCCAGGGCGGTGAGGGCGGCGGAGATTGCTGCAAGACGAAGAGCCCAGGACCTCGTGAGTGTCGCTACCAGAGCGTCGCGCTCACCGCACTTGAGGATCGACATCAGAGGCGGGGGCGTGTGGTCACCGCACGTGAAGCCTTCGGCACAGAGGGAGGGGGACAAGTGCGAACAGGCGAGTCCCGCCGCACAGACAGCGCACAGCCTGAAACGGGCATCGGCCGGAGGTCCTCTAGAGCAGGGGGAAGGGCGAAGGAGCCTGCCAAAAGTACACGAAGGGTGCGCCCAATCTGCCGGTGTCTCCGCACGCTCTCGCCGGTAACCGAGCAGCGGTGTGGTATCGAAGCGCAAGGAAGGCCGACTCACAGGCACAGCAAAGTCCCTTCGCTCTGCACACAGACGCCTAGATCTCCGCACGGCGCAACATCAGACACACAACCCGGATAGACAGGCATTGGACATTGAGCCTTGATGTAAACCTGAAAGGAGAGTATAGTGGCAGCCCTGGAACGATACCTCTGCATGTGGCCATAATACTGTACGGACAGATCGGACTCCAACGCCAAGACGATCATCCCGTGTTCGGTGGGACAAACATCGGGGAGCGGCACTCGGGGTGCGAGCCCAACAAGACTGCGTCTGCTGAGAAACTCAAGAAAGCCGCACGCCGCACTGCACGACAAAATGGCGGGGAAAGGGACCAGAGGGGGCACGGCACAAGCACGCCTCGAGAAATACGCATACGGTAAGGGAGCGTCCTCGCCTCCGGAGGGAAGGCAATCCGGCCGAAAATCAGCGGATGGGGACGGCGAGGGACCGAAGGCGACGCTGGATGACGTTATGCGCACTTTGACACAGGTGCAAACCACAGTTGGCTCTATCTCCACGGAGATTACACTACTCAGAGCTGATCTCCATAAAATATCAGAGAAAGTGGGCTCACTGGAGGTAGTCACGAAATCGCTAGTGGAGGACGTGTCGGAACTACAGACGGCGATGGAACGGGTCACGGCAGAAAATAGAGCACTGAAAGAAAAGCTGGACGATCAGGAAGGGCGCGCGAGGAAAACCAACATAAGGATCCTGGGAGTTTCGGAATCGGCGGGCACTGAAGCGACGGACTTATTTGTTGGAGATCTGATCAAAAAAGACTTGAAACCCAAGGGATTGTCCACGTTCTTTTCGGTGGAAAGGGCGCATAGAGTTCCAGGGGGCAGACCAAAACAGGGAGCGCCTCCGAGACCCATTCTGGCACGCATATTTAACTTTCGTGATCGAGACGCCATCTTACAGGCAGCCCGGAGGTCCCCCCCGATCAAAATACAGAATGCGACACTTGCCTTCTTCCCGGACTACACGGCAGAGGTTGCCCGTCGCAGGAGAACGTTCCTTGACGTTAAAAAAGACCTGAGGGCACGAGACATTCCGTACTCTATGATCTTTCTGGCCAGATTGCGGATAGTAGCAGAAAACAAAACTTGGTTTTTGACACCCCTGAGATGGCACGGGAGTGACTTGAAGGGTGGATACCGGCCTCCCAGCACTGGAAGGCGGGCAAGACACAAGGCGACCGTGATACCAGGGGGCCGCGCGGGCTCGCGGACTCCTGACCACGCCGAAAGGGACCACTCACCAGTGACGGAGAGGGCGGAGGCAGACCCAGGAACGGGACAATGATCCACCAGACAATGAAAGTCATTTGCAGCTCGAGATGACTGCCTGAGAGACTGCCATTGGACATCGGGCGGGAGGCCCCCGGGGAGAGTATGAGAGGCCGCCGATTACGGGGCATTCCTCACCTCAACGAGCAAGTATACTGTTTGGGCTAGGGGCTAAGCACTCTGCTGAGTTGGGGGGGCGGGCAGTTTCGAGTCCGTGTGGCAGGAGGGCAGGGTGGAGGGGAGTTCAGGGGGGGGTGAGTTTGGAAGTTTATAACTCAACGTTTGGGTTTTTGTTACTTGACGATTTGAATCACTGCAGAAGTACAAGGTGCAAGTTTGGAGCACGCAAACACACTGTCCTATTCCTGTGCTCCTCTGGGGATCCCCTTGTAGCGAACAAGAATGCACAACCTCACACTATTCCATGGCAAGTAATGCGCAGACAGACACCCCAGGGTTAGACCCCCGAATGGCACCAGTGGCGCCACTGCAGCTCATGTCCTGGAACGTACGGGGGCTGGGGGATAAAATTAAGCGGGGTCTAGTGGTACAGGGTATTAGGAGAGTGAATCCTGCCTTGGTCCTCCTCCAAGAGACTCATTTAGTGGGAACTACAAGCCAGGCATTGAACAGGAAGGGCTATCATATGATAGTACATTCAGATTTCACCTCGGGATCGAGAGGGACGGGAATCCTAATGCGGAAATCGGCCCCGTTCTTGCTTCACTCCACGAAAGCGGACGACCAAGGCCGATTTGCGGCGGCGTGTGGTCAATGGGAAGGGAAACCGCTGACTATAGTTTCGGTCTACATCCCCCCAGCACTGCACAAGATAGCATTCCCTGAATTGGGAGGTTCCTATTGGACCTTCCGGAAGGGGACGTGATCATAGGGGGGGATTTCAACGCAGTCATACATAATACACAGGACAGGTTCCCGGTAAGGGCGCGAGCCCCGGCTCCCTCCAGATTCAGCGAATTCGTAGAAGCACAGGGTTTGATGGATATATGGCGGAGCATGCACCCCAATGAGCAGCAATATACCTATTACTCGGCGACACACAATAGCCTTTCCCGCATTGATTACTTCTTCACACTGGGGGAGGGTCGCCTTACCATAGATGACATACAAATTAGGCCTAGGGGGATATCTGACCACTCACCCGTGATCCTTACACTGTCATGTCCTGAGAGGGCGTATAAGAGAATGTACCAACTGAGCCCGGGATATCTAGCGATCCCTGCGATAAGGAAGGAGCTGAAAAAGGCGACTCGGCAATATTTTGCTGAAAATATCGCATCGGTGGAATCCCCCACGATCATATGGGAAGCATATAAAACAGTCCTGAGGGGACAGGCCATATCGACCATACAGGGATACAAGCGCACACAGGCGAGAGAGGCCACGCAACTTGAATTGAGCCTAGCGGAGGCGCACGAGGCACACATGTTGGACCCATCGGCAGCCACCCTGCACTCACTGACACTATGTCAACGACTCCACACAGACCACTTAAAGAGGAGGGCCATAGAACACATTGCGACGACGGCACAGACAATATATGATGTTGGGGACAAGGCCAGTAAGCTCTTGGCATGGTTGGAAAAAAAAAAGGGGGGAGGAGACAGGCACATATTGCAGTTGAGGGACGCAGAAGGGGACACACACACACGTCCTGCGGCGATTGTAGGACTACTGGCGGACCACTTCCAGGAGGTATATACCCCGGAAACTGGTGTCACTGAAGGAATAGCGGTAGCAGCGCTTCAAGACGTGCCAACGCCGACGTTGTCGCAGGACGCAGTGGCTGAACTCGAGTCTGACTTTACGATAGAAGAAGTGCAGGAGGCCATTACTAAGATAAGCTCGGGGAAAGCAGCGGGCCCCAGCGGCATTCCGATCGAATGGTGTAAGGCGATGTCGGAAACGCTGAGCCCACACTTGTTGGCTATGTACGGAGACAGCTTGGCTAGGGGGGCGTTGCCCCGCGACCAGTGACAGGCCATCATTGTAGCAATCCTGAAGCCGGGCAAACCACCGGAGGAATGCGGGTCCTACCGCCCGATATCACTTCTCAATGTAAAGGCCAAAATATTAGCAAAGCTACTGGCCACCAGACTGATGCCGCATCTTGCCCAGCTGATCCACCCGGATAAATCGGGCTTTATGCCACACAGGAGTACAGCGTTGAACCTTCGGAGAGTTCACGGTGCGATAGCTAGGGCCTCGCTGTTGACTGAACCGACGGCCATCCTGTCGCTTGACGCTAGGATGGCATTCGATATGGTGTAGTGGCGCTACCTTTTTGCAGTTCTAGCTCATATGTACTTTGGCCCTAAGTACATTTCCTGGATCCAGCTCCTGTATACCGATCCGGTGGCACGAGTCACGGCGAATGGGCATGTCTCCCGGGAGATAACACTGAACAGAGGGACGAGGCAGGGATGCCCGCTCTCGCCGTTACTATTCGCACTGGTCCTGGAACCGCTAGCTGCGGTCCTTAGAACCACTCCACTGCTCAGAGGGATCGTGTGGGGAGACAACTGGGAAGATAGAATTTCCTTGTACGCCGACGATATGCTGGTATACCTCACAGACCCTGAGAGGGGAATTCCAGTACTCCTGGCAATGTGCGAGGCGCATGGTCGGGCGTCTGGCTGTAAGATAAACTGGACTAAATCTGTCATGTACGTGTTGAGGGGACCTCCCCCTGAACTGCCACCTGAATGCACACTGCAGAAGGCGGACGTTTCATTCAAATACCTGGGTATACACGTTACACAGGACGCTGCGGCCTTTTATGAGTGGAATCTATTGCCCCCATTGAATAGACTGAAGGGAGACATTCGTCACTGGAAGACCTTTCCACTGACGTTGCTCGGGAGGGCTGCGTTGTATAAAATGATGGCACTACCACGTTTCCTATATGTATTGGAGAACGCCCCGAGCGTGGTGTCCCCGGGCTATCTACGGCAGGTGACTGCAGTGGTGAACAGCCTATTATGGGGCGAGCGACCGCCTCGAATAGCACACATGAAACTCATCAGAAGTTGGTATGACGGCGGGATAGCCCTGCCCAATATACAGCTGTATTACTGGGCGGCGCAGCTTAAGGTCATTAATTATTGGTTACATGCCCCACAGGACAACCCGGCCTACATGGCAGATAGATCTCAGCTAGGCACACAAAGCTTACTTGCACTGCTGTATAATAAGGGGATGGTGGGAAAGCTACTGGGGCCGACCAAACATACAGTGGCGATCTGGCACAGCGCGCAAACAAAGCTTAAATGGAGGGGAGTTATAACGAAGCTGACACCCTTGTGGGACACCAGGGCACTGGGGAACCTAAGACACACGAAAAGTTTCACCGCTTGGGACAACATAGGAATATCTACAGTGAGAGACATGTGGACGGCGGATGGTGTAGTCCCGTTATCCCACCTCCATCAGACATATCAACTAGGCCCCAACGAATCGTACAGATATATCCAAATTCGACATGCCCTAATGACCTCCATACCAGCAGGGACTACAGTCCCAGAGTCGTCTCCCTTGGAAGACAGACTGCAGACAGAATACATGCAAATGGGCGCCACTTCCCTCACTTACCGTAAGCTATTACACAATATGCCTGACCCGTTAATCAAGTTCAGAGAGAAATGGGGGGAGGAACTGGGCGACATGGATGAAACAGACTGGAATTCGGCGCTGGCGTCCCCGAGGGAGGCGGGCATCTCAGCAAGGTTTCGCCTGGTACAACTGAAGGTCCTTCACCGAATATACTTCACAAGGACAACCCTACATAAATTACAAAGGGCGGAACACCCGAATTGCCTGAGAGGTTGTGGTGGGGAGGGTACCTACCTGCATACACTTTGGGAGTGCCCTAGGATCTCAGACTATTGGAGACGTGTAACTCGCACCATCTCACAGACACTTGACATACCACTGGTTCCAGACCCCCGTATGGCGTTACTACATATTTGGGGACCGACGGACATGACACGACAGGGTCAGGTATGGGCGAAGGTGGGCCACATGGTAGCTAAACGGGACATAGCCCAGAAGTGGGGGGCAGTGGAGACTCCGACGTTGGGCCAGTGGTGCAGGAATATGGATACGATTATGGTGACTGAGAGGGCGGTGTATGAAAAGAGGGCTAACCCGCGCAAATGGAATGCAGTGTGGACACCCTGGAATAAATACCGGGGGAAACATATGTGAACCGCTGGCTGAAAATGATAATGACAGTTCGGATGATGAGGAGTCGGACGAGTGAGTGGTGATGAATGCGGACATAGGGGGCTCGCCGGCAAACACTACAACAGAGGGCCTCTTACGGGGGGCGGATCAGCGCATAGACCTGACCGATGGGAACAGGGACGGTCCGCCTGAGGGATACTGTACACAAGCAGGGAAGTCGGGAAATAGGTTCTCCGAACCAGTGATTCAAAGGGTTTAAGTTTTGTTTATAAAATATAAAAAGTAAGAGATTAATATTACTCCGCAATAAAAATGACCTGATGTATGCTAATTTTCGAGTACTACGCTGCCGGACCGCTGGTTGTCGGCTGAATAGCTGTGTAAAACGCGATTATCAGACACGAAAATGTTGCGAAGCCGGCCAGTCGGATGGCGGCGAATAATTCTGTAATGATGACAAATGCTAATAAATCTCTTACGTTTAAAAAAAAAAAAAACATGAAGACCTAGCTCACAATCTTACATTATTAGAGTTCAGATCTTGGTCCCCCGATCATTCACTTATCCAAATGAGATCCTCATTACCGCAACAGTGGTCAAACCCTAGGGGAACCCAAATACCAAGGATAAGTGTGGCTGGGTCTAGTCTGGACCATAATGATTGACTCTTACCAGACGTGTCCAAATCTAACCCTCGTAGTGACATAGCATCAGATACCTTAAGCATGCCCGAGGGCCCCTCGATGGGAATACCCTCTGCAATATCAGATTACGAGGTGGATATGGGGGATAATAGGTCTTTAGATCAAAGTTACGAAGCAGGTACCTTAACAGGTTTTGATGCCTTCGGCTCTATAATGTCATGGAATGTTGCGAGGCTAAGTGCTAAGATGCAAAGTCCAGAGTGGGCCCTGTTTGTTAGCCAGTTTACTATTTGTATATTTCAGGAAACTTGGCTCCTTGCCCCCCAGCATTTCCAGGGGTTTTTAAATTTTAGTGTTCCTGCTGAAAAGAGTGATCATGGAAGACCTTCGGGTGGCCTCACAATCTGGGTCAAGCAGGACTCTGGAATCATTGTAAAGGAGTTCCCGAAGAGTCACAAGGATATCCAGATTGTTTCCCTTACTTATAACCAATCAGAATTGCTGTACATTTATAATGTTTATGCATGGAGTCCAGGGGGGCAGAAGTCTGGTACTCTTGTTGCACTCAACGATCTTATAGATAAATACTCCGCACACTCACGGTTGATTGTTGCAGGAGATTTTAATGTAAATTTTGAACCCTTATCAAGTGACGATTCTTACCTCTTAGAGGAACAGGACAGCCAGTGGGGGGTTCCTAAGCTCAAGCTGAACCCAGTAAGAGGTGGACTGATCTGGTTATTCAGATTAACTCCATCTGCCTAAATAAAGGGTTAAGGGCGGCTAATGGCAGAACCCCTAAAGACAAGATGGGTGCTGTTACATTTAAGAGCGGCAAGTAGAATTGATTACATTTTAGTCCATCTTGAGCTGTGGAAGTATTTAGACGACATGTTGGTTGTAGATCGCCTTGAGAGCAATCACAACCCTCTATGTATGACTTTCTCATATCGGAAAGTGCCAGTCGCACTAGAGGAACTGAGCAATGTAATTCCCCAAGCTGTCCTCACAAATGACATGCGCCACTTGAAGTGGGTCAAAGTAGCCCAAAGCCAGTCAAATCTTGATTTTATCTTAAAAAACTTTAGAACGCGCTACCAAGGAACTGAGCGGCTGCGTTGTCCATGATGCCTCAACTTCAGGGAGAGATAGTGTTATCAAGGTGCACGAAACTCTGTTCTCTCAAATAAAGGGCTAATTTTTGAAAACATACAACCCAAATAAAACCCCAAACAACCATTCCCCTAGGTGGTATAACAACGATTGTAGGAAGGCCCGGCTAGACCTAGGTCAGGCTATTAAAACCGGTCCTAGTACCAGTGTTCATCAAGCCAGGAGCATGTATAAAATTGTCGTACAAAAATCTAAGCGCGCCTGGGATGAAATAAGGTGGGGGGAACTTAAGGAGGCCAGCACAATCAGGAATTCCAAACAATTTTGGGATTTAGTAAAATGGGGGTCAGGAGGCTGCCCGGAAAAGCCTCAAAATTGGGTAGCCCAAGGGGACTGGGTGCCCCATTTCATGCCCCAATATGCTAAAGGGCAGGACTTGCCCACGGAGCAAAGAGAGAGAATGGAATATATCCCCTGGGTGGAAGACGCGTTCACCATCAGGGACATTGAATGTGCACTAGACTCCATTACACCTGGTAGAGCGCCAGGAATAGACGGTGTCCCAGCTGACATCTTCCTGCATGACAGAGAACCATGGGGAAATTACATTTTACTATTGGCAAATTCGATAGCCAAAGGTTCACCAATACCTGAATCGTGGAACGGGGCAGAAATAATCCCTGTTTTTAAAAAAGGCGACAAGTCCCTCCCAGGCAATTATCGCCCTATCAGCTTAATCGACACCATCCAAAAGATTTATGGCAGATTGGTACTAAACAAAGTTCTTGCCGCCTTTGATCTCGTTCCGCGCACAAACCTTTGGCTCGTATTGGAAGATATGGGCATGCCTCCCACCCTTCTTTCCCTGATTGTGGAACTACATGAGCATACTTATGCCCAAATAAGATGGGAACCTCCTGGAAGTGTCACCAACCAGTTCCCAGTAGAGAGAGAAGTGCACCAAGGCTGCGTGTTAGCCCCAACGCTCTTCTCTCTCTATATCAACAATGTGGCAAAGGTTTTGATTGAGGCAAATGTTGATGCTCCAATCTTAGCAGGCGCCAAAGTACCTATTTTAATGTTCGCCGATGATTGCCTTATTATTTCTAAGACCCCGAGTGGCTTGCAATAAGCGCTTGGCATCTTTGAAGCCTTTTGTATTAATCATGGGCTTGAAATTAATGTTTTAAAATCAAAATTCATGTCTTTTAATCAGCATAGGTCATTCAGAGGAAAAATATTAATGAATAAATTACCCCTGCAACAAGTAATATCTGGGTGTAACCATCCAGCATGACCTGCGATGGAATGAACAGATAGACCTTGCAGCCCTAAAACATAGGCAACTTGCAGGGGTATTGAACAGCGAACACACCAAGTCCTTGACTAAACCAGTGGCCCCTGCAATTATGGTCTATAAAGCAAAGGCTATAAGTGCAGCCCTTTATGGTGTAGAAATCTGGGGGCACGGGAACCTAAATAAGCTGACATGTTCCGAAAATAGTTTTTTGCGTAAGTTTACCATGCTACCACAGAGTACCCCCATGGGGCCTGTCTTTCAGGATCTAGGCATGAAACCAATCAAGATCATCGCAAACCTTCACCCAGTGTTATACTGGAGGCGAATATGGGTCCCGCCGGAATTGGAAATATTCGCAAGGGGCCTCCTTGATATTATTAAAAGTGATGTCTTCCACCAGATAAAATGGCTCTCTGTAATTGGAGTGATTCTCAGGGAGCTGGGTCTGGTGGAGACATGGGAGGACCCGACGAATGCCACATTTCCATCAAAAAAAGCGTTAAAGAACATGTATTGGGGAATGATATTCTCCAAATTGTTTAGGACCACTCCCCCACTTTCACTAACCGGGGTTTTTCTTGGAGTTCAAGGATGAGACGTTATTCGAGCCATTCTGGGACTACATAACCAAACCACTGGACAGAAAGCTTTACTTTCAATTGAGACTTGGCAGTATTCCTGTCAGAGCATTCACATCCAGGTGGTCTAGTGGTGGAAATGCCTCATGTCCATTCTGCCCGAATTCCAAGGAAACTATCAGCCACCTGCTCTTCGAATGTCAAGCATACTCTTCCCCGCGTATAGCATGGTTGCGTCCAATGGCTAAACTGTTGGGCACTCGGAGTGGACTACTGGCCCTTAGAATCATTTGCACAAACCCCAGCCCCCTAATATATATAGCAGTTGCCAAATTCTTGGGATGGGCATGGGTTATTAGAAGCAAATGTCTAAAGGGATAAGTAATTTTATGATTAATTTTAAGACTCTTGATGTACTTAGCATTGATGAAATTTTTCTATTCTGATGAATTTTAGCTATTGTAGTATTCTGTGTAAATTTTATCTCTATTTTTATCACATGAATTGTTTTAAAATGCATTGCTTTTATGACAATCGTCAAATAAAGCTTGTTTGACTGACTGACTGGTAGGTCAATATTAAAAAATCGATATTTTGTCTGCCTACCGTTGCAAGGGCTTCCCTTGGACAACTGCTTGTTCTGGTGCTTCCCTTGCTGCCCCAGGTCTCATGGGTCATGAAGGTAGCAGCAGGGACTTAAAGTAAACCCGACAGCCCTACCGTCACCCTTCAGCAGCAAACTGGGGGATTAAGGGCAGGATATTGGGTGTCATCGGGGATCAAACCATGCATGATGTCACTTCCGCTAATTTGACATTCTACCTTTTACAATAAATGCCCATATGTATAGAAGACACATTTTTCTTATAGTTCTTTAGACATTTAGCATATGACTGAAGAATAACACATTTTGAAAACCATGAAAATGTACAAAATATGAAATGATTCAATTAGGAAGCATTTCGCCAGCTTTAATTATTTCCACCCATCCGCATTCTGAAATCTTAATATCTAATCAAACATGCCACTGAGCTCTGACATTGTGAACACTCTCCATTAACTTCTCTGGAAACAACGAGTGCCCCAGAAGTGCCTGGGGGGCGGACAAGGACTTCTGCTGTAATATTGATGAACTCAGGATTTCCTGCTCCCAGGCTGTCAGTCAAAGAGCTTCAGAGTAGGGCTGCATTCAGACTTCTGATGCAAGAAAGAATTGTGTGAGAATGATGTCTCTGATAGAGGGACATGCAACAGCGACAACGCGCCTGGAGGCACTCGTGGAAGTGACAACTCTGATGTAGGTACATGCAACAGCGACAACGCGCATGGTGGCACTCGTGAAAGTGACAGCTCTGATGGAGGCACATGCAACAGCGTCAACAAGCATGGAGGCACTCGTGAAAGCGACAACTCTGATAGAGGGACATGCAACAGTGACAACGCGCCTGGAGGCACTCGTGAAAGCGACAACTCTGATAGAAGGACATGCAACAGTGACAAAGCGCCTGGAGGCACTTGTGAAAGCCACAACTCTGATGGAGGCACATGCAACAGCAACAACGCGCACAGAGTCAGTCATGAATGCAACAACTTTGGTGGAGGCACATGCAACAGTGATAACGCGCATGGAGGCACTCAAAAAAGTAACAACTCTGATAGAGGCACATGTGTAGGAAGCTGGCTCTGTATATACTATACAACAGTGAGGTACAGTGTGCACAGAGTCCAGTGTAATCCCAAAAGTAGGCAGAAGTAAAGTTAGATAGCACCTCACTCTCTATTTGTGGTAGTGTGGTCGAGCAGTAAGGCAGTATCAGAGGACATTGTTAAGCATTTGTTGTACACACTCAGTCAGCAAATAAATTCACACACTCAAAGACTGAACTTCAGACCAATCTATAAAAATATTCTTTTAATTATTTTATTTTCTAGAACCAAGCAAGCCTGGCACAGGTAAGCAATAATACTTTACAGTAGTAATGCAATTGAAATACAGTTTGAATAATAATTGTATATGCACTTTGGTTTGATTTACAGTATGGATGCAGAGAAATGCAATACTTAGTAAATTCAGTACATAAACTTGAATAGGCTTTTTAGTAAAATAGAAGGTAAGTAACTTTTGAGATTATTAGGCTTACACAGAGTAGTATACATAGATACTACTCTATGACATTTCCTGAAAACAGGTAAGTAAAATCGTTTTTGTTAGATAATGCAATTTGAACGAATTTCTTTAGTTTCTCAAACTCTACACTTAGAAACTTTTCACAGAAAAACAGTCAATATTATCCTATGGAGGAAAATAGTGTTATCGGTTTTGAGGTAAGTATTTGATAGTGGTTGTTGAGGTTCTGGGGGTAGACTCAGGGGTCCTCCAGGGTCAAGGATGTACTCTAGTTGCATCCTCAGCAGCACTAGGGCGGCCGGGTGCAGAGTGCTGAGGCCGAATTGGTCCTGACCGGAGGTGGCTGCAGTCCCTGGTCTCCTTCTTTCTGGCCCTCTTCCCTTGGTGTCCCTCCACTCCCGGTTCCTAAAGTGAAGACCCTGGGTATCTTTCTGAATCCCCAGCTTACAGTTCTCCCGCAAGTAAATTCTGTGGTCTCTTCATCTTTCTTTTCCCTCAGAGTAATTAGGAAAGTTTCCCGTTTTTTTTCCCCTCCAGCTTTAAAAATCATTTTGATGGCCATGGTACTGTCCCGTATAGACTATGGCAACATAGTCTATAACGGGGCCCCTGCATACATGGTTCATCGTCTACAGCTTGTGCAGAATCAGGCGGCCCGTCTGATCCATGGCCTTCCCAGATATCATCGGGTTACCCCTTTACTTAAGACCTTGCACTGGCTCCCTATAAGGGAGCGGGCCCTGTTTAAACTCGGCTGCCTTACCTATCAAGCCAGAGCAGGTACTGCTCCCAAGTTTATTTGTTCACTCATCAAACCATACTGCCCAGGCAGAGAACTCCGCTCGGCCCATCTAGCCCTCCTTACCATCCCTCGCTTTAAAAAGCAGAGGGCGGGCGGAGTGAGATTCGCTGTCCTGGCTCCAACGTTCTGGAACTCCCTCCCGATTGCTCTGCGCACCTCACTTTCCTACCCCCTTTTTCGGAAATCTCTTAAAACTTTTTTGTTCACCCAAGCTTACCCCTAAAACTCCTTTCTGCTGCCCCCACTGATCATCACTAGCGCCATGAAACCGTTGGGTATGCGAGCGCTGTACAAATGTTTTTAAATTCAAATTCAAATTCAATGTTATCCAATGGGGGATAGGGGGCCTTTGGTTGGTGGCTTCTGGCAAGCAGGCCACTTGGTTGTGGGAGCAAAGCTCCTGGACTTTTGCTCAGGGCAAATGGGGAAACAAATTAGCACAAAGGTGCACCCCCAACAGCACTAGAGCGTCTGGGTGCAGGGTGTTGTTTCGATGTTGGGCGCCCTGTTGTTTTCAATGGGGAACCTCTGGTTTGCAAAGGCACTACAGGCTTGGGGACGAAGGTCTTATGGGTGCGACCACCACTTCAAGAGGTAAGTTGGAAAGTTAGGGGTTGGTTAGGCACCATCGGTTTTTGAACACAAGGCCGTGGGGTGTCGGGTGCAGGGGTGCATTTGGGGTCGGATCTTCTTACCGTTTTTTGAACATAAGGCCGTGGGGCGTCGGGTGCAGGGTTGCCTTTTGGGGTCGGATCTTCTTACCAGCTCCTGGTCGCGGTTAGCGGGGCCTTCTGGATTTAGACTGCAGGCGTCGGCTGGAGTCTTGTGGCAGATCAGGGGTCGCCAGATCTCGGGTCAGGATCGCTGGGGTGACCGCCTTGTGGTGTTTGCCCACTTGAGCTCGGGCCGTGGACGGTGGGTGCAGAGTGGTGCAGATTTGCGGTTTCTACCAAGGCCAGTGGGTGTAGATGAACAAATCCGGTGTTCACGGGAGACAAAGTCTTTGTGGTTGAAGGCAGACAGGTACAATGGTTTTTTTTGAGGTTTCTGGCTGCCGGACACACCAGGATTTTGCAGGAGCAGGTTCGAGGTCGAGACAGGCCACTAGGGCTGTGGCAAATCCAGTGGGCATCTTCCTATTGTTCGCTGCTGCATGGCTGTTCAGTCCTTCTTCTTCTTCTACTTCTAGTTTCTTCTTGTCTGAGGAAGCAATGTTCAGGGCGGCCCCTAAATACTAGATTTAGGGGCGTTACCGGTGGGTAAAAGGCAGGGACCAATGGGTCCTGTCCCTGAGGTGGGTACACCCCCTATTATGCCACCCTCCAGTGGGAGGAGGGCATGAGCCTGTCCCTGGTTGGCTGAGTACCCCCATCTGCAAGATGGCGGGGACTGATAGTTGTACTTCACCTCGCCTCACCCACCTGAGGGGTGGAGTTGGCTGAGGTAAGCACACCTCTCTCCCTCACTTGTTTTTCCTGACAGTTCTCCCGCCCAAAGTGGGAGTCAGAACCTGTGGGGACCAGTTGCTGAAAGCAGCAAGTGGTCTGGGGAAGCTCACAAAAAGGCATCAAACCTTTGAAGCTTCCCCTTTGGGAACCCTGCCCATCCTGGGGGAGAATTCATGGCACTTCGTCCCAGGAGGTGCATTGTTTCAGGCCCCGGAGAGCAGCAGGCTCTCGACCCAGGGGTCCAGAAACATGTCTGGCGGTGGCAGCTGAAAGCAGCCACTCAGCCTGGACACTAGAGGTAGGTTAGTTTCCAGGGAGCATCTCCAAGATGCCCTCTGTGCGCATTTTTTATTAAATCCCACACTGGCATCAGTGTGGGTTTAATGTGCTTTGATGTTTGACACCAAACTTCTCCGTTTTCAATGTAGCCATTATGGTGCTGTGGAGTTCATAATGATAAACACCCAGCACCATATACTGTTAATGGCAGCACTGCACTTACAATGACTAAGAATGGACTTAGACCCTGTAGGGGTACTGGGCTAATGCCCTGTACCCTCACCACTAGTATAGTGCACCCAGCAAGAGGGATGACTAATCTAAGCCTGGTCAGTGGGTTGTAGGCAGGGCACACAGAGATGTATTTATTTATTTATGAGACTTATATAGTGCCTGAATCACCCCAAAGGAGTATCTCTGCACTGAGACTGCTCGTGGCCCTACCTGGGAAGAGTTAGAACAGTGCAGTTTTCAGGAGTTTTCTGAAAGCCATGTTAGTACACTGGCGCATCTGTATGGGTAGATGGTTCCAGTAGTGGGGGGCCATGTCGACTCTTCACTCTTCCGTACCAAAACATGCAGCCTGCAAAGGCAGTGTGTGTATGTAAAGGTACAGGGCATCTAAGGGAGGCACAATAAGTGCTGCAGCCCTCAAAGGTCTTCCCTCGTCACAGTGCCCTGGGTACCTGTGGTACCATTAACCAAGGGCTGACCTGTGGCTAGAAATGCCAATTGGGTTAGTTTTGGGGAAAGAACATAGGGAACCTGATTGGCAGAGACCCAGGGCACATCAAGCCAAATGCATCAGTAGTCTGGTAAAAAGTGGGGGGTTACTGCAATGGAATCCCACTTTCCTACAACATGCAACAGCGCTGACTGATTGAAGCACATGCAACGGCAACGACTGATTGAGGCACATGCAAAAACAATGACTGATTGAGGCACATGCAATAGCACTAACTGATTGAGAGACATGCAATAGTGCTGATTGATTGAGGTACATCCAACAGTACTGACTGGTTGAGGCGAATGCAACAGAGACAACGTGCATGACAACACTCATGAAAGCGACAACTCTCATGGGTGACACATGCAACAGCACTGAATAACTGAGGCACATACAACACAACTGGCCTATTGAGGCACATGAAACAGCACTGATCGATTGAGGTACATGCAACAGCACTGACTGATTGAGGTAAATGCAACAGCAACAATGTACTTGGAGGCATTCGCGGCAGCATCAACTCTGATGGAGGCACATGCAATAGTGCTGACTTTGATGAGGCACATGCAACAGCGCTGACTTTGATAACGCACATGCAACAGCACTGACTTTTATGAGGCACATGCAACAGCACAATGCTCATGGAGGTACTTGTGACTGCGACCACTCTGATGGATGCATACAAATGAGAGATTGCACTGATGGAGGACCATTTAAGAGCGTTGATTGACTGAGGCACATTCAAGAGCGCTGACTGATTGAGGCACATGCAACAGCACTCACTTTGATGAAGCACACTGCACACCCAACAGCAACAATGCACATGGAGGCACTTGTGACAGCAACAACTCTGATGGAGGCACATGCAACAGCGACAGCGCGCATGGAGGCACTAGTGACAATGATAACGCTGATGGAGGCACATGCAACAGCGACAACGTGCACGGAGGCACTCGTGACAATGATAACTCTGATGGAGGCATACAAATGAGAGAGGACACTGATGGAGGACCATTCAAGAGTGTTGATTGACTGAGGCACATTCAACACTGCTGACTGACTGGGGCACCTGCAACAGCGCTGACTGAGGCACATGCAACAGTGCTGAATGAGGCACATGCAAGAGGGCTGACTGAGGCACATGCAACAGTGCTGACTGAGGCACATGCAACAGTACTGACTGAGGCACATGCAAAAATGCTGACTGAGGCACATGCAACAGTGCTGACTGAGGCACATGCAACAGTACTGACTGAGGCACATGCAAAAATGCTGACTGAGGCACATGCAACAGTGCTGTCTGAGGCATATGCAACAGGGCTGACTGTAACAGAGGTAAACACGACAGCAACAACTTTGATAGAGGCAAAAGCTTTATGGAGAAGGCTCTGCTGGAGGCAAAAGCAATAGCACTGATGGATGGAGGCATACACAACAAAAGAGCACTGGCTGTAATAGAGGCACAAACAACCACGACAACACTAATGGAGGTATTCCCAACAGCGATAATTCAGTTGTAGGCATATGAATGAGCAAGTACTCTAATGGAAGCAAAGTCAACAGTACTGCCTTTGATGGAAGTACATGCAACAACGCTGACTGTGATGGAGGCACATGCACCAGCGCTAACTGTGATGGAGGCACATGCAACAGCACTGACTGTGATGGAGGCACATGCACCAGCGCTAACTGTGATGGAGGCACATGCAACAGCACTGACTGTGATGGAGGCACATGCAACAGCGCTGACTGTGACATAGGCACATGCAACAGAGCTGACTGTGATGGAGTCAAATACAACAGCGCTGACTGTGATGGAGACACCTGAAACAGCTCTGACTGTGATGGAGGCACATGGAACAGCACTGACTCTGACATAGGCACACGCAACAGCACTGACTGTGGTGGATGCAAATGCAACAGCGCTGATTATGAAAGAGGCACACGCATCAGCGCTGACTGTCAAAATATTGCGAAACTGCAGCTGACTATACATTTGGCACCTCAATTTTTGTGTCCACAATATCTTAAAGTTGTGTGCCGTAGCCTCCGAGACCTGCTACAGTTGGGTCTCACTGGAAATCGGGAAACACCAAATGAAAAAAATGGAGGCAGCACCAGGGATGGAGTCACAACAGCAAATATCTTCTAATCAGATGTCTTTATTCTTCTTTAGGTTAAAACAACAGGACAACAGCCAAAGCGTTTCGCTCCTTTTATAGGAACTTCATCAGGGCAAGAGACTCCTGTATCGAACAAGTCCCACTTTAAGAATCAAGGCGATGGTCAAAGATATAGACAATGTAATGTCAAATTACGGCCGGAGCACGTGGGTGTCCCTATATAGTGTCGGTATAATATTCCGACTGATGTCTGTTATCTGTAATAACTCCCTCTCAGGTATCTGATGGAGTACTACTTGATTAAATGATCAGAAGGGTCTGGACATGCAGATTTGTGATTGCGGTCAAAATATCACACGCGCCTGAATGCAGATATTATTTATAGGTGACACACGTCCATAATCATCTGAACAAAAGGTAGTACTAAGGAATAAAAAAACAGTAGTGGTAGCTACCGGCGACACCAGTGGACGAATGGAGTCAAAATCAACTCCAGTCGTTACAATCAGAAGAGCCTCGTATTGCGGCGGCCATAAATACGCCCGCGTCTGCAGTGAAAAAGACTACTGCCAGCTCGGGCATATTTATGGCCGCCGCAATACGAGGCTCTTCTGATTGTAACGACTGGAGTGGATTTCGGCTCCAATCATCCAGGAGTGTCACCGGGAGCTACACACTACTGTTTTTTGATTCCTTAGAACTACCTTTTGTTCAGATGATTATGGACGAATGCCAAATAAATTATATTTGTATTCAGGCGCGTGTGCTTTTTGACCGCAATCACAAATCTGCGTGTCCGGACCCTTCTGATCATTTAATCACGTAGTACTCCGTCAGATAACTGTGAGGGAGTTATTACAGATAACAGACATCAGTCGGAATATTATACCAGCACTATATAGGGACAGCCACGTGCTCCGGCCGTAATTTGACATTACATTGTCTACGTCTTTGGGCTGACCATCGCCTTGATTCTTAAAGTGGGACTTGTTTGATACAGGAGTCTCTTGCCCTGATGAAGTTCCTATAAAAGGAACAAAACGCGTTGGCTGTTGTCCTGTTGTTTTAACCTAAAGAAGAATAAAGACATCTGATTAGAACATATTGGCTATTGTGACTCCATCCCTGGTGCTGCCTCCATTCTTTTCAACAGCCCTGACTGTGAAGGAGACACATAACAGCAACAACGCTACTGGAGCAAATCGCAACACCTCTGACTTTGAGGGAGGCCCACAGAATATGGACGACTCAAATTAGATTCATCTCACCCTTAAGCAGATGCTTAGCACCATTCCTGGTATAGAATGTGACTGCCGATATATTAATCTGCAGGAAAGATAACCAGTTAAAAATGTGACCTTATATATTCAAGATTACTTAGCAAACTTCTCTGCCCCAGTTCGTAACAACTGCTTTAACTATAGAGGACTTTGGGAGAGGAAAGGCCCTTAAAGCTTTTGGCATTAATATGTAACCCCAAAAGGAAGAGAAGACATCCACAGAAAACAACTGGACAGTCTGCTGATTGTATGCCAGCATTAATGGCAGGGCCGCTGGAACTGTTTGCCACATGATTATGGATTTGTCACATTTATCATATAATCAATCATCTGCACCATAATATACAGAGTTTAACAAACAAAATGTGTTTGTAGCTCAAAGGAATCAAAAGTTACTATAAACATTGCAATACATATCACTGTGCGGTGGAACGACCTGCACAAAGGTTTGACTGGTCATCTTTCGTGGCTGATTGCTGTATTTGGGTATTAATCTGGTGCTAGCAAGGTGAAATATTTGCCAAGACAGTCTCACCATGTGTGAAAATGAAATAATGATGTAATACTATCACAAACAGTGCTGTGTCATACCACACAATTTGCCTTGTCTTCTTGCTTTGTTTAGGCAACCCTGCTGCATCATTTAGTTTTTCCTGCTACAGAATTCCAGTTAGCCTGATTCATGTTGCAACAGAACTACTTTAAACAAGCATTTACAATGCAATAGGTCTCGCATTGGCGAGCGTTTGAGCCATTGGCACTGTAAATGGCAATGCCTTTTATAAAAATTTAAAAGGCATTGTCATTTACAATACCAACAGTCCAAAGTCCTGCAAATCCAATACCTATTGCAGAGCGCAGGGTCTGTGAAGCGGGCACTGTGCTCATTATTAAATTGTAAAAAAAAAGAGTGCGGTGTCCCTGAAGCGGGCGCTGCGCTCATTATTAAAGTTTTTTTTAAAATTAATAAACAGAGTGTGATGTCCCTGATGTGGCAGCCACACTCAGTTTTAAAGTTTAAAAAAATAAATAAACAGAGCGCAGTGAACCTGAAGCGGGCACAGCGCTCAGTAGTACATTTAAATTTTTTTTTATAATAAAACCTAGCACAATGTCCCTGAAGCGGGTGCCACGCTCAGTATTAAAGTTAAAATAAAAAATAAAATAAACAGTGCGTGGTGTCCCTGAAGCGGGCGCTGCGCTCAACATCAAACTTTAAAAACATTTTTTTTAACTGAGAGCGTTGTCCCTAAAGCGGGGGCCACGCTCAGCATGCAAATACAACAAAGCAGCCCCCATTGTCACCATTAGTGTCAATAAATAAAATAGTGCTTACTTACGAGATAAAGCAGACTGTGTATCGAACCAAGAAAAAGGTCCAGTCCATATGGGCGGTAACAAATGGCGACAAGGCGGTACCCAGGAGGGACCTCATACTGAATCAGGCGCCAGCCTTTACGAAAGACAATGATGCAAGCCAATTAAAAATATGGGCAGAGAGTGGGCGGGCCTTCCACTGCATACTCTATTACAGCATGCCTCGCCGAGCGAACTGCGCATGGGCACTGCTTAGGCTCGACTTAAAAAGGGTATTGAAATTATCAAAACAACATAGCCTGTTCAGAGAGGTCAATTAATTATTCATAACCATTTCAAGATGGGAATTCCATGTCAGTTACTAAAAAATGAGACTCCAAAATATGTATGCATCAAGAGCCTGTGTGGTCATCCAGGTGCCAATTATATGCACACTTGCGCCTGAAAAGCTATTCACCTGTGACATGGGATAGTTGAGGGTATTTTGGAAGATACAGAGCTGTGTCTTCAGTTTGTGTAGTGCATTTGAGTGTTTTTCAGAGTGCATGGAGATGTATGTGACCTCATTACAAACAGGCCAATAATCTTGAATCAGGATTACAGCTGCTGTGCTACTGCTGCACTTTTTTCCTGGCACACATTTCACCAAGGAAAACCTGCCAATAATTCTGCAGGGAATGTTTTGCACATTCCGAGTTTTTCATCTCATAACTGAGAATTACTGCAATATTTCCCATTCTCATTAACTCTGTGCGAAACTGTGAAATGTATTTTGTTGAAATTTTATGAAAATTGTGCAAACGTACACAAAATGTCATGGAAGTAAATTTAGCAGTTTCTCTTGTGGAAGTGTAATGGGACACTTTGAAAAATATTGCATATTACACATTTAAAAAATCCAGCAAGAGGTTAGTTCACAAAGGAACAGTCTACCTCAAAATATTTTCGGCTACAAGAACCAAAAGCTGCTCCAAACAGTCCGCCACATAACAAATGTCAGCCAAAATGTTTGCAGCTCTGAAATTCACCGCATATTGCAAATCTCACATAATTTGAACTTTATGAATTTTGTGAGCATAAATCTATTTTAAGACAGCTTTAATTCTGAGGTTCAAAACTCAGAATTGGGAGGTAAAACCGTACCCAGTAAATGCCACACCTGGTGGTATTTATATGTATCATGTGGGGTCATACCCCTGCAATTACCACAGTCCATGGAACAGAGCCCTTAATCCTTTACTATCCTAGGCTTTCGATTGTATTTCTTAAGTCCATATTTAACTTTTCTCTGCTGACATGTAGAGATCATGCAAGAAATATTAAGACATGCTAATCCACTTTCAAAGGTCGCTACATTGAATGTCTATGTATAAAATGAGTTTTGTGAAGCCAGTGGTTCTGTTTTTCAGCTGTGCCTCCAGTAAAGCAGCAAATGCAACAGTATGGCCAGTGGCGTAATAAAACTTGAGGGTGCCCTCTTGCAAGGTACATAGAGGGGCCCCCTCTGGTCTTAATCAAGAGCTCTCAGGTCAGGGTACTGTGCTAACAGGGCACCTGGAGCTTGGGGGCCCCCACTCACCGTGGAGGCTGCGGGGCCAATTTTACTCCACTGGGTATGGTGTAACAGTTTGTTGTAAGGATCATGTCTTCCAGGACAGAGACCTCTTCTTTATTTCAGTTTGAAGACGTGTTATTGACCATGTAACAAGTAATGAATTGGTATTTCATCGAAGGCAGATTTCTGGCAAGTGCTTTTATTCTGTAAATGAAAAAAGAACATGAGTGATAAGCAAGATCAATCAAAAATACATTCAGTGATTATTTAGTATAGAAATAGTTGCAGGAATATCATAAACCTTATGAGGTTTCGACCCATGAATCTATTCTTTTATCTATTTTAATCACTTGCTTTTAGGCTTCTTTATTTTAGGTTTAGGTTCTGAAACACATCCAAGGCAGGCTCTATTTTACCTTTGGCCCAGAGACTGGATGTCATTATCGTTCCCAGAATTCATGAAAGTGCCAACTCATCTAAACAATGACTTTGCAAACACCTAAAGTGACATACGTCTGAAACAAGTTCCCTGTTATCTCTGTCTCAAGGTTAGACAGAGAACACTTAAGTAAACATGAGCTAAAAAATCTTTGGCTGCCTGATCATTGGCCCATCTATCTCTGACTAAGATACCACGGGTCATTGCCTTTCTAGGAACCTGCAATGATGTCAAATCACCCAGACAATGACATAGATGAAAAAACACCTAATGTGACATCAGCCTGAGACAAGAGCCTTGTTATCTATATGTCAAGGTCAGATAACAGCAATAACCTAAATAATGTTGTCTGAATTGATTTATCTTGACCATATATATTTAGAATAATCCATCCAAGACTCATTTTTTGATGCCCACAGGCTATGTTAGAAATTTCAAAGGTTATGTCAGAAATTCTCCATATCAGAGAAGCAACAGTGTAAAAGACCTGTCAAGGGACCATTTTTTGAGATACACACATCACCAATGTAACAGATGCAGATTGCAGATCCAGATGTGCACAGCACCAGATTTCTTTGTGTTTGCAGAAGCCTCCAGCAAGACTCTCTGAGGCTTTAAGATGCATTCAATCCTGCCTCCACAAACTGGTGCCAGGATTGTGTTCTTAGGTAGACGCAATCTCCTAGCTCTTGGCCTTGTGCTCACAAGCTATTCCAAACAGACAACAAACCCTGTTGTCCAGGTATGCACACCACCTCCAAAACTCAGGCTTACTATTTATTCATCTGCTAGAACTAGCACAGTGCTTATAGATAGCGCAGTGAGGGTGTTAAGGGCTATACATTGTGATGTTTGCGATGTTTTCCCCGTTTTCACTGGCATTGAAAACCTTAGCTGTTTTTTTATCTTCTGTGATGTTATCAGTATTGTATGCACTAGATCCTTGAGTTCTAAAATAACTATTTGAAAAATAAATATATTGAAATGCATATTCCTTTACTAGTGCTCTTGAGTGTGTAAATCATTAATGAAAGATCATTTGGATTGCCACTGATCTCTGCTAGTAACTCAAAACCATTGACACAAACTAAATGATGTAGGCTGGGGTTCTGTCGGGGCTACAATAACCTGTCTTTCACATTCAGCGCTGGTTTATTGGACTAAGTTCACTTTTCTCACTCGTGAGCGTGAAAACAAACCTTATAGAGTTACGCCAGAGACTCTTTTTACTCAACAAGCTAAACTATATAATAAAAGCCACAAAAACTCTATTTTCTCATGCTACAAAACATTTGGTATGAATGAATGGTGCAAGTGGTGGAAAGATGTTGTGAATACGCATTGGCAAAACCAATAGTTCTCTTTTTTGGGACCTACTGATGCGACCCATCACTGACTATTCTTGCTGGCTTCTGGGTGGCCCGAGGACTACTGGGCCACAGTCAGCTGTGCTGTGCCCACCTGCCCACATAAACATTTACCACCACGACCATGCCTACATTATGGGAATAAGCCCCAGATCCCTCCGAAGGGAACAGTGATACACGACGTACTTGGTCTCGGGGAGCGAGAGACTCCCCCGGGATGTGATATGTTGCGCAATACAAATATCCAGACTAGACTAGACTAATGCACCAGCAGACTAACAAATGCAGCCTCCTGGTGCTGTCAAGTTGGTGAGGTGCCCATCCTGGGCAACAATCCCTGCTGCTTTTCCCCATTTAGACTTGTCTATTTTCCGCTGCACCTAATGGTACCCACTATTTGATTTGCTGCCCCCCTGCTTTGCTGCAAACAGTGGGGGGAACCTTGTAAATGAATATATACTAGAGGCCCCAGGGTGTGATGAGGAGTGGGGTGCTCCGTGGTTCTCCTGCTTGTGGGTGCGCCTGTCCTCCGGGGCGCTCCAATGGTTCTCCCGAAGCATGTCAAGGACTCGTTGGCAGCATTCAGAGGGAGAGCCAGTGGAACAGAGAGAGATGTCCCAGGTTCTGCTGATATGACATTGGAGAGCACGCTATCGGACCAATCTCATAAATTTGAAGAAATCCTGAAATCTTTCCTAGAGCTCTAAAAGATGACGCATTGGTGATAGACATGGGCCTCATGCGGAAAGACAATAAGAAAGTGAAAGAACGGGTGGAGGACTCGGAGTCTATGTTGCCCGCACTCAGGCCCGTAGTTGTGGGGGCAGACTATTACATCAAATCCCTGCAAGAGGAGGTCAGCTACCTAAAGAAATATGTTGAGGACCACGAGGGTCGAGCCTGCCACAAAAATGTGAGGATCGTGGGGTTGCTGGAGTTCACCGAATGCCCTAGGATGGAGTTCTACCTCGAAGAGTGGCTCACATAGATGATGCTTAGGGGTAAGCTCACAACCTTCATTTCTGTGGAACAGGCCCATAAATTACTGGGCAGCCCACTCCCTCCCAGCACTACCCTGAGACCGATTGTTGCCTGCCTTTTCAGCTACAGTAACAGAGACCATATACTACAAGTGGCACATGCCAAGAGGCCCTGGATAATTTGTAGCTCTCAGATAAACATATTCTGTGACTACATAGTGGAGGTACAGAGGTGGCAGACCTCCTTCCTGGAGGTGAAGCGACGTCTCCATGATTGCAACATTAAGTATACTTTGCAGTTTCCTGCCACACTAAAGATACTGCATGATGACCACTCTACTTTCTGTGTGACTCCTGGGGAGGCCTGGGCTTGGCTAGAGTGCAGGGGCATCGCCTTGCTTCCCACGAGTGGGGAACTGACCGATTGGAAGGTGCAACAACGTTGAAGGCCCTGCATCAGAAGTGAAAAGGAGGGCCCCTCAAAAGAGCAGGCAGTCAGAGAGAGTCCTAGTGGTTTATGTGGAGGAGTGGCACAATTCAACAACTACCCCCCAGGACTGAGGGAGAGAGGCTTGAGAGCGATGCTTTGGAACGGACCTGGCCCTAGCAAATTTCCTGCTCCTTATTGAGTAGAAATATTGATGCTGCACTACCCTTAGCCCCAATTTGGACAGTAGCTAGAATATATGACTGTTGCATGACTATGTTTCTTTGTATTATAGTGCTGCTGGCTGGGAACCCGTTGGTACACTGACCGATGTTGGGGTATTGAATTTACCTTTTATATCTCATTGTCCTTTTCTCTTTCAGCTATGATACCCATTGCTGCAAGGTTGGTGGTCATTGCAGGGGGTAAGGGTAGTGGTGGGTGGAGTTGAAGTGGAGGATTCCGTGTTGTATCACATGACCAATGCAGATCGTAGATTGGTAACTGGGACGAAATACAGGTTTATGACATGGAACGTTAGAGGTATGGCAGGATATGCTAAGAGGTATTGCATACACCAATATTTGAAGAGGCGCAGAGACTACATAGCCTTTCTTGAAGAGACCCACCTCACCACTCCTGCTTTTGAGAGGTAGCGTAAGAGGTGGTGAGGTACGGTGGTGGGAACCACATGCTCCAAATACGCTGAGGATGCCTAGATATGGGTTGCTCCCGGGGTACCACTTTTAGTGATGCACTCTAGGATTTTTGGGCGGGGGATTTATAGAGCACAAACTTGACCCAAAGGTATTAAAGTAATTTACATGAGCACCAGTTGTGTTACAGATGGACACATTAATTTTTATAAGGCAGGGGGAGAATAAGGGATTTGCCCAGAATCACAGGATGTTGAGTGTCCCTGCCGAGACCAGGCCCAGTTCTAGCAGGGGGCCGGGTGGGCCTGGCCCACCCAAACATGACCTTTGGCCCACCCATTCACTGCAGAAGATACCACAGAGAAAACACTTGTTAAATGCTTCCCCATCTCAACATTGGAACGCCGAAATGTTGTTTCGCTGTCTTCTTTTTTAAAACTGAAATTCGGCAGTGAGTTTTGGGGGTAGAGGTGGAAGAGCAAACACATTAACAGGGAGAGCCGAGCTAGGGCTCTGGCTTAACGCTTAGAGCCCATGCACAAGCTGAGCCCTGAAAATGTTTGGTATGTAAAACAATTCAGAAAAGGGGGTGCTTGAATCCTGATGGAGCAGTGAGCAAGGGACTCATGTCTGAGTATACCCTGCCACACCTATAGTGGCCAAAAACGATTCAGAAAAGGGGGTGGTGATGAACAGAGTGTCTGAATTAAGCAGACCACTCTTAGCCAGTCCAAAGATCAGGGCTTGATCCATCACCGTTATTTAGCTCACTGCCCCATCCCAGCTCAGAACCTGGCTATATGCAAATTAGTCTGTCCCTGGCCCAGTGCATCTTGGGAACAGGGCAGACCAAACTACCAAGCCAATTCTTCACCAGAAAGGATACAAGCTACCGGGGACCGGTTTCTGGCATTTCAGCCTCGTCAGCCCGGCTTGCTTGAATCCTGATGGAGCAGTGAGCAAGGGACTCATGTCTGAGTATACCCTGCCACACCTATAGTGGCCAAAAACGATTCAGAAAAGGGGGTGGTGATGAACATAAGCGTGGAAGGGTATACTCAGATGTGAGTCCCTTGCTCATTGCACCATCAGGATTCAAGCAAGCCGGGCCGACGACGCCTGAAATGGCAGAAACCGGTCCCCGGAAGCTTGTTTCCTTCCCAGTATAAGAATTGGCTTGGTAGTTTGGTTTGCCCTGTTCCCATCATGCACTGGGACAGGAACAGACTAATTTGCATATAGCCAAGTTCTGAGCTGGGATGGTGCAGTGAGCTAAAAAACGGTGATGGATCAAGCCCTGATCTTTGGACTGGGTAAGAGTGGTCTGCTTAATTCAGGCACTCTGTTCATCACCACCCCCTTTTCTGAATCATGGTATGTAAAACATACATCAAATATCACGTAAAAAAATTATAGTCTCTTCAAAATTCAAAAAAGTGTATTTCTTTAACACATGGAAGCTTTGACATATAAATGTCACAATATAGCGCGGCACTACGAAGTATTCGTTCCAAATGCTAGTTTTTTTAAATGTGAGTTTAGAGTCATTCCTGCCCCGTCCTTACACCGGTGACAGTGCCATTAGTGAACCAAAAGGCAAGGCAGTTGTCATGTGGACGCTGTATGTGGCCCAGATTATTATAGAGCAGCATTAGTCTATTTAATCAAACACAATAGGTTTTTGTATAATTGGATTTCCGATTATTATATTTGAATGTCCTTTCATGTGCAAATATGAAGAAAAATGAGTTTTGGTGAAATAAAATATTTGCGCAGGCTCACACAATCTGCAATTTATCCAGGTTTTATGTTTTCACTTTGTACGAATCAGCCACTAAATGGCTATTTGTTTCTCCTTTTCATGATAGTGCTTTGTTTTTACCTCTTGGTGCGGTTTTCTGCTGTTTTTATATAGTGTGAACTCGACCTGGAGATATTGGAGCGCATACATAAACACCAGTTACATTATACAAGGTCACATTCATTTCTGTTGGGCACTGGAGATTTGCCCCGAGTCACAAGATATTCGCGCCAACGTGGAGACTCGAACCTAGCTTGTTCAGTTCCAAAGCTCGAAGCTCTCGCCCTTACGCCACATCCTGGGAAGATTGAGGGTGGCAGGCAGAAGGTACATGAAAGCTCAGCTCATTATGGGCTCGAAGTTCCAACAGGACTTCAAGCTGAGCCAGAGTCAGGCTTCAGGCTCAAGCTCAGATCAAACTTTCAGTGCCAGCGTTCGTAGTGCGAAATGGCGAGGCTTAGGTGTGGTAAAAGGAATCTGCTTAACCTTGAACTACTATTCAATCTGCTTGGAATCCTGGTGCTAGTGCTAAAGCCTAGCCTGCTGGAGATTATAAGAGTTGGGTTGTTGAGTATATGCATCAGCTCTTGCTCTCCAGTAACTCTCCGGGTGCTCTGTATGCCTGTTTGGAAGAAGATATGGTATACATCTTGGGCTTCTAGGCTACCTACAGAATCGACAAACAATTGGGCCTTCATTGGCCCACCTGAACAAAACCTTAGCCCACCCAGAACAAAGAGGCATATTACCAAGGGTGGCGATATTGAATTATCGCCGCTTTAGAGGCAGTTTTCGGCCGCTAAGCGACAATAATTCCATCGCTCTATTAGCAAGCTGTTGCTAACACCAGTTAGCGACAGCTTGTAGGCGATAGCGAGCGGTTTGGGGCCCGCTTTGCGTGTCAGCGATATTTATCGTTAATGACATGCAAAGTGGGCGTACCCAACCGGTTAGCGACTGAAAGCAGTTGCTAACCTCGCTATCGCCTATTACCAAGAAAGGCAAAGTGATGGAAATATTCACGCTAAGCGTGAATATCGCCAAACGCTAACGCCTGCAAATACCAGTTCTTAGCCATGTTATCCAATGGGAGGTGGATAACACGGCTAACAGCATTTGCACGCTAATGCGTGAACACCGCTGGTTTTCCAGTGATATTCACGCTAACGCCTGCAATATTATCGTTTTTGAGATAAACGTTGGTAATAGGACGTTATCTCAGCAAAAATATTGGGTGAAGCGCGGCGTTAAAAAAACTAACGCTAAGCTCAGTTAGCGATAAATATCGCTAACTGTTGGTAATAAGCCCCAAAATTCCTGGAACCGTGCCTGGCCGAGACTCAAACTCGGCGCCCCAGCTCCGAGGTCGAAGCTCTAGCCCTCGACTCAGAGGGGAGGTATGTGGTGTGGATGGGGTTATAAGACGGGCTCCCGCGTCATCCTGCCACATGCGCCTAACCAGGCACTTTCTCCAAACTCCCTAATCCCAGCGTTATTGCGTACTATTCACTACCTGCGTGGGGACAATGGGGCATATTAGCAAGCACCTCGTTAAAATTATCGCTGTTTGAGCGGCAGGAAACCGCGGCTAAAACGGCGATAATGGGCTTGCTAATATGCGTTATAGAATTCCAATAGAATCCCAGGTTAGATGTCCTGCACACCTAACCTGGACTTCTATTGGAATTCTATAACTCATATGAGCAAGCCCATTATCGCCGTTTTAGAGGCAGTTTCCTGCCGCTAAAACGCTGGTGTGTATTTACGTTTAATGTGCGTGTAAACCCCCTTATTGCTGGGTCTGGATCCGGGCACCTCGGCTCACCTCGAGCTGATACATGTCTGTCTGTGTGCACAACGGCTGGGGCCAAAACCGCCACCTCGACCCAGAAGGTAATTAAGTGGTATTTGGGGGTCACCCACTCAGCTGGCTCAAACAAGTATAAACTAGAGGTAAGTGGAAAACTTGCCAAGAAGTCAACCTGTTCGACCTAAAAAAATGCTTTTTGGAGGTTGAGGTAAACTCCTCACCCTCGGCCCTGAGGCGCGTGCAGACACACAGTCTCTCTTCTCTCCCCGTCTGCTCACCTGTTGCGAGGCTGGTACCCGAGAGTGGACCGACCCTCGCATCCCCTCTCGGTAACACTGAGCCCAGCCTGTGAAACCCACTCCCCTGTCCTAATGAGGCCGCCATGCCAGCCACGAACTCTCTCAGAGGGGGTTTCCTTGGCAACGGAAGCCTTCAGAAAGATGTCTGGCAGGCTCCATCCGCGTCAGGGGCCGGGGCTGTCTGGTACCCAGGTGATAGCGCTTGAAGGCAGCGAGGGAGGAATGGGAGTTCAGAGGGGCAATGGGTGCGCCCCCCCCCCCCCCCGCCCTCTGTTCTGCCGACACACTCATCCGCTCAACCGCTAACTTCAAGGATAGCAAACAGGCGGCCTGAGCACGTCTTGTGTTCGGGTACAGGTGTGCATGTCCACCTGCTTTCAGCAGGCTACCTTACTGGTAATGCACAGCACATATTTAGAGCACACAAAATTGTTTCTTAGTAACTGCCTGAGAACTTCTGCTTCGCAGATCAACTTGGCGACACTGGAAGGATGAATGGCTGAGTCAGATGAGAGAGTTGAACTCACTGTTATCTTGACGGGTGCGGGACAAACCAACTTGGACATGGGGGGGGGGCAGAATTACAAGAACTGGCGCATCTCTGCATATTAGCAGAGAGGCACGAGTTAATTTGCGACACGTAAAAAAACCTTTGCGCCACCATGGATGCGTCGCATTTACAATGCGGCGCACTGTGGGGCAAGGATAGCCAGATGCGTGACGCATCTTTTGGCGCAAGGGCAGCGCATTGCTGGAGTTGTGTCGCAAGCATGACGCAACCCCAGCAATGGTCAGGAATGCCCATTCCTAGGATGTACGACATTACAACGCATGCTTTTACATCGCATGCTTTTACAACGCGAGTTTTAAAACGCATACCATTACAACGCAGAGTGCTTTGGGGCGCTGGATAGTTTATTTAATTTACTATTCCAACTCCAGTCCCCTTGGATAGTAGGGAAGGTGTTGGATAGTAAATTAAATATATTCCCTATCCTAGAGCGCCCCCCAGCGCAATGCGTTGTAATGGTTTGCGTTGTAAAAGCTGCGATGTAAAAGCACTGCGTGGTAAAAGTTGCATTGTAAGTGATGTTCCCCCCATTCCTATCATGCTGCATAACTCTTACGCCTGCTTCAAGCAGGCGCAGGGTTTTGACGCAGTGGCGTCGTAAAAGTGACTCCGTGAAATCTTGTAGATTTCACTGCTTTAATTTTTACAAGGCTTTCTCACGCCGGAATGCCCACCCTGCATACATTATACCTGACTTAGGTATAATGTAGTGCAGGGCTTTACAGTTTCTTAGCGCAAACTGCATCCTTGCATCCATTTGGGGAGCAAGTGGGCATTTTTTCACTAAGAAAATAGTGATAAATGCAGAATTACTCTTCTTGAATAGTTCTGTGTAATCTTGTGTAATTCTGAGTGATTATCATGCACGAAATTACGTGAATTCACCCCACCCCTGATACACCCATATGCAGCAGATACTACAGTCTATATTACTGGCTCAGAACAGATGGATATTTGAGAACCCTTCGAATGCCTCGCCTGTGGCACATCAATTGTGGTTGTTGTGTCTCAATCAGATGCTGGTCTTGGAATAGCATGTGTCGAGGTCATGACCTCTGCCTCTTACATGTCATATGGTGGGACTGAAGAGTAGGTTTGGGGGCAGTCTGAGCGGATTACATTCACTGATCCTGCAAGGGAGTCTCTCTCTAGGTGCACACCAAAGAAAGGAATGCCAGATGAACTGAGGACCTGGTCTCAGTGGAGAAGTGTGGCTCAGGGGTTAGAGGCAGCAGACCCGGAAGCTGAGATCGGTCCTGGACCAGGGTTCAATTCCCTGCCTCGGCGGGGTCTTGGGCTAAAAATTCCACGGACTCGATAATTCTCGCCCCGGTGCCTCCTTGACTCACGGGTTCACACTCTGCGACTCTGGGCAATAGCTTGCTTAATCTCCACAATGGCCCCTCGCGGCGGGATGCCTGGCTTTCACCTTGTGGATACCCTGCTGTCTCACAGGGGAATACCAGGAAGGGTTCCCTAAGCAAGCGCCGGGAAACCCACTGCGGGTAGCTGTGCGCTATATAAGCTCAACTACATTTACATTTACAAATTCTGACGCATCTGTCGGTGCAAAAGCAACTCATTGCTGGAGTTGCTCATGAAACTGACACAACTCCAGCAATGTGCCACAACAGATACATGAGTCCCATTCAAAAAGCCCTGTGTCATTCCTTATGCCTGGTCTGAGTAGGCGCAGGGATTTTGACGCAGTGAAGGCGAAGAGCGACGCAGTGAAATCTTGTAGATTTCACAGTGTCAGTTCTACTTGGCTTTTTGCGTGGGAACGCCCACCCTGCATACATTATACTTGACGCAGGTATAATGTGACCCAGGACTCCACAACGTGAGGCATCTTCAGAGATGCGTCACGTTATAAATGGACCGCAACATTTACACAGCAGCTGCATCACAAAAGTGACGCAACGGCGGTGCAAAAGTCACGCAAGGGGCTTGTAAATCTGCCTGGCAGGCTGTCTTTTCATCTTTTGCGATTTCATATGCGCATTTGGCCCAAGGGCATCTGAAGACTACAGGATGCCCAGACGAGAGAAGGTGACGTGATGTGCTCATAATCACAGGGCGTTGAGACTAAGCCTGGGAAAAGCACCTCGATATGCTCATGTAGTTTGAGAAGTTTGCGCTACTTCGCACTACGCAAATTGCAAGTAGCACAGTGCAAACATGCGTAGCATAGTGCAGTGGTCATTTTGTGCTTGCTCGCGGTCCTCAACGTCAAGTTGGCAACCGCGAGCAAGCAAAATGACATCCCGGCGAGACTTTTTCCTCGTTCACGATCAGCAACATCAAGTTGCCAATCGCGAGCGTGGAAAATTAACCTCCTGGCGAGCTTCTCAACACGGGGAGGTCAGGTTTCTCATTGCAAGTGGCCGCGTATGCTTGCGACCGCTCGCGATGAGAAACTACCAGTCCGCGTTTAGAAAGCTGTCGCTCAAGTGGAAATCTACTCAAGGGGCAGAAAACAATCACTTGCACTGTGCAAGATGCATTTTGCACTGATTTCACAGTGCGAACAAGCATCCGGCACTGTGCAATCAGTGCGAACAGCATTTTGCACAGTGCACTACGCAGTTTGTGTAGCAACACGTAGCTCGCGTAGTGCAAAGTGCACTTCGCATAGCTACGCGTAGCGCTACTTTGCAAACTACTCCCAGGGTTAGTTGAGACAACGCTGGGATTCAAACCTGATTCCCAAGCCTAAAGTCAGCAGCGGTAGTCTTTGATGTGAGCGTGAAAGCAGTGCCCTGGGACATCACAATGTTGAAGACAAAAACAGAGACATTGAGAATCTGGCTAATGGATTGAATTTGTGGGGAGAAAAGCGTTCATTAAATCCAACTATGGATGAAATATAACGTGAAATTCCAATATTGTTTTGATTTAAGGTACTTCATAAATATTAAAACTCTTAGCTGCAGTAATGCTGCACTTTGCGAAACCTCAATAGATATTTACACATTGATTGAAATATTAAGCCAGACATCCAATTAGATGCACAGAGTGCAGTCTGTAATTACCCCTCAAGGCCTGCAGCTGAGACTCTAATAACAGCTTACTGACTCTGTCCATGGACAGGACGAGGGGGGGCCGCGGGGGCAGGTACATTCACGTGCTAATAGCATAATGATCTGTAGTCATTCAATAACTTCACTTATTGTCCTTTACCCTGCGTAGGCGCAGCAGCCTGTGCGCGGGCAGCTAATGAGGGCAAGGGCTATTAACGAGTGTTATTGACCAGCTCAGCTGTCAGTACCTCTACAGTGTGGCTCGGTCCTGTGTTCATCTAAATTGCAATCTATGAGTCTATTAATTAATCATAACAAGGATGGTGTTTACTTCTCAGGGTATCTTGAATGGCAACCCTTACCCCCCCCCTCCTAAGGGCGCTCTCTCCAGCTGTCTAAGCCCCCTGAGTCTCCTGACCCTCTATTTTTCAACACCCCCACCCTGTGCATCACCCCATCTTTTCCAGGAGAGTAGACTGCAGTATGTTCCAGGAAATCTCAGATCCACCACAACTCTCAGGCTCAGTGCACCCAGCCTTGCTGAATGGCATAACGTGAATTTGTAAAGCTCAGGTTCACTCTCAAGGGCCTCTTGGCGCTGAATAACAGATGTTTATTGTTACCCAACGCAATGGTACTCATTTTATCTACCTCAGAAGGATGAAAGGCTGAATGTCCCTGCCAAGATTTGAACCTGTAACCATGAGGTCAAACACAGTAACCCTACAGTGGACTTATTAGTAAGCCTGGGCGGAGCAGGTGGAGATGCTCTACGTGGAGCTCCATGGAGTTGGGCACAAACTCCGCTCCGCCCCTTCACCCCCCTTATTAAATATTTATAAAATAAAAATGAAGCTAAATAAAACACACTTACCTTTATCGTGGCGTCTCCGGCTGCCCTCTTCCTCCTCGCCATGTTCCTGCGAAATCCCCTACGTCAGACGTAAGTCGTGTAGGACTGCACACACATGCTGAATGCAGCACACATAGAAAGAGGAAAAAACGAGGATAAATAATATTTATTCTCCTTGTTGCATCTCCTCTATGCCACCTCTGGTGAGGCGTAGACTTTTGATGCATTCCCAAGGGTATTATGTGGGAACATGAACAAACAAACAAAGGCAGTAAGGATTTGAAGGTTGCACTACCCCCAATATACACGAAAGTCAAAGCAAACTCTTATTTGCCAAAGTTGCCCACCTCTTAGGTCTACTGCCTGAGGACCTCAATTTTATAAAAAAAGAAAGAACAGAGAGGCAACAAACAATCAATTATGGTATATCAAGAGAATTGTTTTCAAGAGAAATCTTCATAAGCGTTCACAAAAGAGTAGTAGTCCTTCATTGATGTTCTTCAGATATTTTTATTGCAATCTTCATAAAGTATCTTGAAATCAATACAGCCAACGCGTTTCGCCCAGATCGGGCTTCCTCAGGGCAGATTATTTATAAATGCCGAAAGCACGAAGGTAAGGCACTCTTTGGAAGGCGAAAGTAGGTCTCTGGTTCAGAGTTTCAAACTGTCCGTGCGTTTTTTTTTTAAACACGGACGCCGACGAGAAACGGGACCGGGTGCCAGATATAGGAGCAGCATACAAATCAAAATCCGTAATATCCAGAGACACATATCATAGTGATCGCCGGTGGTATTTCGCTGAATTCTCTTGCAAAGTCAGAACAACTATACCTACTAAAGGCTTTTTTTCTCTGAAGCTCCACTTCCACGAAAGACTTACTTATTTTCTCAGCTTACACTGCTGTTCGTAGTGAGAGTGGGAATCTCTTGGATACCACAATTTGCAGACAGTTTGAAACTCTGAACCAGAGACCTTCCAAAGAGTGCCTTACCTTCGTGCTTTCGGCGTTTATAAATAATCTGCCCTGAGGAAGCCCGATCTGGGCGAAACGCGTTGGCTGTATTGATCTCAAGATACTTTATGAAGATTGCAATAAAAATATCTGAAGAACATCAATGAAGGACTAATAGCTCTTTTGTGAACGCTTATGAAGATTTCTCTTGAAAAAAAATCTCTTGATATACCGTATTTGATTGTTTGTTGCCTCTCTGTTCTTTCTTTTTTTATTATGTGGGAACACCCACCGTAAAGCCCGTGGTACGCCTCCCTATCTCAGAATGAGGCAACTCAGTGACTTGTGCAGCGTTGCCTCAGTCCATATGTACATGTCCATGAAAAGTCACGCAGGATGGCTTTACGTGGCCTTGTAGATATGGCCCTGCAGTGAGCACTGCCGGCCCATCATTGAAAGCGACGTTCTGGTGGTGCAGGAGCTTTATAAATGAGGCTCCCAGTGCTGGAAGCGCAGAGTACCGCAGGGAACCAAGGACCCAGCGCTAGAAGTCGGAAGCATAGAGGTCCACAGGAAACAAAGAACCCAGTGCTGGAAGCCGGAAGCACAGAGTACTGCAGGGAACTAAAAACCCAGTGCTTAATTTGTAAGAGAATAAGTATCAGGTCCCAAACTTTTTCTCACAAGCCCTCGGCCAGCACTATCAAAGGTCATTGTGCGAAAACCAAAGCACTATCAAAGGTCATTGTGCGAATACCAAGGCAGCGTATCGTTGATCCCACCTCGTTCCTCCTTATTCCACCATCAGACACTCCCTGCATCTTTATCTCCCTCTTGCAGGCTGCTTTTTCACCCCTGCTTTCTCATTGTGTTACTGTTTTCAGTCTTTCCCTTCCTCCTTCTTTCCCTTGCTGTGTTTTTCTTTTGATTTCTTTGGCTGGAACAAAGTATATTGAGAAAAAGTAAGCATTGGTCCCCAAAAATAAGCGCCAGTGGATTCCCACCCACAACCACGGTTGCTAATTAAGTCCTGCAAGGAACCAAATTTAGTGATAGTACTAATAGATGGTGCTCAGAGTGCTTATTCAGTAGATCTGGGCTAAATTCTGATTCAACCGGAGTAATCAGAGTCATTTTGGTAATTCTGTGTTACTTTTTTAGTGCAGAACTGATAATTACGCGATTACTCCTGATTACATATAATTTTTTTAAACTTGTTTTTTATTCAAAAGTGCACAATCATCACATTACATGTTGTCCCACAGGGTCATGGAGCAATCAGGAAAGAATCACGTCACCTTACATTTCAGGTTGTTAGTACAGGGTCTCACAGCGGCCTCAATGCTTGCCCGTGTACTCAGCTTCTATGTGCCATTGCTAGCCATACATCTTCATATGTAACACGCGGGACAGCTCCCATAAGAGTGAGTTATATGCCAAAAACAAAAATAACAATTAACGACTATAAAACCTGTCAGCGACAGGCAGTCAGGTTGTTGTCCCCAAGAAATCCTCGAACAGAGGACAGGAATCAAATAAGTACTAACAGGCACATGCATCAAAGCCTTTCGCGATCGCAAACGGTGCGATTCGCAAAAATCTGCCGTTTGCGATCACAAAATTAGCTTTTGAGATGCATCAAAGGTCAAGGCACTCGCAATTTGAGAATTCTCAATTAATTGCGAGTTCTCAAATTGCGATTGCATTTAAGGTTCTAAATGCAATGCATGAAAGTAAAAAAAATCGCGATTTCGCTATTTGGGGGAGCAAATTACCATGAATTTGAACTTCATGTTAATTTGCAAAAACTTTGAAAAATGCACTTTTGTGCATTTTTCAAAGTTTCATGTTGCGCACGCAACATATGTGCAACATATGTGCACGGATTAATTTCAGGGGTGCAACAGGGTGTCCTTTTGACACCCTGGCAGCCTTGAAATTGCATTTTCAATTTGCGATTCTCTAATTGAGATTCGCAAATTGAGAATGTCTTGAGAATGCCTGTAGGCCCATAGGGATGATTGGGGAGGAACTCCTTAATTGCGATTCGCAATTTGCGTGTCGCAATTAAGGAATGTTTAGAAATCGCAATTTTTTTAAGCGATTTCTACATGCATAGGCTTTTGCGATTCCTTAATTGCGATTCCTTAAAAATCGCAATTAAGGAATTGCAAAAGCCAACAATGATGCATGTGCTTGTATGTGAAGCCCCCTGTACCCTGGGGCAGTTCACCATCCCACCTGAGCAAGGGGGAAAGCGGAATGCATGCGCGGGTAGCGATATGAAGCAGCTCAATCTGCTTCCTGCTTACGTAATTAAGAGTAATTTGGGAGAAAAAATCCTACTGCGAGAGCACAGTTAGCAAGCGCGAGCGCCCGCACATGCTCGTTGTTTGTGTTCTGTTGCATTTAGCGCTATTTTCTTACGGCAAAATGTATCCTCACGTCAATTATGGACACAAGACTGTATTGTGCACTAAGAAAATAGTACTAAATGCCAGTAGTAAATTGGAAGAAAATCCTACACCAGGAGCACATTTAGCGGCGGCAGCTTATTCTCGCCACTCGTGTTCTGTTGAATTTAGCTCGATTACTTCCCTCAAAATGCATCCTTGCGTTCATTTTGGACACGAGGGGGCATTTTTGCACCAAGAAATAGCGCTAAATATAAATGTACTGTTCTAGTCTAATTCAAGCATAATCTTGCTGAATTTTTAATTAGTTCATCGTGATTACGCTACATGGAAAAACGAAAGTTACACTCACCCTTAATATTAGGCACTAGCAGACAGGCATAAAATAGAATTGCGCAAAATGTTCAATATCTGGGCAAAATGTTATGAATTTTTTAGCAGCTAGTTTCATGACTGTGAAATTTCACATAGATTTGTTCTGGGGAGATTGGTTTGAGAAGAAAATGTGTTGTGGGTGCAGAAAATGTCTCATGGTGACCTTTTCAACTCAATGAAGTTCTCTTGGTGGGGGTGTGGCCAGGCATGGTATGATGGCAGAGATGTGTGAGCTGGAAGCTTCTCAAGGTCTCCTTAAAGCTGTGATCCTGAAGGCGCTGTGAAATAATAACACAGGTGGAAGTTCCTTAAGCCCAGCATGCAGCAACAACTGCATGAATCCCTGAAAACAGCTCACAGACGGCAGATGAGACAGGAATCAGCTTGCTCCCGATTCCAAGCGTGTGAGACAAAATGGCGGAGGCAGTGGCGTAACAAAAGTTTAAGGGGCCCCCATGCATTGTACACAGAGGGGCCCCCGCTCCGGATTTAATCCGGTGTGCTCAGGCCCGAGTACTGAGCAGAAGGGGCCCCCTGTTGCTCGGGCCCCCCTGCTCCGCAGGGGATGCAGGGGCCTCTGTTACGCCCCTGGGCGGAGGCTGGCCTAGAGAAGTCACCACCCCCTTTTGTACCACTTTGTTCGCCATAAGTTGGCAGGGTATGCTCAGACGTGAGTCCCTTGCTCACTTTGCCTCTGGATTAAAGCAAGCCGGGCTGAAGACGGCTGTAATGCCAGAAACCGGTCCTCGGAAGCTTGTTTCCGGTCCAGGGAAGACATGGATTGGCAGTTTGGGCTGGACTGTTCTCATGAGGCACAGGGTCAGACTGATTTGCATATGGCCATGTCTGAACTGGGGTGGCAGAGTGGGCTAAAGAACAGTGATGAATTAAACCCAGATCTGTTGACTGGGTGTGAGTGTTTGATTGGTTCAGATGCTCTGTCCATCACCACCCCCTTTTGTACCGGTCTAGAGAAGTGGTGGGAAGCTAGCGTCGACGAGTACGGGGCACCTCATGGAGCATTCATATCAGAAGCAGTTATCTTTGGGGGTACTCGTTGGTACAGCAGTGCCTCCAAGTCTTCAGTGCCTAATTTGAGCCAGTGGTTCCCAGCTACAGCAGTTAATTGTCAACACCGGTGCTTGTGACAGTCTGCCACCAGGTGGCGCTGTCTGACTAATTCAGAGATGACCACAGCAACAGTTAATTATTAATTTAATATAGATTAAAAAATTACAATTACCTGCCGCCTAAGGTATTCTTACAGATTTGGGGGCCTGAAATAGTCCGAATTGTCAAACACTCCACCCGCCGAAATCCGAATGAAGAAAGAAAAGAAAACCAGGAAACCGAAACTCCGCAGGAGCGAGTGCACCACACTCACCCTCTAGTGTCTACAGACACAAAAGAACAGGTATTGTAGTGGGGGTGGTGCCTTTTTATTTTGGTAGGGGGTGTGTCTACGAGGCGCAGGGGCCTCTTTGCGTAATGGAGATAAGCGAGAGGGACGTGGAGGTAATGGGTGTTGCAAGCTGCAATGGAGTTATGACGAGAGCCCTGGCACTTATGTTTTTTTCTAAATTAAGCACTGCAAGTCTTGCGTCCAAAATGCCTTGCTGAGCTCTGAGGACAGCTGTTGGGGGGCAGATTCAAGTCACAAATGCGACACACAAGGAAGTCTGCATGAACCCAAGCTGCACCAATAGTTCAAGAGGGCCCGAGGCAGCAGGCGATGGAGGTCTGGGATACTGGGAGAGTTCTGGAGGCTGCTATGGACCAACGAGACCCTGCTGGAAATCTCAGCATTGCGGCCGCCTGGTAACACGGCTTGAATGCCTGGGAGGAAATGCACAATGATGTAAAAGCACCGGATCAGGAATTCAGGTCAGGGAATGAATGCAGACTGAGCTATACTCCACTAGCGCACCAAGGGGAAGGCTTTTAAGTGCCAGAAAGTGTACTTGGATGAGTATCATCATCAATCAGCATTTGATTAGCTCAGTACTCGGTGCAAAATCAGAATAAATGAGCAGAAAGAGGCAAAATAGAGGGTAGGAGAGAGCAGAAGGAGGCAGAATAAAGGTCAGAAACGAGGAGAAAGAGGCAGAATGGAGGTTAGAAACAAGCAGAATGAGGCAGAATAAAGGTCAGAAACGAGGAGAAAGAGGCAGAACAAAGGTCAGCAACAAGCAGAAAGAGGCAAGATAAAGGTGACAAACGAGCTGAAAATGGAAGAATAAAGGTCAGAAATGAGCAGAAAGAGGCAGAATAAAGGTCAGAAATGAGCAGCAAGAGTCAAATAGAGGGCAGGAGAGAGCAGAGAAGAGGCATAAAAACAAACAGAGGAAGAACAAAACATAAGGCAGCAGAGGGTGGTGGACTACGGGCACCAGCGGAGAGAGTGAAACAGCAGTAATAGGGGGAAACTGGCAAAAAGAGGCAAAATGAAGGTCAGAAACTAGCAGAAAAAGGCAAAATAAAGGTCAGAAACAAGCAGAAAGAGGCAGAACTAAGGTCAGAAACGAACAGCAAGAGGCAAAATAGAGGACAGGAGTTAGCAGAGAAGAGTCAGAAAATGAGCAGAGGAGGCACAAAACCAAAGGCAACAGGGGTAGTGCACTGCCGGCAAGCTAGACAGGAGGACCTTCCTAGGGGGAGCTGGCCCGATGACCTACTCCTCCCCCGGGGCAAAAGAAGGACTAAATCACTGAAAGTGGGTGATATGTAGACTTTGTCATGCCATCCTTGTCCTCACAATACCAACTGTAAATTTATTTTTACAGCTAAAAGAACCGGGATTGCCAACAGCAATAGGGCATGATATGCACAGTGGGCAACCAGCAAAGATGCCCTAAACCCACTAGTCTGCCCTAGATAATTAGGCCAGGAAGGGGATAATGAATCACTGTTTTCTAGGGCACTTTTGGTAAGTCAGCCCATCAGAAGGGGCTAGGGGTCCACTACACCTTTAGAGAAAATAACCGCCCGATACTATAACAATAAGGGGGAGTCAAAATAAAGGCAAAGAAACCACACGTCTGCAGGAAAAATCAGAAAGAGATACCCCTCAAGTCCTGACAGTCTCATCCAACCTGACAACCACAACAGTAATGGACTAACTGGACAAAATACTGTTAGCGATCACCGCCACCAGAGATACTTTGGAGTCCGAAATAGACACTTCAGCACTTCACCTAAGCTTACTCAGGGTTTACCAGTGGAAGATGGCCAAAATAGCCTGCAAAATAGAGAAACGTACTGCAGAACTGAAGTTTTCTTTGTATACCTTACAGAAACATACCCACAGGAAGGTCCAATACAGGGCAGAAGACTTGGAAGGAAGAGCAAGAAGAAAATATATCTGGGTGGTGGGCCTCCCTGAAAAACTGGAGGCAGGGAAATGGTGGAATATCTGGAAAACTGGTTTAAAAAAGATTTTGAGCCGAGGAATTGTGGCAGTTCTTTGCACTGGAACTTGCAGTTTGAGTTCTGGCTCCTCTGCTCGATACAGAGAGCCCCCCCCCCCCCCGCACACTCCCCTGTGACCAGAAATGACTAAAAAGTGACTCAACTGTTGAATTATTGTGACAGAGAATATATCCTCTGTCAAGCATGCCAAAGGTCACATTGCAAAAAAATTGTAAGCCATGTTATTCACCAATTCTACAGCTGCCTTAAAACAGCAATTTTTAATTTACAGAAGTCAACATGGGGATTACGAAAAATCTAAAATAAAAATGCATTGCTGTTCGCTGCTAAATTGAAGGTTCAGTATGAAGAAGGCACTTCCCTTATTCAGTGATGCCCACGAAGTGTAGATTTTGGCTGGCCAACAATATTTAAACGATCAACTGAGCACAGGGAAACAAGACACCGATTCAGCGGTGGTGAAGACCATTAAAGAGAAAATTCAGGGACAATTTACACACTTTTCATGCAACGCAGAGCAGCAAGCAAAGTTGCATTACTTTTTGGGGATAAATACCACACACACCCTACTGTTATCTTTTTTTCATTTTATTTTTTTAAGTAGCAACTTACACTCGGATTTTGAGAATATCCCAAATAGCAAAAGAGTAGTCAACTTACTCAAGAGTGTAAATTACTCGAAAAGTGTAAGTTACCTTTGTGAAACAGGCTAAAGGTATTTTTCTATGTCCAAGAAACAAGAAAGCCACAATCAGAATTACTGATTTTCTATTGATGCTAGCGAAGAGATAAATAAACAATGAATTGGAAGGCCCTTAAACGCTGGTGGAAGGAGGCTTGGCCTACAGAGGTCATTCATTGGGTGGAACTCTGCTGCAAGGGGAAGTGAAGCAAGTTGGTAGGAAACCTGAACTTGCCAGAGCCTGGGATGAGATATTAAACTCTATCATTAGTCGGAAAAGACTGAGGAACAATGGTTTCGATGTGAGGGTCCAGCGGTTTCTGACCCAAATACTTATACAATAATCAAGATCAGCAACTGATGAAATTCACTATTTAAAATCCCCTCAAGAGAAATTTCCTTCTCAGAAGCTGTTGTAAACCTGGAGTGATATGCTAATCACTAAATTTGTTTTTTGACAAAACAGGCGGATATTTTAAGTATGTAGCAAATGAGAATACAAAATTATGAGATCTAAACAGAGATGTTTAAATTGTTTCCTTGAATTACCGAGCAACTCGGAAATGTTAACAGGTAAAATCAATAATATACATTTAAAGATCCCTTGTTATCTCGAGTGACATTCAACGCACGGGATGCCCTCTTATTCAGTGCTCAGACACCAGTTTGCAATTTGCAACAATTAAAATGCTTGTTCCGTTGTTTTAATCCCATTAGTGCACAGGAAAAGTTTCAATTTGATATCTGGGAGGGGCTTCCAAATACCAAATCAGTATCTCATGTAGTAATGTTATGTGACCCAAAGCAGGTCTTAAAAAATAAAAGATTTACTGACATCTCAAAGGGGGTGATAATGCATTTGTGAAAGTGATTCTGAATGTAGAAAAATCTTTGTTGAAGGGTAAGCAGTGAAACCACTGCCAACTCTTAAATACTTTTAAAAAAATTGAGAAAATGCTGAATGCTGCTTCTGTTGAGGTCAGGAATAGGCCTGGGCGGAGTTCGCGGAGAGACTAAAAAACTCTGCTGCGCTACGCGTAGTTATGCGAGCAGGAGTGCTTTAGGTCACGCAGTTCGCGTTGATCTTCAGTGCTCAGTGTTAATCCCCCTTTGTAAAATTAGCGCAAACAACACCATGCGCAGCACAAGAGGCAGCTACATCTTTTCTGCCATTCAAGTAAATTTTCTACTCAAGCGCCAGCTTTCTTATAGCGAACGGAAGGTTTCTCAGCATCGGCAGTTGCGGATAGTCGCAGCTGCACACATTGAGAAACCTTCCACAGCCCGCATTGAGAAATCTCACTGGGAAGTGGATTTTCCTCGCTCACCAATTTGACGTTGGTGAATGCGAGCAAGGAGTGCTCCGCATGCTCCGCGGAGCGTGGAGTGCAGAGTACTCTGCAAACTCCACGAATGCAGCAGAGTTCACCGCCCAGGTCTCCTCGGGAAGGACTAGCCCCAAGATGGATGTTCAGAAGCCGTGGTCTGGGCGGAAGAGCTCATCCTGAGAAGCATGGTCAGATGATGACAGACAGGTTGGTACTGGTGCAAGATCTGCATTTTGAAGTTTACTTTAGCTGAGATTACTGTCTAGCCGCTTTGCTGCGGCGCACATTTCCCCGCTGTGCGGGCGACTTCTACGCGTGCGTGATTCGGACGGCCCCAGCTGTCCAACGTATACGCCCACCGTTACGTCAGACGGCAGGGGGCCTTCCGACGCATGGAAGAGGCTAGTGAAACATTCCCACCTTACCCAAGGTAGGACTGAGCTCATTAATGTTAACGAACAAGGTTAGATGTACAAAAGGGAAAGGTGTAAACTTCATTTGAATGATTGAAAAGGTGCTAGAAAACTAATTACTGGAGAGAAGTTGTTGAAGCTGGTGGAGAAGAAAGGTTCCTGTTTTATGCAGTTTCCAGGATTCTTATGGTGCAAGCCCGCCTTGTGTATGGCCTGCTAGTACTCTCTGATGTCTTAGGTTCCTTCCACACAGTTCTAGGACTTCTCGTTGACTGGAGTCATGATAGTCTGGGATAAGCGTGTTTGGTTATTGATGATTGATCTGCTCCATATATGCTTAGGGTTGGTCAGTGCTGGTTCAGTGTGATGAGTAGGATGGGGTTGGCCTTGCAAAGAGCCTTTGTGGTGTACAATGTGTCTGGATGTTGAGGGACAAATAACCCAAATCATCAAGACATGCACTTTTAGTAATAAATCATTTTTATTGAAGGATTGCCACACAAATAATCACACATGTACTGACATAGTTATTACATTCGTTGGTGTAACGAGAATTAAGGGTCAAGGGACAAATGAATCCATTGGTAAAGAGTTTGAGCAAGAAGACAGAAATGGATTTAGGGAGTTATTTTTACTTCTGCTGCTGCCTGACGCCTGTTGACCATATTTCAGCCACAACATGAGCGTATTAGACCGTGGGGCATTTTTACAAGGACGTCATTGTTTAGGACGCTCCAGTGGTGCAATGTCCTGCTCCATATTTATAAAGAGGGGTTAAGCCACTTTACGTGGCATAACGCAGCCTGGAAAATATCGTCCTCTTTCAGGCAGGTATCGGTGTGAAAGGGGCGTGCTCTGGGTGGTGCTGTGGGCATTCCACCACAACACCCGTTGCTTTTGACGTTGCTCCAGATTTACAAGGATGTGTAAATCTGAGGCAGCACCAAAAAGTAATGCCACTGAATACCAGGGGCCTCATTTATGAGGCCGTGCGTCACTTTTACGCCGCCGGTGCGTCACTTTTTGTGACGCACCAGCAGCGTAAATAATGTGCCTTGTTGCACCATATTTACAAAGTGACGCATCTAGGTATATGCATCACTTTGTAAACCCCTGCGCCACATTATACCTGCGCCAGGTATAATGTATGGAAGGGGGGCGTATTGACGCAAGGAAGGGTCGTAGAATTTCACTGCATCACTTTTAGGACGCCGTTGCGTCAAAATCTTTCGCCTGCCTCACAGCAGGCATAAGACTGACGCAGGCCCTTTCACATGGGGCTTGCCCCATGTTAAAGGGCGCATTACTGGAGTTGCGTCACTTTTGTGACACACTCCAGCAATGCGTCACTTTTGCGCCTACAGACACGTCAGAAATACGGACATATCTGTAACTCCTTGCGACATGATGCGTCATATATTAAATATGACACATCATTGGAGTTGCAAGGAAGGCGCAGTGAAAAGTGACGCATCGCTGTTTTCACGCAGCGATGCGTCACTTTTCATAAATGAGGCCCCAGGAGTTAGATTGGTGCAACGAAGATAAATACTTTCATTTCTCCTAGTTTTTGCTCCTCTATGTGTGCTTCTGCAGCAGACATAGAAGGAGCAAATCATGTTTAAAAATTGTTTATGTGCAGGAAGGTATCCCTCCCTGCACATAAACAATCATCCCTGCAGGGTGCCTGAGTTGCAGGGAAGCATCCCTACAACGCAGGCACCCTTGCACCATAGTGCAAGGGTGCTTGCGCTGGTGGTAAGCAGCTTTTTTAGCACCAGCGAAAGGGAAAACACAGGGGTGCACAGTAATCTTGTAAATATGGTGCATACCTGCATTTTTTAAATGACGCAACGCGGCACAGCTAAATTGCTTGCAGTACCACTCTGTGCCCTTTCTTTGTAAATAAACTCCCTTGTTTCCAAACTTACATGGAACAGCCTCTGTTAACAAGTTACTTTCATTACACTCTGACAGGTGGCCAGGCTGGCAATGTGATGTGCCAAATATGAATAAATAGCACGTCATCTGTTGTACATATGAGTGTAGGGTGGCCACTGCTCATGCACCGATACCCTATTCTGTGGTTGTTGGAAATGGGGGTTGCCCAAGTCTCAAAGGGGGTAGCATGGCATCAAGCGGGCAGGCCAAACTTCGAGGACATGTGAAGCACTCACGCAGTACCCTCAGTCAATACACCAGGCACACCACAAAAGAGGCGGACACCAATTTGAGTTGGAAAATTAAGCAGTTTAATATCTCCAACCTGCAAGGCAAAAATGCATCAACAGTGTCATCATAACACGGCGCCAACCGGCACCAGAGCCAAGTACTTCAGAGGGGGATTATTTACATGGGATAAAAAAAAGGTTGAGTCCAAAGTCCATGCTGTAAGGGAAAAAGGATGGGTTAAAATTATCATTAGATCTGGAGCCCAATCTGGCGGGGCCAACTCAGACTCTCATCCTACAGGGAAGGCTGTAAATGCAAAATACCACATTAGCATAGATATATATATCATGCACATTCACGCCAACCCAACCTCTGTAAAAGAAAACATCAGGGCATCATAGTAGCTCATAAATAGGAGCACCTGTAATAAAAGGCACAATCACCTGCACGGTGGCACAAAAGCATGCAATTAACCATTAGATAGGAAAGTGGCCTCACCATAAACGTATAAACAGTAACCTAAGAGCCAGGCCTAACCTCAGGGACCATCTGGCAACAGGTAACTATGGCATTTCATTAGGCATGTCACCTGGATAGGTGTATCAAACATCAGGCGGAACATACATCGCCTAGCATTAACATCAGGTAGGGGCCCTCCTTAAAGCTCAGGAGACACCTGTAAGGGAATAGCTAGGCTCCCTCTACCAACAACCACGGGGTATAGAACCTTAGGCCTACGAACCTCAACATAGGGTAAACCCTCCTCGAGGCATAACCTATAGATTGAATGTTAAGCCTAACCTCTAGGGGCCGGGGCACCTGTACATGAGCTTCACGACCTGTCTGGGACCCTATGCACCACAGGTGACAGGCAACCACTAGGCATCATTGTCAATTCACTCTTCAGATGACTGCCCACTCCAGGGTCCACATATACTGTCCGAACTGGACGCACCTACCACCTTGGGCCCTATCACAAGGTGGCTTCAATGTACAAGTCATGGGTGGGGGCGAGCACCGACCCTGTGCCCCGCTGCCCTCTCCACCCTCTTCATAGGCCCCACTCACCGGTTACTCCTGGTTTCTGACTCTGGGCTCCATCCACACTGCTGACCCCTTTATCCAGGGGGGGGGGCGATCCGGAGGCTCCACGCGGCCTTTTCATAGGCCCCTCTTATCTGGTGGGGACCCAGGCTGCAAGGCGAAGAGGCCAGGCACCGACAACGTGCCTAGAGGCCCCCTGGCGTAGCGCACGCAAAGGGAACTTTTCTGCCCTCTTCACGGTCAGCTGGCGGCCGGCATGGGGAACAGGCGGGGCTCTTCCTCTACTTCCCCGGGTCCCTCCTCTCTCACGAGGTCCCGGGACTTCAAAGCGGCCTTCGTGAGACTGCCGGCTCCTTCGGGTGCGGGGGCCTAGTGCAGGCAGCTGTCACCCTTCGCGCAGGGCTCCTCTCTTCACGAGAGCCCCGCCGACACCCGCGCTCTTCCTCCTTCCTCCCGGGCCCCTCCCTCCGGCCCGGGGCACTCACCGGCGGGGTGGCCTCCCGCTCCGGTCGTCCTTCACAGGGCTCCCTCCTGACCACGGGAGCCCTGCACCGAAGCTTCACCCGGGTCCTCCTTCCCTCACGGGGACCCGGGGCTTTTCTTCCGCTTCCTCCTGTCTTCCTGGCCGCCCGGGCAGACGACCAATCCCTACGCGGCGTTGGCGGGGGCGGGCCAATGACGCGGCCGGACGCCCCCGTCACATGGGCAGGTCGAGGCTGGCTTCTCGGGCCCAGCGCGGCCCTTTCTCTACTCCGGCGGCCCTCTCCTCACATCGGGGGCCGCCGCAACGTTGCACACCCCACAAGGGGGGTCTCCTCACGGCGGCGGCGGCGGATTCCGGCGCTGCCACGCAGCGCGTGGCAAGGACAAGGGGTAGGCTCCCTTCTTAAATTAATTATTTATAAAGCCGACAGCGCGCTGACACGAGGGTAGGCTCCTCCAGCATGATTCTCCTCAGGAGAATGGCGCTATTCACAGCGCACTGCTCCTTGCCACAGTCTCCTCAGGAACAGTGTTTTTCACCACGCAGAGCGCGCGCCACAACGAGGGGTAAGCTCCCTCAGCGCTAATCAGTCAGCAACTTCCTCAGGCCACACAGCAGGCACAGCGCTATCACTGGAAGGGGGCGCTTTTCTCAGAGGACAGCTCCTCCCTCAGCCCACACAGTCCTCAGGGCCAATAGCACTTCAGGGGCCACACCAATCGCAGGGCACAGTCCCTTGGGGCACAATCCTCCTCAGGCGGCTCCACACGACCCAGCGCTTCCAAGGGGGGCCACAGCTCCTCCAGAGGGGGGTAGACAGTCCCACTGCAGTTCCTCAGGGGCAAACTCCTCACCTCCTGGGGGGAATCCAATTAGCTCCTTCCCTTCCCAGTGCTCTTTCAGCGCGGCGCTGGCATGGTTCAAGATCCCAACTGTGACAGGGACCTAGTCAGGGGCCCTCCCTTGTCAGGGGCCCATGGGGAGAGCAGAGGGGGGGTTCTAGGGGTGCAGGGCCCAGCTCACAGGCCCATGTGGCGGTAGCACCTCACAGCAGGTCCCCTCTCTTCTTTGTCCCAGCGCTGACTGACTCTCTGGTGACACTTCTCCCTATTTATACCCTCCTCCCAGGCAGTGCCAGGACCTTCTAGAATGTTGGCACATCTAGCCTAAACTGGTTCTAGGGGAGGGGGTGAGCACCCTGGGTGCCAGGCTTTCCCTCCAAAAGCTAGGGGTAGCTGGGTAATATTAACTAGACCGCCAACATAACGCAGTCAGGTGGCACTACCCAGGGCCATGGCATCCATTTTAAAATCACAGTACATTTTAGTCAGGTACATTTCCAAAATGGGGGATATTTTCTGTACACCATTTAACAACATTACATTTTCAACAAGGGGTCTCACACCACTCATGGCCTATACAGGTTTAATCCCATGGGGGAGACATTCAAGTTAGGGGGTCAAAAGCGAAAAATTTTGGGGGGAAAAGGCCAAGTCCAACACGACTCCCCCCCAGCCAAAAGCCAGGGTAGACATATCAATGCCTTGATGGGCTTCCCTGCTTGGGGCGGAAAAAGGTGGACGCAGGCCTGCAACTACAGGAGCACCTGCAGTCTCTCCTCCACTCTGGAACCCAATGGTTCTCTTTCACAACCCTCCCTTCGCCAACAAAACCACCCCACTGATTTTCCCTAGTGGGATGTTTCTCCTTCCTAGAGTGGGAGGCTCTAGCCTCAGGCTTGTAATTCCCTTGGACCACTCTCTTCTCTCCAAACTGCCACTAGTCCACCCACCTGGGGTCTACACCCTCAGACTGACCAGCCCTTAGGGGCGAGGCTCTCCTCCCCCTACTTCTCCTCCTAGGGTTCCTCCATCTCCTACGCTGGGGGACACCCTCACACAACTCTCTCCCCAACCTGGAGTCGAAACCCACAGGCTGAACCGGTGACAGGGGCGAGTCCTCCCTCTCCCTGCACCCCCTCCCAGAGTCCCGCACCCTCCTAACTGGAGTAGTACCCCTGGGAGTCACCTCCGGGGGGACTCTGGTTACAGACGTCCCTCCCACCAGGGCAGGCAAACCCTGTCCCTGGCCACCCAACCCAGGATCTGCGCCCTGTGGCTGAGCTGGTGACAGAGAAGAGACCTTCCTCCCTCTGCACCCCCTCCCAGAGTTCCGCACCCTCCCACTGGGTGTAGTACCCCTGGGAGTCAAATTGGTAGGGACCTGAATTACAGGTACCCCACCCTCCAGGTCAGGCAACCCCTTAACCTGGAACCCCAGTCCAGGATCTAAACCCTGTGACTGGTCAGACCCCCGAACCACTAGAGCTCCAATTATGGATGCTCCGGGTCCTCCTGACATGAGGGGATCCCTTCCTCTGGATGACACATCGGGACAGCCTAGACTCCCAACCTGGGGTTCTCTTAAAGAACACTCCAGGCCCGGTGACCACAGCTGGGGCATCTCGGGACACCTCCCCGTCTCACTCCCTTCAGGATCACTTCCCTCAGCCTTCCCAGACGCTCTGGCACTTACCCAGAGGTCTGCCTCCCGTGCAAGTTCCCTGGGGTCTGAGAACCCGCACCGCAACAGATGGTGACGCAGTCCTGGGAAACAACTCCTCAGCATGTGCTCCCGGATAACGGCATGGCACAGCCCTTCCCAATCCTCCACTGCTCTCCTCACCACCCAATCCTCCAGTACAGTCCAACACTCCTCCTCGAACTCTCCCCAGGACTGATGGAACAGCTTTCCCCTGCCCCTAAACACTAACCCGTCCTCCTCTTCCGGGGAATCAGGCACAGTCTCTTGGGCTTCGGGAGTGGGACTCCTTGCACTGGACCTGCACTCGCTGCCACCACTGGATCCCACCCTCTTCGGTGAATCCAGACTCCTAAAACCACTCTCAGGGGACAACCTACCCACCTGAGCTGATCTCTCCCTGGCGAAGGCCCTCTCCGCCTCCGCCATCCTCTCCAGCGCTAGGACTTTTTCAGTCTCTAGTCGCTGCTCTTCTACCCTCAGCTGCGCTAAGCCCTCGGCATGCCTGAGCTTTGCCAGCGCCAGCTGATGCTCCCTCTCTTCTCTCCTATCTACCCACTCTTCTGGGGACAGGGAAAGGGATGGGGCAGTGCCCCCGGGACTGGACCCAGTGCGAGACTCCCTATCTTCGGTGTCCTCCACAGCTACTGGCGTCTCTGCCCTGCTAAACTCTTCCTCCACATCGGAGCAATTACCTCCCAGGGTTCTGGATGGGGAGCCCTCTCTCTGGTCTCTAACCCACTGACCCTTCAAAACTTCAGGAGGGTAGTCAGATAAGTCCCCACTAATCTCTAAGGGCTCTCCCCTCTTGAGGGCCTCATAGAGAAACAAATTCCTCCTAATGTTCCCTACTGGGGGTATCCCTCTCTCCAGGAGGAAGTCTATCACCTCCTGTTCGGTGTACTCCATCAGTTCCACTTCCTGGTAAATCAACCCCATCGTGGCGAGGTACACCCGGGACACACCCTCCCAGTGGAACAAGGGGACAATTCAGAATACTCTTCAGGAGGAAGCAATCAAAAACAATATTCAGCCAAACAGCAATAATCCCCACAACAAGGCTCGGATTACATCCAAAGCTCTATTTGCAGTGTAACCCGTGGCCGCTGTGGTACTGCGCAAACACAAGTCCTATCCCACCGCTCTGCCACCAAATGTTGGAAATGGGGGTTGCCCAAGTCTTAAAGGGGGTAGCATGGCATCAAGCGGGCAGGCCAAACTTCGAGGACATGTGAAGCACTCACGCAGTACCCTCAGTCAATACACCAGGCACACCACAAAAGAGGCAGGACACCAATTTGAGTTGGAAAATTAAGCAGTTTAGTATCTCCAACCTGCAAGGCAAAAATGCATCAACAGTGTCATCATAACACGGCGCCAACCGGCACCAGAGCCAAGTACTTCAGAGGGGGATTATTTACATGGGATAAAAAAAAGGTTGAGTCCAAAGTCCATGCTGTAAGGGAAAAAGGATGGGTTAAAATTATCATTAGATCTGGAGCCCAATCTGGCGGGGCCAACTCAGACTCTCATCCTACAGGGAAGGCTGTAAATGCAAAATACCACATTAGCATAGATATATATATCATGCACATTCACGCCAACCCAACCCCTGTAAAAGAAAACATCAGGGCATCATAGTAGCTCATATATAGGAGCACCTGTAATAAAAGGCACAATCACCTGCACGGTGGCACAAAAGCATGCAATTAACCATTAGATAGGAAAGTGGCCTCACCATAAACGTATAAACAGTAACCTAAGAGCCAGGCCTAACCTCAGGGACCATCTGGCAACAGGTAACTATGGCATTTCATTAGGCATGTCACCTGGATAGGTGTATCAAACATCAGGCGGAACATACATCGCCTAGCATTAACATCAGGTAGGGGCCCTCCTTAAAGCTCAGGAGACACCTGTAAGGGAATAGCTAGGCTCCCTCTACCAACAACCACGGGGTATAGAACCTTAGGCCTACGAACCTCAACATAGGGTAAACCCTCCTCGAGGCATAACCTATAGATTGAATGTTAAGCCTAACCTCTAGGGGCCGGGGCACCTGTACATGAGCTTCACGACCTGTCTGGGACCCTATGCACCACAGGTGACAGGCAACCACTAGGCATCATTGTCAATTCACTCTTCAGATGACTGCCCACTCCAGGGTCCACCTATACTGTCCGAACTGGACGCACCTACCACCTTGGGCCCTATCACAAGGTGGCTTCAATGTACAAGTCATGGGTGGGGGCGAGCACCGACCCTGTGCCCCGCTGCCCTCTCCACCCTCTTCATAGGCCCCACTCACCGGTTACTCCTGGTTTCTGACTCCGGGCTCCATCCACACTGCTGACCCCTTTATCCAGGGGGGGGGCGATCCGGAGGCTCCACGCGGCCTTTTCATAGGCCCCTCTTATCTGGTGGGGACCCAGGCTGCAAGGCGAAGAGGCCAGGCACCGACAACGTGCCTAGAGGCCCCCTGGCGTAGCGCACGCAAAGGGAACTTTTCTGCCCTCTTCACGGTCAGCTGGCGGCCGGCATGGGGAACAGCCGGGGCTCTTCCTCTACTTCCCCGGGTCCCTCCTCTCTCACGAGGTCCCGGGACTTCAAAGCGGCCTTCGTGAGACTGCCGGCTCCTTCGGGTGCGGGGGCCTAGTGCAGGCAGCTGTCACCCTTCGCGCAGGGCTCCTCTCTTCACGAGAGCCCCGCCGACACCGGCGCTCTTCCTCCTTCCTCCCGGGCCCCTCCCTCCGGCCCGGGGCACTCACCGGCGGGGTGGCCTCCCGCTCCGGTCGTCCTTCACAGGGCTCCCTCCTGACCACGGGAGCCCTGCACCGAAGCTTCACCCGGGTCCTCCTTCCCTCACGGGGACCCGGGGCTTTTCTTCCGCTTCCTCCTGTCTTCCTGGCCGCCCGGGCAGACGACCAATCCCTACGCGGCGTTGGCGGGGCGGGACAATGACGCGGCCGGACGCCACCGTCACATGGGCAGGTCGAGGCTGGCTTCTCGGGCCCAGCGCGGCCCTTTCTCTACTCCGGCGGCCCTCTCCTCACATCGGGGGCCGCCGCAACGTTGCACACCCCACAAGGGGGGTCTCCTTACGGCGGCGGCGGCGGATTCCGGCGCTGCCACGCAGCGCGTGGCAAGGACAAGGGGTAGGCTCCCTTCTTAAATTAATTATTTATAAAGCCGACAGCGCGCTGACACGAGGGTAGGCTCCTCCAGCATGATTCTCCTCAGGAGAATGGCGCTATTCACAGCGCACTGCTCCTTGCCACAGTCTCCTCAGGAACAGCGTTTTTCACCACGCAGAGCGCGCGCCACAACGAGGGGTAAGCTCCCTCAGCGCTAATCAGTCAGCAACTTCCTCAGGCCACACAGCAGGCACAGCGCTATCACTGGAAGGGGGCGCTTTTCTCAGAGGACAGCTCCTCCCTCAGCCCACACAGTCCTCAGGGCCAATAGCACTTCAGGGGCCACACCAATCGCAGGGCACAGTCCCTTGGGGCACAATCCTCCTCAGGCGGCTCCACACGACCCAGCGCTTCCAAGGGGGGCCACAGCTCCTCCAGAGGGGGGTAGACAGTCCCACTGCAGTTCCTCAGGGGCAAACTCCTCACCTCCTGGGGGGAATCCAATTAGCTCCTTCCCTTCCCAGTGCTCTTTCAGCGCGGCCCTGGCATGGTTCAAGATCCCAACTGTGACAGGGACCTAGTCAGGGGCCCTCCCTTGTCAGGGGCCCATGGGGAGAGCAGAGGGGGGGTTCTAGGGGTGCCGGGCCCAGCTCACAGGCCCATGTGGCGGTAGCACCTCACAGCAGGTCCCCTCTCTTCTTTGTCCCAGCGCTGACTGACTCTCTGGTGACACTTCTCCCTATTTATACCCTCCTCCCAGGCAGTGCCAGGACCTTCTAGAATGTTGGCACATCTAGCCTAAACTGGTTCTAGGGGAGGGGGTGAGCACCCTGGGTGCCAGGCTTTCCCTCCAAAAGCTAGGGGTAGCTGGGTAATATTAACTAGACCGCCAACCTAACGCAGTCAGGTGGCACTACCCAGGGCCATGGCATCCATTTTAAAATCACAGTACATTTTAGTCAGGTACATTTCCAAAATGGGGGATATTTTCTGTACACCATTTAACAACATTACATTTTCAACAAGGGGTCTCACACCACTCATGGCCTATACAGGTTTAATCCCATGGGGGAGACATTCAAGTTAGGGGGTCAAAAGCGAAAAATTTTGGGGGGAAAAGGCCAAGTCCAACAGTGGTTATTGAATATGTTTTTTTATGCGTGAGCAGAAATTGTTTTATGTTCTTTATGTATCACAGAAAATGATGACAGACCAATATTTATATGGACTGCTGTCTCCTAAACTGCCAGATTTCATTTATCAGACATCAAGTGGCCATTGTGATGGAATATGAAAGATGTTGGGAGTTCTGACCAAAAACTATAAAATCTGCAGTCAGCTTTCACTTCCCTCAATCTGTCAAGATGTATTGAGAAGTGTATTATTTATATAATATTCAGCCAAGGACGACTGAGGGCATTAATCTACCATCAAAGAGCATAAACAAGAAAAGAAAGGTGATGTGAACAGTCAATAGAGGGAGAAGATACTCCTGGGTCTGGCCTTGAACAGTTATGTAGGTGTGACCTCAGTTCACACTCCTTCTGTGCTCTCACTCCAGGCTTGTCGATCAACAAGGAGGTGAGTTATGTCTTTGCAGTAGTACAGGGCATGGTTAGTAACCAGAGGGAGAGGTCACTGCTACTGCAGGGTTCTGACCACACAAGAGATGCACTCTTCGATGCTGTGGCTTGTGCTTCGCAAGCATAGAGCAAGTCCCACACAGCATAACATAACATGTGTATTTGTAGGTAAACATCGTTTACCACGAAGTTTTTACAACGCGGTACCTTTAGCACGCATCCCTTACAACGCAAGTCGTTACCACAACTTGCGCTGGAGGGCGCTAAAGGATTAAAAATAGTAAATTTACTATCCAAACACCTTCCCTAGGGTCCACGGGGACTGGTGTTAGAATAGTAAATTATACTATTCGAAATCCGCGCCCCCCAACGCAAGTCGTGGTAACGACTTGCGTTGTAAGGGATGCGTGGTAAAGGGATGCGTTGTGACGGTACGCGTTGTACCGTCATACATCCGTATTTGTAACGCACACGTTCGCCCAAGGGTATATTGGCACTGAATAACAGATGTTTATTGTGAACCACATCAATTATAGTCATATTATCGACCTCAGAAGGATGAAAGGCTGAGTGGCCCCGCCAGGATTTAAACCTGTGACCATGAGGTCGAAGACAGGCCTCTACAGCGGACACATTAGTCCACTAAGCCACCAGACCCAACATGAGACAAGGGAGTGCACAACTCCCTTCAATTCAGCTCAGACCAGGAAACAAAATGGAAGAAGAGGTTCTTTGCCTGAAGTAGGAAGTTGTTCTGCTCTCCTACTGGAAAGAGATGTTCTAACCGCTGCTTGGATGTCTGCCTGAAAACACTGCTCAAGGACTGCTGGACAGAGCCTCAGGGTCATTGGGGGTTTTGTGTACTGTGGAAAGCCTACAGTCCACTGTGCTCTTTGCCTCCGGAGCATGGTAGAGTTTTAAAGGCTGGAGAAGAAGACTTCTGCTGTTTGTAGGAGTCACAGTGAGTTAATGGACTAAGGGAGCATGTGGTGTTAGGGCCAGAGCTGCTGACTTTGGAACTAGGGAACCAGGTTGGAGTCTCAGCATCTGCTCATTATCCTGTGATTCTGGACAAATCTCCCTGTGCTTAAAAGATTGTGACCTGTGTAATGTAACTGGTGCTCATTTAAAGCGCTCCAATACCTTCTGGTCGAGTTTGTGCTATATACAAATGCAAACATACATAATACTGGGAGGGCCATGGGTCTGCTGTAAAACTTGTGGGGACCACAAATGCTGCCTGAAGTGGACTGAGCCAACACAGAGAAGTAGTACACATGCATTAGCTAGGTCAAAGTGTGTGAATCAGAGTCTGGTAAATAAATTCATTAAAAAGGCTCGGACAAAACAAATGTATTATATTTATCCAAAGGGGAATGGCTGATGTGTCCACAGATTAGAGGCAGTTTAGTCACATAGGGGCAGATGTATCTTCCCCATCATTTGCGATTCCCAAATAGCGATTTTTAAGAAATCGCTATTTGGGAATTGCAAATTGGGATGTATGTAGAAATTCGCTATTTTTTAGTGATTTCTTAAAATTCCTTAATTGCGATTAGCAAATTGCTAATCGCAATTAAGGAAAAATTTCCCATTCATTTCTATGGGCCAGGAGGCCCATAGGAAGGAATGTGAAGTTATTCTCAATTTGTGATTTGCAATTTGCTAATCGCAAATTGAGAATAATTTCAAGGGTGCAGGGGTGTCCAAAGGACACCCTGCTGCACCCCTGAAACTTACATGTGTGCCCATATGGCGCACATATATTATATGCCCTAAGGGCATGTATGAGCGCCACATGGCACCTTAACAAATGCCAAAAAGTGCCTTTGTAAAAGAAATCGCAAATTACCACCAACTACAAGTTGGTGGTAATTTGCGATTTCTTAATGTGGATTCGCAAAAAAAAAAGCTTGATGCATAGCATTTAAGGAATCGCAAAATTGCGATTCCTTAAATGCTTGAGCAAAATAAGGAATCGCAATTTTTGCGATTCCTTATTTTGCGATTTTGCACATACATACCAAAACACAGTTTGCGATTCACAAATGCCGGAATTCTGCGAATTCCGGCGTTTGCGAATGACAAACGGCTTCATACATCTGGCCCATAGAGTCCAAATGGTGAATGTTTTAAAACACCAGCTCTGTGCAAGGGGAATCAGTTGTCCAGGAATGTGTATGGTGGAGGACAAGAAAGAGGAGGTACGTGGAAGATATTTGGATCACTAAAAGTAAAAAAAGGCAAGTATGTACAGAGTAAAGAGCTCACAGGTAATGATATAAGGCTAGTGTGTGCCGGTGTGACCCCAGGTTAGATAGCCAGCCCTTGTGACAAGTTATGGATCCACAGTAGCAGTTACTACTGTGCAAGTTCACTGAGATGCCAAGAAACTCCTAACAGGATGTTAACTTTCAGATAGAGTGGTAAGGTCGGACTCTTACTTTGGAGGACTGTTTGTGGTATAGCGCTTAGTATAGTTAGCACTTGTATCACTCACAGCCAATATAGTGTGAGCGCTGTTTTTCCTGCATATTAAATGCATCACAAATTGGGCTTACTCTTACTTAGGTCGTGTGTACACTGTCCTCCATCTTGCACCAACGTCATAGACTGTTAACCATTGCTGTTCTTTACGTTGTACATAAAGAATTGTGAGACTCACACTGTTAGACTTGGCATTCTTGGCGTGGTTTCCCGTGAATTTTTGACCCTACCTCCTGTAGTTTTGATGCTGTGCTGGTTTTCGTTTTTGCTGGCTTAAATGCTTTGGGTACTTTGCCACTGCTGATCAGTGTCAAAGTGCAAGTGCTCCCTGTGTAAACTGTTATCATGATTGGTTATCCATGATTGGCACACTTAATTTATTGGTAAGTCCCTAGTAAAGTGCACTGAGTGTGCCAGGGCCTGCACAATCAAATTCTACTAGTGAGCTGGCAGCATTGATCGCGCCACCCACACAAGTAGCCTTTTCAAATGTGACTCTGACCTGCCACTGCAGTGTCTGTGTGCAGTTTTAAACTGCCATGTCGAGCTGGCAAGTGCCCCCACCTTCCTTTTCTTACATGTAAGGCATCCCTCAGGTAGGCCCAGGGTACCCCATGGGTAGGGTGCAGTGTATGTGAAAGGTAAGACACATACTGGTGTGTGTAACATGTACTGATAGTGAAATTTTGTGCATTTCGTTTTTCACTATTGAAAGGCTATCTGTCTCATAGGCTAACATGAGAGTTACTTTGTGACATCTTACAATTATAACTTTCCATTAGGACAAGAGGGAGAAATGGAGTTTAGGCTCTCCAAACTCAGACTTTAATACACATCTTTTTAGGTATATGGGTTTAAAATTGTCTGTTTGAAAATGTCACTTGTAGAAAGTAGGCATTTTCTTATTTAACCATTCTGTGTGCCTCTGCTGGTTAGTGTATTGACTGTCTAGTTTTGGAGTGACAGGGGCTGGGGGGGGTGTATTTACCATTGACAGCCACAAGGGGAGTTGAGGTGTGTCCTGCCTTTCCTGGTTGACGCTGAGATGAATAGACCTTTGCTGTATTTAGAGTGGTGGGATGAGTTCCACTTACACATGAATAGGCAGGGTTTCCTATGCACAATGCTCTCTCTAACTTCTGTGGTGATGCTGCACTAGAGAGGACAGAATTGGTTTAGACTGGGTTCAGAGACCCCTGCCTCAAAGAGAAGATAGACAAAATGGGGTATAAGTAGTGGACCTTAAACCCCAGAGAATTAGAGCTCTGCCAGGGATCAGAGCTGGAGAGCTGTGAGGAGGAGTGTTGTCCCTTCATTGGGTGCTTGACTGGGTTGGCCTGCAGTTGCTGCTTCTGCCCAGGAAAGGACAACAATTGGTGCTTTGCTGTGAACCTGCTTGAAGAAGAATCTCCAAAGACTTGTGTGTGCTGGCCTCCTGTCCTGAAGTCTCAGGTACACAAAGAATGCACCTGCAACCCATTGACCAGCACCTGGACTCCTGTGTAGACTACTGCATTCAAAAGGGCATTCATTCAACTTTCTCGGCCCTGAGAATGTGTTTGGTCGGTGCTGGAAATCAATAAAAACAAACTCCAACGCCGTCAGAGCCGCCGCCAGTGATGCTGCGACCGGCATCGAGTCCTGGGACACTGCTTGTGGACTGCACGACGCACTGCCCAGCTTGCACTGCAGCTCTGAGGCCCTACAACCTCTGCAGTAATGGACCTTCCCGATTCCAGCGCTGGCACCAATGCCGTCACCCTCAGCACTTGCATCCCATTATCGTGAGCCCGATAACTGAGGGCGACATCACAAACTCTTGGACTTCGCATCACCTCCCCGGAAGTGACAACAAAGTCCATATTGTGATTACACCGCTCCCAGGCCTAGCCATTGGTGCACCTCATGAGTTGGAACTGAGGATAAGTTTGCATGTTGACAATAGTGTGCAAGCAGATCAATTAAAGATATATGGTAAATAACTTCAGGAAGTCTGATGTAATGACACATGACTCAAGGCGCACTCATTATGAGCTAGACCCACCCATTTAAAGTAACCCTGGGTGTAGTGTGCAAAGCGGGGCTACTTTGAGGTCCACGGAGCTGCAAACAAACTCGATGGAACTTCGTGGAGCTCCACTACGTCGCCCGCCTACACCCCCCTTATTATGAAGTAAGTTAACAGTAATAAAAAAAAAACGTTAAAACCACTTACCTCTTTACTGCGGCGTCCCCAGGCTGCCCTCCTCCTCTTCCTCGCCATACCGGTAATGCTTAAGAAAACTGTGCATGCACGTGAGCCCGCGCATGCGCATTTCCCGTGGGCATGCGCAGTTTTCTCTAGCATTACCTGTACGGCGAGGAAGAGGATGAGGGCAGCCTGTGGACATAAATAAGTATGTGGTTTGAAGTTTATTTTTAATTACTGTTAACTTACTTCATAAAAGGAGGGTGGAGGCGGGGACTGGCCAACTCTGCCCTGCTGCACAGTGTGTGGAGATTTGCCTCCTCCACATTCTCCGTGGAATGCAGAGAAGACAAATCTCCGCACACTCCGTGGAAGGGCACGGGAATGGCGCCTCAGTTCATGGCTCTGACACGTCACAGCAACTCCTGGAGCTGATAAAGTGTCAGTAAGCAACAGCCTCTTCTGGAAAGCCCTTAACCAGACTCCCTAATTTGATAGAAGAAGCTGATTTTGGAATGTCAAGAGTACTGCTCCTAGCATTTTGTGAGCCATTTGTCTACTTTCATGAGGAGTTGATGTTACTATATTCAGTTTTCATTTGTTTTGTCCTTACATAATAGACATTCTTTCCTATTCTATTTTTGGTGTCAAAGTAGGTGTGACATCACTTCCTGTGATTTCATCAAATAAACAAATTCATTCTCTCCTCTGAGAATTTTGAAAACATGAGTGCTCTATAGTCGTCATACTCTGAAGAAAGCCCTGTTATGGTAACGTAAGTGAAGAATCTGCATGTGGTTGTCAAGGATGCCCTGATGATAAAATTGTCATTTAGCCATAGGACGTCATCCCATGGAACAGCTGCCTATGGAGCAACGCTCGGTTGATAACTCATTGCCTTTCAGGAAGAAACTAAAAACCTGGGGGCATATTACCAAGCGGGAGCGATAATTATCGCTGGCCGCTCTCAGCGCGAAAATATTTATCGCTGGCTATTGCTGATAATTATCGCCATGGCAGCACTGTATTAACAACGCACAACGCAATGGCGATAATTATCCCAGCGATAGCGATATTTTCCAATGGAACATCCCTGGGTTTTCAGCGATGTTCCATGGAAAACGACGATAACCTTGCTGATACGACCCTGTGCTTGTATCAGCATAATCCACTCCCAATGGTAAGTGTAGCTAAGTCTGCATTTTAACCGACATTAGTTTTTGGACAAAACCGCGGTTTTCTCCAAAAACTAATGTCTGCTAAAATACGGCCCTTGTTAATATGCCCCGAGGCTCTTTGTGCAATGCTAACCTAGGCTTGCCCGACCACTTCATGTCTGCGCAGGGACACTCTTGGGAGTAGCTGTGTGCATTATAAACCACCTATCATTTCATGGTCACATAGGTCGCTGTTCAGCTTTACTACATTGTACACAGACGGTTGTGCTTGGGGAAAAGAGAATATGGCGACTCACTTTTCACTTCAGAAAGGCACAACCGAGAATGGGCTCAGGGCAGTGATCGAAGTGCATTAAACAAAGTATGGGAACTGTGATGCTGCGTGCAGAGGGGAGGTAGCGGGGTTCAACGAAACGTGGGACTGGCGTCAAAGGTGTGGCTAAAAAATTAAATAATCTGGACATTTTTTTCGTCTTTCACCTTCAGGAAGTTTCACATAAAATAACGTGCAGCCTAAATGAGAATTAAATGAAAGTTAGTCAGTAGGAAACGCACTAAAGTTAATTATGAAACCTCTATTTTATAATGCACTGAAGAGGTCTGGGCGTAACGAGAGAGCCACAGAATTAAGTCTTAGTTGGTGCAGTGGAGAATAGTGACGTGTATTTTTTGTGCTGCAAGGTCTTAGTCTGTGTCAGATAGCACTGTGAATATGTAAGTCATTATTTTAAACTTGCATTACACACAGTATAAGACAGACTGCTACAAAATGCACAAATAAGTTTAGGATAAAATGGCTCTTCCAAAATATACATTTTAGTAATTGCCCAGACTGCATATTATGCTTTTTTTTTAATATAAATTCCCCTTAAAAGCAAGCACTTCACAGCTCAGCTGGTAACTCCCTTGCAATAGCACTCAAGGAGAATACATATTTATCTTCATATAGCTTTAAGTGCTTCTATTCATTAAAGGCACTACCAGCCCCCAAGCACCCTTTCCATTTGCAGATTAGTCAGTTAAATTTGCATTTATTTCGGACAAGAAAGCCAGGGCCGGTTTTAGCGCTGGTGGCGCCCTGTGCGACAATGTTTGTTGGCGCCACCAATGACCACCTCTATCAGAGATTCCCTCACTACCACTCTTCAACAATGCCCGTCACGTCTTTATAACTACTCTCACAGATGCATTAAATTGGTTTTATAGCACCACTCATACTAGTGTAGGGTGTCAGACCCTTTTACATCACACGTATTACACAAAGACAATCAATCCAGTGGCGTAACTAGCTCTTTGGCTTCCCGTGGTGGTCACTCCATTTGCCGCCCTGTGGCGGCCGATTGAAGAGTGGGGGGTTTCCGCCCTGAGACAGCAGGTAAGAGCGGTGGAGGCCACCGCCGGCAAAACTCGTGCCGACTGTGACGGACCACCCTCATCTCCGCCCCTACGGCACTGAATCAATTATACGTGTGAAAATCAGTTTATGAGAAACGTTACATAAGAGGACTACAACAGGAGTCATGTCATCCATACTTGTAGGCAGTATAGTTTAAGAATGCTTTGTCTGGAGAAGCACAAACTTAGAATATAAAACTTAACACAGTGTTTGGGGTTTCTCTTCAATAATAAGAATTGATTTGTGCCCAAATTAACCCATTTTTGCAACATTAGCTTAATGAAAGACTAGGATAAAACATCATAATGCTGTAACCTATGCCATGCAGTTTTCATGCAGCTTCCTGTGATGACAGTTAATTGCTCACTGTTCTACATTAGGATTTTAACTTATAAACTGCAAGTAGCAGTAGGATCTCTCTGACAAAAGCAGTAACCTACTCGCTTATTTACATTATATGCTCGTTGTGATGTGCATGGGGCACCTTCTTTGCAGCAGGCATATTAACCCTCTGTGCTACCTTACGATGAATCAAAACTTCTACTAAACAAAGCACTCATCTCTCTCTCCAGAGTTATGGTGACATGTTTATTGTTGCCTGAAAATTGCTGGAAGAAAGGATTGCAGCAGCAGGTGCTTTAAAACCATGCAGCAACTGAGCAGGCCCTGCCTACAACTTACTTAGTTTCAGTTAAGAAACTGAAATGAATTACTCTAAATTGAGCTGGTGTAGAATGTCTTTAGTAATCAAGACGGCAAGAAGACATACTGATAGTGCGAGTAGAGAGCTGGAGCTTGGCTCTATGTGCCTAGATCAAGTAAATAAAATCCACAAATGTTCATGCGAAACCAGGGGCAGCCTTTGGCATGTGCAAGCTGTGCACCTGCACAGGGCCACCAAACCCCAGGGGCCACCACGCCAATATATATCCTTAATATAATAATCCTCTGATGATGGATACAAATTTGCGTGGCGGCCCCAGTGGCAGGGATTTGGCGGCCTCTGGCTCTGTTCCACTTCCAAACACCCTGACCCCCCCCCCCCTCTTTACTGGCCTCCGCGCTCCGCCCCGCCCGGATCCCCTCTTCCGGGGTCCCCTACCTACGCTCCCTGCCCAGGGCCGCCATGAGCCTAGAGCCGCCCCTGGCGAAAGCTTTAATTTTATTTTATGACTCCTAAGCTAACAAATATTTTACTGCAGCGTATGGGTAAAAGCATGCCTCCTGATCAGTTTAACACAGTTTTCTCTCTTCTATTTCTATGAAGATTAACGTTGTGGAAAAGAAAGAGTGACAATAGCTTCAACAGTACAGGCTTTCGAGCAATGCCACTGGCGCCGATTTTAAAGCACAAATGGCACCCTTTGACCTTGGCACCTGGTGTGGTGGCACCGCTCGCACCGCCTAAAAGCTGGCACTGAAGAAAGCACCCGGGCAAGTAGGCTTGTCTATTGTTTAGCTGTCTGTCCTCTTCAGCTTCGCAGCACAGGAGACTCCCTGAATGACACTTCAGCTGAACTATTCGTCAGCGAGTAGTCATCTGCTGGGTCTGGTGGCTTTATGGCAGTGACGGCTCCTCCACTAAGGTGGAAGAGCATTGCCCCACGTTTCAGCAGTGTAAAAAAATGAAAATAAAATTATAATAACACAATATTACCATTTTATTTTTCCCTGCTAAGGCAGTTTGCTGGGGGGGGGGGGAGGCTGGGCTGCTCTGCTCACAGAGCAGGGGGAGAAGTGGTGGGCACTCTGTAAGTGCGCATGACGGTTTGGCCCGTCGTCTTGGGCCAGCCAAACAGTCATACACACTTACTATGTTCTCCACCCAGGCTGAGAACATGCCCAGGCTTACAGTCCCCGTCTGAGCGCCGAACCACAGCACTCAGACCAATCACGATTCTGATGACAGCAGTGCTGTGATTGCTTCCGTTCCGGCCAGACTCGTTGGGAGGAGACACGAAGAGACGACTGAGGCGAGACGCAGTGATGAGGTAAGTCTATTTTTATTTTTCTACACCCCATCAGCCCCATCCGTGCCAGCCACCACTGCTTAGTGGACTAATGAGTCCACTGTAAGAGCTTATGATTGACCTCATGCTCACAGGTTCAAATCCTGCCTGGTCCACTCAAGCCTTTCATCCTTCTATGGTCAATAAAATGAGTACTGGTCGGTAACAATAAACATCAATTATTCAGCGCCAAGATACCCTTTGAGTGAAGGTTTGCTTTAAGATGAAGACACAATGCATTTAATGCCGAAGATGATGATAGAACTGAGGAAAGATGCAGAGCTCTGACTTTCATCTTCTTCCTATCATGCTGCTGAAATTAGTGTTACTACAGCACAAAAATGGTGTCCTTTGAAAACAGATTTCAAGAGAGAAAAATGGCAGTTCTTTATACCAGGTATGGGGCTGGCAGCCCCACAAAAAGGAGAAATAGGACCCCGGGCGTGGAGCTGGCGTTCCTGGGGGCATATTATCAACAGCCAGCGATAATTATCGCTGGCCACGCTTAGCGATAATTTTATTATTGCAGGCTATCTCTGGAATTTATCGCCCTGGTAGCGCGTTATTAAAACGCGTTTCTCCAGGGCGATAAAAATACCAGAGATTGCGACGTTATCGCCGTTTGGCAGGGAACATCACTGGTTTTCCAGTTACGTTCCCTGCATAACGGCGATAACCTTGCTGATACGACACACAGGGTCGTATCAGCATAATCCACCCCAATGTTAGGAAAAGGTAAGTCTGCATTTTAGCAGAAGTTAGTTTTTGGAGAAAGCAGCGGTTTTCTCCAAAAACTAACGTGAGCTAAAATGCTGGGGCAGCCTCGTAAATATCGCGATGTGAACATCAGCGATATTTGCAAGGTTGTCCATCCAGGGTACGCCCAGTGACGCCCACTTTGCATCTGATTAGAGATGCAATGGGAGGCGTTGGGAAAAAGGGTGCTAACATGCGATAATGCATGTTAGCACCCTCTTGTAAATAGGGCGATAGTTTTATCTCCGCTTTTCTGGCTTTTTAAGACAAAAAAGCGGAGATAAACCCCTTGTAAATATGCCCCCTGGTCCTGTCAGGGTCACTTTGTGACGCTGGAAGAGCGGTTCGTCCCCATTATGGACGTAAACAGAAGCCGACACCTGCACAGCTGTGAAAGGAGGTTGCGGAGGGAGGGGGGGGGGGGGGATGCTGACGTGTCCCCTGCGCCTCGCCGCGCGCAGATCCCATTAACTGATTTCAGAAAACACAACAGTGTCCTTCGGACGCCGTGGGAGAGGGGGCGGGAGAATGGCAGAATTGGCTTTTAAATCTTGTAGAATTGATGTAAGTGTTTCCTACCCTGGCACATTAACAGTGTGTTCCAGTACATTGCTGTTTTATGTGGCGGGCCCGCGCGGCAATTAATATGCCTGATGCAAATTGAAAAAGCCATAATCCAGCCTTCTCCTCCGAGATGAAGGGCGCGGCGTGGCTGGGAAGCGGCAGGGCACTCAGGCCGTCTTAAAACTCATTACCTTAAATCTGCCAGAGTAAATGGATTTTGTATGCAGAGGAGGTGGTGGCATAATGTCCCATATATCAGTGGGCCTGGAAGCCCTGCAGGGCACGGGCTGGAGCTCAGAGCCGGCTCTGCGTTCCTAAGCAGCCAGCGCTGCAAAGACCTGGCTTCTGTGGGGTGTCAGAGGCAGACATTTTGTACAAACGTGTGCTCGTGGGTAGATGGTCTGGTGTGAGTGGGGGGCTAGTGAGGCGGCTACGGGTCAAGTGTGGAAGAGGCGTTCTCCAGCGTGGAATAGGTGTGCTCTACTGCATAGATGGTGAGAGCTAGCGTGGGTGATGTGTGGGCTAGTAAGGGTGATGTGTGGGCTAGCGTGGGTGATGTGTGGTCCAGTGTAGGTGATGTGTGGGCTAGCGTGGGTGATGTGTGGGCTAGTGTGGGTGATGTGTGGGCTAGTGTGGGTGATGTGTGGGCTAGTGTGGGTGATGTATGGATTAGTGTGGGTGATGTGTGGGCTAGTAAGGGTGATGTGTGGGCTAGTGTGCAGGGATGTGTGGGCTAGTGTGGGTGATGTGTGGGCTAGTGTGGGTGATGTGTGGGCTAGTAAGGGTGATGTGTGGGCTAGTGTGCAGGGATGTGTGGGCTAGTGTGGGTGATGTGTGGGCTAGTGTGGGTGATGTGTGGGCTAGTGTGGGTGATGTGTGGGCTAGTAAGGGTGATGTGTGGGCTAGTGTGCAGGGATGTGTGGGCTAGTGTGGATGATGTATGGATTAGTGTGGGTGATGTGTGGGCTAGTGAGGATGATGTGTGGGCTATTGTGCAGGGATGTGTGGGATAGTGTGGGTGATGTATGGATTAGTGTGGGTGATGTGTGGGCTAGTAAGGGTGATGTGTGGGCTAGTGTGCAGGGATGTGTGGGCTAGTGTGGATGATGTATGGATTAGTGTGGGTGATGTGTGGGCTAGTGAGGATGATGTGTGGGCCATTGTGCAGGGATGTGTGGGATAGTGTGGGTGATGTATGGATTAGTGTGGGTGATGTGTGGGCTAGTAAGGGTGATGTGTGGGCTAGTGTGCAGGGATGTGTGGGCTAGTGTGGATGATGTATGGATTAGTGTGGGTGATGTGTGGGCTAGTGAGGATGATGTGTGGGCCATTGTGCAGGGATGTGTGGGCTAGTGTGGGTGATGTGTGGGCTAGTGTGGGTGATGTGTGGGCTAGTGTGGGTGATGTGTGGGCTAGTAAGGGTGATGTGTGGGCTAGTGTGCAGGGATGTGTGGGCTAGTGTGGATGATGTATGGATTAGTGTGGGTGATGTGTGGGCTAGTGTGGGTGATGTGTGGGCTAGTGTGGGTGATGTGTGGGCTAGTGTGGGTGATGTATGGATTAGTGTGGGTGATGTGTGGGCTAGTAAGGGTGATGTGTGGGCTAGTGTGCAGGGATGTGTGGGCTAGTGTGGGTGATGTGTGGGCTAGTGTGGGTGATGTGTGGGCTAGTAAGGGTGATGTGTGGGCTAGTGTGCAGGGATGTGTGGGCTAGTGTGGGTGATGTGTGGGCTAGTGTGGGTGATGTGTGGGCTAGTGTGGGTGATGTGTGGGCTAGTAAGGGTGATGTGTGGGCTAGTGTGCAGGGATGTGTGGGCTAGTGTGGATGATGTATGGATTAGTGTGGGTGATGTGTGGGCTAGTGAGGATGATGTGTGGGCTATTGTGCAGGGATGTGTGGGATAGTGTGGGTGATGTATGGATTAGTGTGGGTGATGTGTGGGCTAGTAAGGGTGATGTGTGGGCTAGTGTGCAGGGATGTGTGGGCTAGTGTGGATGATGTATGGATTAGTGTGGGTGATGTGTGGGCTAGTGAGGATGATGTGTGGGCCATTGTGCAGGGATGTGTGGGATAGTGTGGGTGATGTATGGATTAGTGTGGGTGATGTGTGGGCTAGTAAGGGTGATGTGTGGGCTAGTGTGCAGGGATGTGTGGGCTAGTGTGGATGATGTATGGATTAGTGTGGGTGATGTGTGGGCTAGTGAGGATGATGTGTGGGCCATTGTGCAGGGATGTGTGGGCTAGTGTGGGTGATGTGTGGGCTAGTGTGGGTGATGTGTGGGCTAGTGTGGGTGATGTGTGGGCTAGTAAGGGTGATGTGTGGGCTAGTGTGCAGGGATGTGTGGGCTAGTGTGGATGATGTATGGATTAGTGTGGGTGATGTGTGGGCTAGTGAGGATGATGTGTGGGCTATTGTGCAGGGATGTGTGGGATAGTGTGGGTGATGTATGGATTAGTGTGGGTGATGTGTGGGCTAGTAAGGGTGATGTGTGGGCTAGTGTGCAGGGATGTGTGGGCTAGTGTGGATGATGTATGGATTAGTGTGGGTGATGTGTGGGCTAGTGAGGATGATGTGTGGGCCATTGTGCAGGGATGTGTGGGATAGTGTGGGTGATGTATGGATTAGTGTGGGTGATGTGTGGGCTAGTAAGGGTGATGTGTGGGCTAGTGTGCAGGGATGTGTGGGCTAGTGTGGATGATGTATGGATTAGTGTGGGTGATGTGTGGGCTAGTGAGGATGATGTGTGGGCCATTGTGCAGGGATGTGTGGGCTAGTGTGGGTGATGTGTGGGCTATTTATTTATTTAATTTATTTATTTGAAAGGTTTTATATAGCGCTTGCTAGACCCGGAGGTATCAGAGCGCTTTACATGAGGACAAGCATTGTTTCAGAGCATAGTTACCAGTTACATAGTTACAAGTTACACAGTTTCAGAGCATAGTTGCAAGTTGCTGGAGCATAGTTACAAGCATTAAAAACATATACGTAAGGGAAAAAGCAGGCAAGGGGAGAGATTCAGGGGAGAGAGGATAGGAGTAGGGGAGCTAGTCAAAGAATTAATAGGGAAAGAGGTGGGGGAGGGTGAAGGAAACACAACCGAGAGACGAGGAAAAAGAGTGTCCAACTACCGGTGTGCTGTGATCCCAGTGTAAATGGTGTCATTCCCACACCCCTGCTGTGTGTGGCTCCCTTTACGGTGTGGAGTCTTTCAGAGGGGTCTCTGAGACTCTAGGGCATAAATACTGGATCCCTCCCAAACAAGGGGAGAGGGAGTACTTTGGTAAAGGGCACACACCATGGTGGTAACTTTAGGGATAATGGTGTATTGCGTGGTAAAACAGTTTTAGAATCCGCCCATGGGGCATAGTCTGAGGTCAATCAGAAGATTCCATCCTAGTGGGCAAGGTTATATGCTTATGTGCTCTAAGTTCATTCCGCCTCCAACACCAGATCACATAGAGGACTTTGGTAGAGGTTAGAGCAAAAGGGTGGTGGCCATCGTGAGGACAGGCAGGGAGTTAGAAGAAAAATCGGAACAGAGGAATAACAATAAATTGTGGATCGCTCCGCTGAAGGACTAACCACAACATTAACTTCAGGATTCTAAGAGGCGAGGGGATCTGTTGCTTCGGCAAGTGACCAGGGAGATTACGAGTGACATAGACCTCTAGGAGGCAGCCATTGTAAGGTCAGGCAAAACACAATGATCCAGCTTGGAGCTTCAATAAATTATCCCAAACTTGGTGTCCGCAAGCCAAGGCTCTAGGAGTTGCTCCCTCTTAGTGACTGGTGCATTTATAAAATTCCCTCTCCATCGCATTGCTGGTTGAGGGCCATTCGGATTCCGTGTGTGATTTCTCGGAGGTCCGATTGCCAAGTGTGTACAGGAAGCCTCTTATGAGGGGGGACTCCTCAGCCTCTCAATTCTCCTCCCAGCAGTCAGAGGGGCCTCTCTTTGCATCCATATGGCCCCCAGCAGCTGGCTCCTGCACTCACTGTTGATTCTCTGAGATTCCAGTGATTCCTTATTAAGCGAATGATGATCTACGATGGCTATTTTTGGTCCTGAAGAAGGTTGACTGTTAATTGGAGGCTGTCCATAGAAATGTGCATCAGTGTTTTCATTGTCCATAGTGACATGGCTTTGCTGGATGGTTATAATTGATGTATTTTTTCATTTTGTTGAAGACCTTTTTTGCTGCCACTTGAATCATCTTTTTAATGAATGACTATTTGAGGTGTTTTTGTTTGTGGGGTCACCTGTGATAATTTGACAATTGGTGCTGTTATTTGTTTTATCAAATAAAGATTTTGTCTACTTTCTATATTTCTCCTGAATTGACCAATTATTATTTTCTGGTTTTATTGTTTCTCCAATTATAATTAGGTACAGATGGACCAATGACAGAACTTGTGGGCATATTAACAAGGGCTTTATCTCCGCTTTTTTGGCTTTAAAAGCCAAAGAAGCGGAGATAAAAATATCGCCATATCAAAAACAGGGTGCTAACATGCAAAATCGCATGTTAGCACCCTTTTTCACTATGCTTCCGTTTGCATCTCTAATGAGATGCAAAGTGGGCATTCCAGAGCAAAATAATAGGAGAATTGTCGCTGCTTTTTTATGTCTGCTAATTTTCAGACTTAGCCATGTAATCCAATGGGAGGTGGATTACATGGCTAAATCCACCATGGGCTATCAACAAGGATATCCATATCCTTGAAGTTTTATCGCTACATTTCCAGCAATAACCTCCCAAAAAGCCACCATCGCTGGATTTTTTATTGCCTAGGCGGTTAGCGCTGTTAATAACGCAATAACCAGGCGATATTATCCAGCGATAGTGGGCATTACAAAAATTAACGCTAAGCGCTCTTAGCGTTAATTTTCCCTGCTCCTTGTTAATATGCCCCCAAATCTTCTATTGTCCTATTATTATAGTATAGAGTTTCTCTTTTTTAAAATGATGTTAAGTGGGCACTCGATTGCCTTATTACGGTCGGCCACTGCCTTATTTGTTCTAGCTTTCACATGCAGTTATCATCATTACATATTTAAACAAGAATTGCCAAAGCCAAAAAGACATTGGCCACCTGTCATCCGGCTTTGTCAACGCTTTTTTTGTGATGCGTTTTGCAAAACTTAATTTTGGAAAGCTGCTAGAGTCCTAACCTAAAAAAAAGCTACAAGTAAACAAATAGTTGTTAAGATGTTCATGGTGCGTTTATTAAATCAAACAGATATACAAAGCTGGGACAAAAAGCCAAAGCCTTCCAAAGGAAAGCTTTTACTAATCTTATAAATAAAAATCTAATGCACATGTTGTTCATTTCTTTAAATAATTTCCCCCTCCTATCAAAGCAACAGAGTAAATCACAGAGTGCAAATTTTGCTCCACCATCCCCTCCTATCAGTAACCTATAATTACAGCTCTTCACGTCTCTGATGACCCAGCAGCAGCTATCTAGAGCCAACTAAAGAATGTAGTATCAAAAACATCGCATAGCCCATACTTCAGGACAACTAAGACAGATGGGGGCACATCAACAAGGGCCTTATCTCTGCTTTTTTGGCTCTAAAAGCCAAAAAGCAGAAATAAATCTGTTGCCCTATGTACAAGTGGGTGACAACATGCATTAGCGCAGGTTAGCACCCGTTTTCCTGACTCCTCGCTTAGCATCTCTAATGACATGCAAAGTGGGCGTCACTGGGCAGTACTGCTTGTAAATTATTGCTGATGTGCACATCGCCATATTTACAAGGAGGCCCACGCATTTTAGCAGACGTTTTTGGCAAAAACTGTTGTTTTCGCCAAAAACTAACGTCTACTAAAATGCTGACTTAGGTATACTTACCATTGGGGGTGGATTATGCTGATACGACCACAGGGTTGTATCAGCAAGGTTATCGCCATTTTCCAAGGAACATCGCTGGAAAACTAGCGATGTTCCATGGAAATCACCGCTATCGCTGGAAAAATTATCGCCACTGTGCTATGCGCTGTTAATACAGCGCTAGCATGGCAAAAATTTCCAACGATAGCCGGCGATAAAAAAATCTCATGCTAAGCACGGCCAGCGATAATTATCGCTGCTTCTTGATAATATGCCCCATGATTCGCTATTTGACAAGGTCTACAGCATACTCAGGTTATGATTTTTTTTGCAACTGAAAGATTATCTACTGAGGGAAAGTACTATAAGCGGTTCTAAAATCGAGTTATGTATACAGAGAAGGCATCTTGCTTATCAGGGACTTCAAGGAGTCAACAAGAGCAGATAACCCTGGGAACCAAGACAACTATGTTCAAATTCCACATTCTAGCAATCACATTTTAATTCAGAAGGCATATAATTCTGGGCAAAGCACCGGGAATAGTAAACAATGTTTACTGTAAATGTGTAAACACCCATGTAAACTGAGCAATGGAAAAACAATTTTACAGTGTGCAGTCTGTTGGAGCCCCCAATTAAGCATTCCTATCATATCCTGGTTCTGTAGTTTCATTTCAATCTTACCAGACCACACACTATGGTGTATGCAGCATCTCATGCTGGAGATGGTCTCCCAAAACAAAAGCATCTGCTCCTCTTAGGACCATGTGTGAATCAGGTCGTCTACGAATGATTTAGCACCGGGTGTCCCACGAACATGCGGTGCACTAAGGGCGATGGAGGCGGCCCCCTTCCGTCCACGCTCCGGTCCCCACCAAAATACCAATATAAAATATGTAATCCCATACTATGGAACTTTGAAAACAAGGAAGGGCTAGTTATGTGGATGTACGCCCCTATAAATAAAGCACCATCAATCTTACCCTCTTGGCAAGTTGGAACCACTGCAGTATTTCCAATGCAGTTGGTGGTAGAAGGAGGAAGTAGTGTCCCTTTTATATGAACTAAAACAAACATGCTGCCTGTGTCTTGTACATCTAGTTGTCTAGATACAAGGTAGGCTACTCATGTGGTCTAGTCAACAAAAATTCCTTAACTATTTACTCAAACAGGGGAGCTACATAATATAGAATATGAAAAAGAAGCACTACCTAATTAAAATGCAGCTTGCTACAGACACCAGGGAGACGAGATAGTGAGGTGCCCAAAAGAAATCCAGGATTCCTCAACAAGGAAAGTAGGACTAGAAAAGGTGTTGAGCTATTTAGATCAGAGTTAGGGTAGCTCTAAAGAAAGCAATAACTGTCTTCACTGTATTGAGTGTTAGATTGCCCCTACAATCAGTTAGCCAATAGTTAAACAGCAATTCAATCTGGTCGAAGGTCTTTCTTTGTGTTGTCACTAGTCATTCAACACAAGATAAAAACTTTCTGGTAAGCAGGGGTCAGTCAGGGAATTACCCTATGTAGCTGGTTCACCAAAATCTTTGCAAAGATCTTAAAATCCATATCCAATAGGGCGAATAGCCAATATGTTGTGCATCGAGTTGGGTATTTGCCTGGTTTGGCGGTCAAGAAGACTGTTGCTTCCACCACTGTAGGAGTGACTTCCATCAGTGGTTTAATCAACTGAAGACTTCTGTCAAGACCAAGAGCAGCTGGCGGGCGATCTGTTTATAGAAGGCTTGGTGAAACAGTCTACCAGAGGCCTTAGTTCGCATTAAAATGGGCCACCCCAACCATTTCTTCTTTCGTTATGGGTTTGTCCTGTTGTTCTAAATCATGATCACCATTGTGTAGGAAGGGTTAGTCTCTAGGTAGGTTGTTCCTGCTATAGGGTCGGAGAGTCCAGCTGCAAATAGTGTCTGGTAGTAGTTGTGAAATACCTGCAGCTTCCAATCATTGGTCATGGTAACCTCCTCGTTCTCATCTCTGATCCCCCAAAATATTTGTGGGCCTGAGAAGCACAAAGTCTGTTCCTCCAGAGTGTGCATATTTTGTGTCCCCCTACATGGAATCGTGCTACTAATGTGGCAAATATGAAATTAACTATTATTCTCTAGCATGTGGAGCTATTCCTCCAATGTCATTAGCTTCTTTCAAATTTTCTTGGAAGGGTTGGACATTCTGTTTTCCATCCAGCTCTGCAAGTTCCCTTTTCAGACTCATAAGTGCTATTGATTTTGTGAGCTTCAGTTGGGATGCCTCCTGAATTAAAGAGCCTCTGATTACTGCCTTCTAGGCATCCCACATTCCTCACTTACTTGTTTCAGTTTTATTGTTAAAAGCCAAATATTCTGTAACCTTTTTTTTAATCTCATGAGTTTTTCAACTTTAAATAGTTTCCAAATGTGTGGGTAGTTTGTAAACTATTTTTCAAGACTGTAGATTCAATACACCAAAAATGGCACATAAAGACTTCGAACTTTGAATCGATACTCCGGACTATGAAAGGGAAAACAACATGGGTGCACTAGACTGTGGACTACAGAAGAGGACCCACCACAAGTCATGAGTTTCATACTCCATGGTCTTGGTACCAGGACCATAGAAGGCGATACAACGCAGGTTCATGACTTTTGCAGTGCGATGCCTATGTACAGAAACTGAGAACTATAAACCACAAACACAAGTGGTGGTTAGGAGTTTTCCCTGTCAGGGTTCATGATTCTATCTACCCCCGAGGATTTAGCGTACTCCATGACATCAGCAATTATTTTACAATTTTAAACGGGGTGATGGGGTATTTGGGGCTCTCCACTGAACACAGTTCCTAAAGTAGACTTAGAATTTGTTTTTTCAAAGATGAAAGGAGTGGGCTCACTAATAGTGCAATGGTATCTGCAAGAGAACGTTTATAAATAAAATCAGAGGAACTTTATTTGGAAAGTTTTGTGCAGATTCCTTGAAGGATACTGTTGGAAATGGCCCTTTTTGCAGGGTTATAACCAAACTTTTGGCTTCTTCCTTCTATTTGTTCCTGACCTGTCGGTGTTGGTTTTAGAACTCGGGGCACTTTACCACTGCTAATCAGTGCTAAAGTGCATATGCTCTCTCTGTAAATTGTGTTATGGATTGGTGTTTCCATGAGTGGGTATTTGATTTACTTGTTAGTCCCTAGTAAAGTGCACTGAGTGTGCCGGGGCCTGTAAACCAAATGCTACTAGTCGGCCTACACTGATTGTGCCACCTACGTGAGTAGCCCTAAAAAGATAACTCAGGACTGCCATTGCAGAGTCTGCGCGCAGTCTGGGACTGCCATGTCGACTTGGCAAGTGCACACACTTACCAGTCCCTAACCTTCCCATTACTTACATGTCAGTCATCCTTAAGGTAGGCCCAAGGTACCCCTGTGGACAGGGTGCATTGTATGTGAAAGGTAGGGCATGCTCTGAAGTGTGTAGCATGCCCTAATAGTGAATTACAGCCCATTTCGTTTTTCACTATTGCAAGGCTACTTGTTCCCCATATGACAGAATGGGAAGTTTGTTTATAACTTCTTATAAACAGTACTGGCCGGGGAACTAGGTAAGAAAATACAATTTAGTAGGCCTGAACTCAGAATCTAAAGATGCACCTATTAATGAAGGTGATTTTTACATTCTGTGTTTTAAAATACCACTTTTAAAAAGTAGGTATTTCTTTGCTCAGTCATCCTGTGTGGGTTTGCTGGAATGTGGATTCCCTGTCTGGGCTTTGGATGACAGAAGGCTGGGGAGTTTAGGTCAGGTTTACACTAACCGTGTAATCTAGATCCAACCGGCATTATGCTAATGGCCACATTTCCCTGAACACAATGACAACCATGCAAGTGGGTCGAGGGAAAGGGGAATGGGACAAGAAATAGACATACAGAGAAAGTGGATATCTTCACTCTACCTGTGCTTACATTTGGGTTCAACCTGCACTGCAGAAGAATTGACATCTACAGCATGAATTAAGAGCCTGATTTAGAGGTTGCTGGACAGACTAGTGTCCATCAGGACAGCAGAGGACATTACCTCCTCCATCCTAACGGTACTCTACCCGCCAAATATAAAGATGACTGCCGGCCCTTCAGTAATCTCAGTACATTGAGAGGAACTGCCGTCATATTGGTTACTTTTAATGTACTAAAAGTTCTGGGGTATGACCAGGACAAATCATATTATGTGATTGTGTGGCCGTGGCGATCTTCGCATGACTATAGATTTCCTGCACTTGCCACGTAATCCACTATCTGCCGCATAATCTGCAATTATTAAGGAAACAAAAGTCTTTCTAGCTCAAATGGTTCAAAGGATTAAAAATGTGACGTGTTGCCGCACAGTGGAAGATCCTTTGAAAAGCTGGACTGGTCACCTTTCTGCTGCTTGTTTCTATATATGGGGGGTCAAATTGGTACTAATGATGTGTAACCTATGCCCAGAGAGTGTTACCAAGTTTAGAAATGACAAAATAATGAAGTAATACTGTTACAAAATGTGCCTCATTATGCTTGATGATTTGACTTTTCTTGCTGCAAAATTTACTTAACCCTGTCGCATAATTTGGCCCTCTCCTGCTACATAATTCCAGGTGTGACTGACAGCCATACACAACATTTTAACATTTATTCGTTTTTCAAAAGTAGACTCCCAAGGTAGAAATGTGTTTTTTTTAAAAAAAAAATACGAATGGCCCCACACACCCTAAGAGAGTTCTGGTTTTTCCTGGCAGTGATAGACAAGAAAAAAAGGCATTACAACATCCATCTTAAATAGGACAGACTTGTACCTGTACCCTGTCTGCCAAAATCTAAATTAAGGCCTAAATTTTTAAGTGTTTTATAATTTGCATTCCAATTCACTTTTCCCGATATGATATAGGATATACTTTGTGATAATCTTTGTGTGACGACCCCATATGATTCGTTGAAACTCTGTGACATCCAACAGCTGAAATATAAATGAAACCTTTATAATACATCTACAAAAAACTTGAATTTGTAAATCAAGTGTGTAATCTGACTTATTCTCAACGTAACAAGTTCATCAGGGCCGTAACACACAAGTGATCAAATGCCTCACATACTGCGAGTTCTTGCGCAGGGTGTGCGAGTAGCAGAGAGACAGATTTACACGTTCTGCTCTTCTGCCCATTCTACTCTAAGGCAAGAGCCAAATGGATCATTCGATTCTGTAAATCCAGGGGATTTAGGGACTACAGGGAGGTATTCAGAATCCTCAAATATGATACAACCTCCCTGACAGTGTTCACAACTGCTAGATTCCTTCTGTCCATGTGGTACTCAAGGTGTGCAAAATTAAAAACTGAAAGCCCTCAAACTATCGCCCCTGTAGTAGCACTAACTTTGTAACGAATGAGGTTCCCTATAAATATTATGTCTAGGGATTGTCTATTGTGAGCGCTATTTTAACTTATTTAAATATTTGTTATGATCTTTCTAATCATTTTATGAATATACTACGTTTTAGGATTGCAATGCACTATTTCTTAAATATATCAATTGTTATCTGTAAATGTGTATATATGTCTTTTTATGTTTTTTAACCGATAATAAAAGCTTTCACTGACTGACTGACAAGTTCATCAGCTATAACATAATTAATTTATATGAGTGTAATGGTTTCCATCCTAACAACATACATTTACTTTTCCACCACTGGCAATATCTTAGTACCAAAAGTAATATAACGAAAGTCAGTACAAGTTGAGGATTTCCCTTACTCTTCATGTGAAATAATAGGGGCAGTGGGAACCCATGGAAGCATGACCCATAGCATTCAAAGTCTAATTCCTTGATCTCTTGTGTGATCCAGAATACTTTTCTGCATCCCGAAGTAGTAATAACTCCAACTGAAAGCGCAATGTTCCAATCTCCTGGAAACAAGGTTCCGGGTGCAACAGCTAAGTATCTGGATTGCCTAGCAAGGAACTCTGTGAAACATGAGGAACCTGCACTCAGTGAATCATGTGTGGCTGCCACCACTGCAAGTTCTGTGAATGCCCCATGGTGCTCTGGGATATGTAGCCTGTCTTGAATGCATTTGTGCGTTTTGCCTAGTGCAAGCGTGGCAGCCACGAGGCCTCGTACTAGATGGCGCCCACACTCTGAACACACTGCTGACCTCCACTCCAACAGAAGATTCGAGCACCTAAGAAGTTCAAAGGAGGGTGTCTCCATGCCTGCCTGGTAGAGGTGAGCACGAGACACAGATCATGACAGTTGACCTATTCCAGATGTTTTCTGTGCACAGGCATTGCAGAGCACAAGAAGACTTATGGGGTCATTTGCAAGTTGAGGGATAAGAGGTATTCACCAAAAATGACAAATGTCCCATCTGCCAACCTTGCAGTTTCCCCACTCCATTTAGCAGTTCAGGGAGCACTGAGTGTTTAGCAGCAAAGCCTGTCTGCAGCCAGAAACCCTGACCTAGTGATCCAGCAGTACTTAATTTGTAAAAAATATAAGTGCCAGGTCCCTCGTCAGGAGGCCATTGGAGCGTGCACTGCCCATTGGCCGTACCAGCACTGCCAAAGACAGCACCAATACAACTACCATCCATCACAGCCCTACAATTGTGATAATCCAGATGATTCCAGGCCCCCAAAACTAAAAGCATGGCTTGGGCTGCTTGTATAAGCCATTTTTAATACATATTGAATTAATAAGTAACTGTTGTTGTGCTAATCTCTGAATTAGACAAATAGCGCCACCATGTGACAGACTGTCAAAGGTGCTGGTGTTGACAATTAAGTTCTGGTGCTGAACACCGGAAACCACCGGCTCAAATTAAGCACTGGTGATCCGTTTTCTGTAGGTCACAGTGGCGATAGCTACACTCTGTTTAGTATGACGTTATCAATGTCCAGGTCTGGCATGTGTGGCATGGTGGATCCAGGTAGTGAAAACAAACATTGGGGGCATATTACCAACGATTAGCGATATTTATTGCTAACGAGGCTTAGCAACAAATTTTTTAATGCTAAGCATCGCCGGAAATTATCGCAGAGATAACTTGCTATTAGCAAGGTTTATCTCAGAAGTGATAAAAATCCTCGCGCTAACTGCCAAATGAGAGATTATCGGTGGAAAACCAATGATAATCTCTCGAAATTTGGAGTTAGCTTGATGATAGGGGCTCACAAACTTAGCCATGATATCCACCTTCCATAGGATATCATGGCTAAGTCAGGAAAATACCAGGTGTAAAAAAAGCAGCGCTAACTGTGGTTAGCGCTGCTTTTTTATCACTAACAGGGTTAACGAAATCCTTGATAATAGGAGAAATGTCGCTTAGCGACATCTCTCCTAATATTTTTCTCTGGAACGCCCCCTTTGCATCTCATTAGAGATGCAAGGGGAAGCGTAGAGAAAAAGGGTGCTAACATGCAAATTTGCGTGTTAGCACCCTGTTGCTGATAGGGAGATAATTTTATCTCCGCTTTCTTGGCTTTTAAAGCCAAAAAAAGCAGAGATAAATCCCTTGATAATATGTCCCATTGACCCCCACACATGCAGAGAGAAAACTCCTAACTTCATGGATCAACTGTTTTAGTTGTGTTTTTCTGAATTTTTTTTCCAGTTTTCGATGTTGTTTCAGAAAAACAAAACATGAAAGTGGAGCATTCCAAATAAATATGGCAATTGCTTGGCATTCAGCTTTACCTTCAGTGCGCTCTCTGCACCAGTGGAGGCAAAGAAGGCACAGAGATCCTTGCCAGGCAGGCGGGGATCTCTAAATATGACAGGTAGTCCTGGGCTTGAGGAACAGAGGCCAGGCCAGGGCCTTCAGTAAACTGGCAGGTCTGCCGGCCACCCTCTATGGGCTGGATTACTCCATAGCTCCTTCATGCATAGTACATCTTATGGAGAGCCATATTGTTCAATAAGGGCATTTATTTGTCACAAAAGTCAAGATTTTCATGCAGACGCATCAAAGCTAAAAAAAAAACATTGCCACCTTTGCAAGGCTGCACAAGTTTTCATAAACATTCCTGAAGGTAGCAAATTAAACAACTTGTGGGCTAGGATGATAGAGCTATGGGCTAGTGATGGATAGGTGTCAGCTAGGATGGAGGAAAAGTGGTCTATTATGGTTAAGAAAGAGGCAGAGGGGTCTGCGCTGAGGCGATGTGAGTGTAGTTTTTGGAGGTGTCGCTGAGTACGGGACAGCATCGAGCAGTGTGGAACAAGTATGGGCTACTGTGGAGAAGATGTGTCTAAGAATGGAGAGGGTGTGGTCAAGTCTGGAGATGGTGTACTTAGATGTGTGGCTGTGTGTGGGGAAGATGTCTTGTGTGGTTGTGTGTGGAGAAGCTATCTTTAAGAATGGCGAGCGTGTGCTCAAGTCTGGAGTTGGTGTGCTTAGATGTGTGGTTGTTTGTGGAGAAGATGTCTTTATGAATGGAGAAGGTGTGCGAATGGAGAGGGTGTGCTCAAGTCTGGAGTTGGTGTGCTTTGATGTGTGGCTGTGTGTGGAGAAGACATCTTTAAGAATCGAGAGGGTGTGGTTAAGTCTGGAGATGGTGTGCTTTGATGCGTGGCTGTGTGTTGGGGAGATGTCTTGTGTGGTTGTGTGTTGATAAGCTATCTTTAAGAGTGGAGAGGGTGTGGTCAAGTCTGGAGATTGTGTGCTTTGATGTGTGGCTGTGTGGAGAAGATATCTTTAAGAATGGAGAGGGTGTGCTCAAGTCTGGAGATGGTGTGCTTTGATGTGTGGCTGTGTGTGTAGAAGGTGTGATCAACTGTGGAAAAGGTGTGTCAGCTTGTGGAGAAGATTTACTCAGAAAGGAAGATTTAATGTTGGTCTCTACAGTCAGAGGTTGTGTCTACTTTGAAGAATGAAAAATCAAGCATAGTGGCTGTGGTCACTGAATAGAAGATGTGTAGGATGAAGCTTGGTCTAAACTTTCTAAAGTGAATGCAACAAGCAAGAAACAGGAGAATAGGAGATGGTATGGTGTTCTATTGAACGAGGATATGGCACTTACTATGGAAGGAGGTTCAGCTTATTGTAGGTGGAAGCATGAGTATTAAAAATCTAATTTAAAAGCAGTAGAAAGTCAGTGCTACAGCAGGAAGAGGTGTGGCCTTTTCATAGATGTGAGGTATAGGGAGAAAGGTGAGGTCCAGCGTGAAAGAGGTGGCGTTTAAAGGGAAGTGTGTTATTGATTGGAAGTCTGGGTGGTCTGATGTTGGACGAGGGACATTATGTTTTTTTAATTAAGTTGTTTATTTATGACTGATGTTAAAAGTGTTGTCTACTATAGGGTGAGGTTAAATGTAGGACGTGTGGTCTAGATTGAAAGAACAATAGGCAAGGGTAGATGATGTGAATAAAAGTTGTTGAATCTGAAGTGGGAGATAGTGTTGATGTAAAGTGTAATCTATTGTGATTATTGTGGCCATTGAATACCTACTTAGTGTTCCCCCTTAAGTGGGGGGCAAGGGGGGTAAGAAGTAGGGCTAGATGCTCTGAACATCTGGGTCCTGATTCACAAAGGTAAACTCACACTTTTGTGTACGTTTACAATTGTTTGCTCTTCACAAAGTGATTTACGAGTAGTATCTTTGCAAGTTTTGAGTCCCCGCACATAAAAAGCCTATCTTTTCATGTGCGGAGACTTATACCACTCATAAATCCCTTTGTAAATAGCAAACAATCGTAAACCTACATACAATTGTGCGTTTATGTTTGTGAATCAGGCCCTGGTCACAAAAGTAGACCACAATTTGAAACCAGTCGTTTTGCTTCCAGAAAGCTATTTTGTGAACCGCACATGCATCATTGTGACATTTTGCACTTCTTAATTTGCGAAAAATAAGGAATCGCAATTTAAGAAGTGCAAAATGCTATGCATCAATATTTTCGGTATTCATTTGGGATTCGGTAAAAATCGCAATTTTTACCGAATCCCAAAGAAATACCGATTTCTTAAGTTAATTTTCGCAATTCCCATTGATTCCTATGGGCCAAAAGGCCCATAGGAGTCAATGCAAATTGCGAGTGGCACTTAGAAAATTTCATGGGTGCAGGGGGGGGTCCAAAGGACCCCCGAAATGTATTTTTCGCATCATGCATCATGTTGCACACACACATGTCCTAAGGACATGTGTGTCCGTAACATGAATGTTGAAAAAAAAGCATTTTCAACATTTTAAACACTTTTTCCAAATTTACCGAGTGGTTCAACCACTCGGTAAATTTGGCACCCTATTTGCGAATTTTCACTTTTTAAAATAATGATGCATTGCTTTTAAGAAATCGCACATCTGCGAATTCTTAAAAGCACCCGCAATTTTAGAATTCGCACACATGTTACGAATTCTAAAATTGCTTCATGCATCCCAAAAAGCACTTTTGCATTCGCAAACGGCCGATTTTAAGGAATCGCACCGTTTGCGACTACAAAAATGCTTGATGCATGTGGGGGTATGTGCTAATAGGTGAGTTAGCAAAGTAAGGATTCAGATTGAGCCACAATAAGACTCATTTAATTATTATTAATACTTTATTTATTAGGTGAGTCACAGATCCGATTGGCTCAAATCACAGGGTTGGTCGCCTCCAATTGTTGGCAGACCACATTCACTGTGATTATTTTTTTTAAGTAGCTCATTTTCTTAAAAGGAAACTGGGCTCTCTTAAAAAATAAAAAAAAGTTTTGTTTTTATGATAGTTTCATTGAGAGGTGGTGGCGGCCCTCTAGAAGATTTCCTCCTCCCCTTGTAATGTTTACCCCAATTCACAAACAAGAAAGCGTTCAGTGGGGATCCCTTCCCTTTTACGACTAGATTACCACCCCAATTTGGTAGTCTGTATCTTTTCAATGATTTGCAACTGGAACTCAGTCATGAACCATTGATACATCTGATATCAAATCTCAGTTTGGAAGGGACACCCATAACATGCCCCTTCCACATTGTGATTCAGTATCCATTTCTCGAGTATGTTAGGAGTCGGTAAAACTTTATTGCCTTATAAAATGGGTTTGGTATATAGCACTAAACTTTTAAGTGTCCACAATACTAAAAATTTAGTGTATCTTAGGGTTTGCAACTACTGAAAGGTTTAGTAGATCTGTCCCAAAATGGAGCAGGAAGGCCATAATATAGGTTAGGAGTAACTTTAATTTAGAACCCTGGATGGTCTGGTGATTTGTGGGAGGAGTTTTCTCTAGTGTGGAAGGTCTGGACAACTCATACATTAGATGTGTTTACATATGTAGGTGGTATTGACTAGTGGAGAAGGTGTGATCTATTTATGGAAGAGGTATTGTCTCAAATGGAAATGTCATAGTGTGAGGTGAGATGTTTTGTCTAAAGTACAAGAGTGGTCTAGTGTTGCTGGTGTTTTTGTGTGTGGGGGAGATGTGGTCTATTTATAGAAGGGATATAATCTAGGGTGGAAATGCTGGTTTATGGTGGGAGGTGCAGTCTGTGTACAAAAGACAGTTGGTTTAATGTGGAAGTGATAAAATATCTGGCTGTATGAGTATCTGTTTATGAGAAGTTATTATATAGGACTGGGTAAATGTAAATTACTCCAGCATAGTTCATGTAATTTGGGGAATTTTACATTACACTTGTGTGACGAAAGCAAGGATTTTCCTGAGACCTTCTCCCCCTGTCGTCCTATTCTCAGGCTCTGACTGGTTGGAAACGAAAACAAAGACCCTAAAAAGGGGAAGGACTAAAAATAGAATTAGAGAGGGAAAATGTAGAAACAGGAAAAAAAGACCTCAGTTTTTTTCTTTCCTCAAACTTTGACCCAGAAGAGAAAGACTTTAAAACTCCTCCCCTTGGGTGTCTGGAGAGCTGAAAGTAGAGAAGGCATGCAGGGAAATGACAAGCCGTCAAGAAGATGGCTTGTCTAGAGGAACCCAAGGGCTCATGAGGGAGGCGACACAAACAAATAGGAGGAGCCAATGGTGGACGCCACAGCACCTCCCACACTGTAGCCAGGCTGGGAAGGCACCCAGCTCCCACCGTGCTCCAGGAGGACCCTTACTAACTTAGGAGGGTGGCCATATTATGGCGTAATACAATGATACAGCAAGAACGGGGGTGGCGGGTTGTGAACGTTGAGCGCAAACATATGACACCAAACAACGGACATACTTCTCCTTTGTTTTTGTTTATTATTATTATTTTGAGTTAAAAACTGCTGCATGTAAGGCGTTATAGGTTGTCACAGGTCCAGGGCCTCTTGGTATGTAAAAAGTTTAGCGCCAAACGGGCCTTGGTAACATAACCCCCCATCTTACCAGTCAAACCACAATACTTTGCAGAGAGAAGGAGAATGAGACAAACTAAAAATATACATTTTACTTTATGTTTGTATTTTTTGTTTTTGTGCGAGTTCCCTATATATCTCTTGATTTTGGAAGTCTTATTGTAGGTCCCGTGGGATTGAGTTTGCCCTGGCTTCTGGTTTCTATCCTCAGACCAATGGTCAGACCATACAGTATCTTCAATATTTTTTCAATTCTACTCAGAGTGACTGGTCTCCATTTTCAGCTCTTGATTAATTTTCCTATAATAATTCCATAGATAGTCTTGGCATCCCCCTTCTGTCTTTATGGGCTCCACCATGGAACTTGTGGTTTTCAAGGTTCTGTGATTGTCCCTCCTGCCGCTAGGTTTCTTAGACAATTACAGAACAATCGATGGAAGATACGGTCCAACTTTCAAGATCCTAAGAAAAGGAAGAAGGGGCATATTATCAACGGCCAGCGATAATTATCGCAAAGCGCGCATAGCGCGTGTTTATTTATCGCCGACTATCGCTGGATTACATCGCCGAGATAGCGCGTTATTATCAACGCTTATCTCCAAGGCAATAAAAAATCCAGCGATAGAGGCAAAATGTAGGAATATTGCTGAAAATCCAGCGATATTCCTGCAGCGATAGGGAAAACCTTGTTGATAGGGAGATGTGGATTTAGTCAAAGAATCCACATCCTATTAAATGTATGGCTAAGTCTGGATTTTTGCAGACGTTAGTTTACGGCGATAATCGCGGTTGGTGCAACTTTTTTTATCGCAACGCGGGCATTGATAATTGGGGGAACTTGTCTTTGCGACTGTTTCCATTGACTTTTTGCACGTCATTAGCGATAAATATCGCTGACATGCGAAGCGGCAAATAAACGGGTGCTATTGCCTGTAAACTGCCCCTAACAGCTGTTAGCGACAGATTGCTAATAGGGTGATTAAAATATCGCCACTTTAGCGGCAAAAAGTGCAGCTAAAGCGGCAATATTGCCCTTGATAATATGCCCCAAAGTTCTTTGCCGATATCCTTTGTAAAAAATCCCCCATCTGTTTATCTTCAAAATGTTTTGCCTCCCACCTTTCCTTGAACAAGTTTAAGCTTCGATTAAGGGGGTCTTTCAAGATTACTCAAATCATAAAACCTGTGGCCTTTAAGGTTCAATTACCATTAAACAGGAATATCAATCCAGTGTTTCATGCCTCACAACTGAAACCTTGTTGGGTGGATCCCATCTGACATCTGTTTTCTAGGACTTCATCTATTATTGTTAATGATGAACCTGAGTTTGAGGTGCAAGAGATGTGTGATTTCCACAACTTCAGAAAGAAGCTACAATTCTGGATTCACTGGAAGGATTTTCTCCCTGGTAAAAGTTCTTGGGAGTTTGCTAGTTCTGTTAATAAACTAGTTTTGGTATGCCAGATTTTCAGTCAGTTCTCACACAAATCCTGAGCTTTGAAAGGGTGGGGGGGGAGATCTACTGAGTACTGATAGACTGCTGTGTCCATAGCTGTTTCCTGGCAGGGTGTTTTAAAATAACTGTATGTGTGTTGTTAGTTGGAAGATGGGCTGAGCAGCTAGGAGGCTGCTCCTGGTGGGGCTAGATGCAACTTCTACTTAGAACTTAATACATTTCATCTACATTTACCTGCCTACGTCTACAGCGTCTACTTGCCCCTCCTACACACGTGGGACCAGCCCACTACAAACACCCACCCTGCTGCATGTATAATGTTACCTTGCAGATGCTGGCTCACCACTGCAGTCATCTACCTGCTTGTTCCTCTCCTTGAGTGGGATCTCACGAGAGACATACTTTCAGCGTCTCCATTCCATAAAGCCTTCCTCTTCACCGAGTTTCTTGTAAGAAACCTTGGGTCAGATATTGAACCCGTTTCAAGATGGGTGTCCCCAGTATATTTTAAATGGGATTTCCCAATTCAGTATTGTAATTCTGGTGTTTCATGTTTTCTTGGATATATAAGGAGTGAAGTTGTAAAATGTATTGCATCTCACGACTTCTTCCTATTTTTCCTGAAATTTAATCGCCTCTGTGTACCTGATGGGCCAGGTCCTCCATCATCTATCTTGTCTGCCACCATCTGGAGTCCTGCTGTCACCCAGGAGGTCTTTTGCCCTCTGGCTTTTCCTTTTGTTAGAGATTCTTTCTGGAGGGCAACTTCTACCTTGATGTTTCCTAGAGTAGGGGCCACATTGCTCCTAGAAGGGGCCACCCATACCTCTGGCCGACCAAGACAGTTAAAACTGGGACTTCACCTCAATCCTCAGCCAGAGATCCTCAAGTAGGCATCAGACCAGTGGCGTGCAGTTCCAGTCCTAGGGTGGCAGGCTTCACTGTGGCCAGGGTGTACCAGGGAGGGACACAGCTGCGGTTCCAGTCCTACGATGTCGGGCTTCACTATGACTAGTGTGTAACAGTAAGGGACAGGGCCGCATTTCCCAGCCATGGGCAGTTGAGAGGGGGGTCTGGACCAGTGTATACCAGTGAGCAGGGATGTAGCTTAGTCAGTGAGATTCTTCATCGGAGCGGCCTGTCCCGCCACGGACTCTCATGGAATTCTTTACTTTTCTCTGGACCCCGACCTGCCATCTTGTCCATTCCCTCGTCCTTTACCCTTTTCCCTCGTTTCCCCCTTGATGACCCTCAAATGTTTCTTCCCTTTTCTGATTTGCCTTTTCTCCATACCCTTGTATCCCTCCCACCCTCCCATGGTGCTGTGACTGCGTCCACCCTCCGACCCCACTTAATGGAACTCTGCTCTCCTGGTTTTTTTGGGGGGGGTCTTAACCTGAAAAAATCTACCATGTGTTTATATATGTATATAGAGATAATACTAGTGTATGCAGTAGACCTTTGTTCTCTCTACCATTCCTATGTGACTCTTAGAGTATATCCATTTGTATCTCTTCCTTGAGTGACTTTACTACTTGTACATTTCCAATTTTTCTTTCTGTTTGTATCTCCTCTTTGTGTGACTTTACATCTTGTACATTTGCAATTTTTTCTGTTTGTATCTTTTATGTAACGCATGTAATCCTAATTCCTTATGTTTTGCAACTGGTTCTTATGTAAAGCGCTCTGACACCTTCGGGTAAAGTTCGCACTATAGAAAATCGCATTAAATAAATAAAATAAATAAATAAATAAATAATCTCGAATTTCCCAACTAAAAGTGCAGTGGGCCCCAAAGTGACAAATGGGGGTGGGGTCGCACACTACTCACACACCGGCGGTGTCGCCCGTAAGGACTCTGGTCAATGTAGTAGCGTGTTCGCGATGCATCATCTTTCGATCTTCTGCTATCCTCGCTGTCTTCGCCATCCCTGGACACGTGTTTCGGGGTATCACCCCTCGTCAGCAGGGATAGGCCATGTTCTGGGGTTGCCGATGGCTGCCAATATCTGCCAGGTATAGTACCACTCCGCCGCGTAGGTGCGGGATCCCAGGCTCGTCAGCCCGCTGCTCAAGGGAGCTTTCAAGTTACAAATGGGGGTGGGGTCGCACACTACTCACACCCCGGCGGTGTCGCTCCTAAGGACTCTGGTCAATGTAGTAACGTGTTCGCGATGCATCATCTTTCGATCTTCTGCCATCCTCGCTGTCTTCGTGTAGTAGTGTGCGACCCCACCCCCATTTGTAATGTTAAAGCTCCCTCGAGCAGTTGGCTGACGAGCCTGGGACCCCGCACCTGCGCGCCTGAGTGGTACTAAACCTGGCAATATTTGGCAGCCACCGGCAACCCCAGAACACGGCCTAATCCCTGCTGATGAGGGGTAAATACCCCGAAACACGTGTCCAGGGATGGCGAAGATAGCGAAGATAGCAGAGAATCGAAAGAAGATGCATCGCGGAACACGAACTACACTTACCACAGTCCTTAGGGGCGATTCCGCTGGTCTGTGAGTAGTGTGCGACCCCACCCCCATTTGTAATGTTAAAGCTCCCTCGAGCAGTTGGCTGACGAGCCTGGGACCCCGCACCTGCGCGCCTGAGTGGTACTAAACCTGGCAATATTTGGCAGCCACCGCAACCCCAGAACACGGCCTAATCCCTGCTGATGAGGGGTAAATACCCCGAAACACGTGTCCAGGGATGGCGAAGATAGCGAAGATAGCATAGAATCGAAAGAATATGCATCGCAGAACACGAACTATACTTACCACAGTCCTTAGGGGCGATCCCGCTGGTGTGTGAGTAGTGTGCGACCCCACCCCCATTTGTAATGTTAAAGCTCACTCGAGCAGTTGGCTGACGAGCCTGGGACCCCGCACCTGCGCGCCTGAGTGGTACTAAACCTGGCAATATTTGGCAGCCACCGGCAACCCCAGAACAAGGCCTAATCCCTGCTGATGAGGGGTAAATACCCCGAAACACGTGTCCAGGGATGGCGAAGATAGCGAAGATAGCAGAGAATCGAAAGAAGATGCATCGCGGAACACGAACTACACTTACCACAGTCCTTAGGGGCGATCCCGCTGGTGTGTGTGTAGTGAGCGACCCCACCCCCATTTGTAATGTTAAAGCTCCCACGAGCAGTTGGCTGACGAGCCTGGGACCCCGCACCTGCGTGCCTGAGTGGTACTAAACCTGGCAATATTTGGCAGCCACCGGCAACCCCAGAACACGGCCTAATCCCTGCTAATGAGGGGTAAATACCCCGAAACACGTCTTCAGGGACGGCGAAAATTGCAAAGATAGCAGAGAATCGAAAGAAGATGCATCGCGGAACACGAACTACACTTACCACTGCCCTTAGGGGTGATCCCACTGGTGTGTGAGTAGTGTGCGACCCCACCCCCATTTGTAATGTTAAAGCTCCCTCGAGCAGTTGGCTGACGAGCCTGGGACCCCGCACCTGCACGCCTGAGTGGTACTAAACCTGGCAATATTTGGCAGCCACCGGCAACCCCAGAACACGGCCTAATCCCTGCTGATGAGGGGTAAATACCCCAAAACACGTGTCCAGGGATGGCAAAGATAGCGAAGATAGCAGAGAATCGAAAGAAGATGCATCGCGGAACACGAACTACACTTACCACAGTCCTTAGGGGCGATCCCGCTACTGTGTGAGTAGTGTGCGACCCCACCCCCATTTGTAATGTTAAAGCTCCCTCGATCAGTTGGCTGACGAGCCTGGGACCCCGCACCTGCGCGCCTGAGTGGTACTAAACCTGGCAATATTTGGCAGCCACCGGCAACCCCAGAACACGGCCTAATCCCTGCTGATGAGGGGTAAATACCCCGAAACACGTGTCCAGGGATGGCGAAGATAGCGAAGATAGCAGAGAATCGAAAGAAGATGCATCGCGGAACATGAACTACACTTACCACAGTCCTTAGGGGTGATCCCGCTGGTGTGTGAGTAGTGTGCGACCCCACCCCCATTTGTAATGTTAAAGCTCCCTCGAGCAGTTGGCTGACGAGCCTGGGACCCCGCACCTGCGCGCCTGAGTGGTACTAAACCTGGCAATATTTGGCAGCCACCGGCAACCCCAGAACAAGGCCTAATCCCTGCTGATGAGGGGTAAATACCCCGAAACACGTGTCCAGGGATGGCGAAGATAGCGAAGATAGCAGAGAATCGAAAGAAGATGCATCGCGGAACACGAACTACACTTACCACAGTCCTTAGGGGCGATCCCGCAGGTGTGTGTGTAGTGAGCGACCCCACCCCCATTTGTAATGTTAAAGCTCCCTCGAGCAGTTGGCTGACGAGCCTGGGACCCCGCACCTGCGCGCCTGAGTGGTACTAAACCTGGCAATATTTGGCAGCCACCGGCAACACCAGAACACGGCCTAATCCCTGCTAATGAGGGGTAAATACCCCGAAACACGTCTTCAGGGACGGCGAAGATTGCAAAGATAGCAGAGAATCGAAAGAAGATGCATCGCGGAACACGAACTACACTTACCACTGCCCTTAGGGGCGATCCCACTGGTGTGTGAGTAGTGTGCGACCCCACCCCCATTTGTAATGTTAAAGCTCCCTCGAGCAGTTGGCTGACGAGCCTGGGACCCCGCACCTGCACGCCTGAGTGGTACTAAACCTGGCAATATTTGGCAGCCACCGGCAACCCCAGAACACGGCCTAATCCCTGCTGATGAGGGGTAAATACCCCAAAACACGTGTCCAGGGATGGCAAAGATAGCGAAGATAGCAGAGAATCGAAAGAAGATGCATCGCGGAACACGAACTACACTTACCACAGTCCTTAGGGGCGATCCCGCTGCTGTGTGAGTAGTGTGCGACCCCACCCCCATTTGTAATGTTAAAGCTCCCTCGATCAGTTGGCTGACGAGCCTGGGACCCCGCACCTGCGCGCCTGAGTGGTACTAAACCTGGCAATATTTGGCAGCCACCGGCAACCCCAGAACACGGCCTAATCCCTGCTGATGAGGGGTAAATACCCCGAAAGACGTGTCCAGGGATGGCGAAGATAGCGAAGATAGCAGAGAATCGAAAGAAGATGCATCGCAGAACACGAACTACACTTACCACAGTCCTTAGGGGCGATCCCTCTGGTGTGTGAGTAGTGTGCGACCCCACCCCCATTTGTAATGTTAAAGCTCCCTCGAACAGTTGTCTGACGAGCCTGGGACCCCGCACCTGCGCGCCTGAGTGGTACTAAACCTGGCAATATTTGGCAGCCACCGGCAACCCCAGAACACGGCCTAATCCCTGCTGATGAGGGGTAAATACCCCGAAACACGTGTCCAGGGATGGCGAAGATAGCGAAGATAGCAGAGAATCGAAAGAAGATGCATCGCGGAACATGAACTACACTTACCACAGTCCTTAGGGGTGATCCCGCTGCTGTGTGAGTAGTGTGCGACCCCACCCCCATTTGTAATGTTAAAGCTCCCTCGAGCAGCTGGCTGACGAGCCTGGGACCCCGCACCTGCGCGCCTGAGTGGTACTAAACCTGGCAATATTTGGCAGCCACCGCAACCCCAGAACACGGCCTAATCCCTGCTGATGAGGGGTAAATACCCCGAAACACGTGTCCAGGGATGGCGAAGATAGCGAAGATAGCAGAGAATCGAAAGAAGATGCATCGCGGAACACGAACTACACTTACCACAGTCCTTAGGGGCGATCCCGCTGGTGCGTGAGTATTGTGCAACCCCACCCCCATTTGGGCCCCAAAGTGAATGTGTGAGGTGACCAAGGTTCGAAAACAACTATTTCCATGAGGAGCAGGGTCAGTACTGATTTGCATCAGGCGGGTCTCTGTGGCTGGTTTAGAGTTTGGCGCACAGGTGCTTTGTTGTTGCGGCAACAGGGTACCATTTCCAACACATTCATGGTCAACCCACCTGATTTTGCGTCGGGCGGACTGCAAGTTATATGCAGATGGTGTAAAATTTACTCTGTGTAAATGTTCATTTGATGGTCAGATGGAGAAGGTGCCGTTCGAAGTAAGCCAAACCGAACGCACCCCCTATTTAGAGTGGATGGTAAGATGTCTTTTTTGGTTTTTTTACTGTCTGTCACTGGCAAATACATCCTGGTAGTGATAGCCAAAAATAAAAACTAGAAAAATGACTGCCATGCCACAGACAAAATTGTTGTGGGCATTATTCGTTATCATAATCCCTCTTATGATTTTTTTAAATATAAACCTTTGGAAAAATGTGACGGCCGGACGTTATGTTTGATGGAGCTGTCTGTTAAATGGGAGACATTGTTTACTTCACATGTTTTCTAACACATGCATTTATAATGCGGTTGTTACAATGACCGTGTTGTTACATAGCATATGATTACATCGCAAATCATTCCAACGACTTGCTGTAGGGGGCAGAAGGTGTTGGATTTACAATCCAACACCTTCCCTGCTGTTGCACAAACTGGATTAGGAATAGTAAATTATATTATTCCTAAATCTAGCACGCCCCTACAGCATGCTGTTGTAACGACTTGCAATGTAATTCTGTGCGATGTAACAAAGCGCTTGTTGTAAAGACCCCATTGTAATGGCATGCGATGCAATACATGTGTTATAATGACATATATTCCCGTTAAACATTTCCTAGATTTACAGGAACTGCCATGATGGCGGTTCCTACCAATATATAGAGTTGCCCTCTGGGCGAGCAGACATCTCTACATTTGGCAGGCAGAGTGAATGCAGTAAAGTCCTCTGCCACCCTGTCTGTCTTTACGTCATCTGCTAAATCCTAAATCGGGCCCTCTGTCTAGAGTAGCCCAGTGGGTGCAAAATTATTGTTTTGAATACTACCCTGATGGATTGTCAGTGGCTGGATTATTTGCAGGGATTTGTCAGATCCCCTTTTTGGTGTTTGCTTGCCAGTAGCATGCCTGGAAGCCTGAGACTGGTGTAGTTTTCCAAGCCTACTGCTGCCAATGCATGTGAATTCTAAAAAGAAGTAAATATGCATCCATTCAAGGAATACCTCTAGAGGTGCAAATGTGCTACTTTTTTTGTAAAACTGTAATTGTGGATCATATTTGCAATGCAGTGCAGCAACCAAAGTTGCTGTGATGTGTCACCTAAAGCGAGCAGAACTGTGTCACATCTTCAAAAAATGTTGCATTTCTGTTCCCTCTGTGTGCTGGCACACTGCAGGCTACCCAGTGCAGGGCTGTCTGCGTTATGGCCAGGATAGTTTTTGTTCAAGAAGGGATACCTTACTGCACAAATACCATCTTAGGAGGCCTTTTCCACTTTGTATGTGTGCTGCAGAATGTGCCACACATTCAAAGAGAAAATAACAGGGATAAATAAAGATATTTCTCCTCGTTATATTAGCCTCAGGAAGGCACAACATTTTGGCGCAAACCCATGTCTACAAGTCTTTATAAATATGAGTTTGCACCTAAATCCACGGGTGAATGCAAGGCAATGCTCATGCACTGCCCATGAAATGCCAACCTGACACAAAACAACACAAGACAGCACAATGCGGCGTAATGCAAGTCGACATTTGTGTGGCTTTATGAATACTAAAAAAGATTTTGTGTTAGGAATATGTCAAAAAAAGTGACGCAGTCCAACACAAAATCTTTGTAAATCTGGGGCTAAATAGATTGAAGTTCTTGATTTAATCAGCAAGATAACATCTTGTAGTGAAATCAGGATGACAAGAAATGCAACACAGACATAGCAGACCCGACTCAGGGCCCCCAGACCCAACTACCAAGCCAAGAATGTATTAATTTGCGGGGGTGTCACATCACTATCTCCCCCCTAATGTTATGATCCTGCCTGTAAGGGGCAGACCTGCGTTTACAGGTCTTGGGCGGAGGAGGGGGTGGTAGAAGGTCTAGCGGGCCCGGTGTGCACCAGTGAGGGACAGCGATGCAGCCCTAAGCATCCATCTCTGACAGCCTGTGGTTGGTGGCTGGGAAGTGTGGTCATTATGCATTCCTCACCACAGGTCAGTTGCCTAGCGACCACCTAAGCCGCTAATTGAAAGAGCTCACACTGCTGGCTCCACTGACCGCAGGGCTGTGAGAGGGCAGTAAAGGCAGGGATACTGTGCCAGAGGGGTGGGGTATGGGAGGAGGGGTGAGCGGCAAACCACTGCGGCATCCGCGGCCCTTCTCCCATCTGAAAGAACTGTTCCAAGCATGAATTCTGAAAAAGTGATGGATGGAATGTTTGAAATAACCTCAGCCACTGGTAATTACTCCGAACACAGTCCAATCCATTGTTATTTTGCACACCATGCAACCGTAGCTTGGACCCAGCGAAAGGCAAATCAGTCTTGACCCTGCTCCAGTTAGTACAGTCCCGCCCGAACTGCCAGACCAGGTCCTCCCTGAACTAGAACACAAGGAACCTAGCACTGGTTTCAACCTGGTTAGGCCTCATCAGCCAGGTGTAGCTTGGTTCCAGTGTCCCAGAGTGCACAGCGCTCACAGCTGGGCATATCCATCCCACTTAGGGTGACACACTAAAGTATACAAAAAAGTGATGGATGGAATGCTTAGTTATTCTCAGCTACTGGCAATTACTCGGGACTGCATCCCAATCCATCATTATTTTGCACCCCAAGCTACCTCAGATTGGTCTAAGCCATATGTAAATCAGTCTTCACCCTGCTCCAATGGGAACAGTCCAGCACAAATTGCCAAGTCAGGTCCTTCCTGAACTTAAGTGGGAAGGGTATTCTCAGACGTGGGCACTGTGCGCACTGTGCCACTGGAAATAAGCTATACCTGGCTGATAAGCTCTAATATAAACAAAATCGGTCCTGGGTAGATTTTGTGTTCTTGTGAAGAGAGGAACTGGCCTGGTAGTTAGGGCCTGACTGTTCCTAATGGGGCAGGGTCAAAACTGATTTGCATATGGCTGATACCACACTGAGGTGGCATGGTGTTCAAAATAATGATGGATTGAGATGCAGCCTGAGTAATTTCCAGTGGCTGAGACACTCCAAACTCATGCTGCATAAGAAGTGCAAAGTGTCCTAGATTGATTGCATGACCGGTCCTTGTCTGGAAGGAGACTGCATTCATCTGGAACGACGTCTGAGGACAGTGATCTACTGCTCTGTGCTCCTTGAGTTACTTTCAATGGACTACAAGCACGACCTACTCCCAACACTTTACAGTCCAGCACATTCAATCAGAGTAGACAACCACAACAGACGTTTCTGGAGCACAACACTCAGGGCCAGATGTAGGTCGCCCAATACCGGTTGGTAACGGCCGAAATTACCAAATCGGTAATTTAAGGATTCAGTAAAATACCAAATTCTTAACATACCGATTTGGTAAATTACTGAATCCGGGATGTAGGGAGCACTCAAGTTGGTGCATTCCTCAGTTAAGGATTCGTTATTTACCACCAACTACAAGTTGGTGGTAAATAATGAAAACCTTTGAAAAAGAATTGTTTTGCTTTTCCAACAGTGCCATGTTGCAGACATACATGCCCGGTGCCACATGTGCACCCATATACAATTGAGGGGTGCAACAGGGTGTCAAAGTGACAGCCTGCCACCTTTCAATGTTTTCCCCCTTTTACCGAATCGGTATTTACCGATTCGGTAATTGCCATTCATTCCTATGGGCCTCCGATTCGGTAATTACAGAAACTTACCAATTCAGTAATTTTTAACGAAAAATTACCTACATCCCATTTACCTATTCTTAAATACCGAATCGGTATATGATTCGGTATTTAAGAATAGGTAAATTGAGATTACCTACATCTGGCCCAAAGTCTCTTAGAGAAGACACACCTTCTACACCCTCTTTGGGACTATCAGCACATGGTCAGTTGTTTCCACCATTAAAAGATGTAATGTAGTCAAACAAATCAAAAAAGAGATGGGTGCTCTTAAGAAGAAGCAACAATGATACCACTTAGAATATTCTCTGGAAGATAATTCTTAAGTACTTTTTTTCCAATACACACAGCGAATAAAGTCAAACAAAAAGAATCACATCCCTAGGCTCCAAATCATTATAATGCAGGTTTGAGCCCCCTATGATTGGTCTCTGAAGGTCCCTTGTGACGCTGACCTTCTGACGGAAGGTACTATGTCCGGCCGGCCACCTCTATTTGCCTTCAACTCTAGTACACTTTGCTTGGTGCTCACCTGGACTCAGTGAACACAACAAACACAACTTTACCATCCAGATTGTCCCTTAGCCTTGGGGGTAGGCTGATGACCCCACGGGCATCTCAAATACAACATGTGCGTTTCTAGCAAAGTGTTTACTGTCCTTCCAAACCTATCCTCCATTTACTTAAAAGCAACTTGGTAAACATTGGTATTTCCTGGATTTTCTGAAGGCCGCGGATGTTTAAGGTCTTTAAGCCCCACAGCTCCTGTACAATGATTTAGTAAGGATAGCTAAATCTGTGCTGTACATTCACCACGCTCCAGAACATCCATTTAACATAAACCCGGCCATATTTCCCATTCTACGGGAAGTTCACCATTCACTGGTAGGAAAGGTGGTGGTGGCTGAATGCAGAACATAGTGAATGAAAAATATATATTAAAAAAATAAGTGTGTTGGAGGTCTGGAAAATATTAAAACAGCCTAAAGAATTATCACTGTGGCTCCTCGGTGTAACTGAAAATTGCTCAAAATATACGTATCCACCTTAGAATGCTACTAAAGATTAACAGCCTGATTCATCAACGGGACGTTTTGCGTGGCCCTTATAGCGATTAATAGCGACTCGCTATCAGGGACACGCAAAATGGTATTCATGAAAAATTTAGAGAAATTAAAGCGAATCGCACGCGGGCGCTAATATCGGTGCGATTATCGAAAATCGCATAAAATACGCTATTACCGGCTACATCCGTGTCGGAATAGCGAATTCTCTAATAGCGATTTCGGCAATAGCGGGACAGCAAATAGCGCGAGATCGGGAAAACGGGAAGTTGCATGTCGAGCACAGCGATGACATCACAACCAGGAAGCAGCCAGGGCCCACCCCCATTCACCACAGTGAGGCAGACCTCGAGTCAGCAACTGGTAGAGCTCCTGCAATTCTGTTTTGATCCAAGCCAGAAATTACAGTGCTGCAATGTCTGAGGATGCAGTTCCTGGGCCCAGCAACACCACAGGGTGGAAGAGAAAGTTAAAATTCTCAGAGCAGGAGCTGGAGCATTTAATAGAAGGGGTGGTGGCCAACCACTCAAAACTGTTTGGGAAGGACTCTAAATGGGTGGCGGAACAGGAAAAACGCAGGATCTGGCAGGGTATAGCGTCCACGGTGAACTCCGTGGGTGTGGCTGATAGGTCACTGGACGAACTCAAAAAACGCTGGTACGACCTCCGAGGTCGTGCCAAAGAGAGGGTGGCTGAGCGCCTTGGAGAGTCATCGGGCACTGGAGGGGGAGAACCTACAGTCCCTCCAAACACCCCCATGGAGGACCAAGTAGAGAACACCCTGGAGACAGAGGCGGTCATCGGAGTGACTCATCTGGACTCATCCCGCCACAACCAAGGTAAGTGGAATGCGACTGCGACCCTGTCCCCTATGAATGACCATGACCAATTAGCCTCCCATATTGTTCCATAGTCATGCCATCGTTCCACATCAGGTAATGCCCTGAAGCATTGTGGGACATGTAGTGTTGCGACAATGTAGATGTACCACAATGCAGCCAGACAGGTTCCAAAGTACGCAAAGCCATAGCCAGTCAGGGAATGTCACCCAGCATGCATGTAGCAACTGCACGTGTGACAGATACATGCAACTAATGAAGGTCCACTTCCCCTCACAGGTGGTGCAGACAGCAGCAACAGCGAGAGGCTGCAAATAGATGAGGAGGCACCGGATGAGGAGGAGGTGCCGCCACATACACAGCCACCAGCCCCTGCCCCAGCAGCTACTCCCGCAGCCAGGTCCACCACCAGTGTGCCTCCAGCGTCTGGCGCAGCAGCTACTCCCGCAGCCAGGTCCACCACCAGTGTGCCTCCAGCGTCTGGCGCAGCAGCTACTCCCGCAGCCAGGTCCACCACCAGTGTGCCTCCAGCGTCTGGCGCAGCAGCTACTCCCGCAGCCAGGTCCACCACCAGTGTGCCTCCAGCGTCTGGCGCAGCAGCTACTCCCGCAGCCAGGTCCACCACCAGGGTGCCTCCTGCGTCTGGCCCAGCAACTACTCCCGCAGCCAGGTCCACCACCAGGGTGCCTCCAGCCCCTGCCGCACCAACAACGCCTGCCGTGACACCACCAGCAGCTGGTGCTTCAACATCAGGGCCTGCGACAGCGGCAACACAGCGGCCACCCACTGTGTCAGGCCAGCAGAGCATGCGTGGCAGGCCTCGCCTGCAGACCAATGCACCTATCAGCAGGAGGGGGAATGGACAGGAGCTAGTGAGAGTGAGCGTGGAAAGACGCATGCTCCGTATACATCAGCTGCAAGCACGCCAGCAAGGTGCCATACAGCTACAGCTGTACAACATTGGGCGCAATGTTGCCGGAGTGGGGGACCGGATGGACCGCATGACGGCAGCCATGGAAGGTGTGGGGGAGGGAATGGCCCGCATGACTGCAGCCATTGAGGCCAGCACTGCTGCAAATACATCGCAGCGCAACGCAGCACGCCGCCGCCACCGGCAGCTATTGACCCGGCTGACCGCCTACACCAGGTCCAATTACATCATAAGCAATGCCACATCACAGTTGTCACGGCGGTCCCTTGCGCAGCAGCAGCAGCTCATCCAGTGCTGCGAGGATGTGGCCAGGGTCCTTGAGCACCTGACCAGTGCCGTGACAGCTCTACACCCTCCTGCTCTACCTGCCACTGTTGGGGGTGATGATGCCAGTGAGGGGACATCGAGTGTGAGCAGCCACTCTGCCTCACACGTAGGGGCACTCAGGCGCAGCACCAGGCCCACAGCAGCTGCACGTGCCATGGATGAGGATGAGCCACAGAGGCGCTTGGGTGGTACGCGCAGGAGGCGCACATGACTTCTTTTGACTCTTACAGGCACAGGCTGAGTATAAGCCTGCCCTGTCCTTTCACACAGCAGTATGCTGAAATACTGTTAGCAATGACAACATTTAAAGTGGTACCATTATTGTGAATGAAACAATAATATTTATTTTAGCAGCACACATTGGCGTAGTGTCATTATTAATTTTTGCATGCATTTGTGATTTGTGGGGTGAGGGAAGAGGGTGCTTTAGAAACAGTTCAGTGTGATGTGGTTGCGACGTCTGTGGCCTTCAGCTGGATTCTCCCCGCGTGCATGGCGCGCATGTGCAGGTGGCCGGTCGTCCCCTTCAGATTCACTGTCAGAGATGTCGACAGGTATCCTGCGCTTGGTTGCAATGTTATGGAGTATTGCGCAGACAGCCACAATGCGGCAGCACATTGCAGGACTGTAATACATGGCCCCACCTGTCTTGTGCAGTATGCGGAACCTGCTCTTGAGCAGGCCAAATGTCCTTTCTATACAATTCCTAGTCCGAATATGTGCAACATTGTAGCGCCGTTGCTGGGGTGTAGCAGGGTTGAGGTATGGGGTGAGGAGGTAATCACGGAGGGCGTAGCCACTGTCACCTGAATGAGAGGAGAAGAGGGTGAGTGCCTGTGCTGCGCTGCTACTTCATAGAAATGTGACATTGTCGTCAAAGTGTACTTACCAAGTAGGTGTCCTTCCCCAAAGTCTCCCCTGGCCAGTCGTGTGTGGAGGCCGCTGTGCCGGAATATATAGGAGTCATGGGTACTTCCTGGGTACTGGGCCACAATGTCAGTGATGTAAGTCTTGGCATTGCAGACCATCTGTATGTTGAGTGAGTGGTACGACTTGCGATTGCGGAACATATACTCTGTGGCAGCTGGTGGGCAGATGGCAACGTGCGTACAGTCTATGCATCCGAGTACGTGTGGAAAATGGGCTACATTGTAGAATTGTAGCTTTGTCAAGTCCAATTCCTGTTGGCTGGTGGGAAATGTGATGTGTCGGTGTAGCTGGGTAAGCATAGCGTCAACAAAAGTCTTGAGGCAGCGTGACATGGTGGGCTGGCATATCCCCCCAGCAGCCGCTACTATCCCCTGGAAGCTCCCAGAGGCCAGGAGGTGCAGGCTACACAATACCTGCACATGTGTAGGCACCGCATTGGTACGCCTTGTTGGGTGCTGCATCAGGGGGTCAAGGTCGTGTATGAGCTGCATGATCATTTCCCCATTCAGCCTGTATTTAGCATATATCTGCTCCCTGGTTTGGCCCAGCAAGGTGACCCGCTGGCGGAATATCCTCTCCTGGTTCTGGCCTCTCCTCCGTGCTGCTCGCTGTAGCCTTCGCCGCCTGACGACCATGTACATTTCAGGCATTGTGGAACTCCTAATGCTGCTGCTGATTGTCCTTATGTGTGATTGGTCAGGCCTGAACCTGTTACTGATTGGCCAACAGTTTTTAGAATTTTTTTTTGAATGGCTTTTATGGTTACCACCTGCTTGGAGTTGTCCTTAATTTGCGCGGCGAAAACTGCGATTTTTGGGTTTTTCGCTATTTGCGATTTTTCTTGAATACCGATTGCGATTGTATAGCGAATTCGCTATTTTTTTCGCAGGATCCGTGGTTAGTCGCATTTTCCGATTCGCTAATGCTCTCCTACCGGGATTCTGCGATTATTATAGCGAATTCGCTATTATGTATTTGCGACTTGATGTTGAATGCCGATTACGGAGATTGCGCCCGCAATTGCATTTTCGCAGCGATTGCGGGCGCTATTTAGCTTGATGAATCAGGCTGTAAGCTCCATTCTCTCTCTCTCTCTCTCTCTCTCTCTCTCTCGCTCTCTCTCTCCTTCTCTCTCTCTCTCTCTCTCTCTCCCTCACACACTCTTATTTCCCCTCTCTCTCTCTGTCTCTATGGATTCTGCCTGACATTATATATGAAGGGGAATTTGCATGTAGCATTGTTATGTTATATAGCGGCACAGACGTGGACGACAGCACTCTCGTCCTCACCGGTACAGTGTCTTGTCAGCCCAGGTACTCGTCAATAGCCACACCACATGCTGAGAGTAATTGTACACGTTTTTATTCCACTGCGTATAAGTCAGAACTCAATATTCTAAGCTTGCATTCAGCTCATCTCTACAAAGCTTACGTCATAGGCCTACAGTGTACAGTGAGAACCAAAAGATTTCTGGAGATCTTTTATTTACAAGACCCTACATCTCCTGCTTTGTTAAATAAAAAAAGTTAAAACTTTTTTTTAAAAAGAAATAAACATCTGACTAAATACATGAATCAATACATAGATATACAGGCAATTAGAATTCTTCAATTAATTGTCATGGTGCCTGAATCATAGATCCTGATCAGGTCACTGGAAACTGGGATCTGCCAGCCGAAGTGTCAGTGATCTGCATAGGAGAGGTTGAATCATCAACAGACACAGAGTCATCAAAAGTCTGTCTGGACCCAGTCTCTACAGTGACATCAATGTTTGGTGAGTGATGGGTCGCATGGCGAAAGTGAGAGGAATCTCTTGTAAGGGACTTCCTAGGATGCATGTGTCCTTTGTGATGGTAATGTGCTCAGCCTCAAAAGGAGCATGAGACTTTCTTTTCCTGTATTGTCTGACAATCACTCGATCTCCTCTTGCAATGGTGACCTCTTTTACATGATGTTGTCTGTCAGCATATATTGCCATCTTCTATTTGCGGCCAAATCCGTAGTATGATTGTCTTCCTCAGTCTTGGATCTGAGGTTGGTCCATTGGGGTAGCTTGGTCGCCATGGCTCTTCCAAGCATGAGAGTTGCAGGGGCTTCCCCTGTTATTGAGTGAGGGGTTGAGTGATAAGCTTGAAGTTTAGTGTTGAAAACAACTTTGTGTTTGAGCCTCCCCAGTGCAGCACACTGAACAGCCTTCTTTAGAGCGCTCGTGAACAGTTCGACTAGACCATTGGCCTGGAGCCAAAGAGGAGTTCGTTTCTGATGCTTTATATTGAGGTGATTTAGAATGTCTTTGAATTCTTGACTATTATAAGGTGGGTCATTGTCAGATTTTAAGATTGTAGGTACACCCCATGTTGCAAAGATGCCATATCATTTTTGAATAACCTTTTTATGTGTAGTGAATGCAAGATCTTCTACCAATGGATAACGGGAACATTCATCAACAATTACTAGAAGATGATATTCATTCTCAAAGAAATCAATAGCAATTCTCTCCCAAGTATGAGGTGGCAATTCTGACATGTTCAAAGGATACTGAATATCTTGAGACAAAAGGCAATTACATATATGGCATGTCTTTAATTCTTCTTCGACCCTTTTTTTGTGTCATAATTTTTTAATGGAGTTCAAAGATAGGCAATTTCATAGGTTACAAAACAATATAATAATTAGAAATCAGTATGTGACAAATAATATACACCTGTAATATATTAAGTAAGAGTAAAAAAGGAGGGAAAGGGAAAAAGGAGAAGGGAAAAAGCTATATATAGGGAGGGAAAGAAAAGAGAATTAAAATTTCAGGAATCGCAAAGAAAGGGGGTCCACACCTGCTGGAATATTTGTTCTTGGTCTTGTATCCTATAAATTACCTTTTCATAGGATGGTGTCTGTATCATCGCAATCATCCAGTCCTCTTTGGAGGGAGGGTAGGTGATTGCCACAGCCTTAAAACACAAAGTTTAGCAGCAGTAAGTGCAGTGTGTAAGAGTCGACTTTGAGGTTCTTCGACCCTTTTGTTGAAGTAAGAAAATCAGACTCGGTCACGAAGAGCTCTCTTGGTGGCAACAATTCCTCCAATTCCCTCATGGGCGATGTCAATTACTTGCTGTCATAGACTCTTGAGAATAACAATTTGTGTACCTCACAGAATGAGGCCTTCTTGAGTCACTGAAAGTTCATCTTTTATGTTTTTGAACTTTAAATACTCACTGTCATTAGTGAGAGGTCTTGAGTGCTGGTTCCACGACTGATGAGCAATATTGTCCTTTAACTTTAAAATGTCACAAGCTTTGCTCGCGGCAGTGACAATTTGTTTTAAAGACATGGCAGCTGGTGTGTTTGATGTCACAATAAAATTGATGTAGGCCTCCGCTGTACCAGGGCACAGTAATAGCAGTCTTGACAAATAATCTGCAGGATTTTGATCTTTCCCTGGACTATGAAGAATTGTAAAGTTGTAACCTCAAACCCCAAATTTCAATTCGAGGAGACATTTTGGCTTTGCAATTGACAAATATCATCAACAGTGCTTGATGATCAGTCACTACTATGAAGGTTTTTCCATACAAGAATACACTGAAATATTTACAGACCAAATCACTGCCAAACTTTCTTTCTCAGAATGCAAGTAATTATGTTCTGTTTGTAACAGGCTTTTACTGGCGTATGCCATGATAGGTCTCCAGGCATTTGGCTGTCCGTTGTGTTATGCAAGGATTGCACCTAACCGGACAGGGATATTGTCAACTACAACCTCTATATGAAGTTTGGGATCAAAGTAGGCCATTTCAGCGATATACCCGATAGCTTGTTTGATTTTTTTGGGAAGCTCTTCTCACATTCATATGACCAATGAAAAAACACATACTTTTTCGTTAGTTCTTGTAATAGTACACTGACCGTGGTAAAGTCTTGTATGTATCTAGAACAGTAACTGGCCCTGCCAAGAAATTTTTGTAACATTGAAATGTCTTGTGGGGGATTTGCAGTAGACAACTCTTGCCCTGGATCAGGTTTTATGTAGGGGTGGGCGAAGAATTATGCTCCCTCAGCTGAGTTCACAGAGTTTTGCCCATTCCACGCTCTGAGTAGATCATGGAGTTCTGGAAAACTCCTCAAAGCGATGCAGAGTTTTTGCATCTTGTGTTGCTCACCAACTCTAAGTTGGCAAGTGAGGAAAATTATAAGCTAGACCACCTCCTGGCAAGCCATCTCAAAGCAACCGCCCATGGCAGGTCATATTGCTCACGTTGAGAAACCTGGAGCTTGCTTTGGGAAAGCTGCCTCTCGAGTAGAACATCTACTCAAGCATCAGAAAGAAACAGTGCCCTCTTGCACTGTGCCTGGTGCCATTCATGCTGTAAAATTTGACAGTATAGGACAAACTCCCTGTGCTAAAAAACAGTTAGAGCAGCGCAACTTACCACAATCTGCCACTTAAGGAACTCCACGGCGCAAGGCAGACTTTTTCAGCACTTCGGGGAGTTCTGCATAGCATGGTGATTTTTTGTGGTTTTACTTAATTTAAAACAGTATGTTTTAACTGGCATTTTCATCTAACTAGAATGTCCCTTTACTCCTTTTGTTTTTTCCACTTGAATTGATATGTTTAAAAAAAATGCAAAGTAACATATTTTTACAATTCCTAACTAGAACCTCACGTTAACCTTTGCTTTTTTTCAGTGAATTTCTACGTTTATTTTTGCGTAAAGTAAGATGCCCATTACCTGGCGTGGTCTAGGGTTCGGCACAGACTTTGGACTGCATCCAGGCCCTTAGCCAGTCCCCTGGCAGATGCCCTCAGCCATTCATGGCCTGAGTTTGGGTGCAGGGCCTGGCTGCAGGACATGGTCAGGCCCATCTCCCCAGCACAAAGCATGACTGGTTATGTTCTGTAACAATATAAATTGTGATATTTTTACTAAGGCAGACCTACTGGCTTTATCAAAGGCTCAAAAGACCAAACTGAAAGTAGCTGGGCCTATTGGCTTTATCAAGGCATAAGAACTTCAACATATATAATGCAGATTTATTAGCTTTGTCAAAAAATCACCAATACCAATAATCAAACTTATTTCACAAATCCACACCTTTAAAAATAGTGATCATCATAAAAAAGTTCAATAGAACCTTTTTTGAACATTTTTCAGACCACAAAGTGCAGCCATAGAACTAATGTAAATGTGTTGTACTTGTAAAGCGCACGGCTGCCTCAGCAACGGGGAGTCCCGGCGCTGCACTCATACCGCTGTGGAACCCTTCCTGGCTTTTCCCTGTAAAATGTCCACTCCTGGGCACCCCCAAGGTGAAGCCAGGCATCCCAACGCTGTTGGGGCCGTTGTGGAGATTAAGCAAGCTATTGCCCAGAGTTGCAGCGTGGGACCCATGATTAGAATAGGCACCAAAGCGAGAATTGTCAGGTCCGAGGAAATTGAGCCCAAGTCCTGCAGAGGCAGGAATTGAACCCAGGTCCCGGGCCAGACCTCTGCATCAGGGCCTGCCACTCTAACCATTGAGCCACACTTCTCAAGAGAGGCTGAGATGAAGAGCATACAGCTGCAGATCAGAATGCTTTAAAGAAGAATCCTAAGCTCTCCTTGGGTCATGTGTTCAATGGCCCATGGAGACTTGCTGTTTTTTTTTGTTGCTGATGATGGGGGCTGCTGCACTCCCTGCAGGCCCCCTCAACATTACAACATTACGGTTGGTATAAATCTTGCTTCTTTTAGGAGCACAAACAGGAATAAATAATTTAATTTTAAGAAGCAGTGGGGCATTATGGGTCTCTCCTTGCAGGAGCAGTGAATAATAAATGAGCCGTTCTTGTTGTTCATTTAATATTTCCTTTTAGCTTTTCTAAAAATGTTTGCTTGTCCCTGTGAGAAGTTGGCCTGGTATATGATGCTCACTAGTTCTAGTGATCACCTTGTACCATGCCAAGCAACCCTTATGGTGCAGGTTGTAAAGTCAACCTTATAGACAAGCTATCCTAGGGGTAGCATGGACTAAGCAGTCTTAGGCTAAACTCTGTAAAGGCATGTGAAGCAAGCTGTTTTACCAAACACAATCCCTTGAATACCAAATGAAAGGACACCACACAGATATATATTGAAAATATATATGGATTTATTACTACAAGTAACCCTGATACTCTTTATGAGCACAGAAGCAAATGCGTTAAAACAAAACACAGTTAAAATACACAAAAGTTGCACAATTATGGATGAGCCCTAGGGGCCACCTAAACCATAAACTAAGAAAGTGGTATAAGAGATGCCACTTGAGCAGGAAAGAGGCCTAGGGCCTGGGGAATCGTTGGAGCTGTTCGGGACTAACCGTGAAGAAGTCGGGAAAGGCCCGCGGGACTCGGGTGCAGTGTTTAAAGTGCACGCACTCACCAATGCAAAGTCTATGGTGCGTAAAAAAAGTACAAAGTTAGTTAGAAAGGAACCTTCCGAGTGACCTAGAAAGCTGAAACTTGAGACACCGACACTAGAGGTGTGTATCAGTGTGGGAACACCGGCGGAGCTGAGTTACCTCACCCACAGGAAGCGGGTGCATAGGGTCGAAGTAGTGTCGGGTTTCGTCACGCAGGTCGATGGTGCTTGGAGCTGGAGATGCTGCAGGCGGCTCGATGTGAAGAGTTCCGGTGGATCCAAGGGTGGACCTGAAGAGGTGAAGACCTGAAAGCAGAGGGGACAATGTTCAAAGTCACTAGCCAGTGACTACCGTGGAACCAGAGTGGAACCAGGCGATGTCGGGTGCAAACAGGCATCGAGGTGTAGCTTCTCTCTGCAGCCACGTGGACACGAGGGGTCGAAGACGTCCAGGAGTCGGTCACGAGCTGTCCCACGCAGGCTTCTCGCTGTTGGCGGTGTCGGCGACTTGATAGAAGCAAACAGGCCTTGGCTAATGCAAGCCACGCAGGAATCAAAAAAGGCTTGTTACTCGGACCAGCAAGATCAGAGCAGGGGCTCCTTTTTACAGGAGCAGGAGCAAGTCTGGAGCAACCAGACCCGCAGTGAAAGTTGTAGGTTTCGTCACCAAGATGGCCACTAGCCGCGTGGCAAGTGGACGGTTAGGCGCGTCGAGTGGCACAATGCAAAAGGGCCCCACGCAGATCGTGGAGATGCTGGGGGGCTGATCTTCGGTGCAAGGGCTGCTCGAGGTTGGGGCTTCTCAAACCCCAAAGCACAGCATCGAGGGTACCTCTGATGCTGCACAGTCAGCGTCTCGGGGGTCTTCCAAGAGGTCTGGTCCCACGTCTCTCGATGCCTCCACGGGTCAATTCTTTGCAGGGACTGTGGATCGGGCTGTGAGAAGTCTAGGAGTCTGGGTCTTGTCAGGCTCTGGGCTCGGGCTCCGGCGGGAGGCAGCGGCAAAGCAGACGTCGAGTTGCTGGATGGTGCCTGTGTGAACAGGGTGGTCACTCCTTGGCCACAAGGGAGATTCTCTTCCGTCTTCTGAGCAGCAGAATGTCGAAGTCCAGTCTTCTTCTGTATTTCAAGTTGATTCAGGATGATCTGAAGTCTCAGGACACAGCTCCCACTCTTATTCGAATCTGGGGGGCCGGATCACCTACTAGGTCCCTCCTCTGGGTGGAACCAGGAAGGGGGGTGGTTACACCCCCTTTCCTTTGTCCAGTTTCGCGCCAGGACTGGGGCTGGAAAGCCCCAGCACCGGTTTGAACTGGCCTATGCACAGGGACACCTTGTGTGCCCCAGGCATGTCTGATTCTATTCAGCCCTGTCCTACCCAATACACAAAATCCTGTCTGGGGTGGTGCTAGCACCTCCCAAGGCAGGAAACCCTTTGTCCAAGCTGCCCTCGCTGGAAGGACTCCCAGCAGCAGGAGGTCAGACTTGTGTCTGCGGTGGCAGCATCCATTTTGTGATGCTGAGGCTCTGTTCAACTTTAACCGGGGTTCAGGTTAGGTACATGTCGTGTCCCTCTAGAAGGGTGGAATGCTACCCCCGTCGCCAGAACTGGCGAGGGGGTAGTATTCCAATTCGTATGACACCTTACTCGACATGTTTTGATAAAGCCAAACCAAAGATAGCATTTAACCGCGAGGATTATAATGCACTTAAGAGTATATGGTATGGCAATATCATGGAACAGCTAAAGGACATGGTTCCGAAAGCTGCAGACAGGCTCAGCTCATGCCAGAGCACCATCTCACATATTTCCAAGCACTCTGCCTCCAGGATTGATGAGGCCTTCCATAGGAGTGACTGATAGGAACATATGTGTCCATTTTAGGTTAGGTATAGGCATACTACACCTAAGTAAGGGGTGGTTACACCGACTTACCCCTGCTGAGTGATCAGCCAGTTGTGTCAAATATGGAGGCCAGGCCAGGGGTGGCACAATACATGCTGCAGCCCCTGGTAGGCCTTGGAAGCACCTATGCCCTGGGTACCTGGGTACACTGTTACAGGGGCCAATAAGGTGAGCCAATTCCAATTGGGTATGTACCTAAGGGACATGGAGTCCATTGTAAGGAGAGAGCAATTAGCCTGGGGCCCTGAATAGCAGGATCCCAGGCCAACTATGTCAAAAACCAGCTAAACACCAGGCAAAAAGTTTGGGGGTAACCATAGTCAGATATCCACCTTCCTACAGTCCCGATGCCCATGACACCCACACATACCACACTTCCTTTCGTAGAATCACTGGATCTTCATCCATAAAGTCACTAATACTTATGGTGGACAGATACCAAAGGAGAGTGGACTTAGCACACATCAACCTGTGGGAACATACTATTTATTTTCAATTGGATTTAAAGGGACATAATTATTTTGTGTTTGGATTTTCTGGTGTTGTGGTGTATACTGAATACAGAGATTATTTCATAATATGATCATGTTGCATCCCTGCTTTGTTTAGACTTAATTATATGACAGTTCACTGTGGGCCCGATTCACAGAACTAATTTAAGACAAAATCCTAAACTTACTACTTTTGGTATTCACAGAAGTTAGGATTATTTCTTAAGTTTGTCTTAAGACAGACTTAAGACAGACTTAAGTTTGGATTTTGTCTTAAGTCTGTTTTAAGACAAACTTAAGACAAAATCCTAACTTCTGTGAATACCAAAAGTAGTAAGTTTAGGATTTAGTCTTAAGTTAGTTCTGTGAATCGGGCCCTGTATATCTGGTTTAAGTCTATATGTTACTATTTGTCCCGGTAATTTAGTCTATATTTAAGGAAACATAATTCTAAATGACGTTCTTATTGGCCATTTCCCCTTACTTTCGTTGATACCCAAGCTCACAAGGGGTTATTAGGGTACCCTTTTTCTTTATTCTTCCTGATGTGACTGGGGCACCCATGCAGGAATAAAAATGGTTGACTCTTGCTGGCACCCAGGATAGGTGCTGGCTGGAGAGCCCATAGGGGCTGTGAGGGCCCTAGGACTCCCCCTGCAGCTCCCAACTGGACATAAAAAATTAGACAAGGACACCCAAATAATAATTTCACATTTTAAAAAAAACAGGGCAGCCATGAGCACAACAAAATACGCTTCAAGCGATCATTTATGTATTTTTTCCTGTTTTGTGGTGCCTTAATGGGCCAACAGGCACCACCAACATGTTACAAAAGTGTAATGAGGGCTTCAGGGAGTGCAGCAGTGCCCCAGAAATAATTTCTAAAGGTGATCCTATGTTTCGTATACAATGTGACCCTAAGAAAAGTTGATGGTGTTTGTAACCATGTCCAAAACTAGAGCTGTTGCTTTTCAGCTGTAGATTGTAGGAGCTCTTTGTGGTTGGTCATATGGCTGCATTATGTGGCCCGAGGAGAGTAAAGGATTGATTCTGACAGGGTTTATTGTTGCTATCAAAGCCAGTAGGCATGCCTTCAAATAGAGATGTGGTTACCCTTTGACAAAGGCAATAGGCTCTTTAAATATTAATGCGCTGACCTTTTGTCAATGAAAATAGAATTGCCTTCATATATTGATATGGTCACACTTTGACAATGCCAATAGGATTCTCCTTATATATTAAAAGGGTGACCCCTTGATCAATCCAATAGTATTGTCTTCATATATTAACGTGGTCACCCTTTGACCAAGCTAGTCATCTCTTGACAATGCCAATAGGCTTCTCTTCATATAATGATGTGATGACCCCTTGACAAAGCCAATAGACTTGCCATGTATATTGATGTGATCACACCTAGGCAAAGCTAATAGGTTGGTCTTTAAATATTTACATGGTGAGTCTTTGACAACGCAAATAATCTTGTCTTGTTTATTGATGTGGCAGGTGAGCGTACCCCATTTACTGCTTCTCACGCGCCTCTCTCCCCCTTTTTTGATATATGGTATTGATGTGGTCAGCCTTTGACAAAGAACATCGGCTTGTCTTTTATATATTAATGTGATGATCCCCTAACAAGCCAGTAGGCACGCCTTCTTTAAAATAGCACCCCCTTATTTAATGATGACACATCTGGTGTAAGAGGTACTAATACACGCAGCCTTCGCCCTGTCCGGAGGTCTTTGTGGAGTGGCCAATCACTCACCAAACTCTACTATGCCCTCTAAAGTGGTATTCGGGAGAGGTCACTTCTTCAACATAGTAAAGCTTTCTTCTATAGTTAAGCCTGAGTACATACAGCTAGGTATTGAATCTAATAACTTATTTTGCTTTTTTTTTTAAACCTAGAATTTCACTGAAAAAAAACCAAAAGTTAAAGTAATGAGGTAGCCAGGCTTGCAATAATATCATACTTTATGTTAAGAAAAACCTTTAAAAATTCACTGGCCAAACAAAAGGCTAAAGTGACATTATACTTAGGTGGAACAGTCAATGAAAAATACATTTTAGCAGAAAAAACCACTAAATTCACCATTCTTTTCTTTCTCTTTTTTACCTCTTTGTTTTTTTTTTCTTTGTTTTTCTTTTCATTTTCTTTCGTTCTTGCACTCTCACTTTCACATGGATACTTTTACATGTAGGGTTTTCTCTTGATGCATATTCTTTTTTGCACTCATGTTTCTCATTTTAGTTTGTCATTTTCTTTCATACATATATTATGTTTTATTAATTTCTGTTTTATTCTTGGTTTAAACAATGTATTATTCATCTTCCCAGGAAGAAACTACAAATGAGTCAGTAAGCTTCTGTGACAGTTGTAGAATGGTCGTAGTAATTATCGTCTGAAAACAGACAGGGTGTCCCTCTACGAAGAACCGTATGAATTCTGAAATTATTTAAAAAACTAATGTAGATGTACAACAGGTTGGTGCGATATGTTTGTATTTTAGTAGGCCCACTGGGGCAGAATTGTGAGCTTGGGTTCAATGTATTGGATGTACATTGTTACAACGCATGCATTTACCATGCATGCTTTTACAACGCAGGTTTTTCAACGCAAGTCGTTACAACGACTTGCGTTGGGGGGTGCTGGATAGTGAATAGTTTAATTCTCTATTCCAACTCCAGTCCCCGTGGATAGTAGGGAAGGTGTTGGATAGTAAATAAAATTATTACCTATCCTAGAGCGCCCCCCAGCGCAATTCGTTGTAATGACTTGCGTTGAAAAACCTGCGTTGTAAAGGCACTGCGTGGTAAAAGTTGCGTCGTAAAGGATGTTTCCCAATGTATTAGCTGAAAACAGAATGCAATTTCGTTTGGGATTTTTCCTTGGATTATATTTTTATATTTATATAATTTTATATACAGTTAAAGTTATTTGAACAAGATAATATGAAATACTAGCCCTGCACTGAATAATTGATTTGCCCAGGGGGCTATAATTGGAAGTAATTGTCTCTAAGATAGTTAAGTACCGGCATATATGAGATCATGTAAAGAAATATTGTATAAAAGATTGGGATAAGATTTACCTTCAAATACCATTGGTAGGATTATATGAAGTATACATTTCAAGATGGTGGGTCTACACAGGACCAGTCGAAAATGCAGTCCTTTGTTCATTACAATGGCCGTTACCAGGATGATGTATGTCCTTCTTTCATTTTGTTACCACTAAGATGACGTATGATTTGAAATTGAATTTAACCTATGGTGTAGGGGAAAGCTCCCACCCCTGATCAAGGCACAGCAGGGCAACTTGCTGCACTGAATGAAAGGGAGATTTTAGAAATTCTCCATAATTACAAATGTATGGTGCATTTCTGCTGCCTCCTTGTGCTTGCCCACTGTGTACTGCCTAGTGCCAATGCAGACACCCTTGCACCAGTGTGCCTGAGTTACAAGCTGGATTTTTTTTGTGCTGGATGGGATGCCTTCACACATAGAAAAGGGAAGTCACAAGGAGAATTAAAGCTATTTGACCTCATTATGCTGTGTCTGGGAGGCTCTCCATTTTGATGCATTCCTGGGTTTACAACTCTTTGTGAATCTTAAATGTGCCAAAATCCATGGGTGGATGTGTGGGAACGCCCACAGTTCACCCCTAGAACCATTCTGCAAGGACATGCAGGCAGCAGAATATACACATTCTGCATACCTTATCAGTTGAAGGCACAGGGGCATGCCCTTGGCATATAACAGCTAACACACACACATTCTGCATACCTTAACAATTGTAGGCACAGGGGCATGCCCTTGGCATATAACAGCTAACACATACACAATCTGCATATCTTAACAATTGAAGGCACAGGGGCATGAGCTTAGCATTCCCAGGGACACCATCAAGATGCTGTATTTAAATGATAGTCATAATGCTCCAGTGAAGGATGCAGGCTTCTTCCTCTCCTTTTGGCAGCATCCAAAGCTGCCTCCTTAGAGCATCCTGGCTTCATTCCAGATCCGTTTAGCTTCAAAAGACAGGAGTTTACAAAGAGGCTCAGGCCCACTCTCCCGGTCTGATAGTAACACCTACACACTTGTGATTGCCCCTGTCTTATTACATTTGGATCCCTTCAAATTAGATTCAAGCAGCAGTCACTCGTGCCAGAAAAAGTTATATTTCTCTCTATGAGAAATAGAAAACAACCTGAGTTCCAGCTCCAGTTAGCAGATAGTTTATGCCAGAAAAGATGAGACAGCATGACTTATCAGTACCCTTCCTTTCTTTTTCTGGTGGACTGTAGAGCTTCAGACCTGAATGATACAACCAGCTAAAACTCATCCAAAATAGCACAATGCTTCCATTCTAAATATGCATGCTTCTGAACCAAAACATTGGCTCACATCCCAGACTCTCAATGTCTTGGTGGCCTTGGATAGCAGCCAAGAGGCTTTCAGCTAAAGGAACACACTCCTCTGCATCCTTATGAATGGATTTTCATTCTAACATTGCCCCTGAGAGCATAAAGGTGTTAGCATGGTTGATCAATGCACTAACACACATGAGCACCGATGGAAAATGTATAAATAATATCAAACATAAATGTAGACGTTGAGCGCACTATTCACAAGGTAAATCTACAGGAATATATTTACTACAAGTAAACCTACTCTTACACTTTTAAGGAGCTTTACTACTTTAGGCTATTTAGCATGTACAGATGTATGTTTCCTCAAAAGTGTCGGCATACATGCCCCAAACCAAACAGGGGGTAACTGTTCCAGATATGGGTGCAAATAGTCACCCACAAACAAGAGAAGGAAGGGAAAAGGGAAGAAAGTAAGATCCTAGGTCTAAATCTCACATACTAGAGGCAAGCGCAAGTTTTGTCTCTTGATGCCCTCACACAACCCGAAGGATGTCATGCTTCATCATCGGGCTATTGGTCATCATCGGGCCGGTGCTGCAATGCCCTACGAGTACCCTGAAGGGTCACTTTAGCAGAGATCTTTTGTTTGTACCTCCGTATGATGAGTGTGGGTGTGAGAAAGAGGGTGCTAAGAGAACAGTGGGTGGGTGAGTGATTGATAAAACTGGCTAAGGGATACCAGAGTGAGTAAAATTTAATGTTTAGGTTCCCTTGTCAGGTAAAAAAATCCGTAGGATGGATGTGAGTTACTGATAGGGCATAATGTGCCTTAGTAAGTAGAGGTCGGTCAACATGTTTCGCGCCATCTAGGTGGTCAGAACGATCCCTGGCGCTTCTTCAGGACCAAATAGCGTGAGTAAAAAAGTGAGTGGAAGTGGTTGGGTCTAGAACCCTGCTCAATCGGAGCGGTCCAACCCTGTGTGCAAGTACAATGCGGCAATAACTTAATTGTATGGCCGCTCTTGTCGCAACCTAGGAGTAGATAAGAAAAAACAAGACAAACACATGAGTAATCAATAATCCTCTCCAATGGCACATGGTTGAGTGCATCTGGTGTCTAAAGACATTTACAAACGATGTAGTCGACATGCCAAACGTACAACACGTATTAAAGAACAGCTTCTTTCTGGGATATAATCATGGTTCTTCTCCAGCATGAGTGGGTGGTGCACTCCATAGCGAGTGCGGTACACCGGCTACAGGTCGTGCCACGAGGGTGGCAAGGAAATATGTGACATTTCTGGACACCCAACATAAGTGCACCATCTCTGCTGGGAGAAAGCTAATATGATATACGTAATAGTGGTAACTGCGCAAGCACAACAAGGCTTTTGCGTGATTGCCGTGATACATGCCGTCGCTTTCAAAATGTGACTTAGCAGCGCAAATTGTCATGCAATAAATAAACATGACTAGCGGTGTTGGCTCTTACCTAGTCTAAGTTAGTACGTTGCTCCATAGGATAGGGCGTATGGAAGCCCGGAATATAACGGGCTGGAGTGGAAAAAATGCAGTTAAGAGAAAAGAAGAACAGTGTCGTCGCTGATACAGAGTGATATCGCGGAATGTAAGCTTGACCTGGTCGTGGCCAGAGTTGTACATGTCCCTACACTCTGACATAGTGGGTGGAGTCAGTAAAAACATCAAATAATACCGGAAAGTTACCACTTTATGACCGTATTTGGTGGAGACCTCGGCAATCAACGCGGAGAGCTCCCTATAGTGAAATATATGGAAAAGTTAAAAAAAATGATTAAACTTTAAACAAAATCGACAAAATATTATGTTTATTAGTATATATAGTTATTTTAAACCTAGAGCAATATAAAAAGGCTGCAGCTTTAATTACTTCATTTTAAATTAAAATGTAATCGTTTTAAAAAGATTAAATGTAAAAAGAACTGTAGTTTAACTTAAAAAAATCTGACCTAAAGTAATGTATAAAATTAATTCATAGAAATGTATGCTTATTATTTATTATTGTTGAATTATTTTTTACATTTGAAAAAGTTCAAAGTAAAACAATTAAAATATGTTTATTCTTAGTCAATTATTTCCCCATTAAATAAAATGTATATATATTTTAAATTCTTAAATAATTTAATTAGATTTATCTAAGCATTATTTCTTATGGAATTTTATAAGCCCTTGCCACTATTTTTTACGATGGCAGGGTGGTTGGCCATTTGTGGACTCACCCCAATAATGAACTAGAGTTCACGAGTTTGGCGGTGTGGGAGCGAGCCACCACGCTGGCACCCCGCTCCACCACCACCAAACTCCACCAAACTCGACAGCTGGCCACCTGCTAGATTAAGAGTTTTCTTCCGGTCTGGTGGGCGGTACTTTGGTGATGTTACGGTGGTGCTTATTAGAAAGGCACTGCTATGTGAGCGCCAAAGCTCAGTCCTGTATGGCATGGACTTTGAAGTCCATGAAATGCAGGAACAGATGGTGCATGCACACAGGGGGGGAGGGGGGGTATAGCATGCTCAGGCTTTGAGGCAACAGGGGGCCCCTTTGTTTCCTCACCGCACACTTTTCATGGCAGGCTCACTATCATGAAAAGGGTGGATGTGAGGAAACTCGTAATGTGCATTGCGGTGCTGCAGCAGCACCGCCAGCCTATTGCGGCCTCAGACTGCTGAGGGATCATGGATCCCCGGCAATTGCAGCTGTCCTTTGCGGTCTGACGGCATAACTCGTAAAAGGGCAGTCAGACTGCCGGTGCGGTAGTGCCCACACCGCCACCATGGCAACCAGCAGACCGCAGTAGTCATAATCAGGCCCTCAGTCTTTTGTGGATGAGTGAGTGTCACTGTCTAAACTCCTCCCAATCCTTACCTTAACCCCCCTTGCTCCTCCCTTAACTCCTCCCATTTAATAGTAGGTATGTCCCATTTTCTAGTCATTCCTCTCTGCTTTGCCCACATTTACTACTATTCCATTTGGGTATGTCAGCAGAGATCTTTGCAGCTGGGGGGAGGATCCTAGAACGTATGATAGGAGAGGCAGAACCACCACTCGTGGGATCACAATTTGTAGTACGCTGGTAGTACTATTCTAGAACTACTACACAAACTACAAAATGAAGTCTTTGAATTGGACTTAAAGGGTCCAATAGCTTCATGAGGCCAATTAAAATAGTGCCTTTTGCAAAACAGAGTGGATCTTTACTTTCTCTGGACTGCCAGTTTTGGAGTTTGTGCCTTTGTGTGCCCAGAATGTTACTCTTTAATGCCTAATGTTTTTTAATTGTACCTGAGCAGATTCAACATGGCAGAAGGAACCTTGACGAGTTGTACAAGATAAAGGAGGATTTTGATCTTGATGGATGTAGTTGGTGGTCTTGGTTGAAGGGGACTGGGGATGAAGGTAGTAGACATTCTCCTGGCAGTTTCCCTTGTCCTTATATTACTTTACAAGCTTCTCAGACTTGTATATGTCCTGTTATCAGTTTCACTAAAAATAAAGAATGAACTACTTCTTTCCCATTCAAAGTACCCTAAGATGATGATGATAAAGAGGAAAAGCCTGACTGTGGGTCTCTTGAATATATTAATGATGCTGGGCCTCACAAAGTAAACCAAATAATGACAATTGGTAGCTTTGATGGCTGCACAGTAAATAATGCAAAAGAGAGGAGGGATGAGGAAATGTCAAATTCTCCCTTGGTGTGAATGCACCAGCTGCAGCCACCTCTCTGCTCACCGATGCTAGCACATGTGTGCCCGTCTCTGACGCGTGAAGTCTCTGCCACGGCTCGCAGTCAAGGCGAGAATGATTTGACCACTGAAATCAGTACATAGCATGCTAGGAGAAGTGTGGCTCACTGGTTAGAGAAGGCAGACCTGGAAGCAGAGATCAGCCTGGGACCAGGGTTCAATTCCCGGCTCGGCGGGGTCTTGAGTCCTAAAATGTCCATGGACTCGACAATTCTCGCTCCGGTGCCTACTCGATTCACGGGTTCACACTCTGCGACTCTGGGCAATAGCTTGCTTAATCTCCACAACAGCCCCTTGCGGTGGGATGCCTGGCTTTCACCTTGCGGATACCCTGCTGGGGTTATCTCACAGGGGAATACCAGGACGGGTTCCCTAAGCAAGCGCTTAAAAACCGCTCGGTGATTTGCGCTATATAAATTCCTGTACATTTACATTTAGGATCCCAAAGAATGGTGCATAGTTGCTGTCCTTATGTGCACAGCAATAAGGGGGCAAGGGAGTAACAGGAACATTTAAATACCCGCGCATTGAGAGCCATATCTCTAGTCCCACCCAGAGTGCGAAGTGAGCAGACCTGATGCTGCTGAGAAGATTCCCTTCACCTTCTTATCCATCTACACATCCTGTCACTCTTACTCAACTCAACTCAAAGTACTTTATTCGGTTTGCATTGTAAGAAACCATAACAGTTACAGAATACAAAATACAATACAAACACGTGATAAAAACACAAGTTATGCAGTACCCTTCATGAAAACGGTAGTGGTAAATTGATTTCAAAGTTAACATGATGGGAAGGGCATCATTTAAGGCCATTTTAAAAAGAGATAGATAAAAACCATTAAAACACTATATCCAGTTTAAAATCCAAAAATGTTCTATATTTCATTGCACATCTTAGAAAACCGGTCACAAAGGGGATACAGTCGGGTTTTAACAGTTGCAAATAGAAAAGGGCGGGACGTGCTTGCACAAAGTTTAACTTTTTTAAAATAGGTTTTAGGTAAAAAGTTCTAGGCGTTTCATAATATTTGCAGAGGAACATAAAGTGGAGCAAATCCTGAGGAGACTTGTTGTCGCAGCCACAGGATGCAAACACTTTCCCTTTGTGACTTCCCCTTGGTACTGCTAATAAAAGATGAAAGAGATTCATCCTAAACCTGATAAGTAAAAATCGCTCGTATGCTGATATCAGCCATGATAAATATGGTTCCATGTCTAGGGAGGTTTTAAGCATCAAGTGCGACCGTACACTAGGCTTCAGCAGTTCTTTCTCCTCCCTTTCCATTGTTTTAATTAAGGTGAAGGAGTGTTTTACGAGCGCTACATCCTTTCTAGTAATACCTTAAGGTTTTATAAATGAATCCAAACGTCCCAACTCTTTAAAACAACTTTTTAAATAATTGATCCATGGGATTTTAATCATGTGGTCTAAGCTCAGAATCTCTCTCAAAAGGTTGTGTGTAAGGCCAAGATGCTTGTTAAGCCAACATTGTAGCCAAAAGGTCAGGGGATGCAGGGCCAGGGTGTCACTAATATAGGGCTTACCGGTTTCTTCATGTACTGACAGATTCACTGTCCCCTTCGGTACGCTCAATAGTTGTTTTAAGAAATTGTTTTCTGCCACCTGAAGACCTTCGAGGCCAGAGTATCCCCATAAGTCACTCCCATAACTGGCTATAGCTAAGCATTTGGCTCGATAGATTTTTAGCATAGCTGCCACAGGTCCGTTGCCCATTTTGGCGGCAAATCCAAATAATGCGGCATTTGCCCTGATGACCTCACCCTTTTTTTTATTTAAAAGTGCAACCCAATTGAGCCGGTGATCTAAGAGGTAGCCCAGATAGGAGAAAGTTAGGCAATTCGGCACTCTGGCTCCGTTCACCACAAAAGGGTACTGTCTTTTGGGTCCCGGCCCTACCTGCATCACTTAGGATTTGGTGTTGTTTATGGCCAGATCTCGCTTCGTCATAAATCCATGGAATGCATCAAGTAGGGTTTGTAACTCTTTAGGGGTGCGGGCCAGGAGGACTGCGTCGTCCGCATATAGCAGGACGGGCAGTCCTCGCCGTCCCACAAATGGGTAGTCAACCTCTGTGTCCAACAATGCTCCTTCTAGATTATTAATATAAAGATTAAAAAGGAAGGGGGCTAGTGTGCACCTCTGCCGAACCCCCCTTTTGGTGTTAAAATTCCTATATACCTTGAGGTCTATAGTGTATCTAATGTTGGCCTTAGTATCTCTATGGAGATCCCTCAGGAAGTCCGCTAAATTTCGCTCCACCCCCATGGCCTCCATGGACTGCCACCACTTTCCCCGATTAACACAGTCAAAAGCTGAGGAAAGATCCATGAAGCCCATGTAGATGGTCCCGGGGCGAGCGATGGTGTACTTTCCTAAGTACAGATAGAGGTTAAGGCACTGAGCCATTGTCGAGTGACCTGGGCGGAACCCATACTGGATGTCCGAGATGATCTTGTTCTCCTCCGCCCAGGTACTCAGTCTCTTTAATATGGCTCCCCCAATGACCTTTACGACGGAGTCAATCAGGGAGATTGGGCTGTAGCTCAAGGTACAGTTACGATCCCCCTTCTTGTAAACTGGTACAATTGTTGAGACTCCCCAGGATGCTGGGCATCCTTCCTTTGCCACGGCATTACCCACTGCGGTCAGGATCAGGGCCCAGAAAGAAGGGTTGGATTTAAAAAGATCCGGAGGGATTCCATCCGGACCTGGGGCCTTTTTGTTTGTGAGATTATTAATGCCCTCCTCAATTTCATTAGTAGAGAACACCACTACATCATTACCTGGGATCTTGTCGGATATGACTAAGGGTGTGGACGTGTTTTTGAATATACTAACAAAGTGGGACACCCATTCATCCTCTATGATGTTGGAGCCCACTTCTTTGACGCCTTCCGCTAAAAAAGGTGATCGGTTAATGGTACTCCAGAATCTAGAGCTACTGGATAGGGTCACAGGATCTAGAAGCTCCCTCCATAGTTATTCTTTCATTTCCACTTTGCGTTTGGCCAGAGCATTTTTATAGTTTTTCCGTAGTATGCTGATCAGGGATCTGTCCCTAGGTGTTATTTTTAAACCTGCCTTTAGTTCTCCAGCAGCTTTTGAGCATAGGTGACAGAACCATTTTGGTTCACTGGACATACTAGTTCTCCCTTGGGCTGATAACATGCCTCCCACTTTAATTGCAATCCCTTCGAAGGATTTTAGTATTCCTGCAGCCGTGGATTCACCATAAAGACAACCGGAAAATTCTGCCTCACAAACAACCTTGAGTGTGTTGTGAAAGAGTGACGGGATTACTTGACTCCATTTAATCCGCCGCCCTCCAACAATTGGTTGTAATGTGTTGCTACCTTGTTCTTGTCACTTTTTCTTCATTATACTCCCTCCTAAAGTCACACAGGCAGGATTGTGATCGCTGTGTGCACTTGGGATTATAGAAAAACCCTGGAGAAGAGGTAAGAAGGATCTAGACAGTAGGATGCTGATCTATAAAGGAACCTTGGCCTCTACCTTTAAACGTTGGTTCCCTTTGTTTGCTAAGTGGTGAGGCAAAACTCAGCGCGGAAGATAAATCTAGCTCATCAAGCATGTCATTTTGGGCATTGCCCGTTTAGTGTGCTTAAAATGGAGTCCCGCTATCAGTGGACAACCCAGTGTCCCCATGGTGTTAGACTTGGGGAAACCACAAGGATGGACATTAAAGTCTCCTGCAATGAGCAGGTTCTTCATGTGTGGACTATGGCCCTGTTTGACAAGATTACTCAGCTCAGCAATCCCACAGCGCTCATCTTTATGAATAGCGTTATAGAAGTTTATCACATGGAGGTGGCTATCTTTATGACCTAGGGAAATGGCCTAAATGCTTCTATTATCTGTAGAGATAGCCCTAATACTGCATCTTAAGGCCAACGATGCAAAAATTGCCAAACCACCCCTGGCTCTACCACTAGTTGCGCTAATCGCTGGAAAAAAGAAGCCTCTGTACCCCTCCAGTGCGATGTTGCAGTTGACGAGCCATGTCTCTTGGAGACATATTAAAGAGAATTTACTCACAAACTGCACCCACATGGGGTAAGTAACCTTTCTTGCCAGCCCTGCGATGTTCCATGAGAGTACATTGTGAGCATGATAGTTCTCCTTGATACCCAGGGTGACCACCCGAGGAGGATCAGACAGTGTTATTTCAGGGTGATATTTTTCCCGACACCCATCAACTAGGATGGGGGCAGATTTAACTAATTTAACTCCCACAGGTGCGGACACAGACACTAAATTGTCAACCAAGGGGAAACTCGTTTTGGGTGTGATGATGCTGTCACTCCTACAAATGGTCCTCATTTTATCTTGCCTTCTCTTCATTTTTCCATCCACCTAAGTATCTACCCATCCCAAACAACTATAATTTCTTCAATCCATCTAACCATTCATCCTTTCATATATAGTCTCATCCTTTCAACTATCAGTAAATCTATGTACCCCATCTATCCACCAACCTTTCACTCATCCACTATTTCGCGCCACTTACCTCTATCCTTTCACCCATTGTTAATTTTTCCATCGCTTCAATTGTTCACCTTTTCACCTATCAATTCTTTTATTTTTCCATCCATTCTTCAACCTTCTCACTCATTCTTTCTTTCATCCTTCCACCCATCACTACACCCTTCTATTTGTCCATCATTTCACTCTTTTATCCATTCATTCCCCTCTTTCTTTCATCATTGCTTCCTTTCACTCTTTAATCTTGTACCTTTTCTTCTATCCTTTGCTCCACTTTTCTGACTTTCTACTTATCCCTCCTCCTCCTGTTCATTTCCCCCCTTTCTATCTGCTCTTCTTTTTTCTCCTATCCTTACTTTTTCTTTTTTTAACTTTCTCCCTCACTCTGCCTCCTTCTGAGTTTTCTTCACTTCCATTTTAACCCACTGCCCACACCCCTCTGTCCTGGTATTTCCTAACAGTGTTATTTTTCGACTTTTGACTGCAAACCTGCAGACAGAAGAGGCCCTTAAACAACAAATACATGTTTTCAGAGGACCCAGTTCACCAGCGCCTGGTCCCAAGTGGCAGACCTCGCTTAAGCTGCTAAAATGGGGTGTTCAGAATGCATCGCGCGTGGGTCCAAGAATGTCTTCTCAGTGGGTGTTTCCAATGAGCTGTCTTTAAACACATTTCATGTTATATGTTGTCTGCCATGTTGTGTTTGCCCTTCTGTGTCCCACTCTTCTATACTTGTGTGTTGAGAGTGGAATGTGCCAGGAGTGGTGTATTGTGTGACTGGCTACCTTCTAGCTTGGCTGCTTCAGCAGGTGTCAGATGTGACGTGAAGATGTCCTGTATAGCATGTGCTCATAATAGTGATGGGGAGTGCATCTGGCTTTGGAAGCATTGGCATGGTGCATTGTGATGGTGCAGTGGCATGGCGCATTGGAATGGTGCATTGGCATGGCGCATTAGAATGGTGCATTGGCATGGTGCATTGGATATGGTGCACTGGCATGGCACATTGGCATGGTGCTTTGGCATGGTGCATTGGCATCATGCTTTGGGACAATGCATTAGAATCTGCCTTGAGATGGTGCATTGGCATGGTGCATTGACATGGTGCATTGGGATGGTGTATTTTTATGGTGCATTGATATGCTGCATTGGCATTGTGCATGGGCATGGTGCATTGGGATGGTGCATGGGCATGGTGCATTGTCAAGGTGCACCGGGACGGTGCATCTAGGTAATACATTTGGATGGTTCATTTAGATTGCATTGGCCGGGTGTATTGGCTGCCGTGGGATTCTGTTTTGATGTCATTGTTTTATCGATGTCTAGTGGTTGGAACACTTGTTGCTGAGTAGTTTTTTGTGAGCAGAGGTTTTTAGCTAACTGGAAGTGGTCATGTTGGAGAGTTCTTATCCAAAATGGTGGATGTCTGGATGGGCATGTTTTTTGGTAATGTACTGGAGGTTTGGATTGTGGGGGCAGGGCTGGGCCGGCCGTTGCAGGCACTGGGTGTTTTTCCCGGTGGGCCAGAAGGGCGGGGGCGGTTTTCGAGTGGAGGAGGCTGTTTTTGTTACTGGGGCCATATTTTGCAGCATTGCGGCAATATCAGCCCCTGTAACAATTGCGGCAGCAGTGCGCTTCTCACTAGCACCACCTGCCCGGTTTGTGTTCCCAGTCTGGCCCTGTGTGGGGGTGTGATATGTTCATCATTAATCACTGAGCTGACATTTAAGGCAGTCCGTCAGTCTGCTACTGTCAGATTGGCAGCCTGAAAGGGTCAGTGTGTGGGCTGCCAGAAACAACTCTGCAGGTAACAGTTGTGTAACCCAGCACCCAGGTGCATTTTTGAAAATTTTTGAACATTTCCTGAATTTCAGAGTCTGCTTCATAGTAAGTAAAAATGGCCGTATGTTCCAGAGGGAGGAGACATACACTTCCATATGTCATTGTTATAAAGTATGGGCTGAAAGTCCGTTACGCTTGCGAAATTTGCGGATTTTCGGCAAATTTGCGAACCACGAATCTCGCAAAATTGCCAAAAATTCGCAAATTCGTGAGCGGGCAGATTTAAAAAAAATGTTTATGGCCAGCTCACTCAAGGGACCCCTGCGCCCTTCGGCGCAATGGCATAGTAACACACACATGGTCACTGGAGACAACTCTTCTGGCACTTTACGCAACTGTAGTGTAGGAAAAGCACTATACATTTACCCAACGAGGTAGCACTTACTGATTAGCCAGTAGAAAGTACTCTAGGTGAGTAGAGGTATCACACAAAACGGTGGCATCTTCTTGGATAAATATGAAGGGCAGGGTTCATTCTGGCACAATGCTCTTGTCACAAAAATTATACCTCCACAGGAAGCACTTACTGCAGGTGCCCGAGTTCAAGCTCAAGTTCAGTAACGCATTCATCAGCCCAAAAACAATTGTGAGCTTGTCGAGGCTGGGCAAGTGTGCTTTCTCCCCATATCTACCTTCGAAAATTAGCTGTGCTGCTGTATGGAGGGTGAGGCCTTTGCATCCTTCACTTTCACGAGCTCAATCCCCGTGCAGTTCCTGTGACCAGGGACTTCTTTCTCCTCATCTGCTGCTCTGATCGGTCTCTGTCACCACACACAAGAGGCATGTGAACTCGCATAGAAGCCCGCCCGTTTGGCCCCATCCCACACACTAGCAGTGTGCACCGTCTTCCCGCCATTTACCCACTATGATGGACAGCTCACTCAAGGGACCCCTGCACCCTTTGGCGTGATGGCATATTAATAGTAACACACACATGGTCACTGGAGACAACTCTTCTGGTACTTTATGCAGCTGTAGTGTAGGAAAAGCACTATACATTTAAAAATCTGCGAGTTCGCAGATTTTTCCGCGAACTCGCAGATTTTTTGGGCGATTTCGGGTGAATTTGCGGATCGCAGATCCGCAAAATTCGCCCATACTTAATTGTTATGTCTGCCCTTGCTGTCATCTGGATGGCTGGCATTGAATTATTGGTTTCATGAGCCTCAACATGACTTAGCACTAAAAGCCAAAATACAAGCTTTGTGAAGAAAAAAAGTTGCAATACAGTGACAGGCTGAGATGAGTCTTCCTGCTTTTAAAAAAAAACATTGTTTTTGCTCTCCTGGAGCATGGACCAAGTACTGATTCATTTATTGATTGTTGCTCTTCCTCACTGATGTGCTCAGATTGTGGCACTTTTTTTTGCCTTTGCTTGCAAGACAGGTTGAAAACATCAGAGATAAATCTTGCAGTCCCTGCTGTTTCCAGCACTCAGTGCAAACAACTAGCAATAACAAACTTTGTGATATGTGACTGTTGGAAAGTGGGTTATTGGTAGTGGCAAATGTAGGTCTGCCACTGGCAAGAAGGCCACAAACACGTCAGGACTCAGCATAGGTCTAAGAAAATTATTCCTATGCTCAACCCTTGGTAAAGTGGCTGCGAGCAGACAGGCTTAACTTCAAAGACCATTTAAAAACAACAATTCAGTAAGACACAACACATAATAAAAATCCAACATCAATTTATAGAAAATAGGAAATATTTGTATCTTTAATAGGACACCAAAATGGCAAGAATCCAATGTAGGGAACCGTAGACATGAATTTTCAAAGATTTATTAAATATAGCACTTAGAAGATTGTAGCACCATATTGGGATACCTGCTCGCGATTGACCAGGGAAAAGTCAGAGTTTCAAGCCGACCGCGACGCAGCCCTGGGCAACTACAGCTTGCGGCAGGTCCCTGTTTCAGTTTCTACCTTCACACTTAAAAACTTTTCTGGAGCTTTTCTCCTCAATGTCCCTCGAAGCTCCCAGCCAGTCTGGATTCAGTGAGGGTTCGCCGGATTTAATTGTGACGAGGTCCCGGTCAACTTCCCTGGAGCGACTTAGAAAATCTTTCAAGATCGCTTCAGCAGGGCATCCCAGGTATCCAGGCAGACACGCGATGGAAGGCAGGCTGCTTGGCGTTCGCGGTTGCTCCCGGTCACCTTTTCTACAAGCGGACTTAGAAACTTTTCAGGAGTTTTTTCTCGGGGGTCTATCGATGCACCTCATGTAGCCGGATCCGGTGAGGGTTTGCCAGCTTCAGTTTTCTTCTAGTCCCGGTCAAACTCTGGACCTATGGAGCTTTTTGAGGGATGAACCTGGATGGCTTGGCCGGCTCACAGTTGAAAGTAGGTGGCCAGGTTGAGTCGGTCCCTCTATGGAGTTTTTTTCCAAAGTTCTCCAAACTTCTTGAACTTCTTCCTGAAGTTCCTCAAGGGGTCCCAAAGTGTCTCAAACTCACTCCAAGGGTCTGGAAGCTCCAAGATGGTCCTTGAAAGTTGAGGACTTCAGTTCCCACAATCCACTGGTACAAAACCCTTACAAATCCAATGGTATTTCTCCAAGGTGTAGATTTAGTTGGTGATGTTCCAGATAAGCTCTTTTATCCTGTATCTTTGAGGGAGTCCACTCTTTAGTTCTTTTTTCAGCAAGATAATCCAAAGGGCTGTAGTTTCAGATGGTGCAGTCTTCAGAGGTCAGGCTTTAGAAATCTTTGCACAGCAAAACTTCTCAAAAGGGCACTTCTTGCTTCAGTAAGTTTCAAGCAGCAGATCTGGAGGTCTCTGCCCCTCTCAGATACTTATTCCAAGTTCTCTGGGTCAAGCAGGAGGTCACTTATTACCAATGGGAGCAGGGTAACTCCTCCAAGGTATGACCACATCCTGTAGAGTGTGGCATTATTTTGTCCCAGAGTGCATCAAATCTTCCAAATCCACAATGGCTGATTTTCCAGCAAGAAGGTAGGAGCTGGCTAAACACACCCCTAGGATGTCTAATTTACTTAGACTCCCCCCGTACTGCATCTGCTCACACCTTCCTTAATCCTGCCATCTGCCTAAGGTGGGAAGTTCAGAGTTGTAAATGACACTGTTCTCTGCTCTCCTCTTTAAAGAACATAGTTTACGACTCCTCTCCGTGGCCTGGCATTCCTATGGAACATTAAACTGCCCTGCCAGCAGATCCTGTTAACCCCTTGGCCTCTGTATCACCTCTACAAGGCAGACTGGCTCATCCACTTAACTCTGACCAATCAGGGCAGACCACAGGAAGGCTGAATTTGGACTTACAAACAAGAAAGTCTTATAACTTCTTGTATATACACTTTAGGAGATATTCAACAATATGTTCTTGTTGGATTTATTAATACCAATCTGGGAAGTCTTTGAATGGCATTTCTAGCCCGCTCCTATCGAGAGATAATAATCAATAATTTCCTACCATGTTAACCTATGTAACAGTGGATTTTCAATGGGAACAATTGACTTGGGCCATTTTTCCAGCACCAGGATTTACAAAACCATTTTTTATAAGTACTTGTCTTATATCTACAGGAACCCCACCATATGTGCAACTAGGGGAGACTTTAGGAGTTCTGAATCTGTAGAAATATCGCAGATCCTCCCTACACAGTGCTCCTAGCATCAAAGTCGGATTTGACAGCACGTTACCACAATGTGGGGAGTGAAATGTGAAATTTCACTGAACGCAGGGCATTTAAAACTCATTTTATAAGGATGTACCATATACACATTTGACCACCCACCCCAGGGACACCATGGGGGTTCCTAATATGCCAAAACATTGTAGGTTATCTATGTGTAAGTGCCCCAAACCCCGAAGTCGAGTTTGGGCACCATTTACTTTTTAAAAGCAGTCCTGGCACCCAGGGCTGCTTTTAAACTGACCTCAGACTTCAGCAGTGCACACATGCAAGTGCAAAAAGAGCTGCTGGCCTCTAAACTGTCATGCCCCAGGGTACTAGGGACTTCTGGGTAGTTTCAATCCCCCTGCCCTATTATATACTAGGGGCCTATAGGGTAGGTCATGCCAATCACAGGGGTACCCCACCATACCATTGTGTACCCTAGGTATGTAGTTGTTTGAACTGTATTCTAATGTGTCTCTTTCAGCATAGCACTGGCCCTTGGCCTGGTTAGTCAGAGCTCAGGGTCAGTCAGAGCCAGTTACCACCAGTATCAGTCAGCAAAAAGTTGGGGGGGGTGCCAGGGCACAGGATGCCTTTGCAACAGTGACCAATTTCCAAAACATACATTTTGCCTGCCTGTGACTTTTATTGATGATGAAGCTGTGAACATACCCCCTTCGTTTAAGACTGCTGCCATACAGTATATGTTCTTCTGAATTAAAGTTTGCCGCTATATCACATGTGCTTATTTGTTGGTTACATCATTAATATCTCTGGGGTTGTTTTATTCATCATCAAACATGCAGTGATTTCAAAAGATTTATGTTTCACCTGTACACACACCCAGCTTAACCTTTAAAATAACCCTTTCCTCCCCTTACCTCTACCCAGCCTTGTACTCTAAAATCACCTTTACAACTACCCACCACTAAACCCTAAATTACCCTTTCTTCCTTTACCTCTACTCACTCCTGAACCCATTGCCTCCCTTTAACTCTACCCACCCCAAACCCTAAAATCACCCTTGCCTTCCTGGGTCTCTACCCACACGGAACCCTAAATTCACCCTTACCTCCGATTACCTCTGCCCAACTGAAAACTAAAATCATGCTTATCTCCCTTTACCTCGGCCCACCCGAACCCTAAATTCATCTCTACCTTCCTTTACCTCTACTCATTGCGGAGCCCTCAAGTCACCCTCACCTCCCTTTATCTCTACCCACCCCTGAGCCTTCAAGTCACCCTCATCTCCCTTTATCCCTACCCATCCACCCCTGAGCCCTCAAATCACCCTCACCTCCCTTTACCTCTACCCACCTCAAGTCCTCGAGTCACTCTCTCCTTGTATTGCCTTTACCCACCTCCAAGCCCTCAGATACTCTCATCTCCCTTTAACTCTACCCCTGAAGCCTAAAAATATTTTCTTTCTAAATAACACAAAAAGTATGTTATTTAAAAAAAATACCTGTATGTTAAAGTGCTGCTTAGTAAAGGTACAAATACTTACCTGCATGGTACTTACCCATGTGGTAAGTTACTGCCTGGTAAAAAGGCTGTTTCCCCGTAGACAGGACACATCCCACCCCTTCCTTATACACTCACCTGCCTTCAACTTAACGCCCCTAAATATTTTGGAGCCACTATATATTGTTTTATGTCCTTCAGTATGTTTGGTGGGTATCTTCATATCATTGACAATGTCCCTCTTTCTTTTCTTTCCCTCTCCTCACACCCACACTCTGTACATTAGGGTACACCTGAAAAAAGCGCATACACTATTGATTGCAAGACATTTTGTTTACTTACAGGGGGTTTAGAGCACATCAGTGGTTCATCATTGGTTGGTTTCATAGTCACTCTCTTTTCCTTGCTTCACTTTAGTCAGTGAGTGCAAGCTTCACTTTCTCTTTGTGTGTTTGTCTCTATCCTGGAGCATGGCCCAACCACTGCTTCCCTTGTACAGTATCCTTCCTTTGCTCGCGACTTCCACTGGCCACTTTTTTCTTTTTACTTGCACCCCATTCCTCCTCCTTCCAAAATGTGGCTTGCCTTGCTCCCCCTCTCCTCCAGCATTGTTGTTTGTTCAGTCTAACCCTGCCCCTCCCCGATTGTTTGTTGTCCCGTCCACCCTCAACCCCACCCCCTTCATTGCTTACCTCTGCATTTGCGTCAACAGGTGTCAGATGCCAAAAGATGCAAACGGCGCTTCGCTCCCTGCTCTGCATGGCCTTTTGGTGCTGTCTTCATACTAAGCCATCGCAGTAAACTTAAGCTACGACGTAAGGTAATTAACCTTTTTTTCTTTTTGCGATATCAGAGAATAATCCCATAATAATATAATAGATAACCGCCCTTCACGGGCAGCCCTGGACACATCTTAGTGTTTTTTTCCCTAACTGCACAGCTGCCGCTCTTCTGTGCAGCATGGCAGAAAGAAATTGACAAAGCCAATAGCTCGCCAGTAGGAGAGACCTATTGGCTTTGTCAGTGCTTGTTGATGACTTGAAAGTCCAACAAGGCCCTGAGTCAGATATTTGGCTCAAACCAAACTTTAGCCTTCAGTGGTTCATCCACCATCATCTCAGAGGTGACAGTAAAAGAGGTCAGACGGAAATAAAGGGCGAAACAAAGAAGCAAACAAAGAAGGAAAGACAACTCAAAAAGAGTAGAGCCATCCCATACAGATCATGGTTCAACTCCGAACTCAACTCTGAAAGAAGATTACTAAGAGCCTAAGAAAGAAAGTGGAGAAATAACCCTACTTCTATTCTTCGTGACCAACTCAAATCAGCGCGCAGGAAGTACAACAACCACATCAAAAACAAAAAATTCAGCTTTTACCGCTCGGCACTGGACATTGCCAAAAACAGACCCAAGGAGCTCTATAGCATCATCAGACAACAAACCTCCAAGCCCATACCCTCCTCTGTGCAGGCGTCCAAAGAACTATGCAACAAGTTCGCCAGATTTTTCAAGGATAAGATTACAAAAATCGAACTCTCACTGGACGGCATCAACACGCAGCACGCAAAGAGCAATGCGGCTGGGTCACATGATGTTTCTCTTTCTCCTGATCTCTCTGCTGGTCCCTCTCCCAAGTCCTGGCTCAGTTTCCATCCTATCCAAGAAACTGAGATAATCACGCTGATCTCCACCTCCAAACCCCCAGCCCATGTCCTTGATCCCATTCCTCCCCTACTGACCAAAAAAATGAAGCACGCTCTAGCTCCGCTCTGGAGCATGATCATAAATAGCTCCCTGAAAAGCGGAGTGGTTCCTGACTGCCTCAAAATGGGTCAAGTCACACCCCTGTTGAAAAAACCTGGACTAGATGTGACAGATCTAAACAATTTTAGACCTGTGTCGAACCTCCCCCTTCTCTCAAAACACTTGAAAGATGCGTACTACATCAACTAACCCAGCACCTGCACAACATAAACCTCCTGGACCCCCACCAGTCTGGCTTCAGAAAAGGCTGTAGCACAGAAACCGAGATTCTCAATATCATCGACGATATACATAGATCACTAGACTCCGACCAATGCTGCCTCCTCATTCTCCTTGACTTCTCGGCAGTTTTGATACTGTTGATCGCAAACTACTCATAAGGACTCTTCAAGAAAGAGCCGGCCTTGGCGAGGTGGTTCTCAAATGGTTCTCCTCCTTCCTCCACAACTGCACACAAAAAATAAAAAATAAAAACTTTACCTCCGACCTCCAGCAAGTCAACAGGGGAGTCCCGCAAGGCTCGGTGCTTTCACCGCAACTCTTTAATATCTACTTCGAACCTCTTTCCAAACTACTCAGAAAAGCCAACATTCACTTCCATCTCTATGCTGATGATACCCAGATCTATCTGGAAACAACCTCTCTCAAAGACATACGAAGACTTAATGATGTCTTGAAAGATGTACAACGTTGGCTCACAAGCAACCACTTGAAACTTAACCCTGACAAGACTGAGACACTCCTCATCTCAAATAAGGAAGACAACCCACAAATTGCCGAGTGGTTAAAGGCCATCGATGCACTTAATGGAAATCTGATTCTAGCGGACTCTGTAAAATCCCTAGGCATCACTCTCGATCCAAAACTGAATATGACGAGACACATTAGGAATTCGACCAAAAGTGCGTTCCTTAGCCTCAGACTACTGAACAAATTAAAACCCTACATTCCGCCCAATGATCTCAAACGGGCCACCCAATCTCTGGTTCTGTCAAGACTGGACTATGGGAACGCAGTCCTCTCAGGAATTCCAAAATCACACCTGGCTCCCATCAAAACAACGCTACATGCGGCTGCCAGAATGATCACCTGTATCAAGAAATAAGGAACTCAAATGGCTCTCAGCAGAAATGTGGATTAGCTTCAGAACAGCCTGCCTCACCCATAAAGCCCTTCACACCGGCAAACCAGATTACCTGGCGAAAAAACTCATAAAAGCAGGTCAGTCCAGGAACCTAAGACGCTCAAACTCCCTTCTACTCATCCCAGCTAAGACCAGAAAGAAAAAACCTGCTGATCGATCTTTCACCGGAAGTGCTCCCAAAATCTGGAATTCCACCCCCAGTCATATCAGAACCATTCCCTCTTTTGTAGAATTCAAAAGCCAACTCAAAAACCTGTTCCTCAACCGCTCCTTTGGAAATGGATAGTGGGGAGCAATTAACAATCATCGAGCTCCGCTCCAGCTCTAAGACTCTGAAGATCCTTGAAGACAAAATGTCATTTACTACATTGTGTTGTTCTTTCATTTTTGCGCTCCTCGGTGGATATGTCTTCCCTCTATTCTATATCTGATCATTATTTGTGCTGTACCTACTGTAAAGCGCCCCCATACCCTGGGGTCTGGCTAGCGCTATAGAAAACTTCTTAAATAAACATAAGTTGAAAAGAATCACAGAACAGAAAAGGAAAAACGAAACTGAAAATAAAATCAAAAAGAACAGAAGAAGGGAAGAAAGCAATGATCAAGGAAGGAAAGAAAAACAAAAGAGAAAGAAACTGAAGGAAAGAGAGTAAAAGGATAAAAGAAAGGAGAACAACTAAAAAATTAAATGAAATAGGAAAGTTAAAAAAGAAAGAAGGAAAGTGAGCAGGTAATAAATACATTTTCCCATTTCAAGAATCTATTTGCTAAGTCACATGACATTCTCATACTCTGCTCTATTTCTCATTAGATTAGATTGTGTCCCTTGCAATGATGTATTTTTCCTACAGGATCATCTGCAGTTTTTATAATTTTAAGGATGATTTCATTCCATTGTCCAATTTGCATGCAACACCAGCCACCTGTCCTCTCTCCTGCCCTCCTGCTGAACATGCACCGAGGACAGGTGAGTAGATCCCTGTCGCTGTTGCTATGAGGATGGAGGAGGTGAGACGGAGTTTGTGGGGACCAGCTCTGCTTCTGCAGACCTTTAACTCCAATCACAACATGCCTTTTCAGACTAGGGCCCAGATATACAATGATGTCACAGCGCAGCAACTAAATTTGCAGCGCGCGTTGCATGAGAGGGAGCGAGCAGGAAAGCACCCTATCGACTCAAATATATCACTGTCCTGCTCTCTTCCTAGCGCTGGTGCACTATTACGCACCTAGCTCCACTCACCTTTGCGCCATAGTGCTAGGTTGTGTGTGCAATGTTAGTGTAGATTTTGTACCACAAGAGTATCCTTCCAGTACAAAATACTATGGGCCTCATTTATGAGAAATGATGCATTGCTGCTTGAAAGCAGCGATGCGTCACTTCTCAGTGCGCACTCATTGCGACATACCTGATGCGTCATATTTAATGTATGACGCATCATGTTGCAAGGAGTTACAGATACGTCAGTATTTCGGACGTATCTGTAAGCGCAAAAGTGACGCATTGCTGGAGTGTGTCACAAAAGTGACGCAACTCCAGCAATGCGTCCTTTCACATGGGCAAGCCCCATGTGAAAGGGGCAGCGTCAGTCTTACGCCTGCCTTGAGGCAGGCGCAAGATTTTGACGCAACGGCGTCCTAGAAGTGACGCAGTGAAATCTCATAGATTTCATTGCATCACTTCTGTGAGGGTTTTTGCGGGGGAACGCCCCCCCTGCACACATTATACCTGACGCAGGTATAATGTAGCGCAGGAGTTTACAAAGTGACACATCTGCTTAGATGCGTCACTTTCTAAATAGTGCGCAACAGGAGGCATGTTTTACGCTGCCAATGCGTCACAAAAAGTAATGCATCGGAAGCACAAAACTGACGCAAGGCCTCATAAATGAGGCCCTATGCTTACACTGACTTTAAACTTTTCCCACTTTGTTTGTGTGTTGTACAATGCAGCACAGATGCAAAGTGGACAAACTTAGGAGAAATAAAAGCATGTCCCCTTTTTAATAACAGCTTCAAAGAGGTGTTATTTCTTGGCGCAAAGCCCTGTCTACTATTGTTAGTAGATAGGGCGTTGTGTCAAAAAGTTGCACGAGAGCGCTCATGTAGCCCACAAGGGATGCCCCCTGTTAAAGAGCTGCTTTGCATCCCTTCCAGGCAACTTTCCAGCGTCAGAAAGGTTTCATGCTGGAAAGTAAATCCAAAATAGAGGTTTTCTTTTGTGCACGTTTGTTACTCACACCCAGAGCAAAATGTTAGTGACTCACTCTGCCCACACGGACCTTATCTAGAGTTAGGTGGACAGGATAATATCCCTGCCAGCGTGTTACAAGTGCGTTAGGGCCAATGCCCCTCATCATGTATCCACAAATGCGTGATGGTAGGCCCCAACAGCAAGCACCAGCTCAAATTAAGCAGACACTTAGCCAGTGCAAGGCCTATAATGACAACATTTTTCTTTGACGTGGGTTTTCCTGTATCCTTCTCTAAGATGTGTTCCTTTACAAACAAGTGAACTTGAAACCAAACAGTGTACCAAAAGTAATAGCAAGCACATTAAAGGACGACAAAGAAATGAAAGGCTGTCTGGATTGGAGGTCCCCCTGCCTTCACTACAGTCATGTTTTTGTTCCTATGTCCATAAAAGGTAGCATAAAAGGGGAGCCTGCATTACAGTAGTGGGGAAGTGTGGCTCAATGGTTAGAGTGGCAGACCCTGAGGCAGAGGTCTAGCCCGGGACCAGGGTTCAAGTCCCTCCTTGGCAGGTCTTGGGTTCAATGTCCACGGACCTGATAATTCTCACCTCGGTGCCTATTCCAGTCATGGAGTCCCACTCTGCAACTCTGGGCAATAGCTTGCTTAATCTCCACAACTGCCCCGAAAGCGCTAGGATGCCTGGCTGCACCTTGGGGGTGCCCAGGAGGGGGCATCTCACAGGGAAAGCCAGGAAGGGTTCCACAGCGGTATACAGCGCCAGGATGCCTGAAAGGTGATAGTGCGCTTTACAAGTATACATACATTTACATTCTTTAGCTGATCGAAAGTAAGGACAAATGAAAGCTTGCTTGCCACCACACCGTCATTGGAAACAATAAAGAGAGCTGTGTCAAAGGCAAGGATGCCTTTCACATCAACAGCCTTTCATTTCTAGAAGAATGTTTTAACCCCTCCCCTCACCCCTCCACATACACCCCTCCAAAAAGGCAGTCCTGGTTGCTCTGTTCAGACGTCACTGGACAACATTCAGTAGGGGCATAGGAACCGAGGTGGACAGGTGGGATTAAAACTCCCCCCTAGATTTGCAATGTGTGGGGGTTCAGGGGGCAATAGCCGCTCCCCACAACCCCGTAGTGTGAGGTGGGCACACTGCTGCACACCTGCTGCACACACCCGTCTCCTTGAAGTTCTGTAACCTGATGAGCAAACCGGGGGAGGAGGTTGGGGGCAGGGGGGGAGTAAGTCTTTGTATTGTTAATTATTTAATTGAAGCTCTTCTAAAATCCTTCTGATTGTCATGCCAGGTCAGCCTGTGAATGTTACTGCTGGCTCGGAGGACTTTAGACAGAGGCCAATTTTAGGAGAGCTTTAGCATTTCAATGACTGCAGTTAAATAATTAGCCAAGAATAAGGGGTATCAGAGCCCCCAAGGGGTTTGCCTCTTGGGTTAGAGCCCTCCGCTGAGATGCTTGTGAAATGCGGATGCATGCCGTTACAACGCGATGTTTTACATCGCAGTACTTTACGACGCATGTTTTACAACGCAAGTCGTTACCACGACTTGCGTTGTTGCGGGCTGGATAGTGAATAGTTTAATTTACTATTCCAACTCCAGTCCCCGTGGATAGTAGGGAAGGAGTTGGATAGTAAATTAAACTATATACTATCCTGGAGCGCCCCCCAGCGCAATTCGTTGTTACAACTTGCGTTGTAAAAGTTGCGTCGTAAGTGAACTGCGGTGTAACATCCGCGTTGTAAAGGATGTTCCCCGTGAAATGCAGATGGAGTTCTGACACGCACCTCTGGCACTGAGCCCGACCCTCAGTATCTGTGGCAACACCCCTACAGAAAAGCACAACTTTACATGTTATGACTACACACATGCACCTATGTGTGTGTTAATATCAATTTAATGTATGGTGTCACATAAGTGTATTCATCGAACTCTATATTGTAACACTAATTTATTAATAATTGAATAACTTGAACATAAAGCCCTACACTCTCTGAACTGCGCACTGCAACCAAGACCCCTTGACTCAAATCCCTGCTTCCCCACTTCAACAAATTGTGTGATCCATCACCCATCACTTTCGTTCACTGCGTCCTTTTTCCTCTCCCAACCCGTCTTAGAACACATTGAAGTAATTCAGTACAGGATCAGCACTATACAAAAGGCTCACATACATATGGTTCATATGAAATAGTCTTGCTTCACATTTATTACCAATTTAGGCTCTATAAATAGAAGATATTTCCAAGTTTGGAGTAACTCTTTGTAATTTCATCAAGGCATAAAGTTTGATTTTTTTTTTACTTTGAATACCTTACCCAGTTTGCTAATATAATTGTATGTGGTTTATTGAGGCACTGAAAACATTTCACAAATATTTTTTTCCATTGGAAAGTCTCTATCACATTTTTTCATGACATTTGATGTCTGATTTCCATCTTTTGATGGTGCGTCTCTTGTTTTAGTTCTGAGACCCAAGCCACACCCCTGGCTCGGAGCTCATTTAGGATGTCCTTGCCCCCACCTACAAATTTAACGTAAACTACACCCTTGACAGTCAGGGTAAGAGGTGATAACAAGAGAGTGTGGTGAGAGGAGCATATTGGGAAAATTCAGATGGGCGGAGGGAGGCATGAGAAGGGGCGGTGTCTGGGAACGGGAAGCTCACACTGGTGAGGAAGGGCGGGATGTAAAAGGATTGGGGTGAAACAACAAGAAATGTAAAGTAGTTGTAGTTCAAAGCAAGCACTGCACTGGAGGCAGAAAAACCACGCTAACATCCAACATCATCAGATGGGAGAGAAATACCCATCTGGAGTGAGCCAATATCTGGTTGACAAAGTCTAGAGCCATTTGCTGAACAAGGAAGTTAAAAAGCCAATCGTTGAAGTGGCCAGAGCAAAAGCACTTTCTAAGTGTGTTGTGCTCAAAAGGTAGGGGTGGATGGCACTCGCGGAGTTTCACTCCACGGAATTCTGCGAAGTTACCTGGAAACCCTGTGAGACTCAGTCGAGTTCTGCGAGTAGGCAGAATTGGCATTTCACGCTGATTTTTAGCACCAGGAGCTTGTTCCATGCTGCAAAATTAGTGCAAAGTGCAGCACGCGCACACCAAAGGGCGTTGCTTGTTTGCTGCCGCTCAAATAGATTTTCTACTTGAGCAGCAGCTTTCTCACTGCAAACAGTCGCAACCGCCCACTACTACCACTTTGAGAAAATCTCTCCTGGTGCCACCCTAGTGCCTGTATCTCGCTAGGGGGCGCCAGTCTTCGCTCACGTTCGCCAACCTACCATTTGAGAGCCATACACGTCAACAAATTCCACCGTGCAGTGGTTGTCAGAGTTTTGCCGGAACTCCGCATTACAACCATAACGTGGAGTGGGCAAAACTCTGCAAACACCACCGGCGGAGCGGAATTTATCTCCCACCCCTATCGAACATTCTAAAAGCTGCACATCTCACAGAAAACCATCGAAAACTATCTTGAAACTTTGTATGCTGTCTGCTTGTTGTAGGCGAGGTGATGAACCAAGCTCATTGTATTTAGATGATATTAAATGTGGTCCTGACAAGTGCTGTAGGAGCCCCTTTCAGAGGGCATCGGGTGATGGACACAATAGTGCATAGAAACCAGTGCAGCGCATTTAGCATTTATCATGTGGAGTGCGCTGATGCCATTATCACTCACACAGTACAAATAATGATGTATTTGTATGATGCCAAACACGGTCTAATACTGCGCAACTGCTGCAGAGTGGTCCTGTGCATGACCTTTGTACTTAAGACATGGCATTTTATTCAATGTTCCCCAAGCACACAGCACCCAAGGGCACAATGCATATTAAGTGCACTGCTATCTATTATCCCAAGTACTAAAAGCCATAACTAGAAAAGCATATTTGGGCTCGAGAAGGAATCAGGCCAATTCTGAACTGCAAAAAATGCTTTTTCATATGTGAAAAGCACACACTGAGATTCGATAACATGTTACCGCATCACAATTTATCTTTAGCGATTCGCTATTTGGAAGGGTCGTGTTTAGACCCCTTCCTTTTGTGAATGTTGAAATAAATATATTTTAAGAGCAGACACCAGTCCCAAATGTTTAATTTTGTTTTTGAAGCATATCCAGGATTCCTTTAAGGAAAACAGGCTGCATTAAAAAAAAAAGATTGCCTTATCAAAAGGCGATCACACACTTGGTGATCTGCTGACCCCAGCAGGCCACCATCCCTGTGAAGGCCGCAGTCCCTAATTCATCACACATTGAGACCTACCTCATTAATATTCATGAGGTCGGTCTATTTGCAGTCCCATTAGGAATCACTGTTTGAGGCTTGTAAGTTTTCTTACATTAGGAATTGCAATTTCCTATTTTCTATTCTGTAAAAATCTCAATTAGCTAATGCCAATTCCTATTTTTGTGCACAAATGGCCCTAAATGCTGAACAATCAAGCAGTGTTTCCCGCCCAACTCTTGCCCCTGGTTTGGACTCTTTTCGGTTGGCGTTAGTAATCCATGCAAGCCTGGGTATCGCCTATATGCTTGACATTAGTAGGTTTGTGTCTATGTTGACTTCATGAGTATTTGTGCAGTTCCCACACCATAAAGCCCACTTTCCCTCCATTATCAGGGGTTTCACTCCATAAGACAATCCCATTTTCTGTTGCACACATTGATTTTGAAGTAAAAAGATGTTTATGAGTGAAAGCCAAACACCATTCTTTGCATTGTTTTGCGTCACGTGAGTACACGTGCAAAACTTAAATAAATCTGGGCAAATAACATGTGTATTGCTTCCAAAATCAATGACACTAATTTTATCACCTCAAACGGGTGAAAGGCTGAGCAGATCTCCTAAGAGTCAAACGTGTGACCATGGAGTGAAACACAGGTCCTGGTGTGTATGATTCAGTCATCTGGGCCAATAGACCAAGTGCTTACATATGATACAGCTTCTCTGGTTGGTTGTCGTTCTGTGAATAGTTTGCATGTAATGTAAACAAACTTAAGAGTGAGACTCAGAGAATGAGTCACTCTCGCTAGAAGTGTTCCTGATCCTCGATAACCAGGTGGAGATACTTAGGGGTCCATTACGATGTCAGGCGGATTGCCTCCGCCAGGCTGGCGGTGGCCACTGCCGGCCTGGCTGAGGCAATCTGCCCGACATCTCAAGCCCAAACCCCCCCCCGCCATATTAGGATGGTGGCGGTGAAAAACACGGCCCTCCTGTTTTCGCCCCGGTCGCCTTGCGGCCGGGCCGGAAAACGAGTAATATGGTGGCGGTGTCTATTAGACACCGCCCGCCATATTACTATGTGCCTTTTTCAATGCCTTTCCGCATGCGGTGTTCACTCTGGGGGCCCCCTGTGGGCCCCCAGAGTGAAGGCCAAAGGGGGGGTGGCACACGGGGGGTACCACATTTACATGATCGAATCGTCAGGAACCGTGCGGTGCCTGCCACTTCGATCATTTAAATGCGTGCATTTTTTTTTAACATTTTGGCGGGCGGTGCAGTGAGCACCGCCCGCCACAATGTTAAATTGAGGAATGACCCCGCCACTGTGGCGGGCGCATCCTAATTCCAATGTCGGGACCCCCGCCCTTTAGGCGGGCGGTCCTGATAGCCGATAGGGTGCCCGCCCGCCATCCTAATAGCCTCCTAAGTACTGTCTAATGAGGATGTTTGTAAACTATTGGATGGCCCGTAGACTCCACCATACGAATGAGTCCGCTCCTGCCCAGGGCAGTCCCTACCTTGACATCATGGCCAAGCGGTGGGAGTCGCATATATGGCACGCCAGGGCTCCAGAGAGTAGAAATAGTGAGATGAGGTTTGGAGGTAGTAAGAAGAGTCACCAAAAAAGTAAATATAAAAGTCGGTGGTAACCCAATTATGGGACCATTGGGCAAGGGGGCAGCTAAATGTACTGTAAAAGCAGGACAGCAAGAAGAAATTGGGAAAAAAAGACCCACCCTTCCATTTTCATCCAGCTTCCATTTTATTAATGGATAAAGCAATAAAGATAAAGGTGGAAAAATAAAATGAGGTTCACAACCTTAGGCATCACCTCCTCTGTGTGATCTTGGGACTCCCTGGTGACTTGCAGTATCCCTTCAGTGAACAGTGGGCGGTCGTCATGCCTGTATAATGAGCACGCCTGTGACGCAGGGGTAATCGATGCTTCCTCTACAGCCAGCTGTGCCCAGCTGCCCATCAAGGGGAAGCCAACCCAACTTGGAGACCCACGTCCCGGAGACATTGATTATAGCCGGAGGCCGCGCGCCCAACTTCGGATCTTCCTTTAATCAAGAAGGACGCGGAGGACAAGCCGGGAAGCAGCCGAGATCAAAGAGCAGAGCGGGCCAACAACACTCATTAGACACTCGGACCCGTGGCACGGCGGGGGCTGCGGGGGCGCGCGCAGGCGTCAGGTGCACTCACTGCTTTTCATATATTTTCGCCTGGGAATTTTTTTTTTGTCTTGCATTTGCTCGTGCTGTTTATTCGCTGTAGAAGGCTCGGATGCGAAACAGGCTTGTGAATATTTTTTCATTAATGTGTGTAAAGCGCTGCACCTGTTTTTGGACCACTTCAGAGCGCTTCCAAGCCTATTCAAGACGGTTCTAAAGGTGACACAGATGGTTTTGATTTGGGCTTGTTGCACATATTTTTTTTTCAACTAACAAGCTGCACCCTCTGATAGGTGCATGCGTAGACCTACCTACTTTGGAATCATTTCCACCATGTGGGTGTTGGGGGGAGCGAAGAGGGGGCTGGGCCTTGGAGCAGGGAGGGGCTCTGTAAAGCCAGCACTCTCTGAATAGCCCCAACTACCCCAGACCACCCTACAGACACAGAGACACCATGGGGCATATTATCAAGCCCCTATCGCCACCACAACGTCACTTTTTGGGACGTTGTGGTGGCGATAGGGTCAGCTCCCTATTATCAAGGCAGCGTTAAGCCACTTAACCCCTTCGGTGTTTAGTCATAACTGCCACGGAACGCCCATGGGGGCTGATTCCCCTCCTGTGCGGGCGTTCCACAGTAGTGGGCGGAGTCATAACAAGCTCAGCTCGCCATGAGCACAGCTCTGCTGTGCAACATGACGAGCTGGGCTCGTCATGAGTACCGCGGCGCCGCGTGCGGCCCCCCTCTCCCCGCACCGCGGGGGAATTAGCCCAGCGTGGGAGGGGTTAATGTGGCTTAAAGCCACGTTAAGTGGCATAACGCTGCCTTGATACAGGGCCCCTTTCACGCTAAACTTAGCGTGAAAGGGGGGTGCAGTGGGTGTTGCCGTGGGTGTTCCACCACAACACCCACTGAATTCGACGCTGCCACCTATTATCAAGGGTGGCGATAATAGGTGGCAGCGCTGAATTTAAGACTAAGAAAATCCTGGTCTTAAGATGGCGAAAAGAGGAGAAATGCTTTATTTCTCTTCTTTTTTGCTTTTTCCATGTGTGCCGCCATGTGCAGAACACATGGAAAAAGTAAAATCCCATGGTTTTTTTATGTACAGGAAGGTGTCCCCTCCTGTACATAAACAAAACTTTTTTTAAAATGCCATTTTGTAACTTACAGGTGTGCTGCATGTAGCAGCACCCATGTAAGTTACAAACCGGCATTTTAGGTTGTTTATGTGCAGGTTATGTACTGTACATAAACAAACCTCCCTGCTCGCAGACACCCTTGCACTCTGGTGCATGGGTGCCTGAGTTGGCGCTACGTTGTGAAACGTAGCGCCATCGCATGGAAAACGCGAGGCTGCACCATATCCTTGATAATATGGTGCAGCCTCGCGTTTCGGAAGTGGCGGAGAGAGGAGTAAAGCCAATAAGGCTAATGTCTCTCTACGCCACTTCCTTGCTAATATGCTCCCATGTGTTACACAATTTCTGCTCTGCTCACATGGATGTCTCCCAGTGAAGAGTCAATCTCACGTGGTGGAAATAAAGTTACCTGGAAACCTCTGCACAAAGTAGGTTTCCAGCTTGTGTTTGTAGATTTATTTATTTATTTATGGGTTTTATAGAGCGCACAGCTACCCCCGAAGGGGTGTCCCGGCGCTACCAACTAACGAGCCCAAAGAGAAGAATAAGAAAACAGAAATTTAAGAGGAGAACAGCCAAGTCTTAAGTTTACGGCGAAAGATGGGTTCAGTGGGGACAAATCTAAGATCCAGGGGGAGATTGTTCCACAGTCTGGCGGCTGATACTCCAAATGCTCTACCACCCACTCTGGAGAGACGGAAACGTTGAACAACCAAAAGGCGTAGACTGTTGGATCGTAAGGACCTAACGGATTGTGATACCACCACCCGTTTTTTCAAATAGCCTGGGCCGAGGTTGTTCACGGCACGGAAAGCAAGTATCAGAATCTTAAAATGGATACGTCGTGCAATAGGAAGCCAGTGCAATTTTTTGCGATAGGATGCTACAGATTGTCGATATTGAATATTGCCAATCAGTCTTGCCGCGGCATTCTGCACAATTTGCAGACGCTCAATCTGATACAAAGGGGCACCAGCGTAGAGACTGTTGGCATAGTCTAAGTGAGACGTGATTAATGACTGTACCACAGTTCTGCGAGCATTTAATGGAAGGTAGGGAAGTATCTTTTTAATCATGCACAACTTTGCAAAGCATGCAGAGGTTGTTTTGTTAATGTGGGGAGCGCAAGAGAGGGTGTTATCAAACTGAAAACCCAAATTACGAACTGTGAGAGCTGGAACGGGGGGGGGTCAAGAGCCGTTGGCCACCACAGGCTAGAGGGAATAGACGTTTTCTGGTTAAAAAACATTACCTCCGTTTTATCAGTGTTAAGCCTGAGATGGTTGGTGGTCATCAATAGATCAGGCTCAGCCGATGCCCAGTGGGGATATTACAACCTCCCCAGGACATCAGCTGCAGCCTCATCACACTTTCTGGTTTACTGTGGGAGAATGAAGGGTCACCGCTCGGCACAAAGCCCCAATCCCTCTCCATGCTCATACTAACCCATTCACTAGGGTCATCCCACCAAGCATCACAGAAGAAGCTAAAAAAGTAAATAGGCTGATTAGCATAAATACAGGCGGATAAATGTGCTGGAAGATACGCTCTCCTCGTTTCTGCAGCGCCAAGACGCCACGGCATTCGAGCGCTATATAAGTACTTCAGTCAGTCAGTCATTGTGTGTGATTTTAAAACTTCTAGCAAATTACAAATTGGTTTACACTAGGCTCCTGCTAAATTTCAATGGCTTCTGTGTAATTTGTGTAATTTATGGCATTTTGAGTGTTGAAATTCCACAAATTGCACCATAATGCAACTTAACATAATAGCCAGAACAATATGAACGGGTAGAACACATTTGTTTCGCTTAAGTTCATGTAATATTCCTGAAACTTTGCATAATTACTCAAAAGTTTTTTCGCACACCCGCTCTTTACACATCAAGTCAGAACCCCTCCAACACACCCATGACATGGACACATCTTTCAGGGTGAATTAGTTTAAAGCAGCGCTGCGGAGTCTTTGCCAGACAATGCCTAAGTGAGGCCCCCTACTCACCATGGCACATCTGGAACATCCTTCTAGGGCTTACACACAACGGTAGTATCTTTCCACCTAGGCAGCACTGCACATCCACAGCCTCACACACGCAAAGAGGTAAATATTAGGGGTGGGCTGCAAACTCCTCTCTACTGACGGAGTTCACAGAGTTTTGCCAACTTCGCGCTCCGCTCGGAGCGTGGAGTTCAGCAAAAACTCTACCTCTGCCGCAGAGCGGAGTTTTACTGGCACGCTCACTGCTCAGTTCATCCAACCTATCCACTCAGCATTGCAACTTTCCTAGGAGGGGGGTTCCCTCAATCAATCAATCAATCAATACATTTATAGAGCGCACTACTCACCCGTAGGGTCTCAAGGCGCTAGGAGGGGGGGTGCCATTACTGCTCGAACAGCCAGGTCTTGAGCTTCTTCCTGAAGGAGAGGTGGTCTTGGGTCAGGCGCAGGTCGGTCGGGAGGGAGTTCCAGGTCTTGGCGGCCAGGTAGGAGAAGGACCTTCCACCTGTTGTCGCTCTTCGGATGCGTGGGACGGCGGCGAGGGCGTGGCTGGATGATCTGAGGTGGCGCTTGGGAGCGTAGAAGTTGATTCGGTTGTTGAGATAGCTCGGGCCTTGGTCGTGTAGGGCTTTGTGTGCGTGGGTGAGGAGACGGAAGGTGATTCTTTTGTTGACGGGGAGCCAGTGCAGGTCTCTGAGATGTCCGGAGATGTGGCTGTTTCGTGGGATGTCGAGGATGAGTCTGGCTGAGGCGTTCTGGATCCGCTGGAGTCTCTTCTGGAGCTTGGCGGTGGTTCCGGAGTAGAGGGCGTTGCCGTAGTCCAGTCGGCTGGTGACGAGGGCCTGGGTGACAGTCTTCCTGGTCTCGGTGGGGATCCACCAGAAGATCTTCCGTAGCATGCGTAGGATGTTGAAGCATGACGAGGAGACGGCGTTGACTTGTCTGGTCATGGAGAGGGAGGAGTCCAGGATGAAGCCCAGGTTGCGTGCGTGGTCCGTCGGTTTGGGTGCGGTGCCCAGGGCGGGGGGCCACCAGGAGTCGTCCCAGGCGGAGGGCGAGGAGCCCAGGATGAGGACCTCCGTCTTGTCTGAGTTCAGTTTCAGGCGGCTGGTCGTCATCCACTCGGCTACATCTCTCATCCCTTCGTGCAGGTTGGCTCTAGCGGCGGCGGGGTCGTTGGTCAGGGAGAGGATCAGCTGGGTGTCGTCGGCGTAGAAGATTATGTTGAGGTTGTGTTGGCGTGCGATGGCCGCGAGGGGGCTCATGTAGACGTTGAAGAGGGTGGGACTCAACGAGGATCCTTGAGGGACGCCGCAGATGACTTCGGTGGCCTCTGATTTGTACGGTGGTAGGCGGACTCTCTGAGTTCTTCCGTCGAGGAAGGAGGTGATCCATTCCAGTGCCTTCTCCTGGATTCCAATGTTGCTGAGGCGCTGCACCAGGGTGCGGTGGCAGACAGTGTCGAATGCCGCGGAGAGGTCCAGGAGGATGAGGGCCGCTGTTTCTCCGTTGTCCATCAGGGTTCGGATGTCATCGGTGGTGGCGATGAGGGCGGTCTCGGTGCTGTGGTTGGCTCGGAAGCCGGACTGTGAGGGGTCGAGGGATCCATTCGTCTCGAGGAAGGCGGCCAGCTGCTTGTTGACGGTCTTTTCGATGACTTTGGCCGGGAACGGGAGGAGCGAGATGGGACGGTAATTCTTGAGTTCGGTTGGGTCCGCTGTAGGTTTCTTGAGTAGAGCGCTGAGTTCTGCGTGCTTCCAGCTCTCCGGGAAGGTGGCGGTGTCGAAGGAGGTGTTGATAATGTCCCGTAGGTGGGGTGCGATGACCACGTCGGCCTTGTTGAAGACGTGGTGAGGGCAGGGGTCGGTCGGAGATCCGGAGTGGACGGAGTTCATTGTGCGGATGGTGTCTTCGGTGCTGATCGGAGTCCAGGCGCGGAGGGTGGTGGTGGGTGGCGTTGCTGCGGTTGTGGCGTGCGTCGGTTGGATGCTGAAGCTGTTGTGTATGTCCGCGATCTTGTTGTGGAAGTAGGAGGCGAGGGAGTTGCAGAGGTCTTGCGACGGGGTGATGTCGTTGTTACCGGCGTTGGGGTTGGAGAGCTCTTTCACGATGTTGAAGATTTCCATGCAGTTGTGTGCGTTGTTGTCCAGCCGGTCCTTGTATGCATTTTTCTTGGTGGCGCGGATCAGTTGGTGGTGTTTCCGGGTGGCGAGCTTGAGGGTGGTCATGTTGTCCGTTGTTGGTTCCCTTCGCCACACTTTCTCGGGTGCTCGGCAGTTCTTCTTGGAGCTCTTCAGTTCGTCGGTGAACCAAGGGGTTTTTCTGCTGCCGGGTCTGCTGGGCGGGGTCCTTAGAGGGGCGAGTTCGTCCGCGCAGTTGCTGATCCACTTCGTGAGGTTGTCGGCGGCCTGGCTCGGGTTCGCTGAGCTGGCAGGAGGGTGCTGGTTCAGGGAGGCGGTGAGCTGGTCGGCTGTGATCTTGTTCCAGCTTCTTCGGGTAATCTGTTGCTGGTGGTGGTGGATCGTCGTTCTTTTAAGGTGAAGTGGACGCAGCTGTGGTCCGTCCAGTGGAGTTCTGTTGCGTGATTGAAGGCGATGTCTTTGCTGGATGAGAAGACGGCGTCGAGTGTGTGTCCGGCGAGGTGGGTGGGGGTGGACACCAGCTGCTTGAGTCCGAGGTTGGCGAGGTTGTCGAGCAGGGTAGTGGTGTTGCGGTCGCTGTTGTTCTCCAGGTGGAAGTTGAGGTCCCCCAGGAGGATGTAGTCGGCGGAGGGGAGGGCGTGCGGGCTGATGAAGTCGGCGATGTCCTCGCTGAATCGTGTGCGTGGTCCCGGGGGTCGGTAGATCAGGGTGCCTCTGAGGGTGGTCCTCGGGTCGGTGTGGATCTGGAAGTGCAGGTGTTCGGCGGTGGTTAGGGTGTCGTCGGTGTTGGTCGTGATGCGGATGGTGTCCCTCTACCATTAAAAAGTCTCTTTTTTGCATGCCTTTTCTCACTGGGTCCCATGCCCTGCTTACGCCAATGGAAAGACAGCGGGCAAGAGACACGCCAGTATAAAATAAGTTCAGTTGGCTGGGGATACTGGCCACCCCCAAGCGGAGAACTGTGGCAGGCAGGGGGTCACCACCAATGCCACAATCCTCATACAGAAACAGAGGTTTGAGGGGACTCTCGTCACAACCACAAACCAGGGAGCTGAGCAGGAGGTGCAGAAGGATCAAAGGCCTGTGGGACAAGAGACAGGAATCTAAGTCCAGCTGTACCCTGTGTTGAAGACAAGCAAGTCAGACGAAAGAGGTCGGCACGCAAGTCAGACAAAGAGGCGGGCAAGCAAGTCAGACGAAAGAGGTGAGCAAGCAAGTCAGACAAGGAGACGGGCAAGCAAGTCAGACGAAAGAGGGGAGCAAGCAAGTCAGACAAAGAGGCGTGGATGCAAGTCAGACGAAAGAGGTGCGCAAGCAAGTCAGACAAAGAGGCGTGGATGCAAGTCAGACGAAAGAGGTGCGCAAGCAAGTCAGACGAAAGAGGTGCGCAAGCAAGTCAGACGAAAGGGGTGCGCAAGCAAGTCCGATGAAGAGGCGGGCACACAGAGAGGGGAGTGCTGCAGGTCCAGGGTACAAGTTCAAATGGGCAGAATAACTGGGGAGTTTGCCCCAGTTCCATGATCCAAATCCCATCAGCAGAATGCAACAGACTGTTGGCAGTAAAGCAAAAGGAAGAGTGCACGCCACACCTCAAGAAGTGTTGCCATAGACACCAAAGACTTCCTGAGTTATGGGGACCCTGCAGTGGAAGCAATAGGGGCTTTTGCGGTAAAAGAGCACAGAGCTTCTCTCAGATCAGCAGTGCTGGTAGTGCAAAGGACAGGAAAAGGGGTGGGGCCAGGGACTAAGAGCTCATTGAGGAAAGGATGAGAACAGCATGACAGAATGGCTGCTTGGGAATGGGCGAAGAAGGTTGTGGCGGGATAGAGGAAGAGTCTGACAGCCAAGGGTCGAAAGATGGTGAAGTGGTTAGCCTAGAGAACAGGGGCACAAGGGAGGGATGAGATGAAGAGTGCCTGCTGTTGAAGGGACATGAAGGGGCTTGGAGAAGGTCAGAGAATGAGATGGGGCTACAGTACCACTGAATGGCTGTTGGCGTTATCCCACAGAGGAGTTCAGTGGAGATCCCCGTAGATTAAAGGAGTCAACTTCAGATACTCCACAGAGAGAGCAGAGGCCAGTTCTAAAAGATTGGAGCACTCTGAGAGCCAGAGTTGGGGTGGAACACAGCTAAGTGTGAGTATGTGGGGAACTGGTGGAATGCTTGAGGTGCTGAGGACAGGACGGCTGGTGGTAAAAGAACAACTGCATGGACTGGCTGGTGAGGGCCACAAATGGAAGAGGTGGTTTTCTGCTTGAGAGATTTTAGAACACTGTTTGGGACTTCTAACGCAACCAGAACGCCTCCGCACAACTCATCCTGGACATCCCCCGACACAGCCACATCTCCAGACACCTGAGAGACCTGCACTGGCTCCCCATCAGCAAGAGAATCACGTTCCGACTCCTCACCCACGCACACCAGGCCCTCCACGACCTGGCCCCCAGATACCTCAACAACCGCCTGACCTTCTACACTCCCTCCCGCCAGATACGATCCACCAGCCACGCCCTCGTCGCCATTCCACGCATCCGAAAAGCCACCATGGGAGGAAGATCCTTCTCCTACCTGGCAGCCAAGACTTGGAACTCCCTCCCAATCCACCTCCGTCTGACCCAAGACCACCTCTCCTTCAGGAAGCAACTCAAGACCTGGCTGTTCGAGCAGTAGCGGTTATATTTGTGTTCGGATGAATGGGGGTTGAAATTAGGGTATGCATGGCTTTAGAGAATGTTGCTGTGGCAAACAGCAAGAATGTGATGTCGGGGGAGAAGTAATATGTCAGACCCTGTTTGGAAGGCAACAGGGGAGGCAGTGGCTACTTGGTCCCAACCAAAGTTGTTGACCTCATTTGCCATGTTGGGGCCTGGGGGGTCCATCTTACGATAGCTCTGCAAAGTGGCCCAAATACTATAATTTTCACATTCATCTGCACACATCATCCATCGGCACAAGAAGCTACATCACTCCTCTCCCTCTTATGGCTTACTTAATGGCTGCCACAGCGTGGACGCTCAGTGGACATGCCAAAGGTAAGCCAGTCTGTGTCCATCCACACCTGGAATGTACCCAGCACCAGGAACCCCTAGTCATACCCCCTTTTGCCACTATCACACTTACAGCCCTCAATGCTCTCAACCCCTGTTGGTAAGCCACACTCTACTGCCTTGCCACACCACACAACACTGAAGAAACTCTCTCCTGCTCTTCCTGCAAATCTTCATGCATCTACCCACCTCCAACACTCTAAGACTCACACAGTCCTGCAACCACCCACACAACATTCCATTCGCATGCATGCTCCTCAACACCCACGCACACACCGAACACACCACAGAGATCTGGAACCTGCTGCACAATAATGCCCCTGACATACGTTTCTTCACAGAAACCTGGTTGATGCCTGCATCGGCACATGCCACCACCCAACCACTCCCCCTGGCTACAAGATTGCTAGGCGAATGCAGACTTCATGAGCCTGCAGGCGGAATCACCGTCATATACAAGAACACTATCAGCTGGACCACATTAACGGACAAACCATCCTCCATGGAACACTCGTTCAAGCTCCACATAATAGCCAACTTCACCCTAAGGGGCACTCTCAAGTACAGACCACCAGGACCGCACACCACCTTCATCAATACCATCACAAACTTTATTGCACCACATACCCTCGTTGACATGGAAGACAGACCATGCTAAATCCAAATCAGGAGAACAGATTGAAGATCTTGGAAGCCTGGGCCTTACCCAATGAGGAAAGGTACCTACCCATGTCGCCGGACTCTGCCTGTATCCTATTTATACCAACTTTGACAACATCCATGATTACAAGCCCCACACTAGTCCCTCGGACATATCACACCCTAATCAAGATCAGCATCCCCATCCTGTTACAATGCACACGCACCACCGCCAGACCTGCTCCCTGCAACTGGAACAGCATCACTGACAAGGACTGCAACACAGCTGTCAACATCCACCAACCCAAACACAACAACAACCTCCCGAAAGCCATCAAGAATTTCAACAATTGGATCACCTAATGTGCCAACACCCTAACTGCTACCCCCCAAACACAGCAATAAAACAATATCTAGACCCCATACCAGTTGGTACACAGAGGAAGTCAGACTGATGAAATGCCACTACAAACAACTGTAGCGAAATGGAAAATGAGCCAATACAATGCAGACAGGGGCAGGTTTAAATCTGCCCTAAGACGCTCCAGACCTGGTTCAGTACCAACAGAAGCAAAGTGATCTTTGCCATTGTCAAAGATTCCATCTCACCATTGGCTACATCCAACTCAATCACTATCTCAATTCTTCAGCAACAAATTCACCACTGTTTGCAGCAACTTCAGCCCCCAACCGGACCCAACAGACCTTGCGAAATACCTTCTGAAATTATCCAAAGAACCAGTGCTAAGCACATGGCCTGCCATCAACCCAGAAATTACCACTGACACCCACTCAGGGGCCCAATCAAATCCACAAGTCCACCACTCCTACTGCAAAGGACTGCAACCCATCAGGGCCAAGCTCACACACATTCTGAATACCTCCACCTCTTCTGCAGCCTTTCAAGATGCTTGGAAACATGCAACTGTCATTGCTGAAGAAACCTTCTGCAGATCCTTCAACGCTAGCCAACCTCAGACCGATCTCCCTGCTACAATCCCTGGCCAAGCATTTAGAGAAAATCATCAGCAAATACATCACTGAATACCTCACCCACCACCAATTCCTCAACACCACTCTGGCTTGAAACCCGACCACAGCATGACTGCCCTCATCACTGCCAGAAATGACATCCACATGACTCTGGACAGATGAGACATGGTGGCCCATATCCTCCTCAAAACTCTCTGCAGCGTTGGATACAGTCTCCCACCCCATCCACACCCAAATCCTACACAGCATCAGAATCCAGAGACACACACTTCAATGGATCTGCGCCTTCCTGACTAGAAGGACTCAGTCAGTCAGCCTGACGAGGCCAGCACTTTGGACACCCGTCAGCTCATGTGGGGAGATCCAGAGGATGCTCTATGAGCCTGACCCTCTTCAACGCATACATGATCCCTCTAGCCAACATCATTCACTCTCACAACATCAACGTCCTCTCCTATGCTGACAACACAAGACTCATTTTCTCCCTCACGGATCAGACGCCCAGTACCTGGATGAAGTTCAATACCTGCATGGCTGAAATCGCCCACTGGATAAAGGCCACCTGTCTGAATCTGAGCAACAACAAGACCAACATTTTGATCTTTGGGAAGAGCACTTAAACTTGGCTATTGACCTGGTGACCAGGTGAGCTAGGACCAACACCCATCCCTACCTCCCATGCCAAGAACCTCAGGATCATTATCAACAGCAAACTCAACATGACCGTCCAAGTCAATGCGATCACCGCTCATGCTTCCATACCCTGAAGCTGCTGAGATAGATTTTCAAATAGCTCCCAATCAGCACTTGAATAACTGGCATGCATGCCCTGGTCACAAGCAAGCTGAACTGTGAGAACTCCCTCTATGGCATAATCAACAACAAACTCACCAGAAGGCTACAAATGATTCAGAGCTCAGCTGCCAGAATCACTCTTAACATCCCACGTTGCACTCACATCACCCCACACCGAATGAGCTCCACTGGCTCCCTATTCGCAAACGAGTACATTTCAAACCCCTCACTCACACTTTCAAAGCACTACATAACACCAGCCCAGCAACCCTTAACAATCTCATCTGCTTTCACACACTTTCAAGACAACTCTGCTTACTGGTCTCTGATTTTGCACAAATCCCACGCATACAGAACTCCATATCTGGCGGTTGAGCCTACATTGCTCTAAATCGTGGAACGACCTGCCACTACACAAACGAGCCTCCTGGTCGCTTCTTGAATTCTGCAAGAAGCTGTAGAGCTGGCTTTTCGAGTAGTACCACCTGGCCCCAGGTGTGGCTAGACACGGTGCCAACATACCCTCCTGGGTAATAGCTTACTCTAAAAATCTGCAGAACAGAACATGGTGTTTGCTCAGCTAAACTCTCAAGTCTACGTATCAGACCGGTCTGTGAGTGAGCCAGTACTGCTCCAACTTCTTTATCTGTGGATTCTGCCTGGGGCTGACCCTAGTCAATAGCCTTCAACACGAGCCTTAAATCATAATCCTCATTGGCCGTCTGACATTCTGCAGTTCAAATCACTGTGTTAGGCTGCTTCTTGGGTGTCAAGGCTGTCAAAGATGCTACAATTGTCCCATAGTTAGCCACAAAGCTCCTGTAATACATAGTGAGTCCCAAGAAAAAAACTGTCACCCAAGTCTTGGTGGTGAGAACCTCCCAATCCAAAACAAACTTCACTTTGGTATTGTGAGGATAAAAAAGAAGATTTACCTGTGTTTTTTTGGGCAGCCTATTGCAAACTATAAAAGAAAAAAACATTATAAATAGAGAGTGGAATAACAGGGAATGGAGAACAGGCAAAACAATAACCAAAGAAATAACTCTTCTTCCCATGAGGAGTGGAGCCAGAGAAAAGTAACAGGATTGGATGGGATGTGAGTGCGAAGAGGCGGAGAGAATAACCGAGGAGGATGAGCCAAAAAATGGAGGGGGACTGGACAGAGGAAAAACAGGCAGAGAGGCAGATCGGATATACACCTGATACACCTGAATCAGGAAAGAGGAACCCAAGTGGGCAAGAGAAACAAGACCAATCAGTTGATGGCCATGCAAACAGTCGCAGAGACTTCCAACCACAGAAGGTACCAAAGAGGCACTCCGCTCCCACCACACTCACCGGTAAGCATGGCTCAGGCAGGTTAGTAACCGCATACATGAATTGCGTCAGTGGCAGCCTGCTTATAGCGTAGCAAGCAGAGGAGCAACTTTGGAACAAATGGGAAAGGTTTTTTCTTGGGTTTAGAAAAACAAGTTAAGAAAGCGGTTTTCTTTGGTACATTTAATTATTTGTAATGCGAGTATTGATGTGCATTTAATTTAAATGACAGAAGAGTTTCCAAAAAGCTCGTAGATATCCAGGGATCAGGCAACCTGAGTCTCAGTATTGTGGAAAAAGAAAAGAAACAGAAAGGACTCAATACACTACTAGGAAAAGTGAAAATTGAGAAAGGTCAGAAGACAGGGACACATTATAATTAGGGCTCCTGGTTTTATGGTATTTTTTTTTTTTTTACATTTCTGTCTGTATTTATCCATATTTATTTTTTGCTAATTTTTTCTGTATTTATTCATATTTATTTTGAGTTTTGTGGAAAAATGAAGCTGAAATTAGTATATTTCCACATTTATTTAACCAGTAAACATGCACTCATGCTTTATTGCCTTCTAAGTTTCAATGATGTAAACACCCGCAGAAGTTAAAATATGCAAATTTCAGTATTAACATTGTGCACATCTACTGGTGTTAAAGCCTCTTTACTAAAATTCCTTTCTTTTTGAGCCCACTCACCCATCATCAATCTACACAGCTATTGTCCTGGCAGTAATGGCAGGCAGTTTTTAGAATTACTCAAAAAGTAACCCAATTTTCGTTTTTATCCGCATTTAAAAATAAAGACAGACGAGAAAATAAATGTTTTCTGTCTGTATTTATCTGTGAAAATCAGTAAAAAAGGAAAACAGGGAGCCTTAATTATAATTCAAAAAGAGCATAGCACTTACCTTATATTCCTTTTCTTCCCTCTGACTGACTCCGGTGCGAAGACCATCACCTGGGGAAGAAAAGAAGAATTACTTCCAGGCTACGAACAAAGGAAGAGGAAAATGGACTCATGAACTGGACTGTTAACCAATATTCTTAATAAATTTGAGAAGAAAGGAAAGAATTTAAAGCCTCCCACTCTTCATTAAGTATTGAGAGGAAGGAAAATACCCTGCTGGTAACAGGCATCCAACGGGCAGGTCTTCCCATTGCCCACGGGATGCTCAAGGTAGACAGCAGAGGACTACCCCACCTGGCATTTGGTTGCCTTGATGGTCAGTTTGACTCCCTGCAGTTCTAGGTGCCTCAAGGACTTTTTTTTTTTTATTTTTTTTTTATTGAAACAAACAAATATACAAAAGGAAGAACAAAACTCACAAGGCAAAAGTACATTGAAATATGATCATGGATCCGTGCAGGCAAAGCTCCAGTGTTAGATACATATAGTGCAAATGATGAGCATGGGGCGAAAGGGCGGACAAGGAGACAAGCAAAGAGTCATTGGCAATATGTAAAGGCGGAACGCCAATTAGGGGGACGTAGAGACATCAGTGTTTACAGCATGTGGGGGGGTACATATATTCCCACGATAAGCGTTCCATTGGGACCAGATCCCACCCCATTTCCTGGGCCGGCCCTGGGAAAGGTACACCGTCCTTTCCCGAAACATGCACCAGTCCATGTTCTCCTTCCATTTAGATACAGTGGGAGGCCTATGCGATCCCCAAAGCTGAGCAATGTCCCTTTTTGCAACCATATTTCCAAGGGTCGCCCATGTAATCTGTGCTGTGCTGTAGTCGTTAGGCTCCCAGACATTCAACAGACAACGCCTGGCCTCAGGCAATAGCGACACACCCGTGACATTCTCCATCACAACATGTATTCGAGACCAGAATTCAACCCCCTCCGGGCATTCCCACAATATATGGAGGAAGGTGCCAGACATTCCACATCCACGCTTACACAGCCCATCCAAAGAGTAGCCCATCCGTACCAGACACGGCCCAGTAACATACACTCGATGGAGTACCTTAAGCTGAACGACCGCAGGCGGGCGGGAATAGCAACTTCCTTGGGCGAGGACAAAGCAGATTGCCAGTCCTCATCGTCCAGTTCCAGACCGTCAGCACTCCACAAGGCCCGAAGGCGCACCAGCAAGTCATCTCTATTGTTAATAAGTTTCTTGTAAATCAAAGAGATCGTGCTGTCGGGTACATGACCATCCAGAATGCGGTCCTCTAGAGGGGAGGATTCAGGAACCTCATCACCCGCAGCAAACACGGACAACAGAGCGTGACGGACCTGGGCATACCTGAAGAATTCCGTATCACGAAGGTCGTACTCCACTTTCAACACGTCAAATGACTTGACAGCACCCTTCGACCACAGATCACCCACTCTACTTATACCAATCATGTCCCATTTATCAAAGCCTTTCGTTCTCCACAGATGTCCCAAGCATTCAGAATCATACAAAGGGGTAGCCCGAGTAAATCTGCCACGCCAACCCAATGCCGCATTCGCATCACGCAACACCCTCACAGCAATTTTGGTGGGACCAGTCAGTGTTCCATGGAGTCCTTCGGAGTACAATGCTCTGTTAAAGGTCCCCCCTGGTAAAATAAATTTATCCATGGAAAAAGCCGGTGCAGGGCCCGGGGCGTAGATTTGCTGGTTAATAGCACTCAGCTGAGACACCCATTAATAACGCCTGATGTCTGGGAGGGCGATACCGCCATCATACCACGGAAGCGTGAGTTTAGAAAGAGCGATAAGGGCACGCCCGTCCCAGACCAGTTGTCTCTGTAGGCTCTCCACTTCACGAAAATAGCCCGAGGCAATCGGGTCAAAGGAATTCTGAAGTGCGTATAAAAATCGAGGCAGCGACATCATCTTAAAAAGCGCCGCTCTACCGAGGGGCGATAAGGGCAACCTACGCCAGCGCTTAACATCCAGCCTGAGCCGTTGAAGGGGGGGTAGCAGATTACGCTCATACCGCAGAGAAGGGTCCAGGGAAACGTAGATCCCCAAGTACTTAAATCCGGTCTCAGTCACTTGAATCGGAAATCTACGAGGCAGTGGAGGGCGTTCTCCAGCCAAAACGTAGACGCAGGATTTAGCCCAATTAATAACGAGACCCGAGTTCTTCCCAAAGGAGGTAAGAACATCGAAAAGTACATTCAGGGACCTCTGAGGAGAGGTAAGATAAAGGAGGATGTCATCCGCATAAAGCGAGACTCGATCCTCAAAGTCGGGAGTCCCGGATACCTCGCATGGAAGGCTCCCAACGGAGCCACTCCGCCAGAGGCTCCAGGGCAAGAGCGAAAAGCAATGGAGACAGCGGAGAGCCCTGCCGGGTACCACGCCCAAGCGTAAAAACGCAAGACACCTTCCCATTGACTACCACCTGAGCCAAGGGCACCTCATAAAGGAGCTTCACCCAGGCGATGAAGACCGGCCCAAACCCGAACTTCGAGAGGGCCGCCCAAAGGTAAGGCCACTCGATGGTGTCGAATGCCATGGTAGCGTCAAGGGAGGCCAAAATGGCCGGTTCAGTGAGTGTCTCAGCTCTCGCAAGAACACCATGGAGTCTGCGAAGATTCAGGGCGGTATTGCGATGCGGGATAAAACGGACTGATCTGGATGGATCAAGTCCCCAACCACAGTGACCAAGCGATTAGCCAATAATTTAGCCAAGATTTTAGGTTCGGCATTGAGTAAAGAGATAGGTCTGTATGAAGTACAACGATCCCGTGGCTTACCCTCCTTATGGATAACCACAATGGTAGCGAGTCGTTGGTCCGCGGGAAGGGAGCCAGACTCCAAGGCCTCGAGGAACATGTCCTTCAAGTAGGGCGCCATTTTGTCGGGTCGCAGCTTGTACAATTCAATGGGCAAACCATTGGGGCCCATTGCCTCACCGGATCGGAGGGAGCGTATAGCAACAGCAACCTCATCAACCGTAAGCGGAGCATCCATGAGGTCCCTGTCAGTGTCAGAAAGGCTAGGCAGAGCGATATCACGCAACAACAAACGAGAGTCCTCCTCATCCCTACCACAAACCGAGGTATACACCGTCCTAAAGTGGTCCACGAAACACTGAACGATCCCAGCTGGATCCACAACACATTCTCCATCAGGCCGTTCAATCACGGGAACAACACGATTCACTCTCTCTTTCTTGTCAAACCACGCTAGCAATTTACCCGCCTTGTCCCCCACATCATACAACCTGCCCTGCTGCTCCCTGTACATCATTCTCGCAGCATCAGTCACAAGAGCCCTGTAATCAGCTTGTTTGCCTCAAGGACTTTTGATGGATTGCTAAGCATGGCAATATCATCCAGGTAGGGCACACAGAACACTTCCAGCTCTAGGAGAACATAGTTCACCAGGAGCTGAAAAGTGCCAGGAGCATTTTTAAACCCAAAAGGCATTACCCTAAATTGGTACAATCCCTCTGGCAAAGATATTCCACTATTCTTCTTGGCACTATGTGTAATGTGATCTATCAACAGCCACTGGTCAGATCGAAGGATCTCAAGAAGCGAGAAGCACCCAGCCAGCCCACTAGCTCATCAACTCTTGCAGTCAGTGGTGCATCAGCCTTTATCACTTCCTAAAGATCTCAGTAGGATGCCACAAAAACACAAGCCTGTGGATTCTGACTTGGGCAAAAATACTACTGGATTTACCTATGGACTCCAGATATGTTTAATCACTCTCCAGATCAACTTCGATCTAAGAAAACTTTGCCTTGATGCATTTCTGCCCTAGGTGACATCCTGAAAAACGTGCTCTTCGCTGGCAAGTGGCTCCTAATCTATGTCATAGGCACAGGTGTGTGTCAATCCTGGAATCAGTGAAAAGCGATGGGAAAACTGTTCCAGGACCTCTCAGTATTCTCTCTGCTGCTCAGGCGTAATTTCTGGGGCAACCTGTATCCCTTCTACAGATCCATCCTTCTCATCACTGTGCAGTAGTTTAGGAAGTTGTTCACTGTCTTCCCCATCCTCTTGTGTCATTGACAGGATGTTTACTGTAAAGTATCTCTGGGGCATGGCTTACATCAGTGTGCATGAACACCTTCTCTGGCTCCCACGTGGCACCCGGGTCTGCCAGGCTGCTCACCTCATAACCTTCAGTAGCGCCCTGTATCCACCAGTTTACTCTCACATGTCTCTCTTGTAAGAGGAGGTAAAGTTGGTCAGAAATCACTGTCTTAGGAAATGTAACCCATGAAAATATCTTTAGGTGTGTCCTAGCTTCTACCCTTGCAGGTCCCCCATCTGGATACCTGGGGCCATATTATCAAGAATGAGCATTAACTTTATCGCCGCTTTAGTGGCAGGAAACTGCCGTTAAAGCCGTGAAAAGGGGCTTGATAACAAGCCCTAGAGATTTTCAATAGAAGCCCAGGCTCTGATGTGAAGGGCATCAAACATGGGATTCTATGGGAATTCATAAGGGCCGATTATCAAGCCCCTTATCGCCGCTTTGGCGGCAGTTTCCTGCCACTAAAGCGGTGATGTTACGCCCGTTCTTGATAATATGGCCCCTAGTAGCATTATCCGTCAAAATTAAGTTATACCTTCTGCCTGATGTTGGTGGGAAGGGTAAAACAGACCAATACTTAAGCCTAGGTGGGATTTTTAAATCCACCAGTGAAGTCGTAGGAATTTAGTAATTCTGTGTTACTCTTGTACCATGGAGTTACTGATAAAGTCCGCTGCCCCGCCAGTGGAAATAATCTGCAGAGGCTGGTTTGTTTCTAAACACGGCTAGAAGAGGAAGCAGTCCCTTTATGTTTAAAAATCACTGCAGATTAAAGTTTTATCTTCAGTGTTTTTTAAACATTGAGAGACTGCTCCCTCTTACAGCCCTGTTTAGAAAGAACTGCTGTGCATCCCCCTCTGCACCCTTCCATACTCTGCAGTAATCACGGCACTGCAGTACATAACCCTCTACACCCTTACATACACTGCAGGAATCACTGCACTGCAGTACATAACCCTCTACACCCTTACATACTCTGCAGTAATCACTGCACTGCAGTACATAACCCTCTACACCCTTACATACTCTGCAGTAATCACGGCACTGCAGTACATAACCCTCTACACCCTTACATACACTGCAGGAATCACTGCACTGCAGTACATAACCCTCTACACCCTTACATACTCTGCAGTAATCACTGCACTGCAGTACATAACCCTCTACACCCTTACATACTCTGCAGTAATCACTGCACTGCAGTACATAACCCTCGGTGCCCTTCCATACTCTGCAGTAATCACTACACTGCAGTACATAACCCTCGGTGCCCTTCCATACTCTGCAGTAATCACTGCACTGCAGTACATAACCCTCTACACCCTTACATACTCTGCAGTAATCACTGCACTGCAGTACATAACCCTCGGTGCCCTTCCATACTCTGCAGTAATCACTGCACTGCAGTACATAACCCTCTACACCCTTACATACACTGCAGGAATCACTGCACTGCAGTACATAACCCTCTACACCCTTACATACACTGCAGGAATCACTGCACTGCAGTACATAACCCTCTACACCCTTCCATACTCTGCAGTAATCACTGCACTGCAGTACATAACCCTCTACACCCTTAAATACTCTGCAGTAATCACTGCACTGCAGTACATAACCCTCTACACCCTTACATACTCTGCAGTAATCACTGCACTGCAGTACATAACCCTCTACACCCTTACATACTCTGCAGTAATCACTGCACTGCAGTACATAACCCTCTACACCCTTACATACTCTGCAGTAATCACTGCACTTCAGTACATAACCCTCGGTGCCCTTCCATACTCTGCAGTAATCACTGCACTGCAGTACATAACCCTCTACACCCTTCCATACTCTGCAGTAATCACTGCACTGCAGTACATAACCCTCTACACCCTTCCATACTATGCAGTAATCACTGCACTGCAGTACATAACCCTCTACACCCTTACATACTCTGCAGTAATCACTGCACTGCAGTACATAACCCTCTACACCCTTACATACTCTGCAGTAATCACTGCACTGCAGTACATAACCCTCGGTGCCCTTCCATACTCTGCAGTAATCACTGCACTGCAGTACATAACCCTCTACACCCTTACATACTCTGCAGTAATCACTGCACTGCAGTACATAACCCTCTACACCCTTACATACTCTGCAGTAATCACTGCACTGCAGTACATAACCCTCTACACCCTTACATACTCTGCAGTAATCACTGCACTGCAGTACATAACCCTCTACACCCTTACATACTCTGCAGTAATCACTGCACTGCAGTACATAACCCTCGGTGCCCTTCCATACTCTGCAGTAATCACTGCACTGCAGTACATAACCCTCTACACCCTTCCATACTCTGCAGTAATCACTGCACTGCAGTACATAACCCTCTACACCCTTACATACTCTGCAGTAATCACTGCACTGCAGTACATAACCCTCTACACCCTTACATACTCTGCAGTAATCACTGCACTGCAGTACATAACCCTCTACACCCTTACATACTCTGCAGTAATCACTGCACTGCAGTACATAACCCTCTACACCCTTACATACTCTGCAGTAATCACTGCACTGCAGTACATACCCCTCAGTGCCCTTACATACTCTGCAGTGATCACTGCAGTACATACCCCTCAGTGCCCTTACATACTCTGCAGTGATCACTGCAGTACATACCCCTCAGTGCCCTTACATACTCTGCAGTGATCACTGCAGTACATACCCCTCAGTGCCATTACATACTCTGCAGTGATCACTGCAGTACATACCCCTCAGTGCCCTTACATACTCTGCAGTGATCACTGCAGTACATACCCCTCAGTGCCCTCACATACTCTGCAGTGATCACTGCAGTACATACCCCTCAGTGCCCTCACATACTCTGCAGTGATCACTGCAGTACATACCCCTCAGTGCCCTTACATACTCTGCAGTGATCACTGCAGTACATACCCCTCGGTGCCCTCACATACTCTGCAGTGATCACTGCAGTACATACCCCTCGGTGCCCTTACATACTCTGCAGTGATCACTGCAGTACATACCCCTCGGTGCCCTTACATACTCTGCAGTGATCACTGCAGTACATACCCCTCAGTGCCCTTACATACTCTGCAGTGATCACTGCAGTACATACCCCTCAGTGCCCTTACATACTCTGCAGTGATCACTGCAGTACATACCCCTCAGTGCCCTTACATACTCTGCAGTGATCACTGCACGGCAGTACATACCCCTCAGTGCCCTTACATACTCTGCAGTGATCACTGCAGTACATACCCCTTAGTGCCCTCACATACTCTGCAGTGATCACTGCAGTACATACCCCTCTGCACCCTTACATACTCTGCAGTGATCACTGCAGTACATACCCCTCGGTGCCCTCACATACTCTGCAGTGATCACTGCAGTACATACCCCTCAGTGCCCTTACATACTCTGCATTAATCACTGCACTGCAGTACATAACCCTCTACACCCTTACATACTCTGCAGTAATCACTGCACTGCAGTACATAACCCTCTACACCCTTACATACTCTGCAGTAATCACTGCACTGCAGTACATAACCCTCTACACCCTTACATACTCTGCAGTAATCACTGCACTGCAGTACATAACCCTCTACACCCTTACATACTCTGCAGTATTCACTGCACTGCAGTACATACCCCTCAGTGCCCTTACATACTCTGCAGTGATCACTGCAGTACATACCCCTCAGTGCCCTTACATACTCTGCAGTGATCACTGCAGTACATACCCTCAGTGCCCTTACATACTCTGCAGTGATCACTGCAGTACATACCCCTCAGTGCCCTTACATACTCTGCAGTGATCACTGCAGTACATACCCCTCAGTGCCCTTACATACTCTGCAGTGATCACTGCAGTACATACCCCTCAGTGCCCTTACATACTCTGCAGTGATCACTGCAGTACATACCCCTCAGTGCCCTCACATACTCTGCAGTGATCACTGCAGAGTATGTGAGTGTGCCAAGAGACATGCATTGCAGAGTGATATGCAGTGCACTCTAAGGTTTAGAAACCAAACCACAACACGCCACACCTCGTGGTGCCCTTACATATCCTGCAGTAATTACTGCAGAGTATGTACGGGTGCCGAGTGGAGTTTGGCTGTGCTATTTTCCAATCACAATTTGCATCCTCGCATCAATTTTTGGATGTGAGGGTGCATTTTGCACTAAGAAAATAGCACCAAATGCCCATTGTGCCCTGTCACGAAATTCCACAGAAACCTACGTCATTTTAATGTAATTCTGCGGAATTCCACAGCATCAAATACCGCCTATTCCGCACTACTATTAATTTTGATGCCCACCTGCTTAAATGGACTACCTACTACTGGCAGTGGCTCTACAGTGAGTCTTACCTCCTGACTTACCTCTCAAGCAGAACAGATTCCACAGAGCCTCCCTGTGCTTCTGCACAGCCCTGCCCAGCAGATCAAAGAGTTCAATTATCTTATTTTTGGTAAAGATACCTCATGTGCCAGCGACAACAGGAATCATTAGCCTCTTACTTGCTCCTGAGTCCTGGGTCAGTCAGGATTCAGGGGCTCATTATAAAGCAGTTTATCCTCCCAACCAAGCTAATTCCTTCCAACCACTCCCTTGCCGACCTCTTCCTGCACTTCCTTCTGAAGTCCTGCAAGGGTAGGGCACACAATTTGTGCCTGGCAGAATTTCTCCCGGCAGCAGCTAACAATCCCTGATACTCTGGCAGTGACCCAGAGTACAACACCAGGTCCACTTCAGGTGTCCCATTCCCCTCCCATCCTAAAGTAGGGGCAATGGATGCCATGGCCTGTGCCTTTATAAAGTCTGCCTTGACCCACACATTCTGAGCTAGATGTATGAATGTTCTGATTTGCGATTTCCAAATTATGAGTTGTTTGAGAATTGCAATTAGGAAATTGCAAATCAGAATGTGCATACCGTGTACCTTAACAAATAATAACTTGTCCCATCTATACGACAAATGACATGAGGATTGGCAATCTTGTATAATTTACATTTTGTTATTTGCATTTCCTGTGCATTTGTGGGTAAGTATATGTAGCACTGGATATAGAGAAGCATGGCATCTAGGAATGTATAGAAAAAGCATGAAAATGCACTTTATGACACCCCTCCTCCAACAGCAACCACACCATGGTAGCTGCCAGAGATTAAAGGTGTACAAAGCATTACACCTGAACATGGGTGTGGGGTAGAATTGCTGCGTAGAGTACTGCTTTCTACATGTGGCTTTAATAGTGCAATAATCTCCAATATTACATTGCTACTTATCTAGTAATTGTCACATATTTCTTCCTCAGTTTGTTGAAAAATGGTCAGCCTGACTCTGAATATCCTCTCCTGTCTCCACCTCCTCCTCCCCTGAGCAGCCAGTATTCTCATCCTCCTCGCAATCACATACAAAGCAGCCTCTGGTGCATTTTGGGCCAGCTTTTATACTTTGCAGACATTTACCACTTTATTTCAATTGGTGGTAAATTGCAGTTGCAGGGCGTGTGGCTTCAGCGACGAAGATGAAGGCTGCGTTCTGGAGCCGCTCCTAGGCCCCCACGCTAATCTGCTTGCATCTCCCATGTGACAGCAAGCCCCCCCCCCCCGAGTCGTAGGGATGTGGGGGCCAGAGGCTGCATGAATGGCTGTGTGAGGGGCAGTTTCACCGCACTAAGGGGCAAATTATCAAGCAGGGCGATAGGCAATTATTGCCGCTTTAGCGGCTGTTTTTGGCCGCTAAGCGGCGATAATTCTATCGCCCTATTAGCGAGCTGTCGCTAACTGATGTTAGCAACAGCTTTTAGGCAATAGCGAGCGGTTTGGAGCCCGCTTTGCATGTCAGCGATGTTTATCGCTAATGACATGCAAAGTGGGCGTAACCAACCTGTTAGCGACTGAAAGCAGTCGCTAACGTCGCTATCGCCTATTAGCAAGGCAGGCGTAGCGATGGAAATATTCGCGCTAAGCGCGAATATCTCCAAATACTAACACCTGCCCAGACCAGTTCTTAGCCATGTTATCCAATGGGAGGTGGATTACATGGCTAAGAGCCTTTCCTCGCTAATGCATGAATATCGCGGTATTCACAGCGATATTCACACATTTCGCCGCTATCGCTGGATATTTTAGCACAATGTAGAAAGACGTTGCTAATAGCATGTTTTCTCAGCTAACATATCCAGCGCTAGGCAGCGATAAAAAAAATGCGCTAAGCGCATTTTGAGATAAATATCGCTATTCCTTGGTAATATGCCCCTGAGAGACGGAGGTCGCGGCACTGCCGCGTGGCCCAGTCAACATGGTGGCCTGCTGTTGAGTCGCGGGTGCTGTTGAGGACTGCAGGCCTGCAGAGAGGCCACATTTGCATTGTGGGAGCGACTGTGCTACGGGGTCCACTCTGCAACCAACTGGAGCCCGCAATGGTGATGGCATGCTCTGCACGCTCACCTATACAGGGTGGATGAGGCCTAGCTGCGCTCATCCGTATGGAAGGCGAGGGAGGGGAGAGCCTGGCAAGTACAAGATCAGGGAGGACACAGCGATGGTGCAGGGGTGTAAGAGGCCCGTGAACGGCCTTGTGACTCAGGGGCCCGGCAGATCATGTAGGCAGAAGGAACGCCTGATAGGGCTGAGTGGTGGGCGTCAACCTGGCACTGCATTCACCCACCCATGTGTGTGTGCACACTGCTGCAGCTTCGTGACGTGGGACATGAAGATTATGGTCACTAGCTGAAACTGTTGTCCACCCGGGCTGTGGAAGATGGTCCTGTGACTGAAGTAAGGGCACGCCCTAGCTCCGAGGGGTCCCTTTAAGGCCTGCATGATGAGGGGCGGGAACTGGATGCATGACACCACCTGAATTAGAGCCTGCTTTTGTTTCTCTGCCAGTCGGAACCGTTCATTGGCCGAGGTGCTCACCCTCTAATGGAGTACCTCCCTGTCGTATATTTTACATACTAAAAAGCATATAACCAATTCACAAAAGTAAACTTTTTGAACGAAAATATTAGGCAATGAGAGAGGTGATGATTTTGGGGTCCCCCTAACCTACGGGGAGGACCAAGCAGATGCCTTGAACACAAAGAGCATAAACAAAAAGCACATCTTGTTGAACTTTGGTGGTGGTCCCATCCTCTTAGGACCACCCCAAGTACAGTTATTGGCAAAAACAATCCCAACCAAAAGCCCTGCAAAGCATTATGGGACGAGATTAGCAGTGGGCAGTGAATATTATAGTATCCAATATCAAAATAATTCTACAAAGAGCTGCAGGATGATGCCGAGGTTCCGAGCGTAGTCTGTCGGGGTGGGGGGACTCCCAAGGGTGGAGGTCCACCATGTGTCATCCCAGGTGGAGGCCAAGGGTCCCAGGATGAGGACCTCTGTCTTCTCGTTGTTGAGCTTCAGGCAGCTGTCCTTCATCCAGGATGGACGTCCCTCATTCCTTCCTGGAAGCTGAGCCTTCTTGAGGGAGAGGATGAGTTGGGTGTTGTCGGTGTAAGATACTATGTTGAGCCCATGCTGTCTGACAATGGCGGCAGGGGAGCCATGTAGATGTTGAAGAGCGTGGGGCTGAGTGATGATCCCTGTGGTACTCTGCAGTTGATCTCTGTGGCACCATCCGTGACTCCTCTCTCACCATGACCCGCCAGATCAACACCGTCGCCTCAACCAGCTTCAACTGCCTCCGCATCCTCCGAAAGACATTCAAATGGACCCCCCCCCCCCGAACACAGAAAAATCGCCACCCACGCACTCATAACCAGCAGACTGGACTACGGAAATGCCCTATACCACGGCATCAACAGGACCCTTCTACACAAGCTCCAAACCAACCAGAATGCCATGGCCAGACTCTTCCTCGGGACCCCACGACACGAAGGCATGATGAAACACCTTCGAAACCTACACTGGCTCCCCATCGAGAAGACAATAACCTACAAGCTTCTCACCCACACCAACAAATCCCTCCACAACATCGGACCCAAATACCTCAATGATAGAGTCTGTTTCCACGCACCCAAAAGAACTCTGATCCGCCGACCTCACCCTAGAGGAGTCCCCCCGCATCCGCAGAAGCAGAGCAGAAGCCCAGGGCCGGATTGGGAACTGAAAGCAGCCTTGGCAAATTTTGGCAGACCAGCCCCATATGGTGCGTAACGAGAGAGCACACCGAGCAAGCCGTCCATTGCTTGGTGGGTTTGGAGGGGTTCTCCCCCCAAGAAAATTGTGGAAAGAGAAAGGCCAAAACAATGTATTTTTCAATTGACAAAGCCAATAGCTTGTTGTAGGTATAATGTAATTTGCTGCACTATATATCTGGCTACAATGACAGAACCAGCAAAATACCAGTTGGGCAGGACACTATGCTAAGCACAGATGTTTAGCTTTCATGTTTTTAATCAACACAATTAATTACATCAGCCACGCCCCTTTGAGAGACCTATTTTTTCATCCCACTTAAAGCCCTGCCTGACAAGAGAATAAGTGTATCTATTTTTGTTTTCTATGATATTGTACCCAACATATGCTAATTTTGCAAATTTGTGAAATTTGTCAAAATGTGTCTTGAGATGTAAAAACTAATTAAAATCATTGATTTATTTCTAATGGAAAAGTAGGTCTACAGAACATATTGTTTAATTCAATGCGTTTATTTTCTAAAATAAGAGAGTAGAGTAGTGTGGCAGTACTGGTAAATATTTTGTTATATAGTTAAGTGAGGCTTGTCCTTACCGCCTTTGAGCCCAAACCCAGTTTTGGTTTCAGTCTGACAAGCCTCATCAGATGACTCTTTGCTTGTCCCTGAACCAGAGAGGGAAAAACGCAAGGTAAGGTTCACTCATCACTTGCTGATTGGTAAGGCGATGTGCTGCCAGGTCAAGAGTTATATAGATCTAATTCGAACTGAAGAGGCCAGCCGGCCTGAAGTACATGGCGTCTGTTACCAAGGATTAGGTGGTTTATTGGTCCTCATTCAGTATCTCTTTTTTACCTGTGTGTCTTTTTAGGGATGTCATGTGGTAGCTGTCACAACACTTATTTGAAACCATTCCTTCCTATCCTTTGCACATTTCCCACCCCAAATCCTCTGCATTATTACCCCTAGCATCTCTCATCTAGTTTCATATTTCCTCTCTAATAATCTTTACGTTAAATAGGATTTATGTTTCACACTGCCCTCTCTCTGAATCATTTATAATCATTGATTGAGAGCCCATTGGAGCCCATTGGAGTTCCTTTCAGAATAATTGGGCTGATGCATGCTTCTATCGAGTCACCCACGGTTGTTACCCCACTTTTCTTGCTTCTGCACTCCCTCTGAGCGTTCTTACTTTGACCTTCCCCCCGCCCCTTACTATTGAATCACACCAACCTCGCCATGACCTGTTTTTTCGCCTATTGGTCTTTATGCCACTGCCAGCCCAGCTCATGCCTCTCTACATTTAATACCTTTTTGCCCAATCATGACAGTACAACATTGCAACCTTTTTTATTACTTACTTTAGTTTATACTGTGGCATGGATTGTGTGGGAGGACTCGGAGGCCTGCTCAGGACTTTGCTGCTTCTCGAGGAGAACATGCGCACTACTACTTACTTTGCTGCAGTGTCGGAGGGGGCGTAGATCATTAGTCTGTGATCTGCGCACCCTCCCCAAGTTCGCCTTATACTTGCGCTGCCATTGGCGGTGGGGGGGTGTCAATGATATTCAATGGTTGCGTTGAAGTTTAATCAAACCTGTGCACAATTTCACTCAAATAGAAGTCATTATTCAAAATGAACTGTATTGGAATAGGAGCCTAACTCTTGCTAAGTGACTGGGATACTACAAGGATCACTCCTCGCTTCTTCTCTGAAAGGCATTCATTCATAAGACATACTGTAATGTTTAATGTTTTCCGCATAATTGTGGATTTGCCGCATCTGCCACATTATCTACCATTTTCTGCATAATCCGCAGATTTTAACAAAAAGATTTTGTTTTTAACTCAAACAGATCAAAAGGTAATTAAAACGCAGCAATACATGTTGCTGTACCCACAATAATGTGCTGCAAAGGTAAATACATATAAGGTCCCGGAGATCGATTGCATTGTAAATGCTTGTTTCTTCTGGCTGCAATGAGGTACTGTTGAAGGGGGTTTGCACCAATGTATAGCCCTGAATGTATGAGGAGAAACATATAGTTTGGGTGCACAGAAAAACCAAACAGGTGCATGTGTTTAAATAACTTAAAGCCATTTCTTTTTAAAAAGCTCCATTTGCACAAACACCCGGACAGTTAAGCGAGTTAATACACTACTATGCTACTATGATATCGAGTTTAAGAACTCTAAACATGCTGCAGTGCAAACTAGTCCTGTTTGGGTGGTTTTAGAGACATTTCTTCACTGTCTGATCAATTTAATAAATATGTAACTGCCAAGACTAACACAAATAGTCTCGCAACTTCCTGATATTTTATTCTAAAGCAGTTGCCCGGAATCCTGTCTTCTAAACATGCGACTCCTCACCTTCTGCCATATCACTTGGCCCCAGAGGTATTCCTGTGACTGGTTGAACTGGTGCGTCAGAATAGGTGCAATCTCCATGGCTGCTCGTTCTGCCCGGACAAGGTAAATGGGCCATGGATATGTAAGTATGTCCTCCTTCATTACAGCCACATCCAGATGGGCAGAGATGGGACGAGACAAGAACCCCCCTTGGCCCCAGCCCAGACGAATATTGAACAATACACCAAGCCTACATTCAGTGCCCCCAGGGCTATTGGTGGCCACCAAATCCAGGGCTCAAAGGAGGTGGTCAAAACTAAAGGGGGTGAGGTCTGAGTGGATATATCCTCGCTACCCCAGGGCCTCCATAATGCCGTTGGTCAGATAACGAAGGTTGAGACTAGAGTATCCTCAGTGAAAGATGAGGTGGCTACCCTCAAGTCCCAGGTCTCCAAACTACTCTCAACTACAGCGTCACTTGAAGAGCAATCTGAGTATGCAGAAAACTGGTCAGGGAGGAACAACCTCCGGTTTGTTGGATTCCCAGAGGGTGCGGAGACCTCTGGTGCAGACCGATTGCTGGAGGACTGGCTAAGGTCCGGAATACTGGCTAACAGGCTATCACTGTAGTTTGTGGTGGAAGGAGCACATTGGCCCCTGGCTCCCTGACCACTGATAGCGTGCATTCTCAACCACCTAGACTCAGATGCTGTCCTCTGAGAAGCCAGGATATACCAAAACCTACACTATCAAAACAAGAAGATTGTGGTCCTCCCTGACTATATCCGAGCAGTCCAACAGCGCAGATGCTCCTGTGAGGACATGAAGCAAAAGCTTTGGCCCGTAACCTGCTGTTTGAAAGTAATATTCACCACAACTACCTACTTTTTTGATATCCCGGAGCGGACCTGGTACTGGGCAGTGGCGAGGTGAGAGCTTTGCCGGCCTGGTAGAGACCGCTTCCCTGACAGGGAGAGATGCACCCCACCTTTCTCCTAAGCCCTCAAGAAAGAGACGGGCTCGCTCCAACAGGACCTGCTCTCACCCACGTGGATGGCAGGGCTAATCAGGCTCGGAGCGATAAGGGGCTGAGACCGAGATTGCTTTTCCACATACCATGCTGATGGGGATCCCAGGCCTTTTCCGGACCCCAGATGAAGGCCTTGAAACCCCCCCCATGAAACCCTAACCATACAATTGGGTGACTTTGGTTCCTCTTATTGGATGGGGCAGAGAAGCATGGAGGCTGGAGCTTTTCCTCTCTTTGCATGTTTTTCTCTACAATGTTTCTTTTTTTCCTCTGGAGTTCCTCGTTGCGGTTTTACTGTAGGATATAAAAGTAATTGCTCTTAGGTGCTATGACCCTAGTATATTGGGGGCCCGCTGGGGGATCATGGGATGGTTGCTCTAGGCCCTGTTTGGTTGTATTTATGTGTGGGGTCAGGGCAACAGATACTTTCAGGGTAGAAGTATGAGGAAGGATATTGGGGGGGGTGGATTGTTCTGTTTGTTTTTAAATGTTTGATCACACACTTAGCTGACACTTTTGTTTTGCACACCAATGCTCACATTCTGGAGTGACGCCACCGGGGCCTCTCCTGTGGTTTTGGCCCACCTGATCCAACAGAGTCCTTATCTGTGGGCTGGGACCCCCTTGCCTTTCTCCCCTGTTGATGCCAGTTAAGGTCCTCTCCTGAAATGTCAATGGCCTACTGGATCGTATTAAGCGATGGGCCATTCTCTTCTGTGTGAAGTGATTCCAGCCGGCAGTTCTTCTGCTCCAAGAAGCTCCCCTGTGGTCAGCCATTGCCTGTTTTTGAGTAATTTCAGCTATGATAGAGTGCACCATGCAGGATTTTCCCAGGACTCAAGGGAGTGGCCATCTTGTTACTTAGGGAGTTCCCGTTGGTGGATCTGCCTCTCATGGGGACCGCCAGGGGCAATATGTGGGAGTTGATGGTTGATTGGAGGGCAGGTACTACAACTTTCTCTCGGTCTATGTTCTACAGCAAAAGCTCCAACCTACCTCCTCGGCCAGGATGACAGACGCCCTCCCGTCTGCTTTTGACTTGGGCAGACTCAATAGGGCTTGGTGACATGTGGTGAATGTGGCAATCCTGTTCCTATACACACATGTCGGTGGCACACAAGACCCTGTTGTGCATTGACCAGATTTGGCTTCTGGCGAGGGAATGCTGGAGAGCATCCACACAACAGGTATATGAATATGGAGAAAGATCGGGGAAGCTCTTTTAATGGCTGGCCACCAAGGACATCTCCCCTAGACTGGTGCCCTCAATTAGGGATGCTGAGGGATGCCACCATTAGCAGGCCCCGACAGTGGAGCAAGTTTTTGCAGACTACTATAGTGCATTATATGTGAGGACAGCCTTCCCCCCTTGGGAGATTGCACACCCGGTGCTTTTTGAAATTTCACTGCCCTTGATCCCCCGTCATTGGCTAAGGATCTGGATCAGCTGATTACAATTGAGGAGATTGAGAAGGAGCTCTCCATCATGGCTCCAGGAAAAGCCACAGGTCCCAACAGATTCCTGATTGAATATCTTCAGCGATTCTGGCCTCTACTACTTTGCCATTTGTTAGCACTGTACAACGAGGCGGCAGAGTGAGGGACATTTCCCTCCGGGTTGGATACGGCAACAATTGTTGTGATCCCTAAGCTGGGCCATCCATTGGACAGATGCCCATCATAAAGGCCTATCTTTCTCATCAATGCAGATGTTAAGGTATTCATCAAAGCCTTGGCTAACCGGCTATGCCATACCTTGCCTTACTAGACCCATCCAGACAATGTGGTTTTATGTCAAACAGAGGTACTCAGCCTTGTATCTGAAGGGTCAAGGTAGCCCTCTCCCAGGCCCATCAACTCCAATGTCTCTCAGCACTACTCCTAATAGATTCATAAAAGGCCTTTGACACCAATGGTGGTATTTCCTAGACACAGTGTTGAAGAGGGCCAGGCTGGGGCCTCACTTCTGTATACTTATCTGTGTGCTCTATGCTAACCCACCTGCCTAGGTTTGGGTTAACGGGCCCCTTTCACTGCCCTTCCTGATTCGCAAAGACACCTGTAAGGGTTTTCTCCTCCCTTATTTGCCCTGATGATAGAGCCTTTGGCACGCTTCATCCGGTGCAATGTTCGTATTCGCGGGTGGTTTTGGGACAAGAGGCCGGAGGAGCGCCTAGCGCTATACGCCAATGACATATTTGTGTACTTGGTGAACCCAAAGACTTCAGGACCATGCTGTATGAAGATCCTATGTTTATATGGAGAGGAATCTGGTCTCTGGGTGAATGAATCCAAGTACCTGTTGGTATCCATTGATGGAGACAGGGACAGCTGTTCCTGACAAACCACGATCCCAGCACGCTGCTTTGTCATTTAAATACTTAGGCATTACATTGTACGCCTCCCGGACTTGGCCTGGAACCTTAGCATGACTCCCATGGTTAACAGGATGAATAGAGACCTGCAAAAGTGGGTGCCATCTGCCATTGAACGCCCTGGTAATAGTGGCCCTTTTTAAAATGTTGAAATGTTGGTTCTGCCACATTTTCTTTTCTCTCAAATTTTCCTCATCTCATTCCTAGAGGGTTGTTACAGACCATGGCTTCAAAGATTAACACTTTTCTTTGGGCGGGAGGTCCCCCTCGTGTGGCTTTTGTCAATGGATGAAACTCCCCTTACGACAGGGGGATGGGAATGGCAGACCTTTGTGGTTATTACCTTGCCTCGCAGCTGGTCACACTTAACGATTGGTTCAATGGAGGAGTAGGACAACCCGACCTACAGGGTTCAACTGGCCCTGCTTTACGGGCCCGATTCCCCAAACCCTCCCAGGCTGTACAACACGGGTGGCACTGGATTGCGGGGCTCCAACTTATAGTTTGGGATCAAAAACTTACCAGGCTCACCCCCCCTATGGCAAGGGACATTGTTGCACCCAGAGCTCGAGTCGGGGTACCACGCGGGTGGACGGCGTCCCCCCACTTATTTTACCGGGAGCTCGATAACAAACTACTGCCAGAATCTTATGTGCGTGCTTGTTCACGGCCGTAGTGACACCTCCTTTGATCTGTAAAATACAGTGCACATGAAGTGTCTCAGATGTATGTCACGGCTCGCTTCTCCGATGCAATAGCATCTAAGGGGTGAGCGAGGGGAGGCAATGAGTGTGATGGTGCAAGCCACCTTTCGTGACGTCACTTCCTGTCGTGACGTCAGCGTCCCCCCCACTTCTTTTTCTAGGACTTTTGCCCTGGTTGCACCACACCCCTGGTCTGGATGGATTTGCAAAATGGGATAGAATAGGCATCACTCACATTGAGGATGTTTGGACCAGAGGTGGGCTGTGGTCCTTCAAGAGCTGCAGGAGCAATACCAGCTCTCCCGCACCCAATTCCATTGGTACCTGCAGCTGCGCCACACCCTGTCGACCAATAGCCCCCTGGCACGCAGTTTCCATTATTAAGCCCCCTCCATGCTAAACTGTTGACCGCTTCCCTGGGTTGCGTGGGAGGCCTGGGTGGGTGAGCTCGAAGACAAAGAGTGGCACACGGCTAGATTGCCCCCGGGTAATTGGCTATCTCTGTGTGCCTCCGGCTGTTCCTGCTTAACTACCTACATCTTATGAAAATGGCTCTCCAACAGCTTCATCAAGCCGGCAGGGTCTCCCAGGCCCAATGTGCACGTTGTTTAGTCCCGGAGGCGTACTTCTTCCATGCTGTGTGATTGTGCCTGAGGCTTATCTCCTTCAGGGAGGCATTCAGGCTCGAATCCTTTGCAATTCTGGGCCACCGGCTTGACCTCACCCCCAAGGTTGCTCTGTTGGGGTTGTTGGAAGACATGGGTGGACAGTAGATGGAATGCAACTTTCATTGGGGTGGCAACACTGGTGGCCAAACGTGATATTGCTGGTAAATGGAGGTTCTCGACTCCCCATCGGTGGCAGAATAGGGGCGGAGAGTGGATTGGTGTGCACGGCAGGTACGGCCCATATATGAGGCTTGGGGCTGCCTGCGCAAACATGAGCAGATTCGGGGCAGGTGGTGGGCTTATTACAGAATGGATGTGGAGGGCAACTGTTTGTTATCATATATTATTATTACTCTGTTGGCTTGTTGGTCAGTGTTAATGTTTGCACCATAGTTGTTGATGCAAAATCAACAAAATTGGTTAACCAGAAAACTGCATTTGCAAGCGACCCTTTTTGCGGCTGGTCACTAATTGCGACAGTCTTGAGCACACTGTTTGCCATTGATTTTGGCAATCGGGTTACTCCCTGTAATCCCAATTGGTTTCTAATCCTATTCTATCAATCCTATGCCATTGGCACTTGGATGATTCTTCTTTGGTTTGAGATATGTCTTCTCAATCATAGTCCTAAAAAGCATCTTTATCCCTCAGGATGGAACGTTCCTCCCAATGACGTTATCTTCCAACTCAAACTCCAGGGTATGAGACTTCTCAGCTGCCTGGGCATCCGAGAACTGCAGTACTTTCTGGTAGGTGTGGGCAGAATTTGCATAGTCGCGCTGCGCAAAGCTCCGCGAAACGGTAATAAATCTCCGCAAGCACACAAAGATCCGAGAATATGCGGAAATGCTTGTTCTGCCCGTTGGCAATGCTTTTTTCCTGGTCATGAATGCTGTTTGCGTGCTCGGGGGAAATATCTTGCGAACACGCATTTTGAAAATGCAAACAAGCAAAAATTCCACGAAGCTGCGGATCGCGGACTTTTTGGCAATTTGGCGTTCTCCGCAAAACACGAAATTACCCAAATTCCACAAAGTCCGCAGGCAGAACGGAATTTACCGCCCAGGCCTACTTTGTGGGCTCCCACGGTCCCTGGGTCTCAGAAGACTCTGTACGAAGTCCACAGGTGCTGACTGGGAGAGTCTATTACCTGAGCCTGTGTCCTCTCATGCTCCTGGGCTCCTGGCTGCTGCTCCTTCTTTTCAAGCTTAAAACAGCATTCACCTGCCTGAGGGTTTGAAGCTCCCTCATAAAGCCGCTCTGCCGCTAGTCCACTACAGGGGTTCGTTCTCTTTTCTTTTCCATTTCCATCATGGCTGTTACTTCCTTGCTTTCTTCACAACTTTCCCAATCCATTATGATTCTTGTCATGTTGTGTTTTATGTAATTTCCTTTTCTTGTTCTTTCACTATTTGAAAGCCTCAGTCTAGCTGGATGATGCTTTGCAACTAAGCTGCGTTCCTTCACTTGCTTTCTTGCTCCCACTGCTTGTTGATCATGACTCCTCACTCCTGAAGAATTCCAGAGTCCTGTTTTTTTCAAATCTTTCATCCAGCAATGTTTTTTTCTGCCTTGGCTTTTTCCTACTGAGAAGATGGCAGCATTTTGAGGGCACTTGTCTACCACATATTCCAGTGTATGATGACATTGTAGCTTCCAGAAACAGTCACCAGTACGTTAGACAGCAGAAGACCCGGACCGGATTTTGGGTCAGCCTCCAGACCTGAACATCATTTCCCAAATGATAATTGCTCATGGGGTGAGCTCCAAGGGACCTCTCAGATGCCCTCATCCACATCCAAGACACTTGCTATAATGGTTGCAGCTGCTACAGTCTCATTGGGTTGTATGTCAATACAACGCAGTGTTTACACCGCACTACCATTACAACGCTGGTTTTACAACGCAAGTCGTTACCACGACTTGCGCTGTAGGGTGCTGGACTTAGGAATAGTAAGATTTTCTATTCCAACACTAGACTACGTACAGTAGGGAAGGTGTTGGAACAGTAAATCTACTATTCCTTAGCCTAGAGCGCCCTCCAGCGCAAGTTGTGGTAACGACTTGCGTTGTAAAACCAGCGTTGTAATGGTAGTGCGGTGTAAACACCGCATCGTAATGGATGTTTCCCCTTCCCATTGTGATGCCTACAGCAATTAATGGGTTTGGAAGACGCTTTCTTCCCTCCCTTTTCCTTATGGTCCTGCCTATGGACTAGCCTAGAGCTCTGTGCACAATCTAGATTGATGTGACACCAGGGACAAAATAAAAGTCAGGAAAACAGTTTGAAATGTAGAAGGGCTCAGTACAGGGATACATACCTGTTTGTCATGAAGGCGACATTCACACCCCAATAGAATAGGGTGTGACCAGTCAAGTGAAGGAGAGTGGCCTGGACAATACCATATATTTGCATGGCAGATATATTAGGGGAACTTCTTCTTTTGAATACCAAGGAAAAGATATAAGTGATCAAATGCATTGATGTATTCAAACTGCTACATAGAGAGACAATGCATAGAGAAGGGTTTAAAGTTGAGGAGAAGGAGATGGCCAAACTCCTCTAGGTACCAACTATTAGCGTGCATGATGTATGTCCGCATATTTATACGAAGTTGTCCATGCCTAGTGTGAAGCTTTTCAAATATCTAGATGTGATCAGACTAGCCAGTGTTTGGAGGAACGGTGCAATAACAATATGATGAAGAGTCAAGAGGAGAATGAACCCTAAGATTATGTGGTGCTTTGGAGATTGAACGGCTACCTCAGTTGATGACTCTAACGTGTCCTAAGCTGATGGTACAGTTTGCTTTTACCAGAAAGGGGGTGAAGAGAGGCCAAACCCAGTTGAGACTTGGAGTTTCAATAAAGGATGCTGCTACTGATACTCCTGCAGATTCCAGCTTAATTATTAGAAGTTCAGTGGCAAGAACCAGGGGCCAGATGTATCAAGATACACTTTTGCGATTCTCAAATAGCGATTTTTAAGGAATCGCTATTTGAGAAGTGCAAAATGGTATGTGTGTAGAAATTCGCTATTTTTTAGCGATTTCTTAAAATTCCTTAATTGCGATTAGCAAATTGCTAATCGCATTTAAGGAATAAATTCCCATTCGTTTCTATGGGCCAGGAGGCCCATAGGACTGAATGGGAAATTATTCTCAATTTACGATTCGCAATTTGCTAATCGCAAATTGAGAATAATTTCAAGGGTGCAGGGGTGTCCAAAGGACACCCTGTTGCACCCGTGAAATAAGCATGGGTGCACATGTGGTGCACATACATGCCCTTAGGGCATGTATGTGCATCACATGGCACTTTGAAAAATTCAAAAATGGGCATTTTTCAAGAAATTCGCAAATTACCACCAACTTGAAGTTGGTGGTAATTTGCGATTCCTTAGGGACAATTAGCAATTTTTTTTGCATCATACATTGTATTTAAGGAATCGCAAATTTTGCGATTCCTTAAATGCAATTGCAAAACAAGGAATCACAAATTTGCGATTCCTTATTTTGCACTGAAATTTGCTACATACATACCATCTTGCTCAAATGAGTTTGCAAATTTCGGCGTTTGCGAACCCATTTGAGCTTCATACATCTGGCCCCAGATGATTTAGTGGTTTGGGGGACATGAGGCTTGAAGCGAAGGAACTAGCCGAGCGTAAGGTACTGGAGTATGGGAGAAGGACACCTCTTGAGGTGAGTGTAATGTAGGGAACTAGATGGAGTGGCTGCCAAGTTTTTAAAGGTATAGTTCACGAATAGTGTCACTGTTCTATATTCAGGTGCACTGTAAAGCAAGTACCCTGAGAATATAAGGTCTTGCAAGGAGAGAATGGATGTTGTTTATGACAAGTTGTCGAAAGAAGTGAAATGTGGGCGGATGGCAGAACTTTCATCAACTCCCAGCCACAAGATCTGATTAATATCTCCTCCAGTAGTGGTTTCAAAAAACGTTGAGTGCAAGTTAAGAGTGATACATACTTTTTTGTGGTCTGAAGTAAGGCGGGGGATTGAGCTTTAGAGAAGCACATATACTCTATTACACACTCCAGTAGCGATGTGGTAGTCCAGCTGGTGAGGAAATGTGTGCGAGGGGCAGAAGCGGGAAAGGTTGATAAAAAATTTGCCTTTCCATCTGTAACACGTGCATTCTAAAGAAATTCAACTGCTGGATGTTCCATTTTGAAGACATTTGTTACTTACAAAAACTTGCCTATAAGTAAAGGTGGGCGGAATTAGCGTAGTCGTGCTATGCAAAACTCCGCGAAATGGTAAAAAAATCTCCGCAAGCACGTAAAGTTCCGCAAACACGCGGAATTGCTTGTTCCGCCCATTCGTGATGCTTTTTTCCTGTTCGCGAAAGCTGTTTGCCTGCACGGGGGAAATATCTCACGAACACATTTTGAAAGAGCGAACAAGCAAAAAATTCCACGAAGCTGCAGATGGCGAAATTTTGGGCAATTCCGCGTTATCCGCAGAATGCGGAATTACCCAACTTCCGCAAATTCCACGAGCGGAATGGAATTTACTACCCAGGCCTAGCCTATAGGTTCCTATGTGGCGAGAGTTGTCATTGATCACTTCAGTACCCTTCTGAACAGATGGTGAGGGTGGTGGTACGGTTAAAGTAAGTGCTGCACTACCTTGATGATTTTTTGCTGGTTGCCTGAGCAGGAGTGATGAGAGGGTCAGAAGAAGACGGTTGTGAGGTTTGAAGAGATGGAACATTACTTTAGTACCCATCTGCTGGGTAAAAAGATGGAAGGTCCCTGACCACACATGTGTCTGCAGTTCCTGCGGATTTAACTGGATGCCGGAGCCATGGGTACACACTTGCCGGCAGACAAACTGGAAAAACTGAGAACTTTGTTGATTGAATTGTGAGCAAGAAGAAGTGAAAGTTGAGTTGATGCACCACAAAAATCACCACCTGGGTGTCATCAACATAACTGTGAAAAATGTCACTATTCCCATAAGGAAAAATTAAGAGGCTGAATACATATTTATATATGTTGAATAGTATAGCGGAGAGGTATGAACCTTGAAATACTCTATGCAGTACCATAGGTAGCTTGTAGAGACATATGTGAAAGACAAACAAACACAGAAGTGCTGGGGTAATATTGAACAATTTGCTGCTGCCCGAGCCAAACCAGTGGAAGCAGGGCAAATCTCTTTTTATCACTTTGTCTCTTTTATAATCTGAAATGTCATTCCCTTCTAACAATGAACATCAACATTGTGTAAAAGAGAAAGGGGATGCCTCTTCATATGAACCAAAAAAGCAATGGTCACAGAGAACTAAGACACACTCATCGTGGAGGAGTGAAGGGCAGGGCCGGACTGGCTACCGGGAGTTTTGGAATGCTGCTGTACTGGGGGCTTATTTCATTGATGGGGACCTGCGTGTACTGAACGAAAATCATTTTGCTTTAATTATTTTGAAGCACACGCATGTCTCCATTAACGAAATAAGCCCCCAGCTCGGCAGCATTCCAAAACACCCAGTAGTCAGTCCGGGCCTGGTGAAGGGCAGACAGGCAACATGGGGTGACCCGATTAATATAAGTGCTCTCAGAGCAGCAATCTACCAAGAGCTTCACATCTTATCTTCGCATCTGCTGGTTGTCTCTCTGGTTGATATCTCCCTGTTTTTGTTGTACACGATCACAGAACCCTGCTGTCCCTCTGACTTGATTGCTGTAGAGATGCCTTTATGGTTTAGTCCTCCTCCCCAACTGGATTACCAATAACACAGATCACCCATGTCTACAGGTGTCTCCAATAGGCCTGGGCGGTAAATTCCGTTCCGTTCATGGAATTTGCGGAATTCGGGTAATTTTGCGTTCCGTGGAGAACGCGGAATTGCCAAAAATTCCGCGATCTGCACCTTCACAGACTTTTTGGCTTGTTTGCACTTTCAAAATGCATGTTCGCGAGATATTTCTCCCCGAGCATGCAAATAGCGTTCGCGAACAGGAAAAAAGCATTGCGAATGGGCGGAACAAGCAATTCCGCGTGTTCGCAGAACTTTTGCATGCTCGCTGAGATTTTTTACGGTTTCACAGAGCTTTGCGTAGCGCAACTATGCAAATTCTGCCCACCCCTAGTCTCCAACCAGTCGATCGATCGCGAGTTACCAGCAGCTCCCAGGCACCTTCAGAGTAGCTCACAGCCTTAAGTTCATGCTAAAATAAGCACATGGTCACATTTTCCTTATAAAGTTGAGGGAAGGCTGTGTTTATTTAACATTATTATCATTCAGCTGAAAAGAGCAAGGCCTGATAATGAACAGTGCTCAGTCAGATTTATGACCTGGGATAGGGCTGGGGCACAGGGTTGAAGAACTGAAGCACTGAAGTATTAAACTCTTGAGATGACATTAGTCCTTGTCAACCCAATATTGGAGCTGAAAATAAAATGATGTTTCTGTAAGCTTTTAAATGGAAGAAATTGAAAACGAAAAGCTACATTAATGAATAAGTTAACTCTTCATTTTAGTTTTCTCCCATTTCAAAGTGTTGCATTCACAAACAGCAGGCCTCTTGCTCCCAGTGGCAAGTACACACTGTGCCATATGTATCACTGAAAAATAAAAAAAATTTCTTTAAACCTTTCTATGCTGATGACGGAACCGCTCCGTGACCAGCCTCGCCTCGGTCGCGCTGTGCTGATGACGGAGCGGTTCCGTCATGGCCCGGCTGCCGCGCCTGCGCGGTGCGGATTCCGCGCCTGCGCTGGGCGTTCTATTGAGCGGGCGGGGCCATGACGGAACCGCTCCGTCATGAGCACAGTCCAACCGCGGCTGATGACGGAGCGGTTCCGTCACCAGCATGCAGCCGCCATGCAGCCGCCCCGCCCCCTTAGCGCTGCGGTGGAATAGCCGCCGCAGCGATGCGGTTAAATGGAAACATTTTCAGTTCAGGAAAATGTTCTATATTATGAACAAGTTTCCAGAACATTTTTCTGCACTTTAAATTGCTGCCATTAAAAAAATGGTTATATAATTGTGCTATACATGTAACGGTGCCACATATGGTGAAAGGTATGTCCTGTGCCACAAGTACATGCGATGCAGGCTCTCACCCATACACATAGATCCCATTCATATGCTTACAAGTACATACATCCCCACAGACCATGATCTCACTGACACATGTGACAGCCCTGTCATAGTGCCACTAGCCAATGAATCTGGGCGTGAAATGACTGGTAACAATGTGTGAGTTGTTTGACCTTCAGTAGCTCACAATGATTTTCACTGATCAGAAGTAGCTCTCACTAGAGAAAAGGTTGGAGACCCCTGACCATGAAGATCCCTACCTACCCCCTACCTGTAGCATAATTGAATCTATCATTCATAACATAGGACCGAGGAGCAGCTCATGTCAGGAAAAAGAGGCAGGCAGGGTGGGGCAGGGGGTTTATGGGGAACAAGGGAGAAAAAGAAAAAAAGAAGAAAGAACTTACCTGCTACCCTCCAGTATCACACTCTTCTGCTCCTCTCTACTGCAGGCACAGTCTCCCACACTGCCCTGCAGCCAATCCTGTAGCTGCTTTCATGCAGAGCCGGACTGGCAACAGGGCGATTTGGTCGGCTGCCAAGCTGGGGCCCGATTTTACTGCCGCGGGGGCCTATTTGTGTTGATGGGGACCTGCATTTGCTTCTAAGTAAAGAAAGCAAAGCAAATGGTTTTAAAGCATACTTTCAAACCATTTGGTTTTCCATTCTGTACTTAGAAAGGCCCGGTAGCCAGTCCGGCCCCGCTATGAATGACAGCAGCTTTCCGGATTAGCCTATGCGCTGTGAATTTGTGCTCCTAGACAGACTGGGAACGTGGGCCTGCTCTCTGCAACCCGGCAACGCAGCTCGGGTTGGAGAGAGCTTCAGTGCTCATGACAGTTTTGGCCATCCTGAGACGGCCGGCCAAACCGTCATGTGCTCTGATTTTTTTTTTTGTTTACATTTTTTTATTAAATGTTTTACATTTTCAGCATACAACCAGAACAATGCCTATACACCATGGGTAGTTGTTTGTAAATGTTACATTATTCAGTACCCATCTGTAAAGAAAGGAACAGATGAGTTGCACAACGGAGGCTAAGAGGAGCCTCATGGCAGTGCCTGCATAGACGGCGTAGTGGTGCCCAAGAATCTTACCACTGGACGGCTTGCGGACATTTCAAACATGGTGTATCTTAGGCCAAACTGTGGACATAGGGTACAACAGAAGGAGGACAACTTAAGCCAAGGAGAGGTAAGGGAGCCGCATGAGACCTGTTGCCCTGCCCTGTATGACCGGGGGAGCCAGCCCTATCAGGGCCCAATGACAACAGGATTCTGAAAAGGGGGTCATATCTCTCTGGAAGTCAGTGCTACTCAACGCTCCTACCAAGGGGGGATGGGCTGTGGGTGTCAGTCCTGAATATCATTCCGGGGTTCCCCAGTGTTAGTGACCATTTCCTGTAACTTCGACACCATAGTGTCCCATTGAGACGCCAGGGGGAATTTACAAATGCCAAGCAGGTCTTCCCTGCACACCATCATGTGCACTGATAACGGTGTCCACCACTCCCCCTCAAATAATGTCACCCCCCTGGCCCCACCCCCAAGACTCGGCACACAGTCACTTAGAAGAAAAACCCATTTTCTTATTGTTGTATTTTTCAAGTTTTTAGGGTTTTGGCGGTGGGTGACTCTCCTCCGCCACAGTGAAGGAGCCACCACTGATAGGACCTGCAGAGTAAATCATAGCCTGCCAGCTAATTGCGAAGATGTTTTGTGTGCCTATCTCCCGCAGCTTGCCCGCCATCACATTACTGTTTGCTGTACCCCAGAACAAGCTAAAATAATCAGCTTTGGGGCCAGCAATGCAACGCTGTATTCGCGAGCCAAGCTGGGGTGCATCACAATCAGCACAGTGCACAGCGTCCTGGTTCAAGGGGGTTGCCATGCGATGAACTGGGATGGACCTGGTCTGATCTTCAAGGCAGGGTAGGGGAGGGATGGATACATAGAAGTGTGTGCAAGCTCCTGCATGGCCCACCTGAACTAATGGCCATCACCAGCCAGTGGTAGCCAGGTGTGCGCGGATCAGTGCTGCAGACCAGCTCTGCCTCTCTGCTTTGGAGTACTAATGTGTCACATGGCCACGTGATGTTGCAACTAATCATGACCTTGTGAAGGCCTCCTCTGCGTTCCTGGCCTCACAGCGCATAGTGACATGATGAATGATTAATTATTGCTTTAATGGCACTTTAGGTGAAGTACAGAAAACTGACATGGCTTTCAGCAATGTGTGCCGGTGCTCTGCATTCACAAACACCGGATGGAATTAAGCATTAACCACTATTTCTCTCACTTGCGACTGACCCCTTGCATGTCTACTATGTGACTTACTACAGGGCCCTGTCTTGTGTCCCTCTATTTGAAGATATGGTGGGTAGTGGACAGAGGGCAGGTGTTGGGATAGGATTTTGAGGCAAACCAGCATGCTTTGTTCAGTCTCTTTACTGGAAAGTAAGCAGGGCAAATCATTCATTTTGAGAAGTTCGAAGAGTCCCTTCATGAACCGCTCATGCAGTGGGATCTCCGCTTATTAGGATGTTTGCGAATTTAGATCAGAAAAGAGAACGAGAACTTTAAACTGAATACAGAGAGAGTTGTAAATATTCTGAGAAAATCCGCAGAGGGTTGGATAACATTTCTGCTGCCTCGAATGGGTAGATTTCTGGTCTCAAAAATGGCAACTGCAGTGTTTATATCTCTCAAGGATACTTAAAGTCGAACTCTTGAAGACGCTTTCCCTATTTGGAGAGGCAGGAGCAAGCTAGGGTCACGTTGGACACCCTAAAATTGAGCTGCACCGAGGGTGGATTGCAGTTCCCAGATATGGAATGCCCCAACCAGCCACAGGCAGATTCCTCAGAGGGTTTAGAATTGTTATCTAACTTGTGCTAAGGTCCCCTACAGTAGGGTTGCTTTCCCTCATGCACTAAGCTTATTTAGAACATGGGAAAGTTGAGAGCTCTATTGAAGACAATGGAGCGGCTCCGGGCGTATAATGACGGTAGAAGCCCCGAGCTCCATCATTCCAATGTTTGTCTTCATGTTTCCCACTTTTTGATTTAGAACATTCTTCCCTTAGTGGGTGGAATGTTCTAATAGCCTTATTGCCCTTTTGCCTCGGGCTATACCAGTTGTGAAAGGCCCTCTCCCTCGTTATAGCCCCTCATCTGCAGCTTTGGTCTATAACTCACATTCAAAGCCTTTAACAACTGGAATAGCCCTCGGCATTGGGCTATAAGGCTATATTCCACGCAACCTTTCCAGACTGGCAGCACTACAGCGGAGAACGATGACGAAGAAGACAAGGCCTGATGCCCCACTCACTCTGTCTGTCCAGTTTGGGACTCCGCTACTTTCAGAGACCGGGAAAAAGATGGACACTACTTGATTGAGCGAGCGCAACTGTCCATGAAAGTGGAAACTTTATGTAAGTCACAAGTTTATATCTTTGTGACCTAGGATGCATTCAGTATTTCACTAGAGCATTTCCTACAATATGGCAGCCGAGGCAGCAGGAGATATTCGTGGCTCGTTCCCAGTGACACAGACTTTGTCTAATATAGCCCCAGGTGAAATTTCAATTACATGAAACACACAAAAGGAGATGGGAGGTTACTTGCAATAAGTCTAACCATTGGCCCTAAGTGGCATGGATATGCCCAGGCGTGGGCACCAAGCTCACTGCGTCACTGGGACCAAGCTGTACCCAGCTGATGAGCCGAAAACTAGAGCGAAACCAGTCCTGGGTTGCTTGTGTTCCGGTCCAGGAAGGACCTGGTTTGGCAGTTTGGGCTGGACTTGTTCTCATGAGGAGCAGGGTCAAGACTGATTTGCATATGGCTGAGTCCAAACTGAGGTGGCAAGGTGAGCAAAAAGAACGATGGGGTGAAATGCTTCTCTGAGCGATTGCCAATTGTTAGTCTTATTGCAAGCAGCCCCCCTCACCTTTTGTGTGCTTCATGAAATTTCAAGTACACCAGCATGATTTCTTGCATTTTCAATGAAATTCTGTGTAATTATGCCATTATGCCACATGTCATAATTGGGGGTTGGTTGAGTAAAAGAAATCTTATCAAAGCAACACCAGAATACGATGCAAACAGACAGAATGCGAGGGCTGTTGTTCGTCACACTTGTGGTTTTTTTGTGCTATTATATTTGTTAATAAAAAGGAGAGATTCCCTTGAGCAAAAGTACAATTTATAAAGCTTTATGGGCAAAAACAATTACAAGATTCACATATGAGAAAAAAGACCACAATTTATTGATCATACAGTAATTAAAAAGTGGACAATAAAAACCACTTGACACAGATTTAAAACAATTTAAACCATAAAAAAAACTAAAACAACTGACATTCAATGTTGACCAGCAAGATTGATACGTGAAGGGAATCTCTCCTTATTATTGGTTGGTTAACCCTACTTCCCTTGATTTTTGTTAAGGGGTACCTCTCATATTTTCTACCTATTATATTTGTTAGCGTTATGTGCGTCCTCATGACAATTTTATAAAATAGTACAAAATGCCATATTTATATTTACCACAATTCTGTGTAATTTTGCACATTTTGTAAAAAATATTCTGCTAATTATTCAAAAGGAAATTACTCGTATTTCACAAACCCTGACCCCTTGGTCTACAACTCTAGTAGCCTTACTTGAGTTAGACAACAGTGGCACCTATTAAACTTAATTTTTGGTCTTAAGTTTAACTAAGACAAAAGTGTAACTTTACTACTCGTAAATCTCCTTTGTGAATACCGAAAGTACGAAAATTGGACTTTCGTCTCAGTTTACCTTTGAGAATCAGGCCCCTTCTTTGCATGAGGAATGCCTGTCTTGCTGCAGTCTGTGCTGCTCAATTTATGTGCAAGAGGGATGCCTGTCCTGCTGCAGTCTGTGCTGCACATCTTGTGTGCATGAGGGATTTCTGTCCTGCTACAGTCTGTGCTGCACATCTTATGTGCATGAGGGATGCCTGTCCTGATGCAGTCTGTGCTGCACATCTAGTGTGCATGAGGGATGCCTGTTGTGCTGCAGCCTGTGCCGCACATTTTGTGTGCATGAGGGAAGCTTGTTGTGCTGCAGTCTGTGCCGCACATTTTGTGTGCATGAGGGAAGCTTACTGTGCTGCAGTGCTTTACAGCCTGTGTGCACGAGGACAGCTTACCATGCTGCATTGCTCCACATCCTCTGTGCATTAGGGAAGCTTGCTGTGCTGCAGTGTTCCATGTCATATGTACATGAGGTAACCGTGGCTATTGCAGCTCTCCTCCGCTTGAGTGCATGTGGGAAGCTTGCTCTGCTGTAGTGATCCACATCCTGTGTGCATGAGGGAAGCTTACCGTGCTGCAGTGCTCCACGTCTTGTGTGCATGAGGGAAGCTTGCTGTGCTGCAGTGCTCCACACCCTCTGTGCATGAGGGAAGCTTGCTGTGCTGCAGTGCTCCACGTCTTGTGTGCATGAGGGAACCGTGGCTATTGCAGCGCTCCTTCGCTTGAGTGCATGTGGGGAGCCTTCCCTGCTGCACGTGGAAGCTTGTCCTACTGCAGTGCTCTATGTCATGTGTGCATGAGGGAAGCTTGCTGTGCTGCAGTGCTCCACATTCTCTGTGCATGAGGGAAGCTTGCTGTGCTGCAGTGCTCCACATTCTCTGTGCATGAGGGAAGCTTGCTGTGCTGCAGTGCTCCACATTCTCTGTGCATGAGGGAAGCTTGCTGTGCTGCAGTGCTCCACATTCTCTCTCTGTGCATGAGGGAAGCTTGCTGTGCTGCAGTGCTCCACATTCTCTGTGCATGAGGGAAGCTTGCTGTGCTGCAGTGCTCCACATTCTCTGTGCACGAGGGAAGCTTGCTGTGCTGCAGAGCTCCACATCCTTAGTGCATGAAGGAAGCTTGCTGTGCTGCAGTGCTCCACATCCTGCCTGCATGAGGGAAGCTTGCTGTGCTGCAGTGCTCCACATCCTCTGTGCATGAGAGAAGCTTGCTGTGCTGCAGAGCTCCACATCCTTAGTGCATGAAGGAAGCTTGCTGTGCTGCAGAGCTCCACATCCTCTGTGCATGAGAGAAGCTTGCTGTGCTGCAGAGCTCCACATCCTTAGTGCATGAGGGAAGCTTGCTGTGCTGCAGAGCTCCACATCCTTAGTGCATGAGGGAAGCTTGCTGTGCTGCAGAGCTCCGCATACTTAGTGCATGAGGGAAGCTTGCTGTGCTGCAGTGCTCCACATTCTCTGTGCACGAGGAAAGCTTGCTGTGCTGCAGTGCTCCACATCCTCTGTGCATGGGGGAAGCTTGTGCTGCTGCAGTCAGTGATGCGCACGTGAAGGGGGCTGGCACTGCCGCCCCCTGCCCGTCGCTGCTGCCCTTCCATGTCTGTGTGGCCCCTTAGGGTGCAGAACTGACAGCTCACCCCAGTGTGAGACATCTCCAAAGTGGTCCTTTATTAGAGACATCTACGCAGACCGCGGTATCGATCTGTGAAAAGAAACGCGCGTGATGTCTTCGTGTGCACGCGTATTTATTCCAGAGCGAATATCAGAGACAAATCGCGTGAAAGGTGTTGATTTGCACCCTCACTTTATTTACTGATCTCATCTTTGGAAAAGCCATCTGTGAGGCTTTGAATGAATAAGGGGTGGGGGTGGAGGAGGGGAACGAAAAGGAAAGAGTAGGGCCCACAGGACAAAGGGGTCAAGGTGATGACGTCAGGAAAGGGTTAAACCCCCATGCCAAAAGGCGCCCAGGAGCTCGTGCAGGGCGCGTGCACCCCACGCCCCTGTCAGTCATCTCCTGCAGAGGGGCGGCAGCCCCAGCCCCCCCGTCAGCGGTACATCGCTGCCTCCGTGGGGGAGCCCAACAGCCGATGAATATTTCATACCAGAGTCGATTGATTCTTTCTCACCCGGGACGAGCGGAGCGGGTCAGGCCGGCGTGCCGGAGCCAGAAACCAAAGGCCCCCGCCGGAGGCGAGGACTGCCCCCCCGCCCCCCCCCCCCCCCCCGCTCCCCTCCCGGCGCTGCTGTCTCAAAGAGATGAGCTCGCAGTTGGTGTCCTATTAATATTTTAGGGAGACTGCAGCAGCAAAGGCGGGAAGAGGCAGTGTAGAGGCCTGCGTCTGCCAGGCACACGCAGTGTACACATTAATGAATGCATTTGTCTTACAGGAGTCTCACATCTTGGGACAGTCTACAAAAGTCACACCACGTGACTCGGACGCCTAGCGGGTGCTGACACATAGAGATAGCGTGTGGTGGGATGCAGGCACTCCGTGGAGTGCAGTCAACCTGTTGTGGCTAAGTGGAGGCGTCTTGACGTATGTAGCCAAGGTGCTGTGGTAGTGCAGTGGATGTAGACCCTCAACAGAATGCCCCTGTGACATGGCACCATAGGCAGATGCGGACAATGAAACGCAACCAAAGTGCTGAGACTGCGTGGCGGATATCGATACTCAACAGAAGCATGGGAACGTAGTGAGATGCGGGCAATGAAACGCAACCAAAGTGTTGAGCCATCGTGGTGGATATCGACACTCAACAGAATGCACACGTAGCATGGGAACGTAGTTAGATGTGGACAATGAAACACAACCAAAGTGTTGAGACAGCTTGGTGGAAAATCGACACTCAACAGAATGCCCCGTGACATGGCACCATAGTCAGATGCGGACAATGAAACGCAACCAAAGTGTTGAGACAGCGTGGAGGATATAGACACTCAACAGAATGCACACGTAGCATGGGAACACAGTGAGATGCGGACAATGAAACGCAACCAAAGTACTGAGACAGCGTGGTGGATATCGATACTCAACAGAATGCACACGTAGCATGGGAACGTAGTGAGATGGGGACAATGAAACGCAACCAAAGTGCTGAGACTGCGTGGTGGATATCGATACTCAACAGAATGCACATTTAGCATGGGAACGTAGTGAGATGCAGACAATGAAATGCAACCAAAGTGTTGAGCCACCGTGGTGGATATCGACACTCAACAGAATGCACATGTAGCATGAGAACGTAGTTAGATGCGGACAATGAAACGCAACCAAAGTCTTGAGACAGCGTGGTAGATATCGACACTCAACAGAATACACACGTAGCATGGGAACGTAGTGTGATGCGGACAATGAAACACAACCAAAGAGTTGAGACAGCGTCGTGGATATAGACCCTCAAAAGAATACCCCCGTGACATGACAACATAGTGCGATGCGGACAATGAATTGCAACCAAAGTGTCGAGACAGTGTGGTGGATATCGACACTTCACAGAATGCCCTTGTAGCATGGGGATGTAGTGGGATGTGGACAATGAAACGCTACCAAAGTGTTGAGACAGCGTGGTGGATATCGACACTCAACAGAATGCACACGTAGCATAGGAACGTAATGAGATGCGGACAATGAAATACAACCAAAGTGTTGAGAAGCGTGGTGGATATAGACCTTCAACAGAATGCCCCCATGACATGGCAACATAGGGCGATGCAGACAATGAAACGCAACCAAGGTGTTGAGACAGCATGGTGGATATCGACACTCAACAGAATGCACACGTAGCATGGGAACGTAGTGAGATGCAGACAATGAAATACAACCAAAGTGTTGAGACTGCCTGGTTGATACAGACACTAAACAGAATCCCCCCTTGGCATGGCACCATAGTGAGGTGCGGACAAAGATACGTAACCAAAGAGTTCCAGAGTGCGGATAACATGTTGTGGTACCTAGTGGAGGAAGACACTCAGCAGAATAGAGCCAATTTGTTGTGGAAGTATACACAACACAGTGTGGATGACAGGTTGTGGTACCTAGAGACAATAGACAATAAGGGGTCGATTCCGATCCGCTAAAAAAAACGTCCGCACGAATCGTAACCGGAGCCCTCTCCGTACGACTCGTACACACGCCATACGACCCGACGAGTACGATCCGGACCGGGGCATCAGGACGCGATCCGAACGGTCTACGTCAGGTAAGGGCGATTCGTACGGAAAAGCGCACAATCACATACACACTGTACGGTGCATACCCCACATGATCACAGGGGTACGCCCCGTACACCCAGCATACATGGGGTACGGTGCATACCCCCCATGATTGCAGGGGTACGCCCCGTACACCCAGCATACATGTACCCCTGCGATCATGGGGGGTATGCACCGTACCCCATGTACGCTGGGTGTACGGGGCGTACCCCTGCGATCATGGGGGTATGCACCGTACCCGGGGGGGGGGGCGTTCCATACCTGTTTTGGCGCAAACTCTGCTTTTACGGCTGTTTTCAGCTCCCGTACAAAAAGGGTCATACGGTGCGTACCCGACACGTATCGTACTTGCTGGGTCGTATAAACCAGCCGCGAGCCGTACAGATGTTGTGTACAGCGGGTTCCGACAGAGACTCGTACGGGGATTCGAGTCGTACGGTCTCTGTACGATTCGTACAGAGTCCGGCTCCTGGTACGAATCGTACTTCAACGTACGTACGGGGGACGTTGCAGGGTATGATTCGTACGGGAAAAACGCTCCGAACAGCTACTCGGAGCAGTTTTTCCCGAATCGGAATCGACCCCTTAACAGAATGGAGCCAACGTGTTGTGGCAGCATGGTGGAAGTACACAAAACAGATTGTATATAACATGCTTTGCTACCTAGTGGAGGAAGACACTCAGCAGAATATAGCCAATGTGTTCTGGCAATGTGGTGGAAGTATACACACAAGAGTGCGGATAACATGTTGTGGTACCTAATGGATGCAGAAACTCAACAGAATTCAGATGTGTCATGGCAGTGTAATGTGAACTAAACAATGAAATGTAGCTAAAGTTTTGTGTTTGTGATGGCACGACATGACATGTGCAGTTAAAAGAATGCAGAAAATGTTGAGGCAGTGTTGCAGAATGTCAACAATAACATTCAACCATGTCATGGCAGGACGGTGGTAAGTAGACACTCAATGGACCGCAGCTAACATATTATGGCAGAAGTAAGCACAATTCCCTCCTTGTGTTGTACCGCTTGTCCTCAGCGCGGAGATACCCCATTCGGGGTGAGTCAGGCGCTTTATAAATGTTTAAAATAAATAATAAATAAACCCAGTGCCTAATGGCAGTCTGGTGGGCGGTAAAAACTCTACAAATGTAACCAAAGTGCCACATGCGTATATAGAGACTCAGCAAAGTGCAGCGCAGGTGGTGTGGCATGGTGCTTGCTGTGAGCACTCAACGAAATATGGCAAGCTTGTCGTGGAAGTGAGGTGGATGTAGACAGTTAACAAAATGCAGCCATCATCTCACAGCAAGGTGGCAGGATATCTTCAATGAATTCAATGCACCCAAAGTGTCATGGAAGAGAAGCAGCTTCTGTTATGAAACGCTGAATAATGCATCTCCAAATGTGCCTGCTACCTCACTGGACCATGTCAGGCCAGTTCCACAATCCTATGTGACACAAGGGCATCAATGCTGCTGCCATCCTTGAAAACAAAGGAACCAGGTACTACTATGAGCTCATTGAACTCCCAAGTGCCTTCTCTTCAAGCTTAGAATTTCAAGGATAGCAAAGTAAAAAAATAGAGGGGCATATTGACAAGAAGTCTGCACTGCCGCTGCGTCACATTTTTTTGCCAGCGCAGAGTGCAGACCCATATCTACGAGGTCATGCAAAGCCACTTTACGTGGCTTTTCAAGGCCTCATAAATATGGAGTAAGCACAAGTTGGTGCGTTGCCTTACTCTGCGAAAATAGAAGCGTTCCTTCGGCGTTGCGGTGGGTGTTCCCACGCAACACCCATGGATTTTGATGCATTCCCAGATTTACAAGGCCTTTTAAACCTGTGAATGTGTCAAAAGCCTACTCTTTCTCAGAGCAGGCACAACTAGGAGAAATATGTTTATTTCTCCTTGTTTTTCCTCCTGCTATGCAGCACACACAGAAGGAGGAAGACACCTCCACTGATTGTTTTTGCTTTTGTGCAGGATTGTGTCCTGCTCCTTTCCTGCACAAAAACAATCATTCCTACAATGCAGACACCCTTGCACCATGATGCAAGGGTGCCTGCGTTGTCACTAGGCAGCCAATTGTGCTCCAGCGCAAAGGGAAGGACAGAGATGCCTTGTATTGCTGTAAATACGACACATCCCTGCACTTTCCTTATCAAGTAGCGTGGCGCAGCAAGCTGGCTTGCGTGCTGCGTTGCGTTTGTTTCTTGTAAAGATGCCCCAAGATTTACTCTTGGAAGGTGCTATGGGGTCAAATAGCTAGATCAGGGAGCACATACATCTCTTGTAATAGATATAGGACCCAATTCAGAACCTTCGTTATGTAATACATAAAGTAGTAATACAGTAGTACTACTTAAAACCTACAAGTGTAAATCTCCACCCATACAATTTCTGGATCGACCCACTCTAATTTGTGTTACATCACACAAGAACTTCCTTGAATGGGCAATGAAGTTCCACAACTTTCTCAATATTTCGAGTAGGAGTTTCTAGTTATTTTTAGACTCACGGTTCTGGGAAACAAGTCCAGGGATTACAGCCTCCCTCCAATACCTGTTGTGTTGACAGTATCTGAAATACTTGCAAGGATAAATGAGGTATTTTCTCAGAATATCACAATGCTAGATTTCGTTAAAGGGGGAGGTTCTATGTTTCCCTGGCTCATGTACCGCTCTCCCTCCCCACGCAGCTCCGCCTGGCCATCACCGCCACTGACAGAGTAGAGCAGGGTTCGAACCGCTCTCGACCCGGTCTCTGTGCTTGCCCTGTTTTTGGCCGCCCTGTGTCTGGTGTGGCTTGCCCAGTTTCTAGTTAGTTTTCAGTCAGTTAACTTTTTTAAATTTAGGTTTTAGTTTAATCTGTTGTGCTCCTTTTGCCCTCTCAGGTGATTCTGTGGCGATTTAGACCCCGCCCACTCCCGCCTGCGACTTCCCGCCCTTCTCGCCTCCCAGCTGCGTTTTCCCTCCCCCACCTCTACTTAATGGAGGCCGCTGCGGGGAGGATTGAGCGAGTGCCCTGACCTCCGGGCCCAGGTACCGCTCTCCTTCCAGGAAACTCCGCCTGGTAGTCACCACCACTGACAGAGTGGAACAGGGTTCGAGACTGCTCTCGACCCGCTCTCTGTGCTTGCCCTGTTTTTGCCCGCCCTCATGTCTGGTGTGGCATCCGTAGTTTTTAGTTTGTTTTCAGTCAGTTGACTTGTTTTAATGTAGGTTTTAGTTTAATCTGTTGTGCTCCTTTTGCCCTCTCTGGCGATTCTGTGGCGATTTAGACTCCGCCCACTCCTGCCTGCAACTTCAGGTCAATGTCGTCACCTCCTGCTGCTTAAAAACCCTCCGCATCCTCTGCAAGACCTTCAAATAGATACCCCCTGAGTGAAGGAAGACAGTCACCCACGCACTCATCATCAGCAGACTGGACTATGGAAATGCACTCTACGCCGGCATCAACAAGTCCCTACTCCGCAAACTCCAGACAATACAAAACACGGCCGCTAGGCTAGTCCTCTGCATCCCCCGGCACAAACACATCTGCCAACACCTACAAAGACTCCACTGGCTCCCCGTGTAGAAAAGAGTCTCCTTCAATATTCTCACTCACGCCTACAAATGCCTACACAGCAACGGACCCAAATACCTCAACAACAGAATCAACACTCCACATACCCTAAAGAAAACTCCGAACTTCCAACCTCGTACTGGCCAAACCTCCACACATCCACAGAGCCAGAGCAGGTGAAAGATCCTTCTCTCACATTGCGGCCAAGACCTGGAACGAGCCACCGGCAGACATCAGAAATGCCCCGTCCCTGAACACCTTCAGGGAGACCCTCAGACCTTGCTCTTCGGCTAGACAGATCTGCTCCCTCCCCCTCAGCGCCTCGAGACACTCACAGGTGAGGAGCGCGCTTACAATTCCCCTGTTTGATTAATTGATTGACAAGCAGAAGAAGAGATTCTTCTAGTTGTAGAGTGAGCCTACTAGCTGTGGAGTGAGCGTTTTCCGAATAGGCAGTGTTTCTGCACAGCCGATCGAGTCCTGACTCTCTATCGGCAGTGAGCCCACTCCAGCAAGACTCTACGCTCTCTGATGATTCACTCAGATCGCTGCCATCCATGAATGCTTCGTCAATTACAGCTGGTTATTGATGAGTGGACTCTGTTTATATAGACAGTGCTACCAAGATGGCTGCAGAGAGTGCACGCAGCATTGCAAGACTTTGAGGATGGCAGCCATTTTGACAAGATATCTAAATGTTGGCCTAGTCATTTGAATGGCGGCCATCTTGGCCTTGTCATTTAGGTGGCGGTCATCATTGCCTAATTTGAGACAATGAACACAGCAGCCATACCACTGCCTGCGGTTATTTTGATAACATTTTTTAATTTAAAATTAAATGTAATTTCATAAAAAAATAATTTACAATAATTCCATACATAATGTTTTTTAATTTGTAATACATAATTAGTAAACATAAACATTCTATACCTCTCTACGCATGCAGGAAGCTTGCGGCACACCTAGGGTTCTGCCATTCATGGGTTAAGCGGGGTCACATAACTCACGCAAGTCATCCTGCCACGGTCAGGGCATTGTCTGCTCTGGGAGCAGTATTTCACACTTCATCAAAGTGGAACATTGAAAGCGCCATTTGCAGGCAAGCTAATGCTAATTAGCCTCCTAGAGCTAAAGGCAGAAAAGTATAACTTTAAAAAAATTGGTGGTCCTGTATATTTATTAAAAATCCAACTTCACAGGTAAATCAGATTTTTAATGAATAATAAAAGTAGTGGTTAAAAGAACTTTGTCATAGTTGTAAGCCAAAGATACAAGACAGTATTTTAATTGTACTTTAACTTTTGTGATGGAACAAACCAGAGCATTATATAGCGAAAATAAGTTTAGAGGGCTAGTCACTGCAGGAGCCTTTAAACACTCATTTCTTACATGGTATACTTTTAAATGCTGGGCACCCTACCATCTGAGGATTAATGCATACTTAGGGGTGACTTACCTGGTGTTTAGAAATAGGGTTCCCTCCTTCAAAAGGGTCATTTTGAGAGATCTGCCTGCTGGTGTAAAAGCTGCAGCAGTCAGGCGACACATGTAGGCTTTAAGCCATGTTTTCCCTTCTCACCTAGTGGATAGCACAATATGCGTTGCCATCCACAGGTGGGTTTTAACGTCCTTGCTTTTGGTGTATTTATTGTACTCTGTGCTAAGGCCTTACATGAAAAATAAATGTGCCAATTGAGGACTAACCAATGATATTATGTTTTAGGGTCCAGAGCACATGTACTGGGGATTGGACAGCAGTGACCTGGTGAGCAGATTAAAAAACAATAGCACCACCAATCTACAAAAAAAAAAATGGGGGTGCTCATGCAAAAAGAGGCATTTTTACACTCTTTGCATTTGAGGAGACGCACAGTGCAGCTATCTTAAATCTGTCACGACAGAGTATACATACAGCCAAGATATAAATCAAGCCCTAAGCCCTCTGCTTCAAGCATCATTCTTCAACCACCCCAACATATCCACCACCACTAGCCCCTGGCACACACCCTATGCGGAGGCATATATTTGCCTACAGAGACCTGAAGGCACATGTTACAAGAACATTGGGCCCGATTCACAGAACTAACTGAAGACAAAATCCTAAACTTACTACTTTTGGTATTCACAGAAGTTAGGATTTTGTCTTAAGTTTGTTTTAAGAGAGACTTAAGACAGACTTAAGTTAGGAATCTGTATTAAGTCTGTCTTAAGTTTATCTTAAGACAAACTTAAGACAAAATCCTAACTTCTGTAAATACCAAAAGTAGTAAGTTTAGGATTTTGTCTTAAGTTAGTTCTGTGAATCGGCCCCTGTGTGGTTAGAGTGGTATGCACGCTTTGTCTGGAGTTGCATTGCTAAAGTGCCAGTCATATTTTTAGACAAGTTTTATCACTGTAGGAGTGACCTTCCCAACACGCCCTGTGAGAGGACTTTATCCAAATACTAGTTGTCCGTGTGCTTTGGCAGGGCTGGTGTCTGCACAGTTGTAGCCTGCAGGCTGTGACAGGGCCATAAGCAATACTGTTGTAACTTGCTCCCTTGAGCTGACCTATATGTAGGGCTGTGCAAAATGTCAGCGATTCTCTTTCTGGAACTTCCAGTAATTCTCGTGGACCCCTCAGTGACCAACTGCAGGTTGCAAAGTTCTCTGCATTTGTGCTTTCATCTGAAAATGTCTGCATACCTTGAAAGTATCAACTGGTGAGAAAACAGTGCATCCTTTTTCACCACCAATTAGCACTTGCGAAAAAGTATCACCAGATTTCCGTGAAAGTATTTCCACGGATCTAAATGTAGGAAAAGTAGTAAACACAGCGAGCTGGGAGTAGCTGAATAAGCTTGATTGATGCAGGACTTTGCTTGTGTAATAACATCTTCCCATGCCCCTCCCACTGGAGGTGTCAGTGACTGGTATCACAACAGTAGTGATAAACGGCTACATGCATCATTGTAGGATTTTGCGATTCCTAAATTGCGAAAATTAAGGAATCACAATTTAGGAATTGCAAAATCCTATGCATCATGAAATCTCAAAAGTTTTTGCGATTTCTTAATTTTCTGTATTTGCGATTCTGGCATTACATTGATTCCTATGGGCCTACAGGCCCATAGGAATCAATGGAAAGGCATTAACTTTTTGCGATTTTTAGTTTGCGAATCACAATTTGTTGATGCATTTCAAGGGTGCTGACGGGGGTCCAAAGGCCCCCCCCTGCACCCTTGAAATGTTTTTTTAAGTGCAAGTTTCACACACACATGTCCAAAGGACATGTGTGTGTGTAATGTGACACTTTCAAAAATGCTTTTGTGAGCATTTTTGAAAGATTTCGCAAATTAACACGAGGGTCAACCTCGTGTTAATTTGCTCCTCCTATTTGCGAATTCGGAATTTTTTAAACATTCATGCATTGCATTTAAGGAATCGCAAAAATGCGATTCCTTAAATGCAATCGCATTTTTAGAAATCACAAAAAATTGCGATTTTTGAAAAATTGTTTAATGCATCCCAAAAAGTGATTTTGGAATCGCAAACGGACGAATTTTCCGATTCGCACCATTTGCGACTCCAAAATAGCTTGATGCATGTGGGCATTAGACTCTGTGACAGGGCTATCATCTCTTTGTGCGACCAGCTGAGAATGCTACTCTGAGCCTTGCTATCTCCCCTGAACATACACATGTAACATGCCCTAAAGAGTCGTGTTCCCTGTGAAACACGCATTGGCACACATATAGCATGGAAGCATCATGCTCCAAGTAAAATATCTTAGTATACCCGCTGTGCGCTACACTATGAGTTAACTCACTGGCTTCCAGGTGGTGGCGCCTGCAGCTTCTCTATGGCTTTACACATGCCGCATAAATGTGATGCAGTGAGCTGGGGACCCATGAGAGTGTTAGTCAAGCAGCAGGTGCACTCTCCAGACATGCTTGAGACCTGGGATGCGTTGAGCATCTCTGGAGGGAGCACGTGCTGCTTGGCTGACACTCTCATGGCATACCTGCTCACTGCATCACATTTATGCGGCATGTTTGGCTGTCAGTCAGTCTCTGGATTCTGTAGACATTGAACATAAGAGGATCATGGTTTAGGGGAGAGGTAAGGTTGTGTATGAGGTCAAGACGTGCTACAATCAGAACGCAATTAAAATTGTAAAACACCTATCCTCCTCTCCCTGTGAGGCAGCAGGAAAGTACCCACTGTTGTACAGCGACCCTGTTTAGTCTCAGGGGCAGGGGCTTATCAACAAGTAGCGATATTTATCGCTAAAGAAGCATAGCGACAATTTTTTTATCGCCAAGCATCGCCGGATTTTATCACAGAGATAACGTGCTAGTAGCAACGTTTATCTCCAATGCAATAAAATATCTGGTGATAGCGGCCAAATGCGTGAATATCACTGGAAAACCAGCGATGTTCAGGCATTAACGCCAATAGGGTCTTAAGCTGAATATCCACCTCCCATTGGCTATACAGGTTAAGAACTGGTCTGAGCAGGCGCAAAAGCGGCGATATTTTCATTGCGCCTGCCTTGATAATGTGCCCCTCAGTTTTTCTTTCCTTTTATCGGCTTCATTTTTCGGTATGCTGTCACTATTTAACAAGCAGTAGCTAAGCCAATAAATCTGACCTTGGTAAGCTGGTGTAATGGTTATATTTCTTTGTTATTTCTTATTGCAAACATATGCCACAAAAATAAAAAAAGATGAAAAGAAGAAAAGAAGAAAATATGTTGCTGCCGAAACGCGGCAGCCATATGCTTGTACTAAAAGTTTTACATTTTAAAAACCATTAAACATCACATATCATTTTAATGGAACAGTACGGTGCTTCTAGCAAGCAGGTGCACATAGGACAGGTGCATAAACCATTTTTTTGCTTTAATATGCAGTACAGGAAAATGTGATTCTCAAGGACGTTTAAAAGTTTAATATTGGATAAATAATGCAAGGGAGAAAACATCTGCAAAGGAAAGCGTTGGCCTTCCAGCCTCAGCACTTCTTTTAGATGAATGTGTACAAGTGATGAGGTCAAGAGTTGGCACTCTTAGTACAAGTGAGTCAATGGATGACGTGGATGACGCATTTCCCATTGCTTTGTGATGACATGTAGAGAGCGCGCGGAAGTTCATTGCCAAAACAGATGGAGGAGTCAGGACAAGCAAAGAGACTGTTACAAAATGTTTTTCGTAAATGTACATCGTATATTTATTTATGTGCACCTTACTCATTTGAACTATGGCAGAAGCAATAGTAGTTTGTCAAAATTATCTGAAAAGATTACACTATGAGGAATATGAACAATTTGCCTTTTAAACAGTTTTTTTTCTATGTATTAGTGTTCCCACTTGACTGGCAAAAAAACAATGCAAAGTTACATTTGCTTTTGTTCTGTTTGGGAAGACTTCATACAGAATGAGCTATGTGTCTTCCTAAATTGTCTGTGTGTGATTTTGAACAAAGTCATTATGCAAGTTATAGTTAACTTAGTAAACGGTACCTAGGTCCACTAGAATTGTGCAATTTTGTGCCCACTGTGTTTTCCAGCTAAGTATGGATTTGCCACATAATACATCATCTGCTGCATATTCTGTGGATTCTAATAACAACTCTGATTTGAGCTCAAAAGGATTAAAAGTTACAAAGAATGCTGCAGCACGTTACAAAGCAGTGGAAGGCCTTTTCCAAAGGTTGACTGGTCCCCTATCTGTTTCTTATTGCTGTATTTGGGTGTTAAACTGGTACTAATGAAGTGAAACTTCATTATTTTTTTATTCCAATATAATTTTTATTGTTTTTTACAACATATAGGGGCCGATTCTGATTCGGGAAAATCCTGTACGAATAGCCATACGGAGCATTTTTCCCGTACGAATCGTAACCTCGAACGTCCCCATATGTACGATGTAGTACGATGCGTACCCAAAGCAGTTCTCTGTCTGAATCGTACCAAAGCCCGTACGACTCAATAATCCGTACGAATCGCATTCGGAACGCGCAGTACACTCGATCGAAGCATCATTTTCCGACCCAGCAAGTACGATTCGTCCAGTCAACACTCCGTACGACTCTTTTTTTATGAGAGCTCAAAACATCCGGAAAAGCAGAATTCGACTCGTAATGCATGCGAAACAGACCCCACAGCACGGTGCGTACACCCCATGATCGTAGGGTTACGGTTCGTACACCCCATAATCGTAGGGGTACGGTTCGTACACCCCATGATCATAGGGGTACAGTGCGTACACCCCATGATCGTAGGGGTACGGTTCGTACACCCCATGATCGTAGGGGTACGGTTCGTACACCTACGATCATGGGGTGTACGAACCGTACCCGTATGATCATGGGGTGTACGAACCGCACCCCTACAATAATGGGGTATGAACCATACACCTACGATCATGGGGTGTACCAACCGTACTCCTAAGGTGTACGAACAATACCCTATGTGATTGTGTGGCTCTCCCTACGAATTGCTCATACGCGACGTTTACTGTACGAATCTCGTACTCATTCCCTGGTCCGGATCGTACTTGTCGGGTCGTATTGCATGTTTACAATTTGTACGGTTCACTTTCAGGGTCCGTTTCGCACGGATTTTCCCTTGCGTTTTTACTACGGATCGTACTACGTGATTCGGACGGATTTGTACAATTCGTACGGAAATGGCTACGAATTCGAATCGTTGTACGGATTTGTATCCCGAATCGGAATTGACCCCATAACATGTACTCGTCAAAGCTTTGTCGTTACAGGGTGGCAGCCCAGACTGGCTCTGTTAATGGTAATACAGTTTCACATTATATATGCTTGCCCAGTAAGAGGAAAGGAATAAGTGAAAGGGGAAAGGATAGGAATTAAGGTAGAGAGAAAAGGAGATAGCATACCAGAAGTTTACTTTCTACTCAATAGTGTCTTGATCCAGTGGGGTTGTGATTTCGAGCCAATTTTTTAATTTTGTTAGTACTATTCATGGTGGTTCGTATGGGTCTAGGAGTTTGTCCAAGGACGCACACATTCCCCTGTAGGGTTATCTCCATGGTGAGTTTTACAGGGCAGTGTTGTCAGCGCCTCTAAGGTACGTCACCCAGTTGAGCCAACACTTGTAAGTTGCCTTCGAAGTTTCTTTCCATTTGGTGAGTACTATTTTAACTGCCGCTGTTAGTAGGAGATCCAGTAGGTCTCTGTCCTGTTGTGAGTCTAACTCTGTTTTCATAAATGCGGTGTTAAGGGTAGCAAAATCTGCTTTTAGTGTGCATCCTAACGTTTTATTTACGAAGGTGAAAGTTTTCTCCCCAAAAATTTTAACTTTGGGACAGTGGTAGATAAGGTGTGCCAGGTCCCCCTTTTCCTTGTGGCAATTCCAGCACTGGTCATTTTCCCTCAGGCCCAGAGTCGCCAAGCGAGCCGGGGTCCAGTAAGTTTTGTGTAGGAGCTAGAATTTTGTCTGTGCTAAAACCGGGGAGATTTTGTTTTGTGTGTGGGAGGTCCAGAGGAGGTAGAGTTCTTTCTAGCTGAGTGTGGAACCAATTTGTTTCTCCCAGTATGTGATTGTTTTGTCGTTAAGTTTGGTGGAGCTGGGTCACAGTACTCTGTAGAGGTGTGACCTGGTGGCCTATTCTGTTGAGATTTGCCATGTTTTGGATGATTGAGGGCTTGTGCTTTGTAAGTTTCGCTTTGGACAGGGCTGTTCTGATTTTAAGGAAGTTGGAAAGTTCTATGTCTGGTAGATTGTGCTTTGTTTTTAGCATGCTGAAGGTGGAGGGGCTTTCCCCCTCATCCAGCTGAGCTGGGTAGGAGATTCCTAGTTTTTTCCACGTATCTATGGATAGAGGCTTCCCCCTGTATTTTATATTTGTGTTTGCTCACAGTGATTCCCACATTCAGTTTTTTACGCTATGCTCCATATTTTGGTCTATTTTAAGCAGGGCATTTTTTGTGTTTTTGAGCATTGGGTTTGCGGCCTGTGTCTGTTTGTTGGCTGTGAGGAGATCTATTGGCTCATGGTTGTTTAGTATGGCTCTCTCAATTGTAAGCCAGACCGGTGTATACTCCTGGCTAGGCAGGACCCAGTAGGCCCCCTGTTTCGCTAAAAAGGCAGTTTGGAATGTTTTGAAGTCTGCCACATTTAGTCCTCCCAGTTTCTTGTCTAGCCTTACATTTTTAAGGCTTATCCTCGCTTTTTTATCCCGCCATAGAAATGTATTTATCATCTTGTCAATTTTGCGGTGGAACTCATCCGTGAGTATAAGAGGGAGCATACCCGACAGGTAGTTGACCATTGGAGTAATCATCATCTTTACTATCTCTATCCTCCCCCACCATGTTATACATTTGGGTGCCCAGGTCTCCAACAGCGTCTTTGTCTTTTCTAACATTAGCTTTTCATTTTGGTCGAGTGTGCTTTTGAGGTCTTTGCCGAAATGTATCCCTATGTATTTGATGAACCCGGCTTACCAGGCTAGGCCCGAGTTCCCCAGTATCTCTCTAGTGGTGTGGATGTTAAGTGGCTTGCATTCCGACTTATCCTTGTTTAGCTTGTAGCCAGAGTGGATTGAATACTTTCCTATCGTCTCCATGAGGGCCATGATGGAGGAATCGGGACTCTCTGTGACTATGGGAATGTCGTCCGCGTACGCAGCTAGTTTGACTGTGACCTCATTGATGGTGATCCCCTCATCTCCTCATTGGCCCCGATATCCCTGATCAGAGGTTCCAAGGCCAGCAGAAACAACTAGGAGGAGAAGGGGCAGCCCTGTCTTGTCCCTCGTTGTAGGATGAAGGATTCTGAGACCGCCCCATTGACTACTATTCGAGCTCAGGGGTTTTCGTACAATGCCATTACTTTCCGTGTATTCGATTCTCCCAAGTTGTATGCCCAAATGCACTGCTCTAGGAAGTATCAGGATACCCTGTCAAACGCTTGCTCGGCGTCTAGAGTGATAGTCACTGCTGGTTCGTCAATCTTGGTGGCCCGTTCCAGTATGTGGCACAGGAGTCTGGTGTTATGATGTGACATGCGGGTCTTTAGAAATCCTACATGTGAGTTGCTTATCAATTGTGGTAGTACCGTGTTTAACCTTGAGGCCAGGATTTTGGTGTAAACATTGCAGTCTACATTGATTAGTGAGATGGGCCTGTAGTTTTGGGGCAGCTGTGTTGCTTTCCTTTGGGATAACTATGATGTTTGCCTCCGTCATGGTTCGTGAAACCGCTCCCACACCCTCGCAGTGGTTGAACACTTTTTTCATAGTTGGGTGGAGGTGAGTAAGGAACGTTTTATAGAAAGTGGCCATGTACCCGTCTGGCCCCGGAGCCTTATTGTCTTTGAGAGACCTAACCGGCATCTCAATTTCTGCTGAGCTTATTTCCCGTCCCATTGTCTGTCCTTCTTCATTCGTTATCTTTGTGAGGTTTAATCTCTCTAGGTATCCTGTACACTACAATTGTTAGTCTTCAGTACAGATTCTTTAGAGAATTGGTCCACTGATATAGTATGTCGACGTTTCAACCCCGTCACAACGAAAAGCACTGCCGGATGGAGCGAATCTTGCCACCGGTTCTCCGCATTCTTTCCGAATAATTTGAAATATCCTTACGGACCGATCCAAGCTTCAATTAAGTCTCAGCTGGAAACGGATACAGACTACTTAAATACAACTCTCATTGGCAAAGTACAGGCACCGCTGAGAGGAATTGACATTATAGAAGCCCCCTGCCAGCAAACCTCAATCTCCACAGGGTAGCCCGGCTGGGCTTGCCAGGAGGCTGCCTTCCACCACTCCCACCCCATACTGTCCTGATGAAGACCCGCATAGACGCCCCAAGTGCGCTAGTACAGGGTCGAAACGTCGACATACTATGTCAGTGGACCAATTCTCTAAAGAATCTGTACTGAAGACTAACAATTGTAGTGGACAGATAACATGTACTGTTATAAAAATAAAAATATTGGTCACATCTCCCCCTTTTTCTTCCCCCTTGTCCCTCACCAATATTGAAAATTGAACTTGTATATATTGTATATAGCACTGGCACAATTTGCACTGAGCACCAACTGTCACAAATGTAACACCCTGCCCACCACTGTATATTTTTGACAGCCTATTTATTACCTCAAATGAAAGAATTTATAAATGGCTATAATTTATAAAGTATCTTGCAATTAAGGCAAATGGTGTGGATTCTTCTCTTTCTCTCTATTTAATAGTTGAACTTGGATTGAGTCGCACTACAATGATTGAATAATATTGTGTGAAATATTAGGTAATAAGTAAAGAAATATATTGCACCCGAATAAACCAACTGTTTGTAATAACTGTAGTACTGCCCAGGTTCAGAGGGATACTGGGTTGCCCCATTTTGTAAACTTAACTAGGTATCCTGTACAGCCAACCTGGTCTAGAGATTGGTCCTTTCAGTAGAGTTCTTGATAGAACTCACTGAATGTTCGTAGGATCTCCTTGTGTCTTGTGTGTGTGATGTGTTGTGAGTCGGTGATGGATGAGATGGTGTGCTGTCTTTGTTTGTGTTTCAGGTAAGAGGCTAGGATCTTCCCTGCTTTGTTTGCCTCGCAGAGGTTAAATGCCTTATATTTGTTTACCCACAGTCCAGCCGTCTAGCTCAAGATTTTACTGTATTCGTATTTTTTCTTCTAAGCTCTTTTAGGGCGCTACTGTTATTTGTGTCTGTGATGTGGATTGACTCAAACCTTTTGATGTCCTTTCCAAGGGGCCTATTAGGGGACTATTAGGATGGCGGACGGACCTGCGTCCATCCGCCACTCCCGAGGTGGAGGGACCGTCTGCAGGGGCAGCGGCGGTCCCTCCAGTGCAATTAGGAGGTGACCGCCACCCTGGCGGTCACATCCTGTATCTTTAACCTTGCGGCGGGTGCTGCTTGAAGCAGCACCCGCCGCAAGGTTAAAAATGCATGTTTAACATTTACATGCACAAAGCGGCAGGCACCGTGCGGTGCCTGCCGCTTTGTGCATGTAAATGCTGGGGGGTACCATAGGTTTTTTTCTGTTAATTTTGGGGGCTTTTTTATGCAGGGGAAGATCTTATTACCTTAACTCTAATGTCCCTTCTCTAATGTCCCTTTTTGTTATCTTTCTTCCTTTCAAAAATCTTTATTTCGATCACTGATCATAAAAGATACATAACAATATATACAATTAAAAACGTATTAAACCAGTGTGATCCAATAGTTAAGATATTTGAGTTTAAATACGTATAAAACAATAGATACAAATCGATTTGGTGGGAACCGTTATACCAGTCTTTTCATAGCTCGGCTGCGGGTGAACCACAATGACGTCAGAAATTTTGAAATTGCAAAAACCACAGTGGGAGAAAGGTCTGATTTTAAAACTCTGTAGGCAGTTTGGTAAGATCTAAATCCCAGGTTCCTAAGTAGCGGGACTAACCAGTATTTCCTGCTCCGCTCGTAGCCCCTGCAGAAGAAGACCGCGTGCACGTCATCCTCCTTCGGGTGTGCACACATTGGGCAAGATGATACGGTGGAGCAGGTTTTCCAGGACGCTGTAAATGAAGCTAGTGGAAGGCATCCATATCGCCACTGTAAAAACAATTTCCTCGTTAATGGAGGAGCAATCTCATCTAGAGTTTTTTCGAGGAAATAGGAGTCTTTCACTTTCAGAAATAAGTTTGTCAAGGACCCCTCTCGAGTGTCATTAGTGGCTTTTGTGAGCATCAAAGCATAGTAAGCACTCACAATTACCTTTTTTGGAATCCTGGTACATGAGTTCGAAGGGTCCGTCCATAATTCCGGGTAGCCCAATTCCTCGAACCTCCCCTTTACATACGTTAGCCACGGAATCTTCTTTATGTTCCGTAGTTCCAGGAATTCCTGTAATTCCTCTCTATAGTTTACGAGATCTGGGCTACTCCACAAACGCCTCCAGAATGTTAAGGGTTTAAGTCCTAGCTCCTCTGTTATGGGTTTAATTCCCAGATCTAATCTAAGGGGTAGTAATGGAGTGCTCTGGGGGAGGGCAGCTACTTGTCTCAAAAATTTGTTTTCCGTGGACTGTAGCTTTGAATGTTGGATGTGGCCCCACAACTCACCCCAGTATGTAACCCCCGCCCCGGCTTGTGTTTTGTATATATGAATAATTGGGGTAAATGGTCGATGGCGTGATTTATTTGCCAGGCGCAAAGTGCCACCCGCCAACTGAGCCAGTTTGATGGTCACTTTGGCCTGGTGCGACGTCCAGGTTAAATGTTCGTTTATAGTGATACCCAGGTATTCAATATTATGCACTCGTTCTAATTGGACGGTGCCTAGCATGGGAGGGGTTCGATTTCGAGATTTGGGATTTAAAATCATAAATTTAGTTTTTTGTGGGTTTATTTCCAATCCCTGGTCAGAGCAGAAATCTAAAAAGCCATCCAAGATGCGTTGGATCCCCATCGGGGATTTAGACAGCAACAGGGTGTCGTCTGCAAACATAATTACAGGCACCCTGTTGCCAGTCAGCTTTGGGGCGTCGGAGTTGGCAATCTGTTTAGGTAAGCAACAACCCCGTTCACAAAGATGCAAAACAGGGTGGGTGCGAGCACGCACCCCTGTCTCACACCTCTGCGAACGGGGAACCTTTCGGTTAGTTTGCCACCTTTGCCACACCTTACCCGGGCATAGTTGTTGGAATGAAGTCTCATCAGGATTGCCAAAATATCTGCAGGGACTTTCAATTCTTCCATGACTTTCCACAACCTTGCTCTGGGGACTAAATCGAAGGCGGCACGTAAGTCTACAAAGATGGTATATAGACTGCCGCCCTCGATTACCGCTGTTCTCCAAAAGAGAAGGTGTAGCCTGAAGATTTGATCTGTGGTGGATACTCCCTCCCTAAATCCTGCCTGATACTGAGATAGGATGTCCATTTCTTCAATCCACGCTTGCAAACGATTCAGGATCAGTCTGCCAAAGAGTTTTTGAGATATGTCAATCAAGCTAATGGGCCGATAGTTGGAAGGGAGCAGGGGGGATCCCTTTTTATAAATTGGGACTACCTCTGCTCCCCTCCAAGTATCAGGCACCGTCATTCCCCCCCAAATGGCATTGAATATTAGTGTGAGGTACGGTGCCCATATCCCTGGTTCCTGTTTAAACAGGTCCCCCGGGACCCCGTCCAACCCCGGTGCTTTTCCGGCAGCTAGCCCTTTAATGGCCTCCCTCACCTCCTTTTCAGTGATGGGGACATCTGGGGGGCTGGGTATAGTTGAGGCTCCATCACTGTTTGATTCCCAACCACCCTCCGCGTATAATGCTTCAAAGTGGGCCTGCCATACTGAGGGGGCAATATTGGGCTCTATTGCGGAGGATAGGTCCTCCGTACCATTCGCCACTATGCGCCAAAATTTTCGGGAATCTCTAATTGCCAGTGCTTTGACGAGGTTCTCCCAATACTCAAAGTCCCATTCCGCCCTCGCGTTCACCAGAAGGGATTTATACTTTTTCCTCCTAGCGCGGATTTCTTCCTTGCTAAGGTGTCCCTTGATAGCAGATAACAAATGGGCCTTTGCCTCCCTACACGTGGCATTGTACCAAGAGGTTTTCGGCTTGTGGGCATTCCTTTTCCCCGTGGTTATGAACAGGTCCTGTTCTAGAGAGGCAATAATGCTTTTATGTGTTTGTGCTAACTCTCCTCTAGTATCTTCATCTTGGTCTTTGGTTCCTAGGTAGAAGGCATTCTCCAACAAGGGGATTAACCTTTCATATAGGCGGGGTATTGTATCCATACTATTCGCCAACTTCTCCCACTTGACTTTCCTGCGGTTGTTTTCAAGTAGGAGGCCCGTCTTTTCTTTGCCCAGTCCCTGCGATGTGTCCTCCCTCCCAGGAAGTGAGTACATCAATTCCAAAGAGTTATGGTCACTATCCGTTCTTGGGCAAACTTTAAAGTCGACTATTGCTGGCCACATAAACGTTTTAACCATAATGTAATCCAGTCTGGACTCACTACCAACTTTATTGTAGGTAGGATTACTAGGTATATCCGATTTGCAACGGCCATTACACGCCCTGAGACCAAAATTAAGAGTGTTATCATATTTAGTCAACTCCCCTTCTAGCCAGGCCATGCGTCTAAACCCACCAGGTGGCCAACCACCAACTGCACACAACCAACCCGAAATCAGCACAACCTCTGTAGGGGCCCTGCAGCCAACTCCGCTCTAGGCTGTGCAGAGTGGGGTGTTGGCCTCAGGGCATGGCCAGAGGCCAGTCCTTACGACCAGCCCCGTAGGTGGCCAACTCTCCGCTGCACACAGCCTTTGACCATGCACGACTGTGCACAACAGGGAATAGGCCACAGGATTTGGCCTCTGGACAGGCCCTGTGGCCAATCCACCACAGATGCCCATTCTTCCTCATGGACACAAAACTCATATATATATATTTGTACGTTTTTTACTTTTTTGTGGGTATTGCGAGTCGTTCAAGTTTCTCCCCCATGGTACTTGTGCAGTGCAAGCTTCCGTAAGGAAACCTGGACTGTACCACACTACCAATGGGGGAAGCTAACGCAGTAGCTCCCACTGGAGTTCCGTGGCCCCTCACAGGAAAGCTGCATTGAGCTCGGCAGGAGTTCAGTGGTACCCGTGGCACAAATTGTTTATTTCTTTCTTAAATTTCAACCCCTGATGGTCCCTCTGGGTCCCCCCTACCCCCCACAAGTGTGTGAGGGGAACAGCCTTTACAACGCGGGCATTACCACGCGCTGCCATTACTACGCTGCTTTTACAACGCAAGTCATTTCAACGACTTGCGCTGGAGGGCGCTGTTGGACAAGGAATAGTTTAATTTTCTATTCCAACACCTTTCCTACTGTAACGTGGGCTGGAGTTGCAATAGAAAATTAAACTATTCCACTATCCAGCGCTTAAAGCGCAAGTCATTTGAACGACTTGCGTTGTAAAAACAGCGTTGTAATGGCACACGTGGTAATAGCCCGCGTTGTGCTGTCATACAACCGTCTGTGGTCAGGGTGCCCCATCCTTGATTCCTTATACCTTCTTTTTTTTACATTTTCAGAACATTGGGGCTGAGTCCCATAGGGCCAGATGTAGGTAGAATAGATTTACCGATTCTTAATTACCGAATTTTACCGATTCGGTAATTAAGAATCGGTAAATCTGAGGGGTGGATATGTAGGTATTCCAGATGTGCTGGAATCGGAGAAATTCGGTATTTACCGATTCGGTAAATACCGAATCGGTAATGCCCATTCATTCCTATGGGCTTTGAAGCCCATAGGAATGAATGGGCATTACCGATTCAGTATTTGCCGAATCGGTAAATACCGAATTTCACAAGGGTGCAGGGGGTTTCACTTTGACACCCTCTGGCCCCCCCAAAACAGGCTTGGGTGCCATGTGGCAGGCATACATGCCCCAAGGGCAGGTCTGCCTGTCATATGGCAGAGGTGTGCATGCACACATGTGCATGCACACCGGATTTGATGGTAAAATACCGATTCGGTAAGGCTTGTGGGACTCAGAAGAGTCCCACCTACATCTCAAATTTACCGAATCGGTAAAAATACCGATTCGGTATTTTACAGAATCGGTAAATTTACCGATCGGTAAATTTACAGATTCTGTAAAAATATGCCCCCTACATCTCAAAATCCATTTACCGGTCGGTAACGGCCGAAATCGGCCGTTACCGACCGGTAAAAGCCTACCTACATCTGGCCCTAAGTCTTTTAATGGCAGCCGCAATTTCTTTCCCTGTCCCGTGATAACGAAAGGGCGGATGAGAAAAAAAGTTCAAGGGCTTCTGGGAGGAATAAACTCCCTTCGCCAATCAGGGGAACCTTTGTTGCCATTTTACGGTATTGTGGGACTCCTACAAGAGTCAAGATATCTGGAACTTTTCAACTTGTTCAAGCCCAACGCAAGCACCTCTTTAGATGAGAGTTACTCAAAAATAGCTGAATGGATTAAAAATGTTCAGAATAAGCAGGCTTTCTTTGAAAAGTTCTAACTTTTTGCTAAATTTGGTGTAATTCCGATCAGGAGTTTTGCCTTGGAGAGCAAGTTCCTATGGGAATTAACATGGGAAAACAACATTTTGGGACGGGTCGTCACAAAACTTTTGAGGAAAGAGCTGAGGAGGGAAAACTTTTGGAGGAAAGTTTCCTGCAGATTAGTGAAGACACACCAAAATCATTAGCAGAAAAAGAAGCACTCTTCCTATGGAAGCAGTGACTTAATCGATATATTTTATATATTTGTGGTCGCCACTGTGTAATTGTCGGTAGGACCAATTTTCCATAGGAAATAGATTTTTTTGGTTTACTAATAGCATTGGCACAATTTGAACAATCTTTACAAAACTCCCCACATCTGGACTTCAGGCCCATGGCGCCTACTGTAAAAACAATACTACAAGTCCCAAAATACAAAGTGCTTTTAGCTAAAATGCCAGGTGTGTCTCAAGTCACATAATGCTTTTTGCCACTTGGTAGCTATGACAATCTTTCTTTTAAATGAGCTTTAAGGGGTCATAGAAAGGGTTGTGGAGGATGTCAAAACATCTGTTAAATCATCTGGTCTCAACAGAAATGACTGTAATAGTTAGGGGTCCATTAGGATGACGGGTGGACTTTGTCCGCCCGTCATCCTAGCGAGGATTGGGATCGCCCGCCATAAGGGCGGGGGTCCCGTGGGGGGCATTAGGATGTGCCCGCCACAGTGGCCGGCACATCCTGCATCTCTAGCATTGTGGCGGGCAGGTGCTCTCAGCACCGCCCGCCACAATGCTAGAAATGCATTTCAGCATTTGCATAAACAAAGCGGCAGGCACCGCGCGGTGCCTGCCGCTTTGTGTATGCAAATGTGGGGGGTACCACAGCTACTCCCCGTGTGAAGCCCCCACCCCTCCTTCACTCTGAGGGCCCGCAGGGGGCCCCCAGAGTGAAGACCGCAGGCCTTGCCGCCACGGAAAGGCATGACTGACAGCCCATACTAATATGGCTGGCGGTGTCTATGAGACACCGCCACCATATGAAACATTTTCCGCCCCGGCCGCAAGGCGACCGGGCGAAAAAGCAGCGGACGGTCTTTCCGTCCGCCGCGGTCCCCCCGCCATACTAATATGGCGGGGGGGGATTCAGGAATGGATGTCGGGCGCATTTTGGTTTACTAATAGCATTGGCACAATTTGAACAATCTTTACAAAACTCCCCACATCTGGACTTCAGGCCCATGGCGCCTACTGTAAAAACAATACTACAAGTCCCAAAATACAAAGTGCTTTTAGCTAAAATGCCAGGTGTGTCTCAAGTCACATAATGCTTTTTGCCACTTGGTAGCTATGACAATCTTTCTTTTAAATGAGCTTTAAGGGGTCATAGAAAGGGTTGTGGAGGATGTCAAAACATCTGTTAAATCATCTGGTCTCAACAGAAATGACTGTAATAGTTAGGGGTCCATTAGGATGACGGGTGGACTTTGTCCGCCCGTCATCCTAGCGGGGATTGGGACCGCCCGCCATAAGGGCGGGGGTCCCGTGGGGGGCATTAGGATGTGCCCGCCACAGTGGCCGGCACATCCTGCATCTCTAGCATTGTGGCGGGCAGGTGCTCTCAGCACCGCCCGCCACAATGCTAGAAATGCATTTCAGCATTTGCATAAACAAAGCGGCAGGCACCGCGCGGTGCCTGCCGCTTTGTGTATGCAAATGTGGGGGGTACCACAGCTACTCCCCGTGTGAAGCCCCCACCCCTCCTTCACTCTGAGGGCCCGCAGGGGGCCCCCAGAGTGAAGACCGCAGGCCTTGCCGCCACGGAAAGGCATGACTGACAGCCCATACTAATATGGCTGGCGGTGTCTATGAGACACCGCCTCCATATGAAACATTTTCCGCCCCGGCCGCAAGGCGACCGGGCGAAAAAGCAGCGGACGGTCTTTCCGTCCGCCGCGGTCCCCCCGCCATACTAATATGGCGGGGGGGAATTCAGGAATGGATGTCGGGCGCATTGCCTCCGCCAGCCTCCGCCAGCCTGGCGGAGGCAATCCTCCCGACATAGTAATGAGCCTCTAAGACTTCTTGTAGTAAATGCTACCAAGAGAAACAAATCAGTATTAAAGAGCAGAGCTATTCAGTGCCCCATGTCATACCCGACAAATTTGGGCAGTCATAGCTTTTTAGTCATCACCACTTTTCATATCCCAGAACACTATTCTCTGTTGGCAAAAAAGAAGTCTGGACTCTCAAAGGGCACGCGTGGCACATGACATGAGGCCACCGACAGCTACAGAAGAGAGTGAAACCTCATCTTTTTTTCATTGCTCTCACCGACTCACCACTCTCTCATCTCACAGCAGCGCGTGATACGGTTTTTGCAGCTGCCTATTGACTGGTTTTGTTAAATTATTAATTCATATTGCTGCTGAAATAAGGCAGAGACCCATCAGTGTTTGCTTCACCGTTGAATGTGGCTTCCAGCCAAGGACAGAGTCCCATTCAAGATTCCCTGGTTTATTTATAAATGCATAGGATGGGTAGTTCAGAGAACAGCTGCAGCATATAAGTGCAGTGTACCCCAGGTTCACCTTCGGTGCTCAATAGACTAATATAAGTTTTTTCACTCAAACCGCGACACGTAAACAGGGGCGACCAATGATTCTCTACGGTGCCCCCAGCCTTTGAAATAGTGTATCCAGCCACATTCGCCACACCCAGGGCAAGAGTTCAGGCAATGCAGCCTAGCAAGTAAAGCTGCTGACAATGTGAATCAGAGAGAGCAGAACTATGCCATATCTACCAAGAAGTAGTGTATTACTTCTCTCTCCCTGCGCTGGCGCACTTTGGCAGCCAACACAGGACCCCTGGGGGCATATTTATAAGTTCTGGCGCATCTCTGCAAATCAGCAGGGATGCGCCAGAACTGATGCGTCACGCAATTCCCTCCTTGCGCCACCACAGATGCGTCGTATTTACAATGCGGCGCACCATGGTGCTAGGAAGGGCAGATGCGTGATGCATCTTGTGGCATACGGGCGGCGCATTACTGGAGTCGCGTCGTAAGCGCGACGCAACTCCTGCAAAGCACAGGGGCCACCCATACATAACGTGGTGCGTCACTCCTTACGCCTGCTTCAAGCAAGCGTAAGGATTTGACGCAGCAGCGTCGTATAACTGACTGAGTGAAATCTTGTAGATTTCACTGCGTCAGTTTTACGGGGCTTTCATACGAGGGAACGCCCACCCTGTGATAGAACGCCCACATGAAACGTGACGCAAATTTCATGTGCCGCAGGGCTTTACAACGTGACGCATCTGCCTAGATGCGTCATGTTGTAAATAAGTCGCAACTAGGCGCATTGTTTACGCTGCCGCTGCGTCACAAAAGTGACGCAACGGCGGCTTAAAAGTGTCGCAAGGGGCTCGTAAATCTGCCCCTAGGTGTCACAATGCATGGACATCTGCATTGTGATCAGCCTAATTGTTGCACAGGAAGGGGTCCTTCTAGACTGCAGCACACATGCAAAGAGGAAAAAATAAATGAGAAGGGCTGAAATCATTTCTCCTCACCCTCATTGAGGTGCAAATACAGGACTAATATTCTTTGTAGATAGGGCTAGGTGGCAAATCCATTGGCAGTTACAGGGTACGCCCATGCACCATTCATGGACCACACAATTGACGCAAAGTAATGCAAGACACTGCATTGCTCTGCATTGCCTTACTTTGGATTACAATCCAATATAAACCACAATTTGCGCTGGATTGTAAATTCCACCACTAGACTTTGTGTCGGGTCTGAGTTAAAAAAGAACACAAACCCGATGCAAAGCCTTTGTACATCTGGGCTCCCATTTTTCATGTAGTTTAGTTCAAGAGTGAAGACTCATCTGTTCGAACCCTGGCACATCACGTCTCCTCTGCGGGTACCTACCGTGCATTACCTTCACAACAGGAAAATATCACTTTGAAATTCAACACTTGTAAAATGACCCATCTAAACCAAAAAATCTTGAAATATTCAAAATTTGGATAAAAAAAGATTGTAAAGAAGAGGAAAATTAGGGAAGGAGGGCATCAAAGATGGGAATAGGCATTCCCCATATTAAAAAAAAAAAGAAAGCGGGGGAAAAAATTAAAAAGCATAAAAAGAAGGTGAAGGAGCAGGTGTAACTGGGTGTACATGAAAGCAAGCTTTGGCAAAGCCTTTGTGACCTAGTGCCCTTTTCAATGCAGCAAAAGCAAAGCATCGGCAAAAAAAAAAGAAAAGAGAAGACGTAAGAACGCAACAATTGCATGAGCGTATCACATCATGCGACTCCATCATTCAGTAGGTGCACATGTGTTATGCTATGTTACCATGCTTTGTATAGCGTGCAGCTGCCTCAGCAAAGAGGCATCCCAGCGATGTGTGATGATGTAAGCCACATGTGCATGCCTACTGAATGACACAGCGCCATTTTCTATATCTTTTTTGGGGCAGATTTATGATAACTGGCGCATTCCCAGGGATGCGTCAGTTATATTGCGCCGCTGCTCCGCCACCCATGGTGCGCCGCATTTACAATGTGGCGCACCATGGGGCAAAAACGGCACAGATGCGTGACGCATCTGTGCCGTAAAGGTGGCGCATTGCTGGAGTTGCGTCGCAAGCGCGACGCAGCTCCAGCAAGGCTCGGGGGTGCCCCATCTTTACAATGCTGCGTCAAGACCTACGCCTGCTTCAAGCAGGCGCAGGGTTTTGACGCAGCATTGGCCTGAAAGTGACTGAGTGAAATCTTATAGATTTCACTCAGCCACTTTTGCGAGGCGCACCTGCCCCGGAACGCCCACCCTGCGCCGGAACGCCTACAAGTGGCGCAGGGCTTTACAACGTGACGCATCTACCTAGATGCGTCACATTGTAAATGGGTCGTAGGGATGCGCCACATTTACGCCGCAGTTGCGTGACGCAAACGTGGCGCATTCCCATCATAAATCTGCCCCTATGTACCTATCTGAACTGGCGGATACCACTTGAAGCTGTAAATAAAAAATTAAAAAATTCAATTGTGCAAAAACAAAGCGCCCAGATAACAAATAAAGGGGCATATTACCAACAACTAGCGATAATTATCGCTAAGTTGGCTTAGCGGGAATATTTCTATCGCCGCCCTTCACCTGTTTTTATCGCTGAGATACCTTGCTATTAGCAAGGTTTATCTCAGGAGCGATAAAAAACAGGCGAAATGCGTGAATATCGCTGTCAATACAGCGATATTCAGGCATTACCGTGACAATGCTCATAGCTATGTTATCCACCTCTCATTGAATATACAGGCTAAGAACTGGTCAGGGCAGGCGTTAGCTTTTGGAGATATTCGCGCTTAGCGCGAATATTTCCAAAACTACGCCTATGTTGATCATAGGCGATAGCGATTGCAGCGACTGTTTTCAGTCGCTGACATTTTGGCACGCCCACTCACTTTGCATGTCATTAGCGATAATTATCGCTGACATGCAAAGCGGTACCCAAAATGATCGCTATCGCCTACAAGCTGTCGCTAACTGGTGTTAGCGACAGCTTGGTAATAGGGCGATAAAATTATCGCCGCATTAGCGGGAAAAAGTCCAGCTAAAGCGGCGATAATGGCCCTTGGTAATATGCCCCAAAATCTATTGGGGCCTCCCAAAAATATAACAAGTATTTTAAGGACCATTCCGGGTAGAGGAGCAATGATGGAGCAACAGGGAGTGAGTGTGGGATCAACTGACATGGGGGGATTAAATAAACATTTTTTAAAAGCTTGGCCAAGGGTGAAGAGAGCAACACAGAGTGCATAGGGTGGGCGGCGGGTATCCAAAAGGAAAAGCAGCACACAAGGGAGAGAGCAAGTGGGGGGAAGGAGAAGGAACCTGGATATCGATGCAAGTATTCAGGGAGGAAGAGGTCTGGAAAACACATGCACTCTCATGAAGGCTTAAAGAAAAAGAAAAAAGGATAGTTTACTAAATGTGAGCAGTGGAAGAATACATGTCAATCAAAAGGATGGTAAAGAGGCAGTGCTCAGGGGAAAACAAAACACAAGTAGAAGAAGGTAAACCAACTCTACATTACTAGGGAGGTCCAATAGAGGTTCTCGCCTAATAGACAATTATAAGGTTTCTGAAAGGTAAGAATGAAGGGAGAGGTGGAAGAGAAAAAAAAAAGAGCTATTAAAGAGTTTATCACCGTAAAGAAAAAAATAGAGAAAAAACCCCAAAATAAAACAGGATGTAGTAATCAAGGGAGAATGTAGATGAGTATTTCATGTTATAAAAAAAAGTAAGGACAAACAGGAGAACACAATTTGAAATAATAATACTTACAATCATTGGGGCCGATTCACAGAACTAATCTGAGATAAAATCCTAAACTTATGACTTTTGGTATTCACAGAAGGCATTTAGTAGTAGTAAAGTTAGGAGTCCTAACTTTACTACTACTAACTGCCTTCTGTGAATACCAAAAGTAGTAAGTTTAGGATTTTATCTTAGACTAGTTCTGTGAATCGGCCCCAATATGTTTGAATGAATTACGTATATTTGCTCAGCGTGCTGTCTTACTATGAAATATTGGAAAGAAACCTGGAGAGGAGAAAGCCTTGCTCATAAGGTAACCCATTTAGTTCCAAACTAGGGCACTTCCCTGTCCCCTCCCCCACCTCCATTTCATCCAAGACATGCTGGGTTTCTGCCATGCTATAAAGTTACAAGGTAACAGTTATAATGTTTCAATGTTACATTTATAACGTTTCAATGTTACAATGCTACCGTGTTATAATGTCACGTTATAATGTTACAGGGAGGCTTTGAACTCTTGACCATGGGATCCTATTAGTGAAACTTGCCACTGGCTCAAACACCCCAATCAGCCTTCTCGTTTGCACCATTATGGCTGCTTGGCCAACAGTGGGTACACTCGGGAGAGCGCAGCACTGCCCGATTCCGCATTGTTTCTGCCTCGTTTAACTAGTAAAGTTCCGAAAATACATCTCCACTTTTATTTAAAAAGTGATGTGGAAGTATCTTTGAGACAAACTCAGTTTGGACAAAAATAGTATTTATTTTATGAACACACACACGCACCAGGCGGGTACTAGAGCCACATTTCGGGGGTGGGGCTCTGAAAAAGATTTCGGGGGGGGGGGGGGGGGGGCTAATTCTTCCAACCAGAGACAGAGTGGCTGTAAGAAGGGGTGAACACACAACAAAAGCCTCATTTACAACTAAATGGTCTTTTAAAGCCCTGTTAAGTACTCGGGTGCGGATGCAATTAGATGCTCGCCAGCCAGCGAAGACATGTAAGCCCGGGCTGACACACAGGACGTGGGGCTGAAGTCCCATGAGCCCAATGGGTGATACACGCCTGACACGCATGCACACACGCATGCACCCTCCCCCCATTAGTTATAAGGAATTATAAGGAAATAAGCCTGATACATATGCTTAGGAATTGTTGGAAAGTGTGTTTTTCCATTCCCTACTGTGCAAGCAGAGACGCATGGGCAGCATGGTTATGTCCTGTATTTGCACCCCTGCAAAGCATCCGTAGTTCGCCCTATGGGCGTCAGTAGTCTGGTCAGTGAGTCATGGGTCCTAGTGCGAGGAGCAAAATGGCCCTCTGGTTTAGCACACCCATCAAGGATCTAGGCCCCGGTGCCACTGCACCTGCTACATCACTGGTAGCTATACCTGTGAGAAGTGTAGACCTCTGCTGATTAGTTGGTGCATGCCCAGAAAGGGACACATCATGTACGTGGTTGTCAGATGATGAGACACCGCCCCATCCCCTTGCTCTGGGAGCAAGAGCAGTGTGTGCAGTGAGCCTCAACACCACCCCCACCACCGAGCACCAGGGACACTGATTTCACCAGTGACAGCTCCAACCATGAAGTGTCTCAGTGTCCCTCAGCGTTTGTCTGCGTGCCCTGGGACGTTCAGTAATGATGAGCTCACCCGGGCTAAACAAAGACGGCCTCATTTACACCTTTGTGGCATAGGGCATCGGGGCAAGGCTTCTTCAAGTGCTGCCCTGCGTCACAAGGAAAGGGCAGGAATACGCCATATTAATGAAATGCGCCCCATACTTTTCCACAAATTGGTGCCTAGCGCCAAGGCAGGCACCCTTGCACCATAGGGCAAGGGTACCTGCGTTGTGAGCAGGACTGTTTTTGTGCTGGAAGGGGTACCTTCCTGCACAGAAACAATTCTAAGAGGCGTTTTCTTCTTTCTAGCTGTGCTGCAGAATGCAGCACACATGGAAAGAGGAAAAAACGAGGAGAAATAGAGATATTTCTCCTCTTTACTCTTCCCCTGAGGAGGCGCACAGTTTTGATGCATTGCCAGGTATACAGATCCTTGTACTCTGGAAATGTGTCAAAACCCATGGGTGTTGCATGGGAAAACCCACCGCCACGCCCATGGAACGCCTCCTTGACGTATTGCAATGCAAGGCAGCGTTGTGCTCTGCCTTGCCTTACTCCATAGCAATGATGCCATGCAAAGCCATGCAAGGTGGCTGTGAGTCACTTCATAGATATGACTGAGAGGCCTGCGCCACTGGAGAGTCACAAAAAGTGACGCTCTCGTGGCGCAGGCCTCTTGTAAATAACTCTCAAAGGGTCCACTCTGAACCATCTCAGAGCCCCTTTTTTGACCTTCGCCAGTGCTCAGCACCGGAAGGTCCTGGACCACTTGAAGCTCTGTCCGTGATATATCCTCAGTCTGAGAATACCAGAAACGTCAAAAAATGGAACAAATTTTACAAATGTTTACTTTCTACATTGTTGTGGGCAAGCAGAGGAGTAGGACAGTGACGGAAAAGAACAGGTTTTAGAGTAAAGGAAAGTAAAGGAACATACCTGCATCTGTAAAACCCAGAATACTTGTCATCTGCAGGTCTCCTTAGTACCAACTATAATAGCCCGGTAAAGCTATAACTTATATTCCAGAAAACAAATGATGGACGGAAATATCTGCGTTAAAACCATTGTTCTTTTACCCACTACGACACCCCAGTTTGGACCCAGCCATATGCAAATCAGTCTTGACCCTGTGCCTCATGGGAACAGTCCATACCGAACTGCCAGGCCAGATCCTCCCTGGTACCGGTTTCAGGGTATGTCACCCTTCTTCCAGGCTAGCTTGAAACCAGTGGTACAGTGAGCAAGGCACCCACGTCTGGGCATACCCATCTCACTTAGGGCGAAAAGTGTTACAGCAAACAAATCATGGATGGAATGCTGACAATGCAATCATTCTCCCCTCAGTCAAAAGATCTGGGTTAAATCCATCGTTCTTTTGCCCACTACACAACCCCAGTTTGGACCCAGCCATATGCAAATCAATCTTGACCCTATGCCTCATGTGAACAGTCCAGACCGAACTGCCAGGACAGGTCCTCCCTGGACCGGAAACAAGCATCCTGGGAGTGGTTTCAGGGTATGTCACCCTTCTTCAGTCAGACTAGCTTGAATCCAGTGGCACAGTGAGCAATGGACCCACGTCTGGGCATATCCATCCCACTTAGGGCGAAACGTGTTACAACAAACAAATGATGGACGAAATGCTGACAATGCAAACATTCTCCCCCAGTCAAAAGATTTGAGTTAAATCCATTGTTCTTTTGCCCACTTCTCCACTGTTGTTTTTGCATTTGTCACCCCGAATGGGACGGGTAGTCTCAGACGTGAGTCCTGTGCTCTCCATGCCACTGGAATTAAGCTATCCTGGCTGATGAGGGCTGAAAGCCCGAAACCGGTCCTAGGATGCTTGTTTCCAGTCCAGGGAGGACCTGGCTTGGCAGTTCGGGCTGGACTGTTCCCATGGGGCACAGGGTCAAGACTGATTTGCATATGGCTGGGTTCAATCTTGAATGGCATAGTGAGCAAAAAAAAATATGGCTTTAGACCCAGATCTCTGCACTGGGGTGAATGTATGACATTGTTCAGCATTCGGTCCATCAACTGTTGTTTTTGCATTGATAACTTATATTCCAACCATGACCTATTGACTATAACGCGAGGTATGCAGCGCGCACAGAACCAGCTGAGCTATCTTCACCACTGAAGATCCCATCCATGGACCCCACAAGTACCAGCGAAACTGTCCGCTCATCGCTGCAGCGCCACTTGCTGGTCCATCTCCGATGACTTGTCTCCAGATAGAGAGACGCTAATGTGACTGTGGCCAGGTGCACACATTGTTTGTAGGGAATAACATAAAACTGCCCCAGGTATGTGCATCACATTCCCGGTTCCTAAACTAATTAAGAAGTAATTGATTTGGAAGGCAGCTGCTGGCCTCAGTTTGCTTTCTCTCAGAAAGCGCGTTTGGGCCAGAAGAAGAGGATGGGCAGGTTGGAAAGAAGGAGAGAGTGCCCCTGATACTCCCGGCCATTTAAAGTAGGGATACAACTAGACTCGACTTTCGGCGGGAGGCTAAGGGCCTCATCTATGAAAAGTGACGCATCACTGCGTGAAAACAGCGATGTGTCACTTTTCATTGCGCCCTCCTTGCGACACCAATGATGCGTCATATTTACAGTATGACGCATCATGTCGAAAGGAGTTACAGATACGTCAGTATTTCTGACGCATCTGTAGACGCAAAAGTGACACATTTCTGGAGTGTGTCACAAAAGTGACGCAACTCCAGCAATGTGTCCTTTCACATGGGGCAGGCCCCATGTGAAAGGTCTTGTGTCAGTCTTACACCTGCTGTGAGGCAGGCGTAAGATTTTGACGCATTTGAGTCCTAGAAGTGGCGCAGTTAAATCTCATAGATTACACTGCGTCACTTCCATGACCCTTTCTTGCGTCAATACGCCCCCCTTGCATACATTATACCTGGCGCAGGTATAATATGGCGAAGGGGTTTACAAAGTGACGCATGTACCTAGATACGTCACTTTGTAAATATGGCGCAACAAGGTATATTTTTTACGCCACTGGTGCATCACAAAAAGTGACGCCGGCGGCGTAAAAGTGACGCAAGGCCTCATAAGTGAGGCCCCATGTCTTTAGTTAGTGACGCAGAACAGGCATCTCAAGCAATGAGGCAGAGACATTTTTTTTAGCCTGTATGAGAGAAAGAAGTGCCGAACTGCAGTTTAAACGTATTAGACAAACACAATTTTATTATGGGCGACAGACGGGAGTCCGTATTTATCCCTAGATTCCTCAATTGGACTCAGTTGCTGGTGGTGGGCCGACTTGCTGAAGCCATATTGTTGATGGGCGGTGTTTGATCCTTATCCTTCATATGGATATTTCCATTCATGATGTGTTTATTTGGCTGTGGTTAGATATCAATTTTTTGACTTTGAGATGTTGTCCGATTAAGAGTAAGTTAAAGTCAGATGAGTTTTCATAATTAAGTACGATTTGTTTATTATCTGCTTAGTAGTGAAACTTGAGATGGAAGGGGCAGATTGGGGGCATGGTGAATGTTAATTAGGAGGTGGGGATGGTCAGTACATTAGTTGTGAATTGAATGGAGCTGACATGAACGGAGCCGTAAGATGAGGATCCGTCTGATAGAAAAGATTGAATCTGCCTCAGTCACGCGCCCTGCACTCTGATGTTGTCAGGTCTCTGTAGAAGCCTGGGATGGTGAACAGTATCAAAGGCAAGGGAGTGTTCAAGTAATAGGTGGCGTTGCTCCAGTTTTAATCCACTGTTGTTTTAAAGTCATTGCTTTGGGAAATCACTGCTGCTTCTGTGCCTCGGCCGAACTAGAATCTGTCTTGGTATCTGAAAGCAGGTTATTTTATTTGAATGTAGGTCTGTGTTTTGAGGCAGATCTTTAATAGTTCTATCTTTTGTTATTGGACAGTGGATAGAAGGACCTCTTGCCTTAAAGCTTATTTGGTTTAGGGAGGGTTTTATGTAAGGCATTTAGAGTTCCTTTAAGATAATACCTATATTCAACGAGTTGTTGACTGTTCTCATGGGACTAGCTGCAAAGATAGCCATTGACATGGGTCTGCAGGCAGCTCTGCTGGCCAACAGGCAATGATTAAAGATTGATGAAGCCTCGATGAGATTAAAGGTGAGTGACTGTGGGTGTTTTTCTGATTTGTTATCTGGTAAATTGTATTGAGCTTCTGGAATTGTGGTTGAGCAGGGAAAGGGATGCAAGAAGAGTGAAATTGGTGGGTGAGACGTATTGCAAATTTGCCCTTCAAACAGCAAGGGCCAGTGGTGAGGAGGACTTCAGCTGCACTGCCAAGGAATCAAGATGTTCCAAGCTACTACCACTTCAGATATTTTGTCTGGTGGACCCTTTTAACTCTGAAACTCATCGGGCTGAGCTGTTGTTTGTGACCTTGAGGCCTCTCATCAGGTCTCAAGACCTCTCAACAGCTCTCTGTGTTCAAACCATTTGCCCCTAGTTAAGGGCTCATGGTTACTCTCAGATCTGCAGGCGGGAAGTTCTCCACAGCATAGGCAGGTTCCCCTTCAGCAAGGCAGCCAGCAGGTCACAAGGAATGTTAACTTTACTGGCTCCAGTCAGCTTTCCTTGCTACCAACTCATTGTTCTTGTGAAGAAAACAAAACAAAACAAAACATGCAAGCTACTCACCATTTAGAGGGTGAGGAGCAGGTATTCCTGCATGTTTGCATTGTGTAGAGCTGGACAATTACCTGAAATAATGTGTATTTACGTCAATGGGTATACATTGAGATACAAATATGCGCTTGTTTAGTATCCACAAAGAAGCGTGTTTATAGCAGTCAAGTAAACATGTAGTGAAAAGACCATAAAATAAGCTGTATTAATTTAGGAAAAGTATAATATTGCCTGAACAGGCTGTTGGACTAAGAATGTACCCTGCGGGGTGCTCAGTCATGTTGTCATGTTCTGAGTGCTTGGCTGTGACCCACATATCTCAGTTTTGATTCTGGCTCTAGGCTCACCCTATTATAAGATGTGCAGAGACCGACCCCTGTCCATGACTCAAATGAGGCCCTGCAACAATCCTGTGAGTGGAAGGGGTGCACCAATCAGGCTCTCATTTTGCTGACAGTGGACCACCACCCTTGTCCTGGGTTTAGCATGTACAGAGGTGGTGGCAGCCTACCGTGTTTTGTGAAGCCACAGTCATGAGCAGACCTTTTATCTGTGTAGCCGGCCCAACTTGTGTAAAGTTTTGCATTAATGTGTACCCTAGATCCTAGTACTAACATCCCAAGTGGATTGTGTGTGGTTGTGGCTTGTGTAGTGCATGCAGTGTGTGCATGAGAGAGCCAGAGTAATGGAGGTGTGCAGGTCACATGATGGAAGCCCCCGGACTGCTCCTGTGCACAAGATGTAGATGAGATTACTTTTGCAAACAGTGGAAGAGTAGTGTTGTTGTTCCTGAAAATGGAGGAAGGCAACCAGGCTGCTTTAGAGATCCACTTTAGCAGCTCCTGCTGAGTGGAGCTGCTGACTAGTGTTCCTGTGGTACTGTAACTTGGTAGGTGTTTGGGGTAGGACTCTCATCTTTGTTCAGGGTGGGAGAGATCGTTTAGGTGAAACCAGCCTTTTGTCTTCATACCGATCACTGTTCAGTTTGGCTGGTGAAAAACCAGTTGCAGAAGCGTCATGCCTGCTTGGGTCGCTGTTGTAGGTACTCCAGGCTGTAGACTACCCTGCTGTGAAGAGCATCACTCTACACAAAGGCTTGACTGGAGAATAGCCTGGAGGGCACACTTGACTAAAGAACCACCGCAACCATGTTTTGAGATTGCAGACAGAGAATTCAAGTTCCTTATCTGCTTTAACTAAATAAAAGTGGGAGTTAGATCTTTGTTGCTCCAATTTCAAGTCCTTTCACCAAGGAAGGGAGTATTCTGCAGCATACTTTGAAGACTGCTGTGCAATAACCCAAACTGGTGCCTGTGTGACGGCCAGCTTCCCAGAGGAAAGGGTACATCAACTGGAGTCTTTATGTGCTGGAAGGGCTATACCCCTGACCTGAAGCGCCTGGAAGCAAGCGGTCTGCTGAGAGAGTGAAAGAGCCTGTCAAGCCGCAGGAGACGTGAATGTCCTGATAGTGCCAAAGACTGCCAGACTCTAGTATGAATGGTCTACCAGGAGAAAGAAGACTGCAGAAAGCAATCTGCGAGTCCAAAGAGGGTCAGTGCGGTCTCTCCAAAAGTGAGTTCCAAGAAGGAATCACAAGCAAGCAGTTTACCTTACAATAGGATCAATCATGGTTGACCTTGCTGCTTAAATCAAGAGCTGTGCCCATGGTGATGTAGCCACCAAAACCAAGAGCTGTTCCTGTGGCTGCCATCGCTACAGAAGTCAAAAACTGTGTCCATGGTGGACTTCACCATCGCAGCCAAGACTTGTGCACATGACGGTCAACACTACATTATTTACAAAGTGCATACCGTGCCTGCTAGCATTTGCTGTTCTGACACTCGTGTAAGTGGTGGTCCATCTGTTGCCCAGTGACCTAGAGCAGTTCTGATGCCTGCCATGAGCCCTCACTCACTTCCATTAGATGCATTCACTGAAGGCCTCACTGCTGCAGCTCTGGCTGCACCCTGCTGGGCCTACCCAGACGGAGGGCCATTCCTGCAACCATGCCGTCTCATCCTAGAAGCAGGCAAGATCGGAGACTTGTGTGCTGAAATACATAGATATCTGCATGTGGTGAGGCTTTATCTAGGAGACTGCCCTGAATTGAGCCCGACCTTAATTGAACTGGGGTACCGGCACCTGAGCCTTGATCAATGTCTCACAAAGCTAACTTTCCAGTACCTGCTTAGACTCACAAGAGGAGGGACTCATGTGAAAGAGAGAAGAGGAAGACAGTAAAGACAGTATCCCAAAGTGCAGTAGCCTAAGTGGCAGTGCATATTTTGTACATGCGGCAGTATACCATTTTAAGAATGTCTAATAAAGTACATTTCCTATCCAAACAATGCACTGGGTTGTACAAACTGACATTGTTCTGCTGGGTGATCTGAGTTCTGAGTTACTTTCCATACCCCTACACTACCTCCCTGAGAAGTGTGTGAATGGCCCAAAGTGCTTCCACTTACAGTCAAATGCTGGAGGGGTTGTACGTGGCCCAGTTTGTGAAGCTAAAGTAGGCCAACTCTGGGACATCAGAGATAAACCACCCCTGCCACCTGGCTGAGGCTTTGTAGCTCCTGTTTGCCCCATGCCCCCTGAACTGGATCTGACACATCCTCTCTGCCAGAAAGGCTATGTAATCAGAGTGACCAACTATACACTGTATGCCAGCTGAGTCTATATAGTCAGTGTCATTCACTTAATACTAAGTTTTCACACAATGGGCTTGGGTAGAAATGGTACAAGAGGCACTAAAGGCATTGAAGGAAAAGATTGAAAACAAAGATTTGTTGAATAAAACGTATGCCGTTTTAAAAGCCACTTCACAACTTTTGGATAATCACCAGTACTCCACAACTCCTTGTGTTATTCTTGAAGTGCTAATGTACCTGTTAATGTATAGTGCTATTATATGAGCTTTTAAGCACCTTATTGAATGTGTTTCAATACTTCTGAGATGTACGTTTTAGGTCTGGCTATCACCAAACCTTGAGTAATCGACGAAAAAAGCTTTAAGAAACACAATTGTCAGAGACTTTGGCTCCTCCCATATGTTTACCTTGATTACAGCATTTGATTGGGCAGAACTTGTGTGATGCTGCTGAGAAAGAGTGCAGTGCTTGTTGCACTTCTACTGACTCCTGAGTGTGTTTCCTCACCTAACATGGCTGCCCCTTTAAAATGCAATAACTTGGCAGGGTGCAAGAAGAAGACCCCTCCACAATGATGTGACAGAATGGACTATGAATATTGCTCTATGAGCAAGCAGCAGTATAACTGGTAGAAGTATTGGTGAATAGAGCTTCCCCATTAGGGATTTCCCCATCAAAAAGTGTTGCTATGTCCAGTGTGATGACTCAGCAGCATTTGAGCCTATTTGCTTTTTCTTCACCCTTTGCATTAGTGGCATTCAAAAGAAAAAAATGTGTTTTGCCCAATCTTCCCTGCACTACAGAAGTGCTGCTCACTGCAGCTTTAGCTTGCAGAGCTGTGTCGCAACAGCCTCATCCCAGTCCCTCCTCCTACACCAACCTACAACCTCACGTCTTTGGCTCCTCCATTGACTACTCCCATCTCACACACCAGCTGTAGCCTCAGCACGCTCGCTCCTCCGATACCATCCCCTGCAGAGCGCTATTGCTATGCAGGCCAACAGGGCCCAGATGTTGGTCTACATCACGGCTACAGGAGCAACAAAAGCAGCATGTCTGGCTACTGATGACCGCCCCATCTTTCTTCCCAGTGACTGTTATGAAGGACATTGGGACTCAGTGCAGGGCCAACAAACACCTCCTCAGCGGTTAAGTCTTCCCCCACCTCCCCACACCCTGAGCCTGAGCACCAGTACCACACCAGATCACAGCCACAGTTGCAGTGTTTCATCCTTAGCTGGTAGTGCTGCTCCCCGTCGTTTTGCCTGCTTTCACCACTCCCTCTTGGCTGATCCCCACAGCCTAAGAAATGAAATGAAATGAAAGTACTTGTAAAGCGCACTGCTGCCCCAGCAAAGGGGCGTCCTGGCGCTGTCTCATACCGCTGTGGAACCCTTCCTGGTGTTTCCCTGTGAAATGTCCACTCCTGGGCACCCCCAGGGTGAAGCCAGGCATCCCAGCGCTGTGGGGGCCATTGTGGAGATTAAGCAAGCTATTGCCCAGAGTTGCAGAGTGGGACTCCATGATTGGAATAGGCACCGAGGCGAGAATTATCAGGTCCGAGGAAATTGAGCCCAAGACCCGCTGAGGCGGGAATTGAACCCTGGTCCCGGGCCAGACCTCTGCATCAGGGTCTGCCGCTCTAACCATTGAGCCACACTTCTCCACTTTAAGACTGATCACTGCTCCTACACCAGCCCCCACAGCCCCAGCTCAATCTCCTTTACCATACCATCCCACAGTCTTAGTACACTATCCCCTCCTGCATAGCACCTGTAGTTACAGATGGAACTGAATAAGCATCAAGTACTGCGGGAAGGACAGATATTCCGTGACTGAATTTGCAGACATGTGTACATGTTCACAAGTGTTCAGAAGTTTAATGTGTGCTGTGTTAGAGGTGTGGTCTGGAAGTACTGAGTGACTACGAGTGATGTAAGTGCAGTGTGAGTACTGTGAGTGCAGGATGAGTGGTTTGCCAGTGTGAGAACTCAGTGACCAGCGTGCTTTTGTGAGTGGATGGGGAGAGTGAAAGGTGAGTTCAAGTGAGCAGCGGATGACTCGTGTACCTGTGTGAGTGTAGTGTGAGCTGTGTGAATGTAGGATGATGTATCCCTAGACACTCTAAATAATTCACCTTATCATCGGCAGTTGGATAGTGGAGATTCAGGGGCAATTTGAAATATAATTATTGAAGCTGACCCTGCAACAAAATGTCAGCCTTTCGGACATGCCCAATCTGGTTTTTGCAGCAGTCACACCACTGAGACCACCATGATCGCAGCAAACTACGACATCCAAGCCCTCCTCAACTGAGGGTAAACAGCAGCCTTGATCCTCCTCAACTTCTCAGCAGTCTTCAACACCGTATCCCACCACACACTGATTGAACGACTCCCCCAAATCGGCATCCAAGGGGACCCACTCAGATGGATCACCTCCTTTCTTACGGGAAGAACACATAGAGTCCGCCTTTCACCTCCGAACCCAAGAATATCATCTGCAGTGTCCCCAGGGCTCATTCCTCGGCCCCACGCTCTTTAAGGCATATATGACACCGCTGGCCAACATCATCAGATCTCACGGTTTCAACATAATATCCTACGGAGACGACACCCAATTCATCATCTCCCTCATCAATGATCCTACCACCACAAGGACCAACTTCCACAGATGCATGACCTGCATCGCTCACTGGGTGAAGAAAAGCTGCCTGAAGCTGAACATGGACAAGTTAGAAGTACTGACCTATGGCAACAAAAGCACCCCCTGGAACAACTCCTGGTGGCCCCCAGACGTGGAACCCACACCCATACCCACCGACCACGCCATACACCTCAGAATCATCATTGATAAAAAGCTTCCCATGAAGTCACAGTTCAACGCCTTCACCACCGCCTGCTTCCTCACTCTACGCATGCTATGAAAGATCTTCAAGTGGCTACCCCAAAACACGAGACGCACTGTGACACAGGCCCTCATCACCAGATGACTGGACTATGGCAACTCTTTCTATGTAGGAATCGCTGCACTCCTCCTACAGAGACTTCAGACCATGGAGAAGGCGAGCACCAGACTCGTCCCAACCTCTCCCAATGAACCCACATCACATCCCACCTTATACAACTCCACTGGCTCCCCGCACAGAAGAGATGTCAATTCAAGCTGCCGACACAAGGCTCTACACAACCAAGGACCCGCCTACATTAATCACCACCTGAACTTCCACTTACCTTTGAGAAGATTGTGCTCCATCACACTATCACTTGCCCACACACCACTGAAGGAAATGGCCTGTTTAGGGGTACCAGGGTCACTAGCGACCACCTCTCAGCCTTCCATATTAAATGTAGAGTCGGTAAGACAGGAGAGAATACAAACCAAGTATATATTTATTCTGATACACTCGAGTGGACAGTCGCTTAGGGTTGCTGCAGAGAGGACTGAAAACAGCCAACATGGAGATACATTATGTTCAGAACCAATGGAGACATGCCCATAATGGAATTTTCCAAGCAGATGCAGCTGAACAAAGAAGTACAGTAGGATAGGTTTCAACTCTGAGGCCGGGCACACCCTATCTTCAGCCCATGGTTATTCTGTCCGTGCCCACAACTAGACTGATGGGAGAAGGCCTCTATCTAGTGAAAAAGGTATGCGCTAATAAGAACAGTGTATTCATTAGCAAAGCAAGGCCATTGAGAAATGAAACTTTCCACAACTCATGGCACTGGGGAAATGAGAAGCAGTTAATAGCAGAATTGAAAATGGCGACTAAACATAAAATGGTGCTGCGAATGCTAACTTACACGGAACAATGCACGGACAAAATAGCAAAAACATTTTCATTTCATCACCCTACATCCATCAGAGCAGAAGTGGAGGATGCTCCTTTTCCTACAGCACATCAAAGACCTGGGACAGCCTCCCCACGTACCTCTGAACCATCACCTCATATCCGTAATTCCAAAGGGCCTTCAAGACCAGGCTGTTCGAATGAGCCTTCAGGACCTGCCGGTGCCTGGATACCCTGTGGGGTGATTAGCAGCGCTATACAAATCCTGATTGATTAAAACTGTGCACCATAAAACCAGGAAACTTGCTTTCAAACACTGTTTGCCTACTAGACAGAATCTGTTTTACTCTAGGCAGGTACCTTAATTCCCTGTACCTCCATGTCTTCTTTGATCCCTTTTGACAGTACCTGAAAAAAACTCAATGTAGGATGTGCCCTCTACAAAAACGTCACTTTTATATGTTTTAATAGACTTTAATGTTGCTCCATATGTTTTAGAAATTTAAGCAGGGCTCACATGACAACTAACTTGCCTCTAGGATCACCACTAGCCAGGGCCTCTGGAATTATGTGGCAGAGGAGGCAGTAGCATAGGAAGGGGAGTGCGGTGGGTGAGGGCCCCCCGCATGTCATAACTGAAGGGGGTGACAAAATGGCAAAAATATATGTTTTAAACACATATTTTTGCCATTTTGTCAATCTGTGGGTGACAAGTGTCATCACTGGGGGTGACAAAATGGCAAAAATATGTGTTTTTTCCCATTTTGTCAAGCCGGAGGTGACAAGTAATTTTTTGCACTGGGTACCACCTGATCTTGCTACTCCACTGAGAGGAGGACCAAATTATGCAGCAGTGACGACTAAATTATGTGTTAAGAAAATGAAAAATATGTGGAGTAATGCAGCACATTTTGTGATAGCATCACCTCATTATTTTTGCATTTTTTCACGTGGTAACACTGTCTTAATTATTAATACCAATTAAACATCTAAATACAGCATTGAGCAAATTAAATATGATCATTCAACCTTTGTGAAGGACCTTCCAGAGCGCAGGAACACGTATCCCCATATTTACAGTAGATTGTCATCCATTTGAGCTAAATATTATGTGTTTTTGTCAAAATCTACTGATTATGCAGCAGACAAAAGATTATGTGGCAAATGCCGAAAATTCAATATTATAAAAAGAATGCTTGAATTGAATATTTCCAGCGGCCCTGCTAATAGTATCGCAGACATGAATGTTTCATAGTTTATGTTTGGAAACAGTAAATTGTGATAAATGTCAGTCAATGCAGAAATTAATTTTGGTGTACTTAAGTGAAACGCTTCCAAGCTAAAGAAATATACGCTTTGAACTATGAGTCTTTGGTACATTTTTAAATGAATGAATTATATATGACATACAGGGCTCAGTTCCTGTTTTGAAGCTTAGAGGCACACCAGGCCAATGGCTGGGCACTTTATACTAATGTGCTGCTTGCCCACATTTGTTTTGTAAATGAAATCCTTTCGTCCTTTCTCCCACTTTGGCAGCAACAGTCCATATAACAAGAGTGTGGACACAAAGGGGGCCGGTAGCACACAAAGACCAGTGAAATAATAAATGGTCTTTTGAAGACTTGTGAGGTACTTTGGATGAGGCCAAGACTGAGTCATCCGCCCACGTGACCCATGTCCAGCCACAGTCCACGACAGCTGATGAACTACCTATGCACTCAACAGCTCAGGCTACTTGAGACAACGGTGGGGGCTAAAGCTCTTTCAATCCTAATGGCCGTTGTGTGCCTGATTGAAAGCACTACTTGCCACATCCCTGGCACGCCACACTCTGTGGCAGCAGGTACAAGGAGTGCCGCTTGGCTGTCATTAGTCCTTTTTTAGGTCTCGCCTAGGCAGTGCGCATGCGTTGCCCTAGGAGGGCCTTTAGCCATCTGTCTTCACTTTTCAAGCACTGCACTCGTGCTTGTGGCGGCAGCCACCTTGCGGGATGGAGCAGCGGCAGGCCACAAGCACAAGTGCAGTGCTTGAAAAGTGAAGGCTGCGCACACACGCACCACTCCCGGGCTTGTTTCTTTTCTTGCAGCACTCCATTGGAGTGCATGTGTTTTCTCACACACTGCCTTTTGTGCAGCTACCCCACTCAAATGCCAACCCTCTTTACGCTACCTGCCCCACTCAAATGCCAACCCACCTTGCGCTCCCTATGTTTTTGCTGTCACCACCCAGCTTGACCGTTGCTTCCCCTGCCCTCAACTTGCATGCCAGAAGCCATCCCTGCTCCTTCCTCATTCGGCATTTATTAGCAGCGGTCCTCATGGCCCCAGCGGGCTCAAAACATGCTGCAATTCTGGCCTCATTATTTAGTAAGCCTTTTTGTGATCATGCAAAAGGAGTCAGGGCCGGGCGGTGTGAGGGTTACTTGCAACTGTGTTGCATGATCGCGGGCAGCTACCTTGCTCAACCTAGGCATGGGGGATCCAGCGAGGTTCATCCCAATGAAATTTGCAGGGTTTGTGTGTGCCCCTAATTTTCAACATATCGTGGGGACACTGATTTGCTTGATCGGACAGCAGAACTGTGTAAATCCTCAATGGAGGTCCTGATCTTGCTGCTTCTGATTTACCTTAATCAATGTTGTAAGCTTTCAGGAGTTCCCGTAACCTACGTTTAGTGCTTAATTACTGCATGACCTGGAAAAGAAGTGCAGATGCACTGTCCCTATGTGTTCCTTGACCCTGTATGTGTTTAGTCTCTAAACCGTATAGCATTAGGTGCTCTAATGTTAATTTTTTTCTGATTGCCAAAGCAGTCTCCTGTCAGGAGTGGGCCACGGCTTCCCTTCTTGTGTCTTGTTCATTGAAGGTAAGTTATGGCTTTTGGTTTGGGAAGTATGCCACAACGTGAAATGTGTTATCCAACCACATATATAAGGTCCCAAAAGCGACACCTATTGGCTATGCCAATGCGTGTTATGTAACACACTTTCTTTCCGACACTATGTGCCTTTAGATCCGTAATACAGCACCAGGATACCCGCGGGGTGACAGTGTACTTTATACATGCTCCAAATAAAGAAATGCATTTACAAGAGGTCAGGATTGAGATTTATAAACATTTCTCATTGGTGGTGGAGGAGTGATGTGCACACTAGTTCTTCGTCTCAGTTCAAGGGTCTTTAAAAAAAGGGTAATTTGAGCTCTTTTTAAATGTTGAAAGCCAGGTGTTCATGTGTGGAGCTGGAGGAAAGGACTTCCATATCCTTGTTGTACCAATGGACAATGGACTATGGAGAGAACAGCTGCCTGAACTTCCCTTTTACATCATCATCAGGAATGAACAGCCCAATACCACAAAGTTACCCCAGTTGTTGGAAGCATGAACTCTTGGTCACAGTGGAGATTTGGCTTTGCAGGTTCTTCCAGTGATCAAGGGTGAACCCTGAGAGTTGGCGCTATCAACAAAAGCCAGTATTCAATCAAGCGGAGATCATGAGTCAATCCGCAAGCAAAACAAGTAAGCTAGATTTTTGCCCGAGAGATTAAGGGGAATTATGTTTTTGTTGGCTTCAGTTTTAGGTGGTAGCTGACATACATTTTCATTTTTCCCCCTAGTGTGTTGGAGAGTGGATCGATGTTGTTCAGGGATGAGATCTTGAGCCAGGTCTAAGCATTATTCGCATACTGATGACACAGTATCCCAGAATTTCTGACCATATCACCAAATGGCTCTAAATAGAGATTAAATAGTGTTGTCAATCAATCAATCATGGTTTATAAAGCACAGCTACTCACCCGAAGGAGTCTCAAGCGCTGAGGGGGTGGGAGTATGGGGCATAATCTAGCCCCTAGGAGCCATACCAGATGCAAGGAGCGTGGGAATGGTTGGGAGTGGACAGACAAAGACAAATCGAACCAATTAGGCACTACCCCCTTAATGCCCATCTTTCAATCAGTATGTTGATAGTATAAAAGGTTTCCAGATTGCCCAGAAGCACAGTAGACAGGAATTACTTGAGTCGAGGAAGCAGAGTTTGTCATCAACAACTTATATTAGGTTGGTCTCTGTGCTACAGCCTTGCCTAAATCCAGATTGGAAATGGTCTAGGAGGTGGTGTGACAGGATGTGAAAAGAAAGTTGGAAGACTCCACAGCTTTCTCTTACTTTCCCCAGGAAGGGTAAGAGTGTGAAAGGACCAAAGATCATTGAACTCAACAGAGAGTTTTCTCAGGAGGTGAGAATCTGGGAGAGCATCGTTAAAATGGATACGTTTCCAGAGTCGCCATTTAGGGAAGCAGAGCTTTGGCAAGGTCCATGCCGATGTTTCTACGTACAGCATCATTGAAGTGATTTGAGGGTTTAAACTTGGTAATCATTTCACCTAACTCTGCCTCCGTCATTTCACTGAAGTGAGACCCGGCTGACGTTATGGTTTCATTTGTAGTCCTCAGGTTTGTCAGATGTGGAGAGAAGTGAGAGATCGCAGACTTAACTTTCTCTGCAACAAGATAATCAAAGATGTCACATTTGGCCAGGGAGGCGCCACTCTGGTTTTGGACGTTCCATTGGTGTTCCATTTAATTACTTTAAAGAGGAGCTTAGGATGGGTTTAGAGGATTCTGGAAGTAATTGAATGTGTGATGAATTAGCTGTTAACCCCTTGCATGCGGGGGTCATTCCCCCGCTGTGCTGGGGGGAGGAGGGGTGCGCACAGCGCCCCGGTGCTCATGTGCTCATGACGAGCTGAGCTCATCATGACCACACCCGTTTCTTTAGAACGCTCGCACAGCAGGGGAATTAGCCCAGCGTGCGAGCATTCCAACGGTCATGACGAGCTCAGCTCGTCATGAGCACACGAGCACACGAGCACCGTGGCTCATGACGAGCTCAGCTCGTCATGAGTGTCCAAGGGGTTAAAGTATAGAGGGCAGATTTACAATTCTTTCATGCAGAGCAACACAGCAAGCCACCTTGATTCCCTGTGTGAAAAGGAAAGGGCAGAAATGCACCATATATACCATTATACAATGTATTCCTGTTGTTTCCCAGCACTGTCGTCCTTTTGATAGCTTAGCGCCCATGCAGGTATCCTTGCATCACGGTGCAAGGGACACTTTCCTGAGTAAAAAGAATCCTGAGCAGCAATTTTCCAGAATGCAGCACATGTAGAAAGAGGAAAAAATTTGGAGAAAAAAAGATATTTCTCCTCATTATGCCTCATCTGGGGAGGCGTAGCATTTTGACACAGTCTTAGGTCTACCACTAATGGTAAACCTAGAAATGCACCAAAATCCATGGGTGGATGTGTCGGAACACCTCAATCTACACTGCCTAGCATTACTCTAGATTTATCAAGCCATGCAGGGCGATGCAAGGTGGCCTAGAGTGGCATGATCAATCTCACTTAGATTTTGCATCACACTTGCACCCCCTTGCAGGGTGATGCAGACTCTTGACACATCTGGCTGTAGATTTGTAGCTTTTTCTGGGCATCTTTAAGTTAAGTCAAAATAGAAGTAGAGGAAGAAGGGTTTTTCAATCAGGTCCTTCATGCAGACCTTGTGTTCAGCCGTTGTCGGAAACAGTCATTACAACGCAACTTTCACAACGCACTACCATTACAACTAAACTTTTACAACGCAGATGCTATTACAACGCATGCCATTACAACGTAAGTATGGTTAAGTATTTAATTTAATTTTAACCCCTACACTATCCAGCATTTACCCTACTATTACACCCCCCCTAGAGTTAGAAAAGTCATTTTAACCCCTGCAATATCCAACATTTACACTACTATTACATTCCCATTAATTAAAATTAAAAAAATACTTACCCATACTTACGTTGTAATGGCATGCGTTGTAATAGCATTTGTGTTGTAATGGCATGCGTTGTAATGGCATGCGTTGTAATGGATCCTGCGTTGTAAAAGTTTATTTGTAATGGTATGCGTTGTAACGTCATACGTCCGCCGTTGTGGCATTGATGTATTATTGAGAAACTGAAGCAGAAAGTATGAGCTGTATTAGCCAGACTGCTCACGTCAATGTTCTTAGTGTCCAGAAACCACATTGTCTCTATATTTCTTCATTGACCTAAGGCCTTCTGGCGGAGGAAGTTGAAGGTTAAAGGGAAATGAAGTTGATCAGACGTCAAACTGGGCTCATCAGAGGTCAGTCAGATATCCTTCAATGAGATCAGATTACAGATGGCTCCTTTGGAGCACACACACTTTTGATAATTTCAGAGGAGATTGTTGTCCTAGAGGAACAATGAGAATACATTAAGAGGGTTGTCTGTGGTATCATCCCGGGGCAGATTAAAATCACCAAGGAAGATACTGGCTTCTGATATTATCAGTTGAGACATGATTAAAGGTGGGCATACCTCGAGTAATTCTGTGTATCATATCACGTGGAATTACCTAAGAATTATGTGAGATTACGCGGAATTTTGAGAAAGAAGAGTAATTCTGCATTTAGCGCTATTTCTTTGCACAAAATGCACTCCCGCATCCAAAATGGACGTGAAGTTTCATCTTGCATTAAAAAATCATTCTAAATGCAACAGAACATGAATAGCAGGTGTTGGACATGGCCCTCCTTAAGAGGATTTCCTTAAACCTTTTTCCTTTTTGTTCTTCTATTTCTAGTATTTCCCACTCTCTTTTCCTGACCTTAGGACTCTGGGTACTTTCCCACTGTACTGCAGCGTGCCTGCCCTTCCAAACATATGCTAGGATAGGGTGCTTGCTTGATTGGTTTACGTTCGTACCTGTGAGTGCCCTATAAGGAGGTGCACCACATACCCAGGGAGGTTACAACCCTGGCTAATAGGGGACTCTTCACTGATTGTGCCACCCACTGGAATAGCTTGTCAAAAATGCCTCACACCCAGGTTGGCTGATCTCACTCCATAGTCAACCTTGAGGGGGCCTTTCACTACCACCTAACCGGGGTAGGTGAGTTGGCAAGTAGGTACATCTGCGTGTGCACTGCCAGGTAGGGACAAACCCCAATGTGGGGTTTCCTTACCTAGGGAGTCAGCTTTCTTCACAGAACACTTCTCGGGTGTGGCTGATTGTCTTGTTAGGGCCTTAAGGCCTGGGACACTTTCCCACTTTAAGTGCAATGTGAAAGTGCACGCGTCCTTCCTACACATGATAGGAAGTGGTGCTCACCTGAGGTTTGTAAAGCATGGGTCAGCTCTACCATAGCCGACCGGCATGTGCGCACTCGCACATATAGTTGTAAACCAGTGTGAAGCTTACCAATGCAAGCCGGTGTGCATACTTGCACCTATGCTGTCTTAAAACCTGGGTCCAGCCTACCAGCGTAGGCTGGTGTACACATTTGCACAGATGGTGTTTTGTAACATGTGTCCAGCCTGCCATTGCAGGTTGGTGTACACACTTGCACCATTGGTGTTTGTAAGTATGTGTCCAGGCTGGTGTGCACACTTGCAACGATGATGTCTCTAAATACATTTCCAGTCTGCCATTGTAGGCTGGGGTGTGCAGTTGCGTGTCTACTTAGACTGGCCTGTTTAAGTCATTAACCATCCTGACAGAACCTTTCACTGCCACGTGAGTACCCCGCGGGAACGTCTTCAGGGGGTGAAATGAGTGATAGTTGAAAGGTAGGGTAGGTACGCGTGTGTTCCCTGCCAAGGAAGTGAAGAATACTCATGTGTGTTTTCTCTACCTATGAGGTTGGCATGGGGGAATAGTTAAAATACTTCAGGGTGCAATAGTGGCCTGCAGTGGAGCATCCTCATAATGTTTCCTATTATTGGATTCATAGTGACAACCCCTTGCCAGTGGTCAAGGCGGCTTTGTCATGATTTGTGTAGAAATACCACTATACGAAAGTGGGCCTTTCTGTGTATTAAAACTCTTTCTGTGGCTTTGTGCTTGTCTCCAATCCACACCTGAGGCTGGGGAAGCACATCTGAGCATTCCCCAGTGACAGCTATAAAACACTGGGCATGCAGCTGGAATTAGAGACCTCTGCCATTTGCAGGCCAGCTGGAGAAATTGGAGAAAGATGTTTTGACACTTGGCCTCTGGGGTCAGATCATAGCCCCACTAAAGAATAAGATCTACATTCCACTGCCTCTTTGCAGTCAGGACTGACATTTAAGGAAAACAGTTGTGGTTCAAAGGGATACCCTTTTAACTAACCCTGGGAGTAGTACGCGTAGTCGCGCTACGCGAAGCTAAGCGAAGACGTTCTTGCACTACGCGAGCTTCGCGAGCATGCGTAGTAGCTTGCTGGACCCGTTCGTGAGCCATTTTTCTTGATCAGGAGTGCCTTGTGCGTGTTCGGTGCTCTGTCTGCCTGTTCGGGGGATTGTAGCGTGCGACCTTACCCATGTGGTGGGCTATGGGCGCGGCCATCTTGTTTTTTCAATTGTCCCGCCCGCTCGCGTCCCCTATTTCCTCTTCCGGGTCGCGTATAACGTGTTCGCGTAGAGCACGTCTTGTTTGGGAACACAACTACTTGTTCACGCTGACAAAGTGCCTGTTCGTGTGAAATCACACGCGAACTTACCCACGTGGTCGCGATGGGCGCGGCCATCATGTTTTTCACACTCTATGCTATGGTTCTGGGCCTAGTTTTCTATCTACCTTATATCTGTGCAATCTTTACCTATTATCACAGTTTTTCTTACTTTTTTTACTTATCATCTATCTCTCTCTGTCCCTAAGTTTATATTTTGCATTTTCTTTCTACTTTTCCACCTTTTATTAAAACTTTTCGACTGTTTTATTTTACTTCTTTATTTAAGCTCCTACTTCTTCCCCCTAACTTTTTTTCCTTTTGTTCTAACTTTTCTTTTCCACCTCCACCCCAGAACCATGGCAAAGGGGAGCAGCAGAACTGGCTCGAAGGGCAAGGCGCCTGTGCCCAAGAGCCGGCTGCCTTGCGGCAGAATGAGACCTGCAGGGGTGCATGCCCGGAATCTTTTCAGGGAGGCGGAGGTGGCCGCCCTGGTTTTTTTCATCCAGCGCCACCTCCCCTTGACCTTGGCAGCAGACGGCAGGCCAGGCTCCGGTTACCTCCCAGAGGAGCTTCACCGCCGGTGGGCGAAGGTGCGCCGGGCAGTCTACTGTCGCTCGGATATCCGGCGCACCCACCAGCAGCTGGCCCACCGGTGGGCAGACATTATGGACAGGGAGCAGGACCTGTTGGAGCTGCTAGGTGTCGAGGTCGTGGGGCTTGGTGAGTAGCTAGTAATATTAATAATTTAATATATAATATAGTAGTATAAGTATTGTGTATAATTCTTGGATGAATAAGTAACACGATTACTGGTGCGCTTAGTTACATTGCAGATCAATTCCGTCTCAAAATCTTCTGTTATTGTATGACACAGGTGCTGCTCGCCACTTCTCTTACTGGTTTGTAACTTTGCGCTAGCTTGAGCTGGTGATTATTGATGTTACAGTTTTTAGAGAACTGAAGTTAGTTAATGCTATTGCTGGAGTCTAGTCCTTACAATGTCCTTTAGGGAAATAGTGGTGGATGGATAGTATTAGTTCATATTTTTTTAACGGTCTGCATGACGCCTCCTCTGTCACTGAATGCTTAGTTCTTATTTATCCCACCCCTCCATAGAACCGGTTTGACGTTTGTTTACTGAGTGGTAGGCTTAGCAGCAATAGCATGGTCACGTCAGTCAGTAGCAGTTCATATGACGCAAGCAACCAACAATTCCGTGTATGCACAAATTTATGCATGTGTCCTCCATCTCATCTATGCATTTTTGCGGGCAAAAATAAAATGGAAATGCCAACTTACTGAACAATTGGCCCGTCTGGATTCTGGAATAGGTGGTGTAGGTCAGGTGGTACTGGCTTCATTAGTATATTCTATTCTGCAATCAGAATGTTTATGGAACATTTGATTAGTGTTCTATAAGTAGACGGTCTGTGAATCCTGCAATCCAGTAGTCATTTATACTTCGAAGTCAATTTTATTGGAATTGTTGTTTCCTAAAATGTTTGAGAGGATTTTTGAATGATGTCTTTGTTTCACAGCACTTAATGTTTCTCTTTCTTTATTATTTCTTACATGATCAGCACCACCCAGGGGCAAGAAGACGGGGTCCGAGTTGGCAGGACAACCACGAGAGGAGCGCTCCTCTACCGAGGATCCTGCTGCTGGCCCCAGTAAGTCCTACAGTGCTTATATTATTAACAGTTATATTTCCCTAACTTTTTAACGCACCATATTTTTTCCAACCTATTAAGCCTCCTTCCTAATTCAATGTTAGTTTGTTTTCCAAATTTTGGGTATCCAATGCCATCCCTGACTTTCAGTTCCTTCAAACTGGCTCTGCCCTATGACTCTCTGTGCTACTACTATTAGACTGTGTGTAGCTAAGCTTGCCCTGTTGGCCACTCTTTAGTTAAGGTATTCTTTTGAATAAAGCTGTGATAGAATAGCTGTAGCCACTGGGTCCACTCCTGTCTTTTGCGTTGTCCTCTGTAATCTCTAGTCTTTGTCAATTCCCACTAACAAAATGCACAATCAGATGTTTGCCTATTAATTTTTGTTCAGTTAGTATACTACTACTACTGTTGTGGTTATTATTCTCTGCACATGCACATACAGAGCTATGCACAAGAAAATAGGATGTTGATGTTGGTGATAGGGAGGTTGACCTTACTTACACCTTACACCATAGTCACAGAACTGTCAGAAGAACCACACAATCCAATGACCGTCTACCTACCTAAGTGTCTCAGTCATAGTCATTTGTCCCACTCCCGACCCCCACACGAAGATAGTTAGATATATATACCCAATGATTTTATTACACAACCCAGAACAGAAGTACAACCTTTTGCTTGCTCACTCACTCGTTTCAGTCCATAACACCCCAGACACTCAAAATATACCACAGAGTCTATGTGCAAGTTCAAAAACTTTATTTTTTCAATAACAAGCTTTGTATTGTTGTAACTTGTTAGTATTTCCATGAAAAACATCCTGCTCCACCATGCAAAATGAAGAAGATTAAATACTATACATGTTGTACATCTAGTGCACGATAGAGAAATGTGTGAATTGTGGGAGACCCCTCACCGGTGAACGTATACTGCTTACATATGCATCTTTCGAAAGCTCTGCAAATCTCTGGTTTGTAGAAGGCAATCTTCTCATCTGCCTATGAGAAAAATGTTGCACGTTAGACATTGAATACAACTATGCCAGTTTTTAGCAGTCATGGCAAAAAGTGCAACATTATGGATAAGCAAAAGGGACTAACAATACTGGTTTGTCAACCTCTTTAGTTGTATGCATCACTCATGTGGCCTCAAAGTTGTCTTTCTTACTGTGCAACAAGCTGCGAGGTAACATGGGCAAAGCAGTAGACCCGGATCTAAAATGATTATATGGCTCAGGCTAACTTTCCAAAGACTAGAGTAGGAGTAGAGATTAGATGACCCTAGGGACCATCTAATAAATTAAAACTAATCTCTGTCTAATGTGACTGCTGTACAGTAGGACGCAATTTGGACTAGTTACAACGATTTATGTTGTACGTAACTGTTTTTTCAATCTTCCTCCCTGGTGAAAAAAGTACAACTAGTAAAATAGGGGGAGGTGTGCAGGCTTCTAAAAAGGTGTACTTGCTTTTATAGGTGCACAATTACTACCAACCACCAGTGCCGACGGGGCCAGCGGCAATGCGATTGCCATCCAGGAGGGGACAGTGGCTGCGGAACCTGCAGGAGCATCAGTGGGGGAGGAAACTTCAGCGGTGGGCGGTGGTAAGTTATATTCATTACTTGTTTGCATTACTAGGTGGAAGGGGAACATTTCCCTCACTGTGCTATGAGACTTATTAAGAAAGTATGAATTTGAAGTTGTACTCAACAATATACAATGGTTGAAGAAGACACCCTTTGCAGCATTACCAGTGTGAGTTGAGTAAACAAGGCCTCTTCTATCAGACTCCAACTCAGCTGTGAAAGTTATGGAGAAGACTAAAAGTCAGATCAGATGACCTTGAGGGATGTGTTGAACAAAAAGGGAAAGAAGTGAACTAGGGTGGAAGGAGGAAGGACTAAAGAGATGTAATAATAAGACTAACTTGCATAGAAGGATACTTTGGAAGGTTCATGCACGTGGCTGATATGAATCGGATCCATGGGTTGTTGAAGGATGGGTAGAACTGGAAGGTGAAAGAAAATGCAGGCCTGGTTGGGCAAAAGAATATGGGTGCATGGATACAGTGGAAAGCAAGAATCATGAGCGGAGTTTGTGTCAATGAAACCCAAGGCAAGGAAGGAGTGGACGCATGGGTGGTTGTTGGTGAAAGTGAAACCAGCTAAGGCGATAATAAAGAATGATAGACATTTACTTTTAATGGGTGGATGCCCCCTAAATGTATTGTATTCATCATAGGTGGAGACTGTCACTGGAAGCAGAGTCTTACTTTGAAAATATAAAAGGAGATACAAAAAAGACTGGTGTTCTTCTGTGTACTCAAGTCCACCCATAGTACTAGGGCAAGGATAATGCCGGAAAAAACTTCAACAAATGCTACAGGCAGGGGAAGCAGGAGGATAGATTAGATAGATACAAAAAGTTGACACCAATTGTATGTACTGCGCTTGGTAGTGCTACTATGCCACAATGTACTGTTGAATTAATTTTGAAGAGTTTCAGTTACAATTATGTTTCTTTTTTTATAGATACTCATACTCCTTCCCAAAAACCATCACGGAAGGAATAGGCAGCCAGGGCCCGGCAAAGGAAACTGCAGGCCATTGTGGAGGAGTACCGCAAGCTGGTGGCTGAGGCCGAGGAGGAGGAGGAGGAAGAGGCGGCGGCAGCAGCTGCTGCCTCTTCCAATGCGTCTGGCTCCAGCAAGGCCCCACCTGCAGGGTGATAGATGAATAGATAGAGAATAGATGTCTCAAGACGAACTAAAATACATGAAATTCACCAGACCAACCACAAACCAATAAATGTAAAGTCAAGTAAGAAAAACGAAATAGATGCATGATGAAGGTTTATTATTAACTTGATGGTTAATAATAAGTGGTATAATTACTTAACTACTACTACATAATTCAAAGGAAGTATTTCTTATATATGATAATTTGAATATGACTTTTGCCTAGGCTGTATGCCCTCTGAGAAACCGTAATACCTGATGTAGCGGGCTGAAAGCTAGCAAAGAAAATTAAGATATAGTTTAAGTGAACAATCAATTACCAAACACAAACGTAAAATAAATGAAAAGGAAAAAGGAATCAAAGAAAAATATGAAAATGATAATTAAGTTAATGTATTATCCAGGGCCAAATGTGTAGTTGTATCTCGTCATTCATCTTTGTCCTCCCTTCCATGGACACTGTGACTGAATATCATTCTTGGGCGCCTCTGGCTGGATGATGAGGAGGATTGGTAAGGTAAGTGTGAGTCGTTGCTCCACGTATAATAGTGCTGGGTGAAAGGCCGGCCTGTAAGTGTTGATGAAAGAAGAAATGGGGTATTATAAAATAAGTTAACTGAATGAAAACATAAAAATCAATTATGTTGTAGTACAAAAAAGACAAGACCCGTGAGCGAGAAGATTTTCAGACTGAGGCTGCTTGGATACATTGATTAACTCTACTCTTCTAGTTGCACAGCAGTCATCGAAAAGAACAACAAGATAGGAGCCAGCACAAAACAGTTACAGGGCCACACCACAACACCGGGCCGTGAGTCTGTGGCCCAAACTCCATTTACCTACATTTTTCACAGTTTCAGACAAAAGGCATATACAGCAACCTAGCATTTTCCAAAACAAGTGATTAAATCAATGCGCCAATGTCAGTCAATCATACCACTATTCTATTCCACCACTGCACACTCATGTAGCCTAGGTCTGCTGTGGTTCTTGATGATTGGTTGTGTGTTTACCTTGTATTCCACTTCCTGAACATATTCCATCAATCATCTCAGATCAAACTGACTGACAGCGTGCAAAGATGGTATGGTGGTCATCATCATCATCCAGTGTGGTACGTGTATGTGTTCTCCAACAGACCACCAACAGCAACTCAGTCTGTAGTGAGTGACTACGATTAAGTCCAGACTGCACCTGCAGTAGTCGGAGTACAATTGGATACATATTATTAAACAACATGGAAACATTGACCATCACTTGAGACACAAGTACTTTGTTATTATATTAAACTACTAGTATAGTTCTACTTCATGCACATTTGCTCTGAGTCAGCAAGCATCTAATGCAATGTATGGCATCATTCATTTCATATACCTGTCTTTCTCTTCTTTGTGGCTGTCAGATCACAGATGCAGCAGAGCCTTCTGAAAGTGATGACGAGTTTACTTTAATTTTGGAGCCCTGCTCAAGTTCTGACATTGAAGAGTTGTGTATGCCTGCAGACAGAGGTGTAGCATTAAGAAAGTGATGCATTTCAGATTGGAAACAAAACAGAAGATGGTTATAGTCACGTACGTTTCACTTGTCATGGAGGGACTGTTAGAGGCTACATTATTGCACTATTGTCCATCTCCATCCAATGTATGGCAAGATGGAAATGTATTTAGGGTGAGTCAGGAAGATGGAGCAGGGCTCTGATGAGTGGAGTGCACAGTAAATGCTCAGATGTCCAACTCCAATGGGTAATTAAAAGAGAAAGGAAAATGGTTTTGGTTTTGAAGTTTGAGCCAGAAAGACAGATACACACAAATAAGGAAGGGAGAAATAAAGGAAGGGAGAATGTAACAATTTAAAAGCCTAGTTGTCAGGGAAGAGGAGCTCGTCCTCAAACCCTGGTGGTTCTTCTGACAGAAGTAGGTCATGTAACCCACTAGTTATGTCTTCCGACTCGCTCTCCTCTTCCAGCTCTGATTAACGTATTTTGTAGTCTGGTGCTATGAAGCGCTGATTCATTTTGATCATGGTTAACCTCTCCATGCTTTTCGGCGAGAGACTGGTCCTTTTCACAGTTACAATGGCACCAGCAGCACTGAAAACACGCTCGGAAGAGACACTTGCAACAGGGCAAGCTAGATACTTTATCGCCAGCCTGCTGAGCACTGGCCATTGGTTTCTTGTCCTATACCAATACACCAATTGGGCTTTGCTCCATGAACACCTCTGTTGTGTCATCCAGATAGGCCTGGACCAACCGCTCAGTGTTCATTGGTGCTCGGGTTTGCTTGTCCTCTTTTTGCTTTGCCACAGCAACGAACTTACCCATCCCTTTCTGTAGAAACCAAGTAGCTATTTTTTTGCTTGTGTCTGATGAATCAGATCCTGTTGGTGCGGTTGTTGTTATTGATTGTGTTCGTGACTGCTGGGAAGCAAACGCACTGCTCGCATGCTGTGAAGAAGAACTTGACTCTGTAGGATGCTCAGTAGTACTTGCACTGTCCTGGGCTGGCACTGGCAGGCCTCTAATTGAGAGCCATTCATTTTCTAAATCAGTGGCTTCCTCGGCTATTACAGTTTTGTACTTGGCAACATCCCCTTCTGAAAAAGGAATTACTGCATTACTGTTCACAAATAATTTGTACAGTGGATCCAAAATTGTGGCAGTAATGTAATGTTGATGTGACACAATCTTATTTTGAATCCCTGTATTCTCAGATAAGCGGCTGCCTAAGGCCTTCGGCAAATTACATGCTTCAAGTTTTCCTTTAACACTTTCGTATGTTTCAGACACCTCCTTCAGCTCTTGCTCTAGCATGTACAACAATGGGATAGCTTGGACCATAGTACAGTCCTCCCTGCTGACTGCACGTGTGAAGACCTCAAAAGGAAGTAGCATCTCTGTCAGGCATTTAATGAGGTCCCATTGCGACATCTCAACTGTCATGGCTTTAATAACAGTTGGATCCCCTGATCTTCTTGTCATTGTCATGACATACGCATTAAGTGGTATGTACTGCTCAAACAGCCGATCAAGCATGTAATAAGAAGATTTCCAACGTGTTGGTACCTCCTGGAAGAGTGCTTTGACAGGCATTTTATACTCACATTGAATAACCTGTAGCTGCTTCCGGGCTTTAAAAGAATGGTTGAAATGCGTGCAGATTCTTCTGCAAATGGTCAGTAAGTTGCTGACTTTGCTTTCATTTTTCAGAAAGTCTTGAACCACAATGGTAATGCAGTGTGCCAAACACGGGACCCTGAAATAGCGAACATTTTCCATGGCCTTAACTACATTACTGCCATTGTCGGTGGCAACAAAACCAATGGTAAGGCCTCTTGGTTGCAGCCATTCAAAGACCTTGCTGTTAAACTCATCCAAAATGTTTGCAGCAGTATGCGATTTCTCCATAGCAAACATGGCTACAGTAGCATGTCTGCGAGTATCATTAAAAATCTCAGCAGTGTCAATGCCTGCAGATATCTTGTCTCTAACACCTGAAAAAGAGATCCAGTGTGCAGTGATGCACATGTAATCAGTGGCTTGGCAACTGGTCCACATGTCTGTTGTCAGGTGGATAGTATGTACAGCAATCTGCTGCAAGGCTTTTCCAAGCAATTCCAGCACGTCGTGGTGTAGTGCTGGAACAGCAACTCTGGCAAAATAGTAGCGGCTGGGAACATTCCATTTTGGGCAGAGGGTTGTCACAAATTCCAGGAAACCCACCCCTTCAACAAAAGAAAAAGGGAGAAGGTCCAGTGCTAACATTTTAGCAAGCTTAGCATTGTACAAACATGCTATTGGGTGGTTGCGTTCGTACTTTCCCTCCTGCCTAAACATGCTAATAATGGTACGCTGCTTGGTATTTCTTTCAGTTATGCTCGATGCAGTACTTCGCGTCACAGACTACGCACCCGTACTCCTTGGTGTCTCCGGGTTACTCTTACTCTGGTGCCACTGAGATGTTGCTGATGCGGAGGATGTGGGATCTACCACTGCAGTGCAGGGGACAGGGGTACTTAGTGTAACACTACCAGATAGAATGTCTCCCTCGTCTTCCTGTTCGACCCGTGGACCTTCTACTGCTTCCCCACCAACGTTAATGTTTCCTGCTTTTATGCTACGTAGGTGGTCCTCCCACTTGATTGCGTGGTGTTTTTTCATATGGGTCATTTGGCCTCCGGTACCATAGTTTGTACCAAGCTTACCACGACTAACAGAGGAATGACAAATGGAGCATACAGCAATGTTCTCCTCATTTGCGCTAACTGTAAAGAAGTCCCACACTGGGGAGCTTAACTTTTGTCTCCTGCTAGAGGTGCCACTTCCAATGCCGGATGAACTGGAGGTTGTGTGTTGAATTTCACTATGTGGCTGCGCAGTAGTACCACTACCTACTTCTGCTGAGGTGGAACTTGTGCTGGATGTAGGACGCTGCCGGCTCTGTGCAAATGTAAAAATGGAAGCTGGAGGTAGTTTTGGTGTGGCCTGTGTTGGTGGTATGCGTGCTACATCCCTAGTCGCAGCTTTTCTTGCTAGGGTTAAAATGTTGGTCTCCATGTCCTCAGGGCCAGGAGTAATTCTTGTGATGACTGGGTTTGACTCATCATCACCATCATTATCCGGCTGTTCAACATCGCACTCCATAAGTGGTAGGCTTCCTGGAACCTTCCTTTTTTCTAGCCTGGTCTTCTTGGGATGTCTCTCCCTCTCATGCTCAGATTGCTGTGGCTCCCAATTGAGATCAATATCATCAGAAGGGATGCTTGGCGACAAACTCAATGGACTAACCCTCCTTTTCCTTGGTGGGGATTTGGAAAACAATAGATCTCCTGCATGAGGTGCTTCCTCTTCTTGCTCTGCATCAGGCTCAATTTCCTGAACTGCCCCGACTTCGGGAGGAACAACAACTACTATTGCCGGTGGTGGTTCTTGAACAACAACTATTGCAGGCGGTGGTTGTAGTTGTTGTTTTCGTTGAACATCTACTATTGCGGGCGGTGTTTGTGGAACAACTACTATTGCAGTCGGTGGTTGTGGTTGTTCTTTTAGTTGAGCATCTACTATTGCGTGCGGTGGTTGTTGAACAATTACTATTGCGGGCGGTGGCTCAGGTTGAACATCTACTATTGCGGGCGGTGGTTGTTGTTCACCACTTTTCTGCTGTGTTCCCTCTTGCGTGGAATGTGTACTACTTTGAGATAGAGATAAGTTCAGGTCAGGATCAGTATCACTGCTTTCCACCATTAGGCTGGCTACCTCTTCCCCACTTATCTGCTTGGCCCTGGGTTGGTGGCTTGGGCCCACTGATGCGGAGGTGCTGGCCCCAGCTTGGACCCCGGTCACTGCTGCTGCAGGCGTACTTTTTTTTTTCCCAAAAAAGGTTTTCGGGTCAACACCAGACTTAAGTGTCACTTCCTTCTTCTGTTCTTCCTTCTTCTTCTCAGCAATTTTCTTGGTCTTGGAGGACCCGGTACCTGCTTTCTTTGGGCCCATCTTCTTCAGATGTCAGCAGCAGCACTCAGTTGCACAAGTTGCTGAGAATGATGTCTGGTCAGGTTAGTCACACCACACGTGACGTAGTACAGAAGGACGTCCGTCTGGCAGTAGAACAGGCGATGAATGATAACAGACACCTCCTCTTCAGTCTTTTGTGCACCTACAAGCAAAGAAGACAGAATAACATAAGTCGAATGTGGATTTTTTTTAGCTTTAATTTTAATTACTATTAGAAGTATTAGTACACTCAGTAAGAGTACGAATAGCAAAGAACTAAAATGCAAATGTAGTGGAAGTGGAACTTATTTATCCTTAATTTGTGCATCATTTCGGATGGATGCAGCATCAGTGACCTGCAGCAGATAGCAATGGGGATGTGAACAGTAGTAAGCCAACAGGAACAATTGCAAGACACAGGCCAATTTGTCAAAAATAAAACAGCACACTACTACTACCACCACAGCTCCACATGGGCACTCTTATCACAGGTACATGGATAAAGGCCAGAAAACAATAAACTCAAGCAGGCCTATATCCCTATATGGCCAGAAAAAGGAGGATGCCTGTTACACATCACAGCTTAATGCAAAAAAGAAAATCCCCATGGCTATAAGGTTTGAAAGTTACACAACACCACAAACAACAAAGGCATTTACAGTTTACACCCAAACAGTTAACTACACCCCAAACACCACATTTGAAAATTCAATGCATTGCCACCCATGCCCTAAAAGATGTTAAATTCAACAGACAAAATGGAAACCGCTACATCAAGCATCCCCGCTGACTACCTCTGGGACTCTAGGCCTACTGGCAGAAGAAATCACAAGTTTAAAGGCCTGCGACAAAAAAACTAAAGCACGATGGAAGGTCACACAAAATGGCCGCCCCCACATGGCCTGGCCACCCACAACAACATGAAAAGAAAGAGAAGACAGACATTACATGCCTATGGCAAAAGGACAATGCTTGGCTTGACAAAATGGCCGCTTCACCGCCCACATTGTCAGGACACCCTCAAACAAAAGAGGAGTTGGCCTAACGGCTAGGGCGCTCGACCTCGGACCTGGGGATCTGGGTTTTGATTCTCGGTAACAACGCCAAAACCTCCTGTGATTCTGGGCAAATCACTTAATCTCCCCGTGCCTAAAAAATGAATGTGTGTCCGTCTTCATGTAACGTAACTGGTGCACGTAACTGGTGCTATGTAAAGCGCTCTGATACCTGATTCGTTCGGGTCTAGTTCGCGCTATATAAAACTCTGCAAAAAAAAACAACAAAGTACATAGAGGACAGAAACAGTAAGTGGTCCATTCTCCAAAAACAACAAGCAAATGACAACCTGAGGAGTTTCTTTAGCAAAATGAACAGCATCAACATTTTCGGGAAGGTTTTAGGCAACTTGTGGAAAAGTAAATTTTGCCATGTTCTGTGTCCCTACGTGTCCCCCATCTTATGTTGTATGTGCATGATTAATATGCATATGTATTCCCCATGATCGATTAAAGACGCAATTACAGTTGTGTCCATCTCTAGTATGTCAGTTCCAGTTCTCGTGAAAGCTACGAGTATTGAGCCTATGTAAAGTTATGTTGCCACGTTTTACAGTGTGCACGTTAAATTCATTGAAAAGTCTCCGTTTCTAGGCCTCAAAAGGGCCCGGACTCAGATTCAGCTCCAGTCTCCTGAACCCTCGCTGAGGAGCGATACAGCCCCCACCTGTATCCCTGACCCTTCACTTACTTCCTGCCTCACAGTGCCCGGCTCGGCCTGGCTCTGCCTGCCAGTCTGCCAAGAGTATGTTATGATTCCAGTTATCAGTCCAACTCTCCTTCTCTGCATTCCTAAGTTACTGAATCGCATCAATAGTTTCCGTCATGGTCTAGCCTTTACGTCTCCATGTAAGAGAAATACTGTATTAATGGTCATTTAATATTCCTCAACACACACTACATGTAGAACAATGCATGCACCAGTCTTAGTGTCTGTTAGCCTTTGCCCTGATAACTTTTGGATTCTATCAACATGTTCTCTAAACATCAGATACTAGATAGTGTTTAGGTACATGTCGCTCTGACTCTCCAGACTTCAGTCTCTCCTTCTAGCTCAGAAGTCATAGCCCCTAGCTTCTCCCTAGTAACACGTCATTGCCAGCTTGCGCGCACCACTAGGTTAGAGGTCCCGGCTCCTTAGGTAGCCCCCTCCATGTTTCCGCCCCATTTGTGACATATTCCGTTACGTTTACATCACATGTCTATGTATACGCCTTGTTCACGCCTCTTGTTACACCTCCTTTCTGCCTCATCTCTCGCGACTGTTACAGGCCCCACCCACTGTTACGCCTACTGTATGTACTGTAATGTATTTTGTTTAACTATATATGCTTGTGCACGGTTATTAAAAGTTGCTAGCCATCCCAGATCTTGCCCGTGCAGGTTGTCCTGTTCCTGTCCTTTATGCTGTATTAAAACCTGCAAACTCCTACTACCTCGAATCTTGACTCTTATTTATTGAGCTATCTGTTATGGGTATGTCCAGTCAAAAATAGAGGTATTATTTATTTATTTACCACATAATGGCGCCCGAATAGGGACTTGCCCTTTCCCCACGCGCCGGAGAAGCCACGCAAGCCCCCTGATCCTCTGCAGCCGTGACGGAACCATACCGTGCACGTGCAGATATTTCTGCTTCAAGTATCCCTCAGGCCCACGGAGGAGACGGAGGTTGCGGTCCAGCATCCAGACGAGGCGGTGGAGGAACGCGGCGAGTCCCGACCAGAGCCCAAGCCGAGAGTCCAAGGTCCGAGGTATCCGGAGGCCCACCCGTAACAGAAGTCCGAAGTTCGTCCGTCCGTCATCGTAGCAGTCCAGTCCAGTCCGAGGCCTTCCGGTCTTGCTGCCCGGTGAGTACCGTTGCTGGGGTAGTATCTAGACAGGGTCAATTGCATTGTCTCTGGTCCGTGGGTTTGGGTACGCAGATCCAACACGAAGTGTCCACTTAGGTGGATGCGGGTCCTGACGTGTCTCTTTATGAGACCGGTAAGTTTCGTACTGTTCTAGCAGTGCATCTAGTTTCTGTTCTAGTCCGTTCTGTTCTCGAGAAATTCATGTATTCTGTTTTCAGTATTCCAGGTAGTATTTTGTCAAAACTGTTAATTTAAATGTCATTCATGTATTTCAATGTCGTGGTATGAAAGTGGTGTAATTATCGTGTTCATTGTGTATTGTATTGTGTCTAGACTACAGTTCAGTCATGCCGCTGCTCTCAAAACTACGTCAGTTAAAAACTAGAAAAGGTCTGTTAGAAGAAGCAGTTCCTGTCCCGCCTAGGGACAGTCCAGGTCATTTTATGTATCAGAAGCATGGCATAAGTGCCATATTATATCTAGATTTATGGGTGGAGTACACCAAACAGTTAGAAGAAAAGTACAGATGGCCCGTATCGGGTACATGGGATGCCGAGTGCATCATGCGAGTAGAAGAAGTATTGTGGAAAAGGAAAGCCAGACAGTCACAGAAAGATGCCATCGAGTTATGGCGCAAAGAATCTCATAAAAGAACCGAAAAAGAAATCAGAAAGTCGGAATTAAGTAGAGAATCCTTAGAAAGAGCCCAAGAAAGGGAATTAATCGAAATAGGTGAACGAGTTAAAACCGAACAGTCAGACAGACAGAGGAATGCCCTCATTAAGGGTATGTATCCTCTTCTTGCCGAGGGCTTGCCAAAAGCAACCCCGGAAGCACCATGTAATTTTCCGCCACCCTTAGTTCCGACCAAGCTACGTCACAAACCGACCGCAGCTGATATTTTTCTCTCGTCCTATTTGGACGACACAGTCCCAGAATATGCAAATCCTGTTCTGCCAGCTCCTGTAAATAATGTAATTCATGATCCTCCAGCCACCGGGGCACCTGTGGCAGTACCTGTTACGGTACCCCCGGTCCAGCCCGTAGTACAAATTCCCGCCACATCAGTCACTCTGCCAGCACGAAGAGTATCAGTCGACGATTCCAGTATAGGGGCCACGGGCGGAGGTCCTCCTGGTACCCCGCCGCCAAGTAGACGTCTAGGGGCAGTCGAGTTACATGAACGTGCGTTACAGCGTACGCCTAAATATAAGTCCATTACAGAAATCAGGCGACTTCTTACTGAATGCTGTTATGATCCAGTCCCAGGCGAGGATAGTATGGTTATATATTCCGTACGTATAAGGCAGGTGTCCGAGTATTTGGTCACCCTACCGAATATGAAAGAAGATCTAGACAGAATGTATCGTTTCATTCGTACAGGACAAGATCCAGAAAGTATTGGTGAAGTCATGTCTCTCAGGAAAGCTGAGATCCAGTTCATGTTATTAAAGTTTCTGATCAATTGTTTTATACGGGAACAAGATTCCCCGACTAAAGATCCGACCGAAATGAAAATTTTGACAAAGTGGAGTGATAATATAGCCGAGGGTAAGCACAAGACACTCAATAGTATAGAGAGTATGTACAAGAAAATACGTAAAGAAATAATAAGGTTACACGAACAACGCAAAGAAGCACAAGTAAGCGAGAAAGAAAATGACTCTTCTACTGAAGAGGTAGACGACGAGAATACCGCCAGAATAGCGTATGTAGGTAAATCTAGAATTCTAGACCGACATTTACGCCTAGAACACAAGAAAGTTTTTCCTCTTCCAGCACCAGAACAAGGTTCTCTAGAACAAGTATTTCAAGCTACCGATCAAATTCTGAAATCACGAATCGGTTATAGTGAATTAAGTACTATGCATGAACAAGAACGAGCCCGATCAGCAGTCCGATGGATTACTGATTCTACCACTTTTCCAGACGAAATAGTGGCACAAATGTTTCTGAAATTACCCCCAGCCGAGCAGCGACTGGTGGGTATGTATATGATCCAGCACCTCATTACGCTGTATGAGGGTCAACATTCTGATCCAGGTCCGTTACATGATGTCCTGAACGAGTTACTCCAGTATAGATGGAAAGGTTTAGGTACCGATTTAATTAGTGTCATTCTAGAACAGCGCCACAAATATAGAACGTTTTTAAATCCGCATTTTGTTCATGTCTCACCTCCAGAAAGTAAACCGTTTTACATAGATAGACAGCATCCGTTACGAGAAGTACACCCAGTTAGGACACCAGATGGTGAAATGCAACGAGTATTTGTTTACACCCCAGTTACAAAGATGGAACTCTTAGAGATGAAGAAATTAATTCCCTGTCACGACAAAGATCCAGCAGGGTTCCACCGTGAATTAAAAGACATGCTCCGTATGGGAGAATACACGTATCCAGATATTATTAAAATGCTAAAAGTCCTGTTGCCTGCAGGCATATATGAAAAACTCAAGGAAAAGGATTGGGAGGTGGGAGAGAAAAAGATCGATTGGACAGCTCTAGAAGCTGAAGATAAGATACGAGTACCAGGTACCGGTCTTGGAGACAAATGTAAAGAATTACCAGAATTATTAATACAAGTTTTACCTAGATTATTAGCCACTAAAAAGGAAGACTGGGATGCAATCTCAGCCTGTAAACAGAAACAAGACGAAGACACTAGTGATTTTTATTCCAGATTTGAGAAATGTTTTATAATAAACAGTGGTTTGAAGACGAGTAGCGAGTCATACCCTCATCTTTTTGTTACTAAATTAGTCGAGAATTCAAGTCCACAAGTTAAAAATCGAGTTTTGAAAGTCGAAAGTACTTGGCAAGCTAGTACCCCGTCCCAAATGCTCCAGATGCTCCAGTATCACCAGAACAGAATCAGAGAAGAGCAAGAACACGAGAGAAGACGTATGAAAGACACGAAAATGAAAGTACTAGTTGCACAATCTGTTCCTCAAGACAGTCAGAAGAGGGGTCCGAATCAAGCCAGTCATCCTGCAGCTCCCGTTAAAGGGACATGCAATTATTGTAAACAGCCAGGTCATTTTATAAACGAGTGTGCAGTTCTGAAACACAACATAGCCACTGGTAAAACTAAAGAAAGACCACGTCCGCCTAGACAAGAACAAGTTTCACAGACTTCTCAGCCACAGAATGCACAACAGACAGTTCCAGCACCGCAGCCTATCACTGCAACACAGCATGTTACACAGCAGATGTACCAGTATGCACAGACAGAGTATCCAGAGTATCAAGCGTATTCATGAAACAGCCTAGAGAGGGAGGTAGGCTTGCCTCTCATCGAGATTCCTGTAGATCAAGAAGGTCCCTATGTACATAGTCAAGTATTAGGGAAAGACAGAAAGTTTTTGATTGATACAGGGGCAAGTAGGACTACCATTAGTCACGACGAGGTTCCAGGGGCTCCGCTCTCAGGCTCTAGAAATGTTTCCCTTGGATTTTCAGGAAAGCCAATTGTTAACGAGATTTCCAAACCAGTTACTCTAGAAGTAGGTCCATTGTCCCGAACTACTGATCTATTGCTTACGAAGTCCTGTCCAGAAAATTTGTTAGGTATTAAGACACTGAAAGAATTAGGTGCAGTTATTTGCTGTTCCCCAGAGGGAATACGTTTGTTTTTACGTGACTTCAAGGGTCACTATGTTTTACGAGATTTTGATCCGAGATTGTCTAATGTTCCGCAGCATCTATGGGCGCAAGGTCCAACTGATGTTGGCTTCATGCAAATCACACCCCATCGTGTGACTCTCAAGCAAGGTATAGTCTTGCCACGAATCAGACAGTACAGATTGCCACCTGAGGCTGTAGCAGCCTTATCCAAAATTATTGACGAGCTCATTGCTCAAGGAGTAGTTGTAGAAACTGACTCAAATGTATGTAATTCTCCTATCATTCCAGTCATGAAACGTACTGATCCAAATGCACCCCCAGTATATCGATTAGTGATTGATCTTCGAGAACTCAATAAATGTATCATTCCCCAGTATCCAGTTGTTCCAGATATCTCATCCCTATTGACAGCCATTGATTCTGAGGCAATATTTTTTACAGTAATAGACCTCAAGAATGCATTTTTCAGTGTCCCCATTCATCCAGACAGCCAGTACCTTTTCGGTTTTTGTTTAAATGGAAGGAGCTATAAATTCACACGAGCTCCTCAAGGTTTCACAGAAAGTCCTAGCATTTACAGTCAAGCACTTAAGAGACAACTAGACAACATTCACATGCCAACTGACACTGCCCTGCTCCAGTATGTCGATGATCTACTGATCACAGCCCGTTCTGAACATGCTTGCGAGCGAGCATCGCTTACAGTCCTGTATTTCCTAGCCGAGATGGGGCACAAGGTGTCTCCTTCAAAGCTTCAATTCTGTGTCCAGCAAGTGATCTACTTAGGCCACTTGCTGTCCAAGTGGGGTAGGCAGTTGACACCTGACCGTATCCAGTTAATAGCGAGTCTTCCACAGCCCAAGACACAGAAGGAGGTACGTGCTTTTATCGGCCTTACTTCTTATTGCAGACAATGGATTCCTCAGTATGCATTTCTAGCCAAGCCACTGATACAGTTAACGACACAGGAGGCAGCCGTATCGACTGTCCTCCCTTGGACATCTGAACATACACTTAGTTTCAATGAGTTAAAGAAAGCCTTATGCCAAGCTCCTGTCCTAGCTACACCGAACTACAATAAGCCTTTTACACTTTTTGTCACAGAACGTGATGATACAGCATTATCTGTTCTTACACAAGATCAAGCAGGACAATACAAGCCCTGTGCTTATTTTTCGAGCACACTAGATCCAGTAGCCCAGGCTCTGCCTGCGTGCCTCAAGTCAGTTGCAGCCACAGCACTAGCTATCAGACAAAGTGATTCCATAGTATTGGGACACTCCCTGACAGTACAAGTTCCACACTCCGTGGAAGTTCTTTTAAACCGAACACAGACCCAGCACTTGACAATTGCACGTTTGACAGGTTATGAACTGACACTGTTCCAGCCACACATAGAAATCAGACGCTGCAACGTTCTAAATCCTGCTACACTGTTACCGTCAGTTACTTCAAATCCTGCCACACATGACTGTGTGGAAATTGTTAACACTATGACTAAGCCAAGACAAGATCTGACAGATATTCCATTACCAGATCCCGACCTGACACTTTATGTGGATGGCTCATGTATGAGAACGAGTACAGGAGAACTAGTAGCCGCGTATGCAGTGACTACTGACACTGAAGTTATTGAAACACATCGTATTGACACCCTGTCTGCTCAAGCAGCAGAGCTAGTTGCTCTGACTCAAGCCTGCATACACGCCAAGAACCTGAAAGTTAATATTTACACAGATTCACGCTACGCATTCGGAGTTGTACACGACTTTGGAGTGCTCTGGCAAGAGAGAGGTTTCATGACTTCTCATGGAACCAAGATTCAGCATGGTCTCCTTATTCAAGCTCTGTTAGATGCAATACATTTACCGACATCTATTGCTATCATGAAGTGCAAAGCACATACGAAAGTTACAGACATTATTTCCCAAGGTAATGATCTAGCAGATCGAACAGCCAAGCTTACAGCACAGACACCAGACATACCAGTTAACAAGACACCGACATCCACTCTAGAACAGACTACTTGTATGACAGTTAAGGACCCTACTCAAGATGTCATAGATATCCAGTTACATGCTACTCCCGAAGAAATCAAGAAATGGTCCGAACAAGGAGGGGTCCAGACAGATCAGGGATGGTTGACGAAGGGTAGAGCCACATGGTTTCTCCCCGACTCAATGGTTCAAGTCATTATCAATACCGCACATAGTCCTGCGCACTTAGGAGAAAAAGCCATGTTAGACAGTATCCAGAACATTTGGTTTAACAAGCATTTACGAGCTGCAGCCAAGCAGAAAGTCCGTACTTGTATGATATGTTGTCAATTCAATCCAGGTAAAAGTGTCCCGGTGGAACAAGGTGGATTCCAGCCCCCTGACCACCCTTTTGAAGTCCTCCAGATGGATTATATTCAGATGGAGCGATGTCGAGGTTTCAAGTATGTCCTTGTAGTTGTATGCGCTTTGTCCAGGTGGACAGAAGCATATCCAGTCCCAGATTACACAGCCGCGACCACTGCCAAGCAGCTGGTTCGTGAATATTTCCCCCGCTATGGACTCCCTAGGGTCGTGTATTCTGATAACGGCCAGCCATTCTCATCTGAATTAATGAAGCACGTTTCCCTTTTGTTAGGGTACCAGTGGAAGTTCCATTGTGTACGCCATCCAGAAGCAGCCGGTCTCGTAGAGAGACATAATCAAACCTTGAAAATCCGTATTGCCAAAGTCTGTAAAGAGAAAGGTGTAGACTGGTTAGTTGCCCTGCCAGTCGCTCTGTTCTATATGCGCATGGTCGCACATTCCAGATCAGGTCTGTCCCCTTATGAGGTCGTATTCGGCCGCCCCCCGAATGTATGGGGTACACCTAGACCCCGAAGTATTACAGATGTTTCCAGTAATATGCTGACAGATTACCTAGCTTCCTTGATGTCTGCCCTACACTCTTGTCGTTCACAGGTTGCCGCCGCATTTCCAGACAATACCGAGGTGAAACCGCATGAAATCGTTCCAGGAAGTCTAGTGCTTGTCCGGAATTTCGATCGTTCAAGTCCGCTGGAGCCTCGCTGGAAGGAGCCGAAGTTAGTCCTTCTAACCACCCGTACTGCCGTCAAGTTGGAAGGCAGGAAGGGGTGGGTGCACCTGTCACACGTCAAGAAATTTCACGGACTAAAAACTGTTTCCAAGAACATTTCCAAGGATTGTCAAGATTTTAAAGACTGCCAAGATACTGTTCTTAAGGACTGTCCCGCAAATGACATTGATATCAAGCCCTCCCTGTTAGAGAAAACTCCGCAGCAGGAGTATAAACTGAAGCTCCGGTCTAGTAAAATAAGTCAGCCAGTTTAATTGTCTAAGTCCTCCCCTAGGTGAAACGGTTAGACAGGTATCTGACATGTATGAAATAGACCCCCATAGTGAGAGAGTTAGTCAAAACTCTATCCGATGTATCGTTTTTCTAAGTTTTATATTGTTTTTAAGCTTAATGGTTACCTGCACGAGTTATGCATTTCATTTATGTTTTCCAATTTCTCATGTAAATAAGTCTTCTAATGCTACAGTAGAGCACACGTTTAGTGATCTACCTCCTCACGAACTATCCTATCGTCTTGCTATGCGCAACAATTCATTTATCCGTATGTTACATTATTCACACCAGACCAGCAATGCCACTAATTGTTGGGTGTGTGGTCGACTCCCCCCTTTCCAGACACCGAAGGGAGTTCTGCCACTGTTTCCTTATCCGTTCTCACATAATGGCTCATGTGGAGCCTGGTCCATGTTAACGTCATCCTCAACTGATATGTCCCTTCTGAACAGTACATGTTTTCCAGACAAGCAAGGTCTTCCCCACAGAACAGGGTTAGATCTAGAAAATGAAGTTTATAATTTAGGTAATTATTCTTCGAATTTTATGGTCCTGAATGTTCAGTCTGATCCTACTCCAGACTTACCTGCTATTTCAGTACTACCAGTCAAAGGCGAATTATGTGTCAGAAATAATGGTTCCGTACATGTAGGACATAGTGATTGTACTACTATTGTCGAGTATAGTGACAGTGGGAAATCTATTTTCAAAGCTTCACGTCATTCTTATTTTGTTTGTGGTCAGACCGCATATGTTCGTCTGCCCCTCGATTGGGATGGAACCTGTTACATTGCCTTCCTGCTGCCACCAGTTTTCCTAGCCCCATCTGATTATCATAGAAACACACATCTAGTACATATTAGACATAGAAGGGAGATCGAGTCCCCGATTGTCGACCAAACTGAAACTGCTCTAGAACAGTATACAGATTTCAATAGAGGATTCTTTTTCTTTATAGGACCTATCCAGAATAGTAAGTTAATCCGTAGATTAACCAGAACCCTTGAAGCAGTAGTGAATGAGACTGCTTCTGCCCTAGGTAACTTAACCGAAGAGCAATCTGCTATGAGATTTGTCGTGCTCCAAAATCGTCTCGTTCTTGACGTCATACTGGCCGATAGAGGAGGAGCATGTAGAGTCATCGGATCTAGTTGCTGCATTTTTATTCCTAATAACGCGCCGTCTGTTTATTCAGCTATAACCAGACTTCATAAAATTGCCCATCAGTTACACCAGAATCCAGGCACCTGGACATGGTCCGGTTGGTTTTGGAGTATAATTTCTGCCTGGGGATGGAAAGTATTGTCCTTTCTAGGTATTGCAGTAGCGATCATATTCAGTTGCTGCCTCTGTATACAATGTGGCCCTGCGATTTGCGGCATTTGTGCTACCTCTTGTATTCCTAGTCCCGAGTCCCGTCCTAGATCCCGTTCCAAGAAAATTCGAGACGAGCAAATGATACTGTATGAAATGATAGATGGTATCATGAATATTGATGTTTCTTGATGGAAACGTAGTGACAAGGAGGGAATGTGGAAAAGTAAATTTTGCCATGTTCTGTGTCCCTACGTGTCCCCCATCTTATGTGGTATGTGCATGATTAATATGCATATGTATTCCCCATGATCGATTAAAGACGCAATTACAGTTGTGTCCATCTCTAGTATGTCAGTTCCAGTTCTCGTGAAAGCTACGAGTATTGAGCCTATGTAAAGTTATGTTGCCACGTTTTACAGTGTGCACGTTAAATTCATTGAAAAGTCTCCGTTTCTAGGCCTCAAAAGGGCCCGGACTCAGATTCAGCTCCAGTCTCCTGAACCCTCGCTGAGGAGCGATACAGCCCCCACCTGTATCCCTGACCCTTCACTTACTTCCTGCCTCACAGTGCCCGGCTCGGCCTGGCTCTGCCTGCCAGTCTGCCAAGAGTATGTTATGATTCCAGTTATCAGTCCAGCTCTCCTTCTCTGCATTCCTAAGTTACTGAATCGCATCAATAGTTTCCGTCATGGTCTAGCCTTTACGTCTCCATGTAAGAGAAATACTGTATTAATGGTCATTTAATATTCCTCAACACACACTACATGTAGAACAATGCATGCACCAGTCTTAGTGTCTGTTAGCCTTTGCCCTGATAACTTTTGGATTCTATCAACATGTTCTCTAAACATCAGATACTAGATAGTGTTTAGGTACATGTCGCTCTGACTCTCCAGACTTCAGTCTCTCCTTCTAGCTCAGAAGTCATAGCCCCTAGCTTCTCCCTAGTAACACGTCATTGCCAGCTTGCGCGCACCACTAGGTTAGAGGTCCCGGCTCCTTAGGTAGCCCCCTCCATGTTTCCGCCCCATTTGTGACATATTCCGTTACGTTTACATCACATGTCTATGTATACGCCTTGTTCACGCCTCTTGTTACACCTCCTTTCTGCCTTATCTCTCGCGACTGTTACAGGCCCCACCCACTGTTACGCCTACTGTATGTACTGTAATGTATTTTGTTTAACTATATATGCTTGTGCACGGTTATTAAAAGTTGCTAGCCATCCCAGATCTTGCCCGTGCAGGTTGTCCTGTTCCTGTCCTTTATGCTGTATTAAAACCTGCAAACTCCTACTACCTCGAATCTTGACTCTTATTTATTGAGCTATCTGTTATTGGTATGTCCAGTCAAAAATAGAGGTATTATTTATTTATTTACCACAAACTCGAGACATATTGCTCGGGAGAATGCAAATTCGGTGTGTTCGGCAGCGCGAACTGTACAAAACGTCTTTATCGCGCGTGCCCGAGCATGCACATTGAGTGCGCGAAGAAGACAAAAACTGTAAGGTTGCGTTGTCGCACTGTGCAAAGTTACCAAAACTACGCGAGCTGAATTCTAGGGTTACCTAGTGCGCAGAAAAAGCCATATCATTCAACACACACCCAAAACCTGCAATTCAACACCAAAAACAAATTTTGCTAATCAATCCAAAGCCATCCTTGACCTACATGATGTTACACTTACAACTTAAACACCCCAATAACAGTTGAATAACTTTCATGCACCCATGATGAGGACTCTAGTAGTACCCTTGGGCCTACTGGCAGAGTAGGCCACAAGCTTGGAGCCCTATGGCAAAAACACAGAGGCTACTAGTACCAGGAAATGGCCGCCACGACATGGACAGGCGGTAACAATAAAAAAAAGAAAAGGAATAAAAAAAAAGAATGGAATAAAAATAAAAAACAGACAAAGCAGGCCTATGGGAAAAGCAAAATGCATGGCTTCACCAAATGGAAATGGGCACCAGCCCCATGGTCAGCCCACCAACAGGAAAGTACATACAATTTAAATAAACTCAAGCAGGTCTATCTATAACCCTATATGGCCAGAAAAAGGTGGATGCCTGTTACACATCACAGCTTAATGCAAAAAAGAAAATCCCCATAGCTAAAAGGTTTCAAAGTTACACAACAACACAAACAACAAAGGCATTTACAGTTTATACCCAAACAGTTAACTACACCCCAAATACCACAATTGAAAATTCATTGCATTGCCACCCATGCCCTAAAAGATGTTAAATTCAACAGACAAAATGGAAACCGCTACATCAAGCATCCCCGCCGACTACCTCTGGGACTCTAGGCCTACTGGCAGAAGCAATCACAAGTTTGTAGGCCTGCGACCAAAAAACTAAAGCACGATGGAAGGTCACACAAAATGGCACCGCCAATGGCCTGGCCACCCCCAACAACATGAAAAGAAAGAGAAGACAGACATTAGATGCCTATGACAAAAGGACAATGCTTGGCTTGACAAAATGGCCGCCCGCCACCCACATGGTCAGGCCACCCTCAAACAACAAGGTACATAGAGGACAGAAACAGTAAGTGGTCCATGCTCCAAAAACTACAAGAAAATGACAACCTGAGGAGTTTCTTTAGCAAAATGAACAGCATCAACATTTTCGGGAAGGTTTTAGGCAACTCGAGACATATTGCTCGCAAGAATGCAAATTCGGCGTGTTCGGCAGCGCGAACTGTACAAAACGTCGTTATCGCGTGCCCGAGCACGCACATTGAGCGCGCGAAGAAGACAAAAACTGTAAGGTCGTGTTGTCGCACTGTGCAAAGTTACCAAAACTACGCAAGCTGAATTCTAGGGTTACCTAGTGCACAGAAAAAGCCATAATATTCAACACACACCCAAAACCTGCAATTCAACACCAAAAACACATTTTGCTAATCAATCCAAAGCCATCCATGACCTACATGATGTTACACTTACAACTTAAACACCCCAATAACAGTTTAACAACTTTCATGCACCCATGATGAGGACTCTAGTAGTAACCTTGGGCCTACTGGCAGAGTAGGCCACAAGCTTGGAACCCTGTGGCCAAAACACAGAGGCTACTAGTACCAGGAAATGGTCGCCACGACATGGACAGGCGGTAACAATAAAAAAAAGAAAAGGAATAAAAAAAAAAGAATGGAATAAAAATAAAAAACAGAAAAAGCCGGTCTATGGGAAAAGCAAAATGCATGGCTTCACCAAATGGGAATGGGCACCAGCCCCAAGGTCAGCCCACCAACAAGAAAGTACATACAATTTAAAAAAACTCAAGCAGGTCTATCTATAACCCTATATGGTCAGAAAAAGGAGGATGCCTGTTACACATCACAGCTTAATGCAAAAAAGAAAATATCCATGGCTAAAAGGTTTGAAAGTTACACAACAACACAAACAACAAAGGCATTTACAGTTTACACCCAAACAGTTAACTACACCCCAAACACCACATTTGAAAATTCAATGCATTGCCACCCATGCCCTAAAAGATGTTAAATTCAACAGACAAAATGGAAACCGCTACATCAAGCATCCCCGCTGACTACCTCTGGGACTCTAGGCGTACTGGCAGAAGAAATCACAAGTTTGTAGGCCTGCGACAAAAAAACTAAAGCACGATGGAAGGTCACACAAAATGGCCGCCCCCACATGGCCTGGCCACCCCCAACAACATGAAAAGAAAGAGAAGACAGACATTACATGCCTATGGCAAAAGGACAATGCTTGGCTTGACAAAATGGCCGCCCTGCCGCCCACTTGGTCAGGCCACCCTCAAACAACAAAGTACATAGAGGACAGAAACAGTAAGTGGTCCATGCTCCAAAAACTACAAGAAAATGACAACCTGAGGAGTTTCTTTAGCAAAATGAACAGCATCAACATTTTCGGGAAGGTTTTAGGCAACTCAAGACATATTGCTCGCGAGAATGCAAATTCGGCGTGTTCGGCAGCGCGAACTGTACAAAACGTCGTTATCGCGTGCCCGAGCACGCACATTGAGCGCACGAAGAAGACAAAAACTGTAAGGTCGCGTTGTCGCACTGTGCAAAGTTACCAAAACTATGCAAGCTGAATTCTTGGGTTACCTAGTGCACAGAAAAAGCCATATTATTCAACACACACCGAAAACCTGCAATTCAACACCAAAAACACATTTTGCTAATCAATCCAAAGCCATCCATGACCTACATGATGTTACACTTACAACTTAAACACCCCAATAACAGTTAAACACCCCAATAACAGTTGAACAACTTTCATGCACCCATGATGAGGACTCTAGTAGTACCCTTGGGCCTACTGGCAGAGTAGGCCACAAGCTTGGAGGCCTATGGCAAAAACATAGTGGCTACAAACACAAAATGGCCGCCACCACCTGGCCAAGCCACCCAAAGAAACTAAATGAACTCAAGCAGGCCTACACTAACTACATGAACTACTAGGGTTCCCTAATTTTACTAAAACAAAAATTAAATTCCACTACAACAGAGTATGCAATTAAATCCAATGCCATCCATGATGTTTTATAGACACCACAGAAACACGGGTGGACCCGTGGGTACCTCTAGGCCTACTGGATGAAATTTCAAACATATACAACTTGGCCCCTCATGAAAGTACAGGCCTCCCTCAATAATAATTTTTAAGAAAGATTGAGAAGCACAGAAAACTGTAGTTAAAAAAACCCAAACCAAACAAACATTTACAGTACACCAATTCTCAAACTTACTTGTAAAAGAAAAGTTCAAATCCAAAATTCCTCAATAAATCCAATTAAATGCTATGATGCAGCAGACATACACAAAGAGTGATCCTTCCAGCTCAAATCCAAATGAAAGTGAACACCACATGGACAAAGCACTGGGAGGAGCCTGGTGGACAGGAACAGGAAGTTAGAGACTCATGGGCACTTCCTTTCTCTTGAAAAAAAGAGTAGAAACAAAAAGAGGACTCCTAGCCCAAAAAAATACAGCCAAATCACAATCTGAGGGGTTTTCCTGAGCAAAATTAACATTTTTGAGAAGATTTTAACATGCTCGAGAGATATTCTGTGCCAGATTGCAGTTTCTGCGTGTTCGGAAACGCGATCTTACCAACATGGCGCTGCAAGGAGGATCGAGCGTCCTAATGACCTGTTCGCGCATTCGAATGACGTTATCGCGTTCTCACAGTCGCATGGAATTGTGCGGCCGGATGCCAAGCATCGTAACGAATGCGACCGGGAGAGAAAAGCGAGAAAGCGAACGCAGAACCACGGTAAGTCATTACCGTGCACGCGAGAATGCTATTGAGCGCGTGAGGAAGAAAAACTACTACGCTACGCTGTAGATTGCGAAGTAGTCGACAACTTCGTGCTCGCTGCGAAGTGCGAAGTTGTCGAAAATTCGCAAACTCCGCGAACGGAGCGTAGTTCTCCGCCCAGGGTTACTTTTAACCCCCCCCAACATCAAAGCCACGCTCCAGTATAACTACTGGTGCCATACTTCAGCAAAGGATGAGATAAGCTTGGGGCAATGTGGGACTTGGGTATCTGGAACTACGTGGTGCATACTGCCAGAGGAATCAGTTGTGAACAAGGAGGAATACTGCCATTGAAAGTGACTGTGTGCCCTTCCTGAACAGTGACTCTCCAGGGCCGACTAACTGCTTCTGTGTGGCACCCTAAAGTGTACTCTCCAAGGGTTTTTCTAAGCTTGCCTCCTGTTCTCTTGGAGATCTCAGGGACATCAAAGGTCTCTTACAAGGGACCCACACCATTTCTCTGTGACAACTGGAGAGCGGTGCCCTCTCAAGTGCCCACATCATCTGCTGCAATCCAACTGATATTGTGGCATGGGAGTGGAACTAAGAATTTCGCCTGGAGCCTGGATTACCCTGTGTGGAGCCCCAAAGTCTTGCCCGTATTTAAGGAGTGTGGCCCCTGTATCGTGGGGACCTTGGCACAAATAAGTGTTTTTTGATGGTGAGAGTATTCACTTGTTGCAGCTTCCATAGTGGCTCGCTTCATCGATCGTTCTGCATCTCTCTTGTGTGACACACCGACTGCATGCTCATTGCATGCGGCGTCTGATTTATCAGTTGTGACCCTCAGAGATGGGGGCATAACCGTAGTAGTGCCACATTCTACCTCGTGAGGCATTGCTGAACTTGCACCTGTGTGTGTGTAACCGAAACTGTCTGGTGCGACCAATATCAAGTTGCATCGGACGTTGTGCCTCATTTTCAGGGAGATATGAAATTTGAAACTCTTCATTGTATATGTGTGACCCGGAGTTGTCTGGTGCGACAACTATTGTCGTGCACCAGACATTGTGTTCATTTCAGGATTGTGTTCTTCACAAAACTTCAGCTTGAAGTCCGAAGGCGCATCCGAATGACATGCAAACTCCTGCAGGACCATGCGGCCACCTAGCAAATCTCGTTGCGCTCGCAAACGGCTCAGGAAATCTTGTCAGCAATCACAGGCACCCGGTAAGTCGCCCCCGCTTGCACAAAAACGCATTTCAGGCACACAAACAAAAAAAAACTCAGTTGCAGAGTGTGGAGTTTTTCTGTATCTCCGCGGTCTACGCGGAACACAGCGTTGGCAAAACTCCACAAATTCCACGAGAGGAAAAGAGTTTTACACCCGGGGTTGCTCATTACATGGCCTTCCCCAATGACACTGTGATTTCAAATAGTACTGCCCAGCTCATGCATGAGGGGTGAGTGTGATTGACTGGGGTGGAGGAACGCTTCCGAGAATAATTGAAAGCGGGTCAAGAGACAAAGTGACCCCCCCTCGTGCTGCGAAGAACCATCCTGGTGCTGGAATGCACCTGTGGACCTCGTTTGTTTGACCGACTATTGCCTTCAACCGTTTCTACTTTACATCCTGTGGGTGAAGTTCTCAAGTGGTTACCACACCCCCTTTGATGACTGCCTCCTTAGTGACCATGCTACTAATACCTACCCCCACTTGCTTCCCTTGGACCCTAATTAAGAGTCACTCCGGCAACGTGTGGCCTAGTGCCTGGGGGGAGGACGGGTGTCTCCAATCAGTGGGTGTAGGATAGCCGGGGTGAGTTGAAGGGAGGATTGGGCCCATGGAGTCTGCAGTGTGTAATCAATTAACCTGCTTGGTATCTGTTGCACCCCATTAGGGTGCTGAGTGAGTATGGGTGCTAGTGCGTTCCATACGGATTTCCTTGATATCCTTTGCACCGCGTATCGGTGCGGAGTGAGTGTCTGCCAGTTGGTGAACCTCCTGTGAATCACGACACTGGTTGGTGGTTTGCCTGATACGTTGATTTCTTGCCAGAAGGGCATTAGGTTTGACATTGGTTTTCCCATGTGGCTTCCGCCCGCGGTGCTACTATAAAATGGCACAATTCTGTGTATGTACATATTTATGATATCATTGTGTCCCGGGGTGTACCCTCTACCTGTGTAGTATTGAATTATAAGAATTGATAGGGTGAGCCTGGGGTGGATAACGTGTTGCACCACATAAGAGTGCTGGGGGTGGGTGGGTGTAAAAAATGATCTTTCCTATGTGTACATAATACTGATGTCATTCGAACTGGTTGGGCCTAGTACTGCTAGTAATAATTCCAAGTGTGATTTATGCCATAACAACATGATGTTCATGTTGTGGTGATTATTGCATGTGTTGAGTACAAACATTATTTACATACATCACATGTGAAGTCTCTTTTGTGATGCTCAGTGTTTTTATTGTGCTGTGCCAAAGCTTTACACATTGACTCTGTGATAAGCCAGACTGCTCAGTGCCAAGCTACCCAATGGGTGATCACAGGTTATACAGTGAGTGTAATCACCCGCCCCTGACGAGAGTAGTAGGTTCTGCCTGGCTGGGGTATTGCCTCAGCCAACCAGGAAGTGCCAGTTCCAACACAGCATGAGAAGTTGCTTGCGTTTGCTGCTGAATGTGCTCTTGGGGTAAGACGTACTCCCAGCATTTAGTATTATTTTCTTTCAAATTGCACCCTTGCGTTCATTCTGGATGTGAGGGAGCATTTTGCGCGAAGAAATAGCTCTAAATGCAGCACAGCTTGAATAATTTGCTAAAAGTGATTTTGCAGTTGGATTTTCCCATCATAAAACTCTTAATTACGCGAGCAGGAGTAATCACATTATTATCAGTAATTCCATGTCAAAGAGTATTGCGGAATTTCGAAAATTACTACAATTACTCCTGCGTAATTGAAATTCCACCAAGGCCTAGCTAGATGTGATAAACTCCATACACTTGTCAAATAATGTTCTATCTCCACCGGGGGAGGTGACTGATGACATTTATCCTGGCAGTCGAGGATAGAGGGGTTGAGATTACAAGTGATATGCACTGGAAGGAGTGGTGTTGAGCAGAGAGAAGTTTTATGCAACTTATGGTATTCCTATAGCTAACAGCTGGATAACAACTACTTCACTATCAAGTCTATTTTAATAGTTACAGTGGAGAACAGAGTAGCCAGTCAGTCAGAGAAGGAAGTCTCAAACATTGTTTGCAGTGTTCTAGAAGCAGGTGTCACTCAGCACTAGGATGTCCAGACCAGAGTTCACCGTAGTGTAGTAATGCTTAACTGCAGAGCAGCACTGAGGAAGCAAGCGCCAGAGAGAGGAGTGAGTGGTCTTGGCTGTGGTCTTCTTCAGAGGTGCATTCAATATGCGGATGAAGGTAGCAGGACCCACCTTCATTGATGTTGGGTAGGTAGGGGCAGGTCTGAGATTTGTGATGGTGGTAGGATGTGAAAGTTCACTAGTGCTTGGTCACTGGCAGGCTTGTTAATGGCATTTGGGTTTTTGTATCTTTTAAAAGGTTTGAGAATTTAATCAATGTTGAGAAGGGACTTCACCCTACTTGGGAGAAGGTTATGGTGCTCCTAAGCTGTCTCTTACCAGTCCAGAAGCATTCATTTAAATTATTCGGCCAAGCCACAGTTAGAGTCAGAAAAGGACATCAGTTCTTCAAAGTGCATGGATAGCAGAAATTACAACCCTTATCCTTTGACCCCCGGTGTCATCACATAACTGACCCATTGCCCCACCCCTAACCCATGAACACCCTTCTATTTCCTGCTGACCCTCAATTGTTTATGTTGCACTGTGTGTTCACTATTATCACAACCATCAAAGATTAGCTATCAGAAGGCGGTTCATAGGTACCTGTGGACCAGATCCAGTACTATTAATTGACTGTGTGGCATTTGGTCTCGATGATCAAGGGACCTGCCTATTCACAAGTTGGACGGCCAGATGATATGACTGATCACCAAGTCTTTTTGATGGTAATCCACTACTTGATAGTTTGGATCTTGTCGACTAATCCTGGATGTATTTGAGTTTGTGTAACTAGCAATTCATTTTTTGCCAAACATTTATGCGTTCCTTTTTTTGAGGCTGTTCTATGGTGACTTGGGCACCCATTGACTTCTTAGGAGTTAATTAACAGCTTAGCCAGCCGATTTGGCTTTCAGACCCCCCTGTGTTCTTTTGTGTTGATCATATTGTGTAGCTGGGGATGTGAACCTGGTAGTGGTCTTTAAACTTTGTATCCCTTTGACACTCTCTCCTCTGTTTGTTGTGATATAAACTAAGAAAGCAAACATGGCTGCATGTGGACTTGAGCACTGCTGGGCAGCGAGGTGTCCCACTGGTCGGTGGACTCATTCGATCTCAAATGCAGTCAGTCAAGCAGTTGGATGGACATAGGGGCAGTCTAGTCATCAGCAGTGGGCACGAGTGACAGGCCAGAGGCAGCTAGGATGATAGGCACAGCATGAACAGCTGATACTGCACATTGCCCATGGCCTATCCCACCCCTGAGGTGAGCCACACCAGATGCCTTAATGTTAACCAATGACCGCTCAGCGACATATTAATGGACCGCGAGGAATACCATGGATTACCATGGGAATGGGCAGTACACAGTTTGCATGTGTCTTTCATGTCATGATGGTAAACTGCAATGATGCTGAATGCTTGACTGAGCCTTAGCAGACCCAAAGGACTGGTCAGGCAGAAACACTTTTTTACTAATGTAATAATCACTACGGCTGGTGGGGAAAGCTATGAAATTTCTCTGACACCAGAAATAACTGCTGGTGCTGAGCATCAAGAAACATTGCCACAAACTAAGCATTGCCTAGAGGATGCAAATCCCTGTGTGCTGCTGTGCCAGGACTGTCTCTGAACCCAGGAGATAACTGGTCCTATGGAAGAAGAACAGCCAGTTTCTTCCAAGCGTAACTGCCCAGTAGCAGATACACAAGGTCAATTAGCACTGCAAAGGCCATTTTCTTTTACAATGTTGTGCTATAGTCTCTCCTGCATGCGTCAAAGGCCCAGGAGCCCACACTTTCCCCAGAGTACAAGAAGAGTGCTCGGATTTCCCAAAACGCTTTGACTCTAGTTGACCCTGCCTTCTTGATACCTTCACCAAAGCCAAATAAGCACAGCGACCATCCAAACAGGAGGTTTATTACGTAAAACATCCTTTTCAACGCAACTTTTACCACGCAGTGCCTTTACGACGCAAGTATTACAACGCATGTCATTACAACGCATATCGCTGAGGGGCGCTCTAGGATAGGGAATAGATTTAATTTACTATCCAACAACTTTCCTACTATCCACGGAGACTGGAGTTGGAATAGTAAATTAAACTATTCACTATCAAGCACCCCTTAACGCTATGCATTGTAACAGCATGCGTTGTAAAAACTGCGATGTATAGGCATGCGTGGTAAAAGCATGCGTTGTAATGTCGTACATCCTTTATTACACCTGGGCTATCCAGGAGACTGCTGCACGAGCACAGAGAACACTAGCCAGGTAAAGGACTCTGTGGAAGAGGTGCGGTGCAGCGGCCAGGGTGCCTGACTCCAGACCACAGGGTTCATGGTTCGATCCCCGGTGCCGGCGGCTGTTCAGCCCAGCATCATGTGACTCTGGGCAATCGCTCGCTTAATCTTCCCGACGGCCCCCAGCTCCGGGACACCTCTCCAGAGGTAGCTGTGTGCTTTACAAATGCTGGCATTTACATTTACTCTGTTGGGCTGACAACATGCCCGGATTTGAAGAAGCCCTGATGCTGTGGCTGGCACCTGAAACAAGAGGAAGTTTAAGTGCCTGATGTGTGGACAGGAGTTGTCCCCTTATCTGAAGGGCAAGAGAGAAATCTGTGCATGGAAAGAGGCATCCGGAAACCACAAGGACCTTGCAGCCATCTGGCAAGAAGAGGACCAAGGACCTCTGGACCCTCATGAAGGTTGAAGACCTGAAGTGAGGCTGGTGTGGTGAGTCTGCATCCTCCCGTACTGCCAGGGAGGTTGTGAGAGCCTGTCTCCGACACCTTACTGCAACCAAGGACCATGTAGGCTTTTCCACTTCAGCAGGTGACATAAAGTAATGCCAATATCCTGTGGTCAGACCCCCCAATTCCAGAACAATTAGAATCATCGTTGTGGTTCATAGTATCATAGTTCTGAACATTTCCCTAATTGAAGATGCTGTTGAATCCTAAGGTATTGGTACCCAGTCTCACCCAGTGACCTGATGGGTCCAAAGGATGCCACTGGTCCCTTTAGGGCCTCTGCTAAGTAAAAATATTTACACCAAAAGGCCAGTTTTGAGATATGGGCCTCTGATGTTTTCTCAGGCATCAGAGAATGTACTGTGGGTGCTAGACTAATACCAGCCAATGCCAGTACCAGTAGGCCTAAAAAAGTGTCTTTGGGACCAGTTTGACTCATAGCTGGTTCTAAATTGTGTCTATTGAACCAGACATAGACTACTGCTTCCCGATTAGTCCTCCGTTATCTAGTCCTCAATAGTCCGGCCACAGGCTTTTGACCAGACCATCACCGATTTGCTTTACCGGGGCCCTTGTTGCAGGTTTTGGAAGTCTTTTTATGGGTTTGATTTTGTAGATTCTCATCCACCTGAGCTCAGATTCACTGGCCTGTCCAGCCATGCATCCAGGGATGCTGAGAATCAAGGGTAGATGTGTCTTAGTCACCTGGCTCCCTGTGGAGCTTTGCTAGGATGTCTGATGCATTGCCTCAACATTGCAAGCACAGCCAAGAGTGGGAGGCTGGAGACAGTAGAGTAAATGGTGTCTGCTGAGAAAACCTTAACTTTTCCCCTTTGGATAACTTCTTCTGTAGGGCCCATTATTTATATGATCACAACTTCTTATTTCATAAGCACCACAGCAGTAATTTATGTAAACTTCCCAAGTTACAAGTGACTTAAGGCTTGTAAATGGAAGTAACTTACACTTGAATGAGTACACCGGGGCAGATTTACAAGCCCCTTGCGCCTCTTTGTGCCGCCATTGCGTCACTTTTTGTGATGCAATGGCGGTGAAAACAATGCGCCCTATTTACAACGTGACGCATCTAGGGAGATGCCTCATGTTGTAAAGCCCTGTGTCACATTATACCTGCATCAGGTATAATGTATGCAGGGAGGGCGTTCCTATGCAGGAAAGCCTAGTAAAAGTGATGCAGTGACATCTACAAGCTTTCACTGCGTCACTTTTAGGATGCCACTGCGTCAAAACCTGAAGCAGGCGTAAGTAGTGACGCAGTGTAGTGAGAATGGCCACAAAATGCATTGCTGGAGTTGCATCGTGCTTGCGACACGACTCCAGCAATGCGTGACTTTTGCCCCAACAGATGCGTCAGAATTTCTGACGCATCTGTCAATCCTTCCGCCATGGTGCGCCGTATTGTATATACGGCGCATCCATGGAGGCGCAAGCACTTTTTAGGGTGCCGCAAGGAAAGTGACGCATCTCTATAGATGCATCACTTTCTTGTAAATCTTCCACAACGTGTTCAGAAAGGTAAAAAAAAGTGACACAAGTCAATTAAGTAAGAATGTCCAACTTACATTTGTGTGACATGTCAATTTTTAAGTTTCCTCTTCAGGGTCACTTGTGGGTATCACCAGGTGTATGGCTTGAAAGTGGTTAGGACAACACCATATGATGAATTAGATGCACTTTGACTTAGGTGTACCTCTTTTGGATTTAGCAAACGTTTTAAGAGCATCCCCCTCTTTAATCTGCAACCTTATGTTACAAGAGGGAAATCCAGAAATAACTGCTGCAGGATGTGTCGGAAGGAACAACAATTACCTCCATTTTCACAGGGGAAGGAGGAAGAAACTAAACATATTTAGAGAACATGATTTCAAAATTTAATTTAAAAAGATGTGAAATTCCTAATTTACTGACAGATTTATTGATTGCTATGGAGGGCTGGGAAAAGAGTCACTCTCTTTTTAGTGAAATCCGTATACATAAAAACTGTCCCTTAAGAAAGTTGCAAGTTAGACATATTGACAAAGGGAAGTTTAGTAAGTACACCAAGAAGAGTAACTTAAGAACAGGCATTGGTGTAAATTACAAGAGTTGTAAATTAGATCTATTTTTGGAAAATGGCCCCTGTATGCTTGCATTTCATCACCAAAGTTGCAAAGACGTCCTTTCCTTCCCCCTTTTAAAGAAATAGCTTACTTAATTTTGAGTCTGTTGAGTGTAATTACTTGGATCATACCAAATCTAACTTCCAAAGTCTTGGCCACTAGTTGTAAGTTCCTACCTCAAGGTCCATGTTGGGTGATGAAGGAAGCTGCCGCAAAGTGTGCACCCACATGCTGCCACTGTCTGCCAATGAGCGCTGCCCACACATAGCACTGTTACTAAGGGCCATATGTATCATGCAAATTCGCAATCGCAAAGGCCAAAATTCGCAGAATTTCGGCCTTTGCAAATGCAAATTTGTTAAATGGAATGTATGAAGCAAAACTGGTGCAAAATAAGGAATCGCAAAATTTGCGATTCCTTATTTTGCAATTGCATTTAAGGAATCGCAAATTTTGTGATTCCTTAAATGCAATGTATGTAGCAAAAAAAATTAGCAAAATGCCCTTAAGGAGTCGCAAATTACCACCAACTTCCAGTTGGTGGTAAGTTGTGAATTCCTTGACAAATGCAATTTTTTGCATTTTTCAAAGTGCCATGTGACGCACCTACATGCCCTTAGGGCATGTATGTGCGCCACATGTGCACCCATGCATATTTCAGAGGTGCAACAGGGTGTCCTTTGGACACCCCTGCACCCTTGAAATTATTCTCAATTTGCGATTAGCAAATTGCAAATCGCAAATTGAGAATAGCTTCCCATTCATTCCTATGGGCCTCCTGGCCCATAGAAATGAACGAGAAAGTATTCCTTAATTGCGATTCACAATTTGCTAATCGCAATTTAGGAATTCTAAGGAATCACAAAAAAAATGCGATTTTGTACATACTGCCCATTTGCGATTCTCAAATAGCGATTTCTTAAAAATTGCTATTTGAGAATCGCAAAAGGGTATCATGGTACATATGGCCCTTAATGCATTGAATTGTGCTACATGAAATTAGCAAACAGGGTATCAATCCCGGCTTCCATGTTGGATCTAATTTTGTGATCCTAAGCAATTACCTCAAGTCACTGTGCAAAGTTTCAAAAGTATTTTCTGCACACAAAACTCTTGTGTATATATTTTAATAGAATGTAATGGTGTTCCAACAATAATAACAACCTGTGACACATATAGAGTACACATATCAACTGTATTTACCTTTGGTTCACTGACGGCCTAGTGGTCAGGGCAATGGGCATGATTTCTTTCTAAGATCCTATAAATAAAGTCAGCAACAGACAGTATCTTCAGATAAAGAGTTGAGATGGGTTTAGAACTTTTTAAAATAGTTTACAACAATGCAATACATTACATAGTAACAATATATTGAGTGACCTATCACTAGATCAGAGCCACCACCTTAGCACCACTGCTTTGACATGTTAAACATATAATGTAAGCTACTACTGCCTCAACTACACTACATCAACTCTACATACAAAACAAACGTACTTAGCGCCAACCAGATCTCTCATGTCACTCATTCCACTATTTTAACCCCTTGGCCGCGGCGGTAATTCTGCCGCTGCACTAGGTGACAGGGGGGGCCGCACGGCGCCGCCATGCTCATGACGGAACAACTCTGTCACGAGCCGCGGTGGCGCTGTGCTTGTGACGAAATGGTTCCGTCACGACCCCGCCCGCTCAATAGAACGCGCCGCACAGGCGCGGCACCCGGGCCGTGACAAAACCATTCCTTCACCAGCACAGCCCCACAGTGGCTCATGACGGAATGGTTCCGTCACGAGCGTGCAAGGGGTTAATGACCATAACCTTATCTTCTCACCGATAACCCTGAATTTGAGCACCCTACAGTCCGTATTTCACTAATTCCAGCAATATGGCTTCCTAATCCAGGGGGTAAACGTACTTGGGGATCCTGCCCAATGATACTGACTTTGGGGCATATTTACAAGAAACTGACGGAGTGTGGTGTTACGCCAAAATTGGTAACGTCGTGCCCTGACAGTTTCAAAACGAAGGGATGCGCAGTATTCAAAAGAATGTGGTACACCCCTGCGTTACCCCTAGCGATTGTGCTACATAAACCTGCCTAGCGTCAGTGCAAGCACCCTTGCACCATTTTGCTAGCGTGCCTGCGCTGCAGGAGTGATTGTTTATGTGCAGGAACGGACACCTTCTTGCACATAAACAATCTTTACAGGTGGTTTGCTCTTTCCATGTGTGCTGCAGAATGTGGAAAGTGGAGCAAAATACGAGGAGAGAAAAACATTTCTCCTCGTACTGCTGGTTGTCTCTGATATGGTTTGGAATAAGACGAATCTGTGTGATTGTTTTGTGAACGAATCTGTACTTTGAGATTTAGATTGCATAAAAAATACTTCAAGTGCTCCCTCTTTATCAAAATTTCTTGTAAATTACACGTAACTCCCGGCAAAATTATGGCAACAACATGTCTCTAACGTATTTAGTTGATTGTCTCCTGTGCAGTCTTGTTGGCATATCCATGTATTTATATTCACACATAAATACACAGAGACTGGACTCATAGTCACATTTGTGCAGTGCCTAAAATAGGCCTAGGGGGCCTATTAGCAAGAAATAGCGATATTTATCGCTAAATGTGTTTAGCGACTTTTTTTATCGCTGGCTATCGCTGGATATTTTAGCGGAGAAAACATGCTATTAGCAACGTTTTTCTCCATTGTGCTAAAATATCCAGCGATAGCGGCGAAATGCGAGAATATCGCTGGAAATCCAGAGATATTCTCACATTAATGCCAATAGGGGCTCAATCTGATAAACCACCCCCCCCCCCATTGACTAAACAGGTAACTCAACTTTTTAGCAGGCGTTAGTTTATAGCGATATTCGCGCTTAGCGCGATTTTTTTTATAGCTTTGCCTGCCTGGCAAATAGGCGATAGCTGTGTTAGCGACTGTTTTCAGTCGCTAACAGTTTGGGTACGTCACCTTTGCATGTCATTAGCGATAAATATCGCTGACATGCAAAGCGAGCCCCAAACTTGTAGCTATCGCCTAAAAGCTGTCGCCAACTGCTGTTAGCAACAGCTTGCTAATAGGGCGATAAAAATATTGCCGCTTTAGCGGGAAAAAGTCCCGCTAAAGCGGCGATATTGCCCTTGCTAATATGCCCCTAGATGTTTCTTGGCACTGACAATTGGTGCAATAGGATTCCGAGCATTAGTTAAAAAGGATTAGTTTAGGAGCGATCTTAGATGATCAGATTCTTTCTAGGGCTGGGTGGAGTTGCAATTACGCCAGTGCAATGTCGATAAATCTGTATTACTCTGTGACACAGAATAACAAATATTATTGCAACTAGTCCCACACATGTAATTAAGAGTAATTTTAGGCGAAAAACCATTCAGCAAGAGCACATTTAGCGAGTGCGATCTGCGGCTTCCGCTGCTGTTTATGTTCAGTTGCATTTAGCGCTGTTTCTTAATAGAAAATGCACCTTTGTGTCCATCTTGGATGTGAGGATGCATTTTGCACTAAGAAAATAGTGCTAAATGCTGAGAAAACTTGGGGGGGGAAATCTTAACCTAAGAGCACATTTCCCAGCTCTGTTAGATTTAGAAGACCTGGCTTTTCATGCAAAAAACCTAAGCACTTCGACCTAGTTCTGTCTCAAGCTGTAAGCTCTCTATTAGCGCCGGGACACCTCCTTGTGAGGTAGTTGTTTGCGCTTTACACAAGCATCAGTATTATTATTATTATTAGCACTATTACTAATTGCAAGATGTGTCATTTTATCCATTTTGGACACAAGGGGGCATTTTTGTGCTAAGAAGATAGCGCTAAATGCAGAATTACTCTTCTTATGAAATTCCGTTTAATTCTGGAGTAATTCTGCATGTTTACGCCACCCAGAATTCTTTCCTGGCATCAAAAGGAAGAGTGCTCCAGATCTCATAAATTACTCCACCTCTCATTGCTTCCATTTGGTAACTGACCTGCTAATGAAAAAAAACAGTTGAGGACAGTAAGAACTTTGTGGGAGTGATGAGAACAACCAGGTTAAAAGTTTCATGTTTGATGTAGAACTACAAGACTGTGAACCTTAGCATGCTGCAGATGGACGTGAGGTCAGAGATCCATACATGACTGACACATTGCCTGCTTCGGCTGCACACCTCATCTGGCAGAATGGGAGCCTGGACTGCGGTAGACTCATCTATGTGTGTCTGTGGTGCGATGAAGTGGCATGATGGTGTATAACGCTGACTCTAGCATAATGGTGGTTGTTCTTGCCATATTCTGGGTATGCACAACATGCTTGTGCCCAGTCCAGGTGCAAAGCTGGCCCTGGCATAATGGTGGTGGGTTTTGTTCTATTGTGGTCAATTCTGATGAGATGCTGTGGTTGTTGCTCAGGATATGTTGAGAAAAATATCACCTGACTTAAATCTTCAAAATATTGTTTATAAAAATATTGTCCCATTAGATGTAGAATTTCTAATAACTCCAATGAGGTGATATTTTAGTAAACAAAATTTAAGACACAAAAGGGCATATTCTCAAGGAGTTATCGCTGAGTTAACGGCACTTTGTAGCATCTAAAGTGGTGATAAAGGTATTGCCTCAGTCACAAGCTAGTGCTAACAGCCCAAATCACCAGTTTACCTGTGATAGCAGCTGCAAAAAAACATCGCCACAGATGACTCCCGCAACTATCGCTAATGAGATGCAGAGTAGGCGTTCCCGTGCAAATAGCCGCAACACACCACTCCACAACATTCTCAACGAACAGCCAGATTGGCGATAAGATCACAAAACAATGCGATAAGGCGCGTTAGCAGCAGGAAATCAACACCAACTCTGACCTGGTGTAAAGACGGACGACAGCCTGCACCACAAAAGGGAGCCCAGCCCAGAGCTACACCTGAAGGGCAACAGATGCCATGGAGCCACTGATCATGCAGTTGGGAGCCCCAACAGGGCCACAACACCCACCACCACCACCCCCAGGACCACCCCCCGGACACCTCCCTCCCTCCGGGTAAAGACATGTCACATCAACTCCACTAAATCATGTACAAAAAATCCGAATGATGTCGCACAATTGCATGTAACATGCATCTGTCATCACAAAAAGGAGCATCAAACATTCACTTTCGAAGAACCAGAAAAAATGTATTCAAAATAACTCGAATGAACATCAATGAAGACTCATGGCGGTTCTCCTCGGGACAATCTGTAGGACACAGCCTGCAAGACAAAAATCCAGATGAGAAGGTGTGTCATGCGGCCATCAAAGGACAGAGAGAGAGTGAAGGAGAGATATACAGCGAGGGAGAAAGAGAGAGAGAGGAAGACGGAAAGATAGGGAGAGAGAGAGAGGGAGACGGAAAGAGAGGGAGAGAGAGAAAGGAAGACGGAAAGAGAGAGAGAGAGAGGAAGACGGAGAGAGAGGGAGAGAGAGAGAGGGAGACGGAAAGAGAGGGAGAGAGAGAAAGGAAGACGGAAAGAGAGAGAGAGGAAGACGGAAAGAGAGAGAGAGGAAGATGGAAAGAGAGGGAGAGAGAGACACAGAGAAAAGAAGAGAGGGACAGAGAGATAGAGTGCTAACACTGCGCACCCAGGCCTCACTGCTCACCTGCTGCCACCGAAGTGTCTCCAACCACATGCTGGTATGTGGTGCAGTTCACCAGGTCCCTCACCTGAAACAGATCCCTCATCTGAAACAGAGTCCAGATACAAGAATGGCAAAGTACAATTGCACACAACATCATCACCTGTCCGCCCCGGCGCACCCAGGCAGCAGCGCTCCAGCCCCTCTTGCCGCCCAGCGGTGCATGCCCACCCCTCCGCGCTCAGGCAGCTGCACCCTAGCACCTCCCGCCACCAGCGCACCCAGGCAGCTGCACCCCAGCTCCTCCCGCCGCCCAGCGGTGCATGCCCGCCTCCGCCCACCCAGGGCTCACTGCTCACCTTCCGCCACTGGCATGTCGCAATGAGAGCCCACCATGTGCCGGTGCAGCCCCCAGGGGCCTGTGGACATGGCCCCCTCCACATCATGCAGCCACGCTCTGAGGGCCACCAGGTCTCACATTTGATTCTGGGTCTTGATTTCGCCATGGCAGAGGACATACCAGTGCACCCGGCACCATCGCAGGCTGCACACCTTCTCAGCCCTTGACGTGCCACTAACTCTGTGATTCGGGAGGCGACACCACGTGGCGGTAGGCACGCGCTGCATGCTGGCTATGGCCTACACTGCGATCCAGCAGGGCACATAAATCCTGAGCAGTCCGGACAGCCAGGACGGGGCGTCATCGCAGGCTGCACACCCGCCCAGCACATAAAGTGCCCCTATCTCAGAGCACCGAAAGTCACTGTCCCCTGGCGGTATGCCTGTGCCGGCCGCAGTGTATCCGGTGCCACCAAGTCTGTGCCCCGTAAATCATGGACCCTATATGATTGAGTATTGTGGTGCTGATGACAGCATGTCACCTCCGGGCTGGGGGAATGTGATGTTGCAGGGCCCTAGGCCCTCATGCCTACATGAACACCACACGGATAGACCCAGATAGAGAGTGGAAATGGCGACGAGCACGTGCGCCCGCCCCTTTTTATTTGTAGGGTCACATGTCCTGTGACGCGTGTGCTGGATGGGTGTGGTGTGGGTGTACACCAGCCGTGAGGGAGTGGTTGTGGCATGCTGACAACTAGACCTGTGACAAGCAGATCACTACAGGGAAGACCTGGGACATGTAGCGTTGTCCCCCCCCCCCTATGAGTGTAAATGGGCTGGCCTGGAATATGCCAGCCCAGCGTAAGGGTCTGAACAATGACCCTGGGGCTCTGGGAGTGGTTCCATCCTGGGCTGGACGAGGCAGCCACTAATGCATGTGTCCCTGTTGTTGCTTCTGCACCACCCGGACCGCATTCGGCAATGTGTCACCCTGTGACCCAAGTTCAACGACATGAGCCACATGGACGTAAGAGGAATTCATTGAGACTACATTCATGCATACTTCAACACTTGAAAGACCATAGATATGACACATCTGTGTAATTAGAAATATTTAATGCCCATTTTGTGGAGTGTTGCATCTGGAGCAGTACAGGGCCACCATGCAAACCCTACATTACAATGTTGGCCCCTGGAGGGCCAGCCAGAGTCCTTCAGGGAATGACAAGTCCAAAGGAAGAGGAAGAGTTCCGTCCGCAGTCTTATTGCTGTGTCATTGGCGATCAAACATAATATGGCAGTCCATGACGAGGTCCAAGGTGAGTGTCGCAGGGACATCGGGGGACAGTGGAAGGTGATGATGCCGAGGGCAGAACCAAGCAGAAACAGGCCATATGTTGGAGATGAATGCTACTGCATCCTTCTTCCCACTAAGGCAGAATCATCCGCTACTTTGTCCACTTCTGTTTCATGTGCCTCACGTGTGGGTGGTGCTGGCCTTTTTCCAGCACTGTGTGCTCTTGAGGTCATTGAGGAACCCAGCTACCTCTCCCTGGTGTGCAGTCATGGCAGCCGCCCTTGCTGCATGCGCCCACTCCATGGTCTCCATTAACCTCTGCATGTTTCCCAATTCCTGGCTGACATAGCTAGAGCTACTCTGACTGCACAGTTGTTCGATTCTCTGAGTCAGGGCTCCAGCGATGTCAGCCATGGTCCGTTGGAGAGCATGGAGCAGACTGTGGGTGTCCGTTAGGGACTGTGAGTGGTCCCTGATGGGACTTTGACACCCACATATGGCATCTAGTTTGGCTGCCATGCAGTTGAAGCCCACCCGCGCCTCTTCATCCAGATTCTCCTGGCACCCCAACACACGGCATTGAAAGGCCATGTGTTCTTCGTGGGGGTCCTGGGAGGCAGACACGGTGGTGGGTGCTGCCTGCTGTGTGGTCTGTGCAGGGAGTGTGGTCTCCTCATAGCAGCTGGGCTGTCCTGCTCCTGGAGGTGGGCTGTGGACGCTCTCCACGAGCTGTTGGAGGGCGTCAGAGTCAAAGCTGTGGTGGTCCTCTTCATCATCAGAGAAGAGAGGGTCAGGCTGCTCTGCAGGAGGTGTTGATTCTCCCTCTGCAATGTGAAGGGGAGATGCAGTTTAACATTGTGTTCACATGTATATTGTCGCATTGTACATGTTTTCAAACAGACTGCATGACTGTGTACATTGTGGCTGTTTGGGAGGAGCTGCCTATTTGATGGGGGTCAGTGGACATTTTGACTACATAACGGTTGTGTGTTTGTACTTGTACATTGTCAACTCACATTTCTCTGCAATGCCAAATGTGATTGGCCAGTGTCTACACCCAGTCGGCACCAGTTGTGTCCTGTGTTCTTTTGTGGACGTGTTGCAGTTTGTACCACATTGTTGTCAGTGTTGATGTGCTCTGCATGTCATGTGTGTGTGCTGCATTTCGGGGGAGTCACCCCTACAGCTGTGATTTTGTTGCCCCTTCTCTATTTTATGCGATGGGCCTTTGACTTCTGTGCTTATGCAGTGCTGAGATGTTGCATACTTGGGTACATTGGTCTCTTGGTGGGAGTTGGGGGCTGGGGCATGGTTTGTCCGCAGATGTGCTCAGCTCAATTGTACATGTGTGCCATTATGCCCATCTCCCCCCGTCCCCCCAGTCCCTGGTCATTACTCACCCTGGTGCTGTTGTGTCCGGTCATGTTGAGCAATGTCCGGTCCCCCAACTCCTGCCACGGTCTCCCCACTGATGACTGTGAACACCATTTCCTCCATGCCGTCCAGCTCCTCCTGTGGTGCAGGACTCCCACCTTGTCTGAATTTCTGCCTTCCGGTTGTTGGCGAGTTTCAGCTTGGTTTTGCGCTGACATCATTCCAGCGCCTTTTGACCTCTTCCATTGTCCTCTTCAGCACTCCCACTACATTCAACTTGTCCACAATGGGCTACCATATTCCATTTTTGGTTGCCAATGACACAGTGTAGGTGACGAGCAGTAGTTGATGGTGTTCCGCCGTTATCAGGATCCTGTTTTCCTGCGGACTGAAGCTCTTCTTCCAACTCTTCTTCGCCTTGGCTTTCCCTGACCCAGAGGTCCCAGGCTGGTCCTCCGGGGGGCTTGTGTGGTTTTGGTTGTCCTCCCTACTTGCTCCTGCAACATCCATTGTGCTTCGTTGTTGTTTGGCATTTGTTTGTCTGTTTTTTTTCTACTTTTATGGTGATTCTACCCACCTGACGTGTGTGAATTGCAGGCCTGTCGCTGGTTTTTGCTGATATTTGTATTGCGATTTGCCTCATCGCAGCTTTTTTATGTTCGTGTTTTGCATTTTTGCGGCATCGTGTTGCTTTTAATGCAGTCATTTGATGCGTTAGTGTGAGACTATCGCATGGTACCTCTGTGTTGTGAATACTTAGTTAACACAGCATAATTTTCCCATGATAGTCTGCGATGTTTAAAGTGCGTTAAACTAATTTTGCGATGGTTATCACATGTTCTTGAGAATATGCTTATGTATATGTTTGTCAGACATAATAAGCTTCCGTTTTGACAAATTGATTTTCTTTTTCCAAATTAAGAGCATGTGGATGTCAGCAAAATGTTTGTGTTAACAAATAGTGACAAACTATTGCTTGTGAACCAAATGACTGCATTTTCAAATGCATATTTAGAACTGATATTTAACAAATAGTCTCCACTGCTGTTTAACATCCTATCCTGCAATAGCACCGTAAGATGTCCGCCGCCCAACCCTGTAAGGCTCCCTAACCTAAGCAACAGCACAAATAAATGACATGTAATATGTGTTTGACACTGTTAAGTACAGCTTGACATTCTGAGATGTGTGAATTTTTCACAAGGGAATCCTTAGTGATAGCATATGCATTGAAAACTATTTGACAACATGAAATTCCCAGATTATGCTGGTATAACAAAACATCTCCAGCGCCTAATACAAAACTCTGGGCCTTATTTACAAGGAATGAACGCAGTGCAATTCCCCAAGCCATTTAGCTGTGCCACGCTGTGTTAGTTCTGAAGCAAAGGGATGCATCATATCTACAACAATGACGGATCCCTTTGCACTCCCCTGCGCTGGCGCACAATTAGCTGCCATGCGCCGATGCAGGCACCCTTGCACCAGGGTGCAAGGGTGCCTCCATCACACGGATGATTGTTTTTATGCAGGGAGGAACACCTTCTTGCACAAAGACAATCCCATGATGTGGTTTCCTCTTCCAATCTTTGCTGCAGAGTGTAGCTTGCATAGAAAGAGGAAAAAAATGAGCAGAAATGAAGATGTTTCTTCTCCATGCGCCTCCCTACACCTCACTTGGGGAGGCGTAGCATTCTGACGCATTTCCAGGTTCATCATTCCTTGTAAATCTGGAAATGCAGGCAAAGTCATGGGTTTTGCATGGGAACAGCCACAGCATCACCCATGGCACGCCCCTTTCGCGCAAAGTGTTGTGTGTCAAGAGGCATAATTTACAAGGACACAAAATGTCATGCAGGTTGGCTTTATGAGTCCTTGTAAATAGGGTGCAGCAGGTTGCATCACCGGCGGCGGAGGAGGACTGTAAATAAACCCCTCTATCTTTATGAAATAATGTTCCAGAAGATGGTAGGTCAATAAAGCAGCAAAAAGTGACTGAGACTTGCTCTGGGTTGTAAATATAGCGAAAGTACAAGATATATAGACAGGGGATGAGGCTTTTCATGACTATGTGCAGGGGGCCGAATGAGAAAGCCTATAAAAGAGGTAAGTGGAGTGATTAACAGACTGGGGAAGGGCTGGCAAGGTGAGATAAGAAATGCATTATGTGGTGGGTCAGATAGGTGCACATTGAAGCACGGCCAGGGCCAATATTGCCAATGTGATAACCCCCAGGGATAAAAATGCAGTCAGCGGAGTGTATATTGCCATGCCTCTGGAAGGTAAACTTTGCAGGGGTTTAATTTACTGTGTGGCAATAAAGCTACATTCAGTCGAAAGTGCATTTTGATTCAGGGAAAGGCCTCCCTCAGGATGAGGTTCATTTGTATTGGTGCTTGAGTAAAGATGGCTGTGGATTTTAGCCAATTAGAGTTAGTTTAGAGCTGGTCTCATTTGGGCTTTACACTCCATCAGGTTGGTGAATACCAGCAGCTAATCAATTCCTAGCAAGGGAATTTACTGGTGGTGAGTATGTACACCTTCTGCAGTGGTCAGTATTTACTACCGTTAGCAATTACCCATTGGTGCCGGTGACGTTGCTGCGCAGCGAGGGACCAGGGGTCTCCAGTGATTAAGCTGCCACTGGTTTCAAAGGCTGCAGAATTTTGACTCGGTCAGTGTGAAGGTCCCACTGCCCGTGTAGTCTCGTCATTCAAGGACAGAGAGGTGAATATCTGACCCGTCTGACCTGCCCCTTTGGATATTGATGAAGATCCTCCTGGTTTATTCTGCGCTGTTGTGTAATGATCATCAAACCTGCACTGTAGTAAACATGTGAAGACCCTCACAGCCTACCCTGCGCTGTGGTAAAGAGGTGAAGACCCTCACAGTCTAACCTGCACTGTAGTAAATATGGGAGACCCTCACAGTCTAACCTGCACTGTAGTAAACATGTGAAGAAACTCACAGTCTAACCTGCACTGTAGTAAATATGTGAGACCCTCACAGTCTAACCTGCACTGTAGTAAATATGAGAGACCGTCACAGTCTAACCTGCACTGTAGTAAATATGAGAGACCGTCACAGTCTAACCTGCATTGTAGTAAATATGTGTAGAGCCTCACAATCTAACCTGCATTGTAGTAAATATGTGAAGACCCTCATAGTCTAACCTGCATTGTAGTAAATATGTGAAGACCCTCACAGCCTACCCTGGACTGTAGTAAACATGTGAGGAAACTCAAAGTCTAACCTGCACTGTAGTAAAGAGGTGAAGACCCTCACAGTCTAACCTGCATTGTAGTAAATATGTGAAGACCCTCACAGTCTAACCTGCATTGTAGTAAATATGTGAAGACCCTCATAGTCTAACCTGCATTGTAGTAAATATGTGAAGACCCTCACAGTCTAACCTGCATTGTAGTAAATATGTAAAGACCCTCACAGTCTAACCTGCACTGTAGTAAATATGTGAAGCCCCTCACAGTCTAAACTGCACTTTAGTTAATAGGTGAGGACCCTCACAGCCTACCCTGCACTGTAGTAAATATGTGAAGAAACTCACGGTCTAACCTGCACTGTAGTAAAGAGGTGAAGACCCTCACAGTCTAACCTGCACTGTAGTAAATATGTGAAGACCCTCACAGTCTAACCTGCACTGCAGTAAATATGAGAAACCCTCATAGTCTAACCTGCACTGTGGTAAATATGTGAAGATCCTCACAGTTTAACCTGCACTGTAGTAAATAGCTGAGGACCCTCACCGTCTACCCTGCACTGTAGTAAATAGGTGAGGACCCTCGCCGTCTATCCTGCACTGTAGTAAATAGGTGAGGACCCTCACAGTCTAACCTGCACTGTAGTAAATATGTGAATACCCTCACCTTCTAACCTGCACTTTAGTAAATAGGTGAGGACCCTCACCGTCTAACCTGCACTGTAGTAAATAGGTGAAGACCCTCACCGTCTAACCTGCACTGTAGAAAATATGGGAGACCCTCACAGTCTACCATGCACTGTAGTAAATATGTGAGACCTTCACCGTCTAACCTGCACTGTAGTAAATATGTGAAGACCCTTGCAGTCTAACCTGCACTGTAGTGAATAGGTAAGGACTCTCACCGTCTAACCTGCACTGCAGTAAATAGGTGAAGACCATCACCGTCTAACCTGCACTGTAGTAAATAGGTGAGGACCCTCACAGTCTAACCTGCACTGTAGTAAATACGTGAAGACCCTCACCATCTAAACTGCACTGTAGTAAATATGTGAAGACCCTTGCAGTCTAACCTGCACTGTAGTGAATAGGTAAGGACTCTCACCGTCTAACCTGCACTGCAGTAAATAGGTGAGGACCATCACCGTCTAACCTGCACTTTAGTAAATAGGTGAGACCCTCACAGTCTAACGTGCACTTTAGTAAATATGTGAGACCCTCACAGTCTAACCTGCACTGTAGTAAATAGGTGAGGACCCTCACCATCTAACCTGCACTGCCATAAATATGTGAGACCCTCACAGTCTAACCTGCACTGTGGTAAATATGTGAGACCCTCACAGTCTAACATGCACTGTGGTAAATATGTGAGACCCTCACAGTCTAACCTGCACTGTGTTAAATATGTGAGACCCTCACAGTCTAACCTGCACTGTAGTAAATAGGTTAGGATCCTCACCGTCTAACCTGCACTGTCGTAAATATGTGAGGACCCACACCATCTAACCTGCACTTTAATAAATAGGTGAGGACCCTCACCGTTTAACCTGCACTGCAGTAAATATGTGAGCCCCTCACAGTCTAACCTGCACTGTAGTAAATATGTGAGACCCTCACAGTCTAACCTGCACTGTAGTTAATAGGTAAGGACTCTCACCGTCTAACCTGCACTGTAGTAAATAGGTGAGGACCATCACAGTCTAACCTGCACTGTAGTAAATATGTGAAGACCCTCACAGTCTCACATGCACTTTAGCAAATATGTGAGACCCTCACAGTCTAACCTGCACTGTAGTAAATAGGTGAGGACCCTCACAGTCTAACCTGCACTGTAGTAAATAGGTGAGGACCCTCACAGTCTAACCTGCACTGTAGTAAATAGGTGAGGACCCTCACCGTCTAACCTGCACTGCCATAAATATATGAGACCCTCACAGTCTAACCTGCATAGTGGTAAATATGTGAGACCCTCACAGTCTAACCTGCACTGTAGTAAATAGGTGAGAACCCTCACAGTCTAACCTGCACTGTAGTAAATATATAAAGACCCACACCATCTAACCTGCACTGCAATAAACAGGTGAGGACCCTCACCGTTTAACCTGCACTATAGTATATATATGAGACCCTCACAGTCTAACCTGCACTGTAGTAAATGTGTGAGACCCTCACAGTCTAACATGCACTGCAGTAAATATGTGAGACCCTCACCGTCTAACCTGCACTGTAGTAAATGTGTGCGACCCTCACAGTCTAATATGCATTGTAGTAAATATGTGAGACCCTCACAGTCTAACCTGCACTGTGGTAAATATGTGAGACCCTCACAATCTAACCTGCACTGTAGTAAATAGGTGAAGATCCTTACAGTCTAACCTACACTGTAGTAAATAGATGAAGACCCTCACAGTCTAACCTGCACTTTAGTAAATAGGTGAGGACCCTCACCGTCTAATCTGCACTGTAGTAAATAGGTGAGGACTCTCACCGTCTAACCTGCACTGTAGTAAATAGGTGAGGACCATCACAGTCTAACCTGCACTGTAGTAAATATGTGAAGACCCTCACAGTCTCACATGCACTTTAGCAAATATGTGAGACCCTCACAGTCTAACCTGCACTGTAGTAAATAGGTGAGGACCCTCACCGTCTAACCTGCACTGCCATAAATATATGAGACCCTCACAGTCTAACCTGCATAGTGGTAAATATGTGAGACCCTCACAGTCTAACCTGCACTGTAGTAAATAGGTGAGAACCCTCACAGTCTAATCTGCACTGTAGTAAATAGGTGAGGACCCTTACTGTCTAACCTGCACTGTAGTAAATAGATGAAGACCCTCACAGTCTAACCTGCACTTTAGTAAATAGGTGAGGACCCTCACCGTCTAATCTGCACTGTAGTAAATAGGTGAGGACCCTTACTGTCTAACCTGCACTGTCATACATATGTGAGACCCTCACAGTCTAACCTACACTGTAGTATATAGGTTAGGACCCTCACAGTCTAACCTGCACTGTAGTAAATAGTCGAGGACCCTCACAGTCTAACCTGCACTGTAGTAAATATGTGAAGACCCACATTGTCTAACCTGTATTGTAATAAATAGGTGAGGACCCTCACAGTCTAACCTGCACTATGGTAAATATGTGAAGAACCTCATAGTCTAACCTGCACTGTAGTGAGTGTGAGACCCTCACAGTGTAACATGCACTGTAGTAAATATGTGGGACCCTCACAGTCTAACCTGCACTGTGGTAAATATGTGAGACCCTCATATTCTATTCTGCACTGTAGTAAATAAGTGAGGACCCTCGCCGTCTAACTTGCACTGTCATAAATATGTGAGACCCTCACAGTCTAACCTGCACTGTAGTAATTATGTGAGACCCTCACAGTCTAAAATGCACTGTAGTGAATATGTGAAGACCCTCACAGTCTAACCTGCACTGTAGTAAATATGTGAGACCCTCACAGTCTAACCTGCACTGTAGTAAATATGTGAAGACCCTCGCAGTCTAACCTGCACTGTAGTAAATATGTGAGACCCTCACAGTCTAACCTGCACTGTGGTAAATATGTGAGACCCTCACAGTCTAACCTGCACTGTAGTAAATAGGTGAAGACCCTTACAGTCTAACCTGCACTGTAGTAAATAGGTGAGGACCCTCACAGTCTTACCTGCACTGTAATAAGTAGGTGAGGACCGTCAGCGTCTAACCTGCACAGTAGTATATAGGTGAAGACCCTCACCATCTAACCTGCACTGTAGTAAATAGGTGAGGACCCTCACCGTCTAACCTGCACTGTAGTAAATAGGTGAGGACCCTCGCCGTCTAACCTGCACTGTAGTAAATAGGTGAGGCCCCTCACAGTCTAACCTGCACTGTAGTAAATATGTGAAGACTCTCACCTTCTAACCTGCACTGTAGTAAATAGGTGAGGACCCTCACCGTCTAACCTGCACTGTAGTAAATATGTGAGACCCTCACAGTCTAACCTGCACTGTAGTAAATATGTGAGACCTTCAACGTCTAACCTGCACTGTAGTAAATATTTGAAGACCCTTGCAGTCTAACCTGCACTGCAGTAAATAGGTGAGGACCATCACCGTCTAACCTGCACTGTAGTAAATAGGTGAGGATCCTCACAGTCTAACCTGCACTGTAGTAAATATGTGAAGACCCTCACCATCTAAACTGCACTGTAGTAAATATGTGAAGCGCCTCACAGTCTAACCTGCACTTTAGTAAATATGTGAGACCCTCACAGTCTAACCTGCGCTGTAGTAAATAGGTGAGGACCCTCACCGTCTAACCTGCACTGCCATAAATATGTGAGACCCTCACAGTCTAACCTGCACTGTGTTAAATATGTGAGACCCTCACAGTCTAACCTGCAATGTAGTAAATAGGTTAGGGTCCTCACCGTCTAACCGGCACTGTAGTAAATAGGTGAGAACCCTCACAGTCTAACCTGCACTCTCGTAAATATGTGAGGACCCACACCGTCTAACCTGCACTGTAATAAATAGGTGAGGACCCTCACCGTTTAACCTGCACTGTAGTAAATATGTTAGGGTCCTCACCGTCTAACCTGCACTGTAGTAAATAGGTGAGAACCCTCACAGTCTAACCTGCACTGTCGTAAATATGTGAGGACCCACACCGTCTAACCTGCACTGTAATAAATAGGTGAGGACCCTCACCGTTTAACCTGCACTGTAGTAAATATGTGAGACCCTCACAGTCTAACCTGCACTGTAGTAAGTATGTGAGACCCTCACAGTCTAACCTACACTGTAGTGAATAGGTGAGGACTCTCACCGTCTAACCTGCACTGTAGTAAATATTTGAACACCCTTGCAGTCTAACCTGCACTGCAGTAAATAGGTGAGGACCATCACCGTCTAACCTGCACTGTAGTAAATAGGTGAGGACCCTCATAGTCTAACCTGCACTGTAGTAAATATGTGAAGACCCTCACCATCTAAACTGCACTGTAGTAAATATGTGAAGAGCCTCACAGTCTAACCTTCACTGTAGTAAATAGGTGAGGACCATCACCGTCTAACCTGCACTGTGGTTTATAGGTGAGGACCCTCACATTCTAACCTGCACTGTAGTAAATATGTGAAGACCCTCACCATCTAAACTTCACTGTAGTAAATATGTGAAGAGCCTCACAGTCTAACCTGCACTGTAGTAAATAGGTTAGGATCCTCACCTCCTAACCTGCACTGTAGTAAATAGGTGAGGACCCTCACAGTCTAACCTGCACTGTCGTAAATATGTGAGGACCCACACCGTCTAACCTGCACTGTATTAAATAGGTGAGGACCCTCACAGTCTAACCTGCACTGTAGTAAATATGTGAGACCCTCACAGTCTAACCTGCACTGTAGTAAATATGTGAGACCCTCACAGTCTAACCTGCACTGTAGTGAATAGGTAAGGACTCTCACCGTCTAACCTGCACTGTAGTAAATAGGTGAGGACCATCACAGTCTAACCTGCACTGTAGTAAATAGGTGATTACCCTCACATTCTAACCTGCACTGTAGTAAATATGTGAAGACCCTCACCATCTAAACTTCACTGTAGTAAATATGTGAAGAGCCTCACAGTCTAACCTGCACTTTAGCAAATATGTGAGACTCTCACTGTCTAACCTGCACTGAAGTAAATAGGTGAGGACCCTCACTGTCTAACCTGCACTGCCATAAATATATGAGACCCTCACAGTCTAACCTGCATAGTGGAAAATATGTGAGACCCTCACAGTCTAACCTGCACTGTAGTAAATACGTGAGAACCCTCACAGTCTAACCTGCACTGTAGTAAATATATGAAGACCCACACCGTCTAACCTGCACTGTAATAAATAGGTGAGGACCCTCACCGTTTAACCTGCACTATAGTATATATATGAGACCCTCACAGTCTAACCTGCACTGTAGTAAATGTGTGAGACCCACACAGTCTAACATGCACTGCAGTAAATATGTGAGACCTTCACAGTCTAACCTGCACTGTGGTAAATATGTGAAGAATCTCACAGTCTAACCTGCACTGTAGTAAATGTGTGCGACCCTCACAGTCTAACATGCACTGTAGTAAATATGTGAGACCCTCACAGTCTAACCTGCACTGTGGTAAATATGTGAGACCCTCACAGTCTAACCTGCACTGTAGTAAATAGGTGAAGATCCTTACAGTCTAACCTACACTGTAGTAAATAGATAAAGACCCTCAAAGTCTAACCTGCACTGTAGTAAATAGGTGAGGACCCTCACCGTCTAATCTGCACTGTAGTAAATAGGTCAGGACCCTTACTGTCTAACCTGCACTGTCATAAATATGTGAGACCCTGATAGTCTAACCTGCACTGTGGTAAATATGTGAGACCCTTACAGTCTAACCTGCACTCTAGTAAATATGTGAAGACCCTCGCAGTCTAACCTGCACTGTAGTAAATATATGAGATCCTCACAGTCTAACCTGCACTGTGGTAAATATGTGAGACCCTCACAGTCTAACCTGCACTGTAGTAAATAGGTGAGGACCCCCACCGTCTAACCTGCACTGTATTAAATAGGTGAGGACCCTCACTGTCTAACCTGCACTGTAGTAAATAGGTGAGGACCCTCGCCGTCTAACCTGCACTGTATTAAATAGGTGAGGACCCTCACAGTCTAACCTGCACTGTAGTAAATAGGTGAGGACCCTCACAGTCTAACCTGCACTGTAGTAAATATGTGAAGACCCTCACAGTCTAATCTGCACTGTAGTAATTATGTGAGACCCTCACAGTCTAAAATGCACTGTAGTAAATATGTGAGACCCTCACAGTCTAACCTGCACTGTATAAATATGTGAGACCCTCACAGTCTACCATGCACTGTAGTAAATATGTGAGACCTTCACCGTCTAACCTGCACTGTAGTAAATATGTGAAGACCCTTGCAGTCTAACCTGCACTGTAGTGAATAGGTAAGGACTCTCACCGTCTAACCTGCACTGCAGTAAATAGGTTAAGACCATCACCGTCTAACCTGCACTGTAGTAAATAGGTGAGGACCCTCACAGACTAACCTGCACTGTAGTAAATATGTGAAGACCCTCACCATCTAAACTGCACTGTAGTAAATATGTGAAGACCCTTGCAGTCTAACCTGCACTGTAGTGAATAGGTAAGGACTCTCACCGTCTAACCTGCACTGCAGTAAATAGGTGAGGACCATCACCGTCTAACCTGCACTTTAGTAAATAGGTGAGACCCTCACAGTCTAACGTGCACTTTAGTAAATATGTGAGACCCTCACAGTCTAACCTGCACTGTAGTAAATAGGTGAGGACCCTCACCATCTAACCTGCACTGCCATAAATATGTGAGACCCTCACAGTCTAACCTGCACTGTGGTAAATATGTGAGACCCTCACAGTCTAACATGCACTGTGGTAAATATGTGAGACCCTCACAGTCTAACCCGCACTGTGTTAAATATGTGAGACCCTCACAGTCTAACCTGCACTGTAGTAAATAGGTTAGGATCCTCACCGTCTAACCTGCACTGTCGTAAATATGTGAGGACCCACACCATCTAACCTGCACTTTAATAAATAGGTGAGGACCCTCACCGTTTAACCTGCACTGTAGTAAATATGTGAGCCCCTCACAGTCTAACCTGCACTGTAGTAAATATGTGAGACCCTCACAGTCTAACCTGCACTGTAGTTAATAGGTAAGGACTCCCACCGTCTAACCTGCACTGTAGTAAATAGGTGAGGACCCTCACAGTCTCACATGCACTTTAGCAAATATGTGAGACCCTCACAGTCTAACCTGCACTGTAGTAAATAGGTGAGGACCCTCACCGTCTAACCTGCACTGCCATAAATATATGAGACCCTCACAGTCTAACCTGCATAGTGGTAAATATGTGAGACCCTCACAGTCTAACCTGCACTGTAGTAAATAGGTGAGAACCCTCACAGTCTAACCTGCACTGTAGTAAATATATAAAGACCCACACCATCTAACCTGCACTGCAATAAACAGGTGAGGACCCTCACCGTTTAACCTGCACTATAGTATATATATATGAGACCCTCACAGTCTAACCTGCACTGTAGTAAATATGTGAAGACCCTCACAGTCTCACATGCACTTTAGCAAATATGTGAGACCCTCACAGTCTAACCTGCACTGTAGTAAATAGGTGAGGACCCTCACCGTCTAACCTGCACTGCCATAAATATATGAGACCCTCACAGTCTAACCTGCATAGTGGTAAATATGTGAGACCCTCACAGTCTAACCTGCACTGTAGTAAATAGGTGAGAACCCTCACAGTCTAACCTGCACTGTAGTAAATATATAAAGACCCACACCATCTAACCTGCACTGCAATAAACAGGTGAGGACCCTCACCGTTTAACCTGCACTATAGTATATATATATGAGACCCTCACAGTCTAACCTGCACTGTAGTAAATGTGTGAGACCCTCACAGTCTAACATGCACTGCAGTAAATATATGAAGACCCACACCGTCTAAACTGCACTGCAATAAACAGGTGAGGACCCTCACCGTTTAACCTGCACTATAGTATATATATGAGACCCTCACAGTCTAACCTGCACTGTAGTAAATGTGTGAGACCCTCACAGTCTAACATGCACTGCAGTAAATATGTGAGACCCTCACAGTCTAACCTGCACTGTGGTAAATATGTGAAGAACCTCACAGTCTAACCTGCACTGTAGTAAATGTGTGCGACCCTCACAGTCTAACATGCATTGTAGTAAATATGTGAGACCCTCACAGTCTAACCTGCACTGTGGTAAATATGTGAGACCCTCACAATCTAACCTGCACTGTAGTAAATAGGTGAAGATCCTTACAGTCTAACCTACACTGTAGTAAATAGATGAGGACCCTCACAGTCTAACCTGCACTTTAGTAAATAGGTGAGGACCCTCACCGTCTAATCTGCACTGTAGTAAATAGGTGAGGCCCCTTACTGTCTAACCTGCACTGTCATACATATGTGAGACCCTCACAGTCTAACCTACACTGTAGTATATAGGTTAGGACCCTCACAGTCTAACCTGCACTGTAGTTAATAGTCGAGGACCCTCACAGTCTAACCTGCACTGTAGTAAATATGTGAAGACCCACATTGTCTAACCTGTACTGTAATAAATAGGTGAGGACCCTCACAGTCTAACCTGCACTATGGTAAATATGTGAAGAACCTCATAGTCTAACCTGCACTGTAGTGAATGTGTGAGACCCTCACAGTGTAACATGCACTGTAGTAAATATGTGGGACCCTCACAGTCTAACCTGCACTGTGGTAAATATGTGAGACCCTCATATTCTATTCTGCACTGTAGTAAATAAGTGAGGACCCTCGCCGTCTAACTTGCACTGTCATAAATATGTGAGACCCTCACAGTCTAACCTGCACTGTAGTAATTATGTGAGACCCTCACAGTCTAAAATGCACTGTAGTGAATATGTGAAGACCCTCACAGTCTAACCTGCACTGTAGTAAATATGTGAGACCCTCACAGTCTAACCTGCACTGTAGTAAATATGTGAAGACCCTCGCAGTCTAACCTGCACTGTAGTAAATATGTGAGACCCTCACAGTCTAACCTGCACTGTGGTAAATATGTGAGACCCTCACAGTCTAACCTGCACTGTAGTAAATAGGTGAAGACCCTTACAGTCTAACCTGCACTGTAGTAAATAGGTGAGGACCCTCACAGTCTTACCTGCACTGTAATAAGTAGGTGAGGACCGTCAGCGTCTAACCTGCACAGTAGTATATAGGTGAAGACCCTCACCATCTAACCTGCACTGTAGTAAATAGGTGAGGACCCTCGCCGTCTAACCTGCACTGTAGTAAATATGTGAGGACGCTCACAGTCTAACCTGCACTGTAGTAAATATGTGAAGACTCTCACCTTCTAACCTGCACTGTAGTAAATAGGTGAGGACCCTCACCGTCTAACCTGCACTGTAGTAAATATGTGAGACCCTCACAGTCTAACCTGCACTGTAGTAAATATGTGAGACCTTCAACGTCTAACCTGCACTGTAGTAAATATTTGAAGACCCTTGCAGTCTAACCTGCACTGCAGTAAATAGGTGAGGACCATCACCGTCTAACCTGCACTGTAGTAAATAGGTGAGGACCCTCACAGTCTAACCTGCACTGTAGTAAATATGTGAAGACCCTCACCATCTAAACTGCACTGTAGTAAATATGTGAAGCGCCTCACAGTCTAACCTGCACTTTAGTAAATATGTGAGACCCTCACAGTCTAACCTGCGCTGTAGTAAATAGGTGAGGACCCTCACCGTCTAACCTGCACTGCCATAAATATGTGAGACCCTCACAGTCTAACCTGCACTGTGTTAAATATGTGAGACCCTCACAGTCTAACCTGCAATGTAGTAAATAGGTTAGGCTCCTCACCGTCTAACCGGCACTGTAGTAAATAGGTGAGAACCCTCACAGTCTAACCTGCACTGTCGTAAATGTGTGAGGACCCACACCGTCTAACCTGCACTGTAATAAATAGGTGAGGACCCTCACCGTTTAACCTGCACTGTAGTAAATATGTTAGGGTCCTCACCGTCTAACCTGCACTGTAGTAAATAGGTGAGAACCCTCACAGTCTAACCTGCACTGTCGTAAATATGTGAGGACCCACACCGTCTAACCTGCACTGTAATAAATAGGTGAGGACCCTCACCGTTTAACCTGCACTGTAGTAAATATGTGAGACCCTCACAGTCTAACCTGCACTGTAGTAAGTATGTGAGACCCTCACAGTCTAACCTACACTGTAGTGAATAGGTGAGGACTCTCACCGTCTAACCTGCACTGTAGTAAATATTTGAACACCCTTGCAGTCTAACCTTCACTGCAGTAAATAGGTGAGGACCATCACCTTCTAACCTGCACTGTAGTAAATAGGTGAGGACCCTCATAGTCTAACCTGCACTGTAGTAAATATGTGAAGACCCTCACCATCTAAACTGCACTGTAGTAAATATGTGAAGAGCCTCACAGTCTAACCTTCACTGTAGTAAATAGGTGAGGACCATCACCGTCTAACCTGCACTGTGGTAAATAGGTGAGGACCCTCACATTCTAACCTGCACTGTAGTAAATATGTGAAGACCCTCACCATCTAAACTTCACTGTAGTAAACATGTGAAGAGCCTCACAGTCTAAACTGCACTGTAGTAAATAGGTTAGGATCCTCACCGTCTAACCTGCACTGTAGTAAATAGGTGAGGACCCTCACAGTCTAACCTGCACTGTCGTAAATATGTGAGGACCCACACCGTCTAACCTGCACTGTATTAAATAGGTGAGGACCCTCACAGTCTAACCTGCACTGTAGTAAATATGTGAGACCCTCACAGTCTAACCTGCACTGTAGTGAATAGGTAAGGACTCTCACCGTCTAACCTGCACTGTAGTAAATAGGTGAGGACCATCACCGTCTAACCTGCACTGTGGTAAATAGGTGATTACCCTCACATTCTAACCTGCACTGTAGTAAATATGTGAAGACCCTCACCATCTAAACTTCACTGTAGTAAATATGTGAAGAGCCTCACAGTCTAACCTGCACTTTAGCAAATATGTGAGACTCTCACTGTCTAACCTGCACTGAAGTAAATAGGTGAGGACCCTCACCGTCTAACCTGCACTGCCATAAATATATGAGACCCTCACAGTCTAACCTGCATAGTGGAAAATATGTGAGACCCTCACAGTCTAACCTGCACTGTAGTAAATACGTGAGAACCCTCACAGTCTAACCTGCACTGTAGTAAATATATGAAGACCCACACCGTCTAACCTGCACTGTAATAAATAGGTGAGGACCCTCACCGTTTAACCTGCACTATAGTATATATATGAGACCCTCACAGTCTAACCTGCACTGTAGTAAATGTGTGAGACCCTCACAGTCTAACATGCACTGCAGTAAATATGTGAGACCTTCACAGTCTAACCTGCACTGTGGTAAATATGTGAGACCCTCGCAGTCTAACCTGCACTGTAGTAAATATGTGAGATCCTCACAGTCTAACCTGCACTGTAGTAAATATGTGAGATCCCCACAGTCTAACCTGCACTGTGGTAAATATGTGAGACCCTCACAGTCTAACCTGCACTGTAGTAAATAGGTGAGGACCCCCACCGTCTAACCTGCACTGTATTAAATAGGTGAGGACCCTCACTGTCTAACCTGCACTGTAGTAAATAGGTGAGGACCCTCGCCGTCTAACCTGCACTGTATTAAATAGGTGAGGACCCTCACAGTCTAACCTGCACTGTAGTAAATAAGTGAGGACCCTCACAGTCTAACCTGCACTGTAGTAAATAGGTGAGGACCCCCACCGTCTAACCTGCACTGTAGTAAATAGGTGAGGACCCTCACTGTCTAACCTGCACTGTAGTAAATAGGTGAGGATCCTCGCCGTCTAACCTGCACTGTAGTAAATAGGTGAGGACCCCCACCATCTAACCTGCACTGTAGTAAATAGGAGAGGACCCTCACCGTCTAACCTGCACTGTAATAAATAGATGAAGACCCTCGCCGTCTAACCTGCACTGTAGTAAATAGGTGAGGACCCTCACCGGTTAACCTGCACTGTAGTAAATAGGTGAGGACCCTCACAGTCTATTCTGCACTGTAGTAAATATGTGAAGACCCTCACCTTCTAACTTGCACTGTAGTAAATAGGTGAGGACACTCACCGTCTAACCTTCACTGTAGTAAATATGTGAGACCTTCACCGTCTAACCTGCACTGTAGTAAATATGTGAAGACCCTTGCAGTCTAACCTGCACTGTAGTGAATAGGTAAGGACTCTCACCATCTAAACTTCACTGTAGTAAACATGTGAAGAGCCTCACAGTCTAAACTGCACTGTAGTAAATAGGTTAGGATCCTCACCGTCTAACCTGCACTGTAGTAAATAGGTGAGGACCCTCACAGTCTAACCTGCACTGTCGTAAATATGTGAGGACCCACACCGTCTAACCTGCACTGTATTAAATAGGTGAGGACCCTCACAGTCTAACCTGCACTGTAGTAAATATGTGAGACCCTCACAGTCTAACCTGCACTGTAGTGAATAGGTAAGGACTCTCACCGTCTAACCTGCACTGTAGTAAATAGGTGAGGACCATCACCGTCTAACCTGCACTGTGGTAAATAGGTGATTACCCTCACATTCTAACCTGCACTGTAGTAAATATGTGAAGACCCTCACCATCTAAACTTCACTGTAGTAAATATGTGAAGAGCCTCACAGTCTAACCTGCACTTTAGCAAATATGTGAGACTCTCACTGTCTAACCTGCACTGAAGTAAATAGGTGAGGACCCTCACCGTCTAACCTGCACTGCCATAAATATATGAGACCCTCACAGTCTAACCTGCATAGTGGAAAATATGTGAGACCCTCACAGTCTAACCTGCACTGTAGTAAATACGTGAGAACCCTCACAGTCTAACCTGCACTGTAGTAAATATATGAAGACCCACACCGTCTAACCTGCACTGTAATAAATAGGTGAGGACCCTCACCGTTTAACCTGCACTATAGTATATATATGAGACCCTCACAGTCTAACCTGCACTGTAGTAAATGTGTGAGACCCTCACAGTCTAACATGCACTGCAGTAAATATGTGAGACCTTCACAGTCTAACCTGCACTGTGGTAAATATGTGAGACCCTCGCAGTCTAACCTGCACTGTAGTAAATATGTGAGATCCTCACAGTCTAACCTGCACTGTAGTAAATATGTGAGATCCCCACAGTCTAACCTGCACTGTGGTAAATATGTGAGACCCTCACAGTCTAACCTGCACTGTAGTAAATAGGTGAGGACCCCCACCGTCTAACCTGCACTGTATTAAATAGGTGAGGACCCTCACTGTCTAACCTGCACTGTAGTAAATAGGTGAGGACCCTCGCCGTCTAACCTGCACTGTATTAAATAGGTGAGGACCCTCACAGTCTAACCTGCACTGTAGTAAATAAGTGAGGACCCTCACAGTCTAACCTGCACTGTAGTAAATAGGTGAGGACCCCCACCGTCTAACCTGCACTGTAGTAAATAGGTGAGGACCCTCACTGTCTAACCTGCACTGTAGTAAATAGGTGAGGATCCTCGCCGTCTAACCTGCACTGTAGTAAATAGGTGAGGACCCCCACCGTCTAACCTGCACTGTAGTAAATAGGAGAGGACCCTCACCGTCTAACCTGCACTGTAATAAATAGATGAAGACCCTCGCCGTCTAACCTGCACTGTAGTAAATAGGTGAGGACCCTCACCGGTTAACCTGCACTGTAGTAAATAGGTGAGGACCCTCACAGTCTAATCTGCACTGTAGTAAATATGTGAAGACCCTCACCTTCTAACTTGCACTGTAGTAAATAGGTGAGGACACTCACCGTCTAACCTTCACTGTAGTAAATATGTGAGACCTTCACCGTCTAACCTGCACTGTAGTAAATATGTGAAGACCCTTGCAGTCTAACCTGCACTGTAGTGAATAGGTAAGGACTCTCACCATCTAACCTGCACTGCAGTAAATCGTTTAGGACCATCACCGTCTAACCTGCACTGTAGTAAATAGGTGAGGACCCTCACAGTCTAACCTGCACTGTAGTAAATATGTGAAGACCCTCACCATCTAAACTGCACTGTAGTAAATAGGTGAAGACCCTCACAGTCTAACCTGCACTGTAGTAAATGTGTGAGACCCTCACAGTCTAACATGCACTGTAGTAAATATGTGAGACCCTCACAGTCTAACCTGCACTGTGGTAAATATGTAAAGAACCTCACAGTCTAACCTGCACTGTAGTAAATGTGTGCGACCCTCACAGTCTAACATGCACTGTAGTACATATGTGAGACCCTCACAGTCTAACCTGCACTGTGGTAAATATGTGAGACCCTCTCAGTCTAACCTGCACTGTAGTAAATAGGTGAAGATCCTTACAGTCTAACCTACACTGTAGTAAATAGATGAAGACCCTCACAGTCTAACCTGCACTGTAGTAAATGGGTGAGGACCCTTACCGTCTAACCTGCACTGTAATAAATAGATGAAGACCCTCACAGTCTAACCTGCACTGTAGTAAATAGGTGAAGATCCTTACAGTCTAACCTACTGTCATGTATTCCTATAGGTTCTGAATCGATCCCCCTATTCCTGACCCTATTCTGGTTAAACTAACTATCAAGTTAACTAACAGTCAGCCCATGAGGCAAGAAAAGCCCCCATGATGCAGATACCGTTATCTGACGCAGTCACACTACGGCACAGGAACGTGTTATCTGATTAGGTCATAACGCTTGAGATCTAATTAGACAAGCGACATTCCTCCAGCCCCTGATAAGGCATACGACGTTCTCATAACAAATCAAACCTATGACAACCTGGAAAATCCGTGCGGCCATTGTTTTGATTTCACAGAGAACTTCAGTAAAAGAATGTGCTAACGAGCAAGACGTATGAAATCTTTATTGACGTATCTATGTCCATCCTTACGTCAATCTCGGCACCTTTAAGGTATAAATATTGCCGATCTTGCCCTATGCAAACACACGCGTGGTGACGAGACGGAGCAGCCATACTTGCCGAAGCCGAGAGCAGAAGCAGACCCAGCTGGCAGCAGCCCCGCCTTCCTGACGCGCTGAGAGACGCGCTGCTATCTCAAGCCGAGAGACCCAGCACCGGCGCTTCTGGGCAGCCCTCGCAGGCAGCCTGGAATATCGAGAGCAGAGAAAGAGATACCATTCCTCATTCATCCTAAATTCCAGGTACAGAACTGAATAACCCCTCACAGAGAATTCTTTAGTTATTCACTTGGCAAAAACAAACTTAACTTAAACTGTAACTTTCTATTCCCGCCCACGCATTAGACTTAGGTCAGGTACACGGGGTAGGCGTATTTAGAAACACCAGTTGAGTACGTTTAGTCAAATGTATATGTGTATGTAAATATATTTTAATCATTTTAAACATCATATGGCTCAGCAACCATATCAATGTTTTTACAGGATTATTTTATACTATTGCTTTTAATGTATGCACTTTACTTAACTATAAGTATTGCAATAATATCGATCCATTTCTCTTGTACGAGAAAAGAGACTGATCAATAAATAACACCTTTTTATTGAACACGCCCGTCTCTTCCTTTTCTCTACAATCTGATGAGACTAAGAATGCACGTACTGACTGAGTAAAATAGTTGCCTTGTGCTCACACGACTCTCGAGATTGACTCTTGATTAGGGGAGAGCAAAGTTGTCATGTTCTATGGTTGTCAGAAACTAAATCCCTTCTTGTCTAATCAGGGGAGTTAATTCTTTCCTGAACATTCGAGAAAGTTTCTAGCGAACTCTGAGCTACGCTGGCAAACCCAAAACTTAAGTCTAGTATCGACAGTAGTAGACCTAGTTAACGTCTGGCCTAGGCCTTTACTGCTGTAGGTATTATTCCAATGCGCAGAGCCTATTGGGAAGATAGGAACTACACTACATGGCGCCCAACGCGTTTGGAAAGGGCGATAAAACTAACGTAAGACATTTAGAGTAACTCAGTCAAGCTTTCTCACTCAGACCCCTTTTCCCAAATACTCCAAAGACGTCTGGAGTGGGTGAAAGGTAATATCCTCCAAAACCTCGCAGGAGGGAACTCCTATGTATGGTTCTTGGTATAGTCAACGTTGAAGGATACACTGTTCCAAAATATTGTGCATCTAATCTCTGTTTCCATAAGAAACCTGATCTGCAAACAAAAAGAATAACCTTTCTAACAGTAAAATGTCAGAAAGTGATGAAGAAAGAGAGGCAGTTAGATTAGCAGCTGAAATAGTAGCAGCTGATACTGCAGCACTAGATGCGGACGGGGATATAATACTCATCCCGGTCGCCAAAAGAAAATCTATAACCTTAAAACTTATAGAAAATGGACTGACACCTAGAGGTGGCACAGTCATATTCGTAATTGAGGCACACGAATATCGGCAGACAGAGGTATACTATACATGGATACGTTTTCCAGCAGCAAATGCTGTAACAAAGTACTTCCACTATTACAAAATAGAGGTTCCACCCGACATTTACACTCCTTTCGAGGAGGTGGAAGTACCACTCAAATTCCAAGAGCATTTGCTCTTATTTGATGGCGCCCTAATACATAACAATCACATTACAAGGCTCGGTCCTTTAGGTAGACCAGGACAAACGTGGCCGGTCTTAGCCGGATACACACCACACCCAGACATCGAAGGAATGTCTACAGGAGAGCTGTTAATACAGCTAAAACAATTACTAAAAATTCATAGACAATTAGTTAAGTATGTAATGCGGACTTCAACAATTCAGCCAGCGATTAAACTTCCACAGCTGACCCCTCACCAGGGGAACACAAATAAAATCACACCACAGAACATCCAATCCTGCCTAGGTAAAGTTCCGGCTAAACGGGAACAGATACCATTCTGGTTGGCACAGAAAATTACCCAAATAGAGGCGGTGTTTCCTGACACCACCCCGCTAGAAAAACACAGGATTCTGACTATATGTCTCCCAATGGGAATCGCACCACACATAGAGGACTGTGACACTTGGGGTACAGTCTTTGCTTCCATCTACACAAAAACGCACGGTGTTCCATCCATTTCGGTGATACCAGATGTGCTAAAACAAATTCAAGATGAATACGGTCCAGAACCAGCTTTAACTCTTGGTATGAAATTACTGAAAGACTTCAAGCAGGTCTCGGCTATATTACTAGCCAACATAAAAGGTGAAGCAGCAAACGTGGCGATCCGCCAGAGGTTAAAAGAGACAGATATAGCAGACCAACCAGCTGAAATTGCCAGAATCATAGAAAAATCCTATGAGGAACTAGGTAGAGATAGTTTAGGTGGAATACCAGTAAAACCGCAACTGACTGAAAGTCCAGAAAAAATATTTTTTAATAATAATTCACCAAAAAAGAACTAGGATGGAAACAAACAATCCAATCCTAAAGAAAAGAAATTCCAGTCCAGAGGAAGGTCTCCTAGGCGAAGAGAAAAATCTCCAAACCGAAGACAGAGGTCACCGCAGAGTGACCCCTCTGGGAATAGATATAACCTTAGAAATAGGGATAATATTAAAAAACCTGATAGATATCAAGACATTGATACACGTCCCTCTCAATCTTTTCAGTTTCAGAATTCCTCGCAGAAATCGGAAAGAAGAGGACGATCAGAACAAAGAGAAGAGCACACCAAGTCCAAAGACAAGGAACCTGCTCAGCTAAAAAAGAAATTACAATTTCCAAAAAAGAAGGTAGCCAGTATCAAGGTAGTTAACAATGCCGAGAATACTGAGGACACAACTGAAAAACGGAGAGTGGGCTCAGACAATGCTAGACAGCGCAGCAGAGGTGAGCATAGCTCGCAAAGTCCTTATGAATCATCTGGAGACAGTGGACACGAATGAATATCTTCAAGTGGAAACTGCAGACACCAGAGTTAGCAAACCCCACAAGATATACGAGATAACATTACGTATAGAGGGAGATAAGACTAGGAAAATAAGGGGACTATTTTGGGATAATCTCTCCAAGGGCTATGATATCCTTCTAGCTGAAAAAGACTGGCCACCAGAGTTTGTCAGGGAGTGCCCTCATGGCGAAGAAGTAATTATGCCTGCCTTCTCGAATCAAATCCCGATTCATAAAAAATACACACTTGCTAGAAAGTGGGCAGTGGCCTTAGCACCTGCTTTATATAAAAATCATGTAGGATGGGATGAGGATTCTCCTCCTCACAAAATCCAGTTAAAATCACAACCTACTGCACAAAGGCAGTACCCAATTAAGCAAGAAGCTAAAAAACAGGTAAATGAAATACTAGATCAGCTAGAATACCAGGGGGTGATTGAAACTTGCACCTCACAAATGAACAATCCTTTGTTTCCGGTCTCCAAACCAGACAACTCATATCGTCTAGTTTTGGATTACCGACACCTTAACACATGTTGCAAAACCTTTGCAGTGCAAAACTCACACAGTGCTGCACTAATGAATAACATAGTGCGCAAAAAATACAAAACAACCTTGGACATCTCCAATGGATTCTTTTGTCAAAACATAGCACCAGAGAGCAGATATTTAACTGCATTCTCAGTAAATGGCACTCAAAAGCAATTCTGTCGGTTAGCCCAGGGGTACAAGAACAGCCCGGGGGTATTCTCAGCGAGAGTAACAGAATTACTACAACTATATGATGATGAAGCATTATCTTATGTCGATGACATTTACTTAACAGATGATGACTTGGATACTCACTTGAAAAGAGTGAACACCATAATACTTGGGTTCGCAGCAGAGGGTTACAAATTCAACTTTAAAAAAGTCCAGAATTGCCCATCCGACAGTCCTGTTCTTAGGATATGAGTTATCAAGTATAGCCTGGTTGACAATTTTCTAAAGAACTAGAAGAATTAAAAAATCTAAAATATGAAAAGACGTATCCTCTGCCAATCGACATTCTGCCTCTACGACATTACGCCTGTGTAATCTATACAGACGGACATGCTCAACCCTCCGTTTGGGGAGAACATGCATACAACCCCACATGTGAGATTACAAAAGAAGTGTGGCGCGGAGGTAAACTAAGACCTCTATTAACAAAATCACACTCAGTAGAAACTAATTCAGAACTACAAACTGAAATATTAGCATTGAAAATGGCGCTGGATAATGCGGATCGCGAATTCCCGACACTTATAGTGTCAGATTCATATTACTGCGTCAAAGCATATAACAAGGATTTGCAGACATGGATTCAGAACGGTTACAAAGATGACACAGATGCACCAATAAAGCAGAAATTGCTCTGGGAACAAATAGCTCTTTTACAAAAAGAACTACCAAAGACTCACGTGACACACTCACTGAGTCATCAGCGTGATGGCGTTCACGTTGTAGGGAATTCATTGGCTGAAACAGCCGCAGCGGCAGCCACTAAACCGGCTCCCGTAGATCGAAAAAAGCGTACATTAAAATACATTGACGGTGAAACAGTGCTGGCAGTGAAAACGTCATCAAAAGGCGACTGCTCAGCGTTACCGATCAACTATCCACTCAATTATACATACATAATCGATGCAAACTCCGTCCCTTTTGCTCGAATCCCTGGAGTGGGGGATAGAGTGATTCCAAACATGGACAGGAGAAACTTGTTAATCGCAGACGCACACATGGGCGAGGGTCTCAGACACCTCAAACTGAAAGATTCTCTGGAAGAATTACAATCACGGTACTGGTGGCCAGGCATGAGCCTGCATTACACCATGTTTGTAAAAAACTGCCCAAACTGCAACAGAGATCGCAGTGGGGAGAGAAACAGTTTAATACCTCGTCGTATCAAGGCAGATAATATGACCAATAAAAAGCAGGGCTTGCGATTAACATATACAGGCTAGTTTTCACTTATAATGTAGATCACCAGCACTCGGCTGACGTCCGGACTGTTATACAAAGATTTGCGAGTCTAAATGGCATATACGCTAAGAGCATGCTACGTTCGACCATTGTTTTCACTCAAGCCCACCAGCCTGGGGGGAAACATGGCCGAATGAGCACAGTCCAGCGGGAATCTTCTCACTTCCTTCCTGAGGGTACGGGATGGTGTAAAGAAAAAACCAAGGCAGAAAGCAATCTATAATGGAAAGGATATTAGGTTCGGGAGCTGGGTGGGTCAAACATCTAATAAGTGTCCAACGTAGTCTAAATAACTTGCCAAGAAATTCTCTGAAGGGATTCAGTCCGTACGAATTATTATTTGGAACTAGAATGATTATCTCTGACCTCGACAGTCAGACTTCAGTGGTTAAAGAAAAAAGCTTTGATGTCAAAGACCGTTTGGCTATTTTGCAGGACTTAAACAAAACAAGAAAAGACCTGAGCAACATACAGTTGAAACAACAGCCAACAACCACTGAAGAATCACCACCTGTCCCAGCAAGACCTGTCTGGATTCCAAAAGTCTGGGATCTAGTCAGGGAGAAGATCGCGGTAAAGAAGGAATTTGGGCCTTCTTACAGAAAAGCAGTTCCTGTCTTGTCTGTCAACGGGACAAGATCAGTTGTACTACCGCCACTTGCTGGTAAAAAGGAGAACCGAGTTGTATCCATCGACCTGGTAAAACCACAACATGTGGCCGATAACAAACAGTAGGCCAAGTGGACTCCCAATAAGTAGCAGAACACCAAGGTTTGCTACCAATACAGAGGTCCTAACAAAGAGGCTCATCACATTCGAAACGCCTACAGAAGAACAACAAGGACTATGCAACAATGCAATAGAACTCAGACCTCTGACAACCCAAATAAAACCATTTAGCAGAGACACACCAATCTACAATGAAGTACCAAGTGACAATGCAAGAAACAAAAATCCTGAAGCAATTGGAACAATTGACAGAACTGCATCCGGGTACTTCATCAACTTCGATGATTCCTCTGAAGGCTTCAGTGAATCAAAGACACAGCCATCATCAAAATCCTTTAAAGACAAAGCTAAGGAACTTTTGAACCAACTGAAAGAAACATATCTGATTTCTCCATGGATTGAATTTTGGGTGGGTTTTGGTGCATTTATCCTCATACTTTGGCTCATCATGGTATTTACTTTGGGACGCTTCATTGAGGGAAAATATGCTAAAATAGACACAGCAAGTCAGAACATCAACTTGGTCCTCAAACCACAGACATCTTCACACGTCGAGAAAAGAGAACTTTCTTCAGCCAACTTCACAGCCAATCCTATACCTGGTGGGGTAGCCTGGGACAACACTGACTATGAAATTTATGGTCCGGTCGAGATCCTGAAATATCCACACCAAATCAAGATCTCCTTGAGTGACTTTGCAAAACCAAACTCATTTGCTGATGATTGGGATTTTGAAAGTATTAATAACATGATCTCTGACTTAGTAATGTCTGCTAAATTTACAAAACATGATTATTTGCAAGGTTCTACAAATTATGATAGTATGTATTGCTATAACCACTATGGTAACCATTTTTTACATAAATCTGCACAACCTAGAAATGTTTTAAATTATAATCAATGGGAACATTGTGCTACACCTCCAAAAGGGAGCTCAAGAACCGTTTACGACAAATATTCATATTTTTCAGGTTTTAACACAAGTAATGCTGAAACATTTTATTTTAAAATGTCAAACAAGACAGGGATGAAAACCATGATAACCAACACAAAATTGATATATTCAGATTCATTCTTCAAAGAAATGAATACTTTTGGATTTGATTATTGGGACAAAAATGTTGATTTGAAAAGTGTTTGGGGTACAAAAGATTGGCAAGTACAGGGTTTAGAAGCTTTGTTTAGAGCTTGCATGATCCCAGAACAAATGATATTTTTAAATGACACTGTTCAACAAACCACCTGTCTTGGCCTAGCCAAAATCAAAGATTTAAATAAACCGTCTATTCCAAAGCCAACAATGTTTAGCAATAGCTCTGATACGGATGAAGAGATAGACGTAAACCATATATTAAACCAAAACAGAACACATCCTGATTGGAAACAATGGTTGATCTGGCCCACAGATACAAATAACTGTCAAGATAGATTCCTGAATAAAACACAGGGTTTCAAAATGACCAGGCCAGACCCTAGATATCCCCAAAGACATCACCCAGGGAAAATAACAACCTACAGTGTGGGCAAATTATGCCTTCAGTGGCTACAAACTTCCACACTGCCTGAAATTAAGCAACACCTAACTTTACTTACTGATGGTGCTGACTTGCGTGATTTCATACTGGGACCACGCAAACAGCGTCAAAAGCGTTTCATAGCAGCCTCTGTATATGCAGCATACAATGAGGCCTGGAAGGTTACTCAAATTGAGACAGCAGAGAGAATACGGGAAATTGACCGTATTAATTTGGAAAAATCACTTTCTGTAGTGGACAATGAATTAATGACTCTGTCCTCCAGAATTTTTTCATTGGACAGCATTGTGTCTTCAGCAATCGATATATTATCGCAAGACTTACTGTTATTACAACATGGTCAGTCACAATTGCGTTCTATTGTACAGCTTGGCTGGACGTTACAAAATCTGCGTTCAGGCTATGTGCCTTGGCGTTTAATCAACACAACGTCACTATTCCAAATCTTTAACCTTACTGATAGACAAATCGGTATGGCGCAAAAGGGTGCTGATTATACAATCTTGAGCATTGAAAAACTAGAAAGATTACCAATGACAATGTCAGAACGACCTGTCAGTGAATGGATAATCCACGGAATCATAAATATTCCAATCTCAACCTTCAGGTTTCAATACTGCCAAAAATATATACAATCAATCAATCATGACATTTGTAGAGCGCACTACTCACCCGTAGGGTCTCAAGGCGCTGGGTGGGGGGGGGGTGCCGTTACTGCTCGAACAGCCAGGTCTTGAGCTTCTTCCTGAAGGAGAGGTGGTCTTGGGTCAGGCGTAGGTCGGTCGGGAGTGAGTTCCAGGCTTGGGTCAGGCGTAGGTCGGTCGGGAGTGAGTTCCAGGCTGGCATGTACGAGAAATTGGGAAAGGGGTACCTTAAAACAACTTGGAACCTGCCCTATTCACATGCATGTGTCAGTAATAAAGGACAGAAAGTGTTTCTTAGTGGCAACAATTGTGCTATGTCACTAAGCGGCACGCTTCTGTGTAACGGAATTAGTTTGCATGGAGCCTGTGAAGGGAATTCATACAACCTTTCATGTCACCAGCAAGGCGCACCTGCAACTGAAATAGAACCATTCTTTCAAAGACTCTATAATGGGAGTTACATTCTTATTGTAGACCGCAAATGTTGTAGTCTTATGCCCGGGACTCCTTATCTAGTCACTACGACTGCGAAGGTCAAGTGCTGTGGACGTTCTTTGTTCCCCAGCTCCTTTCCAGACAGGGAGGCAAGGGCATGGCCCAATTTGAAAATTACTTCTATTCGAATAGATACTTTAAGCAGAATGAAAACAGTGCTTCTTCAGACGCCTACAAGGCTCACGTCATCAAAAGAAACGTATGATCTACAAGTCGCAAGGACGACTGCAGAGATACATACATTATTATCAACTAATTCCCCCGTACACTTCGCGGAAATCCTGAGCGAAATCTTAAATATTTCTGATACCACTGGGGTCTCAAAAGTATTTAAGACAGTATTTTCGATAGCATTAACACCATTCAAAGCCATACTGGGTATTTTTCCAGATTTCGTCCATTCGATTTTTGGCGGACTTCCCCTGATCCTGGGACTAATTGCAGGAATCCTATTTTTAGTCCTTATTTTTCGTTATGGCAACCCATGTCACAGATCAAACTCTCGCGACAATGGAAGATACAATCCTAGCCATTGGATACCGGGACCGGATATCAAAAATCCTGGGACTCTCCCGGCTTAGAGACCTGAACATGACTTGGTTTCTATCATTTCGACCAATGTGGCAAAGATGTGTTTTACCTGTATTGAGATGTCTGCTATGCGGAGAAGAATGCGTGTTAGACACCTGTCTGACGCTACAATCGGATGCGCCAGTGGATGCAGATACATTGTTGGTTCCTACCAAGGTTCACGCTTTGTGCTGCACTCAAAGGCTGCCAATCCTGATGACGGCATTCGTGGAATCTTCACCACTACGATTGAAGAGTAGTGAAGTTCGAGATGAAAGCAGCATTGATCAGGTACGACCTTCTGTCAGCAATGCGAATCAGAATGTCAATGGAGACAATCATGCGCACGAATGCATGGTTACACCTATTTCCGACTTAGTGGAACTTTCCCATGAAGCTGTTGACAGTTTTTTCGAAAGCCTTAATGATATGATGTTCTCTCCAGAACAGAAATAGAGACTTTTGAGCAAGCTCGCACGCGGCGTTCCCTGAATTCGGCCTTCAACTTTAAAAATAAAGTCACATGAACAATTTTTCCCACCAGTTCACGGACAGCAATTTTTTAGCAGCCCAAATTATTTTTTACAAAATTTTCGGGACACTTATCTTCTGCTTAAAGTAAGAAACTATTCCTAGAGAACTAAGATTTCTATTTTTAGATACTTTATAAACTTTAGTTGCCCGCTGGGATGTTCACGAATATTTTATTATGTGATGAAATGGTCTCGCAATTCCTTTCTGTATAGCTATGTTAAGAGCCATTTCATGTGTATTTCTCATATACCAAATAAGCAATAATGCATACCAATGCGTGTTTACTTTAGCGTTTAATTCATAGCTTAAGTGCATACAATATATATGACTGCAATTTTTCAGTATATTTGAAAATTTCAAAATGCATTAATTTATTTTGGGGTGGTAAGGTATACACTATACTCTATAGTATGTTGTACTATGTTATACTATGCATAGATTAGTAAATATGACCATAGTTAGCGTGGAGTGGGTGTCATGTATTCCTATAGGTTCTGAATCGATCCCCCTATTCCTGACCCTATTCTGGTTAAACTAACTATCAAGTTAACTAACAGTCAGCCCATGAGGCAAGAAAAGCCCCCATGATGCAGATACCGTTATCTGACGCAGTCACACTACGGCACAGGAACGTGTTATCTGATTAGGTCATAACGCTTGAGATCTAATTAGACAAGCGACATTCCTCCAGCCCCTGATAAGGCATACGACGTTCTCATAACAAATCAAACCTATGACAACCTGGAAAATCCGTGCGGCCATTGTTTTGATTTCACAGAGAACTTCAGTAAAAGAATGTGCTAACGAGCAAGTCGTATGACATCTTTATTGACGTATCTATGTCCATCCTTACGTCAATCTCGGCACCTTTAAGGTATAAATATTGCCGATCTTGCCCTATGCAAACACACGCGTGGTGACGAAACGGAGCAGCCATACTTGCCGAAGCCGAGAGCAGAAGCAGACCCAGCTGGCAGCAGCCCCGCCTTCCTGACGCGCTGAGAGACGCGCTGCTATCTCAAGCCGAGAGACCCAGCACCGGTGCTTCTGGGCAGCCCTCGCAGGCAGCCTGGAATATCGAGAGCAGAGAAAGAGATACCATTCCTCATTCATCCTAAGTTCCAGGTACAGAACTGAATAACCCCTCACAGAGAATTCTTTAGTTATTCACTTGGCAAAAACAAACTTAACTTAAACTGTAACTTTCTATTCCCGCCCACGCATTAGACTTAGGTCAGGTACACGGGGTAGGCGTATTTAGAAACACCAGTTGAGTACGTTTAGTCAAATGTATATGTGTATGTAAATATATTTTAATCATTTTAAACATCATATGGCTCAGAAACCATATCAATGTTTTTACAGTATTATTTTATACTATTGCTTTTAATGTATGCACTTTACTTAACTATAAGTATTGCAATAATATCGATCCATTTCTCTTGTACGAGAAAAGAGACTGATCAATAAATAACACCTTTTTATTGAACACGCCCGTCTCTTCCTTTTCTCTACAATCTGATGAGACTAAGAATGCACGTACTGACTGAGTAAAATAATTGCCTTGTGCTCACACGACTCTCGAGATTGACTCTTGATTAGGGGAGAGCAAAGTTGTCATGTTCTATGGTTGTCAGAAACTAAATCCCTTCTTGTCTAATCAGGGGAGTTAATTCTTTCCTGAACATTCGAGAAAGCTTCTAGCGAACTCTGAGCTACGCTGGCAAACCCAAAACTTAAGTCTAGTATCGACAGTAGTAGACCTAGTTAACGTCTGGCCTAGGCCTTTACTGCTGTAGGTATTATTCCAATGCGCAGAGCCTATTGGGAAGATAGGAACTACACTACCCTACACTGTAGTAAATAGATAAAGACCCTCAAAGTCTAACCTGCACTGTAGTAAATAGGTGAGGACCCTCACCGTCTAATCTGCACTGTAGTAAATAGGTCAGGACCCTTACTGTCTAACCTGCACTGTCATAAATATGTGAGACCCTTACAGTCTAACCTGCACTGTGGTAAATATGTGAGACCCTTACAGTCTAACCTGCACTCTAGTAAATATGTGAAGACCCTCGCAGTCTAACATGCACTGTAGTATATATGTGAGATCCTCACAGTCTAACCTGCACTGTAGTAAATATGTGAGATCCCCACAGTCTAACCTGCACTGTAGTAAATAGGTGAGGACCCCCACCGTCTAACCTGCACTGTATTAAATAGGTGAGGACCCTCACTGTCTAACCTGCACTGTAGTAAATAGGTGAGGACCCTCGCCGTCTAACCTGCACTGTAGTAAATAGGTGAGGACCCTCACAGTCTAACCTGTACTGTAGTAAATAAGTGAGGACCCTCACAGTCTAACCTGCACTGTAGTAAATAGGTGAGGACCCTCACCATCTAAACTGCACTGTAGTAAATATGTGAAGAGCCTCACAGTCTAACCTTCACTGTAGTAAATAGGTGAGGACCATCACCGTCTAACCTGCACTGTGGTAAATAGGTGAGGACCCTCACAGTCTAACCTGCACTGTCGTAAATATGTGAGGACCAACACAGTCTAACCTGCACTGTATTAAATAGGTGTGGACCCTCACAGTCTAACCTGCACTGTAGTAAATATGTGAGACCCTCACAGTCTAACCTGCACTGTAGTAAATATATGAGACCCTCACAGTCTAACCTGCACTGTAGTGAATAGGTAAGGACTCTCACCGTCTAACCTGCACTGTAGTAAATAGGTGAGGACCATCACCGTCTAACCTGCACTGTGGTAAATAGGTGAGGACCCTCACATTCTGACCTACACTGTAGTAAATATGTGAAGACCCTCACCATCTAAACTTCACTGTAGTAAATATGTGAAGAGCCTCACAGTCTAACCTGCACTTTAGCAAATATGTGATACTCTCACTGTCTAACCTGCACTGTAGTAAATAGGTGAGGACCCTCACCGTGTAACCTGCACTGCCATAAATATATGAGACCCTCACAGTCTAACATGCACTGCAGTAAATATGTGAGACCTTCACAGTCTAACCTGCACTGTGGTAAATATGTGAAGAACCTCACAGTCTAACCTGCACTGTAGTAAATGTGTGCGACCCTCACAGTCTAACATGCACTGTAGTAAATATGTGAGACCCTCACAGTCTAACCTGCACTGTGGTAAATATGTGAGACCCTCACAGTCTAACCTGCACTGTAGTAAATAGGTGAAGATCCTTACAGTCTAACATACACTGTAGTAAATAGATAAAGACCCTCAAAGTCTAACCTGCACTGTAGTAAATGTGTGCGACCCTCACAGTCTAACATGCACTGTAGTAAATATGTGAGACCCTCAGAGTCTAACCTGCACTGTGGTAAATATGTAAAGAACCTCACAGTCTAACCTGCACTGTAGTAAATGTGTGCGACCCTCACAGTCTAACATGCACTGTAGTACATATGTGAGACCCTCACAGTCTAACCTGCACTGTGGTAAATATGTGAGACCCTCACAGTCTAACCTGCACTGTAGTAAATAGGTGAAGATCCTTACAGTCTAACCTACACTGTAGTAAATAGATGAAGACCCTCACAGTCTAACCTGCACTGTAGTAAATAGGTGAGGACCCTTACCGTCTAACCTGCACTGTAATAAATAGATGAAGACCCTCACAGTCTAACCTGCACTGTAGTAAATAGGTGAGGAGCCTTACCGTCTAACCTGCACTGTAATAAATAGATGAAGACCCTCATAGTCTAACCTGCACTGTAGTAAATAGGTGAGGACCCTTACTGTCTAACCTGCACTGTAGAAAATAGGTGAGGACCCTCACTGTCTAACCTGCACTGTAGTAAATAGGAGAGGACCCTCACCGCCTAATCTGCACTTTAGTAAATAGGTGAGGACCCACACCGTCTAACCTGCACTGTGGTAAATATGTGAGGACCCTCACATTCTAACCTGCACTGTAGTAAATATGTGAAGACCCTCACCATCTAAACTTCACTGTAGTAAATATGTGAAGAGCCTCACAGTCTAACCTGCACTTTAGCAAATATGTGAGACTCTCACTGTCTAACCTGCACTGAAGTAAATAGGTGAGGACCCTCACCGTCTAACCTGCACTGCCATAAATATATGAGTCCCTCACAGTCTAACCTGCTTAGTGAAAATATATGAGACCCTCACAGTCTAACCTGCACTGTAGTAAATACGTGAGAACCCTCACAGTCTAACCTGCACAGTAGTAAATATATGAAGACCCACACCGTCTAACCTGCACTGTAATAAATAGGTGAGGACCCTCACCAATTAACCTGCACTATAGTATATATATGAGACCCTCACAGTCTAACCTGCACTGTAGTAAATGTGTGAGACCCTCACAGTCTAACATGCACTGCAGTAAATATGTGAGACCTTCACAGTCTAACCTGCACTGTGGTAAATATGTGAAGAATCTCACAGTCTAACCTGCACTGTAGTAAATGTGTGCGACCCTCACAGTCTAACATGCACTGTAGTAAATATGTGAGACCCTCACAGTCTAACCTGCACTGTGGTAAATATGTGAGACCCTCACAGTCTAACCTGCACTGTAGTAAATAGGTGAGGACCCCCACCGTCTAATCTGCACTGTAGTAAATAGGTCAGGACCCTTACTGTCTAACCTGCACTGTCATAAATATGTGAGACCCTGACAGTCTAACCTGCACTGTGGTAAATATGTGAGACCCTTACAGTCTAACCTGCACTCTAGTAAATATGTGAAGACCCTCGCAGTCTAACCTACACTGCAGTAAATATGCGAGATCCTCACAGTCTAACCTGCACTGTAGTAAATATGTGAGATCCCCACAGTCTAACCTGCACTGTGGTAAATATGTGAGACCCTCACCGTCTAACCTGCACTGTATTAAATAGGTGAGGACCCTCACTGTCTATCCTGCACTGTAGTAAATAGGTGAGGACCCTCGCCGTCTAACCTGCACTGTAGTAAATAGGTGACGACCCTCACAGTCTAACCTGCACTGTAGTAAATAAGTGAGGACCCTCACAGTCTAACCTGCACTATAGTAAATAGGTGAGGACCCCCACCGTCTAACCTGCACTGTAGTAAATAGGTGAGGACCCTCACTGTCTAACCTGCACTGTAGTAAATAGGTGAGGACCCTCGCCGTCTAACCTGCACTGTAGTAAATAGGTGAGGACCCCCACCGTCTAACCTGCACTGTAGTAAATAGGAAAGGACCCTCACCGTCTAACCTGCACTGTAATAAATAGATGAAGACCCTCGCCGTCTAACCTGCACTGTAGTAAATAGGTGAGGACCCTCACCGTCTAACCTGAACTGTAGTAAATAGGTGAGGACCCTCACAGTCTAACCTGCACTGTAGTAAATATGTAAAGACCCTCACCTTCTAACTTGCACTGTAGTAAATAGGTGAGGACCCTCACCGTCTAACCTTCCCTGTAGTAAATATGTGAGACCTTCACCGTCTAACCTGCACTGTAGTAAATATGTGAAGATCCTTGCAGTCTAACCTGCACTGTAGTGAATAGGTAAGGACTCTCACCATCTAACCTGCACTGCAGTAAATAGGTGAGGACCATCACCGTCTAACCTGCACTGTAGTAAATATGTGAAGACCCTCACCATCTAAACTGCACTGTAGTAAATAGGTGAAGACCCTCACAGTCTAACCTGCACTGTAGTAAATGTGTGAGACCCTCACAGTCTAACATGCACTGTAGTAAATATGTGAGACCCTCACAGTCTAACCTGCACTGTGGTAAATATGTAAAGAACCTCACAGTCTAACCTGCACTGTAGTAAATGTGTGCCACCCTCACAGTCTAACATGCACTGTAGTACATATGTGAGACCCTCACAGTCTAACCTGCACTGTGGTAAATATGTGAGACCCTCACAGTCTAACCTGCACTGTAGTAAATAGGTGAAGATCCTTACAGTCTAACCTACACTGTAGTAAATAGATGAAGACCCTCACAGTCTAACCTGCACTGTAGTAAATAGGTGAGGACCCTTACCGTCTAACCTGCACTGTAATAAATAGATGAAGACCCTCACAGTCTAACCTGCACTGTAGTAAATAGGTGAGGAGCCTTACCGTCTAACCTGCACTGTAATAAATAGATGAAGACCCTCACAGTCTAACCTGCACTGTAGTAAATAGGTGAGGACCCTTACCGTATAACCTGCACTGTAGAAAATAGGTGAGGACCCTCACCGTCTAACCTGCACTGTAGTAAATAGGAGAGGACCCTCACCGCCTAATCTGCACTTTAGTAAATAGGTGAGGACCCTCACCGTCTAACCTGCACTGTAGTAAATATTTGAACACCCTTGCAGTCTAACCTGCACTGCAGTAAATAGGTGAGGACCATCACCGTCTAACCTGCACTGTAGTAAATATGTGAGACCCTCACAGTCTAACCTGCACTGTAGTAAGTATGTGAGACCCTCACAGTCTAACCTACACTGTAGTGAATAGGTGAGGACTCTCACCGTCTAACCTGCACTGTAGTAAATATTTGAACCCCCTTGCAGTCTAACCTGCACTGCAGTAAATAGGTGAGGACCATCACCGTCTAACCTGCACTGTAGTAAATAGGTGAGGACCCTCATAGTCTAACCTGCACTGTAGTAAATATGTGAAGACCCTCACCATCTAAACTGCACTGTAGTAAATATGTGAAGAGCCTCACAGTCTAACCTTCACTATAGTAAATAGGTGAGGACCATCACCGTCTAACCTGCACTGTGGTAAATAGGTGAGGACCCTCACATTCTAACCTGCACTGTAGTAAATATGTGAAGACCCTCACCATCTAAACTTCACTGTAGTAAATATGTGAAGAGCCTCACAGTCTAACCTGCACTGTAGTAAATAGGTTAGGATCCTCACCGTCTAACCTGCACTGTAGTAAATAGGTGAGGACCCTCACAGTCTAGCCTGCACTGTCGTAAATATGTGAGGACCCACACCGTCTAACCTGCACTGTATTAAATAGGTGAGGACCCTCACAGTCTAACCTGCACTGTAGTAAATATGTGAGACCCTCACAGTCTAACCTGCACTGTAGTAAATATGTGAGACCCTCACAGTCTAACCTGCACTGTAGTGAATAGGTAAGGACTCTCACCTTCTAACCTGCACTGTAGTAAATAGGTGAGGACCATCACCGTCTAACCTGCACTGTGGTAAATAGGTGAGGACCCTCACATTCTAACCTGCACTGTAGTAAATATGTGAAGACCCTCACCATCTAAACTTCACTGTAGTAAATATGTGAAGAGCCTCACAGTCTAACCTGCACTTTAGCAAATATGTGAGACTCTCACTGTCTAACCTGCACTGTAGTAAATAGGTGAGGACCCTCACCATCTAACCTGCACTGCCATAAATATATGAGACTCTCACAGTCTAACATGCACTGCAGTAAATATGTGAGACCTTCACAGTCTAACCTGCACTGTGGTAAATATGTGAAGAACCTCACAGTCTAACCTGCACTGTAGTAAATGTGTGCGACCCTCACAGTCTAACATGCACTGTAGTAAATATGTGAGACCCTCACAGTCTAACCTGCACTGTAGTAAATATGTGAGACCCTCACAGTCTAACCTGCACTGTAGTGAATAGGTAAGGACTCTCACCGTCTAACCTGCACTGTAGTAAATAGGTGAGGACCATCACCGTCTAACCTGCACTGTGGTAAATAGGTGAGGACCCTCACATTCTAACCTGCACTGTAGTAAATATGTGAAGACCCTCACCATCTAAACTTCACTGTAGTAAATATGTGAAGAGCCTCACAGTCTAACCTGCACTTTAGCAAATATGTGAGACCCTCACAGTCTAACCTGCACTGTGGTAAATATGTGAGACCCTCACAGTCTAACCTGCACTGTAGTAAATAGGTGAAGATCCTTACAGTCTAACCTACACTGTAGTAAATAGATAAAGACCATCAAAGTCTAACCTGCACTGTAGTAAATAGGTGAGGACCCTCACCGTCTAATCTGCACTGTTGTAAATAGGTCAGGACCCTTACTGTCTAACCTGCACTGTCATAAATATGTGAGACCCTGACAGTCTAACCTGCACTCTAGTAAATATGTGAAGACCCTCGCAGTCTAACCTGCATTGTAGTATATATGTGAGATCCTCACAGTCTAACCTGCACTGTAGTAAATATGTGAGATCCCCACAGTCTAACCTGCACTGTGGTAAATATGTGAGACCCTCACAGTCTAACCTGCACTGTAGTAAATAGGTGAGGACCCCCACCGTCTAACCTGCACTGTAGTAAATAGGTGAGGACCCTCGCCGTCTAACCTGCACTGTAGTAAATAGGTGAGGACCCTCACAGTCTAACCTGCACTGTAGTAAATAAGTGAGGACCCTCACAGTCTAACCTGCACTGTAGTAAATAGGTGAGGACCGCCACCGTCTAACCTGCACTGTAGTAAATAGGTGAAGACCCTCGCCGTCTAACCTGCACTGTAGTAAATAGGTGAGGACCCTCACCGTCTAACCTGCACTGTAGTAAATAGGTGAGGACCCTCACAGTCTAACCTGCACTGTAGTAAATATGTGAAGACCCTCACCTTCCAACTTGCACTGTACTAAATAGGTGAGGACCCTCACCGTCTAACCTGCACTGTAGTAAATATGTGAGACCTTCACCGTCTAACCTGCACTGTAGTAAATATGTGAAGACCCTTGCAGTCTAACCTGCACTGTAGTGAATAGGTAAGGACTCTCACCATCTAACCTGCACTGCAGTAAATAGGTGAGGACCATCACCGTCTAACCTGCACTGTAGTAAATAGGTGAGGACCCTCACAGTCTAACCTGCACTGTAGTAAATATGTGAAGACCCTCACCATCTAAACTGCACTGTAGTAAATAGGTGAAGACCCTCACAGTCTAACCTGCACTGTAGTAAATGTGTGAGACCCTCACAGTCTAACATGCACTGTAGTAAATATGTGAGACCCTCACAGTCTAACCTGCACTGTGGTAAATATGTAAAGAACCTCACAGTCTAACCTGCACTGTAGTAAATGTGTGCGACCCTCACAGTCTAACATGCACTGTAGTACATATGTGAGACCCTCACAGTCTAACCTGCACTGTGGTAAATATGTGAGACCCTCACAGTCTAACCTGCACTGTGGTAAATAGGTGAAGATCCTTACAGTCTAACCTACACTGTAGTAAATAGATGAAGACCCTCACAGTCTAACCTGCACTGTAGTAAATAGGTGAGGACCCTTACCGTCTAACCTGCACTGTAATAAATAGATGAAGACCCTCACAGTCTAACCTGCACTGTAGTAAATAGGTGAGGAGCCTTACCGTCTAACCTGCACTGTAATAAATAGATGAAGACCCTCATAGTCTAACCTGCACTGTAGTAAATAGGTGAGGACCCTTACCGTCTAACCTGCACTGTAGAAAATAGGTGAGGACCCTCACCGTCTAACCTGCACTGTAGTAAATAGGAGAGGACCCTCACCGCCTAATCTGCACTTTAGTAAATAGGTGAGGACCATCACCGTCTAACCTGCACTGTAGTAAATAGGTGAGGACCCTCACCGTCTAACCTACACTGTAGTAAATAGGCGAGGACCCTCACAGTCTAACCTGCACTGTCATAAATATGTGAGATCCTCACAGTCTAACCTGCACTGTGGTAAATAGGTGAGGACCCTTACAGTCTAACCTGCACCGTAGTAAATAGGTGAGGACCCTCACCGTCTAACCTGCACTGTAGTAAATATGTGAAGACCCTCACCGTCTAACCTGCACTGTAGTAAATAGGTGATGACCCTCACCGTCTAACCTGCACTGTAGTAAATATGTGAGACCCTCACAGTCTAACCTGCACTGTAGTAAATAGGTGAGGACCCTTACCGTCTAACCTGCACTGTAATAAATAGATGAAGACCCTCACAGTCTAACCTGCACTGTAGTAAATAGGTGAGGACCCTTACCGTCTAACCTGCACTGTAGTAAATAGGTGAGGACCCTCACTGTCTAATCTGCACTTTAGTAAATAGGTGAGGACCCTCACCATCTAACCTGCACTGTAGTAAATAGGTGAGGACCATCACCATCTAACCTATACTGTAGTAAATAGGTGAGGACCCTCACAGTCTAACCTGCACTGTGGTAAATATCTTAAGACCCTCAACGTCTAAACTGCACTTTAGTAAATAGGTGAGACCCTCACTGTCTAACCTGCAATGTAGTAAATAGGTGAGGACCCTTAGTGTCTAACCTCCACTGTCATAAATATTTTGAGACCCTCACAGTCTAACCTGCACTGTGGTAAATATGTGGGACCCTCACAGTCTAACCTGCACTATAGTAAATATGTGAAGACCCTCACTGTCTAAACTGCTCTTTAGTAAATAGGTGAGACCCTCACAGTCTAACCTGCACTGTAGTAAATATGTGAAGCCCCTCACAGTCTAAACTGCACTTTAGTAAATAGGTGAAGACCCTCACAGTCTAACCTGTACTGTAGTAAATGTGTGAGACCCTCACAGTCTAACATGCACTGTAGTAAATGTGTGAGACCCTCACAGTCTAACCTGCACTGTGGTAAATATGTAAAGAACCTCACAGTCTAACCTGTACTGTAGTAAATATGTGAAGACCCTTGCAGTCTAACCTGCACTGTAGTGAATAGGTAAGGACTCTCACCATCTAACCTGCACTGCAGTAAATAGGTGAGGACCATCACCGTCTAACCTGCACTGTAGTAAATAGGTGAGGACCCTCACAGTCTAACCTGCACTGTAGTAAATATTTGAAGACCCTCACCATCTAAACTGCACTGTAGTAAATAGGTGAAGACCCTCACAGTCTAACCTGCACTGTAGTAAATGTGTGAGACCCTCACAGTCCAGCATGCACTGTAGTAAATATGTGAGACCCTCACAGTCTAACCTGCACTGTGGTAAATATGTAAAGAACCTCACAGTCTAACCTGCACTGTAGTAAATGTGTGCGACCCTCACAGTCTAACATGCACTGTAGTACATATGTGAGACCCTCACAGTCTAACCTGCACTGTGGTAAATATGTGAGACCCTCACAGTCTAACCTGCACTGTAGTAAATAGGTGAAGATCCTTACAGTCTAACCTACACTGTAGTAAATAGATGAAGACCCTCACAGTCTAACCTGCACTGTAGTAAATAGGTGAGGACCCTTACCGTCTAACCTGCGCTGTAATAAATAGATTAAGACCCTCACAGTCTAACCTGCACTGTAGTAAATAGGTGAGGAGCCTTACCGTCTAACCTGCACTGTAATAAATAGATGAAGACCCTCATAGTCTAACCTGCACTGTAGTAAATAGGTGAGGACCCTTACCGTATAACCTGCACTGTAGTAAATAGGTGAGGACCCTTACCGTCTAACCTGCACTGTAGTAAATAGGTGAGGACCCTCACCGTCTAATCTGCACTGTAGTAAATAGGTGAGGACCCTCACCATCTAACCTGCACTGTAGTAAATAGGTGAGGACCATCACCATCTAACCTATACTGTAGTAAATAGGTGAGGACCCTCACAGTCTAACCTGCACTGTGGTAAATATCTTAAGACCCTCAACGTCTAAACAGCACTTTAGTAAATAGGTGATACCCTCACTGTCTAACCTGCAATGTAGTAAATAGGTGAGGACCCTTAGTGTCTAACCTCCACTGTCATAAGTATTTTGAGACCCTCACAGTCTAACCTGCACTGTGGTAAATATGTGGGACCATCACAGTCTAACCTGCACTATAGTAAATATGTGAAGACCCTCACTGCCTAAACTGCTCTTTAGTAAATAGGTGAGACCCTCACAGTCTAACCTGCACTGTAGTAAATATGTGAAGCCCCTCACAGTCTAAACTGCACTTTAGTAAATAGGTGAAGACCCTCACAGTCTAACCTGCACTGTAGTAAATGTGTGAGACCCTCACAGTCTAACATGCACTGTAGTAAATGTGTGAGACCCTCACAGTCTAACCTGCACTGTGGTAAATATGTAAAGAACCTCACAGTCTAACCTGTACTGTAGTAAATATGTGAAGACCCTTGCAGTCTAACCTGGACTGTAGTGAATAGGTAAGGACTCTCACCATCTAACCTGCACTGCAGTAAATAGGTGAGGACCATCACCGTCTAACCTGCACTGTAGTAAATAGGTGAGGACCCTCACAGTCTAACCTGCACTGTAGTAAATATGTGAAGATCCTCACCATCTAAACTGCACTGTAGTAAATAGGTGAAGACCCTCACAGTCTAACCTGCACTGTAGTAAATGTGTGTGACCCTCACAGTCTAACATGCACTGTAGTAAATATGTGAGACCCTCACAGTCTAACCTGCACTGTCGTAAATATGTAAAGAACGTCACAGTCTAACCTGCACTGTAGTAAATGTGTGCGACCCTCACAGTCTAACATGCACTGTAGTACATATGTGAGACCCTCACAGTCTAACCTGCACTGTGGTAAATATGTGAGACCCTCACAGTCTAACCTGCACTGTAGTAAATAGGTGAAGATCCTTACAGTCTAACCTACACTGTAGTAAATAGATGAAGACCCTCACAGTCTAACCTGCACTGTAGTAAATAGGTGAGGACCCTTACCGTCTAACCTGCACTGTAATAAATAGATGAAGACCCTCATAGTCTAACCTGCACTGTAGTAAATAGGTGAGGAGCCTTACCGTCTAACCTGCACAGTAATAAATAGATGAAGACCCTCATAGTCTAACCTGCACTGTAGTAAATAGGTGAGGACCCTTACTGTCTAACCTGCACTGTAGAAAATAGGTGAGGACCCTCACCGTCTAACCTGCACTGTAGTAAATAGGAGAGGACCCTCACCGCCTAATCTGCACTTTAGTAAATAGGTGAGGACCCTCACCGTCTAACCTGCACTGTGGTAAATAGGTGAGGACCCTCACATTCTAACATGCACTGTAGTAAATATGTGAAGACCCTCACCATCTAAACTTCACTGTAGTAAATATGTGAAGAGCCTCACAGTCTAACCTGCACTTTAGCAAATATGTGAGACTCTCACTGTCTAACCTGCAGTGTAGTAAATGTGTGAGACCCTCATAGTCTAACATGCACTGCACTAAATATGTGAGACCTTCACAGTCTAACCTGCACTGTGGTAAATATGTGAAGAATCTCACAGTCTAACCTGCACTGTAGTAAATGTGTGCGACCATCACAGTCTAACATGCACTGTATTAAATATGTGAGACCCTCACAGTCTAACCTGCACTGTGGTAAATATGTGAGACCCTCACAGTCTAACCTGCACTGTAATAAATAGGTGAAGATCCTTACAGTCTAACCTACACTGTAGTAAATAGATAAAGACCCTCAAAGTCTAACCTGCACTGTAGTAAATAGGTGAGGACCCGCACCGTCTAATCTGCACTGTGGTAAATAGGTCAGGACCCTTACTGTCTAACCTGCACTGTCATAAATATGTGAGACCCTGACAGTCTAACCTGCACTGTGGTAAATATGTGAGACCCTTACAGTCTAACCTGCACTCTAGTAAATATGTGAAGACCCTCGCAGTCTAACCTGCACTGTAGTAAATATGTGAGATCCTCACAGTCTAACCTGCACTGTAGTAAATATGTAAGATCCCCACAGTCTAACCTGCACTGTGGTAAATATGTGAGACCCTCACAGTCTAACCTGCACTGTAGTAAATAGGTGAGGACCCCCACCGTCTAATCTGCACTGTAGTAAATAGGTCAGGACCCTTACTGTCTAACCTGCACTGTCATAAATATGTGAGACCCTGACAGTCTAACCTGCACTGTGGTAAATATGTGAGACCCTTACAGTCTAACCTGCACTCTAGTAAATATGTGAAGACCCTCGCAGTCTAACCTGCACTGTAGTAAATATGTGAGATCCTCACAGTCTAACCTGCACTGTAGTAAATATGTGAGATCCCCACAGTCTAACCTGCACTGTGGTAAATATGTGAGACCCTCACCGTCTAACCTGCACTGTATTAAATAGGTGAGGACCCTCACTGTCTAACCTGCACTGTAGTAAGTAGGTGAGGACCCTCGCCGTCTAACCTGCACTGTAGTAAATAGGTGACGACCCTCACAGTCTAACCTGCACTGTAGTAAATAAGTTAGGACCCTCACAGTCTAACCTGCACTATAGTAAATAGGTGAGGACCCCCACCGTCTAACCTGCACTGTAGTAAATAGGTGAGGACCCTCGCCGTCTAACCTGCACTGTAGTAAATAGGTGAGGACCCCCACCGTCTAACCTGCAATGTAGTCAATAGGAGAGGACCCTCACCGTCTAACATGCACTGTAATAAATAGATGAAGACCCTCGCCGTCTAACCTGCACTGTAGTAAATAGGTGAGGACCCTCACCGTCTAACCTGCACTGTAGTAAATAGGTGAGGACCCTCACAGTCTAACCTGCACTGTAGTAAATATGTGAAGACCCTCACCTTCTAACTTGCACTGTAGTAAATAGGTGAGGACCCTCACCGTCTAACCTTCACTGTAGTACATATGTGAGACCTTCACCGTCTAACCTGCACTGTAGTAAATATGTGAAGACCCTTGCAGTCTAACCTGCACTGTAGTGAATAGGTAAGGATTCTCACCATCTAACCTGCACTGCAGTAAATAGGTGAGGACCATCACCGTCTAACCTGCACTGTAGTAAATAGGTGAGGACCCTCACAGTCTAACCTGCACTGTAGTAAATATGTGAAGACCCTCACCATCTAAACTGCACTGTAGTAAATAGGTGAAGACCCTCACAGTCTAACCTGCACTGTAGTAAATATGTGAGACCCTCACAGTCTAACATGCACTGTAGTAAATATGTGAGACCCTCACAGTCTAACCTGCACTGTGGTAAATATGTAAAGAACCTCACAGTCTAACCTGCACTGTAGTAAATGTGTGCGACCCTCACAGTCTAACATGCACTGTAGTACATATGTGAGACCCTCACAGTCTAACCTGCACTGTGGTAAATATGTGAGACCCTCACAGTCTAACCTGCACTGTAGTAAATAGGTGAAGATCCTTACAGTCTAACCTACACTGTAGTAAATAGATGAAGACCCTCACAGTCTAACCTGCACTGTAGTAAATAGGTGAGGACCCTTACCGTCTAACCTGCACTGTAATAAATAGATGAAGACCCTCACAGTCTAACCTGCACTGTAGTAAATAGGTGAGGAGCCTTACCGTCTAACCTGCACTGTAATAAATAGATGAAGACCCTCACAGTCTAACCTGCACTGTAGTAAATAGGTGAGGACCCTTACCGTATAACCTGCACTGTAGAAAATAGGTGAGGACCCTCACCGTCTAACCTGCACTGTAGTAAATAGGAGAGGACCCTCACCGCCTAATCTGCACTTTAGTAAATAGGTGAGGACCCTCACCGTCTAACCTGCACTGTAGTAAATATTTGAACACCCTTGCAGTCTAACCTGCACTGCAGTAAATAGGTGAGGACCATCACCGTCTAACCTGCACTGTAGTAAATATGTGAGACCCTCACAGTCTAACCTGCACTGTAGTAAGTATGTGAGACCCTCACAGTCTAACCTACACTGTAGTGAATAGGTGAGGACTCTCACCGTCTAACCTGCACTGTAGTAAATATTTGAACACCCTTGCAGTCTAACCTGCACTGCAGTAAATAGGTGAGGACCATCACCGTCTAACCTGCACTGTAGTAAATAGGTGAGGACCCTCATAGTCTAACCTGCACTGTAGTAAATATGTGAAGACCCTCACCATCTAAACTGCACTGTAGTAAATATGTGAAGAGCCTCACAGTCTAACCTTCACTGTAGTAAATAGGTGAGGACCATCACCGTCTAACCTGCACTGTGGTAAATAGGTGAGGACCCTCACATTCTAACCTGCACTGAAGTAAATATGTGAAGACCCTCACCATCTAAACTTCACTGTAGTAAATATGTGAAGAGCCTCACAGTCTAACCTGCACAGTAGTAAATAGGTTAGGATCCTCACCGTCTAACCTGCACTGTAGTAAATAGGTGAGGACCCTCACAGTCTAACCTGCACTGTCGTAAATATGTGAGGACCCACACCGTCTAACCTGCACTGTATTAAATAGGTGAGGACCCTCACAGTCTAACCTGCACTGTAGTAAATATGTGAGACCCTCACAGTCTAACCTGCACTGTAGTAAATATGTGAGACCCTCACAGTCTAACCTGCACTGTAGTGAATAGGTAAGGACTCTCACTGTCTAACCTGCACTGTAGTAAATAGGTGAGGACCATCACCGTCTAACCTGCACTGTGGTAAATAGGTGAGGACCCTCACATTCTAACCTGCACTGTAGTAAATATGTGAAGACCCTCACCATCTAAACTTCACTCTAGTAAATATGTGAAGAGCCTCACAGTCTAACCTGCACTTTAGCAAATATGTGAGACTCTCACTGTCTAACCTGCACTGTAGTAAATAGGCGAGGACCCTCACCGTCTAACCTGCACTGCCATAAATATATGAGACCCTCACAGTCTAACATGCACTGCAGTAAATATGTGAGACCTTCACAGTCTAACCTGCACTGTGGTAAATATGTGAAGAACCTCACAGTCTAACCTGCACTGTAGTAAATGTGTGCGACCCTCACAGTCTAACATGCACTGTAGTAAATATGTGAGACCCTCACAGTCTAACCTGCACTGTGGTAAATATGTGAGACCCTCACAGTCTAACCTGCACTGTAGTAAATAGGTGAAGATCCTTACAGTCTAACCTACACTGTAGTAAATAGATAAAGACCCTCAAAGTCTAACCTGCACTGTAGTAAATAGGTGAGGACCCTCACCGTCTAATCTGCACTGTAGTAAATAGGTCAGGACCCTTACTGTCTAACCTGCACTGTCATAAATATGTGAGACCCTGACAGTCTAACCTGCACTGTGGTAAATATGTGAGACCCTTACAGTCTAACCTGCACTCTAGTAAATATGTGAAGACCCTCGCAGTCTAACCTGCACTGTAGTATATATGTGAGATCCTCACAGTCTAACCTGCACTGTAGTAAATATGTGAGATCCCCACAGTCTAACCTGCACTGTGGTAAATATGTGAGACCCTCACAGTCTAACCTGCACTGTAGTAAATATGTGAGACCCTCACAGTCTAACATGCACTGTAGTAAATATGTGAGACCCTCACAGTCTAACCTGCACTGTGGTAAATATGTAAAGAACCTCACAGTCTAACCTGCACTGTAGTAAATGTGTGCGACCCTCACAGTCTAACATGCACTGTAGTACATATGTGAGACCCTCACAGTCTAACCTGCACTGTGGTAAATATGTGAGACCCTCACAGTCTAACCTGCACTGTAGTAAATAGGTGAAGATCCTTACAGTCTAACCTACACTGTAGTAAATAGATGAAGACCCTCACAGTCTTACCTGCACTGTAGTAAATAGGTGAGGACCCTTACCGTCTAACCTGCACTGTAATAAATAGATGAAGACCCTCACAGTCTAACCTGCACTGTAGTAAATAGGTGAGGAGCCTTACCGTCTAACCTGCACTGTAATAAATAGATGAAGACCCTCACAGTCTAACCTGCACTGTAGTAAATAGGTGAGGACCCTTACCGTATAACCTGCACTGTAGAAAATAGGTGAGGACCCTCACCGTCTAACCTGCACTGTAGTAAATAGGAGAGGACCCTCACCGCCTAATCTGCACTTTAGTAAATAGGTGAGGACCCTCACCGTCTAACCTGCACTGTAGTAAGTATTTGAACACCCTTGCAGTCTAACCTGCACTGCAGTAAATAGGTGAGGACCATCACCGTCTAACCTGCACTGTAGTAAATATGTGAGATCCTCACAGTCTAACCTGCACTGTAGTAAGTATGTGAGACCCTCACAGTCTAACCTACACTGTAGTGAATAGGTGAGGACTCCCACCTTCTAACCTGCACTGTAGTAAATATTTGAACACCCTTGCAGTCTAACCTGCACTGCAGTAAATAGGTGAGGACCATCACCGTCTAACCTGCACTGTAGTAAATAGGTGAGGACCCTCATAGTCTAACCTGCACTGTAGTAAATATGTGAAGACCCTCACCATCTAAACTGCACTGTAGTAAATATGTGAAGAGCCTCACAGTCTAACCTTCACTGTAGTAAATAGGTGAGGACCATCACCGTCTAACCTGCACTGTGGTAAATAGGTGAGGACCCTCACATTCTAACCTGCACTGTAGTAAATATGTGAAGACCCTCACCATCTAAACTTCACTGCAGTAAATATGTGAAGAGCCTCACAGTCTAACCTGCACTGTAGTAAATAGGTTAGGATCCTCACCGTCTAACCTGCACTGTAGTAAATAGGTGAGGACCCTCACAGTCTAACCTGCACTGTCGTAAATATGTGAGGACCCACACCGTCTAACCTGCACTGTATTAAATAGGTGAGGACCCTCACAGTCTAACCTGCACTGTAGTAAATATGTGAGACACTCACAGTCTAACCTGCACTGTAGTAAATATGTGAGACCCTCACAGTCTAACCTGCACTGTAGTGAATAGGTAAGGACTCTCACCGTCTAACCTGCACTGTAGTAAATAGGTGAGGACCATCACCGTCTAACCTGCACTGTGGTAAATAGGTGAGGACCCTCACATTCTAACCTGCACTGTAGTAAATATGTGAAGACCCTCACCATCTAAACTTCACTCTAGTAAATATGTGAAGAGCCTCACAGTCTAACCTGCACTTTAGCAAATATGTGAGACTCTCACTGTCTAACCTGCACTGTAGTAAATAGGCGAGGACCCTCACCGTCTAACCTGCACTGCCATAAATATATGAGACCCTCACAGTCTAACATGCACTGCTGTAAATATGTGAGACCTTCACAGTCTAACCTGCACTGTGGTAAATATGTGAAGAACCTCACAGTCTAACCTGCACTGTAGTAAATGTGTGCGACCCTCACAGTCTAACATGCACTGTAGTAAATATGTGAGACCCTCACAGTCTAACCTGCACTGTGGTAAATATGTGAGACCCTCACAGTCTAACCTGCACTGTAGTAAATAGGTGAAGATCCTTACAGTCTAACCTACACTGTAGTAAATAGATAAAGACCCTCAAAGTCTAACCTGCACTGTAGTAAATAGGTGAGGACCCTCACCGTCTAATCTGCACTGTAGTAAATAGGTCAGGAACCTTACTGTCTAACCTGCACTGTCATAAATATGTGAGACCCTGACAGTCTAACCTGCACTGTGGTAAATATGTGAGACCCTTACAGTCTAACCTGCACTCTAGTAAATATGTGAAGACCCTCGCAGTCTAACCTGCACTGTAGTATATATGTGAGATCCTCACAGTCTAACCTGCACTGTAGTAAATATGTGAGATCCCCACAGTCTAACCTGCACTGTGGTAAATATGTGTGACCCTCACAGTCTAACCTGCACTGTAGTAAATAGGTGAGGACCCCCACCGTCTAACCTGCACTGTATTAAATTGGTGAGGACCCTCACTGTCTAACCTGCACTGTAGTAAATAGGTGAGGACCCTCGCTGTCTAACCTGCACTGTAGTAAATAGGTGAGGACCCTCACAGTCTAAGCTGCACTGTAGTAAATAAGTGAGGACCCTCACAGTCTAACCTGCACTGTAGTAAATAGGTGAGGACCCCCACCGTCTAACCTGCACTGTAGTAAATAGGTGAAGACCCTCGCCGTCTAACCTGCACTGTAGTAAATAGGTGAGGAGCCTCACCGTCTAACCTGCACTGTAGTAAATAGGTGAGGACCCTCACAGTCTAACCTGCACTGTAGTAAATATGTGAAGACCCTCACCTTCCAACTTGCACTGTAGTAAATAGGTGAGGACCCTCACCGTCTAACCTGCACTGTAGTAAATATGTGAGACCTTCACCGTCTAACCTGCACTGTAGTAAATATGTGAAGACCCTTGCAGTCTAACCTGCACTGTAGTGAATAGGTAAGGACTCTCACCATCTAACCTGCACTGCAGTAAATAGGTGAGGACCATCACCGTCTAACCTGCACTGTAATAAATAGATGAAGACCCTCACAGTCTAACCTGCACTGTAGTAAATAGGTGAGGAGCCTTACCGTCTAACCTGCACTGTAATAAATAGATGAAGACCCTCATAGTCTAACCTGCACTGTAGTAAATAGGTGAGGACCCTTACCGTCTAACCTGCACTGTAGAAAATAGGTGAGGACCCTCACCGTCTAACCTGCACTGTAGTAAATAGGAGAGGACCCTCACTGCCTAATCTGCACATTAGTAAATAGGTGAGGACCCTCACCGTCTAACCTGCACTGTAGTAAGTAGGTGAGGACCCTCACCGTCTAACCTACACTGTAGTAAATAGGCGAGGACCCTCACAGTCTAACCTGCACTGTCATAAATATGTGAGATCCTCACAGTCTAACCTGCACTGTGGTAAATAGGTGAGGACCCTTACAGTCTAACCTGCACCGTAGTAAATAGGTGAGGACCCTCACCGTCTAACCTGCACTGTAGTAAATATGCGAAGACCCTCACCGTCTAACCTGCACTGTAGTAAATAGGTGAGGACCCTCACCGTCTAACCTGCACTGTAGTAAATATGTGAGACCCTCACAGTCTAACCTGCACTGTAGTAAATAGGTGAGGACCCTTACCGTCTAACCTGCACTGTAATAAATAGATGAAGACCCTCACAGTCTAACCTGCACTGTAGTAAATAGGTGAGGACCCTTACCGTCTAACCTGAACTGTAGTAAATAGGTGAGGACCCTCACCGTCTAATCTGCACTTTAGTAAATAGGTGAGGACCCTCACCGTCTAACCTGCACTGTAGTAAATAGGTGAGGACCATCACCATCTAACCTATACTGTAGTAAATAGGTGAGGACCCTCACAGTCTAACCTGCACTGTGGTAAATATCTTAAGACCCTCAACGTCTAAACTGCACTTTAGTAAATAGGTGAGACCCTCACTGTCTAACCTGCAATGTAGTAAATAGGTGAGGACCCTTAGTGTCTAACCTCCACTGTCATAAATATTTTGAGACCCTCACAGTCTAACCTGCACTGTGGTAAATATGTGGGACCCTCACAGTCTAACCTGCACTATAGTAAATATGTGAAGACCCTCACTGTCTAAACTGCTCTTTAGTAAATAGGTGAGACCCTCACAGTCTAACCTGCACTGTAGTAAATATGTGAAGCCCCTCACAGTCTAAACTGCACTTTTGTAAATAGGTGAAGACCCTCACAGTCTAACCTGCACTGTAGTAAATGTGTGAGACCCTCACAGTCTAACATGCACTGTAGTAAATGTGTGAGACCCTCACAGTCTAACCTGCACTGTGGTAAATATGTAAAGAACCTCACAGTCTAACCTGTACTGTAGTAAATGTGTGCGACCCTCATAGTCTAACATGCACTTTAGTAAATAGGCGAGACCCTCACAGTCTAAACTGCACTGTAGTAAATATGTGAAGCCCCTCACAGTCTAAACTGCACTTTAGTAAATAGGTGAAGACCCTCACAGTCTAACCTGCACTGTAGTAAATGTGTGAGACCCTCACAGTCTAACATGCACTGTAGTAAATATGTGAGACCCTCACAGTCTAACCTGCACTGTGGTAAATATGTAAAGAACCTCACAGTCTAACCTGCACTGTAGTAAATGTGTGCGACCCTCACAGTCTACCATGCACTGTAGTAAATATGTGAGACCTTCACCGTCTGACCTGCACTGTAGTAAATATGTGAAGACCCTTGCAGTCTAACCTGCACTGTAGTGAATAGGTAAGGACTCTCAGCATCTAACCTGCACTGCAGTAAATGGGTGAGGACCATCACTGTCTAACCTGCACTGTAGTAAATAGGTGAGGACCCTCACAGTCTAACCTGCACTGTAGTAAATATGTGAAGACCCTCACCATCTAAACTGCACTGTAGTAAATAGGTGAAGACCCTCACAGTTTAACCTGCACTGTAATAAATGTGTGAGACCCTCACAGTCTAACATGCACTGTAGTAAATATGTGAGACCCTCACAGTCTAACCTGCACTGTGGTAAATATGTAAAGAACCTCACAGTCTAACCTGCACTGTGGTAAATGTGTGCGACCCTCACAGTCTAACATGCACTGTAGTAAATATGTGAGACCCTCACAGTCTAACCTGCACTGTGGTAAATATGTGAGACCCTCACAGTCTAACCTGCACTGTAGTAAATAGGTGAAGATCCTTACAGTCTAACCTACACTGTAGTAAATAGATGAAGACCCTCACAGTCTAACCTGCACTGTAGTAAATAGGTGAGGACCCTTACCGTCTAACCTGCACTGTAATACATAGATGAAGACCCTCACAGTCTAACCTGCACTGTAGTAAATAGGTGAGGACCCTTACCGTCTAACCTGCACTGTAATAAATAGATGAAGACCCTCATAGTCTAACCTGCACTGTAGTAAATAGGTGAGGACCCTTACCGTCTAACCTGCACTGTAGTAAATAGGTGAGGACCCTCACCGTCTAACCTGCACTGTAGTAAATAGGAGAGGACCCTCACCGTCTAATCTGCACTTTAGTAAATAGGTGAGGACCCTCACCGTCTAACCTGCACTGTAGTAAATAGGTGAGGACCCTCACCGTCTAACCTACACTGTAGTAAATAGGCGAGGACCCTCACAGTCTAACCTGCACTGTCATAAATATGTGAGATCCTCACAGTCTAACCTGCACTGTGGTAAATAGGTGAGGACCCTTACAGTCTAACCTCCACTGTAGTAAATAGGTGAGGACCCTCACAGTCTAACCTGCACTGTAGTAAATATGTGAGACCCTCACAGTCTAACCTGCACTGTAGTAAATATGTGAAGCCCCTCACAGTCTAAATTGCACTTTAGTACATAGGTGAAGACCCTCACAGTCTAACTTGCACTGTAGTAAATAGGTGAGGACCCTCACCGTCTAACCTGCACTGTAGTAAATATGTGAGACCTTCACCGTCTAACCTGCACTGTAGTAAATATGTGAAGACCCTTGCAGTCTAACCTGCACTGTAGTGAATAGGTAAGGACTCTCACCATCTAACCTGCACTGCAGTAAATAGGTGAGGACCCTCACCGTCTAACCTGCACTGTAGTAAATAGGTGAGGACCCTCACAGTCTAACCTGCACTGTAGTAAATATGTGAAGACCCTCACCATCTAAACTGCACTGTAGTAAATAGGTGAAGACCCTCACAGTCTAACCTGCACTGTAGTAAATAGGTGAGGACCCTCACAGTCTAACCTGCACTGTAGTAAATATGTGAGACCCTCACAGTCTAACATGCACTGTAGTAAATATGTGAGACCCTCACAGTCTAACCTGCACTGTGGTAAATATGTAAAGAACCTCACAGTCTAACCTGCACTGTAGTAAATGTGTGCGACCCTCACAGTCTAACATGCACTGTAGTACATATGTGAGACCCTCACAGTCTAACCTGCACTGTGGTAAATATGTGAGACCCTCACAGTCTAACCTGCACTGTAGTAAATAGGTGAAGATCCTTACAGTCTAACCTACACTGTAGTAAATAGATGAAGACCCTCACAGTCTTACCTGCACTGTAGTAAATAGGTGAGGACCCTTACCGTCTAACCTGCACTGTAATAAATAGATGAAGACCCTCACAGTCTAACCTGCACTGTAGTAAATAGGTGAGGAGCCTTACCGTCTAACCTGCACTGTAATAAATAGATGAAGACCCTCACAGTCTAACCTGCACTGTAGTAAATAGGTGAGGACCCTTACCGTATAACCTGCACTGTAGAAAATAGGTGAGGACCCTCACCGTCTAACCTGCACTGTAGTAAATAGGAGAGGACCCTCACCGCCTAATCTGCACTTTAGTAAATAGGTGAGGACCCTCACCGTCTAACCTGCACTGTAGTAAGTATTTGAACACCCTTGCAGTCTAACCTGCACTGCAGTAAATAGGTGAGGACCATCACCGTCTAACCTGCACTGTAGTAAATATGTGAGATCCTCACAGTCTAACCTGCACTGTAGTAAGTATGTGAGACCCTCACAGTCTAACCTACACTGTAGTGAATAGGTGAGGACTCCCACCGTCTAACCTGCACTGTAGTAAATATTTGAACACCCTTGCAGTCTAACCTGCACTGCAGTAAATAGGTGAGGACCATCACCGTCTAACCTGCACTGTAGTAAATAGGTGAGGACCCTCATAGTCTAACCTGCACTGTAGTAAATATGTGAAGACCCTCACCATCTAAACTGCACTGTAGTAAATATGTGAAGAGCCTCACAGTCTAACCTTCACTGTAGTAAATAGGTGAGGACCATCACCGTCTAACCTTTATCTGTGGTAAATAGGTGAGGACCCTCACATTCTAACCTGCACTGTAGTAAATATGTGAAGACCCTCACCATCTAAACTTCACTGCAGTAAATATGTGAAGAGCCTCACAGTCTAACCTGCACTGTAGTAAATAGGTTAGGATCCTCACCGTCTAACCTGCACTGTAGTAAATAGGTGAGGACCCTCACAGTCTAACCTGCACTGTCGTAAATATGTGAGGACCCACACCGTCTAACCTGCACTGTATTAAATAGGTGAGGACCCTCACAGTCTAACCTGCACTGTAGTAAATATGTGAGACCCTCACAGTCTAACCTGCACTGTAGTAAATATGTGAGACCCTCACAGTCTAACCTGCACTGTAGTGAATAGGTAAGGACTCTCACCGTCTAACCTGCACTGTAGTAAATAGGTGAGGACCATCACCGTCTAACCTGCACTGTGGTAAATAGGTGAGGACCCTCACATTCTAACCTGCACTGTAGTAAATATGTGAAGACCCTCACCATCTAAACTTCACTCTAGTAAATATGTGAAGAGCCTCACAGTCTAACCTGCACTTTAGCAAATATGTGAGACTCTCACTGTCTAACCTGCACTGTAGTAAATAGGCGAGGACCCTCACCATCTAACCTGCACTGCCATAAATATATGAGACCCTCACAGTCTAACATGCACTGCTGTAAATATGTGAGACCTTCACAGTCTAACCTGCACTGTGGTAAATATGTGAAGAACCTCACAGTCTAACCTGCACTGTAGTAAATGTGTGCGACCCTCACAGTCTAACATGCACTGTAGTAAATATGTGAGACCCTCACAGTCTAACCTGCACTGTGGTAAATATGTGAGACCCTCACAGTCTAACCTGCACTGTAGTAAATAGGTGAAGATCCTTACAGTCTAACCTACACTGTAGTAAATAGATAAAGACCCTCAAAGTCTAACCTGCACTGTAGTAAATAGGTGAGGACCCTCACCGTCTAATCTGCACTGTAGTAAATAGGTCAGGACCCTTACTGTCTAACCTGCACTGTCATAAATATGTGAGACCCTGACAGTCTAACCTGCACTGTGGTAAATATGTGAGACCCTTACAGTCTAACCTGCTCTCTAGTAAATATGTGAAGACCCTCGCAGTCTAACCTGCACTGTAGTATATATGTGAGATCCTCACAGTCTAACCTGCACTGTAGTAAATATGTGAGATCCCCACAGTCTAACCTGCACTGTGGTAAATATGTGAGACCCTCACAGTCTAACCTGCACTGTAGTAAATAGGTGAGGACCCCCACCGTCTAACCTGCACTGTATTAAATAGGTGAGGACCCTCACTGTCTAACCTGCACTGTAGTAAATAGGTGAGGACCCTCGCCGTCTAACCTGCACTGTAGTAAAGAGGTGAGGACCCTCACAGTCTAACCTGCACTGTAGTAAATAAGTGAGGACCCTCACAGTCTAACCTGCACTGTAGTAAATAGGTGAGGACCCCCACCGTCTAACCTGCACTGTAGTAAATAGGTGAAGACCCTCGCCGTCTAACCTGCACTGTAGTAAATAGGTGAGGAGCCTCACCGTCTAACCTGCACTGTAGTAAATAGGTGAGGACCCTCACAGTCTAACCTGCACTGTAGTAAATATGTGAAGACCCTCACCTTCCAACTTGCACTGTAGTAAATACGTGAGGACCCTCACCGTCTAACCTGCACTGTAGTAAATATGTGAGACCTTCACCGTCTAACCTGCACTGTAGTAAATATGTGAAGACCCTTGCAGTCTAACCTGCACTGTAGTGAATAGGTAAGGACTCTCACCATCTAACCTGCACTGCAGTAAATAGGTGAGGACCATCACCGTCTAACCTGCACTGTAATAAATAGATGAAGACCCTCACAGTCTAACCTGCACTGTAGTAAATAGGTGAGGAGCCTTACCGTCTAACCTGCACTGTAATATATAGATGAAGACCCTCATAGTCTAACCTGCACTGTAGTAAATAGGTGAGGACCCTTACCGTCTAACCTGCACTGTAGAAAATAGGTGAGGACCCTCACCGTCTAACCTGCACTGTAGTAAATAGGAGAGGACCCTCACTGCCTAATCTGCACTTTAGTAAATAGGTGAGGACCCTCACCGTCTAACCTGCACTGTAGTAAATAGGTGAGGACCCTCACCGTCTAACCTACACTGTAGTAAATAGGCGAGGACCCTCACAGTCTAACCTGCACTGTCATAAATATGTGAGATCCTCACAGTCTAACCTGCACTGTGGTAAATAGGTGAGGACCCTTACAGTCTAACCTGCACCGTAGTAAATAGGTGAGGACCCTCACCGTCTAACCTGCACTGTAGTAAATATGTGAAGACCCTCACCGTCTAACCTGCACTGTAGTAAATAGGTGAGGACCCTCACCGTCTAACCTGCACTGTAGTAAATATGTGAGACCCTCACAGTCTAACCTGCACTGTAGTAAATAGGTGAGGACCCTTACCGTCTAACCTGCACTGTAATAAATAGATGAAGACCCTCACAGTCTAACCTCCACTGTAGTAAATAGGTGAGGACCCTTACCGTCTAACCTGAACTGTAGTAAATAGGTGAGGACCCTCACCGTCTAATCTGCACTTTAGTAAATAGGTGAGGACCCTCACCGTCTAACCTGCACTGTAGTAAATAGGTGAGGACCATCACCATCTAACCTATACTGTAGTAAATAGGTGAGGACCCTCACAGTCTAACCTGCACTGTGGTAAATATCTTAAGACCCTCAACGTCTAAACTGCACTTTAGTAAATAGGTGAGACCCTCACTGTCTAACCTGCAATGTAGTAAATAGGTGAGGACCCTTAGTGTCTAACCTCCACTGTCATAAATATTTTGAGACCATCACAGTCTAACCTGCACTGTGGTAAATATGTGGGACCCTCACAGTCTAACCTGCACTATAGTAAATATGTGAAGACCCTCACTGTCTAAACTGCTCTTTAGTAAATAGGTGAGACCCTCACAGTCTAACCTGCACTGTAGTAAATATGTGAAGCCCCTCACAGTCTAAACTGCACTTTAGTAAATAGGTGAAGACCCTCACAGTCTAACCTGCACTGTAGTAAATGTGTGAGACCCTCACAGTCTAACATGCAATGTAGTAAATGTGTGAGACCCTCACAGTCTAACCTGCACTGTGGTAAATATGTAAAGAACCTCACAGTCTAACCTGTACTGTAGTAAATGTGTGCGACCCTCATAGTCTAACATGCACTTTAGTAAATAGGCGAGACCCTCACAGTCTAAACTGCACTGTAGTAAATATGTGAAGCCCCTCACAGTCTAAACTGCACTTTAGTAAATAGGTGAAGACCCTCACAGTCTAACCTGCACTGTAGTAAATGTGTGAGACCCTCACAGTCTAACATGCACTGTAGTAAATATGTGAGACCCTCACAGTCTAACCTGCACTGTGGTAAATATGTAAAGAACCTCACAGTCTAACCTGCACTGTAGTAAATGTGTGCGACCCTCACAGTCTACCATGCACTGTAGTAAATATGTGAGACCTTCACCGTCTGACCTGCACTGTAGTAAATATGTGAAGACCCTTGCAGTCTAACCTGCACTGTAGTGAATAGGTAAGGACTCTCAGCATCTAACCTGCACTGCAGTAAATAGGTGAGGACCATCACTGTCTAACCTGCACTGTAGTAAATAGGTGAGGACCCTCACAGTCTAACCTGCACTGTAGTAAATATGTGAAGACCCTCACCATCTAAACTGCACTGTAGTAAATAGGTGAAGACCCTCACAGTCTAACCTGCACTGTAATAAATGTGTGAGACCCTCACAGTCTAACATGCACTGTAGTAAATATGTGAGACCCTCACAGTCTAACCTGCACTGTGGTAAATATGTAAAGAACCTCACAGTCTAACCTGCACTGTGGTAAATGTGTGCGACCCTCACAGTCTAACATGCACTGTAGTAAATATGTGAGACCCTCACAGTCTAACCTGCACTGTGGTAAATATGTGAGACCCTCACAGTCTAACCTGCACTGTAGTAAATAGGTGAAGATCCTTACAGTCTAACCTACACTGTAGTAAATAGATGAAGACCCTCACAGTCTAACCTGCACTGTAGTAAATAGGTGAGGACCCTTACCGTCTAACCTGCACTGTAATACATAGATGAAGACCCTCACAGTCTAACCTGCACTGTAGTAAATAGGTGAGGACCCTTACCGTCTAACCTGCACTGTAATAAATAGATGAAGACCCTCATAGTCTAACCTGCACTGTAGTAAATAGGTGAGGACCCTTACCGTCTAACCTGCACTGTAGTAAATAGGTGAGGACCCTCACCGTCTAACCTGCACTGTAGTAAATAGGAGAGGACCCTCACCGTCTAATCTGCACTTTAGTAAATAGGTGAGGACCCTCACCGTCTAACCTGCACTGTAGTAAATAGGTGAGGACCCTCACCGTCTAACCTACACTGTAGTAAATAGGCGAGGACCCTCACAGTCTAACCTGCACTGTCATAAATATGTGAGATCCTCACAGTCTAACCTGCACTGTGGTAAATAGGTGAGGACCCTTACAGTCTAACCTCCACTGTAGTAAATAGGTGAGGACCCTCACAGTCTAACCTGCACTGTAGTAAATATGTGAGACCCTCACAGTCTAACCTGCACTGTAGTAAATATGTGAAGCCCCTCACAGTCTAAATTGCACTTTAGTACATAGGTGAAGACCCTCACAGTCTAACTTGCACTGTAGTAAATAGGTGAGGACCCTCACCGTCTAACCTGCACTGTAGTAAATATGTGAGACCTTCACCGTCTAACCTGCACTGTAGTAAATATGTGAAGACCCTTGCAGTCTAACCTGCACTGTAGTGAATAGGTAAGGACTCTCACCATCTAACCTGCACTGCAGTAAATAGGTGAGACCCTCACAGTCTAACCTGCACTGTAGTGAATAGGTAAGGACTCTCACCGTCTAACCTGCACTGTAGTAAATAGGTGAGGACCATCACCGTCTAACCTGCACTGCGGTAAATAGGTGAGGACCCTCACATTCTAACCTGCACTGTAGTAAATATGTGAAGACCCTCACCATCTAAACTTCACTCTAGTAAATATGTGAAGAGCCTCACAGTCTAACCTGCACTTTAGCAAATATGTGAGACTCTCACTGTCTAACCTGCACTGTAGTAAATAGGCGAGGACCCTCACCGTCTAACCTGCACTGCCATAAATATATGAGACCCTCACAGTCTAACATGCACTGCTGTAAATATGTGAGACCTTCACAGTCTAACCTGCACTGTGGTAAATATGTGAAGAACCTCACAGTCTAACCTGCACTGTAGTAAATGTGTGCGACCCTCACAGTCTAACATGCACTGTAGTAAATATGTGAGACCCTCACAGTCTAACCTGCACTGTGGTAAATATGTGAGACCCTCACAGTCTAACCTGCACTGTAGTAAATAGGTGAAGATCCTTACAGTCTAACCTACACTGTAGTAAATAGATAAAGACCCTCAAAGTCTAACCTGCACTGTAGTAAATAGGTGAGGACCCTCACCGTCTAATCTGCACTGTAGTAAATAGGTCAGGACCCTTACTGTCTAACCTGCACTGTCATAAATATGTGAGACCCTGACAGTCTAACCTGCACTGTGGTAAATATGTGAGACCCTTACAGTCTAACCTGCTCTCTAGTAAATATGTGAAGACCCTCGCAGTCTAACCTGCACTGTAGTATATATGTGAGATCCTCACAGTCTAACCTGCACTGTAGTAAATATGTGAGATCCCCACAGTCTAACCTGCACTGTGGTAAATATGTGAGACCCTCACAGTCTAACCTGCACTGTAGTAAATAGGTGAGGACCCCCACCGTCTAACCTGCACTGTATTAAATAGGTGAGGACCCTCACTGTCTAACCTGCACTGTAGTAAATAGGTGAGGACCCTCGCCGTCTAACCTGCACTGTAGTAAAGAGGTGAGGACCCTCACAGTCTAACCTGCACTGTAGTAAATAAGTGAGGACCCTCACAGTCTAACCTGCACTGTAGTAAATAGGTGAGGACCCCCACCGTCTAACCTGCACTGTAGTAAATAGGTGAAGACCCTCGCCGTCTAACCTGCACTGTAGTAAATAGGTGAGGAGCCTCACCGTCTAACCTGCACTGTAGTAAATAGGTGAGGACCCTCACAGTCTAACCTGCACTGTAGTAAATATGTGAAGACCCTCACCTTCCAACTTGCACTGTAGTAAATACGTGAGGACCCTCACCGTCTAACCTGCACTGTAGTAAATATGTGAGACCTTCACCGTCTAACCTGCACTGTAGTAAATATGTGAAGACCCTTGCAGTCTAACCTGCACTGTAGTGAATAGGTAAGGACTCTCACCATCTAACCTGCACTGCAGTAAATAGGTGAGGACCATCACCGTCTAACCTGCACTGTAATAAATAGATGAAGACCCTCACAGTCTAACCTGCACTGTAGTAAATAGGTGAGGAGCCTTACCGTCTAACCTGCACTGTAATATATAGATGAAGACCCTCATAGTCTAACCTGCACTGTAGTAAATAGGTGAGGACCCTTACCGTCTAACCTGCACTGTAGAAAATAGGTGAGGACCCTCACCGTCTAACCTGCACTGTAGTAAATAGGAGAGGACCCTCACTGCCTAATCTGCACTTTAGTAAATAGGTGAGGACCCTCACCGTCTAACCTGCACTGTAGTAAATAGGTGAGGACCCTCACCGTCTAACCTACACTGTAGTAAATAGGCGAGGACCCTCACAGTCTAACCTGCACTGTAATAAATGTGTGAGACCCTCACAGTCTAACATGCACTGTAGTAAATATGTGAGACCCTCACAGTCTAACCTGCACTGTGGTAAATATGTAAAGAACCTCACAGTCTAACCTGCACTGTGGTAAATATGTGAAGACCCTCACCGTCTAACCTGCACTGTAGTAAATATGTGAGACCCTCACAGTCTAACCTGCACTGTGGTAAATATGTGAGACCCTCACAGTCTAACCTGCACTGTAGTAAATAGGTGAAGATCCTTACAGTCTAACCTGCACTGTAATAAATAGATGAAGACCCTCACAGTCTAACCTGCACTGTAGTAAATAGGTGAGGACCCTTACCGTCTAACCTGCACTGTAATACATAGATGAAGACCCTCACAGTCTAACCTGCACTGTAGTAAATAGGTGAGGACCCTTACCGTCTAACCTGCACTGTAATAAATAGATGAAGACCCTCATAGTCTAACCTGCACTGTAGTAAATAGGTGAGGACCCTTACCGTCTAACCTGCACTGTAGTAAATAGGTGAGGACCCTCACCGTCTAACCTGCACTGTAGTAAATAGGAGAGGACCCTCACCGTCTAATCTGCACTTTAGTAAATAGGTGAGGACCCTCACCGTCTAACCTGCACTGTAGTAAATAGGTGAGGACCCTCACCGTCTAACCTACACTGTAGTAAATAGGCGAGGACCCTCACAGTCTAACCTGCACTGTCATAAATATGTGAGATCCTCACAGTCTAACCTGCACTGTGGTAAATAGGTGAGGACCCTTACAGTCTAACCTCCACTGTAGTAAATAGGTGAGGACCCTCACAGTCTAACCTGCACTGTAGTAAATATGTGAGACCCTCACAGTCTAACCTGCACTGTAGTAAATATGTGAAGCCCCTCACAGTCTAAATTGCACTTTAGTACATAGGTGAAGACCCTCACAGTCTAACTTGCACTGTAGTAAATAGGTGAGGACCCTCACCGTCTAACCTGCACTGTAGTAAATATGTGAGACCTTCACCGTCTAACCTGCACTGTAGTAAATATGTGAAGACCCTTGCAGTCTAACCTGCACTGTAGTGAATAGGTAAGGACTCTCACCATCTAACCTGCACTGCAGTAAATAGGTGAGACCCTCACAGTCTAACCTGCACTGTAGTGAATAGGTAAGGACTCTCACCGTCTAACCTGCACTGTAGTAAATAGGTGAGGACCATCACCGTCTAACCTGCACTGCGGTAAATAGGTGAGGACCCTCACATTCTAACCTGCACTGTAGTAAATATGTGAAGACCCTCACCATCTAAACTTCACTCTAGTAAATATGTGAAGAGCCTCACAGTCTAACCTGCACTTTAGCAAATATGTGAGACTCTCACTGTCTAACCTGCACTGTAGTAAATAGGCGAGGACCCTCACCGTCTAACCTGCACTGCCATAAATATATGAGACCCTCACAGTCTAACATGCACTGCTGTAAATATGTGAGACCTTCACAGTCTAACCTGCACTGTGGTAAATATGTGAAGAACCTCACAGTCTAACCTGCACTGTAGTAAATGTGTGCGACCCTCACAGTCTAACATGCACTGTAGTAAATATGTGAGACCCTCACAGTCTAACCTGCACTGTGGTAAATATGTGAGACCCTCACAGTCTAACCTGCACTGTAGTAAATAGGTGAAGATCCTTACAGTCTAACCTACACTGTAGTAAATAGATAAAGACCCTCAAAGTCTAACCTGCACTGTAGTAAATAGGTGAGGACCCTCACCGTCTAATCTGCACTGTAGTAAATAGGTCAGGACCCTTACTGTCTAACCTGCACTGTCATAAATATGTGAGACCCTGACAGTCTAACCTGCACTGTGGTAAATATGTGAGACCCTTACAGTCTAACCTGCTCTCTAGTAAATATGTGAAGACCCTCGCAGTCTAACCTGCACTGTAGTATATATGTGAGATCCTCACAGTCTAACCTGCACTGTAGTAAATATGTGAGATCCCCACAGTCTAACCTGCACTGTGGTAAATATGTGAGACCCTCACAGTCTAACCTGCACTGTAGTAAATAGGTGAGGACCCCCACCGTCTAACCTGCACTGTATTAAATAGGTGAGGACCCTCACTGTCTAACCTGCACTGTAGTAAATAGGTGAGGACCCTCGCCGTCTAACCTGCACTGTAGTAAAGAGGTGAGGACCCTCACAGTCTAACCTGCACTGTAGTAAATAAGTGAGGACCCTCACAGTCTAACCTGCACTGTAGTAAATAGGTGAGGACCCCCACCGTCTAACCTGCACTGTAGTAAATAGGTGAAGACCCTCGCCGTCTAACCTGCACTGTAGTAAATAGGTGAGGAGCCTCACCGTCTAACCTGCACTGTAGTAAATAGGTGAGGACCCTCACAGTCTAACCTGCACTGTAGTAAATATGTGAAGACCCTCACCTTCCAACTTGCACTGTAGTAAATACGTGAGGACCCTCACCGTCTAACCTGCACTGTAGTAAATATGTGAGACCTTCACCGTCTAACCTGCACTGTAGTAAATATGTGAAGACCCTTGCAGTCTAACCTGCACTGTAGTGAATAGGTAAGGACTCTCACCATCTAACCTGCACTGCAGTAAATAGGTGAGGACCATCACCGTCTAACCTGCACTGTAATAAATAGATGAAGACCCTCACAGTCTAACCTGCACTGTAGTAAATAGGTGAGGAGCCTTACCGTCTAACCTGCACTGTAATATATAGATGAAGACCCTCATAGTCTAACCTGCACTGTAGTAAATAGGTGAGGACCCTTACCGTCTAACCTGCACTGTAGAAAATAGGTGAGGACCCTCACCGTCTAACCTGCACTGTAGTAAATAGGAGAGGACCCTCACTGCCTAATCTGCACTTTAGTAAATAGGTGAGGACCCTCACCGTCTAACCTGCACTGTAGTAAATAGGTGAGGACCCTCACCGTCTAACCTACACTGTAGTAAATAGGCGAGGACCCTCACAGTCTAACCTGCACTGTCATAAATATGTGAGATCCTCACAGTCTAACCTGCACTGTGGTAAATAGGTGAGGACCCTTACAGTCTAACCTGCACCGTAGTAAATAGGTGAGGACCCTCACCGTCTAACCTGCACTGTAGTAAATATGTGAAGACCCTCACCGTCTAACCTGCACTGTAGTAAATAGGTGAGGACCCTCACCGTCTAACCTGCACTGTAGTAAATATGTGAGACCCTCACAGTCTAACCTGCACTGTAGTAAATAGGTGAGGACCCTTACCGTCTAACCTGCACTGTAATAAATAGATGAAGACCCTCACAGTCTAACCTCCACTGTAGTAAATAGGTGAGGACCCTTACCGTCTAACCTGAACTGTAGTAAATAGGTGAGGACCCTCACCGTCTAATCTGCACTTTAGTAAATAGGTGAGGACCCTCACCGTCTAACCTGCACTGTAGTAAATAGGTGAGGACCATCACCATCTAACCTATACTGTAGTAAATAGGTGAGGACCCTCACAGTCTAACCTGCACTGTGGTAAATATCTTAAGACCCTCAACGTCTAAACTGCACTTTAGTAAATAGGTGAGACCCTCACTGTCTAACCTGCAATGTAGTAAATAGGTGAGGACCCTTAGTGTCTAACCTCCACTGTCATAAATATTTTGAGACCATCACAGTCTAACCTGCACTGTGGTAAATATGTGGGACCCTCACAGTCTAACCTGCACTATAGTAAATATGTGAAGACCCTCACTGTCTAAACTGCTCTTTAGTAAATAGGTGAGACCCTCACAGTCTAACCTGCACTGTAGTAAATATGTGAAGCCCCTCACAGTCTAAACTGCACTTTAGTAAATAGGTGAAGACCCTCACAGTCTAACCTGCACTGTAGTAAATGTGTGAGACCCTCACAGTCTAACATGCAATGTAGTAAATGTGTGAGACCCTCACAGTCTAACCTGCACTGTGGTAAATATGTAAAGAACCTCACAGTCTAACCTGTACTGTAGTAAATGTGTGCGACCCTCATAGTCTAACATGCACTTTAGTAAATAGGCGAGACCCTCACAGTCTAAACTGCACTGTAGTAAATATGTGAAGCCCCTCACAGTCTAAACTGCACTTTAGTAAATAGGTGAAGACCCTCACAGTCTAACCTGCACTGTAGTAAATGTGTGAGACCCTCACAGTCTAACATGCACTGTAGTAAATATGTGAGACCCTCACAGTCTAACCTGCACTGTGGTAAATATGTAAAGAACCTCACAGTCTAACCTGCACTGTAGTAAATGTGTGCGACCCTCACAGTCTACCATGCACTGTAGTAAATATGTGAGACCTTCACCGTCTGACCTGCACTGTAGTAAATATGTGAAGACCCTTGCAGTCTAACCTGCACTGTAGTGAATAGGTAAGGACTCTCAGCATCTAACCTGCACTGCAGTAAATAGGTGAGGACCATCACTGTCTAACCTGCACTGTAGTAAATAGGTGAGGACCCTCACAGTCTAACCTGCACTGTAGTAAATATGTGAAGACCCTCACCATCTAAACTGCACTGTAGTAAATAGGTGAAGACCCTCACAGTCTAACCTGCACTGTAATAAATGTGTGAGACCCTCACAGTCTAACATGCACTGTAGTAAATATGTGAGACCCTCACAGTCTAACCTGCACTGTGGTAAATATGTAAAGAACCTCACAGTCTAACCTGCACTGTGGTAAATGTGTGCGACCCTCACAGTCTAACATGCACTGTAGTAAATATGTGAGACCCTCACAGTCTAACCTGCACTGTGGTAAATATGTGAGACCCTCACAGTCTAACCTGCACTGTAGTAAATAGGTGAAGATCCTTACAGTCTAACCTACACTGTAGTAAATAGATGAAGACCCTCACAGTCTAACCTGCACTGTAGTAAATAGGTGAGGACCCTTACCGTCTAACCTGCACTGTAATACATAGATGAAGACCCTCACAGTCTAACCTGCACTGTAGTAAATATTTGAGGACCCTTACCGTCTAACCTGCACTGTAATAAATAGATGAAGACCCTCATAGTCTAACCTGCACTGTAGTAAATAGGTGAGGACCCTTACCGTCTAACCTGCACTGTAGTAAATAGGTGAGGACCCTCACCGTCTAACCTGCACTGTAGTAAATAGGAGAGGACCCTCACCGTCTAATCTGCACTTTAGTAAATAGGTGAGGACCCTCACCGTCTAACCTGCACTGTAGTAAATAGGTGAGGACCCTCACCGTCTAACCTACACTGTAGTAAATAGGCGAGGACCCTCACAGTCTAACCTGCACTGTCATAAATATGTGAGATCCTCACAGTCTAACCTGCACTGTGGTAAATAGGTGAGGACCCTTACAGTCTAACCTCCACTGTAGTAAATAGGTGAGGACCCTCACAGTCTAACCTGCACTGTAGTAAATATGTGAGACCCTCACAGTCTAACCTGCACTGTAGTAAATATGTGAAGCCCCTCACAGTCTAAATTGCACTTTAGTACATAGGTGAAGACCCTCACAGTCTAACTTGCACTGTAGTAAATAGGTGAGGACCCTCACCGTCTAACCTGCACTGTAGTAAATATGTGAGACCTTCACCGTCTAACCTGCACTGTAGTAAATATGTGAAGACCCTTGCAGTCTAACCTGCACTGTAGTGAATAGGTAAGGACTCTCACCATCTAACCTGCACTGCAGTAAATAGGTGAGGACCCTCACCGTCTAACCTGCACTGTAGTAAATAGGTGAGGACCCTCACAGTCTAACCTGCACTGTAGTAAATATGTGAAGACCCTCACCATCTAAACTGCACTGTAGTAAATAGGTGAAGACCCTCACAGTCTAACCTGCAGTGTAGTAAATAGGTGAGGACCCTCACAGTCTAACCTGCACTGTAGTAAATATGTGAGACCCTCACAGTCTAACATGCACTGTAGTAAATATGTGAGACCCTCACAGTCTAACCTGCACTGTGGTAAATATGTAAAGAACCTCACAGTCTAACCTGCACTGTAGTAAATGTGTGCGACCCTCACAGTCTAACATGCACTGTAGTACATATGTGAGACCCTCACAGTCTAACCTGCACTGTGGTAAATATGTGAGACCCTCACAGTCTAACCTGCACTGTAGTAAATAGGTGAAGATCCTTACAGTCTAACCTACACTGTAGTAAATAGATGAAGACCCTCACAGTCTTACCTGCACTGTAGTAAATAGGTGAGGACCCTTACCGTCTAACCTGCACTGTAATAAATAGATGAAGACCCTCACAGTCTAACCTGCACTGTAGTAAATAGGTGAGGAGCCTTACCGTCTAACCTGCACTGTAATAAATAGATGAAGACCCTCACAGTCTAACCTGCACTGTAGTAAATAGGTGAGGACCCTTACCGTATAACCTGCACTGTAGAAAATAGGTGAGGACCCTCACCGTCTAACCTGCACTGTAGTAAATAGGAGAGGACCCTCACCGCCTAATCTGCACTTTAGTAAATAGGTGAGGACCCTCACCGTCTAACCTGCACTGTAGTAAGTATTTGAACACCCTTGCAGTCTAACCTGCACTGCAGTAAATAGGTGAGGACCATCACCGTCTAACCTGCACTGTAGTAAATATGTGAGATCCTCACAGTCTAACCTGCACTGTAGTAAGTATGTGAGACCCTCACAGTCTAACCTACACTGTAGTGAATAGGTGAGGACTCCCACCGTCTAACCTGCACTGTAGTAAATATTTGAACACCCTTGCAGTCTAACCTGCACTGCAGTAAATAGGTGAGGACCATCACCGTCTAACCTGCACTGTAGTAAATAGGTGAGGACCCTCATAGTCTAACCTGCACTGTAGTAAATATGTGAAGACCCTCACCATCTAAACTGCACTGTAGTAAATATGTGAAGAGCCTCACAGTCTAACCTTCACTGTAGTAAATAGGTGAGGACCATCACCGTCTAACCTGCACTGTGGTAAATAGGTGAGGACCCTCACATTCTAACCTGCACTGTAGTAAATATGTGAAGACCCTCACCATCTAAACTTCACTGCAGTAAATATGTGAAGAGCCTCACAGTCTAACCTGCACTGTAGTAAATAGGTTAGGATCCTCACCGTCTAACCTGCACTGTAGTAAATAGGTGAGGACCCTCACAGTCTAACCTGCACTGTCGTAAATATGTGAGGACCCACACCGTCTAACCTGCACTGTATTAAATAGGTGAGGACCCTCACAGTCTAACCTGCACTGTAGTAAATATGTGAGACCCTCACAGTCTAACCTGCACTGTAGTAAATATGTGAGACCCTCACAGTCTAACCTGCACTGTAGTGAATAGGTAAGGACTCTCACCGTCTAACCTGCACTGTAGTAAATAGGTGAGGACCATCACCGTCTAACCTGCACTGTGGTAAATAGGTGAGGACCCTCACATTCTAACCTGCACTGTAGTAAATATGTGAAGACCCTCACCATCTAAACTTCACTCTAGTAAATATGTGAAGAGCCTCACAGTCTAACCTGCACTTTAGCAAATATGTGAGACTCTCACTGTCTAACCTGCACTGTAGTAAATAGGCGAGGACCCTCACCGTCTAACCTGCACTGCCATAAATATATGAGACCCTCACAGTCTAACATGCACTGCTGTAAATATGTGAGACCTTCACAGTCTAACCTGCACTGTGGTAAATATGTGAAGAACCTCACAGTCTAACCTGCACTGTAGTAAATGTGTGCGACCCTCACAGTCTAACATGCACTGTAGTAAATATGTGAGACCCTCACAGTCTAACCTGCACTGTGGTAAATATGTGAGACCCTCACAGTCTAACCTGCACTGTAGTAAATAGGTGAAGATCCTTACAGTCTAACCTACACTGTAGTAAATAGATAAAGACCCTCAAAGTCTAACCTGCACTGTAGTAAATAGGTGAGGACCCTCACCGTCTAATCTGCACTGTAGTAAATAGGTCAGGACCCTTACTGTCTAACCTGCACTGTCATAAATATGTGAGACCCTGACAGTCTAACCTGCACTGTGGTAAATATGTGAGACCCTTACAGTCTAACCTGCTCTCTAGTAAATATGTGAAGACCCTCGCAGTCTAACCTGCACTGTAGTATATATGTGAGATCCTCACAGTCTAACCTGCACTGTGGTAAATATGTGAGACCCTCACAGTCTAACCTGCACTGTAGTAAATAGGTGAGGACCCCCACCGTCTAACCTGCACTGTATTAAATAGGTGAGGACCCTCACTGTCTAACCTGCACTGTAGTAAATAGGTGAGGACCCTCGCCGTCTAACCTGCACTGTAGTAAAGAGGTGAGGACCCTCACAGTCTAACCTGCACTGTAGTAAATAAGTGAGGACCCTCACAGTCTAACCTGCACTGTAGTAAATAGGTGAGGACCCCCACCGTCTAACCTGCACTGTAGTAAATAGGTGAAGACCCTCGCCGTCTAACCTGCACTGTAGTAAATAGGTGAGGAGCCTCACCGTCTAACCTGCACTGTAGTAAATAGGTGAGGACCCTCACAGTCTAACCTGCACTGTAGTAAATATGTGAAGACCCTCACCTTCCAACTTGCACTGTAGTAAATACGTGAGGACCCTCACCGTCTAACCTGCACTGTAGTAAATATGTGAGACCTTCACCGTCTAACCTGCACTGTAGTAAATATGTGAAGACCCTTGCAGTCTAACCTGCACTGTAGTGAATAGGTAAGGACTCTCACCATCTAACCTGCACTGCAGTAAATAGGTGAGGACCATCACCGTCTAACCTGCACTGTAATAAATAGATGAAGACCCTCACAGTCTAACCTGCACTGTAGTAAATAGGTGAGGAGCCTTACCGTCTAACCTGCACTGTAATATATAGATGAAGACCCTCATAGTCTAACCTGCACTGTAGTAAATAGGTGAGGACCCTTACCGTCTAACCTGCACTGTAGAAAATAGGTGAGGACCCTCACCGTCTAACCTGCACTGTAGTAAATAGGAGAGGACCCTCACTGCCTAATCTGCACTTTAGTAAATAGGTGAGGACCCTCACCGTCTAACCTGCACTGTAGTAAATAGGTGAGGACCCTCACCGTCTAACCTACACTGTAGTAAATAGGCGAGGACCCTCACAGTCTAACCTGCACTGTCATAAATATGTGAGATCCTCACAGTCTAACCTGCACTGTGGTAAATAGGTGAGGACCCTTACAGTCTAACCTGCACCGTAGTAAATAGGTGAGGACCCTCACCGTCTAACCTGCACTGTAGTAAATATGTGAAGACCCTCACCGTCTAACCTGCACTGTAGTAAATAGGTGAGGACCCTCACCGTCTAACCTGCACTGTAGTAAATATGTGAGACCCTCACAGTCTAACCTGCACTGTAGTAAATAGGTGAGGACCCTTACCGTCTAACCTGCACTGTAATAAATAGATGAAGACCCTCACAGTCTAACCTGCACTGTAGTAAATAGGTGAGGACCCTTACCGTCTAACCTGAACTGTAGTAAATAGGTGAGGACCCTCACCGTCTAATCTGCACTTTAGTAAATAGGTGAGGACCCTCACCGTCTAACCTGCACTGTAGTAAATAGGTGAGGACCATCACCATCTAACCTATACTGTAGTAAATAGGTGAGGACCCTCACAGTCTAACCTGCACTGTGGTAAATATCTTAAGACCCTCAACGTCTAAACTGCACTTTAGTAAATAGGTGAGACCCTCACTGTCTAACCTGCAATGTAGTAAATAGGTGAGGACCCTTAGTGTCTAACCTCCACTGTCATAAATATTTTGAGACCATCACAGTCTAACCTGCACTGTGGTAAATATGTGGGACCCTCACAGTCTAACCTGCACTATAGTAAATATGTGAAGACCCTCACTGTCTAAACTGCTCTTTAGTAAATAGGTGAGACCCTCACAGTCTAACCTGCACTGTAGTAAATATGTGAAGCCCCTCACAGTCTAAACTGCACTTTAGTAAATAGGTGAAGACCCTCACAGTCTAACCTGCACTGTAGTAAATGTGTGAGACCCTCACAGTCTAACATGCAATGTAGTAAATGTGTGAGACCCTCACAGTCTAACCTGCACTGTGGTAAATATGTAAAGAACCTCACAGTCTAACCTGTACTGTAGTAAATGTGTGCGACCCTCATAGTCTAACATGCACTTTAGTAAATAGGCGAGACCCTCACAGTCTAAACTGCACTGTAGTAAATATGTGAAGCCCCTCACAGTCTAAACTGCACTATAGTAAATAGGTGAAGACCCTCACAGTCTAACCTGCACTGTAGTAAATGTGTGAGACCCTCACAGTCTAACATGCACTGTAGTAAATATGTGAGACCCTCACAGTCTAACCTGCACTGTGGTAAATATGTAAAGAACCTCACAGTCTAACCTGCACTGTAGTAAATGTGTGCGACCCTCACAGTCTACCATGCACTGTAGTAAATATGTGAGACCTTCACCGTCTGACCTGCACTGTAGTAAATATGTGAAGACCCTTGCAGTCTAACCTGCACTGTAGTGAATAGGTAAGGACTCTCACCATCTAACCTGCACTGCAGTAAATAGGTGAGGACCCTCACCGTCTAACCTGCACTGTAGTAAATAGGTGAGGACCCTCACAGTCTAACCTGCACTGTAGTAAATATGTGAAGACCCTCACCATCTAAACTGCACTGTAGTAAATAGGTGAAGACCCTCACAGTGTAACCTGCACTGTAGTAAATGTGTGAGACCCTCACAGTCTAACATGCACTGTAGTAAATATGTGAGACCCACACAGTCTAACCTGCACTGTGGTAAATATGTAAAGAACCTCACAGTCTAACCTGCACTGTAGTAAATGTGTGCGACCCTCACAGTCTAACATGCACTGTAGTACATATGTGAGACCCTCACAGTCTAACCTGCACTGTGGTAAATATGTGAGACCCTCACAGTCTAACCTGCACTGTAGTAAATAGGTGAAGATCCTTACAGTCTAACCTACACTGTAGTAAATAGATGAAGACCCTCACAGTCTAACCTGCACTGTAGTAAATAGGTGAGGACCCTTACCGTCTAACCTGCACTGTAATAAATAGATGAAGACCCTCACAGTCTAACCTGCACTGTAGTAAATAGGTGAGGACCCTCACCGTCTAACCTGCTCTGTAGTAAATAGGAGAGGACCCTCACCGCCTAATCTGCACTTTAGTAAATAGGTGAGGACCCTCACCGTCTAACCTGCACTGTAGTAAATAGGTGAGGACCCTCACCGTCTAACCTACACTGTAGTAAATAGGCGAGGACCCTCACAGTCTAACCTGCACTGTCATAAATATGTGAGATCCTCACAGTCTAACCTGCACTGTGGTAAATAGGTGAGGACCCTTACAGTCTAACCTGCACCGTAGTAAATAGGTGAGGACCCTCACCGTCTAACCTGCACTGTAGTAAATATGTGAAGACCCTCACCGTCTAACCTGCACTGGAGTAAATAGGTGAGGACCCTCACCGTCTAACCTGCACTGTAGTAAATATGTGAGACCCTCACAGTCTAACCTGCACTGTAGTAAATAGGTGAGGACCCTTACCGTCTAACCTGCACAGTAATAAATAGATGAAGACCCTCACAGTCTAACCTGCACTGTAGTAAATAGGTGAGGACCCTTACCGTCTAACCTGCACTGTAGTAAATAGGTGAGGACCCTCACCGTCTAATCTGCACTTTAGTAAATAGGTGAGGACCCTCACCGTCTAACCTGCACTGTAGTAAATAGGTGAGGACCATCACCATCTAACCTATACTGTAGTAAATAGGTGAGGACCCTCACAGTCTAACCTGCACTGTGGTAAATATCTTAAGACCCTCAACGTCTAAACTGCACTTTAGTAAATAGGTGAGACCCTCACTGTCTAACCTGCAATGTAGTAAATAGGTGAGGACCCTTAGTGTCTAACCTCCACTGTCATACATATTTTGAGACCCCTCACAGTCTAACCTGCACTGTGGTAAATATGTGGGACCCTCACAGTCTAACCTGCACTATAGTAAATATGTGAAGACCCTCACTGTCTAAACTGCTCTTTAGTAAATAGGTGAGACCCTCACAGTCTAACCTGCACTGTAGTAAATATGTGAAGCCCCTCACAGTCTAAACTGCACTTTAGTAAATAGGTGAAGACCCTCACAGTCTAACCTGCACTGTAGTAAATGTGTGAGACCCTCACAGTCTAACATGCACTGTAGTAAATGTGTGAGACCCTCACAGTCTAACCTGCACTGTGGTAAATATGTAAAGAACCTCACAGTCTAACCTGTACTGTAGTAAATGTGTGCGACCCTCATAGTTTAACATGCACTTTAGTAAATAGGTGAGACCCTCACAGTCTAAACTGCACTGTAGTAAATATGTGAAGCCCCTCACAGTCTAAACTGCACTTTAGTAATTAGGTGAAGACCCTCACAGTCTAACCTGCACTGTAGTAAATGTGTGAGACCCTCACAGTCTAACATGCACTGTAGTAAATATGTGAGACCCTCACAGTCTAACCTGCACTGTGGTAAATATGCAAAGAACCTCACAGACTAATCTGCACTGTAGTAAATGTGTGCGACCCTCACAGTCTACCATGCACTGTAGTAAATATGTGAGACCTTCACCGTCTAACCTGCACTGTAGTAAATATGTGAAGACCCTTGCAGTCTAACCTGCACTGTAGTGAATAGGTAAGGACTCTCAGCATCTAACCTGCACTGCAGTAAATAGGTGAGGACCATCACTGTCTAACCTGCACTGTAGTAAATAGGTGAGGACCCTCACAGTCTAACCTGCACTGTAGTAAATATGTGAAGACCCTCACCATCTAAACTGCACTGTAGTAAATAGGTGAAGACCCTCACAGTCTAACCTGCACTGTAATAAATGTGTGAGACCCTCACAGTCTAACATGCACTGTAGTAAATATGTGAGACCCTCACAGTCTAACCTGCACTGTGGTAAATATGTAAAGAACCTCACAGTCTAACCTGCACTGTGGTAAATGTGTGCGACCCTCACAGTCTAACATGCACTGTAGTAAATATGTGAGACCCTCACAGTCTAACCTGCACTGTGGTAAATATGTGAGACCCTCACAGTTTAACCTGCACTGTAGTAAATAGGTGAAGATCCTTACAGTCTAACCTACACTGTAGTAAATAGATGAAGACCCTCACAGTCTAACCTGCACTGTAGTAAATAGGTGAGGACCCTTACCGTCTAACCTGCACTGTAATACATAGATGAAGACCCTCACAGTCTAACCTGCACTGTAGTAAATAGGTGAGGACCCTTACCGTCTAACCTGCACTGTAATAAATAGATGAAGACCCTCATAGTCTAACCTGCACTGTAGTAAATAGGTGAGGACCCTTACCGTCTAACCTGCACTGTAGTAAATAGGTGAGGACCCTCACCGTCTAACCTGCACTGTAGTAAATAGGAGAGGACCCTCACCTTCTAATCTGCACTTTAGTAAATAGGTGAGGACCCTCACCGTCTAACCTGCACTGTAGTAAATAGGTGAGGACCCTCACCGTCTAACCTACACTGTAGTAAATAGGCGAGGACCCTCACAGTCTAACCTGCACTGTCATAAATATGTGAGATCCTCACAGTCTAACCTGCACTGTGGTAAATAGGTGAGGACCCTTACAGTCTAACCTCCACTGTAGTAGATAGGTGAGGACCCTCACAGTCTAACCTGCACTGTAGTAAATATGTGAGACCCTCACAGTCTAACCTGCACTGTAGTAAATATGTGAAGCCCCTCACAGTTTAAACTGCACTTTAGTAAATAGGTGAAGACCCTCACAGTCTAACTTGCACTGTAGTAAATAGGTGAGGACCCTCACCGTCTAACCTGCACTGTAGTAAATATGTGAGACCTTCACCGTCTAACCTGCACTGTAGTAAATATGTGAAGACCCTTGCAGTCTAACCTGCACTGTAGTGAATAGGTAAGGACTCTCACCATCTAACCTGCACTGCAGTAAATAGGTGAGGACCCTCACCGTCTAACCTGCACTGTAGTAAATAGGTGAGGACCCTCACAGTCTAACCTGCACTGTAGTAAATATGTGAAGACCCTCACCATCTAAACTGCACTGTAGTAAATAGGTGAGGACCCTCACCGTCTAACCTGCACTGTAGTAAATAGGTGAGGACCCTCACAGTCTAACCTGCACTGTAGTAAATATGTGAAGACCCTCACCATCTAAACTGCACTGTAGTAAATAGGTGAAGACCCTCACAGTCTAACCTGCACTGTAGTAAATGTGTGAGACCCTCACAGTCTAACATGCACTGTAGTAAATATGTGAGACCCTCACAGTCTAACCTGCACTGTGGTAAATATGTAAAGAACCTCACAGTCTAACCTGCACTGTAGTAAATGTGTGCGACCCTCACAGTCTAACATGCACTGTAGTACATATGTGAGACCCTCACAGTCTAACCTGCACTGTGGTAAATATGTGAGACCCTCACATTCTAACCTGCACTGTAGTAAATAGGTGAAGATCCTTACAGTCTAACCTACACTGTAGTAAATAGATGAAGACCCTCACAGTCTAACCTGCACTGTAGTAAATAGGTGAGGACCCTTGCCGTCTAACCTGCACTGTAATAAATAGATGAAGACCCTCACAGTCTAACCTGCACTGTAGTAAATAGGTGAGGAGCCTTACCGTCTAACCTGCACTGGAATAAATAGATGAAGACCCTCATAGTCTAACCTGCACTGTAGTAAATAGGTGAGGACCCTTACCGTCTAACCTGCACTGTAGAAAATAGGTGAGGACCCTCACCGTCTAACCTGCACTGTAGTAAATAGGAGAGGACCCTCACCGCCTAATCTGCACTTTAGTAAATAGGTGAGGACCCTCACCGTCTAACCTGCACTGTAGTAAATAGGTGAGGACCCTCACCGTCTAACCTACACTGTAGTAAATAGGCGAGGACCCTCACAGTCTAACCTGCACTGTCATAAATATGTGAGATCCTCACAGTCTAACCTGCACTGTAGTAAATAGGTGAGGACCCTTACCATCTAACCTGCACTGTAGTAAATAGGTGAGGACCCTCACCGTCTAATCTGCACTTTAGTAAATAGGTGAGGACCCTCACCGTCTAACCTGCACTGTAGTAAATAGGTGAGGACCATCACCATCTAACCTATACTGTAGTAAATAGGTGAGGACCCTCACAGTCTAACCTGCACTGTGGTAAATATCTTAAGACCCTCAACGTCTAAACTGCACTTTAGTAAATAGGTGAGACCCTCACTGTCTAACCTGCAATGTAGTTAATAGGTGAGGACCCTTAGTGTCTAACCTCCACTGTCATAAATATTTTGAGACCCTCACAGTCTAACCTGCACTGTGGTAAATATGTGGGACCCTCGCAGTCTAACCTGCACTATAGTAAATATGTGAAGACCCTCACTGTCTAAACTGCTCTTTAGTAAATAGGTGAGACCCTCACAGTCTAACCTGCACTGTAGTAAATATGTGAAGCCCCTCACAGTCTAAACTGCACTTTAGTAAATAGGTGAAGACCCTCACAGTCTAACCTGCACTGTAGTAAATGTGTGAGACCCTCACAGTCTAACATGCACTGTAGTAAATGTGTGAGACCCTCACAGTCTAATCTGCACTGTGGTAAATATGTAAAGAACCTCACAGTCTAACCTGTACTGTAGTAAATGTGTGCGACCCTCATAGTCTAACATGCACTTTAGTAAATAGGTGAGACCCTCACAGTCTAAACTGCACTGTAGTAAATATGTGAAGCCCCTCACAGTCTAAACTGCACTTTAGTAAATAGGTGAAGAACCTCACAGTCTAACCTGCACTGTAGTAAATGTGTGAGACCCTCACAGTCTAACATGCACTGTAGTAAATATGTGAGACCCTCACAGTCTAACCTGCACTGTGGTAAATATGTAAAGAACCTCACAGTCTAACCTGCACTGTAGTAAATGTATGCGACCCTCACAGTCTACCATGCACTGTAGTAAATATGTGAGACCTTCACCGTCTAACCTGCACTGTAGTAAATATGTGAAGACCCTTGCAGTCTAACCTGCACTGTAGTGAATAGGTAAGGACTCTCAGCATCTAACCTGCACTGCAGTAAATAGGTGAGGACCATCACTGTCTAACCTGCACTGTAGTAAATATGTGAGACCTTCACCGTCTAACCTGCACTGTAGTAAATATGTGAAGACCCTTGCAGTCTAACCTGCACTGTAGTGAATAGGTAAGGACTCTCACCATCTAACCTGCACTGCAGTAAATAGGTGAGGACCCTCACCGTCTAACCTGCACTGTAGTAAATAGGTGAGGACCCTCACAGTCTAACCTGCACTGTAGTAAATATGTGAAGACCCTCACCATCTAAACTGCACTGTAGTAAATAGGTGAGGACCCTCACCGTCTAACCTGCACTGTAGTAAATAGGTGAGGACCCTCACAGTCTAACCTGCACTGTAGTGAATATGTGAAGACCCTCACCATCTAAACTGCACTGTAGTAAATAGGTGAAGACCCTCACAGTCTAACCTGCACTGTAGTAAATGTGTGAGACCCTCATAGTCTAACATGCACTGTAGTAAATATGTGAGACCCTCACAGTCTAACCTGCACTGTGGTAAATATGTAAAGAACCTCACAGTCTAACCTGCACTGTAGTAAATGTGTGCGACCCTCACAGTCTAACATGCACTGTAGTACATATGTGAGACCCTCACAGTCTAACCTGCACTGTGGTAAATATGTGAGACCCTCACATTCTAACCTGCACTGTAGTAAATAGGTGAAGATCCTTACAGTCTAACCTACACTGTAGTAAATAGATGAAGACCCTCACAGTCTAACCTGCACTGTAGTAAATAGGTGAGGACCCTTACCGTCTAACCTGCACTGTAATAAATAGATGAAGACCCTCACAGTCTAACCTGCACTGTAGTAAATAGGTGAGGAGCCTTACCGTCTAACCTGCACTGGAATAAATAGATGAAGACCCTCATAGTCTAACCTGCACTGTAGTAAATAGGTGAGGACCCTTACCGTCTAACCTGCACTGTAGAAAATAGGTGAGGACCCTCACCGTCTAACCTGCACTGTAGTAAATAGGAGAGGACCCTCACCGCCTAATCTGCACTTTAGTAAATAGGTGAGGACCCTCACCGTCTAACCTGCACTGTAGTAAATAGGTGAGGACCCTCACCGTCTAACCTACACTGTAGTAAATAGGCGAGGACCCTCACAGTCTAACCTGCACTGTCATAAATATGTGAGATCCTCACAGTCTAACCTGCACTGTAGTAAATAGGTGAGGACCCTTACCATCTAACCTGCACTGTAGTAAATAGGTGAGGACCCTCACCGTCTAATCTGCACTTTAGTAAATAGGTGAGGACCCTCACCGTCTAACCTGCACTGTAGTAAATAGGTGAGGACCATCACCATCTAACCTATACTGTAGTAAATAGGTGAGGACCCTCACAGTCTAACCTGCACTGTGGTAAATATCTTAAGACCCTCAACGTCTAAACTGCACTTTAGTAAATAGGTGAGACCCTCACTGTCTAACCTGCAATGTAGTAAATAGGTGAGGACCCTTAGTGTCTAACCTCCACTGTCATAAATATTTTGAGACCCTCACAGTCTAACCTGCACTGTGGTAAATATGTGGGACCCTCACAGTCTAACCTGCACTATAGTAAATATGTAAAGACCCTCACTGTCTAAACTGCTCTTTAGTAAATAGGTGAGACCCTCACTGTCTAACCTGCACTGTAGTAAATATGTGAAGCCCCTCACAGTCTAAACTGCACTTTAGTAAATAGGTGAAGACCCTCACAGTCTAACCTGCACTGTAGTAAATGTGTGAGAACCTCACAGTCTAACATGCACTGTAGTAAATGTGTGAGACCCTCACAGTCTAATCTGCACTGTGGTAAATATGTAAAGAACCTCACAGTCTAACCTGTACTGTAGTAAATGTGTGCGACCCTCATAGTCTAACATGCACTTTAGTAAATAGGTGAGACCCTCACAGTCTAAACTGCACTGTAGTAAATATGTGAAGCCCCTCACAGTCTAAACTGCACTTTAGTAAATAGGTGAAGAACCTCACAGTCTAACCTGCACTGTAGTAAATGTGTGAGACCCTCACAGTCTAACATGCACTGTAGTAAATATGTGAGACCCTCACAGTCTAACCTGCACTGTGGTAAATATGTAAAGAACCTCACAGTCTAACCTGCACTGTAGTAAATGTATGCGACCCTCACAGTCTACCATGCACTGTAGTAAATATGTGAGACCTTCACCGTCTAACCTGCACTGTAGTAAATATGTGAAGACCCTTGCAGTCTAACCTGCACTGTAGTGAATAGGTAAGGACTCTCAGCATCTAACCTGCACTGCAGTAAATAGGTGAGGACCATCACTGTCTAACCTGCACTGTAGTAAATAGGTGAGGACCCTCACAGTCTAACCTGCACTGTAGTAAATATGTGAAGACCCTCACCATCTAAACTGCACTGTAGTAAATAGGTGAAGACCCTAACAGTCTAACCTGCACTGTAATAAATGTGTGAGACCCTCACAGTCTAACATGCACTGTAGTAAATATGTGAGACCCTCACAGTCTAACCTGCACTGTGGTAAATATGTAAAGAACCTCACAGTCTAACCTGCACTGTGGTAAATGTGTGCGACCCTCACAGTCTAACATGCACTTTAGTAAATATGTGAGACCCTCACAGTCTAACCTGCACTGTGGTAAATATATGAGACCCTCACAGTCTAACCTGCACTGTAGTAAATAGGTGAAGATCCTTACAGTCTAACCTACACTGTAGTAAATAGATGAAGACCTTCACAGTCTAACCTGCACTGTAGTAAATAGGTGAGGACCCTTACCGTCTAACCTGCACTGTAATACATAGATGAATACCCTCACAGTCTAACCTGCACTGTAGTAAATAGGTGAGGACCCTTACCGTCTAACCTGCACTGTAATAAATAGATGAAGACCCTCATAGTCTAACCTGCACTGTAGTAAATAGGTGAGGACCCTTACCGTCTAACCTGCACTGTAGTAAATAGGTGAGGACCCTCACCGTCTAACCTGCACTGTAGTAAATAGGAGAGGACCCTCACCGTCTAATCTGCACTTTAGTAAATAGGTGAGGACCCTCACCGTCTAACCTGCACTGTAGTAAATAGGTGAGGACCCTCACCGTCTAACCTACACTGTAGTAAATAGGCGAGGACCCTCACAGTCTAACCTGCACTGTCATAAATATGTGAGATCCTCACAGTCTAACCTGCACTGTGGTAAATAGGTGAGGACCCTTACAGTCTAACCTCCACTGTAGTAAATAGGTGAGGACCCTCACAGTCTAACCTGCACTGTAGTAAATATGTGAGACCCTCACAGTCTAACCTGCACTGTAGTAAATATGTGAAGCCCCTCACAGTCTAAACTGCACTTTAGTAAATAGGTGAGGACCCTCACAGTCTAACCTGCACCGTAGTAAATAGGTGAGGACCCTCACCGTCTAACCTGCACTGTAGTAAATATGTGAAGACCCTCACCATTTAACCTGCACTGTAGAAAATAGGTGAGGACCCTCACCATCTAACCTGCACTGTAGTAAATATGTGAGACCCTCACAGTCTAACCTGCACTGTAGTAAATAGGTGAGGACCCTTACCGTCTAACCTGCACTGTAATAAATAGATGAAGACCCTCACAGTCTAACCTGCACTGTAGTAAATAGGTGAGGACCCTTACCGTCTAACCTGCACTGTAGTAAATAGTTGAGGACCCTCACCGTCTAATCTGCACTTTAGTGAATAGGTGAGGACCCTCACCGTCTAACCTGCACTGTAGTAAATAGGTGAGGACCCTCACCGTCTAACCTACACTGTAGTAAATAGGCGAGGACCCTCACAGTCTAACCTGCACTGTCATAAATGGTGCACAGACATAATATCGACTCCACAATATCGAATGGACAAAATATCGAGTTAAAAATATCGAATATGATAAAATATCGATAACAAAAATATCGTTGTTTAAAATATCGATTACAATAATGATAATAAAATATCGAGTACAAAAATATCGACTCAAAAATATCGACATGACAAAATATCTATTAATAGTGAAAGGAAAAAATATCGATATTATGTTGAAAAAAGGTAAAAAATATAAATAAATTTTAATAGTAATATAAATTGTAGTTAATGTTTAGGAGCGGGATGTTGGGTTAATAGGGGATAAGGGTGGGGAGTAATTTAAAATAAATAATTAATTTATATATGTTTGTAAAAATGTAATATTTTAATTAATTGGGAAATAATTAATAATAATTACTTAATTAATTTATATAAATTTCTATAACATTTTAATTAGTAATTAATTGGTAATTAAATAATATTAATCAGTTAATTGGAAAATAAATAATATTAATTAGTTAATTAATTAATATAATTGGTAATAAAATGTTAAGTAGTCATTAATTGGTAATTAATTATTATTAATTAGTTAATTGGAAATTGAATATTATTATTTAGTTATTTAATTAATATAATTGGTAATAAAATTTTAAGTAGTAACTAATTGGTAATTAATTATTATTAATTAGCTAATTGGAAAATAAATATTCTTAATTAGTTAATTAATTATTATAATTTTGTTTTAATTTTGTATTACTAATTAATTGGTAAATAATTAATATTAATTCGTTAATTACATTATTTAGAGTTATTGTTATATATATAAAAGTTGTTATAGTTTGTTACATAATTGGGGATAAATTCATTAATAATTAAATGAAATTAATTACAGTTAATGTGCTAAAATATTTTCATTGTTGTTATTGGTATAAATTGTACTTAATGTTTAGGAGCGGGATGTTGGGTTAATAGGGGATAAGGGTGGGGAGTAATTTAAAATAAGTAATTAATTTATATATGTTTGTAAAAATTTAATATTTTAATTAATTGGGAAATAATTAATAATAATTACTTAATTAATTTATATAAATTTCTATAAAATTTTAATTAGTAATTAATTGGTAATTAAATAATGTTAATTAGTTAATTGGAAAATAAATAATATTAATTAGTTAATTAATTAATATAATTGGAAATAAAATTTTAAGTAGGAATTAATTGGTAATTAATTAATATTAATTAGTTAATTGGAAATAGAATATTATTAATTAGTTAATTAATTAATATAATTGGTAATAAAATTTTAAGTAGTCAGTAATTGGTAAATAATTATTATTAATTAGTTAATTGGAAATTGAATAATATTATTTAGTTATTTAATTAATATAATTGGTAATAAAATTTTAAGTAGTAATTAATTGGTAATTATTATTATTAATTAGTTAATTGGAAAATAAATTATCTTAATTAGTTAATTAATTATTATAATTTTGTTTTCATTTTGTATTACTAATTAATTGGTAAATAATTAATATTAATTAGTTAATTACATTACTTAGAGGTATTGTTATATATATAAAAGTTGTGATAGTTTGTTACATAATTGGGGAAAAATTCATTAATAATTAAATGAAATTAATTACAGTTAATGTGCTAAAATATTTTCATCGTTGTTATTGGTATAAATTGTACTTAATGTTTAGGAGCGAGTTGTTGGGTTCATAGGGGATAAGGGTGGGGAGTAATTTAAAATAAATAATTAATTATGATATGTTTCTTATAAATTTATATTATCAATTAATTGGTAACGATTAAAATATATTTATTTAAATTATTCATATAATTTTGTACATATTTATCATTAGTAAATAATTAGTAATTAATTAATATTAATTAGTTAATTCATTTATTATTTATACAAATTTAATATTTAATACTTTGTTATTATTAAATATTTGTTTGGGAATAAATATTATAAATAATTACATTCAATTAATTACAGCTACTTTGCTAATATATTAACTTATTATTTATAGTTAATAATTCATTAATAGTTAATTAAATAATATTAATTACATTTGGGTACAGGAGGACATTTTTGTGTTCAGGGTCAGTTTTCTCTCTTTAGGTAAAGGGGGATTTTTTTGTTTCAGGCTCAGTTTTCTGTTTTAGGGTAAAGGGGTATTTTAAGAGTTCAGGGTCAGTTTTCAGTTTGTGGGTAAAGGGGTATATTTAAGGTTCAGGGTCAGTTTTCAGTTTTTGGGTAAAAGGGTATTTTTAGGGTTCAGGGTCAGTTTTCAGTTTGTGGGTAAAGGGGTATATGTAAGGTTCAGGGTCAGTTTTCAGTTTTTGGGGAAAGGGGTATAATTAATGTTCAGGGTCAGTTTTCAGTTTTTGGGTAAAGGGGTATTTTTAGTGTTCAGGGTAAGTTTTCAGTTTGTGGGTAAAGGGGTATATTTAAGGTTCTGGGTCAGTTTGCAGTTTTTGTGTAAAGGGGTATTTTTAGGGTTCAGGGTCAGTTTTCAGTTTGTGGGTAAAGGGGTATATTTAAGGTTCAGGGTTAGTTTTCAGTTTTTGGGTAAAGGGGTTTATTTACGCTTCAGGGTCAGTTTTAAGTTTGTGGGTAAAGGGGTATATTTTTAGGTTCAGGGTCAGTTTTCAGTTTTTGGGTAAAGGGGTATATTTAATGGGTCAGGGTCAGTTTTCAGTTTTTGGGTAAAGGGGTATATTTTTGGGTTCAGGGTCAGTTTTCAGTTCTTGGGTAAAGGGGTATTTTTTGGGTTCAGGGTCAGTTTTTAGTTTTTGGCTAAAGGGGAATTTTTAGGGTTCAGGGTCAGTTTTGGGTTTTTGGATAAAGGGGTATTTTTTAGGGTTCTGGGTCAGTTTTCAGTTTTTGGGTAAAGGAGAATTTTTTGGGTTCAGGGTCAGTTTCCAGTTCTTGGGTATAGGAGTATATTTTTGAGTTCATGGACACTTTTTAGTTTTAGGGTAAAGGGGTATTTTTAGGGTTCAGGGTCTGTTTGGGGATATGAAGTGTGAGAATTTTTTTTCTAAATATTACAAATATTTGAAATGTTTGAGTGACAAATAGTTGCTATTTTTTATGCTAATAATATTTTTTTGAACTACTCAGCAAAAAATATACTAAAACAATATGTTTATAATATTTATACAATATATATAAATATTTGACAATTTTTACACACTTACATTATACTAAAGTAGCTATTCTAATTTATACATGGTCAGTCTTCAGCACCTTTCCAAATATTATTTTCAATTGAGTAGGAATATGAAATAATAATTGGTCAGTGTCCAGCAACTTCTCTGATAATACTTTGACTGGAGTAGGAATAGCAATTATTAATTGGTCAGTGTCCAGCACATTTGCATATAAATTTATTTAGTGTGTGATTATATTACAAGACAATGCAAAATGGATGTTTTCACAAAACTTTATTACAATTTTTTTATTTTTTTCATGTGTAATACAATACAATCACTATCAAATATAACATAAACATTTTTGGACATGTTGTATTTGTAGAATAACACATTATCATTTATGTACATGTTTTAATTTGTGACACAAAAATTTTTCACTACTTTTTTTATGTCAAAACAAATTCTTATTATCAATCACTTTCTGTTACAAGTATGTATATTGAAATAAATAAAATACCAGTTATTTTTCTGTTTCTTCCATTTATATTTAATAATGTTAATATTATATATTAATATTATTAAATATTTAATTTTAATATTTACATTTGTATAAAGTAACATGACAATTATTATATTTGCTCAAGATATGGAAATACTAATTAAGACATTTTTTACACATATTTCTGACAATGTTGTTTTTAAATTATACATATAAATATATTATGTTGTCAACTTTATAACTGTAAAGGGGAATAATATGTATAATAATAATATCTGGTATTGGTAAAAGATTATTTATGCAATTATATACTTTTATAATACTTAGACATTATTATTACAAATTTATAATTAATTAATAAAAATAATAACAAATATATTTATTATTATTATTATTATTAATTATTTCACTTAAACATTTATCTTTTCTTTCCAGAAATACATACATTCAGAGAAATAAAAATACTTTATTTAAGGCAATTATTTATATAGTAAATGGTTATAAATTTTATATTAATAATAATAAATAAGTTATATTATTTATTATTATTAATTATTAACAAAACAATTAATCATGTTTAGTTATAAAGAAACACAAATTTTTTCCTATAAATGTACACAAAAAAATTTTTTTTACATATATTATTTCAAGTGTTACATACTTATTTAATATTATTAATATATATTAATTACTATATATTAATTAATATTAAATAAAAAAAAAAATTTAAACTGTTTAAATTATAATGAGTCTACTGTATTAATTTGTTTCAATAACAATGTGTATGTATTATATTTTTAGACTATAACATTGTATTTTCTATGATACCTTCTCAAAATTGGTTTAAGGGGACTACTTTTTTACCACGTAAGGTTATTGCGCTTCATTCAGGACTGGAGAAGCTCGCGGTTGGGTGTTGCTTCGTGTGGAGAGAGGAAAGGTACATTTTATATACTATTTATGACTGAGTGGTAATGTTTGAGGGTATATTCGAACTGTGTTGTGTTTTTGAGTGTATGTATGAATTGTTTATGTTGCGTTTAGGTGTAATGTCGTCGTTATAGAGGCGTCGTGTATGTTTTAGTTCTAGTGTTATTTGAATTGTTAGGAAATGTCTTCTTACATGGTTAATGTTAATTGTGAGTGTATTTACAAATTTTATGTGCTATTTGTGGGTGGGTTTCGTTATGTATGTTTTTTTACAGGTTCAGGTTCCTCGCATGAAAACTACATGGAAGGAATCGTGTTTTTTTTCGGAGATACTAATGTATGACTTTTTATGGTTATATTTTTACGTGTATCTCCTATTTTTCGTGTTTGCCAGGAGCGGATTTTATTCATTTTTACCTTTTTTCGGGTTTTTTGAGGGTTTCGTATTGGATTGATACATTGGTATGCGTCAACGTTTTTTTTAAAGTTGTGTGTATATCACTTTAAATAATAAAGTGTCCACACTACTGTTTTCGGGATTTCCTGGAGCGTTTATTTTATTTTAACATTATTTTCGGGGTTTTGATGGTTTCCCATATTGGATTTCTCTTACTTTGTAATGGATTGTATGGATTGTATTCTGCTTCATTACGTCTCTGTCATCTACAAAAAATGTAAGTAATTTTATATTTCTATTTATTGGGTGGGAAATGTCGATCTTTATGTAATGTGTATGTGTGATGTAATTATAAATATTGCATATTTGTTCAGAAATAATGTCCAAAATTTTGATACGTTTGTAAAACAAATATGTATTATTTATAATTGTTTAGAAATGTTTATGATTGTTATATGTACCATTATTGTAAGAAGATATTGGTATATTTTGTAGACATTTTTATAGTAGGGTTTTAGCTATTATTGACAGATATTCTAATCCTCTAGTTGTAGGGTATAGTGTGACTTGACTTTGCAGTAGTCGGAACATTTGTTTAGTTTGTTTACTTAGTTTTGGACCAATTTGGGTCACTGATTGTTCCATTCTTAGTTCTTGATAGCTTTGTTCTTTTATCAAAGCTCGTAGTAGGTTATGGAATGTGGGTCTGGTTCTGCTTGTGGTAGCTTGGAAAGCATTATGCCACCCTTCTACACTGTTGTTGGTTTTTGCCTCTTGGTTTAAAGTACTAAGATAGACATTCCACCAAGGGATTTGGAATTTGGGTTGGCGTCGATGTCCAGATCTGTGCAACCTTCCCACCCAAGTATCTTCGAAATAATCCAGTAATGGGGTTAGTTTCTCTTCATTTCTCTTGTAATATGTGCTGTCAATTAATAAATTATAGTGTTCCGCTACATCGGTAACAGGAACGTAGGCCAGTGCTATAAATTTTTTAATTTGATAGGCAAAGGTGCTATCTGTTGAGTACAAAATACTTAAAATTGATTTTTGGAGATGTCTCCATATGCTCTGATTGAAATGATAGTAAGAGCCCTGTATTGCTGTGTGGGGAAATATTTTCAAAATGCTATTAATCATAGCTAATTCGAAATCAATAATTATTTTTTCTGGAAAATAATTATTGATTTCATTTTTGAGAACATTTAATATTTCTGTGTAAGTGTTTTGCTGTTTGTTTGGTAGCAAACAGTAAATGAAAGGGATGTTATAGTTATGGTATAACCCGTGGATGGAATATAGTTGATAAAAAGGTTTTGGGCATGGTTTAAATGTTCCATCCATCATCCATTGGGGACACTGTTGGATTTTTCTTAAATTACTTGCAGTTGCAAACATTATGATTCTGTTTGTACTGCTTTCATTGTCAAAAAGGATAAATTTGTCTTTATTGTGTGTGATGGACATTTCTGGTGAAATAATAATTTCCTCAAAAGTAGTAGGGTTGGGTGGGGTTGTGGAAGTGTGTCTTTTAGTGTATGTAATTGTGCGTTTTAGGGAGTCAATAGAGGGTAGTTGACCTGAAGCATGGGCTGGGACTTTTAACAGTTCCTCTTTAAGGATTTGTGTTGTTGGTCTATCACTTTGTGTGCTAGCAGTCTTTATACTTTCTAAAGCATCTCTTATTTCAATTTCTGTGACATTGGGGGGATGATTGTGTTCCCTGGTAAATAGCACATTAGTTTCCTCTGTAGTAGCCCTTCCATAACATTTGTTTGAGTAATATTTTGTACATTTCCAGAAAACTTTTCTACCACTTTGTCTTTCCTGACTATAAACATAACCCATATAACATAACAGTAATTTATTTTTCTGTGACATTACAAATTCTGCACCTTCTGTCATTTTGTTTTACTTGTTCTAGGAAAGAGTAGAAAGAAACAAAATCAAATAACATATATTTCACTTAGTGGTGCAAACATAATTAATGTTGAATTTATACTTACATTTACTAAAAGTAGTAATCACAAATGCAGAACTGTATTTTGAAGGCCTTTCTTGTATGTATTTCTTTATTTACTGTTGGTATGAAAATATAGAAATGCTAAGTTAATGTTTATACATAACACACGTTTTTCCTAGGAGTTTTTTAATTTGCTTAGTACTACATTTGATGTGAACATTACATATACTTACTTGTTTAAATAGTTGAGTTGTAGTATTTGGTGGAGTACATCAAGGTAGTCAAGTTTAGATCTGTAGAGAAGATAGAATAAATACATGTCACATATTATATAAATTATTTTTAACCGTTGGGAAATTGGAAATATTTAAAAGTATACTAACTTCTAAATATGTACTTTTCTTTGCTGTAGGTAGAATAGATGTATGATGTATTCACAATATCTGTAGAGGAAATATAAAATACATAACATGGTGTTAAGAACATAGGGGTATATTATCAACAACTAGCGATAATTTTTGTCTCTAACTTATTTAGAGACAAAAATTATCGCCGCACATCGGCGATTTTTATCGAAGATAAACCTTGCTATTAGCAAGGTTTATCGCAAATGCGGTAAAAAACGCCCGCAATGCATGAATATCGCTGAAAAGTCAGCGATATTCATGCATTATCGAGCAAATGCTCTTAGCCATGTTATCCACCTCCCATTGGATAACATGGCTAAGAACTGCTCAGGGAAGGTGTTAGCTTTTGGAGATATTCGCCCTTAGCGCAAATATCTCCAAAAGTTGGTAATAGGAGATAGCGATGTTAGCGACTGTTTCCAGTCGCTAACATCTTGGCACGCCCACTTTGCATATCATTAGTGATAAATATCACTGACATGCAAAGTGGGGCCCATGATGGTCGCTATCTCCTATTAGCTGTCGCTAACTGGTGTTAGCGACAGCTTGGTAATAGGGAGATAATTTTATCTCCGCTTTCTTGGCTTTTAAAGCCAAAAAAGCGGAGATAAAACCCCTTGATAATATACCCCATAGTTCTTGTTTTTTTCTGAAGTTTTAGACTAATTGATGTATACTTACATTTTTTACAAGGGTAGTCTTGTCTTTTGGTATAGTTGATGTTGGATGTTTTTATTGGATCTGTAGGGAAGATGTAATATGCAAGATATGTTGTTTAGAAACTAGCATTTTAAATTTTGGTTGTTTAATAACAAAAACATATATACTTACATGTTTAATTAGTGTAGTTCTATACATTTGTAGTGTTGAAATCGGAAAATCGCTGAATATCTGTGAATAAAATATTTTAAGTAAAGTATGAATCTTGTGAAATAGTGTTTAAAAACAGCTGTTGTTGTAGAACAGAGCATTAATATATACTTACTATCTTATTTTGCAGGGGAAGAAATAGGAGCAGGAATTAGGATTTTGTTTGTAGTAGTTTCTATCAGAAAAGTAGGAGGAGATAAAAATTACATAAGTGGAAGAGTTAGGAGATATAAGTAAAATAGTAGACTACTAATTTAGATTTTTAAATAATGCAATGTAACTTACTTGAATGATTAGCTAGTGAGCTGGATCTTTAAAGATGTTTGTTCAGGAACAAAATCTTCATACTGTTGGCATCTTCTTTGCATAGAGTTAGCAGCAGCAAATGGTAGAATGGATTTATCATTTTTATAGTATGTGTATTTTGTGTGCTTGGATTTGATTGGTTGTAGGATGAAAGGAAGAATTGTATAGGCTAGTTTGAATTTTTTTTAAGTTAATTGGTGTGTTTGTTGATGTGAGAATGGTGGTATGTGGTGGTTTCCGCATTAAAGCAGGTTAGTTGTTAAATAAAATAGATGTGTAAGTATAAAAATATTATGAAAATTTTAGTTACATGTAAAGATTCTTTTTCTAATGATATAACTAATTTAATATAATGTATAGGAAATGATGATAAATAGTAATGTTATAAAAGTAACAGTTATTATATGTAAAAAAAATTGTATAGAGCAATGACTTTTATAGACGAGTAATATGTTATTTTAGACATAAAAGGGTACAAAAAATAACTCGATATTTGTTTAGAAACGATATCTTTGTTCTCTATATTTTAGTAGTCGATATTTTGGTAGTGTTAGGTGTAATTTCATGAACAACGATATATTAGTAGTCGATATTTAATAAGACGATATTTATGTACTCGATATTCTAAGTACTCGATATTTTGTAGTCGATATTTTTGTATTTTGTGTAATAAGTATACAAAGTCGATATTTTTGTAGTCGATAATTATTCAACGATATTATTGGTAGTCGATAATGTGACCGTCGATAATATTTCCGTGATCCGTCATAAATATGTGAGATCCTCACAGTCTAACCTGCACTGTGGTAAATAGGTGAGGACCCTTACAGTCTAACCTGCACTGTAGTAAATAGGTGAGGACCCTCACAGTCTAACCTGCACTGTGGTAAATATGTAAAGAACCTCACAGTTTAACCTGTACTGTAGTAAATGTGTGCGACCCTTATAGTCTAACATGCACTTTAGTAAATAGGTGAGACCCTCACAGTCTAAACTGCACTGTAGTAAATATGTGAAGCCCCTCACAGTCTAAACTGCACTTTAGTAAATAGGTGAAGACCCTCACAGTCTAACCTGCACTGTAGTAAATGTGTGAGACCCTCACAGTCTAACATGCACTGTAGTAAATATGTGAGACCCTCACAGTCTAACCTGCACTGTGGTAAATATGTAAAGAACCTCACAGTCTAACCTGCACTGTAGTAAATGTGTGCGACCCTCACAGTCTACCATGCACTGTAGTAAATATGTGAAGACCCTTGCAGTCTAACCTGCACTGTAGTGAATAGGTAAGGACTCTCACCATCTAACCTGCACTGCAGTAAATAGGTGAGGACCATCACTGTCTAACCTGCACTGTAGTAAATAGGTGAGGACCCTCACAGTCTAACCTGCACTGTAGTAAATATGTGAAGACCCTCACCATCTAAACTGCACTGTAGTAAATAGGTGAAGACCCTCACAGTCTAACCTGCACTGTAATAAATGTGTGATGCCCTCACAGTCTAACATGCACTGTAGTAAATATGTGAGACCCTCACAGTCTAACCTGCACTGTGGTAAATATGTAAAGAACCTCACAGTCTAACCTGCACTGTGGTAAATGTGTGCGACCCTCACAGTCTAACATGCACTGTAGTAAATATGTGAGACCCTCACAGTCTAACCTGCACTGTGGTAAATATGTGAGACGCTCACAGTCTAACCTGCACTGTAGTAAATAGGTGAAGATCCTTACAGTCTAACCTACACTGTAGTAAATAGATGAAGACCCTCACAGTCTAACCTGCACTGTAGTAAATAGGTGAGTACCCTTACCGTCTAACCTGCACTGTAATAAATAGATGAAGACCCTCACATTCTAACCTGCACTGTAGTAAATAGGTGAGGACCCTTACCGTCTAACCTGCACTGTAATAAATAGATGAAGACCCTCATAGTCTAACCTGCACTGTAGTAAATAGGTGAGGACCCTTACCGTCTAACCTGCACTGTAGTAAATAGGTGAGGACCCTCACCGTCTAACCTGCACTGTAGTAAATAGGAGAGGACCCTCACCGTCTAATCTGCACTTTAGTAAATAGGTGAGGACCCTCACCATCTAACCTGCACTGTAGTAAATAGGTGAGGACCCTCACCGTCTAACCTACACTGTAGTAAATAGGCGAGGACCCTCACAGTCTAACCTGCACTGTCATAAATATGTGAGATCCTCACAGTCTAACCTGCACTGTGGTAAATAGGTGAGGACCCTTACAGTCTAACCTCCACTGTAGTAAATAGGTGAGGACCCTCACAGTCTAACCTGCACTGTAGTAAATATGTGAGACCCTCACAGTCTAACCTGCACTGTAGTAAATATGTGAAGCCCCTCACAGTCTAAACTGCACTTTAGTAAATAGGTGAGGACCCTCACAGTCTAACCTGCACCATAGTAAATAGGTGAGGACCCTCACCGTCTAACCTGCACTGTAGTAAATATGTGAAGACCCTCACCGTTTAACCTGCACTGTAGAAAATAGTTGAGGACCCTCACCATCTAACCTGCACTGTAGTAAATATGTGAGGACCCTTACCATCTAACCTGCACTGTAATAAATAGATGAAGACCCTCACAGTCTAACCTGCACTGTAGTAAATAGGTGAGGACCCTTACCGTCTAACCTGCACTGTAGTAAATAGTTGAGGACCCTCACCGTCTAATCTGCACTTTAGTGAATAGGTGAGGACCCTCACGTCTAACCTGCACTGTAGTAAATAGGTGAGGACCCTCACCGTCTAACCTACACTGTAGTAAATAGGCGAGGACCCTCACAGTCTAACCTGCACTGTCATAAATATGTGAGATCCTCACAGTCTAACCTGCACTGTGGTAAATAGGTGAGGACGCTTACAGTCTAACCTGCACTGTAGTAAATAGGTGAGGACCCTCACAGTCTAACCTGCACTGTAGTAAATATGTGAGACCTTCACCATCTTACCTGCACTGTAGTAAATATGTGAAGACCCTTGCAGTCTAACCTGCACTGTAGTGAATAGGTAAGGACTCTCACCATCTAACCTGCACTGCAGTAAATAGGTGAGGACCATCACCGTCTAACCTGCACTGTAGTAAATAGGTGAGGACCCTCACAGTCTAACCTGCACTGTAGTAAATATGTGAAGACCCTCACCATCTAAACTGCACTGTAGTAAATAGGTGAAGACCCTGACAGTCTAACCTGCACTGTAGTAAATGTGTGAGACCCTCACAGTCTAACCTGCACTGTGGTAAATATGTAAAGAACCTCACAGTCTAACCTGCACTGTGGTAAATGTGTGCGACCCTCACAGTCTAACATGCACTGTAGTAAATATGTGAGACCCTCACAGTCTACCCTGCACTGTGGTAAATATGTGAGACCCTCACAGTCTAACCTGCACTGTAGTAAATAGGTGAAGATCCTTACAGTCTAACCTACACTGTAGTAAATAGATGAAGACCCTCACAGTCTAACCTGCACTTTAGTAAATAGGTGAGGACCCTTACCGTCTAACCTGCACTGTAATAAATAGATGAAGACCCTCACAGTCTAACCTGCACTGTAGTAAATAGGTGAGGACGCTTACCGTCTAACCTGCACTGTAATAAATAGATGAAGACCCTCATAGTCTAACCTGCACTGTAGTAAATAGGTGAGGACCCTTAACGTCTAACCTGCACTGTAGTAAATAGGTGAGGACCCTCACAGTCTAACCTGCACCGTAGTAAATAGGTGAGGACCCTCACCGTCTAACCTGCACTGTAGTAAATATGTGAAGACCCTCACCGTCTAACCTGCACTGTAGTAAATAGGTGAGGACCCTCACCGTCTAACCTGCACTGTAGTAAATATGTGAGACCCTCACAGTCTAACCTGCACTGTAGTAAATAGGTGAGGACCCTTACCGTCTAACCTGCACTGTAATAAATAGATGAAGACCATCACAGTCTAACCTGCACTGTAGTAAATAGGTGAGGACCCTTACCGTCTAACCTGCACTGTAGTAAATAGGTGAGGACCCTCACCGTCTAATCTGCACTTTAGTAAATAGGTGAGGACCCTCACCGTCTAACCTGCACTGTAGTAAATATGTGAAGACCCTCACCATCTAAACTGCACTGTAGTAAATAGGTGAAGACCCTCACAGTATAACCTGCACTGTCATAAATATTTTGAGACCCTCACAATCTAACCTGCACTGTGGTAAATATGTGGGACCCTCACAGTCTAACCTGCACTGTAGTAAATATGTGAAGACCCTCACTGTCTAAACTGCACTTTAGTAAATAGGTGAGACCCTCACAGTCTAACCTGCACTGTAGTAAATATGTGCAGCCCCTCACAGTCTAAACTGCACTTTAGTAAATAGGTGAGGACCCTCACTGTCTAACCTGCACTGTAGTAAATAAGTTAAGACCCTCACCGTCTAACCTGCACTGTAGTAAATAGGTGAGGACCCTCACCATCTAACCTGCACTGTAGTATATATGTGAGACCCTTACAGTCTAACCTGCACTGTAATAAATATGTGAGACCCTGACAGTCTAACCTGCACTGTAGTAAGTGTGTGAGACCCTCACAGTCTAACATGCACTGTAGTAAATATGTTAGACCCTCACAGGCTAACCTGCACTGTAGTAAATGTGTGAAAAACCTTGCAGTCTAACCCGCACTGTAGTAAATATGTGAGACCCTCACAGTCTAACCTGCAGTGTGGTAAATATGTGAGACCCTCACAGTTTAACCTGCACTGTAGTAAATAGGTGAAGACCCTCACAGTCTAACCTGCACTTTAGTAAATAGATGAAGACCATCACAGTCTAACCTGCACTGTAGTAAATAAGTGAGGACCCCCACAGTCTAACCTGCACTGTAGTAAATAGGTGAGGACGTTTAACATTTAACCTGCACTGTAATAAATAGGTGAAGACCCTCACCGTCTAACCTGCACTGTAGTAAATAGGTGAGGACCCTCACCATCTAACCTGCACTGTAGAAAAAGGTGAGGACCCTCACAGTCTAACATGCACTGTAGCAAAAAGGTGAGGACCCTCACCATCTAACCTGTAGTGTAGTAAACAGGTGAAGACCCTCACCGTCTAACCTTCACTGTAGTAAATATGTGAAGACCCTCACTGTCTAAACTGCACTTTAGTAAATAGGTGAGACCCTCACAGTCTAACCTGCACTGTAGTAAATATGTGAAGCCCCTCACAGTCTAAACTGCACTTTAGTAAATAGGTGAGGACCCTCACTGTCTAACCTGCACTGTAGTAAATAAGTGAAGACCCTCACCGTCTAACCTGCACTGTAGTAAATAGGTGAGGACCCTCACCATCTAACCTGCACTGTAGTATATATGTGAGACCCTTACAGTCTAACCTGCACTGTAATAAATATGTGAGACCCTGACAGTCTAACCTACATTGTAGTAAGTGTGTGAGACCCTCACAGTCTAACATGCACTGTAGTAAATATGTTAGACCCTCACAGGCTAACCTGCACTGTAGTAAATATGTGAAAAACCTTGCAGTCTAACCCGCACTGTAGTAAATATGTGAGACCCTCACAGTCTAACCTGCAGTGTGGTAAATATGTGAGACCCTCACAGTTTAACCTGCACTGTAGTAAATAGGTGAAGACCCTCACAGTCTAACCTGCACTTTAGTAAATAGATGAAGACCATCACAGTCTAACCTGCACTGTAGTAAATAAGTGAGGACCCCCACAGTCTAACCTGCACTGTAGTAAATAGGTGAGGACGTTTAACATTTAACCTGCACTGTAATAAATAGGTGAAGACCCTCACCGTCTAACCTGCACTGTAGTAAATAGGTGAGGACCCTCACCATCTAACCTGCACTGTAGAAAAAAGGTGAGGACCCTCACAGTCTAACATGCACTGTAGCAAAAAGGTGAGGACCCTCACCATCTAACCTGTAGTGTAGTAAACAGGTGAAGACCCTCACCGTCTAACCTTCACTGTAGTAAATAGGTGAGGACCCTCACAGTCTAACATGCACTGTAGTAAAAAGGTGCGGACCCTCACCATCTAACCTGTACTGTAGTAAACAGGTGAAGACCCTCACAATCTAACCTGCACTGTAATAAATATGTGAAGACCCTCACAGTCTAACCTGCACTGTAGTAAATAGGTGAAGACCCTCACAGTCTAACCTGTACTGCAGGAAATATGTGAGACCCTCACAGTCTAACCTGCACTGTAGTAAATATGTGAGGACCCTCACAGTCTAACCTTCACTGTGGTAAATATATGAAGACCCACACCGTCTAACCTGCACTGTAATAAATAGGTGAGGACCCTCACCGTTTAACCAGCACTATAGCATATATATGTGAGACCCTCACAGTCTAACATGCACTGTAGTAAATATGTGAGACCCTCACAGTCTAACCTGCACTGTAGTGAATAGGTAAGGACTCTCACCGTCTAACCTGCACTGTAGTGAATAGGTAAGGACTCTCACAGTCTAACCTGCACTGTGGTAAATATGTGAAGACCGTCACAGTCTAACCTGCACTGTAGTAAATGTGTGAGACCCTCACAGTCTAACCTGCACTGTAGTAAATAGGTGAAGATCCTTACAGTCTAACCTACACTGTAGTAAATAGATGAAGACCCTCTCAGTCTAACCTGCACTGTAGTAAATAGGTGAGGACCCTCACCGTCTAACCTGCACTGTAGTAAATAGGTGAGGACCCTCACCGTCTAACCTGCACTGTAGTAAATCGGAGAGGACCCTCACCGTCTAATCTGCACTTTAGTAAATAGGTGAGGACCCTCACCGTCTAACCTGCACTGTAGTAAATAGGTGAGGACCCTCACCGTCTAACCTACACTGTAGTAAATAGGCGAGGACCCTCACAGTCTAACCTGCACTGTCATAAATATGTGAGACCCTCACAGTCTAACCTGCACTGTAGTAAATATGTGAGACCCTCACAGTCTAACCTGCACTGTAGTAAATAGGTGAGGACCCTCACAGTCTAACCTGCACTGTAGTAAATATGTGAGACCCTCACAGTCTAACCTGCACTGTAGTAAATATGTGAGACCCTCACAGTCTAACCTGCACTGTAGTAAATAGGTGAGGACCCTCACAGTCTAACCTGCACTGTAGTAAATAGGCGAGGACCCTTACAGTCTAACCTGCACTGTAGTAAATATGTGAAGACCCTCACAGTCTAACCTGCACTGTAGTAAATATGTGAAGACCCTCACAGTCTAACCTACACTATTGGAGATTGGATCCGTCCCTTCTGCTCTCATCTGATTGCTCACCACCTTGTGCCACAACTAGGTGCAACACACCCACATTGACTTAGAAAGCTGGTTGGACTCCAACCTAACCTGAACCTGCTGGGCAGTCTTGTGTGGCAGTGGTTTCTGGTTCTTATCAGTACCTCTAGATGAGTTCATGGACACAGTGGCAATCCAAACAATCTTTTGTTTCTGAATAAAACACTCAAAAATAGCACTAACAAAAATGGACATGAACTTTAAAATGTTTATTTTGAAATAATCCGTCTAGTGCATAAAGTATGTTTGGTAACCACACCAAATGCAAAAATAAAAGTTGTTTGGAATGTAACAGTCAGCGAAAACAAAATAAATATTTCTAACATTCTTACCGATTTTTTGTCAAACTCAAACACCCTAAATCTATTTCTAAGCGCTATGCTAAACCTTAGCTGAAGCATTAAAAAGTAAAACCAGCCTTGCAGGTTTCTTAGGAGCGGTCACACAGCATAGGGAAACAGTCGGAACACCGTGGTCTTAACCACACGTGTTCTGACTATGCAAGTCAACCATGCATATGCCTTAACGACGCATATGCCTTAATCACTTTGGGGTATATTTATAAGCCCCTTGCGTCATATTTATGCCGCAGTTGCGTCACTTCTGTGACGCAGCGGCGGCGTAAAACATGTGCCATATTGCGCCTTATTTACAAAGTGACGCGTCTAGGGAGATGTGTCACGTTGTAAAGCCCTGCGCTACATTAAACCTGCATCAGTTTTAATGTATGTAAGGTGGGCGTTCCGTCGGAAAAAGCCTCCGAAAAGTGACACAGTGAAATCTACAAGATTTCCCTGAGTCACATTTCCGACACTGCTGCGTCAAAATCCAGCGCCTGCTTGAAGCAGGCGTAAGGCGTGACGCAGCATGTTAGGTATGGGCAGCCCGTGAGCATTGCTGGAGTTGCGTCGCACTTGCGACACGACTCCAGCAATGCACTGCCCTTAAGCCATCAGATGCGACATGCATCTGTCTATCCCTGCGCCACAGTGCGCCGCATTGTAAATGCGATGCATCTGTTGTGGCGCAAGGGTAGAATTGCGTTTCGCCTCTTTACTGGTGTATCCCTGCTATATGCAGGGATGCGCCAGTCCTTGTAAATCTGCCCCATATGCGTGGCTAAGGAAGTGCTCTGTGTAGCTGCAGGTTGCTGCAGTTACTGACTCAGTGATTGGTTAAACTGCATCATTATAATTTTGTGTGTGTGAGTGTCTGTCTGTCTCTTTCAAGGCGCGCAGCTGTCTGCTTTGTATTTGGGCATGACTGCATATGTGCCTGTATGTCCATTGGCCTGTGGGTTTTGGTCCCTGAACATGTGTTGTTCTGTGTGCTTGCCTGTCGGTTTCTGCCTGCATGAGTTGCATGCAGATGTGCTCCTGTGTTTGCTTGTTTGTACATTTGTGGGTGTATCTTTGTGCTGCTGAACTTCTATGCTTTGTACCTGTACATAAGTATGTGTATATATGCACTATACCAAATCATTACTACTGTCTTTGTCAGTGCTAGTGCTACTCCCCACATCTGATAGAGTGTAGAGAAGACCTGGGCTGGGCAGTAAGTTGGTTGTTTGCCCCTGTGTGCTGCTTCCACTTCACTTCCAAGCCCTCATCATCCATCCCTCCCGGGAAACAACCTTTACAACGCAACTTTTACAACGCACTAACATTACAACGAAACTTTTACAACGAAACATCCATTACATCGCATGCCATTACAATGCAACCATTACAACGCATGACACTACAACGAATACCACTACAACGCATGTCATTACAACGCATACCATTACAACGCATAACATTACAACGCATAGTACCCTTACACTTTCCAACGCTTACTCTACTGTTGCACCCCCTGGAGTTAGAATAGTAATTTTTACCCCTACACTATCCAACACTTACCCTACTTTTGCACCCTCCTGGAGTTAGAATAGTAATTTTTACCTTTACACTACCCAACACTTACCCTACTGTGGCACCCCCCTGGAGTTAGAATAGTAATTTTTACCCCTACACTATCCAATACTTACCATACATGCAATGTAATGTTATGCGTTGTAATGGTATGCGTTGTAAAGGTAGTATGCGTTGTAATGGAATGCTTTGTAAAGGTAGTTTTTAAAAATGTGTTGTTATGGCATGCGTTGTTATGGAATGTGTTGTAATGGATGTTGCGTTGTAAAAAATGTGTTGTAAAGGTATGCGTTGTAAAAGTGTGTGTTGTAATGTCATACATCCATCCCTCCCCCCGCCCTCTGTGCTCTGTGTTGCTCTCCCTCCCTCCATACTGTCTGTTGCTTCTCCCTCCCATTCGACCCCTCTTCGATTACTTTGTTACCACTGTACAGTATCAGCAAAAAGCATTGGCAAAACCAAAAGGCAAGACCTCTTGGTTTTGTCAATGGTGTTCTTATTCTCCTTTTCCCTTTCCTTGCTCTTCTCTCTCTCCCTCCCCCCATTTCTTTATTCATTTGTTTCATTGTTATCTTAATCTCTCTTTCCCTTCCTTTCCTCTTTCCACTCTCTCCTGATGTTGTTATCTCTCCATCTGTCACTTTAAACGTGTTTTCCTTCTCCTGTGCTCTCTCTTTCTTTGTGTACTCTCATATTCTCACTCTACACGCCCTTCTGTTGGTCTCTCTTTCTCCCATCACTTCTCTTCCATCTTTTCTTTGTTTTACCCCTCTCACTTCATCAGGGGCCTAGCTATCAAGAGTGCAGCAGGTGCAATGGCACCAGACCCAGGGACTTAATGGGCCCAGTTCATCCCAATTAGTGACAGTTTCTTACTACATAACCAGGGAACAGGGCCCAATTTCCTTGCTTGCGTTAGGGCCTAGATCACCCCTACTGCACCACTGCTGTGTTTGTGTGTCTATATGTCTCTCAGATCACCCCTACTGCACCACTGCTGTGTATATGTACCTATACGACTCTCAGATCACCCCTACTACACCACTGCTGTGTTTGTGCGTCTATACGGCTCTCATATCGCCCCTACTGCACCACAGCTGTGTATATGTGTCTATATGTCTCTCAGATCACCAGTACTACCCCACTGCTGTGTTTGTGCGTCTATAGGACTCACACATCATCCCTACTGAACCACTGATGTGTATGCGTGTATACGACTCTCAGATCACCTCACCCACACCACTGCTGTTTATATGTGTCTATACAAATCTCTTAAATCACCAGTACTCCACCACTGCTGTGTTTGTGAGTCTAAACTACTCTCAGATCACCCCTACTGCACCACTGCTGGGTATATGTGTCTATATGTCTCTCAGATCACCCCTACTACACCACTGCTGTGTTTGTGCGTCTATACGACTCTCAGATCAGCCCGACTGCACCACAGCTGTGTGTATGCATCTATGCGTCTCTCAGATCACCCCTACTTGCACCACAGCTGTGTGTATGTGTCTATATGACTCTCAGATCACCCCTACTGCATCACTGATGTGTGTATGCATCTATGCGTCTCTCAGATCACCCCTACTTGCACCACAGCTGTGTGTATGTGTCTATATGACTCTCAGATCACCCCTACTGCATCACTGATGTGTGTATGCGTCTATACATTTCTCAGATCACCCCTACTGCACCACAGCAGTGTGTATGTGTCTGTACAAATCTCTTAGATCACCAGTACTACACCACTGCTGTGTATGTGAGTTTATACGTCTCTCAGTTCACTTCTACTGCATGACAGCTGTGTATATGTATCTATAGGACTCTCAGATCACTCCCACTGAACCACTGCTGTGTATATGTGTCTATACATCTCCCAGATCACGTCTAGTCCACCACTGCTGTGAATGCGTCTTTACGACTCTCATATCACCCCTGCTACACCACTGCTGTGTATGTGCGTCTATACATCTCTCAGATGACCCCTACTGCACCACTGTAGTGTATGTGCATCTATACTTCTCTCAGATCACCTGTACAGAACAACTGCTATGTATATGCGTCTATATGTCTCTCAGATCACCCATACTGCACCACTGCTGTGTGTATGTAGGTATTTATTCTGTTTAACTGTCTCTCCCCCAAGTTTCCTCTCTCTGTTTCTCATACAGCTGCCACCTGTGCAGGAAAAAGGAATTAAGCTTTATTGCACCTAATATATTGATCTCCAGATGCACCTCTGCAGTGGGAGGGAGGAGGGGACTGGGGCACTGGCATGGGTGAGCACAGGTAGCTGAGCAGATAACAATGAAACGTGACCTTGGAGAACATAGATGGATCACCAGCCCCTCACCGTCCCTCCTTTGTCCCTCCTTCAATCCAGTGGCATAGCTAGTCTTATTGCTATCAGACTGCGGTCTGAACTCCTCCTCTACTGATGAACTTGTCATTCCCTGAAGGACTCTGGCTGCCCCTCCACGGGCCAACAATGTAAAGTGGGGTTTGCCTGGCCCTGTACTGCTCCAGCTGCAACACTCCACTGAATGTGCATTAAACATTCATTTTCACACCGATGTGTCATGTCTATGATCTTGCAAGTGTGAATAGATTTAGGGTCAACGATTTCACCTTACGTCCATGTTGCTCATGTCGTTGGACTTGGGTCAGAGGGTGACACATTGCCGATTGTGTGCCGGGTGGCGCCAACACTAGAACAGAGACACACGCAGTAGTTACTTCCTTGTCCAGCCAAGGACGGAACCATGCCCAGAGCCCCGGGGTTATTGTTTACTTGTTTACACCCTTAAGCTACACTGGCATCCGCCAGGCCAGCCCACTCCATTTACGCTCACAGGGGGGGGGGACGACGACACTACATGTCCCAGGTCTTCACTGTAGGGATCTGCTGCTCACAGGTCTAGTTGTCAGCATGCCACAGCCACTCCCTCACAGCTGGTTTACACCCACACCACACCCATCCAGCACATGCATCACAGGACATGTGACCTGGCACATGTGCTGGATGCCATTTCCACTCTGTAAATGGGTGTCTCCGTGTGGTTATCATTTCTGCCTAAGGGCCTAGGGCACAGTACATTGCGCAGTGCCGGGGGTGACATGATGGCGTCCCCACCACGGGACTCAGACATAAAGGGTCCATGGGTTGCACAGACTTGGTGGCACGGGATACACTGCGGCAGGCACAGGCACACCACCAGAGGATGGTGTCTTTCGGTGCACTGAGGTAGGGGCACCTTAAGTGCTGAGCGGGTGTGCAGCCTGCGATGATGCCCCATCCAGGCGGTCCGGAATGGTGGCATTAGTGTGAGCCCTGCTGGACCGCAGTGTAGGCCTGATCCAGCGGGCAGTGCGGGTCTACTGACATGTGGCGTCGCCTCACGGTTCACAGAGTCTATAGCACCTCTAGGGCTATGCGGGTGTGCAGCCTGCGATGAGGTCGTGTGCATTGATGTGTTCTCTGCATAGTGAAATCAAGACCCAGAATCAAGTGTGTGACCTGGTGGCCCGCGGTGCAGGGCTGCATTATGTGAAGGGTGCCATGGTCGTGGATCCCGGGCTTGGAGCTCCCACTGCCACGTGGTGGGCCCTCTTGGAAACACGCCAGTAGCGGAAGGTGAGCATTGAGGCCTGGTTGCGCAGGGGCGGACAGTTTCCGCTTGGCAGCGGGAGGGGCTGGGGTGCAGCAGCCTGTGTGCGCAGGGGCGAGCAAGCGATGATGGCATGTGCTACGTGATGGACTCTGCCATTCATGTCTCTGGCAACTCTTTCAGATGAGAGACCTGGGGGACTGCAGTGTGTACCGGCACCTGGTTGGAGACACATCGGTGGCTGCAGGTGAGCAGTGAGGCCTGGGTCCGCAGTGTAAGCACTTTCTCTCCCTCTCTTTCTCTCTCTCTCCCACTCTTTCTCTCTCCCTGTGTTTCCCTCTCTTTCTCGCTCTGGCTTTCTCTCCCTCTCTCTCGCTCTTTCTATCTCCCTCTCTTTCTAGCTCTCTCTCTTTCTCTCTCCCTCTCTCTTTCTCTCCCTCTCTCTCTCTTTCTGTCTCCCTCTCTCTCTCTTTCTCTACCTCTCTCACTTTCTATCTCCAGCTCTCTCTTTCTCTCTCCCTCTCTTTCTCCCTCTCCCCCTCTCTCTCTCTCCCTTTTGCTCTTTCTGTACTTTGATGGGAGCATGACACACCTTCTTATCTGTATTTCTGTCTTTCCGGCTGTGACTTACAGAATGCCCGGAGAAGACCCGCTGTGCCTCCTCAAGATTGTTGTTTTGTGTTTAATCTGTAATAAACGTTTTTTTATTGGATTATATGATATGGATGTATGATATCCATTTTTCTGGCCACACCTGTATGTTGGGTGTTGTGATTTCACAACTTCAGGCGATTTGTTTGGTTCATGGTTTCGTGGAGTTGATGTGCATTCTCTTTGTCCAAAGGTAGGGTCCGGATAAAGTGTTGATAACTCGTGATAGGTCCTTCAGAATATGCACCAATGTTTCTTAACGGCCAGGGGAAACAACCTTTACAACGCAAATTTTACAACGCACTACCATTACAACGAAACTTTTACAACGCAAAATCCATTACATCGCATGCCATTACAAAGCAACCATTACAACGCATGACACTACAACGCATACCACTACAACGCATGTCATTACAACACATACCATTACAACGTATAGTGCTCTTACACTATCCAACACTTACCCTTCTGTTGCACCCCCTGGAGTTAGAATAGTAATTTTTACCCCTACGCTATCCAACACTTACCCTACTGTTGCACCCCCCTGGAGTTAGAATAGTAATTTGTACCCCTACACTATCCAACTTACCATACATGCAATGTAACGTAATGCATTGTAATGGTATGCGTTGTAAAGGTAGTATGCGTTGTAATGGAATGCATTGTAAAGGTAGTTTTAAAAAATTTGTTGTAATGGCATGCGTTGTAATGGAATGCATTGTAATGGATATTGCGTTGTAAAAAATGCGTTGTAAAGGTATGCGTTGTAAAAGTATGCGTTATAACGTCATACATCCACGTCCAGAGCTGCCCACTTTGGAATTGGGGAAAAAGGTTTGAGTCCCGAAATTGTCTCAGCATCCAATGATGTTCACGGCAAATCAATTTGGGTCTGATTACGATCTTCGCAGACAGGTTTACTTTGTCACAAACGTGACAGATATCCTGTTCGCCCTATTACAATTCCATTATATCCTATGGGACTCGTAATACGATGTCACGTTTGAGATGGAGTACTTCATCCACCAAGATCGCAATCAGGCCTTGTATCTTGTAATCTGGTGTTCATGTAAAGCGCTACAAAACCCATGGGCCAAGTTTGTGCGCTATGTAAAACTACAAAAGTAGAAATAAATTAATACATACATGAGGGGGAGATAGAGGGCAAATGAAAGCATTAATTACAAGGCAGAGAGGAGGCTGTGACAGGGGAGCGATCACTGCCAGAGGAGGAGAGAGAACCGCAGACCTGGAAAGGCGGTCCCTGGTTGGCTTCGTGCGTTCTGAATATTAATATGAATTTAAATAGAGCACGAATGATTAATCACTCGCTTTAATGAAAGCTCTGACATACACGCACACGGGCGGCGTCGAGTAAAATTCCGCACTGGTGAGTTATACTCGTTTCACAGAGCAGAGGGATAAAAAGTAATTGCAGAGAGGAGCATAAAAAAGCGCGCATTTATCACCACGGCGAGGAGGAACAGAGGGAAATGTCGAGGGCTTGTTCACGAGGCAGGCTTCTTCAGGTGCCGGAATAATCACGGGCTCTAAAACATGCAAATGGAGGCGAACAGGAGCCACGTCCAATCTCAGGCGCGGGCGATGATATCCCCGGGGATGGAATGCATGGCACGCGCTTGACAGCCACGAGGACGTGAGGTGACTCTAGGAATGAGCGCGCGCCTTCCAAGGCACCTGTGACGGCTTCAGGGGGCTCCGCCAATCAGAAACCTCTCCCGCCATCAGGTCTCGCGTGGGCACAGGAGTGAAAATGTCAGGGTCGTGCGTGGGGTCCATCCGAGAGCGCCCATCATTGCAGAAACTGTCAGAAGAAAGCTGATGGAAGATATATGGGCGAACAGGGCTGCCATTTTGGAACTGCTCATGAAGGACAGAACTTGGATAAATATGGAAGCAACAAGTTCAGATCATGGTGGTCTGTGTAGTCAAGGCAAAGCAGGATATTTACCTTAACCCCTACCCAGCGGGGGTAATTCCCCGCTGTGCTAGGGGGCGGGGGGCGTGCACAGCACCCCATACGCTGAGCTCGTCACGGCCACACCTGTTTCTTAGACCGCTCAGCACAGGGGGGGAATTAGCCCCGCATGCAAGCGTTGCGGCCGTTATGACGAGCTCAGCTCGTCATGAGCACACGACCACCGTGCCTCATGACGAGCTGAGCTCGTCATGAGCACCGATGTGGTTAAAGATAATGCTCCCTACAACTCACTCATCAGCCCTCACTGGCCGACCACAGGGGCGAAACTGTAGAGAATCTCCCATGCCCCCCCAACACCCTGGCGACCAGCACTTAGGGCCTCATTAGGATGACGGGCGGACTTTGTCCGCCCGCCACCCTATCAGTATTCTGGACCGCCCGCCATAAGGGCGGGGATCCCGTTGGGGGAATTAGGATGTGCCCGCCACAGTGGCGGGCACATCCTTCATTTTTAGCATTGTGGCAGGCGGTGCACTCTGCACCGCCCGCCACAATGCTAAAAATGCATTTTCGCATTTGCATATACAAAGGGGCAGGCACCGCGCGGTGCCTGCCGCTTTGTACATGCAAATGAAGGGGGGTACCATAGGTACCCCCCCTGTGCACCCCCACCTCGGCCTTCACCAGGGGGGGCCCGCAGGGACCGCCTGCCTTTCCGTGGCGGCATCGCCGCCGCGGAAAGGCACCTATTTTCAAGCATCCAAATATGGCTGGCGGTGTCTGATAGACACCGCCACCATATGAACCCTTTTCCGCCGACCGGGGCGGAAAAGTGGCGAGCGATGTTTGCCTCCGCTGCGGTCACCCCCGCTATTGTAATGTGGCGGGGGGAAAAGGGTGGCGGACGGGCATTTCTGTTGGGCGGATCGCCACCGACACCATGGCGGTGGCGATCCGCCCGACATGGTAATGACCCCCTAAGTTTGAGTGAACTTCGCCCTTTGGTCATTACTGACCTTTCTAAACTGCAATGGGCAGACAGGTCACATGTCTGTGGCAGCAGTCCTGCCCATGTGACAATCTCTTGCTTCAATCATGCCTCAAACCTGCAGCAGAAGTCCTCCCCATAACAGCCAGTCTCCAAGGCCTGGAGCAATCAGGCGCTATAAAAACACAAGTCTTGAGCAGTTTAAAGCAATCTACAGCCCAATCAAGTCTAAAATCCCAAAGTAAATGGTAGAGCTGTAAATTGACCAAGCTGAAGTGAACAAGTCGAAAGCTTGATCACAGATGGTGCATATCAATGAGAGAAAGAGACAAGCACCAGATGACAAATACACAGGAGAAGCAACCCTACAACTCTTAGGAGAACTGACCAAGCTTAGCAGTAAAGACCAAGTAAAAATATCTACAGGGCAGTAACCAACCAAGATGCCCTAAAAACGACTCATGTGCGAAGGTCAACATTGCAAGGACCCAATCATGTTCTTCAAATCCAAAATTATGAATCCTTGGGAAAGTTTCTGAGCTCACCCTCTGCACAAAAAGTACCACAGACTACTTTATGTACATTGTCAATGTTATTAAACGAATACCTTACGATTGTTTTTTGACTATTTAAATACACTTGCTTTTCTTCTTCAGGTGTCTCAGTGTCATGAAGCTGGCATCACCTACAAACATTTTTACTGATTTAGAAAACGTGTAAGTGACCTTTTGTTTCGAATCTTGCTGTGTGCATTATGCATTTTTGCAAATGTTTTAAATAGAAGCAAAGATAAACATTTGTTTATTATCGAATCAGTTTAATTACTTTACTTATGTATATAACAAAAATGATGATGTGTCATTTTTAGAAAAAGGCCATATGTATCAAGCCAAATTGCATTCGCAAACGCCGAAATTCGAAGAATTTCAGCGTTTGCGAATGCAATTTGGCCAAATGGTATGTATTAAGCAAATCTGCGTGCAAAATAAGGAATCACAAAATTAGTGATTCTTTATTTTGCGAATGCTTTTAAGGAATCACAAATTTTGCGATTCCTTAAATGCAATGTATGAAGCTAAAAAAATTAGTAAAATGTCTTTATGGAATCGCAAATTACCACCAACTTCTAGTTGGTGGTAAGTTGCGAATTCCTTGAAAAATGCACATTTTAGCATTTTTCAAAGTTCCATGTGACGCACATACATGCCCTTAGGGCATGTATGTGCGCCACATGTGCTTCCATGCATATCTCATGGGTGCAACACCCTGCACCCTTGAAATTATTCTCAATTTTCGATAAGCAAATAGTGAATCGCAAATTGAGAATAGCTTCCAATTCATTCCTATGGGCCTCCTGGCCCATAGAAATGAATGGGAAAGTATTCCTTAATTGCGATTCGCAATTTGCTAATCGCAATTAAGGAATTTTAAGAAATGGCAAAAAAATGCGATTTTCTACATACATACCAATTTGCGAATCTCAAATAGCGATTTCTTAAAAATCGCTATTTTAGATTCGCAAATGGGTACCTTCATACATATGGCCCTTAATGAATATTTTACCCGTGTGTACTGATGCACCATTTAAAATACACAATGTACCTCACAAGGATCTTTCTGAGGCAACATATTTATATATCTATTTCATCTCCCCAGGTGGGATAGCTCAAATAGTGTACTGCACATATGAGATTGCTCTAAGGTATTGATGCTAGAATATTCTGTGGATAAGTGAACTGTCTCAAAGGACATTGAGATCAGATCATGTTCAGCTCATTCCAGCAGAACAGTAGAAAAGCAACCCCAGGCGCCTGAGACAAGCTGCCTGCTTAGGATTCAAGACACCAGCCCTACTGTTCTCCTCCACCTTGCCTACTCCTGGGGCTTTAAGTGGGCCGGGTCTCACCGGGTCTGAGCACCAGCAGTTTTTTTAAGGAGGCCTCAAAATGGGTCTCTATCCGGCTCTGTTTTGTGCCCTGGCACAGGCGGGCCATTTTTTTCGAGTGTTATAGGGGAAGGGAAATACTTTAAAGAAAGTCATTTTCTCTCTGGATTTCTCTTCCCTTTTCGGAACTCAGGAGCAGCAACATTGTGGTGGTGTCACCACCAGGGTTTTATGTGGAAGATTTTTCAATATTATACACAAGCCATAGTTGCTGCTTATTTATCTTATGCAACTAAAACCATTGAAAAAGCCAATAGTCCTGACTTCTTGTAGGTATGATGTTACTTGTTGTATCATATATCTGGATGCAATGAGAGAAACAGCAAAATAAAAGTCCGGCGGCACACTACGCTAAGCATAAACTTTTAGCTTACGTTTTTTAAGCCACACCCTTAATTACAAGGACCACGCCCCCTTGGGAGAACCCCCAGTTTTTTCATCCCACTTAAACCCCTGCCTACTCCGATATACCCTACATTGATGCCCCTTTCAGCACTGGCCACAACTGAAATGTAATTTAACCCCCTTCTCAGTGCTTAATTTGTAAAAATAAATAAGTGCTGGGCTCTCAACAAGAGGCCATTGCAGCTTGCACCACACATTGCTCCGGCCAGCGCTGCCCATGACAGTACCAAACAAAACAACTATGAACCATCACATTCCAAAAGGTGTGACTATTCAGACTAGTCCAGGCCCTCGAACTATAACTATAGCTTGAGCGCTGGTAATAGTAATTTTTAATGTATCTTGAATTAATAAACATGTGTTGTTGTGCTCATCTCCGAATTAGACAGTCAGTGCCACCATGGTGCAGACTATCATAAGTACCGGTGTTGACAATTAAGTGCCGGTGCTGAGCCCCGGAAACCACCTGCTCAAATTAAGCACTGCCCCTTCTCCATGAACGCACCACTGACGTCTTCCAGCCCTGCAAACTTCTGTAAGCGAGAGGGCTCTTTGAAGGGTCTCCCTGCCCCTGTCTGTACTCACCCCCCCTGTCACACTTCTAAGCAGAGGGGGTGGTGGGTGTCAGGAGAAGAGCCCTGGAGAGACGACCAGCCTTCAGTGTGTCAGGATAACAAGAGGCCGCGGCTCCCGGGAGCTCATTAGCACAGAGGATAGGTCAGCCCCTGCATAATCCACGGATAATGGAGCTATTGCCTCGGGGGCGACAGTCGCTTCAGGTAAAATGCCATGTTCAGTTTGGCTCCAGCGCGTGGCGAGGAGATTCCGGCTGGGCCAAGAGATGACTTAATTTCAAGGCCAGAAAATGAATGTATCCGACCTCCCCACAAGGCTCTTCCAGATGCACACCCTTCCACTGTCAGGGCAAGAACTTGTTGGAAAGATAATTCTAAAGTTTGTACGTTAATGTGGTGGAACCTTATTTGCAATGAACATAGGGCCTCATTTATGAAAACTGACGTATCGCTGCGTGAAAACAGCGATGCGTCACTTTTCATTGCGCCCTCCTTGCGACACCAGTGATGCGTCATATTTACAGTATGATGCATCATGTCGCAAGGAGTTACAGATACGTCAGTATTTCTGAGGTATCTGTAGGCGCAAAAGTGACGCATTGCTGGAGGGTGTCACAAAAGTGACGCAACTCCAGCAATGCGTCCTTTCACATGGGGCTAGCCCCATGTGAAAGGGCCTGCGCCAGTCTTACACCTGCTGTGAGGCTGGCATAAGAAATTGACGCATTTGTGTCCTAGAAGTGGCGCAGTGAAATCTTATAGATTTCACTGCGTCATTTCTATGACCCTTTCTTGCGTCAGAACGCCCCCCTTGCATACATTATACCTGGCGCAGGGGTTTACAAAGTGACGCATCTACCTAGATGAGTCACTTTGTAAATTTGGTGCAATAAGGCACATTTTTTACGCTGCTGGTGCGTCACAAAAAGTGACGCACCGGCGACGTAAAATTGACGCACGGCCTCCTAAATGAGGCTCGTAGAATCTCTACTGTCTCATCATCAACGTTCTCTCAGAAAATCAAGTCTGACTTACTCTGGATTGCCTTCACTACTTTCCTATCTTCCAACCCTTCCATACTTTAATTACTTATCTCATCTTCCCCCTTCCCCTCTTCTCTTCTTTTCTTGTTTTCTTCTCTCTTCTCCCCATTTTTCTTTCTTCTTACTTTTAAAAATGTTGTTCCATTACCACCTGTTTTAATATGTACCCATAACTATTCTTAATCATTTTCTCTTTCATAAGATGGTTTCTTTACCCCTTTCTCCTCATTATCTCTGTATCAGATTGTTCCTTGCTATAATATCTTATGAAGATATACGTTTTATCACTCTACTGTTCCATCTTATGTTTTTCTGCTAACTTTGGTACTTTATTGTTATACCAATAAAAATTATTTAAAAAAATAAAAAATAAAAAAATAAATAGAACCATTAATTGCAACGACCTTTAGAAAACACACTCTACCCCAGTAGATTAGCCCACCTGTGTCCTGCAATCAGATCTGTCCGTAAAAGAACACAGGCACAGCCAAAGGAGATGTGTGCAAAGATTGTGTTAGGAACGCCCAGGCACTTGCTTTAAATGACAAACTGGGAAAAAATAAATGTGCAGACTAACTCCAGGCAAACTGTCACGCAAACTCTCGTCACTAGCAGACTCGACTACGGCAACTCTCTCTATGTAGGAATCACCATCCAACACTTGAGGAAACTCCGGACTATCTCGAGCGCAGACGCCAGACTCATCCTCGACCTTCCAGACATACACATATCACCCATCACCTCAGGAAACTCCATTGGCTACCATTTGCAAAGAGATACCAGTTCAAGCTGAAAACCCACTCTTACGAGACACTACACAATGCAGGACCAGTGTACCTCCACAAACAAGTGAATTTCCACCAACCAACCAGGGAACTCCGTTCCGGATACCTCTCTCTAGCAGCTACCCAGCGCATCCGTTGGGCTAACAGCGGAGGCCGCTCCGTCTCCCACTTAGCGGCTAAGACACAGAACACCCTCCCCATACACCTCAGAGCATCACCGTCGCACCAACAGTTCGGGAAGGACCTGAAGACCTGAATGTTCAACCAATAGAAACAGGCAGCGCGAACCCGCAGCAGGACCCCACAGCATCTCGAGACCCTCACAAGTGAAGCAGCCGCGCTATGCAAATCCTGGTTTATTGATTGAGACCACGTCTGTGTCAGCGCGTGCAAAGAATGGGATCAAGATATGGCCTGTAGGCGAGATTGGACCTGCATGAAATATAGGCCACAGTGTTCCTGTTTGTGCAGCAGCGCACCTTTAAATGTGTGTGCAGAGTGGGACGGTGCGCATATTACAGTAAATATCTGCAACACAGTGGTGCACATGTGTCTGCACTGTTAATAGCACATTATTGAAAGATGGCCCACCTGATTGAATCCACATGGCCACCTTTCACCATGCAGATGGCAACTGGCCTCCCTTTTAAAGGGGTGTCAGAGATCACCCTGTAGTCTGGCTCAGCGAATGACTACCCCTGCTTTCAGGAGGATATATGGGGGTCACCCTTTCTCCCTTTCAAGGGCTGCTCTCAGTGGCTTACTGTGTGGCACTTCTTTGTGGCACACAGCAAGGGTGCCTCTCAGCAGCTATTTTGGGTCTATGCCTGCAATAATAAAGCAGCGGCACAGTGCCAATATAAGGAACACCCCCTTAGGTGTCCACAGGCACACATGTAGTGCCGGTGTGATCTGTACTACAGAAAGTGCTGTGCAAACCTCAGTTGCCCCTTATGTTCTACCTAAGTGCCCCAAGTGAGGAGAGACGGGCCCATACACAGAAGAAATGAAGTCTTCAATCTCAGGGAATACTTACTAATAGAAAAAAGAACTTGGCACAGAAGCTGAAAATAAGAAAAGACATCTTTATTAAATTTAATAAGTGAGGCCACGTCACACAGAAGCCGTAGCAACTGAATGAGGTAGTCTGAGGAATACAGAGGACAGAGGCCTTATATATGCTCAGGGTTACAAAACTCAGCATAAAAGTAAGGGGCAGTCCTTGCTTTTGCAAGCATGCAAAAATGTCTAACATGGACATGCAAGTTGAACAAACCCAACATTCTTCTTTAGACAAGCCGGACAAACCCATAATAAAAAGGACCACAACCCATATCGTAAATAAACCATAAAAGAAGAAACAAAAACAGATAGAAGTAGGATAAGGCATGTTTGTGTGCAGTAAAACTTTATGATGTCCTGTGCTCTGATCCTTAATCTTGATCAGCTAAAGGGCAGGAACTGGTTTAACAAGGTCAGCTTCAGGCAACAGGGTCAGTTCACTCAGGTCAAACAGGAGTCAACATGAACTCGAGCTAAGGTGTACATGTCCTTAAAAGACTAGTTCAGCCACAATCATGGCCTATGTGAGGGCAACCACAAAATGGCTGCCATACACAAAATGGAACCCACGGGTTCAGAATTCACAGAACCTCAACACCCATTGTGTGTAATATTGTCAGAGGTGTTGTGCCCAGCTGATAGGAGCTGTGACTTTCTGAGATTACCCCGCGTCATCAGGGACTGTCGGGTAAATCAAACATAACATAATTACAAATGTTTGAAATGACTCCAAATGTATTGGTCCATCTAATTTTAATCTGTCTGTAATTTTACTGCTATGCAAGATCTAAATGTCTGGGGACCCTATTTTAGTAGTTCATTGTTAAAACCAATGGCAATGCTTGGTATTTTATAATAGACTAGCTTACCCGTCGCGCGTAGCTGCGATCTCAGAAGAAAGGAAATATAAGGAAACTTGTTACATTGTGTCACTTTTATTGAAACTTATTCATTTTATTATGGAAAACATTTTAATGTGTTGTTTTAATTCTGTTTATTTTTTCGAGTGCTTGTGGATACACGGTATTTTTTGTTTTTCTGTCTGGAGCGTACACGAATAAATCGGAAGCTTTTCCGACGCGTGAGCTGGCCACATACAGTTGTCCATGTGAGAAGCACGGATTCTCCAAATCTAGTCCACACACTTGCAGCGATTGTCCTTGTGCTTTGTTGATGGTCATTGCAAAAGCAAGTCGCACTGGAAACTGTAAACATTCAGTATTGGAAAGATTATGAGGGCCCTGGGGTGCCGGAGGGCCGATATTTAGCACATTTTTTTTATGTGCCAGAAACCTTCGCGGGAGTGTACTTAACAACTTCCCAAAGTTTCATGCCGATCGGATGAATGGTGTAGTAATGCATAAAGGACAAACGGACATACTTTCGTTTTTATATATATAGATTTATGGAATCTGGATCGTGAAAAAGCTATGGGGAATGTTTTTATGTGATGTGGACTTTTTACCTAGAAAAGTAAAGTCCACATTTGTAAAGCGCACAATCACCCGTAAGGGTCTCTAGGCGCTGGGGGCCGTCGGGAAGATTAAGCGAGCTATTGCCCAGAGTCACATGGTGCTGGGCTAACCTGCCGCCGGAGCCGGGGATCGAACCGTGGTCCCCAGATTCCAACCTTATTCGCCCTGGCCGCGGCGCCACACCTCTTCCCTAGGTGAGACCTTTAGGCTTCAGGGCTTTAGACTGGGCAAAATCCTCCAGGTGAGGATGCAGAACTGGTAAAAATACTTCAGGTGAGGCTTTCGGAGCTGGACAAAATACTTTCAGGTGAGTCTACAGAGCTCGACAAAATACTTTAAGGTGAGGCTTTAGAGCTCGACAAAGTACTTTCAGATGAGGCTTCTGGGCTCGACAAAATACTTTCAGGTGAGGCTTCGGAGCTGGACAAAATACTTTCAGGTGAGGCTTCAGAGCTCAGCAGAATACTTTCAGGTGAGTCTTCAGAGCTCGACAGAATACTTTCAAGTGAGGCTTCAGAGCTTGACAAAATACTTTCAAAAGAGTTTTCGGAGCTGGAAAAAATACTCTCAGGTGAGGCTTTGGAGCTGGACAAAAGACTACAGGTGATGCTTCAGAGCTGGACAAAATATTCCAGGTAAAGCTTTGGAGATCCACAAAATACTTTCAGGTGAGGCTCTCGGAGCTGGGCAAAATACTTTCAGGTGAGGTTTTGGAGCTGGACAAAATACTTTCAGGTGAGGCTTCAGAGCTCAACAAAATACTTTCAGGTGAGGCTTCGGAGCTGGACAAAGTACTTTCAGGTGAGGCTTCGGAGCTGGACAAAATACTTTCAGGTGATGCTTTCAGAGCTGGACAAAATACTTTCAGGTGAGGCTTCAGAGCTCAACAAAATACTTTCAGGTGAGGCTTCGGAGCTGGACAAAGTACTTTCAGGTGAGGCTTCAGAGCTGAAAAAAATACTTTCAGGTGAGGCTTCAGAGCTCAACAAAATACTTTCAGGTGAGGCTTCTGAGCTGAAAAAAATACTTTCAGGTGAGGCTTCAGAGCTCGACAAAATACTTTCAGGTGAGGCTTTGGAGCTGGACAAAATACTCCAGGTGACGCTTCAGAGCTCCACAAAATACTCCAGGTGAGGCTTTGGAGAGCCACAAAATAATTTCAGGTAAGGCTTTGGAGCTGGGCAAAATACCTTCAGGTGAGGCTTCAGAGCTGGACAAAATACTCCAGGTGAGGCTTCAGAGCTGGACAAAATACTCCACGCGAGGCTTCGGAGCTGGACAAAATACTTTCAGGTGAGGCTTCAGAGCTGGACAAAATACTTTCTGGGGAGGCTTCAGTGGTGGAAAAATACTCTCGGTGAGGCTCTGGAGCAGGACAAAATACTTTCAGGTGAGGCTTCGAAAATGGACAGAATACTTTCAGGTGAGGCTTGAGAGCTGGACAAAATACCTTCAGGTGAGGCTTCGGAGATTGACAAAGACTTTTAGGTGAGGCTTCGAAGCTGGACAAAGTACTCCAGTTGAGGCTTCAAAGCTGGACAAAATACTTTCAGATGAGGCTTTAAAGCTGGACAAAATACTCCAGATGAGGCTTCGGAGCTGGACAAAAGACTTCCAGGTGAGGCTTCGGAGCTGGACCAAATATTTTTATGTGATGCTTTTGAAGCTGGACAAAATACTCTAGGTGAGGCTTCGGAGCTGGACAAAACGCTCTCAGGTGAGGCTCTGGAGCTGGACAAAATACTTTCAGGTGAGACTTCGGACTGGACAAAATACTACAAGTGATGCTTCAGAGCTGGACAAAATACTTTCAGGTGAGGCTTCAAAGCCGGGCAAAATACTTTCAGGCCATGCTCTGGAGTAGGACAAAATACTCTCAGGCCAGGCTTTGAAGTTGGACAAAATATTTTAAGGTGAGCCTTGGGAGGTGGGCAAAGTACATTCAGGCGAGGCTTTGGAGCTGTACAAAATACTTTTAGTTGAGGCTTCGAAGCTGGATAAAATAAATTCAGGTAAGGTTTCTATGTTGGGCAATTTACTTAATGTGCATTTTCAGTTCTGGCCAAAATACTGCAGATAGGGGCTACAGTACTTCACATGAGGTTTCTCAGCATGACAAAATACTCTAAATGACAGTTCCAGGATGGACAAAATATTGTAGGCAAGACCTTCAGAACTGGCTAAAATACTTCTGAGCTGGACAAAATACTGCAGGTGAAGCCTTCAGAAATGGAGAAAGTACTACAGGTGAGGTTTTCAGAGCTGAGCAAGATACTCCAGGGTATCCTTCAGAGCTGGATGACGTGTACCAGGTGAGGTCTTCAGTGCTGAACAAAATGTTTCAGGGTATTCTTCAGAGCTGGACAAAATGTTCCAAATGAGGACTGTACTCCAGGGGATGATTCAGAGATGGACCAAATGTTCCAGGTAGGAACTTCACTCCACAGGAGAACTCTGAGTTGGAAAAAATGTTCCAAGAAAGTCATTTAGAACTGAAAAAACGACTTCAGCGGAGGATTCAGACCAGCATAAAATGTACCAGGTAAGGACTTTGGAACTGAAAGAAAGACTTCAGGATTTTTTCAGGATGGACAAAACGTTACAGGTGAGGACTTCAGTGCTGACCAAAAGACTTAAGGGAGGATTCCGAGCTGGACAAAGTCCAGTGCAAGCTCAGGACAGGCGAGCATGCTCCAGCTGAGTACTGGTCAATTACAAAGTTCACAAAGCCATGCCCTAAGCAGTGTTTTTGGACAGCTGCCTGAAGCTAAACTCAGAGAAAACGGAGGTCCTCATTCTCGGTTGCTGCACCTCCGCCTGGGACAAGACCTGGTGGCCCTCTGCCCTAGGGAGCCACCCACCCCTACAGACCACGCAAGGAACCTCGGCATCATCCTTGACTCCTCCCTCTCCAGGAAGCGCCAGATCAATGCTGTTGCCTTCACCAGCTTCAAATGCCTTTGCATCCTGCGTAAGACTCTGAAGTGGATCCCTCCGACTGCAGAAGGACCGTCACCCACGCACTCATCACCAGCAGACTGGACTCCAGCAACGCCCTCTATGCCGGAATAAACAAAACCCTCCTGCGTAGACTCCAAACCATCCAGAACGCCGCAGCCAGACTCATCGTTGGGACACCGCGCCATGAGCACATGACCCAACACCTACGAGACCTCCACTGGCTCCCCGTTGAGAAGAGGATCACCTTCAAACTCCTCACCCACGCCTACAAATCCCTACACAACATCGGACCCAAATACCTCAACGAGAGACTATCCTTCCACGTACCCAAGAGGAACCTCCCCTCCGCCAACCTCACCATGGCAGAGGCCCCCCGCATCCGCAGAGACATAACCGGCGGGAGAGCGTTCTCCTACATCGCAGCTAAGACGTGGAGCGAGCTCCCTGTGAACATCAGACGCTCCCCGACCCTGCACACGTTCAGGAAAGACCTCAAGACCAGGCTCTTCAACAGATTCCGGAGCTGCCCCTCCCCCCCCCCAGCACCTTGAGACCCTGACGGGTGAGTAGCGCGCTATGCAAGCCCCCTGATTAATTGATTGATTGATTGGTATATCCCTCATTCCCATTCTGTGAAATCATTCTGAGCAGCCAGCACCCATCCCAACTCTTCCAAGGTAGAGTCTACGCTGGTTGTGACCTCCACGCCGGAACCACAGCCAAACTTCAAAAAAGACTCCAACGCATCCAGAACGCCTCCGCACGACTCATCCTGGACATCCCCCGACACAGCCACATCTCCGGCCACATGAGAGACCTGCACTGGCTCCCCATCAGCAAGAGAATCACGTTCAGGCACCTCACCCACGCACACAAGGCTCTCCACGACCTGGACCCAAAGTACCTCAAGGACCGCCTGACCTTCTACACGCCTACCCGCCAGCTACGATCGACCAGCCACGCCCTCGCCTCCGTCCCACGCATCCGAAGAGCCACCGCCGGAGGAAGATCCTTCTCCTACCTGGCAGCCAAGACTTGGAACTCCCTCCCCATCCACCTTCGGCTGACCCAAGACCACCTCTCCTTCAGGAAACAGCTCAAGACCTGGCTGTTCGAGCAGTGACGTACCCCTCTCCCCCAGCGCCTTGAGACCCTTCCGGGTGAGTAGCGCGCTATACAAATGCCTTGATTGATTGATTGATTGACCAAGGCCGAAGACAGTCTCCGATTTGAAGTTTTTTCCAAACCTTTCCATTCCCAGGAGGCACCATGGGGATAGGCCTGGTGGAAATTAACTAATGAAGGTGAGCAGTGTGGATTTAAATTCCAGCAGGGAGAGTTGGAAAAAGGTCAGCATCTGCTGTCGCTCAGGCATACCGCGCTCGTGCATTGGCTGGCAAATGTCAATGCCGCATTAAGACATCTGAAAACCATCGTTCGCAGTCAATCTTGCCTTGCAGATTAGCTAATGTTCCGGTGGAACGCATCACGAGCCCTGGGCTATTCCAAAGCAGCATCTCACTTTGGCTTGCCCATGGCAATCAGTCACCTTTAGATCACAGACATGGAGTTCCATCAGCATAAGTGGAGGTAGTTTGTACAAGGAATGTAGCTTGTTTTATCATATCAATTTCTGAAGGCAGGCAGGAGTGTCTCTTAATGATGGCCGAGTCATTCAGGCCTGCGGTTGCAGCTGTTGCCATGGTATCCTGCCTGCTCTTTCTGGAAGCAAGTGGAATACCGAGTAGCTTACAGAGAGACGCGTTGACGTTGGTGACACGCGGGCATGCCTCGCTTGTCATATGCTTCTTCTCTATGTTCCGCGTCATCACATTCTAAGCACAGGTCACCATCTGACAACGTCCACAATGGTGAGCTGTAGAAGAACATTGGCCACAGCTAAGGATGCTGACCACTGTGCTGACAACGTTTGGAAGCCCCGCGCAGGCGCTGTGTGTTGGAGTCTATGACCCTTGCATGGTGGAGTCAAGAGATTGAATAACTCACATTTAGGGCCATTGCTTTTGTGTAGCAGGGCTCTGCACAGCTGCAAATTTCACTAACTTGTTGATGTTTTTAAAACAAGCATTGGCAAAGCCAACAGATCCAGACTCAGAAAGCTGTTTAAATCATATTTTTTTACTGCACGCACCTACCACAAAAATAAAAAGAGTGAAAAAAAGAAAACGCATTGCTGTCTAAACATGACGGTCATATGCTTGCAACACAAATGTCATAATTAAAAACTTAACCATCGTGTATACTTTTAATTGACTCACATGGATGTGTAGGGAAATTAAGGAATACTTAGAGGAGCTATAGAAACTCTTTTCTTGATTCAATGCACATCACAAGGAAACTTTATACGTATTGGTACAAAGAACATGTAGTTTAGGGTTTGACGTGCTGTAACTTGAAGACATTTTTAAACACACATTGATGGGCAAAATAATTAAAATTAAAAGTCTAAGCCTAGAAGCATAGATGTTATTCCGTGCAATGGAGGCAGGGAGGTGAATCCTGCTGTACCATAGGTTGTGACTGCATGCTCTGCCATATGCCTTTGGGATGACAGACTAAACTCACCTTCACTCTATGCACACAGCGATTCTGCTGAATTAGCGTAATATTAATGTTTGCATCACCCAGATTTCACTCCATCTGCACTTGATGCATGAGAGTACACTTGACTGTGACATGCATGTGATCTAAATGTCAATGGAATACACACTCTTTACACTCCATGCACACTGCAAATGCATCCCTATATCATTAAATACACCTTCACCCCATACTGTATGCAGGTATACAGCATGGAGAGTGTTAAATAGCAATAAACATTCCTATCACTGTTTGTGCACCGTGAATTTCGCGTTACTCTTTGATACAGAATTACTGATAATAATGCAATTATGCCAGCTTGCGTAATTAAAAGTAATTTAGGGGACCAAATCCTACCGCAAGAGCACATTTAGCGAGCGCAAGTCAATGCACGTGCAGCTATTTATGTTCTGTTGCAGTTAGTGCTCTATGTTTAGCACAAAAAGTATCCCCGCATTCACTATATATAAATATAATGTACTTGAATGTGCAATTTGCGCTAAGAAAATAGCCCAAAACTTGCTTAGCACAAAATGCATTGCTAGGGATATATGCTCCCAACTCCTCCTAAAGAATCACAGGAAACCTCGGTACTCCAGGGAGGTTGCACAAATTCTATTAAGGCGGAATAATGCAACACCAATGTGTTTCAGTGCCTCTTAGCACCTTTGTCACGACGTTAGTTCTCTCACAATAACCTCTTTTTATATACACACTAGCTTACCCGTCGGGCTTTGCTGCAATCTCAGAAGAAAGGAAATTCAAGGAAACTTGTTATGATAACATTCAATTTACATTGTGTCATTTTTATTGAAACATATTCATTTTACGTATTCATTTTAATATGGAAAACATTTCAAAGTGTCGTTTTAATTCTATTTATTTATTTGAATGCTTGTGGATACACAATATTTTTTGTCTTTCCGTCTGGTGCATACACGAATAAATCAGAAGGTTTTCCGACACGTGAGCTGGCCACATACAGTGGTCCATGTGAGAAGCACGGATTCTCCAAATCTAGTCCACACACTTGCAGCGATTGTCCTTGTGCTTTGTTGATGGTCATTGCAAAAGCGAGTCGCACCGGAAACTGTAAACGTTTATCAGTATTCGAAAAATGATGAGGACCCTGGGGGGCCGATATTAAAAAAAAATGTATGCCAGAAACCTTTGCGGGAGTGTACTCAACAACTTCCCAAAGTTTCATGGCGATCGGATGAATGGTGTAGTAATGCATAAAGGACAAACGGACAGACAGACATACATTCGTTTTAATATATATAGATAGATATTCAGGAAGTTCGAGCATTGCAATAAAGTGCATAAACATAAACAGAGGACTGTCCTAATTCGTTTTGGCCGCCATGTTAGAACATGTTCATGTGACAAATAAATGAATATTTTAATTCATAAACGATCTTTTAGCTTTTCCTTAATTGTAAACATAATACTGTATATCTATAATATTTACAAGATATTGACAATTGCCATCATTTTTATGGAATTTCATGACTCATATTTATTTCCTACACATCGACTGGCTCAATTCAATTCATAGTATTTCTTATTAATTCATAATCGAACACAGGGGTGGGGAAACAATCTTGCTATAAATTATTCCCACAATCCATAAAGGCAAAATATCAACATCATTTGTCCGCTCAACATTTTTCAATGATTACTCTTATCTCTGCTGTATATATATATATATATATATATATATATATATATATATATATATATATATATATACAAAAAAGAAGCAGAGAACTCTGGATAGTTCTGAAGTTTAGGTGGAAAGTACTCGCAACACCAGCCACACTCTAAATCTGCTCAGCTCAAACGTATACTTTTCTATCAAAGTCTTTAAGTCTAGGATTAGCAGAGTTCCATCCACGCAGAGATAGAAAGGGTCAAACTCTTTTGCCATTTCTACAGCAAAGTCTTTAAGCTTAGGACTAGGATAGTGCTGTCCATGCCGAGCTGTAAAATGACAAAAACCAATTACCGCTCCAGGCACAGTATTACAGCTTTGAATTGGTAAAATACCATCCAAGCCAACCTGAAATGAGTAAAAGCAACCTCTGACACAGTGTTTTGCGCTACTTAGAGCTCTTCAGAGAGGTATAGCTTTATCCAGACAAAAGGGAGCACCCAGTATAAGTCAAAACAATACCCTTTCAGGCATAGAGTGACACATAAATTATGCAACAAAAGAAGCAGAGATAGCCATCCTGAAATGAGTGAAAGCAACCACTGACACAGTGTAGAGCGAAACACTCTGCCAGGGATTGCTTTTCCCTTTCTATCTCAGCATGGATGGCACTGTGCTAATCCTATGCTAAAAGACTTTGATAGAAAAGCAGACATTTGAGGTGAGCAGATCTAGAGTGTCGCTGGTGTTGAGAGTGCTCTATACAGGAGCTGCTTTCCACCTAAACTTGAGAATTACCCAGAGTACTCTGCTTCTTTTTTGGATAATGTATGTGTCACTCTATGCTTGAAAAGGTATTGCTATGATATAATATAATATATATATATATATATATATATATATATATATATATATATATATACCCTCAAAACACCTCCGTCTCTGGAGCCACCATCCCTGCAGGGCAGCCTCGCTTTTGCAGATGGACACGGAGACGCCCATCCATTAAACATCCAAGGAAGAACTGCGAGGCACATTACCGGATTTCAGGTGCTTTATTCACAGGTAAGATAGCGCAAACATTCTCCTTTGTCCTAACGCGTTTCGGCAGACATTCCGCCTTGATCACAGGAGGAGAGACAAATATTTTCTGTATGTGTGGGCGGGCCTTTTAAAACTCTGAAAGTCACATGACTGGTATTTCGTGCATACAATTACCACAATGCCTCACACATTTAGTTTGTTTTGTCAACTGGAATCGTAGTGATTCCTAGTACATTTCAAGTTGTGAAATAATTTCTTTAGGTGCAGGCAAAGTACAATGTCGGAAAATAATGTTACCAGTCTAGTGGTTATGTTCAATTCCGCTGATGCTGGGTGTACAGGTGCCTGTGACAACGCCCTGTTCCGGCACGATCAGCATCGGGAGTTCCCCGTGCTGAATCCCTTCCTTTTCCACTGCAACTTTGCTATGTAGCACAACCAAGGGTAGGTATGCAGCGTCGAGTGGGTCATGCTCCAGGATTAATATACACTCAAAACACCTCCGTCTCTGGAGCCACCAACCCTGCAGGGCAGCCTCGCTTTTGCAGATGGACACGGAGACGCCCATCCATGTTGTGCTACGGCCTTCGTCAATTTGTGTACAAATTGACGAAGGCCGATGCCGAAACGCGTCTTACTATGCTGTGAGGTTTGCAAATAAACTTGTTGTGAACCACCCCCATGAGTGCTGCGATCTTTCAACAGGGTGAGGACCTGTGGATGCTGTGAGCTGTATAAATTTAACGGGTACACCCCCGTTACGTGAGCACCCGCTCGGGAGTGCGGCAGGCTGGTGTTGTGGTAGCTGTGATATATATATATTATATACACACATACATCTAATGAATGTGAGGCTGCATTACAAATTGCACTAAAGAAAGAATGCTACATTTTCTTAGCGCAGATTGCATCCTCATGTAATATATATATATATATATATATATATATATATATATATATATATATATATATATATATAGATATATATATATAGATATATATATATAGATATATAGATATATATTACCTACTGGCAGTCGCCAGTAGGTATGTATAGTTAGGATTTTTTGGAATAGGGATTTCTGAAAATTCTATGTTGAATAACTTTGGCGTTGATGGACGGAATTGGCTGAAATATTCAGGAAAATGGCACATTTTGTTTCTGAGCGTCCCCTGAAAGTTTGGGGGGGTTTTGTCAAGCGGGGGCCGAGAAAAAAGGGGGGTCCCAAAACGTGTTTTTAACATTGAGTTTTCCATAGGGCGGTTGGACTCACTTTTAGCTCGAACGGCTGAATGGATTTCTATAAAACTTGGCAAAATTGTAGAGACTGTTTGCCCGATGTGCCTTTGCTAGGTCTCAAGATATGTGCTCCAGTGGATTTTGAGAAATTAACGTTCAAAAAAATATATATATCTGTGACAGCGTCCCGGTTGTTGTGTTGTGTGGGTGATGTAAGTACCAACATGTAGGTACCAATGAAGAGTCTAAAATTCAATGTACACCGTCTCCTCTGTAGATATTTTGTATGTTCTAATATGGGTTATTTAAATGTAAATGTGTGGAAAAGCACTTCATGCTTTAAAGCAATTGTATTTTTGAACTGATTGTTCTTTCCTCTTAGTCATCCTCTTTGGTGTTTTTTCCCCACACTCTTCTTCAGCATGATAGTTGATAAATTCGTTCCCTCAAAAAATTTATATACATAAAAAAATTATATTAAATACATATAAAATATATCCTTCCTTTAAAAGAAGAATACATTTTACAGCTTTTGATATTTGCTATTAAAAAACCATTGAAATTCACTGAAAAAACCATAGGTTATAGACCATATATAGTTAGGAATTAGCATTTACAAAACCTTGAAAATTCACTGAAAAAACCATAGGTTATAGACCATATATAGTTAGGAATTAGCATTTACAAAACCTTAATTTACTCACACAAAACCATTGAAATTCGCATATATAGTTAGTTGCACTAACTATATATCGGGCACCCGCAATCCACTGCTGATCATGTCACATATTACATCATTCATGACATGGTCAGTGACATCACTGATGACATCACTGATGACATCTAAAATGACATCACTGATGACATCACTGATGACAACATCCAGTGACTGTATGTTTCTGTAAAGTTAAAATATGTCTTACATATTGAAGAATGAGTGGATGTATAAGTGTCTGGATGAAGGATTTAGTAGGTGCATGACTGACTGTATGAGTGAGTGATTAAATGTGTCTCACTGAGTGCATGGGTTAGTGACTAAACTGTCTTAATTTGTGCATCATTATGTCTGTTGTTCTGTAAACTGCTGCATGTGTTGATCAGTAGCTATATGAGTAACTATATGGGTTATTGATTGGTTGCCCAAGTATTTGAAGCACGTTAACACCACCCTCTCCAATTTCATCGAAGCGACAGGGGGCCTGGACCAATCCCAATCTGGATTCAGGCCCAACCACAGCACTGAATCAGCCCTCCTCTCTGTGACAGATCAGATCAAAATGTCACAAGACAGAGGGGGCTCCATGATTCTAGTGCTGTTGGACCTGTCCGCAGCCTTCGATACCGTGTCTCACAACACCTTACTGAACCGGTTGCAGGGAGTAGGAATCGGAGGCGTAGCATTATCTTGGTTGGAGAGTTTCCTCGCCGGGAGATCACAATCTACCAGCTTGGGCCCCTTTCGCTCTATCTCAAGGGGGCTCACGAAGGGGGTACCACAGGGCTCATGCCTTAGCCCTACATTGTTTAATGTCTATGTGGCCCCCCTTGCTGAGATTGTGCGGAAATACGGGTTCATACCGGTCTCCTACGCTGATGACACTCAGCTCCTCTACCCTTTCAGCTCCCTTGACCCTAAAATCAAGGGGAATTTTGCTGAGGGTATGAGAGCGGTGTCACACTGGATGGCGAGGAACTGCCTCCAGTGTAATGTAACAAAGACTGAGGTCTTGCTCTTTGGCAAAGCAAGTATCCTTTGGACCCCTGACTGGTGGCCACTCGACCTTGGCCCAGTACCTGTACCCAAAACACATGTTAAAAATCTTGGAGTAAAGTTTGATCAAAAACTGACCATGAAAGAACACACCAACTACATCGCGGGTCTGTGTTTCCACACTATTGGTCTACTCAGGCGTGTCTTTCCTTTTCTTCCTGCCACATGTAGAAAGACACTTGTACAGGCCTTGGTAACCAGCCGCCTGGACTACTGTAACGGCCTGCTGACATTAGCCAGTACGGATGCAGTAGGCCGTTTACAGGTGGTCCAGAATACGGCAGCCAGACTGGTCATGGGTGCACCTGCCAGGACTCCTTCCAAGCCCTTGCTGAAAGAACTGCACTGGCTTCCCATACGACAGCGCATCCACTTTAAGATCTGTTGCACGGTACACAAATGTCTGTACGGAGCAAGCCCCAAATACCTAGCTCAGTCCCTTGAACTGTACCAGCCTAGCAGGACCCTGCGTTCCTGCAACCAAGCCCTGTTAAAACCTCCCAACACAAAGAAGACTAGGCAGGGTGACCGTGCTTTCTCCGCTGTTGGTCCTGCCCTCTGGAACAACCTTCCCATTTACCTAAGAACCAATATAAATCATTTGTCCTTCAGAAAGGCATTAAAAACCCTTCTTTTCCAAGAAGCATTTCTTTCTGCATAAACCTTAGGCTGCTCTACCTAATAACCTTCTTAGCTGGCAAAGCGCGGAGATACCCTTCCGGGATTGATTCCTGCGCTATAGAAGAAATTAAAATAAAATAAATAAATTGTATGGGAGACTGAGTGTGTGTGTGGGTGGCTGGGAGGTGTATGACTCTGTGCATAGATGTGTGAGCAGTTGATTCATTAGATGTATGGGTTCAAAAGTGCATGTGGAAACAGCTGTATGGGCGGTTGACTGTGTGCATGAGTGTATTGGTGAGTGAATGGATATCTCAGTGCTACATGTCAAAGTAAGTACATATGTAAAACACAGTACATGTGAGAGTTGACATATATAAATAACTGTGCATAAGAGCCAGTGAATGTGTGAGTGGCTGTATGGATCATTGCGAACTTGTATCAGGGATTGTATAAGAGAGTAAATATGTGTTAGTATATGTTTAAATAAGTAAGGTGTGTATAACTGTATAGTTGAGGAAATGGAGGTGTGATTGATTCTTTGCATGACTGACTAGGTGTGTGAGTAACTCCATGGATAAGTGACAGTCTGTGAGTGTCTGTTTACACTGAGTGTATCTAAGGTTATATTAGAGTCTGAAGAGGTTCATCGTATTATCACATGAATGATGTCATCAGTGATGTGATCAGTAATGTCAAATGAGATGTCATCAGTGATGTCATCAGTGATGTCATTTGAGATGTCATCAGTGATGTCATCAGTGATGTCATCAGTGATGTCATTTGAGATGTCATCAGTGATGTCATTTGAGATGTCATCAGTGATGTCATCAGTGATGTCATCAGTGATGTCATTTGAGATGTCATCAGTGATGTCATTTGAGATGTCATCAGTGATGTCATCAGTGATGTCACTGACCATGTCATGAATGATGTAATATGTGACATGATCAGTAGTGGATTGCGGGTGCGCGATATATAGTTAGTGCAACTAACTATATATGCGAATTTCAATGGTTTTGTGTGAGTAAAATAAGGTTTTGTAAATGCTAATTCCTAACTATATATGGTCTATAACCTATGGTTTTTTCAGTGAATATATATATATATATATATATATAATGAATGCAGGGTGCATTTTGTACTAAGAATATAGCGCTAAATGCAATAGAACATGAAAAGCTGCACATGCTGAGGCTCATGCTCGCAAAATGTGCTCTTGCGGTAGGATTTGTTCCCTTAAATTACTCTTAATTATTCAAGCTGGCATAATTGCATTATTATCAGTAACTCTGCACGTCATATATGCACATCACACTGAAGCATTTTTAATTCACTCCGTTCGGTTTTTTAATGGGACACACCTGCTCCAAATGTCATTGGCCTTCACAAGACACTCTTACCTTACAATAAGGGCTGGTCATAAGTAAGCCTACATCACTTACTCTCTACCATTTGAAGGGTCACTGGAATTATCTACAAGGGAAATCAAATGGTAAATTATGAGACATAATGCGGCCTGTTTTGTATTAGAATTACATCTTTGTTTTGATTTTTTTTCACTTTAACACTCCTTGGGCAAAGGTTTCACCTCATTAATACCAATGTAACAAGCAAATACAGAAATATGCAACAGATGGTGACCAGTCAACCTTTGCGAAGGACCATCCGCTGCGCAAGAACAGGTGTTGCTGCATTTTTAGTAACTTTTGATCTGTTTCAGCTAGAAAAAAGTTGTTGCTGAGATCTGCAGATTATGCAGGAGATTATGTGGCAAATTCATAATCATGCAGAAAATGCTGCTGCCACAAAATCACATTATTCCAGCAGCCCTGACCGTTTTTAAAAGGACACTTGACCCGAGCAGTACCTCTTACAGAGCTGGGCCTCCCATTACGAGCAAGCACCAGTAACTTTCAGTATCTGGAACACCCCCTGCCCTCTGCTGCTCCCAATGGGAGCTACCTCCCTACTATTAGGCTCTTTGGAACCCTTGCTCTCACTCACTTATTTATTGGGTACCAAGATGTTAGGGTGACACGGATGTAGTGCACAATGTGTGCTACATTTGTGACCCTATATGTTGATTGGGGCTCTTTTTATTGAGTACACATTTGGTTGGAGGGATGTTCCTTTTTTAAGTCGAGGCTGGGCAGCGCAGGCGCTGCTCTGCGAGGCATGCTGTATTAAGGTAGGGACTTGAAGCTCCGCCCACTCTCCGCCCACATTTTTCATTGGCTTGTGTCATTGTCCACTGTAAACTGTGGCAGTTCATTGGTCAAAAGGCTTGGTAGTCCCTCCTTAGTACCGCCTTATCTCATGTTGTAACCTCCCATTGTGACACCCCCTGTTACGGGTATTATTGTTACTAGGTACACTTTACTCCTCCAAGCACTATTTTCTCAAATAGTGTAGGCCTGTCTGCTTTTGCAGGCAGGACACGGTCTCTCAACGTTTTTTTACATTTATAGGTCTCACATTTACAAGAGTTTATGTTATTGGCATTGTAAATGACAATGCCTTTTATTTAGCATTTTTTAAAACAACAGGCGCCTAAAGAGGCACCGATCAGAGCCCCGGGGAGGGAGAGCCCAAAAACTGCACTAATATAAGCCCGCAGGGGCTGCGCTAAGTGAAAAGGTCCCAGATTGCAGTAATGATTCAGTGGGGGGTCCTCAGAAATAAAAAGGTTAAGAACCACTGCCTTACCCAAAATTATTTATTTATTGTATTGTATTTATAGAGTCGACTGATAGCCAAGGCTAGGCGTGCTGTAGATCACAGGACAGAACAGAATGATCGAGGAAACTCTTCCGGCAAGCAGACTTGGAGAATAACAGAGAGTAAGCCGAAAGATCAGCTTTGGGAATGGGTTTTAGACCAAAACACTGTTGCACTTTACGCGTCTACAAAATCAAGGGTCCCAGGTAGGGGTGGCCGGAATTTGCGTAATCTCGTTACGCAAATCTCCACGAAACGGTAAAAAATCTCCGTGAACACGTAGAAATTTCGCGAACACGCAGAATTGCTTGTTCGCGATGCTTTTTTACTTTTCGCAATCGCTGTTTGCGTGCTCAAGGGGAAAATATCTCACGAACACGCATTTGAGAACGCGAACAAGCCAAAAATTTCGCAAAGTCATGGAACGCAGAATTTTGGGCGATTACGCATTCTCCGCGGTACGTGAAATTACCCAAATTCCGCAAATCCCGCAAACGGAACGGAATTTACCGCCCAGGTCCAGTCCCAGGTACAATTTATAACAGGAAAAAACTTACAGCAGGACTTTGATGCAAGACAAATATTTTCAAATGCACTTAACTCCCTGTTTTAAAGTTTTTAAACATAGATAGACATAAGAATCATTGTAGGCAGCCTATACCTTATAGGCCCAACTTCACCAGGCACTTCAGCACCTTAATAAGGTAGCAAATTACTTTGCACTTTAGCATAAGACCTACATGCGCATCATTTATTTTTTATCCTAGTCATATCTTTATTAATTGTGTGTTGTTTGTTGCTGCCTCGTGAATATAATTGTTATGGTCCAGTGGCTATTTTGCTGATCATGTCATGATAATTTGTATTCCCTGCAAATTGTAATGATTTTAAATAATTACACCATAAACTTTGAAGCTGACAGAACAGAATGATTGTGCTGTTGAAAATAAATCTTTCCAACTGTTTAAAAATAGTAAAGAGTCCTTCCTGCGGCGGGTGGGTCTGGAGTCGCTGCACCCCTCTGTTCAGGGGATAATCAGCTGGTGCACAGCGCCCTCTTCTGATCGCCCCCCCCTTCCTTCGCGCACGCACACACACACACTCTCACTCTCTGAGCCAGGAACTAGAGTGTCCTTGAAGGGTGCAAGGATTGAATGGGCAGAGGGTGTGCACTCCCAGCAGCCGTGTACTCGGGGCTTTAAGTGGGCAGGGTCCCGCCGGTGCTCAGCACCGGCAGTTCTACAGAGCAGGTGCCGAGACGAGCCCAGTGGTGCTCTACCTTTCTACCCTCAGGGTGAAAACTAATTCGCAACAACGCTTCACTGTCTATAAGGGCTCGAGTCGAGGTACCACGCAGGTGGACGGCATCCCCCCACTTATTTTACTGGGTGAACGCCGTCCCACCTGCCAAACAGCTGGACTTCACTCTTTGGCCTCTCTGGGACGAGATCGGAGCACACCTTTCGTGACGTCACTTCCGGTGACAGCGTCCCCCCACTTCTCTTTTTAGGACTCGTGCCCTGCTGCCTATGATGTGACCTCAAAGAGACTCGTTATATTTCTTTCACAGCCTCATCATTTCAGAACTTGAAAGCATTTTCAATTTTATGTACAACAAAGCCATATTTGTTGCTTTTTATCTTATGTTTGATATTGTGTTCTTGCCTGCTATGTTTTTCCCTATCTCCTCTTGCCTGCTGTGTTTGATTCTGTGTCCTGCTATATTTGTATGTTCTATTTTGTAACATTTCTCTCATGTAACGTAACTGGCTCTATTGTACAGCGCTTTGACACCTTAAGAAGTCCGCACTTTATAAAAATGCATAAATAAATAAATAAACAACCATTGACGAAGCCAATAGTCCTGGCTTGCTGTGGTGTAATGTTACTTGTTGTATTATATATCAGGATGCAATAACAGAAACAGCAAAACACTAGTCAGGCTGCACACTATGCTGAGCACATTTTTTCAGCTTTCATTGTTTTTTTGACCAAGCCCTTAATTGCATCGTTAACGGCCCCTTCCCACTCCCAGGGGCCTCGTTTATGAAAAGTGACGTATCACTGCGTGAAAACAGCGATGCGTCACTTTTCATTGCGCCCTCCTTGCGACACCGATAATGCGTTATATTTACAGTATGATGCATCATGTCACTAGGAGTTACAGATACGTCAGTATTTGTGACGCATCTGTAGGCGAAAAAGTGGCGCATTGCTGGAGTGTGTCACAAAAGTGACGCAACTCCAGCAATGTGTCCTTTCACATGGGGGAAGCCCCATGTGAAAGGGCCTGCGTCAGTCTTACGCCTGCTGTGAGGCTGGCGGAAGATTTTGACGCATTTGAGTCCTATAGATTTCACTGCGTCACTTCCATGACCCTTTCTTGCGTCAATACGCCCCCCTTGCATACATTATCCCTGGCGCAGGTATAAATAATGTGGCGCAGGGGTTTACAAAGTGACGCATCTTCCTAGATGCGTCACTTTGTTAATATGGCGCAACAAGGGGCATTTTTTACGCCACTGGTGCGTCACAAAAAGTGACGCACTGGCGGCATAAAAGTGACGCACAGCCTCATAAATGAGGCCCCCAATATTTATGCACGTCGCCAGCCTGTAGTTCCACTGGTAACAAGCACAGCTCCCGCAAGAAGGACCGGAAAGTGCATCAGAAGAACCGCCGAGGAAAGGCAGCGTCCTTTCTGTTTCGGGCGCGCCTGACGGGGTTTGGCAGGCTCACTGTGACTGAAATCCTATTAATCCCCCCTCAGCCCGCCCCTCTCGGGGGCCAGCGCCATATGGATCTTGTAGCGCTGGAACGAGAAGCAATTTGAAATGTGCACCAGGGTCGTGCGGCGGATTGATTTATCTGCCGGCCTGCCTCCACGCGCCCTCAGCGGTTAACACCGTGCAGGGCTCCGGGGAGGGGCTGTCCATCACCGGGAGGGGGCCCCAGGTGGCACCTGACGGGCCTGTCTGTCTCTGGGAGGAGTGTAGAGGGGGGAGCATCCTTCAGGATTGGGATGGCGCATACACGGACAGCTTCCCCCCACTTATTTTACCGAGAGCTCGATAACTGGAGCAAATGGAGCCACACATTCACTCTTTGGCCTCTCTGGGGCGAGATCTCGCCCCAGAGAGGCCAAAGAGTGAATGAGTGGCTCCATTTGCTAAGTGAGCGAGGGGAGGCAATGAGTCTGATGGTGCAAGCCACCTTTCGTGGCATCACTTCCTGTCGTGACGTCAGCATCCCCCCACTTCTGTTTTTTAGGACTTGTGCCCTGGCAGAGAGTAACCATACAGTCCACGTTCTTTCTCTGGGGTGGGGGCCAGTCAGAGGATCTGTCAAGCCTCCGTCTTCTCTTCCGGGGCGGGTCACAGAGCGAGAGAAGTCATTAGCAGTCTGTACTTGACTCAGTGCTTAATGTACCTGTTGTTGTGGTAATCTCCAAATTAGCCAGACAGCGCCACCTTGTGGCAGACTGTCGCAGGTGTTGACAAGCGCCAGTACTGAGCACCGGAAACTACCGGCTCAAATTAAGCACTGGTACTCTCTACCAGGAGACCATCTTTTAACTCTCTTTTCTCAATTCCTGTGATGGTGGGGCATAGAGGAGGCAGAAGGGGGAGCGTCATTCAATTTCTGTATGATTTTCCAAGGCCAGTAGGGACCTACCGCGGGGAAAGAGGGCATCTATAAAGCCTCTGCGCTCTCTTTAGGGTCTGGGAGGCCGGTATAGAGAGGCTCCTTCCAGTTCCTGTTCTCTCCAACGGGTCAGGGAGGGTGCATAAGAAAGAGCGCCAAAGAAAATAGTGGGGGGAAAGATAATTATCATATTCAAATGAGAAATGTGGACACAGGAAATGATGTCACAATATTTGATATCATTATGATAATCCTTATTTCAAGGACTTATTTTACAGAAACAACACATTAACATAGTCATAAATAAATATGAAGAAAAAATTTATTATTTTTTCATAAATCATATTTTTCCCCATATATTAAAGGTGTAATTAAGCTCGCAATTGACTGAAAGTGAATTTTAAGTAGCCACGTGGAGCTTGTAAATTACTTTTGTAAACTGCTTGTAGTGACTAAACAAATTGTGCTGGCTATATCTTTAAACATTAAACTTGATGTTAATGCATACTTTTTCCTTCTGGTGTTCTTTATGTACCTCTAAATTGTTCACATTTGTAGTACGGTAAGCAATAGAAGGTTTAATGATGTCAAGTTCTTTAATCTACAGATAACTGATTAAAACATGACCCCTGCTGGGCGATTTTTTCTAATAAAGGTGGTGTTGTAAATGAGATGGCAGTTTTAACCCCTTCGCCGTGGGGCAAATTCTGCCGCGGTGTGAGGGGGGGGGGGGGTGTGGCGCTCGGGTACTCAAGACGGCTCCCGGCTGCCATGAGTCACAGTAGGCGGGAGCCGTCCGAACTCCGCCCACTGATTAATTCTCCTGCACAGGCGGGGAATGAATCGCACATGGGCGGAGCGGCAACGGTCTGACGGCTCCCAGCCGTCATGAGCACACGCCTACTGTGACTCATGACGGCCGGGAGCCGTCCTGAGCATGGAAGGAGTTAAAACACCTGAGATCAATTTACAGGCTTGAGGTGTTTACAAATGCAAGCAGCTGCAATGCGGGGCACAGGGTGACACATCTCATCGTAGGGTAAGGGGACTCAGTGTCCTTGGTGGGAGGGAGGGAGAGAGAGAGAGAGAGAGAGATAGAGAGATGGAGAGAGAGAGAGTGTGTGTGTACCCCCCTATTTTTCCTGCAATTTCTCAATCTGTTAGACCCCTACAACGTTTTATCGCCTCATCTTTCTGAAATCATCTGTAGTCATATCTCACACGTCGCCTCATTCTATTTCATCACTGTCTTTTCACACACTAACACTCTCTTTTTCCTGTAAACACAGAGGGGCATATTTAGATGTGTCACGCAGTCACCTTGCTGCACTGTGTGACAGTGAAAGGGCAGGAACGCTCTGTATTTAAAAGAACACGGCGTATTCCTGCCTCTTCCCTTGCACTGGAGACGTTTTGGCTGCCTAGCGCCAATGCCGACACCCTTGCACCTTGGTGCAAAGGTGCGTGTGTTGCATGGAGGATTGGTTTTGAGCAGGAAGAGGCACCTTTCGACACAAAATCAATCCTTGGAGGCATATTCCTATTACTATGTGTCCTGAAGAATGCAGCACACGTAGAAAGAGCAAGCAGCGAGGAGATATAAAGATATTTCTCCTCGTTACGCCTCTCCTGGGAAGCTGTATCTTTTTGGCCCATTCCCAGGTTTACCCGTTCTGATAAATCTGGGAATGCGTCAAAAACCATGGGAGAAGCATCGGAACAACCAAGCAATGCGGGAAACACCCTTTACAACGCAACTTTTACCACGCAGTGCTTTTACATCGCAACTTTTACAACGCAAACCATTACAACGCATTGCGCTGGGGGGCGCTCTAGGATAGGGAATAGATTTAATTTACTATCCAACACCTTCCCTACTATCCACTGGGACTGGAGTTGAATAGTAAATTAAACTATTCACTATCCAGCACCCCAAAGCGCTATGCGTTGTAATGGTATGCGTTGTAAAAACTGCTATGTAAAAGCATGCGTGGTAAAAGCATGCGTTGTAATGTCATACATCCACGCAATGCTCATGGAATGTCTCCCTGGGGCAGAGTTACGCAATGCAGTGATTTGCGCTGCGTTGCTTTACTCAAGATCTATGAAGCCACTCAGAGCCACACAAGGTGTCCTTGCGCATCTTCATAAATCTCATTTTTATGTTGCGTCTCGCATGTACCACTCTGCGTGGTGCAGGCACTATGCAACTGGGGTCATAAATATGGCTCTCATTTTTTTCCCCTTTGGTCCTATCCATATCAATATTTTAATTTCATATAATGTGGTAATGGCACATTGCATATATGTGACCATCGCTCTGCTCTCTGCAGAGAGGCCAAGGATGGAATGAGCATGTAATCTCGACACCTTTATGACCCAGAGATAGGCACTTTGAGAACTTCACACTGCCTTCAGTTTCAACTCCAGAACTCACTGTCATACTCGGTCATGAACACCCATACACACCCTGAAATCACCCAGACACAAATAAGTGGTTCAGTTCACAAAACGCAGTATAGAAGATTCATATGGTGTACAGTCTTAATATCGAGTCATTTATTTCGAATGGACATAATATCGACTAGAGAATATCGAGATGGCATTAATATCGAGGTAAGTAATATCGATTTATTTTTTATCGATTGTTATGTGTGTAAAAAATATCGATAGATAAAATATCGAGTAAGTAATATCGTAAGTAAAAAATATCGATTTGTTTATTAGTTTAAAAATATCGAAAGTTGTGTTATCGACTGTCATGATATCGCCTGTCATGATATCGACTCTTAATATGGATATATATAATATGTAATAGTTCAATGTACACTGTTTTAATGTTTAATAAAAACATTTTTTGTTAAAATATATTATTTTTATTTATTTATTTATATAGAATTAATGTTAAAAATAATTAATAAATTTAAAAAAAAATTAAATTACTATAATAATTTCTAGGAGCGGGTAGTGGGTTTTTAGGGGAATAGGGTGGGAAGTATTTTAAATATAATTAATTAAATATGTAAATATATTAATTGGTATTAATTAATTAAATATGTAAATATATTAATTGGTATTAATTAATTAAATATGTAAATATATTAATTAGTATTAATATTTAATTAATTGTTAAATTACTATTTAATTAAATATATAATATTTAATTGGTAAATATTTTAATTTAATAGCTTATTTGATAATTATGCTTATTTAAATAATTTATGTCATGTAGCGGGTTGTGGGATTATAGGGGAATAGGGTGGGAAGTAATTTAATTATAAGTAATTAAATATGGTAATTAATTAATTGGTATTAATAATTAAATAATTGTTAATTAAATTAAATATGTTAATTATATATAATTTAATTGGTAATTTATTTTAATAAATTGAATAATTGTTTATAATGTAAAATCTAATTTTTTATGTTATGTAGCGGGTTGTGGGTTTATAGGGGTATAGGGTGGGAAGTAATTTAATTATAAGTAATGACATATGTTAATTAATTAATTGGTATTAATAATTAAATAATTGTTAATTAAATAAAATATGTTAATTATATATATATATAATTATATATAATTAATATTATTATAATTATATATATAATTATATATATTATATATACTTATATAATTATATATAATTATATATATATATATATATAATATATATATATAATTAGATATATAATGATATATATAACATATATATATATATATAATTATATATATATTTATATATATATATATATATATATATATATATATATATATATATATATATATATATATATATATATTTGGGTAAAGAGGTCGTTTTAGTGTTCAGGGTTAGTTTTCTGTTTGGGTATTAAGGGGTATATGTTGTGTGCAGAGTCAGTTTTCAGTTTTTTGGTAAAGGGGTAATTTTAGGGTTCAGGGTTAGTTTTAAGTTTGTGGGTAAAGGGGTATTTTTATTGTTCAGGGTCAGTTTTCAGTTTTTGGGTAAATGGTTTTTTTTAGGTTTCAGGGTCAGTTTTCTGTTTGTGGGTAAAGGGGTATTTTTTGGGGTCAGGGTCAGTTTTCAGTTTGTGGGTAAAGGGGTATTGGTAAGGTTCAGGGTCAGTTTTCAGTATTTTGGTAAAGGGGTATTTTTTGGTTTTAGGGTCAGTTTTCAGTTTGTGGATAAAGGGTTATTTCTTGGGTTCAGGGTTAGTTTTCAGTTTTTGGGTAAAGGGGTATTTTTAGGTTTCAGGGTCAGTTTTCAGTTTTTGGGTAAAGGGGTATTTTTAGGGGTCAGGGTCAGTTTTTAGTTTGTGGGTAAAGGGGTCTTTTTAGGGGTCAGGGTCAGTTTTCAGTTTTTGGGTAAAGTGGTATTTTTATGTTTCAGGGTCAGTTTTCTGTTTGTGGGTAAAGGGGTATTTTTAGGGGTCAGGGTCAGTTTTCAGTTAGTGGGTAAAGGGGTATTTTTAGGGTTCAGGGTCAGTTTTCAGTATTTGGGTAAAGGGCTATTTTTTGGTTTCAGGGTCAGTTTTCAGTTTGTGGATAAAGGGGTATTTTTAGGGGTTAGGGTCAGTTTTCAGTTTTTGGGTAAAGGGGTATTTTTAGGGGTCAGGGTCAGTTTTCAGTTTGTGGGTAAAGGGGTATTTTTAGGGGTCAGGGTCAGTTTTCAGTTTGTGGGTAAAGGGGTATTTTTAGGGGTCTGGGTCAGTTTTCAGTTTGTCGTTAAAGGGGTAATTTTAGGGTTCAGGGTCAGTTTTGAGTTTGTGGCTAAAGGGGTATTTTGTGGGTTCTGGGTCAGTTTTCAGTTTGTGGCTAAAGGGGTGTTTTTAGGGTTCTGGGTCAGTTTGGGGTTTTAGGTTAGAGGGGTACAGGGTACAAATAAGGTTAATTTAAATGTCTATTAAATTAGTTAATTTTTAATACATTTTATATACAATATTTCTATTAATATACATTAAACACAATATTATATAATTATAAATAGTTATGTTGTAATGTTATGCGTTATAAAGGTATTTATTTTGTACAAATATTTATTGTACTTTAATGTGGTGTAATGGTATTTGCTTTGTTAAAGTTTCGTTGTAAAGGTACGCGTTGTAAAAGTATGTGTTAAAAGTTAATACATGTTTTATTAAATTTTATTAAATAGAAAAAAAATTGAAAAATAATTTTTAAATTATCTCATAAATTATTGGTAATTAGTTGTAAATTATTATTAATAGGAAAGTAAGATAAATAATGATAGTTATTTAGTATTTTTAAAATATTAAGTATTATGTGAAATTTAATTGGTAATCATTTATTAAAAATATTATATATATATATGATTTTTTCATTAATTTATTAATATATGAAGTATTTACTTTCCCTACTCTTGCACCCACTGGAGTGGGAATAGTAATTAGTATGGGTTCAGTGTCCAGCACCTTCCATGACTTTACAATTGGTGAAATGGGAATAGTAATTTGTATAGTTTTAATGTGTAGTATGGTTTTGTGAGTTTATAATTGGTGCAGTGGAAATAAGAAAACAATTTTTAAATAAATACTTATTATTGGTAGGATAATATAATCAAGTTTTTACATTACATAGAACTTTTATTTTCTCATTCTAATTATTGTTATTGTAGTACTTTAAATATTAATACATTTTTAAAAATATTAAAATTTATAAGGCATTTTTAAATAGAATATTTAATATGCAATTAATATTTATGTACAATAATAAAGAAGGAAACATACACAGGGTTAAATGCAATAAATGAAAAACGGTTTATTAACATATAAAAAATAATTTGTAACTAGACATGAATTTTTTATTTATATTGAATTTTTTTAATACACAGTTTTTATTATCCTAAAAAATATATGAAGTACATATATATGTTTTTAACACATAAATGATATTAACATAATTTTATGCTTTTTTTACATATATTCACATTTAAATAGTTTCAGAAACAAATTGGTAATATGTACTTTTTATTTAATAACAAAAAAATTTATCAGATATACATTGAATATATTGTCATTGAAAAATATGTACATTTATTTTGTAACAGTAACATTTTTGTTTTTTACCAAGTCATGTTATATTTTTTTAAATTATTATTATGAATATTGAACATATTTATATTATTAATTTTTACATACATAAACACCCCAATTTTTTTTTATATACATACATAATGTTTAAAATAATATTTCCAATTTTTAATAACACATTTTTGTAACAAACTTATATATGCAATTTTTTTTTACATATACATTATTTACTAAATGTATTTATAAATCATAAAATATTTTTTAAACTATAACATAACAGTTGAATAATTATTTCAAAGTAATGAATATTTATGAAATAATTTTCTACAATTTAAATAATTATTTACACTTTTTCTGTGTATTTTTTTAAGTGTTGGAATATAGAAATTAAAGAGCATTTAGCTGTATACAGGGACTACTTTTTAACCGCGTAATGTTACTTAGGCTTATTTGGTGCTTCAACAGATCGCGGTTGGATGCTGCTTCGCGTTAGAGAGGGTAAGTTTGTTTTAATTGTGTTTTATAAGTTAATGAACTTATTGTTAGTGTATGTGTGCTGTGTTTAGGTTTATGTAGGTAGAGTTACTAAGAGAAGATTGTGTGTTCGGTGTTAGGTAGAGTGTACGATATTAGATTTTTACCGCGTTTTTGTTGTAGGTGTGTGAGGTGAGGTAATATGTTTAAATGTTACTAAGATAATATGTTTGATGTATAAATATGTGTTTTTATATATGTATGGGTGTTTTTGTGTGGGTGGGTATGTATTTTATTTTTTCTAGGTTATTGTCGCGTTTCGCTGTTTTGGAGGACTTCCTTCTTTTTTGATCAAAGCTGTGTAACGAGTATTATATACTCTTATTTTTGCACACAAATTTTTGGGATTTCAAGTTTTCCTGGAGCGTTTTTTTTCCTGCATTACTGTTTTTCGGGTTTTCTATCGTATCTCGTGTCTACTGAAGTGGAAAGGAGTCGCTATGGATTTGCTTGTATTTTTGCATTTTTTTTTGGGCTTCCATGGATTGTATGGGTTTTTGGAATGGTGTCGTATGGATTGCTTGGAATTGGATTACGTTTGAAGCTGCAACAGAAATGTAAGTATTTTCAGAACATTTAATGGGTGGGGAAACTGTTTTAAATTTTGCTTTACTTACGTTGTATGTAACACTTTGTAAATACATTATCTAAATACATTTTATATATGTTAATATTATGTATTTGATAATTTAATTGCAAATTGTTACATGTTATAATCAAGGATTTTAGGAAAAAAATGTTTATTTTAACATGTATAGTTATGTAATGTTTTAAAGAATTGTTTTTGCTATCATTGATAGATATTCTAGTCCTTTGCTAGTTGGATAGAGGGTAACTTGACTTTGGAGTGTGTTATACATTTTTTTAGTTTCTTTGGTGAGTTTAGGTCCGATCAAAGTTACTGATTGCTCCATTCGGAGCTCCTGGTAACTTTGTTCTTTTTGTAAGGATTGTATTAATTTGTGAAGGGTAGGCGTTCCTCGGCCTGTAGTTGCTTGGAAGGCATTGTGCCATCCTTCAACTGCATTGTTTGTTTTTGCTTCCTTATTTAGTGTGCTAAGGTAGACATTCCACCAAGCTATTTGGTATTTGGGTTGTCTTCTATGGCCTGATCTGTGTAGCCTTCCTACCCATGTGTCTTCGAAGTAGTCAAGCATAGGGCTTAGTTTATCTTCGTTTCTTTTATAGTAGGGGCTGTCTATTAATAAGTTATAGTGCTCAGTTACATCTGTTAGTGGAACATAGGCTAGGGCGATGAGTTTTTTAATTTGATAAGCAAATGTGCTATCAGTGGCGTATTGGATACTCAAGGTTGATTTTTGTAGATGTCGCCAGATACATTGATTGAAGTGGTAATAGCAACCTTGTATTGCTGTGTGTGGGTATGTTTTAAGGATGCTGTTTATCATTGCTTTTTCAAAGTCAATGATAATTTTTTGTGGAAAATAGTTGTTAGTATGTTGCTTGACTTCAGTTAGTATTTCTTGATAGGTAGCTTGCTGTTTGTTTGGTAGAAGGGCATAAAGGAATGGAATATTTGCATTTTGGAAATGACCATGGATGGTGTATAATTGATAAAATTGTTTGGGGCATACAGAAAAAGTACCGTCCATCATCCAAGTTTGGCATTGGGTAAGTTTAGTCATGTTGTTTGCTGTGGCAAACACTATAATTCTTTTATCTTTTGATTTGTTGTCATAGAGTATAAAATTTTCTTTATTGTGAGTTACAGAGAGTTCAGGGGGAATTTGGACTTCTTCTAAAGTTTTTGGTGTGGGAGGAGTAGTGCATGTTGCTCTTTTTTGTCTAGCTACTGTTCTTTTAAGGGATTCAATAGATGGTAATTGGCTAGAAGCATGTTGGGGAAGTACACTTAAATGGTGTTTCAGAATAGCAGTTGTTGGTTCATCAGTTCTAGTACTAGCTTCTTTAAGGGAATCTAGCATTTGTCTAATCTCTATTTCTGTTACATTGGGTGGGTGATTATGTTCTTTGGTATAAGTAACAGTAGTTTCCTGAGTTATAGCTCTACCATAACATTTGTTGGCATAATATTTCGTACACTTCCAAAACACTTTCAAATCTTTTTGTTTCTCTTGAGTGTAGACATATCCCATGTAACAAAGAAGCATTTTCCCTTTTTGTGAATAAATGAATTTAGCTCCTTCAGTCATGATTGTATTGTAGTGCTAGGAGGTAATTAAAAGAGAATGTAATTAAATTTTTAGAAAAAATAATGTTCTAATCACATTATACAGTTTCATACATTTTTATTTTACCTGTAAATGTTTTGATGATTTCAAGTCGTTATTTCCAGCTGTTGATGTTCTTCAAACTGTTATTTTCTGTGTATATCTTTTTGTACCTGTGGCAGTTGAGAAAATGTGTAGAAATATTTTATTACTATTTATGATATTTTGATAGACGTTTTTAGCTACTTTCTATTTAGTTACCTATCTATTAAATGTCGAATTTACATTTCTAATATATACTTACTTATTTATATGTAACTTTTGATGTCCAGGTGTTGTGTAGGTCTTCTGTTTTTTCTTTTTGTCTGTAGGATGAGTGCTAAAAAAAAACCATATATTTGAGGTATTTTGCTTTTAAATATAGGTGTGAGCTTTGAGAGTTACATTTTCGCTGACTAATAATGTAGTAGTACTTACTTTAGATATGTGTAGCTCTCTTTCTGTTGAAGTCAATCAGTTTTCTTTCTGAAATCCTGCAGAGTTTCGTCTTCCTTTAGTTAGGAGATGTATACTGCGTTTTTAGTTTGCTATGATCTCGTTTATATAGTATTAGGTTAATTGTTTCAGAAATAGGATTGGTTGTTTAAATTGACAGTCTGTTTTTATTTGTGGATTTGAATTTTTTTCTCTGTTATGCTAATTGCTTTCCTTATATGGGTGACGCCAATTAACGTTTATTGAATGTGTAAGGCCTTATTTTGTATAGGTAATGTTATCTTGATATTTGTAAAGTGGAGGAATATATATGATTAGCTGTAAGAAATGTGTAGCGGGTCGAAACATTGTTTATGTATTATAAAATGTATGTTAGTATTTATTGTGTGTTATAAATGTTATGAAAATATATAATATATTTTATCTATTTATATTAACAATATCTGATTTATTATCATTAGTATGACTGAATTATTAAATAATAAAGTCATTTATTCTAGGATGTATTAATGGCGATATTTTTAAAAATCGATAACTTTGCTATCTATATTTTTGTAATCGATATTTTGACTGTTGTTATATAAATATGTAATAATCGATGTTTTAGAAATCGATAATGTTGTCAGTCGATATTGTTGTAGTCGTTGTTTTTAGTAGTCGATATTGTGGAATCGATATTTTTGATGTTTGTTGTTTAAGTATAGTCAATCGATAATTTTGTTGTTGATAATTAGTCATCGATATTTTGTCCAGTCGATATTCGGTCTGTCGAGGTTATGTCAGTGATCCGATTCATATATTGCCTGAAAATAAACCTACAGAAACACAACACCTGGAAAAAGCAAATACTCTCAGGGAATGCCAGATAAAGTGAGTCATGAAACCTAAGCAGGGACTGCTTCGCTGATATGGATTCTCCGCTGCGTCCCGAACTGGAAACAACCTTTACAACGTGGTCATTACGCCGCGATACCTTTACAACGCGGTCGTTACAAAGATTAGGGCCGGGCTCTGATCTATTATGTTCGAGTGAGCAGAATTAGCAGATGAGTGGCTAACGTGGCAGGCCATAGCGCGGTGACACACTAGTACAGTGTAACCATGCGCTTTACAAGCTTAATAATAAATAAATAAATAATAAATAGTACGCAATGCATTTACATCGCAAGTCTTTACAACAAATTCCACTAGGTGTCGCTGAGGTATTGGAAATTAATTGCAACACCTTCCCTACTGTTGCGCAAACTGGAGTAGGAATAGTAAATAATACTATTCCTAAGTCCAGCGCGCGCCCTAGTGGAAGTCATTGGAAAGACTTGCGATGTAAATGCAATGCATATTGACAACGGGGTCATTGTAACAATTGAGTAATAATAGCATGCAATGTAATGCATTGCGTAGTAAAGTACTATATTTCAGCCGCGGTCGGTAGGGGAGTACCTGCCGGGGCGGTGACGTGGGGAGGGGGAGTGTGGGGGTTAGTAATGTATGGATAATGGATGTTTGCAGGTAAGTAAACATATAAATAAATCAAACAAATTTCGTTGCGTGCACTCCATCCCCAAATGCAATGCAGTGTACGACACAAAATACGTTTGATTTATGTATATGTTTACTTACCTGCAAACATCCATTATCCATGCATTACTAACCCCTACTCTGCCCCTCCCCCTCCCCACGTCACCGACCCAGCAGGTACTCCCCTACAGACCGCGGCTGCTATATTTGTCTCAAACACATTGTTGGAAAGAAAGGTAAATACATGAATATAGGACCTGTGGAACCGGTTTCAATGTCAGTTTTCGAATACTACTCGGTCTGAGCACTGGCAGCAACCACCCCACTTAAAGCTCTCAATTCGGTAGCAGTAACAGATGATATTCACGGTGTTCTGAAAAGGCAAAATGGTGTCCCTGAAGGCTCCATTAAAGCCAATAATGATTATGTAGACAATAAAGAGTGTGCAATGCTGGAGACACCAGCTCACATTTTTGTAGTTGCATGCGTTGTCCTTGAAGTTGCATTTTGCATGTGTTGAAGGGCGCAGCTTCTTTATCATATACTCAGGTGAAGGTGAACGGCAGTGCTGCTGTGTAGGCTGAATGACTCGCGTATTATCAGCATGTGTATAGTGCACACTCTGCCACAAGAGTGGCTTCGGAGCACTTTTGGCACTGCTGTGACTCATTGAGTTTGGGATGATGTATGATAGGTATTTGTAGTATATGGTTATTATTGTTCATGTGCTCTTGTACATAATGTGTAATTGCTATCCTTGCTAGTTTCTAGTTTAGTATTGGAATCAGCACTTCCAAATGCTCATTCTGTGTTCTACCTTTATTAACCTTTATGTAGAATGTTAAGATCAGATGCTACACTCTCTTGGTGAGTGAACTGGGTGTCCTGCGGGTTGGCAATAAAGGATACTGACACAACTACAACGTTTCCTGTGTCACTACTTTTAGAAGATACTACTGAATTTTGGCGACAATGTGGGATATTAAAGCCAACCCCGGACCCACAGCGTTTCTTTATAATTGGGTATTCTGTTCTTTGTTTATGTATACGAAGGTGGACAAATAACTACGGAAACCACCGCTACTACTACTGGAGATTTGCAAAGTGAGTGCCTACGTGTTGCTCTACTGCCTACAAGTCAGGTAAAACATTTTTTTTTCAACTTCCACTTTCTTCATTGCTGTTTCCACTACTGTGCCATTGCCTGCATTTTTCAAACTGCCTCGCACTCACCAATTTTTTCCAACATTCGTAGCTACTCTCCTACTCCAGCGTTCCAACGTCTTCCTTCTTCCAATTGATGATGAATTGGTGCGCACCCATGGTATTATGGGATACCTTCACCGGTCACATTGCGTGATCCCTACGTGCCGCCATTTTGTTGCATTGCATTGCGCGTCTCTTAGCAACGTCCCTGCTATCATCGCGTCAATTTCTGAGTATGGAATACAGAGCCTTCTTTCTTCCTTGTTAAAAAAATCGATTTCAGTAGATTCAATTCTTACATCGCATCACTCTGCAACTACTGAGTACTGGTTGGTCTAATCTCTTTTTTACTCTTTTATTTTATCTATGCATGTTTGTTTGAGAACATGGAGAGAAATTCAGAAAGCACATCTTCTTTGCCTAGCGTTATTAACAACTTAATTGTAGGTATTATTTGAACACTCCCAAAGAGTTTCTCACCAATCCTGGTGAGCCTGTTGTCAAATGGACAGATTGGAAGGAGTATTTACTCAATTATATTGCCACGTTAGAATACAACAGTGGTACTCTTTCACCTGACAGAAAAAAAAGAATTCTCATGCACTGCCTTGGCCCTGAAGGTCTCGGAGTTTACAACCAAATGCAGAAAGCAGAAAGAGCTGTTGATGTTGATATTTCTAAGTGTGCAATTCTGGATTTGGATAATCATTTTTCTCCCATTGTGTGCGTAGACATTTCCGGACGTACATTTTTTACAAAAGAAAACAACAGCCGAATGAATCCATCGAGGATTATATTTATTGTTTAAAAACTCTTGCTATTCCTTGGAAATTTGGAACACTTCACAACGACATGTATACAAGACAAGCTCTGGATTGAAGGAGACTCATGCCGTTAAGATATTACTACTCTTATTAAAAAAGCTGAACTTTTCCAAAAGAAGTGCAAAGGCTATTTCAGCCAGTACAGAGAAACATCTATCAGTTCAGTTTCATCCAAGCCTAACGGAAAATCTAACTTAAGTGTTCCGCTGGATAAACGCCCGGTCAACTACAAGTTACCTGACAAATGTACTGACAAATGTACTCCAAAATCTCAAGGAAATGCTTATAATGTTGCATGTTATAGAAGTGGCAGCACTAAGCATAATGCCAGTTCAGACCAGTGTTATGCTAGATCTACAAAATGCCTTAATTGTGGGATTGTAGGCCATTTGGCTAAAGTTTGGAGAAGAAAAAAGAATAAGAAATTTAACCAAGATGCTTGCCTCACTGAGAATTCAGATTCTTCCTGAAATTGATTCAGAGGATTCTGATAGTTCTCATTTTGGTTCCATCCCTACTTCCAATTGAAAAGTGTTGTTCTTAATATCACTGATACTGATAAAAATAAACCTTTGTGTATAATCAATTTTGGAGGTATTCCTTTACAGGTGGCTGCTGATTCCGGATCCCCTTTCACAATCATTGTTCATTCCATTTGGGATGACAAGTTTGTAAGTGTTTTAGGTCCACATTTAGGGGTCGATTCCGATCCGGTAAAAAAATCCGGCGTACGATTCGTATTCGTAGCCGATTCCGTACGAATGGGAAACTACCGTCCGACCAGCGAATTCCGATCCGTTACCGTTGAATTCCGTACGATTTGCTATGATCCGTACGAATGACATTCGTATACCCGTACGAATAAGCCTCGGGCAGACCACCGTACGATTCGTAATCAGTCCGTACAAACTCACTATTCCGATTCGGAACGAAATGCCAGAGCGAGATACGTACGGGCCAAAGTATTCACGCATCAACATTGATTCGTATGGGACATTCGCATCACTGCAAGCTCCACCAATACATACTACACGCACAGCCCTCGGCAAAGCCTACGCGAACACCCCCACCCGCCAACGGCCCGTACTACTCACTCGCACGCACAAGTACGACACGCACAGCCCTCGGCCAAGCCTACGCGAACACCCCCACCCGCCAACGGCCCGTACTACTCACTCGCACGCACAAGTACGACACGCACAGCCCTCGGCCAAGCCTACGCGAACACCCCCACCCGCCAACGGCCCGTACTACTCACTCGCACGCACAAGTACGACACGCACAGCCCTCGGCCAAGCCTACGCAAACACCCCCACCCGCCAACGGCCCGTACTACTCACTCGCACGCACAAGTACGACACGCACAGCCCTCGGCCAAGCCTACGCGAACACCCCCACCCGCCAACGGCCCGTACTACTCACTCGCACGCACAAGTACGACACGCACAGCCCTCGGCCAAGCCTACGCGAACACCCCCACCCGCCAACGGCCCGTACTACTCACTCGCACGCACAAGTACGACACGCACAGCCCTCGGCCAAGCCTACGCGAACACCCCCACCCGCCAACGGCCCGTACTACTCACTCGCACGCACAAGTACGACACGCACAGCCCTCGGCCAAGCCTACGTGAACACCCCCACCCGCCAACGGCCCGTACTACTCACTCGCACGCACAAGTACGACACGCACAGCCCTCGGCCAAGCCTACGCGAACACCCCCACCCGCCAACGGCCCGTACTACTCACTCGCACGCACAAGTACGACACGCACAGCCCTCGGCCAAGCCTACGCGAACACCCCCACCCGCCAACGGCCCGTACTACTCACTCGCACGCACAAGTACGACACGCACAGCCCTCGGCCAAGCCTACGCGAACACCCCCACCCACCAACGGCCCGTACTACTCACTCGCACGCACAAGTACGACACGCACAGCCCTCGGCCAAGCCTACGCGAACACCCCCACCCGCCAACGGCCCGTACTACTCACTCGCACGCACAAGTACGACACGCACAGCCCTCGGCCAAGCCTACGCGAACACCCCCACCCGCCAACGGCCCGTACTACTCACTCGCACGCACAAGTACGACACGCACAGCCCTCGGCCAAGCCTACGCGAACACCCCCACCCGCCAACGGCCCGTACTACTCACTCGCACGCACAAGTACGACACGCACAGCCCTCAGCCAAGCCTACGCGAACACCCCCACCCGCCAACGGCCCGTACTACTCACTCGCACGCACAAGTACTACACGCACAGCCCTCGGCCAAGCCTACGCGAACACCCCCACCCGCCAACGGCCCGTACTACTCACTCGCACGCACAAGTACGACACGCACAGCCCTCGGCCAAGCCTACGCGAACACCCCCACCCGCCAACGGCCCGTACTACTCACTCGCACGCACAAGTACCGCAAGCACACATAACGCCAACACCAAAACGACCACAATGACCTTGCTAACGAGTCGCACTACCACACTGAACATGTCTCCTGTGTACACACCTTTGACAATCAATGTCCTGGTCACAGCCAAGCAGCCAAACAGAGGACAACACCAACACCCACCCCATATAACACCCACCCCAACAATTCAAATTAAGCCACACCCACCATTTGACCAATAAAAGGGACCACACATACAACCCATCATCCTTTGCAACATACCCATTCTTGCGAGGAAACTGAGAGCACACAAACTATTGCAGACACATACCTTCACACATACACCCTATCACATCTACACCAACACCACCTCCTTCACAATCACAAACACACACCCTCATCCATACACACCATCACACCCTCAATCACATACACCTCACACCATGACCCCACCCAAGAATCCAAAATTCACCAACACGGAGATGGAGATACTTACTGATGAAGTCATCAGAGTCGAGCCGCAGCTGTTTGGCGCATTGGTCAGACAGACCAGCCTGGCAGAAAGAACACGCCTGTGGGAGAGGATTGCAGACCGGGTCAATGCTGTTGCACCCATCAGACGCTCCAGGGATGATTGCCAGACCAGGTGGTACGATCTGCGGAGGATGGTGAAGAAAAAGATGGCACAGGATTACGCCAATGCACACCACACTGGAGGCGGTGGTCCCCGCAGACCTCCTGTATACCAGCCCTGGGAGGAGAAGGTCATGGTCCTACTGCCAGCGGTGGGAGTACATGGAATAGAAGGAGCCATTGAGCCTGGTGAGTGTACAAAAAACACAAGTTACATGGGTAGACTAACAACAGTGCCCAGCAGCGTGGGGTGGGTGGCCATGACTCCAAGCAGTACACAAGCAAATGGTGGTAGTTGCAAGGGGGAGGCACATAGGGTGCAATGTGTAGGGTAAGAGGCTGCTCTCATGCCATATGTCCCAGGGACACACACAAGCATAATGCCCAATGCACAGGGATAGGTAAACATCACACAAGATACTAGACCACAGCTGCTAAATATTTACATTTTGCTGACACACCTTTCAGAGATGCATCATTTTGTGACAAAGTAAGGCAGTGTAGCAAGAGAGCAAGCACAATCTACCTGTCTCCATCCCTGTCTCGCCCTCTGTCCCTGTCTCCCTCTGTCGCCCTCTCCCTCTGTCGCCCTCTCCCTCTGTCGCCCTCTCCCTCTGTCGCCCTCTCCCTCACCCTCTCCCTCTGTCTCCCTCTCCCTCTGTCGCCCTCTCCCTCACCCTCTCCCTCTGTCGCCCTCTCCCTCTGTCGCCCTCTCCCTCACCCTCTCCCTCTGTCTCCCTCTCCCTCTGTCGCCCTCTCCCTCACCCTCTCCCTCTGTCGCCCTCTCCCTCTGTCGCCCTCTCCCTCTGTCGCCCTCTCCCTCACTCTCTCCCTCTGTCGCCCTCTCCCTCTGTCGCCCTCTCCCTCACCCTCTCCCTCTGTCTCCCTCTCCCTCTGTCGCCCTCTCCCTCACCCTCTCCCTCTGTCGCCCTCTCCCTCTGTCGCCCTCTCCCTCACCCTCTCCCTCTGTCTCCCTCTCCCTCTGTCGCCCTCTCCCTCACCCTCTCCCTCTGTCGCCCTCTCCCTCTGTCGCCCTCTCCCTCTGTCGCCCTCTCCCTCTGTCGCCCTCTCCCTCACTCTCTCCCTCTGTCGCCCTCTCCCTCTGTCGCCCTCTCCCTCACCCTCTCCCTCTGTCTCCTTCTCCCTCTGTCGCCCTCTCCCTCACCCTCTCCCTCTGTCGCCCTCTCCCTCTGTCGCCCTCTCCCTCACCCTCTCCCTCTGTCGCCCTCTCCCTCTGTCGCCCTCTCCCTCACCCTCTCCCTCTGTCTCCCTCTCCCTCTGTCGCCCTCTCCCTCTGTCTCCATCAGTCAGTGTTTGTCCCTCGGTCACCTCAACGCACATCCCTGGGGCACACACACAGTTGCACACAAGCACTGCACAGGCCTCACAAACTCCATAGAGCTGAATGTTAAGGGATGTCTCACAAGTACCAGCAAGCATCTGCTATGTGCCTGTAAGACACCCACCATTTGCTGTCAAGACTGTACTGTGTCAGGACACACATCTCAGAAAGCTCTATAGTACACAATGGGCACAGGTGTAGGCAGCACAAGTCCCTCCTGTGCTCATTGCCAACACAAACATCAGGACAAGGTCACACATCCTGTGCACCAACACAAATCCAACATAATGGCAGCATGCCACATGAGGGGACAGCCGAAACATGAACAATGGACGCTTGCAATTCGCAAACAAAGTAATAGCATGGCCTGTTGTACACACCCCTTACATAAACTCATCCCCGGGGGACAGGCGTTGTATTGCAACACTGTCCCAATTGCCATGTACCACAACAAAACACGTACTCATATGAATATGCATACAACTCTTACATGCACATAACAGAAGCTCCAGTCCATTGTGCCCCTCTAAAAAAGCTTGTGCCCCATCTCATTACCTTTGTGGATGTACATAAGTACCAACATGGACATGGGTATTGACAAGGTGATGCGTCTCAGAGAAGTGCCAAGTTCTAAAGCCATGATCTACAAGTGGGTGTACAGGTCCAGGGGTGTTGGCATTGTTTGGCCAGCATGGAACAGCAAAAGACATCCAAAGTTGTAGCTGACATGCTAAATAATGATGCTCTGTCTCTTACATCAACATGCTGCATCTAAACTCTGTGCATGCTTGACGCACACATAAGAATTTACACCACATCCAGGATGTTGCGTGAAACTTACAAATGCTTTACACGTGTGGTGCCGGCAACACAAGACACAGCAATGGCTGTGTCAGTCATTGTCAAGAGATTGGAAGAATGTATATACCCCATCGTACTATTGTTTTTTCTACCACTAAATACACAACTGTACAATGTCAACAATGTATAGCTTGTGGAACAGTGATGCTGATAATGGATTACCAAACCACATGTCACTTGATATAGCCCTAACAGTGTCTCTCTCTCCCCCACACACAGGGCAACGTGCGGATCTCCCCCCCAGCCAGGGGGGCCAAGGATCCCAGTCCCAGGCTCAGCAGGACCCACACCCCACCGCCAGCGCCGTCCCTCAACGCACTGTGGATGACCCCAACCAACCTGGCTCCTCTGGATCCCAAACCCCTGCAGCAACTATACCAGCTACATCTCAGCCAACCACCGGACCCATTCCCACCACATCCCAGCAGACAGGTCAGAGCCCTGCCCATGATTCACAATCGAGCCAGTCTGAAAATGAGGGACACCCTTTGTCGGGCGCCCCTGAGGTTGGTGACAACCTCCACCCTCCCAGCACTCGGGGGGCCCGTCGATCGGATGTGCCCACAAGCGCAGGCCGTGCTCATGTGGGTCAGGGTGGTGGGAGTGGCGCAAGGCGGAGGCGAGAATCTGGCCAGTCAGCTGCAGGGACCGGTATGGCTGAACTCGGTAACATCCTTGAGGCATACCGGCGGGACACCAGTGAGGTAAGCCAGCTTGCGGAGACCCTCAACCAGCTCCAAGAACAGCAGGCAGAGCAAATAGCCAGGCAAGACCTGCATTATGGACGGGTGGAGGCACACCAGGCTCAGCTCTTGATGGTGCATAGGGACATTGTCCATGTGCTACGTCAGATGGCTGCCAACATGGAGCCCCCTCCCTGTGTCACAAGGCCAGCAACATCACGGCAAAGTGCAACACCTGCCACAGGGAGGGAGGAGGTTGAACCCTCTGACGTAGCGTCCCATGCACCGCCCATGCCTGCACATGAGGGTCCCCCAAGGAAGGCGGGTCGTCCACGCCGAAGACGTTGAGGGCCTGTGGCCCATGGACTCCTCCCAGGACACTGCACCTGGCATATAGCCCCTGGGTGCAACAGCATCCCCTATGAGACTCTCCCACATGGACTTGCTGGTCCCAGTCTGCCCAATGATGTCAGGCACTGTGGGCTAGACTCTGTTGACTGAAACAGTAAGGCTTCTCATCTCCAGCAGTGAATTTTGGATTCCCCCCCCTTTCTGTACAGCACCTATTCACGTTTCATGCACTAGAGCACCCAATAAATAATGTAAACATCATACGCATTTGGTGAGTAATCTTTGAAACAGCATACATGTATAAGTGTCAGCAAATGTCATAAATGCAAGGTATACAACAAACAGCAGTCATCCACACACTTGGATCTGAATCTGAGTGAGGACACACATTGGTCAGATTTTTCCACTAACTACATACATGGATGGCAAGACACACCTGTGTGGGACAGTCAATGCTGGAGGGGGGATTGAATCCCAATACTGCTAGCACAGGCAGGCCCAGGAGAGTCACTTTGAGGAGTACATGTCAGTGTCACAAAAGTAGTAGTCCATGTAGGGAGTACCTACAACTGTGTCCTCAGGTATATGAGCTACCATCAGCATGATGCATTACTGTGTATGTGATTAATGCCGCACAGGATTACGGTGGCAGGACAGACTGTGGGCAATGGGCCGGAGCACTCTACACAAGCACACCTGATTAGGTGACCTACCCCTATGGAGCTACAAGTACTATACAACTGTAATGGGAGCAATGCATACAGAAAAACTACACACATCAGACAAATACCAACCCCGGAACGGCCAAATCACACCACACCCAAGAGACAGGGTCATGGTGTGTGTCCCATGTGCCAACTTGACTGACTGTGACAGCAATGTTGAAGTGGTGTGAGCATGTTGTGTTCTGGCATGTGACTGTAAGCTAACAGTTTTCGGATCTAGTGGTGTTCACAAGCTAACACTGTACAATATTGTGCCTATGTAAGGTGTGTGTGTGTTGGACACGCCACATGACCTGGTGGTACGTAGACCCAATGTCATGTGAATCTGCATAGTTGTGCCAGTATGTGTTGCACACACACGCATAGCAGCAGCTATGGCTGAGTACACAGCATTTTCATAGCACGAGGGTGAATGTCTGGTGTTGTCTGTGTGTAGGGTGGCATGAACATGCTCTATTAATGGATGGAAGGAGGGTCATCCTGTAGGTGTCTGTGTTCCTGGATAGTGTGTGCTGCATGGTGGTGGTGTATGCAGCTGCAGCAATGAGTGAAGACATGACGGCAGGAGGGGTGTGACTAATTGCTAAACAAACACATAACACAAGGGCACCCGCAATGCACAAAGTGACATGTGGATGTGAAGGCAGGAGTGTCTGCCTCACTCAGGATCACTGACAACTAAATGGCACAGTAATCACCACACATCACAGTCACTGGATCAGGGCCCTTACGGTCAAGTGGGGCACAAGACACACAGCGTCTGCAGGTGTATACAAGAGCTAGTATGTTCAAAGGAAAACTGCACCAACAAAGACATGTACCTCACACACAACATAGTATTCTAGCCTTCACCCACCCCATGCGTGTGGTCAATATACAGTTACACACCTAACAAGCATGAGGTAACTACGTTCAAAATAGTATATGTGCACATTAGACGGACATGTGTGTAGAGCCACAAGCAGGCACTATATTCTGTAGGAGTCAGACGTCATGCACAACATGATAATCTACATTGTGAGCCCATGGAGCTTTCTCAATCATACATGTGCATTGTCAATAAGTCCAATTTACACTAATCATGATGTCACCTGTAATGCCGCTTTACGAATACCTACAAGGCTGTCAACGACTGGCCGTACCTTTCTTCATCTGACTGGTGTGATGCTCTAAGGGTTCCACCTCCAAATAGCCCATTGGTCTGAGTACAAACAACAGACACAAAAGGGTGATCAGGCGAGGGAAGGAGAGGATGGGAACTGCTGGGAGGGAGACCTGAAACAGAGGCAATTAAGCATTAGGACAACATTCTCATGTCACAGACACTTCAAAAACCTCATTGGCTACACTGTACCAGTCACACCTGTGAAGTGTACTGTCTGGTGACAAATAATGATGATTAATCATGCCATCACATGAGATTCGATGCTGTGACACAGACACATAGAAACTGGGACAGTCTGTCATCCATTCGCGTCATGTGTAACGCTCACAAGTGAGCACCCCTGCAAAAAGATCTATGTAGTATAAACACATTCCCAGGCACAGATGAGGTAGACCTCAGTAACAAATGGAAACATATGGAAATCCAACTACCGCTAACTCTAAAGTCTGTATGTGATATTGGTTAGCCATAAGGGCCCTGTAGGCTAACTTGAGCAAATCCACTACAGCTGTTAGTATCACATATGATGAGGAAGCTAATGATCGACATGCAATGAAGGCACTCGGTAGCCAGTCTTTTGGTGTGTCAAGTATGCATCACAATGCTAAACATGATATGCATGTCCAAAAAATATTACGTGCAAGTGATGTCCATCCAAGCTACATAATCAGACCCTACCATAGCACAGTCATGGTGCCGGCGACCAGAGATTCATGTGAATGACCGCACTCCACTGGTGCTACACAGAAATTCACATGTGCATCTTTCACACTTTTCACTTTGTCATGCTAAACATACATGGCATCATGTGCATCTAAACATCACGGCTACTCACTGTGAAGGCTGGCGTAGCAGTATTCTCAACCTGCACTGAGGTAACGACATGACAGTGACATGATATACTGCTGCAAGGGGCAATGCATCCATGTTAACTGATTCACAGGACAGTTGTCTTAAGATGTGGAACATACACTGGGCAACACCAACACCACATGGTTTCATGGTAATCACACTGGATTGGCCCACAAGCTGGAGGTGAGGATCCAGTCACATTCCAATGCACACAGTGAGGCTGCAATCCCCCACAGAGTCCGTGGTTGTGAGCTCTGACACAATGTCATGCCATGGTATGTGCAATGTTGCTGTGGCAATGTCTACACACATTGATGCATTCACCAGAGTATCAAAGTACAACAGATGACAGAAGGGGTGACTATCCTGTCATGGGAGTGGCCATACATGTCATGAGGTACATAATGGAGTAGCATGTATGCAAGATGACACCACATGCACATGAACATGTACCACACATTTCTACACATACCAACGCTAAACAGCCTCATATGAGTCCTTACCCAAATTGACTTCTCCACATGTTCAAGCATGCTCCGTTGATGTGGCTGACGTTGCAATCATAATGAGCAGTAGCAGGATGACCACGATGTACCCCAACGGACAACAGGCAGGGCAAGCTGTGGATGAGAGTGGCACACGAGGGGTCACGTTCGGTATAATGTCATTTTGTCATTGTCTGTTGAATAGCCAGATGTAGTATGACACCTGTACATTCCGAGTGCACTCATAGCACATATGTGTGTAGCATTACAACTGAACATGTGACACAGCATAACACACATCCAAGTGATCTTGCTTACAGTCTGTTGCATACATAGCATGCTACCCATGCTACTCTATAGTCCATCTTTTACTTAAAAGACGAAAGGACTCACCATCATGAAAAGTGGTTGCGGATGAGGTGACCGCGGATATCATCTTCACCCTCCTCATCACTGGCATCCTGGCCAAGGCCTTCATCCTCAACGGGCGGATGTTCCAGCTCATCAGGATCCAGGTAGAGTGGCACAGCCTTCTCCACTGCCATGTTGTGCAGCATGCAGCACACGGTGAAGATGTCACACACCTTGCTTGGGCTGTATCTGAGGGCTCCGCCTGTCTTGTCCAGGCACCTGAAGCGGCTCTTCAGGAGTCCAAAGGTCCGTTCGATCACCTGCCTGGTCTTCACATGTGCATTGTTGTAACGCTGGTCTGCAGCTGTCCTGTGGTTGCGTAGTGGAGTCATTAGCCACGGCATGTTTGGATATCCAGCGTCTCCTGCAATTTGTAATCATGTACAAGAGTGAATCATATGATGCAGATCATGAAGTTGTGACATACTGACATACAGAGCTCACAGTGTATACTCACCAACTAGACATGCCCGGTGGTTGTGCAGCTGCAGCATCATCTGTGGTACCCTGCTACGCCTCATGATGAAAGCATCGTGGCACGATCCTGGATAACGGGCACAAACATGTGAGATAATCATGTTGGCAAGACACACCACCAGGGCATTTATCGAGTGGTAGTGTTTCCTGTTGCGATACGCTTGCTCCTGAGCCTGTGGTGGGACAAGAGTAACATGTGTACCATCAATTGCACCAATTACATGTGGCATACGGCCCAGGCCATAGAATTCCCCCTTGACATCTGTCAACTCTTCTGGAGTAGGGAATGCAATGAACTCATCAAGGTGGAGCAACATTGCTCCCAAAACATCACCCAATACCCGGCTAAACATGGTCTGAGACATCCCTCCCACATCAGCTATGGTAAATTGGAAGGTACCTGTGGCAAAGAAATGGAGGGCTGCCATCACCTTTACCTTGGGTGTCAGTGCACTTGGATACATGTGGTGTGGTTGTAGGTGAGCCTCAAGCCTGCCCGTCAGGTCCCTGATCAACTGTCGGCCGAAGCGATATCGACGGATGCAGTTGCGCTCCCTCATGGCTTCCAAGTCAGGCAAGGGCCTTTCCAGAGGGGGTGCCCTGCAAGACACAATTTTAAGGAAATGTCTACAACTGTCTGACTAAGACTATAACTATGTACATGGCACAAGCAACACTTCTTCTAATAATGTAGACAATTTGGAGTGTGGCGTGGGATACACACAGATGCCAGCTCCCACACACTCCTCCGTGGCGAAGGAAAATACCTGTAGTGTGTGGAATGGATGTGACATGCATACAAGCCTTCTGATGTAAAGGTCTTAGTGACCATGACAATGTATCATGTCAGTGAGACACGTCTTGTCAATGTCAGTAGGAGGTTGTCTGCACACCCAGAGGGCAGACTGCAATACACACACACACCACATGTGCAATCATTTGCACTGTTCAGCCTTAGTCAAGTTGCGGTGTGTACTTTCAGTGACAATTACATGACCATCATCATACAGCATGATAATTACATTTGTCACTGACGGTCTGTGATGCCATCACACATGTGAACGGGTCATTAACACACGTGGCATGGTGTGTGTACATTAGTCACCCTGCCATCACAGCAAGGACACAACATAGATGCTCCTACAGCAGATGCACAGTACTTTCAAGGACTAGTTACTTACCTTTTGTAAACCAATATCTGTAAGGAACAGTGGGCAGTAGCAAAGTGTCACATTTCAATACATACATAGCTTAGGACTAATTTGCCTCCCTGGGTGTCATCGATCTGACCAGTGAGTGGTGGCTATCCAGGCCACACCGGAACAAAACTAGTGTTGTTGATTGGCGTCCGAAAAGGGCGTGGCCACGTTTTGGCCGTACCTACAACGCATACACTGGCAGCTGTTACACACACATATCCCACAGAGAGTGTGGGTAGCAGGCAAAGATGCATGTCAAGTAGCTAAACATCACTCCCAGAGTCAGGGAGGATGATGACATCTTTGCGTAGTGCCTGTACCTCTTGGATACCCTCTACAGCGTAGGTAACGGGAATGTGTTCTGTGGTTTTGAGGGCTGCATGCAGATGCTTCCTGGGATGGGGTGGTAGGACAGGGAACATGGTCAGTCCGGGTAGGGCAGTGGGGGTCTGACAACGTGCCGATGTACAGACAAACATGCTGCGTGGCTGTACATGCTTGCAAATATACATACAGTACTCTCATCCAGATAGGCCTGCAGAGGCTCAGCGTAGCGTTAGTGTAGTAGAAGGACCTGAGTGACAAGTTGGTCCTCACCGCAGCAACAGGGAGATGAAGGGCCATGTTTCCAACCGCCCACATAAACACTACACTGAACGTTGCCCAATCATCCAAATACATATTTTGAGTTGAGACATCACCTGTGTCTGTCTAGGTGTCCACAACACTCGCATCCCCCAGTCCACCTGTCCTGTGGTGTTGGGACTGACACTCACGTGCCAGTGGCTCTTCTTGACCCTCCCAATACTCATTAGCGCCAATTGTAATGAGGTGTGGCCAGCTCATTGATGTTTACATTCCCATGCAGCATTAAGAGCGTTGTTCTGCCACACAGTTACCACGGCGGAGCCGTACAGTGTGTGGTATCGGGGCCAGCACCACCCCAGAATGGCGCAACGGCTGACACCTGGGGGAGATCTGGCAGTGAGGTTGTGAGTTGAACCAGCGGGGACCAGAATGAACATTCCGATCATGTCTGTCACAGCGGTTCTGGGACGTATGCACCGCCTGCGTCCGTCACTCAGCGAGTGATGGCGTCAGGGGCATATCAACAGAGGCGCAACTGCCCCCTGACGGGTACGGTGGGCCAGAAGCTGATGCGGAGTCAGTGGGCGGGGTGAGGGACATCATGGACATGAGGAAGTGCACTTACTCCTCCTGTGTCACATGCAGGGCTGGGACCGTAGGTCGTGGTGCTGGCTACGATGGCTGCGATTCTGATGGAGCCGTGTGGTCGCCGTCACCCTAATCCCATGCAGCATTGCACTTGCATCGTGGTTATTTGTCAATGCAATTACACATCTCTGACTTATTTTGTTCACCTGACGAGTTTGCCCTGGGGAATGAAGTACTAATGAGGGGCTCACATGTCTCCACACCCACACACATGCACTGGTCCTACATCCCAACCATGAGCTATTGTGGTGCTGTGCCAACTGCTGGAGTCTGAGTGCCTTGTGGGAGATATCACACCTGGAATCATATGTCAGGTCCCCGCAATTGGAGCAGCTCTTGTTGTTGTGCCTGACGTGAAAACCGTGGAGACACAGACGGTGAGGGTCACTCACCAACATGAGGCCTTTTCATTCCTCACAGGCTTTGTAAGTGACATCCCTATTGGCACGGTGTTGAGTATGACAATAATAGGTAAATGTTCTGAAGTGTTAGTACAATGATTTAGGGTACAAAATGTGTAAGCTTTAACTTAGACCGGACCTGCGTTGGTGTTGAGAAACAAACAGAGGACCTGACGTGTGGACGCAGAGGTGACATATGACTACTCAGATAACGTCATCAGGGCACACACAACGCCAAGGATACTAGCAGAGCCAGAGGATTTACACACCAACACACAAGTGTACGGTATTACGGCAATTGCCATGTCCAGGATGACATGTGGGGATATTCTGAGGTGAGTAATACTTTACTGACCTGTTCATGGCATATGCTTACAGCATGCACAATGTTGCACATGGCACACACATGACGTGGTCACACAGGGTCATGCTGTGTGGCTATGACACCTCTGTGACAGTGGGCATGTTCCTGTCATTATGTGCCAGTTCCCTGTACTGAATTGTGGCCCATTCGAGTGTTCATGTGCCTCGCTACATGTTGCACACGTTAATCGTGTTGAAATTGTTGAATGCATGTGATGCACATGTGCATCATGAATGATGACATGTTGTGCAAGTTATTCACACATCAACTGAGGCACAGGCTCACAATCCCTGTGCTTCTTCAATGTCTGTCAAACCTGGCACATACTGATGTATGTGTGCCATGCAGATGTATGCATCCACATGGTTGACATGAGTGTAGACTACATCCCTGCTGTGTGATTTCCTAGTGTGACTCTGCCAATGGTGACATGAAGGTGGACAGGGACGTAGCCTACACAATCGTTCACTTGACCATGTCTGACACAATGTACCCCAATGGTACGCGCCTGTGTACGCATCGTTTCCCTATCGCCTTTAGGCTGTACGCGACCTGAGCGTACCCCAATGGTACGTGCCTGTGTACGCATCGTTTCCCTATCGCCTTTAGGCTCTACGCGAGCTGAGCGTACCCCAATGGTACGGGCGTGTGTATGCATCGTTTCCCTATCGCCTTTAGGCTGTACGCGACCTGAGCGTACCCCAATGGTACGTGCCTGTGTACGCATCGTTTCCCTATCGCCTTTAGGCTGTACGCGACCTGAGCGTACCCCAATGGTACGTGCCTGTGTACGCATCGTTTCCCTATCGCCATTAGGCTCTACGCGAGCTGAGCGTACCCCAATGGTACGGGCGTGTGTATGCATCGTTTCCCTATCGCCTTTAGGCTGTACGCGACCTGAGCGTACCCCAATGGTACGTGCCTGTGTACGCATCGTTTCCCTATCGCCTTTAGGCTGTACGCGACCTGAGCGTACCCCAATGGTACGTGCCTGTGTACGCATCGTTTCCCTATCGCCTTTAGGCTCTACGCGACCTGAGCGTACCCCAATGGTACGTGCCTGTGTACGCATCGTTTCCCTATCGCCATTAGGCTCTACGCGAGCTGAGCGTACCCCAATGGTACGGGCGTGTGTATGCATCGTTTCCGTATCGCCTTTAGGCTGTACGCGACCTGAGCGTACCCCAATGGTACGTGCCTGTGTACGCATCGTTTCCCTATCGCCTTTAGGCTGTACGCGACCTGAGCGTACCCCAATGGTACGTGCCTGTGTACGCATCGTTTCCCTATCGCCTTTAGGCTGTACGCGACCTGAGCGTACCCCAATGGTACGTGCCTGTGTACGCATCGTTTCCCTATCGCCTTTAGGCTGTACGCGACCTGAGCGTACCCCAATGGTACGTGCCTGTGTACGCATCGTTTCCCTATCGCCTTTAGGCTCTACGCGACCTGAGCGTACCCCAATGGTACGTGCCTGTGTACGCATCGTTTCCCTATCGCCATTAGGCTCTACGCGAGCTGAGCGTACCCCAATGGTACGGGCGTGTGTATGCATCGTTTCCGTATCGCCTTTAGGCTGTACGCGACCTGAGCGTACCCCAATGGTACGTGCCTGTGTACGCATCGTTTCCCTATCGCCTTTAGGCTGTACGCGACCTGAGCGTACCCCAATGGTACGTGCCTGTGTACGCATCGTTTCCCTATCGCCTTTAGGCTGTACGCGACCTGAGCGTACCCCAATGGTACGTGCCTGTGTACGCATCGTTTCCCTATCGCCTTTAGGCTGTACGCGACCTGAGCGTACCCCAATGGTACGTGCCTGTGTACGCATCGTTTCCCTATCGCCTTTAGGCTCTACGCGACCTGAGCGTACCCCAATGGTACGTGCCTGTGTACGCATCGTTTCCCTATCGCCATTAGGCTCTACGCGAGCTGAGCGTACCCCAATGGTACGGGCGTGTGTATGCATCGTTTCCCTATCGCCTTTAGGCTGTACGCGACCTGAGCGTACCCCAATGGTACGTGCCTGTGTACGCATCGTTTCCCTATCGCCTTTAGGCTGTACGCGACCTGAGCGTACCCCAATGGTACGTGCCTGTGTACGCATTGTTTCCCTATCGCCTTTAGGCTCTACGCGACCTGAGCGTACCCCAATGGTACGTGCCTGTGTACGCATCGTTTCCCTATCGCCATTAGGCTCTACGCGAGCTGAGCGTACCCCAATGGTACGGGCGTGTGTATGCATCGTTTCCCTATCGCCTTTAGGCTGTACGCGACCTGAGCGTACCCCAATGGTACGTGCCTGTGTACGCATCGTTTCCCTATCGCCTTTAGGCTGTACGCGACCTGAGTGTACCCCAATGGTACGTGCCTGTGTACGCATCGTTTCCCTATCGCCTTTAGGCTGTACGCGACCTGAGCGTACCCCAATGGTACGTGCCTGTGTACGCATCGTTTCCCTATCGCCATTAGGCTCTACGCGAGCTGAGCGTACCCCAATGGTACGGGCGTGTGTATGCATCGTTGCCCTATCGCCTTTAGGCTGTACGCGACCTGAGCATACCCCAATGGTACGTGCCTGTGTACGCATCGTTTCCCTATCGCCTTTAGGCTGTACGCGACCTGAGCGTACCCCAATGGTACGTGCCTGTGTACGCATCGTTTCCCTATCGCCTTTAGGCTCTACGCGACCTGAGCGTACCCCAATGGTACGTGCCTGTGTACGCATCGTTACACCATTCAATGTGTAGCATTGGCAATGGCAATGTCACCGTACTTGTGTGTGGATTTTAAAATATGCATAGGGAACAACTAGTGGAACAGTGTACTGTTCAAAATGCAACCAGGTTGTCATGGATACGGAGTTTTTTTACACTCCTACAGGTGTCCTGGAAGAATCAGTTAGGAAAAATATACAATGTTGCGAAAGTTGTTGTTCAGCTCTGGCTCAATTTTCAAACCATGCATATGTGTGTCATGGGCTTAGGTGTGATGTGATTGAATGGAACATGGGATGCAAATTATGGTGGCCTATCACACACTACTCCTTGGACTCACAGACCCTCTGCAGCACAGATATAAGGCAGCATGTGGCTGTGGGAGGGCACTTGCCTGCACAACATTGGTGTGCTAACCACAGCTGCTGTCTCTGCATCCTCTGGCCCTGATTAGCTGAACATGGAGAGGGCACCTGCATTCACTGATGGTGAGAACAAGGCCCTTCTGGATGCCCTCCTGCCAAACTTCAGCAAGCTGTATGGGAGACCAGAGGATCAGGTGAGTGATGTGTGCAATACCTTGGAGTGTGCACCTGTTGTGTGTGTGACATCATAGCCACTGTGTAGTAATAGTGGATATATGCAATGTTGTTGTGAGTGAGTGCCAGGGTGCACAGTGTTGTTAGAAGGGCACTCTGATGCTGGGCACTCTGATGCTGGGCAGTGGTGGGCACTCTGATGCTGGGCACTCTGATGCTGGGCACTCTGATGCTGGGCAGTGGTGGGCACTCTGATGCTGGGCACTCTGATGCTGGGCAGTGGTGGGCACTCTGATGCTGGGCAGTGGTGGGCAGTGGTGGGCACTCTTATGCTGGGCAGTGGTGGACACTCTGATGCTGGGCACTCTGATGCTGGGCACTCTGATGCTGGGCAGTGGTGGGCACTCTGATGCTGGGCACTCTGATGCTGGGCAGTGGTGGACACTCTGATGCTGGGCACTCTGATGCTGGGCACTCTGATGCTGGGCAGTGGTGGGCACTCTGATGCTGGGCACTCTGATGCTGGGCAGTGGTGGGCACTCTGATGCTGGGCACTCTGATGCTGGGCACAGGTGGCCAGGGGGGGGGTCTCAGACACACACTCTCATACTTACACATACAATTACTTAGCAGACGTATGTCCCACACGTCTATTGCACTGGTGTTGTGCGGTGAGCTGGATGACGTACATCGAGCTGGATGACGTACATGCGGCACGTATAACACTGGTGGAGTGCGGTGACGTACCGTACCCCGAAGTCGATGACGTAGGTGCGGTACCTCTCCGTATTACACTAGTGATGTGCGGTAACGTACCGTACCCCGAAGTCGATGACGTAGGTGCGGTACGTCTCCGTATTACATTGGAGTTGCGCGGTGACGTTCCGTACCCCGTGGGCGATGACGTAGGTGCGGGACGTCTCCGTATTACATTGGAGTTGTGCGGTGACGTACCGTACCCCGAGCTGGATGACGTACATGCGGCACGTATAACACTGGTGGAGTGCGGTGACGTACCGTACCCCGAAGTCGATGACGTAGGTGCGGTACCTCTCCGTATTACACTAGTGATGTGCGGTGACGTACCGTACCCCGAAGTCGATGACGTAGGTGCGGTACGTCTCCGTATTACATTGGAGTTGTGCGGTGACGTTCCGTACCCCGTGGGCGATGACGTAGGTGCGGGACGTCTCCGTATTACATTGGAGTTGTGCGGTGACGTACCGTACCCCGAGCTGGATGACGTACATGCGGCACGTATTACACTGGTGGAGTGCGGTGTCGTACCGTACCCCGAAGTCGATGACGTAGGTGCGGTACGTCTCCGTATTACACTAGTGATGTGCGGTGACGTTCTGTACCACGTGGTCGATGACGTTGGTGGGCCCGTCCCCGTATTACAATGGTGTTGTGCGGTGACGTAACGTACCCCGTGGTCAATGACGTTGGTGCGGCCGCTATCCGTATGACACTAGTGATGTGCGGGAGTGTGTGGTGCAACGTACCCAGACATGACAGTCGTGCAATGGAGATGTGCCCGTGTGGCAACACGTACAGGTATGTTGGAGTTCGTTGTACTCACCTTCTGCGCCGTCGTCGGTTTCTATATACGAGGTGGTGGGCGTACAGGATAGGGATGACACGGACGATGGCGTTCATGTCTTGCTTGTCGTGTACCGGGTGCCGGGTTTGCCGGAGTGAGGGTTTACGGTAGTTTTGAGCTCTCGTAGCAAAAGAGCTGTACGGCGTGTGTCCGACACGGATCGTACTTCCTGGGTCGGAAGGCGAGGTCTATTTACGTACGGACGCTGCGTGGTTCGTCAGCCGACTGCAATTCGTATGGATTTTCGATTTGTACGGTGTTTTTTACGAGTCGTACGGAGGCACGCATTAATTTGTGATCGTACTTGCTGAATCGTACGGGGACGCCTACGGGTGCGATTCGTACGGGGAAAAACGCTCCGAACTACAATTCGGAGCGCTTTTTACCGGATCGGAATCGACCCCTTAGAGCCCTCGGATATTAATCCTGAAAGCTTTACAGGTGAAAAGATAAATATGTTAGGTTATCATTTACTTAATTTTCAATTTAAAAGGATACAAGCATTTTGTAAACTTTATATAGCGCTTAATGGTCCTTCAGTTTTTGGATGAAAGGACCAGAGAGCCTTAAGTATAATTCTTGATCCAAATAGTCCAGAACAAGTGTTAGTAGCTTGCGAGAGTGAAGAAACAAAAACATAGTTCTTAAGTGAGCTTAAAGAAGTGTTTAATGGTAAAATTGCTAAACCTAAAGGGTTCACCCATCTCATCAGGGTCAAGCCTTCTGCCATTCCCAAAATCTACAAAGTGCGCAACATTTCGTTAATTGCAAGAGAGGAGGTTAAACTTGAATTAAAAAAGTTACAAGATGCAGGTAATATTGAGCCCATCGAGGCTTCTGAGTGGATTTCTCCATTGGTTGTCACCAGATGGGTCAACAGAAAAATTTGCTTGTGTGTTGACTTCAGAAGCCTAAATGAGAATATCATTGTAGATCAATTTCCTCTTCCGAGGATTGATGAAATGCTTTCAATGACCAGAGGTTCCAAGTGGTTTTCCACAATCGACCTCTCCGCTGCATATCACCAAATTGTACTACCTCCATCATGCAGAAATGTCACTTCCTTTTGTACCCCTTTTGGTTGTTACCAATTCCGCAGAATGCCTTTTTGTTTGGCTTCGGCAGCCGCTGTATTTCAGAGGTTAATGACTCAGTTATTTGGTGATATGCCAGGAATTACTTTCTTTCAAGATGACATTCTCATAATAGGTCATGATAAATCTGAACATGATGACAGATTAAGGAAAGTTTTGAAGGTCTTGATGTCCAAAGGTCTCACTAGTGAAATTATGAAATGCAAATTTGCTGAACGCAGTGTAACTTATTTAGGTCACAAAGTAAGTCATAATGGTATCAAACCGAAATCTAAACTCATTAATGCTATTCTTGATGCTCCATCACCAAAGTCCAAGGATGATTTGCGATCATTCTTGGGCTTAGCGGAATTTTACTCTGAGTTTGTTGAAAACTTTTCACAGAAAACTCATCCTATGAGGTTTCTGATAAAGAATAAAGTCAGTTTTCATTGGTCCTCTGAATGCCAACAACCTTTTCTTTCTATGAAAGATGCAATCAGCAAGGCCCCCTGTCTACAAGGTTTTGATCCGTCAGCTGCCACATTTGTCACTACTGGTGCAAGCTCAAAGGGTTTAGGTGCTGTGCTCACTCAGATTGATGGAGATCATAAAGAAGTTGTCATTGCATTTGCATCTAGGTCGTTATCTCCCTCAGAAGAAAAGTACTCAGTAATTGAGTTAGAAACTTTAGCCTCCGTGTGGGCTTTGGAACATTTTAGAATTTTCTTATGGGGCAGGCATTTTGTTTTAAGATCTGATCATAAATCTTTAACTGAACTTCTTACTACGGAAGGTTTATCCAAAGCCACTTCTAGAAATGCCAGATTCTCTTTGCGACTTCAAGATTTTTTGTACACTATAAAATATGTTCCTAGCGTTAAAAATAGAACTGCTGATTTTCTAAGCAGAATGACTTTACCTTTACCTGAGATAGACTGTAATTCTTGGAATTCATTTTCTGTTGCCCGTGTCTCTTATGTTGATGTTTCACAAGGTAGCATTGAACGTTGGGAGTGGTTAAAAACTGAAACTGAGGATGTTAGTCTTCTTACTATGAAATCCAAAGTTAATAATGGTTGGTATGATGTTGACAGAAGGAACATTACAGATGAACTCAGAGGATTCTGGGAGGTGAGGAATGAATTTAGTGTTGATGGTCAATTTTTGTTGAGAGGAGATAAAGTAGTACCTCCTACCTCCTTAAGAAAGAAAATAATCCGTTTATGTCATGATGGTCATTCTGGCATCACCCTCATTAAGCAGAGACTCAAAGCTTCATATTGGTGGCCAGGTGCCGATACTGCTGTGGAATGATTTGTCAGAGAGTATGTCACTTGCAAAATTGCAGAAAAATCTCATAAAACTCTTAACCAATCCTCTTTCCCTTTGCATTGTCCAAACTCTCCTTGGCAAGAGATTGCTTTAGATTTCATGGGTCCTATTTCTTGGCAAGATGGTTCTATCAAGTACATTATTGTTCTTGTTGATGTATTTTCCAAATGGTTTGAATTAAGTATTGTGGAGAATGCCAATTCCCTTGCTGTCATTAAATTTTTGGATGCAGTGTTCCTTAGGGAAGTTTTTCCCGCGTACATCCTCACAGACAATGGGGTCCAGTTCAAATCCAATGAAATTATCCAGTATTTACGTCCTTCTGGTATTGAACAAAAATTGACTGCACTTTATAATACTAGTGGGAACAGTGTAGTAGAAAGAATTAACAGAATTATTAAAGGAATTATGCAACTTTCTAACAAATCGAACTTGTCTTGGGCAAATGAGTTGGTGAAAATTACTTGGTCTTACAGAGTGACCAGTCATTCTTCTCTTGGTTGCAGTCCTTTCTCCATCTTGAGAGGTAAGATTCCGTTTTCAAGGGAGAATCCTAGTTGGATGAACAAGATTAAATGTGTTCATTGTGACTGGGATAGTATTAAACATCACATTAAAATGTCTCAATCTAAGAATAAGGTTTATTTTGATATGAAACATGGTAGCAAACAATCTAATCTTTCTGTTGGTCAATGGGTTTGTGTCAAACTAGCTAAAAAAAAAGTCCCAAAGGTGTTAGCAGGTTTAGCAAACATCATCAAGTTGTCAAAGTCAACAATAATACTGTTGTTCTTGACAATGGTGAAGTTTGGCATATGAATCGTTTAGCCCTCAGTAAAAATATTTCACAGAGTTCGTTTGACTCTTCTACTTCCAAAATAATGTTTGGGTGGTTGTTGGATTGTAATTTGTGTTCAATTTCCAGAAATTCCCAAGCTTTGGCACCAGACGATTCTCAACCAAGTGCCAATGATTCTCTTTCAGGTGCTCTACCATCTGTACAAGATATTTCTCAACCCATTTCTGTTGAAGGAGCTTCTTCTGGTTCTCAAGTTGTTGCCCAAGATACATCTCAACCAGTCTCTATTCAAACTTGTTTGCTTGTTGATGGTTGTTCTAATGATTTGTTTTGTGAATAAAGTTTTTTTTATTTTTGTTTCTGTTATTTCTATAAGGAGAAGGATGTGTAGTATATGGTTATTATTGTTCATGTGCTCTTGTACATAATGTGTAATTGCTTTCCTTGCTAGATACCAGTTTAGTATTGGAAGTCAGAACTTCCACAGGCTCATTCTGTGTTCTACTTTTATTAACCTGTATGTGGAATGTTGAGATCAGATGCTACACTATCTTGGAGAGTGAACTGGGTGTCCTCTGGGTTGGCAATAAAGGATACTGACACAACTACAACGTTTCCTGTATCACTACTTTTAGAAGTTATTACAGTATTGTCTCCAGGTCATGTTCAAGGTCAAGTGGCAATGTCTTCTTCATTGAGCTGTGGGTGTATGGTTTTTCTGTTTGAGGAGTTTGCTATCTGCTTATACATGTTCTGCACTGATGGATGTGTGTTTACAACCGCTGCCGGGTGGGAAAGGCCAGAGAAGTGAAGATCCAGCCAACCTGAGGAGCCAATTTGATGACTCCAAGACCAATCAGAATCTAAAAATGCCCTGGATCTGCCCACTGTGGACGCAGATGTCCACTGGCCAATAGAAGGAGCCAGTATGTTGAGTCCCAGAGAGGACAGAGGGCGGAGTTATTTCTGATTTGTCAGATGGAACCAGTGAAAGGTAGTCAATTTCCAATAGTGGACAGCGGCTGTAGTGCTGGCTGCTGCCTGCCACCTGTACCCGCGTGAGTGTTGGAGGCAGGATACAAGGCGGTGGTGAATGTGAGCATGTGGGATGGTTCAGGCATGCCATATCACACAGTGCCACCAAGTGAACCACGATTCCAGCTCCCTTCACATGGTCAGGTGCCAACATGTGACCCACGATTCTGACTTCCTTCACATGGTCCGGTGCCACCATGTGACCCACAATTCTGACTCCCTTCACATGGTCTGGTGCCAACATGTGTCCCATAATTCCAGCTCCGCTCACATAGTCTGGTGCCACCATGTGACCCATGATTCCCACTCCCTTCACATGGTCTGGTGCCAACATGTGTCCCATGATTTCAGCTCCCTTCACATAGTCTGGTCACCATGTGACCCACGATTCCAGCTCCCTTCACATGGTCTGGTGCCAACATGTTTCCCATGATTCCAGCTCCCTTCGCATGGTCTGGTGCCACCATGGGTCCCATGATTCCAGCTCCGTTCGCATGGTCTGCCGGTGAGGAGTCAAATCACACAGTGGCAGGGGGGTGGAGCTTGAAACCACTGCGTAAAGGGGCTTTCCAGCTTCTCTGTGGTGGCCAATCTCCATTAAGAGGTATGAAAACACTCCAGGACATCGGTAACAACCTCAGCGACACTCTGAATTTTTGAGGATGAGGATGAGGAGGTGGGCTTGGTGGAGGGCAGAGTGCCTCTTAGATAGCTCCTGGCATGAGGCTCCGTGTAGTATATATGGTGAGTGTAATGTCGAGTGCATTCAGCCATGAAATCAATTTTGCTGTGTGACATTACAAGCATTCCAAGTTCTTTGCATAAGGAGAGCGTCATGGGATGTTCACGGTAGATGCTGCTGTGCTAGGCTGATCCCGGGTCCTGATTACAGTTGGGGTTGATAATAAAGACGATATCTACGGTACTCGAGGCGTCCTTTTATTACTTTTATGAGGACTTCACTACAGTACTTTGGTGACGAGTTGGTGGATTTATCGCCCCCTGGATCCACTGAGCGTTTGGATTGCCTACAAACTAGGGGAAGTGCAACGTGCTACAGGACTTGCGTAAACATTTTTTAGGTGCTTTACCATGTTTTGTTTTCGGGGGGGGGGGGGAATTTGCTACCAATTCTTTTTCCATCAATGTTGGTGGAACAGTTGCTGTCCGCGGCACAGTTGAGCAACCCTGTAAGTACTTTCAAATGTACACCGCCGCGTGCAGTTGCAGGCTCTCACTGTGTGTGTATATTTTCAAACGCACATGTGCATGCGGCACGTGGACATCAGCGCAGCATTGCTCCTGCAGGCTCTTGGTAATGGAGCTGTTGTAAAGACAGAGGGGCAGATTTACAAGAAAGTGACGCATCTGTAGAGATGCATCACTGTCCCTGCGCCACCCTGAGAAACCCTTGGACGACCATTATTTATTTATTTATTTATTTATTCAAAGTTTTATATAGCGCGAACAAGATCCTTACAGATATCAGAGCGCTTCACAGAGACAGGGGTAGGGGCAGCAGGAATGAACAAGATAATGGGAGCAATATAGTAATCACTAACATAATAGGATAACAGTAATGTACAGAAACATATCAAAATACAATCAGGTAAACAAGTAATATAAGACGGCACAAGTCATTGCTCCCACTACAGAAGGGTTCAGGTAAAACCTTGGATGTGTGGATGGCTTATACCAATTTCTTAGGATAGAGAAAGCACTGGGTGGGTGCATCGGGAGGTTGATTCAATACACCAAAGTGTAACATATATTGGTCGGTAGTAAGAGAGTAGCGTAGTAGTGTCACCATCAAGTAGGAGTATAGTGCCAAAGAACAAGGTGATCAGTGATACAAAGCGATGAAGAGTCTCAGATCCAGTATCTATAAGGTTCAGGAGATCTTGGCCAGAAGGATTGTTTTCATCTCTTTCTTGAAGAGTGAAGTGGAGGAGATAAGCCTGGTTTCCGGAGGGAGCGCATTCCAGATCCTGGGTGCCATTCCTGAGAAGGAGCGCTTGTATGTTTTTTCTTTCCGGAATCTACGAGGTTTCAGGAGTAGATTTTTTGTACTTCGATTGGATCTCGACCCTCCTGATATAGACAACTTTTGAGCGAGGTAATTGGGTGCCTTGTGGTGCACGGCCGAGTGTGTCATAACTGCAATTTTTAGCTGTATTCTGGCTTCAAAAGGCAGCCATTTTAGAGATTTTAAGTCTGGGGATATATGCGAATGTTTTCTTGAGCCAGTAATGAGTCTCGCAGCAGCGTTCAGGGAGGCTCTTAGGGGTGCTGTTGTGGATAGCGGGAGTCCGCTGAGGGCCACAATTCCGTAGTCTATGCGCGGGATGACTAAAGCTTGTACAGCAGTTTGGAAGTCTTTGGCAGGGAGGAAGGGTTTAAGTTTCCTCAGTGTGTTGATTTGGAAATTAGCTCCTTTTGTGGCTTTGCTAACGTGCTGTTGCATGTTGAGCTTGGCGTCGACTGTGATGCCTAGGGATTTCGCTGAGTCCACGATGGTAGGTTGGACATTGAGTGCTGTTAGGTTATTGAGCCAAGTTTGGGTGGTGGAAATTTTCGCCGGGGGTGAGATGAGTAGGAACTCAGTTTTCAGCGCATTTAGTTTGAGGTGATTATCGGCCAACCAAGATTGAGTGTTGCTAAGTGTGGAATTCAGAAGTTTGATATCTTCCGGGGATTGTAGCTTTAGGTAAAGTTGTGTGTCATCGGCGTACATATGGAATTTAACATTGGATGCTTGGAGCAAGGTGGCGAGCGGTTCCATGACGAGGTTGAACAGTGTGGGGGAGAGGGAGGATCCTTGTAGAACACCTAGATCTGCAGGCACCGGTGTAGATAGCACATTGTCGATCTTGAACTTCTGAGACCGGTTATGAAGGAAGGAAGAAAACCATTTGAGAACAGTTCCCGATAGACCCATTCTAGTGCTTAGCAGCTCCAATAAGTTCTCATGTTTGACCGTGTCAAATGCTGAAGAGAGGTCAAGAAGGATGAGGAGGCAGGACTCATTACGATCAAGGATTTGGAGGGCGTCATCAATTATGTGTGTCATAGCTATTTCCGTGCTATGTTTCGCTCGGAAGCCTGATTGGTGAGGGTTGAGGAGGTCAAACTGGTCAATGTGTTTTGTTAGTTGGAGTTGGACACATTTCTCCAGCAGTTTGGCCAGGGTGGGGATATTGGTGATAGGCCGGTAATTGTTCAGGTCAGACGGGTCAGCTGTGGGTTTATTGAGTATAGGTGTGACTTGCCCCACCTTGAGGGAGTCTGGGATGAGACCTTGTTGAAGGGAGCTGTTGATGATTTTGGTCCAAAGAGGGAGGAGCAAGGGGATGAAGTCTTTTACTGCATTAGCAGGTAGGGGGTCTGTGAGGTGATTAGAGGGCTTCAAGGTGCAGAGTAGTTTGTGTATTGCTTCTTCCGAGTAGGTGTCGAAGTACAGCCAGGATGCCTTGTTTTTAGGTTGAATGTTAGACATTCTGGTGTGGTTGGGGAATCGGCTTAAATCCATGACGAGGTCATTTCTTATGTTGTCGGTCTTTAGCTTAAAGAAAGGAGAGAAGGCTTCACAGTGTGGGGTGTCGCTTGTTGCGCTGTTTGATTGTAAGGGTTGTGTCTTTGTTTGAGTCTTGATTAGTTCGAACAGTTTTCTTGGCCCGTTTTTTGCTTGGTCCAGCTGGCGGCTAAAGAAGTCCGACTTTGTGCACTTTATTTTCCTAAAGTAGGCATTTCTCTTGTTTTTAAGCGTTTTTAGATGCAGTGATGAGGGGTCAGATCTCCAGGTACGCTCTGCCATTCGCATAGTACGCCTGTCGTCATTGAGTCTGCCGTCATACCAGGGGTTAGCAATTTTGGTGGAGACTCTCTTCAGTTGCAATGGAGCGACTTCATTGACTATTGAATTCATAGAGTCATGGTAGTGGTCGGTCAGTGATTGAACATCCGAGACACCTGAAGGGGGAAGGAGGAGACTGCCGATGTGGGGAGGCAGGGTAGTGGGGTTAAGATTCTTCATGTCCCTTTTCCAGGTTTTGGATTTGGTGGGTTGAGCCGGGTTAGGTTTAACTTTTTCGTTGATAAAGAAGGTGATAATGTGGTGATCTGACCAGTCGCTGGGTTGGATCGCCTCCAGTTCGGTAGAGTCCTCTTTGGCGATGATGAGATCGAGTATCGAGCCTTTGTCGTGTGTTGGTCTATCTCATATTTGGGTGAGGTCAAGCGCATTAAGGAAAGTTTTGAGACTATTCACCGCTGTGTCTTTCTGATCATTCCAGTGGAGGTTAAAGTCACCCAGGTAGACTTGGGTGATCTGCCGACCGGCATTGGATGTGATCGTGTCCATGAGTTGTTGGGTGAATATGAGGTTGTCACCAGGCGGGTGATAGATGAGATGTAAAGCACAAACTTGTTTGCCCTCGCTGGTGATATCGATGCAGAGGAGTTCACAGGAGTTAAGGGAGGGGGAGGCGGCTTTAGTAACGGAGAGGTTGCTCCTAAAAATGCATGCAATTCCCCCGCCCGTCTTGCCAGGCCTGTCCAGTCTATGGATGTGATAATTGGGGGGGACTAATATGTCCATTATCGGGGTAGAGGCTTCAGTAAGCCACGTTTCAGTCAGAATGGCTAGGTCCAGATCCATTGCTGAGACGAGATCAGCGATGTCGGAGGAGTGTCTCTGGGCCGATCTGCAGTTGAGTAGGATGCATTTGAGTTTAGGAGTGAGAAGGGTGGTCGAGCCTTCTAGAGCGAGGGGGACTTTTCTGAGGTTGTTAGGGATGGAACCTCTGTTGCTATGGGTTGGGAGCCTCAGAGGATTTGAGAGAATTGTGGGTATGGGGATGTGTGTGTTGGATTTGTGTTTTACCGGACCTGGGCCATAAGAGCGTAGGAGAGAGCATAGGTCGCGGTCAGACAGTGAGTTGAGGACACGGCGGAGGCGGTGGGAGTTATTGCGAACGGGGATAGTCGGCCATCTCGGGGGTCGTTGGAGGCGAGGGTATGTAGGGAGGGTTCGTCGTTTGTAGGGTAGTGGGATGGTGGGAGGTAGACTGGGCTGTGAGAAGAGAAGGCCTTTGATTGCGTGGACATCTTTTTTGACTTGTAGGAGATCCTCTTTGACTTGTTGGAGGGTAGATAAAGTCAGGTCAAGAGGAGGATTGGAGATGGCGTTGGTGGTGAGAGCCATTGGTGAGTGGTTGAGTAGTGAGCAAGAAAGCGGGCAGGGTATCGAGGGGGGGGATATGCTAGCGTTGTTGGAAGGTTCTGCGGTGATAATGAGTGGGATGGCATTCGAAGTGTGGGCGGGTTTGTGGGCGAGGGGTGTGGGTGAAGTAGGGGGAGGGTGGGAGGCATAGGTACTGTCGTCAGTGGGAGACGGTGCCGGTGAGTTGAAGAGAGAGTGAAGGCTGAAGACAGTGGGGGTGGCAGGAAGGTAGTGGGGGCTGAGAATGGGAGGGGAGAGAGGGGGGACGCTAATGTAAGAGAGGCGGTATGTTCTGTGGGACTGGTTGCGAGGGTGGGGCTGTCGTGTGTGAGAGTGGGGAGGGAGCTGGGGAGGGAGATGGATCTGCCTTGGGGGGGAGGGAAGGAGGGGGGAGATAAACTCCAGACGGTGTTGTGTTCAGAAGCGTTCATGGGGGGTGTAGCGTGGGGGGAAGGGGGCGTGGGGGAATCGAGGATGTGGGTGTATCGAGGATGTATGGGGGGGTGTACTCACGTGGGGACTGAGAGTGGGGGGGAACAAAGGGTAGCATTTGTCATTGCGCGTGCTGTTCTGGTGCTGATCTAGGTAGGAGGTGTTGTGGGTGGGGGTTGTTATGTCAGGGGAGAGAGGGATGGGGGAGGTATGAGTGGGGGTCAGAGGGGTATTGTTAGAGGGGCGGCTAGTGTATGAGTGGGAGAGATTGGTGACTGCGCTTGGGGAGTGCGGGGCGGTAACAGCAGGTGGGCGATTGACTAGGGTGCTGGGGTTAGAGGTGAGGTGCGTGTGGATCCGGCGCTGAGCTATGTTAGAAGTGTTGTGGGTGGGGGCTGCGACGTCAGGGGTGATAGTGCTGGTGGAGTTCTGGGTGGAGGTCCGCATCTTGGAAAGGTGCTCTTTGAACTTGGGGAACAGGTTGTCTAGTAGTTCCAGGTTCTTGTCCGTGGATTGAATTAGGACAATCCCGTTATTGTAGATGGTAATGGTGGTTCTGCTAGGGAAGAGTTGGGAAGGTGTGATAGAGAGAGTTATGCCATGAGCTGTTTTCCTGGTGGTGGAGACGGTGAGTAGGGTTAGAAACGCTTTTCTCCATTGGGCTGTGCGTGAGGTGTGGAAGATGATATCAATGTTCAGGGCTCCATTGCCCGGTGAGAAGTAGGTGTCGGCAAAGGGTGTTTCAGGGTGCGACCTCAAGAAACTATGTTTAAAGCGTTTAGCTGCTTTTTTGGTGAGAGTGGAAGGGTAGTTGATTCTGTATGTGTGCTTACCGATGAGATCCATGTTAGGATGGCTGTAACGTTGGGTGTGGGAGAAAAGACGACAATAAAACTGTCAGCCGTTGGTTACAGGGCACAGGAGTGACACTAGTGAGTGGCCAAAAGTAGCCAAAAGTATAAGAGGTAGCAGTCGATGCAATCCAGGAACAAACAGTGCGTAGATGCAGCTTACACAATGTACAATAAATGAGAGGTAGCAATCAGCTTACATCATGTACAATATATGAGAGGTAACAACCAGTTAGGTGGAGCCAGATTGCCACATCATAATGTAAGAGGTAGCAGCGGTGTAATCCAGGTGTAGAAAGTGGCTGGGTGCAGTTTACATGACGTAAACGAAGTAAATGAGGTAGTAATCAGTGCATCATAGTGGTAAAGTGAGATGGAAGTAGTTTACAATATTGAACTAAATAGTTGAGGTAGCGATCAGTGAATGATAGGGATAAAAGTGAGATAGGTGCAGCTTACCACATATACAGTATACAAATAGGACTAAACTACTAATGAAATTACTAGATCCAATATAGGTGCAAACAAATTACTGCAATGAAAAGTATGGCACTAGTGAGCAGCCGGTAGAATATGAGGTAGCAGTCAGTGCCCTGTCGGTGAGGAAAAGTGAAAAAGGGTGTAGGGTGTAGAGTACCAATAGTAATATAATACTGCAGTAAAAGGCAGACACTTAAGCGCATCAAGAACACCAGGTTACATAAAGTGCAAAATACCAATAGTAAAATAATACTGCAATAAGAGGCAGACACTTAAGCACACAGAGATTTAAATACAGAGCTATGTAGAGTCTGTGGTACCGATAGTAAATAATAGTCAGAAAGACTAGTCCATGATGGCTGCCAAAGAGAGAAAGAGTAGTCTAAAAATGGCCGCCAAGTAGGGAGGACCGGGGCTCCAGTGAACAATGACTAGTCCAAGATGGCCATGTATTTACAATAAGGCGCACCATGGCGCAGGAAATTGACAGATGCATTAGAAATTATGATGCATCTGTTGGCGCAAGAGTTACGCATTGCTGGAGTCGTGTCGCAAGACCGACACAACTCCAGCAATTCAGAGGGAGGCCTATCGTCATTGTGCTGCATCACTCCTTACTCCTGCTTCAAGCAGGCATAAGGTTTTGACGCAGTTGCGTCTTAGAATTGGCGCAGTGCATTCTTGTAGATTTCACTGCGTCACTTTTAAGAGGCTTTCATGTGTGGGAACGCTCACCCTGCATACATTATACATGACGCAGGAATAATGTGACGCAGGGCTTCACAACGTGACGCATCTCCCTAGATGCATCACCTTGTAAAAGGGCCACATTTTCACGCTGCCGCTGCGTCACAAGAAGTAACGCATTAGCAGCAAAAAATGAGGCAAGGGGCTTGTAAATCTGCCCCAGATTGTCTACAAAGCGTAACACAGTAGAGGTCATTTTATTGCAAACACAGCAGGTTCAGCCAGTATGGATCCCAACTGCCCTCCAGTAGAAGGCTAGAATCCTCCTGAGCCATTTATGTTGCGCGTGTCAACATCTCAAACAACAATATGTGAGTACACACGCAAGCCTGCTATGCCTTGGCAATAGTAGAATTAACTTACCACTTCGCCTTCCCCCTTTAATAAAAACAATTTAAATAAAACTTTCAACAGCAATACGAAAGAAAGAATGCACGGCAGGACATACAAACATATTTAAGGATCCATTATGAAAGTACATAATCATCAAATGTCTTGGGAGCCTTCCTAACACGGGCCCCCGCAGAACTCATTCCATGCTGGTTCAGGGCACACCAACACACTCCGTAGAACTTTCCTCAGCACACAACGGACAGTCTTTCACATCAAAATGGTGCTTCAAGCTTGCCTGTTTACTAACCACCCTTGCAGCTATGTCATCTCTATCCACGTGAACACACCCACCAATGTGAGTTCTATCACTAAATCACGATGGAAGCAATGGCGTAGGCACCTCCCCACCCCTCAACAAAGAAAAAGAGGCCACACCAGTAGTGCAATATGAAGATGTGTCATACACCTAGACCTTTTGAAGTATGAATGTGCAACATCCAAACCAGAAGCCAGAGCCATCTGTACACCTTCCTTAATGACTCTGTTGCCACGCTCAACCAAACCATTAGAAGATGATGAGTACAGAGCTACCTTGAGGTGTTTGATATCCATACTGGCCAAAAATCCCTTCATGCGGTCAGACACAAAATGAGTGGCATTTTGAGTAACCACAACTTTAGGTGCACATTCCAATAAAAAAAAACTTTAAAAAAATTGACATCCGTTTCTGTGTCAGATGATTCCACACATGCCTGATGCGTCCATTTTGAAAAATAATCCATGAGAAGTATGGAATATCTCATGTTGCTGGATAATAAGCAATAGGGCCCCAAAAACGGAAGCCCTACCTTTTCCCAAGAATTCTCCGGCAAAATGGGTTCAGGGTTGTCTAAATACCTTTCCAATGCTTATCAGATAAAAGACACTTAAGACATTTGTCAATTGTCAGCTTACTGACTAAGATAATCATGGTTTATCACTATTAAAAGAATTGTTTTAGCTGTAAATATTTTAACATTGTGTCTGAATAAACTCTTTTTTAGGTTGTGGTAATTTCCTGAAGAAGGCGTGGGATACGCCGAAACGTGCGTCGAAAAATTACTACTCTATTTGAGTGCTATTACACTATTATTATGCTAATGATAGTTTTCTATTAATTATAACCTCAATGTATTGTAATATTGTATTTTTATTGTAAAATTGTTTGTGATACAGATGTGTTGCTATCTCTGATGGTTTTTAATTTGTTATGAATTTTTATTAATGAACAATAAATATATTATTTATTTTTTAGAACACTTTATAGTTTTGGATTTTTGCTCTACCCTCCGCACATGTATTTTTGTCTCTATCTATGATTGCCTAGGAATTGTTTTTCGCATATATTCAATTGTCAGCTTAACCTGACTGTCCAAAGCAGGCCACCTGTAGTGCTGCTTAAGCTTAGAGCACGTCTTGGTGGACCCTAAATGATCTAACTCTGCCGGAGCTACTATGACACTGTGTAAATTGGTAGGTGCAACTAAACAATCTCCCCTGAGTATAATTTCACTGACTACTGATAACTCTCCTGCAATCTGGGAAAAGGTTTTAAGGTTTTTAGTTAAGTACCTCCCTTCTGGCCAACCACGCCCAATATACTCAATAACTTTTCCAAAGACAGTGTCTTCAACATACGTGGTAGACCAAACTTGCTCACTCATAACAGCTTGGTACTTCTCCACAGCATCTACCAACGCTATACACATCGCCAGGCAAGACATCAACATCTTCATCATCAACTGCCACACATGGCAAGCAGTCCACACACATGTTCTTGCCCCTCTGAATATGTTTAACCATGAAATTGGACTCCTGCAATTTAGACACAAGTCTGGTGAGCCTGGAGGACATATTATTACGGTTACAATCAGTAAAAATATGCACAAGTGGTTTGTGGTATGTGATTATCTCAACTCTTGAACCCCAAATGTATTATCTGAATTTGTATACAGCCCACACATATGCTAGGGCCTCCCTTTCAATGTTGCTATACTGACACTCATATGGTCTAAGGGTCCTAGAAGCAAATGCTACAGTTTTTTCAATACCTTCAACTTTGTGACTCAACCCAGCCCATAAACCAGGATTGCTGGCATTTACAGTGATGATGGAGGGACATTTTTCACAGAATGCACTAAGAGCTGGAGCAGTTACTATTAAGTCTTTGACAGTCTTGAAGCCTTTCTCCAATTCATCTGACCATATAAATTTCTGCCCCTTTCTAAATAACACTCTTGTAGATTCAAAAGCTAATGCATAGCCAGGGACAAAACGTACATAGTATTCGGCAAGTCCAAGGAATGATCTCAAGGCATCCCTGTCCACTGGTGCCTTAGCCTCCTTGATTACCCTAATAAGTGAAATTTTTGGTTTTATACCTTTACAAGACACAGTATGCCCTAGATATTCAAGCTCATTAATGGCAAACTTACATTTCTCGCGACGTATTGTCATGTCGTGCTGAATTTAAAATTAAGAAAACTTTTCTCAAAATCATATTATGTTCACTCAAGTCTTTAGCAAAAATCAAGATACCATCTTAATACACCTGCACACCAGCAATGCTCCCAACCAAATCATCCATACATTTTTGGAACAAGCTGGTGGCAGATGCCAGACCAAAAGGTAACTTCAGAAATCTTGTCTGTTACTTGTTTTGCATCCTTGATGCACCGCAAGTGAACTGCTCGATTGCTTTTAATGGACTCGGCCAGTATTTGCAGTTTTCTACGGTTATTTTCTGTCTAGTCATTTTGTTTGCTTGTTTGTTTGATTTACCTTGGAAAAAGGAATTCTACCTCTCATTAAGGCAAACAGTCTTCCCAATAGATCCGTGGCTATTTACTCTATACGCCCAAGCCCTTTTTTAAGTTCCATTTCGCTTGAAGAGCTGCAAAATGCCCTTGGTAACTCTGTTCACTCTCCCAACAATACTGCTCCCATTGGGATGATACAGAGCAGTGACTTTCTGCTTAATCCCAGATGCATTTAGATACTCAATCATCTCTTTGGATTTAAATTGTACTCCGTTGTCAGTAAAAATGGATGCAGGAAATCCCTCTCTTAAAAATACACTGTCCAGGAAACTAAGTACAGTTCTGGTGTCCACATTTTCCACAATGCTTATTTCAAACCACCTCAAAAACATGTTAATAATAATAATTATATACCTGACACTGTCATCCTGCAAATTATTGGGCCCCATAATGTCTAACGTTACATCCACCCAAGGTAAACTTGGACAACTCAAAATCCCTGAAGGAGGATTAAAGGTTTTAAAAGACTTATCTGCAACTTCACAACTTACACACAACCTCACCAATCTTTCAACAGCACTGTTGACATCCGGCCACAAATATAACGCCTTGAGACTTCTCTTGGTTCTGGTGATGACTGAATGACCTTCATCACAGAAATGCATAATTGTATCTTTTAATGAGCTGAAAGGAACAATTTTTCATTCCCTCAAGAGAAATTGATCTGACAAACTTAATTCGTCCCTTACCTCACAGAATCTACTCAAATCATCACCAATGCTTTTCTTTTCTGCATTGCTCCAACCACCAATCACTTTAGATTTCACCTCAGACATTGTGGTATCTTCTTTATCTGAATTTAACCATTCATCTTGACTAAGACTCTCTAGTAACATGTTTACCTGTGATATGTTAGCTACAGAGTACTCATTCCACAGGTAAATCAATCTCAATTAAAAGTGAAGCCATTCTGCTAAGGAAATCTACTGTGAAATTCTTCGCATTAGGGATTTACTGGATGTCCTACGTAAAGTCCTGCAACCTCATAGAAAATCTTGCAATTCTAGCAGTTGTTCTGTGCAGCCCCTTGGTCATTAACAACTTGGTCAAAGGTCTGTGGTCACACCTTACTGTAAACTTCCTGCCCAACAAGAATTTCCTAAAATGCTCCAATGCCACATGCTAATGTCTCTCTTTGAAATACGGAGTACTTCTTCTCCATTGGTGTTAGGGATCTGAAGGCGAAAGCAACAACAACCTCCTGATTGTTTTTATTTACCTGTGCGTGGACACCCCAAACCTTCGCTGCTAGCATCAGTTGTTACAAACGTATTAGCAAAAGGATCAAAACTTTGAAGATTTGGTCAACGGACCAGATGAAGGTTCTCATAGGATGTGTATTTTCTGAGAGCTTATTCACTAACCTTGAATAAAATTCCACCAAACCTAAGAATGACTGTAAATCATCCTTAGACGGGTGAGGGAGCATTGGCAATTGCCCTAACTAATTTCTCTTTTGGTTTGCTGTCCTGACAACTTACATCATGTCCCAGATACATTACTTTTTTTCAGAGTATTTGCACTTTGAAACCTCTGCACTTAAACCTTTATTGTTTAGTACTGACAACTCTTTTCTCAACCTCTCATCATGTTCATGTACATTACGTCCCATAATGAGAAGGTCAGCCTGGAAGAACACAGTCCCCGGCATGTCACCAAAAAGCTGAGACATAAGTCTCTAAAAACACCACGCCCACCGAGGCCAAACCAAAAGGCATGCAATGAAATCGGTATGTACCACAGGGGGTGCAGAATGCTGTAACACTTCTATTAGAAGGATGTAACACAATTTGGTGATAGAAGAAAGATTTATGGTGGAAAACTGTTTGCTCCTTGGGTCACTGACAACAGTTCGTTAATTATGTGTAGTGGGAGTTAGTCCACCACAATGTTGTCATTAAGGCTCCCAAAGTCAACACAAAGACAAATGTTCTCATTGGAATGTCTCGCTAACACCACTGGAGAAATCCACTCTAACACCTCTATAGGTTCAATATTACCAACCTCTTGAAATTTATTCAATTCTACCTTGACCTCATCTCTTACAATAAAATGTATATTAAGTACCTTGTGTATTTTTGGTAAAGCAGATGACTTTGCTCTTATATAATGACTGAACCTTTTGAGTTTACACACCTTTCCACATAAAACATTCTGGAACTCCTCCAAAACCCATTTCATGGTATTTTCATTATCACATGCCACCAGAACTTGCTCAGGACTGTTAGGGTGAAGTATGATGTGTAATGCTCTTTAGTCCTTCCACCCTAAGACCAAAGGAGACCCTCAGTGGCAACATATAATTTACAGGTAGCTCTGTGATCCTTAAATTCAAAAGCAAGCTACCTATACCACAACATTTCTGATTTATCTCCCCTGAAACTTTCTGGATTGATATCTATGGGCTCCAAATGTGGACCAATGACATTCACAAAATTACTCTCCCAAACATGCAATAATTGTAAAAGATTATCCTGAATCAGCGGCCACCTGTAACGTAGTACCACCAAACGTAATAGTACACATTGGCTTGTTCCTGTCGTTGCTCTTGATGTTGAGCACCGCACCTTTGTTCCTATCCTCCTTGGAAAGAGTACCTTTCCAACGAGTCCTCGGATTCATTCCCAGAAGAATTTGTATCTGTTTCAGTGGGATACGCTACCCTCACATTTTTCTTACCTTTTCTTTTACATACCTTGCACAAATTGCCCACAATACCACATTCCAAACTTTTCGAACCTTGCATTATGTGCAGTGCTACCAGGACAATAACAAGAGGAAGCTGTCATTTCCCCATGCTTGTTCAAGTTGTCTCTGTCTGATTTTTGTTTACACTGCAGTGGTCATAAATGTTTCTACTACTTGCACCTTTTTTCCCACAGAAATCATGTCGACCGAAGAAGTATCGTTCGGTTAAGAAATTGCTTTGGCACTCCTTTCAAATAACTCAGCTTTCTTCACCAAGGGTATAATGTCCTTCAAACTTGAATCACTGTCTATCCATAATGTATCTTGAATGCTCTTATTCTTGGTGCAAACAACAATCCGATTGCAAGTCAAATCATCATGCAAATCCCCGAATTTGTAAGTGAGGGCCAAAGTTTTGAGAGCAGACACGTACTACTCAATAGACTTGTGTTGTTTCTGCTTTCCATTAAAGAAAGGACATCTAGTAATTACAGTACAAACTCTGGGCAAAAAATTATCTTTCAAGCCTAAAATGGCACATTTAAATACAACAATATCTCCTGCTCTTTCCAGTTTCTGCATTTGAGTGTACACCTTGAGGCTTTCAGGGCCCGAACAATGCATTAGACAAAATTGTTTCCTTTCATCTGATAAAATGCTTCCATTATCCTCCAAAGTGGCAATATAATTTAAAAAATACTCTTTCCATTCAGCCCATTTAATAAAAGGATCTCTTGGACTAATCAGAAATTCTTTAGGTGTATTAAGGCTAATTCCCACATTAGTGATGAATGAACTAGAACTGGCTGACCTGGAGCTGGCTTCCCTGGTACACAATAGTCACCAAAAATGAACCGGAGTAAACTGCTCTAGCACTTAGTGCAGTTACAAACTAAATATGAGAACTCAACAAACAAACAAGCAAACAAAATGACTAGACAGAAAATAACCGTAGAAAACTGCAAATACTGGCCGAGTCCATTAAAAGCAATCGAGCAGTTCACTTGCGGTGCATCAAGGATGCAAAACAAGTAACAGACAAGATTTCTGAAGTTACCTTTTGGTCTGGCATCTGCCACCAGCTTGTTCCAAAAATGTATGGATGATTTGGTTGGGAGCATTGCTGGTGTGCAGGTGTATTAAGATGGTATCTTGATTTTTGCTAAAGACTTGAGTGAACATAATATGATTTTGAGAAAAGTTTTCTTAATTTTAAATTCAGCACGACATGACAATACGTCGCGAGAAATGTAAGTTTGCCATTAATGAGCTTGAATATCTAGGGCATACTGTGTCTTGTAAAGGTATAAAACCAAAAATTTCACTTATTAGGGTAATCAAGGAGGCTAAGGCACCAGTGGACAGGGATGCCTTGAGATCATTCCTTGGACTTGCCGAATACTATGTACGTTTTGTCCCTGGCTATGCATTAGCTTTTGAATCTACAAGAGTGTTATTTAGAAAGGGGCAGAAATTTATATGGTCAGATGAATTGGAGAAAGGCTTCAAGACTGTCAAAGACTTAATAGTAACTGCTCCAGCTCTTAGTGCATTCTGTGAAAAATGTCCCTCCATCATCACTGTAAATGCCAGCAATCCTGGTTTATGGGCTGGGTTGAGTCACAAAGTTGAAGGTATTGAAAAAACTGTAGCATTTGCTTCTAGGACCCTTAGACCATATGAGTGTCAGTATAGCAACATTGAAAGGGAGGCCCTAGCATATGTGTGGGCTGTATACAAATTCAGATAATACATTTGGGGTTCAAGAGTTGAGATAATCACATACCACAAACCACTTGTGCATATTTTTACTGATTGTAACCGTAATAATATGTCCTCCAGGCTCACCAGACTTGTGTCTAAATTGCAGGAGTCCAATTTCATGGTTAAACATATTCAGAGGGGCAAGAACTTGTGTGTGGACTGCTTGCCATGTGTGGCAGTTGATGATGAAGATGTTGATGTCTTGCCTGGCGATGTGTATAGCGTTGGTAGATGCTGTGGAGAAGTACCAAGCTGTTATGAGTGAGCAAGTTTGGTCTACCACGTATGTTGAAGACACTGTCTTTGGAAAAGTTATTGAGTATATTGGGCGTGGTTGGCCAGAAGGGAGGTACTTAACTAAAAACCTTAAAACCTTTTCCCAGATTGCAGGAGAGTTATCAGTAGTCAGTGAAATTATACTCAGGGGAGATTGTTTAGTTGCACCTACCAATTTACACAGTGTCATAGTAGCTCCGGCAGAGTTAGATCATTTAGGGTCCACCAAGACGTGCTCTAAGCTTAAGCAGCACTACAGGTGGCCTGCTTTGGACAGTCAGGTTAAGCTGACAATTGAATATATGCGAAAAACAATTCCTAGGCAATCATAGATAGAGACAAAAATACATGTGCGGAGGGTAGAGCAAAAATCCAAAACTATAAAGTGTTCTAAAAAATAAATAATATATTTATTGTTCATTAATAAAAATTCATAACAAATTAAAAACCATCAGAGATAGCAACACATCTGTATCACAAACAATTTTACAATAAAAATACAATATTACAATACATTGAGGTTATAATTAATAGAAAACTATCATTAGCATAATAATAGTGTAATAGCACTCAAATAGAGTAGTAATTTTTCGACGCACGTTTCGGCGTATCCCACGCCTTCTTCAGGAAATTACCACAACCTAAAAAAGAGTTTATTCAGACACAATGTTAAAATATTTACAGCTAAAACAATTCTTTTAATAGTGATAAACCATGATTATCTTAGTCAGTAAGCTGACAATTGACAAATGTCTTAAGTGTCTTTTATCTGATAAGCATTGGAAAGGTATTTAGACAACCCTGAACCCATTTTGCCGGAGAATTCTTGGAAAAAGGTAGGGCTTCCGTTTTTGGGGCCCTATTGCTTATTATCCAGCAACATGAGATATTCCATACTTCTCATGGATTATTTTTCAAAATGGACGCATCAGGCATGTGTGGAATCATCTGACACAGAAACGGATGTCAATTTTTTGAAAGTTTTTTTTTATTGGAATGTGCACCTAAAGTTGTGGTTACTCAAAATGCCACTCATTTTGTGTCTGACCGCATGAAGGGATTTTTGGCCAGTATGGATATCAAACACCTCAAGGTAGCTCTGTACTCATCATCTTCTAATGGTTTGGTTGAGCGTGGCAACAGAGTCATTAAGGAAGGTGTACAGATGGCTCTGGCTTCTGGTTTGGATGTTGCACATTCATACTTCAAAAGGTCTAGGTGTATGACACATCTTCATATTGCACTACAGGTGTGGCCTCTTTTTCTTTGTTGAGGGGTGGGGAGGTGCCTACGCCATTGCTTCCATCGTGATTTAGTGATAGAACTCACATTGGTGGGTGTGTTCACGTGGATAGAGATGACATAGCTGCAAGGGTGGTTAGTAAACAGGCAAGCTTGAAGCACCATTTTGATGTGAAAGACTGTCCGTTGTGTGCTGAGGAAAGTTCTACGGAGTGTGTTGGTGTGCCCTGAAACCAGCATGGAATGAGTTCTGCGGGGGCCCGTGTTAGGAAGGCTCCCAAGACATTTGATGATTATGTACTTTCATAATGGATCCTTAAATATGTTTGTATGTCCTGCCGTGCATTCTTTCTTTCGTATTGCTGTTGAAAGTTTTATTTAAATAGTTTTTTTAAAGGGGGAAGGCGATGTGGTAAGTTAATTCTACTGTTGCCAAGGCATAGCAGGCTTGCGTGTGTGTACACACATGTGGCCTCATTTATGAGCACTAATCACAAATTGACCCAGTCCTAAAGGCAAATAATTAATATAGAACTGTAAACAGCTATAGATTGTCAAATGATCGTTCTAATCATACCTCTAATTATAGAGATTATTACTCTGTTTCAGTCTATTGCCATAAATAAAAGGTAGCCCGTCTCTGATAAACAAGTAACCAGACAACACAGTACAGACATCCACTAGAAGGACAACAATTGAAAAAAGTGTGAATAGCTAGATGACACCTCACGGGCGCACCACCAATGGGACCCCTGGTTGGTACTCACCAGGATGGCCCTGTTCTCATCATCGGTGTCAAATAGCTTAACGTAAACGTGTCCAAAAACCCAAAGGAAATAGGAAGACAGTGAATGGTGCAGTGTACGCAAAACTTATATGTGACAAGGACTAACAACGTTCAATATATAACACACAAAATACTGCGCAACAAGATACAACAACCTTTTTACTCATATTTTCTTGTTGCTTACAGTAAACATGTAATATTAAAAGGAGGGGTACGAATACTACCTATCGATTCGTACTCAGCTCACAGCCGACATGTTTCATTGCCTTAGGTGTTTTATCAGGCAATTTCTTCAGGGCAAACGAAAATTAGGGTGCCACTGCCAGCGATACTGTGCTTTAAATGCTGTAAATCAAAAAATAAACATATATATATATATATATGTAAAAGACTGCCGGTAGCTTTACTGCGAAGTTAACACTACATTATATCCATGCATTGCACCTAGTAATAGACAATAATGCTGATTACCTGGGAGGCACCTTTAGCTTTCATACCGTTACCAATATGGCTATATAAAATCCTGGACCCACTTCCAAACGGTAAGTATGGTCTTGCCTCCCTTCTATTTTCATCTAACGGAGAAAAATGAAGAGAGGGGAGGGCGCCATACGGGCGCACGTTAGAGTCAGCCATTCTAATCTCACCGTATCAAAGTTCTATTGTCCGGGAACAGCGCGTTTACCAGTGGAGGGACTTCATTCGGCGTCTTCTCAGCACCGGAGCGCCAAGTGAATGACGCGCGGTCTATTTACCTTTACCGGCGTCAATGCCGGTTGGCTCTGATTGGGCCGGACTGTCATGTGTGCAGCTCACTTCTGATTGGTCCCAAAAATCACATGGCTATTCTAGCCATCGAGTGCGGACTTCTACTCATATTTACACTTCGTATTCTATTTACATTTAATTTACAGGCCATCAATGGTTGCGTATTCTATGTCGGAAGGGGCATGATTAAAATCAAACGTGCTCCTAACGACAAAGGGCATGTACAACACGTGACGGGCATTCCATTGAATAAAGCGGGCGCCATCTTGGAACGGTACTGCTTAACATTAGTAGGTTATGGCTGTACACAGTGTGGATGTAAACATAATGTCCCTTGATTATAACATATTAATTGTCAACCACCAAGCTCATTGTATATTTCTCAGTGAGCCGCAGTTTCCATGAGGTAAGCCAAATCATTAAGAGCTATAACCCCTCATGTCAGTTCCAGCTGTTAGTATCTGGTGTGATAGTTTACGCGAACACCTTACAGCATCTGGAATAAGGTAGAGCGTAAGCTAGATATTTTCAATATTTTCAATATAATATGTGTGCCATCAGACTTTAGTTTGTTGAGCCAAGGAACAACTATATCATCGTAACTTATTCCATTCTAGCAATTCATTTAGTCCTTGTTGTTCGCTAGATTCGCTTCAATCCCTTGGCAGGGTCTAATAAAGTAAGGGAAGAATGGGAGAAACTGAGTAACCTAAAAAAGAAGCACATAAGGATTGCCTTACATGGAGCTCTTATGTCAGAATATTATCAAGCAGGAGCTTCCCCTGCCAGCCTCATAGTTAGAATCGAACCGCGTATCTTTTTGGACGATAAACAATTCCGATGTGACTGGAGTTATATCGCCAATAAGTGTACCAGAGACTGGTTGATTCTCATAATTAGTACAGCGCAACGCCTAAGTGAAGAAGTCCTGAAAGAAATTGCTGAACTAGAGGAAACTATAAATCGTGATAGTAGCTTTGTTGATGCCAAGGAACACCTAGAGAAGATCTAAACAGATCTGGAGGAATATAAACAATATATGGTGACACAGAAAATCAGAGGCCTGCAACGTAACCTCCAACGCTACACACACGAGTGGGCTTTCCCATATACCAACGACTCATATTACCAGTCAGCCCAAGAACAACAACCACATACTGGTGGCAGCAGAAGTGGTAAGGGAAGTAGGTACCAACAGCAGAAAAGAACACCTACCAACTGGTCGTTTGCGAATACGTCAAGTGAAGAGGAACCTGAACCAGGCCCGAGTACCAGCAGAGTGAGATTCAACCAATCTGCACCAGTGAACACCGATTTAAACACCCTATTGAGGAATTTTTTAGAACAGGGCCAAGCATCCAACAAAGGCCCGGGTTTCCAACAACAGCAAGGGAGAGGGAGAGGACGGGGCAATCGACCTCAACAACAACAACAATGGCAAACCTCCTCACCACGAATGACGCGGAGCAGAGGGAAGAAACCACTATGAAGAGCATCGTAGTGACTCTATCTGATTACCATCTGACTGCCTCGGAAGAGAAGGTCCTAAATAAAGGATTAGGCTTTGTGCCCACACCTAACCACGATGCTTTCAAATGCCGAACTGAGTTCCACGAGACAATGCGCAGAATTAAACGTACAAAATTCTTTTGTAAGCAACCAATTGAAGAAAACAGAGGTTTTAATTCCAACTTAAGAAAACCCTCCACTTTCTGCCCCCCTAATGCAACGCTCGGCCCAGAAACTGCAGTGTTTGAAGCTAAAGTCTTGGAAGAGATTAGAGACATAGAAAACAAGAACAAATCTATGGGTTTCAAAAACATGACGAAAGAAAATTGGGACTCCATTAAATCCCTCCAGAACAACGACAAGATAACCATCAAGAGCGCGGACAAGGGCGGCGCAATCGTGATTTTAAATACGTCCGACTACAAAGCGGAGGTACGAAGACTCCTAGATGTCAGAACTAATTACCAACCTCTCGCTAGAGACCCTACTCCTGAATTGAAGGATATTATTACAAAACTTGTCGCCAATGCGAAGGAAAAGAAATGGATAAGTGCAAAAGAGGCGGAGTTCCTCATTAACACCAATCCGAGGACTCCGGCCTTTTATATTCTCCCAAAAATACATAAGCCTGCCAGGCCTCCCCCTGGCAGGCCTATTGTGTCGGGTATCCAGTCAATTCTGGAACCCTTGTCCCAATTCGCAGACTACTATCTACGCGAATCGGTAATAACCCAAGCCTCTTACGTCAAAGACACTACGGATATTTTGAATGTCCTAGACTCCATGACTTACAACCCAGCTACTGAGTATATCGTTACTATAGACATCGAGTCGTTATACTCGTGTATCCCTCAAGAAGCGGCCCTAGTAGCAACAGCCAAAACGCTCAGAAAGCAAGAATGGTTTTATGATGCGCCACAGAGTTTTATCTTACGATGTGTGGAATTGGCCCTTACACGAAATTTCTTTGGCTACTGATGGAGCGAGATAGAAAACAGAATTCTGTTTAAACTCGTGAAGTCACATTTCCATAACATAAATAATAATATTAACGTTTTGTGGTTTGTTTTGCTAACACAACCTAGATTAAACTATACACATGGGGTTGGTAACATGCGTGCTCATAAACGTGCATAAACGTTGCATCTTTTTGTTCGTGCAAGAATAATAAAATAATTTGTCGTTTTCGTTTTTGTCAATACTAATCTGCAGCAGATTTTAAAGAGCATGTGCTTATTTTGCTTTCCTTGTCTATGTGATGTCATTTCTACTATTCTAGGTGCACATAAGGTTTCATGGATTCATGAAGACTGGTAGATATAAAATGCTGCTTATATGTTGCTTGATGCTAGGTAACGTTAGACTAATTGGGTGGGTTAATCAATTAGTAAATGAAGGGTGGATACAGAATAAATGACAATTCTTACATTAATACTTTCCTTGTGTTTGTTTTATACTAGAAAAATAAGTTGCCTGATTTTGGGCCTAGTTTGCTCGAGTTTGCTAAACGATGAATTTAATTCTGCAAGGAGCACGAGATGTCTCTGAGAAAGAAAAAGCTTTCCATCAAAGTTGCATTCATTCAGCAAAGATGATGTGCTGTCATTATTCTGGCGGACGTGGCCAAGGTCAGAAACCGGTAGAAAAGAACATTGCTAACTTGGCATCCGCGGAAGTGCAATGGAGTCAGTATGAACTCTCGTTTAAAATGTTGCAAACCAAGGAAGCTTGGGAACACGTACAAGAAAGACAATGGCCCCAAAGAATATGACCGAATGGAAGTTTTGAAATGTAGGTGACATGTCACTTGTCACCCTCCGTCCAATAAGATCTCGTTATTTGCAGAAAACTTTCCTTTACTTAGATTAGCTAGCATAGAAAGGTATAAAAAGTCCATGCCCTGGGGATGGGCTGGCTGCTGCTTTCTGACTTTCCGATGAGGGTGTCGTGCTGATAGACTTTGCGTGGAGCACGTAAGAATCCTCAAAGAACTTTACTTTATTTCCATTTTATTTAGCTCAGTTAGGGACTTAGGTTTTAGAAATGCTAAACTTATATTTCCTAGCTTAAACTGTATTTTCTCATGATACTTTGCAAACATGCTTACTATATTGCTAATAAAATTACATTTATAAATTTATATTTTGATTTAACTACAATTAGTTAATAAAATCTTACTTTTGAAACAAGCTGGTCTTGGTTATTCAGAAGCGTAGGTTACTATTAGCTAGATGCCATCGCCATGGTGGTCATTTAAATAATTAGCTTTTGTTCAAATGACGTCAACATTTATCGTGGTTGTATATAAAATGTATATAGGTTGTGAATAAGGTGTATATAGATTTAATTTGATCACCTGATTCAGTGGGCCAAATATGTCATGTTTGATTAATGGGTCCATGAGTTAGAGTAATATTTTAGGTAACAGGTTAATGAGTTGGGTAACATTAGTTATGGCATATTTCCTATAGGCCGCTGGATCAATTCTTCTGGTAGCAGAAATTGATGGTTGCTAAGGGTAACCAAGGCGTTGCTAGGGGTAACTAAGGTGTTATTGATATGTTATGGTATAGAAATAGGATCGATGTTTAACATATGTTGAGTTAGTTTTCGTGCTATACGTGAATTGTACCGGTACAGATTGTGTGATGAGAAGGTAGTCACGCAAGACATCTGATCTGTTTGTGATATCGTCGTGTATCACAAGTGATATCGTCGTGTATCACGTGTTGTGGTCGTGCAACACCGTGTTGTGATCGTGCAACACCGTGTTGTGGTCGTGCAACACCGTGTTGTGGTCGTGCAACACAGTTTTAGGGCTAGGTGTGAATCTTGTTTAGTGAGGATTTTCTAAGAAATTAGAACAGCATGAGAATAGGGACAAAGCGCCTGTTGTAAAACTCACTGTGATAAGAGTATTAGTTATATTCGAGCTTGAGTGAAGGGTAAGGTAACGTTGGTACATGATTATCTATAAACAGGTGAGAGTCCTGTAGGGGTACATGTTTTATATCTAGAAACAGGTGAGAGTCCTGTAAGGATAACGGCATTATTTTGCTAACGGTGCATGATTTCCATAAACAGGTGAGAGTCCTGTACGGATTTCATGTGTGTTTGAAGTTAGGGATTTTTCCGTGTGAAAGTGTGTGATTGTTTTGTAAGGTATGTTCAAGTGGAACTTTCGAACAGTCACTTAGTTGTGCGTTCAGAGGGAAATAAGTTCATATTTTACTCGATAGAAGGGTAGAGTAAAAGTTGCTCTACTGGCGATTGAAAATTATTCTATGAGAATAGCGTCGACTATTCCAAGTTGTGAATACTTGAATGCATGCAAACTATCCTAATTAGAGAAACAGTCAGATGAGTCCTTATTGTCGTTGTTAAAAATTAATTTTAACAGAGAAAGCATTCTCAAAATGGCGCTGTGAAAAGATTTTGTGAAGGAGGGGTAAGCGCAAAGAGTGAGAAGCGAGAAACCGCAGCTGCTGTGTACGTCACAGAGCCGCGCTGGGATTGGGTGACATACGTCACAAGCTGTGCTCTGATTGGTTCTTGAGTCTCTGACGAACTGTAAGTCGATTGGTTCTTCAGAAAATCTTCATTTTATTGGTTGAGTAGAAAAGTGACGTAGCTCAACTCTCATTGGCCTGTTGGTGTGTTTCGCGCACGGATTGGTTGTTTTAGCGGAACATCCCGGAAATATTTTACGAACGATTTTATTAATTGGAAATAACTCGTAAAGATGAGTTATCATTTTAAACACGTTGAGAAAAAGCCAACGTTGTTTCAGAAACTTAAACATTTTATATCGCCTGACAAGAAAATTGAAACGCGAGGTGGGAAATTACTTCATAAGTATAAAACACCTGCAGCGTATATGGAAGGTGAATATGGTTATCATACTGTTTTGTGGTTTGACGCTTGGAAACAATATACAAAGGATGACGGTGTTTTAGCATGGCCTGATGATGGTTCATTTAATGTAAAGGTTTTGAGAAATTTGCGTGAGAAAATGAATGCTCTTAAACCCAAGCCGAGACCAACTCAATTTGAGGCTTTAGTTGAGTGGGAAGATGAAATGTACCAATTACAAAGGGAAACATGAGTGAGGGACTTTTTGTAATTAGAGAAATGGTTTCAGGTTCTCCTACTGGAAAAGAAACCGAAAAAAGAACTAGTGTTCATTTGGAAAGTGAATCGGAAGATGCAGTCTTAGAAGAAATATACACTACTGATAAAAGGAATCAGCCTTTTAGACCTCCTAGGTCATGGTCTACCCCGGTGGTTTCTACAGAAACTTCACCAAGTGCACCTCCAATGAATGAAGCTCCGAGACTCTATCCAAATAATTGTGAAATTGTTGAGACTCCAAAAAGACCAGAATTTGAAAATGTCCGTAATGAGGGTAGATATTTTTCAGCGACTCCAAGAGCAAGGGAAGCTCCAAAAAATTATGTGAGAGAAACAAGAAATGTTGAGGCTGTTGATTCTTCTGAGTATTTACGATCAAAAGAAGAATTAATTCGACAAATAACAAAAAGCATGGAAGCTGTGACAGTTCCAGTAACTATTGGTTCTGTTCAGCCTGTTTTTGAGCAAAGAGAAACTAATAAGACAGGGTTAACTGTTCCTTTAAATGCAGAAATCCAGAAGGTTGCTGAAAAATTTTATTCAGACTTATCTGAAATAAACTCTTCAAAATCGAGAATGCCTGATTTAACTTTTAATGAGGATTTATCTCCAAAAACACCGATGGGTGCAGAATCTGATGCTGAGATTCTTGAAGTTAGGGTGACCAAACCTAAACTTGATGTTGCAAAACTAAAAGCAAATATTGAGGAATTAATAATTGGCACCATTGGTCCTGACAGTCTAAATTACTATCGAGATGATGAACTACTGTTCATTTGCAAGAGTATGCAATGGAAAACGAAAAACAAATATGACCAGTTGGAAGAACTGGCAGCTGAATTAGAAATTGATGTGAGCAGACAAAAGAATTTTGCAAAACATTACAGATTAGACTTTTCAGAAAGTGATATTGAAAGTTTCAATTCTATGGGAAGAATAATGCATATAAAAGATCTGATTGTGTATATTAAAAAATTAGGAGAACTGAATAAGTGGAGAGTAAAATGGACTAAAAAGAAGGAAGATGAGAAATTGGAAAAATTGTCAAAACAATTTCCAATGAGAGAGATTGCAGGTGGAGGATATGTTCATGTCCCATGGTCAAGACAAGACATACTACTGTTCACAAATGATTTTCCAAAACTGAGGGAAAAGCCAGTGGAGTGGTATAGGCAAGTGGATAGATTTATCAAAGTCTCAAAAGTTCTGTGGATTGATCTGGATGGATTTTTTGACATAGTTGTCCCATCAGATCTTTGGACAGAATGTAAAATATCCATAAGTTGGCCAAAAACGGAACCTGAGCGGGTTAAAGAAACATGTGCTCCAAATCCTCTTGTAATGGATTTCTATGAAAAAGTGATTTACTGGTTGAAAAACAAAATTCCACCAAAAGAGGTTGATTGGGTTAAAATAGAAAGAACAAACCAGGAAACAAAAGAATCAGTTCATTCGTTTTATGAAAGGTTACTGTTGATTTTTAAACAATACAGTGGCTATGAAAAATTAGACGAGAAGGATATGAGTCATTTCGTCTACAGATTTGTTTATGGTTTAAAACCAGAAATTGCAGATATGATCAGAAATAGTATTGTCGGATGGCAAGCACTATCTGTTGATGACATTTTGAGAAAGGCAAAGTACTGCAGTGATGAGCTGGAAGTCAGACAAAAGAAGCTCAAAGAAAAAGCCATGTGGGCTCAGGTAAAGGTGGCTGAGCAACAGATTGCCAGTCTTGGTAATAAAAACACACATTTTGTGCAAACTGCAAATCCGAACCAAGGGCAAGGAAAGTTTAAAAATAATACTTTTGTGAGAAAATGTAATCCAAAAATTGAAGAGATGAAACAAAGATTACCTTGTTTTAATTGCGGCGAAATTGGACACTGGAAAGACGAGTGTAAGAAACCGCCTAGAAATTTAAAAAGCCCATTATTAAATCCACAGATGCAGAATGATGTTGACTTGCAGCAACAGCTACAGTTGCAACAGAGTCTAAACGAATTGAGTCTTCAACGACAGTTGCAGCAACAGGTAAATCAGCAACAGGTGAATCAGGTGAATAACCGTCAGAATCAATTGCCTCAGGCACCGTTTCCAAATTGTGGGGGAACACAGAAATATAATGTAGGTGTGGGATTTCAAGGAGAAGATCAGATAATAAAACCGAAAAGACAGAGAGTGCAAAATACCGCACAACAGTTTTTGTTAACAGAAAGTCAGGAGAGTGATTCTGATGATTGTTACTGACGGTGCCCGAGAGAGGAGGAAGAGTGTGTTGTTGGAGCCACTCTTGAGGTTGACCAGTCTGGTCCATTTGTAAATGGGAAAGTTAATGATGTAGATATCACTTTTCTAGTGGACACTGGTGCTACCCGTTCTACTGTTAGATCAGTGGAAATTGAAAACCTACCTCTCTCTGGGGATACCATCCAAGTTGTCGGAGTAAGTAATCAACAAATCAGGACTGATTTGACTGAACCAGTACCAGTTGAAATTGGAAATTTCAAAGACAAACACAGATTTGTGGTTTGTAACAGTAGTCCGGTGAATCTATTGGGCAGAGATATATTGTGTAAAATGAATTGCAGAATATATTGTTCTCCTGAAGGAGTTGAATTACAAACAATGGAAGAAGATGGTTTGTACAGATTGACAATGATGTTGATGGAAACAAAATTGTTTCCTGCATTTGAAAAAGAAAATCTGCCAGAAGAACTCAAAGAAACAGTAAAATCTGAAATTTGGGATTTGACTGGGAATGAGATGGGTCTGATGAAACACTTCGATCCAGTCAAAATTACACTGAAGCAGGGAATAGAATTTCCTAATATACCTCAATACAAAATGAAAGCAGAGACAATTGAGGGAGTGATACCTGTGATTGACAAATTCATTAAGCAAGGTGTCTTAAAAGAAATTGAGAGTAGCTCTTGTAACTCACCGATTATGGGAATTAAAAAGTCAAATGGAACGTATCGGATAGTTCAGGATTTAAGAAAAGTTAATCAAATTGTGGTTCCATGTTGTCCTGTGGTTCCAAATCCAGCAGTGATTTTGTATCAGATTCCACATGATGCTGAATGGTATACTGTCATTGATCTTTGCAATGCATTCTTTACGGTTCCTTTACATCCAGATAGTCAGGAAATTTTCGCTTTCAGATTCCAGAGTAGGACCCTCGCATGGTGTAGAATCCCACAGGGGTATACAGAGAGTCCTTCTATCTTTAATGGGCTGTTGAAAAGATCTTTGGAAAATTTGGACTTACCTGGTAGGTCTACGTTGGTGCAGTATATTGACGATCTGTTGATAGCTGCTAAAACGAGAGAGAATTGTGTGACAGACACAATAACACTTTTGAATCATCTTGCAGATGAGGGACATAAAGTGTCTCCAGCAAAATTACAGTTTTGCAAACAAGAGGTGAAATATCTTGGTCACAGAATTGCAAAAGGAAAAAGACAGGTGACAATTGAGAGAATTAAAATGATTCAAGCAATGCAACCACCTAGAACACAGAGACAGGTTCGAATGTTTTTGGGAATGGTTGGTTACTGTCGACAATGGATAAGTGGATTTTCGGTAATTGCGAAACCACTACAGAGACTGACCAGATCTGATGTGAAGGATCCAATTATTCTCAATGAAGCTGAGATGGAATCTTTCGAAAATCTGAAAAAGAGCTTATGTCAAGCTCCTGCTTTGGGCATGCCGAATTATGAGAAAGATTTTGAACTGTATTGCAGTGAGAGAGAAGGATGTGCATTGTCTGTGTTAATTCAGAGACATGGGAATCTAAAGAAGCCCATTGCATATTTTTCTGCAGTTCTTGATCCTATTGCAAAAGCATTACCAGGTTGTTTAAAAGCAGTTGCAGCTACAAGTGTCAGTCTTGAACAGAGTGAAGGAATCATAATGGGATTTCCTGTGAAAGTTTTTGTGCCTCATTCAGTTGAAATATTACTGACAAGAGGTAAGACTCAACATTTAACAAGCAGCAGATTGACAAAGTATGAGAAAATCATATTAGGAGCAGATAATGTTTCTATTTCAAGGTGTTTAAATCTGAATCCTTCAACATTACTGCCTGATTCTGAAATAATTGATGAAATGAAGTGGAACATGAGTGTTTGGATGTCATGGAATTTTGCACCAAACCAAGGCAGGACATTAAAGATGTACCTTTGCCTGAATCAGATGTTGTCTACTTTGTGGATGGCTCCTGTCTGAGGACAGAAGGAGGTGTTTTGAAAGCATCATATTCTGTCTGTACAGTTGCAGATGTTGAAGAAGCATCATGTCTTGAAGGAATTCGTTCAGCACAGGTGGCTGAATTGATTGCTTTGATTCGTGCATGTGAAATATCAAAAGATATAAGAGTTACCATCATTACTGATAGTCAATATGGGTACGGGGTTGTACATGATTATGGTCAACTCTGGTCTCAGAGAGGTTATTTGACCTCAGCAGGCTCACCAATTAAAAATGCAGTCTTTATCAAAAGATTAATTGAAGCCATACAGTTGCCAAAAGAAATCGCAATTGTAAAGTGTGCTGCGCACACAAAAGGAGTGGATTATATCTCAAAAGGCAATGCCTATGCAGATGAGACAGCAAAATATTGCGCAAGAAAAGGTTGTGCATTCAATCGGGAAAAGAGTAAAGAAAATGATTCAAATTCATTAATGCTAACAACAGTGGTAGAAACATGGAATGAAATTAGAGATTTACAAAATGAAGCAGATGATGAGGAAAAAGATCTATGGTTGCGATCAGATTGTAGAGTGAGGATGGAGTGTGGGTCTATAAAGATGGCAGAGTAGTTTTACCAAATTGTTTGATTGCTGATATGGCCAGATTGTATCATGGTCCAGCTCACCTTGGAAGAGATTCTATGATCAGACTTTTCCGAGAGACTTGGTTCAACACGAAATTTAGAACCATTGCAGAATCTTTTTGTCAAAGGTGTTTGTCATGCCAACAAATGAATCCAAACAGAAAATCAGTTGTGGGTACAGGGATAATTGGTCGAGAAGGTGGTCCCTTTACCAGATTAAAGATGGATTTCATTGAAATGCCCCTACACAATTGTTTGAAATATGTTCTTGTAATTGTTTGTTTGTTTTCAAGGTGGGTGGAAGCTTTCCCTACAAGACATTGTGATTCAATCACAGTGGCAAAACTGCTACTGAGAGAGATCATCCCAAGGTACGGTTTTCCAGTCACTATTGAGAGTGATGGAGGAAGCCATTTTGATAACAAACTGATGAAGCTGATATGTGAGGCATTAAGCATTGAGCAGAAAATACACTGTGCATACAGACCAGAGGCATCTGGGGTGGTTGAGCAGATTAATGGAACAATTAAAAACAGAATTGGAAAAATGTGTCTAGAGACAGGTGTAAAGTGGACTGATGCTCTTCCACTTGTTTTAATGTCATTGAGAAGTACTCCTGATAAAAAGACAGGTTTGAGTCCTCATGAAGTACTGATGGGAAGAGTCATGAGACAGGCTTTTGTACCTGTAGGCAAATTGTTGAGTATAAATGACAGTGCTATTTTGGATTACTGTAAAAGGTTATCTGATATAGTGACTTCTGTGTCTAATCAGGTGGGAACTGAGGCACAATCAAATGAGAAAGTTCTAACACATGATTTGAGACCTGGTGATTGGGTCAGAACAAAAGTACATCGGAGAAGAAATTGTTTGGCACCTAGGTGGCAGAAGCCTAGACAAATAATTCTGGTTACTACAAACGCTGTAAAATGCAGAGGATTGAAAAGGTGGATACATCCTAGTCATACTATTCCAGTGCCAACTCCTGAGAGTTCTGATGTAGAAAGTGATACTACAGATGATTCTGATTCAGAAGTAGAAGGTGAAACAATTCCAGAAACTGAAGATCGACAGGGAGGTCAACATCTGGAACCTGTGCCTGTGAATGAAGGATTAGTATCAAGAAAAAGTTCTGAAATAATTGAAATAGATTCTGGAGAAGAAGAGAATCTATCAGAAGGAAAACCGACTGAGGAGTCAGTCAAGAAGATTAATGGAGTGATCTCCATTGAAGACAGTGAGGCTGAACCGAAAGAAATTTCTGACCAGGAGAGTATCGAAAAGCAGAAGTTAAGCTCTGAAGTAAGGAACAGAAGTCCAGAATCTGGGAAGTTGGAGGTAATTGAAGAGGAGGAGGAAGACGAATTGCCGAGTACCAGTGCTGGAAGACAAAGTGTTCCTGAAGGAGTGAAACTGCCGAATAGAGAAGTTCCTGAGTCAATAATTGAAGTTTCAGACAGTGATACTGGAGAAAGTGATGTGGATGGTGAAAATAGAAGTCCAAAGAAAAGATCTTGGAAGTCTGAATTGAAAACTTCAGAACCAAAGAGAAAGTTTGTGAGAAAAGCAGATTACTGGCCTGGTGGAAGATTGAGAGTTAGGTTGATAAAGAAACCGAAGGACCAGGTGGAAGAAATCAGTAGTCAAAAGGATTCTGAAAAGGAAGTTGGAGTTGGAAGGAAAATTGAAGTTGTGACAAGAAAAGGGAAAAGGATTGTAAGGCCAAATTAAAAGTACAAATCACCTGAGTGGACTTATCTAGTAATTCCACCTGTTATTGACATTTACGATAGTAGTCAAGAAGAAGAAGAAATTGAAGAAATCAGTGACAATGATTGAAGTACAGAAATTTTAATTGGGTTTTAGTTTTTGGCAAAAGGCTGAAGAAATCTTGTTAGGTGACACAAGGTCGAAGAAAAGTTGTTTAGTTGAAGAAAATTCATTTGTGACATAAGGTCGAAGAAATATTGTTAGGGTTTTAAAAAAAATATATATATATTTTAAAAAAGGGGGGTGTAAATAATTATTCTTGTAGTTAAATTTTTAAAATAGTTTTAATTTTTTCTTTTTAAGGCAAAACTAACCAAAGATGCCTTACGTTATGGAACAAAGTACTTCAAGATGTTCCATTTTTAAGAGATGCTGTAAGATGACTCTGGTGTGTCTGTTCATTTTAATTCTGCTCTGGGTAGTTTTAGCTGTTATTATTCCATTTGAATATAACAAAGATTCTCACAAAGCCAACATGACAAGCAAAGCTTCAGTTAGTCAAAACAAAAATAGTGCAACTGGCAAAGTTATTGATCATCAATCTAACATTCATCAGGATAATTCTATTAGTGATTTTTCAAGCAATACATTCACAAAGCTTTTGAGCAAATATGTCAAGGTAATGGATGCAAAAGACTGCTACGTCTGTGTCAAGTTACCTGCTTCTGTTTCTGAGGGAGTGACATACAATATGCTTCCTCTTACATATGGTGTAACATGCAGTGTGTTAGCTAGTCTGTTTTATCAGACTGGACGTTTAGAATACTATTATTCAGATTTTGACGAGATTTTCGCTAATTTAAAAATTGAGGGTGCTTTGAATAAGCATAAGAGAGCCAAACAGATGAGGGAATTTTTCCTTGTTACTAATGAACTTACTTACGAGTATGCTTACAAGAATAATTTAACTTGCAAACTAAGTGCTGAGGGAAAGAAGTTTTTGAACCTGGTTGAAGAAAGGAGAGCAATTTACAAGAGAAATGAGGTAGTCAAGCAGACTAAATCCAGGTTCTGGCAGAAAGAAGACGAGAAGCTTAATGGCAGAATGCTTGATAATGTTGCAATTCACATAGACAAACCAGTTAGTGGTAAGCTTTGCATTAGAAGAGACAATACACTTTTTGATAACTACTTTGTGGGTGCGAGTAATTGTGAAGATACTTATCAGATCATGGGAGGTTGGGGATTCAAAGGTGGAAAAGATCCAATCTTCCCTGGGATTTATTTTGTGTGTGGTGACAAGGCTTATTATAACCTTCCGGACCATTGGTACGGAACCTGTTATGTTGGGATTGTGTTTCCTAAGATATTTCATGTTGGCAGAGATTCAGAGGGTTTGTTCAAAATTCATAACCATGTAAATAGAGTTAAAAGAGAATCTTTTACAGAAGTGATGGGAGATATTTTTCAAGCAGTGATACCTATTGTAGGTATAACCCTGAACTCAGGTAGAATCAGAAAATTGTCCACAATTGTTGATAGATTGTCAACAGATACAGCTGATGGTTTCCAAATAGTAAATGTTGAGGTCATTGCAATTAGATCCATGGTGATTCAAGATCGTCTTGCTTTAGACATACTCCTGGCAAAAGAGGGAGGAGTCTGTGGCATATTACATGTGCAACATTGTTGCACCTATATCCCTGATGAGAGTAAGAATCTTGAGATGTACATTAAAAACATCACAGAGATGCATTCAGAAATAATTCCGTTAGAAGAAGAAGATTTTTCAGAAAGACTTTCAAAAAGATTCCAATCAATCAAAAATTGGTTTCATGATATTGGAAGTTCAGTTCTTGGCAAGATATTGGCACCTTTGATTGTGATAATATTCATTTTTATTTTGACAAAAATTGGTTGTTTGTTGCATAGGAGAAAGAGACAAATGAAAGAGAAGAAAAGAATTTATAAACTCAAAAAGGAAGAGGAGAGGGAGATTGAGTTGCAGGAATTACACCGAGCTCGTTATGATAATTGCAAGGATTTTGCAGAAACAGATTTTTAGAAATACTGACACAGATGAATTTGAATCATTTTCCAGACAAGTTTAAATTTCCAAATTTTGGGTGGTGGTGTGGTGATTTGTTAATCACCAGATGAGGGAGTTGATGGAGCGAGATAGAAAACAGAATTCTGTTTAAACTCGTGAAGTCACATTTCCAGAACATAAATAATAATATTAACGTTTTGTGGTTTGTTTTGCTAACACACCCTAGATTAAACTATACACATGGGGTTGGTAACATGCGTGCTCATAAACGTGCATAAACGTTGCATCTTTTTGTTCGTGCAAGAATAATAAAATAATTTGTCGTTTTCGTTTTTGTCAATACTAATCTGCAGCAGATTTTAAAGAGCATGTGCTTATTTTGCTTTCCTTGTCTATGTGATGTCATTTCTACTATTCTAGGTGCACATAAGGTTTCATGGATTCATGAAGACTGGTAGATATAAAATGCTGCTTATATGTTGCTTGATGCTAGGTAACGTTAGACTAATTGGGTGGGTTAATCAATTAGTAAATGAAGGGTGGATACAGAATAAATGACAATTCTTACATTAATACTTTCCTTGTGTTTGTTTTATACTAGAAAAATAAGTTGCCTGCTTTTGGGCCTAGTTTGCTCGAGTTTGCTAAACGATGAATTTAATTCTGCAAGGAGCACGAGATGTCTCTGAGAAAGAAAAAGCTTTCCATCAAAGTTGCATTCATTCAGCAAAGATGATGTGCTGTCATTATTCTGGCGGACGTGGCCAAGGTCAGAAACCGGTAGAAAAGAACATTGCTAACTTGGCATCCGCGGAAGTGCAATGGAGTCAGTATGAACTCTCGTTTAAAATGTTGCAAACCAAGGAAGCTTGGGAACACGTACAAGAAAGACAATGGCCCCAAAGAATATGACCGAATGGAAGTTTTGAAATGTAGGTGACATGTCACTTGTCACCCTCCGTCCAATAAGATCTCGTTATTTGCAGAAAACTTTCCTTTACTTAGATTAGCTAGCATAGAAAGGTATAAAAAGTCCATGCCCTGGGGATGGGCTGGCTGCTGCTTTCTGACTTTCCGATGAGGGTGTCGTGCTGATAGACTTTGCGTGGAGCACGTAAGAATCCTCAAAGAACTTTACTTTATTTCCATTTTATTTAGCTCAGTTAGGGACTTAGGTTTTAGAAATGCTAAACTTATATTTCCTTGCTTAAACTGTATTTTCTCATGATACTTTGCAAACATGCTTACTATATTGCTAATAAAATTACATTTATAAATTTATATTTTGATTTAACTACAATTAGTTAATAAAATCTTACTTTTGAAACAAGCTGGTCTTGGTTATTCAGAAGCGTAGGTTACTATTAGCTAGATGCCATCGCCATGGTGGTCATTTAAATAATTAGGTTTTGTTCAAATGACGTCAACATTTATCGCGGTTGTATATAAAATGTATATAGGTTGTGAATAAGGTGTATATAGATTTAATTTGATCACCTGATTCAGTGGGCCAAATATGTCATGTTTGATTAATGGGTCCATGAGTTAGAGTAATATTTTAGGTAACAGGTTAATGAGTTGGGTAACATTAGTTATGGCATATTTCCTATAGGCCGCTGGATCACTACAAAAATGAGCTCTTCCTCCAAGTGACGGGAACATCAATGGGGGCTACGATGGCACCGAGTGTGGCATGTATTTATGTGGGGCAGTTTGAGGAGCACGTCATCGAATCAGACAACAACCCTTTCAAAGACCATCTACGTCTGTGGAGACGTTATATCGATGACGTGCTCCTCATCTGGTCAGGAGAAGAAGATTCTCTCCTCCAGTTTCTCAACTGGCTAAACACGCAGGACAGGAGTCTGCGTTTCACGTGGAAATACCATCACACAAGTGCAGTGTACCTTGATTTGGATATCGAAGCTTCTGAAGGAAAGTTTGCTACTAGTGTGCACCAAAAACCCACAGATAGAAACTCGCTACTGGCTTATCAATCTTATCACCCTAGGGCACTCAGGGACAATCTCCCAGTGGGCCAATTCATGAGGTATAGGAGGAATTGCTCTACGACTGAGGTCTATAAGGAACAAGCCAAAGATCTAAGCAGCAGGTTACAAGCCCGGAACTATCCATGTAAAGTAATTCGTCAAGCGAATAAAAGGGCTTTGAATACACCTAGGACAGCACTCTTAGAATCACACAGAAAAGAAAAATCAGAGTGTCTACCAGTGGTCATGACCTTTGACCCGCTGGCCTCGAAGATTCGACAAGCTATCAGAAAACATTGGCCGATCCTGAGTACACAAGATCACAAGATGCCGCCACCCCGTTTTGCTTTCCGAAGGGCCCCCAATCTAAAGGACAAATTGGTCCATACCAGGATGATAGAGAAAAAACCGTTAGAAACAACGACGGTACCAAATGGCCATTATCCCTGTGGAAATTGTTCGGTGTGCCATCTTACGAGCAAATGCAACACCATTTTGCTAAAATCCGGAAAGATTTGGATGCTGAACCATTTCAGCAATTGTAACACTACGAATGTAGTCTATAGATTGAGTTGTGAGTGCGGCCTTGAGTACATCGGCCTAACGACACGTAAAATCAAGCTCCGGATCCAAGAGCACCTAAGTACGATACGACAGGGTAGACTGACTACAAAGTTAGTGCAACATTGTCATCGCAATAAACACTCATTTACTTGGGTGGTTCTGGAAAGAGTGGTGGGCGAGGCGCAGTCTATGGAAAAGCGCCTGGCAACTAAAGAAGCACGCTGGATATACCAGGAATCTAGCGAACAACAAGGACTAAATGAATTGCTAGAATGGAATAAGTTACGATGATATAGTTGTTCCTTGGCTCAACAAACTAAAGTCCGATGGCACACATATTATATTGAAAATATTGAAAATATCTAGCTTACGCTCTACCTTATTCCAGATGCTGTAAGGTGTTCGCGTAAACTATCACACCAGATACTAACAGCTGGAACTGACATGAGGGGTTATAGCTCTTAATGATTTGGCTTACCTCATGGAAACTGCGGCTCACTGAGAAATATACAATGAGCTTGGTGGTTGACAATTAATATGTTATAATCAAGGGACATTATGTTTACATCCACACTGTGTACAGCCATAACCTACTAATGTTAAGCAGTACCGTTCCAAGATGGCGCCCGCTTTATTCAATGGAATGCCCGTCACGTGTTGTACATGCCCTTTGTCGTTAGGAGCACGTTTGATTTTAATCATGCCCCTTCCGACATAGAATACGCAACCATTGATGGCCTGTAAATTAAATGTAAATAGAATACAAAGTGTAAATATGAGTAGAAGTCCGCACTCGATGGCTAGAATAGCCATGTGATTTTTGGGACCAATCAGAAGTGAGCTGCACACATGACAGTCCGGCCCAATCAGAGCCAACTGGCATTGACGCCGGTAAAGGTAAATAGACCGCGCGTCATTCACTCGGCGCTCCGGTGCTGAGAAGACGCCGAATGAAGTCCCTCCACTGGTAAACGCGCTGTTCCCGGACAATAGAACTTTGATACGGTGAGATTAGAATGGCTGACTCTAACGTGCGCCCGTATGGCGCCCACCCCTCTCTTCATTTTTCTCCGTTAGATGAAAATAGAAGGGAGGCAAGACCATACTTACCGTTTGGAAGTGGGTCCAGGATTTTATATAGCCATATTGGTAACGGTATGAAAGCTAAAGGTGCCTCCCAGGTAATCAGCATTATTGTCTATTACTAGGTGCAATGCATGGATATAATGTAGTGTTAACTTCGCAGTAAAGCTACCGGCAGTCTTTTACATATATATATATATATATGTTTATTTTTTGATTTACAGCATTTAAAGCACAGTATCGCTGGCAGTGGCACCCTAATTTTCGTTTGCCCTGAAGAAATTGCCTGATAAAATACCTAAGGCAATGAAACATGTCGGCTGTGAGCTGAGTACGAATCGATAGGTAGTATTCGTACCCCTCCTTTTAATATTACATGTTTACTGTAAGCAACAAGAAAATATGAGTAAAAAGGTTGTTGTATCTTGTTGCGCAGTATTTTGTGTGTTATATGTTGAACGTTGTTAGTCCTTGTCACATATAAGTTTTGCGTACACTGCACCATTCACTGTCTTCCTCTTTCCTTTGGGTTTTTGGACACGTTTACGTTAAGCTATTTGACACCGATGATGAGAACAGGGCCATCCTGGTGAGTACCAACCAGGGGTCCCATTGGTGGTGCGCCCGTGAGGTGTCATCTAGCTATTCACACTTTTTTCAATTGTTGTCCTTCTAGTGGATGTCTGTACTGTGTTGTCTGGTTACTTGTTTATCAGAGAGGGGCTACCTTTTATTTATGGCAATAGACTGAAACAGAGTAATAATCTCTATAATTAGAGGTATGATTAGAACGATCATTTGACAATCTATAGCTGTTTACAGTTCTGTATTAATTGTTTGCCTTTAGGACTGGGTCAATTTGTGATTAGTGCTCATAAATGAGGCCACATGTGTGTACACACACGCAAGCCTGCTATGCCTTGGCAACAGTAGAATTAACTTACCACATCGCCTTCCCCCTTTAAAAAAACTATTTAAATAAAACTTTCAACAGCAATACGAAAGAAAGAATGCACGGCAGGACATACAAACATATTTAAGGATCCATTATGAAAGTACATAATCATCAAATGTCTTGGGAGCCTTCCTAACACGGGCCCCCGCAGAACTCATTCCATGCTGGTTTCAGGGCACACCAACACACTCCGTAGAACTTTCCTCAGCACACAACGGACAGTCTTTCACATCAAAATGGTGCTTCAAGCTTGCCTATTTACTAACCACCCTTGCAGCTATGTCATCTCTATCCACGTGAACACACCCACCAATGTGAGTTCTATCACTAAATCACGATGGAAGCAATGGCGTAGGCACCTCCCCACCCCTCAACAAAGAAAAAGAGGCCACACCTGTAGTGCAATATGAAGATGTGTCATACACCTAGACCTTTTGAAGTATGAATGTGCAACATCCAAACCAGAAGCCAGAGCCATCTGTACACCTTCCTTAATGACTCTGTTGCCACGCTCAACCAAACCATTAGAAGATGATGAGTACAGAGCTACCTTGAGGTGTTTGATATCCATACTGGCCAAAAATCCCTTCATGCGGTCAGACACAAAATGAGTGGCATTTTGAGTAACCACAACTTTAGGTGCACATTCCAATTAAAAAAAACTTTCAAAAAATTGACATCCGTTTCTGTGTCAGATGATTCCACACATGCCTGATGCGTCCATTTTGAAAAATAATCCATGAGAAGTATGGAATATCTCATGTTGCTGGATAATAAGCAATAGGGCCCCAAAAACGGAAGCCCTACCTTTCCCAAGAATTCTCCGGCAAAATGGGTTCAGGGTTGTCTAAATACCTTTCCAATGCTTATCAGATAAAAGACACTTAAGACATTTGTCAATTGTCAGCTTACTGACTAAGATAATCATGGTTTATCACTATTAAAAGAATTGTTTTAGCTGTAAATATTTTAACATTGTGTCTGAATAAACTCTTTTTTAGGTTGTGGTAATTTCCTGAAGAAGGCGTGGGATACGCCGAAACGTGCGTCGAAAAATTACTACTCTATTTGAGTGCTATTACACTATTATTATGCTAATGATAGTTTTCTATTAATTATAACCTCAATGTATTGTAATATTGTATTTTTATTGTAAAATTGTTTGTGATGCAGATGTGTTGCTATCTCTGATGGTTTTTAATTTGTTATGAATTTTTATTAATGAACAATAAATATATTATTTATTTTTTAGAACACTTTATAGTTTGGGATTTTTGCTCTACCCTCCGCACATGTATTTTTGTCTCTATCTATGATTGCCTAGGAATTGTTTTTCGCATATATTCAATTGTCAGCTTAACCTGACTGTCCAAAGCAGGCCACCTGTAGTGCTGCTTAAGCTTAGAGCATGTCTTGGTGGACCCTAAATGATCTAACTCTGCCGGAGCTACTATGACACTGTGTAAATTGGTAGGTGCAACTAAACAATCTCCCCTGAGTATAATTTCACTGACTACTGATAACTCTCCTGCAATCTGGGAAAAGGTTTTAAGGTTTTTAGTTAAGTACCTCCCTTCTGGCCAACCACGCCCAATATACTCAATAACTTTTCCAAAGACAGTGTCTTCAACATACGTGGTAGACCAAACTTGCTCACTCATAACAGCTTGGTACTTCTCCACAGCATCTACCAACGCTATACACATCGCCAGGCAAGACATCAACATCTTCATCATCAACTGCCACACATGGCAAGCAGTCCACACACATGTTCGTGCCCCTCTGAATATGTTTAACCATGAAATTGGACTCCTGCAATTTAGACACAAGTCTGGTGAGCCTGGAGGACATATTATTACGGTTACAATCAGTAAAAATATGCACAAGTGGTTTGTGGTATGTGATTATCTCAACTCTTGAACCCCAAATGTATTATCTGAATTTGTATACAGCCCACACATATGCTAGGGCCTCCCTTTCAATGTTGCTATACTGACACTCATATGGTCTAAGGGTCCTAGAAGCAAATGCTACAGTTTTTTCAATACCTTCAACTTTGTGACTCAACCCAGCCCATAAACCAGGATTGCTGGCATTTACAGTGATGATGGAGGGACATTTTTCACAGAATGCACTAAGAGCTGGAGCAGTTACTATTAAGTCTTTGACAGTCTTGAAGCCTTTCTCCAATTCATCTGACCATATAAATTTCTGCCCCTTTCTAAATAACACTCTTGTAGATTCAAAAGCTAATGCATAGCCAGGGACAAAACGTGCATAGTATTCGGCAAGTCCAAGGAATGATCTCAAGGCATCCCTGTCCACTGGTGCCTTAGCCTCCTTGATTACCCTAATAAGTGAAATTTTTGGTTTTATACCTTTACAAGACACAGTATGCCCTAGATATTCAAGCTCATTAATGGCAAACTTACATTTCTCGCGACGTATTGTCATGTCGTGCTGAATTTAAAATTAAGAAAACTTTTCTCAAAATCATATTATGTTCACTCAAGTCTTTAGCAAAAATCAAGATACCATCTTAATACACCTGCACACCAGCAATGCTCCCAACCAAATCATCCATACATTTTTGGAACAAGCTGGTGGCAGATGCCAGACCAAAAGGTAACTTCAGAAATCTTGTCTGTTACTTGTTTTGCATCCTTGATGCACCGCAAGTGAACTGCTCGATTGCTTTTAATGGACTCGGCCAGTATTTGCAGTTTTCTACGGTTATTTTCTGTCTAGTCATTTTGTTTGCTTGTTTGTTTGTTGAGTTCTCATATTTAGTTTGTAACTGCACTAAGTGCTAGAGCAGTTTACTCCGGTTCATTTTTGGTGACTATTGTGTACCAGGGAAGCCAGCTCCAGGTCAGCCAGTTCTAGTTCATTCATCACTAATGTGGGAATTAGCCTTAATACACCTAAAGAATTTCTGATTAGTCCAAGAGATCCTTTTATTAAATGGGCTGAATGGAAAGAGTATTTTTTAAATTATATTGCCACTTTGGAGGATAATGGAAGCATTTTATCAGCTGAAAGGAAAGAATTTTGTCTAATGCATTGTTCGGGCCCTGAAAGCCTCAAGGTGTACACTCAAATGCAGAAACTGGAAAGAGCAGGAGATATTGTTGTATTTAAATGTGCCATTTTAGGCTTGAAAGATAATTTTTTGCCCAGAGTTTGTACTGTAATTACTAGATGTCCTTTCTTTAATGGAAAGCAGAAACAACACAAGTCTATTGAGTAGTATGTGCATGCTGTCAAAACTTTGGCCCTCACTTACAAATTCGGGGATTTGCATGATGATTTGACTTGCAATCGGATTGTTGTTTGCACCAAGAATAAGAGCATTCAACATACATTATGGATAGACAGTGATTCAAGTTTGAAGGACATTATACCCTTGGTGAAGAAAGCTGAGTTATTTGAAAGGAGTGCCAAAGCAATTTCTTAACCGAACGATACTTCTTCGGTCAACATGATTTCTGTGGGAAAAAAGGTGCAAGTAGTAGAAACATTTATGACCACTGCAGTGTAAACAAAAATCAGACAGAGACAACTGGGACAAGCATGGGGAAATGACAGCTTCCTCTTGTTATTGTCCTGGTAGCACTGCACATAATGCAAGGTTCGAAAAGTTTGGAATGTGGTATTGTGGGCAATTTGTGCAAGGTATGTAAAAGAAAAGGTAAGAAAAATGTGAGGGTAGCGTATCCCACTGAAACAGATACAAATTCTTCTGGGAATGAATCCGAGGACTCGTTGGAAAGGTACTCTTTCCAAGGAGGATAGGAACAAAGGTGCGGTGCTCAACATCAAGAGCAACGACAGGAACAAGCCAATGTGTACTATTACGTTTGGTGGTACTACGTTACAGGTGGCCGCTGATTCAGGATAATCTTTTACAATTATTGCATGTTTGGGAGAGTAATTTTGTGAATGTCATTGGTCCACATTTGGAGCCCATAGATATCAATCCAGAAAGTTTCTGGGGAGATAAATCAGAAATGTTGTGGTATAGGTAGCTTGCTTTTGAATTTAAGGATCACAGAGCTACCTGTAAATTACATGTTGCCACTGAGGGTCTCCTTCGGTCTTAGGGTGGAAGGACCCAAGAGCATTACACATCATACTTCACCCTAACAGTCCTGAGCAAGGGGAAACATCCTTTACGACGCAACTGCTACAACGCATGTCATTACAACGCATAGCGCTGGGAGCGCTCTAGGATAGGGAATAGATTTAATTTACTATCCAACACCTTCCCTACTATCCACGGGGACTGGAGTTGGAATAGTAAATTAAACTATTCACTATCCAGCACCCCTTAACGCTATGCGTTGTAACAGCATGCTTTGTAAAAACTGCGATGTAAAGGCATGCATGGTAAAAGCATGCGTTGTAACGTCGTACAACCCTGAGCAAGTTCTGGTGGCATGTGATAGTGAAAATACCATGAAATGGGTTTTGGAGGAGTTCCAGAATGTTTTATATGGAAAGGTGTGTAAACTCAAAGGGTTCACTCATTGTGTAAGAGTAAAGTTGTGTGCTTTACCAAAAATACACAAGGCACTCAATATACATTTTATTGTTAGAGATGAGGTCAGGGCAGAATTGAATACATTTCAAGAGGTTGGTATTATTAAACCTTTAGAGGTGTCAGAGTGGATTTCTCCTTTGGTGATAGCGAGACATTCCAATGAGAACATTTGTCTTTGTGTTGACTTTGGGAGCCTCAATGACAACATTGTGGTGGACCAATTCCCATTACCCATAATTAACGAACTGTTGTCAGTGACCCAAGGTGCAAACAGTTTTCCACCATGGACTGTGTTCTTCCAGGCTGACCTTCTCATTATGGGAGGTAATGTACATGAACATGATGAGAGGTTGAGAAAAGACTTGTCAGTACTAAACAATAAAGGTTTATGTTTCAAAGTGCAAATACTCTGTAAAAAAGTTATATCTGGGACATGAAGTAAGTGGTCAGGACATCAAACCAAAAGAAAAATGAGTTAGGGCATTTGCCAATGCTCCCTCACCCGTCTAAGGATGATTTACAGTAATTCTTAGGTTTGGCGGAATTTTATTCAAGGTTTGTGAATAAGCTCTCATGAAATACATATCCTATGAGAACCTTCATCTGGTACGTTGAGTGTCAACAAGCTTTTGAAGCAATTAAGGAAGCTATATGCAAAGTACGAAATCTTAAAGTTTTGATCCTGTTGCTAATACGTTTGTAACAACTGATGCTAGCAGCGAAGGTTTGGGGTGTCCACGCACAGGTAAATAAAAACAATCAGGAGGTTGTTGTTGCTTTTGCCTCCAGATCCTCAACACCAATGGAGAAGAAGTACTCCCTATTTCAAAGAGAGACATTAGAGTGTGGCATTGGAGAATTTTAGGAAATTCTTGTGGGGCAGGAAGTTTACAGTAAGGTGTGACCACAAACCTTTGACCGAGTTGTTGACGACCGAGGGGCAGCACAGAACAACTGCTAGAATTGCAAGATTTTCTATAAGGTTGCAGGACTTTAGGTTTGACATCCAGTATATCCCTGGTGTGAAGAATTTCACAGCAGATTTCCTTAGCAAAATGGCTTTACTTTTAATTGAGATTGATTTAGACCTGTGGAATGAGTACACTATAGCTAACATATCACAGATAAACTTAGTCTAGATGAATGGTTAAATTCAGATAAAGAAGATACCACAATGTCTGAGGTGAAATCTAAAGTGACTGGTGGTTGGAGCAATGCAGAAAAGAAAAGCATTGGTGATGATTTGAGTAGATTCTGTGAGGTAAGGGACGAATTAAGTTTGTCAGATCAATTTCTCTTGAGGGAATGAAAAATTGTTCCTTTCAGCTCATTAAGAGATACAATTATGCATTTCTGTGATGAAGGTCATTCAGACATCACCAGAACCAAGAGAAGTCTCAAGGAGTTATATTGGTGGCCGGATGTCAACAGTGCTGTTGAAAGATTGGTGAGGTCGTGTGTAAGTTGTGAAGTTGCAGATAAGTCTTTTAAAACCTTTAATCCTCCTTCAGGGATTTTGAGTTGTCCAAGTTTACCTTGGGTGAATGTAACGTTAGACATTATGGGGCCCATGAATCTGCAGGATGACAGTGTCAGGTATATTATTATTATTATTGACATGTTTTTGAGGTGGTTTGAAATAAGCATTGTGGAAAATGTGGACACCAGAACTGTACTTAGTTTCCTGGACAGTGAATTTTTAAGAAATGGATTTCCTGCATCCATTTTTACTGACAACGGAGTACAATCTAAATGCATCTGGGATTAAGCAGAAAGTCACTGCTCTGTATTCCCTTTCCTGCGGGGTTATTTCCCCTGTTCTGCTGAGGGGAAGGAAAGCGCGCAGAGCGCCCCGGTGCTTGTGACGAGCTCAGCTCGTCACGCAGCACAGTGGCGCTGTGCTCAGGACGAGCTGAGCTTGTCACGACCACGCCCGTTTTAATAGAACGTTCAGCACAGCGAGGGAATTATCCCCGCGCTTGAGGGCCGCGCGAGTCATGACGAGCTCAGCTCGTCATGAGCACAGCGCAACCGTGCCTCATGACGAGCTGAGCTCGTCATGAGCACGGAAGAGGGTATCATCCCAATGGGAACAGTATTGTTGGGAGAGTGAACAGAGTTATCAAGGGCATTTTTCAGCTCTTCGAGCGAAATGGAACTTAAAAAATGGCTTGGGCGTATAGAGTAAATAGCCACGGATCCATTGGGTAGACAGTTTGCCTTAATGAGAGGTAGAATTCCCTTTTAAAAAGTAAATCCAGGATGGATGAAGAGAAGTAGAATGGTGGAGTGTGATTTGGAAGAATCGAGGAGAGTATAAAGAAGTCACAAATTAAAAACAAATTGTATTATGATACTAAACATGATACCAGACACGTTCATTTGTGAGCTGTTTAGCGGGTGGGCGTCAAGAGTGCTAGAAAGATTTCCAAAGGGAATAGTAGGTTTAGTGAGCCAAAGAGAATCTCACACGTTAGGAACAACACTGTTGTTCTAGGTAATGGAGAAGTCTGGCACATGAGTCCTTCCCCCGGATGCATTAAAGACACTTGTAACCACCTTGGCGCTGTCCAGACTGGACTATGGCAATGCCCTCTATGTGGGGATACAAGCCCAGTACCTACAAAACCTGCCACGACTGCAGAAAGCCGCAGCCAGATTAATATTGGATATCCCCAAATATGAATCAGTTTCACATCGACTGAGAGCCCTCCACTGGTTCCCAGTGGGAAAAAATCAAATTCAAATCACAATGTATTGCATTCAAAGCACTCCGGGGTAAAGAACCATTGTATTTGAGATCGCACTTGAAATGGTACGCACCAGCCAGAAACCTAAGATCATCTCAGTCAATACTGCTACAAATACCAAGGTACAAGCAGGTTCCCTGGGAAGGCAGAAGTTTCCTATTGGGGACCTGCGAAAACCTGGAAACTCCTGTCACTATCGATAATAAAACAGTAAGTCACTCATCTCCTTCAGAAGACTACTGAAAACATGGCTATTTTCCAATTGATCCGCTGAATCCCATAGGAGCACGGCTATGGCCCGTCAACACATATGTCTGGCCAAATCTAGCGCCAAGACGCCTTCAGGCATATGTTGCGCTATACAAATCGATGAATCAAATCATATCAATCAAAACTTGCAGTGGCACATAATATGGGAATATGGGAAAGAATTCATATAAACCAAACAGTGATTCCTGGTGGTTGGATGTGATGAGCCGGTGGTCCTGTGATGTCTGAGGGAGGTGAGTTGGAAGATAGAGATTTGGTGGATTGTTAATTCTGAGGCGGGATATGGATGAATAAATGCAAGAGAAGCCTCAGTGTTCTTCAGATATTAAAACCATTCAAGGTGCAGTTGTAAGGAAACCAAGCAGGTTTGATAAATTTTGGTGTAAGTATCTTATTGCAAGCTTTACCGTATTTCTTTTTCTATAAGTAACATGTATTAGATATTTAGCAAATTGCTACTTCCATGCATGCACTATGTTAGTTCTTCGTTTTATTTGAGTTTTTATTTATTTATTGTTTTTTAAAAAGGGAAAGGACTGTCTAGTGTAAATGAGTAACGTGGAGAGCATTTGGTCATGAAAGGCATTCCATTTGGTATTCCATTGTGTCATTATATGCATTCCAAGTTCTCAGCATGAGTAGAGCGTCATGGAATGTAAACGACACATGCATGAGCTTAATAAAGAAGGTATCTAAAATACTCAAGGTATCCTGGATTACTTTTGTGAGGACTTCACTACACTCCCCCCACTCCAAGGCCCGCCCCTTCTCATACAGTGACATTTATTTATAGGTTAAAAGGTCTGATGGTTCGAGGTGTATAATCAGATTCTAGGATTTTGGGGGCCCCGGGCGAAGGGAATGTGCGAGGCCCCTCTAATTTACATAAGTGGCACATTCAGGGCTCTGAAAGCTGCTTTGTGCAGACTCCTTCTCGGCCACAGCTGCTCCTCTCGGCCACCTACAAGCACCTATTGTACAGCTCCTATCGGGCTTTAGTTGTGAGAATTGCTTGGGGGCTGGGAGTTAAAACTGTGGGGACCTTAAAGTGCTGACAATGGGCGTCCTGCGGTGTCTCTGAATGGGCAGCCGGGCAGGAGGCCGAATTGCAGGACAAACCCTCAAAGTGTGTTTCCTTGCAATTTGGACAAGAGGAATTGTGCCCCTCCCCTAGGCCTTTCCACAACATCCCTGAGAAGCCCGGGGAGAGGGCTCACTCCCATGGACCAAATGGTAAAGACACACCTTTCTTTCAATTGGATCTGCAGTGTACATGAGGACCGGTGGGGTGTTGCAATTGTGCGGGGCCCCATGCTGGTAGGCTGAGTGGGAGGCCCTGGGCAGCTGTTCACTCTACCCATGCCTAGTGCCGGCCTTGTGTATAATGGATGGATTGAGCTGATGAGGGTGAGGTGTGCGGCGGGGACCAGTGGGGGCTTCTTACCAATATTACTTACATAATAAATGTACCTTTGACTGGCAGCCGCTTCCTCTATCTTCTACGAGAGAGAGACCTGTGCGTGTCTCCGGGGTCTCGCGGATTCATGCCATCAATTTTTCAGTGTTACTATTGATTCTCCTCCCGCTGTAGCCTGTAACCTCACTAGTGGAATTGTGCAGAGCACCTGCCACCACTGTGGAAATTTTTGCCACTGATTCCCTTGAAATTTCTTTTCAAATTTGCTTGGGGAAAATACCAGCTCATTGGGAGAATCGTGCTGTTCTAATCCACGTGCGAGATCACGTGGCCGCATCATTGTCTCAGTCACCTGCCCGTCACGTGGCTATGCACCAGCTGGGAATCAGACAGCGCGTTTACCTTCCAGAAGAACAGCAAATAATGTGTACATTTGTTCTTTGATCAAATAATCACTTATTTTTAAAAAAAACACAACCTCAAAACTGAGGGGCAGATTTACAAGAAACGGACTCATCTGCCGAGATGTGTCAGTTTCCTTGCAAAAGCCTGTGATACCCTTGCGCCACCATGGATGTGCCGTATTTACAGTACGGTGCACCATGGCACAAAGATTAACAGATGCGTCAGAAATTCGGACACATCTGTTGGCCCAAAAGTCACGCATTGCTGGAGTTGTGTCGCAAGCATGACGCAACTCCAGCAACGCTTGTTGAGGCCTGTACTTATTGTACTGCCTCACTCCTTACGCCTGCGTCAAGCAGGTGTAAGGTTTTGACGCAGTGGTGTCCTAGAAGTGGCGCAGTGAAATCTTGTAGATTTCACTGCATCACTTTTACAAGGCATTCCTGTGTGGGAACGCACACCCTGCATACATTATACCTGACACCGGTATAATGTATGCAGGGCTTTTACAACGTGCCGTATCTCCCTAGATGCGTCACGTTGTAAATTGGCCGCATTGTTTATGCCGCCGCTGCATCACAAAAGTGACACAACAGTAGCGCAAAAGTGTCACAAGAGGCTTGTAAATCTGCCCCAAAGTACTTTATTATCGTATACAATGTGACAGAGATGACTATGTTATTTCCATTGTACTTTCTCCCGAGCAGGGAGTCACAGAATGTCTGGAATGCAAGTTCCACCATGTTTCTTGACCATCCGTGGGGAACCTGAAACCAATTGGAATGTGGTATGGAATGTTCTTAGACTGAGTAGAAGCAATAGGAGGAGGTGACTGACCACATCACAAAACATGGGGGCATATTACCAAGCGCCATTATCGCCGCTTTAGCTGGACTTTTTCCCGCTAAGGCGGCGATAATGATCACCCTATTACCAAGCTGTCGCTAACACCAGTTAGCGACAGCTAATAGGAGATAGCGAGCATCTGGGGGCCCGCTTTGCATCTCAGCGATATTTATCGCTAATGACATGCAAAGTGGGCGTGCCAAGATGTTAGCGACTGAAAAAAGTCGCTAACATCGCTATCTCCTATTACCTACAAAGGCGTAGTTTTGGAAATATTCGCGCTAAGCACGAATATCTCCAAAAGCTAACACCTGCCCAGAGCAGTTCTTAGCCATGTTATCCAATGGGAGGTGGATAACATGGCTAAGAGCATTGTCACGATAATGTGTGAATATCGCTGTATTTCCAGCGATATTCACGCATTACGAATGATTTTTATAATTTCTGAGATAAACCTTGATGATAGCAAGGTATCTCAGCGAAAAAAATCGTCGTAGCGCGGCGATAAAATTATTCCCGTTAACCCTGCTTAGCGATAAATATCGCTATTTCTAGGTAATATCCCCCATTATCCCTCCTTGATAAAACACTTTAGGAGGGTAGGGCTTAAGGTAATTTAAACTATTGCCCCCTTTGCAGAATGCGGCTAATTTAAATGCTTTTAAATATTCTGTGAAAGAATCAGCAATGAGGTATGAGAAGGAAGTAAACACAGTAATGGAAAGGTATATATTTTATCAGAACATTGGAATGTTGAGAGCTCCGTTGAAGACAATGGAGGCCCATGGGCTTCAAATGGCTGGTAAAAACCTGGAGGTCCAGCATTCCAATGTTATTGTTTCACAGGTGTTGCTGTGAACAAAGGGCTCAGTGCGCCAGAGGCGATTTGAAGCCCCTCGGGCTCTCTGAGGCCTTTGCTTTATTTTTTAGAACATTCTGCCCTCTAGTGGTGGAATGTTCTACTAGCCCTCTAGCCCACCATAGGTAGGCTTTATTGGCTATTAAAGGCCTGCTCCCTTGTTAACAATGGACGGGCCATTAATGGCCGATATAGCCTACTACAGTGGTCTATAACGAAACCAGAAATCAGAGAAAGTATAGAAGAGTTTGTGGCATGCCAGGCTGAGACAATACACTATGACCAGATGGAAACAGACCAACTGGCAGATGCATCAAAGTTATGTTTTGCGAGTCCTTAATAGCGAATTTTAAAGAATCGCTATTAAAGACTCGCAAAACGGGATGCATGTAGGAATCGCAATGTTATTAGCGATTCCTACAGATTCCTTATTTGCGATTCGGTAATAGCTAATCGCTAATAAGGAATGGCTTTCCCATCCATTCCTATGGGCCCATAGGAATGAATGGGAAAGCCATTCCTTATTAGCGATTAGCTATTACCGAATCGCTAATGTTCCGCTATTTCAAGGGTGCCAGGGTGTCCAAAGGACACCCTGTTGCACCCCTGAAATGGACCTGTGCGCAAATGTTACACACACACATGCCCTAAGGGCATGTGAGTGCGCAACATGTAACTTTGAAAAATGCACAAAAGTGCATTTTTCAAAGTTTTAGCAAATTACCACGAAGTTCAACTTCATGGTAACTTGCTCCCCATATTAGCAAATTCGCTATTTTTTTGGGTTTCATGCATTGCATTTAAGGAATCTCATTTTGGGATTCCTTAAATGCAAGAGCAATTTAAGGAATCGCTATTTAGAGATTCCTTAAATTGCGATTTCTGCATTTGGGATGATGTATCCCAAATGCGAAAATACCGGGAGCAAACGGCCAGATTCTGAGAATCTGCCCGTTTGCTCCCGGTATTTTCTTTGATGCATCTGCCTGCAGGTGCTTATAACAAGGAAACACAAGAATGACTGCGGGCCACACCTAACAAATTTGGAAGCTGCAGTGGAGTTAGCAAAAAGTATCAAGCACTCAGAGAAGTTTGTGGAGAAGATTAGAGATCACCACACACATGAAATAAATGGCGATTTGGAAGAAGGACACTCTGGGCTAAAGCAAAAAGAGAAGTAGTATTAATGTTGGGGACACTCTGACAGCAAGAAAATAAACAATGAACCGTTATAGATGTAGTAATACCCTCCTGGAATATTGGGAAAACACTGCTTGCCCAAAAGGCACCCAGCAATAGATCAGGCACCCTGCTAGCATGGCTGCTGAATGCTGAGACTCCCAGGCCTCATATATGCGCAAAACTCGCAATTCACACAATGTAGTTGGTCAACTCTCAATTGGATATTAACGGGGTATTTGAGGACTATTCTAGGGGCCAGACAGTGCCCCGGAGGAACCCAACATAGCCACTGTAATTGAGTATTTGTGTCACTTCCCACTACACCACAGAAATTTGCTACAACGTCAGGGACTAAAGTTCCACATTACCATAGCGTAGAAACATCTCGCAATAAAACAACTACCTTGGGGTAGAACAGCGGGATGGACGGCCTCCCGGTGGAGTTTCATGCACCTCACAGAACCGGTTTAGCCTTTTGGGTTCTTGCAGGTATTTCAAATGTCTGGGGAGAAAGCTATACTGACAGATACACTAAGGGAAGTGACGGTTGTAGACCTTCCAAAACCAGGCAGAGATCCGCTTGCAGTAGGTTTGTATCGACCCCTGTTCCACCACAGGTTGGACTACAAGGTTGGAGGAAACCTACTGGATAACCACCTGGTCTCTGTGGCATAGACTATAGTAGCACCAGACCAGAGCAGGTTTATAACTGGCAGGAGCACCTTCCCCAATCTGAAAAGTTTTTTCAGAAGTCTGTACTGGGCGGAGAGGTGGGAGTGGAGGCGTGGGTGCCCTCCCCGGGCTTTGACAAAGCTTACAATACGCTGAGCTGACCCTACTTGATGGTGTTGTTACAGAACATGGGACTTGGCCTGGACTTTCTGTGCGGGGTGTGTCTGCTCTACACAGACCCGAAAGCTAGATTCCGAGCCGGAACTTCTATTTCAGAGCCCATTCAGATACACCGGGGCACCCGACAGCGGCGCCCTCTCTCCCAGATTCTATTTATCTGATTATGGAGCCATTGGCCAGGTCTCTGCGGGCCGGGTAAAAAGCACATTGGGGTCTACTAGTGAGGCGCTGCACCCATATTATTTCCCTCTACGCAGACGATGCTTTAATATATCTTCAGCCCAAGGATTCCCTTTTCCCGCAGCTGATAGAGTCACTTACTGACTTCGGTCACCTTTCAGGTCTAAAAATCAATTGGGACAAGTCTTGCCTTTTCCCCTGGATCAAGTTAACCGAGGAGCGAATCTGAGCCCTACCTGTCGAATGGAAACGTGACACCATAAAGTATCTGGTAGTCAACATTTACCATACAGAGGGGACCTTTGGAAGGGCTATTTCATCCATACGGCAGACAGTACAATTTTGGTGTTGGCTCCCCCTATCATCTCGAAAATGCTGATATTGCATCGGCTGCTGTATTTTGTTTTAGCTATGCCCATAATCTTGAAGGTATCTTTCTGTAAGGAGTTACTGGCACTATTGGAATCTCTGATTTGGGGGGTCTGGATTTGGGGGGACTTGGAGTGAATGATCACAGACTTTGTGACATGAGGAGTCATTTCTCCAGTCACGTTCGAAATCTTTGTTGAAAAGTTGTAGGAATAAAATATAGGGGCAAATTACCAACGATTAGCGATATTTATCGCTAACGAGGCTTAGCAACGATTTTTTTATTGATAAGCATCGCCGGAAATTATCGCAGAGATAACTTGCTATTAGCAAGGATTATCTCAGAAGTGATTAAAATCCTTACGCTAACTGCCAAATGAGAGATTATCGCTGGAAAACCAACGATAATGTCTCGAAGTTTGGCTTTAGCTTGATGATAGGGGCTCACAAACTTAGCCATGATATCCACCTTCCATAGGATATCATGGCTAAGTCAGGGAAATACCAGGTGTAAAAAAAGCAGTGCTAACCGCAGTTAGCGCTGCATTTTTTTATCACTAACAGGGTTAGCGAAATCCTTGATAATAGGAGAAATGTCGCTTAACAACATTTCTCCTATTATTTTTCTCTGGAACGCCCCCTTTGCATCTCATTAGAGATGCAAGGGGAAGCGTAGAGAAAAAGGGTGCTAACATGCGAATTTGCGTGTTAGCACCCTGTTGCTGATAGGGAGATAATTTTATCTCCGCTTTCTTGGCTTTTAAAGCCAAAAAAGCGGAGATAAATCCCTTGATAACATGCCCCATAGTCAGTTAAATATTTCTTTTCCAATTCTTTGGGGGAGTCTTTTATAAATTGTGACTCGTCTCCAACAGAGAGTGGATGTTCACAGAGGAATTGGCCTGTGGAATAGTAAGAGAAATTGAAATGCAAATGTCTTTGGAAGTACCGTGAAATTTGCCTACGTTCCAGAAGCAATGACTTGTCAGGAAATATATCAATTCTCCTATTTCCCTTGTCTGCTTCCCTCTGTATTCTCATTGCATAAACAGGGTGATCAACCACACTCTCTATCCCAAGAGTGATCTGAAATATTCCCCCAAATCACCAGCAGAAGCAGCTGGCCATCACCACCCTCCACACACATCTAAGCAACACTTATGATGTCTTCGGGATTCCATCGCTCTTCACAGAGCCTTGGGATCCCAACATTAATATAAACGTGAGCAAAGCAGGAACATCGCCTTCCCGCTGTGTGCATTAGCCGTCGCGCCCATCCTTCACGACGCGTGTTGTAGAAGCTGAGGCACATCTGCTCAATAGAACATTTCAGCATCTAAACACTCTTGGTGGCAGCTGCTTGACTGCGGATAAACTGCTGGGCTGTCTCCAAGCACCAGCCGGGTGTCCCTACAACCATCGAAGATTGTTGGGATTAGCCACAAAATCCAGTCAAGTCATTAAAGAACATTTAAAATTGTGCAGTAAGCAGCTTCAGATAAAACAGAAGATAAAGGTATAAAGATGGCTGATCTCTGCCAACCAGGTCTGGAAATTGAGCAAAGAAGTTGACTGAAGTAACGTCTCTAAAAATGAAGTTTAAAGAGGACTCAGGTGGGGCTACAGACAAAAATGGGGGGCCACCAGCAACGACCATGGGTGCTTGTTTCCGCTCCAGGGAAGACATGGCTTGGCAGTTCGGGCTGGACTGTTCCCATGAGGCACAGGGTCAGACTGATTTGCAAATGGCCATATCTGAAATGGGGTGGCTGAGTGGGCTAAGGAATGGTGATGGATTAAACCCAGATCAGTTGACTGGGGGTGAGTGTTTGATTTGTTCAAACGCTCCGTCCATCATCCCCTTTTGAATCGCTTTGTTCGCCCTAAGTGTGGCAGGGTATGCTCAGACGTGAGTCCCTTGCTCACTTGGCCACTGGATTCAAGATAGCCTGGCTGATGAGGATTATGAATCCGAAACCGGTCCCAGCATTCTTGTTTCCGGTCCAGGGAAGACATGGCTTGGCAGTTCGGGCAGGACTGTTCCCATGAGGCACAGGGTCAGACTGATGTGTAAATGGCCATGTCTGAACTGGGGTGGATGGGTGAGCTAAAGAATGGTGATGGATTAAACCCAGATCAGTTGACTGGGGGTGAGTGTTTGATTTGCTCAAACGCTCCGTCCATCAACCCCTTTTGTATCGCTGTGTGTATTAATGTCCATCCAGTCATGCAGCAGAGCCCGCCACAGTTCACTGGCTGTGGACACATTCAAACCTCATTGAGTTTCAGTGCAAACGAACAGAAGGCAAAGAGTTAATGATGGCCACGCCCCTATTTAACCACACCTGCCAACTTTCTCAGCCAAGAAATTAAAAGTGAAAGTAAAAATCTATGTTATATCACTCAAGGATTCTATTTAGTATCGGGGGCCACAAGAAGAATTTGTGAGGCCTCTGGTTGATGGGTGACCTTAACTTTTGGCTGGACCTTATGTTCTTGTCACCATTTCCAGTGGTTGCCCCGACTTGACTCCAACTGTTTCTGAAAATGTGATACCCAAAGAAGCAGAGACGTCTTTTTGGAGTCACTAGAGAGAGCAGTTGACAACCACAGTTTGTCCCTTATTGAACCTGACATTGTTCCCGCCCAGTAATTAGTTTGTAAAAAGATAAGTTCCATGGCTCACATCAGGACACCACTGCAGTTTGCGCTACACATTGCTCCTGCCAGCAGCGGTGGTGGGCGGGGTGGGGTTGAGGTGATGTAAAATAAAAAAATTAAAATCCCACTTACCTGCTCTGTTGCCACCATCTCTCCATCTCTCTTCCAGCGCCATCTCACCTCAAGAAGCACCCATGCCCCCCTAAGCCAATCACCAGGCTGCTTTCACAATGACAGCAGCATTTTGATTGGTCTGAGTGCAGTGGTTCGGCGCTCAGACAGGGGCTGGGAGCTTGGGCCGGTTCTCCATCAAGGTTGTGTATTGCAAAGTGTGCGTGACTGTTTGACCAGCCCAAGACGGCGGCAACATCGTTATGTGCACTTATGTGCATGAAAAACACCTCCCCTTGCTGGCTGAAATACCAGAAACCGGTCCTCGGAAGCTTGTTTCCGGTCCAGGGAAAGCATGGCTTGGCAGTTCGGACTGGACTGTTCCCATGAGGCACAGGGTCAGACTGATTTGTATATGGCCATGTCTGAACTGGGGTGGCAGAGTGGGTTAAAGAACGGTGATGGATTAAACCCAGATCTGTTGACTGGGTGTGAGTGTTTGATTGGTTCAGACGCTCCGTCCATCACCACCCCCTTTTGTACCACTTTGTTCGCCATAAGTTGGCAGGGTATGCTCAGACGTGAGTCCCTTGCTCACTTTGCCACTGGATTCAAGCAAGTTGGGTTGAAGACTGCTGAAATGCCAGACACCGGTCCTCGGAAGCTTGTTTCCGGTCCAGGGAAGGCATGGCTTGGCAGTTCGGACTGGACTGTTCCCATGAGGCACAGGGTCAGACTGATTTGTATATGGCCATGTCTGAACTGGGGTGGCAGAGTGGGTTAAAGAACGGTGATGGATTAAACCCAGATCTGTTGACTGGGTGTGAGTGTTTGTTTGGTTCAGATGCTCCGTCCATCACCAGCCCCTTTTGTACCGCTTTGTTCGCCATAAGTTGGCAGGGTATGCTCAGACGTGAGTCCCTTGCTCACTTTGCCACTGGATTCAAGCAAGCCGGGCTGAAGACGGCTGAAATGCCAGAAACTGGTCCTCGGAAGCTTGTTTCCGGTCCTGGAAAGGCATGGCTTGGCAGTTCGGGCTGGACTGTTCCCATGAGGCACAGGGTCAGACTGATTTGTATATGGCCATGTCTGAACTGGGGTGGCAGAGTGGGCTAAAGAACGGTGATGGATTAAACCCAGATCTGTTGACTGGGTGTGAGTGTTTGATTGGTTCAGATGCTCCGTCAATCACCATCCCCTTTTGTACCACTTTGTTCGCCATAAGTTGGCAGGGTATGCTCAGACGTGAGTCCCTTGCTCACTTTGCCACTGGATTCAAGCAAGCCGGGCTGAAGACGGCTGAAATGCCAGAAACCGGTCCTCGGAAGCTTGTTTCCGGTCCTGGAAAGGCATGGCTTGGCAGTTCGGGCTGGACTGTTCCCATGAGGCACAGGGTCAGACTGATTTGCATATGGCCATGTCTGAACTGGGGTTGCAGAGTGGGCTAAAGAACGGTGATGGATCAAACCCAGATCTGTTGACTGGGTGTGAGTGTTTGATTGGTTCAGACGCTCCGTCCATCACCACCCCCTTTTGTACCACTTAGATGTAAAGAGCATGCAGTGCACGTTTTAATATGCGTATCACCGTGTGGTGACTGGATAATCCATGCCAGAAATAAATTTAGGGCGTGTGCGCGTGTAAGATCTTACACAAACCATAAAATATAATATAATACCAAATCAAGGATGAAAACTACTGGTGGGCAAAGTCATAGATGTTATTCTTGCTAAATTTCACAAACTTCCATGCAAATTAAAAAATGATGCTTCTGTAGTGGAATGTGCTTTGCTCGTATTTCGCATCACTTTTTTAACTGAATGCTCACTTCACGAGACGCACAAGATACCAGCGGGGGACGGGTTCGAACAGAAAATGTCTCTCATAGAAACATGTACTGTTTGAACCAGTCTCCGCTGGTGTTTTGCTAGACTTTTTTAGGCGAGACGTGTGTGTGATTTTAGTGCAATGCTAAATATTGAAAACATTCTTAAATGTCATGTTATGCGACATTTGTGAATTTTATTAACTTTGTTGCCGTAACTAACATTTTGTTCAGTCCTAAAAAAAAAAAGTAGGTGGTTGGCAGAAAATGCTGATTGCGTAGGGTACAGAGAATCAACAAAGGGTCAGGATAGTTCAATAGATGGCAAAGTTAATGACATTGGTAAGTAAATGCGATAATGTTTAACCTCACAGACGACTTCAAGCTCTACGAAGTCTCATAATGAAGCACAATACAAATGCAATACCATAAATGGACATAAATAAAAAGTAAGCAGCTGCCAAGTGAAATATGAAGTCAATTACATAAAAGAGAAAATAAAACAATAGCATGTGACCAAACTAATGGCAAATATCAAAGACAAGGGTACAATTTCAGCTATGGGAACTTCGTTAGGTGAATGAAGCTTGGTATAAATGCCACAATGCGATAAAGTAAAGCGGAACACAAAATCAAAAGTTATCACTTGGTAAAACTGAGGAAAGTTTAGGACATACATGCACCGGTATACAATTCAGTTACAGCTAAATAATAATAAAAAAAAAACTATTTTAAAGCGAAGACTACAATATAAAAGGTAAAAGAAGAAGCTGGCAAATGAGAAAGCAAATTAATGCAAATGGAGCAGAAACTGGGCACTACAATCCAAAAACGATGCAGCATTAAAAACAAGCACTGAGAAAACTTTAATTGAATTATGTTTCATGAAATGAGCGAAAAATTATCTATACTTTGATTGGACAATGAAAGGTTGCAGAGTCAGAACCAATATGGCTGCAAGTGCTATGGGCAAAAAATACAAAACATAAAGCTTAAACATCAACAAATTATAACAGATCCTGTTAAGTCATTTGTAGCCGTTCAATAATCCAGGTCAGCTTGACTTCTTAAAACGTTGACGTTTCGACCTCCTCACATCAATGGCATTCAAATTTTCACTACAACAGCAATAAAACTTAAACACAATTAAAGGACAAAAATTAAATTTTACAATATTCGATTTTCATATTCTTCAATTATTGATTAAAGATTTTTTTCATTTTTTGAATGGAAATAGGCATCCAATAAGCATCTCAGAACACTAGCATATCAGTTCCTTGTGCAAATCACATTCATAATCCTTCTTCAGTGATCGCATTAAAGAAAGCCCTGAATGGATTCAGAAAGGCAAATGTTTCTACAAACCACATCTGAAGTACATACACACCCCGGAAATTAAAGAAAGCACTTCTTGTAGCCCGGGACGAAATGCCAAGGATTGGGTGTTCTTCTTTAATAGAAGATTGTGAAGACGCTGGAGCGAAGATGAAAGTCGACTAAGCATGGGCTGAAAATTCATTCCGCTCGTGAATTCTGTGGATTTTTGGCAATTTCGCGATCCGCGAATCACGCGAAATTGCCAAACAAACCGCAATTCGCAAGTTTGCGCATTTTTTTTGCTTGTTCGCACTTCAAAAAAACAATCTCGCGCGCGCTGCGTTGACTTACCTTGATTCTGAATTTGCCGAGTTGTTTTCCTCCCGCGAACAAGATGGCCCCGCCCAAAAACGACCGCATGGGTAAGTTCACGCTGAAAAAAACCCCGCGAACAAGCCAAAATAAAAAAATTCGCAAGTGCGCACAAATTTGCAGATTTTGCGGACCGACCGCGAATTCGCAAATTTCACCCATACTTAAAGTCAACAAGGAAAGGCCTGGTGGTCGACCAGTCGGGAATGACTTTCATAGGTGAGAGGAGGGGACATTGAGGTCAATGGATATCGCCTTCGAGGGGATGGGCAGTTTATGTGGAAGGTGGCATCCAGGAAATTGATGAGCAGAAGTTGGATGTCTTCATGTTTTTGATATTAGGATCACCTGGGAGGGGGTTGATCCTAAATAGATTTGTGATATTTGTGTCAGTGACTGATGGTTGTTTTAAAATTTGTGAATTCCAGGCGTCTGTAGATGAGAGGTTGCATTGATTGGCTGCCACTGAGAGGAAAGCAATGGGGCCTCCAGAGATGGAGGTTGATGAATGTCAGGGGCTGAGAACCCTAAAGTGTTTGTGTGTGACGTCATGGCTGTTGTCTGTTTTGTGAGTGGCTCAGATGCCACATGGTATATGTATCCCGTTTGACCACATCGCAGATCACAGTGGATATGGGTATTGTATATGGACATTGTTTCTGAGATTACTAATGTGTTTAGTGAAGTGCTTAATTTGAGCTGGTGGTTGCTTGTAGAGCCCACCGGCACTCATTTGAAGGCACTTATTTTTCCTTATCAGATTTCTGCAGAGAGCAAGAGAGAGAAATCGTACAAAGGTGCACTAAGGAGGAAGAGAAAGGGTTAAAACCCATCAGCAAGGGAGAAAGCAGAACCCTGCAAGAGTGAGATAAAGAGCCAGGGGGTGTCTGGGAGTAGATTAAAGAGGCCTGAGGTGGATTTAAGACTGCACAGCCTTGGTATTCAGCGCGTTGACATTTAATAGCACTGACTGCCGGCTCCTGAGCAGAGCTTTGGGCACCGGCTGGTGTGATGGGTTTCATTAGGTGTGATACGCCTCCTGCATGATTTATCGCAGTGCAGCTCCTCGGGCGTCGATGCGCAGGAGCAGGAGGTGGCGAGTGAAGGGGGTTTGATCTGATGTCCATGTGAAACGTAGAGGGATGTGAGGAGTGTTGATGCAGAATTGGTGCCTCTGTTGTGATGAGTTTTGTGTCTTTGGTTAGGAGTTACGATGAAGATTGGATCCTGGTGGGACGATAAAAATGCACATTATTACATGTCCGAGTCGAGGACCTGACTTGAAAGGAAACTTAGCTGAACTCCTTCCCATGGACAGGTCAGTTTGACAGAAGACCTGCTTCACTAGAAGAGCGCTGTCCAACACCTCCCAGTGACTGGGACAGCTGTGGAAATCCAACATGTTCTAGCATGATCTCATGGCAGAAATCCAACACATGCTGGCATGTTCCCATGGCAGACATCCAACACATGATGGCATTGGCATGTTCCCATGGCAGATATTCAACACATGACGACATGTTCCCATGGTAAATATCCAACACATGCTGGTATATTTCTATGGAAGATATCCAACACTTGCTGGCATGTTCCCATGGCAGATATCCAACACATGCTGGCATATTTCCATAGTAAATATTCAACACATGCTGGCATGTCCCCGTGGTAAATATCAACCACATGCTGGTATATTTCTATGACAGATATCCAACACATGCTGGCATGTTCCCATAGTAAATATCAAACACATGCTGGCATGTTCCCATGGCAGATATCCAACATATTCTGCATGTTCCCATGGAAGATATCCAGCACATGCTGGCATGTTCCCATAGCAGATATCCAACACATGCTGGCATATTTCCATAGTAAATATTCAACACATGCTGGCATGTCCCCGTGGTAAATATCAACCACATGCTGGTATATTTCTATGACAGATATCCAACACATGCTGGCATGTTCCCATAGTAAATATCAAACACATGCTGGCATGTTCCCATGGCAGATATCCAACATATTCTGCATGTTCCCATGGAAGATATCCAGCACATGCTGGCATGTTCCCATAGCAGATATCCAACACAGGCTGGCATATTTCCATAGTAAATATTCAACACATGCTGGCATGTTCCCAAAGCAGATATCCAACACATGCTGGCATGTTCCCAAAGCAGATAACCAAAACATTCTGGCATGTTCCCATAGCAGATATCCAACATATTCTGGCATGTGACCAAAGCAGATATCCAGCACATGCTGGCATGTTCCCATGGCAGATATCCAACACATGCTGGCATGTTCCCATAGCAGATATCCAACACATGCTGACATGTTCTCATGGCAGATATCCAACACATGCTGGCATGTTCCCATGGTAAATGTCAAACACATGCTGCCATGTTCCCATAGCAGATATCCAACACATGATGACATGTTCCCATGGCAGATATCCAACACATGCTGACATGTCCCCATGGTGAATATCCAACACAAGCTGGTATATTTCTAAGACAGATATCCAACACATCCTGGCATGTTCCCATAGTAAATATCAAACACATGCTGGTAGGTTCCCATGGCAGATATCCAGCATATTCTGCATGTTCCCATGAAAGATATCCAGCACATGCTGGCATGTTCCCATAGCAGATATCCAACACATGCTGGCATATTTCCATAGTAAATATTCAACACATGCTGGCATGTTCCCAAAGCAGATATCCAACACATGCTGGCATGTTCCCGAAGCAGATAGCCAAAACATTCTGGCATGTTCCCATAGCAGATATCCAACATATTCTGGCATGTTACCAAAGCAGATATCCAGCACATGCTGGCCTGTTCCCATGGCAGATATGCAACACAGGCTTGCATGTTCCCATAGCAGATATCCAACACATGCCAACATGTTCCCATGGTAGATATCCAACACAAGCTGGCATGTTCCCATAGCAGCTATCCAACACAAGCTGGCATGTTCCCATAGCAGTTATTCAACACATGCTGGCATTTTCCCAAAGCAGATATTCAACACAAGCTGGCATGTTCCCAAAGCAGATATCCAACACATGCTGGCATGTTCCCATGGTAAATATCAAACACATGCTGGCATGTTCCCATGGCAGATATTGAACATATTCTGGCATGTTCCCATGAAAGATATCCAGCACATGCTGGCATGCTCCCATAGCAGATATCCAACACATGCTGACATGTTTCCATTGTAGATATCCAACACTTGCTGGCATGTTCCCATAGCAGGTATCCAACATATGCTGGCATGTTCCCATAGCAGATATCCAACACATGATGGCATGTTTCCATGGTAGTTATCCAACACATGGTGGCATGTTCCCAAAGCAGATATACAAACATGCTGGCATGTTCCCATGGCAGATATCCAACACATTCTGGCATGTTCCCATGGTAAATATCAAACACATGCTGGCATGTTCCCATGGCAGATATCCAACACATGCTGGCATGTTCCCATGGCAGACATCCAACACATGATGGCATGTTCCCATGGCAGATATCCAAACACATGATGACATGTTCCCATGGTAAATATCCAACACATGCTGGTATATTTCTATGGAAGATATCCAACACTTGCTGCCATGTTCCCGTGACAGATATCCAACATATGCTGGCATGTTCCCATAGTAAATATCAAACACATACTGGTATGTTCAGTTGGCAGATATCCAGCATATTCTGCATGTTCCCATGGAAGATATCCAGCACATGCTGGCATGTTCCCATAGCAGATATCCAACACATGCTGGCATATTTCCATAGTAAATATTCAACACATGCTGGCATGTTCCCAAAGCAGATATCCAAAACATGCTGGCATGTTCCCAAATCAGATATCCAACACATGCAGGCATGTTCCCATAGCAGATATCCAACATATTCTGGCATATTACCAAAGCAGATATCCAGCACATGCTGGTATGTTCCCATGGCAGATATCCAACCTATGCTGGCATGTTCCCATAGCAGATATCCAACACATGCTGACATGTTCCCATGGCAGATATCCAACACATGCTGGCATGTTCCCATGGTAAATGTCAAACACATGCTTCCATGTTCCCATAGCAGATATCCAACACATGATGACATGTTCCCATGGCAGATATCCAACACATGCTGGCATGATTCCATGACAGATATCCAACACATTCTGGCATGTCCCCGTGGTAAATATCAACCACATGCTGGTATATTTCTATGACAGATATCCAACACATGCTGGCATGTTCCCATAGTAAATATCAAACACATGCTGGCATGTTCCCATGGCAGATATCCAACATATTCTGCATGTTCCCATGGAAGATATCCAGCACATGCTGGCATGTTCCCATAGCAGATATCCAACACAGGCTGGCATATTTCCATAGTAAATATTCAACACATGCTGGCATGTTCCCAAAGCAGATATGCAACACATGCTGGCATGTTCCCATAGCAGATATCCAACATATTCTGGCATGTTACCAAAGCAGATATCCAGCACATGCTGGCATGTTCCCATGGTAGATATCCAACACATGCTGGCATGTTCCCATAGCAGGTATCCAACACATGCTGGCAAGTTCCCATAGCAGTTATCCAACACATGCTGGCATGTTCCCAAAGCAGATATTCAACACATGCTGGCATGTTCCCAAAGCAGATATCCAACACATGCTGGCATGTTCCCATGGTAAATATCAAACACATGCTGGCATGTTCCCATGGCAGATATTCAACATATTCGGGCATGTTCCCATGTTCCCATGAAAGATATCCAGCACATGCTGGCATGCTCCCATAGCAGATATCCAACACATGCTGACATGTTTCCATTGTAGATAGCCAACACATGCTGGCATGTTCCCATAGCAGGTATCAAACATATGCTGGCATGTTCCCATAGCAGATATCCAACACATGCTGGCATGTTTCCATGGTAGTTATCCAACACATGGTGGCATGTTCCCAAAGCAGAAATACAACACATGCTGGCATGTTCCCATGGCAGATATCCAACACATGCTGGCATGTTCCCATGGGAAATATCAAAAACATGCTGGCATGTTCCCATGGCCGATATCCAACATATTCTGGCATGTGCCCATGGTAAATATCCAACACATGCTGGTATATTTCTATGGAAGATATCCAACACATGCAGGCATGTTCCTATAGCAGATATCCAACACATGCTGACATGTTCCCATAGCAGGTATCCAACATATGCTGGCATGTTCCTATAGCAGATATCCAAGACGCGCTGACATGTTTCCATGGTAGTTATCCAACCCATGCATGTTCCCAACGCAGATATTCAACACATGCTGGCATGTTTCCATGGCAGATATCCAAGACCTGCTGGCATGTCCCCGTGTTAAATATCCAACACATGCTGGTATACTTCTATGGAAGATTTCCAACACATGCTGGCATGTTCCCATGGCAGATATCCAACACATGCAGGCATTTTCCCATAGTAGATATCCAACATATTCTGCCATGTTCCCATGGTAAATATCCAACATATGCTGGTATAGTTCTATGGAAGATGTCCAACACATGCTGGCATGTTCCCATGGCAGATATCCAACACATACAGGCATTTTCCCATAGCAGATATCCAACACATGCTGACATGTTCCCATAGCAGGTATCCAACATATGCTGGCATTTTCCTATAGCAGATATCCAACACGTGCTGACATGTTTCCATTGTAGTTATCCAACACATGCAGGCATGTTCCCAAAGCAGATATTCAATACATGCTGGCATGTTCCCATGGCAGATATCCAATATATGCTGGCATGTTCCCATGGCAGATATTTAACACATGCTGGCATGTCCCCGTGGTAAATATCCAACACATGCTGGTATACTTCTATGGAAGATTTCCAACACATGCTGGCATGTTCCCATGGCAGATATCCAACACATGCAGGCCTTTTCCCATAGTAGATATCCAACATATTCTGGCATGTTCCCATGGTAAATATCGAACATATGCTGGTATAGTTCTATGGAAGATGTCCAACACATGCTGGCATGTTCCCATGGCAGATATCCAACACATGCAGGCATTTTCCCATAGCAGATATCCAACACAAGCTGACATGTTCCCATAGCAGGTATCCAACATATGCTGGCATTTTCCTATAGCAGATATCCAACACGTGCTGACATGTTTCCATTGTAGTTATCCAACACATGCAGGCATGTTCCCAAAGCAGATATTCAATACATGCTGGCATGTTCCCATGGGAGATATCCAATATATGCTGGCATGTTCCCATGGCAGATATTTAACACATGCTGGCATGTCCCCGTGGTAAATATCCAACACATGCTGGTATATTTCTATGAAAGATATCCAACACATGCTGGCATGTTCCCATAGCAGATATCCAAAACACATTCTGGCATGTTACCATGGTAAATGCCAAACGCATGCTGACATGTTCCCATAGCAGAGATCCAACACATGCTGGCATGATCCCATAGGTGATATCCAACACATGCTGGCATGTTCCCATGGTAAATGTCAAACACATGCTGGTATGTTCCCATAGCACATATCCAACACATGCTGACATGTTTCTATGGTAGATATCCAACACATGCTGGCATGTTTCAATGGTAAATATCCAACACATGCTGGCATGTTTCCATGGTAGATATCCAACAGAGGCTGGCATGTTTCCGTAGCAGATATCCAACGCATGCTGGCATGTCCAGGTCCAGGAGCAGGAAGCTCTCTCACCAAACATGAGACACTTCATCATAACCATGATACATAAGAAGTGCAAACAAAAAACAGACTTTGCATCGTATCACCCGATATTGTCGATGAACGAAGAGACAAAGATTTTAGCTAGATATTTACAAAAGGCTGCAAAGAGTTATAACTTCTTTTATTCATAAGGACCAAACAGAGTTTATACCTAGTGCCTTCACCAGACTGAATCTCCAGAGATTGCATAGCCAGGGAGATTAAGAATAATTTCTAAAGACCCCCCTCCCCCGCCATGTTCTCATTAGACGCCAAAAAGGTATTTGATTCCATACATTGGCCATAGATTTTTCAGGAATTTAAGTGATTTGAGTTTGGTTCAACTTTTGCATATTGGTAGGTCTCCAGAACTAGGACCCATTGGAGGCTGTCAGGGTAAATAGTAATGTGTATTCCCCATTCCTTCCAGGAAGTGGGGCTGCTCTCCTCCTTACTATTTACCCTGTGCATGGAGCCTTTGGTGTGCTGCATCAGGTTTTGCAATAGGAGCAGATCTGTTAAGACAGAAAACTTTGGTGTACTGCGCATGACATTGTCTTGGATGAGGTGAACCCCACCAGAATAGCTACTCTAGGTGTAAAATAAACGGGGGAAAGTTTCAAAAGTGGAAGTTGGGAGATGGAGTAAATGTTACTACCAAAGAGATTAAATGTTTAGGAATCAACATAACGCCACAACAGGAGCTGTACCTGGAAAGGAGCATTGAACGGTTAGTATTGGATTATCAAAAGGGTGTCGGTAGATTGTGAACCCTCCCTTTAATGATAATGGGATAGGCAGCAATCTTCAAGATGATAACCCTTCCTAAATTCCTGTAATTAATGCAGAATGTGCTGTTTCTGATACTAGACCAGAAACAGTGTTCATTAGGGTTGCGAAGGAGTTGCAGATGCTATTTTGCGACGGGCTATACCGAGGGATAGCACTGAAAAACCTGCAGAGAACCATATACAGTGGTGGAATGGCTTTGCTACACTCAAGGACTTGTTACTGAACTTTCCAGCTGCAACTAGTGAATGACTGGATATATAGCCCTGGGAAAAACCTAGCAGTGAGATTGGATAAGTGCTACATGACGGCCCCAACCAGGACACACTATATTTACGGGGCACAGGGTAAAAAGAAACTTCTCCTATTGGCTCAGATGGCTTGTAGGCCTGGGAATAGGCAACAGCTTATCTAGGGTTGAAGAGCAAAGTATGAAAACACCAGAATGGAAAAGGACCATGCTGAAAGAAGTGACCAAACTACAGGGTTATGCATTGTGGGACCTGAATGGAATCTCTAAGGTGCGGAATATCATGGAGGAAAGGAATATTAAAACATCTGGATACCTAGAGGAGGAATATAAGGTATCGTACATGCAGGTCTGACATACAAACAGCTCAAACGTGCCCTACAGGTTGGGGCACCTGAGTGGTCTGACTTGCTGGACTACACCCTGCTTGAGAATTGGAATTTTGCTGTGGGAACTGGGAAAAAAGTATCATTATATAAAATCCTAAGTAATAAATAATGACAATTTGATGGCCCTCTGACAAAAATGGGAAAAGGATCTGAGCGCAATGGGAGATATCGATAGAGAGGCAGCCAAGATGGACCACATAGAGCTAGCCATCAAGGTGAGGTTTCACCTGATCCAGTTTAAGGTTCTGCATTGGGCTTTTTATGATAGGATCAGGTGCAACTAAATGGGAAGGGCCTAGAATCCTAACTGTGGGAAGTGCGGCAGAGAAGAGGGTACCTTTATGCTGCAGTAGGTCCCAAGATTATTGGGAAGTTATATTGAGAGAATTGGGAGTGATACTGGAATGCAAAATCTCCTTCATCCCTTAATTGATCATTTTGGGTATTTCAAGCAATATAGATCTTCCAAGGAAAGATTTTTTGCATGATAGACTTAGTGGTGTCAAAAACAGGCATTGCCACGTAAGGGGGATCCCTACAAATGCCGGCTCAAGGGCAGCGGCTGGAACAATGGTCTGTGGTGTCGAAAAGGTGGTGTATGAGACTAGAGGCTGCCGTAGCAAATTTGAGAAGATCTGGGGGGAGGTGGAAGGAGTTTTATGGTTTGAATATTGAAGAAACAACTAATGTAATTTGAGGCAGGCCTGTCAGGGGCAAGTGTTTGGCTGTGCAGAGGGGCGGATTTGAGGGGGCTATGAACCTTAGCCAATGTAGTCAGACATGTGAAATACATACAAGATGCAGCCTAAGAAATATGGCTGGTTGTCCACTGAGTAATATATTTAATGTTATATTTGAAGTTCCTGAGTGGCTGATATAGGTTTTTGGGTTTACGTATGACATGTTCTCTGCTGCATGTTTGATAAAATCCCAAATAATCATTTATAAGATAAAAAGTTATGCCATGCCCAGAATTATTGATACAACGATGATTAGTGATTCAGGTTTCCATATTAGTATCTGATTACAAGATTTCTCACGTGTACTTACCTTAGAAGTCACCAGTGTAGCGTAGATGTCCTCATGTCTTCTGTTTCTCCTCATCCTGAATACATTTCCTCAGTTCACATTATGCAAGGTTTTTATTCTGATGAAATGGCACAGGGAAAAATACAAAAGGTATGCTGTTCCTAATTTTGAGACAAGTGGAAACTGGTTTTGTGTGGTCCGCCAAAGTGACTCTCATAGGGAGTCCGTCAGGTATTGCAGCGCCGGCCTGACGAGGAGCATACCCTATGATGAAGCATAACACCTTGCCGGGTGTGTGAGGGCCCTATATTCCAAGAGGAGGAATCCCCATCCTCCTACACTCCATGACCCCACAAAACCAGTTTCTCCTTGTCTCAAAACGAGAAACAGCATACCTTTTATATCTTCATTATTGTTAGGGCATGTATGCTGGACCTGTCTAAAAAGCCTTCACTCCGTCCTTTGTGATTGACAGGGAAAAATACATCAGGAGTAAAATGTTCCAGCATAACTCGCAATCCCCATTTGGCTGGTACCTCGGATACTGGTGAATTAGGATTTTCACAAAACGCTTAGGGCCTTATTTATGAAAACTGTTGCATTGCTGCGTAAAAACAGCAATGCAACAGTTTTCATTGCGCCCTCCTTGCAACATGATTGATGCGTTATATTTACTGTATGATTCACCATGTCGCAAGGAATAACAGATATGTCAGTATTACTGACGTATCTGTAGGTGCAAAACTGACGCAGTGCTGGAGATGTGTCGGAAGATTGATGCAACTCCAGCAATGCAGGGGGAGGGCTCTGAGTATAGCACAGCGTCAGTCTGACGCCTGCTGTGAGGCAGGCGCAAGATATTGACGCAATGACATCCTAGAAGTGGCACACTGAAATCTGATTTCAATGTGCCACTTCTACAAGGCTTTTTGCGGGGGAACGCCAACCCTGCATACATTATACCTGGTGCACGTATAATGTGGCACAGGGGTTTACAAAATGATGCATCTGCCTAGATGCGTCACTTTGTAAATAGGGCGCAACATGGTGCATTTTTTATGCTGCTGATGTGTCACAAAAAGTGACACACCGGCGGCGCAAATGTGTTGCAAGGCCTCATAAATAGGGCCCTTAATGAGTGCAGTTGTGAGAATTTATAGGTAAAAATAACCAGGGAGATGAATTCAAAGAGGGCAGAGTCTACAGAAGGGGCTGTAGTGGTCATGAGTGATTTGTTAAGGAGTCACCCTCCTCCTCCCTTTCGAGGTGAGTGAGTTGCGTGGATACACCTAGTATGGTGAGCTTTAGGACACTGGTGGTAATGTCAGGGATTTTCAAGTTTCTTTGATGGTGGTGAAGCTGATAGGGGTTTTGCGTGTGAGAGGATGCTCGCTCAGAGTGTACAGGGGTGCTGTTCCACCATGCTCTTGAGGGTGTGATCTTGCTGGCGTCTGAGCACATATCCCTCAGAGGCTCGCGTACCATTATGGGTTCCTTGGAACTGTCCACTCAGAATCTCACATGTCACCTGATGGTGCTAGGGCAACTACCACTCATCAGCTCACAGATTGCAAGGCTTATGGAATATCAGTCACCTAGAAGGTCAGATATCTGAAGGGGGAGGAGGCACAACACACAAGCAGGTGTTCAGCATCAATCACTGAAAAGGTGACAGTTCAAAAGTAAGGCTGCCTTGAGACAGAGTCTCAGGTGAGCTTAGAACCAATCAAACAGGAGGTTACAGTTCATAGGAGTGTGGAGGAGACTAGGAACCAATCACTCAGAAGATCACAGTTCAGAAGGGGGTTGCCGAGGACCAATCACACTGAGGGTAACTATTCACATGGGTGTGGAGGAGGACTTGAGCATCAATCAGTCATAGGGTCACTATTCATGGGGAGTGAGGGATTCTGGGTCACAGTTCACACAGGGAAGCAGGAACTAGGGCAGAGTCTGCAAGGGTGCTGGTCATTCATCTCCCAGAGGACTGTGGTTCAAGGGGATGTTGGGTCACAGTTTAGAGGAGGGCCGGACTGGGAACCACAACCGGCCCTGGCAAAGTGCTCGGCCCCTCCCCCCCTCCACTGTGGGGGGGGAGGGGTTGGAGGTGCCGCCGAGCTCTTTTCCGGGGCCGGTTTTCAGTCGATTTTGGTACAGGGCCGATTTTGCAGCTAAATCGTCCCTGTACCAAAATCGGCCCCTAGGGGCGCAAAACCGACCCCCACCCGTGCGGCGCTCCGGGGGATTGCCCGGTGCCCGCTACGGCCAGTCCGGGCCTGGTTAAGAGGCAGGTTCTAGATTTGAGAAGTGGGATACTGAGCACCAATCAGCCGAAGGGTCACGGTTCACTGGAATGTGGAGGTGGATAGGTACCAATCACCCAGAGGGTCACAGCTCACAAGGGAATGCGGGGGTTTGGTAAGGATGCTGGGTGCCCCATCACTTAGATTAAAGTGTCAAGAGGGTGCTGGGTCACAGTTTCAAGGGGCAGTGGAATCAGTCACTCAGAGTTTCACAGTTCAAGGAGATGTAAAGCCTCTTCCATTTAAAGAGCCTCAGCCAGGTTTGAAGCTGGATGATGGACAGCCTTTTCCCCTTGCGCGTCTCCTTGAGATGACCTGTGTGATTTACTTTAGGAGCGAGCACCATAACTTACTGCCGCTGGACAGCTGGAACACGAGGCACATATATCAGATCCGAGAAGGCGAATATGCTTCCCAGTAAAGCCCTGTGAGCTGGGCCATTCATTTCCAAATGTTGCAGGACACAAATATTACTCCTGGCCCTCCACCTAACTTAACTTTCAATTATTCCTTGTGGAAGTGATTTACTCTTTCATTGGGGCAGGGTTTTATAATTCCCTCTCCTAAAATATGTACTGAAGCAGTACATAGATAGGGTGCTACATACAAGGTCAGCATCTCTTCATTTCTTTAGTAGATTCTGAAGCAAGCATTATGAGAACCAGTCTGAAACAAGACCACAGCAAGACACCAACCAAACAGCCCTAGCTACAAACAAAAATCAACAGCCCCTACTGAACTCCCCAATTCTTAAGTTGGCGGTGTTAAACCTATGTGAGCCGCCATTCAATAGAGCACAAAAAAACACCCCGAAGGAGGTACTTCTGACAAAAAGCAAAGGCAGCAGGCACTGGTGATGGAAAGATTTCAGAGTGGGGGTGCTGCCATCAATGTTGCATCACTGATCTCTTAGGGATTGTGAATAATTTAACCATCACATAAAGATCAAGTGTCGCAAATGAGCCACGCCCATTCAGCTGGAAAGTGGTATTGGTGTAGTATATAGCGCGTGTTGAATTTAGAAGCACACTGTGACAAATCTATTATTAAAGCAGGGTGTGGTAGCCACTGTCATTTACAGACAGCATATTTTCTATTGAACTGATCATCAAATTTGCAGGTACAGAGGATAATATTTGCACATCACCAAGTAAAGGGTCTTGATTTGTTTTGATTCTTGTTGTGATCTTATTTCACGCTCTTCTTCTTTCTTTGCCCTTTCCTCCTGTTCAGCCTAGTTGTGCATGGAACCTGATGACTGCATAGAATGTTGGGTGCTTGAGGTTAGGCAGTGGGTGTCAGCAGGCTGAGCAGTAAGGATTTACTGCTCCTGGTGGGGCATACTTTATAGCCTAATTACCATCTTGGCTTACCTTAAGCTTCCTGTAACTTACCTACAAATAAAGTTACTACTTGGAATCAACTACCTGACTTCTTGAAGATTCTTACTTTGCAGGACAAGTGATCCTTCCCCCCGTGATTTGTTGATTCTTACTTTGTAACATTTCTATTAAAATCTTTGTTTCCTTCACACTTCAGAATTGTAAAAAATTGCTTCTTCCATGCTTTCCTAACAGTTCAGTTGTTTTGCAATATTTGTAATATTCTTTTATATGTATTTTTATTGTCTGCTAAAAGAAAAGGGCATTCCACAACATTTCCTTTCACACCAGCAAGATTCTCAGACAATTCACTTCACATATTCCTCCCACTGTGTAGTAAGAGAAAGCAATGTAGACAGGAATCTCTATGTTAGAGGAATAACCAGCAGTTTCTCAGAACTCTAGACTGGCATTTTACCTCTTTCTTTGAACGCACAGCAAATGTAAAAAGAGTATGGGAGCACACTGCCTTACATCCTAGCAATTCACCATGGTAAATGCTGTGCATTATAACATCTATTGCAGTGACAGTCTTTAGTATTTCACCCTTGTTAGGAAGGCCAGACTGGCTGTAACAGCATGTTCCCGATAGGTTGGAAGGGTGAGGGGGCACTTTTGTTACTGGGGCCAGTTTTTTAGCACTGAAGGAGTCTTAAAAGCAATGGAGAGTTTCTTGTATATCCAACAGTTTTCAGGAACCAGTAAAATCGCCAATATAACTCTGGTGGTAAACGTACCTGCTGGAGAGAGATTGGAGTTTTGTTTAGTGGAAGTTTTGACTCATCAAAGGTAACGCAGAGGGTTAATATGCCTACTGCAAAGAGCCTGTACTATGCAGATCACAGAAAAGTATTTTGTGTGCATTGCTCAGTGGTTTACCTCTTTTATCACAGAGAGCCTTTTGATACTGTGCAGTTTATAAATTGCAATCATAATCTAGGTTAAAAAGTTATGTTTTTTTCCAAGTCCTTCATTATCCTAATTAGAAAAGCCCCAATAAAGATTGCCTTATCCTGGTGCACTTTAAAGTCATCATTAACTATGCTTTAAACATTAATACAACTTATTATATAATGAAAAATGTATTGTGGAATGCACAATTTTTGCAGTTTGTCCCCAAATTATTTTGGGGGGAACCCCCCAAGTCCCCTTGTAGTGGTAAGGCTCACTTGATGGGCTCGCTCGCTATGCATCGTGTGGGGCTGGTCTGACAACATTTGCCAGAGCTGTTTTGGGTTCCCAGTCCGGCCCTTCTTGTAAGTGCAGCCAGTGCTGTGTATCTCTACACATGTGTTTCAGAACAGTTGTCATTCTCCAGTAGAGAGCACCACATTATTTTGGGGTTGCTAGAAATGCTGCCCACAGTCTTCTCAGGTCTCTATACCAATCACTGGGCACAGGTGCATCAACCAGAGCTGGTCAGCTCACTAGCTCAAACTAGGAAGCGCTATTCTTGTACCACATTTATCATATTGCATTGCACAAAAACAATCCTGCATGCAGAACAGGCCCTCTTGCACCATGGCGCAAGGGTGTCTGCATTGGCGCTAGGCTACCAAAAGGGTGTCAGTGCAGGGAGAAAGGACAGGAATGTGCAGTAATGCCTTTAATGTGGTGCATTACTGCCCTTTCCCTGTCATGCAGTGCAGCGCAGCAAGATGACTAGCTGCGTTGGCCTGTGTCACAAACTCAAAAATGAGGCGCAAGATGTATCAAGCTTGAAGATTGGATCAGGGAATGCAATGACTGTATAATTATTACAAAGACAAAGAAACTGGATGGACCGAAGTGAGAAACAGGTCCTGCACACGTGCCCTGAGGTTAGATTGGTAAACAAAGAAGTATGCAGTTCCTAAGAGGGGTAACTCTAGGTTTGTACAGAAGGGGGGGCGGGGGTTCTCCTTTTAGGAGCAAGGGCCCTCACACACCCCTAGGGGTGTCATGATTCATCATCGGGCAGCTCCTCGTTAGGTCGGCGCTGCAATGCCCAACGGGCCCCATAGGAGGGCTCTTTGCCGGAGGTCTTTACTTATTGCCATTGTGAGTTGAGTGGAATGGTGGGGAGTGTGGTAAAGGAGGTATGAGTAGAACTGGAGGAGGAGTGTGTGTGAGGGAAAAATAACTAGAGGAATCCCAAAGATTCTTCATTCACTGGGTTCCTTTGTTATGATAAAAAAAACTGAAAATCAAGGTGATAGTAGGGTAGGATGAACCTCTCAGGCCCTAGTTAGTGTATGTGAAAAGAAAAAGGGTCAACATGTTTCATGCCTTTTTATTGCCCAAGGTATCACGGCCGTCATCAGGACCAGGGGATCCTTATCTACTCATGTAGGGATGGTTGGTTTGTGCATGTGTATATTGCCATACCCTAAAACAGTGTAATTGATAGTATAGTATACATTCTATGGGAACCGAATAGTGAGCTCTAATGGCCCCAGTCGCATGGGATAGGACAAACGCTCATTGGCGTTCCGGTGGTCCGTGAGCGGTGCTCTTTTTGATCGCCGACCTTCCCCTCTTCCTGCCGGCATAATTATGACCTCACATCTCCCACGTGATGTGAAAGGCAGTGAGTGCGCAGCTACTGGGAGCAAGCCCAAGTCATCTCTGTCCAATGGCTTCTATGGCCAGTGGAAGGTCTGCATCTCAAGTGATGGTTTCAAGGTGTGAAGTTATCAGTCCATAAAGAACCGGTTACACGACCTCTTGGAAGTGAGCGATGACCTTCATATATTTAGAAGCCTTACCCTCTCACTATCCCTCACACACACTCTCTTTTTCGTTTTCTGCACTAGTTCTCTCACACTCCACCTCTCTCTCTCTATCACCCTCTCTCCCTTTCTGGACCTCATTCTTAAAGAAATAACACAGGGGCATATTATCAAGGGATTTATCTCCGCTTTTTTGGCTTTGAAAGCCAAGAAAGCGGAGATAAAATTATCTCCCTATCAGCAACAGGGTGCTAACATGCAAATTTGCATGTTAGCACCCTTTTTATCTACGCTTCCCCTTGCATCTTAATGAGATGCAAAGGGGGCGTTCCAGAGAAAAATAATAGGAGAAAGATTGTTAAGCGACATTTCTCCTATTATCAAGGATTTCGCTACCCCTGTTAGTGATAAAAAAAAGCAGCGCTAACCGCGGTTAGCGCTGCTTTTTTTACACCTGGTATTTTCCTGACTTAGCCATGATATCCTATGGAAGGTGGATATCATGGCTAAGTTTGTGAGCCCCTATCATCAAGCTAACGCAAAACTTTGAGAGATTATCGTTGGTTTTCCAGCGATAATCTCTCATTTGGCCGTTAGCACGAGGATTTTGATCACTTCTGAGATAAATCTTGCTAATAGCAAGTTATCTCTGCGATAATTTCCGGCGATGCTTAGCATTAACAAATTCGTTGCTAAGCCTCGTTAGCGATAAATATCGCTAATCGTTGGTAATATGCCCCACTCTCTCTAACTCGCTCCCTCTCTTCCCTCTCTCTCTCTCCCCTTATGGGCTCATTCTTAAAAAAAATAACACTCTCTCTAACTCTCTCCCTTTCTCTCTCTCTCCCCCTCCCTCTCTTCTGGACCTCATTCTTAAAGAAACAAGTACATATCAAGAATTCACAAAACATTTCTAGTTTTCGCCTGTAAAACTGTAACAGTCCTGGATTTCCGTTTGTGATCCTGGACGTTTGGTGAATTATTTTTGCTTGTGGTAATATACACACATCTATTGCAGCAGGCAACAAAACAAGCATTAAAAATAAAACACTGATATGTTTTTCCTAATTTAGCAATATGGAAATTCTCTGTCTGTTGGGCAGCTGTACCGTTTATTTGGCCTTCTGAGGGGGCATCGGAGCTGATTCCTTGGGCCTCATTTATGAGGCTGGGCGTCAATTTTACGCTGCCAGCAGCGTAAAAAATGTGCCTTGTTGCACCATATTTACAAAGTGACGCATCTAGGTAGATGCGTCAATTTGTAAACCCCTGCGCTACATTATACCTGCGCCAGGTATAATGTATGCAGGGGGGGGCGTTCTGACACAAGATAGGGTCATAGAAGTGACGCAGTGAAATCTATAAGATTTCACTACGCCACTTCTAGGACACAAATGCGTCATTTTCCTACACCTGCCTCACAGCAGGTGTAAGACTGACGCAGGCCCTTTCACATGGGGCTTGCCCCATGTGAAAGGACACATTGCTGGAGTTGCGTCCCTTTTGTGACACACTCCAGCAATGCGTCACTTTTGCGCCATACAGATACATCAGAAATACTGACGTATCTGTAACTCCTGAAATGAAATGAAAATTGTATTCGTATAGCGCATAAACTACCCTGAGGCCTCGCAGCGCATTGTCTGAGACAGAAGGATACATGAATTTCGTCCTAGCAGGATGTACCAAATAGGTGGGTTTTTAGAAGTTTCCTGAATGCCAGCAGGTTATTGGTCCTTCTAAGCGAGAGGGGGAGGGAGTTCCACAGCTTTACAGCATCAGGGAATCCTGCGCCATGATGCATCATACTGTAAATATGACGCATCATTGGTCTGGCAAGGAGGGCGCAGTGAAAAGTGACGCATCGCTGCTTTCACACAGCGATGCATCACTTTTCATAAATGAGGCCCCTTGTGTTTACGAAAAAAGAAGTCATTTGCGTACAAAACTGATAGGCACAGATTTATGTAGTAATCTCACTATTTTTGATAATGATAAGTTGCAGCCAAGATGGATATCGCTATTTTATCGATATTTTAGGTACCCAATTGCCATTCCTTGTTCCCTGACCAATATCTTGACCATATATTAAATATATGATTTTTTTAATTATATTTTCGCCCCGTATGTTACTTGTGGAATTGTTATTCAATATTTGTTATTTTCTTGAAATACTTACATTGACTGTTTTGATTGAATCTGTTGTTCACCACTGATAAGGGTGTAACCTTAAGAAATATATTTGAGAAAGTATCTCTAAAAAGTGTTAGATAAACAAAATCCCTTGTAGGCAAACTACTTCTTTTTTCAAAACTTTATCGCCCAAGCCTCGAAGGGTTGATTGGGTTCCCACTCTTTTTTGAAATTCCTTGTGTTTACAGCACTCGGCTGACTTACCACCTTGTATAGTGCCTTCCTCTCCCCTGTGTGGGAGCCCATGACGATACTATTGGTTCTTTTTTATGCTTATGGAATGTATGCACAAAAATTCTAATAGAAATATCTTTGACAAAAATAAAACACGTCTGACTTTAATGAGCTATTGTATGTAGACACAGGCATTCACAAATCTTGTTTGTGAGTGTTAGCACATTGAGACCAGACTCATTAACGTTGCCAATGCTTGTTTACTTACTGCTGTTTTTTTCACTGCTTGCCCTTTATCCAATATTGCAGCAGCAATTAGGAAGCTGCTGAGTGACTACATTAGGGACAAGGGATGAGCCCAGTGGTGTCATCTATTGTCAAAGAATGTGTGATGTCACGACTGCCACCCCGGAAGTTTGACCATCTTACATGTATAAGTGTCTAAGAAATGCTCAGTATCTGGAAAGTGCCAGGAACATTCTAGCATCGGCATCAGCAGAGGAATAAAGCAACATCAATTCCGAGCAGGGCTCTTTTTGTACCCGTCTCAAGATGGCACAGATGGATTGAGGATACCTTTAGGGGTCAAAAGGGCACCGTGTACCAGCCAGGAAACATGAAACAAATCAAAGTTGACATCAAAAATGTGTACTTGGTGGGGAGCAAACTCAAAAATCCTGCCAACATTTTCTAGACTCATACACAAAATCTCTGTGGGATTTGAAAGATCCCAGAGAAGCACTGGGTGATCTACCGGTGAGATGCTTCTGCCTCTGGAGACTTTGGGGCTCATTTACAAGGCCATAGCACCACTTTTGCGGCACTTTTCCCATGTTAAAAATGATGCAAATATGGTGCAAGGGGCTTGTAAATCTGCCCCGTTGTGTCTCGTGAGAGGGGCCTTGTGAAGTGTTACAGGGGTAGTAACACATACAGGTGCATATTACCAAGCTACAGCGATAATTATCGCTAAGCTTGGCTAGCGGGTATAAAAATATCGCCGCGCTCCGATGATTTTTACCGCTGAGATACCTTGATATTATCAAGGTTTATCTCAAAAGCGGTAAAAATCGTGGGAAACGCATGAATATCGCTGTAGAATCAGCGATATTCATGCATTATCGTGACAATGCTCTTAGCCATGTTATCTACCTTCCATTGGATAACATGGCTAAGAACTGCTCTGGGCAGGCGTTAGCTTTTGGAGATAATCGCGCCTAGCGCGATTATTTCCAAAAGTTAGTAATAGGTGATAGCGATGTTAGCGACTGCTTCCCGTCGCTAACATCTTGGCACTTTGCATGTCATTAGCGATAATTATCGCTGACATGCATAGTGGGCCCCTAAATGCCCGCTATCGCCTATTAGCTGTCGCTAACTTGTGTTAGCGACAGCTAGGTAATAGGGATATTAAGTTATCGCCGCTTTAGCTGGAAAAATTCCCGCTAAAGCCCTTGGTAATATGCCCCACAGTGTTGTCTGAACTGCAAGACCCCCAAAGAAGCTGTGTCAGAGAGATGGGAACTGGCAGAGGGTGAAGAGGTGCCCGCTCCTGCATTTCTCTACTCTGCTTGTGAGGTCGGTGGAAGTGTTTCATATTGTCCCTTTATCATTTCCTGTTTCCTGTAAGGTTCAAGCCCTTCAGCTCACAGAGCCCCACAAATAGAGCTTGTATTATCACAGTTATAATGACAGTTTGTGATATTTCTAAGACCGCTTAATGATGCCTTTGTTGGTCTTCCTAAACCGCATTGGTTGAATTCGCTAGTCCGATGGCCCACAAAGGGTTGGTTATCACCACTTTTGGGATGAAGAATTCAAGATGGCGGTGCCCTGTCCTGCGGGCCCCGGTTTGAGGCTTGGGCCAGGGTGCAGCACGGTTTCCATCTCCAAGATTCATCTCCTGCTTGGGCCACCAGAACCAAGGTCCTGCTTTGGGGTGATTTCTTTGTTCCTGTTGTCCAGATGTCGTGATCAGCTGATGTGAAAGGTGTGCACTTATGTGTTCGACTAATTCTGAGCAGAAAGGGTTGGGTTCAAAGTGACATCTTGCTTCAGGCGTCTTAAGTTCAATGTATTTTTAACCCCGGGTGGAGATCTCTGCTCTGCCAGCGGAGTGTGCAGAGATTTGTCTCCTCCGAGTTCCGCTGAGAAGGCAAATCTCCGCACACTCCTCAGCGCAGCGGAGTTGTCCAGCCCCCGCCTCCACCCCCCCTATATTAACAATTAATCCCCATGACTTAAAATTAAATTAAAACCACTTATTTTATTTTCATTTTATTTTAAGAGTTTTATATAGCTATGGCTAGACCCAGAGGTATCAGTGCGCTTTACATGAAGTTCCACAAAATAAAAAAATTACATCAGTTACAATTTACATCAGTTGCTAGACAAACATTACAAGAGCATGGAAGACGAGATAAGTGAAAGTGTAGAGGGGAATGGGGTAAAGGTAAAGGGGTAGGAGGGAGATAAGGCGGAAAGACAAAGAAAAGACTGACCAAAGTCCGGCTGGGTAGGTGACGGTCGAGGGGGAAGTCCCAAAACCCATCTCCTCTATAGCTATCAGGTAGCTCCACCGGGCATTGGCCAATTAGCTAGGACTCAATGGGAAAACATTTAAAGAACATAGAGGACGAAATAAATTGAGCGTGGGGGTGTAATGGGGTAGGGTAAAGGAGTAGGAGGTAGCATATGACAAAGAGACGCAGGAGAATCTGCCCAAAGTGTCCAGTTGAGTGTAGATTGAGTGAGCTGCAATCCGCGTTGGAAAGAGGAAAAGGAGGGTGGTGGACCTGGAGAGACCCCTGCAGCCTTCACTCTGACCTAGGAGCACCCCCTAAAGGATTACTAAAGGCTGAGCCCATGCGTCACTCCCACACACCTTGTCTTTATCCAGTGCTGAATATGTAATGTGTTTAATTATGGATCTTTCTTTAAATTAAGAAAGTTACAATAAATAAGAACGACTAATAACACAGAATGGAGAGGTCCTACTAACATTTGTTTCCCTATTTTATGGCAGCTATGAATGAAGTAATAACCCAGAGTAAAGCATGACCTGAAGATGAAAATATACCATAAAAAATAAAATATACTCAAGTCTCAATTGTTTTACTAACTTTAATACTTAGGCCAAGATTTATGATTTTTTTCATGAAATGCACAAGACACCTGGCTGCCCTGTGGGAAAAGGAGAGGGCGACAATGCACCATATCTGTCAAGATATGGTGCATTTCAGTCCTCTCCATGCACTGGCACTGCGTAGCGCAGATGCAGGCACCCTTGTGCAAGGGTGCATGTGCTATAGGCAGGATTGTTTTTGTACAGGAAGGGACACCTTCCAACACAAAAACAATCTTTACAGACAATTTCCTCTTTGCAAGTGTGCTGCAGAATGCAGAACACTTAGAAAGAGAAAACAACGTGAAGAAATAAATATATTTCTTCTTGTTGCACCTCTATCAGGACAGAGTACAATTGTAATGCACTGCCAGGTCTACCAGTGCTCGTAGTGCTCGTATATCTGGGAATGCATCAGAATACATGGATTGATGCGTGGGAACATCCATGCACCACCCACGCAACCCATTCCCGCTTTCTTGCGTTACCTTTGATTTACCAAACCGTGCAGGGCCACACAGCGAGCCTTTACGTGGCATGGTAAATCTCATTCTAGGTTAGGTGTCGACTTGTCTGGTGCAATGAATGACAACACAAAACCTTGATAAATCTGGGCCTACATTTTTTGCTATCTGTTACTGTGAGAAACTGGCTTGGTATGTTATGCACACTTGTATTTGGGCACCCTGCGCCAATCTAGACAACCCTTATGGTGATTATAGTGGTCTTAGACAACCTTCGAAAGCTCTCTAAGTGGTAGCTGTGGAGAGCAGCCTTCTGGCTTAGTCCAGAAAGAGTGTAAAGCATCTTGTTTTACCAGAACATAATCTTATTGTTATAGATGTAGTGAAAAAGAACCACACAGTGTATTTATAAAAAATATGTATTTATTATAAAACAATCACTAACACATACAGGTATCTCCTAGCCAGAGATACACACAATACTTTTCAATAGAAACAGGTAAGTAGCACGTAATACACAGTGGTCACCAGGGGAGGACAAACCATATACTAAAATAGTGGAACGCAAACCACCACTCGAGTCAAGATTATACCCAGAAGATATAGAAGTGTCAGAGACCCAAGGAACCACCCCAGGGAAGTAACTAGGAGCCCCACGGAGGTCATGTGCAGAGAGGGAACACAACCGTGTGATCAATGCAAGTCACTGGGTAAGTTGTGGTTGCAATTTTAGGGTTGTATCAATTTTTATTGTTCTAAGAGAGTATACAAATCATTTGCCTATATCCAGTGGCCGGTAAAGAAAGATGGTGGGGGACAAGGGGTAACTGTACATTTAACGGAAGGTAATAAAATTCAGTGAAACAATGCATTTCATACCCACGTGCAATGGAAATTGCGTAATCTGTTCCTGAGCCTGCTATGTATTGGTTGGGTTGTCTGGCTGTGTGCTTGCCGTGAGGCACAGAAAGCGCAAATATATGGGGCAGGTGAGTTCCCAAAAGGTGCTAGATAATAATTTTAAGCACAGTCCGAAATCTTTTTGAACTTATGTAGTGATTGGCTTGTGATTTCTGTGAGTTTCTCCATACCCAGTTGGTCCCAGAACTTGTGTGTCCATTCTTGTTGTGTAGGAGTGGCATTGGTTCCCCATTTTGATAACAGAGCTTGTTTCACTGCGCATATGGCAAGTGTAATAGCCCTCCCCTTCAGAGAACGTAGTGGGTATGTGAGTATGTTAAGGAGCCCTAGTAAAATATAGCTGGGGAAGTGGGGTAGCTCGGTATCAAACATTTGGTCAATGTCTGCAAGCACTTCTGACCAATAAAGGTGTAGTTTGGGGCAGTGCCACAACAGGCGTGATAGTGTGCCGGAGTTTGCGACAGTGGCCCCAGCCCTCACCATCCTCCCCCTTCTTCCACTTAGCCAAGCGGGTAGGTGTGTAATACCAGAAATGCACTAGCTTAAGTAGTGTTTTCCTTCCGGCCACACTGCATGCCGACATGCGAGCCCTATGCAGAATATCCCACCACTCCTTATCTGTGAACTTGCATTCACATTCCGCCTCCCACCTCGTCCTAGCTGGTGAACGCAAAGGGCTTATAGCAGTGTTTACGTAAGTATATATGTCCGACAGCAGGCATCGGTCATCTTTCTGAGACAAAAGCCAGCACTTGAATGGAGTGAGAGCCTGCCCTGGCTGAGATCTCACCGCCGGCGGTGTTACCCAGTGGGGGACTTCTACATACCCTCACTGCTCGGAGTCTAGGAGTCGAAAATCCTGTTACAGTCTCGGAATGTTCAACAGTCCACGTTCATCAAAAAGATCCCCATTGTGTTTGCAGTTGGCTTGTGGTTGCAATTTCAAAGAAGGATCCTTCGCAGAGGACCTTGAAGAAACCCCATGGAAGACAGAAGGTCAGCAAGCCACCCCACCCGTGGATACCCTAGAAACCAGCATACCTACACCAGGGGACCTGGGTGCATAGGTGTGAAGTGGCGTCGGAAACCGTTGTCGAACCCAATGGAGGACTTCAGGAAGATGCCACTGCTGGAGAAGGAGAAAGTGTCCGGTGGAACCCAAAGGTGGATTCAAGTTAAGAAGTGGCTGAAAGCAGAGGGGACAGATTCTATGTCACTTGGAAGTGACCAGGAGGCATGGAAGACAAAAGCTCACGAATGTCAGGTACTGCAGGAGAGTTCACAGTGACCTTGGAGCTGCAGCTGTGTAGAGCAGGGGATGCTGTGGAAGACCAGGAGCCCTACACAAGCTGTCCCACATTGGATGTCGAGAGTTAAGCGGTCGATGTCTGGTGGGAGCACCAACAAGCCTTGGCAACTGCAACCAACATGGAAGTGGAGAAAGGTGCAATGGCGGGACCAGCAAGGTCCAGGAGACTCACCACAAGCTGGGGTGTCAGGGCAGGACCTGAATAATCAGTAGTGCCCAAAGAACTTGAAGATGACCCTCAAGAAGATCCACGGGTCGGAGGCACTTGAGTCGCAAGAGGACATCGCGCAGCTCACCAAAGATGCAAGCCCACAATGCAAGAGATGTGGTGAGGGTGAAGATCTTGGTCACTGGAGATGCTTGAGATTGGGGCTACTTGGAGCCCGAAGATCTTGGTGGAGGGAAGCCAACAAGCCTTTGGAAACTGCATGTTGAAGCGGTGCACATGGGTTTTGTTTCCTGCAGCTCTGATGAGGGATACTGGCCTCAATCTTGGTGAGAGGACAGGGCAGGCCTCGCGGGATGTGGAGAACCTCAACCTGTGTTGCTGAGCCTTTTGAAGTCCGCAGGAGCCCAGGACCAGCAGACCGATCGGCTTAGTTGCGGTGCCTGCAGATGCAGAGAAGTGACTCCTTCACTTCAAGGGAGATTCTTTCAGGTGCCTTGGATGCCCACAGGCCTTGGAAGGTTCAGATGTTGCAGCAGACGAGCAGGGCGATGATATTAGGAGCAGCAGGAGTCTTCCTAGTTGCATCCTTGATGCCCAGAGCGAAATCCAGAGTGCCCAGACGGTTGAAGAAGAAGTGGTGTTGGAAATGTATCTTGTCCATCGACGAATCTAGGGACCCACCCTCAGGTAATCCTTAAAGTATCTTAAGGAAAGAGTTGGGACGATACAGGGGTCCCCCACTAAGGAGGGGCTGGAGAAGGGGGAGGAAACTCCTACAGTCCTTTGTCCAGATTCACACCAGAGCGGGAGCCAATGGCTCCCTGAACTGGTTTGAACTGGAGGATACCAAGTGTGCGCTGCCACCTTGCCCCAATACACTAAATCCTGTCTAGGAGGTGGTCACACCTCCCTGTGACAGGATATCTATTGTTCTGATTTCCCCTGCCTGATCTTGGCTCAGCAGCAGGAGGACAGAAACATGTCTCTGACCGTCAGCACCCTGGCTGTCTCTCCGGGTCTGGAAGCCTCGTACCAGGAGCACTGAGGGCCTCCCAAAGGATCTTTACGGTGCATAGAATCATACTTTCCACACCATTTACGGTGTGGAGGTATGATTCCAACATGTTTGATACCAAACATGACAGGGTTTGTTACAGCCAGTTTCAAGAGGGTCACCTCGTAATGACAGGGTGCCCCTCTATAGGTGATGTGATGTGATGAGGCATTTTTATAGCGCGCTACCACTCCAAGGAGCATCTTGGCGCTGCAACTCCTAGTACCAGCAGGTAGACAGCCACACTAGGACCACCGAAGATTGAAATAGGTCATATGGCTGACTCACTTACAACCCAGTAGAATGGACTCCATGGGCTGTAGGGGTGTCCTGTTCATGCAGGGGTACCCTCTCACTTAGAACCAAGCACACTGTCTTCAGGATTTTGAGGCCTGCCTTAGGGGTGACTTTAGGTTGTAAGTGTAGTGACACTAGATATTGGTAATCCTATATCGTTTGTAAGCTGGTGCTAGCGGCAGGCCTGTAGTTGCAAATTGAGTGGTCTCTCATGGGTGGCATAATACATGCTTCAGCTCATGGGGGACCCCTGGTGTACCCATGCCCTTGGTACCTTAGTACCATATACTAGGGACTGATAAGTGTACACCTGGGTCCAATCTGAGATGTACTTAAGTACTTATCAAACCAATTTAGGGGAGAAAACACAGAGACTGGGGTGTTGATTAGCAGGATCCCAGTCAGACTAGTCAGAAACAGCATTACATCAAGCAAAAAGTGGGGGTAACCATGAAAGCAGATCCTACTTTCCGACAGTCACCCTAAACATATCCCTACCTTAACTCTGACTGAAACAGCTGTTATTATTACCCACTTGATAGGAAACACTTGAACTTCCTGCAGAAGAAACCTATGATGCTCATACCCCAGAGATATTTTTGAGTCCGGTGCGGTAGCAGTGTGGAGCTCTCCATCAAACCAGCCTTTATGTGCTTTCAGTTGTATTTTACGACTTTGATAGTCCTTCCTCTCTGTCTGCTCTCCCAGGAGTCGCATTGAAGCGAAATGTGATGAAATGTATTAGAATGTGAAAAACTGCAATGGCAGCAAAGAGCTGCATTGTGGCAAAAAGGGAGGAAATCTATTACCACATAATGCATTGTTACTTGACAAGATGGCCCTTAGGCCAAGGACTGTGTGGGTTTGTGAGGTACCAAGTTAACTGCCGTTTATCTAACTACAAGGCCCAAAATGCAATGGGAAGACTAGAATGATAAAGTGCCTTTAAAGCCAGAAATACACATGGAGCTATGATGTTGTGATGGGGTGGGGCCACGTCATGGATTTTGGAAATAAACCCAATCAGTTATTGAAGCAGCTTGTGAAGTTAAAATCACTCGTAGAATTGAAGTATTGATTTAACTTAAGGATCGTGCTCTTATTTGTGGGTGATTTTCAATAAATCAATCAATCAGAGTCTTGCAAAGTTTTACAGACCCTCAGCCTTTAATGCCCTTTTTTATGTCTTGCTGAGCGACCGCGCAAGCGTTCTCAGCGAGACTTAAGTAAGGTCTCTCAAAAATGCACCCAAAGGCGGATTGCCTACAGTGCATGTGTGCGGGCGCATGCACTTCGCACACCATTTCCCTCTCTCCGCACTCATGCTGCTTTGCTTGCAGCCGGCATCCGACTTCAAACACTTCAAAGGAATGCGCTCCCCCGCTCCCCCATCGTATGTGCCTGGCTGCTCAGGAGATCTCACTAGCCCTCAGTACTCTATCAGAGGATTGCACACAAGAAGGGCTCAAACATTTCCACTGATCATGTCCACTGAAGCCTTCTGGCTTTTGGTGTAACTTGTTCAATCTATGAAAATAAATTGATACAGTGTGGTAGTTGTGTGATACAGTGCTGAGACAGGCAAAGTTATGTTTCTATTAGTGTTTCTCTGCTTGTTTGTGCGCAAAATAATTGAAATAGTTCTGTATTGCCTGGCTGCTCAGCAACACACACTCCACACAATACCACTCAGTGCCACATATTTATAGGCTACATAATTACACTGCACTCAATGCAACATACACTCCAAACAATACCACTCAGTGCCACATAATTACACGCCACATAATTACACTCTACTGAATACAACATACACTCCACACAATACCACTCAGTGCCACATAATTACATGCCACATAATTACACTGCACTCAATGCAACATACACTTCAAATACCACTCAGTGCCACAAATTATACGCCACATAATTACACTGCAATCAATGCAACATACACTCCAAATACCACTCAGTGCCACATAGTTATATGCAACATAATTACACTGCTCTCAATGGAACATACACTACAAATACCACTCAGTGCCACATAATTACACATGACATAATTACACTCTACTGAATGCAACAACCACTCCACACAATACCACTCAGTGACACTTAATTATATGCTACATAATTACACTGCGCTCAATGTAACATACACTCCAAATACCACTCAGTGCCACATAATTACACGAAACATAATTACACTGCACTCAATGCAACGTACACTCAAACTACCACTCAGTGCCACATAATTACATGCCACATAATTACACTGCACTCAATGCAACATACACTCCAAATACCACTCAGTGTCACATAATTACATGCCAAATAATTACACTGCACTCAATGCAACATACACTACAAATACCACTCAGTGCCACATAATTACACGCCACATAATTACACTGCTCTCAATGCAACATACACTCCAAATACCTCTCAGTGCCACGTAGTTACACGCATCATAATTACACTGCACTCAATGCAACATACACTCAAACTACTACTCAATGCCACATAATTACATGCCACATAATTACACTCCACTCAATGCAACATAAACTCAAAATACCACTCAGTGCCACATAATTACACGCCACATAAATACACTGCACTCAATGCAACATACACTCCTAACACCACTGAGTGCCACACAATTACATGCCACATAATTATACTGCACTCAATGCAACATACACACCAAATCCCACTCTATGCCACATAATTACACGTAATTACAAAGCTCTCAATGCAACATACACTCCAAATACCACGCAGTGCCACATAGTTATATGCAACATAATTATACTGCATTCAATGCAACATACACTTCAAATACCACTCAGTGCTACATAACTACACACCACATAATTACACTCTAATGAATGCAACACACACTTCACACAATACCACTCAGTGCCACATAATTATAGGCTACATAATTACACTGCACTCAATGCAACATACACTCCAAACAATACCACTCCGTGCCACATAATTACACACCACACATTTACACTCTACTAAATACAACGTGCAATCCACACAATACCACTGAATGCCACATAATTATATGCTACATAATTACACTCCGCTCAACGCAACATACACTCAAACAATACCATTCAGTGCCACATAATTACACGCCACACAATTACACTCTTCTGAATACAACATATACTCCTCATAATACCACTCAGCGCCACATATTTACACGCAACATAATTACACTATACTCAATGCAACACAAATACACTCCACATAGTACCACACAGTGCCACATAATTATATGCTACATAATTACACTGCGCTCAATGCAACATACACTCCAAGTAATACCACTCAGTGCCACATAATTACACGCCACACAATTACACTCTACTGAATGACACATGCACTCCACACAATACCACTCAGTGCCATATAATTATATGCTACATAAATACACTGCAATCAACACAAAATACACTTCAATTACCACTCAGTGCCACATAATTACACACAACATAATTACACTGAAATCAATGCAACATCCACTCCAAATACCACTCAGTGTCACATAATTATCCGCCACATAATTACACTCTACTGAATGCAACACACACTTCACACAATATCACTCAGTGCCACATAAATATATGCTACATAACTACACTGCACTCAATGCAACATACACTCCAAATACCTCTCAGTGCCACATAGTTACGTGCGGCATAATTACACTGCACTCAATGCAACATACACTCCAAATACCACTCAGTGTCACATAATTACACGCCACATAATTACACTGCACTCAATGCAACATACACTCCAAATACCACTCAGTGCCACATAATTACACGCCACATAATTACACTGCACTCAATGCAACATACACTCCAAATACCACTCAGTGCCACATAATTATACACCACATAATTACACTCTAGTGAATGCAACACACACGCCACACAATACACTCAGTGCCACATTATTATATGCTACATAATTACACTGCACTCAATGCAACATACACTCCAAACAATACCACTCAGTGCCACATAATTACACCTCACATAATTACACTCTAATGAATGCAACACACACTTACACAATACCACTCAGTGCCACATAATTATATGCTACACAATTGCACTGCACTCAATGCAGCATACACTCCAAACAATACCACTCAGTGCCACATAATTACACGCTACACAATTACACTCTACTGGATACAACATGCAATCCACACAATAGCACTGAGTGCCACATAATTATATGCTACATAATTACACTGCGCTCAACGCAACATACACTCAAATAATACCATTCAGTGCCACATAATTACACGCCACACAGTTAGACTCTACTGAATACAACATATACTCCTCATAATACCACTCAGTGCCACATATTTACACGCAACATAATTACACTCTACTCAATGCAACATAAATACACTCCACATAGTACAACACAGTGCCACATAATTATATGCTACATAATTACACTGCGCTCGACGCAACATACACACCAAATAATACCACTCAGTGCCACATAATTACACGCCACACAAATACACTCTACTGAATACAACACAACCTTCCCATAATACCACTCAGTGCCACATAATTAAATGCAACATAATTACACTGCATTCAATGCAACATACACTCCAAATACCACTCAGTGCCACATAATTACACGCCACATAATTACATTCTACTGAATACAACATACACTCCCCATATTACCACTCTGTGCCACATAATTACACGTCACATAATTACACTCTTCTCAATGCAACGGAAATACACTCCACATAATACCACTCAGTGCCATATAATTACACACCTCATACTTACACTCTTCTCAATGCAACATAAATACACTCCACATATTACCACACAGTGCCACATACTTATATGCTACATAATTACTCTGCACTCAATGCAACAGACACTCCAAATACCACTCAGTGCCACATTTTACACGCCACATAATTACACTCTAATGTATGCAACATACACTCCACACAATACCACTCAGTGCCACATAATTATGTTACACAATTACACTGCACTCAATGCAGCATACACTCCAAATACCACTCAGTGCCCCATAATTACACTCTACTGAATGCAACATACACTCCACACAATACCACTCAGTGCCACATAATAATATGCTACACAATTACACTGCACATAATGCAAAATTCACTCCACACCATTACACAATTTCACTAAGCATAATGTTACATAACACCACAGTTCCAGGCCACACCATTCAACTCCACACATTTCCAATACACACCGCATAATTACACACCAAACAACATATCTCAACTCCAAAACTCCACAATTTACAACGTACCTCCAATCCACACCATATAATGTCACCATCTGAGCACCAAACATCAATCACCACCACTATTTTGCATCAGCACACCACCTAAGCATCACGTCAGTCTGCCCTTGGAATCTGGCATCTGTTGAGTCTCCCCTAGTGTCTGTCCGCTGCTCGTGTCTAATTAAATTACTGTTTTCAAACATCCACTCCCCCGTTATTTATGTCCCGCTCCCCCATAACAAAAAAATTATAACAAACAAGCATGAGAACAGGCAGGAATTAGTTGCCAGCAGTGCAAGCACAAAATTTTAATCAGGTTATTCAGTTGCATATAATGTTGCCTTTGTTTGTATAAAGGTAACAAAAATGCTTAACACTTTTTATTATAAGTTTTCAACATAATGCGCAGCAGACATATGCTCTATAACATAGCCAAAAGTTCTGGCTAAACACATAAGGTCACAAATGTGAGACCTTTTGTCTATGCCACACACACAACCACACACACAACTACACACACAGCCACACACACACACTACCACACACACACACAACCACACACCACCACACACACAACCACACACACACAACCACACACAACCACAAGCACACACACAAGCACACACACACACAACCACACAACACACACAACCATACACACAACCACACACCCACAACCACAACCACACAACCACAACCACACAACCACACTCACAACCACACACACACAACCACACACAGACACACCCAACCACACACACAACCACACAACCACATACACACACAATCACACACACAACCACAAACACAACACACACAACCTCAAACAGACACACCCAATCACACACACACATACACAACCACACACACACACAACCTCTCACACAACCACAGACACAACCACACACACACACAACCACACCATCAGTACACACTTACACCAGACACAGACACCATCAGTCGTCAGTGCACACTTTCACCGGGCACAAAGACCACCAGCTGTCAGTGCACGCTTCCACCAGGCACACACCACCAGACGTCAGTGCACACTTTCACCAGGCACACACACACCACCAGCCGTCAGTGCACGCTTTTACCAGGCACACACACACCATCAGACATCAGTGTATGCTTTCACCAGGCACACACCACCAGCCGCCAGTGCACACTTTCACCAGGCACACACACCACCAGCTGTCAGTGCACGCTTCCATCAGGCACACACTCCACCAGCCAGCAGTGCACACTTACACCAGGCACACACACCACCAGCCATCAGTGCACAATTTCTACAGGCACGCACACCATCAGCCATCAGTGCACACATCAATTAACTATTGTATCAATCGCAGTATGGCACACTTTACTTTTAAACATATTCATCTAAAGCGCAGCATGCCTCCATTGCTTAAAAACAAATAAAAAAATGTTTGGCCTACAATTTCTAGACTTTTGTTGCAATTGGTGTTGCACTATTTATCAATGCCAATAGCTCATACTTAATTAATGCGATACCTATTGCATTGCAAATGCGTGTCCTCTTAGGTGGACCTACGATACAGATGTAGATGAGGTTTGAAGAACCATGTATGATGTGCCATGTGACAGCACATGTGCCTGTAGTATTCTAGAAGTGAGGGTGGGTGCCTACCCCTACACTTCTTGTGAGTGCACGTTTGCCGCTAACTTTGAATAGTTGCATGAATGTCATATTTGTGTGCCTATCAAACTCTCTATATTTTTATGTTCTATTAGAAAGCCAGGCTGATTGGCTTTGTCAATTTCACATTGTCATTTTAAATAATTAAGTAAAATTTGCTTTGATTCAATAATCATTTTCTTCACTGTTATCTAAAAACATATCATCATTTTCACATTTCTTCATGTTGGATTAGCCATTATGGGCCAGATGTAGCTAAAATCAAATTACCGAATCCTTAATAGTGAAATTTACCGATTCGCTATTAAGGACTCGCAAAATTGAATGTAGGTAGGAATCGCTAAAATATTAGTGAATCCTTAATATTCCTTAATAGCGAATCGCAAATTGAGATTCGCTAATAAGGAATACCTACCTATTCATTCCTATGGGCTAGGAGGCCGATAGGAATGAATGGGAAGATATTCACTATTAGCAAAACGGTATTAAAAAATCGCAAATAGCGGGCGCTATTTAATGTGCTAGGGTGTCAAAAGGACACCCTGTTGCACCCCTGAAATGTGCATTTGTGCACATGTGGCGCACATACATGCCCTAAGGGCATGAATGTGTGCCACATGGCACTTTAAAAAAAGCTAAAAAGTGCATTTTTAAAGGAAATCGCTAATTACCACCAACTTGAAGTTGGTGGTAATTAGCGATTCCATAAGGCTACAGTGCACTTTCTTTTGTGCTACTTACATTGCATTTACGCAATCGCAATTTGCGATTTCTTAAATGCAAGAGCAAAATAAGGAATCGCAACTTTGCGATTTCTTATTTTGCTAGTAGGTTTCAACTCACCTACAATGCTCGCAGCCAAATAGCGAATCTGCGAATTTCAGCGTTAGCGCTCGCTATTTGGCCACCTACATCTGGCCCTATGTCATTTCCTCATGATTTTATCCTTACTTTGCCATAATGAACTGCTGATCAGTGCAGGAGTTCCAGGATGTCCTAGAGGGACTTGCCACCAGAGCACCACACCATGGATACATTTCAGGAGGCAGGAGGAGATTGCCTCCATCTCAGGTTGCTAAAGATGCAGTTTGGATCCTGTGACCCATGAGAAATTTGGCATTGCATTAAAAAAAAGAGAAGAAAAATACGATGAAATCAACACTTCATCACCCGCGACATTTCTCCATTATCATTCCGCACAGCCTACACATGATATCATTCTCTGAGATTAGGGGGGAAGTGAACCAGCAAAAGACAATTAAGCCTGCTCAGTGCTTGGTATCCCCCAGATCCCGCGCGGTGGCAGCGCAGGCGGAACGCCCCTCGCGTGCATGCGGCTCGCGAATAAATCAGAGCGAGTGGCGATAAATTCCGCCCTGACAGGTTTTATTGCCAAGCCATAACTGAGGAATAATGACCTGAATGGAAGCTGGTGACGCAGAGCGCGGCAGAAGGCGCATTCAATTCCATCCGAGGTGAAGCCAAGGGTGTTGCACACATTACACTCTACGCCGTCCTCCGCTAGCGCCATTCCCTGTTATTAGCAGTCAATCACTCCGTCCGCTGCAAGGGCAGCTGCTCGGCGGTGGTGGGGACAACACTTCCACACATAGAGTTTAACCTTCACTTGGGGGACCTGCCAATTTTAACATTCTTTTGTTGGTGTGTAGGGCCAGTACCATCACTGCTGGATCTCTTTGGTTACCTTGAGAAGAAACAAAAGGATAGACTAATTTGATAAAAAATTGTGGATGCACAGGGTACTAGACACAACTCTGAAGATCATGATAGATCCTAGGAGCCAGTGTTGAATAGTCATGTAGGACAGGTGCGTCTACATGGATATTAGAAATTGGATTTGAATGTTGGGCGCTCCATTGAAGACAAGACTATGATAAAAGGGCAGTAATGGTTGATATAGACACTTCTTAATCAAAAAGTGAAAAGGAGCATATTATTTTTCTATGTATACCTTGATTGTAAGTACAATAAGGCACATTCATCAATCACATCCAATTATATTCATCAGGGAGTCTTGTTCCAAGTTTACTTTATTGAAGTTTCATATCCACTTTATTGAAGTTTTTTTACAAGCGTACATCAGCCCAGCCAACGCGTTTCGTCCAACAGGACTTCATCAGGGTTGAAAATGTTCCTCACATGAGTAAAATGTCTTCATGTAGTAAAAAATATTGGTGAAAGACACCCCATTCACGTTCCCTTTCCAATGTGTTGGAAGGTATAGTACCCTCTGGTGTAATCTGCCTCATCCGAGTTTCAAATCCCGAGCAGTCACAGATCGACTGCTCAGGATTTGGAACTCTGACTCCCTGATGAATATAATTGGATGTGATTGAATAATGTGTCTTATTGTACTATCAATCAAGTTATACATAGAAAAATAATATGCTCCTTTTTCACTTTTTCCTTATGTTTGTATTGCGTGTGATTTCAAAGCAGTGGGATCATGAAAGGTAGAGCATAGAGAATCGAGACACTGATTAGAAATGTATACTACTGCGACATTGTATGGCCCACTCTGCTAACATTTGCATTTTGATTGTAATGGGTGATATACAACTTCTTCTCTGACACTCCAGCACATGTCCTTCTCTTCTTCCCTGTTTAATTCAGAACATTCTACCCTCAGTGGATGGAATATTCAATAGCCTTATAGCCCTCCCGCTCTGTCCTTTATTGGCTACCAAAGGCCGCACCCTTGTTATTAGATAAATACTCAGATTTGTAGAACACGGCTAATCTCCCAGGTACTGCCCATAGGCACAGGGAGATTACGTGATTTGCCCAGAATCGCAGGATGTTGAGCCCCCACCGAGACTTGAACATAGATCCCCAACTCCAAAGTCGGCAGCTCTGGCCATTATGCCACATGTTCTCCCGCGTTATTGCCCCTCAATTGAGGCTCAAGCCTATATCTCAGCACGGTTCCTTGTAAGTGGTGGATAATGCTATATCTCAAGTGTTGCTCGGGGGATTCAAACCTATTGTATGGAGGCAAAAGTTTGCAGGTCTTTCCTAAAGGAAGATGTTACAATAAAGAACTATGAGTGGAAAACACTACATTAATTAAAATTAATGCTGAAAAGCAGCAATACATTTTATCCTGGATAAAGAATAAAAATACTACTGAAATTATGTTAGTTCTTTATTGACTTGAACTATTAACCTTAGTGCAATTGTAAGTTATATGGGGTTCAAAGGGTTAGTGCTGCAGCTAGGATTAGTTTTGATGTTGTGTCAGTGGGGGGGTTAGTGCTAGGTGTAGGAATAGGGTTAGGTTTAAGGATATGTTTAGGCTCTCATTAGAGTTTATTTTAGCATCAGGGTAACAGAAAGGAATAGATCTATAGATAATGTTAGGATAAAGGTGAGAGAAAACAATGGAGTTTGGGTTTGTATCAGGCCTGGGTGTAATTCGCAGAGTTTTGCTACTTGGAACTCCGCAAAGTTACAAAAAAACTCCACGAAGTTACGCGAGTGGCAGAGTGCAGTGCGAACTGCAGATTGTGCTGGTATTCCTGCCACTCGGGTAGAAATTCTACCCGAGCGGCAGCTCGCGCTCGTGAATTTACCGTTCCCGATCGCGATCGGTGAAAAAACTCAGCTGCACATTGCGAAGCTGAGTTTTCTGCACTCCGTGAGCTCCGCTGAGTGCAGAAAACTCTGCAAACTCCGCGAACGTAGCGAAGTTCACGGCCCAGGCCTAGTTTGTATTAACAGGAGAGTAAGAGTCTACAGCCCCTTCTCTAATACCAAAGTGCACTATGGTTTGCATTACGGGTAGGTTTGGGTAAGGATTCAAAGTATTGTTAGAGTTAGGGATTGCTTTAATGATAGGTTTTGGGATAAAGTTAGGATTAGGATTTCAGTTATTGTTAGGGCAAGGGCAAGGGAAAAGGAAGGGATTAAGGTGTGCATTAGGGACAGGTTAGGGTTAGGATTAAAGTTCTTGTTAGGGTTATGGGAAGAGAAATGGAAGGGATTAGGGTTAGCATTAGTGATGGTTTTAGGAATAAAGTTATGATTAGGATTGAGTGTATTAGAGTTAGGGCAAGGGAGTTAGGGTTTGCATTAGGCATACATTGAGGGATTAAGTTAGGATTAAGATTGAGGTTATTGGGGCAAGGGAAAAGGAAGAGATTAGGGTTTGCTTTATCGATAGGTTTAGGAATAAGGTTAGGATTAAAGTCAGTGTTAGGGCAAGGAAACCGATTAAGGTTTTGGGTTTACATTAGGGATTGGTGTAGGAAAAAGTTAGGGTTAGGGGAGAGTGGTTGCAATGCAAGTTCTCGAAAACAGAATTCTTCCTAGCGGATTAATAATAGCAGAACATAAATTGCAATTAAGGCTTCCAGTTTTCCGTTTTAATTGATTTTTCCACTTAAATATAGACAAAAATCGTGTCTGTATTTATACGGATAAAAACAGAAATTAGATTGCATTTTCAGTGATTTGTTATGCTGTCAGTCATGCCTGGCAGACCAATTGCTGCTCCTATTGACAGATATGGGAGTTATAAAAAGGGTGAACGTTTCCTAGTGAAACTTAAAAATCTGTTGATGTGCTCAAGATTTGACTAAAATGTGCAGGTTTTCATACAGGTGTATTGATTTATCGTCTATAGGTAGTCATATCATTGAGACCCTTCAGGCACTCTAGTATAAGACTACATTTATTGATTAAATAAATGTGAAAATATACTAGTTTCATTTTTGTTATCAAAAGCTAAAATAAAATGGTTAAATAGACAAAGGGGGTAGAGGCAAGGGCCCCATCTGGCCCCTGTCCAGAGACCCCACTGTGTCTCTACTTCCGTTTGTATTTTCCCTGCATCAGGATGGCATTCTCTGAAGTGGAATTCTAAGTTGCTGAGAGTCATTTTCAAAAGCACACTTGTGTAAAATAGTTGTTTTTCCCCCACATTGCCATTTTCGTCCCATGGTCTGTGCAGCTGTTCTTTGGCATTGAGCCCCCAAAGTAGACAATTCTCCTCTAGACCTGGCACACCCAGCTCGTGCTTCGGGCAACTGTTGTTCATGGTGACCCGTTAGAAACGACTACAGTTGTGGCCTCCAAGTGAGTCACACAATTGTGCAACAGCTCATGGGATCAACATACGGAGGAAACAACCTTTACCATGCAGTCATTACAACGCACTACTTTTACCACACAGTCATTACATCGCAAAATGCTTTAAAGTGCATGCCATTACAACGCAGCCATTACAACGCATGTCACTACAATGCATGCCATTTCAACTCATACCATTACAATACATATTTTTTACCCCTATCCAACACTTACCCTACTGTTGCACTCACTCGAGTGGGAATAGTAATTTTTACCCCTACACTATCCAATACTTACCCCACTGTTACCCCCAAAAATGATGCGATGTAATGGTATGCGTTGTAATGGTATGCTTTCTATTGGCATGCATTGTAAAAACATGCGTTGTAATGGATGTTGCGATGTAAAAACTGCATTGTAAAGGCATGCGTTGTAAATGTTTCCGTTGTAGCATCATACATTCACATACGGCCAATATGTCTGTGATGGAGCTGCCTCTCTTGTATTATGCAGATGACCTTTGGAGGTGCGACACCCTTGAATTAACTGGGCTCCCGCTTCTTTATCTATGTTCATCATGGTATCGCCTCCATTTCAAGCAGCCTGGCATTGAGTGTACCCAGGCGTTCACTCAGTGCAAGCGTTTCTTAGAGAGACTTGAACATTCAAAATCTCTACACCCGTACGCTATGGTTCTAAGCAGCCTCCTGGGTGGGGTAAAGAAGGTCTCCAACGCCTGCTCCCCATGAAGTGGTTGAGTTGGAACCAAGAGCCATTACTTTCATCTCTGAGAGGAAGATCTTTGTGTGTGCAATCCACAGCCATCTTATGGGTGGCTTCCACGCTTTAAGAGCATGTGGTAAGAATGGCGTGAGCTCATTGCACACGTGGGCTTGTGAGCTCCTTGTGATGTGGCTAGGTTCTACGTCCCAGCATGGAGCGTATGGGGTTCTATTTGAGTCAGTTGGCTCAGGTCTACATTGCATGGGGTTGTATAATAAAGACTTGCTCATTTTACAACTTTAACCAGTGTCCTAACGTTATTACACTCCTGCCTGCCACCACTACTGCACTGTCATACATGCCCACTAGAGAAGCACATCCTCCGTGGCAAGTGGACGAGCATGACCTCACGCCCACAGGAGGAGCTCTCTCTCTGGCCGCAGCGTCCATCCACGCCCACAGGAGGAGCTCTCTCTCTGGCCGCAGCGTCCATCCACGCCCACAGGAGGAGCTCTCTCTCTGGCCACAGTGTCCATCCATGCCCATGAGGGGAACAGTGTCCAGGCCCTCTGAGTCACTGACCTCTTAGGACCTGCAGTTTTACAGAGCAGGCTGTGGAGGTCTTCACCAGTGATTGACAGCAGAATGAACCCTAGCTAAGAGACACCTCAGGCCCACAATTCTCAGATGATTGAAAAGATCAGGGAAAAACTCTGCATGCCTTCTAATGTCTTCATGAGTTTAACTCTCTCTCACAAAGGCCCCTGTGCCCAAATGCATCTTCACCAACTGCAAGTTTAATGCTGAGGACTCAAGGATATGTTGGTGCACCCCAAACACAAACTAAAGGACCCTTAATGACATTTTAAAGATGTTTTATCCCTGTCTTAATACAACGGACATCGTGTTCAGGTGGGGAGAGCAAACAAGACTGAACCAAGACAGAAAGATGCAACGAAACGTCAGTGGAAGAAAAGGTAGAAAAACACTCAAGTGAAACCCAGGCTTGCAGAGACCGCCAGATCTAAGGTGGGATAGGAAAAGTTCCCAGACCCAAAGGGCAAAAAAAACAGACATGACAGGATGTAAGATGGTAGCATCCTACAAAATCCAAGTGTTATGTTATGTTAGAGCAATTTGTTAAGCGCACTTATACCCTGAGGTGTCTTGGCGCTGTCTACTCCTGAGCAGGAAGGAGCCTAGTTGTTAAAGAGCAAGGTTTTTAGCTCTTTTCTGAAGGAAATGAGGGTAGGCAGAGCTTTGATGTGGGAGGGCAGGTTGTTCCAAATCTTTGTGGTTTAGACAACAAAGTGTCTGCCTCCCCAGATGGCTTAGTAGATGCTGGACGTGGTTATGAGATTCGTCCCTAGCGAACATAGCCGTCTGCCAGGAGTGTATATCTGAATGGAGTGTTTCGTAAACCCATGGCCAGTATTGCGCAACGCCTTGTAGGCTATGCACAGAGCCTTAAATTTGATGCAGCTTCTTACTGGAAACCAGTGCAATTGCTGAATTTTGTGTCCACCTAATTGAATTTAGAGGTCCCGGTAAGAAGCCTGGCAGCCGCATTCTGCACCATCTGGAGCCTATTAAGGTTTTTTTTCTGCATATTGACATAAAAACCGTCACAGTAATTCAGTTTAGAAAAGACCAATGCTGTGATTAACCACTGGGAGTACTGGGAGATGTAATGCCCTTTTTCGGACATATAGTTTTGAAAAAAACTCAGGGGCCGATTCACAGAACTAACTTAAGACAAAATCCTAAATTTACTACTGTTGGTATTCACAGAAGTTAGGATTTTGTCTTAAGTTTGTCTTAAGACAAACTTAAGACAGACTTCAGACAGAATTAAGACAGACTTAAGGCAGACTTAAGACAAACTTACGACAAACTTAAGACAGATTTAAGACAGACTTAAGACAGACTTAAGACAAACTTAAGACAAAATCCTAACTTCTGTGAATACCAAAAGTAGTAAGTTTAGGATTTTATTTTAAGTTAGTTCTGTGAATCGGCCCCTCATTCTATATCTATGGAGTCCAAGTCAAGGGTAATCAACGCACCTACCTACAACAATCAGACTACCATAGATTACATTTTATTAAGTGATTGACTACGAAAAGACATGCTAAATTATGCAGTGCTCCCACGGAGCAAAAGCGATCATGCTGCCTCACTGCTGCATTTAACCATCACAGCGGAATCCCACCACGCCCTCTGCCCCATTGGGGCGTCCAAGGGTGAAGAACAGCACAGGCTCCTCAAAAGAATTAAATGGGGGCAGATGTCAACCAACAAATTTGACTCAAGGAAATCCACATAGACTGGCTGGCAGACCGGCCCAAATAACTGGGATCTCATAGGTGAATGGGACAAACTTGCATACAAACTAGCTTCGTTGCTCCGAGGGAGCACCACCTACAGAATCACAATGAATCCAACACATTCCCTGGGACAAGTTCCAGCGATCACGAAATGTGTCAAACAACTAAACACCAAACAAAGGGAGTATCAAAAAACTGGGTCAGAGTCTGCCAAAAAGCAACTGAAATAAGCAGCAAAGACCCACTCCTAACTGGTTTGGAAGGCAAAACGTGAATCCACAGAGGCAAAATGGCAGAAAATCTTTGCGCTGTTGGCTCCATGCAATTCCCAAGAATTCTGTCAGTATTTAAATAATCTAATCCACTGGACTTCTAGCAAAGAGAACCCACTTGATGCGGACACTTGGGTAGCTCACGTGAAATCTCTGTACAATGTTGACTTGAAAGCATCTTCTCCAAACAGTTCTAGAGTACCATGGGGGGGGGAATGGACAACACCATAGCTGAGCCCACCGGAACACCGGCTGATCTAACTCTTCCAGGCAAGGCAGTAGTCCGTATCGCACTAAAAAAGATTTGGCATAATGGAGTGCCCAGCCCTAACAGACTTTCCGGCTCCCTCTTCAGGGCGGATGTGGACTTTTGGTCCTATAACCTTGGCCAGCTATACGGAGAATGTAGGCTTCAGGAGGATGTCCAGATTCTTGGTGGGGCTCACTGCTGCAACCAATATACAAAAAAGGACCAAACACCAACCCCAGGAACTACCGATGATTGCCCTGTTGGACATTGAGGGCAAGGCCATCGCAAGTACACTATTGCATGAATTAGTGGACTGGGCTTGCATCGAAGGTCTTTTGCCCTTTTACCAGACCGGGTTCAGACCAGGGGGTTCTACCATAGATAACATCACTGCCCTGTCATACTTAGCCCAACAAGCGGTGGCCCATCGCTTCCCACTGCTCTTTGCCTGATTCATTGACTACTCAGCAGCCTTCGATGGGGTGGACCGTAATATCCTCTGGCAGAAATTGGTACGCTGGAACATCAGCCTATCATTGTTACAAGCACTTAGATCCCTGTATTATCGAACCTGGGTAAGAGTCAAACTTTCCAGGGAGTCTGCCACGGGGAAAATTGCTACAGATCAGGGGCTAAAGCTGGGATGGGTCCTGGCACCGATGCTTTTTAATTTGTACACCGCAGATATAGGCTGAGCAGTGCACGTAGCTACTTTAGCTACCCCTAAGTTCGGCCACACAAAGATCTAGCTGATGCAATATGCCGATGACCTTGTTCTTTTAGACCACACCCAAATAGGTCTTCAAAAAGCACTACCGTCCTCTCTGAATATAAAACCGAAAACAAGCTGGTCTCTAACCCAAGCAAGTCCAAAATAGTGAATTTAGGCCACTAACCGAAGAAAAAACTGGTTAGGTTGAGGCTGGGCCCCCTGATTTTGGACTGTGTACAAACCTATAACTACCTTAGGGCCTGGTTTACCGAAACGGGCCATTCACAGGCCTACCTCCACAAACTGCAGCAGAAAGGCAAGATGGTCACCTATGCCCTCTGTAAATTATATGCCATCTTAGATGACTAACAACTGCAGCCATTCAAAGAGTATTGAGGGCTAAATTACTACTGTCCCTTAAATACGCGCAAAAGGCATTTCCAGGGAGGCTCGTGCAGGACTTGGAAAAAATACATTGCACAGCATATAACAAGATATTTCATTTACCAGCCTGTACTACGAACATCTTGTTTCACCTGGAATTCGATATTAACCAACAAAAATTAGACGACCTGGCTGCGCTTACAAAATTCTTTTATCTAACAACTGCTGCTCCGGAGAACACCATGAAGGCCGTCATAAAATTAATTTTCTTAAAACCAATTAACCCTTGGTCTGCCTGCCTTGCTACAGCCAAAGATCTTCTGCAACTTGCGTTAGAGAACTGGGACCTTAGCACAATCAACTATGCTATCATCAAAACAACAATAAAAAAGCAGCTAAGCTTACGTTCTCGCAGTCTGGGCATGGAATCCTTGGCAGCCGGAGATTTTCATGAAACCCAAAGTCTCCCTCAAATACTTCTTAGCCACAAGCCCCACCTTATTCAGCTCCGCCTAAAAGAATTATATCCAATGAGAAAGCACGGCTGGGCACTACGGAGTGTCGTCTCTGCAACTACAAAAGAGAGTCCCTGGCACACATCATACTTTGCTGCCCTGCCCTGTGGCTAGTTCGCGGAATCCATCTCTGACCCCTTCTTCTCCAACTAGGCACTCGCACAGCAAAGGAGGATGTCCAACAGCTTCACACTCTGGACATTGTGAAGCACATGGCTAACATTGGGAAATTTGTTTACCACACCCGCACAACATTGAAGGACAAACCTGGCTGTGTAGGAATCATTTTTTTATCCTACACAGGGCATACTATTCACCACAGCGGCTGTCGAAATTTTCAATAAACTCCCCTGTAGCCTGCCCTAAGTGTGGGCTTCTAGCAGCCTTTGACATACACATGTTTTTCGAATGCCCACTCTTGCTCTCCTACTGGGATTCAATTAGTAAACTATTGACTACATCTTTGGAGGTAGCAATCTCAATCAATGCAATGACTGCAATTGTTGGAATATTCTCGGGAGTTCGAGGCCCTGCTAAGAACCTTCTTTTTTACTGCATGTTATTGGCCAGAAGGGAAATCCGCAGGAAATGGAAAGACTCAGCACCTCTTACGTTGTTAGACTGGCGTATCTCAGTCCTGCAAACATCCAAAGTTGACCTAGCAAGATCTGGCAATCCCGAAAAACATAAATTCGGGCTTCTTCTATATTTGAATTAGTTGGCTTTTGACTGTGTTTTTTTTTTTTTTTTCCCCACTGTCCTATGATTAAGCTGCTTGGTCTATCCCTATTTTTCTTTTCAATATACCCAATGGTTTCCCCCAACAGCAGTGGGTATCGAATTGCAGCAACATCTCCCTGCTACTGTTATATTGTGGTGCTTTATGGAGAGATGTGATAATACTGAGTGTCAACATTGAATTATCGGTGAAAGCACTACCAGTATATCTGTGACAGTATATTCCTCTCTCCCAGAGCCTGATGCGATATACCAAGGGCGAAAATGAGGACACAAAAAAAAAAAAACATTGAAAGTCAAGTCTCCACTGTCTCAGTGCGGTGCACAGCCCGGCAGCCCCTAAAACATCAGGGTCACCGTCCCGGAGGTCCGGCCATCACTGAAAAAGTGCCTCACATCTGGGCACTTTCAACCTCAAAATCCCGTCCCTATGTTGCATGTTTTAAATAAAATAAGAACAAAAAAAAATGATTATAAGGATGTCCTTCAATTATATTTTATTTTTCGAACTTCAAAAGTTTTTAACGTTGTATTTTGTAATGGTTTTAAGTAACCACACAAATGAAGAATTCCTCATTCTTTCATTCAATGCTGTGATTACTGTCTTTCTCGCCTCCACGAGTATAAAAGGGAAGAGTTTTTTTATCATTCTGAGCAGGTAGAAGCAGGAGGAGATCCGAGAGTTGACTTGAGGTTTGAAGTTTAACTTTTCATCTATTATCACACCCAGATTATTTGCCTGTGTTGCTGGGATGGGATGAGACCCCACATCTTCAGGCCACCAACTAGAGGACCAGACCGGTGATAGATTACCGAGCAGGATCACCTCAGTTTTATTTAATTTAAGTTTAAGGCAGTGTCTGGACATCCAAGAACTAATTGCCATCATGGAAAGTAGCCTAAGCCTCAGAACCGGTTTTGAAAACAAAGATAATATCTGAAACTCAGTAAGGGGAAACTGTAAGCTGGGTAATCAACTGCCCTCCCCCCAGATGGCATTAGAAAGTGATAAAAGGAAGCACATTAAAAGTGTGAATAATATTTAAATGTCAAAGACAGGAGAGAAGAAATGAGCAATTACCAAGGGCGATTTAAACAAAATCAAAACTTCAGGGACCAAGAATGAATGAGCTTCAAGGATGAATATGACATTTGGTGACACAAAATCTGGCAGGCGGGAGAGCATAATTTCTTCCAAAGAGGAAAAGAAGAGAGGAAAGCTAAATCACTGTAATGTTATTAGAGCTGGAATGAGAACATTGCCCTTGGCGTCCAGCGCGCGCCTGACATTGATGATGACGCGGAGCCCGTTGCCTTGCCCGAGGGCTGCTGGCAGGGACATGGGTGCTGAGGTGGTGATGTTAGTGTCGCGCGGGAGGGCTAAAGATGTTTCCCTGACAACTTGATGCTTTACCTCTGTGGGCTAGTATCAAGGTAAGATGAGTTGCGTACAGGGCGCGTATCCGATTTGCGTCAGTGCCCCGGGGGGATTACTGGAGGTTCATGCATCTGAATAAGGTGATGAAAAGTAGAGGCTCTGCCTGTGTGTGGCAGTAGCTGCCAAGCCAGAGTGCTACAGATGTGCCCTGATGTGAGCTGCAAGCTTGGTGTGTCATCAAATGAAGCGGTAGGATGGGCGTTGCCACTTTTCTACACACTTTTTAATTATGGTTGAGAGAGAGGATTGGAGGCAAAAATAGGTCATGTACATACACAACTAGGAGACTGATTGAAGAGTCACAGTATGGACATTAGAAACAGCCAAGTCTCGTGGCCAATCAGCGCGAACAATAGTTGAAGGCAAGAAACTTCCATGGTGCTGATGAAGGTTTGAGACTTATGCAGGGGTCAAAACATTACCTGTTGAGTTGAGATTCATTTGATGAATTTGCTCGAACTGCGGTGGAAGAAGTTCTGTCCCCCTATCTGCTCTTTCTAATTTTCCAACTGGTGACAGACTTTGAAGTCATTAAAGACACGTAAGGGGAAACATTCAAGCTCTCTCTGGTCCCAAACATCTTCAGTCCTTCAGACAAGCCCCACTATGGAGGACTTCAAGGCTTCATATGGGACTTTAAGGCAGGACGGACAGAGTTGCCTCCATGGATAGGCACCAGAATCAGTGCTGCAAGAGTAGGTACGAAGTAACCCTGGGTATAGTTCACAGAGGTTTGCTGTGCAGAACTCCTCGAAGTTACAAAAAACTCTGTGAAGTTCCGCAAGTGGCAGGGTGTAGTGTCAACTGCTGTTCGCACTAGTCTTCCTACGGCTCAGGTAGAAATTCTACCCGAGTGGCAGAAGCCGGGTTTTGGGATAGAATCTTTTCACCTGTGGTACAGCGAGTGACAATACCAAGCGGTTTCACTTTCTTTTTGCAATATGGATTCTTAAGCGGAGGATAGAACTAAAAGACACCAATGATATGTTGATGGGTGACATCATCGGGAGTCAGCCTTGTACTTGTTTCTGCTTGTTGTCAGTAGCTAAGAGCTTTTGACATCCAGGCCTGGAAAATTATAAGGCAGTTCTTTGGGTGGATGATGCTGTCACATTATGAGACCTTCAGGAAGATCTGGTTGTTGTCCACACATCAATGACTCATGACACTGTTGTCACACAGGAAGGTACCAAGAGTTTTCCATGAAGTGAATGAATATCACATGTGACGGGATGGATTCTTCCAACTGCATCCGGAGGCAGAGAAAGTCTTCGACCTGGAGAAGCTGTCTGGACAAACGGGGAACTGATGGTCAAGTAGGATAAGGATCATTGCGGGATGAGGCGGTTTTTGAAGAGAGCGCTTGATTCATTCGCACCTCCAGATTTGCGGGCAGATCTTTCTTGTACATTGCCCGGATCACTGGAACAGACTCTCTTTCTTCTTACCTACCCCGATTTTATTAATTTTAAGATGTTAAAAACCTGGATGTTTGAGAATGTACCAGTTTTTCTGATCCGAACAGCGTCGAGATACTCCTTTGAGAGTGAGTTGTGTGCTATAACCAGGAACAAGAACTCAAAAAAAGATTGTTGATGGCATTGATGATGGCTGAGAAGCAGGACCCGGAGACTTCTATTGTTATTCTTGATGATCTGGAGTCTCACTGACTACTGTGATCATAGTCAAGTGTGCAAAGCATTGCTACCTGAAGCCAAATTAATAATACTGGATGGTGGCACTAGTCCCAATCTACTCATGTAGTTGTGTGACAGGTGTATTACAATGAACATGCACAGTAAAAGCAAGTGAGTGACTTGGCAGGAATTTACAAGGGTATCACGGACCGGCTTGACACTGGCAAGCCCCCTGCTCATTTATGAACGTGTTACCACCTACTTAAAGTAGAGGGTAAAATGTGAATGCTTTGAAACCGCATTTCAGTCGTAAAAGATTCACACCTACTACTGCAATTTGGTATTATTAAGTGACGCCCTAAACACGCTCCTTCCTACTACTGAATCGAAAACCTAATTTATGATTAGGCAATAGGTTACTGAATGGCAAATTGGGCCTTTGGACATTGTAAATGCCCTTTTTTTAGCAATCAGCCCGATTCTAAGAATCAAGTCGTTTGCGAATGAACAAAAGGTTTGTGCATCTGGCACCTTGTCTATAATCTTGAGGCGATACAAAAGGGGATGATGGACGGAGTGTTTGAACAAATCAAACACTCACCCCCAGTCAACTGATCTGGGTTTAATCCATCACCATTCTTTAGTTCACTCAGCCACCCCAGTTCAGACATGGCTATATGCAAATCAGTCTGACCCTGTGCCTCATGGGAACAGTCCAGCCCAAACTGCCAAGCCATGTCTTCCCTGGACCGGAAACAAGCATCCTGGGACCGGTTTCGGATTCATAATCCTCATCAGCCAGGCTATCATGAATCCAGTGGCCAAGTGAACAAGGGACTCACGTCTGAGCATACCCTGCCACACTTAGGGCGAACAAAGTGATACAAAAGGGGATGATGGACGGAGCGTTTGAACAAATCAAACACTCACCCCCAGTCAACTGATCTGGGTTTAATCCATCACCATTCTTTAGTTCACTCAGCCACCCCAGTTCAGACATGGCTATATGCAAATCAGTCTGATCCTGTGCCTCATGGGAACAGTCCAGCCCGAACTGCCAAGTCATGTTTTCCCTGGACCGGAAACAAGCATCCTGGGACTGGTTTCGGATTCATAATCCTCATCAGCCAGGCTATCTTGAATCCAGTGGCCAAGTGAACAAGGGACTCACGTCTGAGCATACCCTGCCACACTTAGGGCGAACAAAGTGATACAAAAGGGGATGATGGACGGAGCGTTTGCATATAGCCAGTGTCTAACCCAGGGTGGTGTGGAGTGCAAAAAAACGATGGATTTAGGCCCAGATCCTTGTACTGGGGTGAATGTATGACATTGTTCTACATTCTGTCCATCAACTTTGTTTTTTGCAATTTTCAATTTTCACCCGAGTGGGCTGGGTATGCTCAGACGTGAGTCCCAGGCTCTCCACACCACTGGAGTCAAGCTATCCAGGCTGAATGAAGGCTGATAGCCAGAAACTGGTCCTTGGATGCTTGATTCCGGTCTGGGAAAGACATGGCTTGGTAGTTCGGACTGGACTGTTCCCATGAGGCACAGGGTCAGAGCTGATTTGCATATAGCCAGTGTCTAACCCAGGGTGGTGTGGAGTGCAAAAAAACGATGGATTTAGGCCCAGATCCTTGTACTGGGGTGAATGTATGACATTGTTCTACATTCTGTCCATCAACTTTGTTTTTTGCAATTTTCACCCCGAGTGGGCTGGGTATGCTCAGACGTGAGTCCCAGGCTCTTCACACCACTGGAGTCAAGCTATCCAGGCTGAATGAAGGCTGATAGCCAGAAACCGGTCCTTGGATGCTTGATTCCGGTCTGGGAACGACATGGCTTGGTAGTTCGGACTGGACTGTTCCCATGAGGCACAGGGTCAGAGCTGATTTGCATATAGTCAGTGTCTAACCCAGGGTGGTGTGGAGTGCAAAAAAACGATGGATTTAGGCCCAGATCCTTGTACTGGGGTGAATGTATGACATTGTTCTACATTCTGTCCATCAACTTTGTTTTTTGCAATTTTCACCCCCAGACGTGAGTCCCAGGCTCTCCACACCACTGGAGTCAAGCTATCCAGGCTGAATGAAGGCTGATAGCCAGAAACCGGTCCTTGGATGCTTGATTCCGGTCTGGGAAAGACATGGCTTGGTAGTTCAGACTGGACAGGGTGGTGTGGAGTGCAAAAAAACGATGGATTTAGGCCCAGATCCTTGTACTGGGGTGAATGTATGACATTGTTCTACATTCTGTCCATCAACTTTGTTTTTTGCTATAATCTTGAGGCACCAGGGGGCATTTTGAGAGGCTTGCGCCCGTCGGAGTTTCACTTTTTTTCATGCTCTGGCAGCGTAAGCCTCTCAACCATATCTATGAGGCCACGCATAGCCACCCTGTATGGCTTTGCGTGACCTCATGGATATGGAGTATGACAAAGCAGCGCAAGCTGCAGCCTTGCCTTACTCTGCGCCAGGTACACGTTCCATGGACGCTGCGCTGGGTGTTCCCACGCAACACCCATGGATTTAGACGCTGCCCCAGATTTACTTAATCACATAAACCTGGGGCCGGGCCAAAACCTTACGCCTCTCCAGAGCGTGTTTAACGAGGAGAAATATTCCTATTTCTCCTCGTTTTTTCCTTTTTCCATGTGTGCTGCATTCTGCGGCACAGATAGAAAGAGGAAAAACACCCCTCGGAATTGTTTTTGTGCCTTCCTGCGCAAAAACAATCCTGCATACAATGCAGACACCCTTGCACAAGGGTGCCTGCATTGGTGCTAGCCAGCAAATTGTGCGCCAGCACAGTGGGAAAGGACAGGCATACACCGTATATCATCAATAAGGTGTATTCCTGTCCCTTCACATTGGTGTAGAGCAGCACAGCAAGAAGCCTTGCAGCGCTGCCCTACGCCAATTCCCCATATATGAGGCCCTTGGAGTATCACGAGTGTGTGGCGGCGGGGGAGAGCATGGGTGGGATGTGGGTAAGCCAGAGTGTGCTATTGTTAGACAACAGGTGGTTGCACACTTCATGCTCAGTGAAGCTGGGGGTTCTGTATGTGGTCCTAAATAGACTTGTGCACTCCTGTGAGGTCAGAATCAACAGGTCCCTTTAAACCTGGAGAGCTCACACCGCCATGCTCTCCTCTCAGCTCTTCCTTGCATTCTCCCCCCTTGCACGCTTTAACCCCTTAGCTACGTTGGCTATTCGGCCGCACTGCTAAGGGGGAGGCGGGGCCGCGCGGCGCTCCCCTACTCATGACGGAACCGCTCCGTCGCGGCCCTCGGGTGAGCTGTGCTTGTGACGGAACGGTTCCGTCACGGCCCCGCCCACTCTTTAGAACGTCAGCGCAGGCGCGGAATTCACGCCGCGCAGGTGCAGCGAGCGGGCCGTGACGGAACCGTTCCGTCACCAGCACAGCCCACCCGAGGCTCGTGACTGAACGGTTCCGTCACGAGCACACAAAGGGTTAACATTCACTGTCATTGGTTAACTGGCACAGCATGTTAGAGGGAACAGGACACTTTAAGAACTAATACTTTCATTCTCAGGCCCCTCTAGGAAGTTCTCTCTTCATTGTAAATTTGTTCTTTTTCCTGTACATCCCTCACCCATGCGTGCTGTGTTGGATTTTGTGTTTGTGTACCCGTCATTTTAAGTCTCCTGTTTACCTTTGTAATGTTCTATTATGTAACACATTTCTCTTGTAAGGTAACTGGCTCTATTGTACAGCGCTCTGACACCTTCGAATAATGCCCGCGCTTTATAAAAATGCACTAAATAAAAATAAATACAGAAAAACCAGGGCAGGTGTGTTTCAGCTTGCACCGTGGTGCAGAGTGCAAGAAATGGACCAGGGAGGAGTGAACAAGACCCTATCGGTTGACCCCGTGCAGCTGCTGCCCCGTGTCTACCTGGGAATTCTGCACAGATAAATACAAGACGTCCTCAAAGTCCCCCCCAGGGGCAGGGTCTCCCATTAGGAGCGGTTCCTTTTGTGGCCGTCTCAGCCTGGCTGACTATCTCCTGGAGGAAACACTGGTGGCTGCTGGGGGGGTCATGAAGACATCTGTGCGCATCTGACAAGAAGCGCGCGTGGACACAGATAGCGCCCCCGTCCCCTCCTCTCCGCCGCCAGCCCGAGGCCGATTAAAAAGCCCAATGTCGTCCGGAGCGCATCCCTCGGCGGCGAGATGGGGTTTTTCAGCGCTACATTGCCAGGTCGCCGCGTTTTTTTGGCTGACATTCAACACATCCCTGGGCCGCTAATAACGCGCTCGGTACCATTAACGTCCCCCCATCTGTCTGTCACATCTGCCCGTCCCCGCGCCAAGCAGTTATTAGGCGCCATCACAGCTCCCCCCTGCCTTCGACTGTCATTCAGCCCATCTGAAGGGGGGGCTTGGGGGAGGGGGGATGATCATTCAGCCCCCTCTGAAGGGGAGGGGGGCGCGCCTTCTGCAGATTGCTCTCGCCATGTTCAGCTGACAGTTGGCACAACACGATGCGCGCTCTTAAAACACACACAACCCATTTCCTCTTTATAAATACAAGCATGGCTGACTAGTCACGGCCCCCCAGACGCCCCCTCCCTGTGTTTTAAAGCCCATCCACGAGCAGGCGGGTGGTTTTATGCGACAATGGCCTCGGGGGCTCCGTCACGCCGGATCCGCGCGCCTTTGAGGAGACGTCCACGGGCATGAGAAAAGTAAGATTGTGGGGCATATCATCAAGGGCCTTATCTCTGCTTTTTTGGCTTTAAAAAGCAGAGATAATAATTTCGCTCTATTTACAAGGTAGTGCATTAGCGCATGTTAGCAGCCGTTTTCCCGATGCCTCGCTCTGCATCTCGAATGAGATGCAAAGTGGGCGTCACTGGGCGTACCCCTCACGGAATACCATATAAATTATCGCTATGTGCACATCACGTTATTTACAAGGAGGCCTGCAACATGGTTAGAGATTTTAAAATCCGCGCTAACCGCAGTTTTTGCCGAAAACTAACGTCTGCTGAAAACCTGACTTACCTGCATTATCCAATGGCAGGTGGATCGTCAGGCTGAGTGCACCCTGGCCTGTCAACAATGTTTTCGTCATTCCTGTGGACTTTTCGCTGGATTTCTGTCGACATCCCCTCCTACAACGCCGCTATCGCTGGAATTTTATCACCCTGGAGAAACGCGTTGTTAATAACGCGCTGACCGGGCGATAAATTCCAGCGATAGCCGGCGATAAATAAAAAAAGCGCTAACCGCGATTTGCGATATTTATCGTCGTCTGTTGCTGATATGCCCCTGTGTCTACAAATGGCGTTAGTGAGGTGAAGGTTGTGATGTCAGTAGGAAGATACAGCGAGTAACAGAAATCCAAGTCAATCGATACCCCATATTCCCTGGCCCCACTGTTGAGGGGTTCAGATTACTCATATCTGGGGAGTCAGGGACAAGGTGCTTTGCACGTGTCGGCTTGACAACGGAACGTGGAAAAGGAAGTGTAGCGTCCAATGAGGGTGCGCCATAAAAATGAATTCATCTTGTTATAGTGTGCAGAGCATTCACTAAATAATATGGGGCCGATTATGATGGCGGACGGACCTGAGTCCGTCCGCCACCATAGAGTAGGAGGGACCGTCCGCAGGGGCAGCGGCGGTCCCTCCGTGCAAATTAGGATGTGACCGCCACCCTGGCGGTCACATCCTGTATTTTTTTACATTGCGGCGGGTGCTGCTTGAAGCAGCACCCGCCGCAATGTTAAAAATGAATGTTGTGCATTTGCATGCATAAAGCGGCAGGCACCGCGCAGTGCCTGCCACTTAGTGCACGCAAATGCAGGGGGGTACCATAGGTACCCCCCATGTGCACCCCCCACCCCCCTTTACCCCTGGGGGCCCGCAACGGGCCCCCAAACAAAAATCCGTATGCCATTGCACGGCGGAAATGCCGCCGTGTAAAGGCATGTTACTCCAGACATCCTAATATGGCTGGCGGTGTCTGATAGACACCGCCAGCCATGTTAGTGCTTTTCCGCCGTGGACGGGAGGCGACCGCGGCGGAAAAGCTGCGGACATCCTAATTTTTCAGTCCGCAGCGGTTTTCCCGCATCCTCCGGGCCGGCGGTGGCTTCCACCGGCCCGGAGGTTGCGGGAAAACCGCCATCATAATCTACCCCTTTGTTTGGAGCTGCTGATGGAACAGGTTTAGAAATTTGGAAACAAACTCGATTGGCAAGGTGCATAGAGTGAAATGAATCAACGTTCAGTATCAGAACAACATTTCACTATTTACACAAAAGCAAATGTTCCTTATCAAGATGGCGGGATTTTTCAATTTCTAGGGTAATTAATTACGTACCTATTAGAGTCAGGAAATACCGAAGTCCCTGTTTGTTTGATTTTTTTAATGCCAGGGAACTGATGTCTGCAGTGGGGCAGACAGGACTGGACAGCAAGTGATGCGGAGCCAAGTTACGGTCCGTCAGACGACTGACCTGCCTGTCGTAATGGGCTATGGGCCAGATGCACTAAGCTTTCTTGCAATAACAAACAGGCCAATTCGCAGAATCGTCCAGTTTGGGACTATAAAAAAAGGCTTTTGGACAGTAGCGGCTGGCAAGGAATGAGAGTAGAGGGGGCGGGGCAAAATAAAAAAGAAAATGGCACTTACGTATCTCTCCTCCGCTTCTTTGTCTAGTCCTGGAACCAGGAAGCACCTGGGCTCCCCATAGCCAATCACAACACTGCAATTGAGCATTGTGATTTGCTCCCAGCCAATCACAGTGATGCAATACAATGTTGTGATTGGTCTGAGAGCTGTGGATGGGTACGCAGAGGGGGCCTGGGGGCCTGGCCGTGTTCCCCATTAGTCTGTGTAATGAAGCCTGATGGGAAACATGCAAAGAGCACATGACTGTTTGGACACATGACTGTTTGGACAGGCCAGGCAGTCATGGGCACTTGAACCAGTTTTGGGGTAGCACCCCTCTCGAGCCAGGCTAGCTTGAATCCAGTGGCACAGCAAGCAAGGGATCTATGTCTGGGCATACCAAATAAACTTAGGGCGACAAATTATTCACAAACAAATTATGAACGGAATGCTGAACAGATCAAACATTCACCCCCAGTCAAGTGATCTGGGTTAAAGCCATCGTTCTTTTGCTCACCATGGCACCCCAGTTTGGACTCGGCCTTGTGCAAATCAGTCTTGACCCTGGGCGTTATGTGAACAGTCCAGCCCGAACTGCCTGGCTAGGTCCTCCCTGGACAGGAAACAGGCATCCTGGGACCAGTTTCAGTGTAACACCCCTCATCAGCTACACTAGCTTGAATCCAGTGGCACAGTGAGCAAGGGACCCACATCTGGGCATACCCATCCCACTTAAGGCAAAAAATGCTGCGCAAACACATGATGGACATAATATTGAATAATTCAAAAATTCACTCCCAGTCAAGAGATATGGGCTATATCCATCGTTCTTTTGCTCACCATGCCACAGTACTGGTGGACATCAAAAGCAGTAAAATAAAACATAGGACTAAGCTGTTCCATGGCCTGTAGAGCACCTGAGAAAACCATTGCACCTCTGGCTTGGATTAAAGAACAACAGACCACAGCACACAATCAAAGGTCCCTCAAATGGCACACCCACCAAGCAGAATACCTTCCTGTGGTCACAATAGCAAGTCATTGCCAAACTGTCATAAACTACTGAAGGCGCGTCCAGTCTGGGAATGGAGGCTGGTGCAAAGGGTTTTATGATATTACAACGTGGGCTTTTACCCCGCGTGCCTTTACGACGCTGTTTTTACAACGCACGACTTGCGCTGTAAGTGCTGGATAGTGGAATAGTTGAATTTTCTATTCCAACTCCAGCCCACGTTACAGTAGGGAAGGTGTTGGAATAGAAAATTAAACTATTCCTTTTCCAACAGCGCCCTCCAGCGCAAGTCGTTGAAACGACTTGCGTTGTAAAAGCAGCGTCGTAATGGCAGCGCGTGGTAATGCCCGCGTTGTGATGGCTGCTCACCGTGCCAAGGATCAGATGAGAAGCCTGAAGAAGACAGAATGGCAGAGTGAAATCCAGCAGACACTAAATCTGGCAAACACACCCTCTTCAGCTGCACTGAGCACATCTCTGACACCCTCCTTGCTTTCCCACCCTGCCTGTCTCAGACAGATGAAGTCTCCTTGAATCACAGGATAAAGAACACCGCACAGCAGCTGACAAACCCCAGAAATAAAGCGCCAAGGAGCTGAACTATGTCTGTGTCTGTCAACCAAAGCGACATGGCTAGTGAATACAGAGTCTGGAATCTGCAATGTGCATGACTGTAATTAATGTATCCATTTTAGGTAACTATTGTCTGTCTGTGACAGAGCCGCCTGGCTTGTCATGCAAATACAGTTATTTACGCTGCGTTACACCGGAGCCTGGTGACGTGAGGGTGTCACTTCTCATGGGGCTTGACGTTCCCGGAACAAAAGAACATTTATAGGATCTCGCTGGAGGGAGGGGTGCAGGGAAGGGAATGAAGGGACCACCTGAGCTCGGGGGGGGAGGGGCTACCCTTGCCTATACCTCTTGCAAGACCACAGGGATAACCAACCTCCCCAGCAGTTTAAAACTAGAAAGGTGTCTAAATATCCTGGAACGGGTGCGAGCTGCACCATAGAAGTGAACTGGGGGTAACTAGGGATAGCATCTGCCCTTTTGTACCTGGAGCAGATGTATGACGTTACAACGCTTGCTTTTACAACACATGCCATTACGACGCAGGTTTTACAACGCAAGTCGTTACAACGACTTGCGTTGGGGGGCGCTGGATAGTGAATAGTTTAATTTACTATTCCAACTCCAGTCCCCGTGGATAGTAGGGAAGGTGTTGGATAGTAATTAAACTATTCCCTATCCTAGAGCACCCTCCAGCACAATTCGTTGTAATGACTTGCATTGTAAAAGGTGCGTCGTAATGGTAGTGCGTTGTAAAAGATGCGTTTAAAGGATGTTTCCCAACTGGGGCACTGCAATTGTTACCCTTGGCCTCAGGGGTCATTAAAGCACCGACAGGAACAAAAAGTACATAGGGCATTTGTAGCATATTTTACAGCATTTTCGCGGAGCTATAAATAAAAGGTGCTGCACAATTAAATAGTAGTCATCACTTTTGGGATTGGAAATATGACCTGCAGGTCACATGGATATCTGGTATGAATGCTGAAAGACCTCATCCTGTTTAATAATGTACTTATGAAGCTTTCTCACTAACCCAATTTCACCTTCCTATGCCCCTCCGCCCCCACCCCATCAGGGCTCTCGCCACTTTGAAGCCTGTTGGGCTTTGGTTGCATCCAAATTGCCCTCCAAAATGAACTTTCCTTCAGGAAGAAACTTAAGACATGGCTGTGTCCCCATTAACCTCTACTGCGCTAGCGGGTTTTCCCGCTGTGCGCTGAAATGTCAAAATCGCGCGTATCGTGACAAAGCCAGCTCGTCATGCGCGTAGCGCAGGTAACGCCCATGACGAGTTGGCTTTGTCATCAGCGCTGAAGGGGTTAATGTACCAGAGGCCCAACTCTCAGCACAGTACTCCCCAGCGCGGGGAAGCCTGCGGGTAGCCATGCGCTTTACAAAACATAAACTCCTTCACCCCACACTGGATTCTCAATGCAACGTCCCTGGCTTTGGGTGGGCTGATCCATGACCGATAATGTCATAAGGCTCTTCTGACTTTTGTGTTCTGTCCCCTTTAACTGTCTACAATCCTTTCTCCTGAGTGTGCATTGTACTTTTTCCATTGTGTGATGCATGAGTCCAAAGCTGTGTGAGTCAGTGCTTTATTTGTAAAAAAGTAAGTGACAGGGCCCTTCTCAGGAGGCAACTGCAGCCTGCACCACCCAGCGCTGCCAGTTTTGATACCAACACAACTACTAACCATTGCACTCCTAAAAGTGTAGCAATTCGGACTATGCCAGGTTACCTGCAGCTATATTAATGGCGTGCCTGGCGGGTATTATTCATTCGTGATGTATATTGGCTTATTAAACACAGCTGTGGTGCTCATCTCAAAATTAGGGAGACAGCACCACCATGTGGTGGACTGTCAGTAGAGCCAGTGCTAACAATTACATGCTGGAGCTGAGTACCTGCAACCACCGGCTCAAATGAAGCACTGGTTGAATGTCTCTGAGGACACAGTTACTACATCACAGTAGGCGTACGGCCTTGGGTAGAAGTTTCAGGGGGCCATGGCTACAAGAAGCAACCCCTCCATATGCGTGTCTCACAGCTGGACCGTCGTGTGGCTCCCCCGCGATATCTTTTAAAGAGGCACAATATGGTGGGATTTTGAAGACCACAGACAATTTTGCAGTATTTTTGAAAGAATTACTAATATTCTGCCATTACTATGATTTCTGATAGTTGGTAGGAAACGGCGCCTTTCAAAGCACAGCTAGGAACACAGGGACATTTTTCATGGAAATTGTGTTTTGAAAGCATTTTCGGCCAGTAAAATTGATGAAAACTGAATAGAACACAAATGCAATTATTTTTTTACACATTCAGTCCCTTTTTCTGCACTTCACTTAATCCCGCCGCAGTGTTAAAATCCTATTAAGTCCGGTGGTTCTGGTGAGGGAAGCGGAAATGGACACCCACTAAATCACAGTAATGTTTTTAACTTCGTGGACATCAGCTTGTGAAGGTTAAATCTTATTTCTCGGATGTGTGCGGCGGGTGGGAAAGTAGCCATTAAAAAACGCGGTGTTTGGAGTATAAATACAACGACTCGTGGGCGTGTTGTTCTCCCTCAAGGCAACTTTGTGAAAATGTGTTGCAGATGCTGCATTTCTAAGCACATTTTACAAACAGCCATTGAAAGTAATTGCATTGATTTAAAAGGCCGCTCAAACATATGGGGCCTCATTTATGAAAAGTGACGCATCGCTGCGTGAAAGCAGCGATGCGTGATTTCTCAGTGCGCCCTCCTTGCGACACCAATGATGCATCATATTTACAGTATGACGCATCATGTCGCAAGGAGTTACAGATACATTTGTATTTCTTACGTATCTGTAGGCGCAAAAGTGACGCATTGCTGGAGTGTGTCACAAAAGGGACGCAACTCCAGTAATGTGTCCTTTCACATGGAGCAAGCCCGATGTGAAAGGGCCTGAGCCAGTCTTACGCCTGCTGGGAGGTAGGCGTAAGATTTTGACGCATTTGAGTCCTAGAAGTGGTGCAGTGAAATCTCATAGATTTCACTGCGTCACTTCCATGACCCTTTCTTGCGTCAATATGCCCCCTTGCATACATTATACCTGGCGCAGGTATAATGTGGCGCAGGGGTTTACAAAGTGACGCATCTAGGTAGATGCGTCACTTTGTAATTATGGCGCAACAAGGTGCATTTTTTACGGCACTAGTGCGTCACAAAAAGTGACGCACCGGCGGCGTAAAAGTGATGCACAGCCTCATAAATGAGGCCATTGACACATAGTAATGTGTGCACAGGTATGGTGCTCACAGAGACACGGCCGCAGTCAGTCATCACTGCACTGACTGTGCCAGGCTCCTGCAGGAGGGACCTCGATGCAGCAGTCAGGAGGGCAGGTAGTGAAGCAGGCCTGGAGGGCTGGGGCAGCAGGGACACAACTAAGAGAGTGATTATTTGGTATGAACCCACTTCCATCAGTCAATGATGCAAGAGCCCACCCATTGGTTCAGAGGACTGGGAAGTGCCTAATTTCTGCAGGTGGTGGGCACCAGCACTAAATGTTGGGGGTCTGTGCTTATTTTTCACCATATCATTAGATTTTTTTCCCCAGAACAAAAGGGGCTTAAACAGAAAAAGGAGAAAAAAAAGGGAAAGAGAAAGATAGGGGAAAAAAGAAACTTTAGGCTTAAGAAAAAGAACCAAGTGTAGGGTTGAGAAAGAAAGAGGCCTGGAATGAATTCAAAAGTGGGAAGCCTTGAAATTCACACGCAACAGGGCTAGCCTGCTTGAAGCCCCCGTTCCTGCATGCAGACAGCAGAAACATGCGGCTTTTTCCCAGTGCGGAAAACAAAAAAATGCGAATTCTGGAAATGTACACTGTGTGAAACAAGGGATTGGGATTACTTTGGTTGAGGACGAGTAGAGATGATGTGTGAAAGCTGATTGGATGATTTATCTCAAACAAGAACGTTAAGAAGTATTGTTGGTAAGCACCATTTGCCAATATTATTCCCTCTTGGTGTTGAGGGCTGTTGAAGAGCATTCGGGCCGATTCAGAGATTGGCGGACAGGCTGCTCTGTCATAAACGTGACAGACAACCCTTTCATACACACCAATGGTCTCTCCCATCCTACTTACAGTCAGAAGTTACCCAGGTGATGAATGGTGATGAATGGAGAACAGCATTTCTTACTTAGTTCAGGCATTATGAGTACCTGGTAATCCACTTTGGTACTCCTTTCACCCTCCAGCAAATCTTAAAAGAAATATTAAAAGATCTATTATGCAAATCAGTGGCAGTTTATCCGGCCGATATTCTGATATATTGTAAGACCTACCAAAAACATATGCAACATGTAACTCAGGTATGACTAAATCAACACCTGATATATCCAGTATTAGAGAAATGCTCTAGTTTTAATCAACGTGAGCTTGAATATTTTGGACATTATCTATTGCAACAAGAAGCCGCAATGGAAGATCAAAATGTACAAGCTCTGCTTCAGTGGACACAACGTAAGAATATAAAAAATGGAGAATATTTTTGGGATTTGCCTACTATTATCAGAGTTCTATATCAAAGATTTCCCACAAATAGTGCACCCCTTGAATCATCTTACATAAAAAAATCCTCTATCTATGGGACTCTGAACCTGAAAGGACCTTCCAGCAGTTAAAAGAAAAGTTTTTCAAAGGCTCCAGTCTAATCCGATTCTAATGAACACAAAGCATTTTACATCCCAATGGATGCCTCAGATGTAACTATAGGAGCAATGTGACAACAAAAGCAGTTGGATGGAGAGCTACACCCTGTAGCCTACTTTTCCCGCAAGTTTACAATTGAGAAAGGCACTATGTCATTTTGGAAAAATAGCAGCTGCAAAAGAAGATTTGTCTTGAGTGAATTGAGCCATTTTCTTGAAAGTTCTCCGTATCAAGCCATGATTTTTTATGAACATAAGAATTTACAATATATCAAGAGTCTAAAGTGTTTAAAATAGCAATTAATTAATATGTTGGTCCCAATTTTTCTTACAAGTTTTTTTTCCAAAAAACTTTTCACCCAGCAATAAAAATGTGTGTGTTAATGCATTATCATGTAGTAAGGACAGATTGGAGGAAACCTAAAATACCAGCAGTTTTTTCTCAGCAAGCAACAAATGGTAATTATTTCAAAAGATTATTGAGAAATAGAAACATTTATATCAAGTGTGAACAACATAGTTAAGAACATCCGACACTGAAGAGATTTTTTAAAAGATTTTGAGAAGCCAGGACTGATGTAATTTATGTATACAAGAGAAAAATTGTACCAAAATTCTACGAATGTAACATATGAAATGTTGCCATGATACACTCAAAGCTGGTCATTTTGAAAAATCAAAAAAAGTATCGCTAGTTTAATTTTATTTTTGGTGGTCTAAGATGAAAGGAGACAGTTTTGAATGTGTAAATATTGTATAACCTGTGCAACGTTTAAATCCATTCAAACTACAGTTGGATTAACCCACCGACCACACACGCAACCTGGGGTTCATCCTCGACTCTACTCTCTCCATGACTAAGCAGGTCAACACTGTCTCGTCCTCCTGTTTCAACACCCTCCGCATGCTCCGCAAGATCTACAGGTGGATCCCCACTGAAACAAGAAGAACGGTCATCCAGGCCCTCGTCAGCAGCAGGCTGGACTACGGGAACGCCCTCTACGCAGGAGCCTCGGCCAAACTCCTGAAAGACTACAACGCATTCAGAACGCCTCTGCACGCCTGATCCTCGACATCCCTCACCGCAGCCACATCACACATCACACCCCACCTGAGAGACCTGCACTGGCTCCCGTCAACAAGAGGATCACCTTCAAGCTCCTCACTCACGCACACAAGGTACTCCACGACACTGGACCAGCATACCTCAACAGACGACTCACCTTCTACACCCCCAACGGCCAGCTAGGCTCCCCCAACCTCGCTCTTGCCACCATGCCTTGTATCCGAAGAGTGACCTCCGGTGGCAGATTGTTCTCCCACCTCGCTGCCAAGACCTGGAACACCTTCCCCATCTTCCTACGGCAGACCCAGGACCTTCAGAAGACTACTCAAGACCTGGCTATTCAAGCAGTAGCAGCGTTCCCCCCCCCCTCACCCCCAGCGCCTTGAGACCCCCACGGGTGAGTAGTGCGCTTTACAAATGTTCTGATTGATTGATTAACACAATAAATAACTGCATCAGAACAACCTTGGTCTCAAATCTCCATTGATTTTTTTCTGTCTGTCCACCTTCCAAAAACCACCTTCCAAAAAAGATAACTACCATTACAATATTTATTGACCGTACCACAAAAATGGCTCACCTCTTGGCAATGACTATGCGGTCGACTTTCTAAGACCCTGCAAGACAACTAATTTGAAAAGTATATTGATTACATGAATTACCCACAAACATCAACTCAGACCATGAGATTAATTACCCTTCAAAATTTGGCAAGAGTTCACCAAGCAATTACAGATTCAAACTTTGTTAGTAACCGTATACCATCCTCAAACAGATGGACAAACCTACCGCTCAGCGAGACACTAGAACAATATTTTATATGTTTTACCCAGGATCATCCAGAAAACTGGTAGCAATATTTACCCATGACTGAACTTGCAGATAATAATACACAATATAAAACAAGATGTAATTTGCTGTTTCACTGTACCTACACATATGATGTCTGATTCATTCCAAAACCACAACTGATATCCATAGCATCTGCAGTAAACAATTTAGTACAAACCATACAAAAGATATAAAAGTATCCCTTCCATCATCTTCCAGTTGCTCAACAACATTCGAATTGTAGAAAAAGAAGAGCAAAGCCTGAATGCAAAATAAACAATTCAGTCTGGTTATGCAGAAAGACTTTACATTTTTGTAAGAAAAGAGAGACATGTCAAACAAGTTTTTTAGGGCCATTCGAAATAATCAAAATATTGAATCTAGTCTGCACAGCCCACCAGGAGGAGAATCCATCCAGTTTTCCATACATCTTTATTTCAGCAAGGACACTCCCAGGGGCCCTATTACAGAGAGTGCCCCGGAGGCTTAACAGGCATGTGCGCCCACTTTGTGCACACCTGGGGCAGGCTTTAAAGCTGTCACTCCGTATTTCATCCGAATGCGTACCCCCACTGAGGGCAATGCATTCTGCATAAGAGGACGCACTTTCCCTGTTTGCACCTGTTTGGTGTGGCAGATGCAAACAGGGGAAGTGCGTCCTATTATGCAGAATTATGTGGTCTGTGATGCAAACAGGGAAAGTGCGCCCTTATAGTAACACGGGCCCAGGTGCGAAATTTACCGTGTAAGCCACCACTTTTGTGCAAGGGTCAAGAGGAATATGAAGTTCAGGCTAATTAATTTATTGATTGGAAAGTTTGTGGACCAGAAGAACGTTCTAGGGAGAATGCTGAAGACATTCATGTTCCAAGGTTGGTCGAGATTTTCGATCAAAAACATCCAAATCGACCAAATCCTTTTTTCTTGCAACACTGCATAGGAGGTGAAAATGTCAGCAAATTCCAGTTTGCAGGAGTCAACGACAGTCTGGCAGGCCATCCAGTGTCTTGTATGGACTAATGTGACGCCTAATCGCTTCTGTCGGTGTCCCTAAAATAGAGGGCCAGATTTATCAAGGTTTTGCGTCAGCCTGTGGCGCAAAACCTAAGTGCATTTTATCACGCCACACGAGGCCGCCTTACATGGCCTGCATGGCTCTAGAAATGTGGAGTGACACAAGGCAGTGCTAATCGCTGCCTGGCTCCAGGCAGGTGTTCCATGTGTGGAGTATGGGTATTCCAACTCATCCACCAATGGACTTTAGTGAAATTCCAGATTTACCACTAGTGGGTGTGCTGTAATTTATTCTGTATAATACCCTTCTTGCGCACATGAGTGTTTCTCCTAACCGTCTGCAATTTTGAAAATCTCTCAAGACCTGCCTTTTCCTGTTCACAATTGCATAAATATGATCTCATCGGACTTTTCCTATCAGTCATTAGCTTTTAATCATAATCTACAGGCCCGGGAAAATTCATTGACGTGTGACGTTAATATGCACAAGGGATTATTTTGTATTAAATTGTAATTTGGATAATTGTTCAGGTATTTTTTAAAGGAAACATTTCTGCTTTAAGGGAGCAAAGCTGTTTTTAAAAGGTACACATTCTCCGTAATTCATTTGCCTCTTAAACAATGTACCTTCATAGAATTACTTTCTTTCAGTTTCAAATGCATTGCTACCCTTTGTGGCAGTTTTACTGACACCTTCCAGCACATTAGTCTGCTTGTGTTTTTGCTTTTCTAAAGCTGACTTTTTTTTAATTAGCATTCCAATTTTTTGCTCTAGTTTACTATCCCCCCATAATTTGCTCGTCTTTTTTATGGCCAGGCTTGAAATTGCACCTGTCGTCAGACTATTATCTTAGCATCAATAGTGAGGGACTTTGGCTCTATCCACATGTTGGGGTTGCAGGAGTACCTGGTCTGATTGGGCAGAAGTTGTGTGCTTCCACAAAAAAAGTGCTTGCCGTCCAGCCAGCTCTGTTCAGCTTTGTTTTTGCCAGCTGCCTGTAGCTGAACTTTCTGGGGCACTCACATGGCATTGTAATGCTGTGTAATGATATGATAACGCATAGAGCGTATCTTACACCACATAGAGTACATGCCATCTTCCCTTCCTGTCCCAGGTGCAACGAATGGTGGACAGACAGAATATCGAGTTTTTTATTTCCACCTACCATAATATCGAGCTTTAGATATCGTAGGTCAAGAATATCGACAGCAAGAATATTGTGGTAAAGAATATCGACACTAAGGTAAGAAATATTGCTTTTTTTATATGGAAGACAGTAATATCGTTTGTAAAAATATTGTTGTTAATAATATCGATGTGAGGTAATTTTTGGGTATAAGTGTTGTTTTGTTTTTAAAATGTATGTGTTACATTTTAGCAGTAAATATTTTTATGTAAATACATTATTGTATAATTTAGTTCTGTAGTGGGTTGTGGGTTTATAGGGGAAGTGGGTGGGAAGTAATTTAATTATAATAAAGTTAATATTAATGTGTATTTATTAGTATTTATAATTACATTATTAGTATTTAATTATTCATTGGTTATTAATTAATATTAATTAATTAATATATGATTATATAAATTGTGTATTTTTTAGGAGTGGTTTGTGTGTTCATAGGGGAATAGGGTGGGAAATAATTTAATTATAGTAAAGTAATTAATAATAGTAATTTATTCGTTTTTATACTTCATTTATAATTAATGATTAACTGGTTATTAATTAATAGTAATTAAATAATAGATTATTGTATTCATTTTCTTATTGTTTTAGGAGCCAGTTATGGGTTTATAGGGGACTAGGGAGGGAAGTAATTTAATTTCAATAAAGTAATTATTATTATGTATTTATTATTATTCATAAATAATTTAATATTATGTAATTAGAAATGTGTTATTAATTAGTATTCATTAATTTATTGATAATTATATTAATTGTGTTTTTTTTTAGCAGGTTCTGAGTTTATAGGGGAATAGGGTCGGAAGTAATTTAATTATAAAAAACAATTATTAATATTTATTTATTAGTATTTATACTTAATTTATAAATAATTAATTATAATTAGTTATTTATTTTTAATAATTATTTAATTGATAGGTATGTAAATTGTAACCCTCTGCTATCCAACACTTTCCCTACCGTTGCACTCACTAGAGTGGGAATAGTAATTTTTACCCCTACGCTATCCGACACTCTCCCTACTGTTGCACTCACTGAAGTGGGAATAGTAATTTGTACCCCTACCATACCCAACTCTTTCCCTACTGTTGCACTAACTGGAGTGGGAATAGTGATTTTTACCCCTACGCTATCCAATACTTTCCCTACTGTTGCACTCATTGGAGTGGGAATAGTGATTTTTACCCCTACGCTATCCAATACTTTCCCTACTGTTGCACTCTCTGGAGTGTGAATAGTAATTTGTACCTCTACGCTATCCAACACTTTCCCTACAGTTGCACTCTTTGAAGTGGCAAAAGTAAATTTTACTGAGACCTGGCCTCTGTGCACTGTTGCTAATAGTTGTTACCATCAAAATTATATCCTAGTAATCAAAGAACCTTTTCACAACAATATTATTACTCATGAAGCTTAACATACACTTATGCATATAAACACAACAATCTCAGTACCTTTTACATCAGCTTTACTTTGTGTAAAATAATTCTCCAAAGATAATGTACATAATCTCTTTAAACAATGAAGAGTTCAGGAATTCATGCCAATCTTTCAGTGAATGCCCAATGCATTTCGGGCCAAGTTGGCCCTTCTTCGGGGGCCTTCAATAGTGAAAACGGTATTCCTTTGCTCTACTGAATCTTCCTTAAGTTCCTGCTATATGTTAAATACCGAGACAGACAGTCGATGTTTCTTTTAAATGCTGAAGATTAATGCACCAAAAATCATCCACAATAACTAGTGAACAATTCACCTAGGTTCGGTAGTTACTGTGGATGATTTTTGGTGGATTAAGCTTCAGCGCTTAAAAGAAACATCGACTGTCTGTCTCGGTATTTAACCCCTTCCACGCTCATGACGAGCTGGGCTCGTCATGAAGTAGCCTCCTGCTACACTGATGACGAGCCCAGCTCGTCATGAAAGCATGAGGATCCCGGAATCCCAGCACAGCAGGGGAATTCCCATAGCATTCAAGTGGTTAACATATAGCAGGAACTTAAGGAAGATTCAGTAGAGCGAAGGAATACCGTTTTCACTACAGTGGGAATAGTAATTTGTACCCCTACGCTATCCAACACTTTCCCTACTGTTGCACTCTTTGGAGTGGCAATAATAAATTGCACCTCTACGCTATCCAACACTTTCCCTACCGTTGCACTCTTTGGAGTGGCAATAGTAAATTGCACCTCTACGCTATCCAATACTTTCCCTACTGTTGCACTCTTTGGAGTGGTAATAGTAAAAGGCACCTCTATGCTATCCAACACTTTCCTTACTGTTGCACTCTTTGGAGTGGTAATAGTAAATTGCACCTCTACGCTATCCAACACTTTCCCTACTGTTGCACTCTCTGGAGTGGGAATAGTTATTTTTACCCCTCTGCTATCCAACACTTTCCCTACTGTTGCACTCTCTGGAGTGGGAATAGTAATTTTAACCCCTACGCTATCCAACACTTTCCCTACTGTTGAGATCAGAAGAGGTCATTTACATGCTGGGTAACAGAACAATGGGTGTTTAAGTCGTGTTATTCTAAATTTATTGGAATGGGGTAATTGGGATATATCGGACTCAGCATTCATTTGGTGAATTCAGTGGGCAAAACGTTGAAGGCAGGAAGAGCGGAAGCTGCTTGGATATGTTAATTGCATTTGTTTTTTAGAACACTGTTTTAGAACACAGTTAAACTGGTAAAATATTTGTGAAAGTAAAGTCTGACACACATGTTTTAAATTTGTAGATTTACCCCTGACGAAGAGCCGAGAGGGGCTCGAAACGCATTGGGTGACACAGGCTATCTTTGGAGGAATACTTATGTTACATTCCACACTTTAGGAATAAGCTACGTGCATACCTACAGCGGCTACAGGATATGATGCATTCATAAGCGGCTTACATGTGACTAAGGATCATGAGTGAAACGTACAATAAGTGATAAACTCGAATAAATCTTTTGATGAAATGGAACTACTTTGGCAAATTTGTCATGCATATCGTTGTGCGTCCGGTTTGGGGTGTCCATATGCCCCAGTGAATGGAATTGACTTACCTGTACGTGATGGGCTGTGCACAATTCCAGGCTTGCACGCAAAGAGGTTAAAAATGAATCAACAGCGGATAAATCGGATTAAAAGGAGTGCACTCTGTCATTCATTTTTGAAATAGTAATTTTTACCCCTTCGCTATCCAACACTTTCCTAACTGTTGCACTCTCTGGAGTGGGAATAGTAATTTTTACCCCGCCGCTATCAAACACTTTCCCTACTATTGCACTCCCTGGATCGGAATAGTAATTTTATCTTCTCCGCTATCAAATATTTTCTCTACTGTTTTAGGTAATGTAGTGTAATATATATTTTAAAAAGATTAGAAATATTGTAATAATGTAATTTATTATACATATTTTTTAATTTGAATGTACATTATTGGTGTACGTGTATATATATATATATATAATAGCTCCCAAACACCAACCAATTGCACACACGAGTGGGTGCACACGAAAACGGGGGTGTACCCGTTTTAAAATAGCGCTCCAAATATCCCAGGAATATCACTCCAGAAGGAAAGTAGCACACGCAGGGGAGGTTTCCACAGATTTTTAATGGACAAACCAACAGCAACGACGCGTTTCGCCTTGGGGCTTCGTCAAGTTGTGCAACTTTCCTTCTGGAGTGATATTCCTGGGATATTTGGAGCGCTATATATATATATATATATATATATATATAAATGTATTCATACATTTTAATATGTTTTTAACAATGTATATGTTATTACATATTTATTTATAAATAATATTAAGTAAGTATACATATATTTTTTAGATATATATGTTTAATTCATTTTTACATTATATGTATTACTTATAATTGTAAAAAAATGATTACATCTTTAACTATGTTTATTTCACTTATGTGTGTTATTTACTTTATTTTGCATTATTGTTTATACATTTTTAGAAAACGATTTTTTTAACAACGATATTTCTAACAACGATATTTTTTTATCGATATTTTTGTACTTACCATTATATAGATAGGACTTTAATATTCTGTACATCGATATTCTTGAGTCCATATTTCTGTAGGTCGATATTCTGTCAGTGATCCGACGCGAACAGGACACAGATTTCCTCCATATGCTTTGGTCTTGCCCTGGGCTGGGGAGATACTTGAGTGCAATAACTGACACCTTAAAGGAGGTTGTGGGTGACACGGGAAGGCATATGGTAGAAACAAGTATTCTGGGATTATAAAGAAGACGAAAAGAGCACAAAGTGCGAGCCAAGTTTTCTCATCTGGCTTTGCTACTTGCTAAGCGAGCTATTACCAGGAGGTGGAAATCTCCCGTGGCCCCAACACTTCTTAGTTGGAAAGAGGAGGTTGAAAAATAGGTACTGGTGGAAAGTGTAGCCATCCGAAGAGAAGAAAAAAGAGGCCTAAAAAAGGAACCAATTGCAATGAGCTGGAACCTCTTGTTGGAATCTTTCAAAGCTGACGAAATATTCACTCCACGAGACTCTGTAAGCTTAATTCAGACTTACAACCAATGGACTCTTTCCCAGGCAGCTTCCACTACTGAAGACGAGAAAGTCATGAACCCTCCAGGTCCCCATTCACCCGCAACCTAGTGAGTACCAACCCAAATTGACAGGCATACCACTTCCAGCTTCCACAATCCAGGGGCTAGCCACAACCCTACACTCTTAAGTTTCTATATCCCTGGAAGGCCCGTCAGCAGGGGAGGGGGAGGGGAGTTTACAAAAATGTTAATTACTGGTTCTCCCTTCACCCAGGAGAAAAGTTCTACTGTTGTAATAGAAGGGTGCAAAGAGATGACATATCAGGACGTAGGCTGAAAAGCCAGGTCCCAAACAAGAAGTGATTATAAAGGTGGCACAAAGTTAAGATGTGATGTAACAGAATATGCTTTATTTCACCACAATGTATATGTGTGAAATCCTGCTATGCAGATAACCAATTTTCTATTTTTATGAACTGTAACTGGAGAAAACCAATACAATTTGTTTGAAAATAAAGTAATACTGTGAAATGTCTTAGATAACTAGATAATTTATGGTGTTTGTCTTTATCTAGCAGAACAGTGGGAGGGGGCAGTCATGAGGAATGTATTGTAGTCCCAGCACCGACCGCCTCTAATACTAACTCCTTAGACTTCAGCGGACAGATTTGTGTTCGAGAGGAGTATGGGATACCCCAGACAAATTAATCTACATCGAAAGAAACGGGTTTGGAGACACGGATTCGGCAGTTACGGACATTACGATCCGTCTTCTTGGGGAGATCATTATTAGTGGTTCAGGTTCTTATACATGTCTTTTACCACAGCGAGTGCTTAAAATTTGCAGTTTCTACCCCCTATTAATGCCAGTTCTTTATGTGCTATTCTAAAAGTTGATGAGGGATGACCTCCGATTTCAACTAGAGCAGTTCCACTGATTCACACCTGGTACAACATTGGAACTTGGCCCAATTTGCTATTTGTATTGACACATGTTCTTACGGTGTGGTCCTTTCGTGTCCGGATCATAAAGCCTCCTGCCCGGTGACGCTTATTGGCGTTAAGGAATTTTTCCTAACACGTCTCATCCATATATTGGGAGATCTTGACGTTCTGATGACGTGGAGGTCTTAATCCATATAAGCTGCGCTTGGTAGCCTTATTTGTCACCAGGTTTTTCTCTAGCCCTGAAGAAGTTCTTATGGGAACGAAACGCGTTGGCTGATGGCCTTTTTAAAGATTGAAAATAATAAAGGACTTTTTTGAAAAACTCAACAGCCTGTTTGAACTACTAAATTCTGGTGCACCATCCTTTGCTATAAAAATACATGGATTTTTAGGTCTGGAATGACAGTGCAAAAGCCACCTGAACTTCTGTAATCAACAAAAAAGAGATTTAATATTACTATTGAGAGAGGGGCTTAGGCCGCCCGCCACCCTTGCGGAAAACGGGACCGCCCGCCTCCAGGGCGGGGGTCCCGATGTGTGCATTAGGATGCGCCCGCCACAGTGGTGGGCGCATCCCCCATTTTTAACATTGTGGCGGGCGGTGCTCACTGCACCGCCCGCCACAATGTTAAAAATGTATGCGTGCATTTGCATAAACAAAGCGGCAGGCACCGCGCGGTGTTTATGCAAATGCTGGGGGGTACCACAGGTACCCCCCGTGTGCACCCCCCACCCTCCTTTACTCTGAGGGCCCGCAGGGGGCCCCCAGAGCGAATACCGCATGCCTTTCCGTGGCGGCATCGCGTCACGGAAAGGCATCCGATTTGGCCCATCATAATTTAGTTGGCGGTCTCTATTAGATACCGCCACCATATTAATCCTTCTCCGCCCCGGCCGCAAGGCGACCGGGCGGAAAAGGGGCGGACGGTCTTTCCGTCCGCCGCGGTCCCCCCCGCCATTCTAATATGGCGGGGGGCATTTGGGAGTGTATGTCGGGCGGATTGCTCCCGCCAGGCCGGCAGTGGTTACCGCCAGCCTGGCGGGGGCAATCCGCCCGACATCCTAATGGGCCCCTTAGTCTCCATTCTCATGTTTGTTTCCCAGAGAACCGGGTTTGAATGGGTACATTTGTGTTCTTTCACTAAAAAGACTGCTTGTATTACAAGCATCCTTTCTTTTTATTATATACATTGATTGCTCAAAGGGGATGTTTTCAGTTAAGGGGCTGGTTGTCCCAAGAGCATGTGGAGACTGCGCCCTGCACTTTTATACGCAGACTATGACGTTTTGATTGCACGTACTGTTAGAAGTCTTCATCGGCTTCTAGACCTTTTACTCGATTTTATGGGCAGTCTGGACTTATTAACAAATTTTAATAAATCTCATGTTATGGTTTTGTGACCTAGGAACACTAAAATGTCTACTTGTTCAGTGCAGGGCTGGCTTCTAAGCACGGTGGATAATTGTTCTTATCTCAGGATTTTAATAGACTCACTTCTCAGATAGAAACCTTTATTGAAAGAAAATACTGTGAGTCTCAAAAGGGCCATTGCCATCGTAATTGATTTCTCTTTCTGCTTTGGTCAGAAGCCGATGAAAACTTTGCCTGATGTTTAACTAGATGTATCCTAATATCCTAAGATCTGGGGCTATGTTAATATAGCCACGATTTCGGTGTCAGAGAACACATTTTTGAGGGGTCTTTTGGCGCAGGTCAATGCTGGCCCTCTGAGAATATACACAATAAGGTAGGCATGAGCTATATCACTGATTTCATTTGGCTGCGACCCCTTTCATTATGTTGTACACTTTGGCTTAAGAAGGAATTAAGGAGTTCATCACGATGGCGAAGGGACCGCCACCACCAGGCCGGCAGTGACGGTCCCTCCACCATGTATGTGTCTTGTAAATGTATGTGTCTTGTAAAGCGCACTGCTGCCCTGAGGCGTCGTGGCGCTGTAGACCGCTGGGGAACCCGTGTTGGCTATCCCTGTGAGATGGTCCCTACTGGGTATCTCCAAGGTGAAACCAGGCATCCCCGGCGAATGTGGGGGGGCCGTTGTAGAGATGAGGCAAGCTAATGCCCAGAGTTGTCGAGTGTGATCCCTGGTTAGAGTAGGCACCGAGGCGAGAATTATCGAGTCCGCTGACCCTGGTCCACGACCCTGCCACATCGGGAATTGAACCCTGGTCCCGGGCCGTTCTCTGCTTCCGGGTCTGCCTCCTCTAACCAGTGAGCCACACCACTCCACCATCTGGCTCCTATTTACCCCTGCCATATTAGGATGGTGGGTGAATCATTCCACAAGCATGGCGGGCGCAAAGAGTGCCCGCCACGCTTCCGCCACAGGCAATCGTTGCGATTGCCTGGCGGAATGGTTGAGATCAGGGATATGGTGGCGGTGCCTAGCAGGCACTGCCCGCCCTATCACAATGCTGGCGTTAGCCAGCCTTTCCATTACGGTAGAACCGCCATGGAAAGGCTGGTGGAGGCTGGCTTCGAAGGGCCCATTACGTGCACGTCTTTTCCATGCACAAGGTGGCAGGCACCCTGCATGGAAATGCACATTGTGGCATTTTAACATTGCGAACGGTGCTGCAGCCAGCAACACCATCCACAATGTTAAAAGGCCAGGATGCACCCGCCATACTGGCCTTCGCATCCTAATTGGGCTGGTGGAACCGCCGCACGTCTGGCGGGCAGTCCCAGCACCGCTATGATGTCGAGCGGACTGATGTCCTCCCGCCATCATCATGAGACCCTAAGCCTTAACAGGCTAGTCATCCAGGGCGGTTTGAAACTGGATAATATCTCCAACATACCCTGGCTGCTCTATCTGAGGGTGCACGTTAAAGCCCTTGGGAGCCCTGAGCTATTCTCTAACCCCGAGAGGAACACAAGACAAGCTGTCGTCTGGCTAAAGCAGACCTTTCATCTTAGGGTGGCTGCTGAGAGAGAAGGTCTGCTTTATCCAAACAAACATTCCGTCCATATATTATGGTGAAGCAGTTAATGGGATAAAACCATATCCTCTCCTAGAAATGATTTGATTTGATTTGACGCGTATATAGCGCGTACTGTCGCCCTACAGGCATCCTGGCGCTTGCGACTGAAAATGGGTGACCAGAATGGGACAAAGGTCAGGCCAAAGGGAGTAGGAAGGGAGGATTTACACTTTCGGGAAGAGCCAGGTTTTTAATCTCTTTCGAAATTCCAACAAGGTGTCCGTTTGTCTGAGACTCAGAGGAAGTTCATTCCATAGGCGGGTACCCACCACATTGAATGCTCTCCCTCCTGACCTGGCTCGTTTAAATCTGGAGACCTGCAGTAGGCCAGCACGAGAGGAACAAAGTTGTCTCCTGGGTTGGTACCACATGAATTTTTCCTGCAAATGAATAGGGCCAATCTTATGCACTGCTCTGAAAATCAGACATAAGGCCTTAAACTGGACCCTTTCCTTGATGGGCAGCCAGTGTAGCTCTCTAAGAGCCAAGGTGGTAAATGGTGGTAAATGCCCAACCATCAACAACATTTACCGACCTATTTTAGGCTGGGCATATTCCATGAGCTGCTTTTCTAAAAAAGCACCTGGTATAAAACCACAGATCCACCACCTTGCACCTGTATACAACTTGCAATACTTTGCACATTGTTCTTATTTGCTCTAAACACAGCACCCTTTGCCATACATTTTAAAGACCACATTTTTTAATCACGTTTAGACCTGCCTTTTTATATTTACAGCTCCAAGCCACATCCAAAATCGGTTTTAATGTGACTTGGTACTTGTCTGGGCTTTTTACATCAATATATTAGTCCCTGACTTCTGTATAGTGCTTTACCCACAGATATTTTATACTACAGGGTTTTGCCCGCAGATTTGGTAATACCAGTGTACTTTATATATATATATGTGTGTGGTGTGGCTCATTGGTTAGAGGCGGCAGACCCGTAAGCAGAGAACAGCCCGGGACCAGGGTTCAATTCCCGACGCGGCAGGGTCGTGGACCAGGGTCAAAACGGACTCGATAATTCTCGCCTCGGTGCCTACTCTAACCAGGGAACACACTCGGCAACTCTGGGCATTAAGCTTGCCTCATCTCTACAGCGGCCCCCCACAGACGCCGGGGATGCCTGGTTTCACCTTGGAGATACCCAGAAAGGGACCATCTCACAGGGAAAACCAGGACGGGTTCCCCAGCGGTCTTCAGCGCCAGGATACTCCATGGAGTCGCAGTGCGCTTTACAAGTACATTCACATTCACTTTTATGAAGTTTTTTAACACCTTGAACGCTATGGGGATTTTTCTCCTGTGCTGTAACTTTACAAACACCATTATTCATGACGAGCTGGGCTCGTCATCAGCGTAGCAGGAGGCTACTGCATGACGAGCCCAGCTCGTCATGAGCGTGGAAGGGGTTAATCATCGAATAAAGAACTACTGGTAATACCAGTGTTGTTTTAAATTGATTTTCTTTTACTGCTTTGTTTCTTGTCTTCTGGGTCTGGTGGCTTAGTGGACTAATGAGTCCACAGTAGGGGGTCTGTGTTCGATCTCATGGTCACAGGTTCAAATCCCAGTGGGTCCATTAAGCGTTCATCCTTCTGAGGTAGATAAAATGAGTACCATTGAGATGGGTTACAATAAACATCTGTTATTCACCACAAAGAGGCCTACGGGTGAACGTGTGCTTTACAAATAAACGTTATGTTATTTTATTTTCTGTTTCCTTCTTGTTATGAAATGTCTTTTGCTCTCACACTTGTATGATCTTCTATATAAAATCGAATACAGTCTATTGTATTTATTGTGAAAAGCATATGTAAATGCCAATAGACATTTAAGGATGTATGACATTACAACGCATGCTTTTACCACGCATGCCTTTACATCGCAGTTTTTACAACGCATGCTGTCACAACGCATAGCGTTAAGGGGTGCTGGATAGTGAATAGTTTAATTTACTATTCCAACTCCATTCCCCGTGGATAGTAGGGAAGGTGTTGGATAGTAAATTAAATCTATTCCCTATACTAGAGCGCCCCCCAGCGCTACGCGTTGTAATGACATGCGTTGTAATAGTTGCGTCGTAAAGGCACTGCGTGGTAAAAGTTGCGTTGAAAAGGATGTTCCCCGACATTTAAGTGAAGCTTGTTATTGTTCTAAAATAAAACCTAAAAAAAGGGATTTTGCTACAAGAAATTTCATATATTTTTGGTGTTGGGTACCCTGTCTGACAAACCATGCATATAGGCTTACTCTGTGAGAATCCCTGTTTTGCCATCTGAGGCAAGACAGCATTTTGCTTAGCCAGCTGTAATTTTGAATTCCTTTTTAATTTTATGACTGTGCGTCCAATGAGTACCTTGTAGAAAAGCTTACGGCCGAAACTGTAGGCCCGGGTGGTTATGGTGATAAGATATAGGCTTGATTTGTGAACCGGGAAAGGTTATGTCTGATGCTGTAGGTATGGTCTGCTAATTATGAACCGTGTCTACAAAGGCAGTTGGATTAGCTCATTACTTGTGAAAAGGATTTGTTAATGTTGGTAAGCCTTTAACACTTGGGGGCATATTATAAAGGGGTTTTATCTCCGCTTTTTTGGCTTTAAAAGCCAAGAAAGTGGAGATAAAATGATCTCCCTATTACCTAGCTGTCGCTAACACCAGTTAGCGACAGCTAGTAGGAGATAGCGACCATCTTGGGCCCCGCTTTGCATGTCAGAGAAATGTATCACTAATGACATGCAAAGTGGGCGTGCCAAGATGTTAGCGACTGGAACCAGTCGCTAACATCGCTATCTCCTATTACCAACTTTTGGAGATATTCGTGCTAAGCGCGAATATCTCCAAAAGCTAACACCTGCCCTGAGCAGTTCTTAGCCATGTTATCCAATGGGAGGTGGATAACATGGCTAAGAGCATTAGCTCGGTAATGCCTGAATATCGCTGATTTTTCAGCGATATTCATGCATTGCGGCCGATTTTTATCGCATTTGCGATAAACCTTGGTAATACCAAGGTTTATCTGCGATAAAAATCGCCGCAGGTCGGCGATACATTTTTGTCTCTAACCAAGCAATAGGGATAATTATCGCTATTGCTTGGTAATATGCCCCTTGGTTGCTATCACATTGCGTGACAGGCTATAAATGTGTACCTTGTTAAATGTAATCTCACAGACTACCATAGTGGGCAGGGGCTTTGGTGTTCACGTCTCATTCTGACAAACCCAAGAGGTTGTCACTGAGATGAATCTTTCTAGGCCCTGTTGAGAGTGGTTGTATATTGCTTTTCAAGCTGTAATTATGTACATATTTGTAATTTTATAGCTGCATGAATCATGGTTGCAAGTTTATGTGCTCTCATAAAGGCCAGTGTTGGGTAAAGTGTAAAGCTAATGATTAATTTATTCAAATGAATTATTAATTTCAAAAAGCCCTGATGGGTTACAGCGTGTGCTCCTTCGCTTTGAGGAATTTTGCAGGATGCAGGGCCTTGTTATCACCACCACCACCAAGATGGAGTACAGGACGTTTAAACAGCTTAAATCTTTCAAGGACAGGCTAAGACTGAGTGACAAGCCCCTTGTGAGAACCTGGGGCCATATAATCAAGAAAGGGCGATACATTATCGCCGCTTTTATCGGCAGGAAACTGCCGCTAAGGCGTCGATAATGGGCTTGATAATATGCCCTATAGAACTCTCATAGAAGCCCAGGTGCACACCAGAACCTGGGCTTCTATGGCTCTTTAACTATATTGGTGTTAGGCCTCGAATATGTCATAGAAACCACAAGTGGAAATAATGGCTCTCAAAGACCATCAAATCGCTTGAGCATTACTTAAAGAATTCGACAGTTCGTTCTCCAAAACGATTAGCCCAATCTTTCAGGTTTATGATGCCAAGGTACTCGGCTCAGTTCTTTATGGCTCTTCTATGGGGCTTCTGGAACACATCCACTCTTACCAGCTCAGAGAATTAGGTCTTGAGGAATGTTACATGCCTCCCTCAAAGCGCCCCTCTAGAACCTCTGATGCTTGATTTAGCAGAAAGGCTCTAGCTAATAAAGCAAGACTCTGCCCAATCTATACTAATATAATAAAGAGAGACCACAAACCTTTGAGGCGGGTAATCTCAGGAACCACAGCACCAATCACAACACCCAATACAGCGTTGGAAAGGGCAGTTGCAGCAGAAGGACATAGGCTATGCAGACACCCACCATATACATTTAAAAGGTAAAAGACCCGTGCCAGCAAAGTAGTCCCTTGTGGGCGTGTCTGCGTTGTGCTATGGGCGTGTGCTGGGGGCGTGTGGTACATTCTGCCCTTCATGCCATTTCTCATATTGTGTGCTGTGGGCGTGTCCTGGGGGCGTGGGCGTGTGCGGGGCGCGGGATTACGGGGAAAAAAAGCAAGTGTTGTGACCAATATTTCATTGTTTTTTCTTCCCAGGTTCTGTCAATCTCCGGGTGTCCACCCTGCTCCCTTTAAATACCCCTGCACCCCATAATCATAACCCACCTTTACTCCTTAAAATACCCCAACACCCTTAAACATTAACCCATCTTAACCCTATAAATGTACCCCAAAACCCAACCCTATCCCTAAACCCTAAAAATACCCCTGCACCACAAAACCCAAACCTAGCCCTGAACCCTATAAATACCCCTGTACCTCAAAACCCAAACCTACCCCTGCACCCTAAAAATGCCCCTGTACCCCAAAACCCAAACCTAGCCCTGAACCCTACAAATTCCCCTGTACCCCAAAACCCAAACCTACCCCTGAACCCTAAAATACCCCTGTACCCCAAAACCCAAACCTAGCCCTGAACCCTTAAAATACCCCTGTACCCCAAAACCCGAACTTACCCCTGTACCCTAAAATACCCCTGTACCCCAAAACTCAAACCTAGCCCCGAACCATAAAAATAATCCTGTACCCCACAACCCAAACCTACCCCTGAACCCTAAAAATACCCCTGTACCCCAAAACCCAAGCCTAGCCCTGAACCCTAAAAATACCCCTTTACCCCAAAACCCAACCCTAGCCCTGAACCCTTAAAATACCCCTGTACCCCAAAACCCAAACCTACCCCTGAACCCTAAAACTATCCTTGTACCTCATAACCCAAAACTATATCTGAACCCTTAAAATACCCAAACACCCCAAAACATATACCTCAGTACCCCAAAACATATACCCCTATACCCATACTTACCTTATCCAAACATTTTTAAAAAACATGCTTTTACCATTCATTCATTTACAACGAATTTCGTTGTGAATTTATGCGTGGTAAAGCATATAAAATGTAATGGAAAAACAAACGGGAGAGCAAGGGATCGTGTTCACTCCAGGTGAACAGAGAGTACTCCTGTTTCCCTGATCAAGGACTAGTTTAAACAAAAAGAGGAGTACCACCAAAAGAAAAACAGAAGATTTCCTAATGGGGTGTTTTGACTGACAAAAGGAAAGGATTCATCCTTTTGTAAAAAAACCCTCACTCACCAGCCTAGTGGTGACATGCTTCATCATCGGGGCCCACCCCGGTGGCCTAGCGTCACCAGGGTGTGCTACAACACCTGAAGTACAGTGGAGCAGGTTGTGAATGTAAGTGCAAAAAAAGGTGTTAAAATTGTCCTGGTTTAACTTACAGAAAATATGAATTTTATTTTGAAGCAGCTGGACAATATTAAAAAAGGGTGGTGAGATACTGTGAGGGTAGTTACGGCCAAAGTATCTCTATATGTGTATTGGTCTACATGTTTCTACCTTACGTGGGAAGTGCCAGGTATTCATCAGGACCATGAACAAGGAAATGGACGGTATGTACCCCCTAAAAGGCACACCCAATCCTAGTTCCTCGTGTACCTATTAGCAAAAATCGCTAATGGTGGGATGCTCAGTCAAAAGTGGTTGAGCATGTGTAGTAAAAAGCAAAAGACCTGTGGAGAAGAGAAAAAACAAACTAATATCAGGCGTGATCAATCTTACAAGCCTGTTACGTCGTGCTGTGTCTCTGTGTTTTCATGCTTCATACCACTGTCAATAGGAAAACTTTGCGTGATTAAACGTGCTGATCGGGTGCCCGTGGAGGGCTTATTGTTGTGCCAGTACATGTACGCTTATCAAGAGGTGCGTGCCCAATTGGATGCACTATATTTATTGCAATCTCGCTCATTCCTGTAGATGCATAGAGGCGCGATATCTTATTCTTTTAACCCCGCTATGGTGGTCGGGATAATCGTTTGCCCTTAGAAATCGAAAAGACACACAAGGACTAACAAACAAGTAACATTGAAAGACACACAGGCAATTCATGGTGGGGAGAGGCTTACTCTTATTATAATGTCAAATGCTTCGGCGGGCAGGGGGTAGTCTCGTCACCCAGTGAAACGTATTCTGTAATAACATGGAGACAACTGATAGTGAGAGACGGATCCGCTAATGACCGTGAAACGTGGTCTTTACCAAACTCAGTAAAGAAGAGAGAGGAAGGGTTCTGGGGAAATTTTTTTGGGAGGGAAAGAAATTTTGGCGGAACCGGTTCGTTTTACTTACAGTTCTGTCGTGACGGACGAGGCCATATACCTACATATACCTTCCGCTGCTCTGCTGCCAGTGCCGGTAAGCCTGGGATGATTAAAGTAAGTCTGCCGGCTTCCGGGTAGGGCGCGGTTGGTGTCACGTGGGGCCGTTGTCCTGGAAACCTGAATGCTATCGAGGGCTACGGGAGCCGCGAGACGCCAGTCTGACTAGGAAAGTTACCAGCTTCCGCGTAGGGCGGGGTTAGAAGTCACATGGGACGTAACCTTGGAGACAGGGTTGATGCCTGGTGCTACGGGAGCCGTGAGAGCCGCGAAGGCTAGACGGGCATAGGAAAAAGCTGAAGTCTGGTTTGCGAATACCTGTGGGGGCGGTAAACAGCTGTGGTGAGCCACATCGCGATATGAAAAAAATATATTAAAGAATCATGATAATTATGCCCATGGGAAATAGTCCAGTGGAGCAAGCGACACTGATCATCCCAAATGTGGGATGGTCTGAGCATTGGGTGGGGGCTTCAAAAAAAGGGGGGGTCCATGGATAATGGAACAAGCAGCCCTAGTTGGGGGCGGGGGGGGGAGAGGGGGAAGGGTGGATATTGATACTGGTCGGAATAGGGATTCATTATTCCTCTATTGTTATACTCCGGTAATGGGACATGGATAATGAAATATTGGAGTTAGTCACAGGAGTGTGGGATCAGGACGGAGAATTTAAGAGAATTCAGGGTAGGTAGTTGTTCTGATATCAGTTACATAGGTTCAGGAAGGTGAGTTTATTATTTTAAGACTGAGGCCCAAGGAATGTTGTTGTTCAGGCCTATCTTATGTGTCGAAAGCCTGTAGATCCATCGTTGCTCTTTTTCGAACAGGCGGTTTTGGACATTGGGACCTGGTTGTATTTGTTCGATCACTGTCCATTTCATGTCCTTAGGGGTATGATATGCCGCCAGGAAGTGGTCTGTGAGTCTTGTGGTGTTTTTCTTACATCGGATCGTGCTTCGATGTTCACTGATACGCTGCTTCACCTTGCGTGTGGTCATGCCTATGTACGGTTTACCACACGTACATTTAATCATATATACCACGTTACTGCTGTTACAGTTCGTGTGTGATCTCTGTTCCCAGACTCTGCCTTCTTCTAGATTGAGGGTCTTGGTGTTTTCAGTGAGATGGCAGACACTGCAATCCCCGCATTTGGAATGTCCTGTGACGGGTGGGAGTCCCCAGATCTGTGTGATGCTGGGATTGGTGTTGGTTGTTGTTGTCTTGGGTCTGGTATTTATTAGACTGTCTTTGAGGCTCTGTGCTTTTTTATATGAGAATAGGGGTTTATCCCATTGAAAGTTGCCAGAATTGAGAATAGACCAATGTTTGTTTATACTTTTGCTCACTTGATTAGATATTGCGTTGTAGGTGGTAACGCACGTGAGAGGTGCTGTCTCATTCTTTTTCGGTTTCTCTTCAAGCAGGGCTTGCCTGGGCTGGTTCCTTGCCCTCTTCTGGCATTTGTTGATGATTTTAGACGGATATCCTCGATGTTTGAGTTTCTTGGTGAGGTCCTCCGCTTGGTCTTTATAATCTGCCAGTTTGCTACAGTTCCTGCGTAATCGCAGGTATTGTCCATAGGGGAGGTTTTCCCTGAGTGGGCGAGGGTGAAGGCTTTCATATCTCAAAAGATTGTTTTTAGCTGTCGGCTTGAAGTGTGTTTTTGTCGTCAAGGTGTCGTTTTCCCTATTGATCTCAATGTCCAGAAAGACCATCTTGTCCCTGTCATGGCAATGTGTGAACCGCAGGTGTGGGTCGCAGGTGTTGATCCAAGTTATGAATGCCATTAGCGTCTCTTGTGGGCCTTGCCAGATTGTCAGGATGTCGTCTATATATCTTCGCCAGAATTTGATGTGATTGATATAGGGATTGTCAGTGGATAAAATGTACTTCTGCTCGAAGTCAAAGACGTAGAGTCCTGCTACACTAGGAGCAAAATTCTAGAAACAACAATGGTCCCCAAGAGTATATAAATTCAAAAACTGATAAATAATAGTCCACAATGGGAACTATATTGGCCACTGTCCAGCCGGACAGGGTAGTTTATTTTTTAATGAAACAGATATTGGGGTGTAGAAGGGCACAGTCCTGTACCGTTTTTAGGAACAAACAGAGAGAGTTTTTTTAGGCAAGAAGGAGCATGGTTGGCCACTTGTAATTCAGTAGACATTTAAAGTAGTGCCAATAAAAGTGCTAGACACAGCATAAGTTAGACATAATAGTAGGGCTGTGAAAACACTTAAAACAAGTCGACGTTTCGATCCCTTATGCTCAATGTTACGGGACCATCATCAGGACTAACAGTACATACATTTGCTTGCCTGGTATAAACAGTTAAACACACAACCGCCCATATGGGTCGGGGGGTTTTTCAGGGAATTTTAATAAGTTGAAATATATCCTCGTTTTGATATTTGCCTGTTTGATACAGGTAGTTCCGTTATGTCCACCTCATTTTCATTAGAGCGGAATTATCTTGCGGTTGAAATCGGCCTGTTTGGTCCGATGATAATCAAAAACGAGTCAGTGGGAGGCCGTGCCTCCGTAGTGTCTGGGGTCCCTGGGTGCTCTGCCGAGTCAGTCAGTGACTGCGACTCGGCAGAGCACCCAGGGACCCCAGACACTACGGAGGCACGGCCTCCCACTGACTCGTTTTTGATTATCATCGGACCAAACAGGCCGATTTCAACCGCAAGATAATTCCGCTCTAATGAAAATGAGGTGGACATAACGGAACTACCTGTATCAAACAGGCAAATATCAAAACGAGGATATATTTCAACTTATTAAAATTCCCTGAAAAACCCCCCGACCCATATGGGCGGTTGTGTGTTTAACTGTTTATACCAGGCAAGCAAATGTATGTACTGTTAGTCCTGATGATGGTCCCGTAACATTGAGCATAAGGGATCGAAACGTCGACTTGTTTTAAGTGTTTTCACAGCCCTACTATTATGTCTAACTTATGCTGTGTCTAGCACTTTTATTGGCACTACTTTAAATGTCTACTGAATTACAAGTGGCCAACCATGCTCCTTCTTGCCTAAAAAAACTCTCTCTGTTTGTTCCTAAAAACGGTACAGGACTGTGCCCTTCTACACCCCAATATCTGTTTCATTAAAAAATAAACTACCCTGTCCGGCTGGACAGTGGCCAATATAGTTCCCATTGTGGACTATTATTTATCAGTTTTTGAATTTATATACTCTTGGGGACCATTGTTGTTTCTAGAATATAGCTACCCACGGTCCCCGGATAACCGATTGGGTTCCCTTGTTGTTGCATACACACTAGGAGCAAAAACACTACCCATGGAAGTGCCTCCTGTCTGGAGGTACAGTGATCCTTCGTATTCAAAAAAAAATTTATTGAGCCCAATGGTAGCACATTCTAAGATGAATTGCTTCGGCGTGTGGTGGTCCCAGGTGGTACCTTCCAAAGTTTTTGTTGAGAACAGTTATGGTGGCATCCTGTGGTATGCTAGTGTAAAGGCTTTCAATGTCAAAGCTCACAAGGATAGTATCTTCCTCCATTTTGATGTTTTCTAGGAGTACCAGTAGGCTTTTGGTATCCTTCAGGTATGTGGACGTTCCCTGCACTATGGTCCTAAGAAAGAAATCACAGAACCTGGATAGGGGTTTTAAAAGTGAGCCTATCCCTGATATGATGGGTCTACCAGGGGGGGGGGAATTTTTCCTTTGTGCATTTTAAGAACCATGTAGAAATACGGGATTTTACCTTCAGTTTTGCACAAATAATCCGCTTCTTGCTTGGAGATGTGTCCTGCGGCTTCTGCTGTTTCCACTATTTGCGTGATTTCAATGCGTAGGTCTTCTGTGGGGTCTGTTTGGAGTGGTTGGTAGTTCCTAGCATCACCTAGTAGGCGTCTGCATTCCGCATTGTAATCTGATTTGTCCATTAGTACGAGGCCTCCGCCTTTATCCGCTGGTTTGATTATAATGGAGTTGTCCGCTTTCAGATCTGATATAGCGTTGTTCTCTGCTCTGCTGTTGTTGTGAAAAAGCGTGGTGACTGTCATGGATTCGATGTTGAGGTGGTGGTATAAATGTGGACTTAGTTCTCAGTCCAGTTTCAGTGTGGACATATTTAAACTACACTGCGAACTGGCCTCATTCTTCAGGAAACTCAAACTTAAAGCTTTCTTTGAAAAAACCAACACCGATGTCACTGAAGAGATCACCAATGAAACTGGACTGAGAACTAAGTCCACATTTATACCACCGCCTCACACAATCCCTGTTGAAATCAACACCTTTGAACAGGCAGTATTTAACGACATCGAATCCATGACAGTCACCACGCTTTTTCACAACAACAGCAGAGCAGAGAACAACGCTATATCAGATCTGAAACCCCATGTCCCATTAACGGAGTATAACAATAGAGGAATAATGAATCCCTATTCCGACCAGTATCAATTTCCACCCTTCCCCCTCTCCCCCCCCACCCCCAACTAGGGCTGCTTGTTCCATTATCCATGGACCCCCCTTTTTTTGAAGCCCCCACCCAATGCTCAGACCATCCCACATTTGGGATGATCAGTGTCACTTGCTTCACTGGACTATTTCCCATGGGCATAATTATCATGATTCTTTAACATATTTTTTCATATCGCGATGTGGCACACCACAGCTGTTTACCGCCCCCACTGGTATTCGCAAACCAGACTTCAGCTTTTTCCTATGCCTGTCTAGCCTTCGCGGCTCTCACGGCTCCCGTAGCACCAGGCATCAACCCTGTCTTCAAGGTTACGTCCCATGTGACTTCTAACCCCGCCCTACGCGGAAGCAGGTAACTTTCCTAGTCAGACTGGCGTCTCGCGGCTCCCGTATCCCTCGATAGCATTCAGGTTTCCAGGACAACGGCCCCACGTGACACCAACCGCGCCCTACCCGGAAGCCGTCAGCCTTACTTTAATCATCCCAGGCTTACCGGCACTGGCAGCAGAGCAGCGGAAGGTAGATGTAGGTATATGGGAATTTGCTGTGGCCCCCGAACACTCCTAGCCCCAAGGTGATGGGTGGTCCTGCGAAAAATCTGGGCATCTGGTTCGGCGAGGGCCTACGATTTGAGGACCATATAAAGAAGCAATCTGGGACTTGCTGTGCCACGCTGAGAATGTTACGCAAACTCTTCCCATTGCTTCCTCAAGAAGCCAAAGAGACGGTCGCTCGTGCACTTATCCTGGCAAGGCTGGATTACGCGAACGCCCTGTTTAGCGGTATCCCAGCCTACCTGGTTAAACGCCTGCAGGTCATTCAGAATGCTGCGGTCCGTCTCATATTTAATGTTCCGAGATGGAAGAGTGTCCGCTCTCATTTGTGTAAGCTCCATTGGCTGCCAGTATCTCAACGCATCCTGTTCAAATCTCTGGTGCTCTCGTTTAGAGCAACCCACGATCAAGGATCTGCTTACTTGAAAAAGAGATTTACCTTTTATGCCCCCTCACGAGCTCTTAGATCATCCACCCAGTTCAGAATGGCTCTTCCTCGCTTTAAGAGAACCAGACTTGGGGGCCAGTCTATAGCTGTAGTGGCTGCCCGTGCTTGGAATGCTCTTCCTCTTTACTTGCGATCTACGCAAGGGGTGGCCCAGTTCAAGAAAAATCTGAAAACCCATTTGTTTAGGAGTGTTATCTAAGCTGAGTCTTTTCTTTTTATTTCGGCTATCTTCCTCTGCCTTTTCCCTATCGCGCCAGGATACTTCCAAGTGACAGAGCGCGTTACAAAACGGTTTATACATACATACATATGCAAGTCTGTGGGAACAAGAAGTAGCTCAGTTGCACAGAGAATTCTAGCATCTGATCCTTGCTCATTGTTGCAAAGTTTCTGGGCTGGGTCCAGGATAACAGCCATCTACTCAACATGAGAACCCCTTCTACAATCCCTTCTTTTCTTTTAATTATCTATATTTTTGCCAAATGTGTATTTAAATGCTTTTATGACTAGTACTGTCGAAATAATGCTTATTGAACTGAACTGTAAAGCTAATGGTAAAGGGTAAAGACTTCATCAGTTCATTAGACAACGTCACCCCAGATTATCACCGGTTTGATCTGTTTATTATGAAACGTTATAACAAAGCCAGTTGGTCTATCCTACTTATTGTGAAAAACATTTGCAAAAGACAACAGGATTTTAAGGATGGATTGATATTACACTGTGCTGAAGTCTGCATGCAGACATTTTGTCACAGATCACCATTTAGACCCGGGTTTGGGTATTGCTGATTCACATGAACAAACCACGGCCCTGAAAGATATGTATTACAATAAATCTTTTAAGGCTCTCTTTGGAGAGAGAGTATTTTGCTTTGCCAACTGTACTTTTGTATACATTTTCACTTTTAAGACTGCATGCCAGACAGCTGCCTTGTTCAAAGATTACGCTTATTTCAGTAGGCTTGAGTTGGTTATAGTGACATGCCAGTAATTAAGGCTATAGGTATGATTGTTTAATATGAAAAGTTACCATAATGGCGGTAGGCCTGACATATTGATTGTAAAAAGCATTTGTTAAAGTTAATAGACATTTAAGGGTGGATTGCTATTACCATGCATTAAAGCCCACAGATAGGTTTTTGTTACATGGTATCTCACTTATTACGCCAACTCGGTCCGTAGGGGGACCCCGATTTTAACCACATCGCTGCGGTGGCTATTCCGCCGCAGCGCTAAGGGGGCGGGGGGGCCGCGCGGCGGGCCCATGCTGGTGACGGAACCGCTCCGTCACCAGCCGCGGTTGAGCTGTGCTCATGACGGAGCGGTTCCGTCATGGCCCTGCCCGCTTAATAGAACGCGCCGCGCAGGGCGAGGGTTTCGTGGCGTGGACACAGATTCTGTATAACCACTCGACGGCCAGGGTACGAACAGGAGGTGTGATTTCAGGGTCAGGGGGACGAGGCAAGGTTGCCCCTTGTCTCTCCTCCTGTTTGCGCTGGCAATGGAACCACTGGCTGTCCATGCACATTCGGGCGGTATTACAGGGGCCTGGATAGGATGGGTCAGCCACACTACATTGTCCTGTATGCCGACGACCTTTTAATGTTCCTCGCTGATGCGGGTGGGGAGTTACAGGGGGCCCAAGACTTGCTAGCTAGGTTGGGGTGGATGGCAGGGCTCCGAGTCAACTGGAATAAGACGTGCCTTTTTCCGGTCTGCGGGGATAGAGCGGAACCACCAGAAGGTCTGGATGTGCGATGGGAGAGTAGCTCCTTGCCTTATTTGGGAGTCCGAATTCATCATGAGCCGTCTGATTTGTTTGAAGGCAACTTAGGTCGGGCATTGAGAGCTACCAGGAGCAACATTTGATTTTTGGGGAACTCTGCCTCTGTCAGTGGCGGGGAGAGTGGCGCTGCTAAAGATGGTGACCTTGCCTCGGCTCCTTTACTATTTTGGCTCCCTGCCAATATGGATGCCTGGTAAATACTTTACCCAACTAAACACCATGACCACGGGTTTTCTTCGGGGCTCTGGGAGGCGTAGAGTGGCGCTGAACACCTTGATGCACCCTGGGCAGGAGGGAGGGTTAGCAGCCCCTGATTTTTAGGCATATGATCACGCGGCCCAATTTCAATGGATCATGTAGTGGATGGCTGGGAAGATGAGGGTGGAAGAGGGCCAAAGGGATATGGACCCAGACCTCCGCCGGCTTTCTAGAATTCTGCTCCAGCTGCCGGTGCGCGAGAGGGAGGTTCCGAGGGACCTGTGGGCAGTGCCTCAATGCTGGAACCGCGCCATTAGGAGGGGTAAGGAGGGCCACGCATATGCACCTGAGATTCCATTATGGTTCTGTGAGGTATTGCCCCATGGAGGAGATTGGCGACGGTTGCGGGACTGGGAAGACCTGGGGATCTCCAATATTGGGGACCTTTATGAGGATGGTACGCTTCAGCCTTTTCAGGATCTCATGGAAAGGTATGAAATACCTGGGCAAGACTTCCTCTTACACGCGGCATTGACAGCAGCCATTCGAAAACATTGGAGGAAGGGGATGGAGGAACCTCCGAACTTTCCCCCTTGTCAGTACGTGGTGTCTTCGGCGGGAAAGGTAAAGGCGGTTACCTGTCTGTATAGGCGCCTTGCGCGGGGATTCCAAATTTCTTTTGAGGGGCTGCGCCTTAAATGGGAAGCGGATCTGGGAACACCTATAGAGGGAAAACCTTGGGAAATGCTGTTGGAACGGGCGTGGAAATGCTCTAGAAATGCGAGATTTCAACTAATACAGTTCTATGTGTTCCATCGAGCGTATCTCACGCCACACAAAATTAATGAATTCTTCGTATCTCGTACAGCTGTCCAAGGTGTAAACTAGAAAATGCCACATTTATACACATGTTCTGGGAATGCCCACTGTTACACGGATTTTGGGGGGAGGGACCAGACTAAATGAGGTAACTGACAGGGATATTCAGCAGTCCCCGGGTCTATGCCTGCTACACTGGTTCCCACACACGGCCCGCAATAAGGTCACCAGTAAGTTTATGGATTTAGGGTTAGTCCTGGCCAAAAGGGAGATTACTAGTCATTAGAAAGCGGTTATTCCTCCTAGTTCTTCATGCTGGCTGAGGGAATTTATAAAGTGGGCTGACTGTGAGGGTATTTTTAGACTACAAATGGCTCAGAGAAACAATAATGACAAATTATTAGAAGCGGCCAGAGTATGGGTAGCGATGTTGGACTTGCTCAAGAGCCCTGATGAAGACGGTGATTGACCTTCTGAAGAGGGGGTCCCATGCCTGTGACTGGGAACATGGCCTTTGGTGGACAGGGTGGTAGGGAGGTTGAGTATTGAGACTGACAGGAGTGCATCCCCCTAAGTGGAAGCTTTCTTTCTGGCATGATGATTCCACTGGACCTACAGGAATGCATGTGGCGCGGCATTGTGTGGTGTGGGGTAGAGCGGCATGTCTGACGGGGAGGGGGGCAGGGCTTGAGGGGGAGGGGGGCTGGGAGGGGGTGGTTTCGCAGTTAACTCATTGAATATCGAGCTGTACCGGACTGTGGGCCAGCCTGGAGAGGCGAAACATGGACAACCTAACTGATATGGAGGGGGGCATCATACTAGCACTTTTGGCTGGGCGAACAGCTCCGAGGATGGGGATGGCGATGGGGGCCTTGGAGAGGCTGAAAGGCATGACGTCACGAAAGGACATATATACAGGATGTTAAAGGATGTATTCCTAATGAAATCGATATTATGAATGTAGATGTTTGTGCAGCTAACGACAATGAATAACATTTGTTTACAAAAAAAAATTGTATCTCACATATTACGTTGTTGTTGGTTACCCCCTCTGACAAACTATGGGTCTGGAAAATTTGCACTGTGAGAATCCTTGTTTACTCCTGTTAGGAGAGACAGTATTCTTCTTTTTCAAATGTAATTTTGTATACATTTGCAATTTTAGCATTTCATGCCTGGTGGTTGCCTTGTGTGAAAGCTCACGCTCACTACAGCACGACTGAGCTCGTAATGGTAACAAGCCAACAGCAATAGGCTTAATTGGTGTGCAGGGAAATGTTATGCCAAAGGCTATTGGCCTGGACTGTGTATCATGAAAAGTTATTGCAAAGGAAGTATGACTGGTCTATTAAATTAGAAAATAATATTTGAAATCCAATAGGCCTCTAACAGTAGTCACATTATATTACAGTATGTAGAAAGATACCATAATAGGTAAGGGGTCTAGTGTTGGTCGCCCAGGGAGCAGAACTTAACTCTGCTGTTGGGTCTTATTGAGAAAGGGGCCATATATTATTTTGCTAATCATAATTTGTACAAATTTGTAAAATTATAACTGTATGCATGATGTTTGCTAGTTTATGCACACTTCCGTAGGCCCGTATAGTATATAGTGTCAAGCCAATGATGAAGGCAGAAGGCCTTATTGATTCACTGTGAGACGTCATGTCAGATTCTTTAGGTGTGATCTATTTGTAAGGAGAAGATATGACAAAGCAGGTAGGCCGTACTTGTTGTGAACAGCATGAACTAAGAGCAATAGACTTTTAAGGGTGAATTGGTATTACACTATGCTAAGGCCGAAGGGACGTGTTTTTTACATGGACTGTCGCAGGTTACCTTAGGTTGCAAGGGTGGTGTTGGTGACCCATCCAAACACCACTGGGATAGGCGATTTGCACTATGGTAACCTCTATTAGGCTACATTAGTAGGGGTTTTACATTGTTTTAAGAACTACATTTTGTACATATTTGCAATTGTATTATGGCATACCTGATGGGTGGCTCGTGGGAAGGATTATAATCCATATAGTAGGTCTGAGCTGGCTATGATGATAAGCTAATGATATCAGCTGGAGGCCTGATTTGTGCACTAGGAAAAAATATTTCCAATGCTATAAATCTGGTCTATTTATTATGAAAACTTATAATAAACGCAGTAGACCTGACATATTGATAGTGAAATGTGTGCACTAAACTCAATAGGTATTTAAGGCTGGATGGTTATTTCCCTGTATTAATGCCTACAGATATGTATTTAGTTAAATGAAATGTCACAAATACCCGTTGTATCGAAGGAGTTTGGTGTTGGTTACTGCCTCTGACAAACAATTGAGGACAAGATTAGCACTGGAATAATTGTTGCTGGAATCTGTCCTTAGCTGTTTCCCAGGATCTTGTACAAAGAAAATCATTAACTACCACATCCATGAATAAATTCAGTGCATAACATTCTTTGACTTTCTTGCACTGTGACTGACTGCATTTTCTGATCACAGGTGTACATCCACCTGACAATGAGTGTGCTTCAGTGTCACAGCTGGTTGACCAGTCCTTTAGTTTTTAATTATCTCCTTTCGTATAGTCCCTTTAATGTCTCTGCCTCTCCTTTTTTGATTTTCATATTTCGTTTTGTCCAATGCTAATGAGTCACTTGCTTGCCACTGATTTATCTCCAGTGTTCAGCATCCACCGTGGCCACTTATTCTATACTAGGAGACTGTGATGGAATACGGTTGTCTATCATGTATAATTTTTTTACCATTCCAAGATGGCCAACACATTTATTGTAAATGTGGCGGCCATGCTGGTATTTTAAAGGAATGATAGAGTATTTACAATACAGCTGCAAGACAGACACCTGCTGCTATGTTTAGTTTTGTTATTGCAAGCATATGCCAACCGTTTTTAGACAGCCACAGGTTTTGTTTTTTCTGCTTGTTTTCTTTTTATTATGCATATGTTGTTGAATTTGTGTGTGTTTTATTGCGATTTTTTCAGAGGATGAATGCAAGAATGAGCAGTGTATCAATTAATGGATTAATTAATGCAAAGATGAGTGCTGTAGTGCATGTATGATGACCTGTTGAGTGCCTAAACCCATCAGTTCACATGGTATTGTCGGAGAGAGTTTTGCGATCTCTATAGGATTCGTCTTATTGAAGTCAGATACTTTTTGCTCTGAATTCCTACTGAGACGGGTTGAATTGTTACGCTGGGCTTTTGGATAGACACATTATATATGATGTGTGTCTCACTTCCTTTTCCCAATTCTGGATGTTTTCCGGATGAGCTTTCTACTCCTAATTGTTATGCCACTTTGGCAATATGCAAATGCTCCCCTAAAGTGTATATCTGTTCTGATGATGACCTTAGAATAACATATGTCAAAACGCTGTTGACGCCCACTCTTGGCATACAGTTATAAGGAAGCATTAACTGCCATATTCTGTTCTTGTTATTTGTTGGACTGTTTGTTTAAATTGTGTTTCCTTTTTGCCATTTGTTCCTTGTCTTACACAGTATATTATGTTATGAATTATGTTTTATGTGCGCACCATGTTTTTGTAATCGTTTGTTTACATTTTGGTATTGCAGTAAAGAATATATTTTTTAAATACTTTTCTGTGTTGGTTATCCATTTTTCTCTTCAAGCCTTAGTTTGGCATTAAAAACATTTTTCTTTATTTGACTAATCTATTTGTATTATTGATTGCAAACTTATTTCCATGTTATATATTTTTTATCAAACCATTGTAGCTTTAAATAATATATAAACCCATCAGTGACGCAAAAAGCACTTTCGTTCACAAGCCTTACTGCCTTGCAGGCCCATTGTTGTTTTCCCTATGTTAGCATGAGCACGTTGCAGACTGTCCTTTGCTTTGCACACGTTACCTTAGGGATATATTTTGATTTTTGCCACAATGTACTTTCACACAGAACATGCTGTTGTTTTTGCATTCTGTTCTTTCCTGGGATTTAGTCTGAACATATAGACAAGGTCGAACAACAATTCCCCTTGTTATTCTCTTCAGGTCAGGCCCTAGCACCTAGACAAAACACGCAAATGCAGCTGTTGTTTGGGAACACATACTTCTTGTCCAATAGGCATGCACAGATAGGTAAAACACACATGGAGAGGGACCTTTCCAGGGAAGAGATTGTGACAGCACCTGAGATGTAGAACTTTCATCTGTGTATACTGAGGTACGGGGTCTGCTGCTCATACCTAGAGATCTTCAGATATATAAGCATTTTTGCTTCGTTAGAAGGTGAGGGAGGTTAGGCTACACTGTTGTATATAATGATAGCTCCATTTATGATTTACGGACTACTTGCTATGCTTACTGTATTTGTGTTAGGCATTTACCTACTTGTTGTGGAATATATACTGCATAGATAGTTAAAATAAACATTTTAAACTTTCCTTGGGTCTCTGTCAGAACTTATTGTGGATTAGTATGAGTGGGAGAGCGAAAGGGTGTGTCCTGCAACCACGATTCCTGAGAGGGTCAGGAGTGTTGTGTTCTGAGGTGTCGAATCACTTGTTCCTCTGTGAGTGAGTAGGAAGGGCAAGTAAGACATTATAGCTAGTTAGTCCCAGGCACCGGGGTACTCAGTTGGTAGGATGACTCAGTCCCTGCCTAGCAAGGTTCCATAATCCCAAGAATATTTCTGTGACTCCACAGAATCCCTGGAACAGTACCCACTGACATTGACAATGCTTGTTGTTATATTGCATTTATTAATTCCTTATCTATTTAACTAACATGCGCTGGATCTGTTACATTTTTTATTTTCTTGCTGTATAGCCGTATTGTGGTACCATACATGCAATGCATGCATTTCACACAGTGATGTTTTGATACTTGCACCAGCTACCACAAGCTAGCTTGGTATTTCTCACAGAAATCACTTTGCCAAATAACAGCAAGACTGATGGGATTCTGTCGGAGTTCAATCACCGGTCACATGTAGGTTGTGACCTCTCCCCCCAAGCCTAATACACTATTTCCTACACTGAAACATGTTTCCATCAAACCTGAGCATCAACATTGTGGAGCACAATAGTGTCTGTGATATCAGATGAGTGCCCACTTCCAAGGATATTGGGGGTTGCAATTAGGGGTGGGTAGAAAATTTCATTCCGCTCTCGGCATTGGCAGAATTTTGATCACTCCATGTTACTCTATAATGTGGAGTTCCAGCCAAAATTCCACCAATTACAGTGTGGTGGAATTTTGCTCCTGTTCGAGCAACACAGTGATAATGGGAACAACGCAAGGCTTGAGCAAGCAAGCTGGCAAGCACGAGCAAGATTTGGCATCCCTAATTGCGATTTCTAGTTGCTAGGAAGCCTTACGGTACCATTTTCGATAACGGATGGTCGCAAGTGATCGTGTTCAGAGAGCTGTTTCTCTGGGAATTTTCAACTCAAGAAGCAGCAAAAGCAACTCGAAATTGGATATTCGAGAAACTATTCTACACAAATGGGCAATTTAAGTAGTTTTTTACTGTGAAATACTTTTTTTAAAATGTTACTTTTTTTTTAACACAAAGGAAATGCCACTGAGGCTCCAACTTCCTCTTCCTGTCCTGAAGCCTCCTCCTAGTGCTATGTACATTCCTTGGTCACTTTTCATTTGGATTTTGAAATGAAAGGAACACTCTCATCTTTGCCTGCAATCCCTGCTGATTTTTGTATGAGGAATCGAGTAAGTTAAAGAACTTTTGGATAAGTGTGTTGTTTGATGGAGGTCATGCACAAATATTTTTTTACCATTTATGATTTTTCTTTCATTTTTAAATGTTATTGATGGTGGCCAGAAGTTGCAGTAGGGGCCTAGTTTGCATTAACATATTTAGTCTTTTCCAAGGGGGAAGGTTTGTACTGGTTTGGGAGGGCGAGGGGCCTGTTTTTAAAACTTTTAAAGTACTTTTTCTCCATATTCTCATTTGTTGTTTGGGAATTATGCACTATTATTTGGCGCATGTTACCGTGGGGACTAGTCTGCCCACGCCATGATCCACAGCCAGCCATGTATTATTAGTAGGCATTGGATACATATTAAACACCTGTTCTTTATGCAGTATATATTTTTTTAACATCTATTGATTTAGAAATGGCCTTGGATTAAATGCAACAACAGTTTTTTTATATTTTAAATTTTTCTGCAAAGTGTTAAAGTGTTTTGATAGGGTAAATTTTGATGCGTTCTTGAGATGTTTGTGGGTGATGAGTTTAAAAATGTATGTCCATTTTTGGCGTTGCTAAGTTAATGGTAGTGTTTTCTTCTTTGTTTACCATGCCTCCTTTCTTTGCTGGTCACTTTTTGGGTGGCCAGTGTGTTTGTGTGTGTGTTTGCCATTGACCACCATTTTGTCTTTGTTCTCCATGCCATGTGGCAGGGTGGCCATTTTGTTTTGTGCAGTTAGTGTGCTTTCATTTAGCCATAGGCCTGCATGTGTCATTTGTTTTCCATGTCCTTGGTGACCATATGGCCGGTGGCCATTTTATAGCCATTATGCTGTGCTTTTGCCTTACGCCTGCATGTGTTCTTTGTTGTCCATGCCTTCGCCCTTGGTTGCCATGTGCCAGTGAAGCCATTTTGTGTAGCCAGTGTGTTCCTTTTCTTTCACTTTTCAAAGTTTTCCTGGGACATTGATAAAAGAGGCCTTTGCCTTTTTGTCTTTTGTTAATTTTTTTCTTTTTCATTGGAGATGCCATCAGTGATGTCATAAAGGAGGTCATAGAATATGTCATGAGTGATGTCATATGTGAGGCCATAAGCAGTGCATGGTTAGTACTGCTAGCTATAAGAGGTGAATTTCTGTGGGTTTTTTTTACTTCAAAATGTTAACGTCATTGAGAAAATCACCTAACTATAACGTTATTTCAACCTTTATTTTTTTCCGTGAATTTCTAAGTTTTTTAAAATTGAAAACATGTTTATTACACATAACTATAACGCTACTTTAACCTTTGTTTTTTTCAGTGAGCTTGAAGAGCGTTTAAATAAAAATATATTTAAAAATGCATAGAAACTAACTATTCCAGCAGTGTTTGCATTGTGAATGTTCAACTTCTTCATTTTTGGAACTCACATATATAGAAATATTCCCAGCATAGTTTTCATACTCTTTGTATGTATCTGCATAAACCTCATATTGATATTTCAAAAAGACACTGAGCAGTTTTAACTATACTGTAAACTATGGGCCCGATTCACAGAACTAACTTAAGACAAAATCCTAAACTTACTACTTTTGGTATTCACAGAAGTTAGGATTTTGTCTTAAGTTTGTCTTTAGACAGACTTAAGAAAAAATCCTAACTTAAGTCTGTCTTAAGTCTGTCTTAAAACAAACATAAGACAAAATCCTAACTTCTGTGAATACCGAAAGTAGTACGTTTAGGATTTTGTCTTAAGTTAGTTCTGTGAATCGGGCCCTATGTGTTTTCACTATGTACATCCATTTTTAAGGTGTGTGATCGCTCTCATGGGAGGCTCGCGGGTGGCTCACAGGAGACTCGATTTATACATTTTGTTCTGATCTATTGTACAGAGATCTTTTTCATGTAGTCAGTTATTACTAAATTCTAATATTTAATAATACAGTCAGTACAGAATATGTATTGTATTATTTATTATTGAGTATTAATGAGTCTGTTTAAAACTTACAAGTCTCACAAGACAATAGAGGGAGTCGAACACACAATCCCAAGGACAATGAGGGGCCTATACTTCCTGTCCAGCTCTCGCGAGTGGCTCGCTAGATCATACATTTGGAATTAAGTTCATCATAGTGCATTTTTGCTCTTTTGAAGAGAGTAAGACATAAGTGCTGCTTAAAGTAGAAAAACAGTTGATGTATTGTTCCATTTGAGATATTAAGAAAGTTCTGTTTTAATGATTTTTTGAGCCTCTCGCGAGACACCCGCAAGACGCAAGGAAGTATTGTAATTGGTTCATATGGATGTCTTTATTTAGCAAAGAAAGAGGCCAGGTGGGAAAAAGTATGTGAGAAAATTGTGATTTGCAAAATATTGAAAAGGAGTCCAGTAGGGTCAGCAGGAAAAAGCAAAACAGCATGAGTACCACTGGGAAATGGTGACATTTGAGAGCTATGCCCCCTCAACACCTTGGTGTGGCTGAGTTAGCCCGTGCTGCAGAGCTTGATAACTCATATGCGACATTCCCATCTTTTTAACCTAGTGACACTGTGCCTGCCCAGGTACTCACCACTCAAGCAAATAACAACTCTGCTTATCTGAACAGAGCCCTTTTTTATGCTTATGCAAGCAGATACATTTTCCTTGCAGGGCTGCACAGGACAGGCTTGTCAAAGATCATAAATGCCCACCTAGGCAGTCGTTTTGTATTTTTTTTTCTAGTTTTTTCACCTCTATGTATTGAAGGAGATGCATTTTTGTTTACTCCCAATTTCTTGTTTTTGTAGTACACTGTTTTAAAAAAAAGTTAAAAGTTTTAAAAAGCACTAAACAATACAGTTGTTAAAGAGTGTTAATTAAAAAAGCTCTTCTCAGAGCTACCGTATACTTTCATTTTGTATGTTGTTTGTACTGTTACCTTTTTTTCCTTCTTGATAACTGCAGCAAACTTGGCTTCTTTGCAGGTGCCACTACTTTCTGCCCCCATTTTGGACTGCTAGATGGTGTTTACCAGACCCCAGTGGCCATGTACTTTTTACTAAAAGTGATGTGAATTGGTACACCCAATTAGCAAGGTACTTTGCCCCCTTAAAATGTCCTAGTATATGGTACCAGTGGTACATAGGGCAAAGGTGGTAAAGGGGTCACCAGGGCTGCAGCACTATGTTATGCCACCCTGTGCGACCCAAGTAAAAGTCTGTCTGCAGATCTGTCATTGCAGCCCTGCACAAGCAGCTTGTCTGCTCTAGAGTGAATCTGCACCCACCATGTGCTTCAGAGCCACATCACTGCCTTAAAGGAAGTAAGTCACTCTTAAGGTTGACTTACTAAGACCAGGAGGAAAAGTGTATTCTAAGAAAGGTGAAGATATATACGCCTATAGATAATTATCCCTACAGTAACCCTGTAAAGCAAGGTTTTACTGTAAGTGACTGACGATCCATAGAGTAACATGGGGTGGCTACCGAGAAAACTCAAGTTAGCCAGCTCCATAACAGAACAACAGAATTGTGTCATGTTTGGTGTCAAACACAGTGCTTTTTAACTCCCAACATGAGTCTCATGCCGTGGTTGAGCTGGCATGCACAAGGGTGCAACCGTGAGTGGTATAGGATATAGTGACTCAGTGCCTTGGCACGATTCCCTGAGCCGTTTGCCCTCCTGGTGGGATGTGCTAGTACTTCCCCAGGATGGAGGCAAAGGCCTGGGCAGGAAGGAGGTGACACCAATCAACACAGCAATCAAGGCAGTGAGCCTCAAAGGCTTCACTACCCCTGAGCTGCAAAAGTACTTGTTCCCCAATCAAGGACAAAGCCCTTCCCACCCCTGAAGAAGATATGCTTGCATAAAGGCAGGAAAACTAGGTAGTCAGGAGGCATACACCTCCAAATGGCTAACCACACCTTTAAGGTGTGCTAGGAGGTCTGCACAGCCGGCGCTGTCAGAACTTAAAATAGAGTACTCTCCCCAGCATCATAGACATTTACAGTAGTATATAGTACAGTAGTATTCTGGGTAGAAAAGTGACATACACCCACAAGATGTTGTCACCTTAGGGGCGGGTTAGGTACAAGCAACATTAGACCATATGCCACTGTCCCTTACGCCCATCACACCCTCAAAACTATGATTTAAGATCTCCCCTGACACCAGAACCCCAGTACTGACTTTGAAGCCGTGAAGAGGCAAGCAAGACATTGTCACCGACAACAAGAATTTGGACTCTGCGGATATGCAAAGATAGGACACTGAAGTGCTCTGAATAGACCGCATACTGGAACTGTGTGTTCAATGTGTGCCTGTGGAAAAAGCTCATCGCTCCCAGCAAGAGGGACTCCAGTAGACAGCTGAAATCGAACCAGACTCAAAAGGATTGGTGGGACCAGTCCCCTACAAGCTGCCGGAAAATCAACGTGCTCCATGACAAGCATTGCGACCCCCTGGACCTGTCAAGAGTAAGCCTGAGGAAAAGTGGTGTCCTGCAAGTCTGGAGTGGTAGCCAAACTCCCATCAAGTTTCAATCCACTAATCCACTCCTGGAAGTTACAGCGGACTTCATTTGCTGCAGCCAAGGCTCGGTTATTAGCAGTGGGGTGATTGACCCCTATAGTGACAACTCCAGCACTAGAGTAACTCACAGCGACTTTTAACTGAACGTATCCTGTTGTAATAGACATCATTTATATGGTTTGTGAAAAAGAAGAGGTACCCCTGACTAATGTTCCTAAACCGGGGTAATTAAATCCTTTGTGAAAATAAATACATCTAGGAAAAAGAATAACTTATGGACCTATGCAATCAGCACGATAACACATAATTCAAAACAATATAGAAATAATACAATACTGGCTAATCAGACAATATTATTTCTAACGATTAACTCAATTCAAAAATGTATTTAGATTGTTTTTATGTTTTCTATTTTCTAGTATAAAGTTTGCTTGATACTTAAATTTTTACTATTCAAAAAATGACTTGAAAAGTTTATTTAGTCAAAATACACATTTCCGCAATAGAGACAATAATCAACGATGTCACAGCTATAGAATTTAGTAGATCCTACGCGCGTTTCGGCTTTCGGCCTTCATCAGGAAACATGATTAGAGTTTCAAAAGAAACCTAAACAAAAATACAAATAATCAAAAATACATTTCAGTGCAATGCATTGGTCCTATTTCTATTTAGGATTGCCTCTTTAACAACATGAGGTCAATATTGACAATTACATTCTAAAATACCATTACAAGTGCTACTATCATAACAACATATCTACTACATAACCTAACCCAAACATGCAAATGGATTTGTGCCATTAAATTTCTAACACCAACAGACCATCACCAAGTGAATGCTCTACATATGGCCTATACCAGGGCTGAGATGTAAACAAGACAGAGTTTGTAGAAGGAATATCCGAGAGAATGTGTATATGTGGAGCATTCACTTGGTGATGGTCTGGTGGTGTTAGAAATTTAATTGCACAAATCCATTTGGATTTTTGAGTTAGGTTATGTAGTAGATATGTTGTTATGACTAGTGTATGTGTATTCTGACTAAATGAACTTTTCAAGTCATTTTTTGAACAGTAAAAATTTAAGTATCAAGCAGACTTTATACTAGGAAACAAAAAACATAAAAACAATCTAAATACATTTTTGAATTGTGTTTATCACTAGAAATAATATTGTCTGATTAGCCAGTATTGTATTATTTCTATATTGTTTTGAATTATGTGTTATCGTGCTGATTGCATAGGTCCATAAGTTATTCTTTTTCCGAGATGAATAGATATCATTTATATGCACCAGATTTTCACTACCCCCTTTTTTATACGATCCTGCGACACTCTTCCAAGATCTTAAAAATGCTTTAGAGGAAGAACTTATATTTTCCTTCATTGCTATACTTACCTCTTACAATCCACACTACTAGACTATGGGGAGAGACTGGCCTCTCCACTGAGACCTTGCATTAAGATAACTAGTGTGTAGAGTAGGGTATAAAGAGAGACTGCCTCTCCATTCAAACCTTTCCCAGGCTCAGTAGTATGCATATTAGGTAGAGGATGACACTCACTTCACATATAAGACCTTACTATTCCATATTAAGTATAACAAGTACTAGCTTCCCCACTGACATCTCTCCCCAGAGAAATACCCATATTTATCAGTGTGTGGGAATGGATTTCCCTATCCACTCACAGCTCTCCCCAGCATCATAGACATTTACAGTAGTATATAGGGAATATCGTCTTCTGCACTACCATTTATCTCCAGGGCAACTTGGATGTACAGTCCAGTGTAGTCAACCAGTGGTCTCTGTCCTCACACCTCTCCTTAGAACAACAACGGTATGCAGTACTGTCTGCGAAGGGACTCATCTCTCTGCTAACATATCTTGCCAGGGTAAGATGTGTCTCTACTAGGATTTGAGAGAAATGTCTCTCTCTACTCATACCTCTTCTCATGCTGACAGGTGTGCATAGTAGACTGTGGAGAGAAACTTCCCTGTTTCCTGGCACAATTCTCTTGTACGATAAATCTGCGTAGTATAGTGTTTGGCGAGACTGGCCTCATTCCTATGATGTGTCTCTTGGATAATGGTTGTGCAAATTAGGGGGTGAAAAGTGCCTTACCTTTGTGGTCACACCTCTCCCCAGTATGACAGAAGTATAAGAAAAGTATGGAGTGGCAATTACCTTTATGCTCAAAAGTATGTCTTACATAAAATCTATAGAGACTATGATATGAAAACACACACTGCCCTCTCAGGTGAGACATCTTCGCAGAATAATGTGTGCAAAGTAGGCTGTGGGTAGAAACTGTTCAGAACTGTGTCTTGGATAACTTGTGTCCATATTGTATTGCTATCACCTTTTATCTGAGTTGCTGATGCTCTATGTATGCTTATTCCACCTTTCATATTTTGTATATTATTTTACTTAATTTGTTAGTTGTTTGTATAGTACGGCCCAGCGCTATTGAGACAGCTGATGCAGCTAGAACGACAATTTCTATGGACAAATGTAAGTACAATATGAAGGGGTTCCGTTTCCACTGTGGCATGGTTTGATGGCTGCAAAGTTTCTTATTTGTGTATGTGTCTGTAAAACTAAATAAATATCATTTGAGAAAATAACAAATAGGAATCACTCATTAGGAGTACACACAAAATATACATTTAACTTTTGTGGTACCATAGTATATACATTTAAAACACACAAAACATTTAGAAAACACTCACAATCACGGGATGATGTCATCAGTGATGTCATTTGAGATGTCATTAGTGATGCCATCAGTGAAGTGACTGACCATGTCATGAGTGATATAATATGTGAGGTCATAAGCAGTGCATTGTGGGGACATAGGTTATGGTTAGCTCAGGTAACTATAACTTCTGAATTTCACTGGTTTAGTATGAGTGAATTCTAAGGCTAACTATAACGTCCCGGCAACCTTTGTTTTTTTCAGTGAATATATATATATTTTACAGGTTGCACACCAAAACTGACTCATTTGAGGCTTTAATATATTCACTGCACTACCAGGACCAGAAGGCAGTGTGAGCAGCCCCGCCCACTGAGGCATCCCGGGAAATTAAAGTGCAGGAAATGGCGTTTTGATGTCCAACACAAACTTTTGCCACTGAGGAACGGAACTGGTTGTTCCTGAAACGCGTCCGGCTGGGTAAATGAATTATGATGTACAGAGATGACCGTTTGCCCACTTAGCTGTCACCATTAAAGGATAGAAAATTATATGCTGCTGTTAGCTTTTCCTCACTGGGGCTTACCTTGATGTTGGATTTTGAGTGGCTGTGGCCCAGCCGCGAGGAACTGCCCACCGCATGGATGCGGGCCCAGGATGAAAAACAATTGGGTTTCATCGGCACGGCGGGAGCAACGTTCGAGGTGACAGCTTGTGAGTTGTGAGGTCTTTTGGAACATGCTGTGACATCACCTCACATGGGTTTAATTGTAGATACAGGTTGCACACCAAAACAAACTCATTTGAGGCTTTAATATATTCACTACACTACCAGGACCAGAAGGCAGCATGAGCAGCCCCGCCCACTGAGGCATCCCGGGAAATAAAAGTGCAGGAAATGGCATTTTGATGTCCAACACAAACTTTTGCCACTGAGGAAGGGAACTAGTTGTTCCTGAAACACGTCTGGCTGGGTAAATTAATTATGATGTACAGAGATGACCGTTTGCCCACTTAGCTGTCACCATTAAAGGATTGGAAATTATACGCCGCTGTTGGCTTTTCCTCACTGGGGCTTACCTTGATGTTGGAATATATATATATATATATATATATATATATATATATATATATATATATATATATATATATATATATATATATATATATATATATATATACTCAAACACCCATATACACACACAATAATGGTAAGGCACTCACTCAGAAGACAATTCCACATTTGCCGGCAAGACACCCACACATATATAAACAGGGTGTAGAGGGAATTTGGAACTGCTGTCAGTAAACACTGTGGGCCTCATTACAAGTCCAATTATTGTTTTTGTGCAGGAAAGTGTCCCTTCCTGCACAAAAACAATCATCACTGCAACACAGACATCCATGCAACATGACGCAAAGGTGTCTGCGTTGGTGCACAGCTGCTGTTTGTGCACTGGCTCAGAGGAGAAGGAAAGGTATGCACCGTATCTTGTAGAAACAGTGCATTCCAACCCTTTTATTTTGACGCATGTCAGCGCAGCAGGCAAGCGCAGCAGGAAGTCCTGCTGAGCTGCTGTGCATCAAAAGTTTGTAAATGAGGCCCTGCAATTGCACTAAAACAGGCACAGGAGGCACCAGGTCCTTTGTGCCAACCAGGAAGAAGCCTGGCTCCCACATGGTCCTGAGATGTGTGCTCAGGTATGAGCCCAGGGCCTGGGGCTGGTTCCTGCCTCCAGTCAGTATATTCATGAGTTCTTCTAAGCCCCGCTTCACATTGAAATCTCCATCCGCGAGAGGCTCAGTGCTCGAATCATTTGCATTCTTTTTCAATCAATAAACACAAACACGGAATCAGACGCATATCACAGCTCCGGAGCCTGGTCTCCCAGGAAATGAGGCTGGTGGCGAGAAAGTAATTAGACTCGGGGATGTGTCAACACCTTTATTAACCTCGCCGTTATTGCTACATTTGGAGAGAAAATCAAAGGAAATAAACTGGTCCTTTTTTGTTGCAGTACCCTGAACACTACTTGTTTCTGATTGGTTGGGATTGAGAGAGAGAGGGGGCAGTTCAGGGCAAGGGAGGGGGGAGATGTGAAGAAGGCAAGAGAACAGGGAAACAAGAAGGGCGGATTGGGAAGATTAAAGAAGCGGGGATCAAGGAATCAGAATTTACTGTTGATTCAGATGTGACTATTATATATTGATTCATTTTGAGTCTATATGGAGTCTTAACACTTCATGGTTGAACTGTGCTCATGACGAGCTGAGCTCGTCATGACCTTTGGAACGTTCGTGCTGAACATTCCAAAATGGGTGTAGTCGTGACGAGCTCCGCTCGTCATGAGTGCAGCTCCACTGTGCCTCATGACGAGCCGAGCTCGTCACAATCACAGCGGCGCCGTGCGCGGCCCCCTTCATCCCCGCACAGCAGGTGAAAATGCCCGCAACGAAGGGATTAAGGCAGAGTCTTATAACAGTAGTATGAAATCCACATAGAACCCAGCAGTCGCGGCCGGCATGGCTCAAGGGTGTGGGAGTGGGTCCGGTGGCGGGGGTACGGGTGAGTGGTCGCGCGGGGAGGAAGGGGGATTAAATAATAATAAAAAACTTACCTTACCCAGGTCCCCTGTTTTCAAGCTCCGGCTCCTGCTTTCCTGCATTCACAGAAACAGGAAGCAGGCAGCCTCCCTCCTGTCCCCTAAGCCAATCACAACACTGCAATGCCAGCGTTGTGATTGGCTGGGACACCGGCCGCACAGGCGTCTATGAGGAGGCCATTTTCTCCATGTAGGCTGTGTGCGCCACAGTGCCCACATAGGAGGGCCAGGGAGAAAGGGGAGCCCGCCACGGGCACCCAAAGTCCCTTTCCAGCAGGCTTTTCATGGCGGGTTAACCACCATAAAAATGTGGGTGGAAAGGGACTTTGTAATCCCTACGGTGGTGCCTGGCAGGCACCGCCACCATGGTAGGGACTACAACCCCCTCCGCCGCACCTGTGGGCCCAAGGAACCCATCGGATGTGTGGCGGTCGGTCTTGCCGACCGCCACCCATCCTCCTGCCAATGGAATATGGCAGGCGGATATACCATGGGTGCGATGTCGGTGGGACCTCCACCGATGGGTTATCGGTGGTGGTCCCACGTCATCATAATCAGGCCCCAAAGTTTCATAGTGTTAAGAACAGAATCCCATGGTTTCCCATCAAAGTTCTTTAGCTTTAGGAGAAAAGTCTTATCATGTTAGCAGAAAATTCCCATAGGTTTAAGAGCAAAGTTCTAAAGTGTCATCTAGAAAATGTTACAGGATTAGCACCAAAGTCACATACATTTTGCAGTAAACTTTGCCAGGAAAGTCAAATATTGTTAGACGCTAGCTCCCATATTTTCAGACACAGAGACCCATAGCATTAGCAGAAAAGTCACACTTCATTAAGAGAAAGTCCCATAGTGCCAGCAGCAAAGTCCCAAAATAAATGCAGCTTTAGCATCAAAGTTTCATAAAATTAACAGCAATGTCCCAAAGCATCATCAGCAGTGATACAGTTTTAGTAATACAGTTCCATAAAGTCCCACAGCGTTAACAGCAAACTACCACAGCGTTAGCAGCAAAGTGCAGCAGTGTTAGCAGCAAAGTCCCACCGCATTAGACGCAAAGTCCTACAGTGTTAGCAGGAGTAATACAACTTTATTAACAAAGCTTCATCTCATTAGCAGCAGAGTGCCAAAGCATTACCAACAATGATACAGATTTAGGGCTTTATTTAGAGTTTGCTGTACGGGTATTCTGTCACTAATGTGGCAGATATTCCATCCGCCATATTAAAATATAATTCAATTGTAATACAGTGGGCGGAATATGCATCTCACTTGTGATGGGAATATCAGGTGTTAGTCCGCATACCTTTACTCTGCAGGCTTCATTCCTCAAGCCTTTACTCTGCAGTTTCATTTAAAATAACGATAGCTGTCTTTACAACGCAAGTCTTTACTGCTCAAATATATTTTTTACTCACCTTTTTCCAGATTTTTATAATTGTATATATATAAATACATTGGGGCCTATTAGGATGGCGGGTGGACTTTCGTCCACCCGCCACCCGAGCGATGCTGGACCGGCTGCCAGTGGTGCGGCAGTCCCGCACCGGCAATTAGGATGCCACCGCCACAGTGGCGGTGGCAACCTGTATTCCCAGCATTGTGTGCTGGGAATGCACGTCGTGCATTGGCATGCACAAGGTGACAGGCACCGCGCGGTGCCTGCCACTTTGTCCGTGCCAATGCAGGGGGGTACCATTGGTACCCCCATGTGCGCCCTCCACCCCCTCAACATCCTGGGGGCCCGCAACAGGCCCCCAATTTGCAAAAACCGTATGCCTTTCTGCCATGGAAAGGCTGTTCTCTGCCTGCATTATAATATGGATGGTGGTGCTAACAGACACTGCCACCATATTCAAACCTTTTCCGCCCGGTAGACTCATCGACCGGGCGGAAAAGCGTCTGCCGGGATACCCCCGCCAACATAATCAGGCGGGGGTAAATTGCATGCGGGCGGAGTATAATGGCGGGCAGATCGCCAACGCCATACGGGCAGTGGCGATCCGCCCGCCATTATAATAGGCCCCATTGTCTCTTAAAGTGTCCGTACATAGTCCTTCCATCATTGTAACTGAAATTAAACTGAGCGCTCCGCTCACATGTAATCTTCTGTGGCCTAATCCAGGTCCTGTGTTCCTTTGTAACATATTGATGACATTAGATGATCCAGAATCCCATCATACAGTCCCATTTCAAAGGCAAGGTAAATTGGCAGATTAATTTATTTATCAACAGGACGGAGAATGTGTGATATAAATCCTGTCTGTTTTGCCAAATTGGTCGACACATAATTGATTGTTATCATTTTTTCTCCAATTTTCACGCTGTAATGTAGATCATCCCTTTGGTCATTGTATTGTCCCGTCCAACAGCATTGAAATAGTTTGAATATCATTTTACTTTACGATTATGCTCCAATATTAATTTATGCTATCATTTAATCCTATATCCTATGCGTTGCACTACCCCAGGTGCACACTGCACTATTGATGTGAATAACTTTGAATGATTACTTTGATCTTGCTAATTTATTCCTGTGAAATACATATTCCATATGGCCATGATCTTACAGCAGTATTTACAAATGGCCACCAATTACTATAAAGTATACTTAATGTTGGCAGAAGGGAAGTTCTGGGGTGGTCCATCCATCATACTAGTGTAAAATGTGGGCAAACCCTTTCTGTTAATATTTGATGGCGAGGAAATTTTGGACCAGATGTATGACCGGTTTTAGAGGTTGCAAATGGAACATTGGGTCGTTTGCGACTGCTATAAAGGGTTGTAGCAAGGACAAACCCTATTTTCTGAGTCGGTAACCTATCACCAACTCCCAAAATAGGGTTTGAGAATCGCTATTAGAAAGGGGGGTTCCATTGGGGGGGGGATGTACGATTGTTTTGCGACCGCAAATGCAGTTGCAAAGCAATTGCAGTTTACCAACTATTTCAAGTAGGTGGTAAGGCAGTAGAAAACGTGAAAGGGTACCCAGGGGACCCCTTCCTCTTTGTGAATGTATGCAACAATATTTTTAACAGCAGGCAGTGGTCCCACGGACCACTGCCTGCCCTTAAAAAATTAAAAGGAAATGTACAATTAATTTTGTTAAGGCATCCCGTTTTCCTATAAGGAAAACGGGCTGCATTTGAAAAGAAAAAAATGCTTTATTTAAAAGCAAACACAGCCATGGTGGTCTGCTGTCCCCAGTAGGCCACCATCCCTGTGATTGTAGCCCATTCCCAGTGGGTTGCAAATTGAAACCTGCCTCACAAATATTGATGACCCCATTGGGAATCGCTAAATGTTTTCTGAGACACACATAGTACTTTCAGTTTTGCAAACCACAAATAGCAAGTCGCAAAAAATTGCAATTTGCGACCCGCAAAATGGAAGGGACGTACATCTGTCCCTGTGTTTTATCCAGATGTGTGCACTTTTTCTGGATAAAGATTATTGAAAATGAACATCTAGTTCTACATCTCTGTAATGACACCAAGGTTCTTTGGTGCCCATAAGTATAATTAGATGTTATCAGCATGAGCTCACAATTGCCTTCCCTTGGTAGTTTCTTTATGTGTTGGACACCAAAATATTTTAGCTCTTGAACATCACCAATAGTTTATTCCAGAAGTGCTTCTGGAATGCTAAAATCTTTGTTTTTTATTGCAAGTAGGTGTGATAATGCATCACAAACAAATCTTTACTATGTTTGTGGTGCTCCCCAAATATGTTTTTTCACAAGTACATTCCAGAAAATAAACAATGAAAACTGTTTCACTGGTAATCTACTCTTGATGGAGTCAGCATTTTCCATTTGGTAGTCTGTAGTTGGTTTTATTAATTCCATGTGAGCATGCACATTTCCAAAATCCGCTCTTCTTGTTCTTACGTAGTCCATTTTTTCTTCTGTTTTCTACTGGTTTCAAGTTGCTGGATATGTGGATGTCTGCTAGAGAGGATCATTTCCAACACATGATCCATGGAGGTGGAGTCAGTTGATCTTGTAGATCCTGATGACTGTTAAAAGCCGCCAGATTCTTTGGAATATTTCTTTGACTTGTCCATGTGAAGAAGTGTAGCCCATAATGAACCTTACGGTATCACTTGCATCTTTGATTTTTTTTCCTCTTTGCAGCTTCCATTAGCTCATCTCTTCATCCACATCAAGCTTGTGTCAGCATTTTCAAGAATTCTCTCTGGATAGTTTTTCAATCTAAAATGATTGATCACGAGCTTGGTTTCCTCCTCAAAGTCACTCTTTTCCAAGAAATTATTTCTGGCTCTGAGTAATTCCCCATAAGGGATGCTCCACTTCAAGTCCTTCAGGCATCCATTATCCGCATGAAAAACTGAATTACTTGCAGCAGCTTTCCCAAGTATTTTAGTACACATCCCTTCACCCTTGATGTGTATGAACATCCAGAAAGTTGATACTTGCGTTAATGATGGTGTGGTTATAAGTTTGCATTTATTCTGATGGATTCTTGCAATGACATTTTCCAGTGAGTATTTGTAGGAAAGTAGGATCTGCTTTCATGGTTACCACCACTTTTTGCCTGATGTTGCTATGTTTCTCTGACTACTCTGACTGGGATCCTGCTAATCAGGGCCCCAGTCTCTGTGCTTCTTCCCTAAATTGGACAATGGTGAGTACTTAGGTAACCCCAGAATGGTTACTGGTGACCATTTAAATCCCTGGGGGCAGATTTATGAAGGCCTTGCGCCGCCGGTGCGTCACTTTTAACATGGGAAAAAGTGACGCACCAGCGGCGCAAGGCTTTCATAAATCTGCCCCCTAGTATTTGCTACTAAGGCACCCAGGGCATAGGTACACCAGGGCTCCCCCATGGGCTGAAACATGAATTATGCCACCCATTGGAGACCACTCAAACCGTGACTACAGGCCATCCATTTCAGCCAGTGTGAGTTGATGCTAGCACCACTTACGACAGAATTAAGTGTTCTTATATCTAAGGTCACTACACTTAAAATATATCTCACCCCTAAGGCAGGCCTTTCAAACCTGAAGGCAGGGTGCTCGGTTATAAGTGTGAGGATGCCCCTGCATGAGCAGAACACCCCTTCAACCATCGGAGTCCATTTTCCGGGATTGTAAGTGCATCAGCCATTACGATACATAGAGTAGATGCATCATTAGTTGCTGGCTAACCTTAAACTGTCTGTAACAAGCCCTGGCGCGTTTGGTATCAAACATGTTCGAATCATACCAGTGTTGGAGGTATGATTCCATGCACTGTTGGGCCCCTTCGGGAAGCCCTCTGTGCTTCCGGTACCAGTCTTCCAGACCCTGACAGCAAACTATGGTTGCTGCTGACCAGAGAAACTATTCTGCTCTCCTGCTGCTGAGCCAAGCTCGAGCAGGGGAAGGCAGGACAATAGGTTTTCTATAACAGGGAGGTGTGACCACCTCCCAGACAGGACTTATTGTATTGGGCCACAGTGGGGCATGTGCCAGCGCCACCCAGTCTCCATGACGGGTCACTTTCGGTGTCTCCTTGCATACTCCAGTTGTAACCAGTTCAGGGAGCTGTTGGCTCCCACTCTGGTGCAAAACTGGACAAAGGACATGGGAGTATCCTCCTCACTGTCCAGCCCCTCCTCTGGGAAGGACCCCTGAATCGCTCCCATCCTTTCCTTACGGTACATAAGGGCTTACCTGTGGGTGGTTCTTTAGATTCATCATGGGGCAAGATTCAAATCCAAACCCACATCATCTTCATCCATCTAGGCACTGTGGACTTAGTTTGACTTTGCTTTGGGAACCAAGACTGCAACTGGGAAGATTCCTGCAGCTCCTGGTCTCATTATCCTGACAGTCTTCTGTGTCGTCTGTGCCTCTGCTCCATACAGGTTCTTCACTATGTCTGTGGACATCCAAGACACCTGAAGGAATCGCCCTTGGAGTAAAGGAGTCACTCCCCTGCATCTACAGGTACCGCAATGAAGCTGACCAGTCAGCTGTTCCTGAGCTCCCACAGACTCTGAGAGGTTCAGCAACACAGGTGGTAGCTTTGCAACTCCCTCGAGGCCTTCTCTGTCTTCACAGCAAGTTTGAAGCCGGTATCCCTTGTTGGAACCGCTGGAGCAGTATCTCTGTGCACTAGGTCAACTTGCCATTGCCAAGGCGTGTAGACTCTCTCCTCCAGAGATCTTTGGGCTCCAAGAAGCTCTAGCCTTCAGCATCTCTAGAAATCAAGATTTTCATCCTCACCACATCCTCTGCAGCATGGGCCTTCATCATTGGTGAGCTGATCAAGGTCCTCGTGAGACTCCTGTGCCTGCAGCCTGTAAGTCCCCTTGAGGATCTTCTTTGGTTCCAGTGGACTCCCCTGCTGGCTCGTGGCCTGCTATGACTTACTTGCTGGTGGTGAGTCATTTGGACCTTGCTGCTCATGACGTAGCATCTTTTTTCATCTACTAAGTTTCTTTCAGTTGCCAAGATTTGTTGGTGCTCCTGGCAGACACCGACCTGGCTCTTGACATCCGATATGGGATAGTTTATGAATGGCTCTTGGTCTTCCCCAGCATCATCTAGTCTACACAGCAGCAGCACCACGTCACTGTCAACTCTCCTACATCTTCCGACATAGGTGGCCATTCGTCTTCCGTGCCTCCTGGTCACTCCTGAGTGGCATAGACTCTGTCCCCTCTACTTGCAGGTACCTCTCATCCTGAATCCGCCTTTGGGTTCCACCTGACTCTTTCACCTTCTTTGCCAGCGGCGTCTTCACTGAAGTCCTCCATTGTGGTCTACGGCGGTTTCCGACATCACTTTACACCTATGCACCCAGCTACCCTGGTGTAGGTATCCTGGTTCCCGGGGTATCCACAGGTGGGGTGACTATCCAACATTTCATCTTCTACAGGGTTTCTTCAAGGTCCTCTGGGAAGGACCTTCTTCTTAAAAACTGCAACAGTGACGTACCCATTGACTTGTAGTGAGCACGCAGTCGTGTTCCCACTCTGCACACAGCCGCCGTGGGGTTCCTGGGTATTTACCTTTGGTGGTTAGTTGGGTCCCGGCTCTTCTACATCTTCTGAGTCCAGTCTCGACTTAGGTCGTGGTTCGCATTCCACCTTCTTAGTATAATATTTGTTTTCCCCCTGGAGACCACTGTGTATTTGTGCTACTTAGGTGATCTATTATCTAAGTATTTTGTGTATTGTGATTATATCTTCGGGTAGGAGATATTGCAATGTGTTAGTGAGTGTTAATAATAAATATTTGTCCCTTAACCTATACCATAAGATTAAGTACTGGTAAAAAAATCTGTTTGAAACTCCTTCTGGACTAAGTCTGAAGGCTGCTGTCCACAGCTACCACTTAGATAGCTTTCTATGGTTGTCTAAGGCCACTAAAATCACCATAAGGGTTGTCTGGATTAGTGCAGGATTCTTCACTTAAATAGGGTGCTTCACTTAAACAGATGTGCATCATATACTAAGCCAGCCTCCTACAGTAATTGTATCCTTTCCAAATTAATCTGATGCACATTTCCACTTGTTCCATCACCGACTGGTTCACCTCAGCCCATATTCTCTCCATCTCCCATCGGCCCATCAACAGGTTTGCATGCGTGGGCACAAAGGATGTGCCCTGTAAAGAATTCACCCATTGTTCTACCCTGACTTTGGATACAGTAAGCCCCATCAAAGGTGATAACATGCTCCAGTCAAAATTGCACCGCTTTGGCCGCCATAAGTGTGGCAGGGTATGCTCAGACGTGAGTCCCTTGCTCACTTTGCCACTGGATTCAAGCAAGCCGGGCTGAAGACGACTGGAATGCCAGAAACCGGCCCTCGGAAGCTTGTTTCCGGTCCAGGGAAGGCATGGCTTGGCAGTTCGGGCTGGACTGTTCCCATGAGGCACAGGGTCAGACTGATTTGCATATAGCCATGTCTGAACTGGGGTGGCAGAGTGGGCTAAAGAACGGTGATGGATCAAACCCAGATCTTTTGACTGGGTGTGAGTGTTTGATTGGTTCAGATGCTCCGTCCATCACCACCCCCTTTTGTACAGCCCAGTCAAAATTGCAACATCTCCAGAATCCTTTTGTGTACCTCTAAATCATAGCATTAGCAGCAAAGTCCCAAAGCATGAGCAGCTGGAATACAGTTTAAGTAATAACGTTTGATAGAATTAGCAGCAAAGTCCAACAGCATTAGCAACAAAGTACCAAAGCCTTGGGGGCAATAGTAAACCCTTAGTAACAAAGGTGCATATTACCAAGGGCCTTATCGCCGCTTTAGCAGCAGTTTTTGCCGCTAAAGCGGCGATATTTTTATCACCCTATCAGCAAGCTGTCGCTAACAGCAGTTAGCGACAGCTTTCTGACGAAAGAGACCGGTTTGGGTGCTGCTTTGCTTGTCAGCGATATTTATCGCTAATGACATGCAAAGTAGCCGTTCCTGACCAACAGATCTGAGAAACAGCCGCTAACAGGCCTATCGCCTATTTGCAAGGAGGCCCTGGCCCCAGTTAGCGACGTAAAAAGGTGCGCTAACTGGGGTAATCGCCGGTTTTTTAACACCTGCTAATATCAGGAGTTAGCAATACCTAACATGGGGGGTGGATTATGCTGATAGGACCACAGGGTCGTATCAGCAAGATTTTCCACCTTCCCCATGCAACATCGCTGGTTTTCTCGCAATGTTGGCTCTTCCCTCACGCTAGTGCTAATTGTTGCTAATACAGCGTTAGCATGGTGATATATTCCAGCGATAGCTGGCGATGGAAATATTTGCGCTAAGCGCGCGCTGCGATATTTTTTGCAGCTTCTTGCTAATATGCCCCACAGTTCCACAGCATTAGCAACAAAGTACCAAAGCTTTGGGGGCAATAGTACACCCTTAGTAACAAAGTCCCACAGCATTAATGACAAAGTATCAAAGACTTGGCAGCTATAATGCAGCCTTAGTAACAATGTCCCACAGCATGAGAAGCAACGTCCCAAAGGGATGTATGATGTTACAACGCCTACCTTTACAACGCCTACCTTTACATCATAAGTTTTACAACGCATACCATTACAAAGCATAATGCTTTTGGGCGCTGGATAGTGAATAGTTTAATTTACTATTCCAACTCCAGTCCCCGTGGATAGTAGGGAAGGTTATTGGATAGTAAATTAACCTATTCCCTATCCTAGAGCGCCCCCCAGAGCAATGCGTTGTAATGGTAGTTTGTTGTAAAAGTTGCGTTGCAATGGTAGTTCGTTGTAAAAGTTTCGTTGTAAAGGTTGTATACCGTCCCAAAGCATTAAAAGACAAATTCCATAGTGACAGGAGCACAGACCCCCTAGTTTTAAGAGTTGGGTCCCATAGCTTTCACATCCAAGTACCATGCTCATAAAAGAAAAGTCCCAAAACTTTAACATCAAACTCCAATTGTACTAAATGCGAAGTTTTATAAGGGTGTGAAGTTCATGTTAATAGAAATTACACTTATCTAAAAAGAAAAAACCCCCACGGTTTTACAAAGTTAAAAGAAAAGTTTCATAGTGTTAGGAAAGCAGTCTCATTGTGTGAGCTGCAAAGTTACATATCATTAAAAGCAAGGCGACATAAAACGAAGAGCAAAGTCCCATATGGTTACTATGAAAGGTCCCAGTGTTAGCAGCAACGTCCCGTAGCGGTAAGGGCAAAGTTCTTAAGTGACACAAGAAAAGTCCCGCAGAATTAGAAGGAAAGTCCAATAACGATAGGAATTATGGGCCATATGTATCAAGGAACCATTTTGAGATTCTGTAATAGCGATTTTTAAGAAATCGCTATTTCAGAATCGCAAAATGGTATGTATCAAGAAAAATGCAATTTCTTAGCGATTTCTTGATATTCCTTAATTGCGAATTTGCAAATTGCGAATTCGCAATTAAGGAATACTTTCCCATTCATTTCTATGGGCCAGGAGGCCCATAGGAAGGAATGGGAATTGTCTCTCAATTTGCGATTTGCAATTTGCTAATCGCAAATTGAGAATAATTTCAAGGGTGCAGGGGTGTCCAAAGGACACCCTGTTGCACCCCTGAAATAAGAATAGGTGAACATGTGGTGCTCATACATGCCCTAAGGGCATGTATGTGCATCACATGGCACTTTGAAAAATGCAAAAATGTGCATTTTTCAAGGAATTCGCAACTTACCACCAACTAGAAGTTGGTGGTAATTTGCGATTCCTTAAGGCCATTTAGGAATTGTTTTTTGCCTTCTTACATTGCATTTAAGGAATCGCAAAATTTGCGATTCCTTAAATGCAATCGCAAAATAAGGAATCGCAAATTTTGCAATTCCTTATTTTGCATCGGGATTTCCTTCATGCATATCATTTTGCGAATTCGCATTCGCAAAGGCCGAATTTCTGAGAATTTCAGCCTTTGCGAATGCGAACTTCAATGATACATATGGCCCAAAATCCCATACCAACAGAAGCGAAGTGTCTTAGGAAAAACAAATGATGCATTGCAATGCGTCACATTTAGTGATAGTGTTACTTCATGATTTAGTACAGGTTTCTCCAACTAGTCGATCACGAACTATGAGTAACTCGCAGACACCTTCAAAGTAGCTCGCAGCCTTGAGTTCATTTTTAGTTAAGCTCAGGGTCACATTTTCCTTTTAATGGTAAGGGAAGGCTGTGTGTGTTATTATCACCAGGCTGCAGATAGCAGGGTCTGGTAATGATCAGTGCTCAGTCACATTTATGATCCCGTAGTGTTAGGTGCAAAGTCCTAGAGCAACAGGAGCAACGTCCCTTAAGATTAGGAGCAAATTCAAACAGTGTGCAGCAAACCTGGAAGGAGGGTGACCAAATCCCTGCTGATGGGCGATGAGGGTGTAGTAGACCCCTCACGTTCCTGTCCAGCTAGGTGTTAGGACCTCTGAATTGTCCATGGTCTATCTCAGTAGGGCCTGGAGGAAAATCATCAACATTTTTTTAATATTCAGGGAAATTTAGTAATATAGTCAAGACCTTCTTTAACAACATCTGCCGAAAGTTGTTTGGTTTGCCTGATGTAACTTCAAAACAATTCCATTATTCTGCTCCATGTTTACTATAGAGTTTTATTAGATTAAACCTAAACAAGTATGGCAGTGTATCTATGCAATAAAGACAAAACTGTTACAACTTTTTAATTAATACAGTTTTTCTTGGCTAAAACTAGACCAGATTCTATCACTGAACTCTCTAATTCCATTTTCATCCAAAACTTCCTGACTCTTTCCTAGTCACTGTTCCATGTAAAAGAAATAATATACATACAGATATCTCCCTGCAATGCAGTATTATCAGGAAAGTCATACATTTATGTTACATGTTATATTAGAACACTGGAATGTTGAGAACCCCACTCAAATGGCCCAGGGCCACTAATGGTTGGAGTAGACGATCTGTTTCAACAATCCTTTGTAATATTTTTCTTCTTTTTTTATTTAGAATATTCTACCCTCAGTGGGTGGAATGTTCTACTAGCATTATTGTACTTCTGCTGTGAGCTGTACCCGTTGATGAAGGTCCTCTCCCTTGTTATAGGTTCAGGCTGTAATTTGTGTCTATAATTAAAGTGCAGGGCCTATATAACCCTTGACAATGGGCTACCATGCAAAATTAGAGAGTTAAGGCACTGGAATGTTGAGAGATCCATTGAAGGCAATAAAGTTGCTCAGGACTGATAATTGCTGGCACAGATCATCTGCTCCAACTGTCTAATACTTTTCACTCAGTTTCTCCCCATTTATTGTAGCATGGTTTACCATCAGTGGGTGGACTGTTCAGATAGGATTGCAGCTCTTCTGCGTCTGATTATAATGGTTATTAAAAACTCTCTCCCTTGTTATAGGCCATCATCTGCAGCAGGGGCCAGTAAATGAGGAAGAGGGCCTTTAACTACCATTATAGCCCTGGGCATCATGCTATATTGATACATTAGAAAATTGGGGTTATAGGGAGCTCCATGAGGACAGTAGAGTGCAAGAGGACCAATAATGGGTGGGACAGGACATCCGCGTCAACATTTCAATGCTCGTCTTTCTGTTTTTCCCAAATTAATTTACAATAACCCACACCCAGTTCTTGGAAGGTTGTAAACAGTGATACACACTGTACGCCTGGGGCCTCATGTGGCCCATCAGGATCAGGGCCTTTTCAGAGTTTCTCTTTGCGGGCACTTGCACTTCTAATTTAAGTTGAGGGAGTGAAAAAGCTTCCTTCTTTATTATTTAAATAATGTTTCGGATCCATATTTGTATTATTAATTTGTTGATTACAGTTGGCATTGTCTTATTATTTTCATATGTGCACACTACTGCTAACAGGCATGCCCTTCTCACATGTGACAGCCAACCTTGCATTTTAGACAACTCTATGTTCCATTCTGGGACTTGTAGGTTTGCTTTTAACCTGTCAGAATAGGCTAAAAAGCATCAAAACAGGTTACAAGAGCAGGATTGGCTGAATGGTGTGACATGACGTAAGGTTACCTGGCAGCTGTGTGTTACACGTACCTCAATGTTCCAGGCCGGAGTGCAACATTAGTCACTCCTGTGAAGAGCTTGTGATTTACGTGTACGCTGTCTGCAAGGGGGGCAGAATTACAGGCCCTAGTCTGCCACTCCCCTTTGGAATTATTTATTATTATATGTGTGCACAATGTGCTTGAGCATCTGCTGTACCCAGAGCTTTCAATGAGTAGGCACTGAGTGCCAGAACTTAATTAGTTTGAAAGGGAGAGTACCAACGCTTCTTTGCTTCCTTGCAACATATATATATGGAATTTGTTAAGCGCACGGCTACCCCCTCCGGGGGTGTCCCGGCACTGTGGACAGCAACGTAGTGACCAAGGTGGCTAGTAGCTGGAGAACAGGTATGTTTTCAATTTGGACCTAAATAGGGGTTCTGATTCAGTTAGTCTGAGGTTAAGCGGCAGGGAGTTCCATAGCTTAGCAGTAACCACCGCAAAAGCTCTGCCTCCTCTTCTGGAGCAATGGAAACGGGGGGGAGCAAGAGACGAAGGTGGTTAGATCTGAGGGCACGAACTGAATGGACCTGCTTCAGTCTGTTCCTGAGATAGCCTGGTCCATTCCCATTAAGTGCTCTAAAGGCCATGACCAGGGCTTTAAACTGGATGCGATGAGATATCTGAAGCCAATGCAAGTTCTTTAAGTACGGGGAAATGGAGTGGTGGTAGGGGACGTGGCAAATCAGTCTTGCCGCCGCGTTCTGGACAATCTGTAGTCAATGACGTAGATATGCAGGAGCCCCTACATAGAGACTATTAGAATAGTCCAGATGTGTAGGGATGAGGGCGTGCACGACAGGCCTCATCGAGTCCCAGGATAGATAGGGGGAGATTTCTTTAATCATTTTTAATTTGCCAAAACATCTCTTCAAGAGAAAGTACTGTTTTTTCACAGCAGCAACATGTAGTCTTGGGTAATGAAAAATTGGACTTCTATGCTTTCAGTTCAAACACTGTTTGTGCCATCATCCTGAGGACTAATGTCAGCCACTACATTGAACCTCGCTGTGCTCCCACGTCCACTGTGGGCTTGGGGACGAGCATCTCAGGGGTAACTGGATTGCTCATTTTGCAGGCTCCCATCTGTGGGCCTTCTGATTGGTTATAGGCAGGGCCACTGAAATTATGCAGCAGGCGAGGACCAAATTATGTGGCAGGTTCAGTAAATTATACAGCAAGAAAGTGCAAATTATGCGTTGTAATGTGGCACATTTTGTGATAGTATTACTTCATTATTTAGTATATTTTCCACATGGTAACACTGTCTGTGCTAAGATTTCACCTCCCAAGTACTAGTCTAACCAATACATACTGCATAAGTAACTGAAAGATCACCAGTCAATGCTGGGTAAGGACTTTCCACCGCGTGGGAGCACATGGCCACATTGTTAGTAACGTTTGATTTGTTTGAGCCACAAACACTTTTTTGTGTTAACATCTGTAGATTATGCACCAGTGGTTAATTTCACTGGCAAATGCAGTAAATCTATTAATATGCAGAAAAATCACCACAGCTGCGGGATTGCCTTATTCCAGCGGCCCTGGCTATAGGTATTGTGGGAGGAAAGGCTGTGCTCTGCCCTGACATAAGCAGGAGGGTGATTGACATCTGTTTGGAGTCAGGTGCCATGCATACCTGATGGTAGTGATCACCTTAGATGTGCAAGCTTCGCTCACATAGCAGCAGTAAAGCATGGTCAGCAGTTGTTCAAGCTTCCCTCACACAGAATGGGTACGGTTAAAGCATGGTTACCAGGTAAGTCCCAAATCATGTGCAAAACGTTAAATCAGGCCACGCTCCTTAGCCACCCATACTTTGTATTCTTGGGCATGCTGTTTCATTTTTACTATTGTGAACATGGACACAAATGTTTGCTAAAAAGTGCTACTGGGTCTCATTATTTCCTAAATGACGTGGTATATCTTGATAGATATGACAACGTATGTCTGGGCAGCACTTATACATTTCCCTGTAACAGAGAGTATGCTTTTCACAGACTGCTACTAATCACAGAAAATCTTGGGGCGGTGACAAGATTCACGGATGCAAATGGCGCATTGCAATACCCCTGGGCTGTATTGACCCATGGCTGCCTGCTGGATGCATGCTACATGGCATCTTGTGTAGACAAATGGAGTTGGGTAGCAATGACCCTGGGTGCTTTTTCCGCATGCATCTGGCAATACATTACCTAAGGTTCCTTGGGGATGTTTGTATCTACAGAGGGATTCATACAGACATAGGTCCCCGGGGTAAATGTTCCACCTGAATGGTCTAGGTGCCAACATGGAGTTGAAGTAAACCTCGGATTAGGGGGAACAGAAGGAAAGAGTTTTAAAGTGTTGTGCAGAATCTACTTTAAACACATGTCTTTGTTGTTACAAGTTTTTTTTAGCTAAATCTTGCATCACCCCTTCAGTTGTAATATGGCGGTCGGATCACCAGTGCCAATAAAGTGATAAGTGCCATGACAGAGGTGTCATATCGGTACCAGTGTCTCTTCGGAACCCGTATTGTTATGCTGTGCGTTCATGCAATGGTCATATCTTTGCTTAACGAGCTTGTTAAGGAAAGATATGACCCTTTTGCATGCTATTCACTGTCAAGTCCTCTGACGTACACTACAATCACCATTGACCTTTAGGTTAGTGGTTTTTTGTACAGCACCAATACCATTGCGTGAAAGCACAGCATAACTATACGGGTTCCGACTCACCAAATGGCGACACTGGTACCGCTGTAACACCTCTATCATGGCCTTTTTCACTTTATTTTTTAAGGTTAACCCGCGGTGAACTTCACGGACCACATGGTTTTACTGCAGCTTCCCGCACTGATCACATAACTGTAACATGCACACAGCACTTTGGGTCACCAAACATGATACTATCTCATTACCATACTGTAACCCGCATTTTCCTTGCTTCTTTTTTTTTTCTCTGATGTTTAATGTCCCCTGATGAAGGGCTTCACTCAGCCCAAAATGCATTGGGACCAATAACTCACTAACAATTTGGGAGCAAAAACCCTTGTCACGACAAACAGAAATATGTGAAGCAAACACAGTGCATCAGCATTCATAATAATAAGAATGTATGAATATACAATAAATTCTATAAAATGAGAACAGGTTGACTTTTTTTTTCCTTTCGACTAAAGTTGGATCACTCAATTTTTTGGATACCTTGCTGTGCATTCAGGGGACACCACCCCTGGTGTGGTGCTTTATCATGTAGACTCACAATCATAAAACATGCAAACAAACACTCTCTCACTCATATTCACTCTCACCTTCACTTTCTACCACCTCACTCTCGCACTCTCTCAATCAACCAATATTTATAAAGCTTGGCAAGTCACCCGTGAGGGTCTCGAGGTGCTGAGGATGTTGGCTTCTGTGTGGTGGTATGATCATTCGAACACCCAGGTGTTGAGTTCTTTTCTGAATTGCTGGAGTGACGGTGCGGTCCTGAGGTACAGGGGGAGGTTTTCCATGCCTTGGTTTACAGGTGTAAGGAGGAGCGTCCTCTGCTGTTGGTTGGCGGATTCGTGGGGTATCTACGAGGGAGAGATAAGTGGATCGAAGGTTTCTTTTTGGTTGGTGGAAGGTTAGGCTTTGTTGATGTATGCTGATCCTTCATTGTGTAAGGCCATGTAAGCGTGGGTCGGCAACTTGAACTGGCATCTCTTCTGAATCGGGAGCAAGTGTAGTTTCTTGAGATGGGCTGTGATGTGGGTCCTTCTGGGAATGTCAAGGATGAGTTTTGCCGCTGAGTTTTGTCTTCAGTCTCTTCAGGCGGTGTGCAGTGATTCCTACATAGAGTGTGTTTCTGTTTTTCAGTATGTTGGTATGAGAGTCTGCGTGATGGTCCTTCTGGTGTTGACTGGGAGCCACCTGAAGATCTTGTGGAGCATGCGAAGGGGGTGGAAACAGGCTGATGAGACTGTGTTACTTGTTTCTTCATGGATTTTGCTATGAGGTTGTGGGCATGGTCCGTTGGGGCAGGGTGCGACATGGTCCACGTGCCACCATGCGTCGCTCAATAGTGAGGGGTTTTTCCCAAAGATGAGTACTTCTGTCTTATTTGTGTTGAGTTTGAGACAGTTGTCCTTCATCCAGTTCGCGATGTTCATCATGCATCTGTGGAAGTTGGCTTAAGTGGAGGAGTCTTCGGACAGTGAGAGGATGAGCTGGTTGTCGTCAGTGTAGGAAATTATGTTGAGACTGTGCGATCTGATGGTGTCAGCCAGGTGGGTCATGTAGGTGTTGAAGAGGGTGGGACTCAGGGCCGATCCATGGGCGACTCTGCAGATTACTTTCTTGGGCTCCATGGTGAATGGTGGGCGATGGATCCTGTGGCTTCTGCCGGTGATATACAAGGTGATCCACTAGAGGGCTTCTCCTTGGAGCCCGAAGTGGTGGAGTCTGTTGATCAGGATGTGATGGGAGATGGTGTTAAAGGCAGTGGACAGGTCAAGGGGGATGAAGCTGCTGTTTTACCGTGGTCCAGGAGGGCTCTGATGTCATAGGTGGCTGTGATCAGGGCTGTCTTGATGCTGGAGTTGGCTTAAAATCCAGATTGGGATGAGTCCAGGAGGTTGAGGTCTTTTAGGTGTTGGGTGAGTTGCTGGTTGATCACTTTCTCGAGAATTTTTGCCGGATAGGGGAGCATAGTGATTGGCCAGTAGTTCGGCTGGGTTGGCGGAAGATTTTTCAGGAGGGGCCTCACTTCAGCATGCTTCCAGTCCTTAGGGAAGGAGGCTGTGGTGATGGTAGTGTTTGAGGTGAGCGCCAGTCCTGGCTTTGCAAGCTATGACATTCCTGCAGTTACTGGGGGGAAAGGCCGCCCTTCAGGTGGTCTTGCCATATGGGTTGGCATACACTTAGGCGTGAAGGCCACACAAGTGGACACAAACTCCCCAGATATCCAATGTGTGTTGCTAACATCTGTTGGTAAATCTACACTGGCTATTATTAATATCTACTCCAGGCCTACTGTGAATGGAAAAGAATCGAGTACTATCAAGTTACTCGATCACTTCCTCCACACACTTGACCCCACAATTCCGATTATTCTTGGTGGCGACCTGAATTGCCAGTTTGAACCATTGGGTGGATCCGAGCTATGTGAGGAGGATGAGGTCGACCTGCTCTGGCACATTCCAGCCCCAATAATCACCCCAGTTAAGGCATGGACCCCGCTTGTATTACAAATTAAAGCCCTGACCCTTGCAATGTCTCTGCGGGCATGCAACGGAAGGGGCAATAACGGAAGTTCCGGCCAGCCCACATATAATAGGATAAATCGTAGCTCCATCATTGACTACCTTATGTTGGAAGCAAAACACTGGGACAAGTTTAAAGATTTTGGGGTTGTCCCTAGGAACGACAGTGACCATAATGCGCTGGTCCTAACGCTTAAACCCGGCGCATTTGGATTAACTAACCCTGACTCTGGCTCCAGCCTGACAATCCCCCCACATATCATATCCAATAATAGGAGAAGAGTCAAATGGCCTTCCTGCCTAGACTCTCCTACCCGTCTCGCAAAAATCTATCAGATAGCTATCCCACTAATTAGCGATATGGGCAATTCCATCTCCCATGGGCAGATCATAGAGACCCACCGAAACTTGGTTGAGAGCCTAGGGGATGTGTTTTATCCGGTCAATGGGACTAAGTCGCGTCGGAATAAAACACACCCCTGGCATAACCACGCTTGTAAAAACTTAAAGAAAGCCCTTCTTAAGGCAATTAAATCTGGAGATACCCTTAAAATTCGAGAATCCAGATTGCTGTACAAGAAGGTGCTGACTAGGGCAAAGAGCGAGTGGGAGGAATCTAGGTGGCATGAACTGAGACAGGCACTACTCCTAAAAGATTCCAAGACCTTCTGGTTAATTGTTACCTCTTCAGCGGCAGGCGAGAGAGATGCTGGGGTCTCGAATATTGCTCCTATAGTGCATGAGGCACACTTCAAGTCACTTTATACAAGTCCTGACATGGAGGAAACTGGGTGTCAGGGCCAGGATAGGCTGCCACAACCGGTTCTGGACTTCCGAGCCTGTGCGCCTCGGGACCTCCGGCACGAGAACAGACTGCCGAGGGCCCCGGGGCCCGGGAGCTCGATTTCATGTACCTGTACGGCCCGGGACTTCCCGCACGAGTGTCGACTGCTGGGGGCCCCGGGCTTAAGGTCTTCTCCCTGCCAAAATCATAGCCCCAACCGAGCTCCCGAGATTCCTACGGCCCCAGACCCCCCGCACGAGCGTAGACTGCCGGGGGCCTTGGGTCCTGGGTTCTCGGTTCCTCGCACCTGCACGGCCCGGGACCTCCTGCACGAGTGTCGACTGCTGGGGGCCCCGGGCTCAGGGACTTTTCCCTGTCAAAATCATAGCCCCAACCAAGCTCCCGAGATTCCTACGGCCCTAGACCCCCCGCACGAGTGTAGACTGCCGGGGGCCTTGGGTCCTGGTCTCTCTGTAGTGAGTCAGGATGCCCACAATAGGTCTCCCACTAACAGCCTTTTCCATATTACACTCAGGGAAGTTGAATTGGCAATTGAGAAACTGCTCCCGAATAAGGCTCCGGGTCTGGACAAGCTCCCTGGAGATCTTTTTCGTTCCCAGCCAAAAATTTGGGCCCCATACCTGATGGTTCTGTTTAATGCTGTCTTACAAGGCTCCCCAGTACCTGAAACTTGGCTGGGAGCTGAGATTGTTCCAATCTTTAAAAAGGGCTGTCCACTCGCCCCATCAAACTACAGACTTATTAGTTTACTCGATACGACTCAGAAGTTGATGGGCCGAATTCTACTGGAGAGATTACTGGGCTGGATGGAGGAAAATAAAACCTTGACCACCCTTCAAGCCGAATTCAGATCAGGGGTCTCGACTTTGGACCAGATCTTTCGCCTGCAGGTCCTATACTGGAAAACTGCAAGAGTAGAGGGTGGCAGCCTCTACCTTGTTTTTGTGGACCTGCGGGCCGCATTTGATCTGGTTCCTAGGGAGAGGCTCTGGAAGGTGTTGGAGGAACTTGGTCTTCCTCCTTACTTATTAGATGCCCTAATCCGACTTCATACCGGGAATTATGCCCAGGTGAGGTGTGGGAAAAACGGGGAATTATCTGACCGCTTCCCTGTTACCCGGGGCGTACGCCAGGGTTGCGTACTGGCACCTACACTCTTCAGTTTGTATGTTAATGGCCTGATAGATAGACTTAATTGTGTCAGGGACAACGATGCCCCACGCCTGGCCACTGGTAGGGTGCCCGCTCTGATGTTCGCGGACGACACCTTGTTGTTGTCGCGGACATCATCGGGCATCCAGCGGGTTTTGGACGGCTTTGTCTCCTTTTGTGCCTCGCGGGGATTGGAGATCAACTTGGAGAAAACCAAGTTCATGATCTTCAACCCTCCGAGGCACACCCGTCCAAACCCCATACTGAATGGAACCCCACTTGAGCGAGTCAAGACCTTTATATACCTGGGGGTGACTTTGACTGAGCATTTTACTTGGGACCATCAAGCCTCTAAATCCTCTTTGAGACTTGCACAGATCATGGGTGGTGTAGGTAGACTCCATAACGCCTCAACCTTTAAATCGGCTACCCCTGCCCTAGAGATATACAGAACACAGGTTAGGTCTGCTGCTTTGTATGCTGCCGAACTCTGGGGACATACTAATGCATGTAACTTAATGAAAGTAGAGCAGTCCTTTATGCGACATCTGTTCGGCCTCCCACAAAGCACACCCCTCCTACCATTACGTTTGGACCTGGGTCTGGAACCTATCTCTGACTTGGTGGCTGCACGTCCCCTGCTCTATTGGAGAAGGCTTTGGTCTGTCCCGGAGCTTGAACCCTTTAGAGCAGAATTTAACACCATTTGGGGACAGCTAAAGAGCAAGAATATACCGTGGCTGGTACATGTTAAGACTCTTTTTGATCAAATTGGCCTTCCCCAACTGTGGGACACACCGGAGCACAGCTGTATGAGGATACAAAGGACTGTACTGGTGGCAGCTGTAAAATCGTACAATCTTAAATTGTTACATTGTTCTACTTCCCTGGGCAGACTGTCAACTGAGTTCCTTACAATAAAAGTCGAATACAGGACGGAGGTGTTTCTGGACTTGGTGCAGCCTCCACTAGCAAGAAAACTGTACATCCAATTGAGGCACGGCTCTTTACCGGTAGGGGCACTGACATCCAGATGGGCAAAAACGACAAATGCCAACTGCCCTGCCTGTAATTATGCCAGTGAAGACATTGTACATATTCTTTTCTTTTGCCCAGCATATAGTGACATTCGAAAATGCTGGATTATCCCATTATGCAAAAATCTTGGCTTCCGACACTGTGCACACGCTTGTAGAGTGCTAACTTATGACACTGCCCCTCCCATTGTTTTTGCCGTCTCCCGGTTTCTATTAGGCATGTGGCGGAGAAGAACCATTTTTATCTACAAGAAATAACGCATTGTTGCTTTTATCCTCTACTATTCCTTTGATAACCAAAGTTTAATAACTTTTTAATTCTAATGTATCTATGTTTTATTATTGTGCTTGTATATATTTTATTGCACTTTTATGGTCTTTGACCGAAATAAAGTTATCAAAGAAAAGGTAGTGTTCAGTGCCTTACTAAACTTGTCACCAGTTGTCTTGCTTCCAAAGAAGATATTAACCTACAGAGCGCTGTGTTTTAAAGCTACACTCTATAGCTGGATAGCTGGATTGTGCCTCAGTCCCCTGAACCCCCTCCTGTCATCTGCAGCCTAGAGATAAGGCCAAGAAGGCTGACCTACACACTGGCAGCAGTATGGACACTGCTTAGTTAAATCATTAGCAGCAGAGGCAAGGTGCAATAAGCGGTCCCTCACAGGAGGCAGGGTTGCCTCCAGATGCTGCTGATAAGGAGCCACCATTTGTTCAGGAGTGGCTAGAATAAAGGGTGGTACGTTTTTTTCCAATAATGCTATATGGAGTGACACGGTATGCCCCAAAACAAATTCAGTTAGCGTCTAATTTGAGGTGCACCACAACCACTCTCCATCTAATATGGTTATCCACCAATTTCTACCATTCCATTACCACGTGAATGATAGAGGGTGAACATGTAGTGTCTGGTGCCTGCCTGTACGAAAAATTGCTTTAACCCATTTCCACATGAACAGCACTCCATTGTCTGAAACACACTCTTTAGAATAACCTTCTTTAAAGAAAATATACAGTAGAAAAACTATGGCTCTTCCTCACAGACCCTTCTACTGCCCACTCTGATCTATGCGCCCTTAACACTATTGCAAATCTGAGCTTTCAGGCAACACCTGAAATGGATCTAGGAACTCTATTCCTGTTGTATCTCAAAATGTCTCTGATATGGAGGAAAATGAAGGGTAAGTGAACTTAATAAATGAAATGATGAAACAAAAAAGAGGTCTACTTTTTGGCATCATCTTTTTATTATTCTGCATAAAATATGATAATAAATAATAAGATCAAGAGATAAGGCAGTATATCAACTATATGAAATGTGCCACAAACAGCCAGGCATGTGCAAACCAACACAACAAACCACATTATTCATGAGTCTTTTTTTAAAGAAAAAATCCCAGCGTTTAGTGAACACGATGAAAAGAAATATATAGCTTTTTCTTACCCTGTTGGTAAAGGTTCTAGAGGATGGAGGCGAAGTCTTCCCTGTAGTTAGACATTATAATATGGTAGACACATATAAATAGTAACAAAAGAGTAGCGGAGAAAAAGGAAGTCCATGATGCCTCTAGTATACGCCTGCGGGCAGGGAAATCGATGGTGTCCCTGAGATGGAGCATCCTTTATGATTGCAAAATCCCCATACATAAAAAGATAGGCTCCTTATGTGTGAAGACTGCACACTTGTAAAGATACTACTCATAAATCCCTTTGTGAAAACAAAACAGTTGTAAACTTACACAAAAGTATACCTTTACCTTTGTGAATCAGGCCCTGAGTTCTGTTTGAAGATTTTTTCTCAGTAGTTCACTAAACCACACTTCCCACTTATACCTTTATTATAGTTTTATGCACGTCCCACTCTGTGAAGGTGCCTTGCAGCACAAATTATTTCCCAGAGCCCATGACACTATCTAGTTAAGAAAGTTAGACCCTACTGCAGCCATTGTGAGCTGCATCCTTTCTTCCACATCTCCCACATCCTGCCCTGTGCCTTCCTGCCCAGCCTCATGAAGAACAAAGGAAAACCAGTGCTCAGCTAGTCCTTGGCCAAGTCCTCCCCAATGTATTTAAATATTACAATGTGCAATGCACATCAAATGCCAGGGTGGCAGCTTGAATGTGCAGCAAACAGATGTGACAGGCAGGTTTCTTATGGTAACATGATAATGATGCAGCGCGACTGATCTTCAGATTACCTAGACAGGCCCATGCCTCCCCACTACTGCGCAGGCTACATTGGCTCCCCATAAAGCAAAGGGCGGAATTTAAAAGTTTATGCATCGCCCATAAGGCAATCTATGGGCAGGCGCCTGCCTATATAAAAGAACGACTTGAGGTCTATAATCCCAAACGAGCACTGAGGTCTTCCAACTCCCAATTGTTGTCTTGTCCGCGTTTCAAAATGGCAACCAAGGGAGGGAGATCTTTTTCAGTCCAAGTCCCACAGTTGTGGAACAAACTACGGGAGTCCCTTCGTAAAGAAGTAAATCTTCTTCACTTTAGGAAGTCATTGAAAACACTTTTATTTAGGGAAGCTTTCTGTTCCATTTGAGTTGTTGTTATATCTGTACCTTCTGTTTACCCACTCAGCTGTTGTGACTGCTTCTGCCATGAGCGCCTAGACGGTGATTTGGCGCTATATAAACCTCAGATAACAATAACAATAACAATAAACATTGAAAATAGTCAATCATAGATCTATCAGTATCGCAATCTCTTTATGTAGGAGAGAGTGTGGATATAGAGGACATAATAGGGGTACAGATAGAGAATAAGAAAGGCGTCAGGGGTGCTTACAGAGTGGAGGGTGGGTGGATACTGTTGTTTTGTAGGAAGCTGGAGGGTTAGTAGGGTCAAGAGGTAGAGGTCTCTTGTGCATGAGGATGCTAGAGTGCTACTTTGAGTTGTGGCATGGGCCCCAAAAGGTCTACCTTGACCATGTCTCTAAAAGAGAAATAGTGTCACGAATCCAATTCAGAAGTCAATGCCCAATAGAAGATGTTCCCCTGGCTGGCACAATGCAGCGAATCCTTCACATCTGTGTGTGAATCCATGATTCACTGAGTGGATTCATTCTTATGTCTCATGTTTTGAGTGCTCCAGTTACATCACTGCTCCCATGTGCAGAGGGATGCAGGTAAAGGCAACTTAGTTTCATCATTTGTTATGAAGACATGCTGACCTCTGGAAGTGGTGACCATCGAAAAGCTGAAATCACTGGTGAGGTTGTTAAGCTATTTCAGTATTATTTTAATTCTGTCACAGGCCAGCCTGAAGTGAAAAGCCTTTCAGAGGCAGCCAGCTGTCAGAGGTGAGCCCATCAAGGACTGCACACCTGCCCAGCTGGCATCTCTTTCTGAAACAGCTGGCATTAAAACCACCGCTGTGCCAAGCATTCCCTATGCCATGCTTTGCATCAGCATTTGAAAGAGATTCTGGTCACATCAGTGCCACAACATCCGCTTGATGCAGAGCTGTCCCTGTCCAGGTGAACAAAGGCAGGACACAGCAGGCTCTCTGACTGTCCACGCTATTGTTTGGTCTTCTGAGCCTTTACGAAGAGTCATCTAATAGTGAGGTAAGCAACACTAAAGCGCAAATTATTATACATTAAGCGCTATATAAGTACAAACCTTTGTCCTCCTCTATCCATCTGCTATCATTCCAAATCCAAATAACTGACTAACCTATCCACCACTTAAAATGTACTTGCATGTTTCACTGTACTAATTCAACACTAATCCTCTATGGGTTACGGAGTAGCGTGCTACTCGCCGAAAAAGCGCTTTGACGCCTCGTATGGGGTAGTAAGTGCTATATAAATGCAATTACAATACAATACAATACAACAAAACGCACTGTTGTAAGGTACTAACAGGTGATGTTCGCACGCAGATATACCGCCTATCGTGCACTGCATGGCGTTTGTTATTGGTGCTGTGGGGAAGTGCAAAATACTGCCTGAAAGTTGTGGGATTTCCCATGAGAGAGAGATGAGCTGCATGAAGAAAAGGAAGAGTGTGGGTCTTGCACGATAGTCTCAATACCATGACCCCCCCAATCCTTTGACCCCATGCATTTCCTCAAGTCCACTCTTAGACAGCCATCTACCTAGTAATAATGGTGGTTGGGTGCTCTTCTGAGGAAACGCTGCATTCCCAGGGCGGAGGAACTGGTCGCTTCCACCGCCGGCATCCAAACCATGAAACACCTCTTGGCTTGAGGTCAACTTTCTAAAACAGATCTTGTAAATTATTAAATAACAACAATAACAACTCATGCTGCTGATAAGGGTTCTTCTTTTACAGAAGAGGCATTGTATTGAACTCAACAGAGCCTGTATGCCCTCCTGGCCGCATTATTATAAGAACATTGATTTGCATTCCAAAGTATGTGATTCTAAATTCTTGTTGGTCTTGTGTCTCATTTATGCAGTTCATTCGTTTACCTTTGATCGCTAGGGATCCATAACACATTTCCAATAAGATGAATCATTTCAGCCCAAGGGGACTTGGGACTCTTTGATGCAGCAAATGGCAGCAGCTCCAGAGTGGATTTCACCATATGCCCCTGTCCACTCTCAAATTCCCTGCCCACTGCTATATTCCCTCTCACTTACCATTGCAGTATCCTCCTCTCCCACTGGTGCTCTCTTCCACACATTGTGGGGTGGACAAATTATCTCTTCCACATATCATGGAGTGGACAAATGATCTCTTTCACACATTGTGGAGTGGACAAATGATCTCTTCCACACATTATGTAGTGGACAGGTAATCTCTTCCACACATTTTGGAGTGGACAAATGATCTCTTCCACGCATTGTAGAGTGGACAAATGATCTCTTCCACACATTGTGGAGTGGACAAATGATCTCTTCCACATATTATGGAGTGGACAAATGATCTCTTCCACACATTATGGAGTGGACAAATGATCTCTTCCACACATTATGGAGTAGACAAATGATCTCTTCCACATATTGTGGAGTGGACAAATGATCTCTTCCACACATTATGGAGTGGACAAATGATCTCTTCCACACATTTTGGAGTGGACAGGTAATCTCTTCCACACATTTTGGAGTGGACAAATGATCTCTTCCACGCATTGTAGAGTGGACAAATGATCTCTTCCACACATTGTGGAGTGGACAAATGATCTCTTCCACATATTGTGGAGTGGACAAATAATCTCTTCCACATATTGTGGAGTGGACAAATGATCTCTTCCACGCATTGTGGAGTAGACAAATGATCTCTTCCACATATTGTGGAGTGGACAAATGATCTCTTCCACATATTGTGGAGTGGACAAATGATCTCTTCCACGCATTGTGGAGTAGACAAATGATCTCTTCCACATATTGTGGAGTGGACAACTGATCTCTTCCACGCATTGTGGAGTAGACAAATGATCTCTTCCACATATTGTGGAGTGGACAAATGATCTCTTCCACATATTGTAGAGTGGACACATGATCTCTTCCACACATTATGGAGTGGACAAATGATCTCTTCCAAACATTATGGAGATGGACAAATGATCTCTTCCACACATTATGGGTGGACAAATAATCTCTTCCACATATTGTGGAGTGGAAAAAGTATCTCTTCCACATATTATGGAGTGGACAAATGATCTCTTCAACATATTATGGAGTGAACAAATGATCGCTTCCACATATTGTGGAGTGGAAAAATGATCTCTTCCACATATTGTGTAGTGGAGAAATGATCTCTTCCACACATTATGGAGTGGACAAATGACCTCTTCCACACATTATGGAGTGGACAAATGATCTCTTCCACATATTGTGGAGTGGAAAAAGTATCTCTTCCACATATTATGGAGTGGACAAATGATCTCTTCGACATATTTTTTTTTTTTTTTTTTTTTGTTCCTCATCTCAACCATGGCTTAGTTCGTCAGTACCGTGGACAGGGAAGAATGGAATATGAGAAGTAAACATGCTGTCTCAGTCCAAGACTCGTTGTTGTGTAATCGTAATGCGGATCCGTCAAAACCCTACAGCAATGTCATTCTCCCAACTGATCCCTGCCCCTTGTGTACCGTTTGACAGATAATTACCATTAACCAGTTTCCACCATTGCTATTACCACCAATTTGCCTAAAAGGGCGAAGATGTTAAAGCGAAAAGAGTGTGTCATGGCTTCGTAATCTTTGGAACTGGGGGAAAAAAAAACAACAAAAAAAAACCCCAGCTCAAATTATTGGGACCAATCGAGTTTCAGCCAAAAAGCTCTTTTGTCAGGTTTTCCAGCCCTGGAAAGATCCATTTTTGATATTTGTAGCATAGAGGAACACCAGTCATGTAACGACGGAGGAGAAACCTCTTTCCAACGCTTGCAGATTTCACGTCAAGCCACCAGCATAGAGTAGAACAAAAGGTTGTTATTTGGACTTCGCTTTTTGTCCACTACTCCAAAAATTACTAGCCGGAGATCTATAATCACGGTAGAGCCTATTGAAGATGTTAATTTATTGCCTATTGATTGCCAGTAAGATGTTAAATGTGTGCAATCATAAAACATATGTGCGTCCGAGGCTGCCACTTGGCCGCAACAGGCACAGGCCACTGGTTCGCCTGTTGAAAATTTAGACAATCTCTGAGGAGAATAATAAGCCTTGTGAAGGGTATAAAGGTGCTTTCTACGAAGCCAAGCAGGTTTGACAATATCCCAAAGAACATTGCAGGATGTTAACCATAGTTCATGCAAGTTTATTGCAGGCAACAGGGAGCCCCACAGTTGGTCTGGAAGAGGGAATTCCCCATCAATCTCCTCTAAAATTAGATTGTAGAAGAAGGAGACCTCCTTCGGTGCAGGCGTCTTGTCAAGTAAAGAAGATTCCAGTTGGCTACTTCCACCTAGAGGTGGTTGTTGGCAACGAGAAGGCCCAGTTCTTTGTGCTTGTGCCCAACTTGAGATTTGTAAAAAATTTAATCTAGAAAAATTAGGGCCCACCTTACTCACTAGATGTTCACAGGAGAACATATCCCCCTCAAAAAACAGGTCTCCCCATGTAGAGATTCCAGCGTCTTTTAATGGACTTATCAGTACGTCGTTAGTCCAGCCAGGAGGAGCAGGGAGATCCCATATAGGAGATCTATTAGAGTGATAGCCAATTTTGGTGGTGACTCTGAGATTATACCAAGTTCTTGCAAGGCCCTGCAACACCTTCAGTTTGATCTTCTTAAAAAATTTGGGGTCACCAAACTTGAATAGAAACCCCAACTGACTTAGACCTTCACACTGTAATAGTGTTGAAAACATCAACCCGATGCCTCGATCTAATGGAGTTTTAAGTAGCATTGGGGCGTGTGTCAACTGAAAGGCCCAAGCATAAATCTGGAGGTCTGGACCAGCCAAAAAACCCTTCTCCCTACGACGCCTCAGTTTCCTCCAAGCTATTCTTGCACTCTTGTTCTTCCAGACAAATGAGGTGATGTCACTCTGCATCTTTGCTATCAATGTTTTATCAAAATAGAGTGGTACACTATTGAAAATAAAAGTCAACCTAGGTAAAATAGACATTTTAACTAAGTTTGACCGGCCCAGGAGCGGTAGTGGAAGATGTCCCCAGGAACTCATTAGTTTCCTACATTCTTTAGCCACCAAAGTAAAGTTAGTAGAGGCGATCGAATTGATATCCTTGACAATTTTTATGCCAAGATATCTCATGTTGTCACAGGGTTTCACAGGAAGCCCCGTTACTACGCTGTTCCACACCATAACCTCGGTCTTGGTGGCATTTACTTCATAGCCAGAGATGTTACGAAATTGTCGTGCTAAGTTTATGACTGTCGGAAACGCAGTGCTGATATCTGAAGTTATAATCATGATATCGTCAGCATACAGGGATACTTTTTTCCCCAATCTCTATATCTGAAAGGTATGATGTTATTATCCTCCCAAATTATTTGAGCAAATGGCTCAATAAAGAGATCGAAAAGCAGGGGCGATAGCGGGCAGCCCTGTCGTGTACCCCTTGTGATAGTAAATGGTTCCGACAGTCCGCCATTAACCAAGACCGAAGCCGATGGATTATGGTATAACAGTTCCACTGCTCTGCGGAAAGCCCGACCCAATCTGAATTTTTCCAAGGCCCCCGACAGGTACACCCAGTTGACCCTGTCGAAGGCCTTGGCTGCGTCCAACGTGAGAATAGCTAAGGGTATCGATGAGCTAGTTGCCATATCGATCGCTCCTAGTCAGGTCGTACGTCACTTCAAAGAGCTGGCGACCTTTAACAAAGCCCTTTTGATTGGAATGTAGGACTGAGGGAGCGACCTGCCCCAACCTCTTAGCTAGAAGTGACGCGAAGATCTTGTAGTCGGCGTTGAGTATTGAAATAGGGCGATACGAGCCGCAGGCGGTGGAGGCCTTTCCAGGTTTCAAAATGAGCGTGATCGAAGCTTTATTCCACGATGTGGGCAGTAAATCACCCTCCCTCAAAACTTGATTGAATAACTTGGCAAGAAAGGGAGCAATATCAGCCACAAGATGTTTATATATCTCGGCGGGCAGGCCATCTGGCCCCGCCGCCTTTCCACACTTGCTGTTAAGTATAGCAGTTGATACCTCTTCTGCCGTTATAGCCTGATCTAGAAAAGCGACTTGTTCTGTAGAGAGCAATGGCAGCGAGATTTTACTATGCCAATTCTTTACATTTTCAGAGGAGATGTTATTATCCTCTTGGTAGATAGCCTGGAAGAATTCTTTAAAGTCTGACCTGATTTCTGGGTCAGAAGATACTGTACCGGAGCTAGTAATTATAGACCCAATATTGTTACGGGTCTGATCAGTTCTAGACTTCCAGGCTAGTAATTTACCCGCCCCTTCACCAAATTCAAAATGGGCTAATTTACTAGCTTCCCACCTTTGCAAAATGCGCTGGTTAAGTAGAGAAGCTAGTTGCCCTTTGAGCTTCATCAACTCCTCCCGTTTAGCCAGTGTAACATACTCAGGGGCTTTCTTGAGATCTTCTAACTCTGATTGGGCTGTCAATAGGTTAGCCTCTATCAATGCGACCTCTTGGGTATACTGTTTCTTTCGAAACGTAGTTTTGTTCTTAATGACCCCTCTCAAAGAACATTTAAAAGCAACCCATACTGTACTGGAACAAGCAGAACCGATGTTAACTTTAAAGAATTCTTGCGTTTCTACTCTAATATACTCCACATCGTCAGGAGATGTAAGGAGAGACCTATCGATAGACCATGACCGAATCGGGGGTTGAGATTGTAATTCAAGATCTAAAAGTACCGCCGAATGATCCGACAGATGAGATGGTAAGTAGGTTACGCTCCTAACTGAATTAATCAGAACTCTGCTTACTAGAAAGAAGTCGATCCTAGATCTATGACGATATTTGTAGTTTCGAAAGGAAAAAACGGTTTTCTGTCCCGACCTTGCTCTCCAAATGTCAATAATTCCATATTGATGCATGGATTTAAGTAAGAAGTCTCTGGATTTAGAGAGAGCAAGTTGTCGGCTAGAAGTGGACTTATCCAGCAGGGGATCGAGCACAATATTAAAGTCTCCCGCTATTATCATTGGTTCTGGAAAATGCAAGAGCTCAGAAAAAAGCGAGGCCAGGACAGAGGGGTCATCTCGGTTAGGCCCATAGTACCCTACGAACGTGAGGCGTGAACCACCTATCATGACAGCCGCAATAGCCCACCTACCCAAGGGCTCAACCTTCTGCTTTAAGAGTCTAGTAGTAATAGTTTTTTTAAAAGGATGGTAACCCCTCTAGTGTTAACTGTTTGAGAAGTGGTAACAGATAGACCTATCCACCTGTTTGTTTTTACCAGGTCTAATACTTCAGCTTCAACTAGGTGTGTCTCCTGGAGTATAATGACCTGCGCATCAAAATCATGCATATATTGTAAAATCGTGTTTGATCTAGGTTTGGTGCGCAGGCCATTAACGTTCCAGGAGAGAATCTTAATGGTACTCATAGTTAATATTTCTAGTAAGGCTGGACCCTGCTAACTTACACCCCTTGGTACTACTTGAAGATGCAAAATCCGTCCATTTTTTACATATGAAATTGTCAACAGCCAATTTGGAGATGAGAAACTTTTTGTGTTTATTTACCCTAATCCTCACCCACGTGAAGCCCACCCCCCCTCCCCTGAGGAACCCTTGATTGACCAGCCGGAACAGGTCCGGTTTGTGATACCCCTGACCCAATCTAGGCTCAGGCGAAGCGTTGTTAACTGTAGTGTTGAGGACTAAGTAAGTCTAACTAGAGTTAAGCCTGTTATGGCCACACTCAAAATTAATTGAGTTGTATTGAATTGTAACTCTACAAAGGTTTTAGTGATTTATGTGTTTATTTATTCCCCTTGTTTTTTTTTCCTTTTTACCTTTTTTTTTTTAAATCGCTTTTTTTTTTTCAATTATTTTTACTTTCTTCTTTCTAATTTATCTTATTTTTCTACTCTTTTATTGGGAATGTTTATGTCAACCTAAAGTTATAATATAATCATTCGTGCATAAACTCTAAGTCTAGCCTATCGTCAACTTTTAGAGGTGCCAATATTCATCAATAGCTCATCTGCAGCCTGGACTGTACGAACGTTGAACATTTTGTTGTTAAACATGATCTTCAGTGCCGCAGGAAAACTTAGCTGCACAGATGCCCCCAAGTTCCTAAAGGCCTCCATTCTCCTACCCAGTTCCCACTGTCTATCAAGGGTTACCCTTGACAGATCAGATCGTATTTGGAAAGAAAAACCCCCTCCAGTCAGGGATTTTTGTTTGAGGGCTAAGTTAAGAATGTGATCCTTCAATAGGAAAGTGTGAAAGTTCACCAGAATCTTCCGGGGCTTCGTCCGCTGCGAGTTCCGCCTGAAGGGATCCCTGTGAATCCGCTGAATGTCTACATTCAGTTCCTCCTCTGTATGCGTTAGATTTAGAGATTTTTTAAGGAGTTGGATGATATACGGCTTGATGTCAGTTCCTTCACTTCCTTCAGGTACATTCAGGATGCGGATATTACAGCGCCTCGCATTGTTTTCCAGGACCTCCATTCTATCAGCCAGTGTAATGTCCTCTCTTTTGAGTTTCGCTATATCTTCCTTAGCACTTTCTAATTCTAGAGACATTGCGGCAGTTGTTTCTTCCTACGCCCCAGTTCTTGAAAAAAGCCCGTCTATTTTGTTATCTAATGATTCGCAGTATGTCCTGATCTCTTTCTGAATTTTCGATGACTCCTCAAAACCACGTTTGATATCAGCCGACAGATTAGAAAACACAGTCAATACTGAGGAGAGATCTGGGGGTATAACAGAGGCAGTAGTGCTGACAAGTAATTGTGTGTCAGAACTAGGAAGAGGGATGTGAGCCAGTTGTAACTGAATATTCTGATTCACATTTAAGGAAGCCTCAGATTGTAGTTGTTGATTCCCTAACTCTACTGGCTCGAGACATGTGTCCGATTCCGAACCGGTATGTTTGCCAACGAGGCTACAGTCTTCCACTTCCGTGATACTAGTTGATGCCGCCGGTATCAAGACAGGCTTATTAAGACTTGAAGAACTGATAGGGCTGTTGCTGCTATTAATACGCTGATCAATTGGTGCCTCTAAGGAAAGGATAGTCGGATCTACATTTGCTAGTGTAATATCTGTCAATGTAATATCGGTAGATAGGCATCCCTTCTCACCAGGTTGACTCTCATTATGTAGCTCCTTTTCCATATTTTGAGAACAAGAGACTGAAGAGGCCACACAGCCAGCTGAGCTAGTATTTGTATCTGAAGGTACACAAGCAGGGGGGGACTGCTCTGCGCAAGGTTCAAAACCTGAGGTATGGCCTTAAAATAAGACCGCAGAGAAGGTGTTATTTTTGAACCTGAATCCAGAACTGATTTTACTACCTTGGATTTCTTGGCTCGTTTAGGTTTGACCTCTGAGGAGAGGTAGGAAGAGGGTTTAGATGACGTTTTAATGGCGCTACTGGTACTACTGCTGTTGTTAGCAACTATTGCGCTGGCTGGGTTAATTGGTTTAGGTCCCACAGCAATATTGTCCTGGTCCTCCCCCCCAATCTCCTGAGTGGTTTCCAGAGCTGAGGCACCAAACGAGTTTAGTTTTTCACGATTAGTCTTCCCCCCCTGGTTATGATGTAAGTTCAGGTTCTTAGCGGCCCTTTTTCCTCTACACCCCTTATTAGTTATTGCTGAACTCAATTTTGAGGAAAACTCAGGTTGGTTTGAGTTGTGACTTCTAAGGGAATATGGATTTTTAACCAAACTAGTCCTCTGCTTTACGGACCCTGGACCCAGTTTTAGCCCTTCCTCAAGCCCAACTAATCCCTCTTCAAGTCCCTCTTCAAGCGTCTCTTCTAGTGCCCTCAGAGGTTGAACGACCACTGTCCTCTCCTCTCCTTGGCTCCCCTTCACCTTATTCGTTGTTGGCCTGGGTATGACGAACTCCACCGCTGCCTCCGTTGCTGTTACCGCTGCCGAAGCCAAAGTTGACACCAAAGTGGATACGGTTGTACCAGCAGAATCTCCTGATGCCGCCTTGCCCCCCTTCCTGCCCGCAACCTCGGAGTAAATATCTCTACAGAGGGAGCGCACTTGCCTCCCACGACGGAGCTCCAGGGCAGCCCGGTGCCACTTCCACGGCACTGCCGGCGTCCGAATCCGTGTCTGCTTCGGGAGCTGAAGCGGCAACGAAGCACTCGGGAGAGCTCGAACAGGCGCCGAGTCAGCCTGAAACACGCCCCTGTGGACGTGCATGGAAAATGAAAGGAGACCGGGTCAGACGGCCAGACGATCGGAGGGAAACTCTTCGTTTTCGGTAAAAAAGGGGTAATTTCCCAAACAAGAGTGCAACCAGAGATAGCAGAACCGATAAAAATGCTGATGCTCGACGGGAGCCCTCATTCGCAAGAGAAAAAATCCAAACGCACCGCTAAAGCCCAGAGCGGAGTACCGCGGCAGCTAGCCTGCTGCCGCCATGGTCCTCCCCCAAGATAAACCCATAATCGATAGCAACATTGTCCGTGGACAAATGATCTCTTCGACATATTATGGAGTGAACAAATGATCTCTTCCACATATTGTGGAGTGGACAAATGATCTCATCCACACATTATGGAGTGGACAAATGATCTCTTCCACACATTGTGGAGTGGACAAGTAATCTCTTCCACACATGGTGGAGTGGACAAATGATCTCTTACACACATTATGGAGTGGACAGGTAATCCCTTCCACACATTTTGGAGTGGGCAAATGATCTCTTCCACACATTGTAGAGTGGACAAAGGATCTTTTCCACACATTGTGGAGTGGACAAGTGATCTCTTCCACATATTGTGTAGAAGACAAATTATCTCTTCCACATATTGTGGAGTGGAAAAATGATCTTTTCCTCATATTGTGGACTGGAAAAATGATCTCTTCCATATATTGTGGAGTGGAAAAACGATCTCTTCCACACATTATGGAGTGGACAAATGATCTCTTCCACATATTATGGAGTGGACAGGTAATCTCTTCGACACATTTTGGAGTGGACAAATGATCTCTTCCACATATTGTGGAGTGGAAAAATTATCTCTTCCATGCACTGTGGAGTGGACAAATGATCTCTTCCACACATTGTTGAGTGGACAAATGATCTCTTCCACACATTGGGGAGTGGATCTGGGTTTTCTCTCCCTGAGGTGTTTGGCATTAGGTGATCCCTTGCGTCCAGTTTAAAGTTCTGAGGGCCTTCAGAGAACCTTTTAAAGGGACTGAGGCTAAGGGAAACATTCACTGCAAGATTCCTACCTTGGTTTGCCCTGCTTTGACCAGCCTCCTGTCCTTAGGCACCAGCATAAGATCATTCTCCGACGGTTTTAGTCCTCCCAGGTCCAACAATTGAACTTTAATAAGACATGACATTGAAATTCTTCTCCTTGTTTTAATTTTAGTTTTGATAACAGCACTTCGTCACCTTATCAAATTAGGAGCCTTGCCATGTAAGCCTTCCTGTATAAGGGCTGCTTCGGAAAAGATAATATTTTGCCTAAGCCTTCATTCCAAATGCAAGTTCCATAAAGAACAGAATGTTGTTTCCCAATCTTATTGCGCCAGTCCCGTATTAGATCCGGAGGAACGGCTTCTTTTTCTGGAGTTAATCTTAGGGGTGAAACCATTTAGTGGCAAAGTGGCAGTCTGGGTAATCAATGTGGCATTGATTAGGCCTCAGAACCTGTGCTTCCATTCTTATTAGTAGGATCAGCATAGTGAGTGACTGCCCTGACTTATCAACAAACACAAGAAGATGATGGATGGAGCGCTGAAACTTTACAGACACTCACCCCTAGTCACAGATCAGCCCTCACCTGTCATGCTAGCGTGAATCCAGTGGCAAAGTGAGCAAGGGGCCCACATCTGGGCATACCTTGCCAACTTTGGGAAAACAAAGCAAACACAAGGAGATAATGGACGGAGCACTGAAACTTTCTAGACACTTGCCCCCAGTCACAGATCTGGGTTGAATCCATCATCGTTCTTCAGCTCACTTCTCCACCTCAGATCAGATCCAGCTATTTGCAAATCAGTCTTGACCCGGATCCTCATGGGAATAGTCCAGCCCGAACTGCCAAGCCAAATCTTCCCTGAACCAGAAACAAGCATCCTGGGACCGGTTTCGGGGTAACCCCCCTCATCAGCCAGGCTAGCGGGAATCTAGTGGTAAAGTGAACAAGGGACCCATGTCTGGGCATATCATGTCAACTTAGGGCAAACACAAGGAAATGATGTACAGAGCGCTGAAACTTTTCAGACACTCACTTCCAGTCACAGATCTGGGTTGAATCCATCATCCTTCTTTAGCTCACTTTGCCACATCAGGTCAGGTCTAACTGTATGTAAATCAGTCTTGACCCTGTGCCTCATGGGAACAGTTCAGCCCGAACTGCCAAGCCAGTTCTTCCCTGAACCTGCAACAAGCATCCTGGGACCGGTTTTGGGGTAACCCCCCTCATCAGTCAGGCTAGCGGGAATACAGTGGCAAAGTGAGCAAGGGACCCACGTCTGGGCATACCCTGCCAACTTAGGGCAAACAAGGCCAACAGCCTACCGGCAGCATTGTACCAACGGTATGCCCCCCAGCTAGCGGACCATCTAGTGGAGGTGTATAATGAGGCATAAGGTTCTGGTGGGACTTACCGTTGTCCCTTATGGGCCGAATAGCAATAAAAAAAATATTGCTTTGCCCAGATGTCCCCACACACTGCAACACTCATTTTATGCCATTCCTATGAGTTACTTTAGAACGTTAGACCAACTTCTCACAAATAGTTTGTGGGGTAGTGGGTGCAGACGGGTATGCTTACAGACGCTGCAGCGACTGGAGGTCCCATGCATGGAATTGGCTTCCCAGCTCCAACATGCGGTGCACTGGCTGGACTCAGATAATAATAGGGAGACCGATCTATTGGCGGGCACCCATGCCGGATACACATTACCAGAACTAATAATTTGTGGGGAGGTGTCCCCTCGCAAATCCTGTACATTGTGCTGCATGTAGCTGGGATATGGGAACAAGTGGTTTGCATGGTGGTTCAACACGCCCCATATGCCCCGGATATGCCTCTATGGTCATTGCGACTGTTTGCCCGTATTGCGGATTCAATGTCTGTGTGCAGGTGGAAGGAAGGAGGGTTGCCGGTGGAACTGCGCATTCGGTTTAAGGTCCTGAGTATGACCTACAGAGCCATTGCTAAAAAGAGCGATACTGGAATTGGATCCATTATCTCCCACTATGTTCCCCCTAGAAACCTGCGTTCCTCCGGGAAGCTGCTTCTTGCAGCTCCCCGGGTACGGAAAGCCAGGTGGGGTGATAGGGCCTTTTCCACTCTGGCTCCTAAGTGGTGGAATGAACTTCCTTTGGATCTTAGATCCCTTCCATCCCTACAGATTTTTCGCAGTGCCTTAAAGACCTTTCTCTTCAAGCAAGCTTATGTTTAAGTTCTATGTCTCCCCTCTTGGTCCTTCCTGACCTTTTGCTAGGCGCCTTGATACCTTCGGGTTATTGTCCTGCGCAATACAAATTATTTTCAATTCAATTCAATTCAATAGGAGATCTGTGTACAGAGGGGAGGTTCATAACACAGGACGAAGCCAAGGATTTCTTCAACCTGGGGGCAGGACAAATTTTAAAATGTGGGAAAATCTCTAACGTTAACCGAGAAAATATCGCCAGGGTTTCCTGAAGGAGCCTCCCAGCACCAACACACCGAAGGTAATGCTATATATGGCAAGGGGAAGGTGACTAATATCCCACCTTTATATGAGCATTGAGAGATGACTTACCAAATGGGATCTTAGCAGTGAAGCAGAAATGGCATGAGGTATTGGAGGAACTGTTATCAGACAGAGAATGGGAAAGAGTACACAAAGGGGTTTGTACAGTCCGCTCCAATGCAAGATTCAAACTCCTGCAATACAATATAATTCATCAAGTGTATCTTACCCCACGTAGATTGCATAGGATTTACCCAATTGCGCAGTGCAGAGTGTCCCAGATGCAGATCAAAGGCAGCGGACTTCCTCCATATGATCTGGATATGACCTACACTTGGCCCCTATTGGGACATGGTTCTAACACACCTTCAGAGAGTTACGGGGTGAGTGTTCCCTAAAGAGATCCGACTGATACTGTTGGGCCTAATATCTATCCCTAAATACAAAACATTAAGTAGGCGTTTTCTTTCCCTAGGATTGGTGCTCACAAAGAGGCAGATTATAATAGTATGGCTCCGTCCTAACCTCCGCAGGTAGGGGAATGGATGAACGACATCTGTGAATAGGCAACGGCAGCAAAGGTATGAATGAAGTTGGTTCATTTTATTAAAAACGTAGTTTATTGATTTTTCGTACAATATAGACATAAACACAGGTGACCCAATGATCTCAGTGTTACCTCTCCTGTAGTAGGATATCCCTCGTCTAGATCTCGTTATGTGTCATATTAATGTGTCAGCTGTGAGCAATCAGTGCCCCCAATATAGCCCAATAAACCCCGCTACTTTATGCCCTCAACTCCCTTTTCTTAAAAACAGTTACTCCCTCCCTCCTCCCAGTTCTCGTCACTGAAGCATATAGCTGCAATAATCCCTTGTATCACTTGTGCTCAGGAAAACACTATATCCTAATCCTATTGATGTCCCTGTCATGCTACGGGGCTTCCCCTGCATGATGCAACACTCCAGTTAGTCCTCTCGCGTCTCATAGTCTCGTAATGCCTGTACCAATGTCTCCCATGCTGTCGCTGCTTCCAGTTCTCTATCATTGCTTCGCCTTCGCGCTTGTTGATATCGCAGCGCGCTCTCACTATTCGCCCACTTTATAAACTCATTCCTCCACCTTTTGCTGCTAGGCACTACTGTCGCTTTCCAATGTCTCGTGATTCCCGTTTTGCTAGTATGAGCCCCATGTCAATAAATTTACTCGATATTTTGTTTTTGGATGTGTCTCTCTGTTATCTCATTCAGGGTGTCTCCTACATCCATCCAGTAGGACCCCATCATTGGGAAAGACCATAGCATATGTTCTAATTCTACTCCAGCTCGTGTACATCTGGGACATGCCGCTTCCGCAACTTTAAAATATTTACAGATCCTTCCAGGCGTCAAGTACGCTCTGTCGAAAACTATAGAAATGAACTAACTGCAATCTTGCATTTCTCGAGCTCTTCCAGGCTCTCCGTATTATCTGCGGCCAGGCGGTTTCAGAGATTTCCTTCCCTATATCTACCTCTCACTTCCCTTTCAGTGTCTCCAGAGGTGTTAACCCCTCATTAAGCATTCTAGAGTAGAGACACGTGACCGCCTTAAAGGTCCCAGCTGCCATCATGGTATATTGGCAAGCCATCGTCGTCTTAGGCTCCGTAAGCCCTTCCCGCCAGTGTGCTTGTATTGCTCTTGTCAAGGCTGCATGCAACAGAAATCCCCCTCTCGGAAGATCAAATCTATCCTGTAGTGCCTGGTAGGGTAACATGACCCCATCTTCGTATAGATTACCCAAAACTTGGAGACCCGCTTCCTCCCAGGCCAATGAAGTTGGTTCATAAAGATGAAAAGCTAGAAGAAGACCTCCGGGCATGGTATCAAATGTTACGGGATCTTAAGGGGGAGCAGGACACAGGGACCCAGGAGTCTACACATAGGATGGAGGCATCGATATAAAGGGGAAGTTAGGATGAGGGTACAACATGATACAGGTCTGATACTAAGGAATAGTACATAACAACCATGTAAAAGCCCAGTATTGCTGGGATCATAGTTGGGAAGGGAGGGGAGGGGGGAGCCACACCCAAGTTAGGATTGGCATATTATCTGTAAGCATCTGGGAAGTGTATCAGAGGTGCACATGACTTCAATGAAGGAGATGCGGGTGGGAATGCAGACTCTCCCTATACAGATTTCATGATTTATACAGATAATGTATTGCAAGGCTGAAGATGATGGGACTAAACCCGATGAGATGATGGATAAAGGGGAATAGGGGACCGCCTTATTGTCTCAACATCTGGCTGTAACACTGTTTTTATTCAACTGAAATGCCAATAAAGTTAACTTTAAAAAAAAAAAATTTAGGGCAAACAAAGTAAACACAAGGAGATGATGGACGGAGTGCTGAAACTTTTCAGACACTCCTCCCCAGTCACAGATCTGGGTTGAATCCATAATCATTCTTTAGCTCACTCCGCCACCTCAGTTCAGACCCAGCTATATGCAAATCAGTCTTGACCCTGTGCTTCATGGGAACAGTCCAGCCCAAACTGCCAAGCCAGGTCCTCCCTGAACCGGAAACAAGCATCCTAGGACCGGTTTCGGGGTAACACCTCTCATCAGCCAGGCTAGCGTGAATCCAGTGGCAAAGTGAGCAAGGAACCCACGTCTTGGCATACCCTTGTGTAACACTTCCTGCTGATAGTTGCTTTTGTGTGACGCTTCTTACTGAATGAGTGTGGCTGATTAGCTGTAGTTATCCTTATGTGATGCTTCCTGCTTAATGGGTGTGGCTCATTCGCTATAGTCATTCTTGAGTGACGCTTCCTGCTGAATGGGTGTGGCTCATTCGCTATAGTTATTCTTGTGTGACGCTTCCTGCTGAATGGGTGGCTAATTCGCTATAGTTATTCTTGTGTTACGCTTCCTGCTAAATAGGTGTGGCTTACTAGCTATAGTTATTCTTGCTCAACGCTTCCTTCTGAATGGGTGTGGCTCATTAGCTATAGTCATGTTTGCGTGACTCTTCCTGTTGAATGGGTGTGGCTCATTAGCTAGAGTCATTCTTGAGTGACTCTTCCTGCTGAATGGGTGTGGAACATTAGCTATAGCTATTCTTAAGTGATGCTTCCTGCTGAATGGATGTGACTCATTAGCTACAGCTATTCTTGAGTGACGCTTCCTGCTGAATGGGTATGGCTCATTAGCTATTGTCATTCTTGTGTGACGCTAACTGCTAAATTGGTGTGGCTCATTAGCTATAGTCATTCTTGTGTGACGCTTTCTGCTGATAGTTATTCTTGTGCGATGCTTCTTGCTGAATTGGTGTGGCTCATTAGCTATAGTCATTCCTGTGTAACGCTTCCTGCTGAATGGGTGTGGCTCATTAGCTATAATCATTCTTATGTGAAGCTTCCTGCTGAATGGGTGTGGCTCATTAGCTAGAGTCATTCTTGAGTGACTCTTCCTGCTGAATGGGTGTGGAACATTAGCTATAGCTATTCTTAAGTGATGCTTCCTGCTGAATGGATGTGACTCATTAGCTACAGCTATTCTTGAGTGATGTTTCCTGCTGAATGGGTGTGGCTCATTAGCTATAGTCATGTTTGCGTGACTCTTCCTGTTGAATGGGTGTGGCTCATTAGCGAGAGTCACTCTTTAGTGACGCTTCTTGCTGAATGGGTGTGGCTCATTAGCTAGAGTCATTCTTGAGTGACGCTTCCTGCTGAATGGGTGTGGCTCAGTAGTTATAGTCATGTTTGCGTGACTCTTCCTGTTGAATGGGTGTGGCTCATTAGCTAGAGTCATTCTTGAGTGACGCTTCCTGCTGAATGGGTGTGGCTCATTAGCTAGAGTCATAATTGCGTAACTCTTCCTGTTGAATGGGTGTGGCTCATTAGATGGAGTCATTCTTGAGTGACGCTTCCTGCTGAATGGGTGTGGCTCATTAGCTAGAGTCATGTTTGCGTAACTCTTCCTGTTGAATGGGTGTGGCTCATTAGCTAGAGTCATAATTGCGTAACTCTTCCTGTTGAATGGATATGGCTCATTAGATGGAGTCATTCTTGAGTGACGCTTCCTGCTGAATGGGTGTGGCTCATTAGCTAGAGTCATGTTTGCGTAACTCTTCCTGTTGAATGGATATGGCTCATTAGATGGAGTCATTCTTGAGTGACGCTTCCTGCTGAATGGGTGTGGCTCATTAGCTAGAGTCATGTTTGCGTAACTCTTCCTGTTGAATGGGTGTGGCTCATTAGCTAGAGTCATTCTTGAGTGACGCTTACTGCTGAATGGGTGTGGTTCATTATCTATAGTCATTCTTGTGTGACGCTTCCTGCTTAATGGGTATGGCTCATTACTAATAGTTATTCTTGAGTGACGCTTGCATTTTTCACTTCAGTGTTGTAACATTGATGGTAGGACTCCACTCTGTAAATTATTGCAGCAACACTGTACTCATTTGTAAAGTTGTTTTTTTAACATTAAAACAAATAGACATTTTAAGTTTGAAAACTGAAATCACCTCCTGCCTCTCGAAGGAAGTTTGAGGCAAACTGAAATTTAAAGTTGCTTAGCTGACATTTAATGCCTTTTCTATGACTGTGCTCAGGGAATCATAAAGCACATTTCTGTTCCAAATCTATCAGAGGTAAGCCGGGCCTTTTCGAAGAACTGTGTTTTATTGTAGTGGTTTAATGACTCATTGATTGATTGCAACAAGGTGCACTTCTCAGGTACTGCTGGCTCGTGCCCACTCTCGGCAATAAAACAAAGATGTGCTGAGAATTAGGCGATAAAGAACTGTGCACGAAACTTTACAAAAGGGCATGTGCTGAGGACATTCTTTGCTCCAAGGCATGATTGGAAGCCATAACCCCTATGACTCTCTGCTCTTTACCATTCTATCTACCTCTCTTTCTATAACATAACGTGTATTTGTAAAGTGCACAGTCACCCAGAATGGTATCTTGGTGCTGAATAGTAGATGTTTATTGTCATCCAAATCAAAGGTACTCATTTTATTGACATCAGAAGGATGAAAGGCTGAGTGGACCAGGCGAGATTTGAACCTGTGACCATGAGGCCAAAAACAGACCCTTAGAGTGGACACATTAGCTCAGTAAGACGCCATGCCCAGCCTCAACCTGGTCAATTAATCCACCAGACCCGGCTATACCTCACCTATCTTCACACTATCATCTCCCTCTCTCCCTCTACCCTTCTACTACCCTGTATCTTACTCCTAGGTCCAACATTTTACCTTGTCTTTCTCCCTCTCTCTCCCATCCCTTCTCTCTTACTATCTCATCCTTATCAACTCCACCTCTCTTTCTACCTCCTTATCTTGTTGCATGTCATCTCTTTCTGCCACATAATCACCAAACCCCAGCTGTCCTCGCTCCCTCACTTCCCCATAGACTCCTCTCTGTGACTACTTATTTATTTCCCCTTTCCGTACCTCCTGCAACTTCCCTTCCTTGCCTCAGATATCTTTGTCTCTACTTAACCTCACCTAATCTACCACACCCCTCTCTTTACCTAAGTCTCTACCCCTCCCCACCTATCGCCAAATCTTCGTGTGTCTGCGCCAACTTTCTATCAATACTCCCTGTACCGCATCTATGTCTGTCTCTCTTACCTACCTCTCTCTACTTGAATCTCAGGATTTTATTTTCCTCGTTATCCCCTACCTCTGCATTTTCACATATCTACTCCCAGTCTCAACTCTGTGCCTCACCCTCTGATTGCACCTCACTGCTCGGTTTCCATTTCATCTCCTCATATCTCTGTATCACTCCTCAATCTACTCCCCCCTCCCTAGTCCTCATCTCTCTTGACCTCTTCTCTGTACCTTTCTTCATTGCCCAATACCTCACCCATCTGTTTATCTCACCTTTCTCTCTACCACTCTGCTTTTTTAGGTCTCGGCTAAGAAATCCCGTTAGGGATGCTGGCGAGATTATAGTAAGGCTTTCAAAAGTGTACCCAAACTGCGGATCGGGTACAGTGCATGTGAGCCGGGCGCGTGCACATCGCACACCATCGGCATCAGACTTCAAAGGAAGCCACTCCCCCGTCACCCAATGCCGCTCCCCCGCCCCACACGCAATGCCGAGAGTTTGTTTCTTCTGCTCACAGCATTTGGCAGCCTGTAATTGCTTTTTTGGACAAATAAACCATTATATTATTACTATATTAAGATTTATCTTAGCAATGTCACTCTGTCACCCACACTTTCTTGTTTGCACGGTTCTCTGCTGATTCGAGCCTTACTTCTTTTAATAATTATCCCAGCCACAGATCTTTAGCCCACACATTACGGTCCTGTTAAAGAAACAGAAAGGCCTAGAGCAACAGACCTTACAAATATTCAAAATGAATTACTTATACTGGCCCCACTTAGGTAACACACAAAGCAAACAGATTTCATTCCTGACATTTAAACTGAAGCTTTTATAACCAAAGTCACTCGCACTCATGTTATTTACTTTTCCAATCGAGGAAACGGAAATTCCCCCAATACTGCAGTTTGATTTTTGAAGGGCAACCAGAGTCGGTCAATTTTTCTACTAACAGATCATACCTGTTTATCGTTGTGCCAAGAAAGAAAAACCTGCCTAGAGCAACAGACCTTACAAATATTCAAAATGAATTACTAATACTGGCCCCACTTAAGTAACACACAAAGCAAACGGATTTCATTCTTGACATTCAAATTGAAGCTTTTATAACCAAAGTCACTCGCACTCATGTTATTTAATTTTCTAATCGAGGAAACGGAAATCCCCCCAATACTGCAGTTTGATTTTTGAAGGGCAACCAGAGTCGGTCAATTTTTCTACTAACAGATCATACCTGTTTATCGTTGTGCCAAGAAAGAAAAACCTGCTGCAGTAAACAGTGCATTACAAATAATGTTAGTACCTTTCTTCCACAGTGTACGATTACACAGGCGTGTGCGAGTTCAGATCCAGCGTTTGTATGTTTTAGATGTAGATTTACTGCCTCCCATCCAGCTCCTGACAATTGTATAGATCACATCACCCACAGGCATATTGGTGCCCCCGCACAGTTACATCGCGTAGCATGCCTGCCGCGCACACAAAACCAACTATAAATACATCAATACCATGAAAGGGAAGCCAAACAACAATTAATCGCGGCAACAATTGTTTTGTTTGAAACAATCGGGCTGAATTTAAGGGAAGTTGCAGTCGGGGTAATTAGGCAAAGCTGGGCAGATCATGCATGTTACACGCAGCGCAACGCGGGCGCGAGACTGCAGCAGCTACAGAGATGGACAAAGATGAGAACACTGCACCCTCTAGTGGGCGACGTGTTAACAATTTAGATGCGCACAATGCTCACGTACATTTTATGAGCAGAAAGAGACACTTGTAAAAGTGTGCCAGTGTGTTGCAAACCACGCAAAAGGTGTGATGGGCGCAGTCATCTTAACCGAACAATGCCACCCAGTACTTCTGTTGTAAATGAATGCTTCGAGGCGCTATATGAAACAATGGTGCCAGGCACTTTGTGCGCACGCGACACGCTCCGACTCTGCTGCCACTTCAGCTCACCAGGCTGCACACCCCCTCACTCTCCATATGCTCGCTCGCCTTTCCTTTGATCTCCGCCGCAAGTTCTCACAGGCTCCGCTCCCCTGCCCCCCGCATCAGACTTCAAAGGAATGCGCTCCCCCACCCCCACCACAGCAATGCCGAGAGCTGGTTTAATTTCATTTTTTTCCAGTGCCACTTGTTTACTTAGCTGGGAGCTTCGCTCGTAGTTTTGCAGAATCGAAACTTTCGCGGCAGCGGACCGAGCTTGTCTTGTTTTACATGCATTCGGGTATCAGAATTACGCTGGAATTTCAACTGATTTCTTACATTGCTGCAGTTTTCTCACTTAAAGCAGTTTCAGTCCGCAGCACGCTCTAGTACAATTTGAGGACTGACTTCTAAAACAGTGAAAACAACCCCCCAAGATTCGCACTCCCCCATTTCAGCCCCATTCTCGTGGTGAATACGGCATAGATAAAGCTTGTAGGATTTATCGACGCTGCTCTGGGATCGTACGAGAGAAGACACATTGTCACTGTGCTGTTCGGCATCAGAACGCAGAGCTCGCAAACCCCACAGCCCGGGAGGCTACCAAGCACGATGTAGCATTTAAATTCAACGTGTGACGTAGTTAAAAGATGCATACTCGTTATTCTGATGCAACAGTACTGAATGCCAGAACATATAATCATGCAAGGTTCTTGGATACATAGGTATGCTATTTGTTTTTTTCAGCTGTCTTTTTATTCTGCTGATTCAAAATGCTATGGTGAATGAGTTACCTTACATCATGAGCATTCAGTGCTTATTAGAGGCATTCATTTCAACGAACATCGCCAGTGCCAGGTGATGCTCATCTGGAAAGTAATAATAAAAAAAGTAGCCCAAAGTCAGCGCACGGACTTGAGGGCTGTTCGGCAAACACACACAATCCTACAGTCCGCTAATCGATACGTGTGCGTATTCCATTTGGCATTCAAAAACATGACTTGCCAAACATGTTCGCTATCGATACAGTAATGAATGTTTCACCTCATTAGTGCTTGAATTGAGGGTGGAGCTAGTATTTGTACCTTACATCTCCTAAAACAGGATGTTACCGACGTTCGTCAGTGGCCAGGCAGAATGGAGGGCTTTATGTGCTTGTGTGTGTCTGTTAGGGGAGGGGTGAGGGTGGGGGAAGGACATTATTGCCCTGCGTGTGCTTTGTGTTTACTCTGGTCTGTTTTACTATGGGGGCCTTGTGCTGTGTGGACACGCTCAGGGCAAGCTCGCCAGACACCTGGATTTGGGGTTGGGTCGGTGCTGCCAGACACCTCTGGCTCCTCTTAGTTGCACATCTTTCACTTGACGCAGGATGATTCCTTGACACACACTTCCTTGTTAATCTTTTTTTTCCTCCGCCATTTTGTCCTCTCATTTTCATTTAACCTGATCTCAATCTGTTCTCTGGCTTCAGCCACCCATCCTCTCTCTATAATCCTTTTCGGTCCAAATCTCATGAACTCTCTTCTCATATTTTCTCCTCCGATATCTTTCTCTACCCATGTTCCCCTCTTCGCCTCCCCTTTCACAGGCTCGCAGTCAAGAATCAAAATTATGTTTAGGGATGGCTCCACTGCTCAGCAGTGAGTATTTCATTTAACACACTGAGCCATCCTGCTACCAGAATCGTTTTGGAAGGCACAATATGGTTAGATGTCAAAGAACAGAACGCCACTTAGGTTTTTGTTTTATTGTTGAACTTTTGTACTCGAATAAATATGTTGAAAAAAACCTCGTTTTTTTAAGATGGGGAAAATTGGGTTTTTATGCGCTCTAGTAATTTATGAGGATCTTGTTGCAAAAAGTACATTGTAAAACACAGATCCAGGCACTTAAATTTTTTTTACAGGAATTCAGTTTGCAGCATTCTTTGTGTAAATCTCCTATTCATTTAATTATTTACCACCACCACCACCACATCCATCACCACCACATCCACCACCACTATGTCCACCACCACTACGTCCACCACCACCATGTCCAACACCACCACGTCCACCACCACGTCCACCACCACTACCACCACCACGTCCACCACCACCATGTCCACCACCTCCACCACCACTTCCACCACCACCACGTCCACCACCACCACGTCCATCACCACCACGTCCACCACCACCACGTCCATCACCACCATGTCCACAACCACCACGTCCACCGCCACCACATCCACCACCACCACACCCACCACCACCACCACACCCACCACCACCATGTCCACCACCACATCCACCGCCACTACGTCCACCACCACCATGTTCACCACATTCACCACCATGTCCACCACCACCACGTCCACCACCAACACCACCACATCCACCACCACATCCACCACCACCACCACATCCACCACCACCACATCCATGACCAACACGTCCACCAATACCATGTCCACCACACCACGTCCATCGCCACCATGTACACCACCACCAGGTCCACAACCACCATGTCCACAACCCCCACACGTCCACCACCACCATGTCCACCACCTCCACCACCACTTCCACCACCACCACGTCCACCACCACCACGTCCATCACCACCACGTCCACCACCACCACGTCCATCACCACCATGTCCACAACCACCATGTCCACCACCACCACATCCACCACCATCACCACACCCACCACCACCACCACACCCACCACCACCACCACCATGTCCACCACCACATCCACCACCACTACGTCCACCACCACCATGTCCACCACATCCACCACCATGTCCACCACCACCACGTCCACCACCAACACCACCACATCCACCACCACATCCACTACCACCACCACATCCACGACCAACACGTCCACCAATACCACGTCCACCACACCACGACCATCATCCCCATGTACACCACCCCCAGGTCCACAACCACCACGTCCGCAACCACCACATCCACAACCACCACCTCCACCACCACCACATCCACCACCACCACATCCACCACCACTACATCCACCACCACTACGTCCACCACCACCATGTACACCACCACAATGTACACCACCACCACGTCCACCACCACCACACCCACCTCCACCACCACCATGTCCAATACCACCACCACCACGTCCACCACCACCACATCCACCACCACATCCGCCACCACCATTTCCACCACCACCACCACCACATCCACAACCACCACCTCCACCACCTCCACCATCACCATGTCCACCACCACATTCACCACCACCGCGTCCACCACCACCACCACCATGTCCACCCCCAACACCACCACATCCACCACCACACATGTCTAATTATAACAAGCATTTGCAATGCAATAGGTCTCGCATTACTGAATGTTTGAGCTATTGGTGTTGCATTATTATTAGCAATGCCAATAGCTCAAACTTTAATAATGCGAGACCTATTGCCTCTATCTATCACCCTCACTCTATCTATATATCGCCCTCACTCTATCTATCGCCCTCACTCTATCTATCTATCTATCTATCTATCTATCTATCTATCTATCTATCTATCTATCTATCTATCTATCTATCTATCTATCTATCTATCTATCTATCGCCCTCACTTTATCTATCTATCTATCGCCCTCACTCTATCTATCTATCTATCTATCTATCACCCTCACTCTATCTATCTATCACCCTCACTCTATCTATCACCCTCACTCTATCTATCTCCCTCACTCTATCTATCACCCTCACTCTATCTATCTGTCTATCTATCTATCGCCCTCACTCTATCTATCTATCTATATATCTATCTATCTATCGCCCTCACTCTATCTATCTGTCTATCTATCGCCCTCACTCTATCTATTGCCCTCACTCTATCTATTGCCCTCGATCTATCGCCCTCACTCTATCGCCCGCACTCTATCTATCTATCGCCCTCACTCTATCTATCTATCTATCTATCTATCTATCTATCTATCTATCTATCTATCTATCTATCTATCTATCTATCTATCTATCTATCTATCTATCTATCTATCTATCTATCTATCTATCTATCGCCCTCACTCTATCTATCTATCTATCTATCTATCTATCTATCTATCTATCTATCTATCTATCTATCTATCTATCTATTGCCCTTATTCTATCTATCGCCCTCACTCTATCTATCTGTCTATCTATCTATCGCCCTCACTCTATCTATCGCACTCATTCTATCTATCTATCGCATCACCACAGCATCACTCAGCACCACCACAGCATCACTCAGGGGCACCACAACATCACTATGTGCTACCACAGCATCACTGAACGCTTCAGCATCACTCGTCGCCACCACAGCATCACTCAGCGCCGCCACAGCATCAATCTGTGCAACCATTCAACAACAACTGGTTCAAATATGTCCTCTCAATGTTTCAAGCCTTATTACAAATGTCACAAAAAGAAGTTAATATTTCACTTCTGTTCTTGGATTTTCGTCACAATAAAATACACTGAACATAATCTTCACAAAAGTTATTTACAAAAGTTTAAGCTATTGCCATTATAAATTACAATAACTTTTATTTAGGTATTAATAATTAAAAAATAAATAAAGGCCATTGTTATTTGGTAATATCAATACATCTAAGTCACGTAAATACAACACATATTGTATTACAAATGCGATAGGTGTCACATTTACGAAAGTTATAACTATTGGCATTGTAAATGACAAAGCTATTAATTTTGCTATTTTCAAAACCAATACATAAATAAAAAAATTGTCATTTACAATACCAGTAGCTCAAACTTTCCTAATGCGAGACCTATTGTGTTACAAATGCTTGTCTAGTTCATTTCTCGCCGTGCCACACATTTCTCACTACATTATCTCTCTATACCCTGATTGTCTCTCTCACTGTGAAGCTTCTCAGTTTACTGCACCATTTCCTCCCTAACGCACCTTCCCTCTTTCTGCCTCCCTTCTCCCTCCATCACCCACCTCACTGATGCTCCTTTCTGGCTGTCTCCCTTTCTCTCCCTCTCTTTCTCTGCCTCCCCTTCTCTGCCTCTCTTTCTCTCCCTCTCTTTCTCTGCCTCTCTTTCTCTGCCTCCCTTTCTCTGCCTCTCTTTCTCTGCCTCCCTTTCTCTGCCTCCCTTTCTCTGCCTCTCTTTCTCTCCCTCTCTTTCTCTGGCTCCCTTTCTCTGCCTCTCTTTCTCTCCCTCTCTTTCTCTGCCTCTCTTGCTCTGCCTCCCTTTCTCTGCCTCTCTTTCTCTGCCTCCCTTTCTCTGCCTCTCTTTCTCTCCCTCTCTTTCTCTGCCTCCCTTTCTCTGCCTCTCTTTCTCTCCCTCTCTTTCTCTGCCTCTCTTTCTCTGCCTCCCTTTCTCTTCCTCTCTTTCTCTGCCTCTCTTCCTCTGCCTCCCTTTCTCTGCCTCTCTTTCTCTCCCTCTCTTTCTCTCCCTCTCTTTCCCTGCCTCCCTTTCTCTGCCTCTCTTTCTCTCCCTCTCTCTCTCTCTGCCTCTCTTTCTCTGCCTCCCTTTCTCTGCCTCTCTTTCTATGCCTCCCTTTCTCTTCCTCTCTTTCTCTCCCTCTCTTTCCCTGCCTCCCTTTCTCTGCCTCTCTTTCTCTCCCTCTCTCTCTCTCTGCCTCTCTTTCTCTGCCTCCCTTTCTCTGCCTCTCTTTCTATGCCTCCCTTTCTCTGCCTCTCTTTCTCTGCCTCTCTTTCTCTCCCTCTCTTTCTCTGCCTCCCTTTCTCTGCCTCTCTTTCTCTCCCTCTCTTTCTCTGCCTCCCTTTCTCTGCCTCTCTTTCTCTCCCTCTCTTTCTCTGCCTCTCTTTCTCTGCCTCCCTTTCTCTTCCTCTCTTTCTCTGCCTCTCTTTCTCTGCCTCTCTTTCTCTGCCTCCCTTTCTCTGCCTCTCTTTCTCTGCCTCTCTTTCTCTGCCTCCCTTTCTCTGCCTCTCTTTCTCTGCCTCCCTTCCTCTGCCTCTCTTCCTCTGCCTCTCTTTCTCTGCCTCTCTTTCTCTGCCTCCCTTTCCCTGCCTCCCTTTCCCTGCCTCTCTTTCTCTGCCTCTCTTTCTCTGCCTCTCTTTCTCTGCCTCCCTTTCTCTGCCTCCCTTTCCCTGCCTCCCTTTCCCTGCCTCTCTTTCTCTGCCTCTCTTTCTCTGCCTCTCTTTCTCTGCCTCTCTTTCTCTCCCTCTCTTTCCCTGCCTCCCTTTCTCTGCCTCTCTTTCTCTCCCTCTCTCTCTCTCTGCCTCTCTTTCTCTGCCTCCCTTTCTCTGCCTCTCTTTCTATGCCTCCCTTTCTCTTCCTCTCTTTCTCTCCCTCTCTTTCCCTGCCTCCCTTTCTCTGCCTCTCTTTCTCTCCCTCTCTCTCTCTCTGCCTCTCTTTCTCTGCCTCCCTTTCTCTGCCTCTCTTTCTATGCCTCCCTTTCTCTGCCTCTCTTTCTCTGCCTCTCTTTCTCTCCCTCTCTTTCTCTGCCTCCCTTTCTCTGCCTCTCTTTCTCTCCCTCTCTTTCTCTGCCTCCCTTTCTCTGCCTCTCTTTCTCTCCCTCTCTTTCTCTGCCTCTCTTTCTCTGCCTCCCTTTCTCTTCCTCTCTTTCTCTGCCTCTCTTTCTCTGCCTCTCTTTCTCTGCCTCCCTTTCTCTGCCTCTCTTTCTCTGCCTCTCTTTCTCTGCCTCCCTTTCTCTGCCTCTCTTTCTCTGCCTCCCTTCCTCTGCCTCTCTTCCTCTGCCTCTCTTTCTCTGCCTCTCTTTCTCTGCCTCCCTTTCCCTGCCTCCCTTTCCCTGCCTCTCTTTCTCTGCCTCTCTTTCTCTGCCTCTCTTTCTCTGCCTCCCTTTCTCTGCCTCCCTTTCCCTGCCTCCCTTTCCCTGCCTCTCTTTCTCTGCCTCTCTTTCTCTGCCTCTCTTTCTCTGCCTCTCTTTCTCTGCCTCCCTTTCTCTGCCTCTCTTTCTCTGTCTCCCTTTCTCTGCCTCCCTTTCTCTGCCTCTCTTTCTCTGCCTCCCTTTCCCTGCCTCTCTTTCTCTGCCTCCCTTTCTCTGCCTCCTTTTCTCTGCCTCTCTTTCTCTGCCTCCCTTTCTCTGCCTCCCTTTCTCTGCCTCTCTTTCTATACCTGCTGTTGCCTCCTCTCTCGCCTCCTTCTCTGAGTCAACTCGCTCTCTGGGCCTCACCTCTCTCTCCTCGCCCCCACCCTCCCCGACCCGGAGGTGTTTGAAATCTACCCTCCACCCTGGGCGGTGGGAGAGCCCGCCCCGGCTCTTCAGAAACCTGCAGCTTTGCAGATACGCTCCAGAGTGTGTGAACTTTATGAAAGCAGAAATGTCAGGCCCGGGCAGATAAGGGAGCCGGATTAATTAGAAGATAAACGGCTTTAGCATTCTTCTCCCCCTGCCCCCAGCGCCCCCCACCGTGTGTAGTAATCTAGCAATCATCTCTTCCTGGAGAAGGGTCCGGCTCACCTTGTCATTACCCCACAAAGATCTGTTAATTACATGAAGGTCTGGGGGGGCAGGTGGGGGCAACATTGCTGGATCGTCTGGAAATCTTGGATGTGGCTGAGACTTGAATAAACTCGTGTTTTTGTAAAGTGCACACTTTGACCTGAGCCACCTCTAGGGCTGCTAATATAAAAAGACCCTTACTTCCTCGCTGCACCATAACTTCAGCACTGCGGTGACGTCACCCCATTGGTGTGACCCTGGGGACTACAACAAGGGGCGCTCCCACCTCTGTATGATGATAAAGGATGCCTCATATTAGACCTATAAGTCACTGCATCCCAGTTCTTTTGTCATTCACTCGAATGAAAACCCTAATCCTGGTCCATTCACGTTTATACTTCACCCCTACACCCTCAAATGCCTTCTGGCCTCATTACCTTCTGACCTCATTACCTTCTGACCTCATTACCTTCTGGCCCCATTACTTGCTCCTTGCATTCCTGCTCCACTGGTTTTCCCTCCCTGGACCTCCTGGTCCTCAGGCTAGCCTCCCATCTCATTGGTTCAGGGGTCTTATGTCTCATCTCCTTCTTGCCTCATTAAAAAACGAAAAGTTGAATTACCTTTAATCTAAATTTCCAATTGTATCATTTCAAGGGGTTCTGTTTTGCACCACAATCCGCCCCCACCCACCAGGATGGTAATATTTTTGCCTCATCTTTCATCCAAGACTTTCACATGCTGAAGCATCTTCTTCACTATCTTCATCAAATATAATTCTATCCCAAGTGAGACAAGGGTACCCCCTTCACACAAAAGAGGTCCAGGCAGTCAGAATCAATATTGTCATGCTGGCACCATCCTATCCCTTTACTACTGCCAAACCACCAACCTCCATTTTTACCTCTTTCTATCCTGTTTAATGGCTGCCACCTATCTAGCTCCTGTCCAACCCGTGTGTGCCGACAGCAGTGTCCACATAAGTCACGTGTGAAGTAATATTCAGTTGGCAGTCACTGATGCCGTCTGTGGCGCTTCATGAGATGTTGATAAACATTAGTTACAGTTCAGAGTTAAGATTGCATGATCCCTTGCGGAAGGATGTATGTCGTTACAACGCATGCTTTTTCCACGCATGCCTTTACAACGCAGGTTTTACAACGCAAGTCGTTACAACGACTTGCGTTGGGGGGCGCTGGATAGTGAATAGTTTAATTTACTATTCCAACTCCAGTCCCCGTGGATAGTAGGGAAGGTGTTGGATAGTAAATTAAACTATTACCTATCCTACAGCGCCGGCCAGCGCAATTCGTTGTAACGAATTGTGTTGTAAAAGTTGCGTGGTAAAGGTAGTGCATGGTAAAAGTTGCGTTGTAAATGCTGTTTACCCTTGCGGAAGCTTCTGATCTCAGATAATGTGATCAAGGATTTCGAGGGACCCGCTAGAAGAGCACCATCCGAGGAGATCCAGCTGCTGAAAACACGGAGAGGTAACCTGGTGTCCTACAAGGCACCGGAAAGAGGAAGATAAAATATTCTCGAGTCTAGAGGGGCTTGTAGGGTCTTTGAATTAGGGGTGGGTGGAACTTGTGGAATTTGCCTCTGCGGAGTTACAAGAAAACTCTGGAAGATTCAGCGGAGTACCCCAATGGGTGGAGGAAATAGGCATGCTGCTCATCTAGCACCGGGAGGGCATTCCAAGCTGAAAAATCAGCACAAATGGCACAACGTGGCGTGCCAGGAGGCTGAACTACTCAAGTTGATTTTGCTGCCGAATTAGTAGATTTTCTACTTGAGCAGCAGCCTTCTGACTGAAGAACCGGGGTTTAACCCAGCGGCGTCAGGGGCACGCCTAAGATCTTCGAGTTCACCTGTCTTGGTATTCAAAGACACTGAATACTTCTGGATGGCGTCAGAGACCAAGTTTATTAGCTGCAGCTAGTAACAGTAATCCTAGAAATACATCACGTTGTAAATTCTCAGGAGACTGCTCATTTTACTAAGGCGAGACATCTCCTTTTATACCCAATATTCACATTATAAATGTACACCCACTGCACAAAATTCTAGCCAATAAGATACATTTTCAAACAAAGTATCACATAGCAAAAACTCAATTTACAGTTTCCCAACCCAAAAGTTAATTATTAGGAATGTCCCAAATTCGATCTCCACAAGCCGGACAAACCTATAATTGAAAGCATAACCCATGTAATGAAGAAACATAAAAAAAGAAACAGTAACAGATGCTGAACAAGATAAAGCACGTGCAAGGAAACTAAAAAGTTAACGATGTCCTGAACATTGATTGGCAATCTCAGATAAAGATCGATCAGGGTAATTGGCTTGGCGAGGTCAGTTTCAGGTGAAGAGGTCAGTTTCTTACAGTTCATTTCAGAGTCAAAAAGAAACCTATTTAATGTATACATGAACTAAGAAGGCCAGGCCACTTCGTTCGCCAGGTTACCTTTACAGGCCTACGTGAGGGCAACACAAAATGGTGGCACAGAACAAAATGGAGTCAGACTCGACAATTACAGAACCTCAGCCCCTCCTTTTGCCATTACGTAGGCAATAACCTAAGACTCATGTTAATCTGAATCTAGGTCTATATCAATATTCATTAGGTCATCAAAGTGTTGCTGTAGCATCATTTTATTATTCTCTACTTCTCTTGGGACAGATCCCAGAACGCACATAGTAGCACAAAGACTACAAATGGCGGGACCATACTGGATGCAAAGACAACAAGAGAAAAGGATGGCTAAAACCATACCAAGGAATGTCAGAATCTTCCATCCCCACTTAGACAGCAGTCCCCAAAACCATCCCGTCAATGACCAGTCTCCTTCGTCTACATGGATAGACTCAGAGAACTTATGCAACCTAGAGATGGCTTGGTATACTGTATGGGTATTATCTGGTATGTAAACACAACAACTGGATCCAATCAATTTACATACTCCTTCTCGATCTGCAAGTATGATGTCTAATACCATACGATTCTGCAAAGTCATAAGGCGGTCCGCTTGAAGCTCAGCTGTAACATTACTAAGAGCACCTGCTGTCTCATTAATAGTAGCTTCAACAACGCGGACAAGCTGTCGAATATGCCTACTATTGATCATAGGACCCCAAAAGGGCAGGAAGCCCTTGAAGAAATCTCCTACTTCATGTGCTGTAGTATCTTCCTGATTGAAGACACCTCTACCATATCTTGTTCTATGATAGTCTGAAGCAGTAGTGTATGTAGGGGGAAGCAAAAACGCCACATAACATGTTCCTGAAAAATCAGGTGGCAACCATGTGTAGGCTCTGTCATGACAAACAAAATATGTGCCTTTAGCTGGCACAAACGGTGGAGAAGTCCGGGATGAATAGACATAGGTTTGAGCACACACACTCTTACCTAGCTGAGCTTTCAGATTCCGACCAGTACCTTGCAAACAAAAATGGCCTCGGTGGGGTACAATCCAAATAGGGGGAGACCTTTTTCGTCTCTCCTTCTCTGTCAAGCTGGTACTATATCCAGTCACGTTCCAACCAACATAAGCCTGCACCTCATCCTTAGGGATAGCATTATATGCATCAATATCTCGGATCATAGCTACTATTCCCCTTATCAAGGCATTATTGCTGGAGTTATCTTTAAGGGAATGTAAGGGGCGTACCTCATTTGCATAGATAAACATGGTCTGTAAAGCCCACACAGACCCATTAAAAGAAAAAGGCAAAACCAAATATGGCATACCTTTATCTGTCGTATGAGGCATAAGACCACAAACCCAACAATTAGTGGTATTTACTACTAACTGATGCTGATGCAACAACAGTATGAACGAGTTGTTGACAAATTCTGATCTCCTTGCTTGCTCATGTTCAGGCAACGTATAAAACTGATGCAAAGAAACAGTAGTGAAAGAAAGCATAGGTTGGGAGGTGGGTGCAGAGGTCTGTTGTGTAACATAGACAACCCAACCCACACAAGCTAATGTGATACTTAAAAACATCAAAAAGCACAATATTATAAAACATTTGCTACATATCAATGTACAAAATCTTGTCTTAAGATCTATTCTCTCAACATCTCTTTCAGTTACAACAGACTCCATCCTCTAACGTGCTGCTCGCGGCAATTTTCTTTCTTCACTCAAGTGTGCGTCCAGGCGTCCTAGACGTCCCTAGAACCGCAGACCTTGCATCAATACGCGGGCCACCCCTTAAGTCTTATACCGCGACCCTGCAGCTGAACCCGGATGGTGGTTCAAAAAAGAAAAGGAAAAATAGTCTCTTGTCTGAAAGAGTGTAATTCACAAAAAAAATGCAAATTTTATTTGTCCTTTTTAGACCTTAAGTTGTATCGTTCTTTACCAGGCACAGTTTGATCCTGAAAGAGTGTCTCTGGATGCGTAGTATCAAATCTCAAACACAGCGGCACAGCTTCTTGCAAGACTTCATTATCCGCACGTTCTGACTGAGTCCATTCCAGATGTGCATCGCTAAAAGGTACAAATCTTAGAACCCTTTCACTTTCGGAATCGGCAACACCTTCCCGGACCCACTTATCGTACGGTAAGGGCAAAGGTATCTTCTTGCAATGGGTACCATGTACCCAGTTTTTCTTGCCGAACACCTTAATAGCAGTCCGAGTTGATAACAGGACTTGGTATGGACCAGTCCATCTTGGTTCCAAGTTCTTTGACCTCTGGAAATTCCTGGTTAGAATCCAGTCGCCAGGTTGAATTGTGTGGCCTGCGTCTACAGAAACTGAAGGCAAAGTGTCATGGACCTGTTGGTGAAGAACACGCAATTTAGCAGTCAAATCATGTAAGTAGTTAACCAACATAGGGTACTCGATATCACTGTACTTCTTAGGCCTCGGCACACCCCAGACATTCGGCGGGCGTCCAAAAACAATCTCGTATGGGCTAAGTCCCACGCGAGAATGTACTGTCGTTCTCGTGGACAAAAGTGCCAATGGTAAGGCATCGGGCCATGTAAGACCAGAGCTCGCTTGCACCTTGGCCAACTTCAGCTTCAGAGTGCCATTATAGCACTTGACCAGGCCTGCTGACTGGGGGTGATTTGCAGTGCGAAATTTCTGTTTAATACCCAGACCCGCACATACTTTCTTCATAATCTGACCCACAAATTCACTTCCATTATCACTCTATACCATCCTCGGCAAGCCATATCTGGGAAAAAATTCTTTGAGCAAAACCTTGGCTGTAGACAAGGCAGTATTATCCTTTAGGGGGTAGGCCTCTATCCATCTGGAAAAGGCACAAACAACCACAAGGACATACTTCAAGTTATTGCATCTTTCCATATGAATATAGTCTATCTGCAGCACCTCGAACGGATACGTTAGAGGAGCAAAATGACCCGCTGGAGTTGGGGTTCCCTTTCCAGGATTATGCATCAAGCAAATCATGCAGTGTTTAACCAAATTCTCAGCACATTTAGGAATTCCACCATTCTGCCATACCGAAGCCAACAACTTACATATCCCTTTTGAACTAATGTGAGCCAGCCCATGAGCCATAGTAACCACCGGGAGCACATATGCATCTGGCAACAACCATCGCCGGTGCTCTGACAACTCAACCCAACAGCCTGTTGAATCCAACATTCCTGTACTCTCTCTCCACATACTCAATTCTTTCTCAGTAGCTTCCGCCTGAATCATCTTCACACTTTCTGTTGTATCTTCACAGATTCCTCCTTCTACAACCCATCTAGCAGGACCTGCAACATACATCCGACTCGTCACATCTTTCGCTGTTTCTCTCGCTACTTCATCTGCAAACACATTCCCTCGACCCACATCATCCGTAACCTTCTTATGCGCACTACACTTTACTATCGCAATTTGGGTCGGCAACGTAAGTGATTCAAGAAGTTCACTCACTAATTGTCCATTCTTAATTTTCGTACCATGAGAAGTAAGAAATCCTCTCTCTTTCCACAAACGACCAAAACTGTGAGCCACACCAAATGCATATTGGCTATCAGTAAAAACATTCACTCTCTTTCCTTTTGACAACACACACGCTCTAGTCAATGCTATAAACACCGCTGCCTGTGCTGAATTCTGTGCAATACGTGCTGTTTCAACAATCGTGTGCAAAGTTGTGACAGCATATGCTGCAGTCGTCTCTCCATTCGGAAGCTTAAAGCACGAACCATCTACCCATAGGGTACCATCAGGATTCGAAAGAGGAGTATCTTTCAGATCAACTCTACCCTTCGTTTCCTTCTCTGTCCGGAGAAAACAGTCATGCTGTTCCTGAACATCTGTCTCTACAAAAATTGGCAACAATGTAGCTGGATTCAATGTGTTGCACCGCTTGATGTGCACATGACTAGCCAAAAGCGTCAACTCATAACCTGACAAACGTGCACTGGTAAGATGTTGAGTCTTTGTTCTGTTCAATAGGGTATCCACTGCATGTGGAACCATCACAATCAATGTATTATCCAATACCAAACCAGCAGACTGTCGAATAGAAACAGCCGCTGCCGCTGTAGCTCTTAGACAACTAGGCAATGCCCTAGCTACCGGATCTAAATTGGCTGAAAAATACGCACATGGGCGCTGCTTGTATCCAAATTGTTGCGTCAACACTGACAACGCACAACCTTCTCTCTTGTGTACATAAAGTGTAAAAGGTTTAGGATGTATGACATTACAACGCATGCTTTTACATCGCATGCCTTTACAACGCAATTATTACAACGCAGTCCATTACAACGCATAGTGCTTTGGGGTGCTGGATAGTGAATAGTTTAATTTACTATTCCAACTCCAGTCCCCGTGGACACTAGGGAAGGTTATTGGATAGTAAATTAACCTATTCCCTATCCTAGAGCGCCCCCCAGAGCAATGCGTTGTAATAGTTTGCGTTGTAATGGTTGCGTTGTAAAGGCTCTGCGATGTAAAAGTTGCGTTGTAAAGGTTGTTTACCAAAGGTTTACTATAGTCGGGGGTACCCAACACCGGAGCAGAACACAATGCATCACGCAATTCAGAAAAACTCTTCTGACATTCGTCAGACCAAGGAAGAGGGTGTGGTGTGTCCTTAAGAGTAAGTGCCAACAAAGGTTTCGCTAACAAAGAAAAATTCGGAATCTACTGTCTACAATACGAGGTGATACCTAAGAAGGCACGCATCTCTCTCTGTGTGCATGGCACAGTCATTTGGGCAATCGCTTGAATACGCTCTGGGGTCAATCGTCTTCCCTCCTTCGACAAGAGATGACCTAAGTAGGTCACTTCTTGTCGGCAAAACTGCAACTTCGAAGGTGACACTTTATGATGAAGGTCAGACAGGTGTCGCAACAAAGAAAGAGTAACTTCTTTACAAATCTCTTCATCATCAGTAGCAACCAACAGATCATCAACATACTGGATAAGAGTAGCACCAGAAGGCAATGCAAAAGTATCAAGCTGAGTTTTCAAAGCCTGACTATAAATGGAGGGACTCTCACAATAACCTTGAGGAGCGCGTTTAAACCGGAAACTGCGACCTCCTAAAGAGAAGCCAAAAATATCCCTACTTTCCTCAGCAATCGGAATACTGAAGAAAGCGTTCTTCAGATCAATAACAGAAAACCAAGCAGCTGAGGCAGGGATCATAGTCAATAAAGCAATAATGTCTGGTACAACAGGAAACTGTGGCACAACAATCTTATTGACCTCTCGAAGGTCAATCACAAACCGATACACAGGTGGCTGAGAAGAGTCAGTACGCTTAAGGACAGGCAGAACTGGACTATTACACACATTGCCTCTCGTTTCTTCAACCACACCTTTCTCAACCAAATCATAGATAATCGCTAAAAGAGCCCTTTCGCCATTACTGGAAATTTTGTACTGAGGAATGCGAGGTAATTTAGCATTCGACCTGAGGGTAACAAGGTAAGGTGGAATCTGCAAGAGACCAACATCATTAGGACCTGTAGCCCAAAGTGAATCTGGGAGGGAACGCAGTTCCAGTGGAAGGTGATCCTTAGACAGATACATCGGGGAAATCACTTTCTTACCCACTGTAAGATGTACTCCCAAAGGAGAACAATGTAATTTTGCATGCAATCTTTTCAATAAGTCCAAACCCAACAAATTCTCGCCACAGCCAGTCGTTAGAATAAGGGGAGCCTCCAATTCACAAGGACCAATAGAAAGGGGCAAAGGACAAGAAACTGGGTTACGAACTGGGGCGCCAGAAAATCCTACCGAAACATTAGTCAAGCCAGACAAGGGTGCGCCAGGGAGTTTAGAGTGCATGATAGAACTCTTTGCTGCACCAGTATCCAAAAGAAAAAGTTCTGCCACACCTGATGTAATCTCTTCAACATAAGGTCCACTCTGGTCTACTGGAACTGACACTACTCCCTCCCTTTGTCCATGGCTGTCCTAACTATCATTAAAACCAGCACTCTCACTTCCAACATAATAATCATCAGTATAGTACTGAGCGGACTGAACGGTCGGAACATTCTGTTGGTCAAAATAATTTATAGAATTCTGAGGGGAAAAGGAACGTTCATTCTGGGGAAACGTACCACGTCCCCTACCCTTAGGTATTTATTGGTAACCACCACGACCTCTCAGACCAGACATACCATTCGCACGCTGTAGCAAGATCAGGCAACTATTCTTGAAGTGATCTTCCTCTTTACAATAAGCACACTGATTAGGGCCTAGCGGGAGTCGCGAAGCAAAAGACTCAGGCTTCTGCAACAGTTTCTGAAACTGTGGGGGTTGCTGACTCTGACGCTGATTAGGGCGAGACGGATAAGCCTGCTGCAGAAGAACTTTCGTTTTTAATTCTCTAGTCTTCTTCTCTACTTTGTCCTTCTCATCTTTATCTCTATTCTCATAGTATTGTGCAGTAGCCAATATCTGGGCTGAAGAAGAAACAGCCCATGAACTCTCAGAGTGACCCCTCCAGGTCGCTCCACCTACCGCACGGCCCCCGTGTGTCCTAGGTCTCCACTGCTGCTCCTGTTCCCTGCCGCCGCTGCCTGCAGGGACTCCGCCCTCAGGCCTTCCCCCTAGCTGCCACCTCCGCTCTTCTTCCCGCCGTTTCTGCATTTCCCGACCCCCGCCGCTGCTCCCCTGCGGCCCCGTCCCTTCCTCGTCCCCGATCCCCATTCGCTGCCCCGCTCCCGCCTCCCAGCTGCTCCTCCCGCCCCCCCCCACTCTCCATTTATGGCAGAGTCCGCGCGTGCACGCTGCGTCCACGCGCAGCGGGCGCACCGATTGTGCGCCGAAGGCAAGCCCGTCTGCGCCCATCCGCGCCGGGACTGCGCCCAGCGCCAGACCCCCTGGCCCCCGCAGAGGCCAGCCAACCCGCCGGACTTACGATGTCGCCACCCTCAACGCACTCAACACCAGCCGGATCCCCGGCTGCCACCGAGCCACCCCAAGATGCACCCACGGACCCTTCACCTGCCAATCCTGCAAGTTCTCCTGCATCCGGACCTGCACCGCACCCGCAAAACCAAGCACCAGCAGCAACCACCTGAAGTGCATCCTGCTCAACACCCGCTCCGTCCACAGACACACCATTGAATTCTGGAACCTGCTCGACACCTCATCTCCAGACGTCGCCTTCCTCACGGAAACCTGGATGAACGCCTCCTCAGCGCCCGACATCGCCATCGCCATTCCGGACGGATACAAGATCACCCGGAGGGACCGCGTCAACCAGACAGGTGGAGGCATCGCCATCGTCCACAAGAACACCATCCGCATCACGACCAACTTCGACGACACCCTCACAGCCGCCGAACATCTTCACTTCCAGATACACACCAACCCCAAGACCACACTCAGAGGCACCCTCATCTACAGACCCCCAGGACCCCGCACACAATTCAGCGAAGACATCGCGGACTTCATAAGCCCTCACGCCCTCCCCTCCGCTGACTACATCCTCCTAGGGGACCTCAACTTCCACCTGGAGAACAACAACGACAACAACACCACCACCCTGCTGGACAACCTCGCCAACCTCGGACTCAAGCAACTAGTGAACACCCCCACCCACTACGCTGGACACACGCTTGACCCAGTCTTCTCCTCCAGCAAGTACATCTCCTTCAGCCACTCCACCGGACTCCACTGGACAGACCACAGCTGCGTCCACTTCACCTTCAGAAGGACCACGACTCACCACCACCCGCAACAGGTTCCCCGCAGGGGCTGGAACAGGATCACCACCGACCAGCTCACCACATCACTGAGCCAGAACCCTCCCGCCAGCTCAACGGACCGCAACCAAGCAGCCAACAACCTCACTCAGTGGATCACCAACTGCGCTGATGACCTCGCACCTACGAAAAACCATCCCAGCAGGCCCGGCAGCAAGAAAGCCTACTGGTTCAACGACGACCTCAAGAACTCCAAGAAGAACTGCCGTACCCACGAGAAAACCCTGGCGAAAAAACCCAACTACAGACAACATGACCGCCCTCAAGCACGCAACCCGCAAACACCACCAGCTGATCCACACCACCAAGAAGGCAGCATTCAAGGAACGACTAGACAACAACGCACACAACAGCAAGGAACTCTTCAGCATCGTGAAAGAGCTCTCCAACCCCAGCGCCGGAAACAACAACATCACTCCCTCACAAGACCTCTGCGACTCACTCGCCTCGTTCTTCCACAGCAAGATCGCCGACATACACAACAGCTTCGGCACACAGACCACGCACCCAACCACCGAACCGACGCCCCCCACCACCACCCTCCGCGCCTGGACCCCGGTCAGCACCGAAGACACCATACACACGATGAACACCATCCACTCCGGATCACCAACCTACCCATGCCCCCACCACGTCTTCAACAAGGCCGACTCCGTCATCGCACCCCAACTCCGGGACATTATCAACTGCTCCTTCAACACCACCACCTTCCCGGAGAGCTGGAAGCATGCCGAACTCAGCGCCCTCCTGAAGAAACCATCAGCAGACCCCACCGACCTCAAGAACTACCGCCCCATCTCGCTCCTCCCGTTTCCTGCCAAAGTCATCGAGAAGACCGTCAACAGACAGCTTGCCGCCTTCCTCGAGACGAACGGATCCCTCGACCACTCGCAGTCCGGTTTCCGAGCCAACCACAGCACCGAGACCGACCTCATCGCAGCCACTGACGACATCCGAGCCCTGCTCGACAACGGGGAAACAGCGGCCCTCATCCTCCTGTACCTCTCCGCAGCGTTCCATACTGTCTGCCACCGCACCATAGTACAGCGCCTCAGCAACGTCGGAATCCAAGAGAAGGCACTAGAGTGGATCATCTCATTCCTCGCCAGGAGAACCCAGAGAGTCCGCCTCCCCCCGTTCAGATCCGAGGCCACCGAAGTCATCTGCGGCGTACCACAAGGATCATCACTCAGCCCCACCCTCTTCAACGTCTACATGAGCCCCCTCGCAGCCATTGCACGCCAACACAACCTCAACATCATCTCCTACGCCGACGACACCCAGCTGATCCTCTCCCTCACCAAAGACCCAGCCACCGCCAGAACCAACCTACACGAAGGGATGAAAGACGTCGCCGAATGGATGAAGAACAGCCGCCTGAAACTGAACTCAGACAAGACGGAAGTCCTCATCCTCGGACCATCTCCCTCAGCCTGGGACAACTTCTGGTGGCCCCCTGCCCTGGACAGCGCACCCAAACCAACGGACCACGCACGCAACCTGGGCTTCATCCTGGACTCCTCCCTTTCGATGACCAGACAAGTCAACGCCGTCTCATCATCATGTTTCAACATCCTACGCATGCTCCGAAAGATCTTCCGATGGATCCCCACGGAAACAAGGAAGACGGTCACCCAGGCACTCGTCACCAGCCGACTGGACTACGGAAACACCCTCTACACCGGAACCACTGCCAAACTACAGAAAAGACTCCAACGCATCCAGAACGCCTCCGCACGACTCATCCTGGACATCCCCCGACACAGCCACATCTCCGGACACCTGAGAGACCTGCACTGGCTCCCCGTCAGCAAGAGAATCACGTTCCGACTCCTCACCCACGCACCCAAGGCCCTCCACGACCTGGGCCCCAGGTACCTCAACAACCGCCTGACCTTCTACACTCCCACCCGCCAGCTACGATCGACCAGCCACGCCCTTGCCACAGTTCCTCGCATTCGAAGAGCCGCCATGGGAGGAAGATCCTGCTCCTACCTGGCAGCCAAGACTTGGAACTCCCTCCCCATCCACCTCCGCCTGACCCAAGACCACCTCTCCTTCAGGAAGCAACTCAAGACCTGGCTGTTCGAGCAGTAGCGGACCTCCCTCCCCCAAGCGCCTTGAGACCCTCCGGGTGAGTAGCGCGCTATACAAATACCTTGATTGATTGATTGATTGAGAGTCCTTTAACTTATTAGAAAGTTCAGGAAGTAAATTAAAAACAAACTTATCTACAAACATCCTCTGACCACCTTCTGTACTCATGTCCTTACCACTATGATCAATGAATGTTTCCTCAAACCAAGTGAAGAAATCAGACACACTCTCATCTTTCTTTTGTTTGCATGCTGCTAACTTGTCCCAATTCACCCGCAAAGGAGGCATCATAGTTTTCATTAAATTAATAATCCTACCAGGTAGTTCTGCAACTAAGGGTTCAGGTTTGGCATCTCCTACCTGCGGACCATCTGCAGCAGTATTATTAACCCATGTATCTCCTAACTCTGGCGCGTGATCCTCATGACGGATCTTCGCCCACAAGGGTTAAGGAACTACATTACCCATCAACATATCTATGTCAGCTAAATTCATAACACATGCATCAACTGTCTGAGACAACTCCTTGTAATAACCAGCAGGATTTTTACGGGGGTCAAAGGAGGGTCTGCTTAAGAGCCAGGACCTCAACTCTCTTCCAAGGGACATGCACCCACACTCGCTGAAAATGAGCCGGTGCAGCCACAATACCATGAGCGGCATCAGCCACAACTGCCTCTCTCCATACAGGGGGGACCTCTCTCATAGGATACTGCTTCACTTTTCTCCTAACAGAAGGGTCAGGTTCAAACAATAACTGAGGTGGAAGTCTAGACCTAAAAGCGAATAGTGTCTCTACCGCTTCCTCAACATCGGAACCCACTATCGTTCCTTTAGCAAATTCAGACTGAACATTAATCAATTCCAATGGAATTGAACCCAACTCATTATCTTCCCACTCCTGACGAAGGAAGGTACACATTACATCAAAAACATACCTTTGTTTTGATGCCTCCCACTGTAGGAAGATATCCATAACCACTTGTGGACCGTACTTGGAGGCATTCAAAACCCATCTACGAGCAAGGAGATCTAACACTTCCCCCTCTTCGGGACCAGGAAGCTGACTACGTCTCTGCTTACGTTCAGAACCAGGGGTCATATTTAGTGACCCAAAGAGAGGAGACAAAAGACTAGTGACAGTCTCAGTCATTCGGGTGGTAATCTCAGTAAATGTGACATCAAATGATCCTTTTCAGGGTCTTCAGTCACATTTGAAAGGGGAGGTGGCAAAGCCGGGTAACATTTGTCAATGGCCATGCAATGTTGTCTATCTGACACTTCAATCGCACAATTTTCTTCATCTTCCTTAAACTGCCTAGCAGCTTGCATTACCAACATATTCCTTTCCTTCCTATCTCTCTTAGCTTGCTTAATTTCTCGCTGTTTGGCTTCCTTACGCCAAAGGCAGAAAGAGTCAAACATCGCCGGCCGGGCTTTCTTCTTAAATAGCGCAACTTCTAGGTTATCTAAAACATCTGATTCAAAACTACCATGTGGGGGCCATCGTAAAACACCATCTTTCCTTGTATAATGGACCCATACTTCATTAAAGGTAATGGGACCCACACCATGCCGTGAATAGAACTCATAGGTTGGAGTTCCAACCGGAGGTATCAGACACGAGTCCTCCAATCGGGAATCCTTATTACAACTACAACAAAACCATTTCCTAATTTTGCCAAAACCAGGCATCTTTAGCTCGCTAGTCTTGCTTCAAACTTCAAGGGGTTATCAAAAATGATACACTCGTAAATATACGAACCCCTCGGCTTCGACTATTGCAATGGCTGAATCAAAACCAAGAAACAAAACAAAGTCGTGGGAGCGACCCACTTATACTTAACCAAAATGTCTGTCACGCCACCAGAAGACCGTCTAACGTCTCGCCTTACAAATCGTCACAAGAGGGTCCAAGACAGGGCGACAGTCAGGGCAGCAGTCCTTCGTAGCCGTCGGAAAGGGGAAGCCTCGCAGAAAAAACCTTCGGTCCACGTTGACATGCAGGGGTCAATGAAGTGGCGGCCGTCCTCCAGAATTTCCTCACGGGGCTCCTCACAATCTTCGGGCTTGGACCAGTACCGCTGAAGTCGCCCCACGTTGGGCGCCAGTTGAAGAACCGGGGTTTAACCCAGCGGCGTCAGGGGCACGCCTAAGATCTTCGAGTTCACCTGTCTTGGTATTCAAAGACACGGAATACTTCTGGATGGCGTCAGAGACCAAGTTTATTAGCTGCAGCTAGTAACAGTAATCCTAGAAATACATCACGGTGTAAATTCTCAGGAGACTGCTCATTTTACTAAGGTGAGACGTCTCCTTTTATACCCAATATTCACATTATAAATGTACACACACTGCACAAAATTCTAGCCAGTAAGATATATTTTCAAACAAAGTATCACATAGCAAAAACTCAATTTACAGTTTCCCAACCCAAATGTTAATTATTAGGAATGTCCCAAATTCGATCTCCACAAGCCGGACAAACCTATTATTGAAAGCGTAACCCATGTAATGAAGAAACATAAAAAAAGAAACAGTAACAGATGCTGAACAAAATAAAGCATGTGCAAGGAAACTAAAAAGTTAACGATGTCCTGAACATTGATTGGCAATCTCAGATAAAGATCGATCAGGGAAATTGGCTTGGCGAGGTCAGTTTCAGGTGAAGAAATCAGTTTCTTACAGATCATTTCAGAGTCAAAAAGAAACCTAGTTAATGTATACATGAACGAAGAAGGCCAGGCCACTTCGTTTGCAAGGTTACCTTTACAGGCCTACGTGAGGGCAACACAAAATGGTGGCGCAGAACAAAATGGAGTCAGACTCGAGAATTACAGAACCTCATGACCACGACTAGATGTACAAAGCAAGCACAAGGAGATGATTGACGGAGTGCTGAAACTTTTCAGACACTCGCCTCCAGTCACAGATCTGGGTTGAATCCATCATCGTACTTTAGCTTACTTCACCACCCCAGTTTTGACCCAGCCATATGAAAATCAGTCTTGACCCTGTGCCTCATGGGAACAGTCCAGATCGAACTGCCAGGCAAGGTCCTCCCTGGACCAGAAACAAGCATCCTGTGACCAGTTTTGGGGTAACACCGCTCATCACCCAAGCTAGCTTGAATACAGTGGCACAATGAGCAAGGGACCCACGTCTGGGCCTACCCTGTTAACTTAAGGTGAGCAAAGCAAACACAAGGAGATGATGGACGGAGTGCAGAAACTTTTCAGACACTTTCCCCCACTCACAGATCTAGGTTGAATCCATCATCATTCCTTAGCTCACATTTCCACCCCAGTTTGGACCTAGCCATTTGCAAATCAGTCTTGACATTGTGCATGCTGGGAACAGTCCAGACCGATCTTCTAGGCCAGGTCTTCCCTGGACCGGAAACAAGCATCCTGTTTCGGGGTAACACCCCGACTGGGTGTGACCACCTGTGACTGCCTACGTTAGAAAAATCCCACCGATGTCCTCCTAGCAACCAGAAATCGTGCTAGGGGAGACCACATCTCACTCGCCAACTTACCATTCCGGAGCCATATGCAGGAAAAAAATCCACCAGATGCCGATATGCAGAATTTGGCCAGTACTCCACATTACAAGAGTAATGGAGAGTCAGCAAACTTCTACCAATTCTGCTGGCGGAACTGAATATTTTGCCCACCCCTACTTTAAACTTTGTCTGGAAAATCCCTACTGAATATTCCGAGGTGTGCTCTAGTATACCCTTTCCTGAGATTACTGATATCAGGGTGTCAGCAATTGTAGGATGTGGTAATGCCATGGTATTTCAGGTGTCACCATGCTGGGCCTGAATAATGGGGAATTAGTGCAGAAATCCGAGTCATTCCTCACAGATCTATCAGCAATTCTTGGTGCACATTCGCAAGACGTACAACATAGGGGATATCAAAAAACAAGGACAGCGAGGACGAGGAAGGAGAGAGGGCATGGCGTGGAGGATGCAGCCATGGCAGTTAAGAGCCTTTTTTCTTACTTTATAATTACTCTGGGAGGGTGGAGGGGCTGTCTAACTACGATCCGTCATGGTGTCGTAGTTTTGCCTAAACTCCACGTTAGCAACAGAACGCCCTGTAGGCAAAACTATGTAACCGCTGCTGGCGGAGCATAGTTACCCACCCAGGCTTAATCTTGTTGCCACAAGTGTCATCTCTTCCATGTCAGTTTGACACAGGAGGGTAGTGTTGCCCCAAGTGTCATCTCATCCGTGCCAGTTTGACACAGGAATGTATTGGTGCCACAAGTGTAATCTCTTCTGTGCCAGGTTGACAGCAGAGTTTTGTTGCTATGAGTCTCATCTCTTCCAAACCACTTTCATAGTGGAGGGTCTTGGTGCCACAAGTGTCATCTCTGTCGTGCCAGTTTGACTGTGGAGGGTATTGGTGCCACACATTTCTTTTTTTCCGTGCCAGTTTGTCATCGGAGGGTCTTGTTGCTATATCTGCCATCTCCTCCATGCCAATTTGACAGCGGAGAGGCTTGTTGCCACAAGTGTCATCTCTCCCATGCCAGTTAGACACAGGAGGGTCATGTTGCCACAAGTGTCATCTGTTCCATGCCAGCTTGACACAGGAGGGTCTTGTTGCTACAAGTGTCATCTCTTGCATGCCAGTTTGACAGAGTAGGGTTGTTGGAAAGTGGGTTATTAGTAGTGGCAAATGTACATCTGTCACTTGCAATAAGGCCACTAACACAGCCTAGAGGTTAGACTAGGTCTTAGAAAAGTATTCCCATGCTCAGCCCTTGGCAGCTTGTCTGCAAGCAGGCAGGCTCATCATCAAAGACAGGTATGCAAAGCATTTAAGAACTAAGCATGGGCAGTGAACTACGCTCAACCCGCTGAGTTTGCGAAGTTTTCCGCACTCTGCTTTAGGCGGAGCTCACAGAGTTCTGGAAAACTCCTCTCCACTATGCGGACAGGAGTTTTTTCCTCGCTCGTGATCATTAACATCAAGTTGGCGACTGCAAGCGAGGAAAATCAGCCTCTTGGCATGATTTTTCATCGTTTGCTATCGTCAACATCAAGTTGGCGAGCGCAAGCGTGGAAAAAAAACACCCCAATGAGATTTCTCAATGCGGGGTGGTCAGGTTTGTCATTGCCAGTGATCGCGTATGCTCGTGACCGCTCGCGATGAGAAACTGCTTGTTCGCATTGAGAAAGCTGTTGCTCAAGTAAAAATCTACTCGAGTGGCGAAAAAGCGAAAGAAGAGACCGGTTTCACTGTGCAAGGGGCCGCTTGCAATGATTGCACAGTGCAGACAAGCATCCGCACTGTGCAATCAACGCAAATGGCGGAGCTCCGTGTTGCGCGGCAGAGGTTTTTTTGCCACTTCGCAGAGTTCCGCATAGCGCAACTCCGCAAACTCTGCCCAGGGTTATTAAAAACACCAATTCAGTAAATAATTAAGACACAACACACAATAAAAACCCAACACTAATTTGTAGAAATAGGAAATATTTTTATCTTTAAAATGACACCAAAATGAAAACAATTCAATGTGATGAACCTGAGATATGATTTTTTAAAGATTTAGCACTATATAGCACATAGAAACCCATAGCACATATTGGGACATCTAGGTGCGCTAGACTGGGACAAATTCAAAGTTTCAGGCCGACCGCGATGGAGCCCTGTGCGGCTACCCCTAGCGGTACGTCTTGTTGAAAGTTTTTTCCTTCCCACTGAGAAACTTTTCAGAAGCTTTTCTTCCTGGGGTCCCTTGAAACTCTCAGCTAGTACTGATTTGGTGAGGGATCGACGGTGTGCCTTGCAACGAGCTCCCAGTCAAATGTATGGAAGTCAGATCTCCAGAGCTTTTCAGCGGGACGAACTAGGGATCCAGGCAGGCTCGCTGTTGAAGGTGGGCCGCTTGACTCTCGCGATTGGTCCCAGTCACCTCTCCTACATTCGGACTTAAAACTTCTACTGAGCTTTTTTTCAGGGGTCCCTTACTGCTTTTCACCAGGCCGGTTTCGGTAAGGGGCCGCCGGCTTGGGTTTCAGCCAACTTCGGGTCAAACTCTGGAAGTCCAAACTCAGGAGCTTGTCAGTGGGACAAACCTGGCCGGCAGGCCTGCTCGTGGTTGAGAGCAGCCGTCTTGACTAGCCAGGTCGAGTTGGTCCACTTAAGGAGGTTTTTTTTCACAGTTGCTCCAAGATGGTCCTTGAAGGTTTGGGACTTCAGTTTCCACAATCCACTTGGAAATAATGAGTTATGAGACAGAATATGAGGCAAAGAAATTCGAGCTACATGAATATAAAGGTGGAAATATCATGGAGTGGAAATATCAAGTGCAAGAATATCGATTTAAAGGTAAGTAATATCGATTTTAAAACTATAGAAGTCATTAATATTGTTTTCAAACACATAGTTGTATAAAACATCGATTTTTTAATTAGTGCTATGGATTTTAGTATATATTTTAAATGTATGTCTTGGAAATTTTTTGTATGTTTTGTTTATGTTTTTAAATTTTCTAGTAGTTATTACATTTAATTTAATTAAATTTGTTTAATTTAGTTCTATAGGGGGTTGTGGGCTTACAGTGGAATAGGGTGGGAAGTAATTTAATCATAATAAATTAATGATTCTTTTTTATTTAATTATGATTATTTAATTGATATTTAATAGTGTTAACTGTGCTTCAAATTTTTGGGGGTACATTTTGGGGCCAATTCCGATTCGGTAAAATCCCTTTACAAATAGCCGTACGGAGCATATTTCCAGTATGAATCGTACCCGTAAACGTCCCCGTACGTACGACAAAGTACAATTCGGATCCGAAGCAGATCCCCGTACGAATCGTACTAAAAACCGTCCGACTAAAAAATATGTGCGATTTGTATCCGGAACACGCAGTACGCAACGTCCATATGTAATTAAGTAGCAGTTTCCGGCCCAGCAAGTACGATTCGTCTCTGTGACACTCCGTACGACTCTTTTTCTACGAGAGCTCAAAACGTCCGAAAAAGCAGAGTCCGACCCGAACCGCATCCCCGGTACACGACGTACAAGCCATGAACCCCATCGCCCGTGTCATCCCAGTCCTGTACGCCTACGACCTGGAACACAGAAACTGACGATGGCGCATATGGTGAGAATAACTACCAGGGGCGATTGGGGGGGTGAGGGGTGGTAAACATCACCCATACCAAAGTCCAAACCCATAACCTGGATGACATACATCACCACCAATGTCCGGTTACTTGGGGGGCGTGTCCAGCAACCCTTGCATACCGCAACAACGGAAGTGTACGTGTACGGTGCGTTTCACACGCTCGCGTATAGCACCATTGAAATTGTAATACGAGGCGCACACACGCCATGAATGCCGGGGTACGGTGCATTTCAAACGCTTGCGTATAGCACCTTTGAAATAGTAAAACAAGGCGTACAAACTCCATGAATGCAGGGGTATGGTGCGTTACACATGCTCGCGTATAGCACCATTGAAATAGTAATACGAGGTGCACACACGCAATGAATGCGGGTACGGTGCGCTTCACACGCTCACGTATGGCACCATTACAATAATGATACGAGGCGCACACAAGCCAATAATGCCGGGGTACGGTACATTACACATGCTCACGTATGGCACCATTACAAGAATGATACAAGACACACACACGCCTTGAATGTGGGGTACGGTGCGTTTCACACACTCGCGTATGGCACCATCACAAGATGATACGAGGCGCACACACACCATGAATGCGGTGTACTGTGCATTTCACACGCTCGCCTATGGCACCATTACAAGAATGATACGAGACGCACACACGCCCTGAATGCCGGGGTACGGTGCATTACACACGCTCACGAATGGCACCATTGAAATAGGATTACGAGGCGCACACACGCCATGAATGCGGGTACGGTGCGCTTCACACGCTCACGTATGGCACCATTATAATAATGATACGAGGCGCACACAAGCCATTAATGCCGGGGTACGGTGCGTTTCAAACGCTCGCGTATGACACCATTACAAGAATGATACGAGGTGCACACACACCATGAATGCGGGGTACGGTGCGTTTCACACACTCGCGTATGGCACCATCACAAGATGATACGAGGCGCACACACACCATGAATGCGGTGTACTGTGCATTTCACACGCTCGCCTATGGCACCATTACAAGAATGATACGAGACGCACACACGCCTTGAATGTGGGATGCGGTGCGTTTCACGCGCTCGCTTATGGCACCATTACAACAATGATACAAGACACACACACGCCTTGAATGTGGGATACGGTGCTTTTCACGCGCTTGCACATGGCACCATTACAACAATGATACGAGGCGCACACACGCCATGAATGCGGGGTACGGTGCATTTCAAATGCTCGCGTATGGCACCATTACAATAATGATACGAGGCGCACACAAGCCATTAATGCCGGGGTACAGTGCATTACACATGCTCACGTATGTCACCATTACAAGAATGATACGAGGCGCACACACGCAATGAATGCGGGGTACGGTGCGTTTCACACGTTCACGTATGGCACCATTACAAGAATGATACGAGGTGCACACACGCCATGAATGCGGGGTACTGTGCGTTTCACACGCTCGCCTATGGCACCATTACAAGAATGATACAAGACGCACCCACGCCTTGAATGTGGGATATGGTGCGTTTCACGCGCTCGCGTATGGCACCATTACAATAATGATATGAGGCGCACACACGCCATGAATGCGGGGTACGGTGCGTTTCACACGCTCGCCTATGGCACCATTACAAGAATGATACAAGACGCACCCACGCCTTGAATGTGGGATATGGTGCGTTTCACACGCTCGCCTATGGCACCATTACCAGAATGATACAAGACGCACCCACGCCTTGAATGTGGGATATGGTGCGTTTCACGCGCTCGCGTATGGCCCCATTACAATAATGATACGAGGCGCACACAAGCCATTAATGCTGGGGTACGGTGCATTACACATGCTCACGTATGGCACCATTACAAGAATGATACAAGGCGCACACACGCCATGAATGCGGGGTACGGTGTGTTCCAAACGCTCGCGTATGGCACTGTTAGAACTGGGATTTCTGGTTGGCTAAGGTTTACGTAAGTAAAAATAAGAGAGGTACCCCTTAACTGAAATCAAGGGCAATGGGGTTAACCAACCAATATAAAAGAACAATTCCCTTGAGTAAGGTCATTCACATAAACACCATAAATGAGGAAAAACAGTGACTATAACAACTGAATAAAGGTTAAAAAAATCTCTCAAATTTTATTGTATACAATGAGGTTAAAAAAAGCAGAGAACAAGTTGACTGCTAAACACAAGTTAAAACACGATAAAAATAACAATCCATATTCAATATTGACCAGCAATATTGCTGAAAAAAGACAGAAACAACAGTAAGACATACAAATTATGCAATACACGGTGTGTGTTCTAATGTTCTTTTTGGAACAGCAGTGTTGTGCAGATAGAATATTATTCTGTCAACAGCGATGTATGAACCATGAATCACACTGTACTAGGGCGTCGACGCGTTTCGGTGGTTTGTTGAAATTTTATCCACTTTTATCAAGACAAAGATTCTATTTCTGTCGTACTTTACAAATGTTCCTCTATAATTTGAGTGCCGATGTAGAATATTAGTGCGGTCGTCCTCTGTAAGGACGTTCTTGCTTAGGCCGTGGTTATTCGTGGAGGGTTTTCGAGCTTTGGCTTTTGTGAATATCCCTTGTCTTGGGTTTGTTTGGAGTTTATAGCAGGGTGGGTCGAATTTGGTATCAGATAACGATCCTTCTGCCTCTGTTGAAGTAACTTCTATCCTAGTAATGGTTTCGAGTCAGCCTGTTACGTAAAATAGCAAGGTAATGCCCGACTTTCTTGATGTGCAACGCTTTATATTCAAACGCGTTGAATCTGACCAGAGGCGCCTAAGTCTTGCCCCAGAGACGTGAGTAATGGTTCCCTCTACGTCTGCTGTCGGCTGCACGCTTCTCTGGTCGTTTCCATTGAATGTCAAAGGTTTACGCCAAAGCCAGGCAGAAACCACCATTCTAGTCAGGGCAAGGGAGTCACACGCCAAGATAACCCCTGCTCACCCCCTTGGTAGCTTGGCACGAGCAGACAGGCTTATCCAGGAGGCAATGTGTAAAGCATTTGCGCATGCACACAGCAGCAACAACATCCTAGGCACACCACAAAAGGAACTCCACATAAGGTTATATAAAAATAACTTTTGTATTGTCAAAACACATCAGATAGTAATCACACAATATACATTGTGCCAACTGGTACGGGCAATATTCACAAGGGATTATTTACACCAGGACAGGGCCAGGTGGGCCACTGTCAGAATCCGCACTTAGTAGAACTGTCACTTAGAATAACTAACACAAACTGACAATTGTAGAACACCACCAGTAACCACTGGTGATGGTAGGTACACACTACGCAATACTAATAACCATAGGCCTAGATCACGCATGGACACATAACCTCTCTAGTATAAACTATACTAGGCAAAGCAAACTTCTAAGCATGAGCACATTTAGGAGTATAGCACAAGCATGAAGGCAAAGCAGATTACGCAGCAATCATTTTTAGGCCTAAACAGTTTAACTACAGTAGGCAATCTCTCACTAGTCTAAACACATTAGACTCTGCCTCCTAAGAATAAATCACATTTAGGGGCATAACTCACAGTGAAACATAATCTCACTGACATAAACCTCCATAGGTAAACCATCTCTAGAAGTATCAATACAGGGTGCATAAAACATACTAAATGCATTACATTTCCAAGCACCCCCCTATTCTAGCACACAAATCACATTAGGCAATTAACATCACATATATAATAGATAATCACATTGTGCCAAAATAAAATCACATTAGGGCCTTGCGCCCTACCCACATACCAGCCCCCCTGGCCAACTGGCCATCTCAAGAAGGGCTCAAATGCCCTGTGTCCAGAATGTCAGGGCGCGCTGCCACGCAGCGCCAGTCAGGGGTGCGCCACCGGCGCAAACCTAAACGGTGCAGCTGCCCACTAAGTGCTGGGCAGCTGGAAGGAAAACTGTGGCATGGGCTCTCACTGGCCCTTGGGACAAACTGCGCCGCAGGGGTTGGAGCCACACAGACTCTGAAGAAAATATGTGCAGGCTGGAGCCACACAGGCTCTGTAATACATACATGGCCCTTGGAGCACTCGGGCTCCTCACATCAGCCATGCCCCCAAAATGTTGGAGTCCCCCCTCTGGAGACTCGAGATTAAAAGAGATTCACCGTGAGCCTCTTGGGGCTCTAAGAACAAATGTGGCACCGTGAGCCTCTCTGGGCTCCTCAACAAAGACGCTGCCTGCTTCGCTGGAGTCCCCCTCCTGGGGACTCGCAAAGACAATGGCCATCGGAGCCCGGGTGGGCTTGGAACCGCGCTGCGCCCTCTGAGCCTCGTGGGCCCGTGTTTCAGAAATACCCTTGCTACGTTGGAGCCCCTCTCCGGGGGGCTCGAAATAGATTTCTGCCACTGAGAGCCTCCGTGGCTCTCACAAAGAGGATTGTGCCCGTTGTTGGAGCCCCCCCCCTCTCTGGGGGCTCGAGAGCACTTCTAACACCCCCAAGATTGCTGGAGTCCCACTCACCGAGATCTGGCGGGATAACTCCTCTCTTGTCCCGGCGTTGCTCCTCGGTGGGGACTGCTCTCGCCGGGGCGCTCCTTCAGAAGGCGGGGCTTTCTCTCTCCGTTCCTCCGGGAGAGCCCCGCGGGGGAGTCAGCTGGCTTCCTTTCTCGGCCCCGGGCCACGGTGGGGGCGGGACGTCCGGCCACTCTCCCTCTCTGGTCATAGGCTGACTCGGCAGCCAATGGCAGCGCGGCCTCCCTGACAAGCCTCCCCCCCTCGGCTCAGGTCGCGCTGCTGAGGCTCAATGCGGGGAAAATCACGGGAAAATGCAGGGTAAGCACCTGCACGAGTGACGGGGGCTCTTGCACAAATTCAGGGACAGCGCTCCTGAGCGCTAGGGGACAAACAAAGGTCCAAGTCAAAATAAAGCGCTCCCTGCGCTAAATGAAAATAAAGCGCTCTCAGGCGCTAGAGGAAAAGTGCCCCCAGGCGCTATGAGGAACACAATAAAGCGCTCCCAGGCGCTTAGAGGTTAAACAAAGGTCCCAGAAAATGATAAAGCGCTGCCAGGAATTCCTCCAGCAAGTCAAGGCATCCAGGGGCTGGGCAGGGCCCAGGAAGGCCAGCCTTCCCCTGGGCCCAAGCAGCAGCACGCCCCTGGTTGATTCCAGTCAGAAACAAGAACATTTTGTAAGGGGACACAGCCCCTTTTTATACAGTCCAAACCTTTGTCTAAAGGTGCAGGGTGGGGGCAAAACCAGGCGCAGCTGGTTTGGGAGCACTCTTGATGAGCTCAGCCACCCCTCCCATTCACTAGTCAGGCTAGGGTCATCAGTCGCACCACAGGGGGCGGAGCCAGAATTGTGTCGGGAAATCCCAGCACTATTCAGGTCCCAGGTGCAGCCCCTCCCTCACATCAGCATGCTAATCTCAACACTCACCACTGGGCAGACCCATCCAGACTCCTGGAGCCAGGCTCCAGCCAATCACGTGCCAGCACACTCACTACACACGCACACCCATGTCTAGAAGTGGCACTTCCACACTAGACACATTCATGCCGCATACATCATTACGCAGCATTCAATCTCACAAGTTCGCACATACCAAACTCGACCCTGCACTCCCCACACATCATGAACTACCATGATCACACATATTCCCCATGCATTCCTATGGGAGGGCAGGTCACTCTCACACATACACAGAGAGCTCACGCACTTTACACTGTACCACAGTGAAAAAGTGCGCAGAGGCCTAAAATCACCAACACCAGGTTACAGAAATAGGCCAGGAAAAAGCAAAAAAAAGTTTCGGGGTGAACCTGCCAAAAGGGCCAGGTCCAACAGGCACCATTACAAGAATGACGTGAGGCACACATACGCCATGAATGCGGGTACGGTGCGTTTCACTTGCTCGCCTATGGCACCATTACAAGAATGATACGAGGTGCACACACGCCATGAATGCAGGTGTACGAGTCGCACAAGGATGTCTATAAAGTATTTGTCATTGCATACTTTCATGTGCATGCCCTAGGTGTGGCAGCCAGTGATATAGCACAGGTCATCTAATCTTGTTGCACAATCGATGTGTGTTGACCTGTCATGTGTGATGGGGCACTATGTGGCACACATCACCTTGACACTTGTCACATGTGTATCAGTCGTCCGATTTTGTGATGCACAGTAAATCTGGGATGGCACAGTCATCACTACCGACACCTGTCTCCTGATGCCAGGGACAGGGGCACTTTGTCAACTGACATGTCAGACTCAGCATGACCCTATGTGACTATGTCAGGTGTGTGTCATGTGTTCTATTGAGCTTACTGTTTGTGTTCCGTAAACTGCATCTGCTGTTGGTGCATCTAACATGGGTCTGTGTTGAGATGGGAATGGTTTCACATCTACGCACACCATGCCACAAGTGGATTCCCACGGCTGTTGGGTCTGTGTACATCAGACATCATATTTCCTCAGGCATACATGTCTGCGTCGTGTCAATGGCTGTGTTGTTTTGTTGTCACGTGTACCCCTTAATCGCAATGTGTTTGATATGTACATTTGACATTCCATGTGACCTGTGCGTGTGCCTTGCAGTCGGCTGTCTGGATGGGATGATATCCTTCCACTGCAGGTATAGTGACGTGTGTCACTCCAGTGATATCTCTGGCTGTTCACTCAGACCGGCCCACCAGCTCATTTCAGGGCGAGTCATGTTGATTTGTCAATCAACAGGTGTATCTGGCTTTTCATAGGAGTGCCAGCAAGCTGGCATGTGTGTCCTGGATATATTGCACATGCCAGACTCCATAGTGACCTGATGTCTAGTAGCAGTTTTGCATGTGCTATGTTCATTGCCATTGATGTTGGCAGACTGTCAATCTTCATTATTCCCAAAAATGTCCTGCAGGGCACCTCCTGTACCAAGGCCATTCCCGGACTTGGCTACCACGAGGGAAGGTGCCTGCATCCGACGTTACAGATTTACTCAACAGTTGATTGCGGACTTGACGAACAAGCTGGCACCACATCTCCAACCTCAACACAGGTATCCCCAAGATTAAGGTGATGGCAGCCCTACATTTTTTTGCTACAGGTACGTTTCAATTAACCATAGCTGATGTTGGTGGGATGTCACAGACGATGTTTAGCCGTGTCCGGCGTGATGTTTTGGCAGCCATGTTGGAGCACCTTGATGTATTCATCAAATTTCCTACTCCTGAAGAGTTGACAGATGTCAAGGGTGATTTCTATGCCTTGGGAGGGATGCCACATGTCATTGGGTCCATTGATGGGACACATGTGGCTTAGGTGCCACCACAGGCACAGGAGCAGGCTTACCGCAACCGTAAACATTACCATTCAGTAAATGCCCTTGTGGTGTGTCTTGCTAACAAGCTGATTTCCCATGTTTGTGCACGTTTTCCAGGATCGGCATATGATGCATTCATCATGAGGCATAGCAGAGTGCCACAAACGATGCTGCGGCTGCGCAACGAGCGGGCATGTCTTGTTGATGGGTAAACTCTGTTTGTCCTGTGTGTTTCAGTGTCTTTTGCTCTTACGGCATCTCCTGACCCACTTATTTACATGATGTTTCCATGTAGGGGACTCGGGATATCCCAACATGCCATGGCTAATGACACCTCTCCGCAACCCAAGAACAGCTGCAGATCACCGGTACAATAATGCACACGGGCAGACCAGGCGAGTGATTGAGAGGAGGTTTGGCCTCCTGAAGAGCCGATTCCGGTGCCTCGATAAGACCGGCGGATTCCTCCCATTTGCACCAGACAAGGTCTGTAGGATCTTCATTGTGGGCTGCATGCTGCACAACATTGCTGTTGAGAAGGCAGTGCCACTCATCCTGGACCCTGAGGAGCAGGAACATCCACCCGTTGAGGATCAAGGGCTTGGTCACAATGCAAGTGATGAGAAGGATGATATGCGGAATCAGCTCATACGCAACTTCTTCTCATAATTGTGAGTCACCGGGTATGAGTGAACAAGCTTGTAGCATTGAGTTGCATGTGTTGTAATGTGTGTGTCCAGCTGACTGAATGCAAAGTGACTTTGATGTGTGTTCTGATGTCACTCGAGTGCTGATGTCATGCCACACAGTAATGCGCAATGATTTTCTTTGAAATTTGCATGTGTCCTACATTGTTCATGTTTCGTAACTGCTCATGTCTGCTGCAAAACATTTTTCCAGTGACCTCTTGTGTGTCTGTCATTCCCAGGTTGCTGTGCCTGTTGTCTGCTCGTGTCATCTTTGTCCTCCTGCTATTCCTCATGATGATTGCAACTTGGGCAGAATCAGCGTTCCATGCACGGACATGTGTAAATGTCAGTTCGGGTAAGGAATCCAAACAGGCTTTTTGGTGTTGGTACGGTTTGGGAATGTGTGGGAACTGTTTCTGTGCATGTTGTAGTACCATGCATACATGTCTACTCACCATGGATCAAATAACATGTAGCATCACTCCCATGACATGACAGTCACCCTTCTTGACAGTCATCTGTAACGGAGTGTGGAGTTTGGTGAAGGCATCAATGTGTGTAAACCTTGCCCCTGACTCATTGCGGATGCCACGGGTTGACATTGTGTGGGACATCACAACAACAGGCTCTATGGGGAATTGCAGCCTCTCCGTGTGCAGCAGGATGTATTTGGCTCATCCCTTTAATCTTGTGTGCCAGTTCATTTGGATTTACAACATCCATGTTGTGAAGGTGGGGGTCAGCGTATGTCACACATGTTCTGTCAACTGTCCTGTGAGTCTGTTCGTATGGATGCATTTCCCTTTGTGCCACTATGTCATGTCACTGTCACGTTGCTTCCTCAGGGCCGGTGGAGAACACTGCGGTGCAAGCCTTTTCGGTAAGTGGACGAGAAATTACATTTCCCATGAAGCCAAGAACGTGATGCTGATGATGTCACAACGTTGCGCGGAAGCCAATGTAATCGCTTCCGTGGCACCAGTCGGGTGCCATTAATTCCGGGATTCTCTTGTGCGTTCTGCATATCCTGGTCACGGTAGGGGTGCTTTTGCACCATCGCTCCTCGTTACTCTCTGTTGCATTCCGGCCCAGCAGCTTGTTCTGTTGTGCATATCGAAGCCCAGTTGGACAAGCCGATGACTGGCTCTTGCGGGGCTTCCTTGTGTTTACCTAATTCCCTCCCTCGTTGGACGAGCTTCTTAAGGCTCTTGCGGTGCCTGGGTAATTTCCCTTCTTGACCCTCACTGATTCCCTGGGGGAACTACGGATTGTCCGCTTTGTGTGAGACACACAGCAGCGCATTTGAATTACTGTTTATTGGACTTTATTTATACACTGTGAATTTCTGGATTAATGCAAGGCTTTAATTGCGTTGACGCAGCCTGCAGAGCGGTATACCCCCTTCATATCGCTGCAATACTCTGCTACCTTTTATGTTTCTTCTGTGATCCCTGTGCTAGTTGCACATTCCTTGGAACAGGATCATAACATTGGCCATTTCTTTTGCAACTCGTACTATATTATCTTTGGTGTGTTATGGTGTTTAATCACCTTTCCATGTGCCATGAATTCATGTGGATTGTTCACCTCTGTTTTCACAGCAGGGGCTTGTAGAGCTCGTCCTGAAGTAATCTCCAATTCCCCTGTTACGTGGCTCTTATAACTTTTTGGGGTATGTTGCTAACTGCTTGATAAATACATGGAAACGTATAGAACCGCCTTCTTTCTAAGTGTGTAGTAATGTCCTTGTTCTATCCTTAGATCCAGTTGCACTTTCATTACTGTGATCCCAACTAGGATACAGTGGCTGTTGTTTTCCATTACAGGTATTACTGTTCCAGTATAGGTCCTGAGGTATTCTGTGATTCAGTGACAAGAAGTGTTGAATACTTATGCTTGTTTACCTTTGTTTCAGATCTCCCTCCCTGCTGTTCCCTTCCTTTCCTTCCCTCGCCTGATCACCCTTTTGAGTCTGTTATTTCTACTCAGACCAAGGGGCCATAGGGAGATGGACCCCTTTGAGCATCGCACGTTTCCGAGGATTCAAGGCCCTGACACTCACAGGCAGTCATGTGCACATTGGATCACCAGCAGTACAGGTAGATTCATTACATGACTGTTATTTTCCGCAGAGCAATGGCACTGGCCATGGACATTGGCTCATGCAGCATGGCCACAACACATACTTGATCCGTTTGTGTAGTAAATGTGTTCACCACAATACAATGTGCCTCATCTCTGTCACCATAGATCTCTTGCCACTTTGCATGTGTCATCTATGTCATAATTGTCAAAGATTGTGCATATGAGTGTATGTGTACTTTGCCAACATGCATGCAGTTCTTCATGACTAATGATCCCTATTGTGCATGAAGTACTTGGTTGTGTATGTATTTGTGCAGGTTGCTACCCGCAACGGGCAGGCAACGCCTGCTGACGCTGTGTGTCCTGGGCGCAGCTTGGCCTTTTGGAGCCTGATCCTGTGCCCGTCATTTTTGGTGACTGTACATCCATTTTCTTTGAGTGACCCATGAGTAACCTGACACTCCTTCCTTTCCATACACCTGTTACACTGTGCCTTTCTAACCTTCTTGTCTTTGTGTGTGAGTTTTTGCCTAGTTTCTCACCCCTTCCACCGTCAGGTGTTCACGCATTCCTGCTGCTGCCTCCCCTGTGGCACCGCCCCACCGAGTGCCCTGATTCTGCAAGCCACACGCCTCCCTCCCTCCACCCATTCTTAATGCAGGCAGCAGCTTGTCTGTGCCACTGTTAAGCCAATGCCGTGCCAAAGGCAGGACCGTCAGCGCCTGCAACGTGCACAGTGCAAGACCCTCTGGTCCTTGCATGACCCATGTAACACAACAGACTCTAGCTCCAGCCACCCTCCAAGTAATGAACACCGGACAATCAACCACCTGCTATCAGGCAACCCCTAAGCGCACACACAACAGCTTCGCACGATGGGTGTGCAACTCCAACTGCCTACACCGCACTGCCCCGCCTACCAGACCATGACAGAACAACCAGGTCATGTGCCTCCTACTCCACACCTGCTCCATCCACCAGCATGCCATTGGACTCTGTTACCTTCTCAACACAACAGCCCCACACATCGCCTTCATTACAGTAACCTGGTTGAACGCATCCTCAGCACACAACTTCAACATTGCCATCAGAAGACGGATACAAGATCACCCGCAGGAACCGCACCAACAATCCAGGTGGATGAATTGCAATTCATTCACAAGTACACCCTCAGAGTCACAAACAACACCAAGGACACACTCAGCATTGTCAAGCACCTGCACCTCAGGTTTCACACCAACCCCCTGACCACCCTCAGACTAACACTCATCTACAGAACTCCAGGCCTACATCCACAATTCCGCTAAGCCATCAACAACTACATCAGCACGCACGCCCTCACCTCCACAGACTACATGTGGCTGGGGGACAGCAACTTCTGGCTAGAGGACAACCACACCACCATCCTTCATTGGCACATCAAAATTTGCATCCACTTCTCCGACAAGCAACACACTGCCTCACACCCCGCTACAGATCCCCCGAAGATGCTTGATCTAAGTCACCACAGACGAGCTGTGTGGCACGCTCACCCAGGACACTCCAACCAACACCACCGCCACACCCTGCAACCTCACACACTGGATGAGCGACTGATCCAACAATCTTGCCACATTGACGGACTTTCCTGTGAAGCACAACAGTTAAGCCACCTGGGACAAGGCAGACCTACTGGACTCACACAGATCTAGCCAGACTCTTGTGCAAACCTTGCGACACACACAACCATCAGTTACCTTTCAGCCCTGGAAACCGCCACATACAGACATCACCATATCATCAGCACGGACAAGAGGACATCCTTCAGATAGGGCCTGGGCACCAACACACATGACATCAAGGAGCTAATCGGCATAGTGAATGAACTATATAACCCCAGCTCTCCATCCAAAAGACATCCCTCCCTTGCAAGGCCAAGCGAATCCCTCACAACATTATACCACTGCAAGTTCGTGGACATACACAACAGCCTCGGCACACAGAGGCAGAAAGCGCTATTATCCGCAGGACATACCCCCTGAGGTTCTGGACTCCCGTCAGCAGCAAAGACACCACCCGGCTCATGTACACCATCCACTCCAGCTCTCCATCAGGACCCTTCCCACACAACATCTCAATCACAGCATACCCCATCCTTGAAGCCCACCTCCGGCACGTCATGAATGTCTCCTTTGAGTACGCAACATTCCATGTGAGCTGGAGGCATGGAGAGACCCAGGCCCTTCTTAAACAACGGAAAGGTAGTACCGCAGGTTATCCTGGAACATCACCTTGCTTCCCTACCCGGAAAATGTCATCAAGACGACAGTCAACGACCAACTGACCAACTTCATCCAAGCAAACACCTCCAGGCAGCCCGCCCCAGTCCATCTTCCACAGTAATCACACCACTGCAGCCACCCTCATTGCCAGCACCACCAACATCTTGGACCCTGCTCAACATTGATGAGACCACCACCCTCACCCCCCTCGACCTCTCAACGGCATTCTACACCATGTGCTACCACACTATCAGTTCATACATCTCCAACACTGGGATCCAGAGGTGGGCCCAAGATTCAATCACCAAATACCTCACCAGCAAGGGCCAGTGAGTCCGCCTCCCCCTTCAGCACGTACTACACTGGGGTCATCTGGCCCATGGCCCAGGGCTCATCTCTAAGTGTGACGATTTTCAATGTCTCCATGACCCCCCTCTCTACCCTCACATGGGCACACAACCTCATCATCATCTCCTATGCCATTGACACCCAGCTGCTCCTCACCCTCACCAAAGACCCAGCCACTGCCAGATCCAACCTTGAAGAAGGCATGAGGTCCATTGATGAATGGCTGAACATCAGCCACCTGAGGCTGGACTTGGACAAGACTGAGGTCATCATCTGAGGATTGTCCCCTTATGACTGGGACAACTCCTTGTGTCCCACCGGCCTGCGCACCGCACCAGCACCCAGTGACCACGCACGCAAGCTGGTGTTCATCGCAGACTCCTCGATCAAAATAACCATGCAACCCAACACCATCTCTAACTCATGCTTCAACACCCTCCGCATGCTGCAAATGATCCTCAGATAGAACCACTCCTAGGCAAGACAGTCACCCAGGTCCACGACACCAGCAGGGTCAACTACAGCAATGCCCTCTAAGCAGGAACAACAGCCAAACTCCAGGAGGACTTGTACACATCCAGGGTGCATCTGCACACCTCATCCTCAACATCCTCCCCCACAGCCACATCACCGTCCACCTGAGATACCTACAATGGCTCACTGTCAACTGCAGGATCACCTTCAAACTCCTCACACACACTCAGGAGGCAGTCCACAACCCCAGACCCAAAAACGACATTGGACGTCTCTCATCCAACACCCCATTGCCCCAACTTCGTCCAGCCAACCTTGCCCTGGCCACCATTCATCACATCCACAGAACAACTGCATGCGGGAGGTAGTTCACCCACCTCGCCAAACAGACCTGGGACTCCCTCCCCGGGCACCTCCACATGACCCATGACCTCTACGCCTTCATGGTACTCTTCCAAACCTGTCTGTCCAAGCAGTATTGCACAACTTCCCCCCCTCAGCAGCTTCAGACCATCACGGGTGAGTATTGCGCTCCATGTATGAACATTGTGACCTATGTGTGTCCTCGAATGGACTCAGATCCCAGTGTATGGATGGCTAGAGTTTGTTCCACACTCAGGCAAACTTTGACATATCCACACACATATGTTGTTGACTCATGCTAAATGACTGCAACATCAATTTACCTTGTGATTGTTTTCTTTATTTCTCTGTCAGGTGCATGATTCGTGGGTAGGTGATAGGTGCTGTACAATAATCCAGAGAATCCAAAGATCACAGAGGAAGATGTGATGCTTTGCAGTTGGAGTCACCAGAGTCCAGACCACAGTGCTTGGCATCATTGTTCAGACTGCAACCAGCAAGTCCATGTGGCAGAGTATGACAGTCAATGAGGTGATGCTGTTGCACATAAAGTCCAGGTGCCAAACCAGGTGACCTGGGAGATGTGCATGGCCCGCTGCCTCTCATGGTTTTTTCCGTGGACGACCCACCTTCCTTGGTGGACCCTCATATGCAGGCCTTGATGATGCATGGGATGTTCTGTCGGACAATTCCTCCTTCTCCTCCTCCCTCCCTGTGCCTGGTGGTGGTCTTCGCCTAGATGTGTGTTGCCTGGTGACACATGTAGGGTGCTCCATGTTGTCTGCGATCCGACGGAGTGAATTGCTCATATCCCTTTGCAATGCCAAGAGCTCAGCCAGTCTTGCCTCCATCGGTCCTTGGTGTTGTTGTTGACTGGCGTGTTGCTTGGCCTGCAGGTTTTGGATGTTTGTGAGGGTCACCACTACCTGGCTGGTCTCCCTGGTGTCCTTCCGGTATGCCTCCAGGATGTTGCGTAGTTCTGACATACTGGGCCCCGCAGCTGGCTGGTCAGATTCTTGCCTCCGCCTGCCACCACTCCCACCACCCCTGCCCACACAAGCCCGGCCTGCTGTTGTGGGCACATGGGGACGACGGGACCCCTGAGGGATGGCAGTGGTGTTGTTGTCTGCCACCTCCTGGTTGCCCAGCAGACCTTGTCCGTCATCGTCAGACTGACTCAGTTGTTCACTGCGGGCAGGGCTCCTAGATGTCTGCTGGGATGTGGCAGGAATGGTGGTGGTGGTGTGCACAGATGTTCCGGATCCAGGTGCTGCACGGGTTTGGAGAGCAGAGGGGCCAGGGTGGTCGGGGCCATCCGTGGAGTGGTGAGAGGCGTCGCTGACGGTGGGATCAGGGTCCTGCGGAGCCTGGGACTGTGAATCATCTCCCCCATTGTTGGGGTTAGATTCTGCACGTTGCCCTGTGGTTGTGAGAGACAGACAATGTTAATGCCATTTCATGCAACATCCATGTTTCATACACATTTTAGTTGGCACTGTTCCACCAGGTAGTTGTCTGTGCTTTGCATTGCCCTTAATGTTCACTTGTGGATGGGTATGTTGTGGGGTCAGATTGATTTGGGCTCCTGAGTCAGTGACCTGTGGGGGCATATTTGCAAGAACTGGCGCATCCCTGCATATCAGCAGGGATGTGCCAGTTATTGTGCGCCACAGCTCCGCCAGCATGGATGCGCCGCATTCACAATGCTGCGCATCATGGGGTAAAAACGGCACAGATGAGTCACGCATCTGTGCCGTAAAAGTGGCGCATTGCTGGAGTTGCATCGCAAGCGCAACGCAGCTCCAGCAATGCTCTGGGGGGCCCTATCTGCACAATGCTGCGTCAATCCTTATGCCTGCTTCAAGCAGGCACAGGGTTTTGACGCAGCATGGGCTTAAAAGTGACTGAGTGAAATATTGTAGATTTACAACGTGACGCATCTCCCAGATGCGTCACCTTGTAAATACCTTGCACCATGGCGCCACTTTTGTGCCGCCGCTGCGTTACAAAAGCAACGCAACGCCGCCGTAAAGGAGGTGCAAGGGGCTTGTAAATCTGCGCCGTGGATTTTTGGCTTGGATGCTTCAGCAGATTTGTATTGATCTTGTTGTGTTACATGGCCATTGTGACAGTGGGGCACTCCATTGCCTGTCCCATGAGGGTATGTTTGTGTAAGGGGTGTGTGTTACAGGCCGTGCTGGTAGTTGGAGTCTTAGGGGGTCATTAGGATGGCGGGCAGATTGCCCCCGCCAGGCTGGCGGTAGCCACCGCTAGCCTGGCAGGGGCAATCCCCCGCCATCCTCAGCTAAATGCCCCCTCGCCATATTAGTACGGCGGGGGACCGCGGCGGACGGAAAGACCATCTGCCGTTTTTCCGCCCCGGTCACCTTGCGACCAGGGCGGAAAAGGTTTAATATGGTGGCGGTGTCTATCAGACACCGCCAGCCATATTACAATGGGCAGTAACAGATGCCTTTCCATGGCGGCGATGCCGTCACGGAAAGACATGCGGTCTTCACTTTGGGGGCCCCTGCGGGCCCCTGAAGTGAAGGCGAGGTGGGGGGTGCACATGGGGGGTACCTGTGGTACCCCCCAGCATTTGCATACACAATTCAGTAGGCATCGCGCGGTGCCTGCCGCTTTGTGTATGCAAATGCATACATGTATTTTTAGCATTGTGGCGGGCGGTGCTGAGAGCACCGCCCGCCACAATGTTAAAAATGAGGGATGCGCCCGCCACTGTGGCAGGCGATCCTAATCCCCACCATGGGACCCCCACCCTTATGGCGGGGGTCCCAATCCCCGTGAGGATGGCGGGCAAAGTCCGTCCACCATCCTAATGACCCCCTAAGTTGGCACTGGGCCTCCCTCGTGATGTAGCTGTCCCCCCATGGAGCATGCTGCCATGACAGCGTGTGTAAGTTCCTGTCCAAGATATCAGACCTTGTTGTCCTGGTGTTTGTGTATGTACTGGTCACAGGAGGGCCTTCTGCTGCGTTCACCAGGGCCCATTGTCAGCTATCTTGTCAGTACTTTCCCACTCCCTGTGCATTGAGAATGGTGCATGGGTGTGTACCTGGGCCATATGGGATGAGGGCAATTGGGTCTGATTTGGAGTCCCACAATGCATTTTGTGACACCCACCCTCCCAGCATACCGGACATCAATTCTTGGGTCTGTGCTTCCTGTAGCATGGGACATTAATGGCCTTGCTTTCTCAATCGGGCCTACACATGTTAGTGGCATTAGCGTTGTTTTCGGCTGTAGTTCTGGGCGGTGGGCACTTGGGTGTTGGTGCGGGCATTTGTTGGACTTGGAGTGTGGATGCCATTACCCCCATGTTACATGAGTTGTTTGTGTACTCACCAGGATCTACTACTCCTTCAATTCTATGTACTCCCACCGGTGGAAGCAGGGTCATCACCTTTTCCTCCCAGGGCTGGTACTGTACTGGTCTGCGGGGACCGCCACCTTCAGTGTGCTGGCTCTGTGCGTAGTCTTCATCCATTTTGCGCTTGATCATCCTCTGCAGATCGTACCACCTGGGCTTCCTTGTGCGTCTGATGGGTGCAACAGCATTCACCCTATTGACTATCCTCTCCCACAGACAGGTTTTATCAGCTATGCTGGTCCGTCTGACCAATGTGCCAAACAGCTGTGGCTCGACTCTGATGACTTGTTGACAAGGGTCTCCATCTCCTCCTTTGTGAACTTTGGATTCTTCTGTGTGGACATGGTGTGGGGTGACGGTGTGTATGGATGTGGGTGTGCTGGTCTGAATGTGAATGGGGATATGTGTGAAGGTGGATGTGTGCAGTTGTTGGTGTGTTGGCAGTGTCTGTTACAAATTCAGTCTGTTGCAAAGGATCATGGTTTGTGTGGGCCCTTTTTATTGGTCCATTTGTGGGTGAGGCTTTGTTTGAATTTTTGGTGGGTGTGTTATAAGGGGTGGTTCTGAGTTAGCCCCTCTGTTTCCCTGTTTGGATCTGGCCAGGACATTCATTTCCATGGTTTGTACACTGGAGACGTGTTTTGTGGTGTTGTGCGAGTCGTTTTCACCCTCCTTGTGCTGTTTTACAGTGTCCGCGTGGTTCAGTACGGCTCATTTAGTTGTAGTTGCTTCTGTTTATTTGTGTGTCCGACTCGGTCATACGCGATGTGGTACGAGTCATTTTCACCCTCCTTGTGCTGTTTTACAGTGTCCGCGTGGTTCAGCACAGCTCGTTTAGTTGTATTTACTTCTGTTTATTTGTGTGTACGACTCGGTCATACGCGACGTTTTCCGCGGTACGATTCGTTTTCACCCTCATTGTGCTGTTTTACGGGGTTCGCGTGCGCGTCGTTCAGTGTGGGTTCGTCTCGTATTTGATTGTGTGACTCGCTCATACGCAATGTTTTCCGTACGAATCGCATTCTGATTCCCCGGTCTGGATCATACTTATCGGGTCGTACAGCATGTTTACGATTCGTATGGTTCACTTTGAGGGTCCGTGTCGTACGGATTTTCCCTTGCTATTCGTACGGTTCGCAACGATTCGGTCGTATATTTTTCCTATGAATCGTACTACGGGATTCGGACGGTAATTGGACGAGTCGTACGGAAAGGGCTATGGATTCGATTTGGTCGTACGGATTAGTTTACCGAATCGGAATCGGACCCTTTATGTGTGGGTTGTGGGGTTTATAACGGGAAAAAGTAGGAAATAATGTATTTTTAATTAAATAATATTAATTAATTAATTGGTAAATAATGATGGTAATTATGCAAAATTTTAGGTGCAGGTTGTGGAGCTAATTAGGGGTTGAGCGTGGGAAGAAATGTATTTGTAATTACATAATAATTAGTTGTTAATTAATAATAATTAATTAGTATGGTGATTCTATATTAATTTTTTTTAGCTGTGGGTTGTGGGGTTAATAGGGTCAAAGGGTGGCAAGTAGTTTATTTTTAATTAATTAATATTTAGTTGATAATATTAATGAATTGATAATTATGTTAATTTTTTAATTAAACATGTTTGGGGTGTGGGTTTTAGGTTTATAGGGTTAAAGATTTACTTTTTTTTATAATTTGTTGTTAAATACTATTAGTTATTTAATTGAAAATACATGTTAATTGTGTAAATAATGATTTTAAAGTTCAAATTTAGGTACGGATTGTGGGTATTATAGGGGTAAAGGGTGGGAAGTTAATTATTTTAATAAACTATAATTTCGTTTTTAATTAATAATATTTAACTAATTATTAATTATGTTAAATGTGAAAAGACATTTTGTTTACATTTTAAATATAGGTTCTGAGTTTTGTAGAGACATGGGGTGGGAAGTAAATTGATTTTAAGCAATGACTAATTTTATTAAAATTAATAATTATTAATTTAATAATTAATTGTGTTTGTGTTTTCTGTGGGTATATTGTGGGAAGTACATTGATTATATTTAATTCATAATTCATACTTAATTAATGAAAATGTATTTGTTGATGAATATTTATATTAATAGTGTAAATCATTTTTTAGGTGCAGGTTGTGAGATTTGTGATGTTACAGCATGGGAAGTACATTTCTGTAATAATCAATATTTTTGTTAATAAATAATTTTTGGTTTGTATTTATAATAATATTTGTAGGTATGTGTGATATGTATTTAACATTATAATCTGTTTTTACTTGAAAAAAATGTTATATAATTTTTTTCCAACATATTTATATATTTTTTTATTTACTTAGTTTTTAAAATATATTAATTTTGTTGAAGATATATTGTTTGCTTTTAATGTTGAGTGGGTATAGTACATTTTACCCCTCACTATCCAACACTTTCCCTACTGTTGCATTTACTTAAGTGGGGATAGTAAATCTTACTCCTCTGCAATCTAACACTTTCCCTATTGTTGTACTGACTAGTGTGGGTATAGTACATTTTAGCCCTCCACAATCCAGCGCTATCCCTACTGTTGCACTGACTGGATTGGGTATAGTAAATGTTATTGCTGTGTTAAGTGTGGTGGGTATAGTACATTGTAGTATTTTGTAATGTTATATTTGATGTAATTTTATATTTATTGTAGTTAGAATAGTAAATCTTATTTTTAGGTGGTGTAAAATATTTTGTTACTTTTGTGTTGTTTTAGGTGGGGATAATTAAGTTTATATTTATTTATTTGAAAAATGCTTTCTTTTTAATGTGGTGGGAAGTGTAAATATATTTATTTTAATTTGTAATAATTTAATTTATGTTACAATTTATTTAATTATGTGTTTGATTCATTATAATAATAATACTGTGATTTGATTTTTTTGTTTGCAACTTATTTTTAATTAAATTGTAAAATATGTGTTGTTTAATTTTTATTTTTAATTAAATTGATTCCCATTTTTAAATATTTTATGGGGCAGATTTACAAGAAAGTGATGCATCTGTGGAGATGCATCACTTTCCCCGTGCTACCGTGAGAAACACTTATGCCACCATGGATGCGCCGTATTGACAATACGGTGCACCATGGCGCAAGGATTGACAGATGCATCAGAATTCTGACGCCTCTGTTGGGGAAAAAGTCGCGCAATGCTGGAGTTGTGTCGCAAGCACGCGCAACTCTAGCAATGCAGTTTGAGGCCTATTCCAAATACACTGCGTCACTCCTTACGCCTGCTTCAAGCAGGCGTAAGGTTTTGACGCAGTGGCGTTCTGGAAGTGATGCAGTGAAATCTTGTAGATTTCAATGAGTCTCTTTTACGAGGCTTTCTTGCATGGGAACGCCCACCCTGCATACATTATACCTGACGCAGGTATAATGTGACGCAGGGCTTTACAACTTGACGCATCTCCCTAGATGTGTCACATTGTAAATTGGCCGCATTTTTTACACAGCCGCTGTGTCACAAAAGTGACACAATGGCGGCGCAAAAGTGTTGCAAGGGGCTTGTAAATCTGCCCCTATGTTTTTGGTATATTTAAATATGTTTACATATATTTTTGATAATATTATGATATTTAGGATTTTTTTAACTTATATTGTTAATTAAAATATTAGTTTAGATTTTTTATATATGTATAGTTATATATATGTGTGTGTGTTTACATTTTTAAAAGATGTTTATTTGTTTAATTTGTTCAAATATACATTTAAATATATGTTTTTTAATAAATTATAGTTAGTATTTAATTTATGTTTATTGTAATATTTTAAATTATATATATTTTAATTCGATATTCAATACAACTCTATTATTTTAAACTATATTTAATTTCAATATTTTTGTGCTTACCTATTTAAGTATAGGGAGTCAATATTTTTGCATTCTATATTTTTACCTCAATTTTTTTAACATCTATATTTTTGTGGTCATTATTCTCTAAGTGAACAAACAAAATCCTTCCAAATCCACCGGTAGTACTCCAGGCTAGGGATTCTTGATTGTGTTGTTCCAGGTGAGCGATGGTTAACCTGTAGCTTGCAGGAAGTCTATTCCTTTGTCCTTTTGAAGCTGGTTAGGTCCACAGGGCTGCAGTACCAGATTGTGCAGCCGGGCTGTCTTCAGAGTGCAGGGCCTAGTTTGTCCAAATCAAACTTCCCAGCAGAGACCCTTCTTCTTCCTTTAGTTTCAGTCATCAGATCTGAGAAGTTCTGCCCCTCTCAGATACGTATTCCAAATTCTCAGGGTCATGTAGGAGGGCACGCCTGTCCAATGAGGTGTAGGGCAACACCCCAGGGTATGACTACATCCTCCAATGTGTGGCACTATATTCTCCCAGAGACCACCCATTCTCAAAACTTCATTATGGTTAATTTTCCAGCAGGGGGAGAAGAGCTAACTAAACCAGCATACAGGATGGCTCATTTACATAATCCCCCCCTTTGTTTCTTGAAATTCCTGCCTTAAACCTATCATGTGGCTGTGTTCAAAGGGTAGGGCTGTAACTGGAGCTGACTTACACTGTCTGTCCCGTCCTCTCTTTGAAGAGGTTGATTTAGGACCCCCCCCCCCGCTATAGCATTCCTATGAAGCGGAACTCTCTCCAGAATGGCTCTTGCACCCCAGGGGCTACTTATCACCTCATCAAAGCAGACTGGCTAATCCACTTAATTCTGGCCAATTAGGTCAGAGCAAGAAAAGGTTGAATTTTGGCTTACAGGCAAGAAAGTCTTATAACTTCTTGTCTGTACATTTTAGGATCAATTCCACAATACTATATTGTTGTATTTATCAATACCATTCTAGGAAGTGCTTGAATTTTATTTTTATCACCTCCATGACGTTAAGTATTAATTAATAACTTCTTGCCATATTAACCTATGTGGGTTGGGATCTACAATGGGGAAAATGAACTTGGCAATTTTTTCAACATCAGCGCTTATAAAACATCTTTTATAAGGACCCTGCCTATCTCTATAGGACCCCCCACTCTTGGAACACCTAGCGGAGACTTTATGGGTTCTGAATATGTAAAGATATTACAGATCCTCGCACCACAGTGATCCTAGCACAAAAGTCGATTTTGTGAAACAAATGACTCAAATGTGAGGAGTGAAATGTGCAATTTCACTAACCCCAGGGCATATAAAAACCATTTTATAAGGATTCTCCTCTTAAGAACTAGGCCCCACCACTCCTGGAATACCTAGTGGAGACGCTGGGGGTACCTAATATGCCCAAACATTGTAGTTTATAAATGTTTAAGTGCCCCAAACACCAAAGTCGGGCTTTGGCACAATTTGGATTTTAAAAGCAGTCCTGCAACACAGGGCTGGCTTTAAACTGACCTGAGGCTTTATCAGTGCACACATGCAAGTGCAGAAAGGCTGCCCACATCTAAACTGCCAGGCCCTATTATATACTAAGGACTTAAAGGAAGTTACACTCCCCCAGCCCTATTTTGTGCTAGGGCCTTGTAGGGATGGTCATGGCAGTCAAAAGGGTACCCTAACCCAAAGTGTACCCTAGTTTATGTAGGTTTTTCACGGTATTGTAAGTGCCTTTTCAAATTGCACTGGCCCAGGGCCAGTTAGGCAGAGATCAGGGTCAGTCAGAGTCAGTTACCACCAGTACCAGTTAGCAAAAAGTTTGGGGTGCCCAGGGCACAGGGTGACTTTGCAACAAGGGTCCTGATGCTACATGTGCCATCTCTTCCATGCCCTTTAGACAGTGGAGGGTCTTGTTGTCACAATTGTCTTCTCTTCCATGCCATTTTCACAGTAGAAGGTCTTGTTACCAAAGTGTCACCACTTCTATGATAGTTGGCAGTGGAGGGTCAGGTTCACACAAGTGTCATTTCTTCTGCGCCCGTTTGACAGAGCAGGGTCTCAGCCATCATGGAAAATAGAGAGTTTCTTGTTGTTCACTGAGCAGAGGGCCCTAAATGTTTTTTGATGTCTTAAAACTGTCCAGCTGAACAAGTAGTCATTGGAATATCCTTTCATGTTGTGGTATCTGAATATTTCAACTAGCCAGTGGGCGTGGCTCAGTGGAATGTGTGAATTCCATCTTCACAATACACACAGTGCAAATTCCACTGATGTGGCCACTCCTCTTCTCAGGGCCGGACTGGCCGTAGCGGCACAGGGCATTTCCCTGGTGGGCCATTTCGGTTACCTGGGGCCTCGATATCGGCCACCTGTAACAAATTTCATGTCATATACTTACAGCCCTTGCTTATTTTAGAGGAAAATTGGGGAAATTCCTCTTTTAAGCTTGCATCTCAAAGTTCAAACTTTGTGAAGCAATGACAAGCCTATGAGCCAACTTTCAGTTTACTAACCAAATGTCAAAACATGATCAAAGACAAAATACATATCTATTTTTTTATTTAGGACAGAACACTTATTACTGGAGGTTGTTTATCAGAACTGGACCCACAGAGTTCGAAGAGCAGGATGGATTTACCTTCAAAGACCCAACTTTTTCCCCAAGTGTTTGGCCTTGAATATCTTCCCCAAGCTACCTGTAATCTTCTCTCCACTGCCCCTCTTTTCCTCCTGTTTCTGGCAATCTGTTGTGTCCATTATTTGAGTAGGTTATAAAAAAGAATCTAATTAACATAAATATAGCAACATAAGCGAATACCATAACACTACAACACAATGTATTATCACAAAAAAACAAGACTGCTTTGCAATATATATGGAAATAGCTTCAAAGCCACCTCCTCGCTACCCCCTAATGAGTCTGAGCCACTGAAAAAGAGGCAGGGCCGTATTGGAACCCAAAATCTGCCATAGCAAACTGCTTGGCCGGCACCCCTGGCTGTCCCAGAGTCTACGATTTCTGGGTGGAAGTCCATAGGCTTTTAAGCAAAGTGATTCAGATCCCAGTGGACCCCCTCCCCGAGATAGCATTGTTGGGGTATGTGGTACAAATTCCCCTAAAGGTTCGCAGATATCCGTACTACTAGCAAAAAGAGAGGTTGCAATGTGCTGGGGTAGCAAAAGAGCGCCAAAGGCATCTGGGTGGCTCCAAAGCTTAGCGTCCTGTTCCAAAAAAAGTGATATGAATGCCAATACTATACCGGTGTCCTCCAGGCCTAAAGATATATGGGGTCCATTCCAAGATTTTCTAGCTTCGCAGCAGCAAACCCCTCCTACGCAGCAGGGACAGGGTTTGGAACCGACGGGGGTGGGATGAGGGGAACACTGTATTAAAAATGTATCTGTGTATACTATACATAGTATAACAGGAGCTGAAGAGATGATTGGGACAAAACGGACGGATGACGGGGTGGGAGGGAATTCCTCCGATTGTACCTTCACCATGCCAACTACTGCAGTCTTAGAATGTAATGGTTAAGCTATGATTGATGTTGCGCCGATAAGTCGTGCCTTGCTGACCGTAATGGAATAACAATGTTGAAGTGTAATTTGTATATGTACTGCAAATTGAACTCTGTGCTCTGCTCTCTTTTTCTCAAAAACTGCTAAATAAAGTAAAAAAAAAAAACATTAACAAAATACCTTAATGCCTTCTGGCTGCAAGGTCCCCTATGTATCCACCCAGTTGGCACAGTTTGTACCTAGTTTTCCCTGCAGTACTATGGCTACTTGCCCAGCATCAAAGGCTTGTAGTCCAATTGGCTTCAGCAATTACCTTGCCCTACTCCCGAGCTACGTCTTCCTATCAAAAGTAGCTAGAATCCATGCTCACTTCACACAGGAAGCATCTTACAGAGAGAGCAGAGTTCTTCCCAGCCTGAGGTGCACGACAGCGGAAGGATGAAGCCTGCTTTGCGCAGAGTTTGAATGAAGATGGCGAGTGGCTTTGGAAGCCTGGGGCTGTCACGGACTCTAGGACCTGCCTCAAGAACCTCACGGGTGACCTGTCGCACTTTGATGTATGATTGATGGTACTTTTACAATAATGCACCTTTCAAAAACAAAAACTGGCTCACACGGTTGAAAATACAATCAAATCAGGAGACTGCAATAACTTTAGCTTAACTTGCTTAGGTACTTCTGTCAATCAAAGCTGTTTACCTTTTGAAAACTGCTACAACAACAGAAGAAGACCCCCTTGCTGCCTGATAGTGGAATTCCCATGTTCTCAAAAGACAACCGTAGAGGACATATTTCCTCCAGCTTTATCCTAAATCTCCAAGACTGTCCAGTGGCATGGGAAGAAACCTTCTTCCCGACCAACTTGGACAAAAGAGCCAAGGTCCAGGCCAGCTGGTCATACTCGCTGAGTGCCGAAGGTCCTGGAGAAAGTGTATTTCTGCATGGAAGTGAACCAGTAGATGATTGTCAGCAGAACATTTTTTATCCAGCATGTATGCAACTTCTTCTTTTTGTTTTGCTAGAGTTGAAACCTCTACAAACTGAGGAAGGGAACTAGTCAATCCTGATTGGCTAGCCACATCATGTACAATATGTGGTGGCAGCTAATATAGGACGCACGTACATGGTCCTAGGCTCCTGAAAATGTAAATGTGTTGTATTTGTAAAGCGCACGGCTGCCCACGCGACGGGGCATCCCGGCGCTGCACTCATACCGCTGTGGAACCCTTCCTGGCTTTTCCATGTGAAATGTCCACTCCTGGGCAACCCCAAGGTGAAGCCAGGCATCCAAGCGCTGCTGGGGCCGTTGTGGAGATTAAGCAAGCTATTGCCCAGAGTCACAGAGTGGGACCCATGATTAGACTGGGCACCGAGGCGAGAATTATCAGGTCCGGGGAGATTAAGTCCAAGAGCCACGGAGGCGGGAATTGAACACTGGTCCCGGGCTAGACCTCTGCATCAGGGTCTGCCGCTCTAACCATTGAGCCACGCTTCTCCAAAATGGATTACAAATACAAATGTAAGGGAGCAGAGTGAGCACTCCCTGAACCCACAGGTATGTGGGGCAGTCCCAAGGGGATACCCGCTTGATTGACTGAACACAACAGGAACAAAATGTTCTGGTAACAATTACCAAGCTTAAGGTCATGGTTCCATTGAAATGCATTATAGTGAAAGCCAGGTTTTGAACGTCACAAAAAACACATCTAAAGGATGATAACAGATTTTAGACACAATTGAAATTAATTGTTGTTGGTGGTATACTCATTTTAGGAATCCTGGTGTGTTCTCAGATGATTTTGCCCTGTGGACAATTGCTGAAGTTTGATGAACCATGTTTGCCATGTTTGAGAAAAAAATGTTTTCCTTCCTGATTTTCTCTTAGAGGTTATCGAACGTGCTCCAGAGGCTGACAATAAAAGCACATTTCTATAAGTCTGCACTATTTTCCACAGCCATCTGAGAATGAAGGCTGATATTCTGAGGAAAGCATGTACAGCAGCAGCAGCCTGTCAGCTGATTCCCCAGTGTCCTACTGCAGCTCCTCCATAGTGTTTTAATGAACATCAAAAACACTAACATTCTGTATTCGTGACAGACGTGTGGCACACTGAAACACCATCTTGATGAAATCAAAGCTATAAAAGCTTAAAGGATTTCTTTTAGAAATTAGGAAAAGGAGATGGTTCATTTTGTCATAGAATGCATGATTAGTTCTATGGAAAGCTAAGTGAAGACTCATTAGTTTTTGAATTCTCAAATATCTTTTGCATTCATGTCAGTAAAACATTCTGACATGCAGACTGAAACATGTACTTTCAGCACCATCAGCAGTCTGTCAATTAACTCCCTGGGTGATCAACTGCAGCTTAACCCACACTAATGAGCAACTAGAGTGCTAACATTGTGCACTTATGACAAAAGTGTGGCACATCTGAATGTCATTTTGATGGAATCAAAGCTGTGAAATGACAGCATTTCCTACAAAGGAGACTACAGTAAAGGAGCAAGATGAGGGGGTAATTTTTGTCACAGGATTTATGATTAGTGCTCTAGAAAGCTAAAATGAGGACACATTTTCTATGAGTTCTCAAAAATCTTCCTCATTAATGACAGAAAACATTCTGAAATGCAGAGAGAAGCATGCACTTTCAACACCAGCACTAGCCTGACAGTTAACTTCCTAGTAATCAACTGCGGCATTACAACAGAGATCTAATGAGCAACTAGAGTGCTAACAGTCTGTATTCATGTTAAAAATGTGATGAACCTGAATGCCATCTTAATGTAATTGAAACTGTAAACTGAAATGAACCTCTTAGAGCAGACACTGCAATAAATGAATAAATTAAGGATTTCTTTTTCTTATATAAATTGTGGTTAGCGTTCTAGAAAGTTAAATCGTTCTTCCGCACCAGCAGCAGTCTGTCAGTTAATACCCCAATAATCAATTGTAGCGTCACCACAGAGTTCTAATGAACAACTAGAGTGCTAACAGTTTGCATTAAAGATAAAAGTAAGGCACTGAACACCATTTGTTGGAATAGGAGCTGTTGAAATTAAAGCCTTGCCTGAAGAGCAGGCAGAAGTAAATTTGCATTGAGATGTTAATGGAGGGGAAGTATGAGTGTTTAGTCATTTGAGGCATAATACCTTTTTAAAGTAGCCAAAAATATATAGAAACATCTGCATAAGTACCGTATCTCCTTCCATATCTGTTAACTCAGCCTTCCCATCATCTCATTCGCTTAAATCCTCCCCAATTTTACAATATATATATATATATATATATATATATATATATATATATATATATATATAAAAACCACTCCCGACTTCTTTCTCAGTAATCGGACTCCGACACAGGAATGAGCTTTGCCATTAAGCTTCGTTTATTTTCTTCAGCTTGACACGTTTCAGCACACCTGCCTTTTTCACAATGGGCAGTCTCATAAAATTACGTATTTTTAAACAGAGGATGTAGGTCACATGACCCTTTCCAAATGGATAAGGAAGAAAGACTATATGGTTGCAAACACAATAACCTCTCAATACTGAGAAAACACTGTAAATCAAATAGTTAAAAATCACTATTGATTAAAACCATGATATCTACTTATACATTTAAAATGTGCTGAAACAATTCATTCATGTAGCACTAATACATACAATTACCAACAATCAACTTTCAATATTAATACATAATTAAAAGTTCATTTATGGACTTTCCATTGCTATCCATTGATAAAATCTCAATGAGGGCGCTCAATGAAGACACCATTTCCTCCCAATGTCCTTTGGCAATTTTCCAAATCAGCACATTGGGGTCAATTCCAATTTGGGAAAAACCACTCCAAATAGCCGTACGGAGCGTTTTTCCCATACGAATCGTACCCTGCAGCCTCCCCCGTATGTACAATGAAGTACGATTCGTACCAGGAGCAGGACTCCGTACGAATCATACAAAGACCGTATGACTCCAATCTCTGTACGATTCTCCCTCGGAACCCACTGTACGTGACATCCGTACGGTCCGAAGCAGGTTTTCCTGACCCAGCAAGTACGATTTGTGTCAGGTACGCACCGTACGATGCTTTCTTTAAGGGAGCCCAAAATATCCGGAGAAGGAGAGCACGCCTCGAAACAGGTATGGAACGCCCCACCCCCCCGGGTACGGTGCGTACCCCTGCGATCATGGTGCCTAGACATTCGGAATCAATAATTTCCTATCTTTCATCCGCTGTGGGGGCCCTCACGAAGGAAATTGCAAATGCGGAGCAAGAGCTTGGCTTAGCCCCCTCGCCCCTTACAAACCGTTCCCACGCTATTGATACTGACAAAGCGCCGCATGTACCACTGGAGCCTGAGGTGGTGGTGATTCACCCTAAGAATATTGCTGTATCCACTGTCTGTCCCTCCCCTGGCAAATCCCGATCACCGCCACCGGAACACTGTACCCGGGTTACTGGCCACGAACTAAAGAGGAACACAAAAAGGAGGAAAAAACCAGACGTCATATCAAATATTGCTACTGTGACTAACTACAATTTTGGTGTTCAACTAGAGGCCTTGTTTACAGCTCGTATTGAGCCTTTGTTACAGGGTATAGCGAAAGACGTGGTGGAAACTTTGAACACTTGCCTAGCTGGTCTACTTAAGAAGTGTGCTTTAATAGACACATATGTTAATAAATGCACTTCAGCTCAGGAACCCCCTAGGCCTGATGCAGATCCCCTATGTAAAAGTCCTAAGGAGGCTGTTAGACCTTCTGGATCTCCGTCGACTAATGACGGGGTCGCCTCAGTTAATGCTAGGACTCGGGAAACTCACATATACCCAGAAGAGCAGACACCATTTCCCCAGGCCCCCTGGGCAGTTTTGCACCGCAGCCAAGCCCAGCTATTAGCTCGTTGCCAAGAGGCTGCCAAGTTAAATTGGACTTGCCTCCGGAGGCTGCCCCTTTAGTTGCCACATTTATTGGAGTTCCTCCACTACAAGAGGGAGAGGGTGAGTCAGTTCTTGACTTGATGAACAAGGCTAGAGTTTGGTGTGCTGAGTCCTGCAGTGGAGGGTTGAACATTTCAAATAGGATTATCATAGCGAGAAGGGTGGGTTGGATTGGGAAATATCCAAAGAAAATAGAGGGGGACTGCGTCATAGTTAATTTCAATAGTGCGGATTTGGCAGACAGGTTGTTGTGGGATGGCTCAGAGTTCTCACAAATTATGCAAATGAGACCGGTTCCCTTGGGATTTTTTTACCCACCCCCAGACACATACTATGGGACATGTCGCATAGCGATGGAAAGGAGGGCATGGGGCACAGTACCGGGAGGCGTAAGGACATCGGGGAGTTGCCCATATCCCCCGAAGGGGGGCCTGGGTCCCTCGGTGGCCTTCCACCCCCAGACAACTTATACGCCTTTAGAGAGCCGTGGACCGGTCCTGAGTAATCGATTTGTTCCCCTTTCAGATATTGAAGAGAATGATTGACTGTTAGCCATGACCCCGCCTACCGCTCATGGTGTCTCCAACCCTGATGTGTTAGCGGATTGTAAAATTATTAGTTGGAATGTAGCTGGTATTAGAGCAAAAAAGGGCAGACACAGCTTGGGTTGACTTTGTCACTAGCCACGATATAATAGCTATGCAGGAATCCTGGGATCCTTCCCCTAGCTTCTGGTTGGATGGCTTTACCAGCTTTGTCGTCCCGGCCATTTCAAGCACTGCAGGCAGAGCGAAGGGCGGTCTTATCACCATTTTCTCCTTAAAACTTATGGGGACACTAAATATGGTGGAGGCAGGGTCACCTAATCTTTTAATAGTCGAATGGGTAGTTTCTTCTACCTGTAAAATTATCCTAATAAATTTTATAATTCCTGGGAAAGGGACGATGGTACTGAACATATTGCCTTGCTGGAATTTTTTTTATCTAATCTCAGTCAAAATCACTACACTAATTTCGAGATCATCCTAATGGGCGATTTTAATATTCATCCCTGTAGTGACGTATGTCACGTAGGAGCGCAGGAGGATCCAGTAGGCTCACTGGTCCCCCTCTTTGAGCACACAAAGCCAGAAGAGGCCCTCGAGGAGCTGTTGGCCAATCTTAATGTATTCGAATCGAGCAACATCGAGGGAGAGGCAAGGGCAGTTACCTTTAAGGGCACTGACCCCGGCTCGGTGATAGATTATATCTTTATGACCCCTGGTATTCTACATAGGGTTGTGATCTATAAAGTAATCATTTCGATATATAGTGATCATAATCCACTTCATAGGTATCAGGACCAGCTCCCCTCAAATTGGGCCTGCCATATTTCCCAAGGACCAAGGGAGAAGGCTTAAGCGGGCAAAAGTAGTACCTGATAACTTCCTCGAGGAACTGCTCACTAAAATCGAAGGTAATATGGCGACTTGCCAGGATTCAAATGCTCTCAACCAAGAAATCATGGGGGCTTTTGAGTCAATATGCGTACAAATCGCGCACGATTTGACGATTAAATCATGTCATGGAGGTAACAATCCCCACAGATGGTTCGACTCTAACTGTGCAAAAGCTCACAGGGCACTATTACAAGCACTGAAAACCACCCCAAGAGATAAGGTAGTTATTGCTGACATGAGGAAGATGTACAAGCAAACGATTAGCAGAAGGAAAAATGACATAAAAAATGCAGCATGGGAAAAATTACTGTCAATTGACATTTTGCGGGACAGTAGCCAGTCCTGGGTGACAATAAACCAGCCTTTTTTCTCAGACTCAGAAAACACAGTCATGGACTGTGTTATCTCTGATGACAAATGGTTTCGTCATTTTAGAGAAGTTTATGGAGACTCAGATTCTGGCTCCCCAAGGTGTCCATTGTTGGTGCCGAGCCCGCCCCCCTACATTTTGATTTTGAGGAAGTAGAGAGAGCAATCTTACAGACCTCAAAAAACAAGGCCCCGGGGCCGGATGGGATCCCTTCAGACCTTTATAGACACTCACCCAAACTCTGGGCTAAGGTGTTAACAAATGTTTTTTATGCTGCTAATGGTAATACTTTTCCTGCTACATGGGCAACCTCAATCAGCGTACCGATCTTTAAAAAAGGGCAGCGAGATGATCCCGCTTATTATAGACCCATTTCCCTGCTAGACTCTGCGATCAAAATACTAGGCAGAGTCTTATTGTATAAACTAAGGGAAAATTTAGACAGCAGTGGGGTTTTGTCAAACTTACAATATGGATTTAGAGAAAAGAGGGGTACCCTGGATCAGTGCTCAAACTTGCATCTTTTAATTTCCAAATACACAATAGCAAAGAAGGGGTCGCTATATTTGGCCTTTATGGACCTCTCCTCGGCCTTTGATATGGTGAATAGGGATAAGTTGTGGACAATCCTCTTGAAGATAGGGATTGACCTCTCACTTGTTAACTTTATGGCGTCTCTTCATCAGGAGTTGTTCGCAACGGTCAGGGTCACAAAGGAGGGCAGGTGTACGAGCCGTTTCAAATCAGAGCAGGGAGTGCGACAGGGCTGCATCTTGGCCCCCCTCCTTTTTACCATCTATATTAATGGACTGGGAAATTATTTAGATGTACCAGGGGTGGGCGTGCCGCGTGTAGGAGATGCAGTTATACCGGCTCTCCTATACGCGGACAACGCAGTCTTATTAGCTCGCACTGGGATGGGACTCCAGAGACTGTTGGACCTATTCGGGGTCTTTATGGATCGCTTGGACCTGAAGATAAACGCGAAAAAATCCCATTCAATGATGGTTGGTCATCTTAGACCTAAGTGTAAATCCAAAACCTTTGTGTGCAAGTGTGAGGTGGTTTCCAGGGTCGCCGCATTTTCTTACCTAGGGGTTCTCTTCGATGAGAAGGGGACGTGGGCCCCCCAAACCAAGGCTAAAAGTATATCCATGGCAAGATCCAAGTCTGCCCTTATGGGCTTTTCAAAACGGCTGGGGGCCAGGCCCATGGAGGCTCTTTTAAAAGTTTATAATACAAAATGCATGCCAATTGCCACATATGGTTCTTCTGTATGGGGCTATGTTTCACATGATAAGATCCAAAGAGTGGAGAATAGGTTTTTAAGATACCTTTTGTCTGTTCCCCAGTCCACCCCCACCTTTTCGATCCATTCAGAGGTGGGTTTGGATTACGTTTCAGATAAGCTGAAATTAGCCCCATTAATATTCTGAGTAAAAACATAGCTCAACCCAGAAATAACCTTGAATCATGCTATCTTGAACGATGTTATGGCATTGGATCATGCGAAAAAGGTTCCCTGGTTGGAATATCTGAGAAACTCATTTAGTCAGTTAGGACGCCGGGAGCTGTTTTTAACACCTTCTTGCATCAGGAGGGAGGATGTTAATTGGACTAAGTTGCACTTTATAGATAGGTCTAGAAGGGCTCGTGAGGAGCAGGAATTACTGAAACCCACAGTTAGATTGCATTACATGTTATTAATTTCCCCCGCACTTGAGCCATACCTTAAAATTGTAACCAAACCCTTTTACAGAGTCCTACTGATCAAATTATTCAGATTTAACCTGATACATTACTCTTTGGGTAGTTACCAATCATAGGGCAAACCAGAAGATGGCCCTCCTTGTAATTGTGATAATTTTTCGCAACAAGATACCATGCATTTTATCTTGTTTTGCGGGTTTTATTCGGGAATAAGAAAAAAAACCTGCTACCAATTTTGAGAGAGGCCGGCTTTACCCAAGTCAGGCCTGCTCTCATCCATCTTCAGATGTTAAGTAGCACCCGCATCATTTTTCAAGTGGCCAGTTTTTTAGCGGCAGCAATTAGAATTAAAATGAAAAACACGCCACTAAATGTATTATTCACATTGTTTTTTATTAACCATTTTTAAACTGAACTTGATTAACAGCAGTGTATTTTTTCAATAGGGCCTTGGACTGAGCTTGTAAATACATGAATTGCTCTATTTTATATGCATGTATGTAAACTTGTTATGCCTTTTATGATTTTAACAAATCGAATAAAGTGTATTTGACTGACTGACTGGTTTATGCACCGTACGGTGTGTATGTGATTGTGTGGTTGTCCGTACGAATCGCCATTACCTGACGTGAACCGTACAAATCGCGTCCTCATACCCCGGTCCCGATCGTACTCGTCGGGTCATACGGCGTGTTTACGAATCGTATGGTTCACTGTGAGGGTCCATGTCGAACGGTATCAGCCTTGCAGTTCGTACGGTTCGTGAAGATTCGGACGGATTGACGGGATACGGATCGTACTACGCGATTCGGACGGACGTGTACGATTCGTATGGAGAGGGCTCAGGATACAATTCAGGCGGACGTTTTTTTTCCCAAATCGGAATTGACCCCTTTGTATCAATTTTCTCATTTTTGTTGTGGTCTCAGTATTCTTTTGCGACAGCAGTGTTGGGCCAGTGCCCTTAATTGAAGTCAAACGTCATCTTAATTTTTATATATATACACATGTGTGTGATTGTGTGTATATATATATATATATATATATATATATATATATATATATATGTGTACATATACACACACACATATATATATACTACTGTTCCTGAATTCCAGGCCCTCGTGAAGTCAAAATTGAATTTAGTATCCCAAATAAGAAAATGTATACTCAGGTTATGCTGTGTGCAAAACGTTTATTTCGTAAAACTGTTCACCTCAGTCTTCAGTTAATGAGTGCAAAATGCGATGCCGTGTGTGCAACGAAATTCATTTAATTAATTTATATGTTTACTTACCTCTAATCAGCCGTAATCCGTAGTTTACTACCCCCCACCCTGCCCCTATCCCGCCCCATGTCAGAGCCCAGCAGCACTCCCACCACGGGCCGCTACTATCCCCCAGTGCAGTGAGTATGCCGCTCCCAATGAGACCTTTGACCCGCAAATACTCTGATGAACATTGCGGAGACTATAAATCCTGCTGTTAATTTAGTTTTGAATACTTCGCTCGAAAATCATTCCACTCTTAAAGAAATCCATGGCTGATCCTGCAGTTGCCTCCAACTATAGGCCCATATCTTTGCTGCCTTTTTTCTCAAAAGGTCTTGAAAAGTATGTGAATTCAGTACTAACAGAATATGTGGAGTTGAAGCCATGTTCTCCATGATAGAGCGGAGAGAGCATGGCGGAAGACGTATGATGCTGATATGAAAGCCGCGTATGTTGCTTCCGTCAAGATCTATCATCGAGCTATTTGTAAAGCTCGTGCGGCGTTCTATGCATTGGAATTCCGCAACAGCTCGAACCCGTCTAAGACCATATTTAAAGCCGTTAAAGATCTTCTGGCGAAAAGAACTTCCTACCTGGCAGTTGGTTCCATCTCCCACTGTGAGGCACTGGCTTCCTTCTTTCTGGAGAAGGTTCGAACTATTTACCAGGCTTTCCCTGGTAGTGGGCCCGATCCGGGAATTTATGATGGTATTCAAGGGCACATCGCATTGCATTCTTTTCCCCCGCTACTTCCGGAGGGATTTAACAAATTTGCTTTGCAAATCAAGTCTGGCTCTCCCTCGGATCCTGTAAGATCAGCTCTTTTTAGAGACCAGTCTTTTCTGGGACGATCTGCGGTGTGCTCCTTGATTAACCTTTCGCTGACCTCGGGTGTGGTTCCTATCAAATGGAAGCAGGCGGTGGTTTCTCCAATTTTGAAGAAGCCTTCGATGGATCCTTTGAGACCCGAGAGCTACCGCCCTATTTCATTACTCCCTTGGCCGGCGAAGGTTGCAGAGGCCCATGTTAACTTGGCCCTGTCAAACCATCTTGCCCGGGCCGATGTCCTCGGTCCCACGCAGAATGGCTTCCGTGCTGGGCACAGCACGGAAACGGCTCTTCTTGCGATGGTGGAACACCTGCGTGCGGTGCTGGATGCTGGTCAGACGGCGGCGCTGGTATTATTAGACCTCAGCGCCGCCTTTGACACTGTCTCTCACAGCATTCTGCTGCACCGGCTGGAGGAGATTGGTGTTGGGGGACAGGCGGTCCGCTCCTTTCTCGACAAGCGTTCTTTTTGCGTGGCCATCCCTCCCTTTCAGTCCAAATTCCATCCTCTGGCCTTGGGGGTTCCGCAGGGATCCTCGCTGAGCCCCATGTTATTCAATCTATACGTGAGACCGCTGGCTGAGGTCGCAAGGCAATGGGGCCTGACTATGGTCTTGTATGCCGACGACACTCAGCTGGCGGTTACTCTCAGCGGGGATGCGGAGTTTGATGCCCCCAGGTTTCAAAATGGACTGAAGGCGGTGGCCAGCTGGATGACGGCGCACTGTCTCCAGCTTAACGCATCAAAGACCGAGGTTATGATTGTCGGAAAGAGAGCGGAGCTTTGGGGGGACAGGTGGTGGCCCTGGGAATTGGGACCATCTCCGACTCCGGTTTCAGAATTAAAAAACCTAGGAGTCTGGCTGGACAGTAGCCTTAACTTTGTTGCCCATACAAAAAAAAATGCGGCCTGCTGTTTTGGCACTCTCCGGGGCCTAAGACCTGTCCTTAAATTTTTCGATGCCCCGACCAGGCAGCTGGTGATTCAGGCGACGGTAATTTTCCGGCTTGACTACGCCAGCTCTCTCCTGGTGGGGGCCAACCAGGCAGAAATCACCCGTCTGCAGCGGGTTCAAAACGCTGCAGCTAGAGCAATAGTAGGCCTGCCTAGACATTGCCCCGTCTCCAATGTCCTTCGCTCCCTGCACTGGTTGCCGGTGAGGACGAGGATCCATTTTAAGGTTTTATGTTTGGCTTTTAAAATCTTGAAAGGTACCGCCCCTCAGATACTGTCCGATCTCCTGTCCTTTTATGTTCCGGCACGCTCTCTCCGATCTTTGGGCCAGGCTCTCGCCGTGGCCCCTCGGTTTAAGCTGTGTCGTGCCGGTGGCCGATCCTTTCGTGTTAAGGCTGCGGCTATTTGGAACTCTCTCCCAGTTGAGATTCGTATGTTGGAAGATCTTTTACAATTTCGGAAAACCATTAAAACTTTTTTATTTTAATTTCCCTGTAGTCGCTCCTTTTCAGCTTTTGTGTTGGTAGTGTTATGTTTTACCTTGTCGGGCGCCAGGACGCTCCTTTGCTGGAGCAGCTGTGCGCCTAATAAATAATATTAACATAACATAACATAACATAGTCAGTCAGGCTTTATAGCCTCTCTCAGTACTGAAACAGCACTACTGGAAGTTTCCGAAATTATCAAAACACAACAGGATAAAGGGGGCTTCACCCGAGGTCTCTTGGTGGGAATAGCGGCAACAACGATCTGAGGAACATTCCCTGTCCGCTTTCAGTGAGAGTGATTGCCCGCCAATGAGAAGACTCGGTTAGCAGCTTAAAAACAGCAGCTTCGGAGCATTTCCATCTTGGCAAAATTCAGCGAGTACCCGGCACTGATGAGGCACACGCCGGAATGCGTCTGCCGAAGGCTGACTCTTGTGGACACACGAAGTGTGAATTATGTATGCAATGGCGGAATAAAGAAATTTGCTGGTATCCAGAGCATGTGTCAGACCTGTTTTTAATGAAAGCAGGATTGGAGGAGGATAGTAAAGCGGAGGTCGGCTCCGCTTTCTGACACGCCCCTCGGTCTGGAGCTCCGCATCAACCGACAAACTGTGGCAATGGACGATGTGCTTGGAAGGCACAATGCGGCGCCCCCCCAGCCCGGAGTTTCTCTAAGGTATTGGGGAGAGGGAGCAGACAGTATGTCTGTTTAATGGACTTTCCAGCAATGATGGAAACCGCCAGCGTTTTCCCGCAATGCCAAAAGGAGCCGACATCATTAGCATTAATATGTGCGAAGTTAGGTCACTGTACCTCACTCTCATTGACTGTTGATTCCATATTGCGGGACTCGATGCACTTCACCCGAGGTCTCTTGGTGGGAATAGCGGCAACAACGATCTGAGGAACATTCCATGTCCGCTTTCAGTGAGAGTGATTGCCCGCCAATGAGAAGACTCGGTTAGCAGCTTAAAAACAGCAGCTTCGGAGCATTTCCATCTTGGCAAAATTCAGCGAGTACCCGGCACTGATGAGGCACACGCCGAAACGCGTCTGCCGGAGGCTGACTCTTGTGGACACACGAAGTGTGAATTATGTACGCAATGGCGGAATAAAGAAATTTGCTGGTATCCAGAGCATGTGTCAGACCTGTTTTTAATGAAAGCAGGATTGGAGGAGGATAGTAAAGCGGAGGTCGGCTCCGCTTTCTGACACGCCCCTCGGTCTGGAGCTCCGCATCAACCGACAAACTGTGGCAATGGACGATGTGCTTGGAAGGCACAATGCGGTGCCCCCCCAACCCGGAGTGTCTCTAAGGTATTGGGGAGAGGGAGCAGACAGTATGTCTGTTTAATGGACTTTCCAGCAATGATGGAAACCGCCAGCGTTTTCCCGCAATGCCAAAAGGAGCCGACATCATTAGCATTATTATGTGCGAAATTAGGTCACTGTACCTCACTCTCATTGACTGTTGGTTCCATATTGCGGGACTCGATGCACTTCACCCGAGGTCTCTTGGTGGGAATAGCGGCAACAACGATCTGAGGAACATTCCCTGTCCGCTTTCAGTGAGAGTGATTGCCCGCCAATGAGAAGACTCGGTTAGCAGCTTAAAAACAGCAGCTTCGGAGCATTTCCATCTTGGCAAAATTCAGCGAGTACCCGGCACTGATGAGGCACACGCCGAAACGCGTCTGCCGGAGGCTGACTCTTGTGGACACGCGAAGTGTGAATTATGTATGCAATGGCGGAATAAAGAAATGTGCTGGTATCCAGAGCATGTGTCAGACCTGTTTTTAATGAAAGCAGGATTGGAGGAGGATAGTAAAGCGGAGGTCGGCTCCACTTTCTGACACGCCCCTCGGTCTAGAGCTCCGCATCAGCTGACAAACTGTGGCAATCGACGATGTGCTTGGAAGGCACAATGCGGCGCCCCCCCCAACCCGGAGTGTCTCTAAGGTATTGGGGAGAGGGAGCAGACAGTATGTCTGTTTAATGGACTTTCCAGCAATGATGGAAACCGCCAGCGTTTTCCCGCAATGCCAAAAGGAGCCGACATCATTAGCATTATTATGTGCGAAGTTAGGTCACTGTACCTCACTCTCATTGACTGTTGGTTCCATATTGCGGGACTCGATGCACTTCACCCGAGGTCACTTGGTGGGAATAGCGGCAACAACGATCTGAGGAACATTCCCGGTCCGCTTTCAGTGAGAGTGATTGCCCGCCAATGAGAAGACTCGGTTAGCAGCTTAAAAACAGCAGCTTCGGAGCATTTCCATCTTGGCAAAATTCAGCGAGTACCCGGCACTGATGAGGCACACGCCGAAACGCGTCTGCCGGAGGCTGACTCTTGTGGACACACGAAGTGTGAATTATGTATGCAATGGCGGAATAAAGAAATTTGCTGGTATCCAGAGCATGTGTCAGACCTGTTTTTAATGAAAGCAGGATTGGAGGAGGATAGTAAAGCGGAGGGCGGCTCCGCTTTCTGACACGCCCCTCGGTCTGGAGCTCCGCATCAACCGACAAACTGTGGCAATGGACGATGTGCTTGGAAGGCACAATGCGGCGCCCCCCCAACCCGGAGTGTCTCTAAGGTATTGGGGAGAGGGTGCAGACAGTATGTCTGTTTAATGGACTTTCCAGCAATGATGGAAACCGCCAGCGTTTTCCCGCAATGCCAAAAGGAGCCGACATCATTAGCATTATTATGTGCGAAGTTAGGTCACTGTACCTCACTCTCATTGACTGTTGGTTCCATATTGCGGGACTCGATGCACTTCACCCGAGGTCTCTTGGTGGGAATAGCGGCAACAACGATCTGAGGAACATTCCCTGTCCCCTTTCAGTGAGAGTGATTGCCCGCCAATGAGAAGACTCGGTTAGCAGCTTAAAAACAGCAGCTTCGGAGCATTTCCATCTTGGCAAAATTCAGCGAGTACCCGGCACTGATGAGGCACACGCCGAAACGCGTCTGCCGGAGGCTGACTCTTGTGGACACACGAAGTGTGAATTATGTATGCAATGGCGGAATAAAGAAATTTGCTGGTATCCAGAGCATGTGTCAGACCTGTTTTTAATGAAAGCAGGATTGGAGGAGGATAGTAAAGCGGAGGTCGGCTCCGCTTTCTGACACGCCCCTCGGTCTGGAGCTCCGCATCAACCGACAAACTGTGGCAATGGACGATGTGCTTGGAAGGCACAATGCGGCGCCCCCCCAACCCGGAGTGTCTCTAAGGTATTGGGGAGAGGGAGCAGACAGTATGTCTGTTTAATGGACTTTCCAGCAATGATGGAAACCGCCAGCGTTTTCCCGCAATGCCAAAAGGAGCCGACATCATTAGCATTATTATGTGCGAATTTAGGTCACTGTACCTCACTCTCATTGACTGTTGGTTCCATATTGCGGGACTCGATGCACTTCACCCGAGGTCTCTTGGTGGGAATAGCGGCAACAACGATCTGAGGAACATTCCCTGTCCGCTTTCAGTGAGAGTGATTGCCCGCCAATGAGAAGACTCGGTTAGCAGCTTAAAAACAGCAGCTTCTGAGCATTTCCATCTTGGCAAAATTCAGCGAGTACCCGGCACTGATGAGGCACACGCCGAAACGCGTCTGCCGGAGGCTGACTCTTGTGGACACACGAAGTGTGAATTATGTATGCAATGGCGGAATAAAGAAATTTGCTGGTATCCAGAGCATGTGTCAGACCTGTTTTTAATGAAATCAGGATTGGAGGAGGATAGTAAAGCGGAGGTCGGCTCCGCTTTCTGACACGCCCCTCGGTCTGGAGCTCCGCATCAACCGACAAACTGTGGCAATGGACGATGTGCTTGGAAGGCACAATGCGGCGCCCCCCCAACCCGGAGTGTCTCTAAGGTATTGGGGAGAGGGAGCAGACAGTATGTCTGTTTAATGGACTTTCCAGCAATGATGGAAACCGCCAGCGTTTTCCCGCAATGCCAAAAGGAGCCGACATCATTAGCATTATTATGTGCGAAGTTAGGTCACTGTACCTCACTCTCATTGACTGTTGGTTCCATATTGCGGGACTCGATGCACTTCACCCGAGGTCTCTTGGTGGGAATAGCGGCAACAACGATCTGAGGAACATTCCCTGTCCGCTTTCAGTGAGAGTGATTGCCCGTCAATGAGAAGACTCGGTTAGCAGCTTAAAAACAGCAGCTTCGGAGCATTTCCATCTTGGCAAAATTCATCGAGTACCCGGCACTGATGAGGCACACGCCGAAACGCGTCTGCCGGAGGCTGACTCTTGTGGACACACAAAGTGTGAATTATGTATGCAATGGCGGAATAAAGAAATTTGCTGGTATCCAGAGCATGTGTCAGACCTGTTTTTAATGAAAGCAGGATTGGAGGAGGATAGTAAATCGGAGGTCGGCTCCGCTTTCTGACACGCCCCTCGGTCTGGAGCTCCGCATCAACCGACAAACTGTGGCAATGGACGATGTGCTTGGAAGGCACAATGCGGTGCCCCCCCAACCCTGAGTGTCTCTAAGGTATTAGGGAGAGGGAGCAGACAGTATGTCTGTTTAATGGACTTTCCAGCAATGATGGAAACCGCCAGCGTTTTCCCGCAATGCCAAAAGGAGCCGACATCATTAGCATTATTATGTGCGAAGTTAGGTCACTGTACCTCACTCTCATTGACTGTTGGTTCCATATTGCGGGACTCGATGCACTTCACCCGAGGTCTCTTGGTGGGAATAGCAGCAACAACGATCTGAGGAACATTCCCTGTCCGCTTTCAGTGAGAGTGATTGCCCGCCAATGAGAAGACTCGGTTAGCAGCTTAAAAACAGCAGCTTCGGAGCATTTCCATCTTGGCAAAATTCATCGAGTACCCGGCACTGATGAGGCACACGCCGAAACGCGTCTGCCGGAGGCTGACTCTTGTGGACACACAAAGTGTGAATTATGTATGCAATGACGGAATAAAGAAATTTGCTGGTATCCAGAGCATGTGTCAGACCTGTTTTTAATGAAAGCAGGATTGGAGGAGGATAGTAAAGCGGAGGTCGGCTCCGCTTTCTGACACGCCCCTCGGTCTGGAGCTCCGCATCAACCGACAAACTGTGGCAATGGACGATGTGCTTGGAAGGCACAATGCGGCGCCCCCCCCAACCCGGAGTGTCTCTAAGGTATTGGGGAGAGGGAGCAGACAGTATGTCTGTTTAATGGACTTTCCAGCAATGATGGAAACCGCCAGCGTTTTCCCGCAATGCCAAAAGGAGCCGACATCATTAGCATTATTATGTGCGAAGTTAGGTCACTGTACCTCACTCTCATTGACTGTTGGTTCCATATTGCGGGACTCGATGCACTTCACCCGAGGTCTCTTGGTGGGAATAGCGGCATCAACGATCTGAGAAACATTCCCTGTCCGCTTTCAGTGAGAGTGATTGCCCGCCAATGAGAAGACTCGGTTAGCAACTTAAAAACAGCAGCTTCAGAGCATTTCAATCTTGGCAAAATTCAGCGAGTACCCGGCACTGATGAGGCACACGCCGAAACGCGTCTGCCGGAGGCTGACTCTTGTGGACACACGAAGTGTGAATTATGTATGCAATGGCGGAATAAAGAAATTTGCTGGTATCCAGAGCATGTGTCAGACCTGTTTTTAATGAAAGCAGGATTGGAGGAGGATAGTAAAGCGGAGGTCGGCTCCGCTTTCTGACACGCCCCTCGGTTTGGAGCTCCGCATCAACCGACAAACTGTGGCAATGGACGATGTGCTTGGAAGGCACAATGCGGTGCCCCCCAACCCGGAGTGTCTCTAAGGTATTGGGGAGAGGGAGCAGACAGTATGTCTGTTTAATGGACTTTCCAGCAATGATGGAAACCGCCAGCATTTTCCCGCAATGCCAAAAGGAGCCGACATCATTAGCATTATTATGTGCGAAGTTAGGTCACTGTACCTCACTCTCATTGACTGTTGGTTCCATATTGCGGGACTCGATGCACTTCACCCGAGGTCTCTTGGTGGGAATAGCGGCAACAACGATCTGAGGAACATTCCCTGTCTGCTTTCAGTGAGAGTGATTGCCCGCCAATGAGAAGACTCGGTTAGCAGCTTAAAAACAGCAGCTTCGGAGCATTTCCATCTTGGCAAAATTCAGCGAGTACCCGGCACTGATGAGGCACACGCCGAAACGCGTCTGCCGGAGGCTGACTCTTGTGGACACATGAAGTGTGAATTATGTATGCCATGGCGGAATAAAGAAATTTGCTGGTATCCAGAGCATGTGTCAGACCTGTTTTTAATGAAAGCAGGATTGGAGGAGGATAGTAAAGCGGAGGTAGGCTCCACTTTCTGACACACCCCTCGGTCTGGAGCTCCGCATCAACCGACAAACTGTGGCAATGGACGATGTGCTTGGAAGGCACAATGCGGCGCCCCCCCAACCCGGAGTGTCTCTAAGGTATTGGGGAGAGGGAGCAGACAGTATGTCTGTTTAATGGACTTTCCAGCAATGATGGAAACCGCCAGCGTTTTCACGCAATGCCAAAAGGAGCCGACATCATTAGCATTATTATGTGCGAAGTTAGGTCACTGTACCTCACTCTCATTGACTGTTGGTTCCATATTGCGGGACTCGATGCACTTCACCCGAGGTCTCTTGGTGGGAATAGCGGCAACAACGATCTGAGGAACATTCCCTGTCCGCTTTCAGTGAGAGTGATTGCCCGCCAATGAGAAGACTCGGTTAGCAGCTTAAAAACAGCAGCTTCGGAGCATTTCCATCTTGGCAAAATTCAGCGAGTACCCGGCACTGATGAGGCACACGCCGAAACGCGTCTGCCGGAGGCTGACTCTTGTGGACACACGAAGTGTGAATTATGTATGCAATGGCGGAATAAAGAAATTTGCTGGTATCCAGAGCATGTGTCAGACCTGTTTTTAATGAAAGCAGGATTGGAGGAGGATAGTAAAGCGGAGGTCGGCTCCGCTTTCTGACACGCCCCTCGGTCTGGAGCTCCGCATCAACCGACAAACTGTGGCAATGGACGATGTGCTTGGAAGGCACAATGCGGCGCCCCCCCAACCCGGAGTGTCTCGAAGGTATTGGGGAGAGGGAGCAGACAGTATGTCTGTTTAATTACCTTTCCAGCAATGATGGAAACCGCCAGCGTTTTCCCGCAATGCCAAAAGGAGCCGGCATCATTAGCATTATTATGTGCGAAGTTAGATCACTGTACCTCACTCTCATTGACTGTTGGTTCCATTATGCGGGACTCGATGCACTTCACCCGAGGTCTCTTGGTGGGAATAGCGGCAACAACGATCTGAGGAACATTCCTTGTCCGCTTTCAGTGAGAGTGATTGCCCGCCAATGAGAAGACTCGGTTAGCAGCTTAAAAACAGCAGCTTCGGAGCATTTCCATCTTGGCAAAATTCAGCGAGTACCCGGCACTGATGAGGCACACGCCGAAACGCGTCTGCCGGAGGCTGACTCTTGTGGACACACGAAGTGTGAATTATGTATGCAATGGCGGAATAAAGAAATTTGCTGGTATCCAGAGCATGTGTCAGACCTGTTTTTAATGAAAGCAGGATTGGAGGAGGATAGTAAAGCGGAGGTCGGCTCCGCTTTCTGACACGCCCCTCGGTCTGGAGCTCCGCATCAACCGACAAACTGTGGCAATGGATGATGTGCTTGGAAGGCACAATGCGGCGCCCCCCCAACCCGGAATGTCTCTAAGGTATTGGGGAGAGGGAGCAGACAGTATGTCTGTTTAATGGACTTTCCAGCAATGATGGAAACCGCCAGCGTTTTCCCGCAATGCCAAAAGGAGCCGACATCATTAGCATTATTATGTGCGAAGTTAGGTCACTGTACCTCACTCTCATTGACTGTTGGTTCCATATTGCGGGACTCGATGCACTTCACCCGAGGTCTCTTGGTGGGAATAGCGGCAACAACGATCTGAGGAACATTCCCTGTCCGCTTTCAGTGAGAGTGATTGCCCGCCAATGAGAAGACTCGGTTAGCAGCTTAAAAACAGCAGCTTCGGAGCATTTCCATCTTGGCAAAATTCATCGAGTACCCGGCACTGATGAGGCACACGCCGAAACGCGTCTGCCGGAGGCTGACTCTTGTGGACACACGAAGTGTGAATTATGTATGCAATGGCGGAATAAAGAAATTTGCTGGTATCCAGAGCATGTGTCAGACCTGTTTTTAATGAGGATTGGAGGAGGATATATATATATATATATATATATATGTACATATATACACACACATATATATATATACTACTGTTCCTGAATTCCAGGCCCTCGTGAAGTCAAAATTTAATTTAGTATCCCAAATGAGAAAATGTATACTCAGGTTATGCTGTGTGCAAAACGTTTATTTCGTAAAACTGTTCACCTCAGTCTTCAGTTAATGAGTGCAAAATGCGATGCCGCGTGTGCAACGAAATTCATTTAATTAATTTATATGTTTACTTACCTCTAATCAGCCGTAATCCGTAGTTTACTACCCCCCACCCTGCCCCTATCCCGCCCCACGTCAGAGCCCAGCAGCACTCCCACCACTGGCCGCTACTGTCCCCCAGTGCAGTGAGTATGCCGCTCCCAATGAGACCTTTGACCCGCAAATACTCTGATGAACATTGCGGAGACTATAAATCCTGCTGTTAATTTAGTTTTGAATACTTCGCTCGAAAAGGGGACGGTACCCAGCTCTTAAAGAAATCCACGGCTGATCCTGCAGTTGCCTCCAACTATAGGCCCATATCTTTGCTGCCTTTTTTCTCAAAAGGTCTTGAAAAGTATGTGAATTCAGTACTAACAGAATATGTGGAGTTGAAGCCATGTTCTCCATGATAGTCAGTCAGGCTTTATAGCCTCTCTCAGTACTGAAACAGCACTACTGGAAGTTTCCAAAATTATCAAAACACAACAGGATAAAGGGGGCTGAGGTGTGGTTATATCACTGGACCTGTCTGCGGCCTTTGATACCGTGCTCCATGACCGGCTCATGCGAAGGTTGATGGAGTGTGGTATTTTGGGCACGGTATACAAATGGTTTGCCTCCTTTCTGAGCGAGCAGCAGCAGGAAATCCGGTCCCCTCCGCTATCAGCCGCAATTCCACCTATGAAGGTGGGCATCCCACAAGGTGCAATTCTGAGCCCAACGCTCTTTAACATTTATAATGGCCCCCCTTGGTCTCCTTGCAAAATCGCACAGTGCGAAGATTAGTTCTTATGCCGATGATACACAACTGCTGTTCACGTGTGGCAAAAGGAGCGAACTTCGAAGGGAATGAGATTAACAGATGTTTGACGGAGGTCTTTTCCTGGATGCGACTCACCCAACTAAAGTGCAACCCAGAAAAATCTGAAATTATCTTTTTTGGTTGCCCTCCATGAGGATTGGAGCCTATGGTGGGCCTGTGACATGTCTCCTTCCTCTGCTCCAGTTAGTATAGTAAAGAACTTGGGAGTTAAACTAGATGCTAGTTTAGCGATGAAGACTCAAATTCAAACTGTTGCTGGCATATGTTTTGGTCTGCTAAAAATGGTAAAAAACGTTCTTCCTCTGCTTCCGGTTGAATATCGGAAAAACGTAGTGCAAGACCTAATTTCATCCAGGCTGAACTATGTGAATGTCCTCTATCTGGGTTTATCAAAATATCTTCTCAATCGGCTGCAGGTGGGTCAGAACAGTGCAGCCAGAGCTATTCTTATGGTAAATCCCAGAATGCACGTCACCCCACCTGAAGGTTTTGCACTGGCTCCCGGCGGGCCCTCATGCTCATCCCTAAGCTTGCCCGCTCTCGGATGGGGGGACGCTCCTTTGAGATCCTTGTGGCACGTCTGTGGAATGATCTGCCTTTGAATCTCAGACTGGCCCAGGACCTGTTGCTTTTCAGGCGACAACTAAAAACTTGGTTGTTTCAGTAATAGTACTCTGGCAGGCAAAATGGAGTCCATCCGGTTTCGGTTTTTTTTGGGTGGTTTAAGCACCGGGACACTTTATGTGAGTGGCCGTGCATTTTATAAATACCTATTTTCATTTCATTTCAACTGGGGGAGGTGCGGAGATGCGTGTGCAGAGTCAAATCACCGCCTTCAGGTAGCCAGGAAAGGACTGATGGGGGAAAAAGGAATGCTGTCTCATTTTTTTCTTTCACCAACAGTAGTGAGGGCTTCACATTTCTCTTCGCCCAGGGCACTATAGGAGCAGCCATTCCACCTTTCTCCGCTCAGTTCGAACAACGTGGCTAGAGTAACTTCAGAGCCTCCTGCAGCTGGCCCAAGTGCTATCATGTGAACCTCACATTTTCTGCTGGATGGGGTGATGTTTACAACCAAACTAGAATCCTCCCTGGGAAGACATTACATGGAAGAAGATGAGCCACAGGCGGCACTTGGCAGGGACCGAATATATGACATTACAACGCATGTAAAGACAACACATGCTTTTACAAGGCAGTCTTTACATCGCAGCTACCATTACATTGCACGATTTTAAAACGCATGCCATTTACATACATTTTTAAAAACTACCATTACAACGCATTCCATTACAACGTATACTATTATAATGCATACCATTACAATGCATAATACTTTTAGGGCAACAGTAGGGAAAGTGTTGGATAGTGTGGTGTGAAAATTAGTACTATTCCCATGTTCCCCAAAACCCATACCCACCCTAATACTAAAAGAATCTCCATTACTTACCGTATAATGTGTTGTAATGGCATGCATTGTAATGGTATGCGTTGTAATGGCATGCGTTGTCGTGACATGCATTGTAATGGCATGCATTGTAGCCAGGCGCGCAACACCCATTGAACTCACCGGGCTTCAGCCTCCCCCGTCGTGTGTGGCAGCCCGGGATGAGACAGATCCCGGGCACACACACAGCCGCATCCGAACGTTTCACAGGTCTTTAACAGGCCATTCGAATGTTAATTAGGTTTTGCAGTTGTTTCACCCCTTCTAAGAGCCCCTGCAGCTCCACTCCGCCTACTGATTAAAGGTTTCAGCCCCCCCGAAATTTTTTCTTAGCCCCCCCTGAAATTTGGCTCTAGTTGCGCCTCTGATTGTAGCATTGTAGTGACATGCATTGTAATGGCATGCATTGTAATAGCATGCAATATAAAGGCAGTTGCATTCTAACAGTTGCGTTGTAAAGGTAGGTCATTGTAATGACAGCGTTGTAATGGATGTTTCCCGCAGGGCCTGGGCTAGATACTGTCTTCAATCTGAGGGTGTTATTTTAGAGAACCCTGTGCATTTTAATGAGACTTTCATTACTTTTCGGAAAAGTGCTGCTGCAGTTCTAGGGATCTGCCCAGTTAAAGCGAAAAAAAGTCAAATACAGACTGAGAGAATAGAGATCTCCTTATAATTAGAGCATAACAAGCATTGCACAACCCATTCAATTTAAATTGTGACAACCATGGTCCTCGAAATCCACTAATGGTTTAGCTCTGATCAGATGAAACAGACACCTCAGCACGGCTGCCAGTTAACCAGAAAGGTATCTTAATGCAACATTTATATTCCTTTGTTGTTTTTATTGTTAATAGTAAATAAATATACCTTTATGCTATTTTATTCCTATTTCCTGAATGCGACTTTATGAATTTCTTAAACACACGATTCTAGTTATCATGAGTTAGTCTTTGCCCCTAAATGTGTGGTCCACGCCCCTTTACCAGGTTTCCCACACCCCTTCCAGAGACCCCCTACCCCAAGTATTTTCATCTCATTTAAAGCCCTGGAGAAGGTTCAAACTAACGGTTCATGGATACATTTATTGGCACTGCAAATCAAGAAACATTTTGACATTGATTTCAAATTTGGTTGAATAGTTTTGTCAGTTTTCATGTTTTTTCTTGTTTTTCCCCCTTTCCCTCACTTCCTTTCAGTACAGCAACATTGCATTTGGTCACCATTTGAGCAGGATCTTCGTTGCAGGCATTTGCGTGCTGTGCTAGGTTTTATTCTGCTTTCCTGGCACCTGCCCTTCAGATCTCTGACACTCCTGTCCAGATGATGGCGCGTGGCTTCCCTTGGCGCGCTGACGGCAGCACGCATGGAAGGCAGTAAAAGAAATGACATCTCTCCGAGGAGGCGGGTAATTTCCCGCCGCACCTGTTCCAGCCAGCTGCCCACGGCCCCGGCCGCCATTTTGTTCCAGTCCTCCCGAAATGAAAGCAGGAAGTGCGCGTTATTCAAGGCCCTGGAGGGAGCAGCCCTGTCCTGCGTTTTGAGATTGGCTTCGGAGCACCGCTCTGGAAATAATCTAATCTGTTACCAGCTTCATCCGAGCAGACAAGGGGTCTTACAAGCTGGGGCCTGGGAGAGCAGTGAGAAGACATTGTCTGACGTCCCCCTGGATCCGGCTTTCATTTCTCAAAGAGCACTGTATTTGCATAATGTCATCCTTTGTCCCGGCTGCCAGCCCCTCTCCCTGGCTCCTGATAATACAGAATGTATGATACCAGCCTCTCCTCCGGTGCAGAGGTGGTACCGCATACCAGACAGATGGGGTTTGGGGCCGCATCGCTGACAACGGGGCGTTCGGGGGCGGCACAAAGGAAATCCATGTGGAACAAGGAAGCCACCTGGAGAAGCCTCTTTCAGTTCCTAGGCACAGGTTTTGGGCCAGGGATATGGGGTGATGAGGCATCCAAGTTGTTCTGACAATATAAATAGGTTGTATAAGCAGTTATCGGGCACAGTCATGTTGCTAACCAGCACTTTGAACACAGGCTTCTTTACGACATCACTCCATTCACTCAACTGTTCATTCATTTATTTCTCCTTTATACAGCAGGGTACACAGTGGCGTAGCAAGCACTTTGGCCACCCGTGGCAGCCCCCCGTGTGGGGTGCTGGCGGGATTTTTTCTATTTGTCGCCCCTCGGAGGCCGATTGAAGATTGAAGAGAACGGCGGGTAAGAGCGGGGGAGGCTGCCACCCCAAAACTCGTGCCGCCCCCCCATCCCCCCCTTGCTACGCCACTGAGGGTACATAGGCCAGTATTGGTTTTGAGCGAATAAGGTTTAGAACTAATGGTAAATATGACAGATGGTAGTGAAGCCGACAAGAAGGCGTTAGATAGATTTACTCTTTGTATTTGCAGTGGTGGGGTCTGAAAAGGCAGAGGCTCACTGTGCATAGTTGTCCTTGCAGGTCATGTAGGAGGCGGTGTTCTTTGAGGGTGGTCTTGAACACGGGAAGCAATGGGGTGGCTGCAACCCAGAGAGAAGAGGTTCCAATGGAGCTGACCCAGATGGTTAAAGGAGGAGCGTCTTAAAGCCACATACGGAAGCTTGTATGCTACCAGGAGGTCTGATAGGCAGAGAGTAAGGCTGAGAAAGGACGAAGCGACAGAGGATCTCATAAACTTAATTTGGGGAAGAGCTGCTTATGACTTTGAAGACAAGAATCAACAGCTTGTACAGAGCTTGGTTTTTGACTGCCATCTGGTCAGTGCGATTATGCTAATATGAGGTAGCAAAAAGAACAATTGATGGACAGAATGATGAACAATGTCATACATTCACAGCAGCACAGAGATCTGGGCCTCAACCCATTGTTTTTTTTGCTCACCATGTCATTTGAATTTAGACCCAGCCATATGCAAATCAGTCTTGACCCTGCTCCTCATGGGGACAGTCCAGCCGAACTGCCAAGCCCGGTCCTCCCTGGACTGGAAACAAGCATCCTAGGGCGTGGGTCCGGGCTCACTGTATCACTGGATTCAAGCTAGCCTGGCTGATGAGTGGTGATGCCCTGAAACCAGTCCCAGGATGCTTGTTTCGGATCTGGTATACTCATGTAAACTTCTGCTGCTGTGTACTTAACTCACCTTTGGTCTACATGGCGAATATGTGTAGCACCAGGCAGCATGTGATACTTGTGGGAGCGTGTTGGGATGTATGTGTGCCTGTGCATGATGCATAACATGGAGACCTGTGGGTTCCATCTAGGAAGCCCAGGACCTGGAAAGGCTAGCGGAGGCAAGGGCTGCCCTCCCCAGTCAGAAGATGAGGTGGGAATACACACACTGAAGGAAGGAGAGCAGGACATCCTCTGTGCACATCAAAGGTCTCTTTGATTCCCGTAAACGTTACTGGTCAGTGGGGCCTGGTCTCATTTTAAAGCGAGATGATGTGTCTGATGAGATTGGCACTGTAGGGCCGGGGAATCCTGATGGAGTGGATGGCTTAGGCCTTTGAACAGAGGCATATTTCAGTGGAGGGTGAAAGCCAAGTGTGGTCCCGATTACTCCCTTGGTCTGTGTAGTGGGTCAGTCAGAATTGAAGTCACTCCTGCTGACGTAGATAATCCCTTTGGCAAAAGAAAGGCCATAGGAACGAGCACTTCAAAGGAGCTGACACCCACAATACGCATTTTTTAAAGGATCAGACACAAAATCACATTTTTGTTTGCATTTAAACTCTAAAGAGTCCCACACTTTGTTCAACAGCCCTGTTCAACAATGGCGAAACTCACCAACGCTGCTCACTGCTGGAACCAGGACTAGGGATCAAGGTATGCTAGTTTCTGTGCTGAGTGATGGGCCATTACCCAGGAAGTCAAGACCGCTTGCCCTTAGCCTGGAGCACCCGCCTTTAAGGCTGAGTGTGAAGACCAGAGGACCCTCAGAGGAGGAGGAGAGCACCAGGAGGGAGCCTACTGAGCTTATCCCAGTGAGCGAAGCACAACATGTCTAGTCCGGTTGCGACCATTGTACAGAAGAAATCGAGGACCCTGTGTGCCAGGAGGGAGCCACCGTGAAATTGGAACTGTCTCTTTGTGCTGAGAAGTTCGCACCTCCTGCGTGCAAGGAGGGGGCCACTGTCAAATTAGAGTTGTCCCACCTTGTGAGGAGTAGTCGGCGGCTCCTGTATATGAGGGGGCCAATGTGAAATTAGGGTAATTGTCCTTGTGCAGAAGAAGTCAGCAATCCCGGTGAGCCAAGAGAGGCCACTGCGAAATTAGGGTTGTCGCCCTTGTGCAGGTGAAATCGTCAGCCCAGGTGTGCCATCTCCCATCAAGTTGAGTAAGACTGTTCGAGTCTAGCATGCCTGTTAGGTTATTGCACAAATTTTGCGCATAGTGCTGCTGAAGTTGACTCTTAAGACTGAACTTAGACCTTGTTACCTGGGCCATATCTGAAAGGGAATTCCCGTTTTATATGGGGAATAACCAGCCTCACTAGAAGGGAGAGAGGGACTCAGAGATATTGCCTAGGATGATGTTGGTGCATCAACCTTAAGAGACTGAGGATATTATTCAATGTGTTTGCATCTTTACTTTGTGTGCTTATATTAAAATACTACTTTTTTCATAAAAGCAAGTATTTGACTGGACAATCAACTTATTCTGGTTACTGTTTGCACTTCAAGTCTTACGTCTGTGTATGACTCACACATACCTCCCCTCGAAGAGCCTTGAACTGCTCAACCTAATCTAGCACTGGGAGTCGCATGCTAAGTGGTACTTTGTCCAATTGCTAAGGAACCATAGTAGGGCGGGACTCGGGGCATCAGGATTTAAAGGTCTCAGCCCTCACGGTTGAGCTCAGCCACCTTTGCTTGCCCAGTGGCCCTCTGAAAGGTCCTCTGACAGTATACATAAATGCTTGTGCATATTTAATCAGATTTGTTCTAGTTTGCCATGTTATGATTTGCATGTGGTGAGCTCAATATTTTTTAAGAGCCACCATACAAAAATGTGTACCGGAATAGTGATTAAAAATACATGTAATTAATAAAAATTCTGAAGGACAGATGTTTTTTCCCAGTCCAACTTTATTTTTAAAAATATGCATAAAATGGATGCAAATAATTGACTAAATGTCCAAATGTGACATCAGAAAAATTGTATCAATTGGTTATGCAAGAGCCTGCCCAATGTTCATGCATATCTGTGCACACTAGAATATTAACATTAAATGCACTTGGCCATCTGCCGCAGAGTGTTTGTCCATCACATCCTGGGTGCTCAAATTCTGACTTTCCTTGTGGCTCTCTGGTCTCCTCTGAGGGCTCTTAGCATAATAGCAACAAGGGGTGAGCATGGGAAACCTTCCATTGGTACAGAAGATGGAGCTGAAATGCACCACCCACAGGACTTTCTTCAGCTCCTAGGAATGGTATGTCCTATTTTCCACCCGGCATTTCCCTGGTGAGCTAGTGCCCTTGGCAAGGGAGTAGCTTCAGGGAGGTATTTGGGGTGAGACTTCCCCCCCCCCCCAAATTGAATTCTTGGCTTGATATTTGGGTCTGGGGGCCCTGAGTCAGGTCTTCTATGCCTTTGTTGGTCTTGTTCATCCTTCTTTGACTGAAATGTTTTAAATTTGTTTTAAGGATCTTAGATAGAGGCCCACCTAATTTAAATGGGAAACATCCTTTACAACGCAACTTTTACCACGCAGTGCCTTTACGACGCAACTTTTACAACGCAAACCATTACAACGCATTGCGCTGGGGGGCGCTCTAGGATAGGGAATAGGTTTAATTTACTATCCAACACCTTCCCTAGTGTCCACGGGGACTGGAGTTGAAATAGTAAATTAAACTATTTGCTATCCAGCACCCCAAAGCGCTATGCGTTGTAATGGTATGCGTGGTAAAAACCGCGTTGTAAAAGCATGCGATGTAAAAGCATGCGTTGTAATGTCATACATCCAATGCAAATAAGTATTGAACCTGTTCCTCATGTATCCCAAATCTTGGTCATCCCTCTACCGTGTGGCATACTGTTTTTAGTTGGGAAATTTGCGATTCATACCCCACATATCTCAATGACTACGCTACGCCCTGGTCTTTGCAAGCCGGTTTTTAGGATGAGGGACGCTGCTGGCACCCGTGCCGCATCCTCCATCTTCTACAAGAAATTACAGTAGACGTGGAGGTGAGAGGGAGAGAGAGGAGGAGGGGAAGAAAGAGAGCGAGAGAGAGAGAGAGAGAAAGAAAAGGAGAGACACAATAAAGGAGGAAGAGAGCGGGGCTGGTTTTAATTTTTGTTGCCCAGTCCAGTATGTTTGAATGCAGCTCCAGAGATGACTGATGGGAGCATAGGGTGGTCCTTGCATGGAAAAAGATAAGTCTTGCTTAAGAATGCAGACTTTCATCTCAGATAATCTCACAGTTGTGATGCTGGTTTCAGGCGGTTTTAAAACAGAGGGGCATATGTACAAAGAAATGATGCAGCATGATTCTGTCAGCAATTTAGCAGTGCCACGCTGTGTCATTTAGAAAAGAATACGGCACACCCCTGTGTTTTCCCATGCACCAGCACTAAAACAGCTAGCTAGTGCCAACGCAGACACTCTTGCACCCTGCGTTGCAGGGATGATTGTTTATGTGAAGGAAGGGACACCTTACTACATATAAACAATCATTAAAGGTGATTTGCTCCTTCTATGTGTGGTGAAGAATGCAGCATACATAGAAAGAAGAGCAAAAAACGAGGAGAAATGAAAGTATTTCTCCTCATTGCACCACTCTAATGCCTGCTTTTCAATGGAGTTAGTTTTTGTGCTGCCTCAGATCCTTGTAAATCTGGGGAATCATCAAAATGCAATGGATGTTGTGGTGGAATGCCCACATCAACACGCATTGCACACCCCTTTCACGCAAAGTGATGCATGAAAAGGGGCCGTATTTACAAGGCCATGAAAAGCCATGCAGGGTGGCTTTGCGTGGCCTTCTTAATATGGGCCAGCACACAGTGCCAACAGAGTGTCAAAAAAAGTGATGCTCCAGTGGTGTTAGGGTCTTGTAAATATGCTCCACAATGTCTTTCACCTCCCATTGAGACATACCCCAGAGCCTGTTTCTATGTAAACTGGATCTTCTTAATTTAATAGTTGTTGGCTTACAGGACATTGTTTTGGCTGTTCTAATGTGGAAGACTCACTCCTGTTATTCTGGTGTTCTTTCAACATGCCCAGGTTTACTCAATATTCCTTGCTTTGGAAGTCTGTCCTTCCAATCAATCTAACATTTTCAAGACAGAATGATCATTATCTATGTTGGTTTTTCATTCATGTAGCCTTAGAAGTTAACCCCATATGAGCAGTGGTTTCCAAACTTTTTTGACCTACGGCTCCCTCGACCAATTGGCCATTGGCCGCGGCTCCCTATTACAATATTTTCTTTTGTGTTTGTGTGTGTAACTGTAAGTAATCCCGACCTCTGTAGTGCATCCATTTTAATCCCTGAAAATAATTGGGATGAAGGTAGAGAGAATAGTGCGTGCAATGCAAATATATGTCTGCTCTCTCTTTTCACAATACTTGTGCACCCTCAGGTCATGCAGTGAATGCATCTGTTTGCTGTTCATGTGCAATCAAACTGAAGATGGACACATCCAGCCGAATTAAGGGGACGCTAGGGTGCTGCGGCGCACAGTTTGTAAACCACTGGGCTTACATCTGTTAGTGATCTACACAGAATGCAATGAGGAATTGGAATGGCTTGTTCGCTTTGTATCTTCATGTAACACAACTGGTGCTATGTAAAGCGCTCTGATACCCGATACCTTCGGGTCAAGTTCGCGCTATATAAACTCCGTAAAACCAAAAAATTTTGACTGGTCAGCAGCCTACCACTGAGGTTCATTTGGACACAAAGTCCACTCAGACGCCTTTCATGTGTCCACTTCAATTCCAGTAAAGCTATTTATCAAGAAAGACAAAGCCTTTTTGGTAGCCATGGATTCATGTAATAAAGCCAATGAAAAGAAGGCCAAGGCATTCAGAGTACTGCTGGTGCTATACCTCAAATTAAGAAAGCTAGTGCTGTTAAATACTGTCTGCCTATATACAAACCACTGTAATTAGCAACAAAACAGCAGCAATAGCCACAGTTTGGAGATGAAAAAAAATAACTTTCACAATGCCTCTGAACCACAGGATTCCATTGCTTCAGGTCAGTCATTTGTATGCTTCACTTCTGCAAGACTTTCACTGTACTGACACATAAATCAAATATTGTACTAAAAGCCAGCACATTTGTAATGGGAGTAGGCTGCAGTGAAGGCATTCGAACACCCATTAAAGCCCTTAAAATGCCTCAACTGAAAGGCAGAGTAAAAAGCCAGGACGGACAGTGTGGACGGGAGACAACCTTTACAACGCAACTTTTACTACGCAGTGCCATTACGACGCAACTTTTACAACGCAAACCATTACAACGCATTGCGCTGGGGGGCGCTCTAGGATAGGGAATAGGTTTAATTTACTATCCAACACCTTCCCTACTATCCACGGGGACTGGAGTTGGAATAGTAAATTAAACAATTCACTATCCAGCGCCCCAAAGCACTATGCGTTGTAAAGGCATGCGTTGTGAAAACCGCGTTGTAAAGGCATGCGTTGTGAAAGCATGCGTTGTGATGTCATACATCCGTGTGGACAAAGCCAGGGATACGGCTCATGCATCAGTAAAAGCCATCAGCAAATACGGACGGACAAGCATACTGGTGAAAACTGTTATTCTGAAAAAGTACTGGACCTCTTGTTACGAGGCAGCCCTCCAGCCGCTTCCGGGTTAATCTTGATGTGATAAGATATATTTTAGAAAAAAACTCCCTACCCCTCTTTAATGAAAAAGGACAACATCCGCTGTGTTCCTCGGTGTTATCAATGATGATGACTGTAGTCCTGAAGGAGCGACCATTTTGGAATTGAATTACACTGGATCGCATTTAGTGCTAGTAAAGTCAAACAGTGAAGGTATCACATAGTAACGTGGGGGCTATTCAGTCCCAATCTTTTGTCCTTCATAAATAATCCCTCTTCCTCGCAACGATCTTTCATGTAAATTCTGTAAGGTTTGTAATATGCTAAATGCTAAATTCCTCATGTAAAGCGCTCTGATACCTCCGGGTCTAGCAGCGCTATATAAAACTCTTAAATAAATAGATAAATAAATAAATATAAATAAATGAGGATATTCATCACTGTGGGCACTGGACACGAGATGTCAATTTCAATAGCTTGTGCTCATAATAAATACCCGAACACCAAACTGTTTCCTGTCCTGCTGTCCTCGCGTGGGGAATGATAACACTTTCAATGAGGGAAAAGTCTGCTACCCCGTGTTTCTTCACTTATGATAAATGATTACGCTATGAGGCAGCAAGTGCACCGCCTAGTGGTCGCCAGGCACTGAGCACCCAGCCGGCAGCCCAGAGGCTTGTGTAATTCAGGATAGATTACGATCAGTATCTGCTGCTGCGGCGCCCTTGGCTGGTTTTGGTGGCGCACCAGGGTGCCGCGGCACACAGTTTGGGAACCACTGCGGCATATGAGGGTAATTCTGAGGCTATAGTTCCACCTATTTCAAATCAGATTCTATAGGGATAGGGTTAAAGACCAGATATTGTATGTTCTTCTACTTTAAAGTGCCCTGTGAAACTTTCCTCTCTGATGTATGCCTTCTGTGAGATTTCTACTCATAAATCCTTTCCAGGCTTCAGGCTGGACCTGGAAGATGTTTTTCAGCACTTTCTGCTTATGAGCAGCACGGGGTGCGGTTGGGTAACAACAGGCCCTCAAGATGTCACAAAAAGAAGTAACAAAGCATGTCCATAAAGAAGCAAACAGATGAATTTCTGGGCCTTTTTTTGCACTTCATAGACGACTACACCTGGAATTGCCCATTGTTTTTTGGTAATTCTTTCTATTTTCAGGGATTTACCTTATTTGTTACCAGCAGGAAATGTTACCACATAAGCGCAATTTATCTTTTTATGTCGATCTTACCAGACAGCACAGTTGCAAAAAAAACCTATTGTGCACTTACCAAGAGCTCACAAGAGCTCACAAGGGCTTGCAGCCTGCCCATTGCTTATGATTGGGTGGCTGTATTGTCACACTCATTTGCTTGTTTCTTATTCGATGGCTTTCCTTGTCCATCTTATGGTTGCTCCTTCCATTGAGCAAATTCTCTTTACCACCTCTCTGATTGGCTTGCTTCCATCCTTCCACTACCCATTTTTAGGGACATACTTTTTAAAATTGTTACTTGACCACGCATTGAGAGTTTGTGTATTTATTAGGCCTGGGCGTAGTTCGGGGAGTTTTGCTACGTGGAACTCCGCGAAGTTACAAAAAAACTCAACGAAGTTCCGCGAGTGGCAGAGTGCAGTGCGAATTGCAGTTTGTGCTGGTATTCCTGCCGCTCGGGTAGAAATTGAGAGTTTTTGTATTTATTAGGCCAGGGCGTAGTTCGCGGAGTTGTCCAACGTGGAACTCCTCGAAGTTACAAAAAAACTCAGTGAAGTTCAGCGAGTGGCAGAGTGCAGTGCGAATCGCAGTTTGTGCTGGTATTCCTGCCGCTCTGGTAGAAATTCTACCAGAGCGGCAGCTTGGGCTCGTGAACTTACCGTTCCGATCGTGAACTTACCGATCGCAAGCGGGGAAAAACTCTGCTGCACATCGCGAAGCGGAGTTTTTTGCACTCCGCGAGCTCCGAGTGCAGAAAACTCTGCAAACTCTGCGAACGGAGCTAAGTTCACCACCCAGGTCTAGTATTTATAAGCCATCTCTGGCAACAGCGTCTTCCCCTGCCAAATACCTACCCCAGGTGTCCATATTCCTGGCTGTTATAAGGTCTCTGACATGCTTCATCACCTTTTTCAGCTGAAAATAGTAGACATTTGTTCCAATTTTGGGATTCTGGATGAGTGTGCAGCTGGTACTTGAACATTCTTTTTCAAATTGCAATTCCGCCTCTGTTAGTAAGTATCGGCTATACCATTACTGGGCACGATATTCAGCTGCATTTACTTGGAGCAACAGAAGAAGTCCACACAGTTGGAAAACTTTCCCTGACCTCACTGGAGTAGTTATACCTTCACTCACCCCTAATCCGAACACATTCAAGGCTGAGAATCTCTTATCTTCTGTCCTGCATCCTTGGTCAGCTATACTTCCTTTCTCTCTTTATTTGCAACTCTCTCGTGTTCCCCTCACATGTTCTGAATATTAGCCAATCCCTTTTGATTTTGGTAAATATAGATGCATAGATAGATAGATAGATAGATAGATAGATAGATAGATAGATAGATAGATAGATAGATAGATAGATAGATAGATAGATAGATAGATATTTATTTATTACTGGGTCGCTATAGTTAGGACCACAATTCCATAAATTCCATAGGTGAAGCATTTTTGGGTTTGCTTCTGGTCATGTGAGTCTGGAGGCTGGTTCTGTGGTCATGTGAGTCTGGGGGTTGGGTCTGGTCAGGTGAGTCTGGGGGTTCTAGAGAGGTCACTCTGGAAGTTGGTTCTAGTTATGTCAGTCTGGAGGTTGGTTCTAGTTATGTCAGTCTGGAGGTTGGTTCTGGTCATGTGAGTCTGGGGGTTGGTTCTAGTTATGTCCGTCTGGGGATTAGTTCTGGTTAGGTCGGTCAGTGTGGCTCTTGGGTCTAGTCAGATGAGCCTTGATGTTGGTTCTGGTCGGGTCTGTCTGGAGGTTGGACAGAAAGCGTTACGAGAGGTGGAAGAGGGGACTTCATGTGGGAGGACAATCGCGGTCTCGTAAGTTTGCGCCCAAACCACCACTAGCGGCAGGTGGAGTACCTTCAAAGGGTTCCCTTCTGTTCCCTTTCGCAGCTAGCCGGTAGGAACTGGACCAGCTTCCAAGCTCAGCTGCGGACAGGCCCACGCTTGGCACTGCCACCATGTGGAGCAGTCCTGCCAGCTCCTCTTGGCCCTTTCAACAAGGTTCTCTCTGGCTCCGTCCACCTTCCAGATGGCCATCTGCATGATGGGTCAAACAAAATGGCCGTCCGGCCGGTTCCATCCTTGAGCGCCATCAGCTGCGAAGCTTTACGCGCTCCCTGAGCCCTAATGATGCCAGCTGCAGAGTGGGCTGCTCGGAGAAGAGCTTTTAGATGCCAGCGTGCTGCTTTTGGACTCAGTACCACTACCTGCCAAAACAAACAGGCCTCTCCGCAGCCAGGGCTCTGCGTGGATTCGTCGCCACTGACATACCGTCAAGTGCCACCCTGGACTGGCTTGTGTTTATGTGGCGTGGGCAGGCCCTGCCTGGCACGGAGACTCGCAGCTTAATTGGCAGAAATCTGGTGGATGGCGCCAGTTGGACTTCAGCGTGAATCATATTACAGGCATTTGGCTCATTTGAAAGGAAAAGTTTGAAAACGATGAAGTTCAACAAACATTATAAGAGAGGGGGCTGCGAAACGTCTGCTTACGGAAACCGCCGAGGTAAACAGCACACGGAGTCAACGTAAATACCCGCATTTGGCGTAACTTTGTGATTTACGTACAATCAACGTGGGCACAAATGAACCAATCATTCCAAGCAGTCAGGGGAGGTTCGGCACGCCACAGTGGGAGAGGATTGGTGCAGAGTTTAAAGTGTTCAGAAGGGATTCAATCGATTTATCAATATTAACTGCCAACTCAGTGGTCGAAGTGGGCAGGATCTGGAAAAAAGTATGGGCACGACTTGTCTATACTTTTTTTAATTCAAGAAAAACAGTTCTCCTACTTTTTATGAAAATGCAACCATTCCGGGACGATTCATTCCAACAGCTGGAATGCTTCAGCTGCAGTGTAGGCAGGGGACGTCCCCTCCTCAGCTGTGAACCCGAGGGAGAGGCAGAGAGCTAAAGAAGCCCTCTTGCCTGGATGCCTACTTCCTTGAAAGAAATTAAATGTGTGCAATTGGTCAATCTGCAAATGGAAAGGAAGCTTGGAAACTGGCATTGGCTTTAATTAATGGAATCACTTGAAGCTTCCTAAAGACATGGGGGCATATTACCAAGGGGGGAGATAGGCAATTATCGCCGATTTAGCGGCCGTTTTCGTCCGCTAAGCAGCGATAATTCTATCGCGCTATTAGCAAGCTGTTGCTAACTGATGTTAGCGACAGCTTTTAGGCGATATCGAGCGGTTTGGGGCCCGCTTTGCATTTCAGCGATGTTTATCGCTAATGACATGCAAAGTGGGCGTACCCAATCAGTTAGCGACTGAAAGTAGTCGCTAATGTCGTTATCGCCTATTAGCAAGGCAGGCGTAGCATTGGAAATATTCGCGCTAAGCGCGAATATCTCCAAATACTAACACCTGCCCAGGCCAGTTCTTAGCCATGTTATCCAATGGGAGGTGGATAACATGGCTAAGAGCATTTCGTCGCTAATGCGTGAATATCGCTGTATTCTCAGTGATATTCACGCATTTCGCCGCTATCGCTGGATATTTTAGCACAATGGAGAAAAACATTGCTATAATAGCATGTTTTCTCCGCTAACATATCCAGCGATAGGCAGCGATAAAAAAATCGTCGCTAAGCCTATTTAGCGATAAATATCGCTACTTGTTGGTAATATTCCCCATCAGTATTGCAAGCATTTTGAGTGGTATTTCATGGGATTTACCAGCTGAGCTGTGAAGTGTGTGTTTTAGGAGCAGTTATGAAAATAATTGCATTACGCACAGTCTGAGTATTAATAAAATCTATTTTTTAGAAGCACTTTTTTTTATCTTATAACATTTTACGCTGATATAGCAGCCTGTCTTTTACTGTGTCTAATGCACATTTAAAATAATGACTTACATATTCACAGTGATTTATGTCACAGAATGGGACCTCGTAGGACTAAATGCACAAAAGTCACTATTTTCCACTGCACCGGACCAGGCTAAATTCTGTGGCTGTCTGGTTACAGACACAGAAGTCCCCTGTCTGTTAACTAATAGAAGTTTTGTATGTACGGTAGTGCATTTCCGACTGATTAATTTAACTTGCAATTTATTTTTTCATTTAAGCTGTGCAATTTTTTGTTATGTAGGTACCTGAAGGTGAAAGACCGAAAAAAGTTTCACAATATTTTGTTTATTTTTAGCCACGTCTTTGACCACTCCCCATGCTCACTCACCCCGCCCCATTTACACACAGCTCCCATACTTTTGTAATGCACTTTGAACACTGACTGCCATAGAAAACTGTTCCCCAGGACTATTTTCTATATGACTCTCTTGGTTACAGTTTCTCGAAAAACGTTGCAGTGATATTGCAAGCAGCGACTGCTCAGATGCAAAGTGGGCAACAAAATGTGAAAAGAGACCCGTAACCCTGCCCCCTGCTCCAGGGAACCATATTCTGTTCATGGTACAAAACGACATCGAAACAATACAGATGTTGGTATTTTTTAACTGACGTGGTGTACTCCCCAGCCTTCAAAAAACACAAACACCGAAATGTATTGAACTTCAAAATGTCGACAATGCAGGAATACCTCACTTCAAGCGCTCCTGCCTAACTAGAGTAGTGCCTGGCCCAGTTCTCCAGCAGGTAGTAGGAACGAGTCAGGCTGTATTTAAGTGTCTAAACAATTTCGAGATTATGGTAGCCATATATTAATCTACCGTCGATATTTTGTTCGTTGAAGAGGCCTCTTCCCAGGGGCATTTTGGAGTAGGGTAAGCACTGTCTGTACTACTCGTCCCCGGACTCATAAGTAATTGCTTTAGTTAAGCAACCCCAAAAGGTATTTACAATCTTTTCGCTGGGGACGCCACGAGTTTACTTAGCTGGGTGGGTCGTGGTGTGGGGGTGTCTATAGTGAACACCGATTATAACCTCTCACCCCCTTGACCAGGGGCAGCCTTAGGCATGTGCAAGCTGTGCACCTGCACAGGGCCACCAAACCCCAGGGGCCACCACGCCAATATATATCCTTAATATAATAATCCTCTGAGGATGGATACATATTTGTGTGGCGGCCCCTGGCAGGGATTTGGCGGCCACCGGCTCTGTTCCACTTCCAAACACCCTGACCCCCCCTCCCCTCTTCACTGGCCTCTGTTCCTCCGGGCCCCCCCTACCTGTTCCTCCGGGGGCCCCCTACCTATGCTCCCTGCCCAGGATCGCCATGAGCCTAGAGCCGCCCCTGCCTTGACTCGCACCAGCCTGAAAGTCATCATTGTCTTGCTGATAATGTGTCAGTCAGTAGTAAGAGGCCAAGACCCTGCACTTTACAAACACCGGCTGGTGATGAGACACGTCAGAGCTACGGACATGCCCATGGACAGGGCTTTAAGTCGGGCGGGTCTCGCAGGATCCCAGACCCAGCAGGAGTTGAAAAACACAGTTGAAACGGAACCCTCGGGGCTCTAACAGCCTGATTCATGTACGGGCCGTTTTGTGTGGCCCTAATAGCGAATCATAGCGACTCGCTATTGAGGACACGCAAAACGGTATTCATGTAGGAATTGCTAAATAAATAGCGATTCCTACATGTTATCTATTTGCGAGTAGGAATTTGCTACTCGAAAAAAAAAGGAATAACTCCCCATTCATTCCTATGGGCCAAAAGGCCCATAGGAATGAATGGGGAGTATCCCTTATTTGCGAGTAGCAATTTACTACTCGCAAATAAGATAGCGATTATAAGGGTGCCAGGGGTGTCCAAAGGACACCCTGTAGCACCCCTAAAATGCACATTTGAACAGGTGTTGCGCACACACATGTCCAACACATGTCCAAGGGACATGTGTGTGTGCAACATGCAACTTAGAAAAATGCTTTTAAAAGCATTTTTCTAAGTTTTTGCTATTTACCGAGAGGTCTGACCTCTCGGTAAATAGCGGCCCAAATTTGCAAAATCGCAATTTTTGAAAGTGTCATGAATAGCATTTAAGGAATCTCTAATAGAGATTCCTTAAATGCTAATCCTCGCATATTAGCTAATTCTTCATTAGCGATTTTTGCATTTGGGATTGTGAATCCCAAATGCCAAAATTGCACTCGCAAAAGGCAAGAGTCTGAGAATCTTGCCCTTTGCGAGTGCAATTTAGCTTCATGAATCAGGCTGTATATTCAGGACCTTATCTTTACTGACAAATTGTTTTTTCAGTTTCTCAAAAATGACTATAAAATCCCCTTAAGGTATTCCATGCCAGTGATGCAATCCCTGTTCACGCTTCCCTTGTCTTTCTTCTTCCTGCATTGCTTAAGAGTATTTGTTTTTTGTGTTTCTGTAGTTTTGTGTTTCATGTAAGTGTGACTCTTTTAAAGGGCACACTTTGAGCTGAGCAGGAGGCAATGTCCCTATGTGCGCCACAATGCATATTTAAACAGGTGCACCGGGAAGTGGAACAAACAGGAATAGTGCGCCCTATAACAATGAATGTGCAGCCCTCAGGGCAGCTGCAAACGTGCACTGTGAAACACGGAGCAGCTGTTTCAAAGCCCCTCTGTGCTTCTCTGTGCAGGCGGCAGCCCGCATGCACTTTACAGACAGTCACTGCAGGGGAATCTTTCTTTTCTTCCCTTGTTGGACTTGGGCCTTCTGGCAGGGTCACCCCTGAACTTTTTGCCTTAAATTATAGTGATTTCTGTCCTTTGCGCACTTTGACACTGTGGCGCAGTGTAAAGTGCGTGCTCTCCCTGAGTGCGTGTGTGAGATTGGCCTGCCCTCCCCTAGGAATGCATGGGGAATGTCTGTGTCACTGGTAGTTCCTGATGCGTGAGGTGTGCATGGTCAAGTTTGGTATGTGTGAACTCGGGGGAGTGAATGCTGCGAGATGGTGTATGCAGCATGTATGTGTCTAGAAGGGAAGCGCCATTTCTAGACATGGCTGTACGTGTGCTGTGAGGGTGCTGGCGTGTGATTGGCTGGAGCTGGCTGGCATGCCAGGCTCCAGGAAGTCTGGATGGGTCTGCCCCGGTGGTGAGTGGGAGATTAGCATGAGTGATGTGTGGGAGGAGTGTACCTGTGTCCTGGATGGGCTGGGTTTTCCCCACACAATGCTGGCTCCGCCCCCCTGTGGTGTGACTGATGACCCAAGCCCTGCCAGTGAATAGAATGGGTGGTTGGGCCATCAAGTGTGCTCCAGAACCAGCTGCGACTGGTTCTGCCCCCACCCTGCACCTAAAGACAAAGGGAAAAGGTGTATAAAAGAGGGGCTGTGACCCCATGAAAATGTTCTTGTTTGCTGCTTGAATCTGCCAGGGGCGTGCTGCTGCTTGGGCTCAGGGATGGCTTGCCTCCCTGAGCCCTGCCCAGCCCCTGGCTTGCTGATGGACCCCTGATGGACTTTTTTTGCTCTTTGTGCCTTCCTAGCGCCTGGGAGCGCTGTATTTCTTTCCTAGCGCCTGGGAGCGCTGTATTCCTTCTCTAGCGCTGGGAGCGCTGTATTTGCCGTGGTAGCGCTTGGGAGCGCTCTATCTTGCCCTTAGCGCTGAAAGCGCTTTATTTTGCTTTGCAGGTGCCACCCTGCTTATGGCTGCCCACGGCGCATTTTGCCGATTTTCGGAGCGGGTGCCACCCCGCTTATTTGCCCTTTAATGGACCTCTAGCGAGTGCCCACCTCGCTGTGCAATTTAATTAAAGCCGGTGCCCACCCGGCATTGCCCCGTGTAATCACCGCCGCAGCCGCGGGCAAAACAGGAAGTCAGGCGGCGTCGCGCCTGACTGTAGGCGGGACTTCCGGGTTGCTGAAGGAAGTCCCGCCCGCCGCCGTGCTCTGATTGGCCAGGGCGCCCGGCCGGAGAAGAGGAGCCCGGAGCCTTGAGGGCTCCACCTGCCAAGTCCCGGTCCCGAGATGGGGGACCGGGTGAAGATGCCCCCCCCCCCCCCTCCTGGAGCCGGATGTTGCGTGGTGGGACTCCCAGGAGTGAGGGGAGCCCCGGAGGCGGAGTCCTGCGCTGTCCCCGGAGAGGGGACACAGAGAGAAGGGACGCCCAGAGCCCGGTAAGGGGGGGGCCTCGGGACTGTCCTGGTTGTTCTTCGAGCGGCCCCACATGATAGCGGGCCGCTCCAACGAGATGGCTATACCTGTTTCCAGGGCACCATAGTAGTGTCACCTCCCTGAGCGGCCCCGAATGGCAGCGGGCCGCTCCCACGTTCCCAGAGCCCAGATGGCTCCCGTTCCTTGGGCAAGTGTCCTTCGAGCCTGAGAGGCTCCACCAGTGCGGGGGCATTATTATATTTTAGGAGCCAGAGTGCTCCAATGGGACCAGTTGTTTCTCGAGCCCTGAGAGGCTCCACCTTTTGCAGATTTGTTTGCACAGCCTGTGAAGGGCTCCAACGTTTTGGGCGCAGTGTTCCCGAGGGGCTAGAGAGAGCCCCTGGCGATATTTGTTTCCAGCTGCCCAGCAATGGTATTTTGCTTTTAGGGACATGTACTTTGGACTTTAGGAGTGAGGCGCACTCCTTCATCCCTGGCCTTTCCCCAGCTGCGCAGCACTTAGTGCCAGCTGCAGCGTTTAGGCCCCCTGTTCTGTCCCTCAGCTGCCCAGCAAGTAGTGGGCAGCTGCTACGTTTAGGTTCTGGCGCAGTGGCGCAACCTGGACTTTGTGAGTTCTGCGCTAAAGGTTTAGATGCTGTTATGATCTATGTCCTATTGCTTTTGGGTGTTAGGAAATGTACAATGTGTAGTATGTTTTGCGCACCCTGTGTTCTGCACCTCTGAATGTGTTGTTGATACATTATGTGCCCTGTTCCTTACACCGCTGAACGTGTGTTGATGCGTCATGTGTTCCTTACACCGCTGAATGTAGGTTCTGCATCATGTGTTTTGTCCCCAGGTCTATGCCCCTATGTGTATTGTGAGACTGAGGTGGTTGTTCTTGCTAGTGCAGGTGGTGCTAGTAAGGTCCTGGTTCCCTGCGTGACCTGTTCCTAGGGTGGTTAGGATTGCGTAGGGGGGACTTACCAGTTACCAGTGGGTACTGGTTTTGTGCTTTATGTCCTATTTTGTGTTACAGTGATCTTCTGTTATAAGTGATCCCAAGGGCTTGATACTAAGCTTGCCCCCTGACCAGAGTCCCAGGACCAGTGGACTCTATGGTGCCTTCCCTGCCAAATTGATGGGACTTGTCTGATCTCCCTGGGCCCCTGGGGCCTCGCTGAAGTGTGCCTCGCTCGTTCCCCTCGGCAGCTCGTGCCGGCAGCCCGTCCAAGCCTCGAGCAGCGCCGCTCTCCCCTGAGCCGCGTCGCTTCGCTGGGTCGCCCGCATCCTGCCTCCCCCTCCTCTTCTGAGCCGCACACATTGGTCGCCCCAGAGAAACGCTTGTACCGTGCCGGCAGCCCGTCCAAGCCTCGAGCAGCGCCGCTCTACCCTGAGCCGCGCCGCTTCGCTGGGTCGCCCGCTCAAGCTTACTAAGGAGGTCACTCGCATTATCCCGTGCAACCAGGACGGAAGGTACTGTCTGATAGGCTATGTTCTAAGTTCTAGGCCTACAAGTATTGTATTGTTACTTCTAAGTGCTATTTCTGAAAGTGCTACTTCTGATTCCTGACAGTGGTCCAGGTGGCCCTGTCTTGTACATATCCCCTGTAAATTCTGCCCGTGCCTCTGGCACATTGTAAAGTGTGTGTTTTATCTAATGTGTTTTGGTGTAATACAAAGGCTATTTTTTATATAACCTTGTGTGGAGTTTCCTTTGTGGTGGGCCTTTGGTTGTTGTTGCTGGGGTGCGTGCGCAAATACTTAGCCTACATCGCCTCCAAGTTTAGCCTTGCTGCTCGCGCCACGTTACCTAGAGGGTGAGTAGGGGTTATCTTGGCGTGTAACTCCCTTGCCCTGACTTGGGTGTGGTGGTCTCTGACTGACTTTGGCGAAAGCCCTGGCCAGCCGGGGATCCCATTTCCAACATTGGCGGCAAGCGGTGGGATAAGGATTTGTGTTTGCGTTGTACCTTAGTAGCAGCTGGCTGCACCACAAAACTCTGCATTTTAGATAAAAACATTTTGGGGATTATTGTATGGAGTTTGCTAAAAATGTCATTTCTGTGGAAATGTGTTTCTTGTGCACTTTGAGTTAGGTGTCCCTAGCTCGGGAGGGTAGATCATCCCCCTAAGTGCAGTGTGTTTTCTGGATTCACCAGAAGGGTGGGATCCAGTGGTGGCAGCATAAGTGTGTCCAGTGCATGTGTCCCCCGTCCCTGCCCTAGAGTAATGGTACCTGTGTCAAGTGTGGTCAGGTTGAGAAGTCAGGGGTGGTAGAAACTGCCTTACCAGTCTGGGGAGGGGTGTGTGTGGATGAATGGTGTGTGGCACTGGATGTGTTTGTGAGTTCTCTGGATGGGGAGCTTGCTGAATGCTAGTTTTGTTCAGATACCTAAGTCCTGTGTGTTGAACTTTTCCCAAGAACGTCTGCAGCTAGTGGAGCCTGCTTTTTGATTTCTGTGGTCTGTTGAGAGACAGAATTTTGGAGTTGGTAATGTTCTGGGAGGAGAGAGGCATAGGGGATGGAGTGATTCCAAAAGGAGTGTCTGAGGTGTCTTCCAGCCCAGCGTGGTGGAAGAGGTTCAGTGTAGCCCAGCTAGGTCTCGGTGTAGGGGCTCACGTCCTGTCTCAAGAGGAGAAGGAGTGGGTGGGACTGCATGTCTCCAGGTGCCCGAAACCCAGTGTCAGGGCCTGGAATGTTTCTGAAGGGAACATCAGGTCGGGGGCCTAGGCTGTACCAATAGGTCATTTGAGGAGGATCTTCCAGAGTGTCTGGAGAACGTGGAACCTCTGTAACCAGGGTTCCAGTAGTTCTGGTGTCTGGCAGTACCGCTCCAGTTGGGAGGGTGCAGAAGTCCAGATGGAGGGGTGCGAGGGGGATAGGTTCCCCAGTGGAAGAGCCAGTGGGTCAGGGGCCAGCCAGAAGGGTTGTGTCGCCAGTGAGTGACCATGGTGGTGCCACTTCTGTCCGGAGTGTCAGGCAGACTTGTACACGACACATTAGTGATGTGTCACCCTCAAGGAAGTCCTGGTGCGCCAGGCATCTGACCAAAGGGTACGTCCCTCGGTTGGGGAGCCAGTAGCCGGTGTTTCCGGATCTGGACGTAAGGACAACTGTATGTAGTGTCCTGAAGTTACAAGAGGGAACTCCTGCCTGATGAGAAGGAACCGGGTAAGCTGTATGGGGTATTGACCTGCAGTGGTTGCCTTGCTGCTGAAGGAGGAGAGAAAGTCTTAGATTTTTGTTTTCAACTTGTAGAAGTCCTGGTGCGCCAGGCATTTAACCAAAGGGTAGCGTCCCTAGGTTAGGGAGCCAGGTTCAGGTGTTGCCTGTCCTGGACGGCAGGGCGACTGTAGCCAGTGTCCTGGCCGGTTTGTCTTCTAGGGGTACCCCTGTGAACACAGGTGGGGCTCATCTTAAGTGAAGAGACCCTGTGTTTCCCAGAAGGGGTGGTACAGGCCTAGCAGGGATCTTTAGGGTTCTTGGCTGAGTGTTGTGGTACTACCCTGAGAGCAGGTGGGGCCTACCTTAAGTGGAGGGACCCTGTTCTACAGTGGGAGGGTGCAGAACTCTGGAAGGGGGTCAGAGGGAGTCTGACCCCTGTGCATCCGGTGAATGTGAATCCCAGGTGGTAGACCAGTTAAGGGAGCGGTGACCTATCTGTCATGACCAGCCTGGTGTCCTGTAGGCCCCGCACTAAGCCGCGTCTGCCTTCGGCCGCGCAGTCTATGCCGCTCGCCGTCCCCGTCTCGACGCGGTCCGCGAGCCGCCGCCTGTGCCGCATCTGGCAACCCGCAAAGTGCAACGCCTTACTACACCGATCTTGTGCTGGTCTGACTGTGGTCACTGCTGCTGAGGAAGTCAGGTCCTAAACTGGTGGGAGAGTTGTGTTCTGGAGGGTGCTTCAGAAGTAGAGGTAGGGTGGGGCATTCTTGCCCGTGACCTCTGGTCAGCCTGAGGGTGCGGACCCTAGGTTGAAGGATCAGTGGTAGTTTGGAACTACACTGAGAAAGGGAGTGGAGAATGGCTAGTGCAGGCCAGGGGTTACTACCCCCCACTCTGTGTATTGGCATGGACCAGTGGTATCTGGGTGGCCTAGGGCCTGGTCCTGGCCGTGGACAACTAAGGAGTACCAGTGGGGTAGCCTAGTTGGGCCTATTTTTTTTAAGTATGTGCTTGTCTTATGGTTCAATGTGGCATAGAACCGGAGGGTGTCCCTGCAGTGCGGGTCCGTGTTCTATCGCCCCAAGCAGGGAAGTCCATCACAGTGGTGATTGGTCTCCCCTGCGTTTTGGCTGGAAGGGGGTTGTGTTGGACTTGGGCCTTCTGGCAGGGTCACCCCTGAACTTTTTGCCTTAAATTATAGTGATTTCTGTCCTTTGCGCACTTTGACACTGTGGCGCAGTGTAAAGTGCGTGCTCTCCCTGAGTGCGTGTGTGAGATTGGCCTGCCCTCCCCTAGGAATGCATGGGGAATGTCTGTGTCACTGGTAGTTCCTGATGCGTGAGGTGTGCATGGTCAAGTTTGGTATGTGTGAACTCGGGGGAGTGAATGCTGCGAGATGGTGTATGCAGCATGTATGTGTCTAGAAGGGAAGCGCCATTTCTAGACATGGCTGTACGTGTGCTGTGAGGGTGCTGGCGTGTGATTGGCTGGAGCTGGCTGGCATGCCAGGCTCCAGGAAGTCTGGATGGGTCTGCCCCGGTGGTGAGTGGGAGATTAGCATGAGTGATGTGTGGGAGGAGTGTACCTGTGTCCTGGATGGGCTGGGTTTTCCCCACACAATGCTGGCTCCGCCCCCCTGTGGTGTGACTGATGACCCAAGCCCTGCCAGTGAATAGAATGGGTGGTTGGGCCATCAAGTGTGCTCCAGAACCAGCTGCGACTGGTTCTGCCCCCACCCTGCACCTAAAGACAAAGGGAAAAGGTGTATAAAAGAGGGGCTGTGACCCCATGAAAATGTTCTTGTTTGCTGCTTGAATCTGCCAGGGGCGTGCTGCTGCTTGGGCTCAGGGATGGCTTGCCTCCCTGAGCCCTACCCAGCCCCTGGCTTGCTGATGGACCCCTGATGGACTTTTTTTGCTCTTTGTGCCTTCCTAGCGCCTGGGAGCGCTGTATTTCTTTCCTAGCGCCTGGGAGCGCTGTATTCCTTCTCTAGCGCTGGGAGCGCTGTATTTGCCGTGGGAGCGCTTGGGAGCGCTCTATCTTGCCCTTAGCGCTGAAAGCGCTTTATTTTGCTTTGCAGGTGCCACCCTGCTTATGGCTGCCCACGGCGCATTTTGCCGATTTTCGGAGCGGGTGCCACCCCGCTTATTTGCCCTTTAATGGACCTCTAGCGAGTGCCCACCTCGCTGTGCAATTTAATTAAAGCCGGTGCCCACCCGGCATTGCCCCGTGTAATCACCGCCGCAGCCGCGGGCAAAACAGGAAGTCAGGCGGCGTCGCGCCTGACTGTAGGCGGGACTTCCGGGTTGCTGAAGGAAGTCCCGCCCGCCGCCGTGCTCTGATTGGCCAGGGCGCCCGGCCGGAGAAGAGGAGCCCGGAGCCTTGAGGGCTCCACCTGCCAAGTCCCGGTCCCGAGATGGGGGACCGGGTGAAGATGCCCCCCCCCCCCCCTCCTGGAGCCGGATGTTGCGTGGTGGGACTCCCAGGAGTGAGGGGAGCCCCGGAGGCGGAGTCCTGCGCTGTCCCCGGAGAGGGGACACAGAGAGAAGGGACGCCCAGAGCCCGGTAAGGGGGGGGCCTCGGGACTGTCCTGGTTGTTCTTCGAGCGGCCCCACATGATAGCGGGCCGCTCCAACGAGATGGCTATACCTGTTTCCAGGGCACCATAGTAGTGTCACCTCCCTGAGCGGCCCCGAATGGCAGCGGGCCGCTCCCACGTTCCCAGAGCCCAGATGGCTCCCGTTCCTTGGGCAAGTGTCCTTCGAGCCTGAGAGGCTCCACCAGTGCGGGGGCATTATTATATTTTAGGAGCCAGAGTGCTCCAATGGGACCAGTTGTTTCTCGAGCCCTGAGAGGCTCCACCTTTTGCAGATTTGTTTGCACAGCCTGTGAAGGGCTCCAACGTTTTGGGCGCAGTGTTCCCGAGGGGCTAGAGAGAGCCCCTGGCGATATTTGTTTCCAGCTGCCCAGCAATGGTATTTTGCTTTTAGGGACATGTACTTTGGACTTTAGGAGTGAGGCGCACTCCTTCATCCCTGGCCTTTCCCCAGCTGCGCAGCACTTAGTGCCAGCTGCAGCGTTTAGGCCCCCTGTTCTGTCCCTCAGCTGCCCAGCAAGTAGTGGGCAGCTGCTACGTTTAGGTTCTGGCGCAGTGGCGCAACCTGGACTTTGTGAGTTCTGCGCTAAAGGTTTAGATGCTGTTATGATCTATGTCCTATTGCTTTTGGGTGTTAGGAAATGTACAATGTGTAGTATGTTTTGCGCACCCTGTGTTCTGCACCTCTGAATGTGTTGTTGATACATTATGTGCCCTGTTCCTTACACCGCTGAACGTGTGTTGATGCGTCATGTGTTCCTTACACCGCTGAATGTAGGTTCTGCATCATGTGTTTTGTCCCCAGGTCTATGCCCCTATGTGTATTGTGATACTGAGGTGGTTGTTCTTGCTAGTGCAGGTGGTGCTAGTAAGGTCCTGGTTCCCTGCGTGACCTGTTCCTAGGGTGGTTAGGATTGCGTAGGGGGGACTTACCAGTTACCAGTGGGTACTGGTTTTGTGCTTTATGTCCTATTTTGTGTTACAGTGATCTTCTGTTATAAGTGATCCCAAGGGCTTGATACTAAGCTTGCCCCCTGACCAGAGTCCCAGGACCAGTGGACTCTATGGTGCCTTCCCTGCCAAATTGATGGGACTTGTCTGATCTCCCTGGGCCCCTGGGGCCTCGCTGAAGTGTGCCTCGCTCGTTCCCCTCGGCAGCTCGTGCCGGCAGCCCGTCCAAGCCTCGAGCAGCGCCGCTCTCCCCTGAGCCGCGTCGCTTCGCTGGGTCGCCCGCATCCTGCCTCCCCCTCCTCTTCTGAGCCGCACACATTGGTCGCCCCAGAGAAACGCTTGTACCGTGCCGGCAGCCCGTCCAAGCCTCGAGCAGCGCCGCTCTACCCTGAGCCGCGCCGCTTCGCTGGGTCGCCCGCTCAAGCTTACTAAGGAGGTCACTCGCATTATCCCGTGCAACCAGGACGGAAGGTACTGTCTGATAGGCTATGTTCTAAGTTCTAGGCCTACAAGTATTGTATTGTTACTTCTAAGTGCTATTTCTGAAAGTGCTACTTCTGATTCCTGACAGTGGTCCAGGTGGCCCTGTCTTGTACATATCCCCTGTAAATTCTGCCCGTGCCTCTGGCACATTGTAAAGTGTGTGTTTTATCTAATGTGTTTTGGTGTAATACAAAGGCTATTTTTTATATAACCTTGTGTGGAGTTTCCTTTGTGGTGGGCCTTTGGTTGTTGTTGCTGGGGTGCGTGCGCAAATACTTAGCCTACATCGCCTCCAAGTTTAGCCTTGCTGCTCGCGCCACGTTACCTAGAGGGTGAGTAGGGGTTATCTTGGCGTGTAACTCCCTTGCCCTGACTTGGGTGTGGTGGTCTCTGACTGACTTTGGCGAAAGCCCTGGCCAGCCGGGGATCCCATTTCCAACATCCCTACTAAGGGCTGCCCTCGGGGGCACAATGACAGTGAGTTACCTCTTTTGTGGCGACTGTCAGTGTGCCTCTGGAGAGCCTGTTTGCCTCTGCCCCCACATCCATAATAGGGCGCAGGAATAGCAGCAAACTAATTTCCTCATTTGCATGGGGCCATGCCCCCATGCAAATCAAGGGCCACCCTCGGAAGACAGCTCTGGCGATACATGGGCTCCAGCTGTAGCAGAATTACAGAAGGGGATGCACAAGTGTCTGTAATATCATAATACCCCAGGGCAGCACAAAGAAAATATGCCCCAAGGGCACTATGTAGAATACGGCTCCACGTGTCTGAGTGCGTTCAGGCTGTGCAAGTGTGTTTATGATGGCTCTATTGAGAGCACTGAAGTCGAGGCTGAAGGCAGTGAAATAAGCGTAAAATATAAATCAGTATTTATAAAGCGTAAACTACTCACCCTTACGGGTTTCAAGGCACTGGGGGCTGTCGTGGAAATTAAGTGAGCTATTGCCCAGAGTCACATGGAGCTGAGCTGAGCTGCCGCCAGAGCCAGGGATCAAACCATGAACCCTGGGCTGAAGTCAGCTGCCCTGGCCGCTGCATCACACCTCTCCACAGTGGAAGTGCCTCACTGTGCTGGTCAAAGAGTCACATGGGTGTGCAAACTACACGCACATCCAATCCTTGGCCTCTCTGCAGGGCTTTCAGATCAATGGTCACAAAAGTGCCGATTGTAATGGACAGTGCTGAAGAAAATATAAATGCTGTGGTTATAGTTGAGTAGGTGAGGGCAGGAGATGGTGAAGTGGCAAAGATGGAAGCAAGTAGGAAGGGATGAAAAGACGGCGCTGAAAACGAAAGAGATGACAAGTGAGGGATTCAGATAGAGGATATCAGAAAGATGTCGGGAGAAAAGGTCCTAAGGGCCTTATTTATGAGGCCTTGTGTCACTCTTACACCGCCGGTGCATTACTTTTTGTGACGCACCAGCGGTGAAAAAAATGCTCCATGTTGCGCCATATTTACAAAGTGACGCATCTAGGCAGATGTGTCACTTTGTAAACCACTGCACCACATTATACCAGCGCCAGGTATAATGTATGCTAGGGGGGTGTTCCGACGCACAAAAGGGTCGTAGATGTGACGCAGTGAAATCTATGAGATTTCACTGCACCACTTCTAGGACTCAAATGCATCAATATCTTATTCCTGCCTCATGGCAAGAGTAAGACTGATGCAGGCACCTTTAACATGGGACTTGCCCATTTGAAATGACCCATTGATGGAGTTCCGTCACTTTTGTGACACACTCCAGAAATGCGTCATTTTTGCACCTACAGATACGTCAGAAATACTGACGTATCTGTAACTGCTTGCGACATGATGCGTCATACTTTAAATATGACGCATCCTTGGTGTCGCAAGGAGAGCACAATGAAAAGTGACGCATCACTGTTTTCTCGCAGCGAGGCGTCACTTTTCATAAATGAGGCCCTCAATATGTAATAGATTTAGAGAGTGAAGAAGAAAGTGCATACTGCTTTCCTGCATAGAAAGACATTTGTTTCTGCAAAATCATCACAGTTTGAGCAAAAGAATGACACTTTAAGCATATCAGAGCACAGTTCTATTAAACATCATTTTGCCTCTATGCACTATCGCACTGCATAAATATTGAGTCTGCACTCTCTCTATGCTAATGTCATGCAGAGATCACAGGACAAACTACTGTGAATAAATCTCAAACAGTGAGCTAGCAGAAGGACCTTAAAAATACAACATTACTATGTCTATGTTGGAAAGTATTCCTTGAGAATAGCAGCAAGAACATCAGTGGAAGTGAACAAGCATGAGTCTGCTTGGCTGTAGAAATAATGAACAGTGAACATGCAGCAGAAGACATCCATTTTGAACAAGATGGCGTCAAGGTCTAATTGAGGCCTAGTTAACATATGCCAGAAAAACATACTTTAACAAAACATTGCAAATTTGTTTCAAATGTAACAGCACCATATCTGTGCATACAAGTAAATTCGAAAGTGAATGTTGTTAATAATTAAAAAAAATATAAAATGCACAAACAAATCTAACATCTTTATGCAGTCACTTGATTGGTATAAGACATAGTCAAATAACGTGGTAGGGGTGGGATGACCATTAAGGCAAATACATGAATGATAGACGGAAGGGACTGGAGCAGCTGCGCTGCTGGTTCATGGCTTCTTCACTGCAGGGACACACGGGGCATATTACCAACAACTAGCGATATTTATCGCAAAATGGGCTAAGCAAGTTTTTTTTATCGCCAAGCATCGCCGGATATTATCGCAGAGATAATGTGCTATTAGCAACGTTTATCTCTAAAGCGATAAAATATCTGGCGATAGTGGCAAAATGCGTGAATATCGCTGAGAATACAGCGATATTCACGTATTAACGCCAATAGGGTCTTAGCCATAATAGCCACCTCCGATTGGATATAATGGCTAAGAACTGGTCTGAGCAGGCGTTAGCTTTTGGAGATATTAGCACTTAGCGCGAATATTTCCATCACTACGCCTGCATTGATAATAGGCGATAGCGAAGTTAGCGACTGTTTTTAGTCGCTAACAGGTTGGGTACGCCCACTTTGCATGTCATTAGCGATAAATATTGCTGACATGCAAAGTGGGCCCAAACCGCTCACTATTGCCTACAAGCTGTCGCTAACTGCTGTTAGCGACAGCTTGCTAATAGGGCGATAGAATTATCGCTGCTTAGCGGGCGAAAAATGGACGCTAAACTGGCGATAATCTCTTATCGCCCTCCTTGATAATATGCCCCCACATTCCTTCGTATTAGCGTCACTAACAGAAAACATCAATCTAGAGCATGTTGTGAAAGGGCGGCGACCACGTCATTGGCCCCACTACCTCTTTGTTAACGTGGATGCGGGCACAGGTGGCCCAGACTTTCCTTTTCACCTGACCCAGGTGCACTGTTAGACACGGAGTGGCTTTGAAACCTAACAGTAAAATATTCTGTGTATAAAATCTGTATGTGATTTGAAACCCTGTTCAATTATGAAACAGTGATATACCAGAGGGTGATAAAAATGTGCCCTTCATATAAGGATTATGGAATACAACAGATTGATGTCTTCCAACATTTTTCACTAAATCTTGTGCGAATTTCGTCTCAAATGCAATAGAAACTTTGCTCTTAGGGACCACGATGAGCTCCTTCCTTGTAAAATATTTATGTGTTTTAAATTTTAAATGCCACGTTGGTGAAGGGACTTCAATAAAACTCTGCAGTGGACTATAATGTTCTCCATTCTCTTGGCAGGCCGTAAGAATGGGGATTTATATTAAAATGAAGGGAGGTCGCACGCTCAGCAATATTACTGTGTCTTGGACTCTTTTGCTGTGCATAGGAGAGTGCACGGTAAGCTGCGGCCCTTGATGTCTCTGGGGCAAACTGCAGTGGAGAATGAGCAATCTGAGGAGGAATCAGACCTGAATTTATTGGTTAGTTTGGTATCAGGAGGGCTTCTTGGCCCCCAAGGTCCCTCACAATCCAAGAGGAATTTATTCCCCAACCAGTAGTGTGCCAGGAGAAGCGCTTACAGAGTGGTGGAGAAAGGTAATTGCTCCTTTCTTAGAGGATTCGCAGGGTTTAACCCACCTGGAATTCCGCACCGATGGACTATATACAATATCGCCACGGTGTGGAATCACCACCACTGGCACTAGGGTACTCGTAATGGGTCCCTAAGAGTCAAAGCACAAATAGGAGGCAATACTTTTCATAAGGTATGTCAGTATCGCTGAACCACCTAGGACCGGGCGCGCAGGCCTGGGTATCTGGCACACCCAGGAGTAATGGAGGTCATCTGTTCTTTGAGAGGAGGACTTTGCCACCTCTCCAGAATACTTGGTCCTCCTTTCTGCTGGTTTCTAGACTTATGTTTGCGTAGTCCAGACCAGTGAGTTCTCAGCACAGGATGGTAGGCATACCAAATGGTAAAATATTTATTCAATGGATAAATAGTTAGATAGATATATACATACATATATACATACATATATAAAATAATAATATATATACATACATACACCAATATATATATATATATATATATTTGTGTGTATAAATAAAAAATATATATATATATATACACACATATATATATACACACACACACACACACATATATATATATATATAATTACCTACTGGTGGGCGCCAGTAGGTAGTTATAGTTAGGACCAAAGTTCCATAGGAAAAGCATTTTTGGTTTTGCCAATAACTTTTGGTTCAGCTTCTGTGTTGAAAGTTTCGGGTTGAACTGTAAATTAGGAGCCAAGAAAAAAGGGGGGTCTCAAAACACATTTTCCCCCAGTGATGTCACTGACCATGTCATGAGTGATGTAGTATGTGAGGTCATAAGCAGTGCATTGCAGGGGCATGAGTTATAGTTAGTTCAGCTAACTACAACTGCTGAATTTCACTGGTTTTGTACGAGTGAAACCTGAGCTTAACTATACCATCCCTGTATCTTTTGTTTTTTTCAGTGAATATGTCTAGATTTTTTTACTGGAAAAACCAAAGGAAGAAAAGAAAGTGAACAGCTTCATGCAACATTGCACTTCACTGCCTTTTGGCTAGAATTGCACTATATACATATCATGTGCACTCACACACATATATATGTGTGTGTGTGTACATGATATGTATATAGTGCAATTCTAGCCAAAAGGCAGTGAAGTGAAATGGTGTATGATGCTGTTCCCATTCCTTCCTTCCTTTCTGGGGGCACATGACAACCAGTGGTGCAGATGATGACAATATGCAAACCATCGTCTGATGTTGCTCTTTATTGAATACCCTCCAGCTTCATTCTCTCATTCTTTGAGGGTCCCATCAGTTCCTACAGAATTTCCGTAAATTGGCAGGGTTCTTCCTGTGTTTCTGATGCTTTGGCGCTCTGAAGTTAACCTCTAGAGTCTTCTCGAACTCCCAAGACTTTCTGAATCTGGACCTCTGTCGGTCTGTCACGGTGTGCGACGTTTACGACGCAACCATTACAACGCCGTTCCATTACGACGCGGTCATAACAACGAAAGTTGTTACAACGAATTACACTGGGGGGCGCTCAAGGATAGTAAATCATTTAATTTACTATCCCAACACCTTCCCTACTATCCATGGGGACTGGTGTTGGAATATTAAATGAATTTTTTTAAATTTGCGCCCCCCCAACGCAAGTTGTTGTAACGACTTGCGTTGTTACAACCGCGTTGTAATGGAACGCGTTGTAAAAGTGTGCGTCGTAACGACGTACATCCGTCTGTCACTGCCCACAGGTGTCTTCTTGAATTCACAGATCTTCTTCTGTTTCTAGAGCTCTGCCAGTTTGCCCCTGCCAGCTGGTGCCTTCTTGAGCTCTACAGGGCTTCTATGTTTCTGGAGCTCTGCAGCCTGTCCCTGCCGTCTAGCATCTTCTTGAACCCCCAGGGGCTTCTGTGTTTCTGGAGCTTTGCAGTCTGGTAAACCAAATACAGGGATCGCAACAGAACCCTGCTTATAGGAAGCTTGAGGGAGACCTTGAATTTAGTCCAATCGATACACACTTCCTGTGTGGTGATTTGCATTAGCATATCTTTATTATCGAATGCAGTAAAGTCCTAGGAATGTTGGGGCGCAGATGAGGAGAGCCTGTGGACAGAGCTAGATGGCTGGCTGAGCTGTTCTTCCATTCAATGTACTTATTAAATCAACTTGTTGAGAGCTCAAGGCATCATCTACTTATTGAAGAGGAAGTAACCTTTTCACACCCTGTTATACTCGAGAAACATCCTTTACAACGCAACTTTTACCACGCAGTGCCTTTACGACGCAACTTTTACAACGCAAACCATTACAACGCATTGCGCTGGGGGGCGCTCTAGGATAGGGAATACGTTTAATTTACTATCCAACACCTTCCCTAGTGTCCACGGGGACTGGAGTTGGAGTAGTAAATTAAACTATTCACTATCCAGCACCCCAAAGCGCTATGCGTTGTAAAGGTTTGCGTTGTAAAAACCGTGTTGTAAAGGCATGCGTGGTAAAAGCATGCGTTGTAATGTCACACATCCATTATACTCAGAACCTGCAATGAAAGGGTAGCACCTGACTTCACAGAACGCATACACATATGGCCAAGTCCATCTTTATAGGGATCAGGATGAGGCCCGATGATGAAGCATGCCACTACTAGAGTGGGTGGGGGTCTAACATAAAAAAATAGATTTCTATTTCTTTGAAAATATCAGACAGGGTATTTAATTAGGAAAGAAAATAATTATGTGAAGGCATAGGATACCCTTTTGTAGCGAGTTGCGTCTTCTTCTACTCACAGGTTCTTCATCGGTGTTTCTTGGGCTCTGCCAATCTGTACTGTCGCTCTAGAGTCTTCTTTTACTCAAAGGGCTGCCTCTGTGTTTCTCGAGCTTTGCAGTCTGCACCTGCCTTCTAGTGTCTTCTTGAACTCACAGGTTCTTCTTCTATATTTCTGGAGCTTTGCAGGTCTGTACCTTTCCTCTAGTGTCTTCTTGAACCTCTGGTTCTTCCTCCATGTCTCTGGAGCTCTGCAGGTCTGTACCTGCCCTCTAGGGTCTTCTTGAACGCCCGGGTTCTTCTTGTATTTCTCAACAACTCTGCGCTCTGTTCTCTAGTGTCTTCTTGAACCCCCCGGTTCTTCTATGTCTCTAGAGCTCTGCGCTCTGTCCTCTAGTGTCTTCTTCAAACCCTGGGTGCTTCTACTGTGTCTCTGGAGCTCTTCCTATCTGCACTTGCACTGATGTCCCTGTCGGATTGTGGAATTTTAGTTTATGAACTGAACATCATCTGCGCCATCTTGTCCATTCCTCAGACTCACGTATGAGCATACACGGCAGCCATTTTAGGTACCATGGTCTCCCTGTTTACGATCGGTCACCAGCACACTTCCCTGACCCTGCAAGCCTCCCCCATGCACCCTGACTGCCTCCGCTCTCACATGTACAAGTCATGACCTCTCCTTCCACATGACTCTGTCTCTGGGAATCACACCCCGCGCCTGACCGACACCTCCTTTCCTTCCATGAATGCCCCTCTTTCGATAAATCCTCCCTCTGCGCTCGATTATCCACACTGACCCTTTCTTTCATGAATACCTCTCCTTTGATGACCCCTTTCTCTGAGCCCGATTGTCTGTACGGACCGCTGGTCATCCCTTGGCCTGAGGATACAGTTTATTGCCTTCCACTGTATGCACTCGACCCTTTTCAACGAAGCTACTATTGATCATGGGTTCCCCACCCCTTGAGATTCGATCAGGCGCACACATTCCAAAGGAATCGGCGGAACACTCAGCTGCATGATTAGCCTCCTCTTATTGTATGGGGGGTGAGGACCTCTACTGTAGCCACGTGTTGGAAAGAGCTGGAACTGGAGGAGGGGGGGGGGGTACCGGGGATGTCATCTGTCGCTACCTTACAATGTCTTTATTGTAATAAAGAACGGTCTCATTCATAAAGCAGTGTATAAAAGGTTGGGCCTCAGAGAGGCTTTCAGAGAGCACCTCGAGACGATACCTTGTTGTCCGATCTGATGTGTTCTGCTCCGTCGGAATAAACGTGTTTCCTGTCTTCCTGTCTCCAGCGCCTGCCTCTTTATTTGATAATCTTCATAAGGTATTAGAGGCGTCTAACGCCGGGCAAAATTACTTAAGAAACATCGACTAAATCGCCTGACTATTTTTATTGCTCACCTTCAACAATTGGCGTCCCAACGTGTGGGGCCCATCAGCGACACGTGGATCCGGTGGGAGTGGTCCCAACGACAGAGTGAACGACTGCAACGATCGGAAGAGCTCCTGTCCGATAGACCCTCGTCTGACAGCCGATCATCTGAACTTCACTGGTTCCGAGCAGACCTCTCCCCGAGTGATCTTCGGTCCTGACTGGGAACCATCAGGAGTGCTACGGTAGTAACAGAGGGTGGAGGACGATCGGGCGCTGGAAGCGGAAGACGAGAAACTGTCCATACGGTCCGGGTAAGGTCGTGTAACACGACAAACTAAGAAATATTTGATTGTTTGATTGGAAAATACTAGTATTACTCTCCGAATTGTTGGTTCTCTTGGAGATTCTCTGTCTGCAAACTGAGAGGGATAAAAATATTCTCTCTTCCTTTGCATGCAGCGAAGGGTAGGTAACGCAGGCCTTTGCCCCCGTTGTAATCCGTCGTGCCTATCTTTTCTCCCCCACTGATTGATTGTTTGCCCGAACATTGTTTGTTCGAGGATTGTTTTTCTCGAGAATTCTCTGTCTACAAACGAGGAAGGGTAAAAGGTATTCTGTCCTCCTTTGCAGATAGTGAAGAATAGGTAACGCAGGCTTTTGCCCCCTTGTAACCCGTCGTGCCTATTTCTTTCTCGCCATTGATTGTTTGATTGAACGAACATTACTTGTTCGATATTGGTTCTCTCTTTGGGTATTCCCTATTTGCGAATACTGTAGAATAGATATATTCTGTCTAGTCTTCGCGAAGTAGTGAAGGATAGGTAGTGCAGACTTTTGTCCCCGTTGTAACCCGTCATGCCTATCTTCTCCCCATTGGTCAGTAGTTGGATCAGCCCGGACCGTTTATTAGAGATGAACCATCCAGCTCCATTGGAAGGCACCCCTAATAAGGACATGTTCACTAAACAAGGACTAGTCGCTATAGGTTATAGTAAGTTATGGCATAAATATACGAAAAGGGACCCCAAAAGTCAGTGGCCACTGATAGGTTCCTTTGATATTCATAAAATCGAGGCGCTAGAAGCAGCTGTTAGAATAAATAAGGCAACACCCACTATGCTCGATAGTATCGGCATGTGGCGCAAAGAAGCAGAGCAACGAAGGAAAAGAGAAGAAACAAAAATAGGGAAAGAATTACGAAAGGCAGCCCACCTGGCAGCGAAGGAACTAGATGAAGAGATAAAAAGGAGAGAGGAAGTTAGACAAACGCAGGAATCGGGGTCGACAGGCCAATGCCCTGTTAGGACCCCCTCTACGCTCTACCCAGAAATGCCCTCCAAAAACCGGGCAAACGACGAGTTACTGCTAGGTCCTCCGATCATCTACATGCCCCCTCCTTATGCCCCCTGCCAGCCACTGGCACAGCACCTACCAGTCCTGAGTGCGGGCGAGGGTGTCCCTAGCACTAGTGCCCCGGCTCTTACGGCCTTCGCACCAGCCACATCGGGAACATCAGATGAACTCGAGACTAGCAAGCAGCTAACGGCAAGACCAAATAGGTTGAGCAAAGATGAGCGGGATGGGATTGATAAGATAGCAAAGACACTGGTAGAACGGAAAGAGAGCGAAGAGTATGCGATGAATATGCACAATTCACATGCCGGTAGCCATAGACGGCATTTTATTTTGCGGTTCAGCTACCACACCCTGAACGCATATGAGGATAGGTATCAGAATAAGGGTCCTGCTAAACTGACGGCTCTATATAGAAAGATCGATGTTGGAGATGGGACTGAACATGATGTGACGGACCTCTTCATGCAAATGCTTGAAGTCTTCCGCCACCTCACTGAACAGAAACCAGAGGTTAAGATCACAGTCTCTGAAACGGTTGAGCCCCCATTAGAAGTAGCCAACACTATGATGCCTATCAGAGAAGCCTCCCCCTACTGGGTTCCCCCAAGAGGTCAGGGAACAAACGACGATATTAACCATGCAGATGCAAAAGGGAGGGTTGTGTACAACTGGGTTTATCAACCATGGGATCGACAAGATATTTTAACCTTTAGGCAAACCCTGCCCGATTTAAGAAAGAACCCGACAGCATTTTATACCGAACTAAGTACAGCCCTGGGCTCAACCATAATGACTCTAGCGGACATTGATTTGTTTTTTGGGTTATGTCTGCCGGCTGACGTGTGGAAGCAAATCCGGAAGGCCAACCACACGGATCTGTTCGGACATACCTGGAATCAACTCAGTGAACTAGATAGGCAGCGAGAGCCCGGCAAGAAACCTGTAAAAGACATACTGGAACTCCCGGACAAAATAGTGCAGAAGCTGAAGACATTGATCCCAGAGAAAAAGGTAGACTGGTCGATAGTCACGGCTTGCCGCCAGAAACCCCAGGAAGACGTATCAGAATATTTCTCCCGATTTGAGACAGTGTTCTCCGACTACAGTGGCCAAGACATGACCACCGCAACCGGACAACACCTATTCGTGCAAAACTACGTAAAAGGGCTATTACAAGAGGTCTCCCAGAAGTTACAGACGAGCGAGAGTAGTTGGGGGCCTCCAAACCTGCAGCTATCCTTCAGATGGCTCAGTATTACGAACACCAAAAGAACGAGAACGAGAGGGCGACTGAGAGAAAGAAAAAGGACTTAAAAGAACGAGTGATGATTGCACAATTACAGGGAGTGACTAGAGGAAGGGAACAGTATAGGGGAAACTACCAGTCGAATGCCCCTAGAAATCCACGCCCTAGAGAGCGCACACCCACACCCGGCGCTCCACGAACAGACCTCGATGAGAACCAGTGTGCGTTTTGCAAAGGATTTGGCCACTGGAAGTCTCAATGCCCAGCCCTCCGAGAAGTGCTTAAGAATAACGAGACAAGGGAAATGACAAATGGCCCCAGGACTAGAGGGCAGGGACGAGGGCACACCCACGACACCAGCAATGACAGGCCTGGCAGACCGAACACATTTGACCGCCCCCGACAGAATCAGTGCCAACAGTCTGATTGCAACAATGCCCACGACTCTGCATAGGACTGCCAGGGGCGAGGGAGGGATCCAGTCGAGCTCTGTGTTGACCAGCAAGGTCCTTACGTCACCGCTAAGGTCCTGGGTACAAAGTCTCCATTTTTGGTAGACACTGGAGCGACACGTAGTGTATTATCAAAGCGACTGATTCCAAGGGCACCCTTGTCTGGCTCACACATTACATCGATAGGTTTCGATGGAACGCCCTCCACCAATCCCCTGTCTGTACCTATCTCCTTTGACCTAGGAAACAACCCCACGGACACAACATTTCTGCTCTCCTCCAACTCCCCTGACGCCATTATGGGTATTGACTTGCTAAAACATTTCCGAGCTACTATTAGATGTTCCCCAGATGGAGTCCGAGTCATCCTGTACGACAACCCGAGCATGTCCAGATCCTGCCCCGCACGACATATGTACTCTATAACCGATGCTAACCGATCCTTGCTCGACACCCTACCCCTGTACCTATGGGCCAGAAACGACTCGGATGTAGGACAAATGATGATCGACCCTGTACACATAACTGTTCGACCAGACGCAATACTCCCGAAACTCCCACAGTACCGGATATCGCCCGAAGGCGAGAAGGCATTGGTAGCGATTATTCAGTCCCTGGTAGATGCAGGAGTGGTAGAGGAAGTGGTTAGTAATGTTTGCAACAGCCCTATCCTACCCATTGTTAAGAAGCAAGGTGAGGGAGATGAGAAAGCGTACCGCTTTATCATCGACCTGCGAGAAGTCAACAAAGTGGTGGTGCCACAGTACCCCGTAGTCTCAGACATCGCCACCATTCTGACCCTCATCCCGTCCACTGCCACCACCTTCAGCGTTATTGATCTTAAAAATGCATTTTTCTCTATCCCCATCCATCCAGACAGCCGTTATCTCTTCGGCTTCACATTAAGAAACCGTTCGTACCGATTTTGTAGAGCTCCTCAGGGCTACACTGAAAGTCCCAGCATTTACAGCCAGGCCCTCAAAAGACAGCTGGACGCCGTCCAGCTACCAGATGGAGTGGTGTTGATCCAATATGTCGATGATATCCTTTTGGCGGCCGACACCACTCCTCTTGCAATCATCGCCACTATCCAACTCTTGCACTTTCTTGCGGAGAATGGCCACAAAGTCTCCAAAAAGAAACTACAGTTCTGTCAACCTCAAGTGACATACCTAGGTCATCTCCTGTCCAAAGAAGGGAGGAAACTTACACCCGACCGAATCCAAACCATCCTAGATACCCCCATCCCAAGAACGCAGAAGCAAGTCCGTTCATTGGTGGGCCTTACCTCTTTTTGCCGACAATGGTTACCAAATTTCAGTCTCGTCATAAACCCCTACTTTCCCTGTTGGCCAAAGATGTTCCCTTCCCACTCCCTTGGACCCCCGAATGCCAAGCATCCTTTAAGGAGTTGCGAGACGCCCTTTGCTCGGCACCCGTCCTAGGAACACCAGATTACTCCAAGCCCTTCTCTCTCTTCACTCACGAAAGGGAGGGATGCGCATTGTCTGTTCTAACTCAGCCCATCGGCTCCAAACAACGCCCTTGTGCCTATTTCTCTGCCACTCTTGACCCAGTCGCCAGAGCTTTACCTGCCTGCCTTCGAGCGGTAGCCGCCGCTGCTGTCTCTATCCGTCAGAGTGAGGGAATTGTACTTTCAAACTCTCTCACGGTGTTAGTACCCCACGCAGTTGACACCCTTTTGAACCAGACCAAGACCCAACACCTGACTAGTGCACGACTGACGGGATACGAATTGACTCTACTTGCACCCCACATCACTCTTAAGAGATGCACGACTTTGAATCCTGCTACACTGCTGCCCTTGCCTGAAAATGACCCCGATGTGCCCCCTATACACGACTGTGTGACCCTCACGGACGAACAGACCAGAAGTAGAATTGACCTTAGAGACACTGCTTTTACAGACCCTGATGGAGAACTATGGGTAGACGGTTCTTGTATCAAACTCCTAGACGGCACCACCTCAGCTGCCTATGCGGTGACGACCGCCCGAACAGTAGTTGAAACAGCCCGTATCACGCAACGATCCGCACAGGCGGCAGAACTAATTGCCCTCACACGAGCATGTATCATAGCAGCAGGAACCACGGCGAACATTTACACGGACAGCCAGTATGCCTTCGGGTGGTTCATCATTTTGGGCTCTTGTGGAGGGAAAGGGGATTCCTGATGTCCCATGGCACACCCATTCTCCATGGAGATCTAGTCTCCGCCCTGATCGAAGCAGTTCTCCTCCCCGAACGATTAGCAGTGATCAAATGCCAGGCACACAAGAAGGTGACGGACTTAGTTGGACAGGGAAACGCACTGGCCGACATCACTGCCCGAACCACAGCTGAGAATAGGACGACGACACGCATGTATGTGACCAGGTCACAATCAGAAAAATGGACTGACGCAAGGGAAACGATCAAGGACATCCAGTCGGCCAGCACACCTCACGAACTAACTGAGTGGGCACGGGTGGGTTTAAAGGACGACGAAGGCTGCTGGCGGACACAAGACACAAACAAGTGGTTGTTGCCTGACTCATACTTGATCCCCATACTGACTATGGCACACTCCCCTGCACACATAGGTTCTGCCCCCATGATTGAACTCATTTCCAAAGTCTGGCACAACAACAAAATCCCCGACTCAGCCAAACGCCTGGTCCAGCAGTGCCTTATCTGCTTACAACACAACCCCGGGAAAGGAACTGTGGTACCCCGGGGAGGGTTTGGGACCCCCGACCACCCCTTTGAAGTCCTTCAGATGGATTACATCCAGCTGGAAAGATGCCAAGGCTTGAAGTATGTACTAGTCATTGTATGCGCTTTCAGCAAATGGGTGGAAGCCTATCCAACCCGAGATAACACTGCCATGACTACTGCCAAAGTACTACTGAAAGAGTTTTTCCCTCGCTGCGGACTTTGCCGAATTTTATGGAGCGACAATGGCCCCCACTTCATAGCTGAAGTTATCCAACTAATCCTGAAGGGGCTGGGGGTAAAACAAAGGTTCCATGCGGTCTTCCACCCCCAATCCGCTGGCCTGGTTGAGCGACACAATGCTACACTGAAACTGAAACTGTCAAAAATAGTGGCCACCACAGGACTTAAGTGGCCAGATGCCCTCCCACTGGCATTGCTATCGATGCGCTCCACTCCCACTAAGCACCACTTGACCCCCTACGAGGTGGTGTTTGGGCGACCAATGAACCTCTGGACTGCCGCCAAACCAACCTCCATTCACGACGTCCCCGACGTCCTGCTGTCAGATTATTTGTGCAAATTAACTAAAACGTTGTCTGTCATTCATCAACAGGTGCAGCAGGCCATCCCCGATGCTTCCAGGGGCCCCGGTCACGATATCCAACCGGGAGATTATGTTCTAGTCCGGAACTTTCAACGAGCTAAGAGTCTGGAACCCCGGTGGACGGGCCCCTGGCAAGTACTGATCACCACTCGGACGGCTCTTCGAGTGGAGGGAAAGAGGCACTGGCTGCACGGCCATCACTGCAAGAAGGTCTCCTCGACCCTGGCCACGACAGAAAACGTCGACACCCAAGAAGAGCTCCTGAACAAAGACCGGCCATCACTGGACTGCTATCCTGATACCGAGGCACTTGAACTTGCAAAATTCTCTGATCCCACTGTGCCATCCCGGGAAGGGTATTTCCTGCGTCGAAAGGGGGGAGCTTCGGCTAAGTAGACCACGGACTAAGTTGAAATCTCAGAACGGTGGCCTAAAACAACCAAGGGTCACCCGGAGAGAAGCTAAACAAAGTCTGTGGTTCTGCCCACTACCGAGCACCTTGAAGATGAAGATGATGGGAGCGCCAGACAAGAAGATGATGGAAGCGCCAGATAAGAAGATGATGGACGCAACCGGAAATACCCACTGCAGGAACCCAAAGACTGACAATTTGCACAAATCAAAGACAATCGCCTTCTTCATCCTCTTTCTCTTTTGCCTCCTCCTCATGACTTCCTTCTGGATCTTGGAGGACAGCACACCCGCTCATCAGATATTGCTAGCCACTGTACAGCCAACCACCATGAAAGAGCATCACTTGATTTCCCTTTCGCCTCAGCTCCGAGAAAGGTGTAGGGAGTTCTGGAACAATTCCTTCGTGCAACTGCTGCACCAGCACAACCTTGCTACAAATGCCACGAACTGCTGGATCTGCGGGTTGCTCCCGCATGCCACTGAACACTCCATACCTTTCATCCCTTCTCCTTTCTCAGTTCACGGCTCCTGCCTCGCTTGGTTGATCCTCTTGCAGGAGAGCCACAAGGACAACACCGCTTCTGGTCAGACAGTGTCACACTTCTACTATGGGTTCTGGCTGAACAAAACAGGAAGAACGTCTGCCCCCATTTGTCCTGTGGCCTCAGGTTCCGCCTTCCTTATGAACATCCCTGCCAAAGAAAGAGTCGAAATGCAAGTGCTCCACAATCCAGCCAGACCCACCTTCTCCCACCTGTGGAAGCAAACGGCTGCCACCCTGACCGTGGCCCTGTCTGTCATCAATGTCACAGGACTCATATGCCTCGAAGGCCAAGGAACGCAGCTGGTGGGTCACAGTTCCTGCCGCATCACCAGAACATTGGTCTCAGTTGATCCTCCTTCCTTTGTTGCTTCTCCGAATATGTACTTTGTTTGTGGCACCAAAGCTTACACCTGGCTCCCAAAAGGTTGGAGGGGTACGTGCTACATCGCCTTCATTCTTCCTCCCACGTATGTGGCCTCAGCCTACCATCACCGGCAAAAGCGCGCCGGAGACGTTGGACAAGCCGACTCCACCGGAGCGCAGTTCCTGGATGCAGCGAAGGGACTTGTTCCTCTGTGGGGACCAATGGCAAACAGCCGCGCTATCCGACATCTGACTCAAGCAGTAGAAACAACCATTAACATCACGGCTGGCATCCTCGCTAACAACACGGCTGAGCTTCAGGCAGTCCGCCTGGTGGCTCTCCAAAACCGCCTTGTCCTAGATGTGATTCTGGCCGACCGTGGAGGAGCATGCCGCATCATCGGCTCCAGCTGTTGCACCTACGTGCCAGATAACTCGCCTTCAGTCTACAAAGCAATTGAACACCTCCACAGACTATCCTCAGAGGTTCACCAAGAGCAAGAAGGATGGTCGCTTGGAGGCTGGTTTTGGGACACCTTGAAGGACTGGGGGTGGAGGTTGTTTTCATTTATATTGATACCAGTCGTGGTACTGTGTGGGTGCTGCTTAGGTATTCAATGTCTGCCACCTTTGTGTTCACTCATTTCTAACTGTATGTGCCCTAAGACTTTGGATTTCAGACCTGAGCACATGAGTCCTCTCTATGAGATAGAGATACGTGGTCTTATGGGGATAGATCCGAATTGACAAGCTGGCGAGACATGTTAAAAGGGAGGACTGTGGAATTTTAGTTTATGAACTGAACATCATCTGCGCCATCTTGTCCATTCCTCAGACTCACGTATGAGCATACACGGCAGCCATTTTAGGTACCATGGTCTCCCTGTTTACGATCGGTCACCAGCACACTTCTGTGACCCTGCAAGCCTCCCCCATGCACCCTGACTGCCTCCGCTCTCACATGTACAAGTCATGACCTCTCCTTCCACATGACTCTGTCTCTGGGAATCACACCGCGCTCCTGACCGACACCTCCTTTCCTTCCATGAATGCCCCTCTTTCGATAAATCCTCCCTCTGCGCTCGATTATCCACACTGACCCTTTCTTTCATGAATACCTCTCCTTTGATGACCCCTTCCTCTGAGCCCGATTGTCTGTACGGACCGCTGGTCATCCCTTGGCCTGAGGATACAGTTTATTGCCTTCCACTGTATGCACTCGACCCTTTTCAACGAAGCTACTATTGATCATGGGTTCCCCACCCCTTGAGATTCGATCAGGCGCACACATTCCAAAGGAATCGGCGGAACACTCAGCTGCATGATTAGCCTCCTCTTATTGTATGGGGGGTGAGGACCTCTACTGTAGCCACGTGTTGGAAAGAGCCGGAACTGGAGGAGGGGGGGGGGGGTACCGGGGATGTCATCTGTCGCTACCTTACAATGTCTTTATTGTAATAAAGAACGGTCTCATTCATAATGCAGTGTATAAAAGGTTGGGCCTCAGAGAGGCTTTCAGAGAGCACCTCGAGACGATACCTTGTTGTCCGATCTGATGTGTTCTGCTCCGTTGGAATAAACGTGTTTCCTGTCTTCCTGTCTCCAGCGCCTGCCTCTTTATTTGATAATCTTCATAAGGTATTAGAGGCGTCTAACGCCGGGCAAAATTACTTAAGAAACATCGACTAAATCGCCTGACCATTTTTATTGCTCACCTTCAACAGGATGTATGACATTACAACGCATGCTTTTACATCGCATGCCTTTACAATGCGGTATTTACAACGAATACCTTTACAACGCATAGTGCTTTGGGGTGCTGGATAGTGAATAGTTTAATTGACTATTCTAACTCCAGTCCCCGTGGATAGTAGGGAAGGTGTTGGATAGTAAATTAAACCTATTCCCTATCCTAGAGCGCCCCCCAGCGCAATGCGTTGTAATGGTTTGCGTTGTAAAAGTTGCGTCGTAAAGGCACTGCGTGTTAAAAGTTGCGTTGTAAAGGATGTTTCCCATCCCTGTCTCCTCAGCTTCTTCTGTGGTTTATTGTCCCTGGAGCCAGTGGTATTCAGAAGCCTTGATAATCCCGAAAGACTAGATTATACCCCTGGAGCACAGACAAGCTTTAGTTGCGGAACTTGTCGTACAAAAGTAGAAGGTTAATCTGGATTGGGGATGTCCTAATGCACCGCCCATGCTAACAACGCCTAATGCACAATTGAAGCACCGACATAGCTCTCCTGACCCCCCACCCCCCTTTTTAAAGTCTTCTGGCTCCCAGCCCCCAACAGGTACAATCCTGGCGTGATGAGTGTACATCTTCCTCCAAAGCTCTTCCATCTAACTCTGAATGACCTCTGTCATTGAAAGGGCCTGTTGTCCCACTGGGATTCCCCCAGTAGGCAGGAGCCCCTGAAGGTTTTCACAGCTCCCTCATGATAACTACGAGAAGTACTGGGAGGCTTTGAGGAGGGAGCAACGGAGAAGGTAGAGAGGAAGTGATCAGAAAGGAAGGAGAGTGAACGAGATAAAGAGAGAGTGAGAAAGAAAGGGTGGATGGAAAGAGCGAAATAGCATGAGAAGACTAATGGAAAGGGACTAGTTTGAGTATGTTTTAGGGCTTCTTTTGGGTGCCCAGACCGACTCTGGCAATTGATTCGGGTGTTTCATTTCTCAGAGCATGGCCACGAGCCGCACCGTTTTTGGAAGAATGTGATCTTGGTATTGAGTTTGCTTTTTTCTGATCTCCTCTCTATGAACCTGTAGGCAGGCAGTCAAACTGTGCTTCACCACCAGCGACATGAAACTGGACTGCCAGGTTGTGAAGTTCTTTGACCAAACAAAGGAAAGACTCAATCACACTTGAAAGACTCATTGGGACTTAGTAACAACCTTGAATTAACCACAGTAACTGTTGCATTTTTATATTATTTTTATTGTCATATGGTTTTATACTTTTGTAAAGATTTTAATTAATCATACACAAATAAAATTATTACCTTACCTTACCTGTCTATGAAGATGGGTGAATTAATATATTTTCTGCTCTTCAATCTGTAGTCGGAAAAGTGTTTTCTGGTTTTCTGATGCACCGGTCCATAACACACCTATCCCGTGCTGGTGAGGTATATTTTCTGTGTTGTGATTTCCTTTCTGCTATGAGCCAAGTGGAGGATTTCTTCTGTGTGTGTCTCACAACCAGACATTTTTCTCTCCACCCCACAGCTCGTATAGGATGAAGAAGGCCTTCCAGCCTCTCAGCTGTATGTAGTACTCCGGTGTCTACATAGTATTTTGGGATGTCCCCAAGGTCACTGCTGTATTCCGCTTTAAGGGGGTCGGGTTAACGTCTGGCCACGGGGGACAAGGTGCATACATGCCCTTTAGGGAGAGTCCCCAGAACCCCTCTCCTAAACAATCTTGCCTCAGCCCAAGCAGAGACATCACTCAGGTAGCTGTAGCGCCACCAAGCTCTACTGGGGCCAGGAAGGTGCAGGCCCTGGCATACCATGAGAACCCATGCCCACTCCTGTTGGCCCTCTGGATCCTAATATGGGGCCTTTAGGCGAGCAATGTCTGCTGGGAAAGGCCAGGCAGGTGCTACGTGTTCCAGGTAGATGAGGACGGTCAGGGTTCAAGAGCCTCAACATCTCAAGTGTTTGCATGGTTAAAACGAGCTTGAGGGAAGCAGGCTAGCTCATCCTGACTAAGGCGGGGATGGAAGCAGCACACTAACTTGTTTGGAAAAGAAAAGGGGCCCCTGTATAATTGGATAAAACCCTAACAGGGAAATAACTTAGTTGGAAAAAAGATTTGCACCGGGTTCAGTGCATAGTCAAAACACGTAATGCACTCATATATTTGGACCACAACAGACAAATATATTCAATAAACAAATATATATAGAAAAAAATATTTTATCTTTTTATTATTTTACTTCATTTGTTATCTTCTCAACGATATAATTGATCAAACACCACCAAAATTACATACATATATAGTTATCAAAAAACATATAGATTCAGAAAGGAATAATTCATTAATACATAAGAATCATAAAAAACATGTTTGCCAACCACCAGAAATGTTCATTAGTACATATGTCTCACGATGAACATTTATTACACCTTGATAAATAATCTATATTGTGTCTCCACCCTATAAAAAAAGAGGGGAAATTACAGGTGTAGGGAGACAAGAGCCTGGAACAAAATACCCCTAAAGAATTAAGTTGACCCGTCACAAATGTATATAGACATCTGTGTATAATCTTGGAAGCACTGGTTACAGTTATAAAAGACCAACGCGTTTCGGCAGAAGCCTTCCGCAGGGCATATACTTCAAACCAGTGGTTAACTAGAATAAAAGCAGCACACTAACTGCCAGGCACAGCACTGCATGCCTGCAAAGACCACACCATGCAATGCAGGATCATGCAGTGGAGCACGCTATGTCAGCCTACTGTCTCCAACAACCACTGTGGGAGCAAGGAACTGTGTTGGAGCTGCTATGGCAGCTCGGTATTTGTCTGGGAAACACGCATTAGTCCTGATTTACAAACATGTTGTGTCAGGTTTGCGTTACTTTTGTGAAGCAGACCCACTGCAAAGTCTTGGTTTGGTAAATACAATCCAATGCAAACCACTCTTCGCATTGGCTCGTATTTCAAAGTAATGCAACACAGTCCAATGCGCTGTCTTGCATATATTTGCATCAAGGGGAAGTTCCATGGGTGGTGCATGGGTGCTTGTGTGCATCAACCCATGGATTTTGATACAAATACATATCTACAAAGACTGGAAGACATGGATTTAAGTAAAAATGCTGCACCTCTCTGAGCCTTGTGTAACGAGGAAACATATTTTTGTTTTGTTTCGTTTTTTCCTCTTTGCATGCGTGCTGCATTGTACAACATATATACAAAGAGAAAATTGCCTTTCAGCATAGGTTTCAACAGGAGGGAACCCCTTCCTGCCAAACACTAAGCTGAGCACAACACAGACACCCTTACACTGTGTTGCAAAGGTCTCTACATTGGCACATGGAAGCATTATGTGTGCCAGCACTTGCAAAGTGAAGAACAGAATAACCCTGGGCATAGTACAACGCTATGCTCGCCGAGCATGCGTAGTTTGCGATACTACGCAATACGCAAATTGCACATAGCACAGTGCAAAAACGCATAGCAGGCATTTTTTGCTTGCTCGTGATGCTCAATGTCAAATTGGTGACTGCAAGCAAACAAAATCAACATCCCAGCGAGACTTTTTTCTCTTCGCGATCAGCATCATCAAGTTGCCGATCGCGAGCGTGGAAAATAAACCTCCCGGCGAGATTCTCAACACAGGGAGGTCAGGTTTCTCATTGCGAGTAGTTGCGTATTTTCGCTACCGCTCGTGATGAGAAACTACCAGTCCACGTTGAGAAAGCTGCAGCTCGAGTTCAAATCTACTCGAGCGGCAAAAAACGACCGCCTGCACTGTGCAAGATGCCGTTTGCAATGATTGCACAGTGCGGACAAGCATCTGGCACTGTGCAATCAGTGGGAACAGCATTTCCCTACCGCACCACGCAGTTCGCATAGCATGCGTAGTGCGAAGTGCACTTTGCGTAGCTACCCATAGCGCTACTACGCAAACTACGCCCAGGGTTAGAACAGAATCGCATATGGCGCTGTTCTGCTCTTTCTTATCCTCACAATGCAGCACAGCAACTTCACTTGCTGCGCTGTCCTGCTTTGCGATATATATTTGCCAATCTGGGCCATAGTGTTAAAGAGGCAAGAGGAGGAGCAGTAGCTTTGGGGAGGAACAGTATGGCAGAGGTGAAATGTGCCACATGGCAGTGATACGGCACTCACCATGCACTAGAAAAAACTTTTTTAAAGGACGAACCTTGCATTTACCTTTTTTGGTTGGGGTGTTTCTGCTATGCTTAGTTGTAGTTAAATCTCTTTCTGTGAAACAACCTCAGAGAGGATACCACATTTCCTCTCCATCACTTCCTGTGATTAGTGTTTCTTCACTGTCTCTTCCTATTGTAACTACCTTTGCCTTGGCTCACACTGTGAAAATAATGTGGATCACACCATGGGGGTGCTAGACAACGGAGTAAAAGAGATTGTCACTGCTTCTTTCTGTAGAGATTTGTTGTCCTGGAATTATAGTGTTAATGGGGGTTAGTTGGCTTGGAACCGGTCCTTTATCAGGAGGGTGAAACCCCAGGAAAAACTCCTCCCAGGTTAGCATCAATCTGGAACGTAAAAACCTATGTTGTGTTGAAGAGGGGCATCACCGAAGACTATAGGCTTTAACATTTCCTCACAAGACACATCCACACGCCACACACATCCACACACGTCCACACACAAGACACATCCACACACAAGACACATTTACACTCCACACACAATCACATGCATCTATGTACAAGACACATCCACACTCCACACACAAGACACATCCACACTCCACACACATTCCCACACAAGACACATCCACTCTTCACACACAAGACACATCCTCACTCCACACACAAGACACATCCACACTCCACACACAAGACACATCCACACTCCACACACATCCACACAAAAGACACATCCACACGCCACTCAGAAGACACATCCACACCCCATACACATTCACACACAAGACAAATCTACACTCCACACACACGACACATCCACACTCCACACACATCAGCACAGATCTACACCCAAGACACAGCCACACTCCATAAACATCCACACACAAGACACACCCATACTCCACATACATTCATACACAAGACACATTCACAATCCACATTCCTTCACACACGACACGTTCACAATCCACACACATCTACACTCAAGACACATCTGCACACGACACACGTCCACACACAAGACACATCCACATGCCACACACCTACACTCAAGACACATCTGCACTCCACACAAAAAAGACACATTCATACTCCACATACATTCACCTACAAGACACATCCACACACCATACACACCCACACACAAGACACATCTGCACATCACATACGTCCACACACAAGACACATTCAAACTCCACATACATTCACACGAGACACATCTACACTCCACACACATCGACAACCAAGACACATCCACACACATCTACACCCAAGACACATCCACACTCATTCACACAAAAGACACATCCACACACAAAACATTCATATGCAAAGACATTAACTCACAAGACACATCCTACTTACTGAACAAAGTAATGGGAGATGCTGGAATACCTCTTCCTGGCATTCAATCACCAAACATACAGACCCAATGTAAATAGCAACCGCTAACAATGGAATATAGTTTACAAATTATACTTCCAGTCAAACTTTAACAATGCTGCTTTACTCCAATCAGCTTCAGCTCAGCATACACAGATTGTCTTGTTTGAAAAGGAAATTGCATGTTGCTACATCTCAAGGCAAAATATTGTGGGAACTTCTCACCTTAGCTCTGCTCTTGTATCAAACTTCAACTTGCTGATTACCCTATTTTTCTTACAGTGAGTAAAGTAGATGAATGACTCCAAGGCCAGCAGGCGGGGAGCGTCCTTTGCTCCGCCTTATCAATAGCCCGGCTTTTGAGTGCAAGGAAGAGGTAAGAACTTTTCCAACCGAAAAAAAAGCTCCTTACTCACTCTTGAGAAGAAATGAACTTTGTGACGGGTTGGACCTCAAGCAAACTTCTCAATATTTTTATATGAAATACTGTGGTATTAAAATTCCGGTGATAGGAATGTAGATTTTCCTTTAACAGTGCCTCAAAGGATCTAACTTAGGGCATTTTGGATTTTGAAGACTTTCTAAATTTTTTGACCGAGTAGATGAGGTTCCCGCTTAGACTTTATTTCTATCTGGTAAATATCTCTGGATTATCAAGGACCACTGTCTTATCCCATGGACGCCTGGGTAACGGTGATGTTCAGCTGACATCTAGGAGATGAAATGCTTTGTCCCCAGTCTAGGAGGAGACAGGAAAAAAGACTAATCATCTGGTCCTATGGAAAGAAGAAGTCACCTTAAGACGGAACCCTGGTCCGCAACATAACACTAGTTTACCAGGGAAGAAGCACAGATAAGGAGCTCTATCAGACAATCATCTTAATTCCCCTAATCCATAACCTTGGAAATGGACGTGGCTTACTCTCATCCCACAATGACACCTGATGGAAACAGACAGGAGAAACAGGATGCTGAGTGGTCTCCTTCTCCTATTGATTGCAGGTGAATCTGGGCCTTTGGTGCCTGAGCACGTGAGGAGAGGTGTGACCACCTCACTGAGTAAGGACTAGGTGGAGGTAGGACTGAGGTAGTACTGTTAATTTCTGGCTTGCAAAAACTCCAGTCCATAACACTACCTCTGCCTCTTGGCTTAAGAATGTTAGGGACGGAACAGTTCGCAGATACAAGTTCCCTTGTCGTATGAGGTCTTCTTACACTGAAGTTCTATGGTCTAGCACAACCTCATTATGGGGGTCATTACGATGGCGGACAGACTTCAGTCCGTCCGCCATCATCCCAGGGATGTGGACCGCCCGCCTTTAAGGCGGCGGTCCCACACATGTAATTACAATGCGACCGTCACCACGGCGGTCGCATCTGTTATATTTAACATTGCGGCGGCTGCTGCTAGCTGTAGCACCCGCTACAATGTTGAAAATGCACCTTTAACGTGTCCCTGCACTACGTGGCAGGCACCATGCGGTTCCTGCCACATGTGGCAGGGAAATATGCACCCCAGTGGAAATTCAAGGGGCCCGGGGGCAAGGGGGGCCGGTTTGGGGCCCCAAAAGTCCATCCCGGCAGCCTTTCCATGGCGGTTGAACCGCCATTAAAGGCTGGCAGGGATCCTGCATCCCAATCAGGCGGGCGGTGCCTGCTAGGCACCGCCACCATTCTGGGGATGTGAAGCAGTCCAACAGGTAATCAGAACAATTGCTACTGTTGGACCCGTGGCGGTCGGACTTTCTGCCCGCCAGCACACCGCCCGCCATCACAATATGGTGGGCGGAAAATGGCCGCACGATGATGGTGAACCCGCCACTAACAGCCTATTGGTGGTGGATTCACCGCCATTGTAATCAGGGCCTATATCTTTAACAGGAATTCATTGTGATGGGTTATTGACCATCATGGCACGCAGAAGGTATCACTTACTCCTTCGTTACCCTCGGCTTGAAGGTGTGCGTTCAGCAGAACAGTCGTTACTCATTTTAGTGACCTTTTCGTCTCAGTCTCAGCTCTTTCTTTAATTCAGATGTTTTCACAGCGGGCAGTGCTTTCCCCTGAAAGAGCTCTCCTCTCTGATTCACTGGCCTTCTATTATTTCTGAATTACAGTTTTTCCTAAATGAATGATCGCGTTTCTTTGCCCCCTCAAGTCCCATGACACAAAATTGATCTTTTAGCTCCAAGACATTCGAGCCAAAATGATGCCCACGTGACAGCTTTTCAATTACATTTATAGGGCACCAAGGGGTTGGAAAAGGTCAGGCGTTTCCTACAGGCTCAGACGATTCCCACAGGGTCGCGCGCGGCAGCAGTCTGTCTTCTCATTGACACGCTACAAGCCGCTCATGGCATTCGCCATCAATACTCTTAGAACCTGGGATTGGATCCAGCTCTGATATTGACATCTCCGCGACCACACTGCACCATGCTGGAGGCTGTGGGGGTATCTCCAGGCCACTCCTCATTGTGCACAACTTCCATGAGCGACTGAAGTTTGTATATTACCATTCTTGTAACTCATACCAGAAATCAACACACAAGTTAAACCCCTAGGGCAGGATAGTCTGCCTATAAGAAACGCTTATGAATTGGGTAAATACAACATCCGATTGGTTCAATGTGTGAGCAAATGATTCAGTATACTGGACCCTAACCTGAATTCCCTCCAGGTGCCTTCTTGCTGTTGAAGCAGCGCAATGACTATACCATGTACTATACTTTTTAATAATTTTATTACGGATCAGAGCACTAGATCCATTTTTTTCTAAGACCAACTATCCTTGTATCTGTGCAAATGCTATAGATGGTCATGTCCCATAATCTGAAAACAGCACAAGCTCATGATGCGTTTCATACAACAACAACGAACATGGATAGCAGCCATTTTGAAACAAGGAAGCTAACATGTATAGCAGCCATCAATTAACAGGGAAGCTAGTATGCATGGCAGACATTTTGAAACAAAGACGCTAATAAGCATGACAGCCATTTTGAAACAAGAAAGGTAACATGCATGGCAGCCATTTTGAAACAGGGAGCTAATATTCATGGCAGCCATTTTGAAACAAGGAAGCTAACATGCATGGCAGCCATATAATAACAGAGAAGCTAATAAGCATGGTAGCCATTTTGGAACAAAGAAGCTAATGTGCATGGCAGCCATTTTGGAACAAGGTAGCTAATATGCATGGCAGCCATTTTGGAACAAGGAAGCTAATATGCATGGCAGCTATGTTGAAACAGGGAAGCTAACATGCATGGCAGCCATATAATAACAGAGAAGCTAATATGCATGGTAGCCATTTTGGAACAAAGAAGCTAATGTGCATGGCAGCAATTTTGGAACAAGGTAGCTAATATGCATGGCAGCCATTTTGGAACAAGGAAGCTAATATGCATGGCAGCCATTTTGAAACAAGGAAGCTATATATGCAGTGTCTGCTCAGTTCTCTTTGCTTCAATGCTTCTGATTCGGGAGGAAAGTTCGGAAGTAGCTACAACTGTGAACGTCTACTTTTTGGGTCCCATTAAGAACTCTGAATCCACAGGATAGGAGGATCCCAAGGTGCATCTTAAAACAGAATTCAGATGTGTGTGGGCTACCTCTGAATCTACCTCACCCTGGTTCCATGTTACCTCAGCTCATTCTATGCTCACCTCAAGATTCCACAGCGAGGTCCCAGTTGATAATGATGGGGAGTCACATACAATCATAATAGCACGTCGTGGTCCAGCACATTTTTTTTTTTTTTCCCCAAAGCAGTCCCACTTTTGGGTTTTTTCTGGACAACAAAAAATAATCTGGTAGCCAGGCCGGTTGTGCAGCACCGGATTTAGACTTGATAAGGCCCTAAGCTATTTGAAATATGGCTACGGCTGAGTTAGAGGCCCACTAACCTCATAACTGCCACATTTTACAGAGGGTCAACGCGCTACTACCGGTAGCTCGCGATCTACCGGTTGGAGTTGGAGACCCTGCCCTGCCCTAGGCAACTAGCGCTTTGTTCTTCGAAAAGACGTGCTAAAAAAATTGGGTGAAGAGTATGGGACATCCCGGACGTGCAGCATTGGGACTAATAATATTTTTTGGGGGCCCCCAAGAAAGTGGGGGCCCCAAGCTATAGCTTGTGTAGCTTATATGTAAATCCTGCGCTGCGGTTGTGCACTGATTGTTCACAAAGTTTCTCCCGCAATGTCTCTAGAAGTTCCCCACAGACTCGGCAGGGAACTCTAACCCCGGTATGCCGCAGAGACGGATGGAGCAGAGCCACGTTAGATGTATTGCGAATGAGACCCCTGAGGTCCAGACGAGCTCCAGAGTTCGATGCGTTTATGCATCTTTAACATCTGAAGAGGGATGGGAAGAAACAGCATTACAAATATATGAGATGCATAAATCCACCCTGAGCCGAGCTGCAGGCCAACAATATTGAAAATGGAGGATTTCCACCGGGATTTAGCAAAAGAGCACCAGATGAAAGAGCGCAGAAGACTAACGAAGCTATCGCCTCCAAAAACCATTAACCATCTCTCAAGTGGAGCAATTTTCTTCTTTGTACATCTCCATAGTTCGAAATTTTGCACCAATCTCTCTCGGGATGAATAAAAAAACACATATATTGAAAGATGAACTAAGAATATAAATCACAAGTTTGTAATAGCTTGCAAAATAATAGGATTCAGTTCTTCTTCTTTTGCTATTGAAAAAGAATAGAGCAGTGAAGATATGCAGGGTGCTGCTAGGGAATCTTTCAGATATGGAACATCCAACGCGTCACCCTGCTGTGAGGAGAACTGCAAAGGAAACCAGTGCAACTGAGGAATGCGACTGGGAGCAAGCGCAGAAGCGGAATTGGTCAATCACAAAAAAACGATGGAGATTCCATGGTGAAAGAAATGTTAATTTGAGAAGACGTGAAAGTGACCAGAGAAGGACAAGAGAACAGAGCTGACTAACTAACAATTAGGCTGACCCGAAATAAGAAGGTGGAGCTGACACACAGAACAATGCCGCTGACCAGGAAGAAAACAGGTGAGCTGACCTGCAAGAATACAATGTGGCGCACGTACAAGACAATAATGGGGAGGACCTTCAAGGAGACAATGGACCAGACCCGCAAGAAGACAATGGAGCTGACCTACGGGGAGATGATGGAACTGTCCTACAGGAAGATAATGGAGCTGTCCTACAGGAAGATAATGGAGCTGTCCTACAGGAAGACAATGGAGCTGTCCTACAGGAAGACAATGGGGCTGTCCGACAGGAAGACAATGGGGCGCTCCTACTGGAAGACAATGGAGCTGTCCTACAGGAAGACAATGGGGCTGTCCTACAGGAAGACATGGGGCTGTCCTACAGGAAGACAATGAAGCTGTCCTACAGGAAGACAATGGGGCTCTCCTACTGGAAGACAATGGAACTGTCCTACAGGAAGACAATGGAGTTGTCCCACAGGAAGACAATGGAGCTGTCCTACAGGAAGACAATGGGGCTGTCCTACAGGAAGACATGGAGCTGTCCTACAGGAAGACAATGGGGCTGTCCTACAGGAAGACATGGGGCTGTCCTACAGGAAGACAATGGGGCTGTCCTACAGGAAGACATGGGGATGTCCTACAGGAAGACAATGGAGCTGTCCTACAGGAAGACATGGGGCTGTCCTACAGGAAGACAATGGGGATGTCCTACTGGATGACAATGGAGCTGTACTACAGGAAGACAATGGGGCTGTCCTACAGGAAGACATGGAGCTGTCCTACAGGAAGACAATGGGGCTGTCCTACAGGAAGACATGGGGCTGTCCTACAAGAAGACAATGGGGATGTCCTACAGGAAGACAATGGGGCTGTCCTACAGGAAGACATGGGGCTGTTCTACAGGAAGACAATGGAGTTGTCCCACAGGAAGACAATGGGGCTGTCCTACAGGAAGGCAGTGGAGCTGTCCTACAGGAAGACAATGGAACTGTCCTACAGGAAGACAATGGGGCTGTCCTACAGGAAGACATGGGGCTGTCCTACAGGAAGACAATGGAACTGTCCTACAGGAAGACATGGGGCTGTCCTACAGGAAGACAATGGAGCTGTCCTACAGGAAGACAATGGAGCTGTCCTACAGGAAGGCAGTGGAGTTGTCCTACAGGAAGACAATGGGGATGTCCTACTGGAAGACAATGGGGCGCTCCTACTGCAAGATACTGGAGCTGTACTACAGGAAGACATGGGGCTGTCCTTCAGGAAGACATGGGGCTGTCCTACAGGAAGACAATGGAGCTGTCCTACAGGAAGACAATGGAGCTGTCCTACAGGAAGACATGGGGCTGTCCTACAGGAAGACAATGGAGCTGTCCTACAGGAAGACAATGGAGCTGTCCTACAGGAAGACAATGGAACTGTCCTACAGGAAGACAATGGGGCGCTCCTACTGCAAGATAATGGAGCTGTCCTACAGGAAGACATGGGGCTGTCCTACAGGAAGACATGGGGCTGTCCTACAGGAAGACAATGGAGTTGTCCTACAGGAAGACAATGGGGATGTCCTACTGGAAGACAATGGAGTTGTCCTACAGGAAGACATGGGGCTGTCCTACAGGAAGACAATGGAGCTGTCCTACAGTAAGACATGGGGCTGTCCTACAGGAAGACATGGGGCTGTCCTACAGGAAGACAATGGAGTTGTCCTACAGGAAGACAATGGGGATGTCCTACTGGAAGACAATGGAGTTGTCCTACAGGAAGACATGGGGCTGTCCTACAGGAAGACAATGGGGCTGTCCTACAGGAAGATAATGGAGTTGTCCCACAGGAAGACAATGGGGCTGTCCTACTGGAAGACAATGGAGTTGTCCTACAGGAAGACAATGGGGATGTCCTACTGGAAGACATGGGGCTGTCCTACAGGAAGACAATGGGGCTGTCCTACAGGAAGACATGGGGCTGTCCTACAGGAAGACAATGGAGTTGTCCCACAGGAAGACAATGGGGCTGTCCTACAGGAAGACAATGGAGTTGTCCCACAGGAAGACAATGGGGCTGTCCTACAGGAAGACAATGGGGCTGTCCTACAGGAAGACATGGGGCTGTCCTACAGGAAGACAATGGAGTTGTCCCACAGGAAGACAATGGGGCTGTCCTACAGGAAGGCAGTGGAGCTGTCCTACAGGAAGACAATGGGGCTGTCCTACAGGAAGACAATGGAACTGTCCTACAGGAAGACATGGGGCTGTCCTACAGGAAGACAATGGAGCTGTCCTACAGGAAGGCAGTGGAGCTGTCCTACAGGAAGACAATGGGGCGCTCCTACTGCAAGATAATGGAGCTGTCCTACAGGAAGACATGGGGATGTCCTACAGGAAGACAATGGAACTGTCCTACAGGAAGACATGGGGCTGTCCTACAGGAAGACAATGGAGCTGTCCTACAGGAAGACAATGGAGCTGTCCTACAGGAAGACAATGGAGCTGTACTACAGGAAGACATGGGGCTGTCCTACAGGAAGACATGGGGCTGTCCTACAGGAAGACAATGGAACTGTCCTACAGGAAGACATGGGGCTGTCCTACAGGAAGACAATGGAGCTGTCCTACAGGAAGACAATGGAGCTGTCCTACAGGAAGGCAGTGGAGCTGTCCTACAGGAAGACAATGGAGCTGTCCTACAGGAAGACAATGGAGCTGTCCTACAGGAAGACAATGGAACTGTCCTACAGGAAGACAATGGGGCGCTCCTACTGCAAGATAATGGAGCTGTCCTACAGGAAGAAATGGGGCTGTCCTACAGGAAGACAATGTGGCTGTCCTACAGGAAGACAATGGGGCGCTCCTACTGGAAGACAATGGAGCTGTCCTACAGGAAGACATGGGGCTGTCCTACAGGAAGACAATGGAACTGTCCTACAGGAAGACATGGAACTGTCCTACAGGAAGACAATGGAGCTGTCCTACAGGAAGACATGGGGCTGTCCTACAGGAAGACAATGTGGCTGTCCTACAGGAAGACAATGGGGCTGTCCTACAGGAAGACAATGGGGCTGTCCTACAGGAAGACAATGGAGCTGTCCTACAGGGAGACAATGAAACTGTCCTACAGGAAGACATGGGGCTGTCCTACAGGAAGACAATGGAGCTGTCCTACAGGAAGACAATGGAGCTGTCCTACAGGAAGACAATGGGGCTGTCCTACAGGAAGACAATGGAGCTGTCCTACAGGAAGACAATGGAGCTGTCCTACAGGAAGACAATGGGGCTGTCCTACAGGAAGACAATGGAGCTGTCCTACAGGAAGACAATGGAGCTGTCCTACAGGAAGACAATGGGGCTGTCCTACAGGAAGACAATGGAGCTGTCCTACAGGAAGACAATGGAGCTGTCCTACAGGAAGACAATGGGGCTGTCCTACAGGAAGACAATGTGGCTGTCCTACAGGAAGACAATGGGGCGCTCCTACTGGAAGACAATGGAGCTGTCCTACAGGAAGACATGGGGCTGTCCTACAGGAAGACAATGGAACTGTCCTACAGGAAGACATGGAACTGTCCTACAGGAAGACAATGGAGCTGTCCTACAGGAAGACAATGGAGCTGTCCTACAGGAAGGCAGTGGAGCTGTCCTACAGGAAGACAATGGAACTGTCCTACAGGAAGAAAATGGGGCGCTCCTACTGCAAGATAATGGAGCTGTCCAACAGGAAGACATGGGGCTGTCCTACAGGAAGACATGGGGCTGTCCTACAGGAAGACAATGGGGCTGTCCTACAGGAAGACAATGGAACTGTCCTACAGGAAGACAATGGAGCTGTCCTACAGGAAGACATGGGGCTGTCCTACAGGAAGACAATGGAGCTGTCCTACAGGAAGACAATGGAGCTGTCCTACAGGAAGACAATGGAGCTGTCCTACAGGAAGACAATGGAACTGTCCTACAGGAAGACAATGGGGCGCTCCTACTGCAAGATAATGGAGCTGTCCTACAGGAAGACATGGGGCTGTCCTACAGGAAGACAATGTGGCTGTCCTACAGGAAGACAATGGGGCTGTCCTACAGGAAGACAATGGGGCTGTCCTACAGGAAGACAATGGAGCTGTCCTACAGGGAGACAATGAAACTGTCCTACAGGAAGACGTGGGGCTGTCCTACAGGAAGACAATGGAGCTGTCCTACAGGAAGACAATGGGGCTGTCCTACAGGAAGACAATGGAGCTGTCCTACAGGAAGACAATGGAGCTGTCCTACAGGAAGACAATGGGGCTGTCCTACAGGAAGACAATGGAGCTGTCCTACAGGAAGACAATGGAGCTGTCCTACAGGAAGACAATGGGGCTGTCCTACAGGAAGACAATGGAGCTGTCCTACAGGAAGACAATGGAGCTGTCCTACAGGAAGACAATGGGGCTGTCCTACAGGAAGACAATGGAGCTGTCCTACAGGAAGACAATGGAGCTGTCCTACAGGAAGACAATGGAGTTGTCCCACAGGAAGACAATGGGGCTGTCCTACAGGAAGACAATGGAGCTGTCCTACAGGAAGACAATGGAGCTGTCCTACTGGAAGACAATGGAGCTGTACTACAGGAAGACATGGGGCTGTCCTACAGGAAGACAATGGAGCTGTCCTACAGGAAGACAATGGAGCTGTCCTACAGGAAGACAATGGGGCTGTCCTACAGGAAGACAATGGGGCTGTCCTACAGGAAGGCAGTGGAGCTGTCCTACAGGAAGACAATGGGGCTGTCCTACAGGAAGACAATGGAACTGTCCTACAGGAAGACATGGGGCTGTCCTACAGGAAGACAATGGGGCTGTCCTACAGGAAGACAATGGAGCTGTCCTACAGGAAGTCAATGGAGCTGTCCTACAGGAAGGCAGTGGAGCTGTCCTACAGGAAGACAATGGAACTGTCCTACAGGAAGACAATGGGGCGCTCCTACTGGAAGACAATGGAGCTGTACTACAGGAAGACATTGGGCTGTCCTACAGGAAGACATGGGGCTGTCCTACAGGAAGACATGGGGCTGTCCTACAGGAAGACAATGGGGCTGTCCTACAGGAAGACATGGGGCTGTCCTACAGGAAGACAATGGGGATGTCCTACTGGAAGACAATGGAGCTGTACTACAGGAAGACATGGGGCTGTCCTACAGGAAGACATGGGGCTGTCCTACAGGAAGACAATGGGGATGTCCTACTGGAAGACAATGGAGCTGTACTACAGGAAGACATGGGGCTGTCCTACAGGAAGGCAGTGGAGCTGTCCCACAGGAAGACAATGGAACTGTCCTACAGGAAGACAATGGAGCTGTCCTACAGGAAGACATGGGGCTGTCCTACAATAAGACAATGGGGCTGACCTACAGTAAGGCAATGGAGTTGTCCTACAGGAAGATAATGGAGCTGTCCTACAGTAAGACAATGGAGCTGTCCTACAGGAAGACAATGGAGCTGTCCTACAGGAAGACATGGGGCTGTCCTACAATAAGACAATGGGGCTGACCTGCAGTAAGGCAATGGAGTTGTCCTACAGGAAGATAATGGAGCTGTCCTACAGGAAGACAATGGAACTGTCCTACAGGAAGACATGGGGCTGTCCTACAGGAAGACAATGGAGCTGTCCTACAGGAAGACAATGGAACTGTCCTACTGGAAGACAATGGAACTGTCCTACAGGAAGACAATGGGGCACTCCTACTGCAAGATAATGGAGCTGTCCTACAGGAAGACATGGGGCTGTCCTACAGGAAGACAATGGGGCTGTCCTACAGGAAGGCAGTGGAGCTGTCCTACAGGAAGACATGGGGCTGTCCTACAGGAAGACAATGGAGCTGTCCTACAGGAAGGCAGTGGAGCTGTCCTACAGGAAGACACTGGAGCTGTCCTACAGGAAGACATGGGGCTGTCCTACAGGAAGACAATGTGGCTGTCCTACAGGAAGATAATGGAGCTGTCCTACAGGAAGATAATGGAGCTGTCCTACAGGAAGACATGGGGCTGTCCTACAGGAAGACAATGCAACTGACCTACGATAAGGCAATGGAGCTGACCTACAGGAAGACAATGGAGCTGTAATACAGGAAGACAATGGGGCTGACTTGTAAGTGACAATGAGTATGACCTTGAAGAATACAATGAGGGTGACCTGCAAGAGACAATGGGGATAATCGGCAAGAATACAATGGAACTGACCTACAGGAAGACAATGAAGCTGTAATTCAGGAAGACAATGGATCTGTCCTACGGTAAGACAATGGGGAGGACCTGCAGCGACAATGGGGATGATCTGCAAGAATACAATGGTGCTCACCTGAAACAAGACAATAGAGCTGACCTGAAAAAAGAGAATGAAGCTGCAAGAGAACAGCGGAACGGGCCTGCTAGAATAAAACTGAGCTGACCTGCAAGACTATAGTGGAGGTGATCTACATGATAATGTAGCTTATTCGTGAGAAGCCAATTAAGCTGACCTGCAAGAGGACAATGGGACTGACCCGCAGGATTATAATGGAGCTGACATGCAAGTAGGCAACTAAGTGGATCCCTTTCTTTTGAAGGTAGGAAGCAGGAAACTACCTTCTGTTTGGTGATTGCTTCACTTGTGGTCTCCGACTGCGACACTCAACCTATTACACGGAAGATACTATGATATTGCTTCCATTTTGAAATCCGCACATCGGCCATCCAAACTACGGCGTGGTTCCACATCTTTAATAAAAGCCAACAGACCATCTAACAAATCAAAGAAACACAAATCCATGCTTCCAATTATGGATCTCTGAGTTGATATAGCCGCACTGTCTATTGTAGTCTACTCTGCACAGCAAGACACACATGGACACTTTCCAATATGTTTCACCTTCAATGCTAAGAAACACAACCAAACACAGGGGCCAATTAGGATGGCTGACGGATCGCCACCGCCATGCAGGCGGTGGCGATCCGTCAGCCATTTGTGCCTGTGCCCACCAATTTCTCCTCCGCCATATTACAATGGCGGGGGGACCGCGGCGGACAGAAACACCGTCCGCCACTTTTCCGCCCCGGTCGCTTTGCGGCCGGGGTGGAAAAGGGTTCATATGGCTGGCGGTGTCTTCCAGACAACGCCAGCCATATTACGATGGCCGGATGCAGATGCCTTTCCGTGGCGGCAATGACGCCACGGAAAGACATACGGACTTTGCTTTGGGGGCCCGTTGCGAGCCTCCAGGGTGAAAGGGGGGGTGAGGGGTGCACATGGGGGGTACCCTAATCGACTCCCATGTGTCTACAGACCACTTGCACTTCCGTCAACGAAAACCTTAGAAGCAACGATAAATGGCGTCCAGAAGCCAGGGAAGGACTATGCAATCTCACTGAAAGGCACACAACAGATGTATTCAGGTACTCTTTGGGTTTTCATTAGTTTCTGTAGACCAATGAGGGGAGGAGTGTTGCCACAGTATGTGATCTTGAATAAAAAAAAAATAGGACCAGCTGACATGGTGGCAAGCGTGTGACCCCTGCAGGGGTGGGAAGTTGCAGGAAGGAGCTATATTTTCTATTGTGCGTAGGACCCCGGTCGTCTGCCGTTGGACTGCCTCTTACAGTTCAGGAACCATCAAGAGGAAGACATTTTATACCTTGATTTTGCATGTTGGGTCCCCACATCCTGTGACAACTCCCCCCACATAAATGAGGCCTGTTTCTAGAAGCAGAGGTCCATGGGGCAGACTTGGGTAGTGGGACATGTGCCCAGCTCAAGTGATTTTTGGCCCACGATATAGGGGTAGTAAGCCCTACACAAATGCCAGAACACAATACTGTGCAGTACAACACAAAGTGGTGATAGAAAAGCCACATGGTATCATGATGGCAAGGATGGAACGATAACGACTCCCTGCTCATAACCGCAACAGGAGCAAGGCAGCATACCTCAAAGGATTTAATCTGCCTCACCCCCTTCCATGTGAATGTTTTATGGGAAACAGTGCTTAATTTGTAATATATATTTTTTTACCGTGCCAGCGTCTGAGTCAGAAGGCCACTGCAGCTTGCACCACCCATTGCCCATTCAAGTGCTGAAACGACTAACCACTACCAACACAACTACTAATTATTACACTCCTACATGTGTAACAGTTCAGATTATTCCAGGCTCCTACAGCTATAAAATGGCTTTGACAGCAGGCCTTAGTCGTTTTTTTTTAGTTCAAAAGAAAGTTTATTAAAGCAATTAAGATAAAAGTTGACAAAGTACAGCAATGAAAATATTATAGAAAATCATACAGCAAAAACAAGTAATATTGGTAATAAGAGTAAATGAATCCAAAAATGAATATGAATATAACCAGCAAAAATTACATGAGATATGAAAGAAAAACAACAAGGCAAAATAAATATACAATGTAGGTATAAAGCATATAATATGAAAAGTATATATAACAAGCTCAAGGAAGTCATGGAGGTTTAGTAACTTCTTGTTGCAACGGAGAGAGAGACAAAGAACAACTAGCACTTACATCAAAGAACGTAGTGACAGGGCCCCACAGTTCTCTTCTTTTGGCGGCCAAACTCATCGGGTATACAAACGTTGTATCTAATCTGTGATTATAGCACACAGCATACCACCAAGCCTGAAAAGATATTTTGGTGGAATCCTTCCAAGATTTAGTAATTTGTTGGAAAGCCACTGCTAATAATAAATTCGTTTTTAATGTATATTGAATTAATAAACAACTGTTGCTGTGCTCATCTCTAAATCAGACACATGGCGCTACCATGTTGCAGACTGCCATAAGTGCCGGTGCCAACCACCGGAAACCATTAGCTCAAATTAAGTGCTGGGAAAGCATAGCAATGCGAAGCCTTGGTTACCAGATGGCTCCCTGTCAACAAGGCACAATGCTTGTTAATCCTTAGTCTGTTTTAATGCTTATTGCTTGCACTGTTTTCTTTGATGTCTCTTGTTTTATTTTAGCTGTGTTGTGTTATTTTTACTCTGAGCTGCTGGTGGAAAGCGTCGGGACACTCATATCGAGTAGCCGTACGCTATATAAAAGCTACTTAACATAACATACCATAACATTGTGTCCTGGATTTTTTAAACCACTGTATACTGTTAGTTTGTTCCAAGTCGGTTCAGTGGTAATAATCAAGACTACAACTACCAGAATGCACAAGGTTGTAAAATAAAAACCCAGGACTGGAGTATTGAGTCCTTGGTGACATTGACTCATCTGGTAACCTCAGCCTGGGGTGATGCAGGACTACAACAACGCATGTCCTGATCTTGCAATCCCAGGATATTATGGAATGGGGAAAAGGTGACTCACTGAGAAGGACAAAAAGTGACGGATGGAAGTGCTTGTGCCTCTAGAGTGAGTTAAGGGTCCAATATCTAGGTATGCCCATGTCACTTAGGGTGACACACTGACAAAAACAAAAAGCTATGGAGTGAAATGCATAACTTAGTTTAAAAGGGTAATACATGATTCTGGATGGTAGTCACTTTAGGTAGGCTTCCTCTGTTATTATAGAAGTCTAAAGGGCACATATCACCTTTGCTACATCCCATAGGAGCTGTTCAGCCTGAAATGCGAGGCCACATAGGGATGCAAACAATCACATACCTGGGTCCACAGTCTGCAGTACCATAAAAAGTCAAGCTGACCTCAAGCTCAACAAGCCAGAAATATGTCCAGGATTACTTCTGTTCCTATTCTGTGCAGGTTTAGCTGTTGTTTTCCTGCGTGATGCATAGGGAATTTCCTTTTAGAAATATACTATGCCTGAGGGAAATTAAGTTACTCCACTTAACATGACCAATTTTGAGAATTTCACAGTATGCTTGTTCTACAAATTTCTCAAAAATATGCCATAACGCCACACTGCATAATTACACTACAGTTTGTGGCAAAATAATAACACGGGAACAACTCGTACAACTTGACCAGGCTTGAAATGCGGCTTTGCATCAAAAACGAATGTAATGACGCACTTCCAGCTAAAGTATAGTGCTTAGTGACTGATTTGCATTTTGCATATTTATACGCCATTTCGCATAATATCAATGACATTTTGCAAAATTACATGAAAGCAAATTATGCAAATTTTGCACACTCCAAAAATAAATTTCAGAGTAATTTTTGGCATGGACACTGGCTGAACTATACGGAGACGGTCTGGCTTTACTACTTCCAGTTACAAAATACGTAAACTGCACCAACTAGATTAAGTACTTTCAATACTGGCACAGAGAAAATGTCAACTTGAATCAGGCCCAAAGTTTCGGGCCAGCATCCCCAACAAGTGGCATCACTAGAAATGTCCGCAGTGAAACATCCCAGCGGAGCACAGCTGAATCTGCAACACACACAGGGGCAGATTTACAAGAAACTTACGCAGCGCGGTGCCACAAGTCATTTTACTGCGCCGCATTGCTTTAGTTTCAAAGCACACGGATGCAACATTTTTACAACAATATGTTGCATCTCTGTGCTTCCCCCCTGCGCCTGCGCACACACTGCTGCCATGCGCCGGTGCAGGCACCCTTTCACCATGGTGCAAGGATGCCTGCGTCGTGGAGAGATTGTTTTTGTACAGGAAGGGGCACTTTCCTGCACAAAAACAATCAATTGAGGTGATTTCCTCTTTCAATGTGTGCTGTAGAATGCAGCTCACGTTGAAAGAGGAAAAAAACACAGGGACCAATTAAAGCATTTCTCCTCTTTGCGCCTCCCTACACCACCCCATGGTGGCTTAGTATTCTGACGCATTTCCAGATTTACGATTGCTCATAATGCTGGAAAGGTATCAGTGGACATGGGTGTTGCGTAAGAACACCCACAGCAACACCCATGTCACGCCGCTAACACACAAAGTGTTCCGAGAAAAGGGGCGATATTTACAAGCACTGGTAGAGCCACTCAGGGTGGCTTCACGTGTGCTTGTAAATATCACGTAGCAGGTTGCGCTGCTGGTGGTACACACCAAGTGACGCACCGACGGCGCAGGGGGCTTGTAAATCTGCCCCACAGCATTTGTGTTGCGCTGCATGGATACCGATGCCAAGCAGACGGGCCCGCCTGGTCCCAAGCTGAGCTATTGAGAGGAACACCTTCCTTGATGATAAGAGACCGCATCAAAGGACCCAAACCTTGGATACAAGGCTGGAGTGAGGACGCGACCCTTGGATAGAAGGCTGGAGGGGGGATGCAACCCTTGGATACAAGGATGGAGTGAGGACGCGACCCTTGGATACAAGGATGGAGTGAGGACGCAACCCTTGGATACAAGGATGGAGTGAGGACGCAACCCTTAGATATAAGGATGGAGAGACACTGGCTAGCCTCCATCTTGGCCTAATTTTCTTGCCTGCACCTGCATTCTTAACAGATATGCAAACTAACCCTGGGCGAAGGACTTCGCTACGCCAACGGAGTGGGCGTAGTGTTGCCTACTTCGTCCTTGGCAAAGCAGGCGTAGCAGGCAACACTACGCCCACTCCGTGGGCGTAGAGAAGTTGCCCGCCACCCTCGTCCCTCCCGCCCTCCCCTACATACCTAATTTGTGTAAATAGTAAAAGAAAAGTAAATAAAAAGCACTTACCTTGTCCGCTGCGTCCCAGGGCTCCCTCTTCTCGTTCGAGCCGCCGTCTTGGATACCAACGCGCATGCGCGGCCGCCCGCGCATGCGCATTTCTCGAGAAAGTATAGGTAGATAGATGTTTGTTCAAGTCAGGATCAACACCTGGCCACTGAGAAATGTATCATGCTGAGAGGTAGATACATTTGTTTTCTGGTCAGAAAGAGCACCTGCCTTGTAACAACCTGTGCTCATCGGTAGATATATTGTATTATTCCGGTGACAACAGCACCAGGTACACTGGTACCGAAGTAGGTTTGTGAAAAGGTTTTAACTTACAAACTTCATTTATTTCATGCAGAAATCATTAAAAATATGCAAAGGTCTCGAAGTTCTTCATGAGCTTGGCTTCAGCATGACACTGACACGTTCTTAGTATCTTTCCTTCACTTGCATTGAGTCACTCGTTAGGGGAAAAGAAGCATATCGAATAGTACACTTGTGCAAAAAACCTAAGTTAAGTATGGACTTCCATACTAAATAATTATGAGTTGCTCTGGCGACATGGTCTCTGAGCACTTGTGAGGAAGACTAAGGGAAGCACTTCTGCACAACCTTGCACAACCTGGCCATGAGATACCAGTGCAACTAACACTTACAAGACAAAATCTACACTCAGGTGTAGGGGATGGGCAATCATGAAAATGTGAGAACCATGTGAAGGCCAACAATCAGGAAGTAGGCGAAACATCGCTCTCACTTATAAACGTTGTCATGTCCTAGAGCTGTATTGGGCTCAGAGGCAGAAATAATGTTGTTTTGGCCAGAAAGATTCCCTGTACTATTTTGACTTGTGTTGTGCTCGGATCTAGACAACTCATTGTACAACTTGTTGTGATCACATATCAGGTGGGAGCAGTTATCTCTTCTAGTTTTTTCCAACTACGGAAAATTAAGAAAATTGCCCACTTGCTGACACAATCAGCTCTCATACAGGTGGTGATAGCCCTGGTACTCTCGCGTTTCGATTTTTCGAACGCTCTCTACCTCGGCCTGCCAGCAGGCCTGCTAAAACGACTCCAGATTGTTCAGAACCAGGCAGTAAGACTCATCTGGAAACAGCCTAAATGGCAGTCAGCTAGACTGGGACTGTCGAAACTTCACTGGTTAGCATTGGCTCAAAGGGCTGCCTTTAAGACAGGATGCTTAGCTTTTAAGGCTCTGCACGGTAATAGCCCCAAATTTATTAAAAACATGATCACCAAATACGAACCCCCGCGTAACTTACGTTCTGCCCACCTCCACCTGGAAACAATCCCGTCATTCAAACGGAAACGGCAAGGAGGTAGCTGCTTCTCCTACCTGGCCCCCAGTTTCTGGAATTCCCTCCCCCTGTCACTTAGGAGCTGTGACAAGTTCCTGGTCTTCAAGAAAGCCCTGAAGACTTGGTTGTGCTTATGCCTAGGAATTCTGGGCTACTTCCATCAGACTCAGCACCATTAAACCTACGGGTGTACGTGCGCTCTATAAGTTGTTATTAACATAACGTAACATAACATCTCTCGTGGTGCGTGATAAAGGATGCTCTAGGCAAGTATTCCACTGTTAGAACCGGGGTCTCTAGTTGGCAGGGGTCTGCACCGTAGTCCAAGTAGGGACCACCGCTTCCGACCTGGTAGCTTGGCGCAGAGCAGCAAAGGCGTAACTTCAGAGGCAATGTGTAAAGTATTTGTGCAACACACAACGGCGATGACACAGTAAAAACACTCACAAAAGGAACACCACACCAGTTTTATATAAAAATAAGAATAGCTTTATCTAAAAATGATGCGAGAACCAAAAGCAGGTAAATCCAGCTCCAGGCAAGATCAATAATAAAAAGGATTCCAGTTTCCAAGCAAGATCAATAATCAATAAGAATAAATCCAGTTCCCAGGCCTGATCAATAATAAAAAGGATTCCAGTTTCCAAGCATGATCAATATCCAATAAGAATGAATCCAGTTCCCAGGCCTGATCAAATCACCAAAAGCTCATGTGTGCCAAGGGCTCCTGCTGGTAATGTCTTTCTCACAGTGTCCTTGGATGGCAAAAGTTCACTTGAGGTAGGTTCTTATGGTCAAAATTCACTGGGGGAAGGTTCTTAGGCCAAAGTTCCCTTGTAGCGTAATAAGTGTGCCTCTCATAGAAATTATGCTCCCAGCGTAGGAAGTGCGGCTGCCCAGGCGCTGCTGGTAATGCTAAAAAATGCCCCAGTGTCAATTACCAAGTAAATATGCCCCCGTAGGCCGGTCAGTAAAGGACGGTTCCCAGACAAGCACAAAGCTCACACTCCAGGTACCCGGCCAACCCGCACCCCGCCCCCTCGCAGCAGCCTGGTTGCATTGAGGCGTTACCTGGGGTGGTGGTTGGGGGCGCGGGTGCGAGGCTCCTCTCCCCCTGGGGACTCGGGCTCAGCAGGCGCTGCACGGGTGGGGGTCACGGCCACACAGCACTCCTTTAGCACAACGCTTAACAGTGCCTCCAAGTCCGGGGCAATGACGGAGCCTCCTGCCACACAGCGCTTCGCTTCTCAGCGCTACACAGCGCGCTCCGGTCCCAGTGGCAAAAAGGCAATCTTTAAAAGGTTGTAGACTCTTTAAAATGTGGTTCAAACAAAAGTAGTTCCTTTGGGATGTTGTGGAGACACTCTGGTGGTGATGTTGCAGTCTCTCATGCAGGGAAGGATCAGCAGACAGTAGGGCAGCTCAGCAGGTTGTGGGGCAGCAGTTCCTTGGAGCAGTCAGCCTCCTTCCCAGTGGCAATCCTCTTGCGCAGCAGTCCTCACTCCAGCAGGGATTCTTCCAGGTCCAGCAGTGTAACAAGAATGTGAGGCCAGGACCCTCCCTTATATATCTTTTTAGTCTAGGCTAGAAAGTGGTGGAAGTCTCTGGAAGGGTCTGGGGGGCAGGGGCTTCTGGAAGAGTCCAGGGAGTTCTGGTATGTTCCCTGCCTTCCCTGACCTAGCTGTCATAGTGACGAGAGACAGGCCGTTAAGGCTACAGTGGGCAGCCCATCACAGCTCATCCCAGGGAAGAAGGTGTGAATCACCACTCCCACCTCCCAACCCAGGCAGGCTATCAGTATGCAGAGGGGAGGGGGAAGTCTGCAGCCTAATCTAAGTGTAGGCAGGAAAAAGTCCCCTTTATAAAGTGGGATCCCTAGCGTAGTAATGCCCAAACCCTATATATCATTGGAAAGGGTTCCCCGCCCCGAGTCCAACAAGACCAAACATGATAGACTTATTAGGTCCCCGTCAGAAGTTAGTCCATAAGGGGAGGTTCCCAATGTTAGCCTATGGAGGATTAAGCCTTACTGCGGTAGCAGTGGCTTGTGGCTCATATGCCAGCCTCACAAGGTTTTAGGGGAGAGCACCTGCACCTCAGCACTGTTTAGCAGTGGTGAGGCGCCCAGAGTCCTAAGTCCAACAAAATATAGGATAAAAATTGGAGGTAAAAAGGGCAAAAATGTAGGGGAGACCACCCTAAGGCGGACAGGTCTAACACGTGTCCCCCCCAGCTGAAAGTGGGGAGAACTACCCAACCTCTAGGGAGTTCTCATCACTAAGGCGGAAAAACCGAGAGAGACCGTCAGCATTGGCGTGGTCTACTCCGGGTCTGTGTTCCACCCTGAAGTCCATCCCCTGTAGAGAAATGGACCACCTCAACAATTTGGGATTCTCGCCCCTCATTTGCATGAGCCACCTGAGGGGCCGGTGGCCAGTCTGGATCAGGAAGTGGGAGCCAAACAGATATGGCCTCAGCTTCTTTACAGCCCAGACCACCGCGAAGGCTTCTCTCTCTATCGCACTCCACCGCTGTTCTCGGGGGAGCAGCCTCCTGGAGATGAAGGCTACTGGTTGGTCCCTACCCTCCTCATTGAGTTGCGAAAGTACCGCCCCTATGCCATGCTCTGAGGCGTCCGTTTGGACAATGAACTCTTTGGAGAAGTCAGGGGCCCGGAGCACAGGAGCGGTGCACATGGCCTGCTTTAGAGAGTCAAAGGCTTTTTGGCAAGCCTCTGTCCAGATCACTTTCCTAGGGTATTTCTTAGAGGTTAGCTCAGTCAAGGGGGCCACAATGGTGCCATAGCCCTTGACAAATCTGCGGTATTAACCTGTGAGGCCCAGGAATGCCCTGACCTCAGTCTGTGTTTTGGGAGGCTCCCAGGCCAGGATGGTTTCTATCTTGGCCTGTAGGGGCTGCACCTTGCCCCCGCCTACCAAGTGTCCTAGGTAGACTACCGACCCCTGCCCTATCTGGCATTTGCTAGCTTTGATAGTCAGGCCTGCCTGCTGCAGAGCCTGAAGCACTTCCTGGAGGTGACCCAAATGGTCCTCCCAGCTGCTACTGAAGACAGCTATGTCGTCCAGGTAGGCAGCAGAGAAGGCCTCTAAACCGGAGAGGACCCGGTTCACCAGCCGCTGGAAGGTGTCAGGAGCGTTTTTCAACCCAAAGGGCATCACTCTGAACTGGTAGTGGCCCTCTGGGGTGGAAAAGGCAGACCTCTCTTTAGCTCCATCTGTTAGGGCGATCTGCCAGTACCCCGACGTGAGGTCAAAGGTACTTAGGTATCGGGCAGCCCCCAACCTGTCAATGAGCTCATCCACCCTCGGGATAGGATGAGCGTCAGTCTTGGTCACAGAGTTCAGTCCCCTGTAATCCACACAGAACCTAAGTTCGGGTGTGGTGCCCGGTGGGGCAGCTTTTGGTACCAGAACCACCGGACTGGACCAAGGGCTGTTGGAGGGCTCTATCACCCCCAATTCCAGCATCTAGGTGACCTCACTCTGGATGCTGGCCTTCACCTTATCCGACAACCTGTAAGACTTGGACTTGACAGGGGGGCTGTCTCCTGTGTCCACATCATGGGTACACAGGTGGGTAATCCCAGGGATAAGGGAAAACACTGAGGCGAACTGCCCCAGGACCTGGCGACAGTCCCTCTGTTGCTCAGGAGTCAAGGATGGGGAGAGGACCACTCCCTCCACCGATCCATCCTTCTCTTTGGAAGCAAAGAGGTCCGGGAGAGGTTCACTTTCCTCTTCCTCGGCCCCATCAGTCACCATCAGTAAGGTGAGCTCAGACCTCTCATGGTGGGGTTTGAGGCCGTTGGCGTGTAGCACCCGGTGGAGCTGCCTGGGGGTCTTAAGGTCCACCAGGTAAGTGGCCTTACCCTTCTTTTCCAATATCTCATAAGGGCCAGTCCAGCGATCCTGGAGGGCACTAAGCTCCCCAGGCTCCATGACCCACACCTTCTGTCCAGGTTCTAGCTCCACAGGGTGAGAATTCTGGTCGTACCATTCCTTCATCACCGCCTGGCTGGCCTCTAAGTTGTCAGAAGCTTGCTTCCACAACTTAGCCATTTGGCTGCGGAAGGCCAGCATGTAGCTCACTACATCTTGGGGAAGCCTCCTTGGAGTCTTCTCCCACCCATCCTTCACTAAACTGAGAGGTCCTCTAACAGGGTGGCCGTACAAAAGCTCAAAGGGGCTGAATCCCACTCCTTTCTGCGGTACCTCCCTGTAGGAAAACAACAAACAGGGCAAGAGGATGTCCCACTTTTTCCTCAGGCCCTCAGGCAGACTCCTGATCATGGCCTTTAGGGTCTTGTTAAATCTCTCCACGAGACCATTGGTCTGTGGGTGGTAAGGGGTGGAGAACTTATAAGTAACCCCACACTCTTTCCACATGGCTTGCATGTAGGCAGACATAACATTGGTACCCCTGTCGGACACCACCTCTTTGGGAAAACCCACTCTTGTAAAAATCCCCATCAGGGCCCGCGCCACTGCAGGTGCAGTGATGGTTCTCAGAGGAATAGCCTCTGGGTACCGGGTGGCGTGGTCCACCAGAACCAGGATAAACCTGTGACCAGAAGAAGTCGGTGGATCCATAGGCCCAACAATGTCGATGCCCACCCTCTGAAAGGGGGTGCTAATGACAGGCAGCGGTTCCAGGGGAGCCTTCAGCTTAGTCCCTGTTTTCCCACTAGCTTGGCAGGTCAGACAGGTCCTGCAGAATGTATCTGAGGAGACCCTCATCTGCGGCCAATAAAAATGTGGGACAAGCCTAGCAAAGGTCTTGTCTTGGCACAAGTGTCCTGCCAAAGGGATCTCATGGGCCAGTTCCAAAAGAAAGGCCCTGTAGCACTGGGGGACAACTAAGGCCCTTGATGACCCATGCACAGGAGCCTTGGGCTCACTGTAAAGGAGCCCATCCTCCCAGTAAATATGATACCTTGCGGAGGCATTGCCTGCTGCTTGGGCTTCGGCCTGTCGCCTCATGCCCTCAAGGGTAGGACACTCCTTCTGTGCCCGGCAAAACTCCTCCCTGGTGGGCCCTCCTTCCACCTGCCACCCTGCAGGGGTAGGCAGGTCCCCAAGGGAGCAACGTCCCCCTCCGTGGACTCCGGTGCAACCTCCTCAGGTGCCCCATCCATCTCACGGGGTGACTGCCCCGGGGCGGGCTTCCCACGCCCTTGGGCTCCTCCCTTCTTAGCAGCTGGCTGGACCATTTTTCCAGGCTCCAGCCCTGGCTGACTCCCTTTCCGGGCAGCCATAGACCGTGTGGTAGCACAAATCCACTCCGGTAACCCCAGCATCTCCGCATGCGCTTTGAGCTCTACCTCCTTCCAGGCAGTATGCTCTAGGTCATTCCCTAACAGACAGTCCACTGGCATGGCAGGGCTCACAGCAACTCTTAAAAGGCCTGAAACCCCTCCCCACTCAAATGGAACCTGTGCTATGGGATAGTGACCCCCCCTGTTGTCAGCCATCACAACTGGATGGACTGCATCGGGAATTATTTGCTCTGGGGACACCAGCTGACTCCTTACCATAGTCATGCTGGCACCTGTGTCCCTCAGGGCCTCCACTCCCCGACCATTGAGGGTGACCCACTGCCTATACTTGGTAGTATTTGAGGGCACATGGACCTTGGGAACCATCTCACTGTCTCCCAGAGACACTAGGACAAGCCCTGCCCCCTCACTCCCATCATCTAGGGACAGCTCCTCCCCAAGCGCTACACAAGCCACCCGGGGTTTTTACCTCCAGTGGGCTGTGGTGCTCTCTTGCGACACTTGGGATCCCCCTTGTAGTGTCCAAGTTCACCACACTCATAGCACCGGACAATTCTGGGCTGCTGACCAGATTGGGGCTGGGACCCAGACCCTTTCCCTTGTGAATTATTTTGGGGGCCTTTGGGAAACTCTTTCTTTTTGTCTCCCCCCTCTTTCTTCTGGTAGGAACCCTGACCACCCCTTTGGGAGTCCCCCCAGAACCCTTGTTGGACACCCTTGTACTGACCCAGGTGTCCGCATCCTCCGCAAGCTTCCTAGGATTGGTCAACTTGCGGTCAACCAGGTGTTGGCGCAGCTCTGGAAAACATTTCTCTAGAAGGTGCTCTCTTAAAAACAAGTCATACAACCCTTCATAGTCACGCACATTGCTGCCCCGCACCCAACCATCTAAAGCTTTACTAGCGTAGTCCAGGAAGTCTACCCAGTTCTGTGTGGGAAGTTTGTGGCTATTCCTAAACCTCTGCCTATACCTCTCAGGGGTAAGACCGAACCTCTTAAGCAATGCGGCTTTCATGACAGAATAGTTAGTCTGGTCTTCCTACTCTAGGTAAAGGAGGGTGTCCCTAACATGTGGAGGTAGGTACTTATATAAACCACCCCCCCCCCAATAACTCTCTGGGACCCCATGGGCTCTTAAAGACACCTCATAGGCGGCTAACCACTTATCAATGTTATCCCCCACCTTAAAACTGGCCATCACATCTTTAGGCATAAAGACCCTGGACTCACGTGAAGCTTCCATAGGTACGCTGCCACCATTCTTGTTGCTGTTGGCCCCTACTTCTAGGGCCCGGATTTCCAGTTCCTTCGGGCTGAGCTCATGGGCAAGTTCTTTTTCCCGCATAGCCAGGGCAAGTTCTTTTTTCCGCATAGCCAGCCGCTTGTTCTCGCGATCCTGCTCCATGGCCCACCTTTCTCTTTCCTGCTCTTTCTTCAGCTTGGCAAGCTCCAACTTGAGCTGTCTCTCCTCCCTCCTGTCCTCCAGGTCCTCTACGGACAGGCTCTTCACTGACACACTACTGCCTGCCCTGGAAGGTACCCTTGTACCTGGTAACAAATTACCATTTCCCGCCAAGTGCAGTAGGTCCACGTTTCCTGTGGCGTCATGCTCTGGTCCTTGCTCGTCCCCATCTCCTTCTGAGTGGGCTGTTACCCATGCTCTCAAAGCTTTCTGAAGCTCTGCCTTCTTGGCGCTTCGCTTGAAGGGCACCCCTTTCTCCTCGCAGAACTCTTTGAGTTGCGCCACTGTGTAAACTTCCAGATTGGCCAGCTCGAATTCCATGTTGCTAGGTGGGGCCTCAGACGTTTGTAGAGAAAACCAATGGGACTTAGGCAAAAGAACTTTCAAAAAGAGCAGCCAGTCAGGGAGAATTAAAAAAAAAAAAAAAGAAATAAAAGAAAACCAAAAATGGCAATTGGAGAGGTTAGACAAAAATTCAGTAGAGTCAGGTGTAGGGTTGCGGTGTACACTGCGTCGCTGCGTGGTGTTACACAAGCACAAGTCCTATCCTACCGCTCGATCACCAATGTTAGAACCGGGGTCTCTAGTTGGCAGGGGTCTGCACCGTAGTCCAAGTAGGGACCACCGCTTCCGACCTGGTAGCTTGGCGCAGAGCAGCAAAGGCGTAACTTCAGAGGCAATGTGTAAAGTATTTGTGCAACACACAACGGCGATGACACAGTAAAAACACTCACAAAAGGAACACCACACCAGTTTTATATAAAAATAAGAATAGCTTTATCTAAAAATGATGCGAGAACCAAAAGCAGGTAAATCCAGCTCCAGGCAAGATCAATAATAAAAAGGATTCCAGTTTCCAAGCAGGATCAATAATCAATAAGAATAAATCCAGTTCCCAGGCCTGATCAATAATAAAAAGGATTCCAGTTTCCAAGCATGATCAATATCCAATAAGAATGAATCCAGTTCCCAGGCCTGATCAAATCACCAAAAGCTCATGTGTGCCAAGGGCTCCTGCTGGTAATGTCTTTCTCACAGTGTCCTTGGATGGCAAAAGTTCACTTGAGGTAGGTTCTTATGGTCAAAATTCACTGGGGGAAGGTTCTTAGGCCAAAGTTCCCTTGTAGCGTAATAAGTGTGCCTCTCATAGAAATTATGCTCCCAGCGTAGGAAGTGCGGCTGCCCAGGCGCTGCTGGTAATGCTAAAAAATGCCCCAGTGTCAATTACCAAGTAATTATGCCCCCGTAGGCCGGTCAGTAAAGGACGGTTCCCAGCCAAGCACAAAGCTCACACTCCAGGTGCCCGGCCAACTCGCACCCCGCCCCCTCGCAGCAGCCTGGTTGCATTGAGGCGTTACCTGGGGTGGTGGTTGCGGGCGCGGGTGCGAGGCTCCTCTCCCCCTGGGGCCTCGGGCTCAGCAGGCGCTGCACGGGTGGGGGTCACGGCCACACAGCACTCCTTTAGCACAACGCTTAACAGTGCCTCCAAGTCCGGGGCAATGACGGAGCCTCCTGCCACACAGCGCTTCGCTTCTCAACGCTACACAGCGCGCTCCGGTCCCAGTGGCAAAAAGGCAATCTTTAAAAGGTTGTAGACTCTTTAAAATGTGGTTCAAACAAAAGTAGTTCCTTTGGGATGTTGTGGAGACACTCTGGTGGTGATGTTGCAGTCTCTCATGCAGGGAAGGATCAGCAGACAGTAGGGCAGCTCAGCAGGTTGTGGGGCAGCAGTTCCTTGGAGCAGTCAGCCTCCTTCCCAGTGGCAATCCTCTTGCGCAGCAGTCCTCACTCCAGCAGGGATTCTTCCAGGTCCAGCAGTGTAACAAGAATGTGAGGCCAGGACCCTCCCTTATATATCTTTTTAGTCTAGGCTAGAAAGTGGTGGAAGTCTCTGGAAGGGTCTGGGGGGCAGGGGCTTCTGGAAGAGTCCAGGGAGTTCTGGTATGTTCCCTGCCTTCCCTGACCTAGCTGTCATAGTGACGAGAGACAGGCCGTTAAGGCTACAGTGGGCAGCCCATCACAGCTCATCCCAGGGAAGAAGGTGTGAATCACCACTCCCACCTCCCAACCCAGGCAGGCTATCAGTATGCAGAGGGGAGGGGGAAGTCTGCAGCCTAATCTAAGTGTAGGCAGGAAAAAGTCCCCTTTATAAAGTGGGATCCCTAGCGTAGTAATGCCCAAACCCTATATATCATTGGAAAGGGTTCCCCGCCCCGAGTCCAACAAGACCAAACATGATAGACTTATTAGGTCCCTGTCAGAAGTTAGTCCATAAGGGGAGGTTCCCAATGTTAGCCTATGGAGGATTAAGCCTTACTGCGGTAGCAGTGACTTGTGGCTCATATGCCAGCCTCACAAGGTTTTAGGGGAGAGCACCTGCACCTCAGCACTGTTTAGCAGTGGTGAGGCGCCCAGAGTCCTAAGTCCAACAAAATATAGGATAAAAATTGGAGGCAAAAAGGGCAAAAATGTAGGGGAGACCACCCTAAGGCTGACAGGTCTAACATCCACTATTTGGATTCTCCTGATGAAATGGCGGCCATCCATTGGCTGGATGACTGTGGCGGTTGACAGGAGCCAAAGCGGTGTCAGCGGGTCTGAAAACAGAGAAATGCATGGAGGGCGTCAAGAGGAGGACATCTCCCAGGGATCCAGTAAATTCTCCTGGAAAGAGCGGACAAACATCTCCATCCCAAGTGTATATTTTGAGATCTCCTTTGCGGCAGTGCGCGGTAACCACTTAAAGGTCGCTAACGCCCTTGCGCGCCACTGTGACGGCTTTATGGCCGCTGCTTAGAAAGCCATCAAGGCCGTAACACGGTGAATCCATCACTGCCTGCTTTATTGGCCTGCGGAGTACAATGCGCCACTCAACAGCGATCATTGACTCAGCCTGCTGGGGAATTTGCATATTTCACAGCAGACTGCTGCTTTCCATTCCCTTCTATGTTTTGTAAGCCTGAGGTGTTTGTGAGGATAGCTATATTTTGTTGAAGGGTCAGAAACCATTTCTGGTTAAAGAATATAACTGCTTCCCTGAAAATATCTACATTGCTACACTACAAGAAAATAATAAAGTAAACAAGAGGGTAAACAGTGTACTACTTTGATGTGAAAATGGAAGGGAATAAGAGTCAAACTCCTGGTAAGACAGCTCAGTGGGTAAAGGACATTGCTGCATGAATTCAGCTAACTTACACTCAACAAGTTTTTAGTCCCAACTGGACTGCCTTGGCCTTTCATCCAACTAAGATTGATGAAATGACTACTGTGTGGCTAACAATGACATTATTTATGCTCTAAGAGAAGGCTTCATTTGTGGTGTTTATCTATCGAAATGAGGGGTATTATTAGCATAGCACACTGGCATAGTGTGTGTATATGAGCATGTGTGCACATGGGTGTGTGTGGATGCATTGGCGAGAGCATGTACCTTTTTCACAAGAGTTTTTGACAGTGCTTGTGGTTGTCTCTTTAATATCACCATGACTATTGTCTCCCAAATATATCTTCAAATCACTATGTTTCACTTGGGATAACCTCAAAAGCAAGGAATAAAACCATAAACCTCAATAAGAACACATATTGGTAAAAAAGTAAGTAAGCCGTACTCATGTATTAATGTATTTAGGTTTCTTTTGGGTTACCCTTGCGGTAGGCTTACTTACATTTTTACCAATATGTGTTGTCATTCATGTTTATAGTTTCATTCCTTTCCAGTTGAGGTTCTCCCAAGCGAACCACAGTGATTTGATGAGATATAATTACCCTGGCTCTTAGGGTTACAGGGCTTACCCCGTAAGCTGACATTATTGCCTCCCAAAGGCACAGCCAAAGAGCGGCCAGTGAGTTTATTTATTTATTTTATTTAAGAAGTTTCATATAGCGCTAGCTTCACCCCGGGGTATCAGAGCGCTTTACATGTGCATAAAAATTATTTTGGTGAAAAGAAACAGAACAATTGATATACAATGAAGCATTGATACATGGTAGACTAAAAGAGTCAATTGAGCAATGCAGACAAAAACAGTATAAAAGTGCATAAGGGTAGGTTCAGTGGACATAATAACGCAGAAGGGATAAAAGTATGTGAGAAGGAGAGGGAGGGGGAAAGTTAAGGATGTAGAAGGCAGAGGTAGGGTGGAGGGGGGTTATGTTATGTTACCGGGATTTATTGAGCGCACAGATGCCCCAGCAAAGGAGCGTCCTGGCGCTGGTACAGAACAGAGATCCGGACAGGAGTGAGAACCACAACACAACAGAACTAAGGGACTAAGGGGAAAAGAAAGGTTTTTACAGCCTTCCTGAAAGCGAAAAGCCCATCGATAGCACGTATGTGGACAGGCAAGGAATTCCATAGCTTGGCGGCAAGAACTCTAAAAGAGTGTCCGCCAATCCTGGATCTCTTAAAACGAGGCACTATGGCTAAATGAAGACCAGAGGACCTCAAAGAGCGCGCTGGGACATAGGGGGAAATGAGATGCTCCAAAATCTGAGGGGATGAGTGTTTAAGAATTTTAAACGTCAGAGTGAGAGATTTAAACATTATTCTCTGAGCCACCGGAAGCCAATGGAGATTGTGGATGGTTTTCCTGGCTGAACAAAATTTGGGTAGGCCAACCAGAGCCCTGGCGGCCGCGTTTTGAACGCGTTGGAGACGGGAAAGCTCAGCCTGATTGACTCCAAGAAAAAGGGAACTGACATAGTCTAGTTTAGACAAAATCATGGCTTGCACAATGAGTTGTCGGGTGGGAGCGTCGAAGAATTTGAAGGTGGATCGAAGTTGACGCAGAATCCCAAAACACGTTGCAGCCGTCCTTTTTGTGTGGACGGAAAAGCTCAGTTGGGAGTCAAACCAAACCCCAAGATTTTTGGCTTCAGTGACGGGGGTAGGGGTAGGACCAAGCTCATGTGGCCACCAGTTATGGCCCCATAAATGAGTTTGTTTTCCTACAATGAGCACCTCGGTTTTCTTGGCATTCAATTGTAGGAAATTGTCATTCATCCAGTGAGCCACAGATATTAGTCCCTCACGGAACTTAATAGCCTCGAGATCGGAAGCCCCACTAATGGCAACCGCCAGCTGAGTGTCGTCAGCGTATGACACGATGGATAAGTTCCCACGCTTGGCGACATCAGCCAGCGGTTGAACATAGAGATTGAATAAAGTGGGGCTAAGAGCCGATCCCTGCGGAACACCCTGGGCAATCGCATGTGGTTTGGATTCGAACGGGGGGGGTGGAGACCCTGAAGGAGCGATCAGATAAAAAAGATCTGAACCATTCAAGGGCCAACTTATCCACCCCGGCCTCAGCCAGACGTTGGAGTAAAATGACGTGGGAGACAGTGTCAAAGGCGGCACTTAGATCAAGTAGCACCAGTGCCGCCGTATGACCTGAATCCACCAACATGCGCAGATGTTCAGCCATATACAGGAGCGCTGTCTCGGTGCTATGACCGGGCCTGAAGCCATTCTGCGAGGGATCTAAAATATTCGCAGAGTGGAGATGTTAACTAAGATGGTATTGACATGGGCCTCAGTCAATTTGGCAGCCCACGGGAGAAGGGAAATGGGGCGATAATTTTCAGATTTTAGAGGGTCAAGAGCAGGTTTTTTTAAGATAGGGATTACCTGAGCCTGTTTCCATGCACAGGGAACAGAGCCCGAGGACAGTGACAAATTAATAAGCTTACAGAGCGGGGGAAGACAAAGAGAAGCAGATTCTCTAAATTGTGCAGGCCGCAAAGGATCTTTAGGGGAATCCGACTTCACTCTAATGACAAGTTTGTTGAACTCCTCCATGGAAAGCTCAGGAAGATGGGATAGCGAAATAGTAGTGCTAGCAGTAGCGATGGTAATCTGCCGAGAACCAGTAGAACTAGGGAAGGCTCGATAGATACCCTCCACTTTACTAATGAAAAAGGCAGCTAAGTCCTCACAGTGGGAAGGAGAGCAAATCGCAGCGGCAGAGGTTCTACAAGTAGTGAGCTCTTTAAGTGCCTTAAAAATAAGTTTAACGGGATTGGTACTGGCACTGAACTCACGAGAAAAATAGGAGGCCCGGGCCCTACAGATAGCTCTGTGATACTGCTTGATGGTTGCAAGGTACAGAGTTTTACTGACCGGATTATATGACTTGCGCCAGGCTCTTTCGGCTTGTTTACAGGATTTTTTTAACAGCCGAAGAGAGTCGTCATACCAAGGACTGGAGTGAGAGCGCCGTTGTTTGGTCTGAGTAGCAGGAATAAGCTTGTCCAACACACTAGTCAGCCAATTACAATATGAGTCATAGCCAGATTCAACGTCAGTAAATGGGGCCAAAGGGGCATCGCCCAGGAACTGATGGAAATCACTAAGTTTCAATTTTTTCCAAGGGCGCCTGAGAATGGCAGAAATAGGAGCAGCTACAGGAGGACCTTCAAGCGAGAGGTGACATTCAATTAGATAGTGGTCTGTCCAGGCCATAGGTCTAGGGGGCAGAACTTGGACCGATGAAAGGGAGGTAAAAAAAGGGTCCAAAGTGTGGCCACCAATGTGTGTACTATGTTCAACTAATTGAGAAAGTTGGAGGGCCTCCAAGTCGGCACATGTACTACTGGCCGCCGAGGGACAAGGGGAATCGAAATGGAGATTAAGATCCCCGACTATGCTAAAATTGGCAGTTTTAAGGGCCAGGGAGCTTACTACATCGGGGAGGGCAGCCCTAAAGGCAGCGTCGGGGCCCGGGGGTCGGTAAATGAGTAAGCCCGAAAAGGAAAAATGCGGATTAATAGAGACTGAGAAAAAGGCACTTTCGCATCCCGCAATATCCATGGCCTTCCAGGTACATGGATAGCTGGATTTAATAACGGCTGCGATGCCACCCCCTCTAGAGTCACGGTTGAGGGTGTAAATTGTATACTCCGGAGGGAGTGCTAAATTGATGGCAACCGAAGCGTCGTTGTGGAGCCAGGTTTCAGACATAAACAAAATATCCGGAGCCTCGTCAAGTAAGTCACGAACAGCAAGATGGTGCTTCACCAGAGATCTAACATTGAGATGGTAGATCTTAAATAATGTAGAATCTGGTGGCTTACAAGAGACAGAGCCGTGAGTAGGGATCGGGGCGGCTAAGGGAAGTGTGAAGGCACAGCCGGGGCACCTAAAAGGGCCACATAAAGGATGTAAAGAGGTCTCAGAGCAAGGAGGGAGGGTCGGGCGAAGACAAAGTAGGGCAGTTTTAGAATACATGCCAGACGGAAGCTAGAGGCAAAAAAAAACGTACCAGACGAGGTGCAGAGCCCTGCCCTAACGCTTCCTCAGCGCTGACGGGCGCAGACGGGCAGGACTCTGGCACAACTCAGGCGCGGGCCGCTGCGCGTCACCGCTGCGCGCTAGGGCAGATTTTAAGAAGGGCGGGCGGAGGAGGGCCGCAAGGCTAGAGCGCTCAGTCCGGCGCTTCTAGAACGGCGCGTCCTCACCCAAGATGGCGCCTAGTAAGCTATCGGCAAGCTAAGAGCCCACAGAACCCGGACCCGCAAAGTAGCGGTGCAGGAGCCAATTATGGTGCAAGTGGGGGCCAGGAGTCCCTATTAAAATCAGGGAACAAAAGTCAAAAGAAGAAAACCAAAATAGCAAAAAGCGGTAAGTTTAAAAAGCGCAAAGCGCTATGCAGCGAGATGTTGCAGCGTGAGGGTCTCAACACACTGTATGTCCAACAAAGAGTTCTGGCGAGCCAGGCGATGACCAGCCTTAAGAAGGGCGGGCGGAGGAGGGCCGCAAGGCTAGAGCGCTCGGTCCGGCTAAGAGCCCACAGAACCCGGACCCGCAAAGTAGCGGTGCAGAAGCCAATTATGGTGCAAGTGGGGGCCAGGAGTCCCTATTAAAATCAGGGAACAAAAGTCAAAAGAAGAAAACCAGGATGGGGGATGGGGAAGTGTTGGGAGTGAGGGGGAGGAGCAGAAGTGTTTAAGGGAGGAGGGGTGGGTAAAACAAGTATGGTAGGAGAGGGATTAAGTACCCCAATATTTGTTGAGCAGGTGTATTTTAAGGCCTTTTTTGAAACTTATGTAGTACATCGAAGGTCTTAGGGGAGGGCATTTCAAATGTTGGGGGCCTTTTCAGAGAAGGAGCGTGATTGAGATGCATTGTTTTTTTAACAACGGTGGGACGAGAAGGAGAGATTTTGTACTTCTCTACGTCCGGGCGCAGCCTGCTTTGGTGAGTTTGTTGGAGAGGTAAATTGGTGTCTTTTGATAAAGGGCTTTGTGAGTAATGCAGGCAATTTTATAGGAGGATCTGCCTTCAATGGGAAGCCATTTGAGGCCCTTGAGGGCAGGAGAGATATGTTCTGAACGCTTACAGTCAGTAGTTAGTCTGACCGCTAAGTTGAGGACAGATTTGAGGGGGGCTAGGTGAACTTTGGGTGTTCCGGAGAGTAAAGCGTTTCCGTAGTCAATCTTTGAATGGATAAGAGATTGGATAACTGATTTGAAATCTTCTGCTGGAATGAATGGTGTGGTTCTGTGAATTCTGAACCCGTTTCATAAAGGTTATGGTTTCGTTACGAATTTGATATTAGCGAACCGTAACTAGTTAGTGCGGCAAGTATGAGTGTTTTGGTAATGTTAGACCGATGGATTCACTACGTATTTAGGGATTTCGTTCTGAACCCTTGGGTTCCATTTTGTGTATGGCAGCCATTTTGTGGTTGCCCTCACATATTCCGATGACTGTGGCCGAACTAGTCTTTTTAGGTACACGTACACCTTAGCTCGAGTCCGTGCTGACTCCTGTTTGACCTGAGTGAATTGACCCTGTTGCCTGAAGCTGACCTTGTTAAACCAGTTCCTGCCCTTTAGCTGATCAAGATTAAGGATCAGAGCACAGGACATCGTAAAGGTTTACGACACACAAATATGCCTTATCCTACCCTCACCTGTTTCTGCTCCTTTCTTTATGGTCTATTTATGATTGGGTTGTGGTCTTTTTTATTATGGGTTTGTTCGACCTGTCTAAAGAAGAATGTTGGGTTTGACCGATGATTGATCATGGGCCGGGCAACTGAAAAGTGGGTTTTACTGTCATGCAATACTTTTGTTGTAGAAACATGTGATTGGTTAAACTGTAAACAAGGAATGTTTGCCTGAAGCATAATGTTTGGCATAAAAAGGGATGACTTGCTTTGTAAAGTTGAGCAGTCTCCTGAGAACTCATACCGTGATGATTTCTAGGATTTCTGTTACTGGCTGCAGCCAATAAATGTGATCTCTGACGCCACCTAGAAGTATTCCGTGTCTCTGTTTGCCAGGACAGGTGGAACTCGAAGACATCTGGTGTGTCCCTGACGCCGCCGGTTCTGATTGACCCGGTTCTTCAATGGTTTGATTTTTTTGAGATGCCAGAGTGTGAAGAGTGGTCCTTTTGCCGAGTTTTTTATATGGGTATCGAGCACAAGCTTACTGTTGATTGTGACGCCATGAGATTTGACTGATTCGGCGAGGGAGAGAGAGCAGTTAAGGGCATTAAGGTCCATGATCCATGCTTGAATGGGGAGAGGGTTGTTTTCAGGAGAGAAAAGAAAGATTTCAGTTTTGTTTGGATTAAGTTTGAGATGGTTGTTGAAGAACCAGGATTGAATTTTGGATGGGGCAGTTTTGAGGTCACCTGGACTGTGTCAGGTCCCGGATGTTCAGATCTGCTGAAAGCTCTTGCAGAAGACCCTGGTGAGATGTTTCTACCACCTGCGGTAGAAGGAATCTGAAGAAACAAGGGAAGGGAAGTGAAGAGGGAGACATGATGGAGAAACCTGACCCTTCAGACTGGATTCCTCTCAGAGAGGGATGGCACAAAACGACCTTTGTGTGGGAGGAATAGTGTTTGAAGGTGTAGTAAATATGCTATTCAAGAAAGGAGGATGGTTTGTATATTTAATTCCATTCTTAGATTTCTAAGCACTCACCACTGATGAATGCAGTCATTTGAAGGACCTAAGTTCAAATTCTGGCAAAGCACAATCCGCCTTCCATCATTCCAAATTCAGTAAACTGAGTACCATTAACTTGTTTGTAGTAACATCTTATGTTCTTGGGGCCTCATTTACAACAATTTGACTCAGTGCAGCACTGCACGTCACTTTGCTGTGACGCCCTGCGTTAAAAGAAACAGGCAGCTATGCACTATATTATGAGTACTCTGACTGGAGAGTGACAGTACTAACATTCTGACTGCTGCATTTATGAACATTCTAAAGATGGTAGAAATGCATCACATTGGGAATGACAGGATATTACAGAAGGAATGAGCGGTTTCAGCAGCAAATGTTGACATTTTGAGCCTTGAGCAGACCTGTATAACACGAGGACCCTAGGATGCCTGCACAACCCAAACAAAGTTTTTCAGAAGATGAAGAAGTAATCAAGAGAGAGATACTGAGGATATCGAACAATCCCAGTACGAGTGAGAAATGGGACTCCACCATGACAGAAGTGAGAAGGAAGAAATCAACAAACGAGCAATGGAAAACTGGTTGAAAAGGCTGAAAAAGTGAAAAGCCACAACAGCTCACACATTGCTGCCCAGTGAAGGCTGAATGTCAGATATTGTCTGTCACGTTTTTAATTTGGCGAAGAACCAAGATATACCGCCATACGACCTATGTACGTGAATGAGGGTTTTTAAATTAACATGTTGCAAACCCTGGTTACTCAGGTCAAGTGATCCATTCCTTATTGATATTTTGTATTACCTATAAGTCACGCATACCGAGTGACCTCTGGTGCTCAGGGGTTCTGCTGCAGACTCCCATGTCCACACTTTTCTGACTTCACAGCGTAAGTGACTGTATGACCCATAAGTCATGCATACAGAGTGACCTTTGGTGCTCAGGGCTTCTGCAGACTCCCATGTCCACATTCTTCTGGCTTCACAGGGTCAGTGACTGTATTACCCATAGGTCAAGCATACCAAGTGACCTCTGATGCTCAGAGGTTCTGCAGCAGACTCCCATGTCCACGCTCTGGTGGCTTCACTGTGTCAGTAACTGTATTTCAGTGCTCTGAACAAAAGGACCCGGGGGAGACTCTCAACGGCTCTAATAACTTGTTTCTATGTAGCTCTACACATTGCATTTCTGCAGTTTCTAAGCACTAAGGGGCTTATTTACAAGGCCTGAGCATTACCTTGAATGTCACTTTTTTTGACGTTCTGGCGGCGCACAGTGCAGTACGGGGAACGGAAAGGCACCTTGCATGGCTTTTTATGGCCCCGTAAATATGGTATAAGGCAAAGCAGCACAGGTTGCTACGCTGCCTCACACTGCCTCGGAGAGGCGTTCCAAGGGCATTCTGGTGAGTGTTCCCACTCAGCGCCAATGTTTTTTGACACATTCTCACATTTACAACACAGCGTAAATTTGGGAATGCATCAAAACCCTGCGACCCAAGGGTGCCTGAATTGGAGCTAGGCTGCCATTTGTACGCCAGTGCAGTATAAGAGGACAGGAATGCCCTGTATCTCATAATATAGTGCATTGCTGCCTGTTTCTTTTAACGCAGGGCATCACAGCAAAGTGACGTGCAGTGCTGCACTGAGTCAAATTGTTGTAAATGAGGCCCCAAGAACATAAGATGTTACTACAAACAAGTTAATGGTACTCAGTTTACTGAATTTGGAATGATGGAAGGCTGATTGTGCTTTGCCAGAATTTGAACTTAGGTCCTTCAAATGACTGCATTCATCAGTGGTGAGTGCTCAACTCACTGATGTATCCTGCCAGCTCATGTACTTGGTACCTACCCCACCACCCATCAGTGTTCCTAGGCTGCCTCTTACTCTTTCACTAGGGATCCTGGGACCCGGCACTCATTTGCCTCCTCCCATTTCTCCAACCATATCCAGTTCATCCCACCTATATCCTGCGACCTGGCACTCACTTGCCTCCCCCTAAGACCGCCACCCATATCCAGTTAATTGCACCTATAACCAGGGAGGTCTAAGTCTTAAAAGTTCAGGTCATTTGTGAGGCCGTTCTGAGGTTTACAGAAGTGGCCCTGATTTCACAGACCCTCACACAGCTCTGTGACCCTCGGCAACAGGTGCATTTCAGACTGTGAGACCTTTTCTTATGGTCCGGCACTCAACTCTGTTCTTTGTGGGTGCTTTCACACTCCACGAACGCCTGAGTACCACTAATGCCCCTCAGAACTGGTGATTCAAGCCACCAGGACCAGACTGGGAATCCAAAGCAGTGCTGGCAAATTTTGTCAGACCAGCCCCATATGGTGCATAGCGAGGAAGCACAGCATGCAAGCCTGACCCCTCTCTACAAGGTTTTCCTCCCATGAAAATTTAGGGAAAATTTTGCATTTTACAACACATTCTCAATATATATTCCATTATATTCGTTTTTAAAGCATAGTAAATGATGACCTTACAGTGCACCAGGATGCAATCATCTTTGTTGAGGCTCTTCAATGATTCCCTCACTATCACCCTCCAATAATGCCCACATCTCTCCAAAGCCCTTCTTTCACATGGATTTAATTTGTTTCATAGCGCCTCTCATAATAGTGTACGGTTTTGAAGCATTATAAATCACACATACAGAGACAATGAATCATACGTGTGTAAATCAGTGTACTGAAAATGTTACATAATACAAAGGGGACTGCAAGGTGTAGGATTCACAAGTCATCCATACTGGTTGGCATGTTATAAGAGTGCTTGGTTTGAGGAAGTCCAAACACAGGATTCAGAACATAACACAGAGGAGAGGGTTGGCTTTACTGATAAGAATGTATTGCTACCCAAAGAAACCCTTTTAAGCAAAATTAAGATAATAAAAGACTGGCAAAAACAACATAACTTTTAAACCTAGATTACAATTGTAACTTACGAACTGCACAGTGACAAAAGGATCTCTGTAACAAAAGCAGTAACCCACTGAGCCATACACCAAAATACTGTTCTGTGATCTGCACAGTACATACTCTTTGCAGCAGGCATATTAACCCTCTACACTATCTTAGATGAGTGAAAGCTGGCACTAGACAAAACCCTGATCACCAGGTACATTAATCACCAGAGTTATTTTGGCACTGTTATTGCTGCCTGAATGGAATTCTGCAGTGCCTTTAAAACTGCTGCACTGCACTGCTACAAAACTGGCCCCCAGTAATAAAAGCAAACCCACCCTTCCAGTCTCCCGATGAGACGCCCGATGCCTGGTACAGCCAGTCCGACCTTGAAGCCACCTTAACAGTACAGAGTGTAACATGGAGAACCGTCCAGTGAGCAGATCACATCAGCAGTGAAGGATACGAACTTCCAGCTGATGAGTCTAGGATGAGTACTCCTTTCCCTTTGATACAACCACAATGTGAAACTTACTAGACCCCTTTCACCATCAAGACTAGATCACTGCTGGGCAGTAAACTCTGTTCCTCTGGTAGAGGATGTGGAGTTTTGTACACTCAGGGGCATATTACCACCAAGTAGCAATAATCATCGCTAAATAGGCTTAGTGACGATTTTTTTATCGCTGCCTATCGCTGGATATGTTAGCAGAGAAAACATGCTATTAGCAACGTTTTTCTCCATTGTGCTAAAATATCCAGCGATAGCGGCGAAATGCGTGAATATCGCTGAGAATACAACGATATTCACACATTAGCGACAAAATGCCCTTAGCCATGTTATCCACCTCCCATTGGATAACATGGCTAAGAACTGGTCTGAGCAGGCGTTGGTTTTTGGCGATAGCGGGAATATTTCCATCACTACGCCTGCCTTGCTAATAGGCGATAGCGACGTTAGCGACTGCTTTCAGTCGCTAACAGGTTGGGTACGCCCACTTTGCATGTCATTAGCGATAAATATCGCTGACATGCAAAGCGGGCCCCAAACCGCTCGCTATCGCCTAAAAGCTGCCGCTAACATCAGTTAGTGACAGCTTGCTAATAGAGCGATAGAATTATCACCACTTAGTGGCCGAAAACGGCCGCTAAACCGGCGATAATTGCCTATCTCCCCCCTTGGTAATATGCCCCACAGTGCGCAGATTGGAACGAGGAGTTATGAAAAACGATGTTAACCGCTGTGGGCCCGAGTTTTTTCTTGTGCCCAGCTCACGAATGTTAAGTTGGGGAGTGAGTAAATTGAGCGTTAGGCTGCCTCCCAGTGAGATTTCTTAATGCGGGCAGCAGTGCTTAATTTGTAATAAAATATGTGCCAGGGCCCTCGCCAATAGGTCACTGCAGCTTTAACCAGCCATTGCCTTGCCAGTGCTGCCAACGACAATACCTATGCAACTCCAAACCAAAACACTCCTACAAGTGTGATTCTTCAGACTATTCCAGACCCCCAATGGTACAGCAATACCTTGGGTGTTAGGAATTAATAGTTTTTAATATATATTTAATTAATAAACAGCTGTTGATCTGCTCATCTCTAAATTACACAGAAAGCACCACCTTGTGGCAGACTGTCAACCTGTTTGTGTTTACAATTAAGTGCCGGTGCCGGTGCCGAGCACTGCAAAACACAGGGTCAAAAGAAGCACTGGTGGGCAGTCACGGCAGGTCGCTATCACTCGCTTTGAGACAGCTACTGTTCGAGCTGAGAAAGCTGCAGCTCAAGTAGAAAATCTGTTCGAGTGGCAGCTCAGTGTATTGCAGTTTGCTCTGATTTTAGGGCCTGGGACTAGCTCCCAGTGCTCGAAAACCAGTGCATTAGCACAATGTACTCGAACTCCGCTACTCGCAGAATGCCACAGAATCTCACTGAGTTTTTAGGTTACTCAGTGGAAGTTCTGCTCACCCCCAGACTAGATTACTATTATGTAATTTACATTGGCAATCAAAAGAGACTAACTGCAAAACTCCATAGTGTTCAAAACCAAGTGGTGAGATTCTGTTTACATCTGAGGAGAAACTACCATATCACACCGGCCCTGAAACAAATGCACTGTCTGCCAGCAGAGGAAAGAATTATGGGGCATATTATCAATGTTGTTTATCTCCACTTTTTTGGCTTTCAAAGCCAAGAAAGCGGAGATAAAATTATCTCCCTATTACCTAGCTGTCGCTAACACCAGTTAGCGACAGCTAGTAGGAGATAGCGACCATCTTTGGCCCCACTTTGCATGTCAGTGATATTTATCACTAATGACATGCAAAGTGGGCGTGCCAAGATGTTAGTGACCGGAAACAGTCGCTAACATCGCTATCTCCTATTACCAACTTTTGGAGATATTCGCGCTAAGCGGGAATATCTCCAAAAGCTAACACCTGCCCTGAGCAGTTCTTAGCCATGTTATCCAATGGGAGGTGGATAACATGGCTAAGAGCATTAGCTCGGTAATGCATGAATATCGCTGACTTTTCAGCGATATTCATGCATTGCGGACGTTTTTTATCGCATTTGCGATAAACCTTGGTAATACCACGGTTTATCTGCGGTAAAAATCGCCGCAGCTCAGCGGTAAAATTTTGGGGCATATTACCAACAACTAGCGATAATTTTTGTCTCTAACTTGTTTAGAGACAAAAATTATCGCCGCAAATCGGCGATTTTTATCGCAGATAAACCTTGCTATTAGCAAGGTTTATCGCAAATGCGATAAAAAACGGCCGCAATGCATGAATATCGCTGAAAAGTCAGCGATATTCATGCATTATCGAGCAAATGCTCTTAGCCATGTTATCCACCTCCCATTGGATAACATGGCTAAGAACTGCTCAGGGCAGGTGTTAGCTTTTGGAGATATTCGCGCTTAGCGCGAATATCTCCAAAAGTTGGTAATAGGAGATAGCGATGTTAGCGACTGTTTCCAGTCGCTAACATCTTGGCACGCCCACTTTGCATGTCATTCGTGATAAATATCACTGACATGCAAAGTGGGGCCCATGATGGTCGCTATCTCCTATTAGCTGTCGCTAACTGGTGTTAGCGACAGCTAGGTAATAGGGAGATAATTTTATCTCCGCTTTCTTGGCTTTTAAAGCCAAAAAAGCGGAGATAAAACCCCTTGATAATATGCCCCTTTGTCTCTAACCAAGCATTGATAATATGCCCCTATATTTCAAAATATTGTGAACTGTGTTCAAGTCCTTTCTGAAGGTAGGGGTATGTTATCAAGGGATTTATCTCAGCTTTTTTGGCTTTAAAAGCCAAGAAAGCGGAGATAAAATTATCTCCCTATCAGCAACAGGGTGCTAACACGCAAAATCGCATGTTAGCACCCTTTTCTCTACGCTTCCCCTTGCATCTCTAATGAGATGCAAAGGGTGCGTTCCAGAGAAAAATAATAGGAGAAATGTTGTTAAGCGACATTTCTCCTATTATCAAGGATTTCGCTAACCCTGTTAGTGATAAAAAAAGCAGCGCTTCCCGCGGTTGGCACTGCTTTTTTTACGCCTGGTATTTTCCTGACTTAGCCATGATATCCTATGGAAGGTGGATATCATGGCTAAGTTTGTGAGCCCCTATCATCAAGCTAACGCCAAACTTCAAGAGATTATCATTGGTTTTCCAGCGATAATCTCTCATTTGGCAGTTAGCACGAGGATTTTTATCACTTCTGAGATAAACCTTGCTAATAGCAAGTTATCCCTGCGATAATTTCCGGCAATGCTTAGCGTTAAAAAATGTGTTGCTAAGCATCGTTAGCGATAAATATCGCTAATCGTTGGTAATATGCCCCTCAGTTCTTTCCACCTCAGAAAACTGATGCTTCATTACAATCAAGGATGCAACACAGGTCTCCAGCACCAGGAGGACCGCTTATTTCAGAAACAAGCTGAAGAAGCAGGATGAGACCCTGGGAGAGATCAGGGAACCTCCCTGAGGACCGCTTTGGACCCACTCCAGTGAGTCCTTCGCAGTTGACCATCCTGTAAAAAAGTAACTGAAAACAAAGGGGCTTATTCATGAGGCCGTGCGACACTTTTGCGCCACCGGTGCGTCACTTTTTGTGATACATTGGCGCCGTAAAAAATGCGCAATGTTGCACCCTATTTACTGAGTGACGCAAGCCCCTTATACCTGCGTCAGGTATAATGTATGCAGGGTGGGTGTAACCCCGCAAAATGCCTCGTAGAAGTGGCACACTGAAATGCATAAGATTTCTGTGCTACACTTCTAGGAAGCTAATGCGTCAATATCTTACGCCTTCCTCATGGCAGGCGGAAGCCTGACGCAGGCCCTTTCAAATGGGGTTTGCCCCATGTGAAAGGAGCATTACTGGAATTGCATCACGCTTCCGATACAACTCCAGCAATGCATTAGTTTTGCGTCAACAGATACTTCAGTAATACTGACGTATCTGTCATTCCTTGCGACATGATGCGTCATACAGTAAATATGACGCATTGATGGTGTCGCAAGGAGGGCACGCCGAGAAGTGTTGCATCACTGCTCTGTCGCAGCGATGCAACACTTTTCATAAATAAAACCCAAAGTTTCCTACAGAAATCTTCAACCCATAACAAGACTCATCAACATTTCCACCGCACCTCCGTTTTTTGGGATAGGTCTCACTGGGGCATATTACCAAGCAATAGCGATAATTATCTCTATTGCTTGGTTAGAGACAAAATTTTACCGCTGAGCTGCGGCGATTTGTATCGCAGATAAACCTTGGTATTACCAAGGTTTATCGCAAATGCGATAAAAAACGGCCGCAATGCATGAATATCGCTGAAAAGTCAGCGATATTCATGCATTACCGAGCTAATGCTCTTAGCCATGTTATCCACCTCCCATTGGATAACATGGCTAAGAACTGCTCAGGGCAGGTGTTAGCTTTTGGAGATATTCGCGCTTAGCGCGAATATCTCCAAAAGTTGGTAATAGGAGATAGCGATGTTAGCGACTGTTTCCAGTCGCTAACATCTTGGCACGCCCACTTTGCATGTCATTAGTGATAAATATCACTGACATACAAAGTGGGGCCCAAGATGGTCGCTATCTCCTACTAGCTGTCGCTAACTGGTGTTAGCGACAGCTAGGTAATAGGGAGATAATTTTATCTCCGCTTTCTTGGCTTTTAAAGCCAAAAAAGCGAGATAAACCCCCTTGATAATATGCCCCTCTGTCCTTTCATCGTAATCCTAATTGGACCATTATTGTTCTACCCTTTCACACTCCCCTGCAAAGAGGCCTTAGTGGCCTTGGAGACATGCTGACTCAGCTCAAACAAGCATATAGCAATACATCCATTTGGAAAAGCAAGTTCCTCCTTTTAGGAGCTTGAAGGTAGGGAAAGTAACCAAATAAGGCTTTATCTAGACTGTGTTAGGGGTTAGAAGCTCACATACAGTGTGTCACATTCCATAGCGCTCCAAAACTTCAACATCTTCTCGGTGCTAGATTGTCAAAGAACAGAGGGGCATATTATCAAATACGGCGTTAAAATTATCGCTGGTTTAGCGGCAGGAAAACTGCAGCTAAAATGGCGATAATGGGCTTGATAGTATGCCCTGGAGAATTCCAATAGAAGCCCAGGTTCACACCAGAACATGGGCTTCTATTGGAATGCTCAAGGGCATATCATCAAGCCCATTATTGTCGCTTTTGTGGCCTTTTTCTGCCGCTAAACCGGCGATAATTTTTAACGCCGTTCTTGATAATACGCCCCCAATAATTCTTATATTTACATGCAAGTGAAAAAGAGAAGTTAAAATATGAAAAAATAAACAAGAGATTTTCGAGCTACGGAACAACCCCCAAGTTCACTATTTTCGTGCCGGGCACCAGATTTATGTAAACTTCAAGAGCAGCGGGTCCAAAGTTAGACCTGTTTGGACTACTCACGGTCCAGTTGTGGCTTGTTGCCAGGAACACAGCAAGTGAGGGAGGGGTGGGATTTAGTGTAGTAGGGAAGGGCTGTCATGACAAAGGACACTTTGTGCACAAGCGTTCCAAAACACAGGCACACATTAGAATGTGCAAGGGACCCCAGTCATGGCGTATCGGACAGACGTCTAAAGGTAGAGTCAGTAGGTAGATGACAGCATGCACGCAAAAAGTTGGGTACCCCTGAATCAGAATCACTGCCACCACCTCCAATCTTGTCATAACTGAATTCACACCTGCTTGTAGAGCACACGTTTCAAACAGCAGGGCGACAGTGTGGACAGTAAGGCACAATCATATATACACAGATCAGGAAACACAAGACTACAGGACAACGTTGACCAAGACCAATGACGCAATCAACACAATAGAATGGGTTTGTTAACACACACGTGTGTCTGCAGGACATCTCTAGGGGTAGCTCCTCCGTTTGAGTGGAGGAGTGTGGCCCCACAGGCCAGAGCTGAAAAATAAAATGGTAATAAAGTTTATTTATTACCATTTTATTTTTTAGCAACCGACCCGTCCTGAACTGAGTAACAGGACTAGGCTGGCCAGTGCTGTCCAATGGGATCACAGAACAGTGCACTTTAAAGTCTTAAATGTCTTTGTGACTGGCAATCTTGCGACGGCCAGCCAGACATGCGCATTTTAAACTTCTCTAACCTAGCTCTCTTATATGGCTGGGTTAATGGGGAAACATCCTTTACAACGCAACTTTTACCACGCAATGCTTTTACATCGCAATTTTTACAACGCAAACCATTACAACGCATTGCGCTGGGGGGCGCTCTAGGATAGGGAATAGATTTTATTTACTATCCAACACCTTCCCTACTATCCACGGGGACTGGAGTTGGAATAGAAAATTAAACTATTCACTATCCAGCACCCCAAAGCGCTATGCGTTGTAAAGGCATGCGTTGTAAAAGTTGCGATGTAAAAGCATGCGTGGTAAAAGCATGCGTTGTAATGTCATACATCCGAGTTAATGAAAGCGCAGGCCTCCAGTTCTCTTCAGAGTGCTCAATGGGGCCGCTCCCTTCAATCCTGGGGCTCCTCTCAGGCTGGTGAGAGCAGCGCCAGGATTGGGTAGTGCAGTTTCCTGGATCCCGCGTTGCAGTCTGCGTGGAAGAGAGACGACCGGTGGAGGAGGACGTTGCGCATCAAGGGTAAATGTTTTATTTAATTACTTATTTATTGCGAGCTGCCCTGCACACCACCCTCCGTACATGGCAGCCGCCACTGCTAGTCACACCTGTTGTGTGTTCAAACAGAGGTCAAATGTCAGGTTATGTTTACCTTCAAATTTCTGCTTATTCTTTTAACCCAGAGATTGGTGTTTACTTTTCTTTCTCTGGCTGCAAAGTGAGAGCATTTTGTAAAGCGAACTATCTGGCAATCTTGCTGGGGCACACGAAGTGTAAAAGCAAAGGCTGTAGCATTTTTTTTCTAATACTACAAAATGTAAATGCCTGTACTACACAAATTATTAAAAATATATCAGCAGTAAGGAAAGCACAAATTAAGTACTTTTTTGCAATTCTGAAGGGTGATGGAAACATAGGGGCTTATTTATGAGCCCTTGCATCACTTTTGGGCCACCGGTGCGTCACTTTTTGTGATGCACCAGCGACGTAAAAAATTAGCCTTGTTGCACCATATTCACAAAGTGGCGCATCTAGGTAGATGCATCACTTTGTAAACCCCTGCGCCACAATATACCTGCGCCAGATATAATGTATTCATGGGGGCGTTCCAACGCAAGGAAGGGTCGTAGAAGTGAAGTCGTGTAATCTATAAGATTTCACTGCGCCACTTCTAGGGCACAAATGTGTCAGATTCTTAAGCCTGCCAGACTGACGCAGGCACATTTAACATGGGACTTGCCCATGTGAAAGGACCCATTGCTGGAGTTGCGTCACTTTTGTGACACACTCCAGCAATGCGTCATTTTTGCGCCTACAGATACGTCAGAAATACTGACGTATCTGTAACTCCTTGCGACATGATGCATCATTGGTGTCGCAAGGAGGGTGCAGTGAAAAGTGACACATCGCTGTTTTCATGCAGTGATGCGTCACGTTTCATAAATGAGGCCCATACATTTTAAAAGGATCAAAACAGATCCAGGCACTTTGCTTGGTCATGTGCAAATGATAAACATTTGTGAAACGTGATTTCCAAGCATTTTTTGTTTGTCTATAAAATTAAAGTGTCACACAAAGAACAAGTGTAGCAAATGACTACGCCCATTCATCAAGATAGTGGTACGGGTGCAGTTGGTGCATTTTCGAGCACACTGTCCTTAATAAAGTATAGTGTGCCATTGCACAGCCATTTACAGACAACATATTCCCATTGCAATGGACAGACAGGCAGTTCTACCGATTACATTCTTAACACTCCCCTGTGACGTTACAACGATGGCAGCAGCACCACTCTGAAATGTCCTTGGCTGCAGTTGCTAAGCAGCGCATCCTTCACCTGCGCGTGGCCGCGCAGGCCGCGTGCGCTCCATGTCAGCTGCTCGTCAGCCCCTCGTGGTCCTGAGGCGCGAGCAGCGTCAGCTCAGGCCCTGTGATGGGCTCGTCTTCACGGGAAGGAGGACAGAGCTGATAATGCCGAGGACATAATCACCAGAATGTAATATTTATACCGAGCAGGGACTGGCTGTGGCTTTTCTTATTAAAATAACAAGCATAATAAGGCCTTGAATAAAAGAGACGCCTTTATCCTTTCTGAGGTGTAATGTCTCCATAATCCTCTATTTGTGACCGATGTTGCTAATTGTCGGAGGGCAACAGTACCCTCACACACAGCCCCCTCCCTCCCCCACCCACACATTCTCCCTAAATAGTGCAGCACTGTCCTACTGGATGCTTGTAAAGGGCTAATTCTTATTGTGGTTTGGTATTATACGGAATAATGTACCCCCATCACGTACGTTAAGGATCCTGTAATGTGCAGGAGAGTTTTGTGCTTTATGTGGCGCAGATGACCTCAAAGGCTCATAAAATGCAGAGAGTAATGCACCCTTGGCTGTGGTTAAAAGGATTTTATAAGCCGAAGACAGGGATGTGTTATTGTGAGTACAAGGCAAGCGGGGAGTGCTTTAAACAGCTGCAGAGCTCAAAGGGGACTTAAATACCTTTAATCTACTTGGTGTGGGGGAGGGTGGAGTTGATGGGGATGTTTTTTATATGGTACCTAATATATGAGCTTATATTTTGCTTTTGAAAGTGTTGCAAGGGCCCTTGAAGTTAGGCTTCGAAAGCTGTGTTTTTTTGTTAAACGTCCGCACAATTAATGCGCATTCTGACAATGCTGCCTCCTAGTGGCGAGTATGCCCCCTTCTCTATTCTACTGCAGTGTGGAAAACAGAGCAGCAATTTCTAGTCTAGAGTACATTTAATTCTGCTGGGGACTCTTAAAACAAAATACATGTAGTTCAGGGGTGCTCTCATGAGGGATTCTGAGCTAGCCATGGGGGGTGAGGGGAGGGGGGAGATGAGGGGGGATAAGAAGGTGCAGTGCTTAGTTTGTAAAAAAAAAAGATAATAATAATAATAGGTGCCAGGGCCTTCCTCAGGAGGGCAGTGCAGCCAGCACCACCCATTGCCCCTGCCCACACTGCCATTGACAGTAACAACACAACAACTAACCATCACACTCCTGCAAGTGACAATTCTGGCTATGCCAGGCCCCCAAAGCTATAAGAATGGCTTTGGCAGCAGGCAATTGTCATTTTTAATGTATTTTGAATAAGGCTTTAAATGGGCAGGTGCTGTCTGGTACTGTGTGCCTACACTTCTTTAATTTGAAAGGGAGCGTACCTGTACTTCTCAGTACTGCTGCAATACATTTAATGGGAGAGTACCAACACTTCTCAGAAACAAACAGAAACAAACAGGTTCTCTAAATAGTGAGTACCTTCACTTTAATATTTCCATTTAAAAGCTCTGATATTTAGTTAATAAACAACTGTTGCTGTACTCCTCTCTAAATTAGACAAACAGTGCCACCATGTGGCAGTCTGTAATAAGTGCCGGTTATGACAATCAAGTGCCGAGCAGTGAAAGCCACTGGCTCAAATTAAATCTGCTCGAGTTCCTCGTTTACTTTTGCTAAAAACAGAATATCTTTGTATTATCAATTGGGACAATCCCATTCTAAAGCTGTGCACCGGGTGCAGCAGTGAAACTTCGCTACTGTTACCTGGTTCATTTACCAAGGCGTGAGACAAGGGTAGAGATCATGCAGCCCGGCAGCACGCTAACAAGACCTAAGACGATTCATTGAATTTACGTGGAAGAATTTGGTGTGCACTGTAAAACTTTCTACATGTATCGCATTTTTGCTACCCTACTTGCAGTTGCACCCACAGAAAAGAGTAACATTAGAAATGGCAAAGTTATTACGATGGACATGACTACACACGTGATATGTACATCTTTATCATGGAAGGGCATTTGCGATATGAAAATTGGAGTCACATTAATGATGGAAATTAAATATAAAAACTGCATGATATGTTTTTAACGAATAGACATTGGCTCTAAATTATTTTAAATATCTAAGTTGCAGCGCTAATTGTTAACATCGTAAGGGTGGGCGGGGCTAAGCAATTGTTCGCAGGGGAAAACTTGGGGTTTGGGGAAGACAGTAGACATTTTTTTGACTGTTGGTTGAGGAAGGAGAGATGCATTGTGGTTGTTTTAGTCCCGTATGTAAACCGGAGGGTTGACGTTTCAGGTCAGGTGGTAAAAGGTTCAAACATAAAGGAGGGGCTAGGTCACATGCTTTAAATAAGAAGAACGTTAGGACGTATTAATTAACCACACTTTAATCAGCGAGATGTTCTTGGAAAAGAGAGACATGTGGCAACAGGTCCTGAGAGGTACATGTCAAATGGAGTTTAGATTTGGCACGACATATTGGGGCATATAAAGGAGGTTTAAGAGTCCATTGCGCGGCAATGATGTACTAAAGGGGGATTGTTTAATAACAAGTGGGTTTTAACAACTAACACAACAGCAAGGGCGTCTTCCAAATATAAGTGCGGTATTAACATGCAAAAGAGTTTAGCGGCATAGTGTTGACAACAAATAGGGCAATGCTATGTGTTAACTGTTATGGTTTTGATGTTTATTTAGGGGTCCATATTCATGTTTTAATTGTGATATCCTTTCTTTGTAGTGAAACCCCTGAAGAAGGACTATTTTAAGTCCGAAATGCATTGGGCATTATGAGACTTGCTACTAAGGATGTATCTATGTATTTTGACGTGTACAGAAAAAGGCTCGGATGAGCATATCTAGGACATGAGAAGTAAAGAAATGCATAAACATCTCACGTGTGAAAAGAAAGTTCAACAATAAATGAAGCATTCGTAAATCTGCTTGAGTTCCTCGTTTACTTTTGCTAAAAACGTAATATCTTTGTATTATCAATTGGGACAATCCCATTCTAAAGCTGTGCACCGGGTGCAGCAGTGAAACTTCGCTACTGTTTCCCGGTTCAAATTAGGCCCTGGCAGGCGACGTTTTCGTCCACGGAATAGTGTTTCCAGCGGTCAACTGCTATCTGCATGACTCTTAAGTGTGATATGCAGGAATATTTACTACTTGAGTTGTAGGTGTCTTTTAGTCCCCTCACCTGAGATTCCCTGTTTTTATTTCACGGCTTTGATCCAGCGAAAGGCCAGGATAAACTTTTCCACACATCAACGTATCACTTACAATGGGCCCATATATGCATTTAGATTTCCTGACTATTTTGCTGGGGGTTAGGTTTTATTTTCTTTGATCTGAGTTATTCTATGCCTAACTAATCTTCACAGATCAACACTCTTCCTTTGGACAATGGACCATTAGTCGAGTAGTTGATGGTAATATTAACAAATTCATTAACTTATCTTATAACGTCACAGTAAAATAATCACAGACTCCAGGTAAGATTCAATAGATTTTATCTACTAATTCAATCAAAATGAACGCTCATTTGTACAGATTCACAGTGCAAACTCCATTAACTTTCATGGGAGAGAAAAATTCATTTATCAAATAACATTGTAGTGTGGGGCAGAAAAACGCGTGACAATGTGGTAGGCGGTAAACTCTTTCAGTTGGTTTTTGGGGAAAAAGCTCTAAATCAAGTCCTTCAATTGTGTGTCTGGTGGCGATGTCGTCTTCAGGGGGATCGATTCTTCTCCCTCCTTGGCGTCTTCCTTAACTGGCTTCCCTCAGGGCTCCAATGCACAACGGAAAAAAAGAAAAGAAAAGGCACTGCTGTTAGTGCCTTGCTTTGGCACATAGGTGGGGAAGGGAGTGAGGATGTCTTCACCCGCCTATTTGGAAGTGTGCAGGGGAGGGGGAAACCGTCACCAAAGACAAGCAGGTCGGGGTCGGGGTCCCTTAGGTCGCAGCCTCTGTAAGCTGCAGGGTGTCAGAAGCCTGCGCGGCCCTAGCTGATGCTGTTTCCACCCTCCTCCGTGTTCCCAAGAGGCGCGCTCATACCTGTTCAAGCCACGTTCCTCCAGAAACGTGGCGGGGTGCTGAACGGGGTCGTTGGCCTCCGGGCTTCTCTGCATCTAATTTGTCCGGATCGCTCCAGGTCCTTCTTCCCTCTCCGGGCGTTTGGCGTCTCGGTCCCATCTCGGTAGTTCCACTCTCAGCCTCTTCCTCCTTCCGGGGATCACCACACCCATGATAGGTCCAGGCGGCCTTATCCGGGGCCGACGGTGCAGGATCCAACCACCAGGGGGCGAGGCTTATGTTGTCTGGCTGCAGAGTGTTAAAGGGCCAGTCCTGTTGGTCATGACACTCGCCTTGTTCGTCTCAGTAGCGGTCCATGATCGGGGGCTTTAAGGGAAAGTGAGGGTTGGGCCGGTGAGGTAAGGTGTGACACAACTGTCTGTGTTGGTGGGGGGCTGGTGCCCGACAAACATACTCAAATGCATTCAATAATTTCAATGCATTAGGAGTGGTAGATGAAGAGACAAAAGGACATAGTATCTCATACTTTATGATGAAAATTCAAATTCGCAACAGAAATCTATTTACCTAATAGAAGAATGGGAAACCCAACCAGTGGACAGAAGTCAGGAGACAAAGACTGTAGGACAGGTGCAGGATAGGTTTATACTTACTACACTTCTCTAGAACACGACGCACCAGAGCACATCCCTCTCTCACACTCTCTCCCTCCTCGATATTCTACCCAAAATCTTCAATCTAATCAGGCTGTTTTTCAGTATTTCAATGTTCCCAGTCTGTTCTTCTCAGTAGCATTTCTTGCCTACTCCTCACTCAGCATTTAACAACTCTTCTTAGCAGCAGTGGCTCAGCGCTCTTAACCTTAAGTCGTTCAAATTATACACTTTAATTTTTCATGTCCCGCCCTCAAAGGTTGCCAATGTCTGTGAATCCTGAACTATGATTGAGCAGGGGCAGGGGAGTTGTCATCACTTCATGCGGTCATCTCAAAATCCTTAACTAATTCTTTATTTAGTAAACCCTTCCCACTTAATTTATTCAATTCTCATGACACTTCCCTTTTCACATATATTTCACATAATTGATAGATACAATTTTTATGTAATTTCCGCAGTTGAGGCTCGTCCTTGAGTTTAGGCAGACGATCAATGTCCTGGTCAGCGGGTCATTCCAGGGTCCTAATGCGCAGACTCAGCTTGCGTTACGTTTCACCCGCCATCTTGTCTTTCGGCTTAGCATATCAGTCCCAAAACGTTCACTATTGACGAAAGAATCATAAACAAATGTTAATTTCTCAAATATGTTATCACTGTTTACCTTCCCCTTCTACTCTATCCTATGTTATTTTCTTTATCGTTAAGCAACGCATCAGTAGTGAAAAACCTATTTTAAAATTCAGGCAAGCATATGCCAGGCATGCGGTACCTCGAGACCTATAGTCAGCCACTCTTTGCACATGCGTGACAGTTTTTCTCTCGCATCGGGTTAATCACACGGTTAGCTACGCAGGACGAGTTTGCACATGCGCAAATGGATTTTCGGTTTCAAGCAGGATTTTAGTTACACAGCAAATTATTTTTTGTTATTAAATCAAGCAAAAAACCTTTTCCCCGTGTATGAATTTCTTATGTACGTTAATTTTCTTTCAAGTCTCTATTCCAACTTGTTAGTACATGTTACCGAGAGGTTGACTTGAGCAAGTTTCTTTTCTTTAAATCCTTGCTCCATCAGCTTCATTGTGCCAATTTAGAAAGGCCGGCTATTGCTCTAGACAGGGTTTGCTTTTGAGTTCTTTCAATCTTTATTTAACATTATTCAAGCGGTCAATATAGGAGGCTCTTTGGAAAATACTCCCTGTCATCACTTATCCAATCCTATTTATTTCTGCACATGCTTTTTCCAAACTGGTGGGAAGTTGCATAAGTGGGAGTCCCTCTAGGAGGAGCTTTCCATGGTTTTGATTTTTCTATCCACATTTTCTTTACTACACTCCCTCATTCCCAATCAAGTACATACTTAAGTGTCGGGCAGCCTCGTTCTGAAGCTCATCCCGTGGAGGGGCGGGGTCAAAGGGAAAGAGTGGGACTGATCTCAGGGGTGGAGGTGGGGTTGTATAGTCTTGTTTGTCGGCTGATGCCTGTGCATTCAGAGACCTGTGATCTCAAACTGTTGAGACTCACAAACATTCTGGGGTGGCTCTATCACAGTACCTCTTTAATTCACACATTCATCTGTTCAACTCTGAATTAGGCGTTTATGAGAGCATTCAGGAAAGGACTCAAGACCTGGCTGTTTGAACTAATTGAGCACCGCGAAGCAGCTAACAACTCCAGCACTTAAAGACACTCACTGGTGATTTGCCACACTTTACAAATCCTTGATTGATTCTGTTCTTATATGGTGGGTCGATTGCACATTTTTAACTCCTAATATCCTGAGACTTCCCCCATACCTACATACACCAGTTTATACTGTCGTCATTATCCGGTCCTCACCTGTTGTGTCGACAAATCTTATTTTTTTGTCAACACAAAATGCCTTTAGGTGGTTGATAAACACAGTCAGATTTTAAGCTTTACTAAACTTTGAACACACTAGCTCTGTCTGACTTGATTGGCGAAATTAACACTGGGTCATTCTCCACTCAAGATCCCCTTGGAAAATCCTCTGTGTTACCTTTGATGCCTGGGGCTATTGTGTGAGTCCTGTCCAGCTTCCGGGTACCATTTCCTGACAAGTGATGAAAATTTCCTGTCTGCACACCAGGTTCTGTTAAAGAAAATCTTCCCACACGCCAATCAAAATCTACAATTTTATAAGATATGAAAGGTTAATAGTCTGTGAATCACAGAGTCAACTAGCCAGTGACTGCACTTCATGGGTAGATGAAGCAAGGTTCTCAAGCAATAGGAATGCAAATATTAATGCACTTATACTCTAGTAGGGTCATGTGATTTATTCTTTGGAAAATATAAGGAGGGTTGTAGCCTGAGGTCATGAGAACAAGTGAAACGACCCTAAAATGGCAACAATAATATGCAAACAATTCAGCTCAGCAAACTAGGCAAATTATGGGCCCTTCCTGTGGTTAATGTTAGTAGAAGCAAAAATATATGGCCGACACAAGTTATAGTTATGCTAATAAAATGTAACATATTGCACCACTACCTAATGCGAAAACCTGCTGACATTTGCAGAGCAGAATGTGTGGCCAGGCTGCAGGACAGGTGCTGAGTTAAGAGTGGGTTGGACACAGATGAAGTGAACTCTAGCTGCTTCTGCACTCCTTCGCCCTCAGTGCAAGGTCTGTGAGAGGCCGATCCACGGGCCTACATCCTCCTAAACACAGCAGAGCAGTCTCTGGACTCAGCGCCCCTCCATCTTCAGCACCAGCCAATCCTGGACCCGCGCTCTGATGGGAATAGATTGTGTGCTGTTGTCTGGTTGGGTGGTTGGTTAGGTAGTAATATACATGATGATGTCAAGGGTGAGCTGATATGTGAGTTCACCAGTGATGTCACTACTGATATAAATTGTGATGTCATCTGTGATATTGTTTTAAGGTCCTGTGGAGAGCACTCAGTGCATTTTAACAGAGCGTTAAATGATACACCCTGTCCTCTTGTCCTCATAACCAACATCACCGACCATCGGGCATGGCTTGTGGGCACTGTTTGAAAAGCGTTTGCTTTGTTCACTTCCTGTACCTGTCCCAGTGGCCCCAAAATCCATACAAAAGGCTTTCATCTTTGTACAGCAAGCTAGCTGCATGAGCAGTTGGCCAAGGCCTTATCATGTGTTGTGGTTCAGCATCACGCCCAAGTGCCGCTGTGAGGGTTGAGGGTCACTCACAGTGGTTGGGGGTGCAGGAACACGAAGAAACGTGGGACCGAAGGCCACGCCCAGTGTCCACTGCAGGCTGCACTTGGCTCAAGATCGCGTGCAGTGGAGCCAGGCGCAAAGCTCTGGGAACAGGACTTGGCAAAAGACAATGCATCGCACTCATTGCCTACTGCACATGAGCACAGCTAAAGCACTAGGAAAGAGGACTCTTGAGACTGGCTGCTGCCCCGGTGTCACCAATGCAATGGTCATAGTGGCATGATACCCTGGTAGCCGTTTGTCTGGGAGGGATAGGGCAGCTGTGCACCTCAAAGGCACAAGATTTCCTGTGTTGGGGACGAGGCCAAGTAGACCACCCCCGGTTCTTGAGGACAGTCAAGGGAATGAACTGGGGGGAGCAGGGCGTAGCGGTACATCCCACCTCAGCCTCGCCCATGCTGTATTGGGGCAGAGCCTCAGAGAACGCTCCCCATTCTTTGAACAAGGCCCGGGTATGTAAGTAGCTGAACAAGGGCCACAACTCTTCCCATCCCTTAGATAATGTTGGCTAGGATTAAATGTAAACGTGTCACCCAGTCCTCCCATGCCATTGGGTAATCTTTCAGTGTTTAACCCCATGCCTGCTCATGACGGAACCACGCCGGCATGAGCAACGGGCGGCGTGTGCTTATGATGGCGTTGTTCCATCATGCGGTTGCTGCTCCGCTCACGCGGCATTAATTCCCCACCTGTGCGTGTGAATTAATGAGCGGGCGGGGCCGTGAAGGAACCACGCCGTCATGAGCAGATGCCGCCCGTGATTCATGACGGCATGGTTCCGTTACAAGCACAGAGGCGCCGCGCTTATCATCCTCCCCCCCACCCCCGCACCGCAGCTAAATTTGTGCCCCGGCCAAGGGGTTAATTTGTACGAGTGTTTTCCAGTGCTCAGCACCGGCACTTAATTGTCCACACCCGTAATTATGACATTCTGCCACAAGGCGGCACAGCTCATCTAATTTAGAGAGTAGCAGAACAACGGTTGTTTATGAATACAATATATATTAAAAAATACTAATATCTGCCTTCCCAGCCATTCCTTTCGCTTCTGGGACCTGGAATAGTCTGAACTTTAGCACGTGCAGGAGAGAAATGCTCGGTAGTTGTTTTGGTGCAGTCATTGGTAGTGATAACAGGCGCAACGGGTTGTGCAAACAGCAGTGGTCTCTTGGTCAGGGCCCTGGCATTTATTATTTTACAAACAATATTTAGTATTTTAACACTGTCATTTTCTTTACCTACGACACTCACTTTTGCAAAATCGGAAAGGCACACATTGGCAGAGTACTCTATCTTGATACATTTAAAGTATTCTCTACTCTTCACACAATCACTATTTTATATTGTCTGTGTGCTTTTATGACTCACATCTGGCCAGCATTCAAAAACTACCATTTATTTGAATTCCTCCTCGCTGTTTTTTGATTGACTACTCAACTTTACCAGCACACACCACTTGAACCTGTGAGTTGTTGCTCAATAGTTACTTTCACTGATACAATTTGCTTTTCTACACTTTTGGTTATGTCTTTTGGTTGAGTGATGGATCTCTATGGTGAAGAAGTTTGTTCTCTAAGAAGGTTTTGGTCTACAATAATAAAATAAGTCACATTATGCCTCTAAGACGCGAAACATCCCAATGTACTTTTCATTTGGTGTGTGTGGATATTGGTGCTGTGTATACACTGCAATGCTCCATCACTATACGTGGCTCATTGGTAACTTGAGCAGATTGGCAGCCTCCATAAATTCGTTGAATCCTCCAGCTGCTGTTCCACGGGGTGGAGAACTCTGAGGCAGGCGGCAGATCCTTCTCCTACCTCGCCGCCAAGGCCTGGAACACCCTTCCTACCCACCTACGGCAGACCGAAGACCTACTAGCCTTCAGAAGACTCTTCAAGACCTGGCTCTTCCAGCAGTAGCAGCAACCCCCCTCCCCTCAGCGCCTTGAGACCCTCACGGGTAAATAGTGCGCTCTACAAATAGAATGATTGATTGAGGCACGCCCTCCAACACTATTTTAACACTTTGTTACTACAGAGTTATGTAAAGAGCGCTATCTCTTTAACGTTATTAGTAGGCCTGAGTGGAATTTTTACGAACTGCCACCCACCCACCTATTGTGTTTGCAGTGCCCCGTCTTTTTAATTCAATGTGGCAGAGTCGAAGGGGATTCTTAAGACTATCATTGTAGGTAGTAATCTTCTCCACTGAGCATTGATTCGTATTTTACCATTATTATTTTTTAAAGTATTTTTTAATGTTTTTAGCTGTTCTTATACTTTTAAACGAATAACTATATATTAGTGTATTACTCCTTTTCCATTGGTGGTATAGACAGTTAATTGATCTAATTTAAAAAAATGTTTAAAATTGTCTTTTTTACTATTTGTATTGTTTACTTTTTATGGTTTGTAATGACCGAAATAAAGTTTTTGGAATTGGAATTTCAATTATGCTGGAGTAATTGGAGTAATTCGGTCATTCCGTATTACTCTTTGACAAGCAATTACCAATAATTAAGCAATTACTCCTGCTCACGTATTTTGGGGGACAAAATCTTACAGCGAGAGCACATTTAGCAAGCACGAGGGGCTGCGTTCGCTGTCATTGTCTCATAGCATTTAGTGCTATTTTGTACATAAGGATCCCTTTTACGCTAAGAAAATAGCGTTAAATGATGGGAGGAGTTGGGAAACAATCCTACTCCAAGAGCATATTTAGCAAGCTTGAGCAGTTGCTCTTGCTCATTATTCTTCTTCTGTTGTATTTAGTGCTATTTATTAGCGCAAAATGCATCTATTTAGGGCAAGAAGGAGCATTTTTGAGCTAAGAAACAGCACTAAAAGCAGAATTACTCTACTTGTGTAATTCCACATAGTCTTGCAAAAATAGGGAATAAATGGGTGTGGATAAGGGAAGATTATAGAGGGGTTTAGGTAGGAACATGCAAATAATAAAACACACCCACAAAATAGTAAGGTAATTGCAATCCTACAGTATAGCAGTCCTCCTAGTATCAAAACAGGCTGAAGTCAGGACCTCTATTGACTATCTTGAATGAGCTGGGTCTCATTAGCTCATAATAGATACAGCTGGAGTTGGTGCTGGTCTTCTTGAAGGTGACGTAGCACAAACTGGCAACAGCCAGAAGCCCAGAGCATCAATAAATGGAAAGTCAACACAGACAGTTTTAGTAGGCTGGTGGAGCTTCGCCTCTTTGTAGCCAGAGAATGCCACGGAAATATAAAAATAATTTGGGATAGATGGACACAATACAGGACCTCACATGAGCAAAGAGGAAGAAAAGTGGAAGAACAAGAGGAAGAACAAGAAGAAACAATATGCGGTAGATTGACACAACACCAAGGTCTCACATGAAAGAGAGCAACTCGTAAGGTCTGCTACACAGTAAATAGTTGAATTTTCTGATACTGTCTTGATTTATAGGTATGTGACAGTGTGATGATGAAAAGTATGGATCCTGCCAACAGATCAATTTTCCTTATTAAATTACTAGCAGCCTGCCCCAGCGTTGCCCGGGGCAGAAGGGGGCTGGGGGCAGCATTTCAGGCTTGCGTGCACCTTACCTCAGCGCTTGCTCCCAGTCGCAGAAACCCAGGCCCCCGCTCCAGTCCGCCTCACTTCACCGCCCCCCACCACTCTCACTTAAATGTCTGCACCAAATGTGAAAGCCGTTTTAAAACCTATCATTTATTTTGCTATCCCGCTCCAGTCCGCCTCACTTCACCGCCCCCCACTACACCAAGCCAGTCTACACGCCCCGCTGCAGTCCGCTATCCTGCTCCATTCTGCCTCCCTTACCGCTCCTCCCCGCGTACTTCACTGCTCCTCCCCGCGTTTCACATACCTCATGGCGCTGCAGTCTTGCTACGTTCTCCGCTCCTCCATCCGCTGTTGTCCTCCATTCCGCTCCAGTCCGCCTTACTTCACCGCTCTACCCCGCGGTTCACGTACCTCATTCCCTCCAGTCTGGCTAAGTTTTCCGCTCCTCCCTGCGCTGTTGTCCGCTTCTCCTCGCGTTCCTGTCCTCCCATGATGTCAGCACGCACGTTGTTAGCACACACGGCCTACTTCTTAGGGACTACTTTTTTTATTGTTTATTTTTTAAATAACGTTTATTTTCTTTTTTTTTATAGCCTATGTCCATCTACTGGACCCCCCCTTTCCAACGCTGTATTGGGTGTTGCGATTGGTGGTGTACTTTTCGAGTTTACCTGGCTCAAAGGACACAGTTCTCTCTTTATAATAGTAGTATAGATTTCCTGTTTAGTACTAGAGTCCAGTAAAAATGTTTTTATTTTAATAAAAAACAGGCTCAAATCTACTCCAGCCAAGAGTTGAGGTAAGTCATGCACCACACATGGCCAAGCACATCCCTGTAGAAATCAATGGAGGCAAGGAATAACATCACCATGTTGGGAAAAATAGGAAAATGATTTGAAAAATATTTTGAAATAAAAAGGCTTCATCAATGCAACACACTTTGCTTTGCAAGGGGCGTGAATATGAACAATCAGAACTCTAACACACCCATCAACAGGTGAAACTATTTTCATCATCAACCAATTACGCACAGACTGCCCGCATGAGAAAGTAAGACACAGACAAAAAAATGTTTCACAATGTAGGTGAATATGTCTTCTGCTTTGCCCCTATGTTACATTTATATATGCTTGTAATTGAGAGTGTTATCTTTCACCCTGTGTTCTGATTCTGTAGAATGTTCCTGTAGAACAGGAAATTGCATGTTAGGCAGTTGACTGGAGACAGCCTTGCTGTATGTTGCTGTGCTGCTTATCTCTATAATAAATTTATATATATAATTTATCTAAGCCCAGTTCTTTTACCCTCGTTTTGAGGATAAAATATCTAAGGAGAGAGGATTTACTAACATGTGCTGCAAAGAAGGTTGGTTATATGTAGACTAAGTACCTTTAAGTGCAATGTGTTGTTATTAAATTTAATGTGGTGTTAGGCAAGAAGATAGGAGAGTGATGTCTGCCTATCGGTGACACGTAGAGGAGAACAGAGAGGATGACTGGTGACACAAGAATGAGTTACAATAGGGAAATGATGAGTTCTTACCTGGCTATACCTTCGGCTCCCTCTGAATTAACAGTTCATACAACAAGAACTGGATGCATGGTGTTAAGGACATGGTCTCATGGGCATGACACAAACAGATTCAAGGTCTGCCTGCAGGGAGAGCGTCAGTCACTTGTATCCTGGAGAAGTTCATCTTCGTCCTGCAACATTTTCTTGAGGTCCCTCAATGATGCATGTCACCATCAATACATTAATAATAATAATAAATGAGTTTCTAAAGCGCATGGTTATACTGCCCAGTATGTCCCCATGCTGCAGCTAGTTACCCGTCCCTGGACAGGCATTATATGTGAAAGAACCAGGGGCCAGATGTAGGTAATTCTATTTTACCGACTCATAAATACCGAATTTTACCGATTCGGTATTTATGAATCGGTAAAATAGAAGGTGGGAGATGTAGGTAACATCAGTATTTGAAATACCGATTCTGTAAAAATCGATATTTACCGATTCTGTAATTACAGATTCGGTATTTCCCATTGATTCCTATGGGCTTTGAAGCCCATAGGAATCAATGGGAAATACCGATTCTGTAATTACAGAATCGGTAAATACCGAATCCTGCAAGGGTGAAAGGGGTGTCACTTTGACACCCTCTAGCACCCCAAATACAGGCATGTGTGCCATGTGGCACACACAGACATGCCCTAAGGGCACTTCTGTCTGTCACATGGCATAGGTGTGCATGCACACATGTGCATGCACACCTGGATTCGGTATTTTACCACCCAATTAGATTGGGTGGTAAAATACCGAATCTGTAATGCCTTTGGGACTCAGAACAGTCTCACCTACATCTGGCAGTTACAGAATAGGTAAAAATACAGATTCTGTATTTTACAGATTCGGTAAATTTACTGATTCGGAAAAATTGGCCCCCTACATCACAGATACCCATTTACGGGTCGGTAAAGGCCGAAATCGGCCGTTACCGGTCGGTAAATAGCCTCTTACATCTGACCCAGGTTTTTTATTTATTTCGGAAGATCCCCTCCGATGGTTCAGACCTGAGTGACTGCGGAAGGTCATTCCAGAGTTTAGCAGCCAGCCATCTGAAAGATCTTCCCCCTATCCGCGCTCTTTTGATTACTGGTAGTTCTAACCTTCCTGTTCCCACAGATCTCAGAGCCCAGGTAGGTATGTAAGGGGTTAGTAGATTGTGGAGGTAGCTAGGGCCCTGCCCCTGCAGGATACGGTGACTAATGCAGAGTGTTTTGAACACAATTCTCTCCCTAACCGGGAGCCAGGGTAGCGTTGCAAGAGCGTTCTTGGATGGAGATTTTCTGGGCAGCCTCAGAACCAGGCGAGCTGCCACATTTTGAATGCCTTGCAGTCTTTGAACACACCTCCTATTTGCCCCAAGGTACAGCGCATTCCCGTAGTCCATGTCACCAGTGCATGGACCAGCGTTTTTCTGGCAGTTGCAGGGGGCACATCTAGTGTCTTCCGGAGGACCTTCATTATTCCGAAAATTTTTCTGGCAACCACCCTGGTGTGGTGGTCGAAGGAAAGTTTCGGGTCCAGCCATATCCCCAAGTTCTTAACCTGTTCCTTGGGATCGGGGGTGGAGCCCAGGCACTGGGGCCACCACCTTGAGGTCCATATAGACAGAGTCCTGCCAACTATTACAACCTCTGTCTTGTTTCCATTCAATTTAAGGCAATTGCTAGCCATCCAGACCTCTAGCTCCTGTAAGCAAGTGGAGAAATTGGTGCCTGCCTTGTCATGGGCTTGCGATAGGGATACCACTAATTGCTTGTCATCCGCATATGACACGACACTAATGTCGTATTTTGCAATTAGGTCTGCTAAGGGGGACATATATAAATTAAAAAGGGTGGGACTTAGGATAGACCCCTGGGGCACTCCTTGTGTCAGCCTGATGCTTTTCGAGTAGAACGGCCTCTGAGACACTTGGAAGCTCTGATCTTGTAAGAAGGATCTCATAAATTCCAAGGCCCATTTGTCCAGCCCTCCTTTTTTGAGGCATCGCAGGAGCAAAGAGTGGTTGACGGTATCAAAAGCGGCACTGAGGTCAAGCAGCACCAGCACCACTGTCTTGCCGTCATCTGCATAGCTACGTATTGTTTCCGTAGATACCAGCAGAGCTGACTCCGTTGAATATGAGGCCCGAAAGCCTGACTGAGTGGGATGTAATATGGTGTGCTCATTCATATACGAGGTTAGTTGTATGTTAACCGCCTTCTCTGCGATTTTGGCAAAGTATGGAAGGAGCGAGACTGGTCAGTAACTATCCAACTGGCTTGCCTTCACCCTTGTTTATTTCTTAATTGGGATGACAACCGCCTCCTTCCATTGCCTAGGGACCGCTCCTGATTCATAGGAGAGTCTCAGGAGGTGACCAATATAGGAAGCCAAGATTTCCATACTCTCTTAGGGTCTTAGGTTTCGTGTGGTCCTTGGGTGAGCCGGGTGTGAGCAAGATTAGGCAGGGTGTGTGTGTGATGAAAAGGTTTATGGTAGGCTGTGCCTTGATGCTATCTCGCTCGGCCACTGGGAAAGGAACTGGCCGGGCCGGGCAGGTTCGGCAGTTTGGAGATGGCCTGGTACACTGTTGGAGCGTTATCTGGAATGAAAACACAGCAACTCGATTGGATCAATTTACATACCCCACCTCGGTCTGCAAGTATGACATCTATTGCGACCCTGTTCTGAAGGGTCATAGGACGATCCGACTGGAGCTCAGCAGTCAAGTTACTAAGGGCACCGGCAGTTTCAACTACAGTGGATTTAACCACCCTTGTCAATTGCCTTATGTTCCTGCTGTTAACCATTGGTCCCCAGAACGGCAGAAAAACCTTTACGAAGTCCCCAAATTCTTGCCCTGCAGTGTCTTCTTTACTGAAGACACCTCTAACTAGCCTTGTCTTATGGTAATCTGCCGCAGCTGTGTAGGTGGGAGGCAGCAGGAACGAAACAAAACATGTGCCCGAAAAGTCAGGGGGCAACCATGTATAGGCTCTATCATGGCAGATGAAATAGGTACCCTTAGCTGCTAAGAACAGAGGGGAAGTCTGAGATGCAAAAACATATGTTTCAGTGCAGATGCTTTTCCCTAGCTGAGCTCTGGGATTCTTGCCAGTACCTTGCAGACACAGGTGACCCTGATGGGGTACAATCCAGATCGGGGAAGATCTCTTAGCTTGCTGTTTCTCACTCAGAGTAGCTCCATATCCGGTCACATTCCATCCTATGTATACTAGTGTCTCATCTCTACGGATAGTCTCATAGGAAATATCTTCCTTAATCATGTCTACTATACCCTTAACTAGAGCACTATTCTTAGGATTGTCTGTTACACAACGTAGGGGGTAGACTTCATGTGCATAGATGAACATCGTTCTGTATGCCCACACAGAACCATTGTGGCTAAATGGCAGGACCAGATAGGGAATACCTTTATCCGTTGTGTGAGCATAAGACCACACACCCAACAGTTAGTCGTGTTCATTACTAGTTGGTGTTGGTGCAAAAGCTGAACGAAGGAGTTATTAATAAACTCTAATCTCCTAGCGGATTCATGTTCAGGAAGGGGTTGAAAAGAGTGTGGGGAAACAGTAGAAGGAGGAGGTATGGGCGATGTAGTGGGTGCAAATGTTACTCGAAAAGAGAATAAAACATATCCTATTAAAAATATTATTACACTGAATAACATGAAAATGCACAATATCAAAAAGCTTTTCTTGGTCATCATTTTACATATTCTGCTTTTAAAGTTCATTTCTTTGGCAGGTCTCTCCACCTCGAAAAACTCCATCCTCTCTAATATGCTGCTCGCGATGGTTGGGTGTTCTATGCTAAGGAATGCTTCTGTCAGTCCAGGGCAACTACCTTAGACCAACCAGAACTGTCGACCTAACGTCTTCAGCTGCACCCCAAAGACTTTGGGCAACCGCGACCCTACAGCGGAACCCGGATGGTGGTTCGAAAAACAAAAATAAAAAAGTTTCTCAGATGGGAGAGCTGCACTTTCAAAAATAGCAAAGGAAAGGAATATCTTTTTATTAGTTCATAGTTCTCGGCCTCAGATTGTATCTTTGTTTTCCCGGTATTGTCTGGTCTTGGAACAAGAGTTCAGGTTCTGTAGTGTCCAATCGAATAGACGGCGGCACAGCTGCTTGCAAGAGATTGTCACTTTCTTGTTCGGAAATTGTTCCTTTTATACGTGCATCACTGAAAGGTGAAAAACGAGGCACAGTTTCAGTCTCTGAGTCAGCTACACCCTCCTGGACCCACCGGTCGTACGGCAGAGGCAAAGGGACCCTCTTACAATGTACACCGTGGATCCAGTGCTTTTTCCCTTCTACTCGAATGGCTGATCTTGTTGACAGAAGGACGAGGTGAGGGCCGGTCGTTCTTTGTTCGCTGAAAGTTCTTCTCCAACACCCAGGATCCAGGTTCGATGTGGTGACCTGGAGCTTCAGAGGCTTGAGGCAGAGTATCGTGAACCTGTTGGTGTAAAACACGCAATTTAGCCGTCAATTCGTACAAATAGTCAAGCAAAACAGGGTGTTCGATTTCACTGAATTTGGTGGGCCTTGGCACTCCCCATATGTTGGCCGGGCGGCCGAAAACTATTTCATAAGGACTAAGTCCCACTCGCGAATGCACAGTCATTCTGGTTGATAGGAGTGCTAAGGGTAGAGCGTCAGGCCATTTAAGACCAGATCTCGCTTGAATTTTGGCCAGTTTTAACTTTAGTGTGCCATTGTAGCATTCTACTAGTCCAGCTGATTGGGGGTGATTTACAGCGTGAAATTTCTGCTGGATGCCTAGCCCTTCACATACTTTCTTCATCACATGACCCACAAATTCACTCCCATTGTCACTCCAGACCATTCTCGGCATTCCAAATCTAGGGAAGAACTCTTTCACAAGGGCTTTAGCTGTGGATAAGGCAGTGTTGTCCTTTAGGAGGTAGGCTCTCACCCATCTTGAAAAGGCACAAACAACAACGAGTACGTATTTTAAATTGTTGCACCTCTCCATGTGGATGAAATCTAGCTGCAAAACCTCGAACGGATAAGTAGGAGGCTCAAAATGAACAGCTGGAGTTGGGGTTCCCCTACCAGGATTGTATTTCAGACACACCATGCAATTCTTGACCACGTTTTCTGCACACTTGGGAATTCCAGCATTTTGCCATACTGGAGCCAACAACTTGCAAATCCCTTTCACACTGATGTGAGCCATTCCATGGGCCATTGTAACCACTGCAAGCACATACGCATCGGGTAACAACCATCTCTGATGCTCTGACAATTCAATCCAACAACCATTGGCATCCATTTTACCCGTACTTTCTCTCCACACACTCAATTCTTTCTCTGTAGCTTCAGCTTGAATAGATTTCACACTCTCTATCGTGTCTTCACACATTCCAACGTCACCAGTCCATCTTGCAGGGCCCGCAACATACATTCGACTCATCACATTCCTTGCTGTTTCTTTCGCGATTTCGTCAGCAAATGCATTTCCACGACCAACATCATCAGTCACCTTCTTGTGTGCGCTACATTTCACAATCGCAACTTGCAACGGCAAAGTAAGTGACTCGAGAAGCTCATTCACCAACTGACCATGCTGAATCTTAGCCCCATGCGAAGTCAGGAACCCACGTTCTTTCCACAATCGTCCAAAACTGTGAGCCACACCAAATGCATACTGGCTGTCGGTATAGATGGTCACTTTCATTCCTTTCGACAACACACATGCTCTTTTAAGTGCAATCAACTCTGCTGCTTGAGCTGAATTATGTGGGATACATGCAGCCTCGACAATCGTATGCAAAGTCGTGACAGCATATGCTGCAGTCGTATCACCATTCGGAAGCTTGAAGCATGAACCATTCACCCATAAGGTACCATCACACTTTGCAAGGGGAGTATCCTGGAGGTCTATTCTCCCTTTCGTTTCTTCTTCTGTTCTAAGAAAACAATCATGCTGTTCAGAAGTATCTAACTCTGTTACAATTGGCAACAACGTAGCTGGGTTCAGTGTGTTGCATCTTTTTATATGCACATGGCTCGCTAACAATGTTAACTCGTAACCTGACAATCGAGCACTAGTTAAGTGCTGTGTCTTGGTTCTGTTTAACAACGTGTCCACTGCATGTGGAACCATCACAACTAACGTATTATTCATCACTAAACCAGCAGACTGTCAAATAGAAACAGCTGCTGCCGCTGTTGCTCTTAAACAACTCGGCAATGCTTTAGCTACCGGATCCAAAGTCAACGAAAAATACGCGCATGGACGCTGCTTGTCTCCGAACAACTGTGTCAACACTGATAATGCACAACCTTCTTTCTCATGGACATACAATGTAAAGGGCTTACTGTAGTCGGGGGTACCCAACACAGGAGCCGAACATAATGCATTGCGCAATTCCGAAAAACTTTTCTGACACTCTTCAGACCATGGGACGGGATTCGGTGTATCCTTACAAGTTAATGCCACCAAAGGTTTGGCCAGCAAGCAAACATTTGGTATCCATTGCCTGCAATATGATGTAATGCCCAAGAAAGCACACACTTCTCTCTGTGTTCTTGGCACACTCAATTTTGCTATTGCCTGAATTCTTTCTGGGGTCAGTTTCCTTCCCTCCTTCGATAAGAGGTGACCTAAGTAGGTCACTTCTTGTCGACAATATTGCAATTTTGAGAGAGACACTTTGTGATGCAAATCACACAAATGACGCAACAATGACAACGTGGCTTCTTTACAGATTTCCTCAGTATCTGCAGCAACAAGCAAATCATCTACATACTGAATAAGGGTAGCGCCATCAGGTAAAACAATCGTATCAAGCTGTGTTTTTAGAGCCTGATTATATATCGATGGGCTTTCACAGTAGCCCTGGGGAGCGCGTTTGAAGCGGAAGCTTCGACCTCCTAAACTGAAGCCGAAAATATCCCTACTCTCCTCGGCAATCGGGATACTGAAGAAAGCATTCTTCAAGTCAATCACCGAAAACCAGGTCGCGGAAGCTGAGATCATAGTCAATAGGGCAGTTATATCAGGAACAACTGGAAATTGTGGCACAACTATTTTATTCACCTCTCTAAGATCAATCACGAATCTGTAAACAGGTGGCTGGGAAGGGTCAGTATGCTTCAATACAGGCAGAACAGGAGTATTGCAAACGTTCCCTCTTGTCTCTTCAATCACATCTTTTTCAATCAGATCATAAATGATCGCTAGCAAAGCTTTTTCACCTTCACTAGAAATTTTGTATTGGGGAATGCGTGGCATTTTAACATTGGCTTTCAATGTCACAACATATGGCGGTATTTCCAAAAGACCTACATCATTAGGACCAGTAGCCCAAAGAATATCAGGAAGAAACGACAATTCTGTCGGAAGTTTATCCCTCGATAAATACATTGGAGAAACCACTTTCTTACCCAGTGTAAGTTGTACTCCAGAAGGAGAACAATACAAAGTCGCATACAATCTTTTTAAAAGGTCCAGTCCTAACAAGTTTTCACCACAACCTGTCGTTAAAATAAAGGGTGCTTCAAATTCGCAAGGTCCAACGGAAAGGGACAAAGGGTCAGAAATCGGATTTCTAACTGGGGCGCCAGAAAAACCTACTGATACATTCGTTTCGCCAGACAAAGGTGCGCCTGGGAGTTTAGAGTGCATAATAGAACTCTTTGTAGCACCAGTATCCAACAGAAAAGGTTCTGACACACCTGATGTAATCACCTCAACGTAAGATCCAATCTGATCTACTGGAACTGAAACAACTCCCTCTCTTTGTCTACGGCTGTCCTAGCAATCATTACCTTCCATATGCTCATCTTCTGCATAGTAATCATCAGCGTAGTACTGAGCTGTCCTACCAGACGCGTTATTTTGCTGATCAAAACTATTCATTGAATTTTGAGGCGGAAAGGAACGTGCGTTCTGGGGGAAATTTCCACGTCCTCTACCTCTGGGAGCTTGCCGAACACCTCGACCTCTTGAGCCAGAAACACCATTTCCACGCTGTAACAGAATAGGACAACTATACTTGAAATGGCCCTCTTCCTTGCAATATGAACACTGATTAGGACCTACAGGAACACGTGGTTGAGTATACTCGACTCTTTGCGAGTTCCTCTGAAACTGTTGAGGCTGCTGATAGTTATTCTGACCACCACTATTCTGACCACCACGTGGCGGATACGCTTGCTGTAACAGAACCTTCGTTTTTAACTCTTTCGTTTTCTTCTCTGCTCTATCTTTCTCATCTTTGTCTCGATTTTCATAATACTGTGCAGTAGCCAGTATTTGTGCTGAAGAGGAAATGGCCCAAGAACTCTCTGAATCTTTTAACTTCTTACACAACTCGGGTAACAAATTATGCACAAACTTATCGACGAACAATCGTTGGCCACCTTCAGTACTCATATCTTGACCACTGGGGTCGACAAACGTTTCCTCAAACCTGGTGAAGAAATCTGACATTGTTTCATCTTTCTTCTGTTTGCATGCAGACAATTTATCCCAATTTACTCTCATGGCAGGCATTAAAGTTTTCATGTAATTAATGATCCTACCAGGGAGATCTGCTACTAAAGGCTCGGGTTTAGCACCACCAACTTGTCGGGCATCTGCAGCAGTAATATTAGCCCATGAGTCACCTAACTCCTGATCATGATCTGCATGACGAATCATTCCCCATAAAGGCTGTGGAACAACATTCCCAAACAACATGTCTATGTCAGCTAAATTCATAATGCAAGAACCTGCAGTCTGTGACAATTCCTTGTAATACCCTGCAGGATTTTTACGGGGATCAGGCAATGTCTGCTTAAGGGCCAAAACTTCAGCTCGTTTCCATGGGACATGTACCCAAACGCGCTGAAAATGAGCTGGAATAGCTGGGAGAACATTATTAGCACCAGCAGGTATTTCTTCCTTCCATACTGGAGGAACTTCTCTCATTGGGTACTGTCTTACCTTCTTTTTAACAGAAGAATCAGACTCAAACAATGACCGAGAAACACCTTCAGTCCTTATTGACAACAATGTCGCAACTGCTTTCCTAACATCTGAACCCACAATTGCGCCTTTCCCAAACTCGAACCTTACACAACACAACTCAGGCGTATTTGACTCCAAATCATTCTCCTCTCTATCCTCACAAAGGAAAGTACACATTTTGTCAAAAACGTACCTCTGCTTTGATGCTTCCCACTGATGGAAGACATCCATAACAGATTCTAGCTCATATCTTATTGGGTCGGTAACCCATTTATGTGCCAAATAATTCAATGTTTCCTTCTCCCTAGAATCAGGCAGTTGGATACGTAACTGTTTGCCCCTCTGTGTCAGGAGTTACACTTGTTGCACCAAAGAGAGGATATAGGAGACTAGTAACAGTACTAGCCACTCTCTGTCGAACAGAAGGGGAAGTCGATGAAAGGACAGGCGGAAAAGCAGAGTGAGGCAAGGCAGACGCAGAGGCAGTGTCAGGAGGAGTACCAGGAGTGGTAGTCGTTATAGTGGTCAAAGTTGTAGGAAGTAAAGGCAGAGCAGATGTCAAAGCTGGTGGCCCTTGAGGAGGCTGCACCGGAGGAATAGGAACCAACTGAAGAACAGCTGGTGGTTGTGGAGGAGCAGGAGGCAATACAATCAAAGGTTGCGCAGCTAAAGGTTGCGGAGGTGCCGTAGCATTCTGCGCATAAGGGGGTGGAGAACTTAATAAATGCGACATTAGGGGGTCTTTTTCGAGGTCTTTTGCTGCATCTTGCTGAAGAGGCGGCAAAACTGGATAACATTTATCGATTACCATTTTACGTTGCCTGTGTAACTGCTCACTCATCTGTTCCTCTTCGTTATCTTTGAACTGCATAGCAGCTTGCATTATCGAGATACCCCTTTCTCTCTTATTTTTCTTCGCTAATTTAATTTCCTTCTGTTTGGTTTCCTTACGCCATAGGCGGAAAGAGTCAAACATTGCCGGCCGGGCTTTCTTCTTGAAAAGTTTAACTTCGAGGTTATCTAAGATTTCCGTGTCAAAGCTACCATATTGGGGCCATTTTAAAACACCATCTTTTCTGGTGTATCGGATCCATACTTCATTATATGTGATGGGGCCTACTCCATGTTTCACATACAATTCATAAGTTGGAGTTCCAATCGGAGGAACCGGACACGAGTCCTCCAATCGGGAATCCCTGTTACTACCACAATAAAACAAGTTTCCAAGTCTGCTAAGACCAGGCATCTTCGCTCTCTAGTCTAGCTTCAAACTTCAAAGGATTATCGAATACGATAGTTTCGTGAATACACGAGTCCTTCGGCTTTGGTACTTGCAAGTTCCAAATCAAAGATCCCAAGGGGATACCCAAACTAAGAACCAACTAAGGACTGGGAGACGCTCCACTTATACTTAACTGAGGTATCGATGACGTCACCAGAAGACTCGTCTATCGTTTTGCTCTACCAAACATCAAGGGTCCAAATCAGGGCGATAGCCAGGGCAGCAGTCCTTCGTAGCAGTCGGGAAGCGGGGAACCTCGCAGCAAAGACTTTCGGACCACGTCGACATGCAGGGGTCGATGAAGTGGCGGCCTTCCTCCAGAATTTTCACACGAAGCTCCTTACGAACCTCTGGCTTGGACCGGTACCGTTGGTATCGCCCCACGTTGGGCGCCAGCTGAGGTACTGGGTTTTTCGGAACCCAGTGGTGTCAGGGTACACCCTAAGACCTCGGGTACTTTCCTGATTCAGACACAGAAACTCAGAGTCTTCTAGGTGAAGTCAAAGATCGAATTTATTGGCTGCAACCAAGTAACAGGCGTCCTAGAAGTACATCACGATGTATATTCTCAGGAGACTTCTCAATCTTACAAAGCCAGTCTTCTCTTTTTATACAAAATATTATGCTTCAGGCAAACATTCTTAGATTTACAGTAGACTATTCACATATTTTCACTACAAAAGAAAAAGCAGAGTCATGATGACAAACCCACATTTCAGTTCGTCCAGCCCACAACAAATTACCCGGAAAGGTCCAACATTTTCATCAGATATCGGTGGACCCCCAATAAAAACGGGCACCTCCTCCTCGTAAAGCAAATCGTAGAGAAAGAAACAGGGACAGGTGAGAGCAAGATTAGGCAGGGTGTGTGTGTGATGAAAAGGTTTATGGTAGGCTGTGCCTTGATGCTATCTCGCTCGGCCACTGGGAAAGGAACTGGCCGGGCAGGTTCGGCCTGGGGCGATGGTTCCAGCTTGCCCAGGTCGCAGAGAAGTCAACCAAGGTGTACGTGTCCTTTGGAATCATGTTTGGCTTTAATCATTGGCCTATGTGAGGGCAACTCACAAAATGGCTGCCGTACACAAAATGGAAGCCGAGGGTTCAGGACGCAAATTACGATTTCGAGGTGAAATCGTCACTCGAATATGACGAAAATGCTTGTACATAGTGTACCAGCCATTTTCGGTCTTTTGATTCGAAAATCGTCATACTACGACAAAGTTTATTACATGAGTCCAGAAATTTCAGAACCACAGGGGAGGTCCTGGTATATGTCCTTGAATATTCCAAATAATTCTCTGGACAAGTTTTCTGCCTGCTCAATTCTCGAGTTATAGTAAGTTGCTCGAGTCCTTCTTATTAGTTAGTGATATGTTCTGAGTTTTCCAGAGTTTTTAGGTCAAAGCCAAGGACATCAAGACTATGAGCCAACATATCTGAAAATGCCTTTCTTTGCCCATATTTGCCTTTTGGTGAATTGCCTATGTCTTCCTCAACATCACCCTTCTGCTTTTTAGTGTGTGGCTCACTTAAAGCATTATTAATTAAATCCTGCAGATCTATCCTAGAAATCTGCAGATGGTCATCATCTCCCAACTTTTGGACATGTTTTCTCTATTGCACAGCTTTCCCCCCAGGAGCAGTCGATACATCCTTGACACGCTCCCTAGCCACGCACTTTAAAAAGCAGGAAGTAAGCAGTTCCAGAGGTATCACTTCCTATTTATAGCTGTTTCTTAGCAACCTAGTCTCAGAAACCTAGAGACTAGGTTGCATAAAGAACAGCGCTCCGACTCCCCGCAGCTGCACGACCATGGAAGCACCGCCGCGGGGCCCGTGTGCTGACTCCAATTACAGCACTTGACCGTCCCACCCGCGGACCACACACACCACTCCCCAGCCAAGCAAAAGCACGGGGGACGCAGCCGTGGTCATGTGAAAATTACACACAGTAAGTGTATAGATTTACTTAAAGCATAATTACACTTATATAATAAACATAGCACGTCTCTTACCTGCCTCGGACAGGAAACACAGCCGACATGGAGGATGGAGGGAGGAGATTTTTTTGGGTATAGAAATAAACAAGCATTTGCAATGCAATAGGTCTCGCATGTACGAGAGTTTGAGCTATAGGCATTGTAAATGATAATGCTTTTATTTATGTGTCTTTTTTTTAAAACAGATAAATAAAAGGCACCGTCATTTACAGTGCCAAAAGCTTAAACTCTCGCAAATGTGAGACCTGTTGCATTGCAAATGAGTTTGTGCTATAATTTTTTTTAACGCATTAGTAGAGAGGGTGTCCTGCCTGCAGCAGCAGGCAGAACAAAGCTATTTGAGAAAATAGTGCTCAAAGGCTGTAATTAAAGCCTACCGAGTAACAACACATGTAACAGGGGGTGTCGCCAAGAGAGGTTACAAAATGAGACAAGGCGGTACTAAGGAGAGACTACTAAGCCTGCTGACCAATGAACAGCCACAGCTTACAGTGGACAATGATACAAGCCAATGAGAAATATGGGTGGAGAGTGGGCGGAGCTTCAAGTCCCTACCTGAATATAGCATGCCTCGGAGGAGCAGCACATGCACTGCCCAGGCTCCACCTAAAAATAGTGCCTCAATCAATCACAACGCGGTCAGTGGAAGGACAACAATCAAACTGAAGCAATCAGTACTTGGTCCATGCTTCATCCGAAAGAAGAAGATGTCAAGCCAGTACACGCTGGCCAATTAGTAGCCAGCAAATAAGAGTGACAATGAAACAAACAAATAGTACAAGAAGGGCGGGCTGTAAAGCCCTTGTTGCATTCAATGTCCCTCGCAAGGGAGAGTGCATGTGATGTCGAGGGTAAGACCTAGGAACTGCCAAAGTTCACTGAAAGGAAAGGAACCAGCTAGAGGCGATGGAGTGAAATTTCACAAACACTTTGACACAAAGAAAGGCTACACACTGCTGCTTCAGTATTAAACAATACATACTGCAAAGTAATTTTGCACAAAGGTAACAACTGGCATACATGGGGCTGAAATTCTGTAGCCTATTCAACTTCTTGATAGGCAGAAGTCATAACTAACCACCTTGTGCTAGAAAGATGCTGCCTAGATTAGACTCTTTGCAAACATACACCAATACTTAACTACAGCTTCTTCTTTCTGTACATATCCACCTAAAACAACACACACAAGAGACCTGATTATCAGTGCCTTGCAAAGTGTACAAGAAGGCATAAAGTTCCACTTGTACTATTGAGGCATGCAAGGTGGTAAAACGATAGCAAATACAGGGGCATATTACCAAGGGTGGCGATAGGCAATTATCGCCGGTTTAGCGGCCGTTTTCAGCCGCTAAGCGGCGATAATTCTATTGCTCTATTAGCAAGCTGTCGCTAACTGATGTTAGCGACAGCTTTTAGGCGATAGCGAGCGGTTTGGGGCCTGCTTTGCATGTTAGCGATATTTATCGCTAATGACATGCAAAGTGGGCGTACCCAACCTGTTAGCGACTGAAAGCAGTCGCTAACGTCGCTATCGCCTATTAGCAAGGCAGGCGTAGCGATGGAAATATTCCCGCTATTGCCAAAAACCAACGCCTGCTCAGACCAGTTCTTAGCCATTTTATCCAATGGGAGGTGGATAACATGGCTAAGAGCATTTTGTCGCTAATGCGTGAATATCGCTGCATTCTTAGCGATATTCACGCATTTCGCCTGATTTTTATCTCTTTTGAGATAAACCTTGCTAATAGCAAGTTATCTCAGCGATAAAAACCGGTGATGCGCGGCAATAAAAATATTGCCGCTAACCCTACTTTGCGATAAATATCGCTATTTGTTGGTAATATGCCCCACAGTTCCCACACATTATTCCACATTCCCAGGAGGAAAATACAAAAAAGGGTGCGAAACTGACCTAATACTGCGAGATAACCGTATTTCCCAGGCGGTGACTCCATCACTATAATTAAGCCATTTCAATGGGGTCATTAGTAGGTTTCCAAACTTCAGTAAGTCAGGATTTGAGTCAGCCAGTGAGCAGTCCAAGACAATTATTTAGGGGAAATTACCAGATGTATACCAGGCAATGAATGAGCACATACAGGGGTGGAGTGGGTATATGGGCGTGTATGTGAGCATCAGCTGTCCTGATGCATGCACATGCATTTGACACTGAAGCCTAAACTGGTCATGCGAGTCCTTACCTGGCCATACTGAAGCCGGGCCGGGGTATATGTCATTGTGAGTGGGTATTTAATGACTGTACCTCTTGATATTTAACAACACTTGGAGAGTGAAGGCACTACCAGTGCATATGAGGATGTTCCTGGCATGTGTGCTCTTTTCCCCTAGCCCATGTGGCATCAGACCAGTTGATACATGAAGCCAACTAACATAGCTGTTTGTTTTAGTATATTTTTTGTTATTTAATTACAATTGCATAAAGTCCTACATTTACTTCTGTTCAGGCGACATAGAGCTGCATGAAATGATGCAGCACTGCTTGGCATGAACGGGGGGGGGGAAGTGTGCAGTGTCAAGTTTGCAAGATTTCTGCGTAAATTAGGTTACTGGAAGGGCACGTTGTAAAAAAGCCATTTTAGTGGGATGCTCAGTAGGTTGACCAACTGACATGGGTGCAAATTCAGGACAGTGAGTGTAAAAATTCAGGATAAAGGGTCAGAATTCAGGACAAAAGTTCAGGACAGGAGGTAAAAATTCAGGACAAAACGTAAATTTTACAGACACATAAGAGAAGGTTGCGCAATAGTACGTAAGTAAGTAAATAGACAACTACTAAAGTACAAGTGAAAATAAGTTTATATTAGGTTGAGACAATTGTGCACTTCATGGTTTGTCAGTATGCACGCAGCTTTAAGCAAATGTGCAGGTCTTTTTGTGGTAACAAAACCGCCCCCACCTTTCCAGCTCCCAGAGAAAACGCCCGATGCCCGGTCCGGCCTGTCTGGCCTTGAAACCAACCTCCAATGGCGCCCATCATCTTCACATAGACCCCCTTTCATATGTGTTTAATTTCTTCTATATTGCTACTCATCCCTAGTATGTGGGGAAGAGTGTTGGGGTGCGTTACAACACTAACATATTATATAGAGACAATGACTCATATAAATGTGAAAGTCAATGTATAGGAAATGTTGCTTAAGATAACGGGGCTTACAATGTGTACTCATACCTTCATCCATCATTCAGTCTTTCACCATTCATTCTGTCCTTCCATCTGTGTGCCCATTCAAGTCAATATTCATCCATTTACAAACCTATCCATCACGTATCCTTCCATACATCATGTCACTCATCCATCCCTCAATCCACCCTTTTACTCATCCATCATCCATCCATCCACCCTTTTACCCTATCCATCCGTACACTCATCCATCCACTCTTCCACCCATCGATCCATTCACTCATCCATCCAGCCATTTACCTATCCAGCCATCCTTTCACTTACTCATTCATCCATCCAGTCACTCATCCTTCCACCCATTCACCAGTTCAGTCATCCATTTACCCATTCCCCTTTCTCTTTCAATTCCCATTTCACTCAGCCATTCATCCTTCCATCCACCCACCCATCCATCTACTCATCCACTCATGAATCCATCCATTGAACCTATCATTCACTCATCCTCCATCCTTTCTCTCATCCATCCACCCTTTCATTCCTTCACTCATCTATTCATCTATTGTCCATCTACCCGCCCTTTCACTCACTCATCCAGCCATACAGCTACCCTTTCACTCATCCGTCCATCCATTCACCCTTTCACTTATCAATTCATCAATCAACCCTTTCACTTATCAATTCATCAATCCATCCATCATTTCAATCATCCATACACCCATTCTCTCGCCCGTCATCCACCCTTTCACTCATCCATCCATCCATCATTTCACTCACCTAGCCAGCCATCCATCCACCCATCCCATCACTTACTTACTCACTCACCTTGTCACATTAATTATGAGACCCATCAAGAACTCCACCCTCGCTGTAGTTCCTAAAGCAAGGGGTGGGGTGGGTCCGTGTTCACTATGCCCCTGCACGTAGGCAATCTGAAAAAGTGGAAGGCATGAGTCATGCATGATGCACAGTGCCTGGACGTGGGGCGACTGTGACATGGTGTTGTTTCCAGAGCTTTAAGTGGGATGTAAAAACTAGGGGGGTCTCTCCAAAAAGGTGTCTAATTTAATAAAATGTGTGGCTTAAAACACATAAGCTAAAAATCTGTGCTTAATACAATGTGCTGCCCAACTGGTATTTTTGTTGCTTCTGTCATTGCGTCCAGATATATAATACAACAAGTAACGTTACACTTAGAACAAGTAACGCTACACCTACAACAAGCCAGAACTATTGGCTTTCTCAATGGTTGTTAGTTGCATAAAATAAAAAAGCAACAACCATGGCTGTTATACTATAACTATAATCCTTTCCTTGTGAACTTCTTTCACCGACTTCCTTTCCTTAACTGGATTCTCACCTAGCAGCAGCATGGGCGTTTTTGCACTTCCATGTGACAGAATGCCCTGCCCTGGACCGAGGCTGGAGGAGGCCACCACATGCTGTGCCGGCCCAGACTGACCCATTGTCATTCTGTATGTGGCAATCAGCCGCCCACAGAATGACAATGGGTGGGGTGGGGCTGCTCTCGTGCTCAGAGGTGTGCGAGGCAGCCCCATCAGGGAGCTGAGGCCTAACAGCCCTGTTCTGCAATGCCTAAAATTACGGACACAAGGCGTCCGTAAAAAGGATCCTCACGGACAACAGACGTGGGGGCAGATTTATGTCGGAGTTGCGCCATGTTTACGCCGCCGTTGCGTCACGCAATGGCGCGGAAATGTGGCGCATCCCTGCGACCTATTTACAACGTGACGCATCTAGGCAGATGCGTCACGTTGTAAAGCCCTGCGCCACATGAAACCTGCGTCAGGTTTCATGTGGGCGTTCTGTCGCAGGGTGGGCGTTCCCTCATAGGAAAGCCCCGTAAAACTGACGCAGTGAAATCTACAAGATTTCACTGAGTCAGTTTTATGACGCTGCTGGGTCCAATCCTAAGGAGTGACGCACCACATTATGTATGGGTGGCCTCTGTACATTGCAGGAGTTGCGTCGCACTTGCGACGCTACTCCAGCAATGCGCCGCCCGTACACCACAAGATGCGTCACGCATCTGCCCTTCCTTGCACCATGGTGCGCCGCATTGTAAATGCGGCGCATCTGTGGTGCCGCAAGGAGGGAATTGCGTGACGCATCAGTTCTGGCGCATCCCTGCTGATTTGCAGAGATGCGCCAGAACTCATAAATCTGCCCCGTGAGGTCCATTTTACGGACTGTCCATGAAATTTACGGACGGTTGTTCACCCTAAATGCTCAGCATTGCACCATTGCACAAAGGCAACCTAGCCATGCCGCAAGCAAGAATTTACATGTGGTAAATGTTCTAGCAAAAAAAAAAATCAATGCAAGGCCAACCATCCAAAATTAAGCCACACAAACTGTATAATTTTGCGGCAATTACACAACTTGCACGTATCAGTTTCACTCAATATTACATTTGTAACTTGTTTTATTTGGCACTAAGATTATCAGCAAAGGCCAGATAGTATTTTGCTGCTCTTTCTTTGCATGAAGACTGATGGTTTGTCGCTTGTGCGGTTCCTCCACTCTGCGTGAAGTCCAACGCGCACAGGCATTTTTATGCAGCGCCCAAGCAAGGTTTTAGCTTAAAAACGTTTTTGTACTTTAAAGCTGACGAGTGGTGCCCCTAAAGCCAGTTTACATAGAAAAACCCAGTGCGATGATGCGCTATTACCAACAAAAAGAGTACATATGGGCCGAAGTGTTTTTTTTATTTTTTTGTTTCTTTTTATTTAGCTACAGCAGCTGTAACATTTTGAAAGGAAACCTCAGCGATATCACTCTGAAATGTCGCCCTCTCTTGAGCTAGAGGTCATGTAAAGTCACATCCTGTGATGTCATCCAGTCGGTTTCAAAGCACACAGGATATCACTCCTAATGAAACTGATAATTTTGGTGCAGTTATGGCCGTCTAGAGTGAAAGAGACAAATTGGACAGAAGTTCACTTTAGATGGGACTGTCTGAGAGGAAATATTCTAAAGCCAGGAGAAGTTAGTGGCATAGTATCAAGCACTGCGCTAACATTATCGCCGCTTTAGCGGCAGAAAACTACAGCTAAAACTGCTATAATGGGCTTGATAATACGCCGTAGAGAATTCTCATAGAAGCCCATGTTCACACCAGAACATGGGCGACTATGGGAATTCACAAGGGCATATTATCAAGCCCATTATCGCCGCTTTAGCGGCAGTTTTCTGCCACTAAAGCGGCGATAATGTTAACGCCGTTTCTTGATAATATGCCCCTTAGATCTACACGAGTCTGTGATCGTGGTTGATCGTAGGAGGCTCCGGATGGGATTCGGTATTGCAGAATCAGATTCGGAACCCTTGTTTCCGACCTAATATTACAGAATTCGCAACGACCGATTACGATGCCCGGAAACTCTTCGAGCAATCTGAATCTGTTCTGAAAGGCATCCAGACACCCCTAGTCTTTCAGAGCTGATTCGTACAGCTCCAAGGACACCGTTTTCCAGACAAGCGATTATGCCAAATAATTTGGACAGCCGTTCCAATTTGGTTTGTCCGAGACGAAACAGCTGCCGGCCCTGATGAAGCGATGAGCATAGCTTGCTCAGTTTATTAAACCTTGTGTTGTAATTTGGAGGCTTTTTTTTATTTTACAGATACATACAGACTGAAAACGATCGATATCCCTGTTGGAATTTCTTGTTAAATATGGATAAAAACAGAAACATTGTGTTTGAGTGATTTCCTATGCAACTGCTGGATCTTTAACTGTGCAAAGTGACAAGCAGGACAGTTAAAAGAGATTTCATGATGAAGCTTCCACAGCAGCAAACTCGAGGATGTGTTTGTAATACAGGGGCATATTATCAAGGGGGTTTATCTCCGCTTTTTTGGCTTTAAAAGCCAAGAAAGCGGAGATAAAATTATCTCCCTATTACCTAGCTGTCGCTAGCACCAGTTAGCGACAGCTAGTAGGAGATAGCGACCATCTTGGGCCCCACTTTGCATGTCAGTGATATTTATCACTAATGATATGCAAAGTGGGCGTGCCAAGATGTTAGCGACTGGAAACAGTCGCTAACATCGCTATCTCCTATTACCAACTTTTGGAGATATTCGCGCTAAGCAGTTCTTAGCCATGTTATTCAATGGGAGGTGGATAACATGGCTAAGAGCATTAGCTCGGTAATGCATGAATATCGCTGACTTTTCAGCGATATTCATGCATTGCGGCCATTTTTTATCGCATTTGCGATAAACCTTGGTAATACCAAGGTTTATCTGCGATAAAAATCCCCGCAGCTCAGCGGTAACATTTTGTCTCTAACCAAGCAATAGTGATAATTATCGCTATTGCTTGGTAATATGCCCCACAATGCGCACGTTTGACTATATTAGTGCTATGGTATATCATAAGAGTGTACTCTGAGCACTAAAAAGTATCAGGCATTCAAGTCTGCGTTATAGTAATCAGTTAAATATATGTGTAAATATACTATTTGCAGCTCAATTTTTTCCACACAATCCAAAATAAATAAACACAGATAGAATTAGCAAATAATAAATGTAGATAAATACAGACGGGGCCGTCAAAAATAAATACCATAAAGCTAGGAGCACTAATCCAAAGCAATTATTACACTGAAATCAGTAAGTGAGGGAAACGATGCAAAATGCCACGTGCGCACAATCCAACCCCAATGTGTAGATTCCCTTTGCTTCAAAAGTGCCCATGCCACGATTTCTGTTGAGACAGCCTCCAAATTACATGGTTCTAATAAATCCCTTCTGTAGTGTTGGCCTATTTATTTACTCTCAGTAAAATACAAATAAAAGCACTCAAAACCCCTACATATTATTTTAATAAGTGTGTTGCAGCCCATAGGGGTACCCATGGGACCCCCTTCCCAACCATGCACAGTGTGGCAGGCACAGTGGGGGGCAAGCCACAGGGTGCAAGATTTTCCCCAACCACCCATAATTTCAATGGGAGCCTGTGTTCTCATTCGGAACACAGGCTCCCATTGAAGTCAATGCAAATTCGACCAAGCGAAACCATAGTAGTCGGTCGTCCAGACTCGCAGGACCTCATTCATTTGGAAACTAGTCCGAAACAGATTAGTCCAGGACAGTTTCCTAACAACATAGTAATTGGGCGCTTAGACACTAAGGGCCCAATTCATAAAGGGAATCTGAGACAAAAGTCTAACTTTACGAATTTTGGAATTTAACAGAGATCATTACGAGTCATGTCTTTATGTCTGCAGTCTGGCTGAAATCTCCGGACCCGGGACCTTCTCTCCAACTCGGTCTGTACTCTCCAGCTCGGGCCAGATAAAGTGTAATCAATGGGCTAGGATGAAAGTTTTACAAAAGGGAACATTAGGAACGTGTGATAAATGATAGAGGTCATAAAAATCAGTTTGGCAGGGAAAAGGGTGTGGCCGGACACTACATTATATCCCAGGAACGTTTTCTGCTGTGCATCATGGTACATACAGTGCACAATTTGCACTCCTCTCAATGTTGACCCCCAGGGCTTTCTATGACAAATGGACTGGATCTCACCCTATCAGAGAAGAAGGGTGAAGTCTCATTTCTGGTGGACTTAGGCACCCTCAGAAAGCCTCATAGGTTGATACATGTGAATAGGCACAAGATCCATCATGACAGAGCAGATATCATATTGCTCATGGTGGTGACAGATGGAGGGGAAGAGGAGGAAAGTGAACCTCTCTTTAACCTCCTGTCCACCAATGTAAAATATGGCTTAGTGGAGGGAGTAGTTCTCTCTTCGCCGTTGGCAGAACTGTAGCTTAAGGTCTGCTATAAACTGCTTAATCAGTTTGCCAGTCTTTTCTCATTGACCACAGGTCTACCAACATGGTGTACCCCTGATGTGAGCACCAGTGACTGCCTGTCTGTCAGATGTAAAATCTAGAGATTGTCCGATCAGGTCAAAGCTACATCAAAGCTGAAGTTGCAACAATGCTAGAGTTGGGGTTGATGTAGCCCTCTAGTAGTCCCTGGGCGAGCCCTGTAGTTGTGGTGCTACACTGCAAGGGGAGGAAAACCTGAAATGAGATTTTCTGTGGACTACAGAGGTTTGTGTGCAGTCAGCAAGACTGATGCCTAAACCATATCCAGAGCTGATGCGCTCCCTGACCAGTTGGGGCTGCAAAATATCTGAGCACCTTTAACCTGACTTCAGATTATAGGTAGATAGCCCTCATACCAGGAGCCAATGAGAGGTCTGCTTTTTCAACCCCTGAAGGCCACTTTCAATTCAAAGTGATGCCTTTTGGACTGAAAAATGCACCTTTCACCTTTCAGAGTTTGGTGAATAGCATGCTCTCGGGTTTGAAAGACTTTAACGCATGATATTGCTGTGTTCAGTTCCACTTCAGGAAAATGCTTCAAGTCCTAAAACAGACAGGGCTGACTATCAAAGAAAGCAAGTGAAGGTCATGTGTGAATTCTCAAGCCCAAGATCCAGACAGTTCTGGCCTTGGACACTCCTAATACTCTGACCCAAGTCAGAGTCTTTCTTGGCCTGAATGAGTACTACTAAGATTTGTCAAAGTTTACGGTTCTATAGTGGCACCTTTGACTGAGCTCATCTCCAAGAAACAGCCTAGAAACACATCTGGACTGACCAATGTCAAAAGATCTTTGACATCCTTAAGAGAACTTTGTACACAGCACCAGTCCTCAAGGTGCCCAATTTTAGCAAGGAGTTTGTTGTCCAATGAATGTTTCAGAACATAAGATTGGAGCAGTACTGTCACAGCTGAATGGTCAGGATCAATCAGGTGGCTACTCCTCCCAGAGAGCAGCGTTGAAGTGCCCTTGAGAGGAAAGCTTTTTGTCGGGATTCCTGCCACAGTTCACCTCTCTTAACTATTACAATAATAGCTAGCTGCAGCTGGTGTTCCCTAGTTTGTTTGAAAAGGCTTAATGGCTTTTACAAATGTTTTACCATTCAAATGCAAGGTCAGGTTTCAGGCGCTACAGAAACATACAGAAAATCCACCAGAATAAGTATCAAGCAACCTGCATAGATGACCTCAACATGAACCTCCTGGAAGACAGCCCTCATCAGATTAATTCCCTACAATGTTCTTTGCTTTAATAAATTAGAATGTGACCTTTGTGAACATTCTAAAACACCTTCTAGTAGACAGCCTCATCAAATTAATCATCTGCACCTGTCCTTGCTAAAAGCAATTAGAACGCGATCTTTGTGGACATTATAATGCACCTTCTAGAAGGCAGCCTCATCAAATTAATTATCTGCACCTATTCCTTGGTACAAACAATTAGAATGTGACATTTATGACCATCCACACTACTCTCCTTCGCTTAGCCCCTAAGCCTGCCACTTACCTGTTTCCCGGCTTCCAGGACTCTGTTTTGTCAGCTCCCCTGATCCCCCTGCTTCGACCTCACCGCAAAAAACGTCCTGCATTTGTCTCTGGATGGAAAAAAGAAGAAGTAAAAGGAGACACACATTAACAGCCTTGAATTTATTATTCACTGAGCTCAGTAGCAACATCGTGCTAAAACCAAAGGTAAACAGTGTTTTTGTTCACATTGTACATACTGTTGACAGGGTGTAAAGATCACTCCAACACCAGGTAAGTGTAAATAATATCCTTTATTTAAGTTGGTCATAGCACCTCAGCCTGCTAGTCTGAGCTTCAGGCCTCACTCTAGCACAACTGCCCTCTCTCTTGAATCAATACATTCCAGGCAGGAGTTCAAGAACCACAGAATGTGATAACAAAGATGACATAGGCCAAGTATTCTTGCAATGGCTGATAAAGAAACATTTGCAATAGTTTAAGGCACAAGCACAGAATACCACACATCTCCCTCCCAATAATAACAGTTACAGAACTATAAAACATTTGCAAACTATAATACATACATATTTTCCTAATACCGAACATAATCATCCAGATACTTTGGTTTGCTACGTCGCCTCATATTTCTATCTTCACTCTCACTGTTTGCAGCTTGACTCCTTTTAAAGAAGTCTGTACCTCTTTCCTTAGAAACATTTGAAGAAAGTTTGGCAATCCTGTTTAGATTCCACACTCTGATCTTCTGTCCTGATGCCGTTCTTAAACACTTATTAATGACTTTCATAAGTAGCAAAAACTTTGAGCCTTGAGAAGTGGAACCCTTGCGAGGATTCCAGATTTTGACCATATGATCTACTCCCACCACCGTTTCTTTCACAGCATTTCTCATATCAAACCATTTTTTGTTCATACACATTTTCTTCACTTCTTTCCCAATTCTTTCTCTGTCCCCCTTTTCATGCCCCAAAACCTTGTGATTATTTTCTATGTCCAGGAGGTAAACAACATAGTACAAGCCTTCCTTTTAAAAAATAACTCAAATGGAGTTCTCTCGGTCATGGAATAGGGAGAAAATCTAAAACTCTTCACCTTGTTTTGAACTTCAGTATACCAACACTTTTGATTGGATAAAGCCCTTTTAATGGTTTCTCTAAGTACTCGGTTAAACCTCTCAAATGTTTATAGTAAGGTGTACAATATCTTATATATTGTTGAAAAGGAATGTGAAATTTGAGTGGAACATGAATTCTGGGGCAGAGTTAGATCTGAAGAAGGTGACTGCTTTGAGTAGTTTTGACTCAGACTTGGAGTGCTATTTGACGACAGATGCTAGTGATATGGGGCTAGGAGCAGTGTTATCACAGAAAGATGCTAAGGGTAGGGGATAGATCATTCTTTTTGCTTCAAAGTCCTTGTCACCTACAGAAGGGAAATATCCGATAATAGAGAGGGAGGCATTAGCTTGCGCTTGGGCTTTAGAGCACTTCTGTGCTTTTGTGTGGGGAAAATCTGACACCATTAGGAACTGATTACAGACCGTTGGTGAATTTGTTGACTGCGGAGGGGAGTGTTTCTGCTACTGCCAGACTGGCAAGACTTTAGATGAAAATGAAAGAGTATGGTTACAGGTTCGTTTATGTACTTGGATGGGAAAATGTAGTGGCAGACTGCTTGTCTAGAATGCTGATCCCAATGGAAGTGTGTGGATGATCCGTGGGGGGATTTCAAAATTGCATTTGTTCAGGATTCTGGGGAGCCGGCAATCAAGAAAGTGGTTATGAAACCTGTGTGCAAGGTATGGCCTAGGAAGGATGGTGTGACAGAGTTGTTGCAACCCTTTCGGGAAGTTAGAATGGAGTTGTTGGTGGACAAAGCGGTGGGATTGAGGGGAGACAGAGTTGTGTCACCAGAAGCTCTAAGGGATAGTATTCTGCAACTCTGCCATGAAGGGCATTTTGGAGTGGAGAGAACCAAGGCTGCTGTTAAGAGTGTGTTCTGGTGGCCAGGTGTAGACAGAGCAGTGGAGATGTTTGTGAGAGGGTGTTCTGTGTGCCAGTAGTATTTGGAGACCTGCCAACTACTTCGGCGGAAAGGCTGTATCACGAAGTAGGTGAGGCTGAGATGGTGTAGCAGCTGAAACCACTCCTCAGGCTGAATACCTTTAGTGATCTAATGAGGCATGAATAGGTTGCGTAGAAATCTGACTAGGTGTAGTTGAGCTGGGCTCTCTGGGCTCGATGGTTCACTTGCAATGGCTGCTGTGAGTCTATGCCAGTTTTCCATGACACTTCATAACAGTGTTTGTAAGATGCAGGTCTGGGAAAGGACCACACACGCACTACTAGAGGGAATACTTGGGTTTATGGACACATATGTGGAATAGGGTTGGGTGGAATTGGCAGTTTGATTCTGCAGAAAACCACATAATTCCATTAAAATTCCATGAAATTCTGTGACAGGGCTGTGTGGGCATTTAGAGCTATTTTTCAAGTGCAAAATGCACCCTCATGTCCATACATGGATGAGAGGATGCATTTTGTGCTAAGAAAATGGCACAGCAAAACACCACTCGGAGCCCTTACATACTCTGCAGTGATTATACTGCAGAGTATGTAAGGACGTCACGGCTGAGTGGTATGCAGTGGTTTCTAAGCATATCACTCTGCAGTGCAGACCTCTTGGCAGCATGACATACTCTGCCGCGATTACTGCAGAGTAAGGAAGGGCACCAAAGGGCATGCATTGTGGTGATCTTTAAACAGGGCGAGAAGAGGGAACAATCCCTCTATATTTAAAAATCACTGGAGTTTGGTGGAATGGCTCGAATTTACCAGCATGCCAAGATTAGTGTGCCGGCCACCTAAGCCCAGTTTCAGAACAGATTGAGGCTAGCATAATTTTCAATTCAACTCTAAAGCCCTCAACTTCCTTGATAACGTAGGGTGATATGCACAGTTGAAACATTGCTTGTTCCCTAAATTCTATCACATTCCTGAAGTGGAAGACCTTGTCACTAGATAGCCAAAGGGAGACCAAAAACCAAGGTTTGAAATCTCAAATTACCCATTTGGCTACTATGACGATGTCTGCCCATAAACAAGGGCATGCTTCAATCCAGCCAGAAAACGTAAAAAACAATTACTAAGACATAGGTACAGACATATAGTACAGAGACAGCCCTTGTCGAAATCTCTGAAGTAATCCGGGAGTGTTTGGATGCCAGTGGCAGAGCGGCTCTGATTTTATTAGACCTCTCTGCGGCCTTTGATACTGTGCCTCACTACTTGTTACTGGCCCGCCTCTCGGATATGGGTATCTCTGGATCTGCTTGGAACTGGCTTAAATCATTCCTTGAAGACAGATGGCAGCAAGTCTGGCTGCCCCGTCTTCATCAGCCCCTCAAAGTGTGACTACAGGAGTGCCTCAGGGCTCCACCTTGAGCCCCCTCCTTTTTAATATATATGTCACCCCGCTAATTAATCTGGCGCCAAAATCATCGCATATACTGATGATACCCAGCTCTTCTTTACTTGGAACAAAAACGACTCATCCCCTGCTCGAGCTAGACCTTGCCTTATGGCCATTTTAAAATGGCTCCTCAGCACTTTCGCCTTACAAGAATGGGTGGCAGCTCTCCGGCTTACAAGGAAGCGGTGGCTTGGAATTTACTTCCTCTGGACCTTCGTGGCATCCAGGACCTGAAACTCTTCAGGAAACAGCTGAAAACTCTGTTTTTTATCTAACAATCCGTTGATTCGCAGTTCCCATATAGTGCTGCGCCAGGACATCCTTCGAGTATCTGTGCGCGATATAAATGTCAATAACATAGAAAAAAGAGCAAAATTTATTTGAGCATTTGGATGAAATCTATGTGCACATGACAAAATCCTTTGAATGGAAGTATACATTCAAAGGTAAAAGCAATCAATTCAGCAACTTGAGCATAATGCACCAGAGGTAAACCTTAATTCGCAATAATTTCATACAATATTCATGCAGGATAACCGGATCCTAGCATTCCATGATCAGTTCTAAGACATAAGACACTAACAAAGTATAGTTGTTCACAATTGGGTACTGTAGCTTCAAAGAGATCAATGAGGGGTTAGTTGGGTGAGCAGCAACTCACAGACAATCACAGCTATTGTGGGCCATGGGTAACAGAAGCTGGGCTCAACACAGGACAACAGGTTAGGGCAATTTGAGAGAAGGACAGCAGAATGGTTTCATATGGGACAACCTGGCTAAGGATAGTGAGGAGCGGGTGGACAGCTATGGCATGAGGCACAACTACAATGAGGGCAGAACTGAGAGCAGCCCCGACAGCTCTTAAACAGGACAGAAGACTTGCTGTGACTGTGTCAGGGGCTGATGAGGAGTAGTCAACAGGCATTGTTTGGTCTCCATGATCTTGCATCCAGTGGCAAACCCATAATGTTCATGACAGTACAAGGCGAAGGCTTTGGGATAGTCAGGAAAACCTAATGCTGCAGCGGAGGAGAGATCACACTTCAGATATACAAAAGAGTGTCCTGCTTCTCTGGTCCAATGCAATGGTCCTGACGGGTCTCTCTTTATTTTGTCTTGGAGGGGTTTAACAAAAGAAGTAAAGTCACTTATCCACTGCCTACAATAGCCTGCCATTCTCAATAAAAGGTTTGCCTGATAGACGGGGGCTAGTGCTGGTTTCTTACGGATGGTTTCACAACAGTTCGCAGATAACTGTCTCTGCCCCGCTGAGATGTCGTAACCTAGAAATAAAAGACAGACTTGCAATTTTTCTGTTGAAGCTTAATGACCCCTTTCAACCACTGCAGTGAGAAAAAATATAGGGAGCCCACCTTTCATCGGTCAAGTGGATCAGAAGCTATTAACAAAGCATCTACATATTTAACCAACTTGGATCCTCTGGGGAAGATGAGAAATTACAGATCCTCTTTCAATGCTTGAGAGAAGATGGTGATTCAGTGACTCCCTGTGGGAAGCAAAGCCATGTTAATTGACTCCCTGAAAATGAGAATGCGAAAATGTAACAGCTTTCCTCACGGATAGGGATAGAGAAAACTGTAGAACAAAGCTTTACAACAATAAACCATTTCAATGTGGTGGAAAACAAGATATATGCATCGTTAGGTACAACAGGATAACTGGATACTAACCCTGGGTGGAGTTCGCAGAGTTGCACTATGCGGAGCTACGCAAAGTGCAAACAAAACTCTGTCGCACTACACGGAGCTCCGCAAGCAGCGGAGTACGGTAGAAAAATGCTGTTTGCGGTGATTGCACAGTGCCGGATGCTTGGGAGCCCTGTGCAATCATTGCGAACAGCACCATGCACAGTGCAAGCTTACCTTTTCTGCCGCTCAAGTAGATTTTTACTCGAGCTGCAGCTTTCTCAACGCAAACAGGCAGTTTCTGAATGCGAGCGGTTGCGAGCATACGCGACCACTCGCAATGAGAAACCTGACCACCCCCCCGCATTGAGAAATCTCGCTGGGAGGTTTATTGTCCACGCGGAAAAATCATGCCGTGAGGTGGATTTTCCTCGCTTTTGCTCACCAACTTCACGTTGGTGAACGCGAACAAGGAAAAAACTATGCTCCGCGAAGTGGAGTTTTTCGGTACTCCGCAAGCTCCGCATAACACGGAGTACGGGAAACTCCGCAAATTCCGCGAGCGGAGCGGAGTTCACCACCTAGGGTTACTGGATATTACAATGGCATTAACAGCTCTGAAGTCTTCCATAGATGTGCGGTGTACAAAATTCGCATAATTTGCCTGGCGTGCTTACATGAAATTCTGATAAAATTATGTGACATTACACATAGTTACACAAAATTTAAACCTGTCATTTAGTGCTACATTTTAGAACGAAACATGGCCTTGTGCCAATTTTTAATGCAAAGATGCATGTCACGCAAACAAATTTAAAAAAATACACAAGTGCTGCAAACAACAATCAGTCGTGGCTGGTTGTTCACTTTGTTGCTGTGCTTTTGTGTTATAATTTTGTTGTGAACAGAGACATAATTACACAATGTGGATTAATTATGTAATTTTCAGAATTTTTTTCAAATAAAAAAATGAGGACAGGTGCATTTCACTCTTTTCTATAACAAGTTAGACTCATTTAGATTCATAGTAATCACATAACGCCATCCTCAAGGAACTCCATTGGATCTCCTTGCCAGCTCTCACCGTCACCAGCCCTTTTGTCATCTATGTATCTAACATCTGGAAAACCATCCCTGTATCCATCAGGACCGCCCCAACACTGCTCCAATTTATGAAAGAGTTGAAGAATAATAAATCACAGTGTATTAACCTTTAACAACTCTGCTTCCTCTCCTAATACTTGACAAATGTAAGGTTACCTTTTGAACCATGTATAGTGCGCCCCTGCCTATCGGCCAGTTTTGAGCACTAGAAATACCATACACGTTTACATATACATATATAAATAGTGCTGCTGCAAGTCAATCAATCATGCCTCAGAAACTCTTATTTGCAGAAATTATTTGTAGGTATGTGAACACTCTCCACAGACTCCACAAATAGCAGGCACACACATCTGTTAGTAGTGCTTAATTTTAGCATGTGTTTGCCTGGCACCTGTTGCAGCCTTCACCTTGATTATGCCAACCCATGTACTTATCCTCACACACCTCGGAAAGCTATGTTAATCACATACATGAAGCTTGCTAGTCAACAGATTAGAATCTGCTGACTAGCTGCATTTTTTGTAGCACTAATAATGTCATCTTATTTGTTAAAAAAATGGCTATTGTGCACACTCTGTCAGTCATCATTATTGTTCAATAATATTAGGTATTTAGGTCCTAGAACTTGCACATACACCCTGGAAAGAGTTAGTGTATCTGATGTTTACCATACAATTTAATCTGACGGGTATGTATATGTATGCATTATCAGAGACGCCCTCCCACATACCTCAGGCCAACAGAGACAGAAGAGCTTTAGTTAAGACAATATTGAAGAAGAAGGGTTTGAACCAAATACTCTGCATAAGATGAATAATTTATCGAATCCTGTGTATGTTATACAATGTAAGCAGCAAGATTTGACAACAGATGAAATCTGCTGAGAGAAAGTGAAGTTTTAAAGATGCTCATTGTTAGACCTGCCAGCCTTAAGGTGGTCTTCCCCAATCTTTTTGCCTAACTCTGCAATTTTTTGCTGATCTCGCCTCCCTGCAAAATGTTAACATTGGCTTACACCCAATTGGCACATGTAATTTACCTGTAACTCTCATGGACTGTGGTAATACATGTACCCAGTGCATGTAATGAAAATGTTACTAGTGAGCCTGCGGTACTTATTGCGTCACCACTTAAGTAGCATTTTAAAAATGTCTCAGACCTGCCCTTGCAGCCTGTCAGCAGTGGTCCGTCCCCTGCCAAAGTGGTGGGGCGGGCCAGAGGAGGGAGCTGGATGGGGAAATAGGGGGGCTCAGAGAACATAATAAAAATTAGAAAAAATAAATAAAATTACCTGATCGCATCTGCCGTCCACTCCATCATGCTCCTCCTGCTCTGGGACAGGTTCCCAGACTGCACGGCAGCGAATCATGATGCAGAATGAAAGCAGCATCAGGATTTGCCTGAGGGCTGGGACTTTGAGCTCCCAGGCAGACTGGGAGCCTGTGCCTGCTCTCTTCAGCCCGAGCAATGCAGCTGGGGCTGGAGAGCGCTTCACTGTGCACGGGGGTTTGGACAGCCTGAGACAGCTGGCCAAACCCTCATGTGCAGTGAAGTTAGTGCCTGTAGTGAATTGGGTTCTGGCACAATATAGAACTCCTACAACTCACTAAACTATCCCAAGCCACTACTTACCACAGCCCTCCTCAGGACTCATGAAAACACCACACACAGACACATAAAATACCAACCTGAGAAAGGAATAATACCAATGACCACACGCAAACCACTAAAAATACAGAAGATCTGGAGCCATAGTCTCGGGGGATATGTACAACAGTGCAAACAACTCGCCACTGTACGGCAAGAAACAACGCCTCCCAGCGACAACAGCATGCAATCAGCACGAAAACAAGGCAATTCTGCGACGCAACATCTTCCGACGAATCAACGCCTCCTGGCGACACAACGCGCCCTCGGCACGACACAACGTCTTCCGACGAATCAACGCCTCCCAGCGACACAGCGCGCACTCGGCACGACACAACGTCTTCCGACGAATCAACGCCTCCCAGCGACACAACGCGCACTCGGCACGACACAACGCAATTCTGCGAGGGAGCAACACCTATAATTTGGACATACCTGTTGGGAGCCGATTTCCCTTAAATGGGGCCCGACCTTCCCTGACAGAATGTATGAGATAAAGATTGCACTTGTAGTTATTTCCTGATTAGAAGCAGTGTACCTTCCTGTCATCAATTGCCAATAAGAAGGGAATTTCACCATCCTTCTATACAACAGCACCTGGCTCAGAAGACTTCACCCACCCCCTGTCAAAGGAAAACAGAGAAATGATACTAATGCACATTGGGGTCTCTTTATTACATGATAATAGGATGACAAGAAAAGAAGTAACTAAACATTATCACAATCACCAATACATTCACACACATAAAAGCTGAAAAGTAAGTATATGGTTAGATACAAATAGGCTAACTTGGAACACCTCACCATGATCTTAGTCATCTCGTCAGCTGGATAAAGATTCATTCCTCTCTTTCCCTCTGGTCCGGTCAGGACTCTCTGTTCCACAGTGGTAGGTACACGTCTGCACCACGCTGCTTCATCAAACCGCCATGAACGTCAGACTCAGAATAACAGAATAACAGACCAGTAAATCTCTCCCTTCACTAATATAGAATGCAGTTTCTCATCGAAGCTTCTAGCAAACTCCTCCTATGGTTCCCACTGAATTCCTGTGCCACCTGGTACCAAGGCCACTCCTCAGGGTAGCTAAGCCTTTGTTATGACCTCGGCGCGAAGTGAGCACATTCCTTCGATAACAACCAGTCCTCTCTGGTTCATAGCTAGCGAATAACACATTGAAACTAAAGACATGATCGTGTCTTTCTGACACGATCAGAAAGATCGTGTCAGAAAAGAATATGGCGTCTCTCGTGCATAGGCCTCTAGGCCCGAAAAAGAGCAAAGATCATAGAAAGAAGGCATAAGATCATGCCAAAGCAAGTAGGTAAGCTCTGCCAATAGGTGAGGTAAAGTCGGAAATAAAGTAAGCATCACACATATGCAACCAATAACAAGATACACTGAGATGGTGGTGGGCAATGGTCAAAACCACGGCAGTGAGTGCAAAATCTCTATCACTACAGTGCCCACCCCTCCCCCACCACAGTGTCATCCTCCTGGACCTACCCCCAAGACTCTTCAGAGTCCTGGGGGTAGGTCCAGGGGTTTTAAAATAAAATGATGATAAAACAGGTTTAAACCCCATTGTATTATCGTTTTATTTGTGGGCGGGCGGGGTGGCGCTCCTCCGCTCTAAAGAAGGGGCTGCAGCCTGTGTGTGCAGTTGACATTCCCATTTCAACCTGGCAAAATAAACCTTTTACTAGGTCTAAACCTTCCTTTTTAATGCATATGTCACCCCTAGGGTAGGCCCTAAATAGCCCAGAGGGCAGAGGCAGTGTATTTAAAAAGTTGGACATGTACCTTTAGCTTTTACAGGTCCTGCTAGTGAAAAACTCTTAAATTCGTTTTTCACTACTGCAAGGCCTGTCTCTCCCAGAGGATAACTTTGGGTGAACTTATTACATGTAATAAAGGAAAACTTTCCATTGGCGGTACATGAAACACACAAAAGGTGACGGGAGGCTGCTTGCAATAAGTCTAACCTAAGTCTAGCTCAGGGTAGCACACCAACCCATCATTCTTTTGCTCACCATGCCACCTCAGTTTGGGCACAGCCATGTGCAAATCAGTCTTGACCCTGCTCCTCATGGAAACAGTGCAGCACGAACTGCCAAGCTAGGTATTTCCTGAATCTGAAACAATCAACCAGGAGCGTTTTTGTCCTAGCCTGGGGCTCATCAGTCGGGTACAGCTTGGTTCAAGTGACCCAACGAGCATTGGTCCCACGTCTGGCTATACCCATGCCACTTAGGGTAGTGCATGAAACACACAAAAGGTGATGGGAGGCCGCTTCCAAGAACTCTAATCACAGGTAGTCTCTCAGGGTAACACTCCAACCCATTGTTCTTTTGCTCACCAGGCCACCTCAGTGTGGACCCGGCCATATGCAAATCAGTCTTGGTCCTGCAGAGAAGAGCTCAATAGCATCTAATGTAAATGTGGAAGGACATCAGAATGAGGAGAACGCACCGCCTGGATTGGAGCCCTCCCAATGAAGTTTTTAATGATATAAGTGTATGAATGGGGTGTTTGCATGGTCAGGACTAAATTGTCGATGGATTGATCATGTTGGGATCAATTAATTTTTGCCTGTTTGAAGTGATTACAATAAAATTAGTTATAACATGTTTGTTGGCGTTCTGCTCTTGTAAGTAAGTAAAACTTTATTGCATGATTAATTAAAATCTTTGCCAAAAACACATTTAATTGAGGCCACATATACAAATACATTTAATAAAAAACACCTCAACATATATTACAATATTCGTTGTTTTAAGAACATTTGGTTAAAAATTTCATATATTATTAGAAAAATTGAATGGGACAAAAAACTGAGAAAGCTCCTGATTTAACTATTATAATCTTAATGTGTGTTCAATGTGCAGTGCCCTGCATTCTACTCTTGTAAAATAGGTATGATTATGATTATAATGTAATGTGCTCAGTGGAGCATTGGTTAGTACACCTCAGAGGGGCACTAGTGATGTGTCATCTTGGAACCCTAAACCCTGTGCGTCCAGGGGCACTGACTGTTGTGCATAAGAGAAGGGCCTGATATTGTGCGTGGAGGATCTCTGGTCGGGGTACAGCCTCTGGGCCAGGGACCACCCTCTTACAAGAGCATGAGGTGTATGCGGGAACGGGTCCACCTGGGTGGGCAGCAGCTAGGCACAGCCAGGGGGGTTGCCAAGGTATCCAGGTGGGTTCTGAGCAGCTCTTCCTGTTGTGGTTTTTATTTTGCATTCCAGGACTTGCATCCCCCATACCCTCTAAGAAATGCAGGATCAATAGTAGAGAAAAGCAAATGGAAAACATTGAGACCAGTTCCCCTACTTGTGCCTCATGTTTAACAATAAAAAGATGGAAAGATCCGCATTTCTTTCTTGTGATGCATCCGAGTGATTTTCTTAATTGTCGCAGGGAGGTCTTCACGACTCATAAGCACGGATCGAATGGTACTCAAATAGACAGATAACAGCTCACATCTGTGCAGAGGTGCCCATCGTGACATCTACAGGTGGCCCATGGCACAGCTTCGAGCAGTCCTGAGTATGTGGTCAGCTAGACTAGGGAGCTCACTTTAAGCCTTTATTTGTTGACTCAAAACAACAGATCCCAGAAATATGTGATTTGTGGCTACACTGGCTAAGCTGTTGGATACCATTGTCACATCCGTGATGGGCCACTTGGCAGCTAAGCTTTGGACAGATAATCTATATAAATAAAAACGTAAATGTTCGTTTGTTCAAAATCGCAAATCACAAATTGCTTTGAAATTTTCACACAACGTTGGATTCGAAGACGCGTGTGTTTTTCATATACACAATGTTCGATTCGAATACGCGCGTGTCGAATACACGCGTTTTTTTAATCGAAAGCCAGAACAGACAAATAAAAATGTAAATGTTCGTTGGTTCAAAATCTTAAATCTCCGAAAGTTACGTAGAATTTGAATACGCGCGTGTTTTTAAATACGCAACGTTGGATTCGAAAGGCCTCGCAGAAGATCAAACTTAGGTCGTCGAACTCGCGGAGCGGAAACAGTGCGACGACTGATTGCAAATCAAACTAAGGAAGAACGGGCATCAACTAACGAGTGAAACAGACAAAGAATGACTAAAATACGTGCTGAGGAAGCAGCAGAGCGACGTGCAGCCAGACTTGAGGATGCACGGCTGCGAGCACGGCAATTTCTTTCTTTTCCATTAACCAGACTGAGCACAGCAACGCGTGGCCAGGTACAGCTATCAGGATGGCAGATCGGGAAGTGGGTGGAGGGAGGTGGGAGGAGTTGGTTCACTTTACAACATTAAGAAAGGACGCACAGAGATGCTGCGCAACAACTACAAGGAACGCATAGAGACAGTAGTCTACATATATTAGGATGGACAGTTGGTGTCAGGATGGCAGACCGGGAAGTGGACGCATAGAGACAATAGTTCACATATATTAGAATAGGCAGTTGGTGTCAGGATGGCAGACTGGGAAGTGGGTGGAGGGAGGGGGGAGGAGTTGGTTCACTTTGCAACATTAAGATTGGACGCATAGAGATGCTGCGCATGGAGGGAGGGGGGAGGAGTTGGTTCACTTCGCAACATTAAGAAAGGACGGATAGAGATGCTGCGCAAAAACTACAAGGGACACATAGAGACAATAGTCTACGGGGCAGATTTATGAGGCCCTTGCGCCACGTTTACGCCGCTGTTGCGTCACGCAAGGCGGCGTAAACGTGACGCATCCCTACGAGGCATATACAACGTGACGCATCTATGGAGATGCGCCACGTTGTAAGGCCCTGCGCCACATGAAACCTGCGTCAGGTTTCATGTATGCGTTCCGGTACGGGGGGGGGGGGCGTTCCGTCGCAGGAACGTCCCTGGAAAGTGACTCAGTGAAATCTACAAGATTTCACTGAGTCACTTTCTACGTCAATTCCTTACACCTGCTTGAAGCAGGCGTAAGGGTGATGCACCATGCAATGTAGGGGTGGCCCCTGTGCTTTGCAGGAGTCATGTCGCACTTGCGACATGACTCCAGCAATGCGCCGCCCGTACGCCGAAAGATGCGTCACGCATCTTCCCTGCCTTGCACCATGGTGCGCCGCATTGTAAATGCGGCGCACCATGGGTGGCGGAGGTGTGGCGCACTGTGGCGCACATTAACTGGCGCATCCCTGGGGATGCGCCAGTTAAAGTAAATCTGTCCCTACATATATTAGTATGGACAGTTGGTGTCAGGATGGCAGTCCTGGAAGTGGACGCATAGAGACAATAGTCCACATATATTAGGATGGACAGTTGGAGTCAGGATGGCAGACCGGGAAGTGGGTGGAGGGAGGTGGGACGAGTTGGTTCACTTTGCAACATTAAGAAAGACGCATAAAGATGCTGCGCAACAACTACAAGGGACAGATAGAGACAATAGTCACAAAAACATATTGTATACCCACAAGCATTGACAAATTAAACATATTAGAAATGTGCGCTTACTCTTTTCTTTCTCTTCCATTTAACCAGTCTGAGCCTCAGCAACGCGTGGCCGGGTACAGCTAGTCATAAATAAAGACACCATCCTTTACTTAGAGTGAGCATTAAACTTATTTTTGGTTTCCTACCCTAAGTGCTGTATTATGTGTTAGCTTTCTGAACAAATGAGGTTCCTTCAGCAGTAAATTCAATTACATTCACTTATCCTGCTCTACAAAGTTTTCCTAGGAAGTCATATTTTCAATCTAGGCAGGAAGCATCCAATGGGAAGCACAGAATGATAGACTCATTGACTCCTGGTCCAGTGAACTGCCGGTCTCAACTGGTTTCCGCAAAGACATAACTGACTATTAACCCTCAACCAATGAAAACAGTCAGTCTCGTTAAAAGAATCCTTTGAAGGAGCAAAACTCCATGTCTGATGCATGGCATTGGCTGCTCAAAGAATCGGAAAGCTGGTGCCTCCACTTCTCACCCCTTCTGAGGACTTACGCTAGATGTTATCTGCGTTAGAATTTGGCATAAATACCAGGCACTTTGTGGCATTTATTTAAAGCCAGACTGTTAGAATTGGGGTCTCTAGTTGGCACAGGTAGGTACTTGTGACAAATAGGGACCCTCTCCTCTAGTCAGGATAAGGGGATTACAGTCCTAAAATAACCCCTGCTCACCCCCTGGTAGCTTGGCACGAGCATCAAGGCTTTATCTCAGAGGCGTTGTAAGTTAAGCATGTGTGACCACATACAGTAACCCAGTGACCACACTTCAAATGGACACCACACAAGGTTTTATATTAAAACTAAGTATATTTTATATAGAGTTACCAATAAAGGACAAAACTAATTCACAGTACTATTAGATTTCAAGAGTTCTGGTTAAAAGGCTTAGATCAAGGTTCTGTGCGAGTCAGTAGCCCTATCCGGCAACAGCGTTGTTGAAATAACACAGAGTCTAGCAAATTCAGCGGACCGCGTAGGTATGGGCCCACTCAAATGTCGACAGACTCAGTCACAGTACCTTTTACTTGAGGCCGCCGGCACGGATGTGCAAGCGAGTTCCGGTGTACGTCGCGGTGCAGAAAGGAAGCGTTGCAGGACGCGTTGTCCCTCGATGTGGTGCAGGCAGCGGTCCGTTGACAGAGTCGGTGGATCCAAGGCGTGCGTTACAGGGCGAGACGGTGCTTCGATGCCGTGCTTGCAGCTTGCGTTGCGGCGACAGAGCCGGAGTTCGGGAGCTAGCATCGATCAGTCCGGACAGCGATGTGAGTCGGGCGGTGCATCACAAAGAGTGGGAGGCGGTGCCCAACTCCGGTGCGTTCACAGAACTCGAAGTCAGCAGCAGTGACCGCGTCGGTCAGACCAGTACGAGTCGGTGTAGTGAGGCGTTGCACGTCGCGGTGCCCACCAGTCGCGGTGCAGGCAACGGCTCGGTGACGGCGTCAGGACGGAGTGGGTGAGCTCAGAGCTTGCGTTGTTCGAGGCGGACGTTGCTTGATGCGGAGCCTACAGGACACCGGGCCGATCATGAGAGTTGGTCACAGCTCCTTGCCTCTGTAGCCACTGAAACAGCATTTCCAGCAGCAATTCACAAAGGCTGGTGAAGTCTACTGGTCCTGAGATGTTGGTCAGGGGGCAAGCTCTCTTCCAAGCCCTTGGAGATCTTTTCACAAGTTGAAAGTAAAGTACACAAAGTCCTTTCTCCTCTCTTTGGCAGTCAGGCAACCACTGCAGGCCAATCCCCCAAGCAGCACTTCAGCTTGGGAATAGTCTCTCCTCAGTTTCTTTAGGTTCCTCTCCTCAGCAAAGGTTTTGTCTTGTAAGTCCAGAAGTGATCTAATTTCTTGGGATCAGGGTCCCAATATTTATACCCCAAAATCCTTTGTTCTCTGACGGGAGAGGGGCCTGTGCCCAGTCCAAACCAGTTCTGAAGCACTCTGTTTACCAGACTTCTCCTTTCCTTTCACAGTGGCGGGGGGGTACATCAGACGCCCCACAGGAGGTGGAGCCAGCATTGTGGAAGGCAAGTACAGTCCTGGAGCACTTTGTTATCCAGTATTCCTTCTCTTCTTTCGGTGGTGTGCAGGGCAGAGACATCAGACGCACCACAGGGGGTGGAGCCGGCATTGTAGAAGGAAGGCCCAGCCCTATTCAGGTCCTAGGTGCAACTCCTTCCTCCCATCTAGATGCAGATCTCTCTATTCACCACCGGGCTGCCCCTGCCTGTCTCTTAGAATCCCCCAGCCCTGTCACTCACAAAACCAGACGAAGGAATACACAACCTCGCAGAGGCAGGCTTATGGTTAGGCAAGCAAATACCTACTTTCTAAAAGTGGTATTTGGAAACACAGAATATTAAAATAAACTTCACTTAAAGATGTATTTTATTGTTCTGAGTCCAAGCATACTAAACTCAAATGTCTACCATGTTCTCTGAGTCTGTTAGGATTATAAACATGTAATAATCTAACAGCCCATTCTGGCCTATGGAGAACAGGTACCCTTGCAATAGTAAAAAACGAAAATGGCTGTAATTCACTATTAGGACATGCCACACACATCAGGGCTTGTCCTACTTTATACTTACAATGCACCCTGCCCGTGGGCCTACCATAAGGGTGACTAATATGAAGAAAAGGGAAGGTTTAGGGACTGGCAAGTGGGGGCACTTGCCCAGTCAGTATGACAGTACCAGACTGCACGCAGGCTCTGCAATGGCAGACCTTAGACACATTTAAAAAGGCCGCTTCTGTGGGTGGCACAACCAGTGCTGCAAGCCCACTAGCAGCATTTGTATTTACACGTCCTGGGCACATTCAGTGCACTGTACTAGGGTCTGACAAGTAAACCAAACATCCATTCCTGGAACCACTAATCAATGCATCAATTTACAGTAGGGAGCACTTGCACTGTGGCACTGGACAGCAGTGGCGCAGTGCCCAAAGCATCTAACACCAGCAAAAACACATGAGGCAACAGCAAAAATGGAAGGGAGACCCACGCCAATGGTGCCAGGTCTAACACAGACCTTTTTCAAAAGGAGCGCCTGAGATTTCAGTTCAAGCAGCTAAGAAAAATATTCCTTCCCCAGCCAGAGTACCAGCTTTCTTTATTTCTATTCCATGTACGTACTTCGGTGGTTTTTAGAGGGCTAACATATCAAAGCCTTGAAGCAACTGATCGAAAAAGAAATCATGATCTGCGGCTACCAACCCATAATCCCCCAGTCTCTCATTAGCCGGGGCTGAGCTGGATGAATTTTGCATTAGGGCCCTTAAGCTCAATGCCTGGTTTTGTGTATTTATCAAAACGCTCATCAATATTCTGTACCACGGCTGCTCTATTCTGCCAGCAATCCACAGGAGAGAGGAGGCTAGCGCGTGCTGCCAACATCCACAACATCACAGGCTGCTGACATGCACAGTCCTGGGGAAAGACAACATCCACAATCATGCATGCTGTCGGCATCCACAGTCATGTGGAATGACAACATCCACAATTATACGTGCTGCCTGCATCCACAGTCATGTGGAATGACAACATCCACAATCACGCGTGCTGCCGGCATCCATATTCATGTGGAATGACAACATCCACAATCATGCAAGTGCTGCCGGCATCCACAGTCATGTGGAATGACAACATCCACAATCATGCAAGTGCTGCCGGCATCCACAGTCATGTGGAGTGACAACATCCACAATCATACATGCTGCTGGCATCCACAGTCATGTGGGATAACAACTTTTACAATCAGGCGTGCTGCCGGTATCCACAACAACACCAACTGTATCCACAGTCATATGGAATGACAACATCCACAATCATACACACTGCCGGCATCCACAGTGCTGTGGAATGACAACATCCACAATCAGGCGTGCTGCTGGCATCCACAACAACGCCTGCTGCAGGCACAGTCATGTGGAATGACAACATCCACAATCAGGCATGCTGCCGGCATCCACAACAACAGTGGCTGCATCCACAGTCATGTGGAAAGACAACATCCACAATCAGGCACACTGCCTGCATCCACAGTCATATGGAAGGCCAACATCCACAATCAGGCGTGCTGCCGGCATCCACAACAATACCGGCTGTCATGTTGAATGTTGAATGACAACATCCACAATCATACACACTGCCTGCATCCACAGTCATGTGGAATAACAACATCCACAATCATTCCACTGCTGACATCCACAATAACAACGGCTGCATCTACAGTCATGTGGAATAACAACATCCACAATTGTGCGCACTACCAGTATTGGTAACAACACCGGCTGCATTCACAGTCATGTGGAATGACAACATCCACATTCACGCATGCTGCCGGCACACACAACAATGCCGGCTGTCATGTTGAATGTTGAATGACAACATCCACAATCATACACACTGCCTGCATCCACAGTCATGTGGAATAACAACATCCACAATCATTCCACTGCCGACATCCACAACAACACCGGCTGCATCCACAGTCATGTGTAATGACAACATCTACAATCATACACACTGCCTGCATCCACAGCCATGTGGAATGACAACATCTACAATGATACACAACTGCAGACACCACAGTCATGTGGAATGACAACATCGACAATCATGCAGGCTGCAAGCATCCACAACAAGACCAGCTGCATCCAAAGTCATGTGGAATTACAACATCCTTAATCAAACACACTGGCTGTATCCACAGTCCTGTGGAATGACAACATCCACAATCAGGCATGCTGCCGGCATCCACAACAACACCGGCTGCGTCCACAGTCCAGTGGAATGACAATTCACAATCATACACACTGCCTGCATCCACAGTCATGTGAATGACAACATCCACAATCGTACACGCTGCTGGCATCCACAGTCATTTGGGATGACAACTTCCACAATCAGGTGTGCTGCCGGCATCCACAACAACACCAGCTGCATCCATAGTCCTGTGGAATGACAACATCCCCAATCATGCCACTGCCAACATCCACAACAACACCTGCTGCATCCACAGTCATGTGGAATGACAGCATCCACAAACATATACGCTGCCGATATCCACAGTCCTGTGGAATGAAAACATCCCTAATCATACGCACTGCCGGCATCCTCAATACACCAGCTGCAACTACAGTCATGTGGAATGGCAACATCCAAAACCAGGCTTGCTGCCAGCATCGACAACATGCCACTGGCGACATCCACAACACCAGCTGCATCCACATCAGGCGCGCAAAGCCCATAGGGCTAAAAGGGCTTCAGCCCCCCTTCCGTCGTGTGTCTCAGCCCGAATACAATTAAAGTCAACGGGGGGACCTAGTGAACACTAAATGAGTGTTAACACTTGGTGGTAGCACCTGCGCTGGTATACAATTAAAGTCAACGGGCTGCTGCAGCTCGAGCTGCTGTGGGCTCGGCTGGGCAGTATCTGGAGTCTTATCTCTGGCACACCCAGTTTTTCACAGGTCTTTAAAGACCATTTGCATATTTACAAATCTTTGTAAACTGGCTACTGAGGCTTAGTTTTTTTTTCTGGCTCCAATACTCCTGGCCCCCCACTCTGCCTATTCCTTACATTTGTATTTTTACTTTTACTGCCGCAGTGTGAGAATTCATTTCATAAAAAGGAATATAAAGTAGGGTTGCCAAAAGAAAAATGCAAACGATGTGTTGTTTAACCCCTCCCATGCTCATGACGAGCTCAGTTCATCATGAGCCACGGTTGCGCTGTGCTCATGATGAGCTGAGCTCGTCATCACCCGCCGGGCGCTCACACGCGGGGATTATTCCCCTGCTGTGTTGAGCGTTCTAAAGAAACGCGCGTGGTCATGACGAGCTCAGCGCCACCGTGCTGCATGACTGTCATGAGCACCGGGGCGCTGTGTACGACCCCGCCCCCCAGCACAGCGGGGGAATTACCCCTGTGGCCAAGGGGTTAAAGAGCCTGCAAAGGCCTCATCTTGACACTAAATAGGGTTATAAATAAAAAAGGTATGTATTCATTTGTAATGTGACTTTTCTGTCTTTGTTCCCTTTAATTATCAGTCATGGAGCATTCGGGCAGCCCTAGAACACAATTAAAAGTGCTTTCTATTATATTTGCTGTTCGAAGAATTCACAAATAAGGGCTAAAAATATGGCTTTAGGTGACTGCTTATTTTTATACCATCAAAATAATTAGCTGACTACCCTAATCATAAGACTAGAAATTTGTTGCATAATCAGCACATTATTTATTTTCTCCACCCTCAATCTCTGATTTATGCCATAATAGCAATAGTTTAACGTATATCTGAAACCCTATGCCGCCATCAATAACATGCTGATTTACTTCAAGTGTCTGGGAATGCACCCTGCGTTCAGACAACTCACTCCTCATTCTCGCCCCTCACTTTCATGCTCATCCTGCACTCACACTGATCAACATGCACTCACACCATGCACCCGCTCACCCTGCACTCACAGCGATCACAATGCACTCACACTGATCAACATGCACTCACACCATGCACCCGCTCACCCTGCACTCACAGCGATCACAATGCACTCACACTGATCACCATGCACTCACACCATTCGCCTGCTTACAGTGATCACTCTTTACTCACAATGCGCTTGCGCTGTTCCCCTGTACCTCACCCTGCAGTCACACGAGCACACCACTCACCCTGCACTCATGTGACAATTCACTCACCCGTCCCCCTCTCTGCTCAATCTGCACTTTCACTCAAACAAGCCCATCACTAATCCATGCATTCATTCGTCCCACTCTTCACTTACATCCGCACCCAAATTCATATGGTCCCATCACTCACCCTGCAGTCACTCCTCTTACCCTACTCTCACACTGTTGCATCAATCACCGTGCACTCACATGGGCACTCCTGTCACCCACACAGCGCAGAGGGTTAATGTGCCTGCTACAAAGAATGTGTACCATGCAGATCACAGAACTGAGTGTGAGTAAACTATGACAGCGCTATAAAAAAAATTATTTTTGTCAGAAAGTTGCTGTGGGGAGATGAGGTGCATTGTTGGTGAGTGGTAGTGAGGGAATTCATGTAAGAGGAGGAAATGGGGGAAAGGGCACCAAAACAGACTTTTGCACCGCCTGCGACCCGTGCTAGGGCCAGCCCTGGCTGGGTGTGTAACCGGAGCACACAGGCCCGGACTGGCCGTTGCGGGCACCGGGCAATTCCCCGGTCGGCCGCAAGGGTGGGGGACGTTTTTGCGCCCCTGGGGGCCGTTTTTGTGACAGGGCCGTTTTTGCAGCAGAGCTGCAAAATCGGCCCTGTAACAAATTCGGTGGAAAAGCGGCCCTGGCAAAGAGCTTGGTGGCATCCCCCCCTCTCCCCCAGGGGGAGGAGGGGGGGCCGGCCGAGCACTTTGCCATGGCCGGTTTTGGTTCCCAGTCCGGCCCTGGGAGCACAGATGCCCGAGGGATCCACTGTTGATGTATTTTGCGGTTCGAACAGCAACCAATGTCTTTCCAAGCGCTAGAGCCCTTGACACACTCGCCACGCCGCCGCCAATGGCCGCAGTGCCGCCCTCCACCACCACCTGTGCTGTCAGAGTGGTACCTGCGCTCTCACCGCTCCTGGCCGCCTCAGACCGCTAATGAGCACCGGATGGGAGACCGGCTCTGGTGTTGGCGCACCGAGGATGCTCTCTGCGCTTCCGTTGCATTCCCGTTTTGTTTGCGCCGGTGTTAGGACCGGCTTTGGTTGCACTTTCTCTCCAGCATGTTGCCGCCGTTCTATCGGAGAAGTAATTTATTCTATGCTCGGGGGCCGCCGGGATCCGATTTGCCGCATATTTATCTTGAGTGCCAGCGGGCTGTCACTCAGCGCGCGCTCTGCGCAGAGCGCGAGGCTGGCGCAGAATTTCAATCAGGGCCATTCAAGTGGTGCCCGGGGTCCCAGAGCAGGGGCTGCAGCATGGCGACCCCGGGGAGCCCGGCAAGCAAGCCTGTAAATAGAAGCCCCCGCCAGGCTGCTGCTCCGACGAAATCATTGTTTTTGGAGACCTAATCTGCCTCGAGAACCAAAGCAGAGTAACACAGCACGGTGAAAGCTTTTAGTATGGTTGCGCCATCTCCTGGGATATTGTAACGTATGCTTACAGGCAGACCTCTGGCATGGGCACTCAACCCTCTGAGCTATCCGACCATCCAGAGCACAGTACGAGACTAATGCCATTTGGGGAAACCACGGGGCGCAAATCATAATGTTGAGCTATTTTCTCCAAGATTTTAGCATTTTTTGTTGTTGCAAAAACTTGACGGCAGTTAGTGAGGGGTACGCAACTTGTGCACGGGCAAATAGTGAGGGGCACAAAACTTGTGCATGGGCAAATAGTAAGGAATACATGACTTTGGCAGGGGCAAATAGTGAGGAATACACAACTTGTGCAGGGGCAAATAGTGAACAATACACACCTTGTGCACGGGCAATTAGGCAGGTATACACAACTTGTGCACGGGTACATAGTGAGGGTCACACACCTTGTGCACGGGCAAATAGTAAGGAATACATGACTTTGGCAGGGGCAAATAGTGAGGAATACACAACTTGTGCAGGGGCAAATAGTGAACAATACACACCTTGTGCACGGGCAAATAGGCAGGAATACACAACTTGTGCACGGGTACATAGTGAGGGTCACACATCTTGTGCACGGGCAAATAGTAAGGAATACATGACTTGTGCACGGGCAAGTAGTGATGAATACACGACTTGTACAGGGGCAAATAGTGAAGAATATATGACTTGTGCACGGGCAAATAGTGAGGAATGAGGAATACACAACTTGTGCAGGGGCAAATAGTGAGGAATACACACCTTGTGCATGGGCAAATAGGGAGGAATACACAACTTGTGCAGGGGCAAATAGTGAGGAATACACACCTTGTGCATGGGCAAATAGGGAGGAATACACAACATGTGCACGGGCGAATACACAACTTGCGCATGGTTAAATATTGAGGGGCACACAAGTTGTGCAGGGCAAATAGTGAGGAATACACACCTTGTGCACAGGCAAATAGTGAGGAATACACACCTCACCTTGTGCACAGGCAAATAGTAAGGGATACACACCTTGTGCACATGTACATAGTGAGAGTCACACACCTTGTGCACAGGCAAATAGTAAGGAATACATGACTTGTGCATGGGCAAATAGTAAGGAATACTTGACTTTGGCAGGGGCAAATAGTGAGGAATACACAACTTGTGCAGGGGCAAATAGTGAACAATACACACCTTGTGCACGGGCAAATAGGGAGGAATACACAACTTGTGCACGGGTACATAGTGAGGGTCACACACCTTGTGCACGGGCAAATAGTAAGAAATACATGACTTGTGCACGGGCAAATAGTGATGAATACACAACTTGTGCAAGGGCAAATAGTGAGGAATACATGACTTGTGCACGGTTAATAGTGAGGAATACACGACTTGTGCAGGAGCAAATAGTGAGGAATACACGACTTGTGCACAGGCAAATAGTAAGGAATGCATGACTTGTGCACGGGCAAATAGTGGGGAATACACGACTTGTGCATGGGTAAATAGTGAGGAATACACGACTTGTGCAGGAGCAAATAGTGAGGAATACACATCTTGTGCACCGGCAAATAGGGAGGAATACACAACTTGTGCACGGGTACACAGTGAGGGTCACACACATTGTGCACGGGCAAATAGTGAGGAATACACAACTTGTGCAGGGACAAATAGTGAGGAATACACACCTTGTGCAGGGGCAACTAGTGAAGAATACACACCTTGTTCAAATAGTGAGGAATACACACCTTGTGCATGGGCAAAAAGGGAGGAATACACAACTTGTGCACGGGTACACAGTGAGGGTCACACACATTGTGCATGGGCAAATAGTGAGGAAAACACACCTTATGCACAGGTAAACAGTGAGGAATACACACCTTGTGCATGGGTAAATAGTGAGGAATACACACCTTGTGCAATTAGTGATGTATACACACTTGTGCACAGGCAAATAGTGAGGAAAACACACCTTGTGCACATATAAACTGTGAGGAATACACACCTTGAGCATGGGCAAATAGTGAGGAATACACGACTTGTGAATTGGGCAAGTACTACCGACGCAGAATCCCATTTGAGACGCCACCTGGTGCTTCTAGTGAAATGCAGTCAGCTCCTTGTTTGTAATCAGAGTCAATATGTCTAATTACTCCATTGTTTAGGCGGCCAAGTCAGTTTCTTTGAGAAAATGCCTAAAGGTTCAAAGCATTAGTTCGACATAGAAGTAACATCGACTTGGCACTCGTGAGGTAGTAGCAGACACAAAACCTTTGCTGGGTTGCATGACATTTATCTTAACCCCTCCCATGCTCGTTACGGAACCGTTCCGTCACGAGCCTCGGGTGGGCTGTGCTGGTGAAGGAACGGTTCCGTCACGGCGCGGCGTGAATTCCGCGCCTGCGCTGTAGGCGGGCGGGGCCGTGACGGAACCGTTCCGTCATAAGCACAGCTCGCTCGCGGTCCGCGACGGAGCGGTTCCGTCACGAGCACGGGACCGCCGCGCGGCCCTGCTTCCCCCTTAGCGCTGCGCCGGAATAGCCGCCGCAGCGAAGGGGTTACATTGGAGCTTCCTTTATCTCCTCAGGCAATTGTGAAAAGGTTGCTGGAGATACATTAACAAACTATAAACAAGCAGCAGCGAGGCTCAGAAATTCCTAGGGGTAGCCATATGTTTTTCTCATTCTCCCTCATTTATTGATGTTTGATTTATGATTTAAGGTTTTGTATGCAGATTTTACCTCTAATGTATACTGTTTTAATTTGTTGTCATCAAAACTTTATTCGCCAATGGCTGCATTTAAAAAAGGTTGCAGGAGAGTGGCTTTCCCACTCTTTAAAATACATTTTGTGGACATTGTTCTGTCTTTAGTTTTAGTATTTTGAATGCTTTTCAGGTTCATAGGGCTGCTGTTACTGCCTTTTGTTAACACACCGGTATACAAAAAGAAACATATGCGTAGCACAGTTTTATTCATTTGGTTCTTGACCTCATGAAGATGCACAAAAGTAATTGCAATTCATATTATCAGCTTAACATCAATACAAATTTAATACAATGGTAGAAACTTTTAAAAAACGTTAAAAACAAGATAGCAATTTTGCAAAAGAATAGGGAGCCACAATATAAGATGAAGCCTCTTCTGTAGTGCTTAAATGACACTTAAACATCCAACCTGGTAATTTGCGTCCAGCAGTTTTCAGGACTGCACGTATAATCAGGGCGCGTGCACGGTCCCGTGCACTTTAGGCCTCATTTCCTATATTTAGATGCATGGCAGCACAAAAAGCCTTCCTTGCTGCGCTGCCGCGCGTCAAAAGAAAAGGGCAGGAAGCCACCGTACCTACAAGATAAGGAGCCTTCCTGTCCTTTTCCCTGCGCTACTGCACAATGGGCTGCCATGAGCCAATGCAGGCGCCCTTGCATTATGGTGCAGGGGTGCCTGGTTGTAGGGGTGATTGTTATTGTGCAAGAAGGGACAGCTTCCTGCACAAAAACAATCATTATCCTCTTTCTATGGGGTCGATTCCGATTCAGGAAAAAGCGCTCCGATTAGCTGTACGGAGCTTTTTTCCCGTACGAATCGTACACCTACAACGTCCCCGTACGTACGAGCAAGTACGATCCTAACCCAAAGCGCCACTCCGTACGTCTCGTACCCAACACCGTACAACTTGAAAGTACATACGAATTGTATCCGGGTAACGCGGTACGCTATGTCCGAACGTAAATAGGCCGCTCTTTCCGGACCAGGAAGTACGATCCGTGTTGACGACACTCCATACAGCCCTTTTGCTACAGGAGCTGAAAACAGCCGTAAAAACAGAGTCCGGCCCAAACCGCACCCCGGTACGCGACATACACGACATGAACCCCATCGTCCGTGTCATCCCTGTCCTGTACGCCTACGACCTCGTACATAGAAACCGACGACGGCGCAGACGGTGAGTACAACGTACCGCAACAACGGAAGTATACCTGTACGGTGCGCCCCACGCTCACATCACCATTGCAATAGTGAAACATGCCACATATACGCCATTAATGTCGGGGTACGGAGCGCCACATGCACGCGCATATCACCATTGCAATAGTGATACGTGCAGCACATACGCCATTAATGTCGGGGTATGGTGCGCCACACGCTAGCGCATATGACCATTGCTATAGTGATACGTGCAGCACATACGCCATTAATCTCGGGGTACAGTGCGCCACACGCTAGCGCATATGACCATTGCAATAGTGATAAGTGCCGCACACACACCTGTAATGTATGTGTACGGTGCGTCACATCTGAGTGGTGGGTGGAAAAGACTCCCAGCAGTGCCCAGACATAGGAGGGGGGTGTGGATATGACTCCCAGCAGTGCCCCGACATAGGAGGGGGGTGTGGATATGACTCCCAGCAGTGCCCAGACATAGGAGGAGTGAGTGCAGAGGACTCCCAGCAGTGCCCAGACATAGGAGGAGGGTGTGGATATGACTCCCAGCAGTGCCCAGACATAGGAGGGGTGAGTGCAGAGGACTCCCAGCAGTGCCCAGACATAGGAGGGGTGGGTGCAGAGGACTCCCAGCAGTGCCCAGACATAGGAGGGGGGTGTGGATATGACTCCCAGCAGTGCCCATATATAGGAGGGGTGAGTGCAGAGGACTCTCAGCAGTGCCCAGACATAGGAGGGGTGGGTGCAGAGGACTCCCAGCAGTGCCCAGACATAGGAGGGGGGTGTGGATATGACTCCCAGCAGTGCCCAGACATAGGAGGGGGGTGTGGCTATGACTCCCAGCAGTGCCCAGACATAGGAGGGGTGAGTGCAAGGACTCCCAGCAGTGCCCAGACATAGGAGGGGTGAGTGGATATGACTCCCAGCAGTGCCCAGACATAGGAGGGGGTGTGGATATGACTCCCAGCAGTGCCCAGACATAGGAGGGGGGTGTGGATATGACTCCCAGCAGTGCCCAGACATAGGAGGGGGGTGTGGATATGACTCCCAGCAGTACCCAGACATAGGGGGTGTGGCTATGACTCCCAGCAGTGCCCAGACATAGGAGGGGTGAGTGCAGAGGACTCCTAGCAGTGCCCAGACATAGGAGGGTGTGTGGATATGACTCCCAGCAGTGCCCAGACATAGGAGGGGGTGTGGATATGACTCCCAGCAGTGCCCAGACATAGGAGGGGCTGAGGATATGACTCCCAGCAGTGCCCAGACATAGGAGGGGGGTGTGGATATGACTCCCAGCAGTGCCCAGACATAGGAGGGGGGCGTGGATATGACTCCCAGCAGTGCCCAGACATAGGAGGGGTAAGTGCAGAGGACTCCCAGCAGTGCCGAGACATAGGAGTGGTGGGTGCAGAGGACTCCCAGCAGTGCTCAGTCATAGGAGTGTGCATTTCCAACATCATACAACAACTACATGCCTGTATGTGTACATCCATAACCTGTAACACTCATGATAGTTGCATATCAACACATCACTCACAGCAGTGACCTACTCCACGGAGAATGGTATCCTGTCACACACAGGGTGACACACCACATGTGGTTGTTTTGTCAGATCCCACCTGCATATCCACCCATGTAGTTTGCTGGCACCCCCCCCCCCCTTCCAGCATGACTCAATAGTGTGTAGTCATGTAACAGACCACTCAACAAATGAAGCACAAATGGACTAATAAAGTGTCATGTACATCCCGGACATGATGTGAATGTCCAGGTGGTGAAACATGTACTCCCTCGTGAAAGGAACAGGGTAGAAAACCCCTAGATACAAAGCACCCAAATGTGATTTGTGTGCACAAATTTCAAATTTTACAATCTGAATCATGAGGTCAAGGCGGATAACATTGCCATGCATAGTGAGCACAATTATGATGGACTCCCTGAAGGCATTACTACACACTACAAACCCAAGCACAGTGAGTAACATGGATGGCACTGACCAATTATCAGATTGCATTTGTGAGCAGGCATGACCATTGCGCAAGTGAATGTACTAATCAATGGAAAATCCATACATTCCCGCTCATTCTCCAAGAACTGCTAGCTCCCCAACTCCCCAACTTAAATCTAATGAAGATTTTATCCTTCTAGGGGATTTTAACATCCACGTAGACCAACCGACATTACCTGAATCTCACTCCCTTATTACGGACCTTTCAAATCTAGGTCTAGAGTTAAAAAATAATGGTCCCACGCACAGGGGTGGCCACACGCTAGACCTTGTCCTTTCCAACTGTTCCAAGCTCACCTGCCTTCCAGCAAGAGAGATTCTATGGACAGACCACTTCCTTTTAGAAATTCAACTCTCGACTCTTAAAAAACCTACTAATAAAGTACCTTCCCCTCCCACCTGGCGCCGCCAATGGCATAACATTTCCTTAAGTAATTTACAGGAAATTTGGGTACAACCCACCATACTAGTAGAAGATACAGTGGATACAGCACTGGCAAAACTCACTGGCTCCATCAAGCGAGCCATTGATACCCTGGCCCCTTTAAAACTAAATACAAAACATGTGTGGGGGGGTCAAGGGGAATATTTAACGACCTGACTGCTCGCTCCCCTTTTGTCAATGTAAAGCACAAAAAAGAGCAGAACAGGTCTGGAAATAGTGTATAACCATACATGTGATTCTGAAACAGTAGGATGTGTATGTGAGCAAAAGTTGTTGAGAGTTGTAGGTAACCCCAAAGCTAGAATGATTCCCATCAGACCACCTTCACGGTGGAGTTAACGTCACGTGGGAATTACTGTACAATCCATACCTCATCCGACCAAATAGTGCCGGTGTGGAGAATGGATGTCAGAAATCTAGCCCTGATGTTTACCATGAGGTGGACTGGAAAAAGTGCAGTGCTCAAGTGGTGGTGATAATTAAAATTGACTACACTGATTCTATGAGGGCATGCATAGAGGAATCAGTGTGTCAAGAGTAAAAACACGCCAGTAAAGGGACTGCCCACTAGCGCTATGTAGAACGGTCGACATGTTTCAGCCAACGGGGATTTGCCCCGGCTTTCTTCAGGACCTTGAGTATAAACTAGCTACTGCAACCATAACTACAGATAATGTATCAAAAAACTTTTGTGAAAAAAATAATAATAATAAGTTTACTAATAGACAATTATATATCTACCAGGAACTTCAACGCTTTAAACGTCCACTGGCGTGGGAGAAGCTTATCTTCTTCCTGTCAACAAATAGAGATTATTGTACCACAACACTAAATTACACAACCACAACCAACTGTATACAGAAAGACCATGTAGGAAATACCCATGCATGAAAAATTTACATTCAGCATATAAAGAGAAGCATAATAGCTAAACCACCTAGAGGCATTTCCTCCAAGTGATACTCACCCAGCCTTGTGTGGGTGAAGGCCTCACCTCACCCGGCAACCGCTCGGGAGTATGAGGCCCCGCTCTGTGGTGTAGAAAAAGGGACACCGTTAGCATACTGCTCAATAGTGCCCCAGCCAATTGCTCTACCCATCTAACCCAACGAACGTGTGATAGGTACCCAACTGACACACCAAAGTTCCCACACAACCTACCCTATGACACAATTAATGCGATATATCTCATTTCGCAAGGCTTAATCATGACCTTTGAGAGTATCTCTAGGCTGTCTGTTGACAAAACCTTAACTCCTCATTTGGTTATTCAAGCTGGAAGATTAATCCAAAGACCAGTCACCTCACATTAGTAGGAGTAGCTGGAGAAAAGGCCCGGAAGTGATCAATAAGGCTGCCCACCATTCAAAGCTCATGCCTTGTACCCTTGCAGCATCCCACTCTTACAGAGTATCGGGACCAAACCACTGATCTTATTAGATCAAATGGAGACTCTAATCTACTAGAGATCGCTGAAAAAGAGGGGAGAAGAGAGCCCAATGGGACGCTTAAAACTATACAAAGAGTATCCCTCCTCTAAACAAGAAAGCTGGTACACTCAGGAGTTAAGGGAGGAAAAACAGAAATGTAGGCGAGCGGAAAAAAAATGGAGGAAACATAAGACCGAGGAGACTCGAGCGGTTTTTCTTCATGCTCAATTAAAATATTATAAAAACATCAAGCAGGCCAGAAAAAAACGCCTTATGCTACAACTAGAAGAAGCTGCTAACTGTCCTAAGGAGCTTTTTAAAATCCTTCAAAACTTTGTCAAACCCGCCGCATGTGAGAGTTCTCACAGACTTTATGCGACGAGATATCGTCTTTCTTTGAGAGTAAAATAAATAATATATATGACAAAATAGTGGCTGCCAATAACAGCACAAGTGATATCAACAAGATCATATCCCCAACTTTGTTAAAGGATAATGTACATCCACTATTAGCCTTTCCTCTAATTGGAAGTACAGAGCTGTCTCACCTCATTACTCTTATCAAATCAGGATCTCCAAATGACCTCCTCCCTGCCAAGATGGTTCCCCCTCTGATTTCTCTCCTGGGGCCTCTCATACAGAATGTCATTAACATCTCCCTTATTAAAGGACAAGTCCCAGCAGATTGGAAAAGGGCGGTGGTAAACCCAATACGTAAGAAAGCGGCCTCCCCATGGACCGACCTCTCCAACCTGCGCCCAATCTCACTCCTGCCATACATCAGCAAGATAGCTGAGAAGCATGTGAACACCTATCTGTCACAACATCTCGAAGCGACGGAGGGCCTGGACTATTCACAATCTGGTTTCAGGCCGAACCACAGCACCGAATCAGCCCTTCAAACGGTGACCAATAACATCAGAATGGCACTGGATGAAGGTAGCTCTATGATTCTGGTGCTGTTGGACCTCTCCGCCGCTTTTGATACGGTGTCACACAAGGTGCTTCTTGAGCGATTAAAGGATGTAGGATTGGAAGGTGTGGCTTTGGCATGGATGGAAAGTTTTCTGTCAGGCCGTTCTCAAGAGGTTAGGCTGGGCTCCCACAAATCAACCTATAGGGAGCTCAATAAGGGAGTGCCACAGGGTTCTTGTTTAAGCCCGACACTCTTCAACGTGTATGTGGCTCCCTTGGCCAACCTAGCAAGATCATTTGGGTTTACTCCGGTGTCGTACGCTGACGACACCCAACTTCTCTTTCCCTTTAAAGACCTGACACCTGCAATAAAAAGATCTTTTGCAGAGGGAATGAGAGCAATATCTGCATGGATGTCATCAAACTGTCTTCAATGCAACATAGGGAAAACGGAGGTCATGTTGTTTGGACAAGCAGCAGCACATTGGACGCCTGAATGGTGGCCCTTGGAATTGGGTCCTGTTCCTAGCCCTAAAAGCACGGTGAAAAATCTTGGAGTGCTTTTGGATCAGACACTCACTTTCAAGGACCACGTAAATCAGGTGGCTAGCACCTGTTTCCGAGCCATTGGAATGTTAAGAAGAGTGTTTCCCTATCTGCCAGACTGCCATAGGAAAACACTTGTGCAGGCATTAATCATCAGCAGAGTGGATTACTGCAACGGCCTTCTATTAGGAGCAAATGAAGGGCAGTTAAAAAATGTACAGGTGATCCAAAACACAGCAGCAAGGGTAATCCTTAATGCTCCCCCCAGGACTCCCTCTCTCCCGCTGCTGACCAGGCTCCACTGGTTACCAATACGGAAGCGTGTGCAGTTTAAGACCCTGTGCACTATCCACAAAAGTGTGATAGGCGAAGGTCCAAAATATCTAGCCAAAATCTTCCAGCCATATGCCCCTGGACGAACCCTGCGCTCAGGCAACCAGCAGTTTCTGCAGGTGCCCAGAATAAAAAAGTCCAGACAAGGAGGGCGAGCACTAGCCCATCTGGGACCAAAGCTTTGGAACTCTTTACCTCTGGAGATGAGATCACTTACCAGTCACCTGACCTTCCGAAAGGTTTTAAAAACACACCTTTTCCCCAGCAACTGAGCCCCCTCTGTTAATATGTACCATTCTATCTTACCATAAATCATCCGAGGATATTCTTACTGGCAAAGCGCGGAGATACCCCTTCGGGGGTCTATTCAGGCGCTATAGAAGAATATAAATAAATAAATAAATAAATACACAAGTCACCCCAACAGTTGTGCAACTGTCTGTAGTGAAGATCTCATGTGTCACTGAGGAAGGGACACTCTTTTGGATAATGTCTGTATGCAAACTGCACACACACCAATCTAGATAATTAGCTGCAACATTGGGATAGCACAGAGATACCATGGTCCACCTCATTCCCATCTGAAAAATAGACATCTTTCACAATACCAAAACATTAACATTACACCAACTTGTAGGCACACAGCACCTAAAGCAATTCCCTGAAATGCAATAGTTCAGAATGAAAAATAAAATGCTTTATTCAGCGCCATAATATAAAAGAATAAATAAATGAGTCCAGGCTCACAGAAGGCCAATGGCCAGTCCAAAGTACTGTCCATAACAGTGGTGACTTTGTGGAGGTTGTCACCCCAAAACTTGCCTACACATGGTGAACTTAGAGGTCTGTGGACCCATGGGGGGCATCATCGGAGTCAGGGTCTGGTACCGCAGGGACAGGAGAGGGAAGGGTATGTGTAGTGGGTGCAGGTGGGGAGGATTCCTCCACAGTGGCAGGTGCAGCGCAGAAGGATGCAACATATTCAGCGCTGCACACTGCTGCCAGTTCTGACAGGCTATCACCTGAACCGGGGGACACAATGGGAGTGGAGGTAGAGGGCTTTGAGTCAGGTGTAGTGTGTCTGTGGGTGGGTGTGTGATGTATGTCCCCTGTCCCTGTGGGTGTGCGTACATCCCCATGAGATTGGGTGCCTGGAGGTCTGCGCTTCGACTTACGTGTGGGTGTGCTGGGTGTCTCTGTTGGGGTGTGTGATCTGATGCGTCTGCGTGTATGGTGGACAGGTATGGGAGAGAGGAATGTGGATGGGTCAGAAGGAGTGGGGGGGATTGACGCTGCAGGATGGCAAGTGCTGCCGTCAGTGTTGAGTCCATGGACGCCAAACTCCGACATTGATCAGACATGTGAGATGACATGCCCTCCATGAATGACAACAACTGTGTCATGATTTGCATTTGGCCATGGAGGACAGTCAGCATTGACGCCTGACCAACTTGAATCTGCCGGAGTAGGTCCACAGACTCAGTACTGAGGGCAGCAGGGGAGACAGGGGCAGGGGCTGCGGTGCCGGGGACGAAGGAGACACGGGGGGAGCATGGACCGAAGTGGCCCTAGCAACTGGGAGGGTGAAGATGGGTCTGGAGGAGGAGGGGACAGACATAGTGGGTGCAGATGCTGTTGCTGCGTATTCCCCCTCCTCCTGGGAGTCTGCATGATATGATGTGTCTTGCTCATGAGGTCCGGCCGCCTGGCTCCCTTCACCCTCTGTGCCACTGCCTCCCTCCGACACCTCAAAGCTGGTGGCACTGTGGCTGGGTCCCTCTGCCTAGTCCGTGCTTGTGTCTCCTCCACTTTCGGGTGATGATGCTGTTGGCAAGGAGAAAGTAAAAATATATATCAGTCACCTTTACACATCAGACATATGAGCAACAAATCATTTGGGGACATTTCTAATCATGGCATGCATCATGAGTCACATGCCACATAACTCAGCACATATTTAAGTCTAGTACTGCGCAATAGTAATAGACACAACGCTCCTTGTATACGAAGATACAAGTAACAGACCAGGCCGCAACTTGAATGAGAGTCACAATGATGAGCCACTGTATGTCAACAGGTCAGGTGTTGATCCATCACCGTTCTGTTGCCCACTCTGCCACCCCAGTCCAGACATGGTCATGTTCAAATCTGCCTGAGCCTGTGCCACATGGGAACAGTCCTGCCAGAACTGCCATGTAATGCCATCCCTGGACCTGAAACAAGCTTTCTATCACCTCTCACTGGCATCACAGCCGTCTACAGCCATGCTTGCGTGAAACACAGATGTGTATACAAACAAGCATGGCTGAAGACGGCTGTAATGCCAGTAAGTGGTCCCAGGAACCTTGTTTCCAGTCCAGGGAAGGCATGGCTTGACATTCCTGGCTGGACTGTTCCCATGAGGCACATGGACAGACAGATTTGCACAAGACCATGTTTGAACTTGGGGGGCAGAGTGTGCAACAGAAAGGTGATGGATAAAACCCTGACCTGTTGACTTGGTGTGAGTATATGCTTGGTACAGAGGCTCCCTCCATCACCACACACTATTGTGACACTCCTCACAGGGGCATCTATCACCAGATCATACAGTTGCTAGCACATAACACACACTGGCTGTCAAGTGAAGTGGCCCACATGTCCAAAATCCAGGAAATGCCTAAGCTAATGTGCCTGAAATTGAGAATATTTAAAACATCGCTGCATTGTTGACACACCCACAACCACATGGGAAATGTGAACACAGTAGTGTGCACACCAAGACAAAACTGCGTTGCACCACCAATACATACATGTAGCACAAATCTATGTGGAACAATCATCTCTGTGAGCCAACAACATAGCCTCTAAATCCAACAATGACAGCATTGTCCAGCATCACAGGGTAAGTGCATAGTGATGAGTTCACATCAGAAATGACATACACAGCTCACCACTGACAAGGCTAAACAGCCAGGCCCATCACAGCTCTCCTGCACAACACCCCCATCACCCCGTCAATGTGAGTGATACAGCTCAAGTTGTGAAAACTCAGTATCAGGGTATCAATAACTGTGCAGCAATTACATTTAACCCAAGGTCACCTCATGTGGCTGCCCATCCATATTAGTCACAAACAACCAGCAACATATTCTTGTGAATAGGCACACACGCACTGCCCAGTGTGAGTGTGCACAAGCCACACTTTGTATACATGGACAGTGTGCACATGTAGCTAACACATGAGAAATACAAAGTATACCAGGGACAAAGGCCACTGAGGCAGACCCGTGCTGAACTCCATGTTGAGACTCATGATCAGTGTCGACAATTCATGAAGGGCAAACACAGTGCACAGGTCCAGGAACAGGTAAAGTACCAACACGTGTCACAGACCTCCCTCCAACATGATGATGTGCTAAGCAATATGCATACTAATACATTACACCCTAGGAGTACATGCGCAAAAATAAAATACCCAAAGCAGGGGACACATGTGGAGGAGGGGAAGGGATGTAAAAGAGCATCAGCTGAATATGGGGCATTGAAATGACAATGCATAAATTGCCTGTCTGACCAGACCACCCCAACTGTGGGAGTGTTACCAGGCTTCTGAGCACTGCAGGTAGCATGTGACACACATGACAACAAACAGACATGTACCTAGCCCCTCCTTGCTGCTGTCCCTCCTGCAACTGCCTATGGAGGTCAGGAAAAAACATTTCCAGGACCCGGAGCATGTGGGGGGTGAGGTGACGGGTGCCGCCATGCCGGCGTGGAGCTTCAAGCTTCAGCTGGACCCGCGCGATACGGCGGCTCCAGCACCGGATGTCCTGCTACCTCTTCCTGAAGTTACGGATTCTTCGGCGAGGGCCCCCCACAGACCTGACAGCCCTGGCTATGTCCAGCCAGATCTCCCCCTTCTCATAGGCAGTTACCTGTGAGGTAGACAAAGTGAAACATCAGTACACCTGCTCCATGTCCCAAAGACACACATTTGCACCACATTGACTATGACAACAGGGCGTAGGATGCAGACAGGACTTGCGTCATTGTCCATTTGAATGTGGCCTGTAAGCAAACACCAATGCACTACATGCCTTTGAAAGGAAACAGATGCCATAAGGGGTGCAAACCACTAACTGAGCATGGCACGCACTGAACAAGATATGCAACTTCAGGGTGGTGGACAGCACGTGACATGCTGTCACATATCACACTACACCTAACAACCCTCAGCAGACCACACATGCACACCCTGGCACAGATCATTTGCTTGTCATTGTCAACAGTGTATACAACCTCACTTGGCACATGTCACACTTTACAAAGATGTGACACAGGCATCATGCTAACTGTCCAAGTCATGCACACGGCACTGCATACTTGTCACATCAGATGGGTACAGCTGTGGCATCCGCCATGCATCAGTGTTGCCAAACTTCACATACACAAATAGCAGGATGACAAAGAACATTCACACTCTTCAATGTCCATGACTTCAAAGCATGCATTTGTCCAACATCCACACAGGTCACGAAAAACAATTAACAACAGTGAGTACATTCATCTGTCACCCTGGGGAGAACACTGTTACACCTCAGTAACTCATGGCTAAAAAACTTGCAAGGTGTGGCACCGCAGTAAGTGTGATTCACATTGCATTGAATGTCAAAGTTAGCACAATGCAGGTAAGCAGTAAACACTATTTAACTACATCATTCACTGCATGGGAGATACCACAATGTAAACACCCGGCACTCACTCCAAACAACATTGCATCTCTGTTACATAAATACACAATGGCTGTAGTGACACTCACACATTCATCACTCACCTGATCCCCTGGTTTCCCATACAACTTGCTGAAGTTTGGTAGGAGGGCATCCAGAAGGGCCTGGTTCTCTTCCTCACTGAATGCAGGTGCCCTCTCCATGGTCAGCAAAATCAGAGTCCAGGGAATGCAGAGACAGCAGCAGTGTTGTCCACTCCAATGTTATGCCGGCAAGTGCCCTTTCACAGCCACATACAGCCTTAAATCAGTGCTGCTGAGGGGCTGTCAGTCCAAGGAGTACAGTGTGATAGGCCAGATTACTTCGCGTCCTATGTTTCATCAAATCCCATTACACATAAGGCCATGACACACATTTGCATGGTTTAAAATTTGAGCTTGAGCTCCACAACACATTTTGCAACATTGTATAGTTTTGGCCAACTGAATTTTTCAGAACACCTGTAGAACACACTCAAATCTGTTTCCTTGACAACTAGCCTGCATTCTGGGCATTCTACTCGTCCCCTAGATGTTCCCTATGTATTTTCTGGGCTCCCCACACAAGTACGGTGCGTTTCCCGTCACGAATGCCACTTTTTCAATAGTGACACGTCCCGCACACACACACGCAATGGCGGGGTAGGGACCGCTCGCGTATGGCTCGATTGTAATGGTGAAACGACCCGTACACACGCACGGTCCAAACGCGTATGGCTCGAATGTAATAGTGAAACGACCCGTACACACGCACGTACTATTGGGGTAGGGTCCGCTCGCGTATGGCTCGAATGTAATGGTGAAACGACCCATACACACGCACGGTCCAAGCGCGTATGGCTCGAATGTAATAGTGAAACGACCCGTACACGCACGTACTATTGGGGTAGGGTCCGCTCGCGTATGGCTCGAATGTAATGGTGAAACGACCCATACACACGCACGGTCCAAACGTGTATGGCTCGAATGTAATAGTGAAACGACCCGTACACACGCACGTACTATTGGGGTAGGGTCTGCTTGCGTATGGCTCGCATGTAATGGTGAAACGACCCGTACATTCGCACGTACAATTGGGGTACTGGGCGTTTGACACGCTCTAGTGAATGCATGTGTGGGTGCGTTTTACAAGCTCACACATGGCACCATTACAATAGTGATACCAGGAAAACACATGGCAGGGATGTAGGTGTAAGGTCATAATGAGGATGTCGATGTATATATTGGCATGGCATCCTTACATCAGCAGGCCCTAGGTGTGGCAGACAGTGAAATAGCACAGGGCATGTGATCATGTGGCACAGTTGAGGTGTGATGAGCTGTTGAGACATGTCATTTGTGATGGGGCACTATGTGGTTCACATAACCTTTACACTTGTCACATAAGTAACATCATAAACATGTTGTGATGCACATCAACACTGGGATAGCACACTATTCAGTATGGGCATCTGTCACATGATGCCAGGGACAGGGGCACTGTCTCGCTTGTCAAATTGACGCCCAGCATGACCCTGTGTGACAATGTCATGTGTGTGACATGTCAAAGATTAGGCATGCTGTTTGTATCCCGTTAACTTAATCTGCTGTAGGTGCATCTATGATGGGTCTGTGCCGTGATTGCAAGGGTTTCCATGTACGCACACCATGCCACAGGGGCATTTCAACTGCTCATGTGTGTGATGGCATAATAGATCATTTGTCCCCAAACATACAGGTCTGCATCCTGAGAATGGCTGTGGTGTAGTTTAGTCAAATGCACACCTCATTCACAATGTTACAGATATGTGCAATCGATAGCACATGTGACGTGGGTGTGTTCCTTGCAGTCAGCTGTCTGGATGTGTTGACAACCTTCTCATGCAGGTCACGTGACATGTGTCACTGACGTGATACATTGTTCTGCTCACTCAGACCAGCCCAGCAGATCATTTGTGTGCATGTCATGTCTATTTCACAGACAACAGGTGTATCAGTTATAATGGAGGAGTGCCAGCTAGCTGGCATATGTGTCCTTGATGTACAGGCCATGCCAGACTCAATGGTGATTTGATGTGTTGAAGCAGTGTTGCTTCTGCTATGTACATTGTAATTGTCGTTGGCTGACAGTTGTACACCTTTTCCCCCAAATATGTTGTGCAGGGCACCCCCTCTGCTAAGGCCGTTGCCAGACTTGGATGCCATGAGGGAACGTAATTGCATCCGCCGTTACAGATTCACTCAACAGTTGATTCAGGACTTGACGGACAGGCTGGAACCACATCTCCTACCACGACACAGGTATCCAACTGCGCTGACACCCAAGGTAAAGGTAATGGCAGCCCTACATTTCTTTGCCACAGGTACGTTCCAATTTACCATAGCTGATGTGGGGGGGATGTCACAGACCATGTTCAGCCGTGTCCTACATGATGTGTTAGCTGCTATGTTGAGGCACATTGATGAATTCATCAAATTCCCTACTCCAGACGAGTTGACAGATGTCAAGGGTGATTTCTATGCCCTCGGTGGGATGCCACATGTAATTGGGTCCATTGATGGAACACATGTTTCTTTGGTGCCACCACAAGCTCAGGAAACATTACCACTCTATAAATGCCCTGGTGGTGTGTCTTGCTAACATGTTGATTTCCCATGTTTGTGCACGTTTTCCAGGATCGTGCCATGATGCATTCATCATGAGGCGTAGCAGGGTACCACAGATGATGCTGCAGCTGCGCAACCATCGGGCATGTCTTGTTGGTGGGTAAACTCTGTTTCTCATGTATGTCTCAATTTCATTTATTTCTCTGACGGCATCACATTACACACTCATTGCAATGATGTCAATTTGTAGGAGACGCAGGATATCCCAACATGCCGTGGCTCATGACTCTGCTCCGCAACCCCAGAACAGCTTCAGACCAGTGGTACAATAATGCACATGGGCAGACCAGGCGAGTGATCGAGCAAACTTTTGGACTCCTGAAGAGCCGGTTCTGGTGCCTCGACAAGACTGGCGGTTCCCTCCCATACGCCCCGCTCAAGGTAAATGTTCATGCGCATGTTATCTGAACATACATACATGTCACATTACCATGTCTCAAATTTCATGTTGCCCCACTCCCATGACAGGACAGTCACCCTTCTTGACAGTCATCTGTAGTTGAGTTTTGACTCTGGTGAATGCATCAATGTGTGTAAACCTTGACCCTGACACATTGCAGATACCACGGTTTGACAATGCGTGGGACATCACAAACACACCCACTGTGTGGAATTGCAGCCTCACTGTGTGCAGCAGGATGTGTCTGGATCATCCCCTCAACCTTGTGTGCCAGTACAGTTTGATTTCCCAAAAAACATGTTGTGTAGGTGTGGGCCAGTGTATGTCCCACATGTTCATTCAACTGTCCTGTGAGTCTGTTTGCATGGATCAATCAATCAATCAGTGACACTTATAGAGTGCGCTACCTACCCGAAGGGTCTCAAGGCGCTGGGGGGGGGGGGGGGGGGGGTGCCGCTACTGCTCGAACAGCCAGGTCTTCAGCTTCTTCCTGAAGGAGAGGTGGTCTTGGGTCAGGCGCAGGTCGGTCGGGAGGGAGTTCCAGGTCTTGGCGGCCAGGTAGGAGAAGGATCTTCCTCCTGATGTCGCTCTTCGGATGCGGGGGACGGCGGCGAGGGCGTGGTTGGCTGATCGGAGGTGGCGTTTGGGAGCGTAGAAGTTGACTCGGCTGTTGAGGTAGCTCGGGCCTTGGTCGTGTAGGGCTTTGTGTGCGTGGGTGAGGAGGCGGAACGTGATTCTTTTGTTGACGGGGAGCCAGTGAAGGTCTCTCAGATGTCCGGAGATGTGGCTGGTTCGTGGGAGGTCGAGGATGAGTCTGGCTGAGGCGTTCTGGATCCGCTGGAGTCTCTTCTGGAGCTTGGCGGTGGTCCCGGCGTAGAGGGCGTTGCCGTAGTCCAGCCGGCTGGTGACGAGGGCCTGGGTGACGGTCTTCCTGGTCTCGGTGGGGATCCACCAGAAGATCTTCCGTAGCATGCGCAGGATGTTGAAGCACGCCGAGGAGACGTTGTTGACTTGCCTGGTCATGGAGAGGGAGGAGTCCAGGATGAAGCCCAGGTTGCGTGCGTGGTCCGTCGGTTTGGGTGCGGTGCCCAGGGCGGGGGGCCACCAGGAGTCGTCCCAGGCGGAGGGCGAGGAGCCCAGGATGAGGACCTCCGTCTTGTCCGAGTTCAGTTTCAGGCGGCTGGTCGTCATCCACTCGGCTACCTCTTTCATCCCTTCGTGCAGGTTGGCTCTGGCGGCGGCGGGGTTGTTGGTCAGGGAGAGGATCAGCTGGGTGTCGTCGGCGTAGGAGATAATGCTGAGGTTGTGTTTGCGTACGATGGCCGCGAGGGGGCTCATGTAGACGTTGAAGAGGGTGGGGCTCAGAGAGGATCCTTGGGGGACGCCGCAGATGACTTCGGTGGCCTCTGACTTGTACGGTGGTAGGCGGACTCTCTGTGTTCTTCCGTCGAGGAAGGAGATGATCCATTCCAGTGCCTTCCCCTGGACTCCGGCGTTGTCGAGGCGCTGCACTAGGGTGCGGTGGCAGACCGTGTCGAAGGCCGCGGAGAGGTCAAGGAGGATGAGGGCCGCTGTTTCTCCATTGTCCATCAGGGCTCGGATGTCATCGGTGGCGGCGATGAGGGCGGTCTCGGTGCTGTGATTGGCTCGGAAGCCGGACTGTGAGGGGTCGAGGGATCCGTTCGTCTCGAGGAAGGCGGCCATCTGCTTGTTGACGTTCTTCTCAATGACTTTGGCTGGAAACGGGAGGAGCGAGATGGGGCGGTAATTCTTGAGGTAGGTGGGGTCCGCTGTTGGTTTCTTGAGTAGAGCGCTGAGTTCGGCGTGCTTCCAGCTCTCCGGGAAGGTGGCGGTGTCGAAGGATGTGTTGATGATGTCTCGCAGATGGGGTGCGATGACAGCGTCGGCCTTGTTGAAGACGTGGTGAGGGCAGGGGTCGGTTGGTGATCCGGAGTGGATGGAGTTCATCGTGCGGATGGTGTCTTCGGTGCTGATCGGGGTCCAGGCGTGGAGGGTGGTGGTGGGGGGTGGTTGTTCGGTCATGGTGTGCGTTGGTTGGTTGTTGAAGCTGTTGTGTATGTCCGCGATCTTGTTGTGGAAGTATGAAGCGAGGGAGTTGCAGAGGTCTTGCATTGCCCCTTGTGCCAGTATGTCATGTCACTGTCATGTCGTTACCTCAGTGCCGGTGGAGAACACTGCCTCACTAGCCTTCTCTGTGAGTTGATGTTAACTTTCCATTCCCATGATGCCAGGTATGTTGCGCTGATGTCATCACAACGTTGTGCTGTAGCAAATGTTAAATCTCCGTGACACCAGTCGAGTGAGGTCATTCACAGCGTTATCTTGTGCCGTGCAGTATCTCATGGTCACGGTAGGGGTTTTTTTGTGGCTTTGTTCCTCATTTCTCGCTGTTGAGTTTGGTTCCACCTGCTTGTCATGTTTAGCATAGTGGGGCACAGTTGCAAGAGCCAATGACTGGCTCCAGCGGGGCTTACTTGTGTTTAGGTCATTCCCTTCCTCATTGGAGAAGCTCCTTACGGCTCTTGTGAGTGATGTCTATGTTCCGTCATGGCCCTTATGGATTCACAGGGCTAAATACGGATTGTTGGCTTTGTGTCAGTAGCACTGCTATACATTACATTTTCAGAGATTAGGACCCTCAATCATACCCTGTGACTTAGTTGATGGCCGCATGGATCTAATTGCATAGTAGCAGCCTTGTGAGTGTTACACATGCTTCGTTTAGGTGACAAACTGTGCTACCTTTTATGTGTCCGTGTTCAAGCATCTGATCTTGTCTCATTGCAAAATCTGTGATCACACATAGGGTACAGTGGCAGCGGTTACACTTCACAGGTGTGACTGGTACATTGTAGATCCAGAGGTATTCTGTGATTCTGTGACAAAAGTATGGATTCCTTATGCTTGTTTTTCTTTGTTTCAGATCTCCCTCCCTGCAGTTCCCCTCCTCTCCTTCCCTCGCCTGATCTTCCTTTTGTGTCTGTCTTTTGTACTCAGACCAAGGGGCTATTTGGAGATGGAACCCTTTCAGCTTCGCACCACTCTGATGATCAAAGGTACGGACAGTCCCTGGCAGTCGTGTGGAGAATCTTTCACCAGCATTACAGGTAACATCATTGCATGACTGTGATTGTCTTCAGAGCAATGCCACTGGGCATGTATATTGGCTAATGCAGCATGGCCTCACAAACAACTTTATCCTATTGTGTAGGAAGTGTATTTCACACAGTACATTGCTGTCAACGCACATCTCTTGCCAGTCTGCATGCGTTCACTATGGCATTGTTTACGATGATTGTTCATATGTGTTTACGTGTACAGTGACAACATGCATGCTGTTGGTAATGGCAAATGTACCATATTGTGACTGACGTACATGGTTGTGTATGTGTTGTGTATGCTTGCTACACACAACGTGCAGGCTACACCTGCTGACCCTGTGTGTCCTGTGTCCTGTGTGTCCTGCGCCCCGCTTGGCCTTAGGGTGCCTAATCCTGTGCCCATGATCTTTGGCGATTGTTCACCCATTTAGCTCAGGGTGACCCGTGGGTAACCAGACACTCTTGCCTTCACATACACATGTCACTTTGTGCCCTGCAAGAATCCTTGGGTTTGTGTGCTTGCTTAGCATGTTGCTCACCCATTCTGCAGTCATGTGTTCACTTATTCCTGCTGCTGCATCCCCAGCCACAACGCAGCATTGAGTGGCCAGATCCTGCACCACACACGCCTACAAGATACTCCTCCATCCATCTATTCTTAAAGCATGCCGCAGCTTGTCTGTGCCACTGTTGCACAACCTCCATGACAAAGGCAGGTCCGTCTGCACACTGCAAGACACTCAGCTCATTTCATGACTCATGTAACACAACAGACTCATGCTCCAGCCACCCTCCACACAGTGAACACTAGACAATCATCCACCTGGTATCACGCTACCACAAACACACCCATGACAGCTTCTCTGCCTGTGTCTGCAACTCATACTGGCAACACGATGCAGCCCCACATAACAGTGCGTCTACGTACAACCAGGTCATGTGCCTCGTACAGCTCACACACAACTTCCAGCAGCACCACATTGTACTGTGTTACCTCGTCAACACAACAGCACCCCACATCGCCTTCATTACTGTAACGTGGTAGTACGCAACATCAGCGCACCACTTCTACATAGTCATCACAGATGGATAGTCCAAAACCCACAGGGACCACACACCAAAAGCAGGATTATGATTGGTCTAACTTAACGAGGTACACCCTCAGAGTCACATACAACACCAAGGACACACTCCGCATTGTCAAACATCTGCACATCCGGTATCACACCAACAGCCTGACCACCCTCATTGTGACTATCATCTACAGCTCTCCAATCCTACACACACAATTTGGCTAAGCCATCTATCAATCAATCAATCAATTCATTTGTTGAGCGCCCTACCTACCTGTGAGGGTGTCAATGGGCTGGGGGGGGCTGCTACAGATCGAAAATCCAGGTCTTGAGAAGTCTTCTGAAGGCCAGCAGGTCCAGGGTCCGTAGTAGCCTTGTAGGGAGGGTGTTCCAGGTCTTTGAGGCGAGGTAGGAGAAGGATCTGTCACTGACGGTGGTTTTCCGGATGTGAGGGACTGTGGCAAGTTCAAGGTTTGTAGAGCGGAGGCTGCGTGTGGGTGTGTAGAAGCTGAGTCGGTCGTTGTGGTATGCTGTTCCGGCGTGGTCAGGAGCTTTGTGTGCGTGGATGAGGAGTTTGAAGGTGATCCTGTTGTTGACAGGGAGCCAGTGCAGGCCTCTCAGGTGTGGTGTTATGTGGCCGTGTTGGGGAAATCAACGATCATACGTGGCGAGGCGTTCTGGATGCGTTGCAGCCGTCTCAGGAGTATGGTTGTTGTAGCTGCATAGGGGGCGTTCGTGTAATCCAGTGAGCTCGTGGAGAGGGCCCAGATGACTGTTTCTCACGTGTTTGAGGTGATCCATTTGAAGATCCTGCGGGGCATTCAGAGGGTGTTGAAGCAGGAAGCTGAGATGGTGTTGTCCTGCTTGGTCATGGAGAGGGAGGATTTGAGGATGACCCACAGGTTGCGCGCGTGGTTGGTGGGTTCTCGGTTGGGATGTTGGCCACCTTGAGACGTCACAGGCTGAGGTGGTGGGGCCGGGGATGAGGACCTCCGTTTAGTCAGAATTGTGCTTCAGCCTGCTGTCCTTCATCCATTTGGCAACGGCCTTCATTCCACTGTGGAGGTTTCCTTTGGCAGTGTGTGGTTCTTCGGTGAGGGGTATGATCAGCTGGTGTGTAATTGGCGTAGGAGATGATGTTGAGGCTATGTAGTCCAACATGGGTGAGTGGTGCCATGTGGATATTGATCAAGGTCGGGCTGAGGGATGATCCCTGTGGGACGCTGAGGATGGTCTCAGTGGTCTTGGAACAGAAGTGTGAGAGGCAGATGCTCTGGCTCTGCCGGAGAGGAAGGATGTGGCCCAGGCCAGGGCAACCTCTTGGATTCCGGCATCATGGCTGCGTGCTGTTAGGGTGTCTTGGCAGACCGTGTGCAAGACTGGGGATAGGTCCAGAAGGATGAGGGCAGCTGTTTCTCCTTTGTCCATGAGGATGCTGATGTCGTCGTTGGCGGTGATGAGGGCGGTGTCCGTGCTGTGGTTGCTGCGGAATCCAGATGGGGATGGTCCCATGATGTTGTTGTCTTCGAGGTAGCGGCTCAGCAGTCTGTTGACGATCTTCTACATGACCTTTTCTGTGAAGGGGAGATGGCCCTGAAGTTCTTGAGGTATTTGGGGTCTGCCTTTTGTTTATTCACTAAGGCGTTGATCTCAGCATTCTCCAAGCTCCCACTGAAGGTAGCTGTCTCAAAGGAGATGTTGATTGTTTTTTGGAGAAGGGGTCCGCTGGCTTAGCTGGATTGTTTGAAAATGTTGAGAAGCCATGTGTCAGATGTGGATCCGGAGTGGATGGAGTCCATGGTCCTGATGGTGTCTTTGTTGCTTACGTTGTACCAGGCGGTCAGGTTATTTTTGTGGGTGTTGGTCTAAGGGGGGTGGACTTGTTTGTGGGTGTGGGGGTAGCGGAGTGGAAGCTGTTGTGGATGTCAATGATCTTACGGTGTGAGAAGGTGGAGAGTGAGTCACACAGGTCTTGTGATGGTGGTATGTCATTGGTGTTGTAGGTGGGAGTAGTGAGTTCAATCACGATGTTGATGTGCTGTTTGCTGTTGTGTACATTGCTGTCTAGGCTGTCCTGTTGGCGGTCCTGATGAGTTGGTGGTGTCTGCGGGTGGCGCTCTTGTGTGCGGTGTAGCTGCCTGATGTTTGGTTGCGGAGCCAGCTCTTCTACAGCTTCCGACAGGTGCACTTGGAGGTCCTGAGCTCTTCGGTGAACCATGCGGCTATCTTGTTGTTGTGATAGGTGGCGGAGGTCTTGAGTGTGGCGAGGGTGTCAGCGCAGTCGTTGATCCACTGTTTGAGGGTGATGGCAGCGGAGTCGGGGTAGGTGTGATCGGCGGGTGGCCCCAGGGCGAGGCTGGTGGTCAGTTAGTCCACGGTGGCCTTGTACCAGCAGCGGTGTGGCATGTGCTGTGTGTGGGGTGGTGTGGTGGGTTTACTGAAGATGAAGTGGAGGCATCTGTGGTCTGTCCAGTGGTGTTCGGTGGTGTGGTTGAAGGAGACGTGTGGAGGTGCGGAGAAGATGGGGTCCTGTGTGTGTCCAGCGATATGGGTGGGTGTTGTCACGAGTACTTTAAATCCAAGGTCGACGAGGTTGTCGATCAGGGCAGTGGAGTTTGCTTCGTTGTTGTTCTCAAGCTGGAACTTCATGTCCCCAAGGAGGATATAATCCGTGTAGCCGAGGGCGTGTGTGCTGATGAGGTCAGCAATAGTGTTGATGGATTGTGGTCGGGGTCCAGGTGGTCTGTCGATGAGTGTTCCTCTGAGGGTGTTGTTGGCGTCAGTGTGGATCTGTAAGTGCATGTGCTAGGCGGTGGGGAGGGTGTCGTTTGTGTTGGTAGTGACTCTGGGAGTGTTCATGTGGATGATGGCGATTCCTCCTCCCACTCTGTTGGTGCTGTGTCTGCGGGAGATCTTATAGCCTTCTGGGATGGCTATGGCGATGTCTGTTTATGAGGTGGTGTTCAGCCTGGTCGCCGTCAACGGCACCAGCCAGCCCAACTACAGCAACAACCTCTACACAGGTACAAGAACCAGACTCCAGGAGTACTTGTGCAAATCCAGGGTGCATGCACACACCTCATCCTCAACATCCCCTGCTACTGCCACATGACCGTCCACCCGAGATACCTACAATAGTCCCACAGTGAACTGCAGCTTCACCTTCATACTCTTCAGCCACACTCAGTAGGCACTCCACAGGCCCAGGCCAATAAACTAATATGGATGTCTACCATCCAACACCCCGTTGCCCACAGTCCATCCTGCCACCCTTGGCCTGGGCACCATTCATCACATCCACAGTACAACTGCATGCGGCTGATAGTTCTCATACCTCCGAACACAGATCCTGGTACTCCCTCCGTGGACACCTACATATTACCCATGATATGTACACCTCCAAGTGACTGTTCTGTACCTGTCTGTAATTGCAGTATTGCAAGCCAACCCCCCCTTCAGCATTTTGTAACCATCACGGGTGTTTATTGCCATCCATGTATGTAGTTGTTGGAATATTGTGACCTATGTGTGTCCTCAACCAGACTCAGATCCCAGTGTGTGGATGGCTGCAGTTTGTTCAACACTCTGGCATTTTATACATGTCCCCACACATATGTTTTTGACTCTGGGTACAAAACCTCTCCACCAATGCGTTTTATGTTATTTAGATTTATTTTCTGATCTTGTGCAGGAAACGTGAGTAGGTGCTGTACAAAAAGGGGGGAATCCAAAGTTCACAGCTGGAGATGTGATGCCTTACAGTTTGAGTCAACAGAGTCCAGGCCACAGTGCTTGGTATCATTGGGCACATTGCGACCAGCAAGTCCATGTGGGAGAGTCAATAAGGTGATGCTGTTGCACACAAAGGCAAGATGCCAGACCAGGTGACCTGGGAGTTGTGCATAGCCCACTGCCTCTCAACGTCTTAGCCGTGGACGACCCCCCTTCCTTGTGGGACCCTCACGTGCAGGCCTTGATGATGCCTGGGACGCTCTGTCAGACAATTCCTCCTCCTCCTCCTCCCTCCCTGTGGCTGGTGTTGGTCTTTGTCTTGATGTTTCTGGCCTGGTGACACAGGGAGGGTGCTGCATGTTGACAGCAATCTACGGAGTGATTGGCTTATTTCCCTATGCACCGTCAAGAGCTCATCCAGTCTTGCCTCCATCCGTCTCTGGTGTCGTTGGTGACTGGCATGTTGCTCGACCTGATGATTTTTCGTTTCTTTGAGGGCCTCTACTACCTGGCTGAACTCCCTGGTGTCCCGCCGGTATGCCTCCATGATGTTTCGGAGTTCTGACATACCGGGCCCTGCAGATTGCTGGTCAGGTTCTCGCCTCCGCCTTGCGCCACTCCCACCACCCCTGCCCACACGAGCCTGGCCTGCACTTGTGGGCACATCGGATCTACGGGACCCATGAATGATGGCAGTGGTGGTGTTGTCTGCCACCTCCTGGGTGCCCGGCGAACCTTGTCCCTCATTGTCAGAATGGCTCTGTTGTGGATTATGGGCAGGGCTCCGAGCTGTCTGCTGGGATGTGGCGGGAATGGGTGTGGTGTTTGGCACAGATGTATCTGATCCAGCTGCTGCACGGGTTTGGGATCCAGATGGGCCAGGATGGTTGGGGTCAGCCACGGTGTGTTGAGAGGCATCGCTGTCGGTGGGGCCAGGGTCCTGCTGAGCCTGGGACTGGGATCCATCTCCTCCCTGGTTGGGGGTAGTTTCCACACGTTGCCCTGTGGGTGTGAGTGACAGACACTGTTAATGCACTATCATGCAACATCCAATTTTGATATACATTGTCGTTAGCACTGTTGCACCTGCTTTGGATTGTTGTCATTGTTCACTTGTGTATGGGTATGTTGTGGGATCAGATCGACATGTGCTCAGGGGTCATTGACATGTTCGGTACTGTTTACAATGACTGGCACAGCCATTGCTGTGGCTTGTGTCGCCAGCATGACACAGATCCAGCTGCGCTCTGTGTGGCCCAATCTGCACAATGCAGCGTCAATCCTTATGCCTGGTTCAAGCATGCACAGGGTTTAAATGCAGCATGTTTATGATAGAGACTGAGTGGAATTTTTCTGATTTCAGTCAGCAACTTTTGTGAGGTGTTGCTGTGCCATGACGGCCACCCACTGCCAACCCCCCTGGGCCAGTACACCTACTTCTGGCACAGGGCTTTAGAACGTGGCACTTCTCCAAGATGCATCACCTTGTCAATGCCCAAGTCCATGGTGCTACTTAAGTGCATCCACAGCGTCCGAAATCTGTGGCTACAGCATTGTGTGAGAGGCAAAATGGACTTGTGATTCAGCACTGTACATTTTTTGCTTGGATGCATCATCAGATCCGTATTTGTTTTGTTGTGTTACATGACGATTGTGACGGTGGTGCACTCCATTGCCTGTCCCCAGAGGCTCTGTTTCTATAAGGGGAGTGTGTGACAGGCCATGTTAGTAGTTTGAGTGTGATTTGCAAGTGGACGCCCCTCGTGGTGTGTCTGTCCCCCCATGAAGCATGCTGCCATGACGGTGGTTGTGAATTCCTGTGCAGGATATCTGACCTTGTCCTGGTGTTAGTATTTGCACTGGTCACAGGAGGGCCTGCCTACACCAGGGCCCAGTGTCAGCTATCTTGTCAGTACTTTCACACTCCATGTGCATTGGCATGGTGCATGGGTGTGTACCTGGGCCATATGGGATGAGTGCAGCCTCCTACCCTACACCTTGCACCCTCTCACCCTCCCCCTTCCAGGCTTCTAGCACTCCCCTTGCACCCACCCCCATACTGTTAGGCACTGCTGGGAGTCCTCTGCACCTACCCACATACCACCCCCATACTGTTAGGCACTGCTGGGAGTCCTCTGCACCCACCCACATACCACCCCCATACTGTTAGGCACTGCTGGGAGTCATAGCCACCCACCCACATACCTCCCCCATACTGTTAGGCACTGCTGGGAGTCATAGCCACCCACCCACATACCACCCCCATACTGTTAGGCACTGCTGGGAGTCATAGCCACCCACCCACATACCACCCCCATACTGTTAGGCACTGCTGGAAGTCCTCTGCACCCACCCACATGCCACCCCATACTGTTAGGCACTGCTGGGAGTCATAGACACCCACCCACATACCACCCCCATACTGTTAGGCACTGGTGGGAGTCATAGCCACCCACCCACATACCACCCCCATACTGTTAGGCACTGCTGGGAGTCATAGACACCCACCCACATACCACCCCCATACTGTTAGGCACTGTTGGGAGTCATAGCCACACACCCACATACTGTTAGGCACTGCTGCTGGGAGCCATAACCACCTACCCACATACTGTTAGGCACTGTTGGAAGTCATAGGCACCCACCCACATACTGTTAGGCACTGTTGGGAGTCATAGCCACCCACCCACATACTGTTAGGTGCTGCTGGGAGTCATAGCCACCCAACCCCATACTGTTAGGCACTGCTGGGAGTCCCCCCATGTTACATGAGTTGTTTGTATACTCACCAGGCTCCACGGCTCCTTTGATTCTATGAACTCCCACCGATGGTAGCAGGGCCATGACTTTCTCCTCCCAGGGATGGTATTGTGCAGGTCTGCGGGGACCACCACCTCCAGTGTAGTGTGCATTAGCGTAGTCTTCGTCCATCTTCCTCTTGACCATCCTCCGCAGATCGTACCACCTGGCCTGACAATCCCTCTTGGTGCGCCTGATGGGTGCAACAGCATTTACCTTATCGACGATCCTCTCCCACAGGCGTGTTTTGTGAGCTATGCTGGTCTGGCTGACCAATGCACCAAACAGCTGTGGCTCAACTCTGATGACTTCATCTGTAAGGATCTCCATCTCCGGGTTAGTGAACTTTGGATTCTTTGGTGTGGTCATGGTGTGGGGTGTATGTGATTGGGGGGGTGATGGTGTTTATGTATGAAGGTGTGTGGGTCTGATTGTGAGGGGGTGGTGTGGGTGTGAATGAGATAGGGTATATGTGTGACGGTGTATGGGTGCAGTTGTTGGTGTCCTGTGAGTGTCTGTGCGCAAATAGGTATGTTACAAAGGATGATGGGTTGTATGTGTGGGCCCTTTTATTGGTCCATTTGTGGGAGTGGCTTATTTTGACTTTTTGGTGGGTGTGTTATAAGGGGTGGGTGTGATTTGGGCCCTCTGTTTGGCTGTTTGGATGTGGCCAGGACATTGTTTTCCAATGGTGTGTACACAGGAGACATGTTTAGTGGTGTTGTGCAACTCGTTTGCACCCTCCTTGTGCTGGTTTCAGGGTTCACGTGCGCTTTATTAGTGGGGGTGTGTGGTTCGTATAAGTTTGTGCTACTGGCTCATACGGGACGTTTTTGGTGGGTTCGCGTGCGCTTTATTGAGTGGTGTGCGGTGGTTTGCAGACAAAATATCGAAATTAAAATATCGATATACAATAATATCGATGTTTTAATTTCAATAGTATAGAATATCGATGTCCAAAATATCGACAGACAGAATATCGTTTTTTTAAGGTATGTATGTTACTAATATCGAATTTTACTAATATCGAAATTTTGTTTAGTGTTATGTATTTTATTATGTTGTTTATTTGTTTGTTAAACATGTTTTGTAATGTATGTTTGAAAATTTGTAAATTTGTTTACATTTTGCGTTTTAGTATCAGAGCGGGTTGTGGGTTTATAGGGGAATAGGGTGGGAAGTAATTTAATAATAATTAATTAATTAATATATGTTTGTAATTTTTTAATTAATAATTAATTGGTAATTAATTAATATTAATTAGTTAATTAATTAATATAATTTTTTACACATTTTTAATTAATAATTAATTGGTAATTAATTATTATTAATTAGTTAATTACATTAATTAGAGTATTTTTTATATATATAATTTTTTGTTATTGTTAATTAATTGGGAAAAAATATTATTAATTAGTAAATTAAATTAATTACAGCTAATGTGCTAATATATTTACTTTATTGTGAATTAATAATTAATTGGTAATTAAATAATATTAATTAATTTTGGGTAAAGGGGTATTTTTAGGGTTCAGGGTCAGTTTTCAGTTCTTGGGTAAAGGGGTATTTTTAGGGTTCAGGGTCAGTTTTCTGTTTTTGGGTAAAGGGGTATTTTTAGAGTTCAGGGTCAGTTTTCAGTTCTTGGGTAAAGGGGTATTTTTTGGGTTCAGGGTCAGTTTTCAGTTTTTGGGTAAAGGGGTATTTTTAGTGTTCAGGGTCAGTTTTGGGTTTTTGGGTAAAGGGGTATTTTTAGGGTTCAGGGTCAGTTTTGGGTTTTTGGGTAAAGGGGTATTTTTAGTGTTCAGGGTCAGTTTTCTGTTCTTGGGTAAAGGGGTATTTTTTGGGTTCAGGGTCAGTTTTCTGTTCTTGGGTAAAGGGGTATTTTTAGGGTTCAGGGTCAGTTTTCAGTTCTTGGGTAAAGGGGTATTTTTAGGGTTCAGGGTCAGTTTTCTGTTTTTGGGTAAAGGGGTATTTTTAGAGTTCAGAGTCAGTTTTCAGTTCTTGGGTAAAGGGGTATTTTTTTGGGTTCAGGGTCAGTTTTCAGTTTTTGGGTAAAGCGGTATTTTTAGGGTTCAGGGTCAGTTTTGGGTTTTTGGGTAAAGGGGTATTTTTAGGGTTCAGGGTCAGTTTTGGGTTTTTGGGTAAAGGGGTATTTTTAGTGTTCAGGGTCAGTTTTCTGTTTTTGGGTAAAGGGGTATTTTTAGAGTTCAGGGTCAGTTTTCAGTTCTTGGGTAAAGGGGTATTTTTTTGGGTTCAGGGTCAGTTTTCAGTTTTTGGGTAAAGGGGTATTTTTAGTGTTCAGGGTCAGTTTTGGGTTTTTGGGTAAAGGGGTATTTTTAGGGTTCAGGGTCAGTTTTGGGTTTTTGGGTAAAGGGGTATTTTTAGTGTTCAGGGTCAGTTTTCTGTTCTTGGGTAAAGGGGTATTTTTTGGGTTCAGAGTCAGTTTTCTGTTTTTGGGTAAAGGGGTATTTTTAGGGTTCAGGGTCAGTTTTGGGTTTTTGGGTAAAGGGGTATTTTTAGGGTTCAGGGTCAGTTTTCTGTTTTTGGGTAAAGGGGTATTTTTAGAGTTCAGGGTCAGTTTTCAGTTCTTGGGTAAAGGGGTATTTTTTTGGGTTCAGGGTCAGTTTTCAGTTTTTGGGTAAAGGGGTATTTTTAGGGTTTAGGGTCAGTTTTGGATTTTTGGGTAAAGGGGTATTTTTAGGGTTCAGGGTCAGTTTTGGGTTTTTGGGTAAAGGGGTATTTTTAGGGTTTAGGGTCAGTTTTGGGTTTTTGGGTAAAGGGGTATTTTTAGGGTTCAGGGTCAGTTTTGGGTTTTTGGGTTACAGGGGTATTTTTAGGGTTTAGGGTCAGTTTTGGGTTTTTGGGGTACAGGCTTACAGGGTAAAAATAAAATAAATTTAAATTAAATCAATTAAATGAAATTAAAAAATATATAATTACATTAAATTATTAAGTTTTTAATTTATTTTAAATGTATATGTATTAGTTTTAATTTTTTAATTATGTTTTAATGTTTTTATTTAATATTTGTAAAATTATATGTATTTAAAAATTATTTTTACATTATTATTAATACATTTAAAAAAACGATATTTTTAATTTCGATATTTTTGTACTACGATATTAATTTTTCGATATTATTGTACTTACCTTTATGAAGATATGACTCCGATATTTTTGATTTCGATATGTTTGTGTCGATATTTTTGTATGTAGATATTCTGTCTGTTGATATTATGTCATACATTCTTGTGCGGTTCGTATTTGTTGGTGCGGCTGACTGATACGGGCCATTTTCTGGGTGGGGGTTCGCGTGTGCTTTTTTTGAGGGGTGTGCGGTTTGTATTTGTTGGTGCGGCTGACTGATACGGGCCATTTTCGGGGTTGGGGTTCGCATGCGCTTTATTGAGTGGTGTGTGGTTCGTATTTGTTGGTGCGGCTGACTGACACGGGCCGTTTTCGGGGTGGGAGTTCGCGTGCACTTTCTTGAGGGGTGTGCGGTTTGTATTTGTTGGTGCGGCTGACTGATACGGGCCATTTTCGGGGTGGGGGTTCGCGTGTGCTTTTTTGAGGGGTGTGCGGTTTGTATTTGTTGGTGCGGCTGACTGATACGGGCCATTTTCGGGGTTGGGGTTCGCGTGCGCTTTATTGAGTGGTGTGCGGTTCGTATTTGTTGGTGCGGCTGACTGATACGGGCCGTTTTCGGGGTGGGGGTTCGCGTGCGCTTTCTTGAGGGGTGTGTGGTTTGTATTTGTTGGTGCGGCTGACTGATACGGGCCATTTTCGGGGGTTGGGGTTCGCATGCGCTTTATTGAGTGGTGTGTAGTTCATATTTGTTGGTGCGGCTGACTGACACGGGCCGTTTTCGGGGTGGGAGTTCGCGTGCACTTTCTTGAGGGGTGTGCGGTTCGTATTTGTTGGTGCGGCTCGCTCATACGCAATGTTTTCCGTATGAATCATGTTTCAAGCACGACTACGTTTGCCCGTACAAATCGCGTACTCGGTCCCCAGTCTGGATCGTACTTCTTTGGTCGTACGGCATGTTTACAAATTATACGGTTTGAGTTCCGACGCCATTTCGTACGGGTCTTCGATTATGGTTCGTACGGGTCGCTGATATTCGGACGTATTTTAGGGATACGGATCGTACTACGCAGTTCGGACGGTCTTTTTTCATTCATATGGAGACGGCTACGAATACGATTCGTACGACGGTTTTTTCTCCCAAATCAGAATCGGAGCCTATGTGTTTGCAGAATGCAGCACACATAGAGAAAGGAAAAACAAGGAGAAATAAAGGTATTTCTCCTCGTGGTGCCTCCCTTATGCCTCCCCAGAGAATCTGACGCATTCCCAGATTTACAGAAATTTTAATTCTGTGAATGCGGTGGGTTCCATGGATGTTGCATGGGAACACCCACAGAAACACTAAAGGAACTCCCCTTTCATGCAGAGTAATGAAACATAGAAAACCTGAAAGAAATGTCCAATTTGTCTACGATTTTCAAGAAACTTTGCTAAGGAAATGTTTTGTTTTTGTGCTCATTAACCATGGGTTTTAAAAAAAACTGCAGCTTTCCTTTAATAATAACAGCTATTGATTCAAGTTTCAGTTGTGAAACCATAGAAATTAGACATTTATGGTTTCCTTGGCAACCATGACTTGTCCCAGTGCACTGCTTACTACCTCACACATAATGCAGAGGACACTGCTGACAACATCACTGGTGAATTCACAGTTCTCCCCTTCATTGACAGTGATGACATCACTGGTTTGAGTTGCAAGTTGCTGTTTTTATTGTTCACAGTATTATCCTACTTTCAGTCAAGTACCGCACACAGCCCCTATGTGGGGACAGGGCCTTCTGTTTTGCACAGCAGGTGTACACTTGGAGCACAGTGCAGGGCATTTGGGCAAACAGAGGGGGAGGACCAAGCTCCATTCAAACTTTGCATTCTTAGTCCATTCCATCTATTAGTAATTGGGCAACTGGAATGATTCGATTCTGCAGCTGCGGCGTTTACCGCGTCATTATGGATTTGCGACATGTGCCAGCTAATCCATTATCTGGTGCATATATTGCAGATTATAACAAAACAAAGGCACCTAACTCAAATGTATCAAACGTTTCTACAAATTATATACTAGATATAAACCCCAAGGGGAAGATTTACAAGCCTCTTGCGCCACTTTGGTGCCACCGATGTGTCACTTTTGTGACGCAGCGGCAGCGCAAATCCTGCGCCATGGTGCGGGGTACTTACAACGTGACGTATCTGGGAGATGCGTCACGTTGTAAAGCCCTGCGCCACATGTAGGCGTTCCAGTGCAGGGGGGAACGTTACGGCGCAGGAACGCCTCCTAAAAGTGGCTGAGTGAAATCTACAAGATTTCACTCAGTCACTTTTGGGCCCATGCTGCGTCAAATCCCTGCGCCTGCCTGAGCAGGCGTAAGGATTGACGCAGCATTAACTAGATTGGGCCCCCAGAGCATTGCTGGAGCTGCATCGGGCTTGCGACACAAGTCCAGCAATGCGCCACTTTTATGGCACAGATGCGTCACGCATCTCTGCCGTTTTTTCCCCATGGTGCGCCACATTGTAAATGCGTCGCTTCCATGATGGCGGAGCTGTGGCGCACAACAACTGGCGCATCCCTGCTGATTTGCAAGGATGCGCCAGTTATTGTAAATTTGCCCCCATGTATCTTAACCCACTGCCCACGGCCTTTGCCCATGCATGGTTATCATTACCTGCAGGGCCTTGCCTCAGCTGCACCCTGCTCCCAGCTGTGGAGCCATGCACAGTGGGGTTGGCTGCAGTGCTTGCTCTGAGACCAGGCCCAGGGCCTAGCCTCTATGCAGTAAACCGACCATGCACATGGCCTTTGGCAAATGTCTCATAAACTAATACAACACTGAAATGGATTTACACCAAACCTGCCCTGTTTCAAATCATAGTTTCATGGCAGGTTATTGGTAATTTCATCCAGCAGTTTATTTGATGTATTGGAGAGCAAACATGCCTAACGAGGCTAAAATGGAAGGTTCTTTTTGCCACCCAGTTCATTTTCCCACCTGTTCTGGATTGTATGGACAAACCTGGGCACCAAAAAACAACAGGGTACATTAATTATTTGCCGATTTTCATACAGATTTGTTAAATCACACAAAGGTAATAGCATAACACCATCACTATTGCCGCAGACAATAACATATATATTTTCACTGAAAAACAAAGCTTAAAGTGATGTCACAGTTAGGTGAATCAGAAAGTGCCAACGTGATGTTTTGAACTCAGAAACCCACTGAGATTCACCAGTTATAGTTAGCAGAGCTCTATAACTTGTGCCCCAGCCATGCATTGCTTATGACCTCACATACGGCCTGTGGCAAGGTCCTGCGTCCAACCCCCTTTAAGCAAGCAACCACCCGCCGGGTAGGGGGCTGTGCATCCCCCTCCCCAAGCCACTATTGGCCCTGGGGAACCAGGGGCCATTTGGTTTTTTCAAAAGGGGCGGGAGTGCATGCGAAGGGTCTAAAAAGATTCAATAGTGTTTATGGTGAAATGTCAGATGGGCCGGTTATAAAGGTGTACCTAGTTATGATCCCCGCACAATTTCTTTACGGGGCAGAGGTACTTTTTCTCAGTGGGAAAAAATGTTGAGATAAAGAGGAGGGAAATATCCTAAAAAGCTTGTTCTCGTTGCCAAAATCATCAATGGTACAAGCAGCAAGATTAGAGCTGGGAAATACCTCTTGGGCAGTAACCGCCAATATGGCCCTAATACATTTGTGGCAGCGCCTAGGGTCAGGGGAGCCATAAAACATTTCCCAGTGGTGTAGAGATGAAATTGCCATTAGTGAGCTGTCCTGGGCGAAAGTAACAAGAGCCTCACTAAGAGAAGTGTATGGAGTGCTGGGTTTAAAGTTATGCCCGCAGCTAGGACATGCAATATTAGGCAAAAATTGAACTAAGGACACTGGGATCCGACATGTCCCGTATATATGACCGAGAGTATCTCTTGCGGAAAACATCGGTGTCCCATGTGACCCAGGCTTGGGAATCAGAAGGACAACAGTATCCCGATTTAGACAGGTTACCGAATTAACGTCTAAAACGGAAGGTACTAAAAGTGCGAATGGGGATAAACCCCTGTTACGCAAATAATGGGGTTAAAAATGTCATGATAAATAGTGATGGTAACTGTATTTGTATGTTAAGGTACTCCCTGTGATATTGTACATATTCTATTAGACTGTATGATGGTTTTAGATATACGAAAGGAGATCTTATGCCCGATTTAAAAAAAATCCAGGATTACGAAAAGGATGCAAGCTGCTAACCTTTTAGTGGAAATGACAAATTTAGATATAGCCATTGCTTTGGGGAAATTTATGAGCAAAGTTAGGGTGTTTCTCCAGTGAACAGAGTAAGAAGTGCAAGCAGTTCCCTTAGTATAAAATGAGATTGCGCTTCTAAAAGGTTAATAGTAATGTCCGTATTTTATTGGATGGATTGGATATATATGTATGAACTATCGTGATTTTTATAATTTTAGGAGGATACTTGATTAGTACCTAAAGGAGCTGCGCTATCTTTCGTGTAATGATTATGTGTCGCATTTTCCATGATTTTATAATGTTTATGTGTTTTTTCAAAGGGCTGACAAAATGTGAAGTGTATACTTTTATGGTTGTAACAAACCAAATAAAGTTTTATTGGCTGACTGACTGAGTGCATGCAGCCCCCTTCCTAAGCCACTATTGGGTCCAGGGACCCCATCCCCCACACTCAAACATATATTATATAGGGAGGGGATGTGTGCTCCTCCTTCCTGAGCCTTAAGAGGCCTCAGAGGAACTAACCGGCATGGTCGAATACATTAACATTAGGGGAGGGGACACCCATTTGTCCCCCCCTTCCCCAGCCGAAATGGGTCCGAAGGATCCCATCTCCCGGGACATACTTTAATTATAGCAGGGGGGCACAAGGCCCCCATCCATCAAGCCTTAAGGGGCCCAAGTCCCATCTCCAAAGGTCAAATACTTTTACATTAGGGGAGTGGGGCACGTGGCCTCACTCCCCAAGCCCAAATGGGCCTGAGGACCCTATCCTTCTGGGCCACTTCTTAATAATGGGGAAAGGGGGCACGTGGACTGGGGAAGGGGGCACATAGACCCCCCTCCACTCCGAGCCTTAAGAGCAGTAGTGAACCCCTCCACCGGACCCATATTTTAATTATAGGGGAGTGTGGCGTATGGCCCACCTCCCTGAGTCTTAAAAGTCCCCAGGAACCCCATCCCCCGTGGATGATTACCATAATTAAGGGAAGGGGGCCATGCTGTCCCTTTCCCCGAGTCTATTGTTCCCCTGGGGGCCAAATATCATCAAAAAGGGAATGTGCCCCCTTTCCCAAGCCTTATTAAGCCCCAGGACCCATCTCCCTGGACCACATTCTATTATTAAGGAGAGGGGGGCGCAGAGAGCCCCTCCACAACCTTTAATAGGTCCCAGGTACCCAACCCTTAAGGGCCAAATCCCATAATTAGGGAGAAAGGGGCATGCAGCCCCCCTTCCTCAAGCCTTCTTGGGCCTCGGCGGCCCAATGCACAGACTAAATTCTAAGGGAGTGAGGCATGTTCCCCCTCCAGGCCTTATTAGGCCCAGAGACACTATTCCCTGGGGCAAAATGCAATAAAATAAGAGCGGGGGCTTCACGGCCCCCCTACCAGAGCCTTCTTTGGCCTGGGGGTTCCCACCCCCCAGGGCCACGTGCAATTAAAGAGGGAAGAGGGGAGGGGTTCATATGGCCCCTCTCCGAGCGTTCTTGGGCCCCTAGGACCCCCATCCCAAAGAGCCAAATTCTAAGAGAAGAGGCGCGTGCTTCAGGACAGGGGACAAAGTCCCCGGGTCCTGAAATATCTGCCAGCAACATTTTTCTCATGTTGCTGACAGCCAATCAGAGCGCTCGCTCCCGCTGGAGTTCGACTTTCACAGGAGTAAGTGGCCCAGGGGGGAAAAATCTATTTTTTTTAAATTGGGTGTGAGGTACTCAAGAGAGAGTCATTCAAACCCAACTGTATATAAAATATTTTAGACCTTAATTTCTCAAAAACTACTGAACAGAATTACAAAAAATCGCAAAAAGCTTCCTGCCACATTTGCTGTAATTCCATTCAGCAATTTCTTCAAACCTATTCTGACAAAAGTCTGTGGCAAATGCATGGGGATTTTGTCTTTTGGGACCACCCCCTTGTTTCCCGCTTAACGGATCACCCCAAAACTTTCCATGCACAAACTAGGTAAAAGGTCACCTTTAGAAAGTTTGGTGAAGATTCATCAGACACTGCCAAAGTTCTAAGCAAAACAAAAAGACATTTCCTATGGTATTGCTGGCGTAACTATAACTAGCCAGTGATGACTGTCACTGTAATATAGCTATTCCTTACCAAGTGGCAGTTGTCAGTGGATAGTATAGTTAGGGTCCTGTTTCACGGGAAAATCGTTTTTTGCTTTGTTTATAACATTGACGCTGTTTGATAAATCTTCACGAAACTTTCCCAAAAAAGTCTCATCCACCTCAGCTCTTTCTTGGAAAGTTTTGGCGTGATCGGTCAAGCAAGTGCCAAGAAAAATGGGAGGGGGTCTCAAAATGTGTTTTCCCCATGCAATTTACCATTCAAAAATTAGACACAGCTACAGCCATAATAGCTAAATGGAATTTACACGAAATTTGGCAGAAAGTTAAACCTTGGACCAAAAAGCGTGCTTTTAGTGATTTGGCGTAAATTCTTTTTCAACTAGCTATAATGGTCCTTTAACGTTTGGTTTTTCTTTCAGTGAATTTCTATGGCTTTTTTTTAACATAAAGTAATATTTTATCACCTAACGGCAACCCGACACTGCATATGGCCAAAGCCTGTGCATGGCCTGGGGTTGGCCTGGGTTTGGCCACAAAGCCTGGCCACAGGCCAAGCCCAGCCTCCAAACCCTCGCAGGCAAGCAACTCCACGCTGCACATGGCCTTTTAGCATGTATTTAGTCTTGCAGGTCCTGGCCGTACTCAAGCAGACTTTCTGACTTTGTCGAAGAGTCACAACACCAAAATATAAAAAGTGGGCCTATTGTCTTTATCAAGGTGTGAGCAAATTAGCATATATAAAGCAGATTTATCATCTTTATCAAATGTATATATCAGTAATTCACACATTGCAATGTTTAATATTAGCGCTTACTATAAGAAGGTTTAATAAAGGTTTAATAAAAAAAACATCAACAAGTCTGGAAGTCTTTCTTTTAACATAGTTTTTATGACTGTATTTTGTGGACTGAAAAAGGTTATGAGACTACTAGATATGTTTTCTTTTTTTTAAAAACCAACTTGTCTCTGAGTCTAAACATTTTTCAGCCCACAAAATGTAATCATAAAAACAACCGCAAGTGATCCAGCTAGGAGGGCTTTTGAAACATATGGTAAGTTTTTCTAGGGTCATTGTAAGGAAATGCCTTTTTTTAATGGTCACTCCCAGATTTTTCAACTAATGCTGCTGGTTTTTTGACTCTGAGATTACACTTAGACCTGCCGATTAGACCTCCGTGCCTGTGCTCGTGTAGGTCGAATTGTCTGTGCCCAATAGCTAACTTGCCTGTAGGTCCCTGGTAAAAGGTACCCTGGCACCCAGAGCTGTAAGGTAGAGAGGTCCCCCTGGCTTTGCAGCAATGATTGTGCCACCCTGGAGGTCCTCCACTTAAGGCAAGTACCCCAGTCTGCCACTGCAGGCTGGTAGAGGAGTCGTGCACTCCGAGCGTGACTTTGCCATTAAAAGGCAAAACCACCACTTCCCCATGACATGTGTATAAGTCACCCCTCTGGCAGGCTTACTGAGGCCTAAGGCAGGATGCACCATAGGACACAGGCAGGTCATGTACTTCACAAGCCCTGCCAGTAAAACACGCCAAACAACCATTTGATCGTGGAAAGACTTGGTCGCCCAAATGCCGGGTACAGGGTTACACACTGAACCCCTCAGCTGTGCTAAATCTGGAAAGTGCCCAAAATGGGCACTCCAAAGTTTTAAACAACTTGTTACCTTAGGCCCAACTGTATCTCAAGTCAAAATGAATGTAGCTTTTTGCAGTGTGCTGCTTTAGCCAAGCTGACACGTTCTTACCTTCAAACCTCCTGCTTTTTCCCTGGCACACATGAAGCCTGCTCCACGAGACAGCTTTCTGCCCTCCTAGAGAGACGTGCTGACGACTCCCAGGAAGGAGAACAATGAGGGATTACAGGCCAGGGAGGTGTCACCCCCCTCCTGCAGGAAGCCACTTAGGTGTTAGCAGCAAAACGTGGGCTTCAAAGGTGAAGTTGCCTTTGAAGAGCAGATGTGGGACACCAGGTAGGAAGGCTGCCTCATTGTGGATGTAGACAGGCTGGCATGCGGAGTAAGAAGAGAAACCAGTTGCCAAACAGGCTTCCTCAGAGGCAAGTAGCGCTGAGGTAGCTACACCCCAGGGGTGGGCCAGGATGGTCTGAATACTGAGAGAGGTGTCTCAACATCTTGGGAGTGGGCAGCTGGATGCATCCCGGGATAGCCAGATACCACACTCCCCAGGAAGTGGTCACTAGGTGGTTGATGAAAAAGGGTTCAGGCAGATCAGATCGTTTTACCCCTTTTCTAGGTTTGCCCGGCATTAGCCGCTTCTCACCCAACTCACGATTACCAAATAAAGAGGCAGGCGCTGGAGACTGGTAGGCAGGAAACAGGAGTTTATTTCCGAAGGAACAGAACACGTCAAATCAGACAACAGGGTATCTTCTCGAGGTGCTCTAACAAGTTTCTCTACGGCTCTGTCTTTTATACACAGGTTTATGATGCACAAACATTCCTATTTGCAATAAAGACTCTTTGAAGTGCGGAAAAGGCATGTTTGGAATCCCAGCTTCAGGCCTATTCCCATACCGGTCGCTCTGATGTTGTTTTCCCCTCCCAAATGTGACATGTGATTGTAATCTGCAGCCGGACATTCCAACAGGACACAAGGGCAAGAGGGATGGTCGGATCTAAGGTTGGGCAGGCGATAAGATCACGATTCGCTATGCGGGGCCGGGGGGTACATCCACGAGACCTAGGTTTATGACATGGGACTGGGTCGAGAGGCCAGGTGTAGCCGGGGGGGTCATCAGAAGAGAGGAAGGGTGTTGCTGGGAGGAATGCAGGGGTGTCGGTCAGATCTAGGGGTGTGAAGGCCTTGATTAATCACCGTTCCTCTGATGTGAGGCGAGGTCCTACTGTAGGGGCAATAAACTGCATCTGTTGGACTAGGTGATGGCCTGGGATCAGGCCGGGCAATCGGGCAGGGAGGAAGAGGTTACCAAAAAGGGCCTGTTCTGTGGGTAGGATGAAAGAGCGAGGGGGCAGGGGTTCAGCACGGAGACAGGGTCGTGTTTAGAGGTGCGTTTATGGCCCGAGCAGGAGAGACCGGGGGCTGTCGGGGCGCGGGGGAATACTCGCGAGGCTGGGGAGTGGGGGAGAGAGAGAGAGACGGAGGTTATTGGCAGTGGGCAGAGAGGTCATAACACACAAAATGGCTACTATCTATGTTCGTGATGGGGCCTAAAAGGGGACAAGATGGCAGGGCCACTGTTACGTGACTTTCGCTTCACCTTCAACAGTGGCGAGGGTGAACACAAATGAACGCCGCTTATGTACATATACATTGTCGTTTTCCACAGTCGCCGCTTTATAACATAAGCTAGGTCATTTCCGTGTTTATCATAACTGACGGGGTGTACATATAGTTGTGTGTTATCGATGAAATAGCGTTTGTCAATACTGGTGGATTTGCATATAACCGTGTGCAGTTGATGCGACATACGAGGTGGAATACATATAAATTTACATTTGTCGTATTTAAAAAGTGACCGATGAAACATTTTACAGGCAAAAAGTGGTTGAGGGAGGAATTTAGTCCAATACAAGCAATTAGTCAAGGGGTTGTAGAAAGTCTCGAACGGGGGGGGGGGGGGGAGATCTTCGTCACAGTGTCTCTTTTTTTTTTTTCTTTTTGTAGCGAGCCATCACTGGTAGGCTCTGGTAGTTCGTTTTCTTCCGTTGGCGCTGTTGAGCACCGGCGGTGGAGCTATAGGTCCAGCTCGGGTCGTTCTTTACACGTCGCAGGGTGTGATCTGTCCTTTGCTGTTAGGCCAGAGTCCTGTTTCCTAACTAATCTCCTTTAAGGGTGCCTCATGCTGGGCACCTGCATTTCTTTCTCGGAGTCAAAATCCACGTGGAAAGGATAAAAAGGGGGGTTTTGTCGGATAATCGAGGGAGGAGAGGGCGGAGTGGGACCGGATCTTTGAGACAAATCAAGGGAGCAAAAGGGTGATGTGCAGGCAGGTCCATCAATCGGGCTCAAAGGGGCGGGGACTTCTGGCACGCGTGGGTCAACAAGTAGAGGGCTTCAAGGCAGCCCTCCATTCCTTCGTTTTCTGCGTTTGAGAGTGGTGCATCGTCCCGCGTCCCGTTGCTCTGCGGTTCCATCTTAGGTCGAGGTCACACGCGCCTCATGATCTGTGGCCAGGCTGTGCGGCACGTCCGGCCCCTCTCCTCCGGTGTCTGTGTATCCTTGAATGGGTACAAAACAGGTTTTAGCGAACTGGCAAGAGAAGACATTTATACATTTCACTTCCGTCCCAGATCTAGGTAGTTGGGGGTACGTTTCATCGGTCACGGTCAGGAGTTATCACTGTGGAGCATGTATACAGGCATGTCTACTGAGTTTGTACTAAGTCTATTTGGCGTTCATTCATGACGTATGTGGCTTTCTGACCCTAGCCCTGGCAGTCTTCTATCAACATGAGAGAGGGAGATAGTGGTTAAACATTTTTTTTTTCTCGGGGGGGGGCAACAGTTAATCGGGGTCATCAGTTATACTTCGTGTTATGGAGCTGGGGCCAATCGGGAGAAAACGGGGACGTTTTGGATATCCGTACTTGGGTGCAGAGGGGTGGGGCAATCTGGGCATTGTTTCTAAAGAGCTGAGAACAGAAAGCCACTGACATATAGTCCTCCTGTAAGAAGGCCAGATTAGGGGACTTCAGTCGTCTAACCTGTCCTTTCCTTCATAGCCAATTCAAGTTCCATCATTTTACAGAAAGGAGAGGTAGTTATATGGCAAATTACAATTGGTTTAGTTTCTGTCAATTTGCCGAACACCTTTGTGTTCGAAAACCAATTAGGCTCGTGCCGGCGGGGCACAACGTTACCACACAAAGGAAGAGGGAACAGGGGGACCCTTGGAGGGAGAGTCGTCCGCATTTTAAATGAACTATTCGGTACACGTACAACATGAAGAGAGAGAAAAAGAGAGAGAGAGAAACGTGTACAGTAATAGGCCATTTAATGCGCACACAACACGAAACAGTAGGGTCACGTTATATAGAAACACAGACTGAGGGACAACGTAAATCCATATACTACGTACACATGATTTCAGGCGGGGGGGGTACATGGATTATATGCAGAACTCAAGACAAAACATAGAACAGTACTTGGCCAAATATTTTCCTCCTGCATGCTGCGCATCCTTAGTATCCTATTTAATTCGCCTGGCTGTCTTTTGCAGTTGGCCTCTGTTGCAAATACTTACACTTTCGTCAATTGTTCGGGAACTAACCTGGTCGGGCTAGCACTTACGGTGGGATTTTAGGATCGTTTTTAGCGAATGGGCATCCAGGCTGAGGCAACGGGGGTGTCAGTCGGGGGAACAATGGGCAGTTTCGAGTTTCACGTCTATGAGGGTGCAAGTGGGAGGTGGTAAATCTTAGACATTTGATAATTTTCTTAGTCTTCCAGGAGGAGGGTACTTGGTTAAACCTCACCCTGGAATAGTCCTGAACCTTCCCCTATTTAGTTACAGTATGAACCTACTCGTAGGTGCACGTCATTCTTGGTTGCATTGTTCGTCGTGTATAGGTGCCATGCTCAGACCCCCTTTTTCCCCATTCCATCGGTCATTCGTTCATCACTCAAGTCGTACGAAAACATCTCTCTTATCGAATCAACGCGTGCAACGTATGTCCAGTCGAGTTACACACATCCGGTCATACACGCGTGTATTCATATCACCCATATTCATCATGTCCTCGGGGCAGTCCCCATGGTTAATGTATCATTTTTCCCCGCGGAACCCTGGCGTGTTGCTTAGGTCTTCTCCATACTTTAGTCGATGTTCCGATGTGACCTGCAGAAAGAAGGGGAAGAAGAAGGGGTGGGGGCAGCGTTTTAAACACATCCGCGCGCATAAACCCAAAAGGCTTTTACTTACCACGTATTCGAACTATCTCCGCGGGGTGCAGTCCCTTCCATCTCGGCGTTTTAAGCCCAGAGGGACTGGTAGTGCGGGAGGCATAATCATTTGATGGGCTGTATATTGCATAGATCGCCCACGTGTGGTATTGCGGATCTTGTGTAGGGGGGGGGGGGTCGAAACAAAAGGGCAGTCAGTGTAAAGTGGGGGTGAACTCGTGTTCTCCTTCGAGGAGGCGGGGTGGTCTACAGTGGTACCGGGTCTGGTTTAGGGGCATCTGAAACAATTTCCCTGAGATATGTGGCATACAAAGTAAAACAGAACACCGGGACCTTTATCGATTGCCTTATGTTGCACAAAAGTAAAAAAACACACGCAACAAACTTGGATCATTCACATTTTCAATATTTCTGGGTACTTTGCTTTTTAACCTTTCAGTAATCGACTTGCTTTATTTCGCCTGTATTTTACGTAGATCGGAAACGATGGCTATGTATTCGAACTTACCAATCCAAGAGCTACGACTATAGTTGTTTTTCACAAAATCTTTATTTAAAAAAATGTTGATGTACAAATGCAGGCCTACAACCACGTGGGCCAGCCACGGAGCAGACTGGAACTGTACATGAGGGCATATTTATCTGAGGAAAACATAACTGAGTCGGTGGTCGTTTTATTTCATCAAGGTACGATAAGTGCAATAAAATCATATCGAAAATTCATTGTGGGCAAGTACCATCAGTGTCAAGAAATTCGAACTTTCAATAATACTGTAATCAATGATGCGTCAGAACTTAATATCAATTCATTGTCCGAATGTTCAAGCAATACTCATCCCCTCCCGCCATGTGCTTCAAAAACTGCATACATATCTCATGATATCAAGTCTGAGCATCCGGAACACAACGGGGAGTTGAGAGTTTCGTTTGTACCGGCGCCATTTTGGGTGGGGTCAGGCGGGTCCAAGTATAGTCAAAATGTCTCCACCAACTCGGGGTTGGACCAGAATCTCTTTCGGCAGTCCAGAAGTTCCGTTAAGGGGCAACAGAAGGGACCGGTGACATGCACCATCAATCAAAGAAAAGGGAGGGGGCAACAATCTTTCCTACCGGGTCATACTGGTGTTCCACCGGAACTGATCAAATCAGTAGTCTGCAGGATTTTTGGTCATTCAAACTGAGGCTGGCGTCAGCATGAGAGCGCCAACGTCTCGTGGCTACGTCTTGGTCGTTCTGCTGGTAATCATGGCAGCCATTTCCCATCGGGGGGCGGTCGGGGGCCCGCGGAGGTCGAGGGCCCTCCGCAGTTCTCGTAGAATCTTCAAAGCTGAGGAGAACGCATCTGGACGGGGGCCCATTTTCTGGTTGACTGGCGACCAGGCCAACTTTTCACGCCAGGCCCATTCCTGCAAAGTCGACCGCCATTTTTAGGAGTTGGGCGAGGCGTCGTTGCACCGCCACAGTGGACGAGACCCTGCTGGGTGAGTGGAGCGTCGCTGCACCGCAAGAGTGGACGAACCCTTTGCCGGGTGCGTGGAGCATTGGGGGTGCAGCTGAGGGGCCTCGCTGACATTTGTTATGGCCGGACCAGGCAATGAAGAAGAGGGGGGGGGGTCGGAGGCATATGCAAGACATCCCCCCCCCCAGTGGCCTGCAAGGCGCCGAAAGAAGAAGGGAACGGGAAGACCAGTACATTTCGGGTCGGGCCCATGCCTTCTCCGGCCGATTGCGGCCGGCCGCTCTTTGCCACGGCCCCGGGAACGGGTCCCTTGGTTCATCCTGGGGACAGGCCTTGGTGCGTGGTGTCGCCTCCGGACTATTCGCGTAATGGTCCTCCACCCCAGGCCGCCGCCGACGGCTTTTGTAGACTTTCTGACGCCCAAAAAACTACTAGAAAGTAGCCCAAAGTAGCCCAACATTGCTACTTTGGGGAAGGAGGGACAGGAACGGCGTCAAGCAGACGGCGAAATGCATTGTGGGTTTGTTGTTGCAGCCGTTTGCCATGTAAATAGTTGTTTAATATATTTTTGTTCAAATAAAAACGTTTTAACCTGTTACTTTGCTATAGTGTTGTATATTTCTAATATTTGCCTAGGGTTTGTCGTTAATTGGGCGGGGTGGGCGGTGGAGCCGAGCTGTCTCGCAGTCATCATGGCGTTGAGTTCGGCTTTCCTCACTAGTTTCATATTTCCTGAGGGGTTGTTCCTAATGCTTCCATTTCAGTGAGGTCGAAAAGAGATCTCATCAGTGGCCTACTGATTTTACTCGATTCCTTTTGTTTTTCCTAACGATTTTTATGTTCTTTTATTTGCTAGCACGATACAGCGGCTAATCCGCATTTTTCTTTATATATGTCCTTTTTATTAGGGGTGTCCTCCGGCGGAGCCAGATGGTCTACCTCTAATAAATGGTCCGGGCTGAACCAACTACTGAGCAATGGGGAGGAGATAGGCATGACGGGTTACAACGGGGACAAAAGTCAGCACTACCTATCCTTCACTACTTTGCGGAGACTAGATAGAATATTTCTATTCTACAGTATTCGCAAATAGGGAATACCCAAAGAGAGAACCAATTCCAAACAGTCAAGTTTGGACAAACAATCAATCAATCAAATGAGGAATAAAATAGGCGCGACGGGTTACAACGGGGGCAAAAGCCTGCGCTACCTACCCTTCACTATCTGCAAAGAGAGAGATCTTCCTGTTCCTCTCTGTTTGTAGGCAGAGAAGATCCTTTCCGAGAACCAATTCCAAACGATCAATGTTCGGTCAAACAATCAATCAGTGGGGGATAAAAATAGGCACGACCGATTACAACGGGGGCAAAGGCCTGCGTTACCTATCCTTCACTATCTGCAAAGACTAAACAGAGTATGGCGACTCTGTGCTTGTTTGCAAATAGAGAATGATCCAAAGAGAACCAATTCCAAAACAATAAATGCTTGGATAACAATCAATCAATGGAGAGGGAAGTAGGCGCGACGGGTTACAACGGGGGCAAAAGCCTGCGCTACCTACCCTTCACTATCTGCAAAGGGAGAATACTCCTATCCTTCCCCGTTTGCAGACAGAGAATTTCTCAGAACAAAACAAAACAATCAAATGCGTAATACTAGTATGTTCCAATGACAATCAAATAATCAATTCGCAATTTGTCGTGTTACACAACCTTACCCGGACCGTATGGACAGTTTCTCGTCTTCCGTTTCCAGCGCCCGATCGTCCTCTATTCTCTGTAATTGCTGTGGCACTCCTGATGGTTCCCAGTGTGGTAAATAAATAAATTATTACCGGATCTATTTTTCGGAATTAATCAATAAACAGGTAGCTCAATAAATAAGAGTCAAGATTCGAGGTAGCTGAAGTTTACAGGCTTTAATCAGGCATAAAGGACAGGAACAGGACAGCCTGCATGGGAATGGGATGGCAGCTGCCGGGGGCAGGATCTGGGAGCATAAGGGAATAAGGGTAACTTTTAATAACAGTGCACAATATTTATAGTTAAACAAATACATTACATTCAATACAGTAGGCGTAGCAGTAGGCGTGGTTTGTAGCAGTCGCGAAAGATAAGGGCAAAATGATGTAACAAGAAGGCGTGTACAGGGCGTATACATAGACATGTGATGTAAACGTAACAGAATATGTCATAAACGGGGCGGAAACATGGAGGGGGCTACCTGAGCAGCTGGGACCTCTAACCTAGTGGTGCGCGCAAACTGGCAATGACGTGTTACCAGGGAGAACTGGGGGCTATGACTTCTGCGCTAGAAGAGGAGACTAAAGTCTGGAGTGTCAGAGCGACATGTACCCAGGCATATCTAGTATCTGGTGTTTAGAGAACATGTTGATAGAATCCAAAAGTTATCAGGGTAAAGGCTAACAGACACTAAGACTGGTGCATGCATTATTCTAAATGTATGTGCGAGGAAGATTCTATGAATATTAATACAGTATTTCTCTTACATGGAGACATAAAGGCTAGACCATGACGGAAACTATTGATGCGATTCAGTAGCTTAGGAATGCAGAGAAGGAGGGCTGGACTGATAGCTAGAATCATAACATACTCTTGGCAGACTGGGAGGCAGAGCCAGGCCGAGCCGGGCACTGCGAGGCATGAAAGTAAGCGAAGGGTCAGGGATACAGGTGGGGGCTGTATCGCTCCTCGGAGAGGGTTCAGGAGACAGGAGCTGAATCTGAGTCTGGGCCCTTTTGAGGCCTAGAAACGAGAACAATTCAATGAATTAACGTGCACACTGTGAAACGTGGCAACGTAGGTTTACATAGGCCTGATATTCGTTGCTTTCACGAAGACTGGAAACTGGCATACTAGAGATGGACACAACTGTAATTGCGTCTTTAATCGATCAGGGGGAAATACATGCATATCGATCATGCACATATAGCATAACATGGGGAACACGTAGGCACATACAACATGGCAAAATTTACTTTTCCACATTCCCTCCTTGTGCCCTACGTTTCCATCAGGAAACATCAATATTCATGATACCATCTATCATTTCATATAGCATCATTTGCTCGTCTCGAATTGTCTTGGAACGGGATTTAGGGCGGGACTTAGGACTAGGAATACAAGAGGTAGCACAAATGCCGCAAATCGCAGAGCCACATTGTATACAGAGGCAGCAACTGAATATGATCATTACTGCAATACCTAGAAATGACAATACCTTCCATCCCCAGGCAGATATGATACTCCAGAGCCAACCGGACCATGTCCAGGTGCCTGGATTCTGGTGTAACTGATGGGCAATTTTATGAAGTCTGGTTATAGCTGAATAAACAGACGGTGCGTTATTAGGAATGAAAATGCAGCAACTAGATCCGATGACTCTACATGCTCCTCCTCTATCGGCCAGTATGACGTCAAGAACGAGACGATTTTGGAGCACGACAAATCTCATAGCAGATTGCTCTTCAGTTAAATTACCTAGAGCGGAAGTAGTCTCATTCACTACTGCTTCAAGGGTTCTGGTTAACCTACGTATTAACTTACTATTCTGGACAGGTCCTATAAAGAAGAAGAAACCTTTATTGAAGTCTTGATATTGTTCTAGAGTAGTTTCAGTTTGATCGACAATTGGGGACTCGATCTCCCTTCTATGTCTGACGTGTACTAGATGTGTGTTTCTGTGATAATCAGATGGGGCTAGAAAAACTGGTGGCAGTAGGAAGGCAATATAACATGTTCCATCCCAATCGAGGGGCAGACGAACATATGCGGTCTGACCACAAACAAAATAGGAATGACGTGAAGCTTTGAAAATAGATTTCCCACTGTCACTATACTCGACAGTAGTAGTACAATCACTATGTCCTACATGTGCGGAACCATTCTTTCTGACACATAATTCGCCTTTGACTGGTAGTACTGAAATAGCAGGTAAATCTGGAGTAGTATCAGACTGAACATTCAGGACCATGAAATTCGAAGAATAATTACCTAAATCATATACTTCATTTTCGAGATCTAACCTGTTCTATGGGAGAGGCCTTGCTTGTCTGGAAAACATGTTCAATTCAGAAGGGACATATCATTTGAAGATGACGTTAACGTGGACCATGCTCCACACGAACCATTATGTGAAAACGGATAAGGAAAGAGTGGCAGAACTCCCTTCGGTGTCTGGAAAGGGGGGAGTCGACCACACACCCAACAATTAGTGGCATTGCTGGTCTGGTGTGAATAGTGTAATATTCTAATAAATGTATTGTTTCGCATAGCAAGATGATAGGATAGCTCGTGAGGAGGCAGATCACTAAATGTGTGCTCTACTGTAGCATTAGAAAACTTATTTACATGAGAAACTGGAAAACATAAATGTAATGCATAACTTGTGCAGGTAACCATTAAACTTAGAAACAATAAGAAACTTAGAATAACGATACATTTGATAGAGTTTTGACTAACTCTCTCACTATGGGGGTCTATCTCATACATGTCAGGGACCTGTCTAACCGTTTCACCCGAGAGGGACTTAGACAATTAAACTGGCTGACTTATTTTACTAGACCGAAGCTTCAACTTATACTCCTGTTGCAGAGTTTTCTCTAACAGAGGAACTTTCAGTTCAGAGTCTGGTTTCAGGCAGTCTTTAGAAATGTCCTTTGCAAATGTTTTTTCACGAACTCCATGGAACTTCTTTACATGGCTCAGATGGACCCACCCCTTGCGGCCCTCCAACTTCACGGCCGTGCGGGTGGTCAGGAGAACAAGTCGCGGCTCCTTCCAACGAGGCTCCAGTGGACTTGAACGATCAAAATTCCTGACGAGGACAAGGTCGCCTGGAATGACCTCATGCGGTTTCACTTCAGTATTGTCTGGAAACGCGGCGGCAACCTGTGAACGACAAGAGTGTAGGGCAGACATCAAGGAAGCTAGGTAATCTGTCAACATATTACTGGAAACATCTGTAATACTGCGGGGTCTAGGTGTACCCCACATGTTTGGGGGGCGGCCGAATACGACCTCATAAGGGGACAGACCTGATCTGGAATGTGCAATCATTCGCATATAAAATAATGCAACTGGCAGGGCAACTAGCCAGTCTACACCTTTCTCTTTACATGTCTTAGCAATACGGATTTTCAGGGTCTGATTATGTCTCTCTACGAGACCGGCTGCTTCAGGATGGCGCACACAATGGAACTTCCATTGGTACCCTAACAAAAGGGAAACATGTTTCATTAACTCAGATGAGAATGGCTGGCCGTTATCAGAATACACGACCCTAGGGAGTCCATAGCGGGGAAAGAATTCACGAACCAACTGCCTGGCAGTGGTCGTGGCTGTGTAATCTGGAACTGGATATGCTTCTGTCCACCTGGACAAAGCGCATACAACTACGAGGACATACTTGAAACCTCGACATCGCTCCATCTCAATATAATCCATCTGGAGGACTTCAAAAGGGTGGTCAGGAGGTTGGAATCCACCTTGTTCCACCGGGACACTTTTACCTGGATTGAATTGACAACATATCATACAAGTACGGACTTTCTGCTTGGCTGCAGCTCGTAAATGCTTGTTGAATCAAAGGTTCTGGATACTGTCTAACATAGCTTTTTCTCCTAGATGTGCTGGACTATGTGCGGTATTGATAATGACTTGAACCATAGAGTCGGGGAGAAACCATGTGGCTTTTCCCTTCGTCACCCATCCCTGATCTGTCTGGACCCCTCCTTGTTCGGACCATTTCTTGATTTCTTCGGGAGTAGCATGTAACTGTATGTCTATGACATCTTGTGTAGGGTCCTTAACTGTCATACAAGTAGTCTGTTTTGGAATGAGTGTCTGTGTCGTGTTAACTGGAATGTCTGGGGTCTGAGCTGTAAGTTTGGCTGTTCGATCTGCTAGATCGTTACCCTGGGAAATGATGTCAGTAACTTTCGTATGTGCTTTGCACTTCATGATAGCGATAGCTGTCGGTAAATGTATTGCATCTAACAGAGCTTGAATGAGGAGACCATGCTGAATCTTGGTTCCATGAGAAGTCATGAAACCTCTCTCCTGCCAGAGTACTCCGAAGTCGTGTGCAACTCCGAATGCGTAACGTGAATCTGTGTATATGTTTACTTTCAGGTTCTTGGCACGTATGCAGGCTTGGGTCAGAGCAACTAGCTCTGCTGCTTGGGCAGGCAGGGTGTCAATACGGTGTGTTTCTATAACTTCAGTTTCAGTAGTCACTGCATACGCGGCTACTAGTTCTCCTGTACTAGTTCTCATACATGAACCATCCACGTAAAGTGTCAGGTCGGGATTAGGTAATGCAATGTCTGTCAGGTCTTGTCTTGGCTTTGTCATAGTGTTAACAACTTCCACACAGTCATGTGTGGCAGGATTTGAAGTAACTGACGGTAACAGTGTAGCAGGATTTAGAATGTTGCAGCGTCTGATTTCTATGTGTGGCTGGAACAGTGTCAGTTCATAACCTGTTAAACGTGCAATTGTCAAGTGCTGAATCTGTGTTCGGTTTAAAAGAACTTCCACGGAGTGTGGAACTTGTACTGTCAGGGAGTGTCCTAACACTATGGAATCACTTTGTCTGATTGCTAGAGCTGTGGCTGCAACTGACTTGAGGCACGCAGGCAGCGCCTGGGCTACTGGATCTAATGTGCTTGAAAAATAAGCACAGGGCTTATATTGTCCTGCTTGATCTTGTGTGAGAACTGATAATGCAGTACCATCACGTTCTGTGACAAAAAGTGTAAAAGGCTTACTGTAGTTCGGTGTAGCTAGAACAGGTGCTTGGCATAAGGCTTTCTTTAATTCATTAAAAACAAGTGTATGTTCCTGGGTCCAAGGAAGGACAGTCGATACGGCTGCCTTCTGTGTCGTTAACTGTATCAGTGGCTTGGCTAGAAATGCATACTGAGGAATCCATTGTCTGCAATAAGAAGTGAGGCCAATAAAAGCTCGTACCTCCTTCTGTGTCTTGGGCTGTGGAAGACTCGCTATTAACCGGATACGGTCTGGTGTCAACTGCCTACCCCACTTGGACAGTAAGTGGCCTAAGTAGATCACTTGCTGGACACAGAATTGTAATTTGGAAGGGGACACCTTGTGCCCCTGCTCGGCCAGAAAATACAGGACTGTAAGTGATGCACGCTCGCAGTCACGCTCAGAACGGGCTGTGATCAGTAGATCATCGACATACTGGAGCAGGGCAGTGTCCGTTGGCATGTGAATATTGTCTAGTCTCTTAAGTGCTTGACTGTAAATACTAGGACTTTCTGTGAAACCTTGAGGAGCTCGTGTGAATTTATAGCTCCTTCCATTTAAACAAAAACCGAAAAGGTACTGGCTGTCTGGATGAATCGGGACACTGAAAAATGCATTCTTGAGGTTGATAACAGTGAAAAATGTAGCTTCAGAATCAATGGCTGTTAATAGGGAAGAAATATCTGGGACTACTGGATACTGGGGTATGATACATTTATTAAGCTCTCGAAGGTCAATCACTAATCGATATACTGGAGGTGCATTTGGATCAGTACGTTTCATGACTGGAATGATAGGAGAATTACATATATTGGAGTCAGTTTCTACAACCACTCCTTGAGCAATGAGCTCGTCAATAATTTTGGATAAGGCTGCTACAGCCTCAGGTGGCAATCTGTACTGTCTGATTCGTGGTAAAACGATACCTTGTTTGAGAGTCACACGATGGGGTGTGATTTGCATAAAACCTACATCAGTTGGACCTTGCGCCCATAAATGCTGCGGTACATTTGATAATCTCGGATCAAAATCACGTAATACATAGTGACCTTTAAAGTCGCGTAAAAACAATCGGACTCCTTCTGGGGAGCAGCAAATTACTGCACCTAATTCTTTCAGTGTCTTAATACCTAACAAATTTTCTGGACATGATTTCGTAAGTAACAAATCAGTAGTTCGGGACAATGGACCAACTTCTAGGGAAACTGGTTTTGAAATCTCGTTAACAATCGGCTTTCCTGAAAATCCAAGGGAAACATTTCTAGAGCCTGAGAGCGGAGCCCCTGGAACCTCGTCATGACTGATAGTAGTCCTACTTGCCCCTGTATCAATCAGAAACTTTCTGTCTTTCCCTAATACTTGACTGTGTACATAGGGACCCTCTTGATCTACAGGTATCTCGATGAGAGGCAAGCCTACCTCCCTCTCTAGGCTGTTTTATGAATACTGTTGATACTCTGGATACTCTGACTGGGCATATTGGTACATCTGCTGTGTAACATGCTGTGTTGCAGCGATAGGCTGCGGTGCTGGAACTGTCTGTTGTGCATTCTGTGGTGACTGAGAAGTCTGTGAAACTTGTTCTTGTCTAGGCGGACGTGGTCTTTCTTTAGTCTTACCAGTGGCTATATTGTGTTTCAGAACTGCACACTCGTTTATAAAATGACCTGGCTGTTTACAATAATTGCATGTCCCTTTAACGGGAGCTGCAGGATGACTGGCTTGATTCGGACCCCTCTTCTGACTGTCTTGTGGAACAGATTGTGCAACTAATACTTTCATTTTCGTGTCTTTCATACGTCTCTTTTCATGTTCTTGCTCTTCCCTGATTCTATTCTGGTGATACTGGAGCATTTGGAGCATTTGTGACGGGGTATTAGCTTGCCAGGTACTTTCGACTTTCAAAACTCGATTTTTAACTTGTGGACTTGAATTCTCGACTAGTTTAGTAACAAAAAGATGAGGGTATGACTCGCTACTTGTCTTCAGACCACTGTTAATAATAAAACATTTTTCGAATCTAGATTAAAAATCACTAGTGTCTTCGTCCTGTTTCTGTTTACATGCTGAGATTGCATCCCAATCTTCCGTTTTCGTGGCTAGTAACCTTGGCAAGACCTGTATCAATAACTCGGGCAATTCTTTACATTTGTCCCCGAGACCGGTACCTGGTACTCGTATTTTATCTTCAGCTTCTAGAGCTGTCCAATCAATCTTTTTCTCTCCCACCTCTCATTCTTTTTCCTTGAGTTTTTCATATACCCCTGCGGGCAACAGGACCTTTAGCATTTTAATGATATCTGGATACGTATATTCTCCCATACGGAGCATGTCTTTTAATTCTCGATGGAACCCTGCTGGATCTTTGTCGTGACAGGGAATTCATTTCTTCATCTCTAAGAGTTCCATCTTTGTAATAGGGGTGTAAACAAATACTCGTTGCATTTCACCACCCGCTGTCCTAACTGGGTGTACTTCTCGTAACGGATGCTGTCTATCTATGTAAAATGATTTACTGTCTGGAGGTGAGACGTGAACAAAATGCGGATTCAGAAACGTTCTATATTTGTGGCGCTGTTCTAGAATGACACTAATTAAATCGGTACCTAGACCTCTCCATCTATACTGGAGTAACTCGTTCAGAACATCATGTAACGGACCTGGGTCAGAATGTTGTCCCTCATACAGTGTGATGAGGTGCTGGATCATATACATACCCACCAGTCGCTGCTCGGCTGGGGGCAGTTTCAGAAACATTTGTGCCACTATTTCGTCTGGAAAAGTGGTAGAATCAGTAGTCCATCGGACCGCTGATCGGACTAGTTCTTGTTCATGCATGGTACTAAGTTCACTATAACCGATTCGTGATTTCAGAATGTGATCGGTAGCTTGAAATACTTGTTCAAGAGAACCTTGTTCTGGTGCTGGAGGAGGAAAAACTTTCTTGTGTTCTAGGCGTGAATGTCGGTCGGGAAGTCTAGTTCTACCTACATACGCTATTCTGGTGGGATTCTCGGCATCTACCTCTTCAGTATCAGAGTCGTCTTCTTTCTCGGACACTTGTGCGGCTTTACGTTTCTCGTGTAACCTTATTATTTCCTTACGAATTTTCTTGTACATACTCTCTATACTACTTAATGTCTTGTGTCTTCCCTCGGCTATATGATCACTCCACTTTGTCAGGACTTTCATTTCGGTCGGATCTTTAGTCGGATAATCTTGTTCCCTTATTAAACAATTGATTAGAAACTTTAAAAGCATGAGCTGGGTCTTGGCTTTCCTTTGAGACATGGCTTCGCCAATACTTTCTGGATCTTCTCCTGTACGGATGAAACGATATATTCTGTCTAGATCTTCTTTCATATTCGGTAGGGTGTCCAAATACTCGGTCACCCGTCTTACACGCAATGAATATATGACCATATTATCATCGCCTGGGACTGGATCATAACGGCATTCGGTGAGAGCTCGTTTGATATCTGCAACGGACTGCTGTTTGGGCGTACGCTGTAACGCACGTTCATGTAACTCAAGTAGTGTCACACGTTTGTGTTGGGGCGGGGTACGAGGAGGATCTCCCCCCGCGGCTCCTAAACTAGAATCATCAACGGGTACTGTACGGGCTGGCAGAGTGACTGATGTAGCGGGTACTTGTACTGTGGGCTGGACCGGGGGTACCGTAACAGGTGCTGTAACAGGTGCCCCGGTGGCTGGAGGAACAGGAATTACATTATTTACAGGAGCTGGCGGAACAGGATTTGCATATTCTGGGACTGTGTCGTCCAAATAGGACGAGAGAAAAATATCAGCTGCGGTCGGTTTGTGACGTAGCTTAATCGGAACTAATGGCGGCGGAAAATTACATGGTGCTTCCGGGGTTGCTTTCGGCAAGCCCTCGGCAAGAAGAGGATACATACCCTTAATAAGGGCATTTCTCTGTCTGTCTGACTGTTCGGCTTTAACTCGTTCACCTATTTCGATTAATTCCCTTTCTTGGGCTCTTTCTGAGGATTCTCTACTTAATTCTGACTTTCTGATTTCTTTTTCGGTTCTTTTATGAGATTCTTTGCGCCATAACTCGATGGCATCTTTCTGGGACTGTCTGGATTTCTTTTTCCATAATACTTCTTCTACTCGCATGATGCACTCGGCATCCCACGTACCTGATACGGGCCATCTATATTTCTCTTCTAATTCCTTGGTGTACTCCACCCATAAGTCTAGATATAATATGGCACTTATGCCATGCTTATGATACATAAAATGACCTGGACTGTCCCTAGGCGGGACAGGAACTGCTTCCTCGAGCAGACCTTTTCTAGTTCTTAACTGACGTAACTTCGAGAACAGAGGCATGACTTAGACTGGAATCTGGACACAATTACAATACCCAATAAACACAATAATAACTTGAAAACAAATCACTCATACCACGACATGGAAAACACATTAAATAACATTTAAAATAACAGTTCGGACAGAATATTACCTGGAATACTGAAAACAGAACACATAAATTTCTCGAGAACAGAACTTACTAGAAGTACTCGATGCACTGCTAAAACAGCACGAAACTTACCGGTCTCATAAAGAGACACGTCAGGACCCGCGTCCACCTAAGTGAACACTTCGTGTTGGATTTGCGTACCCAAACCCACGGACCAGAGACAAATTAATTGACCCTGTCTAGATACTACCCCAGCAACGCTACTCACCGGGCAGCAAGAACGGAAGGCCTCGGACTGGACTGGACTGCTACGACGACGGACGGACGAACTTCGGACTTCAGTTACAGGTGGGCCTCCGGATACCTCGGACCTTGGACTCTCGGCTTGGGCTCTGGTCGGGACTCGCCGCGTTCCTCCACCGCCTCGTCTGGACGCTGGACCCCAACCTCCGTCTCCTCCGTGGGCCTGAGGGATACTTGAAGCAGAAATATCTGCACGTGCACGGTATGGTTCCGTCACGGCTGCAGAGGATCAGGGGGCCTGCGTGGCTTCTCCGGCGCGTGGGGAAAGGGCAAGTCCCTATTCGGGCGCCATTATGTGGTAAATAAATAAATTATTACCGGATCTATTTTTCGGAATTAATCAATAAACAGGTAGCTCAATAAATAGGAGTCAAGATTCGAGGTAGCTGAAGTTTACAGGCTTTAATCAGGCATAAAGGACAGGAACAGGACAGCCTGCATGGGAATGGGATGGCAGCTGCCGGGGGCAGGATCTGGGAGCATAAGGGAATAAGGGTAACTTTTAATAACAGTGCACAATATTTATAGTTAAACAAATACATTACATTCAATACAGTAGGCGTAGCAGTAGGCGTGGTTTGTAGCAGTCGCGAAAGATAAGGGCAAAATGATGTAACAAGAAGGCGTGTACAGGGCGTATACATAGACATGTGATGTAAACGTAACAGAATATGTCATAAACGGGGCGGAAACATGGAGGGGCTACCTGAGCAGCTGGGACCTCTAACCTAGTGGTGCGCGCAAACTGGCAATGACGTGTTACCAGGGAGAACTGGGGGCTATGACTTCTGCGCTAGAAGAGGAGACTAAAGTCTGGAGTGTCAGAGCGACATGTACCCAGGCATATCTAGTATCTGGTGTTTAGAGAACATGTTGATAGAATCCAAAAGTTATCAGGGTAAAGGCTAACAGACACTAAGACTGGTGCATGCATTATTCTAAATGTATTGCATGTGCGAGGAAGATTCTATGAATATTAATACAGTATTTCTTTTACATGGAGACATAAAGGCTAGACGATGACGGAAACTATTGATGCGATTCAGTAGCTTAGGAATGCAGAGAAGGAGGGATGGACTGATAGCTAGAATCATAACATACTCTTGGCAGACTGGGAGGCAGAGCCAGGCCGAGCCGGGCACTGCGAGGCATGAAAGTAAGCGAAGGGTCAGGGATACAGGTGGGGGCTGTATCGCTCCTCGGAGAGGGTTCAGGAGACAGGAGCTGAATCTGAGTCCGGGCCCTTTTGAGGCCTAGAAACGAGAACAATTCAATGAATTAACGTGCACACTGTGAAACGTGGCAACGTAGGTTTACATAGGCCTGATATTCGTTGCTTTCACGAAGACTGGAAACTGGCATACTAGAGATGGACACAACTGTAATTGCGTCTTTAATCGATCAGGGGGAAATACATGCATATCGATCATGCACATATAGCATAACATGGGGAACACGTAGGCACATACAACATGGCAAAATTTACTTTTCCACACCAGTCAGGACCGTAGATCACTCGAGAGAGGTCTGCTCGGAACCAGTGAAGTTCGGATGATCGGCTGCCAGGCAAGGGTCTATCGGGCAGGAGCTCTTCCCGATCGTTGCAGTCGTTTACTCTGTCGTTGGGACCTCTCTCACTGGATCCACGTGTCGCTGATGGGCCCCACGTTTGGGATGCCAATTGATGAAAAAGGGTTCAGGCAGATCAGGTCGTTTTACCCCTTTTCTAGGTTTGCCCGGCGTTAGCCGCTTCTCACCCAACTCACGATTAGCAAATAAAGAGGCAGGCGCTGGAGACGGGAAGGCAGGAAACAGGAGTTTATTTCCGACGGAACAGAACACGTCAAATCAGACAACAGGGTATCTTCTCGAGGTGCTCTAACAAGTTTCTCTATGGCTCTGTCTTTTATACACAGGTTTATGATGCACAAACATTTCTATTTGCAATAAAGACTCTTTGAAGTGCGGAAAAGGCATGTTTGGAATCCCAGCTTCAGGCCTATTCCCATACCGGTCGCTCTGATGTTGTTTTCCCCTCCCAAATGTGACATGGGATTGTAATCTGCAGCCGGACATTCCAACAGGACACGAGGGCAAGAGGGGTGGTCGGATCTAAGGTTGGGCAGGCGATAAGATCACGTTTCGCTATGCGGGCCGGGTGTACATCCACGAGACCTAGGTTTATGACATGGGACTGGGTCGAGAGGCCAGGTGTAGCCGGGGGGGTCATCAGAAGAGAGGAAGGGTGTTCCTGGGAGGAATGCAGGGGTGTCGGTCAGATCTAGGGGTGTGAAGGCCTTGATTAATCACCGTTCCTCTGATGTGAGGCGAGGTCCTACTGTAGGGGCAATAAACTGCATCTGTTGGACTCGGTGATGGCCTGGGATCAGGCCGGGCAATCGGGCAGGGAGGAAGAGGTTACCAAAAAGGGCCTGTTCTGTGGGTAGGATGAAAGAGCGAGGGGGCAGGGGTTCAGCACGGAGACAGGGTCGTGTTTAGAGGTGCGTTTATGGCCCGAGCAGGAGAGACCGGGGGCTGTCGGGGCGCGGGGGAATACTCGCGAGGCTGGGGAGTGGGAGAGAGAGAGAGAGAGACGGAGGTTATTGGCAGTGGGCAGAGAGGTCATAACACACAAAATGGCTACTATCTATGTTCGTGATGGGGCCTAAAAGGGGACAAGATGGCAGGGCCACTGTTACGTGACTTTCGCTTCACCTTCAACAGTGGCGAGGGTGAACACAAATGAACGCCGCTTATGTACATATACATTGTCGTTTTCCACATGGTGTAGTGGTCCATTGACTGCCAACTGCATCCTGCCATGAGGAAATTGTCTGTGCATAAGAGGGGCACCCATGGCACCCAAGCCTCAGATCTTGACCGACTCGGAAAAAGGACTGAAGAAGGACTGAACTGCTGTGTCAAGGAAGCAGCAAAGAGAGGCTGCACTGATGAGGACTGCATCGCTGCACCGATGAGGATTGCACTTGCTCCACGGGTGGCTAGCGAACAAAGGAACTGTGCCTGCCGTGTCTTTTTCAAGGGGAAGTTATCTCCAGAGCCCAGCCAAGTGAAGAGAACTGCAAGGGCTAGCTGAATGGCCTCCTGTTTGCAGCACAGGCACACAACGGCTGAAGAAGCTTGCTGAGGCAAGTTGGTAGCCCAAAAGCTTCAAGTTGCTATCACTGCCGCCATGCAGAACCAAGAATCAAGACCCAATGTACAGAGTTGCACCAGAGGTCGCTGAGCCCAGCAGTGTTGTCAGAGAGTTGCTGGGACCCTCAGAAGGAAAGTTATCAACCAAGAAGGATTGACCAGTGACCGCGATAACGGGAAACTGGTAGTCCAGTTGCACTGGACTGTGACCAGACCAGAGAGGGCTTCACGGAATGTTGATCCTGCAACCCGGACCCCTCACCATCTTCGTGGACTGAGAAATCCCCGCAGGAAGACCCCCACTGACTGCGTCACATCCACAACATCCTTAAAGCATCTTCAGCATCCTTCATCACTTGCATCAGGACCACTCTATAGGAATCCATTGCAACACCGGATGAAGTACCTGGAACTGTCAAAGGACTGGTTCTCCTGTGAAGGTAACCATTCTTGAGGACCTTGCTAGTCCCCCTAACTAGCACCCACCAAAGTTGGTCACCACAAATACTTCTAACCAGCCGTATTGACACTTACCTCAGTTTTGAAAATGTTTACAAGTGTCCATTTCATTGACTTTGCAAAGGCTTGTTCATGGTTGAGTGAAATTGCACTGATTTATTATTGAAAATAAAATCTATATTTCTGGAAACCCTTTGGTGGATATTTTTTGTTCTAATATGTCATTCTTATAAAAATCCAATCTATTTTTATAAATTGGTGTTGGATTTCTTGAGAGTTGTGTCGATTTCTTTTACAATTGTTTTGGTGCTGTTTAAATACTTACCTCTTGTTCCTCTGTGTAAGCCTTGGTGAGAAGTGACACAGCTACCCAAGATTGAGCTGAGGGATTGAAACATGAAACTCAATGGTCCTAAAGGGGTTGGTAAATGTATTACACGATTAGGTTGCACTACCAGACCATATAAAATATCCCACTTCCTTACAGTCAAAGGTTCAAAATAAAGCAGCTAACGTATCATGTCCTCTAAAACTACCAAACTTATCATGGAGACACCATTAAAACATATGCAAGCCCGGTTCCCCACACAGGCTAAAAAAAAGTAGTAAGGTTTGCACAGAAAGGTGTGCACATACGAAGGCACATACATTTCCCTGGCCAAAAGAGGGAACTTTCAACACCAACATACTAGAACCCATGAAACATACATACAAATCAAATACACAGGTCAAAAGAAAGATAAGAGAAAGCATTATTAGAACTATGGGCCATCTTGAATGAACTATGGGCCATCTTGAATGAGGCCCAAACCGACAGTCCTGCAATCCAAATAGCAAACATGTTGTCAGAAACTACCTCACCATATGCAGGTGTGGAGGAGCTCTCTTTATAACAACAACTACTCCAAAGGAGACCTAACATAAGACCCACTGGATCAATGTAGGTAGCGCAACTGGGAATAGGGAACTTATAAATAGGGTGAGATTAAACATCTACCCACTAGGGATGTGTATGATATGCTAACCATATCTATGTAATGAGAGGGGGGCAACACTAGTTGTTTTTAGTTACCCTCACACACCCTAGTGGTGTCATGCTTCATCATCGGGTCACCCAGACTCCTATAGGTCAAGGTGGGCTCAACCACAGTGTTGGGAAGCTCTTGTGATAGTGAAGGCAAGTGGATCTAAATAAAATACCTCAATCAGACCCCAGGTTTCCCTTTATTCATGGGTCTGGTTGGGTTGTTAAAAAAAAGAATAAAATGGGTCTTACAAGGATTTTTATGGTCCTATGACCCTAGTGAAGCGCCAGTGGAGGTGCTCTCGCCTGCCCCCCCCCCCCCCGCACCTCCCCTGCATTATGATACTCTAATCTGCCAGTCAAAGAAGTTGGCAGGCCCCCCACCGAACAATGAGCAGTTTGGCCCAGGCATGAGAAACTAACAGGCCAGCAGACCCAAGCAGTCACAGAGCAACCCCTGTCTGTTGCAAAAGCACCAAGAGGTTCGACCCCCCTTCCATCGCACCCGATATATAGAACCCCAGCGGTGCAGAGAACACGCACCCTCACTGATTTAGGCGACCCCACACGAGTGAAAAAGAGGTTTGTAGCAGTTATAGACAGTGTTACCACTAGAGGGAGTGAGGAAGGGGGCCCCAGTCCTTCAGGATCCAATGACGAGTGTGGAGTTACAGTACTTGTTCAGGTAGCCAAGGAAACAACAGAGAGCGAATTTGAGGGCAAAGCACAACCATAAAGAGCAGCTCATAGCTCAGAACAAAGGAGGCAGCCTAGACGGGATGTAGGAAAAAGGTGCAAGCTAAAGAGAGAAAGAGATCCCACATGGGAAGCACAGCAAGAACACAGAGCAGCACACCCCCTACATGAGGAGAGCGGGAGTAAGCACAAGGCACCGATTGGGGTAGAGTGAGAGGTAGAATTAGATGGGGGGACTTTTGGCTGGGATCCGAATCTCACCAAATTTCAAATGAAGAAGGGCTGACTGGGAAATCAGGGACCAAGGAAGGAAGCCTTTTGCTGACCCAACCAAGACTTAGGAAAAACAGGATGGCACCTTTGTGCACGCACAAGGGGAGCAGCGACAAAGACACACGCTGCTCCACCCAAACACCCGGTGTAGATACACAGACCCCAAGGGAGATAGTGGCCGGAGCAGAAGGAGAGACCTTTGCATGACCATTCTGCCACCTGCGAGCCTGCTGGACAGAGGGAAAAGACCAGTACAATAGACCCTGGCCGAAGGAGTGATCCTTCGAACCAGAGGACATGGCCATAGCCGAAGACTGCATCCAATGGATCTCATGCTTTGAGAACACCGCAGGAATAAACCTAGCAAAAGGGGATATCAAAAGCCTGCTAAGTAGTCTTCTTGGACTGTGTTAGCCTGAGCTCGCATCCCAGCAATTAAGCTGATAAACACTGAGCATGACGGGCTGCATTCAATTCATGCAGGCACTGAATATGAACGGCCCTGAGAGAGATGTTCCCTCACAGCCCTGACATAGGAGTGTTAATGGCAGAGACTATGAAGCCAGGGATGACAATAACTGATTTTCTGGATAGGATGAGGGAATGATGGGGACAAGAGACATGGCAGTCGTGGACTGACAGAGGCCTACAAGTCGCACTCTTTTACAATATTCTCAAAAAGGGGCTGCCCACCGATATATAAAGCAGATTGGACAGCATGGTTGGGTTAGACACCAAACCCTGGTGGGAGATACAAGCCCATATTTTGCATTACCACAAATAGAAACAAGAGAAGGAGAGGGAGAAACAGAGCAAGCACAGAGACACTGCTAAATTGGTTCAACACAAACTGAAAAAGACCGCCTATGTGGAGGCCATGGTGGCCACAAATGTGCAAATGTCACCAGTCTTAAAGGGGGCTCCACCGCGAAACCCTAGAGGTTTTTAACTTAGCTATAGTGGTAGAGGCTTGGGAGGTTGGCAGCATCCAGACTATAGGCAATGCTATTATTGCCACAGGATAGGCCACCTGGTACACCGATGCCGGTTAAAAGCATTCCGCAAACAGAGATCGAAGGGCCAGGGTCAGCCACCACAAAATCACGGTGCACATGCAATGTTTTTTTCTGAATTAACAAACAAATGCATCATCAGTATATGTTGAACTTAATGACCACGATGGACACATGGGACTGTGCCAAGATCTGTGCATCTTTTTGCACGCTTATCCCAGGGAATTACCTAGATAATGGGACATTGACTCTTACCATCCAAGCACTGCACAGTTTAGAAAGAACCGTGTGTACGGATGGAGGTGCCCCTGAGCAGGAATTTGTTTTCAAATTGGTACTACTGGCTTCCCCAGTGGCTTTCCGGATTGTGCACATTGTTACTTATTTCCATTGTGTTCTTGTTTGTGTGTGGCTCTGTGCAATTAGGGATTTCCTGCTGTAAAGACGCAGTCCTCAAATTGGGTAAAATGCAAGTAAATAGGAAATTAATATTTTTTAGAACCGAAGAATAGTCCCCAAATAAAGTAACTGTCATAAAGTATGGTATGGGTTAGATACTGTAGTAGAAAATTCAACTAGATGGGGGAATGTTAACGTTGAGAAAGTTGATGTCAATATGAATAACGATACATTTATGTATAAAAATTAAATCGCAACCTTATGGACGAATTCGCCCATTGCGAACTCCACATCAACCCAGACTCAAAAATACATGGGTAGGCAGGCCGTGAGACCCAGGCTCACAGTTACTGATTGACAGATCACAGGTGGGGTAGCACATAGCCAGCATACAAACGCACACACAAAAAATCACAGATCGATCCCACAGATAGGCGCAGCGACACCACAAAGGTCCAGGTTGATTGGACCCAAAGAAGCACACATGGCTGGAGTGGTGTGAGCGTTCCCAAAACACCGTAAAGCCAGATGCCACATGAAGTTAGGAACACTTAGCCAATCAAGACACAACACACACAGTAATCAAGCCCTCCCCATGCCGGGCATCTGGACATGTTACCCACTGGCCACATTGCATTCACGCAAGATGGAGGTCCACCTGGATTCCTCATCCAAAACTCTAATTTATGGCGCCAAAGACAGAGGCATACATTCCTTACCAAATAGGAGCCCCAGAAACATTTTACTACCATCAATTAACTGTATAAAATTCTGTGTTAGACCGAATGTAAATTGAGACACTCCTCAGACTCCATGCCTGTATCTGTGCTCTCCGTCACTTTGTTTAATTGAACAAACTGCTCCTGTATTGTTACACAGCTCTTGTCTCTTGCTTTTTCAAGGTATTTTGTGTTCAAGCAACAGAAGGGAGTGCATGTCAGCACACAGAGCCATGGCCAGTAGTTGTGCCTGTCTTATAATGAAGTGACAGTGCATTGGACAAGGCAGCGTACCCTGGGAGGCCAATACTTTCCACGATGTTGGAGGGTGTATAGTTGAGGATGGATTTGATCATTTAGCACAACACAGATAATGGTTTGGTGAAATCTATGGAATTAGAATTGATCAAGAAAATTAGAAAACTCTGACAACACATACAACATGATGGAAGGGCTCAGAGGAGTAGTGAACATACGTTACAGAGGAGAGTGTGGAGGGGTATAAAACTTGGCAGCAATCAATGAGACCTGCAAAGAATTAAATAAACGGATATTTCAATTATGCAAAGCCAGGGTGGAGCACAAGGGCATTACATCTAAGCTGTGGGTGTAGTTTAGACAGAATTGGGTGCATGTGTTACTACTAGGAGATAGGAAATTGCTGCTGAAGCTGACAAGAGTAATGGAAGACTGATGCATGGTGTAGACTGCCTACTAAGAGGGATGGAAAGAGCATGTCAGCAGAAGCCTTCTGGTAGCAGAAGAAAGGCTCAGAGGAAATAATTTGGACAGAACATAGGCTGGCTAACCTCAGGAAGACAAATAATGAAGACTAAAATGGAATGGGGCAATCAGCAGCCCTAATTCCACGTGCAGGAAATGTGCTTGTTTGCTGATGTGGAACAGCTTTGGGGAAAAAAAGCAATGATGAGCATGCATGCGCATGTCATCACACATCAAGAAGAGAAGCCAAGTGGAGGCAAAACTAAAAAAGTTATTTTAAAAAGCCAAGAGGACCGCGGAGGGACACGCAAAAGACGAGTTTGTGTTGAGGAAACACATAGAGCTAGGGTGGCAGAGATGTGAGGCTGGAAACAGCACATGGGGAAGACAGAAAGAAAAACACATGCACTTTCATGGTAGGCTGAAGCCAAACAAAAAACAACACTGGCAAAGCCAATAGGTCTCAGCTTGAGCAATTAGTGGCTTTGCCAATGCTTTTTTGTAATTCTGTACAGCATTGGTAAGATACTATGCAGCATCACCAAAAGTAAAGAAAAAAAGCATTGGCATAGCCAATAGGTCTCGCCTTTGGGATCTTATAAGTGTTTAGTTATCCAGCACAATATCCTTGGTGCAACAACATCAACTGTTGCATGGCTAAACACTTATAAGGTCCCAAAGGTGAGACCTATTGGGCTCTTAAACTGTAATGTCTACCAGTATGGATGACATGTGACTCCTACACCTTTTAGGCCTCTGTCTTATGTAACATTTCCTATGCACCGATTACCATAAGTATAATTGTCTCCATGCAGTGTATGTGTGATGTAAAGTGTTCTGACACCTTAAACTGCTATGAGTAGCGCAATAAAACTAGATGAATCTAAGAGACAGTGGTTAAGCATTGTCAAATGGTAGTAGTGAGGGAATCCGTGGCGAGGTTGTCATGGGAGGGGCGCCAACAAATATTGTCGCACAGTGCGCCACCAGTACTAAAGCTGGCCCTGGATTTTGTTTTTTCTTCAAAAGGATGGTGTTGAAGCTAACTCTGTTAAGACTGTAAAGGCGAAGATGGACGAGGAGGTAATGGCCTAGTTACTTGCCACTAATCTTCATTACTCCAAATCCAGGTCTTCCTCATCGCAGTCCAAGAATGCCTGGCAGCCAATCCCATTACGCATGTACGTTTTCAGGCTCAAAAAGATGGAGTGAAGCTTGTAATCAACAGGAAGGTGGGATCGTTTGGCTTTCATTTCTAGTGCATGGTGAAAAGTATGTCTTATCGAGAAGCCATGAGGGTGGGGGTAGATAACGCTATTTTTGGCTTTGGTGAACATCTGTCCCATGGAGAAGCAGATGCTCACTCTGATAGGACTGTGAAGAGGGAGACTAATGAAGATTTCTAGTAAGGCACCAGCATTTTCTTTCTCCTATATGTAAGTGCGGAAGAGCTTTAACCTCACATTTGCTTGTACTGCATTTATATCCTTCTACTTGTAGTAGTGGTTTATCCACAGTGTGCATGTATTCGTTGGAGATTCGTGAATTTATAATAGTTCATACATATTCTTCCTCTCCACTAAAAACTGTATGCGACTCTCGTGAGAATACATTAGTTTTCCCTTTATATTTATTCGTTATATAAGGGCTACTCGCCACTATGACCATCATTTGTAAGCGCTAAGAAAGTAAGTCTCACTGCTAGCCTACTGTACCTGTACACGCCCGTACCTGTAGTATGACAGCAGACCATTGCTGAGCATGAACCAGCGGCGCTGATAGCCTTTCAGATAGTTGGTCCATTTGAAAAGCAAGCCCTTGTACGTATCACAGGGCCCTGTTCCCACACAGGCACTGCCAGCGTCAGTCATAAGCAAATTACGGGCTGCGCGCTGAAGCAGACCTCGCCTTCAAGAAGTGGTTTAACAGACACCTGCAGGACAGCAAGGATAACTTAGAGGGGCGGGGTGGCAGGGTGGAGCAAAGAGGGCATGGAATGAAAGGGTGGGGATGACGTGCCACTTACAATCAACAGACCAAGGGCTGTTGAACTTGCACATCGCAGACACATTGTGTCGTGTGGAGAGCGCAGGGTGCTCCTGGTCTGCCCCATGTGATGGTGGCTGCCATGTAGAAACGGTCGCTATAGTGACGCGAAGACGTACAAGGAAGTGAGCAAGGCCACTGCACACATTTAAACTGGTGCAGTGAAAGTGCGGTAGCAGAGGGCGGATAGTTTGCACAGCCCACAAAGGAGCCCAAGACTGTGTGATGCTTACAGCGTGTTGTGAGGCACAAAGGAAGAAATGTGGGTAAGGAAGATAATCATGCCTGGGCGGTCTTGCAAGACACAATACAAACTGTACAACAGACTCTGACTTAACAGGCATGAAGGGTTCTGAAATAGTTGCCAAAATAGGTCTTGTCTTCAAGAATGTAACTTTCTGTCGATTTTGATGTTGCATAACTGATCCTGTATCTCGCCTTAAAAAACAAGCATGCGCACCTCACCCTGAAAGAGGAGGAGGCAGCAGGGGGAGGGGAGAGAGGAGGGGGCCTGCACCTGTTTCCCTTGCAGGAGCGCGCAGGAACCATCTGTTAATTAAAAAGCAGATGGTTTCAAATCTCGCTCCCGCAAGGGGATCGCCAAACGTGCACGCGTTGCCATTGAAAGCAATGCAACGCGTGCACGTTTTTGGGCCAAATACTGAATCGATTACTAAAGGTCTCTTCCTATGCAGCGCATGCGCGGTGCATAGGCGAGACCTAGAAAGGCAATAAAAAGTGTGTAATGGTAGGGCAGTAGCATCTGCATCATTTTGTAGGTGTGTGCATGCGTTTATGCGTCATTATGCCTATACGCCAACAAAAGGATGCAGGAACCAGTTATTTTTTATTTACCTATCTTTGATGAATCAGTAAATTTCAAAAAATGACAAAGAAGTAGTGCAAAGTGATTCTCTTTAAGGTGGAGGAGCCACAGGGAATTTATTTCCTGCCCCCTCCCCCCAAAAAGGATGGTGGCCATGTAGGGAAATGGAGGAGCAGGGAGCGGGGAAAGAAGCACATGAGTGGGAAAGCTACACAGAGTGTGGGTGGTAGGGTGTTTGTTGTAGGGAGAAGGGCACAAGGGAGAACTTGCAACAAGAGGGGGACAGTAACACAGAGTGAATGGGCGGGTACTTGGAAAACATGGTATTCAGAAAACACATACACTCTCATGAAGTATTTGAGCAGAAAGAAAAAAAAGTAATTGCCTAAAAGTAAGCAGTGGAAGTATAGAAGCCAGCCAGTCAGAAAGCTGGTAAAGAGGCTATGCTCCAGCGGAGAGGGAAAAACACGAGATGGACATGCTGGGACAAGGAAAGTCATGGAATAAGAAGCAAGCAAAGGAGAGTGACAATAAAGTCACTCAATGGCAAACAATGAGCAGGTTTGAAGCCCCTGTACGGTCTTGGTAACCCCACAACTGGCTGTTTGCAAACAAACAACTTGCATGGCCTGGTAGGCTAGAGATAATTAGTTCCGTGAAATGGGTTCGTAGAATGATACAAGGCAGCAAATGAAAAAGATGGTCACAAAGTTATGCCCATGTGCAAGGCCAGCTACCGACACGGCGAGCTAGACCCAGACCTGGGGCGCAAATTTTCACAGGGGCGCAGCACGGAGCGGCCTGACTTAATGTCATGCAAACAGCAGCTTGTCCATCCCACTTGGTCTCAATCGGTTCTAGTTAAAGACGTTGTAATCAGTGCTTAATGTACCTCAGCGTAATTGCTAACACCCTATCAACCCCCTGCCCTCCTCCCATCTTCCTCACACCTCCAGCCGGCACACTGCAAAGACACCCCATCCACAACGCACACCAAATTTAATTTCCGCCCAGGGCAGTGCCCTAGTCAATCCAATTTAGGGCCTGCCCTGCTCAGGGGAGGGACAAATACAAGGGGAAGAAAAGCCCTCAACTAAGATGCAAGCAAATGAGATTGACACGCTAGCCAGCTAATGGGAAGCCATGGGCTGACCCAAAGCCCACTGCAAGTCGCAGAACTATCCACAATAGACCTTTGACACCTGTAGCCTAGCCCGAGAAAGATCTTGAATGAAGATGGGGAATTGAGAAAGGAGCGGAGACATTAGAACCGCATAGGGAGGGCTGGCTTCTTCATAGGGTGAGAGGAATAGCTATTGATTTGACGTAGGTTTGCAATGGGCACCGTTCATGTATAGGGCGTTGAGACACATGTTGCTTTCATGTAAGCCTTACCTTGCTTCCCCACTAAAGCAACTTTAACTCAAACGAAAAGCACATCCTTAAGTTGTGTTCACTACTCAATGTTTTCTACTTCATATCTTTATTTATTGTAATTCATTTCCAGCTACACTGAATATCAGTTTTGTTGAAATTTCTTAGGCAGGATGCCCTCTAAATCTACAGCAATGGTGTTGTGTTCCTTACAAAAAAGGTATGAAACAAATGTTCATCTTTTGGAGGGGCCCAAACCAAGGGGCATATTACCAAGCAATAGTGATAATTATCACTATTGCTTGGTTAGAGACAAAATGTTAGCGCTGAGCTGCGGGGATTTTTACCGCAGATAAACCTTGGAATTACCAAGGTTTATCGCAAATGCGATAAAAAACGGCCGCAATACATGAATATCGCTGAAAAGTCAGCGATATTCATACATTACCGAGCTAATGCTCTTAGCCATGTTATCCACTTCCCATTGGATAACATGGCTAAGAACTGCTCAGGGCAGGTGTTAGCTTTTGGAGATATCCGCGCTTAGCGCAAATATCTGCAAAAGTTGGTAATAGGAGATAGCGATGTTAGCGACTGTTTCCAGTCGCTAACATCTTGGCACGCCCACTTTGCATGTCATTAGTGATAAATATCACTGACATGCAAAGCGGGCCCCAAGATGGTCGCTATCTCCTACTAGCTGTCGCTAACTGGTGTTAGCAGCAGCTAGGTAATAGGGAGATAATTTTAACTCCGTCTTCTTGGCTTTTAAAAAAAAGCGGAGATAAACCCCCTTGATAATATGCCCCCAAATTATTTTAACCCGGTCGGGGGGGGGGGGGGGAGGGGGGGAAAGGCTTTGGCATGTAAAAGTTTGAAGAGCAGTGCTCTGAAGCCAGATATGCTCCCTGATACCGAATGTTGGCTTTTTGTTCAGTCTCGCGCTCCTCCTCTAACCTTCTTGTTAAAATTCTGTGCCAGTGCTCAATGCAGGTTTTTGTTATCTGCTCAGAATATTAACTCGGTTTGGAGCACACGGAGAAGCCGTTGATTTGTGCATAAGAAGGGCTGGGAGGCGGGGAGGGGGTTGGAGAGAAAACACACACAGGCTCTGCACCTCGGCGCGCATAAAGGATGAAAAATGAATCATCTGCCATAAAGCGCCCATAAATCCCTTTAATTACCGCAGGATCACGTTGCGCACGCGCAGGGCTGGGCGGCAGGCGCGAGGCATTTGCTTGGAAAAGCGCGATCCTTCCCCAGAGGAAGCGCACGTGTGTTTATTCTTCTATCTCAGCATTCCGCGCCGGCAAATTGATTCTGAGCGAGTCTGAAAAATCTGATTAGAAGGCGTCAATAAAACTCCTTTCATTTTCCGCTCAGATCGAATCTGTCTACCTCCCCCCTCCCAACGAGAGCGCCCCGGGCGCGATGAAACCAACCTTCAGGCGAGGGTGGGTGCTTCAGCTCACTCTTGCAATTTTTTTTTCATTTTCTGCAGTTTTATATCGCTCTAACTCGACCTGAAGGCATTGGAGCGCTTTACATGAGCACCGGTTACATTACTCAAGGACATTGATTTAAAAAAAATGTAGGCAAGACGTGGTTGAGTGATTTGCTCAGAATCACAGAATGCTAAACCAACGCCAAGACTGGAACCTGGTTCACCGGCTCCAAAGTCAGCGGTTTTGGCTGTTGGAGACGCATCCTCTCTCAAAGTCTTCGATTTTGGGGTTCGAAACGAATGCTCTGGTGGTTTCCCACATCTGGGACCTTCCCCCTTTGGGGTCTGCCCTGGGCTTCAAGCCTGGCTGGCTGGCAAGGGTGTAGCGTGGGCGGAAAGATCGGGGGGGGGGGGGGGGGGGGGGGAGGGGAGTGTCACCTTCAGATTTTCCAACAATCACGCTGGTTAAAATACATTATATGAGAAGCAGGGTTTGAGGGAGGCTTAAGGAACAGTAGAAAGGTAGAGGAGAACAGATTGGTAGGGGTACTTAAAACTCAATATTTTGTAAAATAAACCATTTTAGGACCTTTCAAAAAGAGAGAGGTGTTTGTATGTGCGCTTGTACATATATATATATATATATATATATATATATATATATATATATATATATATATATATATATATATATATATAAACAATTCCATGTAAAATCCCACAAACACCTCCCAATAACGGATTTAAGGCACCTGTACCCGACTATCTATTGTAGATGACATTTGTTAGGGGGTGTACACTCCAAACCACCCCCTACCGAAGCTACGCCTCTGCTTGCTAGCCAGAAATCCAACTGTAGTTTTATGGTTTCCCAGATTACATCAGGCCACAAGGAAGCCTGCTCTCCAGGCCACAACAAGATTAGATTTAGGTGAACATCTAGGCCATTAGAATTATACACTTTTAAAGTCCAGCTATGGATTTGCTGCTTTGGGCACATAATCCATCGCCTGCTGTATAATCTGCAGATTTTATTAACAAAAAGAGATTTTATTTCCAGCTCAAATAGATCAAAAGTTAATACAATTGCAGCAACACATGTTGCCGCACAGTGGAAGGCACTACTTGGTTAAGCGTTTGTCGGTCATCCAGAATGCCGCTGTCCGGCTCCTTTTTAATGTTCCTAGATGGAAGAGCGTTCGCCTCCATATGTCTAGCCTTCATTGGCTGCCTGTGCCACAACGTATTCTTTTCAAAGCTCTAGTGCTCTCTTTTAGAGCCACTCACGATCAAGGACCTGCCTATCTGAAGAAAAGATTTGTTCTCTACGCTCCCACCAGAGCTCTTAGATCGTCCTCTCTGTTTAAAATGACCCTTCCTCGCTTCAAGCGAACCAGACTAGGAGGCCAGTCTATTGTAGTAGTGGCAGCACGAGCTTGGAACGCTCTTCCCCTTCATCTACGCTCCACACAGTGTGTTGCCCTTTTTAAAAGAAATCTGAAAACCTATCTTTTTAGGAGTGTGACTTAAGCTGACTCTTGTCTGTCTCCTCTGCTCTTTCCCCCGCGCCAGGATACTCCCAAGTAACAGAGCGCGTTATAAAATGATTTATACATTATACATTCTGCAAAGGGTCACTGGTCATTTTTAGGTCTTGTCTGCGACAGCACATATGCTTCATGCGCTTGTGAGACATATTGTATACCACAAGGGGAGTACAGCCCACCCATCGTTTAACATATGTTGGTTTAACTGGCACTCTTATTTGCTGCCCCCTAATTGGCCAGCGCGTGCTCGCTTCACTTCCAAGTACTGATTGCTTCAGCTTGATTGCTGTCCTTCCGTGGATTGCGCTGCGATTGAATCACTACTTTTATTGTTTTCTTCTTCCCTGTGTTACTTGTTAAAACTCTTGCCATTTCCAGTTATGTTTTACTACTTCACAAACACTTCAAAGAAGTCCGTTCTCCTTTGTAATAGATGTTTATTGTGACAAAATATGTTATCTTCTTTTATTGTGACCACAGATGCTATCTGCTTCCAAATGTATTTTCTCTAAGACATCGGCATGCGTTCAACTGCTTTCTTTATGTGATAGTTTTTTTCCCAAATGTCTTATATTCTTTTTTTCAAGCATGAGGAGATTAACTGGTTTGTTCAAAATCACAGGGCTGTTGTGCTGAGACCTCAAAAGCATTGGTAAAGCCAAAAGGTCTTGCCTTTGGGACTACTGACTCTGCCATTGCCTAGATGAACACAAGCGCGGAGATACCCCTTCGGGGGTCGAGTCCTGCGCTATACAAGCATACAAATAAATAAATTGCCTTCTGTTCATGCCGTGCAGCAAGAGCATTGCCGACTTTGGCAATGATTGTTGTAAAGCAGTGCGGCTGCTGTGCAGCATGGAAAAAAACATTAATAATAAAAATAGGAAGATGATGCATCCAGTGCTAATGCCCTTTAAAGAAACACAGCACATTAGCCCCGGCTGTGTAATAGAGCTTTTTAAAATGAGTTTTAGCCACACTGCAAAGCATTTGCACTGCTGTGCAGCATGGCTAAAAATGCCAATGCTTGGTCAGTTGCTTATTTCTGTATTTGGGCGTTGAACTGGTCCTTATCAGGTGAAAACTTTACCCAGACAGCATTAATATGTAAAAATGACAAAATGATGAGGTAATACTATCACAAAATGTGCCGCTTTACTTCCTATAATTTTCTGTATCTTCCTGAATAATTAGACCAACCCTCTGCATAATTTGGACTGCCGCTGCCGCATAATTCCAGTGGCCCTGGTGAAGATGCTTACATCGCATCAGCCCAGTCCGGAATACTCTCAAAGGGTTCCCTAATGTGAAGTGTTTTTACAATGGACTGCATCACGCACATAGCCTTACATCTGAGCACCGCGACACACCTAGCATTAAGTCAATCACCTCAGGAGGCTCACGCTCACTATGTAGTAATAACACCACGCTTCTACAACTATCTCTGTGTAAGAAACCAAGAACCATCGCTCAACCAGTTCTTGGAAAATGATCCTAAAATTTGGAACTCTCTTCCTATTGCAAGATGCACAAAACTCAATTTTGAGATCTTCAGAAGGGAACAAGTAGAAACCACAGCAACGATATCGCAAATGCCAACGTCCTAGCGGATAATGTAGCGCTTTCAGTCCGCCCAGACTTGTCTGACCACCTCATCTCTTGCATATATGGTCATTTGGCCTTACATGTTTGAGTAAACATGGATCATTAAATAGAGAATGTGAAAATGTTTCACCTAAGGGTGTTCATTGCCATAAAACCTGGTTGGTTTAATGTCGTCATAGCTGTGACATACACTGATAATTATAAGTACCATGGTTTCTACTTGTAAAGTGTTCCGATACCCCTGGACCAGGTCTGTGCTATAGAAAACTACAAATACATCACTCATGATCAGCACGCCCATGAAGCAGAATCAGGCAGTCTTAGAGCACCACCTTGAGGTGACTCTACACCTCTGACAAGCCCCTACACTGCTCCATTTCAGGAAGGACCTCAACACCTGGCTCTGCGGATGACCCCAGCACTCAACGGAGCCACCCCCCAGCGCCTTGAGACCCTCGCGGGTGAGAAGCTGCGCTTTACCAACCCCTGATTGATTGACTCTGAAGAAATGCAAAAGGTCAAAATAACTGTCTTTTTTCTGGGTTACAGGCCAGAGGCAAAACAGCATTTTTCACTGGGGTGCTGAAAATCATTGCACCATTCCTGGTGGGGGAGCGGGATGTATGACATTACAACGCATGCATTTACATTGCATGCCTTTACAACGCAATTATTACAACGCAGTCCATTACAACGCATAGTGCTTTGGGGCGCTGGATAGTGAATAGTTTAATTTACTATTCAAACTCCAGTCCCCGTGGACACTAGGGAAGGTTATTGGATAGTAAATTAACCTATTCCCTATCCTACAGCGCCCCCCAGAGCAATGCGTTGTAATAGTTTGCGTTGTAATGATTGCGTTGTAAAGGCTCTGCGATGTAAAAGTTGCGTTGTAAGTGTTGTTCACCGGTGGAGCGTGCAGGGCACCCACACATTTTCATGTTCTTTATACGTTACATGCCTGATCTGTAGTACTATGGCTGGGGCATCGCCTTCCTCCCTATGGGTAATACAAAAGTCCTACTCGGGCTCTGGAAGACACAGACAATTATGACATCCAGGAGTTGAATGAGGGGCCAGTCTTGTGGTGTACCCTAAGAGTCCACCTATCTTCAGGGGTGTTCTCAATCGGAGGGATGGAAACTTGGTCTAGGACTGGGCAGTGGCCTGGTACAGATTGCTGAGAACCTACCATATCCTAACCACTGGTTCTGGTGCCCATCAATGGTCTCCCTCTCATGTGGTGAGTGCCTCCAAAAGATGGGTTAGGGTTCAGGCTGGCCCTGTGGAATCTGCCTGCCGTTAGCTTGCACCTGGCCTGGCACCATACTATACAGCAATTGAGTCTCCAAGGGCACATTCAAGGTATTAGGCAATCACCAGGGCCGGACTGGCCGTAGCGGGCACTGGGCAACCCCTTCGGTGGGCCGCACGGGTGGGGGGCCGATTTGGGGCCCCTGGGTTCCGTTTTTGGCCCGGTAACAAAATCTGCCGAAAACCAACCCTGGCAAAGAGCTCGGCGGCACCCACAAACCACCCCCCGGGGCCGGCCGAGCACTTTGCCAGGGCCGGTTTTGGGTCCCAGTCTGGCCCTGGCAATCACTGGGGTTTTGGCCAGATTACTGCTAGAAGCAGTGATGTTGCCTGTATACAAGAGAAGTGAGATGTAGAAGAAGGTCACTTTACCTAGGGGGCACAATTTGCAGTGCCCTTCTTTTGCCTAGTGAGAGCAATGCTCAGGGTCCCCACACAAGCTGCCTTTATTGTTAGATACTGTTCAATGACTGTATGTCAGGGTGGCAGCAATACCTACTCTCTTGGGCAGCAAACAAAGTAACGTCAGCGTTGGGGCAGCTTGGAACATCTAAAGTGAGTTGAGGTTATATTTTCTCTGGATGAAGACCACAGAAGGAGGAACCAGGGCTGGTAAGAGGCATTAAGACATAGAAAGGCCTAGGCAGTGTGCAGAGGGCTACTCAGTAGTTAAATGTGGATCTGGTTGTAAAGTGACAAAACATGAATTGTATTCCCGCCTTTCTTTCTTAGCAGCTTTGTAAACTAGGCCACAGCAGCTCATGTTGTGAGACTGCAACCCTGCTTTGTATATCTGTGACACGGCCACCCTATGACCCTTGTATATCTGTGACAGAGCCAGCCCATGACCCTTGTAAGTCTGTGACACAGTCAGCCTATGATCCTTCTATGTCTGTGACACAGCCAGCCTATGACCCTTGTATGTCTGTGACACGGCCACCCTATGACCCTTGTATATCTGTGACAGAGCCAGCCCATGACCCTTGTAAGTCTGTGACACAGCCAGCCTATGATCCTTCTATGTCTGTGACACAGCCAGCCTTTTATCCTTGTATATTTCTGACAAAGCCATCCTTTGGCCCTTGTATATCTGTGACACAACCAGCATATGACCCTTGTAAATCTGTGACACAGCCAGCCTATGACCCTTGTATGTCTGTGACACAGCCAGCCTATGACCCTTGTATGTCTGTGACACATCCAGCCTATGACCCTTGTATATCTGTGACACAGCCAGCCTATGACCCTTGTATGTCTGTGACACAGCCAGCCTTTGACCCTTGTATATCTGTGACACAGCCAGCCTTTGACCTTTGTATGTCTATGACACAGCCAGCCTATGACCCTTGTATATCTGTGACACAGCCAGCCTATGACCCTTGTATATCTGTGACACAGCCAGCCTATGACCCTTGTATGTCTGTGACACAGCCAGCCTTTGACCCTTGTATATCTGTGACACAGCCAGCCTTTGACCTTTGTATGTCTATGACACAGCCAGCCTATGACCCTTGTATATCTGTGACACAGCCAGCCTATGACCCTTGTATGTCTGTGACACAGCCAGCCTTTGACCCCTGTATGTCTATGACACAGCCAGCCTATGACCCTTGTATATCTGTGACACAGCCAGTCTATGACCCTTGTATATCTGTGACACAGCCAGCCTATGACCCTTGTATGCCTATGACTCAGCCAGTCTTTGACCCTTGTATGTGGAGAAGTGTGGCTCAATGGTTAGAGCGGCAGACCCAGATGCAGAGGTCTAGCCCGGGACCAGGGTTCAATTCCCCGCCTCAGCGGATCTTGGGCTCAAAAATTCCACGGACCTGATAATTCTCGCCTCAGTGCCTATTCCAATCATGGAGTCCCACTCTGCAACTCTGGGCAATAGCTTGCTTAATCTCCACAACGGCCCCCACAACGCTAAGGATGCCTGGCCTTCACCTTGGGGGTGCCCAGGAGTGGACACCTCACAGGGAGAGCCAGGATGGGTTCCACAGCGGTATTCGTACAAGCGTCTTGAGACCCTTGCGGGTGAGTAGTGCGCAATACAAGTATCAATTTACATTTATGTCTGTGACATAGCCAGCCTATGACCCTTGTATGTCTGTGACACAGCCAGCCTATGACCCTTGTATATCTGTGACACAGCCAGCCTATGACCCTTGTATATCTGTGACACAGCCAGCCTATGACCCTTGTATGTCTGTGACACAGCCAGCCTATGACCCTTGTATGTCTGTGACACAGCCAGCCTATGATCCTTCTATGTCTGTGACACAGCCAGCCTCTGACCCTTGTATGTCTGTGACACAGGCAGCCTTTGACCTTTATATATCTGTGACACAGCCAGCCTATGACCCTTGTATGTCTGTGACACAGCCATCCTATGGCCCTTGTATATCTGTGACACAGCCAGCCTATGACCCTTGTATGTCTGTGACACAGCCAGCCTTTGACCTTTGTATATCTGTGACACAGCCAGCCTATGACCCTTGTATGTCTGTGACACAGCCAGCCTATGGCCCTTGTATATCTGTGACACAGCCAGCCTATGACCCTTGTATGTCTGTGACACAGCCAGCCTATGGCCCTTGTATATCTGTGACACAGCCAGCCTATGGCCCTTGTATATCTGTGACACAGCCAGCCTATGACCCTTGTATGTCTGTGACACAGCCAGCCTATGACCCTTGTATGTCTGTGCACAGCCAGCCTACGACCGTTGTATATCTGTGACACAGCCAGCCTATGACCCTTGTATATCTGTGACACAGCCTGACTATGACCCTTGTGTATCTGTGACACAGCCAGCCTATCACCCTTGTATGTCTGTGACACAGCCAGCCTATGACCCTTGTATGTCTGTGACACAGCCAGCCTATGACCCTTGTATGTCTGTGACACAGCCAGCCTTTGACCCTTGTATATCTGTGACACAGCCAGTCTATGACCCTTGTATATCTGTGACACAGCCAGCCTATGACCCTTGTATATCTGTGCACAGCCAGCCTATGGCCCTTGTATATCTGTGACACAACCAGCCTTTGACCTTTGTATATCTGTGACACAGCCAGCCTATGACCATTGTTTATCTGTGACACAGCCAGCCTATGACCCTTGTATATCTGTGAAACAGCCTGCCTATGACCCTTGTATGTCTGTGACACAGCCAGCCTATGACCCTTGTATATCTGTGACACAGCCAGCCTATGACCCTTGTGTATCTGTGACACAGCCAGCCTATCACCCTTGTATGTCTGTGACACAGCCAGCCTATGACCCTTGTATGTCTGTGACACAGCCCGCCTATGACCCTTGTATGTCTGTGACACAGCCAGCCTTTGACCCTTGTATATCTGTGACACAGCCAGTCTATGACCCTTGTATATCTGTGCACAGCCAACCTATGGCCCTTGTATATCTGTGACACAGCCAGCCTATGGCCCTTGTATATCTGTGACACAGCCAGCCTATGGCCCTTGTATATCTGTGACACAACCAGCCCATGACCCTTTCTTATCTGTGGCACAGCAAGACTATGACCCCTGTATATCTGTGACACAGCCAGCCTATGACCATTGTTTATGTGTGACACAGGCAGTCTATGACCTTTGTATCTCTGTTACAGGGTCAGGCTATGGCCTTTGTACACCTGAAGCCTCATTGGAGTATCGCACCCAGCCCTTGAGGGCATCTCTCAAGTGTTGTGTCCAGTTCTGTAGGCCTCATTGAAAGCATTGTACCCAGCCCTTGAGGGCATCTCTCAAGTGTTGTGTCCAGTTCTGTAGGCCTCATTGGAAGCATTGTACCCAGCCCTTGAGGGCATCTCTCAAGTGTTGTGTCCAGTTCTGTAGGCCTCATTGGACGCATTGTACCCAGCCCTTGAGGGCATCTCTCAAGTGTTGTGTCCGGTTCTGTAGGCCTCATTGGAAGCATTGTACCCAGCCCTTGAGGGCATCTCTCAAGTGTTGTGTCCAGTTCTGTAGGCCTCATTGGAAGCATTGTACCCAGCCCTTGAGGGCATCTCTCAAGTGTTGTGTCCAGTTCTGTAGGCCTCATTGGAAGCATTGTACCCAGCCCTTGAGGGCATCTCTTAAGTGTTGTGTCCAGTTCTGTAGACCTCATTGGAAGCATTGTACCCAGCCCTTGAGGGCATCTCTCAAGTGTTGTGTCCAGTTCTGTAGGCCTCATTGGACGCATTGTACCCAGCCCTTGAGGGCATCTCTCAAGTGTTGTGTCCAGTTCTGTAGGCCTCATTGGACGCATTGTACCCAGCCCTTGAGGGCATCTCTCAAGTGTTGTGTCCGGTTCTGTAGGCCTCATTGGAAGCATTGTACCCAGCCCTTGAGGGCATCTCTCAAGTGTTGTGTCCAGTTCTAGAGGCCTCATTGGAAGCATTGTACCCAGCCCTTGAGGGCATCTCTCAAGTGTTGTGTCCAGTTCTGTAGGCCTCATTGGAAGCATTGTACCCAGCCCTTGAGGGCATCTCTCAAGTGTTGTGTCCAGTTCTGTAGGCCTCATTGGAAGCATTGTACCCAGCCCTTGAGGGCATCTCTCAAGTGTTGTGTCCAGTTCTAGAGGCCTCATTGGAAGCATTGTACCCAGCCCTTGAGGGCATCTCTCAAGTGTTGTGTCCAGTTCTGTAGGCCTCATTGGAAGCATTGTACCCAGCCCTTGAGGGCATCTCTCAAGTGTTGTGTCCAGTTCTGTAGGCCTCATTGGAAGCAATGTACCCAGCCCTTTAGGGCATCTCTCAAGTGTTGTGTCCAGTTCTGTAGGCCTCATTGGAGTATCGCACCCAGCCCTTGAGGGCATCTCTCAAGTGTAGCTCAATGCGACCTATCTGCTCTGTGGAACATTTGGCAGGAACTCAGCGTTAACAGACAAGAGATCCTGCTGCCAGGTCACAGAATCAACATCCCCTGCCAGCAGCGACCGGTGATGTTACACCTCACCCACACTAGGCACCAAGTGTCGACCACAATGAAAGCCCATTTGTGACGAAAAGTCTGGTTTCCCACCATGGATTCAGAAGTAGACGACACAGTTGCCTGAAGCCACCGGTGTCGAGTGTGCAAAGCTCCAGATAGGCACCCTCAGGTCTTCACTGACTGCGGTTTTGGATACCTGCCTGATAGACTCCACATGCTGGTTGTGTCCATCACTTTTCCCAAATATCCCATTGTCAAACTACTGACAAGCACGAATGTTCATCAAACGCAGAAGTGCCTTGACAACATCTTTCGATGTTTGGAGTTCCCTCCACCCTTAAAAGTGATAACGGCACTCCATTACAAAGCTAAGACTTTAGAAAATATATATGATCACTCGTCAACACTGAGAAAAATTACACCTCAGCTGGCCCAATCCAACAGTGAGAATAAGAGACTAAAGTGTACTCTCAACAAGGCAATTCACATAGGGCTTGAACAACAAGCAGATGTGAAAGACGTGATCCGCAAGACCCTAAGAACCTACACACGTACCCCACACAGCACAACTCAAACAGCACCAGCCAAAATCCTGTTTGAAAGTGCCAATAGGGATAACAGTCCACAACCAAAATGCCAGCACAACCCAGAGAGCTCGAGACTCCGATATCCACACAGGGGATTGGGTTCTAGAACGCAACTAGTAGCCTGGAGGACAGTTTCGACTACCTTTCGAGATACATCCTCTGCAAGTCAGTGACAGCACCGGCACAATGGTGACAGAAAAGAACAATCGTGATAGTGTAGCACGAAATGCGTCAGAATTCACTAAATGATGCCCGCAGTCACAGGGTGAATCCGAAGCGCATTCCCAGAATCCATCTACAGGGTAGTGGGAGGATGAGAATGATCTTGACCAGTGGTTTCACACTGAGGTACCTGAAGCTCCCCAGCGAAGTGTGCTTCAGCCCTGTCGTATGAATAGACTGTACCACAAAAACCACCAGGAACTGATGGCGCAACCCCAGTAAGCTGGGGGCACCCATACCAGTTATATCCCTAGAAAAAGGCGACACAAGAGACTTGAGGAGGTTGTCTTTGAGTGACCTGTAGTGGCCAAGGAACTGCCAGAGAAGGGACTTCCAGTATGTTCTTACAACTCATGGCTTAATTGTTATTGTTGAAAGTTTGGGAGGAATGTAGTATGTGACTGGCCACGCCCAATGATTTCACACACACACATGAGTTCTGACCCTGGACTTGAGGTCAGACGCGTATCCATAAAAAGGAAGAGAACCCCATCGGCACACATATGTTCAGGTGGTCAGTAAGCCAACTCCTGTGTCCAGTGCAGAGTTCAGGGGAAAAAGAAAAGGTCCAGAGATCCTGGTATTGGATATCAATTCCTGAGAATCTTAGGAGGAACGTGGCTCAAGGATCTGGACCTTCCAGCCTGGTATTGACAAGTAGAAGTGAGGATGTAAGCATGTGTTTCTCCCTTCAGTCGGTCTATTATTTCATTAGGTTAATTCCTTTTTTGTAATACAACACAGCAGTGCAGGTGGAGTAGAGTGAAGGTAGATATTTTATTTCCATGTGTCCTTTTTTTAAAACCATTCCACTCTTTTTAGGTCTCGGCTAGCCGCGCGAAGAGCGTCTCCGCCGAGCCCCTATTGTTGGCATGTGAGCTTCCCAGGAGACAATCCTGGCAGCGCGCATCGCCTTGGAGGCGATTCCAAACTGACACGCGCACGTGAACGAGCGCTGCGGCCAGGCGCTGTCTCCTAGGAAGCTCAAAACACCACACACACGCATGCACATACACACACAGATACACACGCCGTCGCACACATCATACACACACACACGAGTGCACCGAGCCCCCCCCCCCTTTTCAACTTACCAGTTCAATGTAGAGGGACTCCGCTCTCCTTCTGGCGTCCCGAGACGCTTTCACTCCGCCTGCCTTCTTTTCCGGTGCAGGCGCAGCCCCGCCCCCGTCACAGGCGACTTTGCCTGACTTCCGGACACATCGCGGAAGGAGTTTGTATAGCTGTGTGTGGAGTAGCTGGGTGTTGGAGGCCCATCCCTAGTTTATTGCTTACAAGTAACCGGTGCTCAAAATGTATTCGTTTGTGGACCGTCATCATGGTCGCTTCTGGCCCGTTAAACTTCCTTTAGCACGATGCAGAATTTCCCCAAGATTGGTAGATTAGGGGTTTAAAAGAATGCGCCGAGAAGTCGCTGGCTGCTCACGTGTCCTAACTTCACGCGTATCATTTAGTAGTTGTTTATGACCCAAACTGCAGGTTAGTTAAAAAAAAAAGTTCAAAAGATTAGAAAATCTGCTTTAACTTTTGACACCGACGTGTTTTTAGCTTTGGGCTTTATTGACAGACTTCAACTCCCACAATGCAGCGTCTGAGTCCGTAAAACCAAGAGCCTGAAAATGAGGGTTGGAATTCTCGTTGAATGCACCCCCTTCGCCCCCCGAGATAATCTGTTTAGTATGTGTCCTGAAACGGCTAATGTATACATATGTACTAATGGAGACGTGTTGCAATAGGCATGCATAGGATAATCCGCTCGTCCTGTCGCTCATGTTTAGAAGAAACGCTCGAAGTGTAGAAACCGTGTGTGGAAGTGTTGAGGCAAAGAGAGCTTTGGGTTCCAGGAGGCGCGGGCGCAGTGTTGGAGTCGTGACTAAACACACAGAGAACAAACGTGCAGCGGCCAGCGGGTGAGCCGTGTTTGAATAAGTATGCACTTTGTGCGTACCTAATGAAAGCGCTGTCACTACGGAGTAGGTCGGTAGGCCTTTTATTCTACGTAGGAGGCAGTGTCTCGTCCTTCGCCTCTAGGCTGGCGCGCCGCGGGACCCGCTCAGGGGGAGGGGCCCAGTGTCGGCCCCCGAGAGGTCACATAAATGCATTTGAGGGCAGTGGTGGGCGAGTACACCTGGAGCCGGACCACTCCCCTCTCAGCCCGCTGGAGCGGGGGCCCAGAAATCCGCGGACCAGCCCGCCAAGGACCGGCCTCTGCGCGGGTCACCTCGGGGTAAGTATGCACAGGTGCACGGGGGAGGGGAGGGTCAGTGGAGGCCAGCAGGCCAAGTAAACAGGCTCGAGAGCGGGAGCACTTTACTGCCGCCGGCTTTGCAATGCGAGTTACCGCCCTTGTTTACAGGCGAATTGTTACTCTTCAGGGGCAGTATAGGCCTTCATTCAGTATAGCGTGGGCGGCTTGTGTGCATCCAGAGCCTGGCTACTTAAGTGCACCCAGAGCCTGGCTACTTAAGTGCACCATGGAGGTCTCCTTAGCGCATTTCCACGACTCCCAGGCCTTCCGCCTTTCCCTTGCACTGCGATGTTTGCAGCCCTCGAGGCGAGGAAAGCCACTCTCAAGCCATGCCGTTGTTATCTGCTTGGGTTGGAAGCGATCCGATGAGAGGGTCCTGCCCCACTTCCACTTTCCACTCCGGTACTCACGCAAAGGTTACAACTTAACGCTAACTGCGAAGGGACATTAACCGTAAATTCACTGTGGGATGTTCCAACTCAGTCTCAGGACGAGAAAGAAGTGATTTTCATGCATCTATTCAAGGCATAATCTCTATCGTAAATAAAGACCAAAGAAAATGTGGACGGGGAGGTAGATTCAGGTGGGCGGCTGGTGGTGGCAGGGATGGAAGGCAAGCAGAGAAAAGCGTGGGTGGCACGAGTTTTACATCGGGTTGTGGTGGCGCGAGTGGCTTCCAGAAAGCCAGGAAAAGGAGTAGGTAATGAAAGTATAAATGGGGAGAGAAAACAGGCCAGGCCATCGGGGAAGTTTGTAGATATTGAGCATTCAACAGTTAGGGCAGACAGAAAATGGCAGGGTGTGTGCAGAAAAGGTGAGGTAAGGTAGGAGCAGGCAAACGACGGGGGTGTTTTAATGGCGCGTTATGGAAACTGTTGGGGGAAGCAGAACGAGAAAGAAACGCGAAGACCGTTTGGAATTAACAAGACAGTTTTTTACCCCCTGGTTAGCTCTATTGAATTGGTGTTGGAACTCACAACGTAACATATGGTGCCCAAATTGTAATTGGTTACGCCACTTGTTTTAGCAGTACCGTTAGACGCCTCAGTATAGCCTGCTCTCCGGTTTGTTTTGACACGAGCGGGGAGTGCTGGCCGTTGTCTTTCGTATGGTAATGAAACGCACACAGACGGAAGTTGGGGGTAAGCTTAAAAACTGTTGGCTCTGCCAAAGAGTGCCTCGATCTTTTGTTCACTGCCGCCCAGTGTTAGTTAGCCAGGCGCGGTAGGAGGGCTTTATGCAAAATCACGCATTCCATTAAATGGCCTGCAGAGAAAGCGCCTAGACTCTAGGCGCTAGAATCTGGGCTAGGGCATAGACACAGAAAATCACATGGTGCACAGACTCAGCAGCGCCCGAGAGACCACACATACGCTGGGTATACTGAAGCACGTGGTATACAAAATCCATTATTAGGTCGCACAAAATTATATAAGCAGAGTTGCAAAGTTGAAATTGAGCCCGGGCGCTTGTAAAGCATCAGAATGCGGGACACTGTCTTTTCTCTAACTTTTGTAATTTATTGTGCACACGGAGATGCCAGTGGCGAGACTTATTGTATTTTATCACACGGCGGAATATTGTTTTGTACCTCGTTATATGGCATTGGAAGCGTGTGTGTGCAGCGCTGACATTCATTTAGTATGGGCTTGTTATTGCTGATGGTTTGCAAAGCATTTTTCATTACAGTTACAAAGGCGTGCTTGGGCGAGAGCGTACATCACACTGTCACTGGCTTTTTGTGGCCGTGTCTCCTTTCCAGGAGACAATCCTGGCCGCGCGCATCGCCTTGGAGGCGATTTCAAACGAGCCCGGCACGCGAACGCGCTCGCTGCATTCTCTCAGACACACACACATGCGCCCATGCACGCACGCACATACAGCCCCCCACACACATACACACGTGCACGCACACAGACACACGAGTGCTTTTCTTCAGTAAGCTGCTTAGCCCGCGCACCAATTTTCAAAATTCGTTAAGTTTGCTAACATTTAAGTCTGAAAAAAGTCTTTAATGCACCAGTCGGCAGACCCATCTATTTTTTACAAGATGCAAGTAAAGTTGTAGGGGAGAGACTATTAAACCATCTATTTGCTAAACTAAGTTTTCTTTTTAGCTGCCTATCACTTTAAAACACTGTTTGCATATTTGACAAAATATGACTTTGTTAAACGTTGATACTAAGGCATGGCTGGACTCTTCCTAATATACATCGGAGTTTACAGATATATTTTATCAGAATTAGAAGCAACGATTGTTTTTTGTTATTTATTCTGTAGCCCCTGCAGCATGGGTGGGAAACAACTGCTCTCGTTTAGCCGCGAATAGCAAGTCCAAAGCGCTTTATTTTTAAACCCACTGTCTGTGCAACTTTACCTCGATGCTGCTTTGATTGAGAGGAACCATAAAGAGATGTTTGTCAGAGCAGTGAGTAGTGAGTAGTGAGTAGTGAGTGCAGAGTGGTGAGTGCAGAGTGGTGAGTGCAGAGTGGTGAGTGCAGAGTGGTGAGTGCAGAGTAGTGAGTGCAGAGTGGTGAGTGGTGAGTGCAGACTAGTGAGTGCAGAGTGGTGAGTGCAGAGTGGTGAGTGCAGAGTGGTGAGTGCAGAGTGGTGAGTGCAGAGTGGTGAGTGGTGAGTAGTGAGTGGTGAGTAGTGAGTGCAGAGTAGTGAGTAGTGAGTAGTGAGTAGTGAGTAGGGAGTAGGGAGTAGTGAGAGTAGTGAGTAGTGAGTAGTGAGTGCAGAGTAGTGAGTAGTGAGTAGAGTAGTGAGTGCAGAGTAGTGAGTGGAGAGTAGTGAGTAGTGAGTAGTGAGTAGAGTAGTGAGTGCAGAGTAGTGAGAGTAGTGAGTAGTGAGAGTAGTGAGTAGTGAGAGTAGTGAGTAGTGAGAGTAGCGAGTAGTGAGTAGTGAGTGCAGAGTAGTGAGTGCAGAGTAGTGAGTAGTGAGTAGTGAGTAGTGAGTGCAGAGTAGTGAGTGCAGAGTAGTGAGTGCTGAGTGCAGAGTAGTGAGTGCAGAGTAGTGAGTGCAGAGTAGTGAGTGCAGAGAGTAGTGAGAGTAGTGAGTAGTAAGAGTAGTGAGTAGTGAGAGTAGTGAGTAGTGAGTAGAGTAGTGAGTGCAGAGTAGTGAGTAGTGAGTAGAGTAGTGAGTGCAGAGTAGTGAGTGCAGAGTGGTGAGTGCAGAGCGGTGAGTGCAGAGCAGTGAGTGCAGAGTAGTGAGTGCAGAGTAGTGAGTGCAGAGTAGTGAGTGCAGAGTAGTGAGTGCAGAGTAGTGAGTAGAGTAGTGAGTAGTGAGTAGAGTAGTGAGTAGTGAGTAGTGAGTAGAGTAGTGAGTGTGTGGAAAAGTAAATTTTGCCATGTTCTGTGTCCCTACGTGTTCCCCATCTTATGTTATATGTGCATGATTAATATGCATATGTATCCCCTTAATGATCGATTGGAGACGCGGTTCTAGTTGTGTCCAGCTCTAGTATGCCAGTTTCCAGTTCTCGTGAAAGCTACGAGTATTAGGCCTATGTAAAGTTACGTTGCCACGTTTTCACAGTGTGCACGTTATTTCATTGTAAAGTCCCCGTTTCTAGGCCTCAAAAGGGCCCGGACTCAGATTCAGCTCCTGTCTCCTGAACCCTCTCCGAGGAGCGATACAGCCCCCACCTGTATCCCTGACCCTTCACTTACTTCATGCCTCACAGTGCCCGGCTCGGCCTGGCTCTGCCTGCCAGTCTGCCAAGAGTATGTTATGATTCTAGTTATCAGTCCAGCTCTCCTTCTCTGCATTCCTAAGCTACTGAATCGCATCAATAGTTTCCGTCATGGTCTAGCCTTTACGTCTCCATGTAAGAGAAATACTGTATTAATGGTCATTTAATATTCCTCAACACGCACTACATGAAGAATAATGCATGCACCAGTCTTAGAGTCTGTTAGCCTTTACCCTGATAACTTTTGGATTCTATCAATATGTTCTCTAAACATCAGATACTAGATAGTGTTTAGGTACATGTCGCTCTGACTCTCCAGACTTCAGTCTCTTCTTCTAGCACAGAAGTCATAGCCCCCAGTTCCTCCTAGTAACACGTCATTGTCAGCTTGCGCGCACCACTAGGTTAGAGGTCCCTGCTCCTTGGGTAGCCCCCTCCATGTTTCCGCCCCATTTATGACATATTCTGTTACGTTTGCATCACATGTTTATGTATACGCCCTGTTCACGCCTCTTGTTACACCTACTTTCTGCCTTATCTTTCGCGACTGTTACGAACCCCGCCCACTGCTACGCCTACTGTATTGAATACCATGTATTTTGTTTAAGTATATATGCTTGTGCACTGTTATTAAAAAAAAGCTAGCGCTAGCCATCCCAGATCTTCCCCGTGCAGGTTGTCCTGTTCCTGTCCTTTATGCTGTATTAAAACCTGCAAACTCCAGCTACCTCGAATCTTGACTCTTATTTATTGAGCCATCTGTTATTATAGTATCCTGAAAAATAGTACCGGTATTTAATTATTTATTTACCACAAGTGCAGAGTAGTGAGTGGAGAGTAGTGAGTAGTGAGTAGAGTAGTGAGTGCAGAGTAGTGAGAGTAGTGAGTAGTGAGAGTAGTGAGTAGTGAGAGTAGTGAGAAGTGAGTAGTGAGTAGAGTAGTGAGTGCAGAGTAGTGAGTAGTGAGTAGTGAGTAGAGTAGTGAGTGCAGAGTAGTGAGTGCTGAGTGCAGAGTAGTGAGTGCAGAGCGGTGAGTGCAGAGCGGTGAGTGCAGAGCGGTGAGTGCAGAGCGGTGAGTGCAGAGCGGTGAGTGCAGAGCAGTGAGTGCAGAGCAGTGAGTGCAGAGTAGTGAGTGCAGAGTAGAGTAGTGAGTAGAGTAGTGAGTAGAGTAGTGAGTAGTGAGTAGAGTAGTGAGTAGTGAGAGTAGTGAGTAGAGTAGTGAGTAGTGAGAGTAGTGAGTAGAGTAGTGAGTGCAGAGTAGTGAGTAGTGAGAGTAGTGAGAGTAGTGAGAGTAGTGAGAGTAGTGAGTAGTGAGTAGTGAGTAGAGTAGTGAGTGCAGAGTAGTGAGTAGTGAGTAGAGTAGTGAGTGCAGAGTAGTGAGAGTAGTGAGTAGTGAGTAGTGAGTAGAGTAGTGAGTGCAGAGTAGTGAGTAGTGAGTAGAGTAGTGAGTGCAGAGTAGTGAGTGGAGAGTAGTGAGTAGTGAGTAGAGTAGTGAGTGCAGAGTAGTGAGAGTAGTGAGTAGTGAGAGTAGTGAGTAGTGAGAGTAGTGAGTAGTGAGAGTAGCGAGTAGTGAGTAGTGAGTGCAGAGTAGTGAGTGCAGAGTAGTGAGTAGTGAGTAGTGAGTGCAGAGTAGTGAGTGCTGAGTGCAGAGTAGTGAGTGCAGAGTAGTGAGTGCAGAGTAGTGAGTGCAGAGAGTAGTGAGTAGTAAGAGTAGTGAGTAGTGAGAGTAGTGAGTAGTGAGTAGAGTAGTGAGTGCAGAGTAGTGAGTAGTGAGTAGAGTAGTGAGTGCAGAGTAGTGAGTGCAGAGTAGTGAGTGCAGAGTAGTGAGTGCAGAGTGGTGAGTGCAGAGCGGTGAGTGCAGAGCAGTGAGTGCAGAGTAGTGAGTGCAGAGTAGTGAGTGCAGAGTAGTGAGTGCAGAGTAGTGAGTGCAGAGTAGTGAGTGCAGAGTAGTGAGTAGTGAGTTGAGTAGTGAGTAGTGAGTAGAGTAGTGAGTGCAGAGTAGTGAGTGGAGAGTAGTGAGTAGTGAGTAGTGAGTAGAGTAGTGAGTGCAGAGTAGTGAGAGTAGTGAGTAGTGAGAGTAGTGAGTAGTGAGAGTAGTGAGAAGTGAGTAGTGAGTAGAGTAGTGAGTGCAGAGTAGTGAGTAGTGAGTAGTGAGTAGAGTAGTGAGTGCAGAGTAGTGAGTGCTGAGTGCAGAGTAGTGAGTGCAGAGCGGTGAGTGCAGAGCGGTGAGTGCAGAGCGGTGAGTGCAGAGCGGTGAGTGCAGAGCAGTGAGTGCAGAGCAGTGAGTGCAGAGTAGTGAGTGCAGAGTAGAGTAGTGAGTAGAGTAGTGAGTAGAGTAGAGTAGTGAGTAGTGAGTAGAGTAGTGAGAGTAGTGAGAGTAGTGAGAGTAGTGAGTAGTGAGTAGTGAGTAGAGTAGTGAGTGCAGAGTAGTGAGTAGTGAGTAGAGTAGTGAGTGCAGAGTAGTGAGAGTAGTGAGTAGTGAGTAGTGAGTAGAGTAGTGAGTGCAGAGTAGTGAGTAGTGAGTAGAGTAGTGAGTGCAGAGTAGTGAGTGCTGAGTGCAGAGTAGTGAGTGCAGAGCGGTGAGTGCAGAGCGGTGAGTGCAGAGTAGTGAGTGCAGAGTAGTGAGTGCAGAGTAGTGAGTGCAGAGTAGTGAGTAGAGTAGTGAGTAGAGTAGTGAGTAGTGAGTAGTGAGTAGTGAGAGTAGTGAGTAGAGTAGTGAGTAGTGAGAGTAGTGAGTAGAGTAGTGAGTGCAGAGTAGTGAGTAGTGAGAGTAGTGAGAGTAGTGAGAGTAGTGAGAGTAGTTAGTGAGTAGTGAGTAGAGAGCAGTGAGTAGTGAGAGTAGTGAGTAGTGAGTAGTGAGAGTAGTGAGAGTAGTGAGTAGTGAGTGCAGAGTAGTGAGTAGTGAGAGTAGTGTGAGTAGTGTGAGTAGTGAGTAGTGAGTAGTGAGAGTAGTGAGTAGTGAGTGCAGAGTAGTGAGTAGTGAGAGTAGTGTGAGTAGGGAGTAGTGAGAGTAGTGAGTAGTGAGTAGTGAGAGTAGTGAGTCGTGAGTAGTGAGTGCAGAGTAGTGAGTAGAGAGTAGTGAGTGCAGAGTAGTGAGTAGTGAGTAGTGAGAGTAGTGAGTAGTGAGAGTAGTGAGTAGAGTAGTGAGTAGTGAGTTGAGTAGTGAGTAGAATAGTGAGTGCAGAGTAGTGAGTAGTGAGTAGTGAGAGTAGTGAGTAGTGAGTAGTGAGAGTAGTGAGTAGAGTAGTGAGTAGTGAGTAGAGTAGTGAGTGCAGAGTAGTGAGTAGTGAGTAGTGAGTAGTGTAGTGAGTAGAGTAGTGAGTAGAGTAGTGAGTAGAGTAGTGAGTAGTGAGTAGTGAGTAGAGTAATGAGTAGAGTAGTGAGTAAAGTAGTGAGTAGTGAGTAGAGTAGTGAGTAGAGTAGTGAGTAGAGTAGTGAGTGCAGAGTAGTGAGTAGTGAGAGTAGTGTGAGTAGTGAGTAGTGAGTAGTGAGAGTAGTGAGTAGTGAGTAGTGAGTAGTGAGTGCAGAGTAGTGAGTAGTGAGAGTAGTGTGAATAGTGAGTAGTGAGTAGTGAGAGTAGTGAGTAGTGAGTAGAGTAGTGAGTAGTGAGTAGAGTAGTGAGTAGTGAGTAGAGTAGTGAGTGCAGAGTAGTGAGTAGTGTGAGTAGTGAGTAGGGAGTAGTGGGTAGTGAGAGTAGTGAGTAGTGAGAGTAGTGAGTAGTGAGAGTAGTGAGTAGTGAGTAGTGAGTAGTGAGTAGAGTAGTGAGTAGAGTAGTGAGTAGTGAGTAGTGAGTAGTGAGTAGAGTAGTGAGTAGTGAGAGTAGTGAGTAGTGAGAGTAGTGAGTAGTGAGAGTAGTTAGAGTAGTGAGTAGTGTAGTGAGTAGTGAGTAGTGAGTAGTGAGTAGTGAGTAGAGTAGTGAGTAGTGAGTAGAGTAGTGAGAGTAGTGAGTAGTGAGAGTAGTGAGAGTAGTGAGAGTAGTGAGAGTAGTGAGTAGTGAGAGTAGTGAGTAGTGAGTAGTGAGTAGAGTAGTGAGTAGTGAGTAGAGTAGTGAGAGTAGTGAGTAGTGAGTAGAGTAGTGAGTAGAGTAGAGTAGTGAGTAGAGTAGTGAGTAGAGTAGTGAGTAGTGAGTAGTGAGTAGAGTAGTGAGTAGTAAGTAGTGAGTAGAGTAGTGAGTGCAGAGTAGTGAGTGCATAGTAGTGAGTGCAGAGTAGTGAGTAGTGAGTGCAGAGTAGTGAGTGGCTGGCCCTGTTTCTAGCTCAAGCGGCACCGGCACCTGTAGTCTAAAGATAATACCTCTGCCTCAAGTGAAGTACTCTGGTACCCAAGGATGACTAGCAAACAATATTATTCACAACGTTGCTTACTATTCAGCAACATTTGACAGTTTGCAAATCATCTTTATAAAACAATTCAGAGTTTGATAACAAATTAATGCAACACATTGTAATATACAATGCCAATAGCTCAAACTTTAATGCTGCGAGACCTATTGCATTGTAAATGCTTGCTTCATCATGTTGTTATGACAATTTGTTAGGCAAAAGGAGACAGCCGACACGTGTTTCGCCCTATATGGCAGATTGACCCAGGGCTTTCTCAAGGCTAGTTGTAATGTTCAGAAGTCATACAGTCTAATCATTCCAGATTTCTTCATAATGGTATGTGGCATTACTCATAATCTGTGCCACCATGACGTGTCCTAGGATGGTCTAGAGAGCGTCTTTGGCCACGATGTTGGGAAGAGGGTCACTCAAGCTCCCGGCAGTAGTACATAAAGTGGCTGTCTCTGGCCAGTGTGACTTATTAGTAGTGCCGCGCAAGTGCTGCACCACTACAGGGGTCATCTTAGAATAGGAGTGCAGAAAAAGGTGTCAAAGATTTGAAAGTGCATTTCCAAAAGCAGGTCCACAAGTAGTGTCGCCACACTTTATAAAGGAAAAATAACCCATTTGTTCACCTTTCAAGATTCTGCAAAGGCCCAAAGTGATACGTAGATAAAACTATATATAACATCATCTGTATTCATTTTAACATGCCCTTTCCTTGTTTACTTTATTGATCAATCAGAGATCATGAATACAACTTTAGAACACATTTGAACGTGCTTTCTTGTTATAGTTGCTGTTTTCAGCATGCACTGTCAAGGGGGGAAATACTGGATTTAGGTTGTCATTTTTTTACTGGCTTGGAAAGTTAAATACTGGTCATGTGGATAAAAAAAACAGCAGGTGGCAAACCTACCCACAAGAAAATCAATGAATCAAACTAAGTTGTTTAGAAATACAGAAATCTTGGACTACAAGCTGCTTCTTTAGAACAAATGCAGAAGTCAATTGCTGCAAACACTGCTTTATGAGCCTCAGCCTAAGGCAATAAACAGGGTGTTTTGGCTGTCTGCAAATTACTCACTAAAGATCTACAAAGAGTAATGAGTATGGTTTTTAATACATCTTAAATAAATGTTTCATTAACTTGTGGGAATAATTTGTCTTTTAATGTTTATAGCCACCATAAAAAGAAAAAAAACATAATTTCTTTAAGTCTGGGCTCATTTGGGCATTTCATGGCTGGATAGGTGCTATTATTTAGCTTCTTTTGAAGGACAATGGTGCTTATTTTGTACTTTAGACCGGATAACACAGGAGCAGCAGCGGATAAGCACCAGCAAACAGAGGGCACAGCGAGGCAAGTTACAAGGGGTTTGCGGGCCAGATATGGGTGGGTACTTACATAAAGGCAACATGGGGTGGAGGCAAGGGGAGGTGGCATTTGGGGTGCAGAGGTAGGTAGACACAGTGGACAGGTAAGGAAAGCAACTAGGTAATTGAAATGGAGAGACAGATTGGAGAAGGAAGAGAGCAAGCAATTAGTATGTGGCCCACGGTGTGCACCTAGAGTCTCTTCTTCTAGCACAGAAGTCATAGCCCCCAGTTCCTCCTAGTAACACGTCATTGTCAGCTTGCGCGCACCACTAGGTTAGAGGTCCCTGCTCCTTGGGTAGCCCCCTCCATGTTTCCGCCCCATTTATGACATATTCTGTTACGTTTGCATCACATGTCTATGTATACGCCCTGTTCACGCCTCTTGTTACACCTACTTTCTGCCTTATCTTTCGCGACTGTTACGAACCCCGCCCACTGCTACGCCTACTGTATTGAATACCATGTATTTTGTTTAAGTATATATGCTTGTGCACTGTTATTAAAAAAAAGCTAGCGCTAGCCATCCCAGATCTTCCCCGTGCAGGTTGTCCTGTTCCTGTCCTTTATGCTGTATTAAAACCTGCAAACTCCAGCTACCTCGAATCTTGACTCTTATTTATTGAGCCATCTGTTATTATAGTATCCTGAAAAATAGTACCGGTATTTAATTATTTATTTACCACAAGTGCAGAGTAGTGAGTGGAGAGTAGTGAGTAGTGAGTAGAGTAGTGAGTGCAGAGTAGTGAGAGTAGTGAGTAGTGAGAGTAGTGAGTAGTGAGAGTAGTGAGAAGTGAGTAGTGAGTAGAGTAGTGAGTGCAGAGTAGTGAGTAGTGAGTAGTGAGTAGAGTAGTGAGTGCAGAGTAGTGAGTGCTGAGTGCAGAGTAGTGAGTGCAGAGCGGTGAGTGCAGAGCGGTGAGTGCAGAGCGGTGAGTGCAGAGCGGTGAGTGCAGAGCGGTGAGTGCAGAGCAGTGAGTGCAGAGCAGTGAGTGCAGAGTAGTGAGTGCAGAGTAGAGTAGTGAGTAGAGTAGTGAGTAGAGTAGAGTAGAGTAGTGAGTAGTGAGTAGAGTAGTGAGTAGTGAGAGTAGTGAGTAGAGTAGTGAGTAGTGAGAGTAGTGAGTAGAGTAGTGAGTGCAGAGTAGTGAGTAGTGAGAGTAGTGAGAGTAGTGAGAGTAGTGAGAGTAGTGAGTAGTGAGTAGTGAGTAGAGTAGTGAGTGCAGAGTAGTGAGTAGTGAGTAGAGTAGTGAGTGCAGAGTAGTGAGAGTAGTGAGTAGTGAGTAGTGAGTAGAGTAGTGAGTGCAGAGTAGTGAGTAGTGAGTAGAGTAGTGAGTGCAGAGTAGTGAGTGGAGAGTAGTGAGTAGTGAGTAGAGTAGTGAGTGCAGAGTAGTGAGAGTAGTGAGTAGTGAGAGTAGTGAGTAGTGAGAGTAGTGAGTAGTGAGAGTAGCGAGTAGTGAGTAGTGAGTGCAGAGTAGTGAGTGCAGAGTAGTGAGTAGTGAGTAGTGAGTGCAGAGTAGTGAGTGCTGAGTGCAGAGTAGTGAGTGCAGAGTAGTGAGTGCAGAGTAGTGAGTGCAGAGAGTAGTGAGTAGTAAGAGTAGTGAGTAGTGAGAGTAGTGAGTAGTGAGTAGAGTAGTGAGTGCAGAGTAGTGAGTAGTGAGTAGAGTAGTGAGTGCAGAGTAGTGAGTGCAGAGTAGTGAGTGCAGAGTAGTGAGTGCAGAGTGGTGAGTGCAGAGCGGTGAGTGCAGAGCAGTGAGTGCAGAGTAGTGAGTGCAGAGTAGTGAGTGCAGAGTAGTGAGTGCAGAGTAGTGAGTGCAGAGTAGTGAGTGCAGAGTAGTGAGTAGTGAGTTGAGTAGTGAGTAGTGAGTAGAGTAGTGAGTGCAGAGTAGTGAGTGGAGAGTAGTGAGTAGTGAGTAGTGAGTAGAGTAGTGAGTGCAGAGTAGTGAGAGTAGTGAGTAGTGAGAGTAGTGAGTAGTGAGAGTAGTGAGAAGTGAGTAGTGAGTAGAGTAGTGAGTGCAGAGTAGTGAGTAGTGAGTAGTGAGTAGAGTAGTGAGTGCAGAGTAGTGAGTGCTGAGTGCAGAGTAGTGAGTGCAGAGCGGTGAGTGCAGAGCGGTGAGTGCAGAGCGGTGAGTGCAGAGCGGTGAGTGCAGAGCGGTGAGTGCAGAGCAGTGAGTGCAGAGCAGTGAGTGCAGAGTAGTGAGTGCAGAGTAGAGTAGTGAGTAGAGTAGTGAGTAGAGTAGAGTAGTGAGTAGTGAGTAGAGTAGTGAGTAGTGAGAGTAGTGAGTAGAGTAGTGAGTAGTGAGAGTAGTGAGTAGAGTAGTGAGTGCAGAGTAGTGAGTAGTGAGAGTAGTGAGAGTAGTGAGAGTAGTGAGAGTAGTGAGTAGTGAGTAGTGAGTAGAGTAGTGAGTGCAGAGTAGTGAGTAGTGAGTAGAGTAGTGAGTGCAGAGTAGTGAGAGTAGTGAGTAGTGAGTAGTGAGTAGAGTAGTGAGTGCAGAGTAGTGAGTAGTGAGTAGAGTAGTGAGTGCAGAGTAGTGAGTGCTGAGTGCAGAGTAGTGAGTGCAGAGCGGTGAGTGCAGAGCGGTGAGTGCAGAGTAGTGAGTGCAGAGTAGTGAGTGCAGAGTAGTGAGTGCAGAGTAGTGAGTAGAGTAGTGAGTAGAGTAGTGAGTAGTGAGTAGTGAGTAGTGAGTAGTGAGAGTAGTGAGTAGAGTAGTGAGTAGTGAGAGTAGTGAGTAGAGTAGTGAGTGCAGAGTAGTGAGTAGTGAGTAGTGAGAGTAGTGAGAGTAGTGAGAGTAGTGAGAGTAGTTAGTGAGTAGTGAGTAGAGAGCAGTGAGTAGTGAGAGTAGTGAGTAGTGAGTAGTGAGAGTAGTGAGAGTAGTGAGTAGTGAGTGCAGAGTAGTGAGTAGTGAGAGTAGTGTGAGTAGTGTGAGTAGTGAGTAGTGAGTAGTGAGAGTAGTGAGTAGTGAGTGCAGAGTAGTGAGTAGTGAGAGTAGTGTGAGTAGGGAGTAGTGAGAGTAGTGAGTAGTGAGTAGTGAGAGTAGTGAGTAGTGAGTAGTGAGTGCAGAGTAGTGAGTAGAGAGTAGTGAGTGCAGAGTAGTGAGTAGTGAGTAGTGAGAGTAGTGAGTAGTGAGAGTAGTGAGTAGAGTAGTGAGTAGTGAGTTGAGTAGTGAGTAGAGTAGTGAGTGCAGAGTAGTGAGTAGTGAGTAGTGAGAGTAGTGAGTAGTGAGTAGTGAGAGTAGTGAGTAGAGTAGTGAGTGCAGAGTAGTGAGTAGTGAGTAGTGAGTAGTGTAGTGAGTAGAGTAGTGAGTAGAGTAGTGAGTAGAGTAGTGAGTAGTGAGTAGTGAGTAGAGTAATGAGTAGAGTAGTGAGTAAAGTAGTGAGTAGTGAGTAGAGTAGTGAGTAGAGTAGTGAGTAGAGTAGTGAGTGCAGAGTAGTGAGTAGTGAGAGTAGTGTGAGTAGTGAGTAGTGAGTAGTGAGAGTAGTGAGTAGTGAGTAGTGAGTAGTGAGTGCAGAGTAGTGAGTGCAGAGTGGTGAGTGCAGAGCGGTGAGTGCAGAGCAGTGAGTGCAGAGTAGTGAGTGCAGAGTAGTGAGTGCAGAGTAGTGAGTGCAGAGTAGTGAGTGCAGAGTAGTGAGTAGAGTAGTGAGTAGTGAGTAGAGTAGTGAGTAGTGAGTAGTGAGTAGAGTAGTGAGTGTGTGGAAAAGTAAATTTTGCCATGTTCTGTGTCCCTACGTGTTCCCCATCTTATGTTATATGTGCATGATTAATATGCATATGTATCCCCTTAATGATCGATTGGAGACGCGGTTCTAGTTGTGTCCAGCTCTAGTATGCCAGTTTCCAGTTCTCGTGAAAGCTACGAGTATTAGGCCTATGTAAAGTTACGTTGCCACGTTTTCACAGTGTGCACGTTATTTCATTGTAAAGTCCCCGTTTCTAGGCCTCAAAAGGGCCCGGACTCAGATTCAGCTCCTGTCTCCTGAACCCTCTCCGAGGAGCGATACAGCCCCCACCTGTATCCCTGACCCTTCACTTACTTCATGCCTCACAGTGCCCGGCTCGGCCTGGCTCTGCCTGCCAGTCTGCCAAGAGTATGTTATGATTCTAGTTATCAGTCCAGCTCTCCTTCTCTGCATTCCTAAGCTACTGAATCGCATCAATAGTTTCCGTCATGGTCTAGCCTTTACGTCTCCATGTAAGAGAAATACTGTATTAATGGTCATTTAATATTCCTCAACACGCACTACATGAAGAATAATGCATGCACCAGTCTTAGAGTCTGTTAGCCTTTACCCTGATAACTTTTGGATTCTATCAATATGTTCTCTAAACATCAGATACTAGATAGTGTTTAGGTACATGTCGCTCTGACTCTCCAGACTTCAGTCTCTTCTTCTAGCACAGAAGTCATAGCCCCCAGTTCCTCCTAGTAACACGTCATTGTCAGCTTGCGCGCACCACTAGGTTAGAGGTCCCTGCTCCTTGGGTAGCCCCCTCCATGTTTCCGCCCCATTTATGACATATTCTGTTACGTTTGCATCACATGTTTATGTATACGCCCTGTTCACGCCTCTTGTTACACCTACTTTCTGCCTTATCTTTCGCGACTGTTACGAACCCCGCCCACTGCTACGCCTACTGTATTGAATACCATGTATTTTGTTTAAGTATATATGCTTGTGCACTGTTATTAAAAAAAAGCTAGCGCTAGCCATCCCAGATCTTCCCCGTGCAGGTTGTCCTGTTCCTGTCCTTTATGCTGTATTAAAACCTGCAAACTCCAGCTACCTCGAATCTTGACTCTTATTTATTGAGCCATCTGTTATTATAGTATCCTGAAAAATAGTACCGGTATTTAATTATTTATTTACCACAAGTGCAGAGTAGTGAGTGGAGAGTAGTGAGTAGTGAGTAGAGTAGTGAGTGCAGAGTAGTGAGAGTAGTGAGTAGTGAGAGTAGTGAGTAGTGAGAGTAGTGAGAAGTGAGTAGTGAGTAGAGTAGTGAGTGCAGAGTAGTGAGTAGTGAGTAGTGAGTAGAGTAGTGAGTGCAGAGTAGTGAGTGCTGAGTGCAGAGTAGTGAGTGCAGAGCGGTGAGTGCAGAGCGGTGAGTGCAGAGCGGTGAGTGCAGAGCGGTGAGTGCAGAGCGGTGAGTGCAGAGCAGTGAGTGCAGAGCAGTGAGTGCAGAGTAGTGAGTGCAGAGTAGAGTAGTGAGTAGAGTAGTGAGTAGAGTAGAGTAGTGAGTAGTGAGTAGAGTAGTGAGTAGTGAGAGTAGTGAGTAGAGTAGTGAGTAGTGAGAGTAGTGAGTAGAGTAGTGAGTGCAGAGTAGTGAGTAGTGAGAGTAGTGAGAGTAGTGAGAGTAGTGAGAGTAGTGAGTAGTGAGTAGTGAGTAGAGTAGTGAGTGCAGAGTAGTGAGTAGTGAGTAGAGTAGTGAGTGCAGAGTAGTGAGAGTAGTGAGTAGTGAGTAGTGAGTAGAGTAGTGAGTGCAGAGTAGTGAGTAGTGAGTAGAGTAGTGAGTGCAGAGTAGTGAGTGGAGAGTAGTGAGTAGTGAGTAGAGTAGTGAGTGCAGAGTAGTGAGAGTAGTGAGTAGTGAGAGTAGTGAGTAGTGAGAGTAGTGAGTAGTGAGAGTAGCGAGTAGTGAGTAGTGAGTGCAGAGTAGTGAGTGCAGAGTAGTGAGTAGTGAGTAGTGAGTGCAGAGTAGTGAGTGCTGAGTGCAGAGTAGTGAGTGCAGAGTAGTGAGTGCAGAGTAGTGAGTGCAGAGAGTAGTGAGTAGTAAGAGTAGTGAGTAGTGAGAGTAGTGAGTAGTGAGTAGAGTAGTGAGTGCAGAGTAGTGAGTAGTGAGTAGAGTAGTGAGTGCAGAGTAGTGAGTGCAGAGTAGTGAGTGCAGAGTAGTGAGTGCAGAGTGGTGAGTGCAGAGCGGTGAGTGCAGAGCAGTGAGTGCAGAGTAGTGAGTGCAGAGTAGTGAGTGCAGAGTAGTGAGTGCAGAGTAGTGAGTGCAGAGTAGTGAGTGCAGAGTAGTGAGTAGTGAGTTGAGTAGTGAGTAGTGAGTAGAGTAGTGAGTGCAGAGTAGTGAGTGGAGAGTAGTGAGTAGTGAGTAGTGAGTAGAGTAGTGAGTGCAGAGTAGTGAGAGTAGTGAGTAGTGAGAGTAGTGAGTAGTGAGAGTAGTGAGAAGTGAGTAGTGAGTAGAGTAGTGAGTGCAGAGTAGTGAGTAGTGAGTAGTGAGTAGAGTAGTGAGTGCAGAGTAGTGAGTGCTGAGTGCAGAGTAGTGAGTGCAGAGCGGTGAGTGCAGAGCGGTGAGTGCAGAGCGGTGAGTGCAGAGCGGTGAGTGCAGAGCAGTGAGTGCAGAGCAGTGAGTGCAGAGTAGTGAGTGCAGAGTAGAGTAGTGAGTAGAGTAGTGAGTAGAGTAGAGTAGTGAGTAGTGAGTAGAGTAGTGAGAGTAGTGAGAGTAGTGAGAGTAGTGAGTAGTGAGTAGTGAGTAGAGTAGTGAGTGCAGAGTAGTGAGTAGTGAGTAGAGTAGTGAGTGCAGAGTAGTGAGAGTAGTGAGTAGTGAGTAGTGAGTAGAGTAGTGAGTGCAGAGTAGTGAGTAGTGAGTAGAGTAGTGAGTGCAGAGTAGTGAGTGCTGAGTGCAGAGTAGTGAGTGCAGAGCGGTGAGTGCAGAGCGGTGAGTGCAGAGTAGTGAGTGCAGAGTAGTGAGTGCAGAGTAGTGAGTGCAGAGTAGTGAGTAGAGTAGTGAGTAGAGTAGTGAGTAGTGAGTAGTGAGTAGTGAGTAGTGAGAGTAGTGAGTAGAGTAGTGAGTAGTGAGAGTAGTGAGTAGAGTAGTGAGTGCAGAGTAGTGAGTAGTGAGTAGTGAGAGTAGTGAGAGTAGTGAGAGTAGTGAGAGTAGTTAGTGAGTAGTGAGTAGAGAGCAGTGAGTAGTGAGAGTAGTGAGTAGTGAGTAGTGAGAGTAGTGAGAGTAGTGAGTAGTGAGTGCAGAGTAGTGAGTAGTGAGAGTAGTGTGAGTAGTGTGAGTAGTGAGTAGTGAGTAGTGAGAGTAGTGAGTAGTGAGTGCAGAGTAGTGAGTAGTGAGAGTAGTGTGAGTAGGGAGTAGTGAGAGTAGTGAGTAGTGAGTAGTGAGAGTAGTGAGTCGTGAGTAGTGAGTGCAGAGTAGTGAGTAGAGAGTAGTGAGTGCAGAGTAGTGAGTAGTGAGTAGTGAGAGTAGTGAGTAGTGAGAGTAGTGAGTAGAGTAGTGAGTAGTGAGTTGAGTAGTGAGTAGAATAGTGAGTGCAGAGTAGTGAGTAGTGAGTAGTGAGAGTAGTGAGTAGTGAGTAGTGAGAGTAGTGAGTAGAGTAGTGAGTAGTGAGTAGAGTAGTGAGTGCAGAGTAGTGAGTAGTGAGTAGTGAGTAGTGTAGTGAGTAGAGTAGTGAGTAGAGTAGTGAGTAGAGTAGTGAGTAGTGAGTAGTGAGTAGAGTAATGAGTAGAGTAGTGAGTAAAGTAGTGAGTAGTGAGTAGAGTAGTGAGTAGAGTAGTGAGTAGAGTAGTGAGTGCAGAGTAGTGAGTAGTGAGAGTAGTGTGAGTAGTGAGTAGTGAGTAGTGAGAGTAGTGAGTAGTGAGTAGTGAGTAGTGAGTGCAGAGTAGTGAGTAGTGAGAGTAGTGTGAATAGTGAGTAGTGAGTAGTGAGAGTAGTGAGTAGTGAGTAGAGTAGTGAGTAGTGAGTAGAGTAGTGAGTAGTGAGTAGAGTAGTGAGTGCAGAGTAGTGAGTAGTGTGAGTAGTGAGTAGGGAGTAGTGGGTAGTGAGAGTAGTGAGTAGTGAGAGTAGTGAGTAGTGAGAGTAGTGAGTAGTGAGTAGTGAGTAGTGAGTAGAGTAGTGAGTAGAGTAGTGAGTAGTGAGTAGTGAGTAGTGAGTAGAGTAGTGAGTAGTGAGAGTAGTGAGTAGTGAGAGTAGTGAGTAGTGAGAGTAGTTAGAGTAGTGAGTAGTGTAGTGAGTAGTGAGTAGTGAGTAGTGAGTAGTGAGTAGAGTAGTGAGTAGTGAGTAGAGTAGTGAGAGTAGTGAGTAGTGAGAGTAGTGAGAGTAGTGAGAGTAGTGAGAGTAGTGAGTAGTGAGAGTAGTGAGTAGTGAGTAGTGAGTAGAGTAGTGAGTAGTGAGTAGAGTAGTGAGAGTAGTGAGTAGTGAGTAGAGTAGTGAGTAGAGTAGAGTAGTGAGTAGAGTAGTGAGTAGAGTAGTGAGTAGTGAGTAGTGAGTAGAGTAGTGAGTAGTAAGTAGTGAGTAGAGTAGTGAGTGCAGAGTAGTGAGTGCATAGTAGTGAGTGCAGAGTAGTGAGTAGTGAGTGCAGAGTAGTGAGTGGCTGGCCCTGTTTCTAGCTCAAGCGGCACCGGCACCTGTAGTCTAAAGATAATACCTCTGCCTCAAGTGAAGTACTCTGGTACCCAAGGATGACTAGCAAACAATATTATTCACAACGTTGCTTACTATTCAGCAACATTTGACAGTTTGCAAATCATCTTTATAAAACAATTCAGAGTTTGATAACAAATTAATGCAACACATTGTAATATACAATGCCAATAGCTCAAACTTTAATGCTGCGAGACCTATTGCATTGTAAATGCTTGCTTCATCATGTTGTTATGACAATTTGTTAGGCAAAAGGAGACAGCCGACACGTGTTTCGCCCTATATGGCAGATTGACCCAGGGCTTTCTCAAGGCTAGTTGTAATGTTCAGAAGTCATACAGTCTAATCATTCCAGATTTCTTCATAATGGTATGTGGCATTACTCATAATCTGTGCCACCATGACGTGTCCTAGGATGGTCTAGAGAGCGTCTTTGGCCACGATGTTGGGAAGAGGGTCACTCAAGCTCCCGGCAGTAGTACATAAAGTGGCTGTCTCTGGCCAGTGTGACTTATTAGTAGTGCCGCGCAAGTGCTGCACCACTACAGGGGTCATCTTAGAATAGGAGTGCAGAAAAAGGTGTCAAAGATTTGAAAGTGCATTTCCAAAAGCAGGTCCACAAGTAGTGTCGCCACACTTTATAAAGGAAAAATAACCCATTTGTTCACCTTTCAAGATTCTGCAAAGGCCCAAAGTGATACGTAGATAAAACTATATATAACATCATCTGTATTCATTTTAACATGCCCTTTCCTTGTTTACTTTATTGATCAATCAGAGATCATGAATACAACTTTAGAACACATTTGAACGTGCTTTCTTGTTATAGTTGCTGTTTTCAGCATGCACTGTCAAGGGGGGAAATACTGGATTTAGGTTGTCATTTTTTTACTGGCTTGGAAAGTTAAATACTGGTCATGTGGATAAAAAAAACAGCAGGTGGCAAACCTACCCACAAGAAAATCAATGAATCAAACTAAGTTGTTTAGAAATACAGAAATCTTGGACTACAAGCTGCTTCTTTAGAACAAATGCAGAAGTCAATTGCTGCAAACACTGCTTTATGAGCCTCAGCCTAAGGCAATAAACAGGGTGTTTTGGCTGTCTGCAAATTACTCACTAAAGATCTACAAAGAGTAATGAGTATGGTTTTTAATACATCTTAAATAAATGTTTCATTAACTTGTGGGAATAATTTGTCTTTTAATGTTTATAGCCACCATAAAAAGAAAAAAAACATAATTTCTTTAAGTCTGGGCTCATTTGGGCATTTCATGGCTGGATAGGTGCTATTATTTAGCTTCTTTTGAAGGACAATGGTGCTTATTTTGTACTTTAGACCGGATAACACAGGAGCAGCAGCGGATAAGCACCAGCAAACAGAGGGCACAGCGAGGCAAGTTACAAGGGGTTTGCGGGCCAGATATGGGTGGGTACTTACATAAAGGCAACATGGGGTGGAGGCAAGGGGAGGTGGCATTTGGGGTGCAGAGGTAGGTAGACACAGTGGACAGGTAAGGAAAGCAACTAGGTAATTGAAATGGAGAGACAGATTGGAGAAGGAAGAGAGCAAGCAATTAGTATGTGGCCCACGGTGTGCACCTAGAGTCTCTTCTTCTAGCACAGAAGTCATAGCCCCCAGTTCCTCCTAGTAACACGTCATTGTCAGCTTGCGCGCACCACTAGGTTAGAGGTCCCTGCTCCTTGGGTAGCCCCCTCCATGTTTCCGCCCCATTTATGACATATTCTGTTACGTTTGCATCACATGTCTATGTATACGCCCTGTTCACGCCTCTTGTTACACCTACTTTCTGCCTTATCTTTCGCGACTGTTACGAACCCCGCCCACTGCTACGCCTACTGTATTGAATACCATGTATTTTGTTTAAGTATATATGCTTGTGCACTGTTATTAAAAAAAAGCTAGCGCTAGCCATCCCAGATCTTCCCCGTGCAGGTTGTCCTGTTCCTGTCCTTTATGCTGTATTAAAACCTGCAAACTCCAGCTACCTCGAATCTTGACTCTTATTTATTGAGCCATCTGTTATTATAGTATCCTGAAAAATAGTACCGGTATTTAATTATTTATTTACCACAAGTGCAGAGTAGTGAGTGGAGAGTAGTGAGTAGTGAGTAGAGTAGTGAGTGCAGAGTAGTGAGAGTAGTGAGTAGTGAGAGTAGTGAGTAGTGAGAGTAGTGAGAAGTGAGTAGTGAGTAGAGTAGTGAGTGCAGAGTAGTGAGTAGTGAGTAGTGAGTAGAGTAGTGAGTGCAGAGTAGTGAGTGCTGAGTGCAGAGTAGTGAGTGCAGAGCGGTGAGTGCAGAGCGGTGAGTGCAGAGCGGTGAGTGCAGAGCGGTGAGTGCAGAGCGGTGAGTGCAGAGCAGTGAGTGCAGAGCAGTGAGTGCAGAGTAGTGAGTGCAGAGTAGAGTAGTGAGTAGAGTAGTGAGTAGAGTAGAGTAGAGTAGTGAGTAGTGAGTAGAGTAGTGAGTAGTGAGAGTAGTGAGTAGAGTAGTGAGTAGTGAGAGTAGTGAGTAGAGTAGTGAGTGCAGAGTAGTGAGTAGTGAGAGTAGTGAGAGTAGTGAGAGTAGTGAGAGTAGTGAGTAGTGAGTAGTGAGTAGAGTAGTGAGTGCAGAGTAGTGAGTAGTGAGTAGAGTAGTGAGTGCAGAGTAGTGAGAGTAGTGAGTAGTGAGTAGTGAGTAGAGTAGTGAGTGCAGAGTAGTGAGTAGTGAGTAGAGTAGTGAGTGCAGAGTAGTGAGTGGAGAGTAGTGAGTAGTGAGTAGAGTAGTGAGTGCAGAGTAGTGAGAGTAGTGAGTAGTGAGAGTAGTGAGTAGTGAGAGTAGTGAGTAGTGAGAGTAGCGAGTAGTGAGTAGTGAGTGCAGAGTAGTGAGTGCAGAGTAGTGAGTAGTGAGTAGTGAGTGCAGAGTAGTGAGTGCTGAGTGCAGAGTAGTGAGTGCAGAGTAGTGAGTGCAGAGTAGTGAGTGCAGAGAGTAGTGAGTAGTAAGAGTAGTGAGTAGTGAGAGTAGTGAGTAGTGAGTAGAGTAGTGAGTGCAGAGTAGTGAGTAGTGAGTAGAGTAGTGAGTGCAGAGTAGTGAGTGCAGAGTAGTGAGTGCAGAGTAGTGAGTGCAGAGTGGTGAGTGCAGAGCGGTGAGTGCAGAGCAGTGAGTGCAGAGTAGTGAGTGCAGAGTAGTGAGTGCAGAGTAGTGAGTGCAGAGTAGTGAGTGCAGAGTAGTGAGTGCAGAGTAGTGAGTAGTGAGTTGAGTAGTGAGTAGTGAGTAGAGTAGTGAGTGCAGAGTAGTGAGTGGAGAGTAGTGAGTAGTGAGTAGTGAGTAGAGTAGTGAGTGCAGAGTAGTGAGAGTAGTGAGTAGTGAGAGTAGTGAGTAGTGAGAGTAGTGAGAAGTGAGTAGTGAGTAGAGTAGTGAGTGCAGAGTAGTGAGTAGTGAGTAGTGAGTAGAGTAGTGAGTGCAGAGTAGTGAGTGCTGAGTGCAGAGTAGTGAGTGCAGAGCGGTGAGTGCAGAGCGGTGAGTGCAGAGCGGTGAGTGCAGAGCGGTGAGTGCAGAGCGGTGAGTGCAGAGCAGTGAGTGCAGAGCAGTGAGTGCAGAGTAGTGAGTGCAGAGTAGAGTAGTGAGTAGAGTAGTGAGTAGAGTAGAGTAGTGAGTAGTGAGTAGAGTAGTGAGTAGTGAGAGTAGTGAGTAGAGTAGTGAGTAGTGAGAGTAGTGAGTAGAGTAGTGAGTGCAGAGTAGTGAGTAGTGAGAGTAGTGAGAGTAGTGAGAGTAGTGAGAGTAGTGAGTAGTGAGTAGTGAGTAGAGTAGTGAGTGCAGAGTAGTGAGTAGTGAGTAGAGTAGTGAGTGCAGAGTAGTGAGAGTAGTGAGTAGTGAGTAGTGAGTAGAGTAGTGAGTGCAGAGTAGTGAGTAGTGAGTAGAGTAGTGAGTGCAGAGTAGTGAGTGCTGAGTGCAGAGTAGTGAGTGCAGAGCGGTGAGTGCAGAGCGGTGAGTGCAGAGTAGTGAGTGCAGAGTAGTGAGTGCAGAGTAGTGAGTGCAGAGTAGTGAGTAGAGTAGTGAGTAGAGTAGTGAGTAGTGAGTAGTGAGTAGTGAGTAGTGAGAGTAGTGAGTAGAGTAGTGAGTAGTGAGAGTAGTGAGTAGAGTAGTGAGTGCAGAGTAGTGAGTAGTGAGTAGTGAGAGTAGTGAGAGTAGTGAGAGTAGTGAGAGTAGTTAGTGAGTAGTGAGTAGAGAGCAGTGAGTAGTGAGAGTAGTGAGTAGTGAGTAGTGAGAGTAGTGAGAGTAGTGAGTAGTGAGTGCAGAGTAGTGAGTAGTGAGAGTAGTGTGAGTAGTGTGAGTAGTGAGTAGTGAGTAGTGAGAGTAGTGAGTAGTGAGTGCAGAGTAGTGAGTAGTGAGAGTAGTGTGAGTAGGGAGTAGTGAGAGTAGTGAGTAGTGAGTAGTGAGAGTAGTGAGTAGTGAGTAGTGAGTGCAGAGTAGTGAGTAGAGAGTAGTGAGTGCAGAGTAGTGAGTAGTGAGTAGTGAGAGTAGTGAGTAGTGAGAGTAGTGAGTAGAGTAGTGAGTAGTGAGTTGAGTAGTGAGTAGAGTAGTGAGTGCAGAGTAGTGAGTAGTGAGTAGTGAGAGTAGTGAGTAGTGAGTAGTGAGAGTAGTGAGTAGAGTAGTGAGTGCAGAGTAGTGAGTAGTGAGTAGTGAGTAGTGTAGTGAGTAGAGTAGTGAGTAGAGTAGTGAGTAGAGTAGTGAGTAGTGAGTAGTGAGTAGAGTAATGAGTAGAGTAGTGAGTAAAGTAGTGAGTAGTGAGTAGAGTAGTGAGTAGAGTAGTGAGTAGAGTAGTGAGTGCAGAGTAGTGAGTAGTGAGAGTAGTGTGAGTAGTGAGTAGTGAGTAGTGAGAGTAGTGAGTAGTGAGTAGTGAGTAGTGAGTGCAGAGTAGTGAGTAGTGAGAGTAGTGTGAATAGTGAGTAGTGAGTAGTGAGAGTAGTGAGTAGTGAGTAGAGTAGTGAGTAGTGAGTAGAGTAGTGAGTAGTGAGTAGAGTAGTGAGTGCAGAGTAGTGAGTAGTGTGAGTAGTGAGTAGGGAGTAGTGGGTAGTGAGAGTAGTGAGTAGTGAGAGTAGTGAGAGTAGTGAGTAGTGAGTAGTGAGTAGTGAGTAGAGTAGTGAGTAGAGTAGTGAGTAGTGAGTAGTGAGTAGTGAGTAGAGTAGTGAGTAGTGAGAGTAGTGAGTAGTGAGAGTAGTGAGTAGTGAGAGTAGTTAGAGTAGTGAGTAGTGTAGTGAGTAGTGAGTAGTGAGTAGTGAGTAGTGAGTAGAGTAGTGAGTAGTGAGTAGAGTAGTGAGTAGTGAGAGTAGTGAGTAGTGAGAGTAGTGAGAGTAGTGAGAGTAGTGAGAGTAGTGAGTAGTGAGAGTAGTGAGTAGTGAGTAGTGAGTAGAGTAGTGAGTAGTGAGTAGAGTAGTGAGAGTAGTGAGTAGTGAGTAGAGTAGTGAGTAGAGTAGAGTAGTGAGTAGAGTAGTGAGTAGAGTAGTGAGTAGTGAGTAGTGAGTAGAGTAGTGAGTAGTAAGTAGTGAGTAGAGTAGTGAGTGCAGAGTAGTGAGTGCATAGTAGTGAGTGCAGAGTAGTGAGTAGTGAGTGCAGAGTAGTGAGTGGCTGGCCCTGTTTCTAGCTCAAGCGGCACCGGCACCTGTAGTCTAAAGATAATACCTCTGCCTCAAGTGAAGTACTCTGGTACCCAAGGATGACTAGCAAACAATATTATTCACAACGTTGCTTACTATTCAGCAACATTTGACAGTTTGCAAATCATCTTTATAAAACAATTCAGAGTTTGATAACAAATTAATGCAACACATTGTAATATACAATGCCAATAGCTCAAACTTTAATGCTGCGAGACCTATTGCATTGTAAATGCTTGCTTCATCATGTTGTTATGACAATTTGTTAGGCAAAAGGAGACAGCCGACACGTGTTTCGCCCTATATGGCAGATTGACCCAGGGCTTTCTCAAGGCTAGTTGTAATGTTCAGAAGTCATACAGTCTAATCATTCCAGATTTCTTCATAATGGTATGTGGCATTACTCATAATCTGTGCCACCATGACGTGTCCTAGGATGGTCTAGAGAGCGTCTTTGGCCACGATGTTGGGAAGAGGGTCACTCAAGCTCCCGGCAGTAGTACATAAAGTGGCTGTCTCTGGCCAGTGTGACTTATTAGTAGTGCCGCGCAAGTGCTGCACCACTACAGGGGTCATCTTAGAATAGGAGTGCAGAAAAAGGTGTCAAAGATTTGAAAGTGCATTTCCAAAAGCAGGTCCACAAGTAGTGTCGCCACACTTTATAAAGGAAAAATAACCCATTTGTTCACCTTTCAAGATTCTGCAAAGGCCCAAAGTGATACGTAGATAAAACTATATATAACATCATCTGTATTCATTTTAACATGCCCTTTCCTTGTTTACTTTATTGATCAATCAGAGATCATGAATACAACTTTAGAACACATTTGAACGTGCTTTCTTGTTATAGTTGCTGTTTTCAGCATGCACTGTCAAGGGGGGAAATACTGGATTTAGGTTGTCATTTTTTTACTGGCTTGGAAAGTTAAATACTGGTCATGTGGATAAAAAAAACAGCAGGTGGCAAACCTACCCACAAGAAAATCAATGAATCAAACTAAGTTGTTTAGAAATACAGAAATCTTGGACTACAAGCTGCTTCTTTAGAACAAATGCAGAAGTCAATTGCTGCAAACACTGCTTTATGAGCCTCAGCCTAAGGCAATAAACAGGGTGTTTTGGCTGTCTGCAAATTACTCACTAAAGATCTACAAAGAGTAATGAGTATGGTTTTTAATACATCTTAAATAAATGTTTCATTAACTTGTGGGAATAATTTGTCTTTTAATGTTTATAGCCACCATAAAAAGAAAAAAAACATAATTTCTTTAAGTCTGGGCTCATTTGGGCATTTCATGGCTGGATAGGTGCTATTATTTAGCTTCTTTTGAAGGACAATGGTGCTTATTTTGTACTTTAGACCGGATAACACAGGAGCAGCAGCGGATAAGCACCAGCAAACAGAGGGCACAGCGAGGCAAGTTACAAGGGGTTTGCGGGCCAGATATGGGTGGGTACTTACATAAAGGCAACATGGGGTGGAGGCAAGGGGAGGTGGCATTTGGGGTGCAGAGGTAGGTAGACACAGTGGACAGGTAAGGAAAGCAACTAGGTAATTGAAATGGAGAGACAGATTGGAGAAGGAAGAGAGCAAGCAATTAGTATGTGGCCCACGGTGTGCACCTAGAGGTTCACAACAAAACACCTTCCCGTCCAGTGGGCGCACCAGACCTGGAGTTCTGTGAAATGTTGACAGAGGGACAGGAGGTGTGACAACCAGCAAACGGGTGCATGGTGGACTGGGGCGCATAGCCAAGGTCCCTGTGGGCATCAGCGGCCAGAGGGACTGGACGACTGTAGGGTGGCCCAGGGTTCTGAGGGACAATTAATTGAGATACCGGACTGACAGATGTTGTCTGGACTCTAAAGCTTGGTAGCTTGAAAGATGCCAATGGAGAGTTGGAAGTGGTGTCAATAGTGGCGACTGAAGGGACATGAGAGCCAGTTGAGGAGCTTCAGAGTTTGAGTGACTGCACTCAACCATTTGACAGAGTGGGTCTCAGTTGCCAAGTAACCTCATCTGATATGTGATCACTTCCGCAAGGCCTGACATTTTAATAATTTTCGGAGCAAAGTTTCTGTGGGGCCAGGTCCTAATGGTTCTCAGCTTTGAGTAATCAAAAACACAGGTGTTGAGATGAGTCTCTAGGTGGCCATTGAACCAGTGGCGGCTACCACAAATAAAGAGTGGTGGGAGGGGAAGCGCAGGGGAGCCCAGGTAAGGTGGTAGTGCAGGGTGTGGGGTCAGGAGTCGCGCATAGGCAAGAACAGATTTACCCGACAGCCGCCCTCCAGTGTCATGTTCGTCACCTCTCTTCTTCTGAGATCCAAGCAGCCGCTGGGGCAGACTCCTATCCAATCCCCATGCAACTGAGCAGTGCAGGGATTGGTCTGAGCGGGCTGAAAAGATGTCCTGTTCAGACCAGGGAGTCTGTGGGGGTGTCTCCAGCCTGCCTGCTCAATGCAGCTGGGCTGGAGGATACCTAAGTGTACATGTGTGTTTTGGTCGGCCTGAGATGGTCGGACAAACATACATGAGCACTTAGGGGGTGGAGTGCATGTAGCACTCCTCCTCCCTCCCATGCCTAGGCCCAGCCCCTTCTTACAGTGCTGGTCAAGAGCCAGGCAATGCAAAATAAAACTATGCAAGAGCATAGTTTTATTTTACATTTGCTGACTCTGAGCCAGGCAGTGAGCGATGCTCCTCCGCCCTTGTTGAGGAGCCGCCACTGCATTGAAATCTGCCAAAAATCTTTAGTGACAGGCTTGGAGGCCCAGTGTGGCTGAGGAGCAAGAGGTCATGGACACAGAACACGGGTCTGAAGGAGCACGCAGACCTGGACATAGAGTCACAAGACCAAGAAGACCAGGAGGGCCATGGGTCCCAACCCTAGGAGGAATACAACAAAGAGGACTAGGATCAAATGGGCTAGAACCACTGGGTGGAGACAGAGGCAGGGAGGTACTAGGAGGACCTGGTCGCAAGGATTCAGGACCAGGGTGAGGAAGACAAGGGTCATGAATAGCAGGGACCAGGCCAGAAGGATTCACATGAGGACCACTTCCAAGGAGACCAGGATAACCAGAGTTAGGAGGACAGGGACTGGCAAAATGTAGGCCAAGGTGGAGAAGGCAAATGGGACCAAGACCAAAGAGAACTGTAGGACCATGGCCCGAAAGATCGCGCCTTGAATCTAGGATACAAGGACAAGGAGGTCCAATCCAGTGAGGACGAGGAGGACCAGGACCAAGAAGAAAATGGCCAGTAGGTCTTGGACCAGGATGACGAAAGCCTGGGGGACAAGGGCAGGATATCCAGGAAGGATAAAGAAGACAAGCTCAACGAGGACAACAACAAAAAGGCCAACTAAGGTGTAAACAGGGCTAGGAAGACCAGGACCGGAGGAACAGTGGTCAATGACCAAAAAGACCAGGGCAGAGCAGACCAAGGGGGCCAAAAGAACCAGGACATTTGGTACCAGGACTAGGAACATCTATCAACAAGGAGCCCAGAGGGCTTTTCTGTGGGATACGGGTAGACCTCCACTCATAAGTCACATAAATCAACAATACCCGCCCACAAGGCAAAGAGTATATCTACCGTGTGTAGAACACTTATCATTGTCTATCATACGGGGTGTATCTATCACACAATTATCAATCCTTTATGCAAAAATAACCTATTTTGTACTTATGGTTAATTGCTTTACATCAAATGCCTTAAGAGATTTCTTTTTCTAAAATTACTTCCATTCCACTGACAGTCTCTCAAAGGAGAACAACACTTGCTAGCTGATTCTTGCAACCAAGCAAACGTTACGTCTGAATAGACGGTTAACATCAAAGCTTTAGTGAATTCGTGAAAAAAAAGGTGCAAAGAGACAAAGTGACCCCTCACGGGTGAACCACCCAGGGGAGAGCTGGCAGGTACTCACCAGGTCAAACCACTGTTCTCATCATCGGTGGTCACTTTGTCTATAACAGAAAAAAGTGTCCAACAAACAAAAACAAAGATAGTGTAGCTGCACAGGGAGTGGTAACGAAATACACTCTCTGTTAGTGACAAAGTATAATTAAAATTGACAAGCACACCTTTCACTCGATACTTTATTGTTTAGTAGAGGTGAACTGTCAAATTAAAAAATGTGTATAGGTAGCTATTTATGCACACCCAATTCACATGTGCACATGTGCACCTACACTATCTTTGTTTTTTGTTTAAAAATGACACAATGTAAATTGAATGTTATCATAACAAGTTTCCTTAAATTTCCTTTCTTCTGAGATCGCAGCAACGCGCGACGGGTAAGCTAGTAAAGTATATAAATTAATTTAGCAAATCTGCAAATTAGAAAACCTTTTCTATAATGGATTGTGAATTAAACAGAATATTTCAATATTTGATCATTTTAGGTCTATACTTGTTTTTGTATGTTTTTGTGTGTTGCTTCAGGGTCCAAATCATAGAAATTGCTTAGGATGGATGTGCGCCCCTAGCTTCCAAAAAGGAATTCATGGTGGTCCCAGGATTCCAGTAAAGTTTCAGTGGGGGCCCACAGAAGTCAAAAGGTTTAGAACCGCTGGCCTATAGGAGGACGAGGAACAGGACGGCCATGAGGACCAGAGCAGTTGGTGAAGAACCACGAAGACAAGTAGTAGGAGGACATAGGCCAGTAGGATGAAGACCAGATCATGGAGATCCGGTCCAAAGAGGGCCAACAGGACTAAGAAGATGATGAGCATGGCCAGGGGACCAGGAGGATCAGCAAGATACAGGACCAGGAAGACCAGGGGGACAAGGACTAAGGACACCAGGATAACCAGAGCCAGGGGGGCCTGTAACAAATCAAGAGTATAATTAGACCAGAAGGATCAGGTCCAAAAGGATCAGGAATGGGGCTGCATGCATGGGTCAGAGGGACCAGGATCAATGGGACCAGGAACCAGAGTACCAAGTGGAAAACCTAAATAGGGAGAACCATGACCAAGAGTGTCAGGTCCAGTGCACAGTACCAGGAAGAGTAAGAGGACATGGAACATTGATGGAGTACCAGTATGACCCAAAGCAAGAAGGCAAGGACTAGAAGGGTCAGGCCTAGGAGGGCTTGGACAAAAAGGGCCAAGCGGACCAGGACCAGACCACAAGGACCAGGGTGAAAAGGATCAGGACAAGAGGACTTGGGCCAAGAAACGGGATGGGACAGAACTAGGGCAACCAGTTCCCACATAGACAGGGGACCTGGACCAAGAGGACTAGCACAGTAGAATCAGAACAAGAAAGACCAGGTCTAAGAGGACTACTACTAAGGGGACAAGGACTAGAAAGGAAAAGAGAATGAACCCAAGGAGAACTATGCATAAGAGGAACCAAAGAAGTAGGACCAGTTACAAGAGGATCCGAAGCAGTGGCCACAAAATCAGGAGGAAGACAGTAACTGAGAGGAGCAGTAAAGGGGGACCAGGTCTAGGAGGACCAACTAGGTTTAGAATGATAAGGACAACCAGGACCAGCAGCCAGGGCAGCAAGAGTTGGAAGGACAAGAATTAAGTAGAAGCACAGAGGTCCAGGAGGATTGGGATCTGGCGTACCATGACAAGGAGGACCAGAGTGAGGAAGAAAAGATGGACCGAGTAAAGTGAGTCCAGGACCCATGTGACCAGCGCCTGGAGAACAAGGCCAGAGGCCTAGGAACAGAAGGACCAGGACCAAAATGACCAGACCCAAATGTTCCCAAATAACGAGAACCAGGCTCAGGGAATGAAGTACCAGAAGGTCAAGAAGACAACGGCCAGTAAGTTCAGGGTCACCCAAACCAAGGAGATAATGACAGAGAGGCCCAAACCCAGATAAACCAGGAAAAGAGCCACCGTCTGGGCCAAGACTCATCTGCACAGAAGACTAGGATAAGGAGGACCAGGGTTGGGACGACCATGAATGACCAAGTCCAGGAAGTGCTAGGACCAGAAAACAAGAAGAAGGAACAAGGCCAGGAAGGGACATAACAACGAGCACCAGACTCAGGTGACAAGGGGCACAGGGGCAGAAGGAGGAACAGGAGAAAATGCAGGAAAGGAGAACTAGGTATGGGACCAGTGAGAGGACCAAGATCAGGAGGAAGAGAAAAACAGGAGGAGTAGGAAAATGACCAGTAGGGCGAAGAAGAGTGTGGTTTGATCCTAGCACATATTTTCAGTGTTGGATAAAAGCAACTAACTATACACTTAAGCATAGCTTTTTGGGATGCCCTACAGTGCCAACATAAATGCTCTGAATTTGACCATGATGACATTCTCCTTCCAAAATGCTCTCAATCAACCTTTGCCCTTTCGCCCAACTCCTGTCCCTACTTTCTGCTCTGGAGATTGTATTGGACCCAACTCTATTTGTGAAGCACTGGTTTTAGACACAGTACTTCTGTCATAACCCGAAGTCCTTGTCCAAGATAACAGGTATGCATTTCTTGGCCCTCGCTTTAAGGAGAGAAGGAAGCCAGATGAATGGATATATGCATCACTGGCAAATAATAATTATAAAGGGCTAGGATAACAAGTTGGGAATTTGTTCCAGATTTCCATTTATTTGACCCCTTCGCTGCGGCGGCTATTCTACCGCAGCGCTAAGGGGGAGGCGGGGCGGCGATGCGGTCCCGTGCTCGTGACGGAACCGCTCCATCACGGCCCGTGGGCGAGCTGTGCTTATGACTTAACGGTTCCGTCACGGCCCCGCCTGCCTAATAGAACCTTCAGCACAGGCGCGGAATTCGCGCCGCAAAGGCGCGGCGAGCGGGCCGTGACGGAACCGTTCCGTCACCAGCACAGCCCACCCGAGGATCGTGACGGAACGGTTCCGTCACGAGCATGGGAGGGTTTAAAGCTTTTTTGTTGTGAATCAATAATAGTCTTTTGTCTGGGTTGCTCAGCACCACGAAGCCCTTCTCAGGATTCAAGTTGCATCTTACAAAATTATAACATAACATTAGCATGTGATCATTTTTCTTTCTCCAAAGAGAAAATATTTTGTTCTCTGGAAAACCACTACTCATATATCCAAATGAAATGTCGGGGTGTAGTCTCAACGTTCCCACCATACGCATTCTCTTACTCCTGCATTGCGCAGCAGTACATTTGTGTATTCCCAGGGCTTGACAAGAATTTCTTTAAGAATGCCCCATTTATTATTGTAATATAGTAACACGTTACCAAATCGCAATTAAAGTTTGCAACTAAATACCAAATATGCATTTGTAATACCCTTACAAATACCAGTTTGGAATGGGATGCAATAATATTTTGCAACTGAAATCAAGTCACAAACCATTAATATTTTACTGACTACACACAGGTTGCTGCCAGCCCTTCCTGAATGTTGACAAAAATGTTTTTTTTTTTTTAGAGTGCACAGTGGTGCCATCCCTACTCTTGAAAAAGTCCTACTTAAAAGCATCCAGTCTTTTTTTAACCCGTTGACCGTGGAGGGTGATTTATGACTAGGCGTGGTTCGGACGGCACCGGCCGTCCTCCGCACACCCCCACCGTGACGTCGGATGGCCCCCAGCCGTACGACTCACGCAAAGGGTTAAAGAAAATGTGTTGCACTTGGGGGAAAAAATGATAGCTTTATTTAAAAACAATCACAGGCATGGTGATCTGCTGACCCTAGCAGCCCACTATACCGATGATAGCTGCAAATTATAGTGGCTCGCGTTTTGAGACCTACCTTATTAGCATTCATGAGGTTCGTCGAATTGTGACCCTCTGAGATTTCGGATTTTGCGAACCAACCTATTAGTACATACATTGGTTCTCAAAATACCACACTGGTTGCAAAAATACTGGGCACAAAGTGCGACCATGGCTGTGTACATGTGGACCAAGATTTTTAGTAAAAACACTTTTTTGTGTAATTTTACTACCATCACGTGTGCCTAGATGGCTCAAAGGATTCTAGAATCAGGACATTCTCCTGGGCTCAACATATCCAGATCTCATTCTGAGTGTGAAGGGGGAATGCCTAATGGTCCTTCTGTGACTTGAGCAGGGGTGATATTGACACTCTAGAGGTGCTACATATCTCAGAAATGGTGTAAGCTACCCAACTTTTGGGAAAGCTCAGATTTTGGAGATCTTGCTCTTTCTTATCTTGGTCAGGTGAGCTGGGGATCACATGACGCCCTTGGCAACCATGGCAGTTCAGAAGTCTTCCATGTTGATTTCTCCCTAAGGTGGGCTTTGTAAGGTTTTATATACATTGGGTTTACTATTCCTATCAAGTGCAGTCCATCTCTTTGTGGAGGTAGGTGATCTCTGTGAGTCTCATATGGTCGAATATGACTCAATATTTCGCATACCATTACTTTGCAGCTTTTTACTGTGATGTTTTTACTTAGCAAATACCATTACCACAGAAGTTTTTTGTTCGCATACCTTTACATTGCAAGTGTTAATGTATGCGAACTAAAAACTTGCTTAGTAATAAAAACAGATGAATGTCAAAAACACAACACTAAATACAAAATACAAATACACTACCCTACACATCACAAACTCTTAAACACTACACAAACCCTCAAACACTACCCTACACTACTCAAACCCCACTACACTACCCTAAACCCTAAATCACTACCCCCTGGATGGCCCTCCCCTTCCCCCAGCCTGCTCCCTACACTCAAACACTACCCTGCATGCACGCCCAACACAACCCTAAAACCTAAAACACTACCCTACACTACACAAACACCACAATACTACCCTAAACCCTAAATCACTAACCCCAGTACGACACTGCCTCTACCCCCTATTCTGTCCATACTTCTAAACACTACCCTGCACGCACCCCCTACATTACCCTAAACCCTAAAACACTACCCTACACTACACAAAAACCACAACACTACCCATAACCCTAAAACACTACCCCCAGGAAGACCCTACCCCTACCCCCAAGACTGTCCCTACACTGAAACACTACCCTTCATGACCTCCCGACACTACCCTAAACCCTAAAGCACTACCCTACACTAACACCATAACACTACCCTAAACCCTAAAACACTACACTAACACCACAACACTACCCTAAACCCTAAAACACTACCCCAGCACGACACTGCCACTACCCCCATTCCTGTCCCTACTCCCAAACACTACCCTTCAAGACCCCAGACGCTACCCTAAAACCCAAATACACTACTCTACACTACACAAACACAACTACACTACCCTTAAATCAAAGAGACTACCTGCTGCACGACCCTCCCCTACACTAAACCCTTAAATACTACACAGCCCCTCTTACCTCTCTCTCCTCGGTTCCTGTCTCCTCCGGCTTCTTGTGTCGTCGTCCGTTTCCACACAGCGATGTGGATAGCCTTTACTTCACAAGCGTTACAGCGCATGCGATGTATCAACTTGCGTAGTAAAGGCTACGTGTTGTAACATTGCATGCATTGTAACGCTTGCAAAGTAATGGTACGCGGTGTAACAGCCGCGTACTAATAGATGTTTACCTACATGGTCACATCAGGCAAACTTTCATGCTTGATCCCAGCCTTAGGCAGAGTTTTGAGGAGGAGCATCAACACAGCACAGGTTCTGCTCTGGATGCTATATCTGCCCATCACTAGTGTGCAGAGCGTCCTCAGAGCCTAGACCATCTACGGAATACTGGCTCAGGCAGGCCAGGATCAACGATTCTCTAGCGGTAAAGAAGGAAGCAAGGGCCAACCAGATGTGTGCATTTCAAATATCTAAGCGCTCCTCCAATTTCCTTTTTGCCCCATTTTTTGACACCCACTGTATCACCCCCTTCTACCTCTCTCAAACATTTTGACATGAACTAATGTAAATGTATTGCGATTTATATAGCGCACGTATCACCCGAAGGCATCAAGGCGCTTGCTGTGGGAACCCGTCCTGGCTTTTTCCCTGTGAGACAGCCCCTACTGGGTATCCCCAGGGTGAAAGCCAGGCATCCCGCCGTGGGTGGGTGGGCCGCCGTAGTGGAGATTAAGCAACTATTGCCCAGAGTTGCAGCGTAGGACCCCATGATTAGAATAGGCACCGAGGCGAGAATTATCGAGTCCGTGGACATTTTGGGCTCAGGACCCTGCCGCGTCGGGAATTGAACCCTGGTCCCGGGCAAGACCTCTGCATCAGGGTCTGCCGCTCTAATCAGTGAGCCACACTCCTCCTCAACTACCAGATCCTTCTCTCCCTACCAGTCCATCCTAACCTGATAACATTCCTTCTCGTCCCATTGGAGCCTGAGAATGACTGTATCACTTCCATCTACCCTTTACCTTGCTCTCTGTCTGTCTCCTACTAAGAATTACATCCCACCCTCTTCTACCCACTGTTTACACTGCATCCTTAGTAACATATAGTCAGTGTCAGACAGCCAGTCTCAGAGTACGGCCCAGATATTCTCTTCATCACAGAAACGCAGCTAGGGGATGGAGCAGCCCCCACTCTTCATAACACCATCTCACCTAGCTGGCAACCCACTCAGAAAACCGACAGAGCACTGGCAGTCATCTTCAAAAAGGTGTCCACCCTTGAGGTCTTGCACCTTCTATGCAATGTATATTTTGATTCTCTGTGTTGCCTCAATAAAAATGATTTAAACATAAAAAGGTGTCCACCAGCAGCCTTTGAGAATGTACACCATAAGAGAGGGAATAGTTACTTGGCCGTTATTCACTTTCTCCAACATACTTGAGAACTGGTCAATTACATCACCAATCAATCAACCACATAATAAAAGTTGTCTCTACATACCATTTTTTCACCTTTGAACTCTTGCAGAAAATCAAATTAAAAATAGAGGCCTACAGCTAGGTCTGTGCCTCAGAAAATGTTGATTTTCTGAAAAATACCTCATTGGAGTGTGACAATTCTGTTGCACTAACTGCAGAGGGATGTATGACATTACAACGCATGCTTTTACATTGCATGCTTTTACAACGCGGTTTTTACAATGCATACCATTACAACGCATAGTGCTTTTAGGCGCTGGATAGTGAATTGTTTAATTTACTATTCCAACTCCAGTCCCCGTGGATAGTAGGGAAGGTGTTGGAGAGTACATTAAACCTATTCCCTATCCTAGAGCGCCCCCCAGCGCAATGCGTTGTAATGGTTTGCGTTGTAAAAGTTGCGTTGTAAAGGCACTGCGTGGTAAAAGTTGCGTTGTAAAGGTTGTTTACCACTGCAGAGTTGTGAGATATCAAAGCACTTCCCTTTCAGGCTTAGCGTGACGCAAACATTTAGCAAAATAGAAAGCAAGGAACTCTGGGTAGTTCCTAAGTTTTAAGAGGAAAGCAGTTTCTTTAAATCGAATAACTTTACAATATCATCGACACCCCCAAATCTGTTCACCTCGAATGCCTGTTTTTCTAGCAGAGTCTTTAATCATAGGATTATGACAGTGCCATCCACACTGAACTAGAAAAGGACAAAGCCTTTCACCATATTTATAGCAAAGTGTTTAAGCATAGGATTAGCAATTGTTATTGACGCTGAGCTGAAAAAAGACAAAAGCTTTTTCCATTCCAGGCACATTATTACAGCTTTGGATTGGTAATAGACCATCAAAACCAACCCGGAATGAATAAAAGAAACCCATGACGCATGCGTTTCGCTCTTATTAGGGCTCATCAGAGAGGTATAGCTTTGTCCAGACATAAGGGAGAAACCAATATAAAATACAGAAGAATGCCTTTTAGGCTTAGGGTGCCACATAAATTATGCAAAAAATGAAGCAGGCAACCCTGGGTGATTCCCAAAATATAGGTGGAAAGCATTTTCTTTAGATTAAACAACACCACCGACACTCCAAACCAGTATACAACGTTTACAACGCAATTTTTACAACGCACTACCATTACAACGAAACTTTTACAACGCAAAATCTATTACAACGCATACATTTACAACGCAGTCATTACAACGCATGACACTACAACGCACACCACTACAACGCATACCATTACAACGCAGTCATTACAACGCATACCATTACAACGCAAAACTTACCATCCAACACTTACCCTACTGTTGCACCCCCTGGAGTTAGAATAGTAATTTTAACCCCTACACTATCCAAAACTTTCCCTGCTGTTGCACCCCCTGGAGTTAGAATAGTAATTTTAACCCCTACACTATCCAACACTTACCTTATATGCAATGTAATGTAATGCGTTGTAATGGTATGCGTTGTAAATGTAGTATGCGTTGTAGTGGAATGCGTTGTAAAGGTAGTTTCTAAGAATTCGTTGTAATGGTATGCATTGTAATGGTGTGCGTTGTAATGGATGTTGCGGTGTAAAAAATGCATTGCAAAGGTATGCGTTGTAAAAGTGTGCGTTGTATCGTCATACATCCCTCCAAACCTGCTCATCTCTAATGCCTATTTTTCTATCAGAGATTTTAATCATAGGAATAGTGTAATCCACTCCGAGCTAGAAAGTGACAAAGCATTTCACCATTTTTACAGCAAGTTTTTAAGCTGAAAATTAGGAACATGGCAGCGGCATGATAGTAGGGTGGTGAGAGCAGCAAGCTGGATAAAATATGTGTGTGATGGGGACAGCAGGGTGGGTAAGAGCAGCTGGTGAGAGCGGCAGGGCTTCTGACATATACAGTTGAACCTAACTTTGTGGGTACGACAGCTATCGTACCCACGTAAATTTAGTTGAACCTACATTTGTGGGTAATTCTGTGATGCATTCCACATACACATGTATAATTTGGTAAATTAGTGCATGAGGACTGCCGCAGGTGCCTTGTTTGCTGAGCACTGTGTAAGCCTGGGAAGAGGCGAGGTACCCAAAACACTACTGACACTCCAAATCTGCTCACCTCAAATGTCTGTTTCCCAGGGATGGCAGCTGATGTCACTATCAGTAATGTACGACATTATGCCTTCCTAGGGGTTTAGTTCTAATGTATTTGGCTGACCACACAGATGTGTACATATTCTATTGGAAGTTTGGAAGAGTTTAGGTTCGTTTGAGAGGGAATCTGTGTCTCTGCCTTGCAAGGGGGCAGATATCGGACTCTTGAAAAGAGGGACAAACCCATGCTCTAGTCCAGGGTTCTCAGTCGGACACAAAAGATCAGACCGTCCAGGGCAATGTGCAACAAGTCACGACTGGGAGCTACCAACGTCTTGGATGAGTTAGTGCAGGGCTTTAAGTGAGATGAAAAAACTGTGGGGTCTCTCACAGGGGCGTGGCCAATGTAAAAAAGGGTGTGGCTTAAAAACATGTAGGGGCCCCGTACGCAACATTTGCGCCGCCTTTGTGTCACTTTTGTGACACAGCGGCGGCGCAAAGCCAGCGCCATGCTGCGGGGTATTTACAATGTGACACATCTGGGAGATGCGTCACTGTGTACAGCCCTGCGCCACATGTGGGCGTTCCGGTGCAGGGGGGGGTCGTTCCGGTGCAGGAACGTCTCCTAAAAGTGGCGGAGTGGAATCTACAAGATTTCACTCAGTCACTTTTAGGGCCATGCTGCGTCAAACCCCTGCGCCTGCTTGAAGCAGGCGTAAGGATTGACGCAGCATGTTAGGCATTGGGCACCTCGAGCCTTGCTGGAGCTGGTCACGCTTGCGACACGAATCCAGCAATGTGTCACCTCTACGGCAGCAGATGCATCACACATCTGTCTATTCTTGCCCCATGGTGCACCGCATTATAAATGCGGCACATCCATGGAGGCGCAAGAGGTGTCTTCCGTAATGCAAAATAACTGGTGCATCCCTGCTGGTATGCAGGGATGCGCCAGTTATTGTAAATCTGCCCCGTTGGCTAAAAATCTCTGCTTTGCATAGTTTGCCACCCGACTTGTATTTTGCTGTTTCTGTTGTTGCACCCAGATATATGATACAACAAGTCACATCATACCTACAACACGTCTGGACTATTGGCTTCATCAATGGTTGTTAGTTGCATAAGATAAATAAGCAGCAACTATGGCTTGTATATAATATTGAAAAAGCTTCCACTTGAAGCCCTGGTGACCCCATGACAATGTTGCTGCTCCTGAGTTTCAAAAAGAGAAGGGAAATCCAGAGAGAAAATGACTCTTAAAAGGATTCTCCTTCCCCTACATTGTTCACCTGGCATGACGTCATGCCGTAACTTCTCCACTAGTGAGAAGTGAGCAGAGTACATCGATGTGCCAGCTGTCACTGCAGTCGGGGAAAAAACGGACCGCCTGTGCCAGGGCACAAAACAGAGCCCGATAGAGACCCGTTTCGAGCTCTCCTTTAAAAAACTGCTGGTGCTCAGACCCGGTGAGACCCGGCCCACTTAAAGCCCTGAGTTAGTGGGTACTGAAGTCAGTGCCCACCGCAAGGGGGTGCCTTCTCACAAACTGGCACACAGCCACTGCTCTACAGCTTTGTACATTTTTCATGTATGTAGGGATAATTCCCCTGGGTTCTTTTAGGGTCCACTTAGGGTATTTGGTGGCACCCGTGATGTGTGAGGAGCACAAAGGAGAGGCTGGAGAGGTCTGCTTATTTTTTATAGCTCCTCAAAGAACTCAGGGGCATATTATCAAGACAGGCGATAAAATTATCACCGTTTTAGCGGCAGAAAACTTCTGCTAAAACGGAGATAATGGGCTTGATAATATGCTCTATGGAATTCCAATTGAAGCCCATGTTAGATGTCCTTCACATTTAACATGGGCTTCAATTGAAATTCCATAGAGCATATTATCAAGCCCATTAACGCCGTTTTAGCGGCAGTTTTCTGCCGCTAAAACGGCGATAATTTTATCGCCTGTCATGATAATATGCCCCTCGGATTTCTAAAGGTGGGAGCATTGTTTCCATTGCTGTGCACAGAGTTCTCATGGGCTATGAAAAGTATTTATGTAGTTTTAGTGTATCCTGTGCCAGTCCCTTGTGGTATCACAAGAAGCAGAACTAGTTTCTCTACACAGGAAGGAGAATATATCTTTCATTAAATACATACTAAGAGCAAACACTGTCTAATTGGCATATGATCAGTCGGTGCTTCATTTGAGCAGGCGGTTTCCGGTTCTCGGCTCTGGCACATACTTCTCAGCACTGACTCTTATATCAATCCAGTACATGATGACGCTGTCTGTCGAATTTTGAGATGAGCACAACCCTATTCTTTGATAATTAAATATACATTAAAAATGACATTCCAGACTATTCCCCACATAGCTTTGGGGGGCTGGAATAGTCTGAATTGTCAGACTTGTAAGAGAGGGGTTGTTAGTGTTGTGTTAGATGTCATTGGCAGCGCTGGCAGGGGCAATGGGGGGTGCAGGCTGCCGCGGCCTCCTGAGAGGGGCGCTGCCACCCGCCGGAACCGGGCCTGGACCAGCAGTCACCCCTATAGGCCAGTCCGGCCCTGAGCCAGTCACTGGGTAAATAGCCAAGCTTTTCTGCTGTTTAGAGGCTGCTGGTTAAATATCAGAGTTCAAGTACAATTTGACCGGCAGCCGGATAGACAGCTCCAATAAAAACAAACTCTGCCTGTGACTGACAGCCGCAGCCCAGGGCCCCTGTGAGTTCATCTGTGGGCGCTGATAACGAACGGTGTAAACTAATCTTAGGCGGGCAGTGGGTAGGCTCGAGGCGCTATGAGTTTGGCTCCTGAATGCCATCCGAGGCGGGATCCCGGGCCTCCCCCAGCAGCCGGTTCTCTGAGACAGTTACAGCATAAATCACTCCTGGCGATGGAGGCCTTTCTGGGTAATTTGATGATTTTTTCCTGTCTCGTTCTGAGCGATTGGACCGCTTCCACATGGCCGGAGCGCCTGTTGAATTATTAACAGATAATTACGTCGCAGAGCTGCTGGTGAAATATCGCACCGCGATGGTCCCGCAGGGGGCGTGAGACACCGCCACTTCCGGTGATGGATGACGGACGGGTGCGTCCGATGAGCCGCGCTTATCCGCCAGAGCGCGAGCTAAAGAGTCTGTCCTGGAGGAAGGCACAGACGCATCCCTCGCTTAAGATGCATAGCCAGAACTCTCAGGTCCCACAAGCCCATGCCTAAAATAACCATCCATTCCAGGGTTTTACTTTGCATTCTGGGAATTGTATTCCTGAGTTCATAATTGACAACACTACAAGTCCCAGAATGCAAAGGAATACCTAAACTAAGTGATGTACTCAGGGTTGGAACTGGGAAGCTTGAGAGCTTTGTATCAAAAGGCCAATTCACCAGGGATGGAAATTTATCAGATTTGATAAATAGCACGTATTATAAGTTCAGCCCGGCAAAACAGAATATAACGTGCTTTTAGTGCTTTCCACGCCAAATCTGCACACTGTGGGCCTCATTTATGAGGCTGTGCATCACTTTTACGCCGCCGCTGCGTCACTTTTTGTGACGCACTAGTGGCGTAAAAAATGCGCCTTGTTGCGCCATATTTACAAAGTGACGCATCTAGGTAGATGCGTCACTTTGTAAACCCCTGCGTCCCATTATACCTGCGTCAGGTATAATGTATGCAAGAGGGGCGTATTGACGCAAGAAAGGTCGTAGAAGTGACGCAGTGAAATCTATGAGATTTCACTGCGTCACTTCTAGGACGCCGTTGCGTCAAAATCTTGTGCCTGCCTCACAGCAGGCGTAAGACTGACGCAGGCCCTTTCACACAGGGCTTGCCCATGTGAAAGGACGCATTGCTGGAGTTGCATCACTTTTGTGACACACTCCAGCAATGAGTCACTTTTGCGCTTACAGATACATCAGAAATACTGACGTATCTGTAACTCCTTGCGACATCATGCGTCATACTGTAAATATGACGCATCATTGGTGTCGTAAGGAGGGCGCAATGAAAAGTGACGCATCGCTGTTTTCACGCAGCGATGCGTCACTTTTCATAAATGAGGCCCTGTATTTACCGGGATTTTCACCCTTTTCTGTAGATTTGTCTTTCCAATATTTATTGGGGAACCCCGAGAATAGGGAGTGGGGAAAACTCTGGCACAGAAGTATTACAAATTCTACGCCAGGTGTTGTAAATATCGATCAATTTTCCTGCGCTATGTGTTTGCAAATCGTGAATGTTGACCCTACCAATATCCTCAAAATCAGTTTGTGCCCCTAAGTGACCTTCTGTTCATGTATACGGAGGGGGCCTGTATAGGGCGGATCGGCGCCACAGCCCTTGGATTCGTCTGAACTAGACTCACCTGGCTTTGCATCAAACACCTGGGGGAACCAGGTGCCATGGAGGCAGTGAAGGTCAGAGAGCCCCCTATTTGAGGCTACCCACTTTCCAAAAGTGTTGGCCAGTCGTTCGACATGTTGTATGTTGTATGCGCTGGCATCGATACTGTTAAAAAATACATATTTTTAGTTTGTGAACTTGGGAGCTTCCACTACTGCTGTGGGTAAAGGGGGTTGAAGTATCTCTCTGAGCCCTTTAAAAACCCCTTAAACACTCTGGCCAGAAGTGCACATCTGTAAAGCTTTTTACTTACCATTAAATCTTATTAGACTGGGTCTGGTGGCTCAGTGGACTAATGCCTCCACTACAGGGGCCAGTGTTCAACCTCTTGATCACAGGTTCAAATCCTGGTGGGTCCACTCTGCCTTTCATCCATCTGAGGTCGATAAAATGAGTGCCATTGAGTGGGTAACAAAAAACATCTGTTATTCAGTGGCAAGATACCTACAGGTGAACGTGTGCTTTACAAATACACATGTTATGTTATTATCCTTGGCCTTAGATGTCCTGGTCACATTTCTTATTTTTGAGGTGGATTCCACTTCAGACCAGAAAAGGAAGCTCCACCCACTGAGAGATAGTATAAACACCCTCTTACCCACATCACTTCTAGGAGTGGACGGAATATTCTGTTTGGTCCGCATAATTGGCAGAATTTGGCGACTCCGCGTTACTATTGTAACATGGAGATCGAGTCAAATTCCGCCAATCGCTGCATGGAAGAATTGTTTCCCGCACGAGGCTCCAGAATGCTAAATTGGTGAGCATGGGTGAGATTTTGCGTCCTTGAGTGCGATGTCCGGTCTCTAGGAGGACATCCGGCGAGAGTTTTTCAAACCCGAGCGGTCCCAGGCATTCGCAGTCAGAAGGCTGCCGCTTGAGTAGAAAATCTACTTGAGCAGCAGCAAAATCAGCTCAATAAGCTGCGCCTCTGGCGCACCGCGTGGGGTCATTTGCACTGATTTTTCAATGTGGAAAGAACTTTTGGCGCTAAATCACAGCACGTCGTGCCTATTTCTGCTTATTGGCAGCACTCTGCGGAATCTCGCAGTGTATATGTAACTCCGCGGAATTCAGCAGTGTAAACTTCAGCGAGTTCCGCCCACCCAAGATCACTTTCTGCCATGCCAAGCCATGTGAAGGCTAGCAAACTTCTCCTAATCCATGTAAGATGCTCTTAAATGCTTCGGTAGATGAATTGATAATGGACTCGGTTGCAGTCTCGCCCACGGGCCAGGAACACACAAGAAGCCATGAGAACATTTATATTTCAGTGGACAAGATACCTATCACCGTTGAGACAGAGTAATCCGGCCATCACGATCTAAATCAGGCATTAAGTATCCAGTCCACACCACCTGGTGAACCCATGCATCTGAAGTAGATTCCTTCCAAGCATGAAAGTAGGATTCATCCTGCGGTCACTGGAAGGAAAGAGCTGGTTCCAGCATAGTCAGGACCGCTGCTGAGATGGAGAGACAGTCTTTCCTTTCCGATCTCCCTGAATCCAGGAACGCTTCTGTAGGAATGAAGGATCTGCTTCTTATGGTTACCCCCACTTTTTGCCTGGTGCTAAGCTGTTACTGACTAGTCTGACTGGGAACCTGCTTATCAGGACACCAGTCTATCTGCTTTCCTCCTTAAATTGGGATGTTCAGTAATTAGGTACATCCCAGTTTGGATACTGGTGTACCTTTATCAGTCCCTAGTATATCTAAATTATAGTATACATGCAGTTAAGGGAGGAAGGGGAAGACCATCTGGTGGGCTAACTATCTGGTTACGACAGGACTTGAGGGTAGTAGTAAATACTATTCCCACTAACCACAGAGATCTCCAGGTCCTAAAACTTAAGTTCCCAAATCTAGCTCCAGTCTATGTTTATAACATGTATGTGAGGAGTACGGGGGGTGGAAAATCAGAGAGTCATTGTTCACCTTTTAATGTTATTGTGGGGGGTGGGATTTTAATGTAAATTTTGAGCCACTTATGAAGGGAAACTGGATTGTGTCAGAGGAGGAGGACAGAGAATGGGGGGTTCCCAAACTGGATCTTGAACCGGTTTGTAAATGGTCAGACATAGTGGTCCAAATGAATTCTATTTGCCTAAATAAAGGTCTAAGAGCAGCAAATGGAAGGACCCTAGGCGATAAGATTGGGGCACATACTTTCAAAAGTGGTACACGCAAGAGCAGAATAGATTATATTCTGCTCAACTTGGGCCTGTGGAAACACCTCCAAGACATGACGATCATTGACAGGCTCGAGAGTGACCACAATCCCCTGTCTATGAACCTTACTTATTGGGAACCTTTTGTTCACCCAGGGATCATAATGGCTCCTACCCTCACCCATGATACTCTGATATCAAATGATTTACGCCAAGTCCGATGGCCCAAAGTTTCCCTTCATAAAGAGAATATGGATTTTATATCTAGTAAGCTTGGACAGGCGAAGTTAGATTTATTGTCAATATCAGAAGGGGATAACAACATTTTGAGCTTGCAGGAAGGAACTAGGATCCATGAGATTCTTTTTGATGAATTAAAGATTCTATATGTTAAACCCTGTAAGCACAAAGGTCCACGCGTAATGGAACCGCCACGGTGGTATTCTGGGGAATGCAGGAAGGCCCGTCTAGATTTGGGAAGGGCAATTAAATCTGATCCCGCCGAGAACGTCAAAGCAGCCAGGCTGAGGTATAGAAATGCCGTTCTGAAAGCTAAGCGTGTTTGGGATGAGAAAAGATGGACAGACCTCAAGGAAGCAGGTTCCTGTAAAGACACACGCAGATTTTGGAATGTCTATAAGTGGGGTGTGGAGGGAAACCCTGATAAGCCACAGAACTGGGTTCCCCAAGAAAAGTGGGTAGAACACTTCCAGCCCCAATATGCTAAAAGGCAGGATACCCAACCATTAGTGGAAGTCCTTTTTGAGCCCCAAACTAAAGATCTTTTCACACTGAAGGATGTTCAGTGTGCCCTAGTTCTGGTGGTCCCTGGTAGAGCGCCAGGTATTGATGGTATACCTGCAGATCTTTTCTTGCATGATCAGAATTCTTGGGGTTGCTATATACTTCTTTTGGCCAATATGGTTGCTAGGGGAGCCCCTATACCGAGATCCTGGAATGGGGCGGAGATTATACCTGCCTTTAAAAAAGGAGACAAGTCGCTGCCAGGTAACTATCGCCCAATCAGCCTGATAGACACTTCCCAAAAAATATTTGGCAGGCTGGTTTTAAATAAAATTCTTGACTGGGAATGCAGCAATAAGATCTCATCCCACTTACAGGCAGGGTTCAGAACTTCAATTAGCACGGTGGACCAGGTGCTGCATTTTGTTATGCTGTACTGGAAGACCGTGCTGATTGGACGTGGAAGTTTATATGCAGCTTTCATAGATCTAAGAGCGGCATTTGCCCTTGTTCCCCGCTCCACTTTATGGAGTGTCCTTAGTGGCATGGGACTGCCAGGGCCCCTCTTATCGCTGGTTAAAAAACTCCACGAACAATACTACGCACAGATTAGGTGGGGGAGCCCCGGGAATGTTACGCCGCAATTCCCAGTGGAAACTGGAGTACGCCAGGGCTGTGTCCTGGCGCCAACTCTCTTTTCCTTATACATTAATGACGTGGCAAAGATTTTAATCAACTCCAGCATTGATGCTCCGATCATTGCAGGAGCAAAAGTTCCGATTTTAATGTTTGCCGACGATTGTCTCTTAGTATCACAAACTCCTAGCGGGCTACAAAAGGGCTTGAAGCTCTTTGAAGATTTTTGTGCCGCTCGGGGTCTAGAAGTAAACGCACAGAAATCAAAGTTTATGACTTTTAATGCTTCTAAATCTTTTAAGGGTACGGTGAATATGAATCAGCGTCCACTGGAAAGGGTCCAAGCATTTACCTATTTGGGTGTTTGTATAGACCGTAATCTGTCTTGGAAAGATCATATTGAATTGGCCACCTTAAGACACAGACAGTTAACTGGAGCCTTGTCCACAGAACATCAGAAGTCACTCACTAAGCCAATAGCTCCGGTACAATGGCAAAGTAGTCAGCTCCGCCTTGTACGGAGTCGAAATGTGGGGATGTGAAAGCCTGAGAGGGATGTCAATCTCTGAAAATTCCTTTTTAAGGAATTTAATAAAATTACTGCAGAGTACCCCCATGAAACCCCTCTATTATGATTTAGGTTTATCCCCAATAGCCCTCATAGCATCCTTTCGTCCTGTTTTATACTGGAGGAGGATTTGGACTACGCCGGAATTAGAAATCTTCGCAAGGGGCCTGCTTGACATCATTAGTAGTGACACCTCTCATAAAGTCAAGTGGTTAAACCACATCCGAGGCCTCCTAACTAGTATGTGTCTAGGGAACCTGCGGGAGGACCCTACAAACTCAAGGTTCCCGCCAAAAAAGATTCTAAAGACTCTTTACTGACAATTTGTGGTCTCAGGGACTTATAGGTCTGTCGACCCTGGGTCATTGACCGGAATGTTTTTGGATATCAAGGATGTTCCAAAATTGGAAGCCTTTTGGGACACTATCTTAAAACCTCTTGATCATAAATGATATTTTCAGTTGAGGATTGGGAGTCTCCCGGTTGGGGCATTCACTAGTAGGTGGTCTTCTGGGGCCAAGGACGTTTTTCCGGTATGCTTGGCTCGTCCAGAGACCATTGGTCACCTGCTATTTGAATGCCCAGTGTACATTGAACCAAGGAGAACGTGGCTCCGCCCAATGTGCAGGTTAATGAGTCCCGTTTGTGGGACAATGGCAGTTCGTATTATCCGTTCCTGTACAGATATGATAGTTTGCATAGCTGTGGCAAAATATTTGGGCTGGGCTTGGGCTATCAGAAGTAGAATGCTCAAAGTTTAAAATGTATTCCCTCTACCGAAATCAAATGTTAATGTTCATTTACTTATTTAATTCCATTGTTCTAATGAACTTAGTCGTATGATGAATTTATGGATTTTATGAATAAATGAATGAATGAATGAAATTCGATTTCTAAAGCGCAAATAGCTGCCCTGAGGCGTCCAAGCGCTGAGAATACCAGCTGAGAGGAAAAGAGGGAGAAGGAAGTGTCAGGCTCAACTATCTATAAGGTAAATAAGAGCGTTTTCAGCTGTTTGCGAAAGGAGAGGATATCGGGGTTAGATCTTAGCTGCTGGGGAAGAGCATTCCACAGCTTGGCCACGTTATAAGAAAAAGAGCGGCCTCCAGATCTTGATTTCTTTATTTGCGGCACAATGGCCAGATTTGCCGAGGTAGAACGCAGCTGTCTGGTGGGAAAATAGGGAGTGATAAGAGGGAGATTAATTGCCGGACCTAAAGACCAGAAGGTCTGTTGTGCAATACAAAGTGATTTAAAGTTTACTCTCTCCCTCACTGGAAGCCAATGCAGATTTCTCAGTTCGAACTTTACTGAGGATCTGCGGGGAATTTGTAAGAGAGTCCGCGCTGCGCAGTTCTGTATCAGTTGCAATTTACGTAAAGTAAAATCAGGAGCTCCCAGATATAATGCATTTCCATAGTCCAGCCGTGATTGAATCAGACCCAAAACCACAGTTTTCCTTGCTTCAAAAGGGAGTAAGGGAAAGATCTTCCTGATGACTCTCAGGATGCCGAAGCAGATGGCAGGGAGCTTGGTAGCCTGTTGATCGAATGACAGGGACCTATCAAGCCAGACGCCAAGGCTCTTAATAGCGTCTTTTGGAACAGGGGCGGGACCTAGGCTGGATGGCCAGAGCATGCCTATGGAAGATGGTACAGTGTGGCCCAAGAGCATGAGCTCAGTCTTGTCTCCATTCAATTTGAGACAAGACTTGGTCATCCAGCTCTTGACCATCTCCAGGCAGCCAGCAAGATCTACACTCACCGAAGATCCCCCTGCCTGTGCCAGAGATACCACCAGCTGAGTATCGTCCGCGTAGGTAACGATCTTAATACCATACGGACCGACGATCTCAGCCAGTGGCCTCATGTATACGTTAAATAACGTTGGGCTTAGTGATGATCCCTGCGGAACTCCGCATCCCAGAGGCTTGCTAGAAGAGGTGACATTGCCCTCGTACACCTGAAAAGATCTATCACTCAGGTAGGACCTGAACCACTCCAGGGCTCTGCCGGATATGCCGGTGTCCAGGAGACGCTGCAGAAGAATACCGTGGTTGACGGTATCAAATGCCGCGCTCAGATCGAGGAGGATAACTGCCACCAATCCTCCTCGATCCAAGATTCTCCTGGACTCCTCTGTAACTGCCAGCAGTGCCATTTCGGTCCCATGCTTGGGACGGAAGCCGGTCTGAGAGGGATTGAGCAGATGGTTTTGCTCGAGAAAAGTTGTTAATAAGTTGTTTATATATTTCTCCAAGATTTTAGCCGCCCAAGGCAGTAAGGAGATCGGGCGGAAGTTGTTGAGATTCTTGGTGTCCAGGTTGGTTTTTTTTACGAGAGCCTTCACCATAGCCTGTTTCCATGCTACTGGGACTGTGCTGGTGGATATCGAGATGTTAAGTACTCCAAGCAGTGTGGGAAGGATGGTCTGAGTGGCAGAGAGTAGAACATGCGGGGGGGCTGGATCTCTGGGGGAGCCTGACTTTACTAGCTGCATAAGGGAGGTGAGTTGATCCACCTCTAATTGGGGGAATTCCCTCAACTCCGCAGAGCGGTTGGTTGTATTTTCTTGAGGAAGGCATAGGTATGCCTTGGTCGAAATGGTCTGTTCTATGGAAGGAAAGGAGGAATAGATGAGATTTATTTTCTGAGAAAAGAAGGTGGCCAGTTCATCGCAGCGGAGCTGAGGGTTCTCAATAATAAGAGGGGGTGTGGGGAGGGTGGTGAGGCTTTTTACTATTTTGTAGATCTCTTTCGAGCTGGAGCTGGCTTCTGCAATCTGGTTTGAGTAATATAGGGATTGCGCATTTTTTATGTCTCTTTTGTAAGCCCTAATAGCCTCTCTGTAGATCTGTTTCCATATATCCCAGTCGCCATTTACGTTCCCGTCTTTTACAGAAGCGCTTTTTCTCCCGTAGTTCGTTAGAGTACCAGGGGGCTGAAATCCTGGATCATTTGAAGACAGATTTCTTCAAGGGTAGCGTGGCGTTTAAGGAATTGTATATCCATACATTAAATGTTTCATTGGCCTGCGAAGAGGTCTGACCAATTAAAGGAGATGATCTTTGCAACTCCTGGATCCACAGGGCCAGTGGGATCTTAGACCAATTTCGACTTTCTTGAACTATGGGTGTGGGGGGTATACATTTCTCAATTGTCCAAAGCAGCGGGACTAAGGCATGATCTGTCCAAGGGAGTGTGATAGGGGAGCTGGCCTCGAGATTTGGACAGTTGCTGAAGACTGGGTCCAGCAGGTGACCTTTCACATGCGTGGGTGATGGGACCAGCTGGGACAGCTGCAAAGCCGAGAGATCCCCAATTAGTTTGTTGGCGATGGAATTGGTAGGGTCGTCAAAGTGTATATTGAGATCACCCAACAGCGTAAAATTAGAGGGTGATAGGGCCAGATCAGCGACTAGCGGAGGTAGCAATTCATAGAACTGTTTTGGTGTACCTGGTGGGCGATATATCAGTGTTCCAGAGAAACTTATATTAGGGGAAAATTCCAAGGTGAAAGACATGCTTTCACATTCCGGGAAGGGGTTGGGGGTGCAGCGACAGGTGAAACAGTCTCTGAAGATAATGGCTAAACCACCCCCTCTTTCATTTTCCCGGTCCTGTCTTACAATTTGGTATCCCTGCCCCAGGGTCTGAACCAGCTCAGGATTGGAGTGAGGGGTAAGCCATGTCTCAGTTAAAAAGAGAGCGTCAGGTTTTCGCTCATCGATCAACAGAGATAGCTCTGTGCAGTGTCGAGGAAGAGACCTGCAGTTTAGCAAGAACAATTTAAACCGTTGTTGATTATGTGTATGGAGTTTCGACCTAAAGTGAGTCTTACACTCCTTACACTGGGTAGGTAAGTCAAGCGGATCATATCTATGAGCACAGGTCAGAGTTACCTGAGAGTTGATAGTGCGAAGGTCTTTGGAGGAATATTTCAGGATTTTTGTGCGGAAAGGTGTAGGGGTTGTGGCCCCTGGTCCCGGCCCGTCGCGGACGGGCGCAGACGGGCTTGACTTCGGCGCGCCGCCGGCGCGCCCGCTGCGCCCGCCCGCTGCGCGGTCGGGTAAGTCCCTTGTTTATATTCATAGTAAATGGGGCGTGGGAGGGCGGGAGGGGCGCCGAGCAATCAGGGCCGCCTTCCCAATCTAAAATGGCACCTAAAGTGATGCTCAGGGGTTCCCAGCGCCTGGTAATCGCGGCGTGAAGGGATATAAAGGAGCCTCGGCAATGTAATCTCGTCTCGAGGTGAATTCAGGAATTAAAAACGGACTATCTAAAATATAATACAGTTTTAAGAAAAAAAGCGATTCTTTAATCAATCACCTTTTAAAATGTCACAGCGTTCAAGGGAGCACAGAGTACCTCCGGCTTTCCGCCTCAGAGGGAAATCACAGCAGAATCACTGGTGGTTGCAATGCCTCGCCCTTAAATATCCAGGGAGGGCGGGAGGGCGGGAGGGGCGCCGAGCAATCCGGGCCGCCTTCCCAATCTAAAATGGCGCCTAAAGTGATGCTCAGGGGTTCCCAGCGCCTGGTAATCGCGGCGTGAAGGGATATAAAGGAGCCTCGGCGATGTAATCTCGTCTCGAGGTGAATTCAGGAATTAAAAACGGACTATCTAAAATATAATACAGTTTTAAGAAAAAAAGCGATTCTTTAATCAATCACCTTTTAAAATGTCATATTTTTATATGTACATATTTGTAAATTTTAATGAAAAACTTTTTTACAATTTTTTAACTTGGTAATCTTATATGTCATAAACCTTATATGTATGTACTGTTTGCTTTTATGACAATCGTCGAATAAAGCTTGTCTGAACTGAACTGAATCCCTAGTATATGGTACTAAGGGACCAGGACATAGGTACCCCAGAGGTCCCTCAAGGGCTGAAGCATGCTTTATGCCACCCATGGAAGACCATTCAAAATGCAACTACAGGCCTGCCATTGCAGCCTGTGTAAGCTGGTTCTAGCACAACTTACTACAGATATAGGTTTCCTATATCTGGGGTCACTGAACTTAAAACCTATCAGTCATCCCTATAGCAGGCCTTATCAATACTGAAGGCAGGGTGCTTGACTCTAAGTGTGAGGGTGCCCCTGCATGAGCAGGACACCCCTACAGCCTAGGGAGTCCATTTTCCCAGGTTGTAAGTGAAGAAGCCACATGCTATAAAGTGGGGCACCGCATATTTACGCAATGACCATCTCGAAACTGGCTGCAACGGATCCTATTATGTTTGGTATCAAACATGTTGGAATCATACCCCCACACTGTAAACGGTGTGAGAGGTATGATTCCAAGCACTGGAAGAGCCTTTCTTTAGGCTCTCACTGCTCCCAGTACCAGCCTTCTTGACCTGGACAGCATAAAATGGTTGCTGCTAAGCAGAGACACAAATCTGTTCTCCTGCTGCTGAGCCAAGCTTGAGCAGGGGAAGGCAGAACAATAGGCATCCTGTCACAGGGAGGTGTGACCACCTCCCAGACAAGATTTAGTGTACTGGGGCTGGGTGGGTGCTCTTGCAAGCGCCACTCAGTCTGCACGAGGGGCACATTTGGTGTCCTGATGCATAGTCCAGTTCAAACCATCTCTGGGAGCCGTTGGCTCCCGCTATGGTGCAAAACTGGACAGAGGAAATGGGAGTAACCTCCCCCATGTCCAGACCCTCCTCTGGGAGGGTCCCCTCAATCGTCCCAACCCTTTCCTTAGGGTACTTAAAGGCTTACCTGTGGGTGGGTCCCTGGACTCGTCATGGGACAAGATTCAGATCAGACACCACTTCTTCTATTGTCTGGGCACTCAGGACTTCGCTGAACTTTGTTAGGGCTCAATTCCATTTTTCTTCCAGTCTGCTGCATTGTCTGTACCTGTGCACCATACAGGAACCTTCCAAGGCCTGTGGGCATCCAAGACACCTGAAGGAATCTCCCTCGGAGTGAAGGAGTCATTCCCCTGCATTCGTAGGCACTGCGACTAAGTCGAATGGTCTACTGATCCTGAGCTCCTCTGGACTCTGTAAGGTTCTGCAATGCAGGTGGTGGGTGTCCACAGCTCCCAAGGCCTGCCCTGCCCACTCACCAAGTTTGAGGCCAGTAACCCTCGTGGGGATTGCAATAACCGAACCCCTGTGCACAGAATCAATTTGCAATTGCAAAGGCTTGCTGGGATCCTTCCAAGAAGATCTTTGGGCTCCAAGTAGCCCCAACCTCGAGCACCTCCAGTGGCCAAAATCTTCAGCCACATGGCATTGTATGCATCGTGACCTGCATCTTTTGTGAGCTGTCTGAGGTCCTTCTGCGACTCCAGTGCCTAAGGCCTGTGAGTCCAATTGAGAGTTGCCTTTGTTTCTTTTGGGCTTTCCTGATTGCTCTGGGCCTGCCCTGACTCCCCTGCTTGTGGTGAGTCCCCTGGACCTTTCTGGTCCCGACATTGCAGCTTCTTCGACTTCTGCATTGGTTGCTTTTGCCAAGGCTTGTTGGTACTCCTGCTGGACACCGACCCCTCAGCACTTAACATCTGACATGGGACAGCTCGTGCATGGCTCCTGGTCTTCCTCAGCATCGTCTGGTCCTCACAGATATGATCACAAGGTCAACATCTGTCTTCCAAAGTCTCCTTTCCACTTCTGAGTGACGTAGACTCTGTCCTATGTGCTTGCAGGTACCCCGTATCTCAAATCCAACTTCGTATTCCACCGGACACTTTCTCCATTTTCAGCAGTGGCACTTTCCTGAAGTCCTCCATTGGGTTTGACTGTGGTTTAGGACACCTCTTCACACCTATGCACCTGGCTTCCCTGGTGTAGGTAACTTGGGTACTAGGGCATCCATGGGTGGGGTGACTCTTCAACCTTTTATCTTCCACAGGGTTACTTCAGGGTCCACTGGGAGGGGTCCTTAATCTTTAAAAATCCAACTGCAACTTACCCGTAGAGTTGCATGGAGCACGTGCTTGTGTTCTCACAGTGCACAAGCTCTCCGTGGGGTCCCTATCTCCTCACCTTGGGTGGTTTCCTGGGTCCCCAGCACTTCTACGCCCTCTCAACACTGTCTTGACCCGAGTCGTGGTTCTTATACTACTTTCTTAGTATATGGTTTGGCCCCCCCTGGGGTCCACTGTGTATTCTGTGATATTTACTGTGTTTCTTTGCAAAGTATTGTGTGCATTCTGATTATCTCCCGGTACGGGATAGCTAAATGTGTTAGAGAGTATTATATAATGAATACATATTTTTATAAATACCTTGTGTGGTTCTTTTTCACTTAATCTATGTCAATATGATTGCATTCTGGTAAAACAAGCTGCTTTACACTCCTGCTGGACTAAGCCTTAAAGCTGCTTTCCACAGTTACCGCTTAGAGAGCTTTCTAAGGTTGTCTAAGACCACTTAAATCACCATAAGGGTTGTCTGGATTGGTGCAAGGTGCAAACTTACATTAGTAGACATCATATACCAGCCCAGGTTCTCACCCCTTCCCATTCTGTTTCCTGTAGAAAGAAAACGTGTCATCATTGCAGGTGCTGATGACCAGACCTCTGAGATTGCTGATGAAAAGAAGATTTAAAAAATGAGGAGCGAGAGCTGAAGCACCTGCCTTCTTGGAAAAAAAGATTAAGAATGTTTCTTTTCCTTGAACATTCTGTGCAATTTCTCCTCTACATCAGCACCAAACAACTTAGTACCCTCAAGGCGACTGCGTTTTGTCACCCTTCGTGGCTCCGGTGATTATAATACTTGGATGAGCCAAGTATCCAAATGTCAGGGTCCCTTCTATTGCTTTGCACAAAAACGACGAGGTAATGTCTCCCGACCGACCCCTTCGTGGCTCCGGTGATTGAGCCACGAAGGGGTCGGTCGGGAGACATTACCTCGCCGTTTTTGTGCAAAGCAATAGAAGGGACCCTGACGTTTGGATACTTGGCTCATGGGGCATCTCTACCCCTTCAAAACAGTCGACTACTAAGCGGCGTTTTGTTAGGTACACTGTTTTACCTGCACTATATATCTCAGTTTTTTAATTTAAAAAAAGTTAGAGAAACGTGAGTAAGGTGGGGATTTGTGTACCCCGTCCTGAAGAAGGTGTTTTTACACCGAAACATGTCGACGTACACAGAAAGGAGGTGACGCAGATTGTTTTGAGTAAAAAACCTCCCACACTTAATTTTAATAGCACCAGCCCGAGGGGCCCATTAAAAACTTTTTTTGTCACCCCACGAGCCAGGTACTTTTTAAACTTCACTCACTAAAACCCCACTACACACTCACTTAAAAAACACTTAAAATACCTCATCCACACCACACATAGTCTTTATAAGTGCTCCCGCGTACTCGCAGGTTGCAGCACGCCGTACCCCGTAGAGGGGTACGAGGACCCCGATGATGAAGCATGACACCAAGGGGCCTGTTGGTGTGTGAGGGGACATAAAACAAACAAGGGTGCTCCCCACTCGTGGAGGACACACCTAACACCCAAAGGATTTTGTTTATTTGTATACGTTCAGGGAGAACGAATCCTTTCTTGATCTAGTCTCTCTCTCCCCCTTTTGTTATTGATAATAATGAGTCCACTGCAACAGCTTCAGGCATAGATTTATACATCTCCTCCAAAGGGCGCAAACAAGACGTAAATCTAGGAACAGAAATCTTAGCCGGATCCTTCCACTATCTTGTAACAATGTCAGACACATGTTGATGAATAGGGCGACCCAAAGGTGTAGGTTAATGAAACTACCTTAAGACCAGTTCTGCAGATGTGCCAGGCAAGTCCTCCAGAGGAAAACTCATATTAAGTCTAGCTCTACTCAGAATCTCAGGCAAAATCCCCAAAACAATGTACCTGGTCATAAAATCCAAGGGCAAACTCTCTAAACCCTCCTCAACCTCAAACTAGAAATGGACCAGTACTGGTCAGTGACAGGCAGCTTGACAGGAGAAACCTTAACCCTAGACAAGGTCTCCAACACGGTCTTCTGAACACTCTTATCCCAAGCTGTGTCCTCAGTCATACTGTTAGACCCGGCCTCATGGCGTGGTCCTCGCTGACCCTTCGCCACACCCTTCCGAGCTGTAACCCACAACAGACCCCTGAGTCTCCCGGCCTAGCCAGCCCTTCACTCCATGTTACCCACACCCGTCCCCGGACTGCCCCGTCCGTGCCTCCATCTTCCCGGCCCGTAGGCCCTGTGTGCCCCCTTCCCGGCACCTAAGATGGCCGCCCGATCCAGCGCGGCCTAGGCCGAGAGGCGCCACCCTGGCTGGAGGACAGGGCGCTCCCCTTGAGTGAGAGAGGGAGGAGCAGTTTCTCTCACACCTCCGACCTCCCCTCGAGAGATGGGTTTCGATCGCCCCTCCGGCCACCCTGAGGGCTGGCTCCACACCTGCTGTGTGTCTGGGACTCCTCCCGAACCTGACATGAATGGATCAAAGGGCCGCGTGGCAGGAAACCTCAACAAGCGGCCCCCAGGTGCTAAGACCCCCGCATACCAGGACTCCGGAGATCAAAGAGGAACAGTCATATAACTGGGGATGCTCCGGGACTATCGAGAGATTCGACTCTGGAACGACGAGAGCCCTGCTGAGTGACTGGCGGCTCCCCTGCAACTTTGGAACACCTGAGCCCTGCTGAGTGACTCGCGGCTCCCCTGCAACTTTGGAACACCTGAGCCCTGCTGAGTGACTCGCGGCTCCCCTGCAACTTTGGAACACCTGAGCCCGGCTGAGTGACTCGCGGCTCCCCTGTAACTTTGGAACCTCTGAGCCTGGCTGAGTGACTCGCAGCTCCCCTGAAGATCGTAAGACCTCCGACATCTTGCTTGAGCCCTGCTGAGTGACTCGCGGCTCCCTGACTCTCCTGGTCCGGCTGGACCCCAAAGATCGCATCGTATCCCCCGGCTCGAGGATTGAGAGCTGTGCGCCGGATACGCACCGATATTGACACTGAACCATAAGACTGTCCCGCTACCCCTACCCTGACCGAGACTCTTTGAGCCCTTGCTCTATTTGTAACTACCTGCCTTTTCCGATCATAAAGATCCTTTGAATCACGAGATAAAGAAACGTTCTTAAGAAGCTACGGTGTGGTGTCTCTTTGTTGTGTGGTGCTGGTATAGTGTGTACGATCCTAGATTCGAGACTCTCCCCCTGAGAAGTCTCCCCCCAGTGCTCGTCTGTGTACTTAGGAAGGTGGGCCCCAGGGTAGTCAGGTGCACTCCCTACTCGCCCCTGAGGTCGCCGTCCAACACATACCTAGGCTTCTATGATGCCATACAGGAGAAGAGCTGGAAAAGGAATCCGCATAGTTTCTATTTTTAGAATGCTTAGGCATTGTATAAATCAACACCAAGTGTGAACAGGTAAGGAGAGGGAACTCTTGCACAGTGTAGAAAGCCTGTAAAGAGCCTCAGCTGGCTTAACTCTGTACAGCTACAACCTCCTCAGAAGCAGCAACCAACATGCTCTGTCAACCTGTTCAAGAGTTACACTGCAACAAAATAACCTCAAAGACAGAATCTTATAAACTAGAGAGCGTCCTCCCCTGCAGTCAATTACTAAAATTCAGTGAATGAATGTGTGCAGACCACACATGTGCGCCCCATGAACAGAACCCAAAACAGGAAATACGACAAGTGTGACACACAAGGGCCAACTCATGTGACAAGTCCTCTCGTTGCCCGATCCGGCAGCCACCTCTCCGAACCTTGCGACATCCTAGGGAGTGGGGTCAATTTCCACCACCTACCCCCTACTGTAAATTTGCTGGGCACTGCAAACCCTCTCTGCCTGGCAAAGAAGGCAAATCCGGTGCCCCTGTGGAGACCCAACCCCAGCAAGGATCCCTTCTCCTGTGCTCTTGCTCGCCAGGGAGGAAAAAAACAAAAAGGAAATGATGTGGGTAAAGGGGTGTTTATACAATCCCTGGATGGGTGGGGTTACCACACCACTTCCTGTTTTTCTTTCCAGGCCTGAGGTGGATGGATTCTTTGTCAGGACTGGAGGCTCCAATTATGCTTCTTGTTTCTGTACTGTAAATTTCAGCAGCCAGTCGCATTTAAATTAACAAAAAAATTGCATTACACATAAAACCCATACACATCACATGCCCCAATTACTCTAGAGTAACCCGTATAAGTACAGACATCTCATTTTTTAGTCCTCTTTCTTTGCTGATTCGCAGCCAGATAAGTACAATGCAAGCGTGTTTTATGGTAACAGAATATTGAGTGGTTGTTATTCCAGAGTGCCGTGCTGCATCCAGCATTCTGTGGTTGAGTACTGTCAATGGCGATTGTTTATTTTATAAGATGTTGTGCATACTTCCAAGATACCAAGAGAAGGGCACAGTGGGAACCTTACGAGGGTGCTGTGGAGGTTTACCTTGATGAGAAGAATGACCAGGTATAGCTGGATTTGGTGGGCTCACTTGACTGCAGTGTACAGCAATCAGTTAATAAGCCCTTAGCCCGAGCCTTAGGTCCCTTTGCTCATCTTTTATGTGAATATGCGTGCCAAAAAAGCTGGCAGCCCTTAATCTATGTGGCTGGAAGCAATGCCATCTCTACCAAAAAGGCAAAAGCAAAGCAAAGACCCAGAGTGATGTACATGCTGAAGCCTTTGATAAACTGCGATGCAAAAGCGACAATGAGCATGACTCTAGTGCCACCCCTCAGGGAGAGTCCTCATATTCAAGCTGCTACTCCTCCACAGAACCCCATGAGTCAGATTCGGCATCCTCTCATTCTGAGGACAGGCGAGAGAAAGATAGACCTGGTCTTAGCAAGAAGAAACACTCTTCTTCCTCAAGAACCCTCAAGTACTGCCCCAAAGAAATTGTACATCCCAGAGCTTCAAATGAGGCTCCTCCTCAGGAGGTCGCGGAATATGTCCAATCGCACCTCTGTCAGGGCTTCGATAAGGAAGTTTGTGCTCGTCTTAGAACAGAATGCCCTCGCCCAGGCCTGGTTGGTAAGGTCACTGATAACCCAGAAGAGGACTCTACCATGGTCACCTTTATTAGAAAGTAGACAAAGGGCCCTAAGAAGTGCCTAGACCGGTGATGGCGTAATTGCCAGGACAAGCTCCTGTACATGTCTAGTCCATTGATGAAGATACTAGAGTTAACATATCATGCCAAAGAATCTAATTTTCCAGTGAATCCAGAAGACCTAGTGCGTTGAGCGCAGAGGGCCATTTGTCAATTGGGGAACACCAATTCCGCTATTTCCACAGAATGGTAGATATCCATGCTTATGAGAATAGACCCGAAGGTTAATGATTTAGCCACCTCTGAAGCCAGTCCAATGGCTGAGGGACTGTTGTTTGAGGGTACATTTGTGAAATAATTTGCCAGGTTTTGCTCCACGTATTCCACACTGGGTAAATCCCACATGTCACTTAAAAAGTGTTTAGAAGAAGCCTTTTTGGCAGGACCGGGTGCTTTGGAGTGTGCGTGTCAGGCCGAGGATCATTTCAAGGCTCTCAGCAAGAGTACTTTCCCCCAGGAAAGGGTGGATGGTATAGGGAATCAACTGAACACACCTTCAACCCCACCCATTCCTGTGATGGTCCCCTCAGCTTCCATTAGGGCAATCGCAGTGGAGCACAAAGAGCGATTCAAGACACCGAATATAATATGGAGACATCCCTTTTCAGAGGTAATCTTGGAGGAAGAGTGGGATTGTTTCCAGACAATTGGAGGCAGATTGCCCAGAATTCATGGATCCTGGAGACCATCCTAGGTTTCAAGCTAGATTTTTATGATATACGATTCCAGTCACATCCTCCGAAAAAACGTATGTTTATCAGAGTCTTTTATAGACTTAGAATTTCAAACGTTGTAGGTCAAAGGGGCTGTCTGGTTTTTCAGTACTGCATCCCAAGGGATTCATAAGTCCCTTTTTTCTGGTCTAAAAAAGGGGGAGTGGCTACAGATTGAAAGATTTCAACGTATGAATACTATACAGACATTTCAAAATGGAAGGCACTCATTTACTAAGAGATATCCTTGAGGAATGCGATTGGATGGTCTGGTTGGACCTGAAGGACATCTACCTTTCCCTTCCCATTTATCCACCTCACAGAAGATTTCTACAATTCCTGTGGCAGGGTCAATGTCTGGAATTCACTTCCCTTCCTTTTGGTCTCTCATCAGCCCCCTGGTGCTTTACCAAATTGATGAGACCAGTGGTGGAGTCTCTGAGAGCTTGGGGAGTCCATCCCATAAGGTATCTAGATGACCCTCTCTTGATGGCACAGGATCCTCAGATGCTCAGGACTCCTCTTTCATGGGCCATTCAACCTCTGCCAAACAATGGCGCTCAGATGGAGACTGGGAGGCTTTGCATGTTTCTCACCAGGCTGTGTAAAGCAAGACTGGTGGGGAAGATGCAAAGTGAACAGGACTGTTTGGCCAGCCCGAGAGGATCAGCCAAGCAGTCATGTGCACTTAAGTAGTGCAAACCACACCTCTACCTGCTTTGGCCAGCCCCGCCCGCCCACCCTCAGAGCCACTCACTTCAATAGGAAAAATAAAATGATAATATCTTTTTTTAAATTGTTTTTTATTGACAACACGAGAGAAAAGAAAAGATTCAAGAGAAATAGAATTCATTTGATTAGAACATACAGTTAAACAATAAAATAATGACAAATCCATACAGAGGTGCGATTCACTACGATTCAGAAACGTTCGGCCCATCATTGAATTTATATAAAAGAACGTGAAATCAATCTCTTCAGCCTTAACAATATTCAAGCGTTATCTTCTTCAGTTAAACGCTAGAAAGAAAGGTTAGAGTAAAATTGAAGTTATATGAAAGATCCCCAAGTTTTATCTCGTTTCATCATTGATGGCACACCCCTTATTTTAGCTAATGCTAGCTCCATGGTATAAATTTCATTCACCAGTGTCCACCATTCCATGATATGCGGAGGTTTCGTGGAAATCCACGCCCTGGCGATGGTCAGTCTAGCACACGCAAACAGAATGGTGATTAGATCTTTGTGTGGGCTGTTCAATGATTGTATATCTAGTAAAACCGTAGTTACTGAAAGGGGGGGAAAATAATCTGTTTCTGATTAAGAATATTTTCCAGTTCGGACCAGAATTCAGACAGTGCCGGGCATGTGAGAAACATATGTTCTAGATCTGCCGCCACTAGATCGCATTTGGGGCATTTAGAGCGATCATTTACTAGATTGTTTGGAGACCATTTTGATATTCTTAACGGGGTGTAATACAAAAAACATATGGTTTTATATAATTGGAGTCTTAAATTAGAGGACTGAACCACTCGATTAATGCTACACAGTGAAGCAGCAATCTGATTAGATGTTATATTGGTACCCAATCTGGTAGTCCATTTTGTAGCAAGTTTTATACAGTCGTCAGCCTTATGATGATTAAGACATTTATAGCCCTCGCTAATTAGTGATTTTGTCTTTTCTGAATAAAGACAGGTCCAAATATCCGAGTCAGGGACTTCATTCACCTTCATCTTTCGGACAAAAAAATCCAGTATTTGTATGTATTTGAACCGCATAAAGTCATTCAAATTATAAAGGAGTTTAAGTGTTGTAAAGTCTAAGAAACCATCAGAGCCATAAAAGTCCCCCTAGAGTATTAATACCAAAGTCGGCCCAAGTGGTCCCCGCACCATCACTCGCACCATCACTAAAGATTCCAGGAAGTCCCGGATTGCCCCACAGCTGTAATTTAGAATGAAAAAAGGAAGTTTTACTAATATTCAGGATCAAGTTCCATATTCTGATTATTTCCCTGGCAGTCTTGAACTTGACCCTTTTAAAATAATTAGGGTCATTGACTCTTGCCAAGAACTGATTGCAGTCTGTGCCCAACATAAACTGGTAAAAATAAAACTGATTGTCAGAGTTAAGCAAACTACGAAGACGGCCAAAGAATGTTGCAATAAAGTATACAAGCTTTTTTGTATCCCCAGATATAACTACTGAGAATCCGATCTAATTTTGTGAAAAAAAAAATTAATAACGCGTAAAGGAATTGATCTAAATAAATAAAGAAATGTTGGCAGGACTTTCATTTTTATTAGATTAATCCGGCCACCTAAGCTAAGCGGGACCTTATGCCATTTTTTTCAATGAGCCTGACACTTCTTTTAGTAAAGAGTCATAAATAAGCGTGATTATTTCCTTAATTTTAGATGATATTTTAACTCCCAGATATGTAGCGGCCCTGCATATCCCTTGGACAGGGGCCTGAGGTTTATAGTTCACTATGACTTGTGTTTTATTTACCCCGAAGCTGTTAGACTCATCTGTTATCCCTACCAGAGCTTTTCCCACATCAGTAGAATAGATGGCGATATCGTCCGCATATGCGGTAATTTTTAGAGTATTTAAACCATATTCAAAAGGGATGATTTTGGATTGAGTCTGTAATGCATTTATGAATGGTTCCATAGAGAGTGCAAACAGCGAGGGTGACAAAGGACACCCTTGCCGAGTGCCCCTAGCTATTGTAAAGTTGGAGGATGTCATACCTGCATAGCTAATTTTCGCGGTGGGATGATCATATAGCGACTGTATCCACCTTAAGTATTGGCACTTAAAGCCGTGTGCCTTCATCACAGCCCAAAGATAGTCCCACCCCACTCGGTCAAATGCTTTCTCAGCATCTAGCAATACCATACCGAGTGGGGTGGAGCTAGTTGTTGCTACATCAAAAGCAGTTATTGCCATGTTTACGTGGGCTGTGGTATCCCTCCCCAAGACAAATCCGTGTTGTTGTGAATTTACTAATTTTGGCATAGAAGGAGCAAGTCGTGTAGCTAAAATTGTCACGAATGCTTTTGCATCCATGTTGATGAGTGAAATGGGTCTAAACGACCCACACTCATCCGCAGGTTTGTGCTTTTTCAAGAAAAACACTATCTTGGCTGTGTTCCACGAATTGGGAGCTTTTCCAGTTTCCCCGATCGAATTAATAACTAAGCTGAAAAGAGGAAGTAATTTGTCAATACAATTTTTATAGAGTTCTATAGGGAGCATATCCTCCCCCGCAGCCTTACCAGAAGGAAGAGAGGCAATAGCAAGTCTTATCTCTGTATTAGTGATGTTTTCGACCAATTGTTCCATTCCTTCTATTACTCTATCATTCGTCAAATTATTATTATTATATGTTTGTATATCAATCTTTGTGGGGTAATTTTCTGGGGTATACAGATTCCTATAATAATTGACGAATTGCTCCAATATCTGTACTGGTTGATTATATATAGTAGTATTCAAACCCTTAATTGCCTTGATTGATGTGCTAGCCTTCTTATCAGCAACTTTATATGCTGAGATTTTCCCAATTTTATCGCCACTCTCATATTGAGATAGGTGGTATTTATGAAGTTTAACACTACTTTTCTCTCTGAGTGTGGTTTTTGTGGCAGATTGAAGACTCACTAATTTAAGTCTTAATTCAACAATATTTTGCAATCTTTGGCGGAGAGCTTCTGCCAAATGATTTTCAAGTAGCAAAATATTAGACGTCATATTTGTAATCTCCTTTCTACATTCTAGATTTTGTCTCAAAATAAATTGTTGAACAAAACCCCTTATACTAGCCTTGCAGGCATCCCAAACAAATATAGGTAAGGTAGAATTAAGATTGATTTTTATAAATTCATTAATATGTTCTTTGAGTTGTAAAATAAAGAATTAATCTGATAAGAGGTATCTAGGGAATGTAAACAGCCTTGGACCTTGCTTATTCGTTGTAATGTTGAATTTGAAAAGAATGGGGTTATGGTCTGAAGTAAATCTGGGACATATCTCTATAGTACTATAGTCTAAAGTCTTATCCGCTGCCCAGACCATATCTATTCGTGAGCATAATTTGTGGGGTGCCGAATAGTAAGTGTACCCTGCTATATTAGGGTGTAGGGTCGCCAGGCAAACTTTAAGTTATTCAAGCGACTTAATTCTAAAATGTCAGCACGTGTCTTACGCATTCGTTGGAAGGCGCCCGGCCTGGTAGTGTCTACATCGTAATTCATTACGCAATTGAAGTCCCCCATTATTATCAGATCCCCCTCCCAATCAAATAATTCAACATTTAACCGATCAAACATAGATGGTTCATCAATATTGGGTCCATATATAACACAAATTACATATTTACAATTTCCAAGGTCTATTTGAGCAATAGCTCATCTTCCCCCTTTATCAGCAGCCATACGGATAGTTTCAAATCTTAATTGCTTCTGTTTCAAAATAGCAACCCCTCTAATGAAAGCATTTAGTGTAGAACAGACTATTAGCTCATAGCCTAATTGCCCCAATAATTTCCTGCCTTTGTATCCAATATGAGTTTCTGATAACAAAACTAAATGGGGGTTGTACATTTTAAGTTCTTCTTGAACTAAACGTCTCTTATTCTTTCTATTAAGGCCTGCAACATTCCAAACTAAACGCCTAAGTCGATACATTTCCTAAATAAATTGCACTCCTCTGTTCTATCAAATACCAGAATGTAAATACTTCATCATAATCATCTTCGGAGATTCTGAATCTCGTGTTGTCATTTTTATCATTTTTTTTACCCCTCCCTTGAAGACCACCCTCCCCTGCTCCCAACCATCCTACCCCCACCAGTTTGTCCCTAGGGGAAACCACCCCTCTATTCCCTGCTGCCTCTGGAAGGGCAGCCTAGCAGAGAGGCAGCATTGGAGACTGCTCCCGGCAGCCCCTATTCAAACAAGAAAAGAGAAGGAAGATAAAGATCAAAAGGAGAACATCTAAATAAGAGAAAATTTAAGTCTGGTAATTTCAAACATTGTAAATGTAATTTATTCTGGCTGGAGAACTATTCGGCCAAGCACAAAAAAGGAGAGGGAAAAAAAGAAACGGAAATAGGAGAGAAATGGTATAATAAAACAAGTGAACCAGGAAAAAATACGCTGGCCTGTTATCAGATTCAAATAGGCACCATAGTTCTTAATATGGAGTTAATATTCTTTTTTCTCATTAGTATTCATTAACCTGATTTAGAACCAAACTTAGAAAGTGCCACCTCTGCTTCTCTAACATCAGTGAAAGAGTATGTATGACCATCCTTGATTACTTTGAGGCGGGCTGGTTCCTGAAGAAACGCCTGTCCCCTCAGTTATTTAAAAGGATCGATAAGCTGACGTAATTTCCACCGTCTTTCCATTGTGGTCTTGCTTAAATCAGATCTTACAAAGAAGGTAATGCTCTCTATTATAACAGGGGAATTAGGTCTAGCTTTAAGAGATACCACTTGTCTAAGTAAAAAATTACCAAAATAAATCAGAAAGGGACGGGGAAATTTGCTCTCTCTGTTTCTGTGTATTATCGGAAGTCTGTGCACTCTTTGAAGCTGCGAATCCCAGTCCCAGTCGGTTAGATCTGGAAAGGCCTTCTGGAATAATTTAACAATATAAGCTCGCGGATCTGCTCCCTCTGATCCTTCAGGTATACCAAAGAGTCTAAGGTTTTGCCTCCTTTGGCGATTCTCCATATCTTCTATCTTGTTCTGTAGGTTCTTAATCTGTCTGACATGCTGAGTAGTTAGCACCTCTGTATGGACAGATAGTTCTTCAACATTCACCACCCTTTGTTGAAGGTCTTCTATTTCTTGTACAATCCCACCAAGCTTATTGGTAACTTCTGATAAAGAGTTATGCATCTTGCTGTTGTCTTCTCTCAGCTGTAAGAAGTGCTGTTGTGCTTCCTGTCGATTCTCTGTTAGTGTCTTTAATATCAGGCCTAAGGAGGTATAGTTAACCACTGGGTTTTCTGTAACAGCTGAAGCCGCCGTATCAAAACTGTTGACAGTATTGTCATTGTTACTATCGTTGTCTTGATTTGCTGCTATGACGTCGACCTGAGCTTCAAAACCTGTTTCAGTTGTTTCCATTGTTTCAGACAGTGTTTCAGATTCATTAGAAGGACTTAGTACATGGCTTGCGTGTATTATAGAGGCTGCCGGCAGGGCAGGTGAAGTAGGAGGGGGTGAGTTATGACCAACAGTTGCATTATCGTTTTCCGGATACTCCCCTTCATTAGGGCTATTGCCAGATAGGCGTAATACCATATTCTTAACCCCTCCTTTTGCCTCGATCCATTTGCGTATGGGGCTCTCCTTATTAATAGGCTTCCCTCGTGCGTTTGATATAGAGATGGAGCTGGAGCTGGTAAAAATAGCTGCATTAGTACTTTTCCCTTTCTTTATTTTATTCTTTGCTTTAGACTTCCCCCTTTTACACCCCAATTGCTTTACCACCTCTTCAGGGGCGTGGGATACGTCGTCTTCCTCTACCAACTCTTCGTAGTCGTCGTTTTAGCCTTCCTCGCCCTCATTCATGTTAACAGAGACATTCTTCGGCAGACAGTCCATCGCGTCTGATTCCCTTTTATCCACATGATTCCCTGCTTTTTTAGAGATCTCTGACTCAGGTGAGAGAATCAAATTGGGAACTTCCAAGTTTAAATCAGAAAAAGTCTCTGCTTGATAGATTTTTTGTACCCTCTAGTAATCCGCTTACTTCCAAAGTATCGGAATTTACTGTGATTGCCCCTATATTCTTTCCATCGAGGATAGCTATATCTTTCTCGACACACAGATTGAGCTCTTCACTGTTGCCAGACTGGCCTTTTAATGTTACTTCTAAGTCCAAACAGGACCCATTAGACCCACTAAATATAGCCAGCTTAGCGTTAGTATCCTTATGAGCCGTATTATGATGAAACCCATCTGCCTTTAAAGTCTGTGAAAGATCATCTTTAAGAATAGCAGCGGTGTTATGAGCCACATTATCATAAAAATCTTCTAAATTTAAAGACTGAGCAGTGTCAACCTTCGGACTAGCAACCCCAATAAAATGATAATATCAATACGTTATTATCATGTTATTTTTCCAATTGTAAAATTTATAAAATGATCATAACATATTGTTACTATCATTTTATTTGGGTCAACGCTCCTCTGCCTTAGCGGGGGAGCCGCTACTAGCTGACTGAATAAAACAATGGAGACAATAACACAAAAACCTTTTTAATGAAGAAGGAGACTGCCCAGCGGGAGACGCACTCATTGATGGGCAATAGAACAGTTCCCTAAGCAAGTAGTAACCGGTAGAGGGGTGTCTGGTGGTACGATCAAGGCTGTGCTGGCGTGCCCCAGCATGCGGAGACTCCAGATGGCGCGGGAGAAAGATTCCAAGACACAGAAGCAAGGGAAGATGGACAAGTTCACTAAGCCTTTGCCAGCCGGGGATCCCGCCCCCCTGGATCAACGGGCCACCGGATAACAACGTCCTCCTTCACGCGATTCAATCCTCCAGGGAGACGCTGGAGGGCAAGATTGATGAGATCAAAATAGACGTCAACCTGCTCTGCCAAGGCCAGCGAAAAGTGTCTGAAAAGGTAACACAAGCAGAACACCGTATATCGGAGGTGGAGGACACCACTCATGTCCACAGAGGTGAGGTCACAGCCCTGACGGCGGCCATGAAAGATGTGCTATGGAGGGCAGATGATGCAGAAAATCGAGCCCGAAGAAATAACCTCCGCTTTCTGGGATTTCCGGAGGCCATTGAAGGGACAGACGCAGGGGCCTACCTGCGGAAATGGCTGTTGGACACTTTTCCTAACGCCCGCTTATCGCTTTGCTTCATGATCGAAAGAGCGTGTAGAATTCCCGTGGTATGGCCGCCACCGGGAGCCACCCCACGACCACTAATTGCAAAATTTCTGAACTATCAGGATAGGGATCTCGTTCTTCGAGAGTTCAGGCAGAAAGGTGACATTCGCTTGGATAACACAAAGATCATGGTGTTTCCAGACTACTCCCGAGAGGTACAGAAGCAACGAAAAATATTTGATTCAGTGAAGGACAAGCTACACCAAATGCAAATCACCTACATGCTTCTGTTTCCCGCCAAACTTAAAGTGATTTACCAAAGCAGGATATTATTCTTCAACACACCCGAGGAGGCATGGCACTGGGTGGTGGAGAGTCCAGACGCAATGGCAATTTCGGGGAGGATCCCCGCACGGAACAGCAACAGACCCAACCTGCGGCGGCTCAGGGGGAGAGCTGTGGAGGTTGTGCAGAGCGCCTCCCGTAGGGCGACGCCATATCATAGCAGGGGAAGCCCAGGAGCCACGCCTCCAGCCTCGGACCCTGAGAGTCTGCATTGCACAGGGAGCCCCAAAGGACCACCTCAGACTGAGGATATGGCACAACAGCGTTCAGCGGATTATACGGACCAAGTTATAACGGCAGACTCGGAGAGCGAGCACCCTTTGCTGCAGAACATTAACCTCCTGGAGAACCAAGCAGAGTCAGAAACTGTGACCGAGCCAGACAATCAGATTCAACAAGCGGGAGTAGAAGAATGAAGTGCAGAAATTGGCCTGGAGAGCCGCGTGGATAACAAGATGTCTGTGGAACTTGCACGCCACCCCCAGTGTGTTGTTTATCCTTTTACGAATTTGACTTTCTTATTCTTCTTTTTTGTGTTTATTTCTTTGGGTTTGGAAGGGCAGGACACAGTTTAAGGGAGGGGGGTGATTGGGTGGGAGGGCGAAAAACCACTCTAGTCCATACACGATGCAGTTGGTCCTGTTGTCCCACGGGATTGTCGGTTGGATGTTGGGGGAGAGTGGGGGGGCAGGGTTTGGGAGTTGGGGAGGGGGTGTTTATATCAGTAAACAGCAACACAGTTGGCATGCAGATACCATGACACTACAGACAAGATGGAAATGGGGCGGTGGAGTTGGCCTGAGCAACAGGACAGACATACTATACCCCCGGCATGGCCATGCCTAATATAGAGGCATATTCGGTCCTCTCATGGAACGTGAACGGAATGGGAAATAAAATCAAGAGGGGATTGGTGGCAGCATACTTCAAAATCCTGAAACCAGATGTTATCCTATTGCAAGAGACACACCTAAAGGGAACTCTTTGTGGGTTTCTAGGCCGTGGGGCGTACAAGACACTAGCGCACGCAGGGTTCTCAACGGGGGCAAGATGAGTGGCAATATTGATTAGAAAAAATCCACCTTTTAGAATTGAACGTATATGGACGGACCCAGGAGGCACATATGTTGCGGTGAGGGGATGTGGGATGGGAGAAATATCACCTTCATTAGTGTATATGCACCCCCCAGGCTGCAGAAACAAATGCTAGATAAATTAGCAATAGTCCTGCTAGAGGCCGGCTCAGACACACACATTCTGGGTGGTGACTTTAACGATTTGACGGACCCCACGATGGATCGTACGACAGTGCCCATGGGAGACCCTAAAGAGACGACACTTAAAAGGTTCACTGACACACTGGCACTCACGGATGTATGGCGTAGGCAACACCCCCAGTCCAGAACCTATTCCTTTTACTCAGGCGCACACAAAACCTTTTCACATCTGGATTATATAATAACCCCAGCGGGGGAACTAGGAGACACACAAAAGGTAGAATACCTGGTGAGAGGCCTTTCAGACCACTCGCCGCTGTGGCTTACAGTGGGCATCGGGACACGTCGGCCAGCAGGGGAATGGAAACTCAATCCTTGGGAATTGAGAGACCCGCAGGTTGCCAAGGAAATTAGGGTGGATTCTGAACTCTACTTTAGTGAGAATGTGGGGTCAGTAGATTCGGCTATTACACTGTGGGAGGCCTACAAACCAGTGTTGAAAGATAGAGCCCAAAACATCATAGCCCACAAGAAACGAAAGGAGGGAGAACAGATCGCGGGGCTTGAATCCCACTTACTGCAGGTGGAAGTACAGGCCAGTACAAGTGCTGACCCTTTCTTGTTGCGTAGAATGCAACTCCTCAGACAGGAATATTTTGCGCTGGCGAGGAGAGATGCGCAACATGTGATACAAGCCATGCATCGAAGATTGTATGACGCAGGAGACAAAACGGGCCGTCTGCTTGCATGACTCAGAACGAAAGAGTTAGAAAACAGATGGGTGACACAGATACTTTCCGACATTGGCCAGACGCATGATACCCCTACTACAATAGCCAATGCTTTTGCAGTTTATTATGACCGCTTTTACACACAACATGACTTGGCGGAACCCAAACAGACACGGGCCTATCTCCAACGCACGCAATTTCAAAAATTGACAGATAGTGACTCCCAGATATTAGATGGTAAAATTACTAAAGAGGAAATTGTGACAGCCATCAGCCAGCTAAAGACGGGCAAGGTCCCGGGCCCTAACGCGCTCCCCCCAGAATTTTTTAAACAGAACGCAGCACTTTTCTGCCCACATCTCCTCCAATTATATCTGGAGGTGCATGAGACCGGCAGTCTGCCCAAAGATCTGAGGACAGCCACAATTGTGGTGATACACAAGGAGGGCAGACGGCCGCAGAATTGTAGCTCATACCGACCTATCTCTCTTATCAACATGGAAACTGAAATACTGGCTAGGATACTGGCTAATAGACTCACCGGGGTAATGTCAGGACTCATACATAGGGATCAGTCTGGCTTTATGCCTAAGCGGTCGACACGGCTCAATCTTCGGAGGTTGCACAATTGGTTAGAGGTGGCAACCACTAAGGAACAGCTACACTTCATCCTGTCTCTAGACGCCGAAAAGGCTTTTGATACTGTCCATTGGCCATTTTTTATGATAGTGTTGGAAGAGTTTGGATTTGGCCCAATATTTAGACGGTAGATAGCCGTTCTCCATGAACGACTACTGGCCAGAACCAGAGTTAACGGGGTGGTGTCCAGGGAATTCCAGATCCAAAGGGGTACCCGTGAGGGTTGTCCCCTGTCTCCTCTACTTTTTGCTTTGGTACTGGAACCTCTTGCATGCGTTATTAGGGCATACCCAGATATAGCTGGATTTCGGGGTCCAGGAGAGGAGGGTTCAGATGAACGTATTTAGTTGTATGCAGACGACATACTGCTGTATGTCACAAACCCCAAGACATCCAACTGAGATATAACGGGTTTTGGGGTCCAGGAGAGGAGGGTTCAGATGAACGTATTTCATTGTATGCGGACAACATACTGCTGTATTTCACAAACCCAGAGACATCCATCCCTAAGATAATGGACTGTTGCGAAACTAATGTAGATCATGCAGGATACACAATTATTTTGGAGAAATCCTTTCTTTACCCGGTAGGCAGAGGTAGCGGTTGTGATGTGTGCCCGAGGCAACTCTAATTGGCCCCTGAAGACATCAAATACCTGGGTATTTATGTTACGACAAATACCACAGTGGCTCTAGACCGAAACCTCCACAGGGTACACAGGGAATTCAGAGCGGACGCTGACAGATGGAGGACATTGCCGCTGACATTGCTGGGTCAGGCTGCGCTCTACAAAATGATAGTGCTCCCTTAGTTCTTGTATGTCCTGCAAAATACGTACCACTGGATCCCGGATGAGGTGTTTAATAGAATAGAGGGTACACTAAGAATATTCCTCTGGGATGGGAAACCGCCGAGGATATCGCTGGCGACACTACAACGGAACCAATATAATGGTGGTATCTCTTTACCCGACTTGCGGGCCTATTATTGTGCAGCTCACCTTATTGTGGTGAATGAATGGGGCCATGTAGACAGAGACCACCCCACATATGTGCTGGAACATACACAATTCACCAATCACCCATTTACCCACTATATCTACGGTGGTACGGGATCTACCCGTCTCCTAACAGCCACACAGATAGTTATAGCTACGTGGAAAAAGGCAGAGAGGCAGATGAAATGGTCGGGTAGAGTGACAAAGGAAACCCCACTTTGGGTAGGTAGCAGACTTAAAGAAATTGCGAAACTGAGAGGATTCAGGCAATGGGACCTGCTGGGCATTTCCCAGCTGAAGGACATATTGAGTCAAGGGAAACTGGTAACATTGTTGCACCTCCAGACCGAGTATGCTATGGCCACATCTCAGCATTACAAAATTCTGCAGCTGGCACACGCATGGCAGGCACAACGTATTGACACAACAGCCATTCCGGAGTACGCGCCATTAGAGGATCGTCTCCTGATGGGTGATATAGAAGATAAGGCAGTCTCCTGGACATAAAGGACCATCATCAACAACAAGCCAGACTCTTTGCAGAATTTGAAGGCCAGATGGGAACTGGACGTGGGGGTACTAGAGGACCTCGACTGGGAAATGGCGTTGATGCGCCCTCATGAGGTGGCTATCAAGTAACGCTTAAGACTGATTCAACTCAAATATTTACACAGGGCGTACTATGATAGGGCGGATCTACATCCCATAGGGAGGGCGGAAGAGCCCAATTGTTTGTGCTGCCAAGCACTGGAGGGCAACTTCTTTCACACGATTTGGGAGTGCGCCCAGATTCAGAGATATTGGAGGACTCTTTTAGAGGAACTAGGTGCCATTCTGGAGGGGACAATTCCTCGGAACCCGCAGTTGGTTCTGCTGGGAGTATCCACAGAGATCGGTCTCCCTAGGACAAAAATAATGTTACTCCAGCTAGGACTAGTTGTGGCAAAGCGCGACTTGGCCAAAACATGGGGGGTCTGTGACGGGCCCATCACTGAATGAGTGGAGGAAAAATATAGACATGTACTTGCTGGGGGAGAAAATTACATATCAGGCAAGGGGGTTGTAAGAACTGGGGTCACCAGTTCGCCTGGGGTAGCCTGGCTCAAGCAGGTAGGCACCCGGAGGCTTAGGTGCTAAGTGACTACACAGCACACGCATCCACTGAGTCAATAAGTGCACGCACAGACTGAGTCCACACCAGTATGGTTGTTTCAAATAAATAAGTTTTATCTGAGATCAGCATTAGAGCAATTGAGATTCACAGTAGGCTTAACTTATTACTTTCACTTAAAAACACATCTTCGGCATTACTCTGCCATAAATACTTAAATAAATAAATATAAAATATTAACCACTTGGATGCTAAGGCATGTTCATGGGGTCAATGTAATTTCCATTGAAATCAATGGAAACTCCATGACGAGCTGGGCTCGTCATGAGCGTCGAAGGGGTTAAATAACTTTAGGCCTGGCATCAGCCTTGCTCCTAGTCAGCACCTGCAAAAGAAGTCATGGAAGAGACATTCAAGAAACAGGGCATTAACCCGGTGTAGAATATTTCATTAGGGTCAACTAGAGGCTTTCATCATGCAAGGTTGAGCATCTCATTAGGCAAGAACTAATCTCTTATTAGATCAGGGTCAGCATTTCTGTAGCACAAGCAAATCAATAATCACAGTAGCACTCTTATTTAAAACATTTCATTAGGGGAAGCGCAGGAAACATGTCAATCTTGTAAAACCAGTGTTTCCTTAGTTATGCATCAACATTACATCAGGTAAAATTGGATCAGTTCATTTAGGCAAGATCTACCACCTTTTCCAGGTAAACGAACCTTCCTTTAGGCCAGAATAAATATTTTATATACACAGGCCACACTAGCCAATACCATACCAGGGGTTAACTCCTCTGGCTTAAAAGTTACTTGTGCCATCACAATGCTAGCGTAGGTTTTTAGGGACCTGTTAGGCCTGCAGTCAAACTTCCACAACAACCGAGGGCCAACGGGGCCCAACTACAGTCTCCTTCAGGGGAGGGGCGGACTCGGGCCTCCTCTGGCCATCCACCCTCCTCCCCAGGTATTTACCACTCTTGTTCGGCTCCTCGGGGAGCCTTTGCGGAGATTCTCTTGGCTGAAGTGACACCCGGGGAGGCGCGCGCTCTGTACAGCACCCTCCGGCAGTGCCTACAGCTGTTGGAGTTTGTACTGGTGGATGGGGGCTCTCCTTCGTCGAGGAGGCCCCAATTTTAGGTCCGGCAGAGGTCTCAAGCCTCCCGATGCTTTCAAGGCCCCAGGACCAACGGGGCGGCGGCAGGAAGGAGGCGCGCCCGCAGCTGCCAGGAGCAGCGCGGCCTGCGGGGGCATGTAGGCCTCACTCTCGGCAGCCGGACGAATCTACTGGGAAGGCGGCTGGTGACGCGGCTAGCGTTTCCCCCACCACGTGACAGGAGTCTCCGCGGCGTCTGAGGCCTAGCGCAGCCTCTTGGAATCCTGTGACAGCCCTATTTGAAGTCGGGGCCGCGGCGGGAAGCAGCAGCTGAGTTTTTTGGGCCGCTGAGGTGATCGGTCGAGGGGAGCCCAGCGCAGCCTACCAGACGTTGCGGTGGCCCTCTCCTGGCTCCGGGGGCCGCCGAGTGGACAAGGAAGACAGTGGAGGCGCTCTCAAACTGAAAGGGGGTGAGTTCATTAATGAGGCACCCCACTGGTGGAGCGCTCGGTCCTCGCGGCGCTTTTAGAGGGGCAAGGTGCTTCTAGGCGCCTCACGGCAGTCCACAGCGCTACTCAGGTTACAGCGCTCAGGGGCAGTACCACTGTAGCAGGCACAGGGGGCAGGGGTCCAGCGCTTATCCAAGGGCACAGAGGGGAAGCGCTGGAGCGGCACTACAATTCGAGGGGCAAGACAGGCAATTCAGTCAGTAAAGGCCAGGCAGTTCACTCAGGACAGCGCAGGGGAGGGTCACAGTCCAGGCAGGACAGATGACCAGAGCTGGTTACCTGTTTGTTCCCCAGTAGTCCTGGTTAGGTTTGTTATTGGCGCTTGTTGGTTCCTGCGCCCTTGTTAGGTTACAGTCTCTTGGTTTCTCAAAGAGAGGGGGGGGTTGAGTTGAAGGCTTTCCTCAGCAGGTCACTTCAGATGGTCCCTGGGTCCCCTCCCGCCGGGCCAGATCAGTGGGCTAGTTCAGTGTTCCTTACACAGCTTGGTTGGCAGTGCCTAAACCCTGTCACCACCAGTGGTATAGGTTCCTGACTAGGCCCTACCGCCTAAATCTCCTGCGTAGGTTTCCCAGGTCAGTGTTGCCCCAACTGACTGAAAGGTTTCCCTCCTTTTCCTTATATAGTGTCAGTTGGCAGTTGGCAGTGGCAGTTGGTGTCCACTCCCCTGTTCTGGAAGGTTCCAGGAGCTTCCCTCACTCTAGCTATGGGCAGGCTGGCATTGCAACATTGTTTAAGGGTTCCAGCCAGCTCCTGGCTACTAGAGTGTGCCTAAAAAGACCTCGCTGCAGTAGCAGGGGTCAGTGGCAGCCATGTTAGGGGAAGAGAGCACCAGCACCTTAGCATTGGTAAGCAATGGGAAGGTGCCCAGAGCCCTAAAGCCAACAAAAAGAAGGTGAGAAAAATGAGGACAAGGCGGAAAAAAATAGGGAAGGACTACCCTAAGGCTGACAGGTCTAACATGCGTCCCCCCCAGCTGAAAGTGGGGAGAGCTACCCAACCTCTAGGGAGTTCTCATCACTAAGGCGGAAAAACCGGGAGAGACCGTCAGCATTGGCGTGGTCAACTCCGGGCTGATGTTCCACCCGAAAGTCCATCCCCTGTAGGGAAATGGACCACCTTAGCAACTTGGGGTTTTTGCCTCTCTTCTGCATGAGCCAGTGAAGGAGACGGTGGTCGGTCTGAATCAGAAAGTGAGAGCCAAAAAGGTATGGCCTCAACTTCTTCAAGGCCCAAACCACAGCACAGGCTTCTCGCTCGATGATACTCCTTCACCGTTCCCGAGAGAGGAGTTTTCTGGAGATAAAGGCCACAGGTTGGTCTTGGCCGTCGTTGTTGAGTTGCGAAAGCACAGCACCTATGCCGTGCTCAGAGGCGTCCGTCTGCACGATGAATTCCTTCGAGAAGTCAGGTGTTGCAAGCACTGGAGCGGTGCACATCGCGTGCTTCAGTGTTTCGAATGCCTCTTGGCAAGCAGCCGTCCAGATCACTCTTCATGGCTGCTTCTTGGACGTCAACTCAGTCAAGGGGGCTACGATGGTACCATATCTCTTGACGAACCGGCGGTAATAGCCAGTGAGGCCGAGGAAAGCTCGGACCTCAGTCTGAGTTTTGGGGGGCTCCCAGGCCAAGATGGTCTCAATTTTGGCCTGGAGGGGTTACACCTTACCCCCGCCCACCAAGTGTCCCAGGTAGACGACAGATCCCTGTCCAATCTGGCACTTGCTAGCCTTGATGGTCAGGCCAGCACGTAGCAAAGCCTGCAGCACCTCCTGGACATGCTGCAGATGGTCCTCCCAGGTGCTACTGAAGACAGCTATATCATCCAGGTACGCCACTGAGAAGAACTCCAGGCTAGACAGCACCTGGTTCACCAACCGCTGGAAAGTGGCCGGAGCATTCTTGAGTCCGAAGGGCATCACTCTGAATTGGAAGTGGCCTCCGGGGTGGAGAACGCTGTTTTCTCCTTTGTTCCATCGGCCATGGCAATCTGCCAGTAACCTGATGTTATATCAATGGTGCTGAGGTACCGGGCTGCTCCCAGCCGGTCAATCAGCTCATCTGCCCGTGGGATTGGGTGAGCATCTGTTTTGGTGACAGAGTTCAATCCCCGTTAGTCCACACAGAACTGAAGTTCTGGTGTGGTGCCCGGTGGGGCCGCTTTCGGCACCAACACAACTGGTCTAGCCCAAGGGCTGCTGGAAGGTTCGATCACCCCCAGCTCCAGCATTTTGGTCACCTCACCCTGGATGCTGTTCTTCACTTTATCGGACAGCCGGTAAGACTTGGTTTTTACAGGCGGACTGTCCCCTGTGTCCACATCATGGGTACACAGATGTGTAATTCCAGGCATGAGGGAGAACAACGAGGCGTACTGCTCCAACAGCTGGCGGCAGTCCCTCTGTTGTTCTGGGGTCAAGGATGGAGAGAGGACAACTCCCTCCACTGAACCATCCTTCTCCTGGGCCGCCAGAAGGTCAGGAAGAGGCTCACTCTCTTCCTCCTCGCTCCCAACCGTCACCATGAGGAGAGCAAGTTCAGATCGCTCATAGTGGGGCTTCAGGTGGTTGACGTGGAGCACCCTATGGGGCTGACGGGGGGTCTTCAAGTCAACGACATAGGTGGTCTGGCCTCGACGCTCCACAATTTCGTACGGACTAGTCCACCGGTCCTGGAGGGCACTAAGCTCCCCAGGCTCCATGACCCACACCTTCTGTCCAGCGTCCAACTCCACCGTCCGAGCGTTGCGGTCATACCACTCCTTCATGATGGCTTGGCTAGCCTCCAAGTTGTCTGAGGCTTCCTTCCACAGCTTGGCCATCCGGCTGTGGAACACCAACATGTAGCTGACGACATCAAGGGGAAGCTTCTTCGAAGTCTTCTCCCACCCCTCCTTGACAATGCTGAGGGGCCCCCTAACGGGATGGCCATAGAGCAGTTCGAAGGTGCTGAACCCGACTCCCTTCTGTGGCACCTCACGGTACGAAAACAGCAGGCAAGGGAGGAGGATGTCCCATTTCCGCCTCAAGTCCTCTGGCAGGCTCCGGATCATTCCCTTCAAGGTCTTGTTGAAGCGCTCTACGAGCACGTTAGTCTGGGGGTGGTAAGGAGTGGAAAACCGTTAGGTCACTCCGCACTCCTTCCACATGGCCTGCATGTAGGCCGACATGAAGTTTGTGCCCCTGTCTGACACCACGACCTTGGGGAATCCCACTCTGGTAAATATCCCCATCAGGGCCCGCGCCACCACAGGTGCAGTGACCGTCCTCAGAGGAATAGACTCCGGGTACCGAGTGGCGTGGTCCACTAACACCAAGATGAACCGGTGTCCCGCGGAGGTCGGAGGGTCCAACGGCCCAACGATGTCGATTCCGACCCGCTCAAAAGGGTTCCCGACCACCGGGAGCAGTTACAAAGGGACCTTCACTTTAGTCCCAGTCTTGCCACTTGCCTGGCAAGTCTTGCAGGTCTTGCAATAGGTGTCAGAGGCAACTCTCATCCTGGGCCAATAAAAATGCGGGACCAACCGCGCAAAGGTTTTGTCCTGGCCCAGGTGTCCAGCCAAAGGAATCTCATGAGCCAGTTCCAATAGGAAGGCCCGGTAGCATTGAGGGACCACTAAGGCCCTCGAGGATCCATGCACCGGAACCTTAGGTTCACTATAAAGGAGGCCCTCCTCCCAGTACACGTGAAGACTGCCGGTCTCCTGATCGGTCGCTTGGGTATCGGCCTGTCGCCGCATGCCTTCAAGCGTGGGGCACTCCTTCTGCGCCTGACAGAATTCCTCCCGGGTAGGCCCTCCTTCCACATGCCACTCGGCAAGGGTCGGCAAGTCCCCCATGGGAACAACATCCACCTCCACGGACTCCGGGGGTACCTCCACAGGCTCCCCATCCATCACACGGGGTGTGTTCTTCACAACATTCTCCTCTTCAGGACCAGCATTGGGTTGGGCCGTTGTCTCAGGCTCCAACCCGGGTTGAGTTCCTTGCCGGGCAGTCATGGACCGCGTGACCACGCAAGTCCATCCTGGCAACCCCAGCATCTCAGTGTGGGCCTTAAACTCCACTTCCTTCCAGGCGGTATGTTCCAGGTCGTTTCCTAGCAGACAGTCGACAGGCAAGGCAGGGCTTATCGCAACTTTCAACGGGCTTCTCACTCCTCCCCACTCAAAGGGAACCTGAGCCACGGGATAGTAGCTCAGACTGCCGTCAGCCAACACGGCCGGATGGAATATGTCAGGGATCACCTGCTCAGGGGACATCAGCCGCCTCACTACGGTGGTCATGCTGGCACCTGTGTCCCTCAGAGCGTCCCCCTCCTCCCCATTGACCTTCACCCTCTGCTGGTACTTAGCAGTGTTAGATGGTAAGAGTGTCACTGGGACCATCTCTCTATCCCCAAGTGAAACCAGGGTCAGGCCTGTCCACTCCCCTTCCCTATCTAGGGGCAGCTCCACCCCAAGCGCTACACTAGCCACCCCAAACTCTTGCCACCTGTGGGGGCTGGGGGTCGTTTGCGACACTGGGCATCTCCCTTGTAGTGTCCAACCTCCCCGCATTCATGGCACCGGACAACTTTTGGCTGCTGACTCTTGTCAGGGTAAGTGGGCTTTGGGGAACTGGACTGAGGTGGGATACCTACTCCTCTCCCAAGCTGTCTAGTTTGTGGGCCTTGTGAGAACTCCTTCTTTTTATCTCCCCCCTCTTTCTTCTGGGGGGCGCCCTGTCCGCCTTTCGGGCCATCTCCCACGGGGGCCTTGTGTGACACCCGGGTGCTAACCCAAGTATCCGCCTCCTCCGCAAGCTCACGGGGATCAGTTAGCTTGCGGTCCATCAGATGTTGGCGCAGCTCCGGAAAACATTTATCCAAGAGGTGCTCTCTCAAAAAAAGATTGGACAGGCCCTCATAATCATGCACCTCGCTGCCACGCACCCAACCATCCAGAGCCTTACGGGCATAATCAAAGAAATCCACCCAAATCTGCGTGGACAGCTTATGGCTGCCACAGAACTTTTGGCGATACCTTTCGGGGTTGAGGCCAAACTTTTTAAGAAGCGCCTTCTTCATGGGGGAATACCTGAACTGATCTGCCTTATCAAGATACAGGAGGGTGTCCCTGACATTGGGAGGTATATAACAATACAGGCCACCTCCCCAGTGTTTCTCGGGCACCCCATGGGCTGTCAAGGCCACTTCATATGCCTCCAACCACTTGGCGATGTCATCCCCCTGAGTGTAGCTCACTATCACCTCCTTGGGTAACCAAAACCTAGGCTCGTGTTGAGCCCCTGGTACGCTGCCACCATTGGGACTTGTTGGCGCACTCAATTGCAAAGCTCTCAGCTCCAACTCCTTCAGCTGAAGCTTGTGCACCAGCTTCCTTTCTTCCAATGCAAACTGTTTATCTACCTTTTCTCTCTCCCTCTCGTGCCCTAACTTGGCAAGCTCCCACTTCAATTGCCTCTCCTCCCTCCTGTCCTCATATTCCTGTGACGACATACTCCTTCTAGACCCACTACTACTTGCCCTGGAACGTCTTCCTGGCAACACATTTTCAGACACATCTATGTTTAGTAGGTCTAGTTCTTCTGGAGCACCCGTCTCCCCTTGTGTGACCTGCCCCTTCTGTTCCCCATCCCCTCTCCCCTTTGGGTGGGCCCCTACCCATGCCCTCAAAGCGGTACGGAGTTCCTCCTTTGCGGCTCGCCGCCCAACCGGCACCCCCATCCCCTGACAAAATTCCCTTAACTGCACCACCGTATACTCCTCAAGGTTGGCCAGCTCGTACTCCATTTTGACAGGTGAGGACCCAGATAAAATAAAGGGAAAGCACTAGGACGTAGGTAACAGGATGAGGTCAAAACAGGTCTCCACACACTTTACAGGCTAGACAGTGGGGGGGTCAATTGAGTAAGCTTTCATGCACGATAGGTGTCTAGTCTACTTGCAGCGCACTCTGTCCCACTGGAGGGTGCTGTATAGTCACAGTTCCTGATCCCACCTCTTGCCACCAATGTAAGAACTGGGGTCACCAGTTCCTCTGGGGTAGCCTGGCTCGAGCAGGTAGGCACCCGGAAGCTTAGGTGTTAAGTGACTAAACAGCACACACATCCACTGAGTCGATAAGTGCACGCAGAGACTGAGTCCACACCGGTATGGTTGTTTCAAATAAATAAGTTTTATCTGAGATCAGCATTAGAGCAATTGAGATTCACAGTAGGCTTAACTTATTACTTTCACTTAAAAACACATCTTCGGCATTACTCGGCCATAAATACTTAAATAAATAAATATTAAATATTAAATAACTTTAGGCCTGGCATTTGCCTTGCTCCTAGTCAGCACCTGCAAAAGAAGTCATGGAAGAGACATTCAAGAAACAGGGCATTAACCCAGTGTAGAATATTTCATTAGGGTCAACTATAGGCTTTCATCGTGCAAGGTTGAGCATCTCATTAGGCAAGAATTAATCTCTTATTACTACTGGCGGGGATTAACCAATCAGAACTTTCTCGGCTGCAGCGAGTTCAAAACTCTGCGGCCCGACTGGTGACAGGTTTGCCTAGGCGGTGCTCGTTGTCTAAATCCCTGCGCTCTCTCCACTGGCTCCCTGTGCAGCAGAGGATTAAATTCAAGGTTCTTTGCCTTGCATTCAAAATCCTCAAGGGTACATCCCCCCAAATCCTAGAGAATTTGTTGATTTCTTATGTTCCTTCGCGCACTCTTAGATCTCTGGGTCAGAATTTAGCAGTGGTCCCGCGTTTTAAATTGAGTAGAGTTGGTGGCCGCTCTTTTCGAGTCCTGGCTGCAAGCTGGTGGAACTCTCTTCCTCTGCAAATCCGGGCCATTGATGAGCTCCTTCAGTTTAGACGGGCCATCAAGACCTTTCTATTTGCTTAGCCCCTATGATGTGTCTCATTTCCCTTCTGTTTCTTTTTAGTGCTGTGTTGTGTTTGCCTTAACAATGCGCCAGGACGCCCCTTTGCTGGGGCAGCTGTGCGCGGTATAAATAAAAATAACATAACATAACATAACATAACATAACAGATCAGGGTCAGCATTTCTGTAGCACAAGCAAATCAATAATCACAGTAGCACTCTTCTTTAAAACATTTCATAAGGGGGAGCACAGGAAACATGTCAATCTTGTCAAACCAGAGTTTCCTTAGTTATGCATCAACATTACATCAGGTAAAATTGGATCAGTTTATTTAGGCAAGAATTACCACCTTTTCCAGGTAAACGAACCTTCCTTTAGGCCAGAATAAAAATTTTATATACACAGGCCACACTAGCCAATACCATACCTGGGGTTTACTCCTCTGGCTTAAAAGTTACTTGTGCCTCCACAATGCTAGCGTAAGTTTTTAGAGACCTGTTAGGCCTGCAGTCACACTTCCACAACAACCGAGGTACAACGGGGCCCAACTACAGTCTCCTTCAGGGGAGGGGCAGACTCGGGCCTCCTCTGGCCATCGGCCCTCCTCCCCAGGGATTTACCTCTCTTGTTCGGCTCCTCGGGGAGCCCTTGCGGAGATTCTCTTGGCTGAAGTGACACCCGGGGAGGCGTGCGCTCTGTACAGCGCCCTCCGGCGGTGCCTACAGCCGTTGGAGTTGGTACCGGTGGATGGGGGGCTCTCCTTCGTCGAGGAGCCCCTGTGTTAGGTCCGGCAGAGGTCTCAAGCCTCCCGATGATTTCAAGGCCCCAGGACCAACGGGCGGCGGCAGGAAGGAGGCACACCTGCAGCCGCCAGGAGCAACGCGGCCTGCGTGGCGTGTAGGCCGCACTCTCGGCAGCCGGGCGGATCTACTGGGAGGGCAGCTGGTGACGCGGCTAGCGGTTCCCCCCACCATGTGACAGGAGTCTCCGCGGCTTCTGAGGCCTAGCGCAGCCTCTTGGAATCCCACGGCAGCCCTATTTGAAGTCGGGGCCGCGGCGGGAAGCAGCAGCTGAGTTTCTTGGGCCGCTAAGGTGATCGGTCAAGAGGAGCCCAGCGCAGCCTACCAGACGTTGCGGCGGCCCTCTCCTAGCTCCGGGGGCTGCCGAGGGGACAAGGAAGACGGCGGAGGCGCTCTCAAACAGAAAGGGGGTGAGTTCAGTGATGAGGCGCCCCACTGGTGGAGCGCTCGGTCCTCGCGGCGCTTTAGAGGGGCAAGGTGCTTCTAGGCGCCTCACGGCAGTCCACAGCTCTACTCAGATTACAGCACTCAAGAGCAGTACCACTGTAGCAGGCACAGGGGGCAGGGGTCCAGCGCTTATCCAAGGGCACAGAGGGGAAGCGCTGGAGCGGCACTACAATTCGAGGGGCAGGACAGGCAATTCAGTCAGTAAAGGCCAGGCAGTTCACTCAGGACAGCGCAGGGGAGGGTCACAGTCCAGGCAGGACAGATGACCAGAGCTGGTTACCTGTTTTTTCCCCAGTAGTCCTGGTTAGGTTTGTTCTTGGCGCTTGTTGGTTCCTGCGCCCTTGTTAAGTTACAGTCTCTTGGTTTCTCAACGAGAAGGGGGGGGTTGAGTTGAAGGCTTACCTCAGCAGGTCACTTCAGATGGTCCCTGGGTCCCCTCCCGCCGGGCCAGATCAATGGGCTAGTTCAGTGTTCCTTACACAGCTTGGTGGGCAGTGCCTAAACCCTGTCACCCCCAGTGGTATAGGTTCCTGACTAGGCCCTATCGCCTAATTCTCCTGCGTAGGTTTCCCAGGTCAGTGATGCCCCAACTGACTAGAAGGTTTCCCTCCTTTTCCTTATATAGTGTCAGTTGGCAGTTAGCAGTGGCAGTTGGTGTCCACTCCCCTGTTCTGGAAGGTTCCAGGAGCTTCCCTCACTCTAGCTATGGGCAGGCTGGCATTGCAACATTGTTTAAGGGTTCCAGCCAGCTCCTGGCTACTAGAGTGCGCCTAAAAAGACCACGCTGCAGTAGCAGGGGTCAGTGGCAGCCATGTTAGGGGAAGAGAGCACCTGCACCTTAGCATTGGTAAGCAATGGGAAGCTGCCCAGAGCCCTAAAGCCAACAAAACGAAGGTGGGAAAAATGAGGCCAAGGCGAAAAAAAATAGGGAAGGACCACCCTAAGGCTGACAGGTCTAACAGGTGTGTCCTAAAAAGTTCTGGAGGATATGGAAGCCTTGGCTTAAATACTATGGCCTTACGCTTACTGACTCCCAATGAGGTCTTGAGATGGGATGGGACGGGGGAAAGGGGAGGAGGGCGTGAAGGGAGTCGAAGGGACATACCACAACCGTCTTATTGTAACCTACTGAACACAGAACTGGATACTGAAGTATTCTTATTGAAACGTATGAACTTAATGAATAATGTATCTGTATCGCAACTATGAAAATGCCAATAAACATTTTTTTTTTTTAAACCTTTTCAATGTTATTCCATCCCACTGCATGGGACCCAACACACCTTGGTTGTTACCCTCGGGAGACAGCCCCAATCTCACAGTTTACTCACAGAAATGTGGCTCAGTGGGACAGGCAACCCGTGAAAGAAGAGGTACTGCCCTTTAATCTTTGTTCTCCTTTGGAACAAATTATTTGATCCTGATTAGAGAAAGAAAAAAGGAAAGAGAGAAGCAAACAAAGAAACAAAGAAAGAAAAAATACAGGCACGAGAGAAGTAAAGAGAGTGGGAAAGAAGGAATGGAAGAAGGCAAGCTTAAAGAAGAAAAAAGAGAAAGAGGAAAGGAAACAAAAAGAAAGAAAAGAGAAAGAAAGAAGAAGGAAAGCAAAAAAAAGCAGGAAAGAAGGAAAAAGAAAGCTAGAAGAAAAGAGAAAGAATGATAGAAAAAAGGGGAAAGGAAAAAGAAAAAGCAGAAGGAAAGAGACAAAACAGAAAGGGAGAAGGAAAGAGAAATTCGAAAGAAAGAAAGGAAGAAAAAGAAAGAAAGTAAGAAAGAACAAAATCAAAGAAAGAAGAAAGAGAAAGAGAAAAGAAGAAAATTAGGAAAGAAAAGCAAAAGAAAGAGAGATAGAAAATAACTAAAAAATTAGGCTAACTTAATACAGAAAAGTTTCAAACAGACAGAATCTGATCTGGTACGCTGTGAAGTAGCAGCTACTTCACAGCATACCAGATCTGATTGTGTTCATTTGAAAACCAAAACACTCCAATAGAATTTACAACAGCATTGGTAGAATATGGGACCTGATAAAGTTGGTATGTGCATCAGAAGACTCCTGCTATCACATCAAGCAACACTAAAGTATTTATAAGGTTATTAAGAAAAACACTTCCACTCAAAGTGAATTTAACTAGCGACTATCCCGCTGCCCCGTGCTTTATGCTGTAGTGGGCAGAAGCAAAATGTGAATGACACAAAAACAGACCAATGGACGAAGAGATGTGGTAGAAAGCCCATATATGTAGGCATGTTATACATATTTCAGTAAAATTAAAAGGTCTTTGCTAATGCCAGACTTAAAAATACACACTATTATTATTATTATTGTTTAGACATCATTGTTTATTCTGCTGTATAGGCTTTAGAGCAGCCCTCTGCTGGTTTAGGGCTAGTTGCCACCCTGCCTGTCCAGGGCCCTGCATTGTGAAAGCTCACATACCTTCTTATTAGCACCTCTATCTGTACACAACCTTCATGACCTTGCCTGTGATATGACATCACAAATTATATCAATGTCATCACTTGTGCCATTACAAATGACCTTCATTTTGACATTATTGATGCAATCACTATAGATTTGGCAACATTGTATGCTTGGATGTGTGTTGTTATTTAACCCCTTGGCCGCGGGGGTAATTCCCCTGCTGTGCTGGGTGGCGCGCACAGTGCCCCGGTGCTCGTGACGAGCTCAGCTTGTCACGCAGCACGGTGGTGCTGTGCTCATGACGAGCTCAGCTCGTCACGGCCACACCCGTTTCTGTGGAATGCTCAGCACAGCGGGTGAATTAGCCCCGCGTGTGAGCGTTGCGGCCGTTATGACAGTATGCAAAAAGAATGTTTCAATGCAACAGAACATTGCATTGGGATGTATTATTGCCTGTGCCACTGCTTGGTCATAATGGTGGTGGCAGTGGTATTGGTGGTTGTGGTGTTGGTGGCGTGGTGATAGGGGTCGTATTACTGGTATTGGGGGTGAAGGTATGATGTGGAGTTGTACTGTGGGGTTCTTGTTGAGGGTATTCATAGAGGCGGCGTTGATGGACGTCTTGGTGGTAGTGCTGGTGTAAATAGCATTGGTGAAGATGCTGTTGTTGTTGGCAGTGGTATTCGATGTGGGGGTCTTAGCAGTGTGGTACTGGGAGTGCTATTGTTGTGCAACATTGGTGGGGGGATAGTGGTATTATTGTGGGTGTGTTATTGGTAAGATTTGGTGGAATGGAATTGGGGGGTAAAATATGAAAAAGCAACTAAGACACCATCTTAGGTTCAAGTTGCACTTGAGCCCTGAAAAAATATTTTAAAAAATGCCTGCTGTGGTAGAGAAAGGATTGCTAACTGCAAATAATGCATGTTTGTGGTAAGGAATTGGACGTTGCAAAAAGTGTTATGGTTGAGTGTACTTTTTGGACATGAAATAGCTCCTCGTGCATTACACTGCAGACATTCCACACCAGGCATAATGATATGACCAAACAGCCAACAGCATGAGATTGAGGCAGAAATACTTATTTGGGCTGTTCTAAGATGTGATTGACAATACCTCAAGGCAATGTCTGAAGAGGGCTGACCCAATGCCAACTCTACATATATTGTAAGCAACAAGTCTTGCAGACAGGTGTGGTGTCAACCTGGATATAAAATCTAAATTACTTGTCAGTGTGCAGTGGAACAAACATTAGAGACCACTGTAAAAAGGGTGGAGTTGCCACATCCTCCAGATAAGAATGTTAGAACTTGAAATATCCCTGTAATGTTGCATAATCAAGACCTTTTGTTCAGTAGCGGCTGCTACCGGATGGGGTGGTGGGTGGGTGGGAAGAACGAAAAAGAGAAAAAAAAACAATTACCTGGGTGGGGCTGGCCCCCTCTTTTCCTCCGTCCTCTTCATCTTCTAACTATCTGGAGTCCCAGCAGCAGGAAGCACCCGGGCTCCCCTAAGCCAATTACAACTCTGCAATGCAGCGCTGTGATTGGTCTAAGCGCCAATCTTTTAGCACTCAGATGGGGACTGGGAGCTTGGGAACGATCCCCATCCAGGCTTTACAACACAGCCAGTGGAGAACATGCAAAGTGTGCATGACTGTTTGGTCGGCCCACGACGGCCAGTCAAACCTTCATGCGCACTTACAGAGTGCTACCACTCCTACGCCTGCTTAAATGATAATAAAGTTGCGCAATTATCATTTTATTTGTCCTTTTTGAACTGCTGGGAGAGCAGTGGGGCGACGCTCCTCCGCCTTAGCGGAGGAGCTGCCACTGCTTTTCTTTAGGAGAAGTGACATAGTATGGCTTTTGCTCCGGTGTGAGGTGGGAGGTTGATAAAACTTCTAGGATTAAGCAATCCTATGCCTTTGCCTGATCTTTCAACTGAGGGTTAGCCCTGGCCATTTCCTGCAACCGGACAGAAGTGGGGGGAAGGCCTGAGCTGGTGTCAGGGGGGGGGGGCTGTAGTAAAGAAAGATGAACCAGTCATTCTTTCTGTTTTCCTGAATTTTAGATCTCACCCGGAGCAGTAATTGGGTGTTGCATTGGAGACGAAATTACTTCAAAATAAACAATTCTGAAAAAGTACTCCTCAAAAATAGCCATCGGACTTGAGATCAGGATAAAGCCAGGGATGTTTTGTGAAGTTGTGCACAGTTTACCGCGATGTAGCTTTGTACATTTCCGAGAGAGAGAACCCTGCTTTGTAAAGGCTGCAGAAACTGACCTGCACCTGGTAATGTTCAGAATGAACCACTCTGGGCAGGTGCTTTGCCAAACTGTTGCTTAAAGACGCACACTGCTCTAACCTGTGAGTGTAAATTCCTTTGACATCAGGCATTATGACTCAACTCTAACCACAAAGAATAAGTAGACGAGGAGCTATAAAGTCTTTACTGGTATTTACATGTATCAAGAAAAGCCTTTCTGTTGCAATCCACCTCTTAAAGGAGAAGGTAAAGGAAACCTGTGAATGTTGTTTACACAAAAAACATAACAACTTATAGATTCCAGGATTAGAGCAGAGACTTGTTCTGAGACTGGGTACAAATGTTGTCCTTCCCCACTGGGTCCTCTCAAAGATTGCTCTTGCCCCCTGAGCCTCAGAAGATTTCAGGCGCCCGCGTCACCCCTGAATAACATGCTCTCTGCCCTCTCTTTTCTCCTTGAATTAAAGTTCATTCATTTTGAAAATTGCTTTTCAGAGTGCCACCAAGGAGCGTGGGGGCGAGGGCTCCTATTTCTGTCTCCTTCAAGAGAGCCCGCAACTTTGGAAACGAACCAAGGCGGGCTGGTTGGAAATGAAATGAACCCGCTAAGGAGATAATTGTGTTTGTCTCGGCATGGGCCTGATATCAAGAAAAGAAATACGAGAAAGTCTGAAATTAAACTCAGCTGGATAACCTGCGAACTGTGCGACTATGAAGAGGCGGATAAGCGTGGAGCTCCCGAATAGCACACCGCTAGTAAATTTGCAAATGGAAATCCATTCAAAGGATCCGCTGGGAGCGGATAGAGGGATCTCTGATGGTGCTGGCCGCCTGTGGACGTCGCCACGGAGCTTGGACCGCGGGTCAGCGCTATCTCACAACGCGGCTGCTCGCGTCCCTCCACGCCTCAGCGTGTTTTTGGGAGCAGTCCAGAATCATTTTCTCAAATGGCTTTATATTATTCATACTTCTAATTAGGTTTAATTTAGTTGGGAATCATTAACAGCGCTTATCAGCTGGCTGCAGGCGTGCTCTCAGTGGGTCCTGGAAGCTGTGAAGTCTCAGAATGAGTTTCCTCACACATGAGGTAGTGGTTTGCAGGTGAGTAACTGATTCCCCCATGTGCCTCTTGAGGAACATGGATAATTCTTCTCGCGCGTTCATGAGCCAAGGTTGGAAGCCTTTCGAAAGTAACCTCGCTTACAAGAAGCGAGCCTCGGTTCCACAACATGTGAGGTCAGACAGGTGAGGTTCACCAGAGGCAGGTTTCATGACACGCCACACGTGGAGTATTGGATCACACACAGGTGATGGTATGTCGCAGGTTTACTAATGCAATCGGAACATGTGACCACAGACTCATCTGCAGACCAACGTTTAGAGAAGGTCGCCATTAGTACCATGGTTAGTACCATATTCCTACAGAATATACATTTTTGGTTGCCATCACATTCCCTTGATCCTTATCGAAACTGAGATGTTTGACTCCACAGCCGTGGAGAATTGGACAGTGCACATAACTCCCTTGAACTCACGCGGCTTCTGACAAAACACTGCGTGTTCCAGGACCACGCTCTAAGCCAGCAATCGATTGCGTGTCATGTTGACCGCATGGACCATCGTCTAAGCCAGCACTTCTGGATTCTCTAATACGTCACATCTTCTACCTTGCTCCATTTAAGATTATCAGTGGCCTCAGCATCATCCCAAGAGGGGGTTTGCAGGAGTTGATTTTAAAATGAGCAAACGATGGAGCTTTCCTTCAGCTGGATGGGAAGTGAGCTCGAGATTTGGTGGGTATGGTCTGAGGATGTGCGTTTGAGTGTGGACTATTTCCGGAACGTTGCAAGACTGAGGCATAAAGCTTCCTTACATTTTAGGTTTTTAGCTCCGCCAGACAGAGTAGGTGTTGAGGCGAGGTATGAAGGAGTGTTCAAGTGTATGCGGGCAGGTGGTCTTGTGTGTCCCTCCAGAGGCCGCCAGTCTAGTTAGGAGACAATAGGAGCGATGTGGTCTCATTTCTTCTTGTCAGCAAGGAGCCAGGTCGCAGACTTCAGTGCAACGTTCAGAGATGTGAGTTGAGATTTGGGTGGACTAGTGAGGAACACGTTGCTAATTGTGATTTTGTAGATGCCCTTGACCACCAGAGTTCTCACTGCTCACAGGCGCAAGAGTTCTCTTCTTGCTCCTGAGTATGCATCCTCACTGCCCCTCATCAGCAGAGTTCTCTTTGCTCCTGAGTATGCATCCTCACTGCCCCTCATCAGCAGAGTTCTCTTTGCTCCTGAGTATGCATCCTCACTGCCCCTCATCAGCAGAGTTCTCTTTGCTCCTGAGTATGCATCCTCACTGCCCCTCATCACCAGTTCTCTTTGCTCCAGTGTATGCATCCTCACTGCCCCTCATCAGCAGAGTTCTCTTTGCTCCTGAGTATGCATCCTCACTGCCCCTCACCAGCAGAGTTATCTTTGCTCCTGAGTATGCATCCTCACTGCCCCTCATCAGCAGAGTTCTCTTTGCTCCTGAGTATGCATCCTCACTGCCCCTCATCAGCAGAGTTCTCTTTGCTCCTGAGTATGCATCCTCACTGCCCCTCATCACCAGTTCTCTTTGCTCCTGAGTATGCATCCTCACTGCCCCTCATCACCAGTTCTCTTTGCTCCAGTGTATGCATCCTCACTGCCCCTCATCACCAGAGTTCTCTTTGCTCCTGAGTATGCATCCTCACTGCCCCTCATCAGCAGAGTTCTCTTTGCTCCTGAGTATGCATCCTCACTGCCCCTCATCAGCAGAGTTCTCTTTGCTCCTGAGTATGCATCCTCACTGCCCCTCATCACCAGTTCTCTTTGCTCCAGTGTATGCATCCTCACTGCCCCTCATCAGCAGAGTTCTCTTTGCTCCTGAGTATGCATCCTCACTGCCCCTCACCAGCAGAGTTATCTTTGCTCCTGAGTATGCATCCTCACTGCCCCTCATCAGCAGAGTTCTCTTTGCTCCTGAGTATGCATCCTCACTGCCCCTCATCAGCAGAGTTCTCTTTGCTCCTGAGTATGCATCCTCACTGCCCCTCATCACCAGAGTTCTCTTTGCTCCTGAGTATGCATCCTCACTGCCCCTCATCACCAGTTCTCTTTGCTCCAGTGTATGCATCCTCACTGCCCCTCATCAGCAGAGTTCTCTTTGCTCCTGAGTATGCATCCTCACTGCCCCTCATCAGCAGAGTTCTCTTTGCTCCTTAGTATGCATCCTCACTGCCCCTCATCAGCAGAGTTCTCTTTGCTCCTGAGTATGCATCCTCACTGCCCCTCATCACCAGTTCTCTTTGCTCCAGAGTATACATCCTCACTGCCCCTCATCAGCAGAGTTCTCTTTGCTCCTGAGTATGCATCCTCACTGCCCCCATCAGCAGAGTTCTCTTTGCTCCTGAGTGTGCATCCTCACTGCCCCTCACCAGCAGAGTTATCTTTGCTCCTGAGTATGCATCCTCACTGCCCCTCATCAGCAGAGTTCTCTTTGCTCCTGAGTATGCATCCTCACTGCCCCTCATCACCAGAGTTCTCTTTGCTCCTGAGTATGCATCCTCACTGTCCCCGTCAGCAGAGTTCTCTTTGCTCCTGAGTATGCATCCTCACTGCCCCTCATCAGCAGAGTTCTCTTTGCTCCTGAGTATGCATCCTCACTGCCCCTCATCAGCAGAGTTCTCTTTGCTCCTGAGTATGCATCCTCACTGCCCCTCATCAGCAGAGTTCTCTTTGCTCCTGAGTGTGCATCCTCACTGCCCCTCATCACCAGTTCTCTTTGCTCCAGAGTATGCATCCTCACTGCCCCTCATCAGCAGAGTTCTCTTTGCTCCTGAGTATGCATCCTCACTGCCCCTCATCAGCAGAGTTCTCTTTGCTCCTGAGTATGCATCCTCACTGCCCCTCATCACCAGTTCTCTTTGCTCCAGTGTATGCATCCTCACTGCCCCTCATCAGCAGAGTTCTCTTTGCTCCTGAGTATGCATCCTCACTGCCCCTCACCAGCAGAGTTATCTTTGATCCTGAGTATGCATCCTCACTGCCCCTCATCAGCAGAGTTCTCTTTGCTCCTGAGTATGCATCCTCACTGCCCCTCATCAGCAGAGTTCTCTTTGCTCCTGAGTATGCATCCTCACTGCCCCTCATCACCAGAGTTCTCTTTGCTCCTGAGTATGCATCCTCTCTGCCCCTCATCAGCAGAGTTCTCTTTGCTCCTTAGTATGCATCCTCACTGCCCCTCATCAGCAGAGTTCTCTTTGCTCCTGAGTATGCATCCTCACTGCCCCTCATCACCAGTTCTCTTTGCTCCAGTGTATGCATCCTCACTGCCCCTCATCAGCAGAGTTCTCTTTGCTCCTGAGTATGCATCCTCACTGCCCCTCACCAGCAGAGTTATCTTTGCTCCTGAGTATGCATCCTCACTGCCCCTCATCAGCAGAGTTCTCTTTGCTCCTTAGTATGCATCCTCACTGCCCCTCATCAGCAGAGTTCTCTTTGCTCCTGAGTATGCATCCTCACTGCCCCCATCAGCAGAGTTCTCTTTGCTCCTGAGTATGCATCCTCACTGCCCCTCATCACCAGTTCTCTTTGCTCCTGAGTATGCATCCTCACTGCCCCTCATCACCAGTTCTCTTTGCTCCAGAGTATGCATCCTCACTGCCCCTCATCAGCAGAGTTCTCTTTGCTCCTGAGTATGCATCCTCACTGCCCCTCACCAGCAGAGTTATCTTTGCTCCTGAGTATGCATTCTCACTGCCCCTCATCAGCAGAGTTCTCTTTGCTCCTGAGTATGCATCCTCACTGCCCCCGTCAGCAGAGTTCTCTTTGCTCCTGAGTATGCATCCTCACTGCCCCTCATCAGCAGAGTTCTCTTTGCTCCTGAGTATGCATCCTCACTGCCCCTCATCACCAGAGTTCTCTTTGCTCCTGAGTATGCATCCTCACTGCCCCTCATCAGCAGAGTTCTCTTTGCTCCTGAGTATGCATTCTCACTGCCCCTCATCAGCAGAGTTCTCTTTGCTCCTGAGTATGCATCCTCACTGCCCCTCATCAGCAGAGTTCTCTTTGCTCCTGATTATGCATCCTCACTGCCCCTCATCAGCAGAGTTCTCTTTGCTCCTGAGTATGCATCCTCACTGCCCCTCATCAGCAGAGTTCTCTTTGCTCCTGAGTATGCATCCTCACTGCCCCCATCAGCAGAGTTCTCTTTGCTCCTGAGTGTGCATCCTCACTGCCCCTCATCAGCAGAGTTCTCTTTGCTCCTGAGTATGCATCCTCACTGCCCCTCATCAGCAGAGTTCTCTTTGCTCCTTAGTATGCATCCTCACTGCCCCTCATCAGCAGAGTTCTCTTTGCTCCTGAGTATGCATCCTCACTGCCCCTCATCACCAGAGTTCTCTTTGCTCCTGAGTATGCATTCTCACTGCCCCTCATCAGCAGAGTTCTCTTTGCTCCAGAGTATGCATCCTCACTGCCCCTCATCAGCAGAGTTCTCTTTGCTCCTGAGTATGCATCCTCACTGCCCCTCATCAGCAGAGTTCTCTTTGCTCCTGAGTATGCATTCTCACTGCCCCTCATCAGCAGAGTTCTCTTTGCTCCTGAGTATGCATCCTCACTGCCCCTCATCAGCAGAGTTCTCTTTGCTCCTGAGTATGCATTCTCACTGCCCCTCATCAGCAGAGTTCTCTTTGCTCCTGAGTATGCATCCTCACTGCCCCTCATCAGCAGAGTTCTCTTTGCTCCTGAGTATGCATCCTCACTGCCCCTCATCAGCAGAGTTCTCTTTGCTCCTGAGTATGCATCCTCACTGCCCCCATCAGCAGAGTTCTCTTTGCTCCTGAGTATGCATCCTCACTGCCCCTCATCACCAGAGTTCTCTTTGCTCCTGAGTATGCATCCTCACTGCCCCCATCAGCAGAGTTCTCTTTGCTCCTGAGTATGCATCCTCACTGCCCCTCATCACCAGAGTTCTCTTTGCTCCTGAGTATGCATCCTCACTGCCCCTCATCAGCAGAGTTCTCTTTGCTCCTGAGTATGCATCCTCACTGCCCCTCATCAGCAGAGTTCTCTTTGCTCCTGAGTGTGCATCCTCACTGCCCCTCATCAGCAGAGTTCTCTTTGCTCCTGAGTATGCATCCTCACTGCCCCCATCAGCAGAGTTCTCTTTGCTCCTGAGTGTGCATCCTCACTGCCCCTCATCAGCAGAGTTCTCTTTGCTCCTGAGTATGCATCCTCACAGCCCCCATCAGCAGAGTTCTCTTTGCTCCTGAGTATGCATCCTCACTGCCCCTCATCACCAGAGTTCTCTTTGCTCCTGAGTATGCATCCTCACTGCCCCTCATCAGCAGAGTTCTCTTTGCTCCTGAGTATGCATCCTCACTGCCCCTCATCAGCAGAGTTCTCTTTGCTCCTGAGTGTGCATCCTCACTGCCCCTCATCAGCAGAGTTCTCTTTGCTCCTGAGTATGCATCCTCACTGCCCCCATCAGCAGAGTTCTCTTTGCTCCTGAGTGTGCATCCTCACTGCCCCTCATCAGCAGAGTTCTCTTTGCTCCTGAGTATGCATCCTCACTGCCCCTCATCAGCAGAGTTCTCTTTGCTCCTGAGTATGCATCCTCACAGCCCCCATCAGCAGAGTTCTCTTTGCTCCTGAGTATGCATCCTCACTGCCCCCATCAGCAGAGTTCTCTTTGCTCCTGAGTATGCATCCTCACTGCCCTTCATCAGCAGATTTCTCATTGCTCCTCTTCACTACATATTGCCCTTGAGTACAAGAGGTCTCATTGCCCTTGAACCAAGAGTTTGCATTGATCCTGCACAACAGAGTGTTGTAACGACCCTAAGTCTGGACTCCATTTTGAACCCGTTCAGTTAGCCCGTATAGCTTTGGCCCAGATACTAAACGTCCTTATCTTTCGAGGAACTAGAGAAAGAGTCACATCATCCCAACAATGATCTTGACAAACACGTAAGATGACCCTGATACAGGTTCCCTGTTATCTATGTCTCAAGGTCACACAATGGATGCATAAAATAACACATAGTCTGAATTGACGTACTTTTGTCATACTGGTTCAGACAGGTTATCTATCATAGGTCATATGACCTAGGTAGAAAGTCTACAATGTAGGTTAAAGGTCAGTGGTCAACCCTATAAAACCCTGTGAGCGACCAGAGAGGTCTTCGCCCTAGATAATCACAAGAGGTCCTATCAGACTGCCGTAAGTCTGCAGCATCCCTTCCTAGGCTGAGATTCGATATTGAGCCAATACCGAGAAAAGAGGAGCTGAGCCCAGCTGATGTGTCTGTTCCTTTCAAGGAAACACTCTCTCCTGGCAGAGGTCTGATAACCATAAGTATGCATGAGTGTGCAGTGAGCTGAATCTCAAGAAACTTTATAGGCACGTTAGCTACTCCATGCTACTCCATGCTTTCATAGTGTAGTGCATAGAAGTAGTATTTAGGGTTTTAGGTTGCTAAGATCATTTCGACCATATTAGAAATGTTCCTATTATTCCCCTTGTTAGTGATGTGCATTAGGGCTGTTTGAATTATATTCTTTGTGGTTATTACTCATGTACTAAGCGACATGATGAGACTTGGAATAAACACTTAAATAGTGTCTTGTTCTTAGTATTACTATTATTATTATTAAAATACGCATATAGCGGAAACTGTCAGGCATCCTGGTGCTAGCTATCAGAAACCAATCCAGGCATGTGTAGAGACCTAGGGCCCTATTTATGAAGGCCTTGCGCCGCCGGTGCGTCACTTTTTCCCATGTTAAAAGTGACGCACCGGCGGCGCAAGGCCTTCATAAATAAGGCCCCTAGAGATTATGAAGCCAGGGTTTCAGGACTTTCCTGAAGGCGCAGAGGTGGCTGATGGAGCAGAACAAGATTGGCACAGAAAATGCCCTGCCACCTATTCAGATTTACTTAAATTTGGGAACTTTAAGAAAATTGGCCTCAGCTGACGAAGAGATCTAGGTGGAATGTAACAATATAGTCTTTGTGAACGCAGGTGAGGCCCGATGTAATGGAAAACTCTGCACAGTGACTCAAACTGGATTTGTTTGGCTATTGGGAGCCACCGAAGAGAGCCCAGTGATGTTGGAATGGATGAGTGACGTGGCAAAGAAAGCGCATGTCTTGCTGCTGAAGCCTGTATATGATGCAGGCGCTGAACAAGGTAACCTAGAAACAGGGCATTGCCATACCCAGTCTGCTCAGCATAATGCTTTGCACCACAAGTGGGCAGAGACGTATTGGCAACAAAAGGGTAATATTTTACGAAGTGCCCTCATTTGGCCAATGTAAGTTGGAGGAAAGTCTATTGTCATGACTAGAGAGAGAAATCATTATCCATAGAGACTCCCAAATTTTGAACAGCTGTCTCAGTGATCGGAATAGAGCTATCCTCTGTAGTCAAAAGCCCACTGCCAAAGGACGCAAAAGAGTCATAGAAGCAGCTCTTAACCTCGCTCTCATCCCTGTTAAAGTTAAGAGAGTTCGCTCGAAGCCATTGCGAGATGTCTCACACACATTCATGAAAGGAGGCTAGTTGGGAGTTTGATGGGCAGTCCAGCGGAAGAATGAACTGTGCATCATCTGCATAATTCACAAACATTTTTTTATTTTAAAACAGACTTTATTAATTTTTCAAGTTGCATATAATAATCGATCTCAGGATTCATTAGCAATAAGTATAAAACGCCAACAAGCAAAAGGAAGCAAGTAATCACAATGAAAGCAATCCCTTCAGTTATAATTGTTCGGTATGTAACCGTTCCAACGCAACTTTTACAACGGACTACTTTTACAACGCAACTTTTACAACGCAGGATCCATTACAACGAATACCATTACAACGCATTTTTTTACAACGCAAATACCTTTACAACGCATACCATTACAACATAAGTATAGGTAAGTATATAATTATAGTAAAAATGTTATAGGATTGGGTTTTTGGGTAAAGGGGTATTTTTAGGGTTCAGGGCTAGGTTTGGGTTTTTGGGTACAGGGGTATTTTTAGGGTTCAGGGCTAGGTTTGGGTTTTTGGGTACAGGGGTATTTTTAGGGTTCAGGGCTAGGTTTGGGTTTTTGGGTACAGGGGTATTTTTAGGGTTCAGGGCTAGGTTTGGGTTTTTGGGGTACAGGGGTACAGGGTAATAATAAAGTAAAATTACATTTAAATTAAATTAAATTATATTAATTTTAATTAATTTACATTAAAAAAAATATTATATACTTACCAATATTTACGTTGTAATGGTATGCGTTGAAAAGGTATCTGCGTTGTAAAAACATGCGTTGTAATGGTATTCGTTGTAATGGATCCTGCGTTGTAAAAATTGCGTTGTAAAGGTAGGCGTTGTAAAAGTATGCATTGTAACGTCATACATCCCAATTGTCCATTACCCTCACTTGTGGGACAGGAGAAAAGCATACATCATAGTAACAGCCCAACGCCCAGCCCACAACCCCTTACTTATTGGCAACTTAATACAGTAGTTATCAATCCAGTAGGATCTCTTTTTTCAGTCGTTGTGTTCCCCTTACAACTCGGGTCCCGCCATAACCAAACCTCCCCCTCCCCCTAGGCATGTGGCTTACTATCAACCCATATATTTATGACCTAGGGTTACACCAGATTGTGAACTGTCCTCCGCTCTAACTAGGGTGTGCTGTTGGAAGTGTGGGTGAGGGGCATACAGGTGGTGGGCCCGGTCTGATGTGTGATCATCAACCAGGAACTGTTGTAGTGCCGGGTGGTTAGTCGCCACTGTCAGGGCCCTCTTTAACTAGGCTATCTTCCCTGTCCGCAACTGGGTGTTTCAGGTGCTCTACTAGCGCTACCCATGCCCTGGCTGCTTCCAACGTTTTCTCGCTCCCTTTTTGCTATTTACATTCTGATTGTTTCCTTGCATCCTGCCCATCTTACAAATTCTCTCGTCCATCTGGATATGTTGGGTGCACTCCTTGCCTTCCAATGACTAGTGATATCCCTTTTAGCCAAAACCATCCCCAAGACTAAAAACTTACTTTTGACCTTGTTCCTGGCCGTGTGAGGGAACCAGTCAGGGGGACAATACCCTGGAGCCGCCTCAACCTCCCGATCTGTTGCATTCGCCAAAACTGTAGTGACCACTCCCAGAAGCCCCTCAAGGTTGGGCAATCGCAGAACATATTGAACCCTGCAAAACTCTTCACTGATCCACTTCCTGCAAAGTATCTAAAAGAGTTCACACCGCTGCTTCTACCACTGTGGACCAAAATTATCAATACCTCTCTGCTTCAAGGACTCATACCAGAAAACCTTAAAAGTGGGCAGGTATCCCCCATCCTAAAGAAGCCAACAGCAGACCACATGGACTACAGACCAATCTCTAACATCTCAACGCTGGCTAAACTACTACAAAAATGCATACAGAAACAGCTAGGAAACCACATTGACCATTTAAACCTGCTCAACCAATACCAATCCGGCTTTCGCGCAGGACACAGTGCTGAGTCGGCCATGATGCACTAAAAATTCTAGATCAAAACGAAGCCTGTCTGCTAATCCTGCTTGATCTATCTTCGGCATTCGACACCGTCAAACATGACAATCTTCTGGACCTTTTGAAACATAGAAGGGGCCAATAAGGATCAGTTCTTAATTGGATTACCTCTTGCCTCCAAAATAGATCCCAAAGATTCAAGATCAATCAATCCTTATCTATGAACGTCCCAGTCGCATTAGGCGTACCTCAGGGTTCATCCCTCTCACCCACACTCTTCAAACCTTTCATGGAACCACTCACCGTAATTCTCAGCTTCTCAAACATCCAATATCACATGTACGCAGACGATACACAACTTTACTTAAAAATCACCTCTCTGGAAGACATAAAATCTCTCAACTCAGCACTAAAAAAAAAACAGATTTGGCTGGTGGAAAACCACCTGAAACTAAATACCCTCAAGACTGAATTCCTCCTAAATTCTCCACCCCACCAAGCTACCATCATTGAAGAATGGCTTCAACAACTAACAGCGCTCAACTGCAAACACCATATCATTGACTCAGCAAAGTCGATGGGATTAACAATTGACAGAAATCTAAACATGGAGAAACATATTGGTGCCGTAACAAAAGGAGCAAACATTCAAATGAACACCTTGAGAAAATTAAAACCCTTCCTTCCCGCAAATGACTTCAAACTGGCAGTTCAAGCACTAGTAATCTCAACAAAAGAGAGGGGCTCCTAAAGCCAAAAGACGTGGAGCACCAAATAGACTTTTAGTCAGAAAATAAATATCCTCTTTGACACAGTCAGACAGCTCAGTTACAACCACAGAATATACCCATACCACATCATCAGAGCATTAATGTGTGGGAAGTCTCAAATGCTAAAAGCAAATATTTATTTCATGTGATAAAAACAATTCAATTAACCCTTTCCGTGCTGATGACGGAACCGCTCCGTCATCAGGATGACGGAGCGGTTCCGTCATCAGGATGACGGAGCGGTTCCGTCATGGCCCGGCCGCCGCGCCTGGGCGGCGCGGATTACGCGCCTGCGCTGGGCGTTCTATTGAGCTGGCGGGGCCATGACGGATCCGCTCCGTCATCAGCACAGCTCAACTGAGGCTGGTGACGGAGCGGTTCCGTCACCAGCATGCGGCCGCCGCGCGGCCGCCCCGCCCCCTTAGTGCTGCGGCGGAATAGCCACTGCAGCGATGCGGTTAAGACAATTTGTGTTAAAAAGACTTAAAAAGAAATTTGCATATCTTATAAGTACTCAATTGTATACATTCAAAAAAGAAAGAACATAAAAATCAGACAAATATACAGTTCCACAATATTTATACACAAAAGCCAGAGAGAACAATGGACAAAAACAGTTCATATCATTGTATAGAACCACCAGTAACTCTTAGATTATCTGTCATATTTGAGATACTTTTCATTGTCTTTTTCATTAACTTGCAGATATCCTAGTGATTTGGTATACATATTTAACAAGCATCAACGCGTTCCGGTGGGTAGCAGTCTATTAAAACCACTTTCTTTAGGTGGTTTAACGGAGGTATGGTCCCTGCGGTATTTCAAGAAAAAGGAAGGAATCTTGATGCAACTATCCCGAAACTGGAAGGGATTTAGTAACTGAATTGTGAGGACCGTAACCATCTGTAAAATAGTGGGTAAATAAGAATTTACAGATAAAGGTTATACTGAAGATTGTGTTGTCTATTGCTTACAGATACTGACCACTCCATCTTTATCCCTATTGGAACGGTGTTACACTTGTGAAGTATACAGATTTTGAACCTTCTATCGGGAAACTGGACCAGATTTACTCAGCCATACGTCCCTAATAAAAAGCATCCGAGTATATTGGAGACTCTTAACAGTGGGTGTGTGTAGTAAAGGAAGATACACAGTCCAGCTGTATAGTTAAGTAATCCTTTATTGTAGTTTCCTTCTAGGATGGATGAGTAGGAGAAGATAGGAAGTATAAGTAAAACCCCACCAGGAGCAAGCTCTAAGCAGCTCAGCCTGAGTTGATCAACTGACACTGTGAGCCAGAGAGAGGCACTGTGAACCAGAGAGTCACCCAGGCATTCTATGATGTCATGAACATTCTATTCAGTGAAGAACAGCAGAGAAGTAGTTTACTACACATCCTCTTTCCTTAGGGAATGACAGAAGAATAGAAAGAAAGATAAACAAGATACCTCAAATATGACATTTGTATGAAAGTACAAAATGAAGTACACAGAAGAAATAATGCACTACATGTACAGCATGAGGTATCATTAGCATGAGCAGAAATACAATAAGATGCTAAATTTTAGATGGACAGAAAAGACAACTAAATATTGCTACTATATGCCTCATCCCCTTCCCTTAGGGTAACACGATGGTTTAAATGAATGAAGACCAAAGTAGCAAAGAAAGGTGGTCACGCTCACAAGCTACCCACAGAGTAAACACCCTGGAAAACAAAGACGAGCGTAGACACAGACCCTTGAGAGAGATACAACAGGGTAAAATTCACTCTAGGCAACTGGAAGAGTGTAAACCCCATGACAAGAATTCACCAGAGAAAAGTTCCCCTGATAAAGGTATGTTGACACTGAAAAATATGATAAAGCTCCACACTCAAAGTCCTACCAACATGAAACCCTTGGCCACGAATTCCAAGCAGGTAGACTTCGACAGATGCAGGGTGTCAAAATGAAACGATGTTTAAACAATCTCCACCAAAAATATGGAACAACTCAGGGTACTAACGCTATAAAATTACAACCTCCCCTAAGTAGGGTACACCACAGGATAGTCATCCTGGAAACTAAAATGGGTGTTGACTACCCACAAATACACAACCCCTCCTAAATAGGGTACACCACAGGATAATCAACCAGAGAACCAAAATGGGGCATGGACTACCTGCAAACACACAATCTCCCCTGAGTAGGGTACACCACAGGACAATAATCCTGGGAACCAAAATGGGGCATGGACTACCCGCAAACACACAATCTCCCCTGAGTAGGGTACACCACAGGACAATAAACCTGTGAACAAAAATGGGGCATGGACTACCCGCAAACACCACTAACTCACAAAAATAATAGAAATAGGGCATTGACTACCCACAAACATACAACACCCCTATGTAGGGTACACAGCAGGATACCCCCCCTGAGAACATGAATGGGGCATTGACTACCCACAAACACTACAGCATCACTAAATAAGAGTACAAACAGGATACATTACTCTCCCTTGAAACCCAAAACTACAACATCCCCAACATAGGGTACACCATAAGGTCCAACATCACCCTAGGAAACAGAAATGGGCATTGACTGGCACCACAACCTCCCCAAATAAGGGTACACCGTAGGGTTAAAAGAAGTTGCCCTACGAAACAAATTGCCCATGGTAGGGTATAACACAAAGTATTAAACACCCTAGAGAGAGAGTTCCATGTAAACTTTTCCATTAGAGTACCGCACATTTCCCCCCCCAAAAAAAAACACGCACGACTTTCAAAACTGAAACGAAGCTCTCCACAAACACACACAACAGGGTGAATCCCCCGACCCCAAAAAAAAAATGTAACACCAAGAAGACACTATGCCAACCAAGCGCACACTCGACCATGTAATAGGAAGCTAACTGCTACAAATGTAAATAAATAAATTAATTGAGCAGGCCCGCACTCAAAACATGAACAGAGATGTCAAGTACAACAAAAATAAATAAATATCTTGTGCTCCGGTGAGCGATCTCTCACCCGAGACCTTCTGTGAGACAGTCCGTCAGTTCCAAGAAAAAGACATGTTGTGGCGAGGGAAAATGAAAGTGAAGGACCTGGAATCCTCTCCGAAATAAACTGAAGGCTCCGATGATAACAGGAAGGCTGTTCTCAAAGGCTTCGCCGAAAGCTGGAAGACAGTACACAGTATTGACACCTGCGCCAGTGAGAGTGAAAATCCCAGACTTGCGTGAAGAAACACCTTTACACGACGACTCCAAATTGAGACTGCTCAAAACCTCAAACTTTATTGAAAAAAAACATTGTGGTTGGCAGGGCATGCATGCTACAATTGAAGGGCTGACTTCTCACTAACTTGGAGGGACCCGACAATCCCAAGATGGAGGCTCGTTCAAGTAACGTACACCGAGTCAATCAATCAATCATGCCATTTGTATAGCCCACTACTCACCCGGGAGGGTCTCAAGGCGCTTGGGGGGAGGGGTATGCTACTGCTCGAACAGCCAGGTCTTGAGTTGTTTCCTGAAGGCGAGATGGTCCTGGGTCAGCCGAAGGTGGATGGGGAGGGAGTTCCAAGTCTTGGCAGCCAGGTAAGAGAAGGATCTTCCTCCGGCCGTGGCTCTTCGGATGCGTGGTACGGCTGCGAGGGCGAGGCTGGTGGACCGTAGCTGGCGGGTGGGCGTGTAGAAGGTCAGGCGGTCGTTGAGGTACTTGGGGCCCAGGTCGTGGAGAGACTTGTGTGCGTGGGTGAGGAGCCGGAACGTGATCCTCTTGTCGACGGGGAGCCAGTGCAGGTTCCTCAGGTGGCTGGAGATGTGGCTGCGTCGGGGGACATCCAGGATGAGTCGGGCGGAGGCGTTCTGGATGCGCTGGAGTGTTTTCTGTAGCTTGGCTGTGGTTCCGGCGTAGAGGGCGTTTCCGTAGTCCAGTCGGCGGGTGACGAGTGCCTGGGTGACAGTCTTCCTGGTCTCGGTCGGGATCCAGCGGAAGATCTTGCGTAGCATACGCAGGGTGTTGAAGCACGATGAGGAGACGGCGTTGACTTGTCTGGTCATCGAGAGGGAGGGGTCCAGGATGAAGCCCAGGTTGCGTGCGTGGTCGGTTGGCTTGGGTGCGGTGCCCAGGGCTGGGGGCCACCAGGAGTCATCCCAGGCGGAGGGCGAAGATCCCAGGATGAGGACTTCCGTCTTGTCCGAGTTCAGTTTCAGGCGGTTGTCCTTCATCCACTCGGCGACGTCTTTCATCCCCTCGTGTAGGCAGGTTCTGGCGGTGTCGGGGTCTCTCGTGAGGGAGAGGATCAGCTGGGTGCCGTCGGCGTAAGAGATGATGTTGAGGTTGTGCTGGCGTGCAATGGCTGCGAGAGGTTTCGAGTGGCTCTAGGCGCGCTCTTGCGCCAAAAACGTCCAAAGTCAGCAAAGCAGGCAATAATCAAGACAGACGTCATAGAGGTTTGCACGGGAGCCGCTTTGAAAGAGGTAAGAGGCGCGTGCACCGCATGGCGTTTTGAAAGGCTGCTTGACGGTTTAACAGTGAAGCTGTAAAAGTCACTTACACACGACTGTAAGGCCCATGCAACATTAAAGTACGCCATAACACAGGAAAAGAATGGTGTAGACAAATGCAGTAACACAGGCCCAGTGTACATACCACTGCAAAACGTAACGTTGTTAACTGTAAAGCTCCTCCTCCTCACCGCAGTTGCCAATGGCTCCACAGAATACTAGCTTGGATGAGCACCCACAAAGTGCTCACTGCAGCGCTATCCTCCTCAAGTGCAGGTTGTCACAATCAGCCAATAATTACAGACTTATTAGGAGAGACACTGTGGAAAATTCAGGCAGACTCTGCTGGATGCTGATGTAGATCCAGATACAACAGTAATTCACAGAGGAAGTAAGGAAAGCCAACTGCTATACCATGACGCTTCCCATTTAGAATGGAGGCCAGATGAAATAGATAAATCCCACAGGTCTAAAGGAAGAGCGTTTCTGGAGAGACTTTTTCCAGACAGCAGCAGGATGACTGCAGGTTCTTGAGTAACAGACGCCCAGGTTACAGGCTGTCCAGGTGGAGCAGGACACTGGTGGGGTTAGCTGGAGCGTTACCTTTGGATTTCAATTGACGTGTTGAAAGTCCTTAATGTCTTTGATTCTTTGTCTTTTAGTTCCTTATTTCCTTAGTTGGCCTTTCTCCTTAGTGCACGCGTAGGTTTATCCAGTTAAAATCGTCGCCAAATTGTGGTAAAGGAAGATACACAGTCCAGCTGTATAGTTAAGTAATCCTTTATTGTAGTTTCCTTCTAGGATGGATGAGTAGGAGAAGATAGGAAGTATAAGTAAAACCCCACCAGGAGCAAGCTCTAAGCAGCTCAGCCTGAATTGATCAACTGACACTGTGAGCCAGAGAGAGGCACTGTGAACCAGAGAGTCACCCAGGCATTCTATGATGTCATGAACATTCTATTCAGTGAAGAACAGCAGAGAAGTAGTTTACTACAGTGTGTTTCAGAGATAAACCTGGAAAGATTATACAAATGAATAGCCGGGAGATACCAACAATCCTGAAGAAGGTGGTTTTAATAGATGGCCACTCACCGAAAGGCGTGACGGAAACTAGTGCACATTTATTTTTTGCTAATTTCTTTCCAGCGCAAAACTTGTTTTGCGCTGGAAAGCACTCTTTAAGTATTGCTCTTTTTTTATGTAGCGCAAAGCAGTGGCAAGCACTTTTTTGAGTTACTTTGCGCCGAGGGGGCGTTACATGGGTGATACATGGCCATTCCCAGGCAACCACCCACCTTTTGACACAAAACCATATTAACAAATATTTGTAAACATGGTTTTGCGCCAAAAGGTAAAGACCCTTCAAAAGAGGTGCTAACAGGAGAAATGCTTTGATTTCGCCAAGCTCTTCTGACTTTCCATGCGTGCTGCTCTGTGCAGCACATATGCAAAGTGGGAAAAGCTTTGCATCGTGCCTTGCATAGTATTTTGTACAGGAAGGGTACCCTTCCTGTTCTAAACCTGTGCTACACTCATGCACACACCCTAGCGCTGCGAAACTAATGTATGTGCATGGCGCATAGCAGCTGAAATCAGCACAGGCGCAAGGGAAAGGGGAGGAGAGAGCCATATCTCTGAACATATGGTGCTCTCCTGCTCCCTCCTTGTCGCCCAATGCGGCGCAGCCTTGCGGGGGGCTGCGCTGCGTTGCGCGACTTTTAAAAAAATCTCCCCCTCAGTTCTTGGCTTTGTGCTAAGGGCCTCCTCTACCCCTGTTGGCGCCAAAGTGCCTATAGAAGCTGGTGGGTGGGGGTTGAGGGTTGAGAACTCCCACAAACTCAAGACATTTGGAATAATAATTCTATATATTAAGCACTCCAAACATTCTGGCTATATTTTGTCTGTGGTAAAGTGTGCCAGGATAACAAAGGACCCTCCTTTCGCTGCCTAAAATCAACTTCTTCTCCCACCAACAGCTCGGGCAGCCATTTGCATTGGAAGAGTGTGCGACAGATCGCGATTGGTACGTGTAGGCTGCACTGATTAACGCGCGTAGACAGACTTCAGGGAAAATTAAATTACATGCTTTAGCTGTTTGGATACCCGAAAATAGCTGATTTGTAATCTGTCTGCATAATTGGTGCAGAGTGTGCTGAGCGGAGTGGAAATAATTGTAATCACACTGCACGCGACTAAAGGTCCATTCACAAGATCCCAAGCTGTAACAATCAGGCAGGGTCGTTATCTTCCTTTGTAAGTTTATTCGTGGCAGGACCTGGTGATGCTCCCTTGAGGCCAGCTCGGCTCATCGGTCCTCCAAGGAGCCTCACATCTGGGAAACAAAGGGAAACCTTCTGCAGAGACCTTCACCGCCTGTCCTCAAACATGAGAAAAGGTCAAAATATACACAAGAGATAGGAAAGCATCTTAAGTAGACAATGCCACACAGCAAAACAGCATGTGGCATCATTTTCAAAGCAAAAGCATCAATGTACCTTATCATCTCACCTGACAAAGGGCCTGGGGCCTCATTTATGAAAAGTGATGCATCGCTGCGTGAAAACAGCGATGCGTCACTTTTCACTGCACACTCCTTGCGACACAAATGACGCGTCATATTTAATGTATGACGCATCATGTCGCAAGGAGTTACAGATACGTCAGTATTTCTGACGTATCTGTAAGCGCAAAAGTGGCGCATTGCTGGAGTGTGTCATAAAAGTGACGCAACTCCAGCAATGCTCCCTTTCACATGGGGCAAGCCCCATGTGAAAGGGCATGCGTCAGTCTTACGCCTGCTGTGAGGCAGGCGCAAGATTTTGACGCAACGGCGTCCTAGAAGTGACTTCTACGACCCTTCCTTGCGTCAATATGCCCCCCGTGCATACATTATACCTGGCGCAGGTATAATGTGGCGCAGGGGTTTACAAAGTGACGCATCTACCTAGATGCGTCACTTTGTAAATATGGTGCAACAAGGCACATTATTTACGCTGCTGGTGCGTCACAAAAAGTGACGCACCGGCAGCGTAAAAGTAACGCACGGCCTCATAAATGAGGCCCCTGGTTTATATCTTGGTGGATGGGTTATTATTGTGACTGAGGGTTATAAAGCGAGGTGCTAACATCTTTAGTGCCATTCTTATCTGTAAACTCTGCCATCTGATTGGAAACAGTACGAAATACCCATCTTTTGTGTGGTGAACCCACAGATATTTGCTTTGACTGTTTTACTGGCTGTAAAATTCTGTGCACTTTACCCCTGCTAACCAGGGAAAAGTGGCTGCGCTCCCCCTTTCAAACTGTTCAAATAGGCAGACCCCTAATTGACATATTTGACTCAACTACAAGCAGGGCCTCATGAATTATACAGCAGGAGGGGGCCAAATTATGCAGCAGGGTTGAGTAAATTATGCGATAGGAAAAGGCAAATTATGCAGAATATTTTGTGATAGTATTACTTCATTATTTTCTCATTTTTACACTTGTTAACACTGTCAAAGCATAGGTTGCACCGCGTTAGTACGGGGTTAACACCCAAATAAAGCAATAAGCAACAGAAAGGTGACCAGTCACCCTTTGCAACTGGTGTGCCACTTCTGAACCGTTTGAGATGGAAACGAAAATTGTTTTGTTGCAATCTGCAGATTATGCAGCAGATGATGGATTATGTGGCAAAAACAGCAAATCCATAATTATGCAAAAAAACACCACAGCCGCACAATCCCATCCAGTGATCCTGACTACAAGTCATAAGTGCAGGGTACAAAGTGTACCCAGGGCCTGTAAGTTAAATGTCACTAGTGGACAGCAGCACCCATTGTTCCATCGATTATTGGTACAGTACAAACAGGACTGAGACCTCCCATTGGTAGCCTGACTGTTGCAGGTTTAAACTGCCCATTCAACCTGTCAAGGTAACCCCTTATGACAGGTCAAAATCTTACTTTTAAATATTTAGAAGTCATTCCTAAGTAGGATTCATTGACCATATGGCAGAGTGCATAGTACATCATGTAAAAGTTTAAATATAAATATATCCTTACAGGGTAAAAAAAAACAAAAGCTATCTTCCCAGCAGGAGGGTGTGAGCATACCCCCAAACCTAGGGCCTGGTGGCACCACTCGAAAAACCAGGTCTTCTGCTTCTTGCAAAATCCAAGAAATGAGGAGGAGGCTCTTATGTACAGTGACAGGTCATTCCACAGTGTAGGAGGGATGTAGGAGATAGCTCGATTACCATTTTTAGTCGTCTTCCTTCGTGAGATGTGTGCAAGAAGGAGTTCGGATGAGGGGAGGTGTTGGAAGGTTTGTGAAAGCAGATGTAATTTTTGAGGTATGCTGGGTCTGTGTTAGCTAGTGCCTTGAAAGTGTGGGTGAGGAGTTTGAATTGAGTTTGTTTGTGTATGGTGTGGGGTGATGTGTGTGCGGCCTGGGAGATGGAGAGTGAATCTGGCTGACAAGTTCTGAATAATCTGCAGCCTTCTGGTGAGTTTTTTGCTGATCCCGTCATAGAGGGTGTCCTCGTGGTCCAGCCTGTTTGTGACCGGGACATGTCTGACAGATTTTTGGGTGCTGAATGAAAGCCATTTAAAAATATTCCTCAGCATCTATCGGTGACGGTGTTGACTGGATCGGTCATGTCAAGTTTGCTGTCGATGACAATCCTGATGTTCATGGTGTGAGTGGTGGGTGTTGGTCCTAGCTTGGTTTTTCACAAGGTGGGGTCCCACGGTGAATGGCATTGCCGAACATCATGACTTCGGTCTTGTCAGTGTACAGCTTTAGGTAGTGGATCTTCATCCACTGTGCGATTCCAGTCATGCAGGCATTGATCTTGATCCAGGTACCCGGTGTCTGGGTCGTGAGGGAGACAATGAGTTATGTGTCATCAGACTAGGCAAAGAGGATGATGTCATGAAAGTGGATGATGCTGGCTAGAGGGATTATGTATGCGTTGAAGAGGGTCGGGCTCAAGGAGGATTACTGCCGAACTCCAAAGTTGAGGTTGCGGGTGTCCGAGGAGTATGGCTCCAGCCTGACTGACTGGGTCCATTCAACCAGGAAGGAACAGATCCATTGGACTGAGTGTCCTTGGATCCCAATGTTGTGTAGGCGTTGGATGAAGAGGGGGTGGGAGACAATAGCAAATGTTGCAGGATGATCCAAGAGTAAGAGTGCCTCCATGGCTCCTCTGTCCAGAGTCATGCAGATGTCTCTCGTAGTGGCGATGAGCGCACCTTCCATGCTGTGGTTGGGTCTGAAACCAGACTGACTGGTGACAAGAAGTTGGTAATCAGTCAGGTATTCTATGAGGTGTCTGTTGATGATGGACCTTGGCCGGGAATGGTAGCAGGGAGACCAGTCTGTAGTTGGTGACAGTTAAAGGGGCTGCAGATGGTTTCTCCAGTAATGGGAGGAGTGTTGCGTGTTTCTAAGCATCTGGGAAGGTCACAGATGAAATGGAGGGATTCAGAATGGGAGTGAGCGTGGTTCGGTTGAAGTCCTCTGGGGTAAGCATAGTGAGGGCAGGAGTCATATGGGCCCCTGAGTGGATGGACTTTATAGTGACAGCAGTTTCTACTGAGATGATTACGGGTTATGTGGCTAGTATTGGTTCTTTGGATAAGATCGGGAGGTATTTGGCAAGGTCTGTCGGGTCTGGTTGCAAGTTGAAGTTGCTGTAAATGTGTGCAAATTAGCCTTTTAGGGCCCCACAAGAAAACAAGTCTATTAACACTCATAAGTGGGCCTACATCAATACAACACCCTTGGGCGCTGAATGAGGTAGTACATGGAATACAGAAACCAAGGGTCTCTTATACCCTGTTTGTTGCTGCGTAAGCATGGAGACTCAAAGAGGAGGTACAGGCATATACAGATATAGTTATTGACTAACATGGGCAGACAAATATCACTAGGTCAGTGGCTCAAACAGTCTTTTTCAACGATGAAGTGTCTCTTTTCAGGGGTCGCAGCTGACATCGGGATGTACCAGGGATCGTATGGTCCGGGAAGACTTACTCAGGTTCTTCAGGTGATGCAGCTTGGCCTCTCTCTGTGTCCAGGATGTCACGCTGATCTTTCAGTGCAGCAGGTTCCACCAAGGCGGACGGCACCCTCTATAGTTGGTGGAGTGGACCCAGTGTTTCGATTGGTCAATTGGACTGCACAATGCGGGGAATAGAGGATGCCACCGCCACAGTGGCATCCTAATTGCAGGTGCGGGACCGCCGCACCACTGGCGGCCAGTCCCAGCACCGCTAGGGTGGCAGGCGGACGACAGTCTGCCAGCCATCCTAATCTGCCCCTAAGGGTCTTTTATACCCTGTTTCTTGCTGAGTAAGCATAGAGACTCAAAGAGGAGGTACAGGCATAAACAGGAATAGTTATTAACTAACATGGGCAGACAAATATCACTTGGTCAGCAAAGAGGAATGGGAAATAGAACTGCTTACTTCAGTTGGAATAGCCTGACAGTTACATTCTAAAACAGGTGCATTCTAGCAGCTACAGGCCTTTCTGAGCTCATACATTGCTCTGGCTTAGAATAGAAGGAGTTAACTAAACCTGATGACTCAAGCAGAATAGAAAGGCAGGCAACAGTGAAGAGGGTAGAATCACATGGCTAACACATGGCTAATGCAAATGGATGCCATAAACAAAATGGCTTCATCTTATGCTAACAGTAATTTCTGCGATTTCCACAAATGGTGGTGACTTTGTTGCTGACCAATTGAGAGAGATTGTTGCAGAGGTCCTGCAAGGGGGTGATAGAACTGAAGGAGGCTGCTGGAGGGGTAACATCTTTCACAATGGCAAAGATTTCTTTGTTTCTGTTCATGCTGAAATCAATGCAGACCACCAGAGCAGAGCATTTTTTAGTCTGGATCATTTGCTGGTAGCGATTTAGGGTGGATTTGATGGGCTGCCAGTCTGGATTGTCCTGGCTCATTCTCCATTTGCGCTCCAGTTGCTTGCAGTGGCGTTTCATCAATCTGAGTTCCTCTGTCTAATAACTGGCCTGTGGTGTGGATCTTGTCTGTGTTTGAGGGGGGCGAAGGAGTCAGCACAGGATATAATACGATTTTTGAAATTCTTGAAGGCTTTGGGGAAGCTTTTGTTGCATTCTGGTCAGTGGCTGTTGGGAGCAGTGCCCCAGTCCTTGTCAGTGGCGATGCTGTTTCAATTTACATGGGTTGGTCTGGTGGTGGTGAGTGTGCATTGGACCAGGACGGGAATGCTGAATTTGACACTGTTGTGGTCTGCCCAGAAGACTGGTGGGAGCTTGTCAACTCCGATGTTGTTTAAGTTGGTGATGCTAGGGGCCAGGAGGGCTCCTGTGATGTGGATAAATCGTTTTTCTGATTGGGTGAGGTGAGGCTTCCACTATCATCTATAAGTGCTCTTGAGTTGGTGTCGGCATGGTTTTTCGGGATGAAGTTGAGGTCTCCGAGTGAGATAATTGCCAGCATTGAGGGTGAATGGTGCAACGAAGTCCCTGATGGTGCCTGTAAAATTGGAGTGCAGTCCTGGTGGACTGTAGATGACAGTGCCCCTTAAGGTGAAGTTGGCAGTGACATTGAGCTTAAACGACAGGTGTTCTATGCTGGAGAATGACATGTCCATGGATGTGGTGCAACTGATGGTCTTCATGTGGATGATGGTAGTTCTGCCTCTGGGCTTGTGAAGTCTGTCGTTCCTGGCAATCTTGTAGCGGGAGTGGCTGTTGCAATGTCAGATGCTGATGCAAGGTTCAGCCAGGTTTCTGTGAGGAAAAGTAGGTCTGGGTCATTTTCGTACAGCAGGCCCCAGATCTCTGTGTTGTGTTTGGTGAGTGAGGGGGTGTTCAGCAGCATGTATGCAAGTGTAGAGTGTGTTGTAGGTGGTGCGAGGACTGTGTGAGTGTGAGATATGGGGTGTTGAGTGCTGTAGGTGCAAGTGTGGTAAATGTTGGGTATAGCTAAGTGAATAAAAACTTCCATGAAGCACATGAGACTACTCCCTCAGGGCTGTGTGGTGAGGCAAGGCCACAGCGTGTGTGGCACAGCCGTGGCTGAGGGTGCTGAGGGTTGTGATGGGAGGGTGGAAGAATAGGGTTCTTGGTGCTGGGGGCAGTGCAGGTGCAGATGGGCATGCCTTTGCCATGCCTTCGGCACCCCAGCAGCGCACCCATGTGTGTCCATCCAGTGGCAGTAGGACCTGGGAGGGAGAGGAGGAATGACGTCACCACCCAGGCAGATGGATGATGGAAAATTCAGTGATGCCAGTTCCTGTGCAGATGGATGATGGCAATGAGTCCTCTTGTTTGGTTTCTTCTCTTGAAGACAGTTTGGTGGGAAATCCAGTGATGCTACTTTCTGTGCAGATGGATGATGGGAAACTTAGTGATGTCACTTCCTGTGCAGATGGATGATGGCTCGCCTACTTAGTTCCAGCTGAGAGGACCACATGTTCCCCCTGAAACAAGTACTCAAGGATCTGCAATAGAGGTGGTGTACGTTGGATACCAAGTTGGTGGAGGCCATGTGCAACCTCTCCAGCCCACAATATAGACCATTATGTCCTAGTACCCTCCAGACCCAAGTGAGAGAGTTTCTGGGTCTCACGGTGTATTAAATGATACTTCTCAAGGTTGGTGGTACCATTGTGCCAAAATTGCTTGATTCCCTGAATGAAGCCATGTGATCATCATCATTTCTAAAGGCACCCTGACTTCAGTACAGAATTCCTAGTGGGGATGGTGCTTCAGAGCATGGCATTTGAGCTGGGACAGTTTTCTCTCTTCTCATTTAGTGCAGGACTCACAAATTGGTGTACCCATGATATTGATACGGGGGAAAGTATGCCTGTCATAAATTTGATTTACAAGCTGTCTGACAAAGCGAGAGCCAAGATGCTGGAGTTAGGGGTGATTACCAAAGACTGTCTCACCGGATAGCACCCAACAACTGAGGTTTTGTGTGTACTACAGGGGCACAAATTCAGTCACCAGGTCGGATGCTCTCCCCTTCCTCAGAGCTGACGAGCTCACTGATAGATTAGGGGCTGCCAACTTCCTCAGTACCATTGACGTGAAGTCAGGGTATTGACAGATAGTCCTAACTGCTGGGGCCAAGGAGAAGTCAGCATTCTCCACACCAGAGGGGCACTTTGAGGTCAAAGTTCTGCCCTTCGGGTCAAAGAATGCCCCTGCTATCTACCAAAGGTAGGTTAACTGGATCCTGATTGGGTTGGAAAACCTCACTGCTGCCTACTTAGATGACATTGCTGCCTTCAGTTGCAGCTGGGACGCCACCTGTACTACTGAAAAAAGTGTTTGAGGCTCTGCAATAGAGGTGATGTACCTGGAAAATGGAGTGAATGGAGGTGATGTACGGCCTCTCCAGCCCACATTGCAAGTCATTATGCCCTGGGAACCTCCCAAGACACAGACCCAAGTGAGAGCTGACTTCCAAGAAGCAACAAAAGAAAGTGATCTGGACCTAGGTGTGTCCAAAGGGGCTTGACACCCTGAAGGAAGCCATATGTTTCACACAAGTACTCAAGGAACCTGACTTCAGTAAAGATTTCCTTGTATCAACAGATACTTCAGAGCATGGCATTAAGGCTGTTCTTTCACAGCTGAATGATGAGAACTTGATCGAACCTATATCCTTCATCAGTAAGCAGCTACTACCCAGGGAGCAAAGGTGGAGTGCAATTGAAAGGGAAGCATTTGCAGTAATCTGAGCACTGAAGAAACTGAGACCATGGATGTTTGGGGATCATTTTCAGGTTCAGACAACCACAGACCCCTCAGATGCAAATGCAGAGTGAGAATCCTTACATTTGAGTGGGTCTATCGCCCTGCAGGGTGTGGAACAACACCCTGAGTCTAACCACCCCTATGTAGATGGCCTTTCTGGTTTTATGCCTTAGTGATGAGACCTCCCATGGGGGTAGGGTAGCTCTCACTGCCTTCTGCTGGGGGGACCCATGTAGGAAATGACCATTGTTTGTGTGGTGCGCCCACAGAGGTTTACCTTCACTGTTTTGCTGGCACTTTACCCAAACTAGGACAAACATGCACGTGCCCCCCTCTAAACTAATAGAATTGGCATACCCATAATTGGTATATTTAACTTAACTATAAGCCCCTAGTATATGGTACAAGTGTACTATGGGCTTCTAAATTAAATTTCACTACAGGACTGCAACACTCATTGTTCCACCCGCTATAGTGACAGTATAAACAGGAATGAAGGTCTACCATTTGTAGCCAGGCTGCTGCAGTTTTACAGTGCAAATTCAACCTGTCAAAATAACCACTTTAGTCCGGGCCAAACGTTCCTTTTAATCATTTATGTCACGCCTAATAGGCCTTATTGCCCATAAGGCAGAATGCATGGTACTTAAAGATAGGACATGTACATTATTAATGTTAAAGCTATGTTCACTTCAGCAAGGATGGCTGTTCAATGGGAAAACACTGGATCACATAATTACCTTTTATGAGACTAATTTTGGTTATGAAACAAGCAGAAATATAATTCAATGCCTCTTTTTGATAGTGATTCAAACCCCAATGTAATGCTTGAATCACATTTTTAATGATTATTGAGGAAAAGCTTTTTTTTTTAGAAAGTTACCTTTTCTCTCCTTAATGCTCGTGGTGGCCCATTTGTTTGAGCTGCAACTGTCATCGGGCAGCTGAATAACCCCCTGATAAGGTGTAAAAAATGCTGTCAGACCAGGACAAAGGCTTTGGGTGCGGGGAGGTGTGTCTGTTCTACTGACAGGGTGACCATCTGTGCTGTGCCCAGGTACCTGACAAACTTCAAAGAGGCCTACCCGGACACTGGTAAATGTTAGCTGACACATTAATAGGGCCTTTTTTGTCCCTCCAGCCAGGCAGGCACTAACACCTGTGGGAAAGGAGCTGCCCCCAGAACTGGTTTAGAGGGGTCATGCATTTCCCTGGCTATTCCTCTGGGGTGGGCACGCAAGCTCTGCACAGTGGAAGAAAGGTACTGTCATCTTAGCTCTCCTTAGAGAGGGGCTCTATGGGTTTGTTAGCAGTAGGGCGCACAGGATGTGCTGCAAAAGTGGGGAAGGCTACTTCGGATGAACATCTACCCTATTGATTTGGGAAGGGACAAGAGTCACCCCCGCCCAATGGTTGGTGCCAGGCATAAATTTGGCAGCCACAGCACACTCCTCAGAATGTTACTGGACCTGTGGAAGATCAGAAGACTACTAAACCTGCTGTTTGCAACCTGAAAAGATCCTCGAAGATTGGAACTGATGTCCTTTTTGTACCCAGGATAAGGAAGCTAATCTAAGGTTCATACGGCGGAACTCCTGTTCAAGCAACAGTGACAGAAAAAGCTACAAGAGGGCTTTGCTGTTATCTCTGAGCTGACTAGTTCAAACTAGACCAGCCCTGGACCCTGCTGGGGACTTCTGCTGGAATAAGTCTTGATCCCCAAGTGATTTTCCTGAGGTCCTGGTACCCTAGGCTATATCAAAGTGTACTTCTCCTAATATCTCCTGAAAATTGAGACTTGAAAACGTTTTGGCTCCAAAGACTTCTGGAGGAACAAGACCAACCTGTCAAGCCAATCTGACAAAAGTACGTTGGCGCGGGGCTGAAGAATCAGGTTGCACCACTCTGAACTTTTCTGAAGCAGCAAATCTGATTCAGCAGAACCTGGTGGAGATTGTATCTGGCCTCAATGAGCCCTGTTCAGTTCTGCATGCAGCCTTGCCTCGCTGGAACAATCTGAGCTAAAACAAACCTTCTCTGGGCTTGAAATTCCAATTTCTCCTGCCAAAGGTCAATGGCTTCAACAAGACCTTCTCCAGAGGATATCTGACAGCATGGAGCCCTCCTTGGCCACAGCCTGCTTAGGATGTTTGGGTGGGCCTTCAGTGTGTAAACCATTTTTCATTCAGAAAGCAATTAAAAACATGGCTCTGCCAGAACCTGCCTTGAAACTGTACTTTGCTATTGGTTGCAACCAGCGCTGGGATGCCTAACGGTAGCCATGTGCTATATCAAGTATGAATTATTAATAATAAAAATAAAAATAAACAGCAAAGACTACTCCTTCCCCACCGCCTACACACACTTAGAGCAGCCCAACGAAGTTTGGCCATGTGTCCGCCTGCCCAATTTATAATAGACAATGCCCATCTCTGCCATGAAAAAGTTGACTGTAAGGGTCCGTGAAAACTTATAAATGGCCCCTATGCATTGGATGCACTCTCCCATGGTGATGGGGGTCATTGTTTCTTTATTTTCAAAATCGAAAATCGTACTTTGGGTTTTTCATTTTGAAGATTTAAAAAAAAAATGTAAATTTGACGGACTGCTTCTTGATATTGACGGAGCCATCCATCAAACTTACAGTGCATTTCCAGCAACCGCTGGGGTAGCAGTACCTGAAAATGCAAGAGATGTCCACAGGGGCAGTGGATATCTCTAAATATAGTAATGTACGGCGGTGTGCAGACAAAATATCTAAGGGACTATTAGGATGGCGGGCAGACTTTTGTCCGCCCACCACCCTACCATGCTGGGACCGGCCGCCAGTGGTGCGGCGGTCCCGCACCGGCAATTAGGATGCCACCGCCATGGTGGCGGTGGCATCCCCCATCCACAACATTGTGCTCACATGTTAAGGTTTGTACAAAGAACATAGCTCAGCCTCACACTGTGTCATAAGAACATCTTATAGTCATGGTATGGTTGTGTATTTTCTGGAATAGTTGTTACAATTGCCTTTGTTTAATTTTTAATATGTACACTATCAGTAAGGCTCCATTGTTTGTACTAAAATCTTAGTGGATCATTGTATTTACTTATGCTTGTTTTATGTTGCCCCAGTCATCTGCACTAAAGTCTGGTTACAAACATTGTACTTGCCTGTGCTTGTTTCTAATATGAGAATGCAGGGCGCATTTGTTTAAAGGTCACGCTGTCAAGCCAAGAACTTATTTTCATAATCTGCACCTGTCTGGTTAAGCAGTTAAAACATGTGAGCCACGTTTCTCTTCCCTCTCCAACTGAAGAACCCCACCCTTCAAGAACTCTATAAAAGCCCTTAAAACTCAATCACTCTGCTTGCGTTCGTTAGCCCTCTTCCTCATCTGGATTCCAGTCTTGTCTCCGCGTCCTTCCTACAGCGAGAGGGTCGCTTCTTCGGTGTAGTGTAGCTCCTATTTTCCCAATAGGCTCTGCGCATTGGAATAGTACCTACAGCAGTAAAGGCCTAGACCAGACGTTAACTAGGTCTACTACTGTCGATACTAGACTTAATTTTTGGGTTTGCCAGCTAAGCTCAGAGTTCGCTAGAAACTTTCTCGAATGTTCAAGGAAGGATTAACTCCCCTGATTAGACAAGAAGGGATTTAGTTTCTGACAACCATAGAACATGACAACTTTGCTCTCCCCTAATCAAGAGTCAATCTCAAGAGTCGTGTGAGCACAAGGCAATTATTTTACTCAGTCAGTACGTGCATTCTTAGTCTCATCAGAATGTAGAGAAAAGGAAGAGACGGGCGTGTTCAATAAAAGGTGTTATTTATTGATCAGTCTCTTTTCTCGTACAAGAGAAATGGATCGATATTATTGCAATACTTATTGTTAAGTAAAGTGCATACATTAGAAGCAATAGTATAAAATAATACTGTAAAAACACTGATATGGTTTCTGAGCCATATGATGTTTAAAATGATTAAAATATATTTACATACACATATACATTTGACTAAACGTACTCAACTGGTGTTTCTAAATACGCCTACCCCGTGTACCTGACCTAAGTCTAATGCGTGGGCGGGAATAGAAAGTTACAGTTTAAGTTAAGTTTGTTTTTGCCAAGTGAATAACTAAAGAATTCTCTGTGAGGGGTTATTCAGTTCTGTACCTGGAATTTAGGATGGATGAGGAATGGTATCTCTTTCTCTGCTCTCGATATTCCAGGCTGCCTGCGAGGGCTACCCGGAAGCGCCGGTGCTGGGTCTCTCGGCTTGAGATAGCAGCGCGTCTCTCAGCGCGTCAGGAAGGCGGGGCTGTTGCCTGCGGGGTCTGCTTCTGCTCTCGGCTTCGGCAAGTATGGCTGCTCCGTCTTGTCACCACGCGTGTGTTTGCATAGGGCAAGGTCGGCAATATTTATACATTAAAGGTGCCGGGATTGACGTAAGGATGGACATAGGTACGTCAATAAAGATGTCATACGACTTGCTCGTTAGCACATTCTTTACTAAAGTTCTCTGTGAAATCAAAACAATGGCCGCACGGATTATCCAGGTTGTCATAGGTTTGATTTGTTATGAGAACGTCGTATGCCTTATCAGGGGCTGGAGGAATGTCGCTTGTCTAATTAGATCTCAAGCGTTATGACCTAATCAGATAACACGTTCCTGTGCCGTAGTGTGACTGCGTCAGATAACGGTATCTGCATCATGGGGGTTTTCTTGCCTCATGGGCTGACTGTTAGTTAACTAGCTAGGTAGTTTAACCAGAATAGGGTCAGGAATAGGGGGATCGATTCAGAACCTATAGAAATACACGACACCCACTCCACGCTAACTATGGTCATATCTACTAATCTATGCATAGTATAACATAGTACAACATACTATAGAGTATAGTGTATACCTTACCACCCCAAAATACATAAATGCATTTTGAAATTTTCAAATATACTGAAAAATTGCAGTCATATATTGTATGCACTTAAGCTATGAATTAAATGCAAAAGTAAGCACGCATTTTATGCATTATTGCTTGTTGGTATATGAGAAATACACATGAAATGGCTCTTAATATGGCTATACAGAAAGAAAAGTCGAAACCATTTCATCACATAATATATTTTGTGAACATACCAGCGGGCAGCTAAAGTCTATATAAAGTATCTAAAAATAGAAATCTTAGTTCTCTAGGAATAGTTTCTTACTTTAAGCAGAAGATCAGTGTCCCGGGGAAAAAATATATAGAAAAATATTTTAAGGGCTTGCTGAAAAAGGTTGCTGTCCGTGAACTGGATTGTAATTGTTCATGTGACTTTATTTTTAAAGTTGAAGGCCGAATTCAGGGAACGCCGTGTGCGAGTTTACTCAAAAGTCTCTATTTCTGTTCCGGAGAGAACATCATATCATTCAGGCTTTCGAAAAAACTGTCAACAGCTTCATGGGAAAGTTCCTCTAAGTCGGAAATAGGGGTAACCATGCATTCGTGCGCATGATTGTCTCCATTGACATTCTGATTTGCATTGCTGACAGAAGGTCGTACCTGTTCGATGCTGCTTTCATCTTGAACTTCACTACTCTTCAATCGCAGTGGTGAAGATTCCAGGAATGCCGTCATCAGAATTGGCAGCCTTTGAGGGCAGCACAGTGCGTGAACCTTGGTAGGAACCAACAGTGTATCTGCATCCACCGGCGCATCCGATTGTAGCGTCAGACAGGTGTCTAACACGCATTCTTCTCCGCATAGCAGACACCTTAGTACAGGTAAAACACACCTTTGCCACATTGGTCGAAATGATAGAAACCAAGTCATGTTTAGGTCTCTAAGCCGGGAGAGTCCCAGGATTTTTGATATCCGGTCCCGGTATCCAATGGCTAGGATCGTATCTTCCATTGTCGCGAGAGTTTGATCTGTGACATGGGTTGCCATAACGAAAAATAAGGACTAGGAATAGGATTCCTGCAATTAGTCCTAGGATCAGGGGAAGTCCGCCAAAAATCGAATGGACGAAATCTGGAAAAATACCCAGTATGGCTTTGAATGGTGTTAATGCCATCGAAAATACTGTCTTAAATACCTTTGAGACCCCAGTGGTATCAGAAATATTTAAGATTTCGCTCAGGATTTCCGCGAAATGTACGGGGGAATTAGTTGATAATAATGTATGTATCTCTGTAGTCGTCCTTGCGACTTGTAGATCATACGTTTCTTTAGATGACGTGAGCCTTGTAGGCGTCTGAAGAAGCACTGTTTTCATTCTGCTTAAAGTATCTATTCGAATAGAAGTAATTTTCAAACCGGGCCATGCCCTTGCCTCCCTGTCTGGAAAGGAGCTGGGGAACAAAGAACGTCCACAGCACTTGACCTTCGCCGTCGTAGTGACGAGATAAGGAGTCCCGGGCATAAGACTACAACATCTGCGGTCTACAATAAGAATGTAACTCCCATTATAGAGTCTTTGAAAGAATGGTTCTATTTCAGTTGCAGGTGCGCCTTGCTGGTGACATGAAAGGTTGTATGAATTCCCTTCACAGGCTCCGTGCAAACTAATACCGTTACACAGAAGCGTGCCGCTTAGTGACATAGCACAATTGTTGCCACTAAGAAACACTTTCTGTCCTTTGTTACTGACACATGCATGTGAATAGGGCAGGTTCCAAGTTGTTTTAAGGTACCCCTTTCCCAATTTCTCGTACATGCCAGCCTGTATATATTTTTGGCAGTATTGAAACCTGAAGGTTGAGATTGGAATATTTATGATTCCGTGGATTATCCATTCACTGACAGGTCGTTCTGACATTGTCATTGGTAATCTTTCTAGTTTTTCAATGCTCAAGATTGTATAATCAGCACCCTTCTGCGCCATACCGATTTGTCTATCAGTAAGGTTAAAGATTTGGAATAGTGACGTTGTGTTGATTAAACGCCAAGGCACGTAGCCTGAACGCAGATTTTGTAACGTCCAGCCAAGCTGTACAATAGAACGCAATTGTGACTGTCCATGTTGTAATAACAGTAAGTCTTGCGATAATATATCGATTGCTGAAGACACAATGCTGTCCAATGAAAATATTCTGGAGGACAGAGTCATTAACCCATTGTCCACTACAGAAAGTGATTTTTCCAAATTAATACGATCAATTTCACGTATTCTCTCTGCTGTCTCAATTTGAGTAACCTTCCAGGCCTCATTGTATGCTGCATATACAGAGGCTGCTATGAAACGCTTATGACGCTGTTTGCGTGGTCCCAGTATGAAATCACGCAAGTCAGCACCATCAGTAAGTAAAGTTAGGTGTTGCTTAATTTCAGGCAGTGTGGAAGTTTGTAGCCATTGAAGGCATAATTTGCCCACACTGTAGGTTGTTATTATCCCTGGGTGATGTCTTTGGGGATATCTAGGGTCTGGCCTGGTCATTTTGAAACCCTGTGTTTTATTCAGGAATCTATCTTGACAGTTATTTGTATCTGTGGGCCAGATCAACCATTGTTTCCAATCAGGATGTGTTCTGTTTTGGTTAAGTATATGGTTTATGTCTATTTCTTCATCTGTTTCAGAGCTATTGCTAAACATTGTTGGCTTTGGAATAGACAGGTTATTTAAATCTTTGATTTTGGCTAAGCCAAGACAGGTGGTTTGTTGAACAGTGTCATTTAAAAATATCATTTGTTCTGGGATCATGCAGGCTCTAAACAAAGCTTCTAAACCCTGTACTTGCCATTCTTTTGTACCCCAAACACTTTTCAAATCAACATTTTTGTCCCAATAATCAAATCCAAAAGTATTCATCTTTTCAAAGAATGAATCTGAATATATCAATTTTGTGTTGGTTATCATGGTTTTCATCCCTGTCTTGTTTGACAATTTGTAATAAAATGTTTCAGCATTAGTTATGTTAAAACCTGAAAAATATGAATATTTGTCATAAACGGTTCTAGAGCTCCCTTTTGGAGGTGTAGCACAATGTTCCCATTGATTATAATTTAAAACATTTCTAGGTTGTGCAGATTTATGCAAGAAATGGTTACCATAATGGTTATAGCAATACATAGTATCATAATTTGTAGAACCTTGCATATAATCATGTTTTGTAAATTTAGCAGACATTACTAAGTCAGACATCATATTGTTTATACTTTCAAAGTCCCAATCATCAGCAAATGAGTTTGGTTTTGCAAAGTCACTCAAGGAGATCTTGATTTGGTGTGGATATTTCAGGATCTCGACCGGACCATAAATTTCATAGTCAGTGTTGTCCCAGGCTACCCCACCAGGTATTGGAATTGCTGTGAAGTTGGCTGAAGAAAGTTCTGAAGAAAGTTCTCTTTTCTCGACGTGTGAAGATGTGTGTGGTTTGAGGACCAAGTTGATGTTCTGACTTGCTGTGTCCATTTTAGCATATTTTCCCTCAATGAAGCGTCCCAAAGTAAATACCATGATGAGCCAAAGTATGAGGATAAATGCACCAAAACCCACCCAAAATTCAATCCATGGAGAAATCAGATATGTTTCTTTTAGTTGTTTCAAAAGTTCCTTTGCTTTGTCTTTAAAGGATTTTGATGATGGCTGTGTCTTTTGTTCGCTGAAACCGTCAGAGGAATCATCGAAGTTGATGAAGTAACCAGATGCAGTTCTATCAATTGTTCCAATTGGTTCAGGATTTTGTTTTTTTTGCATTTTCACTTGGTACTTCAGTATAGATTGGTGTCTCTCTGCTAAATGTCTTTATTTGGGTTTTCAGAGGTCTTAGTTCTATTGCATTGTTGCATAGTCCTTGTTGTTCTTCTGTAGGCGTTTCGAATGTGATGAGCCTCTTTGATAGGACCTCTGTACTGGTAGCAAACCTTGGTGTTCTGCTACTTATTGGGAGTCCACTTGGCCTACTGTTTGTTATCGGCCACATGTTGTGGTTTTACCAGGTCGATGGATACAACTCGGTTCTCCTTTTTTCCAGCAAGTGGCGGTAGTACAACTGATCTTGTCCCGTTGACAGACAAGACAGGAACTGCTTTTCTGTAAGAAGGCCCAAATTCCTTCTTTACCGCGATCTTCTCCCTGACTAGATCCCCGACTTTTGGAATCCAGACCGGTCTTGCTGGGACAGGTGGTGATTCTTCAGTGGTTGTTGGCTGTTGTTTCAACTGTATGTTGCTCAGGTCTTTTCTTGTTTTGTTTAAGTCCTGCAAAATAGCCAAACGGTCTTTGACATCAAAGGTTTTTTCTATTACCACTGAAGTCTGACTATCAAGGTCAGAGATCAACATCCTAGTTCCGAATAATAATTCGTACGGACTGAATCCCTTTCAGAGAATTTCTTGGCAAGTTATTTAGACTACGTTGGACACTTATTAGATGTTTGACCCACCCAGCTCCCGAACCTAATATCCTTTCCATTATAGATTGCTTTCTGCCTTGGTTTTTTCTTTACACCATCCCATACCCTCAGGAAGGAAGTGAGAAGATTCCCGCTGGGCTGTGCTCATTTGGCCATGTTTCCCCCCCAGGCTGGATTGCCTGAGTGAAAGAAATGGTCGAACGTAGCATGCTCTTAGCGTATATGCCATTTAGACTCGCAAATCTTGTATAACAGTCCGGACGTCAGCCGAGTGCTGTGGATCTACATTATAAGTGGAACTAGCCTGTGTATGTTAATCGCAAGCCATTCTTTTTGCTGGTAATATTATCTGCCTTGATTCGACGAGGTATTAAACTGCTTCTCTCCCCTCTGCGATCTCTGTTGCAGTTTGGGCAGTTTTTTACAAACATGGTGTAGTGCAGGCTCATGCCTGGCCACCAGTACCGTGATTGTAATTCTTCCAGAGAATCTTTTAATTTAAGGTGTCTGTGGCCCTCGCCCATGTGTGCGTCTGCGATTAACAAGTTTCTCCTGTCCATGTTTGGAATCACTCTATCCCCCACTCCAGGGATTCGAGCAAAAAGGACGGAGTTTGCATCGATTATGTATGTATAATTGAGTGGATAATTGATCGGTAACGCTGAGCAGTCGCCTTTTGATGACGTTTTCACCGCCAGCAATGTTTCGCCGTCAATGTATTTTAATGTACGCTTTTTTCGATCTACGGGTGCCGGTTTACCGGCTGCCGCTGCGGCTGTTTCAGCCAATGAATTCCCTACAACGTGAACGCCATCACGCTGGTGACTCAGTGAGTGTGTCACGTGAGTCTTTGGTAGTTCTTTTTTCAAAAGAGCTACTTGTTCCCAGAGCAGTCTCTGCTTTATTGGTGCATCTGTGTCATCTTTGTAACCGTTCTGAATCCATGTCTGCAAATCCTTGTTATATGCTTTGACGCAGTAATATGAATCTGACACTATAAGTGTCGGGAATTCGCGATCCGCATTATCTAGCGCCATTTTCAAAGCTAATATTTCAGTTTGTTGTTCTGAATTGGTTTCTACTGAGTGTGTCTTTGTTAATAGAGGTCTTAGTTTACCTCCGCGCCAAACTTCTTTTGTAATCTCACATGTGGGATTGTATGCATGTTCTCCCCAAACTGAGGGTTGAGCATGTCCGTCTGTATATATTACACAGGCGTAATGTCGTAGAGGCAGAATGTCGATTGGCAGAGGATACGTCTTTTCATATTTTAGATTTTCCAATTCTTCTAGTTCTGGATCAAAGAAGTAATATACTTTGTCCGTTGTGATTGAATTTACCCATTGTAACCATTCTGGATCCAATGTTGTTGTTGGTAAATTACACAGTGTTGTTAGTGCCTCGAAGGCTGATTCAGCTGTTCTGACTGTGATATGTCTACCATCAGCTATGTCTTTTTCTTTAGCTATTGCGGTTTGAACTTGTTGAACCATTTTTCCTTTGTTGTTGAATCTCTGTTCAGCTTTTGTGTACAAATGTGATTTGAATGCAATTGGTACCTTTTCTCCCTCATTAGAGGTTAGGTATGTGAATCCGCATCTCCCTGGGATGACTCGGATCACAAGGTTGCGTGTACTTTTACGGGTTTCTAATTTTGTTTTAATTAGCATGTCTGTTTGTAAGGATCTCAAAATTTCTGTGTGTGCTTGAGTCCAACTGGATCTTTTAAAGTCTGGTTTAATTAGATCATAAAGGGGTTTGACCCTTTCTGCGTAATTTGCAATATATGTTCTTCCGAAATTTAGGAAGCCTAGAATTGACTGTAGGTTTTTTAGTGTTTTAGGAGCTTGGATTACGGCACATTTCTCTAGGAAATTGTCTGCCAGGCTTTTACCTTCACTTGATAACTCATATCCTAAGAATAGGACCGTCAGATGGGCAATTCTGGACTTTTTGAAGTTGAATTTGTAACCCTCTGCAGCGAAACCAAGTATTATGGTGTTCACTCTTTTCAAGTGAGTCTCCAAGTCATCATCTGTTAAGTAAATGTCATCGACATAAGATAATGCTTCATCATCATATAGTTGTAGTAATTCTGTTACTCTCGCTGAGAATACCCCCGGGCTGTTCTTGTACCCCTGGGCTAACCGACAGAATTGTTTTTGAGTGCCATTTACTGAGAAAGCTGTTAAATATCTGCTCTCTGGTGCTATGTTTTGACAAAAGAATCCATTGGAGATGTCCAAGGTTGTTTTGTATTTTTTGCGCACTATGTTGTTCATTAGTGCAGCACTGTGTGAGTTTTGCACTGCAAAGGTTTTGCAACATGTGTTAAGGTGTCGGTAATCCAAAACTAGACGATATGAGTTGTCTGGTTTGGCGACCGGAAACAAAGGATTGTTCATTTGTGAGGTGCAAGTTTCAATCACCCCCTGGTATTCTAGCTGATCTAGTATTTCATTTACTTGTTTTTTAGCTTCTTGCTTAATTGGGTACTGCCTTTGTGCAGTTGGTTGTGATTTTAACTGGACTTTGTGAGGAGGAGAATCCTCATCCCATCCTACATGATTTTTATATAAAGCAGGTGCTAAGGCCACTGCCCACTTTCTAGCAAGTGTATATTTTTTATGAATCGGTATTTGATTCGAGAAGGCAGGCATAATTACTTCTTCGCCATGAGGGCACTCCCTGACAAACTCTGGTGGCCAGTCTTTTTCAGCTAGAAGGATGTCATAGCCTTTGGAGAGGTTATCCCAAAATAGTCCCCTAATTTTCCTAGTCTTATCTCCCTCTATACGTAATGTTATCTCGTATATTTTGTGGGGCTTGCTAACTCTGGTATCTGCAGTTTCCACTTGAAGGTATTCATTCGTGTCCACTGTCTCCAGATGATTCATAAGGACTTTGCGAGCTATGCTCACCTCTGCTGCGCTGTCTAGCATTGTCTGAGCCCACTCTCCGTTTTTCAGTTGTGTCCTCAGTATTCTCGGCATTTTTAACTACCTTGATACTGGCTACCTTCTTTTTTGGAAATTGTGATTTCTTTTTCAGTTGAGCAGGTTCCTTGTCTTTGGACTTGGCGTGCTCTTCTGATCGTCCTCTTCTTTCCGATTTCTGCGAGGATTTCTGAAAAGATTGAGAGGGACGTGTATCGATGTCTTGATATCTATCAGGTTTTTTAATATTATCCCTATTTCTAAGGTTATATCTATTCCCAGAGGGGTCACTCTGGGGTGACCTTTGTCTCGGGTTTGGAGATTTCTCTCTTCGCCTAGGAGACCTTCCTCTGGACTGGAATTTCTTTTCTTTAGGATTGGATTGTTTATTTCCATCCCAGTTCTTTTTTGGTGAATTATTATTATTATTAAAAAACATTTTTTCTGGACTTGTAGTCAGTTGCGGTTTTACTGGTATTCCACCTAGACTATCTCTGCCTAGTTCTTCATAGGATTTTTCTATGATTCTGGCAATTTCAGCTGGTTGGTCTGCTATATCTGTCTCTTTTAACCTCTGGCGGATCGCCACGTTTGCTGCTTCACCTTTTATGTTGGCTAATAATATAGCCGAGACCTGCTTGAAGTCTTTCAGTAATTTCATACCAAGAGTTAAAGCAGGTTCTGGACCGTATTCATCTTGAATTTGTTTTAGCACATCTGGTATTACCGAAATGGATGGAACACCGTGCGTTTTTGTATAGATGGAAGCAAAGACTGTACCCCAAGTGTCACAGTCCTCAATGTGTGGTGCGATTCCCATTGGGAGACATATAGTCAGAATCCTGTGTTTTTCCAGCGGGGTGGTGTCAGGAAACACCGCCTCTATTTGGGTAATTTTCTGTGCCAACCAGAATGGTATCTGTTCCCGTTTAGCTGGAACTTTACCTAGGCAGGATTGGATGTTCTGTGGTGTAATTTTATTTGTGTTCCCCTGGTGAGGGGTCAGCTGTGGAAGTTTAATCGCTGGCTGAATTGTTGAAGTCCGCATTACATACTGAACTAATTGTCTGTGAATTTTTAGTAGTTGTTTTAGCTGTATTAACAGCTCTGCTGCAGGCATTCTTTCGATGTCTGGATGTGGTGTGTATCCGGCTAAGACCGGCCACGTTGCTCCTGGTCTTCCTAAAGGACCGAGCCTTGTAATGTGATTGTTATGTATTAGGGCGCCATCAAATAAGAGCAAATGCTCTTGGAATTTGAGTGGTACTTCCACCTCCTCGAAAGGAGTGTACGTTTCAGGAGGTTCCTCTACTTTGTAATAGTGGAAGTACTTTGTTACAGCATTTGCTGCTGGAAAATGTATCCATGTATAGTATACCTCTGTCTGCCGATATTCGTGTGCCTCAATTACGAATATGACTGTGCCACCTCTAGGTGTCAGTCCATTTTCTATAAGTTTTAAGGTTATAGATCTCCTTTTAATGACCGGAATGAGTATTATATCCGCGTCTGCTGCTTGCATGGTAGCATCAGCATCTGCTATTTCAATGGCTAATCTAATTGCCTCTCTTTCTCCATCACTGTCTCCCATTTTACTGACAGGATGGTATTATTTTTGTTTGCAGATCAGGTTTCTTATGGAATCAGAGATTAGATGCACAATATTCTGGAACTGTTTTATCCTTCAACGTTGACTAGAGCAAGAACCATACATAGGAGTTCCCTCCTGCGAGGTTTTGGAGGATATAATAACCTTTCACCCACTCCAGACGTCTTTGGAGTATTTGGGAAAAGGGGTCTGAGTGAGAAAGCACGACTGAGTTACTCTAAATGTCTTACGTTAGTTTTATCGCCCTTTCCAAACGCGTTGGGCGCCATGTAGTGTAGCTCCTATTTTCCCAATAGGCTCTGCGCATTGGAATAGTACCTACAGCAGTAAAGGCCTAGACCAGACGTTAACTAGGTCTACTACTGTCGATACTAGACTTAATTTTTGGGTTTGCCAGCTAAGCTCAGAGTTCGCTAGAAACTTTCTCGAATGTTCAAGGAAGGATTAACTCCCCTGATTAGACAAGAAGGGATTTAGTTTCTGACAACCATAGAACATGACAACTTTGCTCTCCCCTAATCAAGAGTCAATCTCAAGAGTCGTGTGAGCACAAGGCAATTATTTTACTCAGTCAGTACGTGCATTCTTAGTCTCATCAGAATGTAGAGAAAAGGAAGAGACGGGCGTGTTCAATAAAAGGTGTTATTTATTGATCAGTCTCTTTTCTCGTACAAGAGAAATGGATCGATATTATTGCAATACTTATTGTTAAGTAAAGTGCATACATTAGAAGCAATAGTATAAAATAATACTGTAAAAACACTGATATGGTTTCTGAGCCATATGATGTTTAAAATGATTAAAATATATTTACATACACATATACATTTGACTAAACGTACTCAACTGGTGTTTCTAAATACGCCTACCCCGTGTACCTGACCTAAGTCTAATGCGTGGGCGGGAATAGAAAGTTACAGTTTAAGTTAAGTTTGTTTTTGCCAAGTGAATAACTAAAGAATTCTCTGTGAGGGGTTATTCAGTTCTGTACCTGGAATTTAGGATGGATGAGGAATGGTATCTCTTTCTCTGCTCTCGATATTCCAGGCTGCCTGCGAGGGCTACCCGGAAGCGCCGGTGCTGGGTCTCTCGGCTTGAGATAGCAGCGCGTCTCTCAGCGCGTCAGGAAGGCGGGGCTGTTGCCTGCGGGGTCTGCTTCTGCTCTCGGCTTCGGCAAGTATGGCTGCTCCGTCTTGTCACCACGCGTGTGTTTGCATAGGGCAAGGTCGGCAATATTTATACCTTAAAGGTGCCGGGATTGACGTAAGGATGGACATAGGTACGTCAATAAAGATGTCATACGACTTGCTCGTTAGCACATTCTTTACTAAAGTTCTCTGTGAAATCAAAACAATGGCCGCACGGATTATCCAGGTTGTCATAGGTTTGATTTGTTATGAGAACGTCGTATGCCTTATCAGGGGCTGGAGGAATGTTGCTTGTCTAATTAGATCTAAGCGTTATGACCTAATCAGATAACACGTTCCTGTGCCGTAGTGTGACTGCGTCAGATAACGGTATCTGCATCATGGGGGTTTTCTTGCCTCATGGGCTGACTGTTAGTTAACTAGCTAGGTAGTTTAACCAGAATAGGGTCAGGAATAGGGGGATCGATTCAGAACCTATAGAAATACACGACATCGGTGCTTCCATTCCTGTTTGGGTCTCCATGGCTACGCCAACGTAGTGATTCCTCTTTCCGGTCCGGATTCCTTTCTGCTCTGACCTGAAACACAAAGAGAAGTTCAAGTAAGATTATCATGTGCATGATCGAAAGCGCTTTCAAAGGGATTAAGGTATTTACGAACTTGATTTTATAATTACTTTAGTTTGGATCCAATGCACTTGGTCAACCAAAAGCGATTCAAGGGTTTTAAAGGCAAGAAACTGTCTTCGTTTTAGCGCGCATAAACATAAAACGATCTTTGAGAATAAATATACTTTTACGAATACTCACCTTGGAATTCTGGTACTTTTCCCAAAACTTTGGTGCAATGAAGGGCAGCAGCTGTGCCTATAAAGAAATAAGACCAAGAGAAGAGGACAATAATTAAAAGCATTTCTAGACTCATTCATATGTTTTAAGAGACACTATATATTGATATTGAAGATTGTTATTAGTAAGTTTGAGACAAGAAGCACTTTATACTTTGAGCAAAGATTTGGTGCATATATTGAATATTATTCTTTTATTTCCCTGCAGATCTAGTCAGAAATATAGTTTAGGCTGCATTCTTTAACAAACACTGTTGTGGTGAAAATAACCACAAGCACTGAAAGGCATTTTTTCCTAATGATAATGTTTAATAGATAGACAGAATAGGAATAGTCTTTGAATACAAGTTAATATGTTACATTTGTGCATTCAAATAGAAGTCAGCTCACAGACGCAAGAGTACCTGAAACTCTGAACAAAAGAAAAAAGTGGCGTCAAGTGAAGTTGAAACCAGTGGAGTGTTGCTTTTTGTTTTTTATTTTGTCCCATTTTCCCCCTTCCCCTGGATATCTATTCTTGTCAAACTGCGTTGTGAATTCAGTCGGGCGGGTATAGGTTTTTAGGGGCAGAAGATAAATAACGTCTCATCTCTCAAGTTGAACAACCTGGATTTCAGGTGAGTGAAGGTTTAACAGAAGCGCAAGCCTTCACAACAATTTAAGTTCTCCTTGAGAGATATGGACTTGGAAGAAGACAGGATAGATGGCCAAGTCATGGCCCATGCTCTAGTTGAAGATGTAGAGAGGAATAGTTCAGTAACCTTAATGCCTCAACAAATGCAGTTAGAAATAGATAAGTTAAAACAGGAAAACTTGACATTGCATCAGGAGGTGGTGCGATATAAACCTAGAGAATCTTTATGGGAAGCCCCTTTTTCCTCCGCTTTTAAAAGTTCTGCAGAAACAGGAGCCAGGACTACGACCTCAAATACGTTCATGGCATCGGAATCAACTGCGTCGCCAGTTTAAGTCACGGTGGCAGTTCCAAATGTTGTGACTTTATCTGCACCAGAACTTTTCTTTGGAGATAGTAACAAATGTAATATTTTTATTAGTCAGTGTCAATTACACTTCATTTGTAAACCACAATTGTTTCCTACTGATGCAACTAAGGTGGCTTTTGTGCTTTCTTATTTAGGGTGTACTGCAGCTAACTGGTCCATCCTATATATTGGCAGAGATGATCCCATGTTGCATAATTGGCCAATGTTTAAGAGAACTATGACAAAATTGTTTGCTAAACACACTTATGTTCAAGCCAGTGATAACGAGTTACTCAACTTGAAGCAAGGAAGCAAAGATCTGTTAACTTATGTAACCACATTTAATAGGTTATTAACTGAGACTCAGTGGCCAGAAGAGAAACGCACTTCCTTATTTTATAGGGGTTTGCGAGATGATTTAAAAGATGCTCTGGCTCACATCGTGGAATTACCTGATGACTATTCGTCTGGTGGTAAAGTTAGATCACCGTTTAGGAGAGAGAAAAGGGGATAAGTCAAGAATAGAAGCCAGATTCTCCGTAATGAAACATGACAGAAAGAGTCTGATAATAAGGCATTAGAACCAGAACCTATGCAGTTAGGGACCATTAAAGGGCCTTTGACTAGTGAAGAAAAAGAAAGAAGGCGGAAATTGAATTTATGTTTATATTGCACCCGATCGGGACATTTGCCAAAGATTGTCCCATAAAGCCCAAAATACCTAAAAAGACAAATGACTTAGTGATGAGTCCACCGGAGCGGGAAAACTAAAAAACTCATCAAGAACGGAGATCACTTGGACGAATAATAAAAAGTCCCATATCTCCCGATATCTAGCAAACACAGTGACCCATATTTCTCGACATTTTGTTATTCAGGTCATTTTAATTATCAGTACTCATCTGCGACATTCTGGAACAGTCTTACTGGATTCTGGAGCTACGGGTAACTTTGTGGATATTAAGTTAGCTCAAAAATTATACATTCCTACAGAGTGGAAAACACAATCAGAATCAGTTTGTGCAGGTGATGGTTCAGCATTATCTTCAGGATTGATAACAAAAAAGACTTGTCCTATTACTATCGTATGTCAAAATGGTCATACTGAAATAATACGTTTTGATTTAATTGATACACCTACATTTGGTCTTATTTTAGGTGTACCTTGGTTGACAACACATAATCCTAAAATAAATTGGACCCTACGAACAGTAACCTTAGATTCCTCTCATTGTCGAACAAGTTGTTATCTAGAAGCACATAATGATTCCATGACTGTTGTACATTGTGCCAATACAATAACACCATCTCCTAGAATTCCGCTTGAGTATCAAGAATTTCAAGATGTCTTTAACCCAGTAAAAGCTTGTACGTTACCACCACATAGATCATATAATTGTCATATAGATTTAATACCTGGGGCTCCACTACCTAGCAGTAGAGTTTATGCTCTTTCAGAAGAAGAAACTAAATACTTGAGAACTTATTTAGATGAACTAGTGGCATCAGGTTTCTTTCGACACCCAACGTCCCCTGTTTCTTCGCCAGTATTTTTCATTCCTAAACGTGATGGTGGCTTGTGCGCATGTATAGACTATCGCGGATTAAACAAAGCTACAATTAAAAATAAATATCCTTTGCCATTAATTCCAGTTCTCCTTGACCAACTACGCCATTCTACTATATACACCAAGTTAGATTTACGAGGGGCTTACCATCTGGTCCGAGTCAAAGAGCATGATGAGTGGAAAACGCCTTTCCGAACCAAATTTTGTTTGCTTGAGTATACCGTCATGCCCTTTGGCTTGTGTAATGCCCCTGCGGCCTTTCAATATGTTATAAATGAAGTATTGAATGAATTCATTGATATCTGTGTAATAGTTTACATAGATGATATACTCATCTGTTCTAAGAACAAAAAAGAGCATACACATAAAGTAAGAGCAGTCCTTGCCAAATTACAAGAAAACCATTTATTTGCAAAATTAGAAAAATGCATCTTTAATACAGACACCGTAGAGTGTCTTGGATATTGTCTATCCCCAGCAGGAATCGTGATGGATCCAAAAAAAGTGAGCGCTATAGAGGATTGGCCACAACCCACATCAGTAAAAGAAGTGCAGAAAATGTTAGGCTTCGCCAATTTCTATAGACGATTTATACCTCATTTTGCAGAGACAGTGGTGCCCACTATAAAACTTTTACAGAAAGGACAAGTATTCGCTTGGACGGATCAGGCAGCCCAAGCTTTTGCTCAGTTAAAAAAGAAATTCACTTCTGCACCTTTATTAAGACATCCGGATCTTCCTTTTTTTGTAGAAGCGGATGCTTCACAAATGGCAGTTGGAGGAGTTCTCTCACAAAGAGATAATCAGGATGGACAGTTACATCCTGTAGCATTTTATTCTAAAAAATTACTTCCCGCCGAGCAGAATTACACAGTGGCAGAGAGGGAACTCTTAGCAATTAAGCTAGTTTTCACTGAATGGCAACACCATCTAATGGGAGCAAAATATGCTGCAACCATATTTAGTGACCATAAAAACGTACAATTTTTTTGTTCTGTAAAGGCACTCACACCTCGTCAAATGCGATGGTTACATTTTTTTAGTGCTTTTTATTTTGTGATTACTTATAGGCCAGGGTCACAAAAAGTGCAATCAGATATTTTATCAAGATATGGTTACACTACTGAATCTAAGAAAGATGCAAAAGTTCCTTCTATCATTCCTCCACAGAACATTTTGGCCCCAATTACACAAAACGATTTCATGACGTTAGTTAATAAGAACATCTTAAGTTAAATGCACAAGAATGGCTAGAACATTCCAAGAATTCAATCCAAGAGGGTTTATTCTATCATAACTCTTTATTATATCTACCAACCATTGAATTACAAAAAACAGTGTTAGCATGGCATCATGATTCAACGTTAGCAAGTCATCCAGGATATCAGAAAACTCTAGAAAATTGTAAGAAACATTTCTGGTGGTCTTCAATGATTACAGACGTTCAAAATTATGTAACAGCCTGTCCTATTTGTGCTAGAAATAAATCTTGACATAAAGCCCCAACTGGATTTCTGCAGCCCTTATCAACCCCTCCAACTCCTTGGCATACTATAAGTGTAGATTTTATTTCTAATCTGCCTGCAGCAAATAAGTATACAACTATTTTGGTAGTCGTGATTATTTATCTAAAATGGCACATTTCATACCTCTACACAAACTCCCAACTGCAGTAGAATTTGCTAACATCTTTATCAAAGAAAAAGTGCATTTGCGTGGCTTGCCGACCAAAATTGTGTCCGATAGAGATAGCCAATTTACTTCTAAATTTTGGATAAATCTGTGTAAAAAATTATAGATGGACATAGCTCTTTCCACAGCCTTCCATCCAGAAACCGATGGTCAAACGTAAAGAACAAATCAAACATTACTACAAACACTACGTTGCTTAATGTCTGAATTTACCAGTGAATGGGATAAAGCATTGCCATTAGCAGAATTTATTTATAATAACAATGTACATTCAGCGACACAATGTACACCATTTTATTTTCTAAATGGTTACCATCCAAGAGCGTTACCCATAACGATAACTTCTTCTTTTACACCAGCTGTCACAGAACGTCTCAATCACTTATTAGACATTCAAGAAAAGGCAGCAAGACATGTAAATAATTACAAAGAAGTAATGAAAAACAAGCAGATAAGCACAGAAATGTTGCTCCAGATTATCAAGTTGGAAAAAAAAGTTTGGCTTTCTACCAAAAATGTAAATATGATCGGTCCCCGAAAATTACAACGACGTTATATTGGACTATTTCCCAAAAATTGAATTATAAACCCAGTTATGGTACAGTTAAATTTACCTTCGGAATATTCTATACATCCCACCTTTCATGTCTCCTTGTTAAAACCTTACAATCCTGAAACAAGATCTGAACCTCCACCCCCACCTATCCCTGTTGATGGACATTTAGAATATGAGGTACAATGTATTTTAGATGCCAAAAGAATTCAGGGTAAACTGTATTATCTGATAGCTTGAAAAGGCTATCATGCTGATGAGAATTCTTGGAAACCAGCATCTTTCCTTCACGCTCCTAGATTGGTGAGACAGTTTCATTTGAGATTACCACAGAAACCCCGCCCTGTAGGGTGGCCTTTGAGGGGAGCGACTGTTAAGGTTTGTACAAGGAACATAGCTCAGCCCCACACTGTGTCCAAAGAACATCTTATAGTCATGCTATGGTTGTGTATTTTGTGGAATAGTTGTTACAATTGCCTTTGTTCAATTATTAATATGTAGAATATCAGTAAGGCTCCATTGTTTGTACTAAAATCTTAGTGGATCATTTTATTTATTTATGCTTGTTTCATGTTGCACCAGTCATCTGCACTAAACTCTAGTTACAAAAATTGCACTTGCCTGTAATTGTTTCTAATATGGGAATTCAGTGTGCATTTGTTTAAAGGTCACGCTGTCAAGCCAAGAACTCGTTTTCATAATCTGCACCTGTCTGGTTAAGCAGTTAAAACATGTGAGCCACGTTTCTCTTTCCTCTCCAACTGAAGAACCCCACCCTTCAAGAACTCAATAAAAGCTTTTGAAACCCAATCACTTGTGCTTGCGCTCGTTAGCCCTCTGCCTCACCTGGATTCCAGTTTCGTCTCTGCGTCCTTCCTGCAGCGAGAGGATCTCTTGTTCGGTGCTGCCATTCCTGTTTGGGACTCCATGGCTACGCCAACGCGGTGATTCCTCTTTCCGGTCCCAATTCCTTTCTGCTCCGACCTGAAACACAAAACAAGAAGTTTAAGTAAGATTATCGCGTGCATGATCGGAAGCGCTTTCAAAGGGATTAAGGTATTTACGAACTTGATTTTATAATTACTTTAGTTTGGATCTAATGCACTTGGTCAACCAAAAGCGATTCAAGGGTTTTAAAGGCATCGTTTTAGCACGCATAAACAAAAAACGATCTTTGAGAATAAATATACTTTTACGAATACTCACCTTGGAATTCTGGTACTTTTCCCAAACTTTGGTGCAATGAAGGGCAGCAGCTGTGCCTATAAAGAAATAAGACCAAGAGAAGAGGACAATAATTAAAAGCATTTCTAGACTCCTTCATATGTTTTAAGAGACACTATATATTGATATGGAAGATTGTTATTACTAACTTAGAGACAAGAAGTACTTTATGCCATGAGTACAGATTTGGTGCATATAGTGAATATTAATATTTTAGTTCTCTATAGATCTAGTCAGAAATATTGTTAAGGCTGCAATCTTTAATGAACACTGTTCTGGTGAAAATAACCACTAGCACTGAAAGGTATTTTTCCTAATGATAATGTTTAATAGATAGACAGAATAAGAATAGTCTCTGAATACAAGTTAATATGTTTCATTTGTGTATTTAAATAGATGTTAGCTCACAGACGCAAGAGTCACTGAAACTCTGAACAAAAGAAAAGAGGGGCGTCAAGTGAAGTTGAAACCAGTGGAGTGTTTCTTTTTGTTTATTATTTTGTCCCATTTTCCCCCTTCCCCTGGAGATCTATTCTTGTCAGAATGCGTTGCGAATTCAGTTGGGCGGGTATAGGTTTTATGGGGCAGAAGAGAAATAACGTCCCATCTCTCAAGGTGAACAACCTGGATTTCAGGTGAGTGAAGGTTTAACATCACAGCACCGCCCACCACAATGCTGTGGATGCACCTTGTAATATGGATGGCGGTGTCTTACAGACACCGCCACCATATTCAGCCCCATTTCCGCCCGGTCGACTTGTCGATGGGCGGAAAACTGGCGGACGGTCTTTCCGTTCGCTGGGGCCCCCCCCTGCCATCGTAATATGGCAGGGGAAATGGGATGCGATGCGGGCGGTAGATAATGGCGGGCGGATTGCGATCTGCCCGCTATTATAATAGACCCCCTAGTTTTAAATGTTGATTTACAGAAATAATGAGTCCTAAATATCATGAGTGAGAAATATAGACAGCAACAATATCGTGGTCAAGAATATCAATTTAAGGTAAGAAATATCGATTTTAAAAATATCGAAGTGTTTAATATCGTTTGCAAAAATACAGTTGTTTAAAATATTGATTGTTTAGTTAGTGTTATGTATTGTAGTATATATTTTAAATGTATGTGATGTATTTTTTCATATAAGAATTGTTTATATTTTTTTATATGTGTTATATTTTTAGTAGTTATTAATTTCATTTGAATTGAATTTTGCATTTTTCAGTTCCATAGCGGCTTGTGGATTTACAGAGGAATAGGGTGGGAAGTAATGTAATTATATGAAATGAATGATTAGTTTTTCATTTATTAACATGTATTTAACTGAGATTTTATAGTGTTAATTGTGTAAAATAATTTATTATTAAATAATTAATAATTGGGTGTTAATTAATGTTAATTAATTAATTAATTGGTGATTAATTGTGGTAATTGTGTAATTACTTTTGGATGCACGTTATGGGGTTTATAGAGGTAAAGGGTGGGAAGTAATTTATTTTTGATTAATTAATAATTAGTTGTTGATTGGTTTTATTTAATTTATTGAAAATTAATTATGGGAATTATGTAAATAATTTTTTGTGTGGGTTGTGGGGTTTATAGGGGTATAGGGTGGAAAGAAATCTATGTTTGACTAATTATTAATTCGTTGTTAATTCATATTAATTAATTTATGTAAAATTAATTATGTCAATTGTGTGAATTATTTTAGGTGCGTGTTGTGGGTTTTATAATGCTAAAGGGCGGGAAGTAATTTATTTTTAATTAATTAATAATTAGATGTCAATTAATATTGATTCATTGTAAAGTCCTACTGTTGCATTGACTGGAGTTGGAATAGTAAATTGTATACTTTCGCTACCCAACACTTTCCCTACTGTTGCAGTCACTGGAGTAGGAATATAAATTTGTACCCCTCTGCTATCCAACACTTTCCCTACTGTTGCACTTATTGGAGTGGGAATAGTAATTTTTACCCCTCTGCTATGCAATACTTTCCCTAGTGTTATACTCATTGGAGTGGGAATAGTCATTTTTGCCTCTCCGCTATCCCATGATAGTAGAGGGGTTAAACTTACTATTCCAACTCCAGTGAGTGCAACAGTAGAGAAATTGTTGGATAGCAGAGGGGCAAAAATTAAGATTCCCACTCCAGTGAGTGTAACAGTATGGAAAGTGTTGGATAGTGGAGGGGTATAAATTAGCAATGTATTTGATATTTGTGACTTCGATGTTGTGTCGGTGAACCATGTATGGCCATGGTGACGGTAATTTCTCTGGCCTCCACAATTTAAATCAACCCCTAAGTCTGTAGGTGAAACTTCCAATGGTATCAAGCCTGGTTTCTGTAACAGATCCACACTCTATTGCAGTCTATCTTAAGTTGTGCCTAGGATCCAGTCAAGCGCAGCAAGATGATCGCAGTTGGGGCTTTTTGACTCTATTTACTTAAGACCTTAAACTTTAAAATTCATAACCTCGGTTTCCCTAGTTGGACTTTTTTGTTTTGGTATCCTTTAATTTAATAAAATATACTCTATATTGCTAAGTTGGTTTAGATTATTTATTTTGTTGTGTTTTGACGTTGTTACTGGTTTGGTCCTACATAAACACTTTATACATTGTTTCTAAGCTAAGCCTGTCTTCTCTCTGCCATAGTTATCAGGGGTTGAGCCTGGGTAATTTAGTGGCTTTAGTGATACACCCTCACAAGAACTGTGGTTAGAAGTGGGCACCTTTTCCCCTCAACAAATTCCCCAATTTCTTACAGAAACTAATTGCTTCCCATTGTTAATGAGTTGAGATTGAGGAACCCCTCCCATCGTAAAAATGTCTTTCAAGCCTCTTATGGTAATCGTCCTCGTGAAAACCACTTCCAACCAATTAAAATGAACGTCTATAATCATGGTAGCATGAAGCGGGGAATCAAGCACACCTTTAAAAGGACCAATTGGCATGGCACCCAGAAGACCTCTAAAGGGGAGCTTCTAAAGTTGTACCACCATCATTTGCCAGCAGTCTGGACCACCATAGTAAGGGCATGGAGGTCATGTCATGTGACAGGCTCAAGCCTTGCCAAAATCTCCAGTATCATCTAGAAACTTCCAGCAAAGTTTCTCTTGGCTCCTGATCAGCGGTGGCTGCTCCATTAGGGCGTTGGAGCACCGCCCCACTGCTTTCTCTCAGTGCGAGAAGCAGAAAATAAAATTGGATATTAAATACCATTTTATTTTCTGCTTCTCTCGCTGCAAGAAAGCAGAAGGCAGGGTGTAAGAATTCAGTCCAAAAATTGTAATTTCAGTAGTTTATTTGATGATCAGCACAGCAAGATACTTGTCAGAGATAAGGCAGGATACAACTGCTTTCTAAGCACAGAATCATACATCAGAACAGTTCTGTTTGGAATACAGAATCACAAGAGAAACATAACATGTCTCATGCCTTAAAGGCATACATCTATAATTATAAATAGTATATAAATATGAATACAAATGCAAAATGTAACACATCTCCCTTTTTTAAAAACAGGAACAATTAGGAAAATGCATAGGAAAAACATTACACAAAATCTTGTAAAGCGCCAGGTCTATTCCTGACTCGTGCATCATTTTTGACCCTAGATGCCACTGAATCATGTCCAAACTCCCGCATGGTTTTGTTATCACATATTGATTTTTCTTGGCATATATTGGAGTCTTGTTTAGGACACTTAGCTACCCTCCTTGAATTCCAAACTTTACCATCTTGTGTAATAATAGAATTTTTGAAAACTCTTTTAATTTGAATGGGTCTACCATACTTACTCATCCCCTTACCAACAAATCCAGGTTTAAGAATCCTGACCCAATCACCAACTTCTAAATCATGTTCCCTAGTATTCCATTTGTTGTTGTACCATAACATAGTTTTGTCTTGCTTCCCACTTACTCTATTGGCAATTTCTTGAATATTTACTTTGTCTTTCACAACATTCTTACACTGTTCTCTGAACCACCACGGGCAAATATCCGAAACTGGATCTCTTCCTTTAAACAACTTAAAAGGACTGACCTCTGTTGTGGCTTGTGGGGTAATACTATAAGTCCATAATTTTTCTCTAATTACATTTAACCAATCACCTTTACACTTGACAGCATCGGTTACAAACCCTTTCAACACTCGGTTAAAGCGCTCAACTTGTCCGTTTTCATGAGGTTCATAAAGTGATGTGCAAATGTGTTTAATCTGACAACTCTTCAAGAAACATTCCATCTCATCAGAAACTAATTGTACACCGTTGTCAGAAATTAAAGTGGCAGGACATCCTTCTCGGGCAAAAACTTCTCTAAAGAAATTTATGACTGCATTAGTAGTAGCTTTAGCCACAAACTTAACTTCTGGCCACTTTGAATGATAGTCGATGATGACCAGAGCAAACCGTGCAGTTTCAGGTAAAATAGCAATAGGACCAGAAATATCAAAAGCAATCTTTTTCCACGGAAGTTGAGGCCACGTGAAAGTTTTAAGTGGTGGAACATGAACCTTAAGCATTTTGTCACTTTCACAACAAACGTCACACTCCCTGACAGTGCGATCAATGAATCTGTCCATGCCTGGCCACCAAAAATATTCACGAATCAAACGTTTCATTGATGAGATACCAGGATGTGTCTTGTGTGCCAGTTTCAAAATTAACACTCGCACACCACACGGTGGAACACACTTCCCTGACTTGAATAAGAAATCTCCTTCACATACCAATTCGTCAGCCACATGAAAAACGGTAACAATTCTGATCTAATACTGCTTTTGCTAGGCCAGCCTTCCAACACATACTTCTTTAAACCAAGATACAAATCATCTGCCTCCTGAGATTCTTTCCACTTTAATTCCGTGATATCTTGGTACTTCACTGGCAGCACATCAGAAATTCTCAACACAAAATCAACTTCCTTTACAACATTGATCTCTTTCTTATCATCTTCACATGGAAGACATGACAAGAAATCCGCAGTTACATTTTTTTTACCAGGGATAAACTCTAACGAAAAATTGTACTCCTGCAATTTGGATGCAAGCCGTGCAATCCTCGCTGTGGAATTCCAACCACCACCAACAGATAATATGTGTATTAGAGGTTTATGATCTGTCCTAAGAATAAAACTACTTCTCCACACATAAATCCTAAAGTGTTCCACGGCCCACACACACGCAAGCAACTCTCTCTCGATAACCGCATACCTGCGTTCAGTCTCATTGAGAGTCCTAGATGAAAAAGACACATTCCACTCAACATTTCCATCTCTTTGGGAAAGGACAGCACCAAGACCATATAAACTGGCATCAGTAGTGATAATACATTTATACCCCATTCTGAACGTTTTCAAGGTAGGAGCATTTACAATGTCACTTTTAATATCCCTGAAAGCATTGTCTTGTTCACATTTCCAATCAAAATTAGCATTGTGCCTCAAAAGTTTCCTTAAAGGCTCCATTTTTGTTGCAAAATTTTCTACAAATTTACTGCAGTATTCGCACATTCCTGAAAAGGACAACAGCTGTTCCTTATTGACTGGAGCTGGGGCTTAAAGAATGGCATCTACATTGGAATTTAGGGGAATTAAACCCTCACCTGATAACGTGTGCCCCAAGTACTCAACAGACTTACGAAACAGATTGCATTTATGTGCCTTTAAAGTAAGACCACTATTTTCCAATCTTTTGCACACCTGATCCAAATGTGATACATGTTCATGTTCATTCTTCGAAAAAAACAAAATATCATCTTGGAAACATTTAACAAAAGAATCCACATCCCTAAAAATATGAAACATCACCCTCTGAAAAACAGAGGCAGCTGATGCCAGTCCAAATGGCATTCTTTTATATTGGAAAAGACCCATGGGTGTGATGAATGCAGTATATTTTTTGGACTCTTCAGTTAATTCGATTTGATGATACGCAGATCTCAGATCCAAGGTGGGAAAAAGCTGCGCACCATCAAAAAGGGAAACCAGCTCATTAATGTTCGGAAGTGGGTGACAATCAATTATGATATTGGCATTTAAGGCTCTCAAATCAATGCATACGCGTAACTTTTGATCTGGTTTTCGCACCAGAACAATAGGGGACACCCATTCTGAAGATTCGATGGGTTCAATAATGTTCTCTTTAACCCCTTCAGCGCTAATGACAAGGGTAACTCGTCATGGACTTTCCATTGATTTCAATGGAAAGTCAATGGAGCTCATCGAGCACCCTTAGCAGCCAAGTGGTTAAGAAGATCGTTCAACATTTCTTTCAATTCATCTCTCACATTGAGAGGTACACCTCTCATTTTTTGTTTGACAGGTAACGGGCCGTTTTTCAAAACAATTTTATGTGTAAAATGTTTTAACTTTCCTAGATCTTCAGAAAACACCTTGTTGTACTTCTGACTCCAAAACTCTGTGTTACTCTTTCTATCTTCCTCAACAATAGTACTTACCATGTCTGCATCACTACATAATGAGACTGGGTCCTTGGAACGTGGATTTAGAATTATTCCCAACTCAAATTGATCTCTCCAACCTAAAACATTGACGCCTTTAACTGCAATATACAATTTAATCATGGCTTACCTTGTTCTAAAAGTTAAAGGCACATTTAGAAACCCTTCCACATCAATGGTGGAACCATTAAAGCTTTCAGCCATAATATCTGAAGGACACATTTTAGTAATGTCACACGTTTCTATTAATCTCTCATTAAAGTATTCTCTAGTGATAATAGTCCATGGTGAGCCTGAATCCACCATGAGCTCAATCTCTTTGCTGTACACGTAAAATAAACATTTGGGAGAGAATAAACTTCCTATGAAACCTTTTTGAATAATGGATACAACCAAACCCTTACTGGATTCTAAAATGTTACCATCCTCAGCGCCCTCATTAATAGTTGATACCTTAATGGGATCTGAAACATTGGAAGAAGGACGTGTTGGAAAGTTACGTCTATCCCTACACACATTGCTAAAATGTCCCATTCTCCCACAAATTTTACATTCCCTGTTAATAGCAGGGCAACCCTGAAATGATGCAATATGTGATTTACTACCACATCTATAACAAGAAAATACTTTGTTGAAATTCTCTTGTCTTTTGTAAGAAGTATTTGTGAAATTCCCTTTGTTTTTCCCTTGAGTAAAGTTTGAACCTTTGTAGTCCGGTTTAGGCTTTAAAACACAAACTTCTTCCTCAGGTGTAGACTTATTAGTATTCGAACTTTTCTCTACCACATTCATCCATTTTTCTGACATTTCCGTAGATTTCGCTACTGCAATAGTTTCTTCCAAATTTGGATCTCCCATGCACCAGAGTTTCTCTTGGATTTTTTTATTTTGACATGGACGATAATTTGGTCTCTAAGCATTTCGTCACACATCATGCCAAAATTACCATGCAAACTTAAAGATCTTAAAGCAGTGAGAAAGTCATCAAATGATTCATCATTTTTTTGTGCTCTGGTGTAAAACTTAAAACGGTTTAAAGCGATGTTGGCTGTAGGCTTAAAACGTTTTTCAAGTCTGGATAATGCTTCAACATACACATTTAAGGCATCACCTTCACCAGGTCGTGCAATGCTTTGTGGTAAAGTTCTAAAGATTTCCTGTCCTTCTGAACCAAGGCAATGAAGTAATATGCTTTTCTTTCTTTCAGCACCCATTCTCTCCCCATCAATGGCCTTCATATAGTTAAAGAATTCCTCCTTCCATCTAGACCATGGCATAGGAGGGTCACCCTTGCTTTGCAAGAACTTAGCTGGAGGATCAAACTGCATTTTATCTAGTTTGAGATAATTAATTTATAAGATCCAAAATAAATTGTAATAAACTATAATAATTATTAAAATATAACTGAACACACCAAATACCAAATGACCAGTAAATGGGCAAAATATGTAATTCAAAATAACCAAAATATGTGCATCAAAACACCATAGCATTAAAGTTACCAGTGTTTGTTTAAAATTTTGAAGATTTGGTGCTTCCGATGTGTTAGATATGAGAAAAAGGACTGAATTTCGTTGAACTGGGCCGTGTCCGAGAAAAGCTTCTAGTGGTTGCTAGGATACGCGCCCAGAATGCAAAGCGCTACCCAGGGTGCTTCACTTCTCCCAGAATTCTAAGTTACCAGGAATCCAGATCGTCATGAAGAAGCAACCAGCCATGGAACGCTCTCGAGCGCTCGGACACGGTGAAATTGAAAAATGCAGGTAGGCTCCCAACAATATCTTTAACCGTTGCAAAATGTGAAATCTGGAGCCGGTCCGAGTAAAACTTAGAGACGTGATGGCTTGCGTCCGATACAATTTGAAAGCGCTGCACCTCAGCTCACACGAAGGTATTTCCAAATATAAGCACAACTCAAAGCAGACTTGACACTTGGCTGTAGCGCATAAATAAAATTAAGTTGCAGCGTTGCTAACCAGCTGAGTACAGAAACATCCAACAGGAATCAAAGGTAGCAAATATAAATGTGCCGTCAACATCAAATACGCTGTTAAAGCACAAGTGACCTCCAGTACAGTCTTGAAATGCAAGAAACGCTTTGCACGATCATGCTCTGTTCATCCTTTCCACTATGTGAGATGAACCTTCAAACGAACTGAATTCTTAAAACAAGTTTAAAATGAAATGAATAAAAGTACAGTACCTTGAATTAAAAAAAAAACTTCCAATAAGGAAAATTGAAGAAATTGAAAATAGGTGAAATTATCCAATGGGTTCATATAGTACTCCGCTCCTGTGCTGAGAATTGGCAGGAGTAAATGGTCCTCGTCGCCAAATTTTGTAAGAATTCAGTCCAAAAATTGTAATTTCAGTAGTTTATTTGATGATCAGCACAGCAAGATACTTGTCAGAGATAAGGCAGGATACAACTGCTTTCTAAGCACAGAATCTTACATCAGAACAGTTCTGTTTGGAATACAGAATCACAAGAGAAACATAACATGTCTCATGCCTTAAAGGCATACATCTATAATTATAAATAGTATATAAATATGAATACAAATGCAAAATGTAACACAGGGGTATGCCTGGTTGGGGGCGGGCGAGTGGGTGAGTTGAGGAGAAGTGGCTTGTACAACTCTGAGTGCCCTGACTGTTTGGTCGGCCCAGGGGCCGACCAAAGCAGTCATGCGCACTCTACATTTTCTCTATGTAGGCTGTATGCAGCCTACATAGAGAAAATGACCTCCCTACAGGTGCCTGGTTAGGCGCAGTCCGGGACTCCACACCAATCACAATTGTGAATGGCTTACAGGAGGGGAGGAAGCATGCCTGTTCCTTCCTGTCGAGAAGCAGAGGCGGCACAGAACCGGTCACCGCCGGTCATTTTTAAGTTTTATTTATTTTTTGTTTTACCCAATTACCCCCCCCCCCCCCCGAGCGTCGACTGATTGTACTAATAACAACATACCAGAGTAAGGAAGCGTATGGGTGGGCTTTTGCATCAGGTGTTTAAGTGTCTCCTGAAATCCCAATGAAACAACTGTGCTTGCGTAACTGCAGCAGCCTTTATGTATGAATAGCCAGTTTACGTAACACAGCTTAGAGGAAGTGACGGAACTTTGAAAAGTTTTAGAATGGATTGAGGGGACAATGTAAAACAGGGGCAGATGAAGCATCTCTTGGTGTTCCAGGCAATGGTGGGAGCGTGGCCAGAGAGCTGTGTTCTCTTTCCATGATGAGGAGAAGTGACACAGCACGGCTTTCAAACAACCCTTAAACTCATCTCACTAACTCAGTAGCACTTAATTGTACTCGACGTTGGGGCCCATAGCACCGCGAGTCACACATTCACACACAAGAACACACTGCCCCTTAATCAGTGAAAAGAAGGCGAGCTGCTGGATAAGCGGGCTACCTTATTAACCTATACTCTATTTCTATACATTATATACATTTCAAATACTCTACAGTCATAAGGAATAAAACATCAAGGTACTCCACTATTTGGTCAATGGACCAACTAGTAGGAATCAGTTGATGGCGATTAAGTCCAGCTCAATCACAATATTCCCATAACTCCTTAACATTTGATTGTCATTACTTTTTATTTTAATAAAAGATCAAACTTGAGTTTATATTTTATAGGATTTTATCTAGATTCATTAGGAAAGAACATTTTTATATTGCAAAATCTTATTAGACAAGCCCATTCTAAAACATTATTGAATATATTTAAGAAATGAAAATTTAGAAAACGCATTACCAATCTGCCATAGGAAGATTACAGAACTTTATAGAACAGGTTCCCAACCTCCTTAATGTCTCCCGACATAGAATCTGCGCAACCGATCTCGTTTTTTTCCCCATCAAAAACTTAAAGTCCAAAATATTTTGAAGTCTCTTGCACCCAAAAATTTTTCAAACCAACAGCATGTCGTGGTGCAAAATAAAGTCCACAGAGCCAAAAAACTAACACCTCATTCACACAGGCTCTTTTATACCCTTTTCACTAACTATCTAAACCCAAATTGAAACTTTTAGGGTCCTCACTCATTTCTCATTGATCCATTAGAGGGGTGGTGATGATCACCTCATGTCCTTGTTTAAACCAGTTCCTGCATTTGCAGTCATTTTCAAGGCTTTCTCATGACTTAATGTTCACATTTGTACTTGTCGTTCATTTTCTTGTAATCATTCCAAACATTCAAGTTTCAACTTCTTCCTTTCCCAGACTTTTAAATGCAGGCATCTGTGGCACAACTCCTGTTCATAGGCCAGTCTGGCCTTGACATCTCTTGCTCCGGGCATAGGCCATGCACTCTTAATTGTTATTCATATCGCGCATGCGTGGGGGCCATCTTTGAAATCCATTTCCACCATCGCATTTAAACAGCCACTTTCAGACTAGGCCGTGCAAGCCACAATGGGAACTAATATGAAAACAAACACAACAGAAACTAGATATAGAAATTTAACCCTTCTGTTTACCTCCCACCGTTCTAATCTTCCCATGTTAGGTGTTAGCTAGCAAAGCGAATAAAATAGGTGTTGTTTACTTACCATCTGCATTCCTTTTCCACAAAAACTTTTAACATAGGCACAAAACACATACATTTATTCAGTTATATCTACAATATCACAGCTGTATATTAGTATGACTCATTGTTTTTATTAGCAAATTAAGGTTTTGCAAAACTGTAGTTAGTTTTCCTGCGTATTGTGTCAAATTCAGGTGCTTTAGTTGACTAGTTTACATGCTTCACATAATTAATATTATTACGGTTATGAGAGAATGACTTTACAAGGGGTACACAATTTTTTTGTCTCTCCCATGCTCCATCAGAAGCTGCACCCAACCTGAAAGCAAACAGGAGCTGGAGAGGGAGAGTCCACTTTATGGAGCTGTGAATCATCCCAGCATACACCGAGGTCCCGCGGCAGCAGCAGCAGGAGGAGGAGGCAACAGAGGAAACATGGTTGATTCTGGCCCTGACTTGCCTGAGCACATGAAAGGCTGTATGTCCTGATACTGGAGCTACATGTGGGCCATTTGGTTTTGCTTGCTGCTGTGCCTGCTCTACAGCCAGCGGGCCCATGAGGATCCACAACAGCCTCCGTCGTGGACAAAAAGATAGCGCATTGCGAACGTGTCAGGCAGGCTGCAGACGGTGCTCCGCAGGCTCTGGTAGGCCTATGCTGCCCTCTAGTGAGGTGTCTCATGAAGCAGGCAGCGGTAGGTGCGCTGCCGGTCCACGCTGGAGGCAGTTCCCTAAGTAAATAACATTTTGTTCCTACCCTCCCTTCCCACGACGTATGGTGGAGTACTGGACTGGGTGTGGATATCGGACTGCTGAGTGCTGATAGGGGCTGCGCAAGCTGTGTTGTTGTGTTTGCATGTGCAGAGAGTTGTTGCGGGGGTGACCCCAGTGTTGTTTTTTGGGGGGGAGGGAGTTGCGGGGATGAAGTAGCAGAGGCCGCAAGAACCGTGGAATGAGGGCCAAAGTATTAAGGTGTCGTGCAAGCCTGCAGCAGTGAACTCTTCGCAGCTGTATTTATGATGTATATTAGTGGTACTGCAGTGATTAGAGTTTTAAAGGTCTGCAGGGATCAACTGTCGGTGTCCTGCGGCATTGAGGAATTGAAGGGTTTCATTGGTGGGTATTGGAAGTTTGCGGCGATGTGGTTGTATTGGTGGCAACAACGGTTAACTGTAAATCACTGCCATAAATAGTTTTTTTGGGTCTGTAGTGAAGAGCTATGGGAAAGTGATGGTTCATGGTGCAGCAGAAATAGCGTTATGATCATTTTGATACATTAAAAAAAGCTACCCATGTGCATTTTAGGGCTGTAGGAGGAATTATGCCCCCTTATTTTATTTTTGCTGATCTTAATTAAGCTTGTGCCCCAGATAATTTTTTTGGTATTCAGCTAGTCAATTAGGGTTTATGCAAATACAAAGAACTGTTTTATCTCTGCACTATAAATTAAGTTAATTATCTGATATCTGTTTTACCACTACATCCTCTCTGCGTGATGCCTATTTTGTTTTTATGTTGCACTGCACAGTCAATTAATGTATTTATTGTATTGTGTAGTTAAAACCATTACAATTGTATAGGTAAAACCATTACAAGTGTATCAGTGTGTTCAAAAGTTAGTATGGGCAAATGATAACATTATCATGAGCAAAGATTGTCCTCTATAGATCAAAAATATTGGCAATTTATTAAATGATAATTCAATCGTATTGCTTTATTAACCTTCCTACTTCCACAAATTTGCTTGAAAATGAACCATTTATCCACTCTTTTTTCAAAATTTTCTCGGGTGGAGAACCTCCTCAAACCCACGTAGGTTGTTCGGGCTTGCTTGCCGCAGTGCAGTATGGCAATAATTTTACACCTCACCACTTTCAAATGTCTCCAGCCGCCACTGCTCCTGATGCAGACTATAAGAGGTATTCCCATTCAGCCTTGCTTGTCTCACAATTCTCAAGGAAAAAACAAACAGTTGCTGTTCCATCAAGCTTACCTGAAATTCCTTCGTCTTTCCGCAGCATCCCCTCGACCTCCTGGACCTCCAAGGACTTTCATTTCAGCTTTCTGACCAGCTTCCCCCGAACTTGCAAAACAAAAGAAGAAGATTATTTATTCACAATTCAATCAGATGAGTGCTAGCATGCACACACAGCTAAGTAATTATATCTAACAAACCTACAAGCACAAAACATTTACTGATTGTTGTTCAGACTTTGATTACAGAAGAGTTTTTCTCAAAGTCTATTGCTAGACTTGTTTGAACTGTTTTGACAAAAGTAATTATTTTCCAGGAAAATAACAGTAGCTATTGGCAACAATTTGAGAAAAAACAAAGCAAGTTATGTGTATTCTAAGACATAATTTATTTCTAGTACAATAATGTAATTAGTGTGTGTTCATAGCCGGGTTCATGTTTAGGACAATAATGTAATTGGAAGGAACATAGATATGAGTTAGTCTGTAGTTAATTGTTTGTAACTGTTTTACATAATTCATGAGTAAAACCTCAACAAGGTGAGAGAATCCAAAAGAACTACATTGGAGTGACAGCCCGCTTCAGAGACGCTGGGGCATATTACCAACAACTAGCGATAATTATCACTATGTTGGCTTAGCGGCAATATTTTTATCGCTGAGCTGCGGCAATTTTTATCGCTTAGGAACCTTGCTATTATCAAGGTTTATCTCCTAGGCGATAAAAATCGGACGAAATGCATGAATATCGCTGAAAAGTCCGCGATATTCATGCATTACCAAGCTAATGCTCTTAGCCATGTTATCCACCTACCATTGGATAACATGGCTAAGAACTGCTCAGGGGCAAGTGTTAGCTTTTGGAGATATTCGCGCTTAGTGCGAATATCTCCAAAAGTTGGTAATAGGAGATAGCGATGTTAGCGACTGTTTCCAGTCGCTAACATCTTGGCAAGCCCACTTTGCATGTCATTAGTGATAAATATCACTGACATGCAAAGTGGGGCCCAAGATGGTCGCTATCTCCTACTAGCTGTCGCTAACTGGTGTTAGCGACAGCTAGGTAATAGGGAGATAATTTTATCTCCGCTTTCTTGGCTTTTAAAGCCAAAAAAGTGGAGATAAACCCCCTTGATAATATGCCCCGCAGTGCGCAGAAACACTCCGGTTGAAAGAGGTTGTCTCTACTGTTCTTCCTCATTCCATCCCCCTGCCCTCTGGTTGAGTGTTGTTCCTCGCACTCTGAAGGCGCAGTTGGGCATTGGCGGTATAGCACTGTGCATCACTTTCCCTAAGCCAAGGAATCACAGGTTAGTCAATCTGAGTACAGTTTTATAACTTGTGCTTGACACCAATAAATCAAAGGAGACTTTGCCCCAAGGTGCTTTGGGATCATGAATATGCTGCACATTCATTCCCACAACTACCTAACCCTTTTTTCCTCCTTCTTTACACTCCGCACAACCAGTCACACTCCTAGATACCTCTGCTTCAATTCTTGGTCACCAGAACCTGTGTTTGAGCCTTTTCTTCCTCATGGTCTGCCCTAGATCTCCTTAATGTTCTAAAATAACCAATTTGCTTCTAACACTCTGGGATGGCATAATCCTCTCTCCCCTCATCACCTGCTCATCACTACACACTGACAATTCCTCAATTATCTTGCAATGCAGTCTGACACTCCCTGGTACTGAACTCTGTCTTCAGACTACTACCCTATGAATCATCTTCATTGCTTCTTTGATTACGTCATCTTTTTCTATCACAGCAACCCACTCATTCCTAGGGACTGCCTTATACAATCCTTCACTAGTCTCAGACAAACAAGTTAGTAGTTCTTCCATGTTTAATTCCTCAACAAGTTCACTCTCATCTTGTAAGCACAAAGATGGCTCGCTACATAGGTCAACCAGCAATATATTCCATGTTGAAATTAAAGTTGTGTAGTCTAGCAGCAAGCCTCGGAGAACTATTATCTCTGCCTCCCACCCTCAAAATGATCAAAAGTGGTTTATTATTAGTTCTTAAAATTATACACATTTCCAAACATATTTTCTGAAATTTTCCATACTCCACGCTGTTGTTTATACTTCTCTTCTCGTGACTAAAGCGTTTTTTTCTGAAAGGTGAAATACCTTAGAAGCAAAAGCAACAGTCATGTCTACTGTGTTTCTGGGAAAGAATCATTCAATTTCAAAGGCTCTATCAACTGTTACTATTGATTGCTTATTAATACCAAAAAGTGTAAGAATGCCATAATGCGCTATATTGTTTTTGAGGCACTGAAATGCCCAATGTTAGTTTTTCTGCTATGAAATTCCTATTCGTTTTCTTAACAATAATCTGAGATTTTCAGTTTTCCCAGCAAAATTGATTACAAATTTAGAATAATATTCTATCAGACCCATGAGGGATCTTAGTCGAGCCTTGCCACACGGAGTACTAGCATTAGCAAACATGCTGATCAAATTTGCTTTTGTTGTGACCTTTTGGCAGATATGGCAGAAACAGCTGCTATGGAATATCCTAAGTAGTCCTCTTCTTCTATCAAAAATCAATACTTTTGTTTATGCAGGCCTCTTTTTATCAGTACATTTCACAAATCACATTGTGCTCATCCATAATATTTCGAAAAGCCAAATTATCATCTTGGAAGAAAACAACATTTTGGACATATTTCAAAACACCAGACATTATACGCCAAAACACACTCACAGCGGATACCAACCTGAAGGAATAGTGGTAAACTGTAAGATACCAATTTGTGTTATAAATGCTGTGAGTGATTTAGTATCCTGATGTATTTGAACCTGCTGATAGGCACTCCAAAGATCTAGCTTTGAGAAACACCTCACTCTGTTCTGAATGAGAAAAACAGTCTGGTTTGATTTAGTGATCTCATTTTTATGCACATCCTCAAGTTCCAATTAGCATTCTTGGTCAATACAATGGGAGAAAGTCATTCTAAAGCCTCCACTAGTTTGATTACATCCTCATCCACTATCTGCGAAGCATATCTTTGACCTATTTTCTATCTAGAACCATGATCCTCCCAGCCCTGGGTTTCATGGGCAAAGCATTTTGTTAACACTACTTATTGCGTATAACCTTATTCTGTGCCAAACGTATCTTCAAATACCATTTGAAAACCCATGAGCACCTTCTCAATTCCTGCATCAGATATCATCATTATTTGATCTGAAGCCCAGGGGTTTATGATTATGATCAGATCATATTTTTGCAATCACTCCGAAATTGCTGGGCCAGACTGCACCACATAAACCTTCCCCTAATGGCACCATTTCAAAACCTGATGTCTGCCAACATGTAACCTATGCCATCTGTGTTGGTCCCCAAATACCCTCTGGGAGTAATATTTTTAGGGAGTAATTTTACCCCATGTTACTCTAAACAGGTCTTTGGAAATTATGGTATATAGGGAACCTGAATCAACCATGAGAGCTAATTCTTTTTCTGTACCCACAAATATCACTTTAGGTCTATTCATTCTGGCATATTGACCTTCCACATGTGCTCCATTCAAGATTTAACATGTGTTTCCTTCATCGTCCCTATCTTCCATATCCAAAATTCAGACAAAATTGTCCTTTTTGACACAACTTTTACCTTAATTCCCAATTGCAAGTCCGTTGTTATGTTTTCAAGCCATGGGTTAAGCTTACACATCTGTGGCAACTTTTTGTATTGCTGCTCGATCAGCATTTTGACATGCTCCCCACCCGCTAGGGTTTACCGTTCTATTTTTTAATTACGGAGTACATTTTTTCTTTCATTACAACATGAACTCCTGCATTTGCTTCTTGTTGACTTCACTCAGTTACTGCTACTTCTTGAATTTTCATTGTCCCTAGTCGCTGCATTTCTTTCATTCAGGTCGCTGATTCCTCTATCACTTTTGCTATCACTCTATTTTTATAAACTGCTTAAGGGTTGGATTACTCGCTGCCAGAAGATGTCCCTGCATCTTCTTACTGGAACACTGGATGGTTAAAGGATCCCTTATAAGTTCCTACGCGATAGTTCCAAACTGAGATTTAGATGGTAACTCCCTCAGTCTTGTTACAACCTCATCAATAGTTTCATCCTCTCTTTGCAGAGAAGGAAACTCTAATCCATCCATGGCTTCAAGATAACTTTTTAAATTGTCTACCATTCCTGCCATTCAATATTGGGAGGGCATAGATGAGAAAGCAAAGCTGGTAGTGTGACTACGTTCATGATATTAGTTGTTATTAGTTGTACAAAAAGCACAAACAATGTATATGTATTTATTTTTTGTAATTTGTATACCGCCAATCTAGGTTATGGTGCTTTAATGTTTTTTTGCTTTACATTGTTTTTCTTGTTGCTCCTTAGATTGACATCTAGATTGACACAAGTCAAGTAAAATCACTTTATTCGATTTATCGAAATAAAGCATAAAGCACATGCAGTATACAGTATAAGCATTAAAAACATTAGGAACATTTATAACCATTTATCGGGAGGATTGGAAAACTCCCAGTAAAAACCATGACATATAAAAACAAACTGTACGACTTAAAAACCATGACATATAAAAACAAACGTTATAACTGTCTTAACCCCTTGGCCATGGCGGTAATACCGCAGCAGCCCTGGGGGAGAGGGTGGGCCGCGCGGTGCTGCCATGCTCGTGACGGAGTGGTTCCGTCACGAGCATGGCAGCGCCGCGCTGTGCTTGTGACGGAGTGGTTCTGTCACGGCCCCGCTCACTTAATAGAACGTGCCACGCAGGCGCAAAATTGATGCCGCGCAGGCGCGGAGGCCGGGACTTGACAGAACCATTCCGTCACCAGCACAGCGCGTCCGTGGCTGGTGACGGAGTGGTTCCGTCACCAGCATGGATGTGGTTAAAATTGGGGTAAAGTAAAGCCGGTCTTGCTTGTTTAAAACCCAGTGGCCATAGTAAAGGGCGAGTGTATTTAGATCAGAGATGAATAAAAATGGGGCAAATAAAAATGACGTGTAAAGTGTCAAGTACAGTAACATTATCATAGGTACAAGTTACAAACTCTGAGGGACTGGGCCAACCGACTAATAAATGGAGGAACAGATTGAATTGACACATCACCTGAGCATCTAGCAGATGGCAGTGTTTCAGTGTTCACATGGTACTGGGAGAGTGGTTGTTACAGCCCAGGCTTCACATTGCTGGTAAACGATGAGTAACTGGTGAATATATTTTTAGAATATTAGTTGTTTACTTGTTTTTGCAGTGAACGGTATGGCACCATTTCTTCTTTAATGCCTGGCTTAGGCTTCCTGCCTGTAGGCGTTTAAGGCACCTTCCCGGCTTCTGGTTAACGCTTTCCTGCCCGTGTTTGGGGCTTGAATGCTCAGCTTTTATTAGGTCACACCCACACTGCGCAGGCCTTGTGCTCTGAGGCATATTGTTTACAATTCAGTGTGCTTACAACGGTCCACCTCATACCATTAGTTGTTTTTATTGTCACTCTCATTTGCAATCTTTCTATTGCTTAGCTCCCCTCTTCCCTTCCTTTCTTGTGTTAGCCCCTCCCTTGAGCATAGAACACGTACATGTGTTCTTACTCGTCTTTGTTCTTCCTCGTCTTTTTGCAATGCACTATTTTTTTATAATCATTTCTGTATTATTCGTGGATGTGCTATGTGCTTTCCTACTTCTTTTAGCTCAGGCATATGGCTTCCTATTTATGTTGCTTTCACGCTATCTGCCATCTCTATTGATGCTGGAATTACTCATAACGACAACTGTCCTAACCTGAACCACTCTACACTACTCCACTCTTAAGTCACTACACTCTACACCACTCTACATCACTCTGCTCTATGCAACTCTCACAGCTTTACTCTACTCCACACCACTGCAGTCTACTCCACTCAACGCCACTCTACTCTATGTCACCCGACTGTACGCCACTCCTCATAATCCCACTCTACAGCACTCTATGCAGATCCACACTACACCACTCTACTCTGTAACCACTCTGTCACTCTTCTCTACGTCACCCTATGCCACTCTACTGTACTCTATGCCACTGTACACTATGCCACTTTACATTATGCCACTCTACCCCACTCCACTCAATGCCACTCTACTCCGCGACAGTGTACTTGACACACTCCACTTTACTCTACTCTACACCAAGCTAATCTATGCCATTCTACACCACACCACTCTACTCTATGCCACTTCACTCTATGCACTCAACTCAATACCACTCTGCTCTATGGCACTATACTCACCATGGGTACTCATAGTACGGCCCGTGGGCCGCCAGCGGCACGGCAAGCCTACCTTGGCGGCCCACGGACCTTGCAGACAACGTACCTGTGTTTTTTTATAGTGTCAGCAAACACTGCGGCAGCTGCTCTATAGGGGCAGAGAGATTCCGGGCAATTTAAGCCATAGTCAGAGTGGAGATGCAGGGGCGCTAAGAAGAGTTCAAATACAACAAACGCCTCATTAACAAGTAAATGGTCTTTTAAAGACCTGTGAAGTACTGGGTGACTGGCGCCAAAGGGGGAGCTTTGATCTGACAGCTCGGGGGTGAGAGTCAGAATTAAAGCCAGCTACAGATGTCACTCCAGGCCCAGTGGTGGGACACAAACCCCATGAAGCAGCACATTCAGAGAGAAACAATCTGGCATTACACAGGGAGAGGGAGGAGTGGGGGGGCTGTCTCTGGGCTGGGGACGGGGACCTGAAGACACAGTACGTGTGCACTGCCCGAGGCACAGAGACAGATAGAGACAGAAACAGACAGAGAGAGATAGACAGAGACAGACAGGGACAGACTGACAGATAGAGACAGACAGAGGCAGAGACAGATAGAGGCAGAGACAGATAGAGGCAGGGGCAGACAGAGACAGATAGAGGCAGAGACAGATCGAGATAGAGACCGAGACAGGGAGAGGGACACAGAGGGAGGGAGACAGAGACAGGGAGAGGGAAACAGAGGGAGGGAGACAGAGACAGGGAGAGGGACACAGAGGGAGGGAGACAGGGAGAGGGACACAGAGGGAGGGAGACAGAGACAGGGAGAGGGAAACAGAGGGAGGGAGACAGAGACAGGGAGAGGGACACAGAGGGAGGGAGACAGAGACAGGGAGAGGGAAACAGAGGGAGGGAGACAGAGACAGGGAGAGGGACACAGAGGGAGGGAGACAGAGACAGGGAGAGGGAAACAGAGGGAGGGAGACAGAGACAGGGAGAGGGACACAGAGGGAGGGAGACAGAGACACAGACAGAGACAGGGACAGGGATAGACAGAGACAGACAGAGACAGGGACAGACAGAGACAGACAGTGACAGACAGGCAGAGACAGGCAGGGACAGACAGAGGCTGGGACAGACAGAGACGGAGAGAGACAGACAGAGACAGACAGAGATAGAGAGTCAGAAAGACAGGGTGAAGGAGACAGAGACGGAGAGGGAGGGAGACAGAGGGAGGGAGACAGAGGGAGGGAGACAGATAGAGGGAGGGAGACAGAGGGAGGGAGACAGAGGGAGGGAGACAGAGGGAGGGAGACAGATAGAGGGAGGGAGACAGAGGGAGGGAGACAGAGGGAGACAGAGGGAGGGAGACAGAGGGAGGGTGACAGATAGAGGGAGGGAGACAGATAGACGGAGACAGACAGAGGGAGACAGAGGGAGGGAGCAAGATAGAGGGAGCCAGAGGGAGGGAGACAGAGGGAGGGAGAGAGAGAGAGAGAGAGATAGAGAGAAGGAGGGAAACAGAGAGAGGGAGGGAGAGATAGGGGAACGGGGAGAGACAGAGGGAGGGAGAGAGAGAGAGAGCTGTGTGTATGCCGGGTCTGGTGGCTCAGTAGATGGAGGCATCCGCTGCAGGGGCCTGTGTTCAACCTCATGGTCACAGGTTTTTTTGCTCTAGCCCTGCCCGCCCCCTCCCCCACTGACCCCGCCCCTACCGGTGCAGCCCTCGGCCACAAACCACACTGTGAATTTGGCCCCAAGAGAAAGTTTGTGAGTACCCATGCTCTATACTAATACACTCTATGCCACTCTACCCTACACCACTCCATTCAATGGCAATCTACTCTATGCTACTCTACTCTACGCCACTCCATTCGATTCTACACCACTTCACTCTGCCCCACTCTACTCCACTCACCTCTATTTCATACTACAAACTTTTAGCCATGCTGAACAGCAGTCACGCTCCTGTACAACATGGCTAAAAGACATTAGCAAAGCCAATAGTTCTCACATAGGCAAGACCTATTGTTTTTGCCAATGCCTGTTTGTTGTGCACTTGAGCAGAATGTACAGCCTTCAGTACACTTTTACTACCACATAGAAATGTATACATTTCTAGTGCTGGCTGTAGTAATCTTTATAGCGGAAGGCATAAGCTGCGTAGTAAATGAAAAAATAAATATCCCCACTAGTTGGAGAAGTCGCTGTTCTGTATTGTTTAGATTATCTCAAGGACCCTGTTGTTCTAGGGCCAGCCTTCTCTAGTCATCTCCAAAATTATGTTGGTATCATCTCACATGCTTGATCAATACATTGGTGTCCCCAACCAATGGACACATAGCACAGATTATGTGGCTACGAGAATTTATAGGCTCTTAGTAATTCATAGAATATTTATTTTTATTTATTTGGCCTGCGGTAGGTATGGGACTTCTCCTCTTAAAAACAGGATCAATCAATCAGTGCTGAGACCCCTCCTTATTAGTCCATGAGGATTCTTCAATAATGCGTCATCCCCTGGTAGAGGTGGGTGAGCCAACAAATTAACAGTAAGAGCCGGCCGGAGCTGGGCTGTCTCGGCTCTTAGAGCCCATGCACAAACCGTACCCTGAAAATGCTTGCTATCTAACTCATACAACAAATATCACATAAAATATGGTAACATCTATTTAAAATTCAAAAAAGTGTGGGGCATATTAGCAACAAATAGCGATAATTATTGCTAGATGTGCTTAGCGCATTTTTTTTTATGGCTGTCTCTTGCCAGGTATTTTCGCAGAGATAACGTGCTATTAGCAACGTTTATCTCCAAAGAGATAAAATATCCGGCGATAGCGGCTCAATGCGGGAATATCGCAGGAAATCCAGCGATATTCAGGCATCATCGCTAATGGGGACTTAACCTGAATATCCACCTCCCATTGGATATACAGGTTAAGAAGATGTCTGAGCAGGCGTTAGGTTTTGGCGATAATCGCGCTTAGCGCGAGTTTTTTTATCGCTTTGCCTGGCTTGCTAATAGGCGATAGCTGTGTTAGCGACTGTTTTCAGTCGCTAACAGGTTGGGTACACCCACTTTGCATGTCATTAGCGATAAATATCGCTGACATGCAAAGGGGACCCCAAAGCTGTAACTATCGCCTACAAGCTGTCGCTAACTGCTGTTAGCGACAGCTTGCTAATAGGGCGATAAAAATATCACCGCTTCTGCTGGAAAAAGTCCTGCTACAGCGGCGATATCTCCCTTGCTAATATGCCCCTGTGTTCTTTAACATGGGGAAGCTTTGACATTAATACGTCAGATTATAGCGCTGCACTGAGAAGTACTTATTGAAAGTGGTACTTTTTAAACATGAACGGTTAGTGAACTAAGAGGCAAGACAGTTGTCATGTAAACCCTGTATTAGTCCAGATTATTATATCACAACATTATAGTTATTTAAATCAAACACAATAGGTTTTTGTACGACTACTATTCTGAACTCATGAATTTGAAAATGCGTTAATAGGCGAACATGAGGGAAGAGGAGTTTTGGTGGAATAAAAGGTTGCTTAAGAATTAGGGGTGGGCAGAACTTGTTGAGTTTCACTCTGCGGAATTCCGCTGAGTTATATAAAAACTCAGGGGGATACCATTTAGTTCTGCCAATGGGGGGAAAATATGTATGTTGCGCTGCTTGATCTGCAAATTAATGGCAGTAGCGCAAGCTGCACTGAAAAATCAGTTTGAACGGCCCCATGTGGTACGTAAGAGCTTGCAGCCACTCCAGTCAATTTTGCTGCCACTTGTGTAGAAAATCTACAAGAGCGTCAGCAAATCTACTCAAGAAGCAGCAAATCTACTCAAGAAGCAGCCCTCTGACCGTGATCATTTGCGACTGCCCACGTTAGAAAATGGTGCTAGTGGATGCCAAATCTCACTTACACTCGCATTCTTTGGAGCCTCGTGAGAAAAACTTCTGTGGGGCCGATTCACAGAACTAACTTAAGACAAAATCCTAAACTTACTACTTTTGGTATTCACAGAAGTTAGGATTTTGTCTTAAGTTTGTCTTAAGACAGACATAAGACATACTTAAGACAGATTTAAGACAGACTTTAGACAGACTTAAGACAAACTTAAGTCAAGGAAAGAGAGAAGACCCCACTTGTTCCAGGGAACAGGGTACTGTAGACAATAAAAGTCAGAGGAAAATCCCTGGAGAAAACTACTCTTTTACTCACTCTATTATATCTCATTTATCACATTCAACCCAAGAGACCTGGTTTGTCAGTAAAGATATATATAATTCCCACACTAAAATGTAACGTTTACAATCTTATTTTATTTTTCATAAAAAATGGAAGACACTGTCCTCCATGCGTGGATTAAAATTTCAGAAAAACTTCCTGAAAACATACATAATTAAAACATTTTGAATTTACAATACATAGCATAAGAGACAAATATTCACAGTATCTCATCAAATACAGACAAATAAATTAAATGCAAAGAAAAAATCTATTCATTCAATAGTCACAGTACATCAGTTAATCAAAACACTCCCCCTTCTATCAGTAGCTTGCAATGTTCTTGCTACGCATTCGCTTGATCCAAACAGCCTTCCAATCTTTTCTCGTGGGAGCTACAGTACCAATATTTCATGAATATCTGTTGTTCCCTAGGCTCTACTTGGATTCTGTGTTCAAACCAGTGCGTCGACGCGTTTCGGTGTTAAAACCCTGGATACCAAAACACCTTCTTCAGGACAAGACAGTTCTTGGGGTCACCGTTTACAAAAATTGGGTATCCTTCTTTTTACATGATGTGCGGGAAGAAATCTCACCCTGGGATTAATCTCCTATCTTTTCTATTCCACACCGTTGGCTTTCAAAATAGTTGAAAATCTTGTTCTGGGGTTCACAGGATGGTTCCCTCCCCGGGGTTACTCTCCTATATTTTACCACGCTGATGATTTTCAAGATGGGTATAAATCTATCTATTTTGAAAGCCAACGGTGGTGTGCTAAAAGTACCTCCCAAAGGACCTAAAATGTTATTCTTGTGAGTAGGTTCCCAAAAAAAATCAGAATTAGTTCGACCCAATGGGCATCTCTGAATTCTCTGATAAGATGCTGTAAGGTGTCTCTGTTGGCAGAATAGGGGAATAGGGGCACCCAATTTGGAAACAGTGTTCTCTATAATGATCTAATTGTAAGCCATCTGCAAGGCAGGCATGTGTCATGACCTTAAGACCACAAAATGATTTTGTATGGTTATTGTTGGCACATTCTACCAATAAAAGGGCTGACTGGATGAATCAGGGACATAAGAGTCCTAAAGGACAAGAACCCTAGGCAAATAAAGGAAACTCCACACAGGAAAACCCACACAAGATTAAAAATTAAAGTGAGAACACTGAAGGTTTATTTAGAATCATACAGAAAGCAAAAGGGCAATTGGTTAGTCAATTCAAATCAGTATAAATAATGTTCAAATGTCAAGTGAAAATTCTAAGTCTAAGAGCAACAAGGGGACTGTCATGAAATAGTACAGAACCATGGCATGAAGTGGCACAACGAGATGTACTAATAAACAGATATTTGCAGAAACCAATCAAAATTGTAGAAATTATATTATGTAAAATAGGGTCACTGTAGAACCCCTCCCAAAATGAATAGGCATTTGGGGGCATATTATCAACAAACTGCGATAAACATCGCAGAGCGCGCTTAGCGCAAATTTTTTTAACGCTGGCTATCACTGGATTTATTCGCCGAGATAACGCGTTATTATCAATGCTTATCTCCACAGCGATAAAAAATCCGGCAATATCGGGAATCCTTGGTAATAGGGAGATGTGGACTTAGCCTTAGAATCCACCTCCCTTTATAAATATAGATAAGTCTGAAATTTTGCAGACATTAGCTTACCGCGATAACCGCGGTTATCGTGGCTTTTTATATTGCTATGGGTGTCCTGGGCCAGCTTGTTAATACAGAGTAGTGCAGTTAGCGATATTTTCCGTGTTGTTTAGAAGAGAAACGCCTACTTTGCATCTGATTAGCGATGTGAGGTGAGGCGTTTTGAGAACGGCTGCTAACATGCGCCAATGCATGTTAGCGCCGCCTTGTTAATAGGGCGATAAAAATATTGCCGCTTTAGCGGCAAAAAGTGCCGCTAAAAGCGACAATACTGCCCTTGATAATATGCCCCTAAGTCCCTTTCCCCTACATGCAAGGGGGAACGTAAATATGTGAATGAACGATGAACCATTTAAAATTAATGAAAGCACAGTCAAGCTAGCAGGCAGCATCAACCTTGACCATTTGCAACATTTCATGCAGGCATACTCCACACACACATTTGTTGTTACAATAAAGATCCCCATGGAATAGAGCATTTTTCTGCTAATTTATGAAAAGAGAGCCACAGTAGAGAGAAGAACATGAATACAGAAAACGTTTCCATTATATTTTTAAAAGTTATGTTTCTGTAGCTGTCAGTGCAATCGGACCAGTAAGTCCAGTAAATTAGTTTTGACACCTACTTATGCTAACTTAAACACACTAAAATGAAAGTTAATCTTTGTTAATAAATGTAGGCTCACTATTGTCCTCTCTGATGATTCTTGCAATCATCACAAAACACTCCATTCTGCTCTACAGCAGATCATTCTTCATTTTGTATTTTTTATTCTTCATTTCTTCCAATGATTTTAGCTTATCAAACATTCTGGATTTGATGTCATCCATCTAAATTTCTTCTCTTTTTCTCTTCCTGGTAGTTCTCTTTTTTGCACACTCAAAATCCAACTTATTTTTTAAAGTAATCACATTAAAAAAAGTAAAAGAAATAAACCAATTATGCGACGAAAAATTATGATAATTGAGGTTAGTATTTGTTTCAATACACCACAACCCACATCACAGACCATTCACAAATCTTTTCTATTCCCTTTCCAATCATACTGAGCCATGAACCAATATCTTCCCAAGCACCGGTCTCTTCCAAAATTGTAGCTTACCGAGAAACATTAGTTATGTTATTAATATATTTGTTAATCAGCAGGCTATTATCAGGCACATACGTACAACACTACTAGATCTTCAAGACACGGCACACACTACCTTCTTTCACAAGCAAAATATCCAAAGCCATACTAATCTGTAATACCATCGCAAGGATGGCAATCATCTCTTCATTAATTTTGGTTAATGCCCCTGCAGTATAAGGAGCCAGTCCATCTACTGATGTAGGCAACTATCTAATATTCACATATTTCAAAGCCACACTAATAGGAAAAATCATTACGCAAAATATATCAATAAGCCCTTTGTCCAAAACCATGTTTCGCTCATCCCATTCAATTACATGTTATGTTATGTTATATGGCTTGTGGAGTGCGCTAATTTCTGGAGGCATCTTGGCACTGGTGTTTATAAAAAATTACGCAAAAATGAAGGACAAATTAAATCTGGAAGGTTAGAATGCAAAGTGCCAAAAAGAGAGTACTATAAATGTAAAAGAGCCAGCAACACTCTCGGAAAAACTTAGTCTAAATAGCAGACCCTATCCAGTTGGAATGGTAAAATAAGTTGTGTTACCACATACATAAAAAATGCCTCTAAATACAGGGCAATTATTCAACATATAGGGGCAGATTTACAAGCCCCTTGTGCCACTTTTGCGTCACTTTTCCCATGTTAAAAATGATGCAAAAGTGGTGCAAGGGCCTTGTAAATAAGGCCCATAATTTCTTCAAACTATATAAATTGGGGTGGGTGGTAAGCTCCACTCGGCTGGTGGAGTTTGCAGAGTTTTGCCACTCTGTGTTCCGCTTGGAGCATGGAGTTCTGCAAAAACTCCACCAACTGCCGCATGGTGGAGTATACCAGCACTTACCCAATGAGAAAATACTGATGCTGCAAAACCTGGCTTGTGTTTTAAGTGACAGCGACAGCCCACCCTTGTGGAGAAAGGGCTGCACTGGCACGGGAAGCCCCCACTTATGATCTGCCATCCTTCATCTGGTATTTGAGGTGGTGCCTTGATGAATATGGCACCAGGTGCTGTTGTTTCTTCCAGATGTAGCGAAGACGAAATGACAAACCTGACCTGCTGGACACTGCTGAGACCACTCACGATGGGAAGTAAGGATTACAATGGTACACAAACAGAATACTTTTGCCTGTGTACAGAGTGCATCTCTAGTGAAGCCTGTACAGCCAGGGTTGTGCTGGGTGCAAAAGTGTGCCTCAGCTCAGTTGCCACTGTGCACCATGCACCTTAAGGAATCCTTCTATCAACAGAGTCCCTTTGCTCACCCCCAGCAGGATATTTGTTACCCGATATTATCTGTCCCCAGCATTTTCAAAATAAAATAGCTATATATGGATGGAAAGAATTAATCAGAAGTATAGGCCATTTGGGCCTCCTCAACTTTAACTCAGAGAAGAGCAATATGAAATCAATATTCATAGGATCGTGAGAGTTTGTAGACTCCCATAAACATGTCAAAATATGAATTGGGATTCCATACCTTTAGAAATTCAAGCCGAGACAGAAATCATCTGTAATATAAACAAATTACTTGTTCAGATCTTCTAATTTAAATTTCCCTATCTTTTGGCATTTTCAATACATTTGAGTGAGTCAAACTTCAAATACGTTTAAATATGGCACTTTGACTTGAGCGAATGCTAACTTTTTATTTGTGGATTGAGGCATTTGGATGTTACCTAGGACTGTTGCTCTTGGAATTTGCACGGGTCTGTCTGTCCTTCCTAAGTTTTCTTCCTAATCTATTTTTTGTTTCCATGATGTGCCCGTGAGTGACAGATTGCAGATCCATTAAGACGCGGAGAACTTTCAACGCATATCGAAACACTCAGACTTTGCCATTACATGTGAGGATTGAAAAAATAATTTTTACTAAGGTGCTGGAGACGGGAGGAAATATATGTTTCCAAGGCCGTACTCACTCCACTCCAATCATTTCTGAGGTTTCTCAATCATATGTTTCTCACAAATAATACAAACATCTATTTTCTTCTTCTCCTGTTTAATTCTAAATCCAAGATACACCTTTGAATTTCTAAATCTCTCCTCAGTCCCTTCTTGCAATGAATTTTCACTCTCTTTCTGTTAAATACTATCATACAATTACACACCACATCACTCAACTTACATACACTTTTTTTCATTAGTATTGTTAAGTATTCTATTTAGCACAATGGGTTTATTATTATAAATGATGCCTACATTTTTAATCTCAGGCAACTCCTTGAATGGCAAGTCATAGACAACTTCAAACTGCACCAACACATTCTGCTGCGTTAAGGTAGAGAAATACATGTTATAAGATGACCCATATGTTAATGGAGGTAGGAAATAGGATTATTGGCCACATGCATCATTGGTTTTTGCATTCACAAATGGTGCGAATCGCAAAAATCGGCCGTTTGCGAATGCAAATCCAATTTTTGAGATGCATCATTTTTTTTTCCGCAATGTAAGAAATCGCAATTTTTTTGTGATTTCTTTAATTGCGATTGCATTTAAGAAATCGCAATTTTGCAATTTCTTAAATGCAATGCATCTTTGAAAAAAAATTGCGATTTCGCAAATTGGAAGTGTTAAATTAGCATGAAGTCAACCTTCATGGTAATTTAAGAAAAGTTTCAAAAATGCACAAAAGTGGACTGTATGTTACATTTCAGGGGTGCAGGGGGGGTCCTTTGGACCCCCCTGCACCCTAGAAATTGCATTCTCATATTGCGATTCCTTAATTGCGAATCGCAAAATGAGAATGCCTTCCCATTGATTCCTATGGGCCTCTAGGCCCATAGGAATCAATGTTAAGGGATTCCTTATTTGCGATTCGCAAAATTGGGAATCGCAAATAAGGAAAAATTAGAAATCGCAAAAATATATGCGAATTTTTGATGCATAGGTATTTGCGATTTCTAAATCGCGATTCCTTAATTTTCACAATTTAGGAATCGCAAATACCTACAATGATGCATGTGGCCGTATGTCTCTTCAACATAAGTGGGTAAGTAAGTTTAAATGTAACAACTACTAACATGTATTACCTCCTTTTACCCCTTAAGCAAATTAATGTTTTCTCCAAAATTCACATCAGAACAACTCGATTAACTCACCTACTAACTTTTGTAAATGTACTATGAGACAAACCATTATTATTTCCAGAAAGCATAACCTACAGGAGCATATAAACTTAATAAAATGCTAATTAAAATGATTAAAATGAGAATCGTAAAAATTATTTTTAGAGCTAAACAAATGTTATGCAAGTAGCTATCTTACATCTGTAAAAACCAGTCAGAATCAAAATCTAACAGTGCAAAAATTCAAAAATAAGTTCTTCAACTCTCAACATGAATCAATATAATCTGATATAGGAATGCACTTGCTGAAGGTGTAGCCAGATTTACCTGGTGAGAGACAGAGCAAACCAGATCATCCAAACCTATGCAGTAACCCAGAACTAGATCATTAGTAATGTTTAAAAAATGCAGCCAAACGAAGACCAGGCATCTCATGGCACAACTTCATGGGGAGAGAACCCCATAGTCTTCTTGCTGCACTATCTTAGACCAATGTGAAAGTGCAGGAATGCACTGCATTTATGAAATATTGTGTTCAAGTTCAAGTTCAAGAATTTATATAGCGCACTACTCACCCAGAGGGTCTCAAGGTGCTTGGGGATGGGGTTCATTACTTATCGAATAGCCAGGTTTTAAGTTCTTTTCTGAAGGAGGTGTGGTTCTGTGTAAGGCGGAGGTGAGTGGGGAGTGAGTTCCAGGTCTTGGCCGCCAAGTAGGAGAAGGATCTACCTCCCATGGTGGATCTTTGGATACGTGGAACTGCGGCGAGGCTTTGATTGGAGGATCTTAGTTGGCGGGTGGGTGTGTAGAAGGATAGTCGAGTGTTGAGGCATTCGGGCCCTAGTTTGTAGAGGGCCTTGTGTGCGTGGGTGAGAAGACGGAATGTTATTCTCTTGTTGACAGGAAGCCAGTGGAGGTCTTTCAGGTGGCCGGTAATGTGATCTTGGCGAGGGATGTCCAAATGAGTCTCGCTGATGCGTTTTGGATGCGTTGGAGTTTTTTTATGTAATTTGGCTGTGATTCTGGCGTAGAGGGTGTTTCCGTAGTCCAGTCGACTCGTGACTAGTGCGTGAGTGACAGTCTTTCTTGTCTCGGAGGGGATCCAACTGAAGATTTTTTTGAGCATACGAAGTACGTTGAAGCAGGAGGATGAGACGGCGTTGACTTGTCTGGTCATCGAGAGGGAGGAATCTAGGATGAATCCCAGGCTGCGAGCTTGATCTGTGGGTATGGGTGCTGTGCCCAGAGCCGAAGGCCACCATGAGTCGTTCCAGGCAGAGGGGGATGATCCTAGGATGAGCACCTCCGTTTTGTCTGAGTTAAGTTTTAGGCGGCTGTTTTTCATCCATTCGGCTACTTCTTTCATGCCTTCGTGAAGATTGGTTTTGGCGGTGTTTGGGTCTTTGGTGAGGGAGAGGATCAGCTGGGTGTCGTCAGCATAGGAGATGATGTTAAGGTTGTGTTGACGCGCGATGGATGCGAGTGGACTCATGTAGATGTTGAGTGATGATCCTTGTGGTACGCCGCAGATGACTTCGGTAGCCTCTGATTTGTATGGGAGAAGTCGGACTCTCTGGGTTCTTCCGGCGAGGAACGAGATGATCCAGTCCAATGCTTTTCCTTGTATTCCGACATTGTTGAGGCGTTGTATGAGGGTGCTATGGCAAACTGTGTTGAAGGCGGCGGAGAGGTCGAGTAGAATGAAGGCAACTGTTTCTCCGTTGTCCAGTAGTGTTCGGATGTCGTTTGTAGCTGCGATGAGAGTGGTCTCGGTGCTGTGTTTGGCTCGAAAGCTGGACTGTGAGGGATCGAGGGAGTTGTTGGATTCGAGGAAGGCGGCGAGTTGGCTATTGACGGCTCTCTCGATGACTTTTGCCGGGAAAGGGAGGAGGGATATGGGGCGGTAGTTTTTGAGTTCAGATGGGTCAGCTGTGGGTTTCTTCAGGAGTGCGCTGACTTCGGCATGTTTCCAGCTGTCTGGGAAGGTAGCAGAGTTGAAGGAGCAGTTGATGACATCACGGAGATGGGGTGCGATGATGGAGTCTGCTTTGTTGAAGATGTGGTGGGGACATGGTTCGGTTGGCGAGCCAGAGTGGATGGAATTCATTAGGCGGATGGTGTCTTCGGTGGTGATTGTGTTCCAGGCGCTTAGATTGTTGGAGGGCAGTTTAGGTTCTGAGGGGAGTGGGGAGGATTGTACGTTGGAGCTGTTTTCGAAGCTGTTATGTATGTCGGCAATTTTGTTGTAGAAGAAGGAGGATAACGAATCGCAGAGGTCTTGGGAGGGAGTGATGTCGTTTGAGGCTGCGGTGGGGTTGGTAAATTCTTTGACGATGTTGAATAGTTCCTTGCTGTTATGGCCATTGTTGTCGAGTCGATTCTTGAGTGCTGATTTCTTGGTGGATCGAATCAGCTGGTGGTGTTTGCGGGTGGCTGCCCTGAAGGTGGTCATGTTGTCGGTAGTTGGGTTTTTTCTCCATGTTTTCTCGAGAGTACGACATAGCTTCTTGGATTTCTTAAGGTCATCGTTGAACCAGGGGGCCTTTTTGCTGTCTTGTTTGGTGTGATGGTTTTTCAAGGGTGCTAATTTGTCAGCACTGTGAGTGATCCATTGTTTGAATTTGATGGCAGCTTGGTTTGGGTCCGATGAGAGGGCGGGTGGTTTTTGGATGAGCGATGTGAGGAGTTGGTCTGTGGTGATTTTGTTCCATTTTCTTCAGGGAATAGGTTGTGGGGGGTTGTGGGTCGAGGTGGTTTTGTAGCGGAAATGAACACAACTGTGGTCCGTCCAATGGAGAGCTGTGGTGCGATCGAAGGAGATGTGTTTGCTGCAAGTGAAGATTGGGTCGAGCGTATGTCCGGCTATATGGGTGGGGGTGTCGACAAGTTGTTTGAGTCCGAGATTGGCCAGGTTGTCCAGAAGGGTGGTGGTGTTGCTGTCGTTTTTCTTTTCCAGGTGGAAGTTGAGGTCTCCTAGTAGAATGTAGTTCTCGGAGGCGAGGGCATGAGGACTGATGAAGTCAGTGATGTCTTCGCTGAATAGTTTACGCGTTCCTGGAGGCCTGTAGATGAGGGTGCCTCTGAGTGTGCTCCTGGGGTCAGTGTGGACCTGGAAGTGGAGGTGTTCGGCGGTGGTAAGGTTATCGTCGGAGCTGGTCGTGATTCTGATGGTGTTCTTATGGACGATGGCGATGCCTCCTCCTGTTTGGACGGTGCGGTCTTTTCGGATGATCCTGTAATTGTCCGGGATGGCTATGGCGATGTCGGGAGTTGATGATGCATTCATCCATGTTTCAGTAAGGAATGCGACGTCTGGTGATGTAGTGTCGAGTAGATCCCAGAGTTCGGTGGCGTGTCTGTGGACCGAGCGGGTGTTCAGCAGGATGCACTTCAGGTGGTTAGAGTCGGAGCTGTGTTTGGAGTTAGTGAATGTGGTAGGGGTCTTGACGCTGGAAAATTTGCAGGAGTGGCAGGCAAAGGGTCTGTGGGTGCGTCCCGGGGCAGCTTCGTAGCATTGGGGTGTGCGTCCGGGGTTCAGGGCTAGGAGGGTGGCTGCGTCATACTTAATGCGGCCGGAGTGCGGTTTGCGGGGGCCAGGGGGTCTGGCGCTGGGCGCAGGCCAGGCGCGGACGGGCGTAGACGGGCTTACCTTTGGTGCACCTTTGGTGCGCGACCGCTGCGCGTGACCGCTGCGCGAAACAGCATCTATCATATGTGGATAGTGGAAGGGGAGGGGCGAGGGAGGAGCAGCTGGGAGGCGGGTGCATGGTGGAGAGGGCGGGCTCCGGGCACAACAACAACAACAATGGCGGCAGGAACGAAACCGCGAACCGGTTGGGGGAAAATAAATAATTAATTACGCTGTGGGCAGAGAGGCGCTTAAGGAATGGAGCACAGAAGGAATGGGGCACAATATGAAATAAACGATCCGGTAAACAATGCGAGCAGGCAATAGAGGCACTTTAAATAAGTAAATAATGCAGGCACAGTCAAGCGCTATCAAGTCCAGCAGAGCAGCGCTAACGATACCCAGGCAGAGTAGGCAGGGGAGGCCAGGGGCTGTAGGGAGCGACCGCTTCTGACGCAGTGCATTCCTGTCCTTCCCCCCTGCGCTGGTGCACAATTTGCTGCCTAGCCCAAACGTAAGCACCCTTGCACCAATGTGCAAGGGTACCTCAGTTGCAGGCAGGATTGTTTTTGTGCAGGAAGGGGCACCTTTCTACACAAAAACAATTCAGAGAGACCTTTTCCTCTTTTTGTGTGCTGCAAAATGCAGCACACATGGAAAGAAAAAAAAAAGGAAAAATAAATATATTTATCCTAGCTACGCCTTCTCTGGGGAGGCATAAGGGTTTGGCACTGCTCCAAGTGTACATAATTAAGTAAATCTGGGACAGCGTCAACATCCATGGGTGCTGCATGGGAAAAGCCACCGCAATGCCCGTGGAGTGCCTCCTTGACGCAGAGTAAGGCATAGATAGCAGCGACTTGCATTGCTTTGTCTTATTCCAAATCTATGAGGCCATGCAAAGCCACTCAGGCGGGCTTTGTGTCATCTTACAGATATGGTCGAGAGGTTTACGCCACCGGAGCTTTAAAAAAAGTGTTGCTGTGGTGGCGCAAGCCTCTCATAAATCAGCCGCCAGATTTTTCATATGTGTCCCCCTATCTGATTCTGAAGAAGATGGCAAATCGAATCTTGGGATCAACTTCCTCAATAAATGCTTAGCTACAGTCTGGGCATTACTACTCCTGGTTGGGTTGGCTTCTATGTACCTGTCAAACAGACAGACAATTACAAGAATATAACTCAAATTATTACAGGCTGGCATTCTTATAAAGTCTATCTGAAATCAGCGGCGGCTCGGCCGCTATGGCGCATGATTGTCGCCTCCCCATCCAGCAGTGTAAAAAAAGAAAACGCTAATAAATCCTGGTTTATTATTGTTTTATTTTGTTTATCGGAGTGTTGGGGGCAGGGCTAGGAGATAAGAGGCACTCATGGGGAGTGGAATGCACTCTTATCAGTGCGCATGACGGTTTGCCAGCCGTCCCCGGCCGGCCAAACCATCATGCGCACTGAAAATGTCTCCAACCTAGCTGTATTGCTGGGTTGAAGACAGCAAGCACAGGCCCCCAGTCTCCCTGGGAGTGCAAATCATTGGCACTCGGGCCAATCGTGAAGCTGCTTTCATGTATGTATGTATTTTATGACAGAATCTTCAAGATTGGCCACAGGGGAGTCTGGGAGCCTGTGCCTGCATTGGAGCCACGAGAGGAGCAGTAGACCGGCGATGCGGCGGCCTGCAGGTAAGTTCTTTTTTTTCAGTGTTACCTTTTTTTTGTGGCCGTGTCCCCCAATCCCACCCCTACCTCCCCACTCTCCTCTGAAACCAGCTGCTACTGTCTGAAATCTTGTGGAAGGGCCCTCTGACTTGCCAGTGTGACTCATTGTTATCTTTGTACCCTTGCTGACATTTAACTGTTGGCAAGTTATATATAATTGGCACAAATTCTCGGCAATGGTTCCAGAATAAGAATTGAATCAGTACTTTTTTAAATGTACTAATCATTGCATCCCGTTCTACATGTGTGGGTCCATGAAGATACCGTGCCATGGGCAACGACATCAAGTCAGGATATACAAACCTCCCATCCGAAGACAACCACACCTCATTTGCCTCCTTTGAACATTTTACTTTTTCCCCTCTTTTCTTTTCTTTTCATCACCTGTCACCTCGTTCTGCAGGTCCCTCAGGCCTCAACTGAGTCAACACAAGCAAGTAATTTTTGACATTTTCTCATTCACGTTCTGATTTTTTATTGACACACAATATACCAGACACAAGGCACACACAGTATTTTGTAAGTTCATCGGAGAAGTCATTTCTTGCTGAAACCATGTCTCCACTCTTGTGTGTGGGACATTTGACACCTACAACTTTCTTTGGGAACCTAATATACAGCAAAAAACTCTTAATTTGTGGGCCATTTCATACAGGGGCACCAGAGGATGTCAAGAAACCCCTTTGTGAACATAACTGACCAAAGTTGCAGACCACAGTTAAACAATACTAGCTATCTGTACAGATTGTAACATTCAGTCCATTGGCTATTCAGCATGCTCTTGTAATTGTAATTAATTCTGCCAGTTGTGGTGAAGTTACATTCAACAAGTATGACGCTTCCACACTATACGCTATTATGCAAACTGCATATGCGGCTCGAAGAACACCATGATGGTCTCTCAGACAGGAACTATCAACAAATAAAATAAAATCAGCCAATTCAAGAGGCACATCTTGAATGTCTGGTCTTGGTTTACTGCATAACTCAGTCACATCAATGCAATTATGGTCAATTTCATCAATCTCGTTGTCAGCTTCCTTCTCAGGCAATGGCATGGCTGTGCAGAATTCCAAGCATTGCAGCATTTGATTTTCTGCTTCAAGTATAATTTGCTCATGTTTAGTCAATCGATTTTTTGGTAAGATGGTAAGCATCTGTACGAGTCAGCATTGTCTGAACTGAATGAGTAACCAGCACAATGTGTGACTCCTCACAATATTTCCCCTCTGTGTTATTGCAGGAGAAGCAGAAGCAGTGCTTCAGTGGCAAGTCTACCTTTCTCTGGATAAAGTAGCAAATCTAAAAACATGAGGCCATGTCTGCTACACTGACGTGGAAATCTTACATTGGAATTACAAGAACAAAGGGGCATATTAACAAGCTGAAGTATCGCCGCTTTCTCGGCACAATTCGCCGAGAAAGCGGCGATACTTCCAGCACCCTATTAACAAGGGCATTGCAACGCCTGCCACACGCCCACTTTGCATGTCAGCGAGAAACATCGCTAATGACATGCAAAGTGGGCGTTCCCACGTCCAACCACATGTAAAATGTGGTTGGAGGTGGGAACACCCTATCACCAAGGCAGGCTTTGGGAGGAAAAGACCCGCGATAAACTTGTTTATGGCAGGTCTCCCAACGCCTGCTCTGACCAGGCGTTAGGCATTGTTAACATGGGGGTGTGGATCAGAAAGCTGAATCCACCCCCCCATATTATCAAGGCACACATTAGCGCGTGAAAACAATGCTTGTTTTCAAGCGCTAATGTTCACTATCGCCGGCTATCGCAGGATTTACTATCGCCTACTTGTTGCGCATTGATAATAACGCGCTAACACTGCGAAAAAATCCAGTGATAGCCGGCGAAAGTGAAATGTGCGATGTGCGTTTTTTAACGCACATCTTGTTAATATGCCCCACAGTCACCTAATGAAATGAGAGATCCTATGTTCTTCTCCTTTCCATAATATCAAGATATCATCAATAAATATATTGCTTCTATAGTTTCATGTTGTGATGTATGAAATTGTGTTTTACAGATTATACAGTCGGTTCATTTTAATTTTGATATGACAGTGTGATAGACATGACATTGCCACTTAAGTAAAGCTGGCTAACGTAATGCATGTATCTATCCATGTACTGTAACTGCCATACTGGCTGTTCTTTAAGAATTCCAAAAAAATGTAATAAACAAAGGTAAAAAAAAAGCTGGCTAACGTAGAAGGATGGTCAGCCCAGTTAACATTGGATGTTACTCTTTCTAATGCATTGTTAACTGATGTCTATAGTATATGGTTGTTGGAATTGACACTTTCTGGTTGGCTGAGGCTGTGCCCTAGCCAGGCAGAACCTTCCACTCCTGTCAGGGTTAGGGGATTATACGCACTGTATAACCTGCGCTCACCCTTGGGTAGCTTGGCATCGAGAAGTCAGGCTTATCACAGAGGCAATGCGTTAAGCATTGGCACAGCACTCTCACACAATAAATACACTGAGCGTCACAAAAGAGACTTCACACATGGTGTATGTAAATAAAGATTGTATTCAACACACACATTAACTAACACAACATGAACATTATGTATTTCTGGGCATAAATCACACTTGGAAATATTACTAGCAGTACTAGGCCCAGGCATGTTAAAATGACATCAGTAGTATAAACACTCGGGAAAGTACCTACTTTATCCCCCCGGTACCCTTATGCAGTGTGATACGTTGTCAAAACTAGACCCACTCTGGCAATTATTATAATTCAATACTACACATTTATAGTATGCACACCAGCTCACAATATCAGAAATGTGTATACACAAATAATTACAGCACTTTTAAGCAGCACCTTTTGGCAAGAAATCAACATGTAAAGGAACAGTGCTGGGCAATGTAATCAATACAGACGGTCCTCGGGCAGTCACTCCCAAACACTCACTCAACACTGATACGTGGTGCCACTGATATCAGGCAAGTCTAAATGGAGTACACCAGCACACAAATGCACACAGCACTGAAATGTGGTGGAACTGATATCCGGCAGGTCAGTACAATGAAGACCACATGGCCCAAGTCCTCCTACACCTTTCAACTAACCCTGAGAACCCTACGACCACAGTTGGAGATAAACAACCCTCCCCCTGATACTAGGCCGATCACGGTTGAAGTCACACTTAGTCATGCTCCCAGGGGTGAAGGTGGGGGTAGGTAGCAGGACTAAATAGCAGGCAGTCGGCAAAGGAGGGGTTTGGCCACCACTCAGGAAGTTCACCCGCAGGATGTGGAGCAAAAGAGGGCTGAGGTCGATAGTCATTCAATCAAATGATCCCACACTATGCTTTCGGGCACCAGCCCAATCCTCTGAAGCACGGGGGGTCACACAGTCTCTTGACCTGCTTCCGATCCCTCTTGGAAGCGTTCCATAGCCCACTCACTGAGGCCTGATCTGGGCAATATTACCTGGCAATACAAAGTCATGAGGCTGGGTGAGGAGAGGGCGGTTGGTCTGCCCCATTGAGGGCACAGAACAACAATCAATGAATGGGGAATGAAGCAGGGCAGCATCTCGGAATAAGGAGGCACCCGTCATACATACTCCAATCCAAGTAGCACCCAGGCAATCTGGGTGCGACGACTGGTGTGCGTTAATACGGGTCACCGCAGACAATTCCCATCACACACAATGAAGAGTCGCAAACATAGGGCCCGATTCACAGAACTAACTTAAGACAAAATCCTAAACTTACTACTTTTGGTATTCACAGAAGTTAGGATTTTGTCCTAAGTTTGTCTTAAGACAGACTTAAGACAGACTTAAGACAAACTTAAGACAAAATCCTAACTTAAGTCTGTCTTAAGTCTGTCTTAAGTCTGTCTTAAGACAAAATCCTAACTTCTGTGAATACCAAAAGTAGTAAGCTTAGGATTTTGTCTTAAGTTAGTTCTGTGGATTGGGCCCATTGTACCTCCCTGGAATGAGGCTCACTGTCTGGTGCATGTTGATCTAGTCACACCAGACAGTTCCGGTCACACACAATGAAGAGTCACAAACTCCTTACGCCATTGAAAAGGTGGCACAACGTTTGGTATATGTTGATCCGAGTCGCACCAGACAATAGCGGTCACACACAACGAAGAGTTGCAAATTCCGTACGTCCCTGGAATTGGGGCGCAATGCCTGGTGCAAGTTCTTACAGGTCACCCCCAACAATTCCGGTCACAAACAACAGAGAGGTGCAAATTCCGTACCTCCCTGGAAATGTGGCACAACGCTTGGTGCACATTGTTATGGGTCACACCAGACAATTCCGGTCTCACACACACAGGTGCAAGTTTAGTAGAGCTGTATGAGGTAGAATGAGGCACTACTACGGGTATGCCTTCAACCTGTGCATCTGACACAGCATGTGATGAGCATTCAATTAGTGTATCACACAAGAGAAATGCAGCACGATCAACGAAGCCACACTGGATCCCGCAACTGGTGAATCTGCTCACCACCAACAAGACACATATGCATGCTGAGGTCTCCACAATGCAGGGGCCCCATTCCCATTCCAATACATTTGGGGCTCCGCACAAGGCAATCCGGTCTCCAGGCACAAGTCTTAGTTCCACACTCACGCTGCGCTACCAGTTGGAATCCAGCAGAACGATGCGAGCACTGCTCTCAAGGTGTTATGAATAGGTGGTGTAAGTTCCTCACAGTGAGGTCTTTGATGTCCATGAGACCTCCACAACAGAAGATGAGGCAAGCAACAAGCCCTTAGAGAGCACACTTCCGGGTGCCACACAGCAGCAGGTAGTCAGCCCAGGCCAGCCACTATTCAAGAATGGTGCGCAGACCCTTCCAATGGTAGTAATCCTCCTTGTGCACAACAGATTCCTCTGGCAGTGTGCATCATGCAGTTCCAGGGTCTCCGGTCTCGCATACCCACAAGTGCATCTCTCCCCTGCTGAAGTATAGCACCAGTAGTTATACTGAAGTGTGCCTTGACAGTTGGGGGTGGTTCAGAGGGTTTGCCTTTGAGCCTCAGATGTCTCCCCTAAATTTCTGTCCTATCTGTCATGAGGCCATGGAATGCAGATCTTAATCCTTAGTGAGGCCATGATCTGGTTCCAAGAGGCCAAATGTCAAAACCTCTCCCTCCAATCTATCTAGCCAGGCCCTGAACTGGCAGAGCTCTGTCATTCCAGTTGCATGGCCAAAGTTTATGGCTGCCACTGGGAAATGCACAGATGTACTCCCTCAGCCTCCAGTGTGGGATGGAGTTAGACTAAAAGGTACGCAAAGAGTTTTAAGCAGAGTAATGCCCACTTTCTTGAAGTGGCATTTCTGAGCTATGTATGACAAATCCACCTTTACCACAGGAGAGGGTTTGTCATTGTGAATACAATGATAGGAAACATTACGAGGCTGATCCACTGCAATCCACTAATACAGTCTTAAGTAATATTAACCAGTCCCCCATGTTAACCTATGGAAAGAGCAAACCTCATAGGAAGTGAAAACACACATGGGGATTCTATAGTATCTGGGCAGGTTACACACATGTGTACCTGCCCTGCCTTTTATCTACCACATGCTTCACTCCTCAGGACCTACCCTATGGGTACTCTAGTGGTAGAGAAAGGTCCCCTCAGGATGGGACAGTGGCTTAGAAAGGCCAACATGAGCACACACAGAGTAGCGTGCTACTCACCAAAAAAGAGCTTCATCACCCCATGAGGGGCAACAAGCGCTATATAAATGCAAACCTTTCTCCCTCTTCTTACCCTATGCTATCCTTCTCAATCCAAATAACTGACTAATATCCACCACTCAAATTACTTTCATATTTCACTATACTAATTCACCACTAATCCTTTATGGGTTCCGGAGTAGCATACTACTCACCAAAAAAGAGCTTTGACTCCTTGCCAGGGGTAGTAAGCACTATAGAAATGCAATTACAATGCCATACAATTACAATTGCTCACACACAGGCCTGCAATGGCAGGCTTGAGACATGTTTTAAAAACATCAGGTTCGCACCACTTCCTAACATGTGTAGGAAGGGCGCGCATACTTTCACACTGCATTTACAGTGGGTAAGTGCCCAGAGCCCTGAGGACAAAACAAAGAACAGCCACCCTCCCAGGTAGGGAGAACCCACATGGGGGTTTTCACTACCTAGGCATAGAACACCCATGTGTACCTGCCCTGCCTTTTACCTACCACCTACTCTGCCCCTCTGGGATTACCTTAGGGGTGCTCTGGTGGTAGTGGAAGGCCTACTCAGAGTTGGCTGAGTGAGAAATGCCAACCAGACCATAAGCGCCACTGCACACCCACAGGCCTGCAAAGGCAGTCTGATACATGTGTGACAGGATATTCTGATGGGTGGCACAATCACACAGCATCTCACTACTAGCCAGTGCAGTTCCCGCTTTAGGTGTGTGGTGTACCTTTTTACAGTGCACTCACAGGTACAGCACCTAAACCAATCAAGTAAGTGTGACTTCTAAGTATGTTTAGGAAGGGCATGCGCGCTTTCACACTGCTTTACAGTGGGAAATGCACAGAGTCCATGAAAAAAGAGATAGCAAAACCAGCAGGAAAAAAAGCAAAAGGTTTTAGAGAAACCCCCAAGAAGGGCCATGTCCAGCAAAGGTATAGAAGGATGACACTCATAACTCTAGGTTACAATGTCTTCACTTACCCAAACCTTGTGTCTACATGATTGTGTGGTTTCACCATACATAGAAGTATGAATCCTACAAAAGTGACAATGTGCTGTCAAGGAATGTAGAGTGGCTAGCTGTATGCAAAACTTCATACACAAGACGACATTAACATCATACAACGTTCATGACAACGAATGTAAGGTCACCATTTTTCACCAAGCACTTTGCCAGTGGCAGTTGGTGACCGGCAGAAATGGTGGGCCGACATAAATAGAACACATCAAAAATACAAATAAACAAACATCTGTTCCCCTGAGTTTTAGAGTATTCGCCAGCGCCAGGAAACCTGCAAGGTGTCAGCCGCGCTTTACAAATGTTTAAAAAAAAAAAAAAAAATTACAAATTAAACAAGAAAAAAAACGTACCTTAGCGTGCAGCATTTCCAGTCCCCGGCTCCAGACTCCTCCAAGCGCAAGCTCCCACTGCTCCATATCCAATCCAGATGCTGCTCTCATGCTGTTTAGCAGTATGAGTGAAGCTTATGGACTGGCTGGAGCAGGCTGCCTCAACGCTCTGAAAAGCACTGGAGGCCTGTGCCTGCTCTCCAACCCAGCTATCTAAGACAGATGCTACTGGAGAGGTTGAATTGCGCATGTCAGTTTAGCCGTAGCAAGGTAGCCGGCCAAACCAATATGCGCAATTCATACTAAAGGGACAGCTCTTCATTGATGTCAATCAGCAGCAATGATGCACTGGCCCACCCTGCCCTCTCGGCAGAAAGCTGGAAAAATAAAATAGTAATAAAATCATTTTATTTTCATTTTATTTTTCAGGCTTTCTTCACAGCAGTGGGGAGGAGGGGTGAGGCGGCGCTCCTCCGCTCCTATGGAGAAACCGCCACTGCACTTTGCCTCTCATTTTTTTCATTTTTGACAATGGTGAAGTAATCGGAAATGTAACTAGAGTATGAGATTTTACAACATCCTTTTCAGTCATTCATTATGCGGCAAGTTGACTTTTTTTTATCTCTCTTGGGTAGGAACAGGTTAGAATTGTTGCAAATATTTTAGAATTTGCCTTAGTATCATCTCTTGCAAGTGTACACAGCATGGGATAGTAAGAGTTTGTTTACCTAAAAAAGTGGTCAATACTCATTTTCCAAAAATTCAAATAGGCCTTGACATGTCTATGATGACCAGGCTATTGAATGATGGCTAGGTGGTAGCCGCACACGCATGTTGTGGATACATTTGAACCTGAGTACAGAAGGACATCTACTTCTTGGAATGCTGCTGTTCATGGTTTCCAACTGGAAATGAGGGTGTGTGAGGATTGTTGTGCGGTGATTTCTGCAACAATTCTTTTAACCTTGTTTTTTTAGGCTTTGCCTTGCCTCGATTTACTTTGAGTTAGGGCCCTGTGATGAGCAGCATGGCCAAGTGCTTAGGTGGAGGACCTTGACCAGGATGTTTCTTGTCTCTCTTATGCTGCTTTTTTTTTTACAAGGGGTCCCCTTTAGTTCTGCTGTTTTTTATTCCTTTTTGGGTCCGTTTCCAATCCCCGCTGCTTGCTGTTCGCGGGTTTTCTATTTTCCAGACATTTACTGCAGCGGTGAGAGGTGCAACTAGAGCCAAATTTCGGGGGATGGGGATAACAAATTTCAGGGGGGGCTGATTCTTCCAGCAATATGCAGAGTGGAGATGCAGGGGCTCTCAGAAGGGGTGAAAACCCAACAAAGCCTCGTTAGCAAGTAAATGGTCTTTTAAAGACCTGTGAAGTGCTCTGGTGCGGCTGTATTTGTGCCAGGGAGGCTGTCTCAGCCGGGCTGACACACACGACGAGGGGCTGAAGCCCCTTGAGCCCAATGGGTGTTGTGCACCTGGCAGCGCTGCAGTGGATGCCGCAAAATGTTGTGCTAAGTATGGTAGGAGCAAGAAGATCCCACCAAAATGGGGATCCGGCACACTTTCTCTAGGGGCCTTGTCGTGGGTGAGCCATGTTTGGTGTACAGCTGGGAATGATCTGTATCTGTCTTGCACCCTCACTATGGCAGGGCGGAGATACCCCTGCAGGGGTGATTCCAGCGCTTTACAATTACATACATACATACATACGGCTGGGTCGAGTTTCCAAGGATGAAGTGATCCTGGCCCAGCAATGGTGATCCTCCCAGCGCTTTCTATCTTCCCCGGCGTCCTTGGAGCCAATCCTCACCACTGAGTATATAGAACAGGGGCAGCCTATAAACCACCTGAAACCACCTGAAACCTGCCATATAGACACTTATGAAACATAGATTATGTGAGGGGCAATTAATTAAAATTGCATTATTGTACATTCAATCATCAATAAAATAAATCATAAATGATGTAAAGACCTGGACCCACATGTACAGTTTTGTAAAAAAAAAAAAAAATTATGTTAACAGCTTCAAGAAGGTCCTCTGTGCTCAAGTGACCAAATAGATTACAATAGTGTGTATGATGCAAAGGGTAGTGGAACAACAGTAAACATTCTGAGGTTTTTACAATTAGCGGGTCCTGAAAATTTATGCACCAAAACAGTTATTAGAGGTCTTCTCTTGTACATCATCAGATCTACACGTGCATTCACCAAACCACAAATCACTAAGGGCTAGATGAAGGTAATCTCTATTTACTGATTCCTAAATTTACCGATTCGGTATTTAAGAATCGGTAAATAGAATGTAGGTAAAAAAATCTGTAAATTTGACTGATTCGGTAATATTCGTTATTACTGATTCGGTATTTGTCGAATTGGTAATAAGGAATACCTTCCCATTCATTCCTATGGGCCTGGAGGCCCACAGGAATGAATGTGAACCCATTCACTATTACCGATTCTGTAAATACTGAATCGGTAATAGGGGGAGCATATTCAAGGGCACAGGGTGTCACATTGTCACATTGATACCCTGTTGCACCCCTGAATCGTGCATGTGTGCACATGTGGCGCACATAAGGCCATGTATGTCTGCCACATGGCACTTTTAAAAAAGCACAAATCCTTAAAGCAAAAATGCACTCACTTGAGTGCTCCCTACATAGGATTTAAGGATTCGGTAATTTACTGATTCCTTAAATGAAGGAATCGGTATTTTACAGATTCCTTAAAATAACAAATCGGTAAATTACTGAATCCTTAAATCCAGCCTTCTACATTGCAAAGGGCTAAATACCGGTCGGTAACGGGAAATTTACCGATTTTCGGCCGTAACCAACCGGTATTTAGCTACCTACATCTAGCCATTAGTCCTATGCTTCTTAGGACGGTAACCTGTGCTTGCCCCGGGCACCGTTGTCTCAGCAGTGATCGAAACCAGCACCAAGAAGAAATGGCAGCTTCATCTACAGGAGCCATATTGTTTCTAGTCACCAGATTCAACACCAGTGTTGGGAATCTGACACTGGGCAAAAGAGCCCAAAGATACTGCACTTGTGGGACGTTTTCACCCTTTCTGTGATATTTCTTTCTGTGACAGCAGTTTTAAGTGGTAGCCTCTGAAAGTCATGTGATGTCACTTACTCTGACAGCCCCTCTGGTGCAGTTATTTTACATATGGTCACTGACTCCCAGAGGTCATGCAATATCACTTCCTTTGGTGTCTTGGACTTTGACCATTAAGGGGTAAAGCAAATTCTGGGCTTGCAGCCCTCAAACGCCACATTCTTTCCTGTACCCACATAGTCTGAACCCAAAGGCGTGCTCGGGGTGACTGAGAGCCAGTTATCCAATCAAGACAATTGGAGCAGGCCTGTTATCAAATCAAGACCATTGGAACCAAGCCCGCGATCCATCCAAGACCTTTGGAACCAAGCCCACGATCCAATCAAGACCATTAGAACCAAACCAGTTATCCAATCAAGACCATTGGAGCAGGCCCGTTATCCAATCAAGACTATTGGAACAAAGCCCGCGAACCAATCAAGAGCATTGGAATCAAGACCATTGGAACCAAGCCCGTTATCCAATCAAGAATATTGGAGCAGGCCCTTTATCCAATCAAGACTATTGGAACAAAGCCCGCGATCCAATCAAGACCATTGGAATCAAGACCATTGGAACCAAGCCCGGTATCCAATCAAGACCATTGGAACCAAGCCCGATATCCAGTCAAGAACATTGCAGCATCACTGCTTTGCAGTCACAACGCTTCCTCGAGTTGTGTCATTCAAAGAACTTAAAGAATTGTTTTCATTACCACAATCAAAACAGCTCACAGTCTATCACTGAATCACACAAGCAACCAAACTATAATTTTAATTTGAAATGAAACCACGGCTGGAGCGCCGCAGCGGCAGAGAAGGAGCCAGTCCATGAATAATTTAATTTTGTTTTAATTAGAAACAGTGGGAAATAACTCACTCAGTTTAAGTAAAGTCATCCTTTTAAATCTATGAATCTTAAAACGTGCTGCCCTACAATTCCATAGAAAAAGTATAAAAGAAGTAGGTGCAATATACACTTCCATGTTCACTAATTTTTTGTTTTTTTTTAATGCATCTTTAGATGCATAAAGTCTTTAATTCTCTCCCCATTCCAGTCTGCTTCCTCCTGTTTATAATCCAGAGACTTCAAGTCCCCAGTCCGTTGCTCCCCATCTATAAATATACAGGGGCTTATTTAAAAGCCCCTTGCGCTGCCGGTACGTCACTTTGTTCCATATTAAGGTCCTTATTTATGAGGCCTTATGCCACTGTTGCATCACTTTTTTGTGACGCTGCAGCGGCATAAACAATGCGTCACACTGCACCATATTTACAAAGTGATGCATCTAGGCAGATGAGTCACTTAAACACCTGCTCTACATTATACCTGCATCAGGTATAATGGATGCAGGGTGGGCGTTCCCCCGTAAAAAAGGCTTGCAGAAGTGGCGCAGTAAAATCTATGAGATTTCGCTGCGTCACTTCTACTAGATCACTGTATCAAATCCTTACGCCTGCTTCGCAGTAGGCGTAAGAATTGATGCAGGCCCTTTTACATGGGACTCACCCATGAGTAATGACACATTGCTTGAGTTGCGTCTGTTTTCTGACACACTCCAGCAGTACGTCATTACTGCGCCACCAGATACTTCGGGATTCCTGGCGTATCTCAATCCTTGCAACATGGAGCACCGTACTGCTAATACGGCGAATCCAACGTGCTGCAAGGAGGGCGCAATGAAAAGTGCTGCATCACTTTTTTCATCCAGCGATGCAACACTTTTCATAAATGAGGCCGTGGTGGCGCAAGGGGCTTGTAAATAAGCCCCACCATTCTTTCACACAACGGCTTATTTACAGTGTCAAAGGCTGTCATTTGCCTATTTCTAAGCGCTCTCGATTTCAAAAGGTAAGGGAACCAAGACTCAGGGCTCTAGGGTAGTGCGAACCGTGTGACCTGGAGCGGGGGCGGGGGGGGGGGCTGACCTCAGTGAGGGCGCTGAGTGTAGCAATAATGTACGATTTCAAAAAACACTTGAGGCAGAGTTCCTCCTGCATCCAGCTTTCAGGCAGCAATAAAAATGTCATGATAACTCTTGTGATTAATGTTCCTGCTAGAGAAAGAGATCTGAGTGTTGTCTAGTGGCAGTTGTAACTCACCATAAAGTAGTGGAGAAGGTTTATATGCCTGCTGCAAAGAACAGATCTGTATTTTATGTGGACAGCTGAGTGGATTAGGAAAGCCAGCCTTTATCAGCACTTTTAAACAATTGAAATGTATTTGAGAGAGGGGTTATGGAGAGATGGGGGACACTTTTGCTGGGTGGTAGTGAGGGAATCTGAAGAGCCAGAAAGCATATATTCAAAAAATGCCTGGTCTGTGAATCACTGAGATTCCTGGCGAAGGGATGCTCTCATACCACACCAGGGGAGCAGGCCTCCCTGCCACAAGGCAGAGTTCCACTGAAGCTCCTTCTACACAGTTTGGTGTTGATCACATGAGAACATTGGGGCATATTACCAAGCAGGGCGATAGGCAATTATCGCCGCTTTAGTGGCCGTTTTCGGCCGCTAAGCGGCGATAATTCTATTGCTCTATTAGCAAGCAGTCGCTAACAGCAGTTAGCGACAGCTTTAGGCGATAGCGAGCGGTTTGGGTCCCGCTTTGCATGTCAGCGATATTTATCGCTAATGACGTGCAAAGTGGGCGTACCCAACCTGTTAGCGACTGAAAGCAGTCGCTAACGTCGCTATCGCCTATTAGCAAGGCAGGCGTAGCGATGGAAATATTCCCGCTATCGCCAAAAACTAACGCCTGCTCTGACCAGTATCTTAGCCATGTTATCCAATGGGAGGTGGATAACATGGCTAAGAGCATTTTGTCGCTAATGCGTGAATATCGCTGTATTCTCAGCGATATTCAAGCTTTCGCCAGAAAATGTTTTACTTTGGAGATAAACGTTGCTAATAGCACGTTATCTCAGCGATAATTTCCGGCGATGCTTAGCGATAAACAATTCGTGCTAAGCCTGGTTAGCGATAAATATCGCTAATCGTTGGTAATATGCCCCAATATTACCAAGAGAATAAGCAGGTACTTAGCTGAGCTCCTGAGAATTAGTAGATGGCTTTTGCAATGAATAGTTTCAGCTGAACAGGGTAGTTTCCAAATGTTCACACATTGTGTACATTGTGTAGTAGGACACAATGCACCTAAGGCTCAGAGATACGCACATGAAGTAGGATAAGTTAGCATGAGAATGAAAACATGGCTGTAGCAGGTTGCATTTACACCAAGAAAGGCAAATGTCTTCCACACACAGAAATGAACTTAAAAAGTTTATTTTTCTTCCTTTTGCAGAGTAAAATAATGTTTCCAATGTACTTTTCTAGCCTTTTTAGATGTTGATTATAGTTCCTAATGTGGTGTATCTTTTCACAGCACCTTTCTAACTTTTTATTTTTGTAGTTTTATGTAGCGCAAAGTTGAACCGTAGATATTATAGAGTATTACATGAGCACCAGTTACATTACACAAGGACACATTCATTTTTGGTAGGCACAGGAAGATTAAGGGCCTGATTAAGAGTTTGGCGGTGCGAGAGCAGGGCGGCACGCCACCGTGCCGCTCCTGCACTGTGGACTCAACCGCCGGCCACACGCCCACAAGATTACGAGTTTCCTCATAGTCTGGCGGCCGGTCCTTTTGCGCTCCGAATGGCAGTACCTTTCAAAAAGGCACCACAATCGCAATGTCAAAGCCCGTACCTGAATTGCAAGGACTGTGAAGTACTTGCTGTGCAGGAAATGGGGGTGCATGCACAAGGGGCACAACATGTGCCCCCCTGCATGCATCCCATGGGCTGAGGCACCAGGGGGCACTGTAGGGTCCTTTTTGTTTACTCACCGCCACCATTTCCGATGCAGTCTCACCACCGTGGTTAAGGTCGCAGTGAGGATCTTGTAATATGCTCTGCAGTACCACAGGAGCACTGACAAGCATATTGCAGTCTCAAGACCGCCGCGCCAGGGATCTGCTATCCCTGGCGGCTGCAGCAGTCCTCTCAAGCTCAGAATGCCGTACTCGTAATACGGCGGTCGTACCATTGGTGCGGCAGTCCCTGACTGCACCTCCACTGCAAGTTTGGCGGTCCTATCGACCGCCAAACTTGTAATTAGGCCCTAAGTGATTTAACCAGAATCACAGGATATTGAGCCAATTCTGAGACTCGAACCTGGTTCTCCAGTTCCAAAGTGGGCAGCCCTGATCGTTACACCACATCCAATCCCCAATTTTCCCTGTGTTGTTAGCCCATAATCTCGGCTAGGCCCTCATGTTCCATCTCATGTTGTGCTGTTCTGTTGTCTCGTGCTTTGCTTCATGTGTTGTTTTGTACCATTACACATACTGTATTTACTTGAACCTGGGGAATAAGGTTCTATACATGTTGGTAGAATTGTTGAAGACTGTTGAAGAGGGCTTGTTTCCTCAATAAAGCTTCTTCACATGTAACCAGTCTTCGTCTGCTTCTTTTCAACAGACTGGGGGCCGATTTATCAATCTTTCACGCAACGCAGCAAGCCACCGTTCTGCGCTGCACTGCGTGAAAGGGCAGGAATGCTCCATATTTAACATTATAGTGCGCATTCCTGTTCTTTCCTATTACAGGCACACTTACGGCTTCCTTGCGCCAACGCAGACACCTTCGCATCATGGTGCAAGGGTACCTGCGTTGTAGGCAGGCTTGTTTTTGTGCAGGAAGGGACACCCTCAAGCCCAAAAACAATCCTGAAATGATTTTGGCAGTCACAGAATACGGCACATATGGATCGAGGAAAAACAGAGGAGAAATAAAGAGACTTCGCCAGCTCACCTGGGAAGGTGTAGTATTTTGACGTACTCCCAGGTCCACCACCAACGGTAAATCTGTGAATGTGCCAAAATTCATTGGTGGATGAATGGAAACACCTACGCTCCACCCATGGAACGCCTCTCTGGGGCAGAGTAACACAAGGAAGCGATTTGCAAAGCGCTGCATTACTCTAGATTTATCAAGCCGTGCAAGTCACGCAGGTGGTCTTGCCTGGGTTTATAGATCTCACTTAGGTTTTGTGTCACCCGTGCGCCCCCTTGTGTGGAGCAAGGGTACACAAAACAATGATAAATGGACCTGGATCTCTTCCTATAACTGCCCCAAATGGTAGTATGGTGCAGGGACTCTGCAGTGGATTTGTCTCACGTCCATTTTCTCTTAAAGTCACCCATGAATAGTCTGGCATATCTGGGTGCAAATATTCCCACCCCTGGAAGTTCTCTGTATCGGTTTTTACATTTTAGTATCAGCGATAACATGTTTCTTAAGCAGATTTTTCCCATTTTGATGACCATTCTACGGGGTGCCATGTAACATGTTGATCTTGTTCTTAAATATTACTCAGAAGCTTCCAGTCCCTTTTCATGGTTAATTGACTTTCCTCAGTGGGTTTACTGGGTTTGTTATGTTGGCACCTAAGTATGTTTTTTCTCTCTCTGAATATTTGGTGAATTCGTATGCTGCTTTTTACTCATTTAAGCATTTCCAAGTATCTAAGTGTTGTTGAACTATAATAAATAGGCCTGATGCAGGATTAAGAGTACGTTTCTCAGCCAGTTGCCTTTGCGACTCTTTGTTATCATCCCTGTTGGTCTCTTTCATGACAATTCTTGGTTGGTTTTCAAAGCATTTAATGCACATGTTCCTCCACGTGTCAAGGGTTTAGGCATGTCTAGATATGTGTGGTTCTGCTAAGTTTGTGTCTGTCTGTCCGCTGGACAGCAATTTCCATATTTCTCACTGAAGTCCTGCACCCAGAGGGAAACCTCTGCACGATTTCAGGGTCTTCTTTCTTTTGCTAACAGATGCAATTGCTGTGACTAGAGTGATGACACTCCCCCTTTGTAATGTGTTAAGTCAGGGGAAGGCAGTGATGTTAATATAAAAACAATTCCAGCTTTACCTTATGCTTAACATAATGGAGAGTTTCTAAAGTCTTGTGCCAGGGCAAAACTTAGAACATCTTTCTACACCATTGTTGACTCCTTGCTCAGTATGAAATTTACGAGCGCGTTTTATTTATGTACCATCCTGCATAAAGATTTCGAGTTTCCCCCTCCACTTCCGCACAAACTCCACTTTGAGCCGGATTCACTGTAAATGGGAAACATCCTTTACAACGCAACTTTTACCACGCAGTGCTTTTACATCGCAACTTTTACAACGCATACCATTACAACGCATTGCGCTGGGGTCGCTCCAGGATAGGGAATAGATTTAATTTACTATCCAACACCTTCCCTACTATCCACGGGGACTGGAGTTGGAATAGTAAATTAAACTATTCACTATCCAGCACCCCAAAGCACTATGCGTTGTAATGGTATGCGTTGTAAAAACTGCGATGTAAAAGCATGCGTGGTAAATGCATGCATTGTAATGTCATACATCCAATGTAAATGGTTGGATTCTCTGCAGGAACATCATTTTGCTGTAAAGTACATTCCTGGAGTTGACAATAAGGCAGCTGAGTGCTTGTCGAGGTTGGTTAAACAATCTCAATACACTAAAGAAGATATGGGTACATGGTGAGCTCATGGTGTGTGACGTCAAAGGGGGTTGCATGTTAGAGTACAAATGGCAAGAGGAATTAGAAATATATAGTGGGACTCATTTATGGAAAACTAACGCAGCACCGTGCCGCAAGTTATTTTGCTGCACCACGCTGCGTTAGTTTCGAGGCATAGGGATGCTGCGACATATTTACAGCAACATATTGCATCTTTGTGCCTTTCCCTCGCTGGTGCACTAATGGCTGCCATGCACCGGGATAGGCACCCTTGCACCATGGTGCACGGATGCCTGCGTCGTGGGGAGATTGTTTTTGTGCAGGAAGGGGCACCTTTTTACGAGCACATTTAAAGCCATGCATGGAGGCTTCACGTGTGTTTATAAATTTCACTCAGCAGGTTGCGCTGTCGGTGCATCAGCGCAAGCGGCTCATAAATAAGCCCTGGTGTTCTGAGAGGTGTCAAAGATGCCATTACCATTGGTAGGAGAGATTCTGCTGGTAGTATTAACATCGCAGGATTTGGAAGAATTGTGAATGAACTCTCCATCAGCAAAAACCTTTTGCTACAAGGGAGTAGGCCAGTCCCCCCACTTGGGGTGAGAGATTGTTTGGTACATCTAGAGATGCCTATTGGTGGCCTGATATGGGTCTCCCAAGTTCAAAAGATAGTAAGAGACCATTGTGAGTGTATGCTGAATGACAAAACTCAAAAAGTAAGGACGTCTCCCACAGTATGTCGTGACATACCTGAAGTGGTATGGGATGAGATAGCTGTGGATATTGTAGCATCAATAGGTAAGGTTAATTCATCTAAGTATTCGCTGGTGCTTATAGATATGCATTCTAGAGGGCCAGAAGCACGAGTGGTTCAAGAAGTTACCAGACCATCAGTTATCAAATTTCTGTCCCAAGTATTTTCTAGGTAGGGGAGACCTCCAGAAAACGGGGTGCAGCTGACAGCTAAAGAAATAGAGAGGTTTTGGACTGGAAGAAGCATTGTGCACAAAAATGTGCTGTGCATCATGTCAAGACCAATGAGATGGTGGAAAGATTCAACAAGCTATTGAAAGAAACCATTTACATTGCAAAACTTCAGAGGTCTGATTGGGTCAAGATGGTAAAAAGTAGGGTGGAAGAATACAGATTTAGTCCCCACGGCACACTGGGCATGTGTCACTTTTTTTCTTTCTTTTTTTTTTTGTCCTCATTCAGCCAAATCTCTTGCTGGCGATGCTCTTATAATGGTTGCCAATTGTAGTGTCCTACTACAAATAATACACAGACGCGGTGGTATCTATTCAACCCCTTTATTATCTGCGTCTACTCAGTTCCCCGTCCCTACTCTAACTGCCCTTTCCTGTCCTGTCCCCACCTCTTCCCCTCTGCCCACCTAGCTCCGCCCACCCCAGCTACTGGACTGCTAACTTCTTTACATCTCCCCCTTTCTTAATAAAGTAACAAATGAAATAGAGATTAGTCCATCTCTGCAATCAGCCTCTTGGGAGGCTGCACGTGACGGCGGGGTCTCGCTGGTGTGGACACGACACCTTCAGGTGAGGGTTCTTTTACAGGTGAAAGTCCGGTGTCGGGTGCGACAGACTCAGGGTTGTCCCGGCTTTCAGGTGTGGGGACCACAGGTGTACTTTCATGGACTTCAGGAGAGCACTTCTTGAAAAGAGAAGCCTTGCGGGTGACTCTTCGTGTCTCTGATTCTGCTGTCACCATGGTGCCCTTTTGTTGGGTAATTGTTAGGGGCTCATCCTTGAAACGACAATCAGTCTTTTGGCGTTGTTCCTGTCTGACAACAACTCTGTCGCCTTCCTTCAGGGAGGGGGACCGGGCTCTTCGCTTGTGGTCCGCATACTCTTTCATTTTGTCTTTGCGGTGCCGATCCGTTATGGCCATTTCTCTGTGTTGTTGATCCGACAGAGGCTTTCTCAGTGCTCCGTCCCATGTGGGGATCCGATTCCTCATTGTCCTCCCGAGCATGAGAGTCGCAGGGCATTGGCCCGTTGTGGAGTGGGGAGTGGTCCTGTAGGCACTAAGGACCTCGTTCAGTGCTGACTGAAGATCTTTCTTCTCGGCCGTGGCTTGCTGGAATGTTCTCTTAATGGTGGACATGAATCTTTCCACAGTGCCGTTGGCCTGGGGCCAGAGTGGCGTGACTTTGCGATGTTGAAAGTCCATGTGTTTCGCGAAGTCGCTGAATTCATGACTATTGAATGGGGGCCTGTTGTCCGTCTTGATGACCCTGGGGACACCCCAAGTCGCGAAGACTTCTTCAAGTACCTTGAGGGTGCAGGCGGCACTGGTGGATGATATGAACTGGGCCACTGGGAACCTGGAGTATTCATCCAGGATGACGACTACATACTTCCCAGATTGCAGGGGGCCATAAAAGTCCATGGCAACTTCTTGCCATACCCCATCAGGTAATGGGGTCATCTGTAGAGGTGCAGGTGGATTACTGTGGCTGGTCAGTTGACATGGGTGGCAGTCTTTCAACGTGTCCTCAACCATCTGGTCGAGGGCTGGGAACCAGACACGTTCTCTCAGTACTCTTTTGGTGGAGACGACTCCTCGATGGCCTTCGTGGGCCAAGTCGATTACTCCTTGTCTCAGTGTCGCTGGTATAACTAGTCTGTGATCTCTGAGGAGGAGGTCGTCACCGGTTACAGAGAGTTCGTCGGAGACATGTCGGAAGGCTTGGAGTTCTTTCTTGACAGCAGGGCTTTCCTCTTCCTCCTGCGGGTGGTATCTCCATCTGTTGGTTCGGGTACGCTTTTTTACTGCTTGTAGGATGTTGTCTTGATTGGTCGCTTCCCGAATGGCGTGCATGAGGATGGCTGGTGGACGAGCATGATTAGCCACAAAGTGAATGTATTCTTCCGCAATGGAGGGCACAGTCTCTGATGAGTCTCGGGGGTGGCGAGACATATAGTCAGCTGGATTCTCATCCTTCCCCGGTTTGTGAATGATCGAGAACGTGTACTCTTGCAGCCGCAAGCCCCATCTTTCGATCCTGGGGGGCATCTTGCACTTGGGATTCCCATAGATCGTGACAAGTGCCTGATGGTCGGTTATGAGTGTGAAGTGTTTCCCGTATATGAAGATGTGGAAGTGTTCGCGCGCCCACACGACGGCCAGGCTCTCCTTCTCCGGTTGGGAGTATCCTTTCTCAGGGTCTGTTAGGCTCCGACTGGCATAGGCGATGATCCTCCTCTGATCCGACTCATGGTCGTACTGTGCCAGGATGGCCTCTAAGCCCACGGGGCTTGCGTCCACAGTGATTTCCGTTTTCCTCTTGGGATTGAAATAGGAGAGGCACTTGGCTGATTCCACGGCGCGTTTGATGTCCTTGAAGGCACGCTCACACTCCGGGGTCCACACAAATTGCGCGCCAGCTTTCGTGAGGAGCCTCAGTGGGTGACTTACGGTGGCGTAATCACGAATGTAGCGGGCGCAGTAGCTTGCCATCCCAAGAAAGGAGCGCAGGTCGTTGACGTCCGCCGGACTCTTGGTGTTGTTGAGCGTGGCGATTTTGTCCGGGTCAGGTTTCATGCCACTCGCTGAGAAGATGTGTCCGAAGAATTTCAGGGTCGACTGATGAAATTCACATTTGTCCTTGTTGAGGGTTAACCCAGCTTCCATCAGAGCGAGGCAGACACGATCGAGGGCGGTGTCATGCTCCTGCGTGTCCGAACCGTAGACCAAGATATCATCGCTGTAATTAAGGGCGTTAGGGATGTGGTGGATGACGAGACGTATGGCCTCCTGGAAGATCTCGGCGGCTGATGAAACGCCAAAACTGAGACGTTTGTAGCGGAATAGACCAAGATGGGTGGCAAACGTCGTGATGGGGCGAGAGCTGTCGTCCAGCTCGAGCTGATGGTAGCCCTTGTTCAGGTCCAGTTTAGAGAACACGGTTGCCCCGTTGAGCGCCGTGATCATGTCGCTCAGGAGTGGGCCTGGGTGTCTCTCCCTCTCAATGGCCGTGTTCGGCAGACGCATGTCCACACAGAGACGGACTTTGTTTTGGGACCCTTTCTTGGGGACGATAACCACCGGGGACACCCAGGGAGTGGGGCCCGCAGTGCGCTCAATGATGTCGGCGTCCAAAAGTTCCTGCAGTTCACATTCAACCGCGGATTGCAAGTGAAATGGCACTCTTCGCGGGTGTTGAGCCACTGGTTTGATTTGCTCGTTGATATGCAGATGGATTTGACGGCCTTTCAGTTTTCCCAAACCTCGGAAGAGGGAAGGGAATTTTCCAGCGCAGTACGAAATGTCATGGACGTTGAAGAGGATGTGCACCAACTGAAGACGTTCAGCCGTGGGGAGGCTCAGCAGACAGTCAGCCTCAGGTCCTTTAATGACATGGATAACTGCTGGGATGGAGAGCTTGCCATGCGTGAGGGTGGTGTCAAACTTGCCCAAACATTGGAGAGGTTTCTTCGCCATCCAGGTGTAGACGCGGACGGGCGCAAAATGCAAACGTGGTTTGGGGTCCATTCGGTCATGTTCGGCAACTGATATGTAGTTGAGCGATGCTCCGCTGTCCATCATGAACTTGGCGGCGTGGTTGCCCACTTTGATGTTGAGGCGTGGATAACGTTTGAACTGATCATGATCAGCAAAGTTGACATATTCGGTGGTGTATGACGAATGCCTGGATGAGGACGATCTGGAGTCTCTTGACGGAGAACGACGGTCCGACCTGGAGCGTCGAGAGTCGTGGCTGGAGTGTGAGGACGTGGGAGATCTAGGAGGCTCTTCTTGAACCGCTCTGATGTGATGACGCTTGGCCTCCGATCGTGAGGGCCGCTGCAACTCATCCTGTCTGTCACTGTCGTTACGTTTTTCTTTGTGGTAATCCCCACACATGGCCTCAAAGTGGTTGGACCGTCCACATTTTCTGCACCGTTGGCCCATGGCAGGGCAGGAGTCGATGTGAGGGTAGTCGTATCCACACCTGAAGCATCGCCTCGTGCGTTCAGGTCGGCGATCTCTCCTTTCGGATACTTTCCTCCTGTAGTCCGGGCGTCGCCTGGGCGAGTACTTGGAGCGCCGCGATCTGTCTCGCGGGTGACGTCTTCCACTGTCGCGCCGATCCTGTCGTCCCTGCCGTCTTTCAGTGACACGGTTGGCGTGTTCACGGCTGGTACTGGGTCCTGTTTCAATTTCCGCCGCGTTTTCCTCAGCTTGGTCGTACAGTCGGGAGTTCTCTTCGATCTCTGCTAGTTCCTGTGGTTTTCTTAGTAGTCGCCGTCTCAGCGATTCCGAGTGACACCCAGTGATTATTTGAGATTTGATGGCTGCATCCGGCGAGAAGTTGGTAAAGTCACAGTGTTGGGACTGCCGCCGCAGTCGATGTATGAAGGAGCTCAGTGGTTCTTCCTTTCCCTGGCGCTGCTGGTGGAACTTGTGTCTCTCATAGTCGACGTTTCTCTTATGCAGAAAGCGGTTATTTAGAACGGTTCTTACTTTATCATAGGTGTCACCATCTGTGGCTGGGATCTCTCGTACGATCTTGCTTATTTCACGCCCCCCTAGATTGCGAAGGGCTATGATCTTGTCTTTGTCTGGTTCAATTTTGGACCCTTCAATATAGTCCTCGAAGTCCTCTAGCCATTCTTGCCATTTTAGTCCCATGCTGCTTCCTGTTGTGACTGTTAGTGGCTCAGGTGCTCATAAGTGTGTGCCTCCCTTTGTTTCCTTTTGCGCGGGAGGATTAGACATCTTGGCGGTAAGGTTCCCAGTGATTGTATCCGCTTTTGTTTTATCAACTGACGTGCGTTTCCACGAATTGTCCTATTGTGGCTGTCAATGCTTGTTTGCTTCATTATATTAGCTGGCTTCACCGCCAATGCTTGTTTTGTGTATCTCTTGCCTTTGCCACTGCTTGTTTGTGTGTCTTTTATCAGTGCTCGTCTCCAGACACTGCTTACCTGACTCAAAGATGGCCGCTCCCGATTTTCACAGGGGTGTCCTTTTGGCTTGCCTGACTTAAAGATGGCCACCGCTGTGGAGCCTCGGTTCACACGAGGCTTGGCTCTCTATCTCTCTCTGCCTCATTCACTCGGTTCCACTCACCGCACTCACCGGGTGAGGGGACTCCTTCCAGGGCACAAAGGCTGTCGCCGCATCCACCACCACAGCGAAGGGCACAGGCGCGACCGGGGTGAGCTCCCGACGTCACGTCCTCCGTCTCCTCCAGGACTCACGCTCAGGGTGAGATTTGAATACTTTCTTGGCGCGCGATCACGCTAGCTGCACTTTTCACTGCGTTTACTCGCAGCGCGCCACACTCCACAACCACGGAGCTTCAGGAGGTGATGGGGCAATATCGGAGTGGGCTCCCGACCTTCACTCACGTCCTTGTTAGGTCTTCGCGCCCATGGGACTCTCGCGTCCAGCGCAACCGGCTCTCTCTCCTCTGGTGTTCTGGCGCTTTCACTCGGCGCTTCGTCTTCTGGCGCTTCGGCGCTTTCACTTGGCGCTTTCTTCTTTTCTCGGCTCTTCCCGCTTCCAGGGTCTGCCAGGTCGCTCTGGGTGGCCTCACTTGGGGCACCGCGGGTCACGGTCACAGCGGAGCTCTGAACGCTCCACACTGCGGGACGGGGTTCACTCAGGTGGGTTAGCTTCTGTATCCCGCCCTCGTCGCCAGCTGTAGTGTCCTACTACAAATAATACACAGACGCGGTGGTATCTATTCAACCCCTTTATTATCTGCGTCTACTCAGTTCCCCGTCCCTACTCTAACTGCCCTTTCCTGTCCTGTCCCCACCTCTTCCCCTCTGCCCACCTAGCTCCGCCCACCCCAGCTACTGGACTGCTAACTTCTTTACACCAATGTCTAGAGAAGAGCCATTCCACACAAGAACACAGCTGTTTCCATTTCGAGCTGTTTCCGTTTCCAACCTCTTCACGGGTAGCCCAGAAACAGAGAAAATCAGGACCGACAACTATATTGGCTTAATCATCGGACCTACTTGATCGCTGACTCAATTCCACCGACAAGATCCATAATTTCTGCTGGTTTCTTACATCACAGGCTATTTCCAGCTGACTTGTAGAGATTTAGGGCCTCATTTATGAAAAGTGACGCATCGCTGTGTGAAAACAGCGATGCTTCACTTTTCACTGCGCCCTCCTTGTGAGACCAATGATGCGTCATATTTACAGTATGACGCATCATGGCGCAAGGAGATACAGATACGCCAGTATTTCATACTTATCTGTATGGCGCAAAAGTGACGCATTGCTGGAGTGTGTCACAAAAGTTACACAACTCCAGCAATGTGTCCTTTCACATGCGGTAAGCCCCATGTGAAAGGGCCTGCGTCAATCTTATGCCTGCTGTGAGGCAGGCGTAAGAAATTTATGCATTTGTATCCTAGAAGTGGCGCAGTGAAATCTTATAGATTTCACTACGCCACTTCTATGACCCTGTCTTGCTTCAGAACGCCCCCCCCCTGCATAAATTATACCTGGCGTAGGTATAATGTGGCGCAGGGGTTTACAAAGTGACGCATCGACCTAAATGCGTCACTTTGTAAATTTGGTGCTACAAGGTGCATTTTTTACGCCACTGGTGTGTCACAAAAAATGACGCACTGGCAACGTAAAAGTGATGCACAGCCTCATAAATGAGGCCCTAAGTTCTTTAAATGGTTAGAAAAAAGGTGTGGACTCCCAGACTTCCATAACCTGCAAATTTCCAGCCTTGCAAAAAGTATTGCAAACTTCGGCCTGTCCCTCTCCCACACCATGATCCGCATCATCTCATATTGATGACAGCTACTTATTACTACCCGGGAGCCAATGGACCTATTGCCATGCACCAGTAAAGCAGAAGTAGGACATATTTTTCTATTTTTCCCCATGCTCCCTCCACCCAGTGCACTCCCCCACACACCCACCTCAGGGAACCCCCCTTTCCAAACCCTGGGCGAAACCTCCGCCTGTTCGTGACCCCCCAAGTGAAGGAGAAGATCTAAAATAGTGATAGAAAAAATAATGCAGAAACCGGTCCCCGGAAGCTTGTTTCCTTTCCAGTATAGAATTGGCTTGGTAGTTTGGTCTGCCCTGTTCCCATGATGCACTGGGCCAGGGACAGACTAATTTGCATGTAGCCAGGTTCTGAACTGGGATGGTGCAGTGAGCTAAAAAACGGTGATGGATCAAGCCCTGATCTTTTGACTGGGTAGGAGTGTTCTGCTTAATTCAGATGCTCTGTCCATCACCACCCCCTTTTCTGAATCATTATATTTACAGTATGACGCATCATGGCGCAAGGAGATACAGATACGCCAGTATTTCTGACGTATCTGTATGGCGCAAAAGTGACCCATTGCTGGAGTGTGTCACAAAAGTGACGCAACTCCAGCAATGTGTCCTTTCACATGGGATAAGCCCCATGTGAAAGGGCCTGCGTCAGTCTTATGCCTGCTGTGAGGCAGGCGTAAGAAATTGATGCATTTGTATCCTAGAAGTGGCGCAGTGAAATCTTATAGATTTCACTACGCCACTTCTATGACCCTGTCTTGCTTCAGAACGCCCCCCCCCTGCATAAATTATACCTGGCGTAGGTATAATGTAGCGCACGGGTTTACAAAGTGACGCATCGACCTAAATGTGTCACTTTGTAAATTTGGTGATACAAGATGCATTTTTTACGCCACTGGTGTGTCACAAAAAAGGACGCACTGGCAGCGTAAAAGTGATGCACAGCCTCATAAATGAGGCCCTAAGTTCTTTAAATGGTTAGAAAAAAGGTGTGGACTCCCAGACTTCCATAACCTGCAAATTTCCAGCCTTGCAAAAAGTATTGCAAACTTCGGCCTGTCCCTCTCCCACACCATGATCCGCATCATCTCATATTGATGACAGCTACTTATTACTACCAGGGAGCCAATGGACCTATTGCCATGCACCAGTAAAGCAGAAGTAGGACATATTTTTCTTTTTTCCCTATGCTCCCTCCACCCAGTGCACTCCCCCACACACCCACCTCAGGGAACCCCCCTTTCCAAACCCTGGGCGAAACCTCCGCCCGTTCGTGACCCCCCAAGTGAAGGAGAAGATCTAAAATAGTGATAGAAAAAATAATGCAAAGAGAAACAAAAAAAACAACAGTTACTACGAATTCCGGTTGATTTACTAAATCTATGGATATCTATCTAAATACAACGCAAATATAAAAGCTCGCCGACAACTAGACTACTAAACTGATCCGTCCATCTGGCCCAAAAATCATCTACTTCTTCTGGGTTTCTAATATTGTGCATCTTGTTACACCACATGATTCTCAGCATCGCAAGGGACTTCATCTGGACCAGGGCCTCCTTACTATGTAGAGCATTCATTTTGAGACCCAGCTCCCATTGCCTCAGCGTAGTTCTCTTGCCTATATCTGATCGTATTTGATAGATAAAATCTTCAAATTTCAAAAGGCGTTCCTGCAGTGCACAACCCAGGACTAATTCTTTAACTGCGAATGAAAGGAAATTCACCAGGATTTTCCTGAGAGACTTCCTAGCAGGATTTAACTTGAAAGGGTCCCCGTGAGCTCTTTGAATCTCACTCTGCAAGTCAACATCTGGCCTGTCCTGTAGTAGCCCATCCACCAACAGTCTACATATGAAACCTTTCATATCGCTCTTTTCGGAACCTTCTGGAATGTTAAAGAGTCTCAAATTATTTCGCCTGGATTGTATTTCCAGCCTTTCCATATCCTCCTGTTACTGCTTTTTTTGTGCTTTGAGATTTGCGATATCACTTGAATTCTCGGACAGGACGACTGACATGGACTTCACCTCGTCTTCCAAAACTAAAGTACGCTGAGAAAGTCCATCTTGTTTTTCCTCCAGTATCCTGCACTTTTCCTGAATACCCTTTTGGTTACCTTCCGAGATTTCGAATTTTACAAGAATATCCTGCCTTAGGTTAAATAGTAGGTTTTCCACCAAATTCTCCGAAGATGGTCCCACTTGGTTCGTATTCTCAGCTCTGGGCCCTTCAGCACCACCCTGAACGGAGCATGTTTCCGGTACACTTTGACCATCTTCGGCCCCCTGGATATCACCCAACACAGAGAAGCGGTTTTCTAGCTGTAAAGGCGTCTTCTGGGGGAGAGAATGGGTTTCCTTCCCCTCCTTGCAGCCACATGCACCATAATTTTGATATATGACCTGAGAGAGGGGGGAGGTTTTGGGGGTAAGCGCCCTTCCTTAAGTCTGCACCTCTTAGTTTTTACAGCCCCTTTGAGCGCTTTTTTAATAGGAGATACTGCCGGGAACCCTTGTACAGACAATTCCCTTACTTTCCCAGATAAACCTTTTCCTTCTGGAACTGTGCGCAAATGGTATCTATTTCTTCTGTGTGGGACTAGAAGATCCCCACCAGAAGAGACATTCCTAATTTTCGCGCCCTCCTTGGATACCTGTGATAGAATACCTCCAGCAGCCTGCACGGACCTTCCTCCAACCACAGCTAACTTCGGCGTTTCATTCACGAAACACATAGGGTTATGAAGTACCTGTTTGGGGAGAACGTTTTCCATCTGCCCCTGCTGGACCGTACACTTCCTGAAAATTTGACCTTCACTCCCCGTAGTTAGGCGGCCCCCAGGGGAAGTGAGGTCGGCAGACCAGTCTTCCCCTGCGATGTTCACGCGATGGGGCAGGACAGGGTGTGAGGTAGCGTAGGGGTGGGTTAGGGGGTGGGGGTTAGGGATAGAGTTTAAAAGGGGACAGGAGAGGAAGTCCTTCCTCTTCCTGTTCCCAGCGCCTTTAGGGTTAGGTTAGGAAAGTTTGACCACCCTCCCACCCTACAGTTATCGAGTGGGGAATGGGGGGCGTTTCATTTTGGTTATAAGCGTGCCAGTTTAGGACGGGTTGAAGGGGGTGTGTGGCAGGACTTGGGAGGGGTGGGGAGTCCATGACGGGCATAATCACCCTTCCGGGGAGGGGGATACAGGAGTGCAATGGCTGGTAGATGCTGGAGGAGGTTGAATGAGAAGGGTGGAAGTGAATGATATACGTGAAGAGGTCGTGGTGTGAATGGGGAGTTGAGTAATTGGAGTACAAGCGTGGATGATGGTTGGAAGAGATGAGGTTGGGGATTGTTAACTGTTTATTGGTGTGATGTTGAACTGGTTGTCAACCGTGTCCTAATAAATGGCCTTTTACGCTAAAACAGCGTGGAGTGGTTATTGCGCGATGTCAGGCACGTTCAACACTGCTCAGAGAGTTGAATGGCGTTTCACCGCCGAGACTCTCTTTCTACTGCCTGCCCCTTAGATGCAGTCATCCAGTGCTGACAAGTAGTCGCTGTTTTATCCCATACCGCCATTAGATGTGTATTTTCTTCTTCCATCACTCGGGAGCTCCCGCGGCTGGCGTTAACGTGCCACCCTGTTCCCTGGTCACCTGTCTGGGCGTCCTGTGACCCGCTATTCAAGAAAAGCAAGCCTTGTACAAAGGTGTGTCCCCCTTGGGTTGGTACATAATGTAAGGAGTCTCCTGGGCTACAAGAATTGGCGGAAAGGGGGAGGTCAAGAGAAGTGTGGCTCACTGGTTAGAGGCTGCAGACCCGTAAGCAGAGAACGGCCCGGGACCAGGGTTCGATTCCCGACGCGGCAGGGTCGTGGACCAGGGTCAGCGGACTCGATAATTCTCGCCTCGGTGCCTACTCTAGTCAGAAACCACACTCGGCAACTCTGGGCATCAGCTTGCCTCATCTTCACAACGGCCCCCCCAGACCGCTGGGGATGCTTGGTTGCACCTTAGAGATACCCATTAGGGACCATCTCTCAGGGTGAGCCAGGACGGGTTCCCCAGCGGTCAAAGCGTGGAGATACTCCCCCGGGAGTCGATTCCTAGCGCTATATAAACCCGCAATTAAATTAAATTAAATTAAATTAAAACTCCTACTGCAAGAGGAAAACACAATTATATCCGCAAAGCGGTCAAGGCCTTTGATGTTACAGTAGGTGATGTGGTAAAAGTAAACTTACCAAAGGGAACACACAATTTCTCTCATTTTAGCAAACACTACCATGTGGTCAGCGTTTTTAGGAGTGTGGTAAAATTGGTTGATGGAAGAATTTGGAGCTTTAATAGAATTGTTATCAATAATTAATGTGAATGGTACTTATGTTCAATATGTTTTATTGCACCTTTTCTTTTTTGATAGTGTTTTTTCTTTCTTCTCTGTTTTTGTTGGAGGGTGTGTGTAGTATAATTATGATGTATCTTTAGGGTGTTGGTTGCTCCCACTGTGATCCTTATTATTCCTACGATGGTTTGTTCCAGTAAGAATGTTAAGAATGTGTATGATTAGAGTGCAAATTATGATGACAGTTGCCGAGTTGGGAACTGTAACGCTTGGCTGAGGCTGGAGTTTCTCCTTTTCAGAATAAAGGAATTGCTTTAAACCTGGCGTTCTTCAAGACTTTTCCTCATTGAATCTCGACTTCACAAAAACCCCATAGGAAATAAATATTAAATTCGATTAAATTCAATGATTTAAAATAGTTACAAATATAAATAAATATAAATCAATGCAAAAAATCTATAAAAATAGTACATACTTATTACCGAATCATAAAATAGTTTGATAAACTATTTTTAATTTTAAAAATGTGAAAATACATTTAATTAAAAATGTAAATAAATAGTTTACTTTATTTCTATACATCACTTTTAATAATTGTTGAAGCACATGACAAAATATTTTTTTCTTTCGGTGGAAATTAGGCCTGCGCAGAGTTTGCAGAGTTCCAGTGTGCGGATTTCCGCATAGTGACCAAAAAACTCGTCTGTGCTACACGGAGTACTGCAAGTGGTGGAGTATGTTTGGTCATTCCATTCGCGTTGATTTTCAGTGTTTGTCCCGCACTGTAAAATCAAACTAACGCCACCATGTGCAGCAAAAGAGGGTGCTGTTTTTTTCCGTACCGCAATAGCAGATTTTCTACCCGAGTGGCAGCTTTCTCAAAGCAAATAGAAGGTTTCTCAACGCTAGCGGTCGTGACATCCGCCACTGCCCGCGTTGAGAAATCTGACTGCCCACATTGAGAAATCTCGCCAATTTTGGGGGACCAGCACTTATCTTTACTCATCAGACTTTGACCTAGGGCAAGAAAAGGAACAATACAAACATGGGAAAGAAGGAGGAACAGAAAGACAGACAAATAAGAATGCAAGAATGAAAAGAACCTAAAAGGGTGAGATAAAGAGAAATGAACTGTCTGGTGGTGTATGAAAGAGGCATGAGGTGAAATCAAGACTATGAAGCCTTGATATTTAGTGTTTTGTATTTGGCACCGCTGATATTTGATTGGCTGGCCGCAGGCTTCTGAGCAAAAATTGAGCACTGAAACAATGCATTTTGCTATGGGTCAAACATTACTAGGAGCTGACTGTTAACTTCCTTGTAGTGGGAGCCTTTTTTTAGAGAATCTCTCAGGGTGAGGTCACCGCTGCGGAGTAGGCAGCACTGTAAAGCTGCACTCCCTGCCCTGCTCAGAGGTCTGGGCTCCATGCATTTTACCTCTAGCTCATGGCTATAGAACTGCCAAGCATTGCAGTGGAATGCTGTGATTACTTAATGGTAATAGCATCACTCTGGGTTCTTCTCTCACCGTGAAGAATCAATGATTGAGGCCCCTGTGCCTCCCTTCTCAACTTCCTCCAAAGTATAAAGCCCCCTCACCCCCTCCTTATTTATTTTTCCATATTAAGCACATGACACCACACAGTTGGACTGCACGACAGGGTGGGAGGAATGGGCTGATTCATCATGCGGAGAGAAGGACTCAGAATAATACTATAGCTGGTAAGTAATTGCAGCATTACCGCCTCGTCCCTCTCACTGTGATGAATCACTGATTGAGATGTACTCAAGCCACAAAACAGTACCAGGATAGCTGTACAGAATATGCAGAAACCAAGTTTAATCAACAGTTAAAGCACAGATGCCAACACCTTGGATCCCAACAGACCAGGAACCTCCGGAACCTGGACCACCCGATAATGGTTAACAAAAGTAGAAGGATCAACCCAAGTGGCAGCCCACAACTTTCCTGCAAAGAGCCCCCCTGCACCTCAGCAACTGTAGTGGACATGCCCCAGGATCCCCAGAGGAGACGACAATCCCAACTGCTTTTATTCCAGCAGAATCACAGATCTGATCCACCTGCTCAAGGTCTGAGTCGAAGGCTTACCCCCCTTACGGATGGGGTCAAAATTTACAAACAAAGCAGAGAAAACTCCAAACTCCTTCACCTGTTCCAGGTAGATCAAAACCGCTCTCCGAACATCATGAGAATGAAGCAACACCTCTTTGGGAGACTATGGATCCGAAAAAAACACAGGAAGAATCACATCCTGGTGTAGATGGAACATAGACTTTAACTTTGGGACAAGCCCTGGACCCACCCGAAGAACAATCCTGGCATCAAACACTTGAAAGAAAGGAGGTAGACAAGATAGAGAAATCAACTCTCCAAGGCAGTGAACCACAGTAATGGCCACCAAAAAGAACACTTTCAGAGTGAGAACACCACAGGAGACAAAGGTTCAAATGGGGATACTGAAGAGCCCGCAACACTAACTGAAAATTCGAAGAAGGACACACCACCAGTGGGACAAGATGGGGATTTGAAAACCCCTTTGAAAATCTTGGAGACCAGTCCTTGATCTTCCACCACACCACCACAAGGGAACCGGAAAAGCTTTAATGGCCATCCACTGAACATTAAGAGTGGCAGAACTAAGACCCAACTGAAACCCATCCTGAAGAAATACATGGACTTGGGGGAGAGACACAGAAAGAGGAAGCAAGTGCTTCTGATCACACCAATTTTTAAAAGCCTTTCAATGCCGGGCATACGAAGACCTAGTGGACAAGCACCTGGAAACCTGCTCAGAAGATGAAGCAAAGGCAGAAAGACCATGCAATATCAATCCCCCTGTTCAATGTCCAAGCAAAGATTCACAGATCCACCCCAGGACGACCCCACAGCTGACACCTGGGAATAGAGACAAGATTCCTGAGAGGATGGAATCTCCCTGCTCAGGCGATCGGCCTGACAATTCAGAACTCCTTGAATAAAAATAGCCCTGAGAGAAGCGACATGAGACGGAGCCCAAAGAAACATCTGATCCGCAATCACCAACAGTGTCCGGGCTCCTGTCCCCCCTGCTGAATGACATAGGACTTGCTGTGGTATTGTCTGTCTAAATGACAATGTTCTTGTCCACCAAGAGGGGAGGAAAGTGAAGGAGGGCTAAAAGAATCACCCCTAGTTCTCTCCAGTTAGAAGACTGAGAACTCTGACTGACCTCGCACAAGCCCCTGACCTGAGGGCTGCCGACCAGACCCCCCAATGACTGTCACAGGTGTCCATTGTGATGACCACAGGAGGAGGAGCGGATAAGGGAACACCCTTCAAAATGTTGAAAGAAACCAGCCACAAATCCAGTCCCCTTCGAATCACCAAATCACCATTGTCACCGGGAGAAGACCGGACATATCCTGCACATTGGGAACCCACAGTTTCAAGATGAATCGCATGAGGATATTAAGGGACCATCTGGCCCAGGGAACCAAAAACACTGTGGCAGCCAGATCACCCTGAACCCTCATCCAGAGCGAGACTTCCTGATAAGGAGCTGACAACAGGTGCCACAAATGAGAATGGATTTTGATGAAGCTTGAGTCAGGCAGAATGACAATGGTCGAATCAATAAAGAACTGAGGCCCTATGAAAATGCACTCCTGAGTCGGAGTCAGCTGTGGTTTCGTTGCATTCACCAAAAAGCCATGAGACGACAGAAGATCCAGTACTGGCCTTACATGCGACCAGTGCCAGTTATGCTGCAAAAACCACACCTGCTCATTATGCCTACTCAAGGGAAGAGCTTATTCAGGTAAGCCAGCAATCTAGTTCACTTAATCAATCTTTGGCGGCCAATTCTACTACAGTACTATCCTGCGGTCTGCTTAATGTCAGGTCCCTGTGCAAACATCATCTGGAAATATCACTCCTAATTGAAACTCATGGTTTAGATGTGTTGTTTGTCACAGAGACCTGGACAAGAGCTGACAGCGGGGTGGAGCTTGGTTTGGCCTGACTACAAGATCAGTCATAAACCTCGAGTGGGTGGTAGAGGAGGAGGTGTGGGGTTTATTTTTAGGGAGGCACTCGTCCTGTCGGAGTTTGAGGTCAAAGATGTTCGAGGTATTGAACTAATGGGCTTCTCGTTTAAAGGCCATAGGGGAGTCCTATATTCTGGCCTGCTTTGCTATAGACCTCCTGGCAGTACTATGACAGCTTCCCATGAGTTGGTGGATCTTATTTATGATCTCTCAAACACTCATGCCAGGCTTATGATTTTAGGAGACTTTAATCTTTGGCTGAATGGCCCCCTGGATACAGCTTATAAAGAACTATGCCAGGCCTGCAGTAACATTCATCTCCAGCAGTTGGTGCTTTCCCAAACTCACTTGAGGGGTCATATACTTGATCTGGTCTATGCAGAAGAAACCTGGGTTAAGATCAAGGATATCACTGTACAATGTTGGACTGATCATGCCCTCATCCAGTTCTCATTACAACTCCCTAATGACTCTCACACTGATAATAGTATAGGCAACACCAAATTCAGTCGGCAGTGGTATAGATTTTTGAAATGTTCCACATTACCTAGTTTGCTATCTAATGGCTTTGCCCTGGTGGGAAAGAACTATCAGAGCCTCTGCCTACAGATTACTGAATCCCTAGATAAAGTAATCACTCTAAGGAAAGTGAAGGATAGGCCCAAGCGTGCCGCCCCCTGGTACTCTAATGAACTCTATCAGCTGAAACTGTGTTGTAGACAAGCTGAGAGAACCTGGAGGAAGCACTATCTCGAGTCAGATAAAATCCTTCTAAGCAGCTGCTCCAGGGTTATAAAGCGCAGACAAAAAGCGCTAAAGCCAATTACTTAGAGGTCACGCTAGCTCATGCGGCTAATAAGTCACAAACCCTTTTTAAAATCGTCAATAATCTTTCTAATCCTGCTTGTGCCACCAATAGTATCCCTGCTTCTCAGGCTTTGTGTGACTCCTTGGCCTCCACCTTTGAGGATAAGATCACCACCATATTGAGTGGACTCTCTGCCCCAAGTACTCTTAACACCCAGTCGACTACAGAGTTGTTATCTACACAGACTCTAGTTGACACAAGGGAGTGCGTTGCACACTCGGTGTTGTCTAGTCTCACCCTTCCATCTTATGAGGACTTTTGTACCTTGGCTAATAGTGTTTCATCGGGCTCTCCGTTGGACCCGTTGCCACATAAGTTTTGGAAGTTGTTCCAAGCGGAGCTTTTCCCTTTCCTATACTCAATCTGTTGTCAGTCTCTTAGCACTTCCACGGTCCCTGACTGTTGGAAATTGGCGGCGGTATCTCCTCTATTGAAGCAAGCCACACTGGATTCTCTTTGCCCTGCAAACTATAGGCCCATCTCTGTATTGCCTTTCCCAATTAAGATCCTGGAAAAATATGTCACTAAGTCTTTATCATGTTTTATAGAGGCGAATGCCTGCTTAGATAAGGCCCAGTTCGGCTTCCGGCCAGCTCATGGCACGGAATCAGCACTGGTGGTCGTCTTGGATAATCTACGTTCACGTGTCGATAGTGGCCGAGCAGCTTTTTTGGTGCTGCTCGATATGTCGGCCGCGTTCAACACAGTGAATCACTGTACTCTGATCAGAAGATTGGAAGATAATGGGGTAGTCGGTTCGGCTCGGGATTGGTTGGTCTCTTACCTCCACAATAGACACCAAGTGGTGACCCTGCCTTCATTTAGGTCCAATACTAGAATGGTAGGGCAAGGTGTTACCCAGGGGTCAGCGATCAGCCCCATCTTATTTAATCTTTATCTATGTCCTCTGGTCAGGTTGATTAAAACTTTTGGCATCACTGTAATAAACGATGCGGATGACACGCAACTTATCTTCTCTTTTGAAGGTAAGGAGGCTGTCTAAACAGAGACCTTTCATCGCTGCATGCTAGTCACTGCGGACTGGCTGAGGGAAAATTCCCTTCAGTTTAACGAATCAAAGACAGAGATGTTGCATTGTTCTCTAGATAAAATTCCTCACCCTCTGCATGCCGATTTCTGGCCTCCCACTACCTCAGTCACTATCGAACCAGCAGACGCTGCTCGCAATCTGGGTGTTGTCTTTGGCCCACATCTACAGTTGGATGACGTTGTGAACAAGACCATTGGCACCTGTAGATGTTGCTAAGAATGTTGCGTAAGATCCTCCCCATGTTACCTGCATCGGCCAGACCTGAGGTAGTGCGCAGTATCATACTCAGTAGACTTGACTATTGTAATGCACTGCTTCTGGGCAGCCCTAGTTCTTTGATTAGACAATTACAGCGGATCCAGAATATGGCAGCCAAGTTGGCCCTCTTGCGGATGCGTTCTGCCTCGTTATCTTTGGCACTTAGGGACCTTCATTGGCTGCCTATACATCAGCGGATCTGCTTTAAGGCCTCTTGCATTGTCTTCAAAGCACTTCATGGTCTGGGGCCTATTGCACTTCAGAATTTATTTAAATGGTATTCGGCAGCTAGACTCCTACGTTCTTCTTCTGCTTATCTGGCGGTAGTTTCCCGAATCCTGAGGACACGGATGGGTGGCCGCTCATTTGGCTTCACTGCTGCTAAACTGTGGAACTCTCTTCCACTTTCCTTAAGGAATCTTTAAAAAGGGGCTGAAGTCCCATCTTTGTCCTAGGGCTGTGTGATCCCTCTCTGCTTGTGATGTAAATGGAGTCAAAGCGCCAGGATACCCTTTGGGTGACAGTATGCGCTATATAAGTATGTTTTACATTACATTACATTACATGCAGAGAGGTCAGGGGAAGAGAAGCACTCTTGACCAGGCAGTCATCCAGGTAAGGAGAGATGGAGATCCCCTGCCGGTGGATCACAGCCATAAGAGAGGCCAGCACCTTGGTAAAAAGATGTGGGTCCGATTTCAGCCCGAAGGGAAGAACCAAGATTTGAAAAAAATGTTGAACCCACAGCAAATCTCAAAACCCTCCGATGACTCAGGAGAACGAGGACATGCAGGTATCTATCCTGAAGGTCGGAGGTCACCATGAAGTCTCCAGGAGACGTCAGAGGGATGAGCTGCTGCAACTACAGCATCTTGAATGTCATGGAAGCTACCCAGCGGTAGTGGCATTTCAGGTCCAATACAGGTCGAAACTCCCCTGACACCTTCTGGACCAGAAAGAATATATAATATACACCTTGACTGCCATGATCCAGTGGCATAGGAATTAGTGCCTTCTTTTTCAGTAGAGCAGCAACCCCAGCCCACAGGCCTTCCTTCACTGGAATCCTTGCAACGGGAGTAGGGATGTACCCTATATTGGGAGGAAGAGAGATGAAGTCAATACGATAACCACTCCGAATGATATTCAGAACCCTCATGTCTGCGATGGAAAGATCCCATGCTGGTAGAAACGTCATTATCTTTCCTCCCACAGACCCTGGATCCGAGGAATTGCTATAGTTAGGACCATTGGCTCGAAGGCCCGGCCTTAGCAGAAACATCCTGCTGATTGCCTCTCCTAGGCTGACACCTCTTCCTACAGAATGAACAGGAGAGGGTGTCCTTATGAGGGAAATCTCTGGAATCCATCTAGTCCCAAGGTTTAGTTGATGTACCAGAAGATCCCCTGTACAACCAGCAGGCGCGGCTCCTCTGCGAGCAGTGTAAAAAGGAAAACCAAAACAATAATAACTAATGTTATTATAGTATTCGTTTTCCTTCCTGATCGGGTGCAGGGCAGATTTGTATTTGTATTTTATGTATTTCTAAAGCGAAAACAATCGCTCCGAAAGGAGCATCCTGGCGCTAAATAGACAGTGTGCAAAATTAGAAACATTAGGAGACTAGATGAAGGTCATTACATGATCATCAGGGAGAAAATAAATCCATGTTTTGAGCTGCTTTCTGAAATGGTTTTCCTGAGTTAGGGATCTGAGATTGTTGGGAATTGAATTCCAAGCTTTGGAAGATAAAAAGGATAAAGACTTGCCTCCTTTAGTTTTGTATTTGAATTTTGGCAGCTTAATGGGCCGATAACAAAAGCAAGAATTGTCCCACATAGGAATTGTTTCACAAAGATTTACAATTTTCAAAGATGTCACAACTGTGATAAAAAATCAAAAAATGCACGGAAATTTTACAACTTCTACACAAATATTTAATAAGATTGTGTACTTTTCATTGTTATAACTGCAACATGACAACACATATATACTACATAGGTTCTAGCCACAAATAATAGTAGTATCAAAAACACCTTTTGCTCAGAGTATGGGGAGCTTAAATACCATACAACACATTAATTTCATATTATACAACATTAAGTTCAAAATCCAAACAAATGATGTACAACCAAAACGATGTTAGGTGTCAACGTTTCGGTCCCACGTCGGTCTACACGATCCTCAGGACGGAATGTTGCACATATATATAATTCAAAGCACTTCCAGCCGGAAGTATTCCTTAATATTAGGAGGAGATCACCCCATGCAACGATCTCTGCACAAGGCTGTGTCGTATTTCTGTAAGAAAAACTTTTCGAGGAAGCACATCAGTTACTTCAGTTCTGTGGTACCCACGGCGTTAGCTCCACATTCACCCGACTCCCAAAGACCGAGTCCTCTGCGAGCAGTGTAAAAAGGAAAACTGAAACAATAATAACTAATGTTACTATAACTAATGTTATTATAGTATTCGTTTTCCTTCCTGATCGGGTGCAGGGCAGATGGGCCAGGCATGCCAGTGCAGGGGGCAGGGGAGAAGTGTAAAGCACATTCTAAAGTGCGTATGATGGTTTGACCGACCCAAGAGTGCCGTTCAAACTGTCATGCGCACTTTGCATCTTCCCCACCAGGCAGCATAACACAGCCTGGTGGGGAACATGCCAAGTGCACATGACAGTTCGGCCAAACCGCCATGTACACTTAGAAGAGTGCAAGCCACGCCTCCCCTGCTCTGGCGTCACAGAGCCCAGCCCCGCCCCCCAAAAGGAAAAGACAATGGTAATAACATCTTGTTGTTATCATTTTCTTTTTCTTTTTTGCACTGCTGCAATAGCAGTGGGGCGACGCTCTTTCGCTTTAGCAGAGAAGCCGCCACTGCTGCTGACAGATCTGCTAGTAACTTCGCCTGTTGCTCCATATGCATCAGAACATGCCTTCCACCAGAGCCTCAAAATCCTTCACCAAGGACCGTGCAGTCAAAACCCCAAAAGACACTGCCATGAGAACCAGATCAGAGGCCACGAAAGACTTCTTAAGGCGGGTGTTTTCTACTTCAGACATTCTGGTTCAAGGCAACATTCCGCACGGAAAGTTCCCAAAGACCTATATCAACCGCTTTTGTCACATTTTATAAACTCTGCTTGTGAGTTAATTTTTTAAAAGAAACATAAAGATTCTGTGAAGATGACTGAGTCTGTAAAATACATTGCATTATTGAGAACATCTGATTCTTTGGACATGGCTGTTCTATAACTCTAAAGGACATATTACCTTGGAAACGCGATAAATATCGCATTTCCTGCTTTGCATGATTTTGGCCAACGCCGGCTATCGAAGGATTTAATCACTGAGATATTGCGTTATTATCAACGCATATCTCCAAGGCGATTAAAAATCCTGCAATAGTGGCAAAATGCTGGATTATTGCTGGGAATCCAGCGATAAACCTGCGGTAATATGGAAATCCTTATTGATAGGGAGATGTGGATTTAGCCGTACAATCCACCTCCGATGATACAGATAGGTAAGTCAGGATTTTTCCTGACGTAAATTTCCGGCGATAACGCGGTTAGCGCTGCTTTTTTAAGCGCTTCGCGGTTCTGGGGCCGAGTTGATAATAGGGCGAAGTTGTGTCTGCGAGTGTTTCCATGACGTGTTAGTCAGGAATGCCTACTTTGCATGTCATTAGCGATATTTATCGTTGACATGCAAAGTGGAAAAAACTGCCAGCTAACGCCTGGAATCCTGCGCTAACGCCTGTCAGTGCAGGCTTGTTAATATGATGATTAAAATATCGCTGCTTTTTCGGCAAAAAGTGCCGCAAACGTGGCGATATTGCCCTTGATAATATGCCCCTGTGACTCCTCGTATACGCTGCTTTTCCAGTGGATCATGAACAGAAGCAGAGTTGTAATTTAGGTGATTTGTGCCCTGCAGAGACATACTTAAAATCCAGCATTTTTGCACATGTAATATGCGGAATTATATTTCAGCAAGAGAACAGCTCAATTCCACACTCCTGTCTAGCACACTTTCCATGTTTTATATATATCTCAGCCTATACAGATGCCTTATCCAGTGACAATTCTTCATGAAACACCAGCTCACATTTTTTTCTCTTGAAACTAAAATCGTATTTGCATATTTTCATAAGGGACATTCAAAGTTAAATCTGCTTTTGATATAATGTCACTTACATATTGGGACTTGGTAACCCATGCCTTATATGAGAAAAGCAAAACTATTTGTCAGGGCCGGACTGGGAAGCAAACCAGCCCTGGAAATAACGTTGCACTGGCCCGGCTGCAAAACAGACCCCTAGTAACAAAAAAATGGCCCACATCAGCTCAAAACCAGTCCCCAATGCCCAGGAAAGGAAAATGCCTGGTGCCCGCTATGGCCTGTCCCGCCCTGCTCTTTGTCCTAGAATACAAAGGGACCAATTACAATGCGGCCCGGAAGGGCTCCGACTGACGGTCGCAGCCTTTCCGGACCGCATCTCAGTTTCCGACTGCCGCATTACAAAGCTGGCGGTCAGAAACTAAATTGGCCGGTCATTCCGGCTGGCTTCCGCCAGTAGGACGACGGCCCGTAATCCCAAAGTTATCTTTCTGCCCTTGGGATTTCGATGCACGGTTTCCGTCAGGGTTTCCATGCCGGCCTGTCTGACATGGAAACCATATCGGAAAGCGTGTTTGGGGGCCCCTAGCAGGGCCCTCTTGTGTGTGCGGCCTCCGGTTGGGGGCCACAGAGTTAACCCCTGCACCCCTGGCCTGCCACAGGGTTTAGGCATTAACACCACCTCCCCTTTCCCTATGGGAGTATTTACTACGGCTGGTTTGAGGCTATAATACATGCTCCCACAGGGAAATGTCGGAATGCGACCATCCTATTTAGGAGACCGGGACTGCCAATTGGAGGTCGGTTGGTCCCAGTTCCAAGACGGTGTCATTCACCTGACATCATAATAAGCCCTCATGTGTTCTTGAGAAAAAAGCAACGACTGACACAAAAGGTCCAGTGAAAGGTATACTTTGATACGAGACCGAACACAGCGGATTGATTTTGCAGTAATTTTAAGGCAGGCACGCGTTTTCTGCGCTATTTCTGAGCGGCACAGCCCATGGGGGGGAGGGGAAGGGGGCGGGGTTTGACTAATTTCTACTACAAAACCAGGGGCCTCATTTATGAGACCGTGCGTCACTTTTACGCCGCCGGTGCGTCACTTTTTGTGACGCACCAGCAGCGTAAAAGATGTGCCTTGTTGCACCATATTTACAAAGTGACTCATCTAGGTAGATGCTTCACTTTGCAAACCCCTGCGCTACATTATACCTACGCCAGGTATAATGTATGCAGGGGGGGTGCTCTGACGCAAGAAAGGGTCATGGAAGTGATGCAGTGAAATCTATAAGATTTCACTGCGCCACTTCTAAGACACAAATGCGTTAATTTCTTACGTCTGCCTCACAGCAGGCGTAAGACTGACACAGGCCCTTTCACATGGGGTTTTAAATGAATCTCTGGTTACACTATTCTGGGAACTAGGAAGTGAAAAAAAGCCGGGTCTAGAGCCTTTTCTCGGTAATCCTCGACAACGCACCGAGCTGTGTATTTTGTAAACACGCCACGAGCGCTACAAAATGCCAACGCGTGGTAAGAGAGAGCAGGCGATTAGCAATCCCTGAGAGGCGCCTGCTTCCATCCGCAGCCCCCCCCGGCCCCCGGTGCCTTTGCTTCTGCAGTGCATAATGTGCCCGCAGTACCCAGGCCTCCGTGAGCCACACATGAGAACAGGGGGGGAGGGGGGGAGGAGTCCGTGCCCACAGCCCCCCACCCCCCTCCCTGCACACGTGCACACACATCCGCAGGGGGTCCGGGGGTGCCAGGGCCCGCGGCACATTCACATGACGGGGAGAGGGTTTGATGTTTGAAGGCTCTGCCGATGTTCCATGAATTACAATGTTGTCGTGCAAAGCTCACCGCGGGCCCCCGCCAGCCCCTGCTTTCAGCCTTACAGAGCTGGCACTTTGGAAAAGAATTCTTCGTGAGGTTGGGGTGCCATCTGCTGATCACATTTATGAATTACATGTGATGCCAGTCACCTTGAATGTTTCAGTCTCCGTTCTCTGGCACTCTTTTATTTATTTTATTTATTTATGCATTTTTATATAGCGCGGACTTTACCCGAAGGTGTCAGAGCGCTTCACAAAAGGAACAGAAATGGAACATAATGAGAAACATTACAAAAGCATACGTTACGTTACATAAAGTAATAGTGACATTTGTGATCAAACAATATACATGAGGTAGCAACCAAAAATACATGAGGTAGTAAAGGTAATAATGACAATTGTGAGCAAACTGAATACATGAGGTAGTAAAAATTGTGAGCAACCAAAAATACATGAGGTAGTAAAGGTAAAAGTGACAGTTGTGAGAACACAGAATACACGAGGTAGTGAGAATTGTGAGCAGCCAAAAATACATGAGGTAGTAAAAAGTGCACAAGAAGAAAAAAGTGACAAGTGTGCAGTTACAAGAGAGAACAAAGTATCATTTGAGGTGTAATACTGCAAAAGGTGCTAGACACTCAGGCACACGAACAAGCGTTATGTAGGCAAGGTGGCACTTGTGCAAGTATCAAAGATAAAAACATTTGAGAGGTAGCAAACCGTTATGTACTCTAACCATCATGCCTATTAGAGCACAATACATGAGCTCAAGGTTACACTGTGCAAGGTTAGATGCAATATTTTGGATCATGGGGAGATTAAAGTGATTCGGCCAGAAACACACGTTTAGCCAATAACAGGGGCTTAAACCTGGTTCCCCACCCCCAAAAGTCGGCAGCTCTGATATTTAGGCCACCTTTCCTCCCATACACTTTATGCCAAGTGGGGCAGATGTTGCTGATGTAACCCCCTGCCCGCTGTACATACTTCCTCACGTGTCACTTGCGCAGTTCACCATTTCACGAGCACTTGTGCACAGTATAAACACAGGTTACATGTCATTTAATGTGACACAGTGCTTTCTTTGCCTTTAAATATATGATATCTTACACAGTAAGGTTTTTGTCTCTGCAAAGTATTGTCTCCCTTTTCTTCTTCTGTGCTCATAGCAACTATTTGTGCTCCCTTAAAATTGTCTGACAAATAATACCCTATCCCCCAGATTCATCAAAGTCCTGTTTTGCGAGTCCTTAATAGCGAATATTAGGGAATCGCTATTAAAGACTCGCAAAACGGGATGCATTTAGAAATCGCAATATTTTTTGCGATTTCTACTGCTTCCTTATTTGCGATTCGCTAATTGCTAATCGCAAATAAGGAATGGCTTTCCCATTCATTCCTATGGGCCTACAGGCCCATAGGAATGAATGGCGAGTCATTCCTTATTTGCGATTAGCAATTAGCGATTCGCAAATAAGGAAGCGATTTCAAGGGTGCCAAGGTGTCCAAAGGACACCCTGTAGCACCCCTGAAATGCTCATGTACACTGCTGTTGCGCACACACATGTCCAAAGGACATGTGTGTGTGTAACATACAACTTAGAAAAATGCACTAAAGTGCATTTTTCTAAGTTTTCGCTATTTACCACGTAGTTAGACTTCACGGTAAATAGCGGCCCCAGATTGCGAATTCGCAATTTTAAAATGGTACATGAATTGCATTTAAGGAATCTCAAATTGAGATTCCTTAAATGCAATTATTCGCAATCTAGCGATTTCTAGATTTGCGATTTTTGCATTTGGGATGATGAATCCCAAATGCAAAAATAGCGCTCGCAAAGGGCCAGATTCTCAGAATCTGGCCCTTTGCGAGCCGATTTTGGCTTCATGAATCTGGCTGTATGAGACATAAATATGGGGGCCGATTCACAGAACTAACTTAAGACAAAATCCTAAACTTACTACTTTTGGTATTCACAGAAGACATTTAGTTGTAGTAAAGTTAGGATTTTTTTCTTAAGTTTGACTTAAGACAAACTTAAGACATACTTAAGACAAAATCCTAACTTAAGACTGTCTTAAGTCTGTCTTACGCCTGTCTTAAGTCTGTCTTATGTCTGTCTTAAGTTTGTCTTAAGTCTGTCTTAAGTCTGTCTTAAGTCTGTCTTATGTTTGTCTTAAGTCAAACTTAAGACAAAATCCTAACATTACTACTACTAAATGCCTTCTGTGAATACCAAAAGTAGTAAGTTTAAGATTTTGTCTTAAGTTAGTTTTGTGAATCGGGCCCGTTGTGTGTTACACATCATTGCCCTGGTCTAGACCGGGTTTACGGGCTATCTCCTGTAGTTTGTTACTGCTGATGTAAGTACAGCAGCAAACTTTAAAATGAAAGAAAAGTTGAGAGTCTTTTAAAAGGGGTGTGGCCTATGGAGCATCCTTTAAAAGGGGTGTGGCCTTGGAGGCATAACTATGAACCCTCTGCAAGGGGTGTGGTCTATGTAACTACGGCTCGGCTTAGTACATGTGAACCGGACTCCTGTGTTTGAAAATTCATAAATTATTTACATTTGACATTTTTAGATCCATCTATAGAACAGGCATGATCGAAGGGGTTGTAAGAGCGCCTAACATAATGGATCTGACAAATAGTAAACTTTAAATTTACAATTGTCTAGAACAGGGGTCCTACCTAGGGGGTCTGTGACTGTTTTACAAAATTAAATACTATTAAAATGAATCAATTAAAAATAATAAAGTATATACAAATAAGGAAGCAACATTGAAAATGTTAGCACTGTTTTTTATTTGATTGTGAATTACAACACATATTTAAATATCTGAGCATTTGTTTACTAAAGGCTTGTTTTTGTATTTTTATGCATTGTATTTGAAGTTCAAATCATGGAAATTGCTTAGGCCGGGTGTCCCCAGTTTCCAATAATGACTCGTAGGGGTCCCTGGATTCCAGTAATGATTCAGTGGAGGTCCACAGAGGATCTCGTCTAGAATAAGAAAAAGAAGGTGCATAGATATGGCATTTTCCAACTCTATAAGCAGGTTACTTTAAAGGAATAAGATAAGTGCCAGGCACATATGTGAAATTATACAGGTCCGACTAGTTAGCCCTTGGATGTGCTTCAGAGAAGCTATACGAGGCAGAAAGTTAAGAACTACAATATAAACCCCCCCCACATACACTCAGTTTAGATTTTACTAAAGACAAGGAGGCAAAGATTATGACATCACTCTTTTATTGAAAACTCTCTAGCAGCAAAGAAAAAATGCATTCCAACATTTACATGGATGAAGGATAGATAACATTAGCAACTTAGCAGAGGTCAGCAGGGTAGCAGTGCAGTCACCTGAGTATGTAACGACCAATCGTTGTGTTGTACAAGCTGATTCAGGGCTGAACTCCCCATCAAAATCTCGGCCAACTTCACATCTATTTTTTTTAAAGAGTTGTTGGAAATGGTCCTCTCTAGGGTGCTTTCCCTCAACTTTTTGATTTTCTCCTTCCTGATTTTCCACTGCTCTAAGTACTAGCCTGAGGACTTTGAGTGTTTTTGACACTGCCATCCAGTGCCAAAGCACTGTGCTTGTTAGAAACATACTGGTGATTGGTGTATAAATGATTGGCTAATTCGAGTTAGCTGTAAGTCCCTTGTCTAGAGGTAAGACATATACCCAGGGAATGTACCTCAAATGCACCTATGTGGGCTTTCAGCACTGGTTGTGATTTCCACAGAGGTAGCTCTTCGACTGGGCCGCAGGTTTGCCCTGGTTGGGCCTGCGTGTGCAGGTTACTGTTACTTGGCTTGACACTTCAAATGCTAGGTTCTGCAAGTCTCTTGCTATATCAGAGTTCTCCCAGGAGAAAGGGTGTGTTGTCAGGAAGAGGTACCGCAAGTGCATATGTGCACTACATGCAAGGGTTGTCAATGGCACCAGATGGGGTGTTTGGTACGGTGGGGCCTGCTGCTCACATTGCTTAACATTGGGAATGTGGGAAAAGGCTATTGAGCAGGATTCTCTTCATGCAGAATAGCAACAGGATAGTGTTTGGTATCGATGAGCTCGTAATGGCGAATCCTCTCTGGTAGTGTGAGTGGATTCAACCTTACTAACATGAAAATTTCACTTCGGGAGGCTCTGTATGCCTGTCGGCCTGTCTCCAATTCACATCTGGGTACTGGGGAACAGCTACATCTGTACATTCCTGATAGAAGGCCATAAACTAGGGACTCAAGGGAAACAGCAGACCTCTGACTCTAAGGGGCCATTCTGGTACGGTTATATGGGGTGGAATTGAAACCTTCATTTCAAGAGGTATGGTCTTGGCCCCACTAAAGATAGTGATCAAATCACCTGGGGTATGACGGCAGACAGGACAAAAGTTAGAGAGGGCCTGTGCATTTTAAATGTGTCCTTTTGAACAGATTGAATCTTCAAAGGCCATTGTGGGTATAACTAGTGGGGCACTGGCCTCCGAAGCTGGAGACACTTTTGGATTTGGAACCATGCCTGTTCCATGCTGGGACATTGACACACAAACTCATTAGGGCACAAGGGACTGCAATTGGATTTTCCACAGACTTGTGGTGCCCTGATGCTTGCTGTGCTTCATGAAGGGTACTATCACTTGGATTTTGCCTGGTTGTTTCTGGCCTGCAGCTAAGTGCCAACTGTTATGCCCAGGTCCGTAAGTACTCTTCAAGTGCCAGTTGGCTGGCCTCCTCTCCACAAGATCTCGGGGAGATAAAAGATCTCCCCATTTCCACAAGGTCATAAGGACCACGCAGGGTGTGGTGGAAATAAGTGAAAGTGATTTGGTTGCGACAAGGACCGTCCTGACATACAGTGTCATCACACTGTGCAGAGAAGTGTGCTCCTAAAGAGTAGCAGCCCACCTGAGGTGCCAGGACATGAGATGTTTGAGGAGTACTGGGGAAGCTTGCGGAATCTGATGGACCTGTGCTTGTAACCTAGGGGACCTGCGCTAGCTTGCAATCCAGAGCGTGTGGTGTATGAGCGGTGTAGGGATATCTAAGTTGAGACTGTATTCGACCTCCACATTGAGAGGACTACAGTGCCTGACATTGCAGCCTCTATTCGAGGTCGCTGGCTCCCTCTCCCTGGATCCGCCCATTCACCGATTCCCATTGCCCAGTGCTCTTCCCCCGCCAGGACCTACTTAATGGAGGCCACAGCACAGCTGTGCCAAAGGCAATACCCCTCTTGCTCGTCTGCTCCTGGACTGCGCCCAGCGCCAGGAAGCCTGGTCCTCCACCAACAGATACACCGAGACCGCAGCAACAAAACGGAGGCGGCATTACTATCATCCACAAGGAAAGCATCCACTGCACCAACACCAAAGACGCCACCACACCTATCAAGGAACACCTCACCTTCCAACCCAGACCAATGGCAGAACCACCATCAGAGGCACCCTCACCTCTAGAGCCCCAAGACCTTGCCCAGCTTCTGCAATGCCATCCCAGACTTCATCGCTCCCCTGACCATTCACTCCAAGTACGACATCTTCCTCGGTGACTTCAACTTCCACTTCGATGACCCCAACGACACCAACACCACCAACCTCTTGGAAAGCATGAGTAACAGCAGCCTTACCCAACTGGTCACCAACCCTACACATAACGCAGGACACACACTCGACCCGATCTTCACTGCGAGCAAACGGTCAAGTACAGCCACATCACCAAACTCACCTGGATCGACCATGCCTTCATCCACTTTACCATAGCAGAATCCCCAGAATCCACCACCAAGTCTTCCAACCCCACCCACCGCTGCTGGAACAAAGTGACAGAGAACCAATGGACCGACGCCCTCAACACCACAGATCCTGATCCCACATTGAACCTCGAGAAGGCTATGAAGATCTTCTCCACCTGGACCATCAGTTGGTAACAGTTTTTATCTGTTTCCCTGCCAGCACTTATGCAGGCCAGGAAACAGATTTTAAAAATGACTCCTGCACGCAGGGAGCAGCATTGGTAGCTGCTCCCTGCAACCAGGAGCAATGCTGGTTCCCACTGCAAGCAGGGAGCCGGCTGAGGCTGCAGGTGCTTTGGGGCTGCCCTTGTGGCCCCCAACAAATGTATGGTGAGTGCCCTGGGTTTGCACAATGGTACTCACCTTTAATAGTAAAATCCCCGGGGATGGGGTCCCAGGGGCCGATAACGGCTTGGGAGAGGGACACGCGTACTCCTTCCCCTTTTAACATAGGCCCTGACACAGATGGGCTTTCAGGGCCTAAAGAGGGCTCGGGAAGGGGGGGTTGCGTGGCCCCCTCCCCTTTATTTTTAGTTCTGGCCCTGGGTTATGGGGTCCCTAGGGCCCAACATGACTCGGGATTGGGGGCCATGCCGCTCACCTCCCCTTCAATTAAACGAAAATTACCTTGGTGAATGGGGTTCTCTGGTTATAACAAGCCTTGGAGAGAGTGTCCACGCAACCCCCTTCCCTTTGTTTAAAACAATAAGTCCCTGGGGATGGGGTCCCCAGGACCTATTAAAGGTTTGGGGAAGGAGGCTGCGCTCCCCTTTAATTAAAAAAAAGGCTCTGTGGGATGAGATACCCAGGGCCTAATAAGGGCCAGGAAAGGGGCCCCCCTTCTGTAAAAAAATAACACCGCCCTGGGGGGGATGGGGTCCCCAGTGCTTTTTAAAGGTTTGGGGAGAAGGGCTGTGTGGACCCCCCAACCGAAGCCCGCGTTGTCTCTAGAGGCAAAGAGTGGACATTTGTTTGTTACATTGCTACACATTCTCTAAGGTGACAAAACCGCCTCAGGGGGAAAATACAGGCTTGCGCTAAGGGCTTATTTAAAAAAAAAAATGTTTTTATGAAATTTTATGGCAGTGGATGATTATTTGGTACAAAGAAAAGCAAAAAAGAGAAAACAGGGGAAGAGAAAAAACTGGAAAATCACATTTGTATCAGTATTGGCTAGTTCATCACAGAGAAAAAACAAGACATTTTCAAGATTATTGTAAAAAGAATATAAACAAAATAATACAGCAAGAAAAATAGGATGTGAATATACAATATTTGGGATACATAAGATTGAATCCAAACTATATAATTATATCCAGGTACTAATGGGTGCCCATACTTTTTGTCCAAACATCTTCTTTTTCCGGCCCTTAAGTCGGTATAGCGCAGTTTCGATCTGGTATATATTAAGTAGTATGGATTGCCAGTGCAAAAAGGCTGGTGGATCAGCTTCTAGCCATCGAGATGTTATGCAATATCTATAAACGGACATAGCTATAAATAAAAAGCCTTCCTCTTCAATCGTTATAGTTTCCGTTTGTTCAGCTTGAACTCCTAATATCACTAATTCAGCTGATAATGTTAGTGATGACTCCATTATGTTATTTAGAAAGTTTTGTACTTCTCCTATAAATTGAGCTAACTTCAGACACAGAAATAGCATATGAACTAGATCGGCAGCCACGTGTCCAAGCGCTAAGGGCTTAAATATATATAGCCAGCACAGCATGACAAAGTTGTACACAAAAAAGCGGTATGTATTTATAAAACTCCACAACCATTTGCAATGAATTTACACCATATAAAAGCATTAAACTTTACATGACAAAAAGAAAACTAGGGGGCATAATTAAAAGTCCTGTGCGTTGCCGGAATGTCCCTTTTTGCATTCTGCAGCACAGATAGAAAGAGGAAAATGCCTCTTGTGATTGTTTTTGTGCAGGAAGGTATCCTCTCCTGCACAAAATCAATTGTGCCAACAACATAGACACCCTTGCACCATGGTACAAAAGTTCCTGCATTGGCGCACGGCTGGAAAAGGTGCGCCGGCGCTGGCTGAAAGGACAGGAATGCACTGTATCTTGTAAATATGGTGCATTCCTGTCCTTTCGAATGGGCTTAGGGCAGCGCAGCAAAATAATTTGCAACGCTGTCCTACATCAATTCCCCTAGAGGTTACACTCCTGCTAGAGCTGCAAAGAAGAGGACATTTGCTGCTCTCCAGACTTAATTACACACCAGCCATTGTTAGTTGCATAATGAGGTCACTGTATGGATAGACTGCTGACCTCTGCTTCTTTGGTTATCTTTTCTTTCTTCTATGGTAAATGTATGTTAGAAGTGGGGGCAGGGAGCGGAGAGACAAGAGAGGAAACAGAAGAGCAAGAAACAATTTCAACCATCCACCCTCAACTCTGGCAATAAACTCCCAGGCTCACAGCAACAAAGGGTGTTGTAGCCCTGTCCCTTGGAAGCCTGAGGGTGCTCCCATTTCACCACTGAATCAAAAATTACTCATCCTCGGTTAGCACCTAGGTGCTCCACAAACTTCCTCGTCAACTCTGCCTGAGGGAATTGCAAGCTTTCCCCCCTGTGGCCCATCTTGAGTTTCACAAATGCCTGACAGGTCTGCACCATGAGCTACTCCTTGATACTCACCATATTACTTATCCTAGCTTGGAAGTTGTGGTTCAATTATTATAAAAATAGTAGGCAGTTCTCTATCATCAGCAGTCTTTTTCTGCACTGCTGCCTGGAGAATGCTTTCTTTCCGCTCCTTTAAACTTACTACAACCACTGCTGTGCTTCCTGTGACATCTGTGGATGTGGCTGATTTATGAGTGAGACAGTGCACGTGCAGTATCGCCCCAGATTACGGTTCAGACATCACTTCCACAATACAGTTCAGCAACAAATCCTGCAAGACATCTGCAGGGATCCCGAATGCTCAAATGTTGGTGTTTCTTCTCACATTGTCTAGATCTTCAAGGCACCCTCTAGTTTCACTTCAGCATCTACTGGGCTACACAGGTCCTTATCTGGCATTTACTAAGCCATGCAAAGCCACCTTGCCAGCTCTGTGTGCTTCAGTAAATCCAGGGTAACACTTTGCAGCACATTTTGCAGCCTGGCATTACCTTGCAACAAGGATGCATTCAATAGGTGGATTTTAGCCATTATCACACATCCACCTGTGGATTTTGGTGCATTACCAGATTTACAAAGAGTTGTAAATCTGTGGATGTGTCAAACTGGTGCTCCTCCCAGACCATGGGGTATCAAGGAGAAATAGCCTTAATTTCTCCTCTTTACTGCCTTTTTCTATGTGAGACTCATTCCACATCACACATAGAATAAGGAAAATGCCTTTAAGGATTGTTTTTGGGCAGGAAGGTGTCCCTTTCGGCCCACAAACAATCCTGCTCACAGCACAGGCACCCTTGCACTTCAGTGCAAGGGTACCAGCGTTGGCGCTAGGCAACATTCTGTGAGCCAGCGCAAGGAGAGGACAGCAATGCATTGATAGATTCCTGCCCTCCGCATGAAAAAAGAAATGCGTTACTTACCTGTAACTGCAGTTATCCAGTATTGGTATCTTTCATAGATTCACATGCCTGAATCATTCCCCGTCGTCAGGATGAGAGTCACCGGTATATAATAACAGTAATGTCATATAGACATATACATACTAATAGGCCAGAGGCTTCACATTAGTAACCTATCCAAGTCCTTTTGTAAAAAGGACCAAACTTTGGCCAGGAGCCAATCAGCTACTACCACCCTCTAGAACCTTCCTGGAAGGAGCCCTAGTCCCTCAGATTTTCGTAAGCACAGTGCTAAGTAGTACCTACTGAGAGAACTAAGGTGAGCCCTTCCAGGGGAGGCGGGTGGGTTGCATGTGAATCTATGAAAGATACCAATACTGGATAACTGCAGTTACAGGTAAGTAACGCATTTCTTATCCAGTATTATGGGTATCTTTCATAGATTCACATGCCTGAATCAGAGTAGCAAGCAAAAGGCAGCACATTTCGCATAATATAGCATGTAAGACACCTGATAATAACTTATCAATAGTGCAACGCAATAAACTGCAAACAGTAGCAGGATAAGAAATGTGCAATTAGGTAATAGGAAAGGTGGGATGAAAGGGAGAAGGCTCACCTCTAATGAAATAGATGACGGAGCACCGCCTGGCCCACTGCTGCATCCTTCATAAGTTCCGAATCCAAGCAGTAGTGCTTGGTGAACGTATGTGGTGTCTTCCATGTCGCCGCTCTGCAAATGTCGACAATGGGCACCCCAGAAAAGAGCGCCATGGAGGTGGAAACCGCTCTAGTGGAATGAGCCCGAACTTTGGAGGGCAGAGGATGTCCCGCCTGCTGATGGCAGAAGGCAATGGCCGCAGAGATCCGTCTCGAAATGCTCTGCTTTGACAGTGGTAGGACCTTCCTGGGCCTGCTGAAGGCAATAAACAATTGGTTGGACTTGCGAAATTGTTCCGTTCTATGAATGTAGAATTTTAGACATCTTTTCAGATCGGAGGAATGTAGAGATCTCTCCGCTGCTGAAGATGGATTCGGGAAGAAAGATCTCAGGACAATAGGTTCGTTTAGATGAAAAACAGACGGGACCTTTGGTATGAATTTGGGGTTAGTCCGTAGAATGACCCTGTCCTGTTTGAACTGAAGAAACGGGTCTTGTATAGAGAAAGCCTGCAGTTCACTCACTCTCCTTGCTGACGTGAGAGCCAGCAAAAGAGCTGTTTTCCATGACAAGTATTTGAGATCTGCTTTATGCATTGGCTCAAAGGGGTGTTTTATCAACTGAGCCAAGACCACATTGAGTTGCCATGTAGGTGGTAAAGGTTTTATTGGAGGATAAGTCCTGAATAAGCCTTTCAGAAACTGCTTGACCAGTCTATTGGACCATTGGGAAATTCCAGACGAAGAGCGCCTGAACCGAGATATGGCTGCCAGGTGGACTTTGATTGAGGCATGGGCCAATCCCGAGTTGGCCAGGTGAAGCAGGTAAGGCAGAAGTTGTGCCGGAGATGACGAGAATGGGTGCAGTTTGTTAGCTTTACACCACAAACAGAATCTCTTCCACTTAAGGGAATACGTTTTGTTGGTACTGTCAGCCCGGGCCCGGGCTAAGACAGCTCTGCAGTCCTGAGGAATATCTAAGTCCTGGAACTCTCTGAACTCAGGAGCCAAGCCGATAATCTGAGAGATGTCGGATCTGGATGCTGGACTTGCCCCTGGTTCACAGTGAGGAGATGCGGGTAAGGCCTGAATGGAATCGGAGGCTCCAGTGACAGAATGTGTAGTTCTGTAAACCAGTGTTGGCGCGGCCACGCTGGGACTACCAGGATCAGGGTGCAACGCTCTGCTTTCAGTTTCCGGATGACCCTGGGGATCAGGGGAAATGGAGGAAAAGCGTAAGCAAAGACGTTACACCATGTCATCGAAAATGCATCCCCGAGAGATCCTTTCTGGGGATGCCAACTTGCATAATGTTGGCATTTTGCATTGATCTTCGTCGCAAATAGATCCAGTTGAGGTCTGCCCCATCGGGAGAACACTGCGTCGAGAGCATGTTGGTTGAGCTCCCACGTGACAAATGGAGAGTTGCCTGCTGAGTGAGTCCGCCAAGGTGTTGTCTGCTCCTGGGACATACTCCGCTCTCAGCGAAATGTTGTGTTGGAGTAGCCACTTCCAAATTCGCTGTGATTCTTGAGATAATGTCATGGATCGAGTTCCCCCTTGCTTGTTTAAATAGTGTATTGTGGTGGTGTTGTCCGTCCTCACAAGCACTGGGGTTCCAGATCTGGGGCAGGAATGCTCGAAGTGCCAGGTATACTGCCCTCAGCTCTAGCAGGTTGATGTGGAGCTGTTTTTCTGCCAGCGACCACTGACCGTGAATTTGAAGTTCCTGCAGGAACGCACCCCATCCTTCCAATGATGCATCCGTTGTTATCACGTGTGGGGAGATTGGAAGTACGAAAGGAAGGCCCTGGTTCAGGTTTTTTGTTTGACGCCACCAGTGCAGGGCCTTCACCATGGACGGAGTGATCCTGATAAGATCGTCGAAGGATCCTGTACACTGTATCCACTGAGAGGATAACGCCTCCTGTAAGGGACGCATACGGAGGCGGCAGTGTGGTATTAGGAGGATATTGGAGGACATCATTCCTAGTAATGACTTGAAGAGTCACACCTTGATGGTCTTTTTGACCTGAATGTGGGCTGCCAGAGACCTCAGTTTGACCTGACGCTCTTCTGATGGGAAGGCGTTCTCCTGATGCGTGTCTGGAGTTGCTCCCAGGAAAGTGAGGCGTTGAGAGGGCTGCAATACTGACTTTTCCTGGTTGAGCGTAAGCCCCAGGCTCTCGAAGAGCTGAAGACAGGCGTTGGAAGAGCCGCTTACGCCTTCTAGAGTAGGAGACTTGATTAGCCAATCGTCCAAGTAAGGGAATACCTGGTGATGGTGCTGGCGAAGGTACGCTGCCACTGGAGATAGGCATTTTGTAAAAATGCGTGACGCTGACTTCAGGCCAAATGGCAACACTCTGAATTGGTAGTGTCTGCCCGCCACTACAAACCTCAGGTATTGGCGGTGACTTTGAAAATAGGCGTCCTGGAGGTCTAAGGACACCATGAAATCTTTGGAATTGAGTAGCTGTAACACTTCCTGAATGGATACCATACGGAACAATTGTTTCTTGAGGTATCTGTTGAGGTTCCTTAGATCCAATATAGGTCTCCATTTCTTCTCCTTTTTTCGTATTAGAAAGAACTGGGAATAGAATCCTTTCCCCCTCTGACCTCTGGGAACTCTTTCTATGGCTCTATTCTGGAGCATTAGTGAGAGTTCCGCTTGAAGGAGATGCAGATTCTTGTGCTGCATGGGACCTGGGGGGTTCGAAGGAGGAGTTTTCACGAACTCCAAAGTATGGCCGAACCGAATCAGCTGGAGAACCCAACGATCCGTCGTTATTCTTTGCCAATCGTGGAGGAAGTTGGAAATTTTCCCTCCAACTACGTAATGTGGAGAAGAAGTGGATGCCTGTTGGAGAAAGAAGTCATTGTCTTCTGGCGGAGCCTTTCTTTCCACCTCTCCCTCGAAAGGAAGACTTATTGTACGAGGACTGGCCTTGTTGCTGCCTCTGTTGAAATTGAGGCTTGTATTGCTGGGACGAGCCATAGGAGGATTTGTATCCCCGATAGCCACCTCTTGTCTGCTGGCCTCTTCCTCTGGAGCCCCAAAAGGAAGTATTTTTGTACTGGAGGGTACCTAAGGCTTTTGCGGTCTCCTTATCTTTCTTGATACCCTGTAGCATTTCATCAATATGCTCCCCAAAGAGCAACTCTCCGTCAAACGGCATGTCAAGTACTTTGGATTGTACCTCCGGCCGGAAGGATGGAGCTTTCAGCCATCCCTGGTAACTAAGGACCGCTGCCCCCGCCAGCTGGCGAAATCCTGTTAAGGGGATATCCATTGCCACGTCAATCATTTCCGAGGCGGACCGCTCTCCCTCAAGGAGGATCTTCTTTACCTCTTCTTTCTGCTCCTCTGGCAGTGTGCCTAGATATGGGGCAACATCCGCCCACATCTGGCGATTGTAACACCCTAAAAGCGCTAACGAGTTTGCCGCCATGACCGTAAGGGCCGACATCGATGAGAATTTCTTCCCGATGTTATCCAGTTTACGGCCTTCCTTATCCGGAGGCTCAGTCAGCGCAGCAGATGGGTTGTTGGATTTCCGCTGCGCGGCCTGGGTGATAACGGAGTCCGGTTTGGTATGGCCTGTAAGGCATGCCGGAGCTGAGTCTGTGGCCTTATACTTCTTATCAAGCCTGATCGGCACTGGTTGTAAAGATGAGGGGTTTTTCATTATTTTTACCCCCTGGTCCCAGATGTATTCGATATTTGGGATTGACCGAACCGTCTTCTTGAATGGCTCTTTAAAGTCATATAGGAAGCAATCCTGAGGTTGCGTGGTCATCTCTATTTTGAACCGTGCTGCTGCTTTCTCTACCACATTATGAAACCCCCCGATAGCTTCTGGGGGTGAATCCGCCTGTGCTTGCTCTGGGGAAGCCGGACGTTCAATGACGTAGTCATCCCACTCGTCATCCTGTATTTCTCCCTCCTCCTGTTGACCTTCTTCATCTTCTCCTACTGCTTCCTCCTCCTCTTCATCAGAGGACGGTAGAGGAGGCAAATTCACAGGATCCTGACGAATGACCAGCGGTGGTGGTCTAGGGCGAGGAGGAGCTTGTGTCACAAGAGTTGGAGGCACTACCGAAGGAGGTGGAGTAGGCAGAAACCGCTGCTTGTAATCCGCTATGAGGAATTGGAGGTCCGTGACTATCGAGGCCGGGAGGCACACCATAGATTGTGAAGGAGGAGGTGGTTGATATTCCTCCTGGCATGGCACTTCTGCCTGACCAAGGTCTTCATAGTCCGAAATCTCTTGTACCTTGACATTGAGCTGTGAAGGACTTGTTGCAGTGTGGAACAAGGCACCATCATCAGAATCCTCAGTCTCCAGTAAGTGGACCGGTAGCAGTGGCTGGACCTTACTAGGAGACGTAGTCTCTGGCGTCAGCGTACGCGTTGACATCCTGAAGTGTGTATAAGTACACTTCAGTTTAGGAGATTCTTCCGTCGACGGGCCCGTCGACGGGGTGGTCATCAGCGGTGGGATGCTGTCAGCTACAGCAGACCTCTCTGTCTTCGTCGACGACGGCGTTGACGACGGTAGCGTCGTCGACGATGGCTTCTTCGTCGACGGCGGCGTCGATGCTGGTGCTGTTGTCGACGGCTTCGTCGACGCTGGTGTCGACATCGGTGGCTTCGTCGATGGCTTCGTCGACGATGACATCATCAACGAGGGTGTAGTCGACGTCGATGGGACCTTCGTCGACGCGGAAACTATCGTCAACGGAGGCGTCGTCGATGCTTTTTTGCTTTTTTGACAGGAATTATTGAGGTAATAGACCTACCCGTCGACGACGATGCTGAGGTAGCTGTCGACAAGGTGGTGAAGGTTAATGCTGTCGACGTAGAGATGGTTACTGTCGACGCTGTCACAGGCAAGGCAGAAGACACCAGCACAGGCTTCTTGAAGGTGGCTTCCTGAAGAGAAGTCTTAACTGTCATGGCTTTTGGACGACCCTCTGAAGACTTAGGCGTCTTCTTCTGAGGTGGCACATCAGACGGACCTGGAGATGTCTGTCTTGGCCTTTTGGCAGAGGAGTGTGAGCTCCTGAAGGAACACTCGCTCTCACCTGAGGAGACTGTTTGATCCTTATCCTTTAGTCTCTGAAGCCACAGAAGCAGGTGACCCTCTCTGTCTTTTAAAGTCTTGAGAGAGAAAGTGCGGCAGACCTTACAATCCTTGGCAGAATGTTCAGGGTAGAGACAGTAGAGGCAGTCCTCATGTTTGTCATCCACATGCAGTCTCAGCTTACTAAACGAGGCACAGGGTCTAAAGAGCCCTTATTTAGGAGTGGTAGACATAGCTGCTCTAGCACTCCTCCACAAGAGTAATTTTGAAGAGAAAAATATGGAATAAATCCAAAAATACCAGATAACTGAGCAGAGCTCAGTGGAAACTCCCTTAGCAGGACGTGCGGTAGAAAATCTGAGGGACTAGGGCTCCTTCCAGGAAGGTTCTAGAGGGTGGTAGTAGCTGATTGGCTCCTGGCCAAAGTTTGGTCCTTTTTACAAAAGGACTTGGATAGGTTACTAATGTGAGGCCTCTGGCCTATTAGTATGTATATGTCTATATGACATTACTGTTATTATATATCGGTGACTCTCATCCTGACGACGGGGAATGATTCAGGCATGTGAATCTATGAAAGATGCCCATAATACTGGATAATCAAAGGTTCAGCGAGGGTCACTCACAGGGGTTCTCATAGACTCCCAAATAGAGCTGCTTGCAGGGCAGTCGTCTCCGTACTTCTGATTCGGGCTTCACTCTGAGCCCTAATCTAATGTCTTGGGTGGTCAGCCCCAGAAGCCTTAGGGAACAAGGCCTCTCCCTGGCTTACTCTCAACTCTCCTAACTTCAGCAAGTGCCTCCAATAGGCTGAGGTCCCCAGTTTTACCGTGGAACCTCCCCTATGGCCACGATCTTCAACAGGCATTTTGGCGACCAACAGTGGCCGTTCTCCCGAGGCCAGGCCAGGCTGGCTGTGCCAGGCTTTAGGAGTTTTCCTGAGAGGCTGGAAGGGTGGGGCACTTTTGTTACTAGAGGCCGGTTGTGCAGCAGTATAGCAGTTTTAAAAGCGCTGCAGTGTTCCTTGCACCAACAGTTTTCAGGCAACAATAAAAGTGCCAAGGTAACTCTGGTGTTTAATGTACCTGCTGGAGAGAGATCAGAGTTTTGTCTAGTGGCAGTTATGACTCATTTACGGTAGCACAGAGGGTTAAAATGACTGAAGCCAAGAACGTGTACCACGCAGATCGTAGAACAGTATTGCATGTACATAGTTCAGTGGGGTACTGCTTTTGTTACAGAGATCCTTTTGTCACTGTGCAGTTCATAAGTGACAATTGTAATCTAGGTTAGAAAGTTGTGTTTTTTCGTCCCCGTCTTTTATTATTCTAATTTTGCTAAAAAGGGTTTGTTTACATAGAAATACGTTCTTAATATTAAAGTCAACCTTAACCATTGGGTTACATAGTAAATCCTGAGTTTTTGCCTCCCCAGACCACTCTTAAAAGAATGACTGCCTTAATGGATGGCGCTTATCATACTGCTTGTAGTCCCCTCTGGCTTATGTAACATTTTCTATACACTGATTTACACATGTATGATTCATTGTCTCCGCATGTGTTTGTGAAGTAAAATGCTCCGACACCCTACACTGTTATGAGAGGCGCTATAAAACAGATGATATCCATGTGGGAGAGAGGCTTCGGAGAGATGCGGTGCACTGTTGAGGGTGATAGTGAGGGAATCATTGAAGAGCCCCAATAAAGACTGCTGTATCCTGGTGAGGAGTAAGGTCATCATTTAATCTCCTTTAAAAATGAATACAATTGAATATATCATGAAAAATGTGCTGTAGGATGCACCATCCCCCCCCCCCAAATCTTGAGGCAAGTACCCCCCACCCCAAACTCCCTTGTAGTGGTCAGGCGTACTCACTGTACACCGTATGGGGCTTTGTCTGACAGAATTTGCCAGGGCTGTTTTGTGTTCCCAGTCTGGCCCTGTCCCGAGGCTGTCCTATTGGGTGATCTACCTCGAGTTGCCACCAGCAGCTCTGATGTAGAAACATCAGTGCATCACATAATCACCAGTCTGGAGGGTGCTGGGGCCTCCCTAATGCTCTCTGACTCCGCCTTCGTCCAGTTTTGACTTCCACTGGATCCCACCTCTTTCCACCCTTCTCGCTCTGGGAAGGCAGGTCACCGGTCCCTAGGAACAGGCAGAAAGCTTGTCAGGCGTAGACTTAACACGGAGGTTTAGAGAGCAGCTGCCATCTATGAGTGGTTGGCCCCAACCTCTTACTTTGCCTTTTGGATAACAGGGGCCCTTAGGTTTACTCCATTGAATATGGTACAGATCTGAAAGTACAGCAGACTTGGAGTCGGAGTCATTTCGGATCAGCCGAGATTGGTGGCTTAGGGACTAAAGCATCCACTGCAGTGGTTCAACCTTATGGTCATAAGTTAAAATTCTGGCAGTTCCACTCATCCTTTCTGCGGGCAATAAAATGAGTACCATTGAGTTGGGTAACAATAAACATCTATCATTTAGCGCCAAGATACCCATGCAGGCGAAAGGTTTTGACGCAGTGGCGTCCTAGAAGTGACGCACTGAGATCTTGTAGATTTCACTGCAACACCTTTAGAAGGCTTTCCTGCGTGGGAATGCACACCCTGCGTACATTATACCTGACGCAGGTATAATGTGATGCAGGGATTTACAACGCGATGCCTCTCCCTAGATGCGTCACATTGTAAATTGGCCGCAACGGAGGCACAAAAGTGTTGCAAAGGGATTGTAGATCTGCCCCCTTATTTTTTGAGGGGAGCAAGCTATCTCTCTGTGGTATTGTTTTGGGTCAGAGATGAGAAACGCAAACTGGATTTTGTTTTGGGTGAATTTAATGTTTACAAGATCATCCAGCTTTGTATCCTGGAAAGGCTTTCCTCTAAGTGATAGATGAAGGCGTTATCGTTAATTTGTATATAAATCTGTATGTCATTCCATGCAGTGATGATCACAAAAGTCCAGTGTATCTAGGACATCCCAGAGGGGTTCGGGCTAAATAAAATGGGACCAGTACTTACCCTCGTGACAAGCCAACGAGCTTTCTTTCAGGGTGCGACAGTGACTCGTTTATTTTGTCCAGGTGGCATTGATGACCTTGATACTTCATGAGCTACTGAAGACCATTAGGAGATGTCCAGTCTTATGTCCTTATCAGGTATGTTAACGCCATAGATTAGTCAATCAGGATTATTAGACATGTTCGATTTCTATCCAACATTTGGTAGGCACTATCAATGATGCAGAGTGTGGCAATTCACTGTTAAACCCTGAGCAAATGTCTGAATGGTAGGTACTCAAGAGAAGGACTTCACAGATAGATTTGCAGCTGTTTAAATACACGCACCACGAAAAGTGACAAAATGTGATTACAGTCAGGGTAGGGATGGGGCTTTTTTAGAATTCTGTAGATTATGCCTTTCTTTAAGGTAGGTGTGAGAGCTGCCTTAGTCAAGGGAGGTGTTTATGGGTTTTTTTTGGAATTCTTTTTTATTAATCATTTACTCAGTTCACCATTACAATCAAAAGCAGATAGCAGATGTATCTTGGCAACATCAAAAACAGGGTCACAGTATTACGGGACGGATTTACAATAACTGGCGCATCCCTGCATATCAGCAGGTATGCGCCAGTAATAGTGCGTCACGGCTCCGCCACCATGGATGCGCCGCATTTACAATGCGGCGCACCAGGGGGAAACAATGGACAGATGTGTAATGCATCTGCTGCCGTAAAGGAGGTGCATTGCTGGAGTTGCATGCAAGCGCGACGCAGCTCCAGCAAGGCTCGGGGGTGCCCTATCCTTAAAATGCTGCGTCAGTCCTTACGCCTGCTTCAAGCAGGCGCAGGATTTTGACGCAGCATGGCCTTAAAAGTGGCTGAGTGAAATCTTGTAGAGATCGGAATGCCCCCCAAGCGCAGAAACGCCTACATGTGGCGCAGGGCTTTACAACGTGACGCATCTCCCAGATGCATCACGCTGTAAGTACCCTGCACCATGGCGCTGGATTTGCGCCGCCGCTGCATCACAAATGTGATGCAAAAGTGGCGTAAAAGAGGCGCAAGGGGCTTGTAAATCTGCCCCTTTATGCATATAACGGGGTTCACAATTGTAGCTCTAGATGTATCAATCAATGGTTTCCATGCCATTTCCCCACTTCCCCCACTCCGCCCAGCTAAGTCTTATATTTTCCCCATGGGTTCCAGATCTTTTCCCATTTTGTTTGGCAGCCTCTGCTTTTATATACAACTCTCTCTGCCTGTTGACACCAGTGTAGGTCTTGTTTCCTCTTTACCAGTCTCTGTGGGTCCAGTGCCTCCCATACCCTTGCTATGTTTCATTTTGCCACCCCCAAGGCTAACATGAGCCAGATTTTTGTATTTGTGGGCCACTTGGCCTCCCCAGTGACTCCCAGCAAGTGCCAGCATGCGTCCAGTTGCAATGGCAGGCCCATCACCTCAGACATTATGCTGTTCACTCCTGCCCAGTATCGCTGAGTTTTAGGACATGCCGAGATGATATGTAAGAAAGTGCCTAACTCCCCACACCCCCTGGTACATTGGCCCGAGTCACATATACCCAACCTATGTTGGAGCGTTCTAGGAGCATATGACCTGTATAGGACTCGAAGTTGGATTAGTCTGAACCGCGCTCATATGGCGACTTCCCTGGGGCTCTAAATGGCTTCTGACCAATCTTCATCCTTCAGTAACCCTAAGTCTGATTCCCATGCCTCCCTCAGTGAGCCCAGGGGGTCTGGAAGATTGTTCACTAATTTCCGGTATGTGAGGGAAACTGCCTTATCGATCATGGGGTCCAGTAGCATCCGGTTCTCCAGTGGGGAGTAGTCGGTTAGCGACTCCCCCTCTGGCACATGACAGTGTAGGGCATATCTCAATTGAAGGTAGCGGGACCGCTCCCCGTCAGCCATTTGGTATTCTATCTGTAATTCTGCAAAGGTAACCATGACCCCGCTCCGCCATACACCCCGAGGTTATGTGTTCCAATAAGGCTCCCTCTACAAAATCCCTGCAGGCGCCCCACTTCGTCCAGTGCATCGTTTCCCCAAAGTGGGGTTTGTTGTGTCAATTTAGACTCCCATCCCAGTGATTTTGTCACTGCATACCATGCTCCTACCTCCATTCGCCATTTAGTGACGATCAACCCGGTATGCCGGTTCCGAGTGGGGCGCGAAGACCCAGCCATTTACATTAATGAGCTTGGCCATCAAATAGTAGTTCCTAATGTCTGGGATCGCCAGTCCGCCTTCGTAGACACCGCGCTTTACCGCCTGTTTATGTTTTTAGTTGGTTTCAAGAGGATCACCCAGGTTAGGCTGATAACTGGATGGTTTGCTTGAAGGAATTATTTCACCCAGATCATCTTTAGAGATAGACACAAGTAAAGGACATCAAGCTGGCCACTAGTGGCTCCCAGTCGTCCTTTATGACATCCAAGCAGAGGCTGTCTGCTGTCTGTCTGCCATCGCATTCTGGATTTTACCTATGGTCTCATCAGCTGACCTGTAATTGGACTCTTTTGTTTTAAGTCGAAGGCCAGAGCAGGTGTGGTGTCTTTTCCATTTGCATTCAAAGCATCAGATATTTTATCCTTCTATGGGTCTGTTTGCAAATATCAAGTGCGTGCTCTCCCAGGTACTCTAGAAACATTAAATGCAGATAAATATGGAAGTGAAGTAAATGGGATCATAGAACATTTCTTTTTTATTGAGGACATCCTGGATTATGAGCATTTCAAAGGTATTCTGTGACAAAAGACAGCTTCACATCACACAGTCACAAACATCAATTCCATGTTCCATGGTGGATAATGTGAACTGTACCCCAGCTTACTTTATAATAGACACATAATGCACCTATCCTCTGACATCAGTCATCACATGTCACCTACAATCTTCACAGCACCAGGGTTCACTCAAGAATGAGAACAATCAGATTGCAAATTCTACCTTCAAAATATGAAACCGTACTATCTGTCCTTCTTCTGAAGCCTCCAACCCTGAAACTGCAAACTCTGAATAAAATCCCTCCTCACAAAGAAGTAGCAAGACTCCCAATGCCTCTGAAGCACATCTAAAAATAACTCCATCTTGACCTTAAAAAAGGAGGCCAACTAAAACTGTCAGAAGGAGAACAAAGGCGACTACCCAAGCAATCCTGTAATACAGACATCTGAGATGCTCCAGTGAGAACTGCCCTGACACCTGCTCTCCTGCCTTGAAGTGACTGTTATAATGAGGAAACTGGTGGTACCCACACTCACCCATCAGCCTGCGACTGAGATCCTCGTCAAGAGCACTTAATAGCCCTCCACCCTTTTCTTCCACTAAGACACTAGACACTATTCAGTACAGAGAGTCCAGCCTCGGGTGCTCTTACCTCGAGCCATTCTTGTGATGCTCAAGGATTGCTCCCTTGATCCAGCTGTGTTGTGCCTCACCAGCCACAACAGGGCCAACCAAGTATGGTAAATCTGATAAAAACCCAGAAAGCTATGGGGCATAACTATAAGCCCCTATCACCACCACAGCGTCACTTTTACGACGTTGTGGTGACGATAGGGGTTGTGCCTTATGTACAAGGCACAGTTTAGCGTTATAAGGTGGCTTAACGCTGCCTTGTAAATAAGGCCCCCTTTCACACTATGGTTAGCGTGAAAGATGTGGGCAGTGGGTGTTGCGGTGGCCGTTCAGCCGCAACACCCTTTGATTTTGACGCTGCCCTCTATTTACAAGGGCAGCGTAAATAGGAGGCAGCGCAAAAAGTAAGACGAGTGAAAACCTGATCTTAAGTTGGGAAAACGAGGAGAAATGCATTATTTCTCCTCGTTCTTGCTTTTTCCATGTGTGCTGCCTTGTACACATGGAAAAAGCTAAATGCCTTGGATAGTTTATATGCATCAGACTGTCTGCTCTAACTAGGGCGTGCAGGGAAGAGATGAGTATGGCATATCTTTGTAATGCAGAGATTGCAGTGCTACTACGAAAACATTTTTGCTCATTTAAATGACAAAAAGTCACATTTTCCAGTAGTAACCTCGTTGGTGTTTAGCCAGCTTGAACTTATAGAGAAAAGCAATAAGAGCCCCCAGAGATAATGTGCCAAAGGCCCAAGGTTCAAGCACACCCACCCCAGCCCTGATAATGTGCACAGCAGCAGAAGCAGAGTGGTCTGAGGAACACCATCCAGCTGCTAGAGACTTAATCCCTATGAGTCCAGGCGTTACTGTGATGCCACTGTGTGTACCGACGCCACCTCGCACACATGCATGCTGCCTTAAACATGTGCTACCCGGGCTGCAGGTGCTGCACGGAAGAGCCACCAGTGGTTGCATCTTTCGCTATTGTTTCAGACGGTCGTGATATGTGTCACTGCACACTACGGGTCATATGTACAACAGAATGACGGAGCTTGGTGTTGAGTAGAACATAGCTAACGCCATGGTACGCCTTTCTGAAAACACAGGGCTGCACCGTATTTATTTATTTTATTTATTTACTTGCAAAGCGCAAGGGGTATCTCTGCGCTCAAGAAAGGGCTGCGTGAGGGAAGAATGTCAGATAGAGATCAAAGGTGAAGAGATGGGTTTTGAGCTACTTCCTGAATTGAAGATGTTCCGTGCACTGTCTGAGTTGTACAGGGAGGTTGCTCCAGTGGTGGGGACCCAGATAAGATAGGGCCTTCCCACCCTGCCTGGCTCATTTGATTCTAGGCACAGCGAGGGGATGCTTGGATTCTGAGCGGAGGGACCGCCGAGGGGTGTAGGAGATAAATTTATTAGCGAGATAACTGGGGCCAGAGTTGGCTAAAGCCTTGTGAATGGTGCAGTTGACTTTAAACTGTATTTGCTTCCGTATCGGGAGCCTGTGGAGCTGACGAAGCAGAGGCCGAGAGGCTGTTCTTGGGGGTGCATTCAGGATCAGACGTGCCGTCGTATTCTGGACAACCTGAAGTCTATCAAGGACGGTCTCGTTGGCAGACAGCAAAAGACCATTGCAGTAATCCAGGCGGCTTAAAATAAGGTTGCGCCTGAGTTAACGTCTTCCTAGATGAGTCAGGGAGCAGAGGAAGGATATGACACGCAAAAGATCCAGCATATGAAAAGAGGACCCAGCTGTCATTGCAGCATGCTCCTTCACAGTGAGCATCTGCTCAAGGCGGACAAATACGTTTTTTACATAGGTTGTTGGAACGGGGGGAATGCCTATGTCTGGGGGCCACCAATCAGTTGTCCACAGTAGTTGAGCTTCTCCGAAGAGCATGATTTCCGTCTTCCCCACATTGCACTGAAGAAAGTTACTCCTCATCCACTGGGAGATATTTCTCATTTCCCGGGAAAAGGCGGCCTGCACAGATGGATTAAACTTTGTGAATGGGAAAAGCAGCTGGGTATCGTTCGCATAGGAGACAGGGATGAACCCACTACTCCTAAACAGATTGGCCAAGGGAGCCACATAGATGTTAAACAAAGTCGGGCTCAAACAAGAGCCATGTGGTACTCCCTTGGACAATTCTGTTGCAGCTGAGCGATAAGAACCTAGGTTCACAGCCTGAGTGCGAAAAGTAAGAAAACTTGTCAACCATTGAAGGGCCAGGTCTCTGAGTCCAATCTCTTCCAACCTCCTGAGCAAGATCTTATGGGAAACCGTGTCAAACGCGGCAGATAGATCCAGAAGCACCAGAATCGTGGAATGGCCTCTATCTAGGGTCATCCTGATGTTATCGGTTACCGCTAGTAGGGCTGATTCTGGGCTGTATTTAGGGCAAAAGCCAGACTGGGATGGATCCAGGCTACCAGTCCATTCGACATGGTTAGAGAGATGAGTGTTTATATGTTTTTTCAAAAGCTTGCCCAGGATAGGGAGGAGAGAGATAGGGCAGAGATTGGAAAACTCAGTTAGCGGGGCAATGGTGTTCTTCCGAATAGGCATAACCTGTGCTGATTTCCATTCCAGAGGGACCAGGCCACCTCGCAGGGAGAGATTGAGGAGATGTGCAATGGAGGGGGATAGGTGGCTGGTAAGAGATGTGGTGATTTTTGCTGGTATAAGATCCTGAGGTGATCCGGATTTTACAGAACGGATCAAAGACTCAGACTCTACCTGTGTCACCAGGGGAAAACTTTCCAACAGTTGAGTGACTACCTGCCCAGATTCTACGGGAGTCATGGTGATGGAAGAGTGCTCCCCAGATTGGACAATTTTATCGTAGATGGTCTCAATTTTTTGTGTAAAAAAAGTGCTTTTGTCGCACAATTTTTGTGTAGGGACCATCGGATTCTCACATGCCTTGGGATTAGTGAAGGACTGCAATATGCGATATAGCATCATAGGGTCGTTTTTGGCCTGATCTCATTGTAGAGCTATATGAGCTTTGCGTGCTGCCCTAATTTTCCCGAGGTAGTCGGCCAGAGCCACATGAAACCGAGCTTTGTCCTTGTACTAATGAGTGAGGCGCCACCATTTTTCATGCTTCCTGCAAATTTGTTTCTGGATACGAAGAAGAGGAGAATACCAGGCATTTTGGGTCAGCCTAGGTGTGCTAGGGAAGGGTTTCAGGGGGGCTAACTGGTCCACGGCATTAGAGACTGCCTAGTTGTAATTGGTGAGCGCCTCTTCGATGTTTTCTGATTCTAATATCTTTGGCTCTACAAAAGAGGTTTTAAAGCCCTCTGGGGTATCTCTCTTTCACTGTCTGAAGAGGCGAGGGGTGTCACAAGTAGCATGGGTTCTCTTCCTAGGTGCCTGAATGCAAAATTCAATTGACGCATGGTCATACCAGGGCAAGAACTGGGGGGAATTGCATAAAACGTTAGGCGAGTTGGAAAAAACAATATCCAGGGTGTGACCCGCTGTGTGTGTTTGTGGGGCACTCATTTAGCTTGGTTAGCCCAAGAGTAGCCAACTCCATTACGAGTAACCCTGTGTCTGCATTAGAGCCGCACTCACTGGGAATGTTAAAATTGCCCAGCAGCAATAAATTGCTGCTTGCGATTACATGAGGAGCGATTCGTTCAATAAGATGAAGAGGGAAGCAATTTAGCGGGCCAGGAGGCCAATATACCAGGCCCCCCTTCCAACTTATATGGGATGAGAGGTCGATACGGAAAACCATCACATTTAAAATGACACGGTGCACCCCAGCGTTTCCCCTAGAACTGTTGCTAAATTAAGCTGCTTAGAGCCAATGCAGACACCCTTGCACCTTTTCACCATTTCACCATTGTGCAAAAGTGCCTGCGTTGCAGGGATTGATTGTTTATGTACAGGAAGGTGTCCCTTACTGCACATAAACAAACACAAATGGCGATTTGTAACTCTTATGTCCTGCAATGCGCAGCACACATAGAAATTGTAAATTGTAATTTTTGCAGTGATTGTTTATGTGAAATAAGGGACACCTCATCAACAATCATTGATGGCATTTTGTTGTTTTTATGTAGGATGCACACATAGAAACAGCAAAATGAGGAGAACTAAAGCATTGTTTCTCCTTGTTTCGCCATGTTAAGACCTGGTCTTAATTCTGGTGTTGCCTTATATTCATGCCACACTTATAAATATGAGGCAGCATCAAAATCAATGGGTGTTGTGGCAGAACGCTCACTCCAACACCCATTGCCCACCCCTTGTATGCGAAGTATAGCGTAAAAGGGTGCCTTATTTACCAGGTGGCATTAAGCCACATCAAGTGGCTTAACGCTGTCTTGTAAATAAGGTGAAGTCCCTATCGCCACAGGAACGTCATAAAAAAGTGATGTTCCTGTGGCGATAGGAGCTTGTACATATGCCCCAATGTTGTTCCCCAAGGGTTAGTGCTCTACTTTCCTTGGTTAACTGCACTGAAGACCCAGAAACAACTAAATTCATCAAAAGAAGATAATGGAAAGGGCACACTACGTCATTAATCATGATCTAATAGAGTCCATACAAGTGCATTACACAAAGCTCATCTAAAGTTTAGCGAGTCTAGAGCCAAAAAGATTCTTTATTTTATTTCTCATTAAGAAGAAAAATACAGCTGGTGTGTTTCGTCCCACAAAGATAAAAGTGACTTCTTCAAGGCTGTCGTAAAACAAGGAAATCATATTTACAAACACAATTTGAAAATTAAAAGAGAAAATAGAACCTACTCTAAAAACACATCTTTTAGAGGTAAGTCACTACTCAGGTGAATTACCACAATATAAGAAACAATCCATGTAGATTAATACATTTGTCAACAAAAAACACTTAATACAGATATAAAAGTGCATCTCATTCTAACTCTAAAGTAGAAATAAATGTTTTGTATCACAAAACGATAGTAGAGAAATTGGCCTACTAATTCTGTCAAAATCCAAATTCAATATGACAAAAGATCATTTTTTCATTGGCCCCAATGTTTCCATTTACCAAGGAAGAATTAAATCATTTATCAGGACCTTTACCGTAATTGATTGAACATTTCAAAAAAGAAAACTATTGAGCCTTCAAACCATAAAATTATTAAATGCTTGAGGAAATAACAATTTTAGTCCCAAATATTCATTCACTTCCAACCTGAACACATTTGAAGGAAGGTCACTAAATAATCTAAATCATAATTCTTACCTAAATAAAATATTCCAAAACATCCCACATTTGCTGAATAGTGTCCCACAGGTTCATGAGTTCCCTGTTGAGAAATCATAATCTTAAATATTAGTGTTGGAAAGCGGGTTATTAGTAGTGGTAAATATGCATCTACCCCTGGCAACAAGGCCACTAACACAGTCTAGGGCTCAGAATAGGTCTCAGAAAACTATTCCCATGCTCAACCCTTCGGTAGCTTGGCTACGAGCTGGCAGGCTTAACTTCAGAGACAGGTATGTAAAGCGTTTAAAAACACCAATTCAGTTAATAATTAAGAAACAACACACAATAAAAATCCCACAACAATTTATACAAATGGGGAATATCTTTAAAATGACACCGAAATGACAAAAATACAATGTAGGGAACCTGAAATATGAATTTTTATAGATTAAACACTTACTAACACATAGAAACCTATAGCGCCACTCTGGGACATCTGGTTGCACTTGACTGGAAAAAATAAAACTTTTAGGCTGACCGCGATAGAGCCATGCACGGATACACTGAGCAGGAGGCCCCAGTCAAAATTTTACCTTCTGACTTAGAAACTTTTCTGGAGCTTTTTCTGCCGGGGTCCCTCGATGGTCTTCACTAGTCTGGATTAGGCAAGGGTTTGATGGCTTGAGATTCAGGGAGCTCTCCATCAAACTCTAGAAGACGGACCTCCAGAGCTGTTCAGTGGAACAAACCTGGAATCCGGGCTGGGTTGCGGTTGAAGGTTGCCGGCTTGGCTCACATGGTTGCGTCGGTCACTTATGTAGATTTTTTACAAAGTTGCTCCAAACTTCTGAGACGTCTTCCTGAAGTTACTCTTGAGGGTCTAAAGTGTCCCAAAAACTATCCAAGGGCCTGGAAGCTCCAAGATGGTCCTTGAAAGTTTGGGACCATATTTCTCACATCGCACCCGGACACAATCCTTACAAATCCACTGGACATACTCCAGGTAAGGGTATATTGGTGGTGATGTTCCAGGTGAGCTCTGTTAACCTGTAGCTTGCAGGGAGTCAGCTCTTCAAGCCTTTAAAAGCAATGTACCTCCATGGGACTGTAGTTCTAGATTGTGCAACAGGAGTAGTCAGTCAGAATGCAGTGCCTGGTGATGGAAATCAAGGTTCCAACATGCCAATCCATCTTCTTCTCTTAGTTTTAAGCAGCAGATCTGAGAGTCTCTGCCCCTCTCACATATGTATTCAGTGTTCTCGGGGGTCAAGCCAAAGAGTACTCCAGTTCAATGAGGTGCAAGGCAACACCCCAAAGCATGACCACTTCCTCTAAAGTGTGGTATAATCTTCTCCCAGAAAGCGCAGTTCCTCCAAAATTCAACACGGCTGAAATCTCAGCAGAGGAGTAATACCTAGTTAAGCTAACCTCTAGTATGGCTCATGTCCATTGCTCTCCTCCCCCTAAAATCAGCAGATTCTGTCCTTAATCTTGCTATCTGGCTGGGTCAGAGAGAGGGGATGGGATAAATGGACCTGGCATTCCTTTCCTCTCCTATTCCTTCTTTGAGGCATCATGCTTTACGACCCCTCCCCCCTGGTCTGACATTCCTGTGTAGCAGAGCTCTCTCCAACAGATAGCCTCTCCCTGGGTGAGCCACTTATCACTTCATCAAAGCAGCCTTGCTAATCCTGTTAACTCTGACCAATGAGGGAGGATTGCAGGTAGGCTGAATTTTGCCTTACAGACAAGAAAGTCTTAAAACGCACTTACTGTATATTTTAGGATATATTCAAGAATAGCATATTGTTGGATTTATGAATACCATTCTCCTTAGTCCTTGAATGATATTTTCTTTAATTCCTAGAATAAACAATTGCAATGTTATTCTGTGTGGCTGAGGATCTACAATGGTGAAAATGAAATGTGCAGTTTCTCCAACACCAGGACATATAAAACATCTTTTATAAGGACCCTGCTTATAGATACATGTGTCTGCCTTCCAGGAGATTACCTATATAAATAATATGACATTTTATGTGATCGACACCTGTGAAAATAAGGACCTGATTTATGATTTATTCATTTGTTTTCAGCATGTCCATCTTGAATGTCCTGTTTATGTCACTATCCAAGCGAGTCGTGCTCCTGTGAGTTTGTAGTAGCTAATATCTCCACCTATGTGAATGGCAGTTGCTACACAGTGTAGATAGACTATCTTATGGTTTCTGTAAGAACGAGTGTCCATTTACTCTCTACACAGTGCACGCTAACCTAATAGGAGATAAAAGACATGTCACAAGTAATTATGTTTGCACAACCTTGATCAGAGAACGAAACAGCTTGCGTGCCATTCTCAATCACAGGGTGGATTGTTGCGTTTTGAAATTTTCACAGGTGAAAAGTGATAGGAATGAAATATTAACATTTATATGATGGATTTAAATGAACATATTTTTTGTATGTTCTGGAATAAATGTATTTGTCTAGGTACTGTGTATGAAATTCCTCAAATGGCATTGGCACAATATAATTATTATATTGTTTTACCTATGCCAACAATTGAGGAGAATTCTTTTGTATGGTGTTGCTTGACAGGTGTAGCTGTGTTTGATAAGAGCTTACAGTTTCTGGAAAATATTTATTGTCACTCTTGGCTTTTTAGTAGGCTGTGTTTTTTGTTTAGGCTTCCATTGCATTTGTTGCGACACAGAGCACGTTCCAATTCCCTCACCTCTCCCTACTTTGCCCGCAGTTGTATCTCTGCTTTCCAATTTTAGATATCATTGACTTACGGCTTGGGCACCATGAGACCACCATGGCATGGGACAGCACAAAAACAGACAAGCAAATAAATGTATTTCACAAATAGGGTTACATTTTCTGTATTGACCACTTTGTTCAAAAGAGCATAAACAGGAAGCAGTGACGTGAGATTTAGGGACCACCTAAAGATTTAGGTTAGCTGAGCAGAGGTTGATTTAGTATTTGCGAGAAGCAGCTGGAATATTGATCAATAATGGATTCAATGGCTTTCAGTACAACAAACACCTCTAAAATGATGATGCTGAGCTGGTGTGAATACAGAGATGTTCATATCTGAGATGTACTCACCTCTTACATGCTGATGTGGAGCTGGCGTGGATACAGAGGTGTTCATTTCAGAGGTGTACTCCCTCTGAAATGCTGATGTGGAGCTGGTATGGATGCAGAGATGTTGGCTTCTGTGGTGTACTCACTTCTAACATGTTGTTGTGGAGCTGGTGTTGATAGAGGGATCTTCATTTCTGTGGTGTACTCATCTCTCATGCTGATGTAGAGCTGGTGTGGTTCATTTCTGTGGTGTACCCACCTCTGAAAGGCTAGTGTAGAGCAGGTATGGAAACAGAGATGTTTATGTCAATGGTATACTCGCCCCTGGCACAATGATGTTGAGCTGGTGAGGGTACAGAAAAGCTCATGTCTGTGGTGTACTCACTCACCTCTTTCATGCTGATGTAGAGCAGGTGTGGATACAGGCATGGTCATTTCTGTGGTGTACTCACCTCTGACATGCTGATGTAGAGCTGGTATGGATACAGGCATGTTCATTTCTGTGGTGGACTCACCTCTGACATGCTGATGTAGAGCTGGTGTGGATACAGGCATGTTCATTTCTGTGGTGGACTCACCTCTGACATGCTGATGTAGAGCTGGTGTGGATACAGGCATGTTCATTTCTGTGGTGTACTCACCTCTGAGATGCTGGCTGATGTAGAGCTGGTGTGGATACAGGCATGTTCATTTCTGTGGTGTACTCATCTCTTACAAGCTGATGTAGAGCTGGTGTGGATACAGGCATGTTCATATCTGTGATGTGCTCACCTCTTACAAGCTGATGTAAAGCTGGTGTGGATACAGGCATGTTCATTTCTGTGGTGTACTCACCTCTGACATGCTGATGTAGAGCTGGTGTGGATACAGGCATGTTCATTTCTGTGGTGTACTCAACTCTGACATGCTGATGTAGAGCTGGTGTGGATACAGGCATGTTCATTTCGGTGGTGTACTCACCTCTGACTTGCTGATGTAGAGCTGGTGTGGATACAGGCATGTTCATTTCTGTGGTGTACTCACCTCTGACTTGCTGATGTAGAGCTGGTGTGGATACAGGCATGTTCATTTCTGTGGTGTACTCACCTCTGACATGCTGATGTAGAGCTGGTGTGGATACAGGCATGTTCATTTGTGTGGTGTACTCACCTCTGACATGCTGATGTAGAGCTGGTGTGGATACAGGCATGTTCATTTCTGTGGTGTACTCACCTCTGACATGCTGATGTAGAGCTGGTGTGGATACAGGCATGTTCATTTCTGTGGTGTACTCACCTCTGACATGCTGATGTAGAGCTGGTGTGGATACAGGCGTGTTCATTTCTGTGGTGTACTCACCTCTGACATGCTGATGTAGAGCTGGTGTGGATACAGGTGTGTTCATTTCTGTGGTGTACTCACCTCTGACATGCTGATGTAGAGCTGGTGTGGATACAGGCGTGTTCATTTCTGTGGTGTACTCACCTCTGACATGCTGATGTAGAGCTGGTGTGGATACAGGCGTGTTCATTTCTGTGGTGTACTCACCTCTGACATGCTGATGTAGAGCTGGTGTGGATACAGGCGTGTTCATTTCTGTGGTGTACTCACCTCTGACATGCTGATGTAGAGCTGGTGTGGATACAGGCGTGTTCATTTCTGTGGTGTACTCACCTCTGACATGCTGATGTAGAGCTGGTGTGGATACAGGCGTGTTCATTTCTGTGGTGTACTCACCTCTGATATGCTGATGTAGAGCTGGTGTGGATACAGGCGTGTTCATTTCTGTGGTGTACTCACCTCTGACATGCTGATGTAGAGCTGGTGTGGATACAGGCATGTTCATTTCTGTGGTGTACTCACCTCTGACATGCTGATGTAGAGCTGGTGTGGATACAGGCATGTTCATTTCTGTGGTGTACTCACCTCTGACATGCTGATGTAGAGCTGGTGTGGATACAGGCATGTTCATTTCTGTGGTGTACTCACCTCTGACATGCTGGCTGATGTAGAGCTGGTGTGGATACAGGCATGTTCATTTCTGTGGTGTACTCACCTCTGACATGCTGATGTAGAGCTGGTGTGGATACAGGCATGTTCATTTCTGTGGTGTACTCACCTCTGACATGCTGATGTAGAGCTGGTGTGGATACAGGCATGTTCATTTCTGTGGTGTACTCACCTCTGACATGCTGATGTGGAGCTGGCGTGGATACAGTGGTGTTCATTTCAGAGGTGTACTCCCTCTGAAATGCTGATGTGGAGCTGGTATGGATGCAGAGATGTTGGCTTCTGTGGTGTACTCACTTCTAACATGTTGTTGTGGAGCTGGTGTTGATAGAGGGATCTTCATTTCTGTGGTGTACTCATCTCTCATGCTGATGTAGAGCTGGTGTGGTTCATTTCTGTGGTGTACCCACCTCTGAAAGGCTAGTGTAGAGCAGGTATGGAAACAGAGATGTTTATGTCAATGGTATACTCGCCCCTGGCACAATGATGTTGAGCTGGTGAGGGTACAGAAAAGCTCATGTCTGTGGTGTACTCACTCACCTCTTTCATGCTGATGTAGAGCAGGTGTGGATACAGGCATGTTCATTTCTGTGGTGTACTCACCTCTGACATGCTGATGTAGAGCTGGTATGGATACAGGCATGTTCATTTCTGTGGTGGACTCACCTCTGACATGCTGATGTAGAGCTGGTGTGGATACAGGCATGTTCATTTCTGTGGTGGACTCACCTCTGACATGCTGATGTAGAGCTGGTGTGGATACAGGCATGTTCATTTCTGTGGTGTACTCACCTCTGACATGCTGGCTGATGTAGAGCTGGTGTGGATACAGGCATGTTCATTTCAGTGGTGTACTCATCTCTTACAAGCTGATGTAGAGCTGGTGTGGATACAGGCATGTTCATTTCCGTGGTGTACTCACCTCTGACATGCTGATGTAGAGCAGGTGTGGATACAGGCATGTTCATTTCTGTGGTGTACTCACCTCTGACATGCTGATGTAGAGCTGGTGTGGATACAGGCATGTTCATTTCTGTGGTGTACTCAACTCTGACATGCTGATGTAGAGCTGGTGTGGATACAGGCATGTTCATTTCGGTGGTGTACTCACCTCTGACTTGCTGATGTAGAGCTGGTGTGGATACAGGCATGTTCATTTCTGTGGTGTACTCACCTCTGACTTGCTGATGTAGAGCTGGTGTGGATACAGGCATGTTCATTTCTGTGGTGTACTCACCTCTGACATGCTGATGTAGAGCTGGTGTGGATACAGGCATGTTCATTTCTGTGGTGTACTCACCTCTGACATGCTGATGTAGAGCTGGTGTGGATACAGGCATGTTCATTTCTGTGGTGTACTCACCTCTGACATGCTGATGTAGAGCTGGTGTGGATACATGCATGTTCATTTCTGTGGTGTACTCACCTCTGACATGCTGATGTAGAGCTGGTGTGGATACAGGCATGTTCATTTCTGTGGTGTACTCACCTCTGACATGCTGATGTAGAGCTGGTGTGGATACAGGCATGTTCATTTCTGTGGTGTACTCACCTCTGACATGCTGGCAGATGTAGAGCTGGTGTGGATACAGGCATGTTCATTTCTGTGGTGTACTCACCTCTGACATGCTGATGTAGAGCTGGTGTGTATACAGGCATGTTCATTTCTGTGGTGTACTCACCTCTGACATGCTGATGTAGAGCTGGTGTGGATACAGGCATGTTCATTTCTGTGGTGTACTCACCTCTGACATGCTGATGTAGAGCTGGTGTGGATACAGGCATGTTCATTTCGGTGGTGTACTCACCTCTGACTTGCTGATGTAGAGCTGGTGTGGATACAGGCATGTTCATTTCTGTGGTGTACTCACCTCTGACTTGCTGATGTAGAGCTGGTGTGGATACAGGCATGTTCATTTCTGTGGTGTACTCACCTCTGACATGCTGATGTAGAGCTGGTGTGGATACAGGCATGTTCATTTCTGTGGTGTACTCACCTCTGACATGCTGATGTAGAGCTGGTGTGGATACAGGCATGTTCATTTCTGTGGTGTACTCACCTCTGACATGCTGATGTAGAGCTGGTGTGGATACAGGCATGTTCATTTCTGTGGTGTACTCACCTCTGACATGCTGATGTAGAGCTGGTGTGGATACAGGCGTGTTCATTTCTGTGGTGTACTCACCTCTGACATGCTGATGTAGAGCTGGTGTGGATACAGGCGTGTTCATTTCTGTGGTGTACTCACCTCTGACATGCTGATGTAGAGCTGGTGTGGATACAGGCGTGTTCATTTCTGTGGTGTACTCACCTCTGACTTGCTGATGTTGTTGAGAAGTCTTGAGAGACACTTCTGACGTTTCCTCTTAAGCTGCAAACTCCCAGCTCCCTCAAGGATCAGCCAACTCAATCAGGAAGTCAACTCTAACTGAGTTAACTTCTCCTCCAGGGAAAGGGGAAGTGGACAGAGAAGACTCACAACACGTAAAGAAACAAGAGCTTCCGTTGTAGTCTCTCTAGGAAGTGTTCCAGGCCTTGGTTCCTTCTTTTGTTGAGAACTCAGAATCCTTTGTAACTCTGCATCACAATATTTACAAACATTTTACTCATCAGCTTAACTACCTTATTCACAAAATATGCTTAACATTCTCAATTACTGACCATTAATTTTGTAGGCCCTTGTTCACACTCAATTGAAGCTGGCTTTTGCACTGACTCAATCTCAAAGCTTCAAAAATAAAAGTATTAAATCAGTTTAACACTTCTTTTACTATTGATTAGTTAGTTAGTTAGTTTTAGTAAAAGAACTTGTAACTCACAAACTTGGTCATACCTTACAGCTTCAACTTTTCATCAAAAACTGGAGAATCTGTATTGGGAAGACAGTAAAAACAACATCCTACTCCTAATACATTTGAGATTTAAAGTTTCCCCAGATTACATTCAGGTAATAAACAATTCAAGAATTAACTTCTGTTCTCAAACAGTTCAGATTCTCAGTTCAGATGAGTTTTCTCCTCAAGAACTTTTGCCTTTGCCAAGTCTTGATTAGAACTTAACCTTTACTACCAATTAGGCATTGAATTCTCTGTAGACTGTTGGTGCTCAGAAGCGCAATGCCCTACTGTCCATAGCGCTGCATTAAAGTTCCTTTTAACCTTTCTTAACTCTTGCCTTAGCCTATGCTTGTTTGTTTTGCGTTGCGCTGTTAACGTATGAACTTACTCGACTGCCTTTCAAGTTATTGGACTCGCTGAAGACAGTTGAATTCCTTAGCGCGCAGCACACCAATTCCTGCGCTAAGGTAACAGCTTAAATAAATCTTACTGTCTGTTCAGCGAGACGAAGGATCCGGACCTTTGAAAAGAAACTCAGCTGACTTCTGACGCGGTAATGTCAACAAAGGCTCCCGGCTGACAGGAGACAGGAACGGGACACTCGATCTCAGTTAGGGTCGTGAAAACAGCAGAGTTTTCTGCTTTAACAGGGAAATGCCTTTTACGGCTCAATAGGAAAGATACTTCAAGGAAATCCAGACTAGAGGGACAGGGTTTAATCCAACGGCGACATCGTCTCACAACAGTTGCGCTCGTCAAGACAGCAACGAGAGACGAAGCGTCAACCGTTGCCAGGGAAGCCCATTTATAGCCTCAGCCACGAGCCTATGCACGAGCTCGTTTCCTGATGACACTTAACACATGAGCTGACGCGCGCCTCTCTCAATAGAGCGCACAGTCTAAACAGTTGCTCAAGGTAGCACAGATAAACAAGCATTGTCAAATGCAAACCTTAACATCACCTTAACTTACATTGAACTAAATTGTAGATCTACTGAACACTTTAAAAAACATTTTTGATTTTGTAATTCCTAACCATTAATGAACTCTTTAAGAATTCACAGAACATGTACCATATTTACAGAATTACTTCAAGAATTATGTGAGACGACCGGTAGCACCCCTAACAGTTCCTCCCCCCAAAGGTCGTCTCACAGGTCGAGGTTTATCAGGATGTAAGGCATGAAAAGACCTAACAAGCCTGGGAGCATGAACATTCCTTTCAGGCTCCCAAGATCTCTCAGAAGGATCATAGCCCTTCCAGTCAACCAAATAAAACAAGGCACCCCGCACCCTTTTTGAATCTAAGATAGATTTGACCTCATATTCAATATGATCACCAATAACCACAGGTGGAGGTGGATTATCCAATCGAGTATTGGGCTCAAAAGGTTTCAAAAGAGATACATGAAATACAGGGTGGATGTCATATTCAGCAGGCAGAATTAATTTCACCGACACAGGATTCAGAATTTTCTTAATCTGAAAAGGTCCTATAAATCTAGGTTTCAACTTCCTAGGACCCTCTAACTGAATGTTTCTAGTAGATAACCAAACAAACTGACCTTCCTGATATTCAGGAGAAGGTTTACGATGAGAATCAGCTGTTCTTTTCATAGTCATCTTACTTTTCATCCAAAGCTTTCTAGCTTTCTCCTGAACACCCATCAAAAAAGTCAATCTGTCTGTGACTGCTGGCATGGATTGTTGCTCCTCAGGTAAAAGAATGGGGAGAGACCTAGGATGTAGACCCATGAGAAAATAAAAAGGAGAACAACCCAAGGCCGAATGAGTGGTGTTATTATAAGAAAATTCTGCCCAAGGCAAAACTTCATCCCAATGACTAGAGGAAGTAGATAACAAACATCTTAGCTCCTGTTCCAAATGTTGATTAACTTTTTCTGTTTGCCCATCAGTCTGAGGATGAAAAGAAGAAGACAATGCTAACTCAATTCCTAACTGTTTACTAAGTTGTGACCAAAACTTAGATATAAATTGAGGACCTCTATCTGAAATAATCTTTGAGGGAAGACCATGAAGTTTAACAATATTAGATAAAAACACAGTACTGAATTCCACTGCAGTCGGAATCTTGTGTAAAGGAATAAAATGTCCCATTTTAGATAACAAGTCTACCACTACAAGAACTGCTGTGTAACCATTAGATTTTGGGAGATCAGTAATAAAATCTAAACTAATCGTATGCCAAGGTTGAGGAGGTATAGACATAGGATGCAATAAACCCATAGGAGCTGCATGTAAGGCTTTTTGTCGTGAACAAACTGGACAAGTTTTAACAAAATTCTGAATTATAGGAATCATCTTTTCCCACCAAAAATGACGTTGACATAAATCCAAGGTCTTATTAATACCCGGATGTGCCGCCATTGCCAAATCATGATTCCAATGCATAACCTGATCTTGTAACTCTTTTGTGGGAACGAACAATTTATTGTAGTGATAGAAAAAACCCTCTCTGATAGAATTCCCTTTCTTAGAAAGCCAATCATGCAAATTAAAGGATTTCAACACCTCCTTAATGGAGTTCAAAAAGGTTTCAGAATGGATCTCAGCACATATTCTTTCCGAAGGCAAAATACTAGGCGGTTCTTTAACAGAACTGGATTCTTTTTCACAAACCAATCGTGAAAGTGTATCAGATAACAACTGCTTATTACCAGGCCGATACATAATCAAAAAATCAAATTCACTAAAAAATTGCAACCATCTCATCTGTCTAGGAGTAAAAGCTTTAACAGTAGAATAAAATTGTAAATTTTTATGATCGGAATATACAGTAATAGTGTGTTTAGCCCCCAAAAGATGATGTCTCCATTCCTGAAACACATCCTTAATTGCTAACAGCTCACGTTCTGCAATTGTATAATTCTGTTCAGCCAATAATAACTTCCTAGAAAAAAAAGCGATGGGATGTAAATGACCAGAATTTGAATCCCTTTGAAGCAACACACCACCAATAGCTGTCTGCGAAGCGTCTGCTTCCACAAAAAACGGCCTATCTGGATCAGGATGAACCAATATCGGAGCAGAAGTAAAGGCCCTTTTCAATAAAGAAAAAGCTTGATCAGCCTCCTCAGTCCAAGAAAAAACTTTCCCTTTTTTTAACAACTGAGTAATGGGGGTAACGATTTCTGAAAATTTTGAAATGAATCGCCTATAAAAATTGGCAAATCCAAGTATTCTTTGTGTGTCTTTAATAGAAGCAGGAGTTGGCCAAGTTAAGATTGCTTCAACCTTCTTAGGATCCATATGAATTCCCTCGGGTGATAAACAATAGCCAAGAAACTCTACTTCAGAGGCATTAAAGACACATTTTTCCAATTTCGCAAAAAGCGAATGATCTCTCAATCTCTGCAAAACAGACTGAACATGTTGTACATGTTCTTCCATATTCTTAGAATAAATTAAAATGTCATCAATATAAACTATGCAACATACATCCAACAGATCATGCAAGACTTCATTGATGAAATACTGAAAAGCCGCAGGAGCGTTGCACAGACCAAAAGGCATGACAGTGTATTCATAGAGACCAAATTTCGTACGAAAAGCGGTTTTCCACTCATCCCCTTCTTTGACTCTAATCAAATGATATGCCCCCCTTAGGTCCAGTTTGGTATAAATACTGGAACCCTTAATTTGATTTAGGAGCACAGGTATCAGAGGTAAAGGATATCTATTTTTAATTGTTGCTTTGTTCACAGCTCTATAATCAATACAAGCCCTCAAATCACCAGACTTTTTAGCAACAAAGAAAAGAGGAGACGAGACTGGCGAAGTGGAGTGACGGATAAAACCTAACTCTAAGAGTTCATCTAAATACTTCTTCAAGTACTCATTTTCTGGTTCAGTTAAAGCGTAAATTCTACTGCAGGGTAGAATAGCACCAGGTACTAAATCTATCCTGCAATCATGAATCCTGTGCGGTGGTAGTTTAGTTGCTTCAACAGGATCAAAAACCTTAGAAAAACTTTTATACTCATTTGGGAGTCTATTGATCTCAGGATTCACGGCAGCACAAAAAAGAGGCATTACCGGATCCCTGGTCTCTTGATAACAATGTAATTTACAAAAAGATGACTCTAGAGTTACAGTTCTTTTAACCCAATCTATTTTTGGATTATGTGTTTCCAACCAAGGAATACCTAAAATTACTCCAAAGGTCGGGGCATCAATAAGATCAAAAATCACCTTTTCAGTATGCCCATTGTCTGCTACTAAGGTCAATGGTTCTGTGTTATGTCGAATCATACCAGAAGATAGAACAGAACCATCCACAGCTCTTACAGGCTCTGGTTCCTCCTTAGTGATAAATTTTAAATTTAATTTATGTGCAAATTCAATATCGAAAAAATTTCCAGTGGCACCAGAATCTAAAAGTACCGGAATACTATGTCTCTGAAGAGAGGTTAAAATAAAAACCATCCGAATAGTAAAATGCTTAGGAATGAGAGTAGTTACATTGGTGACAAATTGAGAGATCTTAGAAGAAAATTTTCTCGAAGAAACGATCTCCATTTTCTTCGAGAAACCTAGTTTTCCGACAGATCTGATGAAGGAGTCTCAATCACCAAGATCTTTTTCTTTGTAGGTTTCACAGAACAATCTTTAGCAAAGTGTCCAGGCTTGCCACAATATAAACATAAGTTCCCCTTACGTCTACGCTCCTTCTCCTCAGGAGTTAATGGTCCCTTGAACCCTCCCAACTGAACGGATTCAACTATAGAATTCTTAATATCAGGCTCTTTTTTCTCAATTTTAAGATGTGAACTTCTAAAATCACTTCTTGTTCTCTCAATTCTACGTTCACCTAACCTATGTTCAAGTTTAACCACTAAATCCTGAAACTCCTTAAAATCCTCAGGCGGATTAACAATATGTGCTAGAGAATCTTTCAAGTCATCCTTAAGACCTCTATAAAATAAAGAAATTCTTTTCTCTTCGGGCCAATGTGTCTCAGTCAAAAGTCTATTAAAAGTGGTCATGTAGGAAATTAAGTCCCTAGAACCTTGGCGAAGATTTAACAATTCATTATCCGAAGCCTGAACCAAGGTATGCTTCGCAAATAATTTAGACATAGCTAATTTAAAATTTTGCAGATTATGAAGCAAGGGATCATTACTATCAACCAAAGGCATTGCCCAATTTGCTGCAACCCCCCCAAGATAAGAAATTATAAAAGCTACCTTAGCCGTATCAGAAGAAAAAATTTGAGGCTTACACATAAAATGCAACTGGCATTGACTAAGAAAAGTGGCAAATCTAACACAATCCCCGGTAAATCTTTCAGGATTTGCTAATGGGACAGGAGCTGGGGTAACTACAGTGACTTGGACTGGTTGAGTCCCAGACTGTTCTCCTGAGGAATGTGACAAATGAACATCAGAACCAAATCTAGTTGGCGCTAAAACTGGTTTTCTCTCCTTAGTTGGATCCCTCCAAGCAGAAAAACTTGCTCTAGTTTCGTCTAACTCTTGACGAAGTGATTGATTCTCCAAACGGAGATTTTCCATTTCAGCACTCAATTTCTGAACCAATTGCGTCAACTGAGAAGTATCCATGGGGATGGGTTTACAAGCTTAAGAGGAAACGAATTTTTTTTTTTAGGGCTTCGTCTACTGTTGAGAAGTCTTGAGAGACACTTCTGACGTTTCCTCTTAAGCTGCAAACTCCCAGCTCCCTCAAGGATCAGCCAACTCAATCAGGAAGTCAACTCTAACTGAGTTAACTTCTCCTCCAGGGAAAGGGGAAGTGGACAGAGAAGACTCACAACACGTAAAGAAACAAGAGCTTCCATTGTAGTCTCTCTAGGAAGTGTTCCAGGCCTTGGTTCCTTCTTTTGTTGAGAACTCAGAATCCTTTGTAACTCTGCATCACAATATTTACAAACATTTTACTCATCAGCTTAACTACCTTATTCACAAAATATGCTTAACATTCTCAATTACTGACCATTAATTTTGTAGGCCCTTGTTCACACTCAATTGAAGCTGGCTTTTGCACTGACTCAATCTCAAAGCTTCAAAAATAAAAGTATTAAATCAGTTTAACACTTCTTTTACTATTGATTAGTTAGTTAGTTAGTTTTAGTAAAAGAACTTGTAACTCACAAACTTGGTCATACCTTACAGCTTCAACTTTTCATCAAAAACTGGAGAATCTGTATTGGGAAGACAGTAAAAACAACATCCTACTCCTAATACATTTGAGATTTAAAGTTTCCCCAGATTACATTCAGGTAATAAACAATTCAAGAATTAACTTCTGTTCTCAAACAGTTCAGATTCTCAGTTCAGATGAGTTTTCTCCTCAAGAACTTTTGCCTTTGCCAAGTCTTGATTAGAACTTAACCTTTACTACCAATTAGGCATTGAATTCTCTGTAGACTGTTGGTGCTCAGAAGCGCAATGCCCTACTGTCCATAGCGCTGCATTAAAGTTCCTTTTAACCTTTCTTAACTCTTGCCTTAGCCTATGCTTGTTTGTTTTGCGTTGCGCTGTTAACGTATGAACTTACTCGACTGCCTTTCAAGTTATTGGACTCGCTGAAGACAGTTGAATTCCTTAGCGCGCAGCACACCAATTCCTGCGCTAAGGTAACAGCTTAAATAAATCTTACTGTCTGTTCAGCGAGACGAAGGATCCGGACCTTTGAAAAGAAACTCAGCTGACTTCTGACGCGGTAATGTCAACAAAGGCTCCCGGCTGACAGGAGACAGGAACGGGACACTCGATCTCAGTTAGGGTCGTGAAAACAGCAGAGTTTTCTGCTTTAACAGGGAAATGCCTTTTACGGCTCAATAGGAAAGATACTTCAAGGAAATCCAGACTAGAGGGACAGGGTTTAATCCAACGGCGACATCGTCTCACAACAGTTGCGCTCGTCAAGACAGCAACGAGAGACGAAGCGTCAACCGTTGCCAGGGAAGCCCATTTATAGCCTCAGCCACGAGCCTATGCACGAGCTCGTTTCCTGATGACACTTAACACATGAGCTGACGCGCGCCTCTCTCAATAGAGCGCACAGTCTAAACAGTTGCTCAAGGTAGCACAGATAAACAAGCATTGTCAAATGCAAACCTTAACATCACCTTAACTTACATTGAACTAAATTGTAGATCTACTGAACACTTTAAAAAACATTTTTGATTTTGTAATTCCTAACCATTAATGAACTCTTTAAGAATTCACAGAACATGTACCATATTTACAGAATTACTTCAAGAATTATGTGAGACGACCGGTAGCACCCCTAACAGATGTAGAGCTGGTGTGGATACAGGCGTGTTCATTTCTGTGGTGTACTCACCTCTGACATGCTGATGTAGAGCTGGTGTGGATACAGGCGTGTTCATTTCTGTGGTGTACTCACCTCTGACATGCTGATGTAGAGCTGGTGTGGATACAGGCGTGTTCATCTCTGTGGTGTATTCACCTCTGACATGCTGATGTAGAGCTGGTGTGGATACAGGCGTGTTCATTTCTGTGGTGTACTCACCTCTGACATGCTGATGTAGAGCTGGTGTGGATACAGGCGTGTTCATTTATGTGGTGTACTCACCTCTGACATGCTGATGTAGAGCTGGTGTGGATACAGGCGTGTTCATTTCTGTGGTGTACTCACCTCTGACATGCTGATGTAGAGCTGGTGTGGATACAGGCATGTTCATTTCTGTGGTGTACTCACCTCTGACATGCTGATGTAGAGCTGGTGTGGATACAGGCATGTTCATTTCTGTGGTGTTCTCACCTCTGACATGCTGATGTAGAGCTGGTGTGGATACAGGCATGTTCATTTCTGTGTTGTACTCACCTCTGACATGCTGATGTAGAGCTGGTGTTGATACAGGCATGTTCATTTCTGTGGTGTACTCACCTCTGACATGCTGATGTAGAGCTGGTGTGGATACAGGCATGTTCATTTCTGTGGTGTACTCACCTCTGACATGCTGATGTAGAGCTGGTGTGGATACAGGCATGTTCATTTCTGTGGTGTACTCACCTCTGACATGCTGATGTAGAGCTGGTGTGGATACAGGCATGTTCATTTCTGTGGTGTACTCACCTCTGACATGCTGGCTGATGTAGAGCTGGTGTGGATACAGGCATGTTCATTTCTGTGGTGTACTCACCTCTGACATGCTGATGTAGAGCTGGTGTGGATACAGGCATGTTCATTTCTGTGGTGTACTCACCTCTGACATGCTGATGTAGAGCTGGTGTGGATACAGGCATGTTCATTTCTGTGGTGTACTCACCTCTGACATGCTGATGTAGAGCTGGTGTGGATACAGGCATGTTCATTTCTGTGGTGTACTCACCTCTGACATGCTGATGTAGAGCTGGTGTGGATACAGGCATGTTCATTTCTGTGGTGTACTCACCTCTGACATGCTGATGTAGAGCTGGTGTGGATACAGGCATGTTCATTTCTGTGGTGTACTCACCTCTGACATGCTGATGTAGAGCTGGTGTGGATACAGGCATGTTCATTTCTGTGGTGTACTCACCTCTGACATGCTGATGTAGAGCTGGTGTGGATACAGGCATGTTCATTTCTGTGGTGTACTCACCTCTGACTTGCTGATGTAGAGCTGGTGTGGATACAGGCATGTTCATTTCTGTGGTGTACTCACCTCTGACATGCTGATGTAGAGCTGGTGTGGATACAGGCATGTTCATTTCTGTGGTGTACTCACCTCTTACATGCTGATGTAGAGCTGGTGTGGATACAGGCATGTTCATTTCTGTGGTGTACTCACCTCTTTCATGCTGATGTAGAGAAGATGTGGAAACAGGCATGTTCATTTCTGTGGTGTACTCACCTCTGACCTGCTGATGTAGAGCTGGTGTGGATACAGGCGTGTTCATTTCTGTGGTGTACTCACCTCTGACCTGCTGATGTAGAGCTGGTGTGGATACAGGCGTGTTCATTTCTGTGGTGTACTCACCTCTGACCTGCTGATGTAGAGCTGGTGTGGATACAGGCGTGTTCATTTCTGTGGTGTACTCACCTCTGACCTGCTGATGTAGAGCTGGTGTGGATACAGGCGTGTTCATTTCTGTGGTGTACTCACCTCTGACCTGCTGATGTAGAGCTGGTGTGGATACAGGCGTGTTCATTTCTGTGGTGTACTCAGCTCTGACCTGCTGATGTAGAGCTGGTGTGGATACAGGCGTGTTCATTTCTGTGGTGGACTCACCTCTGACATGCTGATGTAGAGCTGGTGTGGATACAGGCATGTTCATTTCTTTGGTGTACTCACCTCTGACATGCTGATGTAGAGCTGGTGTGGATACAGGCGTGTTCATTTCTGTGGTGTACTCACCTCTGACATGCTGATGTAGAGCTGGTGTGGATACAGGCGTGTTCATTTCTGTGGTGTACTCACCTCTGACAGGCTGATGTAGAGCTGGTGTGGATACAGGCGTGTTCATTTCTGTGGTGTACTCACCTCTGACCTGCTGATGTAGAGCTGGTGTGGATACAGGCGTGTTCATTTCTGTGGTGTACTCACCTCTGACATGCTGATGTAGAGCTGGTGTGGATACAGGCGTGTTCATTTCTGTGGTGTACTCACCTCTGACATGCTGATGTAGAGCTGGTGTGGATACAGGCGTGTTCATTTCTGTGGTGTACTCACCTCTGACATGCTGATGTAGAGCTGGTGTGGATACAGGCGTGTTCATTTCTGTGGTGTACTCACCTCTGACATGCTGATGTAGAGCTGGTGTGGATACAGGCGTGTTCATTTCTGTGGTGTACTCACCACTGACATGCTGATGTAGAGCTGGTGTGGATACAGGCATGTTCATTTCTGTGGTGTACTCACCTCTGACATGCTGATGTAGAGCTGGTGTGGATACAGGCATGTTCATTTCTGTGGTGTACTCACCTCTGACATGCTGATGTAGAGCTGGTGTGGATACAGGCATGTTCATTTCTGTGGTGTACTCACCTCTGACATGCTGATGTAGAGCTGGTGTGGATACAGGCATGTTCATTTCTGTGGTGTACTCACCTCTGACATGCTGATGTAGAGCTGGTGTGGATACAGGCATGTTCATTTCTGTGGTGTACTCACTTCTGACATGCTGGTGTTGAGCAGGTGTGGATACAGGCATGTTCATTTCTGTGGTGTACTCACCTCTGACCTGCTGGTGTTGAGCAGGTGTGGATGCAGTCATGTTCATTTCTGTGGTGTACTCACCTCTGACATGCTGATGTAGAGCTGGTGTGCATGCAGGCATGTTCATTTCTGTGGTGTACTCACCTCTGACATGCTGATGTAGAGCAGGTGTGGATGCAGTCATGTTCATTTCTGTGGTGTACTCACCTCTGACATGCTGATGTAGAGCTGGTGTGGATACAGGCATGTTCATTTCTGTGGTGTACTCACCGCTGACATGCTGGTGTTGAGCAGGTGTGGATACAGGCATGTTCATTTCTGTGGTGTACTCACTTCTGACATGCTGGTGTTGAGCAGGTGTGGATACAGGCTTGTTCATTTCTGTGGTGTACTCACCTCTGACATGCTGATGTAGAGCTGGTGTGGATACAGGCATGTTCATTTCTGTGGTGTACTCCCCTCTGACATGCTGATGTAAAGCTGGTGTGGATACAGGCATGTTCATTTCTGTGGTGTACTCACCTCTGACATGCTGATGTAGAGCTGGTGTGGATACAGGCATGTTCATTTCTGTGGTGTACTCACCTCTGACTTGCTGATGTAGAGCTGGTGTGGATACAGGCATGTTCATTTCTGTGGTGTACTCACCTCTGACATGCTGATGTAGAGCTGGTGTGGATAAAGGCATGTTCATTTCTGTGGTGTACTCACCTCTGACATGCTGATGTAGAGCTGGTGTGGATACAGGCATGTTCATTTCTGTGGTGTACTCACCTCTGACTTGCTGATGTAGAGCTGGTGTGGATACAGGCATGTTCATTTCTATGGTGTACTCACCTCTGACATGCTGATGTAGAGCTGGTGTGGATACAGGCATGTTCATTTCTGTGGTGTACTCACCTCTTACATGCTGATGTAGAGCTGGTGTGGATACAGGCATGTTCATTTCTGTGGTGTACTCACCTCTTTCATGCTGATGTAGAGAAGATGTGGAAACAGGCATGTTCATTTCTGTGGTGTACTCACCTCTGACCTGCTGATGTAGAGCTGGTGTGGATACAGGCATGTTCATTTATGTGGTGTACTCACCTCTGACCTGCTGATGTAGAGCTGGTGTGGATACAGGCGTGTTCATTTCTGTGGTGTACTCACCTCTGACCTGCTGATGTAGAGCTGGTGTGGATACAGGCGTGTTCATTTCTGTGGTGTACTCACCTCTGACCTGCTGATGTAGAGCTGGTGTGGATACAGGCGTGTTCATTTCTGTGGTGTACTCACCTCTGACATGCTGATGTAGAGCCGGTGTGGATACAGGCGTGTTCATTTCTGTGGTGGACTCACCTCTGACATGCTGATGTAGAGCTGGTGTGGATACAGGCGTGTTCATTTCTGTGGTGGACTCACCTCTGACATGCTGATGTAGAGCTGGTGTGGATACAGGCGTGTTCATTTCTGTGGTGTACTCACCTCTGACATGCTGATGTAGAGCTGGTGTGGATACAGGCGTGTTCATTTCTGTGGTATACTCACCTCTGACATGCTGATGTAGAGCTGGTGTGGATACAGGCGTGTTCATTTCTGTGGTGTACTCACCTCTGACCTGCTGATGTAGAGCTGGTGTGGATACAGGCGTGTTCATTTCTGTGGTGTACTCACCTCTGACCTGCTGATGTAGAGCTGGTGTGGATACAGGCGTGTTCATTTCTGTGGTGTACTCACCTCTGACATGCTGATGTAGAGCTGGTGTGGATACAGGCGTGTTCATTTCTGTGGTGTACTCACCTCTGACATGCTGATGTAGAGCTGGTGTGGATGCAGGCGTGTTCATTTCTGTGGTGTACTCACCTCTGACATGCTGATGTAGAGCTGGTGTGGATACAGGCGTGTTCATTTCTGTGGTGTACTCACCTCTGACATGCTGATGTAGAGCTGGGGTGGATACAGGCATGTTCATTTCTGTGGTGTACTCACCTCTGACATGCTGATGTAGAGCTGGGGTGGATACAGGCATGTTCATTTCTGTGGTGTACTCACCTCTGACATGCTGATGTAGAGCTGGTGTGGATACAGGCATGTTCATTTCTGTGGTGTACTCACCTCTGACATGCTGATGTAGAGCTGGAGTGGATACAGGCATGTTCATTTCTGTGGTGTACTCACCTCTGACTTGCTGATGTAGAGCTGGTGTGGATACAGGCATGTTCATTTCTGTGGTGTACTCACCTCTGACATGCTGATGTAGAGCTGGTGTGGATACAGGCATGTTCATTTCTGTGGTGTACTCACCTCTGACATGCTGATGTAGAGCTGGTGTGGATACAGGCATGTTCATTTCTGTGGTGTACTCACCTCTGACATGCTGATGTAGAGCTGGTGTGGATACAGGCATGTTCATTTCTGTGGTGGACTCACCTCTGACATGCTGATGTAGAGCTGGTGTGGATACAGGCATGTTCATTTCTGTGGTGGACTCACCTCTGACATGCTGATGTAGAGCTGGTGTGGATACAGGCATGTTCATTTCTGTGGTGGACTCACCTCTGACATGCTGATGTAGAGCTGGTGTCGATACAGGCATGTTCATTTCTGTGGTGGACTCACCTCTGACATGCTGATGTAGAGCTGGTGTGGATACAGGCATGTTCATTTCTGTGGTGTACTCACCTCTGACATGCTGATGTAGAGCTGGTGTGGATACAGGCATGTTTATTTCTGTGGTGTACTCACTTCTGACATGCTGGTGTTGAGCAGGTGTGGATGCAGGCATGTTCATTTCTGTGGTGTACTCACCTCTGACCTGCTGGTGCTGAGCAGGTGTGGATGCAGTCATGTTCATTTCTGTGGTGTACTCACCTCTGACATGCTGATGTAGAGCTGGTGTGGATGCAGGCATGTTCATTTCTGTGGTGTACTCACCTTTAACATGCTGATGTAGAGCAGGTGTGGATGCAGTCATGTTCATTTCTGTGGTGTACTCACCTCTGACATGCTGATGTAGAGCTGGTGTGGATACAGGCATGTTCATTTCTGTGGTGTACTCACTTCTGACATGCTGGTGTTGAGCAGGTGTGGATACAGGCATGTTCATTTCTGTGGTGTACTCACCTCTGACATGCTGATGTAGAGCTGGTGTGGATACAGGCATGTTCATTTCTGTGGTGTACTCACCTCTGACATGCTGATGTAGAGCTGGTGTGGATACAGGCATGTTCATTTCTGTGGTGTACTCACCTCTGACATGCTGTTGTAGAGCTGGTGTGGATACAGGCATGTTCATTTCTGTGGTGTACTCACCTCTGACATGCTGATGTAGAGCTGGTGTGGATACAGGCATGTTCATTTCTGTGGTGTACTCACCTCTGACATGCTTGTGCAGAGCAGGTGTCTATGTCTATGTGTGGTTATCTATAATGTGCAACTATTACTCCAAGGAGTGTCCAGGCACTACTGGAGAAAGAGAATAGGAGAGAAAAGCATAAGGACTGGAAAAAAGCCAGGTCTTAAGTTCTTTTCGAAACACAGGCGTCGCCTTGATGCATCAGAGTGTCAATGGAAGTTTATTCCAGAGAGACAGGCCCAGGAAGGAGAGGGCTTTGTCCCCTGACCTTGCTTTCCTGATCCGCATAACTATGGAAAGACAAAGATTTACAGAACTAAGGTTTCTCTGGGGGGTGTAAAACTTACCTCTGTCTTGTAAATAGCCTGGGCCAGTTCCATTGAGGGCTTTCTGGGTAACAAGCAAATAATCCTCTTCCTCACCTGCAGCCAGTGAAGACTCTTAAGAAGAAGTCAAATGGGAATTACGGGGAGCCCGAAAATTGTTCGAGCCGCTGCATTCAGGACCAGCTGCAGCTTATCAATCAGGTATTTCGGCAGGCCTGAATAAAGTCTATTCCCACAGTCAAGCCATGAACTTATCAGGGCTTGAATCACTTATTGGCTAGACATAAAGGATAGCAGAAATAGGAACGTCTGAAGCAATCGAAGTAGGGCAAACCAAGAGCCCGCCACTGAATTAACTTGGGTGCGAAATAGCAGTTGTCCATCAAATTTAAAGCACACATCTTTTACACCAGATTTTGGGTTAGCGGGGGCATCAAATAGCCAAAAAGACGACCACGATGTCTCAGCCTTTGAGCCAAAGAACAGAAGCTCTGTCTTCCCAAGATTACATTTAAGTCGGTTCATGGACAGCTACCTAAACACCGCTGTGAGACAGTTGCAAATTATGTCACCTGTGAAGGCCTCGCTATTCTTCCAAGAGAACAGAAGTTGGGTGTCATCCACATAAGACATGATTTGTGCTCCAAAAGAGTCTGACAAAGTAGCCAATGGGGTAAGACAGACGTTAAATGGAGCCGGACTCCACAGGGATGTTCGTTTCACAGCAGTTCACACCGTTCACATGCTGATGTACCACCGATGTGAACACAGAGTGCTCTCCTTCGGTACTGCACATGTCTGTCATGCATTGGCATTGAAGTATATCACATACTCACGTTTCTCCTTCGGTGCTGCACGTCTGTCATGCAGCAGCATTGAGCACTTTCACACACTGCAAGCAAACTTTGGGGGCCTCTTTTAACTCACCGGAGATCTACCTGCCCTCGCCCTTGTCTCCCTCCCACTGCCGCAGCTCGTCATCCGCGGCCGCTGTGCGGAGGGAGACCACAACTCCCAGGCTCCTCAGCACCGGAAGCAGTCATCGGCATATCCGCGCCCGAAGGTGCTTTAAATCTAGTGCAGCCCCGGTGGAGCGGTTGCAGCAAGCAAACTTTGGGGGCCTCTTTTGAAACACCGGAGATCTACCTGCCCTTGCCCTCGTCTCCGTCCCGCCGTCGCAGCTCGTCATCCGCGGCCGCTGTGCGGAGGGAGACCACAACTCCCAGGCTCCTCAGCACCGGAAGCAGTCATCGGCATATCCGCGCCCGGAGGCGCTTTAAATCCAGTGCACCCCACGCGTCGCGGGATCGCGCGCGGGTCGCACTGGGCGAAGCCCGGGCAAAGGGCGGGCCGTCTGTGGCCGTCCGGGACAGGACGAGGCAGGGCTGGGCCAACTCCCCAACATCCTATATCCTAAACACGTCGACGGCTTGATGTAATGCGAGGGATTTGCAATTCAAAAGAGGACTGAGGACGTTTCACACAAGGTCTGGACTAAGACTATTGTTATATTGCATAGAGGTATTCAAAATTCTCTGCTAGTACTATTGTGAATTTCAAACAAGCTACACATATTAGGGGTATGGGGAAACGGAAGTCTATGGAAGGGGGAGGTGGAGTTGTTAATCCCCCAAAACACAGAAAGGGACGGAAAGCCAAAAAAGTGATTAGCCATGCTGCTGCAAATTGTAAAATTGACCGAATTAGTAATCTTGTTGATGATTGCAGGGAGATTCTTGTGGCCGACCAAGGGTACACTAATGGTGAGGATTGCAGAGAGAAGAGTAGAGCTGTATCACGATCTGCAACTGACATTATTGATCCCCCTGTAATCCCTGCTATGTTTCGGGCAAAAAGAAGAGTTATGGATGGAAGTAACAAAGAAAGTAGTAGCTGGTCTGTTCCAACGGGTGAGGCTCATGGTGTTGAGGGTCATGACATGCCTCCTATCGCTGCTACTGAGAATAGTTTATCTCCCTCTGCCCCTCCGATACCCTGTTCTAATAGATTTGCAGTTTTGGCTGTTATACATGACGAGCCCCCAATCGCACAAGTGTTGCAGGCCGAAGGGTCATGCGCCGGCTCTGTGACACAATCTGTATGTAGCCAGTTCGGTTATGGATTCTGATATTAATAGGGGAAAACTAGCACTTGAAGAAGTTAGCAGTCTAACTAATCTGGGGGTATATTATCAAGGGGTTTTATCTCCGCTTTTTTGGCTTTAAAAGCCAAGAAAGCGGAGATAAAATTATCTCCCTATTACCAAGCTGTCGCTAACACCAGTTAGCGACAGCTAATAGGAGATAGCGACCATCTTGGGCCCCGCTTTGCATGTCAGTGATATTTATCACTAATGATATGCAAAGTGGGCGTGCCAAGATGTTAGCGACTGGAAACAGTCGCTAACATCGCTATCTCCTATTACCAACTTTTGGAGATATTTGCGCTAAGGGCGAATATCTCCAAAAGCTAACACCTGCCCTGAGCAGTTCTTAGCCATGTTATCCAATGGGAGGTGGATAACATGGCTAAGAGCATTTGCTCGATAATGCATGAATATCGCTGACTTTTCAGCGATATTCATGCATTGCGGGCGTTTTTTATCGCATTTGCGATAAACCTTGCTAATAGCAAGGTTTATCTGCGATAAAAATCGCCGATGTGCGGCGATAATTTTTGTCTCTAAACAAGTTAGAGACAAACATTATCGCTAGTTGTTGATAATATACCCCCTGGTTACCCTTTCACGAGACGAAATAGAATCAATGAAGTCACTAATTATAAACCTAACTAATATGGTTGGTAGCGTGCTATAGGGGGGGGGTTAAACACTCTTCCTAACAAGACAACAACTACAGGTAACTCCTTCCCGATGAGACCACGCATAGCAAATAAGGTACACCAAGTGCAAGTAGGGGACAACCGCAGAGACTTAATCCAGGTACCTGCCACAGATGTCAGGGAAAGTTGTCACTCAGTCCAGAAAGCATCCACTGATGGGTTACCAATGGCAAGATGCAGGTCAATGGGCACTGATTTAGAACCAAGACAGAAACTTGGGACTACTAATATAGGAGGAAGAAATACTACACCTAGGGTACCTGCCAGTATGATAGTATCAGATAATAACGCTCCCAGAAAGAGGGGGAATACATACGCCAATAATGTTTATTGTCCAAATAAAATATACATGACCAATGCCCCCAAATTAGCTAGAGTGACAAGTGGTAATAGAGAGTACGCAGATTCCCTAATTAATAAAGCAATTCACTGGCTGCACCACGTTAGAGACTGCCGTTTGGTGATTAGGGAAGATATTTTGGAGGCAACAAGGTTAAGCTCCCCACACGATAAATATGACTCTATCGAGTTAACTTTCAACTCAGCATCCCTTCCTGAAAATCTTTTTGCCTTAGAGTTCAGAACTAGCGCACCAGCACACTCAATGATTCAGCTAAGGAAATCTTATTCTCCACCTCAGGAGAGCCCTCTTTACATACAGAGAAGCGTGGGTGGGAGAGATGGCTCCGGGTTGGATAATAACGATTGACGTACACCAGACCTGAACCAAGGAATGGGTGGTAATATGGAGGCCAGCCTTGGTGAGAGAGTGACAGGGGTAATATTGACGGCTGGTATTGAAATTATCGGTGCAGACTATCCTGCAAATTCGAATACGAAGATAAGTGAGGAAAGTAAGGAGAATCCTCCGACTTATTTGAATCTAGGGCCTATTGTTAGAGTAGAGAGGGAATCATGTACTATCCCTGCCATTACCACATCCTCAACCCCGATTAGCAGCAATAGACCTGGAGTGGGCAAGCTAATCTCATGGAACATTGCTGGCTTGCGTTCCAGACAGCAGTCTCCGGAATGGTTAACATTCATCAATGAATTTGATGTGTGCATCTTCCAGGAGACTTGGCTGTGTGAACCGCATTTTGCCCAGGGATATTTAAATTACTTTGTCCCGGCAATTAAAGGACCCAAGGGGCGACCGATGGGTGGCTTGGTCATCTGGGTCCGGCAGGGTTTATCACTCCATATCAAAGAGGTAGCCACCAAAAGTAAGGACATCCAACTCATCAGAGCCGAATTGGGTCCCTTGGGTTGGCTTGATATTTACAATGTTTATTCTAGGGGTAACAAGGGAGGGAGGTCACAAGTTATAGTGGATTTGGATTCCCTCCTAGAAACTAACTCTGCAGATAATAACATAGTTGTAGCTGGTGATCTAAATCGAACTTTCAAGCCTTTGGTTACCTATGATCATTATCCTGGGGATGAGGAGGATAGGCAATGGGGTGTTTCCAAATTGTATTTGAAACCTGTTACTCGATGGTCTGAGGATGTAATATGTATAAATGCGATCTGCTATGAAAGGGGACTAAGGGCATTAAACGGGAGAACTGAGAGCGATAAGATAGGGGCAAATACTTTTGATAATGAGCGTTACAGCAGCAGAATTGATTATGGCCCAGATGTAGGTAAAAAATATTTACCGATTCTTAATTACCGAATTTTACCGATTCGGTAATTAAGAATCGGTAAATACGAAGGGTGGACATGTAGGTCCATCCAGATGTGTATTTTACCGAATCGGTAAAAATCGGTATTTACCGAATCGGTAAATACCGACCGGTAATGCTCCATTCATTCCTATGGGCTTTGAAGCCCATAGGAATGAATGGGGCATTACTGGTCAGTATTTACCGAATCGGTAAATACCGATTTTGACAAGGGTGCAGGGGGTGTCACTTTGACACCCTCTAGCATCCCCCAAAAAAGGGTCGGGGCCATATGGCAGGCAGACCTGCCCTAAGGGCAGGTCTGCCTGTCATATGGCACAGGTGTGCATGCACACATGTGCATGCACACCTGAATCGGTATTTCACCATCAAATTGAATTTGATGGTAAAATACCGATTTCTTAGGCCTTGTGGGACTCATAAGAGTCCCACCTACATATCAATTTTACCGAATCTGTAAAAATGCCGGTCGGTAAATTTACCGACCGGTATATTTACAGATTCGGTAAAATTACCGATCAGTAAATTTACCGAACGGTAAATTTACCGATTCTGCCCCCTACATCTCAAAATCCTTTTACCGGTCGGTAACGGCCGAATTCGGCCGTTACCGACCGGTAAAACCCTACCTACATCTGGCCCTTGGTCCTCTGTAGCATGAAATTGTGGAAACTGGTTGGTGACATGGAGGTCAAATGGCGAATTGAAAGTGATCATAACCCACTGTGTGTGGTGCATAAATGGTGGAAATTTGAACAAGTAGAATCGAACCTGGATGTGGAATGTACACCTATAAGTGTCCCCTCAAATGATCTGCGCAGGCTCAAATGGGCGCATGTCATGGCCAACCAACAGGTCTTGGATAGTATTGGTGAAGAGGCCGATAAATCCACACTGGCCATTGAGAAAATGAATATATCTGATGTAGGTTTGGATGAAGTAACTAAAATCCATGACTGCCTCTTTTCGAGTATTAGGGATTACTTTTTAAAACCGGTCAAGAGGAATACTGGTGCAACCCCCAAGCCGTCTAAGCGGTACAATATTGAATGTAGGAATGCTAGATTTGCCCTAGACACTGCTATCAAGGGGTGGCAAATGGAGACCATTCGTATCGCCAGAAAGGAGTATAGGAGGTATATAATAAAAGCCAAGAAACTGTGGGACGAGCTCCATTGGCAAGATCTAAAGGAAGCCAGTGATAGAAAAGATTCCAGGCATTTTTGGAATATCGTCAAGTGGGGTAGGGGGGGTGTATCTGACCCTCCAAAAAATAATGTATCACAGGAGGACTGGGTGAATTATTTCAAACCTCAGTACGCCCAAAATCAGCTCAATAAGATGATGGATGGCTTTAGGCTACTCTTTTATAAGGGAAATCTTTTTAACATGAATGAAGTTACAATGGCTCTTAGTACAGTGGCTAGTGGTAGAGCACCGGGTTTAGATGGGGTACCGGCAGACGTTTTTATTCATGACAAAGAACGCTGGGGCAAGTATATTGTTCTCCTCGCTAATGCAGTGGCCCAGGGTGCTCCTGTCCCGGTATTATGGCAGGGCGCTGTGATAATCTCTGTATTTAACCCCTCCCATGCTCGTGACGGAACCGTTCCGTCACGAGCCTCGGGTGGGCTGTGCTGGTGACGGAACGGTTCCGTCACGGCCGGCTCGGCGCGCCTGCGCGGCACGAATTCCGCGCCTGCGCTGACGTTCTAAAGAGCGGGCGGGGCCGTGACGGAACCGTTCCATCACAAGCACAGCTCACCCAAGGGCCGTGACGGCGCGGTTCCGTCACGAGTACGGGAGCACCGCGCGGCTCCGACCCTCCCCTTTAGCGCTGTGGTGGAATAGCCGCCGCAGCGAAGGGGTTAAGAAATGCGACAAATCACAGCTGGGAAATTACAGGCCCAAAAGCCTTATCGATACTATCCAAAAGGTGGTTGGGAGAATGGTTGTTAACAGGATACTTGATTGGGCCAAGGAGAATAGTGCTCTGTCGCCCTTCCAGGCGGGGTTTCGAAAGTTTACCAGCACGGTGGATCAGGTCTTTCGCTTCACTCTACTGCAATGGAAGACTGTGTTACTGGGCAAAGGCAGCTTGTACGTGGAATTTGTCGATTTGCGTGCTGCCTTTGACCTAGTTCCTAGGTCTCAGTTGTGGCTAGTTTTGAAGAACCTGGGCCTACCCGTAGAACTGCTAACACTGCTGATGAGGCTCCATGAAGCAAACTTTGCTAAAATACAGTGGGGTGGGCAGGGAATGGTTACCTCAGACTTCCCAGTGCAGCGTGGTGTCCGCCAAGGGTGCGCGATGGCTCCCACGCTTTTTACGCTGTATATTAATGGTGTTGTTGCTCGCATGCTATCTGCAAATACGGATGCTCCCTCCTTGGCTGGCATCAAGACACCTATTTTAATGTTTGCAGACGATACTCTGATTTTATCTAAGACCCCGAGTGACCTGCAGCATGCCCTATCCATTTTTGAAAAATTCTGTGGGGACCATGGCTTGGAAGTTAATGTGGCCAAAACCAAGCTCATGGTTTTTAATCCTCATCGTAGTTTTAAAAATAAACTTACCATGAATGGTCGCCCACTAGAGGTGGTTAACGCCTTTGCGTATCTAGGAATTCATGTGGCAAAGGACCTTAGATGGGCCCAACACATAGATACTGCGCTACTAAGGCACAGGCAAACTGCAGGAGCCCTTAGTATAGAAAATAGAAAATCTTAACTAAGCCAATAAAGTCAGTACTTCAGGTCTATCAGGCTAAGGTTCTCAGATCAGCGCTTTATGGCGCTGAACTGTGGGGTTTTGAGAAATTGAAGCCACTGTTAATTTCGGAAAACAAGTTTTTCCAATCTATTACTGGTCTTCCTGCAAGTACCCCCTTGCTGCCACTTAAGTACGATCTTGACAGGAAGGCTATTGTAGATTCAGCTAGGCTTCGTCCAATTTTACATTGGCGTAGGCTCTGGACTACTCCAGAACTTTCACACTATGCGGTAGGATGTTTTTCACAAAGTTAGCTGGTTGAATGAACTCAGGGAAACGCTGGTTGGTCTAGGTACGCAAATGCTGTGGGAATATCCGGAGACAGCACTATTCCCATCAAAAAAAGTCTTAAAGGATATTTATTGGGAGAAGGTGGCCTACCGTAATTGGAGCGGTACTAGCACCTCGACTATGGCTGGAGGTTTTTTAGAAGCAAAGCCTAACCCCAGCCTAGAGCTCTATTGGGATGCTATTACCATACCAAGGGATAAGAAGCTCCTATTCCAACTTAGAGCAGGTGCCCTATCCATTAGATCTTTGACCGGTAGGTGGGGTAGTCCGTCTACTAGTAACTGTCCTGCATGTGGAGTACATAAGGAAACAATTGGCCATTATTTATTTGCTTGCTCGGCCTATGTAATACCAAGACGTATCTGGTTAACTCCACTGTGTAAGTCCTTAGGTACTACTAGTAGCACTGAAGTCTTAAGAATCATACGCACTAGCAGTTTACTGCCTATATCAATAGCTACTGCTAAATATTTAGGGTGGGCATGGATGGTTAGACAGAAGCTTTTAGATCACTGATTCTGTCCTTGTCGCAAAGGATCACTGATCTGGTTAGACAATGTATTAAATGAGTATCTGCATTTTTTTTATATGTAATTTTTATAAAGCAATTATACTGTGTTTTTAAATTACCTGCTTATAAATTAAATTTTAATTCGTTTTTTTTATCGATTGTAAATTACTGAAACATAATGGAATTTCTATGCTTTTATGAGTGAACCTCGAATAAAGCTAAATTTGGCTTGGCTTTCACACACTCAGGTTTCTCCTTCGGCAGTGCAAATGTCTGCATACAGTGGTATTGAGCAATTTCACATACTCTGGTTTCCTCTTCGGTACTGCATATGTCAGTCATTCAGCGGCAATATGCACTTTCACATACTAGTATCAAGGTTTCTCGTCCGGTGCAGCACATGTCTGTCATGCAGTAGTATTGAGCACTTTCACAAAGTCAGGTATCTCCGTCGGTGCAGCACATGTCTGTCATGCAGCGGCATTGAGCACTTTCACATACTCAGGTTTCTCCTTCAGTGTGGCACATGTCTGTCATGCAGTCGCATTGATCACTTTCACATACTCAGGTTTCTCCTTCGGTGCTGCACGTCTGTCATCAGCAGCATAGAGCACTTTCACATACTCAGGTTTCTCCTTCAGTGCTGCGCATGTCTGTCATGCAGCAGCATTGAGCACTTTCACATACTCAGGTTTCTCCTTTGGTACTGCAAATGTCTGCATACAGCGGCATTGAGCACTTTCACATACACTGGTTTCCTCTTCGGTACTGCATATGTCTGTCATTTAGCAGCAATGTGCACTTTCACATACTAGTCTCAGGTTTCTCGCCCGGTGCTGCGCATGTCTGTCATGCAGCAGCATTGAGCACTTTCACATACTCAGGTTTCTCCTTTGGTACTGCAAATGTCTGCATACAGTGGCATTAAGCACTTTCACATACTCAGGTTTCTCCTTTGGTACTGCAAATGTCTGCATACAGCGGCATTGAGCACTTTCACATACTTAGGTTCCTCCTTCGCTGCTGCACTTGTCTGTCGTGCAGCGGCATTGAGCACTTTCACACACTCAGGTTTCTCCATCACTGCAGCACATGTCTGTATGCAACCACATTGAGCACTTTCACATACTCAGGTTTCTCCTTTGCTGCTGCATATTTCTGCATGCAGCCGTATTGAGCACTTTCACATACTCAGGTATCTCCTTGGTGCTGCACATGTCTGTCATGCAGAGGCATTGAGCACTTTCACATACTAGTGTCAGCTTTCTCCTTCGGTGCTGCACATGTCTGCATGCAACGGCATTGAGCACTTTCACACACTCAGGTTTCTCCTTCAGTGCTGCACATGTCTGCATGCAGTGGCATTGAGCACTTTCACACACTCAGGTTTCTCCTTCGGTGCCACACATGTCTGTCATGCAGCAGCATTGAGCACTTTCACATACTAGTCTCAGGTTTCTCCTTCGGTGCTGCACATGTCTGGCATTCAGTGGCATTGAGCACTATCACATCCTCAGGTTTCTCCTTTGGTACTGCACATGTCTATTGTGCAGCGGCATCGAGAATTTTCACATGCTCCGGTTACTCCTTCGGTGCTGCACGTCTGTCCTGCAGCAGCATTGAGCACTTTCACATACTCAGGTTTCTCCTTCGCTGCTGCACATGTCTGTCCTGCAGTAGCATTGAGCACTTTCACATACTCAGGTTCCCACTTGGCTGCTGCACATGTCTGTCGTGCAGCGGCATTGAGCACTTTCACATACTCAGGTTCCTCCTTCGGTGCTGCAAATGTCTGTCGTGCAGCGGCATCGAGCACTTTCACATACTCAGGTTTCTCCTTCGGTGCTGCACATGTCTATCGTGCAGCGGCATCAAGAATTTTCACATACTCAGGTTCCACCTTCGGTGCTGCACATGTCTGTCATGCAGCAGCATCGAGCCCTTTCACATACTCAGGTTCCATCTTCGGTGCTGCACGTTTGCCATGCAGCGGCATCAAGCACGTGCACATGCTCAGGGTTCTCCTTTGGTGCTGCACATGTCTGTCATGCAGCAGCACCGAGCACTTTCACACACTTAGGGTCCTCTTTCGGTGCTGCACATCTTTTGTTGTGCGGCGGCACTGAGCACCTTCACATACTCAGGTTTCTCCTTCAGTGCTGCACATGTCTGTCGTGCAGCGGCATCGAGCACTTTCACATACTCAGGTTCCTCCTTTGGAGCTGCAAATGTCTGTCATGCAGCGGCATCGAGCACTTTCACATACTCAGGATCCTCCTTCAGTGCTGCACGTCTGTCATGCAGCGGCATCGAGCCCTTTCACATACTCAGGTTCCTCCTTCGGTGCTGCATGTCTGTCATGCAGCGACATCAAGCATGTGCACATGCTCAGGGTTCTCCTTCTGTGCTGCACATGTCTGTCATGCAGCAGCACCGAGCACTTTCACACACTTAGGTTCCTCTTTCAGTGCTGCACATCTTTGTTGTGCGGCGGCACTGAGCACCTTCACATACTCAGGTTTCTCCTTCAGTGCTGCACATGTCTGTCGTGCAGCGGCATCGAGCACTTTCACATACTCAGGTTCCTCCTTTGGTGCTGCACATGTCTGTCATGCAGCGGCATCGAGCACTTTCACATACTCAGGATCCTTCTTCAGTGCTGCACATCTGTCATGCAGCGGCATCGAGCCCTTTCACATACTCAGGTTCCTCCTTCGCTGCTGCACGTCTGTCATGCAGCGGCATCAAGCACGTGCACATGCTCAGGGTTCTCCTTCGGTGCTGCACATGTCTGTCATGAAGCAGCACCGAGCACTTTCACACACTTAGGTTCCTCTTTCAGTGCTGCACATGTCTGTCGTGTAGCGGCATCGAGCACTTTCACATACTCAGGCTCCTCCTTTAGTGCTGCACATGTCTGTCATGCAGCGGCATCGAGCACTTTCACATACTCAGGATCCTCCTTCAGTGCTGCACGTCTGTCATGCAGCGGCATCAAGCACTTTCACACACTCAGGTTTCTCCTTCAATGCTGCACATATCTGTCGTGCAGCGGCATCGAGCACTTTCACATACTAGTCTCAGGTTTCTCCTTCGCTGCTGCACATGTCTGTCATGCAGCGGCATCAAGCACTTTCATATACTCAGGTTCCTCCTTCGGTGCTGCAGGTCTGTCAAGCAGCGGCATCGAGCACTTTCACATGCTCAGGGTTCTCCTTCAGTGCTGCACTTGTCTGTCATGCAGCGGCATTGAGCACTTTCACACCCTCAGGTTTCTCCTTCGGTGCTGCACGTGTCTATCCTGCAGCAGCATTGAGCACTTTCACATACTCAGGTTTCTCCTTCCCGGCTGCACATGTCTGTCGTGCAGCGGCATCGAGCACTTTCACATACTCATGTTTCTCCTTCGCTGCTGCACATGTCTGTCGTGCAGCGGCATCGAGCACTTTCACATACTCATGTTTCTCCTTCGCTGCTGCACATGTTTGTCGTGCAGCGGCATTAAGCACTTTCACATGCTCAGGGTTCTCCTTCGGTGCTGCACATGTCTGTCGTGCAGCGGCATTGAGCACTTTCACATACTCAGGTTTCTCCTTGGGTGCTGCACATGTCTGTCGTGCAGCGGCATTGAGCACTTTCACATACTCAGGCTCCTCCTTTAGTGCTGCACATGTCTGTCATGCAGCGGCATCAAGCACTTTCACACACTCAGGTTTCTCCTTCAATGCTGCACATATCTGTCGTGCAGCGGCATCGAGCACTTTCACATACTAGTCTCAGGTTTCTCCTTCGCTGCTGCACATGTCTGTCATGCAGCGGCATCGAGCACTTTCATATACTCAGGTTCCTCCTTCGGCGCTGCAGGTCTGTCAAGCAGTGGCATCGAGCACTTTCACATGCTCAGGGTTCTCCTTCGGTGCTGCACATGTCTGTCATGCAGCGGCATTGAGCACTTTCACACCCTCAGGTTTCTCCTTCGGTGCTGCACGTGTCTATCCTGCAGCAGCATTGAGCACTTTCACATACTCAGGTTTCTCCTTCCCTGCTGCACATGTCTGTCGTGCAGCGGCATCAAGCATTTTCACACACTCAGGTTTCTCCTTTGCTGCTGCACATATCTGTCATGCAGCGGCATCGAGCACTTTCACACACTCAGGTTTCTCCTTTGCTGCTGCACATGTCTGTCATGCAGCGGCATTGAGCACTTTCACATGCTCAGGGTTCTCCTTCAGTGCTGCACATGTCTGTCGTGCCTCGGGATTGAGCACTTTCACATACTCAGGTTTCTCCTTCGGTGCTACACATGTCTGTCGTGCAGAGGCATTGAGCACTTTCATATGCTCAGGGTTCTCCTTCGGTGCTGCACATGTCTGTCGTGCAGCGCCATTGAGCAATTTCACATACTCAGGTTTCTCCTTTGCTGCTGCACATGTCTGCTGTGCAGCGGCATTGAGCACTTTCACACACTCAGGTTTCTCCTTCGGTGCTGCACATGTCTGTCGTGCAGCGGCACTGACCCCTCTGATATACTCAGGTTTCTCCTTCGCTGCTGCACATGTCTGTCGTGCAGCGGCATTGAGCACTTTCACATACTCAGGTTTCTCCTTCGGTGCTGCACATGTCTGTCCTGCAGCAGCATTGAGCACTTTCACATACTCAGGTTTCTCCTTTGCTGCTGCACATGCCTGTCGTGCAGCGGCATAGAGCACTTTCACATACTCAGGTTTCTCCTTCGGTGCTGCACATGTCTGTCCCGCAGCAGCATTGAGCACTTTCACATTCTCAGGTTTCTCCTTTGCTGCTGCACATGCCTGTCGTGCAGCGGCATAGAGCACTTTCACATACTCATGTTTCTCCTTCACTGATGCACATGTCTGTCGTGCAGCAGCATTGAGTACTTTCATACCCTCAGGTTTCTCCTTCGGTGCTGCACGTTGTAGTGTAGTTCCTATTATCCCAATAGGCTCTGCGCATTGGAATAATACCTTCAATAGTAAAGGCCTAGACCAGACGTTAACTAGGTCTACTACTGACGATATTAGACTTAAAGTTTTGGGTTTGCCAGCTAGCTCAGAGTTCACTAGAAACTTTCTCGAATGTTCAGGAAGGAATTAACTTCCCTGATTAGACAAGAAGGGATTTAGTTTCTGACAACCATAGAACATGACAACTTTGCTCTCCCCTAATCAAGAGTGTATCTCGAGAGTCGTGTGAACAAAAGGCAATTTATTTTACTCAGTCAGTACGTGCATTCTTAGTCTCATCAGAATGTAGAGAAAAGGAAGAGACGGGCGTGTTCAATAAAAAGGTGTTATTTATTGATCAGTCTCTTTTCTCATACAAGAGAAATGGATCGATATTATTGCAATACTTATAGTTAAGTAAAGTGCATACATTAAAAGCAGAAGTATAAAATAATACTGTAAAAACATTGATATGGTTTCTAAGCCATAAGATGTTTTAAAATGAATAAAATATATTATATACACATATACATTTGACTAAACGTACTCAACTGGTGTTTCTAAATACGCCTACCCCGTGTACCTGACCTAAGCCTAATACGTGGGCGGGAATAGAAAGTTACAGTTTAAGTTAAGTTTGTTTTTGCCAAGTGAATAACTAAAGAATTCTCTGCGAGGGGTTATTCAGTTCTGTACCTGGAATTAAGGATGAATGAGGGATGGTATCTCTCTCTCTGGTCTCGATATTCCAGGCTGCCTGCGAGGGCTACCCGGAAGCGCCGGTGCTGGATTTCTCGGCAGGAGAAAGCAGCGCGTCTCGTTCTCAGCGCGTCAGGAAGGCGGGGCTGTGCCAGCGGGGTCTGCTCTGCTCTGGGCTTCGGCAAGTATGGCTGCTCCGTCTCGTCACCACCGCGTGTGTTTGCATAGGGCAATATCGGTAATATTTATACCTTTAAGGTGCCGAGATTGACGTAAGGATGGACATAGATACGTCAATAAGGATGTCATACGACTTGCTCGTTAGCACATTCTTTTGCTGAAGTTCTCGGTGAAATCAAAACAATGGCCGCAGGGTTTTGCCCAGGTTGTCATAGGTTTGATTTGTTATGAGAACTCCGTATGCCTTATCAGGGGCTGGAGGAATATCGCTTGTCTAATTAGATCGCAAGCGTTATGACCTAATCAGAAAAAACGTTCCTGTGCCGTAGTGTGACTGCGTCAGATAACGGTATCTGCATCATGGGGGTTTTCTGCCTCATGGGCTGACTGCTAGTTAACTTGTTGGTTTGTTTAACCAGAATAGGGTCAGGAATAGGGGGATCGATTCAGAACCTATAGGAATACATCACACCCACTCCACGCTAACTATGGACATATTTACCAATCTATGCATAGTAAAACATACTATAGAGTATAGTGTATACCTTACCACCCCAAAATACAGAAATGCATCTTGAAATATTTCAAATATACGTAAAAAATTGCAATCGTATGTATTGTATGCACTCAAGCTGTAGAATAATGCCAAAGTAATCACGCATTTGTATACATTATTGCTGTTTGGTATATGAGAATCTACACATGAAATGGCTCTTAATACAGAAAAAAAGTTCGAGACCATTCCATCACACAATAAAATATTTATGAACATACCAGCGGGCAGCTAATGTCTATAAGCTATCTAAAATTTAGAAGCGGGCAGCTAATGTCTATAAGCTCTCTAAAATTTAGAAACCTTAGTTCTCTAAGAATAGTTCTTACTTTAAGCAGAAGATAGTGTCCCGAAAAATATGCAAAATATTTTGGGGCTGCTGAAAAATTGCTGTCCGTGAACTGGAGGTAAAATTGTTCATGTGACTTTATTTTTAAAGTTGAAGGCCGAATTCAGGGAACGCCGTGTGCGAGCTTGCTCAAAAGTCTCTATTTCTGCTCTGGTGAGAACATCATATCATTTAGGCTTTCGAAAAAGCTGTCAACAGCTTCCTGGGAAAGTTCCACTAACTCGGAAAAAGGTGTAACCATGCATTCGTGCGCATGATTGTCTCCATTGACATTCTGATTCGCATTGCTGACAGAAGGTCGTACCTGTTCGATGCTGCTTTCATCTTGAACTACACTACCCCTTAATCGTAGTGGTGAAGCTTCCACGAATGCCGTCATCAGGATTGGTAGCCTTTGAGGGCAGCACAAAGTGTGAACCTTGATCGGGCTCAACAATGTTTCTGCATCCATTGGCACATCCGATTGTAGTGTCAGACAGGTGTCTAACACGCATTCTTCTCCGCATAGCAGACACCTCAATACAGGTAAAACACATCTTTGCCACATTGGTCGAAATGATAGAAACCAAGTCATGTTCAGGTCTCTAAGCCGGGAGAGTCCCAGGATTTTTGATATCCGGTCCCGGTATCCAATGGCTAGGATTGTTTCTTCCCTTGTCGCTAGAGTTTGGTCTGTGACATGGGTTGCCATAACGAAAAATAAGGACCAAGAATAGGATTCCTGCAATTAGTCCCAAGATCAGGGGAAGTCCGCCAAAGATCGAATGGACGGAATCTGGAAAAATACCCAGTATGGCTTTGAATGGTGTTAATGCCATCGAAAATACTGTCTTAAATACCTTTGAGACCCCATTGGTATCAGAAATATTTAAGATTTCATTCAGGATTTCTGCGAAATGTAAGGGGGAATTAGTCGATAACAATGAATGTATCTCTGCAGTCGTCCTTGCGACTTGTAGATCATACGTTTCTTTTGATGACGTGAGCCTTGTAGGCGTCTGAAGAAGCACTGTTTTCATTCTGCTTAAAGTATCTATTCTAATAGAAGTAATTTTCAAGTTGGGCCATGCCCTTGCCTCCCTGTCTGGAAAGGAGCTGGGGAACAATGAGCGTCCACAGCACTTGACCTTCGCAGTCGTAGTTACGAGATAAGGAATCCCGGGCATAAGACTACAACATCTGCGATCTACAATTAGAATGTAACTCCCATTATAGAGTCTTTGAAAGAATGGTTCAATCTCTGTTGCAGGTGCGCCTTGCTGGTGACATGAAAGGTTGTATGAATTCCCTTCACAGGCTCCATGCAAACTAATTCCGTTACACAGAAGCGTGCCGCTTAGTGACATTGCACAATTATTGCCACTAAGAAACACTTTCTGTCCTTTATTACTGACACATGCATGTGAATAGGGCAGGTTCCATGTTGTTTTAATGTACCCCTTTCCCAATTTCTCGTACATGCCAGCCTGTATATATTTTTGGCAGTATTGAAACCTGAAGGTTGAGATTGGAATATTTATTATCCCATGTATTATCCATTCACTGACAGGTCGTTCTGACATTGTCACTGGTAATCTTTCGAGTTTTTCAATGCTCAAGATTGTATAATCAGCACCCTTTTGTGCCATACTGATTTGTCTATCAGTAAGGTTAAAGATTTGGAAGAGTGACGTTGTGTTGATTAAACGCCAAGGCACATAGCCTGAACGTAGATTTTGTAACGTCCAGCCAAGCTGTACAATAGAACGCAATTGAGACTGACCGTGTTGTAATAACAGTAAGTCTTGCGATAATATGTCGATTGCTGAAGACACAATGCTGTCCAAAGAAAAAATTCTGGAGGACAGAGTCATTAACCCATTGTCCACTACAGAAAGTGATTTTTCCAAATTAATACGGTCAATTTCCCGTATTCTCTCTGCTGTTTCAATTTGAGTAACCTTCCAGGCCTCATTGTATGCTGCATATACAGAGGCTGCTATGAAACGTTTCTGACGCTGTTTGCGTGGTCCCAAAATGAAATCACGCAAGTCAGCACCATCAGTAAGTAAAGTTAGGTGTTGCTTAATTTCTGTCAGTGTGGAAGTTTGTAGCCACTGAAGGCATAATTTGCCCACACTGTAGGTGGTTATTATCCCTGGGTGATGTCTTTGGGAATATCTAGGGTCTGGCCTGGTCATTTTGAACCCCTGTGTTTTGTTCAGGAATCTGTCTTGACAGTTATTAGTATCTGTGGGCCAGATCAACCACTGTTTCCAATCAGGATGTGTTCTGTTTAGGCTTAATACATAGTTTACGTCTATCTCTTCATCTATAGAGCTATTGCTGTACATTGTTGGTTTCGGAATAGACGGTTTATTTAAGTCTTTAATTTTGGCTAGGCCAAGACAGGTAGTTTGTTGAACAGTGTCATTTAAAAATATCATTTGTTCTGGGATCATGCAGGCTCTAAACAAAGATTGTATACCCTGTACTTGCCATTCTTTTGTGCCCCAAACACTTTTCAATTCAACATTTTTGTCCCAATAATCAAAACCAAAAGTATTCATTTGTTCAAAGAATGAGTCCGAATATATCAATTTTGTGTTTGTTATCATGGTCTTTGTCCCTGTCTTATTTGACAATTTGAAATATAATGTTTCAGCATTACTTATGTTAAAACCTGAAAAGTATGAGGATTTGTCATAGAAGGTTCTTGAGCTTCCTTTTGGAGGGGTTGCACAATGTTCCCATTGATTATAATTTAAAACATGTCTAGGTTGTGCAGATCTATGTAGAAAATGGTTACCATAGTGGTTATAACAGTACATACTATCATAATTTGTAGAACCCTGCAAATAATCATGTTTGGTAAATTTAGCAGACATTACTAAGTCAGACATCATATTATTAATGCTTTCGAAGTCCCAATCATCAGCAAATGAGCTTGGTTTTGCAAAGTCACTCAATGAGATCTTAATTTGGTGTGGATATTTCAGGATTTCGACCGGACCATAAATTTCATAGTCAGTGTTGTCCCAGGCTACCCCACCCGGTATCGGATTGGCTGTGAAGTTGACTGAAGAAAGTTCTCTTTTCTCGACGTGTGACGATGTGTGTGGTTTGAGGATCAAGTTGATTTTCTGACTTGCTGTGTCCATTTTAGCATATTTTCCCTCAATGAAGCGTCCCAAAGTAAGTACCATGATGAGCCAAAGTATGAGGATAAATGCACCAAAACCCACCCAAAATTCTATCCATGGAGAAATCAGATATGTTTCTTTCAGTTGTTTCAAAAGTTCTTTAGCTTTATCTTTAAAGGTTTTTGATGATGTCTGTGTCTTTGATTCACTGAAGCCTTCAGAGGAATCATCGAAGTTTATGAAGTAGCCGGATGCAGTTCTGTCAATTGTTCCAATTACTTCAGGATTACTGTTTCCTGCATTTTCGCCTGGTACTTCATTATAGATTGGTGTGTCTCTGCTAAAAGTTTTTATTTGGGTTTTCAGAGGTCTGAGTTCTTTTGCATTGTTGCATAGTCCTTGTTGTTCTTCTGTAGGCGTTTCGAATGTGATGAGCCTCTTCGTTAGGACCTCTGTACTGGTAGCAAACCTTGGTGTTCGGCTACTTATTGGGAGTCCACTTGGCCTACTGTTTGTTATCGGCCACATGATTGTGGTTTTACCAGGTCGATGGATACAACTCGGTTCTCCTTTTTACCAGCAAGTGGCGGTAGTACAACAGATCTTGTCCCGTTGATAGACAAGACAGGAACTGCTTTCCTGTAAGAAGGCCCAAATTCCTTCTTTACCGCGATCTTTTCCCTGACTAGATCCCCGACTTTTGGAATCCAGACAGGTCTTGCTGGGACAGGTGGTGGTTCTTCAGTGGTTGTTGGCTGTTGTTTCAACTTTATGTTGCTCAGGTCTTTTCTTGTTTTGTTTAAGTCCTGCAAAATAGCCAAACGGTCTTTGATATCAAAGCTTTTTTCTTTCACCACTGAAGTCTGACTATCAATGTCAGAGATCAACATCCTAGTTCCAAATAATAATTCGTACGCACTGAATCCCTTCAGAGAATTTCTTGGCAAGTTATTTAGACTACGTTGGACACTTATTAGATGCTTGACCCGCCCAGCTCCCGAACCTAATATCCTTTCCGTTATAGATTGCTTTATGCCTTGGTTTTTTCTTTACACCATCCCGTATCCCTCAGGAAGGAAGTGAGAAGATTCCCGCTGTGCTATGCTCATTTGGCCATGTTTCCCATCAGGCTGGAGGGCTAGAGTGAAAACAATGGTCAAACGTAGCATGCTCTTAGCGTATATGCCATTTAGACTCGCAAATCTTTGTATAACAGTCCAGACGTCAGCCGAGTGCTGGTGATCTACATTATAAGTGGAAACTAGCCTGTATATGTTAATCGCAAGCCTTCCTTTTTACTCTTGATTTTTTCTGGAGTAAAACGGCGAGGTATTAAACTGTTTCTCTCCCCACTGCGATCTCTGTTGCAGTTTGGGCAGTTTTTTACAAACATGGTGTGACGCAGGCTCATGCCTGGCCACCAGTACCGTGATTGTAATTCTTCCAGAGAATCTTTTAGTTTGAGGTGTCTGAGACCCTCGCCCATATGTGCGTCTGCGCTTAACAAGTTTCTCCTGTCCATGTTTGGAATCACTCTATCCCCCACTCCAGGGATTCGGGCAAAAGGGACGGAGTTTGCATTGATTATGTATGTATAATTGAGTGGATAGTTGATCGGTAGCGCTGAGCAGTCGCCTTTTGATGACGTTTTCACCGCCAGCACTGTTTCACCGTCAATGTATTTTAATGTACGCTTTTTTCGAACTACGGGAGCCGATTTAGTTGCTGCCGCTGTGGCTGTCTCAGCCAATGAATTCCCTGCAACGTGAACGCCATCACGCTGATGACTCAGTGAGTGTGTCACGTGAGCCTTTGGTAGCTTTTTTTGTAAAAGAGCTATTTGTTCCCAGAGCAGTTTCTGCTTTATTGGTGCATCTGTGTCATCTTTGTAACCGTTTTGAATCCATGTCTGCAAATCCTTGTTATATGATTTGACGCAGTAATATGAATCTGACACTATAAGTGTCGGGAATTCGCGATCCGCATTATCTAGCACCATTTTCAATGCTAGTATTTCAGTTTGTTGTTCTGAATTAGTTTCTACTGAGTGTGTTTTTGTTAATAGAGGTTTTAGTTTACCTCCGCGCCACACTTCTTTTGTAATCCCACATGTGGGGTTGTATGCCTGTTCTCCCCAAACTGGGGGTTGAGCATGTCCGTCTGTATATATTACACAGGCGTAATGTCGTAAAGGCAGAATGTCGATTGGCAGAGGGTATGTTTTTTCATATTCTAGATTTTTTAATTCTTCTAGTTGCTTGGAGTATGGCAAATTTTTCTAGAAAATTGTCAGCCAGGCTATACTTGATAATTCATATCCTAAGAACAGGACTGTCAGATGGGCAATTCTGGATTTTTTAAAGTTGAATTTGTAACCCTCTGCTGCGAACCCAAGTATTATGGTGTTCACTCTCTTCAAGTGAGTCTCCAAGTCATCATCTGTTAAGTAAATGTCGTTGACATAAGATAATGCTTCATCATCATATATTTGTAGTAATTCTGTTACTCTCGCTGAGAATACTCCCGGGCTGTTCTTGTACCCCTGGGCTAACCGACAGAATTGTTTTTGAGTGCCATTTATTGAGAACGCAGACAAATATCTGCTCTCTGGTGCTATGTTTTGACAAAAGAATCCATTAGAGATGTCTAATGTTGTTTTGTATTTTTTGCGCACTATGTTATTCATTAGTGCAGCACTATGCGAATTTTGTACTGCAAAAGTTTTGCAACATGTGTTAAGGTGTCGGTAATCCAAAACTAGACGATATGAATTGTCTGGTTTGGAGACCGGAAACAAAGGGTTGTTCATTTGTGAGGTGCAAGTTTCAATCACCCCCTGGTATTCTAGCTGATCTAGTATTTCTTTTACCTGTTTTTTCGCTTCTTGCTTAATTGGGTACTGCCTTTGTGCAGTAGGTTGTGATTTTAACTGGATTTTGTGAGGAGGAGAGTCCTCATCCCATCCCACGTGATTTTTATATAAAGCAGGGGCTAGAGCCACTGCCCATTTTCTAGCAAGTGTGTATTTTTTATGAATTGGGATATGATTTGAGAAGGCAGGCATAATTACTTCTTCGCCATGAGGGCAATCCCTGACAAACTCTGGTGGCCAGTCTTTTTCAGCTAGAAGGATATCATAGCCCTTGGAGAGATTATCCCAAAATAGTCCCCTTATTTTTCTAGTCTTATCTCCCTCCATACGTAATGTTATTTCGTATATTTTGTGAGGTTTGCTAACTCTGGTGTCCGCAGTTTCCACTTGAAGATATTCATTCGTGTCCACTGTCTCCAGATGATTCATAAGTACTTTGCGAGCTATGCTCACTTCTGCTGCGCTGTCTAGCATTGTCTGAGCCCATTCCCCGTTTTTCAGTTGTGTCCTCAGAATTCTCGGCATTGTTAACTATTTTAATGCTGGCTACCTTCTTCTTTGGAAATTGTAATTTCTTTTTTAGCTGAGCAGGTTCCTTGTCTTTGGACTTGGCGTGCTCTTCTCTTTGTTCTGATCGTCCTCTTCTTTCCGATTTCTGCGAGGAAGTCTGAAAAGATTGAGAGGGACGTGTATCAATGTCTTGATATCTATCAGGCTTTTTTATATTATCCCTATTTCTAAGGTTATATCTTTTCCCAGAGGGGTCACTCTGCGGTGACCTGTGTCTTTGGTTCGGAGATTTCTCTCTTCGCCTAGGAGACCTTCCTCTGGCCTGGAATTTCTTTTCTTTGGGATTGGATTGTTTGTTTCCATCCCAGCTCTTTTTCTGTGATGTTGAATTATTATTAAAAAATATTTTTTCAGGACTTTCAATCAGTTGTGGTTTTACTGGTATTCCACCTAAACTATCTCTACCTAGTTCCTCATAGGATTTTTCTATGATTCTGGCTATTTCAGCTGGTTGGTCTGCTATATCTGTCTCCTTTAACCTCTGGCGGATCGCCACGTTTGCTGCTTCTCCCTTTATGTTGGCTAATAATATAGCCGAGACCTGCTTGAAGTCTTTTAGTAATTTCATACCAAGAGTTAAAGCGGGCTCTGGACCATATTCGTCCTGAATTTGTTTTAGCACCTCTGGTATTACCGAAATAGATGGAACACCGTGCGTTTTTGTGTAGATGGAAGCAAAGGCTGTACCCCAAGTGTCACAGTCCTCAATGTGTGGTGCGATTCCCATTGGAAGACAGATAGTCAGAATCCTGTGCTTTTCTAGCGGGGTGGTGTCTGGAAACACCGCCTCTATTTGGATGATTTTCTGCGCTAGCCAGAATGGTATTTGTTCCCGTTTAGCCGGTACTTTACCTAGGCAGGACTGGATGTTCTGTGGTGTAATTTTATTTGTGTTCCCCTGGTGAGGGGTCAGCTGTGGGAGTTTAATCGCTGGCTGAATTGTTGAAGTCCGCATCACATACTGGGACTAATTGTCTATGTATTTTTATCAATTGTTTTATCTGTGTTAACAGGTTGGCTGCAGACATCCCGTCGATGTCTGGATGTGGTGTGTATCCGGCTAGGACCGGCCACGTTGCTCCTGGTCTACCTAAAGGACCGAGCCTGGTGATGTGATTATTATGTTTTAGGGCGCCATCAAATAAGAGCAAATGCTCTTGAAATTTGAGTGGTACTTCCACCTCCTCGAAAGGAGTGTACGTTTCAGGAGGTTCCTCTATTTTGTAATAGTGGAAGTACTTTGTTACAGGATTTGCTGCTGGAAAATTTATCCATGAATAGTATACCTCTGTCTGCCGATATTCGTGTGCCTCAATTACGAATATGACTGTACCACCTCTAGGTGTCAGTCCATTTTCTATAAGTTTTATGGTTATAGATTTCCTTTTAATGACCGGGATGAGTATTATATCCTGGTCTGCTTCCTGCATGGTAGCATCAGCTGCTGCGAGTTCAGTTGCTAATCTAACTGCCTCTCTTTCTTCATCACTGTCTCCCATTTTACCGACAGGATGGTTATTTTGTTTGTTTGCAGATCAGGTTTCTTATGGAAACAAAGATTAGATGCACAATATTTTGGAACAGTGTATCCTTCAACGTTGACTATACCAAGAACCATACATAGGAGTTCCCTCCTGCGAGGTCTGGCGGATATAACCTTTTACCCACTCCAGACGTCTTTGGAGTATTATGGGAGAAAGGGGTCTGAGTGAGAAAGCACGACTGAGTTACTTTAAATGTCTTACGTTAGTTTTATCGCCCTTTCCAAACGCGTTGGGCGCCATGTAGTGTAGTTCCTATTATCCCAATAGGCTCTGCGCATTGGAATAATACCTTCAATAGTAAAGGCCTAGACCAGATGTTAACTAGGTCTACTACTGATGATATTAGACTTAAAGTTTTGGGTTTGCCAGCTAGCTCAGAGTTCACTAGAAACTTTCTCGAATGTTCAGGAAGGAATTAACTTCCCTGATTAGACAAGAAGGGATTTAGTTTCTGACAACCATAGAACATGACAACTTTGCTCTCCCCTAATCAAGAGTGTATCTCGAGAGTCGTGTGAACAAAAGGCAATTTATTTTACTCAGTCAGTACGTGCATTCTTAGTCTCATCAGAATGTAGAGAAAAGGAAGAGACGGGCGTGTTCAATAAAAAGGTGTTATTTATTGATCAGTCTCTTTTCTCATACAAGAGAAATGGATCGATATTATTGCAATACTTATAGTTAAGTAAAGTGCATACATTAAAAGCAGAAGTATAAAATAATACTGTAAAAACATTGATATGGTTTCTAAGCCATAAGATGTTTTAAAATGAATAAAATATATTATATACACATATACATTTGACTAAATGTACTCAACTGGTGTTTCTAAATACGCCTACCCCGTGTACCTGACCTAAGCCTAATACGTGGGCGGGAATAGAAAGTTACAGTTTAAGTTAAGTTTGTTTTTGCCAAGTGAATAACTAAAGAATTCTCTGCGAGGGGTTATTCAGTTCTGTACCTGGAAATAAGGATGAATGAGGGATGGTATCTCTCTCTCTGGTCTCGATATTCCAGGCTGCCTGCGAGGGCTACCCGGAAGCGCCGGTGCTGGATTTCTCGGCAGGAGAAAGCAGCGCGTCTCGTTCTCAGCGCGTCAGGAAGGCGGGGCTGTGCCAGCGGGGTCTGCTCTGCTCTGGGCTTCGGCAAGTATGGCTGCTCCGTCTCGTCACCACCGCGTGTGTTTGCATAGGGCAATATCGGTAATATTTATACCTTTAAGGTGCCGAGATTGACGTAAGGATGGACATAGATACGTCAATAAGGATGTCATACGACTTGCTCGTTAGCACATTCTTTTGCTGAAGTTCTCGGTGAAATCAAAACAATGGCCGCAGGGTTTTGCCCAGGTTGTCATAGGTTTGATTTGTTATGAGAACTCCGTATGCCTTATCAGGGGCTGGAGGAATATCGCTTGTCTAATTAGATCGCAAGCGTTATGACCTAATCAGATAACACGTTCCTGTGCCGTAGTGTGACTGCGTCAGATAACGGTATCTGCATCATGGGGGTTTTCTGCCTCATGGGCTGACTACTAGTTAACTTGTTGGTTTGTTTAACCAGAATAGGGTCAGGAATAGGGGGATCGATTCAGAACCTATAGGAATACATCACAACGTGTCTATCCTGCAGCAGCATTGAGCACTTTCACATGCTCAGGGTTCTCCTTCGGCGCTGCACATGTCTGTCGTGCAGCACTATTGAGCAATTTCACATACTCAGGTTTCTCCTTTGCTGCTGCACATGTCTGCCGTGCAGCGGCCTTGAGCACTTTCACACACTCAGGTTTCTCCTTCGGTGCTGCACAAGTCTGTCGTGCAGCGGCACTGAGCCCTCTGATATACTCGGGTTTCTCCTTCGCTGCTGCACATGTCTGTCGTGCAGCGGCATTGAGCACTTTCACATACTCAGGTTTCTCCTTCGGTGCTGCACATGTCTGTCCTGCAGCAGCATTGAGCACTTTCACGTACTCAGGTTTCTCCTTTGCTGCTGCACATGCCTGTCGTGCAGCAGCATAGAGCACTTTCACATACTCAGGTTTCTCCTTCGGTGCTGCACATGTCTGTCCTGCAGCAGCATTGAGCATTTTCACATTCTCAGGTTTCTCCTTTGCTGCTGCACATGTCTGTCGTGCAGCGGCATTGAGCACTTTCACACCCTCAGGTTTCTCCTTCGGTGCTGCACGTGTCTATTCTGCAGCAGCATTGAGCACTTTCACATACTCAGGTTTCTCCTTCCCTGCTGCATATGTCTGTCGTGCAGCGGCATCGAGCACTTTCACATACTCATGTTTCTCCTTCGCTGCTGCACATGTCTGTCGTGCAGCGGCATCGAGCACTTTCACATACTCATGTTTCTCCTTCGCTACTGCACATGTTTGTCGTGCAGCGGCATTGAGCACTTTCACATGCTCAGGGTTCTCCTTCGGTGCTGCACATGTCTGTCGTGCAGCGGCATCAAGCATTTTCACACACTCAGGTTTCTCCTTTGCTGCTGCACATGTCTGTCGTGCAGCGGCGTCGAGCACTTTCACACACTCAGGTTTCTCCTTCGCTGCTGCACATGTCGGTCATGCAGCGGCATTGAGCACTTTCACATGCTCAGGGTTCTCCTTCAGTGCTGCACATGTCTGTCGTGCCGCGGCATTGAGCACTTTCACATACTCAGGTTTCTCCTTCGGTGCTGCACATGTCTGTCGTGCAGCGGCATTGAGCACTTTCACATGCTCAGGGTTCTCCTTCAGTGCTGCACATGTCTGTCGTGCCGCGGCATTGAGCACTTTCACATACTCAGGTTTCTCCTTCGGTGCTGCACATGTCTGTCGTGCAGCGGCATTGAGCACTTTCACATGCTCAGGGTTCTCCTTCGGTGCTGCACATGTCTGTCGTGCAGCGGCATTGAGCACTTTCACATGCTCAGGGTTCTCCTTCGGTGCTGCACATGTCTGTCGTGCAGCGTCATTGAGCAATTTCACATACTCATGTTTCTCCTTCGGTGCTGCACATGTCTGTCGTGCATATTTACAACAAGGGGTGGTGATGGACAGAGTCTCTGAATTAAGCAGAATACTCTCACCCAGTCAAGAGATCAGGGCTAGATCCAACACCGTTTTTTAGCTCATTGCACCATCCCAGTTTCAGAACCTGGCTGTATGCAAATTAGTCTGTCCCTGGCCCAGTGCATCATGGGAACAGGGCAGACCAGACTACAAAAGCCAATTCTTACACTGGGAAGGAAACAAGCTTCCGGGGACCGGTTTCTGGCATTACAGCCGTCTTCGGCCCGGCTTGCTTGAATCCTGATGGTGCAATGAGCAAGAGACTCACATCTGAGTATACCCTTCCACGCTTAGGGTGGACAAAATTATTTACAACAAGGGGTGGTGATGGACAGAGTCTCTGAATTAAGCAGAATACTCTCACCCAGTCAAGAGATCAGGGCTAGATCCAACACCGTTTTTTAGCTCATTGCACCCCCTTTTCTGTATCATGTCTGTCGTGCAGCGGCACTGAGCCCTCTGATATACTCAGGTTTCTCCTTCTTTGCTGCGCCTGCCTATCATTCTGTTGCTTCGAGCAGGGGTGGACACTGGAGCATGGGTTCGCCTCTGATTTAACGGGAGCGCTCAGCTGCTGGTACTGAGGTTTTTCTTTTGTTTACAGTCCCCAGGCCAGGGCAATGGTGCTCAGCATTGTAGCCACACAGCCTCTTCCTCAGGGGTGTGTACAGCTCTGGAGAGCAGCTCGGGGCCGAGCACGCCTTGGAATGATCCGTAGCCAGCGCAGAGGCAGCTCCGAGGCGATGACACTGGTGATGTATTGATGCAGAGCCCTTTTGTTACTAAACCCACTCCTATAATTAACTTTTGAGGGCATTCTGTATGCAGAAAAGCTCCTAATCTGATCAAATACCTCCCTCATAGTAATGTTATCATTTTTTCTACATTTTCCAATTCTGCTCTGCACCGGTAGAGACTCATATTTCACTTTCACCCTTAATGCAGTAATATGTGCCCCTTTAAAGAAAAATATATGCCAAACAGCTTTCAAACATTTGAAGGCCTATGCTGCCACCTAGCGTTCGCATTAAATATTGCAGCATATAATATGACGAAATTCGCGTGGTCTCAATGTCAAAGTGCGGATGACGGCTTTTCGTGCACTTCCTCGTGAAAGTGTCAGGGTTTACCAGCACTTTGTCCCTAGAGAAACTGTGAGACCTGCGGGAAGGAGCGACGAACACTGCTGCAGCCACATTCTGACGGCTGTGTAATGCTGCCACCTTAAGGAAGGTCTGTGCAGGAGGGTAGCCCAGATGGGGGTCTTGGAGGCTGCATGAAGCTCTCTGAAGAGCAGCTGGTTGGCCTCTGGGACCCAGCGGAGGGTCTCTGAGGGTGAAACAGGAGTTGTTTTTGGATCTTGCTGGAGTTACCTGTAGTGTTCTGCTGTAGGCCTGGCTAAGAGGGCACAAAGACTAGCCGGACACTGAAGTTCACATAGTGGCCAGAATCTAAGTGAAGCCACGCCCGGAGCCACGGGCTCTTTATTCATGTAACTCACACTGGCTTGGCGTACGCCAGTCCAGCCCACTACCTCTTACGTTCAGAGGTTTCCAACCAGGATATCCCTTGCGTTACAGGGAGAGTGGTATCTCCCGTACATTAGCAACATCACATGCCTCCATTACCAGATGATAATAACAATTAACCAAAACTTCAATAATATGAAAATAAAACAATAGGAAACACTCAGAGTTCACAAGTTACAGTTCATGGGCTCGATTCACAAAAGTAATCTGAGACAAAATCCTAACTTTATGACTTTCGGTATTCACAAAAGGCCTTTAGTAGTAGTAGTAAAGTTAGGATTCCTATCACTAAGGGCCCGATTCACAGAATGAACTTAAGACTAAATCCTAAACTTACTACTATTTAGTATTCACAGATGCACTTCCTACTTTCGGGATTCACAGAGTGAATTTACTACTTTCGGGATTCACAGAATTAACTTACTACTTAAAAAGTCACACATCTAACCTGGGCTTCCATTGAAATTCGAATTGCATATTATCAACCCCATTATCGCCGCTTTATCGGCAGTTTCCTGCCGGTAAAGCGGCGATAAACTACCGCAGCTTCCTTGATAATATGGCCCATTGTTCTTGAATCCAAGGATCATCTTTGAGGCATTGTGATAATATTACATAGTAAGGCCTCACAGCCAGACCACATAATATTCCACGTTCCAGCTCCCAATTCCCCCTCAGGAAGGTAGTATTGCTGTGCACCCCAAAACTCATCATCCTCACCTTCGTAGATCCACAGCTTGCCCACTGTCGTCCTCAATCTACCTTCAAAGATGTTCAGAGAACCCCATATGACACGTGGGTGTCCCCATCATTTTATTAGACACCCCAAGTTGACCTTCAGACCTTCAGAGATCACAAAGCAGGTTGCTTCAAACCTAACTGTATCCCGCAGACCAAGGCCCCCAAAGTTTTAAAAATGGTTTGATGAAACCTGTATGAGTACCCATAAGGAACTCATGCAGGAACTCAAGCAAAAACCTAGGGTAGCCTCACGGGTTAAGAATGCAAGGAGGGCATACAAGCTTACAGTGGAAAGGCGGAAAAGGCAATTAAGGGAGATGGCGTGGGAGGAGCTTAGTCATGCCAGTGTTCTGTCCAACAGTTCTAGATTCTGGTCTGTTGTAAACAGCCCAATGTTTGACGAATCTCCGCTCTGGTGTAACAGCATCTTCTTCTTGGTGGTGTCATCCCTACGGAAAATTCAGCCTTTGCCCGATTTAGGTTGATTGACAGCCCGAAGCTACCTCTGCAACCGGACTCACTGAGCAAGGTAAAAGTGAACCGGCTATCAGAATTTCCCATTGACCACAATGTCAAATGTCTGCAGTATGTAATGCATTTATTGTCTAATGCTTTATAGAATCTTCAGTTATATATATGATACAAAGTTCAATTTGGTGTTTAAATTTATATAAAAAATAAGCTCTATTTGTATAAATTGACATTGGATCTCCTTCTAGTCGTGTCAATTACTTATGCACCATAATGGTAGTGGAAATGCTTAACGCATAATTCTCCAGTAACTCCTGATAGCTCTTTGCCACACTACCAGGACTGAGCTAAGGATTATTGTTCTTGAATCCAAGGATCATCTTTGAGGCGTTGTGATAATATTACATAGTAAGGCCTCACAGCCAATATTCCACGTTCCAGCTCCCAATTCCCCCTCAGGAAGGTAGTATTGGTGTGCACCCCGAAACTCATCATGCTGTATGTGAAATCCAGTATGGCTTTCATGGACCCTCAGCCTGCTCCAGTCCTCCAAGCTGGTCCACACACTTCTGTAGCAGCCCCTTCAAGACCCTCTTTAGGACAATAGCCACCTTCACCAGGCCCTCAAAATAACTCAGATACCCTCGACTGACCCTCAGACACTCCTGCACACTATCAGAGACCCTCAGGTCTTCCTCACCTTCGTAGATCCACAGCTTGCCCACTGTCGTCCTCAATCTACCTTCAAAGATGTTCAGAGAACCCCATATGAAATGTGGGTTTCCCATCATTTTATTAGACACCCCAAGTTGACCTTCAGAGATACCCTTGGGCCCTAAGACACCAGCAGTAGGGCATCAGTGACCCTCAAACATCCTGTAGAAATATTTGTTCTGTCTTGCGGCATTCGGCCCACTCTTAGATACCTTACGCCCATGTTAGACGGACCGGGAGGGTCGGCCGAGGATAAGGGGAGAGGTCTCCGGGGAGAGCCGTCTCCAGTGAATCGTACAGACAAGTAACTTCCCCCCCACAGACGGACACCACACAATGATAAAGTTCAACGATACTTTATAGACAATTCTTCAAGTACGGTAGAATGGTACAAGGAGGTCTGGACTCAGGGGTCCCCTCTATTCTGGTCTCTGTTTGGGAAAAGGGTAGCGGGACAGTCTTGTTACCAAAAAGATGGAAAATAGCTCTCAATCCTCGAGCTCGGTGGTGTAGATGAACGGGCCGCGGCGGAGCCAGCAGGTCCCGAGATGGATGAAGGAAGACGACGGTCCGCGGCAGAGCCAGCAGGTCCCGATGAAGGTGGTGGTTACAAACGGTCCGCGGCCACGCCAGCAGGTCCCGACGATGATGAAGGATAGGGTGGTTCCCAAAGCCGCGGCAGCGCCAGCAGGCAAGACGAGGGTGCACAAGACAGAGCTACGGCAGCGCCAGTAGTCCGTCAAGGATGAGTTCTTCTTTGCGTCTCTCGACTCCAAGATACAACTCCCGTCCTGCTCTGGAGCTGCCCCAGTTATAGGGCTGGTGTGCTTTGATGTCCGGACCCTCGCACTTGGAGGTCGGGAGGTCCGGGATGAGGGGGTTCAGACACCCAGCAGGGGGGTGGAGCCAGCGCCCGGGGAGGCGATGGGCGAGCGGCACTTGGCGGGGGAGAGCCATCGACACCTCCTGCTCCCATTGACTGACCAAGTAGCCCGCTCACCTCCTGGGTGGATGTTGGTGCCGGAATGTCTGAGGCCTGGCCAGGCCCAGGGTTGAGGTCGATCGGGGGCCAGGCGGCCTCGTGGTGGAGTGTCCAAGATGGCGCCCAGGATGGGCGCGCAGGCCGGTAGTGGGTCGGCCTACGCGGTCAACAGGTTCGAGTGTAGGGGTCCCTGCGGGGCCGGTGGACGTGCAATGGTGGTGTGTGGTACCTGCGTGGCTGGTTCGGGCCTGGTTGGGCCGGGGGAGAGCGGCCCTTCATGTGGCCTGTCCAACATGCGTCCCCCCCAGCTGAAGGCGGGGAGAGTTACCCATTCTCTTGGGGACTCTTCTCGTCGAGGCGGAAGAACCGGGACAGGCCATCTGCGTTGGCGTGATCGGGCCCAGGCCGATGTTCAACTGTGAAGTCCATCCCTTGTAGGGAGATGGACCAGCGTAGTAACTTCGGGTTTTCCCCCCGCATCTGCATCAGCCACTGCAGGGGTCGGTGGTCGGTCTGTACCCGAAAGGGTGTGCCAAAAAGGTAGGGCCGGAGCTTCTTGAGGGCCCATACCACCGCGAAGGCCTCCCTCTCTATGGTGCTCCAGCGTTGTTCCCGTGGTAGGAGTCGCCGGCTGATGAAGGCCACCGGCTGGTCATGGCCTTCGGTGTTCACTTGGGACAGGACTGCCCCAATGCCATGGTCGGAGGCATCCGTCTGGACGATGAACTCCCGGCTGTAGTCGGGGGCCTGGAGCACAGGGGCGGAGCACATGGCGGCTTTCAATTGTTCAAATGCAGCTTGACACTCTGGGGTCCAGTTGACTTTCTGGGGCTGATTTTTTGACGTGAGCTCTGTGAGGGGCCTCACGATAGTACCATAGTCTTTCACGAACCTTCGGTAATAGCCCGTGAGGCCCAGGAAGGCTCGTACATCGGTCTGGGTAGTGGGGGGCTGCCAGGACTGGATGGCGGCAATTTTTAGCTGCAGAGGGGCCACCAGGCCGCTTCCCACCTGGTGCCCGAGGTAGGTTACAGACCCTTGCCCAATTTGACATTTGCTGGCCTTGATCGTGAGGCCAGCTTGCTGAAGGGCGTGCAGTACTGCTCGGAGGTGGTGGAGGTGCTCGGACCACTGGTTGCTGTATACAGCGATGTCGTCTAAGTAGGCGGCGCTGAATCCTTCGAGCCCCGCCAGGACCTGATTGACGAGCCGTTGGAACGTTGCTGGGGCATTCTTCATGCCGAAGGGCATGACTGTGAAATGGTAATGGCCATCGGGCGTGGAAAAGGCAGAACGTTCTTGTGCCCGGGGTGTGAGGCCGATTTGCCAGTAGCCCGCCGTCAGGTCGAAGATACTGAGGTAGCGGGCAGCTCCCATGCGGTCGATTAGTTCATCTGCCCGGGGGATGGGATGTGCGTCTGTCCTGGTGACCGCATTCAAGCCCCGGTAGTCGACGCAGAACCGGAGTTCTGGTGTGGTGCCGGGGGCAGCTGCTTTGGGGACCAGTACTACAGGGCTGGCCCAGGGGCTGTCTGAGGGCTCGATGACCCCGAGCGTGAGCATTTTGGCTACTTCCTCCTGGATGCAGGCCCGTACCCGATCTGGCACGCGGTAGGCCCGGTGGCGGATAGGGGGGCTGTCCCCCGTGTCCACATCGTGCGTACACCAGGAAGTGACACCTGGGGTGAGGGAGAACAGGCTGGCGAATTGTGACAGGAGAACTTGGCACTCCTGGTGTTGCTCTCGGGTGAGGGCCTCTGAGAGTCGGACCCCATCTACGGAACCGTCTTTCTCCCGCGTTCGTAGGAGGTCCGGGAGGGGCTCGGAGTCCTCTTCAGCCCCATTGTCTGTGGCCATCAGGAGGCTGAGTTCTGTCCGTACAAAGTGCGGTTTCAGTCTGTTAGCGTGGAGGACCCGGAGGGGGTTCCGGGAAGATTCCAAGTCGATGAGATAGGTAGCCGGACCCTTGCGCTCGACCACTTTGAAGGGCCCTGTCCACTTATCTTGTAGGGCGCAGGGTTCGGTGGGGGACATCACCCATACCTGTTGCCCAGGTTCAAATTCGATGGAGGAGGCATTCCGGTCATACCACCTTTTCATGTCCTCCTGACTGGCCTCTAGGTTGGCTTTTGCTAGTTCTCGGAATCGCCGGGTCTGGTTGCGGAGTGTTAGGAGGTAGCGGAAAACATCTGGTGGGTTCTTTAGAGGGGGCATCTCCCAGCCTTCCTTAACTAGGCTGAGCGGCCCGCGCACGGGGTGTCCATATAGCAGTTCAAATGGGCTGAAGCCCAGGGACTTCTGGGGAACCTCTCGATATGCGAAGAGAAGGCACGGCAACAGTACATCCCACTGGCGACGGAGGGGCTCTTCCAACCCCCCGATCATCCCTTTGAGCGTGCGGTTGAACCGCTCAACGAGTCCGTTTCCTTGAGGGTGATAGGGGGTCGTGAACCGGTAGGTAACCCCGCACTGTTGCCAGAGAGATTTCATATATTTCGAAATAAAGTTCGTGCCTCTGTCACTGACGACCTCCCGGGGGAAGCCCACCCGGGAGAAGATCCCCATCAGAGCCCGGCCGACTACCGGGGCTGTCACAGTCCGCAGGGGAACAGCCTCCGGGTAGCGGGTGGCGTGGTCCACTAGCACCAGGATGAATCGATGGCCTTGTTTTGTGCGCGGGTCCAGGGGCCCTACGATATCGATTCCGACCCTCTCGAACGGGGTGGTGACCACGGGAAAAGGTTGCAGGGGGGCTTTCAGTTTGCGGCCGCTCTTCCCACTGGCTTGGCACGTGGGGCAAGATCGGCAATGCTGGTGTACATTGTCCCTCATTTTGGGCCAGAAGAAGTGGGTCACCAGGCGGCTATAGGTTTTGTCTTGACCCAAGTGTCCTGCCAGGGGGACATCGTGGGCCAGGTTTAGCAGAAAGTCTCTAAAACGGAGGGGTACCACTAGGACTCGGCTGGCCCCCAGCTCCGCGATTCTTTGCTCACTGTACAGCAGATCATTGTCCCAGTAGACCCAGTGAGTTCCGGAGGTATCCCCTGCGCTTTGGGCTAGCGCTTGCTGGCGGAGTCCCTCGAGGGAGGGACAGGTCTTTTGTTCTTCGCGAAATTGTTCTTGCGTGGGCCCCCCCTCTTGAGGCCACTGGTCGAGGTTAGCGAGGTCTGGAGGTTGAGCTGGTTCGGGGGGGACGTCACGGTCGGTGGTTTCGGCGGGGGCGACCGGAGGCGGTGGCGCCGGCCATTCGAGTTCCTCTGGGCGGGTGTTGGCACGGGCGGTCATGGACCGGGTGGTGACGCACGCCCAGTCCGGGACGCCCAGCATCCCCAGGTGCTCTTTTCGTTCGACTGCTGCCCATGGAGAGCTTTCCAGGTCATTACCCAGGAGGCAGTCTACGGGGGCATCATCTCGGACCGTCACCTTTAACATGCCGGAGACCCCTCCCCATTCGAAGGGGACGCAGGCCATCCGACACAGACTTTCTGAGTTATCGGCTGAACGTACAGGGCAGAGAATGTTTGGTAAGTATTGTTCGGGGGTCACCAGGTGACAGCGGACGGCTGTTACACTGGCCCCAGTGTCACGAAGGGCTTCAGCCCGGCGTCCATTGATGCCCACCCATTGGCTGTACTTCTGGGTATTAGCGGGTAGGGGGACCCGCGGGACCATGTCTCTCCCCCCTAGGCAGGCGAGAGCCATGGCGGCTGGCTCCCATTCTTGGTGTTCCTGTTCATATTCTTCTTGTTCCTCTGAGATCCGTTCCTCCCCCAGAGCAGCAGCGGCTACTTGGCGGGGTCTTGGGCTCTGGTACTGGGGGCAGTTTGGGTCGTTTGCATAGTGTCCGACTCGTTGACATCGATGGCAGGTAACATTGGCTCGATGTCCCGGTCGCGCTGGGGTGCTGCCCCGGTTGGCCGGGGGGGTGGGGCTGGTAGTGGGGGTGACCGGAGCGTTGCTTCTTCCGCGTCCTTGGCCTCCACCTCCTCGGGGACGGTGCTGACCATTGTTGTTCCGGTTCTGTTCGGAGGACCCATTTCGACTCACTCTGGTGATCTCCCACCGGTCTGCTTCGGCTGCGAGCTGCCGGGGATCCGTTAACTTGCTGTCGAGGAGGTGCTGGCGAAGTTCAATGAAGCAATTGTTCGACAGATGCTCCCATACCATAAGATTGAACAGTTGTTCGTAGGTTGTGACCTTGCTTCCTTTGATCCAGCCCTCGAAGGCTCGGCTAAAGTAATTGACATAGTCCACCCAAGTTGTACCTGGGATGCGGGTGCAGTCTCGGAACCTCTGACGGTACATCTCGGGTGTGAGGCCATAGCGGGTGAGGAGTGCAGCTTTCATATGGTCATAGGAGGTCATCTGCTGGTCCGGGAGTTGCAGCAGGGCGTCGCGGCCCTCATTGAGGAATCTCCCCCACAGACCGGCCCCCCAATCGCTTCTATCGATCCGGTGTGCAGTCATAGCGATTTCATAGGCCTTAAACCATTGCTGGATGTCGTCCTCTCGGAAGTATTCTCGAACGACATCCTTGGGGATGTGTACCTTCTTCTCTGTTGCCCCTGGAGTGTGGGGTTGCTCGGGCACCCCTGTTTCTTTATTCTGTTTGCGTAGGTCGATTTCAGCTAATTTCCGCTCATGTTCATATGCCAGTTTCTTTTCCTCGAGCTCCCTTTGTCTCTGTTTCTCCTCTCTTTCTTCTCGGAGACGCAGGTGCTCTAAGTTGATTTTCTGTTCGGCCAACTTTAGTTCAACGTCCATTTTGAGCCGGGCCATTTCCAGCTCGTGTAGTCGGGTTCTTTCTCGTTCCTGGATCTCGTCTGGCGAGAGACCCGTTCTTCGTTCTTCAGGGGCCATGGGGGTTTGTGCTGCGATGTCTTGATCGGGGGTTCCGGCAGCCCCGGTTTCTGCCCAAGATTCCAGGGCCTGCTTAAAGTCATCTTTGGTATTTAGTCCGGTGGTAGCGATACCTAATTCGATACAGAACTGTTTAAGTTCACGATGGCTGTACTCGCCCAATTTCTCCATCTGGAATTTCTCCGTTGATCCGCTGTCTTTAGTTGACATCGTGATTCGCCGTGGGGTGAGCTACTCTCTGTACGGTTTATGCGGTGATTCGGATCCCGTCGCTGGCCACCAATGTTAGACGGACCGGGAGGGTCGGCCGAGGATAAGGGGAGAGGTCTCCGGGGAGAGCCGTCTCCAGTGAATCGTACAGACAAGTAACTTCCCCCCCACAGACGGACACCACACAATGATAAAGTTCAACGATACTTTATAGACAATTCTTCAAGTACGGTAGAATGGTACAAGGAGGTCTGGACTCAGGGGTCCCCTCTATTCTGGTCTCTGTTTGGGAAAAGGGTAGCGGGACAGTCTTGTTACCAAAAAGATGGAAAATAGCTCTCAATCCTCGAGCTCGGTGGTGTAGATGAACGGGCCGCGGCGGAGCCAGCAGGTCCCGAGATGGATGAAGGAAGACGACGGTCCGCGGCAGAGCCAGCAGGTCCCGATGAAGGTGGTGGTTACAAACGGTCCGCGGCCACGCCAGCAGGTCCCGACGATGATGAAGGATAGGGTGGTTCCCAAAGCCGCGGCAGCGCCAGCAGGCAAGACGAGGGTGCACAAGACAGAGCTACGGCAGCGCCAGTAGTCCGTCAAGGATGAGTTCTTCTTTGCGTCTCTCGACTCCAAGATACAACTCCCGTCCTGCTCTGGAGCTGCCCCAGTTATAGGGCTGGTGTGCTTTGATGTCCGGACCCTCGCACTTGGAGGTCGGGAGGTCCGGGATGAGGGGGTTCAGACACCCAGCAGGGGGGTGGAGCCAGCGCCCGGGGAGGCGATGGGCGAGCGGCACTTGGCGGGGGAGAGCCATCGACACCTCCTGCTCCCATTGACTGACCAAGTAGCCCGCTCACCTCCTGGGTGGATGTTGGTGCCGGAATGTCTGAGGCCTGGCCAGGCCCAGGGTTGAGGTCGATCGGGGGCCAGGCGGCCTCGTGGTGGAGTGTCCAAGATGGCGCCCAGGATGGGCGCGCAGGCCGGTAGTGGGTCGGCCTACGCGGTCAACAGGTTCGAGTGTAGGGGTCCCTGCGGGGCCGGTGGACGTTCAATGGTGGTGTGTGGTACCTGCGTGGCTGGTTCGGGCCTGGTTGGGCCGGGGGAGAGCGGCCCTTCATGTGGCCTGTCCAACAGCCCACCTTCCATTTAATTGCATCAGCCATCACTGATCCTCAGTGCACCCTCAGAAGCTCTAAATCTGACCCAGCATTCAAGCCCCCTTACTTGACTTTTAGTTAACTCTCCGAGGCCCTTTCTGACCATTAGACACTCATTGCTGTCAATGAGTCAATAGCCCCTCTGGTTGTGCCTCCTCTGCTTGTTTCTTGCTCTGTTTTGCATTTTCTGCACTCCATTTTGCCTTTTTCTGCACTCTGTTTCGCCTTTTTCTACTCGTTTTTCTATTCTCCGTTTTGCATTATCTGCTTATGTTTTGGCCCTCTGTTTTCCTTCCTTTTCCGCTAGTTTTTCTGCCTTCCGTTTTGCTTTTGCTGCTTGTTTGTCCTGTCCTCTGTTTGGCCTTTTTTGCTCATTTTTTTGCCCTCTGTTGTGCCTTCTTCTGCTCTGTTTGCCTTTTATGCTAATTTTTCTGCCCTCTATTTTGCCTTTTCTACTCACTTGATCTTCTGCCCTCTGTTTTGCCTTTTTTTCACATGTCTTCCCTCTTCCCGCCATTTCCTCTGGCTTTTACGACTGATACCTCACACCCCAGCCTCCAGATACCCCCCTGGAGCACAGTACCACGCTTTACAAATGCTGATTGGTTTAATCAGATGTTCCTAAGAGACTATCAGCCTGCCTTCAGTCCTTCCCAGCAGTCAGCCACTAGAGCCCTCACTCTACCTTAAGACACCCTATACCATTGTCACAAACCAACAAAAGGCCCAGCTTACCCCTTTGACAGCTTGAATTGGTGTGTCTTCGCCGTATGTTGGCAGGGTATGCCCAGATGTTGGTCCCTTGCTCACTTTTCCACTGGATTCAAGCTAGCCTGGCCGATGAGGGGTGTAACCCAGAAACCGGTTCAGGATGCTTGTTTCCAGTCCATGGAAGACCAGGCTTGGAAGTTCGGGCTGGACTGTTCCCATGAGGCACAGGGTCAAGCTAAGGAATTATAATGGATTCAACGCAGATCTGTGATTGGTGGTGAGTCTCTGAAAAGTTTCAGCACTCCGTCCATCGTCTCCTTGTGTTTGCATTGTTCAGACATTTGGGACCAGATTTATCATAGTGGTAAATTGCCCTTGCGTCACACAATGTAACTCAAGAGCAACGCAACACTAAAGGTAGATTTACCAAGCAACGCAAGGCCACCTTGCGTGTCCATGCAGTCCTTCGTAAATCTTGGAGTAACGCAAGACAGCACAAGTTACTGCCTTGTGTTACTCTGCCCTAGGGAGATGTTTCATGAGTGGAGAATGGGTGCTCCCACACATTCACCTATAGATTTTGGGGCATTCTCATATGTACCATTAGTGGTAGACCTAGGAATGCGTCAAAATGCTACACCTTCCTAAGGGAAGCGTAACAAGGAGAAATAACTTTATTTGTCCTTTTTTAGGTCAAGGACCGTAGGCTGCGCTTGCGCAGTCTCGGTCAGAGATTTAATGTTTTCTAGATGGGGCTTGAACCCTCCCCTCTTCTCCATTGGCTGGCTTCCTAAACGGAGGCCAGCCATCTGTTCAAGCCCCGTCTTTTTCCGATTCGGGGGTGTCTTTTTTAGCTTCTTTCTTGTTTTCTTTCTCTCCTTTTCCCATTGGCTGGAATTTTACCTTCTAGCCAATGGGAAGAGGAGAGAAAGAAAACCACGCCCGAATGCGAAAATGGCTTTGATTTCCCGAAGCCATTTCTGCCCCACCGCCGCCGGAAGAAGTCAAGAAGCTGCCGAGTCCTCCGGTGAGTGCCGTGATTGTGCCCGTGTTCTTTTCCCTCATTGTGCGTCTGCCCCCTCACTGTGCTTGTTCTCTTTTCCTTCACAGTGCCCGTGTTCTTTTCCCTCGTTGTGCGTCTGCCCCCTCGCTGTGCTTGTTCTCTTTTCCTTCACAGGCGGTAGATATCTACCTCACACCTCTTCACAACCCTCCTGAGCTGCACACATTGACCCCATTCGTCCTCATTGCTCATCTCCATATCTTCCGCTGTGATTTGCAGAAATGTATTGCTTTTCTCCTCCCTACCATCAACAAAGGCCGTGGGCCCATATTTTCTTCAGGAGGGCTCGGGTACGTGTTTTTTGGTCACAGCAGATAAATTCCTCTGTGTTTCTCTCACCCCGGGAAACCAGACTAGCAGGTTGCGGTTCATCGTGCATTTTTTTGGGCAGAGCACGTGTTTCTTTTGAATCTCAGGCATGCACTTCTGTAAGATATGGCAAGAAAGGGCATTTGGCCTGTTTCCCACCCCCAGGGTCCCCCCAGCTCTCAGTTTCACTTGCTGTGTTTGTGAGATGCATTACTCGAGTCCCAGTGTGACTGCCACGAGGGGGCTGTCTCTTGGCCTGCAGAAGTCTTTTCACGTGGGTATGTTAGCATGGTGTTTCTTTAGGTAACTCTGCATTGGAGGCACTGGAGTGGCACTCACACTTACAGAGTGTAGTTGTACCCCAGTTGTTACCAGTAGGTTTTCGGTGTTTGTCTTTTGAGGCCTGATGTAAGAGTTAATTTTCAGGTGCGGTGGCATGCGCCAACAGAGACTGATGGATTACCGGTTGCCTTGGAGATGAATCCATGCCTCGGCTCTTGATGGATTGTAGCTGCGGTCACCTCAGTGGTGCCCCGACCACAGGATGTGGCGTGGTCTGCAGGCTGGGGGGTCTTACAAGAGCAAACCACCTTCAGGATGTCGGCTTCTGCGTGTACGCACATGTGCCTCCCGTTACACTGTATTTCTTTGTACTCCTGAGAGAATAGCAAATATGCACTGTGGTGCTTATTAAAATAATGTAAACAAGGAAAACTGTGAAGGGAAGCCCGGCGCCTCAGTGCTGTGGCCCTGGGGTACTGTAAAATCCCAACAGAGGTACGGCCATTGGGATATTCGACTATCCTGTAATGGATTCCCCCAAAAAACACACAACATCTTTAGACCCGATGCTTCTTCCTTGGGAGGCCAAAAATATGATGGACGGGAATGCCGAAGCCAACATTTCCTTACAAGTAGGAATTCCTCCGAGGAGTATTCCATTCCATCGTTTTATCTTGTCCATGCCTCAACAGAGAAGGACCAGCTACATGCACTTCTCTGAGAATGCAAGTAGTTCAGTCAACTTTTGCGTTACATTGGACCACTTTAGGTGGGTGCTGCGAGCACGGGGCCCATGTGTGTGCTAACCCAGTGCACGCTTGAGTTGATTATGGTGGCAAATTATAGGCCTGTTTAGTGCACTGGGGAATCTTATGTCCAACGCCGTAGGTCTGGTCTGCTTATTCTGAAATGTTATAACAAAGGTACTTGGTCTAGCTTATTTATCGTGAAAAGCATCTGTCAAAGCCAGTAAGCCTTTACAGGCTTGCTGTGACGTACAGGAATTGTTTTACACATTATATAGAGGTATTTTGTTACATGTAATCTCACAGATTACAATGACAGGGAAGGTTTGTTGATGTCGACTACCCACCACGACAAACCTTTGTTGTGAGGCCCTGTTAGAGTGGTTTGTTTCTTGCAGTCTATATTATTATTAGTTTACATATTTTAAATTGTATTAATGTATGCACGATCGTTGCTAGTTTTGTATACCTGAATCGGCCTTTGTTGGGCAAGATGTAAAGCCAACTTGTCCCTGCTTGTCATCCCGTTTTTTCTGTGCCTCTGTTCCCCCGGTTTTTCTGTGCCTCTGTTCCCTGCTTGTTATCCTGGTTTTTCTGTGCCTCTGTTCCCTGCTTGTCTTCCCGGTTTTTCTGTGCCTCTGTGTGTGCGTGGCTCTGTCTGTGTGTGCGTGGCTCTGTCTGTGTGTGCGTGGCTCTGTGTGTGTGTGTGGCTCTGCCTGTGTGTATGCGTGGCTCTGCCTGTGTGTGTGTGCGTGGCTCTGTCTGTGTGTGTGTGCGCGGCTCTGTCTGTGTGTGTGTGCGCGGCTCTGTCTGTGGGTGTGTGCGCGGCTCTGTCTGTGTGTGTGTGCACGGCTCTGTGTGTGTGTGTGCGTGGCTCTGTCTGTGTGTGTGCGTGGCTCTGTCTGTGTGTGTGCGCGGTTCTGTCTGTGTGTGTGTGCGCGGCTCTGTCTGTGTGTGTGCGCGGCTCTGTCTGTGTGTGTGTGCGCGCGGCTCTGTCTGTGTGTGTGTGCGTGGCTCTGTCTGTGTGTGTGTGTGCGTGGCTCTGTATTTGTGTGTGGGTGGCTTTGTGTCTGTGGCTTTGTGTGTGGGTGCAAATGCAATAGGTCTCGCATTCGCGAGCGATTAAGCTAATGGCATTGTAAATGACAATGCCATTTATTTATATGTTTTAAAAACAAAAACATAAATAAAAATAATATCATGAGCAATGCCAATAGCTTTAACTGTAACAATGCCGAGACCATTGCATTGTAAATGCTTGTTTCTCCCTCTTCCTGAGTGTGCTACATTCTGCAGCATACACAAAAAGAGGAAAAAGCCTCCGAGAATTGTTTACAATTCAGCCTGGAATGCAGGAACCCTTGCACAATGGTGCCTGCCTTTGCGCAAAGCAGCACATTGTGCATATAAGCGACAGGAATGCACCATATACTGTTAAATGTGGCATATTCCTGCCCCCTCCCTTTCACGCAGTGCAGGACAGCAAGGTGTCGTGCTGTGTTGCGTGAAAGTTTGATAACTCTGGCCCCTGGTATTTAAGCAACCAAAGTAAGGTCTCAGATACCACTGCTGAGCCCTCAGATGCCTGTAGCAGACTCTTAAGAGTACGAGGCCATCCCCTGCTAGAATCTCTGAAAGCCACTGAGCCACTCTTAAACGCTCTCAATGAGCACTCCATGGCCTTTGGGGTTCCCTCAGACACGCCCAGCATACCCACATGAGACACGTGGCCCGTCATCATTCACAGCCAGTCATGGAAGCGCTCAGTGTGACCTTAGGTAATGTAATGTTGCAAATGTATGGGAGATACCGCTCTCCACATGACACAGGGGATATCCTGGTTGGGATCCCCTGAACGTAAGTGGTAATGGGCTGGACCAGCGTACCCCAAGCCAACGTGAGTTATGTGAATAAAGTGCTTGGGGCTCCGGGGTGGCTTCAGTTAGATTTTGGCCACTACGTGAACTTCAGTGTCCTGCTAGTCTTGTGCTCTCTTAGAAAGGTGTACCGCAGAACACTACACTGGTGGGTGGTCACGCACCATGCCGCATCACCTTTACCCCCGGACCGCCACGCAGTCGCCACTGCTGTATCTGCAGTGCCGTGTCCCCTCAGCGAAAGGCCTCATTTGAGGCTTCATCGCCCTGCCGAATCTCTGCCTCCAGCTACAGCGCGGACAGCAGTTCAGCAGTTTGATTCTGCCTGAGCTGTAAGCGCCCGCACAACTCATCGCACGCGCACGTGTGGTCTTCCCCTGCGACCGCGCATGGCGCCGTTACTGCCAAAATCACTGCTGAGCCCCTCCCAGAGCCGCAACCACTACAGCACATCGGGCACGAAGGGCACGCCAGGCTTCCCCGCCGCCCAATACAAAGTGCCTCGCTCTGCCCTGCACCACTGGACGTGGAAACAACGATAACCGGCACTCACCGCAGCACTCCACCGAGGCCGACCCAGAAACGGCGACGCGCTCAAGGACCTATAGTGGCCCCACGTGGCATCCCTGCCACTGCACACCACTGCTGCCCACACCTTCTTAGATGGTTGCCAACCCACACAAGGCTGGCTAAATACAGCTCACTCCCAGAGCCTTGTCTGCCAGGAAGAGCTTCATTCAACCCTGCACCTTGCAACACCCTCTGCTAAAAGGCCCACTGAGCCTTACACTGTCTTCTCCGCCAGGCTCTTCTCCCCCCTTTTGTGAGGTCGCCCAAGGTCACAGCCAGCCCCGTCGCACATCCAAGCCTGCTACCCAGCACCACAAGCCATAAGTGCTGTCTACTGTGGACTTACGCAGTGTTCTTTGCGAGGCAAAGACTCACCATCATGGCGTCGATCTGACTGCTGGAACCGTTCACTATTACAAGCCCCCCTCCATCCCAAGCGGTGCGCTGGAAGGTGTGGGTTGAGCACCTAGAGACCTACTTTAAAGCTTCAGAGGTCCCAGCCCCGTGGAGAAGGCCCATGCTCCTCCATCTGTGTGGGGCTGACGTCCATAAGATTGCCAAGACGGTGTGTGAAGCCGAACCCCCGAGGAACTACGCCACCATGCGTGATGCTATCACAGCTCATTTCGAGCCCTACGCCAACCCTGACTATGAACGTTTCCTCCTCTGCCAGGCTTGTCGACAACCAGATGAGTCGATGGATATCTTCTATGGATGACAGAAAGAGTTGGCGAGCACCTGCACCCTCCCGGACGAGGATGACGAAGTCTGGGCCCAGCTCATCTAAGGATGCGCGTCATCAAAACTGCACGAACGCGTCCTGCAAGAAAACAACATACCCATGAGAGACACCCTGACGTTGGGGCATTCCAAAGAGCTGTCTAAGGCCAGAGCGGCCCACATGGACCCCAAACCTGCTGTGCCTATCAAAGAAGAACCCGTCAACGCTATACGCATGGAAGCACAAGAGAGCAGACCAAAGGTCACCAAATCAGTCCCACACTCCTCCAAACAAAGCCAGCGGAGTCACCCGTGTGGGTGGTGTGGATGCCCATACCCAGATGAAGGAACCTGCCCTGCCAACGGCAAGGCCTGCAGTGCATGCGGAAAGCTGAACCACTTCTAAAAACTGTGTCGCTCATCACAGAGAAAACAGCCCAAGGGCCCACAGAAGCAAGTACGTGCACTCAAACCATTCCCCGATAGCTCCTCCAACAGCGAGATGGACGAAGATGACGCAGCCACAGTCCACGTGGTAAGGATTTTGAATGCACTCACAGCCACCCAGCAGGCGGCACTGAATTGCAAGTTTAGAGTGCAAGACCACCCCTTAGCTGCGCTCATTGACACTGAGCCGCCATTAACCTCATGGCCGCCAGTAGATTGTCAGTAAAGCTGTCAGGGGTGATCCTTTCCCACCTTATTCTGCTTCCTCTATAGGTGCAATATTAGCATTAGTAAGATGGGTCATGGACCTTCCTTTGTTTACAGCACGAATATTAAGATCCAGTGTCAACGGGTTATGATCACTAAAACAATTATTTGTTGCAGTTAATGTGCCTAGTGACGACAACAATGAAGAGGAGACCAAAATATAATCAATTATACTTTGCCTGCCATGACCAACATACGTAGGTACGGGAGGTATCCTATCCAACTGTACAGGGCAGATTCGGTTATGGGTTGATAAAAAACTTTCTAAAAAGGTGCCGGAAGAGGTGTGTTCGAAATGAGTTAACCCCTGGGGGCCATACTCTTCTTCCAGCCTTACTAAACAATTGGTAGGGCAAACGTGAATGTTAAAATCTCCCTGGACCAATATGTTGTAGTGAGTTTCAGTGCTATCAGTATAATTGTCCAAAAGGCAGTAAGAGCTCTCAGGTGCTCTAGTTCATCACTTCTAGTGAATGAGCGGGTGCTGACTTGGATGGGCGGCAGGTAAGTACAAATCAAACAGAAACAGTTCCCGCGCTGCGGGGAGGGAGGCTGCACTATAAGCGTGTTGGCCACGCCTCCCCCTCACTCGCGGCAGCTGGTGAAGGTAGAGGTGCACTCTGGGGTTTGAAGTCCCCCCAGAGGGTCCAGGTCGGTGTGTGGTGCGCGGCACTGCCCCTGGGACCCTCATCCCACCAGGAGTTCCTTTGGTGCGTGACGCTGCTCCAGCGGGTGCTGACTTGTTTGGGCAGCAGGTAAGTACAGAGCAAACAGAAACAGCCATTTTATCTTTGTTCTCCATGTCTCTTTCTTTATTCACCATGTGGCCACCACCACTTTGTGGAAGCAGTGTGTGTGTGTGTGTGTCTGATTAGTAATCATTTCATACCACTTTAAAAGCCTTTTGATAGGTGTATAGGAGTATTGAGTGTTATGACTATGATGACCCTTAAGGACCCCATGTTATTTTTATTCACTTTTTGTTTTTTTAAATATATTTTTCCTGTTATATTTTGTGGTTGTGGCTGATTTTAGTAGTCTGTAGTTCATGGGTGTTGATGTTAAATGTTTTCTATTTTTGCCTGCCTCCTGCTATGAAATGAAATGAAATCCAGTATTTGTAAAGTGCACAATTACCCGAGGGTGTCAAGGCCCTGGGGGCAGTCGGGAAGATTAAGCGAACAATTGCCCAGAGTTCCATAGTGCTGGGCTAACCTGCCGTTGGCGCCGGGGATCGAACCGTGAACCTCGTGGTCCAGAGTCAGGCACCCTGGCCGCTGCACCACAACTCCACAGTGAGCCCCATGGACCTTTGAGGAAAACTAGGTTTTTTTAAATTATTATAATCAGTTTTTCCTACCTCCTGCTGCCTCCTTTAGGGTGCCCAGGGACACTGGAGGGAAACCAGGGCCCAGATGTGTCATTATTTGAAGTAGCGCAATTCAGCAAGACAACTTAATGCACTGTGTCAAATGTAGAGGGCACGCGCCATATCTATCAAGGTATGCGGTCTTCCTGTGCTGTTGCGCTGTGTGCTGCCTAGCATCAACACAGGCACCCTTGCGCCATGGTGCAATGGTGTCTGCATTGCAGGCAGGACTGTTTTTGTACAGGAAGGGACACCTTCCTCCACCAAAACAAGCCTTAGAAAGAGAAAACAACGAATATATTTCTCCTCATTGGCCCGCTCTTAGGAAGGCATACAAATTTGAAGCATTTCCAGGTGTGCCAGTCTTTATAAATTTAGGAATGTGCCAAAAAGCATGGGTGGGTGGGTGGGAACACCCACACTCCACACTCCACATATGTAATGTCCCCCAATGCAGAATAATGCAAGGCAGCACCATGCACTGCCTTATGTTACTCCAAATTTACCAAGCAACGCATGGCCATGCAAGGTGGCCTTGCATGACTTGGTAAATCTGACTTAAGGAATGCGTTGCCCTTGCGTCACCTTGTGAGATTCAAGAGCAACGTAATCCCTTGATATATCTGGCACCAGGTATCTTTATGATAAGTTAATTCATTTATTTAATATTGTTATAAGATGATGATGATGACTCGTATTTCAATAAGAATCGCAAAGTCTCACTATCTTCCTTCTTATTTGTTATTGCCTGCAGTTGGAGAAGAGGATAATGAGACAGAAAGAAGTCTGAGAATTAGCTGAAACCAGAGTCCTCTCTGCGCAGTGCACCTGCTTGTGCTGATGACCAGCAATACAAGAAGTTACGAACATGGTCCCAAGGAACAAAGGGGAATATTATCAAGGGGGTTTATCTCCGCTTTTTCGGCTTTAAAAGCCAAGAAATCGGAGATAAAATGATCTCCCTATTACCTAGCTGTCGCTAACACCAGTTAGCGACAGCTAGTAGGAGATAGCGGCCATCTTGGGCCCCACTTTGCATGTCAGTGATATTTATCACTAATGACATGCAAAGTGGGCGTGCCAAGATGTTAGCGACTGGAAACAGTCGCTAACATCGCTATCTCCTATTACCAACTTTTGGAGATATTCGCGCTAAGCGCGAATATCTCCAAAAGCTAACACCTGCCCTGAGCAGTTCTTAGCCATGTTATCCAATGGGAGGTGGATAACATGGCTAAGAGAATTAGCTTGGTAATGCATGAATATCGCTGACTTTTCAGCGATATTCATGCATTGCGGCCGTTTTTTATCGCATTTGCAATAAACCTTGGTAATACCAAGGTTTATCTGCGATAAAATCGCCGCAGCTCAGCGGTAAATTTTTGTCTCTAACCAAGCAATAGCGATAATTATCGCTATTGCTTGGTCATATGCCCCAAAGCCCCTGCCAAGAAAGGGGCCAGTGAGAAGCATCTTGCCACTACTGGCAGCTAGCACTCACTACTTTCCAACAACGCAGTGTACATGCTGCACCCTCTTCTGCGCATGCAGACTCTGGGAGGAGGATAATCCCTAATTCAGCATTGGTACCACCACAACAAAAGCCAAAACTGATGTGTCTGAATGCTCCAATGACTGTATTCATGGTCGGGCACTGTGAGTCGGAAATCAAATTGTCCCAGCAGCAAACAAAATCTTCCCAGGAAACTCAACAGCTACACGTAACCTTTCAGAGGTAGGATCAGAGCAGGAAGTTGAGTTTGTTGCAAAGCTGACTTTTGTGACTGCTCTTCCATCAGATACATCGTCCCTATATATCTGACTTTCGTGCAGTGCAAACCAGAAAGACACCTTGCTGCACTGAGTGAAAGAGGGAGGGCAGGAATGTGCCATATCTCTGAGGATATGGTGCATTCCTGTCCTTTTCCCCTGTGCTGGCGCACAATTAGCAGCCCAGTCCCAACACAGGCACCCTTGCATCTTGGTGCAGGGATGCCTGTGTTGTAGGCAGGATTGTTTTTTGTGCAGAAAGAAACACCTTCCAGCACAAAAGCAATCTTTAGAGGCATTTTCCTCTTTTTTCGTGTGCTGCAAGTTGCAGCCACATGCAGCACACATAGAAGGAGGAAGAAATGAAGAGAAAAAAAAGATATTTCTCCTAGTTTTGCCTCACCTGGGAAAGCAGAATATTTTTTTGCATTCTCAGGTCTACCACTAATGATAAACTTTGAAATGGTGCCTAAATCCATGGGTGGATGTGTGGGAACACTTCACCCATGGAATGCCTCCCTGGGGCACAGTCATGTAACACAGCGATTTGCTGTTGTTTATTTATTTATTTTCGGATTTATAGAGCGCACAGCTGCCCCAGCGACGAGGCGTCCCAGCGCTATCAGAAACCCCAAGGACCAGAGCCAGTTAGTGAATACCAGCAGATATGCTATTGTGGAGAAGTGTGGCTCAGGGGTTAGAGGCAGCAGACCCGGAAGCTGAGATCGGTCCTGGACCAGGGTTCAATTCCCCGCCTCGGCGGGGTCTTGGGCTAAAAATTCCACGGACTCGATAATTCTCGCCCCGGTGCCTCCTCGACTCACGGGTTCACACTCTGCGACTCTGGGCAATAGCTTGCTTAATCTCCACAACGGCCCCTCGCGGTGGGATGCCTGACTTTCACCTTGTGGATACCCTGCTATCTCACAGGGGAATACCAGGAAGGGTTCCCTAAGCAAGCGCCGGGACACCCACTGCGGGTAGCTGTGCGCTATATAAGCTCAACTACATTTACATTTACATTTACAGGGAAAAAGACAGGTTTTTTGGTTTTGTTGTATTTACTTTATTTCGACATCTTGTCATAAACGTTCCACTCCAACGTGCACATTACGGCTTTATATAATACAATGAAATACATAAATGAATCCAGACCCGAATAACATCAATAAAAACTGGCCAACTATATTATTTGAAAAATGGCCATATACAAAATATCCATACAAATGAAACATTTACAGTTAACACATTAAATTATATCCATGTAAGCCTTCACTCTTCAGAATCGCCCAGCAGCATTACATGTTGGTGGCTATAGATGATGTGTACAGTAGAACAGGAAGATGCTGCAGCATAGAGCATTAAGTTGCACTGTGTAAACCACCATTCATCAGATACTAAGGGTTTCATAACCTCATAAAATCATTGTATAAATCAACTGTCATTCACCCTCTGGGCCCTACTCCTGTTGCCCCACATTTGACCCAGGAATTTGGCCACCACACGCGCAAACAGTGGTCTGGCATCAGACTTCAGGATTTTCAGTGCAGTCCTATAGTTGTTGGTTCCCAACTACTTACAGATCTGAGTCAGCCTGTTTTTCCTCGGCGATGCATACAGCGGGCAAGGGCATATACATGGGCTAAAGTTTCTTGATATTTTTTACAACCAGGGCAACTACGTGAAGGCTCAGTGCCGCTGTTCCATTTTCCAGTGAAATCATGTATGGGCAGGGTGCTAAACCGGAACTGGATATATAACTTCCTGTCCCTTGGGAGTTCTATGAGTTTTAAATAGCCTTTCAGGGAGTAAACCAGTTTATGGGCCATAAAGTCTAAGATAAGCTTCCCCCATGCCCTACTGCTATATACCCCTGGGTTACCACTCCCAATTGGATTCCTTTCATTTGCATTTCTGGGAGAGCAAAGAGGGGTCACTGACTTTCCAGATACCCTCCAACCCAATAGCCATACGCAAATTCTTGACGCGTCTTAGCCAGCTGATTTCATTAGCAGTATCCCTGCATTTTACATTCTCCAAAGCACAGGCATATGGCAATATTTCAGGGGTCGACTTAACCCTTAACCAGAACAGCAGGGGACGCAGTTTCGCTTTGATGATGATGGAATGTCTGCCCATGTTCAACATGAGGGGAGGCAGAGGGGTACTCTGGGGTAACATTCCTAGGCTCCTAAGGATTTTCGGTCTGAGCTACTAAGCTCCTCTAATTGCTCCAAGCCCCATAGTTCTGCCTCATCCATCACAGAACTCACCACTTTAGCATCATACACTTGCACGGCCACCCCAACTGGCTTGGTGTGAGATAAACAATGTACTTTTCACAAGACCCCAATCAACTGCTTATGTTCCAAAACTATCTTTGATATATGACGGTTCCATGACAAGTTATACGACAGCTTTAGGCCTAGATAATCAAAGTCACTGACTCTCTCAAGCAGTGTTCCCCAAGAGAGGGACATCCCCAATAGGTTTTATGGGGGTTCAGGGCCATAAACTTGCTTTTACTTATGTTTATTACTAAAGCGTTGGCATCACAGAATTCTTCAAAGTGATTAAAAAGCCGCTGTAGCCCTCCCAGTGTTTTACTATCTCCCCCCCCCCCAGCATGGGAGCATCAGTCGGATTTATTGTAAGGAAATGTACAACATTGTTAATACATAGAGAACAGCGTTGGAGCCAGGACACAGCCTTGGTGCATGTCCCTGTTAACGGGGATTGGGTTGGTAAGCTGACCTTGAGAGCCCCAATGTATCCTGGATAAATTTCCTTCATGCAGACTGATCAAGATGATTACAATTAACTCTGGCATACCTATGTTCCTAAGGGTTTGCCACAGTTTCTGTCTCGAAACTAGGTAAAATGCTGTCTTAAGATACAGGAAAGCACCATACAACCTACCCTTTCCAATTGTTACTGTTTAAAGAAAGCGGAACACCTGATCAACGGTCCTTGTTTTGGCTCTAAAACCTGCTTGGAATGGGGATAGGACTTCATTTTCTTTAACAATGCCTGCATGTTATGCAAGAGGGCCCTACTAAAAACTTTCTGAATCGAGTCAATTAGACTAATTGGCCTATAATTTCAAGGGTGGGACTTATCACCTTTCAGAAACCGTGGCACAACTTCTGTTCCTCTCCATGATCCTGGGATGGGGGCACCATCAGCTATGGCATTACATAACGCATGCATGTATTGTGTCCAACCTAGGGTATCCCAAAGAAGAAGATCACCAGGTATCCCATCGGGTCCCGGTGATCAGGACAATTTTTAACACACCCACTCTTTTCTCTACATTCATCACTCACATACCAGCTCCACTGTATTTCAGGTGTTGTAGCACACCTTGATGGCACTCGGCCATCGAGGTGGCCCCGATGATGAAGCATGTCACCGACCAGGTCGGTGAGTGAGGGGTTACTAAAAAACAAAGAAGGACTCTCTTCTTTTTGAAACCGAATCATCTCGCCGAAATCGCTCTGCTGAGCATTTTTTCAGGTGTTACTCCTTCTTTTTGTTAATTTGGAGTTCAGAAAGGGCCATCATTTTGGAATCAGTGCCCTGAACCTACTAGGAAGACTAGGAACCTAGGAGTCATGTTTGAAATCAGTTGAATTTTGCAGGCCAGTGTAATCCCGGGACCTCCTTGTGCTTCTTCCTCCTAAAGGTCCTACGCAAAATTCTCTCATTCATTCCCCTAGATCTCCGCAAACTGTGGTAATAGCATTGATTCTTTTGAGAATCGACTACTGCAATGTGCTTTTTCTAAGAACTAATAAAAGCTGATTACTAAAACTCCTATCCATGCAAAACACTGCACCGTGGGTTCTATTAAACATCCCAAAATATCATCCTATCTCAAACAGTATAAGCGAGCTTCATTGGCTTCCAGCCCAAAAATGGATCGAATTTAAAGCTCTGTGTTTGCTGCACACGGCACTTTATGGAGGGGGTGCATTGAACCTACAACAACTTTTTCACAGGCACATGCCGCACCATGACCTCTTATCAGCTAATAAAGGACTTGTTCAGGTCCCAAAAATCCGGAGAACCAGATGGGGGGGAAGAACCCTCTCTTATGGGGCAGCAGAACTATGGAACTCGTTGCCGAGCGAAATTAGGTTGCAAGCAAGCCGACACCTGTTTAGGAGAATGCTTAAAACATGGCTGTTTTAGACTAAGTGAATTTAATCAGGTTCTCTCTGCAAAGTCATCTAGTTTCATTACAGCCCAGCGTCAAGACGCCACAGCATTAGCAGTGCTCTATAACTGCTTTACTTACTTACTTACTCTTGTTGGTGGGCCATGAGATCTTCATGTGTGTTGCTACATTAAAATGAGAGCCTAAGCGCTCGAAAAAGAGGCTATGAGCATTTGTTACTTCCAACCTCCCTTCCTGGGTTGCCTTTAATGCTGCAACTTCTGCTGTACAGGCCATCAGCTCCTTCTGCCTATTCTTAAGCTTATCTTGATCGGCAGCTTTTTTGTGCCACTTAAGGTGGTGCATATGGTTTGTTGGCCGAACCTCTGTAGTTGCCAGCCACTGGGTCTTCAGCAGTACAGTACAGATGCTTCACCCAACAAGGATAACATTGTAAGGCAGAGAGGATTGTGATCACTATCAGTTGTTTCTCCTGCAGACATATGCATTACCTTTGCCAGAGCCTCGGTCCATCTATACCGCTTTGACCATCAAGTCTATTAAAGGTAATTGCATCCACCTTATCAGATTTGGTCCTGCCATTGGCTCCCCTAAGACTAAACTCCCTAGTCATGACTTTAACTTGGAGTACTATTTGGGACCACCTCTTTACTGGTTTAAGATCCAGTAAGGGGACTATCCACTGATTCTTTTCATCTTGCCCTTCAACCATCTCCTCCCTATCAAGCGATTCAAATGTAACGTTGAAGTCACCTCCTATTATTAGGAAGGGGGTGGGGTTTCTCTTGCTCAGAAGCTCCTTCAATTTTGTGATGGTTGCTGAGGGTCTACCCCTCAGGGTGCCTCTCATGTAGACTATAAAGATGTCAATGGTATTACCTGTGTGACCTCTGTGCCTCTGGGCCGGTCACTCCTCCACGCACTGCACACACTCCCCGTGGGTGTGCCCTGCTGCCCGTTCCCGCCGCTGCTCGCAGCTGTGCCCCTGACCACGAGGCGTGGTCTCTGCTTCTGAAGCGCAGCGCCGCTTCCGCTGCCTGCGTGACCTTTTCTTTTCCTGCCTCTGCCTCTGCACTCTGGTCTGTCCCCCCTGTGTTGGGACTGCTTTCCCCCGCTTTGCCCAGCTTTTTTCTTCCTGCCAGTCTCTTGCCCAGTCCGCCGCTTTTCCCGCCGTTTTTACTCCCGCTGTGCCCCCGCCACATCCCCGCTCCCCACCGCTGATCCCCTGCGGCCCCGCCCCCCTCCACCAGGAGCCTTCCCATTCACCGCCCCGCTCCCGCCTCCCAGCTGCCCCTCCCTCGCTCCGCCCCCTCCACTCTCCTCTTATGGCAGAGTGGCCAACGCGCAGCGTGCACGCGCAGCGGGCGTGCCAATTGTGCGCCAAAGGCGCGCCAAAGGTAAGCCCGTCTGCGCCCGTCCGCGCCTGGACCGCGCCCAGTGCCAGGAACCCTGGCCCTCGCAGACCCCAGCCCTCCCGCCGGACCTACGACGCCGCCACCATCAACGCACTCAACACCGGCCGAATCCCAGGCTGCTACCGAGCCACCCCGAAACGGACCCACGGACCCTTCAGCTGCCACGCCTGCAAGTTCACCTGCATCCGGACCTGCCCCGCACCAACACCCGCCAAGCCGAACAGCAGCAGCAACCACCTGAAGTGCATCCTCCTCAACACCCGCTCCGTCCACAGACACGCCATCGAACTCTGGAACCTCCTCGACACCACAGCTCCTGACGTCGCCTTCCTCACGGAAACCTGGATGAACGACTCCTCAGCGCCCGACATCGCCATCCCAGAGGGCTACAAGATCATCCGAAGGGACCGCATCAACAACACAGGAGGAGGCATCGCCATCATCCACAGGGACACCATCCGCATCACGACCAACACCGACGACACCCTGACAACCGCCGAACACCTGCACTTCCAGATCCACACCGACCCGAAGACCACCCTCAGAGGCACCCTGATCTACCGACCCCCGGGACCACGCACACAATTCAGCGAGGACATCGCCGACTTCATCAGCCCGCAGGCCCTCCACTCCGCTGACTACATCCTCCTGGGGGACATCAACTTCCACCTGGAGAACAACAACGACCGCAACACCATCACCCTGCTCGACAACCTAGCCAACCTCGGCCTCAAGCAGCTGGTGTCCACCCCCACCCACCTCGCCGGACACACACTCGACGCTGTCTTCTCATCCAGCAAAGACATCGCCTTCAGCCACGCCACCGGACTCCACTGGACGGACCACAGCTGCGTCCACTTCACCTTCAAAAGAACGACGATCCACCACCACCTGCAACAGGTTGCTCGAAGAAGCTGGAACAAGATCACAGCCGACCAGCTCGCCGCGTCCCTGAGCCAGCACCCTCCCTCCAGCTCAGCGAACCCCAGCCAGGCCGCCGACCACCTCACAAAGTGGATCAGCAACTGCGCGGACGAACTCGCCCCACTGAGGACCCCGCCCAGCAGACCCGGCAGCAAGAAGGCCCCATGGTTCACCGACGAACTCAAGAGCTCCAAGAAGAACTGCCGAGCCCTTGAGAAAGCCTGGAGAAGAGAACCAACACCGGACAACATGACCACCCTCAAGCTTGCCACCCGGAAGCACCACCAACTGATCCGCGCCACCAAGAAAACTGCATTCAAGGACCGGCTGGACAACAACGCACACAACTGCAAGGAACTCTTCAACATCGTGAAAGAGCTCTCCAACCCCAACGCCGGAAACAACGACATCACCCCATCGCAAGACCTCTGCAACTCCCTCGCCTCCTACTTCCACAACAAGATCGCGGACATACACAACAGCTTCAGCACCCAACCGACGCACGCCACGACCGAACCACCGCCCCCCACCACCACCCTCCGCGTCTGGACTCCGATCAGCACCGATGACACCGTCCGCATGATGAACTCTATCCACTCCGGATCTCCAACTGACCCCTGCCCTCACCACGTCTTCAACAAGGCCAACGCCGTCATCGCACCCCACCTGCGGGACATCATCAACACCTCCTTCGACACCGCCACCTTCCCGGAGAGCTGGAAGCACGCCGAACTCAGCGCCCTACTCAAGAAACCTACAGCGGACCCCACCGAACTCAAGAATTACCGCCCCATCTCGCTCCTCCCGTTTCCAGCCAAAGTCATCGAGAAGACCGTCAACAAACAGCTGGCCGCCTTCCTCGAGACGAGTGGATCCCTCGACCCCTCCCAGTCTGGCTTCCGAGCCAACCACAGCACCGAGACCGCCCTCATCGCTGCCACCGATGACATCTGAGCCCTGATGGACAATGGAGAAACAGGGGCCCTCATCCTCCTAGACCTCTCCGCGGCTTTCGACACTGTCTGCCACCGCACCCTAGTGCAGCGCCTCAGCAACGTCGGAATACAGGAGAAAGCACTGGAATGGATCATCTCCTTCCTCGACGGAAGAACACAGAGAGTCCGCCTACCACCGTACAAGTCAGAGGCCACCGAAGTCATCTGCGGCGTCCCTCAAGGATCCTCGCTGAGCCCCACCCTCTTCAACGTCTACATGAGCCCCGTCGCGGCCATCGCACGCCAGCACAACCTCAACATCATCTCCTACGCGGACGACACCCAGCTGATCCTCTCCCTGACCAACGACCCCGCCGCCGCCAGAGCCAACCTTCACGAAGGGATGAAAGACGTAGCAGAGTGGATGACGACCAGCCGCCTGAAACTGAACTCAGACAAGACGGAAGTCCTCATCCTGGGCTCCTCGCCCTCCGCCTGGGACGACTCCTGGTGGCCCCCCGCCCTGGGCACCGCACCCAAACCGACAGACCACGCACGCAACCTGGGCTTCATCCTGGACTCCTCCCTCTCCATGACCAGACAAGTCAACGCCGTCTCCTCGTCGTGCTTCAACATCCTGCGCATGCTACGGAAGATCTTCCGGTGGATCCCCACCGAGACCAGGAAGACGGTCACCCAGGCCCTCGTCACCAGCCGTCTGGACTACGGCAACGCCCTCTACGCCGGAACCACCGCCAAGCTCCAGAAGAGACTCCAGAGGATCCAGAACACCTCAGCCAGACTCATCCTCGACATCCCACGACACAGCCACATCTCCGGACATCTGAGAGACCTCCATTGGCTCCCCGTCAACAAAAGAATCACCTTCCGTCTCCTCACCCACGCACACAAAGCCCTTCACGATCAGGGCCCGAGCTACCTCAACAACCGCATCAACTTCTACGCTCCCAAACGCCACCTCCGATCGGCCAGTCACGCCCTCGCCGCCGTTCCCCGCGTCCGAAGAGCGACAACAGGAGGAACGTCCTTCTCCTACCTGGCCGCCAAGACCTGGAACTCCCTCCCGACCGACCTGCGCCTGACCCAAGACCACCTCTCCTTCAGGAAGAAGCTCAAGACCTGGCTGTTCGAGCAGTAGCAGCACCCCCCCCCCCCTCCCCCAAGCGCCTTGAGACCCTCCGGGTAAGTAGTGCGCTCTACAAATGTCTTGATAGATTGATTGATTGATTGAAGGCGAATTTCCATGACGTCTGGTGTATCTGAGGGTGGTTGTGATATACTACAACAAAGACTAAGATTAGCTCGTATAAGTAAGCCCCTGCTGGGCATCCCATTTTATGTTGGATTGCCGAGGCAAAATAACTAGCATAGCCTGCCATATGTGCTGGAACTGTGCCCCAGGTCTCTTGGAATAAACTAAGCGCGGGCGGAGAACTCCGCTCCATCAGCGGAGTGTGCAGAGATTTCCCTACTCTGCACTCCACTGAGAATGCGGAGTAGTGAAAAAAAACTCAGACTCCACAGGGGAGCGGAGTTAGCCAGCCCCACCCCGGTACATTAGCCCTCCGCAACCACCCAGTATAAAATAATAGTAACAAGTTAATTTAAAAGAAATAAGTCACTTACCTGAATTGCAACATTCCCGGGCTGCCCTCCCCTGCATCACCGTACATCTTGCACAAACGCGCGCATTCGCTTTTCTCACAAAGAAATGCAGATGCATGCGCGTGCAGTTCGTGCAAGATGTACGCGACAAGGAGGAGAGCAGCCCGAGACACCGCAATAGAGGCAAGTGTCTTTTTATTTCTTTTAAATTAACTTGTTACTATTATTTTAATTAGGGGGGTGGAGGCGGGTGGCGGAACGGAGTTCCATGGAGTTTCCCCCCAACTCCGTGGACCTCCACGTAGTTCCACTCCACCAGCTCTGCCCAGGTTTAGAATAAACATATATCAAACTTCTCAATAAACTCATTCCAATTCGGAAGAGACAATTTGCTCTTCCCCCTGCCACATTCCATGAGACTATTGAGAATTGTGATGTTTTCTCTTTTTGGATTAGATTATTGGGGCTCTGTATTATGTAATTCTCTGCAATGTTACCTTCTGGGATACAGTTTCTATCTGGTTTGTTCATTGTCAGAATTAGCGGAGTAGTTCTTACCGAACCCTGATACGCCTGTTTACTTCTTTTACCCGGGAAAGGACTACCAGCTCCTAATAAATCCGAAGTATTTAGTGAGGCCAGAATTTGCATACGGGCTTTTAATGGTGTTTCTAATTTGGTACTGGTGTGAAGACCAACAGCCCTGCCACGTTGCGCCGTAAGTCAATCATTTTCTCCGAAAGGATGACTCAAGTGCCAATCCTTTTGCGTGGCTACATGCCACTTGGAAATGGTCTTCAGATCTTGAACTGCATACATTGTATAGCAGAAGGTGCTGGGGAGCAGGTTCTGAACTCTAAAGCTATCAAATTCCCGGCCAGCCTTTCATTAACCAGTGACAGCTCTATACAATCAGTCGGGGAATATGGGACCTCATGTCTTCTGACATTGACTGTATCCTCTCTGATTATGGACCTGCATTTTCCCACATGCCGTATCCAATGAATCACTGTGTTCTTCAAAGAATCCCCACCATCAGAACCTTTTTGAGGAGTATATTTTGGGAAATTGGTCATAAACAATTTTTAAGAATTTTGAGATCTTAGGTACAAGTTTCGGAGGAGTCTGCGCTCCAAACTATTACAATTAAAGGATTCAGCAAACCGTGTCCCCCCATAGCCCGCACTCCCACCCAGCTCAACTGGATTATTTGAATTAAATAAGCAGCCCCATTTCTAGCCCTGTTTCTTGAGTCCTTTCACTCCTGTTCTACCTATAAGCTTGTTTTGATAACCAGGGCCTCCTTCGAAGCACCGGAAACTGGTTTGTGCTTTTTCCTAGCAACGGATGAATTAAACAGGTTTGTCTGGACCTCGGAGTATGAGGGGGCCAGCTTATTTAAGGCCAGTAGCTCCTTCATCATCCCCATAAGGTCACCATTAATAGAGTTCAAGGCATTAGCCTCTGTTTTTTAAATCACTAACAGAGTCATAGGTACTAGGGACATGCACTGGAGCATTATTTCTTTGGATTGAAAGAGAATCACCTGCACAACTATCGTCTATGTCATTAAGGCTTTGCAGAGGGTCAAATCTATTGCTGCATGCAATTATCAAATCAGCAGAATCATGTCCATGTGTATCAGAGTGTGATGTAACTACTTCTTTTAAGTATAAGCTTATCCGTTTTGTTGTAGGTGTAAATTCACTCTTGTCCTTGGGCTTCGCAAACACCTTTGGGATGATGCATGTTGCACCGGAGCTTGTGCAGTTGGAACAACTGTTAATAGGGCTAGGGCATCCTTTACCCCTTCTGCGCCTGTGCCTGAATACCCTCGCATTCAACCAAGAGGCTATCTATACGATCAAGAACACAGGGGTATATTATCAAGGCGTTTTATCTCCCCTTTTTTGGCTTTAAAAGCCAAGAAAGCGGAGATAAAATGATCTCCCTATTACCAAGCTGTCGCTAACACCAGTTAGCGACAGCTAATAGGAGATAGCGACCATCATGGGCCCCACTTTGCATGTCAGTGATATTTATCACTAATGACATGCAAAGTGGGCGTGCCAAGATGTTAGCGACTGAAAACAGTCGCTAACATCGCTATCTCCTATTACCAACTTTTGGAGATATTCGCGCTAAGCGCGAATATCTCCAAAAGCTAACACCTGCCCTGAGCAGTTCTTAGCCATGTTATCCAATGGGAGGTGGATAACATGGCTAAGAGCATTTGCTCGATGATGCATGAATATCGCTGACTTTTCAGCGATATTCATGCATTGCGGCCGTTTTTTATCGCATTTGCGATAAACCTTGCTAATAGCAAGGTTTATCTGCGATAAAAATCGCCGATTTGCGGCGATAATTTTTGTCTCTAAACAAGTTAGAGACAAAAATTATCGCTAGTTGTTGGTAATATACCCCACAGTCACTCCCTGCGTGTTTAAGCAAGTAATTTCTTGGCCTTCTTAGCTTTTCCTATACCCGACTCACCCCCTCCCTCTACCGCCTTTCTTTTTGCCATCAATCAAAGCTCGAAGGGATGTCTTGGATATAATTCCTTGCCAAGCAGCCACCACACAGCTTGTTAAGGCTGTTGCACATCAGATGTTAGATCTAGCCCCTATTGGGTATTGCATGAATGAAGACCCAACATTACCTCAGAGTCCAATGACAAGTGTTCGAGGGGTGGCAGAGCCCAGCGTCTTCTGGACTCTGACAGGCACAGACCGACCCACCCGCAGCCCAAGCTTAGCCGGGGTGCGGCCTGCCCTGCGGGGGTTGGCGCAGCGATTTGATCGCGAGATGGCCATTCCTCCCCCGATCAGCTGCGGCCGAGATCTGGGCTTGTTGCACCCTGGGACAGGAAGTTCCAGCGTGGCAGAAGCAAGCGTCCCCAACAGTTGCTGTGTTCCAACAGCAATTTGCACCGTCTTGCATTCTTATATTTATCAACCCATCCAGGGCCACTCAAGGTGACCTTATGTAGCTAGTTAAATCTCACATAGGTTTTGCATTGCCCTTGTGCTCCCTTGCGTGGCACACGGACAACGCAAGACCTTGATAAATCTGATTGATTGTCTTTGCTATCTCCTCAAACGAGGGGAAGCCCCTCGTCAGATGGTTGTAACGTAGATTGGCCCATGAGTTTCACCACTGGTGGCAAGGCAAAAGGGAGGCTGCCGAAAGCCAGTGATCTTTCATGTGCAGGGTGGCAAGGAGGAACTGTAGATCAGTTCTATTCAACCAGCTCTGAGTCAAGTACTACCAGTTACTTACATCACCTGGTTCCATCTTTTCAAGAGCCCAGAAACCTGCACCACCCCGTCCCTACCACAGCCACAGCTCGCTCTAGGGAAAGCAAACACAAACACCTTGCTCCACCACAGGAAGCTCTTCAGGTTCTGGCTCTGTATAGACACTGGCTAAAGAGATGTTCATTTTTTAGCAGAATGCACCTCCTGCATGCTAATGGTGAGCAGGTGTGGACACAAAAGTGCTCATTTCAGTACTGTATTCCCGTCTGACAGCACTTCACTGAAATGAACATCCCTGTATCTGTACTAACTCAACATCTGCATATCAGAGGTGTGAGCTACTCTGAAATGAACATCTCTTCATCCACGCCTGCTCAACATCACCACGTCAGAGGTATGTATTATTCTCAAATAACTATCTCTGTATCACTTCTGACTCAACATCTGCATATCAGAGGCATGTTCTCCTCCAAACTCAACATCTTTGCATTCGACTTCAGCCATCATCAGCAGTCGTAGGCAGGGAACAGTTTCAATGATCACCATGAAACATGCACAGACAGGCATCCTTTAAGACCAAAGCCTATAAATGGCCAATCTGCATTGGCTTTATTGCCATGGACAGTGAAAGGAATATTTTAAAGACAAGGCTGACTTCAGAGTCCTGTGTTCAGGACGTTGCATCAACCTAATTGAGCTAGACCTCCTCGAAAAATAAGTTGTTAAAAACATATTGGTCACCTTCCACAGGATTTGCACCCAGATCCCGAGGGCATCAGCAGACCCCATGTATTAGCAGATCTCTTCTCAAGGGCCTCAGGACCCAGGTGCAGCCACCCCGACTCACACCAAGGGCCAACGCCCACTTGCGCTTCGTGTCAAGGGGCCATTCAGTGCCTTCAGTCTAAAGAGAGCCCTGGCACTTATTTTGTTACAAATTAAGCACTGGCAGTACGGCCACAGAGTCCCTGGACGCTCCCCTCAGCACTTACCTCACATACACTAAGGCTTCAAATGCCTTGGGAGCCTCCCAGCCAGTCTGAAATGTTGAATGGGTGTGGAACGGTGGCGCAGCTTGTAGGACTTGGCCTTTTTGACTGAAGTTCCCTAAACTTTTTGCTTTCCCCCTAGACTGTTTTCCTGACATAGAGTTGCCAATTTAGATGCTTTGGGTACTTTGCCACTGCTGATCAGTGTCAAAGTACAAGTGTTCCCTGTGTAAAGTGTAATGGTAATTGATTGGCCATGATCGGTATGTTTGCCTTACTAGTAAAGTCCCTAGTGATGAGCACTGTGTGGGACAGGGCTAGTAATGCAAAGTTGCACGGAGAAGGGAACTTAGGCCTGCAGTGTAGGGCCGGCGTGCAGATTGCTAAGTTAGCATGTTGTCCTGACAAGTGCACCCACTTGTTAGGCCTTACTTTCCCTTTTGCGTACACAGTGGGCACCCCTGTGGTAGGTCCCGGGTAACACCTGGGCAGTGTGCAGTGTAAGTAAAAGGCAGGACATATACTAAGATGTGTGCTATGTCCTGACAGTGAAAAACCCCACATTTCGTTTTTCACTGGTGAAAGGCCACCCTGCCCATAGGACAGAATGGGGGAGGCAGGGTATTGTGTTTTGTTAGCCTGGTTTCCTATAAGTTGAAAATGGAGAGGTGAAGTTTAGTATGTATGAACTCACAGTGTAATAACACATCTTTCTATGAAAGTGGTTTTGTCACTGTGTGTTCAGAAACCATTCTTTTAGAAAGTGGCTGAGTTTTGTGATTTAAGCATTTCTGTGTGTGTCTGCTGAATGTGGATTGACTGTCTGGATCTGAGAGGTGAGAGGAGCTGGGGGAGGTCTTGACCCAGGGAGGGGTTGAGATGGCACCAGGCTGACCGGCATCTGGAGAGTAGGGGGAGGAGAAGCCCGGGAGGGAAAGAGGCCTAGTTTGCTCCTATAATACAATTGACCCGTCTCCTGCTGAGTGATTAAGGATCCAGACCCCCAGTATCAAAGGGAGAATGGTGACACTGGGAGGGAGACACCTAGAACTGATTAAGGCAGGGGTCATGGACCCCTGGCACAACAAACTTCAAAGACATCTAGGGGTATAACTATGAGAGCTGAGACCCCTGAACATTAGAATAGAAATGGGTTGAGACTGAAAAGGCTTGGACCCATTTAGTGGCCAAGAGGAACCTCTGCTAAGGAAGGAACCACTGAAGAGACTGCTGGGAAGGACAACCCTTGCTTCGTGATCTGGGGCTGGTCTACAGTTTGCTATTTTAACCAAGGAAGAGGCTGTTGGGACTGTGCTTTGTGCGTTGGGCCCCCCTGCTTGAAGAAGAATCTGCTTTGTGCTGCGTCTTGTTACCCCAATGACCCGAGGTGAGCTGGCTCCCTGTTTGGAAACACAGGAAAATAAAAGTTTCCGGAGAAGTTTCAAGTGACACGGTGGGCGCTTGTTGTGGCAGCTTGAGACCTTCGGACGGTGTGCCCTGTGATCTTGGACACACGAAGGAGAAGTGAAACTCAGACGTGCAGGGTGCATGTCGTGGTGCACCAAGGGCGCTGGTGAAGAGCGCCTGGTCAGCGTGTGCATCGCAGGTGAAGGGAGTCTCGGACATGCAGGGTGTGTGTCGTGGTGCACAGGAGGTGTTGGTGAGGAGCGCCTGATCAACGTGTGCATCAGAAGTGGAGTGAGTCTCAGACGCCCAGAGTGCGTGTCAGGGTGCACCGGAGGCACTGGTGAAGAGTGACTGGTCATCGAGTGCACCAGAGGAAAAGTGAGGATCGGACACAGTGAGCGTGTCGTAGTGCAGCAGAAGGCGTTGGTAAAGAGTTGTTGGATATCGGGGCAGCGGGGTTGGAGTAAGTCTCAGTGAAGTAGTGTGCGTGCTTTGGTACAACTTGGGACTGTGGAGGTGGTCGGCTGATCATTGTGTGCACCGGAAGAAAGTGAGTCTCTGCAGCCTGGTGTGTGTGTCTTGGTGCCAACTGAGACCACAGGTAGGAGTGGTGAACGTGCACTCAGAGTCGCATGAAGTCCCATCAGCGTTGTGTGTGGCTTCGTGCCAGAGGAGACCCGGAAGGTGCTGTGGTGAACGTGCACCTGGAGTAACGTAATGTCAGAGGCGTGGGGTACATGTGCCCTGCAGCCGCTTGAGAACTTCCTAACAGTCACGGCCCGGCAGCCCCAGAGCTGCTGAGCTGCCATCCCAAGCCGCTGAGGCCCAATGAGAAAGTTATGCACAGAAGGCCCAGTTCGCTAAAGGAGGAGAGTGGTGTCGCGCCCCTAGGCAAAGTGGATCACTATCTGGGTGGGGTGCGGGCTCGGAGGGACACTCTCTCAGCCTCTCATTCCTTCGGGTGACGGGAGCCTTTGATTCGGCTCAGATTTGGGGCCCTTACTGACCAAAGTAGTGGCAGTACTGGGTCCAGAGTGAGAAGCTGTACTTTATGTCTTCGTTGATACGTGTGGGGTGCAGCTGTTATCAAAGAGGCTGATTGTCGTAATACACATTGCCAATATTGCTGCTAACGAACCGGTGGACTGTCTTATGACGCCTGACATTATTTCTGCATCACGAAATACATGATTGCAGCGCTACGCATTGAATTATTTCTGCATTGCAAAGTACGGGATTGTAGCGGCCCGCATTGCATTATTTCTTCATTGCAAAGTACATGATTGTAGCTCAGCATTGCATTATTCCTTGACTGCAAAGTACATGATTGTAGAGGTGGGCATTGCATTATTTCTTCATTGCAAAGTAAGTGATTGGGGGTGTGACACATTGCATTATTCCTTCATTACGCAGTACATAATTGTAGCGGTACACATTGCATTATTTCTCCCATTGCAAGTTACCGGGGTGTGTAGTTACGCATTATATTATTTCTCCTTTGCCCATGCAGGATTGTATTGTTACGCAGTGCACTATTGTTTCTCCATTGCAACGTGTGTGATTCTAGCATTGCAACCAGCATAGCATTTTGAAAGCGGTGGTTGGGATTTGAACCTACCAGCCAGCCGGAATGAATTATACCCTTTATTATATGTTGACTTTTGTATCATGTGGTCTGATCGTATATCTTTCTATGTAAAGTTTATACTCGTTTTATCAAACTCGTGTTTAGTCCATTTGTGGTGTCACCAGTGGGTTGCTGTGAGTGTGGTTGCACGTACTGTACACTCGTGCCTTGGAGATAGGCCTGGCTGCTCATGCCAAGTTACTAAGGGGGTGAGCAGGGCTATCTCAAATGGTGCCCTTACTTGGCCTAACGTTGAGTGAGGAGTCCCGGGTCTCGGATTTGGTGACAGTGGTGCGGGACGGGGACTTGTTAGAAGGGGCAATCTCAGAGGGCCAGGTTGTGCTCACCCGGACACCCCAAGACCCACCTCTCCCACAGAACTTGCCGAGTCTTGATTGTGAGGTCCTCACCGGGGAGGACTTCGGGTCTAGGATCGTACACACGGAGCTCACACCACACTACGAACAGACACCACACCGGTGGGTTTTAGTAACAAGATCTTTATATAAGCAAATAACGAAGGAAGCACTCTTATATACACAGTGGTCAAGGGGCCACAAAGTCTTAGAGGATTCGGGAAGGGGGAAGCGGGACAGTCTTTTAGTCTCTGGGTCAGTACGAGGCGTACCCTACGCACAGCTCTCAATCCTCGAGCCGGGGGGCACGGGATGATGGTCGTTCTGACTGCCTCACCTCCGTCGAGTTGGCTCGGTCGTGATGGTGGTCTCGATGGTCCAGCCGGACCAGAGTACTCCTCGAGCCGCGACGGGGTCAGCTGGGCTCGGAGGGCCTTAGAGGTCGAGCCGCGACAGCGTCAGCAGGGCTCCGATGGTGCAGGTTCAGCTCGAGCCGCGACAGCGTCAGCAGGGCTCCGATGGTCTTAGAGGTCGAGCCGCGACGGCGTCAGCAGGGCTCCGATGGTTACAAGTTCAGCTCGAGCCACGACAGCGTCAGCAGGGCTCCGATGGTCTTAGAGGTCGAGCCGCGACAGCGTCAGCAGGGCTCCGAGGGTTACAAGTTCAGCTCGAGCAGCGACAGCATCAGCAGGGCTCCGATGGTTCATTTCAGCTTGAGCCGCGACAGCGTCAGCAGGGCTCCGATGGTTACAAGTTCAGCTTGAGCCGCGACAGCGTCAGCAGGGCTCAGAGGTTCAGGATGAGTCCCCTTGGGGTTAGCCGCGATCCGATCAGCAGGGCTTCAGGTCCAAGATACAACTGCCCGCTAGTTGTCGGGCGGGGCCAGTTATAGTCCTTCTGCTCTTTGATCTCCGGACCCTCGCAGGCGGAGGTCTCAGGCCCTGGGGGCTGGGCGTTGGCGAGGTCCGGCGGTCGGCTCTTTGATCCTTTGATAAATGGGTCCGGGAATTCCCAGACGCCCAGCAGGTCTGGAGCCAGCACTCAGGGAGGCCAAAGGTGCGATCGAAACTGGCCCACAGGGGTGGGCCGAAGGTGTGACAGACACCAGTCTCTCAGGGGAGGCCGGAGGTGCCATCGAAACTGCCTGGCTTATCACACTCGGGGAGCGCTTTACCCCCCATCCGGGACTGGCGCGCCTTTGGAGTCTGGGTTTCACTGGGGCCGGGGTCACGCTAGGCCCAGGGAGACAGGGATATCGGGAAGGGAAGATGGCGTCCGGGCCTTGTGGGGCATGCAAGGTTAGGCGCTCGGAGCCGGGAGTGGCGCGGGGAAGGCAGGCCTGGTCGAGATTCCAGGGGGATCTAGGCTTCGCTGGGGTAGGGCGACCAGGCTCGGGGTGCAGGCTACACTAACGGGGAGGCTGCGCAGGGGACTCGGGGTACAGGCCTATGCTCACAGGGTGTGGAGGGACAGAGGCGAACCACGCCACGAGGCCGGGTCCAACACGCGTCCCCCCCAGCTGAAGGCGGGGAGAACTACCCATCCTCTTGGGGGTTCTCTTCGCTGAGGCGGAAGAATCGGGACAGGCCGTCTGCGTTGGCGTGGTCAGAGCCAGGCCGGTGCTCAACAGTGAAGTCCATCCCCTGGAGGGAGATGGACCAGCGCAGCAATTTGGGATTCTGCCCTCTCATCTGCATTAGCCACCGGAGGGGTCGGTGGTCGGTCTGGACCCGGAAGTGAGTACCGAACAGGTAGGGCCTCAGCTTCTTCAGGGCCCAAACCACTGCGAAGGCCTCCCGCTCGATGGTGCTCCACCTTTGTTCGCGAGGGAGTAGCCTTCGGCTAATGAATGCCACTGGTTGGTCCAGGCCGTTCTCGTTCACCTGGGACAGGACCGCTCCGATGCCATGCTCGGACGCGTCCGTCTGGACGACAAACTCTCGGGAGTAGTCGGGGGCCTGTAGGATGGGGGCGGTGCACATGGCGTCTTTCAACGTTTCGAACGCCTCTTGGCAGGCGGGGGTCCAGCTGACGTTCTTCGGCTGGTTTTTGGAGGTTAACTCCATGAGGGGGGCTACGATGCTGCCGTAACTCTTAATGAACCGGCGGTAGTACCCCGTGAGCCCTAGGAACGCCCGCACTTCCGTCTGGGTCGTGGGGGCCTCCCAGGCCACAATGGCATCGATCTTGGGCTGGAGGTGGGCTACGAGGCCGCTTCCGACCTGGTGCCCGAGGTAGATTACGGACCCTTGTCCGATCTGGCACTTGCTGGCCTTAATGGTGAGACCAGCCTTTCTCAGGGCGGTCAGCACCTCCCAGAGGTGCTGGAGGTGCTCAGACCAGTGACCATCCGGGGTGGAAAAAGCGGACCTTTCCTTAGCTCCCTCGGTGAGGGCGATCTGCCAGTATCCACTGGTCAGGTCGAATGTGCTAAGGAAGCGAGCAGCCCCGAGGCGATCAATAAGCTCGTCGGCTCGGGGGATGGGGTGCGCATCGGTTCTGGTGACTGCGTTGAGCCCGCGGTAGTCGACGCAGAACCTCAGCTCGGGAACAGCACCGGGGGCGGCTGCCTTCGGAACCAGGACCACGGGGCTAGCCCACGGGCTGTCAGAGGCTTCGACCACCCCGATAGCTAGCATCTTTGATATCTCGGCCTTGATGCAGGCCCGGACTCGGTCAGGGACGCGGTAGGCTCTGTGCCGTACTGGTGGACTATCCCCGGTGTCCACGTCGTGGACGCACCAGTTGGTGACGCCGGGGGTGAGGGAGAAGAGGTCCGAGAACTGTCCCAATAACTGGCGACAGTCCTCGCGCTGCTCGGGAGAGAGGGAGGAGGAGAGACTCACCCCCTCTACAGAGCCATCTTTTGCTTTCGTGGACAGGAGATCGGGGAGAGGCTCCGTTTCTTCTTCTTCCCCATCGTCCGTGGCGAGGAGTAAACTCAACTCGGACCGGGCGAAGTGGGGCTTGAGGCGGTTTACGTGAAGGACCCGCAAGGGGTTCCGGGGGGACTCAACATTGATGAGATAGGTCACCTTACTCTTGCGTTCAACCACCTTGAAGGGCCCTGTCCACTTGTCTTGCAGGGCACAGGGCTCTACGGGGGCCATCACCCAGACCCGCTGTCCGGGCTGAAACTCGACCAGAGTGGCATTCTGGTCATACCACCGTTTCATCTCTTCCTGGCTGGCCTCGAGGTTGGCCTCGGCCAGTTCTCGGAACTTCCTCGTCTGGTTCCGGAGGGCCAGAATGTATCGAAACACATCGGGAGGGGGCGCTGGGGCCGCCGTCTCCCACCCTTTCTTGACCAGGGTGAGGGGTCCCCGGACGGGGTGCCCGTAGAGCAGCTCGACGGGGCTGAACCCCAGGGCCTTCTGGGGGACTTCGCGGTATGCGAAGAGGAGACAGGGGAGGAGGACGTCCCACTTACGCCTCAGGGGCTCTTCGAGACCCATGATCATTCCCTTGAGGGTCCGGTTGAATCGCTCCACCAGACCGTTACCCTGGGGGTGATATGGGGTGGTGAATTTGTACGTCACCCCACATTGTTGCCACAGGGACTTCATGTATTTTGAGATGAAGTTTGTCCCTCGGTCGCTGACGACTTCTCGGGGGAATCCCACCCGGGAGAAGATGGCCATGAGGGCCCGTCCCACTACGGGGGCGGTCACCGTTCGGAGGGGAATGGCTTCGGGGTATCGGGTGGCATGGTCCACCAGCACCAGGATAAAGCGGTGACCCAAGGAGGTCTGGGGGTCGAGAGGGCCCACGATGTCGATTCCCACCCTCTCAAAGGGGGTACTGACCACGGAGAAGGGTTGGAGAGGAGCCTTGCGCTTCCCTCCGCTCTTTCCGCTGGTCTGACATGTGGGGCAGGACTTACAGTGGGCTTCCACATCGGAGCGCATGCCCGGCCAGTAGAAGTGGGTGACCAGGCGATGGTACGTTTTGTCTTGGCCCAAGTGTCCCGCCAGGGGCACATCATGGGCCAGGTTCAGGAGGAAGCCGCGGAAGCGTAGGGGGACCACCAGCACTCGGCCGGACCCTAGTTCGGCGGATTTTTGCCCGCTGTATAAGAGGCCGTTTTCCCAATATACCAAGTGGGAGCCGGACTGGTCACCGGCGGCCTGGGCGGTGGCCTGCTGCCGCGGCCCAACCAAGGAGGGACAGGAGGTCTGCTCTAGGCAGAATTCTTCTCGGGACGGTCCCCCTTCCTGGCGCCATTGGGCCAGCTCAGGAAGGTCGTCCAGGCTCGGGGTTGGTTCGACGCCAGGGCTGAGGGGGCCTGCGTCGGGGGGAAGCTCTCTCCGGGGAACCGCTCAGGAGTCTCGTAGGGTTCAGGGACCTCAGGGTCCTCAGGGGTCGCCGGTGCTGCCTCTAAGGTCGCCCCTTCGGGGGTGGCCCTTCGGGCGGTCATCGACCGGGTGCTCACACAGGCCCACTCGGGCAGGCCCACCATCTCCAGATGGGTCCTTTTCTCAACCCGCTGCCATGGGGAGCTCTCGAGATCGTTGCCGAGCAGGCAGTCCGCAGGCATGTCTGAGCGGACTGCCACTCGTAACTCCCCAGAGACGCCCCCCCATTCGAACGGGACTTGAGCTATCCGGCAGGTGCGGACGGAGTTATCAGCTGCGATCACCCTGCAGGAGATGTGGGGAACAATCTGGGCCTCGGTGACGAGGTGCCGTTTGACGGCGGTGATGCTGGCCCCAGTGTCTCGGAGCGCCCCTATGTGATGGCCATTGACAGTCACCTGCTGTCGGTACTTCTCTGTATTGTCGGGTAGGGGAGCTCCGGGGACTATTTCCCTATCCCCCAGGGAGACTAGCATCATAGCCGCGGGGTCTGCGCCCTCAAACTCCTCTTCTCCCTCCTCTTCTTCTAGGGCTACTGAGGTGATGTGGCGCGCTGGGGGGCCTGCAGCGGCAGGTTTCTTGAACAAAGGGCAGCGGGGGTCATTGGCATAGTGCCCGGGTTGCTGGCAATGGTAGCAGGCTTGGCTGACTCGGGGCCCTGGCTTAGCTGGGGGAAACCCTGCGCGTGCTGTGGGAGGCGAGGTGCCGGGCTGGTTTCTGGGGGGACTACGCGGGGACCCTACCTGGGAACCCCTCTGTCTGTTCTGATTCCCCCCTCCCCTCTGGCGGGACGACCCCTGTTCATTTCGGCCAGAATCTCCCCCGGGCCCCCGGGGGACTCTGGTGCTCACCCAGCGATCGGCCTCGACGGCCAGTTTCCGGGGGTCAGCCAACTTGCTGTCCAGGAGGTGCTGTCGGAGTTCCACAAAGCAATTCAGGGACAAATGTTCATATGCAATGAGGTCGATGAGCCCCTCGAAGGTGGATACTTTGCTGCCCTTGATCCACCCTTCCAGGGCGCGGCTGTAGAAATTAACATATTCCACCCAGGTGGTGCCAGGGATCTTCTTACAGTCTCTGAAGCGTTGGCGGTACATTTCGGGGGTGAGCCCGTACCTTGTGAGGAGGGCCTCTTTCATGTGGCTGTAGGAGGTGTGTTCGGCAGATGGTAGGTCGAGTAAGGTGTCTCTCCCCTCACTCAGGAATCGACCCCACAGCCCGGCTCCCCAATCTTTCTGCGGAACTCGGTGGGAGGTCATGGCGACCTCGTAGGCCTTGAACCATTGCTGGATGTCATCGTTTTTATAATATTCTTTGACCACGTCCTTGGGGATGTGGACTTTTGGTTCCACCGGGGGGACGGCCTCTCGGGTCACTGCTGTTTTGTTGCCTTCGTTCCGGGCCTCTAGTTCTATTTCCAATATGCTGCGCTCGTGCTCCAGCTGGAGCTTCTTTCCGTCGTGTTCTCGTTGGAGCTTCTTCTCCTCCAGTTCTCCTTGCAGCCGCAGCTGCTCGATGGCTAGCTTTTTCTCGGCCAGCTTGAGTTCTCCTTCCATTTTCAGACGGGCTAGTTCTAGTTCGTGGTTTCGGTTGCGTTCTCGGTCGGTCATTTCTTCTCGAGACAGACCTCTCTCCGTGCTGGGAGTCCGCGTCGGGGACTCTGTTCTTTCTCGCTCGGGGGCGTGGGTTTCGATCAGGGGGGCTCCCCCTCCATCGGCTTCTGTCGGTGCTGGAGGTTGTGCTCCGGCCTCCACCCAGGCTGTTAGAGCTTGTTGGAAGTCCTCTTTGGTGTTTAATCCCGTTGACGGGATACGGAGATCTTTGCAGAATTGTTTGAGCTCTCGGTGCGAATAGTCTCCCAGAAGCTCCATCTGGAAGGTGGGCTTGTCGGTCGTGACGCTCATGGCTGCTTCTTCGTTCGGGTAGTGTGTCAATACTGTACGATCCCTAGACGTAGGTTCTTATCGCGACGCTGCCACCAATGTTAGAAGGGGCAATCTCAGAGGGCCAGGTTGTGCTCACCCGGACACCCCAAGACCCACCTCTCCCACAGAACTTGCCGAGTCTTGATTGTGAGGTCCTCACCGGGGAGGACTTCGGGTCTAGGATCGTACACACGGAGCTCACACCACACTGCGAACAGACACCACACCGGTGGGTTTTAGTAACAAGATCTTTATATAAGCAAATAACGAAGGAAGCACTCTTATATACACAGTGGTCAAGGGGCCACAAAGTCTTAGAGGATTCGGGAAGGGGGAAGCGGGACAGTCTTTTAGTCTCTGGGTCAGTACGAGGCGTACCCTACGCACAGCTCTCAATCCTCAAGCCGGGGGGCACGGGATGATGGTCGTTCTGACTGCCTCACCTCCGTCGAGTTGGCTTGGTCGTGATGGTGGTCTCGATGGTCTAGCCGGACCAGAGTACTCCTCGAGCCGCGACGGGGTCAGCTGGGCTCGGAGGGCCTTAGAGGTCGAGCCGCGACAGCGTCAGCAGGGCTCCGATGGTGCAGGTTTAGCTCGAGCCGCGACAGCGTCAGCAGGGCTCCGATGGTCTTAGAGGTCGAGCCGCGACGGCGTCAGCAGGGCTCCGATGGTTACAAGTTCAGCTCGAGCCGCGACAGCGTCAGCAGGGCTCCGATGGTCTTAGAGGTCGAGCCGCGACAGCGTCAGCAGGGCTCCGAGGGTTACAAGTTCAGCTCGAGCCGCGACAGCGTCAGCAGGGCTCCGATGGTTACAAGTTCAGCTTGAGCCGTGACAGCGTCAGCAGGGCTCAGAGGTTCAGGATGAGTCCCCTTGGGGTTAGCCGCGATCCGATCAGCAGGGCTTCAGGTCCAAGATACAACTGCCCGCTAGTTGTCAGGCGGGGCCAGTTATAGTCCTTCTGCTCTTTGATCTCCGGACCCTCGCAGGCGGAGGTCTCAGGCCCTGGGGGCTGGTCGTTGGCGAGGTCCGGCGGTCGGCTCTTTGATCCTTTGATAAATGGGTCCGGGAATTCCCAGACGCCCAGCAGGTCTGGAGCCAGCACTCAGGGAGGCCAAAGGTGCGATCGAAACTGGCCCACAGGGGAGGGCCGAAGGTGTGACAGACACCAGTCTCTCAGGGGAGGCCGGAGGTGCCATCGAAACTGCCTGGCTTATCACACTCGGGGAGCGCTTTACCCCCCATCCGGGACTGGCGCGCCTTTGGAGTCTGGGTTTCACTGGGGCCGGGCTCACGCTAGGCCCAGGGAGACAGGGATATCGGGAAGGGAAGATGGCGTCCGGGCCTTGTGGGGCATGCAAGGTTAGGCGCTCGGAGCCGGGAGTGGCGCGGGGAAGGCAGGCCTGGTCGAGATTCCAGGGGGATCTAGGCTTCGCTGGGGTAGGGCGACCAGGCTCGGGGTGCAGGCTACACTAACGGGGAGGCTGCGCAGGGGACTCGGGGTACAGGCCTATGCTCACAGGGTGTGGAGGGACAGAGGCGAACCACACCACGAGGCCGGGACCAACAGGACACAGTGATTCACTCACCTGCTAGACGCTGCTACGCCGCCACCGCCAGGAGTCATTTTGGGGCAAACAGGCCCCTGTAAGAAAGCCGCCACCGCCGAGAGTCATCTTCCTTCACGACCACACGCGCCGCCGCTCCGGGACTTCAATTCCCGGCAGCCTACGCGGCGGCGCGCCTACCAACGACGCGAGGGCGCCAGGAGGCGCAATAAAGCGCCTCAGTTACCGGCGGAGCGGGGGACACAGTGATTCACTCACCTGCTAGACGCTGCTATGCCGCCACCGCCAGGAGTCATTTTGGGGCAAACAGGCACCTGGAAGAAAGCCGCCACCGCCGAGAGTCATCTTCCTTCACGACCACACGCGCCGCCGCTCCGGGACTTCAATTCCCGGCAGCCTACGCGGCGGCGCGCCTACCAACGACGCGAGGGCGCCAGGAGGCGCAATAAAGCGCCTCAGTTACCCGCTGCGCGGGACGCCCGGGGCGAAGCCCGGGCAAAGGGCGGGCCCTCTACGGCCCTCATCGGCAGGAGGAGGCAGGGCAGGGCCAGAAACTCTGCAGGACTAAGATTCAAGTAAGCAATATTGTCCCATTTTAACAATACTTAGCATTTTTATGTAGTTTTAATGTTGACTGTGAGTATATTGAGCAGCATGCCTGTGAAAACAAAGGAACCCCCACAGAATACCCTCGATAATTATCTTGTCCAGACAGTTAGAAAAATTAACACTCAAAGGAGAGACTCTCTTGGGCTAAGTCAATCGCCAGACCTTCGCTGTTTGTCACCTACTGCTTCTACTATGATTGATGACACTATTTTGCAGGAAACTGGTCGGGAGAATGAAATTGGCGGCCCCATTCTCCTAGATTTAAGTAGTGCACCTGAAAATGCAGTTATGGCTAATGAGCCTTCTAACATACAGATCGAGGATGGCATTGATATTGACACTGACTCTGATCACGAGAGACATGTACAAGCTACACCCGAGGAGAGGACACCAAAAGGGCGTGTAACAAGACCAAAACGTTTATGCACCAAAAATCCTCCCAAGCAGAGTGGCCCGCGTATAGGGGCAAGAAAGAAAAGGGCCATCACCCCAAAGACTAAACAAGCAAATGTTGTGGAGGACAATCAGAGCCACACTTCTGAGGATGCTTTTTATGAAAGGATCTCTGACTTTCTGGAACAAAAAATTAATGCCATTGTTAAACCCCTATTATCCAAATTAGATAAGTTGCAAGCTGAGGTCAAGAGGTTGGGGGGCTTAAGTACTTTGGTTGTAGACGGGGTGGAAAATATTTCCAAGTTGGTCACAAATTTGCCCAATAATACAGGTGGAGATGTGACTAACGAAGTTTTTTGTGACAATGAAGGGACTCAGATACCTGTTGAAAACCTGTTGCCCCAACCATTAATACCTTTGTCTACCACCATTGAGGGCCCTCTCTTAGTTACCATCTCAACAGATGATCTCCCCTCCGTCAGACCTCCCCTAGAAACTACTCATACAACGGCCCCTCTCCAATTTTTAGTCGAGGCCACTCCTGTGGTCTTGGTGCTTGCAAATGTTCCCCCCTTGGAAGGGGGAACAGTTGAAAGCCCTACTTCCCTAACAAGTAAGGCTCTGCACTGGCTAACTAACAACATGCGGTTAGCACCAGGGGGAAAACAGCATCTGGCAAATGTCATTAAGTCTGCGTCAAGGGTCCCCTGGCTGGGAAACCGCCCGAAAAAGTTTAAAGGGGATTGTGTGGCAGTGACCCTTTCGAATCAAGATGTTCTCCCTAACATACTGGCCATTCTTTACCCCCCCCAACGCAGACAAGGCACTGTTGTTCCTCTAACTTTGAAATTTTTTTATGGGGAGCAACATAATGTTACTTATCCAAGAACTCCAGCGTTGGGGTGGGATAGACCCTGGGATTTTAATTCTAGACGGGGGCAGGATATAAGGCATAATTCTGTAGCTCAATATCCCCTTTTACCACAGAGTAGCTGTTTTGCTGAACCCCTCCAGTTATTCAACCGCTTTGCTCCACTGTCCTTCATGGACCAGAACGACTGACTCATTCCTCCAGAAGATACCAACAACGAGGGTTCTTTACCTGTTTCTTTATCGGTCCCTGTAGTTTCGGATCCAGAAATTAGCAGTAACAGGGTTTGCTCCATCTTGAGTTGGAATGTTGCTGGTATTAGTTCTAAAATCAGTAATAAGAACTGGTTGGAATTGGTTAGATCATATGATATTCTTGTACTTCAGGAGACCTGGGAGACGTCGGACGGATTTGCCTTAGACGGCTTTTCCCATTTCTCCGTACCTGCTGTTCCTAGTACATCTGGAAGGGCCAAGGGAGGCTTGGCTATATATATTTCCCTAAATCTTCAGGGAAAGCCAAGACAAATTAAAACTAATTCATCAAATATATTAGCGGTTGAATTAACTACACTTAACTCACAGCCTATTTTATTAGTTAATTTTTATAATTCTCCTGTCAGTCAATTGTTTAACGAGCACTTGGTAACTTTAGATGATTTCCTCTCCGCCCATAGCGAAAATAGTGCCTACGGCTATGATGTGATTCTCTTGGGAGATTTTAATATCCACCCATGTAGTATGGATTGTCGTGAGGAATATGAAGATTTTTCTCCCTTTCTTTGTATTCCGCACTTTGAACACTCATCGCGAGGGGAGGCTTTGGAATCACTCTTAGCTACGTTTAATTTGTATGAATTTTCTAGCAGTAGCAGAGACTTGAGGTTACCAACATTTGTGGGTAACAACCCTGGCACTATAGTAGACTACATTTTTTCATCGTTTGGTATTTTGTCTGAGGTTTCAACCAACAAGGTAGTAACCTCAGTCTTCAGTGATCACAACCCAGTAATTTTAGAAATTTTATCTCAGGGAGTTTTTGGAAAGAGAGAGGCTGTAGTCTTTTGTGCGACTAATTTAGTCCTGGTAGACCAAAACCGTAGGCTGAAGTGGGATCAAGTTACCCCGATTACTTTTATACAGGACACTTTGTCCAAGGTTGAGGGCGAGGTTGCAATTTGTCTGGATAATAATAATCTGCCTATTACCCTGATAGAAGCATTTAACATCATCTGCAAACAGGTTGATCTAGACCTGACTGTAAAGAATAAGGCCCGGACATCTAAGGCCAAAAAGTGGTTTAATTCAGATTGCTCAAAGGCTCACTCAACTCTCCTAAAGGCCTTAAAAGTTGAGCCTAGAGACAAAGTACAGATAGCGTTGCTAAGGAAAAGTTATAATGACGCTATCAGGAAGAGAAAATCAGAGATCAAATATGAGGCTTGGAATGACTTGTTGTCGCCCGACACTCAGAGAGATAGTTCAAAATTTTGGGCGATAATAAATCATCCCTTTTTTGTCGATCTAGACAAGCAGAGAGCAGATTGCATTATACCGGACGATCAGTGGGTCACACACTTCAGTAATATCTACAGTTGTCCTGATAATATCTCAGGCCGTGGAATGCAATCCACACAAACTGCCTCTCCCATTTCCCTTTTTACTATAGAAGAGGTAAAAAAAGCTATTAGCGACACACATTCTAAAAAGGCTCCGGGCCCCGATGGGGTTCCCGCTGACTTTTTTAAGAGCGCCCCTGAATTAAGCGCCAAGATTCTTACCAACATTTTTAATGCCACAAGAGACTTTGTTTTTCCTACTAGCTGGTCGAAGTCTACTATTATACCAATTTTTAAAAAAGGACAAAGAACATACCCTGCCTGTTATAGGCCAATCTCCCTAATCGATTCAAGTGTTAAGATTTTGGGAAGAGTCCTTTTAGGTAGACTTACTCAGCTTTTAGAAGGGAAGGGCATTTTATCAAACACACAATATGGTTTTAGAGCCAAAAGGGGAACCTTAGATCAGTGTCTTAATTTAGAACTGATCATAAGTAAATATGTGGCTGCCAAGGGGGGCTCTCTGTACATGGCCTTTATGGACCTCTCCTCAGCTTTTGACCTGGTTAACAGGGCTAAGTTGTGGGGGGTCCTTTTGGCCATGGGCTTTGACGCCCCCTTAGTGGGATACTTGGCAGAGTTACATAGAGACCTCAAGACGTCGGTCAGAGTGACTAGAGAAGGAAGATGTACCTGTCATTTTGAATCAGGGAGAGGGGTTAGGCAGGGATGTATCCTTGCACCCCTTCTCTTTACACTTTATATTAATGGTCTTGAGGCAGTTTTGGCAGGCTCCCATACTGACACTCCGCGTGCAGGAGAAATTAAGATTCCTGTTCTCCTGTACGCGGATGATGCGGTACTCCTGGCTCGCTCTGGAGTGGCACTGAACAAACTACTCTCAGCCTTTGGGGAATTCATGTCCTCTTTGGACATGAAAACAAATGTAGATAAATCCCATGTAATGATTGCAGGACCCGCAGGCAGGAAAAGAAAGTCTAAAACTTTCTTTTGTTCGGGGAAGGAGGTTAGGAGAGTTCCGTCTTTTCCCTACCTAGGCGTGATCTTTGATGAAAAAGGCAAGTGGGGTCCCCAGCTTATGGCAAAGGGCAACGCAGTAGCTAGAGCGGCTGCTGGGCTGCTTGGTTTCGCCAAAAGGCTCGGTGCTCGCCCCATGGAAAGCATTATGAAGGTCTATAAATCTAAATGTTTATCGGTTGCCCAATACGGCTCTGTTATCTGGGGGTACACAAGTCAGGAGTATGATAAAATCCAGAAAGTTGAAAATAAATTTCTGCGAACTTTGCTTTCTGTCCCCCAGTCAACCTCCACATACATAATACATACAGAGCTTGGTTTGGGCTATGTTACCGATCTGTTAAAGACTGCCCCAGTTATTGGTTGGTTGAAAGTGTGGCTTAATTATGAGCTCACTCTAAACCATCATATTCTTAAAGATTGTTTAGCCCTGGATAATGTACACAATATCCCTTGGCTAAAATATGTCAAGACGCAGTTAACTCTAGTTGGCCGTCCTGAACTTTTCTCCTCCCCACACTTGATAGTCTCAGAAGACATAAAGATAGTCAAAAATCTTTTGACTGATCATTATGTCTTGGAGAGGGAAGCCACAGAGTTGAACAAAACTACAGTTAGGAAACATTGTACGATAACATCGGTTTTAGGCATGGAACCATACCTTTTCTCGGTACATAAACCATACCATCGGTTTCTCCTAACAAGGTTTCGTCTTGATTTAATTCCCTTTATTCTGGGCAATTTTAAAAAATGGACTAGACCTGAAAATGCTGATCTCTGTGACTGTGATTATTTTTCTATTCAAGACACGACGCACTTTATCCTGTTCTGTGGCCATTATAAAAAGAGTAGGAAAAAATTTTTGCTGCCAATTTTGTGCGAGATGGGTTTTACACAGGTAAAGCCAGCTATGCTATTCCTGCAACTTTTACCCAACCTAAAAGTGTTGCTAGTTTCTTGGTTGCTGGCGCACGCATAAACAAACATCGCTTTTGCACTAGACACTTTGTTCCCGATTAACGATTACCCACTATATCTTATTGATTTTATTGGTACAATTTTATTCATGTATAATGTGTTTTTAGGGTTTTTATATTTGTCTTTTATAAAATTGTTATAAATTCTAATAGATTTTTTGAAATGTATCATTGTGTGTCATGATGAAATGTTTCCATGTATTGCTCGTTCTTTTATGATTTTAATTAATCGAATAAAGAAATTTGACTGACTGACTGACTCCAGGTTCCAACATTTGCCAGCTGAGCGGTGGGATACGATACTAACGTAATTGAAACGCGTGTGTGCAAAATCACTCATAGTAATTGGTGTACATCATAAATTGATCGCAGACCATGATGCAACAACATATTGTTTTGAATTGTTGGTTCTATTGTTGAGTAACCGTTAAACCACACATCATGTCTCAGGAGGGGAACCAGATAGCTGGTGAGGCTGCGGCTGCAGAATTTGAGTATAACATTGAGGCATTATTTACATATAAGCTTGATCAACTGAGGAAATTCTGCAGAGATTTGGGATGACCCATAAAGGGTAGCGCCAAGAAGGAGGAGCTGCAAGTGGCCTTGAGGGCCTGGTGGGAAGCCAAAGAGGCTAAGGAGATGGGTGATGTTGAGGTGGATGAGGATGACCCAGGGAATGGATTTGGTCCACAGGATTTGCCAGTGGAGGGACCAGCCGCAGGGGCTGGTAGTAGCCATTCAGGGAGGAGTTTTTCACCAGAGGAGTTGGAGGAAAACCAAAGGGTCTGACTGCATGAGTTGGAGGTGTTAAAAGTTAAAACTCAAGCAGAGGAGAGCATGAGCGCTCTCATGTTGGAAGATAAACTGATTCTCTTCGCTCATGAGTTAAGCATGAGGGAACTGGACATTAAGGGTAGACAAATAGAGTTCAGTGTGATTAGAGCCTGTGCACAGCCAAGTGTGGATGGATGAGTACAAGTGTGCACTGGAAGATTGGGTAGAGGTTAGCATGGTAAATGATTTGGAGGGATTATGGAATGTGGCCCCAGGATTGCGCCACACCGGGTTAAGGTGTGGGCTCTTTGATTCCCGGGAGCCTGCTCAAGAACCGGACCCCTGGTCAATGGTCCTGAAAAGGCCCCGGAGTGGGAAGAAGGGCCAAGTGGCGCAAGGAGATCCCAGAGTAGTGTGGAGGGTTTGCTGGCTTGCCCCTTATCTCAAAAGATGGGGAGGAAGAGTAAGCAGCACCCCCAGGGATCAGCAGCACCACCCAGGAAACTGGGGGGGAGGGGGGGGGGGCGTAGGAGAGCCCCTTAGGAGGAGGCCTAGTACCTACTTGCCAGAGATATGAGGAAGGACGCCTAGCATCAGGAGGGTGTGGGGAGTCTGTAGTCAGAGCTCCTGCAGTCCTGAAGTTTGTGGGTGCCATTCCTAAGTGGCAGCCCCAGGAGACTAAATGGAAGATTAGGAGATTGTTGTGTGCCCCGGTGGGGACACCAATGGGACATTGTCCAGCCAGTAGGGCTGGGTCCCCTAGGAGTGACCAAGGTAGACCCACTCTTAACCTAGAGGGCAGGATAACTGGAGGTAGTATCCTAACCGATCGGTCTCCCCAGGGTACCACTCCAGGGTGGGGTTGGCGTGGGACCAGCACCCCTGGAGGGGTCCCCCTGGCCAGGAGGGATCCATGGAACAGCATTGTTGGCTCAGGGAGTAGTGATCAAGAAGACCCCCTGGGGTCAGGAAGGTGTGGAACAGGAGGGTGCCCTGTGGTAGAGGGCCTGCATCCTGGTTCTCTCGCCCAAAGCCGGGAAGTCCATCAAGGTAATGATTGGTCTACCCAGGCTTTTGGCTTGGAGGGGGTTGTGTAGGACTTGGCCTTTTTAGCTGAAGTTCCCCAAACTTTTTGCTTTCCCTAGACAGTTTTCCTGACATAGAGTTGCCAATTTAGATGCTTTGGGTACTTTGCCACTGCTGATCAGTGTCAAAGTACAAGTGTTCCCTGTGTAAAGTGTAATGGTAATTGATTGGCCATGATCGGTATGTTTGCCTTACTAGTAAAGTCCCTAGTGATGTGCACTGGGTGTGCCAGGGCTAGTAATGCAAAGTTGCGCAGAGAAGGGAACTCAGGACAGCAGTGTAGGCCCTGCGCACAGTTTGCTAAGTTAGCATGTTGTCCTGACAAGTGCAACCACTTGTCAGGCCTTACTTTCCCTTTTGTGTACACAGTGGGCACCCCTGTGGTAGGTCTCAGGCAACCCCAGTGCAGGGTGCAGTGTAGGTAAAAGGCAGGACATATACTGAGGTGTGTATTATGTCCTGACAGTGAAAAACCCTCCATTTCGTTTTTCACTGGTGAAAGGCCACCCTGCCCATAGGACACAATGGGGAGGCTGGGTATTGTGTTTTGTTAGCCTAGCTTCCTATAAGTTTAAAATGGAGAGGTGAAGTTTAGTACGTATGAACTCACAGTGTCATAACACATTTTTCTATGAAAGTGGTTTTGTCACTGTGTGTTCAGAAACCACTCTTTTAGAAAGTGGCTTAGTTTTGTGCTTTAAGCATTTCCGTGTGCCTCTGTTGTATGCGGATTGTCTGTCTGGATCTGAGAGGTGAGAGGAGCTGGGGAGGTCTTGACCCAGGGAGCGGTTGAGATGGCACCAGGCTGACCGAAATCTAGATAGTAGGGGGAGGAGAAGCCCGGGAGGTGAAGAGGCCTGGGTTGCTGCTATAAAACAATTCACCCGTCTCCTGCTGAGTGATTAAGGATCCAGACCCCCAGTATCAAAGGTAGAAAGGTGACACTGAGAGGGAGACACCATAACTGATTTAGGCAGGGGGCAGGAACCCCTGAGCACCAACGAACTTCAAAGACATTTAGGGGTATAACTATGAGAGCTGAGACCCCTGAACGTTGAAATAGAATTGGATTGAAACTGAAAAGGCTTGGGCCCATTTCATAGTCAAGAGGAACCTCTGCTAAGGAAGGAACAACTGAAGAGACTGCTGGGAAGGACCGACCCTTGCTTCGTGATCTGGGGCTGGTCTGCAGTTTTCTGTTTTAACCAAGGAAGAGGCTGTTGTGACTGTGCTTTGTGCACTCGGTCTCCCTGCTTGAAGTAGACTGTGCTTTGTGCTGTGTCTTGTTACCCCAAGGGCCCGAGGTGAGCTGGATCCCTGTTTGGAAACACAGGAACATTTCAAGGTTTCTGGAGAAGTTTCAAGTGATGCGGTGGGCATGTGTTGTGGCAGCTTGTGACCCTCAGAAGGTTTGCCTTGTGATCTTGGACACATGGAGGAGAAGTCCAACTCAGACACGCAGAGTGCATGTCGTGGTGCACCGCAGGCGCTGGTGAAGAGCGACTGGTCAGCGTGTGCATCGGAGGTGAAGGGAGTCTCTGACGAGCAAGGTGTGTGTCATGGTGCACAGGAGGCGTTAGTGAGGAGCGCCTGGTCAACGTGTGCATCGGAAGTGGAGTGAGACCCGTACGCGCAGGGTGCGTGTTGGGGTGTATCAGAGGCACTGGTGAAGAGCGCCTGGTCGTCAAGTGCACCGGAAGAGAAATGAGGCTCGGACACGGTAAGAGTGCTGTGGTGCTGCCAAAGGTGTTGGTGAAGAGCGCCTGGATATCGGGGCTCCGCAGTTGGAGTGAGTCTCAGTAAAGCAGTGTGCATGCTTTGGTGCAACCTGAGACTGTGGAGGTGATCGGCTGATCATCGTGTGCACCGGAAGAAAGTGAGTCTCTGCAGCTTGGTATACGTGTCTTAGTGCCAAATGAGACCGCAGGAAGGTGTGGCTGGTGAACGTGCACTCAGCGTCAACGTGAAGTCCCAGCAGCGTTGTGTGTGTGGCTTTGTGCCAGAGGAGACCCGGAGGATGCTGTGGTGAACGTGCACCCGAAGTAACCTGCGATTCTCAGCGGCTTGGTCACCCCTTACATAGCACCGAGAGCTCTACGGTCTGAGAACGAGCACCTGGCCAATATCCCCAAATTCAAGAGGACACGTACCGGAGGCCGACGTTTCTCTGTAAAAGCGTCCACTGGTTGGAACTCCCTCCCACGCTCCCTCAGACTGGAGCCCAATTACCTGACGTTCAGGAAAAAACTTAAAACCCTCCTGTTTCCTAAATAAACCCTTCTCCCTTTTCCCCCTCAGCAGGATTTAATCTTTATAGCGCGGGGATGCCCTCGGGTCACCAGGCGCTTTATAAGTTGCTAAAAAAAAAAAAAAAAAAACGTAATCTCAGAGACGTGGGGTACATGTGCCCTGTGAGTGCCTGAGACTGTCAGGCGCTGAGCCAATGCCCCTACAGAGACTTTTTTTGCAAGAGACTACATCGTCCAGAATTCCTGCTGGCTCTGTGGGAGGAGCATCTACTACATTACCCAGGAGGAGCGTCCAGGATGTGCGCGTAATACTGTTTGTGGGGCAAGTGGTTGCTCGTCCTTGTGTTTTAAAACATTTCTAGTACCTTTTGGATTCCTGTTCGTACCGGGGGAGCGTGGCAGCTTCTCTTCGTGTTGCTGTTCTAGTTACCGTCATCGCGCTGAAAGAAGGCGTTGGTGTTAGCGGGATCTCAGCTGATTCGGAGCAGCGCACTGGTAATTAATAATAATAATAATAATAATAATAATCCTGAGCTTATACAGCGCCTGGTTACACTAACCAATGTGTCCCTGCGCTAGTTAATGGCCCCAGCATCGCACCTTTACAGCTTCCGTGATCCCATCCACATAACTAGTCGCTAGGGAAAAGAAAAGTTTTTAATTCCCTCCGGAAAGCCACCTCCGAGGTCTCCACACGGAGCCTGAGGGGTAAGGTATTCCACCTGCGTGCCGCCAGGAGACGGAAGGATCTACCTTCCATTCTGGCCCTTCTGGTTTTAGGAATCTGCATCAAACCAGAACCCTGCGACCGCAACAGCCGAGTAGGAGTGTACGATGTGAGCAAGTTGCGCAGGAAACAAGGGCCTTTCCCCTGCGCAATCCTATGGCTGACGCAGAGAGCTTTAAACTGGATGCGCTCCCTAAGAGTCTCCAAAACTTTTTTAGAGGCAGATCTCTTAGGTAGCATTAGCATCAGTCGGGCGGCAGCATTCTGAATATGCTGTAGTCTCTGAAGACACTTCCCATTCGCTCCCAAGTAGAGGACGTTCCCATAATCCAGCCTGGAAGTAACCAAGGCATGGACCAGGGCCCTCCTAGCTGATACAGGGAGCAAATCAAGCGTCTTTCTAAGACTACGCAAAATGCCAAAGCAGGTTCCGGCTACTCGAAGGAGATTTTAGAATCGATCCAGATTCCGAGATTTTTAACTTGATCCTTGGGTACAGGTAGAGGGCCCAATGATTGAGGCCACCATGCTGATGTCCAGACAGACGGAGACTTGCCCACAATCAGCACCTCCGTTTTATCCCCGTTCAATCTGAGACAAATATCGAACATCCATCCAGCCAAGTCTTGGAGACAGGATGCAAACCTGCTGGCTGCATGCTCCACCGGTTGGGTCAAAGCCACAACCAGCTGCATATCATCTGCATACGTCACCACTTCCACTCCATATTGCTCAGTTAATAATGCCAGAGGCGCCACATAAAGGTTGAAAAGGGTAGGGCTCAGACTGGAACCCTGAGGTACCACTTGATTCAGGTCAAAAGCCTCAGACCTGTGGGGCCCTTGCTCAACACGAAAGCTACGCTTGTGGAGAAAAGAGTCCAGCCAGTCCCATGCGTTCCCTACCACTCCGCCCTTCCTCAGACACTGTAGCAAGGTGTGATGAGCCACAGTGTGGAACGCGGCACTGAGATCGAGGAGAATCAGTGCCGCGGTCTGACCCTCATCCACATGTCACCGCAAGGCCTCTGTGGAGAAGAGCAAGGCAGACTCCGTTGAGTGGCAGGCACGAAAACCCGCCTGAAAGGGATGTAGGAGCCTATGAGCTTCAATATGTGCTGTAAGTTGCTGATTAACCAGTTTTTCAGCTATTTTGGCAGAGTAGGGAAGGAGTGATATGGGCCGCAAATTGCTCAATTGGGTCATACTAATATGAGGCTTTTTCTTAAGTGGAAGCACCACGGCTTGTTTCCAGGTTATCAGCACCCTACCAGATCCAAATGACAATGTTAACAGGTGACTAATATAAGGTGCTAACGCCTCGATATTTCCTCTCAGGATTTTAGCTGGAGCCGGGTCTTTAGGTGAGCCAGATATCACACCTCTAGCTACTTTAATCAGCAGATCCTCATCAGGAACCATGAACACCCTTAGGCAGTCATTTCCTATAGGTCCATCCACTGGTGTCTCCTCACTACCGGAGCAAGCCCTAGCCTCCTTTGGGAAGGTAGAATAAATATCCTTCACTTTATTATAGAAGAATTCAGCTATCTGATTACAGGATTGCGCAGAGCCCGCTTCCTGTTCCCCAATAGAGGCCAGTGAGGATAGCTCTTTGTAAACCACAAAAAGTTCCTTAGCGCAACAGTCTGCCTTGTCAATCTGCTCAGTGTAGTGGGCAGAGCGAATTTTCCTTATCAAGGCATGGTTCCTTCTGAGGCTAGTTTTATACGCCCTTTCAGGGGCTGGCAAGTAGCCCTTTCTCCAGATTCTTTCAAGACGCTTGCATGCCGTCTTAGCCTCCCTTAATTCAGCATTAAACCACGCTGCAGATTTAGTTTGCCGCATGGGACCCGTGCTGGACCAGGGAGCCGTCGCATCTAAGGCAAGCTGAATACGCTGGTCGAGGGCTTTACAAGCCCCATCAATTGCTGGGCCTAATCCTTCTGGGGGCCCACCCTGCACCAGACTGGTGCAGAAGTTTTCTGGGGAGAACTTCGCCCATTTTCTCTGCCTTTTATTGGTGCCTCCCACTTTCCCAGAGGTGTTTCCCGTGGTATACTTAATTTGGAATGGCACCAAAAAATGGTCCGTCCAAACCATCGGCACAGGAGGATCAATTTTAAGGGCTTCCCAGTTGCAGAAGATAGGGTCCAGCAGATGTCCTAACCAGTGTGTGGGTAGCTCAGATTTTAATACTAATTGCAGGGTAAGCAAGTCTTGACGAACCTCTTGGACCAGGGCATTAGAGGCATCGTCGAAATGCAGGTTAAGATCCCCTAACAGAATGAGTTTCTCATACCGCATGGCTGGGGCCAGTAAATTATGTATGAGGCTAGTGGAAAATTGATTGCTGCCTCCCGGAGGTCTGTAAACAAGAAGACCTTTAATTGTGTAGTTATTCTATACTGTTATGGAAAAAGCGCCAGCTTCACTATCGGATATAGTTACTGGCTCCATGGTAGCTTTAATATTGCCCTTATGGATCACCGCGATCCCTCCCCCCCTCTCGCAAGGTCTATCCAACCTGCATATCCCATATTCAGGGGGCAGAGCGTCCAATATTTCAGGGGCCGAATCCTCATCTAGCCAGGTTTCCATTATAAAAAGAATGTTCAACTGACTATCAACCAGAAGATCCCGTATTTCCACACTGTGCTTCTTGAGTGACCTACAATTAATTAGGGCACAGCTAAGCTCCCTATCAGTCCCTCCTGTAAGAAACACAGTGGCTGGTTGAATACCCACAATGTCTACACTCCTCAATGTAGCCTCCCGAATTAAGGTCCATACTGTGTCTGCATTTAGACATAGTACCAGCGCGGAAAGCAAACAACTCCTGCCGTGAGTAGGTAAGGCCTACCTGAACTCCTCCAGGGGTCCTGGCCCCGAGCCCCGTCTGGCCGCGGAGGGGCGCAGACGGGCTTGCCTTTGGCGCGCCCGCTGTGCGCGGTCGCTGGGGCATGTGGAATTTATGCAGGATTCTCCCCTGCAGCTAGAGCGCTAACCCTCCAAACCGGAAGTGCCTAACTCTACCTACCACGCCCTCTGCCCAACGGTACTAGCTACCGCGTCAGACCAGGGCGGGTAGGACAGGTCACTGAGATCAGGCGTGTGATCCTTCCAGGTAAGGCTAAAGAGCCAGGAAGCGCGTGTACAGCAGCAGCAAGTATGCCCTTCAACTATTCAGGTGTCCCTTCCCATCTAAAACAAAGTGCACGAATTTTAAAATTGCATCCAGAATAAAAATGCTGCTAAGTGGGATCACTTTCGGCCACCAAACGAGCGCAGGAGGAAGCTGCCACCGACCCCCTTTGCTCGTAGCGTCGCCACCAGTCCAAGCGGTATTTATGCAGAATTCTCCCCTGCAGCTAGAGCGCTAACCCTCGTAACCGGAAGTGCCTGACTCTACCTACCAAGCCCTCCGCGCAACGGTACTAGCTACAGCGTCGGACCAGGGCGGGTAGGACAGGTCACTGAGATCAGGCGTGTGATCCTTCCAGGTAAGGCTAAACCGCCAGGAAGCGCGTGTACAGCAGCAGCAAGTATGCCTTTCAACTATTCAGGTGTCCCTTCCCGTCTAAATCAAAGTGCGCAATATTAAAATTGCATCTAGAATAAAAATGCTGCTAAGTGGGATCACCTTCGGCCACCAAACGAGCGCAGGAGGAAGCTGACACCGACCCCCTTTGCTCTGCTCATTGGTTTTCGTGGGTCTCCGCTGTGCTGAGGGAAGCGCTGAGTGTCGGAGAACGTGCTGTGGAATCACAGCTGATGTAGAGCTATGCGCTGTTGAAGAGCGACTCGTTGAAGGAGTGCTTGTTTCCGTCACGCTGAAGGAAGCGCTGATTAACGGAAAACTGTGCTAGGGAAGCACGGCTGATTCGGAGCGCCGCGCTGAGGGTAGCGCCACTCCTTGGATGTTCTGTTACTTACACTGTGCTGAGGAAAAGCGCGCTGGAAAGTGCTTTGGGTCGCCTGGACTGAAGGACACGCCCTGAATCAAACTGCGCTGAGGTGAGCGCTGTTAGTTTTGAGAAGACAGTTGTTGACGTTGGTTCTTCTTTTGGGGTTATTAAGAATCCTGTTCTTGCTCCTTATTTTGTCCTTCCCTCACGGAGAGTGTCCTCAGTTCTGGGACATTGAATACTTATTACATTATTACTTTCTTTGTTTTACCTGGAACAATTAACCCTACCTGTGGATTATTCAGTGAGGGAGGCATCCTGGTATGGTTGAAGTGAAGTGACTCAAGAACATGAATGTGCTTACCTTGGTTATGTATGGGCCGGTACAACATGTTTTATGATTGATGGTGTGTATGATTGGATGTCTAATCTTCCTATCTTCTTAGTGTAGGGATACAACTGAGTTCTTGGAGAGAAGTATCTCTATTGGAACATATTGATATTCTGGAGTGCAGATATCTTTTCCAGCAACCCCACCTGTACTAGTCAGACCTAGTGAGAATATATGAGAGTAGTATTGCTCTCACGTGGTACTAACCGTGTGTTCTTTTGTTACAGATATCCCAGTCCCCGCTTATCCTTTCCTAATTCCTTCCCTCGCCTGATTGCCTTACTACTCTGTGTTATAGTACCCAGAGTTGGGGACATCGGGAGGTGGATTCCTTTTGTGCATCATCCTGAACCTAAGGAAATTACGTGGATCTTACAGAGACCTTCCTAACAGTCGCGGCCCAGACCGGCAGCCCTGGTGGAGCTGAGCTGCCAGGCCGATCAGCTGAGGCCCATTGAGAAAGTTCTGCACGGAAGGCCCAGTTCGCTGAAGGAGGAGAGGAGAGTGGGGTTGCACCCCCAGGTACCGTGGATCACTATCTGGGCAGCGTGAGGTCTCGGAGGGGCACTCGCTCAGCCCTTCATTCCTTCTGGCGACATGAGCCTTTGCTTCGGCTCAGATTGGGGCCCGTAATGACCAAAGGAGTGGCAGTACTGGGGCCAGAGTGAGAAGCTGTACTTTATGTCATTGTTGATACGTGTGGTTGGCAACTGTTATCGAAGAGGCTGATTGTCGTAATAGGCATTGCCAATATTGCTGCTAACGAACAGCCGGACTGTCTTATGACGCCTGACAGTATTTCTCGAAGTACAAGATTGTAGCTCTACGCATTGCATTATTTCTCCATTGCAAAGTAGAGGATTGTAGCGGCCCGCATTGTATTATTTCTTCATTGCAAAGTACATGATTGTAGCTACGCATTGCATTATTCCTAAACTGCAAAGTACATATTTTAGCGGTGCACATTGCATTATTTCTTCATTGCACAGTACGTGATTGAAGTGTGACGCATTGCCTTATTCCTTCATTGCGCAGAACATGATTGTAGCGGTAAGCATTGCATTGTTTCTCCCATTGCAAGGTGCCGGGGTGTATTGTTACGCATTGTATTATTTCTCCTTTGCCCAGCACAGGATTGTATCGTTACGCAGTGCACTATTGTGTTACGCAGTGCACTATTGTTTGTCCATTGCAACGTGTGTGATTCTTGCATTGCGAGCAGCATAGCGTTTTGAAAGCGGTGGTTGGGATTTGAACCTACCAGCCAGCCGGAACAAATATTACCCTTTACTATATGTTGTCTTTTGTATTGTGTGGTCTGATCATATATCTTTCCAAATAAAGTTTATACTTGTTTTATCAAACTCGTGTGGAATCCATTTGTGATGTCACCAGTGGGTTGCTGTGAGTGTGGTTGCACATGCTGTACACTCGTGCCTTGGAGATAGACATGGCTGCTCGTGCCAAGCAACTAAGGGGGTGAGCAGGGCTATCTCAAACGTTGTCCTTACTTGGCCTAACGTTGAGTGAGGAGTCCCAGGTCTCCCATTTGGTGACAGTGGTGCGGGACGGGGACTCCAGCTTCCAACACACCTCAAATAGGAATGGCCGCCATGTTCAGTGTCCTGACCACAACCCCCACATCACATGTACTTGCTGGAAACAATTGATCTAAGGCTTTCATGGTAGCAGAATAGTGTTGAAAGAGTGAAATGTCTGATGTCTCTGGTTTCAGATTTAGGTTATGTCCTGGCTGTCATGGGTCAGTTCCACATTGAAGAACTTCCTGAAAGAATAGTGCATTAATGTTCTCTAGAGCACTTTTCAAATGTGGAACTGTACATGATTGAATAATCTGTTTGTGGTGATTAAAGAGGCCATTACATGCATTTCCAAACATTTGTATACCTTTACCTAGAAAATGTGAAGATCGAGCTTATGCAGTTTTTGATTGTCAGTCTGAAGCAGTCAAGTCATTTGCTGAACAGAGATGCGCCTGGCACCATGAACCCGCTCTGCCAAATGCCTCTCTGACTTGGCGGAGTTCGCCTCATTACTTGGCTGCTGCACAAGAGAGGGCTGTCTCGGATACCTCCCACTCCAGCTCCATGTACTGCTGCCCAACTTCTTCCCACAAAACACAACACAAAGGCCATTCAGGTGGGGTAGAATACTTCAGGAGAGCTCAAATGCAGTGTCCACAAAAATTAATAGGCAAGAGGACACTCTCAGGTAACTGGTTTATTATTAGACATGAGGCAGCTTAACAACCACTGACAGTTCTCCTGAATCCATCCAACACTCCCATGAATGAATGAATGATTACAAATTTGTAGAGCGCTGGCTACCCGGAGGCATCCCAGCGCTTTTAGACCCAGGGCAAAGCATCACAAATTAGCCAAACAGGAGAGTCTTCAACCGTTTTCTAAAAGCCATATGGTTCGGTTCAAGCCGAATGTTATCGGGGAGAGGATTCCAACATTTGGCCGCGTGAATCGCGAACCGTCGGCCACCCATCCGTGAGCGCTTGGCCCTAGGAACCGTCAGTAGATTCAAATGATTAGATCTTAAGACTCTAGAGGATTGATAATGAGAGAACAAAGGGCGCAAGATAGCCGGGCCATTGTTGGTTATTGACTTATGGGCCAAACACATGGCTTTAAACCGGACCCTTTCCTGCACCGGCAGCCAATGAAGAGATCGCACAGCGTCCTTCGCCGAGCAGTGCCTTGGCACTTCCCGTAGCAAACGATCTGCACAGTTCTGGACTGATTGAAGTATCTTAATAGTGCCCACAGGGGCACCCAGATAGATCGCGTTTGCGTAGTCCAGTCGAGAAAGAATCAAGGACTGGACAAGGATCAGTCTCGCCTCGAACGGCAACTGGGGCAGAACCTTCCTTACGAGCCTAAGAAGGCCATAACATGTCGAGGCCACCTTCTGGGCCTGAACTTGAAAACCCAAGGAGGGATCAAGCCAAACCCCCAAACTCTTAATTTGGCTCTTTGGAGCAGGGGGGAGGCCCAGACAGCTCGGCCACCAAAGATCAAGATTAATGGGGGCCTTGTATCCCAAAAGCATGACCTCGGTTGTTAAGCCGTTAAGCTTTAGAAAGGAGGCATCCATCCATTCGAGAACCTTGGTGAGACAGGGGGACAGATAACTAGTCCCGGAATCCACAGCATCTGCCCTAGCAAGGGATACGACCAGCTGCGTATCATCGGCGTAGGTGACAAGCTGAATTCCCCAGGGAAGAACAACATCAGCCAAAGGCCTCATGTAGATATTAAACATGGTCGGGCTCAATGAAGATCCCTGGGGAACGCCGTAGTGCAGTGGAAGTTGTTTGGATGCTGCTTCATCCTCAAAGACTGAAAAGGTTCTCTCAGACAGAAAGGACTGGAGCCATTTAAGAGCCACCCTTGTGATGCCAACCTCCCGCAGCCGATGGGTCAGAAGTGGATGGTTAACCGTGTCGAAGGCTGTACTTAGGTCCAACAAGACCACCGCAGCGCAGCCTCCTGCATCCACAATTTTCCTAGTCTCGTCCACCACTGCGACCAGGGCGGTCTCTGTTCCCTGCTTAGTTCTAAAACCCGTTTGGGTAGGGTGGAGGGCTCCCTCACTCTCAATGAACGATGATAGTACCAAGTTGGCATGTTTCTCAGCAATTTTACTGAGCCCCGGCAACAGGGAGATGGGACGATAATTGGACCAATCTTCGGGTCAAGGCTAGGTTTTTTTAATAAAGCCTTGACTCTAGCCTGCTTCCATAGAGGTGGAACCACACCTGCCGCCAAGGAGGAATTAATAACGTCCCTAATAATTGGGGCAATGGTCATCACAACCTGTTTAAGTACAGAGGGAGGAACGATGTCTGAGGGGGAGCCGGATTTAAGAGGGAGTCTTTCAACCGAGGGCAGATCAAGCAGAGGAAAAGACTCAAGTGCTGTGGGAGGTACAGGTACCCCCAAAGGGGAGGTGGTCTCGATGGTAACCACAGGTTGATAGGCAGAATAGATATTAGCAACCTTCATGGCAAAGAAATGGGACAAATGTTCGCAGTGTTCTGAGGATCAGATGCTTCATTAGAGGGACCAGGGGGGTAAACAGGGACTTAAAAATTAAAAAAAATTCCTTAGGGGAGTTGGCGGCCGCAAAGATTTTCCCTTGATAATATGCTGATTGTGCGAATTTTAGTTGGTTCTTATATTCCCTAAGTGTACGTCTATATTCATTCTTAGTCTCAGTGGAGAAATTATTTCTCCATTTCCTTTCGTCCCTCTTAAAACCACGCTTAAGATTCTTCAAGTCCGTGGAATACCAGGGCATTTTATTTGGACCGGTACGATGCCGTACTTCTGTCATAGGGAGGATCAGATCCAAAGAGGTCTGTTGCCATTCATTAAAGGCTGCATTAGCTCTAACAGGATCCTAACAGAAAGGGGGGGGGAGACTTTTAAAAATAGCTAACCAGTCCTCCAAGGGTAGTCTCAACCAGATCCTGTTCATCCTCTTGGAAAGTTTTACCGGATGATTAGGATCGTCCGGAGTCCATGTGAATGCGAGCAACGCATGGTCGGACCAGGGAACCAAAAGTGACTCAACCCAACTGATGTCCTCCAGATTAGTAAAGAAATGATCAATCAAATGACCTGCTGTATGGGTGGGACCAGCCACAATTTGTTTAAGTTGAAGCAACCCCAATCCTTCCACAAGATCTTGCGAAGAGGATATTAAAATCACCCAGGATGGAGAAATTGGAGGAGCTACTGATAGTATGGGTAATTTTGTCATGAAGATCATTGCAAAAACTATTATGTGCTCCAGGCGGCCTATACAGCAAGATCCCTGAGAGGGAGCAAGTAGGAGAAAAAGAGATAGAAAACGCCAAGCTTTCACACTCAGAGAGTGGGCTCTCATCAGTTCGACACCCAAAAGAGTTTCTATAGATAATAGCGACCCCTCCTCCCCGACCAGATTGCCGGTCAGTTCTGCTAATCGTATAGCACGGGGGGAAAGCACAAACTACGTCAGGGTCTGAGGCTTCCGTTAGCCAGGTTTCTGTGAGAAACAGGACGTCGGGGTTCTCGCTCCTCCAATAACATGCGGATTTTGTGCGCATGTTTCGGGAGAGACCGACAATTATGAAGCATTAATAAATAAGTTGTGGGTTTTGCGATCATCAGAGAACCAGCTTCTTGGGGATCCAACGGGGATTTACAATAAGGACAGGGCGCCATAACCTCCTCAAATAGCGTTACGAGAGGGCAGAATACAGGACCATCACCCCTCAGTCTCCGAAGCTGTTCCCCATTATATTGTAAATTACCTGCCTCACTGGTTACAAAGGCTTCCATCATTCCCAGCCCCTGGTCCCGTCTTGTCACGGACGGGCACAGACGGGCTTTCCTTAGGCGTTCATTTGGCGCGGGAAAGTGCGCCCGCTGCGCGGAGAAAGGACACTCTAATTTATGCGCTTAGCGCGTGTGCCTCAGTTCTATCCCCGAGCCTAGAGCGCCAACCTGCCTCCACCCTAAGATGGCCACTGAAAATTGCCGGCCAGCTCCAAGCCCCGAGAACACTCAGCACCTAATCGGCTGAGAAGGGCACTAAGTTGCCAAAATACACGGCGCAAATAGCAGTGGACGCCTGCTAAGGCAAGTGGCAGGGGAAACAGTGCAATATTTTATTAAGAAAATCACAAAGTGAATTATTAAAAAATGAGCAGCAAATTTAAAACTGCACCAGACTAGCTCCCGGCTTCCGCCTCAGTAGTAATGAAACGTCCTCAACATTCTCAACATTCTAGTGTTTGTAGAATGTTCACTTTCCCAAATTCTAATTACAGTTCCACTAACCTTAACACACGTCGTTCCCATCCTTTAAAAAAAATTGTTTCCCCATCCAATAGCCCAATAGATGACACAAAATGAGCACTAAAGTGACATAAAATTAACATAGAAACTTGTTATATGATCAATGTATTACATAGTTCTTGCACTTCTCAGAATATGTCAAACTACGAAGGCTTTTTCGATGACTTTGTTCATAATCTTTTTGCAACTTCCCAGTGAAAATTCCCTCGTTTGTGGAACTACAAGGAACTCTTCCTCCATCCACATTATCACCCCTCTAGTAAAATTACAAGGTACAATTCCCCCTTCCCACATTGTCATTAATAGAAGAAGTATGAACCTTACTAGAGAGGCTGCCAGTAACCTTGCCCTCCAAATAAATTAAAACAAATCTGTCAGTGTACACACACTCACTCGCCTTCCTTCTTTAGGTTGCCTGGATACACAGAGATTATTCTCAAATTCCAAATCGTTCCATCTTCAACATGCACCACCTTGCTGAAAAATGCAATCACTCTCAGGTTCGGACCCCTTGGGTAATCAATCCTTTAACCGTCAAATTAGGAGATTTTACTCTTACATAATCCCCCACACTCAATGTGGGACTTGGAACGCGCTTGAAATCCTTCCTTATCCAACCTATCCTCATTCGATGTTCCTTCACTCTAATCCTGATATCAGCAAAATCCACCAGAACACCACCTTGTTTCTTCCCTTTCAGCCACCAAGGAATACGCTTACATCCTGGTTTCCTACCACACAACAATTTGAATGGGGACATTCCCATAACAGAATAAGGAACAGTGCTACATGTTAAGAGAGTTTCTGGTAAAGCCTCACTTGACAGCATCCTACTCTTGACAGCGAACTGAATAGACTCCTTTACTATCCTATTAAATCTCTCCACCTGACCATAGGAATGGGGTGGTAGTTAGACACTGTTTAATGGACTACTCCGCATCTATACGAAAACAATTCAAACTCTCTATTTACAAATTGAGGTCCATTACTCAACGCAAACTCCTCTGAAAACTCTTTTTGTAAAAGAACACATCATCCAAAAATGCAATCACCACATTAGAATCCACTTTCACCACCATTCTTACCTCCGGCCATTTTGAAAAATAATCAATCATCACCAGAGCAAAACTTGACTACCTTGGGAGAGCAGCAAAGAGATCCATTATATCAGTACCAAGTTTCCTCCACAGCCCTTCAGGAAACTCAATGGATTCATTCTTCACCACGCATGCTAAACAGTTTTATCGCTACTTGAACAAGGAGCACACTGCCTCACCCACTTGTCAACCTTATCGTCCATTTTTTACCACCAATAGAATTCTAGAATCATCCTTTTTAACAGAACATATTCCTGAGTGGCCCGTATGAGTTAAAGTAAAAAATAAAAATCCATAAAGCCTGGGGTGGAATCATTTTGTAACCTCTTACAATAATACCCTCACTGAGCATTAATTCATTTCTTTGTGACATGACACCAAATCTTGCTTAATTTCCTCTCTTCAGGCCAAACTTTAACCAAATACTCACTCTCCAATTTTAAAACACCATCATGTGCAAGAATTCCTTCCACATGTCTTCAGAAATGGCGCACAAAAACTCACTATCCACACACCCTTCTTTCAAATCCTCCATAGTATAAACCACATCACACTCAAATTCATTGTCAAGTTCACCACTACACTCAAAAGGAAAACGTGACATACAATCCACATGGACATTTTCACATCCAGGAACATACTGTACAATGCATTCAGGATTCAAGCAAGCCGGGCCGAAGACGGCTGAAATGCCAGAAACCGGTCCCCGGAAGCTTGTTTCCTTCCCAGTGTAAGAATTGGCTTTTGTAGTCTGGTCTGCCCTGTTCCCATGATGCACTGGGCCAGGGACAGACTAATTTGCATACAGCCAGGTTCTGAAACTGGGATGGTGCAATGAGCTAAAAAACAGTGTTGGATCTAGCCCTGATCTCTTGACTGGGCGAGAGTACTCTGCTTAATTCAGAGACTCTGTCCATCACCACCCCTTGTTGTAAATAATACAATCCACATGGACATTTTCACATCCAGGAACATACTGTACAATGCATTCATATTCTTGCAATTTACCCGCTAAGTGAGCCAACTGTGCTGTCAATGTCCTACCACCATCAGCTGATAGCATAGTAATTTAAGGATTGCGGTCAGTTCTGAGTACAAATCTCGTTCCCCACAAAAATTGTCTAAAATGCTGTACTGCACAAGTACATGCTAACAGTTCTTTTTCATTTACCATAATTCCTTTCCAAAGTTTGTGTGCGAGATGCATACGCTTAATCCATTCTCTCCATTTTGTCTTTCCGCATGAGAACTGTACCCATACAAACACTGCTGGCATCCACAGATTCTACACACTATTTACTAACCACATAAGGTCTCAAACAAGGTGCATGCACAATTTCCTTCTTTAAAAATGTGAAAGCTTTTTCTTTTTCCCCCATTCAAATTTCACATTTTTCTTCAAGAGAGCTCTCAATGGGTCAACCTTGCTAGCATAATCTTGCACAAATTTAAAGCAATACACAGGTAAGCCGTAAAATGACAATAATTGCTCCTTAGGAGTTGGACGAGCAGCACCCACAATAGCACACACATCCACAATAGCACCCACAGGGTTTAGTTAGGGTTTAATACCCTTATCAGAAATGTCATGGGCCAAATATTCAATTTCCTTTCTCTGGAAACATTAATTTATTCTCACTATTAAGTTAACCCCTTCTCATGTAACCTTCTCAAAACCACATGCAGATGGATTCTTATCATGCTCCTTATACTTTCTTCTATATACCAGAATGCCATCCTGGAATGCCCCTGCAACCGTAACATCCTCATGTTAGCTTCATAAGGCATTGGAACACAGAAGCGGCACTCGGTAATCCAAATGGCATTCTTAAAAGTTGATACATCCTTTCAGGAGTTACAAATGCAGTAAGGTGTTTTGACTGCATACAACTCAACCTGATGATACACACTTGCTAAATCAATGATTGAAAATGCCGCTGCACCAGCAAGTGTAGAAACTATTTAATGTAAGTTAGGTAGAGGGTGTCTATCGACCCTGATCTAATTTTGTAGGCTGCATAGATCAACACATAGGCGTAATTCACCTGAATGTTTCACAGAAATCAGCACATGAGATACCCAAGGTGAAGGCTTCATTGGCTCAAATACTTTTTTCACTCACAAATAAAGTAACATCTCCTTCAATTTGTCCGGGTAAGCCAATGGTACTTTCCTGATCTTGTGTGTGACAGGAACAGCCCCCTCTTTCAGAACAGTCTTGTGTTTAAACCCATGGAATCTTCCTCATTGCACATTGACAAGTTTATGATATAGCAACTTAATTTCTGCCACAAAGTCAGGACTATGTATTTCAACAGTGATCTAGCTTCATTCCCAACTCTTATTTATGTGGCCAGCCCAGATTAGCATCTTCCCTCTGAGCCACATAATTATTCCCTCTTGACCTTCTACCATTAAATTCTATGTCAGACCAAAATAGCCCTCCAAATTAATATTATATCCTGAATATCCCCCCGGTTGTGCAACCGGTGGGTATAACTCACGCTCATTCAACAGCTCACAAAACCTTGTTTTCCCAATCATACTGTAACACGCATAATAATCCACCATCAACTAAATGGGTTTACCATCCAACGTTAGATTGCACTTTGGATTGTTTATTAGAAACGCAAAGCACAGATCCTGCTCTGAGTGTTTCCCTTTCAAATTCATCAAATGTAATACAATTGACCATGTTAGTCATAATAGCCCTGCATACTTTCCCAAAGTATCCTTTCTTTTTACATTTCAAGCGTACTTTATCTATGGATTGACATCCTTTGAAGTTGCCAATATGGTAGGAACTACCAAATCTGTAACACGCATGCCATTGCCTTTCCTGTCCAACCCTTGAACTTCAGAATCCTTCCTTGGCTTAACATTAGGGTTATTTTTTATAGTATTAACTTCAGTACATATTTCAATAATGTTTTGATGTTTGCCTCTAATCTTGCTTCCAAATTTCTCAGGTTACTCAATTCCCTTAGCATTTTTTATAATGGCACTCAGGGAAGTCTCAGTACCTGTCCACGATCTTTCTTGGATTTTCTTACTCTTTGTTTTCATCATTATTTGGTCACACAAGTCTAAAAAACTGAAACAATCAAATTCAAAATCGCATTCAAGATAATGAAAATTGCCCAAATAAAAATGACAGCTCAGTTTTAGCACAATTTACGTATCACGCCTGTACCAAAATGGGCACTATAGAATTATCATATGTATTGCCCAATTCAAAATGGTGACTCAAATTTTAGGTAAATATGCCAAGTCACGCCCAAGATGGCAGCTATGGCGACGTCACTTGTAGTAAATCCACACATTCAGGAGAGAGTTTAATAAGATTTATTTGAGAGAGAGTACAGTACCAGCCCTCAGTCTAGGCAGTCAACTCCCCACTGCCCACCATTCTAGATCCAGAACACAGGGAGAGAAACTGGCATAAAAATGACATTAGAAAAATAGCAAGGTTCTTAAAGTGAGCCCACACCAACTATATAAATGCACAACACATGTAACACACCTATCTCCTTACAAAACACACATATAGAACACACCATGAACAGACAGGAATACTACAAAAGCTGAAAACTACACAAACTCAACAAATTTGCCAGGAGGCCTCCTGACATGACTACTAAGTTTGATCCTTGAAAGTCACACTTTCATAAGGATTATTCTCATGAACATCATCCCATCATTTCATGCTTTCTCCACCTTTACACTTAGCCACCCACATAACATTCCATACTTTCAATCGTGAGTGACCACACTGTTCCTGTTGATCTTAACCACCTTAATAGATGTACCAAACGTACACTCACTTTTGGCCAAAGCTTCTCCTGTGTTTGTATCCTGACTCAGTCTCCTACAACAAAATCAGGAATTTCAGTCTTCCACTTAGTATCATAATCATGTTTGATTTGTTCCTGAACTCTCTTCCACCCTCAATGCTAACTATTTTCTCACCTTTCCCTCAACCTTATCTAAGTGCTTCCTCTTGAACGACCAGGGGCACAGCTTAGAAACAGGATCTCTCCCTTTAAGGAGTTTAAATGGACTAACCTTTGTGGTGGTATGAGGTGGGATGCGATATGACCACAACTCCTCTCTTAGTTTGTCCTTCCACTCTCCTCCAGAATCATGTGCCCACAAATTACTCTCCGTCAACACATGGTTGAACCGTTCCACTTGCCCATTGCCACAAGGTTCATACAGTGTGGTAGTGACATTACAAATGTTACAAAATATAAGAAACCTACTCATCTCCTGTGACCATAATTGCACACCATTGTCCGTGATAAGAACATCAGGATAACATTCCCTTGCAAAAAGTTCTTTGAAGATTTAAATCACTGAAGCAGTAGTAACATAAGACACAAACTTGCCTTTGGCCACTTTGAGTGGTAATCCACTACCACCATAGCAAACGTACATTCATGGGGCATAACATTGAAAGGACCAGAAATATCAAAACTAACTTCCTGCCAGGGAAATTCAGGCCACTCCACAGGACACAAAGGTGTGAGCACCACTTTGAGCATCTTCTCACTATTAGCACATACTCCACACTGTGGCACAACTCTGTCCACAAGTCTATCTACACCTGGCCATCAAAAAGTAGCCCTGATCAACCTTTTCATAGATGACATTCCTAAATGTTCTTCATGAGCTATCAGCAAAATGTGATCACGTAAACCAACAGGTGGTGTGCACTTCCCGCCTTTGAACAAAATTTCTCCTTCCACTTCCAGCTCCTCAGATACCCTGCAATAAGTATACAACTCTGCTGGAATCTCCCACCTCTTAGGCCAACCTTCTTCGACACACAACAACACTTCCTTCAAAAGCAGATCCTCTTCCGCCGCAACTTTCCACACATACTCGTCAACACCCCCAAAAACATCGGACATGACATCAGCAACACTGCAATACCTTCTGTGTATCCTTCTTCCTTCTCTCTGTCTGAATCTCTTCCCTGCTGTCACATGGAAGCCTTGACAAACAATCTGTGGTAATATTTTTCCTCCCAGGTACATGTTCCACTTTGGAGTTATACTCTTGAAGCCCTGACATCAACCTAGTAAAGCTCGCATTAGCACAATTTCCCTCACCAGGTGACCATACCCCCACCAACGGGTTATGATCAGTCTTAAGGGTAAAACAAGAACCCCACACACGTGGGTTGTATGACAGAGTGACTAACAACCAATCTCTCAGGGTCTTTAACCAAAAAAGCCTAAACAAGGGGGTTCCTCAAAAAATTATTAGTATGTTTCATGATCGATCCAATCCCTTAAGGACTGGAACCCTCACTCACCCTTGGGTGACATGCTTCATCATTTGGGTTCCTCCTTACCAGCAAGAAATCCTAGTCTTAACTGGGAGCTACGACTTCCCAGACATCATTAATGAAGGAGCTCAGTGATGTTTTCACAAAGAGAAGGAATATTATAGGGAGGAACTAATTCCCAAATAAGAGCTAGTGGGGTAATTTACAGTGCAGCGTGATTATTTAATTTCAAAACTGTGCTAATTGTACCAGAAAAACTGTGGTGTATTAAAACTATCTAGGTTGATACACTTAAATATTTTATTCATGTGTTCAAGCTGACAGGATTAAAATGAGTGAAGCAGAAAGTAGTATGGATTCAAAACTACTTATGATCAGGTCGACATGTTTCAGCCAATTGATCTAAAGTATCTCAGGCTTTCTTCAGGACCTAATACAAATTTCTGCTACTGTTAGTGAGTGTAAACCAAAAAAGTGATACTATTATACTACACCGGTATTCCTTTAGCGTGATGCCTGGTAATACCGCGTATATCTATAGGCAGGAAAGAGAAACATAAAAACACACACTTAATGTAATGAACCCTTATATTCATAGTGCTACAAAAGTACGACATTTGTCCATTGTCTTGTCATAAGTGACCAAATAAAATTGTCGGTTCACTTACCCTCATGGGTAGGATATCAAACCTCACCTCAACCTGGCAGGTAGCTCAGGGAAGGAGGCCCCGCACTGCGGAGAGAAGAAGTAATAAGATACTTCTAAAAAACTATACCAGATAAAGTGCCATCCAATTTGAGACGTATCTATTCAGAGACCATTGTGAGGCAAAGTTCATACACTCCTTACACAAGTCCCTGATCCATGTAAGCAGTAGTCAGTATCACAAAGGTCGTCCAGTTCTCTATCAATAGTGAACATATATGCTTCACCATTTTACTTATAATATTCACTGTGACTCCTTTATATTCTAAAGTCAACCGCCCACACCACCAGTCTAAACCAGTAAGTATTTCTAGAATCACTAAGATATAACTTCTAGTTACAACTTCGTGTAGCATGGCTATTCTTTAGTTTCAATTATCATTTATCAAAACACAACACATAGCTTTTAACCCCGGTCTCCTCACCTCTCCGTCGGTACCTCGTCGCAAGTCTCGAGTCTACCCCGGGAGGTGAGGTCCTTAGTCTGTTATCCCGGTTAAGTAGTGTCTCCCATACCAAACTTTTTCCCACACGCTCAATGGGGCCTTCCTAGTAGGTGTCCTTAGATCGCCTGTATCTAAGGGTCATGTGTCCCACGCATGCGCCCTCGTTAGACAGCTATTCTCTTGCACATGCGTTATAGATCATAGATGCGAGTCTCCCGCATTTTCACTTATTCAAGTAAAGTTTTTTATAGTCCGGTATGTATGTTTACTACTCAGACTTCTTGATGCTATTTAACATCTTGGAATTTGGGCTCAAGACTAGATAGACCTCCAATACACCATTCAAGAAACACGCATGCGCAATGGTGCAATGGAAGCCATGTAGTGTTCTTACTCTGGCAATTACTAATTCTCTACGCATGCGTGTAAGGTTCTAACATGGTTCTAGTGCTGATGACGTTTTTATTAAAAGAATATACCAATTCCTAAAACTACCGGCATCCGAGCCGAATATAATTTGGAAAAATTAGTCCCAAGTAGTTAGACAGTTACTAGCCTTAAACTCTTTCTTCCTGTAGCCTCAAATTAATCTACACATATTTTCTCATCTCAAGAATTGTAAAACATGTGAAGAAATTCAGCTTAGAGCTATCCAAGGAATTTCATCATTAAGACCAGTGGTATCTGTCTTAAGTCTAAACACCCATCGCTGTTCTCGGCGCAGCAGGTATTTCGATACATCACTGATGTCTGTAGGAATCCAAGGTTGTTCCAACACTAACCACTTCAGGTCATTCTCTGTATGATTAAAGTCTATAAAGTGATTAGTCATTTTTGTGGACCGCTTTCTGCACCTTATTGTACTCTTATGTTCTTGTATCCTTATTTTGATCTTCCGGGTTGTCATCCCGACATACCTCAGGTTACAAGGACACCAAATCATGTAAATTAATTTTTCAGAGTTACAATTTGTGTGATTTAAGATTTTCCAAGGCTTCTCAGTCCCTATATCAACTTCTAGTGTTTTCACAGTTTGGGGACAAACGGTACATGTACCGCATGGATAGTGTCCTGTCACTGGCGCTAGATCGAAAAGGGTAGCTTGAGAACTACTAGGTTTATTTTCTTTCGGTCTTGTGTGGACCAATTTATCCTTAATGTTCCTGCTTCTTTTATACGCAAACAAAGGTGGTTCCAGTTTGTTATCTCCTGTGTTCAGTATTTTCCAGTGGTGCGTTATGCTTTTCTTGATTGAGTTGGAATATCCCGAGAAGGTATTTACAAATGTAAGTCTGGAATTCTTTTCTTTCACTGGTTGGATTTCCAATAAAGCTTCTCGATTGTTGTTTGCTGCTCGTTTCTTGGATCTCCCGATCACCATTTTGGGGTACTTTTTTTCTTTCACATCCTCAGTTAAGGCCTTTGCATGTATCTTGTATGTTTCATTAGTGGAGCAATTTCTTCTTATTCTTAGAAACTGGCCAAATGGCAGATTCTCGCGAAGTGCTTTTGGATGATAACTCTGATATTTTTAAAATTTGAAAGTCACTTTATTTCTATGTGCTTTTAACTTCACTTCATTCAGCCTACTTGGGGCAGAAACCTTCACTTTTCCAACACGCACAGCCGAATTTAACGCTGTAGCGAACTTTAGCCAAACTAACCTTAGTTGCCGCCATCGCCGGCGTGCACCCTGGCCACGCCCCTTCAAGACCACGCCCCCTCCGCCCAGCTTAAAAAAAGGACACTGACAACTAGCGTCTAATTGGAAGCTCACTCCTGAGGCGGAAGCCGGGAGCGCGAAGCGTGCTGTATTTTTAAAATTTGAAAGTCACTTTATTTCTATGTGCTTTTAACTTCACTTCATTCAGCCTACTTTGGGCAGAAACCTTCACTTTTCCAACACGCACAGCCGAATTTAACGCTGTAGCGAACTTTAGCCAAACTAACCTTAGTTGCCGCCATCGCCGGCGTGCACCCTTGCCACGCCCCTTCGAGGCCACGCCCCCCCCCCGCATCCTCCCCTGTACGATAAAATGTGCATCTACCGGAAGCGCAGCGGACGAGCGCAGCGGGAGCGCCGTTTGCGCGCCGAAGGTGCGCCTAAGGCAAGCCCGTCTGTGCCCGTTCGCGTCCGGCCAGGGACAGGGGCCACCCCCCCTGATCCACTACACAGGATGCAATATAACTCTGCCACTCTTTTTACATTAAGACCCCCTTTGAAGGACTGCTGCCTCCACCGATATCATCCCCTTAACCTTCCCACCTATTGCCAACACTGTAAAACGAATCTAAAAACGATTCAGACTAAACAGCCACAGCAAAATTTTACCCTATTGCTTCTAAACTGTAGGTCAATGCCAAAGCATAGATTAGAAATCTTACTTCTTCTAGATGATTTATCCCCTGATGTCCTCTTTTTAACCGAAACCTGGTTAACCCCAGACTGCGACCCAGACATAATTCAAGCCTTGCCACCTAACTATCGAATTGAACGCCGGGACCGTCCATGTGGGAAAGGTGGAGGCATCGCCATTATTTATAAATCCACCTATCAATGTCATTGCACCTCTGACCTAATCCCGGACTATGAAAGTCTGTCCTTCTGCCTCAAGCTAACCTCTAACGACAGCTTAACAGGGGCTCTTATTTACCGCCCGCCAGGCCCACTGAACAACTTTCCCTCCTCCCTACCCTCGTTCGCTGCAGAAATTGCCATGTCCTCCTCGAACTTTACGCTGTTGGGCGACCTCAATATTCACTTTGATGTCAGCACCGACTGCACCGCCAGCGAGCTCGCTTCTAGCCTAGCAGCGATCCAATTACAACAACTAGTAAAAGCGCCTACTCACGACAAAGGTCACCTACTTGACCCAGTTTTTACTAATTGCCCCACTCTAACAGTTGGCTCCATCACCCCCCCTACCTTGGACGGATCACCATCTAATCCTCCTCAACTGGTCCATAGAGAAAGTCTCCCTGCCCCCCCATCCCACAACTCGGAAGATGAGAAACTGGTCGAAACTTCCGTTAGAGTTGTGGTCTGGCCTTCTCTCTAATTCCAAACCTATCCTCTCCAATAACTCGGAACAAAATAACATAACCTTCAACAAATGGATAGAGGACTCCATTGACACCATCCTTCCCGAAAGAAATACCAAATTAAAAAGAGCCAGAGAACCCGCTCCTTGGTACTCGGACAAACTTAGGGAATTAAAACGACAGTGCAGAAAAATGGAGAGAAAGTGGCGCCTGGGATACGCCTATACCGACAAAAAAAGATACAGAGAAAATATTAGATCCTATAAAACAGAAATATACGCCGCGCAATCTACCTATTATAAGGAGAAAATTATGGCAGCTAAGTCCAAACCTAAAGAAATTTATCAGGTAGTTAAAACCCTTTCCAAAATCCCCCCATTTACAAATACAACCCACAACTCTGTCTCCCATTGCAACGAATTAGCCGAGTTTTTCTTCCAAAAAATAAATAAAATATACTCTTCATTTGCAACCCCTAACTCAGAAGTTGTCTTACTACAACCCGCATGCGCCACTGAACACCCTGCGCAAGCTCACCTTAATGAATTCCCATTACTACACCCAGAATCACTCAAATCTCTTGCACTCTAGGTAAAATCTGGTTCCCCCCTCGACCCTGCACCCCCTAAGATGATGAACATGGTCATCCCGACCATCCTTCCTACTTTCCTTGACTTACTTAACAGCTCCATTTCTTCAGGGGTGGTTCCCCCCGCCTGGAAACAAGCAATGGTGAAAGCATTGTTAAAAAAACTAAATCTCCCCCCATCAGACCCTAATAACTACCGCCCAATTTCCTTACTACCCTGGGCAAGCAAAATCTTAGAGAAGCACGTTAACTTCCATCTTACTAACCACCTTGAGGAGAACCTTCTATTGGACGCCTCCCAAACAGGGTTTTGCCCTAGACATGGCACAGAAACAGCGCTGCTAGCCGTTACAGAAGAAGCTAGGAATATCTTGGATCGAGGGGGGACAGTGGCAGTGGTCCTCCTCGATCTAAGCGCGGCATTCGATACGGTATGCCACAAAACCCTGCTATCCCGACTCTTCGATCTCGGCATCTCAGGAAACGCCCTAGACTGGCTGAGGTCTTTTCTCAGGAACAGAACCTTCCAGGTCTTTGATGGCGATTCTTACTCAAATAGCCGACCTCTTAACTGCGGTGTGCCCCAAGGCTCTTCACTGAGCCCCACGCTGTTTAACGTGTATATGAGGCCACTGGCGGGGGTCGTCCAAAAATACGGTATCAAAATCATATCGTATGCGGACGACACCCAGCTGGTGGTCTCCCTGACACAAAAAAGCAGCGTGTTCCCCCAGTCCGACCTGGCAGCCTGCATAGAGGATGTCAAAAGATGGATGACAAAGTCATCCTTAAACTTAACGGTGATAAGACCAAGATTATGATCCTCGGCCCTTCTCCTCCCACCACCTATGATCAGCTGTGGCCCGCAAGCTTGGGACCAATGCCAACTCCGAAAGAAAATATAAAAAGCCTAGGAGTATGGCTAGACAATAAACTCACTTTAAACACTCAGGCAACAAAAACAGCTGCAACCTGCTTTGGTATCATCCGAATGTTGAAAAAAATCCTGCCAATACTTCCCTTTGAAGCCAAGCAGGTGGTTATCCAGGGCCTTGTACAATCTAGGCTTGACTTCAACAATGCTCTATACCTAGGAGCCCCAGAGTATGTGTTGGAAAAACTGCAAAGAACTCAGAACTGTGCTGCCCGCACTCTCCTCCAGATTCCTCGCACACAGTCAGTCAAGGCAGGGATCAGATCTCTCCATTGGCTCCCCGTGAGAGATAGAATAAAGTTCAAAGCGCTATGCATATCGCATCAAGCATTTTATAGAGCAAGCCCGGAAATTAATCATTCACTTCTCTCCCCCTACTGTCCTGGCAAAACCCTACACTCTACAAATGCCTTTCTCGTAGTAGTCCCAAGAATTAAAAAAGCTAGAGTAGGAGGTAGGTCTGTCTCTCTGAACGCCGCTAAACTCTGGAACTCTCTCCCCTTTTCACTCAGATCCAACCCTACCCTTCTACACTTCCGCAAGGAATTGAAAACATTCTTATTCAGAAACTAACCCCCCCTGCTCCCTCTTACCAATCCCCTCCTTCCTCCTCCTTCTTCCTTCTTCCTCTCCTCAGAGTTTTCTTCCATTACCAGCGCTTGGACGCCCTTGGGCAGCAGACGCGCTCTATAAAACTCCTTCACTTCACTTCACTTCACATATGATAGTAGTGAGTTACATGCCATTGGTTTTTTATACAATTCTGTAGACAGTCCGTCTCCATTCGGGATGACTTTCACATCTAAGAAAGCAAAACTTTCTTTCGAACTTTCCAATGTGAATTTTAAGAAATTGTTCCTCTCATTGAGCCAGTTGTGAAATGACACTAAAGTTTCCTGATCGCCCCTCCATATCACAAAGATATCATCTATATATCGTCTCCAGACACAAATGTGTCTGAAGAAGGGGTTGTTGTCATTCAGGACTAGTGTCTGCTCAAAATCATGAACATAGAGAATGGCCAGACTGGGGGCACAGACGCTCCCCATTGAGGTACCCGATATTTGAAGGTACATTGACTCTTCAAATTTAAAAAAGTTTTCTTTAGGAACCAACCGAGCACATTCCATAACAAATGCCACCGGTGTAATGCTTTCCACAGGGCGTGCTTCCATCATGCGTTGGATGGTCATTAAGGTTTCCTCTTGTGGGATACTAGTGCAGAGGGACTCTACATCAAATGAGACCAAGAAATCTTGGTCCCTATCAAATGGAGTCTCTGCTAGTACTCGTAAAAAGTCTTTAGTATCAAGCAAGAAGGTAGGAGCTTCCGACACCATTGGTCTCAGGAAGCAATCCACAAATGTTGATAATGGTTCTAGGATTGAACCAATTCCTGCCACAATAGGTCTCCCCGGAGGGGGAAATTTATTTTTATGTATTTTTGGTAATACATAAAAATAAGGGACAATGGGAAACGCTGTTGTTAAGTAAGTGGCCTCATGTGAGGTAATCCACCCATTCTCCTTTGCTTCATCAGTCAATTGTTTTATTTCCATAGTAAGCCTTTTGGTAGGATCCAATTTCAGTAGTTTGTAGGAGTTATGGTCTCCAAGTTGGCGTATACATTCCTTCCTGTAAGTCTCTTTGTCCAAAATCACAATTGCGCCGCCTTTGTCTGCAGGCTTGATGATAATATTATCATTATCCGATAGTGTTTGGAGTGCTGCTTTCTCTGGTCTAGATAGATTCTGATATTGTGTCTTCTTGTTCTCCATCATTTTGTTAACATCATGGAGAACAGCTTCTTCAAAGGCTAGAATTTGAGCCGAGACTTGATGTGTCAAGGGGGTGAATGTAGAGCGTGGTCTCAATCCTGTGTTCTTGTCACTGTCTTCATCTGTGTTCTCGGTAATTTTATCTTTAGAGAAAGAATTCAGTCGCAATTTGCGGAAGAACCCAGAAAATTCTTGTCGTATTAGAAAAGGGTCTCCCTCATACGTAGGCACAAATCCTAATCCTTTCTCTAGGACTGCTACCTCCATTCCTGTCAAAGTGTGCGCACTGAGATTCACTATTATTTGTTTCCTCTGCTGCTCCCTGGCTGTGGTGGCAGCTGCATCGTGCCTCTGGTTACCGTCGTTGTCACTGGGGTATTCCATCGCACGCCCATCTGGCCGCCCCGTCTTCGACCTTGTGGGCGTCCTGGGTCAAACCCTAAAGAAGGTTGGTTAGGCATCATCATATTGTAAGGTTGGAAAGGGAAGAACTGTTGTTGTGGAGGGGGGTAGGCAAACGGTGTTGGTGGCCACCATTGATTCTGCCCTGGATCCTGCCAGGTTCCTCGTCGTTGCCCTCTTCCTCTCCCTCTTCTATTCGATTGGGGGTTGGTGTTCCTCCCTGAGTTTGAGTCTGAGTCACTTGACCCTCCATCACTGGAAGAGGAATAATTAGATCCATACTTAGTCCCCTTCTGATTGTACTGAGGGGGGACATACTCCTCACTCGTATAGGGATATACCTTCTCCAGAGAAAACTTTGCTAGATCTTTCTTAAATTTATTTAGTTTCAATTCTAGGGTTGATTCTCTAAACTCTTTATTGTTTTTATTCGTTTCTTCCGCTTGTTTCTTGTAGACTGAAGTTACTAGGACTGATTTTATGCTGGCTTCCAGCGTTTGAATTTCTATTAGGATCGTGTCTGCTATCCGTTTCGCTGTAGTGATTATTAAAATCTGCCAGTCCCTGTTACATTTCCACGCAATCATAGACCAATGTTTTAGAAAGGCCTTATCATCAAGGAATAGTCTAGGTGCATTTGTTACTATTAGCCCTGATGGTGCACAGTCTACCCTGAAGTATTCTGTCATAACGGCCCCATGTACCTGTGTTCTTGAGTGTGAACATTTCAGTGTCAGCAATTTCGCCCAGTCATCATTTAGTGTTGTGTTGGAACTAATGGTGCTATCCAAAATGCTCGGTGTTGCTAAAATTTCACGAGCTATATCGTCATCAAAAGCTAGGCCCAATCTTTCTGCCATATTTAGTTGTGTAAGTCCTACTGCCTGTCAAGTTTCAAGGAGACTCTCCCAGTGTGCATGAACCATGCACCCCCAAATAGGTCACTTTACATAAAACGTCTCAAAATTGTACAATTGTTACTGAGGCACCTATCTGTGAAAAAAAGGATCCGCTGCCGTAGCCGCCCTATAACTACATAAACAAATACGGGAGTTTGGGGATCCAAGGGAAATATTTATAGACCACTTGAGAGAAGTATCCCCTCTTATCAATTGAATAACAACCAATCTCTCAGGGTCTTTAACCAAAAAAGCCTAAACAAGGGGGTTCCTCAAAAAATTATTAGTATGTTTCATGATCGATCCAATACCCAGTACTTCTAATGTACTGATGTTGTGCCTATTGGGGAATCATCCCTTAAGGACTGGAACCCTCACTCACCCTTGGGTGACATGCTTCATCATTTGGGTTCCTCCTTACCAGCAAGAAATCCTAGTCTTAACTGGGAGCTACGACTTCCCAGACATCATTAATGAAGGAGCTCAGAGATGTTTTCACAAAGAGAAGGAATATTATAGGGAGGAACTAATTCCCAAATAAGAGCTAGTGGGGTAATTTACAGTGCAGCGTGATTATTTAATTTCAAAACTGTGCTAATTGTGCCAGAAAAACTGTGGTGTATTAAAACTATCTTGGTTGATACATTTAAGTATTTTATTCATGTGTTCAAGCTGACAGGATTAAAATTAGTGAAGCAAAAAGTAGTATGGATTTAAAACTACTTATGATCAGGTCAACATGTTTCAGCCAATTGATCTAAAGTATCTCAGGCTTTCTTCAGGACCTAATACAAATTGCTGCTACTGTTAGTGAGTGTAAACCAAAAAAGTGATACTATTATCCTACACCAGTATTCCGTTAGCGTGATGCCTGGTAATACCGCGTATATCTATAGTAAGGAAAGAGAAACATAAAAACACACACTTAATGTAATGAACCCTTATATTCATAGTGCTACAAAAGTACGACATTTGTCCATTGTCTTGTCATAAGTGACCAAATAAAATTGTCGGTTCACTTACCCTCATGGGTAGGATATCAAACCTCACCTCAACCTGGCAGGTAGCTCAGGGAAGGAGGCCCCGCACTGCGGAGAGAAGAAGTAATAAGATACTTCTAAAAAACTATACCAGATAAAGTGCCATCCAATTTGAGATGTATCTATTCAGAGCCCATTGTGAGGCAAAGTTCATACACTCCTTACACAAGTCCCTGACCCATCTAAGCAGTAGTCAGTATCACAAAGGTCGTCCAGTTCTCTATCAATAGTGAACATATATGCTTCACCATTTTACTTATAATATTCACTGTGACTCCTTTATATTCTAAAGTCAACCGCCCACACCACAAGTCTAAACCAGTAAGTATTTCTAGAATTACTAAGATATAACTTCTAGTTACAACTTCGTGCAGCATGGCTATTCTTTAGTTTCAATTATCATTTATCAAAACACAACACATAGCTTTTAACCCCGGTCTCCTCACCTCTCCGTCGGTACCTCGTCGCAAGTCTCGATTCTACCCCGGGAGGTGATGTCCTTAGTCTTTTATCCCAGTTAAGTAGTGTCTCCCATACCAAATTTTTCCCCACGCGCTCAATGGGGCCTTCCTAGTAGGTGTCCTTAGCTCGCCTGTATCTAAGGGTCATGTGTCCCATGCATGCGCCCTCGTTAGACAGCTATTCTCTTGCGCATGCGTTATAGATCATAGATGTGAGTCTCCCGCATTTTCACTTATTCAAGTAAAGTTTTTTATAGTCCGGTATGTATGTTTACTACTCAGACTTCTTGATGCTATTTAACATCTTGGAATTTGGGCTCAAGACTAGATAGACCTCCAATACACCATTCAAGAAACACGCATGCGCAATGGTGCAATGGAAGCCAGGTAGTGTTCTTACTCTGGCAATTACTAATTCTCTACGCATGCGCGTAAGGTTCTAACATGGTTCTAGCGCTGATGACGTTTTTATTAAAAGAATTTACCAATTCCTAAAACTACCGGCATCCGAGCCGAATATAATTTGGAAAAATTAGTCCCAAGTAGTTAGACAGTTACTAGCCTTAAACTCTTTCTTCCTGTAGCCTCAAATTAATCTACACATATTTTCTCATCTCAAGAATTGTAAAACATGTGAAGAAATTTAGCTTAGAGCTCTCCAAGGAATTTCGTCATTAAGACCAGTGGTATCTGTCTTAAGTCTAAACACCCATCGCTGTTCTCGGCGCAACAGGTATTTTGATACATCACTGATGTCTGTAGGAATCCAAGGTTGTTCCAACACTAACCACTTCAGGTCATTCTCTGTATGATTAAAGTCTATAAAGTGATTAGTCATTTTTGTGGACCGCTTTCTGCACCTTATTGTACTCTTATGTTCTTGTATCCTTATTTTGATCTTCCAGGTTGTCATCCCAACATACCTCAGGTTACAAGGACACCAAATCATGTAAATTAATTTTTCAGAGTTACAATTTGTGTGCTTTAAGATTTTCCAAGGCTTCTCAGTCCCTATATCAACTTCTAGTGTTTTCACAGTTTGGGGACAAACGTTACATGTACCGCATGGATAGTGTCCTGTCACTGGCGCTAGATCGAAAAGGGTAGCTTGAGAACTACTAGGTTTATTTTCTTTCGGTCTTGTGTGGACCAATTTATCCTTAATGTTCGTGCTTCTTTTATACGCAAACAAAGGTGGTTCCAGTTTGTTATCTCCTGTGTTCAGTATTTTCCAGTGGTGCGTTATGCTTTTCTTGATTGAGTTGGAATATCCCGAGAAGGTATTTACAAATGTAAGTCTGGAATTCTTTTCTTTCACTGGTTGGATTTCCAATAAAGCTTCTCGATTGTTGTTTGCTGCTCGTTTCTTGGATCTCCCGATCACCATTTTGGGGTACTTTTTTTCTTTCAAATCCTCAGTTAAGGCCTTTGCATGTATCTTGTATGTTTCATTAGTGGAGCAATTTCTTCTTATTCTTAGAAACTGGCCAAATGGCAGATTCTCGCGAAGTGCTTATGGATGATAACTCTGATATGATAGTAGTGAGTTACATGCCATTGGTTTTTTATACAATTCTGTAGACAGTCCGTCTACCTTCGGGATGACTCTCACATCTAAGAAAGCCAAACTTTCTTTCGAACTTTCCAATGTGAAGTTCAAGAAATTGTTCCTCTCATTGAGCCAGTTGTGAAATGACACTAAAGTTTCCTAATGGCCCTTCCATATCACAAAGATATCAGCTATATATCGTCTCCAGACACGAATGTGTCTTAAGAAGGGGCTGTTATCATTCAGGACTAGTGTCTGCTCAAAATCATGAACATAGAGAATGGCCAGACTGGGGGCACAGACGCTCCCCATTGAGGTACCAGATATTTGAAGGTACATTGACTCTTCAAATTTAAAAAAGCTTTCTTTAAGAACCAACCGAGCACATTCCATAACAAATGCCACCGGTGTAATGCTTTCCACAGGGCGTGCTTCCCTCATGCGTTGGATGGTCATCAAGGTTTCCTCTTGTGGGATACTGGTGTAGAGGGACTCTACATCATATGAGACCAAGAAATCTTGGTCCCTATCAAATGGAGTCTCTGCTAGTACTCGTAAAAAGTCTTTAGTATCAAGCAAGAAGGTAGGAGTTTCCGACACCATTGGTCTCAGGAAGCAATCCACAAATGTTGATAATGGTTCTAGGATTGAACCAATTCCTGCCACAATAGGTCTCCCCGGAGGGGGAAATTTATTTTTATGTATTTTTGGTAATACATAAAAATAAGAGACAATGGGAAATGCTGTTGTTAAGTAAGTGGCCTCATGTGAGGTAATCCACCCATTCTCCTTTGCTTCATCAGTCAATTGTTTTATTTCCATAGTAAGCCTTTTGGTAGGATCCAATTTCAGTAGTTTTTAGGAGGTATGGTCTCCAAGTTGGCGTAGACATTCCTCCCTGTAAGTCTCTTTGTCCAAAATCACAATTGCGCCGCCTTTGTCTGCAGGCTTGATGATAATATTATCATTATTCGATAGTGTTTGGAGTGCTGCTTTCTCTGGTCTAGATAGATTCTGATATTGTGTCTTCTTGTTCTCCATCAATTTGTTAGCATCATGGAGAACAGCTTCTTCAAAGGCTAGAATTTGAGCCGAGACTTGATGTGTCAAGGGGGTGAATGTAGAGCGTGGTCTCAATCCTGTGTTCTTGTCACTGTCTTCATCTGTGTTCTCGGTAACTTTATCTTTAAAGAAAGAATTCAGTCGCAATTTGCGGAAGAACCCAGCTAATTCTTGTCGTATTAGAAAAGGGTCTCCCTCATACGTAGGCACAAATCCTAATCCTTTCTCTAGGACTGCTACCTCCATTCCATCCAAGCGGAAGAAATGAATAAAAACAATAAAGAGTTTAGAGAATCAACCCTAGAATTGAAACTAAATAAATGTAAGAAAGATCTAGCAAAGTTTTCTCTGGAGAAGGTATATGGGCGAAATTGCTGACACTGAAACGTTCACACTCAAGAACACAGGTACATGGGGCCGTTATGACAGAATACTTCAGGGTAGACTGTGCACCATCAGGGCTAATAGTAACAAATGCACCTAGACTATTCCTTGATGATAAGGCCTTTCTAAAACATTGGTCTATGATTGCGTGGAAATGTAACAGGGACTGGCTGATTTTAATAATCACTACAGCGAAACGGATAGCAGACACGATCCTAATAGAAATTCAAACGCTGGAAGCCAGCATAAAATCAGTCCTAGTAACTTCAGTCTACAAGAAACAAGCGGAAGAAACGAATAAAAACAATAAAGAGTTTAGAGAATCAACCCTAGAATTGAAACTAAATAAATTTAAGAAAGATCTAGCAAAGTTTTCTCTGGAGAAGGTATATCCCTATACGAGTGAGGAGTATGTCCCCCCTCAGTACAATCAGAAGGGGACTAAGTATGGATCTAATTATTCCTCTTCCAGTGATGGAGGGTCAAGTGACTCAGACTCAAACTCAGGGAGGAACACCAACCCCCAATCGAATAGAAGAGGGAGAGGAAGAGGGCAACGATGAGGAACATGGCAGGATCCAGGGAAGAATCAATGGTGGCCACCAACACCGTTTGCCTACCCCCCTCCACAACAACAGATCTTCCCTTTCCAACCTTACAATATGATGATGCCTAACCAACCTTTTTTAGGGTTTGGCCCAGGACGCCCACGAGGTCGAAGACGGGGCGGCCAGATGGGCGTGCGATGGAACACCCCAGTGACAACGACGGTAACCAGAGGCACGATGCAGCTGCCACCACAGCCAGGGAGCAGCAGCGGAAACAAATATTAGTGAATCTCAGTGTGCACACTTTGACAGGAATGGAGGTAGCAGTCCTAGAGAAAGGATTAGGATTTGTGCCTACGTATGAGGGAGACCCTTTTCTAATACGACAAGAATTAGCTGGGTTCTTCCGCAAATTGCAACTGAATTCTTTCTTTAAAGATAAAGTTACCGAGAACACAGATGAAGACAGTGACAAGAACACAGGATTGAGACCACGCTCTACATTCACCCCCTTGACACATCAAGTCTCGGCTCAAATTCTAGCCTTTGAAGAAGCTGTTCTCCATGATGTTAACAAAATGATGGAGAACAAGAAGACACAATATCAGAATCTATCTAGACCAGAGAAAGCAGCACTCCAAACACTATCGGATAATGATAATATTATCATCAAGCCTGCAGACAAAGGCGGCGCAATTGTGATTTTGGACAGAGAGACTTACAGGGAGGAATGTCTACGCCAACTTGGAGACCATAACTCCTACAAACTACTGAAATTGGATCCTACCAAAAGGCTTACTACGGAAATAAAACAATTGACTGATGAAGCAAAGGAGAATGGGTGGATTACCTCACATGAGGCCACTTACTTAACAACAGCATTTCCCATTTTGTCCCTTATTTTAATGTATTACCAAAAATACATAAAAATTAATTTACCCCTCCGGGGAGACCTATTGTGGCAGGAATTGGTTCAATGCTAGAACCATTATCAACATTTGTGGATTGCTTCTGAGACCAATGGTGTCGGAAACTCCTACCTTCTTGCTTGATACTAAAGACTTTTTACGAGTACTAGCAGAGACTCCATTTGATAGGGACCAAGATTTATTGGTCTCATTTGATGTAGAGTCCCTCTACACCAGTATCCCTCAAGAGGAAACCTTGATGACCACCCAACGCATGATGGAAGCACGCCCTGTGGAAAGCATTACACCGGTGGCATTTGTTATGGAATGTGCTCGGTTGGTTCTTAAAGTAAACTTTTTAAAATTTGAAGAGTCAATGTACCTTCAAATATCGGGTATCTCAATGGGGAGCGTCTGTGCCCCCAGTCTGGCCATTCTCTATGTTCATGATTTTGAGCAGACACTAGTCCTGAATGACAACAACCCCTTCTTCAGACACATTCGTGTCTGGAGACGATATATAGCTGATATCTTTGTGATATGGAGGGGCGATCAGGAAACTTTAGTGTCATTTCACAACTGGCTCAATGAGAGGAGCAATTTCTTGAAATTCACATTGGAAAGTTCGAAAGAAAGTTTGGCTTTCTTAGATGTGAGAGTCATCCCGAATGGAGACGGACTGTCTACAGAATTGTATAAAAAACCAATGGCATGTAACTCACTACTATCATATCAGAGTTATCATCCAAAAGCACTTCGCGAGAATCTGTTATTTGGCCAGATTCTAAGAATAAGAAGAAATTGCTCCACTAATGAAACATACAAGATACATGCAAAGGCCTTAACTGAGGATTTGAAGAAAAAAAAGTACCCCAAAATGGTGATCGGGAGATCCAAGGAACGGGCAGCAAAAAACAATCGAGAAGCTTTATTGGAAATCCAACCAGTGAAAGAAAAGAATTCCAGACTTACATTTGTAAATACCTTCTCGGGATATTCCAACTCAATCAAGAAAAGCATAACGCACCACTGGAAAATACTGAACACAGGAGATAACAAACTGGAACCACCTTTGCGTATAAAAGAAGCACGAACATTAAGGATAAATTGGTCCACACAAGACCGAAAGAAAATAAACCTAGTAGTTCTCAAGCTACCCTTTTCGATCTAGCGCCAGTGACAGGACACTATCCATGCGGTACATGTACCGTTTGTCCCGAAACTGTGAAAACACTAGAAGTTGATATAGGGACTGAGAAGCCTTGGAAAATCTTAAAGCACACAAATTGTAACTCTGAAAAATTAATTTACATGATTTGGTGTCCTTGTAACCTGAGGTATGTCGGGATGACAACCCGGAAGATCAAAATAAGGATACAAGAACATAAGAGTACAATAAGGTGCAGAAAGAGGTCTACAAAAATGACTAATCACTTTATGGACTTTAATCATACAGAGAATGACCTGAAGTGGTTAGTGTTGGAACAACCTTGGATTCCTACACACATCAGTGATGTATCGAAATACCTGCTGCGCCGAGAACAGCGATGGGTGTTTAGACTTAAGACAGATACCACTGGTCTTAATGATGAAATTCCTTGGATAGCTCTAAGCTAAATTTCTTCACATGTTTTACAATTCTTGAGATGAGAAAATATGTGTAGATTAATTTGAGGCTACAGGAAGAAAGAGTTTAAGGCTAGTAACTGTCTAACTACTTGGGACTCATTTTTCCAAATTATATTCGGCTCGGATGCCGGTAGTTTTAGGAATTGGTATATTCTTTTAATAAAAACGTCATCAGCGCTAGAACCATGTTAGAACCTTACGCGCATGCGTAGAGAATTAGTAATTGCTGGAGTAAGAACACTACCTGGCTTCCATTGCACTATTGCGCATGCGTGTTTCTTGAATGGTGTATTAAAGGTCTATCTAGTCTTGAGCCCAAATTCCAAGATGTTAAATAGCATCAAGAAGTCTGAGTAGTAAACATACATACTGGACTATAAAAAACTTTACTTGAATAAGTGAAAATGCGGGAGACTTGCATCTATGATCTATAACGCATGCGCAAGAGAATAGCTGTCTAACGAGGGCGCATGTGTGGGACACATGACCCTTAGATACAGGCGAGCTAAGGACACCTACTAGGAAGGCCCCATTGAGCGCGCGGGGAAAAGTTTGGTATGGGAGACACTACTTAACCGGGATAACAGATTAAGAACCTCACCTCCCGGGGTAGACTCGCGACTTGCGACGAGGTACCGACGGAGAGGTGAGGAGACCGGGGTTAAAAGCTATGTGTTGTGTTTTGATAAATGATAATTGAAACTAAAGAAAAGCCATGCTACACGAAGTTGTAACTAGAAGTTATATCTTAGTGATTCTAGAAATACTTACTGGTTTAGACTTGTGGTGTGGGCGGTTGACTTTAGAATATAAAGGAGTCACAGTGAATATTATAAGTAAAATGGTGAAGCATATATGTTCACTATTGATAGAGAACTGGACGACCTTTGTGATACTGACTACTGCTTAGATGGATCAGGGACTTGTGTAAGGAGTGTATCAACTTTGCCTCACAATGGGCTCTGAATAGATATGTCTCAAATTAGATGGCACTTTATCTGGTATAGTTTTTTAGAAGTATCTTATTACTTCTTCTCTCCGCAGTGCGGGGCCTCCTTCCCTGAGCTACCTGCCAGGTTGAGGTGAGGTTTGATATCCTACCTATGAGGGTAAGTGAACCGACAATTTTATTTGGTCACTTATGACAAGACAATGGACAAATGTAGTTCTTTTGTAGCACTATGAATATAAGGGTTCATTACATTAAGGGGGTCATTAGGATCGCAGTTTTCCCGCATTCTTCGGGCCGGCGGTGGCCACCGCCGGCCCGGAGGATGCGGGAAAACTGCCGCGGATGCTTGAAAGACCCACCGCCAAATTAGGATGGCTGGTGGGTCTTGGAATCTGTCTGCCGCTTTTCCGCCGCGGTCGCCTTCCGACCGCGGTGGAAAAGCATTAACATGGCTGGCGGTGTCTATCAGACACCGCCATCCATATTATGATGGAGTGGAAAGTATGCTTTTCCACGGCGGCTTTTCCGCCGTGGAAAAGCATACGGACCTTCACTTCGGGGGACCGTTGTGGGCCCCCTGGGTGGAGGGGGGGTGGGGGGTGCACATGGGGGGTACCTATGGTACACCCCTGCATTTGCGTGAACAAAGCGGCAGGCACCGCGCGGTGCCTGCCGCTTTGTGCACGCAAATGCCGTGCATGCATTTTTAACATTGTGGTGGGTGCTGCATGAAGCTGCACCCGCCGCAATGTTAAAAATAGAGGATGTGACCGCCACCCTGGTGGTCACATCCTAATCTGCATGGAGGGACCGCCGCTGCCCCTGCGGACGGTCCCTCCTACTCTAGGGTGGCGGACGGACTCAGGTCCGTCCGCCATCATAATGGGCCCCTAAGTGTGTGTTTTTATGTTTTTCTTTCCTGCCTATAGATATACGCAGTATTACCAGGCATCACGCTAAAGGAATACTGGTGTAGTATAATAGTATCACTTTTTTGGTTTACACTCACTAACAGTAGCAGAAATTTGTATTAGGTCCTGAAGAAAGCCTGAGATACTTTAGATCAATTGGCTGAAACATGTCGACCTGACCATAAGTAGTTTTAAATCCATACTACTATTTGCTTCACTAATTTTAATCCTGTCAGCTTGAACACATGAATAAAATACTTAAGTGTATCAACCTAGATAGTTTTAATACGCCACAGTTTTCTGGCACAATTAGCACAGTTTTGAAATTAAATAATCACGCTGCACTGTAAACTACCCCACTAGCTCTTATTTGGGAATTAGTTCCGCCCTATAATATTCCTTCTCTTTGTGAAAACATCTCTGAGCTCCTTCATTAATGATGTCTGGGAAGTCGTAGCTCCCAGTTAAGACTAGGATTTCTTGCTGGTAAGGAGGAACCCAAATGATGAAGCATGTCACCCAAGGGTGAGTGAGGGTTCCAGTCCTTAAGGGATGATTCCCCAATAGGCACAACATCAGTACATTAGAAGTACTGGGTATTGGATCGATCATGAAACATACTAATAATTTTTTGAGGAACCCCCTTGTTTAGGCTTTTTTGGTTAAAGACCCTGAGAGATTGGTTGTTATTCAATTGATAAGAGGGGATACTTCTCTCAAGTGGTCTATAAATATTTCCCTTGGATCCCAAAACTCCCGTATTTGTTTATGTTGTATGACAGAGTCCCAACCATGAATGTGCCTTAATCACCCAGTCCTTTACCTCGCATGCCTTTACCACGCAATTTCATAGTAACGTCGCATTTGGTTAAGGGATATGTGTGGTAAAGATCAGCACTACACTGACCCCCCATAACTGCGCCCTAAGCCCTAAAATCCTATCCCACTACCTCTGCCCCCGCCCTGAGGCCTAAAATCTACCCTTTAAATTACCCCTTCCTCTCACCCCGCCCTGAGGCCTAAAACCTTGCCCCCTACCAAAAACTACTCCGACCACAGCCCCCCCACCCTGAGCCCTAAAGCTTACTCCTGCGCTGCCCTTAAAACAACCTCTACCCCTTCCCCTGCCCTGAGGCCTAAAACCCTGACCCCTTTATAAAAACTACTCACCCCCCCACTCTAAGCCATAAAACCGACCCCCCACCCCTACAAATTAACCCAAACCCAGCCCTTAAAAGTACCCTGATCCCCTCCCCCTGTCCTGAACCCTAAAACCCTGCCCCCTTTTAAAAAGACTGCCGCGGCCTCCCCCGCCCTGAACCATAAAACCGACCCTGCCCCTAAAAACTATCCCCTCCAAACTGGTCCAAAGCCCTTAAAACTACCCCAGCCTTCCCCCCACCCTGAGAACTAAAATTCTGCCCCCTTCCAAAAACTACTACAACCCCCATGCCTGGAACCCTAAAACTGACCTTACCCCTAAAATCTACTCCTCCCAAACCCACGCCAGCTCACTTAACTGTCCACGTCCGGACCTTTCTATTCCGATGCTTCCTCTTTCTCTCCCTGTCCATCCAGACATATGTGTGGTTAAGGCAGACGTGTGGTTCAGGCAAGCATTGTTACGCTTGCAGGGAAACAGCACGTGTGGCTCAGCCCGCATATTTCCTTTCTGCCTCACTAAGGGTGCATAAAGCAAATGCCACATTCCATTCTTCACCTCCACACTTCTGTTACAAAACACTTCCCACTCCATACAGACTGGCATCCACAGTAATTATGCATTCTTTGATCATACAGAAAGGCTTTACAGTAGATGCTCCCACAATTTCAGATTTCACTGTATCAAATGTATGCTGTTGTCTATCAGACCATGTAAATTCCACATTTCTCTGTGTTAGTTCTCTTAGAGGCTTAATTTTCGTCGCAAAAGCCTTGATAAACTTGCTGCAGGACTTGCAGAGCACAGTAAACAAGAGTACAGTTTCTTTGTTATTAGGTGCAGGGGTGTTGACAATAGCACCCACCTACGACTACTTGGGACCACCACCTTCTTTAGACAACGTATGTCCCAAATGCTCTACTGATTCTTTGAACAACTTGCATTTGCCCTCCTTCAAGGTCAAAACCTGCACAAATGTGTAGTAAATGCTCCACCTGTTCTTGCTTGTTTTTTTTAAAGATTAAAATTTCATCTTGAAAATATTTGACAAACAATTTAATTCCCCATAAAATTTGAAACATCGCTCTTTGGAAAAGGGATGCAGTCAACGCTAGGCCAAACTGCATCCTCTTAAACTGGTATAAACCTTGAGGATTGATGAAAGCAGTGAGAGACCTAGAGGCTACACTCAATTCAATTTGGTGGTAAATTGAACGCAAATCCAGTGTAAAGAACACAGTTGCCCTCTCCAACATACTAACCACCTCACTGATGTTGGTTAGAGGATAGAAGTCTACCACAATATTTGCATTTAATGTTCTATGGTCGATGATTAATCCCAAAGTTGTATCCGCCTTGCGGCCCAAAACTATGTTGATATCTATTCAGAGGACACAATCTCTTCGATAACTCCTCTGTCCAACATCTCTTTATGAGTACTACTAAGCTCCTCACTAATGTTAATGGGTACCTCCTCAATTTTTGTTTCACAGGCATAGCCCCACTTTTAAGCTTAATACGTTGAGAGTAACCTTGTAACTTACCCAACATTCCTGAGAACACCTCAAGAAAGTGTGAAATGAACCAGGCACAATCTTCTGGGTCACCAACCACCAGTACAGATGCCTTACTGCAAGGATGATGCCTAGCTTACACTGATCCTTCCACCCCAAAACATTCACATCTTCTGTGGCCACCACATCCACCGCCATAAACCGTCTCATTTCAATGGTAGACCGTTTAAAACATTGTGCCATAATGTCTGACTCTTTCAGTCCAACCACAGTTCTAATATCTCCAAACATCTGTAGGAAATACTCCCCTTTAGTTATAGTCCAAGGAGACCCACAGTCCGCCATGAACTCCCACTCCCTACTAAGCACTTGTACTTTACATTTGGGGGGTTTAACAGCTTCTCCCTCTCACTCCTAATTATTCACAGATAAAACAATTCCCTTTTCTATGTCACCAACCGAACCACACACCACTTCCTTAGTAGTCCCAGCCTTACTATTGAATAAAGATACACCTTTCTTCCTCTCATTTCTACACACAGGTGAAAAGTTAAGAGATGGGAGATTCCGGCAGAGTTATATTCTTATTGGAGGGTATCTGAGGAGCTGGAAGTGAAAGGAGAAATGTTGTTCAAAGGTGGGAACTGTTGGTGTACGTGATCGCATTTTACTGATAGCTCATGGAGGATATGTAGTTATGCCATCTATGAAATGTAGATCAGGGCCAATTTTTGGTGGCCAGGTTTAGATAGAATTGTGGACAGAGTAGTGCAAGAGTGCGGAGTATGTGCTAAGAGTGAGAAGATGCTCAAAGTGGTGTTGGCTCCTTTGTGTCCCGTTGAGTGGCCTGAGTTTCCCTGGCAGAAAATATGTTTTGATATCTCTGGTCCTTTCAATTGTTTGCCCCATGAGTGTAGGCTTGCAATGGTGGTGGTGGATTACCCCTTAAAGTGGCAAGAGGTCAAGTTTGTGTCTCACGTTACTACTGCTTCAGTGATTAAATTCTTCAAAGAACCTTTTGCAAGGGAAGGCTATCCTAGAGTTCTTACCAATGACAATGGTGTGCAATTAAAGTCACAGATGAGTAGTTTTCTTAAATCTTGCAACATTCGTCACGTCTCTACCACACTGTATGAACATTATGGTAATGGGCAAGTGAAATGGTTCAACTGTGTGTTGAAGGAGAGCATTTTGTGGGCACGTGATTGTGGAGGAGAGTGGAAGGACAAACTAAGAGAGAAGATGTGGTCATATCGCATTGCACCTCATACCATCACAGAGGTTAGTCCATTTAAACTCCTTAAAGGGGGAGATCCTGTTTCTGAGCTGTGTCCCTGGTGGTTCAAGAGGAAGCAGTTAGATAAGGTTAAGGGAAAGGTAAGAGAAGCGGTAGCGTTGGGGGTGGAAGAGAAGCAGGAAATAAATCAAACATGCTTATGATACCAAGTGGAAGACTGAAGTTCCTGATTTTGTTGTAGGAGTCTGGGTCAGGATACGCAAACCAGGGGTTTTGTCAAAAAGTGAGCCTATATTTGGTAAAGTTACTAAAGTGGTTAAGGTCAACAGCAACAGTGTGGTCACTCAAGATGGGAAAGTATGGAATGTTAGGTGGGTGGCTAAGTGTAAAGGTGGAGAAAGCATGAAATGGTGGGATGATGTTCATGAGAAGGATCCATTTGAAAGTGTGGCTTCAAGGATCAAACTTAGTAGTCGAGTCAGGAGGCCTCCTGGCAAATTTGTTGAGTTTTTTTAGTTTGCAGTCTTTGTGATATTCCTGTCTGTTTGCGGTGTTATCTGTGTGTGTTTTGTAGGGGGATAGGCGTGTTACATGTGTTGTGCACTTATATAGTTGTTATGGGTTCACTTTAAGAGCCTTGTTTTTTTCTAATGTCATTGTTTTGTCAGTTTCTCTGCCTGTGTTCTGGATCTAGAATGGTGGGCACTGAGGAGTTGACTACCTGAATGAGAGCTGGTACTGTGCGGTCTCTCAAAGAAATCGTATTAATCCTTCTCTTGGATTGGTGAATTTCCTACAAAGTTCCCACATAGATTTATGGGATATCCAAGTGCTTCCCTTTATTGCTTGAGCAAATGCCCAAATTAAGATGGTCGCTGCGCATAATATCACACATGCAGCGTTCCCTGGGAATTATGGGCCTAATGCTTGCACCCGACTGCGCTCGGTGCCAATAACACAATCAGCTCAGCACAGACTCACCACCAAAACCTCTGCAGCTCAACGCAGACCTGCTGCTTTTCTGTTGTACTTGGCAAAGATTCTCAACATAGCCTCGCAATCATCCATTTGTTATATTCATGCTGTGCTGAGTGAGCGCTGCCTCAAGTCTTACCCCACTCATCGCCAATTATGTAGTGTCCACTAAATGAAAAGGTAGTCAGACACTCTCTGATACGTCGTTATTCTTAGACATGAGGTAGCTTAACAACCACCAGGGAGCTCGTCTGGTTCCAATCATACTCCCCACAAAACACCCCAACATACTAGGGATCTTCCAATGTTCACCTCTCCAAATTCTAATCACGGTTCCACTAAGCTTACCACATCGACTACGATAACGTGTTGAAGCCAATTCAGACACGATCTAGGGAGATGAAGACGAGGGAAGTCCTAAGCCTTGCCAACTACTCTCACTTCGGCACCAGTCCCTGTCTCAATCATTGCTACAAGAGAGGCAGTGAGATGCAAAACGGCCATCTCTTTGTTATGACTGAGTAATTCACTATTGCTCCTAGGAGTTCTATTACAGCTTTATGAACAGGTGATGAAGTTCTGGCACCTTTAAATGGCTCGAGCTTTGGGGTGGCGGGGGGGCCATAAGCCTTTGTCGTGTAGAACCTTGGGTGCCATAAAAACTGCAAAAGCATTCCCTGCATGAAACACTAGGGTAGGACACTATCACCCAGCAACACAGATTACAATGTAAGATACCAAGATATCCAGCAGTATGGCACAGACCAGTGGGCAGACAGTGCATGACCAAAGAAGAAAATAGGTTGCCATCAAATTCTCTCAGTAGGAAGACATTTCTATGCCTTTCCCATCAAAAGTTACTAAAACTGAAAATAGTAAGAGAGAAAAGACAAAAATAAGAACATGCAGTTTTCCTAGCTCAGCCAGATGCCATCTTTCCCAACAATCCCATTTTAGAGCATTTTCACATATTCCAAGATTAGGGTGTCTGTGTAGCATCGTCTCAACACTGCCGTGGTCTGCTGCTACATTCAGAAGCAGTAAGGCAGCCACTCCGTTCTTGTCTACTGTGAGTTTTAGATCGTCCCATATGAATAGGAGGGCTGACTCTGTGCCTCTACCTTGTCTGAATCCAGATTACTGGGCCAACATTAAGTTATTTTCCGCAGTAAAGTTGAACATTTGAGTAAAAACTGGTCTTTCAAATAGTTTACCTTCTAACAGGCCTTGTGGATCGATCTGTAGTTTTTGGGGTTTGGTTCGCCCAGATTCACCTTCTTGAAGAGTGGTCTAATGCAAGAGGTTTTTAGCTCAGGTGGGAAAGATTCTTGTTCCAGGGAACTTGTTTACTCCTCAGTACTATCGGTGCTTTGCTATCGACACCCTGTGGCTGTAAGAGTTCAGTACACACATAAGGTACAGATACAGTGTGGCAGCAGCAGTTCTACTTACACGATATAACAGCATCAGACTTAGATGAGGTATATTATGAAAACTGTATGGCAGCAGTAGTCCGATATACACATGGGGGCACATTTACTATTATTTCACGCAACACAGCAAAGGACCTTGTTGTGATGCATTTTGTGATTGGGAGAGAGTAGAAACTCTCCATATTTACATAGATTTGCAGACTTTCTGCCCTCTCCTTGCACTGGTGCACAGTGTGTTTCCTAGCACCAACGCAGGCGCTCTTGCACAATAGTGTGATAATAATTCCAGCGTCCTTGGGTGTAGGTTAGAGCATTACTGGTTTTTCCTATATCTTTCGTTATCCTAATTTTGCTAAAAGAAAAGGTTTATTTGGGTGGAAATCAATTCTTGTTAATAGCGCCAAATCCCAACCACAGTCTTACGTTTTAATATGCAACATTTCCTATGCACTGATTTATGCATGTATGATTCATTGTCTCTGTATTAAGTGTGTGTGATGTAAAGGGCTCTGGCACCCTACTCTGGTATGAGAAGTGCTGCAAAACAAAAGAAATGCATGTGAGAGAGAAAGAGGTTAGAGAGAGAGGTTAGAGAGAGAGCGAGAGGTTAGAGAGAGAGGTTAGAGAGAGAGAGGTTAGAGAGAGAGAGGTTAGAGAGCGGGAGGTTAGAGAGAGAGAGGTTAGAGAGAGAGAGGTTAGAGAAGCGAGAGGTTAGAAAGAGAGGTTAGAGAGAGAGAGGTTAAAGAGAGAGAGGTTAGAGAGAGAGAGGTTAGAGAGCGAGAGGTTAGAGAGAGAGGTTAGAGAGCGAGAGGTTAGAGAGAGAGGTTAGAGAGAGAGAGGTTAGAGAGCGAGAGGTTAGAGAGAGAGGTTAGAGAGAGAGAGGTTAGAGAGCGAGAGGTTAGAGAGAGAGGTTAGAGAGAGAGAGGTTAGAGAGCGAGAGGTTAGAGAGAGAGGTTAGAGAGCGTGAGGTTAGAGAGAGAGGTTAAAGAGAGAGAGGTTAGAGAGCGAGAGGTTAGAGAGAGAGGTTAGAGAGCGAGAGGTTAGAGAGAGAGAGGTTAGAGTGAGAGAGAGGTTAGAGAGAGAGAGGTTAGAGAGAGAGCGGTTAGAGAGCGAGAGGTTAGAGAGAGAGAGGTTAGAGAGCGGGAGGTTAGAGAGACAGAGGTTAGAGAGCGAGAGGTTAGAGAGAGGTTAGAGAGAGAGAGGTTAGAGTGAGAGAGAGGTTAGAGAGAGAGAGGTTAGAGAGAGAGCGGTTAGAGAGCGAGAGGTTAGAGAGAGAGAGGTTAGAGAGCGGGAGGTTAGAGAGACAGAGGTTAGAGAGCGAGAGGTTAGAGAGAGGTTAGAGAGAGAGAGGTTAGAGTGAGAGAGAGGTTAGAGAGAGAGAGGTTAGAGAGAGAGCGGTTAGAGAGAGAGAGGTTAGAGAGAGAGAGGTTGGAGAGAGGTGGAGGGCAGTGTTGGAGGGAGGTAGTGAGGGAATTTCTGGAGATGGAGGTCATGGGGCCCAACAAACATTGTGCATCGGGCACCACCAGCACTAAAGTCCGCCCTGACTCTTGTACATCTGTGCACTTGCTGCAAGGAGTACTACTGCTGTACATTTATTTACTTACACATGCCTTTATGTATATTTATTTGAGGTTTTATATAGCGCAGACCATGTCTGCTGATATCAGGGCACTATCCAACAGGCATATTAAAATAGAAGACAGAAATCACCCCAGGTTCTCCTGGATGCTGTTAGACGTCCATACTTTGAGGCAGACTGTGAGCATCATGTGCTTATCTTTCATGGTCATATAAGAGTCTCTGCCTGTCTATGTCCAAGGTATATTATGTAGTATATCAGGGACCCCCTGGTAAGGATAAAAATCCTGGGACAGGGAAATTGTTCAGTACAAAGGTATATACCCAGGCCTAAAATTATAAAAACAACCAAGGCTATTCCAAAAAAAAAAAAAAAAAAGATTATAAAAGTGAACACACAAAATGACAAAATTTACTGATATTTAAGAATTTAATTCTAGTGATAAAACAATCGATCAAATACATATTAACATAACATAACTAATATATTAAATACACATGATACATTAAAAAGTGTTATTTTCATTGATCAATTTCTTAAAAAAGACATTTGTTCTGATCGGTGTGCAGGTTTACAGATATGGTCTTCCCAGATATTATTGGGAGGGCTGTTTATCTCAACGCGTTTCGACACGTAGTAGTGTCTTCATCAGGAAAATATTTATACAGCCAATTATCTAAAGAGAACAAAACATATTTTTAGATTTTTGAAACATTTAAGACTGTGTGTTGAGAGACAAAACGATATATAATTACATAGCCTGGTTGAAAGATAAAAGTTATTTTATAATGCTGAAGTTTAGATTTTTTGCATCTTGATTCTTGACATTAGTTCAAGGAAAACAATCTCTATATACATATAACTCCTTGATATTCGATATTTCCATATATATGATTTTCAAATATATTTGATATAGTTGATCAATACATTCAATTGCATCTTATCAATATTTTATATAAAAGCAAATTTCTGTACGAAATGGAAAAAAGAGAGAAGGAAAACAAGAATAATAGAGTTTACGGAATCAAGATAGCTCTCATTTACGCGATAAGGGTTGTTCTAGTTTCTTTTATAAGTGAAATCTTTTCTCCTATTATAATTTGTATCATGCAGAGACACAACGGGCAGCTATACTTGACCAATGCTTGTTCCTAATAAATCAAAGGGCGGTTTGTGTATATATATGTATCAATGTGGTCATACTGTGAACACATCGAACACATATACCCAGTTATATTCTGTATTTACTTACGAAAAACCAGGTCGTTTCCAATCATCTAACTACCAGTTGAAAGCATCTTACCTATACTATCTTTTTCCGCTTTTTAACAGTTTCAGAACGATGAAAGCGAAGAGTGAGGCACCTTTCTTTCCCCTTGTATTCAGTCTTGGTATGTGAAACCTACAGAGAAAAACTGGTTCCTAGCTTTAAGTCAATCATTAACAAAGGATTAGTGAGAGAGTTTTGATTTGCATAAACTCGTTCTAAGATCTCGCTCTGTATTTTACATAGTCGCGTGTTACCTGAGTATGGCGGTTTCACTGCGTACATCCCACTCTTCGTTTCAGATAGTTAAAACATGCTAGGTTCTTTAAAAACAGATATTCTGAAACAAGAGGTGGAGATACAAGCTTAGATGAGTGGCCTCTCTTTTTTATGATTGGATTCAATATTTTTTGTACGAGCGTGGTATTTAATTTTAAAAAGCCACATCATGTTAAATTTTACGTTCTATCTGAAAAACATCTATTTATTGCGCATTTTGTTCAAACACGCTGGCAATAGAAATCCCATAATATAACGATTCCTTATTTGCCACTCCACAAAGTTCCTGAGACATAAAATATTACTATTGACGGAAGTTCATATGTGTGCGGCATAATTTTACCTTATTCGATTATTGTGTCAGCGCTTTAAATCCTTAGCGTCATAAGTATTTAGTCAACTGAATGCGCCAGCACGCGACGTCGCGTGTAGATTAAAATCGTCTCTTTGGCTAACAGCAAATCTAGGGAGACATAATCACTGTGGTTATCTTATTGTGGAGTAGTGTTATGTTTCTTTTCGTCATTCTGTAAATGAAGCAGATTTATACCTGTGTCACTACGTGGGATTAATGAATCCTGTCTGTGCAACTTCACGAGCAGATAAGGAAATGAAACAGTATTTTCTTGCTCTATAGCCTCCAAGTTCTTCTTTGCTTCTTGATTAATGAGCGTGTTCTCATTAGAATGGAGGTTACCAACTGCAAGACAGAAGAGTGCAGAAGAATGCAGTCAGGCTGTTGACTAATTTCCCTAGGTTCGGTATTGTTTAGCGTTTAGGGGGGAAATGGACATTAAAGTTCTTCCTATTTCCAAAGTCTTACCGGTAAGGTTGACGACAGACTACTATCTCACGACGCCTCGGCTGGTGCAGAAGAAATGAATGAAGGGTTTGTAATCTGCTTTCTCATTAGTATTTATACCGAACAGGTTCGGTGTCATCTCAGTATATACACGCCCACATTTAAAGCTAGAGTGCATCCGAGATCAGTATGTTTTGGTCATCTTTTTTTATAATGTTTTATACTGACTCCAATAGCAGAGCTTAACCGTTCATATCAGTCATTCTGTCCTTACGGAGGTTCTAAAAGGTTTGCCGACGATAGGCTATGTTAAACTTGATGTTCAATGAGCAAAAATATTCGTTATTCTATTTGATGTATACTGAAGTATATATATCCTCATCACTTCGTATGTTCTATCCATTTTTATATGATTGCATTCTCCCAGGGTAACTCATGGTTAAGGCCATGTTTGAATGTTCCAAGGGTAAAAATCCAATAAACCTCTTTCTTTTTTCTTATTCTGTCTCCACCTTTACTGTTGGGTATGTGGACTTTTTCTAGTATTCGCCATTTCAGTTCATCATGCGAATGTTTGTACTCTATGAAGTGGCTAACTAAAGGTGCTGTCAGTTTCCTGGTTCTTATTGCTGACCTGTGTTCTGTTAGTCTTGTCTTTATTGCTCGTGACGTCTCACCCACATAGCCAAGATGGCATGGACATGTGACTAAATATATCACATTTTGGGTGTTGCATGTCCATAGCTCTTTAGCCTGAATGTTGATTTTATTAAACATTAAATTTTCTCCAGTGATGATACTGTTGCATGACTTACATGAGCCGCAACGAGAGGTTCCTTTTGCTGTGCCATTATCAGTAATTGATCTCTGTATAAAAGGAGGATTATCGGTTCTTTGAATATGTCTCGAGTGTACAATTTGATCCTTAAGATTCTTATTCCGCTTGTGGGCATAAAGTGGTTTAGCTATTTTTTGGTGATTTTCGTTCAAATTCAATAGGTACCAGTTGGAATTTATTATTTGTCTGACTGTGGAGTCTAGGGTGGAATGTTTTGTTACACAGACTAACGTCGAGTTTGTTCTTTGTTTTTGTGAGTGTAAAAGTACATCTCGATCGTAAAATCTGGCCCTCTTAAAGGCCTCTCTAACTAAACGGCGAGGATAACCTCTCTGGATAAATTTTTCTTTCATACTTTCAGACTGATTGTCATAATCCTTGAGGTTAGTACAATTTCGTCTTACCCTTAGAAATTGGGAAAAGGGGATGCTATCTTTCTGGCATTTGGGGTGATAGCTCTTGAAATGTAATAATGTGTTCCTCGCTGTGGGTTTAGTGTATAGATCTACTTCCAAAAGTCCTCCGTTGTTTTTTATGTAGATATCAAGAAACTCTACTCTTGTTGTACTGGTATGGGCGGTGAATCGGAGATTATTATCTGCCAGATTCAACCAAAGGAGAAATTCTCCCAGAGTCTGTTCCCCATCGGTCCATACAAAAAAGATGTCATCTATGTATCGGCACCAATGGGAAACAGACTCAAAGAAAGGGGCCACTTCATTGAAGATGTATTGATCCTCGAATGCAGTCATATAGATGTTTGCTATTGAGGGGGCCATAGAAGCCCCCATACTGACTCCCTTAGTTTGTAAGAACAAATTTTCTCCAAATTCGAAGAAGTTTTCATGTAAAACGAGTGTTAAGCAATCCTTAATGAAAGCTTTAGAACAGGGTATTTGGTGTTTGTCAATAAACCACATTGTTGTTTCAATTGCTCCTGTTTGAGGGATGTTGCTATATAGCGACTCAATGTCTAGGGTCACTAAGATATCTCTTTGTTCATTAAAGGGCAGTGTTTCTACTTTTGTAATAATCGCAGCCGTATCTTTGATATATGATGGAGACAAAGAAATATAGGGACGAAGAATATTGTCCAAATACTTAGAGACTGCTTCAAGGGGTGTCCCTATTGTAGAGACGATCGGGCGATATGGAGGGTTATCCTGATTTTTATGGATCTTAGGTAACCCATAAATGCAAGAAGTTTTCTTGTCAGATTTATTTAGGAATTCAAATTCCTTTTTGTTTATGATCCCTTCCTCATGTGCTTTTACTGTTAGCCTGTTTATAGTTTTGATTATCCTTTCTGTAGGATTTAGTTTGATGCTTCTGTAGAAAGTGGGATCATTTAGCATTTTAAGCATGTTGGTCTCATAAGTGGTGCTATCTATTAGGACTATTCCACCCCCTTTATCGCTGCTTTTTACAGTCACTGCGTTATCATTCTTGAACTTGGTCAGCGAGTTATGTTCTTCCTTAGTTATGTTATATTTAGGTTTAGGAATAAATATGAGTGCCTGATCTAATTTTTTTATAACTGCCTTTTCAAAAATTGCTGTATCAGGGCCCACCTGGTCTAGAGACGGAGTGAATGTGGATGGCAAAGCCACTATATTTGATGCAGTGTCAACCAATTCAATGGGGTCACTATCTAAAAAGATTTTTTTAAATCTAATCTTTCTAAAAAAAGAATGGAGATCCTGATATAACTCAAATATATTCACATTAGCGTGAGGGACAAAAGATAACCCTTTAGTTAATAGGGAGACATCAGCAGGGGCTAGAGTACGTGAGGATAAATTGAATATTGGAATCTTTTTTTTTTTTTTTTTGGAATAGCCTTGGTTGTTTTTATAATTTTAGGCCTGGGTATATACCTTTGTATGTCCAAGGTATATGCAGTTCCTGGAGCTCGGGTCCTGATGCTGCATGGGTTTCCCCGGTGATTGACAGGTATTTCCTGACATGCCTTCTAACGTCCAAAGTGGACATTCTTCACTTTTGTCACCATAGAAACAGTGGTAGCAAAATCTGATTGGTCAGTTTACTCTTAGATGGGGCAACAAGGAGCCATAAGAGGTGGCACACGACGGGCTAGTAAAGAGCCTTTTAATTTCACTAGTCTTGTGAAAGTGTTACAAAGGGGGTGGGGCAGTTCCAGATTCGGGGTGCTGGTCCAGAGAAGGCTTGGGGGAGTGTTTCTGCCATCTCTAGGGCCATTCCGCTTTGCTTCAGTATAAGGATGATATAATGTTGATGCCTCGTGGAGTCCGTTACCAACCACCGGTAGTACTGATGGTGTCAGTACATGATGCACAGTGTGATTCTAACCACACCTTTATTTATCTGGGTTCCTCCGTCTTTAGATTCAAACTTGGATTTTTGAGAGTGTTTTCCAATGCATTTCATACAGGTGTGCAATCTGCATTGCTCACACAGCAACGAGGTGTAGTAAGTCGTCCGATGACATTCATGTATACGTGTTTAATGTGTGCTCACATGATTTGCACTGGGAGCCCTTCGGGTAGCCATGCGATATACATAAACTACAGAATAGAACAGAATATGTGGAGTAGGAAAACATGAATGTCATTTCCACACTCCCAACACTGCCTGGATTTAAGTTTCGTTTTTTGTTACATGAGTTCTGTGTTTACCCCCAAGAGCTGAATGCTAGAATAGATTTTGGTCTGACTTCCTAGCAACATCCAGAATTGTCGATTAAAGGAGATTTACAGCCGTTTGAAGGAAGATGAACTCCTCAGCAGCATAAGAATATCTTTTTTGCTTTGTTTCTTTTCTTTACTATAAGAGATGAGTTCCATTCATAAGCTCTCTTAACCACACACATACCCGGCATAACAACTGCAAGGCCCCTCTTCTCCGCACACACCAGCCAGAAGCAGTCCAGCATCAAGTGCAGACCATTCTGAACACTCATCAGCTTCTACTGGAAGGCATGCAGGACCCTGCAGTAGGCGACACCCACACTGTCACTGCCAGAATCTACCATCGCCTCTTCTCAAAGTCTCACTTACCATCATTAATCTCTCAATCTGCAACCACGTATTGGCAGCTCTTTAGAAGTGGCGAGCCCAAACTCTGGCACGCTGTTGACCCTTCTTTTTTTTTTTTAAGTTTGAGTTTATTGAAAATTAAAGAGAAACAATACAAAAACATAAACATAAATGAAGAAACAGAAAAAATTATAAGTGATTGGATTAAACAGTATAAAAAAAAATTATGGTATTACGAATTACCAAGGAAAATATATCAAATGCAATCAAGGAATATGTGTAAAGAAAAACATCGTAAGCATATCAGTAATTGAAAAAACTGACAAGATTAAGCAATATGATCAAGAACAATAATAAGAAGTATGCAATGAGTAATAACAAAAGAGAAAAAGGCAACGGGAAATCAAGGTGGTTTTCGTACTTCAACTGATCTAACATTGGAGGTAATGGCTAAGGGAGCAGAGGAGGACAGGTAAGTTACCAAAGGGAGCTAGAAGAGGTCTCTTTTAATTGCCAAAGAAATGGGGGTAACATAATTGGTATCAAGGCGATGATGAAAGCAAACCGCATTCCACTATGCACGGAATGTAACATTAGTAGCTTGTTTCCAATTAGTGGTGATAAGGTGAAAAGCAATGGACAGCAAAAGATCAATGAGCTTGTGATGGTGAAGAGACTGAGGGAGAGTAGGAGAAAGTGAACCCAGAAAAATGTGCGTAGGAGAGAAGGGAATTTGAAAATGAAATATTTTTTGGATTTGGAGCCAGACCAGCTTCCAAAATTGGAATATAGGGGGACAATCAAATAACATATGTTTCAAATCTGCAGATGGGCAAGGGCAAGACCAACAAGTAGAGGGAGTGTCTGAGGAGACAGTGGAGAGAATTAGGGTAAATAAAGTTCGATTGTAAATGGAATATAGAGTTTGAGTAGTGTTAGCAGCTCTAGAGGTTTTATGAATTTTAGACCAAATCTTATCCCAAAATGGAACCTGCCATTCTTGTAAAAAATCTTGTTCCCAAGCCAATTCAATCTTAGACTTAGGCCTATCTATTGAGAGGAAAAAAGATTTATAAAAGAAGGATGCTGAAGGAGAAGAGTCCAATGCAGAGGAAATAGACCGATGAATGAGAGGAATATCGCTAGAATTTGGTAAGGAGTGAAAGTATTGAGTAAGAACGGGGAGTAGTAAGATATATTGAATACGAGAACTAGATGGTAAGGAGAATTGAGATTGAAGATCCGAAAAGGAAAGAGGGCGGTCATGAAAGAGGAGTTGAGAGATCCATCTAATACCGCGGGTGTGCCAAGTTTTCCAGAAAAAGGAGCGGTTACGTATTTTGAGTTGTTTATTATACCAGATAGGTTGAACATGGGTTGAAGAGAGAGAAGGATAAGAAGATGATAGAAAAGGGAGAAGGAGTTGACGGGAGTGAGAAAGAATAGGATTGTGAAGAGAAGAGAGAGTAGACGTAAAAGATAGGATTTCGCGAAAAGCAAAGGGAGAAGTGAAAAAGGATTCAATTTGCAGCCAAAGAGGCGGATAGAAAGGGAGATCGGTGGAGAGCCAACGAGATGCTTGGTTCAACAAAAAAGCACGATGATAGGCCCTGAAATCCGGGAAGCGAACACCAGCATGAGATTTGTCCTTACGTAAAGAAGCAAGAGCAATACGAGAACGTTTGCCGTTCCATAAGAACTTTAACAAGAGGGAATCAATTTTTTTGAAATAATAATCAGGAATGTGAATGGGAATCATAGAGATGGTATAAAGTATAAGAGGCGATAACATCATTTTTATTGAGTTAAGGCGCCCCCACCAGGACAAGAAGAGAGGATTCCAGCGAGTAATGGCAGCATCCAATTTCTTAGATATACAATCAAAGTTTATTTTAAGAGTATCAGACAAAAGGGGGGCAAACCATACGCCTAAATATTTAATCTTGGAAGGTTGCCACAAAAAACCAGATTGATCAAAGAGATGCCTTTGACATAGAGAATTTAGGGGCAGAATTTCACACTTGTCAGCATTGACGATAACCAGATACAGCGGAAAAAGAGGAAACCTGATGAAGAAAAGCAGGAAGAGAAGAAAGAGGATCCGAACAGTAGAAAAGAATGTCATCAGCATAAACCGACAGTTTAACTTGTTGGGAACCATATTGAAAACCAGAAATAGAATTGTCCTGTCAAATTTTGGTAAGAAAAGGTACCAGGGCCAAGACAAACAACAGAGGAGATAATGGACAGCCTTGTCGAACACCTCTTCGGAGATCAAAATAATCTGAAATCGTACCATTAACAAAGATTGACGCTTGAGGGCCAGAATAAAGTAAGGAAATAAATATAAATTTGGGTGGAAATCCTGCTCATTTAAGAGCATGGAACATGAAATCCCAACTAATCCTGGCAAAAGCTTTCTCAGCGTCTAAAGTAATAGCAGCTAAAGGAAGATCTAAGGAGGAAGCCTTGCTGAGGATGTCGAAAAAGACACATGAGTTGTCTGAAGAAAGACGGCCTTTAATGAAACCGGACTGCTCAGGACCAATTAAATCGGGTAAGAAGGGATCCATCCTGAGAGCTAAAAGCTTGGCCAAGATTTTGTAATCGGTGTTGACCAAGGAAATGGGTCGATAATTCATACATAAAGAATGGTCTTTATCCTCTTTAGGGATCAAACAAATTAAAGCTTGTTGAAATGAGCCAGAAGACAAACCTGTGTCAAGAAAGATTGAAATAGGAGTAAAAGTTTTGGTAAAAGAAGAGAAGCAAAATGACTGTAGAATTCAATAGTGAAGCCATCAGGACCAGGGGCCTTTCCATGGCGTAACTTCGAAACACTGTGGGAAATTTCTGTAAGTGAGACATCTTGTTCCAAAGTTCCAAAGTCAACATGGGCAGAGGGAGGAGGAGGGATAGAACAAAAATAGGAAAGAAGGTCGTCTGAGGTAGGGATGGTTTCTGGGGTATAAAGGGTTTTGTAAAATTTGACAAATTCGTTTAGATTGTCTTTATCTTTAAACAAAGAGTCACCAGAAGAAGAACGGATAGATTCAATTTTGGTGCGTTCCTTCCTAACCTTTAGGTAGTTGGCAAGCAATTTCCCCATTTTGTTTTGACCACCGTAATAACTTGAATTACATTTTAATAAGAGATTAGAGGCGGCGTCAGTAGTAAATTTGTTGAATGAAATTTTAGCGTCAATGAGGTCTTTGAGAGAAGATTCCGAGTTAGAGGAATGATAAATGAGTTCAAATTGTTTCATTTTTGTGAGAAATTGAGCAGATTTGGCTTCCATTAATTTTTTCTTCTGTGAAACAAAGTTTATGATGAAACCTCTAGAAGCTACTTTGAAAGAGTCCCATACCATGACATAGGGGGTATCAGGAGTTTGGTTTAGGGAAAAGAATTCAGTGGCAAAAGAAGTAAATTGTGTGCAAAAAGAGGGGCCGAGAAGTAAGGAATTATTAAATCTCCATCTGCCCGAGTGAGGGCAAAAGGGAATGAGATCAATATCTACAATGACAGGAGCGTGGTCCGAAATTAAAATGGAGCCAATATCAGAGTGTATGGCATGTTGAGCTAGGGACTTACTGAGAAAGATATAATCAATGTGGGACTGTGAATGGTGGGTTGGGGAATAGAAACTGTATTCTCTAAGGTCCGGATTACATAGTCTCCAAATGTCAACCAAAGCATTATGGTGAACAGCGTTGGTGAATTGGGAGTGCATTTTAGACGGAGAAAATTTCACCTTCGAATTCCTGTCACAAATTCGATTAGAGTCACCACCCAAAATAATATAATCATCATTAAGAGTAACCAATTTGTCAGCGATGGAAGGCTAAAATGATTTATCTACACCAGTGGGAGCATAAACATTGAAAATAACAATAGGAATTGTATCTACAAGCAATTTAACAATCACCCAACGGCCATTGGCATCACACTCATGAGAAACTGTAGAAACATTTAACTTTTTATGAAACAAGATTACAACACCATTTTTTCTTGCCCGTAGCAGGAGAATGAAATACATGCCCCACCCAACAACGTTTGAGTTTTAAAGCTTCTGCATCTGAAAGATGAGATTCTTGAAGAAGGGCAACGTCAGTTTTAAGCCTGACAAGATGCGATAATACCCGTTGTCTTTTAATCGGATTATTTAAACCCTTAACATTCCAAGTAATAACCCGGAAGGTGATACAATGAAAAAGTATGAAACAGTAATATGCTTACTCAAAATTGAAAAGAGAAAATATAGAGAACAAAACAAGAATAAATGGAATGAGATCAGAAAATAGATCGAAAGAATAAAGAGGACGGGGGCGTGGCCAAGATGGCGGTGTGAGCGGACGTGTCTCACTGAGCTCCCGCCGCCGAACGCCGTTACATAGCCTCTAAAGCTTACCTCTGGGCACTGAGGGACCGTGCTGAGTCTCTGGTGCAGTGTCCGACTTGCAGCGGGCGTTGCTGAAGCGAGCTGAGACCTTGGGGTGCGAGATTTGGACCGGCGCGGGGTCTGTACGGGGCGGCCTGGGAAGCCCTGCGGCACACGGAGAAGCGGGAGTGAGGCCGAGGGAGGCGGAGCCTCCAGGCCGACGCGGGGACTGCCCTGCCGGGCTAGGTTCAGCCTGACCAGCGGGACTGAGGGTGCAGCTACCTGCGGCTCTCTGGAGGAGGCGTCTGCGGACCTGCCGGGTGAACGCACCGGCACACCGGAGATCCCCGATCGGCGGAGCGGGACAGGAGGGGACAGCGGAAACGATCAAGGCTGCGACTGCAGGGCCTGGGACGAGGCTGGAGGTGAGGAGGAGGGGGAGGCTGTGAGGAGCCCTAGCGGCCACGGACTGCGGCCCCGGTGGGCGGCGGGTGCTGACCGCTGCGCTCCTCCCCCCCCCTGCAACGAGCGGCCGCCTCTGCGGACCCCCCTGGAGCTGAGGGTGCTTCACTGGCGGGGCTCCGCCATTTTGAGACAGGGAGGTCGGGCATAGAGATCTGCACCAGCGGGGAGCACCCTTCGCGTCGCCGGACCTTAGCCTACTCACCTCCGCCAACAACACACATCTGCCCCCCCTGCACAGTGGAGGGCTCGGGTTGGAATCCCCTAACACTGCTGCTCTTGCTACTGACGGGGAGTAGGGGTCCCACCCCACGCTGCGCAGCAGAGCCAGGACAGCGGCAGGGTGTGGGGTCCTCAATGTGACGCTCTTATTTAAGTGGCCCCCGGTGTGAACAGTGGCGAGCGGGCCCAGGAGTGGCGCCTGCGGGGTGGTGCACTGAGGACTGGCATATTGTGATTCGACCCGACCCAGCAACTGATTCCCCACGCGGCCTACATCGCTTGGGGTAGCGCCCAACGCACTTTCTGGGAGGGACACACCGACGATCAGGTCCAGCAAGCGAGAGTACTTGGAACAGCGGAATTCGGCGACGGAGCAAGGTGGCCGTTTAGTGCTGGACGGTCTGGCCCTGGACTGCAGGCGCTAGGGCGAGCTTCTGGACTAGAGCGCACCGGGAGCTGCGGACTATCTGGGGCAGTATGGCGAATGGTAGGGTGAGGAAGGACAGGACCATTAAGGACTTACTTTCGCCCGTCTCCACGGGGGGGAAGAAAACGGACCCTCGCGGCGCTGACAACACTGCGGCGTCTGCCAAGTCAGCGGGCGGCACTCCGGGCCCCAGCTCCCGAAGCAATGACGAGCCGGTCACAAGATCGTTCTTGGAATCACTATTTGGAGGTCTACGGGAGGATCTCCAGCTTCTTAAGACTGAACTGAAGGGGGAGATTCGGGAGCTGAGACGAGACACGGACGCCATTGGGGAGCGAGTTGCGGATCTGGAGTCGAAGACTGACGCCCGGGATGTAGAGATGGAAGCGCTCCAGCAGGAAATTATCCGCATTCATGACCAGCAAGTTGATCTACAATCACACGTGGAAGACTTGGAGAACAGGTCCCGAAGGTATAACATTCGAATCAGAGGAGTGAAACCCACCCCGGACACAGCGGATCTCTTCAAGTTCACGCAGGGCCTTTTCAACCACGTCTTGGGACGCTCTGCTGACTCCATTATCGCTCTGGATAGAGCACACCGGGCAGGGCCGCCTAGAGCCTCGGGCGCCCTGCCGGCGGACATTCTGGTCTGCGTACAGGACTATCGCACAAAGGAGGAGATTCTCACCAAGGCGCGACAGATGGGCTCCGTCAACTATGGCGATCATTCGCCGACACTTTATCAGGACCTGGCAGCCATCACCCTGGAAAAGCGCAGGTCGTTCCGACCGGTTACTGCGGAACTGCGGCGCCTCGGAATCACATACAGCTGGGGTCACCCGTTCAGGATTGTCTTCAAAATGAACAATAAAGTACATCAGATTCGATCTCTTGCTGACGCCTGCCGGCTGTTAGACATTGAGGAACCTGAACCCCCGGGGGACACCCGAGCGGAGAACGACTCAGAGATAGGCGCCGCGGGGCAATGGCGTCAGCAGAAATGGCGGCGTAGACCGCGTCGCCCTCCCCAAGAGGAGATACAGGAAGGCCAGCGTGCTGCGATCGAGGCAGCGACAAAGGAACTAGCGGAATCGGCTGCTGAGTGACTGCTGCGCTGCCCTTAATTGGCTTTGGCGGTCGGCGGCGGGGAGCGGCTTGAAGAAACTGGACACGTACCCCTCTCTTCTACACGACCCTACTACTTTTGAGCGTTGTGCACATGGGGAAATTCTACTGGTTGATGGGGGGGGTTGGGCGGGATGGGATTCTGCATGACCAAATTGGGGTGGGTCTGCTGTGGGAGGTGGGGGGACTGTTGGGGTTTGTTCTTAAAGGGCAGTTGATTTTGGGTTTAACTACCGAGTGGTTGCTCTCTGAAAGTTGGTGTGGGGCCATGTGGGCTGCACTAGGCCAGTGTTCATTGTGTCTCCGGACGGTCAGTGCCCCTGGGGTCCGACTGTCACCGCTGCAAGACAGCCTGGTCGCGCATTCTATCCACAATGGCGGGAACTGAGAAATACACATTACGTACCGAAGAGGCGAGAGCCCCACTGCGCGCTTTGACATGGAACGTCAGGGGCCTTAATGACTATAGGAAGCTGAGAAAGGTCCTTAGCTACTTGCGCAGGCATAATATAGACCTCGCTCTCCTCCAGGAGACTCACTTGCCTCTTGCTAGCAGAATGTTACAACATAAGGGGTTGAGTGGGAATAGTATAGCTGCGGGCTTCACCACACACTCGAGAGGGACGCTGATATGGGTGAACCCTCGCTCCAAACTCACATTACAATCACTGGAGTCGGACCCGGTGGGGAGGTATGTAATTTGCAGGTGCAAGGGGCGAGGACACGACATGCTGCTTGTGAATCTCTATGGGCCAAATTACGATTCGCCTGAGTTCTACACTGAATTGGCCAGGAAATGCAAAATGTATGACTGTGAGAGTGTGCTCTGGGGTGGGGACTTTAACCTGGTTTTCAATCCAAACCTGGACAGGTCTGATGGACCGAGCAGGAGTCCGTCGGCGGCTGCCACGGCGCTCCGCACTGAGATGGTGCATCTAGATCTCTTGGATGTGTGGCGTAGTAGGCATCACTCCAAAGGGGGGTACACACACTATTCAGCATATCACGCATTGCACACTAGAATAGATTACTGGCTGGTCTCCCAGCGGCTATCCAATAACATTAGGGACTGTCTCATACTGCCACGCACCCTGTCTGATCACTCTCCCCTCCTCCTGCTCCTGGAATCCCCGGTGCGCGGAATCCCCCCCTTTACGTGGCGCTTCCCCCCGTACTCGTTACTGGACGAGGTGTTCCGTGGGGAGCTGGCGGAGGAAATCGAAAACTTTTTTGTGGCAAATACGGGCTCCGTGGACAGTTTTCAGACGCTGTGGGAAGCCTTTAAGGTCTTCATACGCGGGGTAGCCATGGCCAAACACTCCGGTGTATTGAAATCTATTAGGCAGCGGCTCGCACTTTTGGAAGGTCAGCTGAAGGATCTTGAAGAGAGACACCAGGCGGAGCCGGAAGGTGACGCTCTGGACCAGATAAAACAATTGTTGAAGGAGTATCACTCGGAGGCGGATCGGGAGGTACAACATATGGGTAAATATGCCACAGCCCGTGTGTATGGCGAGGGTGAACGCCCAGGCTCACTCCTGGCGAAAATGATCAAACATGAGCGCCGGCCCCTGCTGATTGGTGAGTTGGTGTCGAGCGCGGGAGAGACTCTCACTGATGAGGAACAGATAGTGGGGGAATTCAAGCAGTACTACTCCGCTTTGTATGAATCCAAATCGACGGGGTTGGACGGGGCGATTGACGATTACCTGAGTTATATTCAAATGCCGCATCTGTCTGACGCGCAGAGAGAATTCCTGATGATGCCTATCCAGAGGGAGGAAATAGTTGAGGCATTGGATAGTATGAAGGCGGGCAGCGCGCCGGGCGCGGACGGACTCACTGTCGGTTTTTACAAATCATTTAAAGACTTGCTGGTCCCCTACCTCTCAGCATTATTCGATGACATATGTGTAGAAGGGTCCATGCCCCCGACGATGCGCGAGGCACTCATTGTGACGATACTCAAGCCGGAGAAACCCCCCACGGACTGCGGATCGTATAGGCCCCTCTCGTTGATTAATGTGGACGCTAAGCTGTATGCAAAGGTGCTGGCTACGCGTCTTGCTCTCCTTGCCCCTGCACTGGTGGCCCCGGAACAGGCAGGTTTTATTCCATCTAGGAACCTCACATACAACATTCGTACAGTCCTGGGGACGATGCAGCACGTGAAGCCGGAGAACAAGGCATTGGCTATATTCCTGGACATGGAGAAAGCCTTCGATTCCGTAGAGTGGCCTTTCATGTCCAGGGTACTCAGGAAACTGGGACTAGGCGAGCCTTTTTTACAAATGATAGGCGCTCTGTACTACAAGCCGAGGGCCAGACTACGGATTGGTGATATAGTCACTGAGGCGTTTGGGATTGGCAGGGGTACGAGACAGGGCTGCCCGCTCTCCCCATTGTTATACGCTCTAGTGGCGGAGCCCCTAGCGTGTGCACTCCGGGAGTACCACAGTCATGAAGGTATTAACTTCCCCACGTACAGGATATGCATATCCACGTACGCCGACGACACACTTTTGTATATTAGGGACCCGGAGATTAACCTTGCGCCGGTGCTACGGGAGGTAGTGCAATTTGGAGCCCTATCTGGACTCAGGGTCAACTGGTCGAAGTCGGTGGCGTTCCCGCTGACCCCGGTGACAAAGGAGTTTGTCATGGACTACCCACTGCAGTGGTCGGACGACCCGGTCAGGTATTTAGGCATCAGACTACACCCGGACCCGGAGGTATTGGTCAGAGAAAATTATGGAGTGGCTTACATGAAACTAGTTGACGACGTGGACAGATGGTGCAGGCTGCCGCTGTCCCTGGCGGGTCGCATTGCGCTGATGAAAATGCTGGTGCTACCGCGGTTCCTGTTTCTCTTTTGCAACCTTCCGGTAGTGCTCTCAAAGGCGTTCTTTGCTACGCTGGTACAGACCCTCACGAAGCTGGCATGGGGTGGAAAGCAGCCGAGGGTTAAGTGGCAGATCCTGACTCTCCCATATGATCAGGGCGGACTAGGGGCCCCAGACGTGGAACATTACTACAGGGTCGCACAGGCAATGCACCTGCACACTTGGATTCATGGCGATGGTAACATCCCGCATGTGAAACTGGAGACGCTCTTCACGAGCCCCCTCCACCCAGCGTCTACGGTGTTCGAACCTGCCGCGCGACGGACTGGCACCCTGGACTCTATAGCAAGTACGAATCACGCATGGCACTCTCTGGTGAGACGCAGTGGCTGTGCGCTCCTGTATTCACCCTTGGTCCCGATTGAGTGGGCCTTGTGGCTCCCACCCCTGAGAGAACGAGGGGTTGCGCGCGCCCTCAATCAGCTTGGTATAATCAAGCTGGGGGACATGTTCAGAGACGGGAAGGTGGTCACCTGGGAGCAGGTGGATTCACCCCAGATCACTACGACACTGCTTCATCGTTTCAGCCTACATAGAGTCCGGGCAGCGCTGCAGGTGCAGCTGGGGCCGGCCATGGAGGAGCCGGCAGAATTGCCAGAACTAACGTATATCATCAAAACACAGTCGAGTGGCAAGATGATATCGCGTCTGTACAGAATTGGGCAGTGTCACAGGAAGCAGGAACCCTCGAAGGCCCGCCAGGCGTGGCAGCGTGACTTACAGGCAGATATCAGCGACGAAATGTGGCAATACTGCTGTCAGCATACGAAACGAGTGTCGCTGAATGCACGACATAGGCTCGTCCACTTTAAATTTCTACAAAGAGTGTATTACACCCCGGAACGCTTGCACAGGTATGGGCTCCGGCAGTCGCCGGAGTGTGAGCGTTGCGGGACGCCAGTGGCTGACTTCGTGCACTTGGCCTGGAATTGCCCTGGGATAAATGCCTTCTGGGAGGAAGTCTTCCTGGAGTTGGGGCGGATACTAGAGGTGGAGCTCCCGGTAGATCCGGCAATAGCTCTGCTGGGGCACACCAGACCTTTGCCCCCAGCTACGCGTCGTCTGGCGGGCATGGGGCTACTTCTGGCACGACGAACGATAGCGATGCATTGGATGCGCGGCCCCCTTCCGACCAAACAAGAATGGGAAAGGGCTCTGTTGTATAGTTGTACGCAAACCCAACTGTATTGCGAGTTGCTGCCGCCGATGAGTAGGCCGCGGAGCTTCTGGGACCAGTACCTGACGTACGTTTCATATAGGAACGCCACAAGGGACGATTTGGAGGAGATGGAGGAGCAGCAGGATCGGGGGGGAGACACCGGGGACTAGGCTAGCTCGGGTCTGTGGGTGGCTTCGTGAGGATGGAACGCACGGGGTACACAGATTTCTGAGTACTGTGACACATAGGACCATACATATGGGATCCATCGGGCCGGGAGCATCGAGTGACTGACTGATTGAGTGATGGTGCGAGGCGGAGGTGTGTGGACTAGGCTGGGGTGAGAGACACGTACACTTGGAAAGGTGGTAACACATGGGGAGTGGCACATAGGTAGTTGGGTGGGGGGGGAGGGACGTTCTGGACAAGTTGGGTTAGGGAAGTTTGACACTGACCAAGTTGCTGGGAGCATGCACTGAAAGAATTTACCAAGGCAGCATAATAGACAATGTACGCTGTACCACTACAGTACTGGAGAGTGTTGATATGGGACACTAGCTTCACTGCACTAACCTGCCGACCTGATCTGCACCCCGGGTGCCTGGAATGGGCGACGCCGGCACCAATATTAGCATAATTTTTGGAACATTGGTATAGAACATGATATAGATGTGTTGCTGGATTGCTGCCGGCCCCAGGGTTGTAGGCGAAAGCTGTGTGCATGTATGGAAAGTGAATAAAGTTTAAAAAAAAAAAAAAAAAAAAAAAAGAATAAAGAGGACAAGGAAGAGAGGAGTAAAGGAAAGACGAAGTTGAAGTTGAGAATAGAGAGATAAGGAAGGGAAAATCATTAATGTAGGAAGAAAAGAGGAGAAAAAGATAAAGAACAAGAAGACAGTACTGGTCCAAAACAGACGACTGTAGAGCATACTTATGAGAACAAACGAATGATGGAGGGATGACGGCATCAGGGGACGACGACGGCAACAGCAAGAACGGACACCAATCCTCGCCTTGGAAACTTCAAATGTTCACAAAGACAGTATGACACAACCGGGATAGAAAAAGGGGAGAGGACGTCTGGAAGAGAAAAAGAGGAAGAAAACGTTATATAAAGAGGAAAAAATATGGGGTCAGGACAATACTATTCAAAGAATAATGAGGAAGCATAAGAAATAAACAAACTCAGAACAGAGACAACAAGAGTGAACGGAATTAGCAAGATCACATTGTAATGGAAAGCAATCAATCAAACAATCCTGGAGGTGTCCATAATGTCTGCTCCATGGTGACGAAGGAATTCTTGTAACACTGCAGGATCATCAAATGTGGTAGTCTTGTCTTTGTAAGTGACCTTGAAAAGACATGGGTGGAGAAGACCATATCGGGCACCAAGGGCTCTCAGTTGAGGACGCATGTCCAGAAATTTCTTCCGACGGTCAGCGGTTGCTTTCGCTACATCTTGTGACAGGAAAAGACGATGTCCTTCCCACAAAATGTGCTTCTTGACCTTTGCAGCTGAAAGAACCTGAAGGAGATCTGTATATTGAAGAAACAGCATTGTAACACCTCGGGGCTTGGCGGAAGTCTTGGGACCAAGGCGATGGGCCCTTTGAATATTGATGGAAGAAGGGAGCAGGGGAGTCCAACATTTTTGGAAGGAAAGATTGGAAAAAAGCATTGGGATTGGAGCCCTCTGAAAGTTCGGGAAGACCGTACAAGTGGAGATTATTTCTGCGATTCCTGTTTTCCAAATCCTCCGCCTGTCTTTTGACTTGAAGTATGTCAGCCTCCAAGGATGGAATGCGAGAACAGGAAGTTTGAAGAGACTCTGTTGACTGCTCTATGATTAGAACTCGAGAGTCCAGGGAAGACCACTTGTCCTGCATAGTTTGGAGGGTCTTGGTAGAGAGATCCATAAATGGTTTAAGGGCTCGTATCTCCTCCAAAATAAGGTCCATGGATGAGGAGGAGGAGGTACTACTTGGTGGTGGAGGATCTTTCTTTAGGCGTTTGGTTGATGCTCAGTTAGTGGGAAGTTTACTTCCATTATGTGATTTAGGAATTGTCCCAGAAGCCATTTCAGGTTTTGACGCAGAAATATCTTCCATATCTTGTAAGGTGGAATGAGATTCTGAGCAAGTAGGTAATTTTGTAGCCGTTGAGAGTTTCAAAGTACGAAGTCTCCCCATGAGAAAACAAAGAAGTACAAATTAACCAGTGTGAAAACCACCAAAAGTCATTCCATGGGTGAGCAGATGTTCAAAAAGTGAAAAAGAAACAAGTGAGCAGCATGGGGAAAAAAGAAAATAGACAAAATGGCGGCAGTTCAGTTGAGAGAAGACATTAGGAGAAGGAGTTAGTGGAAAAACCATGTGGTAATATATGGTGCAAAAACAGAGCTTAAGGTGAGAGGATGATGCAGGAAAAGACATTTGCGCAGTGAACCATCAATTGCACCTCAAAAAACTGAATATCTACAGAGAAGGAAATCCAAAATGGCGTCCGGGACCGGAATGTCTGAATCGAGGCAAAAATAAGGGAGAAAAAGCCGCCAAGCTGAAAAAACTAGAGGGTGCTAAGCTCACCTCATCTCTAGGGTTACAGGAAGTTAATCTCCTGGATGACCACTCTGGGGAAATGCCATGTGTCTCAGTAGATGCGGAGGTCGGCTCTAGGGCACAAAATGGCGGCCGGGACCGGGAGGTCCGATTCACGGCAAAAATCAGGGAGAAAAAGATGCTAAATTGACAAAAGTAGAGGGCACATAGCTCACCTCAACTCTGAGCCTGCAGGAATGCAATCTCCTGGATAACCACCACGTGGAATGCCAAGTGTCCGAGGAATTGCGGAGGTCGGCTCTGGGGCACAAAATGGCGGCCGGGACTGGGAGGTCCGATTCGCGGCAGAATTAAAAGCATAAAAGCCGCTTTAAGGGAGAATATATGAGGGCGTTGGGCTCACCTCATCTCCAAAGACTTGGTATGGCGGTTTCCTGACTCGAAACGCCGGCTGTGTCATTCAAAGGTTGGGAATGGCGAAGGTGAGTCACGGAGCCTCACCGCAACGACGCCATCTCAGACGCCGCGTAGCCACGCCCCCCTGTTGACCCTTGACTGAGATCTGGAATCCGCGAAGATCCTCTAAAAAGAAGTGTTCGGAGGGTCAGTTGACTGATAAATTGACTTGGCGATAGCGAACGAAGAATAAAGCTTATGGAGGATCCTGTGTAACCCTCTGGACTGGTAGCAACTCCCCCTTGCAGCTAGCCACCTTTGTGAGTGCTTTGAAGGGTTCACTATACCTACCTTATCACTTTACAAAACATATAACTAAATACAATAAAAATATTTCTTCATGCATACTAAATAAGCCTCAATACACTGTCTCTATGCTCCCAATTCAGTTGCATATTGTGCATATTTTATAGCCAAAGGCTATACTAGTTGTTAAAGGTCTTGAACCTGAGTTAAAGGCCTGAAGCACAGCCAAGGGCCTATAACGAGGGATATGCCCTTTAACAACTAATACAGCCCGATGTAGAAGGGATATAAGGCTAATAGAAAATTCCACCCACAAAGGATAGAAGGTTGTGAATGAAAAAAAGGAAAAACATAAAAACAAGCATTGGAATGTTGGATCAGAAGGCTTACACCAGCCATTATAAGTCTGAAGCCACTTCATTGTCTTCAATGGGCCTCTCAACATTTCTTTAGTTTAATATAGCCTAATAGACCTTCTGCCTCGGGCTATACCGGTTGTTAAAGGCCATGTGGTTCGAGACTATTACAAGGGAGAGAGCATTTAACAACTTGTAAAGCCCAAGTAGAAAGACTACAAGGATATTAGAATATTCCTCCCACTGTGGGTGGAATGTTCTAAATTAAAAAGGGAAAAACATGAAGACAAACATTGGAATGTATGAGCAGAAGGCATATACCAGCCATCATAAGCCCAGAGCCACTCCATTGCCTTCAATGAAGCTCACAACATTCCAATGTTCTAATATAGCCTTTCTGCTTCGGGCTATACTGGTTGTTAAAGAGCCATGCAGCTCAGGCCTATAACGAGGGGGAGGGCCTGTAACAACTGGTATAGCCTGTGGCAGAAGGGCTATAAGGCTATTGGAACATTCCACCCACTAAGGTTAGAATGTTTTGCATTAAAAAGACACAAAGATGAAGACAAGCATTGGAATGTTGGAGCACCGGGATTATACCAGCCATGATAGTCCCGGAGCTGCTCCATTGTCTTCAATGGAGCTCTCAACGTTCCAATATTCTAACATAGAACAAACACTGTACACCCTGAGGGGACAAAAACTAGTGACACCCCCCCCCCCCACCATGCTCCCCCTAATTTGAAATGTGACTCTGTAATCCAAAGTGAGCTGTCCGCTTTCAGGCGCCCCCGGGGCACTTCCAAGGTACTATCTATGGCCTCTACACATCAGACTGGCAGATGGAGCCACAGGGCAGGACCAGTTCTGATGTAACCACAGGAACCTTTAGAATGTATGTCTCGCCATGACACGGACTTAACGCTTCTGTTGTAGCCAGGACCCTGCGCAGCTTCGACGCCAGCGCGACTGTTCTTAAAATTCTATAGGTAGGTAGAAGCCATGTTTTATCTAGGGAGTGTAGCGGCATTGACTATTCAAAATCCCCTACACCGGACGGCTCTCAAATCCCGCTAAAGTGAACCGAAATCTGACATTTCCTTCCTGCAAGCAATATTTGCAAATTACGGTATCCTCTTTCCACCCATGGAGGTTGATGTGTGTCATTTTTCTAAAACTCTACATTCTGGGCAAATGGCCCCCCTTGAGCTGGAAATAGTCGTGTATTAAAGCTGGTGTTCAGATTCCGTGTATGCCAGAGGGTCAGCTTGGCACCCCGCTCGCTGGCATTTCAGCAAATCCAATCCACAGGTAAGAGCTACTGTGTTGCATCCGAAATGTTAACCTCCAGAGTCACATTTAGCAAACCTAAGATTACTGTGGCAGCGGTGTAACAAACACCGCCTTTTAGTTTTTATACTGAACGCCAGATGTTCGAAAACGAATACTGTGCTGAACAGAAAATGCCCCTTACTGAATCACACTTTAAAAAGCACCCCTCCCTCATACGGTTCTGTTCTCATGTATATTATAATTATTTCAAAAAGATTGATTGCAATTATATAACTGATGAATGAAAGGCAAAACATTCCAAAGTACCAGCATATTAATTTCCATTTGCGAAGCGCTTATTTTTAATTAAATAGATTTTTTTTTATCTGAGTGGTCGTCTGTCAAACCCAATAACCCTGGAACATGTACCTCAGTGTAAGACCAGGCACTGGAGTCTGCCAACACTTTGAAGAGGTGCAGCACAGAGACTGGAATTACACTGCACTTAGTGAGCAGGCATTTAGACCTTTTTGTTTTTTTTAGTGCTTTATATAGCACGAACTAGACCCGAGACATCTGGTATCAGAGCGCTTTACACGAGCACCAGTTTCATTACAGAAAGGGGTAGGTGATATGAGGACGCATGTACCAGTGTAAAGACGGTTGCAGGTACGAGGAGACATCACAACCGCTTGGTTTTAGGTGAATCTCAAGTGAAGTTGAGAATTGGAACCCCCAACAGCCCTGAAGAAGTTGCGTGATGATCCAGCAACGAAACATGTTGGCAGTACAGAGTTGATTATGGTTTGACGAAAACCATTTTAAATTGGGGAAGCTTACAGCATTCAATAAAGTTGTGTCAGGCTAGTAAACTTCACCGGTTTTTAAACTGTGAGAATTACATTTTCAGATTCTCACAGGGGTCCAATGGGCACTTATAAGAACACTAGGCACTGATAGTTCACTTCTATTTTAGTTCTTACTATCTTTCTTTACTATATTGGGTTGAGATTCTTCGAAAAAGGAGAATATACACTTTTCTTTTTCTACACAGAGAGAGAGTAACCTATGATGATAAGTGGGTATGCTGGCGAGTACCAGCCAGCAACCCCCTTGGTGTTACTACCGTGAGGTGCTCTCTCTCTTCTCTCACACTTTTTTCGGTTATTCTTAGGTTGGATTTAGCTGATGATGGTTTTTATGACAAAATATTTCGATACACCATGACATTTTGAGTAGTGATAGGGAACACACTCTAGGGAATTGAAAAGTATTGGGAACCCTTTTAAGTGTCGTATTTCAAGGACTGGGTGTAATGTAGGCTAGGCCAATTGCTGTTGATAATACATTGAGTGGGGGGCGGCCTGGCCTTTCTTCTTCCCCCTGTGGCTCCTATTGTTTTGTTGAATCGTTACAGAAAGACACATTCATTTTAGTTAGGCACAGGGAGATTAGGTGATTTGCCCAGAATCACGGGATGTTGCGCGTCGTTGTGGAGACTCGAGCCCGGTTCCCCAGCTTCGAAGTCGACAGCTCTAGCTGTAAGGATACATCTTCTCCCCATTTTCGAAGAGGTAGTCACCTGTGTGCCTGTATAATGCATGGTACATGTGGCTGGGCTGCTCCACATAACAATGACATACAAGCTACTTCTCAATATGTGGATAACTTTCAAGATGTTGACATGGAATATTACCCAAGTGAGAATGGTGTCTGAACTCGCAAACTCCCCACATCCACTTACAGCAGCGTAATTTAATAACCCAACCCCTTCATATGCTATTTATATACTCAACATGTTTAACTGCATTATTCTTTGTGCATTGTATTAACACGATTGTAGCAAGTGGCTATGTATTCACTTTGCCAAGAGCCACCCATATTTTTAGTCAAATTATGACAAATATATTCATTGTGAAAGAAAATGGGTGCCTTTCTCAAAATGCATTTGATACAGACATCTATGCTATCTGCGCTTATTTACAACCTGTTCTGAAGCTAAAGTTGGCCCCACTCGTGAATAGGCCTGAGACTGCATGTTTCCTGTTCCATAAAATGTCTTGCTAGAGTCTTGTTTTTCTCACCACTGCAGGTGTCTTATCAATGTGCATATTAAGTTAGAATAGTCTTATTGTTCAGTGTGTTAGACTAGGTGGGATATGACTTTTAATTAAAATTTGGCATTGGGCACAGAGACTGAGAAGGTGGGAGACACCATCCTGTACCAGACAGACCCGGATGATGTTACATCCGGTGCCGTGCAGGTGATTATGCCTTTGTGGGAAGCTGGGAAAGCTAGGGAGTCTATCAGCTCCCTGCAAACACTATCTTTTGATTGGTTCACGGTGGAAATTATAAGGAGAAGCTTTCTAGAACTTTCTTTCATGCTTTCATTGTGTGCTCCCTAGAACAGCATATCAGACCTTGACCAGAGTGTTAAGCTTCATGGTTGAATACTCGGATTGTTTTGTTTGAACCTTAAGTCTGGTCCATGCGAACTTTCTTTCATGCTTTCATTGTGTGCTTCCTAGAACAGCAGATCAGGCTTTTGCTTAGAGAAGACCTCTTCTTGACTCTGTGCTGGTTTTCCCCGACCAGAGTGTTAAGCTTCATGGTTGAATACTCAGATTGTTTTGTTTGAACCTTAAGTCTGGTCCATGCGATGCTGACACCTTCCTCATAGAATTCCCCTTACTATTTTCAAAATGTTATTAAGTTTAGGGAAGTTCCTTTATGAGAAGTGCCTGAGTGATATTGTGTTTGCTTTTTGTAATACAATTTAGCATTTTCTTCCTCATAATATATATATAAATATGGCGAGTGCATGATCATTTAAATATATTAATAATGATAGGGAATTTATAAAGTGCCTGGTTACTCCAGCTTGCATGTTGTCGCACTAGGAATTCAATTCTCCAGTATGGAACCCAAAAAGCATTGTCTACCAATCCTAGAATTGATCTGAAAAGCCATGTTTTGAGTTTCTTCCCAAAAATGAATCCTGAGCATTCCTGTCTCAGGTCCAGGGCCGGGTGTTCCACATGTTGGATGGTGGAAAACTAAAGGAGCATCCTCCCATACGTGTTCTTTTTGCGATGAAATTACAGTGAGCGCTGCTCCAGCAGACCTAAGGCTTTTGCAGGATCAATAAGGCTCCATTAGAGGAAGAATATAACACAATATTTTACCTTACAGGATTTTTTGGCAGAAACACGTGGCTTTAAAGGACACTCTCTTGCTCATCGGGAGCCAGTGTAATTTAGCGAGGGCTGGTCCCATGAGGAGCGCGTCGGGAGGTTCAGCAGCAATCGTGCTGCTGCGTTTTTAACCATCTGAATCTTTCTCAGCCTACCTTGTGTGGCTCTGCAATGTAACACATTACAATAGTCCAGTCTGGACAGAGCCATCGCCTGGACTACTCTTTTCCTGGAGGCTTAAGGAAGATCTTATTCAATGTTTGAAGAATACCAAAACATTTCCCTGTGAGGCTGGCAATCTAGCTGTTGAAAGATAGATTAGCATCATACCAGATGCCTAGGTTCTGCACTTTCATCTTAGCTGTTATTGGTCCAAGTGCATATGGCCACCAAGCAATGGACCATATAGATGTTTTTTTGCCTAGGATGAGAACCTCAGTTTTCCAGCAATGAGCTTGAGGCACCTACGGTCAAACCACTCTGCTAGTTTAGTCAAGACGGGGTCCGAGCTGCAGAGGTTTGCTCATCCTGAGATAGCGTGATAATGAGCTGCGAGTCATCAGTGTACAACATGATGCTGATGCCTTGATGTTTGATGACATCTGCTAAGGGGCTCATATAAAGACAACATAGGGCACAATGCAGACACCTGTGGCATCCCTTGCTACAGTGAAAAAATCTCAGAAGAGACAGGTTGCTGATTTACTTGAAATGTGCGGTTCTGTAGGAAGGAGGCCGGTCATGCCCCCAACACTGCATTTCCAGAGCCGTTCCAGGAGAAGGCCATGGAATACGGTGTTGAATGCTTCACTTAAGTCCAGCATTATTAGCGCAGCTGTTTTACCCTCATCAACAAAGAGTCTAAGGGACTTGGAGGCTAGCAGTAGCGCGGATTCCATGCTGTACTGTGAATGGAAACCCGATTGGGTCTCGTGCAGTTGGTCCTCAGCCTCAATGTTCATCAGTTGCTTATTGATATGTTCCTGGACCACTTTAGAGTAGAACGGGATCAAGGAGATAGGCCTTGAATTCTGTGGTTTTACCGGGTCCAAAGTTGTTTTTTAAAGAAGAGGCACAATAGTGGCCTGTTTCCACATTGAGGGAATCTGGCCAACATAGAATCGCCTCCATCCCATGCACCAAAACTGGTGAACCTGATTTCACTTTCGATGGTAGAGCACGCAACTCTTCTATGGATAGAGTATAAAAGCTAGAAAGCTCATCCTTAGTGTCAGATGGTTTGAACCAAGCTTTGAGGCATGGAGTGTATCTAACCGCCTCCGGAAAAGTTTCATAGATACTGGAGACTTTATCAGAAAAGAACTGGCCAATTGAATTACAACTCTCCACCGATGGGGCAGTATGCAAAGACACCCTCGAAAGAAGACAAAGATTTCACAAATGACAAAACCTCTCAAGAGGAGTTGTGTGCTAGCTCAAGATTTTGAGCATAATTCTACTTTGTTTGTGATAGTCCTTCAGTGCCTTATGATAGTTAGCTTCATTCATGGCACTGTAGTTTCTGCGTCAAAGATGCTCAAAGCATTTACAGGATTTTTTTGCATCTGTAGTTTCTAATTAAATCAATCAGCCAAGGATTTAAAGCAAGTGACTAAATGGTTTGTCATGGGTGCAATATGATCATGCACATCAGTTATCCAGTTCTCCTGTTGTAGGTTTGCTGCGTCAACACAGTCACTTAAGATTGGGTGACTGGTGGTTAAATCCTCCGGAAGGCAATGGAGGTGACCTTAGTCCATTTTCATGATTTTTACACTGCCTGCCTCCGTTCGAGGTGGGTATGGGCATGGTCAAAGAGATCTGAAAAGGGAAGATATAGTGATCAGACCATACCACAGCGATGGGAGAATCCACACTCACCCCTTAAGAATTAGCAAAAATAGGATCCAGAGTTTGGCCAAAACTGTGCGTAGGGGCACACACCCATTGTGGAAACTGGAGTGCTTCCAAGTCCTCAATAAGAGTAGAAGCCAAACAGCACGTTGCCTCTTCGAAGTATAAATTAAGATCACCTAAAACCAAACATTTGGTGTAGAGAACGAGAAAGAAAGCAGAATGTCTACTAAGGTGGTCGTGCAATTAGAGGCCGTGCGATCGATAAATTAAGAACCCTGCTAGGATACAGTTGCTCGATACAGTCAGAGTGAAGAAGGCTGCCTCACAGTCCATAATATTTATTTCTAAAAAGGGGCAAGATATGGTCAGTTTAAAAATTATAGCGATCACTAACCCCTTGGATGTGTCTGTCAAGTCTCATTATTGTGTAGTACAGCGGAATAGCAGCAAGAATATCAGGTGCAAAAGTTTCTGTTAGCCATGTTTCAGACAGAAATAAAGCACCTGGCTGATGATCTGTCAGAAAATCAAAGATCTCCACCTTATGCTTAGGTAATTAAAGACAACTTAGCAAGTACCACTATATTGTATGGGGAGTATGCCAGCTCTTACTTCCCTTAGGTGCCGCTATTGTCAGGCCCAAAAATTCAAATCCACTCTTACCACAACCTATAGTTTCCTGTGAGACATCCTGAAAGTGCTGGCAGTCTTCAACAGTGGTAGGGGTGAGCTGCAACATTTCACCAGCTGTGTAGTGCTTGGTGTTTATCTCCTAATGTGCAAAGGTCCTGGCCCGGTGCCATCCATGCACCCAGGCGTGGACGGGCCAGACAGGCTTGCCTTAGGCGTGCCTTTGGCATGCCAGCGACGTGTTCACGTAGTTGCCATGATTAAGTAGTCAGCCTTCAGAAAGGCATGGCTTTGGTGTGGTAGACAACAAGAGATGAGGGGGGGGGAATGAAGACAAACTGGAGGCCAGGAACTTAGCTAATTAAAATAAAGAAGCTAAAAGTAATCGTAAGAAAAGAAAAGCATAAACTAATTAAAATAGGTGGAGACCAACCTCAGATGGTCGCCAACCTAGACTGGAGCCAGGCAAAGCTGAGTGGACTAGCGTGCTTACAAGGAAATGAAATGAAGTGCAATTGAAATGCAATTACAGATCCACTGAGGCAACTCTGAAGGAAACAGCGTGTTAGAGCTCCTTACCCGAGTAAATTCCGCTGTGTCCTTGCAGCTGCCGTGGTTAAATAGCCCGCCTTCAGAAGGGTGTGACTGAAGCGTCGTAAACGCAGAGAGAACAAGGGGTCCAAATAAACACAAACTGGAGCCCAGCAGCTCTGCTCACATCTGGCATACTTTCCTCCCAGATGGGAATACTGGCAAAATAGGAACACATTAAAAAAAAGAAGTTAAAAGTTATCGTAAGAAAAGAAATGCATAAACTAATCAAAATAAGTGGAGGACAACCTGAGAGGGCTACCAACCTAGACCGAAGCCAAGCAACTCCGAACGCACTAGCATGTTTACAAGGAAATGAAATGGAATGCAATTGAAAAGCCGTTGCAGAGCCACCGAGGCAGCTCTAAAGGAAACAGCGTTTTACGGCTCCTTACTAGAGTCAAATCTGCTGTGTCCGCGCAGCTGCCATGATTAAATAGCCCGCCTTGAAAAGGGTGTGGCTGTAGTACCAAGGAAGTTCATGTCTTTAGAGGGGCAATATTGGACCACCGCAACATATTGACCAAAAAGAGAAGGGTCCACTACTCCACCATCATTTTTTTATTAAATATTTAGGATGGTACCTTACATTACATATTAAACAAGGCAAAGAATTAGCATTATAACACCATTAGTAAATATAAAGGAGTGCAACCTTATGTGTACTAAAGATAGAGACCACTAAGGTACCTAAACAACAATAGTAGAAGACAATATTTTACAGTAAGTAAAAAAGCGGAAGAAAGAAAAGATAGAGGAAGAAGGAAGGAAAAGGAAAAGCAAATAAGAAATAGGGAAAATAGGAGAAGAAAAAGAAACAAACAGAATGTCTAATTTAAAGAGGAGTATGAGGAGAGAAAAGAAGTAAAGGGTAACCAGAGTAAGTCAGATTTCATTTTTTGAGGAATGGATAGAGAAGAAATGGTAGAGATCCTGTGTTATCACATATAAAGTTCCACCAGGTTAATATGCTTAGTTTTGAGTTGTCTTTCCAGCAGGTAAGGATAACCTTGAAATCCATAGCACTAAAGAGATCTAGGAGTTTCAACTTCGATGAAATACTATGAAAATCATTAAACAAGGAACCAAGAAATACATTTTGAACAGATAGAGGATTACAAAAGTGAAAAATCTTAGAACATTTGAACCATGCAGATTTCTAAAATTGAAAAACATTAAGACAATAATATAATAAATGAAGTAAAGTACCATTAGTTGATAAGCAAGACCAACAAAGAGGAGAGTAGGAAGGATTAATTTTGTGGAGAGAAACAGGATACATTTTAAAATATAGGTAAAACTGCATCTGTGTAATATTGGCAGCTTTAGAATTGGAGAAAATCTTTTGCCACTAATTGTCCCATTCCTTAATAGAAAGTGTAATCAAGAGGTCAAGTTCCCAAGGCAGTTCAATTGATGTTTCTGGTCTTTCTGGGTTAGTGGAAGTAAGGAATGTATATATAAGAGAGGCTTTCACATTTAAGTCAGGAGAGATGTCAAAAGAACAAGTTACTTACCTTCGGTAACGCTTTTTCTGGTAGATACAGTATCTGCCTGTGGATTCCTCACCTTGTGAATATCCCCCTTGCGTCAGCAACGTTTGGAAAATTCTTTGTAGCACGCCGGCATGGACGACGTCATAGGAGCACGGCATCGTGCGCGACTCCGTCTGACGTCACTGACTCCTTATTAGGCCTACGTCGACGTGATGACATCAGTTCCGCCCTTTTTTCCGTGCCTTCGAGGCACCCGGATGGACCAATGACAGCAGATATACATATATATAGTGTACATAGTACATACAACTCAAAACTGCACACATAGTGCGTAGCAAAGGTATGAAAAACTCAATATATATACAAATATAAATATACATAAAAATACATAAACTCAGGTATAAGTTCAAGTTCAAGTTCAGGAATTTGTATAGCGCACTACTCACCCAGAGGGTCTGAAGGCGCTTGAGGGGGGTGTTTTGTGGGTACATTACTTATCGAATAGCCAGGTTTTTAGTTGCTTTCTGAAGGAGAGGTGGTTCTGTGTAAGTCGGAGGTGAGTGGGGAGAGAATTCCAGGTTTTGGTCGCTAAGTAGGAGAAGGATCTTCCTCCCATGGTGGATCTGTGGATGCGCGGAATTGTGGCGAGGGCTTGGTTGGATGATCGCAGTTGGCGGGTGGGTGTGTAGAAGGACAGTCGTGTGTTGAGGAATACAGGTCCTAGGTCGTAGAGGGCCTTGTGTGCGTGGGTAAGGAGACGGAACATTATTCTCTTGTTGACGGGGAGCCAGTGGAGATCCTTCAGGTGACCGGAAATGTGAGCATGACGGGGAATGTCCAGTATGAGTCTGGCTGAGGCGTTTTGGATGCGTTGGAGTTTTTTCTGTAGTTTGGCAGTGGTCCCGGCGTAAAGGGTATTTCCATAATCCAATCGGCTGGTGACCAGTGCGTGGGTGACTGTCTTTCTTGTTTCGGTGGGGATCCAGCGGAAGATTTTTTTGAGCATGCGTAGGATGTTGAAGCATGAAGATGAGATGGCGTTGACTTGTCTGGTCATCGAGAGGGAGGAGTCTAGGATGAAGCCCAGGTTACGTGTGTGATCTGTAAGTATGGGTGCTGTACCCAGAGCCGGTGGCCACCATGAGTCGTCCCAGGTAGAGGGGGATGATCCTAAGATGAGGACTTCCGTTTTGTCCGAATTTAGTTTTAAACGGCTGTTCTTCATCCATTCGGCTACTTCTTTCATTCCTTCGTGTAGATTGGTTTTGGCAGTGTTTGGGTCTTTGGTGAGGGAGAGGATCAGCTGGGTGTCATCTGCGTAGGAGATGATGTTGAGGTTGTGTTGGCGCACGATGGATGCGAGGGGACTCATGTATACGTTGAAGAGGGTGGGGCTGAGTAAAGATCCTTGTGGTACACCACAGATGACTTCGGTGGCCTCTGATTTGAATGGGGGAAGTCGGACTCTCTGAGTTCTCCCAGCGAGGAACGAGATGATCCAGTCCAAGGCTTTTCCTTGTATGCCGATGTTGTTGAGGCGTTGTATAAGGGTGCTGTGACAGACTGTGTCGAAAGCGGCGGAGAGGTCGAGTAGAATGAGGGCCACTGTTTCTCCGTTGTCCAGTAGTGTTCGGATGTCGTCTGTCGCTGCAATGAGGGCGGTTTCAGTGCTGTGTTTGGCTCGAAATCCGGACTGAGAGGGATCGAGGGAGTTGTTGGATTCAAGGAAGGTGGCGAGCTGGCTATTGACGGCTTTCTCAATGACTTTGGCAGGGAATGGGAGGAGGGAAATTGGGCGGTAGTTCTTAAGTTCAGTGGGGTCTGCTGTGGGTTTCTTCAGGAGGGCGCTGAGTTCGGCGTCTTTCCAGCTTTCTGGGAAGGTAGCAGAGTTGAAGGAGCAGTTGATGACATCACGGAGATGGGGTGCGATGATGGAGTCTGCTTTGTTGAAGATGTGGTGGGGACATGGGTCGGTTGGCGAGCCAGAGTGGATGGAGTTCATTAGGCGGATGGTGTCTTCGGTGGTGATTGGGTTCCAGGCGCTGAGGTTGTTAGCGGGCGGTGTATGTTCGGAGGGAGGTGGGGAGAGTTGTTCGTTGGAAATGTTCTTGAAGCTGTTATGTATATCGGCAATTTTGTTGTAGAAGAAGGATGATAATGAATTGCAGAGGTCTTGGGAGGGAGAAATGTCATTTGAGGCTGCGGTGGGGTTGGTGAATTCTTTGACGATGTTGAAGAGTTCCTTGCTGTTATGGGCGTTGTTGTCGAGTCGATCCTTGAATGCTGATTTCTTGGTGGATCGAATCAGTTGGTGGTGTTTGCGGGTGGCTGCTTTGAAGGTGGTCATGTTGTCGGTGGATGGGTTTTTTCTCCATGTTTTCTCTAGAATACGGCATAGCTTCTTGGATTTCTTAAGGTCATCGTTGAACCAGGGGGCCTTTTTGTTACCTGATTTGATCTGGTGGTTTTTCAAGGGTGCAAATTCGTCAGCGCTGTGGGTGATCTACTGTTTGAGTTTGGTGGCAGCTTGGTTTGGGTCCAATGAGAGGGTGGGAGGGTTTTGGTTGAGTGATGTGAGGAGTTGGTCGGTGGTGATATTGTTCCAGTTTCTTCGAGGAATAGGTTGTGGGGGGTTGTGGGTCGAGGTGGTTTTGTAGCTGAAGTGAACACAACTGTGGTCCGTCCAATGGAGAGCTGTGGTGCGATCGAAGGAAATGTGTTTGCTGGAGGTGAAGATTGGGTCGAGCGTATGTCCGGCTATATGGGTGGGGGAGTCAACAAGTTGTTTGAGTCCGAGATTGGCCAGGTTGTCCAGAAGGGTGGTGGTATTGCTGTTGTTCTTGTTTTCCAGGTGGAAGTTGAGGTCTCCTAGAAGAATGTAGTTCTCGGAAGCGAGGGCGTGTGGGCAGATGAAGTCAGTGATGTCTTCGCTGAATTGTTTACGGGTTCCTGGTGGTCTGTAGATGAGGGTGCCTCTAAGTGTAGTCCTGGGGTCGGTGTGGATCTGGAAGTGAAGGTGTTCGGCGGTAGCGAGGTTGTCATCGGAGCTGGTCGTGATTCTGATGGTGTTCTTGTGGACGATGGCGATGCCTCCTCCTGTTTGGTTGGTGCGGTCTTTTCGGATGATCTTGTAAGTGTCCGGGATGGCTATGGCGATGTCGGGTGCTGATGAGGCGTTCATCCATGTTTCTGTGAGGAAGGCGACGTCCGGCGATGTAGTGTCGAGTAGGTTCCAAAGTTCAATGGAGTGTCTGTGGATCGAGCGAGTGTTCAGCAGGATGCACTTCAGGTGGTTCGAGTCGGAGCAGTGTTTGGAGGGCGTGGATTTGGTGTTGGTTTTGATGCAGGCGAACTTGCAGGAGCGGCAGGCGAAGGGGCCGTGGGTACGTCCTGGGGCAGCCTCGATGCATTGTGGTGTGCGTCCGGGGTTAAGGGCTAAGAGGGTGGCGGCGACATACGTTAAGCGGGAGGAGTGGGTTTTGCGAGGGACAGGGGGCCTGGCACTGGGCGCGGTCCGGGCGCGGACGGGCGTAGACGGGCTTACCTTTGGCGCACCTTCGGCGCGCATGGGGCGCTTCCGCTGCGCGTGAACGCTGCGCGCAAAGCCATCTGTCATATATGGACAGTGAAAAGGGGAGGGGCGAGGGAGGAGCAGCTGGGAGGCGGGTGCCTGGTGTACAGGGCGGGCTCCGAGGCACAAACAACAACAGAAATGGCGTCGGAAGCGAGACCGGAAGTCGGTTGGGGAATCAAAGTAAATAGCGCTGTGGGCAGGGAGGCGCTAGCGGAATGGAGTACACCTTCACTTAATTAATTAAATGCGAGCGCTAGTCAGGGCAGCAGCGCTACGATACTCCAGGCAGCAGAGTACTCAGCTGAGCAGCGCAGCGTTGGTGAGGCAGCAGTGTGGCAAATGGAGCACACCTTAATTACTAGAAAGTTAATTAATTAATTAAATGCGAGAGCTAGTCAGGGCAGCAGCGCTACGATACCCCAAGCAGCAGAGCAGTCAGCAGATCAGCGCAGCGTTGGTGAGGCAGCCGAGGCACAGCGTAGATCACAAAACACCAGGGGCCTTGGGAAGCGACCACTTCTGACGAAGTCAGGACGGCAGAGTGGACAAAGGGGAGGCGGGTGGGTCAGTGAGGAATCCACAGGAAGATACTGTATCTACCAGAAAAAGCGTTACCGAAGGTAAGTAACTTGTTCTTCTGATAGATACATCTGCCAGTGGATTCCTCACCTTGTGAATAGAGTCCCACAGCAGTCCCCACTCCCGGAGGAGGGTGTCCACCCTGCTACACCAAGAAATCTTGGAGGACAGAGCGCGCAAAGTGGCCGTCCCTCCTCACCTCGGTATCCAAGCAGTAATGCTTCGCGAAAGTGTGGAGGGAGGCCCAAGTCGCGGCTCTGCATATGTCCTCAACAGGTACACCTCTAGACAATGCAGAAGTAGCAGACCTTGCCCTGGTAGAATGAGCTCTTATACCCTCAGGAGGGTCCTTACCCGCCAGAGAGTAGCAGATCTTGATGCACAGGATTATCCACCTGGAAAGTGTGTGCTTGTGCACCGCTATACCCTTCTGGCAGCCAGCAAAACCAACAAACAGCTGGTCATCCACTCGAAAGTCTCTTGTTCTATCAAGATAAAAGGACACCACCCTCTTAGGGTCCAGACGGTGCAGTCTCTCTTCCTCCTTGGAAGGGTGAGGAGGAGGATAGAAGGTAGGAAGGATAATGGACTGTCCTAGATGAAAGGGAGTTACCACCTTAGGCAGAAAAGCAGCCCTGGTCCTAAGAACCATTCGATCAGCATGAATGGTCAGGAATGGGGGCTTAGAACTAAGAGCTTGAAGCTCACTCACCCTCCTTGCCGAGGTGATCGCAACTAGGAAGACCGTCTTAAAAGACAAAAATCTCACAAGACACTTGTGTAAGGGTTCAAAGGGAGAACCCATCAAGAATGTTAAGACAAGATTTAAGTCCCATTGAGGCACGATAAATGGAGAAGGAGGGAACTTATTAGTGAGGCCCTTCAGAAACCTCAAAACCACTGGAGATTTAAAAAGAGACGGCTGATCCGGCAAACAGAGAAATGCCGACAACGCCGAAAGGTAACCTTTGACTGTGGCAACAGCAAATCCCCGCTGCACCAAAGAAAGAGCAAACTGCAAATATCGGACAAATGAGCCCTCAAAGGGTCAATAGCCTTCTCCCTACACCAAACAACAAATTTAGACCACCTATACGAATAGATGGACTTGGTGGAGTCAGGCCTGGCGGAAAGAATGACATCCACCACATCATGAGGGAGAGAAAAGGAAATCAGGTTGCCCCGTTCAATCTCCAGGCATGAAGGTGTAATGTCTGGAGGTGGGGGTGTAGAACCTGCCCCTCCATCTGAGAGAGGAGATCTACCCTGAAAGGGAGACAGAGCGGCGGGTGAGAGGAGAGGTGGAGTAGGTCCGTGTACCACACCCTTCTTGGCCAATCCGGGGCGACCAATATGACTTGGGCCCGGTCCTGGCGAATCTTCCTCAGAACCCGAGGAATCAAGGGTATGGAAGGAAACGCGTAAAGGAGTTGACTTCCCCAACTCAACTGAAATGCGTCCCCCAATGCTCCTTGCATCGGATACTGGAGACTGCAGAATGACAGGCAGTGAGCATTCTCACGAGTGGCGAACAGGTCCACCCGAGGAGTCCTCCACATCTGAAAGCTGTCGTGAACAACCTCCGGATGGAGCCTCCACTGGTGGTCGGCAGAGAACTGCCGACTGAGAATGTCTGCACGTACGTTCAGAACTCCGGCCAGATGATTTGCCATCAGACAAATCTGGTGGTCCTGAACCCAGGACCAGAGACGCAGAGCCTCTCTGCAGAGACACTGCGACCCTACTCCTCCCTGTTTGTTGACATACCACATCGCAGTCGTGTTGTCCGTCAAGACTTGAACCGACTGACCGCGAAGGGAAGGGAGGAAGGCCTTGAGCGCCAGACGTATCGCCCGCAACTCTAGAAGGTTGATGTGAAGCAACCTTTCCTCTAGAGACCAAAGACCTTTAACCTCCAGATCCCCCAGATGAACACCCCACCCTAGAGTGGATGCATCCGTTATCACTGTGGCCACCGATAGAGGCAGTGGAAAGGCTTTCCTTGAGACAGATTGCCTACCACGCCCCACCAAGACAGATCCGCTGCAGTTTCTCTGGAGATCCTCACTGACTCCCTGAGATCTCCGTTGTGCTTTCTCTTTGAGGATCCTGAAGCATGACCAGAAGCCGACTTTGACGCCGACTCCGACCTGGCCCTCGACCTCGATCTCGACCTCGATCTCGACCTCGATCGCGACCTCGATCTCGACTTCGATCTTGACTTCGGCTTCGATCTCGAGCGTCTAGATCTTGACCTTGAAGATCTCTTGGCTTCTTTACCTTTAACTTTGGCCAGCAGAAGTTTTGCCTCCCGTTCCCGCAGAGCCTTAGGATTCATCTTAGAGCAGGATCAACAGCCCTTGACATCATGATCGGAACCCAGACACCACAAGCAATCTTCGTGTGGATCGGTAATCAACATCATCTGGGCACACGAGCCGCACTGCTTGAATCCCGTCTTCTTCGACGACATCTTCGACGAAGAACAGAAACAGTAACACACAAATAGTTACAAAGTCACTATCTGAATCACAGAAGATCCCAGAAACCATTAGCGTCGACGACGCGGAACAAAGGGAACTGATGTCATCACGCCGACGTAGGCCTAATAAGGAGTCAGTGACGTCAGACGGAGTCGCGCGCAATGCCGTGCTCCTATGACGTTGTCTACGCCGGCGTGCTACAAAGAATTTTCCGAACGTTGCTGACGCAAGGGGGATATTCACAAGGTGAGGAATCCACTGTCAGATGTATCTATCAGAAAAAGGTGTGAAGGGAGAGAATGGAAGAACATTAGAGGGAAAATTGTTAGTAGAGATAAATGTTTTGAGTGCCTGTGATAACTGAGAGTATTGGGATAGAAAGGAGGAAGGTTAATCATAACATTCTTGCAAAATAGTAAAAGGAACAACAGAGTCATGAAAGAGAAGTTGATGTACATAAAAATGTTCTTCTCCTTCCAGTGCTTGAAATAAAAAGATTTTTGTCTAAATTTAATGTGTTTGTTATACCAAATGGAGGAGGCAAGGAAGGCTTGGTGAAAATTGGAGCCTTTGGTGAATAGGGAATATAATAGGTGTTGGGAGTATTTTAAAATAGGATGTTTAGCTATAAAAGTACAATTAGTCATATATCAGGTATCATAGAAAGAGAATTCATATAATAAAGAACGTTCAAAGGTGATCAAGAAGGGGAAGGGTACATCGTGAACGTTCTTCTTTAATGTATGAGCCTAATATAGTAATTTGACAAAAGAAATGAATTTGGGGCCAAAACCAAACTAGTGTAGAGTTTTAAACATAAATTGCCAATTTATACAATCAAAAGCTTTCTCAGCATCTAGTGACAAAGCAGCTAGGGGGTCAGGATATCATTTAGCCATAGCGAGGACGTTCGAGGACATTTTGGCATTGTCAGAGGTAGGTCTTCCCTTGACAAAGCCAGACTGGTCAGAATGTATAAGGGAAGGTATGACATTGTCTTATCTGGAGGCCAGGATTTTTGCAAAAATCTTGCAATCATAATTAATTAATGAGATTGGGCGGTAATTTTGGCACAGGGTATGATCTTTTTCAGGTTTAGGAATAATGATAATGAGAGCATCAAGAAAAGAGCATTCCGGTTTAGAGTGTGAAATAAAAGATGAGAAAAGGTCACGCAGGAGGGGGACACAAATATGAGAAAAAGAGGAGATAAGTTCAATGGAAAATCCATAGTGGCTTTAGCTCTTTCCAAGGAATTTATTGCATCTAAAATTTCCTGTTGTGATATATCTTTTTCCAAAAAGTCCATAGTGACTGGTAAAGAAGGGGGAGCAGGAAGGCCATCATAAAATGTGTGGATATTAGAATTAGAAGGATTAGTATCATCTACATAAAGAGAATGGTAGTAAGATTGAAATGCACTAATAATATCTGAATCAGAGTGGAGTAAAGTGTTAGTAATGGTGTGACGAATTGGACCTATATTTTTCATTTCAGATTTTACTTTTAAATAATTAGCCAGCATCTTGCCTGCTTCGTTCTGACCGCCGTGATATTTATGCTTTATTTTAAGTAGAATGTTACATGCATCGACTGTGCAAGTTTATTTAAATCAGACTTTGCTTTAATAAGGTCGTATAAATGAGCAGGGTATTTGGATGTATAATAGGTGTGTTCAAGAGACTTAATCAGCTTAAGAGTAGAAAGATATTGTAAAGTTGAGGATGTTTTCTTGTTGGCAGTGTATGAAATAGTGAAAGTTCTGAAAGAGGCTTTAAAAGCATGCCAATTGTTGTGTATATAAGTATCAGTTGGTTTGTTAAATTGAAAAAAATCATTAATAAAAGAATTAGCAGCAGAAATAAAAGCGTGATCAGACAACAGAAAATAATTGAATCTCTATTGAGCATGCTTGGATGAAATAAATGATAAATCCATATTCAGGGAGACAGGAGCATGATCAGAAATAAAAATCGAACCAATTTCAGAAGACTGGATAGAAGGAAGAATGATTTCGAAACAAGAATATAATCGATGCAAGACATGGTATGGTGAGCATTTGAAAAGAATGTAAATTTCTGTATGTCAGGATTACATGTCTTCCAAGCATCAAAGAGTGGACAAAAGGCAATCCATTAATCAATCAATCAATCAATCAGTACATTTATAGAGTGTGCTACTCACCCGTGAGGGTCTCAAGGTGCTGGGGGGAGGAGTGGGAGTGTTGCTACTGCTCGAAGAGCCAGGTCTAGAGGTGTTTCCTGAAGGTGAGATGGTCCTTGGTCAGTCGAAGGTGTGCGGGGAGGGAGTTCCATGTTTTGGCTGCCAGGTAGGAGAATGATCTTCCTCCGGTGGTGGTTCTGCGGATCAATTGCCGATTGAAATGCCTTGTGAGATGTATCAGGTTTAAACTTACAGTCTGATTTCCTATCAGAAAAGGGGTCCAACCAATCACTAAAATCACCAGCAATAATAATGTTCGAATTAGTAAGAGAAGATAATTTTATTTTGATAGAATGCCAAAAGTCAGGGTCAGATTTAACAGGGCCAAAAAATATTAAAGAAAGTGATCTGTTGATCAATAACCAAGGCATTAAGTATTACCCATCATCAACTCGCATCATTTTCAGTAGGGAAAATCTGCAATTTCAAAGATTTATGGCAAAGGATGGCAATCCCACATTTACGATTGATAGCTGGAGAGTAAAACACATGATCCACCCATTGACGTTTAAGTTTAAGAGACTCAGAATCATGGCAGTGGGTTTCCTGTAAAAAGGCAACATGACAGTTCAATTTAGATGAATGGTAGAGTACCTTCTGAAGCTTAACGGGGTAACCCAGATCCCCGAACGTGCCACGAAACAACCTTAAACATGTTGACAACTAAAAAACAGGGGGATGGATACAATAATGATGAACTGCATGAAAAACAAAGGAAACAAAAGACAACTCATGATAAACATTAAATAACATAATAAGTATAATATAACTTGTAAGAAAAAAGATTAAAAAATAAATAAGAAAATATATACTCCTCAGAACAAAAAGAATAGTTGATTGAAAGAAAGTGTGGAAAAGGAGAGGAAAATGTAGGGACAGCAGGAATAGAATGAAAAGAAGGAGGATGGAAAGAAAAAGGGATAAATAAAAGCTGGAAAGAGAAAAAGTAGCAACAGAAGATAAAAAAAGAGACAGATCAAGGGCAAAAAGCCAGATCTGTAAAGAATACAGAAAAAGACAAAAGCAAGAACAACAGCGAAAAGAGATGGAGATGAAGAGGATAATCAAGTATATAAAATAAAATAATAGAATAGAAGAAGAATGAAATAGTGGAAGGGACACAAACAAATTATGAGACTGAATGAAAGTATTGAGAATGGATGAAGTACATTCAAACCCCAGAACAAGGACCGATATTGAGGATGTGGAACATTAACAATCTAAAGATATTAAACATAAGTGAGATTAAGAACATTAAATATTAGTGTGCATGGACCTTGCAGTAATAGAGTGAAGAAACAGTTTCAACTTGGCAGGGTCCTCAAAGGAGCGGGAAACACCATCATGAGTGATCTTACACAGGCAGGGGTGTAGGATGCCATAACGAATATTCAAAGATCGCATCTGGGGGCGAAGGCCAGGAATTCTTCAAGTTGAGCTTTGGTGGCATTGGAGAGATCCTGTGAGAGAAAAATGTTATGGCCCGACCAGATAAGACGCCGTCATTCTGTGGCAGTCTCTAAAACATGAATGAGGTCAGAATATTCAAGGAAAAGCATAATAATGCCACGCGTTCTGGTAGAGTGAGGTTGATGGCGACCAAGACGATGAGCACGTTGAATGTTGAGAGGAGGTGAAGACTGAAGACCAAGAAGATCAGCCAAAAATGTTTTCAAGAAGGAAAGAAGATCCGGACCCTCAACATTTTCAGGCAAACCATACAAGCGAAGAATATTTCTTCTGTTTCTATTTTCTAAATCCTCTGTGTGGAGTTTAAGCTTATGTATTCTTGTTCTAACATTGGAACTTTGAGAGCAACATCTTGAAGGTTACTTATGCGTTGTTCCATTTCCGACATTTTACCTTCAATGTTAATCCAACGGTCCTCAATCAGCTGTAATTTTTCATTGGTAGTGCTCATGAATGGTTTTAGAGCACATAATTCATCCAGGATGAAGTCTAAGACTGGATTGGAGTAGGACTGAACAGAAGATGGAGGATCAATGTTGGCCCTTTTTGGCTTGGCACCGGATAAAAAGGGTTTTGAGAGAGAAATGGAATTGTTGGCCATCTTGATGAGATCAACTTGACGATGGTGATGAGGGTGATTCCTGAGATTAGAGATCTTTCCCATAAATAGATTAACAATATTATGAGAAACAATGAGGATTCACAATCAATATGAAGTGAATACCAGGCAGTACCAAATGATTGAGGGTATGAACAGAATAAATTCCAGGCACAACACAAACTTCCACAATCAACTGATACGTCAAAGTGGATGCCGGTAAACTTAAGATCCTCACAGCTTAAAAGCAGGAGCACTGGTTTACATAATATATGTTCCTCACATGAGCAAGCACAAAAATAGGAGAAAAAATAAGTTCATAGTCAAGAGGAAAAAAAGAAAAAAAAGATCAGCCAACAAAGTAGATATGGAGATCCAGAACAGTAGGATGAATACAAAAATCATCCATCAAAGCAACATGAGGCTGGCCGGTGAAGTAAAAGGCCAAGTACAAGCCTGGAAATCACATGAAGTAGAGATATTGCAGAAAACAGTTGAGGTAATTTACCGTGATTGTCGTTTTCACCGCATGGATAGGCCTGGTAAGCGTGTTACAAGATCACCTCAGGAGAATCACGGACGCTGCGAAAAAACAAAATGGAGGCCGTCCGTGACAGGAAAAGAGTAAAGCGGCAAATGCGACCTGAAAATTAACTGACAGTCACTGGAAAATCATCCTTCGTGAGCTGTCAGACAATGCGATGCCTGCGTCCCCTGGAGAGAGTCTGGAAGAGCAGAAAAGCAGTCAAAAACCTCTTCAGAGGCTCCACGATGCAGCGGAGCTCAAAGGATCGCCGCCATCTTGCGTCGCGCGGAAGCCACGCCCCCCACCTCCTGTTTTTAATGTTGTGGCAGGGAGACACCAGTAAAAACATTTTTAGCTCACCCATGTACAAATGTAATATGAGTGTTTAATAGATGGAGAGCATGAATGTTGACATAGGGACATAACTTTAAACAAAACAAGGGAACCCATAATTAGGAGACTTAGGAGCAAGTGAACAATAGTACTCATGGATGTTTACAGTGCTAGAAGTGAAACAAACTGATGAACCATACCACACTAGTGTAATGCTACAGGCAATTATATACATATATATATTGTGAGATTATGTATTGACCAATAACTCAGTTTTATTTCAATTACATTTGTGAGCATGGTTTCATCTTTTTGCTATCTGACCCTGCCTTTCAGCTGCAAAGGCAGACTAGCTCCAGTTACTTGCGCACACACAGAAATGTTTATGTTTTTCATTTCACTGAGCCGGAGAGATAAGCTGATAGAACAGACAGTGTGGGCTGTGTAGCCCAAGGATGAGAAAGTGAAGAATTGTGTCACAACTCGCATCGGAGACTGGCCAACTCCGTTGAGTGACATCGACGCAAAGAGCGCAGCCAGCACCTACAGAGTAGATGAAGGGAGGTGGAGCTTCTAGGAACCTTTCTCTGTTTTAGAAAGAGTATAAATACAATATCAGACTTTCCCTGGAAGCCAGGCAATCAGCTATATGGATCTTACTTGACCTGTCGGCTGCCTTCGACACCATCTTGCATGGAACCCTTCTTGATCACCTACGCATATCAGGTGTCGAAGGCGCAGCCCTGAATTGGCTCAGGAGCTATCTGACGGACCGCTCCTCTAAAGTTCAAATAGGAGACTTCTCCTCGGATAGCCAAATTATCGACAAAGGTGTCCCCCAGGGCTCCATTTTGAGCCCTACGTTATTCAACCTGTACGTGTCCCCCTTAGCCAAACTTATCGAATCCTTTGGGTTTCAAACAGTGTCTTACGCAGGTGACACTCAGCTGTTAATCACCATGGGATCAGATGTCACCGAGAACAAAAAGCGTTTCAAACTCTGTATGATAGCCATAAACAACTGGATGACGAACAATCACCTTCTCCTTAATGCCAACAAAACAGAGATTCTGCTTTTTGGGGACGCAGACAAACTATGGAACAACGACTGGTGGCCCCTTATCCTATGACCTTGTCCTCCTCCTAAGACAGCTGCACGCAATCATGGTGTAAATTCTAGACTCCAAACTTTCTATGTCCGACCATATTAACAATCTGGTCCACATTTGCTATGGACTTATGTGCAGTCTTAGAAAAATATTCAAGTGGATCCCACTTTCTTCTGGCTAATTATTAGCCGCCTGGACTACGGTAACTCTCTTCTTGCCTCTACTAATGTAGATCGCCTGGTCAAGCTCCAGGTCATGCAGAATACAGTGGCCAGACTGGTCCCTAATCTGCCCCCGCGTTCTCCTTCTGTGCCCAGTCTAAGGACCCTGCACTGGCTTCCAATCAAAAAGAGGATCCACTTCAAACTGTGCTGTCTGGTGCATATGGACCTCACTACATAGCTAAAAAACTCACTATACACCAACAGACAAGAACCCTTAGGTCCAATAGCAAATCCCTTCTGACAGAGCTGAAGGTCCGCACCGTCAGAAATGGTGGTAAATCTTTCTCCTGGGTAGCCCCCGAAACATGGTATACGCTACATTTATCCCTCCGCCTGGAAACAGACCACAAGAACTTCCGTAGACTCCTTAAAACTTGGCTATTCTAGCCCAGTCCTCTCCGTCTGGCTATCGCGTTTTTCCTGTCTGCCCTGATTGCTAGCAAGCGCTATGAGACCTTTGTGGTGATATATGCGCTCTATAAATACCAAATACAAAATACAAATATAAAGATGGAGACCTCCGGGCGTTTTGTCTTGAACTCTTCTAAGGGAGGAAACATTATGAGACGTGTCCCGGTTGAAGAGTTTCTGCCGCGACTGTCAACGGGTTCCCCAGTCGAACTGGCAGGATGATGCAAGACAGACAACTGGTCATATATTTCAAGTTCTAATTACCAAATTTTGTGTACATGCAGTTATCTTTCTATGCATTTATTCTTGTGTACATGCAGTTATCTTTCAATGCATTTATTCCTGAGTACATGCAGGTATCTTTCTATGCAATTATTCTTGTGTATATACATTTTTTATGCATTTATTTTACATGTGCATTATTGCTATATGAGATATGAGATCTTGATGCAATAAATATTTCCCTTTACTTGATAAATGAGTGTTGAGCTCTGTTTATGTTGTACCTTGATATTCAAAAGGAGTATAAAGTTCTATTTTGAAGAGTGTTTATATTGTATTTCATTGTTTTTAAGTCTTGCTCAGGTGTTCTGGAGAGTAAGCAAGACATTTTGGCGACACTCACAGGATTCGAAGTGAAAGGGGCAGAATGTATGGCGAAAAACAAAAATTGGACAAAGCAGGTTCCCAGATACCAAATGACATACCAGGATGGGAATAAGTTCCTTATCATTAACACCTCAAAAACAAAGCTTATGGCATTTAACCCCCACATATCCTTTAGAAGCAATCACGTGCTGGGTGGGGCTCACCTGGAGAGAGTCACCACCTTTGATTGACTGGGAATCCGACTATCTGACAGAATGTCATGGAAGCCCCACCTAGCCAAGATGTTGCTGAGCCACAAACGTGCAGCCAGAGCACTAGCGAAAGAACATCGCTCGTCACAAAGCAGACCGGTTGCCCCGGCTCTCGCGATTTATGAAGCTAAAGTAGTCAGCACAGCCCTTTATGATGCTGAGCTATGGGGGTTCAATAACATTGATAACATTAGTAGATCTGAGCATACGTTTTTGAGGGGTTTGGTAATGCTCTCCCGTAATGTCCCACTATCACCCTTGATGCTAGATAAGGCCAGGAGGCCGATTAGAAATATTGCCAAGCTGCGCCCACTGCTCTTTTGGGCCCGCTTAAGACGGACCCCTGAACTTTCCAAGTATGCTGCAGCACTAACCGAAGTTATGTGTCTTGACGTCAGCCATAGAATCAGCTGGACAACAAGTATCAGGAAAACACTGACAGCTTTGGGTCTTGGAGACCCCTGGGACACATAAGTTCCACCCAGTAAATTGGAACTCAAACGAATATACTGGGAGTGGCCGGACAGCCAGGAAATAAGCAAACAAAATGTGGGCAGATTAACGGAGGAATTGTAACTCCATAAACTGTGCAGAGGTCTCGAGCCCTACCTGGACACAATTCAGGTACCCAGAGATAGGATGCAGTACACTAATTTTAGATTCAGCATGCTTCCCGTTCGTGCATTTACTTTAAAATGGCACCCAGCCTATCAGACAACAGAGGATTGTCCATGCTGCAGAGCCCCGTTGGAGTGTGTCACGCATGTCATGTTTGCTTGCCCGGCATACAAAGCAGCAAGGCTAAAATGGCTCATACCAATCTGCCAACATCTGGGCACACTTTACCATCGGGTTGCTTCCGTATTTTGAAATTTGACGCAAGAACTCTTTTTGCGTGTGGTGTGGCCAATTTTCTTAGTTGCGCCTAGATAGTCAGACAAAAGGCCCTGAGAGGGGGGACCAACATTATACCCTAGGAGTTGCAGAGTCAGTACCCTAGCCTTAGATTTAAGCTTGACTTACTGCTTAAACATGATTTTATGCATTTGCACTTTACACTAGCCTACACGTCTTTTGACAAATGGCCCAATCTCGCTCTACTAAGGGGCATGTACGGAGGGCCAGACACCTCCGATGGGCTTAAAAGATTGGAATGTCGGGCTTGCTTTTTTTTTCTTCCTCTTGATTGTCACTTATGTAACTGTATATGGTGTTTTTAAAAAAAGTTGTTTTTACTATGTAGATTAAGACAAATTTTTAATTTTGTTGCTGAGAAATAGTGCTCTTTTACAATTTGGTTATGTATGTAATATTTGCAAAATTGCACACGTAGCAAGGCTTTCTTCTTACTGGACGCTTTTATGATATTTGATATCCAAATAAAGCACTAAATACATATAGTCAGCTTGCTAATGAGTGGTCACATTGTGCTATGATGAGTGAGAAATGGAGTGTGTGTATGTCTCATGTGCTGCCAGAAGATGTACAAGTCTACTTAGAAAGAGTGACAATTGAAAAAGGGGAAGAGGTTTGTACATTAGGTGTAAGAGGCTGCATCCTTCTAAATGCTTACAGGAAAATGCATGAAAAATGTATTCAATTAGGAAAAGAATGTGAAGCAATGGAAGAACAGTTAGTGGAAGCCAAGAATACTTCTGTAATGCTATCATGTCAGAATGAACTGTTGTAAAATAAGTTGGAAACTTATCAGCTTGTGGCTGAAAGAGTGGCAGAGCGTGCAGACAGATCCTGACAGGGGTGGTGCATGGATGGTGCATTTGTTTGATTTAGGGACAAAGGGACTGCATTTAGATCATGGAGAAGTTTTGTATCCTGAGCAGTGATATTGTTGTGCATGATTAGTTTAGGAAAGATCAGGGAAATGCGCAGACCACATTACTGCAGTTAGCAGCAGATGGATGTTCACAAATATACTAATAAGCCCTGGTTTACACTGAGGGATGAAATGCAGAAAATGAATGAGGATGTAATGAAGATTGCAATTTTTATAGGTGTTCCTCGTGATTTGATGAATGGATTGTGTAGTGATCAAGTCCAGGCAGATAGAGGTGGTTCAGAGAGGTTTATTCAAGATAGTTACAAGATCACATCGAGACCCCACCAGGAGCAGCCAGCATGCTGCTCAGCCCAGCCAACTGTGTCTATTTGACTCCCAACATTCCATGCTATGTCATTACACCAATATTCCATTGGCAGGGCAAGAATAACATTAGAGTCAAGATACAACATATCCCCCTTTCTTCTATATCCATACTAATATTATAAAGAGAGAGCGCAAACCTTTGAGGCGGGTAATCTCAGGAACCACAGCACCAATCACAACACCCAATACAGCGTTGGAAAGGGCAGTTGCAGCAGAAGGACATAGGCTATGCAGATGCCCACCATATACATTTAAAAGGTAAAAGAACCGTGCCAGCAAAGTAGTCCCTTGTGGGCGTGTCTGCGTTGTGCTGTGGGCATGTGCTGGGGGTGTGACAAACGCTGGGGGCGTGTGGTAAGTTCCGTCCTTCATGCCATGTCTCATATCGTGTGATAATCCCACCCTGCTCCCTTTAAATACCCCTGCACCCCATAATCATAACCCACCCTTACTCCTTAAAATACCCCAACACCCTTAAACACTAACCCATCTTAACCCTATAAATATACCCTGTACCCCAAAACCCAAACCTATCCCTAAACCCTCAAAATACCCCTGTACCCCAAAACCCAAACCTAGCCCTGAACCCTATACATACCCCTGTACCTCAAAACCCAAACCTACCCCTGAACCCTAAAAATACCCCTGTACCCCAAAACCCAAACCTAGCCCTGAACCCTAAAAATACCACTGTACCCCCAAACCACCCCTGAACCCTAAAATACCCCTGTACCCCAAAACCCAAACCTAGCCCTGAACCCTTAAAATACTCCTGTACCCCAAAACCCAAACCTACCCATGAACCCTAAAAATACCCCTGTACCCCAAAACACAAACCTAGCCCTGAACCCTAAAAATAACCCTGTACCCCAAAACCCAAACCTACCCCTAAACCCTAAAATACCCCTGTACCCCAAAACCCAAACTTAGCCCTGAACCCATAAAAATACCCCTGTACCCCAAAACCCAAACCTAGCCCGGAACCCTTAAAATACCCCTGCACCCCAAAACCGAAACCTACCCCTGAACCCTAAAAATATCCCTATGCCCCAAAACCCAAACCTAGCCCTGAACCCTAAAAATACCCCTGTACCCCAAAACCCATACCTATCCCTAAACCCTAAAACTACCCCTGTACTCCATAACCCAAAACTATATCTGAACCCTTAAAATACCCAAACACCCCAAAACATATACATCAGTACCCCAAAACATATACCCCTATACCCATACTTACCTTATCCAAACATTTAAAAAAAACATGCTTTTACCATTCATGCATTTACAACGAATTTCGTTGTAAATGTATGCGTGGTAAAAGCATATAAAATGTAATGCCATGCGTTATAATGGCATTGAGGAGTCATGGTACTTTCGTAATGAAAGTATGCGGAGTGATGGTATGCGGAAAGAAAGTTGCGGAATAATGGGTGTTTACCCTAACCCGGTAGGTACATTGGTGGCATGGCGGCCCACATCTCCAGCAACATACTCACATTTTTTCACCACCCATTTGAAAAATGCACAGGTCTCTCTCATTGATAGCCAGCACCGACATACACTTTTAGACACACCTCCCGCCACAAGTTCTAGAAATGCGAACTTTAGAGCTGGGGAGCTACGTTCGAATCTAGGCATCAGCTCAACATCCTGTGATTCCAGGCAAATCGCTTTGTCTCCCCGTGCCTACCACAAATTAATGTGTTCTTCTGTAATGTAAATTGTGCTCATGCCATGTTGTCGAGTTTGCGCTATATAATATTGCAAGGAAAAATAAAGTAGGGAAACTCAAATTCACACACTACTGAACGCGCACTCTTAAGTGCATCAGCAGTGCACTGTGAATCGGAGCGTTTCACAGGCCTGTCACAGATAAGAAATGCTATGAAAACGAAATCCTACAAAACAATATACTACTGGCCGGCAGCAATTCATACCCGGACAACGTCGGGACGGGCTGCTAGTATATATATAAAACAACAATGAGGGAACAAGAAAGAAGAATGAGAAAATGAGAAACGAGGAAATCAGAAACATAAAACCATTGACAGAAGAGAGCAAGAGAAAAGGATAAGAAAGGCAAAGAAGAGAGGAAAACCAAAATATAAGAACCATCCTCCTTTCTATACACAAAAGCACAGGAAAGAAATAACAAAGTAAGAGAAGAGGAGAAAAGCAACCACGAACGACTGCCCCCAAACACACCCACTGGTCAGAACAGGAATGTAAGAAGGCAGTAGAGAAGATAACCAACAAAACTCCGGACGATAAGATGTGGAAAACACAGAGAAAGAAAGCACAGCAGAAAAGAAGAGGAAAGCTCAAAATCCACACAAAAAATAAGAAGAAAACATCACAAAAAGAACAGAAATGAAGGAAGAAAACAAGGAAGATGAGGAAAAGTAAAGGATAATCCTCACCAACGTCAAACACCATCATCAATACAAAAGGAAAATATTATGTAAAGACAACAGTTAAAATATAATATTCAATATTCAATATAATAATAACATACCTATGTGAAGTTTGGGAGGACAATTACCCAACAGCAACCCCCTAAAAAGATAAGGGATTAAAGAAGTAACAGAGGGGACTAAGACCCATAGAAACAATTGATGTGTAATATTGACATTGTGAAAACTGAGAGAGGTTGAGTAATGTCAACAAACAGATATGGAAAGGGACCCATATAATAATGTGAAAAGGACTAAAACATTTGCATAGCTCCCAAGGAGGAAGACAGAATAAAGTTGTGCACATGTGAGACGTGTACGAATGTACAATGAGCAGATGGGAGCAATACCCACTGCGTTTCCTGTATAGGAAAACTTAAAGCATGCATGAGACATTATAAAAAAAAAAAATGGACTCTTGACGGCGTGTACCATGATAGCGTGTACCTACATGGTGTATACCTGGGTCCCATAAACTAATTGGAAACCGAAAAGAAAAAAAAACGTGTAGGACCAAGCCTCGTGTAAGGAATAGTGAGAGCACAGTACAAATGCAAACCCAACAGACCGTGTAGGGCCAACCCTTGTGTAGGGGATAGAAACGTGAAATGATAACTCACCTTTTGGAAAGAAACCCAAAAGATAAAGAAATAAACAGTTCGTGAATGGCACTAATGGACACCAAACAAATAAAACAGTTATAAATGTGCATAAAACATGTCATTTGAAATGCAAAAGACGTTATTCTATTAGTGTACTGAATAAATCCACACTGGCGAGCGACTCCTCATTCGAGTTGAACAATGTATGAACACCAAATCGTAAATCTCGATGCGAATGTGCCTCCTGTCATCAGGTTTAAGTCAATAGCCTCAGCGCAGACTCCACAAAGATTGACAACATGTGAATGAAAAAAGCGCGGCACAGAGTCCAGGCAGTAACTGCTAATCCCACCAAACATTGTAGAAGTGTATAAACAGCAAAAGTGGACGAATCACTGTACTTATTTTGAGGTCACCACTGCTCCGATACACCTCTCAATTGTGTTCTGCCAATGTCATATAGGGAAATATCTTCTTGTTACTCTTAAAACAAACTGCCACTCACCATTGATGTGAAAAAGAGGTGATCCGTCCAATCATACAGGGTTCATGGAATGATCTTCTAACGCTGGCCCTCTCGAAACGATAAGAGGATCTAGGAACAGAGACCCCCACTCATGGCAACCAACATCGCACAATCGACAAAGACGAGGTTGGCGTAATGCGTGGTTGGCGTTTAAACAAATCACACGGGCAAATGCCAACCACAAGATGGCGGCACGTACATCATGTTGCACCGGGTGGCTCCTGACTTCGTCTTGCAGAAAAGCGTCTCTGATCAGCAGACAGCACCACAAAGAAGGAGACGTCACTTTGGTGCCATGGAGACTCCACAAGAGCAAAGGAAGAGGTAAGAGCGCACTCTGCAAGTTATTGACAAGACATGTTTTGAATCACAACATGGCGGTTGGAAATAGCCTTGGAGTTTCAAAGGGGGCTAGAAATCAAAGACACAAAAATCTCTCAAAGTTTACATGTAGAAGGTAGTGAAACAAATGTCAGCACATCGCTACAACTTGGACTCTGCGTGGCAGTAAATTATCACACCAGTAAACACTTCCTAATAAAAGTCGTTGGTAAGATGAAGTTTGCCCAAAACATAAACACCTCAGTCCACACGGGAGAGACAAATGCAGGCAGTCACCAATTACATGGGTACTTGAGGCACTTAAACATTGTAGTGGATGGAAGTTCACAGTGTGCAGGCGTACACTTGTCCCAAACGATATTGATCGTGTGTGGTAGTTAGGGCACATGCAAAAGACAGGATTGCGGAAAACAGAAACACCTCACTTTGTACAGGAGACACACTCTCAGGTAGACCAATTACCTAGCTTGTTGAGGCTTGTTGTGCAGACGTAGATTTATGGCAGTTGAACACAATATATCAGGCTTACCCTCACTGAAGGCGGAGTAGCTATAGAAAGCACAGAACTGTAGAACAATGCAAGAAACATTGAGGAAAACTGGCATCGAGATTGATTCCTTCAGAACTTGGCTGGCGCACACATAAAAAAGCACACTTCTTCACCAGACAGTGTAGACGCCGATGTGTGGCACAGAAGACAGTAACACAGGCTTACCCTCACTGAAGGCAGAGTGCAAAACATGTAGACTTTGGAGAGTAGACACCCAAGATTGGATGGGCAACTCTTGAAGTAGCACTTTGCAAGACGCACAAGAACAACTGGCAGACTGCTGAGGGCGACCGATGTAGAGGTCACTGGTGGGGTCAGGGATGCCAGTTGCCTTAGCTTAACTTGAGTTGATCTGTACCTTAAAGTTGCTTGAGACTTGATGAGGTAACAGACGCAGGTTCATTTCAGGATTGTCGTCACAAATTGTAGTGATCAAGTCCACGCACGTAGAGGTGGTTCAGAGAGGTTTATTCAAGATAGTTACAATATCACATTGAGACCCCACCAGGAGCAGCCAGCATGCTGCTCAGCCCAGCCAACTGTGTCTATTTGACTCCCAACATTCCATGCTTTGTCATTACACCAAGATTCCATTGGCAGGGCAAGAATAACATTCGAGTCAAGATACAAAATATTGCTAAATATATCAGTGCGAAATAGGATAAAGATGTTGGCCCCTTTGTACAAGGTTACAACAAAATGTATTTTGATCAGCAATGGAGGCTATAAATGTGCCATGGATTCATGGCCATTACCAGAGGGGGATGTTGATCTAAATGTGACAGTCCAAGAGCAGTATGCTAATTGGAGTTTGTGGCAAAATCAAGGAAAGAAGAGGGTGCCTTTAGGCTTTTGGTCAAAAAAGTTACCAGATGCTGGAGAGCGGTACACTCAAAAAGCAGTAGCTTGCATGTTATTGGGCCCCAGTGGCCACTGAGCAGTTGACCCTGGAACCCAAAGTGATTTTGAGACTTCAGATTCCTATAATGCAACGGGTGATGAGTTTCCCCAAGACTCATAGAATAGGGCATGTGCTGGAAGCCAGCATTATAAATTGGAAGTGGTACATACAAGAGTCGGTCCCACAGGTACTGCAGTGTTGTATGAGCAGGTGGCGCAGATCACAGTGGAAGATACATAGGTATTACAGGATGTGCCTGAGATACAGGAGTCCCCTGTGAAGTGGGGTAAAGAGCTGTGGCAGGAGATCTAGGAAATGCTACCACAAAGCATTGTTAATGTATATCACGTAGCTGCCCTCTGCCCAACATACTCATTAGAACGGTGATGTATTTCCTCTGCAGATGAAAAAGACAAAATTTCGGAGGCCGAGGTGGCGACTCAGGATTCTGATTTGGTGGTAATAGCTAGGAGGGCACACCAAAAAGTTTGACACCTTGGGAGAGAAAGCCACTAACAGGTGGGCAGAGAATAGAGGGGTGCATTTTCCCCTAGATTTGATCAAAACTGGGGGAGTGACTGATGGGATGTGTAGGAGGCAATGTGGGCAGGAAGGTACATTCATGCACATAATATGAGACTGTGCATATGTTCAAGCTTATTGGAAGGGGATACATGTGTGTATGTATAAAGTTCTCGAAGTCAGACTTAGACCTGAAGCAAAACGATGTCTACTGAATATCTGGTAACCCATAGATTTAAAAATCAAGGGGAAAATTTGGGTCACATTGGGTCTGATGGTGGACAAAAGTAACATTGCCCGGCTGTGGGGTTCTGGAGCACTGCCTACACTGGCTGCCTGGAAGGCGGACATGGACTGGTGCATGATTAGGGAGAAGACAGTGTATATTGCGCGTGGGTATCCCAAAAAGTGGTCCGCAATCTAGATTTTGCATTTTCATTATACATTTGATATCTATTTGTTGCTGTATGCAATGTATGCCTAACTTTATATCTTTGTTTCATCCTAAAACTATGACTTTTATTCCTATAGGTTGGGTTAATTATTAGTCAATGGTCAAGAAGTGGAGTTTAATGCTACAGCCAATTATATATATATTGTGAGATCATTAATTGACCATTGACTCCGTTTTATTTCAATTACATTTGTGAGCACCGTTTCATCTTGTTCTGTCTGCCCTGCCTTTCAGCTGTGTAGACCGACAGGCTCGGGCTACTTGTGCACACACAGAATTGTTCATGTTTTTCAATTCACCGAGCGGGAGAGATAAGGTGCTAGAACAGACAGTGTGGGCTGCATGGGCCAAGGATGGAAAAGTGAAGAATTCTGCCTAAGCTCTCATCGGAGCCTGGTCAGCTCCATTGAGAGAACTCAAAGCAGAGTGTGCAGCCAGCACCTACAGTGCAGATGAAGGGAGGGTGGGCTTCTAAAAGTCTCTCTCTGTGTTAGAATTAGTATAAAGACAAAGACCTCTTAACGTTTTTGTCAGGAACTCTTCTAGGGGGGTATGCACCTCCTAGAGACCTTTTCCAGTTGAAGAGCTTCAGCTGAGACTGCCAACAGGTTCCCCATTTGTGCTGGCAGGATGATGTAAGACAGACAACCAGTGATATATTTCAAGTTCTTGTAGTATTCTTGTTATCTTTCTATGCATTTATTTTTGTGTACATGCAGTTATCTTTCTTTACATTTATTCTTTTTAATATACATTCATTATATGCATTTATTTACATGTGAATTGTTGCTATTTGATATATGGGAACTTGCTGCAATACATATTTCCCTTTACTTGGTAAATGGGTGTTGAGCTCTGTTTATGTTGTATCTTGGTATTCTAAAAAGGTATAGAGTCCTATTTCGAACAGTGTTCACGTTGTATCTTGGTGTTTTGAAGTCTTGTTGAGGTGCTCTGATTAGAAAGCAAGACAGCTAGGATTGTGGTTTTATCTTTGTATATAAATAAACAACTGTATGGTAATTCTGTTAGAGGTTTGGCTCTTTCTTCCAGTTGCATTGTGCTTCTTGTAAGTTAAAGTATGTTTACGGAATGTACACAACAGTCATTTAAATTCTGTCACTCCTTGTTTAGCTACCTGTGTTGTACCTGTCCATAGGCCACGTACAATCAGAACACACTAGCTCTATACCACCGACAGAGGTTAGCAATAATAAAGGTTTCTCAAGCAAATGGGCTAATGTGGATTTTGGAAATCTGCTAGAAGAAGGGACAGTTGATGATGTGCCTGGGCATTAATCAATGTTATTTATTCCTAAAATAATTGAAGCTAATTACCAATCCACCCTTTATCCATACAAATAAATCAACACATACCAAATACATACATTTAAAAAAATATATTTCCATCATTTTCATAATTAAATCTCAATTAAACATTTGTTAATGATTGATTAATAATACATTATTATATAATTAATTAACTTCCCCCATTTACTCCTACATATTCAAAAACTGAGACCTAATATATAATATAATAAATAATTTATTTTCATATTTTACATAAATATTTATCATTTGTATGTTTATAAATTACCTTTATTTGTTACATGTATTCATTATTTAGTGTTAATTATATCCTACACACCATTTACACATACAAAAACAACACACACCCAAAAGAAAAACCCATTTAATATATTCAAAATTTACATAATATTTTTCATTCAGAGAATTAGTATTGTTTACAAATTAATTAATGGAAAAAAAAATTATCATTAAATAATTATAATTCAGCTACATCCCCCCTGTATCCCTACAAAACTCATAACCCGCTCCTAAAATGTAACATTACAAAAAATGATTTACACAATTGACATAATAAATTGGCAATTAAATAGTTAATATCAGTACAAAATTAATTATTACTTAACTAACATTAATTTACTTTCCATCCTATACCCCTACAAAACCAACAACTTAAACAAAATGCACAATTTATTTATTTTTATTTATTTATTTAGAATTTTGTAGAGCGCACAGCTACCTCCGACGGAGGTGTCCCGGCGCTGAAGACATAATCTCAGGAGGGTCGAGAAGGAGTGAAGTGAGATCATTAGATCTGTGAGAATAGCCAGGTCTTTAGTTTTTTACGGAATTGAGGTTCCAGCGTCAGGAATCTCAACTCTATGGGGAGCTGATTCCACAGTTTGGAGGTGGCTACTGCCAGGGCCCTTCCTCCTGTACGTGAAAGGCGAAAGCGGGGGCAGATCATGAGGCGGAGATGATTGGATCTTAGGTTTCTTGGTGCTTGTGAGAACCTCATTCTGCGACGTAGGTAGGTTGGGCCTCGGTCATTAAGTGCTCTGAAGGCCAGAGTTAAGGCCTTGAATTGAATACGGAGTTTTATTGGGAGCCAGTGTAGTTTGATTAGGTGGGGTGAGATGGAATGCCGGTATGGGATATTGCAGACTAATCTGGCCGCAGCATTCTGGACTTTTTGAAGTTGGTGGATGAGGTAAGTAGGGGCGCCTACGTATAGGCTGTTGGCATAGTCCAGATGAGCAGTGATGAGGGCATGAACTACCGTTTTACGGGACTCAAGTGGTAGGTATGGGATGATTTTTTTTATCATTCGAAGTTTCCCGAAACAGGCTGATGTAACTTTATTGATTTGAGTTTTGCAGGAGAGGGAGGTATTGAATTGAAAGCCAAGGTTGCGGGCGGTTTGAACTGGTTCTGGGGGGGGTTGAGTTCAGACGGCCACCAGAGATTGGAGGGTAAGGGTGATTTAAGATTAAAGAACAGGACCTCGGTTTTGTCAGTATTGAGTTTTAGATTGTTAGCCGACATCCAGGAGGCGATGTCGAGCATACAGAGGCGAAAGTTGTTAAAAGATTTTTCAGTGTGTTCTCTGAAGGAGAACACTAGTTGGGTGTCGTCAGCGTAAAAGGTTACTTTGACGCCCCATGATTCAACAACTTTAGCCAGAGGTTTGAGGTACACATTAAGCAGTAGTGGGCTGAGGGCAGAGCCCTGTGGTACACCCCAGATCAGCTGTTTTTTGGAGGATAGAAATGGTTCTAGCATCACTTGCTGTATTCTGTTTGTGAGGAAAGATTTTATCCATGCGAGGGGGGGCCCGCCGATACCGACTTCTTGTAGGCGAATCAGAAGTTTGTCGTGTGAGATGGTATCAAACGCAGCGGATAGGTCGAGGAGGACCAGCATGGCCTCCTCTCCCTTGTCCCTGCATTCCCGGATGGATTCAGATACCTCTAGTAGCGCCGACTCAGTGCTATAGTCTGGTCTAAAGCCTGATTGAGTGTCGTGGAGTAAGGAGTTGGATTCCAGGTAGTGGGACAGTTGTTTTTGAACGGCTTTTTCCAGAACTTTTGCGGGTTTGGGTAGGAGTGAAATAGGTCAGTAGTTGTTTAGACAGGAGGGATCAATGCCGGTCTTTTTTTGAAGCGGGATTAGCATGGCGTGTTTCCAGACAGAGGGAACAACCCCAGTGAGTAATGAGGCGTTCCAGATGTCCAATAGGGGGTTAATGATGATGGGGGCAATTTCATTCATGATCAGCGCTGGGGCAGGGTCCAGGGGTGAGCCAGATTTACAGTCCTGAAATAGTTTAAGGGCAGTTTCTTTGCTGAGTGGTTGGAATGCGGTAAATGCATGAGAGCTGTTGAGGGTAGGATCTTTGGTGGTATCGGAATCTTTCTGAAGGATCGCTGCCGCTATGTTGGCAATTTTTTCTTCGAAGAAGTTAGATAGGTTTTCACATAATGTCTGTGACATGGGCACTGGCGTGGAGAGCGCGCTGGGGTGAGTAAATTCTTTTACTATATTAAATAGGGTCTTGGTTGAATTTTTTGCTTTGGCAATTGTTTCGGAAAAGTATGTGCTCATGGATTGGCGTTTGAGTTTGCGAAACTCTTTAAGACTTTGTCGATAGAGGGCCTTAGCTCCTGTATCATAGTTCTGTCTCCATTGACGTTCCAGCTTCTTGCACAAACTTCTGTGTGCTCGTAGTTTTTCCGTGAACCAAGGGGCCGATGGTTGTTGTCTACGGGAGAAGAGGCTTTGAAGAGGCGTGATTTTCTCGATAGCGGACGTAAGGTCGCTGTTTAGTGTACGCACTGCTTCATTAAGGTCTTCAGGGAAAGGGATTAAACTATTATGGTAGTTTGGTTCTATGGCAGTAAGTGTGAGTTTGTGCCATTTTCTGCCCTGAGATCTGATGGAAGATTCCTGTTTTGTAATTAGATTTTGGGATAACTCAAAGGGTATGAGAAAATGGTCGGACCAAGATAGGGGAAGGGCGGGGAGGATAATGAGTTTCTCGCTGTTCGAGAAAATGAGGTCGAGAGTATGACCTGCTTTATGAGTGGGGCCTTTTACCTTTTGCGTGAGATTGATGTTTTGCATAGATTCGAGGAGTTGGGAGGCGCGGTTACAGCTACTTACATCAACGTGGTGGTTGAAGTCTCCCAGTACCATGAAGTGGGGGTGTTTGAGGGAGAGATCTGCTGTGACAGCCATTAGCTCTAGGACAGCAGGTTGTGGGGAGTTCGGGGGGTTATAAACCAGAATCCCTGAACAAACTGCTGTGGTGGAGTCGGTGATAGAGAAGTACAGAGCTTCAATGGGGTTAATGTTTGAGATTTTTCGTGAGGTGATTTTCAGATGTTTCTTTAGAATCACCGCGATGCCTCCTCCTGTTTTGGAAACTTCGCGGCTGAGTCCTGAGAAATTGTAGTCAGTGGGAAGAGCTAGGGCGATATCAGGATTGGAGGAGTCTTTAATCCAAGTCTCTGTTAGAAACAGCGCGTCCCAGGATGAAGTGGACAGTAAAAGCCAGATGTCGTTGGCATGGCTGGGTAGGGAGCGACAATTAACCAAACCCATGGAGTGTAGGAGTTGGTGGGGGGGATTGCTTAGTTGCTGGTGTGCTGTTTCTGGTGCGAGACCAGTCGGGGCAGAGGGAGAAAGGACAATTAGGGCATTTTGCCGGAAGGGGCAAGATAGAGGAAAGCTACAAGTGAGGGGAGACGGGCAGGCTGTCTTACTTAGATCTAGTAGCTGTGTGCTGGTCCATGTGATTCTCGGGGCTGGTAAGGTACTGCCAGTATGGGTGGCCCTAGGCCCGGAGCTGGCGCGGACGGGCGCAGACGGGCTTGCCTTAGGCGCGCCTTTGGCGCGCAAACGTCGCGCCCGCTGCGCTCGCCCGCTGCGCTCGCCTGCTGCGCGTTCTGTAAATGCACATATTTTATAGAGAGAGGAGGTCTCGGTGGAGGGGCGTGGCCTCGTGAAAGGGGCGTGGCCTCAGAGTGTGGCAGGAAATGGCGGCAATGTTTGTTTACCCTGCGAGTCCTCGGCAGCGCTAAGATCCGCTGTGAGGCTGTGAGCGGGTGAGTGGAGCTGTATTTAAGGTGAGGTTTGTAGAATCAACACACACGCATTCACACAGGTTTGTCAGATCGTAGTTTTAGCCAAAATACAAGTTATCGTGACTCTCAAAGTTTTTAAAAAATGAGCGAGTGCTCGTGCCTGTAGCACTCGGCTTTCCGCCTCAGGAGAAAAGGTCTTCTGACCAGATACTTGCTTTTCGCGGTTTAAGTACTCCGGGGGCGTGGCCTTGTGAAAGGGGCGTGGCCTCAGAGTGCGGCGGGAAATGGCGGCAATGTTTGTTTACCCTGCGAGTCCTCGGCAGCGGTAAGATCCGCTGTGAGGCTGTGAGCGGGTGAGTGGAGCTGTGTTTAAGGTGAGGTTTGTAGAATCAACACACACGCATTCACACAGGTTTGTCAGATCGTAGTTTTAGCCAAAATACAAGTTATAGTGACTCTCAAAGTTTTAAAAAAATGAGCGAGTGCTCGTGCCTGTAGCTCCCGGCTTTCCGCCTCAGGAGAAAAGGTCTTCACGATTAACAATTAATTATCAATTAAGTAATTAATATACTTTTTAAATTATTTTTAATCAAATATAATTAACTTACTTCCCACACTGTACCCCAATAGACTCCACAACCCACACCTAAAAGTTAACTTAAAAAAAATATTTGCACAATTAACATGATTAATTATCATTTTAACAATTAATATGAATTAAAAAGGAATTATTAATTCATTTAAATGTAATGACTTCCCATCCTGTATCCCTATATACTCACAACCCACACCTAAAATGTAACTTCAAAAAAATGTAATTAGACAACATAATTGATTATCAATTAAATAAGTTATATTAATTAAAAACTAACTATTAATCAATCGTAATTAAATTACTTCCCACCCTGTACCCCTAAAATCCCACAGCCCACTACGGTACTAAAACTAAAACTATATAATACATTTAATCAAATACCTACTAAAAATATAACTACAATAATAAAAAAACATAAACAATAATTATACATGTAATTTTAAACAATATTATTAACAACTATATTTTAATAAACAACATTAATGATTTTCATATTTTCAAAATCGATATTACTTTCCTTAATCGATATTCTTGACAACGATATTCTTGCAGACAATATTTACATATCACCATATTTTAGACACGATATTTAAGTAGCACGATATTTTTGTTTCAATATTTTGTCTGAATACCCTGACACACCTAGGGTGGGAGCTAAGCGTCTTCCTGCATTGATGTACGCGGATGATTGTGTTTTAATGTCAATAACTGGGGTATCAATTAAATAATTTATATTATTAAAAACTAACTATTAATCAATCATAATTAAATTACTTCCCACCCTGTACCCCTATAATCCCACAGCCCACTACGGTACTAAAACGAAAAATATATATTACATTTAATCAAATAACTACTAAAAATATAACTACAATAATAAAAAACATAAACAATAATTATACATATCATTTTCAACATATAGATTTAAAACATATAATAAAAGGCATACCAACAATTTATAAACAATATTATTACCAACTATATTTTAGTAAACAAAATTAATGATTTTGATATTTTCAAAATCGATATTACTTTCCTTAAATCGATATTCTTGACAACGATATTCTTGCAGACAATATTTACATATCACCATATTTTGGACACGATATTTAAGTAGCACGATATTTTTGTTTCAATATTTTGTCTGAATACCCTGACACACCTAGGGTGGGAGCTAAGCGTCTTCCTGCACTGATGTACGCGGATGATTGTGTTTTAATGTCAATAACTGGGGTAGGCTTCCAGAGGATTTTGGATAACTTTGTTCTGTTTGTGAGCAAACTGGGTCTGTCCACTAATATCTCCAAATCATACACTATGGCTTACGGTCAGGTAACTAGTGAAATAAAGTCTCATCACATCAATAAAAACAGACTTTTATGTGTATTTACACTCACTTATTTGGGTGCACCCTTTAATAATAAAAGTACTTGGGCACACCTAGTAAAAGTAACTGCAATCTTTAGGTTCTCTGTAAAACTGGGGTCCAAACCTCTAGATGTGATGATTATTATCTATAAGTCTAGATGCATCTCAGGGGCAGATGCACAGTGATAAGCTCCGCATCAGGCCTGCCAAACAATCCTGCATAAAGCCCGTATTAACCTGCCACATGCAGCGGTAAACGCTATATGAAAATCCCAGACATCGCTCCGACCCTTGACAGCAGAACCCAGCTGCATTGGAGGCTGCAGACCCAGACGAGCAACGCGGTGACCTGCGGTTTGAGGAGGCCCGACTGTGCGTGCGTTCGGTGGCTGAGGATCACGTTGGCCCCTGCCAGTGAGTGATCGGTGGGACAGGCGCCTTTCACTGACCATGGACTGGGTGCTGGCGGCTTGGCGGCCTTGCGTTGCCTCTTCCCGCTGCCGGCCGCACCGAATACTGAGGACTCTCGGCAGATGTCGTTGTGCCTCCCTGCAGGCCTTCCGTAGCAGGCCAGAAGAAGCAGATGACTACCCCTGTTGGAGCTGTGACAGGCACAGGGGGTAGGCTGTGGCGCCAAGGCCTAATGGTAACGACGCTTTGAATTTAAAGTGGTACATGGTCATGACACCTGCATGCTAGTACCCCTCCCCCCCACCCTCTCCCCCATGATCGCTCCCCCTTTCTTTTTCCTGCTGTGGCCAACTGGGGCCCCCAAACGATGGATGTCTGGTGACCCGGCACCGGAGATTGCCTAGCTGCCAGGGGAAGTCGTGAATGACTTCTAGGGCCAGACTTCGATGCTAGACTCCGAGTGCGAGCCCTGGGGAAATGCTGGGTCTCAAAGTAAGTGGTCTCACCACCGTTGCCACATGACCTGCCCTACTGAGTGAAAGGTGGATGTCAAGACGACACTATCTGATACCGGAACAACCTGATTGTGACCGATACCTTAGCTTTACTTCCCCTCCAGATAAACTGCCACATTGGTCTGTACCCTGCAGGTATTGATGCGTAACCTTATCCCTACAGGCCATTGTCAAAGGGTGCACAAGTGAAGCACTAAAGTCAGCACCTCATAAAGAGCCATAGCTGCACCACTAGTGACAGACTACCAGACAAATATGCTCTGTGACTCACTTGATTGCACATATTTGAACTCTAAGTCCCGCCTGGCTACATCACAATATCATAACCTTACCTAAATAAGTGTCAGTTGAACAGGTCTTGCCGAGATGCTCCTCAATACTAGAGCGATAGCTCAGTCTCTCTCCAAGGAGCCATCATCGCTGTTATAATCACCCGTATAATGTCTCACAATCAGGTCACGAAATGGGTAAACCCAGAACAGACACGGCGCAACCCCAACCGACTGCCGCAACATCTCAGGCAACTGGCGCAGAAAGTACTGCACAGTCAACGGTCTAAAACCCTGCAGGACATACAGATCACTCACACCGGTTTGACGAACAGCGATATTGGATATTAAAACTACATTGGGTCCTAAGATGGACTCACTATATGTGGAAAGGGCATTCCTGAGAGAAGATCACAAAAAATTGAAGGGCAGAGTGGAGGAATCAGAATCACCACCAGCATCTTTGTGGCCCACTGTGTCCATAGCAACGGATCCGATCAAAACTCTCCAGCAAGAGATGGAATATCTGTAGAGCCAGGTGGAAGATCGGGATGGTAGGTAATGTAGGAATAATGTATGTAAAGTGGGCCTACCAGAATGAATAAAAGGCCAAAGCATGGAGCTCTATCTTGAGACCTGGTTCTCCACGGTTATCTTAAAGGGCAAGATCTCAAAATTCTTCTCAGTCGATGGGGTACATCGGGTGCCGGGTGGCCCCCTTCACCCATGCAACCACCTCAGGAGACTGTTAGCACAATAGGGATCACGTCCTTCAGGTAACCTTGGCCCATGGCAAATTGAAAACGCGGTGAGGCACATCTACCCGGACTATACGTCGTCAGTGCAACGCTGTAGATCCCCCTACCTGGATGTCAAGAAATGCCTCCTGGACTCACTGCAATATCATGCCAAGTTGTGCATCTGATACAAAGATAGTAGCATCTTCTGCTCCACCCCTGAAGAGGCCTGTTCTTGGATAGAATAGAAAGGGTTCACAAATGCCCCATCTACATCCTCTGCAGATCCCTGACAGGCCTGGAAACTGGCAGGCACACATAGAAACTGAGGCAAGGGAAGAGTGCAATGAACAACAAAGGCTCAGGCAGCAAGAAAACGTGAGCAAGCCATTAGGAAGGGCGGAACACCTTGGTAACAGCGCGTCCCCTCATAGATCTGAATCTGACATGGACATGGCTTTGGATCAAACACTGAAACTAACTGACTCGCAACATGCAGCATTTATGAAAGATGGTCCGATAGTCACCCCACAAACTACAGAGGAGCTTGGGTGATTTCTAATGCAACAACTAAAATGGCCTCAGTGGAACGCTGTATGTGCATCACTACTACAGGGCTAGATGCACTTTCCTTTCGGTGTCAACTACAAGTCTGAAACATTGTTAAAGTAGGGATGAACTGTAAATGGTGGCCAAAATGCAGATGATGCGCAGAACTGCTACGCCCCCGCGCACTATAAGTGGCTGATATAGCATTCTTATGCTTTCATCTTCCTTTTCTCTCTCCGCTCATTTGCAATTTATCCTTCACATAACATATTGTCGAGCACATCCTTTTCTTTTTCTTTACTGTTATTTCTTGTTTTGACTAATTGCATTTTATTGCAGATGGCCAATTGCCCGTTGGCAAGCTGGCATGGGGTGGGGAGTTTGGTATTTCTAATGTTTATTGATATCTCTCTTTTGTCGCTATGCTGTACATACTGTTAAGGATGGGTGTTGTCGCTGCAGCTACAACCGGGGGGGTGGAGGTTGGGGGGAACTGGCAGATATGGGTAGCAGTCTGGACGCAGACTCGTATCTACTTTTTTACTTACTGACATATAGATGGTAAGCAATGATTATCTGCTGGATGTGTTAAACGTCATAAGGTCTATCAATATTTACGCAGTCTTGGGGTCTCATTTGCATTAACCCCTTTGCCGCAGCCGCAGCCGCAATTTCTTGGCAGTGCGACACATCCGCAAAATGGGAGGGGCCGCGTTGGCCGTTGGCCGACGGCAGCTCTAGCGAGGTAGTGCTGCCGTCGGCCAATGTCCGACGGCAGCACGCAAGGGGTTAAAACAGGAAACACACTTCAACACACAAACCCTCACATCGCTCCGTAAACAATGGAGGGGCACAGTGGTAGGAACCACATTCTCAGGGTATGCCATGGGCATCCAAATATTGGTGGTGCCAGGCACTCCTCTGCAGATACTACATACCCGGATGGACGTCCAAGGCTGCTACTCAATCTTAGAAGGACTCTTGGACGACTCCCCATTGTCATTAGTCTCCTTATAGGCATCAAACTCAGGGCAATCTTCGTTCCTGCAGACAATTACACCATCCTTACTCAGCGACCCCACAGCACCAACATAATTGGGCAGGGATTACAACTGTGTGCACTATCTTGCCCTAGATCGCTCGCGCCTGCCGCTGCCGGGGGCGCAATCCATTAGCCTTGCATAACACATGAAGGACTGGACTGTCAACTTGCAATTTAATTAAGCCCGGTATAGTAAACAGCCCACAATGCGTAAGTATTCACACTACTCTGCGATTCAAAACCGCCACACAAGGATAGATGCAATATATTGCTCTGCCAATACCTTGCCTAGGGTGACACATGCAGAGTACTAGGCCTGCACGATCTCGAACCGCAATCCACTGCAACTGCAGCTCTCGTGGGGTACACAAAGAGCCAGGTTCCCTTTTGTACCGCTTTGGCCGCCATAAGTGTGGCAGGGTATGCTCAGACGTGAGTCCCTTGCTCACTTTACCACTGGATTCAAGCAAGCCGGGCTGAAGACGGCTGGAATGCCAGAAACCCGTCCTCGGAAGCTTGTTTCCGGTCCAGGGAAGGCATGGCTTGGCAGTTCGGCTGGACTGTTCCCATGAGGCACAGGGTCAGACTGATTTGCATATAGCCATGTCTGAACTGGGGTGGCAGAGTGGGCTAAAGAACGGTGATAGATCAAACCCAGATCTTTTGACTGGGTGTGAGTGTTTGATTGGTTCAGATGCTCCGTCCATCACCACCCCCTTTTGTACCGCTTTGGCCGCCATAAGTGTGGCAGGGTATGCTCAGACGTGAGTCCCTTGCTCACTTTGCCACTGGATTCAAGCAAGCCGGGCTGAAGACGGCTGGAATGCCAGAAACCGGTCCTCGGAAGCTTGTTTCCGGTCCAGGGAAGGCAAGGCTTGGCAGTTCGGGCTGGACTGTTCCCATGAGGCACAGGGTCAGACTGATTTGCATATAGCCATGTCTGAACTGGGGTGGCAGAGTGGGCTAAAGAACGGTGATGGATCAAACCCAGATCTTTTGACTGGGTGTGAGTGTTTGATTGGTTCAGATGCTTCGTCCATCACCACCCCCTTTTGTACCGCTTTGGCCGCCATAAGTGTGGCAGGGTATGCTCAGACGTGAGTCCCTTGCTCACTTTGCCACTGGATTCAAGCAAGCCGGGCTGAAGACGGCTGGAATGCCAGAAACCGGTCCTTGGAAGCTTGTTTCCGGTCCAGGGAAGGCATGGCTTGGCAGTTCGGGCTGGACTGTTCCCTTGAGGCACAGGGTCAGACTGATTTGCATATAGCCATGTCTGAACTGGGGTGGCAGAGTGGGCTAAAGAACGGTGATGGATCAAACCCAGATCTTTTGACTGGGTGTGAGTGTTTGATTGGTTCAGACGCTCCGTCCATCACCACCCCCTTTTGTACCGCTTTGGCCGCCATAAGTGTGGCAGGGTATGCTCAGATGTGAGTCCCTTGCTCACTTTGCCACTGGATTCAAGCAAGCCGGGCTGAAGACAGCTGGAATGCCAGAAACCGGTCCTCGGAAGCTTCTTTCCGGTCCAGGGAAGGCATGGCTTGGCAGTTCGGGCTGGACTGTTCCCATGAGGCACATGGTCAGACTGATTTGCATATAGCCATGTCTGAACTGGGGTGGCAGAGTGGGCTGTAGTGTAGTTCCTATTATCCCAATAGGCTCTGCGCATTGGAATAATATCTTCAATAGTATAGACGTAGGACTGTGGTTAACTAGGTCTTCTACTGACGATATTAGACTTAAAGTTATGTGTGCCAGCTAGCTCAGAGTTCACTAGAAACTTTCTCGAATAGGCAAGGAGGAGTTTAACCTCCCTGGATAGACAAGAAGGGATTTAGTTTCTGACAACCATAGAACATGACAACTTTGCTCTCCCCTAATCAAGAGTATATCTCTAGAGTCGTGTGAAAACAAAAGACAACTATTTTACTCAGTCAGTACGTGCATTCTTAGTTTCACCAGTTTGTAGAGAAATAAGAGATGGGCGTGCTTCAATAAAAAGATGTTATTTATTGATCAGTCTCTTTTCTCATACAAGAGAAATGAATCACTATTATTGCAATACATATAGTTAAGTAAAGTGCATACAGTACAGAATTATAAAATAATACTGTAAAAGCATTTATATGGTTTCTTAGCCATATGATACTTAAAATGGATAAAAGATATACATACATATATACATTGACTAATCGTTCTCAACTGGTGCTTCTAACTACGCCTACCCCGGTGTACCTGACCTAAGCCTAATACGTGGGCGGGAGTAAATAAGTAGCAGTTTAAGTTAAGTTCGTTTCGCCAAGGATCTGACTCAAGAATTCTCTGTAAGGGGTTAGTCAGTTCAGTACCTGGGATTTAGAAGGCTGGAGGGTTGGTATCTCTGTCTCAGGACTCGATATCCCAGTTACCCGCGAGGGCGGCTGGAAACACCGGAGGCTGGATTTCTCGGCAGGAGAAAAGGCAGCGTCTCTCTCAGCGCGTCAAAAGGGAGGGGCAGCGTCCGTGGATTTTTCTGCATCAGCTGGGCTCTCCGGCAAGTAGCGCTGCTTCAAGCTCGTCACCACCGTGTCTTAGCTTAGGGCAGCGTCGGTATATTTATACCTGAAAGGTGCCGTGTTTGACGTAAGGATGGACATAAGACGTCAGCAACAATGTCATAAGGACTGGTCGTTCTTACATTCTTTGCAGGAGTTCTCAAGCGAAATCAAAACAATGGCTGCGGGGATTTCCCAGGTCTGCTGGAGGTTTGATTTGTTTTGAGAACTCGTTGTGCTTTCTAGGGGGCTGGAGATAGTGCTTGCTTAATGTGACAGCATGCGCTATGACCTAATCTGAAAACGGGTTTCTGTGCCGGTGTATGGACATTAGTGAATTAATAACCGGACAAGGGTCAGAAATAGGAGTATCAATATAGGTACCTAGATAAACACACTACACCCACTCCACGAATTTATGTACATATTTACTAAACTAAGCAATAGTAAACATAACTAACAGTGCATGTGTATACCGAACCACCCCAAAAATAATTTTGTTTGTTTTGAAAAAATGGCGTATGCAAAATGCACGAAATGAGTATAGGTACTGTATGCATTCAAGCAGTATAATCATTCAAAAAGGAGTTGCACATTCTATATCAGCATGAATGAGTTGCGAAATTACACATGAAATGGCTCTTGATACAGAAAAAAATTGCGAGACCATCTCATCACATATAAATACAATTAACTGCATATAAACTAGAGGTTTGAGGTAATGTAACGTCTCTAGAATTCCTAAGAATAGAAGCTCTGTTCTCTAAGAATAGTTTTACTTTAAGCAGAAGATAAGTGCCAAAAAGGTAAATATTTTGGAATTGGAAAAAGGTTTTCGCTATTCAGGGGAGAAGAGAAAAAATCGTTCACAGTCACTTTGTTTTCAAAAGACTGAAGGCCAAATTCAGAGTTCAGGGAACGCCGTGTGCAAGTTTGTTTAAAATCATTCTCTCTGTTCCGGTGAAAACATCATTTCAGACAGACTCTCGAAAAAACAGTCTACAGCTTCTGGTGAAAGTTCGACTAGGTTAGAAAATGTCGCTACCATGCAGTCACGCGCATGATTGCTTTCAATGATGATTCGATCAGAACTGCTTACAGAGGGTTGTACCTGGTCGATGCTGCCTTCATCTTGTACTTCACTACCCTTTAATCGTAGTGGTGAAGTCTCCACGAATGCCGTCATCGGGATAGGTAGCCGCTGGGGACAGCACAATGCATGAGCCTTTACTGGACCCAACAAAGTATCTGCATACAATGGTACTTCTGATTGTAGTGTAAGACAGGTGTCCAACACGCATTCTTCGCCGCATAGCATGCACCTTAATACAGGCATAACTCAATTCTGCCAGATCGGTCTGAATGAAAGAAACCAGGTCATATTTAGATCTCGTAGCCGGGCTAAGCCAAGGACTTTAGTTATGCGGTCCCGGTAGCGGATAGCTAGGATCGTTTCTTCCATTGTTGCTGGAGTCTTGTCTGTGACATGGTTTGCCATAACGAAGCAAGAGTAGCAAGAATAAAATGCCTGCTACGAGTCCCAACAGGAGTGGAAGTCCGCCAAAGATGGAATGGATGAAATTTGGAAAAATACCCAGGATCGCTTTGAATGGTGTTAAAGCTCCTGAAAAAACTGTCTTAAATACACTTGCGATACCACTTGTATCAGAAATATTTAAGATTTCGTTCAGCATTTCTGCGAAGTGTAGGGGGCAATTTGTTGATAACATTGAATGAATCTCTGCCGTTGTCCTTGCAACTTGGAGATCATACGTTTCTTTTGATGACGTCAACTCGGTTGGCGTCTGTAGGAGCACAGTCTTCATTCTGCTTAAAGTATCATTTCGAATAGAAGAGATTTTTAAACTGGGCCATAACCTTCCCTCCCTGTCTGGAGCATCATTCGGGAACAATACTCTTTCACAGCACATGACCCTGGAAGTCACGCTTACAAGATAAAGTTTTCCTGGCAGCAAGCCACAACATCTGTGATCTACAATTAGAATGTAGCTCCCGTTCGAAAGTCTTCTAAAGAATGGTTCTATTTGTGTTGCAGGTGTGCCTAACTGGTGACATGAAAGGTTATTTGAAGTCCCTTCACAGGCCCCATGCAAACTAATACCCTGACACAGAAGTATGCCACTTAGTGATTTTTCACAATTATTACCACGAAGAAATACACTCTGTCCGTTATTACTGACACATGTGTGTGTATAGGGCAAGTTCCATGTGGACTTAATGTATCCTTTACCCAACCTTTCATACTGGCCTGCCTGTATATACTTTTGGCAGTATTGAAACTGGAAAGTTGTTATCGGTATATTTATTATCCCATGTATTATCCATTCAATGACAGGTCGTTCTGACATTGTAAATGGTAATCTCTCAAGTTTTTCAATGCTCAGAATTGTATAGTCAGCACCCTTTTGTGCCAAACTGATTTGTTTATCAGTAAGGTTAAAGATATTAAATAGTGACGTTGTGTTGATTAAACGCCAAGGCACATAGCCTGAACGCAGATTTTGTAACGTCCAGCCAAGCTGTACAATAGAACGTAATTGAGACTGACCGTGTTGCAACATCAGTAAGTCTTGTTCTATTATATCGATTGCAGAAGATACAATACTGTCCAGTGAATATATTCTGGAAGACAGAGTCATTAACCCATTGTCCACAACAGAAAGTGATTTTTCCAAATTAACACGGTCAATTTCCCGTATTTTTTCTGCTGTCTCAATTTGAGTTACTTTCCAAGCTTCGTTGTAAGCTGCATATATAGAGGCCGCTATGAAACGTTTTTGACGCTGTTTGCGTGGTCCCATGATGAAATCACGCAAGTCAGCACCTTCTTTAAGTAAAGTTAAGTGTTGCTTAATTTCTGACAATGTGGATGTATGTAGCCATTGAAGGCAGAGTTTCTCCACACTATAAGTAGTTACTATCCCTGGATGTTGTCTCTGGGAGTATCTTGGGTCTGGCCTGGTCAATGTGAACCCCTGTATTTTGTTCAGGAATCTGTCTTGACAGTTATTTGTGTCTGTGGGCCAGATCAACTATTGTTTCCAATCAGGATGTGTTCTGTTTTGGTTTAAAATATGGGATACGTCTATCTCAACTTCCGTAGTGCTATTACTGTTAGGTGTTGGTTTTGGAATAGACGGTTTATTTAAGTCTTTAATTTTGGCTAGGCCAAGATAGGTTGTCTGTTGAATTGTATCATTCAAAAATATAATTTGTTCTGGGATCATGCAGGCTCTAAATAATGATTCTATACCTTGCACTTGCCAATCTTTTGTGCCCCAGATCGTTTTTGTTTCAATGTTATTGTTCCAGAAATCAAAACCGAATGTATTCATTTTTTCAAAGAATGAGTCTGAATATATCAATTTTGTGTTTGTAAGGATGGTTTTCACTCCTGTCTTATTTAACAATTTGAAATAAAATGATTCTGCATTACTAGTGTTAAACCCTGAAAAGTATGAATATTTGTCAAAAAATGTCTTTGAACTGCCTTTTGGTGGAGTTGCACAATGTTCCCATTGGTTAAATTTTAAAACATTTCTAGGTTGAGTAGATTTATGCAGATAATGGTTACCATAATGGTTGTAACAAAACATTTGATCGTAATTAGATGAACCTTGCAAATAATCATGTTCTGTAAATTTAGCTGACATTACTAGATCAGACATCATATCATTAATACTTTCAAAGTCCCAATCATCAGCGAATGTGCTTGGTTTTACAAAGTCACTTAATGAAATCTTGAATTGATGAGGATACTTCAGGAGCTCAACCGGACCATAGATTTCGTAATCAGTTTTGTCCCATGCTACCCCACCGGGTATAGGATTGGCTGTGAAGTTAACTGAAGAAAGTTCTCTTTTCTCGATGTGTGAAGACTTGTGTGGTTTCAGGACCAAGTTGATGTTCTGACTTGCTGTGTCCATTGTGGCATATTTTCCCTAAATGAAATGTCCCAAGCATAGTACCATGATGAGCCAAAGTATGAGGATGAATACTCCTAGTGCCACCCAAAGTTCAATCCATGGAGAAATCAGATAGGTTTCTTTTAGTTGATGAAAGAGTTCCTTTGCTTTGTCTTTAAAAGTTTTTGTTGTCGGCTGTTCCTCAGGTTCACTCAGATCCTCAGAAAAATCATCGAAGTTGATGAAGTAGCCTGATGCTGTTCTGTCAATTGTTTCAATTGCTTCTGGATTCCTTTTTGTTTTTGGAATTTTCTTTGTTTCATTAGCATAGTCTGTGGTTACATCATTGTAGACTGGTGTTTCTTGATTTAAGATTTTAATTTGAGTTTCAAGAGGTTTAAGTTCCATGGCTATGTTGCCATGTCCTTGTTGTTTCACTGTAGGTTTATCAATTGTGATTAGTCTTTCAGTTTGAACCTCTGTGTTTGTAGCAAACTTTGGTGTTCTGCTACTTCTTGGGAGTCCACTTGGCCTACTACTTGTTATCGGCCACATGTTTGTGGTTTAACCAGGTCGATAGATACAACTCGGTTCTCCTTTTTACCAGCAAGGGGCGGTATTACTACTGATCTTGTCCCGTTGACAGACAAGACAGGAACTGCTTTTCTGTAAGAAGGCCCAAATTCCTTCTTCACCGCAATCTTCTCTCTGACCAGATCCCCGATTTTTGGAATCCAGACAGGCCTTGCTGGGACAGGTGGTTTCTCTTCAGTGGTTATTGGCTGCTGTTTCAATTTTATGTTGCTCAGGTCTTTTCTCGTTTCGTTTAAGTCCTGTAAAATAGCCAAACGATCTTTGATATCAAAGCATTTTTCTTTAACCACTGAAGTTTGACTATCAAGGTCCTGGATTAACATTCTAGTCCCAAACAATAGTTCGTACGGATTGAGACCTCTCAGAGAATTTCTTGGCAGATTATTAAGACTACGTTGGACACTTATTAAATGTTTGACCCACCCAGCTCCCGAACCTAATACCTTTGCTGTTATAGATTGCTTTATGTCACGTTTTTTTCTTTCCACAATTCCGTTTCCCTCAGGATGAAAGGGACAAGAGTACCGCAATGCAATGCCCATGCTGGTCATGGCCTCCTTGTAAGCCCGAGAGCTAAACGCAGGACCCTGGTCAGAATGTAGCATGCCAATTGCGTATATGCCATTATAGACTCGCAAATCTTTTATAACAGTTCAGACGTCAGCCGAGAGCTGGGGTCTACATTTTAAGTGAAAATAGTCTCTACATGTTAATATGACGCATTATTCATACTGGGTATTTTAGGTCGATAGCCTAATCCTTATTGGGTGAAACGCCATGGCAATACACCGTCTCGGTCACCACTGCGGTCTCTGTTGCAGTCTGGACAGTTTTTTGCAAATATGTGATGTTGCAGGCTCATTCCTGGCCACCAGTATGTTGATTGTAATTCTTCTAGAGAATCCTTAAGTGTAAGGTGTCTAAGACCCTCACCCATATGTGCGTCTGCTATTAACAAGCCTCTCCTGTCCATGTTTGGAATCACTCTATCCCCCACTCCAGGGATTCGAGCAAAAGGAACGGAGTTTGCATCGATTATGTATGTATAATTGAGTGGATACATGAGGGGTAGCGCTGAGCAGTCGCCTTTTGATGACGTTTTTACCGCCAGCATTGTTTCCCCGTCAATGTATTTTACTGAACGCTTTTTTGTAGCTACGGAAGCCGATTTAGTTGTTTCCGCTGTGGCTGTCTCAGCCAATGAATTCCCTGCAACGTGAACGCCATCACGCTGATGACTCAGTGAGTGTATCACGTGAGTCCTTGGTAGTTCTTTATTTAAAAGAACTATTTGTTCCCAAAGCGATTTTTGCTTTATTGTGGCACCTGTGTCATCTTTGTACCCGTTTTCAACCCATTTCTGCAAGTCGTTATTGTATGATTTGACGCAGTAATATGAATCGCACACTATTAGTGTCGGGAATTCGCGATCCGCATTATCTAGCGCCATTTTTAACGCTATTATTTCAGTTTGTTGTTCTGAATTATTTTCCACTGAGTGTGTTTTTGAATACAGAGGTTTTAATTTACCTCTGCGCCACACGTCTTTTGTAATCTCGCATGTGGCGTTATAAGCTTGTTCTCCCCAAACTGAGGGCTGAGCATGTCCGTCTGTATGTATCACACAGGCGTACTGTCGTAGGGGCAGAATGTCAATTGGCAGAGGATATTCTCTTTCATATTCTAGATTTTTTAATTTTGTCATTTCTGGATCAAAATAGTATTTCACTCTGTCTGTAGCAAGAGAATCTTCCCATTGTATCCATTTTGGATTTAGTGCCATTGTAGGTAAATTACATGGGCTTGTTAATGCCTCAAAGGCTGATTCTGCTGTTCTGACTGTAATCCGTCTGCCGTCAGCTTGGTTTCTTTCTCTTGCTACAGCTGTTTGAACCGCATGAACAATGTTTTCCTTAATGCTGAATGTTTTTTCAGCTTCTGTGTACAAATGTGATTTGTAAGCTATTGGTACCGTTTCTCCCTCATTAGAGGTTAGGTATGTGAATCCGCATCTTCCTGGGATGACTCGAATCACAAGGTTGCGTGTGTTATCGCGTGCTTGCAGTTTTGTTTTAACTAACATGTCTGTTTGTAAAGATCTCAAAATTTCTGTGTGTTTTTGAGTCCAATTGATTCTTTTAAAATCTGTTTTTATTAGATCATAGAGAGGTTTACCCTCTCTGCATAGTTTATAATGTAAGTTCTTCCGAAATTCAGGAAACCTAGAATTGATTGCAAGTTTTTCAGTCTTCTAGGTGCTTGGATTACAGCACATTTCTCTAGGAAATTGTCAGCCAGGCTTTTGCCTTCACTTGATAATTCATATCCTAAAAATAGGACAGTCAGATGGGCAATTCTTGACTTCTTGAAGTTGAATTTGTAACCCTCTGCTGCGAACCCAAGTATTATGGTGTTCACTCTTTTCAAGTGAGTATCCAAGTCATCATCTGTTAGATAGATGTCATCGACATAAGATAATGCCTCATCATCATATATTTGTAGTAACTCTGTTACTCTCGCTGAGAATAATCCTGGGCTGTTCTTGAACCCTTGGGGAAAACGACAGAAATTTTCCTGCGAGCCATTTATTGAGAAAACGGTCAAATATCTGCTTTCTGGTGCTATATTTTGACAAAAGAATCCATTAGAGATGTCTAATGTTGTTTTGTATTTTTTGCGCACTATGCTATTCATTAGTGCGGCACTGTGTGAGTTTTGTACTGCAAACGTTTTGCAGCATGAGTTAAGGTGTCTGTAGTCCAAAACTAGACGATATGAATCATCTGGTTTGGAGACAGGAAACAAAGGATTGTTCATTTGTGAGGTGCATGTTTCAATCACCCCCTGGTATTCAAGTTGATCTAAGATCTCCCTGACCTGTTTTTTAGCTTCTTGCTTAATTGGGTACTGCCTCTGTGCAGTCGGTTGAGATTTTAACTGGATCTTGTGAGGAGGAGAGTCCTCATCCCCTCCCACATGATTTTTATATAGTGCAGGAGCCTGGGCTACTGCCCACTTTCTTGCAAGTGTATATTTTTTATGAATTGGAATATGATTCGAGAAGGCAGGCATAATCATTTCTTCGCCATGAGGGCACTCCCTGACAAACTCTGGTGGCCAGTCTTTTTCAGCTAGAAGGATGTCATAGCCCTTTGAGAGATTATCCCAAAATAGACCCCTTATTTTCCTAGTCTTATCTCCCTCTATACGTAAAGTTATTTCATATATTTTATGAGGTTTGCTAACTCTGGTATCTGCAGTTTCCACTTGAATGTATTCATTCGTGTCCACTGTCTCCAGATGACTCATCAGGATCTTGCGAGCTATGCTCACTTCTGCTGCGCTGTCTAGCATTGTCTGAGCCCACTCTCCGTTTTTCAGCTGAGTCCTCAGGATCCTCGGCATGTTTGATTATTTTAATGCTGGCTACCTTCTTCTTTGGAAATTGTAACTTTTTACTTTGATGAGCAGGTTCTTTGTCTTTGGACTTGACGTGCTCTTCCCTGTGTTCTGACCGTCCTCTTCTTTCCGTTTTCTGCGAGGAAGTCTGAAAAGATCGAGAGGGACGTGTATCAATATCTTGATATCTATCAGGTTTCTTCAAATTATCCCTATTTCTAAGGTTGTATTTTTTCTCAGAGGGCTCCCTCTGGGGAGACTTGTGTCCTTGGTCCGGAGATCTTTCTCTCCGCCGAGGAGACCTTCCTCTGGACTGGAATTTCTTCTCTTTGGGAGTGGATTGTTTATTTCCATCCCAGTTCTTTTTTGAAGTGTTTAGATTATTTTTAATAAATACCTTTTCAGGATTTTCTATTAGTTGGGGTTTCACTGGTTTCCCACCCAAACTATCTCTTCCTAGTTCTTCATAGGATTTTTCTATGATTCTGGCAAGTTCAGATGGTTGGTCTGCTATATCTGTTTCCTTCAATCTTTGGCGGTTCGCCACATTTGCTGCTTACCCTTTTATGTTTGCTAGTAATATTGCCGAGACCTGCTTGAAGTCTTTCAGTAATTTCATACCCAGAGTTAAAGCAGGTTCTGGACCGTATTCATTTTGAATCTGTTTTAGCACCTCTGGTATTACTGCCATGGACGGAACACCATGTGTTTTTGTGTAAATTGAAGCAAAGACTGTACCCCAAGTGTCACAGTCCTCCACATGTGGTGCGATCCCCATTGGGAGACAGATAGTCAGAATTCTGTGTTTCTCCACAGGGGTGGTATCTGGAAATACCGCCTCTATTTGAGTTATTTTCTGTGCTAACCAGAATGGAATGTGTTCCCTTTTAATGGGTACTTTACCTAGACAGGACTGTATGTTCTGTGGTGTGATTTTATTTGTGTTCCCCTGATGAGGGGTCAGCTGTGGAATTTTAATAGCTGGTTGGACTGTTGAAGTCCGCATTACATATTGGACTAGTTGTCTGTGTATTTTAATCAGTTGTTTTAACTGCATTAAAAGTTCTGGTATTGACATTTTTCCAATGTCTGGATGTGGTGTGTAGCTGGCTAGAACCGGCCACGTTGCTCCTGGTCTACCTAGTGGACCGAGCCTGGTGATGTGATCATTATGTTTTAGGGCGCCTTTAAACCAGAGCAGGTGCTCTTGGTATTTGAGTGGTATTTCCACCTCCTCGAAAGGGGTGTACTCATCCGGAGGTTCCTCTATCTTGTAATAATGGAACTCCTTTGTTACAGCGTTTGCTGCTGGAAAATTTATCCATGAATAGAATACCTCTGTCTGCCGATATTCGTGTGCCTCAATTACGAATATGACTGTATCACCTCTTGGTGTCAGTCCATTTTCTATAAGTTTTAAGGTTATAGTTTTTCTTATGCTGACCGGGATGAGTATTGTATCCGGGTCTTGCTGTACGAGACTTGTGTCTTCCCCTAGGAGTTGAGCTGCTACTCTAGCTGTCTCCCTTTCTTCTTCAGTTTCTGACATTTTACTGTCAAGAACGTTTTTTGTTGCGGATCAGGTTTCCACGGAAACAAAGATTAGATGCACAATATTTTGGAACACTGTATCCTTCAACGTTGAATAAACCATAAACCATACATAGGAGTCTCCTCCTACTAAGTTTGGCGGATTTAACCTTTCACCCACTCCGGACGTCTTTCGAGTTTTATGGGAAAAAGGGTCTGTGTGAAAAAGCACGACTGAGTTACTCTAATGTCTTGCGTTAGATTTCTCGCCTATACAAACCGTTGGGCGCCATGTAGTGTAGTTCCTATTATCCCAATAGGCTCTGCGCATTGGAATAATATCTTCAATAGTATAGACGTAGGACTGTGGTTAACTAGGTCTTCTACTGACGATATTAGACTTAAAGTTATGTGTGCCAGCTAGCTCAGAGTTCACTAGAAACTTTCTCGAATAGGCAAGGAGGAGTTTAACCTCCCTGGATAGACAAGAAGGGATTTAGTTTCTGACAACCATAGAACATGACAACTTTGCTCTCCCCTAATCAAGAGTATATCTCTAGAGTCGTGTGAAAACAAAAGACAACTATTTTACTCAGTCAGTACGTGCATTCTTAGTTTCACCAGTTTGTAGAGAAATAAGAGATGGGCGTGCTTCAATAAAAAGATGTTATTTATTGATCAGTCTCTTTTCTCATACAAGAGAAATGAATCGCTATTATTGCAATACTTATAGTTAAATAAAGTGCATACAGTAAAAACAGAATTATAAAATAATACTGTAAAAGCATTTATATGGTTTCTTAGCCATATGATACTTAAAATGGATAAAAGATATACATACATATAAACATTGACTAATCGTTCTCAACTGGTGCTTCTAACTACGCCTACCCCGGTGTACCTGACCTAAGCCTAATACTTGGGCGGGAGTAAATAAGTAGCAGTTTAAGTTAAGTTCGTTTTGCCAAGGATCTGACTCAAGAATTCTCTGTAAGGGGTTAGTCAGTTCAGTACCTGGGATTTAGAAGGCTGGAGGGTTGGTATCTCTGTCTCAGGACTCGATATCCCAGTTACCCGCAAGGGCGGCTGGAAACGCCGGAGGCTGGATTTCTCGGCAGGAGAAAAGGCAGCGTCTCTCTCAGCGCGTCAAAAGGGAGGGGCAGCGTCCGTGGGCTTTTCTGCATCAGCTGGGCTCTCCGGCAAGTAGCGCTGCTCCAAGCTCGTCACCACCGTGTCTTAGCTTAGGGCAGCGTCGGTATATTTATACCTGAAAGGTGCCGTGTTTGACGTAAGGATGGACATAAGACGTCAGCAAGAATGTCATAAGGACTGGTCATTCTTACATTCTTTGCAGGAGTTCTCGAGCGAAATCAAAACAATGGCTGCGGGGATTTCCCAGGTCTGCTGGAGGTTTGATTTGTTTTGAGAACTCGTTGTGCTTTCTAGGGGGCTGGAGATAGTGCTTGCTTAATGTGACAGCATGCGCTATGACCTAATCTGAAAACGGGTTTCTGTGCCGGTGTATGGACATTAGTGAATTAATAACCGGACAAGGGTCAGAAATAGGAGTATCAATATAGGTACCTGGATAAACACACTACAGGGCTAAAGAACGGTGATGGATCAAACCCAGATCTTATGACTGAGTGTGAGTGTTTGATTGGTTCAGATGCTCCGTCCATCACCACCCCCTTTTGTACCGCTTTGGCCGCCATAAGTGTGGCAGGGTATGCTCAGACGTGAGTCCCTTGCTCACTTTGCCACTGGATTCAAGCAAGCCGGGGCTGAAGACGGCTGGATTGCCAGAAACCGGTCCTTGGAAGCTTGTTTCCAGTCCAGGGAAGGCATGGCTTGGCAGTTCGGGCTGGACTGTTCCCATGAGGCACAGGGTCAGACTGATTTGCATATAGCCATGTCTAAACTGGGGTGGCAGAGTGGGCTAAAGAACGGTGATGGATCAAACCCAGATCTTTTGACTGGGTGTGAGTGTTTGATTAGTTAAGATGCTCCGTCCATCACCACCCCCTTTTGTACCAGGATCCCGACCTGGCATCTCTCCATTGAAGCACTTAAAGACACAGTGTTTTGCACTTCCCTCACACAAGCCATTAACTCATACTTTCAGACAAATGCAGGCTCTGGCTCAAACGCGGGAATAGAGTGGGATGCATTTAAGTCTGTTCTCCATGGGAATGCCATTGAAACGGTTTATGGATTCCACATGACACTCACAAAGGAACTTCAAAAACATGAGATGGAGGTGCAGCAATGAGAACGTCTCTCCCCCACAGACCCACATATTATTCCCTTGCTAGCTGAGGCTTGACTAGCATATAAGGAGACACTGGATAGTCTTTGTGTGCTGGAATATAGGCAATACCTGGCCCGAAGACACACTAAATGTGACAACGTGGGCAAAATGTAGGCACGGGTATGAAAAACTGACACTTCACAACCCCCATTACAGTGATATAAACAACTGAGGGCCACTTGGTAAACACCCAGGAAGCGATTAATGATTCCTTCCACAATTAATATACCTCCCTAAACAAAGCCCCTGATACTGGCGACCCCTCAGCTACTCAGCAGTTTTTGCACAAACTCAATATGAACTACTTGAGCACCCTATCTCCGCAGATGAGATCTCCAAATCCATAAAATAATTTGCCACAGGCAAGACCCCGGGGGTAGACGGATGGCCATTGGAATTTTATTCAACCTACGCTGAGCAACTCATTCCCAGGTTATCCAGCATGTATAAAGAGGCAGAACTTCCTCGCTCCCTGCGAGAGACGATATTGGTTGAGCTACCTAAACCAGGTTGGGACCCACTCCAAATGGGCTCCAACCGCCCCTTGTTACAACTGAATTCAGATTACAAAATTTTAGGGAAGATACTAGCTAATAGGTTAACAAACGCAGTGCAAATATTGGCACACGAGGACCAGAATGGATTCATTCCAGGGAGAAAATACTGGTCTGAACTTGAGTCGTTTTTTTTTTTAATTATTGGAGTGGGAACAAATAGAATTTGACACACCTTGGATAGCTGCCTTAGACATTGAAAAGGCGATTGACACCTTAGGATGGCAATACTTATTAGCTGTGCTGCCAACATTTTGAAAATGATGTGTTGAGAGAGTATTTAGACCGCTTTGCCGTAGTTTATATCTACGACATTCTCACTTTCTCGGCAAACATGAAGGAACATGTGCTACATGTGCGAGCAATTTTGAGATGATTACTGGAAAACCAATTGTTTGTAAAATTGGAGAATGTGTGTTCCATGCTAATCAAGTGGAGTTCTTGGCGTTTATGGTGTCTTCCAATGGAGTGTCCATGGATCAGTCTACGGTTACAGCCATTATGAATTGGCCTTCACCAAAGAGTGTAAAAGGGGTGCAGAGCTTATTGGGTTCGCAAACTTTTACCGACGATTCATCCCTCAATTTTCGGAAAAGGTTAGCCCCTTGACTCGTTTGCTTAAGAAAGGAATCAAGTTTGAATGGAGCGCAGAAATTGAAAAGGTCTTTGTGGATTTAAAGAAATGTTTTCTTTCAGCTCCAGTTCTGCAGCATCCCAACCTAGAGGAACCCTTCTATGTGAAAGCCGACGCATCCAATTTGGCCATCAGGGGAGTTTTGTCACAAAGGCACAAGGATACTGGGCAGCTCCATCCAGTGGCTTACCGATCATGGAAAATATCTGCAGCAGAAATTAATCATTCTATCGCTTACAAGGAGTTCCTTGCAGTTAAAGATGCTTTCCAAGAATGACAAAACTACTTGTTAGGAGCAAAGCACAAAGTTACGGTTTTCACTGATCACCAGAATTTGCAGTTTCTCAGATCAGCGCGGACCCTTACACCAAGGCAATTGAGATGGTCCTTCTTTTATGCTGATTATAATTTTGTATTGACCTACCGACCTGGCTCTGCAAATGGAAAGGCTGACGCTCTATCTCGTCTATTCTCGGATGGAGAATAATGCAAGAAAGATGAGGGGTTGATTATTCCACCTGAAAAAATAATCGGAGTCATATCCTTTCCAGAATTTGAAGACAAGTTAAGAAATTCTTTTTCCAAGGAAGACTTGAGTAATTGGGTCAAAGAAGGTTCTGGAAGAAAGATCAAAAATGGAAAACCTTATTGTCTGGAAGTCATTCGCCACTGTCATGATGATTTGTTAGCAGGTCATAAAGGAGTCAAGAAGACTTTAGAGCTGATTCAGCGTGAATTTTGGTGGCGCGCCATGGAAACTCAGGTGAGACAATATGTGGCATCCTGTGAGCAATGTATTGAAGGGAAGTCTTCTAGAACTGCCCCACTAGGTTTGTTACAACCTTTACCACCCGCTCCATATCCATGGCATACTATTTCTATGGACTTCGTTGTGGATCTTCCTTCTAGTCAGGGCTACACTACTATTTGGGTGGTGGTTGACCATTTCACAAAGCTGAGTCACTTTATTCCTTTGAAATCTCTTCCAAATGCCACTCAATTATCCTCCCTGTTCATGCAATATGTAGTCAGGACACATGGCATTCACAAGATAGTAATTTCAGATAGGGGCCCTCAATTTGTTTCTAATTTTTGTTTTCTAATTTTTGGAGTGCTTTTCTAAAAAGATTGGAAATTGATTTCCGTCTGTCTATTAGTTTCCATCCCGAGACTGATGGGCAGACGGATCGGGTGACTAAAGAGCTGGTGCAATATTTGCGCTTGTTTTTGATGGATCATGAGGGAGAATGGCCGAGTTTAATTTGTCCGGCAGAGTTTGCTTACAATAATGCACACTCATCCACAGGGTACTCCCCCTTTTATTTGAACTCTGGAAGACATCCAAACACCTTAGTGGGTAAAGAGACAAGTAAGGTTCCAGCAGTAGAAGTGGTAGTGCAAGAATTACAAAAGGCTTACAAGATAGCTACAAACAATTTAATTCAGGCAAAAAATTCTTATAAGACACAAGCTGACAAAAAGAGATGGGTCAGTCCCATATATGTTCCAGGAGACAAGGTGTGAATTTCAACTCGAAATATGCACCTTAAAGGAAATAGAACATTTCAGCCCAGATTTGTGGGGCATTTTCTTGTAGAGAGAATGGTGAATCCTGTTAGTGTAAAGATTAAACTTCAACCTAGGTCGAGGTAAAGATAATCTTAAACTCCAGACTCAAGAGAGGAAAGTTGTTTTACTTGGTGGACTGGAAAGGGTATGATCCAGAAGAGAGAACTTGGGAACCTGCAAGCCTGGTACATGCCCCAAGGTTGATGAAGGAGTTCCATAGAGCAAAGTCTAGTAAACCAAAAGGGGCAGAGAAGGGGTCCTTTGTGGGAGGTACTGTCAGGATTGAACAAGGCAGGCAGGCATTAAATCAGCACAGACACTATTTCTTAACTCTGCTCCCTTGTGTGATCAATGGTCGGTTGCGTCAAGCTATACCCCTGACCCTGGTAGCCCTTTTCTTGAGATATCTTCTAGGAATTCGACCGCGGAATTCCAAGATGGTCGCCCTCCGACCTAAACGAAGGTTAGCGGTTTACTTTTTTCCCCTCGCGAGCGAGAGAAGCTGCTAAGGCACTCGCTCATGATTTTCACTGGGCACTTCAACGGCCTTTCTGAGGGATGAGGAGCGAGTGATCTGCGCTCTTGCTTTGTGTCAAGATTTGCTTTATTTTGAGGCTTGAAGAACAGAACTCAGGACAGCTAAGTCAAAAAGCACTTGTCCTTTATGCTTATTTTTTCATTGAGCAGTAATTTTGCAGAGAAAACGTTTCTTAGTCACTCAAACTGAATTTTTGAGCAGAATAGAAGTCTAGTGTTTAGACTACTGTATAATATAGGTTTAGGATTAGTATTCACAATAGATAGTTTAGTTTAGTCAGAGGTCATTAGAAAACCAAGGATAAGCAATTGAGTTCAAAGTCAAACACCTTGTTGGAGACAAAAGATATCAGTAAAGAGAAATTATTGGAAAAGAAGAAGATAATAAAAGAAGAAAATAGAATTATATATATATATAATTGTACTTACCATCAGTAGCTCTTGTCCATATACCTGTGAAGCAAGGAAAAGAAGGACATTTGAATACTTGCTGATTTTCTTCTTCAGTCAGAATTTTACAATAAATTCAGTGGATACGTCTAATACCAGTTTCAGGTGTAGCAAGGTAATAAGGGTACAAAAGGAGGTTGGGTCAATCTTAGAGACAGAGTTTACAATGTATTTGTGTTTATAGAGTCCAATGAACAGTGCAGACACCTAAACTGTTAGAATTTAGTGCGAACAAACCTAACCACCTGTAAAATCAAGAGAGCAGCAAACACACTGCGCGAAGCAAGGTAACACAGGGAAGCAGAGGGAAGTTAGTGGGCAGATAGTGAGGAACTGTGTTACATGCTGTTATTTGTTACAGGGATTCAGCAGTAGAAGATTGAGCCCGGCAGAAGAACTCAAAGCAGTGCAGTCTCTCTTTTTCAATCCAACTCCCCATTCCCCTCTCTTCTATTTGTGAGTGTCAAACCTCGCACTTAGAGGAGTTGGGAATAGCGCAATTAGCATCAGCTCCTGTGGAAGCTACACTTTGGAGAAGGTACTTGACAACAGGGGGCAACACTCGCACTGAGCCCATCACATCCCAGCCGTTGCAAACTCTACTAACACAGGACGGGGTAAGCATGTGGTCACTGCAATTTACAATTCTCTTAGACCTGACTCGATGCTTCTGTTGGAACTACTGCACGAATACTGGGCCTCGGCTCTGATGACTAATATTACTGATAAGCAATGGATATAATGCATAAACTACCCTTAAGTCATATCCATGAACGCTAGGCTGAAATGCACACAATTTAATTATCTCCACAATACGTACTTAACACCACATAGGTTGGCACGCATGTATCTTGCTTCCACTGATGTATGCCTCAGATGCCTAACCACATGGTCTGGACATGCCCTCGATTCCGGAAATTTTGGAATGAGGTAGGTGCGGCATTGATGGAAGCAGCAGGTACCCAATAATAGCCCACGGTCCACATTTTTTGCTTGGTATCACGAAGCATAACACCCTACTTAAGAACCTTATTACATTTTTAGACTTGGCATTGGGGTTGGCAAAACGAAGAATAGCTATAGTTTGGAAATCGCAGTCGAGCCCCAGCACTCAATCATGACTTCTAGACCTCGGCAGAGCACTTGTTGCAGAACACGCAACTCAATTATGAAAGTGTCCCGTATACTTTCAGTTTTGTTTTGTTTTGTTTTTAAACTTTATTTTTGATTTTACAACATGGAAAAAAACAATTCCCCCCCCGAACTTGGCATCAATCATCAAGCATGTGTATACAATACAATAACCTCATTATGGCACTATATGGTACAGTGAGTACAGTTCAGGCTGTGTTCATGAGCGACATAATGACCACATCAATAACGTGATATACTGTTTGAGGAACAGGCAATGCACCTACATGAGCGCGGGTCCAACCTCCCCACCCCCTCCCATACTTTCAGGTTAATCCTGTAAAATGGCGGGAGTACCTGTCTGCCATAGAAACTGTAACACAATAAATCCAACTTAAACATAAAACACACTGCACTTTCAGCGCAACATGTCACAACATCGACACACATAAAGTAAACCCTTATTGACTGCATACCTATGCCCAGAACTGGGTGGGATTGTACTGTATACACAACGATGCAGGTTGTAGGATTCCCCCCCGGCGCCACCTAAGCTGGTATATGATTACATACGGCCAGTTTTAAATTTCAAATATAAGGCAGACGAGATTGGATAACTCCGAACAGATAACAGTTTAATTGATGTGTATAGCAAATCTATAGATAATGTCATAAAATATCAATACTGTTTTAAGATTATTGTCTATGTTACCGCTTCGCACCACACCAAAGCTGCTCTTGTAACCGGTATTGTGATATTAAGCATCCCATTATTGAGAAAGTTTACTTGTATAACTTGCTGAAAATCAATAAAGATTATTCAAATTCAAATTCTGTGGTTATTTATGGGTCAGGTATATGGGGAAATTGTGATACAGCACAGATTCAGGTTAGTGAAAATGCATTTTTTGAGAAGACTGCTATCATTTCTCATTAGCGCTCTCACTTATGCCTTTCGCTTGGAGCTGGGGTTAATGTAACAAACGTGCACCTTTAATGTTGTGGCTTTCGATTTGGTCAATATCAAAAACAGTCCTTAATCAGGACGTGATCACTGATGGTCTCCAGCATGTTAATGTATGTGACATTCCATTGTTGAGATATGTAAAGGATCAATTCACCTTGTTAGGGAAACTGGACATTTTTAACAACCCTCATCGTATTACATCCTCAGTCAAAGCAAGTGCTAAAACAGACTCTTCACTTTGTTGATGAAGCGATGAGACGCTCTAGAGTGTAGCAAGAGGAGGGTGGTTGCTCATCAACTTTTAACAACCACAGACTCTGTGGAGCCTTGTTTATATTTTTCACCTCACCAGCACCAAAGGCATTATTGGGTTAAATTTAGATTTAATATAGCCCATCTCTTGGTTTTTGATTCCAAAGATGTCTTTGAAGAATCGTACCTTGTGCTGTATCAATGTGATTCAACCACATTAAATTTTTTGTTTTTTTGCAAGCTTTAATATGTACGAAGGAAATTGTTTTTATTCCCCCTACTTAGGTCCCTTAATATAAGATGCAGGCCAGCTTAATGTTATCTTCAATTGCTGCCGTCAGAGCTTGTTTGTATAATGGTTCATAAAAGTATTGCATTCATAGTAAGACTGTGAAACCTGGTGGGCAAGTAATTTGCAATAAGACAATGTCTTGTTGAATCCATCTGTATACATGCTGCTTTTTATTCTGGGCTTTTATTCAATTTGTTCTAAGTATTTTTAGAGTGTTTAGGGCAAATGAATTGCTTGATGTAACATGGCATTTATTTGTAGACTGCTGATAAAACTATCCTTCCATTAAGCACAAATTCACTTTATGAATTGATGATTAAAGTCTGGTAAAATTATTGCTGTGTATTATTTTATGTGTACTGATGATCTCTGTGTTATGTATTCTGTTATAGTTTTTAAGCCGAATAAAGATTTATTGACTGACTGACTGACATAGTGAGATATTGGCATCATGTGATAGCACACAGGTACTTTATTGCAGATATCGCTTTGTAACATTAACCCCATAATACACACCGCCACCCACTCAGAACCTCCCATTCTTCAGTGAAATGTGTCTTCCGCATTATTCCTTTAAAATGGTAGAAAACAGAACTAGAAAAACATACATAGGCCCTCGTAATGAGTGGCGCGGCAAGTGAGATGGATTCTCCTCAATGATGGAGTTACTGATACGCAGGGTACTGATAAGTCCCAGTATAGAGAATATTACGCCTATTAGAAGTTGGAACCTGAATGTCGTAAACATGATGGAGAACATGGCTGATGCAAAACCCTGTGACCCTTCAATGAGCATCTTTGAATCCAAGGTGCTTGTGATGATTCAGATGAATTGGTATGGAGAAATACATATCCTGCAAATCTAGTGATGTCATGTAACCTCCTTGTTGAGCAGATGTTGGACGTTCTGAGACATTAGTTGAATTTTGTAAATCCACAATCGGTCTTGATTCTGCAGATGTATTCTTTTTTATGAGCAACAAGCAAGAATAGAATCCTAAATTTCTCTGGTAATTCGAGATTACCCATTTTTACATCATTATGAGAATCTCAGCTTGTAACAGACAGAAATGTTGGTGGTGGCCTCTAGGTAGTGGTGTTGGTGATGCTGGTGGTATTGGTGGTGGTTTTAAATGAACTCTAGCTTGTGGCAACGGTATGTAAGATCAATAACCAGCAATCTGATATTTTATCTGCCAATTGTCTGTAAAAGGTTGATATTCTTCCTCCTACATGTATCCCAGGATTTGTTATCAATAATGTCACTGTTGTCAAGGGAAACCCCGGGGAAAATGAACAGGAACCCTCACTTAAGGATGTCATGGAGGCCATTACTGGAGTCAAAACCTCCCTGGACACAGTGGCGATTGACGTTAATCTTATTAGGGCCGAGCTTGGAAAACTTAACGAAAAAGTCAATCAGGTGGAAATCACAACCTCTAGTCTCATCGAAGATGTCTCACAGCTACAGAGGGAGGTCCGTGAGCTCCAGCACCCACACGGACCTTAAGTTGGATGACTATGAGGGTCAGCTTCGGCGCAATAATCTTTGCATCCTGGGAATTCCGGAGAAAGCTGAGGGGCAGTCCTCAGATATGGTTATCGAGGACCTCATCCTTAAACACCTGCAACCCAAGGGCCTTAGTAAGTTCTTCGTTATTGAACGTGCTTACAGGGTCCCGGGCGGCCTGGCGCTCCCCCACGACCCATGCTGGCTCGAGTCATGAACTTTCGCAACAGAGATGTGATTCTCTAGAACTCCAGAGCAGGGCCCTTCGCTACGAGAACGCCGACATTTCCTTCTTTCCGGACTTTACACAAAGAGAGCAGAAACAGAGGCGTTCATTCCTCTCTGTGAAACGCGATCTGAGGGACAGGGGCCTGAAGTATTCGATGCTTTTCCCAGCGCGCCTCTGGGTTGAGGCGGAGGGGAGAGCATGGTTCTACGACCAACCGGAGGCAGTGGTAGAGTGGAATTAAGTATCAAGGTGCAAAGGGTCCTACGGATCGCAACGCCGGGAAACATAAAGATGCTCGACCTCCTTGAGACAAGACTTGGAGCATGGCAGCCTGACGCTGAGTAACGGGAGACGTGGTGGCGGGGTGGGCCAGAGGGGGTGGGGCACGAGTATTTGATTACAGGGGTTGGGGATTGCGTATGGTCTTCTGCTATCCATCTATTAGGGGCGCTACGAGTAATATGGTTAGGGGCAGGGACACGGAGCACACCATTTCTCCCCTCTTTCTTTCTTTGAATTTTTCTGGGGCGACAGGCACTCTGCAAGTTTTCTATGAGCAGTTCAAAGCCCAGAGTGCAGGGCAGCGGGGTGGGGGGTTGTTGGGTTGGGATATTTTGTTTGTTGGTTTGGTGTTATTTTTGTTACATCGGCATGGTATATGACTGCATCCTCAGGAAAATGACAGGTGGGATGACTGCGGAGGGTATTTGGCTTAGTAACTCGCATGACAGATGTGATGGGTGATAAAAATGTTAAAATCTTGAGCTGGAATGTTAATGGGCTAGGGGACAAAATTAAACAAAGTGTTGTTATCCAGTACATTAAGAGGCATGCTCCAGATGTAGTTCTACTCCAGGAAACACACCTGGTTGGGAACCTATGTAAGACGATGCACAGTGGAGGATATAAACATGGTTGCACACTCTGGGTTCACCTAGGGCTCCAGGGGGGTAGGAATTATGACAAGAAACGCATTTCCACTAGCGGTGAATTCCACATGGGCGGATGATCAAGGCAGATACGTGTCTGTGGGAGGATCGGGTTCTTACCCTCATGTCCGTCCATGTCCCTCCAGGCCTGCAGGGCACAACGTTCGCTAACTGGGGCGCGGTCCTGCTCACCATTCCAGAGGGGCTCTTAGTAATGGGGGGTGACTTCAATGCAGTGGTCTCAGGTACATTGGACAGGTACCCCCCGGGAGGTGAGGCCATCGGCGCGGTGGTTGCCTGACTTTCTTGAGGCAATGGGGCTGGTTGATGGATGGAGAGTGTACCATCCAGACCAGATACAACACACCTTTCACTCTGGGGCACAACACAGTCTCTCCCGTTTAGACTATTGTCTAGTTCCTGCCGCACAAGCCACCTATATAAACAAAATTAAACACTTGGCTAGGGGTATTTCCGATCACTCGCCCCTCTGGGTCCATCTGCTAATCAGTCCGGGCACGGTGGGAAGGTTAGCTTTTATTACCCTTGGTATCTGCGCAACCCTACGATCCGTAAAGACCTTATTAAGACCATTGACGAATATTTCTCTGAAAATGTGGCGTCTGTGTCCTCTTCCCAGATCCTATGGGAAGCGTTTAAGACGGTGATTCGTGGACAAGCCCTGTCTCTAATATCTGGCTCCAAAAGAGATAAACAGAAGGAAATGCTTGAGCTCAAGGCTGATATTTACAGGCTAGAAAGCGACCTGGAGTCTGGGGTGACGCCGGAGAAGCTCCATCTGCTGAACCTAAAGCAGCATGACTATAGAACCTTAGTCTCCAATAGGGCCAAGGCCCTCAGTAGGGAACAACAGGGCAGACTTTACGATCTGGGAGATAAAGCTGGGAAGCTCATAGCATGGCTAGACAGAAAGGAATGGGGGAGCCGGCTGGTCCCGGAGCTTGTAGTAGAGGGTGGCATCTCAATTACGGAACCTCAGGACATAGTCGATAGGTTTGCTGGTCATTTTCAAACAGTTTACACTTCAGTGAATCCCCACACGGAAACACTCTCATAATTTATTACGGGATTTTAAACTCCCCTTTCTCTTATTGGAGGATTGAGACTTTATGGACAGCCCTCTTTCGACCGACGAGATTGCCCTAGCGATCCGCTCTTTAAATTCCGGGAAAGCACTGGGCCCCAACGGACTTCCCATTGAACTTTACAAACTTGCCCCCCTATCTGAAATCCATGTTTGAAGAATCTAGGGAGGTTAGAATGCTCCCCCAGGAGCAGAGGATAGCTACCATTGTCACTATCCAGGAATGTGGGCGGAGCCGGAGCCGGGCGGTCATAATCCGTCTCGGCTCCCGGCTCCAGCGCTGCTCGGGAGCCTAATTTGGCGGGTCCTCGGTGGCCCAGGGGCTGTTTCCAGCACGCCTCCGAAGCGGAAGGTGCAGGGCACCTGCAGGGCTACTCCGATCGCCCCTGGTGCCGCTGAAACGGCTAGATCTGCGAGGAGACGCAAGGAGAGGACGGCCGCGGGCAAAATGGCGACCGGAGCCCTGACGAGAGCGCCGATGACTTCAACCCTCTGTGGGAGGTACGCTTAACGGGCGAAATTTAAGTGACGCAGGGGCTGCCTCTAGTTGAGGATAATCTCGGGGGCCTCTATAGCGGCAAGACAACGGGGGCGGCCCCCGTCACAATCTGCCTTCCCACGCCTGCCTGACCTTAAAATGGCGGACGGGTGTGACACGCAACTATCGGTCGGCGCCACTACTTGACCATCTGGTCCCCGCGCTTACTGCCTCTCCCATAACAAAAGCTGCATCTGTTGCCACGATATGGCGGTGCGGCGGAGTCGCTGTAAGCGACGCCGCAAGCTCTCTCTGTGTCGCATGCCTGCGAGGGTGAGCCCTCTTCAAGGATCCTTGGCGGTGACTTGTGCGGAGTGCTCTGCTTCTCCCCCTCGCTTGCACCCCAGCGTCACACCATGCCCCAACAAGCCCCAGCTTTGTACCGGCCAGCCTGACTCAACAATGGTGGCGGTTGAGGAACCAGCCAGCGAGATGTGCGAGGCGAGAGTGGCGACAAACGTGGTGTCAGCGAGGAGACTACCACACTGATGTCACACTGCTACCACGATCTACCTGACATTTGCAGTGCCTTAATGTGAGGTGCCCACCCGAAGACAACAACCCACCATGCCATGGCGCCTGTGGTCTTTCTTCTCATCTCCCACCTGGGCAACTTGCTGCTGGTGGGTGACGGGCAGCCGTACCACACCACCACCTTCTCTCCTGGACTTCTTTACTTTTTTGTTTTGTCCTGGCCGACTTTTTGCTGCTGATTTCGGACACTTTTCTATGGACTCTGACCCTCCATCCTTGCCCTCGTCCTCTAACCCTTTTCCCGTTGATGATCCTCAAATGTTTCTGCTTTGCCTTTTCCCCATACCCTTGCATCCCTCCCACCTTCCCTCTGTGCTGTGACTGCATCCCCCCTCCGACCCCACTTATGGAACTCTGCTTTTCAGTATATAGAGATAACTCTAATCACTAGTATATGCAGTAGACCTTTGTACCATCTACCATTCCTATGTGACTCTTAGAGTATATTCATTTGTATCCCTTCCCTATGTATATAGAGATAACTCTAATCACTGGTATATGTAGTAGACCTTTGTACTCTCTACCATTCCTATGTGACTCTTAGAGTATATCCATTTGTATCCCTTCCCTATGTATATAGAGATAACTCTAATCACGAGTATATGCAGTAGACCTTTGTACTATCTACCATTCCTATGTGACTCTTAGAGTATATCCATTTGTATCTCCTTGTGTGACTTTACATCTTGTACAATTGCAATTGTTTTCTGTTTGTATCCTTCATGTAACGCATGTAATCCGAAGTCCTTATGTTTTTCAACTGGTCCTTATGTAAAGCGCTCTGACACCTTCGGGTAAAGTTCGCGCTATATAAAATCCCAAAAATAAATAAATAAAATAAATAAATCCATAAGGAAGGGAAGACTAATACAAACTGTGCCTTATATCGGCCCATCTCTCTTTTAAATGCAGAACCTAATATATTAGCCACACTGCTAGCTAACTAGCTGGTGAAAGTGATCAGTGGCCTAGTACATCTGGATCAATCTGGTTTTATGCCCCATAGAAATACGGCCCTCAAACTGCGCAGTGTCCACGGGGTGGTGGATAGAGCCCACACCCTTCGAGAACCGGCTGTGATTGTGTCACTAGACACAACCATGGCCTTTGATACAATTGAGTGGCTCTATTTATGGACAGTCTTAGCGAAGTTAGGATTTGGTCCGGAATATATTCACTGGGTGCGTCTTTTATATTCCGAACCACTGGCTCAAGTGGTAGTAAACAACAAAGTATTGGCCACTTTTTCGCTTAGTCGGGGAACTCGACAGGGTTGCCCACTATCCTCCCTTCTTTTCTCCTTGGCCTTGGAACTCTTTGCTGCTTGAATCCGTTGGGATCCGATGATAAGGGGGCTGCAGTGGTCCCCCAGATGGGAGGACCACATAACTTTATACGCAGACGACACATTACTTTATTTGGCCTCCCCTAAAAAATCTCTTACAATAGTACTAGACATCCTTACAATCTTTGGCAGATTCTCTTGACTCTCCATCAACTGGGGAAAACCCCTACTATTTGTACTGCGTGGTGATCCCCCTGTCCCACCTCGGGACTGTCAAATACAGATCAACACGTCCGGATTTCTGGGAATTTTTATCTCACTTGCCCAAAATCTTCTTCCCCCTCTTCGAAGACTCAAAAGCGACATTGCTAGCTGGAAGACACTTCCTATCTCACTTCTGGGCAGGGCCGCCCTATTCAAAATGATGGCCTTACCACAATTCCTCTATGCCCTACAAAACACCATTGATCTGGTTGCAGCTCATTACTTTAGGTTGATCGAGGGCCTGCAGAAGGACCTATTGTGAGATGGTAGACCTCGAATTACCCTTAATAAACTAACGCTAAACTGGTACAACGGAGACATTAGCCTCCCGGATATCAAGAAATACTATTGGGCATCTAAACTGGCGGCCATTAATCATTGTACATATGGTCGTGCGGATGATCCGGGCTAAGCTATGGACAGGTGGCTCTTGCCGGGAGGCACCTACGTCAGAGCCTTGTATTCCCGAGCTAACAGATTTGTGTTAACGGGCCCCACGAAACATTCTGTTCAAATTTGGCATAATGCCACCAACTCACTTGGTTGGAGACATAAATTGACTGTGGTCACCCCTCTTTGGGACTCGGAGCAGTTGGGCGATCTATGGAAAACGAAGGGTTTCGATAGGTGGGATCTGATCGGTATCTCAGCTATCAAGGATATCTGGGGAAAGGAAGGGATGAAGTCCTTCAGTACGCTTCAGAGTGAATATTAGCTTGCAAATACTGAGTACTTTCGCTATGCTCAGGTCTCACACTCACTCCAATCATTGCTGCCTAAGGGTTCCAATCCACCGGAGGCCTCTCCTCTGGAAGACAGAATTCTAGATGGTCGCCTGTCCGACAAAACAATCTCATTAATATACAAAAAGTTAATCAATCACATGGCAGACCCTCTACAGACATTGCTGGATAAGTGGACACAGGATGGGATAGAATTAGATGACGAGGATTGGCAAGTGGCAATATCCTCCCCTAAAGAGGTGGCTATTCCGGCATGCTTGCGATTGGTACAGCTTAAAAGCCTTCAAAGGGTCTATATCACTGGGCCCCGGTTGGAACACATGGAGTGGTCTGACACAGGCGAATGTAAAAGGGGTTATGGCCTCACGGGAACATTCATGCACACCATCTGGGAATGCACACATATTAGCTCCTACTGGCTCCAAATCCACGCCACAATCAATGAGGTGTTATATGTTTCTCTCTGTCCGGAGGCACGACGATGTATTCTAAATATTTGGGAGCCCACAGACCTGAAAACTTCCCAGATGCAATGGGTCACACTGGGGTTCATGATGGCCAAACGAAACATCGCTCAACTGTGAGGGGCAGCACATCCGCCTAACCTAGATGCCTGGGAGAATGACCTTGATTGGGGTATGTTTAGAGAAAAAACTGTTTATCTGGCAAGGGGGTGTCCTAGAAAGTGTCCCGTAACTGGAGTCCATGGAATGCATATAGAGGGGAGATTTGTATACCGCCTCGAAGTGTTGAACATGATGACCCCGTATCCCCATGATATTCCTCTCTATGATGAAGTCAATGTATCCATTCACTCATACGTACTGTAATGTGTAATCTGTGCAACCATCCGCACTGTATTGTATTGCCAATGTGTGTTTCAATAAAAAGATTTATAAAAAAAAAATAATGTCAGTGTTTTCTTGAATGCTTACTTCCTTGAGACTGGTTTGTAGATCTTCTTCAAGAGGCCTTCTTCTTAAAAGATGCTGGTGGCTGCAGTCTATATTGTTGTGTGTAGCCTTGATGGTACGGCTGTTCCGTTGGTTGATATTTTCTAAGGTTGGTAACCTCCTTTAAAAGACAATTGCCACCTTCTTCGTGCTCGATGAAATTGCTATGGATTCTTGTGGCTGAGGCAGCTGTTTCTCCTTGCTTCAGTTGTTTATCGCCAGGAAGTAACTCAAAGTATAGCCCAATCTCTGACTACGTCTAGTAGTCATATCTAGCAAGAAGTGACAGTGCATTGGTTGCACTGATTGATGCGGCTGCTATAGCTGAAAAACATTTGCCAATGTTGTCTAGCCATCTTCTTTCTTTGTCAGGTGGTGCAGAGCATGGAGATGTTGCATTCCTTGATCCCCATTGGGCTGCTTACATTCATCATTGAATCTGCACGCGGATGACCAAGGAGACAAGCTGGGGTATTGTAGAGTACTTTATATTTTTTGGCCACTCTAGTATTTACCGCAGCCACTGTGACTGGCTCTTCATAATCTTTAGACCCTCAGAACAAATGTGTTCAATGACTGGAATTATTTTAATTGATTTTCTTGAAGGCTCTTTAAAGTCATATAAAAAGCAGCCATTCTCTTTTGCTCGTATTGGCAAATCAAATCTTTTTTAATGTCTCTCAGTGTGTTATAACCTCCGATATCATCCGGATGTGAATACACTTCTGTTGGCGTATTATCTCCTGGAATAGGAGCTATATAGTCATCCTATTCTGGGCCAGTGGTACAAAGTGCTTCTCTTGGTTGTCAACTGTATGAGTGTCAAATGCAATTGGTGGATTATAATGGGTTGCCAAATGTGAAAGTGATACTAAGGGCTTTAATGTAACAGCCTTGAAGTAGAATGCATGGAGGGCCATGGAGTTGAAGGTCTCATTTGAGTTCTTGACTGAGGTGAAGCTTGCCTCAAATATTGAATATGATGGTCAGTAAAACATTCCAGAAAACATTTGTGTAGTAGTCCATAAGCATGAGCAGTAAGTCTCTGACCAGAACTATAGGGACTTGTATAATAGGGTCCAGTGATATTTGTGAAACCTGTGTATATGGGTCATAAGTTATAATCATATTGCCAAGGGACAGCCTGATCATCCTGGAAGGACTGGTAAGATCTTCTGAAGTCTGGGTCTTGTGAATGAGTAAGGTCAGCTAAACAAGGTTCTTCCACTTAATCATATTCGTCCTCATCTGGGTCCTGATGTTTGACCATTAGTTGTGTTTGGCTATATGTAGGCCAAATAAAACATTGTCATTATCCTGTAGCTCTTCATCAGAACATTCAATATCGAAAAGCTTGCCAGGCAGGTATGGAGAGACCGTGCTAGATGACATCTGTGTCCACTTTAGCATTGAAGTACCTTATTTAAAGGTGAGAGAGGCCTGGTGTGTTTTTTTAGGGGGTTGGACCATCGTCAACAGTACCTTCATGGTTGTTCATGTTGGGATGAACATAGTACAAACTGCCACTAAAGTCGACGGTATCTTCAACAATGTCGTTGTTGATGTCCTTTACATTGTCATTGTGGATGTTGTGGACTTCATAGTTGTAATTGATAATATGTTTTTGCTGACAGTATTGATGGTGTCGTTGAAAACTGCTTTGCCAATGGTGTCATCAATGACGATGAGGATTTCTCCGATCACGCTGGTGTCTCCATCACTGATAAGGATTTCTTCGTAGTTGGTGTGTTCGTCAACAATGACTTCATCAGTGGTAATGCTGATGCTAGTTTTGTCCATGATGAAGAAATTGTCTTGGATTTGGAAGCTGACCCTTCAGAGGGTTTCTTTAGGGTAGATGGTTGAGTGGCTTAGAATAGATTATTTCTGACAGTACTCCAACATCAGAAGATATTTCACTGTGTCTCTTTCTTGGAGGTTTCTGTCTTCTTTCTTGGAGATTCCTATGAAGTTGAGGATCTTGAGTAAAAGAAAGGTCCTGAAGTGAGTTCAAAAGAAGGATTTTCGATGTTATGCAAATTACCTGATGATTTTGAGGTACTCTCATATTCTTCATGTTAGACATGTCAGCCTTAGAGTGGTCTTCCTCCAAACCTTTTGCCTTCTTCCCTCCTGCTTTGCTGAATTAGTTTTTGTTGAACCTTACCACTTATAAACAGTGCTATAGTGCTTGTGCTCACTCATTAAAACATGGTAAAATTGGCCTACAACTTATTGGCATATTTAATTTACTTATAAGTTCCTAGTAGAATGAAATGCTGGAGACCCGGGGCTCATAAATTAAATGGTACTAATGGGCGAACAGCACTTATCGTGCCACATCCTTTATTAGCTTCTTAAACATGTCCCAAGCCTGCCATTGCAGCCTGTAAGCAGTTTTAAACTGCCAATTCGACTTGTCAAACTAACCACTTTGTCATGCCTGATAGTCCCTTTTTAATACATATAAGTAACCTCAAAGGTAGGCCTTAAACAGCCCATAGGCCAGGGTGCGTTGAATTTAAAAGGTTGGAGATGTACTTCTATGTTTTACATGTCCTGGTAGTGAACAAACCACAAACTTGTTTTTCATTCCAGTAAGCACTTCCTCTTCAGTAGGATAACACTGTGTTACCTTATTGCATGTCATAAGTGAAATGCTAACTTTTGTTCGAGAGCTGGTAGAAATGCCATGTTTGGTGTCTGGTAAACTGTAATTTAAAATACTCTTTAATGGTAAAGTCAGAATTTAAATCACAGTTCTGAAAATGCCCCTTTTAGAAAGTTGGCAATTTCTTGCCTTAACAATTTGATGCCTACAGCCTGTTTCCTGGGTCACATGACTAGGGGCCAGATGTAGGACACCAAATACCGGTCGGTAACGGCCGATTTCGGCCGTTACCAACCGGTATTTGGTGTTTGGTGTTTGACATGTAGGGGGCCTTAGATTTACAGAATCGGTATATTTACCGATTCAGTAAATTTACAGATTCTGTAAAATACCGAATCTGTAAATTTACCGAATCGGTAAATCCAGATGTAGGTGGCACTTCAAACAGTGCCACAGGCCATTACCGATTCGTTATTTACCATGTAATACTATTGCATGGTAAATAACGAATTCCTGTGTACATGCACATCTGTGCATGTACACCTGTGCCATGTGGCACACATACATGCCCTAAGGGCATGTATGTGTGTCACATGGCACACAAGCCAAAATCAGGGGTGCAACAGGGTGTCAAAGTGACACCCTGTTCCCCTTGCAAAACCAGTAATTTTACTGAATCTGTATTTACCGATTCGGTAATTGACATTGATTCCTATGGGCCAGTAGGCCCATAGGAATCAATGGCAAATACCGAATCTGTAAATACCGATTCGGTAATTACCGAATCATACAGATTCGGTAAAAATTACCGAATTTTTACCTACAACTGATTTACTGAATCTAGAATACCGAATCGGTAAAATTCTGTATTCTAGAGTCGGTAAATCAGATTTACCTACATCTGGCCCTATATGTAGTAGGTACTTGGCCTTTGTGTATTCCTACCAGTCAACCAAACAATAGAGGGACTAGGTGTTGCCAGGATGGCCCATCTCAGGCAGCATGTGTGGGCAGGGCTGTGCACAGCCCCACTTGCGCTTCAAAGACTGTGCCTCAGTGCACACACAAAGAACTTCACATTGACTTATTGGATCTGCAGACGGACTGGGACCAGGGCAGAAAAGCAGGAAATTCCAGACATGTCTGTGGGGGGAAAACCCCAGACATTTTTTCCACTCCAAAGGGGAAACCAGGTATTAAAATGCAGCTCTCAGAACAACTGTTCAAGTCACTTCTGGACCAGCAGAAGGACTCTCAGCGGGCACTCTCAGAGGACTGCCCTGCTTCCTATGGCCTACTGTGTACTTTAATGGACTGCCCTGCTGCACCAAGAGGACTACCTTGTACCCTCAGAGACTGACGGCTTTCCTGCTAACCCAAACCCAAACCATGGGACTTCTGCCAAAAATTATTCCGGCAACTATGAGGAAACTGGGTCCCACCTGCTCATTGATCCTCCTAAGGTGCATCGCCGGTCGGCCTGACTTCGCAGCAGCTCCTGTTGCATTCTTCTCTGCAGCAGCAAATCCTGTTGAGCAACTCCTCTTCGGTATCCAGCCTTGTGGAGTGCTCATCGGCTACAGCCTGCAGGTTCATTCTGCGGGAGAATTTTGACTTCCATAAAAAGAGACTACGGCCCTGATTACAATGTCGGTCAGAGTTGCCCACAGCATAAGCTCCCATTGAGAAATGGGAGTTTGTAAATATCCCTGCTTCTTGGGGTGCCTGCCACACAGTGCAGCGATTTTCTGGGGGGGCACCACAGCCTTTCCATGTCGGGAAGCCCAACATGGAAGTATCTCATAAACCAACATCATAATCCAGACAGCAGAAACACCGTCCTTAATCGATTATGTGGAGCTTCCGACCGCCCATTGGAAGGTGTCGGTTGGACCCTCGAACTGCTGCCTCTGACTGCACGCATCCTAAAGTGGTTGGAGCAGCAGGAGATGCAGTTTGGATCGCAACCGACAAGCTGTTGGTTGCGTTCTGAACCGCATCTTAATGAGGCCCTAAATCCAAACGTAGAAATCTTCACCGAAACTTCATCCAGCGGCTCCCTGGGAATGACAGTTCCTCCACGAACACCACCAACTACCTTACCCCGCTGAACTGTACCTTATCAGATATTTTTCTTATACAGTTTTCTCTAAGTCAGAAGGTAAGGGGAGACCAGGCCAAAACCACTTCTTGTATCTGAACCTGTGCTCCATCGCAGTCAGACAAAACGTTCTACTGTGCCCCACTTTTTTTTGACTAGGGGACTGATTTATGAGAGCCCTGCGTCACTATTGCCCCAAGTGAAGTGGTCTTGCATTTCGATTTATGATGCCATGCAAAGCCACCTTGCGTGGCTTTGAGTAACCTTATAAATCATGAGTAAGGCGATGCAGTGGAAATTGCTGCATCGCCTTAGTCTGCCCCAGGTGGTGTTCCATAGGCATTGCAGTGGGTTTTTCCATGCAACACCTACAGAATTTGATGCTCCCCCCGATTTACAAGTGATGTACACCTAGGAAAGCACCAAATCCGTATGCATCCCAAGGTGAAGCACAATGAGGAGAAATGTGTTCATTTCTTCTCGTTCTTGTTCGGCCCATCTCTCTGCTCCCCTCCCCGGCCAAGGTCATCGAGAAAACCGTCAACAGACAGCTAACTTGATACCTCGAAGAAAACAGAATCCTGGACTCTTCCCAGTAAGGGTTCCGCAGCAACCACAGCACCGAGACTGCCCTCATCGCCGCCACCGACGACATCAGGACCCTGCTGGACAACGGCGAGACCGCAGCACTTATTCTCCTAGACCTCTCTGCCGCCTTCGACACCGTCTGCCACCGCACACTACGAGCACTCCTCCACACCGCAGGGATCTGAGACAAGGCTCTGGATTGGACAACCTCCTTCCTCTCCGGCAGAAGCCAGAGCGTCCGTCTCCCCCATTCCGTTCCAAAGCCTCCGAGATCATTGGCGGCGTACCCCAGGGATCCTCCCTCAGCCCAACGCTGTTCAACATTTACATGGCCCCGCTCGCACACGTAGCCCAACAGCACAACCTCAACATAATCTCCTATGCTGACGCCACTCAGCTGATCCTCTCCCTCACCAAGGACCCCATCACCGCCAAAGCCAACCTCCACGAAGGAATGAAGGCCATCGCCGACTGGATGAAGACCAACCATCTGAAGCTGATCTTGGACAAGACCGAGGTCCTCATCCTCGGCTTCAACCCTTCAGCCTGGGATGACTCCTGGCGGCCGACAGCACTGGGGGTAGCCCCGACACCCACCGACCACGCACGCAACCTGGGAATCATCCTCAACTCAACGCTCTCAATGACCAAGCAAGTCAACGCCGTCTCCTCCTCCTGCTTTAACACCCTCCGTATGCTCCTCAAGATCTACAGATGGATATAAGAAAGACAGTCACCCAGGCCCTCGTCAGCAGCAGACTCGACTACGGAAATACCCTCTACGCCGGAGCCCCGACCAAGCTCATCAAACAACTACAACGCATCCAAAATGCCTCGGCAACACTGATCCTCAAAGTACCACGCCACGGCCACATCACCCCCCACCTGAGAAACTTGCACTGGCTCCCCGTCAACAAGAGGATATCATTCAAGCTCCTCACCCACGCACACCAAGCACTCCACAAGACTGGCCCAGCCTACCTCAACAGACGTCTCTCCTTCTACATCCCCAACCGCCAGCTACGCTCCGCTGACCTCTCACTCGCCACCATCACGCGCATCCAAAGAACAACCACCGGTGGGAGATCCTTCCCCCACCTGGCCACCAAGACATGGAACACCCTCCCACTGAGCCTACGACAGACCCAAGACCTGCTGACCTTCAGGAGGATACTCAAGACCTGGCTGTTTGATCAGTAGTGGCCCCACACCCCCAGCGCCTTGAGGCCCTTGCGGGTATGTAGTGCGCTTTACAAATGATTGATTGATTGATGATTGATTGGTTCTTTCCTCTTTCTATGTGTGCTGCATTATGCAGCACACATAGAAATAACAAAAAGTCGCTTAGGATTCTTTTTCTGCAGGAAGGGCCCCCTCTCTGTACAAAAACAATCCTGCATGCAACTGAGGCACCTTTGCACCATGGTGCAAGGGTGCCTACTTTGGCACTAGGCTGCTGAAAAGGTGCCAGCGCAGGGAGAAAGGACATGAATGCACTGTACAGTCCAGTCCTGCCCTTTCATTTTGAAGTAGGGTAGCGTAGCAAGGGGTCTTGCTGTGCTGTCCTATGCCAAAATCTCAATAATAAAACCCTAGATGTCTACTGATGGGATGATCTTTAGGCGCTATTTTACACTTTAAAAATGTATATCCCTGGTTCTGCTGATTGGATTTTTGTAATTTTAGTGTCAAATAGTTTATTCAAATGTACTCTTATTTTTTTAGATTAGTGTGAGATATTTTTGTGTTGTGTTTTCACTTTTTTACTGTCTACGTGCTGCATAAATACTTTACTTATTGCCTCCAAGTTAAGCCCACTGGCGTAACGAAAAGTGAGGAGGCCTTCCTGCACGGTACTTAGAGGGGCCCCCTCCGGGCTCAATCAGGAGCTCTCCCGGCCAGAGTTTAGTGCCGAGGGGGCCCCCTGGAGCTAGGGGTCCCCCGCACGCGTGGGCTGCAGGGGCCTGTGTTACGCCCCTGGTTAAGCCTGACTGCTTTTGTATCAGACTACCCAGGTTAATTTAGTTACTTCTTGAGGTTCACCCTGAGAAGGATTGCAGTTGCTGCTTGAATAGGGATTCACCACCCTTAACCAACAACCCAATTTCTCACACTTCCTGTAATGTATATGGTTTCTCCAGATTTGATCTTCTGAAACAATAAAAGAAGTCCACCCTGACAACCTTTGTGGAAAAAGTATGGTACATCTTATAGTTTTTTGCCTCATGTTCAGTGTATAAGCATTACATGCAGGTCTTGAGGGGGTCTTCTGAATAAAGGGGGTCATTATGATGGTGGAAGACCTGCCACTGCCAGCCTTGCAGTGGCGGGCCTTCCACCATCGGACCGCGATTTTCCCCTGCCACATTGCTATGGCGGGGGAATCCAGACTGCGACCATGGCGGATGCAAAGACCATCCGCCACAGAACCGCCACAGGCAATTGCTCCGATTGCCTGGCGGAGGGGTATGCATCCATAAAATGGTGGCGTGTCTAGCAGGCACCTTCCGCCAAATTAGGATGCTGGTTTCAGCCAGCCTTTCCATGCTGGGTAAACCGCCATTGAAAGGCTAGTGGGGATTGGTTTTGGGGGCCCATTGCGGGCCCCCCTTGTGTCTGGGGGTGGTGTTTGTGCACTGGGAGTACCCATGGTACCCCTCTACATTTCACTGCACCAAGTGGTAGGCACATTGTGGTGCCTGCCACGTAGTGCAGTGAAATGCACAACATGCATTTTTACATTAACATTTTACTTTAACATTGCGGCGGGTGCTGCTGACTGCAGCACCCGCCGCAATGTTAAAGTGCGGTCGCATTCTAATTGGGTGTGCGGGACCACTGCATGCATGGCGTGCAGTCCGGATTACTACCACGATGGTGGGCGGACTCAGGTCCGCCCGCCATCGTAATGACCCCCTTAGTCTTTTCCTGCCATAAAAGATCTACATGGTCTAAAAAATCTTTAAAGCAAGATTCAGCCAATGGAGATCAAAAAGAATGGACTTTCCCTCAGAAGTTCAGAAAAAAGTCAGAAAGAATTTCTACTTATCTGACTGACTGACCAGATCCCAAATGGACTCCCTTCACACATGATGTCGTCGGTTTCGGCTAGTCACATGACTGTATCACTAACCAATAGACACACGAGCACAAACCGAATTTTGAAAGGCACGGAGAACGCCGGTTTTGTTTGAATGCTTCGGGAACTGATCGAGTCTGAAGAGTAGAACAGGACTCTCAAGGTTAGTTGTAACGTAATTTGGGATGGAGGAGTTTCGTTATATAGACACGTTCATAGCAGTGTTTCTATGAAGTGTTGATATATCTCTTAATTATTATTTTTTCGCAGCTTGTCAGTTTGCTACAGCAGACGGCATGTAAGTGTTTTTTGCGAGTTTTTCGACCTACGCATTGTTTTCTTTGAACCTTGAGGGATATAAGGACCTAAGGTGACCCGGTAAAAATCACTAACGCACTAACACCCGACACACCACTAGTGTTGACATTTGAACCATGGATCAACTCACTGGCTTTCACAGACACCTGACACTGTTAATATTTATTTATAAGAAACAGTATACATTATGTGTTTATGTTTATTCTAGTACTGTTCCCTGATGAAGGGCGTACCATATGCCCGAAATGCATTGGATTGGATTTTGCTTCAGTAATGCCGATGTAAAGATGTCTATAATTTGAATGAAATTTCGAAGTCCAAGAAGAATTGGAATAAAAACGTTATAAGTCATAATATGACCCAGTGTGGAATCCTCATTTTTCAATAGAGGAATTTGAGTGTGCCTATAGGGATGCGACTAACGCACTGTTAGAAGCACATCCTTGAACCATGTCAAAGTTGTCTGCCTATGTTTAAAATTGCATTGATCTCTATGTACACTGGGGGATTCCCAGCTCGACAACGGGGATGATTCAAGCATGTGAATCCATGAAAGAGCAAATATTGGAGAACCACTGTCCTTTTCAGTTCAAAGATAAGTTTATTAGAATAAAGAATAACATTATTGTACAAAATGTAAGAACAAAGAAAGTAAAAGAGTTACATACAATGTGTCAGTTGGAAGAGATAAGCGCAAAGTGCGTAAAACAATCAATCAAATATATCATATATACAAGATAACGATCGCCAAAGTTACATTGGTTCTGTAGAGAGTTATAATATATAATGGAATATAAATATAGACTATATATTAACAATATGAAGGAAGTCATGGAGTTTTAGTAACTTCTTGTTGTAGAGGAGTAGAGAGCACAGAGCACCTAGCATTAGTATCAAGGAATAGTGTAACTGGTGCCCACAAATGTAAACGTTTGGAAGCCATTTGTATCGGGTACACAAATGTCGTGTCTAGCCTATGATGATAGCAAACAGCATACCACCATGCTTGATATGAGAGTTTAGTGAAATCTTTCCAATTCTTAGTTATTTGTTGGAAGGCCACTGCTAGTAACAGGTCAATTATTTTTACGTTGATGTCACAATCTTCCCAAATAGGAGACAAGCTACCTAAAAAGACATGTGAAACTGAGAAGAGATGACTGGATTGAAAAATCGAATTAAGTTGTGACCATACCCTTTCCCAAAAAACCCGGACAAACTTGCATGTAAAAAGCAAATGAAATAAGTCAGAATGTGGTAGTGAACAAGACCAGCAATTATCAGAAAAATTGGAATGTCTTGCATTGACGGTGAATGGAGATAATAGGAGCCTATTGTAAATGAAGAATAGTGTCCATGTAGTGTTTGCGGCCCTAGAAGACTTCCTGAGTTTAAGCCATATTCTATCCCAGAAGTCCACAGGCCAGGAAACCTCAAGCTCTTTCTCCCAATATAATTCTACCTTAGTTTTGTCTCTTGGAATAAGAGAGCTATGTAAAAGTTTATATATGTTGGAAGCTCTGGATCAATGAATCAGGAGGATTCGCAGTTTATCCGTATGATCAGATTCAGGGGGGAGGTTATGCTGGAATGCTGTGTGCTGTAGCCGAGCAGATTGGATTGCTTGTGTTAGGAGAAAATATTTGGGGCGGAAAGTTGAAGGGAAACCAAAAACGGTGCTGGCGTGTGCAAAGGATATATTTACATCTTGACTATATAATTGGTTCACCCAAATCAACCCTCGTTGTCTCCAAGATTGCCAAAATAAAGGCTTAATATTTATTAAAATGTATATGTTGTACCATATAGGAAAATTTAGAAAGGATGTCAAGGGGGCCAGTGGAATAATCTTGGAAGTATGTTTAAATATGGGAGTGGAAACAGATTGCGGCTTGCGTGTGATATTCTTGGAATGAGAAGGGGAAAATAAAAGATCGCTCAAGTGTAGTCCAAAGAGAACAATTTATGGAAGGATCCAAGAGCCAACACGATTATTGATTTAGTATGAAGGACTTATGGTAGATAGGAAATTCAGGGAAATTTGCCCCACCCTCCGATTTTGGGCGAATCAATTTTTGGATGAACATACGTGATTTTTTGTTCCCCCATAGAAAAGAAGACAAGATGGAATTGAGTTTTTTAAAATACTTGAGAGGAATCGACAGTGGGATATTAGAAATTGTATATTGGACTATGGGAGAAAGCATCATTTTTATAGTCTCGAAACGTCCCCACCAGGACAAATATAGAGGATGCGATTTTGTTGTTAAAGAGGATAATCTCTGTATGCAATTGTCCATGCAACGTGATACTGTTCCTGAAATGGATGAAGTAAAGTGTAGTCCTAAGTATTTAATGAATTGGGCACTCCATGCGATACCCGAAATAGTAAAGTCAGCCTTAAAAGTATATTTTGTTAAGGGTAATATCTCACATTTGTCTTTATTCAATTTATATCCAGATACATACGTAAAAGAGTCTACCTCTTCTAAAAAAGCAGGGAGAGAGACTTGAGGCTGCGAAAGAAATAAAATCACATCATCAGCATAAGCTGCCATTTTAATACTGGTCTCCTTAAAAGTGAAGCCGTGAATGTTGCTGTTTTGACGAATCCTCAGCAAAAAAGGTTCTAAGGCGAGGTTAAAAAGAAATGGAGAGAGTGGGCATCCTTGTCTAACTTTCCTACCAAGGTTAAAATAGGAGGAGATACCACAATTCTCTGTTACAGCTGCTCTAGGATTAGAATACAAATAGAGATTAAAGCAATCATTTTTGGACCAAAGCCAAACCACTGAAGTGTACGAAAAAGATAGGGCCATTCGACTCTGTCGAATGTTTTTTCTGCATCCAAGGCTATGGCTGCCAAGGGATGAGAAATATGTGAGACTTTGGAGAGAATATCAAAAAATAAACGAGTGTTGTCTGTAATGAGCCTTCCCTTAACAAAGCCGGATTGCTCTGTTTCCAGCAAATCAGGCATCTGAGATTCTAAACGTAATGCTAGAGCTTTTGAAAAGATCTTATAGTCTATGTTGACCAGGGAGATAGGTCGATAATTTTTACAGTGTTGAGGGTCTTTACCATCCTTAGGTATGAGACAAATAAGAGCATCGGAAAAAGAGCCAGTAGACTCTCCAGATTGCAAAAAGGTATGTATAAGGGTGTGCAATTTGGGAATCAGTAGATGTGCAAAATGAATAAAGAATTCTACAGTGAAGCCATCTGAGCCAGGGGCCTTATCTTTTTTGAGTATTTTTAAAGCAGTCTGAAGTTCTTTCTGCGTAAGGTCTGAATCTAAAAGGGTCAAATCTGGGCGTGTATCAGGGGAGCGAAGTATTTTAGAGAGAAATTGAGAGATAGAATGGTCAGAAGTAAGGGTCTCAGATGTATATAGTGATTTATAGAAGTGAAGAAATTCATTCAAGATCTCTTTGTCTTTAAATTTCAGTGAATTATATGTGCCAAAAATAGAATCTATATTGAATCACAGGGGCATGATCTGATATTAGTATGGAACCAATATCCGCCGCAGTTAGTGATTGAGAAATGTTATGAGACACAAAGATATAGGGGCAGATTTATGAGGCACTTGCGCCACGTTTACGCCGCTGTTGCGTCACGCAAGGTGGCGTAAACGTGGCGCATCCCTACGAACGATTTACAACGTGACGCATCTAGGCAGATGCGTCACGTTGTAAAGCCCTGCGCCGCTTGTGGGCGTTCCGGCGCAGGGTGGGCGTTCCGGGGCAGGTGCGCCTCGCAAAAGTGGCTGAGTGAAATCTATAAGATTTCACTCAGTCACTTTCAGGCCAATGCTGCGTGAAAAGCCTGCGCCTGCTTGAAGCAGGCGTAGGTCTTGACGCAGCATTGTGGAGATGGGGCACCCCCGAGCCTTGCTGGAGCTGCGTCGCGCTTGCGACGCAACTCCAGCAATGCGTCACCTTTACGGCACAGATGCGTCACGCATCTGTGCTGTTTTTGCCCCATGGTGCGCCGCATCATAAATGCGGCGCACCATGGGTGGCAGAGCTGTGGCGCACTGTGGCGCATGTTAACTGGCGCATCCCTGGGGATGCGCCAGTTAACATAAATCTGCCCCATAGTCTAGGCGGGGCTGAGCATGATGAGCTGGTGAGTAAAAGGAATATTCTCTCAAGGTGGGTTTGCAGAGTCTCCAAGCATCTATGAGTTTGTGTTGTTTTATAGTTTGTGTAAATAGTTTATGAGATTTATGAGGTTCAAAGGGAGATGATGAGTTCCGATCTAAAAAAAGGGTCCAAAATTTCTTTGCAGTCTCCTGCAAGAATAAAGTTGTGATCGTAATATTGCGTGATTTGTTGGGCCAGGGAAACCCAGAAAGAGGGATCACCAACTGTGGGTGCGTAAATATTCAATAAAGAGACTGGAACATTATCCACTACAAATTTAACCAACACCCATCTACCTATTTGGTCTGTACAATGTGATAGTACCTTAACTGAAAGGGATTTGCGAAAAAGAATAAGGACTCCATTGCGTTTGCCATCACCCGGGGAGAAGAAAACATCACCCACCCAACCTCTTTTAAATTTTGCAGATTCTTCATCTGTCAAATGAGATTCTTGTATACATGCAATGTCCGCTCCCAATTTAGCCAAATGGGTCAAAACTCTCTGTCATTTAATAGGTGAATGTAAACCTCTGAAATTCCACGAAATAATTTTTAAAGGCATAGATTAGAACTGAGAATATACGAAAAATTCTGATGAAAACAACATCTTGAGCTATATAAGCTATACTTGACAACAAACCAACTGTACATAAACTGAAATATTTGAAATAGAAAAACAAAGTAAGAATAAGAAGAAAAGGGAATACAGCAAATAAACAACCTTTGAAGAGGAGAAGAAAGATGTGGAGAAAAGAGAAGCAATGAGAAAAATATAGATTGAGATAAAGCAGTCAGAAGAAAAGAAGGACAGAAAGAGAGAAAAGTGGTACAAAAAAGAGACAGGGATCAAGAAAATATCACAGAGGGCTGGAAAAGAGACTCTTAAAATTAACTTCGTGCCACAAAGGAGCACCCTCAAAAGTATATAATGACCAATCCAGGTAGTTATTTGAGAAAAACACACATAATCAATATAACATGCATTGCTTAGGTAATCACCATTGAAACACCATAGGGAGGAAATGTAGAAAGCATAATCTCTTCTCATTAAAAAATGAAATATGCTAGAATAAAAGTTCAGTCAAAATTTCGAGGAACACACATCTTCTATGGTGAAGTGTGAAACTGTTTACTTCAAAAATGTCCAAAAGCACTGATAAGAGGCACAAATTAAAAGAGCATGTGAAGAGAGATGCTCTGTTGTTCAGCACTCAACTCCCATAATATTAGATGACAAGGCAGCACACTAAGGAGGAGCGTCGTAGCGTTGGAGCATAAAATGACTGGCGGATGCTCAGCCGGGCTGTGCTGTACTTCGCTTGCGAATTGAGAGCGTTTACATATCACTTAACGTTGTGGAAGTACCTGAGGTAGCATGGGGGAACATCAGAATCGACCTCTGACAGGAAGCGAGCTGCTAGGAGAAAACTCCGTCAGCGGCCGAAGAAACCACAAAATGGCAGACGCAAACTCATCGGAGCTGCGCTGCGATTCACTCACGAACCGCTTTGCCGGCAGACGTCGAAAAGCTGCAAAAACGGACTCCCTCAGCTCCAGATATACTTGCACAGCATATCCTCTGTCTTACATGTGCTGCGTGTATAAAAACACCACGTTCGCTCCGCTTTCACTCCCGTCGCCCCAGGAGAGTCACGGAGGAGCCGTCATTTCCTTTGGGCGCTAGCCACGCCCCCCCTGTATAAAAACACCGCGTTCGCTCCGCTTTCACTCCCGTCGCCCCAGGATAGTCACGGAGGAGCCACCATTTCCTTTGGGTGCTAGCCACGCCCCCCCAAGAATCACTGTCCTGATCATAAACTAACTCCCTTGTCCTTATCCCTCCTAGACTCAAATGTCAAAAGACCCAATCCCGTGCATTCTCTGGCAACGCTCCTACAATTTGGAACTCTCTCACCAAAGATCTTCGCTGCAACCCCTCTTACTAATTTTCTACTGTTGTAAGTAGAATAATCTAATTTGAGAAAAATCAAGTATATGTCAATGGAATATTGTTCTTGAAGAAAAGGGATTATGGAAACAATTTTATTTTTTGACAAACAAAGGTGTCCCTACAACCGTTTTTTGTTGAATCAATTGAACAAGCATCACTGGGGTAACCGCCAGGGTTACATTAGGACTACCCATGTTTATCAAGCTTATACACAAGTTTCATTTTGCTTCAGGTCACAATTAAGCCTCTCAGGTCAAGCTCAATTGTCAGGGCTCTGCTATAATGTGCTTAGATACCCACATAGATCTGTAGATAGCACTTTTACATCCACCATTCCACTATAAGCTTGGATGTTTTTGCTAAAGAAGGAACCAATAAAAAAACACAGTGAAATATTAAGATATCAAACAAGATTGATGCCTACCAATTGGACAATAATGTCGATGCCCTCTCTTTTCCAACAAGTCTATCGTAGTGAAGCACTTTTTCTACATCTCGAGAATGAGAATCCCTGGTTCTCATCACCTGCAGATCCATCCATGACCTAGTCACCAATCAGGAATCACTGAAGCCCACTTCCCCGCTAGTTCGGCTAATTTGAAATCTTTGGTACCTCTCAGACAATATCACAAATACAAGGGATGGAAACTCGTTCACACATCGTGTGCCAGAAATATCCTCGTTTCACCCCTTCTGCGTCAATGGGAAAGGCGTGGATGCATTAGGGCCCGCTTGGGCTCCAAAAGATGACCTGATGCCTCTTAGGCCCTGTCACTTCCTCGTCACTGCCGTCTACAGGTGACCTCTGCTCAGATCATCTCCCTGTGTGTTCTTCCAGTGCGGATGCAGACGACATTCAGCTCCACTTGCAAACTGGGAAGGAGCAAAACATAGCGCGATATTTATTCTTCTATATTATATCCTGTTGTAGATTCACTTTAGTGCATGTATTCCTTATGAATCCTACAAAAGTTGCCCATACGAGAAGTCCTACAAGAGTAAGTTTTTAAAAGTTTGAAACGTACTTTTGTCTATAAGCTTCAGGAAAAAGTGCACCCACATAGAAAGAGGGACTGTTTATTAAAAATGAAAAAATCTATAATTAACCCCTTGGCCGCGGCAGTAATTCCGCCACGGCGCTGGGGGAGGCGGGCCGCGCGGCGCCGCCATGCTCGTGACGGAACCACTCCGTCACGAGCCACGGGCGCGCTGTGCTTGTGACGGAGTGGTTCCGTCACGGCCCCGCCTGCTTAATAGACCGCGCCGCGCAGGCGCGAAATTGATGCTGCGCAGGTGCGGCGGCCGGGCCGTGACGGAACCGCTCTGTCACAAGCACAGCGCGCCCGTGGCTGGTGACGGAGTGGTTCCGTCACCAGCATGGATGTGGTTAAGTGGTCAAGAAAGCTTGGGAAGTTAGCCTATCACCAACATATGAAATTAAAATAATTGTGAAGGAGTTCAGAGCTGTGCCCCTCCAAGGAAAAGAAACATGTCATGTCAAAATGAATTTCCTGGTAACATATCTATCAGCGTGAAATAACCTGACAATATTTCAGTAACAACGAACAGCAGCGAACAGCCAGACTGCTAACAACATTCAACCGGAACATCAGAATAAGTCAGAGGTTCTCGAAAAAGCGCAGCTATTGTCCAAGCTAAGAAATTCAATTTACAACACTTCAAAAAAACTATTAGCTTTTTTTTTTAGATTCGGTGACTGTGCTCGCACATGAAAAGACATCTGGAGCTCCCAGACGGATCGACAGATGAAAAGAGCTTCTCTCGCCCGAGAACCATTACCACTTCATAATGGAAATGGAAAAAAACCGAAAATAAGCTGTTCCATCAATGAGAAACAGACAGCCTTAATGTGTGACAACCTGAAGGTGGTACCCTAGGCCAGGCCCGTCCGACAAAAACGGATAATAAAAGAGCTGATGTGGGAGCTTGGAGAGGGCCAGGATTGTGACAAGCTCTGAAGATTGATAAAAGGGAAATGACTGGGTTCTGTGGTCAGAAAACGTATTCATGCTGAGGGCAGCTTATGGGAACGCTCTTTACAGGCCGTCCAAACGTGTGGCATTTATAGGGCGGCTCGAAAAGACCCTGACTCTCTTTCCTCATACCAGTGTTTTGCACAGGTTTTTGCCTCCAACTTTTCGATGGTGGAAAAAACACTCAGGGCCACATGTACGACCGTTTTTATCAGTCGCAAACAGAGATACAACCACTATTAAGGGCGGTAGCATGTATCGACCATATTTTGCTAGTCTGTAACCTGTTACCAACTCCCAAAATAGGGTTTGAGTGTCTCTATAAGGAACAGCATCCCTTCCTACAGAGAATGCGGTCGCAAAACAATCGATTATTTTTTGTTTTTGAAACGCACCCCATTTTCCTCAATGGTAAACGAGCTGGATTTAAAAAAAACAAGTTGGTTTATTTAAAAAGCAAACACAGACATGGGGCCACCATTCCCTTGTTATTGCCCATTCCCAATGGGTCGCAAATTGCGACCAGCCTCATGAATATTGATGACTCAGCAGGTCAATTGCTTCCCCATTGGGAATTGCTAAATGTGTCTCAGACACATTAGTGTATTTGTTTTTATGACTCACAAATTGCGAGTCGCAAAATAAGTTGTAACCCCTTCGCTACGTTTGTCGGCCGACGGCCGTCGCAAGCACTACCTCCGTTGTGCTGCGCACGACCGTTGGCCGACGCGGCCCCGTCCACTCCGCTAAACCGCCGCCGCGGTTAAGCAGGTAAACCCTGTGGCCCTGTAAGTTGTAAACAACAGTGCAATAATAATGCATGCCAGTCACAAGCAATATTCACTCGCCAGGGTGGCTTAGTGAGTTCATACTTTCTGCTGTCAAAAGCAGAAACCTGTAAGGCAGACTCAGCATTTCATCCTTCTGTTTTCTGTAAACTGAAAATGAATAAATCGAGCAATAGTGGCATCTGTTATTTACAGTGCTCCTAATTAGAATAACAATCGATCCGTATAATTTAAACTAATATTTGAATAGTGCACATAACACCCCCAATCGTGAATGCAAATGTTATTTACTCAATCGGAAGAGGTGTGGCGACGCGGCTAGGGCGACTAACTCCTGAATCTGGCGATCATGGTTCGATCCCCGGCACCGGCGGCAGATTAGCCCAGCACCATGTGACTCTGGGCAATAGCTTGCTTAATCTTCCCGACAGCCCCCAGCGCCTAGAGACCCTTACGGGTGATTCTGTCCTTTACAAATGGATTATTATTATTCACAATGGACCTCCGCGCCGCTTTCGATTTAGTCCCTAGGGCTAGACTATGGGAGGTGCTGTCTGACTTGGGCGTCCCGAAAGATATCCTTCACATCCTAGTCAGGCTGCATTCAAACAACTATGCCCGAGTCAGATATGGAAAGGGAGGTAAGCTGACTGATAGATTCCCAGTTCTCAGAGGGGTGAGGCAGGGCTGTGTACTGGCCCGACCCTGTTTTGCTTATTTGTGAACGGGGTGATAGAGTACCTGAACAGGATCAGTAACACCGATGCTCCAAAATTGAATGGCAGCAGTGTGCCAGCAATTATGTTTGCAGATGACACCCTGCTGCTGTCAAAAACATCAATGGGGCTTCAAAGGGTCCTGAACGGGTTCTTGGGGTTTTGCAATGAGAGAGGTCTAGAAATAAACCCAACTAAGACCAAATTCATGATCCTCAGCCCCAAACCCAAAAGTTGCCCAAACCCTCGTCTGGGATCTACAACTCTAGAGAGAGTCCAATCAATAGAATACCTTGGTATAACACTCAACCAGGATATGACCTGGTTGCCACGCAAAATTAAAGCAACATCTAAACTGGTCCAGCGGGCAGGTGCCATTACAAGAATTGCAAAAAAATCATCTTTACGTCCATTGACACCTGCCATCCATATCTATAAACCACAAGCCAGGGGGGGAATTATCTATGGGGGTGAGTTATGGGGACATACATCTTTACACACGGTCCAGGTTGCAGAAAACAATTTTATTAGACAATTGGCTGCTCTCCCACCGAGTACCCCACTACTCCCCCTAAGAATGGATCTGGCTCTACGACCTATTTCGGAGGAATTGGGCTTAAAACCTCTGGCCTATTGGAGGCGTCTGTGGAGCAGTGAGGACCTGGTACACTATAAAAATGAACTGCAGGAACTACTTAGATCAACCTATGCCACTAAAATTCCGTGGATAAAGTACATCAGGGATATGTGCTTCCATCTTGGAGTCCCAGAACTATGGTCCAACCCGGAAGCAGCGTCTGTAAGGGTTTCTAGGAAAGAACTCTCAAATTTATTCTACAGCGCTATGCTCCAGAAAACTATGACCTCACTCCGGGAAGGATCATTATCTGACTCATTTATTAAAATAAAAGACTCTTACAGCCCTGAATATGTACTGGACAGTATGACACCTGTGTCTGTCCGGAAGATTTATATGCAATGGAGGTACGGTTGTCTCCCACTTAGATCCCTTACTAAATCTTGGGAAGGTAATTTGGAATCAGGGGCATGTCCTGCGTGCAATTACAAACTGGAAAGTGACCTTCATGTGGCCTTGTTCTGCAGAGCCTACAACAGAATTAGGAGGTACTGGTTGGTCCCTTACCTAAGGAATTTGGGCTTTAGAACTTTTGCCCCCGCCTATAGAGTCCTTAAGACAGATCTAGCACCCCCTACTGTGTTTGTAATGGCAAAATTCTTGACAGCAATGTGGCGAACACGTGCATTGATTATTCGGAATACTAAAGCTGTATGAAATATTTCTATTTTCCCTCTCTTTCCCCTTTTTGTAATATAAATGTTTTTTAGTAATTAGTTTTAATCATGAGTCTTTCTGTATAAGCCCAAATGTTTTTATGATGGAAATTACTTGTATATTTGTATATCTTTTATGGTCTTTTATGACCGAAATAAAGATTACTGAATTGAATTGAATTATTCACAATTTACATAGCGATTTTTCTTTAAAAGAATAAAATTATTTTATTTAAAAAAATGTAAACTTTCCATTGTTGAAAAGTCCAAAGCAATAGTAATATGCAGAAAAATAAAATATGGTGGACCAAATAACTGCATCCACGAATACAAGGAAGCTCTAATGGGCGAAAATAATTGCCTATTTTTGTAACAAAATCAAACCACAATCTGAAGCGCTCTATAAATGAAGCAATGGGACTAATCAGAAAGCGCCTTCAGCCCCCGAAGTAGTAGGAAAGCGCTATATAAAGTGCTCTATAAATACCAATAGACTGGAACATTTGGGCCCGGATTTACAAACCTGCAGCGCAGCACCCAAAGAGAAGGCGAGAGTGGGACAATACCATATCTACAGAGATAATGACACTACCCTTCTCTCGCCCTAGCACTGGGGCACAATCAGGCTGACGAGCAGGATTAGTTACTTACCTGTAATCCTAGTTCTCTTCCAGGGGTATCCTCATCAAAGTCATAAGCATTAGAATATTCCCGCCCATGTGCGGGACCCCGGAAACACTATATTATATGTGCCCCACATATACATATACTCATATATATATAAATACATATATATATAACATGCAATAGCAGCCAGTAGAAAACAGAGCTGAAATATGCTGTGTAGAATTTCCACCATACATGTAATAATAAGCATTAGAAACATGAGATAAAACAACAAAAAGTTTGTTTTAGAAATTGTTTTAATGCTCAGAAAACAGCAGAAATTCTCATAACTCACTGGAAGCATAGAAAGCTCCCAGGCTGCATTGCAAACACACAGTCTAAAAAGACTGAAAAGCTAACCTGTAGCTGCATAGCAATAAACTGACACCGTGCCTTTAAGGCACTCATGACCCCCAGTATCCCATCATGCCTCAGGGGTGACAGTTAGGTCAGTTGTTCTTTTCGGAGACTGAAAATAAACCCAATAACAAATAGGTTAACAATATCTCCTTATTAAAAGAATGTCCTTTGCCCGGGGAGGCGGGAGGGTTGCTTATGACTTTGATGAGGATACCCCTGGAAGAGAACTAGGATTACAGGTAAGTAACTAATCCTTCTCTTCCAGGGGATCCTCATCAATAGTCATAAGCATTAGAATAGAATAGCGAGCCTCACCTCATCTCCCTGCGGGCAAAGGAGTAACAATACAGTAATAAACCATATTAAGCTTAGTAAATACTAGGCTTGTACCGGCCGTAGGCTACCCAAATAGATTCCTCAAAGAGGCTTGTCCTACTTGAGTATCGGCCCTGGAATCAGAATCGAGACAGTAATGTCTCATAAATGTATGAACTGATTTCCAAGTCGCAGCCTTGCATATCTCCGACATTGGAATGTCGTGCAAAAAGGCTACTGTAGCGGCCTTCCCTCTGGTGGAATGCGCTTTGGGTGACTGCAACAAAGGCTTGCCTGCCAGCTGATAAGCCAACTTAATGCAAGAGACAATCCATCTTGCGATGGACCTCTTGGCCGCCGGAAAACCTGTTCGCATTGAACCATAGTTCACAAACAGTTGATCCGTTTTCCTAATCCCTTTGGTCCTTTCCAAATAAAACTTGAGCACTCTTTTAAGATCTAAAGAGTGAAGTGACCGCTCGGCTGGGGTCGTAGGATTTGGAAAAAACGAAGGGAGGGAAATAGTCTGATTTATATGAAAATCAGAAATGACTTTAGGCAGGAAAGTCGGATGAGCCCTTAGGACTACCCTGTTATGATGAAAAACAGTGTATGGTTCTTTCGCGCAGAGAGCTTGAATCTCGCTGACTCTGCGAGCAGAGGTGATAGCCACCAAAAAGGCCGCCTTCCAAGAGAGATGTTGTAAAGAGGCCTTGTGGATGGGCTCAAAAGGTGGTGACATTAACCTGGATAGCACCAGGTTTAATTCCCATGGAGGAGAAGGATTTCGCACAGGGGGATACACTTTCTTCAACCCCTGGAGGAAGTCCTTAACCACTGGAACTTGGAAAAAAGAAACCTGCTCAGGTGACTTTCTGTATGCTACTATGGCTGACAAATGCACCCTAATAGAAGCGTAATTTAAACCTGCAGTCGCTAGGGAAAGGAGGTACGGCAGAATGACATCCTCCTGTCCTGTAGTAGGATCAAGGTGATGATCTCTACACCATAAGAAAAACCTCTTCCACTTGAACGCATAAGACGCTCTCGTGGAAGGTCTCTTAGCCTCCTTCAAAATGTTCATGCACTCAGGAGGCAAGTTTAAATGTCCGTATTGCAGGACCTCAGGAGCCATGCTGTTAGGTTCAGTGAAGGGAGGTTGGGGTGCATTATCCTCCCGTTCATCTTGCTCAACAGGTCCGGCCTGCAAGGAAGTCGTCTGTGTGGACACACAGACAGATGTAGAAGATCCGGGTACCACCACTGCCGTGGCCAATCCGGAGCTATCAGTATCATGTCCATGCTCGACCTGCAGAGCTTGGAGACTACCCTCGGAATCAGAGCCAAGGGAGGAAACGCGTAAGCGAATGTCCCTGACCAGTCCATCAGTAGAGCATTCCCCTGAGTCCCTGGCCGGTGGAACCTGGACGCGAAGGCGTGGCATTTGGAGTTTTCGTCGTCCGCAAACAAATCTATTGATGGACGACCCCAGCAGCGAAAAAGCTCTTCCACGACGTCGTCGTGTAGCACCCAGTCTAGCTGATCTTCGAAGTGTCTGCTGAGTGCGTCTGCTTTTCCGTTCAACTCGCCTGGAAGGTGCACAGCCACTACCGTGAGTCCCCGAGAGAGGAGCCAGAACCAAATTGCCTGAGCCTCTCGAGACAGAGGGCGAGACCTTGTGCCTCCTTGCTTGTTCAGATAGAACATGGTGGTCGTATTGTCCGTCTGAACTAGGATTGAGCTGGTCTCTATCGCTGGGAAAAAAGCTTTGAGAGCCAGGAATACCGCTCTGAGCTCCAGCATATTGATGTGATACGTCTGCTCCTGCGCAGACCACTGGCCTTGAATTTGAAGCGGACCCATGTGCGCTCCCCAACCTTGTAGAGAGGCATCTGTCACTATCGATTGGATCGGAAGAGGCTGGTGAAAACGAACCCCCACCAACAAATTCTTTCTTTTTGTCCACCATTTGATGGAGTCTTTCGTCGCATGGGAGAGCCTGATGCCATCCTCCCAACGACCTGTTGCCTGGTCCCATTGATCCTCCAGTGCCTGCTGTAGAGGACGCATTCTCAGCCTGGCGTTCGGGATGAGAAAGATGCAGGATGCCATGGAACCCAGCAGAGATGCAACTTGTCGGGCTGTTGGAAGCCGAGATTGTAGCAGAATGCCACATTTCTGACTCATGGAAAAAAGTCTCTCCTCCGAAGGAAACGCTTTTCCCACGTTTGTGTCCAGAACGGAGCCTAGGTAGTGGATTGATTGAGTAGGCCGCTGGACTGACTTCTCCAGGTTCACATGAAGGCCGAGCCTGTGTAACTGGAGTAGACACAGATGTAGATCGTGTTTTACCTGCACTGGAGATGGACCTTTCAGGAGCCAGTCGTCCAGGTACGGGTAGATGAAGAGCCCCTTCTTGTGAAGAAAAGCCGCCACCACTGCCATGCATTTGGTGAAGACTCGTGGTGCGGACTTGAGACCGAAGGGTAGCACTGTGTACTGATAGTGTTTGTTCCCTACGACAAACCTTAAGTACTTGCGATGTTGTAGAGCAATAGGGATGTGAAAGTACGCATCTTGTAGGTCCACCGAACACATCCAATCTCCGACTTGAAGATGTGGGCATATTTGGTGAAGTGCCAACATGCGAAACTTTTCTCTGACGATGACCTTGTTTAGAAGTCGCAGATCGAGTATTGGTCTGAACTTGTCCTCCTGATCTTTTTTGGGGACAAGAAAGTACCTGGAGTAAACTCCTTTTCCTCTTTGAGCGAGAGGAACCTCCTCTATCGCTCTTTTTTGTAGTAGGACTTTTACCTCTCTTCGGAGCAAGCTTAGTTGATGAGGGTAAGCGCTCTTTGGAGGAATGCTCTTTGGCGGTGCACGGAAACGTATCCTGTATCCATTGCGCAGTATATTCAGCACCCACTGATCCCTTGTGATGCTGACCCACTCTGCCAGGTGTTGTGAAGCACTTCCTCCCACTGGAGTGGGTAACGGCGTCAGAGGAAGCCACTGTTCAGGCCTTTCCTCCTCTTGTGGTGTTAGAGGATTGCTGATGGCCTCCTCTACCTCTGGCAGGTTTGCCTCTAAACTGGGGTTTGCCTTGGTTCTTATTTTGGGACCACTGAGGGGTTTGAACCCTCTGTTGAGCCCCTCTCCCCCTGTTTGTCTTGAAGCGGCGCTTGAACTCTTTCTTTTTCTCTAAGCCCACCGCTTTCACTGTATCGAGTTCCGTTTTCATTCGGGTCATTTCTTCGTCAGCATGCTCCCCGAAGAGAGCGGAACCAGAGAAGGGGAGATTCAGTATGCGATGCTGAGCATCCGGCTTCAGGCCTGTCAGGCGCAACCATGCCGACCTCCTGGCACAAACCCCATGCGAATAGGAATGTGCTGCAAGGACAGCACCATCCGCAGCCGTGCTTATGGACTGATTCGCCACTAGACATCCCTCAGTCACGGTCTCCTCAAAATCCTGCTGGTCTTCCTTAGGAAGCTTGGCCTTGAACCTCTCCATAGAGTCCCACAAGGCTCTGTTGTATCGCCCCAGAAGCGCAGCCGCACTAGAAACTTTAAGAGTCGAAGCAGCAGACGTGCAAACTTTGCGACCCCAGGAGTCTTGGGTCTTGCTGTCTTTGTCTGGTGGGACTGAAGAAGAACCTGCAACTGCGTGGGTCTTCTTCGCCGCTGCCACAATCACTGAGTCCGCTGGAAGATCAGATTTTACAAATGCCGGGTCCGAGGAGGCCGGTTTGTATTTTTTCTGAATGCGGGCTGGCACCGCTCTGATCGTCGCCGGAGTCAGGAATACCTGATTGACAGTATCCATAATTCCCGGGACCAATGGCAGTAAAGGACGGGAGATCGCTTTCTTGTGCAAAGTCTCAAAAATGACTGTCGTTGTAACTTGAGGGACAGACATTTCAATATTCAGCTTCTGAGCTCCTCTTTGTAAGACATCCAGATACGTGCCAATGTCATCCACTGGGGAGGATCGGGACGTAGGACTGTCCGTCAAAGTAGGGGAGTAGTCCCTCTTGGAAGACCTGGAAGAAGAGGTCGAGGAAGTAGACGGAGTTCGTCGACGTCTACGGTGGACACGGTGCCTCCTCTCCTTGAATCGTTTCGAACGCACCTCACGTCTAGGAGAGCGAGACCTGACCCGCTCCTCTGGGACTTTTCTGGGAGATCGGGTCCTTCTGGGAGATCTAGTTGGTGTTCTCACCGGAGATTTGCGCCTGGGAGGGCTATGTTTGTCCATCTCCTCCACTAGATCCTGAAGAGGAGACCTGTGCTGCGAGCTGGCGTATTCCTGCATACGTTTTGCAGTCCCAGAATCTCTCCAATGATCCAAAGACTTATACCATCTCGGTGAAAGTCTGACCTTATCCGCCCAAGGGTCCGTCCGACGCTCAGGTGACTTGCGTACTGGACTTCTGGACTTCGAAGACGCAGTTGAGGAGCCAGAGGACCTTGAGGTGGAATGACGGGAAGCTGACTCCGTTACCATCACCACATCTGAACCTCTCGACGCCGAGCGTTCTTCCCTCGTGGTCGAGTGCTTTCGGGGAGTCGGCGGATCGAACAATCTTGTTTTAGAATGTCTATGCGAGGATGTATGGTCTCTCGACGTCGAGTGGCGATGAGCGGCCGCCGACGGAGTTCCATGTCTCGACGTCGAACGGCGAGTACCCGCCGTCGACGGAGTCCTCTCTCTCGAAGCCGAACGACGATGCCCAGTCGTAGACGGAAGTATCGACGTCGAACGACGCTGTCTTGTCGTCGACGAAGCACCCTGCCTCGACGTCGATGGACGATGTCCAATCGTCGACGGAGGACTTTCTCTCGACGTCGAACGGTGATGATCAGCCGTCGACGGAGTTTTCTGCCTCGACGTCGAATGTCTGTGCGACGACGGCGGAGGGGTATTGGACACCCTCGACGCCGAGAGCTGACGAGACATCGACGGAGAATGCATCCTCGACGCCGATCGACTCTTCCCTGTCGACGGCGGAGGGGTCTTGGTCCTCGACGCCGAACGTCGCTTCTTCGACGACGGCGGAGTCACACTTCTCGACGCCGGTCGACGCCTGGATGACGACGGCGGAGGGGTGACCTCCCTCGACGCCGGTCGTCGCCTGGTTGACGACGGCGGAGGGGTCTTGGGTCTCGACGCCGACCGTCGCCCGGTTGACGGCGGCAGAGTTCCCTTCCTCGACGTCGGACGTCGCCCGGTTGACGCCGACGGAGGAGATTTCGACGATGGAACTGGATCCTTCGACGTCGTTGACGTACCTGGTCTTCTCTTCGACGGCGAGCCCTCCGTCGACGGTAGTTTAGACGATGAATGATCCACCGGTGGTTCTTTTCTCAGCGCCGAGCCCGACGCTGAGGGTGAGGGGTATGAAGACTTCTTTCTGGAAGCTGAGTGAGTCTTCTTGGAGCCCTTCTTCACCGGAGATCTTCCTCTTGATGACCTATGAGCTAGGCCATAAATGCGAATCCTCTCCCTGTCTTTTAAAGTTCTTCCTGACAGGTGTTCACAATGAGGACAGGTGCCTGGATCATGTTCCTCAGGCAGACACAGGATACAGACGTCGTGGTTGTCTGACTTGGCCTTCTTGTTGCCACAAGAAGGGCACTTGTCAAAAAGTGAAGGCATTTTCAGGAGAAAATGCTCACCAAATTGACTGAAAAAGACAGTATCTTACTTGACTAGATGTTAAATGTCGAGTAAGAACAAAAAATTGTCAAAAGTGAAGAGATTTTCTGTCAAAAAACAGGAAAATCAGTGGAGCTGTGTAACCAGGGTCCTTCACTGAAGGAACCGGAAAGAACAACTGACCTAACTGTCACCCCTGAGGCATGATGGGATACTGGGGGTCATGAGTGCCTTAAAGGCACGGTGTCAGTTTATTGCTATGCAGCTACAGGTTAGCTTTTCAGTCTTTTTAGACTGTGTGTTTGCAATGCAGCCTGGGAGCTTTCTATGCTTCCAGTGAGTTATGAGAATTTCTGCTGTTTTCTGAGCATTAAAACAATTTCTAAAACAAACTTTTTGTTGTTTTATCTCATGTTTCTAATGCTTATTATTACATGTATGGTGGAAATTCTACACAGCATATTTCAGCTCTGTTTTCTACTGGCTGCTATTGCATGTTATATATATATGTATTTATATATATATGAGTATATGTATATGTGGGGCACATATAATATAGTGTTTCCGGGGTCCCGCACATGGGCGGGAATATTCTAATGCTTATGACTATTGATGAGGATCCCCTGGAAGAGAACCACACACACACCTTTACACCATAGTGCAAAGGTGTCTGTGTGTGTCTAGCATATGTTATGTACAGCACAAAAATACTTCCAGTACAAAATACTAGGCTCAGGCAAACTTTAAATCGTTTCCCACTTTGGATGTGGGCTAACTTTAAAACTTTTCCCACTTTGGATGTGTGCTGTACAGCGCAGCACACATGCAAAGTGCGAAAAGTTAAGAGAAATGAAAGCCTTTCTCCTTTTTAACACATACTTTCAACTAAATGTTTGGTGCAAACTCCTATCTACTATATACTTGTATCTACTACTGCCCAGCCAACCAAATCACCAAATTTCTGAAGGAAAGCTTTCTGCAACGGATAGGTTCTGGATTGCTCCCTTTTCATATCACAACCCTTCTAAACTCCAAAGGCAAATGTGAACCATTATCATCCTTCTCACTCACATATACCATACCCCTCAGCATGTCAGACCCCTATGCTATTCACGGTTATATTTTCAACTGCATTCTTCTTCCAACCCAACTCCAATCCAAGCAGACTACAATAAGAATGAAATCCAACAAGCATTTTCACCCAGACCAGCATCCACAAATCCACCTCAGCATCTCTGACTCCTCCTTGCATAAGACCAACTAACTCTGACACTGCACGCTTCCATAGAAAACATCACCAATCATCACATCACCTTCAAGAACAAAACTATAAAAGAGAACCCATCGACCCCCCCCCCTGGTTGTCTTTGGTGCTCAATAACAGCAATGGGAAATCACAACTAAGAAAAATAGTTTTAGAAGAAAAAGTGACATTCAGACCTTTATTCCCTGAAAACAGACTGCATGAAGTGCAAGCAAGCTCCCATCCACCCTCCATGATATTGTCAATGGATTCCTTGCGATGGCCACTTTCACAGTGGTCTGATTCTGCGTTTCATACAAAAAGTTTTTACCCAGATTATTGTCTAATCATTTACCCATGCCTCCTCATGTGCCACAGTCGGAGACAGAGCACTAAAGCTTTAAGACTACATCAACCATTGACTCCTAATCAATGCCTATCAATCAGGAACCCGCCCTTCCTTTGCTGCCATGATGGTTAAAATCCAGGCGGCCAATGATGAGCTCCAAATCCCAGGCAGGGATCATCCCTGGGCCCCTTTCTACTTGGCCTCTGGAAGCTTTTTAAAATGTCAATCAAAAGGTCCTACTTTTTAGGCTTTCTTCCTGCCTGGGCTTCAAAGACACTGCCTAAAAGTGATCAAGGTGGGGATTTCGCAGTGAAATTTAACAGCTGTCTCTACATGAATCTTCTGGGGGACCCACTGATGAAGAATTCTGAATTTAACAATATGCCTCAAATGCCCTTATTTAAGTCTGGCGTTAAATCAGGTGTGTGAAATCGTACTTGATTTTACCATTACTGGCCATAAAAATTGTTTGGGGACCTGAATAAATTGTGCTATTACAACAATTTTTCGGGACTCTCAGTAACACATTTATGCAATTGTATTGTACCCAATTTTACCAGCTACGATTTTTCCAGCCTGTAATACTGATCTGAAAAAGCGAATGCACAGAAAAACGTGTCAACAAGAAATGGGGTAAAAAAAAAAACAGGTACCAAAAGCAGGTTCTTTATCATATAAAATTGCCAGAAGAACTGCCAAAGTACTCTCACTGTTTGGGTTGCATTTGTTAGTAGCAAGTTACAACATCTGCTACTTTTGGGCAACATTTGACAAACCGGGAATGGCAACCATTTTTTGGTATGTGAATCCACTTTAATCCGGGGGAAGTACTTGCCATACAGCTGTCTTCCTGTTGAAAATAAGTAGAATATTTCCTAAAACAACCGAAAAAATCTAATTCAGTCAGTCTAGATTGCAGCTTTTAGCAGAGGACTCTGTGAAAGAAGAGGTCCAGTTGATTCACATTTGATGCACACAACTAGTGCAAATGCTAAAACAAATATTAAGCAAGTTCCTCTAAAAGTTAAAGCACTCTCATCCCATCCAAAAACTGAGGACGACTATAAGAAATTATTCCAAGATCTCAAGCATCAGGTTCAAGTCCTGCTGTCAAAACACCAAAAAGAGAGCCTTGCGGAAACAGGTACAGTCTATGATTAGTCTCACCAGCATTAAAGGCACAAATGGCGGAGCAGATATCAGAGAATGATATATTTAGATTTGTATACCATTCACATAGGTATTTTTTCCATTTAGTAATATATTAGAATAACTCAATGTTCAGATGTTTTAAAAAGATGGCAAAAACAGTAACATAATTATAAAAATATTTTACTCATCAAAATGCCACCGAACCAACAGTAAAATAAAGAGATGCATTATACAATACGTACGAGAATATATATGCAAAAATATTTTTACAAATCCCCATATTAAATTTACAGGGGAGACAGTAATGGGGCGGGGGTGATCAACCTTTCTTAGAGCTATGCTCCAACACCACCTTGAATAAGATGCCCTAAAAGCCTACCTGCAAATAGAACAGCTTCCAATACAGGTTCTATAACCACCAGACCAGTAGAACTGCTGTCAGTATTGCAAGTGTGGTTCTAACAACCATGAACCTAAGCACAGCATCTGCCTCATGTATTGAACCTCCTACTACAAGTACACAGGTTGCCTATGTGTCGATGTTTACAGCTACAACAACAAGTATTTTCACTGTAGTTTATGAGAGTAGTAGTCAACCTAAGCTCACCCTACTCCATCATTGACAAAACCTCATATTTCAGCTCTCATGGCACAAAACCTTGCATAAATGTCTCATAAGTAACAGGAATAAGAGGAAGATGATGCGCCTAGGCCAGATCATGGGGTGATATTGAATAGATATTAGCAAATCCTCAAACACACGCAAATTAAATACACATTGGTGAAAGATATTCTCCAGATTGCAAATTCCTTTGATATTTAGGGTCTCATTTCGATGTTGGGCGGAATTCCTTTGGCCCAACACCGACTCGTTCCTGGAACTGACCGACACCCGGTCGGCAGCCTCGACTGGCCCATTACAATGCGACCGAACAATTGTACTTTTCTCAATGGGAGCTTATATAGCGGCCGGAAACTGGCAGTAACACAAGCTACCATTAAGAAAAGGGAGGAACAGTTCATCCCAGAACCATATGGCAGGCACCTTGAGGTGCCTGCCACAGGCTGCAGGAATCAATGGCACCTTAAGGTGCCTGCCACTGGTTGCAGGGATCAACAGGGGGGCACCATAGGTGCCCCCCCGGACTCCAACAGGAGGCCTTGCACCCAAGGCGGAACTGCTGGGGACTCCCAAAGTCGAGTTCCAAAAGCCTTTCTGTGTCGGAAAGGCCGGCACGGAAAGGCTGCCGAAATCCGACATTCTAATCTCAAGGGCGGAAATACCCTCCCTTGAGATTACAGGCCAGATTCCGACTGCCAAAAGGGATCTCTAAGCCCATCGGAAGCCAGTTGGAATGACCGGCAGGTTTAGTTTACGATCGCCTCCATCGTAATGAGACGGTTATAAAGTAAACCCACTGATCCATTATGATGCGGACGTAAAGGCTCCGACCTAAGTTCAGAGCATTTTATAGGTGCATCGTAATCGACCCCTAAGTATTCATTCTTTATTGGTCCTTTGCCCAAAGCTAATAAGTGTTTCATCAATGGGCGTCTTGCTCCACAACTTCATCAAAGCTAAAACAAAATAAAAGCCTCTATTTTACTTAGCCCAGAGATATGTCCTTAGAGTAACAACACAGTTCCCTATGACATGATATACATTAACCTTGTATCATAAGCATAATGATCAAGGTATAGTGGAAACACATGCATCAATGAATTACACCAACAAGAGATAGTGCGCATGAAAAGGACCTTGCATTCAATTCATGATTCATATGGGAGACAAAGAAAAATTATTATACAAACCAAATCGGTATGGTCTCTTAGCCATTGTCAGCCATAAAAATAAACACAACACCGATTTGACAGAGATTATCTATACAGATACACATTTTTAGCCCTTTGTGTCACATGCCAGTTGCCTCTCCATCCAATAAGAAAAGCACTGTTGTGCTTGTTTTATAAACCCAAAATAATGCCAAAAAGATACACCAATACCTTGTAATTCAGGCATTTATCTAAAAGGAAAAGGCACATATTAGCACCTCTCAAACACCTAATCACTTTACTACTAGTAATGTAAGACATATGCCTTCCTTATTTCTTTTATGTCTGCAAGTAAAACAAAGTACACATCAGGACTACAAATAATGTGACCACCACCTCAATATCAGACCTTATAAGTAAGGCTCCTGCCTCAAAACCGGAAATCTGTTACATACCCGATGGAGTCTCTAGACCTTTGTAAAGGTAGGTGAAAGTATACATCTTACAACTGGGTCTCAGGTATCAATGCCTTGGGGAAATTCCCCCGTCTGTGAGCCCTCATATACGTAGCCGCTACGCTCACCATAATTAAATCTGGATTCCGACCTTGGGGGAGAATCCAGCGTGTCCACTCAATTCTAGTAGCATAAAGGGCTGTGTCTGTTAAAACGGGGTATGCATTGCATTGTGTAGTAAGTGAAAATGTTTCAATGAATAAGCTTGTAGTATAAAATAACTTGTTTATTATGTGAAATTCACCCGAGTAGAAATCTGTGGCTCTCCCTCTGGCCAGTCAATAAGCAACTGCCAAAGAGTAGAACCATTAAAGCCTCATAGGAATGTGGAACGCACTAGGCAGAGTGCTCCACACTCCATAACCAACATAGAAGATTACAACACATTCAATCAATCAATCAATCACTACATTTATAAAGCGCGCTACCCACCCGTGAGGGTCTCAAGGCGCTGGGGGGGGGGGTCAGGGGGGTGCCAATACTGGTCAAAGAGCCAGGTCTTGAGGAGTCTTCTGAAGGCCAGCAGGTCCTGAGTCTGTCGTAGGTTGGTGGGGAGAGTGTTCCAGGTCTTGGCTGCGTGGTGGGAGAAGGATCTGCCGCCGGCGGTGGCTTTCCAGAAACGAGGAACTGTGGCGTGGGCGAGGTTGGCTGAGCAGAGGTTTCTGGTGGGGGTGTGGAAGCTGAGACGGTTGTTGAGGTATGTAGGTCCGGTGTTGTGTAGGGCTTTGTGTGCGTGGATGAGGAGTTTGGAGGTGGTCCTCTTGTTGACGGGGAGCCAGTGCAGGCCTCTCAGGTGGGGTGTGATGTGGCTGTGTAGGGTGATGTCGAGGATCAGTCGTGCAGAGGCGTTCTGGATTCGTTGAAGTCGTCTCAGGAGCTTGGTTGTTGTTCCTGCGTAGAGGGCATTCCCGTAGTCGAGTCTGCTGGTGATGAGGGCCTGGGTGAATGTTTGTCTCGTGTCGGGAGGGATCCATTTGAAGATCCTGCGTAGCATGCGGAGGGTGTTGAACGCGGACGCGGAGACGGCGTTGACTTGCCTGGTCATGGAGAGGGTGGAGTCGAGGATGACCCCCAGGTTGCGTGCGTGGTCTGTGGGTTTCGGGCTGTGCCTAGTGATGTGGGCCACCAGGAGTCGTCCCAGGCTGATGGGGTGGGTCCGAGAATGAGGACCTCCATCTTATCTGAGTTCAGCTTCAGTCTGCTGTCCTTCATCCAGTCGGCTATGGCCTTCATTCCTCTGTGGAGGTTGGCTTTGGCGGTGTGGGGGTCTTCAGTGAGATATATGATCAGCTGGGTGTCGTCGGCATAGGAGATGATGTTGAGGTTATGTTGTCGAGCGACGTGGGCGAGCGGTGCCATGTAGATATTGAACAGCGTCGGGCTGAGGAAGGATCCCTGTGGGACGCCGCAGATGATCTCGGTGGATTTCGAGCGGAAGGGTGGGAGGCAGACGGTCTGGGTTCTGCCGGAGAGGAAGGATGTGGTCTAGGCCAGGGCCTTCTCTTGAATTCCGGCGTCATGGAGGTGTGCTGATAGGGTGCGGTGGCAGACTGTGTCAAAGGCTGCTGATAGGTCCAGGAGGATGAGGGTGGCTGTTTCTCCTTTGTCCATCAGGATTCTGATGTCGTCAGTGGCGGCGATGAGGGCGGTCTCGGTGCTGTGGTTGCTGCGAAAACCGGATTGGGAGGGGTCCAGGATGTTGTTGTCTTCGAGGTATCGGGTTAGCTGTTTGTTGACAATCTTCTCTGTCACTTTTGCCGGGAACGGGAGCAGGGAGATGGGCCGGAAGTTCTTGAGGTCTTTGGGGTCCGATTGGGCTTCTTCAGAAGGATGTTGATCTCGGCGTGCTTCCAGCTCTCCGGGAAAGTTGATGTCTCGAAGGAGCTGTTGATTGTTTTTCTGAGGTGGGGCGCGATGGTTATGCTGGCTTTGTTGAAGACGTGGTGAGGGCAGGGGTCAGATGGGGATCCGGAGTGGATGGAGTTCATGATTTTGATGGTGTCTTTTTCATTGACGTTGGACCAGGCGGTCAGGCGGCTGGCGCGGGTGGTGGACGCAAGGGTGGTGGACTCGGTGGAGGGTGCGGGGGAGTCGGAGTTGAAGCTGTCGTGGATGTCGGCGATCTTGCGGTGAAAGAAGGCGGCCAGGGAGTCGCACAGGTCTTGTGATGGTGGGATGTCGTCGGTGTTGGAGCTGGGGTTGGAGAGTTCTTTCACAATGCTGAAGAGCTCTTTGGTGTTGTGTGCGTTGTTGTCTAAGCGGTCCTTGAAGGTGGTCCTCTTGGCGGTCCTGATGAGTTGGTGGTGTCTGCGGCCGGCGTTCTTGTGGACTGTGTGGCTGTCTGGTGTTCTGTCGTGGAGTCATTTCTTTTCCAGCTTCCGGCAGGTGCGCCTGGAGATCCGGAGGTCTTCGGTGAACCAAGTGGCTTTCTTGTTGGTGTGGTTGATTGTGGAGGTCTTGAGAGGGGCGAGGGTGTCTGCGCAGTCGTTGATCCAATGGTTGAGGTTGGTCGCGGCGGTGTCTGGGTCGGTGGGGTCGGTGGGTGGTCTCAGGGCGAGGGTGGTAGTCAGTTGGTCCTTGGTGATTTTGCCCCAGCAGCGGCGTGGCAGCTGTTGGGTGCGGTGGTGTGTGGTGGGTTTCCTGAAGGTGAAGTGGACGCATCTGTGGTCGGTCCAGTGGGGCTCGGTGGTGTGGTTGAAGGAGACGTGGGGGCTGGTGAAGAAGATGGGGTCCAGCGTGTGTCCGGCGGCATGGGTGGGTTCCGTCACGAGTTGTTTGAGTCCAAGGTTGACGGGGTTGTCGATCAGGGCGGTGGAATTGGCGTTGTTGTTGTTCTCGAGGTGGAAGTTCAGGTCCCCGAGGAGGATGTAGTCCGTGGAGGTAAGGGCGTGGGTGCTGACGAGGTCGGTGATGGTGTCCCTGAACTGTGGTCATGGTCCGGGCGGTCTGTAGATGAGTGTTCCTCTGAGGGTGGTGTTGGGGTCGGTGTGGATCTGGAACTCGGGCAGCTACTAGGAGCCGTGCGGCGTGGGGGGGGTACCTGGGGTCAGGTCACACTTACCCTCGTCGTGCGGCCTCCATAAGAGGCCAAGTGGGAGGGAGGGGCAGCTGGGAGGCGGGAGCAGGGTGGCCAATGGGCGAGGGCCAGGAAACCACAAGGAAAGGGGGCGGGGCCGTGGGGGAGCAGAGGCAGGAAGCAGGTGTCGGGCACAGAGGGCAGGGGCGCAAGGAGCCGAAGAGCACAGGGGGAAAACAAGAGAGCACAGTCACCGGATACCAGGGGCGAAACCTCTGCAACGGCGGTGCAGAGGGCCGAGACTCGGGCAGCTACTAGGAGCCGTGCGGCGTAGGGGGGTGACCAACTAGCACTATCTTGAAAGAGTCCCCCCCTTATGATTATATACTCTTTATTAGCCACTCAGCTCAACTTACTACATGCAAACTCACACCATGGGGCCAATTACGATGTCAAGCGGAAAGTCTCCTCTCAACAGTTGGAATCTCCTCTACCATGTCAGACTGACTCGGTCGGTTTACATTCCGACTGCCTAATTATGATGTTTGGGGTTGGAATGTAAACCAAGTGGCCGGAGGGGCAAACATTCTCAAAGACACCATAAAGTCAGATGCCACACTAAGGGCCCGATTACGAGTTTGGCGGTGCCGCGTCAGGTCTTTTCTGTCACAGCACAGCCAAACCTGTGGCAAGTCCGCCCGCCAGAATAGGAGTTTCCTCCAGGCTGGATGGGTTTTTTTGGGAATCCCATGCGAGGCCTCTAAAAATGGGCACCACAATGGGAACGCCAAAAACAATTCCTGAACAGCATCGACCGAAAATTCCATGCCGTGCCGGGACTGGTTTCCATGCACACAGGGAGGCACTTGTTGTGCCCCCTCCCCTGTGTGCATACACAGGGAGCTGAGGCACAGTGGGCCCGGTAGGGCCCCCTTTGTTTCTTCTTTGCCAGGGTTTTAATGGAGAAGGAACTGCCATGAAATTCCTGGCGGAGAGGAAATTCCTAATATGCTAGTTGTGACCGCGGCGGACCCGCCAAGCATATTGATGCCCTACACCACCAGGGAATGGCGGTTCCCTGGTGGCTGCAGTGGGGCTGTGACATTTTCACCGCCAAACTCATAATATGGCGGTGGGGAGATCGCCACTGCCATGCCCCTGGGAGTCTGGCAGGCCTCAGACCACCAGACTCATAATCAGCCCCTAAGTTAGGAACACACAGTCAGTCAGAACACGGCGTGCACATTACATGCAGTGATCATGCACGCTTCATGACAGACATCTGGACATGTACCCACAGGCCCTGCAGTCTGTTCACACAAGGACGAGGCCCACCAGCGCTTCTTATCCAACCCTTGATTTATGGCCCCATGACTAGGCCCACATTTCTGTTGCCAAAGAATGCATAAATCGTTTTATGATGTCTCATGTAAATTATAAAATGACGGCCGAAACCAATGTGCTTTGAGACAGTCTTCAGACTCTGTTGCCTGATCTCCCGCCAGCGGTGTTTAATTAAACATCTGTTTTGCTTTGTCTAACGCCTTTCTTTCATTTTTTTCAAGGGCAAATTCATATCCGAGCAATTTAATCCTGTCACATTGGCCACAGACACCACCTGTGCCACAAATGGACATCTGCAATATTAAGTCATGAAGAGTAGAAGATAATTTGCCAACTGAAAGGCCCAAAGAGGCCCCTAAAATATGCTTATAAACTGCCTACCGGAGGTGAGATTGCAGAGGCTCATTTGAACTCTAGCAGATAGAGTACTTGTTATGGTGTTTCAATCCATCTGTTGTACAGCTGTAAGAACCAAAACCTTTGTCAGTATTTTCTTGTTTTCTCTGACTCTTAAGCCTGACATAAAACTTGTTCACAAAACCTCTTCTGTAAGACCATTCTGATCTGTGTAGTGTGATCCCATCAACGCTCATCAGTAGCCCATTTGTTTAAATCACTTTACTTTGCTAGTTATACTGTTCTGTGGAGCAGGCTGAAGGTCATTTGCAAAACGTTATAACTTTGATCACATTCCATAGTCTACCTCTAGCAGCTTAGTGCTGTCTCTTTTACCGTTTCTGCAGCGTTCCTTCAGCTGGGTTTGTTTGTTGTGCCACAAAGTTAATGCATTCTTTCAAGGAGGTACAAGATACTTTAGGAGTTTCACAAATGAAGATGCCATTTAATCAGCTGAACTGTATTCCTTTCTGGGTCTGTGTATGAACTTTAAGTCATATTCCAGTTGCAGATTCCTCACTTTTCAATGTGGGTTGCATGGCAGAATGTCAACCTCAAAAACATCACCATACTAAAATATAGTGGAATAAATATTCAGGACCAAAATACCAATATTATAAGCTTGTAATGTAAAGTATAAGAATATTGACCACAAAAATATTGTGGACAAAAATATCAACATTATTCCTTTTAAAGCTAAAAAGCATACACTTTCCTTACTATATTCCATACTGAACTTGATATTTTAACAATTATAATTTAATACCTGTAGAAAATCGTTAAGTTCATCCATGCAACCATTCCATCATATGAATAAATCATCTACCGCAGACAGAGTTCCTGGAAGTAGTCTGAGAATCTTTCACCTGCTTTTTCTGGCCCATGAATACATTTGAGTGGCACGGGCGAAGCAGATGACCATAGCTGTCCGTCAATGCAGTTTATATATTTTTCCACCAAACAGATAAACTTTCTCCATTAGGGACATTTTGATCATTCTCAGTAACATACATGTGTGCTCTTACAGGCTAAGTTGTCTTGTCTTCCAAAACACTCCAATACCTTGCTCATTAACAATACTGATATACCAACTGATCATGTCCATAGAGACCAGTACATTCCCTGATTCAATATATGTATATCTCCTTAATAAAGTCTGTACTATCCTTCAAGTAGCTTAGAAAGGTTTCTACCACAGGAAACAGAAATTGGTATGCATATATGGATGTTTTCTCTGTCAGACTGTCTTTCCACTAGACTATTGGCCTACCTGGTGGTTTTTCTACAGTTGTATGCATTTTTGGCAAGTGTTATATAGCATTTCGATGTTAGGAAAATCAATTATGAAGAATATATATTCTTGTAGTAAATCTTAAATATAATAATATATAACATTAATATAATGTAAATTAAACAAATCCTACTAATATTTAATACTAGATAGAAATGCATACTTCCTTAAATGTACACACATATATACACATATATGTGTGTGTGTGTGTGTGTGTGTGTGTGCAGGTGTATATATGTGTAACACAAGCATTAAACATATATATATATTACATTATATTAATTTTATTTTTTTAATATTTTAAATGTACCGCTATAAAAAGCAAATACATTGATAGATATAGATTCACAAATAACAAAACATGAAAAATATAAACAATTCAATTACAAAATATATTAATTTAGCCAATAAATAAAATATAACACATTTAAAACCCCAAAAACACATTTACTAAAATACTATAAACTTTTTTTTTAAAGTAAAAATAATAACAATACAAAAATATTAACAAATAATACTATAAAATATATTTACCAATATTAAGAAAAGCATTGGAGTCTCGGAATATTAGATATACTATTCCCACTTCGGTTTATGCGACAGTAGGGAAAGTATTGGACTTCAGCTGGGTTAGATTTACTATTCCTCCTCTAGTCTAAGCAACAGTTCGGAAAATACTTCACTTCAAATGCATTACCTCTATAAACAATACTTCACTTCAAATGCATTACCTCTATATTAATGTAGAAAAAAATATGAAACTCTTGATTTAAACATTAATAATTAACAAATATATATATACATATAAATATTAATTATTATAAACCAGAATATATTTATTTTCTTCACAAAGTCATCCCCAGAATATAGACACAACATATAAAAATACATGTGTAATATACATATAAATACTAAAATACATAAATACATTAATTAACCAGTAGATCAATTAAACAATTATTACCCTATCTGTGTTCATGACACAATGGTTCAGTCCTGAGCACCAGTGCTCCTGTGCTCATGATGGAACCATTCCCTCATGTGCACAAGCACGCTGAATCCCTCTGCTGCAAACAGCAGAGGGACTTCTTTTTTTAAGGGCCTCGGGAGACTATCAGAGGCTATCTTTTTTTCTTCAATGTAATGATGATCGCGCCCAAGGCACGCTGACGTCATTACATTGAAATCTAAACATTAGTTTCAATTTCACTGTTTCGGTGCTCGTTGGGTTTTCTCAGCCCCCAAGCACTGAAACACACGAGAGAGGTATCATTGAAAAGGGGAGAGGGTTATTTTCTCCCACCATTACTAATTGCCATGTTCAGTCTTTCTGACCCCGGGGGGCAGATGGGGCCAGTACCCCCAATCTGGGAAGGCAGAACGCACCCTAGACAACAGGGTTTCTTTTTTTATAGTTCGGGGTGGAGGGGAAATGGGCATGCCAATGCCCCCATCCACCACCTCTAAAAAAATGCCAAAATCTTTCTGCCCCCGGGGGCGGATTGGGGCAATAGAATTCCTGGAATCTGCGTGGATCCACAAACTTCTTCCCACCCAGCATTTTCCAATGTCTCCCAATACAAATGGTACCTCACTTGCGTGGGTAGGCCTAGTACCCGTGACAGGAAACGGCCCAAAACACAAAGTGGACACATCACATTTCTCCAGTGAAAACTGACCCTTTTTTGCAATGTGCCTAGGTGAGGATTTTGGACCCTAGCTCTGCCGCCACCTAAGAAAACCTAGCAAACTTATACATTTTTGAAAACTAGACACCCAGGGGAATCCAGGATGTGCTAACTTGTGTGGATTTCTACAGGTTCTGTTACCCAGAATTCCTTGCAAACCTTAAACTTTGTAAAACAAATATTTTACTCACATTTCTGTGTTGGAAAGTTCTGGAATCTGAGTGGATCCTCAAACTTTCACCCACCAGCATTTCGCAAAGGCTCCCAATAAAAATGGTACCTCACTTCTGTGGGTAGGCCTGGTACCCGTGACAGGAAACTGCCCAAAACACAACGTGGACAGACCACATTTTTACAGTGAAAACTGACCCATTTTTTTGCTAAGTGCCTAGCTGTAGATTTTGAAGCCTAGCTCAGCCAGCACCTAGGGAAACCTAGCAAACCTACACATGTTTGAAAACTAGGCACACCATAGGGAAATCCAGTATGGGTTGACTTGTGTGGCTCTCACCAGGTTATCTTACCCAGAATCCCTTGCAAACCTGAAACTTTGTAAAAAATAAACAATAATTCCTCACATTTCTGTGATGGAAAGTTCTGGAATCTGTGTAGATCCACACAATTCCACACACCCTGCATTCCCCAATGTCTTCCGATAAAATGATACCTCACTTGCGTGGGTAGGCCTGGTACCTGCAACAGGAAACAGCGCAAAATGCAACATGGACACGCCACATTTTTACAGTGAAAAACTGACCCTTCTTTTGCAAAGTGCCTAGCTGTAGATTTTGAACCCTAGCTCTGCCGGCACCTAGGGAAACCTAGCAAACCTATACATTTTTGAAAACTAGACACACAGGGAAATCCAGTATGGGGTGCCTTGTGTGGCTCTCCCCAGGTTCTCTTACCCAGAAACCCTAGCAAACCTGAAACTTTGTAAAATAAAAACACATTTTCTACACATTTCTGTGATGGAAAGTTCTGGAATTTGCATGGATCAACACAATTCTACACACCCTGCATCCCCTAATGTCTTCCCATAAAAACGATACCTCACTTGTGTGGGTAGGCCTGGTGCCTGCGACAGGAAACGGCGCAAAACGCAACATGGACACACCACATTTTTATAGTGAAAACTGACCTTCTTTTTGCAAAGTGCCTAGCTGTAGAATTTGAACCCTAGCTCTGCCAGCACCTAGGAAAACCTAGCAAACGTATACATTTTTAACCCCTTCCACGCGGGGCTAATTCCCCCGCAGTGCGGGGGGAAGGGCCACGTGCAGCGCCGCAGTGCTTAATGGAGCTGTGCTCATGACGAGCTGGGCTCGTCACAACTCTGCCCACTCCTTTAGAATGCCCGCACAGACGGGGAATTATCCCCACCGGGGCCGTCCGCGGCAGTTATGATGAGCTCAGTTCGTCATGAGCACAGCTCCACTGTGCCTCATGATGAGCTGAGCTCGTCATAAGCATTCAAGGGGTTAAAACTAGACACCCAGGGGAACACAGGATGGGTGGACTTGTGTGGCTTTCACCAGGTTCTATTACCCAGAATCACTTGCAAACCTCAAACTTTGTAAAAAAAAACAAAAACATTTTCCTCACATTTCTATGATGGAAAGTTCTGGAATCTGCGTGGATCCACAAAATTCCACCCTCCCTGCATTCCCCAAAGTCTTTCGATAAAAATGATACCTCACTCCTGTGGGTAGGCTTAGTGCCTGTGACAGGAAACGGCGCAAAACACAACATGGACACCCCACATTTTTACAGTTAAAACTGACTCTTTTTTTGCACTGTCCCTAGCTGTAGATTTTGAACCCTAGCTCTACCGGCACCTAAGGAAACCTAGCAAACCTATACATTTTTTAAAAGAAGACACCCCGGGGGAATACAGGATGGGGTGACTTGTGTGATTTTCTCCAGGTTCTCTTACCCAGAATCCCTTGCAAACCTCAAACATTGTCAAAGAAAACACATTTTCCTCACATTTCTGATCCACAACATTCCATGCACCCTGTATTCCCCAAAATCTTCCAATAAAAATGATACCTCACTTGTGTGGGTAGGCCTAGTGCCTGCAACAGGAAACAGCGCAAAACGCAACACGTTTTGTAGGGAATCGTTGGGGGATTCATGCAAGCCATACCCCACTGGACTCCCCAGGGTGTCTAGTTTTCAGATATGTGTGGGTTTGGTAGGTTTCCCTAGATGGCTGCTGGGCCTGGGGCCAAAAACCCAGGTGCCCTCCCCCCTTGCAAAACCAGGTTGTTTTGTGATAGGTAATTTTGATGTCTCCACAATACATTTTGGGCCCTTGCCTGTCGCAGGTACTTGACCCACCCATACGAGTGAGGTACCATTTTTATCAGGAGACTTTGGAGAACGTGGGGTGGGTGGAAGTTTGTGGTCCCACGCAGATTCCAGAATTTGCATCACAGAAATGAGGGGAAATGTTGTTTTTGTTTTTACAAAGTTTGAGGTTTGCAAGGAAATCTGGGTAACAGACCCTGGCGAGAGCCACACAAGTCACCCCATCCTAGATTTCCCTGGGTACCTAGTTTTCAAAAACGTGTAGGTTTGCTAGGTTTCCCTAGGTGCCGGCACAGCTAGGGTTCAAAATCTACAGCTAGGCACTTTGCAACAAAGGGGTCAGTTTCCACTGTAAAAATGTGGTGTGTCCACGTTGCATTCTGGGTCGTTTCCTGTCATGGGCACAAGGCCTACCCACACAAGTGAGGAACCATTTTTATCGAAAGACTTTGGAGAATGTGGGGTGTGTGGAATTTTGTGGATCCACAATACATTTTGGGCCCTTGCCTGTCGCAGGTACTTGACCCACCCACACGAGTGAGGTACCATTTTTATCAGGAGACTTTGGATAAAGTGGGGTGGGTGGAAGTTTGTGGTCCCACACAGATTCTAGAACTTTCCATCACAGAAATGGGAGGAAAATGTTTTTTTTTACAAAGCTTAAGGTTTGCAAGGGCTTCTGGGTAACAGAACCTGGTGAGAGCCACACAAGTCACCCCATCCTGGATTTCTCTGGGTGTCTAGTTTTCAAAAATGTATAGGTTTACTGGGTTTCCCTTGGCGCTGGCAGAGATAGGGTTCAAAACCTCCAACTAGGCACTTTGCAAAAAAAGGATCAGTTTTCACTGTAAAAATATGGTGTGTCCACTTTGCGTTTTGGGCCGTTTCCTGACGCGGGTAGTAAGCCTGCTCAAATAAGTGCGGTCCCATTTTTATCTGAAGACTTTGGGGAATGCTGGGCGGGTGAAAGCTTGTGGATCAGTGCACTGCTCAGCAGGGATGCAGCTAAACACCTCTACGCTTGGGCCCAACACGACCCCCGGGCCTGACAATCCCCCCCCACTTGGTCCTCCTCACGGGACACTCCATGCACTGAAGGAGGAGCCCAGAGTTCTGCACTGGCAGCGTGCATAACGTCGCTCCACTCAAAAGCAAAAAGATAAGGCCCACATAAGGAAGCAGCTAAGACTCTTGGAGAAACAATGGAGGCAAGTGCCCTCCACAGATAATTTGGCCACGCTTCGCTCAGCAAGATCCAAGCACCACAAGCACATCTTCCTTGGGAAAGCATCGCACTTCAAAACCCTTCTTGACTCAGCCAAAAATAGACCTAAAAAACTATTCGATCTCATCAAGATTCCTAGCTGCTCCCCCCAACCTCCAAGTTGGAGGATTCTACAAAGGAAGCATCAGATTTCGCTATATTCTTCGATGAAAAAGTGAAATCACTTGTGGATCAGGTCGCTCATCCTACCCCTCCAGAGGAGCGCAAATCCTCAGCCATTTGGCAGAACTTTGACCCCATCTCTGAAGATCACCTCAAGTGCATCCGCGAAACAAAGCCCTCCAATCATTCTCTGGACCCCATCCCCAGTGCCATTGCCATTGACTTCTACACCCTTTCCCTTTCCTATTGGACCACTCTGGTCAACCTCTCCCTGTGTCAAGGCTCCCTTCCTGTCTCCTTCAAAACTGGGCAGGTCACCCCTCTGCTTAAAAAACCCACTGCTGATGCGAAAGACGTCAACAACTTCCGTCCCATCACTAATCTACCCTTTCTGGCGAAGATCACAGAAAGATGTGTAGCAAAACAACTCTCTCGTCATATCAAGGACAATGATCTTCTTGACAATTGCCAGTCCGGCTTCATCCAAAACTGCAGCACTGAAACAGCCCTACTGCAAGTGGTTGATGACGCGCTGAGGATACTCGATTCGGGGGGGTCCTGTCTTCTAATTCTCTTAGACCTTTCTGCAGCCTTTGACACTGTCAATCACAACACCCTCCTCAACACCCTTCAACAGAGAATGGGATTGGAGGGCACTGTGTTTAGATGGTTTGCCTCCTTCCTCTCAGATAGATCCCAAATGATCAAAATAGAGAACAGTCTTTCATCTCCTGTGGTGGTAGGTCAAGGTGTTCCGCAAGGCTCTATACTTGCACCCACTTTGTTCAATCTCTGTTTAGAACCACTGGGAAATCTCCTAAGTAAATCCGGGATCCACTATCATCTCTATGCAGATGACACTCAAATCTACCTCAAGGTCTCCTCCACTCACGATCTCTCCATCCTAAGCTCCACTCTCGATTCCATTCAAAACTGGATGTCAACTCATCAACTGATTCTGAATCCCTCCAAAACTGAATTCCTCCTCCTCTCCTCCTCACTCTCTCCTCCCCCAGTTCAATCATGGATGGATCAGATGAATCTACTTAACAATAAACCCATCATTGTCGACATCGCAAAATCCCTTGGTTTCATACTCGACAAAAAACTCAATCTAATCTCCCACATCAATTCCATTGCAAAGTCTGCTCGATACCAATTGCGCCTTCTTTGGGGAATTCGTCGCTTTTTCCCGGAGCAGGACCGTAAAACCCTGGTGCAATCACTGGTCCTATCCATACTGCACTACTGCAATTCTCTTCTTACTGGCCTCCCCAAATCCCACTTGTCCCCCCTTAGATCTGTTCTCCATTCAGCTGCTCTTTTAATTTATGGGGCCAAAAGAAGCGACCACATCACACCGATGTTATCTACCCTCCGCTGGCCTCCCATCGAGGCTAGAGCTATCTACAAGACTGCCTGTATCACCCACAAAGCCTTGTACTCCTCCTCTCCTCCCTACCTGGCGAACAAGCTAAAACTCTCTGGAGGCTCGAGACCTGCACGTAATGCGGAAAATCTACTGCTTGAACCTCCCACTTTCAAGAAGGAAAGATCGATGACCCAATCCTTTTCAGGTAGCGCGGTGAGAATATGGAACTCACTTCCGCCTCAGCTCCGGACCACCACCTCCTCCCAGACCTTCAAAACTGACCTCAAAGTTCTCCTCCTCCAAAGACACCTCCTAAAGTAATTCATGCCCTCTCTATTATCTGAAGGAAGACCTCCCATCACTGAAAACTATTCTCCATGACTATGGAAGTGTCTTCCCAGTGTGTTCTGGTAGTTTGAGTGTTTACCATTTATTGCAGTATTATCTTTGTACCTGTGTATGGTACCCTTTTGTAACTTGCACACGTCACTTTTCTCTTGTAACACACTGTTTGCTACCTCTCACATTTTCTTTGCTTTTGATACTTGCTCAAGTGCCACCATTGCCTACGTAACGCTTGTTCTTGTGCCTGAGTGTCTAGCATATATTGCAGCATTATACCTCTAATTGTACTTTGTTTCTCTTGTAACCTGCACACTTGTCACTTTTTCCTCCTGGATTGCACTGTTTGCTACCTCATGTATTTTGTTTGCTCACAATTGTCACTTTTACCTCATGTAACTTAATGTCTGCTTTTGTAATTTTGGTTCATTTGTAATTTTCTGTTCCTATTGTGAAGCACTCTGATGCCTTCGGGTAAAGTCCGCGCTATATAAAAACGCATAAATGAAAATAAATAAAATAAAATAATGTCAGCAGGTGCATGATATATAACAACAATTGGTCCTTGGACTCTTTTTGCCATGCAGCAAGTTAAGAAACGTTTGTGATTCAGAAACAATCTGCATGCAAAAATATATTCAGCATATAGTAATTAATACATTACGCACCTTGAATTGGAGAAAATAGATGCCCACTGTATTTAAGTAGAGTTGTCTATTTAATTCATAGTATCAAAAAATGAAGGTAAAATATTACCAAACATGTAGTTGTCAGGAGGTTGCTCCAAAGGATAGAAGGGGAAGTGGAAATGAGGGGTGCTCTGGTGTGTAATAGAAATGAAAAAGGCACAGAATGAAGGTAATTCAAAGAACGTTACAATGATTTAACATATACAACTGGTTGTGGCATTAGCACCAGTTTGTTGTGGCCTGTCCATGAAACAACATTTTTGTCATAGATTTAAGGTATTTCACATGAAGCGTTGCCGAGAAATATCATCTGTTCAAGGGACGGGGTGGTAGTGTCATATGGTACAGGCCCTAGTTAAGGGTAGATGTTGATATTTCGACTCAACTAGAAGAATGAGGGGTGATTAAAAACCTCTGCATGCGGGTCTTCCTCAGGACAGGGAAGGAGGGGAACAACCTACAATTTAGACAATTTAGAAGAGGTGGGTATAGCGTATTAAAAACTCAATATTAGTAAAATCAGTGGGACCTTAAGGGTGCCTGGGTTACTGACCTAGCATAAGCGCCTGTTGTTGGTAGGCCCTGATATCAGCTTCCATGGGTGGGTAGTCTGTGGAACGAAGGTGCGTATTAGAAAGCCCATGACGAATTAGGGTCACAAAGGGCTAGAAATCCATAATCAAACCCCTGTGCACTTACCCGCATCACAGTTTCGGTAAGGGAGGCCAAGGCACTGAAGGGGGTAATTCACGGAGATCAAATCAACCAGGAAATGTGCATCTGATAGGCGTTGAATCAATCACCCTATCTACTCTGAAATATAAATGATGAGTATGCTAAGAAACCGGCCGTGGTGACACACCCAAATGTTTGGTAAGGGGCCTCGAGTGAAGCAAATGCCGTGTAGTAGATTGGCGAAATGAATCCCATTCAACCGGCTGTCACGGATGCGGTGCGGAACTGAAACGCATTGAGTGGTCGTGTTTAAAGGCATTCTCATAGCGCGTGTACGTTATGGAGCTACTGCAGTGAACGCACACCATTTTCGGTGTCTGATCATCATCGTAATGAAAAACATATTGGGGGAGTCAGCTGTTTTCCATGGCGCATTGCTCCAGACAGGGGTGTAACAAACGCCCCAGCAGCCCCCGCGGTGCGGGGGGCCACACTCCCTTCAGTAAATGAAGGGGGCCCGGCCCCCTTCAGCTCTTCTGAGAGCTGTGAGAGAGGCTTGCGCTAAAGCAAGCCTCTCTCCCTCCAAAGCAGGTGCAGCCTGCTCTGAGCCCCTCCCGCTGACTGAAGAGAAACAAAGTATTAACAAACATTGCTTCTCTTCAGTCAGAGCGAGGGAGGCCCGGAAAGAGTGGGTGGGGGCCCTAGAGAGCAGGAGGCAGCACAGACCACTGCTCAGGACCCTGACAAGGAAGGGGGGCTGGGGGCCCCAGAGAGAGAGGAGGCAGCACAGAGCACTGCTCGGGACCCTGACAAGGACAGGGGCTGGAGGCCCCAGAGAGAGAGCAGGGGGCAGCACAGAGCACTGCTCGGGACCCTGACAAGGAGGTGGGGGGCTGGGGGCCCCAGAGAGCAGGAGGCAGCACGGAGCACTGCTCAGGACCCTGACAAGGATGGGGGCTGGGGGCCCCAGAGAGAGAGGAGGCAGCACAGAGCACTGCTCAGGACCCTGACAAGGACGGGGGCTTGGGGCCCCAGAGAGAGAGGAGGCAGCACAGAGCACTGCTCAGGACCCTGACAAGGACGGGGGTGGGGGCCCCAGAGAGCAGGAGGCAGCACAGAGCAGTGCTCGGGACTCTGACAAGGACAAGGGCTGGGGGACCCAGAGAGCAGGATGCAGCACAGAGCACTGCTCAGGACCCTGACAAGGATGGGGGTGGGGGCCCAGAGAGAGAGGAGGCAGCACAGAGCACTGCTCCGGACCCTGACAAGGACGGGGGCTGGGGGCCCCAGAGAGAGAGGAGGCAGCACAGAGCACTGCTCAGGACCCTGACAAGGACGGGGGTGGGGGCACCAGAGAGCAGGAGGCAGCACAGAGCAGTGCTCGGGACTCTGACAAGGACAAGGGCTGGGGGACCCAGAGAGCAGGATGCAGCACAGAGCACTGCTCGGGACCCTGACAAGGATGGGGGTGGGGGCCCAGAGAGAGAGGAGGCAGCACAGAGCACTGCTCCGGACCCTGACAAGGACGGGGGCTGGGGGCCCCAGAGAGAGAGGAGGCAGCACAGAGCACTGCTCGGGACCCTGACAAGGACGGGGGCTGGGGGCCCCAGAGAGAGAGGAGGCAGCACAGAGCACTGCTCGGGACCCTGACAAGGACGGGGGGCAGAGAGCATGAGGTAGCACAGATCACTGCTCAGGACCCTGACAAGGACGGGGTGGGGGCCCCAGAGAGAGAGCAGGAGGCAGCACAGAGCACTGCTCAGGATCCTGACAAGGACAGGGGTTGGGGACCCAGGAAGCAGGAGGCAGCACAGAGCACTGCTCAGGACCCTGAAAAGGACGGGAGTGGGGGCCCCAGACAGAGAGCAGGAGGCAGCACAGAGCACTGCTCAGGACCCTGACAAGAAGGGGGGCCCAGAGAGAGAGCAGGAGGCAGCGCAGAGCACTGCTCAGGACCCTGACAAGGACGGGGGGCAGAGAGCATGAGGTAGCACAGAGCACTGCTAGGGACCCTGACAAGGACGGGGGGCAGAGAGCATGAGGTAGCACAGATCACTGCTCAGGACCCTGACAAGGACGGGGTGGGGGCCCCAGAGAGAGAGCAGGAGGCAGTACAGAGCACTGCTCAGGAACCTGAAAAGGACAGGAGTGGGGGCCCCAGACAGAGAGCAGGAGGCAGCACAGAGCACTGCTCAGGACCCTGACAAGAAGGGGGGCCCAGAGAGAGAGCAGGAGGCAGCGCAGAGCACTGCTCAGGACCCTGACAAGGGTGGGAGTAGGGGCCCCCAGAGAGAGCACTCTCCAGGGCAAAGTTCATACGAGAAGGGATTAGGCAGCAAAATGGTGCCCTCAGGTAAGCACTCTTGTTAGAAGCACCATGTGGGCGTCCACAGGGGAGGCAAGGGGGGCCGAGAAAGGTGCAAGGCAGAGGGGAGAAGGGTGCAAGGTAGAGAGGAGAAGGGTGCAAGGCAGAGAGGAGATGGGTGCAAGGCGGAGAGGAGATGGGTGCAAGGCGGAGAGGAGATGGGTGCAAGGCGGAGAGGAGATGGGTGCAAGACGGAGGGGAGAAGGGTGCAAGGTAGAGGGGAGAAGGGTGCAAGGTAGAGGGGAGGAGGGTGCAAGGTAGAGGGAAGGGTGCAAGGTAGAGAGGAGAAGGGTGCAAGGTAGAGAGGAGAAGGGTGCAAGGCAGAGGGGGAGAAGGGTGCAAGGCAGAGGGGGAGAAGGGTGCAAGGCATGGGGGAGAAGCGTGCAAGGCAGAGGGGAGAAGGGTGCAAGGCCGAGGGGAGAATGGTACAAGGTAGAAAAGGGTGCAAGGCGGAGGTGGAGAAGGATGCAAGGGGGAGGGGGAGGAGGGTCCAAGGGGAGGGCGAGAAGGGTGCAAGGCAGAGGGGAGAAGAGTGCAAGGGGATGGTGATGAAGTAAAAAATGTGCCCCCCGCTGGAAACATTTCTGCAGATGCCCATGGCAACGCACAATACTTTGTGAGAGAGAGTGAAGAGAGAGTGGAGTGAGAGAGAGAGTGGAGTGAGAGAGAGAGTGGAGTGAGAGAGAGAGAGAAAGTGGAGTGAGAGGGAGTGGAGTGAGAGGGAGTGGAGTTAGAGAGAGTGGAGTGAGAGAGAGTGGAACAAGAGAGAGAGTGGAGCAAGAAAGAGAATGGAGCAAGAGAGAGAGTGGAGAAAGAGAGAAAGTGGAGCAAGAGAGAGTGGAGGGAGAGAGAGTGGAGAGAGAGAGAGAGAGAGGAGAGAGCGAGAGTGGAGAGAGAGTGGAGAGTGACAGTGGAGAGAGAGAGAGAGAGAGAGAGAGAGTAAAGCGAGAGTAGAGAGAGAGAGTGGAGAGAGAGAGTGGAGAGAGAGACAGTGCAGAGAGAGACAGTGGAGAGAGAGTGGAGAGCGAGAGTAGAGAGAGAGAGTGGAGAGAGAGAGAGTGGAGAGAGAATGAAGAGAGAGTAGAGAGAGTAGAGAGAGAGAGAGTAGAGAGAGAGACAGTGGAGAGAGAGAGTGGAGAGAGAGAGTGGAGAGAGACAGTGGAGAGAGACAGTGGAGAGAGAGACAGTGGAGAGAGAGTGGTGAGAGTGGCGAGAGAGAGAGAGAGTGGACAGAGAGCAAAGACTGACTGACTCAGAGACTGAATATTGACTGACGGAGAGACTGACTGGCTGAGAAACTGACAGAGAGAGAGAGACTGGCTGACTGAGAGAGACTGACTGACTGACTGACAGAGAGAGAGAGATAGAGAGACTGACAGAGAGAGAGAGAGACCGAATGACTGACAGACTGACAGAGAGCGAGAGAGACTGAGAGACTGACTGAGAGAGACTGAATGACAGAGAGAGAGAGACTGACTGACAGAGAGAGAGACTGACTCACTGAGAGAGAGAGAGAGAGAGAGAGAGAGAGAGAGAGAGCGAGAGAGAGAGAGAGAGAGAGAGAGAGAGACTGTGATTAAATTGGGGTCACAGTGTGTATGAAGCTATGCAATGCCTCTTAAGATTGCTTTGTCTACTAATAAAAATGTATTATCAAAATGTGCTCTTTGTAGTTACATCTGCTTTTGAAATACTGCATTGTCGCTTTGTCTAATGTTTTAAAACGGAAACGAGAAGGAGCAGTGGATGCACTTTTGTCAAAACTGAACCATGAGTGGGCCCAATGTTGTATATCATGACTGGAGTCTGCATCAGGAAACCCACCTAAAATTGGGCAAACTTCCCCGGTGTACTGATGGCAGGGACCCTGTAATGAATGGACCATCACCTATGATAGCCTGCTGGCAGACTAAGCCCAACCTTTAACTCCACCATCCAGTGTTACTTATAACGGCTCTATTGGTGACAGTGGCGTAACAATAGCCCCGCATCCCCTGCAGTATGGCAGGTCGCTGGCCTGAGAGCTCTAGAATGGCACGGAGGATGGGAGAGGGGCCCTCTCTATGTAGTTTGCAGGGGTCCCCCTCAAGTATCGTTACACCACTGGCTCCAGAGAATTAAATATGGGAAATCATCACTGAGTTAAAACAAGGAGATGGGAACAATAACCCTAGCATGGTAATGGAAAATAGACTGGGGTGCACAGGACACTGCTCCAGAGAATTCTATACTTAAAATGGAAAACTCTATCAGTGAGTTGATGAGGGGATATATTAGTCTGGTTGTACATTACTGTCCTTAAAATAATTGCCAAACAAAACATATGTGGAAGTTACAGTACAATATAAGACAAAAAACATATATGTGAAAATTACAGTACAATGCAAGACAGTAAATTCCATGACTTCACAAAAGTGTGATGTATAATACAATAGGGTGGTGTACATCAAAGTGAAAATTGTAATATTTACATAATGCAAATGTTGAATGGGAAAATTATAAAATGTGGACATAACAGGTTGGATTTGATATGTCCACATAATAAAAATTATGGCAGAAAAGGTCTGCTGCATGATAGACATACCCAGACGGAAAGGCATATGTGCAAAGAGGGCCCTTAGCCATTGTTTAATGATGCTATCTGTCTAGTAAATGTAAATGTAAATGTAAATGTACAGGAATTTATATAGCGCAAATCACCAAGCGGTTTCTAGGCGCTTGCTTAGGGAACCCGTCCTGGTATTCCCCTGTGAGATAACCCCGGCAGGGTATCCGCAAGGTGAAAGCCAGGCATCCCGCCGCGAGGGGCCGTTGTGGAGATTAAGCAAGCTATTGCCCAGAGTCGCAGAGTGTGAACCCGTGAATCGAGTAGGCACCGGAGCGAGAATTGTCCAGTCCATGGACATTTTAGGACTCAAGACCCCGCCGAGCCGTGAATTGAACCCTGGTCCCGGGCTGACCTCTGCTTCCAGGTCTGCCTCCTCTAACCAGTGAGCCAATCTCCTTGTGTTCATTCAGACCCCTTAGGACTGAGTCAAAGATGTGTATCCATTTGCACTCTCTTACACTTATGGTGTTGGCAAAATTGCCCCCCCCTAGGGTTGATCTACACTTTCTCAATCACCCACTATTTTAGACTCTCAGCCGAGTGTTCAAAAGGGGTAAAATGCTCAACAAGGGTGGCACCCTGGACCTTACATCGGATCCTGCTGCAAGTACTGCAGGATACAAGTTTTTATTTTTTGTATGGTTTGTCCAACATACAGGAAATCACACGGGCATGTTGCCACATATATAACACCTGTGGTCTTACAGTTAGTATGTTCCTGTAATGTGTGTGTGTGTGTGTGTAACCATTGTGTGTGAAATGTTTGATCTCCTTGGTCATAGGGCAGGCCTTGCAATGGCCACATTTAAAATGGCCTTTAATGGGAGGTATGTTCCAAAGAGACAATTGATTGTCACTAGTTCTTGTAGGGAGGAGAGATTTAACCATGCTATCCCTCACATTTTTGCCTTTCGTGAATGCATGCATGGAGGGTTCTGTAATCCCTATTTCATCTGCCACCAGGTGCCAGTGCCGGTTGACGTTCTTCTTGATATCATTTCTCTTAGTACAGCACATGGTGACGCATACCATGAGTTCCTGATCAGAAGCTGTTTTTCTTTTGGGCTCTAATAGAAACTCTCTATGATAGAACCATGCCCCTTTTCATGCTATTTTCAAAAGGTCCACCGGGAACCCCCTTTCCACCAAGCGAGTCATCAGGTCGGCAGACTCTTCAAAGAAGTCATGTTTCTTCGTGCAGTTCCTATGTAGCCTCAGGAACAGTGCCAAAAGACAAATTGTCCCTGAGGTTACGTGGATGTTGGCTGGAATACCTTAAAAGAGTGTTCCTTTCACTTAATTTTCTATATAGAGTGGTAGGAAGCCTACCCTCTCCTGACTTCACAGAAATATCCAGGAAGTGTATTACCCTATGATCGAAATCGAGAATTGAATGTCGCTCGACCTGGCGTTCAACCAAAGGTGGAATTCGGTAAGTTGTTGTTCGCTGCCCTACCATGCCATAAAACATCATCTATATAGAGTTTCCAAACTTCGATACAGTCTCTATAGGGATTCTGATTACTCAAAACGTGGGTGTGTTCATAGCTATCCATATAGATGATGGCCAGGTCTGGTGCAAAACTTGCTCCCATTGCTGCCCCTTTTGTTTTGAGATACTAATCATCCTGAAAAAAGAAAATGTTCTTCGTCATAGCAACCTCCAAAAGATCAATTAGGGTCAAAAGGACGATTTTCCACCAGCTTAATGGTTTGCATAGTGTCACGCACATAGGCTGTGGTGTTTTCTGCAATAGGTTTTAGAAATATATCTACATATTTGCATAATGGCTCTGGAACCGACCCATAACCGGAGATGATGGGTCTCCCTGGTGGGTTGGTCATGCGTTTATGGATTTTTGGCAGTGTAAATATGGTTGGCATTCTGGGTTGTAAGTTGTTAAAGTATCCATGTTCATGTGTAGATAGGAAACGCTCCATCAGTCCTCTACTCATCATATTTCTAACACTCCCAGCAATCTCTTTGGTAGGGTCAGTTCTCAGTTTTTTATAGTTTTTTTGTACTCCCAGTTGTATTAAGATCTAATTCTTATAGTCCTCAGTGCTTTGAATGACTATAGGCCCTCCCTTGTCAGCAGGTTGTATAACTATGCCCGTGTTATTTTTAAGGGATTCTAGGGCTAGACGTTCAGATCTCGTGATGTTAAATTTGACATATTCTTTTTTGGATAGAGAGTCGTTAATGTCCCTCATCACCACCTGTTCGTAGGCTAGGATCTTATGGGACATAAGTTGAGATGGTGGTGTAAAGTTAGATGGTGGTCGTAGGCCAGTGCTAGAGAAAGTGGTTTTAAAAGGGATTTTATTAAAATAGTGTTTTAAACGCACCTTTCTGAAGAAATTATGTAACTCAATCTTGAGGTTAAAGGAATTGGGCAGAGTTTCCAGTGATTACCTTATAAGGATATGTCCTGAAGCCGGAGGAAGAAAATGTACTGGGGAAAGGCCTTTCCTTCGTACCTACATCTCTGCCTGAGGGCCCAAAATGCAACTCCTACATCTCCGAATATATGTTTTACAATTTTCCTCACGGAATAAAAAAACCTAAAGCAGTTGTATTCCACCTGGCATCTCACTTAACTAGTCATTTTCAGTGTTTTCATTGTGGAAGTCACCCAGCCCCACAGCTTTAGCCACAGAAGTATTTAGTCTTTAAAAAAAGTTCCCTCACTTCAAATATCGTAGACATTGAATTTCACGACTACGTATCAAAAAAAGTTAAAGCTCTAAATCAGAACATGACTACACTTCAAATCCTATGGAGGAAGCCGAATTACCTTATAGCAAAAGAGAAAACAGTTAGCAACTGGATAAGATGAGGACACCTGGCAGTGTAAGTAAGTTGGGCAAGAAGCTGGAAATATAAGTTGCATTTCAAGTGTAGAGAAGCAATACTTTCGATGAGAAGACACAAGAGAAGAAAAGAGTAATAGATGAAGCAGGACAGACCAAGAATGAGAATATGGTTATCAGTCACATGAAAACTTAGCAAAAAAACAGATCAAACAACGGGAAGGAACACATATCACTCTAAAGTTGTGCGTGTTAATGTTATTGATATTTCTAAAGCGCAAACAGCTACCCAAAGGAGTCCTGGCGCTACATGAGGTCCTACCTGGGTCTTGAGTAAGAGAGAACTGTCAACCAGAATCTGAGCCTAAACAGTGAAGAGCCAGGCCTTCAAAGACTTTCTAAAGGCGAGCAGACTTGGCAAGGCTCTAAGATGCATCGGAAGGCAATTCCATGCCTTGGCTGCACCAAACACAAAGCTTCTTCCACCCAAGTTGACTTTTTTTGCAAAAGGCATAGACACCAATTTAGCATCTGAAGAGCGTAGACATCTAGTTGGTGTATACCATTGGAATTGCGTTTTAAGATGGTTGGGCCCAGTTCTATAAAGTGCCTTGTGTACTGTGCACAGGGCCTTAAACTGTACCCGTTTTCGCACTGGCAACCAGTGAAGCCTTCTGATCTCTGCTTTGCTCAGCAGTCTAGTTGCTGCATTCTGCAGAAGTTGCAGTTTGTTCATTAGTCCTTCCTGGATATTGACATATAAACTGTTGCAATAAACCAGTCTGGACATTACTAAAGCTGTGATTATTAACTGATGACTATCTTTAGGCAAGACTGGCAGGATTTTCCTACAAGCTTTTAAAATGTAGGAAGTGGAGGATACCACTGCATTCACCTGGTCTCTAAGGCTCAGTTAATTGTCTATCCAAACTCCCATGTTTTGTGCCTTTCTTACGGGAGTGGGAAGGGGACCCAGTGTATCTGGCCACCATTCCGGGGTCCAGAAGTTGACATCATTACTGAATAAAACCACCTCCGTCTTACTAGAGTTCAGTTTAAGACAGTTTTGGAAGTGGATTTAGAAAGGGGGAGGTGAAAGGAAAGATAATGTACAGAATGGACATAAAAACAGGGCATGCGTGAAGAGAAAGAGCTGGAAAGAAGTTTAGTGTAATCAGAATTATGATATGTCTTCGCAGAGCAGTTGTATTAGAAAGCTCACCCCTTAAGCCACTTAAAGGTCAGTGGGATAACTCCATCCACTGCACCTCCCAGCACATGAAGGACCAGATTAATCAAAGTGTCTCTCAACACAGCACAGCAACCAAAAAATGCTGCTCTGCATGACAGGGAAAGAGCAGGAAAGCATCATATCTACAGTGATATGTCACCCTTCTCTCCTCTCCCTAGCGCCGGTGCAAAAATTTGCTGACAAGTGCAAGCATACAACTTTGTGCCATAGTGCACGGTTGTGTGCGTAGGTCTAGATAGATTTTAATTAAGGCTCCCTGTTTTCCTTTTTAATGATTTTTACAGAAAAATACAGACAGAAAACCATTTATTTTACTGTCTATATTTATTTTCAAATATGGATAAAAACTGAATTTTGGTTGTTCTGTGAGAGATTCTAAATGCCTTCAATCATGATTGCACAAAAGGGGGGTGGTGATGGACGGAGCATATGAATCAATCAAACACTCACACCCAGTCAAAAGATCTGGGTTTAATCCATCACCGTTCTTTAGCCCACTCTGCCACCCCAGTTCAGACATGGCCATATGCACATCAGTCTGACCCTGTGCCTCATGGGACCAGTCCAGCCCGAACTGCCAAGCCATGCCTTCCCTGGACCGGAAACAAGCTTCCTAGGACCGGTTTCTGGCATTTCAGCCGTCTTCAGCCCGGCTTGCTTGAATCCAGTGGCAAAGTGAGCAAGGGACTCACGTCTGAGCAAATGCCAGAAACCGGTCCTCGGAAGCTTGTTTCCGGTCCAGGGAAGGCATGGCTTGGCAGTTCGGGCTGGACTGTTCCCATGATCTGTTGACTGGGTGTGAGTGTTTGATTGGTTCAGATGCTCCGTCCATCACCACCCCCTTTTGTACCACTTTGTTCGCCATAGGCTGAGGGAAGCATTAAATGAGACAGTACATTCGGCCTCACAGTCCGGCGATCCGGACTTGGAGTACAAGAAATGATCATACTGACTGAGAGCAGCCACTGACATGGTGGCTCCTGCCCGAAGGGAAAGGATAATGAACAGTATGAATGGTGCCCCATGGTACACGGAAGAACTAAGAGGGGAAAAACAGAATCTCCGTCAATGCGAAAGGCACTGGCGGAAATCATACGATCTAAAAGCCCAGGAGACGTATAAAGCAAAACTAGCCCTCTACAAAGCATCAATCATCAAAACTGCATCCGCGTACTAGGAATTGAAGATTAGGGAGGCCACAGACATTCGAAAAGAGGCTTTTAATGTACTCTGGGAATTGAGTCAAATGAAAGAATAAAGGACGGTCGCTAATCAGGTTGACTGTGAAAAGGTACAGGACTTCTTTCGAGCTAAGGTCAAAGACATCATTACCGAAATAGGCAATACTCACATAAATCCCTGCCCTCTATCAGTGGCAGACCCATCTGATTTTCAGGGCGGCTCTCTCTTAGTCTTTCCTGAACTGGACTCAAATGGTCTAGCCCGTATTGTGGCCTAAGTAAAATCTGGGTCACCAGAAAATACCTGCCCTCATAGAGTGTTTAAAATAGTCATTCCGAAATTAGGGCCAGTGGTGTTATCCTTATTAAATCTGTCTTTGGCAACAGGGAAGGTATCACACAAATTTAAGGAAGCCATGGTGATTCCACTGCTGAAGAAAGCAGGGGCGGACATCAATAATCTGGAAAACATCCGACCCGTTTCCAGACTTCCTTTTCTGGCTAAAGTTCTGGAGCAACATGTGCTTGAAGGTCTTTCGTCCTTCTTAGAAGAACATCAGCTGTTACACGCACGGCAAGCAGGATTTAGGGCCCACAGCAGTAATGAGTTGGTGATGCTCTCAGTGCTGGATGAATCGAGACTCGCAGCTGATCAGAAGAATCCCTCAGCATTGATCCTATTAGATCTCTCAGCCGCGTTCAACACGGTGAACCACGTGCAGCTCTTGGCCAGTGTCCAGCGGCTGAGAGTCATCGGGATGGTCCTCCAATGGATTACCTCCTTCCTGGAGGATCGGTCTCAAAAGGTCCAAGTAGAAGAATGTACGTCCAGGCATGGTGTACTGCTATAGGGGGTTCCGCAGGGCTCTGCATTGTCCCCCCTGGTCTTCAATATCTACCTTCAGCCGTTGGTGGAAGCACTGGCATAAATGGATTGTCAGGTGTTTAATTATGCTGATGACACCCAGTTAATTGTACGAATTGATAATTCCCCTCAGGCACAGCTCAATGTTCAGAATATCCTCTGGCTCACTATGAACTGGATGACTTCTAATTCACTTAAGGTAAACCCTGATAAGACAGAGGTGCTTGCTCTTACAACAGGGGCTTCTCCCTGGTCCAGCCTCTTCTGGCCACAAGAATTTGGCACCACCGTGACACCGGTGCCAGCCGGGAAGAGCTTGGTAGCAAGGTGGACACCAATTTAACTCTAAACAATCAGGTGTTTGCTGTAGTGGTTACCTGATGCGGCAACTCCGGAAACTTGGGACCCTGGTGTCATTCTCCACCATGCGTACAGTCGTGACAAAACTAATCTTGTCAGGCTTGGATTACGGTAACAGAGTATACACAGGGCTTCCTGACAAACTTATGGGGAAACTTCAGGTAGTTCTACATGATGCTGCAAGGTTGATTTTTAAACTGCCAAGAAGAGCACATGCCACCCCCTTCTACAACAGCTACACTGGCTCCCTATTAAGCAGAGCGTCAGGTTCAAGAGCCTGTACATCGCACATAAAGCACAGTATGGAGTGGCGCCCAATTAACTCAAAGACCGTTTGAAGCCTATGTGCCCAGACAGTTTCTCTGGTCATCTGAGACTAGCCTGTTGGCCTGCCCGCGCTTTAATAGAGCTACTTTGGGGGGGCGAGCTTTCTTAGTTGTGATTCACCAGCTCTGGAACAACCTACCGGATAGTATACGCAGGGAAGCCACCTTACTCCCATTCAAGAGGAAACTCAAGGCCATTTTGTTCACTGAGGCATTTGATAAGTTCACCTTAATTCGAGCTGAGTCCAGCAGGAATAAGGGATTCCCCGGTTCTTGGTCTATGCTGCAAGCCCTTAGGGGCCTCTTGGTGATTTGGCGCTCTATAAACATAAATTAACATAACATAACAGCAACAAGGAAGCTTCCTAAGGGACATCAAATCAGGTTCACCTCTTGACCCAACCCCTCCTCACATTCTTTTCCAAGGCGGGGAGCCGGTTCTCTCCACATTGGCTGATCTCATTTTCCTAACCTTGAGTAGCGGGATAGTACCTAAACAATGAAACACGCCATAGTAAAACCTCTGCTCAAGAAGCCCCAACTTGACCCCACTTCCTTGGGGAACTATCGTTTCATCTCCTTGTTGCCCATTCTACGCAAAGTTGTAGAAAAACACGTAAATAGGATAATCTCACAGTTCTTGGAGGTGAACAACATTCTGGACAAATCACAAATGGGTTTCCGTCCCAAATACAGTATGGAATCCAGGCTCCGGAAAGTCACAGCGAAACTTGGATCGGGGGGCTGCCGCCATTCCTCTCCTTGATCTAAGTGCGGCATTTGACACTGTTGATCACAGTATAATAATACAGAGACTAAGAGAGATTGGGATTCAGGATAAGGCCAGCCTATGGTTGTCATCCGTCCTAAATGAAAGATCCTTCCAATGCATGGAAGCTGGCCTCTTCTCAGACACGCTTGCGGCCCCTTATGGAGTCCTTTAGGGATCCCACCCAGTTTAATGTTTACATGAGTCCTCTATCAGGGACATCTTAAGGATTTTGGGGCCCTGGGCCAATCGTATTTTGGAGGCCCCTGTTCAGAACAGCTTTGAATTTATGATCCAATTTTAGCCCTTTCATGCCCTCTTTGGCCAGGTCACAGTGCACAGGCAGTGTGGTGCAAATTCTAAATGTGTTTACATCTAATATTAAGGAATAGTGATGTGTGTTTTCAATATTGTAACACAGCAGCAGCTCACTAATATTACTGCAAATAACCTCGGTGACAGCCTCCCATTTCTCATATGTGAGGTCTTGTTTTGATCTAAAAGAATTTTTTTTGATGGATGTTGCATGAAACAAACACATTTTCTGCAAAATGTCTGTAATAGACGTTCACACAACACAAACATTAAAAATACCATTTAAGGAAAACAGTATTTAAAACCCTGTGATTTAAGACTTATTCAGGGTCATCAGGGCAAGACTCTCTGCAGAACTGAGCTGGCTCCATAAGCCCCCCCCCCCCTGAAAGGCTGGGGCCCTGGACCACAGCTTACTTTGCCCATGCCTTAAAACGCCTCTATCCACCGGCACAAATTGTTGAGTAGTTTGGACTATCAATTGTGTTGTATGCCGACGATACAAAATTGGTGGTATCAGTATCTGATGCCACTAATTCTAATTATCTTAAGCTAGCCCCATGTATGGAAAAAAATTGCAGCATGTATGTCCAATTACTGTCGAAGGCTGAACAGTGAAAAAACTGAGCTTATGTTCCTGGTGTAGTACTGAAAATCCAAACTCGTGTAACCATTCAGACGCAAGAATAAAACTTCATCGTACCACGACAAATTTAGTATCAAAAGACCGAGAATGGCGAGTACATTATGTACAAACATTTTCGTCGCATTCGAAGGTTGCTTTCACCTCGAAATCATCACTTATACCCTGAACCCTTGGCTTCCATTTTGTATACGGCAGCCATTTTGTATGTTGCCCTTCACATAGGCTTAATCCAATATCATAAGGACAAGCACTCCTTGATTGACTTTTTGGTGACCTGGGCAGGTTGAAACCATCGCCCCAGGCCAACCCATTTGGTCAGTTCCTCTCCCAGTGGCCGGTCAAGATAGCATCTAGGCGCACCCGGCCATAAAACCCTTTCATCACATTCTCACCCTGCCGAATCTTGCCCACACCTGACCCCGCTCCTTCTTTCCTACTTGTTTTATGATGAGAACGTGCTCATTTTATTGGGGAACACCGATATCTGATTGAAATACCGCACCTTGCCGAGTAATTTATTATGTATCAGACAAACGAAATGTGAGCTTGTCATCATAACTCTGTTACTTATTTGTGGTCGAAATATGTGAATAGTATCCTGAAAATCTAGGAATGTTTGCCTGAAGCTTATTATTTTGTATAAGAAGAGAAACCTGACTTCGTGATTTTGAAGCAGTCTCCTGAGAACATACTTCCATGTGTTGTACTTCTAGGACACTTGTTACCTTGGTTGCAGCCAATAAAACCGATCTTTGACTTCACCTAGAAGACTCTGAGTTTCTGTGGTCTGAATCAGGAAAAGGACTCGAGGTCTTTGGGTGTGTATTCCCTGACACCGCTGGGTTACCGGTTAAGCACCGGTTCTGAAAAACCCAGTACCTCAGTTGGCGCCCAACGTTTGGGGCGATTCCAGCGGTACCGGTCCAGCCAGAGGTTCGTGAGGAGCTTCGTGTGAAAATTCCGGAGGAAGGCCGCCACTTCAATGACCCCTGCATGTCGACGTGGTCCGAAGGTCTTTGCTGCGAGGTTCCCCGCTTCCCGACGGCTACAAAGGACTGCTGCCTGGCTATTGCCCTGATTTGGACCCTTGAAGTTTGGTAGAGCGAAACACTAAGACGAGTCTTCTAGTGACGTCATCGACATTTCAGTTAAGTATAAGTGGAGCGTCTCCCAGTCCTTAGTTGGTTCTTAGTTTTGGGTATCCTTTGGGAAAGTTTTGTGTTGGTACTTGCAAGCACCAAAACCGAAGGACTCGTGTTTTCACGAGAAAATATCGTAATCGATAATCCTTTGACGTTTGGAACTAGACTAGAGAGCAGAGATGCCTAGTCTTAGACTTGGAAATTTGTTTTATCTCGGTGGTAATAATAGGGACTCCCGATTGGAGGACTCATGTCCGGTTCCTCCGGTTGGAACTCCAACTTACGAGTTATATGTGAAACATGGGGTAGCCCCCATCACATACAATGAAGTGTGGGTCAAATATACCAAGAACGATGGTGTTTTTAAATGGCCCCAATACGGTAGCTTTGACACCGAAATTTTAGATAATCTTGAGGTCACACTTTTCAAAAAGAAAGCCCGGCCGGCGATGTTTGACTCTTTCCGCCTATGGCGTAAAGAGGCCAAACAGAAGGAAATTAAATTATTGAAGAAAAATAAGAGAGAAGGGAATATTTCAGTAATACAAGCTGCTATGCGGTTTAAAGACAAAGAAGAGGTACAGATGAGTGAGCAGTTGCACAGGCAACGTAAAATGGCAACAGATATCCAGTTTTGCCGTCTCTTCAGCAAGAGACAGCCAAATAACGTGAAAAAGACCCATTAATGTCGCATTTATTAAGTTCACCACCCCCCTATGCACAAACAGCCACGGCGCCCCCGCAACCCTTAGTTGCGCCGCCCATGGTTGTTATGCCTGCCCTTCTACAGCACCCACCAGCTGTTCTTCAGCTGGCTTCCGCTCCTCCGGTGCAGCCTCCTCAAAGCACACCGGCTACATCTACTTCGCTTATACCTTCTATGGCTTTGCCTAGTGCATCTTCGATCTCTCATAATGCTCCCTCTGCTATTGCCTCTACTTCAGCCTTATCTCCACCAGTTCCTCCCTCACTTTCACCTTCCGTTTGGCAGAAAATGGCCAGCATTGTCACTAACATTCCTTCACCACTTTTTCGGTCGCCTAAAACGACCCCTAACACGGAACGAAGACAGTTGCGAAGTCAACTGCCTGACTACCAAGAGAGAGATGTATTGAATCGTTTAGCTCGTAAATGGATCATAGATACTGCAAAGTATGACGTTGAATCTATCATGAAAGTCTTCCTTCAGTGGGAAGCACCGACACAAAGATATGTTTTTGAACAAATGTGTGTTTTTCTCGGTGAGGATTTGGAAGATAATGATTTAGAAAGTAACCCGCAGGAGTTGTGTCATGTACGGTTCAAGTTTGGAGAAGGAATGATCGTAGGTCCCGATGTCCAAAAAGCGGTTGAGATATTGTTGTCTTATCGGAGTAAAGGGAACACTTCTGGCTCACAATCTGAGCGCGATACACCTAGGAAAAAGGCACGACAGTATCCCATGAGAGAAGGAGGGAGGGTGACACATCTGTTGAACCTCCTATCCCGCCACACTTTCAGCGTGTATGGGTACATGTCCCATGGAAGAGAGCTGAAGTTTTAGCACTTAAACAGACATTACCAGATCCGCGTAAGAATCCTGCAGGGTATTACAAGGAATTGTCGCAGACTGCTGGGTCATGTATAATGAACTTAGCCGATATCGATATGTTATTTGGGAACGTTGTTCCACAGCCTTTATGGAGTAAGATTCGTCATTCAGATCATGATCAGGAATTAGGCGATTCGTGGGCCAATATCGCTGCTGTAGATGCCCGACAAGTTGGTGGTGCTAAACCTGAGCCATTAATAGCAGAACTTCCTGGTAAAATAGTTGATTACATGAAAACGATAATGCCTGCAATACGTGTGAATTGGGATAAGTTATCTGCATGTAAACAGAAGAAAGACGAGACGGTCTCAGATTTCTTCACCAGGTTCGAAGAAACGTTTGACGATCACAGTGGCCAAGACATGACCACAGAAGGTGGTCAGCGATTATTTGTCGATAAGTTTGTGCACAATCTGCTTCCAGAATTGTGTAAAAAGTTAAAAGATTCGGAGAGTTCTTGGGATGTTTCCTCTTCAGCACAGATATTAGCCACTGCGCAATATTACGAGAATAGAGACAAAGACAAGAAAGATAGAGTAGAAAAGAAAACGAAGGAATTAAAGACTAAGGTTTTAATGCAGCAAGCCTATCCGCCACGTGGTGGTGGTAATGGCCAGAATAACGGTGGTCAGAACACCTATCAGAATAACTATCAGCAGCAACAACAGTATCAAGGGAACTCACAAAGAGTCGAGTATAATCAGCCACGTGTCAATATAGGTCCCAACCAGTGTTCATATTGCAAGGAGGAAGGTCATTTTAAGTATAGTTGCCCTATCTTGTTACAACGTGCGAATGGTGTTTTGAACGCAAGAGGTAGAGGCGTTCAGCAAGCACCTAGAGGTAGAGGACGTGGAAACATCCCCCAGAATGTGCAGTCTCTTCCACCACAGAATTCTATGAATAAATTCGATCAGCAGAACAACGCATCTGGTAGGACAGCTCAGTACTATACAGATGATTACTATACAGAAGGCGAGCAATGGAGCAGTAATGATTGCTAGGACAGCCATAGACAAAGAGAGGGAGTTGTTTCAGTTCCAGTAGATCAGAGTGGACCATACGTTGAGGTGATCACATCAGGTGTGTCAGAGCATTTTCTCTTGGATACTGGTGCTACAAAGAGTTCTATTATGCACTCCAAACTCCCTGGCGCACCTTTGTCTGGCGAAACGAACGTTTCTGTAGGTTTTTCTGGCGCCCCGGTTAGGAACCCGATTTCTGACCCGTTGTCTCTTTCTGTTGGTCCTTGCGAATTCGAAGCACCCCTTATTCTGACAACAGGTTGTGGCGAAAATTTGCTAGGATTAGATTTGCTAAAAAGATTGTATGCAACTTTGTACTGTTCCCCATCAGGAGTACAACTTACCCTGGTTGAGAAAGTGGTTTCTCCAATGTACTTATCGAGAGATAAACTTCCAACAGAATTGTCGTTTCTTCCAGACATACTTTGGGCAGCTGGTCCCAATGATGTGGGACTCTTAGAAATACCACCATATGTTGTAACATTGAAAGCCAATGTTAAAATGCCACGAATTCCGCAGTACCGAATCTCTAGTGAGGGTGAAAAAGCTTTGCTAGCGATCGTTCACGAGTTAATTGAAAAAGATGTGATTGAAGAGACAAGAGGTAACGTTTGCAATAGTCCCGTTCTACCTGTTTTAAAACGAACTGACGCATCTCAGCCACCGGTGTAAAGATTTGTGATCGATCTCAGAGAGGTGAATAAAATAGTTGTGCCACAATTTCCAGTTGTTCCCGACATCACTACATTATTGACTATGATTCCAGCTTCTGCCACTTGGTTTTCGGTGATTGACCTGAAGAATGCTTTCTTCAGCATCCCGATCGCCGAGGAGAGCAGGGATATTTTTTCCTTCAGTTTAGGAGGACGAAGCTTCCGCTTTAAACGCGCTCCTCAGGGCTACTGTGAAAGTTCGTCAATATACAGTCAAGCTCTAAAAACGCAGCTTGATACGATTGTTTTGCCAAAAGGTGCTACTCTTGTACAGTACGTCGACGATTTGCTTATAGCTGCGGATACTGAGGGAATTTGCAAGAAAGCAACAATATCATTGTTACACCATCTGTGCGATTTGCATCACAAGGTGTCACTTTCCAAGCTTCAATATTGCCGACAAGAAGTGACCTACTTAGGTCATCTCTTATCGAAGGAGGGAAGGAAACTGACCCCAGAAAGAATTCAGGCAATAGCGAAATTGAGTGTGCCAAGAACACAGAAAGAAGTGCGTGCTTTCTTGGGCATTACATCATATTGTAGACAATGGATCCCTAATTTTTCGTTATTGGCCAAACCTTTGGTGGCGTTAACGTGTAAAGATACACCCAATCCCGTCCCTTGGTCTGAAGAGTGTCAAACGAGTTTTTCCGAATTACGCACAGCCTTATGTTCGGCTCCTGTGTTGGGTAACCCCAACTACAGTAAGCCTTTTACATTGTATGTCCATGAGAAGGATGGTTGTGCATTGTCAGTCCTGACTCAGTTATTTGGGAACAAACAGCGTCCATGTGCTTACTTTTCCTTGACTTTGGATCCAGTGGTTAGAGCATTGCCTAGTGTTTAAGAGCCACAGCGGCAGCAGCTGTTTCTATTCGACAGTCTGCTGGCCTGGTCATGAATAATACACTAGTCGTGATGGTCCCACATGCAGTAGACACATTGTTAAATAGAACCAAGACACAGCATTTAACCAGTGCTCGATTGTCAGGGTACGAACTGACTTTGCTAGCCAGTCATGTGCACATTCAAAAGTGCAACACCCTTAACCCAGCCACGTTGTTACCATTCATAGAAGAATCAGATACTTCAGAACAGCATGATTGTCTTTATAGAACAGAAGAAGAGACAAAAGGAAGAGTAGACCTCTTCGACATTCCTCTTGCTGAATGTGATGGTACATTGTGGGTGGATGGTTCATGTTTCAAGCTTCCGAATGGCGATACGACTGCAGCATATGCTGTCACGACTTTGCACACGATTGTTGAAGCTATACGCATCCCACACAATTCAGCTCAGGCAGCGGAGCTAATTGCACTCACGAGAGCATGTGTGTTGTCGAAAGGAATGAAAGTAACTGTCTACACCGTCAGCCAGTACGCGTTCGGCGTGGCCCATAGTTTTGGACGATTGTGGAAAGAACGTGGATTTCTGACTTCGCATGGAACTAAAATTAAGCATGGTCAGTTGGTAAATGAGCTTCTAGAATCACTGACTTTGCCCTTACAAGTAGCGATTGTGAAATGTAGCGCTCACAAGAAAGTGACTGATGATGTTGGTCGTGGAAATGCGTTCGCTGATGAAACGGCTAAAGAAACTGCGAAGAATGTGATGAGCCGAATGTATGTTGCAGGACCTGCAAGATGGGTTGGTGACATAGGAATGTGTGAAGACACGATAGAGAGTGTGAAGTCCATTCAAGCTGAAGCCACAGAGAAAGAGTTGAGTACGTGGAGAGAAAGTTCGGGTAGAATGGATGCGAGTGGTTGCTGGATTGAATTGTCAGAGCATCAGAGGTTGTTGTTACCCGATGCGTACGTGCTTGCAGTAGTCACAATGGCTCATGGTATGGCTCATATCAGCGTGAAAGGGATTTGCAAGTTGTTGGCTCCAGTATGGGAGAATTCAGGGATTCCCAAGTGTGCAGAGAATGTGGTCAAGAATTGCATGGTGTGTCTGCAACACAATCCTGATAGGGGAACCCCTACTCCAGCTGGTCATTTTGCACCTCCTACGTATCCGTTCGAGGTTTTGCAGCTAGATTTCATCCATATGGAAAGGTGCAACAGTTTAAAATATGTGCTTGTTGTTGTTTGTGCCTTCTCGAGATGGATAGAAGCATACCCCCTGAAAGACAATACTGCCCTGTCCACAGCGAAAGCCCTTGTGAAAGAGTACTTCCCTAGATTCGGAATGCCTAGAATGGTCTGGTCTGATAATGGGAGTGAATTTGTGGGTCGTGTGATGAAGAGAGTGTGTGAAGGACTAGGTATCCGGCAGAAGTTCCACGCTGCAAATCACCCCCAATCAGCTGGATTAGTAGAATGCTACAACGGCACTCTTAAGTTAAAATTGGCCAAAATTCAAGCGAGCACAGGTCTTAAATGGCCTGACGCTCTACCCTTAGCACTCCTATCCACCAGAATGACTGTGCATTCGCGAGTAAAACTCAGCCCCTACGAAAACATTTTCGGCCGCCCGGCCAACATATGGGGAGTGCCTAGGCCCAAAAAGTTTAGCGAGCTTGAGCACCCCGTTCTACTTGACTATCTGTATGAATTGACGGCTAAATTGCGTGTTTTACATCAACAGGTCAACGACACCCTGCCTCCGGTCTCTGAGACTCCGGGGCACCGCATTGACCATAGATCCTGGGTACTGGTGCAAAACTTCCAGAGGACCAGAAACGACCAGCCCAGGTGGACAGGGCCACACCTTGTCCTTCTCTCTACAAGATCGGCAGTGCGAGTGGAAGGAAAAAAGGCCTGGATCCACGGGGTCCACTGCAAGAGAGTCCCTCTTCCTCTGCCATATGACCAATGGGTCCAGGAAGGTGTCGGCGACTCAGAAACAGACACGGTACCTCGGTTCATACCTTTCAGTGATGCACAAGTAAAAGGAACTAACTCTGAGCGCGAAAACGAGAACATTCTTCAAGAAGGTGTGCCACCGTCAAAACGATTGAACACTTCAGAGCCTGAACTGTTGTTCCAGGACAACACAGTACCGGGAAGACAAAGATACGATTTGAGACCAAGAAATACGAACTAATAAATTAAACTTCTTTTTCCACTTTAAGGCAAAAACCTATGGACTAATAAAAAATAATTTTTTTCCCTCCAAGTACTATTTTTGAAAAGGCAGCTCCTCCATCAGAAGAAAACTTGCTCATTTTTGTTTTTCGAACCGCCATCCGGGTTCCGCTGCTCGGGCCGCGGTTGCCTAAAAAGTCTTTTGGGTGCAGCTAACGACGTTAGGTCGGGAGTTCTGGTTGGTCTAAGGGAGTTGCCCTGGACTGACAGAAGCATCTTTTAGCAGAATCAACCTACCACCGCGGGCAGCACTCTAGAAAGGATGGAGTTTTCTGAAATGGAAAGGCCTGCCAAACAAACGAACTCTAGACGCCAGTTGTGTACAGTGGCGACAAGGAAAAGTTTTTTAATAGTGTGCATTTTTATGATATACAGTGTGATGATATTTCTGATAGGATTCTCTTTTCATGTAACACTCGCACCACCTGCATCCCCTACACCTCCTCCTACTACTGTTTCCCCTCATTCTTTCCACTCCCTTCCTGGCCATGAATCCCATAGGAGATTAGAATTCATTAATAACTCCTTCATTCAGCTCCTGCACCAGCACCAGTTAGTAATGAACACAACTAACTGTTGGGTATGTGGACTTATGCCTCACACAACGGATAAAGGTATCCCTTATCTAGTTCTACCTTTCAGTCATAATGGTTCTGTGTGGGCATACAGAACGATGTTCATATATGCATGAGAAATCCAACCCCTACGTTCTGTAAAAGACAACCTCAAGACTAGCTCCCTAGTAAAAGGCATAGTTGACATGATTAAGGAAGTAACTTCCTATGAAAATACCCCTAATGACGAGATACTTGCATATGTAGGTTGGACCGTGACCGGATATGGAGCTACTTTAAGTGAGAAACAGCAAGCGAAGAGATCTTCCCCGATCTGGATTGTACCCCATCAAGGTAACTTGTGTCTGCAAGGCATTGGCAGGAATCCCAGAGCTCAGTTAGGGAGAAGTATCTGTACAGAAACATATGTTTTTGGGTCTCAGACTTCCCCTGCGTTTTTAGCAGCTAAGGGTACTTATTTCATCTGTCATGATAGATCCTATACATGGTTGCCCCCTGACTTCTCGGGCTCATGTTTCGTTTCGTTCCTGTTACCCCCCACCTACACAGCAGCGGCGGATTACCACAGGACAAGGGTAGTTAGAGGTGTCTTGAGTAAAGAAGACACTGCAGGTCAAGAATTTGGGGACTTTGCAAGAGGTTTTCTGCCGTTCTGGGGACCCATGGTAAACAGCAGGGACATAAGGCAATTGACAAGGGTAGTTGAGGCTACCGTGATTGAAACTACTGGTGCCCTTAGTAACCTGACTGCTGAGCTCCAGTCGGATCGTCTTATGACCCTTCAGAACAGGGTTGCTTTAGACGTCATACTTGCAGACCGAGGTGGGGTATGCAGATTGATCCAATCTAGTTGCTGCATTTTTATCCCAGATAACGCTCCAACAGTGTACCAAGCCATCTCCAAACTGCATAAGATTTCCGAATCTATTCATGTGGATAAAGGAGATTGGTCATTAATGGGGTGGTTCTGGGGGGGCGTGGCCAGCAGCATGCGAGACTAGACGTGTCTCCCGGGAGCTCCCGGCCGACGTCTAAAAGATCCGACATACTTTCCACCTACACTGAGGGAACATCGCCCAAATACAGTGGGGGATCACCTGGAGAGGGACGAGAGGTCCGCTCCGCACGAACGGAGCCGCTGGAGTGAGCAGCGCCGAGTTATCTGCGGCATTCATGTGTGAGGGGAGGACGCCGAACAAGATGGCGGCACGGTGACCAACCGAGGAGGAAGAACACCGCCGGACTGGGCGATTGCGCCCGCGGTGGCGGAGACCGGCAGGTGAATCCGGGAGGGGCCGAGGTAGCACCGGGAGTGGCCGGCCGTCCCGACGGTTCAAGATCCGTCGTGAGCCAGAGGTGCACCGGCGGGAATAATTGCCCTGCGGACGTGGGGTGCACGGTGCCCAGAACCGGAAGGACCCGTAAGCAGGCGCCCAGAAGAGGGATTGAGCAGGACACCGGACCGCTGACTGGGGCGCCCGGGGCGGAAGGTAACGCCGGGGAGCGAGGCACCCTTTCCCAAGATGGCGGGCGCCGCAACATGCTGACGAGCGGAGGACACCACGGAGGCGCCAGCAGCAAGACTACCTGCTTTCCTGTCCGTCGCCGGTGAAGAGGCGGCTCAGAGGAGGTACCTGGGGGCGGCCGGTGTCAGAGAGACGCAGGGGCAGAGACAGCGGAGGCGCCCGTACTTCACCAAGATGGCGGCCACTGTTCCGGCGAGCTCCGGGGAGTGAGGAGGGCGGCCAACCAGGGGACCGGCGAGGCGGAGGGAGCGGACCGCGCAGTGAGGTGTGCGTGGCAGCCTAATACGCCGGAGGGGGAGACTGGGACAGAACCCCCCCCCCCCTCGCACCTACACCCGGAGTGGAGGTTTGGAAGCAAGGGAACCTGAGGCACAAAACGGGCAGAGCTGAGCCCCAGGAGCAGAACTGCCGACCAGAATCCCCATACTGACACACTGGTCACTGGGGGTGGAAACCACCCACACAGATCACACTGGGAGAAGACGCCCGATGCCACGCGGTCCACGTTTGGTAGCACGGGGGTAGTGAGCTTGAAGCGATAGCCGCAGCACGGGCGCGGTGGTGAGTTGGGGCACCAGGCGACAGCCGGGACACCGGACGCAGCGCTGCCACCACCGTGCCATTAGAACCTGACCCTCGCCCGTTGGGGTGCAGGGGCCGCGGACCACAGGGCAGCACAGGAGTCCGGAAGGGGCATTGACGGCCCGATCAGAAGGGGACAGGACGCCAGGCGGGTACACAACGCGGATCGGTTATCGAAGGGGGTGAGAGGTGGGGCGGCCCAACACAGAGAGCCGGTCTCGGCGAGTGGTCAGGAGGTGGACACCCCTCGGCGCAAGCGGAGCACTGTGAGAAGTACTACGAGGAGGCGACCGAGTTACACTGGCGCTCACGCCTAGGAGAAGGGCGCACCCATAACTCAGCGAAGATGGTGAAGAAAGATCACCCCCCACCCAAGCCCCCCAAACAGGGCACGCTGGACACCTTCGCAGCACCGAAAACATCCAAAGACAACGCGGGTGCCGCAGCAGAGGGAGCAACTGACACGGACAGGCTACTAGCAGCGATCCAGGCGTCTAGAACTGGTCTAGAACTGATATACAGGACTCCAGAGCGGCATTGGAGGTAAAAATTGGGGAGGTAGGATCGGAGGTCACGCTCCTGCGGCAGGATTTCAAGAACCTCTCCGCCAGAGTGACCGAGACTGAAACACGCATTGGTGAGGCGGAAGAATCGATCACGACACTCAAGAAAGATATGGCGGAGCTTCAGGCGTCCCACAGACAGCTCCTCTGGAAGGTGGATGATGCGGAAAATAGGGCCAGGCGCAACAACCTCCGCTTTGTGGGATTTAGAGAGGGGATCGAGGGGAACAATATGGCGGCATTCCTGCATACATGGCTTACGGACACCTTCACAAACGCCCCCTTCTCGTCCTGCTTTGTGATCGAAAGGGCGCACAGGGCGCTCCTTGCGAAACCTCCGGAGGGTGCCAGGCCCAGACCTGTGATCGCCCGCTTCCTGAACTTCGCGGACAGAGACTTGATATTACGTGAAGCGAGAAGGATGGGCAACATCCGACTGGAGAACACCAACATATTGATCTTCCCGGACTACAGCCAAGAGGTCCAGCGACAGCGGCGCTCCTTCGACGCAGTGAAAGTTAAATTGAGGACATTGAACATGAAGTACATGTTGCTCTTCCCGGCAAAGCTCAAGATCATATACAAAGACAAAGCACACTTTTTCACCCACCCGGACGATGCATGGGAATGGCTGGAGGAGCGACCGATCCTTAACAGTCGGGAAACTGCGGGGAGAGAGGAACTAGCGAAAGCGGCACAGGCAAAGGCGCGGTGGGGCTCACCGCAACGGCAGAGGAGGAAATCCAGGAGACTACACTCGAGATACACGGGGACCCCGTACCAGCCACGCCCGTCGGCAGGCACTAGGAGAGGGAGATCGGAGTCGCCGGGGACATCGAGCAGGGCGAACATGTCACCATCGAGGCGCCAGGACCAGGCCTGTTCGGAGGGGGAAAGAGAGCGCATCAGAGACTCGGACAGGAATGATGAGATGTCGGACAGTGACCAACATTCCTTACATCCACTGGAAGCAGAGATACGGCAGTTAGAACGGGACGTACCTGATAAGAACTGCAGCACGGTACCGACCACGCAAGACTCACACTCCTGACCAGAGAAGAGGTGGACGGCTGAATGGTCGGTCGGGACACGGATATGACACGCAAGTGGCCACAAACCCTTTTTCGTTGTTGTTTTATTTTCCTTTGTTACCCTTTTCTGTTTACAGGAACAGCGCATTGGTTAGGTTGTCAGTTGTTCCGTGAGAGTTTGTGAGGGAGGGTATTGTGGGTTGGCGACAGACCTACTCCTACTGAAAGTTATGTCCCGCTTGGGGGCACACCTGGATGGGGAGGGAGGTGGGGAGGGGGAGGGGGGAAGGGGTCTTCTAGTTTGTTGGGGTTGGCAAGTGGGTAGGAACACAAGTTGGGGATCTTGGGGGGGAGGTTGGTTGCTGGAATACTCATGGGGAAACAGTCGAATGCACAATAATCCACGTGGTCGCAAACAGCTGCTATGGTCTCCTACTGACCTTCAGACAAACGACACAATATGGCAGATACACTGACTGCAACTGAGAGACATCAGAGGGGGTTCTCCATTCTGACATGGAATGTCAATGGACTAGGGTCCAAAATAAAGAGAGGGTTGGTAAACTCGTACATCAAGAGGGTCGCCCCAGACCTTATCCTCCTACAGGAAACACACCTCAGGGCAGGAACATGCACGTTCATAGCAAGGGGGAGGTATAAAGTACTGACTCACGCGGACTATACGTCAGGAGCCAGGGGAGTCGCAATCCTAATCAACAAAACACATCCCTTTACTGTCACACGCTCGTGGAGCGATCCACAGGGGACATACGTGGGAGTACAGGGGTTATGGAATAGGCGACATATGACAATTATCTCAGTGTACGCCCCGCCAAAACTCCAATCACGCACGCTCAGGGAAATAGCATCCATCCTATTGGACACGGCTGACACGATGCAGATAGTGGGGGGGGACTTCAACGACGTCATGTCAGAAGACCTAGACCGTTCAGGTGCAACACGCAGAGGGGGGACACAAACGGCATTGGCACAATACATGGCGGAGATGGGACTCACCGATACATGGCGCTGGCGACACCCGACACAGGAGACGTTCTCCTTTTACTCAGGGGCCCATAAAACCTTCTCGAGGCTAGACTACATTTTCATGGCAAGGCAATACCTGGCGGAAGGTGACGTGTTCGCCTACAAAGCACGGGGGATATCTGATCACTCGCCGCTGTACGCACACTTAGGGAACTACACGGTGAGGCGAGAGACTGAGTGGCGCTTGGCGGCCTGGGACATACAAACCCCCGAGATAACACGAGGATTGAGGGCTGATATAAAGGTGTATGTGGCGGAGAACGAGGGTTCTGTAGACTCCAATATTACCTTCTGGGAGGCAATGAAACCGGTGCTGAGGGACAGAATCAGAGGGAGACTACGGGATGAGCGCCTTAAACGGCACAGGGAGGAGGCAGGGCTAGAAGCTGACATCCTAGCGCTAGAAAGGGAATACCATGTACACAAAGGGGAAGGCGTACTGAGGCGGTTGCAAGACAAACAAAGGGAGTATAGGCAATTGGTCTCTAATGAGGCGAAGACACAATCACTAGCAACACTGCACCGCCTATACGATGTCGGTGGCAAGTCGGGCAAACTTCTGGCATGGCTCAGCAGGAGAGAACGGGCAGCAAGGTGGGTGGAAAAGATCAGGAGGGACGGGGGCGTCATGGAAACTACAGACAGGGGCATAGCAGAGGAGTTTGCGCTCCACTATGAGAAGTTCTGTAGAGGCAGAGACCTCGGAACAGTTGACGAGGCCTTACAGTATATGGAAGATGTGGATATCCCAGTAATGGAGGCAGAACTCAGCGCCCCTCTGGAGGCGGACATCACATTGGAGGAGGTTAGAGTAGCCATAAACAAGTTAAAAACGGGGAAAACTCCGGGACCCAACGGGTTTCCGGCGGAATTTTTTAAAAAGACGGCCGACTTGCTGGCGCATCATCTGTTGGCCCTATATGTTGGAGCTTACGAAATGGGGACGCTCCCACGAGACCTCGCACTGGCGACCATAGTACCAATACACAAACAGGGCAAGCCAGAGGAGGATTGTGCCTCATACCGCCCAATCTCATTGCTGAACATGGAGGTGAAAGTGCTGGCCACGATTCTAGCGACACGTCTCCGGACGGTCGTTCCTGCCCTTATACACATGGACCAGTCAGGGTTTCTGCCGGACAGAGCAACAAAGCTTAACCTCCGACGGACACACAACTGGCTTCAAGAAGTGAAAGATAGAACGGAACCGCACTGGTTCCTGTCCCTGGACGCTGAAAAAGCGTTTGACGCAGTACACTGGCCCTTTCTCATGGCGGCGCTTAGGCGGTTTGGTTTTGGTCCACACTTCCAGAAATGGATAGGGTTGCTGTACACGGCGCCGAGAGCGCGGGTACGAGTTAATGGATGGTTGTCACGTGAATTCCGTGTAGAGAGGGGCACCAGACAAGGATGCCTGCTGTCCCCGCTACTCTTCACACTCACGATAGAAATATTGGCGGCCAAAATTAGGCAGAACCCAGGGATCCATTGTTTTACATGGAGTACTTCAGGGGAGGCACAGGAAAAGGTCTCATTGTATGCCGACGATGTCCTACTGTACATCACGAAACCCGAGGTCTCAGTGGGGACGTTGTTCAGAGAGTTGGAGGGCTTTGGGGCAATGGCAGGACATACCATCAACTGGCTCAAATCGGTCTTGTACATGCCGCAGGGACCAGTGACAGACGTGCCTCTCCCGGACCGTTTGCTCACGACCACGGAAGGGTTCCAGTACCTTGGGGTCTATATCACTCTGGACAAACAGCTCTCGTTTCAGACCAATGTAGAACGAATAATGAAAGTGGCAGTAGAGGATATGACGAGGTGGAGGCAGCTACCGCTCACCCTCCTGGGTAGGGCGGCGATGTACAAAATGATTACTTTACCGAAATTCCTCTACGCACTTCAGAATGAATATTACCCACTCCCGACCACCACGATCGCCAAAATCCATGCAGACTTACGATCGTTCCTATGGTTAGGCAAACAGCCACGTATCGCACTCCAAACACTCCAACAGCACCAGTACAATGGTGGGATCTCATTGCCGAATCTGGAGGCATATTACTGGGCAGAACACTTGACCCCCATAAATGACTGGTTGCATACACCGGCGGACCACCCGACGTATGCATTAGAAAGACATAACTTGTCTGCACACAATATTCTTCACTACTTGTATGGAGGGAAGTCAGGGAGGAAGCTCCTGCCCGCTACCATGATCACGATTCAAGCATGGATAAGGGCCACGAGGGCTACGGGATGGGAGGAGAAACCAACACACCAGACACCACTGTGGCACGGCAACTGGTTTCCGGAACTTCAAAAACTGGAGGGCTTCCATAGGTGGGACGATATAGGGATATCTACCATCGGGGACGTGATCAGGCAGGGTGAGTTGAAGACTTTTGCGATGCTCCGGGAGGAGTTTGGATTACATCCCACACAACAGTACAAACACTTGCAGCTAGTCCATGCTTGGCAAGCACAGAAGATAGTACTTCAAGATATACCGGAGTATTCACCCCTAGAAGGGAGACTCCTGCAGGAACAAATACTACACCAGGCAGTGTCCCTCACATACAAAACACTCACAAATAATATGTTTGGAAGTTTGGCGACACTCAGGGGCAAGTGGGAGGCGGAAGTGGGGCACTTGGAAGATTTAGACTGGGAGCTGATCCTGATGCACCCCCGGGAAGTGGCCATTAAGTCACGACTGAGGCTGATTCAATTGAATGTGCTGCACAGGACGTACTTTGATAGGAGACGTCTCCTCAGGATGGGTAAAATAACAGACGACACCTGTCTTCGCTGCAGGGCTGAACAGGGGGACTTCTACCACACAATTTGGTCCTGTGCGGAGGTTCAACAGTATTGGTCTCACATCTTCATGGAACTGGGGGAGGTACTGGGTGTAGAGCTGACACTGGACCCGAAGCTGGCACTACTGGGACTGGTGACCGAAGTAGACCTGCCGCGCCCGCAGGTCATTTTCTTGGTGCTGGCATTAGTAGTGGCGAAAAGGGACATTGCCAAATACTGGGGGGCAGCGGAAAGGCCAGAAGTAGAGGAATGGAGGAGAGGGCTAGACCTCTATATGGCTGCAGAACGAGTGACGTACAAAGCGAGAGGTTGTCCCAGAAAATTCCGAAAGGTATGGGGTAAATGGCGACAATACCATGGCCTAGAAGCCGGGCGCTTGGGAGGTCCCTCATAGGCGAACGGTGTGCAGAGGCGGGAATGGGAGACCACTTGATAAGGATATGTAATTGGTGGCACTCTGGTATGCTGAGTAATTTAGGGCCACAACACATGTAAGGTTATGCACAGTATCATGGGTTTGGAGGCGAGCAACAGCAAAGTGGACACGAAGGGTATTGATGGACTAGTGCCACTTAGTTGGCCGAGCATGTGATCGAACTGTAACCGCATTGAGATGGTAACCGACCAGTTTGTAGATAGGGGAGGGTGGGAGGGGGGGGGAGTTGTGGGGGGAAATTTACTCAAAAAGCAGGTTCGGGGAGTTACTTAAAGAGCTCGCACGTCATAGAATAAATGCAAGTTACTCAACGAAAACAAAAGTCGCCGCCCGGCCTCCGGGCTGTGGGCATGAAGGCTGTGGAGATAGAACCATGATGTTTAGTTTTTTTTTCATGCTGAATCTGAGCTTGCCGTGAATATATTCTTTTCCACCTGCACAAAAATAAAAACTTTTAAAAAAAAATTAATGGGGTGGTTCTGGGAACTAATATCCAGCTGGGGATGGAAAATCCTGATGGTCATTGGGATGGTCTTAGCCATCCTTTTCCTGTTCTGTCTATTTGTACAGTGTGCTCCTGCAATATGTGGCCTTTGTGTCACATCATGTATAAGGAAACCTGTATCAAGAGACGAGCTAAGTACTAGGATGATGTTACAGCAACATCTCAATGACTTTAGGAATATCGACCTAAACTCAGATTAACATGAGAGTAGGTTAAATTGCCTATGTAAGGGCAAAAGGAGGGTTTGTAGTACTGAAAATCCAAACTCGTGTAACCATTCAGACGCAAGAATAAAACTTCATCGTACCACGACAAATTTAGTATCAAAAGACCGAGAATGGCAAGTACATTATGTACAAACATTTTCGTCGCATTCGAAGGTTGCTTTCACCTCGAAATCATCACTTATACCCTGAACCCTTGGCTTCCATTTTGTATACGGCAGCCATTTTGTATGTTGCCCTTCACATAGGCTTAATCCAATATCATAAGGACAAGCACTCCTTGATTGACTTTTTCGTGACCTGGGCAGGTTGAAACCATCGCCCCAGGCCAACCCATTTGGTCAATTCCTCTCCCAGTGGCCGGTCAAGATAGCATCTAGGCGCACCCGGCCATAAAACCCTTTCATCACATTCTCACCCTGCCGAATCTTGCCCACACCTGACCCCGCTCCTTCTTTCCTACTTGTTTTATGATGAGAACGTGCTCATTTTATTGGGGAACATCGATATCTGATTGAAATACCGCACCTTGCCGAGTAATTTATTATGTATCAGACAAACGAAATGTGAGCTTGTCATCATAACTCTGTTACTTATTTGTGGTCGAAATATGTGAATAGTGTCCTGAAAATCTAGGAATGTTTGCCTGAAGCTTATTATTTTGTATAAGAAGAGAAGCCTGACTTCGTGATTTTGAAGCAGTCTCCTGAGAACATACTTCCATGTGTTGTACTTCTAGGACACTTGTTACCTTGGTTGCAGCCAAAAAAAACTATCTTTAACTTCACCTAGAAGACTCTGAGTTTCTGTGGTCTGAATCAGGAAAAGGACTCGAGGTCTTTGGGTGTGTATTCCCTGACACCGCTGGGTTACCGGTTAAGCACCGGTTCTGAAAAACCCAGTACCTCACTGGGTAACTATACAGATCCTTGGAACAAGATAAGCTGGCCGAACAACTGGCGCTTGCCCCCTGCCCCTAAGCCCTCTATCAAGAAATTGGGGATGTGGCTTGAGGGGAAGCTCACATTGGGCACCCAAGCAAAAAAACTCTCAGCTACCTGCTGCGGCATCATGCGCATGCTCCGCAAGATCTTAGATCTACTCCAAGATCAGGAGCAGAAAACGGTGATTCGGGCTCTCGTCTCGAGATTGGACTATGGTAACTCACTGTACCTGGGGGCCCCAAATATGTAGTCAACAGGCTTCAGGTGGTCCAAAATGCAGCAGCAAGGATGCTACTGAAGTTACCCAAGCATGTGTCTGTGAAAGCTTCATTGTCGAAACTTCACTGGCTCCCAATCCAATCCAGAATCAAGTTTAAGGTACTGTGCATAGCCCACAAAGCTATGAATGGCAGAGTTCCTGCCCTGCTACAGTTCCTCGTCTACCCTTATGTCCCTAACAGGTCCCTCAGGTCTTCATCTGACCATCCTATATGTACTATGAGAATAAAAAGAGCCAGATGGGGTGGACGACCATTCACTCATCTGGTTCCAAATCTCTGGAACTCAATGACATCTGAAATGCAACTTATAAAAGACCTACGCAGCTTCAGGAAGAAAGCGCTGGGAAGCACCAGAGCAGCTATGCGCTTTATAAATCACAAAAATAAATAAATGTTACAAAGTGTTAGAAATGGGGGACTCTAGTTGACAATGGTATACACCTTTGTAGAAATATGGGCCCTTGCTTCTAGTCAGGGAAAGGGGGATACACTCCTGAATAAACCCTGCTCATCCCCTGGGTAGCTTGGCACGAGCAGACAGGCTTATATCAGAGGCAGTGTGTAAAGCATTTGTGAACACATACAGTAATACAGTGAAAATACTATAAATGGACACCACACCAGTTTAGAAATGTAAGTATCTTTATCTAAACAAGACCAAATGGCAAAAATCCACCATACAGTATTGAAAGTATCCTTAAAAAATAGGTTATTCACCTAAATCAGGCTTCTAGCAACAAATAACTCTACTCTGAGTTATTACGACGTTGTGACAGAAGAAATCCCAAAGTACGGCACCAACAGCAAGGTACGCGGCGTCGGGCCCGGAGTCAAGCAGACCCACAAAGAACAGTACCTTGGAATTGATGAAAAACAATAGTTCACAGCATCGGGGAGGTGCAGCTTTGTTGGCGCTTCTCAGCATTAGACTCTTTACGACCCCAGGGGAGGTGCAGCCTTGGTTCCTTACTGCAGCACAGGGGAGGCGAGACAACGGTTCCTTACTACATCAGGGAGATGTCGTCGCGATGGCACAAAAACCACTGTTCCTTAAGATGGCGCGATGTCAATGGATTCAGGGGGACACCCACGTCGAGGATCGGCTCCACGAGGATGAAGTCGGCTTCGGATTCGATGCGGCACAGTAGCAGACGTCGGGCCTACGTCACAAGTTGGAGCAGCGGTCACGGCTTTTGGCAGGTTACGGCGTCGCTCGTTGGCGTCGATGTGGCATGGCGGCTGGCGTCATGTTTACTTCGCAAGTCGAAGCAGTGCTGCTGGCTTCGGTGCAGATTATGGCGTCGCTCACCAGCGTAGGTGCTTCAATTTCCTTATGTAGCAGCTAAAACAGTATTTCTAGATGCAGGCAGACAGAAGGGGTGAAGTCTTCCGCATGCTTCGCAGGATCTTCAAGTGGATCCCCACCGAAACAAGAAGGACGGTCACCCAGGCCCTCGTGAGATTGGACTATGGAAACGCACTCTACGCAGGAGCCCCAGCCAAACTCCTGAAACGGCTACAATGCACCCAGAACGTCTCCGCACGCCTGATCCTCGACATCCCATGCCGCAGCCACATCACACCCCACCTGAGAGACTTGCACTGGTTCCCTATCAACAAGAGGTTAACCTTCAAACTCCTCACCCACGCACACAGGCACTCCACAACACCAGACCAGCGTATCTCAATAGCCGACTCAGCTTCTACACCCGCCACCTGCCAGCTCCGCTCCGCAGCCTGTGCCCTCGCCACCGTCCCCCACATCCGAAGAGTGACCATCCCCCACCACGCCCCCAAAACCTGGAACACCCTCCCCATCCGCCTGCGACAGACCGAAGACCATCTAACCTTCAGGAGACTTCTCAAGACCTGGCTCTTCGAACAGTAGCAGCCACCATAACCCCCCCCCCCACACCCCCTAGGGCCTTGAGACCCTCACGGGTATGTAGTGCGCTCTATAAATTCTATGATTGATTGATTGAGTCTTTGTGTTCCTGAGACTTCAGAACAGGAGGCAAGCTCAATTTCAAGCCCTTGGAGATCTTCCTCAAGATAGTACAAAGTACACACAAAGTTCCTTTTCTCCTTTCCTTGGCAATAAGTAACCGCTGCAGGCCAACCCCAAACATCAAACAGCACAGGGGCAGTCTCCTCCTTCAGCTTATTTGGTTTCTCTCCTTGGCAAAGGATTTGTCTTGATTCCCAGAAGTGATCTAAAGTTCTGGGTGTAGGAGAGTAGGGTCTGCTATCCTATGGTCACCCCAAATTTTTGCTTTCTGCTTCACTGGTTTATGACTTAATGTGGCTGTGGGCCTGCTAAGCAGACCCACAGCCTGCTGTTCTCTCTCTAAATTATTGCCAATGCACTTTAGGTGCATTACAAAATTGGAACTGGTTCACCTTATTGGCCCCTGTAACAGTGTACCCAGGTACCCAGGGCATAGGTGCTTCCAAGGCCTACTAAGGGGCTGCAGCACGTATTGTGCCACCCCTCGCCTGGCCTCCATATTTGACACAACTGGCTGATTACTCAGCTGGGGTAAGTCGGTGTAACCACCCCTTACTTAGGTGTAGTATGCCTATACCTAATCCAAAATGGACACATATGTTCCTATCAGCCACTCCTATGGAAGGCCTCATCAATCCTGGAGGCAGAGTGCTTGGAAATATATGAGATGGTGCTCTGGCATGAGCTGAGCTTGTCTGCAGCTTTCGGAACCATGTCCTTTAGCTGTTCCATGATACTGCCATACCATATACTCTTAAGTGCATTATAATCCTTGTGGTTATATGCTATCTTTGGTTTGGCTTTATCGAAACAAGTCGAGTAAGGTGTCATACGATTTGGAATACTACCCCCTCGCCAGTTCTGGCGACGGGGGTAGCATTCCACCCTTCTAGAGGGACACGACATGTACCTAACCTGAACCCCGGTTTAAGTTAAACCGAGCCTCAGCATCACAAAATGGATGCTGCCACCACAGACACAAGTCTGACCTCCTGCTGCTGGGAGTTCTTCCAGCGAGGGCAGCTTGGACAAAGGGTTTCCTGCCTTGGGAGGTGCTAGCACCACCCCAGACAGGATTTTGTGTATTGGGTAGGACAGGGCTGAATAGAATCAGACATGCCTGTGGCACACAAGGTGTCCCCGTGCATAGGCCAGTTCAAACCGGAGCTGGGGCTTTCCAGCCCCAGTCCTGGTGCGAAGCTGGACAAAGGAAAGGGGGTGTAACCACCCCCCTTCCTGGTCCCACCCAGAGGAGGGACCTAGCAGGTGATCCGGCCCCCAGATTTGGAATAAGAGTAGGAGCTGTGTCCTGAGACTTCAGATCATCCTGAACTTGACTTGAAATATAGAAGAAACTGGACTTCGACATTCTGCTGCACAGAAGACTGAAGAGAATCTCCCTTGTGGCCAAGGAGTGACCACCCTGTGAATACAGGCACCAACCAGCAACTCGACGTCTGCTTTGCCGCCGCCTCCCGCCGGAGCCCGAGCCCAGAGCCTGACAAGACCCAGACTCCCAGACATCTCACAGCCCGATCCACAGTCCCTGCAAAGAAGAGACCCGTGGAGATACAGAGAGACGTGGGACCGGACCTCTTGAAAGACCCCCGAGAAGCTGACTGCGCAGCACCCGAGGCACCCTCGATGCTGTGCTTTGGGGTTAGAGAAGCCCCAACCCCGAGCAGCATTTGCACCGAAGATCAGCCCCCCAGCATCTCCACGATCTGCGTGGGGCCCTTTTGCACTTTGCCACTCGACGCGCCATCCCGGCCATTTGCCACGTGACTAGCGGCCATCTTGGCGACGAAACCTACGATTTGCACCACTGGCCTGGTTGCTCCAGACTGGCCCTTGCTCCCCTGAAAAGGAGCACCCGCTCTGACCTTGCTGGTCCGAGTGAGAAGCTTGAATCGATTCCTGCGTGACTTGCTTTAGCCAAGGCTTGTTTGCTCTAATCAAGTTGCCGGCACCGCCATCAGCGAAAGCCTTCGAGGTACAGCTCGTGATCGACTCCTGGACGTCCTTGACCTCTTTGTGTCCACGTGGCTGCAGAGACAATCTTCACCTTTTCACCTGCTTGCACCCGACATTGCCTGGTTCCTTCCTGGTTCCACGGTGGTCACTGGCTAGTGACTTTGAACATTGTCCCCTCTGCTTTCAGGTCTTCACCTCTTCAGATCCACCCTTGGATCCACCGGAACTCTTCTCGACGACCCGCCTGCAGCATCTTCAGCTCCAAGCACCATCGACCTGCGTAACGAAACCCGACACTACTTCGCACCTGTGCACCCGCTTCCTGTGGGTGAGGTAACTCAGCAACGCCGGTGTTCCCACACTGGTATACACCTCTAGTGCCTGTGTCTAAAGTTTTATCCTTGTAGGTCCATCGGAAGGTTCTTAAAACACTAACTTTATAACTTTTACGCACCATTGACATTGTATTGGTGCATGCGTGCGCTTTAAGCGCTGCACCCGAGTCCCGCGGGCCTTTCCCGACTTCATCACTGCTAGTCCCGAACAGTTCCAGCGATTCCCCAGGCCCTAGGCCTATTCACTTTCCCCATAGTGGTTCTTATACCACTATTTTAGTATATGGATTAGGTGGCCCCTAGGGCTCATCCAAAATTGTGCAACTTTTGTATATTTAAACTGTGTTTTGTTTTAATGCATTTGCTTCTGTGCTCATAAAGAGTATAGGGGATATTTGTAGAAATAAATCTATATATATTTTCAATATATATCTGTGTGGTGTCCTTTCATTTGGTATTCAAGGGGATTGTGTATGGTAAAACAGCTTGCTTCACATGCCTTTACAGAGTTTAGCCTAAGACTGCTTAGTCCATGCTACCCCTAGGATAGCTTGTCTTTAAGGTTGACTTTACAACCTCCACCATAAGGGTTGCTTGGCATGGTACAAGGTGATCACTAGAACTAGTTAGCATCATATACCAGGCCAACTTCTCACACTGGGGTCTGGGCCCCAATATTTATACGGCAAAATCCTTTGATCTCTGAAGGCAGAGAGTGTCTGTACCTAGTCAAAACCAGTTCTGTCCTCCTGGGTGCAGCTTCCGGGCAGGAGGTGGAGACAGCATTGTTTGAGAGCAGACCTGGCCCAGATAGCTGAAAGGAAATCTCCTGCCCCTACTCTCAATTCTATGAGGGCTCAGGTGAAGAACCGGGTTATTTAATACCCAGCGGCGCCAGTCAAAGTCTTCGGGTTCCACCTGTCTTAGAATACAGAGACACTGAAACTTCTTGGTGGCGTCAAAGATCAAATTTATTGGCTGCAGCCAGTAACAGAAGTCCTAGAAATCATCATGGTATGAGTTCTCATGAGACTGCTCAATTTTACAAAGCAAGTCATCCCTTTTTATGCTAAAAATCACATTCCAGACAAATACCTAACATTTACAAACTGTCCAATCACATGTATCCACACCAGAGGTATCGCATGATGGTAAAACCCACTTTTCAGTTGCCCAGCCCATGATCAATCATCGGTCAAACCCAACATTCTTCTTTAGACAGTTCGAACGAACCCATAATAAAAAAGGCCACAACCCAATCATAAATAGACCATAAAGAAAGGAGCAGAAACAGGTGAGAGTAGGATAAGGCATATTTGTGTGCAATAAAACTTTACGATGTCCTGTGCTCTGATCCTTAATCTTGATCAGCTAAAGGGCAGGAACTGGTTTAACAAGGTCAGCTTCAGGCAACAGGGTCAGTTCATTCAGGTCAAACAGAAGTCAGCACGAACTGGAGCTAAGGTGTACATGTCCTTAAAAAGACTAGTTCAGCCACAGTCATCGGCCTATGTGAGGGCAACCACAAAATGGCTGCCATACACAAAATGGAACCCAAGGGTTCAGAACGAAATCCCTAAATACGTAGTGAATCCATCGGTCTAACGTGATGAAAACACTCATACTTGCCGCACTAACTAGTTACGGTTCGCTAATATCAAATTCGTAACGAAACCATGACCTTTTTGAAACGGGTTCAGAATTCACGGAACCTCAGTCCCTCCTTTTGCCCTTACATAGGCAATAACCTAAACTCACGTCAATCTGATTCCAGGTCTATATTCATCAGATCATCAAGATGTTGCTGGAGCATAATCCTATTACTTAGTACCTCTCTTGGGACAGGTCTCCTTGCACACGTAGTATCACAGAGGCCACATATAGCAGGAGCGCACTGCACACAAAGACAGAACAGGAAAAGAATCGCTAAAGCCATCCCAATGATCATCAGAATCTTCCATCACCAGGTCGATAACAGTTCCCAAAACCATCCAATCAACGACCAATCTCCTTTATCCACATTTATAGACTCAGAGATCTTATGTAATTTAGAAATGGCCTGGTATACTGTAGGAGCATTGTCTGGTATGAAAACGCAGCAACTCGATTGGATCACTTTACATACCCCACCTCGGTCCGCAAGTATGACGTCCAAAACCATTCGATTCTGTAATGTCATAAGGCGATCCGCTTGAAGCTCAGCGGTCAGATTACTAAAGGCACCAGCAGTTTCATTTATGGTGGATTCAACCACTCTTGTCAATTGCCGTAGGTTTCTACTGTTTGCCATAGGTCCCCAAAACGGTAGGAAACCCTTGAAAAAGTCTACCACTTCTTGTCCCGTAGTATCTTCCTCACTGAAGACACCCCTAACAACTGTCGTAATCTACAGCAGCAGTATACGTAGGAGGCAACAAATATGGAACATAACATGTTCCCGAAAAATCAGGAGGCAACCATGTATATGCTCTATCATTGCAGACAAAATACGTGTCATTAGCTGCTAAAACGGTGGGGAAGTTTGGGACGCAAAGACATACGTCTGAGTACAAACACTCTTCCCTAATTGAGCTCTCGGATTCTTGCCTTTCCCTTGCAGACAAAAATGACCACGATGGGGTACAATCCAAATCGGAGGTGACCTTTTTCGTCTCTGCTTTTCACTCAGACTAACACTATATCCAGTCACGTTCCATCCGACATAAGCTAACACCTCATCTTTGGGAATAGTCTCATATGTATCGATATTTCTAATCATATCTGTTATTCCCTTCACTAAGGCACTATTGTTCGAATTGTCTCTCATGGAACGCAGGGGATAGACTTCGTTGGCATAAATAAACATCGTCTGATATGCCCATACGGACCCATTGTAACTGAATGGCAGAACCAGATAAGGAATACCTCTATCCATAGTATGTGGCATAAGACCACACACCCAACAATTAGTAGTGTTCACTACTAACTGGTGTTTATGGAGGAGTTGCACAAAGGAATTATTCACAAATTCCGACCTTCTAATTTGCTCGTGTTCAGGTAAAATATGAAAAGAATGCAAAGAAGTAGTAGCAGGTAAAGTCATAGGTTGGAAAATGGGTGCAGAAATCAGTTGAAGAGAAAATACAAACCAACCCACCAAAGCTAACGTCATGCTAAAAAACATCAAAAGACATGTGATCAGAAAACATTTGCTATGCATAATTTTACACAGTTTCTTCTTAAAGTTCATTTTCTCAGCGGCTCTCTCAATCTCAAAAAACTCCATCCTCTAACCGATGCTGTTCACGGCGGTTGGTTTTCTTCTGCTAAGGAATGCTTCTGTCAGCCCAGGGAACTCCCTTAGACCAACCAGAACCGTCGACCTTGCGTCTTCGGCTTGCACTCTCTAGTCTTTACACCGTGACCCTATAGCTGAACCCGGATGGTGGTTCACAAAAATATACCAAAAAAGTTTCTTGGGTGAGAGAGTTCAATTCCTGAGAGAGTTCAGTTCCAAAAATCAAAAAAAGGAATTCATTTATTTTATCAGTCCATTGTTTCTAGGACGCAGATTATAACGCTCTTTCCCAGGCCTCGTTTGAGGCTGAAACAACAGTTCAGGTTCAGTAGTGTCTAATCTTTGAGACACAGGCACAGCTTCTTGAAGGACATCGTCATCTTCTTTCTCGGAGCCTCTCCACACCAACTCAGCGTCGCTAAACGGTGCAAACTTCGGCACCCTTTTAGTCTCTGAATCTGCAATACCTTTACAGACCCACTGGTCGTACGGTAGAGGCAACGGCGCCCTCTTACAATGTACGCCGTGGATCCAGTTTTTCTTCCCGAAAACCTTTACTGAAGTCCTCGTAGATAGCAGGACTTGTTCTGGTCCATTCCAGCGGGGCTGATCATTCTTCCAGTCGAATCCAATCTACCCGTAGTTTCTCTCCAAACATTCTCGCTTCAGCCTGTATCGTTTTCACACTCTCAATCGTATCTTCGCACATTCCAACATCACCAATCCACCTCGCAGGGCCTGCCACATACATTTGACTCATCAGAATTCTTGCTGTGTCTTTCGCAACTTCATCCGCAAACGCATTACCACGGCCAACATCATCCGTAACCTTCCGATGAGCACTACACTTCACAATCGCAACTTGCTTCGGCAAAGTAAGTGACTCGAGAAGCTCATTCACCAACTGTCCATGCTGAATCTTAGTCCCATGGGATGTGAGGAATCCCCTTTCTTTCCACAAACGTCCAAAACTATGGGCAACACCAAACGCATACTGACTATCAGTATACACATTCACTCTCTTTCCTTCAGACAAAACACACGCTCTCGTTAATGCAATCAATTCCGCTGCTTGTGCTGAATTATAGCTCACTCGTGCAGTTTCAACAACTGTACTTAATGTCGTCACGGCATATCCTGCAGTCGTGTCACCATTCGGAAGCTTGTAGCATGAACCATCAACACATAGCGTACCATCAGGATCCAAAAGAGGAGTGTCTTTCAAGTCGACTCTCCCCTTTGTTTCCTCTTCCGTCCTCAAAAAACAATCATGCTGTTCCTGACCATCTGTATCCACAGAAATCGGCAACAATGTCACAATGTCACTGGATTCAGTACATTGCACCGCTTGATGTGCACATGACTAGCCAAGTCAAGTCAAGTCATAAGCTTTTATTCGATTTGAAAATACAAATCACACAAGCATAGACATAAAATAGTTCATTACATACACAAATAATCTAAATAAACTAAGAAATGATATAAAAACAAGAACCTCAAACAAACTCAGAAATAATAAGTACAGACAGGAATAGTAATAATTAACACGCCAAAAACTATTCCTGGCAGCTGTACATTATAATATTTAACACGAGGTAAAACAAAGTACAATACAAAAGGAGAGGTAGTTGGACCATACATTTTCAGGCAATGGGCATAATATAAAATTGAATACGATATACTGTTAAAAAAGGAAAGAAAATGTGTACAGACAGGAGTGTATAATTATGGCAACACTATACATTTCCTGGCAGCTGTACACTTCAGTATAAAAGTGGCAACAAAAAAACAAATATCCACATTCTCTAGGGAAGATAATAACACTAGAGCACTCTTATAAGATCGAATATTGTATTTGATAAAAATGGGTTTAAGATACCTTACTCTTAAAAAGTGATAACATTTACAAAAGAGTAAAAAATGACAGCAGCTTTGGCGTGAAAAGTTGTCACAAGGGCAGAGAGTCTCAGACCTTAGTTTCTGTACTGGAAAGGCGACAAGATGATGTGCAATGCCCAACCTAACACGAGTTAGTACAAACTGATGGGATGGCTAGCCAAAAGCGTCAACTCATAACCCGACAACCTCGCACTAGTAAGGTGCTGAGTTTTGGTTCGATTTAATAAAGTATCCACTGCATGTGGAACCATCTCAACCAACGTATTATCCATCACCAGTCCAGCAGACTGTTGGATAGAAACAGCCGCTGCCGCTGTAGCTCTCAAGCAACTCGGCAATGCTCTAGCTACCGGATCTAAAGTTGACGAGAAATACGCACATGGATGCTGCTTATCACCGAATTGTTGAGTCAAAACTGACAATGCACAACCCTCTCTCTCGTGGACATAGAGTGTAAAAGGCATACTGTAGTCGGGAGTACCCAACACAGGAGCAGAACACAATGCATCACGCAACTCAGAAAAACTTTTCTGACAATCGTCAGACCACGGAAGAGGATTCGGTGTATCTTTACAAGTCAAAGCCAACAGAGGTTTTGCCAATAGAGAGAAATTTGGAATCCACTGTCTACAATACGACGTGATACCCAAGAAAGCACACACTTCTCTCTGTGTGCTTGGCACAGTCACTTGTGCAATCGCTTGAATTCTTTCTGGAGTCAACCTTCTTCCCTCCTCTGACAAGAGATGACCTAAGTAGGTCACTTCTTGGCGACAATACTGCAACTTAGAAGGTGACACTTTATGATGCAAGTCAGACAGATGTCGCAACAAAGAAAGAGTAGCTTCTTTCCAAATTTTCTCATCAACAGCGGCCACTAACAGATCATCCATATACTGAATAAGAGCAGCACCAGCAGGCAACACAAGAGTATCAAGTTGAGTTTTCAAAGCCTGACTATAGATAGAAGGACTTTCACAATAGCCTTGGGGAGCTCTCTTAAACCGGAAGCTTTGGCCTCCTAAAGAGAAGCCAAAAATATCTCTACTCTCCTCAGCAATTGGAATACTGAAGAAAGCATTTTTCAAGTCTATGACTGAAAACCAGGCAGCTGAAGCAGGAATCAAAGCCAACAAAGCAGTAATATCCGGAACAACTGGAAACTGTGGCACAGCAATCTTGTTAACCTCTCTAAGATCGATCACAAACCTGTAAACAGGTGGCTGAGAAGAGTCAGTGAGTTTCAGGACAGGCAAAACAGGACTGTTACACACATTACCTCCCGTTTCTTCAATCACATCTTTCTCAATCAAATCATAGATGATCGCTAAAAGCGCTCTTTCACCATCGCTAGAAATCCTATATTGGGGGATGCGTGGCAATTTAACATTTGCTTTAAGCGTTACAACGTAAGGTGGAATCTCCAAAAGACCCACATCATTAGGACCAGTAGCCCAAAGAGTATCAGGGAGAGAACGCAATTCCGGTGGAAGCCGATCTTTAGACAAATACATCGGAGAGATCACTTTCTTACCCAATGTATGCTGTACTCCCGCAGGAGAACAACGTAATGTTGCATGCAACCTTTTCAACAAATCCAAACCCAACAAATTCTCAGCACAACCTGTTGTTAAAATGAGAGGTGCTTCGAATTCACAAGGCCCTATAGAAAGAGACAAGGGACTAGAAACTGGGTTACGAACTGGGGCGCCAGAGAATCCTACTGAAACATTAGTTAAGCCAGACAAAGGTGCGCCAGGGAGTTTAGAGTGCATGATAGAGGGGGGCGTGGCCAACAGCATGGCTGAGTAGACGTGCCTTGCCGGAGCTCCGGCCGAGCGGCACTTTTATCCGACTTTTCATATCCCCCACGATCCCAAAGAGGCACTGTGTGGACGACAATACACCCTGGTACCTGGTTGGAGTACCTGCGTAGTGGTGTGCAGCCGCCTTTGCTGACAACCAGACTGTGCGGTGTCCCCGGTGGCTCTCCGGCGGCCATGAGGGCGCCTGCGGCGCTTGGCGGAGCGCGGCGCTCCTAGTGCCCCACATGCGGTCTTGTCGCACACTGCCCAGCTGACGGTGGCTCCGCGACCCGCCTGATCGCCAAGAGTGACCAACGTCTCGCCGCCAGAGGAGGGGAGGTGAGCCGAGACAGCCGCGAACCACCGGCTGCCTGCACCAAGATGGCGGCCGGCGGTGTGTGACGGCGAAATCCCCCACCGGCTGCACTCCCCGGGTCGCGGTTTGCCCGAGAGTGCTCGTCGAGGCGGAGCGGAGGTAAGCCCAGAACAGAGGAACCAAGGGCCGTCCTCCTGGCAAGCTGAGAGCAGAGACCGGCTCGAGCGCGGCTCCCGCCTTTACCAACATGGCGGCGGAGCTGCGGAGGCGCCCGACCTGAAGGGCACTGGAGGGAGAAAAGTGGCTGAGAGCCTGGGACCTGACTACCCAAGCCCCACCATTGGAGACTTAGTCTGCAGGACGACAGACACGCGAACTCCTGCCATCGGACCTCACTGTGACACTTGGGGGACCTCAGGACTGCGACGGGAGGTGAGCCGGGGAGACCGCTGACGCGGTACAGCGGACGGTGACATCCGGAGAATCTAGAGTCATTGGAGCTACGCGACTGGGCCCCTTCGCGCCTCTGAGACAGGACGCCTGCATAGGGAGCCTCCGGCCTGCAGACTTCATCATCATGGGGAAGGGTGACCCGGCGAACAGGTCTGCGAGGCGGGGACCCATGGACGACTTCACGGCAACGCGTTCTGGGCCGGTGCAACACTCTCTGCAGCCTGACACGTGCAATGACACGGCCATGTTAATGGAGGCCATCCAAGCGTCCAGGACCGACATACAAGCGTCCCGGACGGCCCTAGAGACGAAAATTGGAGAGGTAGGGTCCGAGGTGACGCTACTGCGGCAGGACTTCCGAAACCTGATGGAACGGGTAACGGCAACCGAATCTAGGTTGACTGACAATGAAGACTCGATTTCTACACTCAAGAAGGACATGGCGGAACTACAGGCCTCTCACCGTCAACTGCTGTGGAAGGTGGACGACGCGGAAAATAGGTCGAGGCGCAATAACCTTCGCTTTGTAGGCTTTAGAGAAGGGATTGAGGGAAAGAACATGTCCGCCTTCCTCCTCACATGGCTGAAAGATACTTTCCCAACAGCGCAATTCTCCCAGTGCTTCATCATCGAAAGGGCACACAGGGCGCTTCTAGCCAAACCTCCGGAGGGTGCGCGACCGAGACCAGTGATAGCGCGCTTCTTGAACTATGCGGACAGAGACCTGATCTTACGGGAGGCCAGGAAAACGGGGGAGATCCGTTTGGAGAATACCACCATAATGATCTTTCCGGACTATAGTCAGGAGGTCTCGAAGCAACGCCGCTCGTTTGACTCGGTGAAGGCAAAGCTGAGATCTTTGAACATTATTTACATGCTCCTTTTCCCCGCCAAACTCAAGGTGATCTATAAAGACAAATCCATCTTTTTTGCTCACCCGGAGGATGTGTGGCAATGGCTCGAAGAGCGACCTATTCTAAACAGTAGAGAGGCGGCAGGTCGAGCTGCGCTGGACAAATCGGTCGGGGAGAGGACGCCCTGGGAGATGCCGAAACCACAGCGACGGGGAGCACGGAGGACGCAGAAGAAAGCACCGGCGACACCCTACAGGCCACGAGACAAGGAGGGTGGGAGAGGCAGCAGATCCACATCCCCGGGCACGGACTCCGTGGCGGGCTCGAGATTCCACTGCCTGCGGAATGGAACCCGTTCAGAAGGTGAAGACGTAGAGGACTTGGAGGACCGCATATCTGGAAGAGAAGACGAGGAAGCAGTGAACGACTCAGTACACCCGCTGGTCACAGTAATCCAGCATTTGGAACAAGACTCCTCGGGTCAAGGGATGAATATGGACACTCAGGACTCACATTCGTGATCGTTGCTGTATAAGGATCGGGGAAGATAGCGGCTCGGCGCAGCGGAGCACGCAAGTTGACCCCCCCCCCTACTGTTCCTTAAGTTTTCAGTACTGGTTACTGTTTAGTGTGGGGAGGGATGTATGGGAGGGCGACAGGCCTTCTCCCTCGGATGGTTACGGCCCAGGTTGGGAGGCAACTGGACGGGGAGGGAGGTGGGGAGGGAGGTGCGGGGGAGAGTTCATTCTTGTTTTGTTTCCTGTTGGGGTTTACAAGGTTTGTGGGGGAGGGAGGGGAATCAGACGGTCAGAAACTTGAGATTTGAACCAATCACACACAGTGGCGAGGGTCGCCTACCAATCGGCAGAGGAATTACACAATATGGCAGGTACACTAACGTCAACAGGAAGATTCCACAGGGGAATCTCCATTTTGGCATGGAATGTTAACGGGATGGGGTCCAAAATAAAGAGAGGTCTGGTGAATTCATACATCAAGCGGCTCGCCCCAGACCTGGTCCTCCTACAGGAAACGCACATGAGGGTAGGGACATGCACATTCATAGCGAGAGGGAAATACAAAGTCCTGGCACATGCGGGCTACACTTCGGGTGCAAGGGGAGTCGCAATACTAATTGACAAAACACACCCCTTCACCATCACACGCACATGGAGTGATCCACAAGGTACATACGTGGGGATTCAGGGAACATGGAATAGACTAAACATGACAGTGATCTCAGTTTATGCCCCTCCGAAGCTCCAACCACGCACACTCAGGGAGGTGGCGTCCATACTGCTGGACACGGCGGACACGATGCAAATAGTGGGGGGGGGGACTTCAATGAGGTCATGTCGGAAGAACTAGATCGTTCGGGACCCGCACGCAGAGGGGGGGCACAGACAGCGCTGGCGGCTTATATGGCTGAGATGGGGCTCACTGATACATGGCGATGGCGACACCCGACGCAGGAGGCGTACTCCTTTTACTCAGGGGCGCATAAGGCCTTCTCCAGGCTAGACTACATTTTCGTGGCAAGGCAATACCTGTCAGACGGAGATGAGTACACATATAAAGCGAGGGGGATTTCGGATCACTCCCCCCTCTATGCGAAATTGGGGAAATCCACCGAAAGACGAGAGACGGAATGGCGCCTGGCGGCTTGGGACATTCAGACTCCAGACATACTGAGGGGTCTGAGGGCGGACATAAAAGTATACATAGCCGAAAACGAGGGTTCGGTAGACTCCAAAATCACCTTCTGGGAGGCCATGAAACCGGTGTTGAGAGACAGACTCAAGGGGAGACTGAGGGACGAACGGAACAGGCGGCACAGGGAAGAGATGGCGTTAGAAACTGGAATCCTGACCCTGGAAGGTGACTACCACCGAAACAAAAGGGTAGACACACTGAGGCAGTTGCAAGACAAACAAAGGGAGTACAGAGAGCTGGTGTCGAATGAGGCTAAAACGCAATCGCTAGCAACGTTGCACCGCCTCTACGATGTGGGCGACAAATCGGGTAAGCTGCTGGCGTGGTTAGGTAGGAAAGAGAGAGCTGCACGGTGGGTGGCCCAAGTCAGGAGGGACGAGGGGCGCATGGAAACAACGGACAAGGGCATTGCCGACGCGTTCGCACTACATTACGAGAACTTTTATAGAGAAAGAGACCTCGGGACCGTGGACGAGGCTACACGCTACATGGACAATGTTGATGTTCCAGCGTTGGAGGCGGGACTCAGTGCCCCACTTGAGGTGGCAATTACGCGGGAGGAGATAACCACAGCCATAAATAGCCTGAAAACGGGGAAAACGCCGGGACCCAACGGGTTCCCGGCGGAATTCTTTAAAAAAAGAGCGGACTTACTGACGCATCACCTTTTGGCTTTGTATGTCGAAGCATACGAAGCAGGGAGCCTCCCTAGAGATTTAGAATTAGCAACCATAGTACCAATACACAAGCAGGGCAAACCAATAGAGGACTGTGCCTCATACCGTCCCATCTCGCTTCTGAATATGGAGGTGAAAGTGCTGGCCATGATTCTGGCGGCACGCCTACGTACAGTCATTCCTGACCTTATCCACGCGGATCAATCCGGGTTTTTGCCGGACAGAGCGACAAAACTCAACCTGAGGCGGACACACAACTGGCTCCAAGAGGTGAAGGATAGGACGGAGCCGCACTGGTTCATGTCCTTGGACGCTGAAAAGGCGTTTGACGCAGTGCACTGGCCATTTCTTATGGCAGTGTTGTGTCGGTTTGGCTTTGGTCCGAACTTTCGGAGTTGGATAGGGCTGCTATACGCGGCACCGAAGGCGCGGGTTCGAGTGAATGGATGCCTATCGAGAGAATTTCGAGTAGAGAGAGGCACAAGACAAGGATGCCCGCTGTCGCCCCTGCTCTTCACACTCACCATAGAAATATTGGCAGCCAGAATTCGGCAAAATCCGGAGATCAATGGTTTTGCGTGGGGTGAGATAGGGGGGCCTCAGGAAAAAATCTCACTTTATGCCGACGATGTATTACTATACATTACGAAACCCGAGGTAACGGTGAGGGCGTTGTTTGGAGAGCTGGAGGGCTTTGGGGCGATGGTGGGCCACACCATCAACTGGCATAAGTCTGTCCTGTACACGCCGCAGGGTGCGATGCAGGGGGTAGCGCTGCCTGACCGCCTACTCACCACTGTGGAGGGGTTCCAATATCTTGGGGTCTATATCTCAGTGGATGAGAAGGTCTCCTTCCAGAAGAATGTGGGTCGAATAATGAAGGAGGCGGTAGAGGACATGGCAAGGTGGAGGCAGTTGCCGCTCACCCTCTTGGGGAGAGCGGCAATATATAAAATGATTACTTTACCCAAATTCCTCTACGCACTTCAGAATGAATACTACCCGCTTCCAGCCAACACTATCCCCAGAATCCACGCAGACCTGCGATCCTTCATATGGCTAGGCAAACAACCACGCATCGCACTTCAGACACTCCAACGACACCAATACAGTGGAGGGATTTCGCTGCCGAATCTAGAGGCATACTACTGGGCAGAACACCTAACCCCCATAAATGACTGGCTACATACACCAGCGGACCACCCCACATACGCGCTGGAAAGGCACAAATTGTCTGCACACAATATACTCCACTATCTATATGGTGGGAAGGCGGGGAGAAAGCTCCTGCCAGCGACGGTGATTACACTCCGAGCGTGGACACGGGCTACGAAACCCACGGGGTGGGAAGGGCGGCTAACACATCAGACACCACTATGGCACTGCAATTGGCTCACAGAATTTCAAAAACTGAGAGGTTTCACCAGGTGGGACAACATAGGGATATCCACTATTGGGGATGTGATCCGGAACGGTGAGCTGAAGACATTCGCGATGCTGCGGGCGGAGTATGGCTTACACCACACGCAACGATACAAACACCTACAGCTAGCGCATGCCTGGAACGCACAGAAGGTATCACTACAAGACATGCCAGAGTATTCACCACTAGAAGGGAGACTCCTACAGGAACAGATGGTACACCAGGCAGTGTCCCTCACGTACAAAACACTCACGAACAATATGCTGGGGACACTGGCGAAACTTAGAGGGGTATGGGAGGCGGAAGTAGGGGAATTGGAGGACCTAGACTGGGAGCTCATACTGATGCACCCTCGAGAGGTGGCCATTAAATCGCGGTTGAGGCTGATCCAATTGAACGTCCTACATCGGACATATTTCGATAGAAGGCGCCTCCTCAGGATGGACAGGATAGCGGACGCCACATGCCTTAGATGTAGAGCGGCCCAGGGAGATTTTTACCACACCGTCTGGTCGTGCGCAGAAATACAAGTATATTGGTCACACATTTTCACTGAGCTGGGGGAGGTGCTGGAGATAGAGTTACCACGCCCGCTTATCACTTTCCTGGTGCTGGCGCTAGTGGTGGCCAAAAGGGACATAGCAAAATACTGGGGGGTGGCAGAGAGGCCAGACATAGAGGAGTGGAGGAGAGGGCTGGACCTCTATATGGCAGCAGAACGGGTGACATACAAGGCGAGGGGCTGCCCCAAGAAATTCCGAAAGGTGTGGAGTAAGTGGAGACAATACCATGGTCTGGAAGTGGGCGATAAGGAGTGACTCTGGGAGGGAGGGAAGGTGGAGAGGGGTAGAGGGGAACACCTGAAAACGATGTGTGCCTGACAGGGGGCAGGGCCACAGGGATCATGGAGGTACCGCACGTATTGTGTATTACACAACGAAATGGACGGGGGGCTAGCAACCGTTTATTGCACGTAAATGGCACTGAAGAAGAAGTGATTCATTGACGGAGAGATGGAAGATCTGACTGTCTTCCCTCATAGGAAGAACAGCTATCAGTTGGTTGATTCATGAGGGTGGGTGGGGGGGGGGAGTTGCGGGTAGAAAACGAAAAGCAGGATTGGTGGGATACATGTGGAAAGTGTCAGCCTTGGCGTTACAATACACCTCATGAAGTTTCGGACGTTGCCGCCCGGCCTCAGGGTTGTGGGCACGATGGCTGTGGAAGTGTGACATGCATGTAACGTTAATGGGTTGTTAGGGGCTTGACGCACCTCTATCATTTACTGCCTGCAAGAAAAATAAAGTTTTTAAATAAATAGAGTGCATGATAGAACTCTTCGCTGCACCAGTATCCAAAAGAAAAGGTTCTACCACACCCGATGTGGCTACTGCAACATAAGGCCCACTCTGATCTACTGGAACCGACACTACTCCCTCTCTTTGTCCATGGCTGTCCTAGCAGTCATTATAATCAGCATTCTCACTCTCAACATAATAGTCATCAGCATAGTACTGAGTTGACTGACCGGATGCAATTTTCTGTTGATCAAAACAATTCATAGAATTCTGCGGGGGAAAGGAAAGTTCGTTCTGAGGAAACGCACCACGTCCTCTACCCCTAGACACTTGCTGAAAACCACCCTCTTGGGCCGTCATACCACTCGCGCGCTGTCGCAACACAGGGCACTCATTTTTATAATGGCCTTCCTCCCTACAATACGCACACTGATTTAAACCCAAGGGTGGTCTTGGAGAATAATACCCAGCGTTCTGTGGCGGTCTCTGAAATGGGGGAGGTTGCTGAAACTGTGGGCGTTGCTTTGACTCTTGCTGATTCGAGCGAGGCGGATACGCCTGCTGCAAAAGAACCTTTGTCTTTAAGTCTTTGGTCTTTTTCTCTACTTTTTCTTTCTCGTCCTTATCCCTATTCTCATAGTACTGTGCAGTTGCCAATATCTGGGCCGACGAGGAAACAGCCCAAGAACTCTCAGAATCTTTCAACTTATTACACAGTTCAGGCAGTAAGTTAAAGACAAACTTATCTACGAACAATCTTTGCCCACCTTCCGTGCTCATATCCTGACCACTGTGATCTATAAACGTCTCTTCAAACCTAGTGAAGAAATCAGATACACTTTCGTCTTTCTTCTGCTTACATGCTGCTAACTTGTCCCAATTCACTCGTAATGCTGGCATGATTGTTTTCATTAAATTAATAATTCTACCTGGCAATTCCGTAACCAAAGGTTCAGGTTTAGCACCTCCCTGTTGTCTACCATCCGCAGCAATAATATTCGCCCAAGTATCTCCTAATTCTACCGCATGATTCTCATGATGAATCTTCGCCCACAAAGGTTGAGGTACTAAATTACCCAACAGCATATCTATGTCTGCCAAATTCATGATGCATGCGTCAACTGTCTGGGACAATTCTTTGTAATACCCAGTAGGATTCTTACGGGGATCAGGTAAGGTCTGCTTAAAAGCCAAGACCTCTGCTCTCTTCCAAGGGACATGTACCCATACTCGCTGAAAATGAGCCGGTGCGGCAACAATACCCTGATTTACATTAGCATGAACTGCTTCCTTCCATACAGGAGGAACTTCTCTCATGTGATACTGTCTCGCTTTTCTTCTAACAGAGGAATCAGGTTCGTACAATGTCTGAGGCGGAAGGCTAGATCTAAAAGCTAGTATAGTCTCTACGGCATCTGTAATATCAGATTCCACTATCATCCCTTTAGCAAAATCCGACTGAACATCAAGTAGTTCCTGCGGGATCAAACCCAAATCATTATCTTCCCATTCCTGACGCAGAAACATACACATCACATTAAAAACATACCTTTGCTTGGGCGGTTCCCACTGAAAGAAAACATCCATAACCGCTGGCAAACTATACCTTGAGGCATTTATAATCCATTTACGGGCCAACAAATCCAACACAGCCCGTTCCTCTGAACCAGGAAGCTGACAACGACTCTGTTTACGTTCCGAAACAGGGGTCATATTCAGTGACCCAAACAATGGGGACAATAAACTAGAAACAGTTTCTGTCATTCCTTTTCGAACAGAAGGAGAAGAAGCAGTCATAAGAACAGGAGAATAAGTGTTTTGAGGCAAAGAAGGTGTAGGAATAAGAACAGTAGGAGTCTCAGACGCAGAAGAGGAAGGCAAAGGAGTTTGAGGCAAAGCTGGTAGCAAAGCTGGCGACCCTAGAGCGGGTTGCGCAGGAGGAGGTAAAACCACCTGTGGAGTACCAGGTGGCTGAGCAACAGCAGGAGGTTGAACAACAAAAGGTTGAACAACCGGAGGTTGCGGAGGTGCCGTAGCACTCTGTGCATAAGGGGGTGGTAATCTCAACAAATGTGACATCAAAGGATCCTTCTCAGGGTCCTTCGTTGCATCCTCAAGAAGAGGTGGCAAAGCTGGATAACATTTATCAATAGCCATATTATGTTGCCTATCTGACATCTCAATTGCTTTATCTTCTTTGTTTTCTTTAAACTGCCTAGCAGCTTGCATTATTGATACATCCTTTTCTCTTTTATCTCTTTTAGCTTGTTTAATTTCTCGTTGTCTGGCTTCTTTACGCCAAAGGCGAAAGGAGTCAAACATTGCCGGCCGGGCTTTCTTCCTAAATAATTTAGTTTCTAAATTGTCTAAAATCTCTGTATTAAAGCTACCATGTTGGGGCCATTGTAAGACACCATCTTTTCTAGTGTAGTGGACCCATACTTCATTGAACGTAATGGGGCCCACGCCGTGTTTAGAATAGAGCTCATAAGTCGGAGTTCCAACCGGAGGTATCGGACACAAATCCTCCAAATGGGAATCCCTGGTGCAACCACAACCAAACCAAGTACCAAATTTGCTACGATTAGGCATCTTCGCTCACTAATCGAGCTTCAAACTTCAAGGGATTATCTCTACCGATACACTCGTAAATATACAAGACCCTCGGCTTTGGAAATTGCAATTTTCAAATCAAAACTAAGGACCAAACAAACTAAGAACCAAAGGACCAAAAACTAAGGACTGGGACGGACCCACTTATACTTAACTGAGGTATCAGTCACGCCACCAGAAGACCCGTCTATCGTCTCGCCGTACAAAGCATCACAAATGGGTCCAAGGGGGAGGAGCCAAGCTGGCGACCGAGATGGCTGCTTAGACGCTCGGCTCCATGAGCCTTCTCACCCCGCACATACATCCTGGCAAATATCCGGAGTCGTAACGGCATATTTAAGTAGGCGAAGGATAACTTTCACTTACCGTTTGCTCCTGAGGCTTCTACGTGCGGCAGACCCGTGGAAATGTACCCGACTGTTTTGCGGCCTTCACGGAGCTAGGACCGGGGTGTCGAGTGAGGAGAGCAGCCGGCCGCGACTGCGACAACAGCGGCCTCTGGTGGAGGTGGGGAGTCGACCGGAGGGCACCGATGATCTGATGGGCCGATGGCGACAGTGCCGACCCAATGCATCTAGCGGAGTGCCTTGTGAGGTGTGCGGTAAAGCAGGGTCGAGGGGAGTGCGCGATACTTGGCCCCCTTTCCAGTGTTGTGTCCGGGCATGATTAATGACTTCTCCCGGCCTTGACGGGCAGCTCATGGGGAGCGGTGGAGATTTTGTTTAGCCCTTTGGTGACCCTTCGTTGGGAAGCCTACCTTGACCTTCGGGGTCCCCGTGGTGAATCCTGTTGCGCCCTGGTGTGGGGCCGGTCCCGAGGTGAGATGGAGAAGGATGAGGCCGGATCAGCTAAGATGGCAAATGGCACCCTCTTGCGCAGACCACATCCAGACGGAGAAGCCGCTGTGCGAGAGAGTCCTGAGGTCTGGCGACACGAGATGGAGCCCACGTCCAGAGATATATTGGCTGCGCTAACAACCCTGCATATGACCCTGATCCGGGACGCCCGAGATCTGGGAAGAAGGATGGCCGCCATTGTTGTACCGCCGTTCCACACGGACATAGTTCGATCTCAAGGAAGCGCCGATGTGCCCGCCTCTGCGTCAGTGCTTAGTTTTCCAGCTACGCCTAGGTTCGTGGAGACGCTGGAACACCCGGTTCATGGGATCGCTTTAGACAGATCTGTTGTACATGCGAGTGCCTCGTCGGGGCACTAATCTACTCGGCGGCTGGGTAAACAACGTCGTTCTATGGTTTGGGCTGCCCCGGCGGCGTTTCAGCGCTTATCGGATGGTGTGATTCTCTTTCCCTGGCTGGCGAGACTGTGTTCGGACTGGAGGATATTTTCGGGGTTGATACAGACACAGTTGGATTTCAGCCATACGTATTCGGCTGGGTTTTGGTGGCTGAGGTCCCAAGGAGTAACAACACTGCCCAGTCCGCCAGGATCTCTTGGACCCTCCACGCTGCTCTGTATGTCGATTGATAAGTGGATGTATGTTGGTACTACTGATAGAAAAGGCCAGGGGTGAAACCGTCTAGGACATAATGGAACTTATTGTTGGCTGCCGGTGATTTGGGGGGACACTCAGCGGGGATGTTATTGATTGTGCTATCGGTGATTATTGTTTTCCATGGCTATTCTGACCTTGCTATTAGGATGTTTACTGTGCGCGGTGGTGGGGGGGGGGGGGGGCGGGTGGCCAGATCGATGGCCCTTCCCACATTTCTCCTCTTTTTCTTCTTTTTCTCTTTTTCTATATTTCGGGTCTCTTATTTAGGGCGACAGGCATGCTGCTGGGGGGGGATAGGCCGTAGCCTTCTGCAGGGATGCAGGGTGGGGGGTAGGGGGATGGGGTTTGTTAATTTGTCCTTTCTTTGTTTCTATGGCCCTTTGTCTGTCTTTTCTTTTGGTGTCGCCGTTTTTCATGTTTCCTACAGTAAGTTTCGTTTTGAGGGGTGGGGTGCAACTTTGTTACGTAACGTGTTTGTTTTTTACATTTATCCTGACTTGTATGCCTTACCCCCAATACTTCAAACGTATTTGCACTATTTGTGGATTTCCTGCTTTACGCTTGCTATTGTAGGACCTTGTATGACCGTGTGGCATTGATTCTGAATTTTTCTTTATTGTAAAATGAACCTTCTCGAATCCTGAATCTTGTATTGTACGCTTGAATACAAGTTATATCCTGGACAATTGTTAGACCCCGATTTTCGGGTTGCTGTATTCTTCTATATTGATTTGCTGTACTTACGACTTGACTAGCGGCCGGCCGGGGTGGTTGTAGGCCCGTACGTGTATTTACTTGAGGTAACAAATAAAGGTTTTTCAAAAAAATCAAAATAAAAATAAAAAAATGGGTCCAAGACAGGGCGACAGTCAGGGCAGCAGTCCTTCGTAGCCGTCAGGAAAGCGGGAAGCCTCGCAGAAAAGACCTTCAGTCCACATTCGACATGCCGGGGTCGATGAAGTGGTGGCCGTCCTCCAGAATTTCCTCACGAAGCTCCTCACGAACCTCAGGCTTGGACCGGTACCGCTGAAGTCGCCCTACATTGGGCGCCAACTGAAGAACCGGGTTATTTAATATCCAGCGGCGCCAGGGGCACGCCCAAAGTCTTCTGGTTCCACCTGTCTTAGAATACAGAGACACGGAAACTTCTTGGTGGCGTAAAAGATCAAATTTATTGGCTGCAGCCAGTAACAGAAGTCCTAGAAATCATCATGGTATGAGTTCTCAGGAGACTGCTCAATTTTACAAAGCAAGTCATCCCTTTTTATGCTAAAAATCACATTCCAGACAAATACCTAACATTTACAAACTGTCCAATCACATGTATCCACACCAGAGGTATCGCATGACGGTAAAACCCACTTTCAGTTGCCCAGCCCATGATCAATCATCGGTCAAACCCAACATTCTTCTTTAGACAGGTCGAACGAACCCATAATAAAAAAGGCCACAACCCAATCATAAATAGACCATAAAGAAAGAAGCAGAAACAGGTGAGAGTAGGATAAGGCATATTTGTGTGCAATAAAACTTTACGATGTCCTGTGCTCTGATCCTTAATCTTGATCAGCTAAAGGGCAGGAACTGGTTTAACAAGGTCAGCTTCAGGCAACAGGGTCAGTTCATTCAGGTCAAACAGAAGTCAGCACGAACTGGAGCTAAGGTGTACATGTCCTTAAAAAGACTAGTACAGTCATCGGCCTATGTGAGGGCAACCACAAAATGGCTGCCATACACAAAATGGAACCCAAGGGTTCAGAACGAAATCCCTAAATACGTAGTGAATCCATCGGTCTAACGTGATGAAAACACTCATACTTGCCGCACTAACTAGTTACGGTTCGCTAATATCAAATTCGTAACGAAACCATGACCTTTTTGAAACGGGTTCAGAATTCACGGAACCTCAGTCCCTCCTTTTGCCCTTACATAGGCAATAACCTAAACTCACGTCAATCTGATTCCAGGTCTATATTCATCAGATCATCAAGATGTTGCTGGAGCATAATCCTATTACTTAGTACCTCTCTTGGGACAGGTCTCCTTGCACACGTAGTATCACAGAGGCCACATATAGCAGGAGCGCACTGCACACAAAGACAGAACAGGAAAAGAATCGCTAAAGCCATCCCAATGATCATCAGAATCTTCCATCACCAGGTCGATAACAGTTCCCAAAACCATCCAATCAACGACCAATCTCCTTTATCCACATTTATAGACTCAGAGATCTTATGTAATTTAGAAATGGCCTGGTATACTGTAGGAGCATTGTCTGGTATGAAAACGCAGCAACTCGATTGGATCACTTTACATACCCCACCTCGGTCCGCAAGTATGACGTCCAAAACCATTCGATTCTGTAATGTCATAAGGCGATCCGCTTGAAGCTCAGCGGTCAGATTACTAAAGGCACCAGCAGTTTCATTTATGGTGGATTCAACCACTCTTGTCAATTGCCGTAGGTTTCTACTGTTTGCCATAGGTCCCCAAAACAGTAGGAAACCCTTGAAAAAGTCTACCACTTCTTGTCCCGTAGTATCTTCCTCACTGAAGACACCCCTAACAACTCTCGCTCTGTCGTAATCTACAGCAGCAGTATACGTAGGAGGCAACAAATATGGAACATAACATGTTCCCGAAAAATCAGGAGGCAACCATGTATATGCTCTATCATTGCAGACAAAATACGTGTCCTTAGCTGCTAAAAACGGTGGGGAAGTTTGGGACGCAAAGACATACGTCTGAGTACAAACACTCTTCCCTAATTGAGCTCTCGGATTCTTGCCTTTCCCTTGCAGACAAAAATGACCACGATGGGGTACAATCCAAATCGGAGGTGACCTTTTTCGTCTCTGCTTTTCACTCAGACTAACACTATATCCAGTCACGTTCCATCCGATATAAGCTAACACCTCATCTTTGGGAATAGTCTCATATGTATCGATATTTCTAATCATATCTGTTATTCCCTTCACTAAGGCACTATTGTTCGAATTGTCTCTCATGGAACGCAGGGGATAGACTTCGTTGGCATAAATAAACATCGTCTGATATGCCCATACGGACCCATTGTAACTGAATGGCAGAACCAGATAAGGAATACCTCTATCCATAGTATGTGGCATAAGACCACACACCCAACAATTAGTGGTGTTCACTACTAACTGGTGTTTATGGAGGAGTTGCACAAAGGAATTATTCACAAATTCCGACCTTCTAATTTGCTCGTGTTCAGGTAAAATATGAAAAGAATGCAAAGAAGTAGTAGCAGGTAAAGTCATAGGTTGGAAAATGGGTGCAGAAATCAGTTGAAGAGAAAATACAAACCAACCCACCAAAGCTAACGTCATGCTAAAAAACATCAAAAGACATGTGATCAGAAAACATTTGCTATGCATAATTTTACACAGTTTCTTCTTAAAGTTCATTTTCTCAGCGGCTCTCTCAATCTCAAAAAACTCCATCCTCTAACCGATGCTGTTCACGGCGGTTGGTTTTCTTCTGCTAAGGAATGCTTCTGTCAGCCCAGGGAACTCCCTTAGACCAACCAGAACCGTCGACCTTGCGTCTTCGGCTTGCACTCTCTAGTCTTTACACCGTGACCCTATAGCTGAACCCGGATGGTGGTTCACAAAAATATACCAAAAAAGTTTCTTGGCTGAGAGAGTTCAATTCCTGAGAGAGTTCAGTTCCAAAAATCAAAAAAAGGAATTCATTTATTTTATCAGTCCATTGTTTCTAGGACGCAGATTATAACGCTCTTTCCCAGTCCTCGTTTGAGGCTGAAACAACAGTTCAGGTTCAGTAGTGTCTAATCTTTGAGACACAGGCACAGCTTCTTGAAGGACATCGTCATCTTCTTTCTCGGAGCCTCTCCACACCAACTCAGCGTCGCTAAACGGTGCAAACTTCGGCACCCTTTTAGTCTCTGAATCTGCAATACCTTTACAGACCCACTGGTCGTACGGTAGAGGCAACGGCGCCCTCTTACAATGTACGCCGTGGATCCAGTTTTTCTTCCCGAAAACCTTTACTGAAGTCCTCGTAGATAGCAGGACTTGTTCTGGTCCATTCCAGCGGGGCTGATCATTCTTCCAGTCGAATCCAATCTACCCGTAGTTTCTCTCCAAACATTCTCGCTTCAGCCTGTATCGTTTTCACACTCTCAATCGTATCTTCGCACATTCCAACATCACCAATCCACCTCGCAGGGCCTGCCACATACATTTGACTCATCAGAATTCTTGCTGTGTCTTTCGCAACTTCATCCGCAAACGCATTACCACGGCCAACATCATCTGTAACCTTCCGATGAGCACTACACTTCACAATCGCAACTTGCTTCGGCAAAGTAAGTGACTCGAGAAGCTCATTCACCAACTGTCCATGCTGAATCTTAGTCCCATGGGATGTGAGGAATCCCCTTTCTTTCCACAAACGTCCGAAACTATGGGCAACACCAAACGCATACTGACTATCGGTATACACATTCACTCTCTTTCCTTCAGACAAAACACACGCTCTCGTTAATGCAATCAATTCCGCTGCTTGTGCTGAATTATAGCTCACTCGTGCAGTTTCAACAACTGTACTTAATGTCGTCACGGCATATCCTGCAGTCGTGTCACCATTCGGAAGCTTGTAGCATGAACCATCAACACATAGCGTACCATCAGGATCCAAAAGAGGAGTGTCTTTCAAGTCGACTCTCCCCTTTGTTTCCTCTTCCGTCCTCAAAAAACAATCATGCTGTTCCTGACCATCTGTATCCACAGAAATCGGCAACAATGTCACAATGTCACTGGATTCAGTACATTGCACCGCTTGATGTGCACATGACTAGCCAAGTCAAGTCAAGTCATAAGCTTTTATTCGATTTGAAAATACAAATCACACAAGCATAGACATAAAATAGTTCATTACATACACAAATAATCTAAATAAACTAAGAAATGATCTAAAAACAAGAACCTCAAACAAACTCAGAAATAATAAGTACAGACAGGAATAGTAATAATTAACACGCCAAAAACTATTCCTGGCAGCTGTACATTATAATATTTAACACGAGGTAAAACAAAGTACAATACAAAAGGAGAGGTAGTTGGACCATACATTTTCAGGCAATGGGCATAATATAAAATTTAATACGATATACTGTTAAAAAAGGAAAGAAAATGTGTACAGACAGGAGTGTGTATAATTATGGCAACACTATACATTTCCTGGCAGCTGTACACTTCAGTATAAAAGTGGCAACAAAAAAACAAATATCCACATTCTCTAGGGAAGATAATAACACTAGAGCACTCTTATAAGATCGAATATTGTATTTGATAAAAATGGGTTTAAGATACCTTACTCTTAAAAAGTGATAAAATTTACAAAAGAGTAAAAAATGACAGCAGCTTTGGCGTGAAAAGTTGTCACAAGGGCAGAGAGTCTCAGACCTTAGTTTCTGTACTGGAAAGGCGACAAGATGATGTGCAATGCCCAACCTAACACGAGTTAGTACAAACTGATGGGATGGCTAGCCAAAAGCGTCAACTCATAACCCGACAACCTCGCACTAGTAAGGTGCTGAGTTTTGGTTCGATTTAATAAAGTATCCACTGCATGTGGAACCATCTCAACCAACGTATTATCCATCACCAGTCCAGCAGACTGTTGGATAGAAACAGCCGCTGCCGCTGTAGCTCTCAAGCAACTCGGCAATGCTCTAGCTACCGGATCTAAAGTTGACGAGAAATACGCACATGGATGCTGCTTATCACCGAATTGTTGAGTCAAAACTGACAATGCACAACCCTCTCTCTCGTGGACATAGAGTGTAAAAGGCATACTGTAGTCGGGAGTACCCAACACAGGAGCAGAACACAATGCATTACGCAACTCAGAAAAACTTTTCTGACAATCGTCAGACCACGGAAGAGGATTCGGTGTATCTTTACAAGTCAAAGCCAACAGAGGTTTTGCCAATAGAGAGAAATTTGGAATCCACTGTCTACAATACGACGTGATACCCAAGAAAGCACACACTTCTCTCTGTGTGCTTGGCACAGTCATTTGTGCAATCGCTTGAATTCTTTCTGGAGTCAACCTTCTTCCCTCCTTTGACAAGAGATGACCTAAGTAGGTCACTTCTTGGCGACAATACTGCAACTTAGAAGGTGACACTTTATGATGCAAGTCAGACAGATGTCGCAACAAAGAAAGAGTAGCTTCTTTACAAATTTTCTCATCATCAGCGGCCACTAACAGATCATCCATATACTGAATAAGAGCAGCACCAGCAGGCAACACAAGAGTATCAAGTTGAGTTTTCAAAGCCTGACTATAGATAGAAGGACTTTCACAATAGCCTTGGGGAGCTCTCTTAAACCGGAAGCTTCGGCCTCCTAAAGAGAAGCCAAAAATATCTCTACTCTCCTCAGCAATTGGAATACTGAAGAAAGCGTTTTTCAAGTCTATGACTGAAAACCAGGCAGCTGAAGCAGGAATCAAAGTCAACAAAGCAGTAATATCCGGAACAAATGGAAACTGTGGCACAGCGATCTTGTTAACCTCTCTAAGATCGATCACAAACCTGTAAACAGGTGGCTGAGAAGAGTCAGTGAGTTTCAGGACAGGCAAAACAGGACTGTTACACACATTACCTCCCGTTTCTTCAATCACATCTTTCTCAATCAAATCATAGATGATCGCTAAAAGCGCTCTTTCACCATCGCTAGAAATCCTATATTGGGGGATGCGTGGCAATTTAACATTTGCTTTAAGCGTTACAACGTAAGGTGGAATCTCCAAAAGACCCACATCATTAGGACCAGTAGCCCAAAGAGTATCAGGGAGAGAACGCAATTCCGGTGGAAGCCGATCTTTAGACAAATACATCGGAGAGATCACTTTCTTACCCAATGTATGCTGTACTCCCGCAGGAGAACAACGTAATGTTGCATGCAACCTTTTCAACAAATCCAAACCCAACAAATTCTCAGCACAACCTGTTGTTAAAATGAGAGGTGCTTCGAATTCACAAGGCCCTATAGAAAGAGACAAGGGACTAGAAACTGGGTTACGAACTGGGGCGCCAGAGAATCCTACTGAAACATTAGTTAAGCCAGACAAAGGTGCTCCAGGGAGTTTAGAGTGCATGATAGAACTCTTCGCTGCACCAGTATCCAAAAGAAAAGGTTCTACCACACCCGATGTGGCTACTGCAACATAAGGCCCACTCTGATCTACTGGAACCGACACTACTCCCTCTCTTTGTCCATGGCTGTCCTAGCAGTCATTATAATCAGCATTCTCACTCTCAACATAATAGTCATCAGCATAGTACTGAGTTGACTGACCGGATGCAATTTTCTGTTGATCAAAACAATTCATAGAATTCTGCGGGGGAAAGGAAAGTTCGTTCTGAGGAAACGCACCACGTCCTCTACCCCTAGACACTTGCTGAAAACCACCACGGCCTCTTGGGCCGTCATACCACTCGCGTGCTGTCGCAACACAGGGCACTCATTTTTATAATGGCCTTCCTCCCTACAATACGCACACTGATTTAAACCCAAGGGTGGTCTTGGAGAATAATACCCAGCGTTCTGTGGCGGTCTCTGAAATGGGGGAGGTTGCTGAAACTGTGGGCGTTGCTTTGACTCTTGCTGATTCGAGCTGATTCGAGCGAGGCGGATACGCCTGCTGCAAAAGAACCTTTGTCTTTAAGTCTTTGGTCTTTTTCTCTACTTTTTCTTTCTCGTCCTTATCCCTATTCTCATAGTACTGTGCAGTTGCCAATATCTGGGCCGACGAGGAAACAGCCCAAGAACTCTCAGAATCTTTCAACTTATTACACAGTTCAGGCAGTAAGTTAAAGACAAACTTATCTACGAACAATCTTTGCCCACCTTCCGTGCTCATATCCTGACCACTGTGATCTATAAACGTCTCTTCAAACCTAGTGAAGAAATCAGATACACTTTCGTCTTTCTTCTGCTTACATGCTGCTAACTTGTCCCAATTCACTCGTAATGCTGGCATCATTGTTTTCATTAAATTAATAATTCTACCTGGCAATTCCGTAACCAAAGGTTCAGGTTTAGCACCTCCCTGTTGTCTACCATCCGCAGCAATAATATTCGCCCAAGTATCTCCTAATTCTACCGCATGATTCTCATGATGAATCTTCGCCCACAAAGGTTGAGGTACTAAATTACCCAACAGCATATCTATGTCTGCCAAATTCATGATGCATGCGTCAACTGTCTGGGATAATTCTTTGTAATACCCAGTAGGATTCTTACGGGGATCAGGTAAGGTCTGCTTAAAAGCCAAGACCTCTGCTCTCTTCCAAGGGACATGTACCCAAACTCGCTGAAAATGAGCCGGTGCGGCAACAATACCCTGATTTACATTAGCATGAACTGCTTCCTTCCATACAGGAGGAACTTCTCTCATGTGATACTGTCTCGCTTTTCTTCTAACAGAGGAATCAGGTTCGTACAATGTCTGAGGCGGAAGGCTAGATCTAAAAGCTAGCATAGTCTCTACGGCATCTGTAATATCAGATTCCACTATCATCCCTTTAGCAAAATCCGACTGAACATCAAGTAGTTCTTGCGGGATCAAACCCAAATCATTATCTTCCCATTCCTGACGCAGAAACATACACATCACATTAAAAACATACCTTTGCTTGGGCGGTTCCCACTGAAAGAAAACATCCATAACCGCTGGCAAACTATACCTTGAGGCATTTATAATCCATTTACGGGCCAACAAATCCAACACAGCCCGTTCCTCTGAACCAGGAAGCTGACAACAACTCTGTTTACGTTCCGAAACAGGGGTCATATTCAGTGACCCAAACAATGGAGACAATAAACTAGAAACAGTTTCTGTCATTCGTTTTCGAACAGAAGGAGAAGAAGCAGTCATAAGAACAGGAGAATAAGTGTTTTGAGGCAAAGAAGGTGTAGGAATAAGAACAGTAGGAGTCTCAGACGCAGAAGAGGAAGGCAAAGGAGTTTGAGGCAAAGCTGGTAGCAAAGCTGGCGACCCTAGAGCGGGTTGCGCAGGAGGAGGTAAAACCACCTGTGGAGTACCAGGTGGCTGAGCAACAGCAGGAGGTTGAACAACAAAAGGTTGAACAACCGGAGGTTGCGGAGGTGCCGTAGCACTCTGTGCATAAGGGGGTGGTAATCTCAACAAATGTGACATCAAAGGATCCTTCTCAGGGTCCTTCGTTGCATCCTCAAGAAGAGGTGGCAAAGCTGGATAACATTTATCAATAGCCATATTATGTTGCCTATCTGACATCTCAATTGCTTTATCTTCTTTGTTTTCTTTAAACTGCCTAGCAGCTTGCATTATTGATACATCCTTTTCTCTTTTATCTCTTTTAGCTTGTTTAATTTCTCGTTGTCTGGCTTCTTTACGCCAAAGGCGAAAGGAGTCAAACATTGCCGGCCGGGCTTTCTTCCTAAATAATTTAGTTTCTAAATTGTCTAAAATCTCTGTATTAAAGCTACCATGTTGGGGCCATTGTAAGACACCATCTTTTCTAGTGTAGTGGACCCATACTTCATTGAACGTAATGGGGCCCACGCCGTGTTTAGAATAGAGCTCATAAGTCGGAGTTCCAACCGGAGGTATCGGACACAAATCCTCAAATCGGGAATCCCTGGTGCAACCACAACCAAACCAAGTACCAAATTTGCTACGATTAGGCATCTTCGCTCACTAATCGAGCTTCAAACTTCAAGGGATTATCTCTACCGATACACTCGTAAATATACAAGACCCTCGGCTTTGGAAATTGCAATTTTCAAATCAAAACTAAGGACCAAACAAACTAAGAACCAAAGGACCAAAAACTAAGGACTGGGACGGACCCACTTATACTTAACTGAGGTATCAGTCACGCCACCAGAAGACCCGTCTATCGTCTCGCCGTACAAAGCATCACAAATGGGTCCAAGGGGGAGGAGCCAAGCTGGCGACCGAGATGGCTGCTTAGACGCTCGGCTCCATGAGCCTTCTCACCCCGCACATACATCCTGGCAAATATCCGGAGTCGTAACGGCATATTTAAGTAGGCGAAGGATAACTTTCACTTACCGTTTGCTCCTGAGGCTTCTACGTGCGGCAGACCCGTGGAAATGTCCCCGACTGTTTTGCGGCCTTCACGGAGCTAGGACCGGGGTGTCGAGTGAGGAGAGCAGCCGGCCGCGACTGCGACAACAGCGGCCTCTGGTGGAGGTGGGGAGTCGGCCGGAGGGCACCGATGATCTGATGGGCCGATGGCGACAGTGCCGACCCAATGCATCTAGCGGAGTGCCTTGTGAGGTGTGCGGTAAAGCAGGGTCGAGGGGAGTGCGCGATACTTGGCCCCCTTTCCAGTGTTGTGTCCGGGCATGATTAATGACTTCTCCCGGCCTTGACGGGCGGCTCATGGGGAGCGGTGGAGATTTTGTTTAGCCCTTTGGTGACCCTTCGTTGGGAAGCCTACCTTGACCTTCGGGGTCCCCGTGGTGAATCCTGTTGCGCCCTGGTGTGGGGCCGGTCCCGAGGTGAGATGGAGAAGGATGAGGCCGGATCAGCTAAGATGGCAAATGGCACCCTCTTGCGCAGACCACATCCAGACGGAGAAGCCGCTGTGCGAGAGAGTCCTGAGGTCTGGCGACACGAGATGGAGCCCACGTCCAGAGATATATTGGCTGCGCTAACAACCCTGCATATGACCCTGATCCGGGACGCCCGAGATCTGGGAAGAAGGATGGCCGCCATTGTTGTACCGCCGTTCCACACGGACATAGTTCGATCTCAAGGAAGCGCCGATGTGCCCGCCTCTGCGTCAGTGCTTAGTTTTCCAGCTACGCTAGGTTCGTGGAGACGCTGGAATACCCGGTTCATGGGATCGCTTTAGACAGATCTGTTGTACATGCGAGTGCCTCGTCGGGGCACTAATCTACTCGGCGGCTGGGTAAACAACGTCGATCTATGGTTTGGGCTGCCCCGGCGGCGTTTCAGCGCTTATCGGATGGTGTGATTCTCTTTCCCTGGCTGGCGAGACTGTGTTCGGACTGGAGGATGTTTTCGGGGTTGATACAGACACAGTTGGATTTCAGCCATACGTATTCGGCTGGGTTTTGGTGGCTGAGGTCCCATGGAGTAACAACACTGCCCAGTCCGCCAGGATCTCTTGGACCCTCCACGCTGCTCTGTATGTCGATTGATAAGTGGATGTATGTTGGTACTACTGATAAAAAAGGCCAGGGGTGAAACCGTCTAGGACATAATGGAACTTATTGTTGGCTGCCGGTGATTTGGGGGGACACTCAGCGGGGATGTTATTGATTGTGCTATCGGTGATTATTGTTTTCCATGGCTATTCTGACCTTGCTATTAGGATGTTTACTGTGCGCGGTGGTGGGGGGGGGGCGGGTGGCCAGATCGATGGCCCTTTCCACATTTCTCCTCTTTTTCTTCTTTTTCTCTTTTTCTATATTTCGGGTCTCTTATTTAGGGCGACAGGCATGCTGCTGGGGGGGATAGGCCGTAACCTTCTGCAGGGATGCAGGGTGGGGGGTAGGGGGATGGGGTTTGTTAATTTGTCCTTTCTTTGTTTCTATGGCCCTTTGTCTTTCTTTTCTTTTGGTGTCGCCGTTTTTCATGTTTCCTACAGTAAGTTTCGTTTTGAGGGGTGGGGTGCAACTTTGTTACGTAACGTGTTTGTTTTTTACATTTATCCTGACTTGTAGGCCTTACCCCCAATACTTCAAACGTATTTGCACTATTTGTGGATTTCCTGCTTTACGCTTGCTATTGTAGGACCTTGTATGACCGTGTGGCATTGATTCTGAATTTTTCTTTATTGTAAAATGAACCTTCTCGAATCCTGAATCTTGTATTGTACGCTTGAATACAAGTTATATCCTGGACAATTGTTAGACCCCGATTTTCGGGTTGCTGTATTCTTCTATATTGATTTGCTGTACTTACGACTTGACTAGCGGCCGGCCGGGGTGGTTGTAGGCCCGTACGTGTATTTACTTGAGGTAACAAATAAAGGTTTTTCAAAAAAATAAAAATAAAAATAAAAAAATGGGTCCAAGACAGGGCGACAGTCAGGGCAGCAGTCCTTCGTAGCCGTCAGGAAAGCGGGAAGCCTCGCAGAAAAGACCTTCAGTCCACATTCGACATGCCGGGGTCGATGAAGTGGTGGCCGTCCTCCAGAATTTCCTCACGAAGCTCCTCACGAACCTCAGGCTTGGACCGGTACCGCTGAAGTCGCCCTACATTGGGCGCCAACTGAAGAACCGGGTTATTTAATATCCAGCGGCGCCAGGGGCACGCCCAAAGTCTTCTGGTTCCACCTGTCTTAGAATACAGAGACACGGAAACTTCTTGGTGGCGTAAAAGATCAAATTTATTGGCTGCAGCCAGTAACAGAAGTCCTAGAAATCATCATGGTATGAGTTCTCAGGAGACTGCTCAATTTTACAAAGCAAGTCATCCCTTTTTATGCTAAAAATCACATTCCAGACAAATACCTAACATTTACAAACTGTCCAATCACATGTATCCACACCAGAGGTATCGCATGACGGTAAAACCCACTTTTCAGTTGCCCAGCCCATGATCAATCATCGGTCAAACCCAACATTCTTCTTTAGACAGGTCGAACGAACCCATAATAAAAAAGGCCACAACCCAATCATAAATAGACCATAAAGAAAGGAGCAGAAATATGTGAGAGTAGGATAAGGCATATTTGTGTGCAATAAAACTTTACGATGTCCTGTGCTCTGATCCTTAATCTTGATCAGCTAAAGGGCAGGAACTGGTTTAACAAGGTCAGCTTCAGGCAACAGGGTCAGTTCACTCAGGTCAAACAGAAGTCAGCAAGAACTGGAGCTAAGGTGTACATGTCCTTAAAAAGACTAGTTCAACCACAGTCATCGGCCTATGTGAGGGCAACCACAAAATGGCTGCCATACACAAAATGGAACCCAAGGGTTCAGAACGAAATCCCTAAATACGTAGTGAATCCATCGGTCTAACGTGATGAAAACACTCATACTTGCCGCACTAACTAGTTACGGTTCGCTAATATCAAATTCGTAACGAAACCATGACCTTTATGAAACGGGTTCAGAATTCACGGAACCTCACAGGTCAGTGAAAGGAAATCTCCGCCCCCTACTCTCTATTCTCTGAGGGCTCAGATCAGTGAAAGGAAATCTCATCCCCCTACTCTCTATTCAATGCAGGTCCTATTCAACCCAGCCCTGACCCATCAGACTGCTGGAGCCAAGGCCCTCTCCAGCCCCCTGTCACTCACAAATCAGACATGGAATACACAAACCCAGCAGAGACAAACTGGATGGTTAGGCAAGAAAATACTTTCTACAAGTGGTATTTTCAAACACAGAATGTAAAAATCACCCTCACTCGAACTTCCACCTCGTTCCCTTGGTCAGTTAGGATTATAAGAGGTTATAATCAAACTGCCCTTTCTGGCCTATGGGAACAGGTAGCCTTGCAATAGTGAAAAACGAAATTGGCTGTAATTCACTATCAGGACATGCCACAGACATCAGGGCATGTCCTGCCTACTACATACAATGCACCCTGCCCATTGGGCGTACATTGGGCCTACTTTAAGAGTGACTAACATGTAGAAAAGGCATGGTTTCAGGACTGGCAAGTGTGTGCACTTGCCAAGTCGACATGGCAGTCCCAGACTGCACAAAGGCTCTGCAATGGTAGGCCTGAGCCATATATTATAAGCTGCTTCTGTGGGTGGCACAAACCAGTGCTGCAAGCCCACCAGCAGCATTTGATTTACAGGCCCTGGGCACACATGGTGCACTGTACTAGGGTCTGACAAGTAAATCAAATAGCCAATCATGGAGTCACTAATCCATTACAACAATTTACAATAGGACTTTGGCGCTGAATAGAGGTGGCAAAGTGCCCAAAGCATCCAGACCTGCAAAAACATAGCAAAAAGACAAGAGGCAACAGCAAAAAATGGAAGGGAGACCCACGCCAATTGTGCCAGGTCTAATATAAAGTAACTCCCATGTTAGCCTATGGGTCAGATACATATTCAATAGTGAAAAACAAAATACACAGTATTTCACTATCAGGACATGTCACACACACCAGTACATGCCCAACCTTTGACATACACTGCACCCTGCCCATGGGGGTACTTTAGGCCTACCTGAGGGGTGCCTTACATGTAAGAAAAGGGAAGGTTTGGGCCTGGCAAGTGGATGCGCTTGCCAGGACGACATGGCAGTTTACAACTGCACACGCAGACACTACAGTAGTAGTCTGAAACACATTTACAGGGCTACTCATGTGGGTGGCACAATCAGTGCTGCAGGACCACTGGTAGCATGTGATTTACAGTCACTGGGCCTCCACAGTACACTGGACTTCGATCAAGTGGTAAAAAGGCACAAGAGCAAGCTGAGTGAGGTGGCGGCAGCCTGAAATATCCAAAGTCACAGCTACAGATCTTAGGCGTTAAAGTAAAAACGGCATAACTTGGAAGAAAACCGTCTGCCCTTAGCCCACCAATGCCAGAACTAACTCCATCTTGAAAAAACACCTAACGCATTAATATTTTTTTACTTGTCCTGCGCAATTGCAAACAGAGTTTAAGAGTGAGGCTTATGCCGCCACGACCAGGCTTTAGTTAGAGAAGCACAAACACTTTAAAGACTAGTCCAACTTAAGTAATTTTCTCTAGCTTATTGGACTATGAGGCATAAGCACCTTACGATCTATCAATGATCTCAGAACTGAATTGTGTAATTTAATACAATGCTTAAAGAAGGACTTTAAATTGTATCTTGATTTTGTAAAGTTGCCATCCAGACTAGGTTAATTACGAACTGTTTTCCGCTTTAGTAATCCAAGCACTTTGCAATCCATTTGATTAAGATTAACTACAAAATGTAGGTTTAATCTTGATGCATTTGCAAGTTAACATCTTGGATGAATATAACCAAACAGTGTAATTTTAAGAAGTTGTTTAAATGAATGTTAATCTTGTTTTATCGTTGCAAAGATTTTAATTAATCATACACTGGACTTACCTGTAAATCAATTAAGCCAATCATGGATAACCAATCATAATAGCAATTTGCTCAGAGTGCATCTGTACTTTAGCACTGATTAGCAGTAGTAAAGTGCCCAGGGTCGTAAAGCCAACCAAAACAGGTCAGGGAAAATAGGAGGAAGAAGCAAAACGTTTGGGGATAACCCTGCAAAAAAGGGCCATTTCCAACATTAGTAGATCGGGTTTGGTATCTAAAACAATGGGTGGTTGCAGGAGAATGGCCACGCACCCCCTTTGGAATCCTCCCTTGACGCTAAGTAATGCAAAGCAGTGCTTCACGCTGGTTTGCATAATTTTCCGACTACTTTCCAGCACAAAAGAAGTTTTGCACTGGAAAGTAAATGAAGAAAAAAACATTTTGTGCTGGTTCACAAACCCAGAGCAAAATAATAGTAAAACTGCCCTGAACTGTTCCTTTTGTAACGTTCAAGTACATTATTTTCACTATATCCAATGACAGATAAGCTTCAGATAGCTTATAATGTTTCAACACCCTGTATCGGAGTATCAGTCATAAAGTTTTGAGCTTATAAATGGTGTTGCCCAATAACTGTGGTTAGTGGCCTTACATTTGTGTTGAACACAAAGGGTAATAGGTTTGACCCTTGCAAATGCCATTCTAAACCCACCATTCTGCTGATTGGATCCACTGTGAAATGGTTATCAACAATTCTATCCACTCACAGCTTGTTAAAATGAACAGGGTAATTTACACCCCAGAAGGCAGTATGCCAGCCTGAGAGGTCAGCATGGGCTACGAGTATTTCAGATTTCTTGCCTATATTGAACAGAAGAACCACGCCAAGCAGGTTGTCTCGGTCAATAGTGACTGCAGCTTTTGTGTGTAGAGAGTGAAGACGTTCTAGAAGTCAGGTTTACGTATTTTGCTCTAAGGTGTGACCAAAATTAGTAGAGTTGGGGATAGTCTCAGGGTCATAGGGATAAATGTTATTGATCAATGAGTGGTCTTCCCATATCTAGAATTGTCTTCTGATGTTGATTACTTGCACATTGTGTGTGAAGGCTATGTAGAGTGTGCGACCTGATGAAGGGTTAAGACTCATCCCACATGGGTCAAGTCCGTAGTCGCACAAGTACACTAAGACGCTTGTTGCACAATTTTGATAGAGATATTCACCCACTAATGTCTTTTGTCAGTTGGGTTATTGTGACATTGTTTGGAGCTGTGATGTAAGATGAAGGGTCTTGTCCATGAATGAGTGTTTGTAGTAGATGTGTGGTTACAGTCAGATACGCGGGGTTCAACATTTGTTGCATTCTGGTGCTGTTCCCCAGAGTCATCCAAGAGTTCAGGGACTTGCACTCCATGAATCCACATCAATTACAGTATCGAGGTATTGATCACCGCAGGGCAACTATTTCTACATATGAAGTCAGATGCATTTGAAGAAGCCGATCTATTTCTGAATGATATGAAACTATTTAAAAACATTGTTGGCTAGACCTTGTACTTTAATGTTAATGTATAAAGGATGCATAGGAACCTGTCAGGGCCGGTTCTAGGATTTGCGAGGCCCTGGGCTAAAAGGGAACATGCGAGGCCCCCTCTAATTTAGATAAGTGGCCCCTTGCAAGGAGACCATTCAGAGACACTGCGGGAGGCCAATTGTCCAGCATTTTTGCGCCCCCACAGTTTTAACTTTTACTCCACAAGCATTTCTCACACCTTCAGTCCGATAGGTGTGAGAATTGATTGTGGTCTAAAAGGTAAAACTGTGGGGGCGCCAAAATGCTGGACAATGGGCCCCCCATAGTGTCTGTGAATGGTCTCCTTGCAATTGAGGGAGTGTCTCCATCTCCCTCCCCTATGCCTCTGGACACCATCCCTGAGAGGCCCAGGGAGGGGGCCCCCTCCAATGGACCTTAATTGCAGGCGACACCTTTCTTTGAAATAGATCAGCAGGGAAACAACAGGACACACCACCAGTGCTGGGCCCCATGCTGGTGGGCTGAGTGCCGGCCCTGGAACCTGTTTCTATTATCTTATTGCCGAATTATAGTTTAATGTCTCTTTCCTTAAGACGATTTAACCATAAGACCACCCCACTATTTGTATTTGTAGAGCGCAACATTCATCCCAAAGGACATCACGACGCTAGGACCAAATGCAATGCGGTAAGGGAAAAGAGCAGGTTATTCGAAATTAATGACTACATGGTTTAGTATCTGGTGAAAGGAAAGTTTGTAGCTTTCTTCTAAAAAGCAGATGATCCTCTGTCAGGCGTAAGTCAAGTGAGAGGTCGTTCCAGAGAACCGCAGCTGACTTCGAGAAGGAGCGATCGCTCATCCTGACTTTGGTAGTATGTTTGACCTTAGCAAGGGCCTGATCTCAGGTTTGTGATGGGACGTGGGATTTTATTTTGTCTCGCAGAATGTGTGAGCCTTTCTTATGTAAGGTTCTGTGTGTGTAGCAGAGGAGCTTAAATTTGGCTCTTTCGCGCACCGGCAACCAGTCTAGTTCCTTCATGCTGTGGGAAGCTGAACTGTATCTATTTTCATTGCAGACCACTTTAGCGGCAGCGTTCTGGACTACTTGAAGTCCAGAGAAAAGGTAATCAGCCATGCCAACATACAGTGCATTTCCATAGTCCAGTCTGCTCAGGAAAATGGCCTGTGTGACCGTTTTCCTGCAATTCAAAGGGATCCAAGGGAAAAGTCTTCTGAAAAGTTTCAGTATGGTGAAACTTTTTCCACACAGCATGCGTACCTGATCCTGGATGGATAAGATATCATCGAATAGGATGCCCAGATTTTTTGCAACACGTTTGGGTTTAGGGACTGTACCCTACACTTGGGGCCACCAGTTGCTGTCCCAAATTGTGTGTGCACCCCCGAAGAGCAAGATGTCTGACTTTCCGGCATTTAGCTTTAGGCAGTGCTCTGTCATCCAAGTTGCAATTTCGGTGAGGCAGTTGATTAGGTTTCTCTTAGTGTCGATATTAGTCGGACTGTCAATCAGCGGGTTTCATTAATTGTGTTTCATCTGCGTATGTGCAGATATCAAAGCCCCATTTCCTGCTGATTTCTGCTAGAAGGAGAGATACGCTTTACAAAAGGGTGGAGCTCAGAAGGGCTCCCTGTGGGACTCCATATTTAATGCTTTTTGGGGCAGAGGAGACAGATCCCATTTGAATTTTTGGAGTTCTGTTTTTCAGGAAGGATGCGAACCATGACACAGCTTTTGAGTGTAATCCTTTCTCATGGAGGATACGTAGTAGATTGTTATGAGATACCGTATCGAAAGCCGCATTAAGGTCCAAGAGGATCAATACTACGGCTCTGCCTTGATCCACTAGGGATCTGATATTATTGGATACAGCAAGTAAAGTGGCCTCGGTGCTGTTGTTGGCCCTAAAGCCAGTCTGGGAGGGGTCCAGTAGCTTATTGGTTTCCAGAAAAGTGGTGAGTTATCTATTGACCAACCTCTCTAAGACTTTGGGCAGGTCCGGTAGCTGCGAGATTGGTTGGTAATTCGTGGTAAATATCCTCTCTTGCCTCTGTGGTTAGCAGCACATAGACTGCCTCCCTAGGAGAGCTGTGACCATGCTAGACGAGTCCATCACGGAGCAGAGCAGCGCCGTGCTTGCAGTCCCCTGGTTCTTCCTCGTCCAGACAGGCCTGGTGTCTGAAGCACGTGTCGCCGTCAGACTCACTGGGGGCGTGGGTGGCAAACGAGAGCCCGCAGACTCCTCCTGACAGGGGCCACTGATCTGCAGGAAAGCGCGGCTATTTTCGAAGCTAGCTGTCCGAGACTTTACAATCCGAAACCTCAAATGTTGGGCGATGGAGGGACGATTCCAGCTCGTTAGGATTCAAAACAACATATGCTAGTCAGTTCGCGTTCACAGTTTCTGTAATTAGATGGTGCATCTCTGGCTATCTCTGACAAAGAACGCGTTCCGAAATTAAATCCAGGAGCCTGGAGGAGTTCTAATTGTAGTTACCGTGGTTTGAAAACTTTCCAGTGCCGCTTTTCTCCTCCCGATCTGCTCGCACCAGCCCTTCTCCCGGCCCCTTTTCAAACCTCCCCCCTTCTCGTTTCGCCTCGCCTTCATTTGCATTCTAATGAGCAGGCGTCGGGTGTGTGATGAACAGGCTGCAAAACATGCGCATCCTTTTTGCCTGCTAATGCACGCAAGCAATGCAACCCTCCTCCCCCTGACAAACAAATATTTAATTCCCTTCAAAAATAAAACAATTACCATGTTTCTTCATTTATTCTGTCACAATCAGGGTTGCCACAATAACCCCGAAATCGTCAATTACTCAGACATAATTGGCTCCCTTGATATTTCCTGTCAAGAGATGTTTCTGATGGGAATTGTCGGGCTCGTTATGCAGCTGAGCGGCTCACAAAGAGCCCGCTTTGTAGGGCCTCGGTGTAAAATGGCTCCCTCGGTGCGCCGGCTCCGCGGCTCCCGCTGGAAGGAAGGCTGGTCCCGGTGCCAGAGCGCGCAGTGCGCTGGCTCTTGGCACCGCCACCTCCTGCGGCTGAAGTTTGCGCCGCTCTTTCTTCCTTTGCTCTCAGTAAGAAGCCACGGCGGAGCTCGCCACAAAGCAGAGCCATGGTCCCGCCGAGCGCCACGGCGGAGCGACCTCGGCTTTTTATTCCGAAAGCCCAAAAAGCCCTGCAGTCTTCTTCCGCAATCAGGGCCAGGTGGGACCGCAGCTTCGGCCGACTTGTCGTGTTCCATTTTCTGTTTCTAATTCGTCCCTTTATTGTTGGTTTAATGTTTGCTTTTATATTTACCCACCTATTTCGAACAGTCTGCGTTTGGCGCTGCACTGAACATAGATTCGGGACACTTTACAGTAAACAGAAAGTTGTCGACAACAACAGCAGTCCATGGAAACCCAAATGAACCCACTTTATTTCATGTTGAATTGAACGGGAATAATGAGACTTTTCGAGGCGGTGTTTTTGTCAAAGAGAATAAGAAAGAAAGACTCTCACAGGTGCTGCACTCCACTGAGAGGAGAACAGGATGGGTGATAAAAGGAACGGCTAAAAACGAGGAGATGGCAAGACGTTCAGACTCGAGCTGACACTCTTGCTCTGCCGTTGCGACACTCTTGCGCCAAGTTGCGACTCTTTTACAATGCGATGCATCTAGGGAGATGCGTCACCTTGTAAAGCCCTGCATCAAATCATACCTGTATCAGGTATAATGTATGCAGGATGTGCTTTCCCACGCAGGAAAGCGTCGTAGCAGTGACGCAGTGAAATCTTGTAGGTTTCACTGCGTCACTTTTAGGACGCCACTGCGTCAAAACCCTACGCCTACTTGGATCAGGCATAAGAAGTGACGCAGTGCATTGGGAATAGGCCTACCTGTGCATTGCTGGAGTTGCATCGTGCTTGCGACACAACTCCAGCAATGCGTGATTTTTGTGCTAACAGATATGTCAGAATTTCTGACGGATCTGTTAATCCTTGCACCATGGTGCGCTGTATTGTAAATATGGCGCATCCATGGTGTCACAAGGGTTTCGCATGGAGGTGCAATGAAACTGAGGCATCTGTGCCAGTTTCTTGCAAATCTGCCCCTCAGTGCTTAATTTGAGGCGGTGGTTGCAGGTGGGGCCCACTGACACTCATGTTTGTGGACTGGCCTGTCTTTCCACATCAGAATTTCACTCCGAGCAAGAGAGAGATAAACACAAAATGGGTAAAGCAAGAAGAGAAAGATGGAAAACAGTGGCAGAGAAAGTAAACAGATGAAAAATAAATTGGAAGAGGGAGCTAAAGGGACAGGGAGTGTCTGGTGGTGGATGAAAGAAAGAGGCGTTAGGGGGATTCAAGACTAGCAGCCTCAGTATTCAGAACCACAACAGTCAGTAGCTTCTTTGGGCCCCGGAACGTATTGTTTTTTACAACTTAAGCACAGCATGTACTTCCAGACGACAGTTCAATGTACTCTGTGGCCAGGATGCAGAGGTTGTCCCACTCTTGGACACATGGAAAGCTGCTGTGTCCTATGTGTCTCTGCGATCCACTTCTGAGGCCCGTAGTCTGACCCGTGGGACTGTAAGCTGACAATTTCAACAGAGCCTAGCTTTCATGACCATTCAGCTCAAAGAGGAGTCCCTGTAGGTCTTCAGTAGTGAGTTTGGGTTAGAGGCCTCTAGCTATATTAAATAACATACCATATATTTTCTGTCAAATGCTAAATGAATCTTCGAGGTAAAACAAAAATCATTTTCAGGCACAAGATGACAACCTAAGAAAAGCTGATGGGCTAAAAAAAGGACAATTTACACTCTTCATCTTATGACTTGTTAGTTGCTACAATGAGCAGTTCGAAAAGTATCAGCAAATCCACATTGAAACAGGCAGTGATCTAGAAAGGTGGTCTTGAGGATGACTGTCCAAGAGGTTGTGGGTAGAGATGTCCCAAAGTGCACTTTCCTAGTCTCACAAGATGTACCCTCAGGACAGCAGAAGTGTCCTTTCTGGTCCCCCTTTGATCCAAGCTCAGACAGCAGCCAATCTGTGATCTTTCCTGTCACAGAAATGTGTCCACTGACCTTACTTCCCATTGTCAGATGTATCAGTGCATGCAGGAAACCCCCAAGTCAGAAATTCTGCTTCCTGTTTTTTCCCTTTGACATAAAAAGAATCCCACTGAAGGCACAAAAGGTCATAGTACTATCTAAACCACCCCCTTCCAGGTGGGTGAGACTGAGTTGGTTTGTAGAAGTGTTATGGTATTGTAAGAGTCGTAGTAGAGTGGCTGAAAAGGTTGGCAAAGACTGATGTATTGTTTAGTTATGGAATATATTGGCCAACTAGATTTAGTTTTCGATCCCTGTAGAGCATTACGTCGATATATGTAGGTGCTGAAGGACATTGGTGTTTGTTTCATTTTGCTTTGTGGTGATGTGTTTCTTATCATAGACTCACTTGCTTGTTTTCTCTGACTTTGCTCCAGAGGAAGGCAGAATGAACACACTGTGCATCCCACATAGCAATCAGCCTCACATCTCCCGTTTCTTCACTGTTTCTCTGAAGCCAAATCCATTAACACGTGTTTTAAATAACAATCCACTAAGATGTCACTCTACAATCAACTCATCTCCGCTGCATAAATGAATTGGCAGTTTGTCATGCTAAGAATCTCATGTTCCTTCCTCCCTGGGGGAGAATTCCCTCCTGTAAGCCAGAGAATATAAATCAGTGCATATTCCCAAGAATGTTGTGAGGAAAAGGACTCTTAAGGCAAATTTTAACTGTAGGACAATATCTGCACTGAGCCTTCTCACAGAGTAAAACATGTGTTCAGTCTACTAATGCCCCTGGGGGGGGGGGGGGGGTAATTCATCATAGAGAGGTAATGGAACCAAAGCCTACCTGTTTTCAAAACAAGATGGAGGTACATGTCCTAGAGATGCCAGTCTCATGTGGAGAAGAAAGAAACAGGCCAGTGTTACCATCATCTCAGCATACTGTGTTGTAAGAGTCTTGCCTGGTCACGGGAAGCTGAAGCAGAAGGATCTTCAATCCTCAACAAGATGGGCAATAAAGGAAGGGTCATGTGTTATGGGAAACTGAGCGCTGAGGCTAAATGGTGCAGGAAATCTTCAAAACCACAGAAAGGCTTCCAGACGGGCTCTATAATGACGGAACATGATTAAAACAATCATGCCGGTCATGCTGATGATATGGACATCAATTTACCAAAATATCGGTTATGGTGGGAGTGGTATCATATGCCCTTTCACCCCTGATGACAACTGTAGGAAAGTAGAATCTGCTTCTTATGGTTACCCCCACTTTTTGCTTGATGTGATGCTGGTTTTGACTAGTTTGACTGGGATCCTGCTAATCAGGTACCCAGCCTATCTGTTATCTCCTTAAACTATTGTGTTATGTACTTTGGTACACCCCAGATTGGATACTGGGGTAACCTTGCCAGTCCCTAGTATATGATACCCATGTACCGAGGGCATAGGTACCCCAGAGGTCTCCGATAGGCTGAAGCATGTATAATGCTACCCCTGAGAGACCACTCAAAATGGAACTACCGGCCTGCCATTGCAGCCTGTGTAAGTTGGTGCATGCACCACTTACTAAAGATATAGGTTTACTATATCTAAGGGTCACTGCACTTAAAACCTATACGTCACCCCTATAGCAGGCCTTTACAATCCTGAGGGCAGGGTGCTTGGTTCTAAGTGAGAGGATGCCCCTGCATGAGCAGGACACCCCTGTAGCCTACGGAGTTCATTCTTCTGGGTTGTCAGTTAAGCAGCCATATACTATATAGAGGGACATCGCATAATCGCGTAATGACCATCTCGAAAACGACGGTATCAAACATATTGAATCATACCCCCACAACGTAAACGGTGTGGGAGGTATGATTCCAAGCATTGAAAGAGCCCTCCGTTAGGCTCCCAGTGTTCCTGGAACCAGCCTTCTAGTACCGGACAGCACAAAATGGTTGTTGCAGACCAGAGACAAATTTTTGCCCTCCAGCTGCTGATCCAAGCTCAAGCAGGGGAAGGTAGAATAATAGGCATCCTGTCACAGGGGAGGTGTGACCACCTCCCAGACAGGATTTAGTGTATTAGGGCTGAAAGGGTGCGCTTGCCAGAGCTTGAAAGTCTGCATGAGGGGCATAGTCTAGTTGATACAAGCCCTGGGAGCCGCTGGCTCCCGTTCAGGCACGAAACTGGACAAAGGACATGGGAGTAACCTCCCCCCTGTCCAGACCCTTCCCTGGGAGGGTCCCCTGAATCTTCCCAACCAATTCCCTAGGGTACTTAAGGGCTTACCTGGGTCCCTAGATTTGTTGTAGGATAGGATTCAGAATTGAAACCACTGCACTTCTACCGTCTGGGCACTCTGGAATTTGCTTGAATTCGTTTGGGCCTGAATTTGTTTCCCTTCAAGTCTGCTGCATCGTCTGTGCCTGTGCATCATACAGGAACCTTCCAAGGCCTTTGAAGCACTACCAAAGTAATCTCCCTTGAAGTGAAGGAGTCACTCCCCTGCATTCGCAGGCACCACAACCAAGCCGACCGGTCTGCAGATCCTGAACTCATGCAGACTCCGTGGGCTCTGCAACACAGTTGGTGGTTCTCCCCAGCTCCAGAGGCCTGCTCTACCCTCTTACCAAGTTTGAGGCCAGTAGTCCTTGTGGAGGTTGCAATAACATAACCCCTGAGTACTGTGTCCCCTTTCCAGTGGCAAAGGCTTGTTGACATCTTTACAAGAAGATTCTTTGGGCTCCAAGCAGGCTTAACCCCAAGTATCTCCAGTGACCAGAATCTTCATCCTCACCGCATTGTGTGCATCGTGGCCTGTATCTTTTGGTGAGCTGCTTGAGGTCCTCTCACAAATCCGGTGCCTCTGGCCTGTGGATCTATTTGAGGATTTGAGGGTCACCTCTGTTTCTTTTGGGCTGCCCTGATTGCTCAAGGTCTTCCCTAACGCCCCTACTTTTGGTGGGTCTCCTGGAGCTTGGTGGTCCCAACTGTGCACCTTCTTGACTTCCTGCATGGGTTGCATTTGCCAAGGCTGGTGCTCCCACGGACACCGACCCCCTCAGCACTCGACAGCCTTAGCGGGACAGCTTGTATCTCGGTCCTGGTCATCCTCAGCATCGCCTGGTCCTCGCAGCTGCAGAGTCAAGGTCACTGTTGGACTTTGCCCTTATGGCAGGTTCACCCCTAGACTTTTTGCTTTTAATGGTGACCTGGTGATGGTGATTTTTGGGTTCTGCGCACTTTCACTGTGTTCCAGTGGAAAGTGTGTGCGCACTTTGAGTGCATGTGGTGAGATAGGCCTGCCCTCCCATAGGAATGCATGGGGAATGTCTGTGTCCCTGGTAGTTCCTGATGCGTGAGGTGTGCATGCTCAAATTTGGTATGTGCGAACTCGTGAGAGTGAATTCTTCGCAATGATGTATGTGGCATGATTGTGTCTTGTGTACAAATGCCACTTCTAGGAGTTGGCATATTAGGGTAAAATATGCCCGGCGTGTGATTGGCTGGAGCTGGCTGGTGAGCCTGGCTCCAGGAAGGCTGGATGGGTCTGCCCGGTGGTGAGTGGGAGATAAGCATGCTGATGGCTGGGGAGGAGTGTACCTGAGTCCTGAATGAGGCTGGGTTTTCCCCACACAATGCTGGCTTCGCCCCTGTGGTGCGACTGATGACCCTAGCCCTGCCAGTGAATGAAAAGGGTGATTGAGCACATCAAGAGTGCTCACCAACCAGCTGCGACTGGTTTCTCCCCACCCTGCAGCTACAGACAAAGGAATGTGGTGTATAAAAATGGGGCTGTGTCCCCACACAAACTGTTCTTTCCTGATCCTACTTGAGGGGGGCTGCTGCTGCTGGTGCCAGGAGGAACCGCCATCTGGACTGCCTCCCTGCCTGGAGGGCCAGTGAGCTGGCCCCTGGCCCAGCCTTGACCCCCCCCCTGCCTTCCTGCACTCCTGGAGGACTTTTGCTGTACTTGGGGGCCTCTAGCGCTTGAGAGCGCTTTATTTCGTCCTAGCCCTGGGAGCGCTGTAGTTTGTGCCCGCAAGCGCTTGGGAGCGCTTTTATTGTCCATCAGCGCCTGGGAGCGCTTTTGTAAGGCAGGTGCCCACCCTGCATTTTGCTGCTCTAGCGGCTGCCCACGCCGCATATTTGCGTGATTTATTTAAATTATCGGGAGCTCACCCCGTGTTGAAATCACCGCCGCAGCCCAGGAACCCTGCCGGGCCGCCGCGCTGCCTACGGCGACCCGGAAGTCCCGCCTCCATCCTCCCAGTGCCGCCCCTGCGATTGGCCGCAGCCGCGACACGGAAGTCAGGCAGGCCGGGGGCAAGACATAGAGACAACCGGAAGCGGACGGGAGGCCACCCCGAGCTCCGGTGAGAGAAGAAGCCCGCAATCGGCACCTTCCACGGGGCTCCCAGGAGTGAGGGAGAGCCCCGTGGTGACCGGCCTGAAGGAGAGAGAGCCCCCGAGGAGCGGGAGCTCTCATGCAGAGCCGCCCGCCTCACCAAGCCGAGGAGCAGCCCCAGAGAGGAGAGCTGCAGCGTCCCGAGACCGGTGAGTGCCCGTGAAGGGAGGGAACGTCGGGGCACATTGCCGGTGCCCGCCCCTCCCTCCTAGTGAAAGGCTCGTGGGGGCTTTACCTGTTGTTGAGCCTGTCGAGGCTCCAGTACGCCGGGGGGCAGATCCTGGTGCTGAGTCCCCCGAGAGGGACTCCAACAGGCCGCACAGTTGGTTTCAGAGCCCCGAGAGGCTCCCTGCCCGCAATCTTGTTTTAGAGCCCTGAGAAGGATCCGGGGGCATTTTTGGTGATCTCGAGCCCCAGAGAGAGGCTCCAGAGACGGCCGCATTTGGTGTTTGAGCCTGAAAGGCTCAAGGGGGCATTTTTGATTTACTGAGAGCCCACGAGGGGCTCAGGATCCACCAGTATCTTTGAGAGCACAGAGAGGCTCAGGGGCCATTTGTTTATTCAGAGCCCAGCGAGGCTCCAAAAAGGGGACAGTCATTTCTGCAGAGCCTGTGAGGCTCCCCCATCGTATTGGCCCCATCATTGTTCTTACAGCTGCCCAGCACTTTGTGGTCAGCTGCTACGTTTAGGCCCCTGACATTGGGACACTGGGCGTCCTAGCCCCCACAAGGCCAGTTGGCCTAGGGACAGTCACAGGTGGTGACTAATGTGAGTTCTGGCGCATTTATGATTTATGTGCCAATGTGATTACTGCGCAATTGTTATTGCTACACCTCTGAATGTGTTTTAATGCGGCATGTGCCTTGTTCCTTACACCTCTGAATGTATGTTATGCATCATGTGTTATGTGCTTACACCCCTACAGGTATTGTGATACTTAGGTGGTTGTTTTTCTCCTAGCGCAGGTGGTGCTAGTGAGGTCCTGGTTACCAGTAATTACTGGTTGTGTGCTTTATGTTCTATTTTATGCTAGAGTGATTTTACATTCTATGTTTTATATTCTAAAAGTGTTACTTCTAAAAGTGCTGATTCCTGACAGTTGTCCAGGTGGCCCTGTCTTGTACATATCCCCTGTAAATTCTGCCCGTGCCTGTTGGCACATTGTAAAGTGTGTTTTTATCTAATGTGTTTTGGTGTAATACAAAGGCTATTTTTATATAACCTTGTGTGGAGTTTCCGTTGTGGTGGGCCTGGGTGTTGTTGCTGGGGTGCGTGCGCAAATACTTAACTTACATCGCCTCCAAGTTTAGCCTTGCTGCTCGCGCCACGTTACCTAGAGGGTGAGCAGGGGTTATCTTGGCGTGTAATTCCCTTGCCCTGACTTGGGAGTGGTGGTCTCTGACTGACTTTGGCGAAAGCCCTGGCCAGCCAGGGATCCCATTTCTAACATTGGCGGCAGCGGAAAGGATAAGGATTTGTGTTTGCGTTGTACCACAGTGGCAACTGACCGCACTACAAAACTCTGCATTTTAGATAACCACATTTAGGGGATTATTGGTTTTTTTTTAAGTTCCATTATTTTCTTCTCCTGAAGGTATCATTGTGTAATTGTGTCAAGTACATTTGTCCCCCGCCCTGCGCCCAGAGTTTGGTAACTGTGTCACGTGTGGTCAGGTTGAGGAATCAGGGGTGGTAGAAAATGCCTTACCAGTCCGAGGGGAGGGTTGTGTGTGGATGAATGGTGTGTGGCACTAGACAAGTGAGTCTGAGTTCTCTGGGGTAGAGAGCTTGCTGAATCCTTTGTGAATTGTGTACTCCTGTGTTAAGCTCAGACCACTAGGTTCCCTGTGTAATCTTTTCACCAGAACGTCTGCCAGAATGGAGCTTGTTTTTGATTTCAATGATCTAGCCACATACGGTGTGTGGGAGCTGAGAAGGTTCTGTGAAGAGAGAGGCATAGGGGCGGATCAGTCAGGCTGGTATGCACTTAGGAGATGCATGGTCAAATGGCAAGAGGATCAATGGGATCTTGAGCGCAGTGAGGGAAGGGCCCGGGCCTCACACCAGGAGGGTAGTGGGTCTGTAGGGAGCCCTGAAGATTCAGAAGAGGAGAGAGAAGATGTCAGTACCTGGATGCCAGTAGAGAGTGAAGACCCCATAGGTAGGGAGTCCCTTGCTGGGTCCAGTATAGGAGGCAGCGCCTCATCCCTTTCCCTGTCCCCAGAGGAGCTGGAAGATAGGAGGAGAGAAAGGGAGCACCAGCTGGCTTTAGAGAAGCTCAGGTTAGAGCATGCCCAGGCTATGGCACAGCTGGGCGTTAGAAAGCAACAGCTAGAGACCGAGAGGGTCTTAGCGCAGGAAAGGATAGAGGAGGCTAAGAGGGCCTCCACCAGAGGCAAAGTAGCTCTGGAGGGTAGACTATCCCCTGTGCGCAGTTTTAATTGTCTGGATTCCCCAGGGAGGGTTGAGTCCAGTGGTGGCAGCTATATAGATTTCAGTGTAGGAAATCCCAGTCCCAGTTCCCCCAGTCTGGTACCTGTTTCCCAAGAAGAGGAGTATAGGTTGAAATTCAGGGGCAGTAGGAAACTGTCTCACCAGTATTGGGAGGAGTTTGAGGATGAATGTTGTGGAGCACTGTGGGCTTGGGTAGAGGTTCACACTGACTCTGATTTTGACACCCTGCTTAATATGGTTCTCAAAGAGCAGGTGCTCAGTTGTTGTTCACCAGGGTTGCGCCAACACCTGTTGGGGTGTGGATTGTCTGATGTATGTGAGCTTGCAGATGAAGCAGACCGTTGGGAGAGGGCAGACCTCTGGAAGGGGGTGAAGAGGGTGGGAGAGCCCACCTCTGACCCCGGTGCAACTTGAGGGGTTAAACCCTGGGTTGGAATGGCGTTCTAGGTGTACCCCTCACAGGAGGAGGAGGAACCCTAGAAGAAGAGGTAGGGGGAGGAGAGCCTTCCCTGAGACTCCTGGTCTGCCTGAGGGTGTAGACCCTAGGCTGGAGAACCAGTGGCAGTCTAGTCCTGTCTTGCAGACAGGAAGAGTGGAGAATGGCTACTATGTGCCAGGGGTTACTACCCCCGCTCTGCGAATAGGCAAGGACCCGTGGCACCCGAGTGGCCCAGGGCCTGGTCCTGGCCGCGGACAGCTTGGGAGTACCAGTGGGGTAGCCCAGTTGGTCCAGACAGTGGTTTTAGAAGGAATCCCATGGGTTCACCGTGGCGTAGAACAGGAGGGTGTCCCTGCAGTTGCGGGCCCGCGTCCGTGTTCTATCGCCCCAAGCAGGGAAGTCCATCACGGTGGTGATTGGTCTCCCCTGCGTTTTGGCTGGAAGGGGGTTGTGTTGGACTTGGCCCTTATGGCAGGTTCACCCCTAGACTTTTTGCTTTTAATGGTGACCTGGTGATGGTGATTTTTGGGTTCTGCGCACTTTCACTGTGTCCCAGTGGAAAGTGCGTGCGCACTTTGAGTGCATGTGGTGAGATAGGCCTGCCCTCCCATAGGAATGCATGGGGAATGTCTGTGTCCCTGGTAGTTCCTGATGCGTGAGGTGTGCATGCTCAAATTTGGTATGTGCGAACTCGTGAGAGTGAATGCTTCGCTTACACCCCTGAATGTATGTTATGCATCATCTGTTATGTGCTTACACCCCTACAGGTATTGTGATACTTAGGTGGTTGTTTTTCTCCTAGTGCAGGTGGTGCTAGTGAGGTCCCGGATACCAGTAATTACTGGTTGTGTGCTTTATGTTCTATTTTATGCTAGAGTGATTTTACATTCTATGTTTTATATTCTAAAAGTGTTACTTCTAAAAGTGCTGATTCCTGACAGTTGTCCAGGTGGCCCTGTCTTGTACATATCCCCTGTAAATTTTGCCCGTGCCTGTTGGCACATTGTAAAGTGTGTTTTTATCTAATGTGTTTTGGTGTAATACAAAGGCTATTTTTATATAACCTTGTGTGGAGTTTCCTTTCTGGTGGGCCTGGGTGTTGTTGCTGGGGTGCGTGCGCAAATACTTAACTTACATCGCCTCCAAGTTTAGCCTTGCTGCTCGTGCCACGTTACCTAGAGGGTGAGAGCAGGGGTTATCTTGGCATGTAACTCCCTTGCCCTGACTTAGGAGTGGTGGTCTCTAACTGACTTTGGCGAAAGCCCTGGCCAGCCAGGGATCCCATTTCTAACAGTCACGTCATCTTACCTGAAGCACCCAACATCGGAGGGCATCTGTCTTCCAAGTCTCCTGGTCATGCCTGAGTGACATAGACACTGTCCCCTCTGTTTTTAGGTACTCCTCTCCCAGAATCCATGTTTGGATTCCTCCAGACACTTTCTCCTCTTTTAGCAGCATTACTTTCCTAAAGTCCTCCATTGGGTTCGACAGCGGTTTCCGACGCCACTTCACACCTATGCACCTGGCTTCCCTGGGATAGGTATTTTGGGTACCACGGTATCCATGGGTGGGGTGGGTCTCCAACCTTCTGTATTCCATGGGGTTTCTTCAGGGTCCAATGGGAAGGGTCCCTAATCTTTAACCATCCAATTGCGACTTGCACATACACTTGTACGAAGCATGTTGCCATGTTCACACACTGCACCCGCTCTCCATTGGGTCCCTATCTACTTACCTCGAGTCGTGGATTTTATACCACTTTCTTAGTATATGGTTTGGTCCGCCCCTAGGGCCCACTACGTATTAGTGCTATGTACTGTGCTTTCTTTGCTAAGGTATTGTGTGCATTAGGATGGCGGGCGGTTCGCCTGGCGGGGGCGAGCCGCCCGCTATCCGTCCCGGAATGACCCCCTGCCATATTAGTATGGCTGGGGGGTCAGCGGCGGACGGAAAGACCGTCTGCCGCTTTTCCGTCCCGGTCGCCTTGCGGTCGGGGCAGAAAAGGGTTTATATGGTGGCGGTGTCTATCAGACACCGCCAGCCATATTAGCATTGGCGGTGGGAGATGCTTTTCCGTGCCGGCAATGCCGCCACGGAAAGTCAGGTGGTCTTCACTTTGGGGGCCCCCTGCGGGCCCCCATGGTGAAGGCGAGGTGGGGGGTGCACATGGGGGGTACCTGGGGTAACCCCCTGCATTTGCATACACAATGCGGCAGGCACCGCGTGGTGCCTGCCGCTTTGAGTTTGCAAATGCATCACAAGCACTTTTAGCATTGTGGCAGGCTGTGCTGAGAGCACCGCCAGCCACAATGTTAAACATGCAAAATGCACCTGCCACTGTGGCGGGCGCATCCTAATACCCCCCACGGGACCCCTGCCCTTATGGCGGGCGGTCCCTTCCCCCGATGGGATGGCGGGCGGACTAAGTCCGCCCGTCATCCTAATGACCCCCCTGGTGTGGTTCTTTTTCATTGAATCTATATTATACGATTGCATTCTGGGAAAAAAGATGCTTTACACTTTCTCAAGACTAAGCCTGAAGGCTGCTCTCTACAGCTACCTCTTGTATAGCTTTCTAAGGTTGTTTGAGACCTCTTAAATCACCATAAGGATTGTCTGGAATGTTGCAAGGTGCCCACTTACATTAATGGACATCATATACTAGGCCAGCTACTCACAACAATACAGGATGAATTACACTCTAGCCCATACGCAACTTCCTCTGGGGTAATGAGTGCTAGTATTACTAGTAGTAGAAGTAGTAGTAGTAGTCAATCTTTATTAGACCATTGGAATGTTGAGCGCTCAATTGAAAACAATGTAGTGGTCTGGGCTTCTAATGGCCGGTAGAGGCCTGTAGCTCCAACATTCCAATGTTGTCTGTTGCAGCTGTTGCTGTGAACAAGGGTCTTATTAGGCCTGAGGGTATTTCAACCCCCTCGGGCTTCGTGAGGCCTTTCTTTTACAAATAAGAACATTCTGTCCTCTAGGGATGTAATGTTCTAATAGCCTTAGGGCCCTCCGTAGCAGACTCTACAGGCCATTTAAGGCCCACTCCCTTGTTAAAGGCCTTCGCCTTCAGCTTGGGCATTTAATTGCCAGTAGAGCCCGCTTCGTCAGGCTATAAAGCTATATTATGTGATTTAGATTAAAAAATCAATACAATAATATGCAGGGAGTAATAAGAAAAAGAGTAAATACTAAATATATTAAAAGGGATAAATATGGCTGATCAACTAACAAGGAGTGAATTAATGAGTAAATACATTTATCACAGTTTCAAACTAAATTCACTTTGATTGTTCTGACTTAATTTCAGCTGGTTCTTTAGATGCAACCCAATGAGTGAAGGAAATGTTTTTGTACACCCAAATATTTTGTTTGTTTGTGGCCCCTAATACTCGATCCGCCCGCCATATGATCGTGGTTCTCCCCCACCATATTAGTATGGCGGGGGGCACCGTGGTGGACGGAAAGACAGTCCGCCGCTTTTCCGCCGATCAAATTCTAGACCGGGCGGAAAAGGGACACAATATGGTGGCGGTGATGCAGGTGGAAAATTACCTTTATCGCCGCCATGGAAAGGCATATGGTTCTTGCTGTTGGGTGCACATGGGGGGTACCTATGGTACCCCCCCTCATTGCAATGCACTAAGTGGCAGGCACCATGTGGTGCCTGTCATGTTGTGCATTGCTATGCTGTGCACAGTCCTTTTACATTGCGAGCGGGTCTGCAGCCAGCAGCATCGGTGGTCGGTCCCGTGCTCCATTACAGTGGCGGGCGGACTTTGTCCTCCTGCCATCGTAATGATGCCCATAGTTTTTAAGTGCTAAATTATTTGTGTTTTTAATCTGTTATATTATATGTATCTGTTATTTTTTGTGTTAATGTGTTTAGTGAATTTTTATTAACCCCAGGCAGAGAACTCTGGTCCGCCTGCGGGGTTTACGAAGTTTTGCCTACTCCGGGCTCGGTTGAGAACGCAGAGTTCAGGCAAAAATCCGACTCTGTGGCGGAGCATAGTTAGCTGGCCCCTCCATCCTCCTTAATTTGATTATTTTGAAAAAAGGCACTTACCTGCTGTGGAGTCTCCGGGCTGCCTCCTTCTCACCATAGTCTCTCTCTCCTCCTTATCCTCGCCATCCTTGTCCAAGCAAACCCCTACGTTGTACGTCTTGTGCGCACGCAAACCCCTACCTCGTACGTCTTGCGCACGCACATGCATGCGCGCAAGATGTACAATGTAGGTGTTTGCGTGGATGAGGACAGCGAGGACGAGGAGGAGAGAGAGAGACCATGGCAAGGAGGAGGCAGCCCGGAGATGCTACAGCAGGCAAGTGTCTTTTTTTAATAATTAAATTAGGGAGGGTGCAGAGGAGCAGAGTTCCACAGAGTTTTTTTCCTACTCTGTGGAACTCTGGGTAGAGGCACTCTGCCAAGTCCGCCCGGGCTTAATTTTTATAGTAAATTAGTTCAAATGTTATCTCTTATTTAAAATTTAAATTGATTTTTAAATATTTTATACTTATTTGAGTGGGATGTTGAGTTTTTAGAGGAAAAGGGTAGGGCCATTTTTCAAATATGTAGACTTTCAAATATGTGTGCTAATTATTTTATTCAAATTATTATTTACACATATTCAGAATAATTATAAAACATTTTTTTTTACATTTTGGAATATATTTTTTTAAATGTATATATTTCTGTCTATAATATAAAATGTATTTAAGTTTGATAAACTCATCTAAAATGTATTTATAGATATTGTTCTTGGTAATTATTATATTTTTTATCTAAAAATGGTTGTCATTTATTTTTTTATGTTTAGAAAAATATTGTAAATTTGCAAACAATGTAAAATATTTAATCCTATATTAATGTTTTATAAACATTTGCTATGTTTTGTAATAAAGAAAAAATGACACAGCTTTTTCATAAATTAATTACGTTTTATGTATTAATTTATATTTTTTTTCATGTTGATTTATTATTATGCAAATATATTTGATTGGTTAATAAAGTATAAGGTTAATCATTTAAATATTATTTACGTTTTAATATGTAATTATTCATTTATATTTGAAATTCTAATTATTAGTTGTTTTGTTAAATAATAGTATTTCATTTGGTTTTGTAGGGTACATATATTTCTTTTAAACTTGAAATGTTTAAGTTATTAATAACAATATATTTGGTAGCCAAGATCTATATTGTATGAATAGTTAAATATTTACGTGTAAGATTTGTAATTGTAAAATATTTTATATATGTATTCAAAATAAGTATAATAAATTGAAAAGTTTTACTGACAAACACATTCTACAAATTACGCTTATAGGTATGGGAGTACTAAATGTAACCCGTTTAGTGTCCCACACCTCTCCCAACATGGTTTAGATTGGAGTGGGAATAGTAAATGCAACCCTTTTAGTGTACAACACCTTCCCAAAAATAGTTTCGATTGGAGTGGGAATAGGAAATGCAACTCTTTTTAATGTCCAACAGCTTTTCCAAAATTGTTTCAACTGGAATGAAAATACTAGATGTAACCCCCCCCCTTCTTGGTGTCCCCAAAATGTTGTTTATTGAAGTTAGCATTTTATTTTAATATACAAGGTTATTGTTCATAATGTTTTATTATAATAAGGTACATAACAATTTTTTTATAACCTTTTTAATTTTTATGTATAAAATGTGTGTGAACATGTTTTCTCTGGCTTACATATGTTTACACAGAGTACACATACTTAAGTTGTTTTTTAAATAAAACACTAGCAAACGTTCAAAAAACTTTTAACTTATATACAGTGTTGTACAGTTCAACGTTTCCTAGCATTTGCTCAACTTATTTTTTATTTTTACAATGACAGAGTTGTTTCACTCACATTTTTAGAAATCTAATCTTATAATTAAAAAAAATATTTTTAATAATATTATTGCTTTGATGATACTATTTTTTTAAAGTTTAAATAAGTGGTATATTCATAAAATATTTTGAACATGTTTAAAATTTTTAATACAGTTTAGCATCCTTTATACATTTTACACATGTTTTTATATTTAGTCCACGTTGTTTTCTGTAGGAAAACTGACTTTTAAAAATATAATTTATTGGCCCTTTTTTCCCCTGCTAACTTTACTTTTCAAGTATATTTTCTCTATTTTGGGCCATTTTCCAGGAAAAACATTGGGGTAAGGTGCTGCCATTTGTAGGAGCAAGTAAGACCTTTAGTAAGTTTTGTTTGGGGGGTTTTGAAGTTAGGGATGACAAAGGGAGTAGTAGTAATTAGTAGTTAGAGTGATGCTTTGTGTTTTTTGTTAAGCTTAATAGTAGTTTTTGTGTTTTTATTTGTCATTTTCATTACATATAGATGCTATATGTTAGTGAGATATCATTCTTATATTTTGTATTCTGTTATATTATGGGTAGTGTATAACTTAACCAATATGTAATTTTCACGTTTGAATATACTGTTCTTTGTCGGTGGGTACGTTTTCTTTTTTTACAGGATCTGAAGGTATCTAATGGACATTTGGCTTTTCCCTTTCTTTTTTCTAAAGGAAATCATTTTGGTGTCTAGTAAACCAATATTTTTCATTTTGGTTTTCAGTTTTCCTGTAAGTTTTTTCTTCTTTTAATACATTTTTTATGGTTATATTTGATTTTGGATTGCTTGGATAAATTATGAGCGGACTTGTGTTATTTTTCATTTTTTGGGGGGTTATCTATATTTACTTTTTCATTGTTGGTGGATTACATTTTTAAGTACATCACTATGAAGAAAGATTTGCAGCTACTGAAGTGTAAGTTATTTTTAAATCATGTATTGTAGGGTGGGAAATAATACATAATGAAAATGTAATGGATTCCATTATTGTGTATTAAAACCTCTGTTATATGTTTTATGCCATTGGTTTTATGCAATTTGTATTGGTATTATATATTATGATACTTGATATTTTTAGTTTTTTAATTTATTAACATACATACTCATCAGTTTAATTTGTTTCTGTTTTTTAAACTGATTTGTAAAACAAAATTTGTTCATTAATAAGGTAAAAAATATTGTTTTGGTCTTGCCATGGATTGATATTTTGCCATTTTGGATAAGAAAACAAGTTACCTACCTGTAACTTTGGTTCCCCAGTATTGGTAACTTTCATAGATTCCCATGCTTTTGTATCATTCCCCGTCGTCGGAATGGGAGTCTTGGTAATAAAAAATACCATAGTAGTAGGTACAAAAGAGAAAGGAAAGGCCTAGGCCTCATTCCCTTTTGTAACATATCAGCCTCTTTTTGTAAAAGAGACCAAATTCTAGGCGTCAGCCAATCAGAAGAGCCTCACCCCTGGAACCTTCCTGAAGGAACCTCAGAGCCTCAGATTTTCGTAGCCGTTGTGTGCTAGACACCCTACTTGCTGAAGGCTGAGCTTTCCCCGGGGAGGTGGGTGGGCGCATGGGAATCTATGAAAGTTACCAATACTGGGGAACCAAAGTTATAGGTAAGTAACTTGTTTTCTTGCCCCAGTATTGGAACTTTCATAGATTCCCATGCTTTTGTATCAGAATAGCAAGCAGTAAAGCATCATAAACACATTTTGTAAATAAGTACCTTATAACATCAAAAAATGAAATCACAAAATGTGTTACCAATGGAAGGTGGGATAGAAAGGAAAGCTCACCAATCACTTGAAGAGGTTCCTCAGGACAGCCTGGCCCACCGCCGCATCATCCTGCTTCGATGACTCTAAGCAGTAATGCTTAGTGAAAGTGTGCACACTGCTCCAGGTAGTAGCCCTGCAAATGTCCTTTATATGTACCCCCGCAAAGAGGGCTGTTGAGGATGCCACTGATTTCGTTGAGTGAGCACGGATCCTACCCCCCAGAGGTTTTCCTGCTATGTTGTGGCAATGCAGAATAGCACTCGAAATCCATCTTGAGATCCCCTGTTTGGACAGAGGGAGACCTTTGCTTGGACCACCAAAGGCAATGAACAATTGCGAAGTCTTTCTAAATGCCTTGGTACGGTCTAAGTAGAATTTTAGACAACTTTGTAAATCCAGAGTGTGCAACGTCTTCTCCGCTGGAGTGACTGGGTTTGGAAAAAATGTCTTTAGAATTACTGGTTCATTTAAGTGAAAGTCTGTAGGAACTTTAGGAATGAATCTAGGGTTCGTCCGCAAGATGCCCGTGTTCCTTTTGAACTGTAAAAATGGCTCTTGGATAGTAAGGGCCTGCAACTCCCCCACTCGCCTAGCCGATGTCAGGGCTAAGAGTAGAGCCAATTTCCATGACAAGTATTTCAAGTCTGAGCGGTGAATCGGCTCAAATGGTTCCTTCATCAGTTGGGCCAGGACCAAGTTTAAATGCCAAGTTGGAGGAGGCGGTCTCACTGGTGGATAGACTCTGAACAGGCCTTTGAGGAATTGCTTGACAATTCTTGAAGACCATAATGAAGGACCAGAGTCAGATCTCCTGAATCTTGAAATTGCCGCCAAATGGACCTCGATCGTAGAATGGGTCAGATGAGACTTTGCTAGCGAGAGTAGATAAGGCAGGAGTTGATGAGGTTCTGAAGTAAAGGGATCAACCTTTTCCTTCTTACACCAAATACAAAACCTTTCCCATTTTAATCTGTATGTCTTGTTTGTTGAAGGTGCTCTTGCCTGGGAAAGGATGTCCTTTATCTCCTTGGAAAGAGGGACATTCATGAATTCTCGCTTGTCAGGAGCCATGCAGTCAGGTGTAATGATTTTGGGTCTGGATGCCAAACCTGTCCTCCGGACATTGACAGAAGATCCGGAACCTCCTCCAGCAGGAATGGAGGAACTAGCGACAGCAGATGTAGTTCTGTGTACCAAAATTGTCTCGGCCATGCTGGGGCTATTAGGAGTATTTTGCATGGTTCCGTCTTCATCTTCATGATGAGGCGTGGAATCAGGGGAATTGGTGGAAACGCATAAAGAAACCTCCCCGTCCAGGCTATCGACAGGGCATTGCCCAATGAGCCTTGATGGTGGAACCTGCTGGCGTATGACCGGCATTTTTTGTTGGTTGGCGTTGCAAATAGGTCCACCTCCGGTGTGCCCCATGTCTGAAACAGTAGATCCAGAACCTGCTGTTTTAGTTCCCACTCGTGACTGACTGAGGAACAACCTGCTCAGTCTGTCGGCGCCTTCGTTTAGCACTCCTGGTAAGACTCACTAGCACAACGTGCGGTTGAAAATCTGAGGCTCTGAGGTTCCTTCAGGAAGGTTCCAGGGGTGAGGCTCTTCTGATTGGCTGACGCCTAGAATTTGGCCTCTTTTACAAAAAGAGGCTGATATGTTACAAAAGGGAATGAGGCCTAGGCCTTTCCTTTCTCTTTTGTACCTACTACTATGGTATTTTTTATTACCGAGACTCCCATTCCGACGACGGGGAATGATACAAAAGCATGGGAATCTATGAAAGTTCCAATACTGGGGCAATATACAGTTACTTTTTTTCTTACAATAGAGTTTTGGCTATTGATTCTAGGAAATGTATTCTTTTGTTGTTGCCAAAAGCCAAAGAGTCTTACTTTATATTGTAGCATGTGATACATTCTATTGGTTTGTTTGGGTATTTCAGTTTTAATTTGGGTTACTGATAGTCTAAATCGTAGCTCTTAGTAGCTTTGTTCTTTTTGTATGGTTTTAATGAATGTGTATAGTGAAGGTTGGGTTCTGCCTAGTGGATTGAAAGGCATAATGCCATCCTTCCACGGCATTGTTAGCTTTGGCTTCCTGTGCCATGGTGCTGTCAAAGACATTCCACAATGGTATTTGGAATTTTGGAATTTGGGTTGGCTGTGCCCTCACCGATGCAGTCTGCTAACCCAGGTGTCTTCAAAATAGCCCATTAGAGGACTTCGTTTGTGTTCATCATGGTGGTAGAAAGTACTTTCTATTAGTGAGTTACAGCGGTTAGTTTCTTCTGTGAGAAGGACGTAGGCTAGAATTTTTTAAAATTTCATAGGCAAAGTGGCTGTTTGTTGTGTACTTTAGATTGGTGGAGGGGTCAACAGCCTTGCATGACTGTGTGCGGGTAAACGTTTAGGATTGTTTGAATCATGGCTTGTTTAAAGTCTATAATTATTTAATGTTCAGTGTAATTGTTTGTGTAAAAGGGCCGGATTCTGAGTTTGGTGGTGCTGGAGCATACTGCCTTGCCAGTGCCCCATCCCCACTGCCGAATCCATGTGTGCACCGCCCAGCAGATTATTACTTTTTTAATCACTGGTAGGTGGTTCTTTCGTGGTCCCATGGTGGTGCCTATCAAATAGGCACCGCAATGAGAACATCAAAGGCAGTACCTGCACGGCATGGACTGCTGCAGTCCATGAAATGCAGGTACTGGGGTCCATGCACAGTCCCCTTGCATGCACCTCATTGCCATGGAGGAGATACCACCATAAAAACCGTGGCGGATCGGAAACTCGTAATATGCTTAGTGGGACCGTGGCATCCTGCCAAGCATACGACGGCTTCAAAGCTGCAGTATGCGATCTTGATCCCTGGTGATTGAGGTGATGCAATGGCTCTCCCATCACCCAACTTGTAATGGGGTAGTCGGACTGCCTATGCGGCGGTGGCTCGACCGCCACTACTACGGCACCGTGAGTCTGGAGGTCCATGGACAGCGAGACTCCTAATCAGGCCCTAAATTTTGTCATCTGTGTGCTGTTTTTTTTATTTTCTCGACATTGCAGTAATTGATTTGTAGAATCTATATTAGGAGACATAAAAGTAGTACAGTGTTTGGTTAATGTTTTATTTTATTATCACAATGAACGTAATCAGTCTATAAGTTATCATAATTTATATTTTACTTACTTTTAAAGGCAGTTGTGTATATTTTTCCTCTTCTCTTTGTCAATTTTCTTTGGAAAATTCAGCAGTCTTATCTTCTTGAAGCTTTTTTGAATGTTGGAGTAGTGATTAGTTACATATTGGGGTCGATTCCGATCCGGTAAAATGCGCTCCGAATCGTCGTACGGAGCGTTTTTTCCCCGTACGAATCGTACCCGTAAACGTCCCGTACGTACGACGAAGTACGATTCGTACCAGGAGCCGAACTCCGTACGAGTCGTACAGGACTCCGTACGACTCAAATCTCCGTACGAGTCTCACTCGGAACCCGCTGTACGTGACATCACTACGGTTCGCGGCTGGTTTTTACGACCCAGCAAGTACGATTCGTGTCGGGTACGCACCGTACGACCCTTTTCCTACGGGAGCTGAAAACAGTCGTAAATGCAGAGTTCGCGCCGAAACAGGTACGGAACGGCCCCCCCCAGGTACAGGACGTACCCCCCATGATCGCAGGGGTACGCGCCGTACCCCTGCGATCATGCGGGGTACGTGCCGTACACCCAGCGTACATGGGGTACGCACCGTACCCCATGTACGGTGGGTGTACGGCACGTACCCCATGTACGCTGGGTGTACGGCACGTACCCCGCATGATCGCAGGGGTACGGCGCGTACCCCTGCGATCATGGGGGGTACAGTGGAGAAGTGTGGCTCACTGGTTAGAGGAGGCAGAAGTGGAGAAGTGTGGCTTACTGGTTAGAGGAGGCAGACCCTGAAGCAGAGGTCAGACCCGGGACCAGGGTTCAATTCCCGACGCGGCAGGGTCTTGAGCCCAAATATCCACGGACTCGATAATTCTCGTTTCGGTGCCTACTCGAATCACGGGTTCACACTCTGCAGCTCTGGGCATTAGCTTGCTTAATCTCCACTACGGCCCCCCCGCGGCGGGATGCCTGGCTTTAACCTTGGGGATGCCCAGTACGAGTATTTCACAGGGAAAAAAGCCAGGACGGGTTCCCAAGGCAAGCGCCGAGATGCCTCCGGGTAATCGAGCGCTATATAAGAACGCATAATAATAATAATAATAATAATAGGTGATCGTGCGCTTTTCCGTATGAATCGACGTGTACCGTACGAATCGCGTCCGGGTCGGCCGATCAGGATCGGAATCGTCCGGTCGTACGGCGTCCGTACGAGTCGTACGGAAACGGCTCTGGATACGATTCGTACGGACGCCACCAAGAACTACTCCTCATCTACGAACACACAACAGATATCCGACCCCAACCACCTACAATGCATCCTGCTCAACACCCGATCGGTCCACAGGCACTCCATTGACCTCTGGAATCTACTCGACACCATCTCTCCGGACGTCGCCTTCCTAACAGAAACATGGATGAACGCCTCATCAGCCCCAGACATCACCATTGCCATCCCGGAAGGCTATAAGATCATTCGCAAGGACCGCACCGGCCACACAGGAGGAGGCATCGCTATCGTCCACAAGAAATCCATCCGCATCTCAACCAGCTCAGACATCAATCTCGCCAACTCTGAACACCTTCACTTCCAGATCCACATCAACCCCAAGACCACACTCAGAGGCACCCTCCTTTACAGGCCACCAGGACCCCGCGCACAATTTAGTGAAGACATCACGGACTTCATCACTCCACACGCGCTCCCCTCCGAGGACTACATCCTTTTGGGAGACCTCAACTTTCACCTTGAAAAGAACAACGACCGCAACACCTCCACCCTTTTGGACAACCTCGCAAACCTCGGACTTAAACAACTTGTCACTACCTCCACCCACATCGCAGGTCACACACTCGACCCTATCTTCACCTCCAGCAAACATGTTTCCTTCAGCCACACCACAGCTCTCCTTTGGACTGACCACAGCTGCGTTCACTTCACCTACAACAAGCCCACATCCAACAACCACCCCCAACCCACTCTGCAAAGAAACTGGAACAAAATCACCATCGACCAGATCTCCTCATCGCTTCTTCAAAAGCCCCCCACCCATTCCTCAAACCCAGACCAAGCAGCCACCAACCTCACCCAATGGTTATCCAACAGCGCCGACATCCTAGCACCACTGAAAAAACGACAAATCAAACTAGGCAGCAAGAAGGCCTCCTGGTTCAACGATGACCTTAAGAAATCCAAGAAACTCTGTCGCTCCCTCGAGAAGGCCTGGAAAAAAGACCCAACCACCAGCACCAAGGACACCTTCAAAAACGCCACCCGCATACACCACCAACTAATCCGAAATGCCAAGAAAGCAGCCTTCAAGGACCGTTTAGATAATAACGCCCACAACAGCAAGGAGTTATTCAACATCGTCAAGGAATTTACCAACCCCTCAGCCAACTCCAACGACATCACCCCCTCCCAAGCCCTCTGCGACTCCCTAGCCTCGTTCTTCCACAACAAAATCGCAGACATCCACAACAGCTTCGACAACCAACCCGGAGACCAACCCTCCCAATCCCCTGCAGGAACCCCACCCCCCCTGAACATCCTCAATGACTGGAAGCCAATCTCCACTGAGGACACCATCCGTCTGATGAACTCTATCCACTCAGGATCCCCCACTGACCCTTGCCCCCACCTCATCTTTAACAAAGCAGACTCCATTATTGCACCGCACCTCCGAGACGTCATCAACTGCTCCCTCAACTCCGCAACCTTCCCGGAAAGCTGGAAACATGCCGAACTCAGCGTCCTCCTGAAGAAACCCACAGCTGACCCCACCGAACTCAAAAACTATCGCCCTATCTCACTCCTTCCATTCCCAGCCAAAGTCATCGAGAAAGCTGTCAACAACCAACTCGCCGCATTCCTCGAAACCAACAAATCCCTCGACTCCTCACAGTCCGGCTTCCGAGCCAAGCACAGCACCGAAACCGCCCTCATCGCAGCAACAGACGACATTCGAACTCTACTGGACAATGGAGACACAGTCGCCCTCATCCTCCTCGACCTCTCCGCAGCCTTCGACACAGTCTGCCATAGCACCCTTCTACAGCGCCTCAAAAACATCAGAATCCAAGGAAAAGCACTGGAATGGATCACCTCGTTCCTCTCCGGAAGAACGCAGAGAGTCCGCCTTCCACCCTTCAAGTCAGAGGCCACTGAAGTCATCTGCGGCGTACCCCAAGGGTCCTCACTCAGTCCCACCCTCTTCAACGTCTACATGAGCCCCCTCGCGGCCATCGCACGCCAACATAACCTCAACATCATCTCCTACGCCGACGACACTCAACTGATCCTATCACTCACCAGAGACCCTAACACGGCCAAAACCAACCTACACGAAGGAATGAAAGAAGTAGCCGAATGGATGAAGCACAGCCGTCTGAAACTGAACTCAGACAAAACAGAAGTCCTCATCTTAGGCTCCTCCCCCTCCGCCTGGGACGACTCTTGGTGGCCAGAGGCCCTTGGAAAAGCACCCATCCCGACGGACCACGCACGGAACCTGGGCGTCATCCTGGATTCCTCACTCTCGATGAACAGACAAGTCAACGCCGTTTCTTCATCTTGCTTCAACATTCTTCGCATGCTCAAAAAAACATTTTGCTGAATCCCTACCGAAACTAGAAAAACAGTCACCCATGCTCTGGTCACGAGCCGACTGGACTACGGAAACACCCTCTACGCCGGCACCACCGCAAAACTCCAGAAAAAACTACAACGCATCCAGAACGCCTCAGCCAGGCTCATATTAGACATCCCGCGTAAAGAACACATCTCTGATCACCTGAAAAACCTCCACTGGCTCCCCGTCAATAAGAGGATCACTTTCCGGCTCCTAACCCACGCACACAAAGCACTCTACGAAATCGGACCCGAATGCCTCAACACACGACTATCCTTCTACACCAAGCCCTTGCCACTGTACCCCGCATCAACAAAACCACCATGGGAGGTAGATCCTTCTCCTACCTAGCAGCTAAAACTTGGAACTCACTTCCCACTGACCTCCGCCTTACTCAGAACCACCTAGCATTCAGAAAACAACTCAAAACGTGGATATTCGACAAGTAACTCCCCACCCTTCTTCAAGCGCCTTGAGACCCTCTGGGTATGTAGCGCGCTATATAAATCTTTGACTTGACTTGACTTGACTACGGACGGGGATTTTACCGGATCGGAATCGACCCCATTGTGTGCCTTTTTATTGTTACTTAAATTGGATGCTACATTTTATTGATTCATTTTATTATTATTGTGATTTTTTTGGTTTGTGTTCTTATAGTTCGATTTTTCCCAGTTATGGCCTTATATGGTAAACTCTAATTAGGGTCCGATTACGATGCCAGTCAAACCTGCGTCCATCCAGTATCGTATCAGAAGCGTGACTTCTCGACAAGAAGTCGAAGGTCACGGTTATCAGATTATGATCAGACCACCGTGTTGGTGGCTGGATGCTGTATTTTTTCCATTGAAGTTTGTGCTGCTGCTCGCAGCACAGGCCACAATGTAAAAAATGCAGAGTTTAAATATCCCAGTACTGTGTGGCGGGCACCATCCGGTACCTGCCACGTGATGCAGAGATGCATAGCAGAGGGCCAGGGGTTAGGGGGGCCCTGCTAGGGGCCCCAACAGTCACTTTCCACCTGCCTTTTCATGACGGGCGGACCGCCCTGAAAGGGCAAACAGAAAACAAAATTGCAATCCCATTGGTGGAGCCAAGGCTGGCTCTGCTGCCATTTGGGGATTACATTTCCGACTGCCAGCCTGACAGGCTCTGTGAGCCTGTCGGAAGCGGAGCACTATTTTTCCGTGTGGGTGTCCCTCTGACTGCCAATATTGTAATAAGGCGGTCGGACAGAAACCTCTAATGTCGGGCAGAAAACGTCTGAAGAGCTGTCGGATGCCTTTCCGCACAACATTATTATGGGGCCCAGAGTTGTTTTTATAATGTGGTTTATATATATATATATATATATATATATATATATATATATATATATATATATATATATATATATATATATATATATATATATATATCGCTACAGAATCCAACCTGTCCAGGTCACAAAAAACGGCAAGCACTCCGATGTCTCAATGAATTAAAGTTTATTCGTTTCCAAACCCCTCTTCACCCCTGACAGACGCGTTTCGCCAGTTAGCTTCGTCAGTGTATATATATAGCAGGATATGTGAATGTATTGTTTATGTTTGTATATAAAAAAAATTAGCTTCTTGTTTAAATGTTATAGATTTATTTCTGTATTTATTTTATAATTTGATTTGGTTTCATTTATTGGGGTACTTTATTTATTTTTATAATATATAAATTGAAATAATGTAGTTAGTATACTAATCACATTTTTTATGGCCATTTCTAATTTTGTTGTCATTGGTTGATATATGTATGTTTTTGCTCTAAAAGCATTGATTTGTAGCAATATTTATGTAGTCAATATTTGATGTTCTGATATTTTTGTGCTATTATATCTCAATTTAATATTGACAATATTTTTGTTTCTGATGATTATGTTATCAATATAAGTGAAAATAGATATTTATGATAGTGATGTTTAGCTCCTATTCACAATAGCCACATGTGCACCCTTTGCTGAGACTGCTCAGCACTGCCTCCCAGCAGAGAGGGCAAACGAATACTAAAGATGTCATAGACAGGAGACTATTCTTGTTGCTTTGATGCCTGATGGAATCTCTTTAAGTTGGAGAGCTGTAAGGTGGTACTATGACAATGAGATAACAGTTAGTGTTGCTATGGAATTCTACGCCCTGCTAAAGATCACTCACAGGGATGAGACAAGTCGCTATCACGTTCTTAAAATATTTTTCATCTCTTTGCCAGCTAGTCATTGAAGCTTTTTTATCTTCAATTATGCATCATTCTTTCAATACCTCATTCCAGGCTATCTTCAATGAGGCACTATCCTTTTCATTACTTATTGTAGGCTGGCTTCACAAAAGCATCACTTTCTAGTACTTTATCCTAAGGGGTTTGAACAAAATACTGTAAAGAAATATTGTAATACAAAAATATTGTCTCATGAATATCTGGTTTTCAGAAATATCACTGAAAGTAATATCAAAAAGTAAAAATACTGGGCCTGATTACGAGTTTGGCACAGTGGAACCGGCGCAATGTTGCCTCTCCTGCACCAAAGCTGCGGAAGGACAGATGACCGTATTACAAGTTGAAAATGTGCAACTCATAATACGGTCGGCAGTCCTTGGCTGTTCCCTTGGCAGTGCCTTCCAAACAAGCACAGCAATCGGAACGTTCAAAAAGTTCCAGCACGGCATGGACGGTGATGTCCATGCCATCCTGGAACTGGGGGGGAAGGAATTCAGACAGGGGCACATGTTGTGCGCCCCTGAATGTATCCCTATGACAATGGGGAAATGGGGGCCCCATTGCACTTGCCAACCAATACCAAATGTCCTTCACTGACTAATTATTGCACCCCTTCATTGCACTTCGATAACTCAGATCCATCATAGCTCTCTCTCTCAATTACAAAAGGTTTTAGGTTGGCTTGACTGCTTGACGTTTTCAAACTTTGCCACCCAACAAAATGTGCAACATGATATTTTGATAGATTATACTGTAACCAAATTGTAGTGATGTATTGTGGTTGTATTTTGCTAAAAAATAATAATAAGGGGAGGTGTAACTGGAATTAAAAATATGTAATGTTTTTCTTAACACTGGTGCCGGCAGTGAGAGCACCAGGGGAGCTAATGCGGGTCCAAGCGATGGCAGGGACAGGCAGTGGTAAGTTACATTGCTTGCTTATTGACAATTACTAATATATCACTGCAAGTGCGTTGACTTTTGAACACCCTGTTTGAGCAGATACAGTGGGAGTTGAGTAGTTAATGGCCTCTTCTATCTGCAACTCAGCAGACAAAGGTTCATAATAACTTTAACAATGATGGGTTGATGGAAAAGGGAAAAAAGGATGGAGGGAGAGGGGATGGGGAAATGTAATATGAGTGAATGGATGCGTCGGTGAAAGGATGCATATAGGTTGGTGTGCGAAAGATGGATGATGTGTGAAGGATGGATGAAAGGGTATACGGGTGAAAGGATGCCAGCCTGGGTGGGTGAAAGGAATCCTTAGGTGGTTTAAAGCAGGATGGGTGAATGGGTGAAAGTATGCATGGGTGGGTAAATGAATGTTGGTAAACGGTTCGTTGAGAGCCATACATGGATGGATCTATATGTATGGATGGATGGCTTTCTATGGGAAAGGACAGGATGAGGGCATGTAAAGTTTAAATGATGTGTATCAAAGCCAAGGGCGAAGATTAAGACAAGTAGAAGAGCAATCTAACGATGAATGGATAATTGTTTTGCTAAAAAAACAAGGGAGCTCTTCTGGATAGGGGCACGCTCACCTACTTCGCTTGCTTGTGATAGTTTTATCAAAGCTTTGATTCAAAGGGTTATGGTGGTATTTCTGACTGTTTATTCTTCCTTAATTCCTTTCAGACAGTTAGTGCATTTGCCTTAAGTTTTATGTGAGGCATGTGTCGGTAATGGCTGTGACTCTAATCACATCAAAATCGAATAGCGCCAGGAAACCAGCAAATATATTGCTACTTACCACTACATAATTTTAAACAAGTGTTTTGCACAGAGCATTGTTTACAATTTGTCTTTTTTCTTTCTTGGCATAGCTACTCCTGCTGGCACATCTCAGGAGAAAATAGCAGCCCGGCAGTGCCACAAAAGCTGGAGGTCATATGGGCAGAGTACCAGCAGCTGGTGGCCCAGGAGGAGGGTGAAGCTTCCCAGGGCCCCAGTCAGCCACCAGCGCCTCCAGCTTCCCAGCAACACTAGCGCCGAAGTCAGCTGGCAACCACCCGCCGTCATTTCATCACTGCTACACCCCACTTAATTTTAGACTGAACATTCTAAAGCTGCACCCTGCTGAGGCTGGTGCACATAGAAGTCAGATGCATGGATGGTTGTGCACCTCAGAAAACTCCTCGCCCGCCGTGTTTAGTGCCCTATTCTGCCCCTTTTTTAACATTTGTTTTGTTGGGTGGAACTTGTGGTTGGAGAAGGTGGGAATGTGTTAGTTGGGACAGGGACAGTTTGGAGTGGACTTAGTTGTTGGGCAATAGACATTTGATTTTGGACATTGGTTGGGTAACAGGGAGATTTTTGGGGGGACAGGGGTGGGCCACTTGTGAGAAGTTAGCCTGGCATATGAAGTCCACTAGTTCTAGAGGGCACCTTGCACCTGTCTAATCGACCCTTATTGATGATGCTTGTAAAGTCAACCTTATAGAAAGCTATCCTAGTGGTAGCATGGACCAGCAGTCTTAGGCTAAGACTTCTGTAGGCGAGTTAAGCAAGTTGTTTTACCATATATAAGCCCTTGAATACCAAATGAAAGGACACCACACAAGGTATATGTTAGAACTGTGGGTCTCTAGTTGGAAGGGGTAGGTACCTCTATCCAAATAGGGACCCTTGCTTCTAGTCAGGGTAAGGAGTAAACCCTCTGAGATAACCCCTGCTCACCCTCTAGGTAGCTTGGCACGAGCAGTCTAGGCTAACCAGAGGCAATGTGTAAAGTATTTGTACCAACACTCACAGTAACACAGTGAAAACACCACAAACTGACTCCACAACAGTTTAGAAAAATAAAGGTATTTAATCTAAACTACACAAGACCAAAACAACAAAAATCCAACATACACAGTTCAAGAATATGGTTTCAAAAGAGTTCTTGAGGTTGCGTTAAAATTCTTTAGGTTGCGATAGAATTCTCTAGGTTGCGATAAAATAATCCACAGATGCTTGAAAAGTTCACAGTTGCGTCACGTTTACTCACAGTACCTTTTAGTTGCGACAAAGTTCCAAAAGCAAAAGCTGGTGCGGTAGAAAACAAGCGATCCGTTGCTCCTTATACTTTGGCGAGGCGATGCGACTACCCCGCTGCAGCAGCGGGTGTGTTGCGACGTATCCGGTCTGCATGGGGAGGAAGGCCACTTGTATGGATTCCGGTGCGCAGGTTCCGTAGGAAGTTTGTTCTCGCAAAGGCACGATGCGACGATCTCGTAGGGGCTGCGACAATGCACGGTCCAGCAGTGATCCTCTCTCTCGCAGTTCCTCGATGCGATGGCTCTGCGACGATGCTCGCAGCGACGTGATGCGGTCCGCAAGCAAGCGGTGCGGCGATCTCACCCAGCGACGACAGGCTCTGCGATGATACTCGCAGCAATGTTCGACTTTCCCGCACCGGTCTGGTGCGTCCCGCAAACGAAGGATGCGACGGCTCTGGCAGCGGCAACAGACACTGCGACGATCTCGACCTTCGTAGCGGTGGGAATCTTCTCGCACTGTCGGGGATGCGCTCCGCAAGCGAGCGATGCAACACTTTTCAAATGCAAAAGTCTCTCAAGCTTAGTTTCAAGCTTCCCAGCACAGGTACAACTTCCAGAGGCCTCACAACTGGATCAAGCACTCTAGGAAGGACAGAACTCTCTCAGCAGAGTTCAGGGAAGCTGGGGGTGAAGTCCTTTTGTTCCTGGGATTTCAGAACAGGGAGCCAGCTCTTCTCAGGCCCTTGGAGATTCCTTCAATCAAGACAGGGGACACAGCACACTAGCAAAGTCCTTCCCCTCTCCTTGGCAGCAAAGCAACAGCAGGTCAGTCCAGCAGAGCAACTGCAGGACAGTCTTCCTTCTTCAGTTTCAGCTTTCTCCTTGGCAGAGTTTCCTTCTGGATTCCAGGATGATCTAATTTTCTGTTGTCAGGGGTCCTGTACTTATACCCCTAAAAGTCTTTGTTCTCTTTGTGCAAGTGGGCCCTGAGCCCGGTCTGAATCAGTTCTGGGTGTTGCCTAAGTACTTTGTTTTCCTGGCTTCTCCTTTCCTTTCAGAGTGAGGGGCAGGGTCATCAGCTGCCCAGCAGGAGATGGAGCCAGCATTCTGGAAGGCAGGCACAGCCCTATTCAGGCCCAGGTGCTAACTCCTCCCACCACTCCAGTTGCAAATGCAGTCATTCAGCCTAGGGCTGACTCAGCCAACCTCCTGGGGAATCCCCAGCCCCTGTCACTCTCAAACCAGACAGTCAATACACAAACAGGCCAAGGCACACAGAAGGGTCAGACAAGAGAACAGCAACTTTCTAAAAGTGCTGTTCTCAAACACAGGATTTAAAAACAACCTTTCCTAAAAGATGTGTTATTAAATTCTGAGTTCAGGGATACTAGATACTTATGTCCTATCTTGTTCCTATGGGAAGAAATGCTGGAAGCCACTGTAGCCAGCATCCCCCATGTTAATCTATGGAGCAAGATAGCTTTACAATAGTGAAAAACGAAAATGGCTGCCATTCACTATCAGAGCATGTCACCTGCACTAGTACATGCTCTACCTTTTACATACACTGCACCCTGCCCAGGGGGGTACCTTGGGTCTTCCATAGGGGTGACTAATGTGCATGAAAAGGGAAGGGTTAGGCCTGGTCAGTGGGGACACTGACCAGGAGGACATGGCAGTTTCTAAACTGCACACAGGCACTGCAGTGGCAGGCCTGAGACACCATTTTAGAGCTACTCCTGTGGGTGGCACAATCAGTGCTGCAGGCCCACTAGTAGCATTTGTCATCACCAGCCCTGGCACACCCAGTGCACTTTACTAGGGACTTCATGGTGATACAAACATGCCAAACATGTATATCAAACCAGAATAACAATTTACATAGGGAGCACTTACACTCTGGCACTGATCAGCAGTGGCAGAGTGTCCAAAGCAACTAAACCAGCAAAAACGAAATCCAGCACAGCATCAAAAATACAGGAGGTAGAGGCAAAAAGATAGGGGAAAACCACGCCAAAGATGCCAGGTCTAACAGTATATATATGTAATGTAATGTAATGTAATGTAAAAAGAATTTATAAAGCGCAGCTAACACCCAGCTGTTTCTTGGCGCTAAAGCAAAAGGAGACAGACAATCCAAGGGGCTAGAAGCGTTAATTGTAAGCATTACAAAACAGGTGAGTTTTAAGGAGGGACCTAAAGTGGATGTAGGAGGAGGCTTGTCTCAGGCCTAACGGGAGGGTGTTCCAGTAAAATGGGGCAAGGAATGAGAACCTTAGTCCACCCAGTTTTTTGCGTTTGAAGGTCGGGGTCCGGAGTAAGGCCAGATGGGAAGAGCGAAGATTACCGGAGGGGACATATGGGTGTAGTAGAGATAAGATGAAGGAAGGGCCTGTGCCTGCAAGGGATTTGAAAATGATGCACCCCAGTTTGAACTTGCAGCGTTCAGATACCGGGAGCCAATGGAGGGATTTTAACAGGGGGCGGACATGTTGGTGTCTAGGCTGATGGTAAATAAGCCGTGCCGCCTGGTTTTGTACGAGTTGTAATCTCTTCAGTTGATAGGCCGGAATGCCAACATAGAGAGAGTTGGCATAGTCTATCCTGGAGATGACTAGGGCCAGCAAAACGAGGGTAAGAGCCGCGGTGGTCAGGAAGCGTGCGATCTTTCGGATTTTCCTTAACTGGAAAAAGCTAGAGGAGACCACCGCGTTGATCTGGCGCTTCATGGTGAGATCGTTGCTAACAATGATCCCAAGGCTCTTTACCGAGTTGACAGGGCTGGGGGGGAGACCCAGCCTCGTGGGCCAGAAGGTGGATTTCCAGGGGTTAGAGGCTCCCCCGACAAGCAGTAACTCTGTCTTGTCGGGGTTGAGTTTCAGATGGTTCACCCCCATCCAGTCACTGATGTGACAGAGGGTGGTTTGGAAGTTGTCGATGGAATGGTCCTAGGAACTGATATCGAAAACCAACTGAATGTCGTCCACGTAGTTAAACGCGGTGACACCGCTGCCGCGTAAGGACCGAATGAGGGGAGTGAGGTATAAATTAAAAAGAAGAGGAGATAAGGAGGAGCCCTGTGGGACGCCGCAGGTTAGTTCGACCTCATCGGCAGAAAACTGAGGGAGCCGAACCGCTTGGCGGCGATTGCTCAAAAAGGAGCGAACCCAGTTAAGGGCGGTGTCCCGGATGCCAGCCTCTTCGACACGGTCGACCAGGATGTTATGGTCGACCGTGTCAAAGGCGGCCGACAAATCCAGGAGCACCAAGGCCTGGCTAGTGTTGGAATCAGCCCCTCTCCGCAACTCCTCCATAACTGAAAGTATAACAGATTCCGTATATAAAATATATATGTATTTAATCTAAACACAACCCCTCTGCACTCTTTATGAGGTCAGAGGTAAAAATACAATACAAGTCACAGAGTTAATATACAATAAGTTGCACAGTATACGTTATGCCCTAGGGACCTCACTAACCATATACTAAGAAAGCGGTATAAGTACCACGTGAGAGTTAGAAAGCAGGCCTAGGGCCTGTAGAATCACTGGGGCTGCACTAAACAACCATAGGTTAGGAAGTAGGAGGCCCACGGAAGACACGTGCAGTGTCTAAACACAGTCGCAAGTTACCATTGACTTATAATGGGAAACGAAGAAGTTACTGTTTAAGGACACTTCCGGATGGACTAGAATGGAACCCTTTTAAACAAGGACACTTCGAGAGTCAAGACCCACGGGAGCACCGGAGTACTCGTGTTACCTCACCCAGGGAAGCCGGGTGCATAGGTGTCTTTTCGTGCACAAATGTAAAGGCGGGGCCTAAGGGACACTTGCAGAGTGTGGGGGCCTGGGCTTCAGGTCAATTGATGCTCGGGGCTGGGGCTTCGCGTTCCCCAATGCACAACTTACTGAGGCTTCAGGAAAGGAGTGCAGGTAGCAAAATGCAAGATGTCCAAGATGTCCGGTCCCACGTCTCTCGTGTCCGCCACGGGTCTCAGCTTTGCTGTGGAAGTGGGTTGGGTCAGAGAAGTCTGGAAGTCCAGTTCTTGAGTCGCAGATTCTTCGGGTTCCGGGGGGAGCCTTGAAACTGCAGACCGGCAAAGTTGCTCTTGGTGCCTGTTTGAACACGGTGGTCACTCCTTGACCACAAGGGTGTTGTCTTCCGTCTTCTAGTCAGAATAGAATGTCGAAGGTCCAAGAGTTCTGTATCAAAGTTTCGTTCCAGGATAATCTAAAGTCCTGGGGACACAGCTCATATACTTATACTAAGCTAAGGGGCTGAATTACCTGCCTAGGTCCCTCCTATGGGTGGATCTGAGAAGTGGGTAGTTACACCCCTTTCCCTTTGTCCAGTTTCGCGCCAGAGCTGGGGCTGAAGTGCCCCAGCAACTGGTTTGAACCGGGCTATGCATGGAGCACCTTGTGTGCCCCAGGCAGTGTCTGGATGCATTCACTGAATGCAGCCCTCCCTGCCCCAATACACATAGCCCCTGTCTGGGGAGGTACTGGCACCTCCCTGGACAGGAAACCTATTGTCCAGGCCGCCCTTGCTGGAGTTTCCCCCAGCACCAGGTGGCCAGACTCGTGTCTGTGGCAGCAGCATCCATTTTGTGATGCTGAGACTCTGTTTAACTTTAACCGGGTAAAGCAGTAACATACAGGTCTTTTCCCTCTAGAAGGGTGGAATGCTACCCCCGCCGCCAGAATTGGAGGGGAGGTAGTATTCCAAAGTGTTTGACACCTTACACGACATGTTTTGATAAAGCCAAACCAAAGTTAGCATTAACCGCGAGGATTATAATGCACTTAAGAGTATATGGTATGGCTATATCATAGAACAGCTATAAGGAGATGGTTCCGAAAGCTGCAGAGGGGCTCAGCTCATGCTACAGCACCCTCTCACATAAAACCAAGCACTCTGCCTCCAGGATTGTCGAGGCCTACCATAGGTGTGGCTTATAGGTGTATATGTGCCTGTATGTTAAGGTAGATATAGGTATACTATATCTAAGTAATGGGTGATTACTCCACCTTACCCAGGCTGTGTGAACAGACCTGTGGTGTCAGTTTGGAAGGCAAACCAGGGGTGGCACAATACATTCTGCAGCCCCTGGTAGGCTTAGGGTACACCTATGCCCTAGGTACCTATGGTACACTATACAGGGGCTCACAAGAGTGACCCAGTAACCAACGCCCTTAGGTAGCTACGCGCTCTACAAATCCAAAATCAAATCAAAATCAAATCAAATCAAATCTGGTATGCACCTAAAGTGCATGGTATCAATTTAGAGAGATAACAGCTGGGCTGTGGGTCTGATTAGCAGGCCCACATCCACATTAAAGTCGAAAAACCAGAGAATCACAGCAAAAAGTGGGGGTGGCCATTGGAAGCAGACCCTACTCTCCTACACCACTTTTCAGTGAAAGGGGTGGTTTTATTATATTGTTAGGGTAATAAATCTTTTATGTTAATTATGCCTCAAATCTTTTTTGGGGTGTTTCACTTTGAACTGCTGCCTTTTAGCGTAGCCTGTTTTTGAAATCTACTGATGGTGCATACAAATTAGTTTTGCGGTACCCTTGTTCTACTACTCTTGTAGTCTCTGCCGTCTACAACTATATTGACCCCTAAGGAGGGGGATTTGCCATTGCCTATAGTGCCTACAAGTACAACAATGCCTCATAGTTCTCTTTCCTGAATGCATGAAGCGAGGGCTGCATGATTTCCCAAGGTCCTATGGTGGTGGTAGACTAGCACCCTAACAGTGAGGGAATCGGAAGCAAGATTCAATTCCCATCAAGGTGAACTCCAACTGTAGGAGTAATCAAAAGGATTATTTATCACAGGCAACTAAATTGAAATGAAAACTGACTTGGTAGGTTATTATTATTATTATATCACAGCTTTACAAACAACTGAGACCAGAGGATTAAACAACAAAGAATACCTGATAGTGAAAATATAACAAGCAATCCTAAATTATTTGAAGCAATGGTGCACTAGTATTTTAATTAAAACAAAAGTTTAAACAAAATTAAATTGTGAAGTGGGCTCAAATTTTGTAATGGGCAAGGTTAAGCGTTTCCATGACACAATGCTTGAATTATGATGCTGACGAATGATGTTCTTCTATATCTAAAATATTGATCATTTATTTATGCATGTGTGGGTAAATTGGGCCAGTGTGGACAATTGTTTAGGTAATAGAACTGAAGATCCTGCACTGAGTTGGTGTTGGTTTCACCACATCCTCCACACCTAGAGGCCGATTAGGATCGCGGACGGAAATGTGTCCCGTCCGCCAAGGAAGCGGGCAAGATACTCCGGACCGCTCCGCGGATAAACCGCCGCAGCGATTAGGAAAATAATGGAACGAACCCCCGACCATGGCGGACAGAGAACACCAAACTCCGTCCGCGGCGGACGGAGTACACCAGAGCCCGCCGCAAGCGGACGGAACCGACAAAATACCGTCCGCCGCGGACGCACATGACCGCGGGAACAGCCACATCTACCGCCATACCTGTGAAGGCTCTGTGTCCGCGATTAGGATAACGCCGCCTGTACCCCGGTACGCACCGCCATCCATGGCCGCGGCGGAAAGAATGCAACGAGAAACATTGCATCACAGCGGAAGTCCAACACGAACAACATCCCTACCGTCAAACCAATGTCAAAAAGTGTGACGGAAGTAAATTGCAAACACACGAAAAAGGACTATCCCCCACCTGAAACACCAACACCAATCACAAGCCACAATGACACCCCCCCAAGTACCCAATAATGCACACTAGTCAACACACCCACTTACCACCTGACTGCCAACAACCATTGAGACACGGCTATAAAATGACTCACACCCACTACCACAATCCTTTGCATCACAGCATAGCTGCTAGCAAGAGGCCCAATACGACCGACAGCATACACAAATTGAAGACACACAACCACCACCCTACCACACAAACACCCACCACACCATTCCTACACACCACACAACACACACCTGCACCCCCCAACTCACTCAACCCACACCCTGAGCACCACACACCATGGCTCCCAAAAAAAAAACCAAAATTCACGGAGACCGAGTTGAAGGTAATGGTGGATGAAATTATCCGTGTTGAGCCCCACATATTCGGGGCCCAAGTCCAGCAGACCACCGTGGCACAAAGAAATCACATGTGGGACAGGATCGTCAGTCGGGTGAATGCGTCAGGGACCGTGCCAAGGACAAAGCACGAGATACAGAGGCGGTGGCATGACCTGAAAACCAGGGTGAAAGGCATCTGTGCCAAAAACCATGTGAGAGCAAATCACACTGGCGGCGGCACACCACCGGAGCCCATACCCTACACTGATTGGGAGGAAAAGGTGCTGGGCATACTGCACCCAGAGAGCCTGGAAGGACTTGAGGAAGGAGAAGAGGCTGGTAAGTACAAACCAAGCACCACGATCAGAATGACATGGTCAGCCTCACACAACTGAGAAGACACATCTCCCAGGCCCCAACCCATGCACGTGGGCCACATACTCACCAAAATGTAAATGGCTATCAACAGGTCCCCATGTCCACAGGGAGGGCGGTGGTGGTGGGTGGGATGTGTGAGAGGTCACCACTACAACTCCCAACAGGCCCCCATGTCCACAGGGAGGGCGGTGGTGGTGGGTAGGGTGTGTGAGAGGTCACTACTACAACTCCCAACAGGCCCCCATGTCCACAGGGAGGGCGCTGGTGGTGGGTGGGGTGTGTGAGAGGTCACCACTACAATTCCCAACAGGCCCCTATGTCCACAGGGAGGGCGCTGGTGGTGGGTGGGGTGTGTGAGAGGTCACTACTACAACTCCCAACAGGCCCCATGTCCACAGGGAGGGCGGTGGTGGTGGGTGGGGTGTGTGAGAGGTCACCACTACAACTCCCAACAGGCCCCCATGTCCACAGGGAGGGCGGTGGTGGTGGGTGGGGTGTGTGAGAGGTCACCACTACAACTCCCAACAGGCCCCCATGTCCACAGGGAGGGCGGTGGTGGTGGGTGGGGTGTGTGAGAGGTCACCACTACAACTCCCAACAGGCCCCCATGTCCACAGGGAGGGCGGTGGTGGTGGGTGGGGTGTGTGAGAGGTCACCACTACAACTCCCAACAGGCCCCCATGTCCACAGGGAGGGCGGTGGTGGTGGGTGGGGTGTGAGAGGTCACTACTACAACTCCCAACAGGCCCCCATGTCCACAGGGAGGGCGGTGGTGGTGGGTGGGGTGTGTGAGAGGTCACCACTACAACTCCCAACAGGCCCCCATGTCCACAGGGAGGGCGGTGGTGGTGGGTGGGGTGTGTGAGAGGTCACCACTACAACTCCCAACAGGCCCCCATGTCCACAGGGAGGGCGGTGGTGGTGGGTGGGGTGTGTGAGAGGTCACCACTACAACTCTCAACAGGCCCCCATGTCCACAGGGAGGGCGGTAGTGGTGGGGGGGGTAGTGAGAGGTCACCACTACAACTCCCAACAGGCCCCCATGTCCACAGGGAGGGCGGTGGTGGTGGGTGGGGTGTGTGAAAGGTCACCACTACAACTCCCAACAGTCCCCCATGTTCAAACGGAGGGCGGTGGTGGTGGGTGGGGTGTGTGAGAGGTCACTACTACAACTCCCAACAGGCCCCCATGTCCACAGGGAGGGCGGTGGTGGTGGGTGGGGTGTGTGCGACAGGACACTGAAATGTTATCAAATTGATATGAACATGTAATGTCCACAGTACTGATCAGCACAATCTTGTCCCTCAGGTGATCGTAATCTGACTGGTGTAACCAGCAACCGGCCGCAAGACTCGCCTCACACCCATACCGGACTCTCAGAGGACGATGTCACAGCCAGCTCCGGTGCGGAGGATGGTGCGGGCCAAAGCAGACTGCCAGGGCCATCTGGCTCACAGGAAATCCCGGCCCCGACAACCGTCGCCTGTGTAACTCCTGCAACACCGGCGACAGTGAGCTGCAGACCCACCACCACCACCACCACCAGTACCACCACTCCTGCCTGTGCCACCCTGCCTAACCCACCGCACGACGCAGGGCCATCGGCCTCCCAGCCAAGCAGGGAGAGTGGGCCAGAAAGGAGAGAGGCGAGGCCACATCAGCCAATCAGTAGATCCACACTCCGTCGCGCTGAGGAAGGACACCCACTCCATCCTGTGGCAGAGTCACTTGAAGCCCTAGCCAGGCTTCCTACAAGCGTGGCCAGGAACACGCAGATCGTGCCCACCAGGACTCGGTGGACAACACTAACATGTTGCGGGCCATTGACCGCCACCTTGGCCAGATAGTGGACATCATGGGCCAGCAGACAACAATGTGGAGGGAATGGATAGCCCGCAACAAACCCACCCCCCCTCAACCAAGTGTCCAGACGCCACGGCCAGCAACACCACCGCCACCTGTGCCCCTGGCGACGGATGTGGCCCCTGAGCAACCTGCCCCCCCAGCTGACTCCGTTCCACCTCAAAGACGGAGGGGCCGTCCGAGGCTGGAAGTGGGTGAGAGCAGTGGGGGTGCTCCATCCACACGCTCCAAGAGGGGCCGACAATGACTGTGACCCTGCCTGAGCCAGCCATTCATCCTGCCAACTATCCTGTCCCACATAGCCAATCATTGGCACAGGTCTGCTGGACTAGCCTGACATCACCCAATGTGGTGTCAGCACGGACATTTCATCTGCCATTACCTTCAACTCACACTCCCCCACCCCACACTTACTTGTAAATATTCACCAGCACCAATGCACAACCTGTAAATAAATGCCACTTACACACTCAATGATGTGTTGCCTCCATGTGTAATCACATGATTGCCTCAGAAACAGACGTAACCAGGTGCAGGGATCCAAGTCGTACATAATCATGCCGCTGCGGGAGTGACCTAGGGAAATTCAGAGACAGCAAACACACGTCAGGAAATATATTCACACCCATCACAACACACTGCACAGCAAAATTCCACAAACCACACTCATCACAAAATCATTGGATGAGAGGACACACATCATGGAGACTTGCATGTCCAAATAAATGAACACACACATATGCAACCATCACATAGCAGAACACCCAGCTGTTGCACACCACATCCACACAACACCAGCAAACATACATAAGGCATTGTCAACTGGCACAAGAGGTAGTTACTCACATTCAAGGGAAGTAGCGATCAATGACCACACCTTCCTCCTCACCACTATCCTCATCAGTCAACATGGGTGGGATGGGAGGCCGAGGAACTTGTTGGTCTCAGGGTCCAAGAGCAGTTCAATGTCATTGCGCACGGCCAGGTTGTGGAGCATGCAGCAGGCAACCACGATCCTGCATACTTTGCCTGGTGAGTAAGGCAGGGCCCCTCCGGTCTTATCCAGGCACCGAAACCTAGACTTTAGCAGTCCAAAAGTACGTTCCACCACTCTACGTGTCCTTCCATGGGCATCATTGTAGCGCATTTCACCCGCTGTAGTAGGATTACGTATGGGACTCAGGAGCCAGGGACGGTTTGGGTACGCCGAGTCGCCTATGTAGGGGGGTGACAGACACAAATATCACAAACAGAATTGGTGGGTACCCCATGCCACACAGAAATCACAAATGTCCCCACAGCATACTCACCAACAAGCCACGCATGACCGGGACGCAGATTTGCCATCAGTTGTGGGACAATGCTGCTCCGCATGATGTGGGAGTCATGTGCGGAGCCTGGAAATCTTGCACACACATGGGAGATGATGTTGTCGGCCAGGCACACCACCTGCACGTTCAGCGAATGAAAGTGCTTCCGATTCCTATAAACCTGCTCACGTGCCCGTGGTGGAATGAGAGCGATATGTGTGCCATCAATGGAACCCACTACGTGTGGTATCTGGCCCAGTGCATAGAAGTCTGCTTTGACTGCTGCCAACTCTGCCGGCCGTGGGAAATGGATGTAGTCATCCTTGTACAGCATCATGGCTTTTAGAACATCCCGAAGTACCATGCTGAACATGGACTGTGACATCCTGCCGGCATGTCCAACTGTGTACTGAAAGGTGCCAGTAGCAAAAAAGTGTAGTGCCGCCATCACCTTAGCTGTGGGTGTAATGGAACCAGGATACGTCCTTCGTGGCTGCAGATGAGGAGACAATTGGGCTACAAGCTCCATCAATCTACGTCGATCTAGCCGGAATTTCCTGATCACCTCCTCGTCAACCATATCCTCCAGCACAGTGTATGGCCGATGCACATTTGGAGCCCTCCTGTGTGGGAGATAGATGTAACTTGAGTCAACTTACAAACAACGCATAGCTGTGCAACTCCATCACATGTAAGCCAACATTAGCAAGAAGATAAATGTTGTGGACAATGGTCATATGTGTGACGTCTCTGAAAGTAACTACAATACGGAGTGCCCCATTAACAATGTGCAGCCACTAGCAACAGGAAGTGTGTCAACACGTACAACGCAACTTAGTCACATGTCAACATTATTGACAAGACGTGTGTCATGACCCTAATGTGTAGAATCCACATCACAGACACACATGCAAGTGCATGCACACAAACGATAATGATACACACACACCATGTCATCATGCACCAATGCCAACACCAATAATGGTGAGCATACGGACATTACATGCATGGTGACACAACAGGCAACACACATACACTGAATGCATGTGTACCCCCACCATTGTAGTGACCTCACATGAACCACACACTGACAACAGATTCAGAATGTGGCGATACAGCCGTGATGGCACGGCGGTCCTAGGCCGGGCCGGCCGGCCGGTGTACGGTGGATGATGCAATGTGACTGTAAGGGGGGTCATGAACTGCCATGTCCATTGACTACATCTAAAGGGTGTGTTGGCCTGCACCTCCCCCGCCGAATACGTGCACCACCAAGGTGGCGCCAGTGATAGAACATTGTTGCAAAAGAAGCATCCGTCCCGGAAGCTTGCACATGCGGTTGCCGATGTGTGACCGTGACGGTCCGTGCACATGCAGCCAATGGGAAGAGGGAACGCGGCCCGCGTACGGCCAATCGAAAGTAGCGGAAGCAGTGCACCGCAACACCAGGGCCAGTCATTGGCCCTTTTACAAACACGCATCCAGGGCTGACCAATTGCTGGCGACGTATGCCACTGACATGTGCTCAGGGCCCTATATATGTGTGATGTCAAAAAGCACACATCCTACCCTGGGAACCAGTGCTGCCTGTTCACCTCGACCTGCTGCTGCTGAGCTGACCACCGACTGCTGCCTGTGACCATCACCTCGACCTGCTGCTGCTGAGCTGACCACCGACTGCTGCTCTAGTGCCATACTCCGTGATCTTGCCATGTCGAGAGTCAAAGAGATCTGGTCTCGTCCCTTCACCGCCGCGGAGCTTGATGTCCTCGTGGACGGTGTGCTCTGCAACTTTGGAAGGCTCTACGGTGCACCCGGACAGGTGGTAAGTGCAGTGTGGGACATGTTGGTGTGCATGAGGTGGTCAATGACTCCTGGCTTCTGCAATCTTGGCTGTGTACTGTGGGCCCGACATATTTGTCGGAATGTGCATGGCTGCTGACAGATACGTGTTGCCCCTATCTGTGTGACAGGCCAACTGTCCACTGACTTGCACCCTTTTGTCTCACATCATGGTAGGTCAAGCTGCACCTTCGCAAGGACGTGTGGAGGAGCATAGCACGTGATGTACGGGCATTGGGAGTGTGCAATAGACGACATACACACTGCCACAAATGCTGGGACGACATTTCCAGGCTGAGCAAGAATGTAGCGGAAGTGACACTCGGGATGATTCCAAGGACGCCACGTCTGGCCCGACGCTCCATGACCCCTCTCATGCACCGTATCATTGCTGTGACGCATCCTGACCTGTCCGAAAGGCTGAGTGTGGATCAACAGCAAACTAGCGGTGAGCAGACTGTCTGTGTATGTTACTTGGGAGTGCAATGCATGTATTGGTGCCCAGACACAGTAGTGACTTCCGTGGTGCATATGTATCGCTGCGATGCCATGTTGGTGCCATTGGGTGAGTGTAATTTGACATCCAGGTCCGGCATGTTGACACGCCACTTGCTTAGTAGTTGAGTGTTGAAGCATATGCCGTAGTGGTCCGTGGCCCCATGGCAAGACATGTGTGCAGATGTACATGCTCCTGCCCTGTCCGCATGCTGTACATGTGTCACGGCCACCAACGCTTATGTCATGTGAGGATGACTGGTAGAGGTGGGCCGTGTGCAGGATGGGGGCTAGATGAACTTTGTCAGCAATGGAATTAGGGATTCCTTGTCCTTCTGTACGTGAGTGTGCCCATGACTTACACCTCTTTTCTGTGCATTTCAGCTTTGGCAGAGGGCACTCAGCCACAGACGGCGGAGATGAGTGGAGGCAATGCATCCGGGTCAGACTTCGCGCACACGCAGACTGACACAGAGGAGGGCAGCGCCGGAGAGGGGGACAGGACCGTCCCTGAGGACTCGCATGTGGAGACACCATCGTCCTCATCTTCCGACAGTGTTGGTGAGTCAGCACTGTTGTCACAGACTGGGAGTGGGCAATCAACACCTTCGGTCGGGACACAGCACACAGGGCCCACACTGCCGCCAACTGCACCATGTACTGTTCGTGCACGCAGGAGTAGGGGGAGCAGAGTGGCGTTCGGTGCAGGCACCGCTGCCCCTGCCACGGTGACCCAAAATGTACTTTGTGCTGCGGCTGTTGATCTGCTGCGACAGCTGTGTGTGGGGCAGACCAATATGACAAATGCATTCCAAGACCATGATAGGAAGTTGGGGCAGGTGGTGCCATTCATGGAAGGGATGCATGGCGATCTTGCTGGTCTACACAGGACAGTTCAGTCATTGGCAAGCAGTGTGTCGTCTGCCATTGTACAGTCGCATGGACAGGGTGCTACTTCTGTTTCCCCATCTACACCACTGGGTGTCTCAGGGGGGAGTGAATATTCTGACCAGGACTCTAATACAGGTTATTGCACTAGAAGCAGCGTCAGACAGCACGTCAGGGCATGGAGGGCACAGACACCATCCCCTAGGTCAGCAAAATCTGTTCACAAAGACAACGTCAGATACACTGGAGTACACACACAGGATCCACAAGTGGTGTTGGGGGACATGCCTTCACATGCTACACAGGCATTCCACACAAAAGGTACTCCCAAGGCAAGGGATACTCCCAAGTCCATGGACACTCCCTTGGACAAGGACAGTCAGAGGACAAAGGCACCTCAAAGGAGCAGGGACACTCCCAAGGACAAGGACAATACTAAGGAAGGGGCCACTCCCAAGGACAGGGACACTGCTAAGGAAGGAGCCACTCCCAAGGGCAGGGACAAGGACAGTCAAAAGACAAAGGCACCTCAAAAGAGCAGGGAGAGTCCCAAGGGCAGGCACACAACAGAGGAAGGGCCATCTCCCAAGGGCAGGGACAAGGACAGTCAAAAGACAATGGCAACCCAAAAGAGCAGGGAGAGTCCCAAGGGCAGGCACACAACAGAGCAAGGGCCATCTCCCAAGGGCAGGGAGAAGGACAGTCAAAGGACAATGGCACCTCCAAAGAGCAGGGAGAGTCCCAAGGGTAGGCACACAACAGAGCAAGGGCCATCTCCCAAGGGCAGGGACACACACAGGGAGAAGGTATCTTCTGGAGACAGGTACACCACAGACGACAAGTCTGCTGCCAGGAACAGGGCACCGTCCAGGGCACAGGGAAAGTCCAGAGACAACACTCCTCCTACGGATAAGGCACATCCTAGGGACAAGGCTTCTCCCATGGACACTGGCGCAATCAAGGACAGGCATACATCACCCATGGCTGCACTGAGGCTGATGTTGTTGAAGGAACGGAAAACAGATGTCTCCGCGGCGGAGTCCCCCCATATCTCCACTCCCATCCAGGCCCGTCAGAAGCAGAGGAGGGAGTCCCCTGTTGTTGCATCCCCCCATTACACATGATTCTGAGTCCAGGCGGCAGGCACACAGCAAACGACAAGCAGGCTCCAGCACGTCCCCAGAAAGCCAACCCCCGGCAGCAGATGCTCCACCTATGGTGGGTGATAATTCATTTGAGTCCCCACCACTTGCCAGTCCTGTCCTGTCCAGGGTGCACTCACATATCCCTAAGAAACGCAGACACACACCATTGACACCTGCCCACCCCGATGTCGCTCAAGTACAGCTATCCCCAGCTCCCAGGGCCACCCTGCCTCCTGGCCCATACAGCCCTGTGGCTCATCATTTCAGTGGTCCCAGTGGCACAGGTGCAGTTGACTCTCATGTATCAGATAGTGGCACTGTGTTTGTTGTTTGCTGTCATGCATCATGTAGTAGCACTGTCTCAGTTGTGCCCTCTCCTGTTTCAGGTGCTGGCAGTGTATCTGGGTCTATGGCTCATGTGTCAGTTAGTAGATATGTGGCTGTGTCTCACACTCCTGTTTCTGGTGCTGGCAGTGTGTCTGGGTCTGTGGCCCATGTGTCAGTCACTCGGGCTGTGGCTGTGTCTCACATTCCTGTTTCTGGTGCTGGCAGTGTGTCTGGGTCTGTGGCTCACGTGTCAGTCACTACATCTGTGGCTGTGTCTCACACTCCTGTTTCTGGTGCTGGCAGTGTATCTGGGTCTATGGCTCATGTGTCAGTCACTCGAGCTGTGGCTGTGTCTCACACTCCTGTTTCTGGTGCTGGCAGTGTGTCTGGGTCTGTGGCCAATGTGTCAGTCACTCGGGCTGTGGCTGTGTCTCACATTCCTGTTTCTGGTGCTGGCAGTGTGTCTGGGTCTGTGGCCCATGTGTCAGTCACTCGGGCTGTGGCTGTGTCTCACACTCCTGTTTCTGGTGCTGGCAGTGTGTCCGAGGCAGGTAGTTCACGCAGTCCACCTGATTCTGTGATGTGAGGTGTTGTTCACTTCACTCACATGTTATTGCACATGGTGTGTACATTGTCCATTGAAAACAGCCTTGCACTGTTGTGGTCCTTGGGACGGGTTGCTTGGAACACGTACTTGTGCTGCCTCTCATGGACCTGTCCAGTGCAATGGACTGTTGATGCACTTAGCCCCTCTCACGTGCTGCCTCTGATGGACCTGACAAGTGCAATGGACTGTTGATGCACTTAGCCCCTCTCACGTGCTGCCTCTGATGTACCTGCTCTGTGGTCCACAATGCCCTGTTGCTGTTCTGATACTGCATTCTGCCCTCTCGTTTACTGCCTCTGATGTACCTGCTCTGTTGTCCACAATGCCCTGTTGCTGTTCTGATACTGCATTCTGCCCTCTCACGTGCTGCCTCTGATGGACCTGTCCAGTGTAATGGACTGTTGATGCACTTAGCCCCTCTCACGTGCTGCCTCTGATGGACCTGTCCAGTGCAATGGACTGTTGATGCACTTAGCCCCTCTCACATGCTGCCTCTGATGGACCTGACAAGTGCAATGGACTGTTGATGCACTTAGACCCTCTCAAGTGCTGCCTCTGATGTACCTGCTCTGTGGTCCACAATGCCCTGTTGCTGTTCTGATACTGCATTCTGCCCTCTCACGTGCTGCCTCTGATGGACCTGTAAAGTGCAATGGACTGTTGATGCACTTAGCCCCTCTCACGTGCTGCCTCTGATGTACCTGCTCTGTTACGAACAATGCCCTGTTGATGCTCTGATACTGCATTCTGCCCTCTGATGTGCTGCCTCTGATGTACCTGCTCTGTTACGAACAATGCCCTGTTGCTGTTCTGATACTGCATTCTGCCCTCTCATATGCTGCCAATGATGTACCTGCTGTGTTGGGCACAATGCCCTGTTGCTGTTCTGATACTGCATTCTGGCCTCTGACGTGCTGCCAATGATGTACCTGCTCAGTTACGAACAATGCCCTGTTGCTGTTCTGATACTGCATTGTGCCCTCTCGTTTACTGCCTCTGATGTACCTGCTCTGTTGTCCCCAATGCCCTGTTGCTGTTCTGATACTGCATTCTGCCCTCTCACGTGCTGCCTCTGATGGACCTGTCCAGTGCAATGGACTGTTGATGCACTTAGCCCCTCTCACGTGCTGCCTTTGATGTACCTGCTCTGTTACGAACAATGCCCTGTTGATGCTCTGATACTGCATTCTGCCCTCTGATGTGCTTCCTCTGATGTACCTGCTCTGTTACGAACAATGCCCCGTTGCTGTTCTGATACTGCATTCTGCCCTCTCATATGCTGCCAATGATGTACCTGCTGTGTTGGGCACAATGCCCTGTTGCTGTTCTGATACTGCATTCTGGCCTCTGACGTGCTGCCAATGATGTACCTGCTCTGTTGTTCACAATGCCCTGTTGATGCTCTGATACTGCATTCTGCCCTCTGATGTTCATGCTCTGGTGCCCACTTTGCCCATGCTCACGCATACACTGTGGTTATACCCCTATTATGTGTAATAAAGGTAGTCAATCGTGTGTCGTGGTTTGTCGTAGTCATTCCTGCTTGCGTGCTACAATTGTGTATTTGTATTTGCTTCTAATCAGTGGTTTCGGTAACATGACACTCCCCCTCCCAACGTCACGACCCTTGCAGGTATTCCCCTCCAGACAGCGAATGGTTTGTGCCTTACCTGCGTCGTCGTCGATAGTGGGCCAAGACTTGGACGTGGTGGATCGCGAAGAGCATCGGGAAAGCGTGTAGCGCTGGGTCCATGGTGGCGAGCAGCTTGCGGTGGGTATCTCTGCTATGTATGGTATCTTCGCTGTGGGGAATCCGCCGTGTTCAGACAGGTTGTTTTTCCGCAGCGGTTTTATGTGTATTTTCCACCATCTTGATTTGGGGGACGGTCGTAGACGTCAGTCCGTATGGCGGAGTCCCTGGATTGGTTACGTCCGCCGCGTGGTCGGGTGTAGTTGGGCAGCGGTGCGTGCTCTTCCGTCGCGGACGGAATTTTGACACTCTTTCCTAGCCTGATATGGCGGACGGAGTGTCCGTGGCAGGCGGACACGGAAAAGGCCGTTTCCGCTTACTCCAGGGCTGCGGTCGCACTTCCGTCCGCCATCCTAATGAGCCCCTTAGTGTTTAATCAATTAGAAGTGTAAATTATCAAGTCACACCTCAATAAATCAATTTGATGAATGGATGGGAAAGGGGATTTAGGGGAAGTGTGACAAAGAAACACTACAAAAAACTAAATTCACTTGGGGGATGAGCAGCCAACCATCATAAATCTGTTGTGGGAGGAAACAAAGGAATGGCTATGACACAGTTAACTTAAATGCATTGCAAACAGGCCATCAGCCCCAGAGAGACCCACATTATTATATTTTTATATACCTAAATGCTCTGTCACATAGGTTTGAAAAATAGTACATACAAATTATGTGGGACTGAAATAAACATGCGCAGTTCTCAAAAATTATATTAAAAGAAAAATTATACTGTCACTAGAAAGTTCTATAGTGGCCGAAGACTCCTCAGTTGTGAGGGAAGTAGAGTTAATTCTCAAACTCAGGTGGCTCACCTAGAAGTTGGTCAACTAACACACTAACATGACCTGTGTCTGACCAATCACCCTCATCCTCCTCCTGTCGTACTTCAGGTATGGTGTAATTTGGTGGTATAGAGTGCTGATTCATATTGATCATGGTTAATCTCTCCACATTTTGGGATTAGAGACTGGTCTTTCTCACTGTGACAACTGCTCCCGCTGCACTAAACAAACACTCAGCAGACACACTGGCTACTGGGCAAGCCAGGTACTTTACTACTAGCCTGCTCAGCACTTAGGGCCAGATGTAGGAGGCCATTTACCGACCGGTAATGGCCGACTTCGGCCGTTACCGACCGGTAAATGGGTATTTGTTATGTAGGGGCCCTATTTTACCGATTTGGTAAAATTACCGAATCGGTAAATTTACCGAATCAGTAAAATACAGAATCGGTATTTTTACCGATTCTGTAACTGCCAGATGTAGGTGGGACTCTTCTGAGTCCCAAAGGCCTTACAGATTCGGTATTTTACCACCCAATCCAATTGGGTGGTAAAATACTGAATCCAGGTGTGCATGCACATGTGTGCATGCACACCTATGCCATGTGACAGACAAACGTGCCCTTAGGGCATGTCTGTGTGCCACATGGCACACATGCCTGTATTTGGGGTGCTAGAGGGTGTCAAAGTGACACCCCCTGCACCCTTGCAGGATTCGGTATTTACCGATTCTGTAATTACAGAATCGGTATTTCCCATTGATTCCTATGGGCTTCAAAGCCCATAGGAATCAATGGGAAATACCGTATCTGTAATTACAGAATCGGTAAATACCGATTTTTACAGAATCGGTATTTCAAATACCAATTTTACCTACATCTCCCACCTTATATTTTACAGATTCATAAATACCGAATCGGTAAAATTCGGTATTTATGAGTCGGTAAAATAGAATTACCTACTTCTGGCCCCTAGCCTCTTCCCATAACAATACACCAATGGGTTTTAAACCATATAGACCTCTGTTGGGTCATCCAGATAGGCATAGACCATCCTCTCAATCGTAATTAGTCTTCCACCATGCTTGACCTCTTTTGCCTCTGCCTCTGCACTGGACTTAAACCCTTCCTACAGAAACCAATCAAATGCAGATCTTTGAGCTGATGTTCCTTTGTGTTGTTGCTAGTGTTGTTGTTTTTTACCTGCTGTGAGCCAACAGCACTTCCCTCAGGCGCTATGGAAGTTGAAGGCTGCACCCCAGAACTTCTGCCCATGAGTGGGCCTCTAATTCCTAGCAGTATGTTTTCTAAGTTGCTGGATTTCACAGCAATCCACGTCTTGTCGTTTGAAACATCACCAGCTGAAAAAGGAATTAAAGTACTCAGTAATTGTTTGTACTATGAATCAAGAATTGTGGCACAAATGTAAATTTTGGATGACACAATCCGATATGCACCTACAATGTCCTGTCTATCCTGGGATTGTTGTAAGTGAACATGGAAGTCATAAATATTATATGGGCTGGATGCTTCTCAGTACGAGTTTCCTAGCTCCATGATGGGTCCACTGATTTCTCAGATGTTTGGCACCAGCATCTTAATAAATCCTCACTTATTCCAGGGTTTGATTTATTAATAGATTCATACAGGAGACCCTTTTAGAGGGTCCCCTAAAAACCTACAAAGCACTGGTGTGGCCCCTGACTTGTTTTCACCAGTCTGCCATTACCAAACATATTTCTGCCCTCATGGGGCTGAGAGTCAGCACTCTCAGAGGACAGAGACAAAGCCTGCTCTCGGTGGAGGTGCTACACACCTCCTCCAGGGCAGGATGAAAGCTTCAAAGGCAATTCGGCCTTTGAAATCCTACCCAGGAATCTCCAGATAGTGGGTAAAGACAAGTACCCTTCCCTGCTCCACTTTTGGTTGAAGGGTAGCAGGAAAGGTGGGAAAATTAGTTAGATTAAGAGGAGGGTCCCCACTGTGCCTGCACCACCCCTAGGGCAGGGCAGGGGATCGCAACCTCTCTCCTGAAATTCCACCATCTTGGGATGGTGGAAAACAACCTTTCACGGCTAGTGTAGTGCCCCTTCCCACAGGAAGTGGTTACTAGAGGGTGTGGACACCCTAAAGTTAGGTAGCCCAAAGGCTACTACCTATCTCTCCTAGTAACACCTCTAAATTCAATATTTAAGTGGCACCCCAAGACTGCAACATCAGATTTGGCGGATAAGAGAAGACCAGGACAAAGAAGACTAGCTGCATGAGAAATGAAGCCCTGGTGCAAAACAAAAAGGTACCAAACCGTACCTGCTGCTCCATGGAACTCGTCCTGACATCAACCTAAAATGAGAAGGTGAACTTCGTGAAAGCATTGCCTGATTATATATGCATTTTTCTACTTTTCCCCATTTTTATCAATGGTGCTTAATTGCGCATAAAAGTGATATATTTTCCGAACTTTGAAAAATCCTAACTCTGAAAGAACTTACCTTTGAACTGTGTTCTTTGATTTGAAAATGACATCAACATCTCAACTTTATTTTTATAAACGGGTCTGATTTATTCCTGAGTGTGTGTCTCAAGTATTTTCTCTGCTTGTAAAACAAATGTTTAGCACTACCTTCTGATGAGCCTAGCTGCTCACCCATACTACCACAAAAGGAGTATTAGTATGACTTGCTTTTGCCTCTGCTTACTTTATGGGTATTCACTGGACTCTACATAGTGTACTTCTTTTTACTACACTATATAGAGAGCCAGCTTCCTACATTTGACAGGTTCAGCGGTACAATAGAAGACTTCGAATTTGCTAGAACCTCTTTGTCAATAAGTGACCACATGAGTAAATCCAAACATTATGTCGGACTTGCGCCACGTTTACGCCGCCATTGCGTCACGCAACGGCGTTGAAACATGGCGCATCCCTGCGACCTATTTACAACGTGACGCATCTAGGCAGATGCGTCATGTTGTAAAGCCCTGCGCCACATGAAACCTGCGTCAGGATTCATGTGGGCGTTCTGTCGCAGGGTGGGCGTTCCCTCGTAGGAAAGCCCCGTAAAACTGACGCAGTGAAATCTACAAGATTTAACTGAGTCAGTTTTACGACGCTGCTGGGTCAAATCCTTACGCCTGCTTGAAGCAGGCGTAAGGAGTGACGCACCACGTTATGTATGGGTGGCCTCTGTACATTGCAGGAGTTGCGTCGGACTTGCGATGCTACTCCAGCAATGCGCCGTCCGTACACCACAAGATGCGTCACGCATCTGCCCTTCCTTGCACCATGGTGCGCCGCATTGTAAATGCGGCGCATCTGTGGTGCCGCAAGGAGGGAATTGCGTGACGCATCAGTTCTGGCGCATCCATGCTGATTTGCAGAGATGCGCCAGAACTCATAAATCTGCCCCATTGTCTTTAGTTAGTCAATCTTTTTGATTGGTCTATTTTTTCCAAATGTTCCAAATTAACTGCTAGGGCCATGGCTAAACCCTTGAAACTAAGTGGTTAGAAATTTAAAAACTCTCTGCTTTAGTTAGGACAAAGTATCTAGTGTGTAGTTATTTTTGATAGCTTCATATAAAGGTCTCAATTTTAGTAAAATAATGCCTGATACCGATAACCAAGCTCAGGAACTCGACCTGACACCTTACATGGACCTGAGCCATGCTCAATGTTGGGCCCTCTGTAAGGGGTATGGTATCAAGCCAGGCAAAGTCCCAAGAAGGAATATCTCAGACAACTGATAGTTCAGTTTGAGAAAGATCACCCAGAACTGTTAGCCCAGTCTGAGGATGATGAAAATGTTAATGAAGATGATGCTGGGAATGGACAGGAGTCAGTCCCCTCAGACACAGGTAAGACCCCTCAGATGAGGACCTCATGCCAGAAAGGTTGCCCAGGAGACTGTACTTAGAAGCTCAGCTACTGGAAATCGAAAGACAAAGGAAAGAGATGGGCCTAGGATCCATCTCTTGTTGCAGCATACAAATAAACAGGGAAATGTAAGGGTTTTAGGACTCAAAACTCCTCAAAGGGATTGTCCCTCAATGCTCAGAAGGTGAAAACATCACTAAATGGTTCGCAGCATTTGTGAGAGCCTGTATAGCAAGGAAAGTAGATAGAATAATTGGGCTCCTCTCCTGTGGGAACTATTCTCAAGGAAATGCAGTGATAGGCTCCTGACATTGCGTGAAAAAAGATGCTGAGCCCTATGACCCCATGAAGGGTACCCTGATTGAGGGTTCTGGACTCACCACTAAAGAGTATAGAATAAGATTCAGGGAAATTCGAAAAACTCAGTGTCAGTCCTGTGTGGAATTTGTTGACTTTTCAGGGAAAACACTAGGTGGTTAGTTAACAGGTACCAATGTGAATGCATACAAAGGGCTTTATAATTTAAATGAGAAGGAACATCTTTTAAGTAATTGTTACAATGAGAAGTTACATCAACATCTTGGAGACCTAGGTCCCCTTTCTCCTCTAGAGTTGGGGAAAAAGACAGCCCATTGGGTCAAAACAAGGGTGCCTAAAACTTCCTTTTGTAGGAGTGACCAAAAGAACGACGCCAAAAAGACCCTGCAAGGGAAAGATGGTGACCAAAAACAGAAAAACAAACATAAGTCTTCTTCAGGCCCCCAAAAACCTGCTCAGGAGGGTGGGCCCAGAAACTTTTCAAAGTTCAAGGGTGGGTACCAGGGTAAGAACTTGAATCCCAAGAAGGCTTGTTGATTTGATTGAAAGACAACTCGATACCTAACTGGAGACCCTAACTGTAAAACCAAAAAGAATGTCTCTGGCACACCTGCAGTAAATGCACTTGTGAATCTCCAGATGGGATCCCAGGTGAGCCCTGACCATGTCAAGGTACACACTGATGTTGAATGGAGTCCTTGAGACCAAGAACTATACAACGCACAGCTTACTGGCAATCCTGCCTCAAAAGTTATAAGTAAAGCGTTTTCACCCACGTTTTCAAATATTTAAACATAAAGTGTTTTACATATTTATTTGCAATTTTTCACATCACTTCTTAAGCCATAATAACTGAATGTATCTGCATGAAACATACGTTACATATAAAATCAAAAAATCAAGTCAATACATTGCAAGAGAAAAATATCAATCAAATCAAAACAAAATCAAAACAACCCAATGCATTTCGGGTTCAACAGAACCCTTCTTCAGGGGTTATAATTAGGCTTCTATGTTCACGTTCTCTGGGCTGGTTCAGTTCATGAATCTACAACAAAAGTATTGATACATTTCCTACATTAATGACTTCCTAGGGTTTGCATTTTCTCATAATCTCAAGTATCGGTTTAAAATCTAGAAAAGCCAAAAGGGTCCAAGAACCAAGAAAAAGTTGAAAACTGAAAATCAACCATGCCGTGATTCACACATCTGGTATGAATGTGAAGTGAAAGAGTTCCAAACCATAGTGAATATTAAGTATAGGTGTTGGGTTCAAGAGTTGTTAATGTGCTCTAAAAGCTGTATCATGACAAGTACCTCCACAGTTTAGACGCGAAAAAATACTGCAAGAATGCTGTAAGAAACAAACAGACCTGGTTGTAAAAACTGCACTGTGGTGAACCCCATTATCTAATAACTGTAAAATAATGTGCCTACCATGTCTGTTGAATTCAAATGGAATCTGCTAAATTGTATGGTATTCCATGTCAAGATGTCGTGTGGTCCGTCTCTCTAAAAAATAACCAAAGTCTCCGGTGTAACAACTATCGTTATCTAACAAATGGCAAAATCTCAACATCGGGAAATCCATTCCCATCTTACCCGTGTAACTCGACAGGTAAAACATCCACGTGGACTGTTCCTGATTCAAAAAGCTCCCTCCCGGGAGAGATCTCTAAACAAAACAAAGACGCTATTAGAAGTGAGTGCGTGTTAAGCCTCTGTACTTGATTATAAAGCCTATAGCGTATGGGACAATACCTTAACTCCAAACGAATCCTGCTTCCAGCAGTGCCCTCGCTGACTGCACCATAAATCCACAAGTTGAAAGACTCGGTCAAATTCCGCGAGTCTTTCCCGATACTTAATGTGAGGTAGATCGTGTATGAACATAGAAAGAGGACTATCGATAAACCAGCAACCTGCTCCAAAATGGCGGTTCTATTAAGCTCCTGAGTGCAGGGTTCTAGACTACCCTCGCTGACTGTAAGTACCACAGGAAGCGATGTAAATAGGTGAAAGTTGGTAAAAACAAATAAGTAGAAATAATAATCACAAACTGGGATGAATTAAACGATAAAAATAAAAGAGAATGAGATAGATGAGTGACATGTGCATGCAGTGATAACTAATATGTGAAGAAATAACACTTCAACTCGATTAAATAAGGAAATGCAATGTTACCCTGTACAATCTAATGGAAATTCATAGAAAGCATAGTAATTCATAATGGTCATTAAGACCCCCCGGGATTATGGTCCCCAATTTTTTGATCCATTCTGTCTCTTTGCGCGCTAGTGTGGTGTTGATGTCCATACCTGAGTGTGGTGTGATGTGTTCTAAGATGGTAAACCGTAGCTGAGGAATGGTATGTGTGGCATTAACCCAATGCGCAGATAGTGAAGAATTCATGTTTTTATTCCTGATCCGACTTTTATGCTCTATAATCCTTGTTTTAATTTTTCTGCTGGTCCTGCCAATGTAAACTAGGCCACACGGGCATTTGATTGCGTAAATTACATTCTCTGTTGTGCAGTCAGATGTATGCTTCAAGGATATGGATTTTCCTGTTTTTGGGTGTTGAAACTCATGGCCAGTGATAACATTTCCACACTGACCGCAGTTATGACATTTTCTCATGCCTTTAAAAGATTTGGTGTTTCGTGGTGTTACAGGCCTCTTCAAAATTTCTCGTACATTTTGAGCCCGAGTATGCGCAAACAATGGTGGTTGCATGAAGATATCCTGAAAATCTGACTCGTTTTCTATAAGTTCCCATCTTTTCCGTATTATGGACTTAATCTTGGGAGCCTGAGTTGAATGTTTGAGAACATATACCTCTCTTTTGACTGGAGGTTTAGTCTGTTTTTTTAAAAGATCATCCCTTTTCTTAGTGGACACCGTCCTTTTAGCTTCATCAAGTATGGGTTCAGGGTAACCTCTCTTTTTGTATTGTTCTATTTGTACCTCAATCTCTTGTCCACATGTTGTATCATCTGAGGTGATTCTCTTAATCCTCATCAGTTGTGAAACAGGTAGATGTTTTTTCAGGGTTAAAGGATGAGCACTTGAAAAGTGCAACGCACTGTTCACATCAGTAGGTTTGCGATAAACTCTAGTTTCAAGTCCCTTAGCTGTTTTCAGAATTTCGATATCCAGGAAATGTATCCTATTTGTGTCAATCTCTGAAGTGAATTGGATTCTGGTGTTATGTGTGTTGAGATCAACCAAGCATCTCTCCAATAGTTGTCTGGATCCTTTCCAAATTACAAGGATGTCGTCAATGTATCGTATAAACAGAATCATGTGTTCACTCCATTCAGGATGGTTCAGGATGAACTGGTGCTCAAAGTATGCCATATACGTATTTGCATACGCGGGTGCCCCCGGAAAGCCCATTGAGGTACCCGTCCTCTGCACATAGAATTTGTCCTGCCACTTGAAGTAGCTATGGTAAAGAGCAAAATGTAGAAGTTCAAGTAGAAAAACACTTTTTTCGCTTGAGAGGCTAGAGTTTAACAATCTCCATTCCATTGCCTCTAATCCTTCCCCATGAGCAATGGACGTGTACAACGCCACTACATCAATGGTACATAGAAGTATGTCATCATGAAAGTGCTCCTGCATTGCTTCCAGTTTCTTCAGACAGTCTGTGGTATCTTTTACATAGGTTGTCCACTTTTGTACAAGTGGTTGTAAGTGGTAATCAAGGAAATATCCCAAGGCTTCGTGTATTGATCCGCATCCTGCTACAATTGGACGAAATGGTGGATTCTCCCCGTTCTTATGCACTTTAGGTAGCATATATATTGATGGAATCTGAGGGTGTTGATTATACAAAAATTGCCGTTCTTTGTCGTTGATCACTCCCATCTCTATTGCTTTATCCAAAATTTTGGTTAAGATCTGCTGAAATTCCTGTGTTGGATCATGTGTGAGCTGAATATAAGTATCGTCATTCTGAACATGAGCATTGACTCCTTGATGGTAAAATTCAGTGTCCAGTATTATGGGAGCTCCTCCCTTATCAGCAGGTTGAACAGTTATAGATGGATCTTGTTTCAATTTGTTGAGAGTTCTTCTTTCCTGCAGGGTGAAGTTATTGTGGAACGATGGTGTGTATCTTACTTGTTCCAAATCTTTTTTGACCAAAACCTCAAAGTTATCCAATGTTTTATGCGAAATGGGAGAGAGAAATTTACTTTTAGGTTTGAATTGACGTTCTGTAGACGACGCTGTTTCACTGGTAGTTTGTGTGGAAAAAAACCAACGTAATCTTAATTTCCTCATGAATTTAAATAGAGACACTTCGGTCTCTAGCTCATTAGTGGTGTAGGTAGGTACAAACGATGCTCCTCTATTGAGTATCTGCAAATCCGTTTTGTTCAGTGTTTTGTGGGAAATATTGATCACCAGTGATTCATTCAAGTTCATTTCTTCAAGTCTCTCCTCGGTCTCCCTGTTTCTGTCTGTGTAACTTTTCTTGTTTTTTCCCCTGCGGATCCTCCGTCTCCTGTTGTTGATTTGTCTGGAGGTATTTTGTCCCCCTGGCCTGCCTCTAAAAAAGGCTGTCCTGTCGAAGTACCTACAGATGTCTCCTCTCTTGTTTTTGCTAGGTGCTGCGCTACTGATGTTGCGCTGGGTCTCTGCATAGATAAGTCCTGGTCTGTCACGACACTCTCTTCTGATGAAGCGGTCCCTGTTTTCTTGAAGACTCTTTTTTGTGCATAATTCTCTGCCCACGTATAGACCTCATCTAATTTATAATCGATCGTGTCTCTTCTAAACTTGCGTGTCTTGCGCTCATGCACCTCTCGGGCATGATTATCCAAGGTCTTGTTGATGTTTTCTAGAATCTTGGTCCAGTCCTCTTGTTCTACCCTATTAGATATTTCATCTTTTAATTTATCAATGTCCATTGTGAGTTCCCTAAGAACATTCGATATTTCCTCGATAAGCAGTAAGATCAAGTCGAGAGAGCACTTGTTCAAGATGGCATACCAACGTGCCATGAATGCTTTATCAAATTTGAATAACATGGGGCGTAGGGCAATCCGTAGTCCTCGAGGAATTCTTTTGACCTTATGATATTCTATTAAAGTCGTTGCGTGTAAACGCTGGTTGATCTCCTTTTTCATGAGGTATTCAAGTTGTCGAAGTTGGTGAGTTGTAGATCCGGTTGCTGAACCGAACTCCCTGACTCCCTTGACCAAAGCATATATTGTGTTGGCCTCTTCAGTGGAGTAAGCTTTTGTTGCAGCTTGATTCGTGGTTATGCTTGATATGTCTTGCCACATGTTTATAGGGTGCTAGAACCACTAAAGTGGTGCCCAATAGGTAAGAAATTCAAATGTGGGTGGTTCTGCACACCAAAAGTAACCAATGTACTCGAAATTATAATTAAGTTATCAAAATATATGCGTGCGAAGTATGGGGAAAAGGGTACCAGAATCCCTAGATACAATGTTGAATGGAGTCCTTGAGACCAAGAACTATACAACGCACAGCTTACTGGCAATCCTGCCTCAAAAGTTATAAGTAAAGCGTTTTCACCCACGTTTTCAAATATTTAAACATAAAGTGTTTTACATATTTATTTGCAATTTTTCACATCACTTCTTAAGCCATACTAACTGAATGTATCTGCATGAAACATACGTTACATATAAAATCAAAAAATCAAGTCAATACATTGCAAGAGAAAATTATCAATCAAATCAAAACAAAATCAAAACAACCCAATGCATTTCGGGTTCAACAGAACCCTTCTTCAGGGGTTATAATTAGGCTTCTATGTTCACGTTCTCTGGGCTGGTTCAGTTCATGAATCTACAACAAAAGTATTGATACATTTCCTACGTTAATGACTTCCTAGGGTTTGCATTTTCTCATAATCTCAAGGTATCGGTGTAAAGTCTAGAAAAGCCAAAAGGGTCCAAGAACCAAGAAAAAGTTGAAAACTGAAAATCAACCATGCCGTGATTCACACATCTGGTATGAATGTGAAGTGAAAGAGTTCCAAACCATAGTGAATATTAAGTATAGGTGTTGGGTTCAAGAGTTGTTAATGTGCTCTAAAAGCTGTATCATGACAAGTACCTCCACAGTTTAGACGCGAAAAAATACTGCAAGAATGCTGTAAGAAACAAACAGACCTGGTTGTAAAAACTGCACTGTGGTGAACCCCATTATCTAATAACTGTAAAATAATGTGCCTACCATGTCTGTTGAATTCAAATGGAATCTGCTAAATTGTATGGTATTCCATGTCAAGATGTCGTGTGGTCCGTCTCTCTAAAAAATAACCAAAGTCTCCGGTGTAACAACTATCGTTATCTAACAAATGGCAAAATCTCAACATCGGGAAATCCATTCCTATCTTACCCGTGTAACTCGACAGGTAAAACATCCACGTGGACTGTTCCTGATTCAAAAAGCTCCCTTTACTATATAGCTATAGGCTTTATAATCAAGTACAGAGGCTTAACACGCACTCACTTCTAATAGCGTCTTTGTTTTGTTTAGAGATCTCTCCCGGGAGGGAGCTTTTTGAATCAGGAACAGTCCACGTGGATGTTTTACCTGTCGAGTTACACGGGTAAGATGGGAATGGATTTCCCGATGTTGAGATTTTGCCATTTGTTAGATAACGATAGTTGTTACACCGGAGACTTTGGTTATTTTTTAGAGAGACGGACCACACGACATCTTGACATGGAATACCATACAATTTAGTAGATTCCATTTGAATTCAACAGACATGGTAGGCACATTATTTTACAGTTATTAGATAATGGGGTTCACCACAGTGCAGTTTTTACAACCAGGTCTGTTTGTTTCTTACAGCATTCTTGCAGTATTTTTTCGCGTCTAAACTGTGGAGATACTTGTCATGATACAGCTTTTAGAGCACATTAACAACTCTTGAACCCAACACCTATACTTAATATTCACTATGGTTTGGAACTCTTTCACTTCACATTCATACCAGATGTGTGAATCACGGCATGGTTGATTTTCAGTTTTCAACTTTTTCTTGGTTCTTGGACCCTTTTGGCTTTTCTAGATTTTACACCGATACCTTGAGATTATGAGAAAATGCAAACCCTAGGAAGTCATTAACGTAGGAAATGTATCAATACTTTTGTTGTAGATTCATGAACTGAACCAGCCCAGAGAACGTGAACATAGAAGCCTAATTATAACCCCTGAAGAAGGGTTCTGTTGAACCCGAAATGCATTGGGTTGTTTTGATTTTGTTTTGATTTGATTGATATTTTTCTCTTGCAATGTATTGACTTGATTTTTTGATTTTATATGTAACGTATGTTTCATGCAGATACATTCAGTTATTATGGCTTAAGAAGTGATGTGAAAAATTGCAAATAAATATGTAAAACACTTTATGTTTAAATATTTGAAAACGTGGGTGAAAACGCTTTACTTATAACTTTTGAGGCAGGATTGCCAGTAAGCTGTGCGTTGTATAGTTCTTGGTCTCAAGGACTCCATTCAACATTGTATCTAGGGATTGTGGTACCCTTTTCCCCATACTTCGCACGCATATATTTTGATAAGTTAATTATAATTTCGAGTACATTGGTTACTTTTGGTGTGCAGAACCACCCACATTTGAATTTCTTACCTATTGGGCACCACTTTAGTGGTTCTAGCACCCTATAAACATGTGGCAAGACATATCAAGCATAACCACGAATCAAGCTGCAACAAAAGCTTACTCCACTGAAGAGGCCAACACAATATATGCTTTGGTCAAGGGAGTCAGGGAGTTCGGTTCAGCAACCGGATCTACAACTCACCAACTTCGACAACTTGAATACCTTATGAAAAAGGAGATCAACCAGCGTTTACACGCAACGACTTTAATAGAATATCATAAGGTCAAAAGGATTCCTCGAGGACTACGGATTGCCCTACGCCCCATGTTATTCAAATTTGATAAAGCATTCATGGCACGTTGGTATGCCATCTTGAACAAGTGCTCTCTCGACTTGATCTTACTGCTTATCGAGGAAATATCGAATGTTCTTAGGGAACTCACAATGGACATTGATAAATTAAAAGATGAAATATCTAATAGGGTAGAACAAGAGGACTGGACCAAGATTCTAGAAAACATCAACAAGACCTTGGATAATCATGCCCGAGAGGTGCATGAGCGCAAGACACGCAAGTTTAGAAGAGACACGATCGATTATAAATTAGATGAGGTCTATACGTGGGCAGAGAATTATGCACAAAAAAGAGTCTTCAAGAAAACAGGGACCGCTTCATCAGAAGAGAGTGTCGTGACAGACCAGGACTTATCTATGCAGAGACCCAGCGCAACATCAGTAGCGCAGCACCTAGCAAAAACAAGAGAGGAGACATCTGTAGGTACTTCGACAGGACAGCCTTTTTTAGAGGCAGGCCAGGGGGACAAAATACCTCCCGACAAATCAACAACAGGAGACGGAGGATCCGCAGGGGACAAAACAAGAAAAGTTACACAGACAGAAACAGGGAGACCGAGGAGAGACTTGAAGAAATTAACTTGAATGAATCACTGGTGATCAATATTTCCCACAAAACACTGAACAAAACGGATTTGCAGATACTCAATAGAGGAGCATCGTTTGTACCTACCTACACCACTAATGAGCTAGAAACCGAAGTGTCTCTATTTAAATTCATGAGGAAATTAAGATTACGTTGGTTTTTTTCCACACAAACTACCAGTGAAACAGCGTCGTCTACAGAACGTCAATTCAAACCTAAAAGTAAATTTCTCTCTCCCATTTCGCATAAAACATTGTATAACTTTGAGGTTTTGGTCAAAAAAGATTTGGAACAAGTAAGATACACACCATCGGTCCACAATAACTTCACCCTGCAGGAAAGAAGAACTCTCAACAAATTGAAACAAGATCCATCTATAACTGTTCAACCTGCTGATAAGGGAGGAGCTCTCGTAATACTGGACACTGAATTTTACCATCAAGGAGTCAATGCTCATGTTCAGAATGACGATACTTATATTCAGCTCACACATGATCCAACACAGGAATTTCAGCAGATCTTAACCAAAATTTTGGATAAAGCAATAGAGATGGGAGTGATCAACGACAAAGAACGGCAATTTTTGTATAATCAACACCCTCAGATTCCATCAATATATATGCTACCTAAAGTGCATAAGAACAGGGAGAATCCACCATTTTGTCCAATTGTAGCAGGATGCAGATCAATACACGAAACCTTGGGATATTTCCTTGATTACCACTTACAACCACTTGTACAAAAGTGGACAACCTATGTAAAAGATACCACAGACTGTCTGAAGAAACTGGAAGCAGTGCAGGAGCACTTTCATGATGACATACTTCTATGTACCATTGATGTAGTGGCGTTGTACACGTCCATTGCTCATGGGGAAGGATTAGAGGCAATGGAATGGAGATTGTTAAACTCTAGCCTCTCAAGCGAAAAAAGTGTTTTTCTACTTGAACTTCTACATTTTGCTCTTTACCATAGCTACTTCAAGTGGCAGGACAAATTCTATGTGCAGAGGACGGGTACCTCAATGGGCTTTCCGGGGGCACCCGCGTATGCAAATACGTATATGGCATACTTTGAGCACCAGTTCATCCTGAACCATCCTGAATGGAGTGAACACATGATTCTGTTTATACGATACATTGACGACATCCTTGTAATTTGGAAAGGATCCAGACAACTATTGGAAAGATGCTTGGTTGATCTCAACACACATAACACCAGAATCCAATTCACTTCAGAGATCGACACAAATAGGATACATTTCCTGGATATCGAAATTCTGAAAACAGCTAAGGGACTTGAAACTAGAGTTTATCGCAAACCTACTGATGTGAAAAGTGCGTTGCACTTTTCAAGTGCTCATCCTTTAACCCTGAAAAAACATCTACCTGTTTCACAACTGATGAGGATTAAGAGAATCACCTCAGATGATACAACATGTGGACAAGAGATTGAGGTACAAATAGAACAATACAAAAAGAGAGGTTACCCTGAACCCATACTTGATGAAGCTAAAAGGACGGTGTCCACTAAGAAAAGGGATGATCTTTTAAAAAAACAGACAAAACCTCCAGTCAAAAGAGAGGTATATGTTCTCAAACATTCAACTCAGGCTCCCAAGATTAAGTCCATAATACGGGAAAGATGGGAACTTATAGAAAACGAGTCCGATTTTCAGGATATCTTCATGCAACCACCATTGTTTGCGCATACTCGGGCTCAAAATTTACGAGAAATTTTGAAGAGGCCTGTAACACCACGAAACACCAAATCTTTTAAAGGCATGAGAAAATGTCATAACTGCGGTCAGTGTGGAAATGTTATCACTGGCCATGAGTTTCAACACCCAAAAACAGGAAAATCCATATCCTTGAAGCATACATCTGACTGCACAACAGAGAATGTAATTTACGCAATCAAATGCCCGTGTGGCCTAGTTTACATTGGCAGGACCAGCAGAAAAATTAAAACAAGGATTATAGAGCATAAAAGTCGGATCAGGAATAAAAACATGAATTCTTCACTATCTGCGCATTAGGTTAATGCCACACATACCATTCCTCAGCTACGGTTTACCATCTTAGAACACATCACACCACACTCAGGTATGGACATCAACACCACACTAGCGCGCAAAGAGACAGAATGGATCAAAAAATTGGGGACCATAATCCCGGGGGGTCTTAATGACCATTATGAATTACTATGCTTTCTATGAATTTCCATTAGATTGTACAGGGTAACATTGCATTTCCTTATTTAATCGAGTTGAAGTGTTATTTCTTCACATATTAGTTATCACTGCATGCACATGTCACTCATCTATCTCATTCTCTTTTATTTTTATCGTTTATTCATCCCAGTTTGTGATTATTATTTCTACTTATTTGTTTTTACCAACTTTCACCTATTTACATCGCTTCCTGTGGTACTTACAGTCAGCGAGGGTAGTCTAGAACCCTGCACTCAGGAGCTTAATAGAACCGCCATTTTGGAGCAGGTTGCTGGTTTATCGATAGTCCTCTTTCTATGTTCATACACGATCTACCTCACATTTAGTATCGGGAAAGACTCGCGGAATTTGACCGAATCTTTCAACTTGTGGATTTATGGTGCAGTCAGCGAGGGCACTGCTGGAAGCAGGATTCGTTTGGAGTTAAGGTATTGTCCCATACGCTATAGGCTTTATAATCAAGTACAGAGGCTTAACACGCACTCACTTCTAATAGCGTCTTTGTTTTGTTTAGAGATCTCTCCCGGGAGGGAGCTTTTTGAATCAGGAACAGTCCACGTGGATGTTTTACCTGTCGAGTTACACGGGTAAGATGGGAATGGATTTCCCGATGTTGAGATTTTGCCATTTGTTAGATAACAATAGTTGTTACACCGGAGACTTTGGTTATTTTTTAGAGAGACGGACCACACGACATCTTGACATGGAATACCATACAATTTAGCAGATTCCATTTGAATTCAACAGACATGGTAGGCACATTATTTTACAGTTATTAGATAATGGGGTTCACCACAGTGCAGTTTTTACAACCAGGTCTGTTTGTTTCTTACAGCATTCTTGCAGTAATTTTTTCGCGTCTAAACTGTGGAGGTACTTGTCATGATACAGCTTTTAGAGCACATTAACAACTCTTGAACCCAACACCTATACTTAATATTCACTATGGTTTGGAACTCTTTCACTTCACATTCATACCAGATGTGTGAATCACGGCATGGTTGATTTTCAGTTTTCAACTTTTTCTTGGTTCTTGGACCCTTTTGGCTTTTCTAGATTTTACACCGATACCTTGAGATTATGAGAAAATGCAAACCCTAGGAAGTCATTAACGTAGGAAATGTATCAATACTTTTGTTGTAGATTCATGAACTGAACCAGCCCAGAGAACGTGAACATAGAAGCCTAATTATAACCCCTGAAGAAGGGTTCTGTTGAACCCGAAATGCATTGGGTTGTTTTGATTTTGTTTTGATTTGATTGATATTTTTCTCTTGCAATGTATTGACTTGATTTTTTGATTTTATATGTAACGTATGTTTCATGCAGATACATTCAGTTATTATGGCTTAAGAAGTGATGTGAAAAATTGCAAATAAATATGTAAAACACTTTATGTTTAAATATTTGAAAACGTGGGTGAAAACGCTTTACTTATAACTTTTGAGGCAGGATTGCCAGTAAGCTGTGCGTTGTATAGTTCTTGGTCTCAAGGACTCCATTCAACATTGTATCTAGGGATTGTGGTACCCTTTTCCCCATACTTCGCACGCATATATTTTGATAACTTAATTATAATTTCGAGTACATTGGTTACTTTTGGTGTGCAGAACCACCCACATTTGAAGGTACACACTGAGGCAACTCTAGTCTAAGAGGGAGTTTTGGGTGTAGCTACCCTCGCTGTCTGGCTCAGTAACCTGGAGCGATACAGACAAAAGACGAATATCAATGGGATTAGGGTAGAATCCCTGAGGGACACTGGTGCCAGCATCGCCATGGTGGCTGAGCCAATGGTGTCCCCAAACCAAAATCTCCTTGAACAGAATTATATAGTCCTCAACACTGATAATGAAGCTAAGGAACATCCAATGGCCTTAAACTGTACAGTGTTTGCTTGGAAATGTTCTGGAGTACTCGGCATGGGCTGAGGTAAGGCGTACAATCCATGCAGCAATGCTAGGAATACCAGAATAGGTGTGTGTAAAAAAAGAGAACAAAGGAAAACCCAAGGTGAAAAAGAAATGTGGGAGCCTGAAATCATGGACCGACCTTCCAAGAGAAAGGGCAGGAGGTCTAGGAACCCAGCTTCAAAATGGACACCAGACCAGGTACCCTCTCCCTAGTGAGAAGACTTGTCAGCCCGAGAGGGAACTGAGCCTCATGAGCTAGGGCCTTACACTGAAGAGCTCTTAGGTCGAAGGAGACTCTCTAGGGCAGATATGTGCCAGTGGCAGAGAACCAGCCCTGCTCTTGAAAGTCTGAGGCAGCACGCTGCTGATCAGGAAAATGGGAAGTGTCAGTGGTTCCCCATAGGACCTATTAGGAGGAGGAACTCCTATAAACAGAGACCGCAAACCTGGTTTCACTAGGAGAGTGGTAGTGTCTCAGCAGTTTAGAGAATTCCTCCTCACATTGGCCCATGATATTCACCTAGCTGGGCATCTTGACCAGACAAAAACCTGGAATAAGGTAGTCAACCATTTCTATTGGCCAGGAATGTCCCAAAAAGGGATGGAGTTTTGCAACTCCTGTGCCATCTGTCAGGCCAGTGGCAAGACAGATAGCCACCTGAAGGTTGCCTTACATCTACTTCCAGTGGTTGGATTGCCCTTTGAAAGTGAAGTGATTTACATTGTTGGTCCCCTTGACCCTCCAAACACATCAGGGAATACATTTAATCTGGTGGTGGTGGATCATGCCACTAGGTACCTTGAGACAATTTGTCTAAGGAACACCAATGCACCTGCAGTGGCCAAGACCCTCCTTGGTATTTTTTACTATGGTTGGCTTTCCTAAGGAGGTGTTATCAGACAAAGCTACAAACCTTATGTCTGCATTCTCAAGACACATGTGTGTTGTGTGTGTGGTGATCTATAGGTTCACTATACCATACCACTTGCAAACAAATTGGCTTGTTGAAAGATTTAACAAGACCCTAAAAGGCATGATTGGTGAACTCCCTGAAATACACAGGAGATAGGATGTTTCACTACCTTACCTGCTTTTTGCTTACACAGAAGAGCCACAAAGGGGAGCAGGGTTTTCCCCCGTTTAACTTTTGTTTGGACATCTTGTAAGAGCGCTCCTCTGTCTTGTCAAGGAAGGCTAGGAGATACTCCTCCAGGAACCACAACAAGACATTGTGGATTATGTACATGACCTTCATTCAAGTATTGCTGAACACATGAAAAAAGAACCAAAAACCTTGAGGCCAGCCAAGAGCTCCAGCAGCTCTGGTATGATCAAAAGGCTGCTGGGTGGAATTCCAATCAGGACAGAACATATGGGTTTTGAATCCTGCGGCACATAGGGCACTTCAGGACAAATGACCTAGGCCCTACCCTATCTTTGAAAGAAAATGAGAGGTCACCTTTTTAGTTGACCTTGGCAGATGTAGAAACCCCAAGTAGGCAATACATGTAAATTGCTTTAAACCCTACAATGACAGGGCTGATGTGGCCATGCTTATGATTAAGGATGAGGAACAGGAGGCAAAGAGAGAGCCACTCCCCGATCTCCTTTCCTTCAACCCTAAGATGAGTAAGTAGATGGAGTCTTTTAAGACACCTTCACTGCCCAAGAGCAGACTAATTGCAGGCAAGTCTTAAATCAGTTTACTGAGCTCTTTTCTTTGACCCCCTGGTCAGACTTACTGGTGTACACATGATGTGAGCACTGGCGACAGCCTACCTGTCAAAAGCTAAATATACAGGCAGTCTGATCATGTCAAAGAAAACATCAAAGCTGAGGTAAGCAAGATGCTGCATTTTGGTATCATTGAACCCTCAGAGAGCCCTTGGGCCACCTCAGTTGTTTTAGCCCCCAAGCCTCATTCCCATGGTGGAAAGAAAGAAATTAGGTTTCGTGTCGACAACAGGGGGCTCAATGCAGTCACAAAAACAGTTGCACATACAATTCCAAGAGATGATAAGCTGATTTATATGTTGGGGGCAGCCACACAGCTGAGAGGATTTGATCTCATATAATTGTACTGGCAGATAGGTCTAATGCCGAGGCAAAAAAAAAAATCCACAAATTGTTTAGGTGGTCCACATCCCTACAGGGAATGGACTTTACAGATCTGGGACTGACCATGCCAATGCAGATGCCCATGCCAGGTTTTTCAATAAGACTATGAAGACTCTCGAGGGAAAGGTTAGTCTCATCCTCTTTCATATGTGGGGAGTGGTATGTAGGAAAGTGCCTATTTTTGAATGGTTAGCCCCTACTTTTTGCCTGATGTGATTTCGAACTGTGAGTGCTCTGGGTCCTTCCTAACCAGGTTACCAGTGCCAGATCTATTTCTCCAGCCACTGTACCATGATTGGCACCACTTTAGTTACCCCTGTAAAACCCTTGTAAATAGTACACCTGGTTCCTACGGCATGGGTACTGAAGAGTGTCCTCTGGGGCTGCAGGACTGGTGTGGCACCCTAGGGACCCCTCACCAAGGCTATGCACTCTGACACTGTGTGTCTTACTGCAGAGAAAATTGAAGCACTGACATGGGGCATAGCCCTCTGTGCCATGCCACCCATACTCTGCATAAGATATAGATAAGTCATCCTTTCTGAAGGCCTATAGCCATAAGGCATGTGGCACCTATGTGAGGGCATATATGCATGAGCAGATATGCCCCTACAATGTCCAGTCTATTTTGGGATGTTGTAAGTGAACAGGCAAGCCATAAAGAGTACATGGGCTGGATATTTGTCAACATGTGTTTCCTTGCACCTTGATGGCTACTTGCGTTTCAACTGGATGCTCCCGCACTTCTCCTGCTGGAACTTTGGACCTGGTCCTGGCATTAACCTAAAATGAGAAGGTGAACTTTGTGAAAGTATTGCCTGATTTTCTATGCATTTTTCTACTTTTCCCAATTGTTTTCAATGGTGCGTAATTGATATATTTTCCGAACTTTGAAAAAACATAACTCTTAGAGTTCTTACCTTAGAACTGTTTTCTTTGTCTTGAAAATTACATAAACATCAACTTTATTTTAATAAATTTGTCTCGGAATAATTCTTGAGTGTGTGTCTCATTTGTTGCCTTTATGAGTAGAACATGTGCTTAGCACTAACCTCTGATAAGCCTAACTGCTTGTCTACTTTTACATCTGCTTACCTTTTGGGGATTCACAGGACTCTTTGCACAGTGTACTTCTTTTTAGTACACTATATAGAGAGCCATCTTCCTACAAGCTAGGAATAGTAGCCTGGATATTTTTCTGTTCTGATGCCACGGGTACAGGGGTTTTCTTGAAGGTCGTAGGCTCAATGTGTTTCTCAGTGGGAAAGTCTCTGTAATGGTTTTGCATTGGTGTTTTGACCTGACTCTGAGTCTTGCGCCATTGCAATGCTGCTGACGTGGATGATACTACTGCACTGCTGCAAACAGGGCTGATTTGCATAACAAAAATGTCACCCTCTTCTTCACCTTCGACCGTGATCGGATCAGATTCCCTTCTCTCACCACCTTCACCAATACCACTTGCAATTTTTGGGCCGCCAAGGTGCGCCTCCCAGCAGATTCCATCATATTTTCTCAAGTGGGTTGTTTGGCCATTCCTTAGAGCAGGTTGAGATGATGTAGCCTCAGTCTCCACTGGTGCAGGCCTCGTCATCATCCTCTTCTTCTTCTTCATCCATAACGCCAAGCATTTCAGGCACTCTTTTTTTCACTAGCCTCTCCTGGCGTGTCTCAGACTGAGGCGTCATCCAAGTGGAGTCTTGATCATCAGAAGGGGTGCTTGGAGAAGATGGTGGGGTACCCCTCCTTTTTCTTGCTGGAAATCTGGAAGACAATGGAACTTCTGAAAGAGGTGCTTCTAGCACTTACTCAGCATGAAGCTCAATATCCGTAAGTGCTCTTACTAGTGAAATACTATAGCTGGCTGCGGCTGTTGTTGTCCACTAAGTCCGCTAAGTTTCTGGTAGCGATTCGGTATACTCTGTGAAAGAGATAACTCCAATTCAACATCACTGCTTGTTGGCATTGCTGTGGTTAGAGTGAATGCCCCTGTACCAGACATGGGCTTGGGACTAGAATGGGGTGGGGCTGCTGATGCAGAAGTGCTGCTACCAGCTAGTCCCCCAGAGGCTGCTGAGGTAGCAACACGATTTTACCCAAAAAAGGTCTGGGGCGACATACTAGTGGTGGCAAGCTTCTTCTTATCACTTGCCACTTTCTGGTAGCACTCTTCTTGAGGCCACCTTGAAGCTGTCAATTGGCAGTGACACTTAGCTTCGCAAGCTTAAGAGATATCCGTGTTGTGTGGTCATGCTTCATGTCATGCACAAGCCTTCTGTCTGGCAGTACTGTGGGCATTGTCTCTTCTCTTGTGCACCTAAAACCATCAGTAAAACGTGGCATTGTTGCAGTTGAATTAGCAGTACAAAAAACATCCTTAAATGTGGTTACTTAAGTTATAATTAACAATAGAGTGTATCCATTTGTAAAACCTCACCAACATAAACGTTCATGTAGACTCAGGAAGGATAAGAAAGAACAACAACATACAGATGTAATTGTTTGCTTTATGTGCATCAAGTTGGGATACGGCACTAAGGGAGGTGCAGGTGACAATGGAATAATCCTTTCAAAATAAATGCTATTGTGCAGCTGTGTACCTATGGCAGACACTGGGTTGATGGATGTTAGGAAAATGGGAAAAATAAAATTAATTCATATATATATATATAACTCTTTCTTCCATTTTTTAGCGGCCAGCCCGGTCGCGGGTTTGCACTACCGCGGAAAAACTGCGGGTCCACAGCTACCTTATTTGGGCAGCTTACTGTGGTACGGGAGGTGCCTTTTACTTGCGGTGTGCTTGCGGGGACATTGGCAATCCTTTTAATACTTTTTTGCATGTGAATGGCGGCGGCGACCCACTTGGGTTCTACTAAACCACCAGTCCCAGAAAGCATTGCTTCAGGTGTTACACCTGTGTATAATTACTGTGGGTATTTACTGGTGCTTGCAGCTTGCCGTCATGTCACATGGTCTGCCACTGAAGAGGGCGTTGGCCCGAAACGCGTCTGGCAGGAAAAGGACTCTGTTCGCGGCTCGCGCCCTTGCGTTGGCATTAATTCCTACCTGTAAGTGCATCCCACCCAGGGGCAACTCTTTCTTCTATATATATATATATATATATATATATATATATATATATATATATATATATATATATATATATATATATATTCACTGAAAAAACCATGGGTTATAGACCATATATAGTTAGGAATTAGCATTTACAAAACCTTATTTTACTCACACAAAACCATTGAAATTCCATATGTAGTTAGTTGCACTAACTATATATCGCGCACCCGCAATCCACTGCTGATGATGTCACATATTACATCATTCATGACATGGTCAGTGACATCACTGATGACATCACTGATGACATCTCAAATGACATCACTGATGACATCTCAAATGACATCACTGATGACATCTCAAATGACATCACTGATAACATCTCAAATGACATCACTGATGACATCTCAAATGACATCACTGATGACATCACTGATGACATCTCATTTGACATCAATGACCCCATCACTGATGATATCATTCATGTGACAATACAATGCATCTCCTCACACTTTAATATAACCTCTGTTACACCCAGTGTTAAATACAGAGTATAATTTTTGAAACCATTGACACACCAATACTAGTTACTACATACGCACTCAGTGATTCCTATGTTTACACACACATTCACTCATTTACCCATACAATCATTCATACATACAATCACTCATCTTTACAACACTATCATATGCACTCATACACCTATACAGACACTCACACTCTGCCACTCATCCATGGAGTTACTCACACACCTAGTCAGTCCTGAAAAGAATCAATCACACTTCCATTTTCTCATCTATACAGTTAAACACAGAACACCTTACATTTTTGAAACATATACTAACACATAGTTACTCTCTTATAGAATCACTGATACAAGTACACATTGATCTGCACAGAGTCACACACCTCCCAGCCAGCCATACACACACTCAGTCTCCCATACAAATACTTGTGCAACCAATCAATAACCCATATAGCTACTTATATAGCTACTGATCAACACATGCAGCAGCTTGCACAACAACAGACATACTGATGCACACTTTTAGACAGTTTAGTCACTAACCCGTGCATTCAGTAAGACGCATTTAATCACTCACTCATACAGTCAATCACGCACCTACTAAAACCTTCATTCAGACACTTATACATCCACTCATTCTTCAATATGTAAAACATATTTAAACTTTACAGAAACACATAATCACTGGATGTTGTCATCAGTGATGTCATCAGTGATGTCACTGACCATGTCATGAATGATGTAATATGTGACATCATCAGCAGTGGATTGCGGGTGCGCGATATATAGTTAGTGCAACTAACTATATATGGAATTTCAATGGTTTTGTGTGAGTAAAATAAGGTTTTTTAAATGCTAATTCCTAACTATATATGGTCTATAACCTATGTTTTTTTCAGTGAATTTTCAAGGTTTTGTAAATGCTAATTCCTAACTATATATGGTCTATAACCTATGGTTTTTTCAGTGAATTTCATTGGTTTTTTAACAGCTAATATCTGTAGCTGTAAAATGTATTCTTCTTTAAATCCAAAAATATATTTTATATGTTTATTAATAACTTTTTTTTAAAATATTTTTTTTTCTTCGTTCCCGCTTCGCGAATCGGGAAGCTTCCCGTTAGCTGACCTTGATGCCGCGAAATAGACCGCGAGCCGGTAAACGTTTCTTTACCGCAACTGCCGCGTTAGAAAACAACATCGTGACGCCTCCCGTCCGCATGACGTTTCGCGTTGTCGCGTGATACGTCATATGACGTGCTACGTTAGCGAACTCGTACGCTTACCGAGTCGCAAAGCACAGGTTTCTGGAAGCAAACCGGGAGGCCCTGCAAAGCGCGTAACGTAAACACAGCAGGTCATGTGACTTGGTAATAACACTTTTCATTGGTTCATTTCACTTTCGGTTTCCTAATGATGTAAGACTAGGTCATATGATCTAAAATGAACACTTTTCATTGGTTGAGAACTATTTTTTTTCCCAAATGGTGAAAATCCCTCCTTCTTTCCTCACTCTGACTTTCATCATTGTGAGAGAAAGACCCTTTGTTACCAGTGAGCAATGGCTTCTTTACTAGCTTCAGCTGGTGCTTCCCCACCACCTCCACCACATCCAAGGAAGAGTGGACCACCTGCTAAAGTTATAATTCAGCAAGAAGAGGAAGAAGAGGAACAGGACGACCTAGATAATCTCCCTATTATGGCCAGAAGATCTGTTGTACCGGAAGTAACGGGACCAGAGGGCAGGGAGATGGTGCCAAATATACAAACGAGATTTCGTGAAGTAAAACAAGTCTGCGTACATTGCAGTGGATTCATTTGCTACGGAGAAAGTAGCATCACTCTGATCAACAGAGCTATTGACAATCATGCTCATGTTTCTCCGAAACTCCCCAAACAATAAATTCTTTTTTTTTGTTTTCTTGCTCCTGTTGAGCCCTTTACAATGAATCGTTTTCGTTGCCCCCTCCGAAAAAAAAACAAAAAAAATATAAAACTGTTCAGAAAAATTCAAAAAAAGTAAAAAAATGTTCAGAAAAATAATAAAAAAAATATAAAACAACAAAAACAATTTAAAAAAAAGTTCTTTTCAGAACTACCTCCCCGTTATTACAAAATTGGTACAATATTTGCAACTGTGCCAACCTCTATTTCTCTTAGTTCGCTTCCCAGTTCGCTCCCCGGTACGCGAACCGGAAGCGAACCAAAACATTTTTTTTATAAAAAAGAACAGTAAGTATAAGGGAAGGAAACAGACAGTTATGTTAAAAGAAAGACAGCTATAGGGGAGTAAACTAGAGATACTATTACCCGTAATCCACTGCTGATGATGTCACATATTACATCATTCATGACATGCTCAGTGACATCATCAGCAGAGGATTGCGGGTAACAGTATCCCTAGTTTATTCCCTATAGCTGTGTTTCTTTTAACATAACTGTCTGTTTCCTTCCCTTATACTTACTGTTCTTTTAAAAAATTTTTTTTTAGATCAGTCAGAAACAGTGAAAGTAATGAAATATAAAAGACTACGTAGAATATGAGCACTGTATGCAACAACTTTGACACTTACAGAAGCCTCACCTTCTCCATGCCTCCTACACAGTTCTACATGTACATCATAAATGCAAACAGAACAGAATTAATTATACATGTTAAATGGTTTATTTTTGCTGTTCTCAGAATGTATCAAATTTCACTAAAAAGTGACTTGAAGGTATTCATCATATAACAGCGGGGAAAAAAAACACAATCAAAATGATTGTGTTTAAAAAACCCATACAACATTACAAATCAGAATTCAGAACTCCTTAAAGTTAACTTACTTTCCATGACGGCCAAGGATGTCCTATGAACAGCTTACACTCTGTTGTGCTGTTATTACTTTCAACCCGCCACTTTCTGAAAGAAAACCTCCATCGTTTTCAAAAACATGTTACATACAATAAATGACTTCTTGCTCTCTACCACAAGATTCCACAAGGCCAAATCTTGTCAGAGCCATGTATAACTCTTGGATTTCTTGTTAGCCAATCCCGTCTTTTCGCATTTCCGCAACTTTCAGAATTAAAATGTTGAAGATCATTTACACAATCCTGGACTAGTAATATCTTCCCCTTCTTGCTCAATCATGTTCTACATTTCCTATCACACTGATACTGCTTACTATGAAGCAGACTTACACTACCTTTATGACTAGTACAATTATTTAATTCTCTACATCACTTTTAATCACAAAGCAATGTAAAACAGTAGACAGCATTGCAGACTTACATTCCCTCTACTCCATGTTTTGATTCGCTGCTTCAATTAGCTTATAAAAAGAAATAGTTTTTCTGAACTCATTCAAAGTGCACGTATTTCTCAATAACGTCCAGTGTTATGGTAAAAAGTTATGTCTCTGTACTACACTTATCTTCAAGGCCAAATAGTGTAGGAGCCATGAGAACTTCTTGAAATTCCTCAGAGCACATCCCGAGATTCTTTCCCTAAAATTTTGGTTTTAAAAACACCAGGTAAGAGTTTTTAAGGTCATATGGCAATTTTTTTTTGAAAATTAAAACAGAATCATTGCAGAATGACCAGCCATTTCTACACTTTAAATAAGCTGTATAATGTCCTGATGTTATTGAAGGACCATCATGATATATAATTGCTACAGTTACAAAAGTCCTTCCTGATATTGACAACTGTGAAGCCACAAAATTTTTAATTAAAGTTGTCAATTTTGTTCCATCAGGCCTACATCGTTGCAACATTAAAATGACATACTGGCCATATGTTCGTATAAATAATGTGGACATCATTTCAGATTTACATTGCCTACACTCCATATTGTGATCAGCTGCTTTTACTAGCTTATTAAAAGAGACTGATTTACTGTCTGGCAAAGTTAAATATATAAATCTTTCTGAGTCTACACTAGTACTACTTGATACCCTACAGTTCTCGCAGTCATGCTGCCATTGATAAGAAAGCCCAAACAGATGATCTACATCTACACCTTCAGCATACAATACATCAAGCATATACATTAAAAACTCCTGACAATCTTGCTGACTATTTTGAGAGAATTGTGTTTGGCCTGAACATCTGTCTAACAGATTTCGAATTTCAGACACACTTTCTATGTTTGTTCTATCAGTGCTACATTTCTCTAACACAGAATTTAACAAACTGCAAAATCTTTGATCAGAATTGACCACAATCTCTTCTTTTACATTTTGTAGAGAAAACAAAACATTAACCACTACATTAGCATAGCAGTTGACACCAGAACTGTTTTCAAATTGAAAACCAACAACATCTTCAACAGAATCCTTTTTGTTTCTGCTTATAATTTCAGGTTCATCGACTTTTCGTCTTTTTGCTACAACCTCCCCAGTATTGGTCACATTTCTTCGTTTCCGGCCTACCACACGTTTCTCAAACAAAGGATACTGAGGCAAATGTGGCGCATACTCTCTTCTCAACCTATTGTATTCCTTAACACAATCTAGATCCGCACAAATGTTTGTGACATCACACTCAATCAAGTACAATCCCGATAAAGTCCTAACTCGTGACAATGCCACATATGCCATACCCTCCTTGAACACAGAACTGCCAATATTCACCAATGCACAGTCTACACTTAAACCTTGCGATTTATGGATTGTCACCGCATATGCCAAGCAAACAGGAAACTGCTTACGACGAACATATAAGTCTTTTACAAGCAAAAATCTAGCAGAACAACGAGCAATTAGTTGTACTTCCTCAATGCCATCAAATTTAATTTTTAAAAATTCAATTCCATCTCTATTTCTGTATTTCACAAAATCAACAACATTACCCATTGATCCATTTACCAGACCTCTTTCAACATGTAAATTCCTTTTTAAAATTATACGGCAGTTCAAGCACACATTCAGAGTCTTTTCAAAACCCGCAGTTTTAGATATACTCTTCTCTAATGAATCCAATTTTGTTTTCAGATTCTCAGACAAAATAATTGTTGATCCCATATGCTCTACTCTGTCAATAGCTTCCAATTTCACAATCTCTTGCTTTTCTAAATGCAACATTTTGTTGTTGAATTTCGCACATTCTGCAAGAGTTGGCATCAAACATATTCCAGATTTTTTCTCAGTAACTTTCTGAAAAATATTCTCAGGCACAACATCTTCGTCTGGATATAAATTTGTCAGTAATCGTGCATGTAAAGCTTCTTTCCCATGCTCGGTCACTTTTCCAATTCTAACATCTTGTAGAATAGTCTTGTAAACTTCATCCTTTGCCTGACGCATATTTTCATGCAGTTCAGCATAATTGAAGTTTAACCATATATTGACGTTGCCAATACTCCCTAAGCACTTCCTGGTATCTTCATGCGTGAGCATTTTGAACACAGGTTGCCCTTTCACTGGTGTCAGCTGCAGAAGATCTCCGAAAACAATGATGTGTTTGCCACCAAATAACACATCATACTCTGTTTTGAGAACTTCTTGCATTCTCAAATGCACAAAGGCAAGCATGACATTGGAAACCATGCTTACTTCGTCAATGATAAGAAGTTTCATTTTCCTCAAGACTCTTGAAACTTCAAAACAAGCATCTCCAGATAGCTTGTGATATTCTAATTTGTTGTCATGCTCCACTGGCAGCATCAGTAAACGATGTAAAGTAATCCCTTTAATGTTATGTGCTGCCAGTCCAGTTGGAGCGGTGACAACACAAGACAGCGATGACTCTGTCCTTTCCTGCAAATAACATGAAATTGCTTTAATAAGGAAACTTTTTCCAGTTCCCGCTTCTCCACTCACGTACAGTCGGACAGGCTTCAACGACGTACATGAGCACTCTTTCTTGTCATGACTTAATCCATGATCAATTTGCATGGTAAGTTCGTCATATATTTTCCTCTGCTCAACGTTGAGTTGTCTTTCCAACTCTTCTAAGTTAACCGCATCCTCCTGAGCATGTGCCATGGCTCTTTCCACTTCATTCATAGCAGTGGCAGCTTCATTTTCGATAAGAGGTCCTCCTAGTGGATCCTGACTCAATGAAGCAGAACTCTGACTGTCCTGAGAACTGTCTCTGGCAATCTCGGCTGCAATCGTTGCTTCCTGCTCAATTTCCACATTCAACATTTCTACATATTTGGGAAAAGCAGGACATTCTATGGTCTCCTTGGCAGCATTGAATGAGTCTTCGTAACAAAGGAAATCTCCAAGCAGTTCCTCTTCTGCACGCCAAGGCTTAAAAAGTTGCAAAAGTGCTAAACAGAAAAACTCCTTTTTTTCAGGAGATTCGCCACTCAATTTTCGATGGTTTATCAAGTGGCATTTTCTTTGCTTGACCAGACATCCCTCACTTCCTATTACAGCATACACTCCTTTCTCAGTATCTTCTTTGATGTTCCTCTTGAATATGTAATTTTGCAGAACCTCATACAGACAAACATTCTCGAGGTGACTGCTTCGATTTGGATAATATGTATCCAACATGTTGCTCTTCAAAATGTCGGTACTGTTTGGCTCCTTTTCCGCCAAATACTCAATTTCCCGCACAGGTTTCAGAACTCGATTACGCATTGCAGCAAGACCAACACTCGCCCAAACGATACTCCTGGACTTGGCATAGAGACTTGCTGAAGACAACCGGTCAGAACATTCGTAAGCTCCGATTTCTCGATGCGACAACATCTTCAGACTGAAACTGTACAACTTCTTGCTGAGGCTCTTTTCATGGGAAATGTCCTCCCACATATCCTTCAATTCTGTCTTCTCTTTTTTGGTGATGTAAGATGTCACATACCGAGCCACAGCCATACAGTTATCAGCCACAAACTGTATATCCATGTTAGCATTCCACATGGACAAAATCACCGGGTTGTAGTCGTTGATGTACTTAGACTCTTCGTTCCTCTTCAAATTGTATGTGTTTTTAGGTGATTTCTTCATCACATTATGTCGCAGCGAAGACATCAAACTGTTCACTCTTCCTTTAGAAATCACCGATCGTGGAAAGCCGAAACGACATTTGGTGTAGAACTTGTCTTTGTTCCGGAATTTACGACGACAGTACTTTCCACATCGATGGCTTTGGAAACGTAGAACTTTTTCTCTTAGGCTTTTTTTCTCCTTTGCGTTTGGAACAGCACACGTAGAATTCTGTTCTATGAAACTCATCACTGAGTCGTCTGCATCCGTTCCAAATTTAGGTGCATCCTTGATCCACAGCAACATATGTATATGAGGAGCACCTCTTGCTTGGTACTCCTTCCTCCAGAAGAAATCCAACACCTCTCCAAGAGGTGGATTCTTCTTATTCATGATGAAAGACATCATACCTTCAAATCTATGATTGAAGTACCTACATACATTGACTGGATCCAAAGAGCACAGTTCTCCGGGTGTCTTGAATTCGATGTTTTCTACGTTAGCATTTGCCTCTCGTAGAAATTCAAGTAAGTCTTCCCAGCCATACTCAGCACAGCTCAAAGTGAGGAACCATGTGGGAGTTCCTAAGTTCCTCAGCATACATTTTAAATCACCATGACGACGGTACCAGTACTCATTAGTACCACGCTGACACGCCATGAGATTAATCAGATGAGAATCCAAAATACTGTCTTGGACATTGACTTTATCCATAAAGTCACTTGCCGAGATGTTTTGCATGTGTATACCACTTTTCAAGATGTGGTTCACTGCATATGACAGTCCAGACAGATCGCTTTCAAACAGGAGATGAAACAAATAAGGAATGCATTGTCGAAACCTAGGATCTCCTGCATACAATCGCAAAGTCCGGTATTCAGAAGCAGGAATTTGATGAGGTCGCTCATCATATCTTCCTCCCTGACCTGTTGGAAAAAGCTGTGGGAAACACCGAGCTTCCAAACTTTCCTCCCAAACACTAATGGGACTCCCTTTCGCTTGTTTCATTTGAAACAACTCAATAGCATTCCCCATGACTTCCTTGGAATGCAAAGGATGAACACTATAATGTTCATATATTTCTTCACTAGTACAGGGTTCTACTTTCTCAATTTGACCAGCACACAAATCGCTATCCTCTTCCTCACTTACTTCCTCTTCTGCAACATATACATTTTTATAGTATTTATTATATTTTTTCAAATACAATGTTGCCCTTTTGACTTTCCTAACATCTACTAAATCTTGCCATATTTTCTTATTCTTTGTCGGAACCCCATTAACTAAGATAACAAGAGGTTCCTCTTCCACTTTTTCTACTCCAATTGTGTTAATGTTTTTCTTCAAATCTAGAGGCAAATAAACAACTCTTCCCTTTAATCCTCTCTGTAAATCTGATGGAGGCAATTTCCCTGTCTTTGGCTCCATTCTTACAATAGCCTGAAAGGGATGGATACTTTGAATCAAAATAGATTCATAAGTATTTAAATCCTTCAATTCAGAAGGAATCTCAACCAATTCCAGATTATTATGAACTGCTCTAGCAGGCATCTGGTTTTGATTTAATTTGTTACAACAATAAGTACACACACGTTGATCCAATCCCAAATCAACACAATTTTCTACCATCAAGTATGTTGTAAAATCCTTCCATTCACTATTATTTTCCCTTTCACTTTTTCCATATAAATCCACTAACTTAGTCTGATTCTTATAATAAGTGCGTCGACAACACACACAAGTGAAATTTGGCCTCTCACTTGATTTCACCTCAAACGTCGCAATTTCCCTCTGGAAATTATCTGTACTGGAAACCTGTACACTATCTTCCACATTACTCTCTTCTTCTTGGTCAATTTCAACATTCTCCTCTTTACTTCCAAAGTAACAAAACTCAATTTCTTCACATATATTCTTCACATCTATTTCAGAACCATGCAAAAGAGCAGCGCATAATTGTTTAAGCATAATTGCTGGACTCTTAGCATAATACAACATTCTAACTAATTTCCTCACTTTATTATGATGCACTGCTAGCATCCTGAAATGATGAAAAACACTCTGGCATACTCTCCTGGAAAGACAAGCCAGTGAATGACCATGCAAACCTATCACTTCTCTCACTCTGCAAGGATCTAATTCTTGCAACAACTTCATTTTCTGCTTCAAACTTTTCTTACTAAATGACCGTATAAAATCACAAAGCAAATTGATGGAATCCTGTCGTACACTGCAAATACTACTACACTTCCAGGTGTACACAGGACCCTTAGGACGTCTCCCTAAAACCTCATTACCTAACACCTCTTCTATCTCTGTTCTCACAAGTTTTTCTTTTTCAACTGGACAACCATCTTTCACTTCATAAGCTCGACCACTGGTGTCAACTGCATGCACCAAATCATTATCCTGGAAATAACTCTCCTCATTAAAAAATGCCTCAGAGCTTGAACTATGCATCCATTCTCCAGAAAAAACTTCACAAAAATTACTACGATTAACTATTCTCTTCCATCTACTATTTCTTTTGAAATCATAAATTACCTTGTTTACCTTCCTAATTCTATTGATTGTCAAAATAAATAACTTACGTTTAATTTCAAATGCCTGATCAATAACTTTCTCAACTATTTTTTTTCTCTTATAAAAAACCACTTTCTGCTGACCTTTCTTAATATTTTTTTAACAAATTCCCAATTATCCTGTTGCGGAACATTCGTTTACGAATATCCCTAAACTGTTGTTTCCTTCTACTTTCATGCATAGAGTTATCTCTTACTCTAGCAGTAACATTTCTCATTGGCCTTTCCTTACCATTTGAATTCTTTCTCCTTTTCTGGACTGAAACATTTTCTGTAGTAATATTTTTTTTACTACACATATTTCTTATGACTGTTTTTCGACTCTTACCCGGTGCTTTCTTGGTGACTTGACAGATCTTTTTGTTAGAGGACTGCTGCATTATTCCATGGTCCTGCTGTCTTTGACGTTTTGCAGCCTTTCTTACTCTTTCTTTGCTAGGCATCCTAAAATATTGAAATAATCTGCAGTTGAATCTGTGGTAAAATATAATAAAAAATGTTATTAACCACTATTACCCAACAGTAAATTAATAACAGTCATCAAAAACTTAACACACTACTTAAGTATATAATATACTGAAGCCTATCTCCAATTTTTCACTGAACAGGACTCATCTCTTCTTAACCTTGGATAAACCTCACCTACTCTGTGTCCCCTGCACATAATTAAATGTAAAGGGGCAGATTTATATTAACTAGCACATCCCCAGGGATGCACCAGTTAACGTGCACCGCTGCTCTGCCACCCACGGTGTGCCGCATTTACAATCAGATAGGACAAAGCTACATCAAAACCCTGCGCCTGCTTGAAGCAGGCATAGATCTTGACGCAGGTAGGCTGAAAGCTAAAGCAACAACTAAGTGTCGTGTGCAGAAGTTACAAAAAAGAAAAATGGCGTTTAAACCAGTAATGAGACCATGCTAACGTAATACAGAGTAAAAATATCCAGGATCTACATCAGTTTGGGGTTCACGAACCTGGCAGGTACAAGGCACTGAGGCTTTCCACCGTGCATGTCTCATCCCAAAACATATGTTGTTTGTGAATGAAACAATTTCCCAGACCAAATGCTTTGGATTGGCTACTTCTAAAAAATTAAACACCCCTACTATCCCGGAGTTAGAGGAATATGATGGTTGGAGTAATTTTACTCGTTGTCTATTAAAGATTTACAGGCCCTACTCCGTAATTCTTCCTTTAACATTTCCAGTATAAATCCAAAAGGTTGACTGCTTTGGCAACGTGCCTTATCCACGGTTTAATAACGCTGCCTTTTGCTTTATATAAGTTTTCAAATTGTATGAAATATATACCAATAGGTCGTTATTAACCTTTAGGTAGTGGTTTTCTTCATGAAGTCTGGTCGCTTCCATACACATACAGATTTTCAAAGATGATCAAGAACTTTATCTGAATGGAGAGGAATGCACTGAGACGCCAGATCATTCACTAATGTGTAGGCACATACAGTTACACGGTTCATGCAACAAACACCGACCAAATATGGCTTGCGTGTTGCAAGGCACACCAGTTCCTGCTATCATCCCCACGTTCAAGTTCTGGGAAAATGGTAGTTATTTGATGCTCAATAATGAAGATTGTTCTGGGTTAATTAAAAGTATTCATTTTATCGTAACAGTAAATGAACGGGTTATTTGCTGCAGAAATGTTCTATTTCCTCCCACACATGAACATAGGGAGTTTTCAATCTGGCCACAAATACCAACCTTGGCAGCACATTTCAAAGGCATGGCAAGAATAAGAGCTATTTTGTCTCAGAGAGAGGTGGCCTTGAGTTCGGCCCGTGAAACTTTCGTGCTTCACACAGCGAACACCCGTACAGAGGTGCAGACCCTTTTAAATACAGATTCGCCTTTCCATTTCAGCAAGATGGTTCGGACTATCTCTAACGCGTCCTCCACAAAGGGCCTGGCGCACTTTTTAAAAGTTGTTACCAGTGGTCTCGTGACTTCATTTGAGAAAATCTTTGGAGTCATCCCTGCTTTCTTACATTCTATTTTTTCCACTCTGCTTCGTGGATTCCCATTTTTACTTGCATTACCAGCGGACGCTCCTGTGCTTTTTTACATTTTTAAATATGGATGTCCCTCCTGTGCAAGCTCCCGCCCTGCAGCTGCTGACACTGTTCCGCAATCGCATGCTAGAATATTATGGCACAATGCCGTTGGCGATATTAAGCACGGCATATGGATTATCTTTTCTATGCTGATGTGATTCCTTCAAATCTAAGACACTAAAGTATCGGCACGCCCTAAACCAACACAAAGAGACCTTCTTAGCAAATAATATATTATGTGTATTAGGGAGGGTGAGATATAAGCAGCCGCGGGCCGTGGAGGGAGTTACGGTGGGGCAGGGATGCGGGGAGGGGGAGGGGCAGGGTGGAGCCCTCTCCACCCTGCCCCTCCCCCTCCCCGCCTCCCTGCCCACCGTAACGCCCTCCACGGCCCGCGGCTACTTATAAGTGTTGCTAACTCTTATTCATTTACAGCATGTTAACATACTGTCACCATTCGCTTTTTATGTACTATTGACTATGCTGGTAATTTTGCTACTGATAATATGTGTACTTGTATAATCTAAGATACTACGCCTGAGAAGACGGCATTAGTAAATAAACATTTCAAATACACATGTGTTCTTCTTAACTCCATGTTCTCGTTTCTAAGAAATATATAACGACCGACTGTTCATGAGTTCCACGTATCCTGAGGTACTATAAGTTCATATTCTGGATTGTCTAAACATTGAGAGTTTGTTATATCCAATGTGACACTGTACCTAGCTTGCTAAGGGGTTTTGATTACTAAGGTGAGTTTTGGGACACCCTAATTCGCCGAGGTTCCAATCCTCTGTCCACAGTTCTGTGTCAGAACAGAAACCCTGCGACAGGGGCACCCCTCAACCTTACTGGAGCTTCATCACACTTGCGATACAACTCCAGCAATGCGCCAACTTTACGGCACAAATACGTCACGCATCTGTGCTGTTTTTGCCCCATGATGCGCCGCATTTTAAATGCAGCACACCATGGGTGACGGAACAGCGGCACAGAATGACTAACACATCCCTGGTGATGCGCCAGTCATCATAAATCTATCCCTATGCTTCTTATCTTGTTAGAGATAAACCGCCATATGTATCATCAAAGTTTTTTGCATTTCCTAAATAGCGAACTTTAAGGAATAAATAGCGATTCTTTACCATTCCTAGTTTGCGATGACCTATTTGCTAATTACAAATTACCCATTCATTTCCATGCAGCAGGAGGCCCATAGGAATGAAGGTGCAATTTCCGATTAGCAATTACCTCATCGCAAATTACGAATTTTTCCGACGGTGCAGGGGTGTCTCAAGAACACCCTGCTGCACCCCTGAAAAAGAAATTTGGGGTCATATGGCGCACATAAATTTTGAAAACATTCCTTTACCTCAAAAACGATTTTCAACTCATAATTTGAAAACACTGCACATGGGGAAATGACTTAAAATGTCCTTAAGACACATAAAAGCATTTTTTGATTGCCTTTGCAGCATGTTTCAGTCACCTTTAACATGCCTATGTAACGGAAACATTCAAAATCTAAATTTGCCATGCACAGGTGGGAGCATATTTACAAGCAATTTGCTCCACAGACAAACTTCTTACATTGAAATGGGAAAAATAACATCAGAGACTCTCAATTACCTTATAAAGAAGCAGACACCATTATGTCCTTCTCATCAATATTAAAACCATTGCTTTTTCTCAAAAACGATTTACAAGTCATAATTTGAAAACACTCCACAGCTCCTATGCACATAAAAGCCCTGTCAGTACTAATACTTCACATTTTCTCCAATTACAATTTCTCAAAGAAACAAAATCTATTTGTGAAACACTTGAGACAAAGCAACATTTGAAAAACACAACTTTCTTCATAATTTTCTCCTTAAAGCACACTATTTTCTATCTAAATTAAAGAAATCTTTTCTCACCTTAGCAAATACTTTGAGTTTCAAAACAGTCTCAGAAACACACCAATTTGTCTTCAGCAGAGCAAAAGGTATGCACTCCAGAGTCTGCAGCTATCAAAAGCACAGAAATGCTGTAATTCCTCACACATATCTCTCATGTCACCCAATCAAAACTCTTCCCTCACTTTTTTTCAAAGCAAAACCCTTCCCCCCTCTGCCCCCTCTCTGCTTTTTCTGCATAGCAACCACCTCTTGCAAGACCTCTCACACAACAATGTTGCAATTGAACTCTGAACTCTCAGTGCACCTGCATATCCAGAGCATTCTTTCATTTAATGATTTTTTCTTCGCCACTCAAAATACATCTTTCAACGAACTCATCCATGCACACTAACTTTCTGTTTTCAGCAATCAAAATCCACCAATCACTCTTACTGCTTCATTAACACAGAAACTCCTCAGTTTTTTTCATTTTACACTCTCATTTTTTCAACTGCCATTTCATTGCCACACTTCATCTGACTGCAGCAGAACCTTCTCTCACCATGTTTTCTGTCTGGATTGTTGGACATAGTTACATATATTGGGCTCAAAGGTACGCTGAAAACAGGAATTTACCTAACCTCAATTTACAAGATGTGGAAATTAAGTGGTTTGGCCACAGAGGATTAAAATGTCACCAATTGATACCATTGGTGAAAACCTTTATGCATTTGCCAAAACCTGACCTGTTAATTGTGCACTGTGGAGGTAATGATTTGGGCACTTTGACTGGGGTAGGTCTGGAAATGCTTTTAAAGGACACCTTTGAGCAATTGATGGCACTTTTTCCTCAGACTGCCTTGGTATATTCAAATATATGCCAAAGACAGAAATGGAGGTGGTCGAACCAATTTTGTCCACAAATTGAGAAATCGAGGAAGCATGTAAACAAATCTGTTTCAGCTTACATGAGAGACCATGGAATGGGCTCCCTGTACAACAATAACTTGCGTTACTACATGCAAGATATCTACAGAGGAGATGGAGTTCACTTCTCAGATGAGGGCAACAGAGTTTTCACTCTGAATTTAAGACTGTGCATTGGTACCTACTTATAAGTACCTAAATGTACCATAAACCCAAAAGCTCTTCTCAGAGCTACCCTACATCTGATCACTCACAATTATTATTTTACTCTAACTTTTTTCACTAATTTTCAAGAAAGTACGCTCCCCAGAACGCTTCCCGGTTCGCGAACCGGGCGCACTCCACGCAAAAAAACTAAAAAAACTGTATATTTTCTTATACCCTGCGAGACCCTTTCAAAGCCTCCACATCAAACCTAGGGGGTCAGGGACGATCTACTATGCCCCCTTATGGTCATTTGCCCCTTCGCTTTGGCCTCCTCTTGTCTCTCGATCCTACCGAGAGACAAGATGGCGGCCGCTACGGACTTTTTGGAATGTTTACAGACGCCGAAAAACCAATCAGCTTCGCAAACCTCCGTAACGCGAAAAGTACGCGAAGCGGAGCGCTGTTACAGATATATATCTTTTTTTGAACGTTAATTTCTCAAAATCCACTGGAGCACATATATTGAGACCTAGCAAAGGCACATCGGGCTACCAGTCCCTACAATTTTGCCAAGTTTCGTGCAAATCCATTCAGCCGTTCGATTATTATTATTTTATTTTTTTTTGCCCCGCGGGGCCCTTTTAAAACCTCCACATCAAACCTAGGGGGTCAGCGAGGATCTACTATTCCCCCTTATGGTCATTTGCCCCTTCGCTTTCGCCTCCTCTTGTCTCTCGATCCTACCGAGAGACAAGATGGCGGCCGCTACGGACTGTTTGGAATGTTGACAGACGCCGGAGAACCAATCAGCTTCGCTTCACAAAGCTCCGTTGCGCGAAAAGTACGCGTCCTAGGACGCTGCCCGGTCCGCTGTTACAGATATATATCTTTTTTTAAACGTTAATTTCTCAAAATCCACTGGAGCACATATATTGAGACCTACAAAAGGCACATCGGGCTACCAGTCCCTACAATTTTGCCAAGTTTCGTGCAAATCCATTCAGCCGTTCGGGCTAAAAGTGAGGCCAACCGCCCTATCGAAATTAACATGGGAAAAACGTGTTTTGGGACCCCCCTTTTTTCACGGCCCCCCCTTGACGAACCCCCCCAAAATTTTCAGGGGCTGCTCAGAAACAAAATGTGCCATTTTCCTGAAAATTTCAGCCAATTCCGTCCACAAACGCCAAAGTTATTAGACATAGAATTTTCAAAAATCCCATAGAGAAAAAATCCTAACTATATATACCTACTGGCGACCGCCAGTAGGTAATATATATATATATATATATATATATATCTATATATATATAGATATATATATATATATATATATATATATTCACTGAAAAAACCATGGGTTATAGACCATATATAGTTAGGAATTAGCATTTACAAAACCTTATTTTACTCACACAAAACCATTGAAATTCCATATATAGTTAGTTGCACTAACTATATATCGCGCACCCGCAATCCACTGCTGATGATGTCACATATTACATCATTCATGACATGGTCAGTGACATCACTGATGACATCACTGATGACATCTCAAATGACATCACTGATGACATCACTGATGACATCATCCAGCGACTGTGTGTTTCTGTAAACTTTAAATATGTTTTACATATTGAAGAATGAGTAGATGTAGAAGTGTCTGGATGAAGGATTTAGTAGGTGGGTGACTGACTGTATGAGTGAGTGATTAAATGTGTCTCACTGAATGCATGGGTTAGTGACTAAACTGTCTTAATTTGTGCATCATTATGTCTGTTATTCTGTAAACTGCTGCATGTGTTGATCAGTAGCTATATGAGTAACTATATGGGTTATTGATTGTCCAAGTATTTGTATGGGAGACTGAGTGTGTGTGTGGCTGGCTGGGAGATGTGTGACTCTGTGCAGATCAATGTGTTCTTGTATCAATGATTGTATAAGAGAGTAAGTATGTGTTAGAATATGTTTCAAAATGTAAGGTACTCTATGTTTAACTGTATAGATTAGAAAATGGAAGTGTGATTGATTCTTTACAGGACTGACTAGGTGTGTGAGTAACTCCAAGGATGAGTGGCAGAGTGTGAGTGTCTGTATAGGTGTATGAGTGCATATGATAGTGTTGTAAAGATGAGTGATTGTATGTATGAATGATTGTATGGGTGAATGAGTGAATGTGTGTGTAGACGTAGAAATCAGTGAGTGCGTATGTAGTAACTAGTATTGGTGTGTGAATGGTTTAAAAAATTATATTCTGTATTTAACACTGGGTGTAACAGAGGTTATATTAAAGTGTGAGGAGATGCATTGTATTGTCACATGAATGATATCATCAGTGATGCGACCATTGATGTCAAATGAGATGTCATCAGCGATGTCATTTGAGATGTCATCAGTGATGTCATTTGAGATGTTATCAGTGATGTCATTTGAGATGTTATCAGTGATGTCATCAGTGATGTCATTTGAGATGTCATCAGTGATGTCATCAGTGATGTCATTTGAGATGTCATCAGTGATGTCATCAGTGATGTCACTGACCATGTCATGAATGATGTAATATGTGACATCATCAGCAGTGGATTGCGGGTGCGCGATATATAGTTAGTGCAACTAACTATATATGGAATTTCAATGGTTTTGTGTGAGTAAAATAAAGTTTTGTAAATGCTAATTCCTAACTATATATGGTCTATAACCCATGGTTTTTTCAGTGAATTTTCAAGGTTTTGTAAATGCTAATTCCTAACTATATATGGTCTATAACCTATGGTTTTTTCAGTGAATTTCAATGGTTTTTTATTAGCAAATATCAAAAGCTTTAAAATGTCAAGTACGTGGTAGGTAAAAACATTTTCATGTTTATGCACGCTGATGTGCTTTGAACGCTGCCCCCCTCCCCTCTTTTCTTTTAGGAGTATTCTCTCTTTGCAGATAGTGAAGAGTAGGTAACGCAGGCCTTTGCCCCCGTTGTAATCCGTCGTGCCTGCTTCCCTCTCCATTTGATCGATTGTTATCCAAGCATTTACTGTTTTGGAATTGCTTCTCTTTGGTTCATTCTCTATTTACAAACAAGCACATAGTCGCAATACTCTGTTTAGTCTTTGCAGATAGTGAAAAATCGTTAGAAAAAACAAAAGGAATCAAGCAAAATCAGTAGGCCACTAATGGGATCTCTTTTTGACCTCGCTAAAATAGAAACATTAGGAACAACCCCTCATGAGAAATATGAAACTAGTGAGAGGAACCGAGCTCGACGCCATGATGGCTGCAAGACAGCTCGGCTCCGCCGCCCACCCCGCCCAAAATAACGACAAACCCTATGCAAATATTATAAATATATACAACACACCAGCAAAGTAACAGGGTAAAACGTTTTATTAAATAACATCGATCCAAATACATGCCGCCGTTCCCGGGATTTCTCCCCGACTACTCTGCGGCCTACGAGATGGAGAGGCCCGGGGTGTTGACTATGCGGGGCCTCCGGCCGAAACCACAGCGCCAACGATCGCTGCTGACGGAGGGGAGCCTTGCCGGTGAGACCACTGATCTGAAGAACCGCTGCCTGCGGTGCCTCCCTGAGCCGCTTGACGGAGGCCCCCGAGGGGTGGTGTGGTGGCGCGGACTCGGAAGGGGCGCTTGGCTCCTGCCCCCTCCCCAAGTCTTGTTGCCCTGCTGTGGCTTGAGATCGCCCCCGACATAGGCGGCCGGCTCCCGGGGTCCGGCGGAACTTTTTGTCTTTTGGTGACTCTTCTATTCTGGACCTTGTCCCACAATCCGTTTGACCTGAAGACACGTCCTGCGGTGCCCTGGTCCGACCATCACATATACCTGTGCCAGGAGACGGCGTGGGGTGCACTGGAAGGGAGAGGCGGCGCGAACGAGCCTCCCCCACCTCCCCAGGTGGAGGTTTCTCAGCTGCACCCCAGCGCTTAACTCGGCATCTGAGTTAAGCCCACTCTTCCGGCACAGTGCCTACCTGCGCCACGAGACGGCGTGGGGTGCACCGGAAGGGAGAGGCGGCGCGAACGAGCCTCCCCAGGTGGAGGTTTCTCAGCTGCACCCCAGCGCTTCACTCGGCAGCTAAGTTACGCCCACTCTTCCGGCACAGTGCCTCTCTCGGCCAGCTGAGTTCAGCCTGCTCTTGCTTTTACAACGTCTCACCCGCCATCCGGCTGAATTGCACCCACTCTTGCAGTACAGCGACAGGCGGCTGCCACGGAGCTCACGAAATGGCGATCGGCTCCACAGACTTGGGCCTGGCCTGCAAGAATGGCTCTGGGCAACCCTGGAACTCGGACGCTTGACTGCTAGGGCATGGGCCCCATTCCCAAAAGCGTCCCCTCAGCCTTGAAGATTCTACAAGAGTCACCGGGGCCCCCGACTCCCGCAGACTTCCGGTGGGGAGCGACTGCCATGATTGCTCGCGGAACGGTCACGACGTAGCCACGAGGTGCTCTCATGCTGACGCCAGCTTCAGTCTGTAACATCCAGAATTATTGTAGTATCGCGTTGTCGCGTAATGCGTCATATGACGCGCCGCGTTAGCGCACCCGATGCGCGAAGCGCAGCTTCCCGGAAGCGATCCGGGGCGTGGCGCGGAGCGGAGCGCGTAACGTAAGCATAACAGGTCATGTGACTTGTTAATAAAAATTTTCATTGGTTCATTTCACTTTTGGTTTCCTAATGATGTAAGGCTAGGTCATGTGACCTAAAAATACCACTTTTCATTGGTTTAGAACTTTTTTTTTGTCCCAAATGATGAAAACCCCTCCTTGTTTCCTCACTCTGACTTTCATCTTTGTGAGAGGAAGACCTACAGTGCCTCGCTCGGCCACCTGAGTTACGCCCGCTCTTGCGGCACAGTGCCTCGCTCGGCCAGCTGAGTTGCACCCACTCTTGCGACACAGTGCCTCGATCGGCCAGCTGAGTTCCGCCCACTCTTGCGACACAGTGCCTCGATCGGCCAGCTGAGTTCCGCCCACTCTTGCGACACAGTGCCTCGCTCGGCCAGCTGACTTACGCCCACTCTTGCGGCACAGTGCCTCGCTCGGCCACCTGAGTTACGCCCGCTCTTGCGGCACAGTGCCTCGCTCGGCCACCTGAGTTACGCCCGCTCTTGCGGTACAGTGCCTCGCTCGGCCACCTGAGTTACGCCCGCTCTTGCGATACAGTGCCTCGCTCGGCCAGCTGAGTTACGCCCGCTCTTGCGGCTACAGCGTCTCACCCGCCATCCGGCTGAATTGCATCCACTCTTGAGGAACAGCGACAGGCGGCTGCCACGGACCTCACGAAATGGCGGTCGCCTCTACAGACTTGGGCCTGGCCTGCAAGGATGGTTCTGGGCAACCCTGGAACTCGGATGCTTGACTGCTAGGGCATGGGCCCCATTCCCGAAAGCGTCCCCTCAGCCTTGAAGATTCTACAAGAGTCACCGGGGCCCCCGACTCCCGCAGGCTTCCGGTGAGGAGTGACTGCCATGATTGCTCGCGGAATAGCCACGACGTAGCCACGGAATGGTGGTGCTCTCATGCTGACGCCAGCTTCAGTCTGAAACATCCAGAAACACTGTAGACTACCAATTCAATCAGTTCCGGTGGAGCCCCAACGTGACCCGGTAGGCAAGAACTTGCCCTCCCCTCTTTGACTGATGGTTCTTGTTGCCTGTCCCTTCTATTGTCATTTAACTGAATTTTTTGGACTACTCAAAGGGGTTCTGGTCCGACCGCTGCTTGGTGGAGAAATTTTGACTATATTCTGGACCTGCCCGGCCTCCCCAAAATGACCAGACATCCCTCACTTCCAATTACAGCATACACTCCTTTATCAATATCTTCTTTGATGTTCCTCTTGAAAATGTAATTTTGTAGAACCTCATACAGACAAACATTCTCGAGGTAACTGCTTCAATTTGGATAATATGTATCCCACATTTTGGCAACTCCTTGATGTGTACTGGTTGCTCAGCCTTGATATCACGAGATATGTATGCAGTTTTGGAGCACATGGCGGGCGGGGACGGGTACTGATTGAACATTTGGACATCCATATTGATATTAAGTTCTGATGTATTATTGATTACTGTACTATTAAAAATTCGAATTAACGTTACTCATGGTACTTGCCCGGAAATGTATATCTAGATAATTTCATTGTAACTACAATACATAAAATCTGGTTCCCCCCTTGACCCAATGCCTCCTCAAGTTCTGAGTTCTTTGGACCCAGCCCTACTCCATATCATTTTGGAGGTTTTGAACGCGTCACTAACTGAAGCTATTGTTCCAAATGAATGGAAGCACGCAATGGTGGTCCCATTATTAAAAAAAGCTAACGCAGATACCAACAACCCATCTAACTTTCGCCCTATTTCTTTGCTTTCATGTTTCTCTAAAATTCTAGAGAAACACGTTAATTCTTTGCTTAATTCCCACGTCGAAACCTCTAATTTTCTTCATGGTTCTCAATCCGGGTTCAGGGCTGGTTTCTCTACTGAAACCACTCTTCTTGGTGTGTCGGAATCCAACAGACAAAAGGTGGACAATGGGGAGACAGTGGCACTCATATTGCTTGATTTGAGTGCCGCATTTGACACCGTCTCCCATTCCATCTTGTTGTCCACCTTGAAATCTGTGGGTGTCAGTGGCTCCGCCCTGGCCTGGATTGCTAATTTCCTTTCTGATCGAACGTTTCAAGTTTTCTCTTCTACATCTGTTTCATCAATATTTCCCTCCACTCACGGTGTTCCACAAGGGTCTATCCTCAGCCCTCTTTTCTTTAATTTGTATGTGAGACCTCTTGCTTTTTTGGCGGAACAGGCAGGTCTTACAATTTATTCCTATGCCGATGACACTCAAGTCATCTACTCACTCTCTACTAACAAAAATCTTCCCTCTTCCTCTCTTCAAGCTGGACTGAAACAAATATCTGCTTGGATGCTTAAGCACAAATTGAAATTGAATGGGGACAAAACAGAGCTGCTCCTGTTTGGCTCAGATACCTCGCTCTGGGGCCCACAACATTGGCCGCCGGAGATGGGCCCTCCACCTACTCCAACTGTGACTGCTCGTAATCTTGGGGTCCTCCTTGACAATCAACTTTCTTTCAAGCAACACGTTGTGAAAGTCTCCGCCACCTGTACCACCATCATCAGGTGGCTAAGGAAAATCACGTGGATGCTGCCTGCTGACACCCTGAGGACTGTAGTCCAGGCTCTTGTCACCTCACGCCTGGACTATGGGAACATCCTACTCCTGGGTGCCTGCAAGGAGGTAACCAGGAAGTACCAGGTGGTACAAAATATGGCAGTTCGCCTTATTTGTAACCTACCCACCAGAACCTCGGCCACGTCTCATATGCGTAAACTGCATTGGCTGCGAATTGAGAGCAGAGTCAAGTTCAAGGCACTTTGTCTCATGCACAAGATCATGACTGGAAGAGCTCCACACTATCTATCTGTTCTAGTGCAGCAATATATTCCCCCCCGCACACTTAGGTCATCCACGCAGAATAAATTTAGGATACCGCGTGTCAAGAGAGCTAAAATGGGAGGCCGCTCGTTCTCCCTGTTAGCACCTTCTCTCTGGAACTCCCTACCCCTATCTCTGCGTTCTGAAATGTGCTTCTTGACTTTCCGTAAAGGAATCAAGACCTGGCTCTTCAATACTTAAACTGCTGGTCTGACGCTCCTCTCACCCTGTATACCGTTCTGTTTGCCTTAGCGCCGGGAAACCTCCGGGTAGCTGTGCGCTTAATAAATGTAATTATAATAATAATAATAATAACTGGTCCTGTCGTACTTTGATTATAAAATTAACGTCCACCGATTCTGCAACTGTTAGACACCTTAATTCCTGCAACCTAATAGCCCGCCCGTTACGTTTTTCTACAGTGTAAATGTCCCCTCATCATATACGATTCCAGTTTGCTCCGTGGCCGGCCCACGTGGTTGTAGGCCCGTATTTGTATACTGACATTTTTGCAATAAACAATTTTCGAAGGAATTATGGAATCAACGTCATAACAATCGTCTAGGTTGGTTGGGTTTTTGAATAGTGGCTGTTATTCCCAATAGAATACAATAGAAAACAGATAATGCAGACCCTTTGCCTGAATTTTGGATTGATTGAAATTTGTATCCGTCACACCTGCCCTTTTTCCAGAATTATTTGAAAATGGTCGACCGTAGCTTAAGGTATCTGCCGAATGTAAGGTGTGGTATTTTGTCCCATAAAATACGACTAACTGAGAAACAAATACACGAAGAGGGAACTCGAATTTAGAGACAAACAAAATGAAACATTTTTTTGCATCATAAAAAGGGGAGGATATGTTTCACAGAAAAATAATGCGAAAGGGATAGCCAAGATCTGTTGTATCACACGTTCCTGCAGCTAGTCTGATACATAAGTAGAACCTTTTTCGTGTTTGCGCGCGCTGACATGCTCTGAATGCTGTATCCCCCCCCCCTTTCTTTTCTCCTCTGTAGGTTACATCGGAGTTCCGACTGAAGAATGGAGTGGACATGGACCACACCGTGCTCCATGTAGGGAAAGACATAGACAAGCGCTACGAGATATTGCATGGAGTGCAGACCATCACTGGGAGCGTGAAAGATTGTATGGTATGAATGTGCGCATGGGCCCTGATTTGTACGGTTTGAATGAGTATGTGTGGCGCACGACTGGGTCAATAAAAAATGCTTTTTGTATGACTGAGGCGGTCAACGAACGGTTAATGGAATGAGAAAAATAAGCCCGAACATGGTATCCGCATGTGAAGGACGAAAAAAAATATAGCACTTTCCTTACTTAGGAACGACTCTCTCTGGAGCTAGTGAATGGGAGAGTAGCCTACACCAGAAACTTGAAGGGTTATTTCAGTACGACGAACCCAACCCCAACCGATATCCCAAATGTACACCCAAAATAATGCGCACCAGTAAGTAAATTTATGTGCTGACTAAATAAGAGAAGTTAGCTCGACTCCGCCGCCCACCCCACCCAAAATAACGACAAACCCTATGCAAATATTATAAATATATACAACACACCAGCAAAGTAACACGGTAAAACTTTTTATTAAATAACTATTTACATAACAGCCTGCTGCAACATCGAACCAAATGCATGACGCTGTTCCTGTCGAGGTAGCATAGGTGGCGGCCTAGGGGTGGAGGACCGTTGTGCAAATAGCCCGGGGGCGACACCACGCACAAAGGCCTGTCCCCGCGGTCAGCTGCAGCAGGGCGACTCTTAGCGTTTCACTCCCCGGTCAGCTGCACCATGACTGCCATTGGCGTTCCACTCGGTTGGATGGCCGGGGACCCGCTCCGGTGTCCGGGGTGAAGAGCGGCTGTTGCTGCCGAACGCTCAAAATGGCGGCCGACTCCCAGGATTTGGGCCTGGTCCACTAGAACGACTCTGGTCTACCCTGGAACTCCAATGGACTGTGGCAGAGCGTCCAAAATCCACAAAAAACACCACTGCCAAATCTTCAATAACTTCCATCACCCAGCACCGCATTTCCAAAGGAACAGCATAGCAAGCTTTCGTGGCCTTTAGAGTTTTCGGAAGCAGTTTCCCAAGACCATCACTGCAGCCATTGCAATCCAACAGAGGAACTTTTCCCAAGATCGTCATATTAACAGGGCTGCTGGTGTAATCGGGGCTCTTGCAGCCATTCAACTTAATTGAAGATTTTTTTTGGGGGGGGGGGGTGAATGCCTTCCTGATGACCCCCCCCCCCTCTTATTGCCTTATCCGACCATCACATATACCTGCGCCAGGAGACGGCGTAGGATGCACTGGGAGGGAGAGGCGGCGCGAACGAGCCTCCCCCACCTCCCCAGGTGGAGGTTCCTCAGCTGCACCCCAGCGCTTCACTCGGCCAGCTCAGTTGCGCCCCCTCTTGCGGCACAGTGCCTCGCTCGACCAGCTGAGTCTCACCCGCTCCGATGGTGGCTTCCGATGGGGGCAACCGCCACTGTTGCTGGACTATCCCCCATGGATATACCACTGCCACGGGTGTCCGCCACCTTATCCACATCTGGTGCCGTGAGGGAGGCTGATTCAGTGCATCGGCGGAGGGATACGCCTGCTGTCCCGCTTTCCGGAAGTGGCCACAACATTGTCACAGGATGGTAGTGCTCTCATGCTGACGCCAGTTTTTGTCCGAATTACTAAGAGACACTGTAGACTGTCAACTTGATCAGCTCCGGTGGGACCTCAGCGTGACCCGGTAGGGAAGAATTTGCCTCCCTCGCCTTTGAGTCATGGTTCATGCTGCCTGTTCTTTCTCTTGGCGCTAACAAACTTTTTGAACTGCCGAAAGGGATTCTGGTCCTGCCGCTACTTATTGGAGACATTGAACTATACTCTGGACCTGCCTGGCCTTGACCAAAATAGCGCCAGTATGGGAGCGACTTGCAACTCCTTATGACGTTCTAGTTACTTAGCCTTGACGTTATGGGGGATATATGCAGTCTTTGTGCACATGGCGTGCGGGGAAAAGTACTGACTGGGCATACGGACAACCCTATTGATGTCGATTTTTCATTATTGATTATTGTATTATTAAAGCTTCGAAGTAATGTTACCCATGATACTCGCCCATGGTGTGCGTATGGACGATTTTATTTTAACTGATCCTGTTATACTTTCAATTATAAAATCAACCTTCACTGATCCTGCAACCGTTTGTCACGTTTAGTTTTTTCAATTAAATGGCTCGCTTGTTACATACTCCTATACCCCTGGCTTTTGACCCTTTCCTACGTGCGGTCTGTACTACCGCCCTCGAGCGATCTATGTAATGAACAGACTACCATTGCCGAGACACAAGGGAATGCAAAACATTTTCGAACTCTGCCCCCCCCCCCTCATCATTTAGATTACCACCGCCCATTGCACAAAAGCTTACCGGGCGCTCCCCACGTAAAAAAAACGATTTTTTTTTTTTCTTGCCCCGCGGGGCCCTTTTAAAGCCTCCACATCAAACCTAGGGGGTCAGGGAAGATCTACTATGCCCCCTTATGGTCATTTCCCCCTTTGTTTTGGCCTCCTCTTGTCTCTCGATCCTACCGAGAGACAAGATGGCGTCCGAATTTTTTTTTTTTTTTTTTTGGCCCGCGGGGCCCTTTTAAAGCCTCCACATCAAACTTAGGGGATCAGGGAGGATCTACTATGCCCCCTTATGGTCATTTGCCCCTTTTTTTTGGCCTCCTCTTGTCTCTCGATCCTACCGAGAGACAAGATGGCGTCCGGAAAATATATATATATATATATTTTTTTTTGCCCCGCGGGCCCTTTTAAAGCCTCCACATCAAACCTAGGGGGTCAGGGAGGATCTACTATGCCCCCTTATGGTCATTTCCCCCTTTGTTTTGGCCTCCTCTTGTCTCTCGATCCTACTGAGAGACAAGATGGCGGCCGCTCCGGACTGTTTAGAATGTTGACAGACACCAGAGAGCCAATCAGCTTCGCTTCGCGAAGTTCCGTTACGCGTCAAGTACGCGAACCGGAGCGCTATCCGGAGCGCTGTTACAGATATATATATTTTTTTGAACGTTAATTTCTCAAAATCCACTGGAGCACATATATTGAGACCTAGCAAAGGCACATCGGGCTACCAGTCCCTACAATTTTGCCAAGTTTCGTGCAAATCCATTCAGCCGTTCGAGCTAAAAGTGAGGCCAACCGCCCTATGGAAATTAACATGGGAAAAACGCGTTTTGGGACCCCCCTTTTTTCTCGGCCCCCCCCTTGACGAAACCCCCCCGAATTTTTAGGGGCTGCTCAGCAAAAAAATGTTCCATTTTCCTGAACATTTCAGCCAATTCCGTCCACAAACGCCAAAGTTATTAGACATAGAATTTTCAAAAATCCCATAGAGAAAAAATCCTAACTATATATACCTACTGGCGACCGCCAGTAGGTAATATATATATATATATATATATATATATATATATATATATATATATATATATATATATATATATAAATATATATATAAATATATATATATATATATATATATATATATATATATATATATATATACATACATATATATATGTAGTAAAGTCGTCTCAAGGTAAAAATCCGTAGGACGCAGCGAACCCAATTGATGGTGCAATATTTTTATTTACTGCCCAATACCACTGCCGCCATAACGTGTTTCAGCCAGCATGGGGCCTTGATCACAAGACACAGTTGAGGGGGCGGATTCAACATTTAAAGTGCAAGTATGTGACATTTATCCTGTGCTTCAGCTGTGTTACTGAGTTATAGACATGAAAAAGATACAACATCACTACCACATAATAGTCGGTTGGTAGAGGGTCACCAGAAATGTAAGTACATTCCCTAAGTGCAAAATAGAGCATACATGATAAAGTATCATGAGAATAGCAGCATATTGAATAAATATATAAATATATACATAAATACTCAATACATTACTGTTCAACTGTAAAATTAACATGGGTTGATAAAACCATACCTATATTGATGAATAAAAATGTAGCAAAAAAAGTTAAAACTACATATATATATATATATATATATATATATATATATATATATATGTAGCTCTCACCAAGCACAACACACGCTGTGCCAATGCACTCCAAATCCAGTCCTTTCAATTACTCCTTCAAGCAAAAGCGTGTATCCAAGGTAAATATTTATTCATATCATTCCAGCATGATAGTTCGAAGTATATATATGTAATTATTTTTTTTTTTTAAAAGAACATTTTGCTACTTACTTGTGAGTGGCTTTCTTCATATATATATATATATATATATATATATATATATATATATATATATATATATATATATATTACTGAAAAAACCATAGGTTATAGACCATATATAGTTAGGAATTAGCATTTACAAAACCTTGAAAATTCACTGAAAAAACCATAGGTTAAAGACCATATATAGTTAGGAATTAGCATTTACAAAACCTTATTTTACTCACACAAAACCATTGAAATTCGCATATATAGTTAGTTGCACTAACTATATTTCGCGCACCCGCAATCCACTGCTGATGATGTCACATATTACATCATTCATGACATGGTCAGTGACATCACTGATGACATCACTGATGACATCTCAAATGGCATCACTGATGACATCACTGATGACATCTCAAATGACATCACCGATGACATCACTGATGACATCTCAAATGACATCACTGATGACATCACTGATGACATCTCAAATGACATCACTGATGACATCACTGATGACATCTCATTTGACATTACTGATCACATCACTGATGACATCATTCATGTGATAATACGATGAACCTCTTCAGACTCTAATATAACCTTAGATACACTCAGTGTAAACAGACACTCACAGACTGTCACTCATCCATGGAGTTACTCACACACCTAGTCAGTCATGCAAAGAATCAATCACACCTCCATTTCCTCAACTATACAGTTATACACACCTTACTTATTCAAACATATACTAACACATATTTACTCTCTTATACAATCCCTGATACAAGTTCACAATGATCCATACAGCCACTCACACATTCACTGGCTCTTATGCACAGTTATTTATATATGTCAACTCTCACATGTACTGTGTTTTACATATGTACTTACTTTGACATGTAGCACTGAGATATCCATTCACTCACCAATACACTCATGCACACAGTCAACCGCCCATACAGCTGTTTCCACATGCACTTTTGAACCCATACATCTAGTGAATCAACTGCTCACACATCTATGCACAGAGTCATACACCTCCCAGCCACCCACACACACACTCAGTCTCCCATACAACTACTTGGGCAACCAATCAATAACCCATATAGTTACTCATATGGCTACTGATCAACACATGCAGCAGTTTACAGAACAACAGACATAATGATGCACAAATTAAGACAGTTTAGTCACTAACCCATGCACTCAGTGAGACACATTTAATCACTCACTCATACAGTCATGCACCTACTAAATCCTTCATCCAGACACTTATACATCCACTCATTCTTCAATATGTAAGATATATTTTAACTTTACAGAAACATACAGTCACTGGATGTTGTCATCAGTGATGTCATCAGTGATGTCATTTGAGATGTCATCAGTGATGTCATCAGTGATGTCACTGACCATGTCATGAATGATGTAATATGTGACATGATCAGCAGTGGATTGCGGGTGCGCGATATATATTTAGTGCAACTAACTATATATGCGAATTTCAACGGTTTTGTGTGAGTAAAATAAGGTTTTGTAAATGCTAATTCCTAACTATATATGGTCTATAACCTATGGTTTTTTCAGTGAATATATATATATATATATATATATAACATTTCTATGGCAAAATGAAACCCCTCATTTTGTTCCTTTTCAAATTAAATGTATTAAGTGTTACCACTTTATTCCAATCAAGATGACTTCAGGTGTGCCATACTTTTGTCATAAGTAAGACTGTTAGCGTTCTAGTTGTTCTTTAGAACACTCTGGGACATTCTGTCATTGGGCTATAGTTGGGCTACATCTGGCTGATATTTGGGCTACATTTGGGCTCTTTTGTCTCTGGTGGCCATCTTGGGAGACTGCATATCAGAATTTTTTTAATGAAATATAAGAGGATTTGAGAAGGCACTCAAAATGTGCCCTAATTTTTCTTTCTTCAGCACTAATCATAATTTCTATGGCAAAATGAACCCCCTCATTTTGTTCCTTTGCAAATTAAATGTTTTTAAGTGTTAACACTTTATTCCAATCAAGATGATTTCAGGTGTGCCATACTTTTGTCATAAGGAAGACTGTTAGCGCTCTAGTTGTTCTTTAGAACACTCTGGGACATTCTGTAACTGGGCTATAGTTGGGCTACATCTGGCTGATATTTGGGCTACATTTGTTTTTTTTTGTCTCTGGTGGCCATCTTTGGGCTACATTGGGCTACATTGGGCTACATTTGGGCTCTAACATATATATAGCCCAATGTAGCCCAATATATATTTTTCAAAGTTAATTTTCGTAAAAACCACTGGAGCATATATCTTGAGACATAGCAAAGGCACATCGGGCTACCAGTCCCTACAATTTTGCCAAGTTTTGTGGAAATCCATTCAGCCGTTCGAGCTAAAAGTGAGTCCAACCGCCCTATGGAAAACTCAATGTTAAAAACACGTTTTGGGACCCCCCTTTTTTCTCGCCCCCCGCTTGACGAAACCCCCCCCCCAAACTTTCAGGGGACGCTCAGAAACAAAATGTGCCATTTTCCTGAAAATTTCAGCCAATTCCGTCCATCAACGCCAAAGTTATTCAACATAGAATTTTCAGAAATCCCTATTCAAAAAAATCCTAACTATATATACCTACTGGCGACCGCCAGTAGGTAATATATATATATATATATATATATATATATATATATATATATATATATATATATATATATATATATATATATATATATATATATATATATATATATATATATATATATATATATATATATATATATATATATCCAAGCTCCAAACATCCAAGGATCCTCAGTCCATAAAGAATGTAGCACTCATAGGGGGTAGTTCCAAAGAAGATTTATTACGGGAACTTCACAGCAACGACGCGTTTCGCCATAGGGCTTTGTCAAATTGTGCAGAGAACCTAGGCACCCGTCTGCCTTAAAAGACGTCATACATTTCATCAAGTGCAAAGAAGGACTATAATATAAATCTGAAACGGGGGCCGCCATCTTATCACGGAGTGATTAACTTAATAGATATCACAAAAGCGATTCAGGTATCAATACCCAGCATAGTTTGCATGGCCAAATACAAATATACGTACAAGCAACAATGATTATGATAAATAAAATAATCATTACGCCCAAAATGGGTTAATACAGTCCAAATAGTTGCACATGATACTCATCACGCCCATAATGGGTATGTCTAAGGCAAAGTCGTCATATCAAAAGTATCAATCTCGCCCTGGATGGGCAAATCAGAAATGACATATACAAAATAACATTTCATATATAAATAACATGACATCAATTCATTTAAAATTCTTACATGTCAATCATATTATCATCCGGGATGGTCACACAGGGAAGAAAATTAGGGGTACAGTCAATGAATGTGCTAATTTCAGAAAATGATATGTCTCACATAAGGCGATGCCAGCTTTCCTCAGCCTAAATGTACTGATAACTCTTCATGCATGTTGAGACCGTTGGGATTTTTACTTTGTAAGTCTATAATGTACCTGGATTCCAACCGTCTAAGTTTTAAAAGGCGGTCACCCCCCCTGATGTTGGCCGGTACACTATCAAGGCAAACATAGGATAACAGGTCCCTGTTACTTCTATGCATCCTTTCAAAATGCCTTGCTACAGGGTAGGATTCGTCTTTCTTGGCAATGGCACGCATATGCTCTAAAATTCTCAGCTTAACTGCGTTGGTGGTACTGCCAATGTAATTCAATCCACACGGGCAGGTAAGGCTGTTGTATAGCTCCTATATATCCTTATATCGTGTTAAGTTAGCATAGGTACATTTGAGATTTAAACGCCATTTTTCCTTTCTTGCAACTTCTGCACACGACCCTTAATTGTTGACTTAGCTTTCAACCTAGTGGTTTGCCGTGGTGTATGTGAGAATAATATGTTATTGCTCTGATATCAGTCTTGTTTAATAAACCCTGTCTGCACGGAGAGTGCTGAAGTTTCAGGAGCAACACGATATGGAATTGTTATGAGGTCTGATCTCCACGCTTTCATAGTCATAACACAAGTGCAGCCTTTGCCAACTTGGGCTTGAGGCGGGATTGATATTGCTTTGCACGAGAATCGTTAACACACTTGATGCGGTGCACATGCAGAGAGAGCTGGTGTATGCTGATGTGATTCCTTCATGCTAGGACACTAAGGTATGGGCCCGCCCTAAAACAACCCAAAGAGACCTTCTTAGCTAATAATATAATATATGTGTTAGGGAGGGTGAGATATAAGTGTTGTTAACTCTTATTCATTACAGCATGTTAACATGCTGTCACCATTCGCTTTTTATGTCTTAGTAACTATGCTGATAATTTTGCTACTGATAATAAGTATACTTGTATTATCTAAGATACTGCGCCTGAGAAGACGGCATTAGTAAATAAACATTTCAAATGCACATGTGTCTTCTTTACTCCATGTTCTGGTTTGTAATGATAATATAACGAAAGAGTGTTCATGAGTCCCACGTACCCTGAGGTACTGTAAGTTCATGTTCTGGTTTGTCTAAACATTGGGTGTTTGATATGTCCAATGAGACACTGTAGCTAGCTCGGTAAGGGGTGAGTTGGTTGCTAAGGTAAGTTTTGGGACATCCTAATTTGCCGAGGTTCCACTCCTCTGTGCACAGTTCTGTGTGAGTACAGAAACCCTGCAACATGGCGCCCAACGGTTTCGGTGGTCTTATATCATGACCCTCGAGTAGTTTATCGTTCATGCCTTAACCCCTTCACGTCCGTTTCCGGAAAACGGGGTGTTGGTGAAACCTACCTATTTTTTGAAATAGGTCTTTATTCAAGCTTGATTCTTACTTAAACGGTTTCTTTGAATTACTACCCAGTTGTGCTACAAAGTATTCTTTGTGTTTTCTTGTTTCCGATTCTGTGATGGCGGCTGCGGTGGCTATTGCACAGCATAGTCGCGTAGCGGTACGCAACCATCTTCAGACGTACCAGGTCCCAGTAGATGGGATGGCTGTGATTTTCGTGGTAAGTGCAGATCCGGCGTTTCCTTACGAGTTGTTTTACTCTTGGGTTACGTTTCCGGCTGTGGACGCTAATTCTGGTTTGTACCACTCCTACACCGCCTCGGATGTCCCGGCTGAATATACGCCATACAGGGCATTGGAAATACCTATTGATCATTGGCAGCATCGAGTTTGGTTTGATGGCGCCCTCCCCCACTCTTTGTCCCGTGCGAGGTTAGGTCCACTCTCAATTCCAGGTACTAATTGGCCTGCATTGGGTGGCTTTACCCCGCACCCGAATCACGGGGCTTGTACCCTGGCAGAAATTCGCAGGCTACATGTTGTTTCCATTTCCGTGATTCGTGCTTTAGTGCAATACATCGGTCGACATCTTCCTGGTGGTCCCCAGGGGGGTGCGGCCGCTCCCATGGAACGAGGCGGAATGCGTCTCAATCCAGTGATGGTTAATTCGGTTTTTGGTGCGCGTCCTGTTGACAACGATGACTTCCCATTCTGGCTAGCAGAGAAGTTTGATCAACTGGAGGCGGTTTTTCCGAATTCTACTCCTGCTGATAAACATAGAATGTTAACGATTACTCTACCGAAGGATATTACTCCTGAACTTGCTGACTGTGAAAGCTGGGGAAAAACTTTTGCGGCAGTTTATACGAGGTGCTTCGGCACCCCGTCTATGAATGCCCTGCCTGAAATCATTAGACGTGTTCAGAATGATCACGGTCCAGAGGCAGCTGTGGAATTGGGTATGCGCCTGTGTGGTTCTTTTGAGATTGTAAGTGATCTCATTCTCTCCAATGTTAAAGGAGATGCAGTTAACTTTCAGGTGTCGAATGCTTTGGCTGCTCTGCCCGATGCCGACAAACCCCGCCAGTTAGCAAAGATTGTAGTGGCCGCTTATAAAACTATTGGCCGCACAAGTAGAGGTCTGAAATATTTTCCAGTGAAGGAGAAAAAACAACCACAGGGACAATCTGCAGTGACAGATGCCCAGCCCAAGTCCAAAAAATCTAATTGGCCTAAAAAACAGACACAGGGGAAGCAGACAATGCAGACTCAGGGTACTTTTCCTGCGATACAATCTCCTGCGCCACCCGAAAAAGTTTATGATTTGCGCGACCGCGCGATGATTAAATCACCTGATCGTTTTCAGGGTTCTGATCAACGCTCTCCTCGTTCCTTTCAGGACACATCGGCCCCGAAGACCGGTGGAGGAGGAGGGGGTGGACGTGGACGTGGTGGCCAACAAGGACGTGGTCAGTCCCGCCAGACGGACGGAGCAGTGAAGCAGGAGGATTCTACGCCTAGGCGTCCGCAGTTTGCGAAAAAGAAAGTCGCAGCCTTAACAGCGCATCGATATGCCACAGATAGTGAGAACGCGGCTTCGGAATCTGACGTGGGCTCTGACCTTGCTGGACAGCGCGGCGGAGATAACCATAGTCAGAGAGGCGCTGCGTCCACTACTGAGGGTGACAGCGACTGATGTCTACGTTGTGATAGAAACGGCGGATACGAGACTTGCTCCCCCTGAAAGACTATATGAAATTGTCCTGTTAATTGAAGGTGACATACAGCGTACCGTTAAAGGTGTATTTTGGGAGAATCTGTCTTCTACATATGATATTTTACTTTCGGAGGCTGACTGGCCCCCACCTTTTGTGCTCGCGGCGCCGCGAGGGGAGGAGGTGATCCTACCCAGTTTCGCGAACACTGTCTCGAAAGAGCATGCGCAGCATTTTGCAGAAGAGTGGGCTCGGGCTCTCGCGCCGGCTCTGTACCGTAACCAATGTGGTTGGGATAAATTGTCGCCTTGCCACGAAATTCCGTTGCGGTCTCAGCCGCAGCCTCAACCTCAATATCCCATTCGGCGTGAAGCGAAATCTTCCGTCGCGGAAATCCTTGAACAATTGGAATATCAGGGAGTTATTGAAACGTGTGTGTCACCGATGAATAATCCCCTTTTTACTGTGAACAAACCTGACGGATCATATCGTTTGGTTTTGGATTACCGGCATTTAAACTCGCATTGCCGTAACTGTGCAGTACAGAATACCCACGGCTCTGACCTAGTGGATAGTCTCGTGCGTAAGCGTTTCAAGACAACGCTTGACATATCCAATGGTTTTTATGCCCACAGATTGGACAGCTTTAGCTCCCAATGGACCAGTTTTACAAGCGCTGGAGTCCAAAAGCAATTCCGGCGTCTTCCAATGGGCTACAAGAATAGTCCTGGTATATTTACCGCTCGAATTGTCTCTATTCTGGAGGCACTCGACCCTGATGCTTTTTCGTATGTGGATGACATATATCTCACAGACGACGATATTTGGGAGCATCTGTGTCGTGTAAATTCTCTTGTTTGCAACTTCGCAGACATGGGTTACAAATTCAACTTTGCAAAATCGCACATTGCTGAACACACAGTGTTGTTTTTGGGCTATGAGCTCAACAATGAAGGTAGAGGTTTGGCTCCTCACTTCTTGGAGAAGTGCGCACAATTGCGCGCACCAACAACACTGAAAAAATTACAATCCTTACTGGGCTTTTTGAATTTCGGCAGAACTTACATTCCGGAATATGCCCAGCGTATCAAGCCTTTGTATGCTTTGATACAACCAACTTTCTCTAAATCATGCTGGCTGCCTGAGCATTCAGCCATTTTGCAATCCTTGCAGGCTGATCTGCTCGCTTCTAAATATTTACTGACTCGTGATAACCACACCAACCTGGTCATAAGGATAATTCCTGGGACGGTGGGTTTCACGTACCTCACTTTTAATGAAGGTGACACGGTACCTATTGCTTACAAGTCACACTTGTACACTTCGGCTGAGATGCGGTTTCCCACAGTGGAAAAGGTTTTAACTGCTGTACAGATGGCAATTCTAAAAGAACGTGCTCTGTCACAGGGGAAGCGCATGCTAGTGGTAACACCCTGTCCTCATTTAGAGGCAGTCACGAAAGCCAGTGTACCAAATTCAAAGGCTTTGCACCCTCGGTGGATTCAGTGGGCTGCGTCATTGTCATCCGCGGATGTCATGTTTATTTTTGACGCTTCCTTACGGTCGCAGGAGTACTTGCAGTATGAATTCGTTCATCCTGCTCCTCTGGCGATGCGACCTTTGGAGGACTTCCATTGCATCATTTACACTGATGGGTCGGCGCAGGTTGCGCATGGCTCTAAACATGCCTACGTTTCCGCATGCGCCATTGTGGTCGGTGCTATGTTGAATGATGAGTTCATTTCCAGGGAGGTTCACACGTTGCCCCTGGGCGATTGCACCGCACAATTGGCAGAGCTTCGTGCTCTCTTACTAGCTTTGGAGTACGCAGATCCAAGTGTTACTACTCTAATTGTAAGTGATTCTTACTACTGTGTCCAGTCTTACAATGAAAACTTGTTCTTTTGGATTCAAAATGATTTTCATGATTCCAAGGGTAGCACAATAAAACATAAAATGATCTGGGTTCGAGTGGCAGAGCTTAAGGCTATGTTGCCACTCGTTTATGTGATTCATACTCTCGGTCATCAGCGCGTGGGAGTACACGCTGTTGGCAACTCGCTTGCTGATGAAGCGGCGAAATCAGCAGTATCTACATACTTAGTTGCAGCAGTTACTAGGTCTAAAACCAAGATTGATAGCGACATCTTGGCAGCGATTGCTGCCTCTGAGAAGGGAAGTAAACATCCTGCGGGATTCCCTTCGAAGTATAAATACCACTTAAGTCCCGAAAAGGTTCCTTTTGTGACAATTCCTGATGTTGGGGAACGGCTGATTCCCAACTCGGATCGCAGAGCAGACTTGATTACAGCGGCTTATGAAGGTGTGGCGTCTGCGCATGCGGGCGTCTCGGCCACTGTAACTCAATTACAATTACGTTTCTGGTGGCGGGGACTGTACAAACAGACGCGTGATTATGTCCTTCTTTGTGACATATGCCAGCAGATTAAACCTTCGACTGCTACGCGTCCGCCTCAGACTCAGTTGTACATTTCTAATAAACCGCTAGGCTGTGTTTATTTAGATCACTGCGGTCCATTTTCATCTGATACTGCGTATAAATACATCTTAGTAGCAGTTGACTCATGCACACGCTTTGTGTGGGTATGGCCACATCGCAGCGCTGATTCACGGACTGTCATTAGAGATTTGCGTATCTTTATAGGGATTTTTGCCTGTGGTACCTTCCATTCGGATCAGGGTCCGGCTTTCGCCTCTAAGGCGTATAAGGATGCCATGACTTCGATGGGGGTCCAAGTCAAGTTTTCGTCACCCTACAGACCTGAGGGTAATAGTGTAGTTGAACGAATGAACCGTGATTTAAAGCAATCTTTGACAGCCCGAGTTATAGGCACTGGCAGAAACTGGCTGGCTCACCTCTATGGCGTGCAGCGTGCTCTTAATAATCTCCCTAGAAGGTCTCTGGGTGGGCGGACCCCATACGAAATGCTCTTTGGCATCAAGATGTACGTCCCTGACCTTGACGGTCTAGACTCTGTGGTTCGCGCCACTTCCTTTGACGCAGATGAACATTGCACTGTTTTACAGAATCTACAAAAGACCAGAGACACTCTTGCAAAGGAACATTTGCCCTCCACATCGGATGATGCGTTGCAGATCCCGGTAGTTGGCTGGCTACCCCAAGTTGGAGAACTGGTTCGAGAGAAGATCGACAACAAGAAAGAGTTTGGTCCCTCCTATCGAGCTCCGGTCCCAGTGCTTGGAGTGAAGGGCACAAGAACAGTCATTTTACCACCACTTCCAGGTCGTAAGGAAAATAGGTTTATTTCTATTGACAATGTCAAGATACACAGAGTGGCCGATTCTTCTTAGCATGACACCGGCTGTTTCCTGTCCTTCCATTGTGAGAAATTCAATTATGCCCACTGCTTCTAATAATGAACCTGAGGTGGCCGTCGAATTACCTGCTGTTTCCAGTCCATTATTGAATAATTTACCAGGAACTAACCTTGATGAGACAGACTATACATACCCCACTGATTTGTCCATGCCTGACCTGCAAGCTCGTTTAGCCACGGAATCCAGATTTTCATTTGACTCTGCTTCCCTTGCCTCGAAAAAACCCTCTAAATTTGCAGTATATGCTAGCCTGTTTAAAAAACATTTTTTGATACCTCCTTGGATATACATTTGGCTGGTCCTTTTTTCAGTTTACCTTTTTATGTCAATTGGTTTTGTGTTTTATTTTTTTCGGATTATGAATGGACACTATGTCGAGGAGAGAACTTGCATTACTCATTTAAATGGAACATTGGCCCCACTTTCCTCTTCACATTCTACACACAGATTAAAAAGAGACTTGACTTTGGTTAACATCACAGCATGGCCTGTTCTGGATGGAATCGCGTGGGATGCAGTTCGTTTTCAGATTCATGGTCCAACGGAAGTCGTTAATGTTCCTAATGTACTGAGAGTTAATATGGGGGATGTAGTGAGACAAAACATTCGTTCTGATGATTGGGATGTTAATGCTGTGGAAAGTTTGTTTTCTGATTTGAAATACTATGCTGCTTTTGATGCTGAGGATTTATATTTAGAATCTGCTAATTATGGTGAATTGTTCTGTTACCAACATTATGGCAATCACTTCTTACACAAGACATCTTCCCGAAGGGATGCGGTTAATTTTACTCAGTGGGAACATTGCCCAGCACCTACACAAGGGAGTTCAGAAACGTTTCTTAAAAAGTATACTTATTTCACTGACTTTAATCAGTCCAATCCCGAGTCCTTTTATTTTAAATTTCAAAAACAGCCACTGTCCAAGGTTCGACTTACAAATACAAAATTGTTGTATTCGAAGGCCTTCCTAGATCAATTAGTTACTGGGGGGTATGAGTTATGGAAGGATACCATAGACCTTAAATCAGTTTGGGGCTCAAGGGCCTGGCAGGTACGAGGCACTGAGGCTTTGCACCGTGCATGTCTCATCCCAAATCATATGTGGTTTTTAAATGAAACCATTTCCCAGACCACATGCTTTGGATTGGCTACATCTAAAAGGTTAAACACCCCGTCTTTCCCGGAGTTGGAGGAATATGAGAATTGGAGTAATTTTACTAAATTGTCCATTAGAGATATACAGGCTCTGCTTCTGAATTCCTCCTTTAACATTTCCAGTATGAATCCCAAGGGTTGGCTGCTTTGGCACCGTAGTGCTGATTCTTGCCAAAAAAGATTTTTAAATATAACTGACGGTTTTAAGACTGTTAGATCTGATCCCCGTTTTGATTTGAGTCATACTGTCACCTCTTACTCTGTGGGCAAGTTGTGTCAAGCTTGGCTGAAACATTCAACTTTACCTGCGGTTAAGTATCACCTTTCCAAACTGAATGCAGACGTGGATTTGAATGATTTCATTAAGGGCCCAGCTAGTGGCAGGTCGAAACGTTGGTTATATGGGGTTTACAATGAAATTTGGAAACTCTCACAGATTGAGGCTGCTTCACGTCTTAGGGCTATTGATCAGGCGAATCTTGAGAAAGTGCTTGCAGTTGTTGACAATAGCATTAACGTGCTTTCCTCTAGAATTTACACATTAGATAATATTGTGTCGTCTGTTGTTGATATTGTGCATGATGAAGTATCTGTATTATACCATGGTCAAAATCAATTACGTTCAATCATGCAGTTTGCATGGACACTTCAGACTCTGAAAATGGGTAAAGTTCCCTGGGGATACATGAATGTTTCTTCTTTATTTGCACCGTTTAATTTGACAGACAAACAACGCTTGCTTTCAATGCGTGATGCTTCCTTTTCTATGCTACATATTGAAAGGTTGGAATCTTTACCTTTTTCTGTGGCAGAAGCCACTGCTGCTACGTGGCTTATCCACGGTTTAATAACGCTGCCTTTTGCTTTATATAAGTTTTCAAATTGTATGAAATATGTGCCAATAGGTCGTTTTGAACCCTTAGGTAGCGGTTTTCTTCATGAGGTCTGGTCACTCCCATACACATACAGATGTTTCAAGGATGAACAAGAAGTTTATCTAACAGGGGATGAGTGTACTGAGACGCCGGATCATTCTTTAATGTGCAGACACATACAGTTACACGGTTCATGTAACAAGGACCGACCGAATATGGCTTGCGTTTTACAGGGCACGCCAGTTCCTGCTATCATCCCCACGTTCAAATTGTTAGAGAATGGTAGTTATTTAATGCTCAATAATGAAAACTGTTGTGGTTTAATTAAAGGTATAGCTTTCATAGTAACAGTTAGTGAGCGAGTTATTTGCTGCAGAAATGTTCTTTATCCTCCCACACCTGAACATAGGGAGTCTTCCATTTGGCCACAGATACCGACCTTGGGAGCAGAATTCAGCGGCATGGCTAGAATAAGAGCTCTATTGTCCCAGAAAGAGGTGGCCTTGAGCTCGGCCCGTGAAACTTTCGTGCTTCACATTGCTAACACCCGTACGGAGGTTCAGGCTCTATTAAACACTGATTTGCCTTTGCATTTCGGAGCCATGGTCCGTTCTATCTTTAACGCATCCTCCACAACGGGCCTGGCACATTTTTTTAAAGTTGTTAGCGGTGGTCTCGTGACTTCCTTTGAGAAGATATTTGGAGTCATCCCTGCCTTCTTCCATTCTATTTTTTCATCCTTATTTGGAGGGTTTCCGTTTTTGCTTGCATTAGCGGCTGGCGCATTGGTGGTTTTCTGCCTTTTTAAATATGGATGCCCTTCCTGTGCAAGACCATGCACAGCTACTACTGACGCGGTTTCGCAACCGCATGCTTGATTACTATGGCACACTGCCGTTAGCGACTCTAAGCACGGCGTTTGGATTATCTTTTCGGTTCTCCTATTTCACCTGTGTCCAGCCTGTATTTCGCTGTCTGACCTGTGATTTCCTTTGGGCCATTGATTTGTGTCTCTGCGGACCAGCATCTTCTGACGTCGATTTTGATCAACTGATGAGTCCTATCATTGCTCACGAGTTGGTTTGTTCTGACGAAAGGATTATGGCCTTAGCGGTGGCACATGGACTAATGGGTCCCTGGGATGTGTTGTCGGCAGCGCAAAATTTCTTGGAACTAAGTTTTCTTGAGAACCCACCGAGCTGTCCTCTGATGGTTATAGAGGATCCGGTGCTGGAAGATCACGTATGTTCCTTTCATCTTTTAAATTGGATGGCTGAACTGTTTTCTGATGAGGACAGTGACTTCCTCCTGGAGGCTGTTGCAGCTTACTTTTCATATACGGTCTTATCATAGACACTGCCTCAAATTGACATGCTGATTGATAGCATTTCCTTGATTTTATTGACTTTTGGTCAAGACATTTTATTTTTCCTTGCCTATTGGCTTGAGCCACATTATATTTGTGGGCTATTTTTTTAGCATTAATTTTTATAATTGAATCTTTTTTCATGCTCGTTTATAAATGGATTCTGCTCTCATGTGATGGCACTTCTGTTACCTTATTTAGTCCGTTCTCGGATCATGGGGGGGTGTTGTATAGCTCCTATATATCCTTATATCGTGTTAAGTTAGCATAGGTACATTTGAGATTTAAACGCCATTTTTCCTTTCTTGCAACTTCTGCACACGACCCTTAATTGTTGACTTAGCTTTCAACCTAGTGGTTTGCCGTGGTGTATGTGAGAATAATATGTTATTGCTCTGATATCAGTCTTGTTTAATAAACCCTGTCTGCACGGAGAGTGCTGAAGTTTCAGGAGCAACACGATATGGAATTGTTATGAGGTCTGATCTCCACGCTTTCATAGTCATAACACAAGTGCAGCCTTTGCCAACTTGGGCTTGAGGCGGGATTGATATTGCTTTGCACGAGAATCGTTAACACACTTGATGCGGTGCACATGCAGAGAGAGCTGGTGTATGCTGATGTGATTCCTTCATGCTAGGACACTAAGGTATGGGCCCGCCCTAAAACAACCCAAAGAGACCTTCTTAGCTAATAATATAATATATGTGTTAGGGAGGGTGAGATATAAGTGTTGTTAACTCTTATTCATTACAGCATGTTAACATGCTGTCACCATTCGCTTTTTATGTCTTAGTAACTATGCTGATAATTTTGCTACTGATAATAAGTATACTTGTATTATCTAAGATACTGCGCCTGAGAAGACGGCATTAGTAAATAAACATTTCAAATGCACATGTGTCTTCTTAACTCCATGTTCTGGTTTGTAATGATAATATAACGAAAGAGTGTTCATGAGTCCCACGTACCCTGAGGTACTGTAAGTTCATGTTCTGGTTTGTCTAAACATTGGGTGTTTGATATGTCCAATGAGACACTGTAGCTAGCTCGGTAAGGGGTGAGTTGGTTGCTAAGGTAAGTTTTGGGACATCCTAATTTGCCGAGGTTCCACTCCTCTGTGCACAGTTCTGTGTGAGTACAGAAACCCTGCAACAAGGCAGTAAATAGCATAAGGCGTAGAACATGTCAAGAATTTCATAATCCGTTTTGGATTCGCCAATCCAGGTATCTTATATGTGAGTGTCCGCTTGCTATGTTTGCAAGCCTTACAACGGCCACATGGGTAAAAACCATTGAGGACAGGCAATTTTGGGGTTCTCGCTGGTGCTTGGAAATGGCTGGAGACCAAATGATCCCTAAGTGATCTGGCCTTCCTAAAGGTGACTAAGGGATTAGTAGGTAAGTCTGCCTTGATAACATTATCGGACAATAAAATATTCCAGTTTTTCTTTAATATTTTCTTGACTTGCCCGGCATTCTGTGAGAAACGCCCCATTATTTGATTTCACAATCTTTTTGGGTTTTAACAACTCATTTCTTCTCATCTTTTTAGCTCTCTCATAGGCACGTGTTAATACACCGTCACTATAACCCCTCATTCTGAATCTTTTCAGGCTGGCGTCCGCCGCCTTCTCAAAATCACCATCGCTTGAATTATTCCGCCTTAACCTCAATAGTTCCCCATAAGGGATGCTATCAATTAATTGGCGAGGATGACTGCTCGCAGCACAGAGCGTAGAATTCCCCGCAGTCTCTTTTCTATACAATTTAGTCTGCATTTTGCCATCCTTATCAATATATACTGTAAGATCTAAATAATTTACAGAGGTCCTACTAATTTGACCAGAAAATTTAAGATTCACATCATTGTTGTTAAGGGCATCAACAAAAGTGCTAGCTGTTTCTATAGGGGATTCTAAGATGATAAAAAGATCGTCGATATAGCGATGCCACCCTATAATCCGGTTGTTCCACTCCTGATTGGCACTGCTCCAGGCCACCTGCTCCTCCCACCACCCCACGAAAAGGTTCACAAAGCTGGGGGCGGAGCAGGCTCCCATCGCAACTCCAGACATTTGCCTGTACAGCTGTTTGCCAAATAAAAATATATTATTGTTCAGGCTGAATGTCATAAATTCTAGTAACATTTTGTTGTGCTCCTAGAATCATCGTACAGGACGTTTATCTAAGAAACTGGCCATTGCTTTCAGACCATCACCATGTGCTATGCACGTGTATAGACTGGTGATGTCAAGCACCATCATGCAGTATGTATCTTTCCAAATAACTTCATCGATGCAATTCAAAAAGTGCTTAGTATCTCTTAAATAAGAATTCAAAGACATTACCAAAGGGGAAAGAAACGAGTCCACATAAATAGAGAGATTCTCTGTAAGACTACCATTGGAAGCTACAATGGGCCGACCTGGTGGATTGCACATATCTTTGTGAACCTTGGGGAGGTAATAAAAAGTTGGAATGACAGGACTAAGGCAGCGTAAGAATAAGTATTCGTCAGTATTTAGCATATTAGCATGGTACCATTTTAATATCATATCATGATATTCAATGACGCTCTGATTATACACTCTTTCACTCACAGTCATATAGGTATTAGTGTCTCCCAATAGACGTAAAGCCTCCGTTTCATATTGGGTAGTTGTGAGGAGAACGATATTACCCCCTTTGTCAGAGGGCTTGCATACCAAACCTGAGTCCTCGCACAGAGTTTTTAATGCCATCTGTTGTTGTTTGGTAAAATTCCCATTAGATGGCACATATTTTTTCGTATTCCTCAGCCTGGCGAGATCCCTCACCACGGCATCAGAAAAGGTGTCTATAGCATCAGTTGCCATCATAGGCATAAAGGTAGAAGCCGGTTTGAAAGCACTGGCTCCACCTTTTTGTTGTACATCACAGTTTTCCAACATTTGGGTATTAGTTACTTCACCATCTCCTCCTATGTTGATTTCCTGATGTAGACCCTCTATAGCTCTAAGGCCCCCCAAGTCACCGCATCTCAATTCTGCATCACCAGTGTCTGTGGCCAACACAATATTTTCACAATGTGGTTTCAGTTTGAAAAATTTGTGAAGTTTAAGTTTTCTTATAAATTTAAAAACGTCAATTCTAGTCTGCGCGAATTCAAAGTTTCTGCGTGGGCAAAAGGATAAACCCAATTTTAATATGGAATTTTCTTCTTTAGTCAACACTTTATTCGTCAGGTTAATGATGGTCAAATTGTCCTGATCCAATCTCAGTTCTTCTTCCTGTAGAAGTTCTTCCTGCTGCGTGTGACGGGTGGGGATCCTAATGGATTTCTTCCCACAGCCCCCCCGCCGCGTCTTCCTCTTGCCACTTGATTGTCCGGAGGCTTTCCCCTGCCTCCCTCTAGCTGTTGTTTTCGCATGACTTTGTACTCTACATGAAAAGAAGAAGCATCTTCAGTGCCATCCTCACTGGCCACCTCATCAGCGGTGGCATCTGATTCAGATGTTGCAGGTTCAACAAATACCGGTCCACTAGCCTTTGTTTTTAATTGTTTCCTAGTATGTTCATACTTCTTAGCAAAGGTCAGGACTCTTCCCGTTTGATACTTTTGATATGACGACTTTGCCTTAGACATACCCAAATTTTTCAAACTGAAACCACATTGTGAAAATATTGTGTTGGCCACAGACACTGGTGATGCAGAATTGAGATGCGGTGACTTGGGGGGCCTATCATCGAAGGCGCTTGAACAAAGATCGTAATATTCCCAAGCCAAATGATTAAAAAGCAGCTCAAACTTCCAAAATGGCCACTTGAAATGTGATGAGCATGCTTTCTAGCAGCAGTGGAGCTTGTTTTGACGTTCTGGAAAGCTCAATGATGTCAGGTTAGCGTTCCGCAGGATCAGCATGCAGCGACAATGCTCCACCTCCGGACCCTCCGACCACCCTGAAGTAAGTATACACAGGGTGGTCAGACGATACGGTGAGGGAAAAAACCCCAAAAGGGGAAAAACCCAAAAGAAAAGAGAAGAAGGGAAGGGCAGCAGGGAAAAAGAAACTGGAAAACAAAAAGGAACGATTAGTAATTCATCAATGGCTACGCTCATGTAATTCTCACTATACAGCCTCTTAGCAATCACCTGTAAGCTTTGTACACCGGCACTATACCGCAGTTTCTCCAATCATCCTTCAAACCTGTTCAACACAAGAGAACATATTAAACTTGTGCCTACTATATGCAACAACCTAATAGATGACACATATGGTTAACATACCCTATAGCCTCATTTACTACTTTAGAAGTAGGTTCCAGGATTCCTGTGATATCCACAACCAGTAGGTAACTAAGTTTCAGCAACTCAAAGAAAGAAAATAAAGCCCAAAGCTTCTTTGTTGAAAACACAAGAAGTTCCTTAGATCCACTAGTGTAAATGACTTCTTTACACAGTATGTAAGTACAGGTTCTAATGTCCATAACAAATCCAAACACGGAATGACGTAGGATTAACTACTGACATCCGCTTTGGTATTTAAACTCCCTTCCATATGACGAGTGGCCAACCATGGTACTTCATGCCGGCAGTGCGGAGGTCCTCATCCCCCCCTGCACTCCGCCACTTGCACAATACAAAGAGCGTGAAGACTTCTGCCTTATCAAGCAAGAAAGCCGACAGCCAGTCTAATTCAGTCCTCACACCATACTTAATGCACTCCGGGTAGCTGCGAAATCAGCAGTACATCAGCAGCTTGCTCCCCATTAGAAGACACATGAAAAAGGACTTTAAACAATCACGTTTAGGCAGCGTGAACGCTCGCTCGCCCTACGCTGCCAGATAGGCAGTAAATCAGCAGCCTGCTCCCCGTTAAAACGACACGGGAAACAGATATGCAAACAAACACGCTAAGCAGCGTGAAAGCTCACTCGGCAATCCAACACAGTTTCAAACCTCAGGAAAAGGCATTCACCAAATCCTTAATCAGCTCCACAAAGCAGGAATCGAGGAGAAGCAGCCGCGTCCTCCTCACCATCAAAATCGCTAGCAACGAGCGCCCATCTCCGCCCACTGATATCGTGCACTGCGCCAAGGATGCTGGGAAACATAGTTCAACCCCCAGCGTTGCTGGGAACTGTAGTTCTTGGCAGGCGCGGCTTCTACAACCTGACAGTACGCCCTCCTCCCAAGCGCCTCCTAGGCCCAGGTTTAGCAGGACACCTCCTGTGGAAAGCCAGCACCGCCCGAGGGGCATGGATGTTGTGTACTGGTTCCCATGAATCCTCCTCCGATCCGTACCCCTTCCAAGAAACAAGATACCAAAGTGCCCCCCTACGGTATTTGGAGTCTCGAATGGACCTCACCTCATACTCCAGATTCCCATCGGCCGCCACTGCAGGAGGCGCAGCTCGACGAGAAGACAGGGCCTTCTTCAACAGATGCACATGGAACACCGGATGTATTCTCAGTGCAGCAGGCAGTTTCAATTTATATGCCACAGGGTTTATCTGTCGCACAATAGGATAGGGACCAATGAAGCGTGGGTGGAATATGCTCCTCATTTTGAATCGGATGTATCTGGTGGAAAGCCAAACCATGTCCCCCACCTTGAACTGAGGCCCAGAAGTACGATGCCTGTCCTCCCAACGCTTGTACACCTGCTTGGCTTGTATAAGACGCTTTTGCACAGCTTTATGCACCCTTCGCAAGGTAAGGACTTGCTTCCTTACAGAAGGCTGAGTCGCCAAGTCTTCAGGGATGGCTACTGGCAGTGTGTTTGCATCAAAACCGTAATTGGCCCTGAAAGGGGACATTCTGATGGAGCTGTGCCAAGCATTGTTGTATGCCAATTCCGCCATCCACAACAATTCCACCCATGACTCGTGTGCTTCCCTGGAGTAGCAGCGCAAGTACTTCTTTAAAGTCTGGTTTAGACGTTCTGTTTGTCCGTCTGTTTGAGGGTGGAAACTAGTGGATAGCGCTGACTCGATCCCCAAAGCCTTACACCACATATGCCAAAACCTAGCGATGAATTGCGGCCCTCTGTCAGACACGATGACTCTTGGTATGCCATGTAATCGAATGACTTGTGAGGCCAACAGTTGTGCCGTTTGACTAGCCGTGGGAAGGGTCACACAAGGGATGAAATGACCCATTTTTGTTAGATTATCCACCACTACGAGTACCGCCGTGTTGCCCCGATCAGCTGGCAACCCTGTGATAAAATCTAAGCTGATGTTCTGCCACGGTTGATCAGGTGAGGGCATCGGCATCAACAAGCCCTTCTTTCTGGTGTTTTCCCCTTTTGCTCTGGCACAAGAATCACACATGTTTACCCACCGGGTAGCGTCTCTGACCAGTGTTTCCCACCAGAAGTGTCTCTTGAGCAGGTTTACGGTCTTTGTAACCCCAGGATGTCCAGCCATAGGAGCCTCATGACACCACCTGAAGGCCTTCTTCCTTATCTCCTCTGTGGGCAGAAATAGACATCCCCCCTGAAAAGGCAATCCCTGTTTCAGTGCCCGATCTGGTTTGACAGCTGCCCATCTGATCCATGAGCCCATAGATCTGGAGCCTTTGACATCATCCAAAAAGCTTTCGGCTCTGACCACACACACCACTTTCTTCGCAGGGATGATGGAACATTCCTCCTCAACCTTTCTCACAGGACTCTCCTGCCTGGACAGTGCATCAGCCTTTCTATTATCCGAGCCTGGACGAAATGTAACAACGAAGTTGTACTCGGAAAAGAACAACATCCACCGCATCTGCCGTTGCGTGAGATGCCTAGCAGACGACATGTACTGCAGATTCCTGTGATCGGTATACACCGTCACAGCCTGAACAGCCCCCCACAGGTATGGTCTCCACTCTTGGAAGGCTTTCTTTATGTGGTGAATGTGCTGTTCCTGTGTGATTGTATTTTTATTGAACACGTCCAGACCTTGGAATTTATGTTATATAACATTTATTTCTGGTAGCATTTAAATTGTGTTTCTACCGGGTCTACGATTGTACTTGGATGTGTATTAATGAGTGAGGCATTAATTGTTTGAATACTGTTTGAGTGGGGGGCTGCCTCGCCCATTCCCCTCCCCCTGTCCCCTTCAGATTTTGAGGCTTTCTTTATGGCCAAGAGCTCCTTTTCAGCTATGGAATAATTGAGCTCTGCCGAGCTCAGCTTCCGAGAGAGATAGGCAACCGGATGAAGCTGGCCGGTGTGTGCGTTCCTCTGGGACAATATGGCCCCTATGGCTTCATCCGAAGCATCTGCTTCTACGATGAAAGGATGTTCCAATACCGGATGAGCCAGCACAGGTGCCGAAGTGAAAGCTTTTTTCAAGGCCACAAAAGCTTCCTCGGCCTCCTCTGTCCAAGCAAAAACCTTGCCTTTCCGTAATAGTCTTGTGATGGGGATAGCAACTTGGGAGAAATGCAAGATGAATCGGCGATAATAGTTTGCGAACCCCAGGAAGCTCTGTACTTCCTTCACATTCTTTGGGGCTGGCCAATCCCTTACCGCCTGTACCTTTCTCTCCGACATCTGCAGTCCTTGTGGACTAAGATTGACCCCCAGGAACTCCACTTCCTTTACACTGAACTCGCACTTACTCAGTTTCACAAACAGGTGATGTTCTCTTAACTTGTCCAACACCATACACACATGAGAGGTATGACAAGACACATCCTGGGAATATATCAGTATGTCGTCTATATACATGACAACAAAACGATCCACGTATTCCTTTAGAACATCATTGATAAAGAACTGGAATGCCGCGGGAGCATTGCACAGGCCAAACGGCATTACCAAATATTCGTACAATCCATACCGCGTCTTGAATGCCGTCTTCCATTCATCCCCCTCTCTTACCCTGACCAGGTGATACGCTCCCCGTAGGTCCAAACGAGTGTAGATCTTGGCCTCTCTCACCTGGTCAAGTAAAACCGAGATGAGGGGGAGTGGGTATCTGTTGCGGACGGTGTTTTTATTCAAAACGCGGTAGTCCACACACGCTCTCAAGTCACCATTGGCCTTAGCGATAAAGAAGAGAGGTGAAGCGGCCGGAGAGCGAGATGGCCGGATGAACCCCAAACGAGAGTAATGCTCTATATACTCCTTTAAATGGGCGGTCTCAGGCACCGACAAAGCATATACTCGGCAAGACGGTATCGTGGCCCCTTCTACTAGATCGATACGGCAGTCATATTCCCTGTGGGGGGTAGTACTTCTGCCTTCACTTCACTGAACACGTCACCATAACCGGAGTATTCAACTGGTAGTGCGACATTTTTTTCCGCCGCTATTGCGGCCAAAAAAGGGCTGGCTAGCGTAGCGACATTGGCAGATACACATGGCACTAAATGCTCGTAACAATGTGCAGGAAGAAAATGAAAGGTTTTTGTCTGCCAATCCACCACCGGATTGTGTTTCCTTAACCAAGGCATACCCAGAATTATTTCATACTGAGGTGCTGCTATGATATTCAAGGACAACACCTCTGTATGCACCATGCCTTGTACCACTACAGACAACCCTACTTCACTGGTTCGTTCGGTGATCTGACCTGACGTTAATGGTTGACCATCGACCGCCAATACCTCCTCAGGCTTCTCCCTAGAGACACGAGGTAAGGCCAAACGTCGTACCAGGCCCTCATCCACAAAATTACCCGTGGCTCCAGAATCCACCATAACCAGGACGTGGTGTATCTCTAGGTTACATTCCAAATTCATCCCTATCACCATATGAGGTTCTGTTTCGTCATCCCCCTTAGAAGACAAAGAAGTGAGCTTCCAAGGCGGCCCTCTCTCTTCGCTAGGCATGCCGTCTCCTTTCTGCTCGCTTTCCGGCACCATATTAGACACTGCAACCTTCTTAAACCTGCTACTATAGCCGGAGGCCTTGGGTTTGGACGGACAGTCCTGAACATAGTGTCCCTTCCTTCCACAGTACATGCACAGGCCCTGTACTCTTCTGGTCTCTCTCTCTTCCCTAGACAGAGGGGCTCTGAGGGCTCCTATCTCCATAGGTTCAGGAGGGTTTTCGGTCCCCCCAGTAGCCTTACGCTGAGGTCCCCCGCTACTATACACCCCTTTTTCCCATCTCCTTCTATTACTCCCCCTGTCTGTCATACGTGCATCCAATCTCAACACCAGATTCACCATATCAATAAAGGAGGTAGGTTGGGGATCCACCTGTGCCACAACATCCTTCAAATCATCATGTAAACCCTGATAAAACAGTGACATTCTTTTTTCTTCCGGCCATTCTGTTTCCGCTACTAGTCGATTGAATGCGGTTAAATATGTAACCAATTCACCTCTGCCTTGTCTCAATGTAAGCAATTCTCTATCCGCACTGAACGTGGTTGCTCTGCGGTCAAAAACCCTCTCGAACTCTTTCCTAAAAGCTGACCAGTCCGATAAGATGGCATCATCTCTTTTTACTAAGGGTACCGCCCATTCAGCCGCATCCCCCACCAAATAAGAAATTAAAAATGCCACTCGAGAATGGTTAGAGGGGAATGAAGACGGTTTACACGAAAAATGCAAAAGGATTTGAGTCATGAAAACATGGACTTTACGGGGGTCTCCCGAGAACCTTTCGGGGGTGGCCAAAGGGATGGGGGGTGGCACAGTAACCTGAACAGCAGAGGACGGGCCAGAAGCACTAAACGGATTGCTACTCAAACGCTCCACCTTGTCTCTTAAGGCAGCAGTCTCGGCCTTAGACGAGGCCAATTCCTGTTGCACTAGCACTAAAGCATGTAACACATCCTCCATAGACGCCATTGTTGCTACAAGCAGACCGGGCGGAACGACAATTCGTGGGCTAGCGATTCTGTCAGGTTAGCGTTCCGCAGGATCAGCATGCAGCAACAATGCTCCACCTCCGGACCCTCCGACCACCCTGAAGTAAGTATACACAGGGTGGTCAGACGATACGGTGAGGGAAAAAACCCCAAAAGGGGAAAAACCCAAAAGAAAAGAGAAGAAGGGAAGGGCAGCAGGGAAAAAGAAACTGGAAAACAAAAAGGAACGATTAGTAATTCATCAATGGCTACGCTCATGTAATTCTCACTATACAGCCTCTTAGCAATCACCTGTAAGCTTTGTACACCGGCACTATACCGCAGTTTCTCCAATCATCCTTCAAACCTGTTCAACACAAGAGAACATATTAAACTTGTGCCTACTATATGCAACAACCTAATAGATGACACATATGGTTAACATACCCTATAGCCTCCTTTACTACTTTAGAAGTAGGTTCCAGGATTCCTGTGATATCCACAACCAGTAGGTAACTAAGTTTCAGCAACTCAAAGAAAGAAAATAAAGCCCAAAGCTTCTTTGTTGAAAACACAAGAAGTTCCTTAGATCCACTAGTGTAAATGACTTCTTTACACAGTATGTAAGTACAGGTTCTAATGTCCATAACAAATCCAAACACGGAATGACGTAGGATTAACTACTGACATCCGCTTTGGTATTTAAACTCCCTTCCATATGACGAGTGGCCAACCATGGTACTTCATGCCGGCAGTGTGGAGGTCCTCATCCCCCCCTGCACTCCGCCACTTGCACAATACAAAGAGCGTGAAGACTTCTGCCTTATCAAGCAAGAAAGCCGACAGCCAGTCTAATTCAGTCCTCACACCATACTTAATGCACTCCGGGTAGCTGCGAAATCAGCAGTACATCAGCAGCTTGCTCCCCATTAGAAGACACATGAAAAAGGACTTTAAACAATCACGTTTAGGCAGCGTGAACGCTCGCTCGCCCTACGCTGCCAGATAGGCAGTAAATCAGCAGCCTGCTCCCCGTTAAAACGACACGGGAAACAGATATGCAAACAAACAAGCTAAGCAGCGTGAAAGCTCACTCGGCAATCCAACACATTTTCAAACCTCAGGAAAAGGCATTCACCAAATCCTTAATCAGCTCCACAAAGCAGGAATCGAGGAGAAGCAGCCGCGTCCTCCTCACCATCAAAATCGCTAGCAACGAGCGCCCATCTCCGCCCACTGATATCGTGCACTGCGCCAAGGATGCTGGGAAACGTAGTTCAACCCCCAGCGTTGCTGGGAACTGTAGTTCTTGGCAGGCGCGGCTTCTACAACCTGACAAATGACATGCAGTGTGTCAAATCCTTTTTTGCAGTGCTGCGTCACAACCAGTGATGTTGCCGACAACACCATGTCACAAGCACAGTGAAGATTCCATCCATCAAGATGGCAAGCAAAACCCGCAGTATAACGCCCTGTATTTGAAAGATGCTGGGAGGTCCATTCTGCAATTGAATGATGCAGCACTAACTGTAACGGCATGAGTAGGCCTGAGTAAGATGCAGGCATCAAGGAAAGTACCTCAGAGGACAATGCCTGTTTCCAGTCCAGGGAAGATCTAGCTTGGCAATTCGGGCTGGATTGTTCCTATAAGGAACAGGTTAACGACTAATTTGCATATGCCTGGGTCCGAACTGGGGTGGCGAAGTGAGCTAAAGAACGATGATGCATTCAAACCAGATCTGTGACTGGAGGGGAGTGTCTGAAAAGTTTCAGCACTCCGTCCATCATCTCCTTGTGTTTTCTTTGTTCGCCCTAAGTTGGCAGGGTATGTCCAGATGTGGGTACCCTTCTCACTTTGCCACTGGATTTAAGCTAGCCTGGCTGAAGAGGGGTGTTACCCTGAACCCGGTCCCAGGATGCTTCTTTCTGGTCCAGGGAAGACCTGGCTTGGCAGTTCAGGCTGGACTGTTTCCATAAGGAACAGGGTCCAGACTGATTTGCATATGGCAGGGTCCAAACTGGGGTGGCAAAGTGAGCGAAAGAACGATGATGGATTCAACCCAGATCTGTGACTGGGGGTGAATGTCTGAAAACTGTACTTAGTCAGTTTGTGAAGTGTGAAGAAAGAACAATAGCATTTGCCTCTAGGATGTTGAGTGTAGCTGAACAGAAATACATCCCAATTAAAAGGGAGGCCCTTGCATATTCTTGGGCAGGGGAAAAGTTTAGAATGTACCGTTGCAGAACAAAATTTGATTTGGTCACTGGCCGCAAGCCTCTTATTTACATGTTGGGGAACAGTTATTGTAATAAAGCCTCTTCTTGTTTGATCAGGTTATCATAAAGACTGCAAGAATTCAACTTTCAAATCTTTTATGTTCCTGCTGATATAAACATCAGGGCGGGCTAGTTCTCTCATCTAACTGTGAAGGATGAAGAATCGTGTTGAAGGTACCAGGATGAGGAAGAATGTGTCATGACGGTGATGGATGCTACTACTCAGTTTAGAATTGCCAAAAGAGAGTGAGGTGTATGTTGTGATAAGGATGATAGATTGAAACTAGTTTAGAAGTATCTCATGAAGGCATGGACTTGTGAAAGAAGTCTGAGTTTGGAGTTGAGGGCCTTCTCACAAGTCGCTTCAGAGTTATCTCTTATCAATGACGTTGTTAGACACTTAGGACTATCCGACAGATTTAAGAGGATTAAGCAGCATAACGCCAGTAGTGGCCAGGGATCAATGGGCAGGTTAAGAAATATATAGAGAGCGGTTGTGATTGTTTGGGCTCAGATAAGCACTACAAACTTACCACATCACCTTTATGTCTAGTTGGATGGCCACGAGGAGCCTGGGAAAATATAGGAATTGTTTATGCTTGTCAATACAGTGTTCTCAGTAATGAAAAGAAATACCTCATTGTCGCTATTGACTATTTTTCCAATTGGCTGTATTTTGCGTTGTGAGAACAGGTGATTCCTAGAATGCTGTTAGATTTCTTGAACGTATATTCCATCTACAGGGTGATGCTTAAGAAGTGGTGTCTGGTAAAGGTGCTTATTTTATTTTGGAAGAAAATACTACTTTTTTTTACCTCATGGGACATCATGCATTTTAGGGTTTCTCTGTATAGCCCTTCATCCAGCGGTTTCATTGAGAGCGTGAACAGCATGCTCAAAGAAGGGGTGCAAACTGCAGTTTCTAATAACTTGAATGTAGCTATATATTTACAACAGAAAGCGTGGGGCTGCAATTTTAATCTACATAGTACCACAGATGTTGCTCCAAGAGAGATAGAAAACCTTTTACTTTGTTGGAGGACAGAAAAGGACAGTGTTATGGGTTTGTGAACATGTGCATTACAGGCAAGAAGCTGGTAAAATATATTTCCACAACAAGAATGGTGTGAAAAAAAATGTTTGGTTACTGGGGATTGGGTTTTGGTTAATACCTAGAAAAGTTGTAAAAGGAGAATCTAGACTTTCAGAACCTGCAAGGGGTGTGAAGGTGTTAAAAATGGCTGCACTGCTAGAAGAGAAAAGATTTTAAAAGAACATTAATGTTCTAATCAAAGTAAATGAAGAACATGCTAGAATCATTGGTGAAAGGTTCATCACAAAGGATGAATGTGTGTCACAAAGAAGGGTGGTTGCAGTTGAGAAATGTGGGGGACAGAAATGGGATGAGGTGCTAGTGAATATTGCCAGCTGTGGGGATAGTTCATCTGCTGCAGAGGTTGAAGTAGCAGTTCCGGCGGCTTCATGGACTGACTATAGAAAACAATCACCCCTGGCCCAATGGCATGGGGAACAAACACAAATGGTGGCCTATGGCAAACACACTCACACACTGGCCAGACAAAGGAGGCACGGCAGCACAGGAGACAACAGAATTATTCAGCAATGCAAAAAACAAAAATAAACTGGGCTAAAAATGTTTACAACAACACACATCCTCCAACTACATCAAATATATTACCGGAATTCGCCAAGAAAGCTACATTTTATCATTTAATTCAATGCCATCCATGGCTTAAATAATGTTTCATTTCAACAGACACCACAGAAGCAATTATTTCATGCACCCATGACTAGTACTGGGACCACTGACTGGAAGGCCCATTGGCAGACTGGGCCACATAGTGACTTAAATGAATATTGTAAATGTATTTTAAAAAATTTAGAAAATCTACGGAACTCTGAAACATTCTTCTGTTATAAAAGAAGACAAATTACATGCAACAAAAAAACCTACTGAAACTGCAGACTACCCAGCGCAATATATTTTAAAAATTAAATAAAAGTACAAATAAATACTGTAGCATGCCCTCTATCAAACAAACAAAACCCTTATACAACAGTTTTTGAACTTACTTGTGATATCAAAAAAACAATGTCATCAAAATCCAATGGTATATGCAGCAGACTATCCTTCCAGCTGCAAATCCAAATGAGAAGTGACCAGGAGGTGGATGAAGCACTGGAAGTAGCCTGCTCGACAAGAACAGTTGGAGTCTCTGGAGCACTTCCTCCTTGTGAGAAAAAAAAAAAAAAAAAGTCTCCTTGCACAAGAAGCAAATGCAAACGGTCCATTTGAGAAGGTTTATAACTCCAAATTGTCTTTTTGAAGAGATTTAGCTGTTTCTCGAGGAGAGAATCTTCTCCACGTTGCAGCCGCAGTCGATCGCTATCAATAGCGCAAGCCTACAACACAAAAGAAGTGCCGTGGCCTAAAGCTAAATATTGCTAGAGCTTGTGGGCGGCTAGAAAATCTTGTTGCCGTTTGCGAGATCCCGGCAAGCCTCTCGTTATGGTCCCCATGGGAGCGAAACAACGTTACGAGAGTGACAATGGAAAAAACTCTGTTCCATTGCGGAGTTAATCGGTAACTCCATTCTCTGCGGAACACAGAATTTCGCAAATTCCAAGAGCGGAGCAAAGTTTTACACCCATGTCTATATAGGAGAGGGGTTGACCAGGAAATACGAGACCAAGGCAGCCTGATACTGACCCAACCAAGATGCATGAGGGGAGCAGCAATGAGAGTATACGCTGCTCCACCTGAGTGCCCGGCAAGGATAAGCTGACCGTCGGGGGGATAGTAGCAAGAGAAGAAGGTGAGATCTTTGTGTACCTGTTATCCCATCTACTGCCTGCTGGATCGGGGAAAGGGACCAATACAAAAGACTGTTGTCAGAGGAAGGATCCTTTGAGCCAAACGACATGGCTATAGCGGAAGATTGCATACGACATGGAGGAGGAGATCCCAAGTGGAACATCCCCTATATGCAGGAATGCCTAAAAAGATGTCAGAGAGAAACGCGTAGAGTAACCCAAAGTAAGAATGTGCCCATTACTATAGAAGGGCACGTCAGGTACTGTCTATGTGCCAAGGTACCAGATGGATAAAGAAGGATTAAGGGTAAAGTTTCGGCCGTTGCTGGATGGAGCAGGGAACTGGATCTCATGCTTTGAGAAGAGCACTGCATGAATAAATCTAGTAATAGACAATATTACGAGTCTGCTAAGTAGCCTAATCGGAGAGCAGACTCAGCGTTTGCCCAAGCTCGTAGCCCAGCAATTACGCTATGAGATACCAAGCACGATGGGGCTGTATTTTGCTCATACAGGCACCGTATATGCGCGGCTTTGAGAGATATGTTCCCAGACCACCTCATGTAGGAGGGTTAATGGCAGAGACTATGAAACCAAGGGAGAGCATAACAGATTACTTGGATAGAATGAGAGAATGATGGGGACAAAAGACAGGACAGCTGTCGATCAATACAGGCCCACTCGCCACATTCTTTTCCAAATTCTTAAAAAGGGTTTACCCACCGAGATACACAGTTGGCTGGATAGTGTGGCCAGGTTAGACACCAAACGCTAGTGGGAGATGCATGCCCACATATTACATTACCACAATAAGTAACAAGAAAAATATAGGGAATAAGAAGAGCAAGCCCAAAGCAATACTCTTAAGTTGGTCCAGCACAAATTGAAAAAGACCGCCCTGAAGAGGGCTGTGTTGGCCATGAGCGTACAAATGGTAAAGGGGACTCTGCCGTAAAACCCCAGAGAGTTTCAACCCAGCTGTGCGGTAAAGGTCAGGGAGGTTGGCAGCAACCAGTCCCATGCGATTGCGACTATTGCCACAGGATGGGCCACCTGGTAGACAGATGCTGATTATAAGCATACCAGCAGAGATCGATGGGCCAGAGCCAACTACCGCAAACCCTACGAATGATCACCCACAAAAGCAAGCAAAGAGAAATCAAAATGCACCCTACATTCATCCACAGGGAGGTCTGCCAGTAGAAGCACCCCCGCAGCAGGGATCAGATAGTTCAACAAACACTTGGTAACAGCAACTGCAGATAGGGAACTCAGCCCAAAAGGGACCAGGGCCACAACCTCGGCAGGGAGGTAATGCTCTCATACAATCAGAATCAAAATGTGAAGTAAAGATAAACCCCCCAGCATAAATAAAAATAAATAGCACCCATTAACCCACTTCCCCAAACAATTGTGCCAAACCAAAAGCAGGGCAAATAAGACAATGTTGGAAGCTCAAACTTTGACTTGCTTTCAGGGTTCGGGGCTACGGTATATGGTTTGTGAGAACACAACACCTGAATTGTGCTAACTCTACGTGCTTATGTGATTGCTACGAGGAAAAAAGCATTGAAAATGCAATAGGTCTCGGATTTATTTGAGTTAGAGCTAATGGCATTGTAAATGGCAATGTCTTTTAGCCATGTGTTATGGAGTGTATGCATGTGGTGTGTAATGGAATTATGTGGTTTGGATTGGAATTGTTCACCCTGCACACTCACAAACTGTTCACCTTGCACACTCACAAACTGTTCACCCTGCACACTCATGCACTGTTCACCCTGCACGCTCACACAATGTTCACCCTGCACGCTCACACACTGCCCACCCTACACGCTCACACACTGCTCACCCTACACGCTCACACAATGCAGTGGCGTCACTAGGGTTGGTGTCACCCAGTGCGGGTAACTCATGGTGTCACCCCTCCATGATGCCCCCCAGATACCCTTACACGGCTTTACACAGGGACTAAAATGCACATGGCACCCGCGTGTCATGTGCAGCTACACACATGTCCTAGACAGTACAGGACACACACACTACGCATGGCACCAGTCTACCCAGGCCCAGTTAGATACAGGTTTACTGGCAGCACAAGTACCCTACATGCCCGTTCATGGCTACACTGTTTCCGGGCATAGCATGTTACGTCTGCAGGGACTCAGAAAGATGCGCATAGTAACATATGGAAACATGACACCCACGTGCAACTCCTAGTCAGTGGGCAGTACATTACACTTGCACACAATAGCGCAACTACAGATCAAAGCAGTTTACTGGGTATATCGCACGCTCAGACACAAGGAGCACAGGTTGTAATCGTCAAAGGGCATACTTTCAAACACAGCGAAGGGAAGAATGGGAGTGCCACTTACCAGCTGCAGAGGAAGACAAGCGTGCACCTGGCGCTGCAAAACCCTGGTTCACTTCCACGGGTCGGTTAGCCAGAGTTCAGCCTGCAGGGACTTCTTTTTCCTTTGATATTCCTGAAATGATTCCTCTTGCCCGCATCGCAAGAATCTCAGGGGTGGAATCCATCCTCCCCTTTCTTGGTGTCAGGTCAGGTAAGATTTTTGAGGCCTTGGAGTGTTTAGCACGCCACTTTTCTCTTGAAACACACTGTTTGCTACCTCTCACATTTTGTTTGCTTTAGATACTTGCACAAGTGCCACCATTGCCTATGTAACGTTTGTTCTTGTGCTTGAGTGTCTGCCATATTATGCAGTATTATACCTCTAATTGTACTGTTTTCTCTTGTTATTATTATAGATTATTATTATTATAGAGGCTTTTATAGCGCGCTCTGTTACTAAGAAAATAGTATCCTGGCGCGGGAGAAATGGAAGGCGGAGCAGAGTGATTACAGTGTACAGATAGGAGTGAGAACCCTATACAGTGATGTTAAAAAGGTGGGTCTTCAGTCCCCTCTTGAACACGGTGATGGATTGGGCTGTTCTCAAATGTAAAGGAAGGGTGTTCCAGGCTCTAGCAGATCTGACAGAGATGGATTGACCACCAAGCCTGCTGTATTTAAACTTTGGTACAGTCATTTGAAACAGATTAGTTGACCTAAGAGGTCGGTTAGGAACATACAGTGAAAATCTTTTTCTCAGATAGAGTGGGCCGGTTTGATGGACAGCACGGTATGCGAGAACAAGGATTTTAAATAAAATCCTGTGAGTGACTGGAAGCCAGTGAAGGGTGCGCAGAGGTTTGCGGACACTTGAGCTTTTGGGTATGTTAAACACAAGCCGCACAGCGGCATTTTGGATAACTTGGAGACGATGAATCAAATAGGCCGGTAAACCACAGAAGAGGCCATTCGCGTAATCCAATCTGGATAATATGAGGGCGCGGATGACAGTCTCCTTGGCCCCTCTCGGGAGCAGAGGGAAGAACCTGCGTAATGTTCTGAGTGTGGAGAAACAAATCCCAGTAAGTTTTTTTAGATTGTCCTCAAATCTGAGGTCATTGTTAAACCAGACTCCTAGGTTTTTTGCAGGGCCGCCGATGGATTTGGGGCATGGCAGATCGTCGGGCCAAAGGGAGTCGCTGAAGTTGTCTGGAAAAGAGCCAAACAGCAGGATTTCTGATTTACTTTCGTTGCATTTTAGTTGGGCAAGGGCTAGCCAACGAAAGACAGATGATAGGCAGGACTGGGCTCCCGACGTATCCAAATTATTTTTTGGCCATGTAAACAGAAGTTGTGTGTCGTCAGCGTAGGCCATAGTTTTGGCTCCCAGCTGTTCGGCAAGATATATGAGAGGGGTCAAATAAATCTTAAAAAGCAGGGGGCTGAGGGTAGAGCCCTGCGGTACACCAGTAGTAAGTTTTTTGGGAGAGGAAGCAAAGGGCGGCATCCAGACTTGTTGAGATCTATTATCTAGAAAAGATGACAGCCAGTCAAGGGCGGAGCCTGTTATACCTATGGCCGCTAGTCTTGCGAGCAGAAGGGAGTGAGGGACCGTATCGAAGGCGGCAGAGAGGTCCAATAAGATCAGAGCCGCTCTGCCACCTCCGTCCAGACATTCCCGGATAGCCTGGGATATTTCAACTAACGCAGTCTCCGTACTGAAGGACGCTCTGAAGCCTGATTGCGCTGGGTGGAGTGCCTGGGAAGTTTCTACAAATTTGTCCAGCTGCATAAAGGCCGCTTTTTCGCATACTTTTGCAAGAGCCGGCAACAGTGATATGGGTCGGAAGTTGGCGGGGACAGCGGGATCCAAGCCATTTTTTTTTAAGAGTGGGAGCAGTTTAGCTTGCTTCCAACAGGCCGGAACGGTAGCAGTAAGAAAAGAGCGGTTAATGATGTGTGTCACCTCATAGCCAACAGTGTCTGCAAGACCCGCAAACACTCTGGCAGGACAGGGGTCCGAAGGGGAACCTGATTGTAAAGTAGCAAGGATTTTAACAATATCTGTTTTTCCTACTGGGGAGAAATTGGCAAACTGTTCCGTAGGGACAGGCATCATGGGGGATGGGGTGGCCAATGGAGAGGGAAAGCTGTTACACACAGTAAGTAAATCATCCTGAATTTTGGTGATCTTGTCGACGAAGAACACAGATAGTTCTTCGCACCATTTCTCCGAGGAGGTCAGTAGAGGTTGAGCAGCACATGGTGAGACAAAGCTTTTTACTATAGCAAAGATTTCCCTGCTATTGTTGTTAGCCTTTGTTATACGCCCTTCATAGTATTGGCTTTTGGCAGATCTAATCGCTGCATAATACTTCTTTTGTGCCAGCCTCAGTTCCTTCTTAGCCTCGGGGAGATAGGCATGTCTCCAGGTCCGTTCAAGTTTTTTACAACCTGATTTAAGATCACGGAGAGTATGGGAAAACCAAGGTTTAGAAGGGGTAAAGCGCTTTCTGCAGATCCGACCTATTTTTATTGATGCAGCAGTCCCACCCTCAATCCATGAATTGAATGAACTGACGGCTGATTCAATTTCAAGAGGAAGAGTTGGACGGGAGGTAACTAGATGGTCAGACAGAATATCTACGTTAATTTTCTGTGTGTGAGCAGCTGGGTGGTTATTCTCGGCAGGGCGGGTTAGGGTCCAGGTAAATCTAATCAGCATATGGTCTGACCAGGTCACTATTTCAGGATGAGTCATGTCAATATCAAAATTAGTACAAACTAAATCAAGGACATGTCCTCCTGAGTGAGTGGGAGCCTTAACCCATTGTTTTAGCTGGGCCATAGCAAGAGTTTCATTAAGACGGACCGTATCGGGCAGATCTAAATTGTCCACATGGATATTAAAATCCCCCAGGAGAAGGTATCTAGAATATCTCAAAACCCGTGGGACTACTATGTCTTCCAGTGCCCCCAGGAATCTACCTACATGACCTGGTGGTCGGTAAACCAGAGTGCCCCCTAAGGTAAAATGTGCCCCAAATGATAGTGAGAAGTGAAACATCTCGGCATCAACTGGGGGGCCCTGAAGGTCAAAAGAGAGTGCCCATTGTTCTCTGAAAATGGCTGCTATTCCGCCTCCTCTGCCTGAAGGACGGTCATTTTGGATAATTTTAAAACCTCGAGGGATGGCAAATTCGACCGCTGGGCCGCATGTCTCATTTAGCCAAGTTTCTTGTAACCTGCACACGTCACTTTTTCCTCCTGTATTGCACCGTTTGCTACTAACCTCATGTATTTGGTTTGCGCACAATGTCACTTTTGCCACAATTAACTTAATGTTTGCTTTTGTAATTTGTTCACATGTTATTTTCTAATCATCATGTATCATTAGAGTTCCTATTGTGAAGCGCTCTGACGCCTCTTCGGGTAAAGTCTGCGCTATATAAAAAGCAATAAATAAACTTTTTGGTGCTCGAGGATCGGCTACTGCAGGAAGGTTGACAGAGGGGCCCTCTGAATGTCTCCCCTGGAGCGTTAGGAGAGGCAGGAGAAAGCCATCAATCACTGTGGAGAAAGGCATGGGCAGCGCTGCCTCTGCTTCAGCATTCCGCCTCCCAGAATAATATGCTGCTCTGTGCTCCCCTCCGATTGCCAAGGGCAGGAAAGTGAGAGCACGGGCGTTATGTCCCGCGGGGCGGCTGCAGTGTAGAGGGTACGGGAGGATGTGTAGTGAGCTGAGCGCCGAGACAGCACTGTGTGGTGCAGAAAACCACGGGGTGATGCCCATTGCATTATGCGGATGGGACGCGCGCAATGGGCACTGGACATGTTGAAATTGGCAATGTATATACACATAAGCGGCGTTCATTTGTGTTCACTGTACCTCTTGTCGTAAGCAGAATGGATATTGCAAAACACTGACTGTGTTATCCCGCCAGCATAGACCCATGCACACATATATACAACAGCCATTTTAGGTGCCATGGTCTCCCTGTTCGCGATCAATCATCAGCGCCCTTCCCTGACCCTGCAAGCATCCCCCATGCACCCCGACCGCCCCCACTCTCACATGCACAAGTCATGAACCCTTCTCCTTCTGCATGACTCTGTCACTGGGAATCACACCCCGCGCCTGACCAACACCTCCTTTCCTTCCATGAATACCCCTCTTTTGATAAACCCTTCCTCTACGCTCGATTGTCCACACCGATCCTTCCTTTCACGAAAATCTCTCCTTTGATGACCCCTTCCTATGAGCCCGATTGTTTGCACGAACCGCTGGTCATCCCTTAGCCTGAGGATACAGTTTATTGCCCACTACTGTATGCACTCGCCTCTCTTGAAAGGAGCCACTATTGATCATGACCTCCCCACCCCCTGAGATTCGATCAGGCGCACACATTCTAAAGGAATCAGCAGAACACTCAGCTGCGTGACAGCCCCCTCCTATTGTATGGAGGATAAGGGCCCCTACTGTAGCCACGTGTTGGAATATCTTCATACTCCACAATGTCTTGATTGTAATGAAGGATGTCTGTGTGCCATAAACCTGTGTATAAAAGACGAAGCCTCAGAGAAACTTGTTAGAGCACCTCCTGAAGACACTATGCGAGTGTCCGAAATGACAGGCTCTCCTCATGAGCAATAAAACTCTATTCTTGTATTCCTGCTTCCAGCGCCCGTCTCTTTATTTGGTAATTATTCAAGATGGAAACTAAGAGGCGTCCTGCGCCAGCAGCCTGGGCATCTGGTGTGTTATGGGCTGACTTTTCCTCAATTGGCGCCCTAACGCGGGGCCCATCAGCGACATAAGGTCCGGGAAGAGAGGTCCAGACGATGGGGTGAACATCTAAATGATTGGAGTATACCTGCCTTGAGAGGGCCCTCGTCCGGCTGCCGATTGAATGAACTTCACCGATTCTGAAAAGACCTCTCTCAAGTGACCTACTGTCCTGACTGGAATCCCACAAGAATGCTGCGATAAAAACATAGAGAAAAGAGGCGCTGGAGAAAGGAAGACGAAGAATTGCCCACATGATCCGGTCCGGGTAAGGTTAAGTAGGACGTCTTTACGTCTGATTGGTAGGATGGCTTTATCCATCTGATTGATTGATTGATTGTTGATATTGGAAACGGTATTTAGATACTGGTATTGTTCATTGATTGGTTCATTTAGCCTCGGTTGCTACTTGAAGTATTGGTTCTCTTGGAGACATTCTCTGTTTGCAAACAGCGACGAATAGGAACGTTCCTCTCTCTTTGCAAATAGTGAAGGATAGGTAATGCGGACTTTTGTCCCCCGTTGTAATCCGTCATGCCTATTTTTCTCCCCACTGATTGATTGGTTGCTCTGTTGCTCTTTGAGACATTCGCTGTCTGCAAACGGGGAAGAATAGGAATATTCTGTCTCCCTTTGCAGATAGTGAAGGGTAGGTAATGCAGACTTTTGTCCCCGTTGTAATCCGTCATGCCTATCTTTTCTCCGCATTTGATTGTTTGTTATCGATTTTTATCGATTATTGCTCTTTGAGATATTCCCTGTCTACAAACGGGGAAGAATAGGAATATTCTGCCTCCCTTTGCAGATAGTGAAGGATAGGTAATGCAGACTTTTGTCCCCGTTGTAATCCGTCATGCCTGTTTTTTTCTCCCCACTGATTGATTGATTGTCTGAACATTTATTGTTCAAGGAATAGTTCTTTTGAGGTATTCTCTGTTTGCAAATAACGTGGAATAGAAATGTTCTGTCTATTCTTTGCAAGTAAGGAAGGGTAGGTAATGCGGACCTTTGTCCCCCGTTGTAATCTGTCATGCCTATCTACTCCCCACTGATTGGTAAACCAGTTCCACCCAGACCATTTATTGGAGGTAGGTCATCTGGCTCGACCAGGAGGGTATCCCTAATACAAAAGGACAAATATAAAAATGCGGATTAGCCGCTGTATCGTGCTAGCAAATAAAAGAGAAAAATATATATATATAAAAATCGTTAGGGAAAAGAAAAGGAATAGAGTGAAATCAGTAGGCCACTGATGAGATCTCTTTTCAACCTCGCTGAATTGGAAACATAGGGAACAACCCCTCAGGAAATATGAAACTGGTGGGGAAAGCCGAACTTAACGCTATAACTTCGAGACAGCTTGGCTCCACCACTCACCCCGCCCAATTAACGACAAAACTTAGGCGAATAATAGAAAAATATATAACACTCTAGCGAAGTAACAGGTGAACACGTTTTATTTTTTTAACAAACAAAAAAAACATTTAAGCAACTATTTACATGACAAACTGTTGCAACGACAAACGAAACCCACAATGCATTTCGCCGTCTGCCTGATGCCGTTCCAATCCTTCCTTCCCCAAAGTAGCAATGTTGGGCTACTTTGGGCTACTTTCTAGTAGTTTATGGGCGTTTTAAAGTCTACAAAAACCGTCAGGGGCGGTGGGGTGGAAGGACCACTACGCGAATAGCCCGAAGGCGGCGCCACACGCCAAGGCCTGTCCCACCGGATGAACCAAGGGACCCGTTCCTGGGGCCGTGGCGAAGAGCGTCCGGCCGCCATCAACCGGAGGCCCGGCCCGAAACGTACTAGGCGCCACTTCTTTAATAATGGCTGCGACAACACTGGGGGGGGGGGAATGTCTTGCACATGCCTCCGACCCCCCCCCCCTCGTCCCCATCGCCTGGTCCGGCCATAACAAATGTCAAGCAAGACGCCGTGGGGTGCACCGGGAGGGAGAGGCGGTGCGAACGAGCCTCTCCCACCTCCCCAGGTGAAGGCTCCCCAGCTGCACCCCCAACGCTCCTCGCACCCGGCAAAGGGTTCGTCCACTGTGGCGATGCTGCAACACCTCGCCCGGCAGGTTGGAGCCCGTCTGCTCATTTGACCCCGCGATTGCCGGTAGCTGCCGAACTCTCAAAATGGCGGTCGACCTTGCAAGAGCGGGCCCAGCATGAAGGAATGGCCCGGTTGCTTGTTGATTCCACCACCATAAAAGTTCTCCTCGACCTTGAAGATTCTAGAGGAGCCGCGGGAGTCCCCGACTCCCGCAGATACCCCAGATGGGGAATGACTGCCATGACTGCCTGTGGAACGATGAAAATGTAGCCGCGGGACGTCGGCGCTCCCATGCTGACGCCAGCCTCAATTTGAATGACTAAAATCCTGCAGACTACAGTTCGGAACAGTTCCGGTGAAAAACGCAGTATGACCCGGTAGAAAATTGTTGCCTCCCTCCCCCTTTTTTTTTGACTGATGGTTCATACTGCCGATCCCTTTCTGTTGCCCTTCAACGGAACTTTTGGACTGCCAAAAAGAGGCTCTGGGCCAACCACGAGTTAGTGGAAATTTAGACTATGCCTGGATCTGCCTGGCCGCACCCAAAATGGCGCCGGTACAAATGAAACTTTCAACTCCTTGTTGTACTCCGATTGCTCAGCCTTGGTGTCATGGGATATATATGTAGTTTTTAAACATATGGATTGATATAGGATGGGTACTGATTATGTGTTCGAACAATGAAGGACAATGAATTGACATGAGATGGGTATCGATTGAACATTCGGACAATGAATTGTTGTTAAGTTTTGGCGCCTCATGATTATTGCAAGTTCGAATTTTAACACTCCATTGGGTTTTTCACTAATAAAGGTATCCCCACATCTACAGTTCCAGCCTGCTCCGTGGCCGGCCCACGGGGTTGTAGACCCGTATTTGTGCACCGGCATTCTTATTAAAGATGTTTTGGAAAAAACGTACGTAGTTGTCACGTGTAAATTGGTACGTTTCGAATAAATGACCGCTGTTTCCAATATAACTGAATTACAGGTGAAATGGCTCAGCTCGATTAGTTAAGGGTTAAAAAGTATAATACGCAGAAATATTGCAAATATGAATGGTCCAGGTTTTTGTTGTATGTACTTTGCACATTTTTGTACAGCCCAAAGCAACCGCTAAAAAGACGCTGGAATTCAGCCTATACTTTATATGCTACCTGTATCAGGAAAATTGTGCTAAAATGCCCCTAAGTCGCCCCGAAGGAATGCCACTTGGCCTCCCTACATACGGTCTGTAATACCACACTTGGGTGACCTATGCTATCCACCGGCTTCCGATAAACATCTCTCCCACACTAAAAGGTCCATCTGGGCTTGAATGCCGAGTTGGCAAGAACTGCGTTCCGTGGAGATAGACCGAGTACGTAGTAAGTAAAAGCCTTTTCGGGTTTATGCGCGCTGATGTGTTTTTAAATGCTGCCCCCGCCCCCTTCTTTTTTCCCTCTTTCTGCAGGTCACTTTGGAACATCGATTAAAAATACGAAAAAGAAAAAGGTGATCTAACAGACGAAGAGACGGGAAAAAGGTGTTCGATTATGGTACCCACGCACCCCGAATAATACAACCAAAAATAATGTGAACTCATGATTAAGCACTCTACACTTAACTAAATAGGGAAAGGTTTAAAAAAATATTCTGAGGTGAAGTTTAAAACTCTAGTACACTCCGCTTGGAGGACTAGGAATGTTATCAGTGTATAGAAATTACTGCGTCCTTTTCACACCCTCATGGACTGGAAACTCAGAGCTGCCCTATTGTTCTCCCAACTGACACCAACTGTCGTCTCAGCCTGGAAACACATTTACTAACATGACTCGAAAATACCACCATGAGCATTAGCCCAACCAGGTTAGTTCATGACCAATTGCCAAAGGCGTAAGTGTGTAAAACAGCAAAGACCAGTAAAGGCAGCCGACAATAAAAGGAAAGAAAGGGGTAAAAAGAACTTAGGATGCTAAAGATACGCAGCATACAGGAAGAGATCATTATGGCCAATAACGGTTATATGTCTTGTCTTGGATTCTTTTGTATATAATACATGTACTGTCTCCCTCACCTGAGTATGTATGTACGTAATGTGTGGATCTACGTCATCCCTCTGCCTGTGTTTCCGTATTACTCAACCCCTGCTGTTCTGTGTTGTGTGTGCGCTGAATGGCCCATTATTGTACACGTCTCTCTCTCTCTCTCTCCCTCTCTCTATCTCGCTCCATGTCATACGTGTACAGAATGGACCATTTAGAGTGCGGTCTCTCTCTCTCTCTCTCTCTCTCTCTCTCTCTCTCACTCTCTCTCTCTCTCTCTCTCTCTCTCTCTCTCTCTCTCTCTCTCTCTCTCTCACTCCTTCTCTCTCTCTCTCTCTCTCTCTCTCTCTCTCTCTCTCTCTCTCTCTCTCTCTCTCTCTTCAAAGCCCCCTGTTCCCTCTTCCCTTGTATGGTGACGTTGTGCCCCTCCGGCATAAAACATAATTGGGTTTCCTCGAACACAAAGGTGTTCAGCAAAATTGACCGAAACCAAAACGATTGTGACTTGCCATATTACTACCTCTCCTTTCTGCAAAACGATAGAACCCGAGTTGGTAATGAAAGAAAGGACAGGTCAGACGACTGATGTCCCCTAATCTGGCCTTTTTATAGGGGGACTATAACGTCAATGGTCTTCTGTTTTTCAGTTCATTAGAAATGCGATCCCCAATGCCCAGATTGTCCCACCCCTCTGCACTTAAGTGCGGATGTCCAGAGTGCCCCACTTCTCCCGATCGACCCCAGCTCCCTGTCCAAAGCGTCCCCGTTACCCCCTATCAAACCCAGCTTCATGTCAGCTACCCTCGAAGCGAAATTGATGACCTTGATTAACGGCCACTCCCCAAGAAAAGCATGTTTTACATCTGCCCCCTCCCCCTTCTTCATGACGATAACAAGAGTTAGCCGACCCCGGAGGGAAATGTAAGATTGTCGATACTTGGGTTAAAGGGGAGGACGAGTCTCTACATAAGGACTCGATTTTGAGTTTTGATGTAATGCACTGTGTATAAAGGTCAAATTTGTCTCCACATACTCACGAATAAACGCCAAACAGGTTTTATGAATTCAATGGTAATGCCCTCCTACATACTCCATAAATGATGACTTCTGACTGTGATCGATGAACTTATCTCCCACCTACTTAGTATTGAGGACGGAATTGAGATGTATAAATGTCTTCTCCTGCCAGTTGTTCTAAAACTTGTTTTTACCCATTCAAAGATACAATCACCGGAGGAGAGGAGCTGGACGTGACGCACAGCCTGGCCACAGATCATGAAGCACGTGTGACCGCGACAAAAGATGGAGCCACCGAGCAACGAGACGCGGGACGAGGCACCACTCTCAAACTCGGCAGATTAAGGAATAAAGGGCTGCCTTGAAGCCCTCGATTTGTTGCCCCACTCGTGCCTGAAGTCCCCGTCCTTTTTGAGCCCGACCGATGGGCCTGCCTGCTCGATTATCCTTTGCTCCTTTTTGTCCCTTGATGTGCTCAAAGATCTGATCCCACTCCGCCCTTTCTTCCCTTGATTATTCAACAACATCACCTTTTTCGCATAAACTTTTGACTATGGACTAAGGTTTTGCCACGGAAGAAGAAAGACACGCAGGTGCCTAGCTTGAGGCACTCCTAATAAAATAAGTTAGGAAACAGGACTGTGATCTAACAGCAGAGGACTGATCGCACCCTGCAACGTGTAAGGATGAATCCGAGCTGGACCTATAGCTCCACTGCCGGTGCTCAGTAGCGCCAACAAAAGAAGACGGACTCTGTTAAAAGACATTGCGACAAAGACCCTCCCCCCTTTCCAGAACTTTCTATTCACCCCTTGACTGATTGCTTGTTTCGAATTGAATCCCTCCCTCAACCATTTTGTATTGCCTTTTAAAATGTTTCATCGATCACTCATGCATTTAGTTTTCCAAAAGTCTATTATAGCACTGACAAGACCCGAAAGTATCAGAGCTCTTTTTACTGTATGTTGATGTCATTGAAAAGAAAGTCAGAACCTGAGTCTATAATATGTCGGAACGTTTTTTCCTGATTGCCCTCGACTAAAAGTGTTATGTCGATCTCTAGACTTGTATGAATAACCCAACAAATGTAAATTCATACATACCACGTTTCGCCAATCATAGCGACTACATATGGTTATATGCAATCTGCTAGCATTGACAAACGCTATTCAGTTGGGGTAAACACAAATGTACTAGCATATGTTAAAAAGCGGCGACTGTTGAAATTGGCAATGTATATACACATAAGCGGCGTTCATTTGTGTTCACTGTACCTCTTGTCGTAAGCAGAATGGATATTGCAAAACACTGACTGTGTTATCCCGCCAGCATAGACCCATGCACACATATATACAACAGCCATTTTAGGTGCCATGGTCTCCCTGTTCGCGATCAATCATCAGCGCCCTTCCCTGACCCTGCAAGCATCCCCCATGCACCCCGACCGCCCCCACTCTCACATGCACAAGTCATGAACCCTTCTCCTTCTGCATGACTCTGTCACTGGGAATCACACCCCGCACCTGACCAACACCTCCTTTCCTTCCATGAATACCCCTCTTTTGATAAACCCTTCCTCTACGCTCGATTGTCCACACCGATCCTTCCTTTCACGAAAATCTCTCCTTTGATGACCCCTTCCTATGAGCCCGATTGTTTGCACGAACCGCTGGTCATCCCTTAGCCTGAGGATACAGTTTATTGCCCACTACTGTATGCACTCGCCTCTCTTGAAAGGAGCCACTATTGATCATGACCTCCCCACCCCTGAGATTCGATCAGGCGCACACATTCTAAAGGAATCAGCAGAACACTCAGCTGCGTGACAGCCCCCTCCTATTGTATGGAGGATAAGGGCCCCTACTGTAGCCACGTGTTGAAATATCTTCATACTCCACAATGTCTTGATTGTTATGAAGGATGTCTGTGTGCCATAAACCTGTGTATAAAAGACGAAGCCTCAGAGAAACTTGTTAGAGCACCTCCTGAAGACACTATGCGAGTGTCCGAAATGACAGGCTCTCCTCATGAGCAATAAAACTCTATTCTTGTATTCCTGCTTCCAGCGCCCGTCTCTTTATTTGGTGATTATTCAAGATGGAAACTAAGAGGCGTCCTGCGCCAGCAGCCTGGGCACCTGGTGTGTTATGGGCTGACTTTTCCTCAGACATAGTAAGCGCTCCGATGCCCTGTCAGGGGTAGTAAGCGCTATATAAATGCAATTACAACTCCAGAGCCAGAGACCTACGTGCAGTGGGGCCAGCGCTTGATATTGCAGGAGGGTGGCATGCCGTGAGCGGGGAGTATAGAGCCTGGCACCGCCGTGCAAGGGGGCGCTGAAGGAGGGTGTGCAGCATGTGTACCGGTGGGCACGGGGGCACGAGAGGTGTCCTCCTGCAGGGGATGCTGGATAAAGCGGGAGTGACTGTGGTAGTGATATCCAGTGGGAGGGACGCAAAGTAATGCATTGTGTTTTAATGTTGCCACCCATGTGACCTCTCAGCCACCTCGAAGCCCACCGATGCGCTAGAATTGCACAAGCATAGAAGAAATGCAATAGTTGAGGGCCAGGGCAAAGGGTGTTCTCGGTGGTACGCACCCTGAAGTGTAGAAGAGGTAAGTTTGAGGCAGGAAAATGAGGGAGTTTCGAGAAGTGAATGGGGTGAGGCAACAAGGAGGCAGGGTGTTGTGCATGACTCGGGATCCAAGGTGAGATGGCGGAGGCACGTGGAGGGCAGGATCAGGAAACAGGAGCCCTCGTTGCCTGGCACGATGAGCCAGAACTCGGCCGTGCTTCTGGAGAGCTTTAGCAGCCAGCCCGCGCTGTTACTTGTAAAGAAGCTTTTTAAAACGTCAGGTCCGGGAGCCACGTCACGACGTGAGAGACGTTTTGAACGTCATTGACGTCCGGATGCTGAAAAGTCATAGCCTAATAATTTGGACAAAAATTGGACAAACAGAAATATTGTTTTGCATTTTGGTGTCACGGATACGGACTCCGTGAAACCAAAATGCAAAATATTACTGTCTGTCAAACCTTACCCGGCCGCCGGCCAAGATTATTGTTGACACGGACCATGGTGTCACCCCTTTTGATGGTGACACCCGGTGCGGTCCGCACCCCCCGCACCCCCTAGTGACGCCACTGACACAATGTTCACCCTGCACGCTCACAGACTGTTAACCGTGCATGCTCACACACTGCTCACTCTACACACTCACACACTTCACACTCTGCACTCACAACTCTGCACTCGCACTCTGCACTCGCACTCTGCACACTCACTCTGCACACTCACTCTGCACACTCACTCTGCACACTCACTCTGCACACTCACTACTCGGCACTCACTACTCTGCACTCTCTACTCTGCACTCACTAATCTGCACTCTGCACTCACTACTCTGCACTCACTACTCTGCACTCTGCACTCACTACTCTGCACTCACTACTCTGCACTCACTACTCTGCACTCTGCACTCACTACTCTGCACTCTGCACTCACTACTCTGCACTCACTACTCACTACTCTGCACTAACTACTCTGCACTCACTACTCTGCACTCACTACTCTGTACTCTGCACTCACTACTCTGCACTCTGCACTCACTACTCTGCACTCTGCACTCACTACTCTGCACTCACTACTCTGCACTCACTACTCTGCACTCTGCACTCACTACTCTGCACTCTGCACTCTGCACTCACTACTCTGCACTCACTATCTGCACTAACTACTCTGCACTTAGTACTCTGCACTCACTACTCTGCACTCACTACTCTGCACTCACTACTCTGCACTCTGCACTCACTACTCACTACTCTGCACTCACTACTCACTATTCTGCACTCACTACTCACTACTCTGCACTCACTACTCACTACTCTGCACTCACTACTCACTACTCTGCACTCACTACTCTGCACTCACTACTCACTACTCTGCACTCACCACTCTGCACTCACCACTCTGCACTCACTACTCACTACTCTGCACTCAATACTCACTACTCACTACTCTGCACTCACTACTCACTACTCTGCACTCACTACTCACTACTCTGCACTCACTACTCACTACTCTGCACTCACTACTCTGCACTCACTACTCTGCACTCACTACTCACTACTCTGCACTCACTATTCACTACTCACTACTCTGCACTCACTACTCACTACTCTGCACTCACTACTCACTACTCACTACTCTGCACTCTCTACTCACTACTCTGCACTCACTACTCTGCACTCACTACTCACTACTCTGCACTCACTACTCACTACTCTGCACTCACTACTCTGCACTCACTACTCTGCACTCACTTCTCACTACTCTGCACTCACTACTCACTACTCTGCACTCACTACTCTGCACTCACTACTCACTACTCTGCACTCACTACTCACTACTCACTACTCTGCACTCACTACTCACTACTCTGCACTCACTACTCTGCACTCACTACTCATTACTCTGCACTCACTACTCACTACTCACTACTCTGCACTCACTACTCTGCACTCACTACTCTGCACTCACTACTCACTACTCTGCACTCACTACTCACTACTCACTACTCTGCACTCACTACTCACTACTCTGCACTCACTACTCACTACTCTGCACTCACTACTCTGCACTCACTACTCTGCACTCACTACTCTGCACTCACTACTCACTACTCTGCACTCACTATTCACTACTCACTACTCTGCACTCACTACTCTGCACTCACTACTCTGCACTTACTACTCTGCACTCACTACTCTCTACTCACTACTCAGCACTCACTACTCACTACTCTGCACTCTCTACTCACTTCTCACTACTCTGCACTCACTACTCTGCACTCACTACTCACTACTCTGCACTCACTACTCACTACTCTGCACTCACTACTCTGCACTCACTACTCACTACTCTGCACTCACTACTCTGCACTCACTTCTCACTACTCTGCACTCACTACTCACTACTCTGCACTCACTACTCACTACTCTGCACTCACTACTCTGCACTCACTACTCACTACTCTGCACTCACTACTCTGCACTCACTACTCTGCACTCACTACTCATTACTCTGCACTCACTACTCATTACTCTGCACTCACTACTCTGCACTCACTACTCTGCACTCACTACTCACTACTCTGCACTCACTACTCACTACTCTGCACTCACTACTCACTACTCTGCACTCACTACTCTGCACTCACTACTCACTACTCTGCACTCACTACTCTGCACTCACTACTCTGCACTCACTACTCACTACTCTGCACTTACTGCTCTGCACTCACTACTCTGCACTCACTACTCACTACTCTGCACTCACTACCCTGCACTCACTACTCTCTACTCTGCACTCAATACTCAGCACTCACTACTCACTACTCTGCACTCACTACTCTGCACTCACCACTCTGCACTCACCACTCTGCACTCACCACTCTGCACTCACCACTCTGCACTCACCACTCTGCACTCACTACTCTGCACTCACTACTCTGCACTCACCACTCTGCACTCACCACTCTGCACTCACCACTCTGCACTCACTACTCTGCACTCACTACTCTGCACTCACTACTCTGCACTCACTACTCACTACTCTGCATTCATCACTACTCACTACTCTGCACTCACTACTCACTACTCTGCACTCACTACTCACTACTCTGCACTCACTACTCTGCACTCACTACTCTGCACTCACTACTCACTACTCACTACTCTGCACTCACTACTCACTACTCACTACTCTGCACTCACTACTCACTACTCTGCACTCACTACTCTGCACTCAATACTCTGCACTCACTACTCATTACTCTGCACTCACTACTCTGCACTCACCACTCTGCACTCACCACTCTGCACTCACCACTCACTACTCACTACCCACTACTCTGCACTCACTACTCTGCACTCACTACTCTGCACTCACTACTCACTACTCACTACTCACTACTTTGCACTCACTACTCACTACTCTGCACTCACTTCTCACTACTCTGCACTCACTACTCACTACTCTGCACTCACTACTCACTACTCTGCACTCACTACTCACTACTCTGCACTCACTACTCTGCACTCACTACTCTGCACTCACTACTCTGCACTCACTACTCATTACTCTGCACTCACCACTCTGCACTCACTACTCTGCACTCACTACTCACTACTCTGCACTCACTACTCACTACTCACTACTCTGCACTCACTACTCACTACTCTGCACTCACTACTCTGCACTCACTACTCACTACTCTGCACTCACTACTCTGCACTCACTACTCACTACTCTGCACTCACTACTCTGTACTCACTACTCACTACTCTGCACTCACTACTCTGCACTCACTACTCTGCACTCACTACTCACTACTCACTACTCTGCACTTACTGCTCTGCACTCACTACTCTGCACTCACTACTCACTACTCTGCACTCACTACCCTGCACTCACTACTCTCTACTCTGCACTCAATACTCAGCACTCACTACTCACTACTCTGCACTCACTACTCTGCACTCACCACTCTGCACTCACCACTCTGCACTCACCACTCTGCACTCACCACTCTGCACTCACTACTCTGCACTCACTACTCTGCACTCACCACTCTGCACTCACCACTCTGCACTCACCACCCTGCACTCACTACTCTGCACTCACTACTCTGCACTCACTACTCTGCACTCACTACTCTGCATTCATCATTACTCACTACTCTGCACTCACTACTCACTACTCTGCACTCACTACTCACTACTCTGCACTCACTACTCTGCACTCACTACTCACTACTCACTACTCTGCACTCACTACTCACTACTCACTACTCTGCACTCACTACTCACTACTCTGCACTCACTACTCTGCACTCAATACTCTGCACTCACTACTCATTACTCTGCACTCACTACTCTGCACTCACCACTCTGCACTCACCACTCTGCACTCACCACTCACTACTCACTACCCACTACTCTGCACTCACTACTCTGCACTCACTACTCTGCACTCACTACTCACTACTCACTACTTTGCACTCACTACTCATGACTCTGCACTCACTACTCACTACTCTGCACTCACTACTCTGCACTCACCACTCTGCACTCACCACTCTGCACTCGCCACTCTGCACTCACCACTCTGCACTCACCACTCTGCACTCACCCCTCACTACTCACTACTCTGCACTCACCACTCTGCACTCACCACTCTGCACTCACCACTCACTACTCTGCACTCACTACTCTGCACTCACTACTCTGTACTCACTACTCTGCACTCACTACTCACTACTCACTACTCTGCACTCACTACTCTGCACTCACTACTCTGCACTCACTACTCACCACTCTGCACTCACCACTCTGCACTCACTACTCACTACTCTGCACTCACTACTCTGCACTCACTACTCTGCACTCACTACTCTGCACTCACTACTCACCACTCTGCACTCACCACTCTGCACTCACCACTCTACACTCACCACTCACTCAAGTCCATGCAATTAGAGGACATAACATTCTGAACAAGCACCTACCTCTCAGTGCCCTCACTGCCTTGCGAAACTTCTCGATGCCGGCCAGGAAGAGAGCAGTGATCGGCGCGCGGCGGGGACGCTGGCGCCGTGAGCGTGCGCGTGCGCGTGACTGAATCCGCGCGTGGCCAGCACTTGTCGCTCCCTCTCCCATTAGGATTGCTGGGCGTGTGCACAGCTCTTGTCTCCTTTTGTCGGCTTAGGCGGCTGACATGATTACAATAGTTCTCTGCCGAGAACGCGCTTCGCCCGTCTCTAGGCCGAGACCTAAAAAGCTTTTCTAGAGAGATGCTGCATGGACGATTTGTAAATGGGCTGAAAGGTGGCCTGCATGAGGCGTGAGAGGTCTATATATAGCTCCCAGGGAGGAGATGGATGCCTTATGGGAGGAAAAACCTTCTTCAACCCTTCTAAAAATCTTTGATAACATGTATCTTGAAAGGTTGGTGAAGGACATTTCCTGTAGGCAGTAATTGCTGCTAAATTATGAAAGAAAATTGTAAGCCAGATTTGGCCAAATGAAGTATGGAAGAATCTCATCATTCCGACAGGTCCTTGGATTAATGTTCTTGTTAGAAGACCAAATGCAAAATGTCTTCCATTTCTATGAATAGGCTGAATGTGTTAAAGGTCATTTAGCCTCCTTGAGAATGTTCATGCATTCTTGTGGAAGGTTCAGATGCTCATACTGAGCTAGCTTAGCCGAGTGACCTCCGAATTTTGTGAGAAGATCCTGTTTGCAATGCAGCCTGAGTTGTGGGCGCTCTTATCTGTGGAGAAGGTCTGTGAACCGCCATTAATTGTTGGTGTTGCACCCGATGAAAAACACAGCTTGAAATAAAGGTTCGTGTCACGGGAGATTCCACATATCATTTAACAGCGAGTTCCGAACAGTGTGTGACTAAGGAGGCAACGTAAAATGAGATATACATTTAAGTCATGGTTACATAAGCAAGAAGTTGATGTTACCTTACACAAAAATCTGATCTGTTTACGTATTGTTTGCACATTCTTTTTTAAATTGCATTATGGGAAAGGTAGTTTTTGGGGATAATACTGTGGTAACCAAGGTTTTTCAGTAAGCACACGTGAGGGGGTGGAGTCTGATGAGTTTAAAATTGGGTAGAGAACGCGGGAACATCTTAATGGAGAAATCAATAGCCTTAGATGAACTCGGGGCTACGTGGAAGAGAAACATGTGAGCAGGTACGCGTGATGGCTAGATAAAGCGTGTTTATCAGATAGAGCTTGTTATCTGTAGACCATTCGGAATTACAACATTTTTTTAAAATAAGCCTTCGGCATTTAATGAGAGAGTAGGTTGAACGCGGGAGGTAGTATAAGCGGGAAGCTGGAAAGCGCAAACAAGTCTAGTAAAAGGGCTAGTGTTCTCCTCAGAAGATATGCATTTTACATGATCTAGGGATGAAAGATGCACGGGTGTTAGGCTTAAGTAGGACTCTGCTCGTATTGTTGGATTGTATTTACTAATAGAGAGCGATTTGAGAAAGACGGGGCGGACACAATAGAATACAAATGTATTTGTGTAATTAATTCACGTAACGTGAGCTTAGGAAACGTACAATATACATGATTTGTGTAAAGCGAAATTAAGGTTTATGTGATCATTAATGGAATGTTTATAATTGTTGATTCACAGTTACCCCTGACGAAGGGCAAGAGAAATGCCCGAAATGGATTGGGTTATGAATAAAGAAATACTGCTCTGAACTACTTTTTGCATTGGGTCCGTATGTACGAAGAGGGCTGGATGGGCACAAGTTAATACGTTAAGTTTCCTAAAACGCAATATGCTGAATATGTGGATTACAGCTAAAGAAAAAAAGAAAAAGATGACAAACTTTTTGAAAAATAATTGGATGGATATAAATAAGGACAAATGGATTACAATGAGTTGGATCTAGTATCCTCAAACTGCAGTGCGTCTGGGTGTGGAGCGCGATTTTCACGCTCCCCACTTGTTCATATATGTTTATGGTGCATGAGGGCATGGCACAGCCCAGTTCGCACGCAATTGATACAACTTTCAAAATGATGGACTTTAATGGAATATTCTGACAAATACTGGTGTGCACACCACCCCTTTCATTGTTAAAATGTACTGCCCTTTGTTGGTGTTGCACCCGATGACAAAAACAGCTTGAAATAAAGGTTTGTGTCACGGGAGATTCCACATATCATTTAACAGCGAGTTCCGAACAGTGTGTGACTAAGGAGGCAACGTGAAATGAGATACATATTTAAGTCATGGTTACATAAACCAGTAGTTGATGTTCCCTTACACAAAAATCTGATCTGTTTACGTATTGTTTGCACATTCTTTTTTAAATTGCATTATGGGAAAGGTAGTTTTTGGGGATAATACTGTGGTAACCAAGGTTTTTCAGTAAACACACGTGAGGGGGTGGAGTCTGATGAGTTTAAAATTGGGTAGAGAACGCCGGATCATCTTAATGGAGAAATCAATAGCCTTAGACAAACTCGGGGCTACGTGGAAGAGAAACATGTGAGCAGGTACGCGTGATGGCTAGATAAAGCTTGTTTATCACGTAGAACTTGTTATCTGTAGACCATTCGGAATTACAACATTTTTTAAAAATAAGCCATCGGCATTTAATGAGAGAGTAGGTACCCCCAATGCCTTAAGGTAGCAGATTTATTCCCAGACCCATTTTCGGCCGCGCCTCTTGTTGAGGCAGCGGTCGATGTGGTTCTTGGGAGACAAAATGGGTACACACTTAACTGGAGCAAAGTAATCCCCACAACATTCTTCAAGGAACTTTGGGAGGTATGCTCTACTAGCTTTATGACTTGTTTGGGAGATAATTCTAGTAGTGATCAAATAATTGAACACTTTGGTATTATAGCTACAAACATAAAAAGTGGCTTACGGGTGGAGTCAAAACGTAGAGGTAAGGGATCCAGGAGTTGGTTCGACAATGCATGTACCAGGGCGCTGAAAAATCTAAAACATGCAGTGCACAGAAGCCCCAGGGACACAGGTGAAATAAGAACATGCAGGTCTGCATATAACCAGGCCCTTAAAGTAAGGAAAATTGCGCTAAACAAGGAGGCAATAGATTCACTCTGCGAGGCTTCAAAAACTAAAAATTCTGCCGCATTTTGGAAAGTAATTAACACCCCTTTCCCTTACGAAACCCATACGGCGCGAATTGAGATCGCAATAAATGAGGATAATTGGGTGGACCATTTCTCCAATCTTTACAAGGCTCAGGATGATACTCGTAGTGGAGGTCCTCAGACCAGCTTGGATTTACAACCAGGCCCAAATTTGGTTGTAACACTTGATGAGGTACTGCTCGCCCTAAGAGCTACCAAAGGAGGAAAGGCAGCTGGGCCTGACGGGATCCCTGCGGACTTATTCAAAGTAAATACTGAAATCTGGGGCCCAATGTTGGTACAACTTTTTAATGCGGCTTTATCGAGGAGCTTAAAAGATTCCTGGTTCACCTCTGTCATCGTCCCTATTTACAAGAAGGGGGATAGAAACAGCTGTGCCTGTTATAGGCCAATCTCCCTTTTTGATTCTTCAATAAAAATCTTGGGACGAATAGTGTTGGCAAGACTCCAAAGCTGGGCGGAGGAAAATGAAGTCATGAGTGACTTGCAATTTGGTTTTCAAAAAGGGATTGGCACAATCGAGCAAGGCCTAAATTTAATGTTATTGCAACATAAATATATAAGGATTAAGTCAGAACGCTTGTATTTTACCTTTGTGGATCTCTCGTCAGCGTTCGACTGCGTGTCACACACCAAATTGTGGGCAATAATGAAAAGTTTGGGAGTGGACAACACCGTCATCTGTTTCCTGAGGGAACTTTATAGTGGCATGTATCTATATGGCATTGTTTGAAGAGAAGTGCATTTACCCCCCGGAACAGAACCCGTACCGTGAAAATCTCACGTGTTGGCGCCGGTACATCGACGACATCCTGGTGTTCTGGAAGGGTGATCGTTCGACTTGCGAGGCCTTTTGCTCTTGGATAAACCAACAAAACCCGTTTCTAAAGTTCACGGGCACGATCTCCAACCAATCCATACCTTTTCTGGACCTCTCAATATCACTGGAACCAACCACTATCAGTACCACTCTGTACAAAAAGGATACTGACAGGAACAGTCTATTGCCCTACACCAGTCACCATACTAGATCCCTTAGGGACAATTTACCTTTCGGCCAATTTCTCCGTCTTCGGAGGAATTGCAGCTCGACTACTGATTATAAACAGCAAGCACAATCCTTGCAGACCAAGCTCCAGGCTCGGGGTTATCCCACTCATCTCTTGAAAACCTCCACTAAGAGAGCCCTTAACAACAACAGGGAGGCTCTGCTCGAAATACACCCCAAGGAGCAAGAGGACACGATTGTTTGCGTGACCTCATTCACGAAACACTCCTCGTTCATCAAAAAAACAATCACCTCACATTGGGACCTTCTCAACTCTGCTGGGATGGAATTACCACGCCCTCGCTTTGCTTTTAAGAGGACGGCTAATCTGAAGGACACGCTGATCCACACCCGTCCTAAGAAAACCATCACCCAGATTGCCAATACTCTTTGGGACCTTCCTCCTGTAACTGGACACTATCGCTGTGGGTCCTGCGTTGTCTGCCCTCAGACCATCCAAGGCAAGACCATTGTACTTCCAGGCGACTACACATGGACAATGAACAAACATACCAACTGTAACAGTTCCAAGTGTATTTATGTGTTGATCTGCCCCTGCGATCTGTTATACATTGGGATGACCATGCGCCCAGTTAAACAACGTATAATGGAACACAACAGCAACATTCGGTGTCAAAAATCACACACCAGACTGTATGAACATTGCAAAATAAATCATCATCGCCCAGAAAATATCAGGTGGGCAGTCCTAGAGTGTGTACCTAACTTCAATCAACAAGCCCTCTTCCGACTCGAACAAAGATGGGTACATCGATTACAGTGCGAGGAACGGGGACTGAACGATGGGGTGCCCTGGACTGCCCTCGCCAGATAGTCATGATTTGGACTCCTTTGTCCATCCCTAAATGATTACTAAGATGACAAATCAGCTCTATTTGCACGTTCCAAAATGGCCCCCGCATTGAAGTGCATCCTACTCGCCGCTTTGAGCTAACCCCTTCTTACTTTTTACTTTTGCGTGCCGGGGCTTAGCAACCAGAGGGACACGCCCCCCGCTTGGTGCGCGCTCAATTTCTCCTTAACTACACTGGAGATTGCCGGGCTACCTTGCCGGCTGTCCTTACTTCGTGTGACCGTGGGACGGGTAGGTGCTGAGATGCCTGCCTTCAGCGACGTTTGAGGTAAGGTGTTGAGCCACCTTTTACAATCCGCGCGCTCTTTGCTAGACGCCCGGATAGTCACTACCCAGCGGATCCCCTTCACGTGGGGCTCTGCGTGAAGGTGTTTACCGTTCTCAATAACCCCGCGGGATGCCTTACTTTCCCTATAGGAACCCCTCACTCGCTGCTGGCCCCACCTGGACAGCTCGTGAGGCCCTCGGGAACAACCATAACGGGTAAGCGCATCGTCGATGTTGACATTGCTCGCGCTCACGCGCATATGTCAATCAGGGCACTTTCTTTGTGTTGCGTTGTTTTGTTTTGACTTCCTGCCGGTGACCGCGATCACCACGCGAGCACCGACCCCACGCAGATAACAGAGTGTCAAACTACATATGAGCGACTTTAATTTTATCTTTTTGTTTATATTTGCGGTTTCTTTTGGATTGTACGGCTAAATTCTTTAGTCTACATATATATGTATAGCTTTTAACAAATACACGGGCCCCCCATACCAGCTAACTGGGTTAGGGCGCAACATTACCAATGGCCCGGTATATTGGTTTCACACCGGACTCGGCAAGCTGCATAGTCTTGAAGTCACGCCCATTGCACCAAGATGCATGCTTAAAGACTTACAGCATGACTGCCCACATACAGAGCGTGTTCAACTGCGCGCACTGTTTTGATCAATCACTTCTCTCTCACAGTACCATTGAATCTGTTATGGCACAGTGGTTGTATTCACGGGACACGCACCATCAAGTCACCTTGAACACAGGCACCTTCTGATGTAAATTGCTAATACCGTATTTTAACATCATGTATGTCTGTTTATTTAATTTTTTTCAGTTTCCAGCAGGTCCCTCGCCTGGAACCATTTCAGTACGATACTACTCAGGTCGTATATGGGGGTCTTCTCAATTCAGAGGATACCCAGCAATCATATGAGCACTAAGGTCCTGACGAATTGCCCTTACGGCAAGAAACATGTCGACCATATTCACATGAAGGGTTGAATAAGGATTGGTCCCATTGTTTATCACTCCTTAATACCCCTTATTTTTAATAAAGCAGCGAGCCTGATCATTAAATTTATTCCCAATGGACTCGACTGACTTTTTTTAAATCCTACACACACACCCCCATGCTCACTATTGCACTCCTTAGGCCCCTCACACACATACACCCGCTGGCTCGGAATAAAAGATCTCCATCAAAGTGCAGCCCCTTGGGCTGCCCGACGGGCATTGCACCGCCAGCCTGCCGTAGGAGCAGGATACCGATGATGACGCTGGACGGCCACCGATTGGGACAACAGGTGTTGTCCTGTCGGTAACCTGTGTGAGGTATCCTTATATTCTGAAAAGGGTCTACACCATGCACTGGTCCCGCCACTACAATTGAGAGAGAAAATTGACCGAGCTATATCACTAGCTCCCACTGGGGAACTCTGTACAACACTCCTTGTTTGCTGCAACTTTATAGTGGAGCCACAGCTTCTGTTCGCTACGGTAGGGGGGGCGAATGCTCCAGACAATTCAGTGTGGGTCGTGGAGTGCGCCAAGGTTGCGTATTAGCACCTTTTCTCTTCCTCCTCTACATTAATGGGCTTGAAAATCATCTGCTGCAGGAGTGCAGAGATATGCCCAGGGTGGGGAGGAGGGCAATCCCTGCGCTCATGTATGCGGATGATGCCGTGCTTATGGCACATACTCCTCAGGCTCTGCAAAAACTAGTAGTAAGCTTTGAGAACTTCATGCTGAATCTTGATTTGCTAGTAAACTGTAGTAAAACTTTCACAATGAACTGTGGTCCAAAATCAGGTAAACCGATGAAACGGATGTTTCTAAATAATGTTCCACTATATAACACCCCAACCTTTTCTTATTTGGGCATTCTATTCCATGAGTCAGGTTCTTGGACAAGTGCAATTAAGGCCAGAACTCTTTTATTTATGAAAACGATCATGGCCTTAAAGAATTTTGCTAGAAAATTGGGCAGGAAGCCGATAAAAGAAATGTTAACTATATATAAAGCAACATGCTTATCCGTGGCTATGTATGGCTCAGGCTTGAGGGGGTACGCAAATGTTGATCCAATCCAGGTGGTGGAAAATAAAATTTATGAGGGAAGTCCTTGCAGTTCCACAGTGTGTTGCCACATTTAACTGTCACGCTGAACTGGCTCAACCTCACATAACAGACATTATTAAAATTCAACCTATCCTGTTGTGGCACAGGGTATGGACTACAAATGAATGCGTTATGAATCGGGCCCTATTACAGGATACCCTCACCCTGGATTACGTGGAGAGATCACAATGGCTGGGATATGTTAAGTGCTTCCTGACTGAGATTGGGTGCTATTCTTATTACTCGGATCCATCTACAATGGATAGCATCTCAAGGAGTACATTGAAAGCCCTCTGCCTGGACCATCTTGAGGATAAGAGGAGGAGAGCTGAAACTTTGAAACATTCAGTACATTCCCACCTCCTTACTCTATGTGAGACTAAGTCTGTACAGCCATACTTATCCCTGCCCATGACAAACTATGATCGCTTTCTTTTAACTCGTTTTAGATTTTGTATATTTTTTAGATTGGTGTCCTTTCCCAGTAGGAACTCATGGATACGTATATTGCCCACTTGCCCGTGTGATGGCACCTCACATCAATCGGATATCCATATCCTTTTCTTTTGCAGGCTTTATAGTGCCTCTCGTAGAAAAATTGTCGTCCCTTTTTTAAAAGAAATGAATTTAACCAGATGCCGCCCAGCTTTTTTAGAAGTCCAGAGAATGGATACGGTTTTAACTGTAACTGTGGTTTTAAATTTCCTAAAAAGTGTTTCTAAATTACGGAAACAAATGGTAATAACCGAATAACTGTCTATTGATCCCCCTCACTGAACTCACATTAAGAGCTGTAATTATTGTAATCTGTTTTTATGTCTGTTACTTTTATGGTTACTTGTTTTTAACCGAATAAAGTTATTTGAAACTTTGAAACTTTGAGAGAGTAGGTTGAACGCGGTAGGTAGTATAAGCGGGAAGCTGGAAAGCGCAAGCAAGTCTAGTAAAAGGGCTAGTGTTCTCCTCAGCAGATATGCATTTTATATGATCTTGGGATGAAAGATGCACGGGTGTTAGGCTTAAGTAGGACTCTGCTCGTATTGTTGGATTGTATTTAATAATAGAGAGCGATTTGAGAAAGAGGAGACGGACACAATAGAATACAAATGTATTTGTGTAATTAATTCACGTAACGTGAGCTTAGGAAACTTACAATATACATGATTTGTGTAAAGCGAAATTAAGGTTTATGTGATCATTAATGGAATGTTTATAATTGTTGATTCACAGTTACCCCTGACGAAGGGCAAGAGAATTGCCCGAAATGCATTGGGTTATGAATAAAGAAATACTGCTCTGAACTACTTTTTGCGTTGGGTCCGTATATACGAAGAGGCCTGGATGGGCACAGGTTAATACGTTAAGTTTCCTAAAACGCAATATGCTGAATATGTGGATTACAGCTAAAGAAAAGAAGAAAAAGATGACAAACTTTTTGAAAAATAATTGGATGGATATAAATAAGGACAAATGGATTACAATGCGTTGGATCTAGTATCCTCAAACTGCAGTGCGTCTGGGTGTAGAGCGCGATTTTCACACTCCCCACTTGTTCATTTATGTTTATGGTGCATGAGGGCATGGCACAGCCCAGTTCACAAGCAATTGATACAGCTTTCAAAATGATGGACTTTAATGGAATATTCTGACAAATACTGGTGTGCACACCACCCCTTTCATTGCCACCATTAACTTGGCCAATCCAGAGCAGTCAAGATCATTCTGGGCCTTTGAGTAAGACAGTTCTCATCAATCTGCTAGGATCAGGAGGATCAGAGGAAAGGCGTAGAGAAATGCACCGCACCATAGGGCATTCTCCAATGTCCCTGGTTGGATTTACCTCAAGGCGAAGTCTGGGCATTTCTTGTTTTCTGAGGTGGCGAAGAAGTCGTTGTGCAGAGCTCTCCACATTTTAAAACTGTTTTGCACGACATCATCATGAAAGACACATGCATCGTTTTCTTGAAGGACTCTGATTATTGGGACTGCTTGAACATTTTTAACACCTGGGAGATGAGTTCCAGTGATCCGCAAGTCTCTGGCTATCAGTCACTTTCAAATTGTCTGGGCTTCATGAGACAAAGATCTGGACCTTGTTTCCCCCTCCTAGTTGAGGTAGTACATGGTTGTCATATTGTCTGTCTGTACAAGCAAGGCTTGGGTCTTGAAAGACAGGATAAAAGCATTCAATGCTAGGTGAACTGTTTGTAGCTCGAGGAGAATGATGTGATAAGTCATCTCTTTAAGGAGACCTAGTTCCTAGGATTTAAAGGTTATCCATGTGTGCTCCCCATTCTAACAGTGTGGCATCTGTTACTATGGTCTGGGAAGATACATCCTGATGAAATGGCATGACTTGAAGCAGGTTTGTCGGAGAGAACAACTGTTTCAGATATTGCTTTGCATTGAGGGAGATTGAGATCTTGTCCTCCCAATTGCCTGTATGTTGGTCCCACTGCTCTTCAAGACATGCTTAAAGAGTTTGCATGTGGAGATGGGCGTTCGGAGTCAGCAAAATGCACTAAGACATCGTGCCGAGAAGAGAGGACACTGTTCTCACTGTGGGGTGACAGACTTTCATGAGAGAGTGACACTTCAGACAGGTTGATAGCAGTCTCTCCTCTGAAGAACACACTCTTCCTTGAATGGTGTTTATGGAGGCTCTCAAGTAATGCAGTGTTTGTACTAGAGTAGAGTTTGCCTTGGTGTGATTTATATGAACATAATCATTGGACATGGTTGGTGGTCAACTGGTAATGTAGCTGGGCTTCTTGAGGTGTTAACACCTTGATGATCCAGTCATATAGATACAGGTAAACAAAAACCCAGAGATTTCTGAAGGTTGCAGCTACAAATGCCATACACTGTGAGAAAGTTCAGGGGGTTGATTTGAGACCAAATGGAAGCACTGCGTACTCGTAATGATCTTGACCTATGACAAACCTCAAGAATTTGCAATGTTTCTTGGCTATTGAGAGATGAAAATGCTTATTTTTGGAGGTTTGTCAAACAGAGCCACTCTCCATGGTGTATCTGGGGCTGGATCAGATGCACTGACAGCATTCAAAATTCTTCTCTTTGAATCCATGTGTTGGCTAGTTTAAAATTGAGAAAGGTTCTGAACTTGATTCTGGGAACTTTCTTTTTCACCAGAAAATAACAGGAATAAATCCCTGTGCTTCATTGTTTAGGAGCAACAGTCTCCTCGCATCCTTCAGCAAAAGAATGATTACTTTAGAGTGCAACAACTGTAGATGGTGATTGGATGGTTTGGGTGGAATATTTGGTGGAGGACTGGTGAACCTGGGAAAGTACCCATTCTGTACAATATGTAATGCCTAGTCATCTGTCATGATTGCATGCCACTTCATTAGGAAATGAGGGATACTTCCCCCTAACAGAGGGGGAATCAGAGATTCATTGTTTAGAGCATATTGCAGGCTCTCCCCCCGAGCAGGCTGTTAGGTGGCTCTTCATCTGGGCTGACAATGTTGTTGCTGTTGATAAGGTCTCTGCATGTTGTTTTTTTTGGTGTCCTTGGTACCAGTGAGGGGTCTGAACCCTCTGTGGGTAAAAACGTCTTTAGTAAGATTTGTAGGTGTGCCTTTGCTGTTCCTTATGCTTTACGAGACCTACTGCTTTCAGAGTATCCATTTCGAACTTCATCCAGGTCAATTTGTTATTTGTATTAATGCAGAATAATGTGGATCCGAGACTGGAAATGTAAGAAATTGTTGTTGGGATTTCTGTTTAAGGGCTGTAAGGTGAAACCATGAATAACCTCTAAAGACCGCACTGCGGCAGTATTCATTGGCTGCTAGTAATGATGAGTCAGCAATAGAAGTAAAGATTTGGTTGGAGACCATCATTCCCTCATTGACCACTTCGAGGAAGTCCTCTCTTTTATCTAAAGGGAGGTTATTTTTCAAAAGGCTCTGTCTTATCTGCCCAGGAGAGCTGATGCACTTTCTGCCTTCATGGTGGTGGCAGCTGTACCGCAACCTTGTGCCCAACTGAGTCCAAATTTGTACTCTCCTTGTCTGGTGGCACGGTAGACGAGGAGTGGTGGAATGCTGTTTCCTTGCTGCCAGGATGACTACAGAATCAGGGTAAGGGTCTGAGCAGAGAAACAGTTGGTCCTGCTCTGGTAGTCTGTACTTCTTTAGCAGCCTCGGAATAATTTGGCTGAGGCCGGTGTGAGAAATAGATCTATTGCTGGTTCCGACAGGCCTGGAACAAAAGGCAGTAGAGGCTCTGATCTGTGGTGAACGACTCGAAAAGGACTGATGTAGATGGTGCAGGAGCTGACATTGAGATATTTAATTTTGCGCCTCTACTTGCACCGGGAGAAGAAGAGGAAGAATAATAGGTCAAACAATATCTTTACCTTGCTCATGACCCAGACACATCATGATGAAGTGAGCATCTGAAAGACAGCAGTGATGAATAACATCGGGCCCTTTACCAAGGCCTGGAGTGGTGCGGACGATAGCGAGATCTGGAATGCAATTCATGCGGAGAAGGTATAGGAACCAGAGGAGGAGCTTTCACAGGCTGTGGTTGAGGAAGAGGTATTGGTGCTGGAGGTTGAAGAGGTGCCAGATGATGTGTCAGAGGAGGAGGCGGAGGTTGATGGTATATGTCTTTGTCTTGATTTTGTGGCCTGTTTCACAGGTCTAGATGGTCTCAACGTTGACACACTCCACAATGTCAAGTTTTCTCTATGCCTTGACATCGACACACACCTCAACATCTAACTTCTTTTGCACCTCAACTGCATAGTCACCTTTGATGTCCATATTCTATGTCTCAAAGTTGACCATGACCTTGTCCCTTCTTCGTTGTCAACTCAGCCCTCTACGTTGAACATGTAAGTATGGTACTTTGTCTTGACGTCAATACTCTTGACGTCAACCTTGAACAATGTTGTGCTTCTTTTCTTGGATCACTCATGCCTGTAGTCCTCAGAGGAAGGTGGAAAAGCCGTGGTACAGGACCAACCCTCTCCTTGCTCTCTGGATGTCCCATATTCTAAATATGCCTGCTGGCTGTGTTGCTCCTCTCTCTGTACCATGGAGGCGAACCCTCTCTCTTTCCCTCATAGTACTTATGGAAAATTTCCTGCAGTGTGGACATCTATCAGGAAGGCAGATGATGCAGACATCATGAGGGTCTGACTTGGTCTTCTTCCTTCCACAGGCAGGAAAATGTCTTAGTGAGATTTTTTATGAAAATAAGCCAAAAAGGCCAAGCTCAGTATTCCAACATCCTATCACCAGGAACTGAAAAAAGAACTGAAGCAACTGCACCAGCTAGGCATGATGGGATTCTGGTTGTCTCGGGCCCCTTAAAGGAAAACACACTCTTTTTGCATTCACATCACATCACAGCAGCTCTACAGTGGCCTTCAACCACCGGGAGGTCCCATAACGTGACTACAGTATGTGTCTTAGCACTTCTGGACCCTGTGTGTACCAACTGATCATGCAAGTTTGTACTCCTCTTAAAGGAGAAAAGAGGCAAAGGTAGTTTTTCATTACCGATATTCAATATCTTCCAATGTCGCCGGACACTCTTCTGTATCTCATTGGACATGGTACTGAATGTATTCACAAAGGTCAAGCGTGTTAGCTCCCCTTTGGGTGCAGATGCATCAAGTAATGCTTCTCTGTTATTATTTGAAGTTCGCTTGACTGAGCGGCGTATCAAGTTTGGAGGATATTTTCTGGCACACAGTTGTGCTGACAGTGTCTTAGGGTGTTCCTGAAATCTCTCCTTGGTGGAGCAGTTTCTACGAACCCGCGGCAACTGCCCGTATGGTAAGTTGTTCCTGAGAGATTTCTGATGATAACTGTCATAACACAACAGTGAGTTTTTCACCATAGGCTTCCTGTACAGTTCTGTTTCCAAACCCATGGGGGTGGTCACAATCAGCAGATCTAAAAACGCTAATTTCTGTTTATTGATTTCAACAGTAAATCTTAAAAACTCATTTCTGCTGTTCAGCCACCGCAGGAATTTTCTTTTGCGTGCACTGCATCTTTTTCCCATTACAAGACTTGAAGAACATTTTCCTCTCGTCTGTTAGCACAGGTAGTGACTCATAAAAAAACATCCTCGGACTCCCTCATCCTTCTGAAGAGGTTGTAGCCCTTAGCGCCACCAGTGTGACATGAATGAGGGGTAAACTAGTCATAATATCGATTCCAAAATATAGAATGGACATAATATCGAGGTAAAAATATAGAATGGACAAAATATCGAATGGACACAATATAGTGGTTAAAAATATCGAATTTAAGGTAAGTAATATCGATTTCCAAAATATAGAAGTCAAAATATCGAAGTATACAATATAGGCATTAAATATATCGATTTTTTAATAATATAATTTTTTTTAAAGTGTTTTGTATGTTAGTATACGTGTGAAAAGTGTATATTAATTTTTGTAATGTATGTTTAATGTATTTTAAGTAATGAATTTTATGTTATTTAAGTTTTGTGTAATTTAATTCTGTAGCGGGTTGTGGGTTTATAAGGGAATAGGGTATGAAGTAATTTAATTATATTAAATTAAATATTAATTTTTAGCAATTATTATTAATTTTTAATTAAATTTTGCTTTCTAGTTCTGTAGCGGGTTGTGGGTTTATAGGGGAATAGGGTGGGAAGTAATTTAATTGTAATGAATTAAATATTTTTATTTATTTATTGGTATTCATTTTGAATGTTATGTTATTTTTTAATTGGTAATTAATTTGTATTAATTGCCAATTAATTTGTATTATTGATTAATTGTTAATTATGTTTTCTAAATTTATTTTCTGTAGCGGGTTGTGGGTTTATAGGGAAATAGGGTGGGAAGTAATTTAATTGTAATTAAGTAAATAATTTTTTTCATTTATTGGTATTGATTTTAAATTGATTGTTAATTAATTTTTAATTGGTAATGAATTTCTATTGATTGGCAATTAATTTTTATTAATTGGTAATTATTTTGTATTAATTAAATATCTGATAATTATGATAATTGTATTAATGTATTTTCTGTAGTGGGATGTGGGTTTATAGGGGAATAGGGTGTGAAGTAATGTAATTGTAATTAATTACATATTAAAAATACTTTTTGTGTATTGATAATTAATTTACTGTTAATTTTTAATTGGTATTAATTTTTATTATTAATTAGTTTTTGTTATTGAAAATTAATTAGTTGTTAAATAATTATGAATAGGTTATTAATTTTTGATAAATAATATGTAGTTGTATTTCTAATTAACTATTACATAATATTACATTGGTTATTAATTTCAATTAATGTTTTATTGGTATTGATATTTAATTTATTTTTAATAATATATTAAATCATTACTTTCCCTACTGTTAAACTCACTGGAGTGGGAATAGTAATTTTCACCCTCCCGCTATCCAACGCTTTCCCTACTGTTGCACTCTCTGGAGTGGGAATAGTATTTTTTACCCCTACGCTATCCAACGCTTTCCCTACTGTTGCACTCTCTGGAGTGGGAATAGTAATTTTTACCCCTACGCTATCCAAAGCTTTCCCTACTGTTGCACTATCTGGAGTGGGAATAGTAATTTTCACACTCCCGCTATCCAACGCTTTCCCTACTGTTGCACTCTCTGGAGTGGGAATAGTATTTTTTACCCCTACGCTATCCAACGCTTTCCCTACTGTTGCACTCTCTGGAGTGGGAATAGTAATTTTTACCCCTACGCTATCCAATGCTTTCCCTACTGTTGTACTCTCTGGAGTGGAAATAGTAATTTTTACCCTTCCAATTTCCAACGCTTTCCCTACTATTGCACTCTCTGGAGTGGGAATAGTAATTTTTACCCCTACGCTATCCAACGCTTTCCCTACTGTTGCACGCTCTGGAGTTGGAATAGTAATTTTTACCCTCCCGCTATCCAACGCTTTCCCTACTGTTGCACTCCCTGGAGTGGGAATAGTAATTTTTACCCCTACGCTATCCAACGCTTTCCCTACTGTTGCACTCTCTGGAGTGGGAATAGTATTTTTTACCCCTACGCTATCCAACGCTCCCCCTACTGTTGCACTCACTGGAGTGGGAATAGTATTTTTTACCCTCCCGCTATCCAACGCTTTCCCTAGTGTTGCACTCTCTGGAGTGGGAATAGTAATTTTTACCCTTACGCTATCCAACGTTTTCCCTACTGTTGCACTCACTGGAGTGGGAATAGTATTTTTTACCCCTACGCTATCCAACGCTTTCCCTACTGTTGCACTCTCTGGAGTGGGAATAGTAATTTTTACCCCTACGCTATCCAAAGCTTTCCCTACTGTTGCACTCTCTGGAGTCGGAATAGTAATTTTTACCCCTACGCTATCCAAAGCTTTCCCTACTGTTGCACTCTCTGGAGTGGGAATAGTATTTTTTACCCCTACGCTATCCAACGCTTTCCCTACTGTTGCACTCACTGGAGTGGGAATAGTATTTTTTACTCCTACGCTATCCAACGCTTTCCCTACTGGAGTGGTAATATTAAATGTTACCCTCCTGCTATCCTATGGTAAAATATTGTAAATTTTTATTAATAACTTAAATTAATTATATCTTAATTTTAAGGTTATTTGAGTATTTTTAAGTATGTTTTAGTTAATTATATTTATTATTTCATTAATTTTAAATTACTTTTAAGACATTTAAAAAAATCGATATTTTGACTGACTATATTTTTTACAGACTATATTTTGGATTTGATATTTTTGTACTTACATGTTTGTAGATAGGAATTCGATATTTTGGCATTCTATATTTTGGTGACTATATTTTGGTAAGTCTATATTTTGTCATTCTATGTTATGTCAGTGATCCGAATGAGGAGACCCAGATGATGGAGCATGTCACCCAAGGGTGAGTGATGGGAATCCGTTAAATTGCAAATTATTTTCAAAAGGAGTAACTCTCACAAAGGTAGTTAGCGCATACATCTAGGCCTGTTCAGGTGTTCATATCATTCATAGCTGGATTCTTTAGACCGTTGGGTATTTTGTGTGTATACATTAATGGAGATCCCCTGAGAGAGAACTGCAATACTCCCTTTGTCATTCCAGGCCCACTGCCTTCAGGGTCTCAGCTTCCTTTTTCATTCATTCCATTCCTTCATTGGTTGAGGGCCGAAGAGAACAGATCCACAAAAGGGAAGATTTAGAATCTTCAACTGTGCATCTGGTTAAAGAAATGTAAGTCTTAATGAGGATTCTCATCGCTGAGAGTTACTGTGGCAATGGTAAATGGCAGCCAGGTCTGCTGAATACATGACCATGCTGATCAATTGGTTTGACACCAGCTGGTCCTCTCGAAGGACGTCTAACTTGTCTTATCTGTGTCCTTTCGTAAGTCCTCTGCAAAAGTGAATAGTGTCTCCCAAAGTGACATGTTATACCTTCTAAGCAAGGGGATATCACTAGCTATTGTAAGTGATACTGCAGCAGAATCACACACCTTACAGCTAGCAGCATAAATACTTTTACTCAGGAGAGACCAAGGTTTTTGTTGCAGATGAATGATTGTTTTCTCACCTCTGACACAATGAAAGAATAAGGATTATGTTCATGTCAAGGAAACTAAAATCCTGGCCCAATGGTTTGTCCAGGGGCTGCTATTTTGATGGTTGCCAGTGAGAGGATATTTTCTTTATGTGTAGTGAACTTGCTTTTCAAGAGGGGGGTGACTTTGTAGATCAATATGATATTTGTGTGTTCTAGGAGACATGGGCTGTAACTCTGCCATTCCGGTCAGGGTTTCATGGCTTTGATCGACCTGCCCTTTCATCTGGAAAGGGAAGGCCATTGGGGAACCTTGTAACTTAGCTGAAATTTACCCTGATATGTTCTTCCAATGGGATTGACCTTGGCTCACCCGATGTTTTGGGTGTAATTTTACATTTTGCTGATGGGGTTAAGCTATGCTTCATCAATGTGTATTGAAGACAGGAAGTTAGTTAGTCCATTATACCTGTTATTGATATAGTTTCTTCCTACTTACCACGTCTCCTGGCTGATGTTTATAAAATAGTGTCTGGCGACCTTAGTGTCACACTAAGTGGGGATGAGGATGAAGTTTGAGCAGTCTGCAGCTATCTGTAGACCCAGTTAAGAAGTGGACGGCAGCTGCCTTGCAGATCAATGCTTTCACCCTAAATAATGGAATGAGAGCATACAGATAAAGATGGGAAGGTCAACTTTAACCGGCTAGGAGGCTCAAACCACACAAATTACAACCTGGTGGATATTAGGTTGTGGCAGCAGGTTATTGACACAGAAGTGGCCCCGCGCCAGGGCAGTGACCACAGTGCTTTGGATTTCTCATTGAACCTAATAGTTTACTCCATCTCACCTCAATCTAGAACCACTCGCTAGGAGGCCGATTCCTACTGACAATCCTCGCAGGATGAAATGGAGTGTCATTACCTCCACCGTGGGAACACGCAATCTGTTGATAATGAAGTTCCATATGAACATACAATCTGCTGATAAATCCCCCCTTACTGAAACAAAACTTAGGTATCTATTTAATTAAGGAAGATACATATATTCAAGTTATTTATGATTATAATCAGGTTTTACCAATATAGCAATGCCTCTAAAAACTATAAAGAAAACAACCATAGGTATATGATAATATTTCAAAATAACAATAGTGCGATATAATTTTTTGTGTAAAAAAACTAGTTTATCCTGTCTGACTAAATAAAAAATATATATATGGTTCTTCTGAGGCCCATTGCCATTCAATGGCTATAATACAAGAACCGGGAATGAAATAAATAAGCTACCTGTGAATTATTATTTTTAATTTACGTAATAATAATTAATATATTCCTAATAAAGAGTTTTTCACCACGATGAACGCATAGAATAGAAGTGTTGAATTAACACAAAGACAAATTAATTATAAACTATGGTATTGGAACTTTTCCAAACTCTCTATATATTTCATAGGCTGAGATATTAAAAAAGCTTGATTTCCTTTATCTTTTTTATTTTCAAAACTATACAATGAAAGAATAAATAGATTCCTCCAATTATAATTGGAAGAATTAATCTTTCTTTACTTAGGAATATGAGCTACTCGAGCGCGACTATATTTATACAATACAAACCGCCTGGTCTTTAATATAAAAACATACACGATGACAGCCTAAAAAGAATCCGTCATATTAAACTACAAAACGAAGTCTGTCTTCACTCGCGAACTACAATGACGCGAGCGTCCCACAACCAATCAGTGAGGCTTTCCGAATCACGCCGCCATTGCGTGTTTACATCGGATAAGCCTGTGCCGGTAATGTCATGCCAGGCACACTAATTGGAGCGAAAAAACAGGTGTGAGCAATTAAAGCCAATATATAAACGCGATCCTCCAACGTGCCATTAATTATCGTTTCCCGCATTTTCGCGCGCTTTTGAATCACCAGACGGACCATCCCGCCGCCGGACGTACTGAGCTCTGCCCATTATCCTGAGGTAAGACAATGGACTGAATAAACTGCCCCATACCTAAATTTAAACTCCTTTCAACATGTTGCTTAAACAGAGCCTAATAATCGTCCCCTTTTACATCCACAGGCAGGGAGATCTTTTAACATTACCTACCCCTTTGAAAAACATTGTTTGAAAACCACCTGGAACATAAGACCCAGCTTACCTAGGTAAGAGCAGAAGAATTTAAAGAGTTTTCTTGGCCCTTAACTTAAACTCGCCATAAGAAAAATTACAGTGTTTAGATTTAATCCTGTGCGTTCCTCTTCTTCCCTCAATGATCACCTAGAAGCAACGCAAAAGACCTCAACTTATAAAAGATCGCATCAAAAGATCACAAGTTGGGACCAAGAAATTGAAAACAATAATATTGAGTCCATAGGTAAGAACATATCTAATCTAGTCAATACGATCAGTAAAAATACCGCGCCTAACTGAAATCACTATGTACTAGAAAAGCGGAGATATATATCGTCTGGTTTTACACTCCCCTGACTAATTAGATGCCTAGAAATCACTTGTGAAGAACTCGACCCTTTGATTTCTATCCAGCACTTCTCTACACCAAGGGTTCCGGTCGGCGGGAATTAATGATTCATCCTCCTAGTAACCAGGTATAAAAATAAATGTAAATATATGTATTTAATTGTTAAAATTATTAATAAAAGCTAGAAATAATTATATTCTCTTTTCACCTAAGCTTCAGACTTATTTACAAAAGAAGCACAAAAGAAACAGAAAAATCAACCTAAACGGGGCTATAAAATAGACCTTGAGAGTAAGTATCTCAGAAATACACCATCAAAAGAGTAACAATCATTAGACAACCAAAAAAGAAAAATTGAAAGACTGCATTCTCTATTTTTCTAAGGAAACCAAAGTATTGACCTTATCCGCTATCCAACTACTAATCTTACTTCCTTGATAGCTAATGTTTGAAAACCGTCCCCCCTATCTCCTGGTTGGGTCCACACTTGGTGGTCATTAAGAATCAGCTTACCTTTATCTAAACCTCCATGATATAGGTTTGGTATATTTACAACCACCGCTATGTATGCATTAAGAAACAGTTTCCGCTACATCCACAATCCCTTATTTTTTAAATCCCCAACCAAATCATTGTGTTTGTGGATTCAGACAGATCATGTAAGGAAATGACAAAGATAAGAAAGACCATGGGAAACAAATTATGTTTTCGAAAAACAGAAACTGGACTAACTGGCTGCTTTATTATAACAATTGATGTTAGGTTTGCCTTATAAAATTGTATAACTGTGTCGTTTTTTATCTTAATTTTATAAATATGTAACCTATGTATTTTTACTTTATAGAAATTGTGTGGCTACTCCATGAAGAAGGCGCTGGCCGCCGAAACGCGCGTAGAGACACATTCTCGCCACTTATCTATTTTTGATAACTATAGCTTTTAATGTGTACCTTTATTGGTTTGTGAAATTGTTTTAATAAACTATGTGTTATGTATGATTAGTAACTTTTATGATGATGTCATGCGAATGATTTGCTATTTTATGTTTATTGTTTAATAAATAATCCAACTCTTTAAGTAAGCCATAGCCAGTTGTTTATTCTTATTATTATTATTGTTATCCAAATACTAATTGCCTAGGTCGTTGCCTTTCAAATATATTACCTCCACCTCCACCATCCAGTTGCAACTCTTTGGTTTGCTTGTTACCGCACTGGAAGCAGTACTAGCGATGAGAGGGAGCGTACTAGTAGGCACCTCTTGGAAGGAATTTTTCAATTATTCATCGAACACTGTTCTGTTCTCTAATGCACCTTTTTATGGTAGAGGCTAGGTTTCCTTTCCAAGCAGTCCAAGGAGGTTAATTGATATACCAAGGATTCTAGGGCTTCCAGGCAATCCCTTGACGCCCATATTAAAAGAGGGACTAGACCCTCAATGAAAGAAGCTAGAGCCTCCTACAAGACCTTCATTTTAAAGGCCAAACATTAGCATGACTTGGCGTTTTGGGAGCCCCTTTTGTTCGCAACAAAGGGGAAAGATTATAACAGTTTCTGGCATATGATGGCCAATAAGGCCCCTGGAACCTCTGCCCCCTTAACAAGCAATATATTAACTACCACCTGGGTTGACCATTTTTAGGCCTATATGCGCACTTTGAGACTGAAGTGAACTCTGGAAATGCCTCACCGGTGGGCCCTGATAGGGGTATGGTTGGCCTGGCAGAACAGTCAGAGCTAGGCTCGCCACCCCATGTCTCATTTGGGGGAGATCCTTTCAGCCTCACTGGCTGTGTTGCAGCCCCAATTCGAGAGTGAAGTGGTTAATGCTATTGATTCAATCACTCCAGGGAATGCACCCGGCCTGGATTAGGTCACAGGAGATCTTTTTAAATCAGAGAAGGAAATCTGGGGTCCCTATTTTACCTTGTTTTTTAAATAGCATTATGAATGGGCTACCTATGCCACGGTCATGGGCTGGGGCTGAGATTATCCAGATTTATAAAAAGGGCCTTAGGTCAATTCCATCAAATTATCATCCAATAAGTCTCATCGATAGTTTGCTAAAGCTCCTAAGCTGAATTCTATTGAGTCGACAGCAGGTTTGGATGTTGGTTACAGAAGTGCTCACAACCTTACTGGGATTTAGGGCTGGGGCCAGTACCATCCACCTGGTCCTCCAACTGCAGATAGTATATTCGAAATATGTAATGCTGGGTGGAGGCACGTAGATTATTTTTGTTGACCTTTGGTCAGCATTTGACCTTGTTCCTAGGGAGGCTATATGGGAGGTTTTGAACACCATGGGTGTCCCAAAATTTCTTGTAGATGGTATAAGAGGGCTGCATATTAATAACCATGTCCAAGACAGTTGTGGGTCTTCTGGGGAATTGACATACTCTATTCCAGTCCCCCGGGGTGTGAGACAAGGGTGTCTTAACCCCAAACCTATTTCTGCTTTTCATGAATGTTCTAGTGACTCACTAGGAACAGTACATGCATGATACCCGACCCTTCCAGTCAGGACTGCTCCACACCCAATCGTGTAGGATGATGGCTGATGAGGATAAGCAAAGATGTGCAGGAAGGGACAACTTCCTGCACATAAAAAAATTCTTCCCTTCAACACAGAGACCCTTTCATTATGGAGCAAGGGTGCCTGCGTTGGCGCTAGGATGCTAAATTTAGCGCCAGCAAAGGGGGAAATGCAGGGCTGCACCATATTGTTGTGAATACGGTGTAGCCCTGCGTTCAGAAGAGGTGGAGCATGGCGTTAAGCCAAGAAGGCTAACACCACGCTCCGTCACTTCTCTACTAAATATTCCCCTTATACTTTTCTTACATGCAGGATTCACATAGAAAGGTTCTGAACCTTAAACATTCATTCCTGAATGTGTGTCTTTTCTTATCCCTTGTTTTTCCCTGTTCTCCCACCTCACCGTTTCTTGCTTTGACATTGTTGGGCATTCTTGTTGGGGGAAGGAAGTTGGGACTTTACTTCAGAACTTGCATCTCGCCCCTGCTGAAACACTTCCTATAAGAAGGACCCACGACTTCTGTTTGCAGACGATGGCCTGCTGATCTCGGAGTCCCTCAAGGGCATTCAAAATCTGCTTGATCAGTTCGGTGTCTTCTGCAGGCAGGCTGGGCCGGAGATTAATATTAGCAAAACCAAGTACATGGTTTTAAATCCCTGCCCCACCACCGAGTCGCATCAAGTCTAAAATGGTGTCCCCCTGGAGAGACTTTGTACCTTCAATTACCTGGGTTTTACCCTTAATGATTCCTTTGGCTGGTCCTCTCAGATCCAGAAGAGTAATGTCAGATTGGAGCTTTGCACGGGTGGTATCCTGAGGACAGTCCAGGGCACTAGTTTTTACCATGTTACTGCCGCACTACAGATCTATAAATTGATTCATTGAGGGGGGTCACTCTACGGTGGTGAACTTTCAGGGCATGAGAATGTAAAATGTAAATGACTTGGTAATGGTAGAGAACCGTTTCTTATGTGTCCTCACAAATTTGCCAGTTAGTACCCCCTCTCACCCCTGCAGCTAGATCTGGGTATTTGGGGCCATATGTAGGTCGGTCGGTAACGGCCGAAAATCTGTATTTTCGGCCGTTACCGACCGTTATTCCAGAAATGGTATGTAGGGCCCTTAATTTTACAGAATCGGTAAATTTACCGATCGGTAAATTTACCGATTCTGTAAAATACCGAATCAGTATTTTTACCAATTCGGTAAATTTGAGATGTAGGTGGGACTCTTCTGAGTCCCACAAGCCTTACAAAATCGGTATTTTACCATCAAATCCAATTTGATGGTAAAATACCGATTCCGGTGTGCATGCACATGTGTGCATGCACACCTCTGCCATATGACAGGCAGACCTGCCCTTGGGGCATGTATGCCTGCCACATGGCACCCGAGCCTGTTTTGGGGGGGCCAGAGGGTGTCAAAGTGACACCCCCTGCACCCTTGCTAAAATCGGTAATTACTGATTCTGTAATTACAGAATCGGTATTGCCCATTGATTCCTATGGGCTTCACAGCCCATAGGAATCAATAGGAAATACCGATTCGTTATTTCCAGATTCGGTAAATACCGAATCTTAAAGATTCGGTATTTACACATCTGGAAATACCTACATCTCCCCCCTTCATATTTACCACTTCTTAAATACCGAATCGGTAAAAATCGGTATTTAAGAAGTGGTAAATAAGAATTACCTACATCGGGCCCCGAGATCTCTTGTGCACAAGGTTAGACACAGGCCGCTGATGTACTGGAGGAGGATTTGGCCTGCGGCCGAACTGGCACACTATAGGGTGGGTTTTGAAAATTTCCATGAGGTTGATAACATTGGTTTGTTAGAATACAGCAATTTCACCCTAGCAGATGTCGGCTGTGAGACAAAGCCTATGTTAAAAGCAATGTATTGGAGACTCATAGATGTAGGGTTTCACTGGCTTGGGAATTTAGGGCCAGATGTAGGTAGCCCAATACCGGTCGAAAACGGCCGAAAATACCGATTTTCGGCCGTTTCCGACCGGTATTGGGCTATGGAGATGTAGGGGCTCAAAAACATACAGATTCAATCATTTTACCGAATCTGTAATTTTACCGAATCGGTAAAATTACAGAATCGGTAAATTTACCGATTCTGTAAATTTTACCGATTCGGTAAATTTACCAATCGGTAAAATTACCGAATCTGTATTTTCAGATGTAGGTAGCACTTTGAACAGTGCTTCAGGCCTTTCAGGATTCGGTATTTACCATGTAATACAATTGCATGGTAAGTACCGAATCCCTGTGTACATGCACATCTGTGCATGTACACCTGTGCCATGTGGCACACAGACATGCCCTAAGGGCACGTATGTGTGCCACATGGCGCACAAGCCAGTTACAGGGGTGCAACAGGGTGTCAAAGTGACACCCTGTCCCCCTTTGCAATTCGGTATTTTTACTGATTCGGTAAATACCGATTCGGTATTTGCTATTGAATCCTATGGGCTTCAAGGCCCATAGGATTCAATAGCAAATACCGATTCGGTATTTACCGAATCAGTAAATACCGAATCTTACCGATTCGGTAAAAATTACCGAATTATTACCTACATCTTATTTACCGATTCATAAATACCGAATCAGTAAAATTCGGTATTTATGAATCGGTAAATGAGATTTACCTACATCTGGCCCTAAGACCCCCTGGCAGAAGTCTTTTTAGAATTCCTTGGAAGAGTAGTTGGATGAAATTGAGCTTCTGGCTGCTAGAACACTGTACATTAAATTTCAGTTTGGCGCCCTGCCGCTTCGACCATTTATGGCGAGATGGCAACGTTCTCTTACTGAGCCAGAGATGAATTGACGCTTTTGCTATGGGTTTAAGGAAACTGTTAAGCATGTCTTGTTCTTTTGTACCCAGTATCATACCCATAGGAGGATCTGGATTGACCTGTTACGCACACAACCTTGGGGTCAGGGACCACAAATCTGCCTCAAGAATTTTAAGATCCAACACAACTCACCCAATAGTTTTCACAGTTTACCGGTTTGTACGTCGAGGCGTAGACTCAAATGCGCTACCTCTCTGCCTATAGCTTGGATCGGGTGAATTGTCTTTTTTATATCTTTTTTATATAAGTGTCATGTAACTGGTTGACTTTGTATGGTTGACTGTTTGGTTCTCGTAGGGTTTCAGGTCACTGCTTTTTATATGCTTTTCTTTTTATTAAACTATAGTATGACTAACTGGGGTCTACCTGCTGCTACTTTCGTTTTATCATGCCTTCCTAGTGGGATTGCATTGGTTTTAGTAGCATTGTTATTTTTACTCCTTATCTAAAATATATTTTGTTTTAGCATGATTGATTGCTGCTTATTTGTCGTTTTTGCTTGTCAATGCCCTCAGTTATTTTAATGTTTTAACTCTGTTTTATGATCTGTGCTTTTATTGTTAATGGCCAAAATAAAGTTGGAATTGATTGATTGATATCTTCTTCTACCAGTTTTATGAAACCTAGTACCAGAGGTGATATGGGTCTCTGAGTAGCTCTGGGCTGCAAAATTTCCATGATTATAGAAATGTTAGGAACCGCTAGTGCAAGGGCAAACTTGTTAGCACCTCTAATAAGGACATCATAAAAAGTGGTAATGTCACCCACTGTGGTATGTAGTGTAAAACTCAGATGAATTAAGAGATGAAGAAGAATCCAGAAGTGGTGGAGACCTGGATAGTGTACTCCTACATGGAAAAGAAGGCAAGATGGAACAACTAGTGACAAAGGGTGTTATGTGTGTTGAGGTGGAGACACAGATGTGCTCCTTTATACCATGACTGGCTTTGGTGAAATGTCCAAAGGAGGTAGAGGTTCTCAGTGCTTAATTTGTAAAATATGAAGTGCTGGTGCTCACAGTCTTTAACGAGGCGACACCCACTTCCCCAGCTCTGCATATTCCCTCCAGCACCCCACCCTCTTCCCTTTATTGGCTCCACCCACAAGCCTCAACACATCGGAGGCACCTCCTCCCTTATTGAGTTCCGCAAGAAGAAGAAGGGCTGGCTCTTCACAAAAGCAACTCAGGCACCTCAAACCTACACACCAACACACCTGCCCAAATCCCTGGATACTCTACTGGGTGATTAGTGCGCTATACAAATCACTATAACATAATATAACATATTGGAAGCCAATGACAAAAACTTAAAAGTGAACTCAAATTAGAGAAAGGTCATTTGAGGACTTGAGGCAGCTTTGCAAACAAATGAAAATGTGTTTGCCCTGCGCTGTTTAAAAGAAAGAAAAGAATGAAGGAAGGAAGGAATACATTAAAGAAGGCAGAAACAAATGCTGGCAGGAAGAGGAGCACTGGAGTAAGGACATAAGTAAAGGAGGAAATAAGAAAATAATGTGAAAGGAAGAAATGAAGGGATAGAGGGAGAAACACACCATGTATGTTTGTAAAGCACATATTCACTAGAGTGGGTCTTGACACCAAATTAAAAATGTTGCTATCCAGCTCAATTACACTAATTTTATCTAAAGATGAAAGACTGAGTGGCCACACCAAGATTTCAATTTATGACCCTGAGATAGAACACAGATTCCTGGAGTAGATATAAAAATAGGTGCAAGAATGAAAAAATTAAAAGGGAAAGTGAGGGAGGAGGAAAGGTCTAAAGGCAAAGATAGATGCAGTAGATAATGTGAAGAGAAATGTGGAAAGCAGAGATTGGGATTGCAACATTGGAGTGGAACGTGATGAGAAGGAAAAGTGAAAAGAGGAGAAAGGCAAGGGAAGAAAAGTGGACAGGGGGGAGCGTGTGAGAGTAGAATGGAAGGGAAAGATGGAAAGGTGAACAATGAAAAGCATTTAATAAGGGGAGGTGGTGATTAAGAGAAAATGCAGATGTATGGCAGAAAGTGAAGTAAGATTGGAGAGAAGTGAAGGAGTGAGGTGTGAAGGGGAGGAAGAAAAGCAGATACTGAGATAGAGCAAGCAAAGAGTACACCTCTGCTTTAATAAATATACAGTCATTAATTATGTAAAGTTGAGAGGTGACAGGAGTGTATCATTCTTGGCCTGTCTCATCAATGCACAGCAGTGTTGTCCAAGACACACAATAGCGATTCTTTAACTGTTTTAGGTTTTATTTCATAAAAAGATGTTTTGTTATGTCACAATAGGTATTCCTGATAAAACATAATAAAGTGTCTGTTATACCATTGGGATTACGCCTTGATGGAGATCCGCACTCTCATGCTTCAAACAAATAGTTCTATTACATGATCAGACTATAAGTCGCAAAATACCACTGCCACCTATTTTCAAATGAAGTCAGACATTCAACTCCAGTCAGACAGGCTTCCAATCATACTTTTGAACTAATAAAGCACAAAATTCAACTGAGTCTGCCACCTGTGCTATATTAGGATTGTAATTTATGATCAGCGAGTAACAAAAGGATGTCTATGACAAAAACAGAAACCCACTGAGCTATCCACATAAATGTAGTTATGTCATCTGCATGGTACATGTTCTACATTACCCCTCTGTGCTACAGTCAAAACTTCAACTAGACAAAACTCTGATCTCTCTCCAACAGGGACATAAGGCTGTAAGTATGCAGCAGGGGTTTACAGGACATGGGTCTTTGGAGGTGAAGAGAAGGTGTGGGGTGATAGATCTCAGCAGGCTTGTGGGGGTGGAGGGAGGTACAGAGCGCCCAACACAGCCTCGCCCCTCTGATAGCACGTTTTGAATCAATGCTATTTTTCTCCAGGTCAAAGCTGAGAAATTCCCTGTGTATCCCCTCTCTTGTTGGGGGGTAGTTGGGAAAGCCTCTTTGTTCGAGTGGCCAAGACTGAGAAGGGCTTCGAGGTCTCACGTGCGAACTCATAGTATGGATACTCGGCCCAGTGCAAGCTTTAATACAAAGTGATGGTGGGGAGGGGTGCTCTGAGAGTGAGGGAGGGAGCCAAGGGATACTGTAACAGGAGTGAGCGAGTGTTGTTGCAGGGAGGGGTATTATGATACAGAGGGGAAGGGGACTGTAAGCAGAGGGGCACTGAGATACGGGTGAGAAAGGCACTGTGGAGAGAGGGGCACTGGGATAGTGGGAGAATGCCACTGTGGAGAGAGGCGCACTGTCGGAGGTAGCGGTGGGGCACAGTTACAGTGGCAGGGATGGGAGGTGTTCTTCAAGGTGCTTGTGGGTGCAATGGTGCCCATTGCAGAAGGGAGAGGAGAAGTCTGATAGAGACGAGATGGTACTGGGACAGGCAGGAGCGTGGTACTAATACACTGACTGGCAGGGAGAAATGTTTTCACTTTCGCACCACCCTCAGCTGCTTCCCGTATTTTGTTATTACGCTGCAAGGCCTTGTCTGGGCTCTTGAGGCAGGCAGCTACTGGGCAGTTTCCTGCGGGTGCCACTGTGCAGGAATTTATCGATGGTGTCCCACGGCCAAGCACTATTCTGTCACTTGTAGGATAACAGTTGTGTGTAAAATAACGCACATACAACTCACCTAACCTTGCAGCTTTGGCTACACTGGAAAGCGCAGACTGCTGGGTAGCGCAGCTGAAATTATGCTCCGAGTTCATTGTTTGTGAAGTTTATACTGCGCATGACACAACACACCTGCCCCTTCCCCACCCTGAAGACCAGGCACTGGTGCGTGCCAAAGCAAGCAGACTAGCAGCATGCAACAAATCTGAATGTACAGCTGCACAAGCCACGCTCGAGTCTGGGGCTTTTTAATGGCCTGTGCACAGTGCTGGCTGTTCATGGGAGAAAATTCAATAGAGAAATAGGTTCAGGTGCTCAGCACCTGAAAGCACTTGCACAAATTAAGCACTAACACGCCCCCCTCCACACGCCACACAGGAGGGGTGGCAACCTCCAGGACACTCTGCCCAGAAGGTAGGAGTAGAGGATGGCAACCTCTATGTGGAGGAAACAATCCGCCAAGGAAGGCGGAGACTGCTTCCAGAAGTGCGACATAGTTCACAGTTCAAAGTAGGAGCTAAGGCGGATGGTGAGGTGGCAACCCTGATAAGGGGTACACAATCTGTGCTGGTATGCTCGCTGAGGCGCAATACTGGTGAGGTGCGGAGGGCGTTGTTGCTGAAGAGATGCTCTGAGGAGATCGTAGGAGCAGGCACCTGCCCTGCCGTTGGTGAAAGGTCCGCTCACAAACCCAATGACGCTGAGTGGATTGTCCGGGGGAGACACTGGCTCCAGGGCAAGCCTGCGATCGACGCAGCGTGACACATGCAACAGGCACCGTTACTGAAGAGGCGCTCTGAGGAGATCGCTGGGGCAGGCGCTGGCAAAGCCACTGGTGAAAGAAAAGAAATTGCAAAACAGGGCAACCCGACGACGCTGAGTGGATTGTTGGGACAGACACTGGATCCAGGGCAAGCTTGCAATCGTCGCAGAACAAGAAGACAAGTTGTCATCAGGAAACAAGTAGACGACGGAGTATTAATTGAAATGTGAAAATGCAGGGGCAGCACTGCCAGGATTACAAGGTTATAGTACCTTAACACCTCAAATGGAAGAGGATCACCCATCTAGTATTGAGACAGCTGATGTATCCGTCCACCAGCCGACAGCTTGAGAGTTGAAGCCGTCTATCAGTATCAGTTGGTTGAGTCATCCAACAGCACCACTCCGGAGGTATAGGAGTGTGAATAAGTAGACAGCACTGGCAAAGAACTTGAGGGTGGTGGTGAACCGTCCCCACATGGTGATTTGTCGCCAATGATGCAATTGAAAACAACACTGAAGTAAGTGATGGAGAAGACTTTATTCTGTTACACCACTACAGTCCAGTCAGCTGGAGTCAGCAGTGGAATCTTCAGGACAAGTCAAGATAAACCGAAGGGGAAAGAGGGAGGAGAGGAGGATGGAATGTACCAAGTGATAGATTATAACAATTCTCTACTTGCTTCTGCATCTCAAAACCTAGCCCCAGTAAAGAGGAGGCTGTGAAGAGGTAGTTGTACGAGAAAGAAGCAAGAAGAGGCGATAAGGTACAAAAATAATGTTCTTCATTCCAAGTAAAGAAGCTCACATCCTGTGGGTCCTCTCTCCATCAGTCCCAACTCCAACTCGAGATACTGGAGTTGGCAACCATGGAGAAGGAACACAGAACATGGAGCAGAACGGTGTTTGAGGGGAAGAACATGGCAGCCGCAGGCTAGTGCGGCGCGCGCGTCCGACACCTATCTCCGATGCACCGCGGTGCTGCTGCCTTTCTGGAGCCTTAATGGGGATGTAATCGTGGATTTTAACCCACCCCCCGGAGTAGAAGCGGCTTAGGCACCCCCTTTTGCGTGTCGGCGGGATATCAGCGGATTACCGATTACCGACTGTTTGGCTTGCTCGGCAGTTCTCGTCCGCTGTCCCTGCGAGCTTGTCGGATGTGCCGGGCTGAAGACACAGATTCCCGGTCCCTCCCTCTTTCCTCTATGCCTCAGTGGAGCCGGTGGCGCAGAGCAGCCGTGGAGCTCCGTTCGGTCGAATGGCTCGGGGGCTTCTTCGAGGCAGGCTGGGCTGCGGTGGGGGGCTGCTGGTCATCAGCAGACCCCTTCGGTTCTGTTCAGCAACCCTATTGGAGGCGAGAGGAATCCTGGAGAGGATCAGGGGAAAGACCGCACTGAGGTGGAGATTTGCCGCATCCCTACTACAACAGTGGATCTTACAAGTAAGGTTGGGGGGGAGGGGGAAGACACAGAGACAGATACGTCCAGCAGTGAGAGAGCCCCTAACAAGAAATCAACCTCAAAGAGCGTGAGCAGGAAACGGGGGAAAAGTCAGAAATCAAGAAAGAAACTACAAGCCCCAGAATCCCCAGCTATAGAGGGTGTTAAGCTCGGGGAAGGAACTACTACTGGAACTACTACTGCCAGTATAGAAAGCAGTAAGGCTAATCAGAGGGCAAGCAGTAGTTGTAGCGGTAAGGAGGTGGGTAAAGTCACCAAAACCAGGAGTAGGTCTCTGAAGGGGGCTAACACTAGATATTCTGATAGTGCCACCGGAAGGATAACCCCCTCTTTGGTATAGAGTCAAAATATCGAGTTTTTAATATCGACTAGACACAATATCGAGTAAAAAATATAGAATGGACATAATATCGACTAGACATAATATAGACAACAAAAATATCGACTAGAAAAAATGTATATCGAATAGAATGGACATTATATCGAATCAAAAATATAGAATGGACATAATATCAACTAGACATAATATAGACAACAAAAATATCGAATTTAAGGTAAGTTAATATTATTTTTTATTTTTTGTGAAATATAATTCTGTAGCGGTTTGTGGGTTTATAGGGGAATAGGGTGGGAAGTAATTTAAATATAATTAATTAAATATGTTAATTTATTTATTGATATTTATTTAGAATAATTGTTAATTAATTATTAATTGGTAATTAATGAAAATATAATTGGTAATTAATTATAATTGATAAATTGAAAAATATGTTAATTTTAGTAATTTATTTTCTGTAGCGGGTTGTGGGTTTATAGGGGAATAGGGTGGGAAGTAATTTAATTATAATTAATTAAATATGTTAATTTATTTATTGATATTTATTTATAATTAATTTGTAATTAATTATTAATTGGTAATTAATTACAATATATTGGGTAATTAATTATAATTGATTAATTGATAAATATGTTAATTTTATTACATTATTTTCTGTAGCGGGTTGTGGGTTTATATGGGAATAGGGTGGGAAGTAATTTAATTATAATTAAATATGTTAATTTATTTATTGTTAATTATTTTGAATTAATTGTTCATTAAATAATAATTGGTAATTAATTAAAATATAATTGGTAAATAATTTTAATTGATTAATTGATAAATATGTCAATTTCATTAAATTATTTTCTGTTGCGGCATGTGGGTATATAGGGGAATAGGGTGGGAAGTAATTTAATTATAATTAATTAAATATGTCATTTAATTTATTGGTATTTATTTAGAATTAATTGTTAATTAATTATTAATAGGTAATTAATTAAAATATAATTGGTAATTAACATTAATTGATTAATTTTTAAATTGTAAATTAATTTATTGTTGATAGGTAATTAATTAGTATTAGTAGGTAATTGTTATAATTAAATAATTGTAATTTGTATTTATAAATAATTATTTAATATCTGTACTAATATAATAAAGAGAGAGCCCAAACCTTTGAGGCGGGTAATCTCAGAAACCACAGCACCAATCACAACACCCACTACAGCGTTGGAAAGGGCAGTTCCCAGGACACCCCCGTGCCGCACGGCCACCAGCTGTGTGTGTGCCCCTTGCCTCGCTGCTGCCCGCAGCCTCGTTGTGCCTGCCTGACTGTTCCCTGCCCCTCCGCCGCACTTTGCGTGTATGTGATTTACCATTCGTTCCCTTTCGTTTCCTAACAGTTTTTTTGCCTTTAATTGTTGTTAGCTGCTGTCCCCTGCAAGTTATTGTATTGTACTGCCCCTCCGCCGCACTTTGCGTGTATGTGATTTACTCTTCGTTTCCTAACTGTTTTTTGCCTTTGACTGTTGTTAGCTGCTGTCCCCTGCACGTTATTGTATTGTTGCCTGTTATTTAGTCCCCCTGTGCCAGCCCCGCTCCCCGCTTCCCGCCGCCGTCCAAGCAGCCATGCCCCCTTTTCGTTTTGTGCCCTCCCCGCTCCCAGCTGCTCCTCCCTCCCTCCCACTTGGCCATAAATCGCGACCGCGCGGCGCAGGTGAGTGTGACCTGTTCCCAGGACACCCCCGCGCCGCACGGCCACCAGCTGTGTGTGTGCCCCTCGCCTCGCTGCTGCCCGCAGCCTCGTTGTGCCTGCCTGACTGTTCCCTGCCCCTCCGCCGCACTTTGCGTGTATGTGATTTACCCTTCGTTCCCTTTCGTTTCCTAACTGTATTTTTAATTGTTGTTAGCTGCTGTCCCCTGCAAGTTATTGTATTGTACTGCCCCTCCGCCGCACTTTGCGTGTATGTGATTTACTCTTCGTTTCCTAACTGTTTTTTGCCTTTGACTGTTGTTAGCTGCTGTCCCCTGCACGTTATTGTATTGTTGCCTGTTATTTAGTCCCCCTGTGCCAGCCCCGCTCCCCGCTTCCCGCCGCCGTCCAAGCAGCCACGCCCCCTTTTCGTTTTGTGCCCTCCCCGCTCCCGCCTCCCAGCTGCTCCTCCCTCCCTCCCACTTGGCCATAAATTGCGACCGCGCGGCGCAGGTGAGTGTGACCTGTTCCCAGGACACCCCCGCGCCGCACGGCCACCAGCTGTGTGTGTGCCCCTCGCCTCGCTGCTGCCCGCAGCCTCGTTGTGCCTGCCTGACTGTTCCCTGCCCCTCCGCCGCACTTTGCGTGTATGTGATTTACCCTTCGTTCCCTTTCGTTTCCTAACTGTATTTTTAATTGTTGTTAGCTGCTGTCCCCTGCAAGTTATTGTATTGTACTGCCCCTCCGCCGCACTTTGCGTGTATGTGATTTACTCTTCGTTTCCTAACTGTTTTTTGCCTTTGACTTTTGTTAGCTGCTGTCCCCTGCACGTTATTGTATTGTTGCCTGTTATTTAGTCCCCCTGTGCCAGCCCCGCTCCCCGCTTCCCGCCGCCATCCAAGCGGCCACGCCCCCTTTTCGTTTTGCTCCCGCCTCCCAGCTGCTCCTCCCTCCCTCCCACTTCGCCATAAATGGCCACCGCGCGTACGCGCAGCGGTCAAGCGCAGCGGGCGCGCTGATTGTGCGCCGAAGGCGCGCCAAAGTTAAGCCCGTCTGCGACCGTCCGCGCCAGGACAGCGCCCAGTGTCAGGATCCCTGGACCCCAGCGATGCAAGTCGACCCAACAGACCTACGACGCCGCGGCCCTCAACGCACTCAATACCAGCCAAAACCCCACCTGCTGCCGAGCCGCCCCAAGACGCACTCACGGACCCTTCACCTGCACAACTTGCAAGTTCACCTGCCTCCGATCCTGCACCACTCCAGCCAAGCCAAACTCCAGCAACCACCTCATATGCATCCTGCTCAACACCCGCTCAGTCCACAAACACGCCGTAGAACTCTGGAACCTCCTCGATACAACATCTTCAGACATCGCCTTCCTCACTGAAACATGGATGAATGCCTCCTCAGCCCCCGACATCGCCATCGCCATCCCGGACAGATACAAGATCATCAGGAGTTACCGCATCAACCAGACCGGAGGAGGCATCGCAATCGTCCACAAGAACACCAACCGCATCACGACCGACGCCGACAACACCCTCGCCACCGCCGAACACCTCCACTTCCAGATTCACACCGACCCAAAGACGACCCTCAGAGGCACCCTCATCTACCGACCCCCGGGACCACGCACGCAATTCAGCGAAGACATCACGGACTTCATTAGCCCATACGCCCTCCCCTCCGCCGACTACATCCTCCTAGGGGACCTCAACTTCCACCTGGAGAACAACAAGGACCGCAACACCGCCACCCTGCTGGACAACCTCGCCAACCTCGGCCTCAAGCAACTGGTCAACACCCCCACCCACTACGCCGGCCACACGCTCGATCCCGTTCTCTCATCCAGCAAGCATATCAGCTTCAGCCACTCCACCGAACTCCATTGGACCGACCACAGCTGCGTCCACTTCAGATTCAGAAAAACCACAACCTACCACCACCCGCAACAGGTTCCTCACAGGAGCTGGAGCAAGATCACCACCGACCAGCTCACCACCTCCCTCAGCCAGAACCCACCCGCCAGCACATCGGACGCCAACGAAGCAGCCCGCAACTTCACGCAGTGGCTGACCGCCTGCGCCGATGACCTCGCACCACTGAAGAACCCTCCCAGCAGACTCAGAAGCAAGAAAGCCCCCTGGTTCACCGACGAACTCAAGGACTCCAAGAAGACCTGCCGCACCCTCGAGAAAGCCTGGCTCCACGACCGGACCACTGGCAACATGACCGCCCTCAAACACGCCACACGCAAGCACCACCAGCTCATCCGCACCACCAAGAAGAAATCCCTAAAGGTGCGACTGGACAACAACGCCCACGACAGCAAGGAACTCTTCAGCATCGTCAAGGAGTTCTCCAACCCCAGCACCGGCAACAACGACATCACCCCTTCACAAGATCTTTGCGACTCCCTCGCCTCGTTCTTCCACCGCAAGATTGCCGACATCCACAACAGTTTCGGCGCACCATCCACGCACCCATCCACCGAACCAACGAACCCCACTGCGACCCTCCGCACCTGGACCACAGTGACCACCGAAGACACAGCCCGCACGATGAACACCATCCACTCCGGCTCTCCAACCGACCCCTGCCCCCACCACATCTTCAACAAGGCCGACTCCACCATCGCACCCCAACTCCGGGACATCATCAACACCTCCTTCAACACCGCCACCTTCCCGGAGAGCTGGAAGCATGCCGAGCTCAGCGCCCTACTGAAGAAACCAACAGCGGACCACACCGACCTCAAAAACTTCCGACCCATCTCGCTCCTCCCTTTTCCGGCCAAAGTCATCGAGAAGATCATCAACAAACAGCTTGCCGCCTTCCTCGAGTCGAACGGATCCCTCGACCCCTCACAGTCCGGTTTCAGAGCCAACCACAGCACCGAGACCGCCCTCATCGCAGCCACCGACGACATCCGAGCCCTGCTCGACAACGGGGAAACAGCGGCACCCATCCTCCTGGACCTCTCCGCAGCGTTCGACACTGTCTGCCACCGCACCCTAGTCCAACGCCTCGACAGCGCCGGCATCCAAGAGAAGGCACTGAAGTGGATCATCTCATTCCTCGCCGGAAGAACACAGAGAGTCCGCCTCCCCCCGGTTCCGATCCGAAGCCATGAAGTCATCTGTGGAGTCCCGCAAGGATCATCACTCAGCCCCACCCTCTTCAACATCTACATGAGACCTCTAGCCGCCATCGCAAGCCAACACAACCTCAACATCATCTCCTACGCCGACGACACCCAGCTGATCCTCTCCCTCACCAGAGACCCCGACTCTGCCAGAACCAGCCTACACGAAGGGATGAAAGACGTCGCGGAGTGGATGAAGAACAGCCGCCTGAAACTGAACTCAGTCAAGACGGAATTCCTCATCCTGGGACCATCACCCTCCGCCTGGGATGACTCCTGGTGGCCCCCTGCCCTGGGCACCGCCCCCAAGCCAACCGGCCACGCACGCAACCTGGGCTTCATCCTAAACTCCTCCCTCTCGATGACCAGACAAGTCAACGCCGTATCCTCATCATGCTTCCATACCCTTCGCATGCTCCGCAAGATCTTCCGATGGATCCCGACCGAAACCAGGAAGACGGTCACCCAGGCCCTCATCACCAGCCGACTGGACTACGGAAACACCTTCTACGCCGGAACCACAGCCAAGCTACAGAAACGACATCAACGCATCCGCCCGTCTCATTCTGGACATTCCCCGACGCAGCCACATCTCCGGCCACCTAAGGGACCTGCACTGGCTCCCCATTGACAAGAGGATCACGTTCAGGCTCCTCACCCACGCACACACGTCTCTCCACAACCTGGGCCCCAAGTACCTCAACGACCGCCTGAACTTCTACATGCCCACCCGCCAGCTACGTCCACCAGCCACGCCCTCGCCACCGTACCACGCATCCGAAGAGCCACCGCCGGAGGCAGATCCTTCTCCTACCTGGCGGCCAAGACATGGAACTCCCTCCCCATCCACCTCCGGCTGACCCAGGACCACCTCGCCTTCAGGAGACAACTTAAGACCTGGCTGTTCGAGCAGTAGCGGACCCATTCCCCCAAGCGCCTTGAGACCCTTCCGGGTGAGTAGCGCGATATACAAATGCTGTGATTGATTGATTGATTGAGTTGCAGCAGAAGGACATAGGCTATGCAGACGCCCACCATATACATTCAAAAGGTAAAAGAACCGTGCCAGCAAAGTAGTCCCTTGTGGGTGTGTCTGTGTTGTGCTGAGGGCGTGTGCTGGGGGGCGTGACAAACGCTGGGGCCGTGTGGTACGTTCCGCCCTTCATGCCATGCCTCATATTGTGTGCTAATCCCACCCTGCTCCCTTTTAATACCCCTGCACCCCATAATCATAACCCACCCTTACTCCTTAAAATACCCCAACACCCTTAAACACTAACCCATCTTAACCCTATAAATATACCCTGTACCCCAAAACCCAAACCTATCCCTAAACCCTAAAAATACCCCTGTACCCCAAAACCCAAACCTAGCCCTGAACCCTATAAATACCCCTGTACCTCAAAACCCAAACCTACCCCTGAACCCTAAAAATACCCCTGTACCCCAAACCTCAAACCTAGCCCTGAACCCTAAAAATACACTGTACCCCAAAACCACCCCTGAACCCTAAAATACCCCTGTACCCCAAAACCCAAACATAGCCCTGAACCCTTAAAATACCCATGTACACCAAAACCCAAACCTACCCCTGAACCCTAAAAATACCCCTGTACCCCAAAACCCAAACCTACCCCTAAACCCTAAAATACCCTTGTACCCCAAAACCCAAACCTAACCCTGAACCCTAAAAATACCCCTATACCCCAAATCCCAAACTTAGCCCTGAACCATAAAAATACCCCTGTACCCCAAAACCCATACCTACCCCTGTACCCCATAACCCAAAACTATATCTGAACCCTTAAAATACCCAAACACCCCAAAACATATACCTCAGTACCCCAAAACATATACCCCTATACCCATACTTACCTTATCCAAACATTAAAAAAAACATGCTTTTACCATTCATGCATTTACAGCGAATTTCGTTGTAAATGTATGCGTGGTATAAGCATATAAAATGTAATGCCATGCGTTATAATGGCATTGCGGAGTCATGGTACTTTCGTAATGAAAGTATGCTGAGTGATGGTATGCGGAAAGAAAGTTGCGGAATAATGGGTGTTTACCCTCCCCCGGTAAGTACATTGGTGGCACGGTGGCCCACATCTCCAGCTACATACTCATATTTTTCACCACCCATTTGAAAAATACACAGGTCTCTCTCATTGATGGCCAGCACCGACATACACTTTTAGACACACCTCCCGCCACAAGTTCTAGAATTGCGAACTTTAGAGCTGGGGAGCTACGTTCGAATCTCGGCATCAGCTCAACATCCTGTGATTCCAGGCAAATCGCTTTGTCTCCCTGTGCCTACCACAAATGAATGTGTTCTTCTGTAATGTAAATTGTGCTCATGCCATGTTGTCGAGTTTGCGCTATATAATATTGCAAGGAAAAATAAAGTAGGGAAACTCGAGTTCACACACTACTGAACGGGCACTCTTAAGTGCATCAGCAGTGCACTGTGAATAGGAGCGTTTCACAGGCCTGTCACAGAAAAGAAATGCTATCAAAACGAAATCCTACCAAACAATATACTACTGGCCGGCAGCAATTCATACCCGGACAACGTCGGGACGGGCTGCTATTATTTTATACAATTGTAAAATATTTTAATTAATTTGTAATTGGTATTACGATTTATGTTATTTATATTTATATATGAAGTATTTACTTTCCCTACTATTGCACTCACTGGAGTTGGAATAGTAATTTTTACCCCTACACTATCCAACACTTTCCCTACTGTTGCACTCTCTGGAGTTGGAATAGTAATTTTAACCCCTACGCTATCCAACTCTTTCTGTACCGTTGCACTCTCTGGAGTTGGAATAGTAATTTTTACCCCTACCCTATCCAACGCTTTCCCTACTGTTGCACTCTCTGGAGTGGGAATAGTAATTTTTACCCCTACACTATCCAACGCTTTCCCTACTGTTGCACTCTCTGGAGTGGGAATAGTAATTTTTACCCCTATCGCTATCCAACGGTTTCCCTACTGTTGCACTCTCTGGAGTGGGAATAGTAATTTTTACCCCTACGCTATCCAACGCTTTCCCTACTGTTGCACTCTCTGGAGTGGGAATAGTAATTTTTACCCCTACGCTATCCAACGTTTTCCCTACTGTTGCACTCTCTGGAGTGGGAATATTAATTTTTACCCCTAGGCTATCCAACTGTTTCCATACTGTTGCACTCTCTGGAGTGGGAATAGTAATAGTAATTTTTACCCCTACGCTATCCAATGCTTTCCCTACTGTTGCACTCTCTGGAGTGGGAATAGTAATTTTGACCCCTACGCTATCCAACGCTTTCCCTACTGTTGCACTCTCTGGAGTGGGAATAGTAATTATTACCCCTACCCTATCCAACGCTTTCCCTACTGCTGCATTTTCTAGAGTGGGAATAGTAATTTTTACCCCTACGCTATCCAACGCTTTCCCTACTGTTGCACTCTCTGGAGTGGGAATAGTAAATTTTACCCCTACGCTATCCAACGCTTTCCCTACTGTTGCATTTTCTGGAGTGGGAATAGTAATTTTTACCCCTACGCTATCCAACGCTTTCCCTACTGTTGCACTCTCTGGAGTGGGAATAGTAATTTTTACCCCTACGCTATCCAGCGCTTTCCCTACTGTTGCACTCTCTGGAGTGGGAATAGTAATGTTTACTCCTACGCTATCCAACGCTTTCCCTACTGTTGCACTCACTGGAGTCGTTACAGTAAATTTAAACCTCTTGCTATCCTAGGGTAAAAATATTGTATATGTTTTGTTAATAATATGTATGTATATATATATATATATATATATATATATATATATATATATATATATATATATCCAATACCACAGTTTCAAATATTGATGGCACTCCACTCAGAGATGATTTTTCAAGATGTTTAATAGTAACAATTGAGATCTCAATTGTTACTAATAAACATCTTGAAAAATCATCTCTGAGTGGAGTGCCATCAATATTTGAAACTGTGGTATTGGATACGATCGGGAGACTGCCTCGATCCCGCTGATGGCACCAGCACAAATGAGCTCCCCCTGCGACGAGGCATAGTGCGAGGGAATATATATATATATATATATATATATATATATATATATATATATATATATATATATTCACTGAAAAAACCATAGGTTTCAGGAGTTATATAGTTAGGAATTGGCTTTTAAAAAACCTTTGAAATTCACTCAAAAAACTATAAGTTTTAGTGGTATTATAGTTAGCTGGACATTTTACTCATACAAAACCATTGAAATTGCTCCTATATAGTTAGTTGTACTAACTATATTTCGCGCACCCGCAATCCACTGCTGATGATGTCACATATTAGATCATTCATGACATGGTCAGTGACATCATTTATGACATCTCAAATGACATCACTGATGACATCACTGATGACATCATCCAGTGAATGTGGTTTGCTTCGTTATTTAAATATGCATTATACATATAGCAATTTGCATTGAAGAATAAGTGGATATATATAAATAAATATTTGGATGGAGGATTTAGTAGCAGTGTAATTGACTGTTTACTTGACCAATTTATAATGTCTCACTAAATATAGTGGATAGTGACTAAACTGTGTGAATATCTGTATCACTTTGTCAGTTGTTGTGTAAACTGATTCTACAATTGGTTACTAGCTATGTGAAAGTCTATATTAGTTATTGATTAGTTAACTGAGTATTTGTATGGGAGTGTGAAAGTGTGTGTGGTTCGGGGGGGGGGTGTGACTGTGCAAAGATGTGTGAATAGTTGATTCAGTAGATATATGAAGTTAAAACTACATGTTCCAACAGTTGTTTGGGTGAGTGAATATCTTTATGGGTGTGGTGATGAGCAAATATATTTCTCAATGGCACAGGTCCAACAAACTAGAAAAATAAAAGGCAGTGTATGTGTCAGTTGTTGTATATAAATAAGTATACATAAGACACAATGATTGTGTGAGTGACTGTATGGATAACTGTATACTTGTAATAATGATTTTATAATTCACTAAGTATGACTTACTGTCTAAATGAATAGAAGAAGTGGTGTTTGTATAAGTGTTTTGCTAAGTAAATATGTAAGTATGATCCATTGTTTGCATAGCATAAGTGAGTAGGATGACTTCATATGTGAATAGGATGCGTGCTGTTGTTTAATGTCGATATAGATGTATAAGTATTTTTTATAGTTTCTATTGTTCATTGACAGCATGTATGAGTGAATCCATAGGTAAGTGATTAGATGTGTGTATACATCTATGAATCACAGAGTGGATTTTTAGATACTTGTATTGCTGTGACAATGGATTTAAATATGATACTCTGTATTTTACAAAGAGTGATGACAAATTGTAATAGTGTATGAAAAGGTGTATGTGATTGTCACGTGGATGATGTCATCAGTGATGTCATCAGTGATGTCATTTGAGATGTCATCAGTGATGTCACTGACCATGTCATGAATGATCTAATATGTGACATCATCAGCAGTGGATTGCGGGTGCGCGAAATATAGTTAGTACAACTAACTATATAGGAGCAATTTCAATGGTTTTGTATGAGTAAAATGTCCAGCTAACTATAACACCACTAAAACTTATAGTTTTTTGAGTGAATTTCAAAGGTTTTTTAAAAGCCAATTCCTAACTATATAACTCCTGAAACCTATGTTTTTTTCAGTGAATTTCAAAGGTTTTTTAAATTCTAATTCCTAACTATATAAGGCCTGAAACCTATGGTTTTTTCAGTGAATTTGCAAGGTTTTTTAAATGCTAATTCCTAACTATATAAGGCCTGAAACCTATGGTTTTTTCAGTGAATTTGCAAGGTTTTTAAAATGCTAATTCCTAACTATATAAGGCCTGAAACCTATGGTTTTTTCAGTGAATTTCAAAGGTTTTTTAAATGCTAATTCCTAACTATATAAGGCCTGAAACCTATGGTTTTTTCAGTGAATTTGCAAGGTTTTTTAAATGCTAATTCCTAACTATATAAGGCCTGAAACCTATGTTTTTTTCAGTGAATTTGCAAGGTTTTTTAAATGCTAATTCCTAACTATATAAGGCCTGAAACCTATGGTTTTTTCATTGAATTCGCAAGGTTTTTTAAATGCTAATTCTATTAGCGGTTAACGTTTTCATATATTAAAACGTTTTTTAAATCTCAAATGCCTGCTTTGCTAACAGAGTTTTTAAGCACAGGCTCTTTTGTCTCTTGTGGCCATCTTGGGAGACTGCATATCAGAAGTTTTTTTAATGAAATATAAGAGGATTTGAGAAGTCACTCAAAATGTGCCCTAATTTTTCTTTCTTCAGCACTAATCATAATTTCTATGGCAAAATGAACCCCCTCATTTTGTTCCTTTGCAAATTAAATGTTTTAAGTGTTAACACTTTATTCCAATCAAGATGACTTCAGGTGTGCCATACTTTTGTCATAAGTAAGACTGTTAGCGCTCTAGTTGTTCTTTAGAACACTCTGGGACATTCTGTCATTGGGCTATAGTTGGGCTACATCTGGCTGATATTTGGGCTACATTTGTTTTTTTTGTCTCTGGTGGCCATCTTTGGGCTACATTGGGCTACATTTGGGCTCTAACATATATATAGCCCAATATATATTTTTTCAAAGTTAATTTTCATAAAAACCACTGGAGCACATATCTTGAGACATAGCAAAGGCACATCGGGCTACCAGTCCCTACAATTTTGCCAAGTTTGGTGGAAAACCATTCAGCCGTTCGGGCTAAAAGTGAGTCCAACCGCCCTATGGAAATTAACATGGGGAAAACACGTTTTAGGACCCCCCTTTTATCTCGGCCCCCGCTTGACGAATCCCCCCCAAACTTTCAGAGAAGGGCCGGAGCACCGCGAGGCAAAGTTAAGGAAAATTTCAGAAAGATTCCTCAACCGGCGCCAAAGTTATTCCCAATAGAATGTTGCGATTTCCCTATGGATAACAATCCTAACTATATATACCTACTGGCTATCGCCAGTAGGTAATATATATATATATATATATATATATATATATATATATATATATATATATATATATGTATTAAAAATAAATTAATTTTTTTTAAGTTATATTAATTAATTTTTAGTGTTACGTTTATTTAAGTATTTTAAATAAGTTAAAATTAATTTTATTTATTATTATATTACTTTTAAATTACTTTTAAGAAATTTAAAAAATTAGATATTTTGACAGTCTATATTTTTTACACTCGATGTTTTGGAGTCGATATTTTTGTACTTACCTGTTTGAAGATAGGAAGTCGATATTTTGGCAGTCGATATTTTTACCTAGCTATTTTGTCATCTCGATATTTTGACTGTCGATATTCTATCAGTGATCCCCCCTCTTTGCGCTCATTCTTCAAAGTTTTGCCCCAGGTGTTGGATTTGCTACCTGCTACAGTTCCTGATACATCTGTTCACTCGCCCACAGTTTTTCCAAATACCCCTACGCCTTCAGGCCCTCTCACTGACAGCACCATCACTACTACCGCCACACTAGCTTTAGATATGGCTGAGTTACCCCCTCTCCCTGAAATGGGAGTTGAGGGCAATGCTAGCTGTGAGCAAGCTCCAATGGGTCAAGAGGGGGCTGATGCGGGTGGCAAGAGTGGGAAGGCAAACGGTGCCGGGAGCACATTGGAGGCCCTTGTAGCATCAATAGCATCTATGAGGGTAGAAATCAGGAACAATTTCCTGATATCTAAGACCAATCAGACCGAGATACGAGCATCATGCGAGGTCCTGGAGAGGAAATTAGATGGGCTGAGTAGAGGTACTCGAGGGCTCTGTGGGGCTTTTGAAGTCTAGTCTAGAGGTTGCTGAATCTAAGATCCAAAACCTACGGAGAGAAGGAGATGCTATGAGAGAGAGAGTCGAATCATTGGAAAACTACTCACGGCGGAACAACCAGCGACTCCTGAAGATACCGGAAGGAATGGAAGGGGGGGATGTCAAGGCCTTCGTGATCAAAGTTTTGAAGGACTCACTTAATCTCGAGGAATCCATCGAGGAGCTTGAAAAAGATATCCAACGAATACATCGGGCCCGTTCTGCTTAAACCCTGGCAGAACGAAGCGTAGGAAGATTCTGACCAATTTCCTTACGTACACTCTGAAGGAGAAAATCTTAAATCTTTCACTAAAAGTAAAATCGCTAAAGGGCCCCGACTTCTCTTTCGAAGTACGGTCTGATCTCTCCATATCCACTCTGGACAGACAGTGGGAACAGAGCCAGAGGATGGACAAGTTCAGGTCTTTCGGTGCAACTGTACAGATGAGGTTTCCCGCATTTTTGCGGGTGATGTAAAACAACAAGATGCACAATGTTAGATCCCCTTTGGAGGCTGATGAATTGTTGGAGTCCATTAGCAGTCACTCTCAGGGTGGAGTCTAGCGGTGCAACACTCAGATTGGGCTTTAATCTTGCTCCCATCTTCTCCCTCCACGGGTAGGATATATTAGTTGACCTATAATTATCATGCTTTCCTCAGTCATTTGACGCCCCGATCCGAAAATCCTCTGAGCTTATACGGAAGTGGGGTAGAGTATATAGTGTTGAGGAGACAGAAAGGGAGAATTAGGGGTGTTTTAAAGGCACGAAACATAAATATGAAAAACATCTCGTTCCTCTCTTGTTCACACAAAACGGGGTGATGCATTGGTGGGAAAAAAAAGGGGGGGGAAGGTAGGGGTTTTTGTTGGGGTTCTCTGAAAACTATCCAACCGTGTTTGTTCACCCCAGGAGGGTTCAAGGAGCTCTAAGCGGTGCAAAAAGGGAAGGGTGTTCGAGGACGCAAATCCGGCTTTACATCTGGTCGGAGTAAGTATGGGAGGGTTCTTCAGGGGTGGGGAGGGGGAAGTGGGGGGGGGGGGGTAAAAAAACTAAAAAACCTCAGGAGTCAGGCCTTCTTATTTCAGTTCTGTGTCCTAGCTGGGTATACTTTCAGCCTTGGGAAAATAAGATTATCAGGAGGAAGGATATGGGGAGGAGGACGGACATCAAACGATGACCTCTGTTCAATTTTTGTCATGGAATGTCAATGGTCTGCACGTGAGGAGTAGAAGGGAGCGTATTCTACAATATCTAAGAGATTCCCCCGTGCAGATCATTGTCATTCCAGAGACACATCTTCTAAAAGCAGAGGCCACCATACTTCTAAAAAAGCAGAGATGGGTAGATAAATTTATATGCACTGACCACGATGCTAATATAAGAGGAGTACTCCTACTCTGTAAAAAATCAGCGAAGGTTCAGATCTTGGACTATCAGGAGGATCAGAGTGGGAGATGGCTCCTGGTGAAAATCTCCATTGATGGCTGGGTGTGTACATTGGTCGGGTATTACGGGCCCAATATTGACGACCCGTCTTATTTGGAGACAATAAGGAACTATCTGATAACCTCCCAAGACCCTATTATTTGGCCGGGGGATTTTAACATCGTGCTTGACCCAAAACTTGATAAATCTACCAATTCTAGAGCCTGCACGTCCTCCAAATCCAGACAGATTCTCATAGGAATCATGACACAGCTGGGCGTGGCGGATTTGTGGAGGGAAAGGGTGGGTAATAAATTGGGGGTTTCCTTCAGGAACCTCAAATATAAGCACAAATCAAGAATCAATTATGCGCTATTCAGTTACTGTCTTAAGAATTCCCTGTCTGGGGTAAACTATCTTTCCTCCCACCTGTCTGACCATTCAGCTCTCTTATTCACTCTTAAACTTAAAGCCCAGATTAAACATCCATCCTGGTCATTCGACCGTACTATCCTATTGGAAGAAGAGGAAGTCAGTTTTCTGGCAAGTGAGACCACCTCATTCCTGGAGACTAATCTAGAATCCGAGGCGTTAGTTATGGTCTGGGAGACCCTGAAAGCCTTTTTGTGAGGATGTATTACAAACAGAGCCTCCCACCGGTACAGAATTTATTGGAAGAAGATTAAGAACCTGGAGCAGGAAATGGAGTCGATCGAGCAGAGGCTTGGGGCCTCAATAGGGTCGCCTGACGAGCAAAAAAAGCTGGGCGAGTTGAAAAACCAATTGGAGAACATCCTACAAGAAAGAGTAACTAAGAGATGGGAGGCGAGTAAGATCTCCCATTTCGAGTTTGGGGAGGCAGCGGGCAGGCTTTTGGCATGCAAGGTTAAGGCAGACCAAGCCCAAAATTATATCAGAGAAATCATGGTCGAGGGCGAGAGTGTAGCCAGGATGTCTAACCAGGAGATAGGTACTGCTTTTAGGGAGTTTTTTGAAGGGATCTATGGGGAAGACACCCCGTACGATCAGCTGGCAAGGGATATATGGTTGGACCAGATTCCCCTACCGTCTCTCTCATCAGTACAGAGCAAATGCCTGGAGATGGAAATATCTGTGGCCGAAGTTAGTAAAGTTGTTAGGCAACTCAAGCATGGGAAGGCGGCAGGCCCTGATGGGTTGCCAGGTGAACTATATCGTGCCTTGGGTGATGTTATCGCCCCTACACTAACAGCCCTTTTCAATGGGATCCTTAGGAAGGGGGAAGCACCCCCAAAATCTTGGGGTGAGGCAACCATAGTTCTGATCCCCAAACCAGGGAAGGACCCAACTGAGTGTGGGTCCTACCGACTGATATCACTATTGAATAGCGACTATAAGAACTTCGCTTCCATCATGTCAGCGAGATTGGGGTCAGTAATAGGGGAAATTGTCCACCAAGACCAGAGGGTTTTTATCAAAGGGCGTCAGCTATCTGACCTGACGTATGATCTGGTGGGGGCAATAGACATCGCTTCAGCTTTTTCTCTTCAATTGGCCACACTCACCTTAGACGCGACTAAAGCCTTCGATAGGGTCAATTGGCCCTATTTGCCTGCAGTGCTGAAGAAGTTTAACTTCGGCGAGAAATTTTGTCGGGCCGTCACCCTTATGTATGATGCCCCATCGGCAAGGCTGCTAATTAATGGTGCCTTGACAGAATCTTTTAAAATTATGAGGGGCACAAGGCAGGGCTGCCCGCTCTCTCCCCTTCTCTTTAATTTGTACATCGAACCATTTGCTCAGCTCTTACGGGGAGATGAAAACATTTCATCATTCAGATTTGGGTAGTGGGAGAGGCGGGTCGCACTTTATGCAGACGATATTCTCATTCTAACGTCTGATCCAGAGGCATCATTCCCTGCGGTTATCAAGAGGGCGGAAGAGTTTGGTCGCATCTCGGGGTATGAGATCAATGCCAGCAAAATTGACATCATGGCGTGGAATATCCCTAATTTACAGCTGGATGTGACCAACTCTATGTGCTATCTGGGAATTCGGGTGACTCAAGAAGTAGGTGACATTGCTCAAGCCAACTTAGAGAGAGTTTACAATGAATGTAGGAAGTTGCTAAAATCTTGGTCCAATCTCCCACTTACCATATTGGGCAGGCTGAGCTTGATAAAGATGTCTATCCTCCCTAAATTTACATTCATTTTCAATACTATTCCCCTGGCCTTTGATGTTAAAACCTTAGATAAGTACCAGAGAGAGATAAATTCTTTCATTTGGAATTATAAATCATCGAGGGTGGCATGGAAGAAGTTGAGGAGGAGGAGGGAAAAGGGGGGGCTTGCCTTGCCGGATTTGCAGTACTATGCATGGGCTTTTCAGCTGTCCCATTCTAGAATGCTCTTAAAAACACCATCGAATGCATCTGCTGGGACAATGTTTAAAGCCATGCTGGTAGGGGCTGCGTAACCAAGTGACGGATACTTGTTTAAATTTGGGGACCAACATTTTTTTTTAAAAGTCAAGTTAAAAATTCTTATGTCCCTGGCGAAAGCCCGGGTACAGATTAGGAAAAGATTAGGTTTGCCGTATTTTTCTAGCTACGCACCTGTGTGGGACTCCCAAGGCCTCCCACTATGTCTGAAAGACAGGCTAGCGATCCCGGTGAGGGATGGAGGGATAACAAGATGGGGAGAATTGATAGCAGGAGGGTCGCTGAGGTCTTGGGAGGAGCTACGGGAACAGCTGGGCCCTGGGTCTCTAGATTTAAGTACTTACAATTAGATAGCTGGGCCAGGGTTTTGTGTAGGAAAGGGATACCACTTGAGAAGATTGGTAGCTTGGAACAACAGTTGGTTGAACGACAAGGGGGGGGGGGTAAAGAGGTGGCTCAGTGGTACTTGAGTTTGCTGGAGGAGGCTGATGGAGAGTTTACTCTTCCCGATGTACTGTGGGGGGAAGAGTTAGGCGCCCAGTGTGTAGAAACTTGGGTAAGATCTTTCACCCTCCTATACAAAATTGTTAAACCAGCATGGCTGAGACGTAACCACCTGTTTACGACACACCGAGCCTACCTCTCACCCCTGAGACTGTCTAAATTCCACCCAGGCAAGAAATGCAACAAGTGTAATTACATTGAGGCCTCGGACGTGCATATGTTCAAGGACTGCCCTTACATTGCCCAGTTTTGGGAGGAAGTGAAAGTAACCTTAGCCTCTATCTTAAATACATCTTTGTCCATCACACTGCCATTAATTATCTTTGGCTTGGACGCTAGTATTACTGGCCAGGCAAGGTCTTTTCTGTTTTATGCAGTTTTGCTGGCCAGGAGGCAAATATGTAAAGTCTGGGCGGAAAACACGGCGCCATCACACGCAAGCTGGCTGTCGTATATGTATGAAACATCTAAGGTGGACATGGCCAGAACTTGCAGCAAACGTGCCTATTCTTCTCCAAGGACCAGGCCCCCCCCGCCCCCTCCCCCTCCGTTCTATCGTTGGTACTACAGGTTATAAATACCAAGATGGAGTAAGTGCAAGCCCGTTCCCATCCACCCCCTCCATCTCTCAAGGTCCATCTACTGCCAATCCTCATAAATCGTGTCACCGAGCGGGCGATAGTTAAAATCTTGTGTATCTCGGCGTGCGATACGCTAGGTGGTTGGTAGTTACTTGAGAGGAGGGCAAGGAAAATGAGGACAAAAAAAAAGAACATGGAGCAGAACACAAATGCAAACAGTGCATGTAATAGTACAACACAGCTGAACAGGTATGTAGAAAGGTAAAGGAAAGAAGACAATAATTCTGTCACGACAGGCCGAATGCTAAGTCAACAATAGCAAGCCTAGCTGGGTAGGCATTAGTTTGGCAAGGATACAGGCAGACAACTCTGGCATCTGCATCAAATTTTATTAAAATAAGTGGGCGTTGGTGCTATAAAGGTGACAGGGGGCTGTGAGGGGCATTTTCTTGATTGTTTCTAGCTCTTTTATGGTTTCTGCATATTAAAGCCCAGGGAATGGAGGGAGATGGGCTAAAGTCACATATATGTACCTTGGCGATATATGTATCTTCAATGTACATAGATATGGAGTTAAGAATAGTAAATCTATACTTCAGTATAAGCAATTACCCTCACCACATTTTGGTCCTTAACATTACGGGCTCTATATTTTGGACCCAATATGTTTATCATCGATATTCTAACATAAAATAGTTTGGAAAGAATGGAGCATATTCTCAAGGACTTATCGCTGAGTTATCTGGACGTCATCGCAGCCAAAGTGGCGATAAATGTATCGCCCTATTCACAAGCTGGTGCTAACAGCCGATATCACCAGTTTTCCTGTGATAGCAGCAGCAAAAAACATCGCCACAGATGACCCCGGCAACTAACGTTAAAGAGATGCAGAGTAAGCATTCCCGTGCAAAAAGCTGCGACAACACCACTCCGCAACATTCTCAACGACCAGCCAGATCGGCGATAAGATTACAAAACAGGCCATAAGGCGCATTAGCAGCAGTGATTTAAGACCTGCTCTTACCTGGTGTAAGGTTGGGTGGTAACCTGCACCATAAAAGGGACACCTGAAGAACAACAGATCCCATGGAGCTACTGATCATGCAGCTCGGACACCCAAGAGGGCCACAATACCCACTGCCACCACCGCCAGGCCCGCTCCCCCCCCTCCCCCCCCCCCCGGACAAAGATATGTTACATCAACTTAACAAATTCATGAACAAAACAATTCGCCAGATGTCGCACAATTACAACACTTAACATTCATGTGTGTTCAGAAAAAGGAGAATCACTCATTCATCTTTGAATTTCCAAACAAAACATTTTATTCAAATTTAACTAAAAACAACTATTTGGAAGAGTAATGGCGGGTCTTCTCTGGACAATCTGTAAGTCACAACCTGCAAGAAAAAATTCAAGATAAGAAGGTGTGTCATGAGCTCATCAAAGGACGGACAGAGAAAAAGAGAATGAAAGGAAGAGGGAGACAGAGAGAGAGTAAAGAAGAGGGAGAAAGAGAGAGAGTGAGAGAGAGAGAGAGTCAGAGAGAGTGAAAGGAAGATAGAGAAAGAGAGGGAGAGAGAGAGTGCTGATACTATGGACCCAGGCCTCACAGCTCACCTACTGCCACCGGTGTGTCTCCAAACACATGCTGGTATACATTGCAGTCCACTAGGTCCCTTATCTGAAACAGAGTCCAGATCTATGAATGGCAGAGTTCATACAATTGAACATGCCATCATCGCTTGCCCGCCCCTGCGCACATAGGCTGCTGCAACCCAGCCCCTCCCGCTGACCCAGTGGTGATTGCCCACCCCAGCGCACCCAAGCCTCACTGCTCACCTTCCGCGTGTCTCCAAGAGGGCCCATCACGTGCCGGTGCAAGATCCAAGGCCGGGGCCCACAACCTTGGCAGCCTCCACTTCATACAGCCCCGCACCCCTGGCCACCAGGTCACACACTTGATTCTGGGTCTTGATTTCACAATGGCAGAGATCATATCAATGCACACGGCATCATCGCAGGCTGCACACACCTTTAGGTGCCACTATGTTAGGGTTAATGTTGTGCAAAGGGCTTTCCCTTACTCTGTAAGTTAAGCCCCGACTAAATACATGTGGACTGTATTTTGATTATGTATAAATGTATATGTATAAATGTAAGAATATTGTTTTGACCAAGGCTTGTTTGTTCCATACGATTTTGGTTTGATCACAGTGTAGCGTTGGTAAAGTTGCATACATAATGAGGTGCTGCATATTTAATAAAGCGCTGCACATTTTCCAACGAACATCCCAGCAACGTGCAGCGCGTCAAAGCCCCACCGGCTTCTCTCTATAAAAAGCCTCCCAGATCAGTCACAGCTGCTTGTGCTCGTTGATGCTATTCCGCTTACCTGTCTATCCCGCTTATGCTCTGGCAGTCCTCATTCGCTTCCTCCTAGGTCCTGCATCGGCGGCAAGGCATCCTCTGGTTCTCGGCTCCCGGTCCAGCGCTGATTACAGTCCTCCATGTTTCCGGTGATTCAGCTTCCGGCTCCCCGCATTTTAACTCTGCCTGCAACAAAGACACAAGTAAAGAATGAACAGTAAGGTTAGCGCGCTAACGCTTGGCAGAATATACAAGTAAGTGTCAAAGACTTCATTTTTAAACCGATTTTCAGAACTTTTACGTACGCAGATTACTATTCTGGATTCTTAAGTGCATACTAACGCTTCATGTAAAGACTTTTCGGAAAACATAGGAATTTGGAGTTTTGAACATACTTTTGAGCATTACAAAGGACTCAGTATTCGGGCTGAACATTCATTTTGTTTTCAGGCAAAAAGCATGCTTTACTGACAAGAGGCTTAAAAAGCATAAATCTGGTGAACAAAGAACCAGAATACGAGAGGTATTAATAGATGATGTTATTGTGTGATATTTCCGAGCCAAAGAAATAGATTAAGAAAAGACAGTAACCTTGTAATTGTATTCCTGTTTATTTAGGTATTACAACCGTTTCCCTGTGCAGATCACTGAAGCATACAAGGAGCTGTGTTTCTCTCTCTCTTTTTTTATTTTCTCCACTTCCCCCTTCCCTTGAGCTTCTCTTTCTTGCGCACTATATTTCAGTTCAGAGTAGCGGGAATAGGGGTTTGAGGGTGGGTAGAATAGTCTTCAGCTTCCCGACAGAACGTACAGGATATTCAGGTGAGCTGAGTCTTGACAGCAGCACAAGCCTCATACCAAGGTTCTGTTGGAAAGATAAATTCAGGGGATGAAATGGATGCAATAGATACAACAGATTTAGCGCAGGCTTTACATAATAATAATAATTTCTTTATTTAGATATATAAAAAAAACATATCTTTAAAAGATTCTTCCAACACATTAAGTACAATTTTACAGATTAAAAGAGTGGAAAAAGCAAAATAAAATTTGGCCTTTCTTATCAGTGCTTACTGCGACGTATCAATTTAAAAATTAACACTCCCGGACAAAGCAGATGAAATTAAAAATACATAGCATTCTACACAGTTATCAGCGGCGCCTTAGCCGTTCCCACTTTTTCTAAAATACTGTAAACTTGCTGAACGAATTTGGCCAATTTTATATTTAAAACAGTGTTCTCTAAAAACAGAGCAGCAATAAGGGCGTGCCTACATGTCCGGACTCCCAACCTGTTCCATTCTTGCCTGAGTAGGCGTCTGCGTTGAATAATAAAGAGAGGGCATATACAAAGCACGTGCAGAATGGTTTCATTTACTGCCCCACACCCTCTACACATTAGATCGTCCCTTTTTCGACGCCATACTGGGAGATTTTGAAGGAAACGCCAGTCTCCCAATCTAAGGGCGATCAGGCATCGCTTTAGATAATGAGAAAATGTTGCCGAAAGGTAATTGGCCGGGGATAGTCGTTTATAAGAGTTGGCTACTGCCCAAGCATGACTGCGTTTCGCAAGAAGGGTTTTGTCCATGATCAGGGATTTCAATCTTATACATTTTTTAATTGCGTTTTTAAAGACAGTCTGGCTTGGATTAAGAGCCCAGAGATCCGCAGCAGACATTTGTTGAATGTGGTCTTTTACGAGGCGGCCAAATGATCCCCCCGGGTTGTTCACACTGATTTCCTTCCAGATTAGGAATTCCAGGGTACCTGCTTCTGCCTGTCTTAATTTGTGGATCAGCTTAAGATATGAGCCAACGTTGGAGGCTTCATAATTGATTAACCCCAGCTCTAGTCTGACCTGTGCTGGCGAGGAAGAACTCGGCAAGTGAAGCAATTTCTTGTAGAGTTTGGTTGTAAGTTTATTTAAGGTATTGTTCATTTTACCCTTGAAAATCTCTATGCCATACGAGAGTGTGGGCCCGATCTTTGCTCTAAGCACTTCCAGTAAGGGCAAGACAGTGGGGCCTGAGAGTCTCCTCGATAACTTAGCCAAGGATACCAATAAAGCTGTAGCCTTGGCTGCAATCACAGTGTTCTGTTTAGTAAAACTGCCCCTGGAGTCGAGATGGACCCCTAAGTATTTGTAAGATTGGCAGATTGAGAGGCTTTCTTTATCTATCGACCAGCCTCCACCGCTGTAGCGTTTTATTGCCAAACGGGACAATCATAGTTTTTTTCATGTTAATTTCTAACTGGTTGTTAGCCGTGTATTGCATTAAGGCATCAAGGAGTCTTTGTAGCCCCACTCTGGTGAGACTGAACAGTGCCAGGTCGTCGGCATATAAGAGATTACATAATGCCGTACCTCCTACTTTGGGTGTATGGCTGATTACCTTCTCTAGAGTGCTTGACAGGTCAGCTATGAATAGGTTGAAGAGGAGGGGGGCCAGCACGCATCCCTGTTTGACACCACGAAAGGTCGAAATTTTCCGGGAGAGATGCGAGCCAGACCCTAACTTCACTCGAACCCATGTGTTGGAATACAGCAGGATAATTGGATTCAGAATGTTGTCTGGGATTCCCCACTGCCTCAGTTTTTGCCAGAGTGCTGCCCTGGGCACCCTGTCAAATGCTGCTTTGAAATCAACAAAGCAGCAAAAAATCGACCTGGAGCTTGAAAGAGCTTTGTCAATGATGGTGGAGATTGTCAAAAGATTTGTCATTGTACCTGAGTTGGGAACAAACCCTGTTTGATTCAGGGGAATCAGATTGTTGTCCTTTGCCCATTGTCTAAGATCCTCCAAAATGAGGCCTGCAAAGTGCTTTGCCTCTATATCCAGCAGGGCGATTAATCTGTAATTGTTCGGGTTGCCTCGTGCTCCAGCTTTATAAATAGGATGAATGATAGCCCCTCTCCAAGAGTCCGGAATTATTTGAGAGCTCAAGGTGTAATTAAAGAGGTTTGATAGCACCATAGACCAGAAGGGGACGTCGGACTTGAATAGCCTTTGTGGCAGGCCATTCGGGCCCGGTGCTCCATCTTGTCTCCCTTTTGTCAGTGCTTTGGCTACTCTTTCTTCAGACAATTCATCAAGTGTGGTAAGCCCCTGCATTAAGTCGGGTGGGGTATTCGGTGCTACGCCCATGCCAGTGTCAAAAACCCATGTTGATCCAGGGCGGCCAGGGTGGTCTTGTGCCTGGAAATGCTCTGTTAAGTATGAAATCCAGTCTGCTTCCTGAATGTACGCTGATCCAAACAATGTTATGTTTGGATCGGTGCAGTTGACAAGTGACCAGAGTTTCCTTGAGTTCTTTTGCTTGCTTTCCCATACCAGTTTGACCCAGAATTGAGATTCCTGGGCCCTTTTCTCTTGTGCGACTGCCCTCCTAAGTGTCTTTTGGGCATGACGGTATGTAACGAGAAAGCTGCTGTTCCCCGGAAATTTTGATAGCAACCTCAGTGCGTTGTTTCTCGTTCTTTTTAGTGATTTTATGATGGGGAGGGCTATTGCTCCTACTCGTGGAGTATGATTTGGGCCCTGCCTTATCACTGGGTAAGTACTGATCAGATGTGCGCATAATTGCGACCATATTACCATTGCTTGTTCTTAGGATGCTCTGACAATTGGACTCACTCCATTTCAGGCGTTTTAAATTATCGGAATGTATTCCTTTGTAAGTTAATGGTGCCTTTTTATGGAGAACTAAATTTGTGGTGAAGGAGATAACCAACGGCCTGTGGTCGCTTTCGGACCTTGGCAGAACGGAGAAGCTATCCAGATTAAACAGGAATTCCGAATTGCAAATAGTAAAGTCCAAGTAGGACTTTTTTCTTCCATTTGACCAGGTCCAGTTTGGGGGGGAGTCGCTGGCCGATCTTCCATTCACCACCAGGTAACCTGCGGTATAGAGTCTAATCACGGTGACCTCGCCTAAAATATTGGAAACTTGCACAGGAGGTTTGGATTGGGGGATAGCCTCAATTATGCTGGTCATGTTGGGTCCTTCTGAGTCTGCTGTGTTCCCCTGAAATAGGTTTGTATTAAAGTCCCCTGTGATAATGCAGTCCGTGTTGGGATATTCTGTGGCTATATCATTCATAATTTCACAGAGTCTGGCCAGGTGGTCTTTTTTGTGTGGGTGTTTGGGTTAATGTACACATTTATAAGCAAGAGTAATCGCTGTCTGCTCCGCAAGTTGATTTTGACCCCCAGTAGCCAGTCTTCTTTCAAGTAAAGTTGACTGAATTCGCCTTTTAAGTTTTTGGATATGTATGTGGACAGCCCGCCTTTGGGGTGGCCGAAGCGGCTGTCCCTAAGTGCCGGTTTCCGATATTCGATAAATCCTTCTATAGGGCGGCCCTTTGATTCCCAGGTTTCCTGTAGAGCAATTGCCACGTGTTCCCCCAGGAAAGCCATGGTGTCTTCGTTTAAGGTTTTTTGGTGTAGGCCGCTGATATTCCATGAGCACAGTGAAAACAGTGGCCCCCCTTTGCTATTATCCGCTTTGTGCTGTGGTACCCCTGCTGGGAGGAATGATTTGGATGCATTGTGTGTTTCTGCAGGTGTCCCAGCTGCCGATGGTCAGTTTGGGTGTTTTGAGGCCAGTACTGCTGGCAGCCATCCCCAGACGTGGTCTAGTTCTTCGTTTCTCGCCGCAGGCTTTACATGAGGATATAACTGAAAAAGAAACAATGTCTGCAATGTTACAGCAAATGCAAATAGAATTAGAAAAAATTAAGTTAGAAAATGATGCTTTGAAACAAGATTTAAGACGGTATAAATCCCGAGACAATCTATGGGGAACAACTTCTACACCATTGTATAAGGACTCGTTGGAAACAGGTGCAAGGCCAAGAACAACTACTACCAACCCCTCTCCGGTAGAATTAACTGTTAATGTTCCAAATACTGTGCCGTTAGCTGCCCCTGAACGGTTTCATGGAGATAGCAACAAATTCCACGTTTTTCTTAACCAGTGTCAATTACACTTTGTGTGTAAACCACAACAATTCCCCTCAGATGCCACTAAGGTGGCTTTTGTACTTTTGTATCTAGGAGGAACAGTGGCGAATTGGTCTATCCCTTATGTGGATAGAGACGACCCAATGTTGCATAATTGGAATCTTTTTAAAAGAACAATGACTCGTTTATTTGCTAAACATACTTATATGCAAGCAAGTTATAACGAATTACTGAATCTCAAACAAGGGAACAAGGACCTGTTAACTTACCTTACTAATTTCAATCGCCTCTTAACTGAAACCCAGTGGCCAGAGGAGAAACGTGTTTCCCTCTTTTATAAAGGGTTGAGAGATGATTTAAAGGACGCCCTTGCTCATATAGTGGAATTACCAGAAGACTACTCTGAGTTTGTGGATTTGGTGGTAAAGTTAGATCACCGTCTAGGAGAAAGGAAAGGTGACAAAGCCAGGTTGGAATCTAGATTAACTTTTATGAGACAGGAAAAGAAAGATCTTGACACAAAGTTATCTGAACCAGAACCAATGCAAATAGGAACCCTCAAGGGTCCCTTAACGGTTGAAGAAAAAGAAAGAAGAAGGAAGCTGCAGTTATGTTTGTACTGTGGTAAAGCAGGTCATTTCGCTAAGGAATGTCCTATCAAACCTAAAACCCCTAAAAAGGTATCTGTTGTGGCTGCGCACTCAGTAGAGTCGGGAAACGAGTAAACTCGACAAGGTCAGGGGTCACTTGTTCGAGAAAAGAAATCCCTCAGACCTCACGAGTAGCAGCATATACGGTCCCTCAGATTCCTAAACATTTTTTGATTCATGTTATTTTAATTGTTAGCGCACAAATAAGATATACCTTACCAGTGCTTCTTGACTCTGGAGCTACAGGCAATTTTGTAGATAACACCTTGGCCACGAAATTAGGTTTACCCATCAATCAAAAAAAAAATCCAGAGGCAGTATGTGCTGTAGATCGTTCAGAGTTGACTTCAGGTCTCATTACTCGACAAACAGGGCCCACCACTATGGTGTGTCAAAATAGACATACCGAAGACATTAGTTTAGATTTTATAGACACCCCAAATTTTGGGTTAATTTTGGGAGTGCTTGGCTTACTACTCATAATCCCAAGATAGATTGGGTTTCCCAAACTGTAACTGTGGACTCTTCTTATTGTAGGTCCCATTGTTACCTAGAGGCAGGTCAAGATCATTTTTCTGTAATACATTGCGCTAATATATCAAAAGGAGACAGTTCTATTCCACCTGAATATTTAGATTTCAAAGATGTCTTTGATCCAGTGAAAGCCAGTGTGCTTCCACCACACCAGATTTATGATTGCCACATAGATTTAATCCCTGCGGCTCCTTTGCCTAACAGTAGAGTGTATGCTCTCACTGAAGAAGAAACAATATATCTAAGAACCTATTTGGATGATCTGGTACAATCTGGTTTTATTCGGCACTCTACATCACCAGTGTCATCTCCACTTTTTTTTATACCAAAACCGGATGGGTCCCTGCGAGCGTGCATCGACTATAGGGGGCTCAATAAGGCAGCCATAAAGAATAAATATCCTCTTCCTTTAATACCGGTTCTTTTGGACCAATTGCGGCACTCAACCAGCTATACAAAATTGGACCTACGGGGTGCATACCATCTCGTGAGAGTAAAAGAACATGATGAATGGAAAACTGCCTTTAAGACTAAATTTGGATTGTTCGAGTACACGGTGATGCCATTCGGCTTGTGTAATGCCCCTGCGGCTTTTCAGTTCTTTATAAATGAGGTTTTACACAAATTTCTAGATGTATGCGTTATTGTGTATATCTATGATATTCTCATTTATTCAAAAGACCCAGAAGAGCATACGCAGCATGTTAGAGCAGTGTTGGCCAAGTTGCAAGAACCTCATTTATTTGCAAAATTAGAAAAGTGTACTTTTAATGCCTCTTCTGTGGACTTTTTAGGATACTGTCTATCACCTCAAGCCTCACCATGGACTCAAACAAAGTTAGTGCAATTAATGATTGGCCCGAACCTAATTCCATAAAAGAAGTACAAAAATTCTTAGGATTCGCTAACTTTTATAGGAGGTTCATTTCCCCTTTTGCTGACATAGCCACTCCCATTACCAAACATTTACAAAAAAATCAACGTTTCGTGTGGGGTTAACAAGCTTCCCAAGCCTTTCAAACCTTAAAGCGAATGTTTACTACAGCCCCGTGTTACAGCATCCAGATCCAAGCCTCCCATTTTATGTGGAAGCTGATGCTTCACAGGTAGCCCTTGGAGGAGTCCTTTCACAGAGAAGCCCTGTGGATGGTCAGTTACATCCCATAGCATATTATTCTAAAAATTACTCCCAGCGGAACAGAATTACACTGTGGCTGAAAGAGAATTACTGGCCATTAAGGTAGCTTTTTCAGAATGGCGTCATCATTTAATGGGGGCTAAATTCCCTGTTACCATTTTCAGTGATCACAAAAACCTACAATTCTTTAGTTCAATAAAGGCCTTGACCCAACTTCAAATGAGGTGGTTAAATTTCTTTAGCACATTTGATTTTGTAATAACATACAGACCTGGTACACAACAAATACCATCAGATGTCTTGTCTAGGTATGGACACCTTGAAGACTCAAAACAAGAAAAGAAAGTGCAACCAATCATAGCACCACAGAACATTTTAGCACCAATACAACAAAAGGATTTCATGAAGGAAATGTATACAGCCCACTTACAAGTCACTCCACAAGATTGGCTAAAAGACTCAGCAAACACAATTCGTCAAGGATTGTTGTATCACAATTCCTTATTATTTGTACCAACTGGAGAGTTGCAAACACAACTGTTATCTTGGCATCATGCTTCACCTTTAGCAGGACATCCAGGTTGGTTAAAAACCTTAGAAAATTTTCAAAAACATTTCTGGTGGTCTACTATCAGCACTGATATAAAACATTATGTTGAAACCTGTCCCACATGTGCCCGCCAAAAAACTTCACACCAAGCACCTGCTGGGTTGTTGGTCTCCATGCCACCTCCTAAAACCCCTTGGCATACTATAAGTGTAGATTTTTTAGTAAATTTACCATTGTCACAGAAGTATATACCACGGTCCTTGTCATAGTAGACTATTTGTCTAAAATATCACATTTTGTACCATTAACAAAATTACCCACAGCAGGAGATTTTGCAACAATATTCTTGAAAGAGGTTGTACGTCTACATGGATTGCCAAGCAAGATCATTTCAGACCGAGTTAGTCAGTTCAACTCCCGATTTTGGAAAGCGCTATGCCAGAAATTAAAGGCAGAAGTAGCATTATCCTCTGCTTTCCATCCGGAAACGGATGGACAAACCGAACGCCTAAACCAAACTTTACTACAAACATTAAGATGTCTTCTAGCAGAATACACTAGTGACTGGGTAGAGGCTTTACCAATCGCAGAATTTGTGTAAAATAATTCGGAACTTTCGGCAACTCACTGTATCCCCTTCTATTTTATGCAAGGATATCATCCAAGAGCTTTGCCTGTTGCTGTGAATGACTCCCTTCTCCCTACAGTGACAGAAAGATTGAAACATTTGCTTGAAATCCAAGAGAAGGCGACAAAACATTTAATCAGATATAAAGAACAAATGAAAAAACAGGCAGATAAACACAGAACTCAAGCACCCCTCTATCAGGTTGGGGATAAGGTTTGGCTTTCCACTAAAAACCTAAACATTGAAGGGCCTAGGAAGTTACAACCACGTTATAAAGGTCCCTTTGATGTAGCAGCAATAATGAACCCAGTAACAGTAAAATTAGACCTTCCAAATGAGTATCCAGTACACCCCACATTTCATGTCTCACTCCTTAAACCCTATAACACTCACACTCGATCTGAACCCCCAGCTCCACCCATCCTCATTAATGGACATCTTGAATATGAGGTTCGTAGCATCCTAGAGGCAAAAAGAATTCAAGGCCGTCTGTTTTATTTAGTAGCCTTATGATAATACAAAAAATTCAATGGGAGCCAGCTTCCTTTGTACATGCCCCACGATTACTCAGATCATTTTACCTAAGGAACCCTCACAAACCGCGCCCTGTAATGGGGCCTTTGGGAGGGGCAACTGTTAAGGTTAATGTTGTGCAAAGGGCTTGCCCTTACTCTGTAAGTTAAGCTCTGACTAAATACATGTGGACTGTATTTTGATTATGTATAAATGTAAGAATATTGTTTTGACCAAGGCTTGTTTGTTCCATACGATTTTGGTTTGATCACAGTGTAGCGTTAGTAAAGTTGCATATATAATGAGGTGCTGCATATTTAATAAAGCGCTGCACGTTTTCCAACGAACATCCCAGCAACGTGCAGTGCGTCAAAGCCCCACCTGCTTCTCTCTATAAAAAGCCTCCCAGATCAGTCACAGGCGTTTGTGCTCGTTGATGCTATTCCGCTTACCTGTCTATCCCGCTTATGCTCCGGCAGTCCTCCTTCGCTTCCTCCTCGGTCCTGCATCGGTGGCAAGGCATCCTCTGGTTCTCGGCTCCCGGTCCAGCGCTGATTACAGTCCTCCATGTTTCCGGTGATTCAGCTTTCGGCTCCCCGCACTTTAACTCCGCCTGCAACAAAGACACAAGTAAAGAATGAACGGTAAGGTTAGCGCGCTAACGCTTGGCAGAATATACAAGTAAGTGTCAAAGACTTCATTTTTAAACCGATTTTCAGAACTTTTACATACGCAGATTACTATTCTGGATTCTTAAGTGCATACTAACGCTTCTTGTAAAGACTTTTCGGAAAACATAGGAATTTGGAGTTTTGAACATACTTTTGAGCGTTACAAAGGACTCAGTATTCGGGCTGAACTCAAGCTCGTAAGAACTGGCGAACTTGGTGTTATGAACATAATTTTTGGGCATTTAAAGGACATAGTATACAGGCTGAATTAAAGCTTGTAGAGACTGGTGAAAACAAACACAAGTTGTGAATTAACCCCTTAAGTGCTGCCGTCGGCCAACGGTCGTCACGGGCACTACCTCCCCAGTGCTGCGTGCGACCGCTGGACGTCCAGTTCAGCACCGGATAATGGACAGCGCAGCACTGGGGAGGTTTGTTTACTAGCTCCCAAGTGGTTAAAAAGAGTATCGTGTTTGGAATCGTTAGACAACAGATAAACAGAATCTAAGAGTGAGTGGGAATATAAAGTACCCTGATAATTCATATTAATATTTTGGATCTAATTTTGTTAACACCTTTTAAAGTACATTCATTTTGTTTTCAAGCAAAAAGCATGCTTTAATGACAAGAGGCTTAAAAAGCATAAATCTGGTGAACAAAGAACCAGAATACGAGAGGTATTAATAGATGATGTTATTTTGTGATATTTCCGAGCCAAAGAAATAGATGAAGAAAAGACAGTAACCTTGTAATTGTATTCCTGTTTATTTAGGTATTACAACCGGTTCCCTGTGCAGATCACTGAAGCAAACAAGGAGCTGTGTTTCTCTCTCTCTTTGTTATTTTCTCCACTTCCCCCTTCCCTTGAGCTTCTCTTCCTTGTGCACTGTATTTCAGTTCTGTGTAGCAGGAATAGGGGTTTGAGGGTGGGTAGAATAGTCTCCAGCTTCCCAACAGAACCAACAGGCTATTCAGGTGAGCTGAGTCTTGACACACTAACTCTGTTAACCACGAGGTAACGCCACATGGCGGTAGGCACGTGCTGCCCACTGGCTCAGGCCTACACTGCGGTCTAGCAGGACACACACAAATCCTTACCAGTCCAGACCGCCAGGACAAGGCATCATTGCAGGTTGCACACCAGCTCAGCACTTAAGGTGCCCCTAACTCAGTGCACCGAAAGTCACCGTCCCGTAGCGGTAGGCCCATGCCGGCCGCAGTGTATCAGGTGCCACCAAGTCTGTGCAGCGCAAGTCATGAACCCTTTATGATTGAGCATTGTGGTGCGGACGCCATCATGTCACCTCCAGAAGTGGGGAATAATACGTGGTAGGGCCCTAGGCCCTCATGCATTTATAATAACCACACCGATTCACCCAGATAGAGAGTGGAAATGGCATCAAGCATGTCCTGTAACCCGTGTGCTATTTGGGTGTGATGTGGGTGTACACCAGCTGTGAGGGAGTGTCTGTGGCATGCAGACAACTAGACCTGTGATCAGCAGATCGCTACAGGGAAGACCTGGGACATGTAGCGTTGTCATCCCCCCTGTGAGCATAAGCGGAGTGGGCTGGCCTATGCCAGTCAAGGGTAGGGTTGTAAAAAATGACCACAGGTCTGTGGGCGTGGTTTCGTCCTGGGCTGGACAAGGAAGTAACTAATGAGTGTTTCTCTGTTGTAGTGTCGGTGCCACCCGACCGCAATCAGTAATGTTGCACCCTGTGACTCATGTCCCACTACATGAGCAACATGGACGTAAGGGGGAATCACTGACCCTACATTCATCCATACTTCCACACTTGAATGATCATAGACATGACACATCTGTGTGAAAATGAATGTTTAATGCACATTCAGTGGAGTGCTGCAGCTGGAGCAGTACAGGGCCATGCAAACCCCACTTTACATTGTTGGCCCGTGGAGGGGCAGCCAGAGTCCTCTGGGGAATGACAAGTTCATCAGAAGCAGAAGAGTTCAGTCCGCAGTCTGATTGCTGTGTCATTGGTGACCAAACAGAATATGGCAGCCCATGTCGAGGTCCAAGGTGAGTGTCGCAGAGTGTATCAGGGGACAGCGGAAGGTGATGATGCAGAGGCCACAACCAAGCAGAAACAAGCCATTTGGCGGACATGAATGCTACTGCGTCCTTCTTACCACTAAGGCAGAATCATCCGCATCTTTGTTCTCTGCTGTTTCATGTGCTTCACATGTGGGTGATGGTATTCTGTCTCCAGCACTGTGTGGCAGTGATACCTCGGGCCTGGAGGGGGAATGTCTACCGCACTATGTGGCACTGACACTTCATGGGGAGGAGATGTGGATGGAGTGGTTGCAGCAGCAGCATCATCCGCGCCAGGCAATGTGGCAGCAATGCTATAAGGTGGGTCTGCTGTGCATTGAGGAACCCAGCTACCTCTCGCTTGTGTGCAGCTGTGGCAGCCGCTCTTTCTGCCTGCATCCACTCCATGTTCTCCATGATCCTCTGCATGTGTCCCAACTCCCAGGTGACATCGCTGGAGTCAGTCTGACTAGACAGTTGTTCTTGTCTCAGAGTCAGGACTCCAGCGATGTCAGCCATGGATCGTTGGAGAGCATGGAGCAAACTGTGAGTGGTCTCTGATGGACTTAGACACCCATGTATGGCACCTAGTTTGCCTGCCAAGCCGTCAAACCCCACCGCACCTGTTCAGCCAGCTTCTCCTGGCACCCCAACACACGGCGTTGGAAGTCCATGTATTCTTCGTGGTTGTCCTGGGAGGCAGCCATAGTGGTCGGTGCTGCCTGCTGTTTGTTCTGTGCAGGGGGTGTGATCTCCTCGTTGCAGGTGCACTGCCCTGCTCCTGGAGGAGGGTTGACGTAGCTATCAATGAACTCTTAGAGGGCGTCCGTGTCGAAGGAGTGGTGGTCCTCTTCGTCATCAGAGAAGAAAGGTTCGGCCTGCTCTGCAGGAGGTGTTGGTTTTCCCTCTGCAACGTGAAGGGGAGATGCAGTTTAACATTGTGTTCATGTATGTTGACGCATTGTACATGTTTACATACATACAGACTGCATAACAGTGTACATTGTGACTGTTTGGGAGGAGCTGCCTATTTGATGCGGGACAGTGGACATTTCGACAACATCACAGATGTGTGTTTGTACTTGTACATTGTCACCTCACATTTCCATGCAATGCCAAATGTGATTGGCCAGTTTCTACGCACAAGCGGCACCAGTTGTGTCCTCTGTTCTGTTGTGGACGTGTTGCGGTTTGTACCACATTGTTGTCAATGTTGATGTACTCTGCATGTTATGTGTGTGTGCTGCATTTTGGGAGAGTCGCTCCTGCAGCTCTGATTTTGCTGCCCCTTATCCCTTTCATGCGGTGTGCCTTTGACTTCTTTGCTTATACAGTGCTGAGATGTTGCATATTTGAGTACATTGGTCCCTTGGTGGGAGTTGGGGGTCTGGGGCATGGTTTGTCCACAGATGTGCTATACTTAATTGTGCATGTGTGCCATTGTGCCCCTCTCCCCCATGCCCCCAGTCCCTGGCCATTACTCACCCTAGTGCTGTTGTGTCAGGTCGTTATCAGGATCCTTGTGGGGAACTCCGCCCCGCTCCCGGGTGGTATGAAGGTAAGAGCGAGTCATAGGGTAGGGTTTGAATGGTTTATTCACTCTCTTCGGGGTTAAATTCTCGGGTTTATCCATATACTGGATAGTATCCTAGTTACCGAAACAACAAAAAAAGGGGGGAGATCAGAGAATAATGTCTCTCTTAGGGAGCAGTTCAGTAGGCAGTGATCTGTCAGGGCAGCCCCAGCCGGTATTCTCCTGGAGTTTCTTGTCCCGCGTTGCTTCACATCGGTGTAGTCTTTAACCGGCCTCCAAGAGGGCAGAAGGAAAAAGGAAAACACAAAAACAAACAAGTGTCAGGGTTTCTGTACAAAGGATTGGAGGATAGGGGAGACGTGCCCCTCCCACATCCAGTCCATAACCGTGAGGTACCTGAGTGAAGGGGGGGCAAAAGTGCAGTCAACTTGATGACGTGCTCAGGCGGCTGGCCCACCACCTCTTGATGGAAAACCCAGTCTCCCCCGTCACTTGCCTGTTGCCATGGTCCCTGCTGACCGTGGCTCGGTGAGATCCCGCCTCCTCTGGTTCCCTCAAGCGGCCGGTCTCGCTCGCGGTGTCTGGATGCTCCTGGGCTCTGTCCTCCTCCATCTCCGGGTTATTCACGGTTTTCTCCACGTCCTCCTCTTCGTTCGGGCGATTCGCGGTCTTCTCCACGTCCTCCTCTCCGTCCTCGTTTTCGGCTTCCGGGTCCTTGTCACGAGACTTCGGCTCCGGCGTACACACCTCCTCCCCACGCAGCCGGTCATTTGAATCCCCGGGCCGGATGGAGTCATGGTTGTTGGTGCTCGCGCACCTGGAACGCCGACCTTGCTTCCGGTGTCGACCTGTCCGGCGGCCATCTTGGGTTGGGTCGGGTCGCCGAACTCCTCACACTGCCTTCCCTCCGAGAATGGACAGTCGGGCCATTCGACTGTAGGACATCTGGACAGGAAATCCAAATTGGTCTGCATAGTCCCGGGCATGTGGAACGTGCTGTAGGAAAAGGGCTGCAGGGCAAGAAAGCACCAAAGAACTTTAGGGTTAGTGTCTTTATGTAGGGCCAACCATGTCAAAGGCGCGTGATCAGTTAAGAGAATAAAAGGTCTGCCCAAAAGGTAATAATGCAACGCCTCCACCGCCCACTTAATGGCCAAGCATTCCTTTTCTATGGTCGCATAAGCTGTCTCTCTAGGGTTGAGTTTTCGGCTTATGTATAGCACTGGGTGGAGTATCCCTTGTTCATCCGGTTGTGATAGTATGGCCCCTACGCCTCTGTCCGAGGCGTCGGTCTGTAGAAAAAAGGTCTTCTGGAAATCGGGACAGTTTAGGAACGGGTTGGTGCAAAGAGCTGTTTTCAGGGTATTGAAGCTTTGTTCCTGGGAAGAGGTCCATGGCATAGTGTCTCTTTTTAAAGGTTTGGTGAGTAGGTCTGTTAGAGGGCTGGCCAAGGAAGAAAAATGTGGAAAAAACCGCCGATAGTATTCCACCAAACCCAAAAAGGATCGTACCTCCTTTCTGGTAGTGGTGCGTGGAATGTGGGAGATGGCCTTTATTTTGTTCACTTGGGGCCGGATTTGTCCATCCCGGATATCATAGCCCAAGTAGTCTATGTGGTCGGCTCCTAATGTGGTGTTCCTGGGATTGATGGTCAACCCGCATCCTGTAGTGTGCTGACGATTTGATGTAAATGCAACAAGTGGGTTTCCCAATCCGGGCTAAACACCACTATATCATCCAGATATGCCCATGCGTATTCTCTATGGGACCCTAGGACTACATCCATGAGCCGCTGAAACGTCGCTGGGGCTCCATGGAGACCGAAGGGCATCACCCTAAACTGGAAGAGACCCATGTGTGTTGTAAAAGCTGTCTTGTCTCTACTCTCCTGCTGTAACGGAATCTGCCAGTATCCTTTAGTTAGATCTATACTGGACATGACTTTTGCTTGACCTAGGGTTTCTATTAGTTCGTCTACCCCAAGCATAGGGTAGGCATCAAAGTGGGACACTGCGTTCAATTTACGGAAGTCGATACAGAAGCGAATGCTTCCGTCCGGCTTCGGCACTAACACGATGGGAGAGGACCAGGGACCTTTTGAGGGGTCAATAATCCCTGCCTCCAACATCATGGCAATTTCCCCTTCTATTGCAGTTCGCCTGGCTGCTGGGATACGGTAGGGTGCTTGTTTAATGGGTTGTGTGTTCTCAGTGGTGATGGTGTGTTCTACCAGGTTTGTCTTTCCGGGCTTACCTGATACAACTGTGGGAAATGAAGCACAGAGGGTTTCTAATTGTTTCTGTTGCCCTTCAGTGGTCTGGGAGCCCCAGGTCGGGTTTTCTGTGTCCTCTTGGGTATAATGGGCCACCTCCAGGGGTTTGGTGGTAACAACCAACAGGCTGTTGGGCTTGGAGCAGGAGGGTACAGGTATAGGTTCTTCCCAGGCTTTCAGGATGTTTATGTGGTATATCTGTGATGCTTTATTGTGATGGGGAACGGCCACCCGATAAGTGACAGGGGTAACTTTGGCCAATACAGAATAGGGTCCCTGCCAGGTCGCTAATAGCTTTTTGTCAGAGGAAGGCAAAAGGATAAGGACCTTGTCCCCTACAGCTAACTCTCTTAACCGGGTTTGTCGATCATCGAGGCGTTTTTGTTGTGTTTGGGCTTTCTCTTAACTGGCTGTGTGCTTCTTCCCACACTGCTGCCAAGGTATCTCTAAGGTTTTCGCTGTACTGAAGTAGAGGCTTTCCTTCCTGTTCAGTTTCCACCCACTGTTCCGCAGCCATGTCTAGCAAAGTACGGGGTCTCCTTCCAAACACAAGCTCGAATGGTGAGAACCCCGTAGACCTCTGTTCATGGGTGCGAATGGCGTAAAGGACTAGGGGTAGCTGCCGATCCCAATCCCTGCTGGTGCTATCAATGTGTTTCCTCAACAGGGTTTTATGGTCTTATTGTACCGTTCCACCAGACCATCGGTCTGGGGATGGTACACCGATGTCCTTATCTGCTTAATCTGAAGAATGTCACAAACTTGCTTCATAAGTCGCGACATGAAGGGAGTCCCTTGGTCGCTAAGGACTTCATTGGGGAAACCCACCCTTGAAAATAGGGTTACCATGGCTTGAGCAATTGCTTTGGAGTTCGCTGTAGTCAGGGGAAAAGCCTCGGGATATCACGTGGCGTAGTCCACGATAACCAGAATAAAACGGTGACCCCGGGCAGAGGGGATTAGAGGTCCCACTAGGTCCATCCCCACCCGACTGAAGGGGATGTCTATAATGGGCAAGGGCTGAAGGGGAGCCCTAGGCAGGGTAGGGTTATTGACAAGCTGACAAGGGACACAAGCAGCACAAAACCTGGCAACCTCTTGATACACCCCAGGCCAATAAAACCGTTCCAATAAGTAGTCTAGGGTTTTTTCTTTTCCGCAGTGGCCGCCTCCAGCTTGGCTATGGGCCAGGAGCAGGACCTGGTAACGGAATGGGCCTGCTACCAGTAGCTGTTCCCTTTTTCCTCTAGCGGTCTGAGTAAGGCGGTACAACAAACCCCTTTTTACCACAAAATAGGGACCTACCTTCCCTTCTTGCTCTTCTTCAGCCTGTGTCCACGCGTTCTGTAGGGTGCTGTCTTCCCGCTGTTCTGCCCTGAAGCTACGGCTGGCACCCGACGGTGGTTCTGGGGAGGAAAGAAAAGTCACTGAGGGGGATTTATTCTGGGTGGAGAAGAGAACCCTTTCCTGTTTCTTTTCCTTTCTGCTCTTTATTTTTCGCTCGAGTTGGTTCTCTATGGGGGTTTGTGCAAAGGGGGCGTCAGTCAACCACTCGGAGGAGGTTGTAGACCCGGTTATTGACTGTAAGTACTCTGGAAAACGAGGGAGATCAGTCCCGAGCAGGACCCGCAAGGGTAGGCCAGGTATAACCCCTACCTTCCTTAGTTGGATTTCCTTTAATATTTCTAGGGTTACTTCTGCCAGTGGATATAGTTTGTGTTCTCCATGAACACAAGTTACCTGAACCTGTGTGTCTGGAATTATAAGGGCCTATGGGACTAGGTCAGCAGCCACCACGGTTTGCTGGCAGCCTGTGTCAAGCACTGCCTCTACTGGCTTCCCATTTACATGATTTTTTAGGTTATAAGGGCTGGTTGTATTTCCTGTGCTATAAATCCTCCCCTTTGTATAGCCTACATCCATGGGTTCGGGGGCAGGGGATCTGGCTTGACAGTTGCGTGCAATATGGCCCCACTCTGCGCAGTGGAAACACTGGGGACCTTAATGTGGTATCACGGCCGGCTGGAACCTCCGGGGTGGTTTGACTGAGGAAGGGGTAGGTCGGGGATCCAGTGGAGGGGGTGGTGGTCGTAGAGGAAGACAGACAGGAGTTGTGTTGGGGCGATGTGCTAAGGGGCGAAAATCCGGAGAGCGATGGAAGGCACAGGCTAGGTCAACCGCTAAGGTGGCTGACACGTTAGGATGTTGCCGTATCCAGCTCCGGGTGTTTTCTGGCAGTGCTTCCAGATATTGTTCCAGGACCACTTTCTCAGTTAACTCGTCTACTGACGTGGTGGTGGGTTGGAGCCAACGACATCCTAGGTCCCGCACCCGATAATAAAGAGTCCTAGGGTTGTCGCCTGTCGACCACCTTTCCTTTCGAAAGCGTGATCTATAATAGTCTGTGTCATATCCTAGTCTCTCCAGGATCGTTCTCTTTATGTCCATATAGGGGGTATGTCCGTCAGGGTTAGCGGCCTGGTAGGCTGCCTGTAGCTCTCCTGATAACAAGGGGGCGACATATTGACCCCAGCGCTCGGGAGGCCAGGCGGCAGTGGTGGCCACTCTCTCAAAGTTCACAAAGAAAAAATCAGGGTCATCGCCTGTTTAGTATTTCTGTAAAACGGTACTGGGCACATTGGGATGAACCCTAGTGTTAGCTACGACATCAGACAGTCTTAATATGGCCATGTCTTGCACCTGTTGGTTATTGACCAGAAGAGCAGCCTAGTCCCGGAGAGCTGTGTGTAGCTCCTCTCTTTCCTTCTGGGCTTGTTTCCCTTGCTCCCCTACCATCAGCTGTAAATGTCGCTGCCCCTCCGCTAGTTGCGTGACGATATTCTCCATGTTGGTGGGGTCCGACTGCAAAACTCGAAATCCCACTTTTGACACCACTGTGGGAAACTCCGCCCCACTCCCGGGTGGTATGAAGGTAAGAGCGAGTCGTAGGGTAGGGTTTGAATGGTTTATTCACTCTCTTCGGGGTTAAATGCTCGGGTTTATCCATATACTGGATAGCATCCTAGTTACCGAAACAACAAAAAAAGGGGGGGAGATCAGAGAATAATGTCTCTCTTAGGGAGCAGTTCAGTAGGCAGTAATCTGTCAGGGTAGCCCCAGACGGTATTCTCCTGGAGTTTCCTGACCCGCGTTGCTTCACGTCGGTGTAGTCCTCCTCTTCCTACGGGTGATTCGCGGTTTTCACCACGTCCTCCTCTTCGTTCGGGCGATTCGCGGTCTTCTCCACGTCCTCCTCTCCGTCCTCGTTCTCGGTTTCCGGGTCCTTGTAACGAGACTTCAGCTCCGGCGTACACACCTCCTTCCCCGCGTAGCCGGCATTTGAATCCCCGGGCCGGATGGAGTCGTGGTTGTTGGTGCTCCCGCACCTGGAACGCCGATCTCGTTTCCGGTGTCGACCTGTCCGGTGGCCATCTTGGGTTGGGTCGGGTCACCGAACTCCTCACAATCCTGCTTTCCTGCGGATTGAACCACATCTTCCTCTTCTTCTTGTCCTTGCCCTTCCCTGACCCCGAGGTCCCAGGCTGGTCCTCCGGAGGGGGCTTGTGGGGTTCTGTTTGTCCCCTATACTTGCTCCGGCTAGCTCCATTGTGCTTCGCAGTTGTTTTGCTTTTGTTTGTATATTTTTTCCTACTTTTATAGTGATTTTTCCTGTCTGACATGTGTGAATTGCAGGCCTGGTGAAGATTATCACTTTTTTTTTTTATCGTGGTTGGGCCCATCGCAAGTTTTTTTGAATTGGGGTTTACATTTATATCGCCGTCCCGGTGACTTTATCGCGGGCATTTAATGTGTTATCGGGAACATATCGCATCTTATCACCGTGTTGTGAATAGGACGTTAAAACTGTGTCATTTTCCCGTGATAGACGGTAATATGAAACGTCGTGTTAACCGATTTTGGCAATGATTATCGCACATTTTTGACAATATCCCCCAATATTGTTATACTCCTGTGGCATCCCACATCAAATTTCATACAAAATGGTTGTCTTTAACCCCACAAAATAGGCTTTGGAGCTCTAGATGTGACAGGGGGCTGGGAGGGGTACTTGCACACCATACAGAAAGACACTGATGAAAGGATATCAAAACTACCTTTCAAGGAATTCCTCTTATTAGGAAAGAAATGCCCTCATCGGGTTGCTTTTACACTCCCTGTGTTGCCATCAACAGGGGTGGAGCATACAAAGTTTGCCTTGAAGGTCTCCGAAGGTGAAATGGGATCATTTTGGGAGATTATTGTTAGGTTAACTTGGGAATATCCAATTAGTTCTGATGCTTTATTTGTGGGTTTCTGGTGCTGCTTGACTTGTCAGCTGCATTTGATACCATTTCTCACCAGATTCTGCTAGATAGACTCCAGGTTATAGGTGTTCAAGGGCTGGCCCTGAAGTGGGTGACTGACTTCCTAACTGACAGAACCCAGACTGTCACTTTGGGAACTTTTAAATCTACTACTACTAAAGTTACCAAGGGGGTCCCGCAGGGCTCCTGCCTGAGCCCGACCCTTTTCAATATTTATGTCACCCCTCTGGCCAGACTCATGAGATCCTTGGGATTCACTCCCATCTCATATGCAGACGACACAGCTCCTCCTCACTTTTGATAAAAATAGACCTGATATCTGATCAGATGGGAACCCTCAATCTGCGGGGTCCGCTGGACTGAGGCCTGGGAAGATCGCATAACTTTATATGCAGATGATGTACTACTATATTTCACCTCCCCGAGGAAATCACTACTAGAACTCCTAAACATATGCGAAAAATTTGGCAGAGTGTCAGGGTACACTATTAATTGGTCCAAATCCGTGCTGTATGTGCTGAAAGGTCCACCACCAGTGCTACCCTCGGATTGCCCATTGTGAATTACTGACGAAGCCTTCAAATACTTAGGCATTTCCGCAATACCTGACGCTACCGAGTTCTATGTTAAACATCTAAAGCCTCCACTGGATCGCTTTAAACGTGACGCGGTGGTTTGGCGTAATCTTCCTCTCTCGTTGCTGGGTAAGGCAGCACTTTACAAAATGATGACACTTCCCCGTTTTTTATACATCCTCGAAAACACTCCATTCTTAGTCCCACAGACCTATTTCAAAACCATAGCAGCTGAAGTCTCAATCAATCAATCAATCAATCACGACATTTGTATAGCGCGCTACTCACCCGGAAGGGTCTCAAGGCGCTGGGGGAGGGTATTTTACTGCACGAACAGCCAGGTCTTGAGTTGCTTCCTGAAGGAAAGATGGTCCTGGGTCAGCCAAAGGTGGATGGGGAGGGAGTTCCAAGTCTTGGCTGCCAGGTAGGCGAAGGATCTTCCTCCGGCAGTGGCTCTGCGGATGCGTGGTACGGCGGCGAGGGCGAGGCTGGTCGATCGTAGCTGGGAGGCGGGCGTGTAGAAGGTCAGGCGGTCGTTGAGGTACTTGGGGCCCAGGTCGTGGAGAGCCTTGTGTGCGTGGGTGAGGCACCTGTACGTGATCCTCTTGCTGACGGGGAGCCAGTACAGGTCTCTCAGGTGGCCGGAGATGTGGCTGTTTGGGGGATGTCCAGGACGAGTCGTGCGGAGGCGTTCTGGATGCGTTGGAGTCTTTTCTGTAGGTTGGCTGTGGTTCCGGCGTAGAGGGTGTTCCCGTAGTCCAGTCGGATGGTGACGAGTGCCTGGGTGACGGTCTTCCTGGTCTCGGTGGGGATCCATTGGAAGAGCTTACGGAGCATACGCATTGTGTTGAAGCACGATGAGGAGACGGCGTTGACTTGTCTGGTCATCGAGAGGGAGGAGTCCAGGATGAAGCCCAGGTTGCGTGCGTGGTACGTTGGCTTGGGAGTGGCGCCCAGGGCAGGGGGCCACCAAGAGTCGTCCCAGGCGGAGGGCGATGATCCCAGGATGAGGACTTCCGTCTTGTCTGAGTTCAGTTTCAGGCGGCTGTTCTTCATCCACTCGGCGACGTCTTTCATCCCTTCGTGTAGGCTGGTTCTGGCGGTGGCGGGTCGTTGGTGAGGGAGAGGATCAGCTGGGTGTCGTCGGCGTAGGAGATGATGTTGAGGTTGTGTTGGCATGCGATGGCTGCGAGGGGGCTCATGTAGACTTTGAAAAGGGTTGGGCTGAGTGATGATCCTTGTGGTACGCCGCAAATGACTTCGGTGGCCTCGGATCTGAATGGGGGGAGGCAGACTCTCTGGGTTCTTCCGGCTAGGAACGAGATGATCCACTCCAGTGCCTTCTCTTGGATTTCGATGTTGCTGGGGCGCTGTACTAGGGTGCGGTGGCAGACAGTGTTGAACGCTGCGGAGAGGTCCAGGAGGATGACGGCTGCTGTTTCCCCGTTGTCGAGCAGGGATCTGATGTCATCAGTGGCTGCGATCAGGGCGGTCTCGGTGCTGTGGTTGGCTTGGAAACCGGACTGCGAGGGGTCGAGGGATCCATTCGGCTCGAGGAAGGCGGTGAGCTGTCTGTTGACGGTCTTCTCAATGACTTTGGCAGGAAAAGGGAGGAGCGAGATGGGGCGGAAGTTCTTGAGGTCGGTGGGGTCCGCTGTTGGTTTCTTCAGGAGGGCGCTGAGCTCGGCGTGCTTCCAGCTCTCCGGGAAGGTGGCGGTGTGGAAGGAGGTGTTGATGATGTCCCGCAGTTGGGGTGCGATGATGGAGTCGGCCTTGTTGAAGACGTGGTGGGGGCAGGGGTCGGTTGGTGATCCGGAGTGGATGGTGTTCATCGTGCCGGTGGTGTATTTGGTGCTGACCGGGGTCCATTTGCAGAGGATGGTGGTAGGGGCGTTGGTTCGGCAGTTGGGTGCGTGGTTGGTGCGCCGAAGCTGTGGTGTATGTCGGCGATCTTGTGGTGGAAGAACGAGGCGAGTGAGTCGCAGAGGTCTTGCGAGGGTGTGATGTCGTTGTTTCCGGCGCTGGGGTTGGAGAGCTCTTTGACGATGCTGAAGAGTTCCTTGCTGTCGTGGGCGTTGTTGTCCAGTCGTTCTTTGAATGCTGTCTTCTTGGTGGTGCGGATCAGCTGGTGATGCTTGCGGGTGGCGTGCTTGAGGGCGGTCATGTTGCCTGAGGTCTGGTGGCTTTCTCGAGGGTGCAGCAGTTCTTCTTGGAGTCCTTGAGTTCGTTGGTGAACCAGGGGGCTTTCTTGCTTCTGGGCCTGCTGGGAGGGTTCTTTAGTGGTGCGAGGTCGTCGGCGCAGGCGGTCAGCCACTGTGTGAGGTTGCTGGCTACTTCGTTGGGGTCCGTAGTGCTGGCAGGAGGGTTCTGGCGGAGGGAGGTGGTGAGCTGCTCGGCGGTGATCTTGCTCCAGCTCCGGCAAGGAACCTGTTGTGGGTGGTGGTGTGTCGTGTTTCTCCTGAAGCTGAAATGCACGCAGCTGTGATCGTTCCAGTGAAGTCCGGTGGAGTGGCTGAAGGAGATGTGCTTGCTGGAGGAGAAGACGGGGTCAAGCGTGTGGCTGGCGTAGTGGGTGGGGGTGTTCACCAGTTGCTTGAGTCCGCGGTTGGCGAGGTTGTCCAGCAGGGTGGTGGTGTGGCTGTCATTGCTGTTCTCCAGATGGAAGTTGAGGTCCCCTAGGAGGATGTAGTCAGAGGAGGCGAGGGCGTGCTGGCTGATGAAGTCTGCGATGTCTTCGCTGAATTGTGTGCGTTGTCCCGGGGGTCTGTAGATGAGGGTGCCTCTGAGGGTCGTCTTGGGGTCGGTGTGTATCTGGAAGTGGAGGTGTTCGGCGGCGGTGAGGGTATCGTTGGAGTTGGTCGAGATGCGGATGGTGTTCTTGTGTACGATGGCGATGCCTCCTCCAGTCTGGTTGACGCGGTCCCTCCGGGTGATCTTGTATCCGTCCGGGATGGCTATGGCGATGTCGGGTGCTGAGGAGGCGTTCATCCAGGTTTCCGTGAGAGTCTCCAACTTACTATGGGGGAACAAACCAGCTCGCATAGCCCAGGACAAGTTGGTACATAGCTGGTACGATGGGGGGATAGCTCTTTCAAACGTGCAGCTGTATTATTGGGCAGCACATCTTAAAATCATTAACTACTGGATACATGCCCCGCAGGACGAACCTGCATACCAAGCGGATAGGCTGGAATTGGACAGGGATGGACTGATGTCAGCCCTCTATAGCACCCATAGGTCCCACAACACACACAATCCATATATGGTATCTAGCGCAGGTTCGGTTAAAATGTGCAGGACTTATCACACAAATTACCCCACTGTGGGACTCGGACGACTCCGGAACAGTAAAGGGGTCCAAAACTGGAATAATATTGGTATTTCCACTGCTGGAGATCTCTGGAAGAGGGGTACGGTGGTTGAGGTCAGATACTCAGAAACCCAATATGGCATGGCGCAGACAGAGAAGTTCAGATATCTCCAAATCCGACATGCACTTCAGGCGCTTATACCACCTGATACCACTATACCTGAGGCCACTCCATTGGAGGATAGACTCCTCACGGAACACATGACGAAAAGGACGACATCCTTCACATTCCGCAAATCAGTCAACAATTTACCAGACCCCACGTCCGAGTTGCGACAAAAATGGTCACGGGACGTGGGCGACTTTGACGAGTCAGAATGGCAAGAGGCACTATCATCACCACGTGAAACGGCCATACCCTCGCGGCTTCAACTGGTCCAACTCAAAGTCTTGCATCGCACATATTATTCTTGAATGACACTCTTTACAATTAAAAAAGCCCAACACCAATACTGTTTACGGAATTGTTGGGGAAAAGGTACATTCTTTCACACGATCTGGGACTGTCCCTGCATTGCAGCATATTGGGCCAAAGTACTGCGCACCATATCACAGGCAGTGGAAATCTCGATATTGCCAGAACCAAGACGCTGTATATTAAATGTGTGGGAACCGAATGACCTCACTCATCAGGAGCAGGATTGGTCGATGCTAGGTATGACTATTGCTAAACGCAACATAGCCATGCGGTGGGGGTCGGATGAAACGCCTACGTTGAGACAATGGTACAAGGATATGGATGAGACAATGGTGGCCGAAAAGGCGGTTTTTGTCCATCGTGGTTGTCCCCGAAAATGGGAGAAGGTATGGGGTGCATGGAACAAGTTCAGGGGATATATCTGCGACCCGCCAGACTTCATAACAGATGATGTGTCATTGTAACAGAACTGCAGTGCTGGTGGGATCCGGGAGGGGAACAATGTATTGATCATTTCAAATTGATGAAGCAAGACTCTGTAGTGTTGATTGAATGTCTAGCCCTGATTGCAGCCAAATGTGACTAATATACGAATGTGCTTTTGCCCTGTTTTTCAAATCAATAAAAAAAATAAAAAGTAGACCTGATATCATACGAATTTTCTCAGAAGGCATGAAATCCATCGCTGCCTGGATGTGGGCTAACTTTTTACAACTTAACGCTGGGAAATCTGAAATCATGTTGTTTGGAGGAGCTGTCACACACTGGTCACCTACCTGGTGGCCGGAGGAACTTGGTCCTGCCCCTGCCCCTAAAGAAGTGGTCAAGAAGAACAATTGTTACTTACCTGTAAACAGGTGGTTCTCCAGTATTGGTGTCTTTCATAGATTCACATGCTTGAATATTCCCCGTCGTCGAAGTGGGAGTCCCACGGTACATAAAGATAGCAATAATGCTAATATATATATATGTAATAACATAATACATAATAAACTAGAGATAATACACACTAAAAAACCTCTACAATGGTTCCTCCATAGGAATGCATTATAAGAGAAAAACTCATTTGTAACATATCAGTGTCATTATGTTAGTCCAAACTGCGGCCAATCAGGCTCAAGCACCCTCTAGAACCTTCTCCTCAGAAGCTCAAGCCCTCAGATTTTCGTAGCACTAGTAATAATAGCGCATGAGGAGAAGAGTGCCTCTGAGGGGAGGACGGGTGGGTCGCATGTGAATCTATGAAAGACACCAATACTGGAGAAACACCTGTTTACAGGTAAGTAACAATTGTTCTTCTCCAGTATTAGGGGTGTCTTTCATAGATTCACATGCTTGAATAGAATAGATAGCAGTAACCTCCTTAGAGCTGGGATTGCTAAACACATTCTCCAAACTTGAAGACAATAACATACAGCTTAAAAGCATATAGCAATCACAGAAGAAATGGAGGAGGGAATAGAGGCTCACCTTATTTAAAAAGATGACGAAGCACTGCTTGCCCCACTGCGGTATCCGCTTCATTGATGGCCTCCAAACAGTAATGTCTGGTAAAGGTGTGCCTGCTGGACCAAGTCGCTGCCCGGCAAATCTGGTGAAGAGGCACCCCAGCAAACAAAGCGGTGGATGACGCCATCGCTCTCGTCGAATGTGCCTTCACTGAACACTGTAAAGGCTTGCCATCCTGCTGGTGACAAAAGGATATGGCTGCCGAGAGCCATCTGGCAACTGTTTGTTTTGTCACTGAATGTCCCTTCCGCATCCGGCCATATGCTACAAACAGCTGATCGGATTTACGGAAAGGGGTAGTCCTTGAAATGTAAAATTTGAGGCAACGTTTGATGTCTAAAGAATGTAAACGTTGTTCAGCCGGAGATTTTGGATCCGGGAAAAAAGTCTTTAAGAAGACAGGTTCGTTCAAATGGAAATCAGTAGGTACTTTCGGCAAAAAAGACGGATTGGTACGAAGTGACACTCCATCGGGATTAAATTGCAAGTAAGGAGGCTTAATCGTGAAAGCGTGCAGATCACTAACACGACGAGAAGAAGTCAAGGCCAGAAGTAATGCAACCTTCCAGGTAAGATACTTGATGTCTGTTCTGTGAATTGGCTAAAAAGGAGGCTTCATAAGCTGTGACAATACCACGTTGAGGTGCCATGCCGGAGGAGGGCGCCTAACTGGTGGAAACTTCCTGAAGAGACCTTTAAAGAACTGTCGGATTATTCTGGAGGAACAGAGAGACGTTGAACCATCGTGTCGAAAGCGCGAGATAGCTGCTAGAAAAAACCCTCAAGGTGGCATGAGAGAGACCAGACTGAGCAAGGCACAGAAAGAAAGGCAAAAGCTGCTCCGGAGTGGAATTGATTGGATGGACATTGGATGCAGCGCACCAATGACAAAAACGCTTCCATTTTAGCTTGTATGTTTTGATTGTTGATGGAGCTCTAGCAGATGCTAGAATGTCTCTGCATTCTTGGGGCATATCTAAATTTGCAAATTCAACGTATTCAGGTTCCATGCCGATAATTGAAGTGTGGCTGGGTCCGGATGACAAATTTGACCTTCGTCCATCGTTAGGAGGTCTGGACGCGGATGCAGATGAATGGGTTTGCACTGAGATAACAGAAGCAGTTCTGAAAACCATGCTTGTCTGGGCCAACGAGGGGCGATCAGTATTAAGTGGCAGGGCTGCCTGCGCATCTTCCACAATGTCCTTGGTACCAACGGGATTGGTGGAAATGCATAAGCAAACAGGCCGCTCCCATCCATGAGAAGGGCATTTCCGCTGGACTCTGGGTGGGGATGCCAGCTTGCGAAGGATCGGCACTTCCGATTTACTGGGGTTGCAAAAAGGTCTATCATGGGCTGACCCCAACGGCGGAACACCAGGTCCAGAGTCGGCTGATGTATCTCCCACTCGTGAGTGGATGACGTGGACCTGCTCAGAGAATCCGCAAGGATGTTGGATACCCCCGGCAGATGGACCGCCGTTAAAGAAATTTGATGACGAATAGCCCAATCCCAAATCCTTTGAGCCAGTCGATACAGTGGCTGATATCTTGTGCCGCCCTGTTTGTTCATGTAGTGCATGCTGGTGGTGTTGTCTGTCTGAACCAGCACCGACTCCCCTTGCACTACGGGCAAAAATGATCTGCGCGCTAGGAAGATGGCCATCAACTCCAGCCTGTTGATATGCCAGGTTCGTTGTGTCGCCGTCCATTTGCCTTTGATTGAAAGGTCCAGGAGATGAGCGCCCCAACCCTCCATGGAAGCATCTGTGGTCAACGTCAGATCCGGAGATTGGGCCAGAAACGAAGTTCCTTCGTCCAGATTGGATGGTTGTTCCCACCAAAGCAAACTGTTCTTCATGCGGGACGTTACTCTCACTAGGTCGTTGAAAGACCCCGACACCTGGCGCCATTGCAGGTCCAATTCCTCCTGTATAGGACGAGTGCGTAACCTGCAATTCGGGATCAGTGCGTTACTGGACGATGCCATCCCCAGAAACGACTTTAACGTCCGCACAGAAACTGACTGCTTTGACCGGATGAGGGAGACCAGACGGACAATCTTTTGATGATGTTCTAGGGAGATGAAGGCTTTTGACAGGTCCGTGTCTAGAATTGCTCCCAGGAAGTTTCTTCTTTGCAACGGTGCAAAGTGTGACTTCTCCATGTTGATGGTTAACCCCAGTGACTCGAACGTCTGCTGACAGAGATATGTGTCGTGAGCCAGCTGTTGAGGGGATTGGGATTTTAGAAGACAATCGTCCAGATATGGAAAGATCTGAACTCCCTGAAGACGCAGATGAGCCATGACCGGGGCCAAAACTTTCGTGAAGACAGGAGGTGCTGATCGTAGGCCAAAATGTAGCACCTTGAACTGATAGTGCATGTGCCCCACTTTGAACCTCAAAAACTGGCGATGCCGATGGAGTATTGGCACATGAAAATAAGCGTCTTGCAGGTCTATCGTTGTCAGAAAATCTCCGCTGCAGAGAAGTCCCAAGACTTCCGATAGCGTTAGCATGCAGAAAGATTGTTGTTTTAGAAAGAAATTGAGAGCTCTCAAATCCAGAATGGGCCGCCACTCTCCCGTCTTCTTGATAATGAGGAAAAACCGTGAGTAGAAACCTTTCCCTCGCTGAGATACAGGAACCACTTCGACTGCACCCTTTTCTATCAGAAGACGAACCTGATGTTGTAATTCCTCGAGATGGGGAGAAGGCGGGCCTGATGGAGGAGAATTTGGAGGAAACTCTGTGAACTCCAAGGCATGACCCCTGTGTACAATGTCTAATACCTATTGGTCCGATGTTATCATAGACCGCTGGGAATAAAACCGCGAGATTCTCCCTCCAACTCTCTGCGGATCCTGAAAGTCATTGACGTTTGTTGGTGGAGCCCCTATAATTAGGTTTTCCTCTATAGGGCTTTGACTGCTGCTGACGATTTGACTGTTGGTTGGAGTAACGCTGGTTTCCTTGATTGTACTGGCGGTACTAAGACTGTCCTCCTCGAAAAGTGCTTGAAGATGAGCCTCGTCCACGCGCACCACGAAAAGGCTGCTTTTTGAATTGCAAGGATCCAAGCGACTTTGCCGTATCGGTGTCTTTCTTTATTGATTCTAGTGCCTCATCGATGTGAGAGCCGAAGAGAGACTCACCGTCATACGGCATGTCGAGTATTTTCGACTGGACCTCCTGTCGAAATGATGTGGACTTAAGCCAACCCTGACGTCGGAGAGCCGCAGCACTGGCAAGGATATGAAAACCAGTACCCGCCACGTCCACCGCACAGTCGATCATCTCTTCCGATGCTCTGCTGCCATCCTGAAGGATCTGTTGCGCTTCTGCTCTGGACGCCTCCGGTATCAGCGAAACTAGCGCAGAAATATCTGACCACATTTGTCAGTCGAAACGACCTAAAATGGCCAATGCATTTGCGGCACGGACTGATGTAGACGCCATGGATGAAAAAATTTTCCCAATCGCATCCAAACGTCGACCCTCTCTATCAGGTGGAGCAGTGATAGGAGTTGCAGGGTTACGTGATCGTCTTTGTGCTGCCTGGGTCACCACTGAATCCGGCTTCGGATGCGAGAGCAAGCAAGCGGGGGAACCAGTTGGGGCCCTATATTTCTTCTCCAGGCGAGGGAGTTGAGCAGGTAAGGAGTTAGGAGCATGCATGATTTTTATACCCTCCTTCCACACAAATTCGATAATAGGTATGGTGTGGACCTGTTTATAAGGTTGGTTCTTGAAATCATAGAGAAAGCAGTCTTCCTGTCGCTGCGCTCTCGGTAATTTAAAGCGGTCTGCCGCCTTATTCATCAATATATGGAAACTAGCGATGTCAACCGGAGGTGAATCACCGGTGTCGGCAGGCTGAGGAGAGGGCGTTTGCATACGATAGTCATCGAATTCCGCCATATTCGGGTCTTGGTCATCATCAGAATCTTGGGGAACTTCCCCTTCCTCTCTGTCCGTCTCTGCCTCATCCTCCGAATCTTGTTGATAACTTGTGGGGATAGCTTGACGGGGCTGTTCTGAATGAGCAGTCTGCTCTGAAGATTGCTGCTGATGTTGAGTAGGCTCTGTTGTCTCAGGTGTAGCATGGCATGGTGTACCCTGAGGTGTTGGAGGAAATATTCTATTATAATCATCCAGCATATGCTGGAGGTTGGAAAATAGAGATACTGGAAATGTTGCCATAGGAACCTGTACGTATTGTTCCTCTTGCTGGTTATCGTCCTCCTCCTCCTCGTCTTCAGAACTTGTGTCCTGACACTTAATAATCAAGTCCGATGGACTATGGGCATCACCAAGGACATCGTCGTCTGCAACGGATTCCGTCTCATGGTCAGTGGCCATCATTGGTGAGGGTGGCTGGAGAGTAGGAGGTGGCAATTGGAGAGTAGACTCCTTGAAACTGTCTATAGAAGGCTCCATAAGGACTGGAGAACATGAAGTGTTCAAAGGCACTAGGGGCACAGTGGCAAAAGATCTAGATCCTGACGTGGATTCTGCGTGTCCCTGCTGCGCTTCAGAATTTACAGGCAAAACTGCCGTCGACATAGCCGTTGCCGTCGACGAGTTAATCGACGTAGATGTTTTCCCTGGAGCGATCGTCGACGATGATGATGTAGACACAGCTGTCAGAGACTGTGACTTTTTCACTGTAGTCGTCGACGACGAGTGTCTTGCCACCGCTGTCGACGGTGCCTTCGTCGACGGGATCTTCGTCGACGAATCCTTGGATGTTATCTTCTTCGTCGACGAAGCCTTCTTCGATGGAACAAGACTCGTCGACGAGCTGGTCGACGGAGCTTTCAGTGTCGACGGGACCTTCGTTGATGTGGAACTCGTCGTCGGGACCTTCAGCGTCGACGACGGTTTCTTCGTCGACGGCAGCTTCTTCGCCGACGAGATAATAGGGATCGTCGACGAGACTGTGGAGATTGAAGCTTTCATCGACGTACAAGACGTAGACGAAACAATCGTCGACAACGATGAAGCAGACGTCGTCGTCACTGTAATCGTCGACAAAGCCACCGCAGGCAATTTCGTCGTCGGAATGGTCGTCGACGAGCCCGTCGACGACCGCAGTGTCAGAAGTGTTACAACACTTATAGAGGCTGGAAATGACGCCTGAGAGCCAGGTCTCGTGGGCGTAGACACAGAAGCCACAGGAGCAGTATGTTTTACTTGGGCTACTGTTAAAGCCAACTTTTTCTTCTTCAGAAAAGGAGAAGGTAACTCCTGAACACTGCCACGCTTGGAAGCAACAGTTGAAGAACCTGACTGGAAACTCTCTGCGTCAGATAAAACTGCCTCTTTGTCCTGAAGGCGCTTCAACCACAGAAGAAGACGACCTTCCCTGTCTCTGAGAGTTTTTGCTGGAAAAGTTCTACAGAACTTGCAGTCAGCCACCTTGTGTTCTGGATATAAACAGTAAATACACTCTTGGTGGGGGTCCTTCTCAAACAAACGCAGTTTCCCACATGAAGAGCAAGGTCTAAACAAAGACTTCTTACTTGACATCTTTGAGAAAACAACTGAAGTAGTAGTAGTAGAAGAAAACTGAGCAGAGCTCAGGGAGACTCCCTTCACACGACGTGCGGTAGAAAATCTGAGGGCTTGAGCTTCTGAGGAGAAGGTTCTAGAGGGTGCTTGAGCCTGATTGGCCGCAGTTTGGACTAACATAATGACACTGATATGTTACAAATGAGTTTTTCTCTTATAATGCATTCCTATGGAGGAACCATTGTAGAGGTTTTTCATTGTGTACTATCTCTAGTTTATTATGTTTTATGTTATTACATATATATATATTAGCATTATTGCTATCTTTATGTACCGTGGGACTCCCACTTCGACGACGGGGAATATTCAAGCATGTGAATCTATGAAAGACACCCCTAATACTGGAGAACCTTGGTGTCAGAATTGATCACAAACTAACTCTTGAGGCACATGCTAATAATACTGCTGGATCATGCTTCTACATCCTCAGCCTAATTAGAAGGATTTTTCCCCTCTTACCTTCGTCCACCAAGAAAACGTTAATATAAGCCCTGGTACTAAGTAGACTTGACTACTGTAATGCCCTTCTATTTTCGGCTAACAAAGGCTCCCTCAATAAACTCCAGGTTGTGCAGAATACTGCCGCCCGGCTTGTTGCCGACGCCCCCGCCAGAACACCCTCTGTACCCCTCCTTAACCACCTCCACTGGCTCCCGGTGAGAAAGCAGGTTAAATTCAAAATAGGCTGCACTATCTACAAAGCCCTTCAATGGCCTAGGCCCCTCATATCTTACTAACAAACTAGCTGTATACACCCCGGCACAGGTGCTTAGATCAGGCTCTGAACTTCTGCTCAGCACCCCCAGAGTTAAAAAAGCGCGCAGCGGAGGCAAAGGATTCTCCTACCTTGCCCCTGTATTCTGGAATATGTTACCCTTTCATCTACACAATTGCCAGAATCTGCCTCAGTTGAGAAAGCTGCTGAAAACTCACCTCTTTTAATTTCTTTACCTAGATGTTCTATGCCGTCCTAAGCGCAGAGATACCCTCATGGGTGATTTAGTGCTATACAAACCAATAAACTTCAAACTTCAAACTTTCTCAGGCAGGATTACAAATTACTAATCAGATTATCTAAGCGCTAGAATCGTATTATAGTCAACATGTTTCGGCCAACAAGCATACGCCTCTTGTGGTTGGTGGCCTTCATCAAGACTGAATGATCTCTACCTAAGCTATTGTCTTAGTCAATCGCTCACACGTTATAAACCTTTGCATGCTCCACCTCTGTTGATGGGACACAGGGAGTGTAGAAGCGGTCCCATGATGAAGCATTCCACTAATAGTGGGTGATGGTATTTCTTTCCTAATAGGAGGAATTCCTTGGAAAGTAGTTGTGACCTTCTTTCATCAAGCTCTTTGTGTATGGTATTGTCAGCTGGGGCGGTGGCTGGTTAATAGTTACCTCTCACCTCCTTTTGGTGTTAGGGGCTTTTCCATGACAGTTGTAACCCTTTAACAGGTTCTCCATATTAAAGCCCAGGGAATGTCCAGAAATGGACTTGCTTCAGGGAACCAACATGTGGCCTGGTTGCCCATGCATATCTAGGTTGCGGGGGGTCCCAACAAGGAAGCCTCTGGCAAGGTTGATAATACCCATTTGAGTTGGCCTTACAAGTGCTTCCTTAATTTCTGCAGGGGCCTTCACATTTAACACGGTGCTGGCTTATGCTGTACAGGGAAGAGTACTAATTATTGTCTGATGCTGAGTCTAGGTAGGAGTAGTAGTTTCTAGTTTGCAGTGAAAATAAGCTATGCACATACATTATTTTTTGGATGTTAAATCGCAACAGTTCTGTTTTCATGTTGTGACTGTACTTAAATTCCAAGAAGTCATGGTCTCAGGTCAGTTCGTTGTGTGGTTATGTTTTTGAGTTCCTCCCAGCTCGAAGGGTCCCTCTGTACCTGCTGCTGGCGCTTGTGACTGTCAGCCCCACTGGTGATAAAATATGTTGGCACCAGTGGTTTTAGTGTCCGTTGGACCGAATGGTGGTAATAGTGCCTGTAGGTGCCACTGGTGGTCATGTCTGTTGACGCCAGTGGTGGTAATTGTATGCGTGTGTGTGCTACTTGTGGTTGTCCTCGCAGTGCCAGTGATGGGTGGTAGCACTTGTCACTGGCAGTAGTGTCTGTGGGTGTCACTGGTAATACAATATGTCACTACCACTTCCTGTCAGTGCAGGTGGTGATAGCAGTAGTGCCTTTGGGTGCCGTTAGTGGTCGTGTTGCTGGTGCCGTTTGTGGTCGTAGTGTCAGTAGATGCCCCTAGTGATCCTACTTTACGTGCCAGTGGGGGCAGTGTGTGTATAGTTCCCGTTTACCATTAGTGGTAGCGTCGTCCAGTGGCAGTGGTGGTGCTTTCCAGTGGCAGGGGCTGGTTGGTGGCAGGGTCTGTCGGTGCCAGTGGCAGTAGTGTCTGTGAATGGTGACAGTGTCTGTCAGTGCCACTGGTAGTAGTGTCTGTGAATGGTGGCAGGGTCTGTCAGGGCCAGTGGTATTAGTGTCTGCGAATAGTGACAGTGTCTGTCAGTGCCACTGGTAGTAGTGTCTGTGAATGCTGGCAGGGTCTGTCAGTGCCAGTGGTAGTAGTGTCTGTGAATGGTGGCTGGGTCTGTCAGTGCCAGTGGTAGTAGCGTCTGTGAATGGTGGGAGGGTCTGCCAGTGGTAGTAGTGTCTGAGAATGGTGGGAGGGACTGTCAGTGCCAGTGGTAGTTGTGTCTGTGAATGGTGACAGGGTCTGTCAGTGTCAGTGGTAGTAGTGTCTGTGAATGGTGGCAGGGTCTGTCAGTGCCAGTGGTAGTAGTGTCTGTGAATGGTGGCAGGGTCTGTCAGTGCCAGTGATAGTAGTGTCTGGGAATGGTGGGAAGGTCTGTCAGTGTCTGTGGTGGTAGTGTCCGTGAATGGTGGCAGGGTCTGTCAGTGCCAGTGGTAGTAGTGTCCGTGAATGGTGGCAGGGTCTGTAAGTGCAAGTGGTAGTAGTGTCTGTGAATGGTGGCAGGGTTTGTCAGTGCCAGTGGTAGAAGTGTCTGTGAATGGTGGCAGGGTCTGTCAGTGCCAGTGGTAGTAGTGTCTGTGAATGGGGGCAGGGTCTTTCAGTACCTGTGCTAGTAGTGTCTGTAAATTGTGGCAGGGTCTGTTAGTGCCAGTGGTAGTAGCGTCTGTGAATGGTGGCAGGGTCTGTCAGTGCTTGTGGTAGTAGTGTCTGTGAATGGCGGCAGGGTCTGTCAGTGCCAGTGGCAGTAGTGTCTACAAATGGTGGCACGGCCTGTCAGTGCCAGTGGTAGTAGTGTCTCTGAATGGTGGGAGGGTCTGTCATTGCCAGTGGTAGTAGTGTCTGTGATAGTAGCAGGGTCTGTCAGTGCCAGTGGTAGTAGTGTCTGTGAATGGTGGCAGGGTCTGTCAGTTCCAGTGGTAGTAGCGTCTGTGAATGGTGGGAGGGTCTGTCAGTGCCAGTGGTAGTAGTGTCCGTGAATGGTGGCAGGGTCTGTAAGTGCAAGTGGTAGTAGTGTCTGTGAATGGTGGCAGGGTCTGTCAGTGCCAGTGGTAGTAGTGTCTGTGAATGGTGGCAGGGTCTGTCAGTGCCAGTGGTAGTATTGTCTGTGAATGGGGGCAGGGTCTTTCAGTACCTGTACTAGTAGTTTCTGTGACTGGTGGCAGGGTCTGTCAGTGCCAGTGGTAGTAGCATCTGTGAATGGTGGCAGGGTCTGTCAGTGCTTGTGGTAGTAGTGTCTGTGAATGGCGGCAGGGTCTGTCAGTGCCAGTGGTAGTAGTGTCTACAAATGGTGGCACGGCCTGTCAGTGCCAGTGGTAGTAGTGTCTCTGAATGGTGGGAGGTTCTGTCATTGCCAGTTGTAGTAGTGTCTGTGATAGTAGCAGAGTCTGTCAGTGCCAGTGGTAGTAGTGTCTGTGAATGGTGGCAGGGTCTGTCAGTTCCAGTGGTATTAGTGTCTGTGAATGGTGGCAGGGTCTGTCAGTGCCAGTGGTAGTAGCGTCTGTGAATGGTGGCAGGGTCTGTCAGTGCCAGTGGTAGTACTGTCTGTGAATGGTGGTAGGGTCTGTCAGTGCCCTTGGTAGTAGTGTCTGTGGATGGTGGCAGGGTCTGTCAGTGCCAGTGGTAGTAGTGTCTGAGAATGGTGGCAGGGTCTGTCAGTGCCAGTGGTAGTAGTGTCTGTGAATGGCGGCAAGGTCTGTCAGTGCCAGTGGTAGTTGTGTCTGTGAATGGTGGGAGGGTCTGTCAGTGCCAGTGGTAGTAGTGTCTGTGAATGGTGGCAGGGTCTGTCAGTGCCAGTGGTAGTTGTGTCTGTGAACGGTGGGAGGGTCTGTCAGTGCCAGTGGTAGTAGTATCTGCAAATGGTGGCAGGGTCTGTCAGAGCCAGTGGTAGTAGTGTCTATGAGTGGTGGCAGGGTTTGGTCAGTCCCAGTGGTAGTAGTGTCTCTGAATGGTGGCAGGGTCTGTCAGTGCCAGTGGTTGTAGTGTCTGTGAATGGTGGCAGGGTCTGTCAGTGCCAGTGGTATTAGTGTCTGCGAATGGTGGCAGGGTCTGTCAGTGCCAGTGATAGTAGTGTCTGTGAATGGTGGCAGGGTCTGTCAGTGCCAGTGGCATTAATGTCTGTGAATGGTGGCAGGATCTGTCAGTGTCACTGGTAGAAGTGTCCGTGAATGGTGGTGGCGTCAGTCGGGCCAGTGGTAGTAGTGTCTGAGAATAGTGACAGTGTCTGTTAGTGCCAGTGGAAGTAGTGTCTGTGAATGGTGGCAGGGTCTGTCAGTGCCAGTTGTAGCAGTGTCTGTGAATGGTGGCAGGGTCTGTCAGTGTCAGTGGTAGTAGTGTCTGTGAATGGTGGCAGGGTCTGCCAGTGCCAGTGGTAGTAGTGTCTGTGAATGGTGGCAGGGTCTGCCAGTGTCAGTGGTAGTAGTGTCTGTGAATGGTGGCAGGGTCTGCCAGTGCCAGTGGTAGTAGTGTCCGTGAATGGTGGTAGGGTCTGTCAGTGCCAGTGGTAGTAGCGTCTGTGAATGGTGACAGGGTCTGCCAATGTCAGTGGTAGTGGTGTCTGTGAATGGTGGCAGGGTCTGTCAGTGCCAGTGGTAGTAGCGTCTGTGAATGGTGTCAGGGTCTGCCAGTGTCAGTGGTAGTAGTGTCTGTGAATGGTGGCAGGGTCTGTTAGTACCAGTGGTATTAGTGTCTGTGAATGGTGGCAGGGTCTGTCAGTGCCAGTGGTAGTAGTGTCCGTAAATGGTGGCAGAGTCTGTCAGTGCCAGTGGCAGTAGTGTCTGTGAATGGTGGCAGGGTCTGTCAGTGCCAGTGGTAGTTGTGTCTGTGAACGGTGGGAGGGTCTGTCAGTGCCAGTGGTAGTAGTATCTGCAAATGGTGGCAGGGTCTGTCAGAGCCAGTGGTAGTAGTGTCTGTGAGTGGTGGCAGGGTTTGGTCAGTGCCAGTGGTAGTAGTGTCTCTGAATGGTGGCAGGGTCTGTCAGTGCCAGTGGTATTAGTGTCTGGGAATGGTGGCAGGGTCTGTCAGTGCCAGTGGCATTAATGTCTGTGAATGGTGGCAGTGTCTGTCAGTGCCACTGGTAGTAGTGTCTGTGAATGGTGGCAGGGTCTGTCAGGGCCAGTGGTATTAGTGTCTGCGAATAGTGACAGTGTCTGTCAGTGCCACTGGTAGTAGTGTCTGTGAATGCTGGCAGGGTCTGTCAGTGCCAGTGGTAGTAGTGTCTGTGAATGGTGGCTGGGTCTGTCAGTGCCAGTGGTAGTAGCGTCTGTGAATGGTGGGAGGGTCTGCCAGTGGTAGTAGTGTCTGAGAATGGTGGGAGGGACTGTCAGTGCCAGTGGTAGTTGTGTCTGTGAATGGTGACAGGGTCTGTCAGTGTCAGTGGTAGTAGTGTCTGTGAATGGTGGCAGGGTCTGTCAGTGCCAGTGGTAGTAGTGTCTGTGAATGGTGGCAGGGTCTGTCAGTGCCAGTGCTAGTAGTGTCTGGGAATGGTGGGAAGGTCTGTCAGTGTCTGTGGTGGTAGTGTCCGTGAATGGTGGCAGGGTCTGTCAGTGCCAGTGGTAGTAGTGTCCGTGAATGGTGGCAGGGTCTGTAAGTGCAAGTGGTAGTAGTGTCTGTGAATGGTGGCAGGGTCTATCAGTGCCAGTGGTAGAAGTGTCTGTGAATGGTGGCAGGGTCTGTCAGTGCCAGTGGTAGTAGTGTCTGTGAATGGGGGCAGGGTCTTTCAGTACCTGTGCTAGTAGTGTCTGTAAATTGTGGCAGGGTCTGTCAGTGCTTGTGGTAGTAGTGTCTGTGAATGGCGGCAGGGTCTGTCAGTGCCAGAGGTAGTAGTGTCTACAAATGGTGGCACGGCCTGTCAGTGCCAGTGGTAGTAGTGTCTCTGAATGGTGGGAGGGTCTGTCATTGCCAGTGGTAGTAGTGTCTGTGATAGTAGCAGGGTCTGTCAGTGCCAGTGGTAGTAGTGTCTGTGAATGGTGGCAGGGTCTGTCAGTTCCAGTGGTAGTAGCGTCTGTGAATGGTGGGAGGGTCTGCCAGTGCCAGTGGTAGTAGTGTCCGTGAATGGTGGCAGGGTCTGTAAGTGCAAGTGGTAGTAGTGTCTGTGAATGGTGGCAGGGTCTGTCAGTGCCAGTGGTAGTAGTGTCTGTGAATGGTGGCAGGGTCTGTCAGTGTCAGTGGTAGTAGTGTCTGTGAATGGTGGCAGGGTCTGCCAGTGCCAGTGGTAGTAGTGTCTGTGAATGGTGGCAGGGTCTGCCAGTGTCAGTGGTAGTAGTGTCTGTGAATGGTGGCAGGGTCTGCCAGTGCCAGTGGTAGTAGTGTCCGTGAATGGTGGTAGGGTCTGTCAGTGCCAGTGGTAGTAGCGTCTGTGAATGGTGGCAGGGTCTGCCAATGTCAGTGGTAGTGGTGTCTGTGAATGGTGGCAGGGTCTGTCAGTGCCAGTGGTAGTAGCGTCTGTGAATGGTGTCAGGGTCTGCCAGTGTCAGTGGTAGTAGTGTCTGTGAATGGTGGCAGGGTCTGTTAGTACCAGTGGTATTAGTGTCTGTGAATGGTGGCAGGGTCTGTCAGTGCCAGTGGTAGTAGTGTCCGTAAATGGTGGCAGAGTCTGTCAGTGCCAGTGGCAGTAGTGTCTGTGAATGGTGGCAGGGTCTGTCAGTGCCAGTGGTAGTTGTGTCTGTGAACGGTGGGAGGGTCTGTCAGTGCCAGTGGTAGTAGTATCTGCAAATGGTGGCAGGGTCTGTCAGAGCCAGTGGTAGTAGTGTCTGTGAGTGGTGACAGGGTTTGGTCAGTGCCAGTGGTAGTAGTGTCTCTGAATGGTGGCAGGGTCTGTCAGTGCCAGTGGTTGTAGTGTCTGTGAATGGTGGCAGGGTCTGTCAGTGCCAGTGATAGTAGTGTCTGTGAATGGTGGCAGGGTCTGTCAGTGCCAGTGGCATTAATGTCTGTGAATGGTGGCAGTGTCTGTCAGTGCCACTGGTAGTAGTGTCTGTGAATGGTGGCAGGGTCTGTCAGGGCCAGTGGTATTAGTGTCTGCGAATAGTGACAGTGTCTGTCAGTACCACTGGTAGTAGTGTCTGTGAATGCTGGCAGGGTCTGTCAGTGCCAGTGGTAGTAGTGTCTGTGAATGGTGGCTGGGTCTGTCAGTGTTAGTGGTAGTAGCGTCTGTGAATGGTGGGAGGGTCTGCCAGTGGTAGTAGTGTCTGAGAATGGTGGGAGGGACTGTCAGTGCCAGTGGTAGTTGTGTCTGTGAATGGTGACAGGGTCTGTCAGTGTCAGTGGTAGTAGTGTCTGTGAATGGTGGCAGGGTGTGTCAGTGCCAGTGGTAGTAGTGTCTGTGAATGGTGGCAGGGTCTGTCAGTGCCAGTGATAGTAGTGTCTGGGAATGGTGGGAAGGTCTGTCAGTGTCTGTGGTGGTAGTGTCCGTGAATGGTGGCAGGGTCTGTCAGTGCCAGTGGTAGTAGTGTCCGTGAATGGTGGCAGGGTCTGTAAGTGCAAGTGGTAGTAGTGTCTGTGAATGGTGGCAGGGTCTGTCAGTGCCAGTGGTAGAAGTGTCTGTGAATGGTGGCAGGGTCTGTCAGTGCCAGTGGTAGTAGTGTCTGTGAATGGGGGCAGGGTCTTTCAGTACCTGTGCTAGTAGTGTCTGTAAATTGTGGCAGGGTCTGTTAGTGCCAGTGGTAGTAGCGTCTGTGAATGGTGGCAGGGTCTGTCAGTGCTTGTGGTAGTAGTGTCTGTGAATGGCGGCAGGGTCTGTCAGTGCCAGTGGTAGTAGTGTCTACAAATGGTGGCACGGCCTGTCAGTGCCAGTGGTAGTAGTGTCTCTGAATGGTGGGAGGGTCTGTCATTGCCAGTGGTAGTAGTGTCTGTGATAGTAGCAGGGTCTGTCAGTGCCAGTGGTAGTAGTGTCTGTGAATGGTGGCAGGGTCTGTCAGTTCCAGTGGTAGTAGCGTCTGTGAATGGTGGGAGGGTCTGTCAGTGCCAGTGGTAGTAGTGTCCGTGAATGGTGGCAGGGTCTGTAAGTGCAAGTGGTAGTAGTGTCTGTGAATGGTGGCAGGGTCTGTCAGTGCCAGTGGTAGTAGTGTCTGTGAATGGTGGCAGGGTCTGTCAGTGCCAGTGGTAGTAGTGTCTGTGAATGGGGGCAGGGTCTTTCAGTACCTGTACTAGTAGTTTCTGTGAATGGTGGCAGGGTCTGTCAGTGCCAGTGGTAGTAGCATCTGTGAATGGTGGCAGGGTCTGTCAGTGCTTGTGGTAGTAGTGTCTGTGAATGGCGGCAGGGTCTGTCAGTGCCAGTGGTAGTAGTGTCTACAAATGGTGGCGCGGCCTGTCAGTGCCAGTGGTAGTAGTGTCTCTGAATGGTGGGAGGTTCTGTCATTGCCAGTTGTAGTAGTGTCTGTGATAGTAGCAGAGTCTGTCAGTGCCAGTGGTAGTAGTGTCTGTGAATGGTGGCAGGGTCTGTCAGTGCCAGTGGTATTAGTGTCTCTGAATGGTGGCAGGGTCTGTCAGTGCCAGTGGTAGTAGCGTCTGTGAATGGTGGCAGGGTCTGTCAGTGGCAGTGGTAGTACTGTCTGTGAATGGTGGTAGGGTCTGTCAGTGCCCTTGGTAGTAGTGTCTGTGGATGGTGGCAGGGTCTGTCAGTGCCAGTGGTAGTAGTGTCTGAGAATGGTGGCAGGGTCTGTCAGTGCCAGTGGTAGTAGTGTCTGTGAATGGCGGCAAGGTCTGTCAGTGCCAGTGGTAGTTGTGTCTGTGAATGGTGGGAGGGTCTGTCAGTGCCAGTGGTAGTAGTGTCTGTGAATGGTGGCAGGGTCTGTCAGTGCCAGTGGTAGTTGTGTCTGTGAACGGTGGGAGGGTCTGTCAGTGCCAGTGGTAGTAGTATCTGCAAATGGTGGCAGGGTCTGTCAGAGCCAGTGGTAGTAGTGTCTGTGAGTGGTGGCAGGGTTTGGTCAGTGCCAGTGGTAGTAGTGTCTCTGAATGGTGGCAGGGTCTGTCAGTGCCAGTGGTTGTAGTGTCTGTGAATGGTGGCAGGGTCTGTCAGTGCCAGTGGTATTAGAGTCTGCGAATGGTGGCAGGGTCTGTCAGTGCCAGTGATAGTAGTGTCTGTGAATGGTGGCAGGGTCTGTCAGTGCCAGTGGCATTAATGTCTGTGAATGGTGGCAGGGTCTGTCAGTGTCACTGGTAGAAGTGTCCGTGAATGGTGGTGGCGTCAGTCGGGCCAGTGGTAGTAGTGTCTGAGAATAGTGACAGTGTCTGTTAGTGCCAGTGGTAGTAGTGTCTGTGAATGGTGGCAGGGTCTGTCAGTGCCAGTTGTAGCAGTGTCTGTGAATGGTGGCAGGGTCTGTCAGTGTCAGTGGTAGTAGTGTCTGTGAATGGTGGCAGGGTCTGCCAGTGCCAGTGGTAGTAGTGTCTGTGAATGGTGGCAGGGTCTGCGAGTGTCAGTGGTAGTAGTGTCTATGAATGGTGGCAGGGTCTGCCAGTGCCAGTGGTAGTAGTGTCCGTGAATGGTGGTAGGGTCTGTCAGTGCCAGTGGTAGTAGCGTCTGTGAATGGTGGCAGGGTCTGCCAATGTCAGTGGTAGTGGTGTCTGTGAATGGTGGCAGGGTCTGTCAGTGCCAGTGGTAGTAGCGTCTGTGAATGGTGTCAGGGTCTGCCAGTGTCAGTGGTAGTAGTGTCTGTGAATGGTGGCAGGGTCTGTTAGTGCCAGTGGTATTAGTGTCTGTGAATGGTGGCAGGGTCTGTCAGTGCCAGTGGTAGTAGTGTCCGTAAATGGTGGCAGAGTCTGTCAGTGCCAGTGGCAGTAGTGTCTGTGAATGGTGGCAGGGTCTGTCAGAGCCAGTGGTATTAGTGTCTGTGAATGGTGGCAGAGTCTGTCAGTGCCAGTGGCAGTAGTGTCTGTGAATGGTGGCAGGGTCTGTTAGTGCCAGTGGTATTAGTGTCTGTGAATGGTGACAGTGTCTGTCAGTGCCACTGGTAGTAGTGCCTGTGAATGGTGGCAGGGTCTGTTAGTGCCAGTGGCATTAGTGTCTGTGAATGGTGGCAGGGTCTGTTAGTGCCAGTGGTATTAGTGTCTGTGAATGGTGACAGTGTCTGTCAGTGCCAGTGGTAGTAGTGCCTGTGAATGGTGGCAGGGTCTGTTAGTGCCAGTGGCATTAGTGTTTGTGAATGGTGGCAGGGTCTGTTAGTGCCAGTGGTATTAGTGTCTGTGAATGGTGACAGTGTCTGTCAGTGCCACTGGTAGTAGTGCCTGTGAATGGTGGCAGGGTCTGTTAGTGCCAGTGGCATTAGTGTCTGTGAATGGTGGCAGGGTCTGTTAGTGCCAGTGGTATTAGTGTCTGTGAATGGTGACAGTGTCTGTCAGTGCCACTGGTAGTAGTGCCTGTGAATAGTGGCAGGGTCTGTCAGAGCCAGTGGTAGTAGTGTCTGTGAGTGGTGGCAGGGTCTGTCAGTGCCAGTGGTTGTAGTGTCTGTGAATGGTGGCAGGGTCTGTCAGTGCCAGTGGTATTAGTGTCTGTGAATGGTGGCAGGGTCTGTCAGAGCCAGTGGTAGTAGTGTCTCTGAATGGTGGCAGGGTCTGTCAGTGCCAGTGGTTGTAGTGTCTGTGAATGGTGACAGAGTCTGTCAGTGCCAGTGGTATTAGTGTCTGTGAATGGTGGCAGGGTCTGTCAGAGCCAGTGGTATTAGTGTCTGTGAATGGTGGCAGGGTCTGTCAGTGCCAGTGGTAGTAGTGTCTGTGAATGGTGGCAGGGTCTTTCGGTACAGGTGGTAATGGTGTCTGTGAATGGTGGCAGGGTCTGTCAGTGCCAGTGGTTGTAGTGTCTGTGAATGGTGACAGGGTCTGTCAGTGCCAGTGGTATTAGTGTCTGTGAATGGTGGCAGGGTCTGTCAGAGCAAGTGGTATTAGTGTCTGTGAATGGTGGCAGGGTCTGTCAGTGTCACTGGTAGAAGTGTCTGTGAATGGTGGCAGGGTCTGCCAGTGCCAGTGGTAGTAGTGTCCGTGAATGGTGGCAGGGTCTGTCAGAGCCAGTGGTATTAGTGTCTGTGAATGGTGGCAGGGTCTGTCAGTGCCAGTGGTATTAGTGTCTGTGAATGGTGGCAGGGTCTGTCAGTGCCAATGGTAGTAGTGTCTGTGAATGGTGGCAGGGTCTGTCAGTGTCACTGGTAGAAGTGTCTGTGAATGGTGGCAGGGTCTGCCAGTGCCAGTGGTAGTAGTGTCCGTGAATGGTGGCAGGGTCTGTCAGAGCCAGTGGTATTAGTGTCTGTGAATGGTGGCTGGGTCTGTCAGTGCCAGTGGTATTAGTGTCTGTGAATGGTGGCAGGGTCTGTCAGAGCCAGTGGTATTAGTGTCTGTGAATGGTGGCAGGGTCTGTCAGTGTCACTGGTAGAAGTGTCTGTGAATGGTGGGAGGGTCTGTCAGTGCCAGTGGTAGTAGTGTCTGTGAATGGTGGCTGGGTCTGTCAGTGCCAGTGGTAGTAGTGTCCGTGAATGGTGGCAGGGTCTGTCAGAGCCAGTGGTATTAGTGTCTGTGAATGGTGGCTGGGTCTGTCAGTGCCAGTGGTATTAGTGTCTGTGAATGGTGGCAGGGTCTGTCAGAGCCAGTGGTATTAGTGTCTGTGAATGGTGGCAGGGTCTGTCAGTGCCAGTGGTAGTAGTGTCTGCGAATAGTGACAGTGTCTGTCAGTGCCAGTGGTAGTAGTGTCTGCGAATAGTGACAGTGTCTGTCAGAGCCACTGGTAGTAGTGTCTGTGAATGGTGGCAGGGTCTGTCAGAGCCAGTGGTATTAGTGTCTGTGAATGGTGGCAGGGTCTGTCAGTGCCTGTGTTAGTAGTGTCTGTGAATGGTGGCAGGGTCTGTCAGAGCCAGTGGTATTAGTGTCTGTGAATGGTGGCAGGGTCTGTTAGTGCCAGTGGTATTAGTGTCTGCGAATAGTGAGTGTCTGTCAGAGCCACTGGTAGTAGTGTCTGTGAATGCTGGCAGGGTCTGTCAGTGCCAGTGGTAGTAGTGTCTGCGAATGGTGGCAGGGTCTGTCAGTGCCAGTGGTAGTAGTGTCTGTGAATGCTGGCAGGGTCTGTCAGTGCCAGTGGTAGTAGTGTCTGCGAATAGTGACAGTGTCTGTCAGTGCCAGTGGTAGTAGTGTCTGCGAATAGTGACAGTGTCTGTCAGAGCCACTGGTAGTAGTGTCTGTGAATGGTGGCAGGGTCTGTCAGTGCCAGTGGTAGTAGTGTCTGTGAATGGTGGCAGGGTCTGTCAGTGCCTGTGGTAGTAGTGTCTGTGAATGGTGGCAGGGTCTGTCAGAGCCAGTGGTAGTAGTGCCTGTGAATGGTGGCAGGGTCTGTTAGTGCCAGTGGTAGTAGTGTCTGTGAATTGTGGTGGCGTCAGTCAGTGCCACTGGTGGGCTCTGTCGGTGCTGGTGTGCACAGCTGCTTCTCCGGGCCCCCAGTGCTCCGCTTCGACGCCCCCCTCGATCAGACAGGGCACTGCCAGGGCCGTCAGCGCTCGCAGTGTGAGGGCGCCATGCTATTGTGACATGTTCACTCGTCGGTGCTTGGAGGGGGGGTCTTTGAACCCCTCCAGCGACAAGACCCCACAGCTCCACGCCTGGGAGGAGGGCCGTGGAAAGAGGGGGGTGCGGGGGGGGGGGGCGCACAGGAATAGTCCCAGCTAATAACGCCAGAGGGTTTGTTGTGATTGTCTGCTGCAGCAATTGCCGGGTTGCAGCCTGCAGCCCGCACCCGTCCGTCTGTGTGCGCTAAAAAGGGGTGACTGCGGCGCAGGCTGGCAAGGCCGATGCTGCTATATTAAGCCTCCTCCAATTACCGCTCGGATGTGATTCACCCACTGACAGATTTCCACGTCCACTCAAAAGGGGGCAGGCCCCATTGTGACAACGGCACAGTCAGAGCGAAGAAAACACGGGAGGCGTGCGCCGGCAAGGGGCAATATTATTACAATGGTGCGTGATGTTGGCTGCGCTTCCGCTGTCCCAGACATCACTGGGGAAGAGACCTCCTCGCCGGCACGTGTTACTTAAGGAGGGCTAAGAATACTCACTCACACGAGCACACTTGTGAACATGTATCCTTGCTGCCCGCACACTCACTGCTGTGTGTGTACACAGGTGCGACTACTGCATACATCATGTCACACAGTCATTGATGTGTGGAGACACACACAAATACTGCATACATACCACACACTCATTGATGTGTGTGTACAGACACACGAAACTGATGCATAAATGATGCCACACACTCATTGCTGTGTGTGCAAACACTCGCAACTACTGCATAAACAGAACCTCATGCTCATTGATGTGTGTGTATACACGCAACTACTGTCTAAGTGATGCCACTCACTCATTTACATGTGTGAACTCACACACACCACTGCATAAATGGCTCCACACACTCATTGCTGTGTGTTTAGACACGCACAGCTACTGCATAAATGATGCAACACACTCATTGATGTGGGAAGACACACACAGTTACTTAAGCCCAAACGGTCATAGGAAGCTATATCTCCAATGGAGATATGAATCCCTACCGATAAGGACCGTGACCTCACGCTGGCATCCTAATGCCCCCAGAAACTGCCCTGCGTGTAGCGCCGAAATAGAGACCGAGTTACACATACTATTCTTTTGCCCTTCCTATAAGAACTCCAGGAAGAAGTGGATTATCCCTACTTGCAAAAATCTGGGTATTAGGCAGTGTTCTCACTCCTATCGAATACTAAAAACAGATTTGTCCCCAATAATTGTTTTTGCGGTCACGAAATTCCTGGCTGCCATGTGGAAACCTAGAAGAACATTGTTGGAAAAATGAGATGCACTACAATTTGGTAATTTCCCTAAGGTGTTCTATGGTCTGTGATGATCTGAGGCCTTCTCTGGGGGACAGTCCTATGATTTGTGGTTTGACAATGTATTTAAAATAATTTTAACACCGGAACTTGTTTTCTTTGAATAATTGTAATGATATATGATGTTTTAATGTGCACTCTTTTATGACATTTCCTTTGTCGAAATAAAGATGAAATGAAAATGAAATGAGTTACTTGATAAATTATGCCACACACTCATTGATCTGTGTGCAGACAGGTGCAACTACTGCATAAATGATGCAACACACTCATTGATGTGGGAAGACAGTTACTTAATAAATTATGCCACACACTCATTGATGTGTGTGTAGGCACACACAACTACTGAATACATGATGCCACACAGTCATTGATGTGTGCAGATACACACAACTACTGCATAATTGATGCCACACACTCATTGATGTGTGTACACACATGCAACTACTGCATAAATGGCTCCACACACTCATTGCTGTGTGTGCAGACAGGCGTAACTACTGCATAAATGATGCCACACACTCGATGCTGTGTGTGCAAACACATGCAACTACTGCATAAATGATGCCACACACTCATTGCTGTGTGTGCAAACACACGCAGCTACTGCATAAATGACGCCACACACTCATTGCTGTGTGCACAGACATGCACAACTACTGCATAAATGATGCCACACACTCGTGTGTGCAAACACGCGCAACTACTGCATAAACAGGACCACACACTCATTGATGTGTGTGTAAACACACACAACTACTGCATAAATGGCTCCACACACTCATTGCTGTGTGTGCAGACAAGCGCAACTACTCCATACATGAGGCCACACCCTCGTTGTGTGTGCAAACACGCACAACTATTTTATAAACAGGACCACACACTAATTGCTGTGTGTGCAGACACGTGTAACTACTGTATAAATTATGCAACACACTCATTGCTGTGTGTGCAAATACATGCAACTACTGCATAAATGATGCCACACACTTGTTGTGTGTGCAAACACGTGCAACTACAACATAAATGATGCAACACACTGATTAGTGTGGGAAGACACACACAGTTACTTAATACATGATGCAACACACCCATTGATGTGTGTGTAGGCACACACAACTGCAGCACAAATGCCACACACTCATTGATGTGAGTGCAGACACACACAACTACTGAATAAATGATGCCACACACTCATTGATTTGAGTGTAGATATACACAACTACTAAATAAATAGTACTACACACTCTTTGACGTGTGTGTGTAGACACTACTGAATAAATGGTGCCAATCATTTTTATTTGTTTGTAGATAGATAATTACTGCATAAATGGTGCTGCATACTCATTGATGTGTGTGTAGACACACGTAACTACAACACAAATGATGCCACACACTCACTGATGTGTGTGCAGACACATGCAACTATTGCATAAATGATGCCACACACTCATTGATGTGTGTGTAGACATACAAAACTACTGCATAAATGATGTCACACACTCATTGATATGTGTGCAGACACGTGCAACTAACGCATAAATGATGCCACACACTCATTGATGTGTGTGGAGACATACACAATTACTGCATACATGATGTCACACAGTCATTGGTGTGAGTAGACACTCACATCTACTGCATAAATGATGCAACACACTCATTGCTGTGTGTGCAAGCACAAGCAACTACTGAATAAATGATGCCACGCACTCATTGATGTGTGAAGATGCACGCAACTACTTCATAAATGATGCCACACACTCATTGATGCGCAACTACTGAATAAATAGTGTCACATACTCATTGATGTGTGTTCAGACACACGCAACTACTTCATAAATGATGCCACACACTCATTGGTGTGAGTCCAGTATCTCACAACTACTGATTAAATGGTGTCACACCCTCATTGATGTGGGTATAGACAAACACAAAACTACTGAATAAATGGCAAACACTAATTTACGTTTGTGTAAATACACACAACTACAGCATAAATGCCACACTCATTGATGTGATGCCACACACTGCAGAAACATGCAACTACTGAATGAATGATGCAAAACACTCATTGATGTGTGAAGACACACACAGCTACTTAATAAATGATGACACATACCCAGTGATGTGTGAGTAGGCACACACAACTGCAGCATAAATGCCACACACTCATTGATGTGAGTGCAGACACACGCAACTACTTAATAAATGATGCCACACACTGATTGATGTGGGTGTAGATATACACAACCAAGGAAAAAATGGTGCTACACACTCATTGACATGTGTGTGTGTGTAGACTAACACAACTACTGAATAAATGGTGCCACTCTCATTTATTTGTGTGTAGATACACAATTATTGCATAAATGGTACTGAATACTCATTGATGTGTGTGTAGACACACGTTACTACTGCATACATGATGCCACCAACTCATTGATGTGGGTAGACACATGCAACTACTGTAGAAATGATTCAAAACTCACTGATGTATGAGTAGACATGCACAACTACCGCATAAATGATGCCACACACTCATTGATGTGTGTGCAGACACATGCAACTAACCCATAAATAATGCCACACACTCATTCATGTGTGTGTAGACATACACAATTACTGCATACATGATGTCACACAGTCATTGGTGTGTGAGTAGACACGCACAACTACTGCATAAATGATGCAACACACTCATTGCTGTGTGTGCAAACACAAGCAACTACTGAATAAATGATGCCACACACTCATTGATGTGTGAAGATACATGCAACTACTTCATAAATGATGCCACACACTCATTGATGTGCAACTACTGAATAAATAGTGTCACTTTCTCATTGATGTATGTTCAGACACACGCAACTACTGCATAAATGATGCCACACACTTATTGGTGTGAGTGCAGACACTCACCAATACTGATTAAATGGTGCCACACCTTCATTGATGTGGGTGTAGACACAAACAACTACTGACTAAATGACAAACACTCATTTATGTGTGTGTAAACACACACAACAACAGCATAAATGCCACACTCACTGATGTGATGCCACACACTGCAGAAACTTGCAACTACTAAATAAATGATACAAAACACTCATTGATGTGAGAAGACACACGCAGCTCTTTTAATAAATGATGACACACACCCATTAAAGTGTATGTAGACACACACAACTGCAGCATAAATGCCACACACTCATTGATGTAAGTGCAGACACATACAACTACTGAATAAATGAGGCCACACACTAATTGATTTGTGTGTAGATATACACAACCACTGAATAAATTGAGTTACACACTCATTGACATGTGTGTGTGTGTAGACAAACACAACTCCAGAATAAATGGTGCCACTCTCATTTATCTGTTGAGATACACAAGTACTGCATAAATGGTGCTGCATACTCATTGATGTGAGTGTAGACACACGAAACTAGTGCAGAAATGATGCCACAAACTCATTGATGTGTTTGTAGACACATGCAACTACTGAATAAATGATGCCACACACTCATTGATGTGTGTGTAGACTCATGCAACTACTGCATAAACAGGGCCACATACTCATTGATGTGTGCGCAGACACATGCAACTACTGCATAATCAGGACTACACACTCATTGATCTGTATGCAGACACTCACTACTGCATAGATTGTGCCACATACTCATTGATGTGTGTGTAGACATACACAACTACTGCATAAATGATGCCACACAGTCACTTATATACGTAGACACACATAACTACTGCATAAATGATGCAACACACTCATTGATGTGTATGTAGACATACACAACTGCTGCATAAATGATGCCACACACTCATTGTGTGTGTGTGTAGACATACACTACTATTGCATAAATGATGCCAAACACTCATTAATGTGTGTGCAGACTCATGCAACTACTGCATAAACAGGGCCACATACTCATTGATGTGTGCGCAGACACATGCAACTACTGCATAATCAGGACTACACACTCATTGATCTGTATGCAGACACGCACTACTGCATAAATTATGTCATACACTCATTGATCTATGTGTAGACATACAAAACTACTGCATAACTGATACCACACACTCGTTGATGTGTGTGTAGATATACACAACTACTGCATAAATTATGCCACACACTCATTGCTATGTGTGCAGACAAATGCAAAAACTGCATAAACAGAACTACACACTCATTGATGTGTGTAGACATGCAACTACTGCATAAATGATGCCAAACTCATTAATGTGAGTAGAACCACGCACCTATGCATAATTAACGCAAATAAATGATGCCACACACTCATTGATGTGTGTTGATACACACAACTACTGCATAAATGATGTCACACACTCATTGTGTGTCTGTAGACATACACTACTACTGCATAATTGATGCCACACACTCATTGATGTGTGTGTAGACACACAAAACTACTGCATAAACAGGACCACATACTCATTGATGTGTGTGCAGACACATGCAACTACTTGATAATCAGGACCACACACTCATTGATGTGTGTGTGTAGACACATGCGACTACCCCATAATGAGGACCACACACTTGATGTGTGTGCAGACAAATTCAACAACTGATTAAATGGTCCCAAACACTCATTGATGGGGGTGTAGACACACACACAACTACTGAATAAATGACAAACACTCATGTGTGTGTGTGTGTGTAAACCCACACAACTACAGCATAAATGCCACCCACTTACTGATGTGAGTGCAGACAGATGCAACTACTGAAAAAATGATGCCACACACTCATTTGTGTGTGTGCAGACACACACAGCTACTTAATAAATGATGACACACACCCATTGATGTGTGTGTAGGCACACACAACTACAGCATACATGCCACACACTCATGGATGTGAGTGCAGACACATCTAACTACTGAATAAATGATGCCACATACTCATTGATTTGTTGGTACGTATACACAACTACTGAATAAATGGTGCTACACACTCATTGAAGTGTGTGTGTGTAGACATACACAGCTACTGAATACATGTTGCCACTCTCATTTATTTGTGTGTAGATACACAATCACGGCATAAATGGTGTTGCATACTCATTGATGTGTGTGTAGACACATGTAACTACTGCAGAAATGATGCCACACACTCATTGATGTGTGTGCAGACACACACAACCGCATAAATGATGCCACACACTCACTGATGTGTTTGTAGGCATACACAACTACTGCAAAATTATGCCACACACTCATTGGTGAGTGTGTAGGCATTCGCAACTACTTCCTAAATGATGCCACACACTCATTGATGTGTATGTAGACATACACAACTACTGCATTAATGGTGCCACCCATCACTGATGTGTGTGTAGACACATGCAACTACTGCATAAACAGGACCACACATTAATTGATCTGTATGCACACACTCACAACTACTGCATAATTTATGCCATACACTCATTGATCTATGTGTAGACATACACAATTACTGCATAAATTATGCCACACTATCATTGAAATGTGTGCAGACATATGCAAAAACTGCATAAACAGAACTACACACTCATTGATGTGTGTAGACATGCAACTACTGCATAAATGATGCACCGCACTCATTGATGTGTGTAGAAACACGCAATTATGCATAATTGACGCAAATAAATGATGCCACACACTCATTGATGTGTGTTGATACACACAACTAGTGCATAAATGATGTCACACACTCATTGTGTGTGTATGTAGACACACACTACATAAGTGATGCCACACACTCATTGATGTGTGTGTAGACACACAAAACTACCGCATAAACATGACCACATGCTCATTGATGTGTGTGCAGACACATGCAACTACTTGATAATCAGTACCGCACACACATTGATATGTGTGCAGACACACACACCTACTGCATAAAGAGAACCACACACTCATTGATGTGTGTGCAGACACATGCAACTACTGATTAAATGGTGCCAAACACTCATTGATGGGGGTGTAGACACACACAACTACTGAATAAATGACAAGCACTCATTTGTGTGTGTGTAAACCCACACAACTGCAGCATAAATGTCACACACTCACTAATGTGAGTGCAGACAGATGCAACTACTGAAACAATGATTCCCACACTCATTGATGTGTGAAGACACATGCAGCTACTCAATAAATGATGACACACACCCAGTGATGTGTGTATAGGCACACACAACTACAACATAAATGCCCATCTATTGTTTTTCTGTCCCGCTTATGCGTCATCCGTGTACGGAGCCATCCGATTCAATCGGGAACAATTCGAGAGGTGGATTAACGCCCCATGTTCCGGACGCTGTATTGAAATATGTCCGGCACCTGACCAGCCTGTCCCGATAGATCGATGCGGGAAGGCCATCATAGACGTTCGACATTAACTATACCCAAGAGCCAACCGAAGATTCTAACCTGCAGATAATTCCACGCTGATCATCGACCTGTTTACAACTTCGTCCATCAAGGTCCAGGAATTAACATATCCCAGGTTGCTTGCCCCCCCTTGGTCCTGATGAAGACCCCGCAGCAAGGACACAAACATTCCCTGCACTGATAAGAGGGTCGAAACGTTGACATTTGTTTCTTCTGTGCCAGCTTCACGCCACGATTATCAAGATTAATTACAATCTGTGACGCATGTCTTTTCTACTGATGATTGCCATTAAATCTTTGGCTTTTTTGGCTATATAAATAATTGCCAATTTTGCTCTGAACGTTTGATTTTACTGTCACTCATTCCTATCACTTCCTCATCCTCACTATGATCACATCCCCTTCCCCCCCCCTCCCGGGGCACTGTACAACCTTAAATAATTTGATTGTTGACTGTGTATATTCATTATATGCATCCCTTAGTGATTATAAACTTTGTGGATACAAATGCTGGTTTTTGATGAATTCTTTAAATCAGATCTAATATTGTTTCATTGTTCGCTGTTCTCACTGGGACCCCTTCCTCCTAGTACATATTGAACCCAGGTCCGAGTGACTCCATTTGGGTAAACCTCCTTGTTTATAAACTATGCGTCATCTAGGCGGCACTGGATAAAACCCTTGTGTAAAATTTGGGTGTCAGGACGTATAGAGAGGCTGAGCGTATTATAAGGTCTAATACCTCAAAACTGGTGGTTTTTTGCATAAGCAGGTTCTTATTCAATGTGTTCCTTACTAGGAAACGTTTTGGACACAAACTATAATGTAATATTGAAATCTGCAGTTTTCTCCCACAATATTAAATAACGTAGAATGGTGTCCGGACATTTGTTGACCTGAACGTCGGAGTGGACGCTTGCCGCTAAAGTATCCTTGTAACCTGCCCCCCAGGATTGCTGTAGAAGCGCTGCCTCGCCGCCGCTGACCGCCACTGGCCCTGCCCTGTAGTCCCGCCGCAAGTACAACCAAGCGGCCGCCGAGTGGGGGACTACTATTCCCAGCGGGCAGAGCACAGGATACGCCAGGGACGCGCCAGGAGGCGCTTCAAAAGAACGTCATCACCGGTGGAGTGGGTGTCCGGACATTTGTTGACCTGAACGTCGGAGTGGACGCTTGCCGCTAAAGTATCCTTGTAACCTGCCCCCCAGGATTGCTGAAGAAGCGCTGCCTCGCCGCCGCTGACCGCCACTGGCCCTGCCCTGTAGTCCCCCCGCTGCCGCAAGTACAACCAAGCGGCCGCCAAGTGGGGGACTACTATTCCCAGCGGGCAGAGCACAGGATACGCCAGGGACGCGCCAGGAGGCGCTTCAAAAGAACGTCATCACCGGTGGAGTGGGTGTCCGGACATTTGTTGACCTGAACGTCGGAGTGGACGCTTGCCGCTAAAGTATCCTTGTAACCTGCCCCCCAGGATTGCTGTAGAAGCGCTGCCTCGCCGCCGCTGACCGCCACTGGCCCTGCCCTGTAGTCCCCCAGCCGCCGCAAGTACAACCAAGCGGCCGCCGAGTGGGGGACTACTATTCCCAGCGGGCAGAGCACAGAATACGCCAGGGACGCGCCAGGAGGCGCTTCAAAAGAACATCATCACCGGTGGAGTGGGTGTCCGGACATTTGTTGACCTGAACGTCGGAGTGGGCGCTTGCCGCTAAAGTATCCTTGTAACCTGCCCCCCAGGATTGCTGTAGAAGCGCTGCCTCGCCGCCGCTGACCGCCACTGGCCCTGCCCTGTAGTCCCCCCGCCGCCGCAAGTACAACCAAGCGGCCGCCGAGTGGGGGACTACTATTCCGAGCGGGCAGAGCACAGGATACGCCAGGGACGCGCCAGGAGGCGCTTCAAAAGAACGTCATCACCGGTGGAGTGGGTGTCCGGACATTTGTTGACCTGAACGTCGGAGTGGACGCTTGCCGCTAAAGTATCCTTGTAACCTGCCCCCCAGGATTGCTGTAGAAGCGCTGCCTCGCCGCCGCTGACCGCCACTGGCCCTGCCCTGTAGTCCCCCCGCTGCCGCAAGTACAACCAAGCGGCTGCCGAGTGGGGGACTACTATTCCCAGCGGGCAGAGCACAGGATACGCCAGGGACGCGCCAGGAGTCGCTTCAAAAGAACGTCATCACCCGCGTCGCGGGAGCGCCCGGGGCTAAGCCCGGGCAAAGGGCGGGCCCTCTAAGGCCCTCAGAGGCAAGAGGAGGCTAGGCTTGGCCACCCCCATAACATCTATCAAGGAGTATCAAGTAATATACCCTGCGACACAGGATAACGGAGTATAGTGGTCACCTCTCAAGCCCTGGTTATTAGACTGGGGTCGGCAGACAGCTAGTTAGAGCTGCCACCGATTCGCACAGGAAGCCTGCAAAGAGGAGGGGATTTGCCTTGAGAAGTCCTAATAGCCCTTTCATCACCACTAAATAGGAAGCGGAAAAACGCAAGAAAAGATTACCAATTGCATCTGGCGTTGAAGTAAGATCATCTTGTATTTATTTTTCTCTTCCTTCTATTTACTTGTGGGTACAAGACTAACTCTAACTGTAGCACAAACATGTCTAAAAGAAGTACTCCTGTGGCACCTGAAACACCAAATAACACTATGGACAATTATCTCGTTCAGGTGGTCAATAAGATAAATAATAAACGAAGACAGTCGTTGGGTCTGAGTCAGTCACCTATCCTCCCCTCTACGAGTCCTCCTCTTAACTCACAAACAATCGATACAACACAACAAGATCCTAGCTGCGTTGCCCCTGGAACCAACTCCCCAGTCAATGTCAGTATGGATATAAGTGGACCAGATGTGGCTGACATGGAGATACATATGGATACTGATCTGGACACACATATTGACATTGTGGTGGAAGAAGTATCGCCTGCAAAGCGGGCGACCAGGGCAGTTAGAGCATGTCGTAAGACGCAAAATAAACGTGGGGGGGCACGGTCAGGAAAGAATAAAGTTACTCCACTGCCAAAAATTATAGGCAAATGTCGGGAGTATGAGGAGGAAAATACTAGGGAGTTATTGGATGAAGCTTTATTGTCTAAAATATCAGACTTGTTAGAGTTAAAAATTCAGTCATTTATTAAGCCACTTATCAGTAAAATTGACAAACTCTCTGCGGTCATAAAGAAATTGGGAGATACTCAAGACACATTAGTTGATGCGATAGGCACTGTTTCAAATAGTGTTACCAAGCAGCATGAATGTCAAAAGATATCTAGTGTGGGTGGGACAGCATCAGATGTGATTCCACTAGAGGCCACCCCACCGGAGAACCCACAAATTGGTCCTATCATTCATGAATTAGCAAAAGAGGTCCCAATAGACCCACCGCTTGTACCAGCACCTTATAGCTTCGAGAATGACTCGTCACAATTTGCAGCAGAAGCTTCACCATTGGTATTAGTACTAGCAAATGTACCTACCCTACCACCTGGCCAAACAGAATCAATATCATCACTAACAAGTAAGGCACTACACTGGCTGTCAAATAACATGAGGATGGCGCAGGGGGGAGAACAGCAGTTAGCTGATGAAGTTAAAACGGAAAGGAGGGTTACATGGATTGGGAATAAGCTTAAAAAATGGAAGGGCGACTGTGTCGTGTTAAATTTCTCAAACTCAGTCGCACTTCCGAATATTCTGTCCAATATTCTGCCCCCGCAACGAAGAAGTGGCACCATAATCCCCCTTACACTGGAATTTTTTTACAAAGAGTTGCAAAAAGAACCCAAACAAAATGCCCTGAAGTCTGTTTGGATGGCAAGAAATAACAGATGGGGTGGGGGACCTATGGTAACTGATACTAATATTGTCCCAGGTAATAGGGTTGGTGCATGGCTAGGTGAACACCAAAAATCGCCCTGTTTTACAACCCCAGGGCCAAATTGGTATTTAGTGAGTAGACGGGGGCCGTGTAATCATGTCAATGAGTATGGGGCGACACGTAATGGCAATTACGTTGGAGGATGGTTAGGTGACCAGCAGAACTTGCCATACCCCAACATCCCAGTGCCTAGATGGAATACAGCTATAAACGGATGGGGTTTTGGGGCTCCGTCCTATAATTGGGGAATTAGCACTTCCAACAGGTTTGGGGCTTTGGATGGTCTTAATGACTGTGATTGACTCAAGGGGGGGGGGGGGTTCCAATGAAGTAAGGGATGCCATTCCCAGGGATAACCCCGAAGCTGAGTTCAATCAAAATGCACTGGATTGCAGGTTAGAACTGCCGCACCATCACTCCATTAGACAAAATATAGTGGCTCAAACACTGAATATAGATGTCTCTGTGACTACTAGACAACCCCAGGTACATGCAAATCAAGAAATGTTAGAAATAGATAAAATATTTTGCTGGAATATTGCAGGGTTGAGAAAAAATCTATCTGATCCAGCTTGGCACCAATATCTTGCCAGTGGGGACCTTATCCTGTTCCAGGAAACTTGGGGGTTAGAGAACTACTTTAAGGTTGATTACAGATCATTCTTTATTCCCGCAATAAACACAAATGGGGGCAGACCTTCTGGTGGTTTAACAATATGGGTCAAAATCACAGGGGGGGTAAGCTTAAAGCAAATAGATACAAACAATCCCGACCTTCTGATGATTGAACAAAAAAAAACCAAGGGACAGACCATTTATGTGATCAATGTCTATAACAGACCACATCAAGCGTGCAAAGAGTCGCCAGTCATAACCCACTTAGGTAACATTATGGCAGGGCTAGATCAGAATGCAACGGTAATTATAGGTGGCGACTTTAATAGAAGTTTTGAGCCCATACTGGGTCTTGAAGACATCTATAAAGATGAGGATAGTGTCAACAATATACCCCTGGTTGACACGACTTACAAAGTAGCCTGCACTGTGAGTGCCCTACAATTATTGAGCTTAACGTTTGAGCGTGGGTTACGTGCATGTAATGGGCGTTTGCCTTCAGATTGCCCCAGTAAGCCAACATTCATTAGAGGTGTCTGTTCTAGCCATTTAGATTATTTTATAGTTTCTTCACACTTATGGCCTATGGTAGTGGATTTAAAAGTGGATGACCGCATGGAGAGCGATCATTATCCTCTGATTTAAACTATCCAAAATTTGATCTCTAATCCTACCAACAAGAGAGCCATACAAAATATTTATCAATTACAAGACCCCCTAGAAGCAAATAATCGTAGGTCCCTAAAATGGCCAGCAGTCTTAGGAAATACAAACACTATTAGCCAGATTTACCATGTCTTCGTTAGACATATGTCCCCCTTGGTTGAGAATAGTATTGCAAACCGTAGCTCTTGTCTGACAGAATCCCATGACCATTTAATTAGCCAGCTCAGTGAGATTCTGACTAGAGTGGTAAAAAGATCAAATGCCGCTCATAAATGTAAAAAAATTGGTAATTCTTGGTATAATCAGGAATGCCGGAGAGCCAAATCAGACTTAATTATTGCAGTCCGGGAAAATTCATCAGACAATGTTAAAATCAAAAGAACCCAGTACAAAAGAAGCTTACTTTCGGCCAAAAAAGAATGGGACGAGAGGGTATGGTCTGACCTGCTAGATGCTTGTAAGCGCAAAGATCAGACTTCCTTCTGGAGCCTTATTGCTAGAGGCACCAAAGGGGCCTCTGAAACCAAAGATAGATTTATTGAGGAAAGGACTTGGGTTAGGCATTTCTCTTTATTATATGCTTGTGACGACCCATGTGATAATGAAGACCGGGCTAATATGCACCTTGACTTGGCATTGCATGAAACCCCTCTTGTATTTACCTTGAACGAAACAATTTTAGCAATTAAAGCAGTTAAGCCAGGAAAAGCCCCAGGCCCGGACAGAATACCTGGGGACCTCTGGAAGCATGAAAATTACATTTGGGCACCCTACATTAATTTATTATCTAATGAAATTGCTAGTGGAGCGTCTGTCCCCGAAACTTGGAAGGGGGCAGAGATTGTAACATTATTCAAAAAAGGTGATAGGTCGAATCCCTCGCATTACCGTCCTATCAGTTTGATTGATGTGTTACAAAACATTTTTGCCCGCCAACTTCTTGGTCGTCTTGCATTATGGATCGATGACCATTCTATTTTTACGAAGTACCAGGCTGGTTTTAGACCAAAAATAAGCACAGTGGACCAGGTTTTTAGATTTTTATGTTTAGTCTGGAAATATACTTTTATAAGGAGCTCCCACATATATGTGGCTTTCGTCGACTTGAAAGCAGCCTTCGATATGGTTCCAAGGGCAGACCTATGGAAGACACTAAATAATATGGGCGTGCCCGGAAACATTCTACAGTTATTAATTAGACTGCATGAGAATAATTATGCACGAGTCAGATGGGGACCAAATGGGGAGCTAAGTGAGAAAATAAAAATATCCAAAGGGGTTAGGCAAGGGTGTGTAATGGCACCTACCCTATTCTCCCTTTATGTTAACGATATTCCTGACACCCTTTTGGGCTGCGAGCATGACTCTCCCAAACTGTGTGGTGAAGCCGTTCCGGCACTGTTATTTGCAGATGACACGATTTTAATTTCTCAGACACCCAGAGGACTTCAGAACCTTTTAAATAAATTTAGTTTGTATTGTCATGACAGGAAATTGGAAATTAATTCCTCAAAAACAAAGGTCATGACAATCAACCCTCATAAAGGTTTTAACAAAGTTTTTAAAATAAATGATGAAATTATTGAAGAAGTCCCTAATTTTAAATACCTTGGTAATATTTTAGATAGCAAAATATCATGGAAAACTCAACTAGAAAATGCAAAACTGAAGTTGACTCAAAACCAGTTCCCGATTCTAAAAAAGCACAAGAATAGTCATTTTAAATCAGTTTCACCGGCAATTGAATTATTTAAATGTAAAGCACAATCATCCTCCCTCTATGGAGCGGATCTTTGGGGTTATGCACTGAAGGATACTTTTTTAGTACGCGAGAATTCCTTCATCAGACAGCTCCTAGGTGTACCTGGTTCCACACCATTGACCCCCGTACTATGGGACCTCAATTTTCGACGCACAGATGATTATGCTTCTCTTCGCCCGTTGCTTTACTGGGTCCGTCTGTGGTCTACAGAGGAGCTGGTAGACTACAGAGAAGCACTGAAAGAGATAATGGCTATAAAAATATCACCCATTTGCCATGGCTAGTGTATGTCGAAAAATGGTTTGGAAAACTGGGGCTGAGTAATTTTTGGTCAGACCCAGATTCGCTCACTAATAGCTCAAAAAAGCTTTTGAAACAAAGGTACTGGGAGTTTATTAGTGATTCAGTGTTAGCCAACCCCAATATAGGAACTCTGACTTCAAAATTTTTTGAAGTAAAAATTAATATGCAATTAGAGCCCCTTATGGATGAAATTTACCCCCCGTTGGCTAAAAGTCTATATCTAAAATTCCGGTACAGCATTTTGCAAACGAGGGATAGGAAAATCGAATGGCACTGTAATAAGGGTGCAAATAGGAATACTGATTCAGTTGTATGTGAGCTTTGTGAAATGGGGTTGAAAGAGGATGAATCTCATGTTTTATTTATATGTCCTGCATATCTTAACGCCAGGAAAAAATGGTTAAAGCCCATATGCAAAATGTTAGGCCTTCGCCATATTGGGGTTGGGCTTAGAATTTTTAAGGGAGATACCTCTCAACCGATAGTGTTCAGTCTGAGCCGTTTCCTCCTATGTGTAGCCTTGATTAGGAAGAGAAAAGGTCTTAAAATCTAATTTTATCTACCTTTGTACTGTACTATCGCTGGCTAGAATTGAATGTATAAGTTAGGTGCAGAGGTAAAATGAACTGGTCAGTTTAACATGATATTGTTTGCTAAATGTTAAAGTGTTGCTTGTTTTTAGTGATCCTGGTGCTTGTTTTATATAGAAAATATTTTATTGTTTTATTCTGTATATTTATTAAGTGATCTCGTTGGATGAGGCAAGCTGACTATGATGAATTGTCTTCCAATTAAGAAACCCTCAGGGAAATGTAATTACATACTTTGTATTATTTGCTATATGAAAAAACGTGCTGCTAACTGTACCCAAATTTAACCGTGATTTTGTATCCGCTTGTATTTTATTAATTATATGTATTGTATCTTATAAGGTTTTTTTAACCGAATAAAGATTGAATTGAATTGAATTGAATTGAATTGAAATAACGTAGAATGCACTGAGTTCAGTTTTTGTACAAATTGTGTGGTTTTAAAGATTTTAACTTAGGTTTTTATTCTGGCTTTTTATAAGGAATCAACCTTTGTTATGGTTTTAATTAGATTTTAAGGATTATGTATAATTAATTGTACAGAATTAATTGTTACTCTGTCCCATTATATTAATTGTATGTGATATGTGATCAATTGTTGTCAAAGGCATCGCTTTTTTTTTTTTCTCTAAATTCCTTGTTTGTAAATATCGTTCTTGTCTGTACTTCCTGCTTTTATGGCTATATTAGCCGAAATAAAGTTGAACTGAACTGAAATGATGACACACACCCATTGATGTGTGTGTAGGCACACAACTACAACATAAATGCCACACACTCATTGATGTGAGTGCAGACACACGCATCTACTGAATAAATGATGCCACACAATCATTGATTTGTGTGTACATATGCACAACTACTGAATAAATGGTGCTACCCACCCATTGATGTGTGTGTGTGTAGACATACACAACTACTGAATAAATGTTGCCACTCTCATTTATTTGTGTGTAGATACAAAATTACTGCATAAATGGTGCTGAATACTCATTGATGTGTGTGTAGACACATGTAGCTACTGCATAAATGATGCCACACACTCATTGATGTGTGTGCAGACACACACAACTACCGCATAAATGATGCCACACACTCATTGATATGTGTGTAGGCATACACAACTACTGCATAAATTGTGCCACACACTCATTGGTGAGTATGTAGGCATTCGCAACTACTTCGTAAATGATGCCACACACTCATTGATGTGTTTGTAGACATACACAACTACTGCATTAATGGCGCCACCCATCATTGATGTGTGTACAGACACATGCAACTACTGCATAAACAGGACCACACACTGATTGATGTGTGTGCAGACACACGCAACTACTGCATAAATGATCCCACAAACTGATTGATGTGTTGTTTTGGCACACGCAACTATTTCTTAAATGATGCCACACTCATTTGAGTAGACAAACAAAACTACTGCTTACATTATGCCACACACTCATTGGTGTGCAACTAGTGAATAAATACTGTCACATACTCATTGATGTGTGTGAAGACACACACAACTACTGCATAAATGATGCCACACACTCATTGGTGTGAGTACAGACACTCAAAACCACTGAATAAATGGTACCACACACTCATTGATGTGAATGTCGATGCACACAACTACTGAATACATGACAAACACACATTTATGTGTGTGTAGGCACACACATTAACAGCATACATGCCACACTCATTGATGTGATGCCACACACTGCAGAAACTTGCAACTACTGAATAAAAATGATGCCACATACTCATTGATGTATGTAGACCCGCAGCTACTTAAAAAATGATGACACACATGCATTGATTTGTGTGTAGACAAACGCAGCTACTGAATAAATGGTGCTACACACTGATTGATGTGTGTGTGTGTAGATATACACAACTACTGAATAAATGGTGCCACTCTCATTTATTTGTGTGCAGATACATAAGTACTGCATAAATTGTGCTGCATCCTCATTGATGTGTGTGCAGACACACACAACTACTGAATAAATTATGCCATACATGCATTGATGTGTGTGTAGACACGCAACTACTGAATAAATGTTGCTACACACTGATTGATGTGTGTGTGTGGGTGTGTGTGTGGGTAGACATACACAACTACTGGATAAATGGTGCCACTCTACTTTGTGTGTAGATACACAATTATTGCATAAATGGTGCTGCATACTCATTGATGTGTGTAGTCACACACAACTACTACAGAAATGACGCCACACAGCTACTTAATAAATGATGACACACACCCATTGATGTATGTGTAGGCACACACAACTACAGCATAAATGCCACACACTCATTGATGTGAGTGCAGACACATGCAACTACTGAATAAATGATGTCACACACTCATTGATTTGTGTGTACATATACACAACTACTGAATAAACGGTGCTACACACTCATTGATGTGTGTGTGTAGACATACACAACTACTGAATAAATGTTCCACTCTCATTTATTTGTATGTAGATACAAAATTACTGCATAAATGGTGCTGTATACTCATTGATGTGTGTGTGTAGACACATGTAACTACTGCAGAAATTATGCCACACACTCATTGATGTGTGTGTGTGTGTGCAGACACACACAACTACCGCATAAATTATGCCACACACTCACTGATGTGTTTGTAGGCATACACAACTACTGCATAAATTATGCCACACACTCATTGGTGAGTGTGCAGGCATTAGCAACTACTTCCTAAATGATGCCACACACTCATTGATGTGTGTGTAGACATACACAACTACTGCATTAATGGTGCCACCCATCATTGATGTGTGTGTAGACACATGCAACTACTGCGTAAACAGGACCACACACTCATTGATGTGTGTGCAGACACACACAACTACTACATAAATGATGCCTCAAACTCATTGATGTGTGTAGACAAACGCAACTACTTCTGAAATGATGCCACACTCATTAATGTGTGAGAAGACAAATACAACTACTGCATAAATTATGCCACACACTCATTGGTGTGCAACTACTGAATAGTGTCACATACTCATTGATGTGTGTGAAGACACACCCAGCTACTGCATAAATGATGCCACACACACATTGGTGTGAGTGCAGACACTCAAAACCACTGAATAAATGGTACCACACACTCATTGATGTGAATGTAGACACACACATCTAACGCATAAATGCCACACTCATTGATGTGATGCCACACACTGGAGAAACGTTCAACTACTGAATAAAAGATGCCACACACTCATTGATGTATGTAGACACATGCAGCGTGGAGACTCATGCCACTACTGCATAAACAGGGCTACATACTCATTGATGTGTGTGCAGACACATGCAGCTACTGCATAATCAGGACCACACACTCATTGATATGTATGCAGACACTCACAACTACTGCCTAAATTATGCCATACAGACATTGATCTATGTGTAGACATACAAAACTACTGCATAAGTGATGTCACACACTCATTGATGTGTTTGTGTAGACATACACAATTACTGCATAAATGATGCCACACACTCATTGATGTGTGTGCAGACATATGCAAAAACTGCAAAAACAGAACTACACACTCACTGATGTGTGTGGACATGCAACTACTGCATAACTGATGCTACACAATCATTGATGTGTGTAGAAACATGCAACTATGCATAAATGATGCCACACACTCACTGATGTGTGTAGAAACACACAACTACTGCATAAATGATGCCACACACTCATTGATGTGTGTAGAAACACGCAATGTCCGCATAAATGATACCAATAAATGATGCCAAACACTCATTGATGTGTGTAGACATAAACAACTACTGCATATATGATACCACACATTCATTTATGAGTGTGCAGTACATGCAACTACTGAAGAAACAGGACCACACACGTATTGATGTGTGTAGACACATGCAACTATTGCTTAATTGATGCCACACACTCATTGATGTGTGTAGACACACGCAACTACTGAATAAAATGATGCCACACACTCATTGATTTGTGTGTAGACATCCACAACTACAAATTAAATGGTTCTACACACTCATTGATGTGTGTGTAGACATACACAACTACTGAATAAATGGTGCCACTCGAATTTATTTGTGTGAAGATACACAATTACTGCATACATGGTGCTGCATACTCATTGATGTGTGTGTAGGCACATGCAAATACTACAGAGATTATGCCACACAATCACTGATGGATGTGCAGACACATGCAACTACCGCATAAATGATGCCACACACTCACTGACGTGTGTATATACACACAACTAGTGCATAAACGGTGCCACACTCATTGATGTGTGTAGACATACACTACTACTGCATAAATGATGCTACACACTCATGTGTGTGTGTGTGTGTGTGTGTGTGTAGACATACACAACTGCTGCATAAATTAGGCCACACACTAATTGATGTGTGTGTAGACACGTGCAACTACCTCATAAATGACGCCACACACTCATCGGTGTGAGTGCGGACACTCAGAGCTACTGATTAAATGGTGCCACACAGTCATTGAAGTGGGTGTAGACACACACAACTATTCAATAAATGGCAAACACTCATTTATGTGTGTGTGTAAACACACACAACTACAGCGTAAATTCCACACTCATTGATGTGATGCCACACACTACAGAAACTTGCAACTACTGAATAAATGCTGGCACACACTCATTGATGTAAAGACACACGCAGCTACTTAATAAATGATAACACACCCATTGATGTGTGGGTGCACAGCATAAATGTGACACACTCATTGATGTGTGTAGACTCACGCCAGTACTGCATAAACAGGACCACACACTCATTGATGTGTGTGCAAACACACACAACTACTGTATAAATGAATGCACACACTCATTGATGTGTGCGTAGGCATGCACAACTACTGATTAAATGGTGCCAAACACTCATTGATGGGGGTGTAGACACACACAACTACTGAATAAATGACAAGCACTCATTTGTGTGTGTGTAAACCCACACAACTGCAGCATAAATGCCACACCCTCACGGATGTGAGTGCAGACAGATGCAACTACTAAAAAAATGATTCCACACACTCATTGATGTGTGAAGACACATGCAGCTACTCAATAAATGATGAGACGCACCCATTGATGTGTGTGTAGGCACACACAACTACAACATAAATGCCACACACTCATTGATGTGAGTGCAGACACACGCATCTACTGAATAAATGATGCCACACACTCATTGATTTGTGTGTACATATACACAACTACTGAATAAATGGTGCTACCCACCCATTGATGTGTGTGTGTGTAGACTTACACAACTAGTGAATAAATGTTGCCACTCTCATTTATTTGTGTGTAGATACACAATTTCTGCATAAATGGTGCTGAATACTCATTGATGTGTGTGTAGAGACATGTAGCTACTGCATAAATGATGCCACACACTCATTGATGTGTGTGCAGACACACACAACTACCGCATAAATGATGCCACACACTCATTGATATGTGTGTAGGCATACACAACTACTGCATAAATTGTGCCACACACTCATTGGTGAGTGTGTAAGCATTCGCAACTACTTCGTAAATGATGCCACACACTCATTGATGTGTTTGTAGACATACACAACTACTGCATTAATGGCGCCACCCATCATTGATGTGTGTGCAGACACATGCAACTACTGCATAAACAGGACCACACACTCATTGATGTGTGTGCAGACACACGCAACTACTGCATAAATGATCCCACAAACTGATTGATGTGTTGTTTTGGCACACGCAACTATTTCTTAAATGATGCCACACTCATTAATATTTGAGTAGACAAACACAACTACTGCATACATTATGCCACACACTCATTGGTGTGCAACTAGTGAATAAATAGTGTCACATACTCATTGATGTGTGTGAAGACACACACAACTACTGCATAAATGATGCCACACACTCATTGGTGTGAGTACAGACACTCAAAACCACTGAATAAATGGTACCACACACTCATTGATGTGAATGTCGATGCACACAACTACTGAATACATGACAAACACTCATTTATGTGTCTGTAGACACACACATTTACAGCATAAATGCCACACTCATTGATGTGATGCCACACACTGCAGAAACTTGCAACTACTGAATAAATGAGGCCACACACTCATTGATGTATGTAGACACGCAGCTACTTAATAAATGATGACACACATGCATTGATTTGTGTGTAGACAAACGCAGCTACTGAATAAATGGTGCTACACACTGATTGATGTGTGTGTGTGTGTAGATATACACAACTACTGAATAAATGGTGCCACTCTCATTTATTTGTGTGCAGATACATAAGTACTGCACACACTGCAGAAACTCATTGATGTGTGTGCAGACACACGCAACTACTGAATAAATTATGCCATACATGCAGTGATGTGTGTGTAGACATGCAACTACTGAATAAATGTTGCTACACACTGATTGATGTGTGTGTGTGGGTGTGTGTGTGTGGGTAGACATACCCAACTACTGGATAAATGGTGCCACTCTACTTTGTGTGTAGATACACAATTATTGCATAAATGGTGCTGCATACTCATTGATGTGTGTAGTCACACACAACTACTGCAGAAATGATGCCACACAGCTACTTAATAAATGATAACACACACCCATTGATGTATGTGTAGGCACACACAACTACAGCATAAATGCCACACACTCATTGATGTGAGTGTCGACACAGGCAACTACTGAATAAATGATGTCACACACTCATTGATTTGTGTGTACTTATACAAACTACTGAATAAACGGTGCTACACACTCATTGATGTGTTTGTGTGTAGACATACACAACTACTGAATAAATGTTCCACTCTCATTTATTTGTGTGTAGATACAAAATTACTGCATAAATGGTGCTGTATACTCATTGATGTGTGTAGACACATGTAACTACTGCAGAAATGATGCCACACACTCATTGATGTGTGTGCAGACACACACAACTACCGCATAAATGATGCCACACACTCATTGATATGTGTGTAGGCATACACAACTACTGCATAAATTGTGCCACACACTCATTGGTGAGTGTGTAGGCATTCGCAACTACTTCGTAAATGATGCCACACACTCATTGATGTGTTTGTAGACATACACAACTACTGCATTAATGGTGCCACCCATCATTGATGTGTGTGCAGACACATGCAACTACTGCATAAACAGGACCACACACTCATTGATGTGTGTGCAGACACACGCAACTACTGCATAAATGATCCCACAAACTGATTGGTGTGTTGTTTTGGCACACGCAACTGTTTCTTAAATGATGCCACACTCATTAATGTTTGGGTAGACAAACACAACTACTGCATACATTATGCCACACACTCATTGGTGTGCAACTAGCGAATAAATAGTGTCACATACTCATTGATGTGTGTGAACACACACACAACTACTGCATAAATGATGCCACACACTCATTGGTGTGAGTACAGACACTCAAAACCACTGAATAAATGGTACCACACACTCATTGATGTGAATGTCGATGCACACAACTACTGAATACATGACAAACACTCATTTATGTGTGTGTAGACACACACATTTACAGCATAAATGCCACACTCATTGATGTGATGCCACACACTGCAGAAACTTGCAACTACTGAATAAATGATGCCACACACTCATTGATGTATGTAGACACGCAGCTACTTTTGAATGATGACACACATGCATTGATTTGTGTGTAGACAAACGCAGCTACTGAATAAATGGTGCTACACACTGATTGATGTGTGTGTGTGTGTAGATATACACAACTACTGAATAAACGGTGCCACTCTCATTTATTTGTGTGCAGATACATAAGTACTGCATAAATTGCGCTGCATCCTCATTGATGTGTGTGCAGACACACGCAACTACTGAATAAATTATGCCATACATGCATTGATGTGTGTGTAGACATGCAACTACTGAATAAATGTTGCTACACACTGATTGATCTGTGTGTGTGGGTGTGTGTGTGTGTTTGGGTAGACATACACAACTACTGGATAAATGGTGCCACTCTACTTTGTGTGTAGATACACAATTATTGCATAAATGGTGCTGCATACTCATTGATGTGTGTAGTCACACACAACTACTGCAGAAATGACGCCACACAGCTACTTAATAAATGATGACACACACCCATTGATGTATGTGTAGGCACACACAACTACAGCATAAATGCCACACACTCATTGATGTGAGTGCAGACACATGCAACTACTGATAAATGATGTCACACACTCATTGATTTGTGTGTACATATACACAACTACTGAGTAAACGGTGCTACACACTCATTGATGTGTGTGTGTGTGTAGACATACACATCTACTGAATAAATGTTCCACTCTCATTTATTTGTGTGTAGATACAAAATTACTGCAGAGATGGTGCTGTATACTCATTGATGTGTGTGTGTAGACACATGTAACTACTGCAGAAATGATGCCACACACTCATTGATGTGTGTGCAGACACACACAACTACCGCATAAATTATGCCACACACTCACTGATGTGTTTGTAGGCATACACAACTACTGCATAAAGTATGCCACACACTCATTGGTGAGTGTGTAGACATACACAACTACTGCATTAATTGTGCCACCCATCATTGATGTGTGTGTAGACACATGCAACTACTGCATAAAAAGGACCACACACAGTCATTGATGTCTGTGCAGACACACGCAACTACTACATAAATGATGCCTCAAACTCATTGATGTGTGTAGGCAAACGCAACTACTTCTTAAATGATGCCACACTCATTAATGTGTGAGTAGACAAATACAACTACTGCATAAATTATGCCACACACTCATTGATGTGCAACTACTGAATAGTGTCACATACTCATTGATGTGTGTGAAGACACACCCAGCTACTGCATAAATGATGCCACACACACATTGGTGTGAGTGCAGCCACTCAAAACCACTGAATAAATGGTACCACACACTCATTGATGTGAATGTAGACACACACATCTAAAGCATAAATGCCACACTCATTGATGTGATGCCACACACTGGAGAAAGGTTCAACTACTGAATAAAAGATGCCACACACTCATTGATGTATGTAGACACATGCAGCGTGTAGACTCATGCAACTACTGCATAAACAGGGCTACATACTCATTGATGTGTGTGCAGACACATGCAGCTACTGCATAATCAGGACCACACCCTCATTGATATGTATGCAGACACTCACAACTACTGCCTAAATTATGCCATACACACATTGATCTATGTGTAGACATACAAAACTACTGCATAAGTGATGTCACACACTCATTGATGTGTTTGTGTAGACATACACAATTACTGCATAAATGATGCCACACACTCATTGATGTGTGTGCAGACATATGCAAAAACTGCTAAAACGGAACTACACACTCACTGATGTGTGTAGACATGCAACTACTGCATAACTGATGCCACACACTCATTGATGTGTGTAGAAACATGCAACTATGCATAAATGATGCCACACACTCACTGATGTGTGTAGACACACACAACTAGTGCATAGATGATGCCACACACTCATTGATGTGTGTGTAGACACACGCAACCACTGCATAAACAGGACCACACACTCATTGATGTCTGTACATACACACGCAACTACTGGATAAATTATGCCACACACTCATTGATCTGCGTTTAGGCATACATAACTACTGCATTACCGATGCCACACACTCATTGATGTTGTGTTTGTGTAGACATACACCACTACTCCATAAATGATGCCACACACTCATTGATGTGTGTAGAAACACGCAACGTCTGCATAAATGATACCAATAAATGATGCCAAACACTCATTGATGTGTGTAGACATACACAACTACTGCATATATGATGCCACACATTCATTTATGAGTGTGCAGTACATGCAACTACTGAAGAAACAGGACCACACATGTATTAATGTGTGTAGACACATGCAACTACTGAATAAAATTATGCCACACACTCATTGATTTGTGTGTAGACATCCACAACTACAAATTAAATGGTGCTACACACTCATTGATGTGTGTGTAGACATACACAACTACTGAATAAATGGTGCCACTCGAATTTATTTGTGTGTAGATACACAATTACTGCATACATGGTGCTGCATACTCATTGATGTGTGTGTAGGCACATGCAAATACTACAGATATGATGCCACACAATCACTGATGGATGTGCAGACACATGCAACTACTGCATAAATGATGCCACACACTCACTGACCTGTGTAGATACACACAACTAGTGCATAAACGGTGCCACACACTGATTGATGTGTGTAGACATACACTACTACTACATAAATGATGCCACACACTCATGAGTGTGTGTGTGTGTGTGTGTAGACATACCCAACTGCTGCATAAATTATGCCACACACTAATTGATGTGTGTGTAGACACGTGCAACTACCTCATAAATGACGCCACACACTCATTGGTGTGAGTGCAGACACTCACAACTACTGATTAAATGGTGCCACACATTCATTTATGTGGGTGTAGACACACACAACTATTCAATAAATGGCAAACACTCATTTATGTGTGTGTGTAAACACACACAACTACAGCGTAAATTGCACACTCATTGATGTGATGCCACACACTACAGAAACTTGCAACTACTGAATAAATGCTGGCACACACTCATTGATGTAAAGACACACGCAGCTACTTAATAAATGATAACACACCCATTGATGTGTGGGTGCACAGCATAAATGTGACACACTCATTGATGTGTGTAGACTCACGCCACTACTGCATAAACAGGACCACACACTCATTGATGTGTGTGCAGACACACACAACTACTGTATAAATTATGGCGCACACTCATTGATGTGTGCGTAGGCATGCACAACTACTGCATAAATGATGCCACACATTCATTGATGTGTGTGCAGACACACACAACTACTGTATAAATGATGGCACACACTCATTGATGTGTGCATAGGCATGCACAACTACTGCATACATGATGCCACACACTCATTGATGTGTGTGCAGACACATGCAACTACCTCATAAATTATGCCACACACTCATTGAGGTGTGTGTAGACATACACAACTGTTACATAAATGATGCCACACTCACTGGTGTGTCTGTAGACATACACAACTTCTGCATAAACAGGACTACACAGTCATTGATGTGTGTAGACACACAAAACTACTGCATAAATAATGCACACTCATTGATGTGCATGCAGACAGATGCAACTACTGCATAAACAGGACCACACACTAATTGATCTGTGTAGACACACGCAACTACTGCATAAATGATGCCACACACATATTGATGTGTGTAGACACACACAACTACTGCATAAATTATGCCACACACTCATTAATGTGTGCAGGCACATGCAACTACTGCATAAATGATGCCACACACTCATTAATGTGTGCAGAAACAAGCAACTACTGCATAAATGATACCACACACTCATTGATGTGTGTGCAGACACCACTACTGCAGAAATTATGCCACACATGGATTTATGTGTGCATACATCCGCATCTAAATCATAACTGATACACAAACTTGCTGCTGTGTGCAGGCGTCGGTGTGTGAAAGGCTACAGCTAGACAACCAGAAGGGAGGTAGATGAATGGGGGGTGTTTGTTTTGTATGGAGTGGGGGGTGTTTGCACAGATGGTGGATATGTACGGGTGGTGGATAGGTGCATGAGTCTGAAGGAATTTATGTATTTATTTATTTAAATAGTTTTATATAGCACTGGCTAGACCAGAGGGTATCAGAGCGCTTTACATAAGGGTCCACATAGTTGCAAACTTACAACAGTTACATATTACCAATGATACCAGTAAAAACATTCAAGGAGCGTAGAAGAAAAGGAAAATGGAGTGAGAAGGGGAAGGGGGAAGGGGAAGAAGGGGGTAGGGTAAAGATATATCAGAGATACAAATGGAAGGTCTGCCCAAGGTCCGGCTGGGTAGGTGACGGCTGAGGGGGAATCCGCAGCCCATCTCCTCTTCAGCTATCAGGTAGCTCCACCGGGCATCGGTCAAATAGCTAGGTCTCAACAGAAAAACATTAAAGGGATAGAAGGCAGGAAGAAGGGAGCATGGAGCATGGAGGTGAAAGGGGGTAGGGTGAGGGGGTAGGAGGGAGATACAACCGAGAGACGAAAGAACGTCTGCCCAATGTCCGGCTGGGTAGGTGATGGCCGAGGGGGGATCCACAGCCCGTCTCCTCTTCAGCTAACAGGTAGCTCCACCTGGCATCGGTCAAATGCAGGTCTCTACTGTCGAGGTAAAGTTCAAAGAGTACCTGTATTAGGGGAGAGCAGGCTCAAGGTCAGGTGAGGGAAGTGGTTAAGATCAGGTTGATGACCCGTTCTATTGTCCAGGAGTGGTGGCGCATCGTGGAGAGACCAACTGAAGCGGCCATCTTGAGGTCAGGCAGGGGGGGTGTGCCATGTCCAGATCTATCATTGAGCAACATTGTGGTGATAAATAATGCAGAAAGAATCCCCATAAATGCAATTCGCAAATAAAGACTCCGGGAACAATAAAGAGCTTCTGTTTCCATAATGTACAGTGCTTCTGGGCATTTCTTTCCTCTAACACCTCTTGCTTGCTGTGTTTATTATATTGGATAAGGAGACAAGTGATTCCTCAATGGGTTGTGCAGTACAGCGACTGTAAGAGCCCAGAGGGACACTCAGCATATGTTAAGGCTGGGACCGGGACAAAGCCATATTGATTCAGCCTCAGATAACAATTGCACAACTCCGGACCAGACCGGTCCCCACCTAGCTGCCATTCTAGGGTCAGGCACCACCCACGAGGAGATCACAGTGGAGATGAAAACAGCTTTGCAATGAAGCGCTCCTCCTAACCAACTTGCCAGCATCCCTGCAACTGACAAAAAGCCCGTAGGTGGTAATAAGTAGCTATCAACACTATCATTCCAGCGTTGACTCCGGCACTTGGCAACCTGAGTTGCACTTATGTCACAGACAGTCACTGAGGGAGAGTATGGTACCACCAGTCCACATGCCCCGCAATGCTCCCAGTCAATTTTTAGCAATTTGACCAGACTCCACGTCCAGGAGATCAGCTCCGCTACTAATCTCGGGGTTAGCACCGCAATAATAATGCTCCACAGCCATCTGCTAGAACGGTCTGTTTGCTAATCAGCCCACCCCGCCACATGAGCCAGGAGCGCTGATCCGTCACAGCCCATACACTCCCAGCGCGGACAGACACGCACCTCACTTGTTACAGCGCCTGGGGACAGCACCTCCACACAGTTCACCACGAGAATAACTCCGTCATCCGATGCCAGGTGAAGCTCCAACCGCAACCCCTCACCGCAGAACTCCGATAGCAGGCGCCCTCTGGGGGTGCGGGGAGCCGCTCTCACACCAGCTCACACTCAGGATACCTCTGTTTAGGGGGCAGCGCTGCCTCAATCACAGAGCGCGCTCCGACTTCCTCCGCCTCAGGGTAAGTTGCGGCTCAGCCCAGCCGCCATTTTGCATGCCAGTGAGGCCGGAGAGCTGCGTTGCCGGCTTGTCAGTTATGGGACCCAGCACTGCCACATACCGGACAATTCCCGAGGGGTTCCGCTGCAATGCGATGTCACTTGTGGGGCATAATCTTCGGCGGATCCACAGAATTTTTACTGGATCATTAGACCGGCCAGGAGAGCCTCACTTTCCTGCGGCTCCTGGGGAAGCACCTCCACACAGTTCGCCACGAGAATAACTCCGTCAAAGTAAGAGATGACGGTGTGATTTAGAAAGGATAGGTTTCGATGCAATGGATGAATGCATCAGAGGAGTGAGTGAAAGACAGAAGCACTAAGGGGCAGATCTACAAGAAAGTTCTGCAGCGCGGCACCGTAAGCCCTTTGGCTGCACCAAGCTGTAGCACTTTCAGAGCACAGGAATGCGACATATATACAATGATATGTCACATTCCTGTGCTCTCCCCAGCGCTGGCACAGAAACTAATGCCATGCACCGGCGCAGGCACCCTTGCACTATGGTGCAAGGATGCCTGCGCGATGGGGAGATTGCTTTTGTGAAGGAAGGGGCCCATTTCTGCACAAAAGCAATCACTGCAGGAATTTTCCTCTTTCAATGCGTGCTGTAGAATGCAGCACACATTGAAAGAGGAAAAAACCAGGAGAAATTAAAACATTTCTCCTCGTTTCGCTTGGCTACGCCACCCCTATGGTGGCGCAGCAAACTGACGCATTTCCAGGTTCACGATTTCTCGTAAATCTGGAAATACATCAGTGGACATGGGTGTTGCGTGCACAGCAACACCCATGTCCCGCCCCTAACACGCAAAGTGTTGCGTGAAGAGGGGCGATATTTACAAGCACAGGTTAAGTCACACAGGGTGACTTTACCTGTGCTTGTAAAGATCCCTTAGCAGGCTGCGCCACCGGTGTGTCACGCAACGTGATGCACCGGCGGCGCATGGGGCTTGTAAATCTGACCCTCAGTCTCTGGCACACACAAAGGCAGGTCCCAAGTGACCTCATAAGGAATATGTCATGGTATAGAACTGGAGGACGGACCACAGCCCTATATGTTGCTTCTAAGGTTGAGAGTGAGTATATACCGAATACCCTAAGAGGTGCGTGTGAGAGAAAGGGTCTGTGTATGAGTACGAGAAAGTCCATGGCAGTCCTTGTCTGCTATCACTGAGAGTACCCCCTTCCTTCACTCCTGCGAGTGGTCGGCTAGCTTCGCACTATGGAGGGTACACGAGGTGACTCCTGGGCAGCTGCAGCACCGTTGTGAGGCAATGCACATCTCTAGGCCCCCCTGAGACACAAAGCCATACCTGCCAATGAGTAGAACAATCTCACAGTGTGAGGAGGGGGCAGAGTCGCCAAGGGGCGGGCCTCATGCCTAGAAGTGCCTAGGAGGCCCTTTTGAACCCCACCCCGCCCACAAGTCCCTCTTCTCCCTCCCAAAAAAGCTCACTGAGACTGGGGCCGATGTCTGGGGTGTTTGCACACCCCTTAATGGACGTTGGCAGTTCAGAGCCTCTCAAACACAAGCTGGAAAACCACTATTTACAGTGGTTTTCAACTCATTTTCCCTACCACAGTGTGATATCGGCTCCTCACTGGGTGATCGTGTAATGGGAGCCGATATCGTGTGTCACACTATGGCACTGTGTGAGTTGGCGGGTATGCAAAGCGATTAAGGGCCTGTCTGTAGCACGTTCACGTGCACACACAAACACACAACACACGCTGTGCCCAGGGGTTCTCTGCTGGCTGCCGTACACCGTTGAGAGGGCCCTGCTGCTGTACACCATGGAGAGGGCCAGGCTGACGTTCACCGTGGAGAGGGCCAGGCTGACAAACACCACTGAGATAGCCAGGCTGCTGTACACCGCTGTGAGAGCCAGGCTGTATTACACCCTGGAGAGGGCCAGGCTGCCGTACACCCGAGAGAGGGCCAGGCTGTATTACACCGCGGAGAGGGCCAGGCTGCCGTACACCCTGGAGAGGGCCAGGCTGTATTACACAGTGGAGAGGGCCAGGCTGCAGTACACCGTGGAGAGGGCCAATCTGCCATACACCTTGAGGAGGTCCAGGCTGCCGTACACCGCTAGAGAGGGCCAGGCTGCCATACACCTTGAGGAGGGCCAGGCTGCCATACACCTCTAGAGAGGGCCAAGCTGCCGTAAACCCTGGAGAGGGCCAGGCTGCCATACACCGTGAGGAGAGCCAGGCTGCTGTGCAGCCTGGAGAGGGCCAGGCTGCAGTACACTTTGGAGAGGGCCAGGCGCCGTACACCGTGGAGAGGGCCAGACTGCTGTACACCCTTGGAGAGGGCCAGGCTGCCGTACACCTTGGAGAGGGCCAGGCTGCCGTACACCTTGGAGAGGACCAGGCTGCCATAAACTGTGGCGAGGGCCAGGCTGCCGTGCACTGTGAGGAGGGCTAGGCTGCCGTACATCCTGGAGAGGGCCAGGCTGCCGTACACCGCTAGAGAGGGCCAGGCTGCCGGACACCGTGGAGGGGGCCAGGCTGCCGTACAGCTCTAGAGAGGGTCAGGATGCTGTACATCACAGAGAGGGCCAGGCTGCCGTACACAGCTAGAGAGGGCCAGGCTGCCGTACACCGTGGAGAGGGCAAGGCTGCCGTACACCACTGGAGAGGGCGAGGCTGCCGTAAACCACAGTGAGAGCCAGGCTGACGTACACCGTTAGAGAGGGCCAGGCTGCCGTACACCGCGGAGAGGGCCAGGCTGTCGTACTCCACGGAGAAGGCCAGGTTGCCGAACACTGTGGAGAGGGTCAGGCTGCAGTGCACTGTGGAGAGGGCCAGGGTATCGCACACTGCGGAGAGGGCCAGGTTGCCATACACCTTGAGGAGGACCAGGCTGCCGTACACCGCTCGAGAGGGCCAGGCTGCCGTACACCCTGGAGAGGACCAGGCTGCAGTACACCCTGGAGAGGACCAGGCTGCCGTACACCCTAGAGAGGGCCAGGCTGCCGTACACCACAGAGTGGGCCAGGCTGACGTCCACTAGGGAGAGGGCCAGGCTGCAGTACACCGGGTGAGAGCCAGGCTGAAGTACACTGCTAGAGAGGGCTAGGCTGCAGTACACCGCGGAGAAGGCCAGGCTGCCGTACAGCACTAGAAAGGGCCAGGCTGCCGTACACTGTGGAGAGGGCCCGGCTTCCATGCTTCACTGGAGAGGACCAGGCTGCAGTACACTGTGGAGAGGGCCAGGCTGCTGTACACCGCGGTGAGTACCAGGCTGACGTACACCGCGAGAGGGCCAGGTTGCCATACACCGTGGAGAGGGCCAGGCTGCAGAACACCTTGGAGAGGGCCAGGGTATTGTACATTGTGGGGAGAGCCAGGCTGCCGTACATCATGATGAGGGCCAAGCTGATGTACACCGCTAGAGAGGGCCAGGCTCCGTGCACCCTGGAGTGGGCCAGGCTGCTGTACACCCTGGATAGGGCCGGGCTGCCATACACCACACAGAGGGCCAGGCTGACGTACACCACAGAGAGAGCCAGGCTGCCATACACCACAGTGAGAGCCAGGCTGACGTACACCGCTATACAGGGCAAGGGTGCCGTACAACGCGGAGAGGGCCAAGCTGCCATACACCGCGGACAGGGCCAGGTTGGTGTACACCACAGAGAGGGCCAGGCTGCCATACACCGTGGAGAGGGCCAGGCTGCCATACACCGCGGTGAGAGCCAGGCTGAGGTACACCGCTAGAGAAGGCCAGGGGTTCTCTGCTGGCTGCCGTACACCACTGAGAGGGCAAGGCTGCCTTACACCGCGGAGAGAGCCAGGTTGCTGTACACCCTGGAGAGGGCCAGGCTGGCGTACACCCTGCAGAGGGCCAGGCTGGTGTACACACTGGAGAGGGCCAGGCTGGCGTACACTGTGGAGAGGGCCAGGATGACGTACACCGCGGGGAGAGCCAGGCTGGGGTACACCGCTAGAGAGGGCCAGGCTGCAGTACACCCTGGAGAGGACCAGGCTGCATTACACCCTGGAGAGGGGTAGGCTGCCATACACCGTGGAGAGGGTCAAGCTGCAGTACACCACGGAGAGGGCCAGGCTGCCGTACACCGTGGAGAGGGCCAGGCTGGCGTACACCACTGAGATGGCCAGGCTGCTGTACACCACGTGAGAGCCAGGCTGTATTACACCCTGGAGAGGGCCAGACTGCCGTACACCCTGGAGAGGGCCAAGCTGTATTACACTGCGGAGAGGGCCAGGCTGCCGTACACCCTGGAGAGGGCCAGGCTGTATTACACCCTGGAGAGGGCCAGGCTGCCATACATCCTGGAGAGGGCCAAGCTGCCATACACCTTGAGGAGGGCCAAGCTGCCGTACACCGCTAGAGAGGGCCAGGTTGCCGTACACCCTGGAGAGGGCCAGGCTGCCATACACCTTGAGGAGGGCCAGGCTGCTGTGCATCCTGGAGAGGTCCAGGATGCAGTACACCCTGGAGAGGACCAGGCTGCTGTGCACCCTGGAGAGGGCCAGGCTGCAGTACACCGTGGAGAGGGCCAAGCTGCAGTACACCGTAGTGTCGTGTATTTCTATAGGTTCTGAATCAGTCCCCCTATTCCTGACCCTATTCTGGTTAAACTAACTATCAAGTTAACTAACAGTCAGCCCATGAGGCAAGAAAACCCCCATGATGCAGATACCGTTATCTGACGCAGTCACACTACGGCACAGGAACGTGTTATCTGATTAGGTCATAACGCTTGAGATCTAATTAGACAAGCGACATTCCTCCAGCCCCTGATAAGGCATACGACGTTCTCATAACAAATCAAACCTATGACAACCTGGATAATCCGTGCGGCCATTGTTTTGATTTCACAGAGAACTTTAGTAAAGAATGTGCTAACGAGCAAGTCGTATGACATCTTTATTGACGTACCTATGTCCATCCTTACGTCAATCCCGGCACCTTTAAGGTATAAATATTGCCGACCTTGCCCTATGCAAAGACACGCGTGGTGACAAGACGGAGCAGCCATACTTGCCGAAGCCGAGAGCAGAAGCAGACCCCGCAGGCAGCAGCCCCGCCTTCCTGACGCGCTGAGAGACGCGCTGCTATCTCAAGCCGAGAGACCCAGCACCGGCGCTTCCGGGTAGCCCTCGCAGGCAGCCTGGAATATCGAGAGCAGAGAAAGAGATACCATTCCTCATCCATCCTAAACTTCCAGGTACAGAACTGAATAACCCCTCCTAGAGAATTCTTTAGTTATTCACTTGGCAAAAACAAACTTAACTTAAACTGTAACTTTCTATTCCCGCCCACGCATTAGACTTAGGTCAGGTACACGGGGTAGGCGTATTTAGAAACACCAGTTGAGTACGTTTAGTCAAATGTATATGTGTATGTAAATATATTTTAATCATTTTAAACATCATATGGCTCAGAAACCATATCAATGTTTTTACAGTATTATTTTATACTATTGCTTCTAATGTATGCACTTTACTTAACAATAAGTATTGCAATAATATCGATCCATTTCTCTTGTACGAGAAAAGAGACTGATCAATAAATAACATCTTTTATTGAACACGCCCGTCTCTTCCTTTTCTCTACAATCTGATGAGACTAAGAATGCACATACTGACTGAGTAAAATAATTGCCTTGTGCTCACACGACTCTTGAGATTGACTCTTGATTAGGGGAGAGCAAAGTTGTCATGTTCTATGGTTGTCAGAAACTAAATCCCTTCTTGTCTAATCAGGGGAGTTAATTCCTTCCTTGAACATTCGAGAAAGTTTCTAGCGAACTCTGAGCTTAGCTGGCAAACCCAAAAATTAAGTCTAGTATCGACAGTAGTAGACCTAGTTAACGTCTGGCCTAGGCCTTTACTGCTGTAGGTACTATTCCAATGCGCAGAGCCTATTGGGAAAATAGGAGCTACACTACATGGCGCCCAACGCGTTTGGAAAGGGCGATAAAACTAACGTAAGACATTTAGAGTAACTCAGTCGTGCTTTCTCACTCAGACCCCTTTTCCCAAATACTCCAAAGACGTCTGGAGTGGGTGAAAGGTTATAATATCCTCCAAAACCTCGCAGGAGGGAACTCCTATGTATGGTTCTTGGTCTAGTCAACGTTGAAGGATAAAACAGTTCCAAAATATTGTGCATCTAATCTCTGTTTCCATAAAGAAACCTGATCTGCAAATAAACATAATACCATCCTGTCAGCAAAATGGACAGCGATGAAGAACGAGAGGTTACTAGATTAGCTACTGAAATAGCAGATGCTGATGCTACCATGCAAGCAGCAGACGCGGATATAATACTCATTCCGGTCGCCAAAAGGAGATCTATAACCTTAAAACTTATAGAAAATGGACTGACACCTAGAGGTGGCACAGTCATATTCGTAATCGAGGCACACGAATATCGGCAGACAGAGGTATACTATACATGGATACATTTTCCAGCAGCTAATACTATAACAAAGTACTTCCACTATTACAAAGTAGAGGAACCTCCTAATGAGTACACTCCTTTCGAGGAAGTGGAAGTACCACTCAAATTCCAAGAGCATTTGCTCTTATTTGATGGCGCCCTAAAACATAATAATCACATTACAAGGCTCGGTCCTTTAGGAAGACCAGGAGCAACGTGGCCGGTCCTAGCCGGATACACACCATATCCAGACATCGAAAGAATGCCTGCAGCAGAGCTGTTAATACAGCTAAAACAACTACTAAAAATTCACAGACAATTAGTTCAGTATGTAATGCGGACTTCAACAATTCAGCCAGCGATTAAACTTCCACAGCTGACCCCTCACCAGGGGAACACAAATAAAATTACACCACAGAACATCCAATCCTGCCTAGGTAAAGTTCCAGCTAAACGGGAACAGATACCATTCTGGTTGGCACAGAAAATTACCCAAATAGAGGCGGTGTTTCCTGACACCACCCCATTAGAAAAACACAGAATTCTGACTATATGTCTCCCAATGGGAATCGCACCACACATTGAGGACTGTGACACTTGGGGTACAGTCTTTGCTTCCATCTACACAAAAACGCACGGTGTTCCATCCATTTCGGTAATACCAGATGTGCTAAAAAAATTCAAGATGAATACGGTCCAGAACCTGCTTTAACTCTTGGTATGAAATTACTAAAAGACTTCAAGCAGGTCTCGGCTATATTACTAGCCAACATAAAGGGTGAAGCAGCAAACGTGGCGATCCGCCAGAGGTTAAAAGAGACAGATATAGCAGACCAACCAGCTGAAATTGCCAGAATCATAGAAAAATCCTATGAAGAACTAGGCAGAGATAGTCTAGGTGGAATACCAGTAAAACCGCAACTGACTACAAGTCCAGAAAAAATATTTTTTAATAATAATAATTCACCAAAAAAGAACTGGGATGGAAACAAACAATCCAATCCTAAAGAAAAGAAATTCCAGTCCAGAGGAAGGTCTCCTAGGCGAAGAGAGAAATCTCCAAACCCGAGACAAAGGTCACCTCAGAGTGAACCCTCTGGGAATAGATATAACCTTAGAAATAGGGATAATATTAAAAAACCTGATAGATATCAAGACATTGATACACGTCCCTCTCAATCTTTTCAGACTTCCTCGCAGAAATCGGAAAGAAGAGGACGATCAGAAGAGCACGCCAAGTCCAAAGACAAGGAACCTGCTCAACTGAAAAAGAAATCACAATTTCAAAAAAAGAAGGTAGCCAGTATCAAGGTAGTTAACAATGCCGAGAATACTGAGGACACAACTGAAAAACGGAGAATGGGCTCAGACAATGCTAGACAGCGCAGCAGAGGTGAGCATAGCTCGCAAAGTCCTGATGGATCATCTGGAGACAGTGGACACGAATGAATATCTTCAAGTGGAAACTGCAGATACCAGAGTTAGCAAGCCCCACAAAATATACGAGATAACATTACGTATAGAGGGAGATAAGACTAGGAAAATAAGGGGACTATTTTGGGATAACCTCTCAAAGGGTTATGACATACTTCTAGCTGAAAAAGACTGGCCACCAGAGTTTGTCAGGGAGTGCCCTCATGGCGAAGAAGTAATTATGCCTGCCTTCTCGAATCAAATACCGATTCATAAAAAATATACACTTGCTAGAAAGTGGGCAGTGGCCTTAGCACCTGCTTTATATAAAAATCATGTAGGATGGGATGAGGATTCTCCTCCTCACAAAATCCAGTTAAAATCACAACCTACTGCACAAAGGCAGTACCCAATTAAGCAAGAAGCTAAAAAACAAGTAAATGAAATACTAGATCAGCTAGAATACCAGGGGGTGATTGAAACTTGCACCTCACAAATGAACAATCCTTTGTTTCCGGTCTCCAAACCAGACAATTCGTACCGTCTAGTTTTGGATTACCGACACCTTAACACATGTTGCAAAACTTTTGCAGTGCAAAACTCACACAGTGCTGCACTAATGAATAACATAGTGCGCAAAAAATACAAAACAACCTTGGACATCTCCAACGGATTCTTTTGTCAAAACATAGCACCAGAGAGCAGATATTTAACTGCATTCTCAGTAAAATGGCACTCAAAAACAATTCTGTCGGTTAGCCCAGGGGTACAAGAACAGCCCGGGGGTATTCTCAGCAAGAGTAACAGAATTACTACAACTATATGATGATGAAGCATTATCTTATGTCGATGACATTTACTTAACAGATGATGACTTGGAGACTCACTTGAAAAGAGTGAACACCATAATACTTGGTTTCGCTGCAGAGGGTTACAAATTCAACTTCAAAAAGTCCAGAATTGCCCATCTGACGGTCCTATTCTTAGGATATGAGTTATCAAGTGAAGGCAAAAGCCTGGCAGACAATTTCCTAGAGAAATGTGCCGTAATCCAAGCTCCTAAAACACTAAAAAACCTACAGTCAATTCTAGGCTTCCTAAATTTCGGAAGAACATATATTGCAAATTACGCAGAAAGGGTCAAACCCCTTTATGATCTAATTAAACCAGACTTTAAAAGATCCAGTTGGACTCAAGCACACACAGAAATTTTGAGATCCTTACAAACAGACATGCTAATTAAAACAAAATTAGAAACCCGTGATAATACACGCAACCTTGTGATCCGAGTCATCCCAGGGAGATGCGGATTCACATACCTAACCTCTAATGAGGGAGATAAGGTACCAATTGCATTCAAATCGCACTTGTACACTAAGGCTGAAATGAAATTTAGCCCAACGGAAAAAATTCTTACAGCAACACAGACAGCTATAGCAAAAGAACGAGCCCTGGCACAAGGTAAACGAATAATAATCGTGACACCAATACCAGCCTTAGAGGCGGTAACAAAGGCAAGCATTCCAAATGCGAAAGCACTCCATCCGAGATGGATACAATGGGCTAACTCTCTTGCTGCAACAGACGTGGTGTACGAATTTGATCCTTACTTAAAAACACAAGAATTTCTACAATATGAATTCGAATGTCCTCTGCCAACCGAAATTCTGCCTCTAGACCAATACGGCTGTATAATATATACAGACGGATCAGCACAACCCGCAGTAGGGGGTAAACAAGCTTACAGTGCTGCGTGCGCGATTGTTAAAGGTCGTTGGCACGAAGGGAAATTTAAACCAACCCTAACTAAGACCCAATCTCTAGGAGATTGCACAGCTCAGCGAGCTGAATTACTAGCATTCAAGATGGCGCTTGAAAATACCGATCGAGAATTCCCTACACTCATAGTGTGCGATTCGTATTATTGCGTTCAATCTTATAATGAATACTTGCAGATCTGGCTTCAAAATGGTTTCAAGGATGCGAAAGGAGGCACAATCAAGCATAAAATGCTATGGGAACAAGTAGCTCTTTTACAAAAAGAACTACCAAAGACTCACGTGATACATACACTGAGTCATCAACGTGATGGCGTTCACGTTGCAGGGAATTCATTGGCTGATGAGGCCGCGAAGGCAGCTGTGCAAACGGCTTCCGTAGCTGCCATCACCCGGTCAAAAACAAAAATAGACAGCGAAATATTACAAGCTGTCAGCGCTTCTGAAAAGGATTCGATAGAACCACTCCCTAAAGGCTTTCCATTAAAGTACTCATACATAACAGATGAAAACAATGTTCCTTTTGCTCAAATCCCTGGAGTGGGGGATAGGGCAATTCCAAACATGGAACACAGATTAGGACTAATAATAGCGGCACACGAAGGGCTTGCTTCTACCCATGCTGGCGTCTCAGCCACAGTATCATTATTAAAACAGAGATACTGGTGGCCGCAAATGAGAAGACAAACAAGGAACTATGTTCTAGCATGTGAAATATGTCAAAAAATGAAAGTATCAACTGTGAGACGTCCAGCACAGACGCCCCTTCTAATCTCGGATAAACCATTAGCCTGTGTTTATCTAGACCACTGCGGTCCCTTACAAAGGGACAGTAACTATAAATATATCTTGGTCGCAGTGGACTCATGCACGAGATTCATATGGATGTGGCCCCAGCGAACGGCTGACGCCAGAACTGTTATAAAAGATTTGCGGGTCTTTATCGGCACATACGCAATTGGCATTCTGCATTCGGACAATGGTCCTGCTTTTAGCTCTCGGGCTTATAAGGAGGCCATGGTCAGCATGGGCGTGCAATTGCGGTACTCTTGTCCATTTCACCCTGAGGGGAACGGAATTGTTGAAAGAAAAAACCGTGACATAAAGCAATCTATAACGGCAAAGGTATTAGGTTCGGGAGCTGGGTGGGTCAAACATCTAATAAGTGTCCAACGTAGTCTAAATAACTTGCCAAGAAATTCTCTGAAGGGATTCAGTCCGTACGAATTATTATTCGGAACTAGGATGTTGATCTCTGACCTTGATAGTCAGACTTCAGTGGTAACAGAAAAAAGCTTTGATGTCAAAGACCGTTTGGCTATTTTGCAGGACTTAAACAAAACAAGAAAAGACCTGAGCAACATACAGTTGAAACAACAGCCAACGACCACTGAAGATTCACCACCTGTCCCAGCAAGACCTGTCTGGATTCCAAAAGTCGGGGATCTAGTCAGGGAGAAGATCGCGGTAAAGAAGGAATTTGGGCCTTCTTACTGAAAAGCAGTTCCTGTATTGTCTGTCAACGGGACAAGATCAGTTGTACTACCGCCACTTGCTGGAAAAAAGGAGAACCGAGTTGTATCCATCGACCTGGTAAAACCACAACATGTGGCCGATAACCAACGGTAGGCCAAGTGGACTCCCAATAAGTAGCAGAACACCAAGGTTTGCTACCAGTACAGAGGTCCTATCAAAGAGGCTCATCACATTCGAAACGCCAACAGAAGAACAACAAGGACTATGCAACAATGCAATAGAACTAAGACCTCTGAAAACCCAAATAAAGACATTTAGCAGAGACACACCAATCTATACAGAAGTACCAAGTGAAAATGCAAGAAACAAAAATCCTGAACCAATTGGAACAATTGATAGAACTGCATCTGGTTACTTCATCAACTTCGATGATTCCTCTGACGGCTTCAGTGAACAAAAGACACAGCCATCACCAAAATCCTTTAAAGACAAAGCAAAGGAACTTTTGAAACAACTAAAAGAAACATATCTGATTTCTCCATGGATTGAATTTTGGGTGGGTTTTGGTGCATTTATCCTCATACTTTGGCTCATCATGGTATTTACCTTGGGACGCTTCATTGAGGGAAAATATGCTAAAATGGACACAGCAAGTCAGAACATCAACTTGGTCCTCAAACCACACACATCTTCACACGTCGAGAAACGAGAACTTTCTTCAGAACTTTCTTCAGCCAATTTTACAGCAATTCCAATACCTGGTGGGGTAGCCTGGGACAACACTGACTATGAAATTTATGGTCCGGTCGAGATCCTGAAATATCCACACCAAATCAAGATCTCCTTGAGTGACTTTGCAAAACCAAACTCATTTGCTGATGATTGGGACTTTGAAAGTATTAACAATATGATGTCTGACTTAGTAATGTCTGCTAAATTTACAAAACATGATTATTTGCAGGGTTCTACAAATTATGACAGCATGTACTGCTATAACCATTATGGTAACCATTTCTTGCATAAATCTGCACAACCTAGAAATGTTTTAAATTTTAATCAATGGGAACATTGTGCTACACCTCCAAAAGGGAGCTCAAGAACCGTGTATGGCAAATATTCATATTTTTCAGGTTTTAACACAAGTAATGCGGAAACATTTTATTTTAAATTGTCAAACAAGACAGGGACCAAAACCATGATAACCAACACAAAATTGATTTATTCTGACTTATTCTTTGAACAAATGAATACTTTTGGATTTAATTATTGGGACAAAAATGTTGATTTGAAAAGTGTTTGGGGTACAAAAGAATGGCAAGTACAGGGTATAGAAGCTTTGTTTAGAGCCTGCATGATCCCAGAACAAATGATATTTTTAAATGACACTGTTCAACAAACCACCTGTCTTGGCTTAGCCAAAATCAAAGATTTAAATAACCTGTCTATTCCAAAGCCAACAATGTTTAGCAATAACTCTGATACAGATGAAGAAATAGACATAAACCATATACTTAACCAAAACAGAACACATCCTGATTGGAAACAATGGTTGATCTGGCCCACAGATACAAATAACTGTCAAGATAGATTCCTGAATAAAACACAGGGTTTCAAAATGACCAGGCCAGACCCTAGATATCCCCAAAGACATCACCCAGGGATAATAACAACCTACAGTGTGGGCAAATTATGCCTTCAATGGCTACAAACTTCCACACTGCCTGAAATTAAGCAACACCTAACTTTACTTACTGATGGTGCTGACTTGCGTGATTTCATAATGGGACCACGCAAACAGCGTCAAAAGCGTTTCATAGCAGCCTCTGTATATGCAGCATACAATGAGGCCTGGAAGGTTACTCAAATTGAGACAGCAGAAAGAATACGGGAAATTGACCGTATTAATTTGGAAAAATCACTTTCTGTAGTGGACAATGGGTTAATGACTCTGTCCTCCAGAATTTTTTCATTGGACAGCATTGTGTCTTCAGCAATCGATATATTATCGCAAGACTTACTGTTATTACAACATGGTCAGTCACAATTGCGTTCTATTGTACAGCTTGGCTGGACGTTACAAAATCTGCGTTCAGGCTACGTGCCTTGGCGTTTAATCAACACAACGTCACTATTCCAAATCTTTAACCTTACTGATAGACAAATCGGTATGGCGCAGAAGGGTGCTGATTATACAATCTTGAGCATTGAAAAACTAGAAAGATTACCAATGACAATGTCAGAACGACCTGTCAGTGAATGGATAATCCACGGAATCATAAATATTCCAAACTCAACCTTCAGGTTTCAATACTGCCAAAAATATATACAGGCTGGCATGTACGAGAAATTGGGAAAGGGGTACCTTAAAACAACATGGAACCTGCCCTATTCACATGCATGTGTCAGTAATAAAGGACAGAAAGTGTTTCTTAGTGGCAACAATTGTGCTATGTCACTAAGCGGCACGCTTCTATGTAACGGTATTAGTTTGCACGGAGCCTGTGAAGGGAATTCATACAACCTTTCATGTCACCAGCAAGGCGCACCTGCAACTGAAATAGAACCATTCTTTCAAAGACTCTATAATGGGAGTTACATTCTTATTGTAGACCACAGATGTTGCAGTCTTATGCCCGGGACTCCTTATCTAGTAACTACAACAGCGAAGGTCAAGTGCTGTGGACGTTCTTTGTTCCCCAGCTCCTTTCCAGACAGGGAGGCGAGGGCATGGCCCAGTTTGAAAATTACTTCTATTCGAATAGACACTTTAAGCAGAATGAAAACAGTGCTTCTTCAGATGCCTACAAGGCTCACGTCATCAAAAGAAACGTATGATCTACAAGTCGCAAGGACGACTGCAGAGATACATACATTATTATCAACCAATTCCCCCGTACATTTCGCGGAAATCCTGAGCGAAATCTTAAATATTTCTGATACCACTGGGGTCTCAAAGGTATTTAAGACAGTATTTTCGATGGCATTAACACCATTCAAAGCCATACTGGGTATTTTTCCAGATTTCGTCCATTCGATTTTTGGCGGACTTCCCCTGATCCTGGGACTAATTGCAGGAATCCTATTCCTAGTCCTTATTTTTCGTTATGGCAACCCATGTCACAGACCAAACTCTGACGACAATGGAAGAAACGATCCTAGCCATTGGATACCGGGACCGGATATCAAAAATCCTGGGACTCTCCCGGCTTAGAGACCTGAACATGACTTGGTTTCTATCATTTCGACCAATGTGGCAAAGGTGTGTTTTACCTGTACTAAGGTGTCTGCTATGCGGAGAAGAATGCGTGTTAGACACCTGTCTGACGCTACAATCGGATGCGCCGGTGGATGCAGATACACTGTTGGTTCCTACCAAGGTTCACGCACTGTGCTGCCCTCAAAGGCTGCCAATTCTGATGACGGCATTCCTGGAATCTTCACCACTGCGATTGAAGAGTAGTGAAGTTCAAGATGAAAGCAGCATCGAACAGGTACGACCTTCTGTCAGCAATGCAAATCAGAATGTCAATGGAGACAATCATGCGCACGAATGCATGGTTACCCCTATTTCCGACTTAGAGGAACTTTCCCATGAAGCTGTTGACAGTTTTTTCGAAAGCCTGAATGATATGATGTTCTCTCCGGAACAGAAATAGAGACTTTTGAGTAAACTCGCACACGGCGTTCCCTGAATTCGGCCTTCAACTTTAACAATAAAGTCACATGAACAATTACAATCCAGTTCACGGACAGCAACTTTTTTCAGCAAGCCCCTAAAATATTTTTCTATATATTTTTTCCCGGGACACTGATCTTCTGCTTAAAGTAAGAAACTATTCCTAGAGAACTAAGATTTCTATTTTTTTAGATACTTTATAGACTTTATATAGACTTTAGCTGCCCGCTGGTATGTTCACAATATATTTTATGTGATGAAATGGTTTCGACTTTTTTTCTGTATAGCCATATTAAGAGCCATTTCATGTGTATTTCTCATATACCAACAAGCAATAATGCATAAAATGCGTGTTTACTTTTGCATTTAATTCATAGCTTAAGTGCATACAATATATATGACTGCAATTTTTCAGTATATTTGAAAATTTCGAAATGCATTTATGTATTTTGGGGTGGTAAGGTATACACTATACTCTATAGTATGTTGTACTATGTTATACTATGCATAGATTAGTAGATATGACCATAGTTAGCGTGGAGTGGGTGTCGTGTATTTCTATAGGTTCTGAATCAGTCCCCCTATTCCTGACCCTATTCTGGTTAAACTAACTATCAAGTTAACTAACAGTCAGCCCATGAGGCAAGAAAACCCCCATGATGCAGATACCGTTATCTGACGCAGTCACACTACGGCACAGGAACGTGTTATCTGATTAGGTCATAACGCTTGAGATCTAATTAGACAAGCGACATTCCTCCAGCCCCTGATAAGGCATACGACGTTCTCATAACAAATCAAACCTATGACAACCTGGATAATCCGTGCGGCCATTGTTTTGATTTCACAGAGAACTTTAGTAAAGAATGTGCTAACGAGCAAGTCGTATGACATCTTTATTGACGTACCTATGTCCATCCTTACGTCAATCCCGGCACCTTTAAGGTATAAATATTGCCGACCTTGCCCTATGCAAAGACACGCGTGGTGACAAGACGGAGCAGCCATACTTGCCGAAGCCGAGAGCAGAAGCAGACCCCGCAGGCAGCAGCCCCGCCTTCCTGACGCGCTGAGAGACGCGCTGCTATCTCAAGCCGAGAGACCCAGCACCGGCGCTTCCGGGTAGCCCTCGCAGGCAGCCTGGAATATCGAGAGCAGAGAAAGAGATACCATTCCTCATCCATCCTAAACTTCCAGGTACAGAACTGAATAACCCCTCCTAGAGAATTCTTTAGTTATTCACTTGGCAAAAACAAACTTAACTTAAACTGTAACTTTCTATTCCCGCCCACGCATTAGACTTAGGTCAGGTACACGGGGTAGGCGTATTTAGAAACACCAGTTGAGTACGTTTAGTCAAATGTATATGTGTATGTAAATATATTTTAATCATTTTAAACATCATATGGCTCAGAAACCATATCAATGTTTTTACAGTATTATTTTATACTATTGCTTCTAATGTATGCACTTTACTTAACAATAAGTATTGCAATAATATCGATCCATTTCTCTTGTACGAGAAAAGAGACTGATCAATAAATAACATCTTTTATTGAACACGCCCGTCTCTTCCTTTTCTCTACAATCTGATGAGACTAAGAATGCACGTACTGACTGAGTAAAATAATTGCCTTGTGCTCACACGACTCTTGAGATTGACTCTTGATTAGGGGAGAGCAAAGTTGTCATGTTCTATGGTTGTCAGAAACTAAATCCCTTCTTGTCTAATCAGGGGAGTTAATTCCTTCCTTGAACATTCGAGAAAGTTTCTAGCGAACTCTGAGCTTAGCTGGCAAACCCAAAAATTAAGTCTAGTATCGACAGTAGTAGACCTAGTTAACGTCTGGCCTAGGCCTTTACTGCTGTAGGTACTATTCCAATGCGCAGAGCCTTTTGGGAAAATAGGAGCTACACTACAGTAGAGAGGGCCAGGGTACCGTACACTGCGGAGAGGGCTAGGTTGCCATACACCGCGGAGAGGGCCTGGTTGCCGTACACCGTGGAGAGGGTCAGGCTGCCATACACCGTGGAGAGGGCCAGGATGCCGTACACCGCAGAGAGGGCCAGGCTCCTGTACACCGTGGAGAGGGCCAGGTTCCCGTATGCCGTGGAGAGGGCCAGGCTGCGAACACCGCGGAAAGGGTCAGGTTGCCGTACCCAGTGTAGAGGGCCAGACTGCCGTAAGCCGTGGTGAGGGCCAGGCTGCCATACACCGCGGAGAGGGCCAGGTTGCCGTAAACCACAGAGAGGGCCAGGCTGCCATACACCGTGGAGAGGGCCAGGCTGCAGTACACCGTGGAGAGGGCCAGGCTGCCGTACACTGTGGAGAGGGCCAGACTGCCGTAAGCCGTGGTGAGGGCCAGGCTGCCATACACCACGGAGAGGGCCAGGTTGCCGTAAACCACAGAGAGGGCCAGGCTGCCGTACACCGTGGAGAGGGCCAGGCTGCAGTACACCATGGAGAGGGCCAGGCTGACGTACACTGTGGAGAGGGCAAGGCTGTCGTACACCGTAGAGAGGGCCAAGCTGCCGTACACCGAGGAGAGGGCCTGGGTACCGTACACTGCGTAGAGGTCCAGGCTGCAGTACACCGAGGAGAGAGCCTGGGTACCGTACAATGCGGAGAGGGCCAGGGTGCAGTACACAGAGGAGAGGGCCTGGGTACCGTACACTGCGGAGAGGGCCAGACTGCCGTACACCGCTAGAGAGGGCCAGGCAGCATTACACACTGGAGAGGGCCAGGGTACCGTACACTGCGGAGAGGGCCAGGCTGCCATACACCGTGGAGAGGGCCTGGGTACCGTAACATGCGGAGAGGGCCAGGCTGCAGTACACCTTGAGGAGGGCCAAGCTGCCATACACCGCTAGAGAGGGCCAGGTTGCCGTACACCCTGGAGAGGGCCAGGCTGCCATATACCTTGAGGAGGGCCAGGCTGCTGTGCATCCTGGAAAGGTCCAGGATGCAGTACACCCTGGAGAGGACCAGGCTGCTGTGCACCCTGGAGAGGGCCAGGCTGCAGTACACCGTGGAGAGGGCCAGGCTGCAGTACACCGTAGAGAGGGCCAGGGTACCGTACACTGCGGAGAGGGCTAGGTTGCCATACACCGCGGAGAGGGCCTGGTTGCCGTACACCGTGGAGAGGGTCAGGCTGCCATACACCGTGGAGAGGGCCAGGATGCCGTACACCGCAGAGAGGACCAGGTTCCCGTACACTGTGGAGAGGGCCAGGTTCCCGTACACTGTGGAGAGGGCCAGGTTCCCGTACGCCGTGGAGAGGGCCAGGCTGCGAACAGCGCGGAAAGGGTCAGGTTGCCGTACCCAGTGTAGAGGGCCAGACTGCCGTAAGCCCTGGTGAGGGCCAGGCTGCCATACACCGCGGAGAGGGCCAGGTTGCCGTAAACCACAGAGAGGGCCAGGCTGCCATAGACCGTGGAGAGGGCCAGGCTGCAGTACACCGTGGAGAGGGCCAGGCTGCCGTACACTGTGGAGAGGGCCAGACTGCCGTAAGCCGTGGTGAGGGCCAGGCTGCCATACACCACGGAGAGGGCCAGGTTGCCGTAAACCACAGAGAGGGCCAGGCTGCCGTACACCGTGGAGAAGGCCATGCTACAGTACACCGTGGAGAGGGCCAGGCTGACGTACACTGTGGAGAGGGCAAGGCTGTCGTACACCGTAGAGAGGGCCAAGCTGCCGTACACCGAGGAGAGGGCCTGGGTACCATACACTGCGTAGAGGTCCAGGCTGCAGTACACCGAGGAGAGGGCCTGGGTACCGTACAATGCGGAGAGGGCCAGGGTGAAGTACACAGAGGAGAGGGCCTGGGTACCGTACACTGCGGAGAGGGCCAGACTGCCGTACACTGCTAGAGAGGGCCAGGCAGCATTACACCCTGGAGAGGGCCAGGTTATAGTACACTGCGGAGAGGGCCAGGCTGCCATACACCGTGGAGAGGGCCTGGGTACCGTACCCTGCGGAGAGGGCCAGGCTGCAGTACACCTTGGAAAGGGCCTTGGTATCGTACACCGTGGAGAGGGCCAGGCTGCCGTACACCGCTAGAGAGGGCCGGGCGCAGGAAAACCGCTAGAGAGGGTCAGGCTGCAGTACACCGCTAGAGAGGGCCAGGCTGCAGTACACCGCTAGAGAGGGCCAGGCTGCAGTACACTGTGGAGAGGGCCAGGCTGCGGTACACTGTGGAGAGGGCCAGGCTGCTGTACACCGTGGAAAGGCCCAGACTGCCGTACACTGCTGCAGAGGGCCAGGCTGCGGTACACCGTGGAGAGGGCCAGGCTGCCATACACCACTAAGAGAGGGCCAGGCTGCAGTATACCGCTCTAGAGGGCCAGGCTGCCGTACACCACTAAGAGAGGGCCAGGCTGCAGTATACCGTCTGCGCCCGTCCACGCCGCGATCGGGCCAAGGGCCATGCCCCCTGGCACTACTGCCCCTCACACTTCTGGTTTTTTATGTTGTTACACTCCCGCCCAATTGAGGGATCTGAATCCAGGTCTCACCGGTAGACAATGTACAGCTAGGCCCCCCCCTACCAATGTGGCCTGCACTCCTGTCCCGTGCCCTGGGTGTACCTTAAAACTGCCCCGACCCAGCCTATCTAAGCACTGTACCCCCCGTGCATCGCGTGTCTCTCTCTGCCACAGCTTTGAAGCGCCACATAAGCGCCAATATCGGGCAGCACTTATTAACACGCGCTCTCTCCCTAGTCATAGCTTACAGATTTGGGAATGTATCCTTAGCCAGGACCTGGACATTCTTTTTGTCACGGAAACCTGGGGGGATGCTGCCTCGGGACCAGACTTCTGTCTAGCTAGCCCGGAAGGCTGCAGTGTGGCCAGGCACGACAGAACCATAGGAAGAGGCGGTGGGTTAGCCATTATTTACAGGGACACATATCGCTCTAAACTTGACCCTATCCAGTGTTCAAACTGTGAAGCTGCTACCTTTGCCATTAACTTCAACCATAAACAGGCTCTAAAAGGGATCCTTCTGTATCGACCCCCTGGCCCCCGCAGCTTACTGAGCATATCATAGGATCACCCGAGTATATGATCTTGGGCGATTTTAATTTTCCCCTTGAAGATCAGGATAACAATGACACTGCACAGCTCACTGCCGATTTGCAGATCATGGGACTGCAACAGTTAGTGAAGGGTTCTACCCATCAAGCCGGGCATACATTGGACGGCATGTTCACCAACAACCCCGATATCACCGTGGTGGATGTACTACCACTAGTATGGTCTGATCATAGGGCCATCATTTTCACCATACAAACCCGTGCCATTAATCCCCCCCAACCCAAACATCGAGTTGGGATAGGAATACGGGCATGGAAAAATGCAGACATCCCCCGATTTGCGGATATTTTAGCCTCCTCTCCCTACACAGAATCCGATAATCCTGATGTATTATCCTCTAGATTCCAGGGCTGGATCCGGAATGCAGCTAACCAGGTGGCCCCGGAGAAATTTGTTCTCCCCAACAGAACCTCTCCCTCAGCACAATGGTACACTGAGGAGCTTAGGCTCCATCGGCAGCATTGCCGGAACCTGGAGAGGCGTTGGCGAAAGCAGTACTGCCCGGCGGCCAAGCAATCCTACAAAGATGCTCTCTCAATCTATAAAAAGGCCATCGTTGCTCAAAAAAGTGCCTTCTTTTCCGCCCAAATAGAGACTGCCGAGAACTCGGCTAGGGAATTGTTCTTAGTGGTGAATACTCTTTCCACCCCCCCCTTCAGGCCTTCAGGTTCAGGGATCAAACCTTCACAAATACTGTGCAATTCACTGGCCTCTTTTTTTTCCACTAAGGTCGCCAACATCTACTCATCCTTCTCTGGGAACCTTAGATGGGAGGCTACGGAGCCAGGCTCTGAATTATCCATCTGTCACACTGCCTTCCCTTCCTTCCATCCCGTCACTAAGGACCAGATCAGCAGGCTCATTGCTGCTACTAAGTCGGGCTTCCCTCTTGACCCCTGTCCCCCTGTAATGATGAGTGCTATAAACGAGGCGATCTCCTCTCCTCTCACAGATATCTGCAACACCATCTTTCAAACAGGTATCTACCCAGAGGTCTGGAAGAATGCGGTCATCAAGCCTCTGTTGAAAAGGTTGTCGCTGGATCCCACAGTTTCGGCCAATTATAGACCGATGGCTGGCCTCCCCTTCCCGGCCAAAATATGTGAAACACTGATGAACCAACAGCTTTCAGAGTTCATCGACTCGCACCATCTCCTTGATGATACTCAGTTTGGGTTCAGGAAGGGCTATGGGACCAAGACTGCACTAATAAAAGCCTCTGATGAGATTAGATCCATCATGGACCAAGGAGGAGAGGCAGTCCTTATCCTTCTGGACTTGTCCGCGGCTTTCGACACGGTCGATCACACTATTCTGATCGACCGTGTCGCAGCCTTGGGGTTTGTCGGCCTGGCCAGAGATCTCATTTCATCTTTCCTGGCTAGTCGAACGCAGACAGTGAAATTGGGCAACTTCTACTCCCCCGTCTTTGCGCTCCCCTGTGGGGTTCCCCAGGGCTCCTCGCTAAGTCCGACTCTATTCAACATCTATGTGACGGACTTAGCGAGGGTGATAAAAGCCCATGGGTTGCGTCTGACATCGTATGCAGACAACACCCAATTAGTCCTGGCGGTGCACAAGGATGGTCCAGTGGTGGCAGCAAAATTCCAGGAAGCAATGCTTGCGGTCTGCTCCTGGATGTCTACGAATTGTCTGAAGCTCAACTCGGATAAGACCGAGGTTATGACCTTTGGCAACCTTGTCCCGGATTGGTCATCCATCTGGTGGCCCAGTCAGATGGGTCCCCCGCCTGTCCCGGTTGCCAAGGTCAGAAACCTGGGAGTTATCTTCGACAATAAGCTGTCTTTCAATCACCACGTAAACAAAGTTGTTTCATCTGCTTTTTTTATCTTAAAGAAAATCAAGAAACTCATGCCCTATCTTCCGACTTCTGCAGGAAAAACCCTTATTACCACGTTGGTATTATAAGATGGACTATGGGAACGCCCTTTTTCTTAACACTCAGAAACAAGTCTTAAATAAACTTCAGTCCATACAGAACGCGGCAGTGAGAATTCTGTTAGGCATTCCCCGACGTCATCCGACCACCACAGCCATTCGTCACCTCCACTGGCTTAAAGTGGAAAATCGTATCAAGTTCAAGGCCCTCTGTATTGCTTACAAGGCTATCCACGACATGGGCCCCAGGTTTCTGATAGAGGCCTTTCAGATTTACAGCCCTAAAAGACAGCTCAGATCCGCAAACATTTGTTTGCTCCCAGTTCCCCGAACCAGAACTGTGACCTGGGGGGACAGGCGTTTCATGCATGGTAGCAACACCTAAGCTATGGAATGCCCTCCCTCTGACTATTAAAACAGCTCCGAACCTTGTCAGCTTTCGTAAGCTTCTTAAAACATGGTTATTCAACCAGTAAGGCTTCTGGGTTTTGGTCCTTCTGAATAGTCACATGCGCCGAGACACCTTCGGGTAATTGTCGCGCAATAAAAATCTTTTTAAAAAAAGAGGGCCAGGCTGCCGTATACCGCGGAGAGGGCCAGGTTGCCGTACACCGTGGAGAGGGCCAGGCTGCCGTACACCACTAGGGAGGTCCAGGCTGCCGTACTCCACGGAGAGGGCCAGGACGCTGTACACCGTGGAGAGGGCCAGGCTGCCGTACACCACTAGAGAAGGCTAGGCTGCCGTACACCGCAGAGAGGGCCAGGCTGCCGAACACCGTGGAGAGGGCCAGGTTGCCGTACACCGCGAGAGAGCCAGGCTGCCGTACAATGCGGAGAGGGCCAGATTGCTGTACACCACGGAGAGGGCCAGGTTGCCGTAAACCACTGAGAGAGCCAGGTTGCTGTACACCGTGGAGAGGGCCAGGCTGCAGTACACTGTGGAGAGGGCCAGGTTGTTGTACACCGCGGAGAGGGTCAGGTTGCCGTACACCGCGGAGAGGGCCAGGTTGCCGTACACTGTGGAGAGGGCCAGACTGCCGTACACCACTAGAGAGGGCTAGGTTGCTGTACGCCGCAGAGAGGGCCAGGTTGCCGTACACCGCGGAGAGGGCCAGGCTGCCGAACACTGCGGAGAGGGCCAGGTTTCTGTACACCGCGGAGAGGGCCAGGTTGCCGTACACTGCGAAAAGGGCCAGACTGCCGTACACTGCGGAGAGTGCCAGGCTGCCGTACACTGCGGAGAGGGCCAGGCTGCCATACACTGCGGAGAGGGCCAGGTTGCTGTACACCGCGGAGAGGGCCAGGCTGCCGTACACCACGGAGAGGGCCAGGTTGCCGTACACCACCGAGAGAGCCAGGTTGCTGTACACCGTGGAGAGGGCCAGGCTGCCGTACACCACTAAGAGAGGGCCAGGCTGCAGTATACCGCTAGAGAGGGCCAGGCTGCCGTACACCACTAAGAGAGGGCCAAGCTGCAGTATACGCTAGAGAGGGCCAGGCTGCCGTATACCGCGGAGAGGGCCAGGTTGCCGTACACCGTGGAGAGGGCCAGGCTGCCGTACACCACTAGGGAGGGCCAGGCTGCCGTACTCCACAGAGAGGGCCAGGACGCTGTACACCGTGGAGAGGGCCAGGCTGCCGTACACCACTAGAGAAGGCCAGGCTGCCGTACACCGCGGAGAAGGCCAGGTTGCCGTACACCACTAGAGAGGGCCAGGCTGCCGTACACCGCAGAGAGGGCCAGGCTGCCGAACACCGTGGAGAGGGCCAGGTTGCTGTACACCGCGGATAGGGCCAGGTTGCCGTACACCATTAGGGAGGGCCAGGCTGCCGTACTCCACGTAGAGGGCCAGGACGCTGTACACCGTGGAGAGGGCCAGGCTGCCGTACACCACTAGAGAAGGCCAGGCTGCCGTACACCGCAGAGAGGGCCAGGCTGCCGAACACCGTGGAGAGGGCCAGGTTGCCGTACACCGCGAGAGAGCCAGGCTGCCGTACAATGCGGAGAGGGCCAGATTGCTGTACACCACGGAGAGGGCCAGGTTGCCGTAAACCACTGAGAGAGCCAGGTTGCTGTACACCGTGGAGAGGGCCAGGCTGCAGTACACTGTGGAGAGGGCCAGGTTGTTGTACACCGCGGAGAGGGTCAGGTTGCCGTACACCGCGGAGAGGGCCAGGTTGCCGTACACTGTGGAGAGGGCCAGACTGCCGTACACCACTAGAGAGGGCTAGGTTGCTGTACGCCGCAGAGAGGGCCAGGTTGCCGTACACCGCGGAGAGGGCCAGGCTGCCGAACACCGCGGAGAGGGCCAGGTTTCTGTACACCGCGGAGAGGGCCAGGTTGCCGTACACTGCGAAAAGGGCCAGACTGCCAGACACTGCGGAGAGTGCCAGGCTGCCGTACACTGCGGAGAGGGCCAGGCTGCCGTACACTGCGGAGAGTGCCAGGTTGCTGTACACCGCGGAGAGGGCCAGGCTGCCGTACACCACGGAGAGGGCCAGGTTGCCGTACACCACCGAGAGAGCCAGGTTGCTGTACACCGTGGAGAGGGCCAGGCTGCCGTACACCACTAAGAGAGGGCCAGGCTGCAGTATACCGCTAGAGAGGGCCAGGCTGCCGTACACCACTAAGAGAGGGCCAAGCTGCAGTATACGCTAGAGAGGGCCAGGCTGCCGTATACCGCGGAGAGGGCCAGGTTGCCGTACACCGTGGAGAGGGCCAGGCTGCCGTACACCACTAGGGAGGGCCAGGCTGCCGTACTCCACAGAGAGGGCCAGGACGCTGTACACCGTGGAGAGGGCCAGGCTGCCGTACACCACTAGAGAAGGCCAGGCTGCCGTACACCGCGGAGAAGGCCAGGTTGCCGTACACCACTAGAGAGGGCCAGGCTGCCGTACACCGCAGAGAGGGCCAGGCTGCCGAACACCGTGGAGAGGGCCAGGTTGCTGTACACCGCGGATAGGGCCAGGTTGCCGTACACCGCGAGAGGGCCAGGCTGCCGTACAATGCGGATAGGGCCAGGTTGCTGTACACCACGGAGAGGGCAAGTTTGCCGTAAACCACTGAGAGAGCCAGGTTGCTGTACACCGTGGAGAGGGCCAGGCTGCAGTACACTGTGGAGAGGGCCAGGTTGTCGTACACCGCGGAGAGGGTCAGGTTGCCGTACACCGCGGAGAGGGCCAGGTTGCCGTACACTGTGGAGAGGGCCAGACTGCCGTACACCACTAGAGAGGGCTAGGTTGCTGTACACCGCAGAGTGGGCCAGGTTGCCGTACACCGCGGAGAGGACCAGGCTGCCGAACACCGCGGAGAGGGCCAGGTTTCTGTACACCGCGGAGAGGGCCAGGTTGCTGTACACTGCGAAGAGGGCCAGACTGCCGTACACTCCGGAGAGGGCCAGGCTGCCGTACAATGCGGAGAGGGCCAGGCTGCTGTACACTGTGGAGAGGGCCAGGTTGCTGTACACCGCGGAGAGGGCCAGGCTGCCGTACACCACGGAGAGGGCCAGGTTGCCGTACACCACCGAGAGAGCCAGGTTGCTGTACAGTGTGGAGAGGGCCAGGCTGTCGTACACCACGGAGAGGGCCAGGTTGCCGTACACCACCGAGAGAGCCAGGTTGCTGTACATCGTGGAGAGGGCCAGGCTGTCGTACACCGTGGAGAGGGCCAGTGTTAGAAATGGGATCCCTGGCTGGCCAGGGCTTTCGCCAAAGTCAGTCAGAGACCACCACTCCTAAGTCAGGGCAAGGGAGTTACACGCCAAGATAACCCCTGCTCACCCTCTAGGTAACGTGGCGCGAGCAGCAAGGCTAAACTTGGAGGCGATGTGAGTTAAGTATTTGCGCACGCACCCCAGCAACAACACCCAAAGACCCACCACAAAGGAAACTCCACACAAGGTTATATAAAAATAGCCTTTGTATTACACCAAAACACATTAGATAAAAACACACACTTTACAATGTGCCAGAGGCACGGGCAGAATTTACAGGGGATATGTACAAGACAGGGCCACCTGGACCACTGTCAGGAATCAGCACTTTTTGAAGTAACACTTTGAATATCACTTTAGAACATAGCACATAGAATGTAAAATCACTGTAGCACACGACCAGTAACTACTGGTAACCAGGACCTCACTAGCACCACCTGCACTCGGAGAAAAACAACCACCTAAGTATCACAATACCTGTAGGGGTGTCAGCACATAACACATGATGCATAAACATACATTCAGCGGTGTAAGGAAGGGAAACACATGATGCATCAACAATACATTCAGAGGTGTAAGGAAGGAAAACACATGATGCATCAACAATACATTCAGAGGTGTAAGAACAAGGCACATGACGCATAAAAACACATTCAGAGGTGCAGAAAATTAACAATTGCGCCAAACTCACTTAAGTCACCACCTGTGACTGTCCCTAGGCCAACTGGCCTCACTAGGGCTAGGACGCCCTGTGTCCAAAGTCAGGGGCCTAAACGTGGCAGCGGCCCACGAAGTGCTGGGCAGCTGGAGATGATGGGGCAAACACGATGTGGGAGCCTCACTGGGCTCTGAGTAAATAAATGACCCCTGAGCCTCTCTGGGCTCGTGAAACAAATGGCGCCTTTGAGCCTCTCGTGGGCTTGAGCAAATGTGGCACCAACGTTGGAGTCCCCCCTCTGGGGACTCGAAATCAATGAGTGCCCCCTGAGCCTCTCCTAGGCTCTTACTTCAAAGAAATGGCGCCACGAGCCTCTCGGGCTCTTCAAACAACTGGGGCGCTGCTGAGCCTCTCTCAGTGCTCAAGAACAATATGGGCTGGGGCGGGGGCCTTCTCTCAGGCTCTAATGAAGAATGTCCCTGCACAACGTTGGAGCCTCTCAGGGCTCGAAACACATAAATTGCCCCCAGGAGCCTCGGGGCTCCTAACCACAGATGCGGGCTTGTGGGGGGTCCCTCACGGGGGACTCAGGATAACTGCAAATTACCCCCAAGAGCCTCAATCGTCTCTACGCTCTGACGGGGAGGGGCGGGCACCGGCAATATGCCCCGACGCCCCCCTCCCCGATTCTGCACACCGGGCCCCACTGCGCACTCACCGGCTGTCCTTGGCGCAGGGTGGAGACTCCTTTCCGGCAGCGCGGGGCTCCTCTTCACTCGGGGAGCCTCGTGGACATGGCCGGCTGCTCCCTGATTCGCTGCTCGGCTGAGAGGGCGGGACTTCCGGTTCGCCTCTCCCGGGCCGCGCAGCGATTGGCTGGCCGACCCAGCACTTCCGGGTCGTCGTAGGCAGCGCGGCGGCCCGGCGGGGGCTGCACACTCGCCTGGGCTGCGGCGGTGATCTCGAGGGGCAATGCCGGGTGGGCACCGGCCTCCTGTTTAAAATGAAAAGTAGATCGAGGTGGGCACTCGATCGGGGCGGACAATGCCGGGTGGGCACCGGCCTTCGAAGATAAAGCGCCCCAGGCGCTAACAGCAAATAAAGCGCTCACAAGCGCTCGGGGGCATAATTACAGCGCTCCCAGTGCTAAAAGGACATGAAAGCGCTCCCAGGCGCTTAGAAGGAAAGTACAGCGCTCTCAAGCGCTATAAGTATAATAAAGCGCTCCCAGGCGCTATGAGCACAGGTAAAGCGCTTCCAGGCGCTTTAGAGGCCAAAAAGTCCAGCAATAAAGTCCTTCAGGTAGGCAGGGGGCAAGGCTGGTCCCAGAGCCAGCTCACTGGGTCTCCAGGCAGGGAGACAATCCAAGTGGCGGTCCTCTGGCCCAGCAACAGCAGCAGCCCCCTCAGGATCCTGGAAGAGAACAGTTTGTGTGGGGACACAGCCCCTTCTTATACTAGTAAATCCTTTGTCTGTAGGTGCAGGGTGGGGGCAGAACCAGTCACAGCTGGTCTGTGAGCACTGTTGATGGGCTCAACCACCCTCTCTATTCACTGGCAGGGCTAGGGTCGTTAGACGCACCACAGGGGGGGGGAGCCAGCATTGTATGGGCAAAACCCAGCCTCATTCAGGACACAGGTACACTCCTCCCCAGCCATCAGCATGCTAATCTCCCACTCACCACCGGGCAGACCCATCCAGCCTTCCTGGAGACAGGCTCACCAGCCAGCTCCAGCCAATCACACGCCAGCACCTTCACAGCACACACATAGCCATGTCTAGAAGTGGCATTTCCCTACTAGACACATATAAGCTGCACATACCATCGCGCAGCATTCACTCCCACGAGTTCACACATACCAAACTCGAGCCCGCACTCCCCACGCATCAGGAACTATCAGGGACACATACATTCCCCATGCATTCCTATGGGAGGGCAGGCCTATCTCACCACATGCACTCAAAGTGCGCATGCACTTTCCACTGGGACACAGTGAAAGTGCGCAGAACCCCAAAATCACCAACACCAGGTCACCATTAAAAGCAAAAAGTCTAGGGGTCAACCTGCCATAAGGGCCAAGTCCAACACAACCCCCTTCCAGCCAAAACGCAGGGGAGACCAATCACCACCGTGATGGACTTCCATGCTTGGGGCGATAGAACACGGACGCGGGCCCGCAACTGCAGGGACACCCTCCTGTTCTACGCCATGGTGAACCCATGGGATTCCTTCTCAAACCACTGTCTGGACCAACTGGGCTACCCCACTGGTACTCCCAAGTTGCCTGCGGCCAGGACCAGGCCCTGGGCCACCCAGGTGCCACCGGTCCTTGCCTATTCGCAGAGCGGGGGGTAGTAACCCCTGGCACATAGGAGCCATTTTCCACTCTTCCTGTCTGCAAGACAGGACTAGACTGCCACTGGTTCTCCAGCCTAGGGTCTACAACCTCAGGCGGACCAGGAGTCTCAGGGAAGGCTTTCCTCCCCCACCTCTTCTTCTAGGGTTACTCCACCTCCGATGAGGGGTACACCTAGACCGCCATTCCAACCCAGGGCTTATCCACTCAAGTTGCACCGGGGTCAGAGGTGGGCTCTCCCACCCTCTGCACCCCCTTCCAGGGGTCTGCCCTCTTCCAACTGGAGAAGTTCCTCTGGAAGAAGAACCGGTCAGGACACTGGTTACAGTCGTCCTACCCTTCAGGTCAGGCTGATCCTGAACCTGGCCTCCCAACCTTTGGTCTAAAACCTTTGGTGGAACAATTGCCTGGAATTCCAGGACTTCTGGGGACTCACACACAATCCCCCTGAGGCTAACAAATGACACATCTGTTGCGTGACTGTCTGTCTGGCGCAGATCTCCCGTCCCCTGTCCACCTCACAGTGCGTGACGATCCCCCAGACCAGAAGTGGCGCCACCCGGGTCCCCCCAAGAAGATCTAGCCCAACTGGCTAGTCCCTGGTCCACTGGTGCATCCACTGGGAAACTCATCCCCCAATCACTCCTCACGCTGGACTCCTGTACCCTCCCTACCGGAGCGGTACTGCCAGCCTCTAGAACCACAGGAGCTCTGGTTACAGACGCTCCAGGTCCTCTACTCACTGGGAGATCTTCCTCAAATGGACTAACAGGACAGCCTAGGTCCCCAACCTGGTGTTCCCTACAGAAACCATCCAAGTCCTGAGGCAGGGCTTCGGGCGTCTGGGGAACCTCGGTCTCCTCCTCACTCCTGCTCGGCTGAGCCAGGCAGTGAGCCCCTACACCCTCCTCGCTATCCTGGGACCTAGCTGGACTACACTGAGCCTCTTCCACCACGCTGGACTGGAAGATACCGGAACCACTACTGTTGGAGTCACTCACCAATGACTCTAGAGAACCTCTAGCACTCTCCAAGCGGTCGGCTTCCCTTGCCAGTAACCCTGGATCAGTAAATCCAACTTGCAACAGGTGTTGGCACTACTCTGGCGAACAACCACTGAGCAGGTGCTCTTTGAGAATCATACCAAATAGTATGTCATAATCAGAGTCCGTGTGAACCCATATCCAATCAGACAGTGTTCCATAACATTCATCCACAAACTCCTCCCACGACTGGTGAGACAGTTTCCTACTGCCCCTGAATTTCAACCTATACTCCTCTTCCTGGGAAACAGGTACCAGACTGGGGGAACTGGGACTGGGATTTCCTACACTGAAATCTAAATAGCTGCCACCACTGGACCCAACCCGCCCTGGGGAGTCCAGAAAATTAAAACTGCGCGCAGGGGATAGTCTACCCTCCAGAGCTACTTTGCCTCTGGTGGAGGCCCTCTCAGCCTCCTCTATCCTTTCCTGTGCTAAGACCCTCTGAGTCTCTAGCTGTTGCTTTCTAAAGCCCAGCTGTGCCATAGCCTGGGCATGCTCTAACCTGAGCTTCTCTAAAACCAGCTGGTGCTCCCTTTCTCTCCTCCTATCTTCCAGCTCCTCTGGGGACAGGTAAAGGGATGAGGCGCTGCCTCCTACGCTGGACCCAGCAAGGGACTCCCTATCTATGGGGTCTCTACTCTCTACTGGCATCCAGGTGCTGTCATCTTCTTCCTCCTCTTCTGAATCGTCAGGGCTCCCCACAGACCCACCACCCTCCTGGTGTGAAGCCCGGGCCCTTTCCTCACTGAGCTCAAGATCCCACTGACCCTTTTGCCATAGGATCAGGCTGCTTCTAAGTTCGGACTGAGTGTCTGACTCATCCACCCCTATGTCTCTCTCTTCACAGAACCTTACCAACTCTCCCATACTGTATCTAAACAGATCACAGAAATCAAAAGCAGGCTCCATTCTGGCGGACGTTCTAGAGAAAAGATTACACAGGGAACCTAGGGGTCTGAGCTTACACAGGAGTACACAATTCACAAGGTATTCAGCAAGCTCTCTACCCTAGAGAACTCACACTCACTTGTCTAGTGCCACACACCATTCATCCACACACAACCCTCCCCTCGGACTGGTAAGGCAGTTTCTACCACCCCTGATTCCTCAACCTGACCACACGTGACACAGGTACCAAACTCTGGGCGCAGGGCGGGGGACAGATGTACTGGACACAATTACACAATGATACCTTCAGAAGAAGAAAATAATGAACTTCAAAAAAAACAATCCCCTAAAATGTGGTCATCTAAAATGCAGAGTTTTGTAGTGCGGCCAGTTGCCACTGTGGTACAACGCAAACACAAATCCTTATCCTTTCCGCTGCCGCCAATGTTAGAAATGGGATCCCTGGCTGGCCAGGGCTTTCGCCAAAGTCAGTCAGAGACCACCACTCCTAAGTCAGGGCAAGGGAGTTACACGCCAAGATAACCCCTGCTCACCCTCTAGGTAATGTGGCGCGAGCAGCAAGGCTAAACTTGGAGGCAATGTGAGTTAAGTATTTGCGCACGCACCCCAGCAACAACACCCAAAGGCCCACCACAAAGGAAACTCCACACAAGGTTATATAAAAATAGCCTTTGTATTACACCAAAACACATTAGATAAAAACACACACTTTACAATGTGCCAGAGGCACGGGCAGAATTTACAGGGGATATGTACAAGACAGGGCCACCTGGACCACTGTCAGGAATCAGCACTTTTTGAAGTAACACTTTGAATATCACTTTAGAACATAGCACATAGAATGTAAAATCACTGTAGCACACAACCAGTAACTACTGGTAACCAGGACCTCACTAGCACCACCTGCACTAGGAGAAAAACAACCACCTAAGTATCACAATACCTGTAGGGGTGTCAGCACATAACACATGATGCATAAACATACATTCAGCGGTGTAAGGAAGGGTAACACATGATGCATCAACAATACATTCAGAGGTGTAAGGAAGGAAAACACATGATGCATCAACAATACATTCAGAGGTGTAAGAACAAGGCACATGACGCATAAAAACACATTCAGAGGTGCAGAAAATGAACAATTGCGCCAAACCCACTTAAGTCACCACCTGTGACTGTCCCAAGGCCAACTGGCCTCTCTAGGGCTAGGACGCCCTGTGTCCAAAGTCAGGGGCCTAAACGTGGCAGCTGCCCACGAAGTGCTGGGCAGCTGGAGATGATGGGGCAAACACGATGTGGGAGCCTCACTGGGCTCTGAGTAAATAAATGGCCCCTGAGCCTCTCTGGGCTCGTGAAACAAATGGCACCTTTGAGCCTCTCGTGGGCTTGAGCAAATGTGGCTCCAACATTGGAGTGCCCCCTCTGGGGACTCAAAATCAATGAGTGCCCCCTGAGCCTCTCCTAGGCTCTTACTTCAAAGAAATGGCTCCACGAGCCTCTCGGCTCTTCAAACAACTGGGGCGCTGCTGAGCCTCTCTCAGGGCTCAAGAACAATATGGGCTGGGGCGGGGGCCTTCTCTCAGGCTCTAATGAAGAATGCCCCTGCACGACGTTGGAGCCTCTCAGGGCTCGAAACACATAAATTGCCCCCAGGAGCCTTGGGGCTCCTAACCACAGATGCGGGCTTGTGGGGGGTCCCTCACGGGGGACTCAGGATAACTGCAAATTACCCCCAAGAGCCTCAATCGGCTCTACGCTCTGACGGGGAGGGGCGGGCACCGGCAATATGCCCCGACGCCCTCCTCCCCGATTCTGCACACTGGGCCCCACTACGCACTCACCGGCTGTCCTTGGCGCAGGGTGGAGACTCCTTTCCGGCAGCACGGGGCTTCTCTTCACTCGGGGAGCCTCGTGGACACGGCCGGCTGCTCCCTGCCTCGCTGCTCGGCTGAGAGGGCGGGACTTCCGATTCGCCTCTCCCGGGCCGCGCAGCGATTGGCTGGCCGACCCAGCACTTCCGGGTCGTCGTAGGCAGCGCGGCGGCCCGGCGGGGGCTGCACACTCTCCTGGGCTGCGGTGGTGATCTCGAGGGGCAATGCCGGGTGGGCACCGGCCTCCTGTTTAAAATGAAAAATAGATCGAGGTGGGCACTCGATCGGGGCGGACAATGCCGGGTGGGCACCGGCCTCCGAAGATAAAGCGCCCCAGGCGCTAACAGCAAATAAAGCGCTCACAAGCGCTCGGGGGCATAATTACAGCGCTCCCAGCGCTAAAAGGACATGAAAGCGCTCCCAGGCGCTTAGAAGGAAAGTACAACACTCTCAAGCGCTATAAGTAAAATAAAGCGCTCCCAGGCGCTATGAGCACAGGTAAAGCGCTTCCAGGCGCTTTAGAGGCCAAAAAGTCCAGCAATTAAGTCCTTCAGGTAGGCAGGGGGCAAGGCTGGGCCCAGAGCCAGCTCACTGGGTCTCCAGGCAGGGAGACAATCCAAGTAGCAGTCCTCTGGCCCAGCAACAGCAGCAGCCCCCTCAGGATCCTGGAAGAGAACAGTTTGTGTGGGGACACAGCCCCTTCTTATACTAGTAAATCCTTTGTCTGTAGGTGCAGGGTGGGGGCAGAACCAGTCGCAGCTGGTCTGTGAGTACTGTTGATGGGCTCAACCACCCTCTCTATTCACTGGCAGGGCTAGGGTCGTTAGACGCACCACAGGGGGGCGGAGCCAGCATTGTATGGGGAAAACCCAGCCTTATTCAGGACACAGGTACACTCCTCCCCAGCCATCAGCATGCTAATCTCCCACTCACCACCGGGCAGACCCATCCAGCCTTCCTGGAGACAGGCTCACCAGCCAGCTCCAGCCAATCACACGCCAGCACCTTCACAGCACACACATAGCCATGTCTAGAAGTGGCATTTCCCTACTAGACACATACAAGCTGCACATACCATCGCGCAGCATTCACTCCCACGAGTTCACACATACCAAACTCGAGCCCGCACTCCCCACGCATCAGGAACTACCAGGGACACATACATTCCCCATGCATTCCTATGGGAGGGCAGGCCTATCTCACCACATGCACTCAAAGTGCGCACGCACTTTCCACTGGGACACAGTGAAAGTGCGCAAAACCCAAAAATCACCATCACCAGGTCACCATTAAAAGCAAAAAGTCTAGGGGTGAACCTGCCATAAGGGCCAAGTCCAACAGCCAGGTTGCCGTAAAACACTGAGAGAGCCAGGTTGCTGTACACCGCGGAGAGGGCCAGGTTGTTGTACACCGTGGACCAGGTTGCCGCCAACGGGAGTTCTGTACTCTCCTTACACCCTTTGCACTTTCAACAATCTTTGCTGAGTTATTATAGCTCGCAGCTCGTTTTCTCTAGTCAAACGGTCAGAACTACAGGGAAGATTAAGACACTTTGGGGGGGAGAGGGTTCTGTCTGCTTTAGAAGCTCTTCGTGGTTGACTTGACTTTACGATCCCCATAGAAGGGCTCTGTGCAGGGGTCACTCCAAGATTCTCAAAGGTGAGTTCGTTCTCTGGCACCTGAGGATTGAGATAAAATATCAAATGATCACTGAATAATACTAATAATAATTAAAAATAATAACTATTTTAACCGAGCACAGCGCAAGATAAAATGTCGAACCGCGCATAAACAACGGGTCACCTGTTATCCGAACCAGTGCTCCTCCTGAGAAGATGAAAGGCTGAGTCAACGCTGTAGTGTTTACCTCTAGAGTTCCAGGCCGGCCTCTGCCGCAGGGACGAGCCACGGCCCTGTCACCCGTGGCGCCTCTGCCCCCTCCGCCCCCCACCCCCTCCATGGCCACAGAGGCTCTAGTGGCATGGAGGCCGCGGACTCTCCGCGAATCCCGCTGAAGTTCTGGGGCTGGAGGGGGCCGCGCGGGAGGGGCGGCAGCGGTGCCTCGATACCTGTTTATTTTCTCGGCTGCCTCGGATCGCAGAGCTGCGGCTGCCATTGTCTGCGGCCCAGAAGCCGAGTGCAGCCTGCTCCGGGGGCCGGTTCCGCCCAGAAACAATAATAACCCGTGTGTTTGGGCGCACTTAGCGCGCAGCCTGCGCCGTGCGCGCAGCTCCCGCGCCGCTGCCTCCGCTTTGTTTTCCAGCGATACATTCAGCCTCTAATAGGTCATATTAGCAGTGTATAATTTACAGCCATTAAGGGAGCTTGCTCTGGCGTTATTAAATATGAAAAAGAAAACAGCAGACGCGAGGTACTTTTGCAACCTTTCATTTGCTCGGGTACTTTCCTGCGCGCACAATGTGAGCTGCTTTCTTCGCGCCCCTGCTCGCACTCGGCAGATTAGCGGCTTGGTTTTCTGTGTGCCTCTCTCCTTCGGTGTGTTTGTGCTTCTTGGCACACTGCGCCTTTCTGTGGGGCTATCAGGCTCGGCTCCCCACCTCTGCGCCTCTGCCCCGCCTGTCCACTCCACTCCACAGACGCACACACCGGGCCGAGGGCTGTCTGCGGCCCTTTCACCCCCAGCCAGAGTTTCCCAACAGTGCCCGCGGCCGCTATGCTTAGCGTGCAGCCCAGTTCTCTTTACTGCAGCCTAAAGCGCCCAATGAGTCCTGGCATTTGTCACACACGTAGGCGCTGCATATGAGGGGGTTCGCTTGAGGTGGGCGAGCCATCGAATGTACAAACCGAGCCAGGAGCTCGACCCGGCCCTGAGAGCGCTAACACGACTGAGACATACAAAGGAGGCAACAAACGGTATGTGAAAAATATGATCAAGACACATCGATTATTATTAGTATTATTGTTTTTAAAAAGGGTTTCTTGTTTGATGAATGCAAAAAGAACAATTGATGGACAGAATGCAGAACAATGTCTTACATTCACCCCAGTACAGAGATCTGGGACTAAATCCATCGGGGCAGATTTATGAGGCTCTTGCGCCTCCTTGCGCCGCAATTGCGTCACGTAATGTGACGCAACGGCGGCGCAAACAATGTGCCCTATTTACAACGTGACGCATCTAGGAGATGCGTCACGTTGGAAACCCCTGCGCCATAAGGAGGCGTTCCTGCACAGGGGGGGGGGCGTTCCTACGCAGGAACGCCTCCTAAATGTCACTCAGTCACTTTCTACGTCAATTCCCTACGCCTGCTTGAAGCAGACGTAAGGGTGACGCACCATACATTGAACAGGTGGCCCCTGTGCATTGCAGGAGTCATGTCGCACTTGCGACATGACTCCTGCAATGCGCCGCCCGTGCGCCGAGAGATGCGTCATGCATCTTCACTGCCTTGCACCATGGTGCGCCGCATTGTAAATGCGGCGCACCATGGGTGGTGGAGCAGTGGCGCACTGTGGCGCACATTAACTGGCGCATCCCTGGGGATGCGCCAGTTAACATAAATCTGCCCCATCGTTTTTTACTCACCATGACATTCCAGTTTGGACCAAGCCATATGCAAATCAGTCTGACCCTGTGCCCCATGGGAACAGTCCAGCCCGAACTGCCAAGCCAGGTCCTCCCAGGACCGGAATCAAGCATCCTGGGACCGGTTTCGGGCTTTCAGCCCTCATCAGCCCGGATAGCTTGACTCCAGTGGTGTGGAGAGCATGGGACTCACGTCTAAGTATACCAGTCCCACTCGGGGTGACAAATGCGAAAACAACAGTTGATGGGCAGAATGTAGAACAATGTCATACATTGACCCCACTACAGAGATCTGGGCCTTTTTATGAAGGTTTATTGCAATAATTATTTCTAAACCATTGAAGAAAAAGCCCAGTACGCTCATGACATTAGCACTAGTGAACTAAGAACTGTCTTTCTGTGCCCTGTATTTGGAGAAGTTGTTATATGTGAAGCTTTATTACTCCCTATTACACCATATATTAATAGGTTGTTTGTGTAGCACACATCCAAAACTGAGTACACCAAGGTGGTTTCAAATTGGTCGAGCCCCCCAAAAAATGAGGCACTGTGAAATAAAGTAATTTGCCTAAGCTCACACAATTTGGTCAAGTGAGGAGCTGGATTTGATTTTGAACCCAGGTTTCTTTGTTGTACACCGAGCAATCTAGCCTCTAAATGAATTTCGACTTCCATTCGTAATTAACAATAAATGCTCTATCAGGCGCGATATTAGTCCACTAGGTACCTGTGTCCGAGAACGCTAGACTCACACACGAGGAGACGCCGTAGGAAATAATTTGAACCACAAAGCTATTAAGGAGACTGAATACGTGATTCAGAGTTGTTGCGTTATTACAAGATTTGGATAATTGGGACACCCTAGGAAGATATTTATCATAGGGCATTCTAATCTGGAATCACACTTTTTTAACGACTGGCAGACTTCAGAAAGAAATATTGGCTTGAATCCTCCAAAGTCGTACTCGGATCTTAGGAGGATCCTATGTGAGAACTCACTTGAACTTAGCAGCCCTGAGGAAGTCGCAAAGGGTGATTTCCCCACTGCGTCGAAACTCGTTGGCTAAAAGAATTAAAGAACACATCATAGGATAAACAAGAATTCCAGCGTTTTTTTCCCTTTTCCAATGAAATAGTTATCTAATACAGTTTTGAATGCATTGTTGTGTGCCTTGAACTTGGTAAAAAACTTTTGTTTCAATCATTCTGATTGATAAACTTGGGGGTTGGGTGTTCTGTCCCTCTTTCAAGAGCACCAAACATATTTATTTTCTTCAGATAAACTAAAAGTGTATTGCATGAATAGCGCCTGAGACTCAGACACCCATATCAGTAGAAATTAGTCCACTATGTTCAAGTTATCATGTTAAATCAATTTTATACTAGATATGTACAAAGTATTGCTAGAAAAAGCACAGTGTGATGGATAATGGAAGTTTTTCTGTCAATATTGTAAGCTTACTTTGAGTTCCTAAAAGCATACCATTAGGAGCTGTGTAAAAGCTGAGTGCTCGGATCACAGACCCATAGGTGTGCACAACGATAGCGGGTAGGAAGTGTGGAGGCACCCTTTCCCCTGCTCTCGCGACTCACTGTCCTGAGGCAGGGGAGGCGCCATGGGGCACAGAAAGTGCTTTTAGTCCCCAGTCTCGCAAGTCGAGGACAGGGGATAAGAACTCACTGATGCGATTTCCGCGTCCCTTTCTGGTTGTGGAGTCAAGGGGAGTTGATATTGGCAGCCTGCCCCTTCCTGCACAAAAACAATCCTGCATGTACCATGGTGCAAGGTTGCCTACGTTGGTGCTAGGCTGCTGAAATGGTGCCAGCGCAGGCAGAACAGCAATGCACGTTTTGCTTAAATACAGTGCATTCCTGCCCTTTTACTTTGGCGTCGGGCAGCTCAGCAAGGTGCCGTGCTGTGCTTCGCTATGCCACAATCTCATAAATAAGCCCCCTAGAGTGTTGCAGCCCCGGCGAACTTACCACTGAAGTTTAATTTCATAGCTGTTGTTAACCCACTCCAGTCGAGGCATGGAAGGCAGCTGCAGTGATTGTCTGTGAGGATAAGAAAGGTGAGTCGGTCACCAAGTTAAACCACTAAAGGCCTCTGGAGCCAGCAGGTCTTCCAAGTGTATAGGACGCTGCAGTCTCTCAAATATACGTTGGAAATCGGCATGGAGCTGCCTTTCCTCTGAGCCACTTCTCTGCAGCTTGCAGATAGTGCTGTGCCACAGCATCATGTGAGATAACTTCATAGAAGACTGCCCTGTCGTGCAGTTTGCACAGGCACACCCCTGCTGGGAGACTGGCTGGTCTTGCTTAGACAACTAATGCCGAATCTTGGAAGTACCTCGATGAATGAAAGGGGGGCCAGCACACCTATCTAATATGTCTTGATAAAATGAATAAACCAAACCCTTTCAAATATCTCTGGGGTTGTAACTATTGCATGCCTGCTAGAAACAACATGCAAGCTTTAATAGGGGCTACAGATATGATAACTAGTATCTGCTGTGAGACGCGTTCACTGGTTTGATTTTTACTCCGTTGAAACTCACTTTGAAAGGTATCACCAAGCAACCTAACTCCAGTTTTTCCTACACTGCATGATCACTTCACTTAATGGGGAAAAAAATCATTTTACTGGATTTTGACAATTCACCTCCAAGAGCTTACCACAAAACCGAACTCACCTGCACAGTGAGGTCACTAAGTTAAAGAGAAGCGAAGGCAGATTGACTTTAAGCATAAAATAGTTTCAGGTTAGGAATTATTTAATTTCCACGGCAAATGGAAGAGACGGCATGCGATTTGTGTTGGACCGAGGTAAGATAGAAGCTATGTGTGAAGGCAATGACATACGGGTAGAAGGTAGGTAGAGGGTTCCTGCATCCGAAGAGGTGGGCCATGGGTCTCTGATAGTGTGACAGACACATCTCTGTATGGTGTGGTCTACTGTACAAGACTCAATGTGTCCTCGGCATGGTAAACCTGTCAGTTGTTGGCAATGCAATGATGTGGAATGGGCCATGGTCACTGCAAACAAAAGACCATATGGGGTGTCAAAGGATCTGTGCAGTGGCGCATTCAAAGGGGACTCTGTAAGGTGGGAGAGGTAAGGCAAGTGTCCTTCTAGGTCTTTTCACAAATGACGTGTGCTGCTTTTAAGAGCATCATATGTTTCTAGGGCTACAATGTTAGGAGCATGAAGTTGGTGAGTGAGTGCTGCACCTGTTTCAAGGCCCTCTCAAGGCAAATACATTGAACCAAAGGAAATTGACCTTATGAATTGGACACAGCTGCTTTATTCAACACAACACAAAGTGTCACTGAAAGTGTCACACATAATGCATTGGAATGTCACGCATAAGCAAACTGCAGAAATGGAAATGTCACACATAACAAAACTGAAAGCTTGGCAGCTTGTTGACCCATAGTGACACCATGACCAGGAAGTGCTGCAGACTCCAAGCAGCTGCAGGTGCCTCGTCAAATTCCTATGCAGCAGGACTTCTGCTGCGGGCCCTGTACTTCACTCTGGATGAATCCCCTGTGCCCAAAGGATATTGAAAGCTTTCTCCCCGGCTGTGTCACTTCCATGGGCCCCTGGGCCTGATGGAGTATTTTTTCATGTGTCCTCTGGGGTGGACAGGTCAATGTGGCTTGGCATCCGATTTAAGGCCCAGCCCGGGCCTGACATAGTAGTCTAACATTTTCAGTGCCTGCATCAGCCCAGGAGCCGATTGGCCCTGTTTTCCCTCCAAGTTCTGACGGAGTAAGCTCCATTAATTAAAGGCCCACCATACCAGTTCTTCTTGTGTCGGGCCCGATGGCCGATTGGCCCGCTTTCCGCTCCTCCATCCCAGCTGGCGGGTTCGCATCACCGCAGCCGCCAGTATATATATATATTACCTACTGGCGGTCGCCAGTAGGTAGTTATAGTCAGGACCAAGTTTCCATAGGAAAAGCATTTTTTGTTTCGCTTATAACTTTGGCGTTGTTTGATGAATTTTCCCAAACAAATTCTTTGTTCATATCAGCTACTATGTTGAAAGTTTGGGGGTGATTCGTCAAGGGGGGGGGCGAGAAAAAAGGGGGTCCTAAAATGTGTTTTCGCCATATTAATTTCCATAGGAAACTTTAGACAAGGCTACAGGTCGAACGGGTGAACGGAATCACCCCAAATTTGGCAGGGAGAAGGGCCTTGGTCTAGAAAGCACGCTTTTGTTTATTTGGTGTAAATCCGTTCAGTAGTTTTTGAGAAATATCAAAATGTATAGATATCAATATTTGGGAATTCTGCCATATGATTGGCTGAGGCGTTATGCGCACAAGCTTGCTGCTTATTGGTTGCGAGCGCTGCAAACGGTTGCAACTAGAAAGTGTTGGCCGCCATTTTGTGATTCTGTTGAAGCGAGTAAGAGGAAAAAAGGACAAAAAAAGTAGGAAAGAGGAGGGTAGGAGCATTATCACCTCTGTGGGGTGTTTAGGGTGTGCTATTGAGGGGGTGCGAAGTGGACTACTCATACCTACCGGTCTGAAAGTGCTAGACTACGGAAATTAAGTGAGGTATTGCCTAGAGTTTATGCTGCTAAGGTGAGCTGCTGCGGGACTCGGGGATGAAAGCGTGAGCCCAAACTGTGTGTCTTATGGTGTGAAGTCATGTGCCCTGGCCGCTTCAGCACACCTCTGGAAGTAGTGTCAGCGTGTGTTTATACCAACTAGGATGAACTACTGACCCCTACTGGTCTGAAAGTCCTGGGGTACGGAAAATATGTGCAGTATTGTCTAGAGTCTCATGGTGCTAAGCTGAGCTGCTGTCGGACTCGAGATTGAAGACGTGAGTCCAAACTGTGTGTCATATGCTGTGAAGTCATGTGCTCTGGCTGCTGTGCCACATCTGTCAAAGTAGTGTCAGCATGTAGTTATACCTACTAGAAGGAACTTTTGGTTCGAACATTGTAACTTGTGTGTGGTGCTTAGGGGTTGTTATACAGGGAGTGCGGAGGTAAATTTGCGCATATCAAATCAATTCGGTATTTGTAAAGTGCAAACTACTCACTCCTACGGGTCTGATGACGTTGGGGGCATAAGGTGAGCTGCTGCCGGACTCGGGGATAAAGCCGCTGAACTACTGACGCCTATCGTGAACTTTTAACCTGCACGTGCCCTTAAATGTTCGAGACAATGTTGCAAAACAATATTGTTAGGTTAAAAAAAATTGATGAACTTTTAACCTGCAGGTGTCGTATAATGTTCCAGAAAGTGTGGTGATAAAATAGGTTGAACTTCTGACCTGTATGTGGCGCGGAATATGAAGAAGCTTTCCATATGGAAAATTCAAAAATAACCAATGAAGATAGGTTTTGGAATGTCGATGAAGGAATAAAGTATTCTGATTTGTTCTTTACATGTATTTATATGTGGAGCGACAGAGAAATTGTGCCATTACTGGTTCCATTCGTGATGAAAGCGGTGCATTACATGTGACAAAGAAAGAATTGCATGCGTGTGTGACATTTGAAGTCAGCATACCAACAAGAAAGGTGAGGTAGAAATGAACATGGTATGTTATGTGTTCTGTAGTAGTGATTAAGCATTTGAGGTGATATTTTTAAGATTGAAAGTATTTTTTAGTTCAAAATAATATACTGTTAGTAAAGTGTGGTGTTTTATATTGGTTATAAAATATGCATAAAGTTTGACCGGTTGTTAAATAAGTACTTTATATATGTTTAGGAATTTTACACAAAGAAGAATTGTAGTTTGTCATCTTTAAAGGACTGTATGGTTTTGAAAATGAGGTACAGCGTTAATTTGGGTTTGCTAATGTATTTACTTTGAAAAATGCACTTTTTGGCATTTTTCAAAGTGCCATGTGGGTCACATACATGCTCTTAGGCATGTATGTGGGCCACATGTGCACACATGTTAATTTCAGGGGTGCAAAAGGGTGTCCCATTGACACCCTTACAATCCTGAAATTGCATTCTCAATTTGCGATTCTCTAATTGAGAATGTCTTCCCATTCATTCCTATGGGCCTTCTAGCCCATAGGAATGAATGAGAAGGTATTCCTTATCTGCGAATCTCAATTTGCGATTCGCAAATACGGAATAAGTGGGCTTCGTTAAAATTTTTGCTAATCCTACCTACATTGCGTTTTGCGATTCTCTAATTGCGATTCCCTAAAAATCACAATTTGAGAATCGCAAAACACAAATTACCTACATATGGCCCATAACGTTTTGGCCATTTCTATATAGGAACACGTCTTTAAACTGGCAGTGACTGACAGATACTGAATACCTGTAGTTCTTACATTTGAGCGAGTATACCAGACAGCTAATTTGGGGTTGTTAGAACCTGCCCTTCTATATTTCCATGTGAAACACAGTATAGGAATATAAAGGTAATTCCAAAGCTACTATCTTCATATTAAAGAGGGGGTGTGAGAAATAAGTGAGCCAGGCAAAGTGTGTGTTTTCATAGCACTAAAACAAGACACTGAGAAAGGTCAGAGCAGGGATGTTTTGGAGTTTGCTGCCTGTGGTCATCTCCAGAGGCGCAACCAGAGCGAAATGTCGGGGGAGACTAATTGTTTCAGCAATAGGCAGAGTGGGGATGTAGGGGCTCTAAAAAGGGGTGAAAAAGAACAGAACCTAATTTACAAGCAAATGGTCTTTTGAAGACCTGTGAAGTACTAAGGTGCAGCTCTCTGTGTGCGCCCGGGAAGCTGTCTCAGGGAGTCCGGGGCAATGGGCGTTGCGCACCTGGTAGTCTCTCTGCTAATCACCCCACGATTATGTTGCTCCTGCGCTGTAAAAAGAGAAGGGAAATCCTGAGAGAAAATGGCTCTCTTTAAAGGATTTTCCTTCTCCTACAACGCAACTCACCTGGCATGATGTCTGCACTTCGCAGTAGTGAGCAATGTGCATGCTCTCACAGTCTCACTGCAGTACAATTAAAAAAAACAACGGACTACCTTTGCAAGGCCTGAAAATAGAGCCCGATAGAGACCCGTTCCGAGGACCCCCAAAAAAATGCATGTGCTCAGACCCCCACAGACCCCCCTCTTAAAGCTTTGGGTGCAGTGTTATGTTTGCGAAGTTGTAGATAAAATTGATAGGCTAATAATTGTAATTTGTGAGTGTGCTGTTTGGTTGATAATATCATATTAAGTACATAGATTACCTTTTTTAAAATACTATCTATAAAGTTTTCTGTGGTAGGTTGCAGAGGGAGTGTTGTGGGGTCATGGGGTGCAGGGAGAGGTGAAAAGTACGAGGTAGTGCAGTTACATATAAATTGTAAAGGTGTATGTAAATAATTAAATAAATACTTGCTGTATGTTCTATGGAACTACCCATCATCCTACTGCTACCCTGCCACGCTCCATCATGTTGCAGCAGTGCCTCTGGGAGCCATAAAAACTTATGTAATTGTATGTTATTATTTTAACATATTGAACATATGTAAAAAATAATTGAATCTATTTTTTGTTTTTCAGAAAATGATTTAGTTTGGATTAAAATTTGAAAATGCCTAGAAGAACTGAAAAAAAAGGAAAGAGAAAAAAATATATATTTGAACAAAAGGAAAGATTTTGAATTAGAAAAAATGAGAGTATTACACAAACAGTTTCTTCTAGTACAAACACAAGACAATTTCTGAAAAAAATATTACGAACATTTAATGAACAAAATATCACACAAAGCAAAAAGAAGAATTTTTCAAGTAAGGAGTAGCAGACTTCAATTTCAAATACCAGGAAAAGGAAACATGATAAAGAAACAGTATCTGTTACTCGGAGACAAAAGCAATTTCAAGAAATTCTTCAGAGACTTTTTTGATCTAGAGTAATTCAGAATTTAATGAAAACATGCTGCGAATATAAAAAGAACGTGCTGCAATTCAAAGAGAAGCAGCATATTGAAAGTATAGTGGAACCTGCTTTCAATTTAAAACAGAAGTTATTCATTCTGATTTTGAAGAGAATCAAAGTGTTGGATAAAATAGTCAAAGTGTTGAAAGACAAAAGTAGAAGAAAAAGACTTGTGAACAGAACCAACTTTTGCAAACTCTTTAGTAGACATTGGAAACATACTTCTACTAGTGATCCTTTTTTTAATGAGGAAAGTTACTTCCAGGAAAATAGTTTACCATTTGAAGTTGATACTGGGGGTCGTTGCTACGAAGTTCGGGATGGTTGTCCTCTTCCAAAAGAGAAAATGGTTGGTAAAAGTGCAGAAGAGTTAATAGTTGAAGAAGTGCAAGGCAATTGTACACACGCTCCTCTGTATAAGTGGGGTTGTAGCAGTATTTGTAGTATTCAACAGGAATCTATTGATATAATGCGAAATTTGCTATGAGAATATACACAGAAAAGTAGTAAACAGGAGATAGCCCAATACCGGTCGGTAACGGCCGAAAATACCGATTTTCGGCCGTTTCCGACCGGTATTGGGCTATGGAGATGTAGGGGCTGAAAAAACGTACAAATTCGGTAATTTTACCGAATCGGTAATTTTACCAAATCGGTAAAATTACAGAATCGGTAAATTTACTGATTCTGTAAATTTTACCGATTCGGTAAATTTACCATTCGGTAAAATTACCGAATATGTATTTTGAGATGTAGGTAGCATTTCTAGCAGTGCTACAGGGCCTTTAGAATTATTCGGTATTTACCATGCAGTACAATTGCATGGTAAATTACGAATTCTTGTGTACATGCACATCTGTGCATGTACACCTGTGCCATGTGGCTCACAGACATGCCCTAAGGGCATGTATGTGTGCCACATGGCGCACAAGCCAGTTACAGGGGTGCAACAGGGTGTCAAAGTGACACCCTTTCCCCCTTAGCAATTTGATATTTTTACAGATTCGGTAAATACCGAATCGGTATTTGCTATTGAAGCCCATAGGATTCAATTGCAAATACCGATTCGGTATTTACCGAATCGGTAAATACCAAATCTTACCGATTCGGTAAAAAATACCGATTTTTGACCTACATCTCATTTACCGATTCATAAATACCGAATCGGTAAAATTCGGTATTTATGAATCGGTAAATGAGATTTACCTACATCTGGCCCTAAGTTGTTACAAGGACTAGATCCATGTAATGTAAGAAAATATACTGAGAAGTATGGGTATTCTCTGGCTAGTCTTTCAAGAAAAGTGTGTTAAAGTGTTTTTCCGCACTTGAGGATGTCAGCAGTACACCATTCAGAAGTGCAGAAGTTTGTAAGGAAACTGTACTATGTAAAAAGTCCTGCATTATGTTTAAGTGAACTGAATACAGATCTTTTACATGGTTCTTTATCAGATGTTCAAAAAAGTGTGATGACATTGAAATGCAATATTTTGGTTCAGAAGAGCAGTCCATAGAAAGTGAAAGTTTGACAATTACAGATGTTGAAGGAGATGGGAAAGCGATTAGCACTGATCAGTTTGAAGAATGAATTGGAAAGTTTAATGTAGTGTGCTCTGAAATACCAAACTATGGGGCCTATTAGGATGGCGGACGGACCTGCGTCCGTCCACCACCCCCGAGGTGGAGGGAACGTCCGTAGGGGCTGCAGCGTTCCCTCCATGTAGATTAGGATGTGACCGCCACCCTGGCGGTCACATACCCTATGTTTAACATTGCGGCGGGTGCTGCTTGAAGCAGCACCCGCCGCAAGGTTAAAAGTGCATGCTTTGCATATGCATGCACAAAGCGGCAGGCACCGCGCGATGCCTGCCGCTTTGTGCATGCATATGCAGGGGGTACCATAGGTACGCCCCATGTGCACCCCCCACCCCCAACACCCTGGGGGCTCGCAACGAGCCCACAAAAACGAAAGACCACATGCTTTTCCACGGCGGAAAAGCCGCCGCGGAAAAGCATGTCTTCTGCCCCATCCTAATATGGCTGGCGGTGTCTGATAGACACCGCCACCATATCAGAGCTTTTCTGCCACGGTCGGAAAGCGACTGTGGCGGAAAAGCGGCAGACTGTCTTCCTGACCCACCAGCCATCCTAATCTGGCAGTGGGTCTTTGGAGCCTCCGCAGCGGTGAATCCGCATCCTCCGGGCCGGCGGTGGCTTCCGCCGGCCCGGTGGATGCGGATTCACCGCGATCCTAATCGGCCCCTAAGTTTGTGTTTGTTGTCGACGTATTCATTATAAAAGTCAAACTAGGATGGTTGATTTGTATTTGAAAAGTGAAAAGGAAAACAATGGTAAGTGGGAAGAATTTGCAACTTACTTGTTGGTGGAAGGTCGATTTGAGTTAGTTAGGTAGTGATCAACGTATATGTAAATATTGTTACAACAAATTAGAAGAGAACAAAATGCCTGCTAGAGCAGTACAAAATAACTTAGAATTAGTAGCTATTATGGAGGAACTCCCAGAATTGAATACATATGAGTCTGTTCTAATTCAATCTGTTCATCCTTTTCAAAGTATAATTCGGATGGAGCCTAAAACAGGTAAACTGCCACCAACAGACTTGCAAAGAGGGCTGAAAGGAAGAGTGGTGTACTTACCTTTGGATTTTAAGAAAAATATTGAAACTATTGCTGGAGAGAAAGAGGAAAATGAGGCAGTAGTCATTCTAGTAAATGGTGCATCAACAAAAAGTCGGAAAATATGGCAAGAATGTGTGGATGTAAATAAAGTTGAAAAGGCTCCTTATATCTTACCTTATACCTTATAGAGAACAATATTTATTACAAAACTGTAAATGTGGATGAACAGCTAATAAGTTTAGAAGATAATCTGAAATTTCAAGTGGTCAATGTTGGAAAGGCGATCCCAGGGGAGACAGAAGGTGTCTGACTGCCCGCCCCGAGACTCTCCTCTCTCTATGGAATAGGCCGAGCGCCGTAGGGAGGCCTCCTTGGCGAGGCTCCTCTCCTACAATCGTACCAGCTGAGCAATCACACTACTACAGACGGACACCACACGACGGAATATTCACAAGTATCTTTATATAAGAATTGAAGGCAGGTACTTAGCAGGTTAGCAGGCAGGGATCGAGGGATCCATAAAGTCATGGTTTCGGGAATAATGGGGTAGCGGGACAGTCTTGGCACCAACTAGGGCGTGGATAGTTCAAGGGGTCAGGCCGCGACAGCGTCAGCAGGGCCTCGAAGGTGGTTCAGCTTGGTCAGGCCGCGACAGTGTCAGCAGGGCCTCGAAGGTGGTTCAGCTTGGTCAGGCCGCGACAGCGTCAGCAGGGCCTCGAAGGTGGTTCAGCTTGGTCAGGCCGCGACAGCGTCAGCAGGGCCTCGAAGATGGTTCCGCTTGGTCAGGCCGCGACAGCGTCAGCAGGGCCTCGAAGATGGTTCAGCTTGGTCAGGCCGCGACAGCGTCAGCAGGGCCTCGAAGAGGGTTCAGCTCGGTCAGGCCGCGACAGCGTCAGCAGGGCCTCGAAGATGGTTCAGCTTGGTCAGGCCGCGACAGCGTCAGCAGGGCCTCGAAGAGGGTTCAGCTCGGTCAGGCCGCGACAGCGTCAGCAGGGCCTCGAAGATGGTTCAGCTCGGTCAGGCCGTGACAGCGTCAGCAGGGCCTCGAAGATGGTTCAGCTCGGTGAGGCCGCGTCAGCGTCAGCAGGGCCTCGAAGATGGTTCAGGTGCAAGAGTTCGGATCAGGATCAGCCGCGACAAGGTCAGCAGGGCTTCGACTCCAAGATACAACTGGCGTCCTAATCCAGGGCTGGCCCAGATATAGGACTGGAGTCCTTTGATGTCCCGACCCTCGCGCCTGGGGGTCCGAGAGGCTGGGATGAAGGTGTCCAGACACCCAGCAGGGGGGTGGAGCCAGGGCCCAGGGAGGCTGGAGGGCGATCGACACCAGGCGTCTGGGGATGGCTGGAGGCCCATCGAAACTCCCCTCCTCCGGGATCCGCCAAGTGGCCACTCTACCACCTGGGAGGATCTTGGTGCCTCGATGTCGGGCTTCGCTGGGGCCGGGGCCAGAGATGGCTGCGGTCACGTGCTCGGGACGTGATGGGCCCAAGATGGAGTCGGGCCGTAAATGGTGGCCTGGCATGGTCGCCAGACCGGCAGTGTTGGCGAGCAGGGTCCGCTGGGGTCCCAGGGGGGGAGAGCTGTGGGTTGCCAGGGGGGCTGCTCTCGTCGATGGTTCCTGTTCCGGGGAGTCGACGGCGGGTCGACGGAGGCCGATGTCGTCCCGGGCCCGCCATGCGGGAGGGGTAGGACCACGCCACGAGGCCGGGTCCAACACACGTCCCCTCCAGCTGAAGGCGGGGAGAGTCACCCATCTTCCTGGGTATTCTCCTCGTCGAGGCGGAAGAAGCGGGACAGGCCGTCAGCGTTGGCGTGGTCGTTGCCAGGGCGATGCTCCACAGTGAAGTCATCCCTTGGAGGGAGATGGACCATCGCAGCAGCTTTGGGTTTTCGCCACGCATCTGCATCAGCCACCGCAGGGGCCGGTGGTCAGTCTGGACCCGGAAGTGGGTGCCGAAGAGGTAGGGCCTGAGTTTCTTGAGGGCCCACACGACGGCGAAGGCCTCTCTCTCAATGGTGCTCCATTGCTGCTCTCTGGCCAGCAGCCGCCGGCTGATGAAGGCCACAGGATGGTCAATCCCCTCGGGGTCAATCTGAGATAGGACCGCCCCAATGCCGTGCTCCGAGGCGTCGGTCTGGACTATGAACTCCCGGCTGTAGTCAGGGGCTTGCAGCACAGGGGCGGTGCACATGGCTGTTTTCAAAGTCTCGAAGGCCACCTGACACGCGGGTGTCCATGGTACTTTCTGGGGCCGGTTCTTCGAGGTCAGTTCAGTGAGGGGAACCACAATGCTCCCATAGTTCTTTATGAAGCGCCGATAATATCCAGTGAGCCCCAGGAAGGCTCGGACGGCTGTCTGGCTGACCGGGGGCTTCCAGGCCACGATGGCGTCAATCTTGGGTTGGAGGGGAGCCACGTGGCCGCTCCCCACTTGGTGTCCCAGGTAGGTCACGGACCCTTGACCTATTTGGCACTTGCTGGCCTTTATTGTTAGTCCGGCTCGTCGGAGGGCCGTCAGGACCTCCCAGAGGTGCTTCAGGTGCTCGGCGCAGTGGAGGCTGTACACTGCAATGTCGTCTAGATAGGCGGCGCTGAATTCTTCTAGCCCCACCAGCACTTTGTTCACCAGTCTCTGGAAAGTTGCTGGGGCGTTTTTCATGCCGAAGGGCATCACCTTGAATTGGAAGTGGCCATCGGGTGTGGAGAAGGCCGATCGCTCCTGGGCGCCAGGGGTGAGGCCGATCTGCCAGTACCCTGCTGTGAGGTCGAAAGTACTGAGGTACTTAGCGGCTCCCAGGCGGTCGATTAGTTCATCGGCCCGGGGGATGGGATGTGCGTCGGTTCTGGTAACAGCATTTAGTCCCCGGTAGTCGACACAAAACCTGAGTTCTGGAGGGGTGCCAGGTGCGGCGGCTTTGGGGACCAGGACAACTGGGCTGGCCCAGGGACTGTCGGAGGGTTCGACCACCCCCAGGGCCAGCATTTTGGTAACTTCTGTCTGGATGCAGGCCCGAACTCGGTCGGGAACTCGGTAGGCCCGGTGTCACACTGGCTGGCTGTCCCCGGTGTCGACATCGTGGACACACCACTGGGTAACCCCAGGGGTGAGGCAGAACAGGTCCGTAAATTGCTCCAACAGCTCTTGGCAGTCTCGGCGCTGTGTGGGGGTCAGGTCGGAGGAGAGGGAGATTCCCTCGACGGAGCCGTCTTTCTCAGCGCCCCTTAGGAGGTCGGGCAGGGGCTCGGAGTCGTCTTCGGCCCCATCATCAGTAGCTAGCAGCAGGCTCAGTTCTGTGCGGGCAAAATGAGGCTTGAGCCGGTTGGCGTGCAGAACCCGGAGGGGGTTTCGGGGTGACTCCATGTCCACGAAATAGGTGACGGGGTTCTTGCGCTCGATCACTTTGAAGGGGCCCGACCATTTGTCCTGGAGGGCACAAGGTTCGACCGGGGACATGACCCAGACCTGCTGGCCCGGCTCGAACTCGATGGATGAAGAGTTCTGGTCATACCAGCGTTTCATGTCTTCCTGACTGGCCTCAAGGTTGGCCTCGGCAAGGGCCCGGAACCTCCGAGTCTGGCTTTGGAGGGTCAGGAGGTACCCGTAGACATCCGGCGGGGCGTCTTGGACTGTAGTTTCCCAGCCTTCTTTGACCAGGCTGAGGGGACCTCGGACAGGATGCCCGTACAAGAGTTCGAAGGGGCTGAACCCCAGGGATTTCTGTGCTACCTCCCGATAGGCGAACAGGAGGCAGGGCAGCAGGACGTCCCATTTGCGGCGGAGGGGTTCTTCTAGGCCCTGGATCATCCCCTTGAGTGTTCGGTTAAACCGCTCCACAAGTCCATTCCCTTGGGGGTTATACGGGGTGGTGAACTTATATGTGACCCCGCACTGTTGCCACAGGGACCGCATATCCTTTGATATAAAGTTTGTGCCCCGATCGCTCACGACTTCTCGGGGGAACCCCACTCGGGAGAAGATCCCCATCAGTGCTCGGCCCACCACGGGAGCCGTTATGGTTCGTAGGGGGATGGCTTCGGGATAGCGGGTGGCATGGTCCACCAGGACGAGGATGAAGCGATGCCCTTGCGAGGTTCGGGGGTCCAGGGGCCCCACGATGTCGATCCCCACTCGCTCGAAGGGAGTGGTCACCACTGGAAAGGGTTGGAGCGGGGCCTTCACCTTCCCCCCGCTCTTTCCGCTGGCTTGGCATGTCGGGCAGGTGCGGCAGTGGTTATGCACATCGTTGCGCATTTTTGGCCAGTAGAAATGGGTCACCAGGCGGCTGTAAGTTTTGTCCTGTCCCAGGTGCCCGGCGAGGGGCACATCGTGTGCCAGGTTCAATGGGAAGTCTCTGAATCGTAGGGGGACCACCAACACTCGGCTGGCCCCCAGCTCGGCAATTTTCTTTTCACTGTATAGGAGGCCGTGGTCCCAGTATATCCAGTGGGAACCCGAGGTGTCCCCGGCAGCTTGGGCTGTGGCTTGCTGCCGGGTCCCCTCGAGGGAGGGGCAGGCCTTCTGTTCCTGCCGGAATTGTTCTCGGTGGGACCACCCTCCTGGCGCCATTGGGCTAGTTCGGGTATGTTGCTGAGTTCGGCGCTGCCTTCTCGGTCATGCTCTGATGGCTCGGGCTCGGATTCTTCATTGACGGCGGCCGGTGGTGGCGCGGGCCACTCCGGCTCTTCAGTCGGGGTGGCCTCGGTTGCCGCCGGGACCCGGGCAGTCATAGATCTGGTCGTAGCGCAGACCCACTCTGGTAGTCCCATCATTCTTAGATGTTCTCTCCGCTCGACTTGGGCCCAGGGAGAGCTCTCGAGGTCATTTCCGAGGAGGCAGTCCACGGGGGCGTCGTCCCGGACGGTCACCTTGAGGTTGCCCGACACCCCCCCACTCGAAGGGGATTCGGGCCATCTGACACAGAGTCTCGGAGTTGTCGGCGGCCCTCACGGGGCATCGCACGTTGGATATGATCTGTTCGGGGGTCACCAAGTGGCAGCGGACGGCCGTCACACTGGCTCCCGTGTCTCGGAGGGCTTCGGTCCGTCGTCCATTGATGTGGACCCACTGACGGTATTTTTGAGTGTTGCTCGGTAGAGGGGCTTGGGGGACCATGCCTCTTTCGCCCAGGCAGGCTAGGGCCATGGCGGCCGGTTCATACTCGGTCTGATCTTCATTGTAGACCTCTTCGCCTTCTTCTCCCCCTTCCCCCAGGGCTGCAGCGGCGAACTGGCGGGTCAGAGGCCCGGTGGTGCCGGGGCGCTGGTTCATGGGGCAGAGGGGGTCACTGGCATAGTGACCGGGCCGCTGGCATCTGTGGCAAGTAATGTTCGGGCGGGGCCCCGGCCGTGCTGGAGGGGGTCCTCTTCTGGTCAGGGTTGGCGAAGGTTTATTCGGGGGGACCCCCGAGGCGGGCTCCGGCCGGGGCCGACGGGAAGTCTCGGCTCCTGTTCTGGCCTCCTCCGCCGCTACGCTGGCAGGGGTGCCCCTGGCCGTTCCGTCCCGTTTCTCCTATCGGGGTCCGGGGGACCCGGGTGCTCACCCATCGATCAGCCTCGACGGCAAGTTTTCGGGGCTCGGTCAGCTTGCTGTCGAGGAGATGCTGTCTGAGCTCGACAAAGCAGTTGTTGGAGAGGTGCTCCCAAACAATGAGGTCGAACAGCTGCTCGTAGGTGGACACTTTGCTGCCCTTTATCCATCCTTCCAGGGCCCGGCTATAAAAGTTTACGTATTCCACCCACGTGGTACCGGGGATCTTTTTGCAGTCTCTGAACCTCTGTCGGTACATCTCGGGGGTGAGGCCATACCGGGTGAGCAGGGCGTCCTTCATGTGGTCATAGGAGGACATGGGAGAAGTCATAGGAGGACATGGGAGAAGTGTGGCTCACTGGTTAGAGGAGGCAGACCTGGAAGCAGAGGTCAGCCCGGGACCAGGGTTCAATTCCCAGCTCGGCGGGGTCTTGAGTCCTAAAATGTCCATGGACTCGACAATTCTCGCTCCGGTGCCTACTCGATTCACGGGTTCACACTCTGCGACTCTGGGCAATAGCTTGCTTAATCTCCACAACGGCCCCTCGCCTGGCTTTCACCTTGTGGATACCCTGCCGGGGTTATCTCACAGGGGACTACCAGGACGGGTTCCCTAAGCAAGCGCTTAGGAACCGCTTGGTGATTTGCGCTATATAAATTCCTGTACATTTACATTTACATTTACATCACTTCCTTGGCCAGCTCAAGCAGGGTGTCTCTCCCTTCGCTGACAAATCTCCCCCATAAGCCGGCACCCCAATCTTTTCGCGGGATGCGGTGCGCGGTCATGGCAACTTCATACGCCTTGAACCATTGCTGGATATCGTCATTCTTGTAGTATTCCTTGACGATATCTTTGGGAATGTGGACCTTCAGGTCGGCAGGAGGTGGAGGGTCCCGGGTTATCGCGGCGCCAGCCTCTTCGGTTTTGGACTTGATCTCTAGTTCTTTGAGGCCACGCTCGTGTTCGTACGTGAGCTTTTTTTCTTCCAATTCCCTTTACCTCCGCCTCTCTTCCAGATCTCCTTCTAATCGTAGTTGCTCAATGGCCATTTTCTTTTCTGCTAATTGAAGTTCTCCATACAGCCGGAGTCGGGCGAGCTCTAGTTCATGGAGCCGACTCCTCTCTCGCTCCCGGGCGTCTTCGTGGGAGAGGCCCGGTTCTCTGTTGGCGGTTCTTTCTTCCACTGGGGCTATGACCGTACTCAGGGGTACTTCTAGGATAATGTCATCGTTAGCCTGGGGTTGGGTCGCTCCGGTCTCCACCCACGTTTGCAGCGCGTCTTTGAAATCGTCTTTTGTGCTTAGTCCGGTGGTAGCGATACCCAGGGCTTTACAGAATTGTTTGAGTTCTTTATGGGTGTACTCCTCTAATCGTTCCTTCTGGAATTCTGTGGTCGTTCCGGTTTCCTTAGGAGTCATCGTGGTTGTGGGTCTCTGTTAGTAGTGGCGAATTACTCGCTGTACGATTTGCGCGGGTTCGGATCCCGTCGCTTGCCACCAATGTTGGAAAGGCGATCCCAGGGGAGACAGAAGGTGTCTGACTGCCCGCCCCGAGACTCTCCTCTCTCTATGGAATAGGCCGAGCGCCGTAGGGAGGCCTCCTTGGCGAGGCTCCTCTCCTACAATCGTACCAGCTGAGCAATCACACTACTACAGACGGACACCACACAAAGGAATATTCACAAGTATCTTTATATAAGAATTGAAGGCAGGTACTTAGCAGGTTAGCAGGCAGGGATCGAGGGATCCATAAAGTCGTGGTTTCGGGAATAATGGGGTAGCGGGACAGTCTTGGCACCAACTAGGGCGTGGATAGTTCAAGGGGTCAGGCCACGACAGCGTCAGCAGGGCCTCGAAGGTGGTTCAGCTTGGTCAGGCCGCGACAGCGTCAGCAGGGCCTCGAAGGTGGTTCAGCTTGGTCAGGCCGCGACAGCGTCAGCAGGGCCTCGAAGGTGGTTCAGCTTGGTCAGGCCGCGACAGCGTCAGCAGGGCCTCGAAGATGGTTCCGCTTGGTCAGGCCGCGACAGCGTCAGCAGGGCCTCGAAGATGGTTCAGCTTGGTCAGGCCGCGACAGCGTCAGCAGGGCCTCGAAGAGGGTTCAGCTTGGTCAGGCCGCGACAGCGTCAGCAGGGCCTCGAAGATGGTTCAGCTTGGTCAGGCCGCGACAGCGTCAGCAGGGCCTCGAAGAGGGTTCAGCTCGGTCAGGCCGCGACAGCGTCAGTAGGGCCTCGAAGATGGTTCAGCTCGGTCAGGCCGCGACAGCGTCAGCAGGGCCTCGAAGATGGTTCAGGTGTAAGAGTTCGGATCAGGATCAGCCGCGACAAGGTCAGCAGGGCTTCGACTCCAAGATACAACTGGCGTCCTAATCCAGGGCTGGCCCAGATATAGGACTGGAGTCCTTTGATGTCCGGACCCTCGCGCCTGGGGGTCCGAGGGGCCGGGATGAAGGTGTCCAGACACCCAGCAGGGGGTGGAGCCAGGGCCAAGGGAGGCTGGAGGGCGATCGACACCAGGCGTCCGGGGATGGCTGGAGGCCCATCGAAACTCCCCTCCTCCGGGATCCGCCAAGTGGCCACTCTACCACCTGGGAGGATCTTGGTGCCTCGATGTCGGGCTTCGCTGGGGCCGGGGCCAGGGATGGCTGCGGCCACGTGCTCGGGACGTGATGGGCCCAAGATGGAGTCGGGCCGGAAATGGTGGCCTGGCATGGTCGCCAGACCGGCAGTGTTGGCGAGCAGGGTCCGCTGGGGTCCCAGGGGGGGAGAGCTGTGGGTTGCCAGGGGGGCTGCTCTCGTCGATGGTTCGTGTTCCGGGGGGTCGACGGCGGGTCGACGGAGGCCGATGTCGTCCCGGGCCCGCCATGCGGGAGGGGTAGGACCACGCCACGAGGCCGGGTCCAACAGTCAAATAGAGAAAGTGGACAAGTCAAGGCTGAAGAGATTTATGAACATTACACAATATGTCCTTTGCATTCAAAAGAAGTAATAGGATGCAGCATTGAGTTATTTCAAATTAAAAAAGCACAGGGAACTCCATTGAGTGTATGGGAGAAAAGCTTCGAAGCTCGTTTTTTTCCACAGCTGTTTCCTACTGGAGAAGGCGGACGATATGATGACTGACCTGTAGGGATTCCAGCTTCAGAATATCGGTCAACAAGATTATATTCTGAAGATCCTAGATTTCAACAGTGTATTCTATACATATTTCACCTTTAGTGTGAAAGTGATTTGTTTTCTCTGTCGTATGCAGTGAACCACATACCTAAAACTGGAGTTCATCAATCACTTCTTTCTGTGAAAGAATGTGTGGAGAAAGGTCAAGAAACAGATGAAAATTTAGAAGCACAATTAATCAATTTGATTGCATGTCAACGTGGAACAAATGAGTATTGGTATCGTCGTCATGGAGAACTCAAGTGTATGTTACGGAACTTAGGTACACCAACATGGTTTGTCACACTTAGCTGTGCAGAGTATGCATAGGATGATTTGCTTGAGTTTCTAAGAGAAGCGAATTCTAATACAAAAAATGTTGAAATAAAGACTCCTGGTGAACTGTGTTCATTGGATCTTGTAAATGTGTGCAGATATTTTAATCATAGGTTTCAAGCTATGATGTCTTTTATCTGCAATAAAAAGAATCCACCTCTTGGAGAAGTTACCGATTTCTTTTGGAGAAAGGAGTACCAAGCAAGAGGTACACCTCATATACATATGCTACTATGGATCTATTTGGAACTGATTCTGATGAAACAGTATTGTCTTTCATCGAAAAGTATGTGACATGTGAGATTCCAAGAGAAGAAGGAGATAGAAGTTTGAGACAGCAAGTTTTACGTTTCCAAACACACCATTGTGGAAAGTACTGCAAAAAAAAATGCAAGTCTAATGGAAAATTTTACACCAAATGTCGGTTTGGTTTGGATTTCCACGTCCAGCCATTTGTAAAGGAAGAGTAAATTCTTTTTTTTCTTCCCAAAAATATCTACAACTTAAAAAGAACAGAAGTGTCAAAGTATATCAATGACTACAATCCAGTCATTTTAAAAATGTGGAATGCGAACATGGACATCCAGTATGTTGCAGATAACTCAGTTGCTGTTGCACGTTATGTTACATCGTAAATAACAAAATCTGTAAAAACAGAGATGACACAAATATGGGAAGAAATTGCACAAGAGAAAAGCCTTAGCCAAAATTGTACAGCTTTACTTTGAAAATGCTTTCCCACCGAGAAATTGGATAGTATGAATGTTCAGATCGCTTGTGCTCTTCAAGTTTATATTCAAAGTCACAGGGATTCATTTGGTTAAGTTTAGGTCTTGTCTGCAAATGAAATAGAGTGTTGAAATCATTTGAAGAAATTGAAGAATTAGCAGCAAATTAACCAGACAGTACAGACATTCTTAAAACTAATTTGTTGGACACATACTATCCAAAAAGGAGTCGACATCTGGAACAGCTATGTCTGTATGAAGTACTTCAACATTACAGCTTCAAAAGAAATGTTAAACAGAATTTAACAGAAGGAAAATATGCAGTAGCTGGATGTCATGGTTGTTTAGTAAAACATGCAAAGGGTAATCTTATAAACCACAAGAAACTCAGTTGTGAAACTCCAGATAAGCGAGAATTTTACGATTTAGCACTTCTCCAACTCCATGTAGTCAAGATCCTCATGGACACCCAATACTGGAAAATGAAGCAGCGATTGCTATGCATGAAGTCAAAATTGCAAGGCAACAAGCACACGAGGAGAATATTACATTGGAAAGCTTAGAAGAACAAGTAAGGGGCCGATTTCGGGTCGGAATGGCTCCGAACCATGTTCGGAGCCCTTCCGACCGAATCGGTCAGTGACGGCCAGATTCCATTCCAACCGAGCCATTCCAATGGGCTCGGTCGGAATGGAATCCGACTCGGATTTCCGGATGGCCTACGACGGGCTGGAGAGCCAGTCTGCCATGCGGAAATCCTTTAGTACTCCCCCGGTGGCGTCTTTACGACCGAGGGAGTACGATGGCAGTTTTTCACTGCCTTTTCGTCCTGGTATGTCCAGCACGAAAAGGCAGTGGGAAACTGTCTTTGGGGGCCCCCAGCAGGGACCCCATGGGTGCAAGGCTGCCGAATGGCAGCCTGGGGGCACCTATGGTGCCCCTCTGGTGATCCCTGCACCCAGTGACAGGCACCTTGGGGTGCCGGCCACAGGGTGCAGGGATAAACTGCACCCCTGCTTTTCTCAATGCAGGCATGCATTCCGCTCGAAATGCATGCCTGCATTGTGAAGTATACGAGTGCGACCAAACCCTTTTCGGTCGCATCGTATTAGCAGGGCCATTACCCACGACAGCAGGTCGGTGGGTTACTGCTCCTGATCAATGTCGGACGAACGTGAGTCGGTCCGACATCGGAATTGGCCCCTAAATGTTGAACAGAAAGAAATATATGTACAAGTCAGAGAACAGATAGAACATGGTTTGTTGCATGAAAAAAAGAATGTGTGTGTTCATCTTTTAAACCTCTTCTGATGTAAATCAGTGGTCAAGCTGGGACAGGTAAAAGTTTTTTATTAAAGTTTTGACCAGTTATCTTCAAAAAACTACTGGTTCACATTTATGTTGTGTCGTAAGAGCTCCAACTGGATTAGCTGCACACAATGTTAAAGGAGCTACTTTCCATAGATTACTGATGTTACTAGTTGTAGGAGAGTAGGGTCTGCTTCCTATAGTCACCCCCACTTTTTGCTGTGATTCCCTGGTTTTTCGACTTTAGTATGGCTGTGGGTCTGCTGATCAGAGCCACAGCCTAGCTGTTCTCTCTCTAAATTGATACCATGTACTTTAGGTACATACCAGATTGGGTACTCAGTCAAAATATCGAGTTGCAAATATCGACCTACACAAATATCGAGTTAGAAATATCGAAGGTAAAGAATATCGATGTCAAGAATATCGTTGGGCAGAATATCGGCCCTAAGGTAAGTAATATCGATTTTTTTTATATCGATGTAAGTAATATCAAAGTCAGTAATATCAATATCAAATATATCGATGTTAGTAATTTCGATGTTACTAATATCGATATTTGTACTATTGTTATGTATTTTAGTATGTATTTAATATGTATGTGTTATATGTTTTTTGTTAAGTATTTTACTTGTTTTAAGTTATATGTGAACTATTTTCATATATTTATAATGTTATTTTTAAGTCAATTTTATGTTTTAGTACCGGAGCGGGTTGTGGGTTTATAGGGGAATAGGGTGGGAAGTAATTTAATTATATTAAATTATTTATTACGTTTTAGGAATGATAAATACATTTTAATTAATTTTTGCGTTTACGTTCTGTAGCAGGTAGTGGGTTTATAGGGGAATTGGGTGGGAAGTATTTTAATTGTAATTAAGTAATGAATTATTTTTATTTATTGGTATTGATAATTTATGTATTTATAATTAATTATTAATTGGCAATTAATAATGTTAATTGGTCATTAATTGTTTTAATTGGTAATTAATATTTGTAATTGGTAATTAATTTATTTAATTGATCCTTAATGTTTGTAATTGGTAGTTAATGTTTGTAATTGGTAGTTAATGTTTGTAATTGGTAATTAAAGTATTTAATGTGTAATACATTTTTGTAATTGGTAATTAATTTATTTAATTGGTAATTAAAAAATGTATTGGAAATTATTTGTAAATAATTGGTAATAAATGTGTTAGAAAAAGTCTTTTTTGTATACAAATAATTTTATTGTTTAATGTTTTTTAATTGGTAATCAATTATTAATAATATTTGTTTTGTTTTTTACAGTATTTTATTGCTTAATATTTATTATTTGGTAACTATTATTTATTAATTGATATTTATTGTTAATTTATTGTTAATTATTTATTCAAATCTATTTTTTTCTTTAATATTAATGGGTACTTTTAAATGATGTTTAGTTATTTAAAAATTAAAACATTAATACATTTAAATATAAAAATTATTTCTAAGTATGTTTTATTTAATTTTGATGGTATCCAACACTTTCCCTACTGTTGCACTCTCTGGAGTTGGAATAGTAATTTTTACCCCTACGCTATCCAGCGCTTTCCCTACTGTTTCACTCTCTGGAGTTGGAATAGTACTTTGTACCCCTATGCTATCCAAGGCTTTCCATACTGTTGCACTCTCTGAAGTGGGAATAGTAATTTTTACCCTTACGCTATCCAATGCTTTCCCTACTGTTGCACTCTCTGGTTTGGGAATAGTAATTTTTACCCACCCGCTATCCAACGCTTTCCCTACTGTTGCACTCTCTGGAGTGGGAATAGTCATTTTTACCCCTACGCTATCCAACGCTTTCCCTACTGTTGCACTCTCTGGAGTTGGAATAGTAATTTGTATCCCTACGCTATCCAACACTTTCCCTACTGTTGCACTCTCTGGAGTGCGAATAGTAATTTTTACCCCTACGCTATCCAGCGCTTTCCCTACTGTTTCACTCTCTGGAGTTGGAATAGTAATTTTCACCCCTACGCTATCCAACGCTTTCCCTACTGTTGCACTCTCTGGAGTGGGAATAGTAATTTTTACCCCCACGCTATCCAACGCTTTCCCTACAGTTGCACTCTCTGGAGTTGGAATAGTAATTTTTACCCCTACACTATTCAGCGCTTTCCCTACTGTTTCACTCTCTGGAGTTTGAATAGTAATTTTTACCGCTACGCTAGCCAACGCTTTCCCTACTGTTTCAATCTCTGGAGTTTGAATGGTAATTTTAACCCCTACGCTATCCAACGCCTTCCCTACTGTTGCACTCACTGGAGTTGGAATAGTAATTTTTACCCCTACGCTATCCAACGCTTTCCCTACTGTTGCACTCTCTGGAGTGGGAATAGTAATTTTTACTCCTACGCTATCCAGCGCTTTCCCTACTGTTTCACTCTCTGGAGTTGGAATAGTAATTTTTACCCCTACGCTATCCAGCGCTTTCCCTACTGTTGCACTCACTGGAGTTGGAATAGTATTTTTTACCCTTACGCGATCCAGCGCTTTCCATACTGTTTCACTCTCTGGAGTTGGAATAGTAATTTTTATCCCTACACTATCCAGCGCTTTCCCTACTGTTTCACTCTCTGGAGTTGGAATAGTAATTTTTACTCCTACGCTATCCAATGTTTTCTTTAATGTTTCACTCTCTGGAGTGGTAATAGTCATTTTTATCTCTATGCTATACAATGTTTTCCCTAATTTTGCATTTTCTGGAGTGGGAATAGTAATTTTACATTTTACGCTATCCAATGTTTTTGATACTGTAGATTTTTTAGGACTTTAAATAGTAGTTTTATTTATTATTTAAAATGAATGTAGATAATGAAGTATGTTATTATTTAAAAAATATTGAAAGTATATTTAATTTTTTTAATTTAGTAAAAATAATTGTTTACTTTTTTATGTTATTATTTTATTTGTGGAGATCTATTTGTAATTTATAGTATTTTTAAATAATTTATAAGTAATTTAAGTAATTATTAAAATGTATTATTAAGTAAATATATAATATATATTTTACATATGTGTTTAATTAATGTTATATTATTATATATCTATTATTTATTAATTTTAAACATTACTAAATATTTTTAACAATGTTTCTTTTATTTATAAGTATTATTTACTTTATTTTATACATTAAATTTTAACAGATATAAAACGATATTTATAATTACGATATTTGTAATATCGATATTTTTGTTTCGATATTTTTGTACTTACCATGTTGTAGATAGGATGTCGATATACTTGCCTTCGATATTCCAGCCTCGATGTTTCTGTAGGTCGATATTTTGTTTGTCGATATTCTGTCATAGATCCACCAGATTGGGTATTGGGTCACCTTTGTGAGCCCCTGTATAGTGTACCACCATAGGTACCCAGGGCATAGGTGTATCCAAAGCCTACCAGGGGCTGCAGCATGCATTATGCCACCCCTGGCTGGCCATCTAAACTGACACCACAGGCTGATCACTCAGCTTGGGTAAGGTGGTGTAATAACCCCTTACTTAGATATAGTATATCTATATCTACCCAAGCGCCATTTGCACCAAAGCTCAGACCTCCACACTCCACGAGTGCAGCGTGGGGCCTGCTCCTGCATTTCATCTCGACGCGTCTTCCCGGTTGCTAGCCCGCTGGCTAGTTAGCCCTCTGAAGACTTCTTTTTGAATTTACACCACTAGCCTGGTTGCTCCAGGCTTGCTCCAGCTTCCCTGCAACTGAGAAGCTCCCCAGACCTTGCTGGTCTGACTCGAAGCCAATCTTCACTTCCTGCGTGGGTTGCGGTTGCCAAGGCTTGTTGGGTCCAATCCAGATACCGATGCCGCAGTCAACTAGATCCTTTGTGGGACACCTCGAATCCAGCTCCTGGTCATCGTCGACGCCTCCTGGTCCTCGTGGCTGCAGAGACAAGCTTCACCTCTTCACCTGAAATCGACTCGACATCGCCTGGTTCCTTCCTGGTCACTGGCTAGTGGCCCAGACTCTGTCCCCTCTGCTTTCAGGTTCTTCAATTCCTCGATCCGCCCTTGGATCCACCCGGACACTTTTCATCTTGTCGCCTGCAGCACTTCTTTGTAGATCTCCATTGAAACGATAGACGAAACCCGACATCAAAAGTAACCCTGGGCGTAGTGAGCGTAATGGGGCTTCGCGAAGCTACGCAAAGTGGGCGAGAGACTACGCCCACCTGTGCACTTCGCGTAGCCCCACTACGCACCACCCGCCTCCCTCCCGCCCTCAGTAAATACCCCCTTCAATGTTTAAATAAGTTTAAAACCACTTACCTGGTCCGCGCGCGTCCCGGGGCTCCCTCGTCTCTTTCAGTGCCCGCGACTTGAACCCTAATGCGCATGCGTGGCCGCCCGCGCATGCGCATTTCTAGCGAGAAATGCGCATGCGCGGGCGGCCATGCATGCGCATTAGGGTTCAAGACGCGCACTGAAAAAGACTAGGGAGCCCCGGGACGCGCGCGGACCAGGTAAGTGGTTTTAAACTTATTTAAACATTGAAGGGGGTATTTACTGAGGGCGGGAGGGGGGCGGGAGGGAGGCGGGTGGCGGGCCAGCTACGCTCGTCCACGGAGCATGCGTAGTGCCGGCTACTACGCCCGCACCGCAAAATGCGTAGCAGACGGCACTACGCATGCTCCATGGACGGAGCGTAGCTGCCCGCCCACCCCTAATCAAAAGGCACCTATGCACCCGGCTTCCCTGGGTGAGGTAACACGAGTACTCCGGTGCTCCTATCGGTCTTGACTCTCGAAGTGTCCTACTTTAAAGTGGTTTTGTTGTAGTCCATCCGGAAGTGCCCTAAATCTTTAACTTTGTAACTTTTACGATCGCATTATAAGTCAATGGTAACTCGCGACTGTGTTTAGACACTGCACGCGTCTCCCGTGGCTCTCCTACTTCCTAACCTTTGGTCGTCTAGTGTAGCCCCAGCGATTCTCTAGGCCCTAGGCCTTATTCACTATTTCTTAGTATATGGTTTGTGAGGCCCCTATGGCATAACTGTATTTGTGCAACTTATAGTATGCTAATTGAGTAACATGTGATGTACTTCGATCGCTGACCTCATAAAGAGTGCAGAGGGGTTGTGTTAGAAGTAAATACATACATATTTGATATATACCTTGTGTGGTGTCCTTTCATTTGGTATTCAATGGATTATAATTGGTAAAACAAACAGCTTCACATGCTCTTTGGAGTTTAGCCTAAGACTGCTTGTCCATGCTACCACTAGGATAGCTTGTCTATAAGGTTGACTTTACAACCACCATCAATAAGGGTTGTTTAGACTGGTGCAAGGTGCCCACTAGAATAGTGGACATCATATGCCAGGCTAACTTCTCACATTGGTGTGCAGCGGATGGGATAAGAGCTTGAATTTGTTTTACCATATAATCTTGTAATATCATTTTAAAGATCACATTAAGGTACCAATAGGTACATATAAATCAAGTCTTATAATACTTTAAGTTCTACTTAACTTAGTTGTTGTAGAGCAAAGAGCTTTGCACAACCTGACTACAACTCTAGAGAGGTTCTAGTAGATACCATTTAGTGTAGGTAGGGGCACACACCACACCTCACTAGAAAATGTCCTTGGATGTAGGGCCTAGTGGGCCTCTACCAGAAGCTGACCCTCCCAGTGTACCTTCTAAATATGACACATTCACTTTTCATGAGTTGAGAAGCTTATGTTCAGCCAGAAGGCTGAGACAAGGACAACGTCCCACTATTAAGCACCTGATAGATATACTAGGGGAATATGATGTAGACAAAGCATTCAACCCAGGTCCATCAGGTAGTGTAGATGAGGACCATCCCTCACCAGAGGATCCCACTGGTGAAAACCAAGAGGATGCTGGTGCTGAAGTGGATGCTAGCCAGGTGCAAGTCAGAGAACTGAACCTGGTTAACCTAGGATTGCTTGGGACTGAGAATGGAAGACTCCCATCCAGACCCCCAGGTAGACCTAACAATGGGCACAGAAGGAGAAGATCACTTTCCAGTGATTCCAACCATTCTGCTGACTCAGTAGGGTCCCATGCCTCAGCTCTAGGGAGAATGACGTCCCCTGAGAGAAGAGAGCATAAGGCTAGGATGAGGGAATCCAAGCTTAGAATCAAGAGGCAAGAAATTGCCCTAGCAAAAGAGACCCTGGCTCTTGAAAGAGAGAGAATATTGTGTGGACTAGAGTCCACTGGTGGCAGCATAATTCCTAAAGATAAGGAAAGGTCTCATGACAATAGAAACCTGAGTAAAATTATGCCCCCCTATCAGGTAGGGGATGACATCCACAAGTGGATTACTGTTTGGAGAGGGCCTGCAAAGTACAGCAGGTAACCCAGGGTCAGTGGGCAGCAATTTTATGGCACTCCTTTACAGACAAAGGTAGAGATAAGCTCCTAACAGTTAATGAAAAGGATGCTGACAACTACACTGTCCTGAAGAGTGCTCTGATAGATGGGTTTGGCGTAACCACTGAGCAGTACATGTTGCTGTTCAGAGATACTCAGAAGACACAGACTCAGGACTGGACTGACTTTGTAGATTGTGCCACTAAGGCTCTGGAAGGCTGGTTACTGGGTAGTAAGGTCAATGATTACACAGGATTGTATAATTTGATTAAGAGAGAACAAATTCTTAATAATTGTCAGAACCAGCTATTGCATCAACACCTGATTGACTCTGATCTGACCTCCCTCCAAGAATTGGGTCAGAAGGCAGACAAATGGGTCAGAACCAGGGTGAAGCATTAGGTACAGAACCAAGGTGGTGATCAGAAGAAGCAAGACCAAAAGGGTGGGGAGAAAGCAAAAGACCAGAAGTCTTCTCAAGGTCCCCAAAAAGCTTCTACTGCTGGGGGTCCCCAACAACCTAAAAAAAAAGAAGGTCCAAAGAAACCATGGTTCAACTTTTGTAAGAGTAACACTCACTGGACCAGTGAATGCACCAAAAATGAGGCAGGTCCAACTAGCATTGCCCCTAAGGCAACTGTCCCCCTAGTCCAGCTAATACTGGTGGTTCTCAACAGAAGGGTGTAGTAGGGTTAACCCTGGGACCTGAGGTGGATTCTGGCATAGTCAGAATACCAACTCAAGCTGTTCTTGTCTGTAATATGTCCTCTACTGTGAGCCCCAGTAACCTGGGCAAGTACAGTCAGACTCCTTTAATTAATAACAAAGTGGTTCAGGCGGATCACTGAAACAATATCGATGTCAAAAATATAGAACTACAAGAATATCGAGGTAAAAATATAGAATACAAAAATATCGACCTCCTATCTCCAAACAGGTAAGTACAAAAATATTGAATCAAAAATATCGATGTAAAAAATATAGTTAGTCAAAATATCGAATTTTTAAAATGCTTTAAATTAATTAAAAATTAATGAAATAATAAATATAATTAACTTAAACATACTTAAAATACCTAAATTACCTTAAAATTAATAAATAATGTAAGTTAAAAAAAAACAACATACAAATTGATTTGTTAATACATATATATATATATATATATATATATAAACATAATATTAATTTAAAAATTACAATATTTTTACCGTAGGATAGCGGAATGGGTAAAATTTACTATTACCACTCCAGTGAGTGCAACAGTAGGGAAAGCGTTGGATAGCGTAGGGGTAAAAATTACTATTCCCACTCCAGAGAGTGCAACAGTGGGGAAAGCGTTGGATAGCGGAAGGGTAAAAATTACTATTCCCACTCCAGAAAGTGCAATAGTTGGGAAATCGTTGGATAGAGTAGGGGTAAAAATTACTATTCCCACTCCAGACAGTGCAACAGTAGGCAAAGCGTTGGATAGCGGGAGGGTAAAATTTACGATTCCCACTCCAGAGAGTGCAACAGTAGGGAAAGCTTGGATAGCGTAGGGGTAAAAATTACTATTCCAACTCCAGTGAGTGCAACACTAGGGAAAGCGTTGGATAGCGGAAGGGTAAAAATTACTATTTCCACTCAAGAGAGTGCAACAGTAATGAAAGCGTTGGATAGCGTAGGGGTAAAAATTACTATTCCCACTCCAGAGAGTGCAACAGTAGGGAAAGAGTTGGATAGCGTAGGGGTAAAAATTATTATTCCCACTTCAGAGAGTGCAACAGTAGGGAAAGCGTTGGATAGCGTAAGGGTAAAAATTACTATTCCAACTCCAGAGAGTGCAACAGTAGGGAAAGCGTTGGATAGCGGGAGGGTAAAAATTACTATTCCCACTCCAGAGAGTGCAACAGTAGGGAAAGCGTTGGATAGCGTAGGGGTAAATTTTACTTTACCCACTCCAGACAGTGCAACAGTAGGGAAAGCGTTGGATAGCGTAGGGGTAAAGATTACTATTCCCACTCCAGAGAGTGCAACAGTAGGGAAAGCGTTGGATGGCGTAGGAGAACAAATTACTATTCCCACTCCAGAGAGAGCAACAGTAGGGAAAGCGTTGGATAGCGTAGGGGTAAAAATTACTATTCCCACTCCAGAGAGTGCAACGTAGGGAAAGCGTTGGATAGCGTAGGGGTAAAAATTACTATTCCCACTCCAAAGAGTGCAACAGTAGGGAAAGCGTTGGATAGCGTAGGAGTAAAAATTACTATTCCCACTCCAGAGAGTGCAACAGTAGGGAAAGCGTTGGATAGCGTAGGAGTAAAAATTACTATTCCCACTCCAGAGAGTGCAACAGTAGGGAAAGCGTTGGATAGCGTAGGGGTAAAAATTGCTATTCCCACTCCAGAGAGTGCAACAGTAGGGAAAGTATTGGATCGCGTAGGGGTACAACTTACTATTCCCACTCCAGAGAGTGCAACAGTAGGGAAAGCGTTGGATAGCGTAGGGGTTAAAATTACTATTTAATTAAATTAACATAATTATCAATTAATCAATTAATAAACATTAATTACCAATTAAAAACGAATAAATTACCAATTAAAAAATAATTAACAATTAATTCAAAATAAATACCAATTAAAAAATTAACATACTTAATTAATTACAATTAAATTACTTCCCACCCTATTCCCCTATAAACCCACAACCCGATACGGAAAATAAATTAATAAAATAAACATAATTATCAATTAACTAATTAACAAAAATACATTACCAATTAAAAATGAATTACCAATTAAAAATTAATTAACAATTAAAAATTAATTAACAATACATTCAAAATAAATACAATAAATAAATTAAAATTTTTAATAAATTACAATTAAATTACTTCCCACCCTATTCCCCTATAAACCCACAACCCGCTACAGAATTAGATTACGCAAAAATTAAATAACATAAAAAAACTTTAAAAAATTAAAATAATATGTAAAATTCGATATATTTAAATACCTATATTATATACTTGATATTTTGACTTTCTATATTTAAAAAATCTATATAACTTACTTCGATATTTTAAGTTTCTATATTTTAAAAATCGATATTACTTACTTCGATATTATGACTTTCTATATTTTAAAATTCGATATTACTTACCTTCAATTCGATATTTTTAACCACTATAGTCTGTCCATTTGATATTATGTCCCATTCTATATTTTTAACTCGATATTATGTCCATTCTATATTTTTCCTTCGATATTATGTCTGTTCACCGGTTCAGGCCTACAGGGACACATGTGCTAGTGTAACAATGGTGACACCCAGCTTTGTGAACCCTGGACAGATCATACTAGGTGGGAATTAACTAGTGACCGATGCAAGCAATGTCACTACCACCCATAGTATGGCAATGGTGAATTTGTCCTGGGGAGGGGTAACTGGCCTCAAAAGGGTTGTTGTTAGTTCAGACCTCTCTTTAGAATGTTTGCTTGGCAATGACCTAGAAACTTCAGTCTGGTCTGAGGAGGAGTAAAGGACTTATGCAGAGATATTAGGTATATCAGCACATGTCCTTGCTGTGACCAGGTCACAGGTCAAAAATTGCAACACTGAACAGGCCCTGGATCCTGAAATTATGGACCAGTTGCCTACCAGGAGGAGAAGCAGTAAGGTCAAGGCAGTGCCTTCCCCACTGCCTTAGAATGAGGATCAGCCTTCTGAGGAAGCTGATTGTGAGACCCAAGAAGGAACTGTCCTAGAAGAGCTTGAACCTGATCAGGTTCAGTTTCTTGGGACAGGGGGGCCTTCAAGGGCAGATCTGAGGCAGGCGCAGTTGGGCTGCCCTTCTCTTGAACCCCTCAGACAGCAAGCTGCTGCTGAGGCTGCTGGGGATGCTACAGGTACCCATAGAGTGTATTGGGATGAAGGGCTCCTGTAATCAGAGGCTAGAGACCCCAAGCCTGGTGCTTCCAGGAGGTTGGTCATACCTTTGGCATTCAGGGGCTTCCTTCTCACCTTAGCCAATGATATTCCCTTAGCAGGACATCTTGGCCAGAACAAGACTTGGGACAGGCTTGTCCCTCACTTTCACTGGCCTCACATGTCAGAGGATACCAAGGAGTTTTGTCACTCCTGTGTCACCTGCAAAGCCAGTGGCAAATCAGGTGGCACCACAAAGGCCCCCTAATACCACTACCTGTGGTGGGGGTTCCCTTTGAAAGAGTTGGGATTGACATTGTTGGACCAATGGATCCCCAAACAGCATCTGGGCACAGGTTTATTCTGGTGGTAGTGGATCCTGCCACCAGATACCCAGAAGCTATTCCCCTAAGGACCATAACAGCCCCTGTTGTGGCAAGATCCCTCCTGGGAGTTTTCTCAAGAGTGGGTTTTACAAAGGAGATTGTCTCAGACAGAGGTGCAAACTTTATGTCTGGATATTTGACTGCTATGTGGAAAGAGTATGGAGTGAACTACAAGTTCACCATACCCTACCATCCGCAGTGCAATGGTCTGGTGGAGAGATTCAACAAGACCTTAAAGGGCATGATTAAGGGTCTACCTGAAAAGCTTAGGCAAAGATGGGACATCCTTCTGCCCTGCCTTTTGTTTGCTAACAGAGAGGTCCCACAGAAGGCGGTTGGCTAAAGCCCTTTTGAACTTCTGTTTGGGCAACCTGTAAGAGGACCCCTTTGTCTGGTGAAGGAAGGATGGGAGTTACCTCTCAAAGCTCCAAAACAAGACATTGTGGATTATGTACTTAGTCTCCGCTCCAGGATGGCTGAGTATATGAAAAAAGCATCCAAAAACCTTGAGGCTAGCCAGGAACTCCAAAACGCCTGGCATGACCAAAAGGCTGTGCTGACTGTTTACCAGCCAGGGCAGACAGTGTGGGTGTTGGAGCCAGTGGCCCCAGCAGCCCTCCAAGACAAATGGTCTGGACCCCACACTATTGTTGAACAGAAGGGGGAGGTAACCTATTTGGTTGATCTTGGAGCTCCCAGGAGCCCCCATAGGGTGCTTCATGTCAACAGATTGAAACCATATGTTGACAGAGCAGACATGGGCTTGCTCATGGCTACAGATGAGGGACAGGAGGAGGAGAGTGATCCTCTCCCAGACCTGATTTCTCAGAACCCTGATGATGGATCAGTTGATGGTGTAGCCTTGTCAGGCAGCCTCACTGATCAGCAACAGAGGGACTGCAGACAAGTTCTCCTGTCCTACAGACATATATTTTCACTGACTCCAAGTCAGACTAGCTGGTGCACCCATGAGGTGGACACTGGTGACAGTCTGCCTGTGAAGAGTAAAATCTACAGGCAACCTGATCATGTCAGGGACTGTATCAGGACAGAGCTCCAAAATATGTTGGAGTTGGGAGTCATTGAGCCCTCAGAGAGCCCTTGGACCAGTCCTGTAGTCCTTGTGCCTAAACCTCACACCCAAGATGGTAAGAGAGAGATGAGGTTTTGCTTGGATTACAGAGGCCTCAATGCTGTCACTAGGACAGACGCCCACCCAATACCAAGTATATTAGCGAGAATGGGGTTACCCAATATGTCTAGTGGACCTGGTTACAATTGGTACGGGAAACAAGTGGTCCTAGACCATAGATTAATAAACAATAAATGAGAAAACCAATCATTCAATTGTCATGTGCGGTTACTACCTGCAAGAGAAAAAGAGAACAAAAGCATTGCATTCACATGAACCTGCAAGAGAAAAAGAGAACAAAAGCATTGCATTCACACGTATGTGAATGCAATGCTTTTGTTCTCTTTTACTCTTGCAGGTAGTAACCGCACATGACAATTAAATGATTGGTTTTCTCATTTATTGTTTATTAATCTATGGTCTAGGACCACTTGTTTTCCCGTACCACCCAATACCAAGAGCAGATGAGCTCATTGGCAGATTGGCTTCTGCCAAGTTTTTGAGTACATTTGACTTGACAGCTGGCTACTGGCAGATCAGACTAGCTGATGATGCAAAAGCCAAAACAGCATTTTCAGCCCCAGGTGGTCATTATCCGTTTGTGATAATGCCCTTTGGTCTGAAGAATGCACCTGCCACATTCCAAAGGTTGGTGAACCAAGTCCTCTCAGGTCTTGATGACTAATGTGCAGCTTATCTTGATGATATTGCTGTCTTTAGCTCCACTTGGGAAGATCACCTGATCCACTTAAAGAATGTTTTGGATGCCCTGCAAAAGGCAGGCCTAACTATCAAGGCTACTAAGTGCAAGATAGGGCAGAGCAAGGTTGTATACCTGGGCCACCTGGTAGGTCGAGGTCAGGTTCAACCATTTGAGAGCAAGATCTAGACCATAAAGGACTGGAATCCTCCCACCACCCAGACACAGGTCAGAGCTTCCTTGGGCCTGTCTGGGTACTACAGGAAGTATGTTAAGAACTATGGATCCATTGTGACTCCTCTTAATGACTTAACTTCCAAGAAAATGCCAAAGAAAGTTCAGCGGACAGTAAGCTGTCAAAAGGCATTTGATGACCTGAAGCAGGCCATGTGCACTGCACATATTCTGCAAAGTCCAGACTACTCCAAGGAATTCATTGTTCAAACAGATGCTTCTGAATTGGGTGTGGGTGCTATTCTTTCACAATTGAATAAAGATGGTCAAGACCAGCCAATAGCTTTTATTAGCAGAAGGCTGACCCCTAGAGAGAAATGTTGGTCAGCTATTGAGAGGGAGGCCTTTGCTGTGGTTTGGGCCCTGAAGAAGCTGAGGACATACTTGTTTGGTACTCACTTCAAGATTCAGACAGACCATAAGCTCCTCTTGTGGCTAAATCAGATGAAGGGTGAAAATCCCAAACTGCTTAGGTGGTCCATTTCCCTACAGGGTATGGGCTTTACAGTGGAACATAGACCTGGGACTGACCATGCCAATGCAGATGGACTCTCCAGATATTTCTACATAGAACATGAAGACTCAACTGGTCAAGGTTAGTTTAATGTCCCTACGTTTGGGGGGGGGTGTAGGAGAGTAGGGTCTGCTTCATATGGTCACCCCTCCTTTTTGCTGTGATTCTCGTTTTTTTACTTTAGTATGGCTGTGGGCCTGCTAATCAGACCCACAGCCCAGCTGTTCTCTCTCTAAATTGATACCATGTACTTTAGGTACATACCATATTGGGTATTGGGTCACCTTTGTGAGCCCCTTCATAGTGTACCATAGGTACCCAGGGCATATGTGTATCCAAGGCCTACCAGGGGCTGCAGCATGCATTATGCCACCCCTGGCTGGCCATCTAAACTGACATCACGGGCTGATCACTCAGCTTGGGTAAGGTGGTGTAATCACCCCTTACTTAGATATAGTATATCTATAGCTTCCTTATATATAGACACATAGTAACCTATAAGTCACTCCTATGGCAGGCCTTAACAATCCTGGAGGCAGAGTGCTTGGTTTCATGTGAGAGGGTGCCCTATCATGAGCTGAGCCCCTCTGCAGCTTTCGGAACCATCTCCTTATAGCTGTTCTATGAGAGAGCCATACCATATACTCTTAAGTGCATTATAATCCTCGCGGTTAATGCTAACTTTGGTTTGGCTTTATCAAAACATGTTGTGTAAGATGTCAAACACTTTGGAATACTACCCCCCCTGCCAGTCCTGGCGGCGGTGGTACCTTTCCACCCTTCTAGAGGGAGATGACATGTAGTTACTGCTTTACCAGGTTAAAGTTCAACAGAGCCTCAGCATCACAAATTGGATGCTGCTGCCACAGACACGAGTCTGACCTCCTGCAGCTGGATGAATCTCCAGCAAGGGAGGCCTGGACAATAGGTGTCCTGTGGAGGGAGGTGCTAGCACCTCCCCAGACAGCCTGTAGTGTATTGGGGCAGGGTGGGTTGAATGGAAAGATGGTTTTCCAGACACTGCCTGGGGCATACAAGGTGCTCCATGCATAGCCCGGTTCAAACCAGTTGCTGGGGCACTCCAGCCCCGCTCTGGCGCGAAACTGGACAAAGGGAAAGGGGTGTAACCACCCCCTTCCCAGGTCCACCCATAGGAGGGACCTAGCAGGTAATCCAGCCCCTAAAATCAGTATAAAGATAGGAGCTGTGTCTTCAGGACTTTAGATTATCCAGGAACGAAACTCTGATACGAAACTCGTGGACCTTCGACGTTCTATTTCGACTAGAAGACTGAAGACATCTCCCTTGTGGTCAAGGGGTGACCACCCTGTGCAAACAGTCACCACCAGTAACTTGCCGGTTTGCTTTGTCGACGCTCCTGCAGGAACCCGAAGACTCAGCGACACAGGAACTGGACTTCCAGACTTCTCTGACTCCGATCCACCTCCCCAGCAAAGCTGAGACCCGTGGCAGACACGAGAGACATGGGACCGGACACCCTGGACTTCCTGCATTTTGCTAACTGCATCGACTCCTGAGGTAACTCGTAGTTGTGCATTGGGTAAGAGAAGCCCCAGACCCGAGCGCCATTTGCACCAAAGCTCAGCCCTCCACACTCCACGAGTGCAGCGTGGGGCCTGCTCCTGCATTTCAGCTCAAGCGTCTTCCCGGTTGCTAGCCCACTAGCTAGTTAGCCCTCTGAAGACTTCTTTTTGAATTTACACCACTGGCCTGGTTGCTCCAGGCTTGCTCCAGCTTCCCTGCAAACGGAGAAGCTCCCCAGACCTAGCTGGTCTGACTCGAAGCAAATCTTCACATCCTGCGTGGGTTGCGGTTGCCAAGGCTTGTTGGGTCCAATCCGGATACCGATGCCGCAGTCAACTAGATCCTTCATGGGACAGCTCGAATCCAGCTCCTGGTCATCGTCGATGCCTCCTGGTCCTCGTGGCTGCAGAGACAAGCTTCACCTCTTCACCTGAAATTGACTCGACATCGCCTGATTCCTTCCTGGTCACTGGCTAGTGGCCCAGGCTCTGTCCCCTCTGCTTTCAGGTTCTTCAGTTCCTCGATCCACCCTTGGATCTACCCGGACACTTTTCATCTGGTCGCCTGCAGCACTTCTTTGCAGATCTCCATTGAAATGATCGATGAAACCCGACATCAAAAGGCACCTATGCACCCGGCTTCCCTGGGTGAGGTAACACGAGTACTCCGGTGCTTCCGTGGGTCTTGACTCTCGAAGTGTCCTACTTTAAAGTGGGTTTATTGTAGTCCATCCGGAAGTGCCCTTAATATTTAACTTTGTAACTTTTACGTTCGCATTATAAGTCAATGGGAACTCGCAACTGTGTTTAGACACTGCACGCGTCTCTCATGGCTCTCCTACTTCCTAACCTTTGGTCGTCTAGTGTAGCCCCAGCGATTCTCTAGGCCCTAAGCCTATTCGCTATTTCTGAAGTGGTCCTTATACCACTTACTTAGTATATGGTTTGTGAGGCCCCTAGGGCATAACTGTATTTGTGCAACTTATAGTATGCTAATTGAGTAATTTGTGATGTACTTCGATCTCTGACCTAATAAAGATTGCAGAGGGGTTGTGTTAGAAATAAATACATATATATTTGATATATACCTTGTGTAGTGTCCTTTCATTTGGTATTCAAGGGATTATAATTGGTAAAACAAACAGCTTCACATGCTCTTTGGAGTTTAGACTAAGACTGATGGTCCATGCTACCACTAGGATAGCTTGTCTATAAGATTGACTTGACAACCACCATCAATAAGGGTCGTTTAGACTGGTGCAAGGTGCCCACTAGAATAGTGGACATCATATGCCAGGCTAACTTCTCACACTAGTTGAGCATGATTATAAATTAGAATATCAGAAGTTGTCTGGAGAAGCTTCTTATGAAGTGTCAAGAGTGCCGAAGATAATGAAACTGTTAATTATTGACGAGGTGAGCATGGTCTCAAACTTAATGCTTGCTTTTGTACACTTAAGAATACAACAGGTATTAAAAACAGATTACGACGTTCTCTTTGGAGGAAAACATTTAGTTGTATTTGGAGATCTGCTACAACTAACCCCTGTAAAAGGAGAACCAGTGTTTAAAACTCTTCTTCATGAAGACACTAAGGGGTCGATTCCGATTCGGGAAAAACCGCTCCGAATAGCCGTTCGGAGCGTTTTTCCCGTACGAATCGTACCCTGCAACGTCCCCCGTACGTACGACGAAGTACGATTCGTACCAGGAGCCGTACTCCGTACGAGTCGTACAAGACACCGTACGACTCTAATCTCCGTACGATTCTCCATCGGAACCCGCTGTACGCGACATCTGTACGGTTCGCGGCTGGTTTTTACGACCCAGCAAGTACGATACGTGTCGGGTTCGCACTGTAAGACCCTTTTTCTATGGGAGCTGAAAACAGCCGTAAAAACAGAGTTCGTGCCGAAACAGGTATGGAACGCCCCCCCCGGGTACGGTGCGCACCCCCATGATCGCAGGGGTACGCACCGTACCCCTGCGATCATGGGGTGTACGAGCCGTACCCCCATTGTACAATTGGTGTACGAGCCGTACCCCCATTGTACGATGGGTATACGAGCCGTACCCCCATTGTACGATCGGTGTACGAGCCGTACCCCCATTGTACGATAGGTGTACGAGCCGTACCCCCATTGTACGATGGGTGTACGAGCCGTACCCCCATTGTACGATGGGGGTACGGCTTGTACACCCATCATACATGGGGTACGGCTCGTACACCCATCGTACAATGGGGGTACGGCTCGTACACCCCATGATCGCAGGGGTACGGTGTGTACCCCTGCGATCATGGGGGGTACGCACCGTACGGTATGTATGTGTTTCTGTACGACTCGCCCTTACCTGACATGGACCGTACGAATCGCGTCCTCATACCCCGGTCCGGATCGTACTCGTCGGGTCGTATGGCATGTGTACGAGTCGTACGGTATGTGTACGAGTCATACGGTTCACCGTTTCAGCCTTGCAATACGTATGGATCGCAACGATTCGGACGGATTCACGGAATATGGATCGTACTTCGCAACTCGGACGGACGGGTACGATTCGTACAGAGAGGGCTCCGGATACAAATCGTACGGACGTTTTTTTTCCCGAATCGGAATCGACCCCATCGATATCTTTGGGAAGTATTGGAAATGTGAATCTGTGGTTACATTTTGAATATCAAGAACTCACTCAGAATATGCAACAAGCAAGAGAGGAGGATTATGCAAATATTCTAAAAGATGTAAGAATTGGTGTTCTAAGCAAACATGGTAAACACGTTTTTCAAAGTCATCTACTAAAGAACTTGTTTACAAATGAAAACACACCAGCAGAAGTAATGTACAAGAAAGTAAAAGAAAAAAAGTCTATAGTTTGCTTAATGCCTACAGTGGAAGAGTATTATACATTTAATAGAGAGCGTATGAAATAGGAAAATCAAGAAATAGTTCACATTGAAGCTATTGATAAAATCGAGCATCAAGGAATAACAATTCTTCTTTCAGAAAAACTACAGACTAAATTGGATTCTTTGGAAAAGTCTGCATCAAAAACTGCTGGCTTAGAAAAAAATGTAGATGTATGTTTATACTTGGGTAATTTTGAAGCATAATCTGAATGTAGAAGAAGATTTAGTGAATGGAGCAATGGGGGAAGTTGTTGATTTTGTGAAATATCAAAATAGAAATGGAATTGAATTTGTGAAATTTAAATTTGATCAGATTACAGAGGTAAGACAGATTGCGCGTTCTGCTGCACGTTTTTTGCTTGTAAAAGACTTGTATGTTCATAGAAAACAGTTTCCCTTCTGTTTAGCATATGCGATAACTATTCATAACTCTCAAGGTTTAAGTGTAAATAATGCTTTGATAAATGTAGGAAGAACTGTGTTTAAAGAGGGAATGGTATATGTTGCATTTTCTCAAGTTAGAACGTTGTCTGGTTTATATTTAATTGATTTTGATGAGAACACGGTTAGTTTTGATGTTAATTGTGTAAGAGAATATAATCGTTTGAAAAGGCCTTATGCTCCAAGTTTAGGTGAATATCCTATTTATGAGAAACGTGTTGTGTGTTCAAAACGCAAACATGTTGAAGAATCAACGATGGTTGAAAAGTAGAAACAAAATCAAGAGGAAAAAAGATGTAAAGAAGCAGAAAATACAAACAAGTAATGATGTTGTCGGATACCAATTAGAAAATGCTTCTGGTGTCAACTGCTATGGTAATGTTATTCTAAATGTTATATTTTATCTTCAAGATGTTTATGGTGAAATTATGGAAAGTCAGGAAAAAAAATAATGTTCAGCACTTCATACTTTATTTCAAGAATTAAGAACTGATAGAAGAAGTAAGATCCATTCTGCTTCTGGTATTCGCCAACTGTTGGATACATGTACTGGATCTTTAATGTTCAGTGCTAATATACAACAAGATGCACAAGAATTTCTGATGGTTATGCTTGGAGTACTACAAGATGAAGGAATTCAGATTGAGAGTTTATTTGAACTCGCCGTTGCTGAGGCCGCTGTTGAAGACGCCGGAGTCCTGGAGGGCACGAGCGACGGCGAAGGTGCAGGCAGCACGGTGGAGCCTCCAACTGGCCAGAATGATGTTACAGATCCCGCGGGAGCACTCACCTCTTCAGTGGCAGCAGCAGGGGGCGGGGCCTTAGGTTAAAGGGCCAGGTCCTCCACGGAGACTTAACGGTTTTAATAGAGAGTGAGAACAATGTGAAAGATTCATCTATCGCTAGGGGGAGTGACCCTTATGCTGATGCTGAAAACAATGACCCCCCTGGTAATAATGGAACGATTAATGAGATTGCAGTTGAATATTCAGTACAGGGGATGGAGATGGCGACTACATCAGTGCAGCAGGCGCAGGGTCAGGAGGCATTGGAGGTAATCAATTACATGATGGAGGACACAAGTGTGCCTAATGTAAAAATTATTCAAAGTGTCCCTGAATCTGCTCTGGTATCACCTGGTGAGGAGATCTTCTTCACAGGGAATGACGAGGCAGACGACGACGAAGAAGATGAGCTTGATGGAAGCGAAATCAGTAGCTCTGATTCTCTAGATATGGATTCGGAACTGGACACCTCAGACTCTGCGGCAGGCTCTGGCTCAGAAACTAACCTATCTAAAACCGATAATGTTCTAAACACTTCCGACAGCGATACAGAATCAGTTGAGCATGAGACTGCCCAAAAGGTGATAAGAACAAAAGTTAGGAAAACCTTAAAAGAGGTGTTAAAGCCTGCAAAAGACAGTAACCCTATTTATAAGGGTAAGGGTAAGAGTAAGGCCAAAAATGGAAATCTAAAATACAAGAACCAATCTAGAGAGCCTCGCAGAAGACATGCGAAAACAGTTGTAAAAAAGCTAGTATGGGACAATATAGCAGAGAGCGGAGTGACTCAGATTGTGGCACCTGTAACTGCGGAAATAAGTACCCAGGAGGTCAACTCCCAGGGAGCCGTGGGGGGTTCTGAAGGAGGAGCCTCAAATTTTGAAGTCCTATTCTCGACCCTAAAGCAAATCCAAAATGAGGCTCGTGTAGAGAGCCAGAGAGCAAGCAGAAGGGCCAGACACGCAAACAAAAAGATACAATCCTCCCTTCATAAGGTGAACAAACTGTATGAGGAAATGGTCGGGAGAGTGTCTGAGATAGAGGCCAGAACGGGTAAATTGGAAGATGACTTTATCAAGATGAAAGACGTCTGTGAAGATAAGGATAAGACAACTGCGGACATGCTCTGGAAGCTGGAGGATTTCGAAAATAGACAAAGGCGGAACAATGTCAGATTAATCGGAATTCAAGAGGGAAAAGAGGGTGGGGATGTGCGAGCTTTTGTTATTGATTTGCTGAGAGGTGCATTCCCTGAGCTGGCTTCATGGGACTGGGAACATGAGGTACAAAGAGCACACCGATTTCCGCTGACTCGAAAGGGAGTACAGGGTAAACCCCGCGCAATATTGCTGTATGTTGGGAATTTTCTTTTGCGGGAAGAGATAATCAATAAGGCAAAACCTCAGTCTAAACGTTCCTATAAGGAAATTGAATTTTTCGCTCGCCCTGATTTTTGCCACGCCACCGTGGAGAGAAGGTGGCGGATGAGGCAACTTATTACCCCATTCCAAAGTTTAGGGTATGAGGCTTTTCTTATGTTTCCCGCACGTTTAAAAGTTGGGCTAGATGGGAATTACAGAGTTTTTTATTCTGAAATTATGGCGCAGGAATATCTTAGCTTTTTGAGAAAGGATAAAGGCCACCAAAAGACCCAACATAAAGCCCTTGAGGCTCAAGATTCACAATCTGGGTCTGTTAGAAGCACACCCCATCAAAAGTAAAAAAATAAATAAAAAGAGGACGGGAAAATCTGCTATGGGAAAGTAGGGTACTAGCAGGAGCTAGATTTCTTTTTTCAGAAAAGTGTAATTGAAGGCTGTTTACATATATGTGCATGCTAATTTTGTTTTTTCTTTGTATTCATGTTTAAAACGGGCAGTATTGGAGAATATTTTGATAGATGATAGATAGAGGTTTTGATTAGCTCCTCTTTCTATGTTGGTGAGCACTTCTGAATGATGTATATAATTAAGGAAAGTCAGGGGGGGGTGGGTGAGACATCCCGGTGGCACGCGTCGGTCAGATATAGGTCTTATGGACCTATTTGCCTGTAGGGGGGGAGGGTCTCTGAGGGAGGGTCTTCTGGGGTGGGGGAGGGAGAACATAAGGGCAGGGCACAATGGTATTGAAATATTTTGGGATTACGTAGAGCACACTATGAAACAAGTTTATGAACAGCATAGCTGCAAGGAAGGGAGTTTGGTAACCAAAAACTACGTTTTATTTGTAGTTGATGAAATGGAAGAAAAGTTTGTTAAAATAAGAAATACAAGTGAACAGGTAGTTAACGGTCCCGGAAAATCTAGATATGACACTTAGATGTGTAACATGGAATGTGTGCGGCTTAAATGATGCCCAAAAGAGGCACAAGATAGGTATCCGATTACGTCAGATGAATGTAGATTTTATTTTTTTGCAAGAGACACACATAATGAGTACGCAGGAGTATTGCCTCAACCAGTTAGGTTATCATCTTATAGCCAGCTCTAAGCAAGGTGCCAAAAATAGAGGGGTCGCTATCTTGTCAAGGAGTAAAAACTTGGTAATTGGGAAAAAATTGGAGGATAAATGGGGTAGGTGGGCCATGGTGGAGATTGAGATAGAAGGTGTATGGACAACGATGGTGGCAGTTTATGGGTCTACGCAGGATGATCCGGAGGTGCTACAGTTTCTAGATTCTGAATTAGCTGTCTGGTCCCCGCAGGTCATTCTAGGTGGAGATTTGAATATTAATGGGGCAGAAGGGCTAGGAACAGGACAAAGCGGGTGCTATAAAGGACGCAAGAAAAGAGTCCACAAGGCTCTTGTGGATCTAATGATTAATAATAATCTGAGGGATGTCTGGGGCACAATCAGAGCAGAACAAAAAGGATATACCTATTTTTCTGCGCCACACCAAGTTTGTGTTAGACTGGATTACTTTATGATTTCTAATAATTTAATGTCAAGGGTCAAGATTGATAGGCTCCCAAGAATTCTCAGTGACCATAACCCATTAATTTTGGTAATGAAACTAGAAGGAGGAATAAGACCTAGTCGGGTATGGACATTTGAAAGAAGGCTTCTCTTAGAGGAAGACTATATATTACATATGTCAAAATGGATCACTGAGTTTTTTGAACATAATACAGGAAGCACGTCGGTAGGAGTTATTTGGGATGCTTTTAAGGCGGGTGTCCGCGGTGAAACATGTAGTTATAGCATTTATAAACGTAAAATGGAAGGGCTCCGGCAAAGGGAGTTAGAGAGGTCTGCCTCGGAGGTAGAAGAACAACTCAATAATTGCATTATCAGAGGCGAACCAGCTGAACAATATATATTAGATCTAATAAAAGTTAAAAGCGAAGCTGAAGATGAATTAGCAAAAAAAGCGGCGGCATTCTATACAATCCGAAGGGAGAAGTGCTATGAGTACAATGAAAAAGTTGGGCATGTGCTCGCTATGCGTACTAGGCAGATAGCGGCTGAAGGGACTGTAAGGGAAATTAGAGATGGAAATGGTAATCTGCAAACAGATCCGGAAGAGATTAAGGAAGTATTCAGGAAATATTATCAGACCCTATATGACTATCAATATTCCTGTAGTAATGAAGAGATCAGGGAGTATTTGGAGAATATCCCAACGGAGAGGGTTTTGGATGTAGATGCAGACGGATTGGAAAGCGAGTTAGAGGTGGAAGAGATTAAGGAAGCTATGGGTAGACTCCCCTCAGGAAAGGCTGCTGGCCCGGACCAGATACCTTTAGAATTTTATAAAACTTTCTGGGGCATGCTGGCTAAAGAGCTAACTAAAGTGTTTCAAGCTGCCCAGCTTGGTGAGTCCATTCCAAAGTCGTGGGGGGGCGCAGACATTGTTCTAATTTTAAAAAAAGGTAAGTCGCATACGGAGCCTGGGTCATACCGCCCCATCACATTAATGAACAATGACACCAAAATGTACTCAAAAACACTCGCAACGAGATTCGCCGAGGTGATTAGTGCTTTAGTCAGCCCAACTCAACATGGTTTTATCCCTGGAAGAGGAACAACTCACCACATTAGGAAAGTTATAACATTATTTGACGCTGCCGAGGTCACAGGAGACCCGATGGTAGTAATGCTGCTGGATGCTGAAAAAGCGTTTGATCGGGTCTCCTGGGACTATCTGTGGTATACCTTAGCAAGATCTGGATTTAGGGGCGGTTTCATAAAAGCTTTGCAAACTTTATATAAAGATCCGGTTGCGGCTTTACGAATCAATGGGGGCGTCACGGGCCAATTCATGATCAAAAGAGGTACACGGCAGGGGTGCCCATGTTCCCCCCTACTCTTTGCTATGTATATGGACCCACTGATCCGTAAGCTAGATTTATGTCCAGAGATAACTCCGTTTCCAACACCGTTGGGACCCTGTAAGATATTGGCGTATGCTGATGACGTGGCGGTGGTCACCCCAAACCCCACGGAGGCAACTGTTTTTATAGAAGAAGAGGCCCGTAGATTTGGACAGATGTTGGGCTACGCCCTAAATGCTTCCAAGACCCAGATTATTATAAATTCAGTAACAGTGTGTGACGATAATCGGGTGGCCCAGGCAGGGACCTATCTCGGAATAAATATCTCAGCTGATATAAATAATTTGGTGGGAAATAATATCGCTCCAATAATAAGCAAAACAAAGAAAGATTTGGATCGTTATGAAAATTTACATTTATCATTAGTAGGCCGGGTCAACATTATTAAAATGATGATACTGCCAAAATGTTTGTATATATTCCGGTCGATACCACTTCTATTTGATAATAAATGGTTCAAAATATGTGAACAAATGATCAATCGGTTTATATGGGCTAGAGGAAAGACACGCAGGGCACTGAGATACATGTCTCTACCGCGGGAGCGTGGGGCCTGGTCTCTACCAGATTTAAGAGTGTATTATTGGGCTGCCGCATTGCAAAATATGTTGGGATTGGTTGGGGGGGCTGATGTGGATGGATGGGACAATATTGGTTCACTTGCTATTTATGGTTTGGTTTTGGGTAAAAATGTCGAAAATATTTTTTTGAGATTTACTGAGGAAAGTTATTATAAAAAAACATGGTTTAAGACTATATTGGCTGCCTATAACGTTTGGAAGGGAATATCAAAAAAGATAGGAATTGGGAAATATAATTTCTACACGAGGTTTAAAAATAATCCTTCCCTCCCTAGTATGGTTTTTTCAGGAGCTGTATTTCAAGATTGGGAGAGGCGGCGGATAAGAAAGATCGGAGATATTCAAGGCCCCCAAGGTATATTACAGTTTGTAGAACTGCAGGATAGATATACCTTAGATACAAAACATTTTTTTAAATACCTCCAAATAAGGAGTTGTTTAATAAATAGGAAAGGAGGGCCTTTGGGGTTTGTTAGAAATGTATTGTTGGACCTTATAGAAGTAGGCTCCGATTGTACTATAAAGAGATTTTATTTTGAGATGACATCATTAAAAAAAGATGATATGGAGAAATGGATTAATAAGTGGTCCGAAGATTTGGAAATAGCCAATGAGATTTTTTCAGAGTCATTAGAGATGGGAATAAAATTGCTGTGCTCATCATCTCTGCAGGCTCAACATTATAAGATCCTATATCATTTGTATTATACGCCAGGGAAAATTGCTCAATGGGGGGGTCTCTCGGGAACCACTTGTTTTAGGTGTGGTAGTGCAGAGGCGGATTTAATACATATTTTTTCACTTTGCCCACAATTAGACAGTATAAAACAGGATATCGAGAAATTTCTCCAAAATGCACTATCAATCACAATAGAATTGAATTCAGCAGTAATGCTATTAGGAGTTAACCCCGAGGGTCATGTGAATAATGAAAATTTTGTATTCGTTGTAATGGCTATTCTTAGACTGTTAGTGGCTTCGGCATGGTTGGATCCTAATCCTCCCACATATCATCAATGGCTGGGCAAGGTATTATCTATACAAAAGTTAGAATCTGCTGTGTATGCCAGGAAGGGGAAAAAGGGTAAGAAACTTGGTCTGCAAATATGGGAGCCCCTTATTCGATGGAAACAAGGTCCCGATCATTAATTGTGGATTGTTGGGGGGGGGGAAACTGAGTGTGTACTGTATAGATACTTTATGTATCTGGTGTATATATGATTTATTCTGGGCAAATTGGGTATGAATTGGTACCATATTGTTTTCGCTGTTTTTCGTATATGCTCCTATTGTAATTATGAATTTGTGCTGTTTTACATTGATCGCTAATGTGTCCTGCCCATGATTTAAGGGAAAAAGGGGGGAAAACTCTTCAATAAAAATATTTTTAAAAAAAATATTTGAACTCAGTTACAAATGGAAACATAAATGTGAACAGTGTTTATGAACTTCAAGCACTATAGTTGACAGAGAACGATTTCTATATTTAGCAATACCTGACTGCAAATCTGTACCATTTTCCAAATTAGTAAAAGAGGCTGATCATAAGATGATTTGTTCTCATTGTAAATAAACAATGCTATCTACATTATGCCTAGAAAGATATGGAAAATATTTGACTATAATGCTGCAACGCTGTAGACCAAATGGAAGAAAAGTGAAAACCAAAATAAAAAATGTTTTTGCTAGTCAAGTATCTATTTCTGGAAGAACTTTTGCAACAGTTGCTATTGTTTTCCATGCTGGAAGTGCTACCACAAATGGACATTATACAGTTTATTTAAAATGTAATAATGGTTGGAGTCACTGCAATGATACACACTTGGAAATGAAACCGAGATTGCCTTGTGAATTACCCAACTCATACTTGATATTTCTGAAACAAAGATTTTAGATACATTTTTCAGCCTAGAGGGAAAATGTGTAGATGCTTTAAGGAATTCATACTGGATGATTTAAAAAATAATGTATTTGGCCTTGAGGAAAAATGTTAACAGAAACTACAGAGTAAAGGTAAGATTTAAAAATTGGAAATAGTATTGGATATGTTATTTCTGTTAATTTCGTACTGTGCTTGCAAGAATTAGTCATTTGTTTTTTTTAACAATCTAGTTGATTGTTTTTTTCCCCAGCTGTTTATGACCGTACTACACTAACATCACTGTGAAGAGTGAAGTTAAGTAGAATCTGATAACAGCAAAAAAGGGAGAAAAATATGTTTTCAAAATGTTAAATTATGTTGTATTATTTGATAAGTAACACTGTAATTTGTGAAATATATTTCATTACACAACAGTTTTACAGTTTATTTTCTTTTATGCATTGGACAAGTTAGAAAAAACAGTACTAATGACAAATAGCACAGTAGTAGTTCGATATTTAAAAAAACTTTGAAATTCACTGAAAAAAAGCACAGGTTTCAGAGATGTTATAGTTAGTTGGACATTTGACTCATATAAAACCAGAGAAATTCGCCCGTTATAGTTAGTTGAGCTAACTATAACTCGCGCGCCCGTATTGCACTGGTGATGACGTCACATATTACATCACTTATGACATGGTCTGTGACATCACTCATGACATCACTGATGACATCTCAAATGACATAACTGATGATATCACTGATGACATCATCCACATGACAATCTGACGTACCTCATCACACACTAGTATAACCTTTGATCACTCACTGTAAAATACAGAGTACCATTTTCAAAACCATAGACACACCAATATCAGATACTAGATACCCATCCACTGATTCATATCTATATATTGTGAGCCAGACATACACTCATTCAGATCCTTATAAATGTTATCACTCATGATTACATCAGTTTAATATCCACTCATACACCTATACATACATTCACACAGTGCTACTGATCCATACAGTTACTCACACATCTACTCAGTCATGCCAAAAATCAATCACACACCCAGGTACTCACCTATGCAGATATATACACACCACCTGACTTATTTATAAACACACCACCTCCCTTATTTATATAGATACTAACACATACTTACTCTCTTATACAATCACTAATACAAATACACATTCATGTATGTACACACTCTTGCAATCACTCGCTCTCACGTATAGTCAATTAGACACCCCAACATTCACATATACTGTCTAAAAACATATATAGTTACTCACATATATACAACTGAGACATCAATTCACTAATCAACACACCTATACACACAGTCAGCTACACATACAGCCCTTCCGAGATGCACTTTAAATCTATACAACCAGTGAATCGGCCATTCAGACATGTATGCACAGAGTCAGACACCCTCTACCCACCCACATAATGACTCAGACACCCATACAGATACTCATACAATCAATCAATAACCCATATAGATACTGATGTAGCTACTCCCAACCCATGCACCTGCTTACACACCAACTGAGAGACTAATATAGACATTCAGACAGTTTAGTCACTAACCCATGCATTTAGTAACATACATTCAATCAGTGACTTATACAGTCAGTCATGCATCTACTAAATAATCCATTCAGGCATTTGTACATCCACTCATTCTTCAATAGACCTTGGCATAGATATATATGAAAAATATTTAAACTTTACAGAAACACCCATTCACTGGATGAAGTAATCAGTGATGTCATCAGTGATGTCATTTGAGATGTCACTGACCATGTCATGAGTGATGTAACATGTGACGTCATCACCAGTGCATTGCAGGCATGCAAGTTATAGTTAGCTCAACTAACTATAACGGGCGAATTTCTATGGTTTTAAATGAGTCAAATGTCCAACTAACTGTAACATCTCTTACACATATGTTTTTTTCAGTGAATATATATATATATAAAACCACACCAAGCTAGAGAGCCTCCGACCCTGCAGGGTGGCTCCAGGCGCTGACAGGCATGGAGCATCCTATACATAAATCACCACAAAAGAAGAAGTGCCGAAGCCCAGTTCCTTGGAAAACATTGCATTTATTTTCAGAAAGCAGCCTGCTGTCATTTCCCTAACGTTTCGGCTCCTTACTGACAGGTGAGGCAGCTTGTCATAGAATGACTACGCGCTTCCTTTACAAGCATGCCATCACGTGACTCCCATAGTTTGTCGGCATGCATGTCCCACAGTGCACCACTGAGGTTAGATCCTTCTACAACAATTGTGATATAGATTTTAAAAACCATAATTGCATCTCAACTTATGCAGTTGTGTAATGCAAAGTTCTTTAATTTGCAGTGCACTGGTGCAGTAAAAGTTCATCCACAAGGAAGAGATTCACGTATAATTTCACCACAGCCTGCCATGATCGATCATACTTTTCTAAGCATAGCCTTGGACAAAACTGTAAACTCGTGCCTTCAATAGTGCATTGTATCCGGTAAAGAGGAGAGGAGAAAGGTATCCCCCCTCTCGTATCCCTTTCTCGCCATTGCCTCTGTATCAGGGTAAATCCTTTTCTGGTATGGCCATATCTCAGTTGTTGTAGAAGGATCTAACATTAGTGGTGCACTGTGGGAGTCACGTGATGGCATGTTTGTAAAGGAAGCACGCAGTCATTCTATGACAAGCTGCTTCACCTGTGAGCAAGGCTCAATGGGGAGCCGAAACGTTAGGGAAATAATGACAGCAGGCTGTCTACTGAAAATAAATGCAACGTTTTCCAAGGAACTGGGCTTCAGCACTTCTTCTTTTGTGGTGATATATATATATATATATATATATCACCTCGTTACACCTCCAATCTCCTCGGAAAAAAATGAGCGCAGACCTCCAGTACGTGCAGCAATTATTTTATTTGTCTTTGCCTGCCATAACGCGTTTCAGCCGTACAAGCGGCCTAGATCACATGACATAGATATATATATGTGTGTGTGTGTGAGTGTGTGTGTGTGTGTGTGTATATATATATATATATATATATGCATACATACATATATATATTTCCAAGTGCCACGAGCCTCCCGGACCCGACAGTATTCTCTACAGTCAAGGATTTCCTGAATCTATCCATAATCGGCACAATATCCAGTTCCTTTCTGCAATGGTGAGGGGGCGTTCGCTCATCGCAAAGCCGTGACCAGGGATCACTTCAGACTGCAGCATTCACCGGCCCTTGTCTGGTGGCAAGCAACACGGACTCCTCACAGGGATAGAACATTTTCTATTCAATAATATCTCACAGGACAGCACTAAGGGGATGGACAGCAATCCTTAGGTCTGCAAAGGGACATTGTTGGAACCTGCACTTTCTGGTTGACTGAGGCAGTACCCCAGCAAGGCAGAACCTACCACTCCCATCAGAGGGACGTGATTACACACACTGTATAACCGGTGCTCACCCTTGGATAGCTTGGAACTGAGCAGCCAGGCGTACCACACAGGCAATGTGTAAAACATTGGAACAACACTCAGTCAGGATAAATACCTTGAGCGTCACAAAAGAGACTTCACACGTGATATATGTAAATAACGTTTTTATTCAGCACACATAATAATCAAAACAACATGAACATCATGTATTTCTTGGTGTACATCACATCAGAATTATTACTAGCAGTACTAGGCCCAGCCATGTTAAAATGACATTAGTAATATGGACACTTGGCAAAGATCCTAATCCACCTCCCCATTGCACCCTTATGCGGTGCTACACGTTTTCGCCCCACAGGCCCACCCCAACAATTGTTATAATTCAATGCCACACAGTTGTAGGGTGCACTCTGGGTCACAACAAAATCAGAAATATGTAAATACAACAATTTTATAACACTTTTTAGCAGCACCGCGGGCCGAGGCCGTGCTCGTAAAACCAATTTCAAATGTAAAGCTATTTGGGCAAGAAATCAGTGTATCAGGCAAACCGCATCCAGTGCCATAAATCACGGGCAGTTCCCCACTGCCACGCCCACACACACACTCACTCTGCTGCGCTGTGCACTCAGATGTCAGGCAAATCTGTACGAACGCGCTCGCTCACATATGCACTCAGCACCCTAATGCGGTACAACTGATACCCAGCAGATCAATTGGTTACACACTGTCAAACATGTAGTTCCAAGCCCCCCTCTGCCCTCTAACTCACCCGACTATCTTACACCCCCAGATTGGAGACACTCCATCCCCCCCAGGCACTAGGCCACACATGGCTGAAGTCCCAGGAAAGCAGGTGAAGATAGGCAGCAAGGTCAATTAGGAGGCAGTTGGCAAAACAGGTTTGGCAGCCACTCAAGAAGTTCACCCCCAGGATGCAGAGAAGGCACTGGCTGAAGGATATAGTTGGTCTCACCAAAGGGGCCCCTATGGGCCTTCCGGAACCAGCCTGGATCTGCAAAGCACAGGGGTGGTGACACAGTCACTTGACCCGTTTCCGATCAGCTTCAGAAGAGTTCCTTCAGCCCAATCAGTCACTCTCACCACCCAGGTCTGAGGCTGGCAGCACAGTGTCTTTGGGAAGTCCAGGTGAGAAGAGGGCAGTTGGTCCACCACACTGAGAGCCAAGGGAATAGTAGGTGAATGGAGAATGAAGCGGGGGTGCCTCTCGGAAGCAAGAGGCACCCCATCAGGTGTACATTGATCAGAGTCACACCCAGGCACTCCGGGCGCAACGTCGGGTGTGTGATGATACGTGTCACACCAGACTATTCCAGTCACACACAACGAAGTGTTGCTAAATCCGTACCTCCTTGAAATTGAGGCACAACGTCAGTGCATGTCGATTTTGGCCGCACCAGACAGCAGCGGGCACACATGCAAGAAGGATTTTCTAAATCCGTGCCTCCCTGAAAATGAGGCACAGAGTCCAGTGCATGTTGATATTGGTTGTACCGGACAGTTCCGATCACACACACAGATGCAAATTCAGCAATGCCTCACGAGGTTGAACAGGGCACTACTATAGTTATGCCCCCACCTCAGAAGGTTGCAACCTGTGAATCAGATACAGCACGCAATGAGAATGCAGTTGGCATGTCACACGAGAGAGATGAGGCATGATCGACGAAGCGGGCCACAGTGGGTCTCACAACCGGTGAATCAGCTCACCACCAATGAGACACTTATGCTTGCCAATGTCCACACGAATCAGGGGCCACACGCCTTAGATGCAGGCCAGAGTTCAGGTCTCTGCACCAGGTGATCCGGTCTCCAGGAACAATTCTTAGATCCACACCAATGCCCCGCTACCAGCTGGAATCCAGCAGATGATGTGGGCACTTGAGAGGGCACCATGCTTCAGGTGCCACAGTAGATGTGTGGGTCCCTCTTAGGGGATATTTGATGCCTCTGAGACCTCTGAAAGAACAGGGGGCAAGCTTGACAAGCCCTTGGAGAGCACACTTAAGGGTGTCACATGGCAGCAGGTCATCGGTCAGTGCTGAAGTATAGCACCAGTAGTTATACTGGAGTGCGCCTTTGAAGTTGAGGGTGATTCAAAGGGTCTCCCTTTGAACCACAGATGTCTACCCTAAATTTCAGTCCTGTCTGCCATGATCTGGCTCCTGAGGCCGAGTGTCAAAACCTCTTCCTCAAATCCCTCCAGCCGGCCCACAAATAGCAGAGGTCTGTCATTCCAGTTGCATGCCAAGGTTTTATAGCTTTCACTTGGGAATGCTCAGACGTGCACCCCTTTACCTCCAGCCTGGACTGGAGCACAGCAGCAATCACACAATGATATTTGTGCACAGAAATGCCCACTTTCTAGTAGTGCAAAAAGAACAGATAGATGGAATACTGAACAAATCCAACAATCACCCCCAGTCACAGATCTGGGTTAAATCCATCGTTTTTTTGCTCTCCAAGACAGTCCAATTTGATTCAAGCCGTATGCAAATCAGTTGTGACCCTCCTCCCCATGGGAACAGTCCAGTCCGAACTGCCAGGTCAGGTCCTCACTGTACTGAAAAACAAGCATCCGGGGATTGACTTCAGGGTATCACCCCTCGTCAGCTAGGTTAGCTTGAATCCGGTGGCATATCAGCATAGAACCCATATCTGGGCATACTCTTCCCACTTAGAGTGACAAGTGCAAAAAGAGCAGATGATGGAGTGAATGCTGAACAAATCAACCATTCACCCCAGTCACAGATCTGGGTTAAATCCATTGTTTTTTTTGCTCGCCACGCCAATTCAGTTTGGCGACAGCAATTTGCACATCACTCTTGACCCTGCTCCCCAAGTGAAATGTCCGGCTAGAACTGCCTTCCATCATTTGTTTCCATAGCACTTTCTAGAAGTGGCATTACTGCCTCAATTATGACAAAGCCACCTTTACCACTGGCAAGAATTTGTCACTGTGAATCCAATGATAAGAAACATTATGAGGCTGCTCCACTGTAATCCACTATTGCAGCTTCCCCATGTTAGCCTATGGGAAGAGCAAACCTCGTAGTCAATGATAACAAGCATGGGTATTCCTCACAACTTGAGCAGGGGACATACGTGTGTACCTGCACAGCTTTTCACCTACCACTCGCTTCACCCCTTAAGACGTACCCTCGGAGCACTCGGTGGAAGTGAACGTTCCTCTCAGGATGACTAGTGACTTAGACAGGTCAGTCTGAGTAAACACGCAATTGCGTGCATCAGCCAGCAATTGTTTCTGGACACATATTTAGGAGCACCATCAGTGTCAAGTGCCCACCAGCCTGTAGTGGCAGGCTGGACACGTATTTAGGAGCACTATCGGTGCACAGGCACACACCAGCCTGCAATGGCAGGCTCGACACATGATTAAGAGCACCATTGGTGCGAGGGCACACACCAGCTTGCAATGACAGGCTAGACACAGATTTGAGAGCACCATCGGTGTGAAACGCACACCAGCCTACAATGGCAGTCTAGTCATGTATTTAAGAGCATAATCGGTGTGAAGCACATCCCAGCCTGCAATAGCAGGCTGGACACATATTTTGGAGCACCATCGGTGCAAGTGCGCACCCCAGCTTGAAATGGCAGGATGGGCCCATGCTTAACTCACCCTCTCTGCCGAGCGCAAGCCAGCCTGCATTGGCAGGATGAACACGCATTCAAAGACACCATCTGTGTCAATGCGCACACCAGCCGGCACTGACTGGTTGGACCCAGGTCTCAAAGCATAACGGGTGCCATTGCGAACCTACCGGCCAGCCATGGCAGACCTGCTCGATACTTTAGAAACCTCCGGTGAGCGCCACTTCCCAAAACGTGTAGGAAGGGAGCGTGCAATTTCACACTGCACTTACATTGGAAAAGTGCCCCAGTCAATAATGCCTTAACAAGAGTATTGGGCACACCCAGGAAGTGTCCTATATAGCTCACCGAACTCTGAGGTAGGGAAAACCCTCATGGGGGGGTTCATCCCTACCCAGGTGGTCCACCCACAGATGTGCCTACCCGGCCACTCACCTACCCTGGTTTGGTTGTAGTGAATGGCCTCCACAAGGTTGGCAGCGCAGTGAGACCGGCCAACCTGAGTATGGGACATTTTTAGATAGGCTATTCAGGTGGGTGGCACAACCAGTGCAGCGTCCCCCTATTAGCCAGTGCTGCACCTGCCCTGGGTATGTAGTGAACCTTTTTTAAGGGCACTCTCAAGTATGACACCTAAACCAATCAGGTAAGCACCCTATCCTGACCTGTGCACGAAGGACATGCGCACTTTTCCACTGTAGTACAGTGGAAAAGTGCCCAGGGTCCTAAGATCAGGAAAATACCAGGAGGACAAACAGCAAAACGTTTTAGCGAAATCTCCCTAAGAAGGGTCATGTCCAACAGACATCCACACCAGCGTGTGGGCATAGTATTGTGGAAGCCAGTGCAGAGCAAGGGATTTAGCCCCTGCTCTTGCAGTTTGCCCATCTGACAGCTTGATGTGTTGGGGGGTGGGACCATGGCAGGTAGTGCAGAGCACAAGGGGCTGGGTTCCCCAAAGATACAGTAGGTTTCAACTGTGTGGTCCAGGCAAGCGTGCAGGAGGTTAGGATTTTCAGCCCTTGACACCTCTGGGAGTGGCTCACCTGTAAATAGCTGCATGGTTCAATCATTGCTGTTGTTTCCACAATTTTCTAGGAGTGTTATTTTGCACATTTTCTTGTATGATTGATAACTATTTCTTCCAAAACAGTTTACATGTATTGTTTAAAGTTTATAATCACAATGTTTGTGGAGAATTGTTAATAAACATGACCTTTTGCCCATGGGAGTAGCGGTGTCTTCACACTGATTTGGTTCAGTTGGATGGGAGTATGGTCCGAAATGGGGGTCTCCGGTCACGTTAAAAGGAAGCATTGGAGGCAGAAGTTACGCACAAGCTCGTCTCGAGGTTCCAACAGAACCTCGAGCTGAGCCAGAGAGAGGCTTCTGGTCGAGCCTGGCTCGAGCCGTTGGTGGCTCATTCAGCTCTAGGCCCGAGGCAGAGTGTGTACGCGAGCCACAAAAACAGATCACACCCATTTACATGTAGGTTTCAAATGTATTTGTACCATCTGTCTTTCAATCTACCTACAAGACAAGCTACCTATTTACCTCTCTGCCTGTCCTTTAGTCTACCAACCAGACAAGCTACCTATCTACCTCTCTGTCTTTCAATCTACCTACCAGACAATCTACCTATCTGTCTTTCCTTCAGTCTACCAACTTCACAAGCTACCTTTCTACCTCTCTGTCTGTCCTGCTCTATACCAAGCTCACATGCTACCTATCTACCGTTCTGTTTATCCTTCAGTCTAACAACCTGCTGACCTACCTGCTTATCTACTTTTTTGTCTATCATTCAGTCTACGAACCTGCCAAACTACCAGCCTCTGTACAACCTTCAATTTACCTACCTATTTGCCAATCTACATATCTACCACTCTGTACCTCCTTCGGTCTACCTACCTGCTAAACTACTTATCTATATACCTCTCTCCCTGCCTCTATCTATCCTTCGGTCTACTAACCTGTCAATCCTCCCATACCTGAGGGGTGTCCTTTAATATGGAATGAAGGGATAGGGCAATGATTAAAACCAGGGGGTGATGTTGTTTGGACGCATTACCAATCCATAGAATCAACAGAGGTGGTCAACATGTTTCGGCCATATGTCCCTCTATGGGTCGATGGCTTTTTTCAGGACCTTTTTTGATCAGATACCTTTCATTTTTGTTATCTTACTATTGAGGGAAGTATATTAACTGACGTTCCTTTGTTATTTATTCAAAAAGGATCACTGTTTAAGGCGTGATGACAGCATGCAGAGTCTATTTGGGCAACTGTTGCCTCATAGGCAGCGGGTGGGGGCAGAGAAGCTCATTGTCACGCAACGATGTAGGGTGAGTCTCCAGCTGCTGTGCACAGGGTGTACTCCCTGTCCTGAATGAAAATGTTCAGTTTACCAACCCATTGAGCTGCCTATCTACCTCTCTGTCAGTATATTTACCTAACAAACTATCTGCCTGTCTAGTGCTCTGACTGTCCCCCAGTCTCCCTATTTGTCTACCAAGCAATGCCTATAATTCATTCTACCAACTCATAAGACTACCTGTCAATCTACTTCTCTGTCTCAGCCTTCCATATACCTAACTGTCAAAAACGTCTCTATCTATCCTTCAGTCTATCTAGTTAACAAATGACCTCTTAATCCTTCAGTCTAGTAAGGTGCCAAGCAACCAGGCTATCTACCTCTCTGTGGATCCATCAATCTACTTCCCTGCTGAACTACCTGCCTATCTACCTCTCTGTCTATTCTTCAGGGTACCAACCTGACAAACTACCTCATAGCTACCTTTCTGTCTATCCTTCAGTCTACAAACTTAGCTAACTACCACTATATAGTCTATCACCTTAACAACCTATCCATTTATCTACATCTCTATCTAAAAATCAACCTACCAACCTTCGTTTCAGTCTGTCTGCCACCCATAATAGTCTTCAGTACAACAACCTGCCAAACTACTTATCTCTGTCTAGCCGCCTGTTTATCTACCTAAACAACTATCTACCTCTATTACTATCTGTCAGTCTACCTGCATAACAACCTACATACTTCTATCATTCAGTCTAAAAACCTACCTACCTACTGCTCTGTCTGTCCTTCAGTCTACCAACCTGCCTATTTATTTCTATGTCTATCCTTCAGTCTACAAACCAACCTATCTACTTCCCTGTCTATACCTCAGTCTAAGAACCCACCTACTTACTGCTTTGTCTATCCTTCAGTCTATGCACCTGCCTACCTACTTCTCTGTCTATCCTTCAATCTACCAACCTACCTACCTAATGCTGTCTATCTTTTACTCTACAGACGTATTTCTGTGTCTATCCTTCAGTCTACCAACCTACCTACCCACTACTCTGTCTATTCTGTAGTCTAACAACCTACCTATCGACTTCTGTGGATATCCTTCAGTTTACCAACCTACCTATCTACTTCGCAGACTATCCTTCAGTCTAACAAAAATCCTGTCTACTTCTCTGTCTATCCTTTGATCTACCAAACTACCTATCTACTTCTTCGTCTAGCCTTAGACTACCAACCAACCTATCCAGTTCTCTATCAGCCAGTCTACCAACCTACTTATCTACTGCTCTGACTATCCTTCAGTGTACCAACCTGCCTAACTTCTTCTGTATCAATCCTTCAGTCTACCAACATGCCTACCTACTTCTCTGTCTGTCCTTCCATAAACCGACTTACCTATCTACTTCTCTGTCTATCTTTCAGTCTACCAACCTACCTAACTACTGCTCTGCCTGTCCTTAGTCTACCAACCTGCCTACCACCTTCTCTGACTATCAGTCACTCTACCAACTTACCTATCTACTTCTCTGTCTATCCTTCAGTCTACCAAACTACCTACCTACTTCTCTCTTTAGCCTTCAGACTACCAACTTACCTAACAATCAATCAATCAATCAGGGGATTTATATAGCGCGCTACTCACCCATGAGGGTCTAAAGGTGCAGGGGGTGGGAAGGTGGGCGGCTCCAGATCAGTTGAAGAGCCAGGTCTTGAGGTCCTTCCTGAACGTGTGTAGGGTTGGGGAGCGTCTGATGTTCACAGGGAGCTCGTTCTAGATTTTGGCTGCAATGTAGGAGAAAGCTCTCCTGCCGGTTCTGTTTCTGCGGATGTGGGGGACCTCTGCCAGGCCAAGGTCGGCGGAGCGAAGGTTCCTCTTGGGTACGTGGAAGTATACTCTCTCATTAAGGTATTTGGGTCCGATGTTGTGGAGGGATTTGTAGGCATGGGTGAGGAGTTTGAAGGTGACCCTCTTCTCGACGGGGAGCCAGTGGAGGCCTCGTAGGTGTTGGATCATGTGCTCATGGCACGGTGTACCGAGGACGAGTCTGGATGCGGCGTTCTGGATGGTATTGGAGTATAAGCAGGAGAGTTTTGTTGATTCCGGCGTAGAGGGCGTTGCCGTAGTCCAGTCTGCTGGTGATGGATGTGTGGGTGAATGTCCTTCTGCAGTCAGGAGGGGAGGAAAGTCTTACAGAGGGTGCGAAGGCAGTTGAAACTAGTGGAGGCGACGGCGTTGATCTGGCGGTTCATGGAGAGGGAGAAGTCAAGGATGATGCTGAGGTTCCGAGCATGGTCTGTGGGGGTGGGTGGGCTCCCGAGGGCGGACGGCCACAAGGTGTTGTCCCAGGGGTAGGCACAAGGACCGAGGATAAGGACCTTGGTCTCCTCTGAGTTTAGCTTCAGGCACCTGTCCTCCATCCAGGCTACCATGTTCTTCATACATTCCTGTAAACAAAGTCTGGTGTATTTGGGATCCTTCGTGAGCGAGAGGATGAGCTGGGTGGCGTTGGCCTAGGATATGGTGCTGAGACCATGCTCTGTCTATCGTTCAGTCTTCCAACCTACCAATCAACTTCTCTGTCTCTCCTTTAGTCTCCCAACCTACCTATCACCTTCTCTGTCTATCCTTCAGTCTTCCAACCTATCTACTTCTCTGTCTATCCTTCAGTCTACTAATCTACTTCTCTGTTTATCCTTCAATCTCCCAATCTCCCCAAATATCAATCTATTTCTCTGTCTATCCTTTGGTCTACCGTCCTACAAAACTCTCTGTCTATCTTTCAGTCTACCAATGTACCTGTCTACTTCTCTGTATATCCTTCAGTCTACCAATCTGCTTCTCTGTCTATTCTTCAGTCTCCCAAACTACCAATCTATTTCTCTGTCTATCATTCAGTCTACCATCCTACTTACCTACTTCCCTGTCTACCTTTCAGTCTACGAATGTACCTATCTACTTCTATGTTTGTCCTTCAGTCTACCAACATACCTACCTACTGCTGCGTCTATCCTCCAGTCTACCAGTTTTTCTACCTACTTCTCTGTCTATCCTTCCGTTGCTCAACCTACCTACCTACTGATGTGTCTTTCCTTCAGTCTACCAACCTACCTAACTACTTATGTGCCTATCCTTCAGTATACCAACCTACCTATCTACTTCCCTATTAATGCGTCAGTCTACCAACGTACCTATCTACTTCTGTGTCTATCCTTCAGTCTATCATACTACCTACCTACTGCTCTGTATATTCTTCATTCTACAAATCTACCTACCTCCTTCATTGTCTATCCTTCAGTCTACCAACCTAACTACCTTAATGCTGTCTATCTATTAGTCCACCAATCTACTTATCTGTCTATCCTTCAGTCTACCAACAAAGGTAGCTACTGCCCTGTCTATCCTTCAGTCTACCAATCCTTTTACCTACTTCTCTGTCAATCCTTCAGTTTGCCAACCTACCTACCTACTGCTCTGTCTGTACTTCAGTCTACCAACCTACCTATCTACTTCTGTGTCTATCATTCAGTATAGCAACCTACCTATATACTTCTCTGTCTATCATTCAGTCTACCAACCTACCACCCTACAGCTCTGTCTATACTACAGTCTACCAACCTGCCTGACTGTTTCTCTGTCAATCCTTCAGTCTACAAACATGCCTACCTACTGCTCCGTCTGTTCTTCAGTATATCTACCTACTTATCTACTTCTGTGGCTATCCGTTAGTTTACCAAAATATCTATCTACTTCTCTGTCTATCCTTCAGTCTACCAACATACCTGTCTACTTCTCTCTCTATCCTTCAGTCTACCAAACTCCCTACCTACTTCTCTGTCCAGCCTTCAGACTACCAGCCTACCTATCTACTTCTCTGTCTATCTTGCAGACTAGCAGCCTACCTATCAACTACTCTTCCTATCCCTCAGTCTTTCAACCTGCTCACCTCTCTCTGTCTATCCTTCAGTCTATCAACCTACCTATCACCTTCTATGTCTATCCTTCCGTCTAAAAACCTACCTACCTATTTCTCTGTCTTTCCTTTAGTCTACCAACCTACCTATCTACTTCTCTCTATCCTTCAGTCTACCAACCTACCTACATCTGTCTATCCTTATTTATTTATTTATTTATTTATTTATTAGATTTATAAAGCGCTCAAATACCCGAAGGTGTCTCGGCGCTACGGACAACAGCATATTCTGGCGGAGTGAGTTATTGGTTGAATAACCAGGTTTTGGACATTTTTCTGAAGGTTAGCAGAGACTGGCATGATCTGATGTGTAGGGGAAGTGAATTCCAAAGTGTTGCAGTGGGGACGGTAAATCGCTTATCGCCCCATGTAGCAATTTTGACACGAAGAACCTTCAGAAAGAGCGCAGTGGCTGAGCAGAGGTCCCGGTTAGGGGTGTACATAACTAACTCCTTTATTAGAAATTGAGGTTCAAAGTTACACAAGGCCTTAAAGGCGATGCACAATGCCTTAAATTTAATGCGATTCTTCACAGCGAGCCAGTGATACTGTTTAATTACATGAGAGATTGGCTTAAACTTGGGAGTTCTGGATAACATTCTGGCCGCTGCGTTCTGGACAGATTGTAACTCTTGAGTGACCTTATTTTGTGACTAGAGTACTGACCAGAGTTTATCCGGCATTCAAAGGGAGGAATGATAAGATTTTTTTGTCATTCGCAATTTGTAAAATGAACCCGGATCACTGAATTGGCATGAGGTGCAAAGGTCAATCTATCGTCAAATATGACGCATAGATTCCTGAACCTTAGTGACTGGATTCGGGGGGGGGGGCCCAGAGTGGGAGGCCACCAGGACTGGGACCAGGCGGGGGACATATTGCCAATTGTCATAACCTCTATTTTGGCAGAGTTCAGCTTAAGGCAATTGCTGGCCATCTAACTACTGATGGCCAGTGTATGATCAGGGGCACCCATTATGAAAGGCAGCTCTGTGGAGTTGGTCTGAGATGAGAATTTTGAATAGATGTTATTTACTTTTTCAAAAAAGTAGTTCGCCAGGGAGTCGCACAGTGACTGAGAGGGGACAGGGACAGCTGCAGATGCGGAACCAGATAATTCCGTGAGTACTTGGAAGAGTTGCTTGTTGGAATTTTTCGCAGCTTCAATCTGTGCAACATAGTAGTTACTTTCTTCCGGCACGATTAGGGTTTTATATTTGGCAAGAGCATCTTTATAGGGGAGTTTCTCCTGATTGGTGTAGGATTTACACCATTGTCTTTCCCTGTTTCTACACAGTTTCTTTTGAGTGATTCAGAGAACCGTGGGGCGGATGGGGATTACCGGTTTCTAAAAAAGGTTTTGTTTGGCACCAGCCTGTTAAATGCATTATGCAGCCACTTTTCATAAATTGCTGATGCTATATTAGGATTTGAAGGGACCTCTGGTTGGGTGGAGGACAATTGTTCCTTAAGGAAATGATTGTCTATGCTTTTCCATACCTAGGCTTTGAATACCACAGGTAAGTTATTAGACTTAATCGTGGGGGACTTATTGTTAATGATCATGTCAAATGAAATTACATGATGGTCAGTCCAAATCAACGGAAGAATGTTTTTAGAAGGATTTCTTCTGAATTGGAAAAAAAGCCATCCAAGGTATGACCAGCTTTATGCGTTGCACTATGAACTCGTTGTGATAGGCCTATTGCTTCCAAGTCTAAAAGTAGTGTGTTAGTGTCTTTATCAAACTGATTTTCCAGGTGAAAGTTAAAATCCCCTAAAATCGTATAGGTCTGTTCAGCTGCTATAGGTTCTACCAAGTGGCTTAGCGTAGAGAGGAATTCAGTTCTAGATTCTGGTGGACGATAGAGTAGAATGATTTTGAAAGTATGGGCGGGAGTAAGCTGAATGGTGAAGTAAATTGATTCACAGGTCAGTGATGGAATTGGGTCAATTTTAGTTGTGAATTTGCTGTGATAGATTATCGCCAGCCCACCACCCTTTTTATGTAGTCTAGCCTCTCTTACGGCAGTGTAGCCCTTGGGGGTGGCCGCCGTAAGATCAGGTCCTGAAGCAGGATCTGTCCATGTTTCAGTTATGAAAAGCAGATCAAGATTATGATCAACTATCAGGTCTGTTATTTCGTATTTGTGTTTACACAGTGAGCGGGCGTTTATGAGGGCTGCTGGGATAGTTCTCCTATTGTGATGACATTGTATGTCAATGGGGTCTGAGTTTAAACAATTACGAGGTTTAAAATAGTAGTGGGGGCAAGCTTTGATGGGTGCACATGAAGGAGTATCCAGTACCATGCAGGTACAATCCTTTTTAGGTGGTGGACGTAGATTTAGGAGTTCCAATCGATAATAACTTAATTTCCTACGGTCTGGGGGGGCCCTGGGCCCGGTCCAGGCGTGGACGGGCGCAGACGGGCTTGCCTCTGGCGCGCCGCTGGCGCGCCCGCTGCGCGCATCCACTGTGCGTGCGCATCTGGGTCCACCTAAGTGGTGGTGGTGGCGGAACAACTAGTCCGCTGACCGAGCCGGAAGTTGTGCGTGCTGCTCCCAGGGTCCTCCAATCAAACGGCACTTGCCGCGTCAGACCGGGGCCGGGAGATCAAGGATCAAGTAAGTGCAATTATAAAAACAGTTTTAAAACACAGTTTTTGCAGACAAAGTAATGGTGAACAATGCAGGAGAGAAATATGCCCACCGCAGCTAGCAGCGTTCCAGCCGCGTCTGCTGCGAGTGCGCATCTGGGTCCACCTAAATAGTGGTGGTGGCTGAACAACTAGTCCACTGACCGATCCAGAAGTTGTGCTTCAGTCTACCAACCTACCTACCTACATTTCTGTTTATCCTTCAGTCTACCAACCTACTAACCGACTTCTCTGTCTATTCTTCAGTCTACCAGTCTACTTCTCTGTCTATCCTTCAGTCTATAAACCTACCTATCTACTGATTTGTCTGTCCTTCAGTCTACCAACGTACATATCTAATTCTCTGTCTATTCTTCAGCCTACCAACCTACCTAGTGACTGCTGTCTATCCTTCAATCTACTAACCCTTCTACCTACCTCTCTGTCAATCATTCAGTTTGCCAACCTACCTATATACTTCTCTGTCTATCATTCAGTCTACCAACCTACGACCCTACAACTCTGTCTATACTACAGTCTACCAACCTGTGTAACTACTTCTCTTCCAATCCTTCAGTCTACCAACATGCCTACCTACTGCTCTGTCTGTCCTTTAGTATATCTACCCATCTATCTACTTCTGTGGCTACCCGCCAGTTTACAAAAATACCTATCTACTTCTATGTCTATCCTTCAGTCTTACCAACCTGCCTAGCTAATTCTGTCTCTATCCTTCAGTCTACCAAACTCCCTGCCTACTTCTCTGTCTAGCCTTCAGACTACCAACCTATTTATCTACTTCTCTGTCTATCTTTCAGACTAGCAGCCTACCTGTCAACTGCTCTGCCTATCCATCAGTTTTCCAATCTGCCTACCTCTTCTCTGTCTATCCTTCAGTCTACCAATCGACTTCTCTGTCTATCCTTCAGTCTAACAACCTACTTAGCTACTGGTGTGTCTATTCTTCAGTCTACTAACTTACCTACCTAATTTTCTGTCTATTCTTCAATCTACCAACCCTTCTACCTAACTCTCTGTCAATCCTTCAGTTTGCCAGCCTACCAACCTACTGCTTTGTCTATCCTTCAGTCTACAAATCTTTTTCTCTATCTTTCAGTCTAACATCCTCCCTACATCCTCCTCTGTCTATCCTTCAGTCTACCAAATAACCTACCTACTTATCTGTCCATCCTCCTGTCTACTAACATACCTATCTACATCTCTGTCTATCCTCCAGTCTACCAACCTACCTACCTAATGCTATGTCTATCCTTCAGTCTACCCAACATTTTTTCTATCTTTCAGTCTACCATCCAACCAACCTACTTCTCTGTCTATCCTTTACTCTACCAACCTACCTATCTACTTCTGTCTATCCTTCAGTCTATCAACCGACCTATCTACTTCTCTTTCTATCCTTCAGTCTACCAAACTACCTACCTACTTATCCATCTATCCTTAAGTCTACCAACCTACCTACCTATTTGTTTGTCTATTCTTCAGTCTCCCATGCTACCTAACTACTTGTCTCCCTGTTGATCACTCTAACGTCCTACCTACCTACATCTCTATCTAGCCCTTAGGCTAACAATCTACCAACCTACTTATCTGTCTATCCTTCAGTCTACCATCCTGCCTACCTTCTTCTCTGTCTATCCTTCAATCTGCCAACCTACGTACGTAATTCTGTCTATCCTTCAGCCTACCAACCTACCTAGTGACTGTTCTGTCTATCCTTCAATCTACTAACCCTTCTACCTACCTCTCTGTCAATCATTCAGTTTGCCAACCTACCTATATACTTCTCTGTCTATCATTCAGTCTACCAACCTACGACCCTACAGCTCTGTATATACTACAGTCTACCAACCTGTCTAACTACTTCTCTTCCAATCCTTCAGTCTACCAACATGCCTACCTACTGCTCTGTCTGTCCTTTAGTATATCTACCTATCTATCTACTTCTGTGGCTACCCGCCAGTTTACAAAAATACCTATCTACTTCTATGTCTATCCTTCAGTCTTACCAACCTGCCTAGCTAATTCTGTCTCTATCCTTCAGTCTACCAAACTCCCTGCCTACTTCTATGTCTAGCCTTCAGACTACCAACCTATTTATCTACTTCTCTGTCTATCTTTCAGACTAGCAGCCTACCTGTCAACTGCTCTGCCTATCCATCAGTTTTCCAATCTGCCTACCTCTTCTCTGTCTATCCTTCAGTCTACCAATCGACTTCTCTGTCTATCCTTCAGTCTAACAACCTACTTAGCTACTGGTGTGTCTATTCTTCAGTCTACTAACTTACCTACCTAATTTTCTGTCTATTCTTCAATCTACCAACCCTTCTACCTAACTCTCTGTCAATCCTTCAGTTTGCCAGCCTACCAACCTACTGCTTTGTCTATCCTTCAGTCTACAAATCTTTTTCTCTATCTTTCAGTCTAACATCCTCCCTACATCCTCCTCTGTCTATCCTTCAGTCTACCAAATAACCTACCTACTTATCTGTCCATCCTCCTGTCTAATAACATACCTATCTACATCTCTGTCTATCCTCCAGTCTACCAACCTACCTACCTAATGCTATGTCTATCCTTCAGTCTACCCAACATTTTTTCTATCTTTCAGTCTACCATCCAACCAACCTACTTCTCTGTCTATCCTTTACTCTACCAACCTACCTATCTACTTCTGTCTATCCTTCAGTCTATCAACCGACCTATCTACTTCTCTTTCTATCCTTCAGTCTACCAAACTACCTACCTACTTATCCATCTATCCTTAAGTCTACCAACCTACCTACCTATTTGTTTGTCTATTCTTCAGTCTCCCATGCTACCTAACTACTTGTCTCCCTGTTGATCACTCTAACGTCCTACCTACCTACATCTCTATCTAGCCCTTAGGCTAACAATCTACCAACCTACTTATCTGTCTATCCTTCAGTCTACCATCCTGCCTACCTTCTTCTCTGTCTATCCTTCAATCTGCCAACCTACGTACGTAATTCTGTCTATCCTTCAGCCTACCAACCTACCTAGTGACTGTTCTGTCTATCCTTCAATCTACTAACCCTTCTACCTACCTCTCTGTCAATCATTCAGTTTGCCAACCTACCTATATACTTCTCTGTCTATCATTCAGTCTACCAACCTACGACCCTACAGCTCTGTATATACTACAGTCTACCAACCTGTCTAACTACTTCTCTTCCAATCCTTCAGTCTACCAACATGCCTACCTACTGCTCTGTCTGTCCTTTAGTATATCTACCTATCTATCTACTTCTGTGGCTACCCGCCAGTTTACAAAAATACCTATCTACTTCTATGTCTATCCTTCAGTCTTACCAACCTGCCTAGCTAATTCTGTCTCTATCCTTCAGTCTACCAAACTCCCTGCCTACTTCTATGTCTAGCCTTCAGACTACCAACCTATTTATCTACTTCTCTGTCTATCTTTCAGACTAGCAGCCTACCTATCAACTGCTCTGCCTATCCATCAGTTTTCCAATCTGCCTACCTCTTCTCTGTCTATCCTTCAGTCTACCAATCGACTTCTCTGTCTATCCTTCAGTCTAACAACCTACTTAGCTACTGGTGTGTCTATCCTTCAGTCTACTAACCTACATACCTAATTTTCTGTCTATTCTTCAATCTACCAACCCTTCTACCTAACTCTCTGTCAATCCTTCAGTTTGCCAGCCTACCAACCTACTGCTTTGTCTATCCTTCAGTCTACAAATCTTTTTCTCTATCTTTCAGTCTAACATCCTCCCTACATCCTCCTCTGTCTATCCTTCAGTCTACCAAATAACCTACCTACTTATCTGTCCATCCTCCTGTCTACTAACATACCTATCTACATCTCTGTCTATCCTCCAGTCTACCAACCTACCTACCTAATGCTATGTCTATCCTTCAGTCTACCCAACATTTTTTCTATCTTTCAGTCTACCATCCAACCAACCTACTTCTCTGTCTATCCTTTACTCTACCAACCTACCTATCTACTTCTGTCTATCCTTCAGTCTATCAACCGACCTATCTACTTCTCTTTCTATCCTCCAGTCTACCAAACTACCTACCTACTTATCCATCTATCCTTAAGTCTACCAACCTACCTACCTATTTGTTTGTCTATTCTTCAGTCTCCCATGCTACCTAACTACTTGTCTCCCTGTTGATCACTCTAACGTCCTACCTACCTACATCTCTATCTAGCCCTTAGGCTAACAATCTACCAACCTACTTATCTGTCTATCCTTCAGTCTACCATCCTGCCTACCTTCTTCTCTGTCTATCCTTCAATCTGCCAACCTACGTACGTAATTCTGTCTATCCTTCAGCCTACCAACCTACCTAGTGACTGTTCTGTCTATCCTTCAATCTACTAACCCTTCTACCTACCTCTCTGTCAATCATTCAGTTTGCCAACCTACCTATATACTTCTCTGTCTATCATTCAGTCTACCAACCTACGACCCTACAGCTCTGTATATACTACAGTCTACCAACCTGTCTAACTACTTCTCTTCCAATCCTTCAGTCTACCAACATGCCTACCTACTGCTCTGTCTGTCCTTTAGTATATCTACCTATCTATCTACTTCTGTGGCTACCCGCCAGTTTACAAAAATACCTATCTACTTCTATGTCTATCCTTCAGTCTTACCAACCTGCCTAGCTAATTCTGTCTCTATCCTTCAGTCTACCAAACTCCCTGCCTACTTCTATGTCTAGCCTTCAGACTACCAACCTATTTATCTACTTCTCTGTCTATCTTTCAGACTAGCAGCCTACCTATCAACTGCTCTGCCTATCCATCAGTTTTCCAATCTGCCTACCTCTTCTCTGTCTATCCTTCAGTCTACCAATCGACTTCTCTGTCTATCCTTCAGTCTAACAACCTACTTAGCTACTGGTGTGTCTATCCTTCAGTCTACTAACCTACATACCTAATTTTCTGTCTATTCTTCAATCTACCAACCCTTCTACCTAACTCTCTGTCAATCCTTCAGTTTGCCAGCCTACCAACCTACTGCTTTGTCTATCCTTCAGTCTACAAATCTTTTTCTCTATCTTTCAGTCTAACATCCTCCCTACATCCTCCTCTGTCTATCCTTCAGTCTACCAAGTAACCTACCTACTTATCTGTCCATCCTCCTGTCTACTAACATACCTATCTACATCTCTGTCTATCCTCTAGTCTACCAACCTACCTACCTAATGCTCTGTCTATCCTTCAGTCTACCCAACATTTTTTCTATCTTTCAGTCTACCATCCAACCAACCTACTTCTCTGTCTATCCTTTACTCTACCAACCTACCTATCTACTTCTGTCTATCCTTCAGTCTATCAACCGACCTATCTACTTCTCTTTCTATCCTTCAGTCTACCAAACTACCTACCTACTTATCCATCTATCCTTAAGTCTACCAACCTACCTACCTATTTGTCTGTCTATTCTTCAGTCTCCCATGCTACCTAACTACTTGTCTCCCTGTTGATCACTATAACGTCCTACCTACCTACATCTCTATCTAGCCCTTAGGCTAACAATCTACCAACCTACTTATCTGTCTATCCTTCAGTCTACCATCCTGCCTACCTTCTTCTCTGTCTATCCTTCAATCTGCCAACCTACGTACGTAATTCTCTGTCTATCCTTCAGCATACCAACCTACCTATCTACTGCTCTGTCTATCTTCAGTGTACCAACCTACCTACCTATTTTTTTCTATCCTTCAGTTTACCAATCTATCTACCTACTGCTCTGTCTATCCTTCAGTCTCCCAAACTACCTACCTACTTTACTATCTATCCTTCAGTCTATTAGTCTGCCTATCTACTCCTCTGTCTATCCTTTGTTGCGAGGATTCTGCTCATGCACAGAACTATGCACAAGAAACCGGGACCTCAGTGAATTGTGGTGTACCAAAAAACTTACCTCAGCACCCAGAAACCCTATCCGAATAGCATCAGTGTCTCATTATCTCTCCGTCCTACAGCGAAGCTACTAATGATTAGACAACCCAGAACAAGCAACTTAGGGTACTCTCAGGAATGGTGGGAATCAAGAACAGTCTTTTGTTTATATTCTTATACCAGTCCACAACGTGAGTAATCAGAAACACGGAAAAGTTTAAAATGTTTATTTTTAACTACATGCTCTAAGATGCAGTATTTTGGCTAACATAAGCAGGCATATGATTAGAAACAAAACAATCAGCATTGTTACAATTCCATAAAACACAAAGGGAGAAATCATGTTATAATGATAGTGGAAACAGGTCATATAGTGCCTTGTGAACCACCCACCCCTTGCTAGAAGAACAAGTTACTTACCTTCGGTAACGCTTTTTCTGGTAGATACAGTATCTGCCTGTGGATTCCTCACCCTGTGATTCCTCACCTTGTGAATATCCCATTGCGTCAGCAACATTCGGAATATCCCCTTGCGTCAGCAACATTCGGGAATTCTTTTGTAGCTTCGCGCCGACGTGGACGTGGACGACGTCATAGAGGCACAGCATCGCACGCGACTCTGCTGACGTCACCGACACTACAATAGGCCCATGCCGCCGTGATGACGTCAATTCTGCCCTTTTTTCCGTGCCACGAGGCACACGGACGGACCAATGACAGTAGAAATATACACAGTATACACAGTACACAAATGTCAAGGTAACACACATAGTGTGAAACAAATGCAATAAAACATTTGAAATAAACAACTCCTTGACAATAAAGCAAACATATTACAGTAACTTCGGTATAGAAGAGTGGACAACGGGGAGGCGGGTGGGTCAGTGAGGAATCCACAGGCAGATACTGTATCTACCAGAAAAAGCGTTACCGAAGGTAAGTAACTTGTTCTTCTGATAGATACATCTGCCAGTGGATTCCTCACCTTGTGAATAGAGTCCCACAGCAGTCCCCACTCCCGGAGGAGGGTGTCGACTCATCTACACCAAAAAATCCTGGTGGACAGAGCGCGCAAAGTGACCTTCCCTCCTCACCTCGGCATCCAAGCAGTAATGCTTCGTGAAAGTGTGGAGGGAGGTCCAAGTCGCGGCCCTACAAATATCCTCTACAAGTACACCCCTAGACAAAGCAGAAGTTGACGACTTAGCTCTTGTAGAGTGAGCTCTTATACCCTCTGGAGGTTCCTTACCTGCCAAAGAGTAGCAGATCTTTATACAGAGGATCATCCATCTTGAAAGAGTGCGCTTGTGCACCGCTCTTCCTTTCTTGCAGCGAGCAAATCCAACGAAGAGCTGGTCATCCACTCGATAGTCTTTAGTCCTATCGAGATAAAAGCTCACCGCCCTCTTAGGGTCCAGACAGTGTAGTCTCTCCTCCTCCTTGGAAGGGTGAGGGGGAGGATAAAAGGTAGGAAGGATAATAGATTGTCCCAGATGGAAGGGAGTTACCACCTTAGGCAGAAAAGCAGCCCTGGTCCTAAGAACCATTCGTTCAGCATGAATGGTCAAGAATGGGGGCTTGGAACTAAGAGCTTGAAGCTCACTTACCCTCCTTGTCGAGGTGATCGCAACAAGGAAGACCATCTTAAAAGACAAAAGCCTCATGGGACACTTGTGTAAGGGTTCGAAGGGAGACCCCATCAACAAGGTTAAAACAAGATTTAAATCCCATTGAGGCACAATAAAGGGAGTAGGAGGGAACTTATTTGTGAGGCCCTTCAAAAACCTTAAAACCACTGGAGACTTGAAAAGAGACGGCTGATCCGGCAAACAGAGAAATGCCGACAATGCCGAAAGATAACCCTTGATTGTGGCAACAGCAAATCCCTGCTGTGCCAAAGAAAGAGCAAATTGTAAAATATCGGACAAACGAGCCCTCAAAGGGTCAACAGACTTCCCCCCACACCAAGAGACAAATTTAGCCAATCTGTATGAATAAATGGATTTAGTGGAGTCACGCCTAGCCGAAAGAATGACATCCACCACATCGTGTGGGAGAGAAAAGGAGTTCAGGTTGCCCCGTTCAATCTCCAGGCATGAAGGTCTAATGTCTGGAGGTGGGGGTGTAGAACCTGCCCCTCCATCTGGGAGAGGAGGTCTGCCCTGAGAGGGAGACAGAGCGGCGGGCCAGAGGAGAGGTGGAGAAGATCCGTGTACCACACCCTTCTTGGCCAATCCGGGGCAACCAGAATAACTTGGGCCCGGTCCTGTCGAATCTTCCTCAGAACCCGAGGAATCAAAGGTATGGGAGAAAACGCGTAAAGGAGTTGACTTCCCCAACTCAACTAAAACACGTCCCCCAAGGCTCCTTGCACCGGATACTGGAGACTGCAGAATGACGGGCAGTGAGCATTCTCGCGAGTGGCAAACAGGTCCACACGAGGAGTCCCCCACGTCTGAAAGACGTGACGAACCACCTCCGGGTGAAGCCTCCACTCGTGGTCGGTCGAGAACTGCCGACTGAGACTGTCTGCATGCACATTCAGAACTCCGGCCAGATGATTTGCCATCAGACAAATCTGGTGGTCCTGAACCCAGGACCAGAGGCGCAGAGCCTCTCTGCAGAGACACTGCGACCCTACTCCTCCCTGCTTGTTGACATACCACATCGCGGTGGTGTTGTCCGTCAGGACCTGAACTGACCGACCGCAATGGGAAGGGAGGAAGGCCTTGACTGCTAAACGTATGGCCCGCAATTCCAGAAGGTTGATGTGAAGACCAAAGACCCTTGACCTCCAGGTCCCCCAGATGAGCACCCCACCCTAGAGTGGATGCAACCGTTATCACTGTGGCCACCGATGGAGGCAGCTGAAAAGGCTTTCCCTGAGACAGATTGCCTTCCACGCTCCACCAAGATAGATCCGCCGCAGTTTCTCTGGAGATCCTCACAGACTCCCAAAGATCTCCGTTGTGTTGATACCACTGCCTACGGAAGCACCACTGGAGCACCCTCATATTCCAGCGTGCATGGTTGACCAACAGAATGCAAGAAGCCATCAGACCGAGCAGGCGAAGGACCTTCAGGACTGGAATAACCGCTCCATTGTAAAATAAAGGAATCATTTCCTGTATGTCAATCCTTTGTGGAGGAGGGAATGCACGACATACAGCTGTGTCCAGTACAGCACCTATGAACAGGATGCGCTGGGAGGGCACCAGGTGAAACTTGGGTACATTTATTGAAAAACCCAAACGGTACAACAACTGAGTTGTCTCCTGTAGATGCTGGAGCACTTTCTCTGACGACTCCGCCTTGATCAGCAAGTGGTCCAAATAGGGGAATACTGGAACCCCCAATCTTCTGAGATGTGCAGCCACCACTAGACTCTAGGTGCAGTAGTAATTCCAAAAGGAAGGACCGCAAACTGATAATGTTGCGATCCCACTGTGAAACGGAGATACTTCCTGTGCGACTTCAGGATTGGGATGTGAAAATATGCATCCTGCAAGTCGAACGACACCATCCAGTCTTCTTCCAGCAGCGCCTGAAGAAACTGCGCAAGGGTGAGCATCTTGAACTTCTCTTGTTTCAGATAAAGATTCAAGATCCTGAGATCCAGGATTGGACGAAGTCTGCCATCCTTCTTGGGAATCAGGAAATACCGGGAGTAGCATCCCTGACCCCTTTCCTGCTCTGGAACCACCTCTATCGCACCCTTTCTTAATAGTGTCTGCACTTCCTCCTGCAGAAGTAAGAGGTGTTCCTCAGTGCAAAAACCTTGGCAAGGAGGGTAATTGGGAGGAAATTCCCGAAAGGGAAGAGCATACCCATTTTCTACGAGATTGAGAACCCAAAGATCTGATGTAACCGATTCCCAATCCTGTAGAAAGTGGGTAAGCCGACCCCCCCACCGGACCCGCATGATCCTGAATGGCGGATCTGGGGCTGCTTTTCTGAGGCTGGGGGGTTGGAAGAGGTGGAGGAGGAGGAGGCCTGACGACCTCTAGGACGAGCTCTTTGTTTACCCCTGTACGGCTTGTACAAGGGATTCTACTGCTGCTGCTGTTGCTGCTGCTGCTGACCTTTCCGATAGGAGCGAAAGGAAGAGCCTCCGAATCCTGTGAACCTTCTGGTAGAAGAACCCCTGGTCTGAAGCCCTAAAGATTTGGCAGTAGCCCTACTGTCCTTAAATCTTTCTAAGGCTGTATGAGCTTTTTTACCAAAGAGTCCAGCACCATCAAACGGCAGATCTAACAAAGCAGCCTGAACATCTGCTCAAAAATCTGAAGATTGCAGCCAAGCTGATCTTCTTGTGGCAACCGCAGTACCCATGATGCGAGCCACCGAATCCGCAGTGTCCAGTCCACTTTGTATTACCTGACGAGCCGCTGCCTGTGCATCCGTTAACACCTCTTCAAAATCCTTCCTGCTGTCATCAGGGATCTTAGGTGCCAGAAGAAGCAGTGTATCCCTGAGAGCATGTATATATCTCCCCATAAGGCAAGTGGCATTGGTTGATTTTAATGCCATACTCGCAGAAGAAAAAGTCTTTTTAGCAACCTGATCTTGTTTCTTTGCATCCCTATCCCCAGGCACTTGAGGAAATGCATTCACAGTCTTTTTGGAATAGGCTGCCTGAATTACTAAACTTTCAGGTGAAGGATGAGAAGTCAGAAAAGCAGGGTCTTCAGGAGCGACCCTGTACCTTCTTGCCACACTCCTGGAAACTGCTGGTGCTGTAAGTGGCTTTTTCCAAACTTCCATAATAGGCTCTGTTAAAGCTTCATTAAAGGGGAGTAACGGTTCCACCACAGAACTGGGTGAATGCAGAACCTCAGTTAGTAGATTGGACTTAAATTCTACTGTAGGTAGAGTCAAATTCAAAAGTTCCGCTGCCTTCCTCATAACCAAGTGATAAGGCTGAACGTCTTTTGAAGGAGCATCAGACACAGAAGGTATCTCCCACTCGGGAGAAAACTCCAGGCCACTAGCCTCCGCCAGTTTATCGAAACAGTCATCCTCAAGCTCACCTTCTTCCATTTCAGCTTGAGCTTCTCTATACCTCTGCTCTTCTATGAGGTGCTGAGCCTCCCTCCTGGACCTTTCCTTCACATGCCACGCCGTCGGATCCTCTGCGACAAACTCAGCACCTTTTTCCACCACAAAATTAAGAGCATCTACGACAACTTCGACGAAGACAACCAACACACTGAAACCTCACCAACCACCCCCGACACCCGGAAACCAGCGATTGATGACTGGACAGCCCTCACCACCGAAGACACACTGAAGACAATGAAGTCGATCCACTCAGGGGCCCCCACGGACCCCTGCCCCCACCACATCTTCAACTGAGCCGCCGACACCATCGCACCCATGCTCCGCCACACCATCAACCGCTCCCTGGCGACTGCCTCGTTCCCCGACGACTGGAAATACGCCGAGGTGAACCCCCTCCTAAAGAAACCCTCAGCGGACCCCACCGACCTCAAAAACTACAGACCCATCTCCCTGCTCCCGTTCACAGCGAAAGTCATCTAGAAAGCCATCAACAGCCAACTCGCCACATTCATTGAAGAACACAACATCCTCGACTCCTCCCAATCCGGCTTCAGAAAAAACCACAGTACGGAAACCGCCCTCCTCGCCGCAACAGACGACATCTGCACCCTACTGGACAAAGGAGAAACAGTAGCCCTCATCCTCCTCGACCTATCAGCGGCGTTCGACACAGTCTCCCACCGCACCCTAATACGCAGACTCTATGTCGCAGGAATCCAGGACAAGGCCCTCGACTGGATCTGCTCCTTCCTCTCCGGCAGGACGCAGCGGGTCAGACTCCCCCCTTTCCTCTCGGACCCCACACCTACCACCTGCGGAGTCCCCCAGGGCTCCTCCCTCAGCCCGACGCTCTTCAACATCTACATGGCTCCACTTGCCCCCATCGTCAGAACCTACGGACTCAACATCGTGTCATACGCAGACGACACCCAGCTCATCCTCTCCATATCCAACGAGCCCAACACCGCCAGACGCAACTTTCTAGAAGGCATTGAAGCCGTCGCCAAATGGATGAAAAACAGCTGCCTACAACTAAACACCAACAAAACAGAAGTACTCATCATGGGCCCAAACCCCGGCGCCTGGAGCGACACCTGGTGGCCCACCGCCCTCGAAAACCCGCCAACCCCCACAGACCACGCACGCAACCTGGGAATCATCCTGGACTCCGAGCTCAAAATGGACCGCCAGATCAACTCTGTCTCATCTTCCTGCTTCCACACCCTCCGCCTCCTTCGTAAGACCTTCAAATGGATCCCCCTCGAACACCGGAAGACAGTCACTCACGCCCTGGTCACCAGCAGACTCGACTACGGCAACGCACTCTACGCCGGAATAAACAAAAACCTCATCCGCAAGCTACAGAACATCCAGAACGCCACCGCAAGACTGGTCCTCAACCTGCCAAAACACTGCCACATCTCCCAGCACCTGCGCACACTCCACTGGCTCCCCGTCGAGGCGAGAATCACCTTTAAGATGCTCACCCACGCACACAAGGCCCTCCATGGCACCGGACCAGCATACCTGAACAGCCGACTCAAATTCCACGCACCCCAAAGGACCCTACGATCAGCCCAGCTCTCCTACGCCGTGGTCCCCGCACCAGAAAGACCAGATCGGGAGGCCGCTCCTTCTCCTTCCTCGCTGCCAAAGCATGGAACGCTCTTCCGCTCCACCTCAGACAGACAACATCGCTCCCCATCTTCGCAAGAAACCTCAAAACCTGGCTCTTCGACAGACCCCCTCCTTGATGGAATGGAACATGCACCCCCCCCACCCCTAGCGCCTTGAGACCCTTACGGGTGAGTAGTCGCGCTTTAACAAACCCCTGATTGATTGATTGATTGACCAACGACTCCAAGGGAGACGGAATCGACGTCGGTATCAAATCCGATGGCATAGTGGCTCGGTCTCGAGGTCGACTCGGATCAGACGACGTTGGTATCGACGTCGACGACCTTGGCGGAGCCGGGTATTGCCACGGCGGTGTCTGAGCCGGCATGAATAGCATAAATGGAGCCGGAGCATAGGAGTGTGGAACTCCTAAATTGAAGGCTAGTGGACCCATGGGACCCGAAGGAGCACCAGAGGGGTACCAAGCCCTTGAAAATACACCAGACATAGCGTTCAAAAACGCTGATGGGTCTTGGCCCGGGGCCAGAAATGGTGGCTGAAGACCCTCCGGCTGGCCTTGAGGTGGTTCCGAATTCGGCTCTTCCACAGGCGCAGAATTCTCACCCACCGGAACTTCTTCCTCATCCTCACGGGCCGGGGACGGCGCCGGAGATTGTACCGGAGACGGAGAAGGAACCTGCGACTCCGAAGGCGACGCCTCACCTTCCGGATCCAAGTCTTCCTCCGGAGGAACCACTTTCGAACGTACCTTCTTGGGTGACTTCGACCTCGAGTCTGAATCCCTACCGGAGTGACGTCGGGACTCATGTCTTCTTTTCTTATGCTTCTTCCTTGACTTCGAAGCATGATCTGATGATGACTTCAAAGATGACTCCGCTCGAGGCCTTGATCTCGATGCCGATCTCGACCTCGACTTCACCCTTCTCGAACGAGACCTCGACGATTTTTTCCCTCTCAGCTTCGCCACCAGAAGTTTGGTCTCTCTCTCTCGCAGAGCCTTTGGGTTCATCTTCCGACATGATGAACAACCATCAACATCATGATCCGAACTTAGACACCAGAAGCAATCTTCGTGCGGGTCCGTAATTGACATCATTTTCCCACACTCTGCAAGGCTTAAAACCGGTCTTCTTTGTCGACATCTTGAAGGACACAAAGAAACAGAAAAGTGAAGAAAATAGCAACAAAGTTACTGAGAGGCTAATGAGATTCCCCAAAACCGTTAGCGTCGACAACGCGGAAAAAAGGGAACTGACGTCATCACGCCGGCGTGGGCCTATTGTAGTGTCGGTGACGTCAGCGCGAAGCTACAAAAGAATTTCCGAATGTTGCTGACGCAAGGGGATATTCCGAATGTTGCTCACGCAAGGGGATATTCACAAGGTGAGGAATCACAAGGTGAGGAATCCACTGGCAGATGTATCTATCAGAAACTAGGTTTTATAATAATAGAAGGTCTCTTAGGCTTAAATGGGGAACCCCATACCTCCAAGTTCAGCTGAGGTGAGTCACATCACAGGATCAGCGACGCTCTCTGTCTGGAAAGGTTTATTCTCCAAGTGCCTGAATCATGCATTCAGTGCAATATTAAATAGATTTTCAGTTGGCTGCAGCTGTGTGCGTGTTGTGTCTAGAGCGTGGGCCGATCAACCTGAATCACAGCATACATTGTTATTATGAACTTGAAGACTTCTGCACTCAGTGTACAGACTAAGATCGAGGTGTAAGAATAGGGAAGTGAAAAACAGTCTGTTCTCATGCGAAGAAAATCAAGCAGTTTAACTTACAACAGCAGTTACATGTAGTGTCGTGTGCAAAAGCTGCAAAGTGGCAAAATGGCATTTAAACTTCTAATACGCTTATGCTAACATAGCAATGCGTGCAAGCAGAACCATGTCTTCACTACAGCTTCAGTCCACCAAATTACCAATCTACTTCTTTGTCTATCCTTCAGTTGACCAACCTACCGACCTACTGCTCTGTGTATCCTTCAGTCTACCAACCTAGCTACCTACTTTACTATCTATCTTTCAGTCTACCAGTCTGCCTATCTTCTCCTCTGTCTATCCTTTAGTCTACCAAACTACCAATCTACTTCTCTGTCTATCCTTTAGCCTACGAACCTATCTACCTACATCTCTCTCTATCCTTCCGTCTACCAATCTACATCCCTGTCTATACTTCAGTATATCAACCTACCTATCTACTTCTTTGTCTATCCCTCAGCCTATCAACCTACTGGTCAGTCTATCTCTCAATCTACCAACCTATCTATCAACGTCTTTCTCTATCCTTCAGCCTAACAACCTACATACCTACTTCTCTATCTATCCTTCAGTTTACCAACCTACCTATCTACTTCTCTGTCTATCCTTCAGTCTACCAACCTACCTATCTACTTCTCTATCTATCCTTCAGTCTACCAACCTACCCACATACTTCACTGTCTATCCTTCAGTGTACCAATCTACTTCTCTGTCTATCTGTCAGTCTACCAACCTACTTAACTACTTCTCTGTCTATCCTTCAGTCTACAAACCCACCTACCTACTTCTCTGTCTACCCATCAGTTTACCAATGTACCTATCTAATTATCTGTCTATCATTCAGTCTACCAACCTACCTGCCTACTACTCACCTTCCAAAGTACATCTCTGTCAATCCGTCAGTCCACCAGCATGCCTATTTACTGATCTGTCTATCCTTGAGTCTACCAACCTACCTATTTACTTTTCTGTCTACCCTTCAGTCTACCAACCTACACACCTACTTCACTGTCTATCTTTCAGTCTACTAATCTACTTCTCGGTCTATTTGTCAGTCTACCAACCTACTTACCTACTTCTCTGTCTCCCAACCTACTTACCTACTTCTCTGTCTATCCTTCAGTCTACCAAACTACCTATCTACTTCTCTGTCTATCCTTCAATCTACCAACCTACCTATCTACTTCTCTGTCTAACCTTCAGTCTACCAAACTACCTTCTTAATTCTCTGTCTAGCCTAGGGACTACCAACATACCAATCTACTGATCTGCCTATTCTTCTGTCTACCAACCTGCCCAACTAATTATCTGTCTAGCTTTCAGCTTACTAACTTACCTATCACCTTCTCTGTCGATCGTTCTACTTACCTACCTGTTTGTCTGTCTATACTTCAGGGAACCAAACTACCTATCTAGTTCTCTGTCTATCTTTCCGTCTACCAACCTACCTACCTGCATCTCTCTCATTCCATCAGTCTTGCAAACTACCTATCTACTTTTCTGCCTACCCGTCAGTCTACCAACCTACGTACCTACTTCACTGTCTATCCTTCAGTCTACTAATCTACTTTTCTGTCTATCTGTCAGTCTATCAACCTACTTACCTACTTCTCTGTCAATCCTTCAGTCTACCAAAGTACCTATCTATTTCTCTGTCTATCCTTCAGTCTACCAACCTACCTGTCTACTTCTCTGTCTATGCTTCAGTCTGTCGATCTTTTTCTCTATCTATTTTTCAGTCTCCACCTACCTACCTACTTCTCTGTCTATCCTTCAATCTTCCAACCTACCTATCTACTTTTCTGTCTATCCCTTAGCTTACCAACCTACCTACCTACTTAATTTGACTAGCCTTCAGTCTACCAACCTACCTATCTACTTCTGTCTATAAATCAGTCTACCAACCTATCAACCGACTGCTCAGTTTATCCCTCAATCTACCAACCTTCCTATCTAATTCTCTGTCTGTCTATCAGTGTACTAACCTACTTACCTAATTCTCTGTCTATTCTTTGGTCTACCAAACTAGCTATCTACTTCTCAGTCTATCCTGCAGTCTACAAACCTACCTAACTAATTCTCTATCTTTCAGTATACCAACTTACCTGATGACTGCTTGTCTATAATTCAGTCTACCACCTACTTCTCCCTCAATCTGTCAGTCTACCAACATGCCTACTTATGATCTGTCTGTCTTTCAGTTTACCTACCTACCTATCTACTTCTGAGGCCATCCTTTAGTTTACCAACCTACCTATCCACTTCTCTGTCTATCCTTCAGTCTACCAACCTCCCTAACTACTTCCCTGTCTATCCTTCAGTCTACCAATCTACCTCTCTGTCTATCTGTCAGTCTAACAACCTACTTATATACTTCTCTGTCTATCCTTCAGTCTACCAAACTACCAACTATTTCTCTGTCTATCCTTCAGTCTACCAAACAACCTATCTACTTTTCTGTCTATCCTTCAGTCGGCAAACCTACCTATCTACTTCACTATCTGTCCTTCGGTCTCCCACCCTACCTATCTACATCTTTTTCTATCCTTCAGTCTACCAATGTATGCAACCTACTGCTCTACCCTTTGGTCTACGAACCTACCTATCTGCTTCTCTGTTTGTCCTTCAGTCACACAACCTACCTCTTTACTTCTCCGTTTATCCTTCAGTCTTCCAACCTGCCTATATACTTCTATGTCTATCCTTCAGTCTACTTACCTTCTGTCTATTAATATACCTACTTCTCTGCTATCATTCAGTCTACCAGCCTACCTATCTACGTCTGTCTATCCTTTAGTCTACCAGCCTACCTATCTACTTCTCTGACTTTCCTTCTGTCTACCAGCCTACCTATCTACTTCTGTCTATTGTTAAGTCTACCAACTTGTCAACCTACTATCTACCAATCTTCCAACCTACTTATCTACTTCTATGTCTATCCTTCAGCCTACAAAACTACTTCTCTTCTTTCCTTCGGTCTACCAACCTACCTATTTACTTTTCTGTCTACCCTTCAGTCTACCAACCTACGCACCTACTTCACTATCTATCTTTCAGTCTACTATTCTACTTCTCGGTCTATTTGTCAGTCTACCAACCTACTTACCTACTTCGCTGTCTCCCAACCTACTTACCTACTTCTCTGTCTATCCTTCAGTCTACCAAACTATCTATCTACTTCTCTCTCTAGCCTTCAGTTTCCCAACCTACCTATATACTTCTATGTCTAACCTTCAGCCTACTTACTTACCTATTTACTGATCTGTATATTCTTCCATCCTACCAACATACCTTCTTCTCTGCTATCCTTCGGTCTACCAGCCTACCTATCTGCTTCTGTCTATCCTTCAGTCTACCAACCTACCTACCAAATGCTCTATCTATCGTTAACTCTACCAAACATTTTCTCTGTCTATCTTTCAGTCTACCAACCTACCTTTCTACTTCTCTGTCTATCCTTCAGTCTAACAACCTACCTACCTACATCTATCTTTATCCTACAGTCTTCCAACCTACCTATTTACATCTCTGTCTATCCTTGAGTCTACCAACCTGCCTACCTAATGCTCTGTCTATCCTTCAGTCTACCAAACATTTTCTCGATCTAGCTTTCAGTCTACCAACCTAGCTACCTACTTCCCTTTCAATGTTTCACTCTACCAACCTACCTATCTACTTCTCTCTATCCTTCAGTCTATCAACTGACCTATCTACTTCTCTTTCTATCCTTCAGTCTACCATCCTACCTATCTACTTGTCTGTCTATCCCTCAGCTTACCAACCTACCTACCTACTTTATTTGACTAGCCTTCAGTCTACCAACCTACCTATCTACTTCTGTCTATCAATCAGTCTACCAACCTATCAACCTACTGCTCAGTTTATCCCTCAATCTACCAACCTACCTATCTACTTCTCTGTCTGTCTTTCAGTGTACCAACCTACTTACCTAATTCTCTGTCTATTCTTCGGTCTACCAAACTAGCTATCTACTTCTCAGTCTATCCTGCAGTCTACAAACCTACTGTTAGAAATGGGATCCCTGGCTGGCCAGGGCTTGCGCCAAAGTCAGTCAGAGACCACCACTTCCACGTCAGGGCAAGGGAGTTACACGCCAAGATAACCCCTGCTCACCCCCTTGGTAACGTAGCACGAGCAGTAAGGCTAAACTTGGAGGCGATGTGAGTTAAGTGTTTGCGCACACCCCCCCAGCAACAACACCCAAGGCCCACCACAAAGGAAACTCCACACAAGGTTATGTATAAAAATAGCCTTTGTATTACACCAAAACACATTAGATAAAAACACACACTTTACAATGTGCCAACAGGCACGGGCAGAATTTACAGGGGATATGTACAAGACAGGGCCACCTGGACCACTGTCAGGAATCAGCACTTTTAGGACTTAGCACTTGGTAGAATTAGCACTTAGAACATATAATATTAATTACTGTAGCACAAAATAGAACATAAAGCACACAACCAGTAACTACTGGTAACAGGTAAGTACCACCCACGCAACCCTAACCACCTTAGGAAAATATTGCGCAGGGAACTAGGACCTCTCTAGCACCACCTGTACTAGCAAGAACAACCACCTAGATATCACAATACCTGTAGGGGTATACGCATGGGAACAAAACACATGCTGCATAAACATACATTCAGCGGTGTAAGCACAAGGCACATGATGCATCAAAACAACACATTCAGAGGTGCAGCACAGGAGAACACATGATGTATAACCAACGCATTCAGAGGTGTAGGGAAGGAAAACACAATTGCGCAAAACTCACATGAGCCACCACCTGTGGCAGTCCCTAGGCCAACTGGCCTCTCTAGGGCTAGGACGCCCTGTGTCCCAGTGTCAGGGGGGGGGGCCTAAGCATAGCAGCTGCCCACGAAGTGCTGGGCAGCTGTGGAGAATGATGGGGCCAACGTGGGAGCCTTGCAGGCTCTGAAGAAATAACATGTCCCCTTGAGCCTCCCAGGGCTCTAAACAAATGACTGGCCCCTTTGAGCCTCGCTGGGCTCTTTGCACAACAAAATGCCCCCTCTGAGCCTCCATGGTTCTAAAGACAGAAATGCCCCCACGAGCCTCTCGTCGGCTCTACAAACAAATGCGGGGTCGTTGGAGCCCCCCTCCGGGGGCTCGAGGAAATGCACAAATGTCCCCTGAGCCGTGGGGCTCAACAACAAGAATGCCTGGGATGGGGGAGAACAGTGGAGGTGCCCCGTACGTTGGGGTCCCTCCCTGGGGGACTCGCCGTGGCTCAAATACCCCCCCCCCGAGCCTCTCGGGGCTCTAAAGAAACAAGGGCTCCCAGCGGGGGAAGCAGCTCGGTCTCAGCCGGGCCGCTCGACCCTCCGTACCTGTGGCGGGGCTCCTCTTGACTCCTCTGTGAGGCAGCAGGCGGGGCTCTCGTTCCCTCCGCGATCCTCCTTCGCTCTCCGGGGCTCTCCCTAGTACTCGGGAGCCCCTGGGAGGACGCGGCAGGCTGCTTCTTGATCCAGGAGCGCGGAGTGGGCTCCTGTCCGCTTCCGGTTTGCTCGGGCCCTGCCCACGTCACGCCACTGCTTGCCTGGCTTCCTGTGACTGGGGGCCACCAATGGCAGCGCGGCCCTCGGTCGGGAGGCAGGCCCAGCACCCTCGAGGCAAACTCCGGGCTGGCGGCGGCGATTTCGAGGGGTTGGCTCCCTCGTGAAAGTAAAAATATAGCGGCAAGGCCCCCGGCGGGGTGGGCACCTGCCAGGGGCTTAACTGGGCAAGTAAAGCGGGCAAAATGCCGGGTGGGCACCGGCTATAGCCAACCTTACTCCACGCACTCAGAGTGCGCACGCACTTTCCACTGGGACACAGTGAAAGTGCGCAGAAACCAAAAATCACCATCACCAGGTCACCATTAAAAGCAAAAAGTTTAGGGGTGAACCTGCCAGAAGGGCCAAGTCCAACACCTACCTAACTAATTTTCTATCTTTCAGTCTACCAACCTACCTGATGACTGCTCTGTCTATAAATTAGTCTACCACCTACTTCTCTCTCAATCTGTCAGTCTACCAACATGCCTACTTATGATCTGTCTGTCTTTCAGTTTACCTACCTACCTATCTACTTCTGAGGACATGGATCAGTTACTTACCTGTAATCCTAGTTCTCTTCCAGGGGTATACTCATCAAAGTCATAAGCACTGAATAGTCCCGCCCACGTGCGGGACCCCGGAGCAATAGCCAATAATATGCATATATCTACATATATCCGCTCCGACAGTCCCTCCCCGCAATGCACGGGAAATAGGAAGCAGCACTCCAAATAGGCTTTCACAATGTTTTAATCTCAACAAAGCGCTTTCGGCACTCGGCCTTCCTCAGTAATGAGACGGTGAGACATTCCCGCCAGCATTCATTTAAACTTTACGTTGCGTGCATGCACATAAACATAGACATCAAGAGAGGACTGCAACATAAAACGGCGTCCGCCATCTTTGAATGGGTTGTTTTTCTGTATATACAAAAAACTTTTTTAACGCAAAATGTGACTTCTGTTCATATACAAGAATCAACATTCTAATGCAAAGCTCAATTGTGGCTAAAATCATTAATCAAGCCCTGGATGGGCATAAACCATTACATGTGTCCTCGCTTCATCTCGCCATAGACTTGTTCAAATTCACCCGTAAGCTGAAACTGTATAAGTATTTCAAGTTGAAACCCCCCCCCACCAAAACCAACGGCTGTTGGCAGCAGTGATGAGAGTACACTGCTATGCAGAGATCTTGCGGGAATAAGATCCCTAGAAGAGCTAAGAAGAGAGGTGGAAGATGAGGACAATATCACCGTCTCATTACTGAGGAAGGCCGAGTGCCGAAAGCGCTTTGTTGAGATTAAAACATTGTGAAAGCCTATTTGGAGTGCTGCTTCCTATTTCCCGTGCATTGCGGGGAGGGACTGTCGGAGCGGATATTGTTGTCGGGTGCACCCCCGACTGGCAGGCACCCGCCTTGGAGTGCAACAGGCTGGTGCGAGTGGAGCGTTGATATCTACATATATATATATATATATATAAATACATATAAATACGCATAAAATAACCATATATATATAGATAATGTGCATATACATATACATATGCAGCCCAAAATAACCATACTAGGCTAAAAAAACTGCCATAATAGCCTGTAAAATCTTTACATTTGCTAAATAAAGACATATAAAACACATTATATGATAATGTAAAGAAGAAAACACTGCCTAGGTTTTCTTTGAAACACAAAAACCTTTATTTTCAAAGGTAAAAACAGGCAGGATCATAGAGGCAGCTTTAGCCTAGATAGGCTGCATTCTAACAACAGAAAAATCTGGCGCCGTGCCTTTAAGACCTCTGTGAGCCTCCAGGCTCCCATCATGCACCACAGGTGACAGTTAGGTCAGTTCTTTTGGACGGCGTATAACAGTGTGATAACTGCATGGGTAACATGTAAAAGAGATAGTTCTGATATTATTCCGGGGAGGCGGGTGGGTGTGCTTATGACTTTGATGAGTATACTCCTGGAAGAGAACTAGGATTACAGGTAAGTAACTAATCCTTCTCTTCCAGGGGATACTCATCAATAGTCATAAGCACTGAATAGAGTAGCAAGCCCATCCCATACCCTGCGGACCAATATCAGAGTCTCTAAACGGTACACTCATATAGACATTGTGAGAAGTTGGCCTGGTATATGATGCTCACTAGTTCTAGTGATCACCTTGTACCATGCCAAGCAACCCTTATGGTGCAGGTTGTAAAGTCAACCTTATAGACAAGCTATCCTAGGGGTAGCATGGACTAAGCAGTCTTAGGCTAAACTCTGTAAAGGCATGTGAAGCAAGCTGTTTTACCATACACAATCCCTTGAATACCAACTGAAAGGACACCACACAGATATATATTGAAAATATATATAGATTTATTTCTACAAATAACCCTGATACTCTTTATGAGCACAGAAGCAAATGCGTTAAAACAAAACACAGTTTAAATACACAAAAGTTGCACAATTATGGATGAGCCCTAGGGGCCACCTAAACCATATACTAAAATAGTGGTATAAGAACCACTATGGGGAAAGTGAAGAGGCCTAGGGCCTGGGGAATTGCTGGAGCTGTTCGGGACTAGCAGTGAAGAAGTCGGGAAAGGCCCGCAGGACTCGGGTGCAGTGCGGAAAGTGCACGCTTTACCAATGCAATGTCAATGGTGTGTAAAAGTTACAAAGTTAGTTATTAAGGAACCTTCCGAGTGACCTAGAAGGATGAAACTTTAGACACAGACACTAGAGGTGTATACCAGTGTGGGAACACCGGCGTTGCTGAGTTACCTCACCCACAGGAAGCGGGTGCACAGGGTCGAAGTAGTGTCGGGTTTCGTCACGCAGGTCGATGGTGCTTGGAGCTGAAGATGCTGCAGGCGGCTCGATGTGAAGAGTTCCGGTGGATCCAAGGGTGGATCTGAAGAGGTGAAGACCTGAAAGCAGAGGGGACAATGTTCAAAGTCACTAGCCAGTGACTACCGTGGAACCAGACTGGAACCAGGCGATGTCGGGTGCAAACAGGCGTCGAGGTGTAGCTTCTCTCTGCAGCCACGTGGACACGAGGGGTCGAGGACGTCCAGGAGTCGATCACGAGCTGTCCCACGCAGGCTTCTCGCTGTTGGCGGTGTTGGCAACTTGATTGGAGCAAACAGGCCTTGGCTAATGCAAGCCACGCAGGAATCAAAAAAGGCTTGTTACACTGACCAGCAAGGTCAGAGCAGGTGCTCCCTTTTACAGGAGCGAGGGCAAGTCTTGAGCAACCAGACCCGCAGTGTAAGTTGAAGGTTTCGTCGCCAAGATGGCCGCTAGCCACGTGGCAAGTGGACGGGATGGCGCGTCGAGTGGCACAGTGCAAAAGGGCCCCACGCAGATCGTGGAGATTCTGGAGGGCTGATCTTCGGTGCAAGGGCTGCTCGAGGTTGGGGCTTCTCGAACCCCAAAGCACAGCATCGAGGGTGCCTCTGATGCTGCGCAGTCAGCGTTTCGGGGGTCTTCCAAGAGGTCCGGTCCCACGTCTCTCGGTGCCTCCACGGGTCCCTTCTTTGCAGGGACTGTGGATCGGGCGGTGAGAAGTCTGGGAGTCTGGGTCTTGTCAGGCTCTGGGCTCGGGCTCCTTCGGGAGGCGGCGGCAAAGCAGACGTCGAGTTGCTGGTTGGTGCCTGTGTTCACAGGGTGGTCACTCCTTGGCCACAAGGGAGATTCTCTTCCGTCTTCTGTGCAGCAGAATGTCGAAGTCCAGTCTTCTTCTGTATTTCAAGTTGATTCAGGATGATCTGAAGTCTCAGAACACAGCTCCCACTCTTATTCGAATCTGGGGGTCCGGATCACCTACTAGGTCCCTCCTCTGGGTGGAACCAGGAAGGGGGGTGGTTACACCCCCTTTCCTTTGTCCAGTTTCGCGCCAGGACTGGGGCTGGAAAGCCCCAGCACCGGTTTGAACTGGCCTATGCACAGGGACACCTTGTGTGCCCCAGGCATGTCTGATTCTATTCGGCCCTGTCCTACCCAATACACAAAATCCTGTCTGGGGTGGTGCTAGCACCTCCCCAGGCAGGAAACCCTTTGTCCAAGCTGCGCTCGCTGGAAGGACTCCCAGCAGCAGGAGGTCAGACTTGTGTCTGTGGTGGCAGCATCCATTTTGTGATGCTGAGGCTCTGTTTAACTTTAACCGGGGTTCAGGCTAGGTACATGTCGTGTCCCTCTAGAAGGGTGGAATGCTACCCCCGTTGCCAGAACTGGCGAGGGGGTAGTATTCCAATTCGTATGACACCTTACTCGACATGTTTTGATAAAGCCAAACCCAAGATAGCATTTAACCGCGAGGTTCATAATGCACTTACGAGTATATGGTATGGCAGTATCATGAAACAGCTAAAGGACATGGTTCCGAAAGCTGCAGACAGGCTCAGCTCATGCCAGAGCACTATCTCACATATTCCCAAGCACTCTGCCTCCAGGATTGATGAGGCCTTCCATAGGAGTGGCTGATAGGGACATATGTGTCCATTTTAGGTTAGGTATAGGCATACTACACCTAAGTAAGGGGTGATTACACCGACTTACCCCAGCTGAGTGATCAGCCAGTTGTGTCAAATATGGAGGCCAGGCCAGGGGTGGCACAATACATGCTGCAGCCCCTGGTAGGCCTTGGAAGTACCTATGCCCTGGGTACCTGGGTACACTGTTACAGGGGCCAATAAGGTGAACCAGTTCCAATTGTGTATGTACCTAAGGTACATGGAGTCCATTTTAAGGAGAGAGCAATTAGCCTGGGGCCCTGAATAGCAGGATCCCAGGCCAACTATGTCAAAAACCAGCTAAACACCAGGCAAAAAAGTTTGGGGGTAACCATAGTCAGATATCCACCTTCCTACAGACATTACCCAAACAAATTCCTCAGGGATGCTTGACCAACCTGAGCATCCGCCTGAGAATTAGAATCAAGGCAGTAATGGCGAGAAAAGGTGTGAACCGAACGCCATGTAGCTGCCTTACAAATTTCATGAACAGGAACATTTTTAAGCATTGCTATAGTAGCAGCCTTTCCTCTAGTGGAGTGAGCTCTCGGTCTACCCGGGAGCTGTTTTCGTGCCAACTGATAACAAAGCAAAATGCATGACACAATCCATCTAGAAATAGACCTCTTGGATGCAGGCAAGCCCGTATTCAGAGGACCGTAGTTTACAAACAAATGGTCAGTCTTTCGAACACTTTTAGTTTTATCAAGGTAAAACTTCAAAACTCTTTTCAAATCCAAAGAGTGTAGAGCTTTTTCAGCTGAAGCGCTCGGATTAGCAAAAAACGTAGGTAGTGTCACTGATTGGTTAATGTGAAAATCCGAGATTACCTTAGGAAGGAATCTGGGATGTGTCCGAAGCACCAATCTGTTCGCATGGAAAACGAGATAGGGTTCTGTAACACAAAAAGCCTGAATCTCGCTCACCGCGCGCAGAAGTGATCGGTACAAGAAAGGACACCTTCCACGACAGATGTTGAAGGGAAGCCTTGTGTATAGGTCCGAATGGAGGACCCATCAATTTAGACAAAACCACATTAAGCTCCCAAGGAGGTGAGGGAGCCCTCACGGGAGGATACACTTTCCTGAGACCTTCGAGAAAATCCTTCACAACTGGCATTTGAAAGAAAGACACCTGGCCAGGGGACTTTCAATATGCTGTTATTGCTGCCAGATGGACCTTAATAGAGGAATACTGCAAACCTGCTTTGGCCAAAGAAAGTAAGTATGGTAACAGTACCTGTTCCTGACCTCGAATCGGGTCATGTCCTTCAGCAGCACACCACATGAAAAACCGCTTCCACTTGAAAGTATACGTCTTTCTTGTAGAAGCTCTCCTTGCCTCTCTTAAAATGTGCATACAATCCTGCGAAAGGCCTAGATATCCGTACTGGACGAACTCAGGAACCATACTGCTAGCTTCAGGGACGGCAGGTTGGGATGGAACACTCTGCCGTTCTCCCTCGTCAGCAGATCCGGACAGCAGGGAAGCCTCCTGTGGGGCACTTTGGATAGATGCAGGAGATCCGGGTACCACCATTGGCGAGGCCAATCCAGAGCCACTAGAATCATGTCTGTCATCGACTTGTACAGTTTCTTGATCACCAAGGGAATGAGTGGAATCGGTGGAAATTCGTAGAGTAATTTCTCTGACCAGTCCATCCATAGAGCATTCCCCTTGGACCCTCGTTGTGGGTATCTGGACGCGAAGACGCAGCATTTTGCGTTGTCGGCGTCCGCGAAGAGATCGATTTCTGGTGTCCCCCAGGCCTGGAAGACATCTCTTATCACTTCGTCTTTTAAGACCCAGTCGTGTGCTTCTGCGAAGTGTCTGCTTAGATCGTCTGCTTGGACGTTGAGGACACCGGGCAGATGGACAGCTGAAATTGTCATACCCCGAGCCAGAAGCCACTTTCAGATTGCTTGCGCTTCCAGCGACAGAGGTCTGGATCTCGTTCCGCCCTGCTTGTTCAGATAGTACATCGTTGTTGTATTGTCCGTCTGAACAAGCAGAGAGGATGACGTGAGTGCTGGGAAGAAAGCCTTGAGAGCCAGATGTACCGCTCGGAGTTCCAACATGTTTATGTGATACAGTCTTTCTTTCTCTGACCACACTCCTTGAACTTGAAGGGATCCCAGATGGGCGCCCCATCCCTGCAGGGACGCATCTGTCACCAGCGATCGTCTAGGCATGTCCTCTTGAAAAGGCACTCCCACTATCAGATGACTCCGCTGCATCCACCATTGAATGGAGATCCGTACTGACAGAGGTAGTGACAGCTTGTCTTCCCAACGGTTTGAAAACTGGGACCACTGATCCTCCAGAGACTGCTGTAGAGGTCTCATGTGCAGCCTGGCGTTCGGAACGAGGAAAATACAAGACGCCTTGGACCCTAGCAGAGACGAGATCTGTCTGGCCGTTGGTCGAGGATTCTTTAGTAAGGTTTGACACTTGAGGAGAATAGAGGATAGTCTCTCCTCCGAAGGATACGCTTTTGCGTCTTTTGAGTCTAGAAGTGCGCCCAGATAGGGTATCCTCTGTGTGGGGTTGAGGATAGACTTTTTGAAGTTCACGTGCAGGCCCAACCTCCGCAGCTGATGTATGCAGAACGTGAGATGTCGTTGAAGAAGACTCGGGGACGCACTCTTTAGCAGCCAATTGTCTAGATAGGGATAGATGAAAATGTGTCTTTTCCTTATCCATGCACTTTGAGAAGGTGCGAGGAGCTGACTTTAGCCTGAAGGGCAAGACTGCGTACTGGTAATGACTGGTTTGTATGCAAAACCTTAGAAACTTCCGATGCTTTGGGGCGATGGGGATGTGAAAATATGCATCTTGAAGATCTATGGAGCACATCCAGTCCCTTTGATACAGAAGTGGAATTATTTGATGTAACGCCAGCATTCTGAACTTTTTTTGCCGAATGAACTGATTGAGGCACCTGAGATCTAGTATGGGCCTGAACTCCTTGTTTGGACCTTTCTTTGGAACTAGAAAGTATCGGGAGTAAATGCCTTGTCGACGCTGTGCCCTTGGGACTTCCTCGATGGCATTCTTTACAATTAATGTAGACACCTCCTGCTTCAAAAGAAGAAGTCGATGGAACACAGACTTTGGAGGCGGAATGGAAGGTGGAGGAGACTTGAATCTGATTGCATATCCATTTTGCACAATATTCAGCACCCATTTGTCGTTTGTGATGTTTTTCCACTCGTCCAGGCAAAAACGAACACTTCCCCCCACCGGAGTGGGTAACGGGCTCAGGGGAAGCAAGCACTCACTGTTTTTGTTGCTGCTGCTTGTTTCCAGGTGCAGACTGTCTGGAAATGCCCCCCCTTCCTCTACCAGGACGACGCTGGGAGAACTGAGATCTTCCCTGATTCTGCTGTGACGACCATTGAGGGGCTTGAACCCTCTGCTGGTTCTGTCTCCGATCATAAGGACGGTATTTTTTCTTAAAGCTGTCCTTTCTCTTTTCAAGACCAACAGCTTTCACAGTATCGAGCTCCGTCTTCATTCTTGACATCTCATCGTCAGCATGAGACCCAAAGAGCGATTTTCCATTGAACGGCAAATTCAAAATTCGGTGTTGAGCTTCAGGTTTAAGACCCGTAAGCCTTAGCCAAGCTGATCGTCTTGCACAGAGTCCATGGGCATAGCCATGTGTAGACAAGTCTGAAGCATCTGCAGCTGCGCTAATCACCTGGTTAGCCACTAGCCCTCCTTACTGAAGGATTTCCAGAAAATCCTGCTTGTCTTCTTTTGGAAGTTTTTCTGTAAAACGAGACAAGGAATCCCAAAAAGAACGGTCATAGCGACCCAGTAAAGCGGAGGCGCTGGCAACCTTCATATAGGAAGCAGAAGTAGCACACATTTTCTTTCCTACTGAGTCCATAGCTTTACTGTCCTTATCAGGGGGCACAGAGGATGATGCCGCTCCTGTCTGATTCTTACGAGCCGCTGAGACGATGACTGAATCAGGTTGTGGCTCAGACCTCAGAAATAAAGGATCATTGTCCGGTGCCTTATATTTCTTTGCGATCCGCGAAGGAACAGCTCCTAAGGATGCCGGGGTTAAGAATTTGTGCTCCACAGGTTCCAACAGACCCGGGACCAGAGGAAGCAAAGGTCCTGATGTCAGCTTCTGATGTAAGGTCTCGAAGATGACCGTTGTCTTAGCAGTAGAGACAGGCATCTCGATATGAAGTTTCGCTGCACTACGACAGAGAACCTCATTAAAAGTAATCACGTCATCAATTGGTGAAATCCTACTCGGAGGAGTTCAAGACAGCGTTGGAGAGTAGTTCCTCTTTGAATTCGTAGACCTTGTCGAAGATCTAGTATCGCGTCTTCTGGAAGAGTGACGACGAGAAGACCTAGGAGATGGTGAAGCACGCCTCCTCTCCGATGGAGACTTTCTCGGTGGAGTACGCTCACGTCGTATCGCAGAGTGTACCACCCGTACCAGAGGTGACCTTGATCTAGCAGACACCGGAGACCTGGAACGAGACCTTGGAAGGTTAATTTTTCTTATCTTCCAGTCTCTGATCTCACCCAGCCATCGTGGAGAGATGTTAGCCCCTGTAGGAGAAGGCGCTCTTGAAGGCTCCGGAGAGATTTGTACAATCCGCAACTCAGGTGAGGAAGAGGACCTCCCAGAAGACCCAGACACCTTAGAACGGTCTTTGGACACCGTTCTAGGCCTTTTTGCAGCAGGGGAAGTCGACGACATCCTCTTCGACGTCGATTTTTTCAACGGCGACTTCCTCGGCGTCGACTTCTTCGGCGGCGACTTCCTCGGCGGAGACTTCCTCGGCGGCGACTTCCTCGGCGGCGACCTCCTCGGCGGCAACCTCCTCGGCGGCGACCTCCTCGGCGGCGACCTCTTCGACGACGAACGCCTCTTCGGCGTCGAGGTCAGGCGTTTCGACGGCGATGATTTTCTCGGCGTCGTGTGCCTCGACGTCGCATGACTGGGGCTCTTCGACGTCGAAACCTCTGCCCGGTTCGACGTCGACATCATGGCACCTCTCGACGGCGACCTTGACTGATGTTTCGAGCCTCTCGACGGCGACCGTCGACGTCGATGAGACGACGTCGAGTCCCGTCCCCTTGCAGTCGTAGGCGAGCCAGACCGGGACCGCCTACGCTCATGTCGCTTCTCACCTTGCTTCGACGGCGAATTCTTCTTCGACGGCGAGGGATGCTTCGACGTCGAAGTATGCCGCGACGGTGATTTCGATGCCGATTTTGAGCACACAGGTACCTTGGAAGAAGATCTGTCTCTTGAAGTTGAAGGAGACCGATGTTTTCTCTTCTCCCCTTTGTCCTTGCGCTGAGAAGAAGGCTTCCTAGAGTGAACATCTTCTCTTCCACTCACAGTTTCTCCTCTGTCATACAGGGACTGAAGCCTGCTCTTCTCTCTCTCTCTCAAAGTCCTACTTGAAAGTTTGCTGCAGTGGTAGCAAAGTTCTGGCTTGTGAGAAGAAGGTAGGCAAGCAACACAGACCGAATGAGGGTCTGACTTAGCCATTTTTTTACCACAGGCCGGACACTTAGCAAATAAGGCCGGCATTATGACTGGAAAAATAGCCAAAAAACAGTAAAAAATTGTTGGATTAGTCAGATAATGACTAAAGACGTCGAGTAAAGACGAAAAAATTAGAGAAATACCAGAAAAAAGTGAAAATATATTACCAACTGGCTAGCTCAATGCTCCAGGATCCTCACAGAAGGAGCCGGAAAAAAGAACTGACCTAACTGTCACCTGTGGTGCATGATGGGAGCCTGGAGGCTCACAGAGGTCTTAAAGGCACGGCGCCAGATTTTTCTGTTGTTACAATGCAGCCTATCTAGGCTAAAGCTGCCTCTATGATCCTGCCTGTTTTTACCTTTGAAAATAAAGGTTTTTGTGTTTCAAAGAAAACCTAGGCAGTGTTTTCTTCTTTACATTATCATATAATGTGTTTTATATGTCTTTATTTAGCAAATGTAAAGATTTTACAGGCTATTATGGCAGTTTTTTTAGCCTAGTATGGTTATTTTGGGCTGCATATGTATATGTATATGCATATTATCTATATATATATATATGGTTATTTTTTTGCGTATTTATATGTATTTATATATATATATATATATGTAGATATATGCATATTATTGCCTATTGCTCCGGGGTCCCGCACGTGGGCGGGACTATTCAGTGCTTATGACTATTGATGAGTATCCTCTGTCTATCCTTCAGTCTACCAACCTCCCTAACTACTTCCCTGTCTATCCTTCAGTCTACCAATCTACCTCTCTGTCTATCTGTCAGTCTAACAACCTACTTACATACTTTTCTGTCTATCCTTCAGTCTACCAAACTAGCTATCTATTTCTCTGTCTATCCTTTAGTCTACCAAACAACCTATCTACTTTTCTGTCTATCCTTCAGTCGGCAAACCTACCTATCTACTTCACTATCTGTCCTTCGGTCTCCCACCCTACCTATCTACATCTCTTTCTATCCTTTAGTCTACCAATGTATGCAACATACAGCTCTACCCTTTGGTCTACGAACCTACCTATCTGCTTCTCTGTTAGTCCTTCAGTCACACAACCTACCTCTTTACTTCTCTGTCTATCCTTCAGTCTAACAACCTACATATCTACTTTTCGGTCTATCCTTCAGTCTTCCAACCTGCCTATATACTTCTATGTCTATCCTTCAGTCTACTTACCTACTTATCTACTGATGTGTCTATCCTTCTGTCTATCAATATACCTACTTCTCTGCTATCCTTCAGTCTACCAGCCTACCTATCTACTTCTGTCTATCGTTAAGTCTACCAACTTGTCAACCTACTATCTACCAACCTACTTATCTACTTCTATGTCTATCCTTCAGCCTACAAAACTACTTCTCTTCTTTCCTTCGGTCTGTGGTAAATAAATAAATAATACCTCTATTTTTGGATGAATAAATGAATAACAGATAGCTCAATAAATAAGAGTCAAGATTCGAGGTAGTAGGAGTTTTGCAGGTTTATTACAGCATAAAGGACAGGAACAGGACAACCTGCATAGGAATAGGATGGCAGGGCCCAGCAGCTGCTGGGGCTGGATCTGGGATGAGCGCGCTAACATTTAATAACAGTGCATGATCATATATACTAAAACAGTTGCATTACAATACATACGATAGGCGGAGCAGTGGGTGGAGCAAAGGGTGTGACGCGTCGCAGTCGCGAAAGATAAGGGTGAAAGTAGGTGTAACAGAGGCGTATACATAGACATGTGATGCAAACGTAACAGAATATGTCATGAATGGGGCGGGAACATGGAGGGGGCTACCTAAGGAGCCGGGACCTCTGACCTGATGGTGCGCGCAAGCTGGCAATGACGTGTTACTAGGAGAAGCTGGGGGCTTCGAACTCTGTGCTAGGAGCAGAGACTGAAGTCTGGAGAGCCAGGGCGACATGTACCTAAGCAGTATCTAGTATCTGATGTTTAGAGAACATGTTGATAGAATCCAAAAGTTATCGGGGTAGAGGCAAACAGACTCTAAGACTGGAGCATGCATTATTCTACATGTAGTGCGTGATGAAGAATATTAAATGACCATTAATACAGTATTTCTCTAACGTGGAGACGTGAAGGCTAGACAATGACGGAAACTATTGATGCAGTTCAGTAGCTTTAGGAATGCAGAGAAGGAGGACTGAACTGATAACTGGAATCATAACATACTCTTGGCAGACTCAGAGGCAGAGCCAGGGTGAGCCGGGCACTGCGAGGCAGGAAGTAAGTGAAGGGTCGAGGATACAGGTGGGGGCTGTATCGCTCCTCAGCGAGGCTTCAGGAGACAGAAGACAGGAGCTGAATCTGGTGTCCAGGCCCTTCTGAGGCCTAGAAACGGGGACTTTACAATGGAATAACGTGCACACTGAGAAACGTGGCAACGTAGCTTCACATGGGCCTGATATTCGTAGTATTCACGAGAACTGGAAACTGGCATACTAGAGGTGGACACAACTGTAATTGCGTCTTTAATCGAACATAGGGAATACATATGCATATTAATCATGCACAGATAACATATGATGGATGACGCGTAGGGACACAGAACATGGCAAAATTTACTTTTCCACATTCCCTCCTTGTCACTACGTTTCCATCAGGAAACATCAATATTCATGATACCATCTATTATTTCGTACAGTATCATTTGCTCGTCTCGAATTTTCTGGGAACGTGTTTTAGAACGGGGCTTGGGACTAGGAATACAAGAGGTAGCACAAATGCCGCAAATCGCAGGGCCACATTGTATACAGAGGCAGCAGCTAAATATGATCGCTACTGCAATACCTAGAAAGGACAAGACTTTCCATCCCCAGGCGGAAATTATATTCCAGAACCAACCGGACCATGTCCAGGTGCCTGGATTTTGATGTAACAGATGGGCAATTTTATGGAGTCTGGTTATAGCTGAATAAACAGACGGCGCGTTATTTGGAATGAAAATGCAGCAACTAGATCCGATGACTCTACAGGCCCCGCCCCTATCGGCCAATATGACGTCAAGGACGAGACGATTCTGTAAAACGACAAATCTCATAGCAGATTGCTCTTCAGTTAAGTTACCTAGAGCAGAGGCAGTCTCATTGACTACTACTTCAAGGGTTCTGGTTAACCTACGGATTAACTTACTATTCTGGATAGGTCCTATAAAGAAGAAGAAACCTCTATTGAAATCTGTATACTGTTCTAGAGCAGTTTCAGTATAATCGACAATGGGGGACTCGATCTCCCTTTTATGTCTAATGTGTACTAGATGTGTGTTTCTATGATAATCAGGTGGGGCTAGGAAAACAGGTGGCAGTAGGAAGGCAATGTAACAGGTTCCCTCCCAATCGAGGGGCAGACGAACATATGCGGTCTGACCACAAATAAAATAAGAATGACGTGAAGCTTTGAAAATAGATTTCCCACTGTCACTATACTTGACAATAGTAGTACAATCACTATGTCCTACGTGTGTAGAACCAATATTTCGGACACATAATTCGCCTTTGACTGGTAGTACTGAAATAGCAGGTAAATCTGGAGTAGTATCAGACTGAACATTCAGGACCATGAAATTCGAAGAATAATTACCTAAATTATACACTTCATTTTCTAGATCTAACCCGGTTCTGTGGGGGAGACCTTGCTTGTCTGGAAAACATGTACTGTTAAGAAAAGACATATCTGTTGAGGATGACGTTAACGTGGACCATGCTCCACACGAACCATTATGTGAAAAAGGATAAGGAAAGAGTGGCAGAACTCCCTTCGGTGTCTGAAAAGGGGGGAGTCGACCACACACCCAACAATTAGTGGCATTGCTGGTCTGGTGTGAATAATGTAACATGCGGATGAAAGAATTATTTCGCATAGCGAGGCGGTAAGAGAGTTCATGAGGAGGCAGATCACTAAACGTGTGCTCTACTGTAACATTAGAAGACGTATTTACATGAGAAACTGGAAAATACAGGTAAAATGCATAACTGGTGCAGGAAATCATAATGCTGAGAAATAATATGAAACTTAGAAAAACGATACATCGGATTGAGTTTTGACTAACTCTCTCACTATGGGGGTCTATTTTATACATGTCAGAAACAGTCTAACCGTTTCACCTAGGGGAGGACTTAGACAATCAAACTGGCTGACTTATTTTACTAGACCTTAACTTGAGTTTATACTCCTGTTGCGGAGTTTTCTCTAACAGGGAAGGGTTCGTAGCAATGTCTTTTGCGGGACAGTCCTTAAAATTCTCGGAAATGTTCTTTGAGATTGGTTTCAATCCATAAAATTTTTTAATATGCGAAAGATGCACCCAGCCTTTGCGTCCCTCCAACTTCACGGCTGTACGGGTGGCCAGGAGGACCTGTCGGGGCTCCTTCCAGCGAGGCTCCAGCGGACTTGAGCGGTCAAAATTGCGAACCAAGACCATGGATCCGGGAACGATTTCATGCGGTGCCACCTCGGTATTGTCTGGAAATGCGGCGGCAACCTGTGAACGACAAGAGTTGAGGGCAGACATCAAGGAAGCTAGGTAATCTGTCAGCATATTACTTGAAACATCGGTAATACTTCGGGGTCTGGGTGTACCCCACATGTTAGGGGGGCGGCCGAAAACGACCTCATACGGGGACAGACCTGATCTGGAATGTGCGACCATGCGCATATAGAACAAAGCGACTGGCAGAGCTACTAGCCAGTCCACACCTTTCTCCTTACATACTTTGGCAATGCGGATTTTCAGGGTCTGGTTATGTCTCTCTACGAGACCTGCTGCTTCAGGATGGCGTACACAATGGAACTTCCACTGGTACCCTAACAAAAGGGAAACATGCTTCATTAACTCTGAGGAGAATGGCTGGCCGTTATCAGAATATACGACCCTAGGGAGTCCATAACGGGGGAAGAACTCACGAACCAACTGCTTGGCAGTGGTCGCGGCTGTGTAATCTGGAACTGGATATGCTTCTGTCCACCTGGACAAAGCGCATACAACTACAAGGACATACTTGAAACCTCGACATCGCTCCATCTGAATATAATCCATCTGGAGGACTTCGAAAGGGTGGTCAGGGGGTTGGAATCCACCTTGTTCCACCGGGACACCTTTACCTGGATTAAACTGACAACATATCATACAGGTACGGACTTTCTGCTTGGCTGCAGCTCGTAAATGCTTGTTGAACCAAATGTTCTGGATACTGTCTAACATAGCTTTTTCTCCTAAATGTGCTGGACTATGTGCGGTATTGATAATGACTTGAACCATAGAGTCGGGGAGAAACCAAGTGGCTTTTCCTTTCGTTAACCATCCTTGATCTGTCTGGACCCCTCCTTGTTCGGACCATTTCTTGATTTCTTCGGGAGTAGCATGTAACTGGATATCTATGACATCTTGAGTAGGGTCCTTAACTGTCATACATGTAGTCGGATCTAGGGTGTGTGTCATGTTAACTGGAATGTCTGGGGTCTGTGCTGTAAGCTTGGCTGTGCGATCTGCTAGATCATTACCTTGGGAAATAGTGTCAGTAACTTTCGTGTGTGCTTTGCATTTCATGATAGCAATGGATGTCGGTAAATGTATTGCATCTAACAGAGCTTGAATAAGGAGACCATGCTGAATCTTGGTTCCATGAGAAGTCATGAAACCTCTCTCCTGCCAGAGCACTCCAAAGTCGTGTACGACTCCAAATGCGTAGCGTGAATCTGTGTAAACATTAACTTTCCGGTTCTTAGCGTGTATGCAGGCTTGAGTCAGAGCAACTAGCTCTGCTGCTTGAGCGGACAGGGTGTCAATACGGTGTGTCTTAATAACTTCGGTGTCGGTAGTCACTGCATACGCGGCGACTAGTTCTCCTGTACTTGTTCTCATACATGAACCATCCACATAAAGTGTCAGGTCGGGATCTGGTAACGGAATATCTGTCAGATCTTGTCTTGGCTTTGTCGTAATATTAACTACTTCCACACAGTCGTGTGTGTCCGGACTTAAAGTAACTGATGGTAACAGTGTAGCAGGGTTCAGGATGTTGCAGCGTCTGATTTCTATGTGTGGCTGGAACAGTGTTGTTGGACTTTGGCCCTTAGGGCAGGTTCACCCCTAGACTTTTTGCTTTAAATGGTGACCTGGCAATGGTGATTTTTGGGGTTCTGCGCACTTTCACTGTGTCCCAGTGGAAAGTGCGTGCGCACTTTGAGTGCATGTGATGAGCTAGGCCTGCCCGCCCATAGGAATGCATTGGGAATGTATGTGTCCCTGGTAGTTCCTGATGCGTGGGGTGTACAGGCTCGAGTTTAGTATGTGTGAACTCGTGAGAGTGAATGCTGCGAGATGGTGTATGCGGCATGTATGTGTCTAGAAGGGAAGTGCTACTTCTGGACATTGAGATATGTGTGCAGTGAGGGTGCTGGAGCGTGATTGGCTGGAGCTGGCTGGCATGCCAGGCTCCAGGAAGTCTGGATGGGTCTGCCCGGTGGTGAGTGTGAGATTAGCATGAGTGATGTGTGGGAGGAGTGTACCTGTGTCCTGGATGGGCTGGGTTTTCCCCACACAATGCTGGCTCCGCCCCCCTGTGGTGCGTCTAATGACCCAAGCCCTGCCAGTGAATAGAGAGGGTGGTTGAGGTAAACAGAGTACTCAAGAACCAGCTGCGACTGGTTCTGCCCCCACCCTGCACCCTTGAACAAAGGAATGTACTGTATAAAAATGGGGCTGTGTCCCCACAGAGGTTGTTCTCTGCCAGGATCCTGAGGGGGGCTGCTGCTGCTGTCGCTAGGCCAGAGGACCGCCACTTGGGGTGTCTCCCTGCCTGGAGACCCAGTGTGCTGGCTCTGGGCCCAGCCTTGCCCCCTGCCCCCCCTGAAGGGACTTTGCTGGATCTTTTTATTACTTCTAGCGCTGGGGAGCGCTTTCTGATTTCCCTAGCGCCTGGAAGCGCTTCGTTTTCCTTCTAGCGCCTAACAGCGCTTTATTCGGGCTGTAGCGCTTGGGAGCGCTTTGCCTGCTACAGCCGGTGCCCACCCGGCGTGTGCCCGCTTGATTGGCCGATTCTGGAAGTCCTCTGGCGAGTGCCCACCTCGACAGGGACCTGGCCGCCATGGCGAGAGCCCACCTCGCCTAATATTTAATTCCTGGAGGGAGCCCACCCCTCGTTTGCCTGCTCGAGAATCGCCGCCGCCCGGCCCGCGACCAGGAAGTCAGGCAGGCCGGGGGCGGTACTGCGGGACACCTCTGACGTCATTCCCGGGCCGCGCTCTGATTGGCTGCTGGCCCGGGACCTGACGTGTAACCAGGAAGAGAGAGCGGCGCCTGCTTTCTCGGGGCTCCCGGGACCGAGGGGGAGCCCCGCCTGCTACCGTGAAGAGGAGACCGGTAACTGAATCCAGGCCCAGGCGAGAGCCTACCCCGCGCTGGGCCACACCAGAAAGAAGACCGGCGGCAAGAGAACCGGTGAGTGCAGCTCCAAAGGGGACAGGGGGGCCGTCGGGGCACATTGCCGGTGCCCACGCCCCCACCTCCGGTGTGTAGAGCCTGTTGAGGCTCAGGAGGCATATCTTGGTATCCGAGCCCCCGAGCGGGGCTCCTACGTTGCCGGCATTTCCTGGGGGCACTTAACTGTTTTCAGAGTCCCCCGTGAGGGACTCCAATGATCCAGGGGCATTTGTGAGATTGCGAGTTCCCAGGAGGGGGACTCCAACGTCGGGCCATATTTGTAGTTAGGAGCCCCGAAGCTCCAGGGTCCCATGGTTATTTTCAGAGCCTAGAGAGGCTCCAGAGACGGCCGCATTTGGTGTTTGAGCCTGAAAGGCTCTAGGGGGCACAAGTGATTTGGCCAGAGCCTGCTGCGAGGCTCCAGCGTGTGGCCCCATCCTCACACAGCTGCCCAGCACTTTGTGGGCAGCTGCCACGTTTAGGCCCCCCCTAACTTTGGACACAGGGCGTCCTAGCCCTAGAGAGGCCAGTTGGCCTAGGGACAGTCACAGGTGGTGACTAATGTGATTTTGCGCAATTGTCCTTTACACCTCTGAATGAATGTTATGCATTGCATCATGTGTTTTCCTCTTACACCCCTACAGGTATTGTGATACATAGGTGGTTGTTTTCTCCCTAGTGCAGGTGGTGCTAGTGAGGTCCTGTTACCAGTAGTTACTGGTTGTGTGCTATTTTGTGCTAAAGTAAATTTATATTCTATGTACTAAGTGCTATTTCTGAAAGTGCTACTTCTGATTCCTGACAGTGGTCCAGGTGGCCCTGTCTTGTAAATATCCCCTTGTAAATTCTGCCCGTGCCTCTGGCACATTGTAAAGTGTGTGTTTTATCTAATGTGTTTTGGTGTAATACAAAGGCTATTTTTATATAACCTTGTGTGGAGTTTCCTTTGTGGTGGGCCTTTGGGTGTTGTTGCTGGGGTGCGTGCGCAAATACTTAACTTACATCGCCTCCAAGTTTAGCCTTGCTGCTCGCGCCACGTTACCTAGAGGGTGAGCAGGGGTTATCTTGGCGTGTAACTCCCTTGCCCTGACTTGGGAGTGGTGATCTCTGACTGACTTTGGCGAAAGCCCTGGCCGGCCGGGGATCCCATTTCCAACATTGGCGGCAAGCGGCGGGATAAGGATTTGTGTTTGCGTTGTACCTTGGTAGCAGCTGGCTGCACCACAAAACTCTGCATTTTAGATGACCACATTTTAGGGGATTGTTTTTTTTGGAAGTTTCATATTTTCTTCTCCTGAAGGTATCCATTGTGTAATTGTGTCAGTACATTTGTCCCCCTCCCTGCGCCCAGAGTCGGTACCTGTGTCACTTGTGGTCAGGTTGAGGAATCAGGGGTGGTAGAAACTGCCTTACCAGTCCGAGGGGAGGGTTGTGTGTGGATGAATGGTGTGTGGCACTAGGCAAGTGAGTGTGAGTTCTCTGGGGTAGAGAGCTTGCTGATACCTTTGTGAATTGTGTACTCCTGTGTTAGCTCAGACCCCTAGGTTCCCTGTGTGATCTTCTCAAGAACGTCCGCCAGAATGGAGCTGGTTTTTGATTTCAATGATCTAGCCACATACGGTATGTGGGAGCTGAGAAAGTTCTGTGAAGAGAGAGGCATAGGGGCGGATCAGTCAGGCTGGTATGCACTTAGGAGATGCATGGTCAAATGGCAAGAGGATCAATGGGATCTTGAGCGCAGTGAGGAAAGGGCCCGGGCTCCACACCAGGAGGGTGGTGGGTCTGTGGGGAACCCTGAAGATTCAGAAGAGGAGGAAGAAGATAACAGCACCTGGATGCCAGTAGAGAGTGAGGACCCCATAGATAGGGAGTCCCTTGCTGGGTCCAGCGTAGGAGGCAGCGCCTCATCCCTTTCCCTGTCCCCAGAGGAGCTGGAAGATAGGAGGAGAGAAAGGGAGCACCAGCTGGCTTTAGAGAGGCTCAGGTTGGAGCATGCCCAGGCTATGGCGCAGCTGGAGCTTAGGAAGCAACAGCTAGAGACCGAGATGGTCTTAGCGCAGGAAAGGATAGAGGAGGCTGAGAGGGCCTCCACCAGAGGCAAAGTAGCTCTGGAGGATAGACTATCCCCTGCGCGCAGTTTTAATTTTCTGGATTCCCCAGGGAGGGCTGAGTCCAGTGGTGGCAGCTATTTAGACTTCAGTGCAGAAAGTCCCCTACCCCGTGCCCAACGTATGGTCCCTTGTTCCCAAGAGGAGGAGTTAAGGTTAAAGTTCAGGGGCAGTAGGAAACCGCCTCAACAGAAGTGGGGTTTTTTTGTGGACGACTGTTCTGATGCAATGTGGGATTGGCTGGCGGCTAGCTCGGATGATGAGAAAGACGGAGTACTGAATATGTTTCTCAAGGAGCAGTTGCTCAGTGTTGTTTGTCCAGAGTTGCGCCAGCACCTGTTGAAGTCTGAATCCCTTAATCCTTGGGCGCTTGCTGAGGAAGCAGAGCGCTGGGAGAGTGATAAAGGTTCTCTAGGGTCATTAGGGAGTGACTCCAAAAGTAGTGGTTCAGGTATCTTCCAGCCCAGCGTGGTGGAAGAGGCTCAGTGTAGCCCAGCTAGGTCCCAGGATAGCGAGGAGGGTATAGGGGCTCACTGCCTGGCTCAGTGGAGCAGGAGTGAGGGGGAGACCGAGGTTCCCCGGACGCCCGAAGCCCTGCCTCAGGACTTGGATGGTTTCTGTAGGGAACACCAGGTTGGGGACCTAGGCTGTCCTGTTAGTCCACTTGAGGAAGATCTCCTAGTGAGTAGAGGACCTGGAGCGTCTGTAACCAGAGCTCCTATGGTTCTAGAGTCTGGCAGTACCGCTCCGGTAGGGAGGGTACAGGAGTCCAGAGTGAGGAGTGATTGGGGGAGTTCCCCAGTGGAAGGACCAGTGGGTCAGGGACTACCCAGTTGGGCTAGGTTCCCGTGTAGTGACCATGGTAACACCACTTCTGGTCTGGGGGATCGTCACGCACTGTCAGGTGGACAGGGGACGGGAGATCTGCGCCAGACAGACAGTCACACAACATATGTCTCATTTGTTAGCCTCAGGGGGATGGAGTGTAAGTCCCCAGAAGTCCTGGAGTGCCAGGCAATTGTTCCACCGAAGGTTGTAGACCAGAGGTTGGAAGGCCAGGTTCAGGATCAGCCTGACCTGAAGGGTAGGACGACTGTAACCAGTGTCCTGACCGGTTCTTCTTCCAGAGGAACTTCTCCAGGTGGGAGAGGGCAGACCTCTGGAAGGGGGTGCAGAGGGTGGGAGAGCCCACCTCTTACCCCGGTGCAACCTGAGTGGATAAGTCCTGGGTTGGAATGGCGTTCTAGGGGTACCCCTCGCAGAGGGAGGAGGAACCCTAGAAGAAGAGGTAAGGGGAGGAGAGCCTTCCCTGAGACTCCTGGTCCGCCTGAGGTTGTAGGCCTTAGGCTGGAGAACCAGTGGCAGTCTAGTCCTGTCTTGCAGACAGGAAGAGTGGAGAATGGCTCCTATGTGCCAGGGGTTACTACCCCCCGCTCTGCGAATTGGCATGGACCAGTGGCACCTGGGTGGCCCAGGGCCTGGTCCTGGCCGCGGACAACTTGGGAGTACCAGTGGGGTAGCCCAGTTGGTCCGGATAGTGGTTCTAGAAGGAATCCCATGGGTTCACCGTGGCGTAGAACAGGAGGGTGTCCCTGCAGTTGCGGGCCCGCGTCCGTGTTCTATCGCCCCAAGCAGGGAAGTCCATCACGGTGGTGATTGGTCTCCCCTGCGTTTTGTCTGGAAGGGGGTTGTGTTGGACTTTGGCCCTTAGGGCAGGTTCACCCCTAGACTTTTTGCTTTAAATGGTGACCTGGCAATGGTGATTTTTGGGGTTCTGCGCACTTTCACTGTGTCCCAGTGGAAAGTGCGTGCGCACTTTGAGTGCATGTGATGAGCTAGGCCTGCCCGCCCATAGGAATGCATTGGGAATGTATGTGTCCCTGGTAGTTCCTGATGCGTGGGGTGTACAGGCTCGAGTTTAGTATGTGTGAACTCGTGAGAGTGAATGCTGCGAGATGGTGTATGCGGCATGTATGTGTCTAGAAGGGAAGTGCTACTTATGGACATTGAGATATGTGTGCAGTGAGGGTGCTGGAGCGTGATTGGCTGGAGCTGGCTGGCATGCCAGGCTCCAGGAAGTCTGGATGGGTCTGCCCGGTGGTGAGTGTGAGATTAGCATGAGTGATGTGTGGGAGGAGTGTACCTGTGTCCTGGATGGGCTGGGTTTTCCCCACACAATGCTGGCTCCGCCCCCCTGTGGTGCGTCTAATGACCCAAGCCCTGCCAGTGAATAGAGAGGGTGGTTGAGGTAAACAGAGTACTCAAGAACCAGCTGCGACTGGTTCTGCCCCCACCCTGCACCCTTGAACAAAGGAATGTACTGTATAAAAATGGGGCTGTGTCCCCACAGAGGTTGTTCTCTGCCAGGATCCTGAGGGGGGCTGCTGCTGCTGTCGCTAGGCCAGAGGACCGCCACTTGGGGTGTCTCCCTGCCTGGAGACCCAGTGTGCTGGCTCTGGGCCCAGCCTTGCCCCCTGCCCCCCCTGAAGGGACTTTGCTGGATCTTTTTATTACTTCTAGCGCTGGGGAGCGCTTTCTGATTTCCCTAGCGCCTGGAAGCGCTTCGTTTTCCTTCTAGCGCCTAACAGCGCTTTATTCGGGCTGTAGCGCTTGGGAGCGCTTTGCCTGCTACAGCCGGTGCCCACCCGGCGTGTGCCCGCTTGATTGGCCGATTCTGGAAGTCCTCTGGCGAGTGCCCACCTCGACAGGGACCTGGCCGCCATGGCGAGAGCCCACCTCGCCTAATATTTAATTCCTGGAGGGAGCCCACCCCTCGTTTGCCTGCTCGAGAATCGCCGCCGCCCGGCCCGCGACCAGGAAGTCAGGCAGGCCGGGGGCGGTACTGCGGGACACCTCTGACGTCATTCCCGGGCCGCGCTCTGATTGGCTGCTGGCCCGGGACCTGACGTGTAATCAGGAAGAGAGAGCGGCGCCTGCTTTCTCGGGGCTCCCGGGACCGAGGGGGAGCCCCGCCTGCTACCGTGAAGAGGAGACCGGTAACTGAATCCAGGCCCAGGCGAGAGCCTACCCCGCGCTGGGCCACACCAGAAAGAAGACCGGCGGCAAGAGAACCGGTGAGTGCAGCTCCAAAGGGGACAGGGGGGCCGTCGGGGCACATTGCCGGTGCCCACGCCCCCACCTCCGGTGTGTAGAGCCTGTTGAGGCTCAGGAGGCATATCTTGGTATCCGAGCCCCCGAGCGGGGCTCCTACGTTGCCGGCATTTCCTGGGGGCACTTAACTGTTTTCAGAGTCCCCCGTGAGGGACTCCAATGATCCAGGGGCATTTGTGAGATTGCGAGTTCCCAGGAGGGGGACTCCAACGTCGGGCCATATTTGTAGTTAGGAGCCCCGAAGCTCCAGGGTCCCATGGTTATTTTCAGAGCCTAGAGAGGCTCCAGAGACGGCCGCATTTGGTGTTTGAGCCTGAAAGGCTCTAGGGGGCACAAGTGATTTGGCCAGAGCCTGCTGCGAGGCTCCAGCGTGTGGCCCCATCCTCACACAGCTGCCCAGCACTTTGTGGGCAGCTGCCACGTTTAGGCCCCCCCTAACTTTGGACACAGGGCGTCCTAGCCCTAGAGAGGCCAGTTGGCCTAGGGACAGTCACAGGTGGTGACTAATGTGATTTTGCGCAATTGTCCTTTACACCTCTGAATGAATGTTATGCATTGCATCATGTGTTTTCCTCTTACACCCCTACAGGTATTGTGATACATAGGTGGTTGTTTTCTCCCTAGTGCAGGTGGTGCTAGTGAGGTCCTGTTACCAGTAGTTACTGGTTGTGTGCTATTTTGTGCTAAAGTAAATTTATATTCTATGTACTAAGTGCTATTTCTGAAAGTGCTACTTCTGATTCCTGACAGTGGTCCAGGTGGCCCTGTCTTGTAAATATCCCCTTGTAAATTCTGCCCGTGCCTCTGGCACATTGTAAAGTGTGTGTTTTATCTAATGTGTTTTGGTGTAATACAAAGGCTATTTTTATATAACCTTGTGTGGAGTTTCCTTTGTGGTGGGCCTTTGGGTGTTGTTGCTGGGGTGCGTGCGCAAATACTTAACTTACATCGCCTCCAAGTTTAGCCTTGCTGCTCGCGCCACGTTACCTAGAGGGTGAGCAGGGGTTATCTTGGCGTGTAACTCCCTTGCCCTGACTTGGGAGTGGTGATCTCTGACTGACTTTGGCGAAAGCCCTGGCCGGCCGGGGATCCCATTTCCAACAAGTGTCAATTCATAACCTGTTAAACGTGCAATTGTCAAGTGCTGAGTTTGTGTTCGGTTTAAAAGAACTTCCACGGAGTGTGGAACTTGTACTGTCAGGAAGTGTCCTAATACTATGGAATCACTTTGTCTGATAGCTAGTGCTGTGGCTGCAACTGACTTGAGGCACGCAGGCAGAGCCTGGGCTACAGGATCTAATGTGCTCGAAAAATAAGCACAAGGCTTGTATTGTCCTGCTTGATCTTGTGTGAGAACAGATAATGCTGTACCTTCGCGTTCTGTGACGAAAAGTGTAAAAGGCTTACTGTAGTTTGGTGTAGCTAGAACTGGAGCTTGACATAGGGCTTTCTTTAACTCATTGAAACTGAGTGTATGTTCAGATGTCCAAGGGAGGACAGTCGATACGGCTGCCTCCTGTGTCGTTAAACGTATCAGTGGCTTGGCTAGAAATGCATACTGAGGAATCCATTGTCGGCAGTAAGAAGTGAGGCCGATAAAAGCACGTACCTCCTTCTGGGTCTTGGGCTGAGGAAGACTCGCTATTAACTGGATACGGTCAGGTGTCAACTGCCTACCCCTCTTGGACAGTAAGTGTCCTAAGTAGACCACTTGCTGGACACAGAACTGAAGCTTCGAAGGGGACACCTTGTGCCCCATCTCGGCTAGGAAATACAGAACTGTGAGGGATGCTCGCTCGCAAGCACGTTCAGAACGGGCTGTGACCAGTAGATCATGGACATACTGGAGCAGGGCAGTGTCAGTTGGCATGTGAATGTTGTCTAGTTGTCTCTTAAGTGCTTGACTGTAAATACTAGGACTTTCTGTGAAACCTTGAGGAGCTCGTGTGAACATATAGCTCCTTCCATTTAAACAAAATCCAAAAAGGAACTGGCTGTCTGAATGAATAGGGACACTGAAAAATGCGTTCTTGAGGTCTATGACTGTAAAAAATGAGGCTTCGGAATCAATGGCTGTCAATAGGGAAGAGATATCTGGGACAACTGGATACTGCGGAATAATACATTTATTAAGTTCTCGGAGATCAATCACTAATCGATATACTGGAGGTGCATTCGGATCAGTACGTTTCATGACTGGAATGATCGGAGAATTACATACATTGGAGTCAGTTTCTACAACTACTCCTTGAGCGATGAGCTCGTCAATAATTTTGGATAAGGCTGCTACAGCCTCCGATGGCAATCTATACTGTCTGATTCGTGGTAACACTACACCTGGCTTGAGAGTCACACGATGGGGTGTGATTTGCATATAACCAACATCAGTTGGACCTTGCGCCCATAGATGCTGCGGAACATTGGACAATCTGGGATCGAAATCTCGTAATACATAGTGACCCTTGAAGTCACGTAGGAACAGACGTATTCCCTCTGGGGAACAGCATATAACTGCACCTAATTCTTTCAGTGTTTTAATGCCTAATAGATTCTCTGGACATGACTTAGTAAGTAACAGATCAGTAGTGCGGGACAATGGACCTACTTCTAGAGTAACTGGCTTTGATATTTCATTTACGATAGGCTTTCCTGAAAATCCAAGGGAAACATTTCTAGAGCCTGAGAGCGGAGCCCCTGGAACTTCGGCGTGACTGATGGTGGTCCTACTTGCCCCTGTATCAATCAGAAACTTTCTGTCTTTCCCTAGTACTTGACTGTGAACATAGGGACCTTCTTGATCTACAGGTATCTCGATGAGAGGCAAGCCTACCTCCCTCTCTAGGCTGTTTCATGAATATGGCTGATACTCTGGATACTCAGACTGTGCATACTGGTACATCTGCTGTGTAACGTGCTGTGTTGCAGCGATGGGCTGCGGTGCTGTAACTGTCTGTGGTGCATTCTGTGGCTGAGGAATCTGTGAAACTTGTTCTTGTCTAGGCGGACGTGGTCTTTCTTTAGTCTTACCAGTAGCTATGTTGTGTTTCAGAACTGCACACTCGTTTATAAAATGACCTGGCTGTTTACAATAATTGCAGTTTCCTTTAACGGGAGCTGCAGGATGACTGGCTTGATTCGGACCCCTCTTCTGACTGGCTTGAGGAACAGATTGTGCAACTAGTACTTTCATTTTCGTGTCTTTCATACGCTTTCTCTCGTGTTCTTGGTCTTCCCTGATTCTATTTTGGTGATATTGGAGCATCTGTAACATCTGGGACGGGGTATTAGCTTGCCAGGTACTTTCGACTTTCAAAACTCGATTTTTAATTTGTGGACTTGAATTCTCGACTAATTTAGTAACAAAAAGATGAGGGTATGACTCGCTACTCGTCTTGAGGCCACTGTTGATGCTAAAACATTTCTCAAATCTAGAATAAAAATCACTAATGTCTTCGTCTTGTTTCTGTTTACAGGCTGAGATTGCATCCCAGTCTTCCTTTTTCGTTGTTAACAATCTGGGTAAAACTTGAATCAATAATTCAGGTAATTCTTTACATTTCGCTCCAAGACCGGTACCTGGTACTCGTGCCTTGTCTTCAGCTTCTAGAACTGCCCAATCGATCTTTTTCTCTCCCACCTCCCATTCTTTTTCCTTGAGCTTTTCATACACCCCTGCGGGCAGCAGAACCTTTAACATTTTAATTATATCTGGATACGTGTATTCTCCCATACGGAGCATGTCTTTTAATTCTCGATGGAACCCTGCTGGATCTTTATCATGACAGGGGATTAATTTTTTCATCTCTAAGAGTTCCATCTTTGTGATCGGGGTGTAAACAAACACTCGTTCTAGTTCGCCACCCGTTCCTCTAACTGGGTGGACTTCTCGTAACGGATTCTGTCTGTCTATGTAAAAGGGTTTACTTTCTGGGGGTGGGGCATGAACAAACTGAGGGTTCAGAAACGTTCTATATTTGTGACGCTGTTCTAGAATGACACTAATTACATCGGTACCTAAACCTTTCCATCTATACTGGAGTAACTCGTTCAGGATATCATGTAACGGGCCTGGATCAGAGTGCTGACCCTCATACAATGTAATGAGGTGCTGAATCATATACATACCCGCCAGTCGTTGCTCGGCTGGGGGCATTTTCAGAAACATTTGTGCCACTATTTCGTCTGGAAAAGTGGTAGAATCAGTAGTCCATCGGACTGCTGATCGGACTAGTTCTTGTTCATGCATAGTACTTAACTCACTGTAACCGATTCGTGATTTCAGAATGTGATCGGTAGCTTGAAACACTTGTTCTAGAGAACCTTGTTCTGGTGCTGGATGATGAAAAATTGACTTGTGTTCTAGGCGTAAATGGCGATCTAGAAATCTAGATTTTCCTACATACGCTATTCTGGCGGGATTCTCGTCGTCTACCTCTTCAGTATCAGAGTTACTTTCTTTCTCGCTTACTTGTGCTGCTTTACGCTGTTCGTGTAACTTTATTATTTCTTTACGGATTTTCTTGTACATACTTTCCATAGCACTGATGGTCCTGTGCTTACCCTCGGCTATATTATCACTCCACTTTGTCAGGGTTCTCATTTCGGCTTGATCTTTGGACGGGTAATCTTGTTCTCTTATTAAACAATTAATCAAAAACTTTAGTATCATGAGCTGGATCTCGGCTTTCCTTTGAGACATGACTTCGCCAATGCTTTCTGGATCATCCCCTGTACGGATGAAACGATATATTCTGTCTAGATCTTCTTTCATGTCTGGTAGGGTGACTAGATACTCGGTCACCTTTCTTACGCGTAATGAATATAAAACCATATTATCCTCGCCTGGGACTGGATCATAGCCACATTCGTTAAGGGCTTTTCTTATTTCTGCTACAGACTGATATCTGGGCGTACGCTGTGACGCTTGTGCATGTAATTCGGCTGACGTTAAACGCTTATGTGGCGGCGGGGTCTGAGGAGGACCTCCTCCTGCGGCCCCTAAACTAGAGTCGTCGACTGATCCTCTTCGTACTAGTGTGGCAGGAAATTGAAATGCGGGCTGGACTTGTATGGCGGGCTGGACCGGGGGTACCGTAACAGGTACTCCGGTGTCTGGAGGAGCGGGAAGTGCCTGATTTACAGGGACTGGCGGAGCGCGAACAGGATTTGCATATTCTGGGACTGTGTCGTCCAAATAGGACGAAATAAAAATATCAGCTGCGGTCGGTTTGTGACGTAGCTTGGTCGGAACTAATGGTGGCGGAAAGTTACTGGATGCCTCCGGGGTCGCTTTTGGCAGGCCCTCAGCAAGAAGAGGATACATACCCTTAATAAGAGCATGCCTCTGTCTGTCTGACTGTTCGGTTTTAACTCGTTCACCAATCTCGATTAATTCCCTTTCTTGGGCTCGTTCCAAGGATTCTCTACTTAATTCTGACTTTCTGATTTCTTTTTCGGTTCTTTTATGAGATTCTTTGCGCCATAACTCGATGGCATCTTTCTGTGACTGTCTGGCTTTCTTTTTCCATAATGCTTCTTCTACTCTCATGATGCACTCGGCATCCCATGTGCCTGATACAGGCCATCTATACTTTTCCTCTAACTGTTTGGTATACTCGACCCATAAATCTAGATACAATATGGCGCTTATGCCATGCTTCTGATACATAAAATGACCTGGACTGTCCCTAGGCGGGACAGGAACTGCTGCTTCTAGCAGACCTTTTCTAGTTCTCAACTGACGCAGTTTTGAAAAGAGCGGCATGACTGAACTATAATCTGGACACAATACGATACACAATAAACACGATAACTACTTCACACTCATACCACGACATCAAGATACATGAAGACCATTCAGAATAACAGTTCGAACAGAATACTACCTGGAATACGGAAAACAGAATACATGAATTTTCTCGAGAACAGAACTGACTAGAACAGAAACTAGATGCACTGCTGAAACAGTACGAAACTTACCGGTCTCATACAGAGACACGTCAGGACCCGCATCCACTGAAGTGGACACTTCGTTTGTGGGACTGTGTACCACCAACCCACGGACCAGAGTCAATTAGATTGACCCTGTCTAGATACTACCCCAGCAACGGTACTCACCGGGCAGTAAGAACGGAAGGCCTCAGACTGGACGGGACTGCTTGGACGCCGGACGGACGAACTTCGGGCTTCTGTTACGGGTGGGCCTCCGGATACCTCGGACCTTGGACTCTCGGCTTGGGCTCTGGTCGGGACTCGCCGCGTTCCTCCACCGTCTCGTCTGGATGCTGGACCGCCTCCTCCGTCTCCTCCGTGGGCCTGAGGGATACTTGAAGCAGAAATATCTGCCGGTGCGCAGAAGAGTTCCGTCACGACTGCAGAGGGTCAGGGGGTCGGCGTGGCTTCACCGACGCGTGGGGAAAGGGCAAGTCCCTATTCAGGCGCCATTATGTGGTAAATAAATAAATAATACCTCTATTTTTGGATGAATAAATGAATAACAGATAGCTCAATAAATAAGAGTCAAGATTCGAGGTAGTAGGAGTTTTGCAGGTGTATTACAGCATAAAGGACAGGAACAGGACAACCTGCATAGGAATAGGATGGCAGGGCCCAGCAGCTGCTGGGGCTGGATCTGGGATGAGCGCGCTAACATTTAATAACAGTGCACGATCATATATACTAAAACAGTTGCATTACAATACATACGATAGGCGGAGCAGTGGGTGGAGCAAAGGGTGTGACGCGTAGCAGTCGCGAAAGATAAGGGTGAAAGTAGGTGTAACAGAGGCGTATACATAGACATGTGATGCAAACGTAACAGAATATGTCATGAATGGGGCGGGAACATGGAGGGGGCTACCTAAGGAGCCGGGACCTCTGACCTGATGGTGCGCGCAAGCTGGCAATGACGTGTTACTAGGAGAAGCTGGGGGCTTCGAACTCTGTGCTAGGAGCAGAGACTGAAGTCTGGAGAGTCAGGGCGACATGTACCTAAGCAGTATCTAGTATCTGATGTTTAGAGAACATGTTGATAGAATCCAAAAGTTATCGGGGTAGAGGCAAACAGACTCTAAGACTGGAGCATGCATTATTCTACATGTAGTGCGTGATGAAGAATATTAAATGACCATTAATACAGTATTTCTCTAACGTGGAGACGTGAAGGCTAGACAATGACGGAAACTATTGATGCAGTTCAGTAGCTTTAGGAATGCAGAGAAGGAGGACTGAACTGATAACTGGAATCATAACATACTCTTGGCAGACTCAGAGGCAGAGCCAGGGTGAGCCGGGCACTGCGAGGCAGGAAGTAAGTGAAGGGTCGAGGATACAGGTGGGGGCTGTATCGCTCCTCAGCGAGGCTTCAGGAGACAGAAGACAGGAGCTGAATCTGGTGTCCAGGCCCTTCTGAGGCCTAGAAACGGGGACTTTACAATGGAATAACGTGCACACTGAGAAACGTGGCAACGTAGCTTCACATGGGCCTGATATTCGTAGTATTCACGAGAACTGGAAACTGGCATACTAGAGGTGGACACAACTGTAATTGCGTCTTTAATCGAACATAGGGAATACATATGCATATTAATCATGCACAGATAACATATGATGGATGACGCGTAGGGACACAGAACATGGCAAAATTTACTTTTCCACAGGTCTACCAACCTACCTATCTACTTTTCTGTCTACCCTTCAGTCTACCAAACTACGCACCTACTTCAATGTCTATATTTCAGTCTACTATTCTACTTCTCGGTCTATTTGTCAGTCTACCAACCTACTTACCTACTTCTCTGTCTCCCAACCTACTTACCTACTTCTCTGTCTATCCTTCAGTCTACCAAACTACCTATCTACTTCTCTCTCTATCCTTCAGTTTCCCAACCTACCTATATACTTCTGTGTCTAACCTTCAGTCTACTTACTTACCTATTTACTGATCTGTATATTCTTCAGCCTACCAACATACCTTCTTCTCTGCTATCCTTCGGTCTACCAGCCTACCGATCTACTTCTGTCTATCCTTCAGTCTACCAACCTACCTACCAAATGCTCTATCTATCGTTAACTCTACCAAACATTTTCTCTATCTAGCTTTCAGTCTACCAACCTAGCTACATACTTCTCTTTCAATCCTTCACTCTACCAACCTACCTATCTACTTCTCTCTATCCTTCAGTCTATCAACCGACCTACCTACTTCTCTGTCTATCCTTCAGTCTACCAACCTACCGACAGACTTCTCTGTCTATCCTCTATCTAACAACTTGCCTACCTATTTCCCTCTCTGTCCTTCAATTTACCAACCTACCTACCTAATGCTCTGTCTATTCTTCAGTCTACAAATCTACCTCTCTGTCTATACTTCAGTCTACCAACCTACCTATCTACTTCTCTGGTTAAACTTCAGGTTACCAACCTACCTACCTATTTGTCTATCCTTCAGGCTACTAACCTACCTATTGACTTCTCTCCCTATCCTTCAGTCTAGCAAACTACCTATCTACTTCTGTCTATCATTCAGTCTACAAACCTATCAACCTATCTCTCAGTCTATCCCTTAATCTACCAATCTACCTATCAACTTCTTTGTCTAGCCTTTAGTCTACCAACTTACCTGCCTACTGTTCTGTCTATTCTTCAGTCTAGCAACCTTCATACCTACTTCTCTATCGAGCCTTCAATTTACCAACCTACGTATCTTCTTCTCTGACAATCCTTCAGTATCCCAATCTACCTACCTCTCTGTCTATCCTTCAGTCTACCAACCTACCTATCTACTCCTCTGTCAGTCCTTCAGTCTACCAATCTACTTCTCTGTCTATCCATCAAGCTACCAACCTACCTATCTACTTCTCTGTCCATCCTTCAGTCTACCAATCTACTTCTCTGTCTATCCATCATGCTACCAACCTACCTATCTACTTCTCTGTCTATCCTTCAGTCTACTAACCTACGTATATACTTCTCTGTCTATCCTTCCATCTACCAACCTGCCTACCTAATGCTCTGTCTATCTGTCAGTCTACCAATCTTCATCTCTGTCTATCCTTCAGTCTACCAACCTACCTATCTACTTCTCTGGTTATCCTTCAGCCTACCAACCTACCTACCTAATTATTTGTCTATCCTTTATTCTACTAACCCACCCACCTATTTCTCTGTCTATCCATCAGTCTACCAACCTACCTACCTATTTCCTTATCCTTCAGTCTGCCAACCTACCTATCTCTTCTCTGCCTATCCTTCAATCTACCTATCTACTTCTTTGCTGCCCTTCAGTCTACCAAAATTCCAATCTACCTACCTACTGCCTTCTCTATCCGTCAGTCTAACAACCTACCTACATAACTACTGCTTTAAACAGTTGTCTATTAACCTACCTATCTTCTTCTCTGTCTATCCTTCAGTCTAACAACCACCCTTCTGATGTATTGCTGTCTACCCTTCAGTCTATCAACCTACCTATCTACTTCTCTGTCTATCTGTCAGTCTACCAACCTATCTACCACCAGCTCTGTCTATCCTGCAGTCTACCAACCTACCTACCTCTTTTTTGTCTATCCTTCACTCTGTCAGCCTGCCTATCTACTCATCTGTGTGTCCTTCAGTCTGCCAACCTACCTATCTACTACCCTGTCTATCCTCCAGTCTACCACCCTACATACATACTTCTCTGTCTATCCTTAAGTCTACCAACCTATCTACCTACTGCTGTCTATCACTCAATCTAACAACCAACCTATCAACTTCTTTTTCAGTACTTCAGTCTACCAAGTTATCTACCTACTGTTCTGTCTATCCTTCAGTCTACCAAACTTAATACCTACTTCTCTATCTATCCTTCAGTTTTTCAACCGACCTAACTTCTTCTCTGTATATCCTTCAGTCTACCAACCTACCTTTCTAATTCTCTATCTATCTTTCAGTCTACCAACCTACCTACCTACTTCACTGTCTGTCCTTCAGTCTACCAATCTACCTCTCTCTATCCATCAGTCTACCAACCTACCTCCCTATGTCTCTGTCTGTCCTTCAGTCTACCAACCTACCGACATACTTCTCTGTCTATACTCCATCTAACAACTTGCCTACCTGCTTACCTCTCTGTTCTTCAATCTACCAACCTACCTACCTAATGCTCTGTCTATTCTTCACTCTACAAATCTACCTCTCTGAGTATACTTCAGTCTACCAACCTACCTATCTACTTCTCTGGTTAAACGTCAGCTTACCATCCTACCTACCTACTTATTTGTCTATCCTTCAGTCTACTAACCTACCTATCGAATTCTCAGTCTAGCCTTCAGTCTACCAACCTACCTATCTACTTCTCAGTCTATCCCTCAATCTACCAACCTACCTATGAACTTCTTTGTCTAGCCTTCAGTCTACCAACCTACCTATCCACTTCTCTGTCAGTCCTTCAGTCTACCAACCTACCTACCTACTTCTCTGTCTGCCCTACGGTCGACCAACCTACCTACCTACTTCTCTATCTATCAGTCTAACAACCTACTACCTAACTATTTCTCTGTCTATCCTTCACTCTACCAACCTTCCTACTTGTCCGTGTATCCTTATGTCTACCATCCTACCTACAGCTCTGTCTGTCCTATGGTCTACCAGCCTGCCTATCTACCCCTGTGTCTAGCCTTCATTCAAACAACCTACCAATCTTCTTTTCTTTTCTGTCTATTCTTCAGTCTGCCAACCTAGATACTTACTCCTCTGTCTATTTTTCCATCTATCAACCTGTCTACCTACTTCCTTCTCTATCCTTCAATCTACCAACCTACCTACCTAATGCTCTGTCTATCCTTCAGTCTATGAATCTACCTCACTGTATATCCCTCAGTCTACCAACCTACATATGTACTTCTCTGTCTATCCTTCAGCTTACCAACCTACCTACCTACTTATTTGTCTACCCTTCAGTCTACTAACCTACCTGTCTACTTATCTGTCTATCATTCAGTCTACCATCATGAAGGTGGAGAAGCGTGGCTCAATGGTTAGTGGAGAAGCGTGGCTCAATGGTTAGAGCGGCAGACCCTAATGCAGAGGTCTGGCCCAGGACCAGGGTTCAATTCCTGCCTCGGCGGCTCTTGGGCTCAATTTCCTCGGACCTGATAATTCTCACCTCGGTGCCTATTCTAATCATGGGTCCCACTCTGTGACTCTGGGCAATAGCTTGCTTAGTCTCCACAACGGCCCCAGCAGTGCTTGGATGCCCGGCTTCACCTTGGGGGTGCCCAGGTGTGAACATTTCACAGGAAAGCCAGGATGGGTTCCACAGCGGTATGAATACAGCGCTACGAGGCCTCCAGGTAGAAGTGTGCTATATAAATACTCTACATTTACATTTACATGTCTACCAACCTACCTACCTACTTCTCTGTCTGTCCTTCAGTCTATGAATCTACCCACCTAGTTCTCTGTCTATCCTTCAGTCTACCGACCTATCTATCTACGTCTCTGTTTGTCCTTCAGTCTACTCAAAAACACAGTAGTATCCCCTCTGGAACCAGGAGTTTCCGGTTGCAGAGGTAAAGAGATGGGAGATGGTCAGTTCGCCAGATGGTAGCACAACTACTATTGTGGGTGGGAAGGGAAAGAGATCCCGTTCTTTATATAACCCTCACTCACTTTAGTGGTGACATGCTTCATCATCAGGTTCACCCGCAACTCCTAAAGGTCGGGTTGGGCTCAAAGATGTTTCAGGGAGCACTTATAAAGACTGGGTGCATGGGGGCGTAACTTTAAATATAAAATTCTTCTCCCACTACAAAAGTATCCTTTATTCGTGGGGTGGGTGGGGAGTTTAAAAAGGATGTAGGGCTAAAGGATGTGAAGGTCCTATGATCCTAAAACATCAACATGTTTCAGCCATTTCCTAACGGCCTATATTGAGGTTCTGGGCTTTCGTCAGGGTGGGTAGCAATGAAGTTACTTCCCTGCAGATGTGAGTGATGTGTGCATGCAATTTGCATCTGATAGAATTTTGAAAAAGGCATATACTTGCTTCTGCTTTCTGTGGGAATTACCCAAATGTAAAAGGGGCACCGGCTCCTAGGGGGGCATGAGAGGGAGGCCTTGAAGTCACACATTTGTCAAAGGTCCTGTCCCTGCATGCATCCTACTGTTAGTTCAGCTCCCCTGCTTGCTTCAGTCTACCTACCTCCAAAATACTTCTTTCTTAGTATATTTCATTCTACTATCTGCCACACTGCCCATTTACCTATATCCCTGTCTGTCCTTCAGTCTAACACAGCCACGGCCCGTGGAGGGAGTTGCGGTAGGGCAGAAAGGTGGGGCGGGGAGGGGCAGGGTGGGGGGCTGCTAAAAACCGGAATATAGATAATTGGAGGTAAGTAAACAATTTAATAAATAAAATGAATTTCGTAGCGCGCCCTGCATCGCAAAATGAGATGCAGCGCGTGCTACGAAATTCGTTTTATTTATCCATTTGTTTACTTACCTCCAATTATCCATATTCCGGTTTTTAGCACCCCCCACCCTGACCCTCCTCCGCCACCCCGCCTTTCTGCCCCACCGGAACTCCCTCCATGGGCCGCGGTGGTCTAACAACCTGCCAAGCTATGTCTCCCAACCTCATGTTCTATTGTTCAGACTCGTACCCTGCCAAACTACCTGTCTGCTGCAAAAAGAATAATTGATGGACAGAATGCTGATCAATGTCAAACATTCACCCTAGTACAGAGATCTGGGCCTAAATCCATTGTTGTTTTACTCCCCATGCCATTCCAGTTCAAACCTAACCATATGCAAATCAGTCTTGACCATGTTCCCCATGGGAACAGTCCAGCCCGAACTGCCAAGCCAGGTCCTCCCTGGACTGAAAACAAGCATTCTAGGACCGGTTTCATGACATCATCCCTCATCAGCCAGTCTAACTTGACTCCAGTCAGGGCCCACCTCTAGGCTTATCCATCACACTCGGTGTGGCAAATACAAAAAGAAGAATTGATGAACAGGGCTGGGTCCAAACTAGGGTGGTGTGGTGGGCAAAAGAACGATGGATTAAACCCAGATCTTAGTGAGAGGCGGGGGTGAATGTTTGCATTGTTCAGCATTCGGTCCATCATTTGTTCCTTTTGCTTGTGTCTGTCTATCCTCCATTCTCCCTATCTACTGGACTGTCTACACCACTTTTACTCAATTTACCTACTAATCTGTCTCTTTGTCTTTCAATTTATCTGTCTCTCCATTCATCCATCGATCAACCTACTGATCTTTCCGTAGATATTTACACACTACATACAATATGTGTGGGAGAGAGTTGAAGTAGCAATGAGTTGTTTCTCTCAGCTGCTAGGACTCTACACACACCGGACTCGCCTCTGGGGGCGCTTGCTGGTCCTGTTACTGACAGAAACGTGACCAAGGTGCTTTGTGGGTACAGGTGATCTGACGTCTCTTCCTTCTGTGCTCAGTGTATTGCCGTCGCTGCGCGTTGTTTCCACGTGCGCTCGGATGCTATTCCAACATCACGGTGCTCCCGCAGACCACTTCAATGCGTAGGTGTGGTGGGAGTAGCTTCTCAACATATACCAAAGAAATGTGACTGGTAAGGGCTATTGCTAAAATGTCAAGTGACCAAAATAAGAAACAGAGGAGCGTCCCAAGTCAATATTGCTCAACGGATATATTTCATTTACTAAATAAACTTCCTCCATGCCCAACACTATTCGAAGAACCCTAACGTTGTCTGCTTCTCTTGATCCCGCTTAGAGGGAAATGGGAGAGAAGCGATTAAAAAATCTAATAAAAATATTAATGTATTATCATGCTTTAGTTCGCTAATCCTTCAGGTTTTTTTGTGAGAAAAACGTCGTTTTTTCCAGATCAGCGATAAATTTACCGAGGTTGGCTAGAAGCAGGCGTTTGGTTCTGTGCACTGTGCAGTTCCTCACACGAGCACTAGATGCCGCTGGCGTTGCACTAATCCCCCTCGCCGGCTGCCGCTCGGATATCATCTGCCTAATGGAAAGATTTGGATCCGTGTTGGGTACAGTTTGTAACGGAACAGGCAATCACCCATCTACGAAATTAGAAAAATATTGTATGCGGTTTCTTTTTTTAATATTGTTATTTTTCCAACACTGGCAGGGTTTTGGGGTGTGCGCTTCTGAGCGGCGCAGGCTGGGCGCGCCGGCCAGTGCGAGGCACACACTGCGCGGCGGAGGTCAGAGCGCGGCTCCCGAGCAGCAGACAAAATATAACCTTTAAAGGCTGTTATTTTTATCGTCTTTATTATTACTGGGAGACTCTCTTCGGGGGAAACAGAAGGAGTGAAACTAGAATCTTCTGGGCACGCCAAACCGAGAGTTCTATTCGATTTCTTTTTATTTTTTGTTGTTTTCTGAGCAAGTTAGTGGCGGCGGGGAGGGGGCTGGAGGTGCCCCTGCAGCCTGGGGCCGTGGTGCTTCCCTAGGGGCAGTGGTTCCCTGGGGGGCCGGGGTTAGTGTGCAAACTCCCCGTGCGCCTTTGGCACGGTGGACAACTTTATGGAGCAAAATCCTGCAGAGGGGAACACGGCGAGCGGCTGAGGCGCGCCGAGAGTCCACGCCGGTGGGCTGCGGTGCCGGGGCTGGGTGCGGCTCTCTGTGCAGGGCGCAGGGCTCACCGCACCTTGGTGTGCGTGGGTGCGTGCTCGTGGACGCGCGTGCGCGTGCACCTCCTTCACGTGCTAGGGTTAGAGCTTTTTGTCGGTGTGTTAATGGCGAGCATTAGCAGCCGAGACACGTAGCGCGGGGCTAACATCTGCCGCTAAATACACAAAAAGCGAGGGCCGTAAATGACAGTTCTGCTCGCAGCGCTGGGTGCCAGGCGTTGTGTTCCTCACAAAGAGAAGCATGTAGTGAAAGGGGGGAGGGCGGTGGGAGTGTCGAGGCTTCTGTTCGGCAGGGTGATTATTTTTTGCATTTCTTCTATTTTTTGTGAATGCATGAGCCCCCATTGTCGCCTGCCTGGCGCAGCCTGCCCCCCTTCACGGTGCTTATATTCAGGGGGTATTCACCTCAGGTCCGTCCCCCCTGGAAGCTCTGTGCTCGGAGGGAAAGTTGTGCCCTGATAAACTTTGGCCCGGCCGTACTCTGAGGGTGCCCTGAGGCCGCAGGGGCAGAGGCCGAGCAGCCACTGCCTGGCACAGATCGCCCCCTCACCCTGCACTTCTGCTGAGGCTCGGGTGCACCTAGTGATCTCGAAACCCCGAGTTACAACTGAGCATAGCCCCCTGGCAGGAGGCTCGCGGCCCTGGGCCCCCCTGAGAGCCCCCAGCGTCTCTCGAACCGTGAATGCCCACTCTGGGTCGTAGGGTCTACCAACCTGCACGTTCGTGCCAGCATGCACAAACCGTGCTAATAATGTGGGCACCGCACATGGCATCCTTTGCAGCAATGTCTGCAGGCGGCTGTCACCTGGAAGTGACGTGGTAGCAGCAAAGAATGAGAGAGCGCGTGAAGGCGGCAGGAGGAAGGCTGGAAAGAGGGGAGAAAGGCAGGAGAAAGGGGGATGTGAGCGAGCAGAGAGGGCGAAGAGGGGGATAATGGCGCATAATTGCCTCCCGTTTGTGTGAGGGAGACCGTGGATTCCGCGAGTATTACCAAGTACTCCAAAATACTGCAGCGCTGTCAGTTGCTAAAACAAATAACGTGTGGGAAGCTAATACCATCAATGTTGTGTTTGAGGTTGTCAGAGATGTTTACAACCATGTACAAGCAGCAGTCACCGCTCCGCCAGCCGCAATGAACTCCCAGTGATAAGGCGCGCGCAGCCGGCGCGTCTCCTGCGCGGCGCACCGGTGCGCGGCGCAGACCGGGGGCTCCTGCTTTCATCCCACTGCTCGGTGAAATGCTGAGCTCTGCGGGGGCCCGACCGGTGACACTCCAGGGCTGCTGGTGGGCTTGTAGGGCAAAGTGCAACCAGTGCCTTTGGTGGTGTGGGTGCAATCAGTGCCTTTGGGGGTGTGGGTGCAACCAGTGCCTTTGGTGGTGTGTGTGCAATCAGTGCCTTTGGTGGTGTGTGGGCACCCAGTGCCTTTGATGGCGTGGGTGCAACCAGTGCCTTTGGTGGTGTGTGTGCAATCAGTGCCTTTGGTGGTGTGTGGGCACCCAGTGCCTTTGATGGTGTGTGTGCAATCAGTGCCTTTGGGGGGGTGTGTGCAATCAGTGCCTTTGGGGGTGTGGGTGCAATCAGTGCCTTTGGGAGTGTGTGTGCAATCAGTGCCTTTGATGGTGTGTGTGCAATCAGTGCCTTTGGGGTGTGTGTGCAATCAGTGCCTTTGGTGGTGTGTGAGTAATCAGTGCCTTTGGTGGTGTGGGTGCACTCAGTGCCTTTGGGGGTGTGTGAGCAATCAGTGCCTTTGGTGGTGTGTGTGTACTCAGTGCCTTTGGTGTGTGTGTGCACTCAGTGCCTTTGGTGGTGTATGTGCACTCAGTGCCTTTGGGGGTGTGTGAGCAATCAGTGCCTTTGGTGGTGTGTGCGCAGTCAGGTCCTTTGGTGTGTGTGCACTCAGTGCCTTTGATGGTGTGTGCGCAATCAATGCCTTTGGTGGTGTGGGTGCAATCAGTGCCTTTGGTGGTGTGTGTGCAATCAGTGCCTTTGGTGGTGTGGGTGCACTCAGTGCCTTTGGTGGTGTGGGTGCACTCAGTGCCTTTGGTGGTGTGTGTGCAATCAGTGCCTTTGGTGGTGTGGGTGCACTCAGTGCCTTTGGGGGTGTGTGAGCAATCAGTGCCTTTGGTGGTGTGTGTGCACTCAGTGCCTTTGGTGTGTGTGCGCAGTCAGGGCCTTTGGTGTGTGTGCACTCAGTGCCTTTGGTGGTGTGTGCAATCAGTGCCTTTGATGGTGTGTGCGCAATCAGTGCCTTTGGTGGTGTGGGTGCAATCAGTGCCTTTGGTGGTGTGTGTGCAATCAGTGCCTTTGGTGGTGTGGGTGCAATCAGTGCCTTTGGTGGTGTGTGTGCAATCAGTGCCTTTGGTGTGTGTGTGTGCACTCAGTGCCTTTGGTGGTGTGTGTGCACTCAGTGCCTTTGGTGGTGTGTGTGCGCTCAGTGCATTTGGTGGTGTGTGTGCACTCAGTGCCTTTGGTGGTGTGTGCAATCAGTGCCTTTGGTGGTGTGTGCAATCAGTGCCTTTGGTGGTGTGTGCAATCAGTGCCTTTGGTGGTGTGTGCAATCAGTGCCTTTGGGGTGGTGTGTGCAATCAGTGCCTTTGGTGGTGTGTGCAATCAGTGCCTTTGGTGGTGTGTGCAATCAGTGCCTTTGGTGGTGTGTGCAATCAGTGCCTTTGGTGGTGTGTGTGCAGTCAGATCCTTGGGGGGGGGTGCAATCAATGAATTTGGTGGTGTGTGTGCAATCAGTGCCTTTAGTGTCTGCAAGTGTTTTCATAGACAAGGGAACCCAAAGGTATGTAAGGGGCCTTGGGTACAAGAATTTATGAAGGAAAAAGTGGCCCTTTACTGCGGAATGTCACTAAGCATAAACCATAGCAGAACAATAAATTCTATAATAGAAAATCCAAATGGATATATATGCAAATATGTATTGGATCATAAAACGCACACAATGAAATTAATAGTGGGAATCAACAGGAGAAAAGAATTAGAACTTTTAAGGCTCAGACATTTCATAGTGACTGCTGAAGCAATAAACAGTTTTTATCACAAAATATTTTGAGTTCCAATGCTATTATAATTTGAAAGAAACATTTGTAATAGTCATGGTACTACTGGGTGAGGATGTTTCGACCCCGCTTTACAATATGGGGATCATCATCAGGACTTAAATGAATATTCCTCAGACGAAAAAATAATGCCTGTAACCAAACACTTCAGAGGCATTGCAAGTTCAAAGGAAGAAGGCTAGTGGCGTGGCAATGCACGATGTTAAATAATGAATAAGAATATCAATATAACCAATCACATCAATACAGAACAATTTGCAGCAAGCACATCTGGGCCCCTTCCGGAGAGGATACTGCGTTTCACTTCATGCTGCACCTTTGGCTGCACCATAACTGCCCATTCTGACCATTATTGACTTACGCCCTCGCCTCCTGCAATAGGTTCAGTAGCAGCATGTACGATGGGACCCCCTCAAAAGAGCAAATTGTGGCCAAGGAACAGAGGGGAACAGAAACAAATCATTATGTAAGGGGTTGTTCCTTCAGTGGCCATACATTTCAGATATCGGTATACATCCTCATATTTCAAAATTGGTGACAGAAAAAATCTTTTCTAAACAAAGATTATTCAAAAATTACTTTATTCTCTTTTTTCATTTCATATAATTACTATTTTTTAGAATTTACAAAAAAAGTGCATTTATTTTTTTGGGAGAAAGTGATTTTTACTTAATACATATAAACAATAATGACACAAATAGATTTTAAATATACACAATATCAAAAAAACAATATCATCAAAAAGATACCCCTTGATATCAGACATACCAATCAAAATACTCACATACTAACACTCATATCACAATCAAATCACATCTCAGAATGAAGAAAAGGAACTGAGTTAAAGTTGGCAAGATCACAATGCCAATACTAGGGCCCCAAGATCTAATTTTCGGCCCTTGCACCAGATCGGTCAACGCGCGTTTCGGCGGCTCTAAGCCACCTTCATCAGGACCTTTTTCATCACGCTTAATTTGTGCAGATATCAGGGGATAATGAACCAAAAAATATATGTCCTATCGCTTAAGATCATGTAGGTGGATTCATCCGTAGGGATAAAAGGCTCACAGCATCGATAACATCATGCAGCGTGTTTTCCGGCAGTTGTGAGGGGCGTCGGCGAGTTTCTGTGGGATGCTAGGGACTTAGAACTTTGGAGCAGCCGCATACTATGGAATGGATTTAAATCGCTGATATAAACTATTAAAAATCAACCCCCTCTCCGGCCTCACACATTTGGGTTCTAAAATATCGACATCTCCGAATTTATTAAAGAGCTATCTGGATTAGAGGAAGAACTTATCACCAATTGGTATGAAGCTTTGAACCATTTATGATTACGGACACCACCCTGCATGGTGTTATCGATGCTGTGAGCCTTTTATCCCTACGGATGAATCCACCTACATGATCTTAAGCGATAGGACATATATTTTTCGGTTCATTATCCCCTGATATCTGCACAAATTAAGCGTGATGAAAAAGGTCCTGATGAAGGTGGCTTAGAGCCGCCGAAACGCGCGTTGACCGATCTGGTGCAAGGGCCGAAAATTAAATCTTGGAGCCCTAGTATTGGCATTGTGATCTTGCCAACTTTAACTCAGTTCCTTTTCTTCATTCTGAGATGTGATTTGATTGTGGTATGAGTGTTAGTATGTGAGTATTTTGATTGGTATGTCTGATATCAAGGGGTATCTTTTTGATGATATTGTTTTTTTGATATTGTGTATATTTAAAATCTATTTGTGTCATTATTGTTTATATGTATTAAGTAAAAATCACTTTCTCCCAAAAAAATAAATGCACTTTTTTTGTAAATTCTAAAAAATAGTAATTATATGAAATGAAAAAAGAGAATAAAGTAATTTTTGAATAATCTTTGTTTAGAAAAGATTTTTTCTGTCACCAATTTTGAAATATGAGGATGTATACCGATATCTGAAATGTATGGCCACTGAAGGAACAACCCCTTACATAATGATAGGTTCAGTAGCCGCAACCCTTACTTTCACTGATGATCTGCAGCCTCAAATTGTTCTGCTTCGATGTGACTGGATATATTGGTATTCATTACCAGGCATTGTGCATTGCCACGCCTACTAGCCTTCTTCCTCTGGACTTGCAGAACCCCTCAAGGTGTTTGGTTATAGGCATTGTTTTAGTCTCAGGCACATTCATTTAAGTCCTGATGATGATCCCCATATTGTAAAGCGGGGTCGAAACGTCCTCACCCAGTAGTACCATGACTATCGCAAATGTTTCTTTCAAATTATAATAGCATTGGTACTCAAAATATTTTGTGATAAAAACTGTTTATTGCTTTAACAGTCACTAAGAAATGTCCGAGCCTTAAAAGTTCTAATTATTTTTTCTTGTTACTTCCCACTATTAATTTGTGTGTGTGCTATATGATTGAATTAATATTTGCATATAAATCCATCTTTTTCTTCTATGTTTTATACTTAGTGTGCGCAAGTCGGTGTCTTTGGTGTGTTTGCAAGTCGGTGTCTTTGGTGTGTTTGCAAGTCGGTGTCTTTGGTGTGTTTGCATGTCGGTGTCTTTGGTGTGTTTGCAAGTCGGTGTCTTTGGTGTGTTTGCAAGTCGGTGTCTTTGGTTTGTTTGCAAGTCGGTGTCTTTGGTGTGTTTGCAAGTCGGTGTCTTTGGTGTGTTTGCATGTCGGTGTCTCTGGTGTGTTTGCAAGTCGGTGTCTTTGGTGTGTTTGCAAGTCGGTGTCTTTGGTGTGTTTGCAAGTCGGTGTCTTTGGTGTGTTTGCATGTCGGTGTCTTTGGTGTGTTTGCATGTCGGTGTCTTTGGTGTGTTTGCATGTCGGTGTCTTTGGTGTGTTTGCAAGTCGGTGTCTTTGGTGTGTTTGCAAGTCGGTGTCTTTGGTGTGTTTGCAAGTCGGTGTCTTTGGTGTGTTTGCAAGTCGGTGTCTTTGGTGTGTTTGCATGTCGGTGTCTTTGGTGTGTTTGCAAGTCGGTGTCTTTGGTGTGTTTGCAAGTCAGTGCCTGTGGTGTATACGTGAGTCAGTGCTTTTGGTGTTTGTGCAATCAGTGCCTTTAGTGTGTGCGAGTCAGTGCCTGTGGTGTATATGTGAGTCAGTGCCTTTGGTGTTCGTGCAATCAGTGCCTTTGGTGTGCGAGTCAGTGCCTTGTGTGTGCGTGTGTGTGTGTGTGTGTCTGTGCAACCAGTGCCTTTGGTGTGTGCGAGTCAGTGCCTTTGGTGTGTGTGCGAGTCAGTGCCTTTGGTGTGTGTGCAATCAGTGCCTGTGGTGTGTGTACAATCAGTGACTTTGGTGTGTGTGTGCAATCAGTGCCTTTGGTGTGTGTACAATTTGGGCCTTTAGTGTGTGAGCAATCAGGGCCGTTGATGTGTGTGCAATGAGGGCCTTTGGTGTGTGTGCAATCAGTGCCTTTGGTGTGTGTGCAATCAGGGCCTTTAGTGTGCGTGCAATCAGTGCCTTTGGTGTGTGTGCAATCAGGGCCTTTGTTGTGTGTGCAATCAGTGCCTGTGGTGTGTGTGCAATCAGGGCCTTTGGTGTGTGTGCAATCAGGGCCTTTGGTGTGTGTGCAATCAGGGCCTTTGGTGTGTGCAATCAGTGCCTGTGGTGTGTGCGCAGTCAGGGCCTTTGGTGTGTGTGCAATCAGGGCCGTTGGTGTGTGTGCAATCAGGGCCTTTGGTGTGTGTGCAATCAGGGCCTTTGGGGTGTGTGCAATCAGGGCCTTTGGTGTGTGTGTAATCAGGGCCTTTGGTGTGTGCGCAGTCAGGGCCGTTGGTGTGTGTGCAATCAGGGCCTTTGGGGTGTGTGCAATCAGGGCCTTTGGTGTGTGTGCAATCAGGGCCTTTGGTGTGTGTGCAATCAGGGCCTTTGGTGTGTGCAATCAGTGCCTGTGGTGTGTGCGCAGTCAGGGCCTTTGGTGTGTGTGCAATCAGGGCCGTTGGTGTGTGTGCAATCAGGGCCTTTGGTGTGTGTGCAATCAGGGCCTTTGGGGTGTGTGCAATCAGGGCCTTTGGTGTGTGTGTAATCAGGGCCTTTGGTGTGTGCGCAGTCAGGGCCGTTGGTGTGTGTGCAATCAGGGCCTTTGGGGGGTGTGCAATCAGGGCCTTTGGTGTGTGCGCAATCAGGACCTTTGGTGTGTGTGCAATCAGGGCCGTTGGTGTGTGCGCAGTCAGGGCCTTTGGTGTGTGTGCAACCAGGGCCATTGGTGTGTGTGCAATCAGGGTGGCTGCGGGCACTTTGGAAGTCACCAGCTCTGAGTTCTGTCCCTTTGTTCTTCTTTTCAGAGCGCACTTTACATCTCGCCGAGGAGGACAGGTTTGGCTCGTTGAGCGAGGACCCTTGGCGCACCCTGCCCTCCTGGGGGACCCCCATGGCGGAGCCTGTGTGCTCGCCTTACAGGGCGCACCGACGGGCGCAAGCGGGCGCACCGGTGCCGGGGCGCAGTGTGAACGAGCCACGGCGGCGTCTGTCTGTGGGAAGCGGGCGAGAGTTTGCAGTTTGGGCTCTCGCCCGCCAAGGATCCCACGGCCAGTACTGGGAGGGGGCGTGGGGCTGATGCATGAACCCGAATATTGTTTCATATCCCATTAGAACCTGCTGCGGTGGCCTTTCTCGGGAGTGTTAACACGCGCACCCCATGCCCGCTTCACCGGGGCCTTTCTTTGTCTCGGGCAGTCCCCAAAATTGGGATTACAGGCAGCATTTCATCCCCTCCCCCCCCCTTCACAGTAAACCGAAGCGGCGCCTAGAATCAACAGCGGCTCCCAGGCCTGGCATAGGTATATATATATATCTATCCATTTATTGCTATGTTGTAATGATTTTGTTGTGCATTTCAGCTTCAAAACAAGACAACATGTCGGGGCAGGTATTGCTGTTTTCGTATTTATCAAGGGACGCGTTCATCGACACAGTGCAACAGAAAAATATGAGGCAATTACCGCTCTCCGAGCAATTAGGGCAATTAACTATATACTGTTTTTATGTTCTTTTCGGTGTGAGGTACCCGGCTCGTACAAGCTTGGGATTTGCACTCTGCGGCAATGGAAACTGTTGCCACTCTGCTGAAAGGCAGTGGAAAGGAGCACTACGACGGAATAAAATAAAATTAAATAACAACACCACCGCAGACTTCAGCCTGCAGTCTTCCGAGTTCAGAATCTGGAATAAAACAAACCAATTGACGTATAAAAGAAAACGAGAGCATACATCGGCGCTCGGAGAAATGAGTTTAAAGAACAGACGATCGTTTGCGGCTCAATTATCAAACTAGCGAATAATGAGAGAGGGACTGGTCAACAACGTGCTGGACACAATTACTTGAAAATAAAAAGAGCTAACGTAATATTAAATAAATACACTACGCGCATATTATAGAACGGCACAAAACGGGTATCCGATGTGTGAACGTATATTTTTAGTGAAATTAAAAATATATATCGCAGAGATTGGCAAAATTGTTCACGGAAAAATTATAAGAGTTTAACTTTGTAAAACACAAATGCACATTGCGCTCGAGTTATCAATGTGATCGATTGTGCAAAATGACGCCTTTTGTATGGGGTCGTGTTCTGTGTTAAACTGGTCCCCGCTTAAGAAAGCAAGAGCAAGGTTTCCCGAGGCTCCCGGCAGCGGCGGTGGGAAGCCCCTCGGAGTGGGACATCGCCCCGCTGCCCTCCCGAGGAGGCCCGGCTGCGGCTCGAAGCCCAGACAGGCGCTGGGCGCCCCTCCGAGCGCTGCCAGCCGCAGTACCAGCCGGGCACGGCCCCGCAGCGACACTCCACCCGCCTAAGAATAGACAAACAATTCCACGCACTCCTCCAGCCCGCTGCGAGGGTCTCCCAGGAGACTCGGATATTTATTTGTTATTTTTTCTGGGGTTGTGCAATTATTTTACCGTCCAATGGCTGTTTCTCCTGCACCTCGGCTCGGGCGCGGCAATAGAAACCCGTGTGTTCGAGCAAGCCGCACTGCGTGGTGTTCACATACAAACAGCCGAAGAGGGGAAGACGCCCGGCCGAGGTCCCGGGGCGCCCTCTCTTCATTCGGGGTGTCAGGGAAGGGGGCTTCGGTCCTCAGTCGGGGTCGATTTAATGGGGGGCTGGCGCGAGCCGAGGAGGTGCTCTTCGAGCGCTGCCTGCTTTTAATAATGGAGGAAATCTGGTGGCGCAAAACCCGGCGGGTTTGCACCAGGCCCCCAATATCGAGGCGACGAGCAACAAAACGACGCAATGTCACGAACATGTACCACAGGGTCCTTATTCGAAAGAAGCACAACCTTCAGGCGCTGGCGCAGAAGTGAAACTGCGCTGCCCTCTCGGTTCATGTACATGTCCCGATCAGTCGCGATAGTGGAGGGTACACTGCGGGGGGTTTACGGGGCGCTGCTGACAGGCGGGCACCGGGCTCGGCAGCACCCAGAGCTAGCACGAACTGCCCGCCCTTCCTGCTGCAAACACAGGGCCAACCTTAGCAAATATGTCAATAATCGATATTCCTCCGTGTCTCATTAAACGGACTGCTGCCGGTCTATAAAAAGCGTGTTAGTGCGTGAGCACGCATATATATCCGTGTTTGTGTGTGATCATGCCTGCACATCCGTGTTTACTCACGATCATGCCTGTGTACCTATGTTTGTGTGATCATGCGAGTATATCCGTGCTTGTGTGTTTGCATGCTTGTGTACCCGAGTTTGTGTGTGAGCATGCCTGTGTACCCCGGTTTGTGCGTGAGCATGCCTGTGTACCCCTGTTTGTGCGTGAGCATTCCTGTGTACCCCTGTTTGTGCGTGAGCATGCCTGTGTACCCCTGTTTGTGCGTGAGCATTCCTGTGTACCCCTGTTTGTGCGTGAGCATTCCTGTGTATTCGTTTTTGCGTGTAAGCGTGGTTCTGTATCCGTGCTTGTGTGTGATCATGCCTGTGTACCTGTGTTTGTGTGATCATGCGCGTATATCCGTGTTTGTGCGTGAGTATGCTTGCGTACCCGAGTTTGTCCGTGAGCATGCCTGTGTACCTGTGTCTGTGAGCATGCCTGTGTACCCCTGTTTGTGCATGAGTACGCCTGTGTATTCGTTTTTGTGTGTGAGCGTGGTTCTGTATCCGTGTTTGTGTGTGACCATGCCTGTGTACACGTGTTTGTGTGAGCCATTGTTTGTTTACGCCTCCTTCATCATTATGTGTGCGTGCGCCTGCGGGTTGTGAGTTTAGCTGGCATGTATGTGCGCACGAGTCTGTGCTCTGTTTTCCGTGTGTACTTGTATTCGAATGGTTCCATAGTTGTGTGGGTTGCGTGCATTGCCGTGGTGTGTTGGCACGTTTGGACGTTTATATGTACGTTTGCTCTTGTTTCTATTGTATGCCTTTGTTTTCCGATGGGGTTCGGTTTGCAATCTGTCCATTAGTGTGATGACATGCTTATATGTGTAAACGGTACGAGAATTTAAGTGTGCGCAATAGTGTGTTCAGGTTATTATGTGCCCGTGTGTGTGTTTGAGCGCGCATTGATCGGCCGGGTGTGCTTTTGTGTGTGCCTCTGATTGCAGACAACTCTGTGACTGTCTCTGTGTGCTCCTGTGCCCATGTGAGCATGTGTCATTATTGCGTGCATGTGGCTGTGTGCCCTTGTGGGCGCAGAGGATTTGTCTTTATTGACTTCAGGTGTGTTTGTGTGTGCCCTTGTGACCGCGTAGGATGTGTCATCATTGACTTCATGCGTGTTTCAGGTTGTGTGTACGTCTATGATTATCACGACCATGTGTCAGTGTTTGTGTTGTTTGTGGGCGTGTAGTACTTGTCGTGTTTGACTCCGTTTGTGTGTCCCTTTGGACGCGCATTTGTCTAGATTCACTTCATGCATGTTTCTGTTTGTGTGCGCCCTTGTGGGCCGGCGGTATTTATCATTATTGACATGACGTGTATTTGTGTGAGCGTCTGTGGCTAAGTGGCTGTGTTTGTGCATGCATGTGTGAGCGCCTAGTGTTTCTCGCTATTGACTTCATTTGTATTTGTGTGCGCCCATGTGAGCCCGTGGTACTTCTCATTAATTACTTCTTGTGTGTTTGTATTTGTGCCCGTGTCTATGATTATCATGCCTACGTGGCTGCATTTGTGTGTGTTCTTGTGCCCACGTAGAATTTGTCATTATTGACATCATGTGTGTTTGTGCACCCTTGTGTCGCGTAGGATTTGTCATTATTGACTTCATGTGTGTTTGTGCGCCCTTGTGTCGCGTAGGATTTGTCATTATTGACTTCATGTGTGTTTGTGCGCCCTTTTGTCGCGTAGGATTTGTCATTATTGACTTCATGTGTGTTTGTGCACCCTTGTGTCGCGTAGGATTTGTCATTATTGACTTCATGTGTGTTTGTGCGCCCTTGTGTCGCGTAGGATTTGTCATTATTGACTTCATGTGTGTTTGTGCGCCCTTTTGTCGCGTAGGATTTGTCATTATTGACTTCATGTGTGTTTGTGTGCCCTTCTGCCCGCGTAGAATTTGTCATTATTGACTTCATGTGTGTTTGTGTGCCCTTGTGTCTGCGTAGGATATGTCATTATTGACTTCATGTGTGTTTGTGCGCCCTTCTGTCACGTAGGATTTGTCATTATTGACTTCATGTGTGTTTGTGCGCCCTTGTGTCGCGTAGGATTTGTCATTATTGACTTCATGTGTGTTTGTGCGCCCTTGTGTCGCGTAGGATTTGTCATTATTGACTTCATGTGTGTTTGTGTGCGCCCTTATGCCTGCGTAGGATTTGTCATTATTGACTTCATGTGTGTTTGTGCGTTCTTGTGTCGCGTAGGATTTGTCATTATTGACTTCATGTGTGTTTGTGTGCCCTTGTGTCTGCGTAGGATATGTCATTATTGACTTCCTGTGTGTTTGTGTGCCCTTGTGCCCGCGTAGGATTTGTCATTATTGACTTCATGTGTGTTTGTGCGCCCTTGTGTCGCGTAGGATTTGTCATTATTGACTTCATGTGTGTTTGTGTGCCCTTGTGTCTGCGTAGGATATGTCATTATTGACTTCATGTGTGTTTGTGTGCCCTTCTGCCCACGTAGAATTTGTCATTATTGACATCATGTGTGTTTGTGTGTGCCCTTCTGCCCGCGTAGAATTTGTCATTATTGACTTCATGTGTGTTTGTGCGCCCTTGTGTTGTGTAGGATTTGTTATTATTGACTTCATGTGTGTTTGTGGGCCCTTCTGCCCGCGTAGAATTTGTCATTATTGACTTCATGTGTGTTTGTGTGCCCTTGTGTCTGCGTAGGATATGTCATTATTGACTTCATGTGTGTTTGTGTGCGCCCTGGTGCCCGCGTAGGATTTGTCATTATTGACTTCATGTGTGTTTATGCGCCCTTGTGTTGCGTAGGATTTGTCATTATTGACTTCATGTGTGTTTGTGTGCGCCCTTATGCCCGCGTAGGATTTGTCATTATTGACTTCATGTGTGTTTGTGCGCCCTTGTGTCGCGTAGGATTTTTCATTATTGACTTCATGTGTGCTTGTGTGCCCTTCTGCCCACGTAGAATTTGTCATTATTGACATCTTGTGGGTTTGTGTGTGCCCTTCTGCCCGCGTAGAATTTGTCATTATTGACTTCATGTGTGTTTGTGCGCCCTTGTGTCGTGTAGGATTTGTTATTATTGACTTCATGTGTGTTTGTGGGCCCATCTGCCCACGTAGAATTTGTCATTATTGACTTCATGTGTGTTTGTGTGCCCTTGTGTCTGCGTAGGATATGTCATTATTGACTTTATGTGTGTTTGTGTGCCCTTCTACCCGCGTAGAATTTGTCATTATTGACTTCATGTGTGTTTGTGCGCCCTTGTGTCGTGTAGGATTTGTCATTATTGACTTCATGTGTGTTTGTGCGCCCTTGTGTCGCGTAGGATTTGTCATTATTGACTTAATGTGTGTTTGTGTACGCCCTTATGCCCGCGTAGGATTTGTCATTATTGACTTCATGTGTGTTTGTGTGCGCCCTTGTGCCCGCGTAGGATTTGTCATTATTGACTTCATGTGTGTTTGTGCGCCCTTGTGTCGCGTAGGATTTGTCATTATTGACTTCATGTGTGTTTGTGTGCGCCCTTATGCCCGCGTAGGATTTGTCATTATTGACTTCATGTGTGTTTGTGCGCCCTTGTGTCGCATAGGATTTGTCATTATTGACTTCATGTGTGTTTGTGTGCCCTTGTGTCTGCATAGAATATGTAATTATTGACTTCCTGTGTGTTTGTGTGCCCTTGTGCCCGCGTAGGATTTGTCATTATTGACTTCATGTGTGTTTGTGCGCCCTTGTGTCGCATAGGATTTGTCATTATTGACTTCATGTGTGTTCGTGTGCCCTTGTGTCTGCATAGGATATGTCATTATTGACTTCCTGTGGGTTTGTGTGCCCTTGTGCCCGCGTAGGATTTGTCATTATTGACTTCATGTGTGTTTGTCTATGCCCTTGTGCCCGCGTAGGATTTGTCATTATTGACTTCATGTGTGTTTGTGTGTGCCCTTGTGCCCGCGTAGGATTTGTCATTATTGACTTCATGTGTGTTTGTGTGCGCCCTTGTGCCCGCGTAGGATTTGTCATTATTGACTTCATGTGTGTTTGTGTGCGCCCTTGTGCCCGCGTAGGATTTGTCATTATTGACTTCATGTGTTTGTCTGTGCCCTTGTGACCACATAGGATTTGTCATTATTGACTTTATTCATTTATTTATTTATTTTTGGGTTTGTATAGCGCTGGAATCGACTCCCAGAGGAGTATCTCTGCGCTTAGGCGGGAACTAGAGAGGGATAAATACAGATATCCTAGCAAGAGCTAAACAAGAAGGTTTTTAGCATTTTCCTGAAGGTCAGGTGCTGTGTGCAGTGTCTGAGATGGTCAGGTAGTTTATTCCATAAACAGGGGCCAAGATAGGAGAGGGCCTTCCCTCCCGTTCTGGTCTTCTTGATGATGGGAATTTCAAGCAGATTTTTACTACAGGAGCGCAGAACACGTGAAGGAGTGTAAGGGACACATTTATCTGCCAAATAGGAAGGGCCCAGATCATGTAAAGCTTTGTGTACGATACAGCAGACTTTGAACCTAATCCTCTGGCTTATGGGCAGCCAGTGGAGCTTCGTCAGTAGGGGACTCGAGGAGGTCCTAGGGGGAGCATTCTGACCAGTCTAGCTGCGGTATTCTGGACCACCTGGAGTCTGCTCAGCTAAGAGTCGTTGGCTGAGATCAGAAGCCCATTGCAGTAGTCCAAGCGACTGATAACTAGTGCCTGGATTAATTTTTTGCGCGTAAAATCTGGGAGTAGAGGAAAGACTTTCCGAAGCATTCCAATTATGTGGAAACAAGAGCCAGCCGTCTGTGCTACTTGTTGTTTTAGAGTGAGGGTTTGGTCTACTTGAATGCCTAGAGTTTTTACCACGGATCTGGGGATAGGGTTAGGGCCTAAGTCTTGAGGCCACCAATCCGGGGTCCACAGCAAGGGGGCATCACCGAACAGCATAACTTCAGTTTTACCCACATTGCATTGCAGGGATTTATTTTTCATCCACTGAGACATAGGCTCGCATTCCATCGGAAAAGGCTTGTTGGACCGTTGATGTTAATTTACTGAATGGAAAAAGGAGCTGCGTGTCGTCAGCGTATGAAACTGGGATGAACCTGAAATTCCCGAGGAGACTGGCCAAGGGGGCAACATAGATGTTGAATAACGTAGGGCTCAAACAAGAGCCCTGAGGAACCCCCTTGGTCAGCTCCACAGGCAGCGAGTGAAATGGGCCAAGATTCATACTCTGAGAGCGCCCTAACAAAAAGCTCTTCATCCACGACATGGCTGGCCCTCTCAGCCCCACCTCCTCGAGCCTTTTGAGCATGGTGTTATGGGAAATAGTGTCAAACGCCGCCGATAGGTCCAACGATTCAGAAAAGGGGGTGGTGATGAACAGAGTGCCTGAATTAAGCAGACCACTCTTACCCAGTCCAAAGATCAGGGCTTGATCCATCACCGCTTTTTAGCTCACTGCACCATCCCAGCTCAGAACTTGGCTATATGCAAATTAGTCTGTTCCTGTCCCAGTGCATGATGGGAACAGGGCAAACCAAACTACCAAGCCAATTCTTATACTGGGAAGGAAACAAGCTTCCGGGGACCGGTTTCTGCCATTTCAGGCGTCGTCGGCCCGGCTTGCTTGAATCCTGATGGTGCAATGAGCAAGGGACTCACATCTGAGTATACCCTTCCACGCTTATGGTGGACAAAATGATTCAGAAAAGGGGGTGGTGATGAACAGAGTGCCTGAATTAAGCAGACCACTCTTACCCAGTCCATAGATCAGGGCTTGATCCATCACCGTTTTTTAGCTCACTGCACCATCCCAGCTCAGAACTTGGCTATATGCAAATTAGTCTGTTCCTGTCCCAGTGCATGATGGGAACAGGGCAAACCAAACTACCAAGCCAATTCTTATACTGGGAAGGAAACAAGCTTCCGGGGACCGGTTTCTGCAATTTCAGGCGTCGTCGGCCCGGCTCCATCAGGATTCAAGCAAGCCGGGCCGACGAGGCTGAAATGCCAGAAACCGGTCCCCGGTAGCTTGTCTCCTTTCTGGTGAAGAATTGGCTTGGTAGTTTGGTCTGCCCTGTTCCCATGATGCACTGGGCCAGGGACAGACTAATTTGCATATAGCCAGGTTCTGAGCTGGGATGGGGCAGTGAGCTAAATAACGGTGATGGATCAAGCCCTGATCTTTGGACTGGGTAAGAGTGGTCTGCTTAATTCAGACACTCTGTTCATCACCACCCCCTTTTCTGAATCGTTTTTGGCCACTATAGGTGTGGCAGGGTATACTCAGACATGAGTCCCTTGCTCACTGCTCCATCAGGATTCAAGCAAGCCGGGCCGACGAGGCTGAAATGCCAGAAACCGGTCCCCGGTAGCTTGTCTCCTTTCTGGTGAAGAATTGGCTTGGTAGTTTGGTCTGCCCTGTTCCCATGATGCACTGGGCCAGGGACAGACTAATTTGCATATAGCCAGGTTCTGAGCTGGGATGGGGCAGTGAGCTAAATAACGGTGATGGATCAAGCCCTGATCTTTGGACTGGGTAAGAGTGGTCTGCTTAATTCAGACACTCTGTTCATCACCACCCCCTTTTCTGAATCGTTTTTGGCCACTATAGGTGTGGCAGGGTATACTCAGACATGAGTCCCTTGCTCACTGCTCCATCAGGATTCAAGCAAGCCGGGCCGACGAGGCTGAAATGCCAGAAACCGGTCCCCGGTAGCTTGTCTCCTTTCTGGTGAAGAATTGGCTTGGTAGTTTGGTCTGCCCTGTTCCCATGATGCACTGGGCCAGGGACAGACTAATTTGCATATAGCCAGGTTCTGAGCTGGGATGGGGCAGTGAGCTAAATAACGGTGATGGATCAAGCCCTGATCTTTGGACTGGGTAAGAGTGGTCTGCTTAATTCAGACACTCTGTTCATCACCACCCCCTTTTCTGAATCGCCGATAGGTCCAACAGCACCAGAATCATGGATTGCCCCTTATCTAGTGACATTCTGATGTTATCGGTCACTGAGATAAGAGCAGATTTGGTGCTTTGCCTCGGCCTGAACCCAGATTGAGAGGGATCAAGGCAGTCAGTGTGTTCAATAAAGTTTGACAGATGTGTGTTAACATGTTTTTCCACCAATTTGCTCAGGTAAGGGAGGAGTGAGATGGGACGTAAGTTGGACAGGTCAGACCATGGAATACTGTGATTTCTTTGGATTGGTCTCACCTGGGCAACCTTCCACTCTTGTGGCACAAAGCTCTCCATAAGAGATCGGTTGACTAGGGTCTGTATTGTGGGGCCAAGTGGTTTAAATAACAGATGACTAATTTTGGCCGGAATTGAGTCAGAGGGAGAGCCTGAATTAATCTGACACATCAGGGTCTCAGCCTCGGTAACGCTGATAGCAGGAAAGGTGCTAAGCATCACCTGGTTGGTAAATATAGAAGTGTTTAAGGAAATCGGATTCTTCATCAGATTTCCAGCCATTATGATTTTATCGTATATCACTTGTATTTTATGGGAAAAATAGGAGGATATTTCATCACATCTCTTTTGAGATGGTTCTTCTAGGCTTTCACAAGCCTTGGGTTTGGTAAAGGCCTGTAGGATTTGATATAGCATTTTGGGTGAATTACCAGCTAAGGTCAGTTGTTGTGATATGTTCGTTTTCCGTGCTAATCTGATACTCTTATGGTAGTTGGTCAGAGAGCAATAATACTGAATTCTATCGGACTCAGCATGAGAGATTCTCCATCTTTTCTCCAACTTTCTACAGGCTTGCTTTTGTAAGCGCAGCTGGTCAGTGAACTATACTTCCTGATGCTGGCTTGGGCACTTCCTACCATATTTTATGGGGGCTAAATGCTCAGTAGCTTTGTTCATAGCAAGATTAAATTTGGAAAGGGCTGTCTCTGTGCTGTCATTGTCTTCAAACTGGGGGGCTATAAACACGTTTTTAAAATTATCTACTGAGATCTTATGCCACTGTCTACGTGAGTAGGAGGAGGCCTGGGGTTGCTTGTAGTTTATAGTCAGTTCATGCATATGAAATTCAATGATGGAGTGATCTGACCAACTCACCTCAATAGGGGTTTTACATATGATTTTATTAAGAGTTAGAAAAGATAAGATCTAGAGTATGGCCTGCTATGTGTGTAGGGTCTTTATTATGCAGAGTCAGTCCCAGGAGAGCCACATCGGCCAGCAGAGTCTGAGCTTCTACATTGTCCATGCACTCGCTCTGGACATTAAAATCTCCAAGCAGCAAAAAGTTTCCTCCCGAGGTGAGATGAGGGGCCAGCAATTCTACTAGTTGCAGGGAGAAATTATTTAAAGGTCCTGGGGGCCGATAAACCAGTGCACCTTTCCAACAGACATGGGAGGCAGCATCAATCCTAAAAACCAGAATCTCCATGCTGGCCGAAGTATGCTGATCAAGTACAGAGATGTTGATGCCCTTTTTGTAAACAATGGCGATACCCCCACCAGTTTTGTGGGGTCTGTCTAATCTAATCATTTTATAGCCTTTTGGAATACCCAGGGTGATGGCCGGGACCGAGTGGGGTTTAAGCCAGGTCTCCGTCAGAAACCCAAGTTCTGGCTGAGCTGACGAAAACAAGTCCCAGACTTCCGTAGAGTGTTTGGGCAGAGAGCGAATATTCCCTAATAAGTTCTTCCAGCCTTTCTGAGCCTGCTTAACTGTTGGTAAGGTAAGGGATGCCTGGCAGCCAGAGGGAATGAGGGAAGATTGAAACCGGCACTGTCTGCAGGAAAAAGGTCCTTCCGTACAAGGCCAGGTCTCTAACCAACAGCTACAGATATTAGGGGACTGCAGGCTTAGCAGTTCTCGTCTGGAGTATCTAATGTGTGAGAGGGGTCTGGGATCTGTGGTCGTAGAGCCAGGGATGCTGGCAACTGGCAACGTCCTGGCGTGGACGGGCGCAGACAGGCCTGACTCTGGCGCGACTCCGGCGCGTCGCTGCGCGCGTCCGCTGCGCGCTCCGCCTTCTGTGGACATTTATATCAGTCCCAGCTGCACCACAAGACCGCCGACCACCCGGAAACAGACTTTCCCTCCACTCAATCAGGATAATTAGCCCGCGGTGGAATGAGGAAAGGCGGGGGGCGGGGCTCAGCGTGAGACCAGTAAGCAGCAACCAGTAAACAAAACAGTATTAAAAGGCAAGAAGGCGCAAATTAAAATAATTGTTTAAAATGCTTTTAAGTCAGCTTATGAGTGTCAGCAGCTAGCGCTAGGTATATATCAGGCAGTCTCATACCCTAGTCGCGTCCGCTGCGCGCTCCGCCTTGTGTGGACATTTATATCAGTCCCAGCTGCACCACTAGACCGCCGACCACCCAGAAACAGACTTTCCCTCCACTCAATTGGGATAATTAGCCCGCGGTGGAACGAGGAAAGGCCGGGGGCGGGGTTCAGCGTGTGACCAGCAAGCAGCAACCAGTAAACAAAACAGTATTAAAAGGCAAGAAGGCGCAAATGAAAATAATTGTTTAAAATGCTTTTAAGTCAGCTTATGAGTGTCAGCAGCTAGCGCTAGGTATATATCAGGCAGTCTCATACCCTAGTCGTGTCCGCTGCATGCTCCGCCTTCTGTGGACATTTATATCAGTCCCAGCTGTACCACTAGACCGCCGACCACCCGGAAACAGACTTTCCCTCCACTCAATCAGGATAATTAGCCCGCGGTGGAACGAGGAAAGGCCGGGGCGGGGCTCAGCGTGTGACCAGCAAGCAGCAACCAGTAAACAAAACAGTATTAAAAGGCAAGAAGGCGCAAATGAAAATAATTGTTTGAAATGCTTTTAAGTAAGCTTATGAGTGTCAGCAGCTAGTGCTAGGTATATATCAGGCAGTCTCATACCCTAGTCACATCCGCTGCCTGCTCCGCCTTCTGTGGACATTTATATCAGTCCCAGCTGTACCACTAGACCGCCGACCACCCGGAAACAGACTTTCCCTCCACTCAATCGGGATAATTAGCCCGCGGTGGAACGAGGAAAGGCCGGGGGCGGGGCTCAGCGTGCGACCAGCAAGCAGCAACCAGTAAACAAAACAGTATTAAAAGGCAAGAAGGCGCAAATGAAAATAATTGTTTAAAATGCTTTTAAGTCAGCTTATGAGTGTCAGCAGCTAGCGCTAGGTATATATCAGGCAGTCTCATACCCTAGTCGCGTCCGCTGCGCGCTCCGCCTTCTGTGGACATTTATATCAGTCCCAGCTGCACCACTAGACCGCCGACCACCCGGAAACAGACTTTCCCTCCACTCAATCGGGATAAATAGCCCGCGGTGGAACCAGGAAAGGCCGGGGGCGGGGTTCAGTGTGCAACCAGCAAGCAGCAACCAGTAAAAAAACAGTATTAAAAGGCAAGAAGGCGCAAATAAAAATAATTGTTTAAAATGCTTTTAAGTCAGCTTATGAGTGTCAGCAGCTAGCGCTAGGTATATATCAGGTAGTCTCATACCCTAGTCGCGTCCGCGTCTAGTGTGTGCCCTTGTGTCTGCGTAGGATTTTTCATTATTGACTTCATGTGTTTGTGTGTGCCCTTGTGTCCACGTAGGATTTGTCATTATTGACTTTATGTGTTTGTGTGTGCCCTTGTGTGCGCGTAGGATTTGTCATTATTGACTTCATGTGTTTGTGTGTGCCCTTGTGTCCGCGTAGGATTTGTCATTATTGACTTTATGTCTTTGTGTGTGCCCTTGTGTCCGCGTAGGATTTGTCATTATTGACTTCATGTGTTTGTGTGTGCCCTTGTGTCCACGTAGGATTTGTCATTATTGACTTCATGTGTTTGTGTGTGCCCTTGTGTCCGCGTGGGATTTGTCATTATTGACTTTATGTCTTTGTGTGTGCCCTTGTGTCCGCGTAGGATTTGTCATTATTGACTTCATGTGTGTTTGTGTGTGCCCTTGTGTCCGTGTAGGATTTGTCATTATTGACTTTATGTCTTTGTGTGTTCCCTTGTGTCTGCATAGGATTTGTCATTATTGACTTCATGTGTTTGTGTGTGCCCTTGTGTCCGCGTAGAATTTGTCATTATTGACTTCATGTGTTTGTGTGTGCCCTTGTGTCCCCATAGGATTTGTCATTATTGACTTCATGTGTGTTTGTGTGTGCCCTTGTGTCCGCGTAGAATTTGTCATTATTGACTTCATGTGTTTGTGTGTGCCCTTGTGTCACCGTAGGATTTGTCATTATTGACTTCATGTGTGTTTGTGTGCCCTTGGACCCGCGTTGGATTTGTCATTATTGACTTCATGTGTGTTTGTGTGCCCTTGTGTCCGCGTAGGATATATCATTATTGACTTCATGTGTGTTTGTGTGTGCCCTTGTGTCCGCGTAGGATTTTTCATTATTGACTTCATGTGTGTTGGTGTGCCCTTGTGTCCACGTATGATTTGTCATTATTGACTTCATGTGTGTTTGTGTGTGCCCTTGTGTCCGCGTAGGATTTGTCATTATTGACTTCATGTGTGTTTGTGTGCCCTTGGGCCCGCATTGGATGTGTCATTATTGACTTCATGTGTGTTTGTGTGTGCCCTTGTGTCCGCGTAGGATTTGTCATTATTGACTTTATGTCTTTGTGTGTTCCCTTGTGTCTGCGTAGGATTTGCCATTATTGACTTCATGTGTTTGTGTGTGCCCTTGTGTCCCCATAGAATTTGTCATTATTGACTTCATGTGTTTGTGTGTGCCCTTGTGCCCGCATAGGATTTGTCATTATAGACTTCATGTGTTTGTGTGTGCCCATGTGTCCGCGTAGGATTTGTCATTATTGACTTCATGTGTTTGCGTGTGCCTTTGTGCCCGCATAGGATTTGTCATTATTGAATTCATGTGTTTGTGTGTGCCCTTGTGTCCGCGTAGGATTTATCATTATTGACTTCATGTGTTTGTGTGTGCCCTTGTGTCCGCGTAGGATTTGTCATTATTGACTTTATGTCTTTGTGTGTGCCCTTGTGTCCGCGTAGGATTTGTCATTATTGACTTCATGTGTGTTTGTGTGTGCCCTTGTGTCCGCGTAGGGTTTGTCATTATTGACATTATGTCTTTGTGTGTTCCCTTGTGTCTGCATAGGATTTGTCATTATTGACTTCATGTGTTTGTGTGTGCCCTTGTGTCCGCGTAGGATTTGTCATTATTGAATTCATGTGTTTGTGTGTGCTCTTGTGTCACCGTAGGATTTGTCAACATTGACTTCATGTGTGTTTGTGTGCCCTTGGACCCGCGTTGGATTTGTCATTATTGACTTCATGTGTGTTTGTGTGCCCTTGTGTCCGCGTAGGATTTGTCATTATTGACTTCATGTGTGTTGGTGTGCCCTTGTGTCCACGTATGATTTGTCATTATTGACTTCATGTGTGTTTGTGTGTGCCCTTGTGTCCGCGTAGGATTTGTCATTATTGACTTCATGTGTGTTTGTGTGCCCTTGGGCCCGCATTGGATGTGTCATTATTGACTTCATGTGTGTTTGTGTGTGCCCTTGTGTCCGCGTAGGATTTGTCATTATTGACTTTATGTCTTTGTGTGTTCCCTTGTGTCTGCGTAGGATTTGTCATTATTGACTTCATGTGTTTGTGTGTGCCCTTGTGTCCGCGTAGAATTTGTCATTATTGACTTCATGTGTTTGTGTGTGCCCTTGTACCCGCATAGGATTTGTCATTATAGACTTCATGTGTTTGTGTGTGCCCTTGTGTCCGCGTAGGATTTGTCATTATTGACTTCATGTGTTTGTGTGTGCCTTTGTGTCCGCGTAGGATTTGTCATTATTGAATTCATGTGTTTGTGTGTGCCCTTGTGTCCGCGTAGGATTTATCATTATTGACTTCATGTGTTTGTGTGTGCCCTTGTGTCCGCCTAGGATTTGTCATTATTGACTTTATGTCTTTGTGTGTGCTCTTGTGTCCTCGTAGGATTTGTCATTATTGACTTCATGTGTGTTTGTGTATGCCCTTGTGTCCGCGTAGGATTTGTCATTATTGACTTTATTTCTTTGTGTGTTCCCTTGTGTCTGCATAAGATTTGTCATTATTGACTTCATGTGTTTGTGTGTGCCCTTGTATCCGCGTAGGATTTGTCATTATTGAATTCATGTGTTTGTGTGTGCCTTTATGTCCGCGTAGGATTTGTCATTATTGACCTCATGTGTGTTTGTGTGCATCCTTGTCGCATAGGATTTGTCATTATTGACTTCATGTGTTTGTGTGTGCCCTTGTGTCTACGTATGATTTGTAATTATTGACTTCATGTGTGTTTGTGCTCCCTTGTGTCCACGTAGGATTTGTCATTATTGACTTTATGTCTTTGTGTGTGCCCTTGTGTCCGCGTAGGATTTGTCATTATTGACTTCATGTGTGTTTGTGTGTGCCCTTGTGTCCGCGTAGGGTTTGTCATTATTGACTTTATGTCTTTGTGTGTTCCCTTGTGTCTGCATAGGATTTGTCATTATTGACTTCATGTGTTTGTGTGTGCCCTTGTGTCCGCGTAGGATTTGTCATTATTGAATTCATGTGTTTGTGTGTGCCCTTGTGTCACCGTAGGATTTGTCAACATTGACTTCATGTGTGTTTGTGTGCCCTTGGACCCGCGTTGGATTTGTCATTATTGACTTCATGTGTGTTTGTGTGCCCTTGTGTCCGCGTAGGATTTGTCATTATTGACTTCATGTGTGTTGGTGTGCCCTTGTGTCCACGTATGATTTGTCATTATTGACTTCATGTGTGTTTGTGTGTGCCCTTGTGTCCGCGTAGGATTTGTCATTATTGACTTCATGTGTGTTTGTGTGCCCTTGGGGCCGCATTGGATGTGTCATTATTGACTTCATGTGTGCTTGTGTGTGCCCTTGTGTCCGCGTAGGATTTGTCATTATTGACTTTATGTCTTTGTGTGTTCCCTTGTGTCTGCGTAGGATTTGTCATTATTGACTTCATGTGTTTGTGTGTGCCCTTGTGTCCGCGTAGAATTTGTCATTATTGACTTCATGTGTTTGTGTGTGCCCGCATAGGATTTGTCATTATAGACTTCATGTGTTTGTGTGTGCCCTTGTGTCCGCGTAGGATTTGTCATTATTGACTTCATGTGTTTGTGTGTGCCTTTGTGTCCGCGTAGGATTTGTCATTATTGAATTCATGTGTTTGTGTGTGCCCTTGTGTCCGCGTAGGATTTATCATTATTGACTTCATGTGTTTGTGTGTGCCCTTGTGTCCGCCTAGGATTTGTCATTATTGACTTTTTGTCTTTGTGTGTGCTCTTGTGTCCTCGTAGGATTTGTCATTATTGACTTCATGTGTGTTTGTGTATGCCCTTGTGTCCGCGTAGGATTTGTCATTATTGACTTTATTTCTTTGTGTGTTCCCTTGTGTCTGCATAAGATTTGTCATTATTGACTTCATGTGTTTGTGTGTGCCCTTGTATCCGCGTAGGATTTGTCATTATTGAATTCATGTGTTTGTGTGTGCCTTTATGTCCGCGTAGGATTTGTCATTATTGACCTCATGTGTGTTTGTGTGCATCCTTGTCGCATAGGATTTGTCATTATTGACTTCATGTGTTTGTGTGTGCCCTTGTGTCTACGTATGATTTGTAATTATTGACTTCATGTGTGTTTGTGCTCCCTTGTGTCCACGTAGGATTTGTCATTATTGACTTCATGTGTTTGTGTGTGCCCTTGTGTCCGTGTAGGATTTGTCATTATTGACTTCAAGTGTGTTTGTGATTGTGGGCCCTTGGGTCTGCGTTGGATTTGTCATTAGTGACTTCATGTGTGTTTGTGTGTGCCCTTGTGGGCGCGTAGGATTTGTCATTATTGGCTTCTTGTGTGTTTTTGTGCCCTTGTGTCCGCATTGGATTTGTCATTATTGACTTCATGTGTGTTTGTGTCCCCTTGTGTACGCGTAGGATTTGTCATTATTGACTTAATGTGTGTTTGTGTGTGCCCTTGGGCCCGCATTGGATTTGTCATTAGTGACTTCATGTGTGTTTGTGTGTGCCCTTGGGGGCGCGTAGGATATGTTATTATTGACTTCATGTGTTTATGTGTGTCCTTGTGTCCACGTAGGATTTGTCATTATTGACTTCATTTGTGTTTGTGTGCGCCCTTGTGTCACGTAAGATTTGTCATTATTGACTTCATGTGTGTGAGAAGTTAGCCTGGCATATGATGTCTACTATTCTAGTGGGCACCTTGCACCAGTCTAAACGACCCTTATTGATGGTGGTTGTAAAGTTAACCTTATAGACAAGCTATCCTAATGGTAGCATAGACCAGCAGACTTAGGCTAAACTCCAAAGAGCATGTGAAGCTGTTTGTTTTACCAATTATAATCCCTTGAATACCAAATGAAAGGACACCACACAAGATATATATCAAATATATATGTATTTATTTCTAACACAACCCCTCTGCACTCTTTATGAGGTCAGAGATCGAAGTACATCACAAGTTACTCAATTAGCATACTATAAGTTGTGGAGAAGTGTGGCTCAATGGTTAGAGTGGCAGACCCTGATGCAGAGGTTTAGCCCAGGACCAGGGTTCAATTCCCCGCCTCGGCGGGTCTTGGGTTCAAAATTCCACAGACCTGAAAATTCACGCCTCGGAGCCTATTCCAATCATGGAGTCCCACTCTGCAACTCTGGGCAATAGCTTGCTTAATCTCCACAACGGCCCCCACAATGCTAAGGATGCCTGGCCTCCACCTTGGGGGTGCCCAGGAGTGGACATCTCACAGGGAAAGCCAGGATGGGTTCCACAGCGGTATTCATACAAGCACCTTGAGACCCTTGCGGGTGAGTAGTGCGCTATCCAAGTATCAATTTACAATTTTTTTTTTACAAATACAGTAATGCCCTAGGGGCCTCACAAACCATATACTAAGTAAGTGGTATAAGGACCACTTCAGAAATAGTGAATAGGCCTATGGCCTAGAGAATCGCTGGGGCTACACTATACGACCAAACGTTAGGAAGTAGGATACCCACGGGAGACGCTTGCAGTGTCTAAACACAGTCGCGAGTTACCATTGACTTATAATGGGAACGTAAAGTTACAAAGTTAAAGATTTAGGGCACTTCCGGATGGACTACAACAAAACTACTTTAAAGTAGGACACTGTTAGAAAGGCGATCCCAGGGGAGACAGAAGATGTCTGACTGTCCACCCCGAGACCCACCTCTCCTTATGAACTAGGCCGAGCGCCGTCGAGAGGCCTCCTTGGCGAGGCTCCTCTCCTACAATCGTAACAGCCGAGCAATCACACCACTACAGAGGGACACCACACGAGAGTAGATTCTTAAGAGTCTTTATGTAAAGAATAAAGGCAAGTTCTCGTAGCAATATATACACAGGGGATCGAGGGATCCTTAGAGTCTTAGTATCAGGGAAAAGGGGTAGCGGGACAGTCTTGGTACCAAGTGGTATGAGGATGCCCTGCGCACAACTCTAAATCCTCGAGCTGGGGGGTACGAGGAGCCGCGACAGCGTCAGCAGGGCTCTGAGGATAGTTCGGCGATGTCGGGCCGCGACAGCGTCAGCAGGGCTCCGAAGATGGTTCAGCGTGGTCAGGCCGCGACAGCGTCAGCAGGGCCTCGAAGATGGTTCAGCGTGGTCAGGCCGCGACAGCGTCAGCAGGGCCTTGAAGATGGTTCAGCGTGGTCAGGCCGCGACAGCGTCAGCAGTGCCTTGAAGATGGTTCAGCGTGGTCAGGCCGCGACAGCGTCAGCAGGGCCTCGAAGATGGTTCAGCGTGGTCAGGCCGCGACAGCGTCAGCAGGGCCTCGAAGATGGTTCAGCGTGGTCAGGCCGCGACAGCGTCAGCAGAGCCTCGAAGATGGTTCAGCGTGGTCAGGCCGCGACAGCGTGAGCAGGGCCTCGAAGATGGTTCAACGTGGTCAGGCCGCGACAGCGTCAGCAGGGCCTCGAGTATAGTTTCAGGTTCCAGGTGCAAGAGTTCTTATCAGGATCAGCCGCGACGAGGTCAGCAGGGCTTCGACTCCAAGATACAACTGGAGTCCTAATCTCGGGCTGGCCCAGATATAGGACTGGAGTCCTTTGATGTCCGTACCCTCGCGCCTGGGGGTCAGAGAGGCCGGGATGAGAGTGTCCAGACACCCAGCAGGGGGGTGGAGCCAGCACCCAGGGAGGCCGGAGGGCGATCAATACCAGGCCATCGAAACTCCCCTCCTCCGGGATCTGTCAAGTGGCCACTATACCACCTGGGTGGATCTTGGTGCCTCGATGTCGGAGCTTCGCTGGGCCGCGGCCGGGGTTGGGCCGAGGCCACGTGCTCGGGACGTGATGGGCCCAAGATGGAGTCGGGCCTGAAATGGTGGCCCGGAGTGGTAGCCGGACCTGTAGAGTTGGGGCGAGCAGGGTTCGCCGGGTTCCAGAGGGGAGAGCTGTGGGTTGCCAGGGGGGCTGCTCTCATCGAGAGTTCGTGGAGGGTAGTGTCAGGGGGGCGACAGCGGGTCGATGGAGGGCCGATGTCGTCCCGGGCCCGCCATGCGGGAGGGGTAGGACCAAGCCACGAGGCCGGGTCCAACACACGTCCCCCCCCAGCTGAAGGCAGGGAGAGTCACCCATCTTCTTGGGGGTTCTCCTCGCGGAGGCGGAAGAAGCGGGACAGGCCATCAGCGTTGGCGTGGTCGTTGCCAGGGCGATGCTCCACAGTGAAGTCCATCCCTTGCAGGGAGATGGACCATCGCAGCAGCTTCGGGTTCTCGCCACGCATCTGCATCAGCCACCGCAGAGGCCGGTGGTCCGTCTGGACCCGGAAGTGGGTGCCAAAGAGGTAGGGCCGGAGTTTCTTTAGGCCCCATATGACGGCGAAGGCTTCTCTCTCGATGGTGCTCCATCGTTGTTCTCTAGCCAGCAGTCGCCGGCTGATGAAGGCCACAGGATGGTCAACCCCCTCGGGGTTAACTTGTGATGGGTCCGCCCGGATGCAGTGCTCCGAGGCGTCGGTTTGGACCACAAACTCTCGGCTGTAGTCAGGGGCTTGGAGCACAGGAGCCGTGCACATGGCAGTTTTCGAAGTCTCAAAGGCCGTCTGACACTCGGGGTCCAGTGTACCTTCTGTGGCTGCCTTGTGGAGGTCAGTTCCGTGATGGGCCCCACGATGCTTCCATAGTCTTCTATGAAGCGCCGGTAATTTCCAGTGAGCCCCAGGAAGGCTCGGACTGCCGTCTGGGTGACTGTGGGCTCCCAGGCCACGATGGCGTCAATCTTTGGTTGGAGGGGAGCCACATGGCCGCTCCCGACTTGGTGTCCCAGATAGGTCACAGACCCTTGGCCTATCTGGCACTTGCTGGCTTTTATTGTTAGTCCGGCCTGTCGGAGGGCCGTCAGGACCTCCCAGAGGTGCTTCAGGTGCTCATTCCAGTGGAGGCTGTACACCGCAATATCGTCCAGATACGCGGTACTGAACTCTTCTAGCCCCGCCAGCACCCTATTCACCAGCCGCTGGAATGTTGCGGGGGCGTTTTTCATGCCGAAGGGCATCACTTTAAAGTGGAAGTGGCCATCGGGGGTCGAGAAGGCAGATCGCTCTTGGGCACCAAGGGCGAGGCCGATCTGCCAATACCCGGCCGTGAGGTCGAAGGTGCTGAGGTACCTGGCGGCCCCCAGGCGATCTATCAGTTCATCGGCCCGGGGGATGGGATGGGCGTTGGTCCTGGTGACGGCATTCAGCCCCCGGTAGTCGACACAAAACCTGAGTTCCGGAGGGGCGCCGGGGGCGGCGGTTTTAGGGACCAGGACAACTGGACTGGCCCAGGGACAGTCGGAGGGCTCGACCACCCCCAGGGCTAACATCTTGGCAACTTCGGACTGGGTGCAGGCCCGAACTCGGTCGGGAACTCGGTAGGCCCGGTGTCGCACAGGCGGGCTGTCCCCGGTGTCGGCATCATGGACACACCACTGTGTGACCCCGGGAGTGAGTGAAAACCGGTCCGCAAACTGCCCTAACAGCAGTCCTGGCGCTGTTCGGGTGTCAGGGTGGAGGAGAGGGGGATTCCCTCGACGGAGCCGTCTTTTTCAGAGCACTTCAGGAGGTCGGGCAGGGGCTCGGAGTCGTCTTCGGCTCCATCATCCGTGGCTAGCAGCAGGCTCCGCTCTGTGCGGGCAAAATGAGGCTTGAGCCGGTTGGTGTGCAGATCGTTGCGCATCTTTGGCCAGTAAAAATGGGTCACCAGGCGGCTGTAGGTTTTGTCCTGCCCCAGGTGCCCGGCAAGGGGCACGTCGTGTGCCAGGTTTAAGAGGAAGTCTCTGAATCGTAGGGGGACCACCAACACTCGGCTGGCCCCCAGTTCGGTAATTTTCTGTTCGCTGTATAGAAGGTCATGGTCCCAGTAGACCCAGTGGGACCCCGATGTGTCCCCTGCGGCTTGAGCTGTGGCTTGCTGCCGGGTTCCCTCGAGGGAGGGACAGGCCTTCTGGTCCTGCTGGAATTGTTCTCGGGTGGGACCACCCTCCTGGTGCCATTGGGCTAGTTCAGGGATGTCGCCTAACTCGGCGATGTCTTTGCGGTTGGGCTCCGGTGGCCCGGACTTAGGGTCGGTTTCTTCATCGACGGCGGGCGGTGGCGGCGCGGGCCACTCCTGCTCTTCGGTCGGGGCGGCCTCGGTCGACACCAGGGCCCGGGCTGCCATGGATAGGGTGGTCGCGCAGACCCACTCGGGTAGTCCCAACATCCCCAGATGTTCTCTCCGTTAGACTTGGGCCCAGGGGGAACCCTCGAGGTAGTTTCCGAGGAGGCAGTCCACAGGGCCGTCGTTCCGGACGGTCACCTTTAGCATGCCCGACACCCCTCCCCACTCGAAGGGGATTCGGGCCATCTGGCACAGGGTCTCGGAATTGTCGGCGGCCAGCACGGGGCACAGCACATTCGGTAGGATCTGTTCGGGAGTCACCAAGTGGCAGCGGACGGCCGTCACACTGGCTCCAGTGTCACGGAGTGCTTCGGCCCGTCGCCCATTAATGTTGACCCACTGACGGTATTTTTGGGTGTTGCTCGGGAGTGGAGCCCCGGGGACCATGTCTCTCTCGCCCAGACAGACTAGGGCCATGGCGGCCGGCTCCCACTCGGTCTGATCCTCGGGGTAGGCTTCTTCTTCTTCTTCCCCTCCTTCCCCCAGGGCGGCGGCCGCGATCTGGCGGGTCGGAGGTCCGGCGGTGCCGGTACGCTGGTTCATTGGGCAGTGGGGGTCACTGGCAAAGTGACCTGGCCGCTGGCATCTGTGGCAGGTAATGTTCGGTCGGGGCCCCGGCCGTGCTGGGGTTGTCCCTCTTGTGGTCAGGGATGGCGAAGTGTTATTCTGGGGTGACCCACGGGGCGGACTCCGGGGTGGTGCAGCCGGGTAGTCTCGGTTCTGGTTCTGGCCTCCTCCGCCGCCTCGCTGGCGGGGGTGCCCCTGGGCAATCCGTCCTGATTCTCCTATCGGGGTCTGGGGGACCCGGGTGCTCACCCATCGATCGGCCTCGACTGCGAGTTTCCGTGGCTCGGTCAGTTTGCTGTCGAGTAGATGCTGCCTGAGCTCGACAAAGCAGTTGTTGGAGAGGTGCTCCCATACGATGAGGTCGAACAGCTGCTCGTAGTTGGTCACCTTGCTGCCCTTGATCCACCCTTCCAGGGCCCTGCTATAAAAGTTCACGTATTCCACCCATGTGGTACCGGGGATCTTTTTACAGTCTCGGAATCTCTGCCGGTACATCTCAGGCGTGAGACCATAACGGGTGAGCAGGGCGTCCTTCATGTGATCATAGGAGGACATCACGTCTTCGGCCAGCTCCAGCAGGGTGTCTCTTCCTTCGCTGACGAACTTCCCCCATAAGCTGGCACCCCAATCTTTTCGGGGTATGCGGTGCGCGGTCATGGCGACTTCGCAGGCCTTAAACCACTGCTGGATGTCGTCATTCTTATAGTACTCTTTGACGACATCCTTGGGAATGTGGACCTTCGTGTCGGCAGGGGGTGGGGGGCTTCGGTTCACAGTGGCGCCAGCTTCTTCGCTCTTGGCCTTGATCTCCAGTTCTTTGAGGCCACGCTCGTGCTCAAACGTGAGTTTCTTTTCTTCCAATTCTCTCTGCCTCCGTCTCTCCTCTAGGTCTCCTTGTAGTCGTAGTTGCTCAATGGCCATTTTCTTTTCCGCTAGTTGGAGTTCTCCGTCCAGCCGGAGTCGGACGAGCTCCAACTCATGGAGCCGGCTCTTCTCCCGCTCTTGTGCATCTTCGGGGGAGAGGGCCGTGTCTCTGTTGGCGGTTCTTTCTTCCGCCGGGGCTGTTATGGTTCTCGGGGGAACTTCGTGGACCGTGTCATCGTCAGTCTGGGGTGGAGTCACTCCGGCCTCCACCCATGTTTGCAGCGCTTCTTTAAAATCTTCTTTGGTGCTTAGTCCGGTGGTAGCAATACCTAAGTCTTTGCAAAATTGTTTGAGTTCTTTATGGGTGTACTCCTCCAATAGTTCCTTCTGAAACTCTGTGGTCGTTCCGGCTTCTTTAGTACTCATGGTTGCTGTGTGTCTCTGTTAGTAGTGGGTGAGTTACTCGCTGTACGATTTGCGTCGTCTCGGATCCCGTCGCCTGCCACCAATGTTAGAAAGGCGATCCCAGGGGAGACAGAAGTTGTCTGACTGTCCACCCCGAGACCCACCTCTCCTTATGAACTAGGCCGAGCGCCGTCGAGAGGCCTCATTGGCGAGGCTCCTCTCCTACAATCGTAACAGCCGAGCAATCACTCACTTCAGAGGGACACCACACGAGAGTAGATTCTTAAGAGTCTTTATGTAAAGAATAAAGGCAAGTTCTCGTAGCAATATATACACAGGGGATCGAGGGATCCTTAGAGTCTTAGTATCAGGGAAAAGGGGTAGCGGGACAGTCTTGGTACCAAGTGGTATGAGGATGCCCTGCGCACAGTTCTCAATCCTCGAGCTGGGGGGTACGAGGAGCGGCGACAGCGTCAGCAGGGCTCTGAGGATAGTTCGGCGATGTCGGGCAGCGACAGCATCAGCAGGGCTCCGAAGATGGTTCAGCGTGGTCAGGCCGCGATAGCGTCAGCAGGGCCTCGAAGATGGTTCAGCGTGGTCAGGCCGCGACAGCGTCAGCAGGGCCTTGAAGATGGTTCAGCGTGGTCAGGCCGCGACAGTGTCAGCAGGGCCTTGAAGATGGTTCAGCGTGGTCAGGCCGCGTCAGCGTCAGCAGGGCCTCGAAGATGGTTCAGCGTGGTCAGGCCGCGACAGCGTCAGCAGGGCCTTGAAGATGGTTCAGCGTGGTCAGGCCGCGACAGTGTCAGCAGGGCCTTGAAGATGGTTCAGCGTGGTCAGGCCGCGACAGCGTCAGCAGGGCCTCGAAGATGGTTCAGCGTGGTCAGGCCGCGACAGCGTCAGCAGGGCCTCGAAGATGGTTCAGCGTGGTCAGGCCGCGACAGCGTCAGCAGGGCCTCGAAGATGGTTCAGCGTGGTCAGGCCGCAACAGCGTCAGCAGGGCCTCGAGGATAGTTTCAGGTTCCAGGTGCAAGAGTTCTTATCAGGATCAGCCGCGACGAGGTCAGCAGGGCTTCGACTCCAAGATACAACTGGCGTCCTAATCTCGGGCTGGCCCAGATATAGGACTGGAGTCCTTTGATGTCCGGACCCTCGCGCCTGGGGGTCAGAGGGGCCGGGATGAGAGTGTTCAGACACCCAGCAGGGGGGTGGAGCCAGCACCCAGGGAGGCCGGAGGGCGATCGATACCAGGCCATCGAAACTCCCCTCCTCCGGGATCTGTCAAGTGGCCACTCTACCACCTGGGTGGATCTTGGTGCCTCGATGTCGGAGCTTCGCTGGGCCGCGGCCGGGGTCGGGCCGAGGCCACGTGCTCGGGACGTGATGGGCCCAAGATGGAGTCGGGCCTGAAATGGTGGCCCGGAGTGATAGCCGGACCTGTAGAGTTGGGGCGAGCAGGGTTCGCCGGGTTCCAGAGGGGAGAGCCGTGGGTTGCCAGGGGGGCTGCTCTCATCGAGAGTTCGTGGAGGGTAGTGTCAGGGGGGCGACAGCGGGTCGATGGAGGGCCGATGTCGTCCCGGGCCCACCATGCGGGAGGGGTAGGACCACGCCACGAGGCCGGGTCCAACAGACACTTCGAGAGTCAAGACCCACGGGAGCACCGGAGTACTCGTGTTACCTCAACCAGGGAAGCCGGGTGCATAGGTGCCTTTTGATGTCAGGTTTCGTCGATCGTTTCAATGGAGATCTGCAGAGAAGTGCTGCAAGCGACCAGATGAAAAGTATCCGGGTGTATCGAGGAACTGAAGAACCTGAAAGCAGAGGGGACAGAGTCTGGGTCACTAGCCAGTGACCAGGAAGGAACCAGGAAGGAACCAGGCGATGTCGAGTCGATTTCAGGTGAAGAGGTGAAGCTTGTCTCTGCAGCCACGAAGACCAGGAGGCGTCGACGACGACCAGGAGCTGGATCGAGCTGTCCCAAGAAGGATCTAGTTGACTGCGGCATTGGTATCCGGATTGGACCCAACCAGTCTTGGCAAACGCAACCCACGCAGGTAGTGAAGATTGGCTTCGAATCAGACCAGCAATGTCTGGGGAGCTTCTCCTTTGGAGGGAAGCTGGAGCAAGCCTGGAGCAACCAGGCCAGTGGTGTAAATTCAAAAAGAAGTCTTCAGAGGGCTAACTAGCCAGCGGGCTAGCAACTGGGAAGACGCGTCGAGCTGAAATGCAGGAGCAGGCCCCACGCGGCACTCGTGGAACGTGGAGGGCTGAGCTTTGGTGCAAATGGCGCTCGTGTCTGGGGCTTCTCGTACCCCAATGCACAACTGCGAGGTACCTCAGGAGTTGATGCAGTTAGCAAAATGCAGGAAGTCCAGGGTGTCCGGTCCCACGTCTCTTGTGTCCGCCACGGGTCTCAGCTTTGCTGTGGAGGTGGATTGGTGTCAGAGAAGTCTGGAAGTTCAGTTCTTGTGTCGCTGAGTCTTCGGGTTCCGTCAGGAGTGTCAACAAAGCAAATAGGTAAGTTACTAGTGGTGCCTGTTTGCACAGGGTGGTCACTCCTTGACCACAAGGGAGAGGTTTCAGTCTTCTAGCCGAAATAGAACGTCAAAGGTCCAAGAGTTTCGTATTAGAGTTTCGTTCCAGGATAATCTAAAGGTACACTATACAGGGGCTCACAAAGGTGACCCTATACCCAATCTGGTATGTACCTAAAGTACATGGTATCAATTTAGAGTGAGAACAGATGGGCTGTGGCTCTGATTAGCAGGCCCACAGCCACACTAAAGTCGAAAAACCAGAGAATCACAGCAAAAAGTGGGGGTGACCATAGGAAGCAGGCCCTACTCTCCTACACCCCCCCCCCCCCACACATAGGGACATTAAACTAACCTTGACCAGTTGAGTCTTCATGTTCTAAGTGGAAATATCTGAAGAGTCCATCTGCATTGGCATGGTCAGTCCCAGGTCTATGTTCCACTGTAAAGTCCATCCCCTGTAGGGAAATGGACCACCTAAGCAGTATGGGATTTTCACCCTTCATCTGATTTAGCCACACGAGGGGCTTATGGTCTGTCTGAATCTTGAAGTGAGTACCAAACAAGTGTGGCCTCAGCTTCTTCAGGGCCCAAACCACAGCAAAGGCCTCCCTCTCAATAGCTGACCAACATTTCTCTCTAGGGATCAGCCTCCTGCTAATAAAATCTATTGGCTGGTCTTGACCATCTTTATTCAGTTGTGAAAGAACAGCCCCTACACCCAACTCAGAAGCATCTGTTTGGACAATGAATTCCTTGGAGTAGTCTGGACTTTGCAGAATAGGTGCAGTGCACATGGCCTGCTTCAGGTCATCAAATGCCTTATTTACAGCTTACTGTCCACTGAACTTTCTTTGGCATTTTCTTGGAAGTTAAGTCATTAAGAGGAGTCACAATGGACAAATAGTTCTTAACAAACTTCCCATAGTACCCAGACAGGCCCAAGAAAGCTCTGACCTCTGTCTGGGTGGTGGGAGGAGTCCAGTCCTTTAAGGTCTGGATCTTGCTCTCCAATGGTTGAACCTGACCTCCACCTACAAGGTGGCTCAGGTACACAACCTTACTCTGCCCTATCTGGCACTTGGTAGCCTTGATAGGTAGGCCTGCCTTTTGCAGGGCCTCCAAAACATTCTTTAGGTGGATCAGGTGCTCTTCCCAAGTGGAGGTAAAGATAGCAATATCATCAAGATAAGCTGCACAGTAGTCATCCAGACCAGAGAGGATTTGGTTCACCAACCTTTGGAATATGGCAGGTGCATTCTTCAGACAAAAGGGCATTATCAAAAATTGATAATGACCTCCTGGGGTTGAAAATGCTGTTTTGACTTTTGCATCATCAGCTAATCTGATCTGCCAGTAGCCAGCTGTACTCAAAAACGTAAACTGCAAACACAACAATGATGGACAGAATGTGGATCAATGTCACACATTCACCCCAGTCCAAAGATCTGGGCCCAAATCCATCGTTTTTCCACTCCACACCATTTGGGCCCAGATCTTTGGACTGGGGTGAATGTGTGACATTGATCCACATTCTGTCCATCATTGTTGTGTTTGCAGTTAGTACTCAAAAACGTGGCAGAAGCCAATCTGTCAATGAGCTCATCTGCCCTTGGTAAGGGGTAGGCATCTGTTCTAGTGACAGCATTGAGACCTCTGTTGTTGTGCACACAAAACCTCGTCGCTCTCTTACCATCTTGGGTGTGAGGTTTAGGCACTAGGATGACAGGACTGGCCCAAGGGCTCTCTGAGGGCTCTGCAACTCCCAACTCCAACATCTTTTGGACCTCTGTCCTGATACAGTCCCTGACATGATCAGGTTGCCTATAAATCTTACTTTTAACAGGCAGGCTATCACCAGTGTCCACCTCATGGGTGCACCAGCTATTCTGACTTGGAGTCAGTGAAAACATATGTCTGTAGGACTGGAGAACTTGTCTGCAATCCTGTTGCTGTTGGTCAGTGAGGTTGCCTGCCAAGGCTACACCATCAACTGAACCATCATCAGGGTTCTGAGAAAGCAGGTCTGGGAGAGGGTCACTCTCCTCCTCCTGTCCCTCATCTGTAGCCATGAGCAAGAAGCCCATGTCTGCCCTGTCAACATATGGTTTCAATCTGTTGACATGAAGCACCCTGTGGGGGCTCCTGGGAGTTCCAAGATCAACCAAATAGGTTACCTTTCCCTTCTGTTCAACAATAGTTTGGGGTCCAGACCATTTGTCTTGGAGTGCTGCTGGGGCCACTGGATCCAACACCCACACTTTCTGCCCTGGCTAGTAAACAGTCAGCACAGCCTTTTAGTCATGCCAGACTTTTTGAAGTTCCTGGCTGGCCTCAAGGTTTTTGGATGCCTTTTTCATATACTCAGCCTTCCTGGAGCGGAGACCAAGTACATAATCCACTATGTCTTGCTTTGGAGCTTTGAGAGGTAACTCCCGTCCTTCCTTCACCAGTCAAAGAGCTCCTCTTACAGGGTGCCCAAACAGAAGTTCAAAAGGGCTGTAGCCAACCCCCTTCTGTGGGACCTCTCTGTAAGCCCACAAAAGGCAGGGCAGAAGGATGTCCCATCTCCGCCTAAGCTTTTCAGGTAAACCCTTAATCATGCCCTTTAAGGTCTTGTTAAATCTTTCAACCAGACCATTGCACTGTGGATGGTAGGGTGTGGTGAACTTGTAGATCACTCCACACTCTTTCCACATAGCAGTTAAATATCCAGACATAAAGTTTACACCTCTGTCTGAGACAACCTCCTTCGGAAAACAAACTCTTGAGAAAACTTCCAGGAGGGCTCTTGCCACAACAGGTGCTGTTGTGGTCCTTAGGGGAATAGCTTTTGGGTATCTGGTGGCATGATCCACTACCACCAGAATAAACCTGTGCCCAGATGCTGTTTGGGGATCCATTGGACCAACAATGTTAATCCCAACTCTTTCAATGTGAACCCCCACCACAGGTAGTGGTATTAGGGGGGCCTTTGAGGTGCCACCTGATTTACCACTGGCTTGGCAGGTGACACAGGAGCGACACAACTCCTTGGTATCCTCTGCCATGTAAGTCCAGTGAAAGTGAGGGACAAGCCTGTCCCAAGTCTTGTTCTGGCCAAGATGTCTTGCTAAGGGAATGTCATGGGCTAAGGTGAGAAGGAAGCCCCTGAATGCCAAAGGTATGACCAACCTCCTGGAAGCACCAGGCTTGGGGTCTCTAGCCTCTGAATACAGGAGCCCTTCATCCCAATACACTCGATGGGTACCTGTAGCATTCCCAGCAGCCTCAGCAGCAGCTTGCTGTCTGAGGGGTTCAAGAGAAGGGCAGTCCAACTGCGCCTGCCTCAGATCTGCCCTTGAAGGTCCCCCTGTCCCAAGAAACTCAACCTGATCAGGCTCAAGCTCTTCTAGGACAATTCCTTCTTGGGTCTCACAATCAGCTTCCTCAGAAGGCTGATCCTCATTCTGAGGCAGGGGGGAAGGCACTGCCTTGACCCTACTGCTTCTCCTCCTGGTAGGCAACTGGTCAATAATTTCAGGATCCAGGGCCTGTTCAGAGTTTCAATTTTTGACCTGTTACCTGGTCACAGCAAGGACATGTGCTGATATACCTAACATCTGTGCATGAGTCCTATACTCCACTTCAGACCAGACTGAAGTTTCTAGGTCATTGCCAAGCAAACATTCTACAGGGAGGTCTGAACTAACAACAACCCTTTTGAGGCCAGTTACCCCTCCCCAGGAGAAATTCACCACTGCCATACTATGGGTGGTAGTGATATTGCTTGCATTGGTCACTAGGTAATTCTCACCTAGTATGATCCGTCCAGGGTTCACAAAGCTGGGTGTCACCATTGTGACACTAGCACATGTGTCCCTGTTGGCCTGAGCCACTTTGTTATTAATTAAAGGAGTCTGTCTGTACTTGCCAGGTCACTGGGGCTCACAGTAGAGGATATAGCCATGTCCACATTACAGACAAGAACAGCTTGAGTTGGTATTCTGACTAGGCCAGAATCCACCTCAGTTCCCAGGGATAACCCTACTGCACCCTTCTATTGAGAACCACCACTATTAGCTGGACTAGGGGGAACAGTTGCCTTAGGGGCAGCGGTGGTTGGAGCTGCCTCCTTTTTGGTGCATTCACTGGTCCAGTGAGTGTTACTCTTACAAAAGTTGCACCATGGTTTCTTTGGACCTTCTTTCTTTTTAGGTTGTTGGGGACCCTCACCAGTAGAAGCTTTTTGGGGACCTTGAGAAGACTTCTGGTGTTTTGCTTTCTCCCCATCCTTTTGGTCTTGCTTCTTCCAATCACCACCTTGGTTCTGTACCTTATGCTTCACCCTGGTTCTGACCCATTTGTCTGCCTTCTTACCCATTTCTTGGGGGGAGGTCAGATCAGAGTCACTCAGGTGTTGATGCAATAACTGGTTCTATCAATTATTAAGAATCAGTTAGCTCATAATCAAATTATACAATCCTGTGTAATCATTGACCTTACTGCCCAGTAACCAGCCTTCCAGAGCCTTAGTGGCACAATCTACAAAGTCAGTCCAGTCCTGAGTCTGTGTCTTCTAGGTATCTCTGAACAGCAACCTGTACTGCTCAGTGGTTAAGCCAAACCCATCTATCGGAGCACTCTTCAGGACAGTGTAGTTGTCAGCATCATTTTCATTAACTGTTAGGAGCTTATCTCTACCTTTGTCTGCAAAGGAGTGCAATAAAATTGCTGCCCACTGACCCTGGGGTACCTGCTGTACTTTGCAGGCCCTCTCCAAAGCAGTAATCCACTTGTGGATGTCATCTCCTACCTGATAGGCGGGAACAATTTTGCTCAGGTTTCTATGCTCATGAGACCTTTCCTTATCTTTAGGAATTATGCTGCCACCAGTGGACTCTAGTCCGCACAATATTCTCTCTCTTTCAAGAGCCAGGGTCTCTTTTGCCAGGGCAATTTCTTGCCTCTTGATTCTAAGCTTGGATTCCGTCATCTTAGCCTTATGCTCTCTTCTCTCAGGGGAAGTCATTCTCCCTAGAGCTGAGGAATGGGACCCTATTGAGTCAGCAGAATGGTTGGAATCACTGGAAAGTGATCTTCTCCTTCTGTATGCATTGTTAGGCCTACCTGGGGGTCTGGATTGGATTCTTCCATTCTCTGTCCCAAGCAGTCCTTGGTTAACCTGGTTCAGTTCTCTGACTTGCACCTGGCTAGTATCCACTTCAGTATCAGCATCCCCTTGGTTTTAACCAGTGGGATCCTCTAGTGAGGGATGGCCCTCTTCTACACTACCTGATGGACCTGGGTTGGATGCTTTGATTCAGATTCAGAAGAACTTTATTCGGTTTTTCAAGCACAAAAATCATAAAAGCAACACTATCACAGTTAATAAAATACAGTTAAAACATGGTGTATGATCATAAAAAATGTGTATTAAAAACATTCCATTTAAAAGGATATAATATAAGCAGCAACAATTGGAAGGCAGCTATAATAGTGCCACCAATTTATGAAGTAGTTAGGTCTCCCTGCTATTTCTAAGTTTAAGGGCTGATTTTAAAAAAACAATCAAGAATAAAGTGCTTTCAGGCTTCAATAATTGCAAGTAACAGAGGTGCTTTGTCTACATCATATTCCACTAGTATATCAGGTGCTTAATAGTGGGACTGTGTCCTTGTCTCAGCCTTCTGGCTGAACATAAACTTCTTAACTCATGAAAATTGAATGTGTCATATTTAGAAGGTGCCCTGGGAGGGTCAACTTCTGGTAGAGGCCCACTAGGCCCTACAGCCAAGGACATTTTCTAGTGAGGAGTGGTGTGTGCACCTACCTACACTAAATGGTATCTACTAGAACCTCTCTAGAGTTGTCGTCAGGGTGTGCTAAGCCCTTTGATCTACAACAACTAAGTTCAGTAGTACTTAAAGTATTATAAGACTTGATTTATATGTACCTAATATGATCTTTCAAATGATATTACAAGATTATATGGTAAAACACATTCAAGCTCTTATCCCATCCGCTGCACGCCAATGTGAGAAGTAAGCCTGGCATATGATGTCCACTATTCTAGTGGGCACCTTGCACCAGTCTAAACAACCCTTATTGATGGTGGTTGTAAAGTCAACCTTATAGACAAGCTATCCTAGTAGTAGCATAAACCAGCAGTCTTAGGCTAAACTCCAAAGAGCGTGTAAAGCTGTTTGTTTTACCAATTATAATCCCTTGAATACCAAATGAAATGACACCACACAAGGTATATATCAAAAATATATGTATTTATTTCTAACACAACCCCTCTGCACTCTTTATGAGGTCAGAGATCGAAGTACATCACAAGTTACTCAATTAGCATACTATAAGTTGCACAAATACAGTTATGCCCTAGGGGCCTCACAAACCATATACTAGTAAGTGGTATAAGGACCACTTCAGAAATAGTGAATAGGCCTAAGGCCTAAAGCATGGGTACTCACAAACTTTCTCTCGGGGGCCAAATTTACAGTTTGGTTTGTGTCCGAGGGCTGCACCGGTGGGGGCGGGGTCAGTGGGGGAGGGGGAGGGGCTAGAGCAATAAAAAAAACTGACCATGAGGTTGATCACAGGTCCCTGCAGCGGACGCCTTTGTCCACTGAGCTACCAGACCCGGCATACACACACCTCTCTCTCTCTCTCTCTCTCTTGGTCTCCCTCTCTCGCACTAGCTCTCTCTCCCTCTCTCTCCCTCCCTCTCTCCCTGTCTCACTTCCTCTCACTCTCTCTCTCTCACTCCCTCTCACTCACTCTCTCTCACTCTCTCTCTCTCTCTCTCACTCCCTATCACTCCCTCTCTCCCTCTGTCTCACTCACTCTGTCTCACTCCCTCTCTCTCTCTCCCTCTCTCTCTCCCTCCCTCTCCGTCTCCCTCCCTTTACCTCCCTCTCCGTCTCCCTCCCTTTCACTCTCTCTCCGTCTCCCTCCCTTTCACTCCCTCTCACTCCCTCTCTGTCTCCCTCCCTTTCACTCCCTCTCACTCCCTCTCCGTCGCCCTCCCTCTCCGTCCCCCTCCCTCTCATCTCACCCTGCCTGTGTGTCACACACACTCACAGCCGCAAACAGAGCAAACAGGGTTGTGATTAGATAACACCTACAAAAACATAATATTTTTTAAACCAAATGTAGCGCATAATTTCCGGAAGCCATAGGGTCAAATATAGAACTAATAGTCGGCGCTGAATCAATAGTACATACACTACTTTAACCAAATAAACGCTGGCCAATCTCTCTTAGTAAAACCTGACCTGTGCTATAAATGTGTTGCTAGATATGAAAGAGTATTCGAATTCTTACCGGCATCCAGGATAGGGAAAGTGCTAAATTACCTTGTTTGGGTTTAAAACCGATTACATGTAAGAAGGTTACTCAAAGCTGCAGTAGCATTTGTTAGCGCTGATTATTTTTGGACAAAAATGTAAATCGTAATTTTCTCTCGGGTGGTCTTGCATTCCGTGGTAGACCCTGAATGTGGGGCAATAGACTGAGCGAGCGAGAAGTGCCGATTAAGTAGTTCTGGAAGTCTATGCTGTACTCTGTGAGCACCTTTACAACAGCTTGCGCTACAGTCCCATGGTTGCACTGGGATAGGAAGACTGTGTCCACCAGGTAGGTATGGATCTGACGGGCACCCTGCGGGGAGACTACTGCAACTAGCACATTCAACACACACCGCCCTTCGACATCTGGTGTTTCTTCAAAGATAACGCTGATCTTCTGATCTTTCAATAGCTCTTTCAGCTCGTTCTTGGCACTTGTATATCTCTCAGGGAGATAACGTTCTTGCAGCTGATGACTCCCAGGTATTGCTCCACCATTCCGTACTCGCTCGTGTAGGAACTTGCGCAACACAGGGTGGTCGGTTTTGCTGAGCGGAATGTTCAACACGGTGCAGACGTTAACCCACTCACTTATCATTTCATGGTTTGCGGCACCGGCAGCTGTACTCTTTGTGAATAGCGAGTTCACTGTCATCTGCCGTGCACGTTTTGGAGACGATTGAAGGTCAGGATCATCTGAACAGCGCTTCAAATGTTTTTGGGACCGCACATGCATATCCACAGTGTGTTTCCGGATGTGGTCCACCGCCACATTGCACACACTGCAAAACAGCACCCCACCGTCAGCGTGCATCACGGTGCTGTAGTCTCTGGCCCGGTCAGCTGCGGTTATCTGGGTGGGCAGATGTGATCTGTGCTTCACACCCTTTGCAGGCTGCAGCATAAACTTATCCATTCTGCTTTTCTTGTGGTGGCTTGTTGCTCCCTTGTAAGACAGAAGATCTCGCTGTTGTGGCGCAGTCAGTTAACTCACCTACAAAGATAGGGAAGGGGAGAAAGGCAATTGTTGAATGGAAAGTTCATAAAGCGCCGATGCTCAACGATAAGAAATGCATGCAACCCAGTCCCCGAACGGTGTTGAGCAAACAGACAGAGAGAAAAGCGCAGGGGGAAAAAGCCATAGCAATTGTTGAAAAGCTCCAAGTGCCTGACAATTTAAAATGTCAAAGCCACGTGCAAAGAAAGTGAAAGAATTGCCCCAAAATAAACAATTATGAAATTCCCCATTGCCCCAAACCAAAATAAACAATTATGAAATTCCCCAGAGGTGCCCACAACCCCAAACTTACCAGTGCCCTGCGGCAGCTGTGCCAATGGCTCTTGAAACTTCAGTTCCTTTCCCCACAGAGAAAACAGCAATTGCCCCAAACCAAAATAAACAATTATGAAATTCCCCAGAGGTGCCCACAACCCCAAACTTACCAGTGCGCTGTGGCAGCTGACCCAATTCTGGCTCTTGAAACTGCAGAATCTTCCCTGTGATGCTCTGCAAAAGAACCCAAATAAAGAGTTAGTAAACTCAACAGGTGCCCAGGACACCAAACTTACCAGTGCGCTGCGGCACCTGGCCCAATGGCAAGTACAAATTAATGCCAATGGGTCAAGATTCAGGACAAAAAATCAGTAACAGTGACAGTAAAAAATCAGGCCAAAGGGTCAAGATTCAGGACAAAACTTGAGTGCAGTGACAGTAAAAAATCAGGCCAACGGGTCAAGATTCAGGACAAAAATGCAGTACAGTCCAGAGAACACAACAATTCCCCAGAACCAAAACAAACAATTATGAAATTCCCCAGAGGTGCCCACAACAATGGCCACGAAAAGAATTATGGCCCCCACAAGGGGCACGCGGCGGGCCCCCACAATAGATCAACAAAAATACATTTTTGCCCGGCCGGGGGCCCGCCGCGTGCCCCGTGTGCGGCGGGCCCCCACAACAATGGCCACGAAAAGAATTATGGCCCCCGGGGGCCCGCCGCGTGCCCCTTGTGCGGCGGGCCCCCACAACAGATCAACAAAAATACATTTTTGCCCGGTCGAGAGTCAAGACCCACAGGAGCACCGGAGTACTGGTGTTACCTCACCCAGGGAAGCTGGGTGCATAGGTGCCTTTTGATGTCGGGTTTCGTCGATCGTTTCAATGGAGATCTGCAGAGAAGAGCTGCAGGCGACCAGATGAAAAGTGTCCGGGTGGATCCAAGGGTGGATCAAGGAACTGAAGAACCTGAAAGCAGAGGGGACAGTGTTTGGGTCACTAGCCAGAGACCAAGAAGGAACCAGGCGATGTTGTGTCAATTTCAGGTGAAGAGGTGAAGCTTGTCTCTGCAGCCACGAGGATCAGGAGGCGTCGACGACAACCAGGAGCTGGATTTGAGCTGTACCACGAAGGATCTAGTTGACTGCCGCATCGGTATCCAGAAAGGACCCAACCAGCCTTGGCAAACGCAACCCACGCAGGAAGTGAAGATTGGCTTCGAGTCAGACCAGCAAGGTCTGGGGAACTTCCCCTCTGGAGGGAATATGGAGCAAGCCTGGAGCAACCAGGCCAGCGGTGTAAATTCAAAAAGAAGTCTTCAGAGGGCTAACTAGCAAGCGGGCTAGCAACCGTGAAGACGCGTCGAGCTGAAATGCAGGAGCAGGCCCCACACGGCACTCGTGGAGTGTGGAGGGCTGAGCTTTGGTGCAAATGGCGCTCGGGTCTGGTGCTTCGCGTCCCCCAATGCACAACTGCGAGTTACCTCAGGAGTCGATGCAGTTAGCAAAATCCAGGGTGTCCGGTCCCACGTCTCTCGTGTCCGCCACGGGTCTCAGCTTTGCTGTAGAGGTGGATCGGAGTGAGAGAAGTCTGGAAGTCCAGTTCGTGTGTCGCTGAGTCTTCGGGTTCCGGCAGGAACGTCGACAAAGCAAACCGGCAAGATACTGGTGGTGCCTGTTTGCACAGGGTGGTCACTCCTTGACCACAAGGGAGATGTCTTCAGTCTTCTAGTCGAAATAGAACGTCGAAGGTCCGAGAGATTCGTATCAGAGTTTCGTTCCAGGATAATCTAAAGTTCTGGGGACACAGCTCCTATCCTTATACTGATTTTAGGGACTGGATTACCTGCTAGGTCCCTCCTATGGGTGGACCTGGGAAGGGGGTGGTTACACCCCTTTCCCTTTGTCCAGTTTCGCGCCAGAGTGGGGCTGAAGTGCCCCAGCAACTGGTTTGAACCGGGCTATGCATGGAGCACCTTGTGTGCCCCAGGCAGTGTCTTGAAAAGCATCTTTCTATTCAACCCACCCTGCCCCAATACACTACAGGCTGTCTGAGGAGGAAACCTATTGTCCAGGCCTCCCTTGCTGGAGTTTCGTCCGGCAACAGGAGGTCAGACTCATGTCTGTGGCAGCAGCATCCATTTTGTGATGCTGAGGCTCTGTTTTACTTTAAACGGGTAAAGCAGTAACTACATTTCTTCTCCCTCTAGAAGGGTGGAGGGGGTGGGGGTAGTATTCCAAAGTGTTTGACACCTTACACGACATGTTTTGATAAAGCCAAACCAAAGTTAGAATTAACCGCGAGGATTATAATGCACTTAAGAGTATATGGTATGGCTATATCATAGAACAGATATAAGGAGATGGTACTGAAAGCTGCAGAGGGGCTCAGCTTATGCTAGGGCACCCTTGCACATAAAACCAAGCAATCTGCCTCCAGGATTGTTAAAGCCTGCCATAGTAGTGACTTAAAGGTTACTATGTGTCTATATAGAAGGTAGATATAGATATACTATATCTACGTAAGGGGTGATTACACCACCTTACCCAAGCTGAGTGATCAGCCTGTGGTGTCAGTTTGGATGGCCAGACAGGGTTGGCATAATACATGCTGCAGCCCCTGGTAGACCTTGGATACACCTATGCCCTGGGTACCTATGGTACACTATACAGGGGCTCATAAAGGTGACCCAATACCCAATCTGGTATGTACCTAAAATACATGGTATCAATTTAGAGAGAGAACAGCTGGGCTGTGGTTCTGATTAGCAGGCCCACAGCCACACTGACGTAAAAAAAAACAGAGAATCACAGCAAAAAGTGGGGGTGACCATGGGAAGCAGACCCTACTCTCCTACAATGTGTTTGTGTGTACCCCTGTGTCCGCGTAGGATTTGTCAATATTGGCTTCATGTGTGTTTGTGTGCCGTTGTGTTAGCGTAGGATTTGTCATTATTGACTTCATGTTTTTGTGTGTGCCCTTGTGTCCGCGTAGGATTTGTCATTATTGACTTCATGTGTGTTTGTGTGCCCCTGTGTCCATGTAGGATTTGTCATTATTGACGTCATGTGTTTGTGTGTGCACTTGTGTCTGCATAGGATTTGTCATTATTGACTTCATGTGTGTTTGTGTGCCCTTGTGTCCGCGTAGGATTTGTCATTATTGGCTTCATGTGTGTTTGTGTGCCCTTGTGTCTGCGTAGGATTTGTCATTATTGCCTTCATGTGTTTGTGTGTGCCCTTGTATCCGCGTAGGATTTGTCATTATTGACTTCATGTGTGTTTGTGTGCCCTTGTGTCCGCGTAGGATTTGTCATTATTGAATTCATGTGTGTTTGTGTGCCCTTGTGTCTGCGTAGGATTTGTCATTATTGACTTCATGTGTGTCTGTGTGCCCTTGTGTCCGTGTAGAATTTGTCATTATTGACTTCATGTGTGTTTGTGTGTGCCCTTGGGCCCGCTTAGGATTTATCATTAGTGACTTCATGTGTGTTTGTGTGTGCCCTTGGGCCCGCGTTGATTTGTCATTAGTGACTTCATGTGTGTTTGTGTGTGCCATTGGGGGCGCGTAGGATTTGTCATTATTGACTTCATGTGTGTTTGTGTGTGCCCTTGGGGGCGCGTAGGATTTATCATTATTGACTTCATGTATATTTGTGATTGTGGGCCCTTGTGTCCGCGTATGATTTGTCATTATTGACTTTATGTGTGTTTGTGTGCCCTTGTGGGCGCGTAGGAGTTGTCATTATTGAATTCATGTGTGTTTGTGTTTGCCCTTGGAGGCGTGTTGGATTTGTCATTAGTGACTTTATGTTTGTTTGGGTGCCCTTGTGTTGCGTAGGATTTGTCATTATTGACTTCATGTGTGTGTGTGTTCCCCTGTGTCCGTGTAGGATTTGTCATTATTGACTTATTGTGTGTTTGTGTGCCCTTGTGTCCACGTAGGATTTGTCATTATTGACTTCATGTGTTTGTGTGTGCCCTTGTGTCCGCGTAGGATTTATCATTATTGACTTCATGTGTGTTTGTGAGCCCTTGTGTCCGCGTAGGATTTGTCATTATTGGCTTCCTGTGTGTTTGTGTGCCCTTGTGCCTGCGTAGGATTTGTCATTATTGACTTCATGTGTGTTTGTGTGTGCCCTTGGGGGCGCGTAGGATTTGTCATTATTGACTTCATGTGTGTTTGTGTGTGCCCTTGGGTGCGCATAGGATTTATCATATTGACTTCATGTGTGTTTGTGATTGTGGGCCCTTGTGTTCGCGTATGATTTGTCATTATTGATTTTATATGTGTTTGTGTGCCCTTGTGGGCGCGTAGGAGTTGTCATTATTGAATTCATGCGTGTTTGTGTTTGCCCTTGGAGGCGTGTTGGATTTGTCATTAGTGACTTTATGTGTTTTTGGGCTCCCTGATTTGTCATTATCGACTTCATGTGTGTTTGTGCGCCCTTGTGTCCGCCTAGGATTTGTCATTATTGACTTCATGTGTTTGTGTGTGCCCTTGTGTCCGCGTAGGATTTGTCATTATTGACTTCATGTGTGTTAGTGTGCCCTTGTGTCCGCGTAGGATTTGTCATTATTGTCTTCATGTGTTTGTGTGTGCCCTTGTATCCGCGTAGGATTTGTCATTATTGACTTCATGTGTGTTTGTGTGCCCTTGTGTCCGCGTAGGATTTGTCATTATTGACTTCATGTGTTTGTGTGTTCCCTTGTGCCCGCGTAGGATTTGTCATTATTGACTTCATGTGTGTTTGTGAGCCCTTGCATCCGTGTAGGATTTGTCATTATTGACTTCATGTGTGTTTGTGTGCCCTTGCGTCCGCGTAGGATTTGTCAATATTGACTTCATGTGTGTTTGTGTGTGCCCTTGTGTCTGCGTAGGATTTGTCATTATTGCCTTCATGTGTTTGTGTGTGCTCTTGTGTCCACTTAGGATTTGTCATTATTGACTTCATGTGTGTTTGTGTGCCCTTGTGTCCGCGTAGGATTTGTCATTATTGACTTCATGTGTGTTTGTGTGTGCCCCTGTGCCCGCCTAGGATTTGTCATTATTGACTTCATGTGTGTTTGTGACTTCCCTTGTGCCCGCATAGGATTTGTCATTATTGACTTCATGTGTGTTTGTGTGCCCTTGTGTCCGCGTAGGATTTGTCATTATTGACTTAATGTGTTTGTGTGTTCCCTTGTGCCTGCGTAGGATTTGTCATTATTGACTTCATATGTATTTGTGTGCCTTTGCGTCTGTGTAGGATTTGTCATTATTGACTTCATGTGTGTTTGTGTGCCCTTGCGTCCGCGTAGGATCTGTCATTATTGACTTCATGTGTGTTTGTGTGTGCCCTTGCGTCTGCGTGGGATTTGTCATTATTGCCTTCATGTGTTTGTGTGTGCCCTTGTGTCCGCGTAGGATTTGTCATTATTGACTTCATGTGTGTTTGTGTGCCCTTGTGTCCACTAGGATTTGTCATTATTGACTTCATGTGTGTTTGTGTGCCCTTGCGTCCGCGTAGGATTTGTCATTATTGACTTCATGTGTGTTTGTGTGCACCCCTTTGCCCGCGTAGGATTTGTCATTATTGACTTCATGTGTGTTTGTGTGTTCCCTTGTGTCTGCGTAAGATTTGTCATTATTGACTTCATATGTGTTTGTGTGCGTCCCTGTGCCCGTGTAGGATTTGTCATTATTGACTTCATGTGTGGTTGTGTGTTCCCTTGTGCCCGCGTAGGATTTGTCATTATTGACTTCATGTGTGTTTGTGTGCCCTTGTGTCCGCGTAGGATTTGTCAATTTTGACTTCATATGTGTTTGTGTGTGCCCTTGAGGGTGCGTAGGATTTATCATATTGACTTCATGTGTGTTTGTGATTGTGGGCCCTTGTGTTCAAGTATGATTTGTCATTATTGATTTTATATGTGTTTGTGTGCCCTTGTGGGCGCGTAGGAGTTGTTATTATTGAATTCATGCGTGTTTGTGTTTGCCCTTGGAGGCGTGTTGGATTTGTCATTAGTGACTTTATGTGTGTTTGGGCTCCCTGATTTGTCATTATCGACTTCATGTGTGTTTGTGCGCCCTTGTGTCCACCTAGGATTTGTCATTATTGACTTCATGTGTTTGTGTGTGCCCTTGTGTCCGCGTAGGATTTGTCATTATTGACTTCATGTGTGTTAGTGTGCCCTTGTGTCCGCGTAGGATTTGTCATTATTGTCTTCATGTGTTTGTGTGTGCCCTTGTATCCGCGTAGGATTTGTCATTATTGACTTCATGTGTGTTTGTGTGCCCTTGTGTCCGCGTAGGATTTGTCATTATTGACTTCATGTGTTTGTGTGTTCCCTTGTGCCCGCGTAGGATTTGTCATTATTGACTTCATGTGTGTTTGTGAGCCCTTGCATCCGTGTAGGATTTGTCATTATTGACTTCATGTGTGTTTGTGTGCCCTTGCGTCCGCGTAGGATTTGTCATTATTGACTTCATGTGTGTTTGTGTGTGCCCTTGTGTCTGCGTAGGATTTGTCATTATTGCCTTCATGTGTTTGTGTGTGCCCTTGTGTCCACTTAGGATTTGTCATTATTGACTTCATGTGTGTTTGTGTGCCCTTGTGTCCGCGTAGGATTTGTCATTATTGACTTCATGTGTGTTTTTGTGTGCCCCTATGCCCGCCTAGGATTTGTCATTATTGACTTCATGTGTGTTTGTGACTTCCCTTGTGCCCGCGTAGGATTTGTCATTATTGACTTCATGTGTGTTTGTGTGCCCTTGTTTCCGCGTAGGATTTGTCATTATTGACTTAATGTGTTTGTGTGTTCCCTTGTGCCCGCGTAGGATTTGTCATTATTGACTTCATGTGTATTTGTGTGCCTTTGCGTCTGTGTAGGATTTGTCATTATTGACTTCATGTGTGTTTGTGTGCCCTTGCGTCCGCGTAGGATTTGTCATTATTGACTTCATGTGTTTGTGTGTGCCCTTGTGTCTGTGTAGGATTTGTCATTATTGACTTCATGTGTGTTTGTGTGCCCTTGCGTCCTCGTAGGATTTGTCATTATTGACTTCATGTGTGTTTGTGTGTGCCCTTGCGTCTGCGTAGGATTTGTCATTATTGCCTTCATGTGTTTGTGTGTGCCCTTGTGTCCGCGTAGGATTTGTCATTATTGACTTCATGTGTGTTTGTGTGCCCTTGTGTCCACTAGGATTTGTCATTATTGACTTCATGTGTGTTTGTGTGCCCTTGCGTCCGCGTAGGATTTGTCATTATTGACTTCATGTGTGTTTGTGTGCGCCCCTTTGCCCGCGTAGGATTTGTCATTATTGACTTCATGTGTGTTTGTGTGTTCCCTTGTGTCTGCGTAAGATTTGTCATTATTGACTTCATATGTGTTTGTGTGTGTCCCTGTGCCCGTGTAGGATTTGTCATTATTGACTTCATGTGTGTTTGTGTGTTCCCTTGTGCCCGCGTAGGATTTGTCATTTTTGACTTCATGTGTGTTTGTGTGCCCTTGTGTCCGCGTAGGATTTGTCATTATTGACTTCATGTGTGTTTGTGTGTGCCCTTGAGGGTGCGTAGGATTTGTCATTAGTGACTTCATGTGTGATTGTGTGAGCCCTTGGGGGCGCGTAGGAATTGTCATTATTGACTTCATGTGTGTTTGTGATTGTGGCCCCCTGTGTCCGCGTATGATTTGTCATTGTTGACTTTATGTGTGTTTGTGTGCCCTTGTGGGCAAGTAGGAGTTTTCTCTATTGAATTCATGTGTGTTTGTGTTTTGTGTGTCCGTGTGCCGCATTGGATGTGTCATTATTGACTTCATGTGTGTTTGTGTGTGTCCCTGTGTCTGCGTCGGATTTGTCATTATTGACTTCATGTGTGTTTGTGTGTGTCCGCGTAGGATGTGTCATTATTGGCTTCATATGTCTTTCTGTGCACCCTTGTGGGCCCGCAGTATTTATCATTATTGACGTCACGTGTATTTGTGTGTGCGTCTGTGACTATGGATGACTATGACTGTGTTTGTGTGTGTCCTTCTCAGCGCGTAGTATTTATCATTGACTAATTATCCATTAGTCATTGATTGACTTCATATGTTTGTGTGCGCGCCTGTGACTCCCGTTGACTGTGACAGTTGTGCTCATCTGCGCCTGCGCCCTTCCGAGCGTGTCCTTTTTTTCATCATTGCCTGCATGCGTCTTTCCGTTGTCATGTTTGTGTGTTCCCTGCGTCCTCTTGCGGGTATATTTGGTCGGTTTTGGGGTGTCTCGCCGCCTGGTGAGGCACAGACAGGTCCAAGTGTCCAAACCCCACTAGGATGTCTTCTTTGTAAACCAAGGCTGAGATGTAGGAAGTGGCGGCCGGGCCGTCTCCATCCGAGCAGAGCTTTCGCAAAGGCTGCCGGCAGCAGGGAGTAGTGTCGGCTGGGAGGTGTGAGCTGGTAGCAGTCTGGGGGAGCTAGGCTATGAAATCTGCAGACCCTCTCCAAGGGGGCGGGCTGGAGGGTGAGCAGGACACCGGGGTCAGCCGAGACCTCCAGAGGCCAGATGTGGCGGAGGGCCCGGCCATGAGGTCAAAGGGGAACTTTAATGTATTCTGGTAGGAGCTGTGCAGCCAGGTGAGCAGCGGCCTCCTCAGAGGGGAGATGTGGTCTGTGTGGGAGCTGTCCAGGGGTGTCATAAGAGCCTCCTGAAGGGTGTGGGGGGAGCTGTATTGTTAGGTGAGCAGCGGCCTCCTTAGAGGGGAGATGTGGTCTCTGGGGAAGAGCTGTAGTCAGGTGAGCAGCAGCCTCCTCAGAGGGGAGATGTGGTCTCTGGGGAAGAGCTGTACAGTCAGGTGAGCCGCGGCCTCCTCAGAGCGGGAGATGTGGTCTGTGGGAGGAGCTGTACAGTCGGGTGAGCAGCGGCCTCCTCAGAGGGGAGATGTGGTCTGTGTGGGGATCTGTCCAGTGGTGTCATAAGGGCCTCCTGTAGGGTATCAGGGGGAGCTGTATTGTTAGGTGAGCAGCAGCCTCCTTAGAGGGGAGATGTGGTCTGGGGGAGAAGCTGTCTGGTCTGTGGGGGGAGCTGTCCAGTGGTGACAGAAGAGCCACCCTAGTGGGTGTGGTCTCTGTCTGTGTGGGGGGCTGTAGGGTCAGGTGAGAAGCAGGGTGGTGGGGGAGAGATGTGGTCTGTGAGAGGAGCTGTCCAGTGGTGGCACAAGGGCCTCCTTGGGGGATGTGGTCTCTGGGGAAGAGCTGTGCAGTCAGGTGAGCAGCAGCCTCCTTAGAGGGGAGATGTGGTCTATGTGGGGGGCTGTCCGGGGGTGTCATAAGGGCCTCCTGAATGGTGTGGGGGGGGAACTGTATTGTTAGGTGAGCAGCGGCCTCCTTAGAGGGGAGATGTGGTCTGTGGGAGAAGCTGTGCAGGCAGGTGAGCAGCGGCCTCCTCAGAGGGGAGACGTGGTCTGAGGGAGAAGCTGTCTGGTCTGTGGGGGGAGCTGAACCAAAGGGGATGATGGACGGAGTGTTGAACATTGCAAGCACTCACCCCCAGTCAACTGATCTGGGATTAATCCATCATCGTTCTTTAGCTCACTCTGCCACCCCAGTTCAGACATTGCCATATGCAAATCAGTCTGACCCTGTGCCTCACGGGAACAGTCCAGCCCGAACTGCCAAACCATGTCTTCCCTGGACCGGAAACAAGCATCCTGGGACCGGTTTCTGGCTAATCAGCCGTCATCAGCCAGGCTAGCTTGAATCCAGTGGGAAAGTGAGCAAGGGACCCACGTCTATGCATACCTTGCCAACTTAGGGCGAACAAAGCAAAACCAAAGGGGATGATGGACCGAGTGTTATACATAGCAAGCACTCACCCCCAGTCAACTGATCTGGGTTTAGTCCATCATCATTCTTTAGCTCACTCCGCCACCCCAGTTCAGACATGGCTATATGCAAATCAGTCTGACCCTGTGCCTCATGGGAACAGTTTAGCCCAAACTGTCAAGCCATGTCTTCCCTGGACTGGAAACAAGCATCCTGGGACCAGTTTCTGGCTAATCAGCCATCATCAGCCACGCTAGCTTGAATCCAGTGGGAAAGTGAACTAGGGACCCATGTCTGGGCATACCCTGTCAACTTAGGGCGAACAAAGCAAAACCAAAGGGGATGATGGACGGAGTGTTGAACATAGCAAGCACTCACCCACAGTCAAATGATCTGGGTTTAATCAATCATCATTCTTTAGCTCACTCCGCAACCTCAGTTCAGACATGGCCATATGTAAATTAGTCTGACCCTGTGCCTCATGGGAACAGTTTAGCCCGAACTGCCAAGCCATGTCTTCCTTGGACCAGAAACAAGCATCCTGGGACTGGTTTCTGGCTAATCAGCCGTCATTAGCCAGGCTAGCTTGAATCCAGTGGCAAAGTGAGCAAGGGACCCACGTCTGGGCATACCCTGCCAACATGGGGCGAACATGGGGGGAGCTGTCTAGTGGTGACAGAAGGGCCTCCTTATGGGGTGTGGTCTTTGTCTTTGTGGGAGGCTGTAGGGTCTGGTGAGAAGCGGGAGGGGAGAGATGGGGTCTGTGAGAGGAGCTGTCCAGTGGTGGCACAAGGGCCTTCTTGGGGGATGTTGTCGCTGGGGAAGAGCTGTGCAGTCAGGTGAGCGGCAGCCTCCTCAGAGGGGAGATGTCTGTGTGGGGAGCTGTCCAGGGGTGTCATAAGTGCCTCCTTAAGGTTGTGGGGGGAGCTGTATTGTTAGGTGAGCAGAGGCCTCCTCAGAGGGGAGATGTGGTCTGTGGGAGAAGCTGTCCAGTGGTGGCACAAGGGCCTCCTTGTGGGGGGTGGTCTATGTGTGTGTGGGGGGGCTATAGGGGCAGATGAGCATGTGGAGTGGAGATGTGGTCTGTGAGAGGAGCTTTCCTGTGGTGGCACAAAGGCCTCCTTGAGGGGTGTGTTCTCTGGGGAAGAGCTGTACAGACAGGTGAGCAGAGGCCTCCTCAGAGGGGAGATGTGGTCAGTGGGAGGAGCTGCCCTGTCCAGTCGTGCAAGGGCTGTGGGTGGCGTGGCCTGTCGGTTTGTAAGGCACCTAACCGCAGTGATATAACATTCTGCGTCCCAACCTAGCTGAAATAGAGTTTTTAGGTTTTTTATAACTTTTTCTAAACCAAGGTCTGTCTTGACTCTATTGAGAGGCCAGTCTTCCTTCTGGTCCCTGTTCCCAGCAGCTATCTACCACCCAATCTAGTTGTCTTATATTTGTGGGGGTGGCGGTGTGCACCCTGAATATCAAACCCACAATGTTGGTGAGACAGGCTATCAAGAACAAAATATTGAGAAAAAATAGAAAAATATTGACAGGCAAGTCTAGATTTTCTATGTCTGACTCCACATGTGTGCATAGCAGTACACATGTCTTCAAGGTATGTAGATGTGGAGCTAGGAATAGTAAATCTATACTTCCCTATATGCACTTACCTTCCAATATTTAGACTCTGCAAAATCTGTCCTCGAAATTCTTGCACTTTGATATTCAGTACAATCGGGGTGGGGCAGCAAAAAGCCTGGTTGGGGTGCAGAGACAAGTGGCCAGATGTACAAGCTTTTTTCTGCTTGCAAATGTCCCAATTCCGCAGTTTGCGACCAGAAAAAAGCATTTTCTGATGTACTAAACCCTATTTGTGACTAAGTAAACTATTACCAAATCGCAAATAGGGTTTGCGAGTCGCTATCAGGAAGGGCATGTTAAGGGCATTCCATCCTAATAGCGTGTTGCAGTGGTATGTAGAAATATTTTACGACCGGGAATGCAGTCGTAATTCATTTGCAGTTATCACCATTTTCAAGTTGGTGGTAACCCATTCACAAATGGGAAGGTGTCCCCAAGTGACCCCTTCCCCTTTGTGAATGTGGGCGCCAACATTTTTTAAGAGTAGACAGCGGTCCCACTGTGAGTGCAGTACATTCCCTATGGTTCACAAAGTGAGACCTACCGCATGAATACTAATGAGGTAGGTCAATTTGCAACCCACTGGGAATCACAAAATGTGTCTAAGACACATTTGTACATGGCTGTTTGCGATTTCCTACTTGTGAATCACAAAAATTCACAATTAGGAAATCACAAACTGACTTTAATGTCCATCTGGCCCGCAGTGAATAGGCTGTTGTCATGAGTCGAAGCGGTAGATGGTTTTCTAGATTTTGACCAAGACACAATATTTCGCCCGGTACACGATTGTAAGCTGGGAGTACCTGGTGATGTGCTTCCGGTGTCTGACACACGAAGCTGCCCCTGTGGCAGCATTTTGGATTTTTACAGCCTGCAGAGTTCCTTCTCGGGCCACCACAAAAAGAGAGCAGCAGAAGTCTCTTAGCTCCAGTAGCTGCAGGGTCAGGGGGTCCCTTCTCTTCTTGAAGTGAAAGGGTAGCAGATAAGTCCCAGAGGTTATGTACAGTGAAAGATATCACGCATGCGGTCCTCGTTCCCACTGGTGCCACCTCAGCTTTGCTGGTAAATATTTGATTCATTTTTTGAATTTAGGCCAGTAGCCCTGCGAGCTGCCATACCCCTCTCCAAGTCCTTGCTCGAACGTAGAATGAGTTGGGTGTCATCAGCATATATCTGACTCCTGCCCTCGAGATATCAGTGAATCATATAGATGTTCAAGAGTTGGGTGCAGGTAACCATCGAACTGGTTTGAGAAGTGAGGACAGCAGTAAAGTGAGGACCCAGAGCTGAGCTGCAGGTGGAAGGGAGTTACAAACAGGGTTCCTGGTTTTATGGTATTTCTTTTATAACATTTCCATCTCTATTTATCCATATTTATTTTTGGCCATCTTATCTATACTTATCCATATTTATTTTGTGCTTTGTGAATAAAAAAACAGCGACAAAGTCAATTTCCACGTTTATTTAACAAATAAATGTGCACTCGTACTGAGATGCGGGTCCAGTTTTTACAAATTATGTGGCCAAATATAATAGAACAATAAACTCACATAAAAACGTTTGTATAATAGCACTGACATATGTTGAGATATGCGGTTACTGAAGGAAATCTCATCCCTTTTTTAGGTCTCACCTGGCATTAGCAGCGCGCATGCGCTGCTCTCGCTATGCAAGGCCCTTTTGGAATCAATTCGGATCCCAGATATGCACGTGGACGGACAGAAGATAAGCACACGGGGACTGGATGCTTTACTCATGGTGTGAGATGGACCCACAATATTTTTCACGCCACTCGCACAACATTTTTCACACTGGCGACAGGCTCTCACTCATCCACCTCTTTTCGTTCTCCCTGTCTCTCCCACCCTTCCATGTTTCATTCTTTCTTCTTGCCCACCTCGTCCCACTCTTCTCTTTCCTTGCATATCTCTCTGACTCTCTTTTATGTTTCCCACTCACACATCACTTCGTCAGTGGTAGAACGCACCTTGTAAATACAATTACAATCTTCAGCAGCTCTTCCCTTTGTATCAAATCACTTTGCTCGCTTTCTTCTCTCCCATTCTTCATCTCTACTACCATATTTCTTGAAAGCTTCATGTTCACCCTTCCTCTTTATTATTTGTGTCCCAATTTCTTGTTCTTCCCTTTCTCCACTCTTGAGCTCATACATTTTTTCCCTCCACTGTCCCTTCTCTACCCTTCTCACTTTCCATCTTTCCCTCTTCCCTATCTTCATTTTTGCTTTTCCATTCTCCTCCTCTTGCTGTACTTTCACTCCTGTTGCTCTCATCTTTTTTTGTTCTCTCTTGTCTTCAGTTCTTCCTTTGATTCCGCCCCATATTTTACACACCGTCCCTCCTTTCTTATCTCTCCTTTCTCTCCCTCTTTGTCTCTTCTTTCTCCCATTCGTTTTAGCCAGACTTTCCCTCTTTTCAATTTTCACTTTCTTCTCCCCATTTTCTGCCTGAAGCTAAGGTTAACGGGACTGTCTAAATTCATGAAAGCAAATGAAACAATAGCAGTAAGGACATAAAGTAACTACAATGAGTCTACTTGTTTGTCTACAGTCCCTGTCACCCAATGGGTGCTGCGCACCAATGAAACAATAACAGTAAGGACATAAGTAACTACAAGAATTCTACTTGTTTTTCTACAGTCCATGTCACCCAATGGGCGCTGCGCACGAGCCCTCTTAAACGTCATTGTATCTTGAAAACGTAAGGACGTCAAAGTAAAGCACGTTCTTGTGTATGCACCCTTGCTCTTCGTTTTGGCTGGAAATGTATATTTCACAAAAGTCCACATCAAATTTGTAGACTGCTCTATAAATAAACACATGCATGCCCTGAAGATTTTTTCATCTAGGAATGCAGACTATAGGATGTGCAGTTCCAACTAAAAGCATGATCTACGGAACCCCTTTTGCAACTTACATTTGCTTTTCAGGGATAACATCTAGAACATAGTCTAATTAGATATCTATACGGTTGGCCCATTTTGGGCAATCGCCACAATGACATGTACACATCCAGTACATATTGTTATTGTTGTGAGGCTGCCTTTTGTATAGCGCTTACTGCATGGGTGTTGCATTAACTGGATGATTTTCTCTTCCTGGGCTCTCCTGGCTCATCAGATAGCCACCAGGTGTTGCAGTCCTTCGGCACATTGATGAGTGAGTTTAGAATTCCCCTAGCGCAAGACAAGACTGTGAAACTGAAACTGGTCATCTAGTTCCTGGGTATTAAATTGGATTCGGATGCTGGGATGTCAAGGCTCTCACAAGGAAAGGTTTCAACCTTCTCCCAGGCTTTGCAGGTGTGTTTGACTAAGGGGAAAGTCAAATTACATCAGTTGCATAAGACTGTTGGACGACTCAATTTCGCTTAAAGGATCATTCTCATGGGCTGACATTTTCGTGATCCACAGGCAATGATGGGCTTGAGAGAAAAGCACCACCACACCAGGTTGTCAAGCAAAGTGTGTCAGGATATGCATATTTGGCTGGCATTCCTGCAATATTTTAATGGCACAGTGGTGTGGCCCAGCCTTGCCAATACCAGGGAGGAACTGGTCCTTCTTAAAGATGTGACGGGTAGCGGGGGTTTGGTGCTATCCTGGGCGCGGCATGGTGTGCACAGCGCTGGCCAGCTGCCTGGGTGGAGTCAGACATAATTGCCAACATAGGTTTCTTGGAGCTTTTTCCCATCCCGGTGGCACAGTCCATATGGTCGGACCAGCTCCTCAACCAGTCAGTCATATTTTGGTCTGTCAACATGACAGTGGTCGAGTACATTAACCAGCAGGTTGCCAAATTATATAATGATATTGAGGTTGTTGAAGGAGATCGTGCTCCAATGCATTAAACTGAATGTATTGTTTAGGGCCAAGCAAGTCCCACGGGTGTTGAATAATGCCACTGACGCCCTGTCTCATTTCAAGATGCAGGTGTTCAGGTCCCACCACCCAGAAGCAGTGAAAGCCCCAACGCCTTGTCCGGACCATCTGTGGCAACTTGGTGCCCAAACCTATCGGACCTTGTGGCAGCCAATTTAGAACCCAGGACAAGGTGGGCTTTATAAAGGGGCATTCAGCGCATACTGTAGTTTCATTGGGAGGGGTGGCCTAAATCTTCCTCCATCATGAGCACATAGGATGGGGGGCGTTCTGCAGATTGCACATGATGCCACATGGAAGCGATTTCTTTCTTTTCCACCAGGACCCAGCAAGATCATTCATAGTGCAGAGGGCTTTCCGGGGATGGCAGTCTTTGTAAAGGACCGAGACAGATACCAGGCGCCCCATTGGCATACGCACACGAGCAGCAGTTCTGAGTGTCATAGGGAACATCTGTAGGTCCACCGTGGAGGCTCGCCTCTTCAGGACAGCATTTACATTGGCTTTATACCGAGAATATAAAAGATTTGCAGGGAGGGCTGCAGCTGGCTCATGTGCAAATTTATGAGGGCTCATTGTGTATTTCTGTACCACACTCCAAGACAGACCAGGTGGGCAGGGGGGACGCATCATCTTGCACAAGGCACCAGGTAATGCCTGCTGTCCTGTGAGCAACCTCAAACTATTCTTGGCGTATAGGCCTGAGGGGGCGGGAGGCCCCTTTTTAGTGCATTCCGAGGGTGCCTCTTTGATGAGCTTTCAGGTCTCTAGGGTGCTTGGGCTGGCACTCAGGAATTGACAACATCAAGTACAGCTCTCCATTCAGAATTGGGGCAGCCACAGAGGCGACGGTGAAGGGACTCGCAGGGCAGGCAGTGCAGAGGATTGGCTGATGGTCTTCTGAATGCTACTAAAGCTATGTTAGGTTGCACATGCTTTAGGCGCTACTAAGGTTATCCGTAACTGTTTTCTTTTGTTTTCTCACAGCTTTCTTGTCCTTTGATGCAAGAAGAAATGCGTTACTTACCTGTAACTGCAGTTACCCAGTATTGGTATCTTTCATAGATTCACATGCCTGAATCATTCCCCGTCGTCGGGGTGGGAGTCACGGGTATATAATAACAGTAATGTCATATAGACATATACATACTAAAAGGCCAGAGGCCTCACATTAGTAACCTATCCAAGTCCTTTTGTAGAAAGGACCATACTTTGGCCAGGAGCCAATCAGCTACTACCACCCTCTAGAACCTTCCTGGAAGGAGCCCTAGTCCCTCAGATTTTCGTAAGCACAGTGCTAAGTAGTACCTACTGAGAGAACTAAGGTGAGCCCTTCCAGGGGAGGCGGGTGGGTTGCATGTGAATCTATGAAAGATACCAATACTGGATAACTGCAGTTACAGGTAAGTAACGCATTTCTTATCCAGTATTATGGGTATCTTTCATAGATTCACATGCCTGAATCAGAGTAGCAAGCAATAGGCAGCACATTTCGCATAATATATCGTGTAAGACACTTGATAACAACTTATCAATAGTGCAAAGCAATAAACTGCAAACAGTAGCAGGATAAGAAATGTGCAATTAGGTAATAGGAAAGGTGGGATGAAAGGAAGAAGCTCACCTCTAATGAAATAGATGACGGAGCACCGCCTGACCCACTGCTGCATCCTTCATAAGTTCTGAATCCAAGCAGTAGTGCTTGGTGAACGTATGTGGTGTCTTCCATGTCGCCGCTCTGCAAATGTCGACAATGGGCACCCCAGAAAAGAGCGCCATGGAGGTGGAAACCGCTCTAGTGGAATGAGCCCGAACCTTGGAGGGCAGAGGATGTCCCGCCTGCTGATGGCAGAAGGCAATGGCTGCAGAGATCCATCTTGAAATGCTCTGCTTTGACAGTGGTAGGCCCTTCCTGGGCCTGCTGAAGGCAATAAACAATTGGTTGGACTTGCGAAATTGTTCTGTTCTATGAATGTAGAATTTTAGACATCTTTTCAGATCTAAGGAATGTAGAGATCTCTCCGCTGCTGAAGATGGATTCGGGAAGAAAGATCTCAGGACAATAGGTTTGTTTAGATGAAAAGCAGACGGAACCTTTGGTATGAATTTGGGGTTAGTCCGTAGAATGACCCTGTCCTGTAGGAGGATTTGTATCCCTGATAGCCACCTCTTGTCTGCTGGCCTCTTCCTCTGGAGCCCCGAAAGGAAGTATTTCTGTACTGGAGGGTACCCAAGGCTTTTGCGGTCTCCGTATCTTTCTTGATACCCTGTAGCATTTCATCAATATGCTCACCAAAGAGCAGGTCTCCGTTAAACAGGCATGTCCAGTACTTTGGACTGTACCTCCGGCCGGAAGGATGTAGACTTCAGTCATCCCTGGCGTCTAAGGAACGCTGCCCCCGCTAATTGCCGAAATCCTGTTGAGGCGATATCCATCGCCACGTCAATCATTTCCGAGGCTGACCGCTCTCCCTCAAAGAGGATCTTCTTCACCTCTTCTTTCTGCTCCTCTGGCAGTGTGCCTAGATATGGGGCAACATCCGCCCACATCTGGCGATTGTAACGCCCTAAGAGCGCTAGCGAGTTTGCCGCCCTGACCGTAAGGGCCGACATCGACGAGAATCTCTTCCCGATGTTATCCAGTTTACGGCCTTCCTTATCCGGAGGCGCAGTCAGCGCAGCTGCTGGGTTGTTGGATTTTCGCTGCGCGGCCTGGGTGATAACAGAGTCCGGTTTGGTATGGCCTGTAAGGCATGCCGGAGCTGAGTCCGGGGCCTTATACTTCTTATCAAGCCTAATCGGCACTGGTTGCAAAGATGAGGGGTTTTTCATTATTTTCACCCCCTGGTCCGAGATGTAATCGATAATAGGGATTGACCGAACCGTCTTCTTGAATGGCTCTTTGAAGTCATATAGGAAGCAATCCTGAGGTTGCGTGGTCATCTCAATTTTGAACCTTGTAGCTGCTCTCTCTACGACATTATGAAATCCCCCGATATCTTCTGGGGGTGAATCCGCCTGAGCCTGGTCTGGGGAAGCCGGACGTTCAATGACATAGTCATCCCACTCGTCATCCTGTATTTCACCCTCCTCCTGGTGACCTTCTTCATCTTCTCCTACTGCCTCCTCCTCTTCATCTTCAGAAGACGGCAGAGGAGGCAAATTCACAGGATCCTGGTGAATGACCAGCGGTGGTGGTCTAGGGCGAGGAAGAGGAGCTGGTGTCACAGGATTTTGAGGCACCACTGAAGGAGGCGGAGTAGGTGGAAACCGCTGCTTGTAGTCCGCTATGAGGAATTGAAGGTCTGTGACTATTGAGGCCGGGAGGCACATCATAGGCTGTGGAGGAGGACACGGTTGAAATTCCTCCTGGCATGGAACTTCTACCTGACCAAGGTCTTCATAGTCCGAAATCTCCTGGACCTTTACATTGAGCTGTGAAGGACTTGTTGCAGTGTGGAACAAGGCACCATCATCAAAATCCTCAGTTTCCAGTAAGTGGACCGGTAGCAGTGGCTGGACCTTGCTAGGAGACGTAGTCTCTGGCGTCAGCGTACGCGTTGACATTTTGAAGTGTGTATAAATACACTTTAGCTTAGGAGATTCTTCCGTCGACGGGTCCGTCGACGGGGTGGTCATCAGCGGTGGGATGCTGTCGGCCACATCAGACCTCTCTGTAGTCTTCATTGACGACGGCGTCGACGACGGTAGCGTAGTTGAAGATGGCTTCTTCGTCGACGGCTTTGTCGATGCTGGTGCTGCTGTCGACGGCTTCATCGATGGCTTCGTCGACGCTGGAGTTGACGTAGGTGGCTTCGTCGGTGGCTTCGTCGACGATGACATCATCGGCGAGGCTGTCGTCGACGTCGATGGGACTTTCGTCGACGACGATGGTTTCGACTTCGTCGACGCTGAAACTATCGTCGATGGAGGCGTCGTCGACGCTTTTTTGACAGGAATTATTGAGGAAATCGACCTACCCGTCGATGACGATGCTGAAGTAGTTGTCGACAAGGTGGTGAAGGTTGAAGCTGTCGTCGTAGAGATGGTTTCTGTTGACGCTGTCACAGGCAAGGCAGAAGACACCAGCACAGGCCTCTTGAAGGTGGCTTCCTGAACAGAAGTCTTAGTTGTCATGGCTTTTGAATGACCCTCTGAAGACTTTGTAGTCTTCTTTTGAGGTGGCACCTCAGATGGACCTGGAGATGTCTGTCTTGGCCTTTTGGCAGAGGAGTGTGAGCTCCTGAAGGAACACTCGCTCTCACCTGAGGAGACTGTTTGATCCTTGTCCTTTAGTCTCTGAAGCCACAGAAGCAGGCGACCTTCTCTGTCCTTTAAAGTCTTGACAGAGAAAGTGCGACAGACCTTACAATCTTTAGCAGAATGTTCAGGATAGAGACAGTAGAGGCAGTCTTCATGTTTGTCATCCACGTGCAGTCTCAGCTTACTACACGAGGCACTTGGTCTAAAGAGCCCTTTTTTAGGAGTGGTAGACATAGCTGCTCTAGCACTCCTCCACAAGAGTAATTTTGAAGAGAAAAATATGGAAAATATCAAAAAATATCAGAAAACTGAGCAGATCTCAGTGGAGACTCCCTTAGCACGACGTGCGGTAGAAAATCTGAGGGACTAGGGCTCCTCCCAGGAAGGTTCTAGAGGGTGGTAGTAGCTGATTGGCTCCTGGCCAAAGTTTGGTCCTTTTTACAAAAGGAATTGGATAGGTTACTAATGTGATGCCCCTGGCCTATTAGTATGTATATGTCTATATGACATTACTGTTATTATATACCGGTGACTCCCACCCCGACGACGGGGAATGATTCAGGCATGTGAATCTATGAAAGATACCCATAATACTGGATAAGGAAGTCTGCAGGGTCACGTCGATTGCCAGATTCCTGTGCAGCCCGGTGCACACTGCGGTGCCAGAGTTTACGGCAGAGTTGGTAACAGACCATTCGTATGTGCAACAGTTAAACCATGTTTTTCTGCAGGTAACTTTGTCAACCGGGCCTACAAGGCGGGCTTCCATGTGTCTTTCCACAGGCAAGGGGAGATCCGTCTGGGACAGCTGAGGAACACGCTAGAGTCATGGCTCTGCATGGGGGTTACGCCTCCAAGGGTAGGGGTGGTACACTGGGGGGCAATGATTTGGTACACCTTTACAGGAGAGGCTTATTTGAGGCATTCATTACTGAAATGGGATGGTTGGCAAAGAGATGCCCATAGTCAGTCCTGGCATGGGCCCACATTATCCCACAGTTGCAATGGTGAGGGGGGAATAAGTCTGGGTCCTTAATCACTCAGTGAAGCAGAGTAATAAATAGGTAGACAAGTTGTTTAGGTCCAAAAACTGCAGACTATACCGCTTGGGTGCATACAAGGAGACAGCTTTTTTGTACAGGGTGGGGTCCACCTATCAAAAGGGGAATGCAAGATGTTTCTGGAAAATATTCTAACATGGTTGACGCAAAGCAGGGCATGACATTCTTGGGGGGTGGGAGGGGCAGATAGTAGAGGAACTATGCTAGCCTGTGTGATGCTTTTGTGTCTAACAAATCCGGCTGGGGGTTTATGATCCCTAACCCAAAAAGTTTCAGAAATAAAGTGTGTGTGGTCTGTGCCAAAAGGGGGTGATGGAGGGTACGGGGGGCACAGGGGTCCTTTACCAGGTCAGGAGCTGGGACTCAGCAGTACCTGGCCATATGCAAAACGGTTATAACAGCTCCAGAAGGCTCCATTTGAGATGCTGAAGGTGTTCTCTTTGAAGAGTTTTGCTGCTCCTTGGAGGTGGGCCTGTGTTGATAAAAATATCTTAAGGAAAAGAAATACATGGACACTAGTCCCACATGGTGTTACCCCTGCAAGTCTATGAGTAAAACAGAGTAATAGAAGATGCTAGGTCCTCTGGTCTGATTGCCAATGAGAGCACATGTGGTAAAACAAAGAACTGTGAGGCTCGACGGAGCCTGCAGCGCATATGGACAGTGTCGAGACTAGGCCCCTTGGTAAAATAATGTGCACTGTCAGAGTGTACCTTACGGCTGGGTGGCATGCTGTTGTGTTTCCAACCTTCTCAAAACTGTGAATTGCAAGTAGTGGATGAGGAATTACATGCTGTGGTCTCCCCACTTCTTAAAGTTCTCAGAGAAGACGTCTGGAGGGCCTCAGTTAAGAACTCAGGACAGACACATGTGGTCCCCTTGAAAAAACTCTGAACTGTGTGATGAGAGACAGGGACATCTTAAGGATTTTGGGGGCCCTGGGCCAAAAGAATTTTGGGGCCCCTTGTTCAGACCAGATTTGAATTTATGATCCAATGTCAGCTCTTTCATGCCCTCTTTGGCCAGGTCCTGACTGGACAGGCACACTGGTCTAAATCAGTGGCGGCTCCTCTGCAATGGCGGAGGAGAGTCACCGCAGCTGAGAAAGAAAACAATATTTTATTATTGATTTGTTTTTCAGCTGCTGGCTGCGCCAGTGTGTGTAGGGGGGGCAGACTGGGCCATGGGAGGGAGGAGGAGAAATGGGAGTGGTATGTGCACTTCTAAGTGTACATGTCTGTTTGACCGACCAAACAGACATACACAGCCGAATTGGAAAAAAAGCAGAGACTCCCTGTTCCTGAGCGAGCATTAAAGCAGCCAGCTCAGGCCAATCCCTGCGTTACTCTCATTCTTGGTAATAGCATAAAAGCTGCGTGGGGATTGCACGGGGAGTCTCTGATGCTGTTCCACTGTCTGCTGAGACCAGGAAGCTGAGGAACACCAAGGCACGAGGCGGTCGGCAGCTTCAGGTAAGTCTTATTTTTTCGTTATTATAAAGCCCCGCACTCCCTCTCCTGCACTCTCTCTCGTGCACCCTCCAGCCGTCTCACTACTTTTTGCTTGTGTCGCCCACCACTGGTCCACATTCTGAATGTGTTTACATCTAATATTCAGGGAGAGTGACGTGTGTTTTCACTATTGTAACACAGCAGCAGCTCACTAATATTACTGCAAATATTTTCTGTGACACTCTCCCATTCCTTATGTATGAGGTCCTGTTTTGATCTAAAAGAGACTTTTTTATGAATGTTGCATGAAACCTAAACACATTTCTCTGCAAAGTGTCTGCAATAGATTCTCACACTTCACCCACAGTAAAACTAAATTAAATGAAGACGGTATTCAAAACAATCTGTTTCTGAATTATTCAGGGTCATCGGGGCAAGACTCACTGCAGAAGAGAGCTGGCTCTATGGGAGGGGGGGGCTGAAAGGCTGGGGCCCTGGGCCAGAGTCCACTTTGCCCATACATTAAAACGTCTCAGATCAGAGGGTGCTTTTCCCAGTGGTGTGTAGCACTGCTCCTCCCCTCTGTTACCCCCCCTAAATCTCCCCATCCACTCTTGTGATTAGACAGCCTCTATTCAGGACTGACATTGGACTGTGAGGCCAGAGACTGACTGGCAGGAGTAAGGTATCCACAGGGGTCAGATGGTACCTTAGACTGGGAAAATCACATTAAGGCTGCACTGTGCATGAGATGTGCACAGGTGTATTTAACAAGTGACGTTTTATATAGTACATAGTAGTACCCCCATAAAGTGCCTCAATGCCACATTGGTGATACTAGGTGAGTTGTACCTTCTCTAGTATTAGCACTATAAGCAGCAAGCATCGTTTCCTTCTCTCCTGTACTGTGATATTACATGCACGGACCTGAGACGCGTTTTGTATACAACTTTCCTCGACAGCTGAGACCTAGCCATTTTGGCTGATGCCCAGTGGAGCTACCTCGCGAGCTAAAGGGGATATGGACCTTGGATTCCCTCCTTGACCATCACCTACCCAGCCGGACTTTGGGCAAACTCTCCTGCGTCTCCTCTGACCTTATCTCCTCCCTCCCCCTTACCCCAATCCCCCACCCCACTCCGCTCTACTCTTCTCCTCTTTCCAGCTACTGACCTTTGCCCGTACCTGTGCTTGCCCTTAGTCCCCATCCTGTTTATCTGGGAACTTTCCCTCGCCACTTGAGACCTAGCTTTTTGACTGATGCCTGATGAAGTTACCTTGTTTAGCTAAAGGGGAGACGGTCCGTGGATTCCCTCCTTGGACGACGTCACCTAACCAGTCGGTCTTTAGACAGACTTCCTTTCGTCTCTCCTGTCGTCTCTTCCCTGATCCTCCCTCTTCTCACCTCCTCTTTCCCCCCTCCACTATTTTTTCTCTCCTTTCTCTCCTCTCTCAATGTATTGCTTATTTTTTGACGTAATGTGTAATTGTGATCATTTTCTGTTACATTGTGGAACCTAATGTAAAGCGCTCTGATACCTTTGGGTCTAGCCAGCGCTATGTAAAACTCTTTAGACCGCTAGACCTTGAACATAGCAGGAGAAAACTGACCTGGGGCTGCCGTTTTCACTTTGCTCTACGGACCTTTACTGCTGTCGCCACACCCGCTTCGCGGGTGCCGCTTCGCGGCTCCAGGTGGGAGCCGACCTGAAAACAACAGCGCAGGAACAAGCGCGAGTCGGGGAGCAACAGCAGCCGCTACAGGGGTGGTGCGCGTCAGGGACTCAGTTGCCCAGGAGTCCCTGCATAGCCACAGCTATCTCTGCCGCGCCCCCTTGTAGCCACGCCCCCCGCTTGCGACGCTCACCTATATCAACGGTAAGTGTAACGCCCAGCGGGACGCCGGACGAAGCCCGGACAAAGGGGGGACAGTCTGAGACAGTCCGAGAGTGACCGTGACTGGACTGGGCCAGGCTCCTTACCCGTTGTCGTCGTGGTCCTACTGTGGTATCCTCATCGTAAGATCTACTGTTGTCAACATTTTTGAGGATTGTTTGTGCTGCCTGCAATCGTCAACTGCTAATATCTGTTTCCCCTTGAGTTTCTATTGTAAGTGTGCAACCATCCCACTGTGTGCAATATGTCTAAACAAAAGTCTTCTTCCGTTTCTAACACTATGGACAACTACCTAGTGCAGGTAGTGAGTAAAATCAACAGCACAAGAAGGATATCATTGGGCTTGAGTTCTACACCCAATATCCCAACACAGAGCTCTTCGCCAGAACCTAACTTGGTAGAAGTCCCGATACAGGTTCATTGTAGTGATTCTCCAGATATTGTGTTTCCCCCTGATGACAACTTCGACCAAACCATTCCTACTGCCGTTAATTTAGACAATGACTCCTTAGATCAGTCAAACATGATTGTAGATAATTCTCCCTCCCCTGTGTCCATGCCAGTAACGAGAGCAGTTAGAGCATGTAGAAAGGGCCAGATTAAACGTGGTGGGTTACGCTCTAGTAGGAAAAGGACTGCCTCTCCACCCAAAATGTTGGCCACAAAAGAGACAATAGGGGAGTACGGTGGGAAGGTGATATTGGAGGATGATCAAATCAAAAAACTAGTGAGCATGATTGATTCAAAGATCAAATGTATTGTCAAACCGTTGGTAGCCAAAATTGACCAGCTAACAGCAGAGGTACATAGGTTAGGGGGATTCATAAATAAGTCCATGGAGGAGGTGGGTAATACACCAATTCCAGTTTCAAATAGAGTTGAACCTATAGTGAATATCCCAGGGGCCGGGATAGAGGGTAGGGATAAAGTGGTACCAAATCCCCATCCGACCTAGCACCCAGTACCCAACGACGTTCAGGTAATAGCCAACGAAGTTCCCCCATTAAAATCCACCGGGATGGGCATTGAGAAAGGCCCGGTTCAACTCATTGTAGAGGCCTCCCCCCTAGTCTTGGTCTTGGCTAATGTGCCTTCCATAAAGCCGGGCCAAGTGGAATCTACATCTTCTCTGATCAGTAAAGCATTTCACTGGCTATCCAATAACATGATGATATCCCCATGGGGTAAACAGCAGTTAACTGAGGAAATTACTATGGCAAGAAGGGTGGACTGGATAGGGAATGGTGTGAAAAAATTTAAAGGTGATTGTGTAGTATTGCATTTTCAAAGTCCAGAAGTACTCCCTGACGTTTTGAGAAATGTATTTCCTCCACAACGCAGGAGTACAGAGATCATCCCGTTAACTTTAGATTTTTTCTACAATAGAGGTAAAACAGGGAATTCGAGTATATTAAAGACAAAGTGGAACCCGGTGTCAAACAAGTGGGGCAGGGGTCCCCAATCCAGTGAATGGGGAATTAGTCTTGAAAACAGATTTGGGGCACTGTCAGACTTGAACGAATGTGATTGACTTGAGATGGCAGACAGCGTAGTGTTTAATGAATCAGTTGAGCCAAAGAATATAGTCATTCCTACAGAGAAGGGGATTGGTCTCACAAATGTTATTTCCTTGATTACAGGGAAAAGGGTAGATGATGTAATCATTCTAAGTAATAGAAATGAGAATAAACACTCCGAGTCACAGTCTGTCTCCTCTATGTTAGTATCACGTCTTGCTCCCGGTCCAGTTGCATCTCCACTCGAACTCTCAGGTTACCATCATACTAATATAGCATCAGAAATAGGGTTGGTGGATGTAACCCAAGGTATATTTAGATACCAGGCTCCGCTAGGTTTAGTAGCAGATGAAGTAGTTGAGACAGGGTTGTCTCTTCTTTCCTGGAATATTGCTGGAATCACTAATAAGCTGTCATAACCAGAATGGTGCAAATTTATAGACCAATTTGATATTCTACTGTTCCAGGAAACATGGTCAGTGATCCCAATACATCATCTTGGGTACCTTAATTTCCAAATCTCAGCTACAAAAAATCCTAAGGGTCGTCCTTCAGGGGGCCTGATAATTTGGGTCCGCCAAACATTATGCTGTAGAATTCAGCAAAGGAGTTCTCCACTAGATGACATCTTGTCAGTTAACCTTACTTGGGCTAATGGACAGGGGGTGGCCATTTTTAACATCTATGCCAGGGGAGTAGCGGGTGGCCAAACATCAGAAGTAATCACCGCTCTTGAGCTCGAAGCTCTCCCAACACAGCTGTCTTTTATTGTTGGGGGTGATGTTAACACCACATTCGAACCGCTTGGCCACGATGACCAAACCCAAACTGAAGAGGAGGACAGCAAGTGGGGTGTCCCTCAGCTAGAACTACCCGTAGTTAGACGGTGGACAGCGGCGGCCATCCAACTGAAGGCCTTATGTCTAGCAAGAGGACTCAGAGCAGCTAATGGACGTACCCCTTCAGATCGACAGGGGAACAAAACATTTGATAATGGTAGGTTCTCCAGTCGAATAGATTACTTCCTAGTGGATATTAGAGAATGGCATAGGCTGATTGACATGGCTGTTAAAAACCGAATGGAGAGTGACCACAACCCTCTTTGTATGGTTTTTAAAGCAAATATGGGGTTAAGAGAATTAAACCAGGGGGATGGTAAAATCACCTTAGATATTGTAGCCTCGAACAAGCAGCGCCATATAAAATGGGGTAGATTAATTGAGAACACAGAGAGGTTAGAGGAGCTTAAAAAAGTGGCGGTCGAAGAAGTGGGTAAGATAAATCCATATGTTACAAACCAAAATTTCCCTGAAATCATGCTTGATGCACATATGAACTTTTTTACCAAGCTCCAGGAGTTTTTCAAGAAGCCGACGAAACCAGAAAACGTCCACAAACAATTGCCCAAAATGGGATGGTATGATAAGTCCTGTAGAGTGGCCCGCCAGAATCTCAGCACCGAACTTAGAAATAAGAACATTTTAGGTGTGAGAAAAGCAAGGGATATATAGGAAGGTACAAACAGAGGCTAGGAAAAAGTGGGATAAGGCCCACTGGCGTGATCTTAAATCCGCCTGTGATACAAAGAACCAAAGCTAATTTTGGGCCTTGGTCAAGTGGGATCGAGGAGGGGTGGCACAACCCCCGCAAAATAATGTAGCAAAAAATCAATGGGTTGAGTTCTTTAAGCCACAATACGCTTGTGATCTAGCTAAAGGAGAGTATACCTTACCTCCTACAGTTTTTTATCAATGCCAGTGTGAGAAGTTGGCCTGATAGGTGATGTTTCCAATTCTGGAACCACCTATTATCAGACGAAACAATCCCTTATGGTGTCAGGTTGTAAGTCAACCTTGTTAGACAAGCTATCCCAGGGGTAGCATGGACTAAGCAGCCTAAAGGCTTAACTTAAGAGGTCGTGTTAAGCGAGCTGTTTTACCACATACAATCCTGTAATATCAAATGAAAGGACACCACACAAGTATATATTATAAAAATATATGTATTTATTACTAAAAACAATCCCCAGTATTCTTTATGAATAAAGGGGCACAAGCGTTAAATCAAAAGCACAGTTTAAACATACAAAGTTGCACAATTATGGATGAGGGCGGGTGGCCACTCAAACCATATACTAAACAAGTGGTATAAGAGATACCAATCGAACAGTGGTTAGGCCTAGGGCCTAGGGAATCGCTGGGAGCAGTCGGGACAAGCAATGCTGAAGTCGGGAGAGGCCCACGGGATTCGGGAGCAGTGCGGAAAGTGCACGCATGCACCAATGTTAACCAATGGTGCATAAAAGTTGCAAAGTTAAAGTTTAAGGACACTTCCGCTGAACCTAGAGGAACAAAACTTAAGACACAGACCCTAGAGATGTGTACCAGTGTGGGAACACCGGCGGAGCAAAGTTACCTCACCCACAGGAAGCGGGTGCACAGGGTCGAAGTTGAGTCGGGTTTCGTCACGCAGGCTCTTGGTGCTTGAAGCTGAAAGGGCTGCAGGCGGGGTGAAAGAGAAGTGTCCGGTGGAGTCCAAGGGTGGACTCGAGTCGAAAAGTACCTGAAAGCAGAGGGGACAGAGTCTGGGTCACTCAGCAGTGACCAGGGTGGAACCAGGGCGGAACCAGGCAATGTCGGGCGCAATCAGGTGGTCGTCGAGGAGCTTCTCTCCGCTGTCACGTGGGCTCTGGGGCATCTGCGATGTCCAGGAGCGGGTCACGATCTGTCCCACGAGGGCTCTCACCGTCGGCGCAAGCGGCTTCAAGTTTGGAGCAAACAACACTTGGCAAGAGCAATCCACGCGAAACCGGGAGATTGCTTCTCACTCGAACCAGGAGGGTCAGAGTGGGGGCTCCTTTTCAGGGGAGCTGGTGTAGATCTGGAGCAACCAGATTCACAGGTCGAATTTCAAAGTTCGTCGGTACAGGGGCCACTAGCCGGCTGGCAAGTGACCGGGCCAACGCGTTGAGCCAAATGGAGCAGAAGGGCCCCACGCAGCACTCGTCGAGTGTGGAGGGCTGAACTTCGATGCAAGAGTGGCTCAGGGTTGGGGCTTCTCAAACCCCGGTGTACAGCTTCGAGGGTCACTCGTGGGCTGCACAGTCAGCGTCTCGTGGTCAATTCAAGATGGCGTGCCCCACGCTTCCGGTCGCCTCCACGGGTCTCAGCTCTGCAGGGACTGTGGATCGGGCTGTTGGAAGGCAGGCAAGCTTGATCTCGTCGATCTCTGTCGCTCGAGTTCCGGCGGGAACTGCGACAAAGCAGACGTCGATGGCTGGATGGTGCCTGTTTGCACAGGGTGGTCACTCCTTGACCACGAGGGAGATTCTTCGGGCTTCTACGTCGAGTAGGATGTCGAAGGGTCCAGAATTTCGTTTCTTATGTTTCTTCAGGATAATCTGAAGTGCATTGGCACTGCTCCCAGTCTTATACTAATTTTGGGGGCTGGATTACCTGCTAGGTCCCCTCCTATGGGTGGGACCCAGGAAGTGGGTGGATACACCCCCTTCCTTTGATCCAGGCCGCCATGGCACGAGGGCTGGAGTGCCCCAGAACCGGTTTGGCCGGATTATGCAAGGGGCAGCCTTGTGCGCCCCAGGCAGTGTCTGGTTTCTTTCAAACCTCCCTGCTACAATCCACTATCTCCTGTCTGGAGGGTGGTAACACCCCCCTGCGACAGGAAACCCTTTGTCCAGGCCCCATTTGGCTGAGTTTCGGTCAGCTTCAGGGGGTCAGACTCTTGTCTGTGGCAGAGGCATCCATTTTGTGGATCTAAGGTCCTTTTAGAAATTAACCGCATTTAAGTAAAGTAACATGTCTTACCCCTCTAGAGGGGTGGAATGCTATCCCCGTCGCCAGAACTGGCGAGGGGATAGTATTCCAAATCGTATGACACCTTACACGACATGTTTTGATAAAGCCAAACCAAAGTTGCTATATAACCGCGAGGATTATAAGGCACTTAAGTGTATATGGTATGGCATTATCCTGAAACAGCTTAGGGAGTTGTTCCCGACAGCTGCAGACAGGCTCAGCTCATGCTAGAGCTCCATCTCACATTAAACCACGCACTTTGCCTCCAGGATTGATGAGGCCTTCCATAGGAGTGGCTCACAGGTTTATATGTGTCCAGATATAGGTTTAGATATAGGTATACTATATCTAAATAAGGGGTGATTACACCACCTTACCCCAGCTGAGTGATCAGCCAGTTGTGTCAATTTAGGAACCAGCCAGGGGTGGCAAAAGATATGCTGCAGCCCCTGGTAGGTCTTGGTGGCCCCTATGCCCTGGGCACCTATAGTGCATTATACAGGGGCTGACAAGGAGTCCATTTCCAATTGTGGTATGTGCCTATAGCACATGTATTAGTAATTTAGTGAGAGAACAGCAGGCTGGGGGTCTGATCAGCAGGCCCACAGCCTCAGTAGTCGAAAACCAGTGAAGCAAAAAGCAAAAATTTGGGGTGACCATAGGATAGCAGACCCTACTCTCCTACACAACCCCCCCCCCCAAACGCAGGGACATTAAACTAACCTTGACCAGATAAGTCTTCATGTTCTAAGTGGAAGTACCTGGAGAGACCATCTGCATTACCATGGTCAGTCCCTGGGCGGTGCTCCACTGTAAAGTCCATCCCCTGTAGGGAAATGGACCACCTGAGCAGTTTGGGGTTTTCACCCTTCATCTGATTGAGCCACAAGAGGGGCTTATGGTCTGTCTGAACTAGGAAGTGAGTTCCAAACAAGTAGGACCTCAACTTCTTCAGGGCCCAAACCACAGCAAAGGCCTCCCTCTCAATGGCTGACCAACGTTTCTCTCTGGGGGTCAGCCTTCTGCTAATAAAAGCAATGGGCTGGTCTTGACCATCTTGATTAAGTTGTGAGAGCACAGCTCCCACCCCCAAATCAGAAGCATCTGTCTGTACAATGAACTGTTTGGAGTAGTCAGGACTCTTCAGGATAGGTGCAGAGCACATGGCCTTCTTCAGGTCTTCAAATGCCTTTTGACAGCTAACTGTCCACTGAACCTTTTTTGGCATCTTCTTGGATGTCAAGTCATTTAATGGTGTCACTATAGACCCATAGTTTTTCACAAACTTTCTGTAATACCCAGTCAGGCCCAAGAAGGCTCTGACTTGTGTCTGGGTAACTGGAGGAGCCCAGTCCTGTATGGTCTGGATTTTGCTCTCCAGTGGCTGAACCTGACCTCCACCTACTAGGTGGCCCAGGTATACAACCTTACTCTGCCCTATCTGGCACTTGGTGGCCTTGATAGTTAGGCCTGCCTTTTGCAGGGCCTCCAAAACTTTCTTCAGGTGGATCAGGTGATCCTCCCAGGTGGAGCTAAAGACAGCAATATCATCTAGATATGCTGCACAGAAGTCATCCAACCCAGTAAGGACTTGGTTCACCAACCTTTGGAAAGTGGCAGGTGCATTCTTCAAACCAAAGGGCATTACCACAAACTGATAATGTCCACTAGGGGTAGAGAATGCTGTTTTGGCTTTTGACTCCTCAGCTAGTGTGATTTGCCAGTAGCCAGCTGTCAGATCAAATGTGCTCAGAAACTTGGCAGAAGCCAATCTGTCAATGAGCTCATCTGCTCTTGGAATGGGGTGAGCATCTGTCCTAGTGACAGCATTGAGACCCCTGTAGTCCACGCAAAATCTCATTTCTCTCTTTCCATCTTGGGTATGAGGTTTTGGCACAAGGACTACTGGGCTGGCCCATGGGCTCTCTGATGGCTCAATCACTCCAAGCTCTAACATCTTTTGCACCTCAGCCTTGATGCAATCCCTGACATGGTCAGGTTGCCTGTAGATCTTATTCTTCACAGGCAGACTGTCACCAGTGTCCACCACATGGGTACACCAGTCAGTCTGGCTGGGTGTGAGTGAAAACAAATGCCTGTGGGCCTGCAAAACTTGTCTGCAGTCCCTCTGTTGCTGGTCAGTGAGGCTGCCTGCCAAGGCTACTCCATCAACTGAACCATCATCAGGGCTCTGAGAAAGCAGGTCTGGGAGAGGGTCACTCTCTTCCTCCTGATCCCCATCTGTGGCCATGAGCAAGCTCATGTCCTCCCTGTCCACAAATGCTTTCAAACGATTCACATGGATTACCCTGTGAGGGCTCCTAGGGGTTTCAAAGTCAACCAAGTAGGTGACTTCTCCTTTCTTCTCAATGATAGGATAGGGTCCACTCTATTTGTCCTGGAGTGCTGCTGGGGCCACTGGCTCCAGTACCCACACCTTCTGTCCTGGTTGGAACTCTACCAGTACAGCCTTTTGGTCATGCCAAGCTTTTTGTAATTCTTGGCTGGCCTCCAGGTTTTTGGATGCCCTTTCCATGTATTCAGCCATCCTGGAGCGGAGACCAAGTACATAGTCCACTATGTCTAGTTTGGGCTTTTTGAGAGGTAACTCCCATCCTTCCTTCACCAAACACAATGGACCCCTTACAGGGTGGCCAAACAAAAGTTCAAAAGGGCTGTAGCCAACCCCCTTCTGTGGGACCTCTCTGTAAGCAAAGAGCAGGCAAGGTAAAAGAATGTCCCATTTCCGCCTGAGCTTCTCTGGTAATCCCTTTATCATGCCTTTTAGGGTCTTGTTAAATCTCTCCACAAGCCCATTGCACTGTGGATGGTAGGGGGTGGTAAACTTGTAGTTTACTCCACACTCCTTCCACATTGCTTTTAGATAGCTGGACATAAAATTGGTGCCCCTATCTGATAATACCTCCTTTGGAAAGCCCACTCTTGAGAAAACTGCAATGAGGGCTTTTGCCACCACAGGTGCTGTGGTGGTCCTCAGGGGAATAGCCTCTGGATACCTGGTGGCATGATCCACTACCACCAGTATAAATCTGTTCCCAGATGCTGTTTGGGGGTCCATGGGACCCACAATATCAATTCCAACTCTTTCAAAGGGACCCCCCACCACAGGTAGTGGTATTAGGGGGGCCTTTGTTGTGCCACCTGACTTACCACTGGCTTGGCAAGTGACACAGGAGCGACAAAACTCCTTGACATTTTCTGACATATGAGGCCAGTGAAAGTGTGAAACAAGCCTGTCCCATGTCTTGTTCTGGCCTAAGTGTCCTGCAAGGGGAATATCATGGGCCAAGGTAAAGAGGAAGCCCCTAAACTGCAGAGGTATAACCAACCTCCTGGTCATGCCAAGCTTGGGGTCTCTAGCCTCTGAGTAAAGGAGTCCATCATCCCAATACACAGTATGGGTACCTTGGGCATCCCCAGCAGCCTGCTGTCTGAGGGGTTCAAGGGAAGGGCAATCTAATTGAGCCTGCCTCAGGTCTGCCCTTGAGGGTCCCCCTGTCCCCAGAAACTCAACCTGGTCAGGTTCAAGTTCCTCAGAGACAGTCTCCTCTTGAACTGCAGAATCAGTTTCCTCTGAAACTTGATCCTCAACCTGGGGCAAGGTGGAAGGCTCAGCCTTTCCTCTCTTGCTCCTTCTCTTGGGTTGTGGTTGGTCTATTGTTCCAAGATCCACCACTGGTTCAGGAAGGCACTTCTTAGCCTGAGACCTTGTCACTGCAAGGACATGAGCTGAAATCCCTAGCATTTCTGCATGAGTCCTGTACTCCACTTCTGACCAAACTGAGCTTTCAAGATCATTGCCTAACAGACAGTCTACTGGGAGGTCTGCACTCACAGCAACTTTCTTTAGGCCATCTACCCCTCCCCAGGAGAAGTTCACAACTGCCACACTATGGGAAGTAGTGGAGTTGCTTGCATTGGTCACTAGGTAACTCTCACCTAGTACAATCTGTCCAGGGTCCACAAAGTCAGGTGTCACCATTGTGACACTGGCACATGTGTCCCTGTAGGCCTGAGCCAGTTTCTCATTAATTAAAGGCGTCTGCCTATATTTGCCCAGGTTACTGGGACTCACTGTAGTGGACAAAGCTAGGTCCACATCATATAGGAGAACTGCCTGAGTAGGGATTCTGACTAGGCCAGATCCTACTTCAGTACCCAGGGTCAACCCTACTACACCCTTTGGTTGTGTTCCACCACTGCTGACTGTACTAGGGGGTGCAGGTGCTTTAGGAGCTGCACTGGTGGGGACTGGATTTGTCTTGGTGCATTCACTGCCCCAGTGGAAAAATGATTTGCAGTTATTACACCAAGGTTTCTTTGGGCCATTATTCTTCTTCTTTTTGTTTCAATTTTGGGAACCACCCTCCTTACTATTAGTTTGGGGGCCTGAAGACTTCTGGTCTTTTTCTTTATCTTTCTGATTTCCACCCTTCTGGTCTGTTTTCTTCTGGTCACCACCTTGGTTCTGGGGTTTCTGCATAATCCTTGTTCTGACCCATTTGTCTGCCTTCTTTCCCAATTCTTGGGGAGAGGTCAGATCAGAGTCAATAAGGTATTGATGCAACAGCTGGTTTGTACAGTTATTAAGGATCTGTTCTCTCATTATAAGATTGTACAATCCTGTATAGTCTGAAACTTTACTTCCCTGCAACCAACCCTCCAGAGCCTTAGTGGCACAATCTACGAAATCAGTCCAGTCTTGAGTCTGTGCTTTTTGGGTGTCTCTGAACAACAACCTGTATTGCTCAGTGTTTAGGCCAAACCCTTCAATAAGAGCACTCTTCAAGACAGAGTAGTTTTTGGCCTCCTCAGGTCTAACTGTGAGGAGCCTGTCCCTCCCTTTCTCAGAAAAGGAGTACCATAAAATTGCAGCCCACTGATCCTGAGGAACCTGCTGTACCATGCAGGCTCTCTCAAGAGCAGTCATCCATTTGTGGATGTCATCCCCTTCCTTGTAGGGGGCCACAATTTTTGTCAGGTTTCTATTATCATAGCTCCTGTCTTTTTCTCTAGGAATATTGCTGCCACCAGTGGCATCTAAGCCACACAATTTCTGCTCTCTTGCCAAGGCAAGTCTAGCTTGAGCCAAGGCTACCTCCTCCCTCTCTATTTGGAGTTTGACAGCCCTCATTCTGGCCCTATGCTCTATCTTCTGAGAGGCAGTCATACCTCTCTGAGATTCTCTTGAGGCACTGGAAATATGAGAGTCCCCTGAGGGAGATCTCACTCTTCTGTTGCCTGGGAGAATGATATGGTGGGATCTGGGGAGGTGCTGGCCCTCTCCATTTCCCAGTAGGTCTAAGTTGGCCTGGTTAAGCCTGGCAACTTGGACCTGGCTACCCCTCTGATCCTGATCTTCTGGGTCCTCTACATCTGAGTCCTCCTCCTCCTCTTCTTCCTCCTCTTCTCCTTCCTCTTGAGGGGTATCAGTTACAGGGGGGTTCACTCCATCTCCTGATTCTAAGGGAGCTTCATTTCCCTTCTCTAAGTCATCCTGCTCTAGAATGGCTATCAGGATAGGACATGTGGGACTTCTGCCCCTTTTTAACCCTCTTGATATGCACAGGGCAATCAAGTCCTTTCGGGTTAACTTGTCATAGCTGGAAGTTGCCTTGGTAAGGTCAACTGTCACAGGAGCAGACCCTGAGGCTTTTCCTGTGTCAGACATGACTGCTAGTGAGGTGTAAGTGGTGCACTTACCTACACTAAGTGTTTTCCTACTGTACCTTGCTAGTGAGTTGTAGTCAGGGTGTGCTAATCCCTTTAATCTACAACTACTAAGTTCAGTAGAACTTAATATGCTAAGCTTTTGATTTATATGTACCTAGAGGTACTTGATGTGATCTTTCAATTTGATAAAAAAGATTGCAATGGTAAAACAACAGCAAGCTCAAATCCGCACCGCTGCTCACCAATGTGAGAAGTTGGCCTGATAGGTGATGTTTCCAATTCTGGAACCACCTATTATCAGACCAAACAATCCCTTATGGTGTCAGGTTGTAAGTCAACCTTGTTAGAAAAGCTATCCTAGGGGTAGCATGGACTAAGCAGCCTAAAGGCTTAACTTAAGAGGTCGTGTTAAGCGAGCTGTTTTACCACATACAATCCTGTAATATCAAATGAAAGGACACCACACAAGTATATATTATAAAAATATATGTATTTATTACTAAAAACAATCCCCAGTATTCTTTATGAATAAAGGGGCACAAGCGTTAAATCAAAAGCACAGTTTAAACATACAAAGTTGCACAATTATGGATGAGGGCGGGTGGCCACTCAAACCATATACTAAACAAGTGGTATAAGAGATACCAATCGAACAGTGGTTAGGCCTAGGGCCTAGGGAATCGCTGGGAGCAGTCGGGACAAGCAATGCTGAAGTCGGGAGAGGCCCACGGGATTCGGGAGCAGTGCGGAAAGCGCACGCATGCACCAATGTTAACCAATGGTGCGTAAAAGTTGCAAAGTTAAAGTTTAAGGACACTTCCGCTGAACCTAGAGGAACAAAACTTAAGACACAGACCCTAGAGATGTGTACCAGTGTGGGAACACCGGCGGAGCAAAGTTACCTCACCCACAGGAAGCGGGTGCACAGGGTCGAAGTTGAGTCGGGTTTCGTCACGCAGGCTCTTGGTGCTTGAAGCTGAAAGGGCTGCAGGCGGGGTGAAAGAGAAGTGTCCGGTGGAGTCCAAGGGTGGACTCGAGTCGAAAAGTACCTGAAAGCAGAGGGGACAGAGTCTGGGTCACTCAGCAGTGACCAGGGTGGAACCAGGCAATGTCAGGCGCAATCAGGTGGTCGTCAAGGAGCTTCTCTCCGCTGTCACGTGGGCTCTGGGGCATCTGCGACGTCCAGGAGCGGGTCACGATCTGTCCCATGAGGGTTCTCACCGTCGGCGCAGTCGGCTTCAAGTTTGGAGCAAACAACACTTGGCAAGAGCAATCCACGCGAAACCGGGAGATTGCTTCTCACTCGAACCAGGAGGGTCAGAGTGGGGGCTCCTTTTCAGGGGAGCTGGTGTAGATCTGGAGCAACCAGATTCACAGGTCGAATTTCAAAGTTCGTCGGTACAGGGGCCACTAGCCGGCTGGCAAGTGACCGGGCCAACGCATTGAGCCAAATGGAGCAGAAGGGCCCCACGCAGCACTCGTCGAGTGTGGAGGGCTGAACTTCGATGCAAGAGTGGCGCAGGGTTGGGGCTTCTCAAACCCCGGTGTACAGCTTCGAGGGTCACTCGTGGGCTGCACAGTCAGCGTCTCGTGGTCAATTCAAGATGGCGTGCCCCACGCTTCCGGTCACCTCCACGGGTCTCAGCTCTGCAGGGACTGTGGATCGGGCTGTTGGAAGGCAGGCAAGCTTGATCTCGTCGATCTCTGTCGCTCGAGTTCCGGCGGGAACTGCGACAAAGCAGACGTCGATGGCTGGATGGTGCCTGTTTGCACAGGGTGGTCACTCCTTGACCACAAGGGAGATTCTTCGGGCTTCTACGTCGAGTAGGATGTCGAAGGGTCCAGAATTTCATTTCTTATGTTTCTTCAGGATAATCTGAAGTGCATTGGCACTGCTCCCAGTCTTATACTAATTTTGGGGGCTGGATTACCTGCTAGGTCCCCTCCTATGGGTGGGACCCAGGAAGTGGGTGGATACACCCCCTTCCTTTGATCCAGGCCGCCCTGGCACGAGGGCTGGAGTGCCCCAGAACCGGTTTGGCCGGATTATGCAAGGGGCAGCCTTGTGCGCCCCAGGCAGTGTCTGGTTTCTTTCAAACCTCCCTGCTACAATCCACTATCTCCTGTCTGGAGGGTGGTAACACCCCCCTGTGACAGGAAACCCTTTGTCCAGGCCCCATTTGGCTGAGTTTCGGTCAGCTTCAGGGGGTCAGACTCTTGTCTGTGGCAGAGGCATCCATTTTGTGGATCTAAGGTCCTTTTAGAAATTAACCGCATTTAAGTAAAGTAACATGTCTTACCCCTCTAGAGGGGTGGAATGCTATCCCCGTCGCCAGAACTGGCGAGGGGATAGTATTCCAAATCGTATGACACCTTACACGACATGTTTTGATAAAGCCAAACCAAAGTTGCTATATAACCGCGAGGATTATAAGGCACTTAAGAGTATATGGTATGGCATTATCCTGAAACAGCTTAGGGAGTTGTTCCCGACAGCTGCAGACAGGCTCAGCTCATGCTAGAGCTCCATCTCACATTAAACCACGCACTCTGCCTCCAGGATTGATGAGGCCTTCCATAGGAGTGGCTCACAGGTGTATATGTGTCCAGATATAGGTTTAGATATAGGTATACTATATCTAAGTAAGAGGTGATTACACCACCTTACCCCAGCTGAGTGATCAGCCAGTTGTGTCAATTTAAGAACCAGCCAGGGGTGGCAAAAGATATGCTGCAGCCCCTGGTAGGTCTTGGTGGCCCCTATGCCCTGGGCACCTATAGTGCATTATACAGGGGCTGACAAGGAGTCCATTTCCAATTGTGGTATGTGCCTATAGCACATGTATTAGTAATTTAGTGAGAGAACAGCAGGCTGGGGGTCTGATCAGCAGGCCCACAGCCTCAGTAGTCGAAAACCAGTGAAGCAAAAAGCAAAAATTTGGGGTGACCATAGGATAGCAGACCCTACTCTCCTACAGCCAGTTATTCACCTTAAAAGATGTCAGTATAGCGCTAGATTGCGTGATAGGGGGCCGTGCCCCAGGAATGGATGCCATACCTGCTGATGTGTTCTTAAGCGATCGTCCATCTTGGTGTCCGTACTTTGAGTGGCTAGCTAATTCAGTGGCCAGGGGTGCACCAATACCGACTTCATGGAAGGGTGGAGAAATAATTCCAGTCTTTAAAAAGGGAAATAAATCATTACCTAGTAACTATAGACCTATCAGTCTTATAGACTCTGCTCAAAAGTTAATAGGTCGATTAGTGCAAAACAAACTGCAAACTTGGATTGAAGAAAAATACATTTTATCCCCTTATCAAGCTGGGTTTCGTCCTTGCATAAGTTCAGTTGACCAGGTCTTCTTTTTCATAGCTCTCTACTGGAGGAACGTGATGCTAACCAATGGGACTCTCTACGCTGTTTTTGTAGATTTAAAATCAGCTTTTGATTTAGTTCCTCGTTCTAAGCTTTGGAGGGTGCTTGCCGAAGCTGGGATGGCCCCGGAACTACTGACGCTACTCGTCCGCTTACATGAGAACAATTACGCTAGAATTAGGTGGGGGTGTTAAAATTAGCAATATGTATGTACATAAGCGGCGTTCATTTGTGTTCTCAGTGCCCCTTGATGTAAACAGAACGAATATTGCTAAAACTCTGACTGTGTTGTCTCCCTAGCATAGACCCATGCACACACGTACGCGACAGCCATTTTAGGTACCATGGTCTCCCTGTCCACAATCACTCATCAAGCGCACTTCCCTGACCCTGCAAGCATCCCCCGTGCACCCTGACTGCCCCCGCTCTCTCATGCCCAAGTCATGAGCCCTCCCCTCCCGCATGACTCTGTCCCTAAAGAATCGCACCCCGCGCCTGACCAACACCTCCTTCCCGCCCTTGAATACCCCTCTTGTGATCAACCCTTCCACAACACTCGATTGTCCACACTGACCCGCCCTTTCATGAATATCTCTCCTTTGATGACCTCTTCCTCTGAGCCTGAATGTTTGCACGGACCACTGGTCATCCCTTAGCCTGAGGATACAGTTTATTGCCTACTACTTTATGCACTCGTCTCTCTTGGAAGAAGCTCCTATTGATCATGGCCACCCCACCCCATGAGACTCGATCAGACACACACATTCCAATGGAATCAGCAGAACGCTCAGCTGCGTGACAGCCCCTCCTCTTGCATGGAGGATAAGGACCCGTACTGTAGCCACGTGTTGAAATACCTTCATACTATACAATGTATTGATTGTAATATAGGATGCCTGTGTGTCACGAACCTGTGTATAAAAGGCGAAACCTCACAGAACTTGTTAGAGCACCTCCCGAAGACACTATGCGAGTGTCCCAAAGGACAGGCTCTCCTCATGAGTAATAAACTCTGTTCTTGTTTTCCTACTTCCAGTGCCCGTCTCTTTATTTGGTAACTATTCAAGATGGAAACGAAGAGTCGCCCTGCGCCAGCAGCCTGGGCATCCGGGGCGTTATGGGCTGACTTTTCGACAATTGGCGCCCTAAACGCGGGGCCCATCAGCGACATAAGGTCCGGTAAGAGAGGTCCAGACGATGGGGTGAACATCTAAATGATTGGAGTATACCTGCCTTGAGAGGGCCCTCGTCCGGCTGCCGATTGAATGAACTTCACCGATTCCGAACGGACCTCTCTCTCAAGTGACCTGTTGTCCTGACTGGAAGCCCACAGGAATGCCGGAAGAAAAAAAAAAAAAACATGGAGAAAGAGAACGAGTGGGCGCTGGAAAAAGGAAGGCGAAGAACTGTCCACATGGTCCGGTCCGGGTAAGGTCGTGACACACGACAAATTGCGACATTGATTGATTGATTGATTGTTTGATAATACTAGTATTACCTATTGATTGCTTCTGGGAGATTCTCTATTTGCAAACAAACACAGAATCACCATACTCTGTTTAGTCTTTGCAGATAGTGAAGGGTAGGCAACGCAAAACTTTAACACGTCGTGCCTATTCTTTTTCTCCCCATTGATTGATTGATTGAATCGAGCATTGAATTGTTCGAAGTTGGTTCTCTTAGGAATCTTCTCTGCCTGAAAACGGGGAAGAATAGCAACATTCTCTCTCCCTTTTGCAGAGAGTGAAGGGTAGGCAACGCAAACCTTTAACACGTCGTACCTACTTCGTTCCTCATTGATTGATTGTTTGCCCGAACATTGACTGTTTGGGAATAAGTTCTTTTTGGAGGTATTCTCTATTTTTGCAAACGAGCACAGAAGTCGCCATACTCTAGTCTTTGCAAGTAGTGAAGGGTAGGTAATGCGGACCTTTGTCCCCAGTTGTAATCTGTCATGCCTATCTACTCCCCACTGGTTGATACGCCAGTTTCGCCCGGACCATTTACTAGAGGAAGATCATCTGACCCGACCAGAAAGCACCCCTAGTGAAAAGGACATATGAGATAATAAAGTGATCACTGTAAACTGTTAACAGAAAACTTTAGCATGAAACAATCCGTAAAGAAAGGAATAGGGAAACGAAATCAGTAGGCCACTGATGAACATGAACTTTTATTTAAACAACGAACAAAGAAACAATAACAATACGTAATAATAAAACCTAGTAATGCCCTAGAACTAGGAAACGTTAGAAACGAGAACGGTAAACTGTCGAAAATGAAAGTCAGCAGAACATCCGCCCCCACTCTGGAAAATTCCAAAGTGAAGCAGGGTGCGGCTACGCCCAGCCGGAAGCAACCCATATAAGGCGGGTCCTGCTGCCAACAGTCGGCCAGGAAATCGTAACATAGGGTGGAGCCGGAGGAAAGACAGGGGCCAGCGGGGCCCGGCCAGGGGATTGCCTTTACAACGCTGAAGAGTTGCAGGGGGGGGAATGTCTCCTCGACCCTCCCCTCTCTCCCCCAGTCCGGCCACAGCGGCCCTTGAGAGTTGCAGGTAGTCCCGCCACATGCTCCCCCGGTCCGGCCACCAACGGTCCGGGGCCGATGGGATCCGGCTGCAGCCGATAAACCAAGGAACCCGTTCATGGGGCCAGAGCAAGGGGCGTCCGGCCGACATCCACCGGAAGCCTGGCCCAAAGACAGACGGGACATTTTTTTCCTTTTCTCCTTCGTAATAGCAGCGACAACACGCCAGGCGCCACTTCTTTCTTTTCTCCTCCGTAATGGCAGCAGCAACACGCCAGGCACCACTTCTTTCTTCAAAAATGGCCTCGACAACACTGGGGGGATGTCTTGCACATGCCTCCGACCCCCCCCCCTCGTCCTCATCGCCGCCGGCCATAACAAATGTCAAGCGAGGCGCCGCGGGGTGCACTGGGAGGGAGAGACGGTGCGAACAGGCCTCTCCCGCCTCCCCAGGTGGAGGCTTCCCAGTTGCACCCTCAACGCTTCAGGCGCCCGGAAAAGGGTTCATCCACTATGGCGATGCCGCGACGCCTCATCCAGCGGGTTGGAGCCCGTCCGCTCGTTTGACCCCGCGATTGCTGGCGGCTGCCGAACTCCCAAGATGGCGGTCGACCTGGCAAGAGTGGGCCCAGCATGCAGGTATGGCCTGGTCACTTGTTGACTCCACCATCATAGTTCTCCACAACCTTGAAGATTCTAGAGGAGCCGCGGGAGTCCCCGACTCCCGCAAATACCCCCGATGGGGAATGACTGCCATGATTGCCCACGGAACGATGGAAATGTAGCCGCGGGACGTCGGCGCTTCCATACTGGCGCCAACCTCAGTTTGAATTACTAGAATCTTGCTGACCACAGTTCGGATCAGTTCCGGTGAAAGCACAGTATGACCCGGTAGGAACGTTGTTGCCTCCCTCCCCTTTTTGACTGATGGTTCAAACCACCGATCCTTTCTTTTGCCCTTTAACGGAACTTTGGACTACCAAAGGAAGCTCTGGGCCCAACCACGAGTTTGAAGACATTTAGACTATGCCTGGTTCTGCCTGACTACACCCAAGATGGCGCCAAAGCAAATGAAACCCTCAACTCTTTATTGTACCCCGATTGCTCAGCCTTGGATATGTATGAAGTTTTTAAACTTTTAGATTGATATAGGATGTGTACTGATTGTGAGTTCGAAACAATGGATTGATATAGGATGTATACTGTCGGCTCGAGCAATGAATTGATATGAGATGGGTACCGATTAGGTGTTCGGACAACGAAGGACCATGAATTTGCGTAAGATGGGTACCGATTGAACCTTCGGACAATGAATTGTTGTTGAGTTTGGCGCATCATGATTATTGAAAGTTCGAAATTTCGATGTTTATGATATTCGCTCACGCTAAAAGATTCAATATGATTTCATTGCGCTTTTCGCGCTTTATGGATGAAATAAACGACCACCGACTCCATTACAGCTTTTTTTGCTAATAAAGTATCCTCACATCTACAGTTTCAGCCTGCTCCGTGGCTGGTCCACAGGAGAGTAGGCCTGTATTTATGCACCGACTTTCTTATTAAAGAGTTTTGAGAAAGCAACTATAGTTGTCCGTGTAACTTGATAAAGTTTTGAATGAATGATCCCTATTTTTTCGATATAACTAGAATGAAGACGGAATGACTAAGCTCGATTAGATAAAAGGTTGAAAAGTATAGTACGTAGAAATATTGCAAATAGGAAGGGTCAAATTTTTGTTGTGTATTTCTTCCTTTTTATACAGCCATAGGCAACAGCTAAAGATCCTGGTATTTCGCCTATACCTTATATGCTACCTGCATAAGAAAAGTCACGCTAAGGGTCCACCTGGGCTTAAACGCCCCAGTTGGCAGTGACTGCATCCTGTGGAAATAGACCGAGTATGCAGTAAGTAGAAAGTCTTTCTGGGTTTGTACGCGCGAGTGCGTATCAATGTAGCCTCCTGCTCTCCCCTCCCTTCTTTTCCCTCCTCTCTGCAGGTCACCTCGGAATGCCGACTAATGTACGAAGATGGTGATCCAGCGGACGACGAGACAGAAAAAAAAGGGTCTAATTATAGTATCTAACCGCGGCAAACCCCGAATAAAGCAAAAAGGAATAATGTACACACTTGATTAAGCATTCTTACGTTTAACTAAGTAGGAAAAGGTCTAGGGTATTTCGAGGTAAGGGTTACACAAGTATCCTCCGCCGAGATGACTAGGGATATTACCAATATTTGAAAACCTACTACCTCCTTTTTCGCAACCTCATAGACATATAACTAAAAGCTGCCCCATTGCCCTCCAATTGACACCAACGGTTGTCTCAGCCTGGAAACGCACTTGCTAAAATGACTCGAATAAACCTCCGTGAGCATTAGCCCGACCAGGTTAGTTTATGACCAGTTGCCAAAAGCGTAAGTGTGTACAATCAAAGCCACCAGTAAAAGGCCGCCAACGAAATAAAAGATAAGAAACAGGTAAAAAGAGCTCAGGACAATAAGTATGCGCAGCATACAGAAAAAGATAATTGTGGCCAATAACTGTTTTATGTTTTGTCTTGGATCTTTGTATGTAATACCGGTACTGTCTTCCCCGTCTGAGTTTGTGTGTACGTGATGTATTGATCTACGTCGTCTCCCCGCGTGTGTTTACGCATTACTTAACCCCTGCTGTTCTATGTTGTGTGCGCACTGAATGGACCATTATTGTACACATCTCTCTCTCTCCCCGCGACATACGTGCACCAAATGGTTCGTTTAGAAGTGCGACTCTCTCTCTCTCTCACTCTCTCTCTCTCTCTCTCTCTCTCTCTCCAAACCCCCCCCCCTGTTTTCCTCTTCTTGTATAGTGACGTTGTGCCCCTCCGGCGAAAAACATAATTGGATTTCCTCGAACGCAAAGGTGTTCAACAAAATTGACCAAACCCAAAACGATTGTGACTTGCCATATTACTACCTCTCCTTTCTGCAAACGATAGAACCCAAGTTGGTAATAAAGGAAAGGACAGGTAAGACGACGGATGTCCCCTAATCTGGCCTGTTATAAAGGGAACTCTAACGTCAATGGTCTTCTGTTTTAGAAATGCGATCCCCAATGCCACGATTGCCCCACCCCCTCGCACCTAAGTGCGGGCGCCCAGAGTACCCCACTTCTCCCAATCGACCCCAGCTCCCTGTCCAAAGCACCCACGCGCCCCCGATCAACCCCAGACCCATGCAGCTACCCACGAAATGTAATTTGAGGACCTCGATTAACGGTCATCCCCCAGGAAAGCCATGTTTTACATCCACCACTCCCCCTTCTTCATGATGATAATACCCCTGCTTGCAAGAATTAGCCGACCCCGAAAGAAGATGTAGTATTGTCGATACTTGGGTTAAAGGGAAGAACGAGTCTCTACTCGATTTTTTGTAACGTAATACATTGTGTATAAAAGCCAAATTTCTCTTATCATATGTCGCGGATGAATACCAAGCCAGCCTATAAAATTCAATATGCAATGCCCTTCTCCAGACTCCATAAGTGACGACCTCTGACTGTGACCGATGAACTTATCCCCCACCTACTCAGGAATGGGGAAGGAATTGAGATGTATATCTGTTCTCTCGACCAGTTTTCTAAAACTTGTTTTTCCCCCGTTCAAAGATACAATCACCGGAGGAGAGGAGCTGGACGTGACGCACAGCCTGGCCACAGATCATGGAGCACGTGTGACGACCAAAGGTGGAGCCGCAGAGCAACGTGACGTGGGACGAGGCATAACTTTCAAACTCAGCAGATGGAGGAATGAAGGGCTGCCTTGAAGCCCTCGACTCGCTGACCCTCTTGTGCCTGAAGTCCCCGTCCCCTTTTTAGTCCGATTGTTGGGCTTGCCTGCTCATCATCCTTTGCTCCCTTGGTCCCTTGGTGTGTTCAAAGATCTGGCCCCACTCCGCCCTCTCTTCCCTCGATTGTTCAAACACCTCTTTCATATAAACTTTGACTATGGACTGGGATTTTGCCACGAAAGACAAGAAAGACACGCAGGTGCCCAGCATAAGGCACCCCTAAGAAAATGAGTTAGGAAACAGGACTGTGATCTAACAGCAAAGGACTGATCGCACCCTGCAACGTGTAAGGACGATTCCGAGCTGGACTTATAGCTCCACCGCCGGTGCTCAGCAGCGCCAACAAAAGAAGACGGACCCTGTTAAAAGACATTGCGACAAAGACCCTCCCCCTTTCCAGAACTTTCTATTCGCCCCTTGACTAAATTACTTGTATCGAATTGAATACCTCCCTCAACCATTTTGTATTGCCTTTTAAGAAATGTTTCATCGGTCACTCATGTGGTTAGGTTTTCCGAAAATTCCCTATAATACTGACAAGCCGGAAGGTATCAGAACGTTCTTTCTGTACGTGATGCCACTAGAGGGAAAAATGTGAACTTGATTTTTATGTATCGGAAAAAATGTTCTTGATTCTACACCGACTAAATATTATGCCGATTTCTAGGATTGTATAAAAGAGCCCAACAGACGTAGATTGACACGCATTGTATTCTGCCTATCACATCGACTGTGTAGAAATTGAACGTGCTTATGTAAAAAGTGGGGACTGTTAAAATTAGCAATATGTATGTACATAAGCGGCGTTCATTTGTGTTCTCAGTGCCCCTTGATGTAAACAGAACGAATATTGCTAAAACTCTGACTGTGTTGTCTCCCTAGCATAGACCCATGCACACACGTACGCGACAGCCATTTTAGGTACCATGGTCTCCCTGTCCACAATCACTCATCAAGCGCACTTCCCTGACCCTGCAAGCATCCCCCGTGCACCCTGACTGCCCCCGCTCTCTCATGCCCAAGTCATGAGCCCTCCCCTCCCGCATGGCTCTGTCCCTAAAGAATCGCACCCCGCGCCTGACCAACACCTCCTTCCTGCCCTTGAATACCCCTCTTGTGATCAACCCTTCCACAACACTCGATTGTCCACACTGACCCGCCCTTTCATGAATATCTCTCCTTTGATGACCTCTTCCTCTGAGCCTGAATGTTTGCACGGACCACTGGTCATCCCTTAGCCTGAGGATACAGTTTATTGCCTACTACTTTATGCACTCGTCTCTCTTGGAAGAAGCTCCTATTGATCATGGCCACCCCACCCCATGAGACTCGATCAGACACACACATTCCAATGGAATCAGCAGAACGCTCAGCTGCGTGACAGCCCCTCCTCTTGCATGGGGGATTAGGACCCGTACTGTAGCCACGTGTTGAAATACCTTCATACTATACAATGTATTGATTGTAATATAGGATGCCTGTGTGTCACGAACCTGTGTATAAAAGGCGAAACCTCAGAGAACTTGTTAGAGCACCTCCCGAAGACACTATGCGAGTGTCCCAAAGGACAGGCTCTCCTCATGAGTAATAAACTCTGTTCTTGTTTTCCTACTTCCAGTGCCCGTCTCTTTATTTGGTAACTATTCAAGATGGAAACGAAGAGTCGCCCTGCGCCAGCAGCCTGGGCATCCGGGGCGTTATGGGCTGACTTTTCGACAGGGGGCCCAAGGTGAGGTGACTGACACATTCCCCGTCGAACGTGGGGTTCGGCAGGGGTGTGTTTTGGCACCGACACTGTTTTCTATTTACATCAATGGCATTGTAGACCATCTAGGTCGTTCTCCCACCGATGCACCTGTTTTAGCAGGGGCACGCGTGCCTGTTCTCATGTTTGCGGACGACACGCTCATAGTTTCTCGCACACCGAGTGGGCTCCAGAAGGCAGTTAACTCTTTTGGTGAGTTCTGCCAAACACGTGGACTTGAGATAAATACATCCAAAACCAAGTTCATGTGTCTGAACCAGCGGAATACTTTCAAGGGCTCAATTAATTTTAACGGTATTCCCTTAGAACAGGTTGAGGCTTTCACGTATCTAGGTATAACCCTTCAGTGTAACATGAGCAGGAAAAACCACATTGACATGGCTGTCTTAAAATTCCACCAGTTGGCGGGTGTAGTGGCCCATAAACATAAAGCCTCATTGACTAAGCCTATCACCCCTGCCCTAGAAATTTATAATATGAAGGTGATCAGTGCCTCTTTATACGGTTCGGAACTTTGGGGTTTCTCCAACTTGAAACAACTAACATTGGCGGAAAATAGGTTTTTTCGCCGTCTGATTGGGGTTCCCCAAAGTACTCTAACCGTAGCACTGGCATATGACCTTGGCAGGAAAAACATTGAGGACTTGGCACGGCTGCGACCCCTATTATACTGGAGACGCATCATGACTACTCCTGAACTTGGGCACTATGCCACTGCCCTAAAGGACATCATTAGGGCAGATTGCTTTCATTCGATCTCGTGGCTAAAGGAAATAAGAGGGTTGCTCACTAAGCTGGAATTAGACCATCTGTGGAATTCTCCCAATGTTGAAAGCTTTCCACCAAAGGCTATACTGAAAAACATGTATTGGGAAATGGTATGGTCGTCCGCTTATAGCAATGGTTCTAACATAAATCTAACTGGACGTTTTTTGGATATTAAACCCGTACCATTTTGTGAGCCATATTGGGACATTATTGAAAGGCCATCTGACAGAAAATTGTATTTCCAATTCAGAATCGGGACGCTTCCTACAAAGGCGTTTACCCGCAAATGGTCAGTAATTCAGGACGATAAATGTCCCCTTTGTAAAGATTTGATAGAGAACATTGCTCATATACTGTTTGTTTGCCCCCTTTATGTTAGCCCACGACGAAAATGGATAAAACCAGTGTGCTTAAATCTAGGTATGCGCAGGTGTATAGAGGCGCTAAGATTGCTGGAATCGGACTGTACACCTTGCTTGGCGACTGCTGTTGCAAAATTTTTAGGTTGGTCATGGACCATACGCACCCGCACTTTACAACAGCTAGATACCGCTCGATGAATTAACTGACACCGTTCACCATAGATTAGTTTTAATTATACAGGTTTTATTGAACCATTTTAATTAGTATGTATAATTTGTCTCTAAAATTGTAATATGACAGCACCATGTTTAATGAGTTTTTTTAAATAATGATTTTAACATTGTTGTAGTATTTATTGTGTAGTGTAGGATGTAAAAATTGCTTTTATGACTTGCTGTCGAATAAAGCTTTGAAATTTTGAATTTGAAAACTCTTTAAATAAATAAATACGCAGCTTTTTCTTGCAGGTGACTCAGCACTTGCAAGGAATGTACTTAAGATGCAGGCGTCTTTCAATGTACGCTCACCTACAAAATGTTCAAACGGGGATATTAAAGCTTTGTAAAAGTCCCCGTTCTCACATGGAAGTCCGACTCTGTGAAGGTATGACGTGCATACTTTTATAAAATACCAAGTCCACCTGTGCAGCCTCACAGAGTCCTCCGGGTAGTAGCGGGCACACTAAAAAGGGGAGCATCAGATGGCGATGGGGGCATTCTTAGGGCCTGCTGTAGACTTGTAGGCCGAGGGGCTGACACACCAGCTAGGAGCCCGCCTCCGCCCCTGACATTCAGACATACACTCCGCACCCCTCGCAGGCTCGTGGCACTAATGACCTCTCCAAACGCACGTGCGGTGGATGATGTGGCCACAGAGCTCGTTCTGGCGGCGGGACGGCCTGCGGGCACTGGCCTTCCAATGCCGCTCCGATGGACCGGCCTCCCTGCTCGGCCCAGGCTCGGACAGGCCTATACCTGGCGGGCCGGTGTGGCGGCCAATGCGTGAGCCAGGGGGTTGGCTGTTTAACGGCCTGTGTTCTGGCTGGCAGGCCAGATTTTAAAGTATATTTAACTGATATTAAAACATGGCTTGCCTTCAGTAATCTCATTTCCTTGCAGTCTTTCATACCTTGGAAATACTCCTACAGCCTGTATTCGGAAGTTCAAAGCTGCCCTGATTTCCAAACAGGGCGCACCTTTTTTAGCTTCGATGTTGGCGCCCAGCCCTATCTTTGCCCCAGTCCGGCCCTGACCAGAGCCATCTGGTGGACCCGCCGATCTACTAAAAGCACTGTGAGTTGGAGTTCGCACAGAACATGTGGTCAGACAACTGTTAGCGATCAAGGAATATTGGTTTGATTTGAGAAGCAGAGGAACACAAACAAGGAAATATCGATCCGTTCGGACCCGAAGGAGGCTTCGCGCCGCTTCTCGGAGGTTTAAAGCCTCCGCCTCAAACATGCTGCAATAAACCAGCCGCTTTGAAACGGTGTCGGCTACATTTACTTGACAATTGTAGACACCAAAAAGCACTGCACGCCGCACCTTGACGTGCGGGGGGGTGAAGCCGCTCGCCAGGGCTGGGCAGCTGCCAGGCGCCTCGGTTCGCTTTGCCCTGGGTGTGCCATGCGCCCAGTGCAGGATTCCATTCGCTGTTAGGCGCCTTTAAATGCTCGTGTTTTCCCAAAGAGGGCCGTATCTGTGATTTTCAGGCAAATGTGCTGGTGCCACAATGTTGTGATGGACGGGAGCTCCGCTGACAGGGCAGCAGCGCTGGGGAGGTGCCTGTCCTGGGGGCACACGTGTCTCCAGCCGCATCCTCCCTTGGCGCCGGTGCGACTGCACCTGCCGCACCCTCGATAGCTCTGCCCAGTGCGCCTGTGCTCAGAGAAGCCGCAGCAACCTGCAGGTTCCTAATGAGTGACGAGGCAGGGTTGCTGGAGAGAAGTCACACTTCCCTGGTGTGAAGACCTCTCCCTGGGAAGTTTAGCTCACTACTGTTCTCGCAAACCTAATGGTAGAACCTGTAACCAAAGCGCCACAGACGAAGGATGCAACACGCTAAATAGAGTAACTTCTAATCACCGACTGTTTGCACCAGCAGCAGCGGCAGCTGCTGGGGATCCGAGCTGCTGAGAGGCGAGCAGAGCCCTGTGCTGGGGTGTGGGGGGTGACAGTATTCACGGGGCATGCGCTGTGTCAGGCCGAGGGGGAGGGGCAGCCAGGAGGCAGTGTGGGCTCGGGCCCAGGGCCCCAGCCTTTCTGGGGGGCTCTGATATGGGCATCTCTGTCCTGTAGAGACTTTCCCTGAGGGCCTTTAATAATGTTCAAATTGTCTTCTAAATACCGTTTTCATTTAATGTATTTTGAATCTAGGTGACTTGTGAGAGTTTATTACAGACATTTTACAGAGAAAGCGTGTTTATGTTTCATGCAACATCCATACAAAAAAAATCTTTCACATCCAAACATGACCTCGCATATGAAAAATGGGAGAGTGTCATAGAGATTGTTTGCAGTAATGTTAGTGAGCCGCTGCTGTGTTACAATAGTCAAAACACGCGTCATTATGCCTGAATATTAGATGTAAACACATTTACAATGTGTGCCAGGGTGTCTGTTCCCAGGGCACTGTCAGTGGCCTGGCAAAAGAGGGAGTGAAATAACTGAAGCTGGATCAAATCCAAAGCTGATCGAACAGGGGCCCCAAAACACGTTAGGTCTGGGCCCCAAACCCTTTAAGATGTCCCTGCGAGGAGGCTGAAATGCTGTACATAGGAATGTGGTGGGTGAAATGCTGCACGTGGGACGGGTGCACTTTAAGTAGGGGGAGCTGATTCTTTCCATCCCCGATACCTTGTAACACATTTCCGTGACACTAATTGTTTTGACTCGCTTTGGAGTGGCGGCCGGGTTGCTGTGACGATACAAAAACACTTGTGCAAAGTAATTCGACTGCTCTAACTTGTAACCAGGGAATATTGTGAAGAGCGAAAGACGCGATGCTGCAGTCGGCTTCTCTTTCACTTTCCTAGCCGAACCCACCCCCAACACGACCCTCCCGGGGAAGCCTAAAATAGTTTCTTGTTCTCCACGATATAGAAACATTCGCTTTACGTCCACCCATAACCCTTTCATTTTACACGGCGCTCGCCTCCCGGGTTCCACGCGGATATTAGTGAATTGAGGGCGCCCACAGTGGCCCATTTACTGTGCAAGGATTGCCAAGGTAAATGCCAAGGGGCTGGGGAGGCCCACTTGCCCCGGAAGCGCTTTGCTGCCTGCGGGGCTGGTGCAGAGGGGGGGGGGGGGGCTTGTCTCGAACAAAGCACCCCTGCTGCCCGTGCAGGGCTGGAGAGTGGGCCCAGTCCGGAGACATTAGGTGGGCCTCGGGCCTGGCACCCTGGGGTAGACCACGCATGCGCCTGTCTTTAAGGTCCGGGCAAGAATGACGTCACACTCGGATGCCTTATTCTGGGGCAGGGTCTCTGCTTATTGCAAAACGCACCGTCCTGGAAGCTACCATCCCCCCAAAGGCGGTGGTCTCCGTCCAGACCCCGGCAGCCGAGGGCGTGCTGTTTCCCATAGGTATCCCACCCTTCCTTCCATCACAAAGGCAATATATTATAGTCTGTGATAGTAATTGTTTCGTACGATGTACACAGACCTTTGGCCCTAGGGGCCCTACGGCTGGCCGACCCCCCGAGCCCGTGTCACCCCCGAGTCCGTGCGCCTCGTATCCTTCCGCCGGGCCCTCTCCAGCTGACTGAAACGGAGGCAATCAAATGTACAGTGTTAACAAACACGAGGCACGTCTGGCCCTGTGTGTACTAAACTGCAGGCGCCGTCGAACCCACTATGCACACTTTGTGCAAACCTGATTGACTTCATATAATATCTGCAAATTCCACTGCCAAATGGCGCAGTTTCTCTTCTTTGTCTTTCAAACCAGCCTAGATTACAAATTTTAATGATCTGAAAATGTTTGGTATACAAAATCATGCTTATTTCAGCATTAGCAAAAACACAAGAGATTTTTCAACACAAACACCCAGCTGTTTAAAGGCAGTTCAATGACAGCTTGCACTTATGAGCATGCAATCAGCTAATTTCGTTTTTTTCCCTTCTGTGTTAATCAACACTTTCCTTCTTGGATATCAGAGCACAAACAGCGTAGTTACTCGGCATCAGTAAATGTTTACGTAACCTGTCCTTCCCCAGACTGCGGTTACACTACAGCGTGTCACCCTGCGGAGGGCAGGCACCGCGGCGGATCGCGGTTCCACCCCCGGCAGGGGTGGCGTAGGGGCAGGCTCTCCAACAGCCGCAGAGTGACTTAGGGGGAGTGATGTCAGTGCGTACCTATATAAACTGTGTTTGTGTGCATAAGTACGTGGGCGTCCATACTTTTGTATATGTGTGCACACGTGTGCGTGCGTTTTAGGTTACATACGTGTGACCGGGTCTGTGTTCATATGTATGTGTGCAAAAAAGTGTTTTTTGATCGTGAACTTCTGTACGCACACACTGAAGTACGAACATGTGTTAAAAACGTGTGAATAAATATGTATGCAACAAACACACACACAAATACAATTGTATTAGTGTCACAAACAGGTATAGCCTTTGTTTACGACTGGGAGCGGTAAGAATAAACACACGCATCCGCGGGCAGAGGAATAATACATGTGTGTGTCTGCTGGGCAAGGGGCGATGCCCACCTCTCACGGGCCAGAGATATCAGTGTGATATCACACAGTGCACCGGTGGGCACGCTGCCGTGCCCGTGGGTCGCCTCCTTTCCTTCTATTTAAAGAGTCTTCTGAATTCAGGAATCGTCGACTGACTGAGGCAGGACATTCTTTCCTCGCAGTTGTTAGGTGGGACCTTGTTTCTTCTCCTGAAGACGCGCATCACTTCTCGGGTGGGTGGGCACAACACATCTGCATTTTTGTTGGTGTCATCGAAGAAGGTACCAGGTTCTTATTTGATGTACCTGGCAGCCATGTGAGGGAGAGCGGGAGGGGCAGCGGGGCGAATCCGGCACAGGGCAAGCTCGAATCGTGCCAATGACTCAAGAACAATTATGCTCGTCTTTTGGTTTAGTAACTTGCACATGAAGTGTGCCGCGTTCTTTAAATATATATATACTAACATGAAGCGTGTGACGGACAGGTGATCCAGAACTCACGTGCCTGGTCAAACCGTTTCCTCACATGTCCCTATTAGGCGCACATCGATGTTGATTCGGTGTAAAGGCACCAAACTGGAGCCCTTAATCCCCACTTTGATGTTCGGGGCAAACCGAACAGGCAGTCGATAATCTCGATTGTTTAAGCGGCCTTAACATTTGCACATTAACTGGTAAGCTCGTTTATTTACTCTTGGAAGTGCCCGACCGGCGTCCACCGCTGGCCGTCTGTTTTAAATAAAACCAAAGGAATTGTTAGCAATACATACCATAGCAATTACTCTTTACAATGAATCTCTCCCATGATCAGTGTCCTGGAAACCTGCGTATGTTTTATGTGGGCCTATCAACATACACAACATCGCACAATAAGCACATTATTTCCCCAGCAAGTTCCAAAAGGATTCTTTGATTACACCCTATGGGAATACATTCTATTTCACATTTCAGCCATCCGTAAACAATGCTTGTGGGCCAGAAGTACTTCGTTGCAGGTTCACGAGTAACGGCCTGCAAAAGAGAAACATTGCAAAATATTACAAGAGGAACATTCTAATGAGAGGTGTGTGTTTATTTACGTGTTTGCCAAAATATCTTGCAGAATTGGCTTCTGCGACAGCTGTTAAACTGTTTGTTTACAAGGAGTCAAACTTAAATGAACGAGTATCAGACATCAGTTATATACATAATTCAAAAATAATATATACATGTTCGTGCATGTGTTTTACATGACACAAAGCTGCTCTGGTGTTGTGACACTGCGCACAAGGCGCTGGTGGCCTCGCCCGGGCAGAGGTGGCCGTGGGAGCAGCATTCCTGCGTGTTTATTTATTGAAATGGGGCAGGCAGGCCTCAGCATCCCTGAAGCCACCGGCTCGTCCACGAGGACTTGAGTCACAGCAAACCCCCGCATGTGCCACCGAGGGGAACCCCCTGCCCCGGCGGCCACAGACCCCCAAACAATGGGCGGCCCTGCAGCAGGAAGCCGTGCGGGCTTAGGGTGGGCGCCCGCGGGCACCGCTGGCCGGGCCTCTGCAGGGTCTCAGCCCGCGCATGCCTTCCGGGTCAAAGAATGAAACACAAGCAGTGCAGCGGGGGCCAAGGTGCCTTCGCGGCCTGACAACAATGTCCACGGAAACAATGGATTTACAGCATTAACTGCGGCCGCGGGCGGGAGGGAGGGCAGCCATGCGTGCACACCTCGTCCATCGCCCAGAAAGGGGCCTCTGTGTGCAGATCTCCTCCCAGGGCTCCCTCCAGATGCTTTCCTTTCCAAACGCTGAAGATCCAGTTGTGCTCAGACCCCGGACTCCGCACCGACCTCCTTCCCTGGATCTGGAGGAGGCAATTAAGACGTCAAAGCTTCAAAGGGAAGGGAGCCTCATAACATGGGAATCTTATGACCCACAGAAAACGAAAACGGCGTAAACAAAGCATACACGGTTAAGACCCAAATACATGTGTGCAACAAAAGAAAGTATCTCAAAACAAGAATTACAAAAAAGTAGGATAAATACAGCTTGACGAAATAGTACCTCTGGAAGGCGAGCATCATCTTTCCTCCTCTCTCGGATTCATCTTTTCCAGTCCCTCCCCTAAATACAAGCTGCCAAGCAAGTTTAATCCAGGGGTGGAAATATTGATGATAAAAGTAAGGTGATCCCGTGCCCTCTGGGAGCGGGGTGAGAAGTTTGGCTGGAGAGAGAGCGGATTTGGGGCTGAAAGGGGAGCGGGAGGGCAGCAGGGCAGCGAGCCCCGTCGCCGGCGCGGATCCCTCCGCCGAGCCAGCGCACAGGCCCCGGAAGCAGGGATCCCTCCGCCGCAGGAGGGGGCGGAGCCACGGAGGCGCAGGGCGAGGCTGCTCGCCGATTGGCCGGCAGCGGGCTGGCGGCGGCGCCTCGGCGTGCGCGCGGATTGGCTGGCGGGCCCCAGAGGTGCGCGCCGGCTCTGCGCTCCTCTTTACAGCGCGCGAGTGGCAGCTCGGAATTAATGGGAGCTGCGCTGGCCTCGGACAGGGCGCTTGTTGTGACTGTGTTGTCAGGGGGTCTGCCGCGCGGACCATGAAGTAGTGGCCCGGCTCCTGGGGCAGTTGTTGTGATGCCCGAGCCCCGAGCTCCATGCTGAGCCCCGCTCCGGCCGGTGCCCGCGCCCGCGGCAGCAAGTTTCCCTGAAGTGCCCTCGCCCCCGCCCCCCTCGGCTATGTTGGACATGGGGGAGAGGAAAGAAGTGAAAATGCTGCCCAAGTCCTCCTTCAGCATCAACAGCCTGGTGCCCGAGGCGGTGCTGAACGACAACCACCCCCCGGCCCCGCACCACCCGCATCACCCGCACCACCACCACCCGCACCATCAGCACCACCAGCAGCAGCAGCACCACGGGCACCCGCCGCCGCCGCCCCACCACCGGCCCGAGGACGAGCCGGCCGACAAGAGCCTGCCCGAGCCGGCCGCCCCCGAGCCGCAGCCCGCGGCCGAGCCCGACGACAAGGCGGCGGAGGACAAGAAGGGCAGCGGCGGTGGCGAGGCCGGGGCCAAGGAGGGCGACGGCCCCAAGGACGCGGCCGACAAGAAGAACGGCAAGTACGAGAAGCCGCCCTTCAGCTACAACGCGCTGATCATGATGGCCATCCGGCAGAGCGCCGAGAAGCGGCTGACGCTCAACGGCATCTACGAGTTCATCATGAAGAACTTCCCCTACTACCGCGAGAACAAGCAGGGCTGGCAGAACTCCATCCGCCACAACCTCAGCCTCAACAAGTGCTTCGTCAAGGTGCCGCGGCACTACGACGACCCGGGCAAGGGCAACTACTGGATGCTGGACCCGTCGAGCGACGACGTCTTCATCGGCGGCACCACGGGCAAGCTGCGGCGCCGCTCCACCACCTCCCGCGCCAAGCTGGCCTTCAAGCGCGGGGCGCGGCTGGCCTCGGGCGGCCTGACCTTCATGGACCGGGCGGGCTCCCTCTACTGGCCCATGTCGCCCTTCCTGTCGCTGCACCACCCGCGGGCCGGCGGCGGCGGCCTGGGCTACGGCGGCGGCGCCTCCGCCTACCCCGGGCACCCGCTGCCCTACGGCTCGCACTCCTTCTCGGCCGCCGCCAACGGGCTGAGCGTGGACCGGCTGGTGAACGGCGAGCTGCCCTACGCCACGCACCACCTGACGGCCGCCGCGCTGGCCGCCTCCGTGCCCTGCGGCCTCTCCGTGCCCTGCTCGGGCACCTACTCGCTCAACCCCTGCTCCGTCAACCTGCTGACGGCCGGCCAGACCAGCTACTTCTTCCCGCACGTGCCGCACCCGTCCATGACTGCGCAGGGCGGGGGCGCGTCCATGCCGGCCCGGGCCGCCTCGGCCTCCAGCTCCCCGCAGGCGCCCTCCTCGCTGGCCGGCTGCGAGGGGCTGCGGACGGGCCTGCCCAGCTTCACCTCCGGCCTCTCCGGGGGCCTCTCGGACTACTTCACGCACCAGCCGCAGGGCTCGGCGGCCAACCCGCTCATCCACTGACCTCGGCCCTGCCTTGTCCGCCCGGAGCCGGAGCTGCCAGCCAGGTATTTTTTACTCCCTCCCCCGCCAGCCCTGCCAGCCTTAGGCATGTGCCAGCCGCAGCAGCGAGGGCCGCTGTAGGACCGCTCCAGCCGTGCTCCATGTGACAAGTAGTGACTGCGAAACAGACACACCTCAGCCCACACTAACAGCAGCCACCCTGCAGTATTATAAGTTATCACGGCCCTCCTGGCCGGCGCTTCTCCTTCCCGGAACAAAAAAACAATAGTACATTCATTTAAAAAAAACAAAAGACCTTTTTAATACAAAGTTTAAAATGTTAATTTGTATTTAAGCAGACTTAATAATAAAACATGCCCAAGACATAATTTCTGGCCACTTGTTATTTTGTCCTTTTCTCGGAAGGAACCGTTTTTTATGTTGTTGTTGTTTACCTTCAGACCAAAGATTGGGTTTTTATGAAAATGAATTCAACACACAGTCATTAAATTCAACAACTGAAAACGCATTGTGTGGTTTGCAGCACTGTTCGGTCAAGTGAACCAGAAGGGGACAAAATCAATGATTGCCTTCAGTTTTGTGTTGTGTATATTTTGATGTGCGTGCTCACTAACAGGTCACTTTTTTAATGTAGTAAAATGTTACTGCCTATTGTACTTCTAGGTTGAACCTTGGAAAAATATGTAACGTGTTGGCAAATGCCGCAAAAATTCGAGTGATTGTTATGTCGTCTTAAATTTCTTGATTGTGATACTGTGGTCATATGCCCGTGTTTGTCACTTACAAAAATGTTTACTATGAACACACAGAAATAAAAGAATAGGCTAAATTCATACACAGCTGATAGTTTATTGTCTTTTTTAACAAACAGGGTGCCTAGGCACGCACGCACACACTTTTTAACTTGTGCTGCTTGACAGTAAGGCCTTTCCTGTGTTTCGCTCGTTGATGCTCAGATATACAGAAGGTTAATATTTCCATCTAAATATGTTTAGCAGCTAGGTATTAACCCAGCACACAATACGTTTTCAGTAAATCTATATGTACTTTTTCACTGTGTATTTATGCTTAAATGGCAACGGTAATTAATGCATCGCTACAAAAAGATGCGCACTTAGGTTAATAATATTGGCAGTGATGCCACTTCGACAGAATGTTTAAGAGCGCCACAAATGTTGTGTTACAAGTGTCCGAAAGGACCTGGGTGCCCAAGAACTCTTTGAACAGATTTGTAAATCCAGTTCCCAAGTAGGCGCTGTAAAAGGGCAGACCTCCAGCGCTGTACATTCACACGAACCCGTCTTTAAAATGACTGCGCTAGTGCACTTATATAGCAAGGTTTCATTGATATGGCATAGCAAGGGCATAGCGAGGTTTCATTGATATGGCATAGCAAGGTTTCATTGATATGGCATAGCAAGGTTTCATTGATATGGCATAGCAAGGTTTCATTGATATGGCAGCATTCTTTATAAACTGGACGTCGCCAGAGGCTGCCCCAGAGAAACATCACAAGTGTTTAATGAGATACTATCGGAAAAGTCCTGCACATTCGCGCGTATTCTAGGCGCACAGGGGTGGTAAAGTGCAGAATCGGGCCGTTCTCGCCGTGCCGATGTGGCAGGAATTCATATAAGAAAAGATTATCAGTTTGTGTAGTTTGTTTCCTCGAGGCGACTTCAGATAGTGCCACCTTGAGTGGAGAGAGGCCCGGAGGTCTGTTATTTGAAGGTGGCAAGAGAAGGGTTCCCGTGAAAGGGGTTCACTGGGCGTTCGCTGGAGGTTACTTTCAGATCTCGCATAGGGCAGGGCAGGGGTGTGACAGCCACTGGCACGGAGAGGGCATTAACTAGAGATTCACAGCCCGAAGCCTGGCTCCTGAACGTCCCCCTCTGCGCCCGGGTGCGATGCTTGCCATGTGAGCGGGCAGGCGCCGAGAGCTCGAGGGAAGTGATGTGATGCGGGCGCTGCCTTTCCTCTGCCCTCACACCCCACGACGCTCTGCAGGGTGGACGGGACTTCACGGCCGATCTTTCATTCTTTGTTTACAAATGTGATTTAATCGCCCATGGATACGAATAAGGCCCGTTGTAAGTGTGTGCTCGCGCGCTCACTTCACATTAAATAGCAGCGACACTAGTTAATGTGATACATTTGAGTACTATGCTTTGTGATCAGAAATATTGTAGCATAATGAAGGTTTTTGCAGCGCCGGAGAGAGCGCGAAGGCTGCCGGGTGGCAGGATGCAGCCCTGGGAGGCTCGTGTCTTCATGGCCCGTGAGCCAAGGCAGTGGACGTGTGCCCCACTGCTCGTGTAATGTTCTGGTTGTTGTATTATTAGAATTTATCAGAGCGCTGGAACGGCCATAGGCGTCTTGGCGCTAGCTTTGGCATTATCCAGAAGAACCGAGCAGGGGGAATGAAGCTATTTGGCATTGAACAGCCAGGCTTTCAAAGCGATAATGTGTCTTCACAAACTATGAGTCGGTTGGTATCGAAGCATCTTAGATACAAACTCACAGCCCTTTGTCTAAGAAGCAGCGAACTGAAACTTAAACTGTGTCTTCTGCGAGTTGCTGCTGCAGAGAGAGTTCCAAACAAGAAGGCTGAGATGGGAACTACTCCCACAGGGCGGTGTGTGCTCCGCGCTAACCGGAGGCCGTTGTACTGTTACACTGACGTGTTGTATGCACATCGACAGTATTTAATGATGTATTGCAATGTATGGGTGCTGCCTCCGCTAATTGGCATTTTCTAACAATGCTATATGTATATATATATATATATATATATATATATATATATATATATATATATATATATATATCTTTTTTTTTTTTCGAGAGAGGGATAGGGAAATATACCATTCGGTGAAGCACGTGCATTTAAATTGTGTAAAGGTGCAAAGCATGTCTAGGTTTAACGTTAAATATTTGCTGTTGTTTTATTAATGCTTAAATCTATGATTGTATTTTTAGGGGAGAATGTGCCCTTACAAAAATGTGGCATTGCGTTTGCAAGCAGAGTACGTGCATGTGGGGTTAGGGGTGTTGGGGCTGGCAGGACGAGTCTCGAGAGGTTTGGCCCACCAGGCGCAGTTCTTCTGTTTTCTCCCCTCATCTCCCCAGCATCCTGCAGACAAACGCGACCTCGCCCTGCAAACCTGGCCCGAAGTCCGACCCAGGCCTCCAGGTCCTGCCAGGGTAGGTACCGCACTAACTCTCGTGTACGCGGGGCTGTGATGGGAATGCACAACCGACTGTGTGTGTGTGTGTAACTGTGTGTCTGTGAAGTGTTGTTCTCGAGGCCGGAAAGGGGCAACATTTGTCTATTCTAGTCCGGGTAATCCTTGTCGTAGCGCTGGCTTCAGGGACTGCCCACTTTAGCATGTTTTAAAAGAAGGGCCCGTTTGTTTGGGAGTATTTCTATAAACCTTAAAGCACGCTCGATGTTTTGTGATTTGTGCTGTTGCTGTAAGTATTGTAAAGATTGCCCGACGTGGTTCACGTTTAAAACGGTATTTTTATTTCCCCCCATGCAAGCTTTCCAAGAGGGACCATCCTGAAGGCATTGAAGAGGAGAACACGAGGACCGTCCGTGAAAGTAGTGGTAAGCGTGACTTACGAATGTATACAAAAGGTGGGAAAAGATGTGTACTTTTGAACATTTTTAAGGGGAGATTCAATGTTGTGTTGTGTGTACTTGTGACGCGCTCTGTCTCCCGTGTGATAAGGAGAGTGCTGCGTGTTCCCTGAAGGCAGGCTAGACAGACGAGAGGCCTCGAAAGCTTTCACCATGTTTAGAAAGGCCTTCTGGGGGTTTCCTACACTGGCTGTTTTTGGACCGTGCTACGGGCCACGGCTGTGGAACCTGAACACTGGTGGCACACACCGTAGGACTGGGTTTTCATCGCATTAATGACACTAAAACATCTGCAGTGTTGGGCGTTTGTAACAACGAGCCTTGCTCGATACTCCTGGCACGAATGCTGCATAAATGTGAAAACAGAGGATAGGGGCGGTCTTGCCATTTGCAACGTGTGTACTTGTGTGTGTAGTATGTTTTCTGAATACGCAAAGCCAGCAGCCACGGTTTACCGACACGCAACAAACTCAGGGCTGCAGGTTGGCCTTTCTTAGGTAGGCACCCACGTCCAGAACGACAACACTGCACGCAAGCACACAAACATGCATGCACAAACACACACACGTATTTGGCCTTAGTAAATAAAATTGGATCGCACGTTTTGACAAATTCTGTAATTCGTAATGGAACTCAAACCAGTATTTCAAATAAAACAGTTCGCGAGAAAAAAAACTACGAGTACAGGAGTTAGAAAATAGGCAGAGAAAGCGCCGAATACAAATACTAAACAGCACGTTTCTCTGACAAAAGGTGCTGGAAACCAATCTGGGTTAGAGCTGTAAACCTTGGTGCGCACAGCAATTGTCAAAATAACGTGATGCAAACAGTTTTAATTACAAACGTACAGTGTGTGTGTGTGGGAGTGGGGATCACATAAAGGATTTACGTTGGCGGATTGTTCAAACTGTTTACTAGATTTCTTCCTACAAATGATGTCTGTACACTATGTACTGGTCTTTTTTCAATTTTTTTATGAACGATATACAGCGTCCTTTTGATAAATATAGATGTGCTAGTAATGACAATTCTATAAATGTACTTTTAAATTGTGATTGCGCGCTAGAAGTTTAATCGCTGCTCGACAATTTCCGCATCTCATGTCATCTATAATTTATGTGTTACTCTCTTTGTGTACTTAAGTTTCTAAGTAAATATATTATTCTTTAACATACACCATCGAGTGATTAACGCCGTGTAAATGGAGATGATAAGTGTTCTCTTTCTTTCTCAGCTCACTCCCAAATCTACGGGTTATATGGTATTTATTGCAAAACATTTCGCTCGGCTTTTCCTGACACCCGATCTTTCAGCAGCAACACGAGGGCGCTCTTGTCACGCAGGAGAATCCGAGATGCTTGTTCAGAATACATCATCGATTTTCAGGTGGCAAGAAAATTGACTCCATATTGTGAAGCGATTTTGAAGTCGATCCTTTGTGTTTACACACCGTGGTAGAACCCCGCACCGAGGTGACAGCTGATAAGGCAGCTTCCGGTGGGGCAGGCGCCTCTTCCTGTGAAGACAGCGGCCGAGGTGGGCTGTGGAGAGGAAAGAGGCCAAAACAAGGGGCTCGAGGGACACCGGGCAGGACATGCGGAGGTGCCCGGTCCAGGGCCACGATGCAAGGGCATCCATCGGAGGTAGCTCTGTTGTAGCGCCTCTTCTGCCTAGGCGCCTGCGGAGCAGCGCAGGACGGGCGCACACGCCTTGTGACCAGGAGCCGGCTTCTAACCGCAACACATTTATTCAAAGATCAAAACCCCTTTCCAAATCAGATATTTCTAAACTCCGTCGTCTATATAGCCTTGGAAGCGCTAATTAATATTTCACCATCGCATTTCGAAATTGTAGTATTTGAGAACGTAGGCCTGCAAATGTAAAAAGACTGTTCTGTAATGTCTATGTGAAATGGACATATACTTTACGAGTCAATTAATGTTCGGCGATAAAAGCGCTTCACGTGCCTCGGCACCCGCGGACAGATTGTCCTGTCCATCTGTCGTTGTTTCAGAAAATCACAGAGGAATCAAATCAAGCTGTTGTCTGTTCACACAGACCCGCACCTGTGTGTCTGGTTATCTATCTGTCTGTCTCTATCTATCTATCTATCTATCTATCTATCTATCTATCTATCTATCTATCTATCTATCTATCTACAGTCACTTATTTTGAATCACACAGCTTCCCCGTACTTCCACAGAACCACGTTAGGAAACCTTATACAACAAAAACACAGCACTTCTATTTGCCTCAATGTTTTAAAATGCATTTGCACTGTCAACTTTGTATCGGACCCAGGGAATAAGTTCAGCCTCTCACGAATCTTCCAAAAGTTTACCTTCTAAGAGAAAATAGCTAGGAAGGTGGCATGTCCGAGAACCAACTCTCATTCCAGGAGAAAGCGGGTATTTCTGAACCTCCTTTCAAAATGCTATATTATTCCTTCTGAGGAGATTAATTTCACCCCCCCACACCTCTCTCTCATATACATATAAATATGTATATAGTATATATATATATATATATATATATATATATATATGTATTATATATATATGTATATAGACACACGCTGAAATGATATATGCTGCCTCTATCATGAAGCGTGTCCTCCGGGATACTCGGTACATACACGTTATTTTTCACAGACTCGAGGCGTTCACGCCGTCCATCGAGAGAGAAGCCCCCTCGGTTGTTGCGACCAGGGCTGCCCCAAAGAAGGGCGTGTAACCCGAGCCTAAAATGAGCACATGGAAGAGTGTTTCAATGAGATTATCGCTAAATACGTCATTAGGATGATTAATCGATTATTGAAAAAAGGCCCAGTTGTGATTAGAAAAGATAAAAAGGAGGGATTTTTTTAACAGTAAGTCGAGTTGATAATAAAGTCTTCGGCTCGCTGCTTGGCCGAGGCCAGCATTATATGTAATGTGTAGGGTGGGAAGGCATGTGGTGAACCCTCACTGTGCACATTCATATGCATATCCACTGGCTAAATACGACATACATGTGCGCCAGGAAAGACACGCAGGCGCGCACCAGTTTCGTTCACATGTGACCCCTCCCTACGGACCGGGACACCCTAAAACAGGCTCTCTGGATAGGCAATGGCGATGAAACGGTGAAATGAACGGGGTATTTTCCCTGCTTGGTGGGCTGTGAAACAAAAGGCAAACGCCCCAGTGGCACTGATTTCACGAAAGACTTCCGTGCTCCGCCGGGAGGACTCCGCGGAGATCGAGGAAAGAAGGCAGCATCACATGGGGCAGTGTGGACCCTATAGCGAGCCATATAGATGGGGAGGTATATACTTCACGGAAAGAGGCCGCGGGGTTACAGGCACTGATTCCTGGAATGATTTCCGTGCTCCGCAGGGAGGGTGGGAAGCCACCGTGGTGATTGAGGATTGAAGGCAGCATCACAGGGGGCAGTGTGGACCCTATAGCGAGCCATATAGATAGAGTGACATACACTTCACGGAAAGAGGCCGCGGGGTTACAGGCACTGATTCCTGGAATGATTTCCGTGCTCCGCAGGGAGGGTGGGAAGCCACCGTGGAGATCGAGGAAAGAAGGCAGCATCATAGGGGGCAGTGTGGACCCTATAGAGAGCCACATAGATAGAGTGACATACACTTCACGGAAAGAGGCCGCGGGGGATTCTTGGAATGATTTCCGTGCTCCGCAGGGAGGGTGGGAAGCCTCCGTGGTGATAGAGGATTGAACGCAGCATAACAGGGGGCAGTGCGGACCTTATAGCGAGCCATATAGATGGGGGGGGGGGGGGGGTATATACTTCAAATAAAGAGTCCCCGAGTTTACAGGCACTGATTCCTGGAATGACTTCCGTGCTCCGCCGGGAGGACGCCGTGGAGATCGAGGAAAGAAGGCAGCATCATAGGGGGCAGTGTGGACCCTATAGAGAGCCATATAGATAGAGTGACATATACTTCACGGAAAGAGGCCGCGGGGTTACAGGCACTGATTCTTGGAATGACTTCCGTGCTCCACCGGGAGGGTGGGAAGCCACCGTGGTGATTGAGGATTGAACGCAGCATCACAGGAGGCAGTGTGGACCCTATAGCGAGCCATATAGATAGAGTGACAGGCCGCGGGGGATTCTTGGAATGATTTCCGTGCTCCGCCTGGAGGGTGGGAAGCCTCAGTGGTGATTGAGGATTGAATGCAGCATCACAGGGGGCAGTGCGGACCCTATAGCGAGCCTTATAGATTGGGGCACATGGGTTCAACCGTTCTCCAGTAATCCTCCCCCACAAAGTGCCCACCAAAGGGCTCCATGGATGACCTGGGCACACCACAGCCGCACCTAGCGCCCCAGAGCAGGTCAGCGATCCTTCGTGCCGCACGGGGACATTTAAGGCGAAGTTTCCACGGTCGAGCGTGAGTGGCCGGTGCTTTCAGCTACACCAGGCAGCTTAGATTCATCACATCGCTCGTAGACCTTCCGTTCTTCGTATTGTCATGTTGGCGAGCACCGTGCTTTTCTGTTAAAGCGAGCAGTGAGGTGCACTGGGTTTCCCTGTGCTCTGGGACAGGATATTCACTGTGTACATTCAAGGATTCCACGGTCTCTCGGGCGCTGCCCGCTTTCAGGTGCTCTTGCTGCTCGGCCTCGTCGCCGTGGACCGCACTTGCAAAACGATGACTCGTTTAGATAAACACATCTTAGAAGCACCGTAGTAATACCGTGCTTCCCCGGCGGCGAGCTAGCACGGGAGCAAGTGACGACCAGGGCACGTACATAAAGAAAGCTAGACATTTGCAAGGGGTCGTCACGGCACGCTAGCAGGGAGTCACCAGCGCACACATGGCGTCTGCGCCCAGACTCGGCCCCCCATACAGAATCAGGTCCATTTCCTGCCCTGCAGAGCTCTTCGCCACACCAGACCTAACTGAAGAAACATGATAAGTAATCTCTTCAACACATCTATTTATTTAAGGTACACCTGCCCCTGTCACAAAAGCACATCTTTCATCCTCACGAGTTGTCCTTGGCACTCTTGCCGAGTGAAAAATATGGATTCTGTCTAGGTATATTTGATGCAATAAATCATAGCAAAGCGTCTCCCACCCGTGTCTCCTCCGTGCACATTAGACGCGCCGTTACCGTACTCGAGTGTCCTGACGCTTTCTCGCAGCGCCTAAAAGCATCAGCACCACATACCAAGACAGCTAAGTGCGCCGCTTTTAGCAAGACAACAGCTTATCAGACACGGGGTTTAATCACTCCCCAACTCCTTTCAGAGCTGGAGTTGTGTGGGGTTCTAAAATATGACTAGGCTACACCAAGGGGAATATATATATATGTATATGTATCCTCCGTTCTCCTTTCTCCAACCAGTTCCCTACTGTTCTCCGAACCGAAAAAAGGCACGAACTCCACTTATTAAGTGCAATCTTGATTTATTTTTTGTGCATAGCCGCCATTACGCGTTTCGAATCACCAGGGTCCTTAATATATATATATATATAAAAATAACATTCGTTTTTTGGTATTAAAAAGAGGGTGAATGTCCACTTGAACATATCTTTCATGACAGCCTAAATACAACTAGCGGAATTGTAACCAACAATAATTCAATATGGTTAGTTCTGATTACATTTCGGAACAGAGTAATCGATTACTTCTTCATCCATAAGACAAGTGTTGTCTTGTTTCTTATTGATTTGTGTATTTATTTATGCAGCTTTGGAGGTATTTTCTTACATTTTTGCTATTTTGTCTCCCAATTACCGCAGAAGCCAGGGTTAAAATAACTGATCCGGAGAGATCCATTTGATAAAACTCGATAGCAGATTAATACAAACCAATAGCTTTAACAAATTACTCATACCTGCCTTCCATTACAGCAATAAAGATGCCGTTTCAAATGTAAACCTCCCCTTGCAAATTCAGCTTTCATTAATAAAATCTAAATATTTCATGAAAATAAATGGCTCCGTGTAACCGGAGATAGTTACAATCTGATATTTTGGCTAATGGAGCATTTCTTTCTTCCTCTTCTGTCATGTCTACATTTCTGTTGTTAATATCACAACAATAGAATTGTCTCTGGGGTTTCCTAATGGAAGACATTATCAGAATAATAAATACGCGTCGAGCAATATTCAAGAAGTAAGAGAAATGATAAAAAAGACAGAACAATTACACGGAAAATGTATATTAATTGTCCGCATTTTCTTTCTGCAATCCAAAGATTGTGGTAAAACTGTAAATGTATTGGATACGTGTGTGTGTGTGTGTGGGGGGGGGGGGGGTATGGAGGCGCACGCATTCGATTTCAGGTTCATTCCAATGTCTGCTTATTAATATATCCGAGTGGATGTAACTGGCTACAGAAATGTCATTTAAGCCTACAATGGGTAACCTGCAATCTGGCCCGATATTGCCACCTGGCACATGTTAGACACACGGGGGGGGGCGGGGGGGGGGGGTTGTCTTATGTGTCTGGAGGCCAGTTCTTTTATTTGTACAATTGAAGCCGGGTTACGTATAGCTCCCAATGACCCCTCAGCCCCTGCCTAGCAGCTGACAGCAGAAGTAGATGATTTTGTGCCCATGCATAACATCAACTTCCAGAAGGGTAACATGTGAATACCATGGCTGTTCTTCACCTCAGGGCTCTGCGGACATCACCAGGCGTCCCTCTCAGTGCCTACTGGATGTCAGTCATAGCCCCCCCCCCCGAAAAACACCCCCTTATTCACTATTACCCATCTCTAATTCTACATGTTACACCAGCTGTACGGTTATTTTCCACATTTGTAACTACAGTTGTCACATCAACCATGAGGTCATCACAACTGGGGTGCGAGTTATGGTTTGCATGTCTGTGGTGTGAATTATGAATTCTAGAGCTAATCATAACTTGCACATTTCAGGGTTTTTAGTTTTAAGTCATACATGTAACTGCAGTCTAACTCTGATTCTTCATGTCTCTTTCACATATCCATCCATCCATCCACCCATCCATCCATCCATCCATCCATCCACCCATCCATCCATCCATCCCTCGGTCTATCTATCTATCTATCTATCTATCTATCTATCTATCTGTCTGTCTGTCTGTCTGTCTGTCTGTCTGTCTGTCTGTCTGTCTGTCTGTCTGTCTGTCTGTCTGTCTATCTATCTGTCTGTCTGTCTGTCTGTCTGTCTGTCTGTCTGTCTGTCTGTCTGTCTGTCTGTCTGTCTGTCTGTCTGTCTGTCTGTCTGTCTATCTATCTATCTATCTATCTATCTATCTATCTATCTATCTATCTATCTATCTACCTATCTATCCAGATGCACAGCGTGTTTATATGCTATTTATTTCCATTGATCTGTGTGGGGTGGGGCCAAAACTCAAGCTCAAGACATAGCCCCCTCCCCCCACACAAAGGTATTTAACCAAATCCAGGGTTCAAGAGCTACAATCTATGCAGCAAGGTTAAATCCTACTGAAGAGGCCTGACTGTTAGGAGAGTTGGTTCCCAGAGTAAATTAATTTTTATATGCAATCTGGGAGACTGTAAATCGTTATAATGTCAATTTTTCAGTACTGTGGTAATACATTTGATTTTGGCTTTTGTACTTCAGAAATAAATGTGCTCTAAATGATGTTTTATTGGGTTACACACATATATGTGACTATATATATATATATATATATATATATATATTACCACACGAACTCCCAACTCGCCGCTGCCAATACGACCAAGAATCAGGAAAACGGACCACACGGCAGGTAGAAATAAAGTGCTTTTTATTTTCTCAGTGCAAACATGACGCGTTTCGTCCGGTGCTCCCGGACTTGATCACAATACACATATACACACACACATATGTGTGTGGGTGTGTGTGTGTAGCCAATGAAAATACATTTGGTCGACTCTCACGGTATCTGCAAAAACTCACTTATTTATTACTACAGTGCCAAAGTGAAATTCTGTCTTAATGCCCTAGTTTCGTGGAAGTGACTTGAGAAAACGATGGACCCATACTCACAAGGTTTAGTTATTGTGATGGTATCTTTAGTTCACAGATTTAAACCCCAGTGCACACTGGTTATTGTTACATACCTTCTTAAATAAACACTATAAGGCACAAAAGTCAAAAATACCTTTATACATAACTACTTCTTGCAAAAAACAACGCTGATGCATCAATCATACATGTAGATGCACAAGCGTTGTATACCATCTATTTCCATCATGGCGCCTTCCCACACGCCACATTGGTAATAATTAGCATATTACACCATGCACATGTTTGTACATATAATATAATAATAGTCAAACACATGCACTCGCACCGCCTGCCATGTTGTCATGATAGCATTTGGTTGTTTGTGTCCTACTGACAAATGGGCATTTGGAGCACTTCAGGCAGCGCACGTGTGTGTGCTGTGTGCAATCCTAACCGACACCGGCCCATTTCAGGGGTTTTACACGTTTGCGCCACAACCATAATTCAGAGAATAAATGTATAACTGAAAACAATAAAAACATGTGGAATCAATGTATTTAATTCAATATTATTATTTTTTTTAAATGTCAAAACACATATTACATGCCTATGGATATAGCCAACGCATATACATGGAATTCATAAACGTGCATCAGTGTAGTATATAATGCTACATTTATTTCACTGACCAGTGCCTTAGTGGACTTTATTGTAAAGAACGGTAGGGGTCAAATGTATTGCTGCACATTGTAACTATACCGTGTGTGCGCCATCTAGTCGCTCCAAATAAACGTTACTGTCATACGTCCTACTCTGTGTTTAAAGTAATTACGTACAACAGTAGCGATCTTACATACGTAGGACACGAGTTGCTGCATTTCAGTTCTCACATCAGTCTTTTACTTTGCAGATTTGTTCTGCGCCACAAATACTCGGCAATAATGTGATTGGCCGCCTGCATTCACACGGATAATAACGTCATTTAAAAACACACACGATACACATACAGTTGAATATCAGAACAACGATTAAAAGTGTCTGACATAAATAATATGTTCTACATATCGATGACATAAATATTGTCCCGTGGGTGCAGATTTATTGCACTATTAATTCCGAAGAGTGGCATTTTAATGAAAATACCTAGGAAGTAATTCCTAAATGAGCACGATGGTACTCAGGACCAAAATCTACAATTCTTCTGGCAAACAAGCATTGGGAAGGACATTGGTAGTCAGTTATGAGTAAGTTAAGTTCCTCCTCTCATTCTCCTTGGATAGCAATACATTGTCTCTCTTCGTGCTCAGGAGCCCCCTTTATCAGAGGAACAAGACATATTTTTGTCTCATTATAGTCAATAATCCTTACAGGATGACTTATTGATACATAGAAATGAGGAAACAAATATGAATCTTTTCAATGCTTTATATTTTATATTTGTTTATTTTATTATTGATGAAAAACAGATATAAATGAGTCTTAGAAGCCCTACTAGCAGTTCATTCAAATCAGTTTGCACAAACCAACTATCTAAAAGGCATCTCTTACGAACCTGTAAATGTAACCATCGATGGGAATATATAAGGGAGTGAAAATTCACATAAAGTCGAGACTAATCCAAGGGTCTGTTAAAATCAACCATCATCTTCAGAAACAAGGAGCAATCTTCTGCCTGCTCAGTTTACGTTTCACATTTGCCGGTGTTAGTAAGACAACTGGCTACTGTTCCACATCTCTCTGTATGATTCCTGTTTTAGGAGCTCATATAAATATGCCATTTCACACCCTTTTAGGATATTTATCAATACTACATCACCAACCTTTAAAAAAAGAAGACATGTTACAATAATAAATTAAAACAATAAGTCCCTCCATAAAATACTGACCACTATAATATGAGAACGAATCCACAGAAGCTGCCCAAATCTCTTAAACCTAACAGAGTACTTCCACAACGAGGCATCTCTCGGAGACATGAAAGAAGAGATCGAAATCCTCGCCTCTCACTAAACAAAACATGTCTGTGGAATTTTCCCGGAACGGAGCTATTTAAAAGCAAAATAAAATGACAAATGGGAAAAAGTGGTCCTAGACAAAATACAAAAGAGGATGAAGTTCTATATTTTATATATCTATATATCTTCTTAAGCAAGCCCCCCAGTTAACAGGCATTTTTTCCACATGATTTCCCATCAGTAGATTATGAAACATTTAAGAACGGAAGGGAAGTAACAAAATGAACCTTTCTTTCTTAATTTATGAAAAAAAACATTCTTAAAGGCAGATGTATAAAATGAGGCTGGTCTTGCGACAATATCCGGCCAAGACCATTCTGACCCGACCCACACCCCCTTCACAATTACTATACCCTGCAACCGTGTAAGTGCGAATTCCAGCCTCTTTTGTGTCCAAAACACACCTCGTACTCCTTGATATCAGGGAGGTCTGTCCACCCGTAAGATTGATCTCAGTCGATACTGCAGTCCTGCATTACGTACGTTGGCACAAGGAATGGGAAAACCTCCGTATAGTATCGACAAATGAAGAACATATGAGTATTTAAAGCAATGACGTGTTAGCGGCCTGTGAGACTCGTTCTGGGTCCTTTCAACTCATACTTCCATACATTTGAATAGTCTGTGTGTCATATCTCCTGCAATGTAAAACTGGAAAGTAGAAATGTTCATGGCTTCATTCATATGCAAAAGTCCGTTTTTCTAGATTTAATTTTAAATTACAAGAACATTAACTTATTGCAGGAAACATGACTGTGAGAGCTAACTACAATACAGAGATATATGGCACTTTGTAAACCAGGGCACCAGAACAGAAATGGTCGAATTTCCAGACGCCATAGAACGTTAACATCAGCAAAAAAAATGTAAATCTGTCATCCAAGCCAAAGCCACATGTCCATGGCTATTGATTAATATCATGAATCCGCACTAAACCAATCCAGCTATCTCTCCCTTAGTCCTTATCACGGTTTGTGCTGATGAGAGCATCCTGCCGTTTATTGACAGTTTGCATCTCAGCATTAGAGGAAGATTTACACGAATTCAAACTAGAGAATGTCTGCACTTATAATTAACAAGGGGCACTCCAACGTGAAGCCGACCCCCTTTAAAACAGATGGGATAATAAGTGACTTAATTCGATCATAATGTTCTAGCTGCTGTCTTTCATTCTTGTAATATTTCTTCCGAAGCTAACCCTAAGTGTAATTGGCTGGTACAAAATGGGTTGGTTAGTCACTCAATAAAGAATACGTTACTTGTTTCTTGACCATCAAATTTAACAAAAAACCTGGCAACAAACTAGTCAATCATCAACACACATGCTAAGATAGCAAACTGTAACTCAATACACTTTCTAATTCTTAAAAATACTGTCTAAAACATAATGCATGAAGTAAAAGGCAAGACACCCACCTGAGTCTTGCCATAAAAGGAGAAAAATACCGTAAATAGGGTTAAATTCCTTATACTCAAACACAGTATATGCGCTCTATAATTACTTTCTTCAAACAGTGCATATAAAACATCGAGCTGAGTGGTTTGTCTCAATGGCCGCAGTATGATGGACTCCACAACACATCAGACCTTCCACACCGGAGTCCAAATTTGATGTATTGATTATATAATTGTACCAGCATTGAGCTTCTCTTTATTTAGAACTTTACTTTAAGACAGGAAGGCGGTGACCACTGGCCACTTTAAGTTACTGTACTCACAGAGACAAACAAACCGGCTAACAAATTACGCCCAGTAGTAGCAGGCTACCCTTGCAGGGGGAAAGTAAGCTTTTTTTTATCACAACAACTTTAGCTATTTATTTACCTGGAATATTTACAAGAGTGTGATCTATTTTGAACATATGATGAGAAACGTAGGTGCTATGAATAAACAGTAAACAGTGTTGTAGATCGATTGCAAACTACACGTCAGGATAAAAACTTTAACAGAGGTATAGGAGTAAAAGAATGTTACTGAACGGTTTGACATTTGCATCGAAACCAGCTCTGTTCCCACGCTATGGAAACAGGCTGGGCTTCTGCCCCTCAAAAAACAAATCCCGACCCTCTTCTCCTAAGTTCAGGCCGATTTCTCTTCTACCTGGACCTGTCACTATGATAGAAGGGTATGTGAATACTATACTCTCTTCTTATCTGCTAAATAATCCCCTTCTTCATGCTCCTCACCCTAGCTTTGGGCAGAGTATCAGTAATGAATCCGCCTATATTGGAACCACTCCTGTCTGGATGGTGGTAAAACCTACCAGTGGCCTTCCACACAGCCTGCCGCACTATGCTTCTTTCCTGCCTGCAGGATGCAGTTGTGGGAGACTGCCCTGAAATGGTTTGCATCTTTTCTTGCTCATCGATCTAAAGCAATAGTTATGCCTCCTTTCGAATCTAAGTCTCACAGTAATCCCAGTGGCGTGCCTCAGGATTCTGCCCTCAGCCTGACACGTTTTACTGTACAGGATACAACCCTTGCAAATTTTAGTCAGTCTTTCGGCTTCACCTATTTTTCCTATGTCGATGACACTCAAGCTATTACCAGACTAGACAGCGAAGTGACTACTCTCAAACACAACTTTATTAACTGTATAACGTCTATTGCCCAATGGATGAATTCCACATTCTGAGGCTAAATGCATCTACAACTGAAATCCTGGTATTCAGTGACCCTCAAACCTGGTGCCTGACGTGGTGGCCAGATGACCAGGTCTCTCTCCCATGCCGGCATCTGCCAGGAATTTAGGAGTGATTCTTGACACTTCGTTATCCTTTCTAAAACAAGATCCATTTATTTTTTTCTTCTGAAAGCCCTACAAACAACCCTGCCATACGCCCATTATGATAATCAAAAACCAGTTATCCAAGCTACAATTTTCTCAAGGTATTAATGAAGTTCTTCTATGTCTCCCAAAAGCAAATGTTACACTGCCAAGTTATAAAAAATGATGCTGCATGGCTTCTCTCTTAGGGCTAAGAAAATGTTGTCACGTTTTGAGGCACCTAAGAAATTTGCACTGGCATAACACCTAGAAAAGATATATGTTCAAAGAAAGTTGTTATTGTCATCGGGCCATGAACAACTTTAGACCCAGCTATATTCGGAAGCTACACACTACAACATTCTGACACGTTCTCGCAGCTTCGCAAATGGGCGGTGGCCGCTCTTAAAGCTACATTCCAGCCAAGGCTTGAAACTCATCTGCTACACCCACAGCTTCCACGTCTCATTCACTATTTAGGAAACTTATTAAACACTGCCATTTTCACTGTTATTTCCTTTTTCCATTTTCTCCACATAGTGATGTGGGTGTCTGGATGCTTTCTTTTGGCTAACCATGTGCCCTTCATAAATACTGCATTCATTCATTCTGTCAGTTAAATATGTAAGCTACAAAAGCTACCAAAGTGTTTATCTTGCTAAATGGTTGATCATAAAAAAATGGTTATACGAAATAACATTAGAATTAGGGGTGGGCGGAATTTGCGTAATCGCGTTACGTAAATCTCAGAGTAACGGCAAAAAATCTCTGCGAACACGCAGAAATTTCACGAACACGCGGAATTGCTTGTTCTTGGTGCTTTTTTCCTGTTCACAATTGCTGTTGGCGTGCTCTGGGGAAATATCTCGCGAACACGCATTTTGAGAATGCGAACAAGCAAAAATTTTGCGAAGTTGCAGAACACAGAATTTTGGGCAATTTCGCGTTCTCCGCGGAACGCGAAATTACCCAAATTCCGCAAATTCCGCGAGTGGAACGAATTTATCGCCCAGGCCTAATTAGAATATGATTAGGAAAAAAAAGATGCATTACTATAAAAAAATTGAGAGGCCGTCAAGGAGGCTATTTAACAACAAGATCTAAAAAAATCTGTAAATTAGCTATTAGTATCACTCAAAAAAAACCCATCACTCTTCCTTGTACGATTCCAGAGAAAACGTGGATAAGACAAGTAAGATAACCCAAAAATTAAGGCTAAGCCTGTAACTCAAGTAAAAGATTGCTTTTCAGTCCAATTTTTTTCCATATCAATGAAAAAAATATTTCAGATATTGAAGCCAACCAGGGCAGATGGACCTGATAATTTTCCAAACATTACAGTTAAAGCCAATATAGAACAGTGGGCAAATATGCTGTCGCCCTTCTTTCAATGAGTAGTTAAAACAGGTAATAACCCTCATTCGTGAAGTGGTGCAGTTCTGAAATCCTTGTAAAAGAAGGGTGGAAGTAGTATGCCTTCCAACTACAGACTTATCAGTTTAATTGACACTATTTCCAAAGTATTTGCAGAAGTCCTATTATACCACCTGGAAGAATGGATGATGGAAAACAACCTCTTACTGATAGCACAAGAGATTTTAGGGAAGGCCACACTGCCATGGACCATTGCTTTGACTAGTGGATGATAGTGTGGAAGTCAATCGTACAAAATGGAAGCTTACGTAGCTGTTTCACTCACTTTTGACCTGGCCGATAGAGCTACTATATGGCAAAAACTAAAGAACTGGAACATTTTATCTGGGTTACCTCTTATCCAGGTGCTCCACACAAACAATTGGACATAGGGGAACATTGATTTGAAAGGGCATCTCTCAAACAAGGTTAACAGATATGGCCCTGGACAAGGCTGCACACTGACACCATCACTTTGTGGTCTATATGTAGTTGGCCTTCCCACTCTGATATGGAATACCAATTAATGTTCCCCAAGTATGGAAGGAGCTCACATATCATGTTTGATATATGAAGGAGACTGTGTGATTTTGAAATAGAGGCGCTCTCTTCCTCTTTTTCTAACAAATAATGCCGAAAAAACAAATTATGATTTTCGGGGAAAAGCTACATAATTATTCATGGGACTTAGAAAATGAAAAGGTAGAGACGGAAGCACGTATAACTATTTAGGATTTCAATTCTCGAGAAATTTAAAATAGGCCGTACACTTTGGTTCTTTAATAACGAGGTGCTCCTTTACAGTGTATGAATTCATGAAATTTAATATAAAGACAATGGTCGGTATGCACGGTCTCCACCTATTAAGGTGTACATGGGCAAGAGTCCCTCTATGTCACTATATGCGCCAGAATTATTCAACGCCAAACCCCTAATAACTTAGAAATAAAAAAAACAGTAATTGGTTAAAGAGACTACAGTATGTATGATTTAGGTTAGACACTGTGAATTAAACCTGCCATTCAGGCAAGTAGTGGCAATTGTTTGTTTACATTTCTTAATATGCTGTCCAAAAACAAGTATCCCAACAAACTTTCTGGCTTTCGTTTGAAGGAGGCATATGCACAAGTGACAGAATTTCTGCCGAAATATTTACTCACATAATGAATATTAAAGAACAACATGAAATGTGGGGAGTAACAAGTTCCTGGAACCCCTTTCCACCAAAGCTCCTTCTGAATCGCACAGCCATAGGCCTCGCAATTAAAACTGATATTGAATGCTTGTCTTGCAAACCACCAAAGTTCCCAGGTCAGCCACCATATATTCCATACATAGATAAATTAAGTGATGCTCAACTAAGAGTTGAGGAGTTAAAATGAAGCACAGATTACCACACATTGCTTACAAAAACAAAATTAAGTTTTGAGGGTGAACATTTTTGATGGTTATTAAATTTGTTTATTGAATGGTAAATAAACATCAATTCTCTTATTAATGGATAGTCCAATTTTCTTAAGTGCCCATAATAAGTTTTTAAGACCCGTGTTCTTATTGTACACAATTTTAACACGAATCTCAGCTTTAAAAATTACTACTAGATTTGGATTTTTATAGATGTATTAATTAATAGTTCTTTAATGTACTACATGCTTTTCAACGTGCATGAATTACATTTACTATATTTAAATATATATTTTCCTGTACATATTATCATTTCATGAACACATTTCTATGTATAAACATTTGATCCGACCTGACCTACAGTGCGAGGGTGAAACTCCTTCTTATTATACAGTAATAAATGCGAACAACATGCTGCGCTAAATTTACTATACAAGGGCCATCACTACTTCTATATTTACAAAGCTTATTACATTAATTCCTATCTCATTGCGTTTTGCACTCTAGTTCTTGTTAAATACCTTTGTTTTTCACCTCTGCATATGAAAACAGCGTTTCATAAACCATTCATGTAGATGCACTGTGTATTATGCTACTTATTATTATTGCTGGAGAAATAAAAGGAATGCGACCGAGGAGAAACAAAGCCTCTGAGTGGGTCGTTATGTCCCTTCCCTCATCAAAAATAATAAGAAATAGCATATAATCGCTGAACATCTGCATACTCCTGGACCACCACACTAGAAGAATACATCCGTGAGGCATGTCTAATTAGAGTGGAAAATGGAGGGGTTTAGTTACTTTTTACACAAGGTCTTTAAAAAAGGTTCGTTCCACTTCTGTAACATACTGTTTCCTTGATTATCGTCTATTTAAAAGAAAACACACACATGCATTCACAATATCCCCATCCTCTGGGACCATTCAGAGGCTATACATGTGTTTGCAGGTATATATTATTTTAAGTAGAGCGCAAGCTAACAATCTACCAACCTGAAGCAAGTTCCCAGGCGCCTCACTGTGCCCACTCCCGCTTTCACTCAATCTACCTATTAGATCTCTTCAATGGAACCACCTCGTTGGGAAGCTCAAAACTGTTCCCACTCTTTGCCTTCAAAAATGTCTTAAAAACATCTCAGAATCCAGGAATACCAGAAACCATCATGTAAACATCAGGGATGTCAACCTACATGCCCCACCCATGTAAAACGAAGTATAAACAAGAGTAAAGTACGTGTTTTATCATCGCCTGTAATTCCACTTTTACAATTACAACCGAAGCTCACATCTTCATCTCATGCCTTTTTAGGTCATTCACTAAACCGCTTTAGGTGTCTGGGAGACCTCATTTTACAACTACTTTGAAAAGAAAAAAGAAGTATTACAGAGAGAGTGGGCTTTGTGTCAGATCACTTCAGCTACGGGCTTTTTTCCCCATTGTTTGCCATTGCATTTTGTGGACTGTTACATTAGCAATTTCGAATTTGGTGATGGTGCTCAAGTAGTCCTTTAGATTTACTGCAGTAACAATGTGATGTATAGCTTGTAATTCAGAATCACTGTGTGTTCTTTGATGTATTTATTTTACTGCCATGATGACATTTTAATTGCTGGTTTATGGCTTTTTTGTTTAGGAAATATGTCCACGTTGTCTTGATGGGAGGCAAAGGCTATTAGGGTATTTACTAATCACCCTTGCAAGTCAATTTGTTTTACTTTGCTATCATGATAACATGTTGTTGGATTTACAGATTGTTTTGTTCACAAAGTACAGATGTGTTGGCATTTAAGCTTTCCTAGAGCTGCACCAAAACTATTGGCCCATTGTCAAAAGTATTTACTATGCAACATTATGCTGCTGTTTATGCCTGTTAAGTTCACCACTTATAATGCAAACGTCGTCTTCTGGCTCATTTTTATAACACCCTTCTTAGGGGATACGGATTAAAGCAGAAAATGCATTATGTTCAGCAAGGGGGTCCTACTCCCAGTTTTCATATTATTATAGCCAAGGATCATTATAGTATTTTCTTTCTAAGACAGCTGAGAGCAACACCCACACAATTTTCCAACTAGTCCTCAACACCTCCACTAACAAAAAGCCAAATCTGTTGACTGTGCCATAGCATTCTTAAGAAAAGCAAGACAGCTTGGCTTTGCCAATGCTTTTTGTTCTTTGTTAATCACCACAAACTGCATTGCACCCAATTATCCAGATTGTTCTTTTACACAGCAATTATGTTCTAAATACTTGAACTCCTAAACTTAAATAAATAAACTGTTATACTTAAAAATTTACTGTAAACATTTTCAACCCCCCCAAAAAAATCAATCTCTCTCTCTTTCTTTCTCTCTCTCTCTCTCTCTCTCTCTCTCTCTCTCTCTCTCTCTATATATATATATATATATATATATATATATATATATATATATATATATACATACAAATATAGATGCCTAAACAAGTTTCTGTACAAATGTTAATGCAGATTAATCAAACAGAAACCACAATATTAGTTGTAATACAGATTTCTATAATTTGAAAATCCTGTGTTTCAATACTGTTTTGTCCCAAGTTCAGTTTCCCAAACCCAGAAATAGCAGTTTTTATGTTCTGCAATCAATTGCCATATCTAAATAACATTTTAGATAACTTTTAATGGCAAACGTATCTATCTACTGAAGTTGAGAGCTTAGTAAATAAAGTGGCACAACTTGTTGGTTGAGATGCAATGAACTATGTATTACATGAATAAAACATGAGTTTGTTTTCAGAATATCTTGTTCTTTCTTAACCTGAGGAATAATTACTAAATCATGTAATCTGGGATTTTCCCGTCGCTCAGTAGTGGGTATTATGGCAAGAAGAAATTCAGTTTTCCAGGAATGATATTGCTGAATGGGTTGAAATAGACGCTTAATCAAATCTGTGTTTATCAAGAATCAGACGCCTCTGCCCGTTTTCTTTTGTATGAGGACATCATCTGAAATAGAGGCTGTACTATCTTTGTAAGACGTGTACGTATTCTGTGGCATTCTTCAATAGCATCGTGATATATTGCTTCTGCAGGGCATTCATTCCAATTTAGAAGGACTTTGCTGAGGCTTCTTGGCAAATTCCAGGTAATAGCCAAAGTCAATAATGTCCTACAACTGACACCCCTATGTTATACCTTGACATTCTGTTAGTCTTCTTTAAATATTGGCCCTCACTGATATGCAACTATCTACCTTGAAAGGGCCATTACTGACAAACAGATTTTCTTGATCCCATTGTTTTTTTTTTCAACTAGGACATTGTTTTTTTCAAAATAGGATCGCAAGACTCTTATTATTTTTAGTGAATGCAACGCTCTCTTTGTTTAGATTTGTAGAAGGGTTACTAAAGAACACTGGAACATAAATGGGCTAACTAATGTGAAATCCTGATACTACCTTAGGTAGAAAGGAAGTATGAGTTTGCATGACTATTCTGTTAGAGTGAACGACCATATAGGATTTCAACATTAAGAGTGCTTGAGGCTTCACTCTACAGGGATATGTAACTGCAACTAGGAAGGTGATGTTCCATAACCAATGCTGCAATGAAGCTCTATGTATTGGCTTGAACGGTGGAAGGTGGAGCTCTTAACATAACCATGACCAGATTTATCACCCATGAAGGGAAGGGTCTTCTTACTAGAGGGTGAACATTAACCATGCAAAAAAGTCTTCAATGACCAGGATCATGAAGGAATAATTCTGTATGCTGTTATGGCCGCCAAATACATTCTAACAGACGCAAACACAAATCTAATTTTGCCTAGTATGGTATGGTAGTAAAACATCTCGACATAGGAACAGATCGCAATATTTTTCTTGACACCACAAGTAGAATCCTTTCACTTCAAAGCATAAGTTGATCTTTTCGATGATCTTTTAGGCTCTTTCAAGGTATCTATGCGACGGTGAGGAAGGGTTAAATGGCCATACTATATGAACTCAGGAGACATACTGCCATAACCAATGATGTCAAGTTGGGATTGTAAATTTGGCCATGTAACCTGGTTAACACATTAAGTCTGTGTGGCAGTTTGGTTTTGTGTGGTTTTACGGAAATTTGTAGCAGATTTGGAAAGTACCTCTGTCTGTACCACTCTGGAGCATTGAGAATCTTTTTGGCCATGTAGTTTCTAAATTTCAGAAGAAGAGGAGAGTTCAGAGGTATTGTTGGAAAGGATGAAATAAACTTTTGTGAGCAAGAAAAGTAAATTGCCCAAAGATACTGCTCCGATGCACTGTTTGCAAAAATCTGGTCATTTTGCATTTAGAGACATAGAGAACATTTTTATGTCAGGGAAATTCAACCTGAAAAGATGTCCAGAAGCACATAGCTGTTGATGACCCGTTTATATTTTTCTCGAAGTGTCTTCTGAGAACATCCGCTTGACAAATCTGAAATCCTGGAAGATGGACAGCATTTATGGGGATATTTCTGGACAGAATCCCTTGTCAGTTTGTTGTCTAAGACACCAGTGAGAATGTTCTGGATGTGGTGCCTTTTAGCTTGTTTAAATAATGTATCAAAGTATTATTGATTTCAGGTTGAAGTAGTCATCAGAGATGGCAGGAAAGCATTTCGAGCCAAGTGAATGGAAACAGGTTCCAGCAGGTGTATGTGATATTATATAATCAATCTGTTCCTGACCAAAAATCTTGAATCAAAAGAGCACTGTAATGGGGTCCACAACCCAGCAAGACACATCTGTGACAATCTTTTCAGAAGGAAAGTCCTGATAAAATGATACTCCCTTTCGGCGACAGCTCTTCTTGCACCAACTTAGAAGAGATCTTTTTGCATATGTGGATAAATAAGGATTGTCAAACTAACTGGACTCCTAGTGAGATGACTGCTGTTCTAGTCACTGTTGAAGGGTTCTCATCTAAAGTCTTGCATTTGGGACACTGAAAATGCATGATTCGATTGATTATGGTAGAAGGAAATTTGGTGAACTGTTGGATTTGTAATAGCCAACAGCTGATGCCATTTTTGCAAGATGGGTAAAATGCTCTCCTTCAAAGGAAATCATTTTACTCTTGGGTGAGACAGAACAGGTATCTTTATTCGGTTTAAAAAACCATAAAAGAAATCATGACAAAGAATCATCATAAAAACATATCAGGAAACATAGGGCCAGATGTAGGAAGCCTATTACCGGTCGGTAACGGCCGAAACCGTTACCGACCGATAATAGGCTTTTCTGATGTAGAGGCCCAAATTAAGAATTCGGTAATTTACCGAATCGGTAATTTAAGGAATCGGTAAATTACCGAATTCTTAAATACCAATTCGGTAAATTACCGAATTCCCAATGTAGGGAGCACTTAAATGAGTGCTTATCCCATGCTAGGATTCGTTATTTACCACCAACTACAAAGCAAATTACTTCAGTGCCATGTTGCAGACATACATGCCTTTAGGCATGTATGTGAGCCACATGTGCACCCATACACAAATGAGGGGTGCAACAGGGTGTCAAAGTGACACCCTGCCATCCTTCAATGTTTTCCCCCTTTTACCGAATCGGTATTTACAGATTCGGTAATTGCCATTCATTCCTATAGGCCTCCAGGCCCATAGGAATGAATGGCAATTACCGAATCGGTAAATTTTGGAATAATTTGCTACATAGCATTTACCGATTCGAAAATACCGAATCGGTAAAATTCGGTATTTTCGAGTCGGTAAATGTCCCTCACCTACGTCTGGCCCATAATCGCATGAAAACAGACTCAAGTACAAAATACAAAAGTGCAATATACATTTTTTTTTTAAAGTAGGCTGAAAGCTTGATTATACCAGAAGCTTCCAGATACCATGTTGTCTATATCATTGGATTGGTAAATGTTCCATATACAGATATGAGCAGTTAGAGTACTACAACATGTCAAGATATCAAAATACATTGTCATAAAATACTATTTTCCCATAAGATTCGTTTGTCTCACAGCTGCAGGATGAATTTGTAAATCATCAGACAGACAAGTTCAGTTTGTAAGAGCTGACGATGAAAGAGGGCAGACCTAGACCTCCTGATATTCAAGCTTCTCAACAGTGGGATTAAGAATTTCTTCCTGGGCTCAGCTTATAAATTACAAAAGAAGAAAAAATGCAGCATAGACTGCATTGAGCATGAGTCACAGGGGCATGGTTGAAAGGTAGAGTCAGAATAAACATTACTAGGGTATGAGATTAAAAAGTGGGCTATATTAAACCTGAACCTCACTAAGTAAAATCCTTGGGAATGTTGGAGTGGGAGCAGGAGATGAGGCACTATAGAATCTGTGGTCACAAGCGGGAGATATCCAGTCACCCTCTTCCTTCTCATCACTAAATCATCGCTATGCATAGGGTTCGATAATCCTGTTTCAACTGCTGTTTGGAGACGGTAGAGATATTAGGTTGTCTGTCAAAACAGTCAGATCTCCCTATTGCTGTCAATTGCTCTTTTACATATTTTAGCCATGGGAGCCATGGGTTTAGTGTTGAGAGACACCTTCTCTGCTGTGTGGCTGCCCGTGACGTCTCGCTTCCTGCAGTTTCGACGCTCTGCCGAACGCCAAACGTCTAACCCCCCCTCATGCCGAAGGGGTTGCCATGTGAGGAGCGGCAAGGAGCTGCGCCGTAGGAAGACTCACCGATAGGAAAAACAGGACCCTGAAGCTTGATTTTTCCCTCCCCTTCTCTGTTTCAGAAGGGGAGGAAAAAATCAAGGAAAATTGTACCCTAAACCGGCCTCAGCTCCTCTTCTCTTTCTCGAAATGCCCAAGCTTGAGGAGAATTGGGTCAAAGGATCTAAGACAGGTAGGCTTTAGCCACATTAATATAGGGAAGGAAATCACCATGGTGCTGGTGTATTCAGGGTTGGTAAAGGCAGCTATCATAAAAGCAGGGATAAGGTTAGTCCCAGAAGAGGAAGGGGAGGGGGTCATCAATTTAGAAGAACCTTCCTGAAATACCATGCAGGATTAGGGAGAAGGCAGATACAGTTGATAGTTTGAGAACGTGGGGAAAAACATAATCTCAAAATAGCAGTGGAGCCCCCAGAGCCTTTCTTCCCTTGGGGTAACTGGAGTGAAGAAGATAGTTATTTGGGTCAATTTCAGTGGAATCAGAATGAGTCCCACTGTCTGGGCAATGTCGATTAGGAAAAGGGGAAGTCGCATAGCCTGACAATTACATCATGGAATATAAATGGGTTAGGAGGTCAGCATAAGGTAGAAAATGTAAAACGACTAGCTCTGGGTGTAGAGATTATATGTCTACAGGAAACTTAGCTTTGCAACAAAACCACTGAAATCGAAGGCTTTTCCCAACTTTATAAGCCTGGGTTGACCCTCAGGGGGGATGATGACACTCATATCGACAAGGATCATAAAAGAAGTGATGGCATTAAATGTAACATGCAAATGGTTGCTTGTTTGTAAGGTATCACTATTGGGTATAGATCAGAAGTATGAAAACCTGGTTCTTGTGAATGTATACATGCAATGGGGTTCCCAGGAGGAGAATGGAGTGGAGATGGGACACTTCAAGGAAGATATGGACGTATTGTGCGAAAAGCATGGTAATGATTTGATAATTTCAATGGGCGATTTCAACCATAAAATGAACTCCCAAAAAACTACAGCCATGGTTCAAGAATATGTTGTGTGCATATAATATAGTGCCAGCGGAATTTCCCAACTGTACCACTACTAGTCAAGAATCAACATTAGGAAAGCATTTGGGGTCCACGGGGCTGTTTTGTTTAAACGGCAGGTTGAAAACTGATCGCCCAGCAAAACAAACCTTTAAGATAGGCATGCAGATCTGCCCTATTCATTATGTGTTTATACAAGCATGGTATTTTATAATGGTGGAAAGGTTTTGGGTTTCCCCAAGAGACGGCAGTGATCATAACCCCCTGTATTCTAAATTATCTAGGGGGCCTATGATGCACCGTGAAATAGCACTTCCTCAACAATTGGAGTACCCCAAACGGATGAATATATAGAAACATTGGCTAATTTCCAACAGACAATACATTTGGAAAATATAAAAGGGCAGAACGTGGCCTGGTTTGAAGAAACAATAGAACATCTTGTACGATGCCTTAGAGTAGAATTAAAAACAAGATTGTTGGCCATATTGATAAACGACACAAGGATCAAGACCTGCGTGGTTTAATCTAGAATGTTTGAAAAAGAAAAGGCTAATAAAATAAAAAGAGAAGAGAGAAGCCAAAGAAAAAGGTACGACCAGACCTAGCAGTTAAACCTTATTAAATTACATGTTTGTAACCATTCTAGATTCTGGCCATATCCCTCAAACCTGGAGGGGGTCTATTATTAGACCAATACATGAGAAGGGGGACAGAAGTGCCCCGAAGAATTATAGACTGAATAATCTGTTAGATATTGGAGAGAAAGTCTTCGCCAAAACAGTATTGAGTAGCTTGAAGGACTGGGTGGAACAGCGAATGATCGTGTCGGTAGAACAAGGAGGCTTTAAGGAAAGTCACTGCACGATAAAATCACTGTTTCGCGCTAAGGGCGGTGGCGCGGAAGTCTATGGAACAAAGAGGAAAGCTGAATTGCTGCTTTGTAGACTTTCGCGCAGCTTTCGACCTTGTCTAAAGGAGATGCCTCTGGGAGACTTTGAAAAAACATGATATCCGGGAAGGGCTCCTGATGATAATCCAGGAGTTACATACTAAGAACTGGGCCCAAGTGATTAAGGATGCGGCGGGGTCCTTGAAGCCAAAAATAGCGATTAATGATGGTCTAAGACAGGGCTGTGTACTGGCCCTGCTTCTCTTCAAAATTTTCTTGGCAGATCTGCCAAAGATTCTGGAGGTTGATAGAAGTGCAAGCCCAAAAATGAATGGAAAACAAGTATCCTGTCTACTATATGCTGATGATTTAGGGATGTATGACATTACAACGCATGCTTTTACATCGCATGCTTTTACAACGCGAGTTTTACAACGCATACCATTACAACGCATAGTGCTTTGGGGCGCTGGATAGTGAATAGTTTAATTTACTATTCCAACTCCAGTCCCCGTGGATAGTAGGGAAGGTGTTGGACAGTAAATTAAACCTATTCCCATCCTAGAGCGCCCCCCAGCGCAATGCGTTGTAATGGTTTGCGTTGTAAAAGTTGCGTCGTAAAGGCACTGCGTGGTAAAAGTTGCGTTGTAAAGGCACTGCGTGGTAAAAGTTGCGTTGTAAAGGTTGTTTCCCTTGATTTAGTAATCTTTGACCAGACAGAGTTGGGCCTGCAGTGGAAGTTAGATGTATTTAGTAAATACTGTGAGGAAAAGCATTTAACTGTAAACAGGGATAAAACCAAGATCCTATGCTTTGGGAAGAGAGACTGGAGGTTTAATTGGTACTTGGGTCCAACCAAGTTGGAAATTGTGAAGGAGTATAAATATCTTGGGGTCTGGTTCGATGAGTCTTCAAAGTGAATTACGCACCCGGAGGACCAGAAAGCTAGAGCACTTGTATCTGTGGAAAGTATGAAAAAATTCAATCGTATCTATGGGTATATGTCCCACAGACCCATGTTAAAGGCCTACAATGCTATGATCCCACCTCAATTCCAATATGGTGCAGAAGTAATCTGCTTAAGAGGCAAAAGCTGGGATGCTGAGGAAGGGAAATGTATAAAATCACTAATGTCTTTACCGGGCTCATCCATGATTCAGGCAATCAGAATAGAGCTGGGATTGATAGCCTGGAATATGCAGACGCAAATGGTCCTTTTAAGGTTCTGGAAAAGATTGGCCACAGGAGAGTCCATAAAAGTGTCACAGTGGTGTAAGAACGAGGTGCAGCTCAGTGATTTAAAGTGGGCCAAAGAGGTCAGGAACGCCTGAAACTGAACTCAGACAAGACGGAAGTCCTCATCCTCGGACCATCTCCCTCAGCCTGGGACGACTCCTGGTGGCCCCCTGCCCTGGGCAGCGCACCCAAACCAACGGACCACGCACGCAACCTGGGCTTCATCCTGGACTCCTCCCTTTCGATGACCAGACAAGTCAACGCCGTCTCATCATCATGTTTCAACATCCTACGCATGCTCCGAAAGATCTTCCGATGGATCCCCACAGAAACAAGGAAGACGGTCACCCAGGCACTCGTCACCAGCCGGCTGGACTAGGGAAACACCCTCAACACCGGAACCACAGCCAAACTACAGAAAAGACTCCAACGCATCCAGAACGCCTCCGCACGACTCATCCTGGACATCCCCCGACACAGCCACATCTCCGGACACCTGAGAGACCTGCACTGGCTCCCCGTCAGCAAGAGAATCACGTTCTGACTCCTCACCCACGCACACAAGGCCCTCCACGACCTGGGCCCCAGGTAACTCAACAACCGCCTGACCTTCTACACTCCCACCCGCCCGCTACGATCGACCAGCCACGCCCTCGCCACCGTTCCTCGCAACCGAAGAGCCACCATGGGAGGAAGATCCTTCTCCTACCTGGCAGCCAAGACTTGGAACTCCCTCCCCATCCACCTCCGCCTGACCCAAGACCACCTCTCCTTCAGGAAGCAACTCAAGACCTGGCTGTTCGAGCAGTAGCGGACCCCCCCCCCCAAGCGCCTTGAGACCCTCCGGGTGAGTAGCGCGCTATACAAATACCTTGATTGATTGATTGATTGAGGAAGAAATTGTATCATGTCTGTGAAAACTTAAATGTGAGAATCGACCAGCAGTCATTACAAATAGAAATAACAAAGAGAGATCTCATAACACTAGGAAAGGAGTTGTCTAAGAAGGAAGATATGGAGTATCTGAAGGAAATAGAGTCAGTGAAATTTATATTAACTAGCTGGGTGAAAGAAACCTGGTATCCTTATCTGGACATATTACCTTACCACCGGTTTAGAGCAGAAGTGTTAAGACAGAATTGGCATTAACCCTGGTATGATTAACGGGAAAACTAGAGCAGAAATGATGCAATCTGATGGCAAATGTTCATGTAGGCTGGGTACGAAAAGTGATAATCTACACATTTTAGTGGATTGCCAAAAAGTGCTAGATTTGCAGAAGCAGTTTCTACACCCTATCTTTTTAAAATATGGCACTATTTTGCGTATACAGGAAAATGAGCTTCTTACAGATATGCCACATCTTGATATCGCAATAGCTATTGCGAAGTACACGGAGGCCGTAAAAAGGTTATTCATGGTAAAGAAAATGGATGGTTGAAGGATATGGTGGAATGTATGAGAGTTTTAGAAAGTTTTAGCCGAAATATATCGTTTTAGGAATATATCTTATAATAGGAATTTAAATTGTTTTAAAATTCTTATGTCTGTTAATAAACGTGGGTATGAATTTTAGGATTAATATAATGTAAATTCAGAAGTAGCATGTGGAACCGGATTTTTTATGGAAATTGTGATGAATGGAGTACGATTTTCGAATTATTGTACAGGGGATACGTTTTATGCTGTTTTAAGACCAATGGTCTAAATTAAAGTAATTTTGACTGACTGACATGGGATCTTGTAACCATAACCAAGTGATAGACAGTCACTTATTATTTCCTGATTGAGCAAAGTCTCCTGTTTGGACCATACTGAACACATAGCATAAGTGTGGCTAATCTAATACGATCTTCCAGGGTACATAAGCCTAGTTCAGTGTGACAAAGGAATATGGGGAGGCTATTGGGCACAGACAATAGCCTTCTCAGGAACACATTTTCTTTAATTTGCAGGTTCGAGATGTCACAGTAATCCCAAACTCTGGCCCCATATACTACAGTTGAGCGACAGCCTATGAGCGGATTAGGCCTCAAAATAGTGAAAATGAATTTGGGTGTTTGTCACTACTAGGATATATGAAACTTACTAGTACTAGTCCTACTTTTTACTTTCACAGCACCATGTCCTTATGCCTGCCTAGGGCCTACCCTAAGGGTGACTTATGTGTAATGAAAGGGGAGTTTAAGGCTTGGCAAGTGGTTTTAAATGCCAAGTCAAAGTGTCTGTCAGTAAACTGCACAAATAGGCCTGCCATGGCAAGCCTGAGACAGGTTTGAAAGGCTACTTGTGTGGGTGGCACAATCAGTGCTGCAAGTCCACTAGCGGCATTAGGTTAGAGGCCCTGAGTAAAGGGTATACCCCTTTACTAGGCACTTATAAGTAAACTAAAAATGTCAATTGGGTATTCATCAATGTCACCATGTTTAGTGGAGAAGCACATGGACTTCAGCACTTGTCAGCAGTGGTAAAGTGCTCAGAGTCCTGAGGCCAACAAAAAGATACAACAAAAAGAGGTAAGCAGGCACAACGTTTGAGGGAAGACCATCTTAAGGATGAAAGATCCAACAGGCAGAATGTTCATGTTTATGTCCTGAATGGAATCACATATATAATTTACACAAAAATGTAGGTCCCTTTTGTCATTAGTGTTGCTTCGCCATGCTTTAGGAGTATTTTGGATACTATCCCACTAGAATAACAAACAGAGGAGAAGTAGTGGAGATGCTGCTTGAGTGTGTCTGGCTCTTCTCCTGTTGAGGAAGAGTGCTTTGGAGATCCTTTACCTCGGGAACCTCTTCTCTGATGGTACAAAGACCTCTGTTGTTGCTGTTGTTGTTGTGGTCAGTATGACCATGAAGGGATTGAACCAGGTGCCTCTGAGGTGGATGCCCTAGTTACACACCATTTTGGTGCAATCACAGTGTTAGACCTGGAATCCTTGGTGTGGTTCCTCTGCCTCCTGTATTTTTGGCTGTATGCTGGACTTCGTTTTTGCTGGTACAGGTGCTCTTAGCACTTTGGCACAGCTGACCAGTGCCAAAGTGCATGCGCTCCCTGTGTAAATTGTAATTCTGATTGTTGCTCCAGGATTGGCATATTTGATTTACTGGTAAGCCCGTAGTAAAGTGCACTGTGTGTGTGCAGGGCCTATAAATTAAATGCTACGAGTGGGTCTGCAACACTACCCACACAAGAAGCCTTTCAAATGTGTCTCAGGTCTGCCACTGCAGTGTCTGTGCATGCAGTTTTTAACTGCCATGGCGACCTGGAAAGTGTACCCACTTGCCAGGCACTAACCTTCTCTTTTTCTACATTTAAGGCACCTCTACCGCAGGCCCAAGGTACCCCCATGAGCAGGGTGCAGTGTATGTGAAAGGTAGGACATGTCCTGGTGTGTTTTACATGTCCTGATAGTGAAATGCTGCCAATTTCGTTTCTCACTATTGCAAGGACTTGGTCTCTTATAGGCTATCATTGGAGCAACCTTGTAACATTTTACAGGTGTACCTTTCCATTAGGAACAGTTAGAGATTTAGGGCCACATGTATCAACATTAGGAATAGCGATTACCTAATTGCGATTTTCTGGGAATTGCAATTAGGTAATCGCTATTCCTTGTGTATGAAACTCCAAGAATTTCATTTAGCAATTCATAGGGGGTCGCAAATCCACCTACCTTATTAATATTAATGAGGTAGGTTGCAATTTGCAAACCCATAGGAGTAGCAAAAATCAAAGGGATGGTGGCCTGCAGGGCTCAGCTGACCACCATGTCAGTGATTGCTTATAGATAAAGCAATATTTATTTTAAAATGCAGCTCATTTTCCTTAAAGGAAAATAAGTTGCGTTTAAAAGAAAAAAATGAAAAGTTTTCTTTACATTTTTTTTAGCAGGCAGAGGTACGTGGTATCACTGCCTGCTCTAAAAAAACTTTTTTACCACCATTATCAAATGGGAAAGGTTCCCTTGCTGACCTCTTCCCATTTGCAAATGGATTACCACCAACTTGAAGTTGGTGGTAAAATGTGAATGTTTTGCAACCGCATTCACGGTCACAAACCATTCATACATACTGCTGCGATTTGGTATTTGGAAGGGACGCTCTAAACAAGAACCTTCCAAATACCGAATCGCAATCCCATTTGGCAGTTTGGGAACAGGTTACAGAATCACAACATAGGGTTTGAAACATAGGGAAAGCTTATTTTGTGTTCGCAAATGGGTCAGTTCTGTGAATCGGCTTGTTTGCGCACACAAAATATGTTCATATGTGTGGGCCAGAGAGTTTAGGCTCCCTGAACTCAGAATTTAAGAACACACCATTTAGTAAAGGTGTTTTTAAATTGTGTGTTTGAAAATGCCACTTTTAGAAAGTGGGCATTTTCTTGTTTAACCATCTTGTGTGCCTCTGCCTGCTTGTGGATTCACCGTATGGTTTTAGACTGACAGAGGCTGTTTGTACATTCACTCCAGACACTCACACAGAGGGAGCTGATGTGTGCCCGGCCTATACAGATGAGTCATCCTGGGCTAGAGTGGGAGGAGGAGTTGTCACTGGCTCCTGAATAGGCTGTGGCTGCCCTGCACAATTCTGTCTCCACCCCCAGTAGTGTGGCAGAACCAAGGAGGACAGAACTGGTTTTACTGAGCAAGAGAAACTTTCTGAACAAAGATTTCAATGGGAAAAAGGGGTATAAGTATTAGACCCTCAACCCCTGAACTTTACATTACTTCTAGAATCAAGAGGAACCTCTGCCATGGAAGAAGAGATGAAGAGCTGTGAGAAGGAGTATTGCCCCTTTGCTGCGTGTTGCTTTACTGGGTTGGGCGGGAGTTTCTGTTTCTGCTAAGGAGAGGACAAATACAGGACTTTGCTGTGAAACCTGAAGAATCTTTAAGTGCTTGTGTGTGCTAGCCTCCTATTCTTAAGTTTCAGGGGCACAAAGACTTCACCTACAGCCTTCTTGAACTCCACTGCTGGTAGTTCTGACCTACCTGGGGGTGCCTATTCCAGTACTGGGCATTTGGAGGTTTTTCCTGCTACAGAAAGCTGTGAAGAACTAAAGAAACTGCTAAATCAACGCTTTGCTATTCTTGGAGCTTTTTTTTGCAAGGCTACACCACCGTGTGGGAGAAAATCCTGATGTACAGAACCGTGAGCCCAAAGAAATCAACGCAGCACCTGCCCCCGGCCCGGAAAACCACCACACGTCGAATCCCATGCACAGATCTCAGACATCTGAGATCACCACATTGACTTCGACGCAGGCCCCGCTGTGCAGCTAAAATAAACGCATAGCCTGTCAGCTGCTATGAAAATCGGTGCAGTGCCTGGATCACCGCCGCATCGACCCATAGCGGCAACATTTTCTCATCCATCACACCTGTGCATCACATCCACAACAACCTTGGGCTTTCAGTAAGAAGCCGACGCATCACCTTCACTTGCAGTAAGAAACCGACACATCACGTCCTCTTCAGGAAGGAACCGGCACATCACCTACCCTGTGTGCAAGTAAGGAACTGGTTCATCACCTTTCCTGCACCTGTTTTTGTCCCATATTTTTGAGGTACTTGAGATACTTTGTGAAAAATTCAAGCATCCATAATTTTCTATGGACCGAACTGTTTTCCACCCATTAAAAGTCATATTTTTAGTTGTGTATGTTGAATCTTTGTCGTTTTGGTCTTGTTTGGTTTAGATAAAGATACTTTACTTTTCAAACGGGTGTGGTGTCCATTTGTGGTATTTTCACTGTGCTACTGTGGGCTATATGCAAATGCTTTACACATTGCCTCTGTAATATAGCCTGACTGCTCTGTTCCAAGCTACCAGAGGAGGAGCACAGGTAAACTTAGGTATGTACTTTACTCACCCTGACTAGAAGGAAAGGTCCCTACTTGAACAGGATGCACACCACTGCCAATCAGTGACCCCCATTTCTAACACCCAGGTTTACTGCCTTTAGTAAATCTGGGATTGTATCACATTCCAAGGGTGGATGCATGGGAACTGCGATGCTCCACCCAAGAAACATCTGTCACATTGAAATTGTATTGTATAAAGCACTTGTAGAGCGCAAACTGTCACCCAAAGGGTATCCTGGCGCTGTGTATAACACAATGCAGTACAGCCCAGTGCGTTGCGTTACATTTCTTTACGAAGTCACACAAGGCAGGACAAATAGCCCCTTGCATGGCTATGTAAATCCCATTTAAGAACTTATGTTGCTTTGCGACGGCTCGTTTTACACAAGGATAGTGCGAGTCCTCAGTAAATCAGACCCTTCATGTCTGACCCTAAATCTGGAAACTATCATCATGATAATGATCATCAATCTTACTTTAGTTCAGTGGCATATTTCATGTTATCAAATATATATTCATCTATACTGACTCTACTGTTGCTGAATCATTTCCATATTTTTTATAAGGAATAGAAGCATTTCACACAAAATGCATTGCCATAACTAATTATTATAGAATGCTGTCATGGGTTTAAAGAAAGGACTGACAACAGTGCCATATTTTCCATGCCATTCAAACTACAAGTACTCCTAAAACCCGCTTTGCCCCTGGCAACACTGGGTCTCTGCAACAGCGTCGCGCCCACCGGGCTTATGCCTCTGTAACTCCGGCTATGCTCGCGCAGGCGGCGCTAGATCATCCGTGCCCCCTTATAGGGGATCTCGAGAAGGACTTGGAAGCGCTGCAGGGCTGGTTACTGGACAGACTCAACGATCTTGCTCCAGTGGTGGCCCCCGTTCTACATCGAAACGGGTTTCGGCCCCGTGGTTCACGGCGACACTGGCGATCGCCCGACAGTCTTGTAGGGTGGCGGAAAGAGTTTGGCGTGCCCAATATGATCCTGAGGCAAAACTGCTTTACAAGACTGCGGTTAAGGCTTATCAGCGGGACATTCGTCTTGGGAAAAGGGTTTACCTTGCTGGGAGAATAGAGGCTGCCTCTAACTCCTGCAAGGAAATCTTTTCCATTGTGAGGGAATTTACAGCTCCTCGCTCGAATGTTTCCCATGATATCCCCCTAAAGTCCTGGGCCGCGGACCTTGCTAAGTTTTTTACTGGCAAGATAAAGCTTATCCAGGACTCTTTCCATCTGGCGGTGCCTGCTGGTGTAACCTGCATAGAGGAGAACCCGCACCTGGTAGCTTCACCAGGCCCGTCGCTGGTAGTCTTCCCCCTTCTTTCAGCCGCTGAGTCGTTAGGACTTATGGGCGCGCTTAAATCCGGTTCGCCCCTGGACCCCTGCCCGGCGAAGTTTCTATCTAGAATGGCGGAAGTCTTAAATCCCCTGGTCAACCCTCTTCTAAACCTATCACTGAGCCATGGTCTGGTCCCACTAGCGTGGAAACAGGCTATGGTGATTCCCCTGCTGAAGAAGCCTGGCCTCGATCCTGAGGCGCTGGTCAATTATAGACCAATTTCTCTCTTGCCTGCCCTGATGAAAATTTTGGAGAAGCACATTCAGATGGTGCTCTCCAACTTCTTGGAATCGCATGAGCTTTTGCATGCCTCCCAATCGGGCTTCCGCCCCAATCTCCGTACTGAGACAGCACTCCTGGAGGTGTCGGAAGACATCAAAGGAGTTCTGGACTCCGGAGGCAAGGCCATGCTGGTCATGTTGGACCTGTCGGCGGCGTTCGACACCGCCCCCCATGATGGCCTTCTCTCGAGACTTCACGAGATAGGCCTCAGGGGGACGGTGCTCAGCTGGTTTTCATTATTTCTAGCCGACCGCCGACAAACGGTCTGGACCCCCCCGGACTCTGCTGTGATGCCGCCACTGGGTGTTGGGGTCCCTCAGGGCTCTATTCTGAGCCCGACCCTTTTCAACATCTTTATGACCCCTTTGGCGGCACTGGCGGAGTCTTTCGGGGCCCGGATCGTGTCCTATGCCGACGACACACAGCTCCTCTTCTCCTGTGAGAGGGGAGGAGATTTTAACGGGGAGAGCATCCGGGATTGCCTTGGGGCTGTTTTCAGATGGTTTCATTTGAATGGCCTCAAGTGCAATTCTGAGAAGTCTGAGGTGCTCTTCTTTGGGTGTACGTCGGACCATGACTGGCATGGCTGGTGGCCTATCAACATGTTTCCACCTTCCTCCCCATCTTTAGTTGCCAAGAATCTGGGGGTTAAGATGGACAAGGGCTTGTCGATGAGAGCCCAGATTCTGGGAGTGACGGGCACCTGCTTCGGTCTCCTTAAGGTACTAAGGAAGTTTCTGCCCCTTCTGTCGGAAGAACACCGGAAACTGACTGTGCAGGCTCTGATCGGGTCCAGGCTGGACTATGCCAACGTCCTTTACCTGGGCCTGCCGGAGTATCTGCTACAGCGCCTCCAGGTGACGCAGAACGCTGCGGCAAGAGCCATTTATGGCTTAAATAGGCGAGCAAGTGTGACGGGCCTCTTGCAGGCCCTACACTGGCTGCCTATCCGCAAGCGTATTATTTTTAAGACACTAACTTTGGCCTATAAGGCCCTTCACTCTGGAGGCGCAAAGTACCTTCAAAGGAGACTGTCCTTTTACCATCCGGCCCGGGTGCTTAGATCGGAGTCACAGTTTCTGGCTGTGGTGCCTCGCGTGAAAAGAGCTCGTATCGGTGGTCGCTCCTTTGGACTGCGGGCACCCCAGCTGTGGAACTCTTTGCCGTTGACACTCCGGGGCGCTACCAGCCTTTTGGCTTTTAGGAAGGGTCTAAAGACTTGGTTGTTTACTCTATAGGCCTTTCTTTCCCTCTTTTTTACTTCATTCCTTCTCTGTTTTTATTGTTGTGTTATGTTATTCTACTGTAGGTCTCGCTGTTAAAGCGCCGGGATACTCTTTTTGAGTCGCCGCGCGCTATACAAAAGAAATATAACATAACATAACATAACAAGTCATCATAATATTTTAAACCCAGTATACTTTATCATGCCTAGCATTAACCCTAGGTCCACAACCTAACAACACTTACCACTGTATTAATATGCCATGTATCAATATGATCTCTAGGTCAAATGAACCCATCATGTCCAGGGTCACCTCTTAACAACTTTATGTTCAGCCAATACTATGAGCAGAAACAGTGTGACAGTTTAATAGATCATTTTTCCTAGTGTATATCATACGTTAAAGTACTCCTATAGTGAATTAACGCTATATAGGCTAAGCCAGGTTCAAATTCCAACTGTAACAGTTAGTTTGACCTTTCCTTGGATTAATGGATTTGTCCTAGCAAACTAGTCAGTCTACAAATACCAGTTCCTGCTCATATCTAATGTTAAACGAAACATGATATAATGAGCCTCTTTGATATAATTAAAGGCATTCCTGAATTATGCACAATATATGTCATGTCATGTCAAAGGTTCTTATATAGCGCCTTATCACCGCAAGGTCTCAAGGCGCTTGCTTTGGGAACCCGTCCTGGCTTTTTCCCTGTGAGATAACCCGTACTGGGCATCCCCAAGGTGAAATCCAGGCATCCCGCCGCGGGGGGGGGGCCATTGTGGAGATTAAGCAAGCTATTGCCCAGAGTTGCAGAGTGTGAACCCGTGATTCGAGTAGGCACCGAAGCGAGAATTATCAAGTCTGTGGACATTTGGGCTCAAGACCCTGCCGCGTCGGGAATTGAACCCTGGTCCCGGGTCTGACCTCTGCTTCAGGGTCTGCCTCCTCTAACCAGTGATCCCCTGACAAATCCAAAATTGACCCTGATTTAACAGCATATGTTCCTAATATTTCACCAGGTATACCATTCAACTTAAACACACAGGACAAGAAACAAACAATCACCTAAATAATCTACTAGTCAATTAATAGGATAAAAACGTCAAGTGGGTCAAACTAATTGTGCAGATGTGGGGCAGCTAATGGACAAAACCATAGTCACAAGCTTGGAGAGGTTTGTGTTCCAATCCATAAGAGGTAATTGTATCCCAACCAAACCATTACTCATAATCTGTTAGCCCAAACGGTCTGGCTTGGTATTAGTGGTTAATAAACCGAAAATGAGAGTCACAGGATGACCATGAAACAGAGAATATAGTTCTGTCCTACAATGAATAACATATTCCAAGGTCACAAAATTCCTACGAACCACAGAGTCATATATGATTTGCAACATGCAGAATGTTTATGTCGAGTAATCACTTCAAGTACTTCCATCTAGCACACAATGAAAACTCCCAATATACAGTTAGAAGGAACAACCGCTCATGGAAGTGGTTCAAAATAAACTTTGCGTGATTATATCTGTGTACAATATACATCTGATTGTCTGAATAAACACAGTCTTAAACACTGTAAACATGACAAAGATGCCACAGTAAAATATCATGTGTAATCAAACAACTACATTCAAAGTTTCTTACCCAAACTAGTTTTGGCCTCGTGATTGTTCCTGCCAAATAAATAAATGGTGTTCAGTTTGGATGCCATCTTAAGGCCCTATATACCTTGTCGTAGATCACAGGTTAGAAAGCTAAGTGCAGGTGAACCAATGTTGGCCATATTGAAATTTCTTGGCACTCAAATTTCTATGGGGAATATAATATTTTCTTTACTAATATCAACACTCATGTTACGAAAGCACTAAGCCAAAAAAGTAAAAAGTAAAAAACATTGCTGGTTGCAATGTGAATGCCACAAATATCCAACAGATAATAATTCCAAGACTAAATCAAACTAATCAATTTCAAAAGCTCTTACCCAAGCTAATACTAGCCGAGTGATCATTCCTACTATGTACATAAATGGCGTTCTTGTTGGTTGCCATCTCAAGCCTCTATCTATCATAGAACACAGGTTAGAAAGCTAATGCGGGTAAACCAATGGCGGCCATTTGAAATCTCATGGAATTCAAAGTTTCACTGGAAATTGTATCAGGGCATGGGACAAATTTGTTTCTGTAACATTATTGACTATTATATTATGTCGCTCTTCAGTTGTTTTGATATATATTATATTACAAAAACACTAAATCAAAAAAAGTGAAAATCCCAGGTGGCCAAAATGTAAATGTGTGAACTTGAGAGGAGAAGAAACTTTTCTCTTACAAACCGAGAATGTGACTGTTGTACAAAAGAAGTATCTTCCAATGCAATATGTTACTTAGTGTATTACAAACAAAGATAGTACAAGATGCTGTTCGCCGTAATGGAAAATCCTAAAAGTACTATAGGACAACGTTAGTGATAACACACAAAAAACAGACTTGTTTATGTATCAATAATAGCAGCCCTAATGCAGCAACAGGAAGTTGTATGTGAACTTTGGTGCCTACTCCTTAAACAGAGTAGTTTTCTATGCTTAATATTTACGAAAACATGTTAATATGGTACCAAGTTAGTTTAAGTTTATTATTGTCATGATTTAGAACCCCAAGGAGGTCCACATAAAGCTAGTATACAGAAAGCTTCAGATACAATAACAGACATAAAACCTTGGTATTTTCGAGGGAGCATGAATTAATTACATTAGAGCATAAAAAATCCATCTTAAAACATAATTTGTACTAAGAGATCAATATAAGTTTAAAAAACATTTTAAAAAAAGAGACCACAGAACATTTCATTGGGAGGATTAAACATTAATTGCAAGGCCTCAGATGAAGATCCCACTGACCACTTCAGATGTAAAGGTCTTAACATTTTGCGGTGGTGTAATAGCAGAGCGTGGCACACAAACAGAACATGCTTCAGGTCTTGGACACCATTTGAGCAAAAACTACAAATTGCTGAATACCCATGCCATTTAGAGGTTAAAGAATTGAAGGGCATCGTTATTAACAGGGGGTAACACAGTTGGAGTCAAAGACCTGGGTATCAAATATTATAGACAAAATGGTCCTAGACATTGATTCAACTCATACAATGTAAAGTTATTTCAAATATTCTTTCTACTTCTGATCACCATCTGATTAAATCCATTATGGTTGATACAAGTCAAAACACAACAGTTATATTATCCCGGAATATTAATTGATGCAAGAAAAACACACTTAGAGTAAACAACTATGTCTCATCAAGGTCCGAGAGACTCTCTTATTTAATATATGTTTAGAAAAATTACATAATATACTTCTACAATATAATAATACAGTTATTTACACAAGGGGTTCACTGTCAAGTGACGTGCACAGGAAAGAATGATAGTGACCTAAAATATTCTAATTTTCTAATAGACCCTCTTGGTCACTCTACTCACACGAGCACTCACTATCACTCTTTCCTGTGCACGTCACTTGACAGTGAACCCCTTGTGTAAATAACTGTATTATTATATTGTAGAAGTATATTATGTCATTTTTCTAAACATATATTAAATAAGAGAGTCTCTCGGACCTTGATGAGACATAGTTGTTTACTCTAAGTGTGTTTTTCTTGCATCAATTAATATTCCGGGCTAATATAACTGTTGTGTTTCGACTTGTATCAACCATAATGGATTTAATCAGATGGTGATCAGAAGTAGAAAGAATATTTGAAATAACTTTACACTGTATGAGTTGAATCAATGTCTAGGACCATTTTGTCTATAATATAAAGAATTGAAGGGCAGCATATTTAATCAAAGGAGTATCCAAAAACGTCTAACCCCATGAGGCATATTCCAAATCACATACAGTTGGACTTTTGTCGTAGCAATGGTATCCTTTATCATTTGGTAGCCCCATTTCATGCTACAAGCTTCACTGTCCAAGCTAAAACTTAGAGCCACCGAAGCTTGTCTTACATAGGCCTTTAATTGGGTTGCAGTGAGTAAAAGTACCAGACTTTGTTCCAGCCCAAGGTGGTCTAGGGCGAATTTAAGATTTCTAGAAAATTTGGACTTTTCTTTTTTCTCCACAAAGATTTCCTTTCCCATATAATATCTTACGGTGTCTTCACCTTTCTCAAGACGGACTGCACACTGATCAATTCCTGCTAGACCTTGTGCATAGGAGCTTTTGATCCTGAATTCCAGCCTTAAGGCTGCTACTGATGCAGAGGTGTTACAGGATATTAATCTTCTCAAAATCTGACCCTCTGTCCTATTCAAAAAGCCCCATCTAGACACATCAATAAGCTCTACTGCATACAGTAAGGTGGCGGAGATTTTGGCCTGCTGACAGGTGAGAAAAATGTTTTCTGCCTACAGCATTATAAAATGATCCCACTCCCTTGGCCTGGGACTGTGCCTTACATACATTATTCGAAATATGGCCAGTACCACTCAAATTGCTGCACATAATTTCCCCCCACAAAGTTTAGGATTTACCACTTTCTATTTATAGGAGCCCAAATACCATGGATAATTGGCATAGTTGCCTTTTTTCCTCCCATGGAAGAAAAGGATTTTACTTTAGGAGGAAATATTTTTCAAAAAATGTGCATCGGCATACTGCAGCAATGCCCCTAATCCACTATTAAGACCTTTAAAGGGTAAAGTCCAGAATTGCTATGTCATCAGCATACAGAAGACATGATATGGACCCCCGCCTCCCCCCATGCTAGGTAGAAAATCCTGTAAAAGGGAATCTGGCAGATCTGAAATATATGTGGAAAAAAGCAACAGGGCGAGTAAGCACCCCTGCCTTAAACCATTTTTGTCAGGATCTTCTTGGAGAGCTTCGTATCATCTCCTAACAAGACTTGGCACAATGTATTAGAGTGGTTGGCAATAATTAGGTGTAAAAAGGTTCCAGGAATGGCAAGTTCAGACAACTTCTTCCACAACATAGGGCAATTCACCTTATCAAAGGCCGTTGAGAAGACAGTGAACGAGGAATATACTAGAGAGTCTCTAATAGTCACATATTTCTCATTAATTAATTACAGTGCTGCTATATTATATGTGGTCCCATATGTTTTCCTCAAGCTTGTCTGCTCTAGCTGGATGATTTTATTATCTTCTACCCAAGAGTTAAGTTGGACCAGGAGACATCTAGTAGAAACCTTAACTACAGCATCTAGTAAGGCAATTTGGCAGGTGTTTGCGGGCGAGTTATGACCTCCCTTTTTATGAAGAGGAACAGTAATACTCCCAGTTCATAAAGCAGGGACTGTCATATTACCATAACAGAATTTAAAGACCGGTAAAAGTAATTTAGCCCAGGGCACTGCATCCTTTTTTTACTACTGATATCGACACTTCATACGGGCCCATGTCGGTGGAAGATCGCACAGAGAGAATGGAAGATTCAGTCTCCTGTATGGATAGCGAAGTATGGCTAGACCTAAGACAATCCGGGGTGGGGGACCACATTTCCCTATCGTTTGGTACCTATAATGTGGAAATAAAACCAACCCAAATATCTTCACCAATTGGGATGGGGAGAGACCTAGCTCTAGTGCCGCAACAATCTGCAACTATTTCCCAGAATCTTCTCATCTGATTTTTAGAGGCTGCTTATCTTAAGTCTATCAGCCTTCAATCTAGGCTTTGCTTTCTTAAACTAGCCTTTAAGCGACTTCTGCTCCCTTTTAAAAGAAACAGAACATTGTCTCTTTCCTTAAAGAAAGAGATGAATTGTTTTCTGACCAGCTTATTTCTTTATTCAGCTGAAGGATGGGACAAGAAATTGGCTTTAGAGGAGCCTCTACAGGCCTCCAAATTGAGTTTTCTTACAATCTGCTTTATAAACTGGTCAAAAGAGTACAAAACTTTGACTTCCTAAAAGTTAAGATCATTGACCGCCTTCTCTAAAAGTCATTTTAAGATGATGATCATTCTGGAGATTGAACGTAGCTGGAGATTGGAATACTGCCCCTTGGCTAAAACTACTCTAAGAAGGGCTCAGAGAGACTATTATGCAGCCATCAGGGGGGTGAAAAGCAGCTTTCATGCAGAGCGCATTGCCAGGTCTAACAACAACTGTAAGGAGATTTTCACCATCGTTCAGAGTTTTTTAACACCTTGCGCTGAGCGTATTGCTCTCCTTGCTTCTGCAGAATGGTGTGAGGAGCTGTTGTGTTTCTTCATTGATAAAATAGAGGCCATTCAGGATAGCCTAGGGACTAGTTCCCTTGGGCAGGTAGGGTTCCACATCCCGAATGTTTTAGTCCCCACCACGTCAGCTCCCCCGCCGATGGAATTTTCTCCTAATGTTTTGTCGGACTCATTGTCTATTCTTAAATAACTTAAGTCTGGTTCTCCAACAGACCCGTGTGTGGCTAGGCTACTAGCAGGGGCTGCGGAAGTGGTTATTCCAGAGGTAAATGCCATCATCAATCTGTCTCTCCTGACCGCCACTGTTCCATTGTCATGGAAACAGGCTGAATTATTACCGCTTCTGAAAAAGCCCTCTTTAGATCCTACCATACCTGCTAGCTATTGTCCTATCTCCCTTCTTCCTGCTGTAGCAAAGGTGTTTAAGAAAGCTGTCTCTAGACAGCTTGTCGCCTTTGTAGAGTCATCTGGTGCACTCCATCTGGCCCAATCAGGATTTAGGGCGACTTACAGCAGAGACTGCTGTAGTTGAAATGTCGGAGGCAACAAGGGAGTGCTTGGACGCAGGTGGCAGAGCAGCTCTGATTTTATTAGACCTCTCTGCCGCCTTTGATATGGTGCCCCATCAACAACTACTTGCCCGTCTTTCAAACATTGGAGTGTCTAGACGCGCCTGGGATTGGCTTAAAACCTTCTTAGTGGATCACAACCAGCAGGTTTGGCTGCCACCATTCTCGTCGGCCCCCAGAAGGGTGTCCACGAGAGTACCTCAGGGCTCTACCCTGAGTCCTCTGCTTTTTAATATTTATATCACACCCCTGATTTCTCTTGCAGAGGAGCTGGGAGCCAAGATCATAGCCTATGCAGACGATACCCAGCTCCTCTTTACTTGGAGGAAAAATGATTGGTCCCCGGAAACGGCTCATAACTGTCTTACGACCGTTTTTAAATGGCTTGCACTAGCGCAGCTGAAGTGCACGAGGACAAGTCGAGGTCCTTTTGTATGGATCTTTCCCCCCATCCTTTAGGGAGACTTTGCGGCCCTCAGAGTACCCTCTGCCCAATTCAGTGGATAACTCTGCCAAGAACCTGGGGGTATGGTTTGGGGAGGACCTTAGGTTCTCCGTGCAGATTAAGAGGTTTGCTGGGGTATGCTTTGGCATACTCAAATTGCTCAGAAAGTTCCTCCCTCTGCTACCCAGGCCAGCCAAGGAAATGGTGGCTCGTGCTCTGATCTTGTCACAAATTGAATATGCCAATGCTGCATATATTGGCATTCCCGGCTACCTGCTAAAAAAATTGCAGACAATACAGAATGTGGCAGCCAGGCTTCTGCTGGACATTCCGGTAAGATCAAGCGGGATCTCTACTAGCTCCTGTAACCCACAGAGTTCAGTTTAAAGCCCTTACTCTGGCTCATACAGCCTTGCATGGACTAGGGCCGGTATATTTTAGGAGGCGCTTTGCCTTCTATGTCCCTCGCAGAAATCTGCGTTCTGCGGGCAGCTATTGGCAGTAGTCGCTCGATTCCGTAGGACTCGGCTGGGGGCTGCTCTCTTTCTGTCAATGCAGTGGAAGCCTGGAACTCCATCTCATTGGAGCTTTGGAATACTTAGGATACTAGGCTGTTCAAGAAGCAACTAAAGACCCTACTTTTTAATAACCCCATTTAATCCCAAATCCTCCACTGTCATGCTCACCGCCCGCGCCGGGACACTCTTGAGTATCTGCGCGTGACATAAATGGATTATAACATAACATAACATAACATAACATGGAGTCCCACTAAGTTCTACCTGATTTATTATTAAGTCTTGAATTAACACTATCACATTTCCATGAACTACTCAGGATATGTTTGCTTCTTGAGAAAAGACTAACAATCGATGGTCACTAAAAACAGTGTCTATTATTTTCGGATCACCCAAGAAATGAAACCATGAATGTGCAATGATGAGATAATCTAAAACTGATTCTCCCATGGGGGATTTATGAGTAAACTGCACTGGGAAGTCAGAGAACAGTCTGCCATTTACAATCAGTCAGTCAATATTCCTAAATTGTTCAAATGAGTATCTTCCCTCTAATGTCGGTTCTTAAATTGGGTGGGAAGAGCAGAGGGTAGGGGGGATAAGTAATTCTTCCTCTTTCTCTACTTCTCATAATAAGCTGGTAGCATGGTTGGATACTTTACAATCAACATTATCTCAAGGCCATTCTCCCCATCTATAGTGTTTTTGATAAAAAAACAAAGAGATTATACAAGAGACTGTTATAGGACGTGTCAAGAGGGATATTAGCATTCAACAGTAAAATGGGGACCCCCTAGATGCCCACCTCCATTGAGGAATAAAGTTACAGCCAGGAACATTTATTTATTTATTTTAGTGTTTTATAGAGCGCGAACTTGCCCCCGTTAGGGTATCAGAGCGCTTTACAGAGTCAAAGAGTCATACAAGAGGCATGATAACACAAGAGTATACTGTACATTAGGGAGGAGGGTGCTGAATACAAGAGGAATGGGAGTATACAAGGATAGACAATATTACAGTTGCTGAAGACAGGCCCCTGGTTTCTTGGTGGGGCGAGGTCGAAGGAGGATGGCAATGGTCTCTGAGGTGGTTGTGGGACGGGGTTAGCCGAGGAATTTACCCATGAGGAAGGATTTAGTCTCCTTTTTGAAGCGTGCAAGGGAGGGGATTCTTCTGATGGCGGGTTGGAAGGAGTTCCATATTCTTGGTGCAGCCCCAGTGAATGCCCGATTATATCTTTTTTTTTACCGAAAGCATGCAGGCTGGAGTAGGAGGGCACTGGCCGATCGCAAGTTTCTGCTACCTCCGGATATCACAAGTTTCTGTGTAAGATACGCAGGGGAGTTTGAGTGTAGGGCCTTGTGCGAGATGCATGCCAGCTTGAGTTGAATTCTGGCCTCGAGAGGAAGCCAGTTCAACGCTTTAAGATGAGGAGTGATGTGATCAAATTTCCTAGTGCCGATAAGTAGCCTGGCGGCTGCATTGAGGCAGGCTTTTAAGGGTGCTAGGGAGATCTTGAGTAAACCAGCGAGGGTGGAACAGCCGAATTCCAGCCTAGAGATGACTAGTGCTTGGACTGCAAGTTTTAGGTCAGGAGCGGCAAGAAAGGGTTTAAGTTTCCATAGGTAGCTCAGGTGGAATCTGACAGATTTGGCCATTGAGTTGATGTGGTCTTGCATGTTTAGGTTGTAATCCAAGGTTATTCCCAGAGATTTGGCCAAGTCCATAATGGTCGGGGGACAGTTTAAGGCTGTGATGGGTTTGATCCATGTCTGGATCTCTGAGTTGCTTTTTGGCAGGGAAATTAGAAGGAACTCCCGTTTTCTTTGCATTGAGTTTGAGTTGGTTGGAGGAGAGCCTTTGGACGGTCAGCTTCAGGGCCTCATTCAGGGAGAGAATCTCCTTGAGGGATGAGATTGTTGCAGATCTGAGTGTCGTCAGAGTACATATGGTAGGACATATTTGCGGAGCCAAAAACTTCGGTAAGGGGTTCTAAATAAAGGTTAAAAAGGGTGGGGGACAACGTTAATCCTTGAGGGACTCCAACCGTTATCAGGTTACGGTTGATTAGGAATCTCTGAGATCGGTTTTGGAGAAAGGATCTAAACCAGTCAAGGACAGGGCCATCTAATCCCATCCTAAGTTTTAGGCGTTCAAGTAGCTTCCCGTGGTTGACCGTGTCGAAGGCCGAGGATAGATCTAGAAGGATTAGGAGACAGGGTTTGTCTTGGTCAAGGGCTTGTAGGGCATCATTGACGATGTGGAGCATGGTGGTTTCAGTGCTGTGTCCAGGTCGGAAACCAGATTGGCAATCATCGAGTAGGTGGAAGTTGTTGATGTGGTGACTTAGCTGCAGTTGCACGCACTTCTCCAGCACTTTAGTTAAGAGAGGAATGTTGGAAATCAGTCTGAAATTGTCTGGGGAGGATGGATCCAGCGACGGCTTTTTCAGAATGGGAAGGACTTGGCCAGCTTTCAGAGAGTCAGGGATTGATCCATGCCAGAGAGAGGTGTTAATTATCGCAGTCCAGATAGGAATAATGGATTGGGCGGCGGTCGCAAGACAGTTTGAGGGGAGCGGGTCATTCAAATGGTTGTTCGGGTTTAAAGTGGAAAGGAATTTGGCGACAGAGTCATTGTCGTAGCGTGAGAAGTCGGTCCAGTGTGCTTGATTCTTAGGTGAGGACTATAGAGGCAGAGGGGGAGAAGGCGGACGGTCAGGGTTCGGTAGAGAGAGTGAGGCAGAACTAAGTTCGTTCCTAAGGTTTTGATTTTGTTTGCGAAAAACGAGGAGAATTCCTCGGATGTGATGAGAGACTTGGGGTTTTCTTTCGATGTTTTGGCCAATTTGTTCGATTGGTGTTTGACCAACTCAAAGAGTTTGCGTGGTCTGCTCTGGGCTTTTCCTAGTTGCGCTCTGAAGAACTCTTTTTTTGAGTTGAGGATGTTCTTGTTTTATGTATTTCTGGCCTGGCGGAGAAGTTTTAGGTGAGCGGCCGAGGGGTGCTGTCTCCAGATTCTTTCGGCTTGTCAGAGGGATCTCCTCTCATTGTTGAGGGAACGAGTGAACCATGGGTTTCTATCTTTGACTTGAGTTCTTTTTAGTTTAAGAGGGGCAAGGTCATCCAGCATGTTCGACATAGTTGCAGAGTAGTGATCATTGAGGTCACTGACCGATGTGATATGTGGGGGAGGGGAGGTCAGATTTGCAGCGGACCTCAAGTTCCTTGCGGTCCAGGTTCTTGGTGTCTCTGACCCAGCGTTTGGGAAGCACCGGTTGTGGTGTCCTTATCTTGTGGGTGCCAGGTGGAAGGAAGGCAATGGCTTGGTGGTCAGACCAGTCACAGGGGTCTATAGAGATAAGCTTGACGGTTGCCTCGGTAGAGATGATCCAGTCAAGAGTGGCCCCTTTCGAATGGGTTGGGAGTGAACAAGCTTGGGTCAGGGCTTGATCGGCCAGGAAGTCTTTAATCGCGTTGACATGAGGATCCTTGGGATCGTTTCAGTGTAGGTTGAAATCTCCGAGGAAAATGTCTTTGGCATTGGAGGAACTCTTTGCTGTGAGAATTTCCATGAGGTGGTCAGTGAAGGAGTCGTTGGTGCCTGGGGGGTGGTAAACGATGTGCAGGTTGCACAGTTGGGTGGTGTTACAGCAAATTGAGAGGGCTAGGTATTCCCAGGAATCAGTAGTATCCGCCAGAAGCTCTGTGACAAGGAAGTTAGAGCAATAGATGCAGGCGATGCCACCACCTTTCTTGTTATGTTATCTGTATAGCCTAGCAATGTTATAGTTGGGGGGGACTAAGAGGTCCTGGCATGGGGATGAGGAATCATTAATCTATGATTCTGTTATAATGGCTAAGTCGGAGTTATTGTTCAGAATGAGAGCACCGACATCGGCGGCATGCTTTACTGCCGATCGGCAGTTAATTAAGAGACCAGTCAGGGAGGGGAGGGAGAAGGTGTCAGGAGTCAGGCAGCCAGGTGTACAGGTGCTAGATTGCTTCTGATCACCCTTCTGTTACAGAGGGGAGCTGATATACAGGGGTTGATAGTGACCGTGCGGATGGGATGTTCAGCACTCACGTCTGATAGACAGGGAGTGACTGGGGCTGCATTATGGTCCTGGAGAATTTCATGGATTTCCTTTTCAGTGAGGTCTAGGGGATTTGTTGTGACAAGGGCTAGGGTTTCCTCCTCCGATAGGTGACTAGGGTGCTTACGAGTGCGAAAATGCCTCAAGGATGTCGGTAGTGGGTGTTTGGGAAACTCTGGGATAGGAGGGGAAGTGGGATTCAGCTAAGGCTTGGGGCTAACGAAGGAGAATTCAGCGAGGTGAAGGAGGTTTGTTATATCCAGGATGGAGAAGTGGATGCTCTGAATTATTTTGGTGGCTCTGGAGTGCAGAGTATCGATATCTGTGTAAGGGGGGGGCGCGGTAAAGGTGCTGGGAGGGTTATGATGGACTGTGTTAGGGGTCATAGAAGGGGTGGATTGTGTGTTAGGGGGCTGTCTTGACCTGCATCAACAAAAGTCGTTGGAGGCGTACCGATCTTAGAGTCTGAGTGGGGAGCATGAAGGGAGGAGACCAAGGGTCTCGAGTCGATTGCGTTGGGGAAGCTGGTAGGAGGGCTGAGGGGGTTAGGGTGTGCTGTGTTGGAAGCCGTGGAGTCCGAGTGGGGAGCATGAAGGGAGGAGACCAATGGTGTCAGTTCGATTGCATTCGGGAGGCTGGTAGGAGGACTGAGGGGGTTTGGGTGTGCTGTGTTGGAAACCGTGGAGACCGTGGGGGGAGATAGAGGGGAGGAGACCCAAGGTCTCGGGGTGGTAGTGTTAGTAAGACAGGTATATGAGCTGGGGGGGCAGGAGGAACTGTGTTGGAGACTCTTAGAGAGGTGGCTCGTGGGACGTTAGTCATGCTGGGCAGGTGGGTCGGAGGATTGTCAGGACGGGTGTTGGTCGCCTTCCAAGTGTCATGCACATGGTTTCGGAGGATGGTAAAAAGATCTGCAAATGTAGTAAGGTTTTTGGTTGAGGCTTGGATCAATACAATGCCGCTTTTGTAGAGGGTGATGGTGAGGTCAGCTCGCAGGGTTACTGAGGGCGCTATTGCGAGGAATGTTCCTGATCGAGCGTACATTGAGGAGGAGCGAAAAGGTATTGCGCCAAGAGGGGATTCTTCTGGAGTAGAAAACGAGGTCGTTGATGACTGTGCCATTGTCCACACAGAAACGTCAGAGATCAGTGACTCGGATGATTTTTCAGGGTGAGGTTTTTGAAGGCTTTTGTAGCGGTTTTAGAGAGTTTAGGGGGTAAACCAGGGTGTATGAATTAGCCCCAGAGGAAGTCAGACCAGGACCAACCATGTTGGCTACGGTTGGGCACACTCGGTGAGACCTGGACCAGTAAGCAGCCAAAGTCATTATGACCATGGTAATTGAGATGGTGAAGGTTTTAGGAGATAACAAATTGGCCGGGTTGAAGGTGAGAGTTAACAGGTCTTTTCTAGAATGTTGCAGCAGGTCGGTGCCACTTCAAGATGGCCGTCACCTGAGCAAATAGGCCCTAGCTTGTAGTGCTGGTGCAGTCCTCTTTCTGTTGCTACTGCCTGAAAACAAGCCTGAATGGGGTCCAGCTAAGGGCCCTTGTTTGTTTTTAAAGAAGAGTCCTCTTTCTGTGGACATTATCAGGAGCTGCCATTTTGAAGGGTAGAAGGTCCAAAGACAGTGTGAGGGGGTAGATTGAGTACAAGATGGCGGTCACCATTTTAGGGTCAGGCATTGCTCAAAGAGAAACTGAAGTCAGATCTCTAACTAGTCATTGGCAATAGATCGTGGTCTTTTACATCAGAATGGCTTTTATGTGGAACCGCTTGCATAATTCCTCGTTTGAGGTCCGCTGAGACCCAGGAGTACAGTAAAATTGCTCTGCTTTGCTAAAAGCGCCGCCATTTTGGGTGCCTGAAAAACTACGTCCCAGGATCAGTTAAAGAGTTAAACTGTTCGGAAAATGAGGAAATGGGCAAAACAGTACCTGGCGCGTCTTGATCAAAACGTGGACGGAGGGACACTTTTGCCAAGCCATGTGTCCGAGGATCCCAGGTGATGCAGAAAAAGAAGAAAGAGGAGGAAGGTTGAGCATCAGAGTGGTGAGCTCTGTTGCAGGCGATATTTTCTGGGCAATGGACGTGCGCGAGACTGAAGGCGAGAACCCTGGTCTCGCCAGCTGGTCCGTCTTGCGTGAGTCCTCAGCAGGCAGCCTTAGGACATGCGGGGTTCCGGGCGAGGCAGAGGTGGTGGCGTCTCGGGATCGGCGCTGGGGCAGGGAATCAGCGCTCGCGTGAGCCGAGCTCCAGGCAAGACCAGATGGGTCACACTGCGCTCCGTCAGCAACCGGGTCTCGAGCGAGTCCCTTAACGGAGGAGAGGGGCACTTCCCGGACGGCGATCGCAGGCTCCTTTTGTATATCCCTTTCTGGATGGGGTAGATTTGCACTCTATTGAGAAGAAACCTTCACACTGAATATCTGAGAGACACCAGGTTTCCTAGATGCAGATTATATCAACTTTTAAGTCATCTAGTAATTGAATTTTCTCCTTATGCTTCTTTATGCCAGCCGCATTCCGGTTAAAAACTTTTACATTATTGTTAAATATTGCACTTGGATGCTAGAGCTGATACTCAAACACCATTTAATACACCTGTCAACCAATTCCATGTTTAGTACTCTTTATCTGCAAAAGCAGTAGGAGGGCATGGTTTTGAGCACTGCAATATGTTACGAGCCTACCATTAATCCCTACAGAGACTCGCAGCTATCTTGGATCTTCCGCTAGGCACTCATTTAGGGACACAATGGGACTTTCACTCAAAGTTGCACAGGCTTGTTAAACAGGATTTTAGATTCCCTGCATACAGGAGCCACATTAATCTCTCTATATTGAAAGGTTTCACTATTTTGCAATACTAAGGGGGTCATTGGTATGGCGGGTGGATACGCCCACCATAAATCACCGCCCGCTTTCAAATCCCCCCCGCCACATTACCATGGCGGAGGGGACACCGGAAAGACTGTCCACATGTTTTCCGCCCAGTCGAAGAGTCGACCGGGCGGTAAAGCTGCTAACATAGTGGTGGTGTCTGGGAGACACCGCCATCCATATTAGCATACCTGTGGGGAAATGCCTTCATTGCCACCACGGAGAGGCAGGTGGTTCATGCAATTGGGGGTCCATAGCGGGCCCCCAGGGATTCTGGGGGGTGCACATGGAGGTTACCTATGGTACCCCCCTGCAGTTCCATGCACAACATGGCAGGCACTACGTGGTGTCTGCCACTTTGTGCATGGAAGTGCACGACATGCCTTCTTGGCATTGCGGCGGGCAGTGCTGAGAGCATCGCCCGCCGCAATGCCAAGAATGCAGAATGCGCCAGCCAGTGTGGCGGGCGCATCCTAATGTCAACGATGGGACCCCGCAGCAATGTCGGGCGGTCCCATTTCACGAAAGGATGGCGGGCGGACTTTGTCCGCCCGCCATCCTAATGACCCCCTAAGTTGGCAACAATTTTATACTGAAAGACCACCCTTGTTTATGTCAATGGCCCTATGTGGTTCAAAGAAACAAGTGAAATATTGCTGCTTTGGATTAACTTTAAATTCTTAATATCATCGAGCATGCTAATAAAACTGAATGATTCAGATTCATATCAAAGTCAAAAAGAGTGAAAAAGTCCAACTTAGAAATATTTGCAGGGGTGGACGAGAGCGATGGGCTCCTTCATTAGGCCATACCGTTGTTAATTTCTCCTGAGTGCCTCCCCAAATGGTTCGTCCACTGGATTATGGGAGGGGAGACAAGTGATGGCTAATGAGGAAGAACATAAACGCATTGTGCCAGAATCATTCCTCACCAGAGGGGAGGCGACTAATGGGAAAGGATTTCACAAACTGATCCCCTCTCTCTGGTTACTCTGGTTCATTGTCTCTGACCTTTGGGTCAAGTTCACTGCTTCTTGAAAGCTTCGTTTTTTGGGGTCTTTTCTGGGAATTCGCCAATTCATTTTTTTCTTCTTCCCTCTCCTACTTTTTGCTTAGTTTTACCCATTGGCTGGACAGTCTCCGCTATCGCATTCACCTTTTGTCTTAAAAAAGGAAACACTTCAGGCTCAGATTTAGAAAGTGTTGAAGAAGAACAAGTTGACTCAGCGCCCATTAAACATAGGTTACAACATTGTTATCGAAATTGTGGGACTATCCACATTTAGCTGCTCCTTACGGGGGTCCGGGGTCGCCTTGAGAGAAAGTTTACCAACTTGTGAAGACATTTTTTTTCTTGTAACTAGGGGGGTGTCACAACAGCCACTAGTTGTTCTTCAAGTAAACTGTTGTGTGATCCTTTACGTAGGGCTCCCAGATTTTCATAGTTCTCTCTTTTTTGCGACTGATGACCCTGATTCAAATTTTCCTTCTCTTCTTTTGGTCATGTCAAAACTTTCAAGATTGCGGCAACAGAATCTTGGATATGGTCTGTATTTGTTACAAATTTGTCCAGGAGGGCTAGGATAGTGGACATGATTCTCCCTAGGCAGATGAATTGGAGACCTGCACTTCTTGGCTTAGGGGATTACATGACAGGTGCCAAATTAGTTCCAGATCTGGAGTTGCTGACATTTGAAACAATTCAGTAGAATGCTCAGATGGAGTACTACTGAATAACTGTGATTCAGTGGTTAGTATTGGCGTAGACAGAGTTCTAGGAGCATCAATCTTCCCGACATGTACCACGTTAAGTTAGGCCCCAAATCTATATCTGGAAGGGATAATCCTCCTTGGGAAAATTAAATACGTTATCCTTATCTATTGCCGTGGTTGTCACTTCTATCAACACTAGGTTAGAGAGGGCACAAGAGAACTATCAGTTTCTCTCCCTACCGGGCATTTCTCTTTATTACAGAAGGAGAGGATCTGTTTTTTACCCTTCAATGAGTTAATATGTGCCAATTTATTCCTCAAAGGATTGGATTTGGTTTTGACACAGGCTCTTATCGGGATCAAACAGCCTGACCGGAGTTTCCTCGCAGTCATATTAGCCCCTTCTTTAGCTGGAAACTGCCGACCACTTGTTTGGTTTGCGGAAAGAAATCAGTAGCCCTAGCCCAAACAGATAGGTCCGATGAAATAGGCCACCCGAATCAAACCTAGACAGACGTGAGTCCTCAACAAAGATAAGGACTAGAACAAAAGGGGCAGTCCAAGACTGAAAATCAAGCCCGGACGAGTAGCATGTTGGGCTAACAGGATGGGCAGGGTACAAAGCCAGAGGGAATCAGAAGATTGAGCCACCTAAGGTCAGGGGACCATAGGGGACCGTCACCCTCAGGGACTCCCCCAATCAGCTTCCTTCATACCTTTAGTATCTGCTAGGAGCTCTTTCACTTTTTGCCTGCTCCGTTATCCATGCAAATACGGCTCCCTGCAAAGGCTCCTTTGAAATGGTCCTCTGAAATCGTAGTGGACTAAGCAATCCTGCCAAAGGGCCCGATTCACAGAATGAGCTTAAGACTAAATCCTAAAGTTACTACTATTTGTTATTCACAGAATGCACTTACTACTTTCGGGATTCACAGAGTGAACTTACTACTTTCGGGATTCACAGTATGAACTTACTCCTTTCGGTATTCACAGAATAGATTTAAGACTACTAACTTTACGTCCGCACTCGGGCCGGAAATTCCGGCCCGGAGGCGGAGCTTCTGGCTTGGGGCGGAGCTTGCGGCCCAGAGGTGGAGATTTCAGCCATGGCTAAATCCCCACCTCTGAGACGGAAGCTCCGCCTCCAAGCTGCAAGCTCCGCCTCCGGGCCGCAAGTTCCGCCCCCAAGCCGCAAGCTCCACCTCCGGGCCGGAATTTCCGGCCCGAGTGCGGACGTAAAGTTAGTAGTCTTAAATCTATTCTGTGAATACCGAAAGTAGTAAGTTCATTCTGTGAATCCCGAAAGTAGTAAGTTCACTCTATGAATCCGAAAAGTAGTAAGTGCATTCTGTGAATACCAAATAGTAGTAACTTTAGGATTTAGGCTTAAGTTTATTCTGTGAATCGGGCCCTTTGTTCCATTGTTATCTGCTTTTCAGTTAGATTGTATGCAGAAAATAGGGACGTACTGTTGATAAATCGCCATGGCACATAACCAGAAAGCAATGATTGCAGCGTCCAGCTTAATAACATAGTAGAATGTAGTTGAGATTGTCCGTGCTGTAGTATGGACAAGTCATGTTCTAGTATATCAATCGCAGAAGATACAATGTTGCCCAGTGAATAAATCCTGGAGGTTAATGTAGTCATACCATTGTCAACTACATCTAACGCCTTTTCTACGTTAATTCTACCTATTTCATGAAGTCTCAATGCATCTTCTTGTTGAGAGATTTTCCAGATTTCATTATAGAAATCGTAATAGAAATGTTTCTGATGTGGCTTTCAGGGACCTAATAAAAAATCCTACATCCACCTCATCTGAGAGTAAGGATAAGTGCTGTTTCACCGGGTCAGTGTCGAGGTTTTTAGCCAATCGAGGCACAACGTCCAAACACTGTATGATGTCACTACCCCAGGATATTCTCTTTGCACATATCGTGGTTCTGTCCTATGGATACTAAACCCTTTGGTTGTACCACTGAATCTTGATTGACATCTGTTTATGTCAGTGGGCCAAACTAACAATCCATTCCAGTTGGGGTCTGATGTATTGTACTGCATGATGTCATCTATTGTATCCCCTCCATGTGATGTAAAATTGATGTGTGAAGGTATGGGAATCCAAGGTGGGTTCAAATCCTTGTTCTTGGCTAGTCCAAGACAGGAAGTCTGTTGCACTGTGTCATTCAGAAAGATTATCTGTTGCGGAATGAGGCACGCTCTAAAATTGCTTCTGTTCCCTGAACTTGCCAATCTTATAGTAATATGAGGTTGGATCAGAAGTGTTAAACCCTGAAAAAGATGAGCATTTCTGTGCAAAAGTTTTTGAACTACCTTTTGGTGGTGTCGGGTAATGTTCTCATTGGTGGTATGTGTAAACATGTCTTGGGATACTGGATTTGTGTAAAAAATGATGACCATAATGTTGGAAAGAGTACATGCTATCAAAATCAGATGTGTCCTCTAACATTTCATTGTTTGAAAATACAGCGGATTGTTCCAAATCAGACAACATATTATTAACAGTTTCAAAATCCCAATCATCAGAAAATGTACTGGGGGTAATGATATCATTTAGAGAAATTTTCAATATATGTAGTATCTTAAAAAGTTCAGTTGGGCCAAATACATCATAATCAACTTTGTCCCAAACTATACTATCAGGAATTGGAACAGCTATAATATTCACAATGAGATGATGTATGAGGTTTCAAGACCGAGTTCACATTTACTGCAGAGCGTTCTGGTAGATATTTTCCATTTGTGAGTAAGCAAAAGACAGTCATTAGGCCAATCCAAAACAGAAAAAACAATATTCCAGTTATGATCCAGAGCTGGAGCCAAGATGAAACTAAGTAAGTCTTTTTCAGAAAAGTGTAGAATTCACAAATGTGTTGCTTACAGGAAACTGGGGCTGGTGTTGTCTTAGGTTCACTGGGACCAAGAGAGAAGGTATAAAAATTGATGAAGTAGCCAGATGCAGATCAATCAATCTTTGGTAGCACAGCAGGTTGTGTAGAACCAGCAGGTGTCGCTTGTCGAGGAATATTGATGTAGAAATCGGTATTAGGCCGAATTGAAATGTGTCTTTCATTTGTGCTTTGAATTTCTGTTTTAAGAGGAACTAGTTCCATTTCATTGTTGGAAATTCCCTAATTTCTTATTGAAGACTCTTTAAATGTTATGAGTCTTTCTGTCTGAACTTCCTGTATAGTAGCGAGAGGAGAGCGCCTGCTACCTAGGAGCCCACGGGGCCTACTATTCAGTATCTGCCACATAGTATGGTTTGATCAGGTCAATGGAGACAAATCTCTTTTCTTTTTTGCCGGCAAGAGGCGGACGAAGTACTGTTCTTGTTCCTTCGACTGCTAAGACAGGTACAGGCATTCTGTATGTTGGCCCAAATTATTTTTTGTCCTTGATCTTTTCTCTGACCAGATCCCCGACTTTTGGGATCCAGACAGGTCTTGCTGTGACTGATTTGACTTCCCCAGTGCAGGTGTGTTTTACTTGCATGTTGCTTAGAGGTGCTCTGGATTCATTCAGATCCTGTAAAACAGCCAAACATTTATTGATATCAAACGGTTTTTCATCTGCCACCGTGCTTTCATAATCGAGATCAGGTACCCACATTCTTGTCCCAAATAGGATATCGTAAGGAGTGACACCCCTAGAGAACTTCTTGCCATGTTGTTAAGGGCTCGCTGTACCCCATATAAGTGATTGACCCAACTACCACCCGAACCTATTCCTCTTGCTGGTAAAGATTGCTTAAAGTCACGGTTTTTCCTCTCCACAACCGAATTTCCCTCTGGATGGTACGGAGAGGAGTACCTCAATGCTACACCCAAACCTTCCATGGATTCCTTGTAAGCCCTAGAGCTAAACGTGGGGCGACGGTCAGAATGTAATGTGCTAACTGCGTATTTCCCTATCAAGACTCTCAAATCTTTTAGAACAGTTCGAGCGTCAGCCGAGCGCTGATGCCATTCCCATAGGAATTTGGAGCATGAATCCACTGCCACCAAGATATACTTGTAAGCCCCATCCGATTGTAGGGGGCTGCAGTGGTCCAAATAGACACAAGCGAGTGGTCTGTCTGATATTAGTAATGGTGTCTGCGCTGGACGCACCACAGTGGAACGCTTCATCTGCTGGCAGATGTCACATTTTAAGAAAAAATTCTCCATCTGTTTTGTTAAACCAGGCCACAATAGCATTGTCTCAGTAAAGAAACTGTCACGGCAATTGCTGCTTGTGCAGAACCTATACCCTTGTGTGCAGCTAGTCTTAAGCCTAATCTGCAACCATGTTTGGAATAACTCTATCCCCCACTCCTGGAATTTGAGCATACGGAATGTTGTTCGCATCTAACTTGTAGGAGTACTTGAGTGGAAAATCTTTCGGCAAGGATGTGCTGTTTTTGAGTGAAGCAATGACAGCTACCATTATCTGTCCATCTATTCTCGTTTTTGAATGAGTGATTGATGCTACGGCAGCAGTACATACTGCCCCCTTTGCGGCTTCATCAGCCAATGAATTCCCTCCAAAGTGAACGCCATCATGTTGATGACTCAGGGTGTGCATCATTTTATGCTTAATTGTGAAACCTTTTGAGTCTTTAAACCCATTTTGACCCCAGTATTGAGCATGTGTATCATTTTATGCTTAATTGTGCCACCATTTGAGTCTTTAAACCCATTTTGACCCCAGTAATGAAGATATTCACTGTATGACTAGACACGATAAAAAGAATTGCACACAATACGTGTGGGGAATTCCCAATCCGTATATATTAATGCAAGTACCAAGACTTTTAGTTCGGCCAGCTGAGCTGTGCAGTCTTCTAGAGACTGGGTCTTTGTATCGCTGTGATAGAACTTGCCATCCCGCATACGACCTTTTACAATCGCTCAAGCGGCTCTGTATTGTTGTTTACTCCCTATGGCCGGCTGAGCAGATCCGTCAGTGTAAATAATGTATTCATACTGATCTAGAGGCATTATTTCATTTGGGAGATGATATTCTTGTTCATATTGCACATCTGTTGCAGTGAAAGAAGTAGCCCATTGTATCCATCTGGGATGTACGGCTTTAGCATTAGGAACGCTTGCCTTTGTAGCAGCCTCTAAGGCTGATACCTGAGTTACGACAATTATTCATTTCCCCTGGGCCAGTGCTCTTTCTCTTACTATTGTGGTCTGTACTGCTGTCAGTATTTTTTCTGTAGATGCAAAACGCATTTCAGCGTTTGTGTACAAATATGATTTGTATGTTATGGGTACTGTTTGCCTTCATTGAAGGTTAGGTAAGTGTACCCCGATTGACCCGCTGTAAAGCGGATCACCAGGTTGCGGACGTTTATGCTTGTCTGCAAGAGTTTAGAAGCTATCATGTCAGCTTGTAGGGAACAAAGGATATCTGTGTGTTCCTGTGTCCAATGCCTAACTGAAAAATCATGTCTTATCAAGTCGTAGAAAGGTTTTACTCTTTCTGCGTAATCCAAAATATATGTTCTGCAAACATTTTAAAATCCTAATATGGATTGTAAATTGTTCAGCGATTCGGGAGGTTGGAGCAGCGCACACTTTTCTAAAAAGTTAGCTGCCAGGCTTTTTCCTTCACTCGATAACTCGTATCCTAAAAATAGGACACTGAGGTGGGCTATCTTTGATTTTTTAAAGTTGACTTTTTAGCCCTCAGAGATGAACACCAAAATTATGGTGCTCACCCTGGTCAAGTGATCCTGTAAATCCTCATCCATCAGAAAAATATCATCTACATAGGACAATGTCTCCTCATCCAAATTCTGAAGTAATTCTGTTACCCTAGCGCTGAATAACCCGGGGCTATTCTTATACCCTTGGGGGAGTCTGCAAAATTGACGCTGTGAACCTAGCACTGAGAATGCAGTTAAATACTGGCTGCCAGGTGCTATATTTTGGCAGAAAATTTTATTTGAGATATCTAGTGTTGTTTTGTATTTTTTCCGCACAATGCTATTCATTAATGCAGCACTATGTGCATTCTGTACTGCAAATGTTTTAGTGCATGTGTTCAGATGTCTGTAGTCTAAAACTAGACTGTATGGATTATCGGGTTTCATTACTGGAAGCAAAGGATTGTTCATTGCAGAGGTGCAAGGTTCTCTTACACCCTGGTATTCAAGTTGATCTAAGATCTCCCTGACCTTTTTTTCGCTTCTTGTTTTATTGGGTACTGTCTCTGTGGAGTTGGAGTAGTTTTACTGGGATTACATGGTGCGGTGACTCTGCATCCCACTCAACATGGTTGCGATATAGTGCTGGAGCAAGGGCTACCGCCCACTCCTGCACCTATGTATTTTAAGTATATTAGAACGTGGTCGGAAAAAGCTGGTAAAATTACTGTTTCACCCTTTGGGCAGTCGATAACAATTTCAGGTGGCCAATCTTTTTCAGCTAAAAGGATGTCATAGCCAAAGCTCAAATTCTCCAAAAAGAGATCATTTCTGGGTTTGTCCCCCTCCATTTGGAGTGTTATTCCATGTACCCTAAGTGGGACACTTACCCTCGTATCAGGTGTTTCCACTGTGATGTGCTCATGCAACTCCGCTGACACCAGAAATTCCATCAGGTTCTGGCGAGCTATTGTTACTTCTGCTGCGCTGTCTGGCATCGTCAGAGCCCATTCCCCGTTCAGAAGTTGAGTCCTCAGAATTCTGGGCATGTCTAACTTAAAGACTTGCTACTTTCTTCTTTTTAAATTGAGGTTTTGATTTTGGCTTCTCTTCTTTCTTGGAAGTATAATCTGAAGTGCGTGGCATGTCTCTGGACTTCGTACACTCTTCTTGTCTGTGTTCTGACCATCCTTCTCTCCCTGAGTTTCTTGGTAAACCCTGAAAGGAACGAGTGGAACGTGTACAGCGGAGCCGTCAACAGTCAACTCGCCGCCTTCCTTGAATCCAACAAATCCCTCGACCCTTCACAGTCCGGCTTCCGAGCCAAACACAGCACCGAGACCGCCCTCATCGCAGCAACAGACGACATTCGAACTCTACTGGAAAACGGAGAAACTGCTGCCCTCATCCTACTCGACCTCTGCGCAGCCTTCGACACAGTCTGTCATAGCACCCTCATACAATGCCTCAGCAACGTCGGAATACAAGGAAAAGCATTGGACTGGATAATCTCGTTCCTCGCCGGAAGAACCCAGTGAGTCCGCCTCCCCCCTTTTAGATCAGAGGCCACCGAAGTCATCTGCGGCGTACCCCAAGGATCTTCACTCAGTCCCACCCTCTTCAACGTATACATGAGTCCCCTCGCATCCATTGCGCGCCAACACAACCTCAACATTATCTCCTACTCAGACGACACTCAGCTGATCCTATCCCTCACCAAAGACCCAAACACCGCCAAAACCAACCTACACGAAGGGATGAAAGAAGTAGCCGAGTGGATGAAGAACAGCCGTTTAAAACTAAACTCGGACAAAATGGAAGTCCTCATCTTAGGATCATCCCCCTCTGCCTGGGACGACTCATGGTGGCCACCGGCCCTGGGAACCGCACCCATACCAACGGACCACGCACGTAACCTGGGCTTCATCCTGGACTCCTCCCTCTCGATGACCAAACAAGTCAACGCCGTCTCATCATCATGCTTCAATATCCTACGTATGCTCAAAATAAATCTTCCGCTGGATCCCCACCGAAACAAGAAAGACGGTCACCCATGCACTGGTTACAAGCCGACTGGACTACGGAAACACCCTCTACGCCGGAACCACAGCCAAACTACAGAAAAAACTCCAACGCATCCATAACGCCTCAGCCAGACTCATCCTAGACATCCCCCGCCAAGCTCACATTTCCGGTCACCTGAAAGACCTCCACTGGCTCCCCGACAACAAGAGAATAACGTTCCGCCTCCTCACCCACGCACACAAAGCCCTCTACGACCTAGGACCCGAATACCTCAACACGCGCCTGTCCTTCTACACCCCCACCCGCCAACTTCGATCGTCCAATCAAGCCCTCGCCGCAATTCCACGCATCCAAAGATCCACCATGGGTGGAAGATCCTTCTCCTACTTAGCGACCAAGACCTGGAATTCTCTCCCTACTCACCTCCGACTTACACAGAACCACCTCTCCTTCAGAAAACAACTAAAAACTTGGATATTTGATAAGTGAAGCTCCCCCCCTCCCTCAAGCGCCTTCAGACCCTCTGGGTGAGTAGTGCGCTATACAAATTTAGACTTGACTTGACTTGACTTGTATCAGTATCCTGATACCTGTCAGGTTTTTTAATGGTATCTCTATCTGTAAGGTTGTACCTCCTTTCGGAGGGCTCCTGTTGAGAAGACCCACTCCCAGACAGAGATCTATTTTCTCTAAACTTTGTTTTTTTGTCATTATTATCCCATTTCTTCTTGGAAGAACCAGGTGCTTGCTTGGTGTTATCTATTTCAGGACCACCCACGAGTTGAGGTTTTGTTGCTCTAGCTCCCAAACTATCTCTACCTAATTCAGCATAAGTGTCTGTGATAATTGTAGGTAATTCACGTTCCTGTTGTAAAGGAGTGAAATCCCTCAGGTGTTGGCGTATATTGCCACTGCTGCTGCCTCTCCTTTATATTTGCTTATTATATAGCTGATACCTGGGCAAAATTTGAATTTCATCCCTAAGTTCAGAGCAGCTTCTGCTCCATACTCTGTATTTGTCTTAACACTTCTAGTATTACTGCTAATGACGGGATATCATGAGTTCTGGTATATATGGCTGTGAAAACTGTACCCCAAGTGGTACAATTCTCTGTCTGGGGAGATATCCCCAACGGCAAGCAGATTGTGAACTTTCTGTGTTTTTCTTGAGGGCTTGTGTGTGCAAATACTGCCTCTAGCTGTGTTATTTTTTGAGCTATCCAGAATGGCATTTGCTCACGTTTGGTGGGCATTTTACCCATAACTGCGTATAGCATTTGTGGTGTAATTTTAGTTGTAGATCCCTGAATTTGACTTTTTTGTGTAGCTGTTGTTGGCTGAAGTGCGAGTGTTCTCATCATGAACTGAAGTGGATTTAAGTCTGCTACTGGCATTGAATCAATGTCTGCATGTGGTGTATAAGCTAGGACAGTCCAAGTTGCTCCATCTCTTCCGAGCGGACCTAGTCTTACTTTGTCTTTTATGTGGGAGAGGGCGCCTGTAAAACCCGTTTATGAGCTCCTGGTAGGTGAGCGGAATTTCAGTGTTCTCATACGGACAGTATTCCTTTGGTGTTTCATCTTCAGTGTCAGAATGAAATGTATTTGATTGTGCATCTGCTTGTGGGAATTTAACCCATTAATAGAATATCTCTGTTCTACATGATTTGTGAGCCTCAATCAAGAATGTTTCTATCTCACCCCTAGCTGTGACTCAGTAGTCTGTTAGCTTTTGAGTAAGAACATTTCTAAAATGTTCTGAAATGTTGATTTCACTTTAATCTTCTTCTTCCCTGACTACCGCAGGCTGTGCTCACACAGCGGCGTTTTCGTCAGTCATTGTTGACAAAGGTTTCTCAGCAGAATAGGATAAAGTTTTATGCACAATAGGAACTGTTTGTCCTTCAAGCCAATACATAGGATATTCCTACTCAGCAGTGGCAGATAGCTCCCTTCCCACTCCAGATGTCCCAGGGAAATGTAAGCAGGGGTCTCTGAGAATAGCACGACTGAACTACTCAGATTTTACTGTTAAATAAGTACCAAACCAATGTTCGGCCGTGCCATGTCGTGTAGTTCCTATAAACCTATACAGGATCTGCACGTTTAGACAACATACACTTTATGATTGGTCTCCGGACTGATTCTAGATACCCCTAACGGGTATGTTAGCCTGTATACCAGCTAACTCACAGTGCCACTATAAACCGCTCTTACCAAGGAAAGAATAGTTCTTGGCAACTATCAAACATGACATCCCTGATCCCTCAGAATCGTGGAAAGAGTGTACTACTTTTTGCTCAGTCACTCGTGCTTACTTCGTCTCAGAGAGATACACAGAATAAATGGTGGGGACGTTTTCCAATAAGCATTTATTGAACCAGCGTCATTCTAGTGTAAAATAGGTGTGCTAAAACAACCACTAGACAGTAACAGATATTAATGACTAGAAGTACTAATAGAGTAAAAGGATGGTAGATTTCTACCATCGTGCTAAAACAATGAATACAGGCAAATATATAAAATACATGACAGTAATAAATACGTACTCCTACAATGCAACCCTAACTAGACGTACCTAAGTGTACCTAGCATGTATGTAGTTGTAAAGCCAAGAATCCCTCTAGGATAACGTCAACCCCATTACCTGAAGTGAGAGACTGTGTGTCTTGGTCTTGAGATGAACCCCCCGCAAGGGATGTCATACCACTGGGAGCTGGAGTGTCTGCATGCAGGAGCCTCAGTGCCTCGCGTCCGTGTGTCGGCATGGAAGTACTTTTCTACTCTGACTACCTCAGCAAGATATGATGTATACATACCCAAAGTGGTACCCCCAGGGGATATACCTTGCTCTGTCATGTCGGACTAGGATGGTGGAAGGAATTACCCTTATATATAGCTATTATGCAGGAGATGGTAGGCATGCTGTCCTGCTGTGATTACAAGAATCCTCATGCATTATGAATAAGGCTTAAGCTTTTCGGAGAAAGCCCCATGTCATCTTTGGAAATTAACGTAACTAGGTAAAAGGACAGTACTAAGAACCGTTATATAGTGTAATACCAGGGGAATGTAGGTGAAAGGTGCATTCACTACCTGAGCCGATATTGGGGTACCTATATGGAACATAACAGGATGACCAAAGTAAGCCCGGTACAGATCATTTTGCTATGTGTGCTATACTGGATGACCGCAGTAAATCCGGTACAGATCATTTCACCCTGTGTGCTGTACTGGATGACCACAGTAAGCCCGGTACAGATCATTTCGCCCTGTGCGCTGCACTGGATGACTGCAGTAAGCCCAATACAGATCATTTTGCCCTGTGTGCTCTACTGGTTGACCGCAGTAAGCCCGGCACAGATCATTTCACCCTGTGTGCTGTGTTGGATGATCGCAGTAAGCCTGATACCGTTAATTTCCCCCTGTGTGCTGTGTTGGATAACCGCAGTAAGCCCGGTACAGATCATTTTGCCCTGATGTTGGAGAGATGAGAAGAAATTCTATTTTAGCAGCATTGAGTTTGAGGTGGTTAACCCTGAGCCAGAGGTGTGTATTTTGTAGGATGGAATTGAGGGATATAATGTCATCTGGAGAGGCATTTTTGAGATATAGCTGGGTGTCATCAGCGTACATATAGTAGTGGATGTTAGATGATTTTAGGAGGTTTGCTACTAGTTCCTGGAATGAGTTAAAGAGAATGGGGGAGAGAGCGGATCCTTGGGGAACACCAAGAGTTATCGCTTGATGCTTAGATAGAGATTGATTCATTTTGACTCGCAAGGTTCTGTTTTGGAGGAAAGAAGCAAACCATTGTAATACGGCCCCTGATAAGCCCACTCTTTGTTCCAGTAGTTTTAGTAGGGTGTCGTGTTTGACAGTGTCAAAGGCAGCAGATAAATCGAGCAATATTAGAAGGCATGATTCGTTCTTGTCCAGCATTTTTAGTATGTCATCTATAATATGGGTAAGGGCTGATTCTGTGCTGTGATCTTGACGGAAGCCTGATTGGAATTGATAGAGTAGTTGAAACTTTTCTATGTGATTGCAGAGTTGTTTCTATACACATTTTTCTAAGAGCTTTGCCAGTGTAGGGATGTTGGCGATGGGCGCGGAAGTTGTTAGGGTCAGAGCAGTCTGCCATAGGTTTTTTTATAAAGGTTGTTCCTTGACCGTTTTTTAGGCAGGTTGGATAGTGCCTTGGTGTAAAGAGGTGTTCACAATCTTTGACCATAGTGGAAGGATACAGGTTTTGATCTCTTTGAATATGCTGGGAGGTAGAGGGTCCGAGGAGTGGTTAGATGAGTTTAAAGACAAGAGAATATTGTAGATTTCCTGTTCGCTGATTGGGGAGAAGGCGTTCCAAGTGGCATTATTTTTGGAGGTTAGGCAGGGTGGTTCCATCCCTTCCGTAGGTGGGAGTTGTGAGATAGGTTGACTGGGAGGGCTGGTAGTAGTTCCTTAGCTAGTTGAAGTTCATTCTCTATCTTTGTTGTTTTATCCTTGAAGAAGGTAGCTAGTACTTCGCAGTTAGGTAGAGTACTGGGTCCGGAGTCTATGGTGTTTGATGTGTTACATGATTGCTGTTTGACTATTTCAAATAGTTTTCTGGGCCTATTTCTAGTTGGGTTCTGATAAAATTAGCTTTCGTCTCTCTTATTCTTCAATTGTATGTTTTCCTTATTAATCTTAAGCATTTTAGTGAGTCCATTGATGGGGAGTCTTTCCAAGCTCTTTCTGCCATTCTTAGGTTGCGTCTATCGGTGTTCATTCAAGTTGTTGTTAAACCATGGCCTTGAGTTTTTAGTGGAGATGTTTTTCTGTTGTAGGGGAGCGATAGATAGAGGTATAGATAAAGGTATAGATCATGTGGCACTGTGTGTGTTTTGGATAACCACTGTAAGCCCAGTAGAGATCATTTGACCCTGTGTGCTTTATTGGATCGCCGCTGTAAGCCAGGTACAGATCATGTCCCCCTGTGTGCTGTAATGGATGACTGCTGAAGACCAGGTAAAAAGCTTCTCGCCTTGTTTGCTGTGTTGAATGACTGCTGTAGGCCAGGAGCAGATCATGTTGTTTTAATACACTGGATGAGGCTGCAGGCCAGGTACAGAGCATGTCACCCTTTTTGCTACATTGGATGACCAATATAAACCAAGTAAAGATCATGTCGCCCTGTGTGCTGTATTGGATGACCCCTGTAGGGCAGGTCCAGCTCAAGTTGCCTTTTGTGCTGTATTGGATGATTGCTATAGACCAGGTACAGATCATGTCGCCCTCTCTGCTGTATTGGATGCCTGCTGTATGCTAGGTACAGGTCATGTTGCCCTGTGTGCTGTGCTGTGCTGTGTGACTGCTGTAGGCCAGGTCTAGATTATTCTGCCATTTCTGCTGTATTGGATGACCATTGTAGGCCAGGTACCGAGTATGTCACCCAACATGCTGAATTGAATGACTGCTGTAAGTCCGGTACAGATCATGTCGCCCTGTGCACTGTAATGGATGTCTGCTGCAGGCCAGGGCCAAATCATTTCGCCCCATGTGCTTTACTAAATGAACGCTGTAGGCCAGGTACAGAGAACTTCACCCAGTGTGCTACATTGCCCTGAAGTAAACAAAAAAGTGAATTAATCTCAGCTACTGGTATTTACTCGGGCCGGATCCCAGTCCATTGTTTTTTTTGTCCACAATGCCACCTCAGATCTGACCCAGTTATATGCAAATCAGTCTTGACCCTGCTCCAATAAGAACAATCCAGCCTTAACTGCCAAGTCAGGTCCTCTCTGAACTGGAACACAAGCAACCAGAGACTAGTTTTGTCCTAGTTGACACTCATCAGTTGATTGCAGTTTGGTTCTAGTGGCAAAGTGAGCTTGGGATCCACATCTGGGTAAACCTGTCGCACTTAGGACATTGCACTCAAGTAAACAAAATAGTGATGGATGGGATACATGAATTAATCTCAGCCACTAGTAATTACTCTGGCACATCCGCATCAGTTTTTTGCCTACAGTGCCACCTCAGATCAGACCCAGCCATATAAAACAGACCAGAACCAGACATATAAAAACAGTCTTTATATATAACAGTCCAACTTGAAATACCCAGTCAGGTACTCTCTGAACCGGAACACAAGCAACCCAAGACTGGGTTTGCCCTAGTTGGGGGTCTTCAGTCGGGTGCAGCTTGGTTCCAATGGCAAATTAAACATGGGACTGCTGTAAAACTGCCACAAATCTTGTCACCCAGTGTGCTGTATTGGATGACCTCTATAAGTCCAATACAGAGTATGACACCCTGTATGCCGTAATGGATGACTGTTATAGATGATCTATGGATCATGTCATCCTTTGAGCTGTATTGGATGGCATGTGTATTGTATTGAATGACCGTGTAGGCCAGGTACAGAGCATGTCGCCCTGAGTGCTTGTATTGGTTTACCGATATATAAGCCAGGTACATATCATGTCAACTTGTGTGATGTATTAAATGATCGCTGTAAGCCAGGTTCGGATCATAACTCTGGGAGGCATTTTGCAAGACCGATGTACGCCAGGTACAGAGCATGTTGCCCCGTATACTATATTGGAACACTGTTGTTGATCATGTACAACTCATGCCACTGTCTGTGCTATCTTAAGTGAAAACGATCAGCAGGGATTCAAATAATGTTGGCTTCTATAACAATGGTATTGAAGCTTTACAATGCCATATCCCCATTTCGTAAAAAAAAAAGAAATTGGGGGCCCCAGAATAACAAACATATTCTCTTACAGTTATTCTATACCATAGATAGCTCTGAACATGTTTATCAGTCCAGATATTGAAGTTAGGTTCAGTTATCCCTTTTAAAAGCACAATCAAAAACATAATTACCAATATGCTAGTGACAGCCTTACCTCCCTAAAAGTGTAAAATTAGTGACAGTTTGATCCTTTATCAGAAATGGGGGGAAAGCCTTATGAGGGATTATTGGAGTACTCCAGACCACCAGCTCTGTCCCATTTGACACCTACTTCCACCCAAGACTAGAGTGCAAAAATGATTACTGATGTCCCAATAAAGAGCGCTCACTGACACTTTGTTTTCTTTCACTAAAAATTAGGAGTGGGTGTAACTTGCGTAATTCTGTGCAATGTAATCAAGTGGAATTACCTAAAAAGTCTGCCAAATGATGCAGAGTTAAGCAAGAACAGTAATTCTGCATTTAGCACTAGTTTCTTAACACAAAAATGCCCCCTCGCATCCAAACTGGATGCGAGGATGCATTTTCCTGTAGGTAACAGTGCTAAACGCAACAGAACATGAATTGCAGGGAGAGCAGCCGTTCATGCTTGCTAAATGTTCACTTGCAGTAGGATTGTTGTATTCTGTATTCATGTTATGTTCTATTTAGAATGGTGGTTCAAAGATTCTAGCTGAAAGGTTCTGTAGTTGGCAGTTTATGCCTGACCTCTGATGCGATGCTGGAAGACGTGTTCTAGGAGGCTGAACATATCGGAGAATAAACCTACAAGTTTACTTCATCAAGTTTGGTTCCTGTTATTCCTTTAACCTCGACACTTCATATTGGCGACGATTGGGATCTCCGAAAATTTTCCAGCCTCCCCGACACTTTTATTCTTATCAACGATCATTTATCTACAACCTGACTTACTGTCTACATTTTCCATCCTGATGTGCGTCTCTGGATTTTATTGGTTATGGTGACAGGTCAGAATTTTCCTTTTCTCTGAACTTAATTGATTGCTGACCAGACTCACCTAACTGTTGTCTCGAGCGTCCTCACGCGCAGCTTGGAATCCTTCTTCATCCTCGAGCGCTTTCACGCGCAGTTCGAATTTTCTGCTTCTCGAGACCATTCACACGCTGTTAGATACCAAGCGCAGTTTGTCTTCTGGGCTTTCCGTACCTTCTGTCTGATGTTCTACGTCATCACGTGACATCTGTTACGCAACGTGCGGCCATTTTGGATCTTCTTCGAGCCAGATACCAAGCGCAGTTTGTTTTCTGTGCTTTCCGTACCTTCTGTCTGAAGTTTTGGATCTTCTTTGAGCCAATCGTCATTTTCTCGGCTGTTTTCAATTTCGGCATGTCATTTTCTTCGGTGACACGCACACCTTCAAATGGGTATGGAAGTTTTTTTTCATGGATTTTCACGTATCATCTCGGTGATACGCACACCGTCAATAATTGTTTGTGAAGACAAGCACTTACAGTTTTTTCCTGACTTTATTTTTCATTTTTTCAACGCACACAGCTTGTTGTTTGTAACTATTTTTATCATCGATGACAAGCACATCCTGATTTCAAATTATTTCTTCATATTGTACGGTGTTGATCTTAAACATTTTTCAAATTTGAGGTCAGACATATTTATTGTGTGGATTCTTTTAATATTATTCAAAATACTCATTTTATTACTCATTTAAATTTATTTTAAAATGAAAATATCTCTTGTCCTCCACACTTCTTGGTAGAACCTGGTATTCCTAAAACCAAATGGAAACAATGGTTCAAGGGCTTTGATAGCTACATTATTGCTTTGGATGGATCTAATTTTTATCTTGTCAGAAAATTAGCTCTCCTGTATAATAACTTAGGGGCTGAAGGTCAGCGTATCTTTGATCATCTTCCTCCTGCAGTTCAAAATAGTGAAACCGATTGGAATGTGTTCAAAAAGGCAACATTTAGACTTGCTAAATATTTTATTGAAGAAACGAGTGTGGTAGTTGAAAGACATAAATTCTATACTAGGAAACAATTTGAATTTGAGTCTATTGACACATTCTTAACTGAACTAAGGGTTTTAATTGCCACTTGTGAATTTGATGGTAATATTGATTCCTATCTTAGAGATCAACTTATTGTTAATTGCTACAATAAAAAAGTTCAAACCCACATTAATTGAAACCTTGGAGTTAGCTAGAGGTATTGAAAGGTCAGCAATTTCGCAAAAAGATTTAAATTAATCACTTACTGATACTACTACTGAAGCTATTAACGCTTTAAGCATCAAACCCAAAACAAATTTTAACAAATCTAAAGATAACTCTAAAGACTCTAAAAAACAGTTTTTGTGTTATAGATGCGGTTCTCCATCACACTAAGCCAATGCTAAGAATTGCTCCGCGATTGGTAAATTTTGTAGTATTTGCAAAAAGTATGGACATTTTAATCGCATGTGTATCAAGAGTTCGCTTAAAGTAAACTCAATTGAAAATCTTGAGAATGTTTCTGAAAACAATATATGTACCATCAAAACTTCTAAAACAAAAATTGTACTTTCAATTGATTCTGACATTGATGATGGAGGTCCGTCATGTGAAGTAACTATTGGTAAGGTGAATGTTCAGGTTACCATGGATTCTGGTTCTCCAGTCACATTTATTACAGATGTATTATTTTATGAACACTGGAAATCTTTAAAATTGTTTCACATATTCCTTCTTATTTGAAAGATTATGTTTTACATTAATTTGCGTTTGTTGTATCACATTTCTGTTTTTATTTTGTTGTTTTCATGACAAGGGGGAAGATGTGTTGTATTCTGTATTCATGTTATGTTCTATTTAGAATGTTGGTTTTTAACATTCTAGCTGAGAGGTTCTGTAGTTGGCAGTTTATGCCTGACCTATGATGCTGGAAGACGTGTTCTAGGAGGCTGAACATATCGGAGAATAAACCTACAGGTTTACTTCATCACGTTTGGTTACTGTTATTCCTTTAACCTCGACACTTCAAGGATTTGCCCCCAGTTTTTTACTGGCATTTAGGGCTAGGTTTTTAGCTCCAAATTCCCCCGCCCCCCACCCCCCGTTTCCAAAAGGGACGCGAGGATGCATTTTACACAAAAAAAAATGAGAGCTACATGACACAGAATATAAACAGCAGCAAGAGCACCCGCTGGCTATATGTGCTCTCGCAGTATGATCTTTCCCCCAAATTACTCTTAATTACGTGAGCGGGCGTAACTGAGTTAATATTAGTAATGCAACACCAAAGTGTAATGCGGAATTACTTAAATTACTCCGATTAAGCTGATGTACTTGAAATTTCGGCCAGGTCTACTAAAAACACAGGATTATTTTAAACGCGATGTTTGTCTCTGTTTCCTAGGGTCATAATTTATTTATTTATGCATTTTTATATGGCACAAACTTTACCCAGGCGTGTCAGAGCACTGTACAATAGAACGAAGTAAATTAAATAAGGAATAAGAGTAACATGGAAGTAGGTGAAACTACTAATAGGTACTCATGGTGAAAGTTACAGAATTAACAAGTTGCAGATAAATACAAGATTACATCATACGAAAAGGTAGCGCAATAAGGGTTGTACACATTTTGTTAGAAGCAGACCGCTTCCACTGGATAACCATGACAAAATGTTAATCAGTATGATAAGGTGGTTTTGGAAAATAATGTTTTCCTCTTTAACAAAAGGTTTTCAGGCAAGCGTGTGGTAAAGGGATGGGCACCTGCTTCACCCCCAACTATGTGTGCTTGCACATGGGCTGGTGGGAGCAGCAGGTGCTGAATAATGACCAGGGAGATGTGTGGAGTGATCATGTCATTAGCTGGATATGCTTTATCGATGACTTATTTGTAGGATGGAGAGATTCATGTGAGGCAGCAGAGGCATTTGTGGAGGCAATTAATTGCAATAACATCAACTTAAACTTTACAGCAAACATCAGTGAAAGGGAAGTCAGCTTCCTAAATTTGAGGGTATACATAGAAGCAGGAAGGATTGAGACCAAGTTATATTGTAAAGAGATAGCGGGTAATTCCGCTCTTCATGCAAGCAGTTTCCATCCAACGCATCTCAAGGTCAGCATCTCTTATGGGGAGATGCTGAGAATAAAAAGGAATTGCAGCACTCTGAGTGAGTTGAAGATAGCCCGGGAGGAAGCAATACGGAGATTCATTGAAAGAGGTTACTGCAGTGACAATTTGATGAAAGTGGATTTAAGAAGTAGGGATTCCATACGTTTTGGCAATAAGAAAAAGGATATGGTCAAAAAGACCATAAGGATGATCACCACATGTAACAGACACAAGAAGGAGTTCAGGGCTTTTATAAAGAGACACTGGCGTTTGGTTAAAGAAGAATCCAACCGTGGACCCCTATTGGATAGATCTCCATCCATTACTTATAGGAGAACATTCTCTATGAGGGATACAATGGTTAAGAGTAACCCTGAGGTGATTGAACAGACTAGCTAGCTACAGGAAAGAAGGGGCTTCTGTAAATGTAGCAAGTGTAAGGATTGCAGCATAGCAATCAATGCAATGGAATATCATTCACAAGTGATACTTTGATAGAAATTGGGTGGCCCTATCAGTGCAAAACTGAGTATGCTATTTATGTCCTGAGTTGTGAATGTGGACTAAGATATATAGGGAGCACTGTACTGCAGGTCCATATGGGAATTCTGCAAAATATCAGGGCAGCAAATAAAAAAGATCCAACATACCCAGCAGCACACCATAAATTTGAATGTCACAGCAATGACATTCAATGCCTCAGATACTTTGTCATAGACACTATACCGAATATTTTGAGAGGAGGCAATTGGGAGCGATTGCTGAGGCAAACAGAAGCATTGTCAAGCTTGATACCAAAGCATCAAATGGGTTACATTTAGTGGGAGAATGATACACTTTTTTATAATCTGATTTGCAGCGAATTTGTCTGTTGTTATACACTTGGGGTGAGAATAAGTGGCACATGTCATGGAGAGATGTATAGATTGAGAGACATAAAGAAATGTTATTTAATATTAGTGGCTAGGTACACTGGACACATATTGCAATAAGGAGAACAATAGAGCTAATCATGGCTAATGGATTAGATTGTAGAAATCTGCGGATTCAGAGGGTTTCGTAGGATTTGCTCACTTGGGCTCAATTGTGTCAGCAAACATAGTGAGTTGAAAATTAAAAATGTTTAATGTTTTAAGTGAAGTGTTTTCACATAATGCAGATGGGTGGAAATATCAATTAATGTCTAGCATATGTGAGGAGTAAATGGAAATTGAGTGGTAGCAATGACAAACGCTATAAAACTCATTTTACAAAAGCTGAGAAATTGAGATGTGGATTATTATTTGCGCTTGTGATTGTTTATGATAATACGAGACTAACAATGATAATGAATTGCAAAATAAATGTGAATTAACATTTACATTTTCTGTTTAAACGATATAAAATCCTGGCCACAGCAGCAAATTGATTGAAATATTGAGTTTTTCTTCTGTTGACATGGTCACATGACACGCTTTAACATTAGTACCAAAGATGGAGCAGGCATGTGAAGAAGGCCAGTGTTGTGGCCGAAACGCGTTGTGGTAGATTGTTGTGTGAAATAAATTTGGACAAAGAAGTTAGTTTCTGTGCCTGGTCCTTGCGGATTACATGGAAGAGACAGGAAGTGGAGAAATATATATATCAAAACAATACCCTTTCAAGCATAGAGTGATGTATAAATTATGCAGAAAAGAAGCAGAGAACTCTGGGTAGTTCTCAAGTTTCGGTGGAAAGCCGCTCCTGTATAGAACACTCTCAACACCAGCGACACTCTAGATATGCTCACCTCAAATGTTTGCTTTTCTATCAAAGTCTTTAAACATAGGATTAGCACAGTGCCATCCACGCCGAGATAGAAAGGGCCAAAGTATTTTGCCATTTCTACAGCAAAGTCCCGAGCTGCAAAATGACAAAAGCCATTTACCACTCCAGGCACAGTATTACAGCTTTGAATTGGTAACATACCAACCAAGCCAACCTGAAATGAATAAAAGCAACCCCAGACACAGTGTTTCGCTCTACTTAGAGCTCTTCAGAGAGGTATAACTTTGTCCAGACATAAGGGAGCAACCAGTATAAGTGAAAACAATAGGCTAAGTCTATGTATTTCTTTTTTAAACTCCAGGTGTTTGCCAATTTATTTGTATTACATTGCCTTATAACACATTTCAAATAATTTGTCATACAATGAAAATTGTTTACGTTTATCAGAAACCCTTATTCGTTACAACTTTCTTGTACGTGCAGTGTAATGTTATGCTGTCTGTGCCAAATGTACAAAGAATTTCTGCAACACAGCACAGCAATAAGATTTGCTGTGCTGCTTTATGTGAAAGGGAGAGAGCAGAGCAGTGCCAAATTGCTTTATCCCCAAACATAAGATCCACGGATAACTACCTTATCTTCAGAAGACTACTCAAGAGTTGGCTCTTTCTCACATAACCACCATACTCAAACATAAATATACAGCAAATCCCTCTGTATCTAAGCGTTTAGTTGGACTATAGATGTGTACCTACATATGTGTATTGCTTTGTATAAATTTGTAGAATTATTTATTTCAAATATATAGATATTTGTTCGTTCTGCTTAACAAACATACATATTACTTAAAGTTATATTATTCTTTGTTTAATATGTATATAGGGTACTGCATAAATAAGAAAATATCATAAAAATGTATCTACAAATGTTTCACTATTAAATAATTACAAAAAAGACATTAACTTAAAGTACAGCAACACTTGAAAGTCTGAGTATATATATTAAATACAACGTAAATCTATATATATTACCTTCCTTATACATATATACCTTCCATGTACTTATGTATATTTATATTTATTACTTTGTTTTTAATTCAGTATCTACAATGCACTACCCTATATCTCACCCTATACCTCTCACAATATATCATTTACCTCCATTCTGACTCATCTCAAACCTCATTCCACTACTCTTTCCAATGCACTACCCTATTACTCACCCTATACCTCTCACAATATATCCTTTAAGTTCACTCTCTCACTCATGCCAAACCCCATTCTACTACTAGGATCCCTGAAATAACCCTTTCTAGAGTCTTCCCTCATCTACCCCTCTTTGCATCATCTCATACCTCTTTTACTATTCAGATCTCCCAAACAATCCTTTCTAAACCCTTCCCTCTTACTCTTCCACCTCCACCTCCCCTTTCACCATTCCAAACCTCTTCCTACTGCTATGAACTCCCCAAAAATGTATTTCTAGACCCTTCCCTCTTCTCTCCCTCAACTATTCCTTTTCAATCCAAATGACAGACTAACATATCCACAGCTCAAATAAATTTTATATTTCCCTATACTAATTCGCCACTAATCCTGCTTGGGTTCCGGAGAAGCATGCTCCCATCGAAAAGCGCTTCAACACCTCATCAGGTGTAGCAAGCACTATATAAATGCAAACCCTTCCCACTTCTATCCCTTCACTATCCTTTTCAAGCCAAATAACAGACTAACTTGTCCACCATTCAAATTAATTTGATATTTCCCTATACTAATTCAACACTATTCCTTTTTAGGGCTCGGCCTGATCCAGCGCATGCACTGGAATGGCAGAGACATTTAGTAGCTGCTTTGAGAAGTGCTACTTTCCCAGAGACCAGCTTACGCACGTAATAGCAAGCTGGTGGCCGGAAAGGTAGCACTTGCGGTGACGCGCGTGCTCACCACTTGCGGGTTTTTTTATTTCATTTCGCGGCCGCGCAGCTTTCCTTTTACAGCTGCGCGGCCTTGCTTTTACGGCTGCACGGCCAATGCTTGTTATTATGTATCTCATACCCTGTTGCAGCTTGTCAGTTCCAGGCCCAGTCAAATTGTAGTCCTGGTTCAGGCTTGCAGTGGAGCTCTTGTCATACACACAATACCCACAGTCCTCACGGTATTCTAAGGCCCTTACATGCAATAAGTTCTATAGGAGCAGTCTAGACAATTGTTATCAATTTTTCCGGGCTTCCAGAGCTTCCTAGCAGGGTGCAGTGCTCACGAATTGCTGCTTCTTCAATTCAGGAAGGCCGTGAGACAGCAGATTCCCGGCCGGGTCGTGCATCAACCTCCTGGTGTGCTTGTCTTGGCTCAACGTCTCTGCGCTCTTCCTTGTGTGGCCAGCCTTTCCCCACGTGCTCCCCAGCACAGCAGGGTTATTTCACCCATCTGAAAATGGCCCCAGTAGGTTCTGCACAGCGTTACCCACAGCAACGTCTGCTGGGGATGCACCGTTGTGCAGCGATTATTGCCGGCCTCTGGGGATCTACGCTTCCACCACTCCAGCCGCACCGCAGGTAGGAGTCTTCTGCTTATGCAGGGATGGCCTAATCATATGGATCCTCAGCCGCTTTCTGCTCCGCTGATTCAGGCAGGGTACCCCTCCTTTGCCAGTGTTGCAGCATTCACCCCCAACTACCTGGAGAAGAGCAGTTTCAGTATTGCAGCCCAATCATTCTATAGGAAGTTGTTTCTTGCAATTAATGTAATAAGTTGAGTTGCAACATAGCTTAGATGACTTTCACTGGGAATGAGCGGTCAGTCAAGAGACGATGAGAGGCGATGACTGGGTGGCTCACGGACAGATTAATCAGCTTGCCTACCACCACAATGAAAACCAACCAGCCATCAACTTGTCATTGACAATGCAGTTGGGCCAATTATGTTCCATATGGAGTTTTACTTCTAATTCTGGAAACTGCTCACCCTAGTGTTTTGCCATATTCAAATCATGTTACTCTAGTATTTCGTCATATATGACTCTGGAAATGATGCATGGGCCTTTTCAGGCTCAGTGATGTTTATCGCTAAAGCTGCATTGTCAGCCAAATTCACTTTTCTATGAATTTTTTGGCCCATTCGAATATTGACCTTGGGTGTAGATAATCTGTTTGAAAGGGATGTACATTTGATGACTATTCTTGGTGCAGACAGATTTGGCTTTGATCCTGGTTCAGAAAACATGGAAGACATTTTAAATTCCTCATCTCAATGTGAAAAGATTAGAATACTGTATTTTTATTGACAGTGGCGTACGATGCATAGGCGCCTTTTGTTCACATTCTTTGTCTTTGTAGCCCATAAAGACTTCTTGGTTTGTTTTATGTTCACATGACGAGATGTAGAAAATTGAATTTTCATAATACTAAACTTTCTTCTGGTGAAGCGTCAAAGTACATGAGAGAGGCAAGGAAGTAGTTTTTCACAACTGCATAATTAAAAGCACTGCAAATCATTAAAATAACAAGCATTGGCATAGCCAATAGGTCTTGCCTTTGGGACCTTATAAGTGTTTAGTTATCCAGCACAATATCCTTGGTGCAACAACATCAACTGTTGTATGCCTAAACACTTATAAGGTCCCAAAGGCGAGACCTATTGGCTGTGCCAATGCTTGTTGGGTTTTGGGTTCCAGAGTAGCGTGCCACTCGTTGAAAAGCTCTTCAACATCTCATCAGGGGTAACAAGCACTTTATAAATGCAAACCCTTCCCTCTTCTATCCCTCCACTATCCTTTTCAATACAAATAACAGACTAACATGTCCACCACTCAAATTAATTTTATATATACTAATTCACCATTAATCCTTTGTGGGCTCCGAAGTAGCGTGCTACTCGCCGATAAAGCACTGTAAGGCCTTGTCAGGGGTAGTTAGCGCTATATAAATGCAATAACAATTACAAGTATAGAATACATATTTACAAAATTGAGCTCTTGTGAGTGTGAAGTAGCAATGAGGGTCATGCCCTGGGATGAGGCAAAGTATTCAAAGAAGTATATTTGGAAGAGAAGAGTTTTAAGAACTGTAATGAAAATCCAGAAAGAGGCAGGGGTCGAAGGTTTGGAGCTAGGAGTTCCAAATTCAAGTCGCATTACCTGAGAACGAGTGTGCCATTAATCTTTCCCTTTTGAAAACTGGAGGTTCGAACAGTAAATTCACCCAATGAATTCAGCCCCCCAGAGGTCAAAGGCATCTGTTGTACAGAATCTTAAAGTTTAACTCTAACTCGAGTTCACAGCAATGTTCGTCCAGTCATAAAAGACTAGAAGATGTGGGGTTCAAAACTTGTCACTATAACATGCAAAATATAAAGGTTACCATTCGGGCAACAGTGGGCGTGACCATGTGTAGAATATTTGAGCAACCCTTTCACAATAAGATGAATACCAGCACTTGCATCCCTTCACCGAGAGCTGTCAAAAGACTATAAAGAGACAAAAACATTATCTGAAATTCGAAAACATTCCTTAACGACAAACTAAAATAAACCAGATGTTTAAAAAAAAATCTAAAATAATCACAGTATAGAGAGCGTAAACTGAAGCACTTTGTAAATTCAGAAATCGGAATAAAAAAAAGCAAATCCTTATTTGTTGTGACCTTGGCACTTAATTGCAGTCTTAGAGACAGGAAGTGCAGTGAAGATTTCAAAACCCTCCCCCACTGCTCAGGCCCAGTGTGGGCTTCTTCCTAACTCCCAGCGATGTCTAGCCCATCGGATGTGAAACGTTTGAATATCTGTGAATCCTAAAATGATGATGCGACACCCACTTGCACTTGAAGATCTCTGTTTGTTGTGAGTGGCGCGGCTGCTTGGCTGCCAGAAACCTGCTCTACTGTGACGTCGTGTAAAGTTTGATCTGGGATCTCCGAAGGCCAGCCTGTCTCCCTCCACCGCCCGAAGCGCTTCGCCTTCCCTGTCCGCGGCTGGTAAGGCGGACTTGAGGGCTAAGCCCTTCCTAGCAATGAATAAGAAAACGCTCGACAGCTCGTGAATAATCGTTTTAATGAGTGTGTAAAGCGTGCGACGGGGTGCACGGAGCTGTCGGGTTAAACAAACAACTTGTACCGTGACGAAATCCCATTGTGAAAGTGCAAAGTGGTGTCATTTCAATTTCCACGCTGGCACGGAAAATCCACAGATCTAACACGCGGGAGTCCAATCTCCCCCATTAGGGAAAAATAACAATATTTCCCGAACTGAGTGTGATCTTCTTCCTGATAATATGTATATGGATGTAGATAAATATGTATTACCAAACTACTTTTAAAAGCAATTAACTACGATCAAACAGCGCAAGTTTGTCGAACTTTAAAAAGTTTTTTTTTGCATGATTTCGACACCTGGTCTAGTAAGCGTGGGTTTGTATTAGGTATGTTGTAGGTATCGATAGCGTGCGTTGTTTACTTTAATCTCTAAAAAGCTGACGCCTGCTCGCGATGTAATTAATAAATGTGTATAAATGCTTGCGTTTGTATTTATTGATGAAGCGCGTTTCGCCCCGTCTCCAAACATGATTTAAGTATCAAGAGCCTCTCTCACTATGCCTCTCTGTTGTTCTCCCTCTCTCTCTCACACACACACACACAGACACATATGACATGCTGCAGTGACAGCTCTATATCCAAGCTTACTAATATACTTCTATTAAATACACTACCATGCTGAGGAAGCACCCCCGGAAATAGGATCCGTCATTTTCAGTGCGTTTCTTTTTTTAAATAAACATACTAAGATCTAAATATGACAGCCTACATACTGTGATTTTTGGTATTTAGAAAGAAATTAAGGACAACCGAAGGGAATAGCACTGAAGAACAGAATACTGACTATAAAGGGAAAAGATAAAATCCATCCACTTGATAAATTACAATTACGTAACAACGAGCCGAGGGCACAAAGGAAAAAAGGAGGAATATAGAAAAGGGGAGTTGGAAGAGATGCAGGAATGGCAAAAAGAAAGAAAAAAGAGCAAACGAAAATAAAAATGAAAGAATTTGTAAATGGCCATTAATGTAAATATTGAAAATAAGTACACGAAGAAAAAGCAAGGAGCCCTTACATGAAGACCACGAAGTGAACGAAGAAATATAAGGGCCCCAAGCCACGAGTGCCACAGGAAGGCAGTTGAGCACAGCCCTGTGGGGAGCACAGGCTCTCTCATCTGAGGACTCTCTCATGCGAGGTACGGGGGGGGGGAGGCACAGACTTCACACATGGTGCAGGAAGCCTATCATATGCGCCTTCTGGAGCACGTCTCTCCTAGGATATACAAGCATATGAATGTTTGTTTCAGACAGACTCGCGTCATTCCTAAACTGTAGCGTTATCCTGGGCGTGGGACATAACGGGGCGAGCAAACCCTTTTATTCCGAAGGGAGTGAATACACTAATCAAGGAGCTGAGGCGTTTGTTTAAGGGGTGGGGCGTATATTGCGAACACAGCGAGCCATTGGAGCGGACTTCTACAGCATCTGAGTGTGGGGCGCAGACCTGCCCCCCGGACGTACTCACACACACCGCCTCTGGTCTGACACATCTGAGTGTGCTGCGCAGACCTGCAAAGAAGGGGGTGGGGGGATGCTGTGTTAAGAGCTTTCTCCCGTGTGCACACTGAGCGCTACCTGCAGCATGGTTTAGGCCGGGGTCTCACCCGCACACATCTGAGCTCAGCCCAAAGATAACGACCATGAAAAGAGAGCTAATCGGATTGCGATAAGGAGATCATGTTTTCAGTGTTTAAATCCCTGTGACCTAATGGGAACATTTCACACATACTTGACATTTTCTCCATCTTAATGTACAAAGAATCTTCGACGTGACAATCATGAAGCTTTTGTTCTTTGCCGCGGCTCAGAGTTACACTTTCCTAGAGTAACCTTTCCAAACAGTTTCCTTTGAAAGGTCGCTCGCTCGCTCGCTCACTTCGGCAACCTTTCGAAAGAGATTCCTTTCACGCGGGCTTGACATCTTTCAGCTTGCTTAGTTCAAGCCTGTGGAGATCCCAACACTTCAGAACTGTTTTCAAGACGTACATTGATTGGAAAGTTTATAAACACGCGTGTCACGGGGCAAAGAGGTGAACGCGGAAGCAAGGGTGCCAGGGGCAGTTGCATTTTATGTTCACCTCTGGAACTCAGTGGCGCTCGCTCTCCAGCTGTGAAAATAATGTCTTTCTTAATGTGATTCTGTTTCTATCTGACGCGAGTTTTGGGATACTGGTGGCATTTTAAACATTAGGACTCTGTTGTAATTGACGTGTTAGACTCAATGGTTCTGCTTCCCAGGAACAACAATGGCAGCAGCAGAAGTCATTAGAATACCTTTAAATCACAAGGGCCCATGCACTGAGTGCCCATGAAATAGAAATATTGCCACGAAAGGAAGCCACGCCTATGAGGTGTGCCACAAAGGAAAACACGCGGCATTCCGTGGCCAAAGTTAGCGTTAAAAGGGCTCTCTTTCAAAGAATGCCCCGGTTACTTACCGGTAATCTTCATTACTCCGAGTCCATGTCTTCCTCGCCACAGTATTATACATATGAGCCTCCGGCTCCACACAGAACTCCAAGTAAATTAAAAGAGCAGCGCTCTAGTCTCCCCTCCCTCCTCCAATAGGGCCCCAGAGGCTTCATCCAATCCTATAAAAGGATACAGAACAACCAGCCCAGCCTGAAAAACCAAGCCGCAGACATGAAGCCACCACCAGGGCCGGGAGGGAAGGGAAACTATACTGTGGCGAGGAAGACATGGACTCGGAGTAATGAAGATTACCGGTAAGTAACCGGGGCATTACCTCCTCGTCCTGTCTTCCTCGCCACAGTATTATACATATGAGCCGATACCAAAGCAATCAGCTTCATGTAAGGAAAACAGACCACACCATCAGTGCAGCGAAAACATATTTTTAATATACAGAGGCATAACAACCCAAAATGGACAACCTCTTAAGGAACCCCAGCAGTCAAAACAGAGGAGGCAAACGAAACAGAACCCCCACCCCCAATCTGGAGGCGGTAATGGGACATAAAGGTATGCGGAGAGGACCACGTAGCAGCCCTACAAACATCCTCCATAGACACCCCTTTGAAAGAAGCCCAGGAAACAGCCACCGACCTGGTGGAACGACCCTGAACAGGAAGGGATGGAACCTCAGATACCGAAGCATAAGCCAAGAGAATGGCTTCCTTGATCCACCGACTGATCGTGGACAGGGAGGGCTTCATACCCTGACGCGACAAACCATAATTCACAAACAAGCAGTCAACCTTACAGAAGGCAGAAGTGCGAGAAATGTAAATCAACAAGGCACGCCTAACATCTAAGAGGTGCAAAAGCGACTCCTCAGCCGAGGAGGGATCAGGACACAAAACCGGAAGAACCACCTCGGCAGACCGGTGAAAAAAAGAATCCACTTTAGGAACAAAAGTGGGATGAGGGCGCAAGACCACCCGGTCCGCCAAAACCAACAAAAACGGGGCAGAACGAAGGAAAGCACCCAACTCCCCCATACGCCTGGCAGAGGCAATCGCCACCAGAAACACCACCTTGAGAGTCAAAAACTTCAGGTCCACAGACTCCAAAGGCTCGAAAGGAGCCAACCGTAAGGAACGCAAAACCAAAGGAAGGTCCCAAGGAGGAGGACACATGATAGGACGTGGCCGCTGGAAAGAAAGAGCCTTAAAAAGCCGAGCAACCAACGGAGAAATGGAAACCAAAGGCAGAACATGAAATGCCCGAATGGCGGCCCACTGAGCCCGAAGGGTCGAAACGGCCAATCCCAACACAAACCCATCGTTCAGAAAGTCCAGAATGCGAGCCGGATCCAAAGCATCCAACGGCAGCCCACGATCAACACACCAAGAAGCAAAATGATCCCAATGCTTGGCGTAAGACTTAAGCGTAGAAGGCCTCCGGGACTGTTGAATGACACCAGCCACAGCCACCGAACAACCCCCACGCATCAGAGACTCCCTCTCAAGAGCCAGGCCCGCAGACCCAGGGAACGGAACACAGGCAGAGGAAGAAGAGGACCCATCAGAGGATACGGCACGAACGGCAAGGGCCAACCCGGAGACACAGCCAACTCCCTCAGAAGGGGAAACCAAGGGCGACGCTTCCAACAAGGCGCAATCAGAAGCACCAGCGACCCCTCCCTCCTGATCTTCTGTAACACCGCTGGAAGCAGGGGAACAGGGGGAAACGCATACAGCAGACCCTCCGGCCAAGGGAACGAAAGGGCGTCCACCCTCCAGGCGTCCCGGCAAGGCATAATCGTGCAAAAACAACGGGTCTGGGCATTGTCCCGGGACGCAAACAGGTCCACAATCGGACAACCAAACATCATCTGCAACCTCCTGAACACCCACGTCGTGAGAGACAAGGAACCCATGGAAGGAAACACCCGGCTCAGACAATCCGCCACAGTGTTCTCCGCACCCGGCAGGTAGATGGCAGACAGAGACTCCAGATGCACCTCCGCCCAAGAACCAATCCGACGAGCCAGGCAACTGAGGGAGCGCACCTTGCACCCCCCTTGATGGTTCACATAAGACATCACAACCTGATTGTCCGTCCGGATCTGCACGTGGTGACCCCGAACAAGATCCGAGAATTCCAACAGACCCAGAAGGACGGCCTTCAGTTCCTTGTAGTTGGAGGAACATGACAAAACCGACTGAGGCCAAATCCCTTGAGTCGTCGAAACCCCCAGAGTAGCACCCCATCCCAGCAGGCTGGCATCGGTAGTGACCACGCGGGAGGGCACAATCAGAAAAGGGCGGCCCTTGGACAGATGACCCTCGTCCAACCACCAACCCAGGACCACCCGAACCTCCTCTGACATAGGAACCAGAACATCCATATCGAGGGAACAGGGGTCCCAATGCGACAAAATGTGGGACACCACCGGGTACATATGGAGGCGAGCCCACGGCACCGTCAACAATGAGGCCGACATCAGACCCTGAACACGCAACCACAGGCTCACAGGATGAGAAACCCCCACCAACAGGGAACGAACAGCAGACATCAGGGACAAAACACGGGGAGGGGGCAGGAACACCATCCCCAACAGAGTCTTGAACAGAGCCCCAATGAAAGTCAACTCTTGTGCAGGAACCAGGGAGGACTTCGGCACATTCACGAGGAACCCATGATGCGTCAGGACATGGCACACCTTCTGGACATGCAACTCCGCCTTAGGAAGAGAAGAAGCAGAAATTAGAATGTCGTCCAGATAAGGAAAAACACTAACCCCTTCTCCATGCAAATGTCCAACAAGAGGAGCCAGAATCTTAGTAAAGATCCGGGGAGCAGAGCAGAGCCCAAAAGGCAATACCTGGAATTGGTAATGACGACCCTGTACACAAAACCGGAAAAACTTCTGAAAGTCCGGATGAAGAGGAACATGCAGGTAAGCATCCTTCAGGTCTAACGATGCAAGGAAATCCCCCTGAGATATCAGAGGAAGGATCAAAGGAAGGGAAACCATCTTGAACCCTTGGTGAGGGATGAAAGTATACACCCACTTCAGGTCCATCACCGGACGAAGATCCCCTGTGCGCTTGGACACCAGGAAAAGAATCGAGTACACCCCTCTTCCCAATTGGTCGCCGGGCACCGGAACGATCGCCCTCTTGACCACCAGGGAAGCAATGCCGTCCAAAAGCGCCAACCGTTTCACAGGATCCCTGGGACAAGGAGTGGCCCTGAAACAGTCTGGGGGCGTCCGGGCAAATCCAATGCGCAAACCCTCTGAGATCACCTGAAGCACCCATTTGTCCGACACAGTCTCGCGCCAAGAGTCCAGGAAGCAAGAGAGTCGACCCCCAACCGGACCTACCCCAGGAGCGATCCAGTCACGATTTGGAAGCAGGAGCGGAGGAGGCAGAAGCGCCGGAGAACCGGGACTTATCAAAGGAGGGAGCACCCCGGCCACGCCCCCGTCCACGAAAGGGCTGACCAGCCCGACCCCTCTTCGAGGAACCAAAAGATCGCTGGGAACCAAAGGCACGGAACCTGCCAGGACGGTCAGGGGCAAGCAGTTTACGGTCCTCCGCCGTCTTCTCCACCATGTCGTCAAGAGATGAACCAAAAAGTTTAACCCCAGAAAAAGGGATCTTCATGAGCAAGTTCTTCTGTGCAGCATCAGCCTTCCAGGAACGGAGCCACAACTGACGCCTCGCAGCCACAGAGGATCCGGCCGCAGAAGCAGCAGCCCCCAGCGAATCAAAGGAGACATCAGACAGCAGACGAACCTGCTGCTCCATCATCGCCAGGGTAGAAGAAACATCCTCCCCCTGGTCTAACAACTCCGACAGAGACTGAAAATCCTTGAGCAAGGACTGGATAGTGTAAGATGAATAGGCCGCAGCTCTGATAGAAAAATTGGCAGCCGCAAAAGTGCGCTTCACAGCACCATCCACCTTACGGTCAACCGGGTCAGCAGGAGAAGAGTCCTCCGAGACAACGGACCCATGTGAAGACATGCTCGCCAACAAGGAGTCAACCTTCACGGAGGCAGGGTATTTCACCGCAAAATCCTGAAGAGGGTACCTCTTACTCAAGAAACGAGGAAAAGAACCTTTGTCAACATCCTTCCATTCATTCTCCAGGACCTTCAAGACAGAGGAATGGAGAGGCAAAGAATCAGGCTCGGGACGACGATATTGCGAGAACAGATCGTCTTCCAGAGGCATCACAGAAGCAGGGAACACCAAGTTTTCGCGAATGTGGCCCAGTACCTCCTTCAGGTCGGCACCTTGCACAAAGCGACCCCTGACATCAACCTCCTCCTCATTATCAGAATCAGCATCAGCAGTAGCGCCATCAACCCTTGCCTTTTTAGGAGGAGGGACAGGAACATGACCCTGCAAAGCAGCAGAAACAGCAGTATTTATCATCCGCTGCAAAATTTCCATAGAGGGAACATGCACCCCCGAACCGGAAGGCACGTCCAAAGGATCAGGATCATCCACGGTAGAAGAATCCATGACCGACAGCCAAGTGAAAGTAAACAAACACAGGCATCACTAAGAACAGCCAGGTAAAGTAGGACCCCAGGTTGCTAGGCAACGGAACAAACTCCACCCGGACCGAAGCCGAAGGCAATAAAGCATCCGGAAGAGCCGCGCGCCGCAGTAGGAAGAGGCCCCGACCGCAGCGCGCCAAGCCCAATCAACCCCAAATGCGCCTCCCGCTCAGCAGGAAACGAAGAGGCAGAAAAACGCCCGCCGGCGCGGAGACCGGCATCAGGTAAGGCCGCAGACCGCAAATATCCCCACGGACGCCCCCGGCTCCCTGAGAACCCGCACCCGGCCGTGCAACGTCCGCTCAGCAGGACGCGCGGCCGGGAAGGAATGGTAAAAACGAAAAACGGCCTCAAGAACACAAGCGTCCCGCTTATGAAGAGAAGATCCCAAAACAGATCAAACCAGCCGGTAAACTAAACCACGCAAGTCCGCTGAAGCAGGACACGAGGCAGCTAGGCAATAGAAGGGGGAAACAAAACTTAACAAAACGAAGGCGACAATGTAAAAATTAACATAAGGCATATCACTAACATCCCCCAACTAGATACCATAGGACAAGGGGAACCGCTAAAGCAGGAACCCAGCCCCACTCACCTGACCAGCAGGGAAGTCAAAGCACTCGGAGAAGTGCAGAAAAAAAGAACAGGCTGGGCTGGTTGTTCTGTATCCTTTTATAGGATTGGATGAAGCCTCTGGGGCCCTATTGGAGGAGGGAGGGGAGACTAGAGCGCTGCTCTTTTAATTTACTTGGAGTTCTGTGTGGAGCCGGAGGCTCATATGTATAATACTGTGGCGAGGAAGACAGGACGAGGAGGTAATGTGTCTTTACTTTTGGGGGAGCGCTCGTTCGTTGTCACGAGGATAGTGGGGTGTCCTGCCCATGTCCTCCCAGGAGGCCCTGTCTTGCTATACTGCTGTGGTGCCACCGCTGGAGCATGTGTGTGTGTGTGTGTGTGTGTGGAGGGGGGCGTGGGAAATGTCTCTTTAAAGCCAGGCTTGTGAGCGGGGCGTGACCTCTGCCGCTGCTTCCGTTGGGGAGGACTTCAAGCTCCAATTGGTGAAGTCTGGGGTGGTGCAGAGACTGTCTAAAGCTGTGTTTCTTTGTCACCCGCAGGTCTTGGACGGAGCGCCCCCTGCTGGCGGGCCAGCGCCCCCTCCTCGCTCGAGTCCACCAGGAAGAGGAAGCCGGCTCTCGGATGTGGACGGGTGTGAAGAGCTGCTCGCCTGGCCTCTCCCCTCGCAGGAAAGGCTGCTGTTAAACCTTTTAGTGCCTTTGTGTCCCGGGCCGGCCGGACCCAGCCTCAGCCGGGACACCCCACGCTGCATTAGGCAGATGTCTCGGGTTAGAGCGGGTTACTTGTTAATTGCTTGTGTGCAGGGAGCAGGCTGGGTAGGAAGGTGGGGGCGGAGGAAACAAACCCCGAGGGGGGACGGACTCCGACCGCATTGTTACCAGCAACTTTAACAATGGTTCTTCGTGCAATTATAAATGTGTTGATCCCTTATGATTTATTACAGACCAGGGAACTTTGCATTCCACTGTATAGTAACAGTACACAGTAGTTTTGTGGTTTAGGACTTCTTCGTAAACATTCCGAGGCCGCATTTTGTTTACATAGCCAGATTAAGATAAATGTTGTTTAAGTATGTATGCCTTGTCAGAATTCCTCCAAGAAACACGGCGTTTCAAGACATTCACAGGAGTTACCGCTTGAAACAGACACGGGAAAGCCATCGAATTACAGCTTTGTTTTACAAACAAAATCATTTTTAAAAAACAGAATGAAACTGTGCAAGATTGCACATGCCAACCTCCTTCTGAATTTGTAAATGGGACATTATACAGACGAATTAAATAGTATTCTCGTTAGAATCCAGTGATAAATACAACGCGTTGGCTGTAAATAAATCAGAGCTTCCGAATGTGCGTGTGCTTAGGCGAATTAAATCGTGCTGTCTTTAGCATCCAGTACAAAATACAAGCTATGGCTAGAGAGTGATGCCAACCAAATATTGTATTTGATATGCAACTCCTACAGACGTCCACAAAAATACACATACATTTTAAAAAAAGAAATACTTCATGTACTATACAAAATCCTTCCATATACAACCATCAAATATTACAATATACAAAAATCGTTGGCTCCGTTTCTTCGATTACATTTCAACTCCTCGTCAGCGTCAGCGTCATATAAATATTATAGCATGTGTCAAATTGAATATCCATAGAGGGATTTACATACTATTGAACCAAACATGCGTTTATTTACATGTCTTGGGCAAACAAAACAGCAGAGACAACCCTTGGCGGAAAAATCCCGCACCTGTGACGCAAGTTCTCGAGCGAGCGCGTCATCTCCGGCTTAGAGAGGTGGGATACTTCCCCGGTTGGCAGGCGCGCTGCGGTCTTACGGTCATGAATATATAGAATACATGCCATTGTCCAACTAAACGACCTCTAATAACAGCGATAAACAATGTATTCACCCCACAGCCCTTCGCGCTCCCCAATAATCACGAGGACCCAGCATCACGAGGTTCACCCACTTTCAGCAATAAAGTGGATGCCAGCTCTCCGCATTTGTACCCGAGGGGGTTGTAAGTTCTCCACGCCGAAGGCATGGAGCTCCACTGACGGACCCCGATAGTCCCCCCCCCTCCCCCCCACCACACACACACACATCTCCGCCGCACCCTTCACGCTCCTAACATACTACCAGACCAAACATGGGAATCTGAGTGCATGTATGCAATTTACTATCCAGGACGAGGCTTGCTTAGGAATGCTCTGGACACTGAGGGGGCTCAGTGGACACCCGCAGTTGTTAACGCAAAGAGGGATGTAGCAGGAAAGAGGTGCGCGCATAAGCGGGAAAGTGCTGCTTCCTCGAAAATGAACACACGCACAGCCGCCGCCTGGCTTGAACTCTGAGTTTGTCTCTGCATAAGCGTGTGCCCGAAGGCTGTGCTCCAGGACCGTTCAACTTCTGCTGTGCATCACCTGCGGCCGGCGCGGGGTACAGCCCCATGCCAGGGAACTGCCAGCTAACCTGAAGCTGGTCTGTTCCACCTCTGTAGTGAAACATGTATCTTTATCTCTCTAGACACACAGACACACAGATATATCTATCTATATATAGATAGATAGATAGATAGATAGATAGATAGATAGATAGATATTGCAATGTGTCTAGATTTTACAATACAGCCACGACTCTCCTGCGCGGTACGGTGTTAAAATGTTTAATCAGAAATTGCAAACAAAAAACCTGAGTGAGCTTTGCTAGACACCCGAAGGTCACAGGTTCGAGACCGGCACCAAATCCTCTTGCATCTTTTGGAGTACCATAAGGTTGGGGATGACAAACCTTGGTTCAGGGAGTAGAAACCTCTTTGCACGGCGAATGGATAATTCGTTATTGATACAACACAGACCTCGGAGAATATGTAGTTCAATTAAAAATGAAACGCTGTGACTTTGTACACCGCTAGCAGAGCACAATATTCTTTCAGCCATGCCAGCTGCACAAATCAGAGATACTGTATTTCTTTATGACGACCGGACCCAGCGGCAGGGCGCAGTATCACACGTGACACCTGTGAGTGCTAAACAAAAGTTCGGTTTACTTGCACAGCAATCTTTGATACATTTCGATTGTAAAAAAATGTACTTAAAACACACGGACGTTTCAATTGAAATAGTGCTTTCTAGTTAACAACAAGTCCTCGTTTCCTTCCACAAAATAAGATTACAGCGCGAAGTGTGAGTGAGACACGGTTAGTGTTTGGCACGAATGCAGCCACGCTTTGAGATACAACCAAGCATCCACCGGGGTCCAGGGACCCACACAAGGATCACTGCTGAACTATTTGAATCCAAAACGAAGCATCTCATCGCATGACCGAGGTCACACCGGCGACCTGTGCGCAATCAATTCTATGCTGTATTCTAACAAACCACTCGGGTTGGAAAAGCACATTTATACATTACACATCTGCATGTTAGCGTTGTTTGCTAACAAACGAATGATTACAAAACAGATATGATAATGACATTCGACATTAATAATGTTGCTAATACTTTCAATTTGCTTTTAGGACGCGGTTAGTAGCGCAGCGTGTGCACGGTTTCGAAGCGTTATATGGTATCCATTACTGATTGTGATGTCAACCGTCGTGCACACCTTTAGAAGCACACGCAGTTAGGATGTACCTGTGCTGTATTTTATGACTGAACCTTGAAAGGCTTGAACTTACGCGTAGGTGTGTGCGGGTGTATAGGTGTGTGCGTGTGTGTGCGTTGTCCTGAGGTGCAGGACTCGCAGAGTCGCCCTCACGCCTGAAGCAGCCAGATGTCTGTCTCTATGGAATGGGTGCTGGTAAACATTTCCCCTGGGGCCACAAGGCTCAGACTGTGAGGAGATGGAGGGCGCACGGATGTAAGCAGGGTGGCGTTCGGGACATCGCGGGCACTGGCAATAAAGTGGGTGTAGGGGAAGCAAAGTATATACATCTAGTGTCTGAATTGCTCAATATGAAACCAACAACTCTGGATTAACCCGGCTTCTCCACTCAAGTCAATTGTGTGATCCCAGGCAATTGTTTAATTTCACTTTCCCTCCTTTTTCATGATCACATATGAGGATCTCGAAATACATGACTGGAGGATGTGTGCTGTACAGAACCTTTTCCTAGGTTAGGCTAAATAGACCATAATGTCAGCCTAGCCCACTCAAAGAGTGTGTGTAACAACTGTTGTCTCTAACTTCACTATTGGCATTGGTGTTGTACCTGATCCGCTCCCTTGGTTATGGATAACTTGGAGCTGCAAACGTCTCAGAATCCATGCGTTATTGTTGAATCCAGTACTGAGAAGCCCTGCTGTCCGAACTTTTCTTCTTTCCAAATTGTCTGTCGCCGATTGCTTTTATTGGGTTTGTTTCATGTTGTTCTCTTTTTCATGCCCACTACTGTGAAGCGCTCTGATACCTTCGGGTCTTGTTAGCGCTATAGAAAACTTCTAAATAAATAAATAAAAATTGTCAGGGTGTGGGGGTGGAGAATGAAAGTTTCTCCATTCATGTTCCAAAACTATCACTTAGAAAAAAAATATTTCTCAATATACTGATATAATCTGATGTATTGAGGTGAAACGATTCTGCATGTTAAGGATATACACATTTTGAATTTTGAACAGACTTTTAACATATTAGTAAACTTTTGCTCCAAGATGTCATTAAAAATGTAGGTGTTTCTAAATTTAAGTTGTTTAGGACAACCTGGTTACTTTATTTATTTAATTTAATTAACTGTTAAATAAATGTGTGCCTGTTTATTTAGCAACTTTTTAATGTTCGTTCTGAGTCCAGTCCAGTGCTGTCGTCCAGGGGGTCGTATGTAAAGTTCAGGCCATACTTAGAGTATCACTGCTCTAGGGCCAGGCTTCGCTTCTCTCACCCCACTTCCTTCAGACTGGACAAGTCCAACTGACCCGAACAGTAAAGTCCCTGCTAGTTATCTGTTGCAGATGAGGGGTTTCTGTTCTTTACAGGGCCCGAATTGTGAAAACACCAACGAATCTACACCCCAAATTTTACATATCAGAAATGGGATAGAAGAACGGAAAACTGCCTCAAGACCCAATAATCTCCTTTTAAAAAAAAATATTTTTATTGACATCATGAGGAAAACAATACAGTTTATAATTACATACAAAAATAAATCATTACCTAGCTAGAATAAGCAAGATTATAAAATAAATAATTAAACAACAGAGACATAAAATAAGAAAGAGATAATAAGCTTTTAAATTAATGATCCCCAGATTCTTTCCACTTTCAGCTTAGATTGGATTCCCCTTGTTTGAGCCAGGGCGTGTTCCATACTATATATTTCCTTAACCAAACTCCACCACTCCGAGACTGTCGGTGGGCTTTGTTGAATCCAGACCCGTGCTATTGTAAGTCTGGCACAGGTGATTAAGATGTTCATTAAATCAACCTGTAGTCCAATCCCGGTAGACATACCTACCAACACATCTAAAGATGTTAATGTGATTGGACGTGCAAGCTTCTGAGAGAGAACTTTAATAACTCCCTCCCAAAATTCGGTTAACTGTGGGCATGTAAAGAACATATGGTTCAGATCCGCTGCTCTTTGGTCACATTTTGGACACTTAGTGCGATCACTACTATTGTTGTTAGATGCCCATTTCGATATTCTTTCTGGTGTATAGTAAAGCTGGCATATAGTTTTAAATTGTTGTAACTTAAGACGTGAAGAGTGCACAGAACGGCTTATGCTGTTTAGGGCTGACGCTATTGTTTTTGGCAACACATCAATTTCAAGTTTCCTACTCCACTTCTCTGATAACTTCGCACAATCATCAGTTCTAAAACCAATAAGAGTTTTATATCCAATACTGATCAATGACTTGTCCATTTCCGTATATATACAGTTCCATAAGTCAGAGCCAGAAATAGTCGTAAGGCATAGCTTGCGTACAAAGTAGTCCCTCAGTAAGGCTATGACATTCCTTCAGTTTTTCAAATATAATGAAACCATTATGATCGTAAAAGTCACCTAGCATTTTTATACCCAGACCGGATAAGTGTATACCGGCTCGGTCATGAAATATTTCAGGAAAGCCAGGATTGCCCCACAAGGGAGCTCTGTGATGATATAGAGAAGTTTTGCATTTAATAAGAAGAGCACGCCAAATACTAATAGTATCCCGCGCCGTCTTGAATTTTACCCACTTAAAATAATTTGGGTCATTAAGTCTATAAAAAAACATCTTGGCATCCTCCCCCAGCATGAATTTATGATACAAAAAACTATTAATGGGATTCACCAAACTGCAAAAGCGGCTCAAAAAAGCTGACCAAAAGTATCATTTAACATCTGGGAGATCAAATCAAGACCACCCTGATTGAATGGAAGTTTTAATAAAGTAATAGCTCGGCAAGCTTTTTTATATCCCCAGATAAAACTACTGAGGATCCCGTCTAGCCGATTAAAATAAAAATTATCTACCCGTAAAGGGATGGAGCGAAATAAATAAAGGTATTTGGGCAAAATCTGCATTTTGACCAGGTTTATTCGACCGATGATACTTAAGGGCAATTTGTGCCATTTTTTAAGTGAGGTGGTAGTTTCTTTTAATAGTGACTCGTAGTTTAAAGCACATATTGCGTATATATTAGCCGAAATTTTAACCCCCAAATAGGTGGCAGCCTCACATACTCCCTGTATAGGAGTAGGAGACTTATGATTCATAATAATTTGGGTCTTATTAGTGTTAAGCCTGTATCCGGAGACCGTTCCAATTTTTTTTGCTTCTAATATAATACCTTTCATTGCTTCAGACACCTCTGTAGGGTATATTGCAATGTCGTCCGCGTAAGTAGTTATTTTGAGAGAGTTCGAGCCAAATACGAAAGGGGATATCTGAGACTGATTCTGCAGGGCAGATATGAATGGTTCCATTATTAGAGCAAACAACAAAGGTGAAAGAGGACACCCTTGTCTCGTGCCTCGTTGTATTGAAAAGATAGAGGAGCACTTCCTGGAATAGATAATTTTGGCGGTCGGGTTATCGTACAAGGACTGAATCCAATTGAAAAATTGGCCTTTAATACCAAATGCCCGCAATGTAGCCCAGAGAAAGTCCCACCCCACTCGGTCGAATGCTTTCTCTGCATCTAATAATATCATACCGAGCGGGGTTGACTCGACCTGGGCCACATCGAACGCCGTGATGGCCATGTTAATGTGAGCTGTAGTATCTCTCTTTGGGATAAACCCATGTTGCTGGGGTGATACCAATCCCGAATGATACACTAACCAATGATCGACTAGAGGAAATGGGCAAAAGATTTATAGATAGAGGGTATCCAAGTCTTCTAATTGAACAAGCCAAAGCACGAACATCCTTGATCCAGAGAGAACAACTTCTTGCTAGAACACATAAACATAAAGAACAAAGGATGGTCCTAGTATCGAAATTTTCTACCATGAGCACAACTTACAAGAAAATTATTCTGAAATATTGGCCGATTCTAAGCACGGAACCTGACTTTGGCATGATGTTTAACCCCTTCCCCGCTCATGCGCTCATGATGAGCTGAGCTCGTCATGTAACGCGGCAAAAAAAGCCGCCGCACGCATGCGGTTAAGAACCCACCGATATTTGCACATACCAGGAACGCTAACATCAAAGAAATACTCATCAAGAAGACCACTAAACCAGAACAAGCAAAGGGTACAAAACCTTGTTTGAACTGTAACAATTGCCACAACATTATCAGCGGTAATACAGTCACCCACCCAATGAAGGGTTACAGCATCAAGTTGCAAGTCAACGCCACATGTGATACTTCAAATGTGGTGTATCTCATAAAATGCCCATGTGGTAAGCCATACATCAGTAAGACTGAGCGAAAGATTAAGACTCGTATAAATGAACATAAGTCAAATATACGTACCAAAAATGCAAAATCCAACATTGCGAATCACTTTAATGAGGCACGTCATAACATTTCACAATTGAAATTCATGATCTTGGAAACTGTCAAAAAACGAGAAAATATGGACAATAATAAGTACCTGTTACAGCGAGAAATGGCATGGATTTTTAAATTACAAACTATGAAGCCGTTTGGATTAAATGACCGTCTTGAATTTTCATGCTTTATCTGAAGATACCTCTAGTGGGGTACATCATGTCTGATACAAAGTCCCTTGAGTGCAATGATTTTTTGCACTTGGTACACATTTAGTTTGATATATATAATTTGTTATATAGCTTTCTCGATTATATGCACATGTTACATGCTATTTAAGTTGGATGTCACTATGTAACCTTGTCACGTTCCCCTCTTTATATATGGCCGCCGCACATTGGGTTGCACTAGTCCTTTGTTAATGTCGTTCACACACTAGTCACCCATCATTCCAAGATGGCCGGTAAAGATTAGTCCCCCTATTATGTTTACTGAGTTGAACGCACCATTTATTAAACGCCGACAATACCCGGTCACCTACACTCTTGAACATGATCGTTTGACTGTCACGCTGTTGACCCAACTTTTTCAGTAAGTTATTATACTTTTCTGCCGCTCGAACTGATACGAAATACTTTCTATAGCCCGTACTATTGGTGGGCATTGACAGCTTCTCGTGTTTTCTTACAGCACACGCTCATGCTACGCCTAGACCGACTTATCGTAAGCCTTTAAACTCCTTATCTCTGATTATGATATACCGATCTCACTCCCTATCTAACTTTGATAGGTTATTTTCACCGGTTGACTAATGAAATTGCCTTTCACCATTTTACATGTTGAGCACTCCTAACTATCACGGCACATATGTTGAACCTCGCTTTAATACGGATGAATTCTGTAAATGTTTGCATGTTGACACTCATTTTTAAACACTTCTATGGTATGCCCGCACACACCCGATATTTCCGTTGTTCACATTTCTTTCAAAAGGGTCTCTGTGTACTCTCGTTTCACCGCACTGTTCAAACGCTTTTCTTTATTAGATAATCCTTTATTAGACAGTTGTTACACACGAATGCTATTAACATATTGTATACCATGAAGTTAGTGCCATGTGGCTTACAGTTATGTTTTACATTTTAGGGCTCCCAGATGAAGGGCTCTCAAGCCCGAAATACATTGGAGCACAATGGAGCAGTTATAGGTTTGATATGAGTGGAAATAACTCTATGGATTGATGATAAATCTACAATGAACTTCAAATAAATCTTACATTGATTAAATAAACAAGGAGTTTTGATTTTCAAGAATGCAAAGGTGTGCCCACGACCAGGGATGTTACCATCACTTCGATGGTAACACTTTCTTATTATATTAAACTGACGTGCCAGGACGGACACGCCACCTGTAGGAGCACCCAACCTAAAAAACTTTTTGATTAACCTGTGTGGACCGCTGAACAAAATAAGGGTGTGCACAAACCGACCAATAATTTTGTGATACCAATCCCGGCATTGTTGGTGCCAGCCGGGTTGATAACATTTTAGCAAATATTTTGGCGTCATTATTTATAAGTGAAATGGGTCTATAAGACCCACATTCGTTGGCTGGTTTATTTTTTTTCAAGAAAAAAATAATTTGTGTGGAATTCCAAGATTTAGGAGATTTTTTCCCTATCCCAATGGCGTGAATAACCTTGGAAAATAATAACATCAGTTCTTCCATGCATGTTTTATATAATTCCAAGGGTATCACATCTTCCCCTGTCGCTTTACCAGATGGTAAAGAGTTAATAGCTGTTCTAATTTCTGCTGCGGTAATATCGGCCATAAGTAAAGCAGATTGTTCGTCCTCCATGTTTTTTATTTTATTCAGAGAAATATATCTTTGAATCTCTTCTTTAGCAACCTCGTTTTCAGGTGTATAAAGATCTTGATAATACTTAGCGAATTGTTGCAGAATCGATTCAGAATGATTATAAATTTGATTATTAGCCCCTTTGATTTCTTTAATTGTCGTTTGGGCCCTGTCCTCGGCAACCTTATATGCCAATATTTTGCCTATCTTTTCACCACTTTCGTACTGTCAGTTGGAATTTTTTAAGTTTAGCAATACTTTTTTCCCTAAGAGTATTTTTAAGTGCAGATTTTAGTTCTATTAAATTATAACCCAATTCTTCTTTGTTGACAGACCCAGTGAGTAGTGCCTCGGCTAGTTGATTCTCAATTGAAATTATGTCAGCAATAGTTTTCTCGTTTTGGCATTTACGTTCTTTATTTTGTCTCCAAATAAACTGTTGTGCAAATCCCCGTATGCTGGCTTTGCACGCATCCCAGACTATTAATGGTGAAGTCGAATCCATATTTATACTGATAACTTCTTTTAGATGATCTTTTAGTTGTCCTAAGAAATCTGGGTTTAGGAGTAAGTATCTGGGGAATGAAAATGACCTAGGGCCTTGTCTCTCTGCTGTTACATTAAAAGACAGAAGAATAGGATTATGGTTCGAGGTAACTCTCGGGCAGATTGCCATAGCATTTGATTCGAGAATCTTGTCCGATACCCAGGCCATATCTATACGCGAGCATAGTTTATGTGCGGCAGAGTAGTAGGTATAGCCGGCTGTATTTGGATGTAAATACCGCCACACATCTTTTATGGCATGGATTCGACCAAGATCTAAGATAGCGGCACGTGTCTTCCGCATTCTCTGAAACGTCCCCGGTCTGGTGGTATCCATATTATAGTTCATAATACAATTAAAATCCCCCATTACTATATTCTCCCCTTCCCAGCTTAACAACTCCATATTAACTTGATCAATAATTTTTGGTTCATCTGTATTTGAGGCGTAGATGCCACAGAATGTGTATTTACAACCTTCAAGTGTCAGCTGAGCTATGGCCCATCTACCCACTTTATCAGTGGAGGTTTTGTTAATTTCTGCTCTAAATTGCCTTTGTTTTAAAATAGCTACCCCGCGTATTGAGGTGTTTAGATCAGTGCACACAAGAATATTGTAGCCCAGTTGTTTAAGTACGTTTCGATCTTTATATGCAATATGAGTCTCAGATAGTACTACTATCTGTGGATTATACATTTTTAGGTCTTCAAACACTAGTCTTCTTTTATTCCGACTGTTCAAGCCCGCCACATTCCATGCCAAACATCTCAATTGATACATCTTATATAAATTAGGTTTCCGTCTTTAATAAATTCAAACAAATAAACCTTGCTAAACATTAGCTCTAAGCTGATTATCCTCATGATGCATTTTTTACCCTGATAATTTCTCCCCCTCCCCAGAACCCAACCTCTACCCTCACTTAGATCACCCCCCACCCAGCCACCCTTAACCCAAAGAGAAGGCCTCCCCATTGACCCAGCTGCCGCTGAATAGGCAGCAGGATCCGGCCAGTGCTAGTGCCACTTAAAAAAGAAATTACCGTGTTGCCTACCAGAGCCACCCAGAACATGAAGAAGAAAAAAAAAGATATGTACACTGCAGACTCCTACTTTTGGTTTCTTATAAAAAGAAAATAGAATAAAAAAAGAGAAGAAGATAGAGATACAAGTAAAATAAGTTAGCAGTTACTAAAAGAAAAAAGGGATAAGATAAAGTAAGAATGGGAAAGATAGAAAAAATAAACACTTCAAAACCTCCCGTAAATTTTAGAGATCACATCATCAAATATCAATTGTCCAAACAACTTTGAGATCAGTTTCAAAAAGTCTTAATAATATATGTGAGTATATGTGAGTCTTATCATATCGTGTTATCGTATCGTATCAGGTAAATCATAAAGGTTAGTTGTCCAAGCAGCATTTAGGTTGGTTCCATGGAGTAGATTATTATTATTGTTTATGTCGCGTTCTTATCCGCTGCTTCCAATTGCCATTTAATCACAGCTTGCTCGACTTCCCTTTCATCTGAAAGAAAATAAGTACGACCATTCTTGAAAATTTTTAGTCTTGCTGGTGCTTGGAAGAAGACTTGACCACCAAGAGCCTTTATTGGGTCAATGAATTGGCGCAGCTTCCAACGTCTCTCCATTGTGGCTTTGCTTAGATCTGATCTCGCAAAAAAGGTAACAGAGTCTATTGAGACTGGTGTATTAGGTCTTGCCTTTAATGAGATAGCTTGACGCAGAAAGAAAATTTCCTACGCAGATCAAAAGCGGGCGAGGGTATTGACCCCCCTTGTTTCTTTGTATCAGTGGTAACCGATGGGCTTGTTGTATCTGCGAATCCCAGTCCCAATCGGACAGGTCACGGAACGCCCTCTGGAATAGTTGTACCATAAATGCCCTAGGATCTGCTCCTTCGGCCCCCTCTGCAATCCCAAAAATTCTAAGGTTCTGTCGGCGATGCCGATTTTCCATGTCCTCTAGCTTGGCTTGCATAAACCCAATCTGGGCCTCATGTCTATTCACAATAGTTTCTGAATGATTTGATTTTTCTTCAGTAGCAACAACTCTTTGCTGTAGCTCTTCAACCTCCTGGGACATACAGCCTAGTTTGCCAGCCATCTCATGTAGGGAAGATTGGGTTTTACTGCTGTCCTCTCGCATCTGTTGATAGTGTTCTTGAGCCTCTTGCCTTTGCTCATTAAGCAGTTGCAGAATCAAACTAAGTGATGAGGGTATTTCCCCTTGACTGCTCCATTCCGAAGTTGTACTAGGCTGTGGAATAACTGGGGAAGAATTACTAATGCCTTTATCAAGGGCCTTGATAGTAAGCACCGAAGTTGAATTAAAAGCTGCTGCTGCTGCTACTGTTGCCGATGGTGTTAAAATTGTTAATGTTGCAGATGGTGTTGGAACAGAAGTTGGTATTGTCTTTGAAGCAAAGGTGGAATTAGAGGTTGGGGTTAGAGCTGAGGTAATGACAGTATTTGAAGTTGGGATAGGTGTCCCTGTAGAGGCTAATGCAGGAGCAGGAGCAGGTGCGACAGATTGGATCACCTCTAATGTCTTCAAATAAGGCTTACAGGTAGTTTTGTCAGACTTATCCGTTTTATCAGATATTAAACCTACTTCAGTAGGGCTGTTTCCGGACAGTCGTAAGGCCATAGATTTCACACCCTCTTTCGCCTGTACCCATTTCCGCAAAGGGCTATTCTCTGCTATCACTCTTTCCATTGAGGTTGAGGCTTTTGGTTTGTTAATTATCTTTTTCGCCTTATTTTTAGGCTTGCCTCTTCCCTTTTTTATGCCAGCAGTTTTGGTTGCGCCAAGAGGTGTACAGTTTGCCGAGTCTAGATAGGCTATATATTCTTCGTCTGTGTCTATCCCCTCGGTATACTCCGTTTCCCCAACTTCTACCGTTGTTTCATCTATTGTTTCATCTTCCCCCAAAGTCGGCTTAGTACATAGATCTTTTGGGGCTGATGTTAGTGCAGGTGCCGTAGAAGCGGTACTATTTAAATTTAGTGAGGGGTTTCCTCCTATAAGCTTCTCTGTTTGTACCTGAATTTGCGGGGGCTCTGTGTGGGAGATATAGTCCGGAGATGCTGCCGGTCCAATAGAGGCTTCAGAGAATGTAGCTGTGGCCTCCACATTCTCATTACTCTCTTTACTCTCATTACTCTCAGCACTCGCTACAATGTTGCAAGATAAGCCAGAAGTGGGTAATGGGGCATCTTTATCGCCAATGCAAACTCCTAAAGTAGACCCCGCACTTGATGTATTACAAACAAGAGATTCAGTTACTTTACTTAACAGTGGTAAGCGTAGAAGCGGCTTACTGGTTATTGGTCCTGGTTTCTCCGCTCTCACCATGGTTTTCTTTTGGCTCCCGGTCTCTGCTAGTTCCGAGCCCTCGGCAATGTTTCCTTCAGCTGTCCCGTTTGTACCAATTGTTATCCCCGCTCGGGCGTTCCTCGGTGCATTCTTCGGTGCCATCGCGTGAGAAGCTGCTGCAGGGGCAGGTCCCGAGGCACCGTAGGCAGGCTTCAGACCCAACCAGCCGAGCGCGAACCAGCCGCTCGGATCTGGTGAGATCGACCTCACAGAACGGAGCAGCTGCCTGAGTCGGTTCCCGAACGGCCGGCACATCCGATTTGAAGCCGCGGTAGAGCAGTCGAGCGTCTTTAAGGCGAACAGCAACACTCCAGCAGTGCAACGCGGTAAAAAGTTTTCAGGAGAGGTCAGTAGCATCTAGCATGGCCGGATACACCATTAGCTGTCCTCCGGGCTGGCGGCCTCAATCCGCCATCTTGCCTTTCCCCTACACTCATATGGTCTCAATATCGATAAAGAACTACACAAGACCCAATAATTTCCACACCCTGCAGTCAGTCGGAAAGGTTTTGTATTTTACTCATCAACTTTCAATACCCAATAGGAAAAAAGGAAAACATTCTACATCAGGGTAGATTGCTGAAGAGCGAGAGAGCTTTTCTGCAGGAGTCCCAGGGCAAAGGGCAGCTACTGGATCAAACTGTAAGAATGGGAGACTCTCACCTCTGGGGTCCAGAAGCCGACCTTACTAGTGAGCTCAAACATAAGCATCAAGTTAGCTTAGCAAAGCTGCACTGTCCAAGCTGTGAGTATTACTAGAGGTGGGTGAGAACCCTACTCAAATAGCAGCCAAATCTTTGTCAGGGTGAAACACAACATTCACTAAATAAACCTGTGCTCAACCCCATGCTAGGTACGGCACAAAATAGTCAGGCTTAACTTAGAGGCAATGTGTAAAGTATTTATGCATTACTACAACAGTTATGCAGTCAAAATGCAAATCAATAAAAATCACAAAATAAATTAGAAAAATAGAGTACAATTTAATTGCAAAGCCAACACCAAAATGACAAACAATCCAAAAAGAGGAACCAGTGTTATGCATTTGCAAAGATTTGAGTAAAAATAGTGTGAAGAATCAAAAAGACGCAATAATAGTTGATGTTTATGGTACAACAGGACCTAGACATAATTTGACGCTGACCGCGATGGAGCACGGGTCAGATACATTAACCTGGGCAAAGATTTTACCTTCTGACATTACTCCTTTACGTCCCAATACATTACAGGAATGCACTTCTGAAGCCCTGCAGGAGGCAAGAGGCTCACAGTGGCAGACAGAGGTCACAGGAGGGTCTAGTTCGGGTCCAGTTGCCAATGGTCAGCTGGACTGTTATAGGAAAATGCCTCTTGTAGCTTGTGTCCATGTAGCTTTAACAGGAGGTCAGCCTTATGACCCTTGGTGTTCACTGCTTTAATCTGGGTACAAGAGGAAAAGCAGGTGTAGTCTTCAGGGCTCTTCTCAGATCACAGACAGCATGGCAAACCTTCTGTTCTACTCAGGTCCAGAGAGTACACTGAAGTTGGTGCCTGGGGAGCCACATTTATGCTTGGCATGAGCTAGTGGGTGGGAATGAACCTTGGGGACGCTGTAACTAATGATGTAAAGGTACCCCGGGGCTCACACTAGCCACTTTGGGCATTTTCAAGAGGACCGAAGACTTAAGCCCAATTAAACTTGAGCTCGGAGTGCTGAGGTGTGTACTATGGTAGTCCTTCCACATCTAACTCCAACATCCAGTTGGAGGCAGTCCTTTTATCCCTCAGAAGTCTAGTACAAAAGCTGGCCTTTTAGCTGCCAGACAGTGAATATGCAGGAGCTGTTTTGGTATCCTGTCTCCACCCCTTTGAAGTGCACCCCAATAGTTTTATGGAAACCTCTGTGTAAATATAACAAGGACAACCCAATATGCCCAGTGGGACTGAGGATAACATGTAGAAAGCAGAAAAACTGCGTCAAGAGACTCACTCACTGAATTACCCTCTGTAGTACTTAAATATAATTCCTCAAGCAATAGGTCAATTATATCATTTGAAAGCAATGGAAAATTTCATATAAAAATTTAATCCATGACTAGCCTCTCTTCTCTGTAGTTCAAAACGTTGTAATCAATCCTATATATAGCCGGTGCAATATATATACATTGATATTAGTACAGGGGACACAGTGTTTCTATAAAGTGAACATTCATATATATAAAACAATGGATACAAGTTATGTAAAAAAAACAAGCAGTTTGTACGGAGATCTAGTTTGAGTAGGGTATAATATTAACCTACACAGAAAACTCTAGGTATGAATTCATCAAATGGGCAAACATGGTGAAGAAGAGTTGTCGTTTGACCTAAAATGTCTCCATGGGTCTCATCAGGACCTAGTCATCTTTCTAAAGCACTTACAAGCAAACAGAGAAAAGGGAGCTTAATCTAAAGTTGATATACCCAGTATACCACATTTATCCATACTGAGCCACAGAATACTGGATGTTACCATTAAGAAAATAAGTTACATGCCTTTAACTACATTTCTCCAGAATTGGTATCATTCGTAGAGTCACATGTTTTAATAATTCCCCGTCATCAAAGTGGAAGTCCCACTGTACCACAATAAAGCAGTATGTATCACTATCATAGACTATAATGGTAATGGAAAAAGTCAGTTTAATAGCCTATCGATGTCCTTCTAAAAAAGGACCCAACTTAAACTATAATCAACTGGGAGACAGCACCCTCTAGAACACTCCCATCAGAGGCTGAGTCCCTCATATTTTGAAGCACAAGTGGGAATAAATAATCATGAGCTATAAGGGGAGCCTCTTTCGGAGGAAAGTGGGTCACATGAATTAATAAAAGATACCAATACTGGAGAACTGCAGTTACAGGTAAGTAACTTATTTTCTTCTCCAATTTTGGATCTTTCATAGATTCACATGCTTGAATCAGAATAGCATTATTATTCATGGAAATACTGTATGAGGCATTTGTAAAAAAGAGAAGAGAACGGAAAAAACACACACACCAAAGTTTTAGCTTTTGCAAGAGTTTTCTTGTTACAACGCACTCCACACACCACAACTAAAACCACCCCTTACTCATTCACAGGTTGTCCCCCCCCTTTTTTTGTCCTAATGAAGACCCGATATGGCTGCCAGAAAGTCTGCACCACTTATTAGGGTCAAAACGTCGATGTTGTGTTTTCAATCTGTCCATACCAAGTTTCAACTGAAAATAAAGAATGTTCGTGTTTGTTGAAACAATTGATTATACATTTAGACTGATGTAATGTTATGTCTCTATATGTAATTGTGTCACTACACAGTCAGATTATCACCTGTCACTATCACTCATTTGAGCACTTCACTTTATCTGTGATTCGTATGTCACTATTGTTTTGGACAACCCATTTTGAGTTTTACCAGTGATTAACTCATTCAGGACACTTAAAAACAAGAAAACTCTTGCAAAAGTTAAAACTTTGGTGTGTGTGTTTTTTCTGTTCTCTTCTCTTTTTTACAAATGCCTCATACAGTATTTCCATGAATAATAATGTGAAATATACCAAGAGTATCGAAAATAATTGAGTTTAACAAAGAAATTGTTGCATTTCCCAACAGAACCATTGATTTTGTATAAAGCTTAGAAACCAGGTTCTGAGGGTCACTGGGCCACCCCATTAGAATTAATGGTGAATCAGAATAGCAAGCAGTTACTGTATTTGAATATCTTATAGTATTAGCGCAAATAGCAGATGGTGAGTAGAAAATAAATACATAACTTATTCATATGGTATTTAACAAATGAATGAACAAGTTATTTACCTTCGGTAATGCATTATCTGGTAGAGACTCTATTTAGCTGCAGATTCCTTACCTTTGAATTTGCCAGGCATCAGGCTGGATCCGGAAACTTTTATTCGAGCAATGCCCCTTGCGCACACCATCAGGTGGCTCAATTCGCTCTGCGCGAAGTCCTTAGTGCCGGTACCGTCAGTTATGACAATGCCGTCACCTATATAGGTGCCACCCAGGCACGCGGATGTTAGTACTTTTCGCTTTTTCCGTGCCAGAAGTGCAGAGCCACGAAGTAACGGTCTTAGTCGTGTGCAAAACTAGGGCCCAGAAAAGCGAGTGACCCTAGTCCTAACAAAATCAGTCAGCAAAGCATGGAGACCTGGTTGGGGCTATAAGGAATCTGCAACTAGATAGAGTCTCTACCTGATAATGCATTACTGAAAATAAGTAACTTGTTCATCTGATAGAGACTTCTAGCTGCAGATTCCTCACCTTTGAAAAAGATACCCAAGCCATACCATCCCGGCAGTGGGTTGGCGACCAATACCTTACACTAGGAAGTCCTGCAGGACCGAACAGGCAAAATGCCCATTCCTGCGGATCTGACTGTCTGGGCAGTAGGGCTTGGCAAACGTGTGCAAAGATGCTCACGCTGCCGCCTGGCGGTGTCCAGGACTGGGACACCTTGAGCCACTGCCGTAGTCACAGACTTTCCCCTGGTTTATTTATTTATTTATTTTTTTGCAATTTTTAAAGCGCTGCAAATACCCGTGGGTGTCTCGGCGCTAAAGGCTAAAAACTAAATACCCAGTGATTAAACGTTGAGACAGTGAATGAGTAATAAATAAAAAAAGGTCCATGAGTAATGTCATTGAGAAAACAGCCAAGTCTTTAGCTGCTTTCTGAAGACAATCAGAGATGGGCTAATCTTTATATTGAGGGGAAGGGAGTTCCACAATTTCGCTGCTGCTATGGTGAAACATCTATCTCCCCAGTTGACTTTCCTTGTTCTAGGAATCTGAAGCATGTGAGCGGTGTTAGAGCGCAACGTTCTAGGGGTTACCAAAGGTTTAAAGGAACTTCTCAGGAATTTAGGGCCTATATTGTTTATTGCCTTATAGACAATACAGAGGGTCTTAAACTTCGTACGACTTCTGACTGGAAGCCAATGCAGTTGGTCTAAATGTCCAGAGACAGAGCTATATTTGGGAATACCCAATAAAACTCTGGCGGAGGCATTTTGTATAAGTTGAAGCTTGGAAATGACCTTTTTTTGAGCATTGAGGAAGAGGGCATTGCAGTAGTCAGTGCGAGAAAACACCAGTGTGGATATGAGTGTTTTTCCCGAAGCTATGGGAAGATACGGTAAGAGTTTCTTTATTTTCCTTAAGATGTTAAAGGAAGATGAAACTACCGCATTCGCATGATGATGGAAGAGGAGCTTGTTATCAAATATCACTCCCAGATTTCTGACTTTACTAACAGGTTGAGGTGGAGTTCCCAGTTCCTCAGGCCACCATAAAGGGGACCACAAAGGTTGAATGTTTCCAAACAGCATAACTTCCGTCTTAGATGAGTTGAGTTTTAAGCAGTTGGAAGCCATCCAACTGCTAATGGCCCTCATCCCGTTCTTGAAATTTGCTGCAACAGTAGGTCCGTCCTTGTGTATAGACAACACCAGCTGAGTGTCGTCAGCGTATGTTGTCAAATTGATGTTATACTCTTTTATTACCCTCGCTAAGTCCGAAACATAGATATTAAAAAGGGTCGGACTTAGCGAGGAACCCTGAGGGACTCCACAAGGAAGGCTGAAGGTAGGTGAAGTGAAAGTGCCCAACTTGACAACTTGTCTACGATCAGCCAAGAATGATGTGATGAGGTCCCTAGCTCTATGTTTAATGCCGATGGCCTCGACACGGTCGATCAGAATTACATGATCGACCGTGTCGAAAGCCGCCGACAGGTCCAACAAAATCAGGACAGCCTGTCCACCCTTGTCCATTGTGGCCCTGATTTCGTCAGCCGCCTTGATCAGGGCGGTCTCTGTTCCATGACCTTGCCGGAAACCAAACTGAGTTTCGTCCAACAGGTCATTAATGTGAATATAGTCAGATAGTTGTTTATTCATGACCGATTCAAAGATCTTAGCTGGGAACGGCAGAGAGGCAATGGGACGATAACTGGAAGATAGTGTAGGGTCCAGGGAAGGTTTTTTAAGAAGCGGCCTGATAATGGTGTTTTTCCAGATAGTAGGGTAGGAACCTGTGGCAAACATACTATTGCAGATATGTGTCAGTGGCGTGGAAATAATATCTGGAACATTATTGAGTATGGATGGATGACAAGGATCTAAAGGGGAGCCAGATTTGATTGACTGAATTAATTTGTGAATGTCTTGTGAGTTTGTGCTGGTAAATTCAGTAAAAACTGTCGGGGTCTCATAAAGCTGAAAGTCAGAGGAATCGGAGGTTTTCACTTTTGGGCTGAAATCCTTAAATATAGATGTGACCTTTTCGGAAAAAAAGTCAGCCAATGCGTTACAGAAATTTTGAGACGTTTCAGTCAAGGGATTAGATGGTTCGGCAAGATGATTGACAACTTCAAACAGTTTCTTCATGCTACATCGAGCCTGATCTATTTGGGCAGTATAATAGATGTTTTTCTCAAGTACTATGCTCTGCTTATAGCTAAGAAGTGCAGCTTTATAGATGGTCTTATCTGCTGAGTTGTAATTTTTACGCCAATGTCGTTCCTTGTTACGACAGTATTGTCGTTGGAGTCTGAGATTTTCGGTAAACCATGGGGCCGAAGGAGTCTTCCTGTTGCGTTTGTATGTTTTAGGAGGGACTAAAGTAAGAAAAGCTTCTTCCAGAATAGAGGTATAGATAGTAGCTGCAATATTGGGGTCAGATACATTGTCTATACTTGTAAAGGCATCAGTAAAAATATGTGCAAGTTGATTGAAGTCAAGATTTTTCCAGTCTCTAGAGGTTGAATCAGAATTTACAGGCGTGGTGTGGGGAGCTGTGGTTTTTATTCGAATATCGAATAAAATAGCGAAGTGGTCAGACCACGTTAAAGGAAGAATAGTGTTTTTAATGATATGGGGGTTATTAGTAAATATACCGTCAAGCGTATGACCTGCTTTATGAGTTGGTTCTGTGATCAGTTGTTCAAGACCTACAGCAAGCAGATCATTAATAAGCTGATCAGTATCTTTGTCTGACAATAAATCAAGATGAAAATTAAAATCTCCCAGGAGAGTGAAATGTTTATGGTCTACAGACAGCTCGCTCAACTGATTAAGTTGAGAAAGAAAGTTCGGACGAGAACCTGGGGGTCGATATAAAAGAGTGCCTGTGAATGTTTGGTTGGTGGTGAGGGTGATCGTAAAGGCCAACGCCTCACAACTTGTATGTTTGAGATCGATGGTCTTTACCCGGAGGCAATTGCGGTAAATTATTGCAATCCCCCCGCCTTTATGAGCAGAGATTCGATCCTGCCTATGAACGCAGTAATCTTCTGGCATCGCAGCCTTAAAATCCGGCCCTGATGCATTGTCTCCCCAAGTCTCAGTCAGGAATAGGAGATCGATAGCATAGGTGTTAATCAGCTCCAGTATGTCGATTTTGTGACAGGGGAGCGAGCGGGCATTAACGAGTGCCGCATGTATAAATTTCTGGGGATTTGAGGGAATGTGGGTTTGGGTAACCATACTCTCATTAATGCAGAGAGTGCATAGGAAAGGCCCTCCAATGGGGTCAGCTGATAAACATGTCGGAGGCACATGTACAGTCTGAAATGTGTTATTAAGATAACGGAGGTCTTTAGCAGTGTAGACTATCCTTGTTAAGGGCGGCGATGTAAAGGGGGTGGCCCTGGGCTCGGTCCAGGCTCGGACGGGCGCAGACGGGCTTGGCTTAGGCGCGGCTTCGGCGCGCGCCCGGCGAGCCCGCTGCGCCAGCCCGCTGCGCCGTCTGGAGATAACGCACATTATGTAGCTGGTTGAGGAGGGCGTGAGTCCTGCGCGACTAGAGCGCTGACCCCGCTATCCCCAAGATGGCGCCCACCGCTGCCAGACGCGTAATGAAATGGCCACAGACAGAGGTAGGGAAGTGTTAAAAATAGCGTGTCAAGGGTGTCAGAGTGCCTACAATAATTCCCAATTAAAATCTCTGGTTGAAAAGCCCCCAAGTAAAATTATCGAACTCAAGCAATTATTTTCACAGCCTGGTGCAAAAACGCTGAAGGACACAGTTAAAACGGTCTCAGTATTGTATCACTGGTATAGAAGCGATTAGCTCGCAGCCCCAGTCGCAATCACCGGGGAGAGCTTCTTAGGCAGCGCGGCCACCGGGAGCCTGGCTTAAATGCACTGGGAGGGCGTGAGTCCTGCGCGACTAGAGCGCTGACCCCGCTATCCCCAAGATGGCGCCCACCGCTGCCAGACGCGTAATGAAATCGCCACAGACAGAGGTAGGGAAGTGTTAAAAATAGCGTGTCAAGGGTGTCAGAGTGCCTACAATAATTCCCAATTAAAATCTCTGGTTGAAAAGCCCCCAAGTAAAATTATCGAACTCAAGCAATTATTTTCACAGCCTGGTGCAAAAACGCTGAAGGACACAGTTAAAACGGTCTCAGTATTGTATCACTGGTATAGAAGCGATTAGCTCGCAGCCCCAGTCGCAATCACCGGGGAGAGCTTCTTAGGCAGCGCGGCCACCGGGAGCCTGGCTTAAATGCACTGGGAGGGCGGGAGTCCTGCGCGACTAGAGCGCTGACCCCGCTATCCCCAAGATGGCGCCCACCGCTGCCAGACGCGTAATGAAATCGCCACAGACAGAGGTAGGGAAGTGTTAAAAATAGCGTGTCAAGGGTGTCAGAGTGCCTACAATAATTCCCAATTAAAATCTCTGGTTGAAAAGCCCCCAAGTAAAATTATCGAACTCAAGCAATTATTTTCACAGCCTGGTGCAAAAACGCTGAAGGACACAGTTAAAACGGTCTCAGTATTGTATCACTGGTATAGAAGCGATTAGCTCGCAGCCCCAGTCGCAATCACCGGGTGGAATCGTCCCTTAATACCTGAGGGGCTGCTTCTTAGCCAGGGTATAGCAGATCTTAATGCAGAGAACGACCCAGCGAGAGATGGTCCTTTTCTGCACTGCTCGCCCCTTCTTAGCTCCTATGTACCCCACAAAGAGTTTCTCGTCCACCTGGAACTCTTTTGTGCCGTCAAGGTAGAAAGACAACACTCTTTTTGGGTCCAGACTGTGGAGACACTCCTCTTCCTTAGAGGGATGGGGGAGAGCAAAGAAGGTGGGCAGCGTGATGGATTGACCGAGATGGAATAGGGTCACAACATTTGGCAAAAATAAAGCACGTATGCGAAGCACCACTTTCTCTGGAAAATACATCATGTAGGGAGGCGTACAAGATAGCGCCTGCAACTTACTCCCCCTCCGGGAAGATGTTATAGCCACTAGAAAGGCTGTATTGATGGTAAGCAGCCGGAGGTGACAGTTGTGTAAAGGCTTGAAGGGAGCACACATAAGATAAGTGAGGACCAAATTAAGGTCCCACAGCGGCATAACAAAGGGAGTGGCCGGAAACAAGTGAGCCAGCCGCTTCAAAAATCTATTTAAAATTGAAGACCTAAAAAGAGAGGGTCGATCTGGCAGCTGCAAAAAAGCAGATAGAGCAGATAGATAACCCTTGAGAGTTCCCAAAACAGAGCCCCGCTGGGGGAATGAATAGAAGAACAGAGGAAAGAGAAGCAGAAAGAGTGTCAATATAACTCTCTGTACAGTACAATACACATTTCTGCCACCGGCAGGCACACACCATCTTAGTAGAGGCACTCCTGGCCACCAAGATAATGTTGCATACCTTGGGAGGAAGGTCAAAAGTCATCAACTGCCACCGCTCAATCTCCACACGCGGAGGCGCAGAGTTGACAGGTTCGGGTGGAGGACTCTCCCCTGCTGCTGCGACAGAAGATCCTTACAAAGGGGCAGCCTGATTGGACAATCAATGCTCATTTTCAGAAGCTCTGGATACCAGACTCTCCTCGCCCAGTCATAAGCCATAATAATGACTTGGACCCGGTTGCTCCTGATCATTTTCAGAACCCTGGGCAGGAGAGGTATGGGTGGAAAGGCGTACAGCAATCCTGAGCTCCACTTTTGACAAAAGGCGTCGCCGAGCGATAGCTGACTTTGAAACTCAAGCGTGCAGTATTCCCGACACTGCTCATTCTGTTTGGCGGCAAATAGATCTAACAAAGGATCTCCCCACTGCCGAAAGAGAAATTGCATCACCTCCGACTGGAGATGCCATACGTGGTCCGCTAGGCATCGACAGCTGAGTTCACCCTCCCTGGCATTTTGAGAAACTGCCTGGTGTTGAACTTCCAGGGTTATGCCCTGCTGCTCCATCCATGTAAAGAGACGCAGGTCCACTCGACAAAGGGTCCACGATCCCACCCCATCATGCTTGTTGCAGTACCACATGGCAGTGGTGTTTCTCCGTGAACACCTGCACTAACTTCCCCGTGACATAGGGAGGAAATGCCTTCAATGCCAACCAAATCGCTTGAAGCTCTAGCGAATTGATGTGGAGCCCCATCTCTGTCGGAGACCAGTGTCCTCTGAGCTCCACCTTTCCCAGATGGCTGCCCGTTCCCAGAAGTGATGCATCTGTCACGCTCTGGTTCGGGAAGGGAGAGGGGTCTGCCATTGACCCAATCGCAGTTCGTCAACCACCACAGCAGATCTCTCGCAGTTCCTTCTGAGATCTGGACCACATCAGTGAGATTTCCTCAATGCTGTGCCCACTGGAACTTCAGATTTCACTGCAGAGCCCACATATGCCACCTGGCATGCCTTACCAACAGGATGCCGGAGGCCCTGAGGACCAAGAGCTTCAGAGTCAGTCTCACCAAAATCCAGGATAGAGGCTGAAACATCGGAATCATAACCTGAATATCCTGGACTCGCTGCTCAAGGGGATAGGCCAGAAAGTACACTGTGTCCAGAACAGCTGTAATAAAAGGGAGCTTCTGAGAAGGAGTCAAGTGTGGCTTCGGCAAGTTTATAGAGAACGCCAGCGAATGCAAAAGATCCCCCAGTCTGAAGGTAGGAAACAATAGCCTGGGGTGAGGACACCTTCAACAGCCAGTCAACGAGGTAGGGGGAGAAAGACACTACTATCCTGCGCAGACGAGCTGGGGCCACCGCCATCACCTAGGTGAACACCCGAGGGGCACTGGTAAGGTCAAAGGAGAGCACAGTAAACTGAAAGTGCTCACAACCTACCTTGAACTGCAGGTAATGCCTGTGGCCCGCCAGGATGGGAATGTGAAAATACGCATCCTGCAGGTCCAATGCAACCATCCAGTCTTCTTGGTCTCAGGCAGAAAAGACCTGAGATAGAGTGAGCTTCTTGAACTTCTCCTTCTTGAGGAAGAGAATGATGGTCCGAAGATCTAAAAGAGGCAGCACCCATTGTTCTTCTTCGGAATCAGAAAGTAGCAGGAATAAGAAAACAAGTTACTTACCTGTAACTACAGTTATCCAGTATTGGTATCTTTCATAGATTCACATGCCTGAATCATTCCCCGTCGTCGAGGCGGGAGTCCCACGGTAAAAAATATATACAATAGCAGTGCCTAAAACCATTATGCCATGGTGGTTGAAAGGGTGGCCAAGATCCTCAGACTAGATCCGCCCTCCGTGCAGGTCAGGACTAATCTCCTGAGCGAGTGCTTCAGGCTGGGGCTTCCACCTCCGAATGCCTTTTACCCTTCAATGAGGCACTAACTGATGTTCTTCTAGGCATGTGGTCCTAGCCACAGGGGCTCCTGTGAATCGGACAAATGCACGCCGCCATCGCCTTGCTCTGGGCTACACAATGTTCCTCAGCCAACACCCCACCCCGGATAGCTTGCTGCTGCAGGCTTCTACATCCCAAGGCACATTCCCTTCCGCCCCTCTGGATAAGGAATTCAAGAGGCTGGATTCACTTGGTAAGAAGATGTTTTCTTCCACCAGCCTGGCATTGTGGTCGGTGAATACTGCATGCCTATTGGGCCGTTTCTCCCACTCCCTTTGGGAGACGGTTGCGCAATGGCTGCCACAAGTCCCAGAGGAGGTCTGCGCTGTTGTCTCAGCAGTTAAGGACAGGAGAGATGCAGCAAAATTCATCATAAGGTGTGGCCTTGATATGACGGATTCGCTGGGCAGATCATTTTCCACGACAGTGGCCTTGAGGCGCCATGCTGGGCTTAGGACAACTGGTTTCTTGGGCGATGTCCAGGAACATTTGATGGACATGCCATTTGATGGAACCAGTCTTTTGGGGGAGGAGGCAGACTCAGCCAAAGTGATGTTCAATGGCTCTCCGGCTACAGCCAGATCCTTGGGCCTCTCTTCTACACCAGTTTAGCTTTCACCCCTTTCCTGGCAACATAAGGGGTTTCCAGCCGCATCAACCCTATCTCATCCACCGTCCTGCGCAGACATCCCAAGTCCTGCGGGGACAGGGACGCGGTTCATTCTGACCAAGGAATGGAAGCCAGAGGTCATTGGCCACCCTGTCCTCGGCAGCCGTGGCCTCCTAGCACTTCTAGTCTGACTCAGCACGACCACACCACTCCAGTTGGTGGGAGAATCCATCATCATCTCCCCAGCTGGAGGTCCATAACATTGGACAAGTAGGTCTTGGAGATCATTCAGGAGGGCTATTTTCTGCCTTTCCTTTCTTTTCATCCTCCTATTCTGCCAAATAAAGAACGGCTGATGGAGGATCATTTGAAATTACTCCAGGAGGAAGTTACAGCTCTCTTGGCCAAGGAAGCTGTAGAGAGGATCCCGGACTCAGAAGTATGCAGTAGCTGTTATCCAGTATTGGGGTATCTTTCATAGATTCACATGCCTGAATCATTCCCCGTCGTCGAGGCGGGAGTCCCACGGTAAAAAATATATACAATAGCAGTGCCTAAAACCATTAGTAGTAGGCTAGAAAAGGATATAGGCCCAACTAGGCCCAAAACTTAGCAGCCTATCTACCTCATTATGTAAAAAGAACTGAAAATGTAGCCTCAGCCAATCAGCTGACCTCACCCTCTAGAACCTTCCCAGCCCAGGCAGTTCTCCTCAGATTTTCCCAGCACAAGTGAGAAGTAGTAACCATAACAAAGAACTGCCCTGCCGGGGAGGAGGGTGGGTGCATGTGAATCTATGAAAGATACCAATACTGGATAACTGTAGTTACAGGTAAGTAACTTGTTTTCTTATCCAGTATTGGGGTATCTTTCATAGATTCACATGCCTGAATCAGAATAGCAAGCAGTAATAACCATATCTGTCGGTAGAGGAAGGTGGGAGACAATCCAAAACCATATATCCCCACACAACCTGGAAGGTACTAGAGCAAGAACATATCTCAGTACATATGCATAATCATGACAATACCTTCTATAATATATACAGTGTATTAAAAAAGAAAACAGTATTCCAGACCAGTTTAACAATATAGAAAATAAGGAAAAAACACCATTAAACTCTAACCTCAGTGAAGAAGATGCTGCAACACTGCTTCTCCCACTGACGTATCTTCATTTACAACCGACTGCAGGCAGTAGTGCTTGGTAAAAGTGTGCACACTTTCCCATGTAGCAGCACGGCAGATGTTTTCCAGGGTCACTCCTGCAAAGAGGGCTGTTGACGCTGACATCATCCTGGTGGAATGCGCCTTAACCTTTCTCGTCAGAGGTTTGTTCGCCTTTTCATGACAGAAGATAATGACAGAGGAAAGCCATCTGGCTATAGTTGCCTTTGTCACGGCCTGACCACGGGTAGCTTGGCCATAAGCCACAAACAGCTGGTTAGATTTGCGCAAATCTTTTGTCTTTTGCAAATAGAATTTGAGGCATCTTTGGACATCCAAGGAATGCAGCATCCTTTCTGCTGGAGTCTTGGGGTCCGTAAAGAAAGTCCTGAGTTTCACCGGTTGATTGATGTGAAACTGAGTCGGAACTTTGGGAATGAACTTAGGATGAGTTCTAAGTGTCACACAATCCTTGGAAAAATGTAGGAAAGGTTCCGAGATAGTGAAAGCCTGTATCTCACTTACTCTACGGGTTGAAGTGAGAGCCAATAAAATAGCCACTTTCCAAGTCAAGAACTTAAGTTCTGCTTTATGAATGGGTTCAAATGGTCTTTTTAGTAATTGAGATAACACAATATTGAGATCCCACTCTGGAGGAGGAGGTCGTACTGGAGGGAAAACCCGAAACAATCCTTTAAGGAACTGTTTTATTAGAGAGGAAGAGCATAACGATGGTTTGTTGTAACTCTTTCTGAATCTTGTTATGGCCGCAAGGTGAACCTTAATGGAAGAGAAAACGAGACCTGATCTAGCCAGAGACAACAGATAAGGTAGAATCTGCTCCGGAGGAGCCTGTAGCGGATGGACATCATGTTCTCCGCACCACGAACAGAATCTCTTCCATTTGAAGCGATAAGTTCTGATGGTACTCTGGGCACGAGCCTGAGAAAGAACAGCTCTACAATCTGGAGAGATCTCAAGGTCTTTAAACTCTAGCAAATCAGGAGCCAGGCGTGCAAGTGCAGCGATTGAGGATCCGGATGTAGTATTTGACCTTCCTCCCGTGTTAGCATTGAAAGTGTTGGCTTGATGCGCAGTGGAGGTTGATGAGAGAGTAGGAGAAGCTCTTGGAACCAATACTGTCTCGGTCAGCGAGGAGCAATTAGGATTAGAGAGCAACGCTCTCTCTTCATTTTCTGTAGAACCCTCGGTATGAGAGGGATCGGTGGGAAGGCATACGCAAAGATTCCGGACCACCTCATCAACAGGGCATTTCCTCTCGCCCCTTGTTGGTGGAACCTGCTGGCAAAATATAGGCATTTGCTGTTCTGTTGTGTGGCGAACAGATCCAGCGTTGGTGTGCCCCAGATCCGAAAAATTCTGTCTACTTGGCGTTGTTCGAGTTCCCACTCGTGACATCCTGAGAAAGACCTGCTGAGATCGTCGGCCAGAGAGTTCTGAACTCCCTGTACATGCTCCGCTCTGAGGGAAATTTTGTGATGGATTAGCCATTCCCACATTTCCTGTGCTTGCAGTGACAGGGCCAGAGATCTTGTGCCCCCTTGCTTGTTTACGTAAAACATGCTGGTGGTGTTGTCCGTGCGCACCAGCACTGCAGAGCCTGCAATTCTTGGCAGGAAGGCTTGCAAGGACAGAAAAATGGCCCTCAACTCGAGGCTGTTGATGTGTTTCTGTTTGTACTGATGAGACCATCGTCCCTGCACTTGAAGGTCTTGCAGATGGCCTCCCCAACCCTCCATGGAGGCATCCATTGTCAGAGTAAACTCCGGTATGGTCTGAAGAAATGTGAGTCCCGGAGACAAATTGGTCTTTGACGCCCACCATAGAAGAGCCTGTTTCATCTTGGGTGTGACCTTGATGCGGTCTTCGAATGAGCCGTCTATCTGCCGCCACTGCCGATGCAATTCCTCCTGGAGAGGTCTCATTCTGAGTCGAGCTAGTGGGACTAGATGGAGTGCAGAGGAACACATCCCTAGCAGGGAAACATATTGTCGGACCAAAAGAGACTTTCTTGTCCTTATTTGACTTGCCAGCTTTGTGATCCTGTCTTGACGAATTTGGGTCAAAGAAGCTTTGCACTGAGAAGTGTCCAATACTGCTCCCAGAAATGTTAGAATTTGTTTGGGTTGCAGTTGAGATTTGGTGACGTTGAGGGTCAGGCCCAGATTTGAGAACATTGATAGAGCACTCTTGACCGATTGCCTTGTTGAACTTCTTGTTGGACTTTTTATTAACCAATCGTCGAGGTACGGGAACACTTGTATTCCCTGTGACCTCAACGCAGCTGCAACCGGAGCTAGAGTCTTGGTAAAGATTCTTGGTGCAGATTTCAGGCCGAAAGGGAGCACTTTGAATTGAAAATGGACACCAGCCACTGTGATTCTCAGATACTTGCGGTGGTTTGGGTGTATGGGAATGTGGAAGTAAGCGTCTTCCATATCCAGGGAAGCCATGAAATCCCCTTTTATGAGGCAATTGAGGACATCCGTGAGCGTCACCATGCGAAAACTCTGCTTTTTCAGATATTTGTTTAATTTTCGTAGATCCAAAATTGGACGCCACTCTCCTGAAACCTTTTCCACAAGGAAGAAGCGAAAATAAAACCCCTGATTTTTCTGGGATGTTGGAACTCTTTCTATCGCATTCTTGTGCAGCATCTTCATGGCTTCCATGAATAACAAATGAAGACGAGGGGGAGGTGGACCCCTGGGCGGTGATGTTGGAGGTTTCTGCAAGAACTCCAGAGTGTGTCCGTTCTTGACTATGTCCAGAACCCACTGATCTGAAGTTATCTTCCGCCACTGTTGATAAAAGACGGAGATCTTGGCGCCCACAGGGAGGGAAGGAAGGATGGATGGTGTCCGGCAAAGCTCACTGGCGCTTATTTGAATCGCGTCCCTGGTTGTTAGAACGTCGCTTTCCTCCTTGACGAGAGAAACCCGCGGACGATGATTGCCTATAGGACTGTTGGTAATACGGCTTATTCTGAGTTTGATACTGGCGGTTTTGCTGATTCTGATAATGTCCTCTGGAAGAAAAGCCACGGCCCCTTGCTCCTCTGAAATATCCTCGCTTATACTGTAGGGTACCAAGCGATTTGGCCGTATCAGTATCCGTCTTGATCGCAAGCAAAGCTTCATCTATGTGCTTGCCAAACAACAACTCTCCATCATAGGCCATGTCAAGAATTTTGGTCTGGACTTCAGGTCTAAAAGAAGTTGCCCTGAGCCATCCTTGTCGTCTGAGAACTGCTGACCCAGCCAATTGTCTGAAGGCTGTATTAGAGATATCTAGGGCGCAATCAATAATCTCTGAAGCCGCCCGCTCCCCTTCCATGACAACCTTCCGGACTTCTTGAACACTGTCCTCAGGAATAAGGTTGATGAATTCTGACAGATCTGACCACATTTGTCTGTCATAACGTGCTAAAATTGCTAAAGAGTTAGCCATCTTAACAGTAGCAGCGGCATTAGCTGAGAACTTCTTCCCAATCGCATCCAATCTTCTGCCCTCCTTGTCAGGAGGTGTTGAAATTGGAGTTGCTGGATTCTTGGATTTCTGTTGAGCCGCCTGTAAAATTACTAAATCAGGTCGTGGGCGACCAATCAAACACGAAGGAGTATCCGGTGGTGCTCGATACTTCTTGTCCACTCTTGGAAGAACCGCCGGGATGGAAGCTGGCGTCTTCATTATGTTAATCCCTTCCTTCCAAATATATTCAATGATAGGTATAGATCTGGATACCCTTCTATACCCTTCTTTAAAATCATGCAGAAAACAGTCAGTCTGCTCAACCGAAACTGTAATTTGGAATCTAGCGGCTGCCCGTTGCATAATGTTATGAAAACTTCCGATGTCTTCTGGCGGAGAATCCGAAGGACGTGGTAAATTAGGAGAGGGCATAGGAATGACGTAATCATTCCACGGTTCCGTAGGCGTGGAATCTGGGATTTCACCATCCTCTCTTTCATCCTCATCTGGAGAAGAGACGTCAACATCATCACCCCCAGTCTCAGGGTCAACCTCCTGCCTTGGAGACTGTGAAGGATGTGGTGGAGAATGCCTCGGCATCTCCACTGGCACAGGCTGCTCGTTCGTATTAGGCAGAGTTGGCGGAAACCTCTGGCGATAGTCAGCCAGCATGGCCTGCAAATCTTGAATCAAAGAAGACGGAAGATGGGCTGTGTCCTCCGTGCGTTGCGTCTCAGGATGATAAGGAGTTGCTAAATTCTCCTGATAATAATGAACATCATCATCGTCATCCTCTTGATATTTTATATTCAACTGGGAAGGGTGATGGGCCACTCCAAAAGGCTCTTCATCATCCCCTTCATCGTCAGAGTCTTCCTCCACGTAGGTTTCCAAAATATGTGAAGGCAAGAGAGGAGATATATGAGAATAACTCTGCCTGTGAAATGACTTCATCCGGAAATGGGTATATTGCACTCTTGCCGGAGATGTGGGCAATAGATGCGTAGATGGCACATTCAAAGAAACCAGTGCTCCCGTCGACGGTGTAATAGAAACAGATGCGTTCGTCGACGGAACTGTCGTCGACGGAACTGTCATCGACGGCACCGTCATCACCGTTGTTGTCGTCGACGAGGCCTTCTTCGATGACATCCTCGTAGACGTCAATGGAGCTGAAGTCGTCGACGGGATCTTCGTCAACGGGCTCGTCGTCGACGGGATCTTCGTCGACGGGATCTTCGTCGACGGGGTCTTCGTCAACGGGGTCTTCGTCGACGGAGCTGATGAAACCTTCGTCGACGGGGGAGCCGTCGACGAGGCCGTCGACGGAACTGATGACGAATGCTTCTTAGACGGTGATTTGATCGTATCCGGAAGACCCGTCGACAACGGGCTTTTCCTCGATGCTTTTTTATCAGATGAAGCAGGTGAAATGACAGGTACTGAAGAAATCCTGACAGACATCACAGGAGAAGTAATTGCTGAGGTGGAAACTGTGCTTGAAGATGTAGAGGACGTAGAATAGGTGGTGACAGTATGAGAGGACACCAAAGAGACAGTTTTAGTTCGGGCTGTACTCACAGTTGGTGACTCTGTTGACGCAGCACTCTTTGTGGAATCAGAGGATACGTGAGAGAGTTTAGGTTTCTTCTTTCTCTCAGGAGAACACCTCTCTTTGGAACTGGCTCTCTTACTTGAGGTAGAGGCTCTGTCCTCGTCATCTGTGGAAGACGACTTCAACCACAAAAGAACTCTTGCCTCTCTATCCCTGATGGTCTTAGGAGGGAAGGTTCGACATATCCTGCAATCCTTCACAACATGTGAAGGGTGCAAACAATATATACAATCAGAGTGCTGGTCGTCCACATGTACCCTCTTCTTGAAGCAGGATCCACAAGCCTTGAAAAGAGCCTTCTTTTCAGACATCTTGAAGAAATTTGAAGAAAAACTGAGTAGGCACTCAGGGAGACTCCCTTACACACGAAGTGCGGTGAAAATCTGAGGAGAACTGCCTGGGCTGGGAAGGTTCTAGAGGGTGAGGTCAGCTGATTGGCTGAGGCTACATTTTCAGTTCTTTTTACATAATGAGGTAGATAGGCTGCTAAGTTTTGGGCCTAGTTGGGCCTATATCCTTTTCTAGCCTACTACTAATGGTTTTAGGCACTGCTATTGTATATATTTTTTACCGTGGGACTCCCGCCTCGACGACGGGGAATGATTCAGGCATGTGAATCTATGAAAGATACCCCAATACTGGATAACAGCTACTGCATACTTCTGAGTCCGGGATCCTCTCTACAGCTTCCTTGGCCAAGAGAGCTGTAACTTCCTCCTGGAGTAATTTCAAATGATCCTCCATCAGCCGTTCTTTATTTGGCAGAATAGGAGGATGAAAAGAAAGGAAAGGCAGAAAATAGCCCTCCTGAATGATCTCCAAGACCTACTTGTCCAATGTTATGGACCTCCAGCTGGGGAGATGATGATGGATTCTCCCACCAACTGGAGTGGTGTGGTCGTGCTGAGTCAGACTAGAAGTGCTAGGAGGCCACGGCTGCCGAGGACAGGGTGGCCAATGACCTCTGGCTTCCATTCCTTGGTCAGAATGAACCGCGTCCCTGTCCCCGCAGGACTTGGGATGTCTGCGCAGGACGGTGGATGAGATAGGGTTGATGCGGCTGGAAACCCCTTATGTTGCCAGGAAAGGGGTGAAAGCTAAACTGGTGTAGAAGAGAGGCCCAAGGATCTGGCTGTAGCCGGAGAGCCATTGAACATCACTTTGGCTGAGTCTGCCTCCTCCCCCAAAAGACTGGTTCCATCAAATGGCATGTCCATCAAATGTTCCTGGACATCGCCCAAGAAACCAGTTGTCCTAAGCCCAGCATGGCGCCTCAAGGCCACTGTCGTGGAAAATGATCTGCCCAGCGAATCCGTCATATCAAGGCCACACCTTATGATGAATTTTGCTGCATCTCTCCTGTCCTTAACTGCTGAGACAACAGCGCAGACCTCCTCTGGGACTTGTGGCAGCCATTGCGCAACCGTCTCCCAAAGGGAGTGGGAGAAACGGCCCAATAGGCATGCAGTATTCACCGACCACAATGCCAGGCTGGTGGAAGAAAACATCTTCTTACCAAGTGAATCCAGCCTCTTGAATTCCTTATCCAGAGGGGCGGAAGGGAATGTGCCTTGGGATGTAGAAGCCTGCAGCAGCAAGCTATCCGGGGTGGGGTGTTGGCTGAGGAACATTGTGTAGCCCAGAGCAAGGCGATGGCGGCGTGCATTTGTCCGATTCACAGGAGCCCCTGTGGCTAGGACCACATGCCTAGAAGAACATCAGTTAGTGCCTCATTGAAGGGTAAAAGGCATTCGGAGGTGGAAGCCCCAGCCTGAAGCACTCGCTCAGGAGATTAGTCCTGACCTGCACGGAGGGCGGATCTAGTCTGAGGATCTTGGCCACCCTTTCAACCACCATGGCATAAGATGCCCCCTCATTCCGTAGTCACAGCTGGTGGAGAGAGCATGCCAGTATCTGGGGAAGTGTCCAGTCCATTGGCTTCCCCAAGCTCTCCATCCCAGTTCATCTGCTCTGCAGAGTCATCCTGGTGTTCCAAAGCATCCATAGGCTCCTACCATTCCTTTCCTGAGCTTAAAACATCTTCAAAGTGTTCAGGCGACAACATAGAACCCTTGTGTTCAATCCGAATCGGCGTCGAGCAATGCTGTTCCGACTCCCTATCATCGGGGATAACAATGGGGCTGGCCCTGCCAGTGAGCACCGGCGGCACGGACTTCGGGTCCGACAACGAAGGCGTTCACGATGGCATGACTGGCGTCGACCAGGATCGGATCCCTGAGGCCCCACCGGTGGCGACGGCGTCAAACATGATGGGACCCCTTCTGACCCCGTGTGGCTCGATGGCTCACCAGAGGGGTTGGCCCTCTCAAAGACGCAGCACATGACCTCATAAATTTCTTTCATTTGAGCGGGGGTCGCTCCGGCTCCCAGAAAGGGAGGAAGGAGGTACGAAGTCGACCCTGGCTCCGGCTCCGCAGAACGGTGCCTAGAGCGTCCGTGCTCCTTACCACGTTCCTCGACAGGCGACAGGCGAGGCAAAGATGACGTCCGCTTGGACGTCTTATTTTTGTGCCTCTTCCCCGTGTGTACCGAAGAACTTGAGTGGAACGAAGAGGACTTGGGGCTCTGGGAGCAGTCCTGCGACCTCCTCTTCTTCGATCCGGACTGGGACCTTCATGGAGTCTCACTGGGCGGTGTTGACTGCCGGACCTCAAAGAGCTTCATAGCCCGCTACCGCAAGGTCTTCGGGAGTTATAGCCCAATAGTCCAAGCACGATTTTGAATCGTGGTTGCGCTTGAGACACCAGTGACAGACGAGGTGGGGCTCGGTAACCTATATCATTTGGTGACAAGCACCGCACAGCTTAAACCCTGTCTTCCTCAAAGACATCCCTGCACACGTAATTTGATTTTTTTTTAAGTCGACAAAATTTGAAAAAAAGCATGTCAAAAGGCAACAGAGGGGTAACACCTTCAGGATCGGCGCTTAACTGTGCGGAAAGAAAAGAACCAACGTACGTGCGCCTGGGTGGCACCTATATAGGTGACAGCGACTTCATAACCGACACTATTGACGCCATCACGCAGAGCCGAATGTAGCAATCCGACAGCGCGCGCAAGGAGTATTGCTCGAGCAAAAGTAAACGGATCCAGCCTGACGCCTGGGAATTCAAAGGTGAGAAATGTGCAGCTAGATGACTCTATAAGATATATAAATAAATATATACATATCATACATTAACATTTGCATAAATACATAAGCAAGCACATGGAACCAAAAAAGGCTCTCCTTATTGAAATAAGTGGTGTAGTAAAACCTGTCCATCCGCTGCTTCACTGCACTGTGCCGATTCCAGGTAATAATGCTGCATGAATTATATGCAATCTCTTCCAAGTCGCAGCATGACATATCGTCTCCGGAGGCACAGTAGTTGAGCTGGAAATTGCCCTAGTTGAGTGTGCCCTGTTTATCGCTGTGAGAGGCTTGCCAGCCTTTGAGTGGCAAAGCTGTATTTCAGCTGAAATTCATCAAGCGATGGTTGATATTGTGACTGCAGCACCCTTGAGTCAAACAGTTGGTCAGTTCTCATGAGTTGTTAGTGCAATGTAGGTAGAAATTTAGATATCATTTGATACCTAGTGTATAAATAGACCTCTCAGCTGGTGATATTGGATTTAGGAAGAAAGTCCAAAATATTATAGGTAAATTGAGACAAATTTCGAAGGAATCTTGGGCATAAATCTTTGGATTGGTTATGAGAAGTATTAAATTGCCTATGAAGCACGTGAAGGTTATTGAACTGAGAAAGCCTGTCTCCCCTCTACCCTCCTGGACGGAGTGATAGCTAGTGACAAGGCGACATTCCATGTGAGAAATATGAGGTGTGCTCTGTGAAAGTGCTGAATGAACTCTTCATGATTAGAGATAGAACTATGTTCAGGTGCCAGTCCAGGGACGAAGCCCTTACTGGAGGTAGAAACTCTGAATAATTCTTTCATTAACTGTTTGATGAGTCTGCTAGAGCAGAAAGAGAGAAAATGTGACGAGCATCTATATCTTGATATTGCTGTAAACCGCACCTTAACAGACGCTTGTACCAACCGTGATGGAGCTAGCGAGAGGAGATAGGGTGTTATCTGCCAGATTATGCTAGCAGAGGTTGCAGGTTTGAATATCTGGCACTGTAGGAGGCTAGCTTAATATATGGTGCACACTTATTCAAGTGATGCACCTTGCATTAATCCAGGCAACCCTTATGGTGATTTTAGTAGTCTTTAATAACCATAGAAAGCTCTCAAAGTGGTAGCTGTGGAGAGCAGCTTTCAGGCTTATCTTGAAGGTGTGTAAAGGGGCTTGTTTCACCAACTTTAATCAATAGTGCAAGTTATATAAAAAGGAACCACACAGAGTTTATATAAAAATAAGTCTATTAATCACACAACACAATCACTAACCCTTTGAGATATCTATTATCTGGAATATGTTGTGGCGCCAAATGTGCCATGCCATTTCTTCTGAAGTTTGCCCAGTTCCCCTTTTTTGAGGTGTGTCTCTAGCAGTAAAATGCCCTGTGCTTGCTGGCGCTTGACATATGCATAGATAGCATAGCGTTTCCCAGCCGTATGTATACCCCTGGCGTTTAGATCATGGCGCTGCTGGGTCGCGCTGTTGTGGTGAGGGGTCCCGGGACTTACGGAGCCACCCCTCTGTTGTGAGTAGTTGCTACCTGATGGGTGATGTGGACCTATGAGGGAGCACCCCCGCCCTTCGTGATGGGGGAGGTGGGAGGTTATGGTGCAGGGGGAAAGTAAATGAGAACTCTGTGAGATCTGGAACCCAATACAGGGGATCTGCGGCAACAAGCAGCACATCCAAACAGGTACTATCGGGTATCGAGTAACTAGATGAACTGGGGGGGTGCCTTTCCGGGTGGCCGCGTCCCCAAGGCTCTCCAGCAGGGGGCCCCTATTGCATAGTGTCAGGTGCATTAGTGGGGAGCCATGCGCTGAAGCGTGTAGGGTCGTATTGGAACGCAGGGGACAGTGCATGGTGCGGTGTTACGAGGTGTGGTTAAGTTCTATAGTCCGTATAATGATCGTCTTGCGGAAGCCTCAGATGAGAGTGTCCGCAGTCTGCGGTGTGACCTTTGGCAGGGTTCCAGAGTTCTTGCCAGAGTCACTGGAGTCATTTTGGTCTTCTGCCAGCATGAAGATATGTGGGGTTCCCTCTAGGTCCAGTGTGGAGAGATTTGTTGCCAACTCCGATGACGCTTGAAGCGCCTTCGGTGGTCTGCTATCATCTGCTCCAGATCTGGAGACGACAGCGACTTGTGAAGTGACTGCGTATCAGAGCAGCTTTTAGATTTCTGGGTGCGGCGCCACGGAGGTTTCATTGACTTGGGGCTGGGCGTTTTTGCAGTCCCTGATGATGGATCGAGGCGCATGTGCAGTTCCATCCAGTGAATGGCCGCTTGTGGATCAGTGAAGAATTGTGTGGTGTCTTTATGGATAATTTTAAGTCGTGCTGGAAACAGCCGTGAGTATTGAACATTCTGGTTTCGGAGCAGTCACTTTGCCTCAAAGAATGAGGCCCGTTTTCCCTGCACCGTCCTGGAGGAGTCAGGGAAGAGCATAACATGTTTGTCTTCTACCGTGATGGGGTGGTGCTTTCTAGCAGCCCGCAGGATAGCGTCCCTGTCCCGGAAGTGGAGCAGCTTAACAAGCATGGGGCGAGGGAGAGAGCTCGGAGTGGGGCGGTACACTGTGTGCCCGTTCGATGGAGAAAAAGGGAGTGAGTTCTTCTCGAGGCATGAAGGACTGAAGCTGGGATTCTATATATGCGATCCGTACTCTGCCCTCCACCCCTTCCGGCAAATTCAGTATTCGAAAGTTGCTCCTCCTGGAGCGCCCTTCCAGATCATCCGCCCACTCCTCCAGGGTAACAATGCAGACTCCTCCAGGGTCCTTGATAGAGTCTTGGTGTGCTTTGGGTTGAGGCTGTAGTGCAGCTAGCATGTTTTCTCCGTCCGATACCTAGTCCACCAGCTAGCGATGGTCGTCTCTCAGCAGGCTGAGGTCCGTGGCCAGGGTTCCAAAGCGCTCTTCCAAAATGACTCGCGAGTGTTCTATGGCGGCCAGGACTGTCCAGCTCCCATATAGTGACGCTCGAGTCTGAGTCTGTCTTGGAGCCTGCTGGGGCTAGGGAAGTCGATCTGGGTAGGTAGACAGCTTGGGTAGTCCATATTACCTTAAGGCATCCCCTGGCTGGAGATGGCATAGAGGACGCTTAAGTGTCACAGCTTTTTCCCGCTCCTGTCCGTGGGCCTCCGGTGTCCGTTTGTGTGTACGGCCCTCCGCACTGTTACAGCATGAGCATGTGGCAGTATCGTTGCACCCAGTGGGTACCAGTCCTGGCTTCTCCTTGGGGAGACTTTCGGGTCATCCCGATCCGTACCTGGTCAGTTCGCCAATATGCCCTCACTGGTCTAGGGGCGTACCCTGGATCCTTGCCTCCGTGAAGGGAAGAAGTCATGAGAACGTCTGTTGCTCAGTGAGCGCTGTGCTGGCCCACTACTGTGCGGAGATATCTCTCAGGGCTGCAAGGGGAGTTCCGGGTGAGCAGGCGCCGTCCTTCCCTAGCGCTCAGTGGCGGAGTGTCTCGTGTAGGGTGCAGGATCCACAATTCGGGTGATGGTGGGAGATCTGGGGGAGGGTTAGCAGGGCCCCCCAGTCTGGATGTCTGAGTGGGGGAATGTCGATTCTGGTTCCACTTTTCGCTGGGCCCCCTATGCCCGTCACCCAGGGGCTCCTCTCTGGAAGCTGCAAGGCGGCTGCAGCTTGGCTGGTCAAATCACTGGGGGGCCTCCACTGAGTCTACCTCAATCTTCCGGGGGGCCCAACGCAGAAGCTATTGGGGGCAGTACTTGTGAGCGCCAATCCTCCCGGGCACCCTGTGGGCTCCTAGGGCGCGCTTCTTCAGAGCTCCATTCTCTCCCGGTGCGAGAGCAAGGCTGGGGCAACGTGTTGGGGCCTGGTGTTTTCCCACACTCACTTGAACTTGTCTGCTTATTGCAGTGGATCAAGGAGGTCTTTATTGCGCTTAGCCTGTCTCCCGTGCAATTGTGGGCATTGATTGTGGCTCCGGGGCCCCCCTCACGGCTCACGCGTTACTGTCCCGGTGGTCTCCGTGCCAGATACACAGCGGCGGAGATTGCTGAAGCTGAGGCTCCGGCGCCTACGCACCGGTTCTGTGCACGTTCTTAGTTACGGGAAATGCTAACAGCCACAGACATACTTTCCCGCTCTGTCGGTGTCTGGGGGTGCAAGGTTGATTATTGCCGCTACTAGACGGGCACCATGTTGGAGTCAGGTGCCCACCCCGTGGTTGTCTAGCCATGCCTGTGTTGCCCTCCTCCTCTTGTCTCGATCGGTGTCCCCAGTGATCAGGCCTCTGGCTGAGGGGCTCTGGCTGTTTTTCAGGCCTCCGCTTCGGTGGATTAATGATGATTGTCGGGCCGCCGCGTGGAGCCTCAGCCAAACACGTCCGCCATCGTGGCTAGTTAAGCCATACCCCCTTGCTGATTCTGACAGTTATTAAGGATGTGCTCCCTCACCAGTAAATTTTACAGTCCTTCATAATCATGCCCATTATTTCCATGAAGACAGCCTTCCAAAGCCTTAATAGCACTGTCTACAAAATATGCCCAGTCTTGAATGTATGCCCTCTGTGTGTCCCTAAACCTAACCCTGTATTGCTCAGTGGTTAAACAAAAACATCTATGAAGGCACTCTTCAAGACTTTGTAATTGTCTGCATCTTCTTCATTTACAGTCAAGAGTTTGTCTCTACCTCTGCTAGCCAATGAGAGCCACAGGATAGCGGCCCACTGCCCCTGAGGGACGTTCTGAACTTTACATGCCCTCTCTAAAGCAGTAATCCACTAGTGGATGTCATCACCTTCCTGGTAAGGAGGTGTTCCTCTGATCAAGTTCCTAGTGTCAAAGAAGGGTTCCCTAACTCTAGGTTCACTAGAGCTGCCACCATGGGGGTCCTAATCCCAAATTATTCTGAGCCTTCTGAACTTCTAGGGTCTCCACATCCAGGGATAACTGTTCCTTCTTGATTCTGAGTTTGGCTCTCTAAAGTTTGAGCATATGGTATTCCCTTTCTATGGAGCTCTATGTCTTGCTGGAGATGGAGGTCCCTAATGAAATGAAAGAGGATGTTGAATTAACTGAGGAGGACCTGGGCCTCCAATGTACTCTTTGGAACCCTCCCAGGAGAACTAAAGGGCACATACCTCTAGGGACTTCCTCTGTACCTTCAGTACTATTCCCTGGAGAATAAAAGTTCACCAGTGAGGGGTCTTAAGACTCCTCCTGGTCATGCTCAGAAGTGGGGTCACTGAGGTGTGACACCCCTGACTCCTCCTCTGGAGCAAAAGCCAAAGATATCCTGCCCATCTAACCTATCAGGATTTTGGAAGTCATCCTGCAGGAATCATCTCTAATGGTCTTACGTTTCCTAGATAAAGCCAAGGTCCCAAGTTCCTGGAACTTAAGACAACTGTATTTACAGGCTTGAGCCCCACTGCACTCACACTCTTGAGACATGGTACTAGGTGTAGTGTGGTGTAATGCGCCTACCTACCCTAGTGAACGAAACTTCCAAAAATTGGAGAAAGGGTTGTGCTAAGACCCTTGAAAACCAATCCAAAAAGTTCAGTAGAACTTACTTGATAAAAGTATTTTATATGTGCCTAGCTAGTGATGGTTTTTCATGTAACCTTCACTTCAGTGGTAAACAGTGCAGGCTTTAATCCCAACCACTGCACAGCAATGGAGGAGGCTGCCCTAGTATATGATGTACACTTACTCAAGTGATGCACCTTGCACTAATCCAGGTAACCCTTAGCTCAACACCGACAAGGCATAAGTAGTGATCATCAACAAGAACACCTTGAGCTAGAGATTAACACAGGCTCACGGCTCCTAATGCACTAACCAGCAGTAATCAATTATTGTCCAGTTAAATACGTTCTTTTATGCCAAAAGTAACATTTATATATGAACACAAAGTGAAATATGGCATACACAAAAAGTACACATAGTCCCTGACGTCAGGGCTCTAGTGTTTACTGGCAAAACCCTGAACCCTACTTCCCTTTCAATTGTAGTGATTATTCCCCGTTTACTATAGATGATATTAAGGTTAGGCCCCACCAACAATCTGAGTCTCAGAAGTCCCATTCTGTCCTATTAGAAAAGTCAAATAAGTTCCAGCATAGAAGCACTATCTGGCAGACAAGTTTGTATGTGGTCTTCCGCCGGTAGCTTATCCACACACGCAGGGATTGTCTGACAGGAGTCTCTGGGAGCATCTCTCTCATTGGCATGGTGGTTGCAGTGGCTACCTCAGGTGAGTATCACACACACGGCTCTGCAGGTTTGGTGCTCCAGGCACTCCTCCTTTAACTCCCAACAACATATAAGGACTTAGAGTTGCAGGTTTTATCCCTAAACACAGAATTTTACAAGTTACCTTATCTAGAGTCGTGGTAAAGTTAAATCGACCGGCCAGAAACATTTACTTTGTGGGATTTTAACTTTGAGACAGAGGGATTTCGACTTGGCTCAATCTAAACAATACAGTCACGTGGACTTATTTGTTGACACTTTTTCCTTACAGAGCCAATAGTATCTAGGGTCAAATATGCCAGGTCATGTTAAAATGAACATTTTAACATAAAGACTACTTTATATTCCCATTTACAAATTCAAGGGGAAATAAAACCCAGCACTCAAAGGAAAAACTTTTGAATCTGAGGGCTCAAAACAGAAACCATTTTTCACATTCTGTGTATTTGTCACAAACTATTGTATTTAAAGAAAATGTATCTGCAGCCATTTATTATAAAAGGCAAAAATAATATCTACTGTGGAGGCGGTTAGATACTGTTTTAGTGTCAGTGACAATAGTTCAATAATATTGCTAATGAAATTCTTGGACCAAGCTTATAAACTATTAATTTTCTGATCTACCAAAACTTTATTTTTATACTTTGATTTTAACTCATGTCATATGATCTAAGCAAACTGTTAACACATTGATTTCAATCATGAGTTTAGACATTTTTAAGGGTCCCTTGATATTTGTGCTGACCATGATGATTTATACGTTTTTTATTGTAATCTTTTGATTAATAACATTTATTTTATTATTACTTCTACTAAAATTCCCCTTCTTATGGTACATTTCCAGACACCAAATGTGATTTAGGGTCTGAGCCTATGAAGTGTGTTTTGGGGGACTGCTTCTTTTAGAAGTGCCCTCTCTTCTGCCCTAACCTTTCTCTAGAAATCAGTCTGTTACAGCAGGAGCAACTCCAAATCTCAAAGTCTCACAACAAAGGCCATGCGAGGGACTAGAGGTTCACACCTGGATTTCAGTCGCAGTGATATGTGTGTCAAAAGGTTACCCACGGGCCCCAGGAATACTCGCTACGATTCCCGTTTCAGTCCCATCTCTTTCCTGAGATGTGCTCTGGTCAGCACAGCTGATGTGGTCCAAGTTGCAAAGGCTACCAGTCTTAGCCCCAAGCCAGGGTCGATCAATTTATTGCCCAAGAGACATCCACTACCTCTCTTTTCCCTTACCTCAACATCAAACATGGCTGCCTTGCAATTTAGCTCAATCTCAACCTAGGCAAGAGGATACTCCATGCCCTCTCTACTGGGTACCAAGCATGTATCCTTGGCACTAGGGAGCATCTACTCAGGCCTAAGGCACTTCCTCATAACCATAGTGCATACGCCTCCAGTATGCCTTAGGTCAGGCACTTTCATCCCATTGATACTAACTTCCTGCACAAAGCCCACAGTGTCAGGATAAAAGCGCTTCAGAGCATCAGGCTCTCTCCCCATGAACTCCACAGCTACTAGGTTGAGTGCAACCAGGCCGTCTCGGGTACCATCACCCACGTGTAACATACTTGCTATTGCGTATACTGCTGGGTCAGGGTCTTGCACTTTGAAGAACTTCCCTGTCCACCCTTCTAATTATACTCCCTGCAGGACACACCATTATCATTCTCATTTCACCTGGGCCCTCCTCAAGTCCTGTGGAAATTGTCTTGGCCCCTACCCTCCAGTTTGGAACCAGTCTGTGGAGCGTTCCTTTCATCCTTCCTTTGGGTCAGAACTGTGCTGTTCTAGCCCCTTATGAACACTGTTAGGTAATCATTTGTTAGCCAACACTGCAAGCTTCTATGGTCACTCTGTCAAATCAAATAGGTATTGCCAAAGTGGGGTACAACACTCCTCTTTGAATCCCTCTGTCACAATCAACTTGGCCTTCATCACGCTCATACACTTATTCCAATCAAAAAAATATTCCATTAAACCAAGTCTCAAACAGAACACCATCCACTCTCTTGCAGGCCCAGAATCTCCAAAGCTACTGAGTTGGCTTAAGCCCAAACCATCTAATCAGAACCACATCCCAATTGCTGCTGTCCCTTGCAATCACATTCACCCCATTAAGGCAGCTGCCTTAACACTGCATTCAAGTTCTGTGTTTAAAATCGCCCTCTAAGCTCACAAACCATTCCAAGATGTCCTGACCTTCCAAATACATATGCACAGATCTCTTGTAACCTGAGGCACAAACTGCCCTGAATTAGATGGAAAGTCACTTATCCCAGATGGAATTGTCATTGCTACCGTCCTACGTTTTTCTCTCTCAAGGGCTATTCTTTCCATCTCCAGCTCTCTTTCATTTTCCTTCCATTTCTCCTCCTGATCTCTCTGTTTTTCTTCCCCCACTCACAGTTGCTCTTTCCAGGCCAATTCCTCCTGCTCTCCCACTTCCTCTCTTTCCTGGTGAGCTGGTCTTAGTTCCTCACTCTTGAACTCTCTGGCCTTCTCCCTTTTCTCATCCTTAGCCTTCTGGAGAGCCAACTGCAAGCTCAGGGTCTCTGCTAGACTCAGCCCTCCCAAGTAAATTACTACTGGAATTGGTGACAGTGGTACCCTAGAAATTCTGGGGCATTTTATTGAACTAAATGTAGTGAGTATCTTGATAAAACTATGGAAAATGCATTTGGGGACACACCGTGCATGTGTCTGGGATAGATCTGTCCGAGGGGGATTGTACAGCCTGAATCCACAGCACTCTCTTCCTGGGTTCCTAACATGGGGCCACATTACAATGTCCTTCGGGAGGACCGCCAACCACCATCTTATTGGGTAGGAGACCGCCCAAAAAGGAGTCAGTGGTCATAACCGCCCTATTACAATAGGATCACCATGGTGGCAGTCAGAAAGTGCTTTTTTCTAGTGTGGCTTGTGCTGTGGCCCAGGAAAAGGGCCGCAGCACAAACTGCAGTAGAAAAAAGCACTTTGTGCACATCCTGTGCCAGGCACTATGTGGATATGTGTGGGGGGGATTACATGTGCCCCAGTCCACTTAGCAGTGTCCCACTGGGGATGGGGGGCCCTAGTGTCCCTTTTTGTCTGCCTTGGATATCCTAATCCCTCCGGAGGTGCTTGCGCAGACACCACCTCTACTGTATGGACAGGATTCTGACTGCTGCCCCACGGGCTCCTTGAGCCTGACAGAGGCAGTGGTCTTTCTCCCCGACCACTGCATTCTGACCATCTTCATTGTAATGCAGCGGTCAGACCGATGGCCTGGATGTCGGTGGGACCACCAGCAACAGCCTGTAATTTTTAATGCTTGTGCTATTTGGTTATAGATAACCTTGTGGTTGTATTAATCAGAGCTATTCCTTTTCACAACAATCAAATGTGCTCTATATAATATTGAGATGTATCTGTGATGATATTCTGGACATAATATGAATATTGGTTTTTCATTTTTTAAATTGTGATAAAATATTGTATGCAGTATATTTTAACTTTGAATATGTAAAGTTGTACTAATTCTGAATAAACTAGACATTTTTACATGAAACAGTGTTCAGTACCAAGCCAATTTAGTGAATGCAAGTGAAGGGTGGATTTCCTTTTACCTACATATGACATACATTGGTTGATGGTTTTGACAGAGAGAGTGAGTGTGACAAAAGGGACCCTTACTTATTTCAATTGGTATTTTACTCTGTCCCTTTTGGTTAGAAGGGTACCTCTCCCAAATTTATGGACTACAATAGTTAGAACCCATTTGTCTGTGGTTATTTTTTGCCACCTATGTAGATAATATGTTATACTTCACCCTACCGAAGTTGGCAGAGGAGGGGGAAGCGAGGACTCATTGTCTGCCACCATTTGGTTTAGTGGCTTGAGCAGTTAATTGCTGACCTACTCTGCTCCTTGACTGGCAGCGCTGTTAGTTATGTCTGAGTGGCTGTTGAGATGATTTTTGTTGTTATTGCCCTTTAAGCCAATGAGGAATTTGAACTCTATGGTGGAAGTATTAGCAGTCAGAGGCCTATAAGGCACTCCACGCAGTAGGAGCTAAACATCTCCAGAAGAGAGTGGTCTTTTACCATCCGGGCCGCTCTCTGCAGTCTGAATCGCTGCTTATGGCGGCCGTCCCTCGCATTAAGAGAGCTCGCCGGGGCGGCTGTTCTTTCAGTCTGCTAGCCCCACAGATGTGGAACGCGCTTCCACTCTCACTTCGGGGAGCGACTAGTCTTTTGGACTTCAGGAGAGGTCTTAAAACCTGGTTGTTCACCCAGTAGGCCTCACTAGTTGCTTTTTCTTGTTTCTTTGTGTGTGTGTTGTCCTTTTGTGTTCTTTTTAATTGCGTTATGTTATTCTGAATCTGTTCCCCTTACCCAAAGCGCCGGGACACTCTTTTTGAGTATCCGTTGCGCTATATTAAAAACATAAATAACATAACATAACATAACATAACAGAGGGCCTTTAGGAAAATCTCCTATATTCCCATCTTTTCTCCATTCTGGACGCTTTTAGAGTGTCAAGCGCAGGTTTCATTCAAGACATCTCATCGTCAGCATGAGAGCCAAATAAGGTGTTTCCTGAAAACAGCAGGATCAGAATTTGGATTGGGCTTCATGTTTCAATCCTGTGAATCTCAGCCAAGAAGAGCGTCAAAGAGCTAGACCATGACAGTAGCCATGCACTGCGAGAGTGGAGGAATCAGCTATAGCACTGAATACCTGGTTTGACACCATCAAGCGTTCATTAACAATTTCTAGAAAGACCTGACGTTTATCTCTGGGAAGATTTTCCAACAAATGTTGAATTGAGTTCCACAGAGACCCATCAGAACGCCTTAGAAGAGGTGTAGCGCTAGCAGCTTTCATTGAAACCCCAGATGTCCTGCAGACTTTTCTGCCCACCGAATTTAATTTTTTGCTTTCTTTTTTGCAGGAGGTACTATATAGGTTTGAGCTGTGGTATGTAGTTTCTGAGCAGCTGACACGATAATAGAGTCTGGATTAGGATTTGAGCAAATAAAGGATGGATCCTGATCCAGAAGCCTGTATATTTTCTGCAGCTGCGGTGGTGCAGCCTTTACAGCAGCAGGTGTCCAGAAAAGTTCTATACCTGGTTCTAGGAGACCTGGAACCAACGGTAGTAGTAGTAGTTTAGCTACAGATTTTTCAACAAGTGTCTCAAAAATAACCAATTTGTAGAAGTGGTTGGCAAATCAATATTTCATTTGTTAGTACCCTTAATAAGTACCTCCTGGAAGGTGTTGATATCATCCATATGCGATATTCTCGCTAGAGGAGATTCCGTTAAAGTTGGCAAATATAGTCCTGAAGAAGATGTGGTATGACAAGACCATGAATAACTCAATCTGGATGTAGAATATCTTCTCCATGTAGGATTGGCCGCTTGCAAAGAATAACACAAATCTAAAAGGAATCACGAAACCAAGCAACAACGGTCATTTGGACATTGTACCAAAACAGGCCTTGAAAAATCATAACATTGTTACTGGACCTGCAGGTCTGGTGACTTAAAAAATCTACTCAACCAAATTATAATGCTCTTGACCCATTACTAGTTTCAAATTATGTGATCCTAGTCAAATATTTTAATTCACTGAGCATTTATTTTCTTCTTTATCACATATAAGATCACCTTCAAATACGCTAGGACAGCATATCTGCTGTCAAAAAAACATTTTTGTTTGATTTAATAGGCTAAACGATTGCTCTATATATCTAAGCCATATATATGTTATGTTGTTATGTTATGTTATGTTATTTGCACTTATAGAGCGCGCGATTACCCTTGGGTGTCCTAGCGCTAAGTACGGGTTACCTGACGAAGCTGAGAGAAAATCTTACTGCGAGAAGAGAAGAGCCATGTCTTCAGACCCTTCCTAAATGACAAAAGATCCGGAGCAATCTTAAGAAGGAAGGGCAACTCATTCCAAGCTCTCGAGGCACAAAGAGTGAAGCTCCTGCCCCCTGTATATATGATACACATGACCGCTGACTTGCGTCTTAGTTCATTAACCGCATTGTCATTAGGGCGGGGGCAGGAGGGTTGTTTATATCATTTCAAAAATGATCACTTTTAATAAACACATACCTGAAGCATAAAGTGGTCGCACACTTATTTACAATCAGCAGATTTTCCATTGAAATGGTCACAACATTTCCCACTGACATGGTTTTACTCCTAAAACTAATAGTGTACAATGTTTGAAAATCAAGTTTCTGCAAATATTTGTCATTTGCACATCACCAAGTAAAGTGTTCCGATTTGTTTTGCTCCTACGTAAATCTATGTTTGCATCACATTTCTGAATTACAAAAAAAATGTTCTTTCGCAATTCCTGATACATTTCGAAGTACTTCTACTATTTATTTACAAGCTGCTTAAATGTTTTGTGTTAGAAAAAAAAGCTGACATCTTACAGCCTTTTACTTCACATTGATGGTTGGATAGCTCACTTAACAAAAACCTCCAGGATAAGGTAAGAAACAATTAGTAAAAATAAAAACTGACATTTGACCTCTGTCCTTGAACAGCCAGAAAATGTGTCAAGATAAAAACAAGATTTAAAGGTGTCTTTATTGCTCATTCACTTCCTAAATGAACTAAATACCTGTTCCTTCCAACTTAAGTTCACTCAACAGACAGTTGAGAAGGTACTAAAAACAGCTCGACCTGATAAAATCTATCTCGCCATAGTGAGTGGGCGAGTAGATTTTTCAAAGCCTGTAAAATCATGCTCAAGGTGAATGGTTGCCCTACAACTTTTATTATAGACATTGGTGTGTCGATGAACATCAGGCTGGCAAAAAAGTACAAAGAACTGGTGCCGATACCACATCTCACACCGTCAAGAACAAAGGTGTGCACCTGGGCAGCGTCTTCGCCCTTGCAGAGTAAAGAGTAGTGACAATGCAGCACAAACAGTGCAAGTGCCAATTCACGTCCTCTCAGGTACATCGTTGCGTGCATGTTTACTAAGTTTTTATACTGCTGCTAATATGGGACTGATCTCTATTAACTACAACTTGAATGCCTATTCTGAAATAGCGAGTCAATTCGTGACACTGTTTCATGGACTCGGGAAACTTAAGACAATTAAGGTGCAGCTTCACGTAAATGAAGATACAGTTGAATTGCTTTTCACTTAAAGGACTGCAAAACAACATTCAAATGGCTGATAAAATAATTTAGAGATAAAAATGGCTATGATTGGCATGATGATAGCAACATACAAAAGAACGTAAATGATACAATTCTCAGGTAGATCATAATTTGATGCCTCCAGCAATTCGAAGAAGGGCAATAGAACCACATAACTAAAGTGCAAGCGCATTCACATGAGTTTACAGCCCAAACATGAGACAACAATTCATAAAAGCTTTTTTTTCTTTAAAAGCGCCATTACTCGTAATCAAACTGAAATGGGGAAGTTAAAATGCATAAACATATTACTACAAGGACAACTATTTACAGTATAAAATAGTAGCAATATTGGCAATTAATCTTGACTAAACGGATCGTCACATTTTTTTTCCCTTTTAGCTCTCGGGACCAGACAAGGAAATTAACAGCGCCCTCCTTCTAATCGCCCAAAAGTGGCCTAAAAATGCAGCAGTTGCGCAAGCAAATAAATCACTTACACAAAATCTCAACTTAGGGACTTGATTAACTCCATCAATAATCATGACTGTACCCTTTTTAGCCTGGGCGATTTCACTAACAAAATACCAGCCACATGCCCCAATTGCTTGCTTAAGGTGTCCCCAACTGCTCTGGTACTACCTCCCAGTGAACATTTTTCTCATGTTAATTCTAACCCCATTCATTTTGTACTCATCAATGCTCGCTCCCTCCCCAAGCACAAAATTGAAATACAGGAATTACTAACCAATCATAAGTTAGATCTTGCGTTTATAACGTGGGGTGACTCTTCTACAGGTCCTGACTTCTGTGCGGCTACCCCAGAAGGATACTGTGTATCATGACATGATAGATTGTTAAAAAAGGACGGTGGGTTGGCGATTATTCATCGAGAAACTTTCGCCATAAAAATGGAACCAATTATATTATCAGTGTGTGAAGCACTGTCTTTTTCTATCACTTTTCCCAATACTCAAACATTCAGAGGATCTTTGATTTATCGTCCTCCAGGCCCTCGAGCAGGCTTTCTTAAAAATGTACACATTCTTATAGAACCGATGGCAGGAACTCCTGATTACACCATACTGGGAGATTTTAACTTCCATCTAGAATCTTTACAGGATAAGGAATCCTCATCCCTTATAGCAGACCTACGGTCAGCAGGCTTACAACAGCTGGTTATAACACCTACTCACATGGCGGGTCACACCCTCGATGGATTATTTACCAGCAATACTAATATCTCAATATCCTCTGTCCTACCGCTCATTTGGACTGACCACTCTGCAATATTCTGCACTTTACAAATTACAAAAGCTAAGGAAAGCCAAACCATTTCGCGTACCCCTAAACAAGTTCGAGCATGGAAAAATACTGATATTATTCTCTTGCAAAAACACTGTCCTCTACCCAGCAGGAAGCTATAGCAGATCCTGACATAGCGGCCAATAACTACTCTTCTTGGCTTCATAAAGCCTTCAGCATTACAGTGCCAGTTAAGAATGTCTCCACTAATCGAAAGGTGCCTTCAGCCCCAAGGTTCTCAGAGGCCTTAAGATTGGAAAAATAACGGTGCAGAAATCTAGAGAGAAAATGGCGCAAATACTATGACAATAATGCGAAAGATTTATATAAGGACTCACTGACCAAATACAAGCACCTTATTGTAGCAGAAAAAAAGTAAGTACTATCAAACACAAATAGAGTTGGCTCAAAATTCCACCAAGCAGCTATTTCAGGTGGTAACCAAACTCTCCAATACACCTACAAGCATGGTCACAGAGGTGTCACCTGCTCTGTGCCACTCTCTTGCTGATTTATTTGAAGACAAAGTGCTTCAGATTTATTCAAATTTTGATACACAAGTTAAGTTATATCCCCCTGCTAGAGATAGCCTGGCTAATCACACGGCTACGGGCTTCGCAGAATTTAGTCAAGTCTCATCGGAACTAGTAAAAGAGCTTATTCTCTCTATAAAATCATGTTCCCCTCTGGATCCTTGTCCTCCTTCAATAGCAAAACTCATTCCAGAACACATAGCCCCTATTCTTACTAGTATTTTTAATTCAATGTTCCACACTGGCCTATATTCATTGATTTGGAAGAAGACCATTATTAAACCCCTATTAAAAAAACCTAACTTGGATCCCACAGAACCCAAAAATTATAGGCCGATTGCTTGCCTTCCTTTCCCTGCAAAGATTGTGGAGAAAATAATGAATATTTAATTATCCCTATTCATTGATCAAAATAATCTTTTGGACTCCACTCAATTCGGGTTTAGGAAGGGTCATGGGACGGAGACAGCCCTTATTAAGGCGGCGGACGAAATTAGGATGATTTTAGATCAAGGGGGTGCGGCGGTCCATGTTCTATTGGATTTGTCCGCAGCCTTTGACACGGTCGATCATTCCATTCTAATCGACCGTGTCTCGGCCATGGGCATAGGACATAAGGCCAAAGTGCTACTAACCTCCTTCCTCGCTAATGGCACTCAAGCGGTTAAACTGGGCAAATCCTTTTTACCCATGTTTTCTCTTCCATGTGGGGTGCCACAAGGATCCTCCATTAGTCCGACCTTATTTAATATCTATGTGTCGGACCTGGCCAGGATCCTTAAAAAACTAGGGATGAGAATAACGTCATATGCCGACGACACCCAACTGCTGTTGGCAGTGCATAATGATGGATTACAAGTGGCAGCCAGGAGGGAATGTTAGCCAACAGTTCCTGGATGGCACAAAACTGCCTAAGGTTAAACTCCGATAAAACGAAGGTTATGACCTTTGGCAGATTAACCCCTGGCTGGTCCCCTACGTGGTTGAGGCGGAGGTCCCAACTGAGTTGGGACCTCCGCCTCAACCAGTCAATAAAGTCAGGAACCTTGGGGTTATGTTCGATGACAAGCTCTCGTTCATCCACCATGCGAATGCAGTTGTATCCGCTTCCTTTAACACTCTTAAAATGGTAAGGAAGTTGCTCCCTTTCCTTCCCCCGAGTGCGGGAAAGACTCTCATGTGTACGTTGGTTATGGCAAAAATCAATTATTGCAATGGCCTCTTTCTGAATGCTCAGGAGAGAGTCTTAAATAAGTTACAATTAGTGCAAAACGCTGCAGCAAGAATGCTATCGGGTATGCCTAAATTCAAATCTATTTCCCCAGTTATTCGCCAACTACACTGGCTACCAATCAGAAGTCGAACTAACTTTAAGGCGTTATGTATAACATATAAAGCAATCAATAACTCCGGTCCGGAGTTCCTGAAAAAGGCACTCTGTCCATATATCCCTACCAGAACCCTGCGTTCCTCCTCTGCACGCTGCCTATTCATCCCACGTACAAAGAAATCATCTTGGGGAGACAGAGCATTCATAGTTGCCACTGCCAAACTGTGGAATACCCTTCCACTACATATCAAGGCCAGCCCATCCCTCATTACATTCAGGAAGTTGATAAAAACATGGCTATTCAACCAGTAAGCACTCCCTTCAATCCTATGTCCCTCTATCTTTCAGCGCCGAGACCCCTCCGGGTAGTTGTGCGCTATAAAAATCTCATAAATAAATAAATAAATAAATAAAGGTCTAGCATCAGATTTCAATATGCACAAGGCCTCTTTAGAGTTTTGAGTCCCGAGTTGTCTGCACACTGGAGCTAGTTATTTGCCCCTCGGTTTCGCATAGGCTATGCAAGCAAAAAGAACATGGCCTATTGATTCATGTGAGCAAGACCAGCAGGGGCAGCCCTTAGGCTGAGATTTGTTCATCAGCCAGAGATTTGTAAAAGCATTGATTGGTAGGCTGCCGTGCCTGAATTGGATTTACAGTTTCCTATCGGCTGGAACCTTGATGATATCAAAGTAGGTTTCTAAAAGGTGATTGGTTTTCAGGTCTACGAAAGCATCTGTTAGGCTGCCCTGTTCGATTTTCGAGAATGCGTTCTGCTCAACCCATGCCCAATATAATAGGTTGGCCTGGCCTCTAGTGTAGGTTGGTGGGCAGCCGGTATCGTGTTTTGGCAAGCCGATTCTTGACCGAAGGCAATCTACATGTTTGATCCAGCCAATCGTTTTAGTAATATCCAGAGCAGAGACCTCATTGAGAGCTGCAACAAATGGTTCCAGATCTGGAGTGTTGACCAATCTATGCCAAAACTATAGTGGGCAAAACCTTGCAAGATCATTGATAGGCTTAATACCCAAATCAAGTTTAAGTGGAAGGAGAGGGGTGCTTTGGGGAAGGGATACCAAGTGTCTAAGGAACTTTTTCTCCACTGCTAAAAGATTGCTTACGTTTGCTGTACCCCACAACTCTGCCCCATATAAGGCATTGCTCACAGCCTTGCATCTATACAATTTGAGAGCAGGTGCTACTAGTTTTGTATATGAAAGGTAATGCTCTTGCCTCAGAGCCCCAGTTAACTGAGAACATTTGAGAGATGCCTTCTTAAGATGGGTCATCCAGGTCATTCCCTCAGACAGCTTAATACCCAGGTAGTCAAAAGAGCTCACCCTCTCAAGTGGAGCATTGTCCAGGGACAGATTTCTCTTGAAGGACTTGTGGGGATTCAGCAGCATTAGCTTGGTTTTGAGGGTGTTAATTACCACACCCCTCCCATCACAAAAAGCCTTGAATTGGTTCAATAATTTTTGGAGGCCCAAAGGAGTTTTACAAACAAAGAGGGTATCTTATACAAATAATAGTGTGGAGATTTTGTGGTTCGCCAAAGAGGGGCATCAGCTGAAATGGAGCATAGGAGGTCAGCTACTTGATTAATGTACAAAGAGAAAAGGGTTAGAGCTAAAACACAGCTCTGGCGGACCCCTGCTGAATCTTGATGGGCTCAGAAGTTTGGCCCTGGCTACCCCATCTCACTCGGGCGAAATTCTCTTCATGCAACCCGATTAGGAGTTTCAGAATTCCCAAGGGCATTCCCATGTCCATGAGCACCTGCCACAGTAGATCCCTGGGGACAAGGTCGAAGGCTGTTTTTGAAGTCTATAAAAGCTAGATATAGACCACCCTTGCCCAACACAACTACCTTCCAATACAGCATGACAAGATGAAAAACTTGATTGGTAGTGCCAGTCTTCTGTCGAAAGCCCGCTTGGAGTGGAGAGAGGATGTGATTCTCATCCATCCAGTCCTGGATCTTAACTAGGAGAGAGCGGCAGAAGACCTTTTGTGCACAATCGATCAAGCAGATCGGGCGGTAGTTGGAGGGCTTCGACCTGTCGCCTTTCTTAAAAATGGGGATAACTTCAGACCCTTTCCACAGTTCTGGAATCATCACCCCGCCAGCGATGTCATTGGCCAGTGTTGTGAAGTATGTTGCCCAGTTTCCCCTATGACAGCGAAAGAGGTCACCAGGGATACAATCCGGGCCCGGCTGGTGAGATTGCATCCAAGGAAGACAAGATTTCCTCTTTGGTGACCGAGAGGCTAACTACTGGCTGACCCATGTCAAGAAGCATCTGAGCTCTGTCTTGGGTACTAGTAATAGAGTACAGAGCACTGAAGTGTTTATGCCACTTCATAGCAGGGATGTTATTGGCCAAAGGGGGGGTGATCTTTCAGAATTACCCTTGGACAAAAGTGACCAAAACCTCCTGCTATCTGGGTGCAGGATATCCTCCTCAAGTTCTTCCCATCTCCTTTCATCCCACTCTCTCTTGGCTTTGGTTTGGGCCTGTTTATAATGCCTCCTAACGTCACGTGTCATGGGAATATCCCTGTTTCTGATGGCTATAGACAATCTCCTTCTCAATTCCCTGCACTCCTTGTTAAACCACAGATTTGTTCCCAATAATCTCCCCTGTGTAGATCTGTCCTTATGAGTATGAACATAAAAGGATCTGGCCAAGTGTTCAAAGAATTCGGTATTTAAAACGCTACAGCTAGCCTGTGTAGTTAGTTCTTCGTCGCTAGTAATAGAGTCTCCAAATGCGTTTCTATGTAATTTTTTATTAGTTTGATCTTTTGTTTATCTGCTATAATTGCAGGCCATTTGAGCCGTTTTTTATCATTTGAAGGGATTACTTCCTTGGTGCTCAGTGGGATAGAAGCAACCCTCCCCTTTTCACCCCATGGATTTTCAACAATCAGGCTAAGGGGATTGTGGTCACTATCACAGGACGGGATGATAGCCATATCTTGTACTAAAGGCCATAGGGTACGATCCACAAGTAAGTAATCTATCTGACTCGACCTGTTTGGCCGATAAAGGTCATCCCCCCTCCTTTTTCGGAGCTGGTTCTCCTATTGGTGGCCATTAGCCTATATTCCAAGGTTATAGCATTCAGTTGCAGAACTGCTTGCAACCACTTTTTTTTATAGGGGGGAGCTCTAGAGTTGTTACCAGCCACGATTTGTCCTCTTCATTCGTCTCATAGGAGTCAGCCCAATCAAGTGGCTCATGTGCAACACTAAAGTCTCCACCAACTATTAGAGGGTGTCTGTCATGCCTGACATCCAGTAACGTATCCAGGGCATGGAGAGTTGGGGAGCTACCTCCTCTAGAACTTCTGTCATAGACATTATAAATGTTGATGCTTGCCCTTGCCCCTGTTTAGTCTAATACCAAGGATGTCTGAGCTACTGGTGACCAGCTCCTTGATGTCACAGTTTAATGAGATGTTAATTAAAATGAGCAGCCCACCTGACGACCAGCCATGTTTTGATGGTATTGCCGGTCTATGAAATGTCATGAACCCAGGAATGAATGTGAGGGTCAGGCTCTAAGTTTCCTGTAATAAGCAGATCCCATGTTGGTTGATGAACTTGAGCCAATGGGGGCATCGGGCTTCCCCCTTATGCCCGCCACATTCTACGTCAATATTTTAAACTTCCTGATGTTTGACATCAGGAAGGGAGTCTGGAAAGGGAGAAGGGCAGTTGGTTCTGTCGCCTTAGTTGAAAGGTAGCTGGATGTGTCTATGACTCTAGCCTGCAAATGGTCTCTTGTCAATGACATTATAGCTGTAGCTGAAGCAGGCTGTGGATTGAATATTATAGTCTCATACCCTTGGGAGGGGCCCTCCTGATGGATATGTGATACAGGAGGAGTGAAGACGCAATCTACACTGGAAATGGGCATGGGTTGCTCGTTAAATTCTAGGGGTAGTCAGTCATTCTGGGACAGAGTCAAAAGTGGGGAATCCTATGGGACAATGGGGCAACTTTAACCTGTTCAGTCATGCTAGGTATGTTCAACTTCAGCCAGATGTTTGTGGCAGGTGGTGGGTAAGTTCTGACTTCCAAGGCAACTTGTGCACCAAATGTTCACTAGCTAAGTAAGCTCTATTGCATCAACAGAGCTATGTTTTAGGACGCATCTTTTTGCCTGCACAATATCGTCCTTTATTATAGATCTGCATCCCCTAGTATGCCTCAACCAGTGTATAACTTTGTTTTTTAAGGCCTCACCGTTCTCGTGTTTATAACTATTGCAGTCAACCTTAGGGGTATTGGTCATGTGATTAGTTGTAGGGAAAGTAGCAGTATGTGTGGGATAAAGTGGTTGGCAAGGTGTCAGAGCCCTACCACAATCTGTGTTCGGTGTCTGTGATACTTGCTCTGTCAGCATCCCATGCCCCACAGAGTCCCGTGGTGTACCCCTATATTTCCACCCCGGTCCATCTGATACTTGCCATGTACGGTTGTTATGGTGCTAGAAGCCCTATCATTGCAAAAATACGACCACATTATGGGGCAGAATTGATGTTCAAAGCATTATGGCAGGTTTGCATGCAAAGGGAGGTTGCAGAGCCCATCTTTGATTTTGTGTGACTGTTTTGAGTGGGCACTGGTGGGGGGGACTCAGATCTACTACATTCTTCTAGTTTAAGATACAATTTTGACATTAAGACAGTCAAAGTCTCAATTGTACCTTTTAGGGCTACTATTTCCCTCTGTAGGTCTAGATTGGAGGGTGCGAGTTCCCTAGCAGCCGTCCTTCAACCCTGGGGGAAGCTCATGTTTAGCCCATTATCTGCTATGCATGTATGCTCCAAGTTAATATATACATCGATTGTAACAGGTTGCTCTGCAAGAGGTGCAAAGCGATTACTCAGGGGGAATCAGCTAGCATAGCACGTTCGGGCATGCAGGCTTCACTCGTAGGGCTCAGAAGACTACAGGGGGGCTCTTTTGGTGTTTCCGGGACTGTCGCCGAGTGTGTCTTGCTGGCTACTTTCTTAAATAAACTTGGTATGTTCCCATATCCTTAAATTATGACATCATGGAGCACTCCACTGGTCCGACACTATGGGTCTTACCCACTGTGGTGGTGCCAAAAAAGGACAGTGGAGGTTTGAATTTGATTTGGATTTCTAAAGCGCGTAGCTACCCGTGGGCGTCCCAGCGCTGTGACTCATCAGACTAGATCCAGGGCGGGGTGATTCAGGGGAACAGCCAGGTTTTCAATAGCTTACGGAAGACTAATAGATTTGTTTCCCTCCGGATGTTGAGAGGTAGGGCATTCCATAATTTAGGGGCATTGTATGAGAAAAGACGACCCCCTGACCGCGCTCTTTTGCTTCTGGGGACGCTAGCCAAGGAGAGGATGTTGGATCTCAGCTGTCTACTGGCTTTATATGGTTTGACGAGGGGTCTCAAAATAGGGGGGCCCTTGCCATGAAGGATTTTGTGGGTAATGCAGAGGGTTTTAAAGGTGATTCTTTCCTGAATTGGCAGCCAGTGTAGTGAATTGAGAGCGGGTTTTGCAGAGCATCTAAGTTTAATACCAGTAAGCAGTCTGGCTACTGCGTTCTGGACCTGTTGAAGTTTATTAATGACCAGTTTTGGAGCGCCCAGGTATAAGGCATTTCCATAATCTAGCCTTGATATAATAAGGCCCTGAATGAAAAGTTTCCTGGACTGAGAGGTATGAGGGGGAGAATTTTGCGTGCAGTGCACGAGGCCAAAACATATTCCAGCGTTTTTTCTGGCTTGTGTCTTAAAGTTAAGGCCCTGGTCAAGCCAGATCCCTAGGCTTTTTATTTCTTTTTTTGGAGTGGGGGGTATTCCCATGCAGAGTGGCCACAGAAACTTAGTGGGGAGTTTAGAAGGATTGCCCAACAGTAGAATCTCTGACTTCTCCCCATTGAGTTTGAGGAGAGATTCACTCATCCATTTTGAGATGTTCTTGAGGCACGCCGCTAGGTTTTCCTGACATTGGGCAGACTGGTTTAGACAGACAACAAGTTGAGTGTCGTCAGCATACATAAGTACCTTAATACCAAAAGGTGTCACGATTTCCTCCAGAGGTAACATATACACGTTAAAAAGTGTGGGGCTCAGGGACGAGCCCTGGGGGACCCCACACTGAAGGGGCAGCGCTCTGGAGCGGGCGTGTCCGCCCGCGACCTCAAAGGTTCTATGCTCTAAAAAAGATTCAGTGCGCATTTGTGTTGATATGCAATAGGCTTTATAAGTTGTTTTAACATTAACATTAACATGCAGATTGTGCAGGAGGAGACTGACAGGGCCACTTGCAGGAGGGCACAGGCTCTCGGGAACAGCGCTGTTAACAGCTTGGGTTTTTGGGCAGAGAGGATCCCTCTAGGTCGTAGAAGCCGTCCTGCTGCGGTGCTTTCTTCTGGCAGGGCAGAGTCACCCGGACACAAGAGCCAGTCTTCAACTGCTGAGGTTCCTAAACCGGCAACCGCTGAGGACTAGATGCTCTAGCCCAAAGAGAGGTTCTTGGCGACTGGGTGAAGGCTGAAAAGTCTCAGGGGTTTCTTGGAGGCTGTGCTGGGTTTCTGGAGGGACAGCATCCCCTAATCTGATTGAGTCAAATCCTTCCATTCAAGATGGAGGATTTTCTAAGGAGGGAGTCACCTCCGTCCAGGGCACCTTAGGAGTAGTCCTGGAAGAGAGTAGACACACCTCTCCTGCCTAATTTTCCCGCCAACCTTGAAGCCAAATGTGGGGCTTGGTCAAGGGGGCAGGCATATCTCTAGCTTGAGAAGCCCTGGCTAGCATTTTTTTGCAGGGGACTTATCCAATACTGGCATCAGTGTGGGTTTATTATGCTGAGGAGTTTTATACCAGTGCATCAGATATCAGGCAAACGGTGAGGGTAACCATGCAAAAAGGGTCACTTTCCTACACTTAGTCATAAACAGAGTTTTCATAATACCTTTTTACAGATTTGCAGATTTATTTTTCATCTTATGTCGTTGCCCTACATCTGCCAATAGCAAAGCCACCATACAAAAACCACAGTCACACATATCAGAGGAAGATGAAAATGAATTGTACTCCTTTTATGCCTATTAGACCCTGTTCCAGGGGCCATGAAGCAGGGAAAGACTACTGGGCCACATTTGTTGGGGATGTTTTTTTTTGCCTCTGCCACCTGAGTTCCATCCTGCTTTGGCTCTACAAAACTGGGCCAAGTACAACCCCTCCAGCACTTGACTGTCTATGGCAGTGTTGGCGAGCAATCACAGACTTCAAAGGAGAATAGTGTGGGGGTACAGCAGGCTCAAAGCTCAACATCACACAAAGCAGTGTAAAACTATAATTGTCCAGCCCACTGCTTCTATTTAAAAAAGAAAAGTAATTTATTCTACTGTAAAGCACAATACAATCCTTCTCACTCTCCCCTCCCCCGTCTGGTGGCATAGTTGCTAGTGCAAGTGCACTGCTTACCCTATGTTAGCATATATTATCTCTCTCTGGCTGAGACAACCAAATAGTCTCTCACCCATTGGTTTGGGTTGAGGTGAGCTGCAATGAGCTTTCCCCTCACTCTTGATCACCGGAGTTGTGCTGCCAGGCGGTTGGTGACGCGTTAGAACCAATCAGCAGGATCCTGAACAGTGGCAGCTGGAGTGGCTGGATTCTGACATTGCCCTCTTCGGTGATCGTGGTGGCTTCAGCAGCAGACAGGCCATATGGTTCCAAAAGACTCTAATCTGTGAGCTTCAACAGAGTTCAGCCTTGTTGGGATGCGGAGATTGTGAAAGTTCTCCTTCGAGTTCTGGAGTTCTGGCAGCGGCTTAACAGTATTGAGGTGCTTGGTGCCCGAGGGAGCAAGCCTGATAGGGCACGCTTTGGCACAGGGTGCAGCAGCTTTATTATTAGAAGCAGCCTAGTCCATTCAGCACATGCTAGGACAGTGCCAGGCTCGCCGATTGGGCAAAGGTTTGACTGACAGCTACAATGTAAATCCTGCATTGTGACATGTTAAAATAACCCTTTTTAACATGTAAAAGCTTCCATTTTAAATATTACTAAGCCACCCCATGTAAGCCTGAAATCCAGCAAGGTAGGGTGCATGGTATTTAAAAGTGGAACTTGTGCACAACTAATGTTACGATATCCTTATGCTGACAAGGCCCTAAAAGCTATTTTCACTGTGGCAGGCCTAGCTGTCCTATGTAGAAAACCAGAGTACAGATTAGAATACTAATACTGTATTCTGGGACTGGGACAGGATAAAAAAAAATGTAATCACAATTTTATTAGTTATTAAAATCCAATTCAATGGTGAAGTCAGATATATTTCATAAATATTAGGGAAATGTTACTTTACGATAGTTATTGTTTACCTGCGCGAAGGGGCACAAATATGTGGCCTTACTGACAAAAGGATATGGCACCAAGACACTTGGAAAAGAAAACAGAGACTAAGACACAAAGTGCCGCGGGACGGTTGGAGTGGGGGCACTGGGGTTTGATAGGGCAATGGAGACTGCTGGATGGTGGATGGTGGATATAGAAGGAAGGGTGAGCCGATGGCTCTAAGTGGTACCAATGTGCCCCTAGGAGGGTGAATCCAATAAACAGACAGTTGAGGTGTCTGAGATCACATAGAGGGGATAATTCAGAATCGTGGCACAGATCCTGATGGTACTTGGAATGTTCTACAAGGACACAGCACCTGAGGGTATAGCAAGTAAGTAAAAACGTTACTGTATAAATTAAAGGGACATTTTTACATTTATATAACCATATCCCAAGTATCCTTACTTTTTAACATAAGAGTATATAATTGTTGGTTTCAGTTGCCTCCCCAACATATTATGTGATTAAAATGTGAAGCATTTAAATAAATTGTTCATTGTCTTTGACTTTGTGCTACATACACATTTTTGTGTTTGATTTCGAAGAAGCTTTGGATGTCACATTAGATGTCATAGTAAGGATTACACTGATGGCTTCTCAAGCTTTCGGAGACACGATCCAATAACTTAATTTGTTCTCTGATAAAAAAAAGTTGATTTGCAGGAAAAAGCAGCAGTTTGTTGCTTTCGTTCATTTTTTTATTTTTTATGTTGGAAGTAAATACCTCCTCTGTGGATCTTGGTGATTAGAGCAGATACACATTATGAGCTCTAAAGAGTTGTTTCTGTAGTTAAATAGTCTGTGTGTTTTTGGGTGATGTTGTGTTTATTCTATGAACCGACAAACTGTCTAACTAGAATGTATAACAGTCTTAACCTTAAGTATTTCAGCTTCTTCCCAGCTTCTAGATTTCATATATATACGGTCCAGGTTGAAGGCATTTGCCGAAACGCGTTAGCTACCTGTCGTGTATGGTGTAAGAATCCAAATAAAAGAAGATATATTTAAATACTAACACATCTGGAGTGGTGCTCATATGTGACATATACCTATTGCAGGTGCGCTCCTCAGAAACGATTGAAGAGAACTTTACATATAAATATGTATACAATATGCATTTGTTTTGTCTTATTTGAAAGAAGTATTCTAGGAATTATTCCATACTTTATAGTTAATCTAAGCTTTCAAATCACTTGTCCTGGATAACACTGGGAAAATCTTGTAATATTCATTTAATGGTTCAAACTTGTCATCATGGTCTGTTTGTTTAATGTTGGTAAATGTTATCCCTGTGTTAATTCTGCTGTTGAGTCTAGACTGAAACTAAGATTATTAGATGGATTTGTTTTTAGGTCTTCATAGATTACGCCTTTTGTTGTAGCTTTGTTCGCCTTTGAGCACTCATAGATTGTTGATCATTTGTGATATGTACAGGGTTTTGTTACACAAAAGGAGGTACAAAGTGAGGTACTGGGTTTTTAAGAACCGGCACAGAACCGGTAACCCAGCGGTGCCAGGGAATCAACACCCAAAGACCTCGGGTTCTCCTGATCCAGACCTACAGAAACTCGGAGTCTTCTAGGTGAAGTCAAAGATTAGTTTATTGGCTGCAACCAAGGTAACAGGTGTCCTAGAAGTACAATACGGGTATGTTCTCAGGAGACTGCACACTTTCATGAAGTCAGGCTTCTCTTCTTATACACAGTTTTAGGCCCTAGGCAAAACATTCTTGGTTGTAAAGTAAATAGTTAACATATTCTGGTTCAAAGAAAAAGCAGAGTCATGATGACATGTCCATATTTCACTTCGTGCTGCCTACAACAAATCATTTGGCAAGGCCCAACATTTCATCAGATATCACTGGACCCCTAATAAAAACGGGCACCTCCCCACCATAAAGTAAGTGAAGCAAAGGAGTGGAGAAAGATGTAAGCGAGATATGGCAGGTGTGCGCGCTGAAATGGTTTTATGGCTGGTTGAGCCTAGATGCTATCTTGCTCGGCCACCGGGAGGGAACTGACCTAACGAGTTCGGCCTGGGGCAATGGTTCTAACTTGTACTGAGGTCAGGGAAAAGTCGATTAAGGAGTATGTGTCCTTGTGGAATCAAATTCAACTGGATTAAGGCCTATGTAAAGGGCAACATATAAATGGGAGCCAAGGGTTCAGAATGTAAATGACGATTTCGAGGTGAAATCGTCACTCGAACACGCCGAAAATACATGTACATGATGTACTCGTCATTCTCGGTCTTTTGATACCAAATTCGTCATATTTCGACGAAGTTTTATTTCTCGAGTCCAGAACTATTATACGAATCCAGATTTTCAGAACCTCAAACCCTCCTTTTGCCCTTACATAGGCAATTAATCTATCCTCATGTTAGTCTGAGTCCAGATCTATATTCCTAAAGTCATTGAGATGTTGCTGTAACATCATTCTAGTACTTAGTTCATCTCTTGACACAGGCTTCCTTACACATGATGTAACACAGAGGCCACATATTGCAGGAGCACACTGTATGCATAGACAGAACAGGAAAAGAATGGCTAAGACCATCCCAATGACCATCAGAATTTTCCATCCCCAGGCAGATATCAGTTCCCAGAACCATCCCATTAACGACCAATCTCCTTTATCCACATGAATAGATTCGGAAATCTTATGCAGTTTGGAGATGGCCCTGTACACTGTTGGAGCATTATCTGGGATGAAAATGCAACAACTAGACTGGATCAATTTGCATACTCCACCTCGGTCCGCAAGTACTACATCCAAAGCGACCCGGTTCTGAAGGGTCATAAGTCGATCCGACTGGAGCTCAGCAGTCAGGTTACTAAGGGCACCAGCAGTTTCAATCACGGTGGATTCAACTACCCTTGTTAATTGCCTTATGTTTCTGCTGTTAGCCATGGATCCCCAGAACGGCAGAAAACCCTTTGCAAAGTCCCCAAATTCTTGACCTGCAGTGTCTTCTTTACTCAAAACACCTCTAACTACCCTTGTCCGATGGTAATCCGCCGCTGCTGTGTAGGTGGGAGGTAACAGGAATGAAACAAAACATGAGCCCGAGAAGTCAGGGGGCAACCATGTATAGGCTCTATCATGGCAGATGAAATAAGTACCCTTAGCGGCTAAAAACGCAGGGGAAGTCTGAGATCCAAAAACATACGTTTCTGTACAGATACTCTTCCCTAGCTGAGCTCTGGGATTCTTGCCAATACCTTGCAGACACAGGTGACCTTGATGGGGTACGATCCAGATAGGGGACGATCTTTTGGCTTGCTGTTTCTCACTTAATGTAGTGCCATATCCGGTCACGTTCCAACCTACATATGCAAGTATCTCATCATTCGGAGTATCTTCATAAGAAGTTACTTCCTTGATCATGTCAACTATACCTTTGACTAGGGCGCTAGTCTTGAGGTTGTCTTTTACAGAACGTAGGGGTTGGATTTCTCGTGCATATATGAACATTGTCCTATATGCCCATACTGAACCATTCTGACTAAATGGCAGGACCAAATAGGGGATACCTTTATCCGTTGTGTGAGGCATGAGACCACACACCCAACAGTTAGTTGTGTTCATTACAAGTTGGTGTTGGTGTAATAACTGAACGAAGGAGTTATTAATGAACTCTAATCTCCTATTTGATTCGTGGTCAGGCAGAGGGTGGAAAGAATGAGAGGAAATAGTAGGAGGAGGTATGGGTGATGTAGTAGGCGCAAATGTTACATGGAAAGAGAATAAAACATAACTTATCAAAAAGATCATTACGCTTGATAGCATAAAAATACACAATATGATAAAACTTTTCTTCGCCATCGTGTTACATAGTCTCTGCTTAAAGTTCATTTGTTTGGCAGGTCTCTCCACATCAGGAAACTCCATCCTCTCTAAGGTGCTGCCCGCGACGAGGAGGTTGTTTCTGCTAAGGAGTGCTTCTGTCAGTCTAGGGCAACTCCCTTGGACCGACCAGAACCACCGACCTAACGTCGTTGGCTGCACTTCCGAAGACTTTAACCAATCGCGGCCCTAGCAGCGGAACCCGGATGGCGGTTCGAAAAACAAAAAATAAGCAAGTTTCCTAAATGGGAGATCTGCACTTTCAAAAATAGGATTTGGGGAAAAAGATACGTTTATTAGTCCATAGGTCTTGGTCTCAGATCATAAAAAGGAATCACTTTTATTAGTCTGTTTTTCTCGGTCGCAAATTGTAGCGTCTTTTTCCTGGTACTGTCTGGTCCTGAAACAGGAGTTCAGGTTCCAAAGAGTTCAATTGTTCTGGTGGTGGCACAGTTTCTTGAAAAATGTTCTCGCTTTCACAATCAGGGTTAGTTTCTTTTACACTGTCATCAGTTGTGAGCTCTGAGTCAGTGCCACCTTTCTGGACCCATTGGTCATAGGGCAGAGGGAAGGGTACTTTTTTACTATGGATCCCGTGGACCCAGTTGGCCTTCCCCTCCACCCGAACAGCTGACCTTGTAGACAGAAGGACGAGGTGAGGCCCGGTCCATCTGGGCTGGTCGTTTCTTGTTCTTTGAAAGTTGCGGACGAGAACCCAGGAACCGGGGTCAATGGAGTGACCCGGAGTCTCAGAGACCGGAGGCAAGGTGTTGTGGACCTGTTGATGTAAAACACGCAATTTAGCCGTCAATTCATACAAGTAATCAAGCAAAATAGGGTGTTGCAGCTCGCTGAACCTCGTGGGCCTAGGCACTCCCCATGTGTTGGCTGGCCGGCCAAAGACGATTTCGTAGGGGCTGAGTTTCACTCGCGAATGCACAGTCATTCTGGTGGATAGGAGTGCTAAGGGTAGAGCGTCAGGCCATTTAAGACCTGTGCTCGCTTGGATTTTGGCCAATTTAAGTTTAAGCGTGCCATTGTAACATTCTACTAATCCAGCTGATTGGGGGTGATTTGCAGCGTGGAACTTCTGTCTAATGCCTAGCCCTTCACACACTCTTTTCATCACACAACCCACAAATTCACTTCCGTTGTCAGACCAGACCATTCTCGGCATTCCGAACCTGGGGAAGTACTCTTTTACAAGGGCTTTCGCTGTGGACAAGGCAGTATTGTCTTTTAGGGGATAGGCTTCTACCCATCTTGAGAAGGCACAAACAACAACGAGCACGTATTTTAAGTTGTTGCACCTCTCCATGTGTATGAAATCTAGCTGGAAAACATCGAACGGATACGTAGGAGGTGCAAAATGACCAGCTGGAGTTGGTGTTCCCCTACCAGGATTGTGCTTCAGACATACCATGCAATTCTTGACAACATTCTCTGCACACTTGGGAATCCCTGAATTCTTCCACACTGGGGCCAACAACTCGCAAATCCCTTTCGTGCAGATATGAGCCATTCCATGAGCCATTGTAACCACTGCAAGCACATATGCATCGGGTAACAACCATCTCTGATGCTCTGTCAATTCAACCCAACAACCATTTGCATCCATTCTTCCTGTACTCTCTCTCCACGTGCTTAACTCTTTCTCTGTGGCCTCAGCTTGGATGGACTTCACACTTTCTATCGTGTCCTCACATATTCCAACCTCACCAGTCCATCTTTCAGGGCCTGCAACATACATTCGGCTCATCACATTCTTTGCCGTTTCCTTAGCGGTCTCATCAGCAAATGCATTTCCACGACCAACATCATCAGTCACCTTCTTGTGAGCACTACATTTCACAATCGCTATTTGCAGGGGCAAGGTCAGTGATTCGAGAAGCTCATTCACCAACTGACAATGCTGAATCTTAGCTCCATGCGAAGTCAGGAATCCACGTTCTCTCCACAATCGTCCAAAACTGTGAGCCACTCCAAACGCATACTGACTATCAGTGTAGACAGTCACTCTCATTCCTTTAGACAACACACATGCTCTCGTAAGTGCGACTAGTTCTGCGGCTTGAGCTGAACCATGTGGTATTCGCGCAGTTTCAACGACTGTATGCAAAGTTGTGACAGCATATGCTGTAGTCACGTTCCCATTTGGGAGTTTAAAGCATGACCCATCTACCCATAATGTACCATCACATTCAGCGAGAGGAGTGTCAAATAAATCCACTCTCCCTTTTGTCTCTTCCTCTGTTGTGAGGAAACAATCGTGCTGTTCTAAAGCATCTGATTCTTCTGCAATTGGTAACAACGTGGCTAGATTCAGGGTGCTGCACCTTTTTATGTGCACATGGCTCGCTAGCAGCGTCAATTCGTAACTGGACAGTCAAGCACTAGTTAAGTGCTGTGTCTTTGTCCTATTTAACAATGTGTCTACTGCATGCGGGACCATCACGATTAGTGTATTATTCATTACTAGACCTGCAGACTGTCGAATAGAAACAGCTGCTGCTGCTGTGGCCCTTAAACAACTCGGCAATGCTGGTGCTACCGGATCCAAAGTGGCCGAAAAATAGGCGCATGGCCGCTGTCTATCTCCGAATAACTGAGTCAACACAGACAATGCACAGCCCTCCTTCTCGTGGACATACAATGTGAAAGGCTTACTGTAGTTGGGGGTACCTAACACAGGAGCCGAACATAATGCTGTGCGTAATTCGAGAAAACTTTTCTGACACTCTTCAGACCAAGGAATGGGATTTGGTGTATTTTTACACGTTAGTGCCACCAAGGGTTTGGCCAATAACGAAAAATTTGGAATCCACTGTCTACAGTACGATGTAATGCCCAAGAAAGCACGCACTTCTCTCTGTGTTCTTGGCACATTCAATTTCGCTATTGCCTGAATTCTTTCTGGGGTCAGCTTCCTTCCCTCCTTCGATAAGAGGTGACCTAAGTAGGTCACTTCTTGTCGGCAATATTGAAGCTTGGAAAGTGACACCTTGTGATGCAGATCACACAGATGACGCAACAATGTCAATGTGGCCTGTTTACAAATTTTCTCATTATCTGCAGCAATGTGCAAATCGTCCACATACTGTACAAGAGTGGCACTTTTAGGCAAAACAATCGTGTCAAGCTGAGTTTTCAGAGCCTGACTGTATATTGAGGGGCTTTCACAGTAGCCTTGAGGAGCGCGTTTAAAGCGGAAGCTTCGACCTCCTAAACTGAAGGAAAAAATATCCCTGCTCTCCTCAGCAATTGGGATGCTGAAGAAAGCATTCTTTAGGTCAATCACTGAAAACCATGAAGCAGAAGCTGGAATCATAGTCAATAATGTGGTAATGTCGGGCACAACTGGGAATTGTGGCACGACTATCTTATTTACTTCTCGAAGATCAATCACGAATCTGTACACAGGTGGCTGAGAAGGGTCAGTTCGTTTTAAAACAGGCAGAACAGGACTATTGCAAACATTGCCTCGTGTTTCTTCAATCACATCCTTTTCAATTAGTTCGTAAACAATCGCTAGCAAAGCTTTTTCACCCTCATTAGATATTCTGTATTGGGGAATTCGTGGCATTTTAACATTCGACTTCAATGTTACAACATATGGTGGAATTTCTAAAAGACCTACATCATTAGGACCAGTAGCCCAAAGAATATCTGGGAGAAGTGCTAATTCTGCTGGAAGTGCATCTCTCGACAAATACATGGGAGAAACCACTTTCTTACCTAAAGTGAGTTGTACTCCTGAAGGAGAACAGTACAAAGTCGCATACAATCTTTTTAACAAATCTAATCCTAGCAAATTTTCACCACAACCTGTTGTCAGAATAAGGGGTGCTTCGAATTCACAAGGACCAACAGAAAGAGATAAAGGGTCAGAAATCGGATTTCTAACTGGGGCGCCAGAAAAACCTACAGAAACGTTAATTTCGCCAGACAAAGGTGCGCCAGGGAGTTTGGAGTGCATAATAGAACTCTTCGTAGCACCAGTATCCAACAGAAAAGGTTCTGACACACCTGATGTAATCACCTCAACGTAAGGTCCACTCTGATCTACTGGAACTGAAACAACTCCCTCTCTTTGTCTATGGCTGTCCTAGCAGTCATCATTCTCCCACTGCTCATTTTCTGTGTAATAATCTTCAACATAGTATTGAGCTGTCCTGTCAGATACGTTATTTTGCTGATCAAACCTGTTCATAGAGCTTTGTGGTGGAAGGGGACGTGTGTCCTGTGTGGCATTTCCACGCCCTCTACCTCTAGGCGCTTGCTGACTGCCACGACCTCTAACACCAGAAACTCCATTTGCACGTTGCGACAGGGCAGGACAATTATACTTGTAATGACCCTCTTGTTTGCAATATAAACACTGGTTGGGACCTACACGGGGTTGAGTGTAATCGAATCTTTGCGAGTTTCTCTGATACTGTTGAGGCTGCTGAAAAGTATTCTGGTAGTGATTCTGGCCATTATTATGTTGATTACCACCACCACGTGGCGGATAGGCTTGCTGTAGCAAAACCTTTGTTTTGAGTTCTCTAGTTTTCTTTTCTACTTTATCTTTCTCATCCTTGTCTCTATTCTCGTAGTATTGTGCAGTAGCTAATATCTGCGCTGAAGATGAGACTACCCAAGAACTTTCTGAATCTTTTAATTTTTTACACAATTCTGGAAGTAGATTGTGCACGAATTTATCGACAAACAATCTCTGACCACCTTCTGTGGTCATATCTTGACCGCTGTGGTCAATGAATGTTTCTTCAAATCTGGTGAAGAAATCTGAAACAGTTTCTCCTTTCTTTTGCTTGCATGCAGACAACTTATCCCAATTTACGCGTATTGCAGGCATTATCGTTTTCATGTAATCTACTATTCTACCAGGGAGTTCTGCTATCAAAGGCTCAGGCTTGGCACCACCAACTTGGCGGGCATCTGCAGCAGTAATATTAGCCCACGTGTCACCTAATTCCTGGTCATGATCTACATGGCGAATTTTACCCCATAAAGGCTGTGGAACAACATTCCCAAATAGCATATCGATATCGGCTAAATTCATTATACATGACCCAGCAGTTTGTGACAATTCTTTATAGTACCCTGCAGGATTTTTACGTGGATCTGGTAATGTTTGTTTGAGTGCTAAAACTTCAGCTCGCTTCCATGGGACATGTACCCATACACGCTGGAAGTGTGGCAGAACAGGTGGGACAGCAGTCGTGTCACCCTCTCTCCACTGTGGGGGAACTTCTCTCATAGGGTATTGTCGCGCCTTTTTCCTACTGGATGTATTAGATTCAGATGGTGACCCAGAACTGCTTCCCTTACTTCGATATGATAACAACATTTCAACTGCTTTTTCCACGTCTGGACCTACAATCATACCCTCTCCAAACCTAAACCGTACACGACACATCTCTTGTGGGATGCATTCTTGATCATTGTCTTCTAAATCCTCGCCAAGAAAAACACACATCTGTTCGAAAACATATCTCTGTGTCGCTGCTTCCCATTGATGGAAGACTTCCATGACAGACTGTATATCATATTTTACAGTGTCCATGACCCATTTCCGAGCTAAACTATTCAGGGAATCTCTCTCTTGATAATCCGGCAGTTGACTTCGCAACTGTCTTCTTCCTATGTTAGGGGTCGTAGCAGGCGACCTGAAAAGAGGTAAAAGAAGATTAGTAACAGTGCTGGCCATTTTCTGCCGAATGGAAGGTGAAACTGAAGGACAAACAGATGGAAAAACGGGGTGAGATAAGGCGGGGGTAGAGATAGCAGAAGGGGTATCAGGAATAGAGGGGGCACTAGGCAAAATCATAGAGGAAGCATTAGGAGATGTAAAAAGTACAGTAGGCAAAATCGTAGAAAACACAGGTGAAACAGAAGTGGTCGGTGGGCCTGGAGGAGACTGCACCGAAGAAGTAGGAGCCAGCTGAAGAACAGCTGGTGGGTGCTGTTGAGGAGCAGGAGGCGCAGCTTGTGCAACTAAAGGTTGCGGGGGTGCTGTGGCATTCTGCGCATAGGGGGGTGGTGAATTTAGCAAATGTGACATTAATGGGTCTTTTTCACGCTCTTTTGCTGCCTCTTGCTGAAGAGACGGCAAAACTGGATAACACTTATCTATTGCCAGTTTACGTTGCCTGTGCAACTGCTCATTCATCTGCTCTTCCTCATTATCTTTAAACTGCACAGCAGCTTGCATTACTGAAAGTCCCCCTTCTCTCTTATTTTTCTTAGCTAATTTAATTTCTTTTTGTTTGGCTTCTTTACGCCATAAGCGGAAGGAGTCAAACATCGCCGGCCGGGTTTTCTTTTTGAAGAGTTTAACTTCAAGGTTGTCTAAGATTTCAGAATCAAAACTACCATATTGGGGCCATTTTAAAACACCATCTTTCCTAGTGTATTTAATCCATACTTCGTTGTAGGTGATGGGGCCTACCCCATGTTTTACGTATAGCTCGTAAGTCGGAGTTCCAACTGGAGGAACCGGACATGAGTCCTCCAATCGGGAGTCCCTATTATTACCACCAAGACAAAATAAAGTCCCAAGTCTAAGACTAGGCATCCTCGCTCTCTAGTCTAGTTCCAAACTTCGATTACGATATTTCTCGTGAATACACGAGTCCTTCGGTTATGGTGCTTGCAAGTACCAATACAAAACCTTTTGTATCCCAAAGATACCACAAAGTAAGTCCAACTAAGGACTGGGAGACGCTCCACTTATACTTAACTGAAAATATCTCGATGACGTCACCAGAAGACTCGTCTCAGTGTTTCGCTCTACCAAAAACCTCAAGGGTCCACATCAGGGCGATAGCCAGGGCAGCAGTCCTTGTAGCCGTCGGGAAGCGGGGAACCTCGCAGCAAAGACCTTCGGACCACGTCGACATGCAGGGGTCGATGAGGTGGTTGGCCGTCCTCCGGAATTTCCACACAAAGCTCCTCACGATCTTCAGGCTGACTGGTACCACTGGAATCGCCCCAAACGTTGGGCGCCAACTGAGGTACTGGGTTTTTAAGAACCGGCACAGAACCGGTAACCCAGCGGTGCCAGGGAATCAACACCCAAAGACCTCGGGTTCTCCTGATCCAGACCTACAGAAACTCGGAGTCTTCTAGGTGAAGTCAAAGATTAGTTTATTGGCTGCAACCAAGGTAACAGGTGTCCTAGAAGTACAATACGGGTATGTTCTCAGGAGACTGCACACTTTCATGAAGTCAGGCTTCTCTTCTTATACACAGTTTTAGGCCCTAGGCAAAACATTCTTGGTTGTAAAGTAAATAGTTAACATATTCTGGTTCAAAGAAAAAGCAGAGTCATGATGACATGTCCATATTTCACTTCGTGCTGCCTACAACAAATCATTTGGCAAGGCCCAACATTTCATCAGATATCACTGGACCCCTAATAAAAACGGGCACCTCCCCACCATAAAGTAAGTGAAGCAAAGGAGTGGAGAAAGATGTAAGCGAGATATGGCAGGTGTGCGCGCTGAAATGGTTTTATGGCTGGTTGAGCCTAGATGCTATCTTGCTCGGCCACTGGGAGGGAACTGACCTAACAAGTTCGGCCTGGGGCAATGGTTCTAACTTGTACTGAGGTCAGGGAAAAGTCGATTAAGGAGTATGTGTCCTTGTGGAATCAAATTCAACTGGATTAAGGCCTATGTAAAGGGCAACATATAAATGGGAGCCAAGGGTTCAGAATGTAAATGACGATTTCGAGGTGAAATCATCACTCGAACACGCCGAAAATACATGTACATGATGTACTCGTCATTCTCGGTCTTTTGATACCAAATTCGTCATATTTTGACGAAGTTTTAATTCTCGAGTCCAGAACTATTATACAAATCCAGATTTTCAGAACCTCAAAAGTTCCCCCTTGGACCCCGTTGAAAAAGCCCTTCTAGGTTACACTGGACCCCGTTGAAAAAGCCCTTCTAGGTTCCTCCCTTTGCTGATATATAATGTACAGGGTCTTGACAGATAGAATATTAAATTCCAGCTGGATTTTTGAAAGTGGTGTTGATCAGTGAATGTTAAATACAATGCTTACATTCTGTATGTAAATTATATTGAGTTCTTGCAGTTATTTTTTAATAAAGAACTATTGATGCATATGTCAGTACTAGAAGGAGCTTGGTATTCAAAACGTCAATTGCTGGGTTGCTTGAGCAAATCTTTCTGCCGATTACCATACTGTGTGTGCCTACAGTTTTACCTTTGCCAGGTAATTCAACCCAGATAGTTTGGTGTCCACAGTAAACCAGGTATTCATATGTCTTTATTTCTTCTTTTGATTGTTGTCCTAACTTCCAGGCAAATAATTTATTTTCCTTCCCAAAAGACAGTTTTTTCGTTTTTGTGACGTTAACTTGTAATTGGTTCTTTCATATTAGTTTTGAAGCATTTGAAAAAGTTGCTTAGTGAGTTTTTCTATATATTGGCCATGATAGACCGCTTTAGACCGCAGTGGTTCAAGGACTTGGTTGCAGATTAAAAATTAAAAAAATTAAGGCATCCCTTTGGTTGATGGAGATGCTGACCACTTGGGGACCTTACAATGATCGGCTGGTCTCAAGAAAAAATTAATTACTCTCGCAGCTGCCATTCGAGGACCCGGTGCACAGTCCTGACATGCCAACCACTCCTCCCGCTGACCACTTGGGGACCTTAGACATAAACCCAAAGTAACAATGATTGGCTGGCCTCAAGAAAATATAAATCACTCTCACAGCTGCAGTTCGAGGACCCGGAGCACAGTCCTGACATGCTAAAAATGAAAACCACATAAGGTGGCAACATAAGCACACCCTAAGCCTCAGGCACCCATGGGAGAACCACTCATAATACTGCCATAAAGAATGAAGCGTGTCTGTGTGTGATAGTCCATGAAATAATTTTCTAGACAAGAAGACAGCAAACTATTTGCGCCATCTTACATACATCAAGTTTGAAGCCAAGGACCACTGCAGTGATTTTAGATGTACCGTGACCATTGCCTCAAAACGTAGGGTCTGATTACGAGTCTGACGGTCGACTCGCGGTGGTGCAGGAGTGGCGGTACATCGTTTTGACGATTACGACATTGTAAATGTCGGCAGTGGACCGGCGGCTGCGCCGAGGAACAGTCATTCCCTGGCGGTGGCGCAGGAGCGCCACAAACATTATGCTGAGTAGGTACTGGCAGAGTCCTGCTCAGCATATGTTTAGTTCCTGGACCGCCAGCCTTTTCATGGCAGAACACCGCCATGAAAAGGCTGGTGGCAGAAGGGGACCCTATAGGGTCCCCATGCCCCCACGCCATGGGAATACATTCAGGGGGGAATAACTTGTGCCCCCTGTCTTTATTCCTCTCAGTTCCAGCTTGGCATAGATATCACCCTCTATGCCGTGCTAGAACTTTTTGGTTGTTCACATTGTGGTGCCTGTTTTTAAGGCACCACCATGGGAAATGCCTAAGGACCGCTAACCGTATTACGAGTTGTACTTTTAGAACTCATAATAGAGCCGGCAGACCATGCGCTGGTTTGGTGCAACAGAGCTGGGGTTGATCCAGCGCCGCTGTGCCAAAATCGTATTTAGGCACTTAGTCTGAAGACAATTGACAAACTTGGTGTCTCATAGACATTAAAAGACTAGTCTTTCAAAAAATCCTATAAGCTGTGCCTTAAGTCAACAAAATTAGTGGGCCATTTATACTCAACGTAGCTTTTATTTTATCAAGGTGTTGAATCTGCAGCTTCCTTTGATAGACCACGCCCCTAGTATCAAGGAGTGTATTTCCTATGATGTCCTCAGATGTACACAGACTATTTTACACTTTAAAAATCATTCAAACGTTCTTATTTGGTTGCCAACTCAGGTAATCTTGCTCCAAAACAAAAAATACAAATTCCTTGTGAAGCAGCACAATTTTGAAAAAAGCAAGAACTCTGAGCAGTTGTGTTTAGGGAGCAGCTCAGCAAATAGAGTAAGGATTGTAGGCAACAACCTGGACTATCAACAACATGAGTTGATACTGATGAGGAGGTGGTCAGCAATGACGAAACAATAGAGAAAACAAGAAAAGTATCCATCATCCATAGGACAAAAAAACAAGATGAACGCCTGCATGGTCATGTGCAACCCACATGACTAGAAGATATGTCGAAGCCAGAGGACTGTACTTCTTCGCTATCTCCATCATGCAATACCACCTAAGATTGAAGCATAAAAGGGAATACATTAGGGTCAGCACGAGGAGTCAAGAGCAGAGGCAGCTCCTGAGAAGAGATGTTGTAAAGGCAGGAAGAGGAGTTTAACTGACCTGAGAGTTTCGCAAAGCACTGCTTAAAATAAAAGGTTCATATATGATGTGGAGAACAAAATATGATAATTGATGAGAATATAGAAGACGACTATCAAAAGTTCTGTATGTAAAAAAAATCTGAAAGTGCCAATTTGTCACTATATTTTCAAAAAAAGTAAAAACACAAAAAAATCACAAAATAAAAGGATGTGCTTGTCTCAAATAAGCTCAGAGGCTAACAAACATCACACATAGCTAAAGGCTGTATACAACAGGGGATGGTCATCTGTGGAGGGATTGGAGGGTTGGGAGCAGGGCCTAGACACAGGCTTCCCACATTTAGATATGGTGTTTTTGACATTCCATATAAAACCTTAACTGAAGGTTTGACTGCACTCGCCTTTCCCCGACTGAAATTGGATTATTTCAGAGGTGCTTAAATTCACAGTTTGGGAGTGAAAAATTGTGAATCATTTATTTGAACCACCTCACAGAGAAGGATGGTTGTGCATCTGAGAACATACCCAGAACAGCAGCAAATAAACACAAGGTTATTGGGTTCTGTTTGTGTGATACATGTGCTCCAGGGTGCCTTGCCAAGTTGGCATATTTACCAGATAAAACAGCTATGTCTGATATTCTCCAGGATCACATATGTGAGAAGTGCAGCATTATCACATTTTTGTACTCAAATACAGTACAATGATAGTATTGTCTTGAGATGCACTGCTTGGATAAACATTGCCAGGTTAACAAAGGCTCGATTCACAAAGGTTTTGCTATAAGCAGGTGTGATTTACTCTTGCAGTATAAATTGGGCTTACTCCTGAATTTCAGGCTTACCATTAGCCCCAACGCAAAAAGGTAAACCTATGGGCAAAGATATCTGCTCCCATAGATTTATGCTGACATTTAGCCACAAATCTCTGTTGAGATACAATTAACTACATCTGGAAAGAGATTTATTAGTTAATTTCTGGGAATATTTTAGGGGTGCATCACCTGACAAACAGTACTACTGGCAGCACACAAATAAATCCCAGCTCCCAGTCACTGATCTCTTTTTTTGGTGCTGCAAGATTTTGCAGAGCCTGATATCACCTACAGTGTGTGTTTGTTTGTGTGTGTGTGTAAGGAGCAATATGTTGAATTGTATCCTGAGTGTGTGAAGAGTTGTTCCCATCAAACATCCTATTTTTTCACAATTCCTAGACACTAACTCTGTCCAAGTTGCTGAGGCCATGAAATCTATCAAATCAGGATCAGCCAAAGATCCTTGTTCTGCCTCAATTCTCCTCCCTATCTCTGATATCATTGCACCCCAACTTGCTAACATTTTAAACATTATGTTTAGCACTGGAATCTATCCTGCAATCTGGAAGGATACGCTTCTCAAACCCTTACTTAAAAAACCCCATCTGAATGCGGAAGATACGAACAACTATCGACCCATAGCCAGTTTGCCATTTCCAGCAAAAATAGTCGAAAAACTCATGAACTCTCAAATCTCTCAATATATAGAACAACATTCTCTATTAGACGATAGTCAATTCGGCTTTCGCAAACTGCACAGTACTGAGACCGCACTCATCAAATCCACCGATGAGATAAGGAAAGCACTTGACCAGGGAGGAGCGGCAGTACTCATTCTTCTTGACCTCACAGCGGCCTTTGACACGGTCGATCATAACATCCTGATCAACCGCGTCAGTGCCATAGGCATTCAGACCAAAGCAAAAGACCTATTGAGATCTTTTCTAGCCGGCCGCACCCAGACAGTTCAGCTAGATACGTTCCTGTCTGAACAACTGGTCCTACCTTGTGGTGTCCCCCAAGGCTCATCCCTCAGTCCAACCCTATTTAATATCTATGTCACTGATTTGGCAAGGGTTATTAAAGATTGGGGGATGAGCCTAACATCCTACGCTGATGACACCCAGTTGGTTCTTACCATCAAGGAGAGTGGAGACAAAATTGCAGCCAACTTTCAGCAGGGCATGTTGGCCATCAGTAATTGGATGTCAGTAAATTGCCTCAAGCTGAACTCCAATAAAACTGAGGTCATGACCTTTGGTAAGCTTACCCCTATGTGGTCCGATACTTGGTGGCCCACGAAATTGGGCCCTCCCCCCCTCCCATCTACCAAGGTTAAAAATCTAGGAATACTTCTAGACAATAAACTTACCTTTTCATCCCATGTCAATTCCACTGTTTCATCATCATTTTTCAAACTGAAAGCTATAAAAAAGATTCTCCCATTCCTTCCTCCCAATTCCGGAAAAACATTGGTCACCTCGTTTGTCATGTCCTCAGTGGACTACTGTAACGGACTTTTGGTTAATGCCCAAGATAAAGTCATCAAGAGGTTACAGTCTATACAGAACACCGCGGCCATACTGCTCTCGAACACTTCTAAATTCAAACCTATTTCTGACACCATAAAAAAATATCACTGGCTCACTGTCAGAAATAGAATAAAGTTCAAGGCGCTCTGCATCGCCTATAAAGCCACGCACAAACAAGGCCCACGTTTTCTCATTGATCAGTTCACATTCCATGTCCCTAACCGATCACTCCGGTCAATGAACAATCTCACCATGACAGTCCCACGCACGAGAACGGTGGCATGGGGTGATCGTAGCTTCCATGTTTCAACGGCAAAACTCTGGAATTCCCTGGATCCACACATTAGGGCTGCCCGCACCTTGACTGTTTTCAGGAAAAAAATTAAAACATGGCTTTTCAACCAGTAATCCTATTCCCTTTCTCAAGCTGTTTTTCATCCATAGCGCCGAGACGCCCTTGGGCAATTGTTCGCACTCAACAAATCGCATAAATAAATAAATAAATAAATAAGAGTAGTGCTAGATTGGAGACGAGTCATGTTTTCTTTATTACTTAGCAAATTACATATTTGTCATATACAATGCATGTGCATCTGCTTTATTTGTATTTTTATAATGTGGTTTGTGTAGGTGCCTGCAATATTTACACAACTTTATTTACTTTTTTAACTTAATTTAACTTTTAATATTTGTGCAATGTAATGTATATGGGTGTGTGCAATGCCAAAATTTATTGGAGGAAATGATCCCTTTCTGGATGGTCACCACAGATCTTTTTCCTTTTCGCTGGACTCTATATTTTTTTGTGCACTTTAGCTCTGCTAACCAAGGATGAAGTGCATGTGCTCTCCCTTAAAACATATGAAAATTGTATTAATCTGATTGGCATATTTAACTTACATGTAAGTCGATCATATATCGTACAAAGTGTAACCGGTAATATAATGTCACTAGTGGACTGGAGGACTCAATGAGCCATACACTACAGGGCAGTGCAAACATGACTGCAGGCCTACCATTTGTAGCCTGGATTGCAATTTCGGACAAAAATTAGACCTGTCAAAAATAACCCCTTTTGACAGATCAAACCCTTTCTTTTAAATATTTATAACCCACCCCTATGTAGGCCTTATTGTCCATAAGGTAGGGTGCATGATATTTAAAAGTAGGACATGTAGAAATGTAATGTTAAACATGTCCTTACAATGAAAAAGCCCCAAAAGCAAGGCTGGTTTTTCCATAGGGAAACACAGGGTTGTGTTATAACATTTAATAATACTGATTTCGGGTAGAAACAGCTGGGAAAAAAATTAAACAGCTAATTTCAATAGGTCCTAAAAAACAAATCCAATGATACAGTCAGATAAATAGTAAGGAAAAAGTTAACTTTTCCTTGCCTACAGCTTCTGGAGGATCATTTGCACTTGCGATCCCATTTCTGCCAGCCTGTAATTAATATTTAAATATGTGTGAATGGATGTGAAATGCCTCCCAGGTGAAAACAATAGGCTGACCATAATGGGAAAAGAAGGCCGCTTTGAACCTGAGACAATATGCAGGGTGGGGCTGTGAACATCCTTTTTGACATTACAGTGTCAAACCCTGCTTGATAGGTCAGCTGAGGTTTTTCAGATAACACTTGCGGCCACATGCATCATTGTTGCCGTTTGCGATTTCTTAATTGCGAAAATTAAGGAATCGCAATTAAGAAATCGCAAACGGCTATGCATCAAGAAATCGCAATTTTTTTGCGATTTCTTAAATTTCCTTAATTGCGATTCACAATTTGCGAATCGCAATTAAGGAATCCCTTCCCATTGATTCCTATGGGCCTAGAGGCCCATAGGAAGGAATGGGAAGCCATTCTCATTTTGCGATTCGCAATTAAGGAATCGCAAAATGAGAATGCTATTTCAAGGGTGCAGGTGGGGGGTCCAAAGGACCGCCCCCCCTGCACTCCTGAAATGTAACTTTAAGAACATTTTTCACACACACATGCCCCAAGGGCATGTGTGTGTGTAAAATGAAACTTTAAAAAATGCACTTTGGTGCATTTTTCTAAGTTTTCGCAAATTACCATGAAGGTGAACTTCATGGTAATTTACCTCTCCCTATTTGCGAATTCGCAATTTCTGAAGTGTCATGCATTGCATTTAAGAAATCGCAAATTGCGATTTCTTAAATGCAATCGCAATTTAAGAAATCGCAACATAATTGCTGTTGGACTTGGCCTTTTCCACCCAAATTTTTCGCTTTAGACCCCCTTATCTAGATTGTCTCCCCCATGGGATTAAACCTGTATAGGCCATGAGTGGTGTGAGACCCCTTGTGAAAAATGTAATTACATGACATAATGTGAGCACTTGTAAAATCCCCCATTTTAAAATTGCACCTGATTGAAATGTATTGTATTTAAAATGGATGCCATGGCCCTGGGTTTTGCCACTGGACTGACATAGGTCAGCGGACTAGATAATATTACCCAGCTACCCCTAGTTTTGGAGGGAAAGCCTGGCACCCAGGGTGCTCAACCCCTCCCCTTGAGCCAGTGTGAACCAGTTATCCCCAACATTCCGGAAGGTGCTGGCTCTGTGAGGGAGGAGGGTATAAATAGGGAGAAGTGTCACCAGAGAGTCAGTCAGCGCTGGGACAAAGAAGAGAGGGGACCTGCTGTGAGGTGCTACCGCCACATGGGCCTGTGAGCTGGGCCCTGCACCCCTATAAACCCCCCCCCTCTGCTGTCCCCATGGGCCCCTGACAAGGGAGGGCCCCTATCCAGGTCACTGACGCTATTTGACCGGGTACCACGCCAACGCTGAGGGAAAGAGGTGCCCAGAAGAGGAGGAATGCTGTGGGCTTGAACCCCCCCAGGAGGTGAGGAGTGTGCCCCTGGGGCTGGCTGTGGAACCGTTCGCCCCCCCCCCTCCGTGAGGTGCGCCTGTCAGACGTTGTTTGGGGAGGTTGGTGCCCCCAGGAAGCTGTGGCCCCTTTGGAAGTGCTGCTGCTGCATTGCCCTTAAGCGTTGGACTGTGAGGAGCTGCGTGTCCTTAGAAGCCCTGGACTGCCTACCCAGCGCTGTGGGAAGAAAAGCGCGTTGTTCTGAAGGCCTGCTGTGTTCCCCCTAGGAAGCGCTATAATCTGGAAGCGCTAATCTGCCCCAGAACTGCCGTGTGGGCGCAAGGAGCAGTGCGCTGTGAATAGCGCCGTGGTTTGAGGAGTAGTGCGCTGTGGAAAACGCTGTTTCCTGAGGAGATTGTGGCATCCTGTGAATAGCGCCGTTTGAAGAGGCGCGCTTTTACCGTTATATAGAAAATTAACTGAAAGGGAGCCTACCCCTTATTGCCGCCGGAAATCACCGCCGCGGCCCGGCGCTATCGTGGGGATTCCCCCCACTGCTGTGGGGATCGTTGCGGCGGCCCCCGGTACCAGGAGAGGGCCGCCGAAGTGAGGGAAGGGCCGCGCTCGGCCCTGAGGCCGCCGACTCCCGCATCACGTGACGGGGGGGCCAGGCTGCGTCATCGGCCCGCCCCCGCCGCGCACGGATTGGCCTGCGCGGCCGTGACCTCTGAAGGCCGCGCAGGGATTGGCTGTTGGCCGGGAAGGCCCGGAGAAGCTGAATTCAAGCCCCGGGTCCCCGTGAGGTAGGAGGGGGACCCGGGTGAAGCGCTGTTGCGGGGCCCCCGTGGACGAAGTGGGAGCCCCGAGGATTGAACGACCGGAGCGGGAGGCCACCCCGCCGGTCTGTGGCTGTGGACTGGGGCCGGTGCCGGGAGGACGTGCTGCCGAGGGAGGCGGGGCCGGGGCACACTGTCGGTGCCTGCCTCGCAGCCGGACCCGAGGAGAATTGAGGCGGCTGCCTGAAGCCGCCGGTGAAGGCGGAGATAGCGCCCCCTCGCGCTGCCGGTCGGGCAGCCAGGAGAAGCAACCTGACAGAGTGGCAGGGCTCCCGGGAGGTCGAGGGAGAGCCCCTCCCTTCCAGCACCATCGCCGGAGGGCCCCAAAAGAAGCCTGGGTCCTCCCCACACCGGAAACCCACGCAAGGGCTCCTGTGTGAGCCGAAGATGTCAGGTAAAGCCCGGTGGGTAGGGTAGCGGCACAGTAGCGGGAACTCCTAGGAGCGAGGTGGAGTACCTGGAACCGCCCCTCCCCTCTGGGGAACACTGCGAAAGGGCCCCGTTGGCCCTGCTTAGCCACAGGAAACGCCGGAACTGGGCAAGAACAGGGACAACGCCCTTTTAGTGACGGCCTGGCCATAAAAGTTAACCCCTGGTTGGTTCCTGACAGGCGGAGATCAGGTTGATGCCTGATGAAATGCTTGATTCCTAGAGAAATATTGGGATCTGAAGAAGTGTTTTGCTTCCTGTCTATTCCTGCCTGATAAAAGTTACATTACTGCCTAATGAACTGTGGCCTCCTCTTTAATGAAATGTTCCTGTCCAGTGGCATACTTATCCTGGTCTTAATGGAATGGTTGGTTATCCAGTGAAATGTTATCTAACCTCTAAAAGTGTTACATTTGGGCACACGTTTTACATCTGCTGGAATGTTGCCTGGCCAATTACCTGAATGGGTCTACTGCTCCTCTAGGGAAGTGTTAATTGCACAGGGAGATGTTGCGTTTACCCTGATGAAAAGTGTATGCCCTATGTTAAGGAGCCAGCTGCACTGATCCATTACAGGTGTTCCTGTCTGGTATTATATGATGTTTTTCCCTTACAGGGGTTGGGTTGGTGTTGTCACGCATGAGGTGTACTTACGCTAATGTTGCAACTTACAATTTCAGCCAACCCCCTAAGGATGAGAGCCTGAGTTGGCCCCGCCAGATTGGCCCCAGGTCTACTGTTATTTAATCACAATTTTTCTTTATTTCAGCATGGACTTTGGACTCAACCCCTTTTTGGCCCATGTAAATAATTCCCTATAAAGTACTTGGCTCTGGTGCCAGTTGGCACCTTGTTGTGATTACCACTATTCTATTTCTTTTTACCTTGCAGGTTGGAGACATAACTAAATTTAATCTTTTTCCAACCAAAGGTGGTGTCGTGACTCTTTTGTAGTGTGATTGGTGGGTCGTCTGTGTGTACTGCGTGAATGCTTCACATGTCCTCGAAGTTTGGCCTGCCCGCTTGATGCCATGCTACCCCCTTTGAGACTTGGGCAACCCCCATTTCCAACAATTGCGATTCCTTAAATTGCAAAAAAATTAAAAAACATGATGCATCCCAAAAAAGGAAATTGAGTTCGCAAACGGCCGAATTTTGCGATTCGCACCGTTTGCGAATGCAATTTACCTTGATGCATGTGCCCCTTGGTGCGCAGTGTAAAGTGGCATCCCGTATCACAGGCAAATGTTAGCTGATACCTGGGCAGGGTCCTTCTTGTGTGCCTCTAACAGGGCAGGGTTCAATTACAGTGGGCCTCATTTTGACATTACTGTGGCAAATCCTGCTTGAATGTCAAAATCTGCTTGACATAATAATATTTTATATAGAGCACTTAGGACGCACTTAAAAAAAAGCAAAACCAGCAGACCAAAGCAATATTTGTGTATTCAATATCTGGTTGCTGAAACCCCCTGCTTTGTTCGACCAGACTTCTATCTCTGGCTTTAATGTGGATACAGTGACTGTCCCAAACTGGATTTTAGTGTTAAATATGGGTTTACCATAGTACACTCGCCACACCGCCTCGTCCCTCACCCTCAACAGTGATGGAGTATTCTCTTTTCTAAACTGAATTTCCGTCTGCAAACATAAACTTTGCATGACCGATGTGTCTGTTCATCCATTAGAAAGGGCAAACACTAGCCAGTTTTCACTGTCTGTCATTGCCAGGTAAGGTGCAGTGAACACTGCAAAATGCCCCTGTCGCCATCAGAGAAAAATCATATGGCAAGAGGACATTCCTTTCTTCATTTTCCAAAACAAAATCCCAAATTGGGTTTTTGTTTTGGAAAATAAAAACAAGAAATCCTGTAAGTTAGCCATGTGGCTTCCTCTTGTTGATGAAGCTGTCTGTCAAACTAACAATGCAATGACAGGAACCGAAGTCAATGCTAGAGATGTCCGCTGGGCCAGTGGACATCTCAAAATTAGGCAGTTGGGAACACTCACACTGTCGGCACTTATCTTCGTCTCCCTGATGGAGTAAAACCCTGTCTGCCAAAGTCAAAATCAGGCCCTTAGTGAATTTCAACTGACTTACCTTTTGTAGTAATCTTATCTAATTTTTTGCTCTTTGGTGGAATTTAGGAGTACTACAACAGTACATTTTTTTTAATCGTGCCCTTTGTGAATTGGACTCATTGTATAAGAGGGAATCTCCACCTGCATCTTAGTGAACTGCATTTAGTAGTCCAGTGTGGGGTCTTTAGAGAAAGTAGGAGCAAATGAAACAATTAGGGTGCTATGAATATAGAGGTGCCCGAGCCCCCTTCACAAACCGATATAGCATTACTTGACATCCGTACTAAAACCGATGTGAGGGTTATACTCTAGAACAGCCTGTGGTACTTTTGGCAGGTCTGGATTAAATACCACTACTTTGTATTGGGGTGAAAAGTAAGGTCCGCCAACACATGCATGGCAACTGTACACACCTTTGTCAATGCATCCATGCTCTTTGCCTCTTTTCCTACAATATGTATTTTTTCAAGAACGCCTGAAAATGTCAGGTTAAGAGAACTCCCTGCTGCTCTTTCCAAACCTTGCTAATTCAAAAGCACCAACCAGAGAAACTGCATTGTGCTCTATAGTTTAGAGGAAACAGCGAAGGCTGACCATATACTTAATTCCATGACAACATTTTGTGAGTACAGCCTGCATTTTTAAATAAAAGCCTGTAAAAAAATGTCAAATCAGCAAACTTAAATATTTCAAATCATTTGAAATGCAAACTTAGTTCTGCAAATACCTGAAGACATCAGTTCAAAAGTATTTTAGAACTGTGTTAACTATGCCGAAACTGTTTCTAAAGCAAAGAAGGGCACAATTGTTAAGCTAAACAACAATACAAAAGATTTTACATAAAATGCAACTAAAGACTCCAATCCTGGCCCTAGTACAATAGGCAGCATTCTTAACTGACTAGCATTTAGGAACAGTTACCATTGGCAGATTAGAAGCAATGGAACATTGAAAACCTTTTGTCCTACTGACATGATGAGTGGAAAATCCCAAAAAACAGAGGTTAATTAAAAGCATAAGATTTGTAAACAATGATTTGGGACTGAAAACTATGAAAGGTGGTGCGCTAAAGTCAACTGATTAAACATCTAATATTTCAAAATGGTTTGTGGTGGCCCCTAAAATACACCTCTACTCCCAACAGTTTAATTTTTTAAGCTAAGAATTAGTAATTTGTAAAAACATGTGTTAAAATAGCTCATTTGACTAATGCAGCTGTTGCAGAGTTCTTTGTACAATCTTAATGTAATAGGCTCAGAAGCAGCCAGGTTCAATTCCTGAAGAAAATTCAATTATTATAGTGCACCGTGAGTGTAAAAATTATTGCAAAATGTGCATTTTTGTTTGTCATTCTTAACAGTTACTTCTGACCAATTAATTTCAAAAGGTGAAAACCTATCAGTAATTTTCTACACCACAATGGCCATCTGTATCACTAGGAGTGTGCATTCCACCTAATAACAGGAGTTTGTGTAATACTGAACATTTGTTTACCACAGACTACAAACTGAATAGGAACAGCTAGCTAGCAAAGGAAATGTTGAAAGCATAATGGATATTTGTAGGAGTAAAATCCCAATACAGGCTAATCCTGGAGTCTCTAACCAGTCAATCGCGAACTACCAGTAGCTCTCAGGCATCTTCAAAGTAGCTTGCAGCCTTGAGTTCATTTTTAAATAAGCTCAGGGTCACATTTTTCTTTTACATTAAGGGAAGGCTGTGCTTACTTTACATTATTATCATCAGCCTGCAGAGCCTGATAATGACCAGTGCTCAGTCAGATTTATGGACCAGGCTAGGTCAGGTCAAAAGTGAAGAACTGAAGCACTGATGTATTTAACTCGTGAAAACAATATGATATTTCTGAATACTTTTAAATGGGAGAACATTTAATTTAAAAGTTAGCTTAATCATTAAATCTTCATTTTATTTTCTTCCATTTCCAATTGTCGTATGTACAAGCAGCAGGCCTTTTTTTCCAGTGGCCAATAGCCCCTTTGTCATATTTGTAACTGAAAAATAGTCATTGTTTTCAAATAACAAAAATTTAAAGTGAAGAAAACGTTTTCTATGAAACTTTAGGTATTACTGTCTTTCTCCACTTTCAATCAAGCCAAATGCATCTTAATGTTTAATGAAGCATGTTTATTCAATTGAAATTCCTCCAGTTTAAACAAGTCTATTTTTCTGTTGTAAATATGGCACCATGTCTACAGGCAACTGGGAGCAAGATGCTTGGTGTTTGCAAATGTGACATTTGGATATGGGAGAAAATGTAAATGATGTAGTTTGGCCTGAGGCCTGCTTTGTGTGCATGTTATGTTAGCATCGATTATTAGAAGTTTAAACGCCATTTTACCTTTTGCTGTTTTTGTAAGATAGCCTTTACAAAGGTCTACACATGAGAAAAGGTTTTTGTTTTCGACATCTCTAGACTTACATCGTGCCCCTAGTCTGCACAGTTAGTGCTGAAGCCGTCAAGGTTATCAAAACATGGTAGCTGTTTTTCGACATGTTCGAGTAACGCTTTCTAGACACAACAATTTGGCAGCTGTGAGCCAGCTAAGATTCTGGCGCCCTTATTATTGCACACTCACCATGATTTCACACACTTGGAAGATTTCCGTTTCCAGGGATGCAGAGAGCCTATGCTGATCCAGATGTCATTCACTCTTACTGAGCGGAAAGGTAATGGGATCCCCCAAAACAAGCCTAAGAGACCTTCTTTAGTTTATAATACACATAGTTCCTATTTTGTGAGGGTGTTAAAACTAGGCACTATAGGACCTGTTTTCACCAGCATTATAATATGCTTTCTCATTTTGTGTTTTATGGAATTGTAACCATGCTGACTATATTATTTTTAATCATATATCTGCTTATGTTGGCTAAGATACTGCACATGAGATCACGTCGTTAAAATAAATATTTTAACCTTTCCGTGTCTCTTCTTTACTCCTGTTGTGGACTGGTATGAGAGTATAACAAAAGTGTGTTCTCACTTTCCACCATTCCTGAGTTTGTACTAAGTTGCATGTTCTAGGTTGTCTAATCATTGGTTTCTTTGCTATAGGACGAAGAGCTAATGTGACACTGAGGCTAGCTGGTTGGGATTTTTCGAGGTACTGAGGTGAGTTTCTGTTCACACCTCAATTCACCGATGTCCTAGGTCTCTGTGCACAGTTCTATGTATGAGCAGGATCCTTGCAACAATGAGTTTTATGTAATCCATATAAACAAATGTAATTCTTCATTTTAATTTTCTTGACTCAGTGTCATATTTATAAGTGAAAAATACAGCCATTATTTTAAGTTGGAGAAATTTAAACTGCAGTAAAAAGTTCCATATTCTGAAAGTTTTTGCAGAATATTTTTTCCACACTTTACATTTATCCCATTTGTGTTATATATGTTACGGTGCCACATATGGCAAAATGTATTTCCTGAGCCACAAGTACATGACAGTGTCATAGCTGCCAAGTTTTCAGAATGCTTATTTGTGACATTTCCACTGTTTCGGTGTACTTATGAGTGACATTCAGTGACCAGATGTGTGACACTAAGAGTAACACTTTGTTGGGAGTAAAACCAAGCAATGGAGTGCATGGAAAAAGATAAATAAATATCAGGAATTGCATGCTTTTGAGCACTGAGAAGTTCCAAAAGATCCTGAAACTGCTGAAAACTCCTGAAAAGGAAGGTAATTTGCCTGCAACCCCTTCTGAAATCTAAAAACATGAAAAGATGACTTGTGTGCTTGCCTGAGAAATAAGTCAAGCCTTCCTGCCACACCATAAGCTGTTCCTATCTTTAGAGTCAAGTGATGCCGCATGGTGACAAACTTTTTTTTATAGATAATTTAAAGGTGTTACAAGCTGAGTTCTGAAGTGCGTCCTTGTTATGCACACAGTAAAAAGTAGCACTACCGTCTGATAGTCTATTATTAAAAATATAGAGTTTGAAACATTTTATAATAAACACTAAATCTCTATACATTTTGTGTAATGCAAATTTAAGATAATTACTTGCATATCCTCAATGCTTCCATTTGCAGGCTGGAACCTTTTTAACACTATACAAAAGTCACTATTCGCCACTGTGCAAACCAGTAATCAGTTATTTTTCTCTCTGTTTACGCACACACACACCATCTGCATTGATTAACCAGATGAGTTTGCATCAGGTAAATATAAAAGAAAAAACAGTGCATTTTCCCAGTTTCTTTTACTTGCATGATTTATCATTCTTTTAAGGAGCATGTTTATGGGTTTGTGTTTATCTGTAGATGAAAGGGCAAAATATTTGTTCTGTAAGCCACAATGTATTTGACCCCACACCCCACTGCACTTCTTCAGTGCTCGGCTAGACTCTCGCCTATTCCACCAGTTTCATCTTTACAGCAGTGCCAGCCAGGCTAAGCTATCTAGTGTCTTTGGTCTAGTGTTTGGCCAGCCAGGAGGCACGCAGGTAGCTGCAGGCAGTGTGGTAGGTGGCAGCTGTCTCTGTTCTGAGAGAGGCCTGGCTGGCTTGCCTCGTTGCTGCATGGACGCTCACTGGCACCACGCTAGACTGCTCTCTCTGGTATGATACTGTCACCGACACTGCTGGGTTCTCTCTCAGGAGCTCTGTGACAATGTGTGAGTAGTGTTGTTGTCGCCTTGCTGGGGAAAAAATGAAGGCAATCCCATAGATACAAGTTGCAATACATGCCTACACCAGGTGAGGTACAGAGAGACTGTGACTTCCCTGGTTGCAAATGATGCACATATCAGATATTTAGAGGCGTATATAGCCCCCACTACCCGAGCAGAGGCACTAGGCTCGGAAATGATTAACACTGATAGAAAAACCACAAACTGACATTTCACGAAGTTGCTGAAATGAAAAAATAATTAGTTAGAGGAAATTGTTAAGAATCAGACTGCAGAGAGAGCATTCGCTGCGATGGTCGATCCTGGGCAAATTAGTACATTTTGAGTGCACAATTTGCCATATCGTCCTAAACGAGGCACACTGATGCAAATCAACACATATGTGGATCTAGCTGGGGCTCTCTTGGTAACATTTATCTCCAGCTCAGAAGTTTACTTTTCAAATTATGGCATTAAGCCAACTCTTAACATCACATGTTCAGAACAAAAGCTTCAGTAAACATGTAAATTTATAAAGATTGGGTGAGCTTTATCATGAATAAATGCTATTTTTTAGCTTCAAATAATACAGTTATTTAAAATAGTATGTTCACTGCTTCCCTGAGACTAGATCTGCTGTTAACCAATTTCCACGAGTAAAAAGCTATCCAGGTAGGTTGAGTGATGAACACTTCACTTGTACTCCTGCCCTCTATGAGGAACAGCAGTCCCAGCTTTCCGCAGACATCAGTTTGTCGATATGTGATCACCCAACCGAACATAGACATCAGTACTTGATGTGATGGCCTGAAGCTGCTCCAGCAGCAGCCCTGCCTCCTCTATAATGGGGATCAGCAGCGGGGTATGTGATCAAACTTGGAAAAGGACAAAGATATACTGGCAATTAATGCATTGCCATATTTAATCATTACCCGCACCAGCCTCTTACCTGGACTTATCGGTGGGGCTGTTATAATACTGGCCTAGCAACCTTGCGTGTTGCCAGCCTAGTTGTTATGTGTGCACCACAACAGATATGACAGAGCCATCTCCTGCAGAGGTCTCAGGGTACCAAAAGTTAAATGCTGTTGACACTCATGTGTCAATATCACAATATAATGGCAACCGGCACTGGGACAGATGTGTGACATTATTACCATTAATCACATCCCATTATCAGAGTGGAGGCCTGGGGGACAAGAGCGAGGGAGAGACATGTGATATGGTTCTCCCCCATTGGTGCTGATCACAAAAACACCCTGCGCACCTCGCTTCTTGCTCAGACTGAAGACCACAGTGCCACGCACGGTGTCTCAGCAGGCACCGGCAGCACAGAAAACAAACAAACTACAGCTTGGTTGGGCCAAATTAACTGTGACACACAAGTTCCCTGAAAAACAACACAACGTGCCGTCAGACTCGACTAAAGCTGCATAGGCCCACTTGATCTTTGTTTATTTCATTGATGCCAGAGGGCCACGGTGAGACCACATGACCAGGAGATACTAGGCTCACATTTTTTTTATTTATATAAAGGAACAATCTGTGCTGGGGAAACAGTACATAAATTATCCCTTGTTAAAGTTCACTATGCCCAAAGCGGTGATGCAGATACCTGCATTAAAATGCGTTAGTCTAAACTCTGAAGCGTGGTACTTGGCCGACCTGTCTCTCAGTCACCAGTGCGTATATACCCCATTCATATGCACACATATTCATACATCCTTAAAGACCACGCTCTCACTAACATACGCGAAAGCCCTGTCCCCTATTTAAAGTTGTTCAAACCATAGTATCCGGCTCTATGGACATTAGGCTTAAAGTCAAGTGTGGGGGAGTCTGGTAACAACGCACACATTGCTTAGCCGTCAGCAGCTCACAATGATTTTCACTGGTCAGAAGTAGCTCTCAATCCAGAAAAGGTTGGAAACCCCAGCACTACTACTTTCGTTTGGGATTGAGGCTAAGAAATCTATTTAGCCAAAATACTTTTTTTTCGCTATCTGACATGCTTCTCGTTTTCATAGAGGTCAAATGGAATGAACAATTCTTTAAATAACTCACTTTCATATAAACCCTTAGGAGAGGTCCCAAAGCTTGGCACATGACCAACCGTTTTTTACAGAAATGAAGTACCACCAACTAACTCATTTCTTAAAGCCACAAAATAAGAAGAATATATTAAAAAAAGGATAAGAAGTGAATTAGTTCTTTACCGCGGCACGTAGACTGAGCATCTGGGTTGTCTTCGTGATGTCACGGTTGGCCAGCTCCCTCACGCTTCCCGCAAAGGCTATCCTCGAGATACTCCCCCGCTATTTCTGTGGTTCCCAAAAGTACTTTCTAATGATTCAAACGTAGGCTGAAACAACCGCCGGAGAGGGGGCACAGGGCCCTCCCCGGGTTCGTGGGGGGTGGGACCTCCGTGCTGACAGGCCTGCCAGAACCGGCACGTGCCGTCCAACCGAATAGGCGGGAAGAACCACAGCAGAGCGGCGCGCGTGCGCGCGGCGCGGACTCCAACCGCCAAACTGGCAGCGCGAGCTCCCACTTCCGGTCACCACGCGGCCGCAGGAAGCCGTGTATGGTGGTAGAAGGGGTCGGCCTACACCCGACCGCCCCGGACACAGCGGCCCACACGTACGAGACGGTTTTTGAACTCCTTTTACTGGTTTTTGTTGGTCCGGGCGCACGTGGATTGTGATGAACTCCGCAAGCGCGGAGTGCGTGAGGGACGAGGTGAGGCAGCACTGCGAGGATTAGTCTTGAGTGAGGGAAAACCGGCCACACTCGGGGGTGGGTCTCTGGCCCGACAGTAAGTAAGGTTGTATTTGAAACAGGACCCTTCTGGGCACTATTTTAATGTTATTAACTTAACAGATGAAAACAATGATCAATTTCCATCAATGAATAGTAAAACCCGAAAGGTAATCCGTCCCTTTGATGTAGTTCGTGTTTACATTTGATGTAGTTCTTGTTTATATTTTGTTTTACTTTGTGTTGTATAATGCAGAAGTATTTGACTTTTCAAGATGTATTTATGTAAGTAGCAAAGGACATTCCTGCAGTGCAAAAAACATACCTGCCGACCTGTTGAATATAAAATTAGTGAAAAGTCAGATATTTAAGAGGGTGATTCAATTACAATGAACAGAAACTGGGCCAGACTGGGGAACCAAAAATACTCCAACCAGCCCCACTCCTTTCATCTCCTCGCACAATCTCTCTCTTTAATATATTATGATATCCAGGCGCTTTGAAGGTGGGTTAGGCAGCTATCTCCTTGGTGAGGTTATTTCAAACACCGGGTCTTCAGCTTCTTGCGCAACTCGAGAAGCGATGTGGTGAGGGAGTTTGTTCCACGGTTTGGGAGAGATATAGTAGAAAACATGGCCTCTGGCTATGGCCTTATGGATGAGGGGTATGTGTCTAAGTAATAGTCCGGCTGAGCATAGATGCCTGAAAGGTGTGTGGCAATGTATGGAGCTGTTAAGGTATGCAGGGTCTATGTTGTGTAGTGCCTTGTATGTGTTTGTGAGCAGTTTGGACTGGGTGAATTTGTAGATTGGGAGCAAGTGCAGTTCTCTGGGATTTGAAGTGAGGCAGGTTGAGGACGAGTCTTGCTGTGGCGTTTGAATGGGTAGAAGCCTGTTCAGGAGCTTCTTAGTGATTCCTGCGTATAGGGTGTAGTTAAGTCTGCTGGTAATCAGGGCCTGCTTAATCGTTTTCCTGGTGTTCTCTGGGAGCCATTTGAAGATCTTTTGCAGCATCCCAAGGATGTGGAAGCAAGTGGAGGGCAATACGTTTATTTGGGCTGTCATGTAAAGCTTGTGTTTCAGGATGATTCCAAGATTCCCCGCAAGGGTTGTGGGGGTGGGAGTGGGGCCGAGGTTAAGTCCCAAGCAGAAGCTGATGTTGTGTGATCCAGCAGGGTCATGTGCATGGTAAATAATGCTGGACTGAGAGATTCTCATTGGGGAACTCCACTTATGTGGTTCTTGGCCTCTGACGTGTAGGGTTACTGGTTGACTGTATTCTTCTTGTGAGGAAGCAGCAGATCCAGTTGAGGGCGGGTCCTTGGATGCCTGTTTCATGTAGTCTTCTGATCAGAGTGGAGTGGGAGTCGTATCGAAAGCGCTGAGTGGTCAAGCGATCCTTCCATTCTTTCACCCTCTCATCTTCCTCTCTGATCCCTTTCTCTCTGCCTTTTGTCTTCCTTCCCCTCTTTCTCTCCCGCCCATTGAGGTGATATCACAGTTGTGACTCTGAATGGCCTGTCAACACAGGCAGAATAGGAGGTACAGTGAAAAGTGTTCCCATATACCTGAAAGAGGTTGTGAATAGCCCATTCTGCACTTCTCCAGAAGTGAGGAGTGGATTTGACCGGGACTCACCATGACAACCCTAAGTGCCAAGGATAAGCCAGAGGATTCTCAAGGGGGAACTTGAGTGGTGGAAGTCCTCGCGTTCAACTCACTGATCAGTTTAGACAGCACTAGCATGCTTCAAAAGCCTAATTTAAAATTCTGTTTATTAACTATAAGGCTTTGAAAAGAATGTTGAAAATTGTTGTCTGGGCAGGTGAAGATCGGGTAAACCTGTTTGGTTAAATATTGAGGGAGTTCAAGAATATTCGGACTTAGAAGTATATATAAAATCCACAGTATAGAGACGGAGGCTGTGGAAAGGGTGTTAGCAGAGCAACCAGGTAAAAAGAGTGTCTAGAACCCCAGCACAGTTTCTAGTGGAAAAATGTGTGAATAAAAGAAGGATGCTCATCCAGCTGCACCAGAACCTCTGCAAGCATTGACAGGAAGTGATAGGGATTTTTGAAAGCCCGGTGGTCAGTGGACGAATGTGAAAGAACATTATTTCCACTAGAACAGAGGGGAAGGAGGTATTAGTCTACTCTTAACCAATACCCTTCGATCCCACCCACATCACTCTGTGAGCTGCATCACAAGGTCGGAAGACGCCCGTTTTCCTTGTTGTGACTGACGGTATAGTCAGGGAAATGGAGGCAGAAATGTTGAAAGTAAAAGAAGCCCCCGACTATATGGAACCTCGCTCATGCTGTGTACCTTCAGTATGGAGAAAGCATGTGTATGTATATACAACAACGCATTAGACTCACTAACGAGGATGGGAAGAAGCCTTCCAGAAGAAGGTGCCTTTGGCATACAGCACGTTAATGATTTTAGAAAGTAGATGCAAAAGTCAAGGAGCAAGGAAGCAGCAAACCATGGGCTGGACAGCTTTTAGAAACTGGTATGAAGAAGGTAACAAATATAAGATACTCAGATGCAGGACATGAAACAAACCCATTCTCACCCTCAAGGAGCACATTGCCAAAAAAAGGCCTGATACCATCTCTCTTTTCTAAAGAAAGTGAAACTGTTCATGCCCTCGTATTCTGCATAAACTTCTCCCGTTCAGAAAATCCGTGAAGACTTGGCTGTTCCCTAGGGTTTGAGTGGGCTGTTTTTTACTGCTGTCCCTCGGTTCATGTCTTTGGAGTACCAGCGCCAGGATGCCTGCAATGGCAATGGTGCGCTTTATAAGTTTTATAAACAAATAAATAATTAATAAATAATTAATGGTGGTATCGCCATGCTCCAAAGCATCCTAGACGCCACACTTGCACTCCTTAGTATGCCACAGGACATTTCAGTCAGGGCCTGAAGGATTATGATAACATCACCCATATCAAGACGGAACACCATTGACTCCAACTTGCCAGCCTGTACCATCTTCAAAACCTGCTGCATCATTTACAAAGCCATCACAACCAGAACCCCCCAGAAAAGCTCACCACTCTGGTGGTTCTCAGCACACCCACTGGAAAGACACAATCAGACTGCAAACTAGACTTGTAGTGCATGGCATGGCATGGCAGCAGTAGACGTTTCCCATCTATGCACCAAGGATCTGGAACAAAATCTGCATCTATCATGACCAACCCAAAGCTGCTACAATTCAGGATAGAGTTTCAGACACATCTCTTTCAAGACCACTATTTCATGGTGCATTTACCGTCCACAACCCCGCTACCTCTCCTGACAATCGACTTTATGCTTGTCTTTGACTTTGTACAACCCTCTTCTGTCTTCTGGCTAGGTTCACACTATAGAAATATCTTTAAAATACATACAAGAAATACCACAATACTAAATGCATCGTTTGAGGGACAGGATAAGAGAATGTACCCTCTTTTTGCTCCACCTCCTCCTTATTTGCTTCCCCAAATCACGCCTAAGAATTCAGTTAGCAGAAGGAAGACCTACTAGACGCCAGTGGTGCATGCATCTGTGGTAGTTCCGTAAAGGCAGCAACACCTGTAATTCAGCCAGTGGAAGGGGGCCAGCAAAAGATGCACAAGCATGTGTAGCAAACAGTGCATGTGGCAAATCAACTAGCAGCGAAGCACCTGATAACAGTGTAATGCGCATGACAAGCTGACTCCACAACATCACATTCCTCCTTTGGAGCTCATTCTCGCACGGCACCTTCCCATTTAAACACTCAGCGTGCGGCTAACTATAATCCGGGATAGTTTAAGGTCTTCAGCCGTAAGAACATGAGGACCTGAATGAAACACATGAAATGTTCAGTGTATCCCATAAATACCTGAACAGTGACAACTCCGCAGATGCTCCATTTAATCCCACAGATGCTTTCCTACCCTTACAAGAGTACCCTGGCACCATGGCAGATGGCTGTGTCACTTTCCATATTCCTTGGCCCTCGGTCGACATAGAGAGAATCAAGAAATAGCATCTCAATATTTGTGATAATGCTCATAAATTCCAAGAGCAATTACAAACTGTATTTATGTATGAATGACATGAATCAATTGTTGCATTTTATTGTGCCAAATGAGGTCAAAGAATGTTAGAAAAGTTCAATTGGCCTCAATAGGCCGTCAAGTGGTACAGCCAATCTCTCACTACCGAGGAAGACGCACTGGTAAATACTGTTATAAATGTGTGTCCAGTCATGACTGAATGGACCAGAATTGGTAATTGTAAGTAGAATAAGGGTGAATCTTCTGCTGATTAATGTCTTTACAAATTCACTCGATTCTATTCACTAACTTTACGGAGGAAGGGGAGGAGCAGGGAGCCAGACTGATCAGGGAGGACATGGATCAAATATTGGTTGGCAAGGAACCCGGAAAATGGGATGGTGTCAAGGGAAGGACTATGGTGATTCAGCGCCACATAGTAGAGTCTCAAGTTTCAACTAGATTGTCTTAACTTACCATCTAGCGCACACCACCATCCCAGGCAACCTGAATGTATCCAAGACTCCAAAAAACATCCTTTACATCTTAGGACATCTTGAGAGGAGATAACTGCTTTTTTAAACACTTTGAGCCTGAGTTAGAGTTTGGTGGAGAGGGTAGTCTATCGCAACAGCAAACCAAACTGAAGTTTCGCCCAGCTCATTTAGAGTCGGTGAACCTTAACTACGTCAGCAACGGAGACAACTCCATCTCCGTTGCTGACATACTCCTCTGATAGCCGGACAGAGCCATTTGTTTGTCCTCACTATTTAGAGTGGGTGGTTGAATGGTCAATTTTTACTTTCACATACCGCCATCCAAAACATGGTGGTGAGTGGAAGTAAAAAGATTTTAATGATGCCTACACCATGGGAGAAATCTCCCACGGTGAGGGAGTTATTACATTTTTATTTTCAAAAAGAAGACCTCATGTCTGGAGTTTGTTTTTGAAATAAAAAAAGGTATTGAATATGTGTTGTACAGCACCATCATGTTAACAAGCGACATGGCACAAATTTAATCCATTAACAGGAACAGCCATGACAGCAGTTCCTTCCAATATAAGAGATGTCTGCTACTGTGGTGGTTATCTATAAATCCGGAGTACAGGAGGTAGAGTATTTTACTGCATTGCCCTGAAAAGAGTAACATCCATACTCTGAACTTTAAATCAGTCACTATATTTCCAGTAGATCAACATGAGCTACACATTCAATGTGGTATTAGTGGTAACCCAACTCATGCCTTATTGAAACACGTTCCATCTACTCTCCTCTAAGGATCTCTGATTTTTCTAACCTTTGATGCAATTGGAATTTTAAATACCCTCACCCCCTACTATTTCACTGATGCTGTATTCCATAAAACTGAGTCCTTTTACAGACCACCAAGCCTTTCTGTAAAGCACTACCTCTCCTGCCAACCATTTGTGGAGAGATCCTTTGTATAAACTGAAGCTGTGTCAGAACTGCTGAGTCAGTAAAGATTAGGCTAAATCTAACCAAGAAACTCCCCCTCATTCCTCAGTACCAGTACACCCAGAGGCAGAGAGGACATCCAACCGGTTATTAGTTCTGTTATAAAACAAGGGATCCTAATACCCAGCATGAGTACATGTTGCACTCCTGAGAAAGACACATATAGGTTTGAGCAGGGCTTGCCTGCCATTAATGCTGCTGTAATACCTATTTTTTGTTGTTGTTCCAATCACTACTACCATATTCTCTTATACTCCATCCACCATCAAATGGTTCACCATGGTATATTTTGTGCTCTAATTTCTTCTCTTTCCCCATAAACCATGACAGTCTCTTTTCAAATTCTCATTTTTAGGGGGGCAACTGGCAGTTTTGCTTGCAACATGGCTTTGCTGAGTCACCCTCCATTGTCTCCCAAGCACTCAAAAATATCTGACGCTCTTATCTTCCCCAATGGATGTACTTAAGTTCAAAGTGAACATGACTTGTTGGCTTCTTCTGACTCCTTTGTTCAATGTAAGGTTGACGCCCTTTAGCCCCTCACCAAGCTATCAAAGAAAAGACTTACAGCTTCTAAAGAGAAGTTAGAATTTTGTTTTCTCTGTTTTTGCTATTAAGGTCATGACGTCTCAGCACAGGAGAGGCACCTGTCTGCAGGCTGTGCTGAAGTCATTTGTAGGTTGCATAGACAAGTCACTGTTTCTCAGGTACTCCTATTGCTGCGGATCGTGGGCTACTGCAGAAAGTGGATATTGGGACTTGCGAATATTTTCAAGATCCTCCTGGATTTTTTAATAGAAGACACTTCAAAACCGATGCAGTGGTCTAGGGAGACAGAACAAGTTTTAATGACAATACAGTCATTCTCCTCCACGCCTGTTCTAAGACTACCTGACTATAACAAATCCTTCACCCTTTGTTGTCAAGAAAAGGAGGGTCTTGCTTTAGGAATATTGGTGCAGGATCACGAAGATTGAAATAATCCCAAAGCCTACTACTGCTCTGCTTCTGAAAGAGCTGCTGCAGGCTTGTGTTCTGTGGGGACAACAGACCGCCTCTTGGAGGCTTCTGAGAATATAGTCTTCAGCTCTACCACTTAGTTTGCTATGCCTTGGGGCTTGCCCGTAAAACTCAACAGCTGGCCATGGCAAGATTGTTATGGTGAAATATTCTTTTGTAGTCTACTTCTCAAATCACTCTTATTTGATGTCCCGTCCTCAACCCTATCTCCTTGCTTCCCTTAATTCAGGACGGGGAACCACATGACAGCTTCACTGTGAGTGCCCACTTAGGCAAATCCCATGTTGATGTCAGTGATGCATAAGCCAATTATGATCTTTAAAACTATGTGGATGATTCTTGCCTTAGAAATTACTGTGGCTCACTAGTAGCTAGCTATGCAATCTGTAGTATGTATCAAGTAATCGAAAGTTGATGTTTTTACATATTGCGTATTCAAAGTGGGCTTTCATGGTGGCCCATCATTTTTGGCTCCTCTGGATTCAATAGGATTTCCTCCTTTCTGTGGGAACCCCGGTTAAGAATGAAGCCCACTTGACCACATTCAGATGGACTTCATCCAAATACCCCGTTGTTGTACCTATATGTACTCATTTTGGTATGTATGTTTTCTGGTTCTTTGGAAGCTTACTTACATGCTCATGATGATGGTACTACAGTTGTGAATAGGCTGATGAAGGATTTCATACAGGGGTTTGGGGGCCCCTCCAGATAGGTATTGAATAATATATCTATGTTGTGTCTTCTGTAGTTCAGGAGCTACACAAATCCTTAGGGATTAAACATCATTTCCACATTGCATGCAACCCTGAATCCCCAGTGAAGGTGGAGTGTTTCAACCCCACCTCAAAAAACAAGTTAGCTAAGATTTATGCAGAAACAGGTCTCAGGGGCCTGATTCCCTGCCTTTGACGCTATAGTCAATAAGAGCCAAGCTACTTATTTATGAAATAGTGAAGGGACAGCCAATGTTGCTTCCATCAATCTCTCCATTTTAGCCAATTTTTCTTTATTGACACCTAATTTATAATGTGATGCTTCAATACAGCAAACACCTCATTTGTTGCCTCTACAGCTTCTGTTTTCAGGTCCTAACTGGTTTACCTGCCTGTCCAACTTAAGCCTGCCACGACTCTTAAATAGGGTACTGCGTTTGGGTGTAATACCACCTGTGAAAGCTCTCTATACCCTTTGGTGTGCTCCCGTTTAAGTTCTACTCATCACAAACACTGCAGTGAAGAGCTACAGAGTGCCAGCCTGGGTGTACACTTTCACTGCCAGCAGTCGACCGAACCAATAATTCCCAGCTATTGCCACTGGGTGTCTCAACAAATAGCACAGTAATCAACACCTAGCTTGTACACCACAGAAAAAGACTTCTGTCGTGGCAACCACTTCTCTATAAGGGCTTGTGATAAGCCCAAGAACAGGCTGTCCAGCAGCTATTGGTCCATGACCACCTTGAACCAGTGCCCATAAAAATAGCTAGGAAAGTGAACAGTACTCTAATTTATTAAAAGGGCAGCCCTCTTAATCTGGAAGTATCATATTTTCGTGTCACCCACAAGCTCTGTGTCTCTGCACGGATCAAAGTATTTCATTGAGGTGTCTCACAGTAGAGAATATTTTATGTACATCAGAATACTCCTACACAGAGTGCCTTTTGAAGCGCATTCGAAGAGTGGTTTGTTTAAGGCTACCAAGTTTCAAATAAAAATACAGTCATTTTCCATGGTTAAGAAGCTGGAGTCCTCTGAGACATTCCTGGGAGATGAGGTATTTCGGATGTCTTCAGCCTTCTTTGGTTCAACAATGATGCCCTCACTCACAGACAAAGAACTGGATTTTGTCTTTGATAAACTCACATTTCAAATGTTGCAGTGTGAGACCATATTGTAAATCAAAGAGAGAGCAAGGGATATTGTTCACTGAGAGTGAAACCGAGACTACTCCTATTCCCCTGGAAGGAACTAAATCAAACAAAAAGAGGAGTACCCCCAACGGAGAGTTTGAAGAATTCTCTGGAGGGTGAACTTGCTGGCAAAAAGGAAAAAAATCATCCTTTTATATAAAACCCCTCACTCACCAACCTAGTGGTGACATGCTTCATCATCGGGGTCCACCCTGGTGACCTAGCGTCACCAGGATGTGCTTCAACACCTGTAATACAGTGGAGCGGGTTGTGACTGTAGGTGCAAAAAATAGTGTTAAAAATTGTCCTGGTTTAACTCAAAACATAATTTTTATTTTAGAGCAACTGAACAATATTAAAAATTAATGGCGAGATACTGGTAGGATAGTTACGACCAAAGTATCTCTATATGTGTCTTTGTGAGTTGGTCAACATGTTTCTACCAAATGGGCGATTGCCCGGTATTCCTCAGGACCAAAAGACAGGGGGACGGAAGGTGTGGGCCCCCTAAAAGGCGCACCCTGTCCTGAACCCCTGTGTACCTAATGGCAAATGGCCAGTGGTATATGCGCTCAGTCAAATGGATGAGCAAGCAAAAAATGAAAAAAAGAAGAGACTTAGTTATAGGCTCTTAAGTGCTTCAGCGGGCAGGGGGTAGGCCCTTCACACAAGGGGAACATATTAGTTGGTTGGTGAAGAAACCGGCCATTAACCTACTGCTACCGTCCTAGCCGAGCAGAGGTCCTGAGGAATACCGGGCAATCGCCCATTTGCTAGAAACATGTTGACCAACTCACAAAGATTTGATTTAGTGTGAGGCCATACTCAGCCAGTATTTGCAAGGTGACTCAAAACCATGTGTGAAGTTCAGGATGTTGTCACTGATATTTATAATGCCTTCTAAACCAGAGAGAGTTCTATGGGTGGCACTTAAACACCCCGTGACAGATGATATTCCAATAATTCATCATTTATACCTTCTAAGCCACGCAATCATGGAGAATACAATTCATTATGGAGCAACTGGTAGTATCTGAATTAAAATCTAGCTCGAAAAGGCATTTCATGCCATTCAGGTGCACCAGCATGACATCGCTCATTGGTGATATGTGGCACTCTCTTTTTATTGCCTGGTTCGGATGACTCACAACTATGAAGAATCTGATGGCACTGTGAGTTGTGTTGACTTGGACGTGAATCCAATGGGTGAGACTAAGACAGTGGGCCTGCAAGGTTGCTGGTAAAGAACAGAAGTCTCAGTGCATTTTCAGTGCATTGTTTTAAATTCAGAAGAGGTATTTTAATATATCCCTCTGGCTTCCTAGGCAATACCTAAAAACAGTCTCTCCATCATGAGAGCATTTGAGTCCTTGTAAAGTGCCTTTACAGTGCCAGTCGCTACGAGGTGAAAGTCAGAATTCTCCCTCCTAAATGATTCATGGTTCACTAGGGCAAGAAAGAAAGCAGCACTAACCTCAGATCTCTGTATGTAGTGTTTCTGCTACCATCCCTAAATCCTCTTTCTTCAGATTTCACCAAATATCCCACTCCCTAGCTCACCTGTGAAAGAGAGAGGATAGCATTCGTCCCCATCTCTTTCTGTATAGCTACTCTGCTGTTTTCTCCTGCTCTCAGGCTTTTTCTAGTGAACTCCATATCTTGATACCTCCCACTGCCCACCTTTCCGCTTTCTATCAGCTGTTTTTATCTTCTTTTCCCTTTTTTTCTGCTGTTTGGTGTATCCCTCCACTTCTACTTATTTGTCATTCCGGAGTACAGGCGGAGGAGCTTGGTGCTCAGGTTGTATTAGCCCCAACCCCTTTAAAAACGAGCTACTCCTATTCGAGTGGGACAAAGGAGTTGTGGTTGTCAATGTTCTCCGCCTGACTCTTTCAACTATGTGCAGTGACATACTTTTTTTTCCAGACGGTTGGTTCTCAGCTCTTTTCTATATGTACAAAGGGAAATCGTATCACAACATTGGTTCTGGGCGGACACGCATTTTCACTTGACCACATGCATGGTATGAGACTGTCATTCCAACCGTACATGGCTGAAGCCAGCACTCTGATGGACCTGGGGTCAGGTACTCCTGCCTGGAGAATACCATTCCTCGGTTATCCTCTCCATAGGATTCTATTACAGGGCCTGACACATCTGGCTCCTCTGTCCCTTTAAATGATTCTTCCACTAGTGGTCTCAGGTTGAAGGGCACCTTGCTTGTTGCATGGCCACTGGCTTGATGGTTGGATCAATGTGTATCTTACTTGGCTTACACCGTAGGCTGCTGAGCCTTTTGAATAGGTTGGAGAAGTCCTGAGTGATGTCAAATACCCCAAATTCATTAATGCTTCAAATGAAGAAGATTTTCCCCAGATCGTAGACTGTGGTGAAGCAAATACGGCACCTGGCCCCTTCTCTGTGACGGAGATCTTCACTTAGATTTTGGTGTCCTGGTGACTGATTTTTATTGTGAACCTTGCAGCAAGGGGTAATGGAGGCAGCTCTATAAAGGCTGAAAATTCTTAGATTTCTGTTTAGGCCCGGGTTTCAACTGTGAGAACAGATGTTTGTCCATGACGTTAATGGATGCTTGTAAGTCAATTAGAGTCATCACAGAGAGTCCCTAGATCTGAATTCAGCATTTAGGTTGATGTCTCCTTCAGATCATCAATCTGTCCATGAAGGACACCACTTTTTTTTTTTGCAGAGTTTTATATAGCGCGAACTTGACCCGAATCGGGTATCAGAGCGCTTTACATAGCACCGGTTACGTTACATGAGGACACATTCATTTTTGTTAGGCACAGGGAGATCTAGGGCCAGATGTAGGTAATTCCTATTTACCGACTCTTAAATACCGAATCATACCAATTCGGTATTTAAGAGTAGGTAAATAGGAAGGAGGCATATGTAGGTAATTCTTATTTTTGAATTACCGATTCGGTAAGATTCGGTATTTACCGATTCTGTAAATACCGAATCGGTATTTCACATTGATTCCTATGGGCCTTGAAGCCTATAGGAATCAATTTGAAATACAGATTTAGTATTTACAGAATCGGTAAATACCGAATCCTGGCAGGTTGAACGGGTTGTCACTTTGACACCCTGTAGCACCCCAATTGCAGCTTGTGTGCCATGTGGCACACAGACATGCCCTAAGGGCATGTCTGTGTGTCACATGGCATAGGTGCACATGCACAGATGTGCATGTACACTGGAATTCGGTATTTTACCACCCAATAGGATTGGGTGGTAAAATAAGAATTCCTAAGGGCCTGTGGCACTGCAAACTGTGCCACCTACATATGGATTTACAGAATCGGTATATTTACAGATTCGGTAAAATACCGAAGTGGTAAATTTACCGAATAGGAAAATATACCGATTCTGTAAATAACGACCCACCTACATCTCAAAAGCCAAATACCGGTCGGTAACGGCCGAAATCGGCCGTTACCGACCAGTATTTGGCTACCTACATCTGGCCCTAAGTGATTTGTCCAGAATCACAAGATGTTCAGCGTCATTACTGAGACTCGAACCCAGTTCCCCAGGTCCGAGGTTGAGCACCCTAGCTCTTCATCATCTTCAAGGTCACCATCCAGAGCAGACATTAATGAAGTGACTGTGTAGGTTTCTGGATAGTGAGAGACAGTGCACACCGGCTTGGTAGCTAATGGTCATTTTATAGTGCCTTTTCTCCTGGACCTACCTCTGCAAATACTTGAAAAGTGGTTGGGGTTTCCACAGATCAAGCCTTGCCTTGCCTTGGGCAGGGCACATGAGTGGAAAATGTGGACCTGCACCGCAGTATATGGATTGAGATTTATCTTGTTTATTTTCATTGTTTGTCCTGTTGCCTACTCGCAGCAGTGGTCCTCTTCTGATGGCAATTACATTTTCGGTTTTGATAGCTCACCACAGATCAGCATCTGACTTCATGTCAATTTTGGAAAGTGCTATCTCCCTCAGTGCAGCACGGTTGTTGGAAAGTTCATGGGTTCTCACCAGCAGTGTTCATAAACACAGGACCTATTGCTGGACTCCTTCTTGGCATAGGAGCAACCCCAGTAAGCTGTCCAAACAGTGTAATCTTCACTCATAGCAAGAAGATGGGCTTCTCCGGCACATCTTCAGCATGTGAGAATCTAGTAGCTGAAGACAGGGATTGTTGCTACCTTGCTCTTCTGTTGGGAACACCAGTGCAATATGCCCCCTTTTACCAGCGTGCAGAACAGGTGGCAGAGAGGGGACTGTCACCAAATAGAGTGCAGCTCACTTAACTGCCCTGGTTCAGGCCGGAATGGAATGGAGGAGCGGCTCCAGCGATGAGCTATGTGTACTGCCAGCACTCTAGCCTGAAGCTTATACATAGGGCCTAACCTTTCCATCAGCCACACATGCACATCACACGTCAGATTACTGTTTTGGGGCTGACACTGACTAATTGTGGATCCCTTTATTTATCGCCTTGGATGTGACCAGCTTTTATGGTATATGTTAACATGATAACTTATGTAGGTGCTAGGTGGTATGCTAAATCTGTGTACTAAGATTCTGGTCTACCAAACCTTACGTAAGATAGGTTTTTATATAGCACACATCCTGAAATAAATGTCTTCAAGGTGGTCTCAGGTATGATGCTTATTTAAAATGACAGAAACCGGTCCCCGGAAGCTTGTTTCCTTCCCAGTGAAAGAATTGGCTTTTGTAGTCTGGTCTGCCCTGTTCCCATGATGCACTGGGCCAGGGACAGACTAATTTGCATATAGCCAGGTTCTGAAACTGGGATGGTGCAATGAGCTAAAAAACGGTGTTGGATCTAGCCCTGATCTCTTGACTGGGTGAGAGATTCTGCTTAATTCAGAAACTCCGTCCATCACCACCCCCTGTTGTTTAATTATTTTGTCCACCATAAGCGTGGAAGGGTATACTCAGACGTGAGTCCCTTGCTCATTGCACTATCAGGATTCAAGCAAGCCGGGCCGAAGACGGCTGTAATGCCAGAAACCGGTCCCCGGAAGCTTGTTTCCTTCCCAGTGAAAGAATTGGCTTTTGTAGTCTGGTCTGCCCTGTTCCCATGATGCACTGGGCCAGGGACAGACTAATTTGCATATAGCCAGGTTCTGAAACTGGGATGGTGCAATGAGCTAAAAAACGGTGTTGGATCTAGCCCTGATCTCTTGACTGGGTGAGAGATTCTGCTTAATTCAGAAACTCCGTCCATCACCACCCCCTGTTGTTTAATTATTTAAAATGAGGCCCAGAGAAATAAAGTGATAGTGTCACACTTTCTGAAACTTTTAAGGAATATGGCCTGAGCTTTGGGTCTCTACACTGCTGTTTGACCAAAATATCGAAATAAAAATATTGTGACTGTTGGAACTGGGGTCACCAGTCCCCTAGGGTAGCATGGCTCGAGCGGGTAGGCATCCGAAAGCACATGTGTTAAGCGTCCATGCAGCACACGCAACCACAGAGTCAGAAACATGGGCACGCAATTAGTGACACCACTCCAGTGAGCTTGTGTAAAAACTCAAGTTAACTTTATTAAGATAGAGTAGGATCAGGGTATTAGGAATCCATCATAAAATTAGCTTATTAGCTTTCCATTAAAATACATGTGTGGGAACACTTGGCACTAAATTCTGGATGAATAAATAATAAATAATTAAATATTAAATCCCCACAGGCCTGGTTCCTCATCATCACCTGTAAGAAATACATTTTTAGTAAAACCCAGGCCTGACCTATGCCTTGCTCCTGGTCAGCACCTGCATCAAATATATTAAGGAGTTATAACAGGAAACAGTTCAATAAATATGACACTAAAGAGGCAAAAACATTTCATTATGAATAACTAACCCCTTGTGTAGGTTTAACCATCTCCCTGTTTAGGAATAAGACACCTCACTGGGGAAAACCAGCATTTCATTTAGGCATTTCAACATAGTATATATAAAACGTTCCCTTAAAGGCAGAGCATTTCTCTAGGCGACACTCTTTGTTAGGAGTTAGGCCCTTCCACCCTACATGAGTGATAACCAGCTGCTCAATAAGGAATCAAGAATAATCTTCTGATTTACCCCCCTTGGAGGTAAGTAATCAACTTTTACTTGCAAAACACACTCCTGCAGGAATAACGTTTTCTTAGATAACTGAAAGGCATCGCACTAGGCAGAGTTAGACATTTAACTCCCCAGTGCCAAATATTCCTATAGGGCTTTCCATCCTAATATGCAACAGTGCATTTCATCACTCCTCTAAACAGGAATACACATCCCCTTACCCAGGAATCAACATTCTGTTACCTATTCTAAGCATATTGGAATGAACCTTTCATTGGGCATTCACTAAGGCATTTAGCTAGAAATAAACAGTTCTCTAGGCAGAAGTTAGGACATTTCTAAAGGCATTGCCCTAAGCAGGAGTGAACATTTAATTAGACAGTACCCAGTATTTCTATAGGCCCCAAGTATTTCCTGAGCACCCCATAAGCCCTGCATCAGGCTTCAAATGGGCATTACCTCACTTCCAAAGATGTCCACAATACAGTACACTTATCAGTAGGGTAATAATTCCACTTTCAATTGGTTATCTAAACTCGAGGTTCAGCATTAATTAAGCATCTCATCAGACTCTAAAATCAGCTTCAATAGGTTACTAAACAGTGCCCAATACTGGTCCCCCACAGCACCAACCTCCCTCAGGGCTAACTCCTGGCAGTTGAACTATTTGCTCAGACTACCATCCAAATGATCTAAATCAGGCTCAGCAATTTCCCTCTGTAGGTTTCCTCCACCTCCACTGTTAGTTTATAACTGACACTTCTCTGGCTTTGAGGTAGCTCCAACTCTAGAAGGAACTCTCTACTCCCTCCTCTTCAGGTGACACTCCTTACTTGTGGGCAGAGTTATCTGCGATGTCAGGGGAAAGAACCTGCTTCCCAGGGGCAGGGGAGGACTCAGCGCTGATGTCGATCACCAGCCACTCGGTACACTTTTCTCTCCTCTCCCACTCGTGCTGTATTTGCTTGTAGCGCTTAAGCGGGGAGAGAGACCTGAGCAAATGGGTGGCGGCCGGGCTTCTCTATTCTCCCTCTCGCTCGCGCTCGAGCCAAAGGGAAGATTCACCGCTGCTTCCGTGGCCAGGGAAACTCCCGGCGTCTCTCCTCAGGATCTCCGAGGGTCACGGTGATCTCCCGGGCATGCGCAAGACCCTTGCAGAACACCTCGCCTCACAGCTCGCCTTCCGCTGCTCTTGCTCGCAGGACAGACGCTATACCCCTGGGCCTGCCCGATCCTAGGCCCCTCCTGTCTCCTATAGTGGACGCGCCTGAGTCATGCGCGGTAGCGCTCCTTCACTCCCAAACCCTGGGATCTCGCACAATGACGCGGCCGGTGCCCCCGGGGTCCTGCAGACGGCGAAGACAGCGCCGCTCTTCTCTCACAGTCACTCCCCTCACCTGGCTCCAGGGGACACGCCGAATAGAGCGTTTTGCTCGCTCCACAGGCCACTCAAGCTCAGTAGCCACTCGCCTTCCTTCTAAGCCCCGGGGTCCACGCAAGGCTCAACACTGGGCTAGAGCTGACTTCTACTCCACGCTGGTAAGAGGAACATAGCCAGGGGGCAGTCAGGGAAATCCTCAAGCAGAGCGTCCTGACAGGGATCAATGGGGCTCCAGTGTAAAGGGGGGCTTCCACCACAGCGCTTCAGGCGTGAGGGGCGGGCGCCAAACAGTACAGGACACAGCAGCTCGTGGCACCAGTGGAAGTAATCCTGGGCACAGAAGCGCTTTCTACCACAGCGCCAGGCAACAGTCTCTCAACTTCCCAGCGCTTCAACTAGGCCCCCACATAGGGCAGTCCAGCACTTGGGGCACTTCACAGCGCTTCACAGGGGGGGGGGGGCAACTTCCACAGCCCTGCAGGCAATTCCCAGCGCTCCCACAGGAGACAGCAATTCTTCACCATTTAAGCGCTTGGAGGGCAATGTAGCGCTTAGGCAGTTTTTAGGTTGGCGCTTCATCAGCAGTTGCTTTAAAATAGAGGCAGCTCACAGGACATACCACACAGCAGCGGTAGATTAGCGCAGGGACCCCAGGTGGCGTCAGGGGGCACAGGGAGCAACACAGCGCCAATACCTGGGTGGTTCTTCAAATGTCCTGTGGTGATTCAGTCTCTTCTTGGCGTTTTATGTTCCTTGCGCCTTTGTAAGTTCCTTGGTTACTTCTTGGCGCAGCTGTTTCTTGCGCCCTTGTAAATAGCAGTTGGTTTCTTGTTTCCTTTGGTTTCTTATTCCTTGAAGGGGAGGGTAAATTGGTGGCTGGTGTTCCAAATTCTTCTCAACCAATCCCTTCAAGTGGCCCCTGGGGATTCCCTGCCGCGGGGCTAGGTCAGTGGGGGGGGAACAGGATACCTCAACACTTGTAAAGCAGCACACTAGGCCCTGTCATTCCAGCATCATAAGACCCTGCCCTGACCCCCACTGCCTATCCTCCTGCGTAGGTACTTCCCCAGGTCTTCTCCTCAGCTTCTCTCCTGGAAAGTTCCCTCCCTTTCCTTTTATAGTGCCAGTTGACAGTTGGTAGTGTCAGTTGGTGTCACCTCACCTCTCCCAGAAGGTTCCAGAGGCTTCCAGGAGGTTCCACCATTCTACCTGTGGACAGGCTGGCAGGCTAAGATGGATACATTGCCTGAGGGTTCCAGCCAGCCCCTGGCTACTAGAATGCGCCCACTAAACCACGCTGCTGCAGCAGTGGTCTGTGGCGGCCATGTTAGGGGTAGGAAGTACCTGTACTTTAACACTAGTTTTACACTACACAGGCCCTTCTCCACCACACAAGGCCTACACACTGTTGTTTCCATGAGGGCATTCTGATTTAAAAGGGAAATAAAAGGCGAAAAATTTTGGGGAAAGGGCCAAGTCTCACACATCTCCCCCCCAGCCAAAAGCCAGGGTAGACCGATCATTCCCTTGATGGGCTTCCCTGCTTGGGCGGAAAAAGGTGGACGCAGGCCCAATACCACCATGACATCCTCGCTAATCCAACCACCCCACTGGTGTTCCTAGTGGGATGCGGCCAGGACAGACCTCCAATCCAGATGTCTCTGGCCCTTACTCTCTCTCAGAGTGGGGGGCAGTCGCCCCAGGCCCGTGGTACCTTTTTCCACTCTCCTCCTCAACCTAGGGTCTAAACCCTTAAGTTGAATGGGTGACAGGGGCGAGACCTACCTCTCCCTGCACCCCCTCCCAGGGTTCCGCACCCTCCCTCGTGGATGACACATCGGGACAGCCTAGTCTCCCAACCTGGCGTTCTCTTAAAGAACACTCCAGGCCCAGTGACCACAGCTGGGGCACCTCGGGACACCCCTGAGAGTCACAACCGGGGGAACTCTGAATACAGAGATTCCTCCCGCCAGGTCAGGCAACCCCTGAACCTGGCCACCCAACCCAGGATCTTTAACCCCGTGGCTGGACCAGTGCCAGAGGAGAGTCCTTCCTCCCTCTGCACCCCCTTCCAGGGTTCCGCACCCTCCTCCCCGGATAGGTACCCCTGGAAGTCACAACCGGGGGAACTCTGAATACAGAGATTCCTCCCGCCAGGTCAGGCAACCCCTGAACCTGGCCACCCAACCCAGGATCTTTAACCCCGTGGCTGGACCAGTGCCAGAGGAGAGTCCTTCCTCCCTCTGCACCCCCTTTTAGGGTTCCGCACCCTCCTCCCCGGATAGGTACCCCTGGAAGTCACAACCGGGGGAACTCTGAATACAGAGATTCCTCCCGCCAGGTCAGGCAACCCCTGAACCTGAAACCCCAGTCCAGGTTCTACACCCCGTGACTGGTCCAAACTCCGAACCTCGGGTACGCTGCCACCATTGGAAGTACCTGGTGCACATGATTTCAAGGTCTTCAGCTCTAACTCTTCTAGCTGAAGCCTGTGCACCAGCTTCCTCTCATCCATCGCAAGGCTCTCACTCTCCCTCTCATGCTCTAACCTCTTTGACGACACACCCCCCCTTCCAAGGTTCTCTGGTGTGACCGCCTCCCTGGGTGTGACCTGCTCCTTCTGTCCCCATCCCCTCTCCCCTCTGGGTGGGCTCCTACCCATGCCCCCAAAATGGTACGGAGTTCCTTCTTCCCTCCGCCCAACAGGCACCCCCATCCCCTGACACACTCCAGTACGCCAGGTGGGGACTCAGATAAATCCGGGAAAAGATACCAGGACGTGGGTGACAGGATTAGGTCTAACAGATCTTGATACACCCTACAGGCTAGACAATGGAGGGGTCAATTACTTTGGCTTACACACAATAATTGTGCAGCCCAATTGCTGTGCACCCTGTCCCAATGGAGGGTGCTGCATGGACACAAGTCCTGGATCCCACCGCTCGACACCAATATGTTGGAACTGGGGTCACCAGTCCCCTAGGGTAGCATGGCACGAGCGGGTAGGCATCCAAAAGCACATGTGTTAAGCGTCCATGCAGCACACGCAACCACAGAGTCAGAAACATGGGCACGCAATTAGTGACACCACTCCAGTGAGCTTGTGTAAAAACTCAAGTTAACTTTATTAAGATAGAGTAGGATCAGGGTATTAGGAATCCATCATAAAATTAGCTTATTAGCTTTCCATTAAAATACATGTGTGGGAACACTTGGCACTAAATTCTGGATGAATAAATAATAAATATTAAATATTAAATCCCCACAGGCCTGGTTCCTCATCATCACCTGTAAGAAATACATTTTTAGTAAAACCCAGGCCTGACCTATGCCTTGCTCCTGGTCAGCACCTGCATCAAATATATTAAGGAGTTATAACAGGAAACAGTTCAATAAATATGACACTAAAGAGGCAAAAACATTTCATTATGAATAACTAACCCCTTGTGTAGGTTTAACCATCTCCCTGTTTAGGAATAAGACACCTCACTGGGGAAAACCAGCATTTCATTTAGGCATTTCAACATAGTATATATAAAACGTTCCCTTAAAGGCAGAGCATTTCTCTAGGCGACACTCTTTGTTAGGAGTTAGGCCCTTCCACCCTACATGAGTGATAACCAGCTGCTCAATAAGGAATCAAGAATAATCTTCTGATTTACCCCCCTTGGAGGTAAGTAATCAACTTTTACTTGCAAAACACACTCCTGCAGGAATAACGTTTTCTTAGATAACTGAAAGGCATCGCACTAGGCAGAGTTAGACATTTAACTCCCCAGTGCCAAATATTCCTATAGGGCTTTCCATCCTAATATGCAACAGTGCATTTCATCACTCCTCTAAACAGGAATACACATCCCCTTACCCAGGAATCAACATTCTGTTACCTATTCTAAGCATATTGGAATGAACCTTTCATTGGGCATTCACTAAGGCATTTAGCTAGAAATAAACAGTTCTCTAGGCAGAAGTTAGGACATTTCTAAAGGCATTGCCCTAAGCAGGAGTGAACATTTAATTAGACAGTACCCAGTATTTCTATAGGCCCCAAGTATTTCCTGAGCACCCCATAAGCCCTGCATCAGGCTTCAAATGGGCATTACCTCACTTCCAAAGATGTCCACAATACAGTACACTTATCAGTAGGGTAATAATTCCACTTTCAATTGGTTATCTAAACTCGAGGTTCAGCATTAATTAAGCATCTCATCAGACTCTAAAATCAGCTTCAATAGGTTACTAAACAGTGCCCAATACTGGTCCCCCACAGCACCAACCTCCCTCAGGGCTAACTCCTGGCAGTTGAACTATTTGCTCAGACTACCATCCAAATGATCTAAATCAGGCTCAGCAATTTCCCTCTGTAGGTTTCCTCCACCTCCACTGTTAGTTTATAACTGACACTTCTCTGGCTTTGAGGTAGCTCCAACTCTAGAAGGAACTCTCTACTCCCTCCTCTTCAGGTGACACTCCTTACTTGTGGGCAGAGTTATCTGCGATGTCAGGGGAAAGAACCTGCTTCCCAGGGGCAGGGGAGGACTCAGCGCTGATGTCGATCACCAGCCACTCGGTACACTTTTCTCTCCTCTCCCACTCGCGCTGTATTTGCTTGTAGCGCTTAAGCGGGGAGAGAGACCTGAGCAAATGGGTGGCGGCTGGGCTTCTCTATTCTCCCTCTCGCTCGCGCTCGAGCCAAAGGGAAGATTCACCGCTGCTTCCGTGGCCAGGGAAACTCCCGGCGTCTCTCCTCAGGATCTCCGAGGGTCACGGTGATCTCCCGGGCATGCGCAAGACCCTTGCAGAACACCTCGCCTCACAGCTCGCCTTCCGCTGCTCTTGCTCGCAGGACAGACGCTATACCCCTGGGCCTGCCTGATCCTAGGCCCCTCCTGTCTCCTATAGTGGACGCGCCTGAGTCATGCGCGGTAGCGCTCCTTCACTCCCAAACCCTGGGATCTCGCACAATGACGCGGCCGGTGCCCCCGGGGTCCTGCAGACGGCGAAGACAGCGCCGCTCTTCTCTCACAGTCACTCCCCTCACCTGGCTCCAGGGGACACGCCGAATAGAGCGTTTTGCTCGCTCCACAGGCCACTCAAGCTCAGTAGCCACTCGCCTTCCTTCTAAGCCCCGGGGTCCACGCAAGGCTCAACACTGGGCTAGAGCTGACTTCTACTCCACGCTGGTAAGAGGAACATAGCCAGGGGGCAGTCAGGGAAATCCTCAAGCAGAGCGTCCTGACAGGGATCAATGGGGCTCCAGTGTAAAGGGGGGCTTCCACCACAGCGCTTCAGGCGTGAGGGGCGGGCGCCAAACAGTACAGGACACAGCAGCTCGTGGCACCAGTGGAAGTAATCCTGGGCACAGAAGCGCTTTCTACCACAGCGCCAGGCAACAGTCTCTCAACTTCCCAGCGCTTCAACTAGGCCCCCACATAGGGCAGTCCAGCACTTGGGGCACTTCACAGCGCTTCACAGGGGGGGGGGGGGGCAACTTCCACAGCCCTGCAGGCAATTCCCAGTGCTCCCACAGGAGACAGCAATTCTTCACCATTTAAGCGCTTGGAGGGCAATGTAGCGCTTAGGCAGTTTTTAGGTTGGCGCTTCATCAGCAGTTGCTTTAAAATAGAGGCAGCTCACAGGACATACCACACAGCAGCGGTAGATTAGCGCAGGGACCCCAGGTGGCGTCAGGGGGCACAGGGAGCAACACAGCGCCAATACCTGGGTGGTTCTTTAAATGTCCTGTGGTGATTCAGTCTCTTCTTGGCGTTTTATGTTCCTTGCGCCTTTGTAAGTTCCTTGGTTACTTCTTGGCGCAGCTGTTTCTTGCGCCCTTGTAAATAGCAGTTGGTTTCTTGTTTCCTTTGGTTTCTTATTCCTTGAAGGGGAGGGTAAATTGGTGGCTGGTGTTCCAAATTCTTCTCAGCCAATCCCTTCAAGTGGCCCCTGGGGGTTCCCTGCCGCGGGGCTAGGTCAGTGGGGGGGGAACAGGATACCTCAACACTTGTAAAGCAGCACACTAGGCCCTGTCATTCCAGCATCATAAGACCCTGCCCTGACCCCCACTGCCTATCCTCCTGCGTAGGTACTTCCCCAGGTCTTCTCCTCAGCTTCTCTCCTGGAAAGTTCCCTCCCTTTCCTTTTATAGTGCCAGTTGACAGTTGGTAGTGTCAGTTGGTGTCAGTTGGTGTCACCTCACCTCTCCCAGAAGGTTCCAGAGGCTTCCAGGAGGTTCCACCATTCTACCTGTGGACAGGCTGGCAGGCTAAGATGGATACATTGCCTGAGGGTTCCAGCCAGCCCCTGGCTACTAGAATGCGCCCACTAAACCACGCTGCTGCAGCAGTGGTCTGTGGCGGCCATGTTAGGGGTAGGAAGTACCTGTACTTTAACACTAGTTTTACACTACACAGGCCCTTCTCCACCACACAAGGCCTACACACTGTTGTTTCCATGAGGGCATTCTGATTTAAAAGGGAAATAAAAGGCGAACATTTTTGGGGAAAGGGCCAAGTCTCACAGTGACACAGACATATCTTTGAAACAAAGAAGAGTACGCAGTTCCTATTTGAAATATTATTCACCAACAGGGGGCCAAGACTAGAAATGTCTGGCTAGGTATTTAAAACAGGGGTCAGTAGGGAGGAGGGAAATTCCTCCTCTCGGAACTATTGCTCTCACACACCCAGCAAGCTAGGTGTCATGCTTCATCATATGAGCCTGCTCCTCGTTGGGCCGGCGCTGCATTTCTAGTCTTGGCCCCCTGTTGGTGAATAATATTTCACCTAGGAACTGCGTACGCTTCTTTGTTTCACTGCATCTAGGGCATGTACGCTGAACCTAGAAAAAGCCCAATAACTATTCCCGCCTTTTGATAACAGAAGTATCTTTGCAAGAATATTGTTATGCCTAAAATATTGTAGACATAAATATGAAGGGTAAGAATATTGTTTTAAGTGTTGTTTTTAATATCTTTGTAAAAAACAGATAGTTACCAAAAATGTTGTTATCTATAATATCATTTTTAAGGAGAATTTTTATGTTTTTTCTGTTGTTTTTATTAACAGTCATTTTGATTGTTATTGTCAATTATTTTCCTATTTATTTAGTGGAAAAGGTGTTTTAAATATCTTTTTCAATTCACTATTTTAATAATATTCATAAAATGTATTTTTTTAGAAGTTTTAGGAGCCAGATGGTGTGTTTCTAATGGAAAATGGTGGGCAGATTTTTAAAATATGTATGTTGTAATTTAACTTTTATGTTAAATTAAGAATAAATACAAATTTGATAAAATAATTGTTTCATTTGTATTAAAAAGTTTTATATGTTAAATTGCATAAGAATTAATTTCTAGAATGTTTAAAAAAATGATTTTAATTCTAAAAAGTATTTTAGAATTATTGAAATATTTATTTATTATATGAAATATATTTTTACAACTTCTTCCTATAATTGTATATATAAATTATTTGTTTTTATTAACTATTGATTTACATTATATCTTTATAGTCTTTAGTATTATGTAGTTTTTTTGAATTGTATATATAAATTGTTTGTTTTTATTAACTATTGATTTACATTATATCTTTATAGTCCTTATTATTCTTATGTAGTTTTTTTTTTAGGATGAGCCTAGGCAGCGCGCATGAACTGTTTGCAATACCGGTTGTTTTCAGTAAAGAACTTAGCTCCCGCCTGCTACTTACCATTTGTTCTGGCTGCGTCTCTCTTCTTTGCTGCCTCGTAACTGGTTTAAGCAGTGATAAGTCACGTCTGTGTTTTTTCCAGAGCAGCACCGGCCAAGTACAGTTTTGTTATGCTTAGACAGCTTATCTGTTGTGTGGAAGAATTCTTTTTTTTTAATTGCTTTGCTTCATGCTCGTGTCAGTGGTGTTCAACTTCGAAGACCGTCTGTGTCACCCCACCGCCCGCCCATCACTGGTTGTTTGTTCTTGTTTACTCTGTATTCACGCTCTCTTTGCATGGCCCAGCGTGGTGCCCCCTTTATATTAGTTGCGCCTTATACAGTGTAGCCATAGTCACGTCTTAAGGTCATTTCCCTTGCAGCATCCACTTCCTCTATTCTTCCCCCCTTCCTCAGCGGAGCGTCTGCGGCGCAGTTGCAACCTTCTTTTTATAAGCCCTTTTTCTTTTCTTTTTTTTTAGGCTAAAGGAGTGTGTGTCTTTACAGTGGGCAGTGCAGGAGCCCGTGCCGCTGAAAGTGCAAGGTGAGCGGCCCCCGACACCACCCATGCCGTGGTTCCCACTGCTTTGGTGGTAGGCAGGACCGTATTGTGTATCGCAAGGGACTCACCGATGGCGGCTCCATGAGTGCTGAAGCTGAAGTTCAGACACAGCCTCCTTCCTGCGCTACCTACTGGGCTGGAGCGTCGCTGTCTCCCGCATGAGCCGCCACGGAGCCTGCCATGCCTGTCACTCCGCCCGGCACGGCACAAATAGCTCTATGTCCCTTTTACTTCCAACTGGTCCTCTTCATGTTGGTTTAATATTCATCTCTCCACTCAACCCCATATTGCTGCAAAGCAGCCGACGTGGAACCGATTTAAGATAAGTGCAAATTAATACTATTAAGCATTGTTTATTGTACCGGTTACCATTTTCAGGAACTGACAGCCTGGATTTTTTGAGTAAAAGGCATTGTCTAACTCTCGCAAATGCAAGACCTATAGCATTGAAATGCTTGTTTGTGTTTGATTTGTATTCAAAGAAAAGTTAAAATAATTGTTAAATTGTTTACTTTTGTGTTTATATGGTTTAAGTTTTTTTATGTAAATGAATTACTAATAATAGGAAAATATTGTAATTTGTGTTTATGGTAACGTATACTTTATTTATGTTTATTTATTAATATCAACCCTTTACCTGCTAGGCCTTTTCCCCCTAGAATGCAAAGCCCTTTTTTGGCTATTTGGGATACTTCGCACTTAGGCCTCCTTATGTTTTTCCACATAAGGTATCCACGCCAAATTTGCTTCCTTTTTCTCCCAACATCCTAGGAATTTAAAAGGTGCCCAGGGTTTGTGGATTACCCTGATGGGGCGTGAGTAAATAGCCAAAATATAGCTAGATTTTGGTGGTTTTGGGGAAAAATAGGAACAAAGGTGCTCTGTAAAAAAGTGTTTTTTTTTCCTCCTAAAAATGGCATTAATAAAAGGCTTGCTGTGCTAAAGTCTACCATCATCCCAGCTGTCATGAACATGTAGAGATGAAGCAAAAAAATAATTTTTTAACCACAGTTTTGCCATTTTTTTGCTAAGTTTTGTGCTTTCAACCTACTTCCAGTTTGTGGTGGAAACTGCTACAAAACTCACGGGTGATCCAGAAAGCTATAGATTTCTAAAAAGTAGACATCATTCTAAATTCAGCAAGGGATTATTTACGTAGTTCCCTCATGGTTTTCCCAAACAAACTCTTGAAATAAAAAATATTGAAAATGAGTTGGAAAAAATGACCAATTGTGACATTTTCATCTTGTCATGATGGCCAATTTACAAAAGCAATATGCCATGTCGTCCACTAGACCCTTTTGGTTGTGAGGATATATAGTGCTTGTAGGTTCCTAAAGAACCTGAGATACCCTGAACTAACAACTGAACTGCACCTCACAATCGTTTTTAATTGTGTACCAGTTATAGAGCAATTCATATGGTAAAATATAAAGAGTGAAATATGAGTATCAAGAAAAGCTATGTATTTCTGAAATAGACACCAGATACAGAGTTTAGGAGCATTAGTTATTTGTGCATCTGTGAATAGAGTGGTCATTTTCCAAAATGTATTCTTTCTTACATACTGGCTTACATCTGGAAGGCACAAATGTAGAGTAATACAATGGGTAATAACACATGTTCTACTATTTTGTATTCCCACATGTCGCCTGATAAAATTGGTTGCTCACATGTATGGGTATGCCTAGTGCCCACAACAGGAAAGGCCCAAACGCAACATGGACACATCGCATTTTCACTAAAAACTGACCCTTCTTTTGCAATGTGGCTAACTGTGGAGTTTGGGCACTAGCTCAGCCAGCACCAAGGGAACCCTAGCAAACCTATACATTTTTTAAAACTAGACACCTAAGGAAATCAAGAATGGACTAACTTACATAGGTCTCACCAGGTTTTCTTACCCAAAAGCATTTGCAAACTTCAAACTTTGACAAAAAAAACATGAAAAAGATGAAAAGTAGTTAGAATGTCCAGGAAGCCACACATTTCCTACCACCTATCATTCCCCCATGTCTCACTAAAAAATGGTACCTCACTTGTGTGGGTAGTGCTAACCTCCACCACAGGAAAGGGCCCAAAAGCAACATGGACACATTATGTTTTTACACTGAAAACTGACCCTTTTTTTGCAGTTTGACAAGCTGTGGATTTTGGACCCTACCCGTGCTGGCATCTAGGGAACCCTAGAAAACCTGAACATTACACAAAAAAACTAATTTTCCTCAGATTTTTGAGAGATGGAAAGCTCTGGAATCTGTAAGGAGATACAAATTTACTACCACCTACCTTCCCCCCCCCCAAGTCCTACTTTAAAAGTGGTACCTCACTTGTTTGGGTAGGCCTAGTGTCCTCAACGGGAAACTCCACAAAATATAATGTGGAGAATCAACATTGCCTGTTACAAAAATTATCTGATGTGGCAATGGGGGTAGCAGAGATTTTTTGGCTGGGGACCGACGCCACCCAGGGATACCTATAGAACCTAGACATTTCTGAAAAGTAGATACCCAGGGGAGTCCAAGGTGGTGTGCCCCTCATGGATCTTACAAAGTTTGTTTTTACTCAAAATCTCCTGCAAACCTCAGGTTTTGCCTAAAAGTGCTTCTCCTTCTTGCATTTCTGTGACGTAAATGTCTGGAATCAACAGGAATTCCTAAAATTCCTACTTATCAGCGTCGCACTTGTCCCGATAAAAATGGTACCCCACTTGTGTGGCTGGGCCTAGTGTCCACGACAGGCCTGCATCAAACTGTTATATTCTCAGAATAGGCCCATGTTGAGAAGCAGCTTATTTCTTACATTGTCTTCACAATAACATTTCAGCCATGAACCTTTGCACATATTTGCTTGCCCGACAGTGTTGGATTTGTTTCCTTGAAACTAAACTTGTTTACACATCTAGCTTCGCACAACATTATCACAATGCCCTGAACTTCATATACAAGGTCTCTTTTCGCACTAAGTACAAATGTCATTTCTATCTTTATCAACAGGGCTATCCACATATCCATAACATCACTAATCAATACACACATCGCAAGGCTGCTTTCTATTATAAAAGATGATCATTCTGAAAATTTGGTATAGAGGCACTTCAGCTGACACAGAGGGTCCCTGCATGCTGAGACTTCACCACGCAGCGGTCTGATATCTTAGGAGGGAGGTCCAGTTCGTGACCAAGACAGGGTCCTTCATTCTCTCCCATCTGTTAATGGGGTTGGATCATCCCTTGGGATTTTGGCTCTACACCTCAACACACTCTAGGTACACTGGAGTAGGGTTTGCATAGTAAGAGTACGTCAGATTACTGCCTTGTTAAATGCCTGCATATATACACTGTTTTGCACCATTGTAGAACTATATCTACTATTTATGCTTTTGTTGAATGTAATCACTTTTATCTGCTTCTGTCAATTAATCATTGCAGCACACATATTTTATACAAAAATAATACTGGTTCAATATACTTATTGAAAACGTCCCACTGTGTATTCACTGCATACTCCTCTGACAATTAGTGAGCAAGAGTGACTAATCGAAAGGTTGTGTACTGTTCCCACGATCCCTGAGGGGTTAGGGTTGTCTTGTTCAGGGGTTGCCAGAAACCATTTGCTCCCTGGTAAGGTTAGGGGAGCTTACATTGTCACTGTGAGCTAGCTGGTCTATAGGCCAACAAATCCTGCTGGAATATCCGGAGTTTAGGCACCAAGCCCTTAGTTTACGTTGTCCAACAAATACGCACATCCTACGAATTAGTAGGAATTACATGACATGGCGCTGCCAACACTGGTTGGGTTCTTATTTAACGGTCATGAGTAGTTCAGTTGTGTTTTCTCAGAGACCTACACTCACATTTAAACCAGAGACGTCTGAAGTGGGAAGGGAAACAAATCTGCCTCAGCTGAGTAGGTATACCCTATGTAGGTTATTCAAGCTTGGAGTATTAGACGTTCCCGCATTGTGCATACAATATCTCTATAATTATTTTAACTAAATACCTCTTCTTTGACAATGACCAAACAAGCTGAGGACCTTGAAGAGCAGGTAGTTGCTCTAAATATTACACAAAACTGCAGACAGGTAGTTACTATGAAACTGTTACAACATGGCCTCCCAGCAATGGGTGGAGAAGTTGCCTTGGTGGTTGAGGCACACAAAGCATTCAGAATAGAGGTATTCTACTTTTGGGTTAAGATCCCACCTGTAGATGCATGCACACAGTTTTTTCACACTTACATTGAAGAAGAACCACCTGAACTTCTATGTTCCCATACGTGGACATAGAAGTTCCATCAACTTACCAAGAGCATATTAATTGGTTTAAAGGTGCCCTACCCTATACCACATACAACGTGAGACTCGGTCTGCTCAGCAAAGAATGAGTGACTTGGCCGGTCTTATATTGATATACACTACATCCAGACATTGCTACATTACCAGCAGCAGGAATGCGTACACCTTGTAGAGATTTAGTGAAAATGTACAGAAATCTTACACAATACATAATGAGAACATTGACAGTCCAACCTGCTCAGGCTGCAAAACCTCAATTGACTATTATGGTATTCCTACAGCCAGGAGCAAATCCTGTTCTGGATAGCGCAGAAAGCAGCTCAGCTTGAAGCAGTTTTTCCCCATATGGGCCGCATGAAAAACACAGAATACTAACAATTTGCTTGCCAATGGGGATGGCTCCCCGATAGCAGATTGCGTCACTTGGGGTACAACCTTTGCTGCCATTTATACCAGAACTCATGAATATGATCTAACAGATAGTATTGGCTCACAAAGATGCAAAATATATCATGTTGCACATTGACAAATTTGACAAATTACCTTTCTCCGTGGCTGAGACACCATCCACAGACTGGATAATCCATGGTTACTTCACCCTACCAGTCACGACTTTCCAATTCCAATATTGTCTCCAATTCCAACAGATAGACATATATGAAGGGCTAGAGGAAGGTTATGTGCATGAGTTTTAGGAATTACCATTCAGGTTTAGATGCAGGAATGGGGAAATAGAAGATTTTCTTAGTGGCTCCGACTGTGAAGATACTTTAAGCGGATCCTTAGTTTGCAAGGACATTTCTCTCCACGGGGCTTGGAATGCTTCGGTAAAGAACCGGTCATGTTATCTGAATGGTCCTTCAGTTGCCGTGATTTATCCGGTGTTCAAGCTGCTCTCGAATGGGAGCTATTTTATGCTGAATGATCAAGGTTGCTGTGGAATGGAAGAGGGCATCGCTTATAGAGTGATGGTTAATTCCATAGTGGCTTGTTGCACACATGTACTGTTTCCACCTGCCTGCACAGTTAGGGAGGCATGCTATGGCCTTTGGTAAATGTTTCCAATATACAGTTTGATTTGCTGAGCCAACTGAAAGCTGTGCGTTTTCAAAAGAATGTGGCCGTAACTTTTTCCAGGTGGACGTTTGGTCTCCATGTTGCAAGGTCCTCATCTGAGATATAGACGGTACTCCATACCGCTGCATTCTGGGGAGCTGGAATACAGTATATTTAACATGTCGGATACAAAAGGAATAGGGCACTTTTAAAAATGTATCAGCTCTGGTCTGACTAGCACCTTTCAGACGATTTTTGGAGTTATACCATCTTCCATACTCTCCGTGTTGGGAAGCATTTTTGCAACACTCCCACTTGTCCTGCTACTTGTGGGGGAAATCCTGATTTACATTTTTCTGCTCTGCAATGGACGTCCCAGTTCAACCCAGAATGGAGACAGCACTGCTTGTGCTGCTTTGCCATGAGCGCAGGGTACACTGCTTTGGCACACCTCGGCTTCAAGAACTGAAGGAGCACCGGTTCTTATCCTTCAGGCCTGTCTGGCTTGACTATATACAATCTGTCTTCCGCTGTCTGCTTTGCAGTCACGAATGCATCCTAGATACATGTCTTGGAGCAGCATTGGTTGTCCCCAGCGTATTCCATTAATAATGAATGCATTCTTAGAGCCACCCTGGGATGCTTGAATATAAAATGTGAATGTAAATCCATATTTGTAAGGCGCAAACTACTCACCCTTACGGGTCTCAAGGAGCTGGGAGCTGGGAGCCGCCGTGGAAATTAAGTGAGCTGTTGCCCAGAGTCACATGGTGCTGTGCTGCCGCCGGAACCGGGGATCGAACCGTGTACCCTGTGCTTCGAAGGCAGCAGCCCTGGCAGGCCGCACCACACCTCTCCACTGCTTCAGCTCCTAGTGATGTGAACAACGGCTCTGCGGAACACTTATGGGCTACAACGCCACCCTCAGCGGCTGCTGTGGGAACTGGATAGAATCACCTTTGATCCATAAAACATGCTACGAGGTGCGCCCCTGGGAACGTCGTCTGAGGTCGTGGGCAAGAACAAGGTTGCGTCTACCACTCGGAACACATAAAAGATTGACTTTTTCCGTGTGGGAACAATTTGGCCTGTTTTGTAAACCAAATGAACCAAAACAGCTTTTGCTTTCTTTTACTAGGCACTATGGCTTTCTGAGTGACAAAAAATAAAATGGTGTGAAGGGGCGGCTCACACTGGCATCATGCCATGTTCCAACCCCAGAATAGGTTCCATAGTCTTACTGCCCCACTGGAGGTGGATTGAGGGCATTTACTGAAAACCTGCCCCCATGGGACAGAAACAGCTCTTGAGATGAGGGGAAAAATAGGCATAGAAATAAAAAAGGCGACGAGGTGGTTCACACAGGTAATCCGCAGCGCTCAGAACACAGAACAGGTGTATCAGTCTTTTTGCCCTATTGGGGATAGATTGCGGGTGTTTACCCAAAACCTGCCCCCAGGGAACAGAAGGACCACTAGACACCAGGGGGCAAAATAGTCCCCAAAAAAATAAAAAAGGGTGTGGGGTCGGCCTACCCAGGCGTTGCACGGTGCTCATCCAATAACAGGCGCATCAGTCTTTCTGCCCTTGGGGATAGATTAAGGGTGTTGACCAAAAATCTTCACCAGGGGGATTCAGGGGCTACTAAACATCGTTTCACATCAGTGCTCTCACCCCAGACAGGTGCATCAGTCTTTCTACCCCCTAGAGGTGGATTGAGGGTGTTTACCTAAAGTTGCCAGGGGGACAGAAAAACCACCAGTCACTAGGGGGAAAAAAGGCCCCCCAAAATAAAAAAAAGGGTATGGGGGCGGTTCACCTATGCATCGCTCCATGCTCCCACCCCAGACAGAAAGGCCATTAAACTTGGATGCTATGGCATTTCCATCAATTTACTGTAATTTCCATTGAAATGAATAGGCACTCCATGACGAGTTACCCTTGTCATTAGCATCCAAGTGGTTAAACATCAGCAGAGCAATAGACCAAAAAAAAAACAAAAAAACACAAGGTGTGGCTGTTCACATAGGCATCCCACCGTGCTCCCACCCCAGACAGGTGCATCAGTCTTTCTGGCACCTGGGGATGGATTGAGGGTGTTTACTCAAAATATATGCACAAGGAACAGAGAGGTCACCAGACACCAGCTGAAAAGTATTGTGTACTTGTCCCATATCTAGAATTGACACAACTGTTTTTCTGACCCCCCCGCCAGGTAAGATTGTGGGTAAACACACCTTTGTGTCTATGCCTCTACAATATTCCCTGGTGTCTAGCAGGCTTTCAGCCCCCCTCCCCAACTGGGTGCCAGATTGGGAGCGAATTCCCCAGATTTGCCCTTCGAGGGACGGAAAGACTTGTTTGATATTTTTGAGGTTGGCTCGGGCTGATGTATGAGAGATCTGCCCCAACCCTCAATATTTGCCATAAAAAGGTTCCCTGAGTTTTAGGGGGCTTTCACCAATCCTGGATGCATATTGGGAAATGAAATTCCCCAGATACGCCCCCCATAGGGGCAGAAAGATGTTTTGCCATTTTTTGGGGGCTGCTGTTTCGGCCTATTATGTGAGGAATGGCAGCCCCAACACCTCGATATTCCGCTAAAAATGCCCCTAACTTCTAGTGGACTTTCGGCCTCCCAGAGAGGGGGAGGGGACAGTTTGGGTGGTAAAAATGCTCAAATTTGCCCCGAGGGCAGTAAGACTGTTGTGCCATTTTTTGGGGTGGGGGCTATCCCCGATTTGTCAGAGAGGCACCCCATCCCTCAATTTCTACCACCTAGCAGCTTCTCTTGTGTTGGGGTGGGAGCTCAGCCTTGTATGTGTGGGAAGGCAGCCCTCACCCCTCAACACTGCGCAAACAAATTCCCTAGGGTCCAGTGGAGTTCTTGCCACTGGAAGCAGATTGGGTGGCAAAACTGTCCAACTTTGCCCATAAATAGGCAGAAAGATTGTTGTGGCATTTTATGAGGTGAGACTTGGTCTGATGTGTCAGAGGGCCACCCAACCCCTCAAAATATACCAATAAATGGCATCCCTGGCTTTCCCCCTTCTCCACGAGGCAGGCTGAGGTTCAAGACCTCCATTATGCCCTCAGGGGGGCAGAAAGTCTGTTGTGTCGGGGAGAGGGGAAACACTAGCCCATTGCCATGGTGGTGCTTCTCCCCTCTAAACGTTATCCCTGGTGCCTAGTTGGTGGATCCGTGCTTTGGGATCACCCTTCTGTGGCAATCCCCAAGCAGGGCTCCACAAGGTCGGGCTAAATGGAAAAATGCTTTACCTCCCTGGTGGGATTTCCTGCAGTGAGGAACTACAAGAAGAGATTTGGAGCCAGATTGAAGTGCCCTGGGAGGCTGGTATTTCGTAAATTTGTCCGTCAGATAACTGGGGCCTTTACCTTTTAGGGATATGTGTACAATACAGCATATCTTAAAACGGATCTGCTTGCGCACTGCCAATGCAAGTTCTGCAAAAGGGGAAGGGAGGGAGCATTGGAGATAAGCTGGGCTGCGGTATTTTGGACCAATTGTAGTCTGTTTAAAGATGCTTCATTCGCTGAGATCAGCAGAGCGTTGCAATAATCCATGCAAATTAATACTAGTCTGAATAAGGGTTTTCCGAGTGGACAGGGAGAGGAAGGGCAATACTGTTCATGGGATGCTTAGGACATGGAAGCAGGCATCGGTGGTGGTCGAGGCCTATTCCTTCAATAGCAACTTCTGGTCCACATGAACCCTTAAGTTTTTTACCACGGTCTTGGGGGTAGGTGTGGATCCTAGCTCCGCTGGCCACCAGCTCGGAACCATCTCAAAGATGCGTCGCCGAACAGCATCATTTCAGTTTTTCCCGCATTAAGCTGGAGAAAATTGTTTCTCATCCAGCAGGCAATGGTCTTCATACCTTCTGAGAAGATGGACTACGCTTTGGGGTTGTTTTTGTCAAAGGAGAGTAAAAGCTGGTTATCATCAGCATACGAGATAGGAGTGAACCCTAAATCTCTGAGTACTCCTGCCAACGGGGCAACATAAATGTTAAATAGGGTGGGACTGAGACAGGATCCCTGGGGTACTTCCTTGGTCAGTACCGTTGTCTCGGATTGGATAGGGCCCTTGAGTTCTGTGTACCAGAAAACTCCATAGCCATTGCATGGCTGTCCCTTGAATACCAATTTCACTGAGTCTCCTAGCAGGATTACCATCTTCTGCATAATAACTGTATAAGGGTCACCTCTGTCATCATCCATGCCCAACGTGCCAACAGTACACTTCATGATAGAACCCCTGAGGGTACCTTTCGGGTATATAAGCACTACATCTTCTCTGGGCATACAAGAGGAGAAAGACTTCCATGCTGACACACTGACGCAAGAAGCACACAGACACTCCAGCACATAATGGTCTGACATCTCTTGCGGGGTGTCGCATCTCGAGAGCAGAACGTGGTCCTTCACTCTCCCACATCAAGTAATGGGGTTGGCTCTATCCTAAGCGGATTCTTGGCTACACCTACATACATGCTAGGTACATCTAGTTAGCGTTTTGCATCATAGTAGTACGCATTATTACTGTTATATATCTATATGCCTGCATGTATTTATTGTTTTACCACTATGGTAGAATTCTACCTTTTCTTTCCTGGTGCTCATAACCGTATATATCTGTTTATGTCTAATGGTAGTTGCAGTATACATATTTTATACTAGAATGACGCTGTTTCAATAAATACTTATTGAAAACGTCCCCAAAGTTTATTCTGTGTATCTCTTTGAGACAAACTAAGCACGAGTAACTGAGTGAAAAGTACTGCACTATTCGCTCCGTTGTAAGAGGAGCTCATAGCGGTACTGTGAGCCAGCTGGTCTACAGACTAACAAATCCTTTGGGGGTGTCTGGAATCAGTCTGGACAACAATCCCTTAGTTTATTTTGTCTAAACGCATAGATCCTATATAGATTTGTAGTAAGTACACAACAGAAAGGGAGATTCTCCCTTATCCAATGGTACCTCTCCTATTTAAATAGTAGCTCTGGGGGCTGAGGCATGCCTCTGATCATCGATGGAAGTGAAAGTAAATGAGCCAGTTGGCTCATTTTACTTTCACTTTCTATGTAATGACACCAGCGTTCCGTGCACGCAGATCATCATTACACAGAAGGGAACATAAATACCTTGCAGCTGAGGCTGAAAATAGTAAAGGAAAATCCATCTTGTGCTCGTATCAGAGGGATTTCCTGCCTCTGGTGCCAGGACATGCTGGAGCTGTCCTCAGCACCTGAGTACTGCATGTCCTTAACATGTAAGAGATTCATTTATAAAAATATGTAAATGTAATATTAAAAAAAACGTTTTAATGTATTTTAAATAAAATTAAATACTGTTTTGTGTTTTAACCCTATGGCCCACATTATGATGTCGGTCGGACTACAACCGACAGGCTGTCAGTTGTGGTCGGAACAACATATAGTGATGCAGTCTGACCACCGCATTAAGATGTGCAGCTGTCGGAGGCTACATGCAGAGGGACCGACCAACGATTCAGACGGGCTCAAGAAGCCCGTCCGACCATCGGTCAGAAAGTAATCTCCTACAATGTGGCAGTGCTTGCTCAGGCACCGCCATAGGGATTACGATTACCCTTTCAGGTAGCCTTTCAATGGTGGTCCAACCATCATTAAAAGGCAGTCAGAACCGGACTTCGGGGGCGGTCCCTCCATAGACACTGCTTTGTGGCCTGGGAGGCACCTGTGGTGGCTTCCAAACATCCATGCCCCAAGTGCTAGGCACCACATGGTGCCTGGCACACGTTGCATGGATGTTTGTAAAAAAACTATTTTCCCTATGCGGCTTGTGCATGAGGCCCTTTTCTGGCTGCTGCAAGCCACAATGGAAAAATGTAGGTTTCTGACGCCTCTTGGGCAGTTGCATCCAAATTTGTCGGATGGAACCACCACAAAACAGATTTACCTGTATATCGCCACAAATAAGGTCGTATTCTTCTGGGTGAAGATGCTGAGGGAAGGGGTTACCTAGAGAAAGAGATCTACTTCAAACTTTGACAGGGAGAACAGAAGGGTGAGTATGCACGCCAAGTCCTTCAATTCTGCCGACTCTATGCCGGCAGTCCCACCGTCACGGTCGGCTCATCGGAAAGTCAACTCGTAATACGGACAGTGGTAAAACTTCTCTGTACCGCCCTATGGCAGCTGCTTTTCCCCGACCGCATGCACAGCGGTCTGCAGTATGCCTGCGGTGTCGCCGGTTCACCCGTGCTCTTTCCAAAAGCAATCAGACAATCTTGTAATACAGTGGTCAGACCGACAAGGCTGCGGCAGGTTGGTTCACGGACTGCTGAGCTCGTAATCAGAAATGCTTTGGTTAAAATGATAATAACAGGCTCTTATGGCTATGTGTGGGTATAGCTTGAGTATTGTTTGCATCATTGCCTATTCAAAGTCTATTATATTTTGTGTCAGGAGTAGTTTGTTTTTATTTTTATGTTGTTTAGTAATTTGTAGAAAGTGCTACTTTGTTAGGTAGCAATACATAAGTGGTCATTTTAAATATTATGTCCCTCATCTATGTTTCACAGTGGCTTAGTCTTACTCAATTATTTGCAGTAGCAAATGTCATTATTTGTTTTTCATTGTTATGATTGTCGTGTAGGGGGAAGTGTTCATCATTATTTGAAGTGGTTACGTGTTCACGAATTTCAATGTCTTGGTATCTTTTTGGGGCACCAGGAGTGTCGCTGGTGGCTATCTTAGTACGTGCTATTCTTTTTTTAAAGTAGGTATTGATGGTATCTGACCTGTGATGTGTTTAGATACTTTAGGAAGTATATATGTTAGTATTTTAGTAGTGGGTACTTAGGAACTAGCGCTTGCTTCTTTTAAATGATGAAGCACCTGTATTCAATTTCAGTGACATTTGGGCACACACAAAGATACATACAGTCACACAGCCACTCAATATGTGCTAGAAGTAGTATCACTCAGTAGTAGTGCACTAAGTATACTAATTTAACTTTGCAATAGGTTATTATATATGTTTTACACCCAAAAACTATTAAAAACACTTACACTCACTTGAGGATGTCATCAGTGATATCATTTGAGATGTCATGAATGATGTCACTGACCATGTCATGAGTGATGTCTATGTGAGGTCATAAGCAGTGCATTGTGGAGGCGTACGTTTTAGTTAACTCAAGTAACTATAATTGTTGAAATTCACTGGTCTTTTACAAGTGAAGACTGAGCCTAACTATAACATCAATGTAACCTTTGGTTTTTTTCAGGATATATATGGTTTGAGACCACTATATATGGTCTCAAACCTATGGTTTTTTCATTGAATTTTCAAGGTTTTGTAAATGCAAATACCTAACTATATATGGTCTCAAACCTATGTTTTTTTCTGTGAATATATATATATATAAAATTTCTATGGCAAAATGAAACCCCTCATTTTGTTCCTTTTCAAAATAAATGTATTAAGTGTTAACACTTTATTCCAATCAAGATGACTTCAGGTGTGCCATACTTTTGTCATAAGTAAGACTGTTAGCGCTCTAGTTGTTCTTTAGAACACTCTGGGACATTCTGTCATTGGGCTATAGTTGGGCTACATCTGGCTGATATTTGGGCTACATTTGTTTTTTTTGTCTCTGGTGGCCATCTTTGGGCTACATTGGGCTACATTTGGCTACATTGGGCTACATTTGGGCTACATTTGGGCTCTTTTGTCTCTGGTGGCCATCTTGGGAGACTGCATATCAGAATTTTTTTAATGAAATATAAGAGGATTTGAGAAGTCACTCAAAATGTGCCCTAATTTTTCTTTCTTCAGCACTAATCATAATTTCTATGGCAAAATGAACCCCCTCATTTTGTTCCTTTGCAAATTAAATGTTTTAAGTGTTAACACTTTATTCCAATCAAGATGACTTCAGGTGTGCCATACTTTTGTCATAAGTAAGACTGTTAGAGCTCTAGTTGTTCTTTAGAACACTCTGGGACATTCTGTCATTGGGCTATAGTTGGGCTACATCTGGCTGATATTTGGGCTACATTTGTTTTTTTTTTGTCTCTGGTGGCCATCTTTGGGCTACATTGGGCTACATTTGGGCTCTAACATATATATAGCCCAATGTAGCCCAATATATATTTTTTCAAAGTTAATTTTCGTAAAAACCACTGTAGCACATATCTTGAGACATAGCAAAGGCACATCGGGCTACCAGTCCCTACAATTTTGCCAAGTTTGGTGAAAATCCATTCAGCCATTCGGGCTAAAAGTGAAGCCAACCGCCCTATGGAAATTAACATGGGGAAAACACCCTTTTTTCTCGGCCCCCGCTTGACGAATCCCCCCCAAACTTTCAGGGAAGGACCGGAGAGTAAATGTGCCATTTTCAGGAAAATGTCAGCCAATTCCGTCCATCAACGCCAAAGTTATTCAACCGGTAAGCAATATCATTCCAAAACGAAGTACCTCTCGCACTCTCAGAATCGTCCTGACATCAGTAAACACGAGCTGAGTGCAATAAAAGTGGGGGTTTATTTTCAGTCATAAACCCGCCGTGACAAGCCACCGCGGTGGTGAAATGCGTCACGGCGGGTTTATGACTGAAAATACACCCCCACTTTGATTGCACCCAGCTCGTGTTTACTGATGTCAGGACGATTCTGAGAGTGCGAGAGGTACTTCGTTTTGGAATGATATTGCTTACCGGTTTCTTCGCCGGACTCGCGCCACCCCAAAGATCGGGAGCACCGCATGGAGTTTCTTGTATAGGATATATATATATATATATATATATATATATATATATATATATATATATATATATATATATATATATATATATATCCATTTATATATATCCATTTATATATATCCAACATACAGGAACCCAAATCGAAACAGGCCACAGGGGGTCACACGTCAGTGTACTTCTTTTATTGCTCGGTAACTTGCTTGCAGATGCTCAGCTCAGTCAGACACAACCAATTCAAAACGCCGAACGCATTTCAGGAAATAGCATCCCTTCGTCAGCGGCATGAGTTCATCAAGTTGTGAGAGCGCTGATAAATAAATCCCCGCGTTCGGCGTTTTGAATTGATTGTGTCTGACTGATCTGAGCATCTGCAAGCAAATGATTTTGTATGAGTTAAATGTCCAGCTATCTATAACACCCCTAAAACCTATGGTTTTTTCAATGAATTTCTAAGGTTGTTTAAATGATAATTCCTAACTATAACCTGCCTGGAACTTATGTTTTTTTCAGTGAATTTCAAAGGTTTTTTAAAAGATAATTCCTTAGTATAACTTATTAATTGTATGTGTATTTACCAATATATATTTCGAGTTTTGTTAAAAAATGAATTTGAAATTAGTATATTTCCACATTTATTTTAGTGATAAATATGCACTTATGGCTGAAAGACTGATTCTTTGATGATAAACTATACACAATCTTCATATTAAAATGTGCAAGTTTTCTTATACAAGGATATATATTGCTCTTTAAGGCTCTTTACTAAAAGTTTTTTTATTATTTTTACCCTTTTACTTTTAGAACGACAGACCTATTCACCTACTACTCATCATTGACAGCATTTACAAACGCTCAACAAATAACTCAATTTCCGTATTTATCCACACTTTAAAATAAATACAGAGAGGAAAATACTTTTCTGTCTGTATTTATCTGTAAAAATCATCAAAAACATAAATCAAGGAGCCATACTTATAATTTAAGAATATTTTCAACTTAATTAGCAGTAATTAACATATAAATGTGGTAAAAGTATGACGCAGCACCTATAATACCTGACTTTCAAGAACAACGTTCACAGTTCGATTGCAAAGTCCATCATCATCTTAGCCCACCACTATCTCACTGTAGGTAACACCTTTCTTAATCTTCCCAACGCCCCAAACGTCGGCACACCTTTCCAGGGATAGCTTTACGCTTTACAAATGCTGCTTTTTTTTAATTAAAAAGCATAGTGATAACAAATATTAATACGTTAATTTTTTTCTTCTATTGTAAACTATATATTATTTTATATTTTCTATTTAGATGTTTTTAATCATGACAATGCAAAGGGCACAGTTTACCGGGTAACACTTTTTAATCTCTCCAACGTATGTAGATAATAAGGACCTTATACATCTTACTATGGAAATCGAAACCTTTACAGCTTCACAGTTTGTAACTTTTCCCAACAAGTGCACAAGTAAAACAGTTAAAACGTGAGCATGTGTAAACTGTAAAATGTGACATCTACATAGGCGGAGCCAAATCTTCCTTCCATAGACTACTAAACAACCAAAAACTATATAAACCACACCTATTGTGCGATGCATTTCGTTTTCGCGAGTTATTTCTGTGCGCCAATCTGTGATGCAGGTTCCCTTTTTCTAGCATCGGATTCTTGTTTTGCGTCAACAAACATATTCCATAGTTGTAAGTTGTTTCTTTATGGCATAGTAGATAGCTATAATTTGTGGCTATTTGTCAATATTTAAACATTTATATCTAGAAAAAAGTGTTATTGCATGTTTTTCCCTTTTTATCTGTAGCGTCAGCAGCTTGTTTTCAGAAACAGATAGATTACAACAAACATTGCTCCTTTTCTGGCTTCTTTCAGCCTATATATTGTGACTTTCTATATTATAATATTGACACTGTACTTCGCTTTAGAGGTGTTGGTGACCCGTCGGCGCAGACCCTAAACATTTACAATCAACGTTACCACCTTCCACTTGTTAGTGTGTTTTCCCCTAGGGATTATATACTGTTAATATGTATATTATAATATTAACCGCTTCAGCGCGGCGCAGATTCCTGCTCTGTGCTGAGTGTTCTAATGAGCCAACGGGCTCATGACGGAACGGTTCTGTCATGAGCACAGGCCAACCGACGCTCATGACGGAACCGTTCCGTCATGAGCATCGAAGGGGTTAACAGTTATGCTAATCTCAGTGGAGTTCATGATCCGTCATCACAAAGAGTAAAGATATATAAGCAACGTCACCAGCTTCTAGGTTTTAGTCTGTTCCTCCCTTTTGATCATATACTGTGAATATATATATTATAATTTTCACAGTCATGATCTCAGAGGAGTTTATGACCCATTGCCACGAAGATCAAACTGTTTGTGATCCCGGAGAAAAGAAGCTCAGAAAATAATTACCGCTCAAAAGTATTTCGTTATGGATGTTCTGTTAAATAGATAACTTTATTTTCCTTTTCTTTTTACTGTAACAATGGTATCAATCGTTATATTGTAATAGATTGTCCTATTGTTACAGAAGAGGAATAGGAGATTGTTCGGCGCCATCTGTAATACAGATTAGAAAACATTAGAACGTACTTGATCAGATATTTTTTCAGGGAGCATATTTTATGAAATTGCAGAATAACAAATATAGCTTTCATACATACTTTGTTACTTTAAATATTTGATAAACCCTACATTTCTGAATGTTATTTTCTAATTTCTATTCTTCTCATTTGCAGTTCCTATTCACCTTCTCTCTAAAGAATATATAGGACCAGTACTGTATATTATAATAGTACCATCCTATATATTCTTAAGTGAGTATGTGGTTTGTTAGCCGAACACTGTGCACTGCGACAGAACGTTCCTGAGTTCTACAGAATACAAATTTGAAAAAAAATAAAGAATACATTTCTATGTAATGTGAAGTCACTTGTATTTAACAGTTTTTTACTTGTTCTCCTGACCTCAGATGATGTAGTGCGGGAGTGTTTGTTGTAGCACTTCTATTCTACTTTATCTAAAAGTAACTGATGGCCTCTTACATTATCAAGAATATGGGGCAACACTTTTACAAACTATAGCAGAAAAAAAGAGGGTATGGCCACCCTTAACTGATATTTTCTGAAATTGCATTTTTAATTGTCACCCCATTCATATATATGCAGCGTCCTTTTCTGAAGAAAGTTTATTTGTATTTGCTAAATAAAAACTGTTTCAAACCTAGACTTAAATTTTTGCTGCGCAACCACACCTTCCCATCAGAAAAGTAAACACCACATTATAAGCAAATAGTGCTACTGGGAAGTATCCTACCTGCAAACTTGATCAAAAATACACCGCAAGACACTGTCATTTTTCCGCCGTGATTCGTACAGCACACAGCAATTATATAAATGGCCCTTAAAACATATAAAAACAATTTTTACCTTCATAATCCCTGTCCACCACCTTGTTACCACTGTACAGAGTTAATAGTGTTCCTAACCTCCCCTCTACTACTTTTTTTTCCCATACTCCTTTGGAAGTGCGTCACAAAATCACTGACAACAGTGAACCGTTCCCACCCAATAAGGAGCAAACTTGTGCTCGAAACACTTTAGCCAATAAAATGTCCATGTTGTTCCGCAGAGGAGGAAGGAATGACTATCAAAACTTCTTTTAATGCTTCATAGCCAATGAACATTAAGCTTCGTAAGGTCCCGCTTGGAACACGTTACCCGAAGAAATGTCCCTAATACTCCGCGAAGAGGGAAGAAATCGCTGACAACACTTCTACTTTCAACAGTTTACAGCCAATCAACATTAAGCTTGGGAAAGTCCTCCTTGGAGCACGTCAGCAAATCAGATGTTCCTCCTACTCCGCAGAGCAGAAGCTAATGGCTGGCAACACTTCTACTTTCAATAGTTCACAACAAACCAACGTAAAGCTCAGGAAAGACCTCCTTACAACATGTAAGCCAATTAGATGTCCTTGCTACTCTCCGGAGCAGAAGTGAAATGCAGAAAACACTTCTACTTTCAATAGTTCGCACCCAATGAACATTAAGCTTGTTGTTGGAACACCTTAGCCAATTAAACGTTATATTTGTTCCACGCACACATACAGAACACGCCGTCCTACATATTAATACATTTCCTGTAACAAAGTGACTCTATCAGTAACAAAAGTAAACACTCCATAATAAATAAACATTATTCCACATTATATCAAAGAAAAGCTGCAATAGGCCACATTATTGTTTTCCCGGTATCATTTACACAGCCTACTGCACCCCCCTCCCAACATGAGTGAAGCCCTGGGACTGTGGAGGCCCCAGCGAACCCCGCAATTATTTTTATTATATTTTCCACTGACTTCTTCTACGACTAACGGTTCCTATGGAAAACTTTTAAAACTCCAGCACAGTAACTGTTTCGATTAGCAACATAGTGTGGTGAACTTCTAACCTCTGTGCTCACTTAAGTGTTCCATGAATTGTTACTATGGTAACAGGCAGTAAGCAGTTTGGGGGTAGGGTTGAAAGGTACAGGCTGTACAGAAACCGTTATATTTACCCAGGATCCTCTACATGACAGAAAGGAAAGCAAAGTAATACAGAACACTGTGTATCAGATTCACGAGCCATTTGAGCCACTTTTGCGTCACTTTTCCCATCTTAAAAATGATGCAACAGTAATGAAATGAAGTTGTAAATCTGCCCCTATGCACATTACGAGCAAAAGAAGTACACAACTCTTTCAATTCTTTATCGATCACAATTAGACAGTATTGCTTCACGATTCACAATGCACTTCAAAACATGCTTTGTGCCTATTTAAATGGGAGACAAGATTGTCGACATTACAAAACTTAACAGCATATTCACAAACACGGCATTAAAATTGTCGCCGCTTTAACGGCTGCAACCTACAATAAAAACGCTGAAAATAGACTTCAAAATCCTTTGTTATCTTACCGGAAGATTTTCTCAACATTGCTGTTTGCTAGGCAACAGTGAGAGCCACCCCCCAGAGCTATAAAATAAATGGTTGGAGTGGGCTCCAAGACCCACCCCTAAAAAATTAAAAGTGGAAGGGCCTCAACGACCCCCCTCAAGCCCCGGGAACCACCACCCCCCGGGGCTTTGTGAATTGTGGGAGGGAGGCTGCGTGACCCTCCACCTGGAGCCCTCGAGGGCCCTGGGGACCTCCACCCCCCAGGGCCGGCTCCTGCAGTGTCCCAGGGTGCCTACCCCTGGGACACTGCGGTTTACTATGAGAGGGCGGGAGTCTCCTAGCTCTCGCCCTCCCATAGCAAAATTGGTTTGCATTTTGAAAGACAGAGAAATCTGTTCTCACTTTCAAAATCCAAACCAGATAACTTTTCCACATGCAAGTTAGCATCTCCCCATATGGAAAAGCAATGCCGGCCCCCGAAGGATGCGGGGGGCCGGCGGGACTGTGGGGCCATTGTGGCTCCCCCACGGTCCCCAACATTTTTTTATAAGACCTGGTGGATACGGTCCCCGGGAATATTTGAAATTACTAATAGGGGCTATTTTTTTACGGTAAAAGTAAAAGCCGTGCACCCAGCGCTCAGTGCGGTCCCCTGGTGTGCACGCCCTGAATACACAACTCATATTCTGTAATCTGCGCGACTCCAGCGCCTTTGGTGCACAACTTCTACGCATTTGGGAGCCGGCATTACTTTTCCACATGGGGAGCTACTAACATGCAGCTCCCCATGTGGAAAGCAATCTGATTTAGATGTTGAAAGAGAGAACAGATTTCCTTGCTATGGGAGGGCTGGATGGACACCCCGGAACACTGCAGGAGCCGGCCCTCCCACAATACATAAAGTACCGGGGAGTGGTGGTTCCTGGGGCTTTGGAGACCTTGCAGCACCCCCATCCATGTTTTTTTTTGTAGCCCCGGGGGGTAACCGGGCCCTCGAGTGCTCCAGGAGGGGGGCCAAGCAGTCCCCCTCCCAAATACATAAAGCCCCGTGGGTGGTGTTCCCCGCGGCTTTAAGGACCTTTGACTCCTCCCCCCACCATTTTTTTCTTTTTAGCCCCGGGGGGTTGACGATCCCCGAAGCTGGGGGCCCCTCTGGACCCCACATAAAATGTAATAATTTTGCCCCAGGTATTTAACCCCCCGGAGACTAATTATTACAAAAACCTCTGTTTTATTTTATTTATTTTATGGCACAGCCCACGCACCCTACACGCACCTGCCGTTTAAAAAAAAAAATGTGGACCCTGGGGGTCCTTCTGGGACTAGAGGGTAAAATTATTTCTACCCTGCCCCCTTTCTACATCTTTCACTCATAATCCATTCATTTCCTCAGCCTCGCTTCCACCGAGGCACTAAATGGCTGCCAACAGTCCCTGGTTTTAAATGTTTACAACCGCTTGACAGCCAATTAGCATTGACCGCGTGATCGGGACGGTGCGCTTATAGTACGATGACAATCCTCGCACACTTTGCGGATCCCCCGCGCCCATAGATATATAAATGACTTTAACCGGAATTTTCTCAGGAACTACTGAACAGATTAACATCACTTAAGCAAAAGGCACACATCTAAACTGAGGACTACCTCTTTGCCAAATTTGGTGTAATTCCGTTCAGCCGTTCGGGCTGTAGCCGTGGCTAAAGGTACTATGGGAAATTGCATGGGGAAAACATGTTTTGGGAGCCCCCTTTTTTCGTTGCTTGTCTCTCGCCGGGGGAGAATGTCAGAGGAATTCATCAAGCCCTGAAGAGTCACAGGCATTGACCTCTGTTAAAGTTGGTGGAAGAATTTCCTTTTTCCGTCCCGAATGGTCTACAATAACAATGGACAGATGGGTTTTAGATATAGTTTCCAACAGTCACACTTTGGAATTTCTAAATATTCCTCCCAACTGTGCTCCCAGAGGTCCCCCTCCTGCTCATCTGAAAGAGCTTTTGTCTCAAATAAAGATAATGTTAAGAAAGGGCGCGATCGAAGTGGTACCAGCTGTACAGCGAGGGACAGGGTTCTATTTAAAGTTTTTCCTTATAAGGAAGAAATCAGGAGAGTTGTGTCCCATCTTGGACCTTTGTTGTTTCAACAAATGTCTAAAAAAGCAATCCTTCCGGACAGTGCCACTTCAGGAGGTGCTTCAATTGATAAATCAGGAGGATTTCATGACGACCCTGGACCTTCAAGACGCATATTTTCATATCCCTATCCTCCTCAGGCACAGGATATTCTTACGCTTTAGAGTGGCTGGCAGGGATTCCCAATTCCAAGTTCTACCATTTGGACTTCGTTCAGCGCCCCGAGTTTTAACCAAGGTCCTAAGGCCTTCAAATCTTCCCTTATCTGGACCATTGCCTCATAAAGGCAAAATCCTTTGCAGTGGCTAACACTCATACTCAAAAATCTCTCTCTCTCTTCCAATCATTGGGCCTCTCCATAAATTTTCCAAAGTCTAAGTTAATTCCCTCAAAGGTGAAAACATTCTTATGGGCAACCTCGTACACTCATCAGACAAAAGCCTTTGGCTCACAGGAAAGACAACAAAAGATTTGCAAGCTGGCAACTTTACTTATCACAAGAAAGTCCACTTCAGTCCGCAAGTACAAATCGCTTCTGGGAATGTTGCAGTCCCCTCGTTTCCAACTGTTGCTTCTGGATGTGACACTTACAATAGTAATTGGACAGTCAGTGGCTGCAAATTTCAGGATCCTTCGATGATATTATCAGGATAACACCTCAAATGAAAGAAGCGGTCCAATGGTGGCCTCACATCCCGAACATAGCCGCAGGTCTATCGTTCCAAGTGATTTCACCAGGCTAGATAATGACAACCGATGCATCGCTCAAGGGGTTGGGAGCACATCTAGAAGGACTAACAGTGAAAGGAAAATGGGACTCCCATCAACGGACATTACACTTAAACCTGTTGTATAGTGTTTAGGACCCTAGTGTAATTTTCCCAATTCATGCCCACATGTAGGTATAAATCATCCTATCCTTATATAGGCATAGAAATCATAACCATATTAGGACATAGCTTAAGTAGTCCTAATACGGCTTGGCTACTTCCACTAGTTCCGAAAATCTACAACGATTTCTTGGAAAAACCCGCCTTCAGCAGTCAGGGACTTCCCCCTGCATGAATATTGATTTATCCAAGAACTCATGGAGTTTTCAAAGAACAAAGTCTTTGATGACGTTATTATGTCCACTCTTACGTCACATTCTGCATCTTCAATTTATAAATATGCCCACACTTGCCCAAACAGATACACGGTGGTTTGGAGCAGTTTAACTATCTACGTGCCCAACGCGCCCTGCTGCAGCAAGTGCCGAAGGAAGCCGACCCTCCAGCAGACACACTGAGAGACGCTGTCTTTTCTCTTGCCGAGAAATCCAGGTCCAGTGTTTCCAACCTACCCTTGCGGGTTGTTGGGAAATCGAGTCCTGAGAGAGAGATACCAGACCTCCTTCATTCTAAACCACGGTACGAAGCTGATTAAACCCTTAGAGAATTCTTGGATTAGATTCTTGGCAAAAGAATACTGAAACTAAGCTACACCTCACTTACTTCTTCCCTTGTACTAGACCTAGATTAGGTACACCGGGGTAGGCGTATTTTAGAAGCACCAGTTGAGTACTTTTAGTCTTTATTTATTAATGTATGTATTCTATGTATTTTATGCTTTTGCAGTATTATTTTATAATACTTTTCGTACTGTACGCATTGTACTTTGCAACCAGTATTACGATTGTAGCAGTTCATTTCTCCTGCATGAGACAGAAGACTGTTCAATAAATACTCTTTTATTGAAAACGGCTGTATTTTCTCTGCACCTCTGGTGAAACGAAGCATGCACGATTGACTGAGTGAAACAACTATCTATTGTTTCCGCGACTCTAGAGATAGATTTCTTATTCTTGGGAAACAAAGTTGTCATATTTATGCGGTTATCAGAAACTAATCTCTTCTTGTGTATTCGAGAACGTTTCTAGTGATATCTGAGCTAGCTGGCACTCACAATTAAGTCTAGTATATTCGGTAGAGACCTAGTCGACTTCAGTCCTACGTAAAATCTATAAGATATACTATTCCAATGCGCAGAGCCTATTGGGAATAGAGGAACTACACTACATGGTGCCCAACGTTTGCTAAGGCGACAATTTAACGCTAAATACTAGAGTAACTCAGTCGTGCTTTTCACACAGACCCCCTTTTTCCCGTAAAATACTCCAATAGATGTCTGGAGTGGGTTAAAGGATAAAATATCCAGCATAACTGAGTAGGACAAAAAATCCTATGTATTAGTTTTTGGTTTGTTCAACGTTGAAGGATACAGTGTTCCAAAATATTGTGCACCTAATCTTTGTTTCCTTGAAACTTGCCCTGAAAACGTTCGGTCAACAAAATGACGGAGAGTGACGACGAAAGGGAGAGAGCTGCAGCAGCAGCTCAGGCAGTCTTAGACGACACAAATCTCCAACAAAACGACGCGGATGCTATACTCATCCTGGCAAATATAAGGAAAACAATCACTATAAAACGTATAGAAAATGGAGTATCATCAAGAGGTGGTAAAGTAATCTTTGTAATAGAGGCACATGAATATCGGCAGACAGAGGTATTCTATTCATGGATCCTGTTTCCTGCAGCAAATGCAGTAACACACGAGTTCCACTACTACAAAGTAGAGGAACCTCCAGCAGATTCGTTCCTTTCGAGGATGTTGAAATTACACTAACTTACTAAGAGTATCAGCTCTGGTTTAATGGCGCCCTACAACATCAAAATCACATTACCAGGCTCGGTCCCCTAGGTAGACATGGAGCAACATGGCCGGTACTAGCCAGCTATACACCACATCCTGACATTGAAAGGATGACAGGTCCAGAACTATTAGCTCAGCTAAAACAGCTAATAAAAATACACAGACAATTGGTTCAATATATCATGCAGACTTTAACAGTCCAACCTACTATAAGTATTCCACAGCACACTTCTCATCAGAGGAACACAATCAAAATTACACCACAGACTATACAGTCAGTCATTGGTAAATTACCCGTAAAACGGGAACAAATTCCATTCTGGTTAGCCCAGAAAATTACTCAAATAGAGGCAGTATTCCCTGATACTACACCTCATGAGAAACGCAGGATCCTGACAATCTGTTTACCAATGGGAATTGCACTACACATAGAGGACTGTGACACTTGGGGTACAGTCTTTGCTTCAATATACACAAAAACACATGGTGTTCCGTCTATGGCGGTAATACCAGAAGTTCTAAGACAGATTCAAAATGAATACGGTCCAGAACCGGCCTTGAATCTTGGTATGAAATTACTGAAAGATTTCAAACAGGTCTCGGCTATACTATTAGCCAACATTAAAATTGAAACAGCATCCGTGGCGATCTGCCAAAAACTAAAAGAAACAGATATTACCGAGCAACCATATGAGCTTGCCAGAATTATTGAAAAATCGTATGAAGAACTAGGTAGAGATAGTTTGGGTGGGAAACCAGTAAAACCCCAACTAACTGAAATCCTGAAAAAGTTTTTATTACAAATAATCTCACTACTCCTAAAAAGAAGTGGGAAAACACCAAACAGACACTTCCTAAAGAGAAGCATTCACAGTCCAGAGGAAGGTCTCCTCAACAGGAGCCCTCTGAAAAGAGATAGAACCTTAGAAATAGGGATAAGTTGAGAAAACCTGATAGATATCAAGACATTGATACATGTTCCTCTCGTACCTTTCAGACTTCCTCGCAGAAATCCGAAAGAAGAGGACGATCAGACCAAAAAGAACGCGTGAAGTCCAAAGACGAACAGCACGTTCCAAAAAATAAGAAAACTCAATTCACCAAGAAGAAGGTAGCAAGTCTAAAGATCAGACATGCAGAGGATCTTGAGGACACAACTCAAGAACGGGGAGTGGGCCCAGACAATGCTAGACAGCGCAGCAGAGGTCACCATAGCTCGCAAGATCCTGAAGGATCATCTGGAGACAGTGGACTTGAATGAATGCATTCAAGATAAAACTGCCGACACCAGGGTTAGTGTACCCCATAAGTTATATGAAGTAACACTCCGGATGGAGGGGGACATAACTAGGAAAATAAAAGCACTCTTTTGGGAGAAGCTATCTAAGGGTTATGACATTCTTCTAACTGAACAAGACTGGCCACCTGAATTTGTCTGGGCGTGCCCACATGGCGAAGAGAAAATTATGCCAGCCTTCTCTAATCACATTCAGAGTCATAAAAAATACACCTATGCCAGGAAATGGGCTGTAGCCCAGGCCCCAGCATTATACAAAAATCATGTAGGATATGATGAGGATTCCCCTCACCATAAAATCCAGTTGAAAAAAACAACCAACAATGCAAAGGCAATATCCTGTAAAACAGGAAGCTAAAAAACAAGTCAGGGAGATTTTATATCAACTTGAATACCAAGGGGTGATTGAAACATGCACATCATCATTGAACAATCCTTTGTTTCCTGTCTCCAAACCAGACAATTCATATTGTCTAGTTTTGGACTACAGACATCTAAATTCTTGTTGCAATACTTTTGCAGTACAAAATGCACACAGTGCAGCACTGATGAATACCATTGTGCGCAAAAAATATAAAACGACCTTAGATATTTCAAATGGTTTCTTCTGTCAAAACATTGCACCAGAAAGCAGGTATTTGACCGCTTTCTCCATCATGGAAACACAGCAACAATGTTGCCGTCTCCCCCAGGGATTCAAGAATAGTTACTACAAACGTATGATGATGAGGCATTATCATATGTCGATGACATCTATCTAACAGACGATGATTTGGACGTACACTTGAAAAGAGTGAACACCATAATACTCGGGTTCGCTTCTGAAGGGTAAAAATTTCTTTTAAAAAATCACGAAATGCCCACCTCAACGTCCTATTCTTAGGATACGAGTTATCAAGTGAAGGCAAAAGCCTGGCAGCCAACTTTCTAGAGAAATGTGCGCTGCTGCAACTTCCAAAAACGCTAAAAAACTTACAGTCAATTTTAGGTTTCCTGAATTTTAGAAGAACTTATGTTCTAAATTACGCAGAAAGGGTTAGACCTCTCTACGGACTAATAAAACCTGATTTCAAATCAGCCAATTGGACTCAAGAACACACAGAAATTTTGCGTTCAGTGCAAACTGGCATGTTAGCAAAAGCACAGTTACAAACACGCGACAACGTGCGCAATCTTGTGATCAGAATCATCTCAGGGAGATGCGGATCACATACCTAACCTTTAACAAAGGTGAAAAGGTACCAATAGCTTACAAATCACAATTGTACACAGGAGCCGAAATGAAATTCACTTCAACAGAATTTTTTTTGACAGCGGTTCAGACTGCTGTAGCAAAGGAGAGAGCCCTCGCAAAGGGTAAGCGCATTAAAATCGTTACACCTGTACCTGCCTTAGAGGCAGTAACAAAGGCAAGTATTCCAAATGCAAAAGCTCTACATCCAAGATGGATACAATGGGTTCATTTTCTTGCTGCAACAGACATTGAATACGTTTTTGACCCCTATTTGAAAACACAAGAATTTCTACAATACGGACTAGAATGTCCTCTGCCGACTGAAATTCTACCTCTAGAGCATTACGGCTATATAATCTGTACAGACGGATCAGCACAGCCCGCAATTGGGGGTAAACACGCCTATAGTGCTGCATGCGCGTTTGTTAAAGGTCGCTGGCGCAAAGGTAAATTTCGACCTATGGTCACTAAAACTCAATCACTAGGAGACTGTACAGCTCAGCGAGCTGAACTACAGGCTTTCAAGATGGCGCTTGAGAATACCGATCGCGAATTCCCCACACTTATAGTGTGCGATTCGTATTACTGCGTCCAGTCTTACAATGAATATCTGCAGAACTGGGTTCAAAACGGTTTCAATGACTCTAAAGGTGGCACAATTAAGCATAAAATGCTTTGGTAACAGGTAGTTCTATTACAAAAAGAACTACAAAAGACTCACGTGATTCATACACTGAGTCATCAGCGTGATGGCGTTCTCGTTGAAGGGAATTCATTGGCTGATGAAGCCGCGAAGGCAGCTGTGCAAATGGCTTCCATAGCTGCAATCACTCATTCAAAAACAGAAATAGACGGTGAAACAATGCTAGCAGTGAATGCCTCAATGAAAGGCAGCTATGCAGCGTTACTTCTAAATTATCCACTCGGATATACATACATAATTGATGCAAACTCCATTCCTTTTGCTCTAATCCCTGGAGTGGGGGATAGAATAATTCCAAACAGGAACCAGAGAGGTGCTTTGGTTCACGAAGCACATATGGGAGAGGGTCTGACACATCAAGGGATCTTAAAATCTCTAATAGAATTAGAAGAGATGTACTTGTGGCCGGGAATGAGCGTCGAAGTTTACAAATTCGGAATTAACTGTGATACCTGTTACTGAGATCATAGCTTTGAAAGCCACCAGATACATGACTACAGTGTAGCCAGCCCAGTACAGACGCCACTGTTAGGCAGTATTAGACTTTCTACACGCAGACGTCACCATGAACGGATGCAGTCCCACAACTATTAGGACAAGATTCATTTGGATATGGCCCCAGCGCTCGGCTGACGCCAGAACTGTTATAAAAGATTTGCGAGTCTTTATCGGCACATACGCAATCGGAACGCTACATTCTGACCGGGGAACAGCCTTTACGACGCGGCTGTTACACCGCCGTGCCGTTACAACGCGGTTTTTCCAACGCAAGTCGTTACCACGACTTGTGGCTGGAGGGCGCTGCAGGACAAGGAATTTTTTAATTTACTATCCAACACCTTCCCTACTGTACGTAGGCTGGTTTTAGAATAGTAAATTAAAAAATTCCGAAGTCCGCACCCCCTCCAACGCAAGTCGTGGTAACGACTTGCGTTGAAAAAAACACGTTGTAACGGCACGCGGTGTAAAAGCACGCGTTGTAAAGCCGTACATCCATTCTGACCTGGTCCTGCGTTTAGCTCTCGAGCATACAAAGAGGCAATGGCTAGCTTGGGCGTTGCATTGCAGTACTCAAGTCCTTTCCATCCTGAGGGAAATGCGGTAGTGGGAAAAAAACGTGACATAAAGCAATCTATAACAGCTAGGGGATTAGGTTCGGGTGACGGGTGGGTCAAACAACTAATAAGTGTCCAACGTAGTCTTAATAATCTGCCAAGAAATTCTCTGGGGGGAATCACTCCATATGAATGACTACTTGGTACTAGAATGCTCATCCAGGATCTTGATTGTCAAACTTCAGTGGTGGAACAGAAACCCTTTGATATCAAAGACCTTTTGGCTGTTTTACAGGACTTAAATGAAACAAGAAGAAGTCTGAGTAACACAACACAAAAGCCAACGACCACTGAAGAAAAGCCACCTGTCCCAGCAAGCCTGTCTGGATTCCAAAGATTGGGGATCTAGTGAGGGAAAAGATCACGGTAAAGAAGGAATTTGGGCCTTCTTACAGAAAAGCAGTACCTGTCATAGCAATCCTTTGAACAAGATCAGTGTTACTTCCGCCGCTGGATGGAAAAAGGGAGAACAGAATCGTGTCCATCGACCTGGTCAAACCACATCATGTGGCTGATAATAAGTAGTAGGCCCAGTGAACTCCCAAAATGTAGCAGACGACCAAATCTTGCTACAATCCAAGAGGTTCAAACTCAAAGACTCATCACCTTTGATAAGCCTGCAGTAAGAAAAGAAGGACTATGCAACAAGGCCATGGAACTTGTGCCTCTTGAAACCCAAATAACAGTTCGTCAAGAAACACCAGTCTACAATGATATAGCCTCTGACTATACTAATATGACAAAGGAAGAAACAGCTCCAGCGATTTCAAAATATCCGGATGCAATCCCAACAATTGACAGAACTTCCTCTGGCTATTTCATCAACTTTGATACATTTTCCGAGGATCCCAGTGAACCTGAAACTACGCCAGGAAATAAAACTTTCAAAGAAAAATTAACAGAACTCTTTCATCAACTTGAAAAAACATATCTGGTTAGACCATGGGTTGAATTTTGCATTGTGTTAGGTGTACTGTTTCTCCTGATCTGGCTTATTCTTGTTTTAAGTTTGGGAAAAATGATATATGGAAAATACAGTACAATGGACACAGCAAGTAAGAACATCAACTTGCTCCTGCAACCTTACAAATCATTTCATCGTGAACGAAGAGACCTGTCATCAGTGAACATCACAGCCGTTCCTATACCTGGTGGTATAGCATGGGACACAATTGATTATGACCTTTATGGCCCGGTGGAACTATTAAAGATTCCACACCAATTTAAGGTTTTTTTTAAGTGATTTTGTCTCACCAAGCACTTTTTCTGATGATTGGGACTTTGAAACTGTTAATAACATGATGACAGATTTAGAATTGTCAGCAAAATTTACAAAACATGAATATTTAAAAGGTTCCTCAAGTTATGAAGAAATGTATTGTTTTAATCATTATGGTCACCATTATTAGCACAAATCTGGAAACTATAGAAATGTTTTTACTTATAATCAATGGGAACATTGTCCAACACCGCCAAAAGGCAGCTCGAAAACATTTTATGAAAAGTTTCCATACTTCTCAGGGTTTAATGTCACAAATCCAGAAATGTTTTATTTAAAAAATATGAATAAGACAGGAATGAAAAACATGTTGACTAATACTAAACAAATTTATTCTGGGAACTTTTATGCTCAACTGTCTGCATTAGGTTTTAACTTTTGGAAAGACAATATTGAGACAAAAACTGTCTGGGGCACAAAAGACTGGCAGGTGCAGGGTTTAGAAGCCTTGTTCAGAGCCTGCATTATCCCAGAACAAATTATATTTTTAAATGACACTGTTCAACAAACATCATGTCTTGGCTTAGCTAAGATAAAAGATTTAAACAAATCGTCCATACCTAAAGCCACAACTGACAGTAATTTAACTTCAGATGAGGAGGTAGACGCAAAATATATTTTACAACACAACAGAACTAATCCTGATTGGAAGAAATGATTAATCTGGCCCAAAGACACGAATAACTGTCAAGATAGATTCCTGAACAAAACAGAAGGGTTCAAAATGAACAGGCCAGATCCAAGATATTCCCAGAGACAACATCCAGGGATAGTAACAACATACAGTGTAGGAAAACTATGCCTTGAGTGGCTACAGAAATCCACACTTCCTGAAATTAAACAACACTTAACTTTACTTAAAGAAGGCGTTGACTTGCGAGACTTCTTACTAGGGCCTCGTAAACAACGTTAAAAACGTTTCATATACGCCGGTATATATTCTGCTTACCATGAAGCATGGAAAATCACGCAAATGGAAACTGCAGAAAAAATACGAGAAATTGATCGTATTAATTTAGAGAAAGCTCTCTCTGTAGTGGACAATGGGTTACCATTAACTGTTTCTGAGAAACCAGACGTAGAATGGATAATACATGGCACCATCATGATACCAGTGACGATTTTCCAATTTCAGTATTGTCTACAGCATATACCAGCAGGCCTGTATGAAAGGTTGGGTAAAGGATACATTAAGTCAAACTGGAATTTACCATACACACACAAATGTTGGAGTGGGGGAAAGGAGGTATTTCTTAGTACTAAAAATTGTAAAAACTCACTAAGCGGTACACTTTTATGCAAAGGTATTAATCTACACGGAGCCTGCAATGGTTCTTCAAATAACCTCTCTTGCCACCTGCACGTTTACCAGCAGCAGTGATAGAACCAATTTTCAGGCAGCTTTCCAATGGCAGCTACGTTATGCTCAATGATCACAGCTGTTGTGGCATGTTTCCAGGAAAAGAGTATCTTGTTAGTGTGTCAGCCAGGGTCACTTGTGTATGCAAGTACTGTATCCAAAAAGCAAGACAGACAGGGAGTCGGCGTTATGGCCTTCACTGAATATCTCTTCTATACAAATTGATACTTTAAGCAGAATGAAAGCCATTCTTTTGCAAAAAACTGTGCCACTGACCTCGTCTACAGAAAGGTATGATCTGCAAGTTGCAAGGACTTCTGCAAAGATACATACCTTATTATCAACAAACTGCCCGGTACATTTTGCAGAAATGTTAGGTCAAATCTTAAAACATGTCTGATACCAGTGGCATCACACTTGTATTTAAGACAATTTTTTCGGGACTGTTAGCACCCTTTGAAGCAGTCCTTGGCATTTTTCCAAATTTCGTGCACTCTGTGTTCGGCGGCCTGCCTCTCATTTTGGGACTCGTAGCAGGAAATCTATTTTTGCTTATTCTGCTCCGATATGGCAAGTCCAGTCACCAACGATACCCAGACTACCATGGAACAAGCTCTCCTAGCCATGCGGTATCGTGACAGGATTACACAGATTCTTGGCTTGGCTTTAAGAGATCTGAATACCACATGGTTTCTTTCGTTCAGACGAATCTGGCAAGATTGCATCTTACCTGTTCTGCGATGCCTGCTTTGTGGAGAAGAATGCGTGTTAGATGTTTGTCTAATATTACCATCGGTTGTGCCAGCGGATGCAGACGCATTACTGGGTCCGGTAACAGCCCACGTGTTGTGTTGCCCTCAGCGGCTACCAATCCTGATGACGGCGTTCATTGAGATCTCACCAGCAAATCCAACTGGAAGTGAGATACGAGGAACAACAGGAACACAGGTACCATCTGATATGAACATTGCTAACGCGGCAACTGACGCTAACGGCGATGCTTCTCATCTGTGCACAATTGATCTGTTTGATGAAGTAGTTCCACTTTCACATACTGTGGTAGACGATTTCTTTGCCAGCTTAGACGATTTGATGTTTTCTCCTGACACCGAGAATAACTTTTGAAATCTGCACACATTCCATGAACTCTAAATTTGGCCTTCACTTTTCATAACAATCATTCCGAAAAGCTTCGGAACTCTATTTTTCTACGGCTAATTTTGACTTTTTCCCAAAGAACTTAAAAGAATTTTTTTTTTTGGCACAAAGTAATCTGCTTAAAGTAGAACTATTCTTAGAGAACGAGAAATTCAACACTTCCTAGAGACAGTATTTGACCTTGTCCTCTGAAAACAAAACAATAACAGTTTATATATATTCTACTATGGAATGGTCTCGACTTTTTCTTCTGTAAACCTAGAGCCATTTCATAAATTTCATTACATGATTCATTCAGTTAGCTTTGCCAACATCATACTTCATGTTTTGAAGACTCCTTTTGCTTTTATATGAGTACTATACAAATGCTCATTTTTTCGTGTGCAACCTTATCAAATGCATTTTGTGTATTATGGGGTAGGATTGTGAACACATGCTTATGTTATGTTTTAGATGCTTACGGATTTAGTAATATTAGACATAATACGTGGAGTGGGTGTTATATAGTGTTTTAGGACCCTTGTGTAATTTTCACGATTCATGCCCATAGATAGGTATAAATCACCCTATCCTTATATGGCATAGAAATCACAACCATATTAAGACATAGCTTAAGTAGTCCTAATACGGCTTGGCTACTTCCACTAGTTCCGAAAATCTACAACGATTTCTTGGAAAAACCCACCATCAGCAGTCAGGGACTTCCCCCTGCATGAATATTGATTTATCCAAGAACTCAAGGAGTTTTCAAAGAACTAGGGGCCAGATGTAGGAAGGGTATTACCGGTCGGTAACGGCCGAAATTAACGAATTTCGGCCGTTACCGACAGGAATTGGGCATTTGGGATGTAGGGGAGGATTCGGTAAATAACGAATCAGTATTTACTGATTCGGTATTTACTGAATCATCATTTACCTTAGTCAGTCTTCACCGGAATAATTGCTGCCTTTTTTCCTGCAGCTGGCCTAATCTGGCCTTTCTCATTCTACTATTAAGGAATTCCTTGCTGCGATCTGTAGATTTCGGCAGCAGAATGGGTCACAGTTGCTTTGGTCATAAAGAATAATAAAACAATTTCTTAAAGGACTAGTTCGAATGTTCCCTCCAATTAGGCATCCACTTCCGCCTTGGCATCTCAACATTTTTCTAACGCAGCTTATGGAGTCCGCATTTGAGCCTATTCATAGGGCTGATTTAAAATACATTACATGGAAAACGTCTCTTGTGCTGGAGCTTACATCAGCCAGACGTGGCTTTCACTAGCAGTCATCCTTTCCTCCAGTTTACTAAAGACTCCGTTATACTTCGAACAAATCCTACCTTTATACCCAAGGCCCCATCAGATTTTCACCTACACGAGCCAGTCGTATTGAAAACTTTCTTCACAAATCCACAGTCACCTGCGGAAAGATCTTTGCATTCCCTGGATCTAAAAAGGTGCATAAAATTCTACTTACAGAAAACAGCCAGCATACGTAAGGCTGACCAGCTTGTTGTGGCTTATGGAAAAATCAGAAAGACATATCCTGTCACTAAACATACTATAGCAAGTTGGATATCTTCTGTGATCCAGTTTTTCCATCAACAAGCAGGCAAACCTCGACCTTCAACAATGAACGCTCACTCTATGAGAGCAGTTTCCTCCTCAACGGCTCTCTTTGCTGGTGTGCCTAGTCAACAGATTTGCTGAGCAGCAACCTGGTCCAGCAGGCACACTTTCACCAAGCATTACTGTTTGGAAGCTGCAAGTAATACTGATTCAACTGTGGGGCAGGCGGTGCTACGTGATCTTTTTAAATAAGATGAGCCTCTATTCTTCCCATCTACCTTTGTATTTGACAATTGTTTTGATGATAATTGATATTATTGTTATTCTATACATATGCATTGTCAGATACTAATGTATGTAAAAATATTTAGTATATACTTGTGTAGGTTATATATATATATATATATATATATATATATATATATATATATATATATATATATATATATATTCTTATAAATGGTCCAGTATTTATCACAGTATTTATACAGATATTTATTTATTTATTGATATATTTTTATATCAATTTTAAATGTATATCTATTTATCCAGTATATATTTGTGTGTCGTGCCAATGTTATTTTTAGTTGGTTTAAATGAATTATTAATTTTAGACTGAAGTATACTTGTTTACCATTGTGCCCTGTTCACCGGTATGTTTTCTAATCTTTTTGAACTACTACAATTTTAAGTCTGTTTTCCATATTCATTAATCATGTGATATGGGGTCAGCATTTAAAAATTGTGTCTTTCTGCAAAGCCTACTACATGTGATCAAGGCCGGCGTTCCGGACGAAACGCGTCATGGCAGGCAGTTGAGAGATGAAATAAAAATATTTTCTTTGCCACAAAGAGGAGTTTGCTTCGTTCCTTCTCGCCATACCTGGAGGTTTTGGAATTAATGTTTACTATATATATATATATATATATATATATATATATATATATATATATATATATATACACACGCACATTGGTTTCCTTATTTGTTTGGCTGCAGCAGTACGAGGGGACCCGAGAAGGCGCTTTGATACCTGGGTGCGAGAGAAGGAGTCACGCCATCCGAGCCTGCAAAAGACATTGGAGCCGGTATCATCATGGATTTGCCCCCCACACCACCGGCCCAGATGCATGAACATGTTGCATGCTGGGAGTTGGAGTTCGCCTAATGTTACACGATCTCCAACAGGTGAGCAGACTTTACTTGGCGAGGAGCTCTGTGTCGTCAGCAGTATATCAAGTGAAGCAGAGCTGTCGGATTAATTGCAGGACTCTTGTTGGTGCAGGGCGCTGAGGAAGGCAACATTTATGCTGAAATGCATCTCCGCTGCCACTAATCTGTGTATTCACGAATTAAAGTGTCTTCAAAGGAACCTCCTCTGGCCCCGCTGTTTCTCTTTGGGGAAGTAGTTTTGGGATATATATATATATATATATATATGTGTGTGTGTGTGTATGGTATATATGTATATACGTATATGAATAAGTGGCATGGGTATTCGCTATATACTTGGTGATGTATTTTTTATTTATTTTTTATTTATGATTAGAGGCATCATGTGGAAAAATGGAACGTAAGTATATCAACAAGGGTTCCCAAGTATCATTGGGCCGAGAGGCAACAGTTAGCTCTTCTGCATATAACACCAAATTTTCCCTGCAATACGTCAAGTCCTTAAGCCATTTTGCCTATGTGGGGCTCCGTTTACTGTCCCATACCATCGCCACTCGTCTCTTTGCAATGAGTAATGCCACTCTAGCTAGTTTGTCTATAGCGCCTTTCAAAAAGGGGAGCAGACCCAATAAACACACCTGGTGCAAACAAATCAAAGTAACTCCAATAATTTTTGATAATGTAGTGGTCACTGTAGTCCAGTAACTCCTCACCTTGTTGCAGGACCAGGCCAAGTGCCAAAATTCCGCTCTCAGAGTACCGCTTCGTGAACACACATCAGACTCCCTGAGACCATATCTCAAGAGCCGGTGAGGTGTATGGTAGGTCTGGTGAAGGAATTTGAAATGTAAAATGCGTAAGTTCCCATTGGATGTTAGGGCACCAGTTAACGCACAGCAATGCTCCCAATCTTCACGGGTGAGCTGCGGGTCTAGATTGTCATTCCATTTGTTCAGGGTCTTATCCTCGGAGAGCGTTCTATCCGCCCTGGCGGCCTGGTATAATTTAGCTTGTGCCAGGTGGGGCTAGTGAGTAAGGTGTATAAAGCCATGGACGACGGAGGTTCGGCAGGAAATGTCGGAAAGTGAACCTGCAATGCCCCTCTTAACCTATGCATCAAAAATGTAAACAGTAGGGTTTTATGTTGGTTATATTCCGTATCCGTAGGTGTCAAAAAGGAGCCATTAGGGAATAAATCCTGCATTTTCTCAATGCCCGCCCGAGCCAAGACCTGCATCAGTCCCACTTTATGTGTCACTGAAATGTCTGCATGGCAAGCAATGGGGAGCAGTTGAGAGTGTAAATGTAACTTCCCAGCTAAGCGGCCCAGCACCTGCCATTCCGCAATTGTTGAGTAGATGGTATTGATTTCGTCACGGGGTGTAAGCCAACGGCTGTGTGTAAGGATGGAGTTCAGCAGGATGGGGTGTGCATCTCAGAGCTCCACCGCCACATGAGGAATGAAGTCATGAGATGCAAACCAAAAATGTGCACATAAATAGTACAGATAGATATCAGGCACGTTAAAGCCCCCATGTTTATAATCAAGAAGAAGAGTTTGCCAGCCCACTCGGGCCTGTTTCCCACCCCAGATCAAACGAAGGAGCAACGACCTTGGCGTCTTAAAGAAATTTTGAGAAAGAGGAATAGGCATGTTATTAAAAAGATATCGACATTTTGACAGTACCACCATTTTTATAAGCGCAATGCGGTCCGCAAGAGAGAGTGAAAGGCGAATCCATCTGTCTATCTGGCGTTCCAGCCATGTTATAGCCATACCATAATCCTCCCGAAGAACTATGGGCTAGATGTAGGTAATCTGAATTTACCGATTCATAAATACCGAATTTTACCGATTCGATATTTATGAATCGGTAAATATGAAGGGGGGAGATGTAGGTATTTCCAGATGTTGAAATACCGATTCGTTAAAATTCGGTATTTACCGATTCGGTAAATACCGGATCGGTTTTTCCTATTGATTCCTATGGGCCACAGCCCATAGGAATCAATGGGAAATACCGATTCGGTAATTACCGAATCGGTAAATACCGAATTTTGCAAGGGTGCAGGGGGTGTCACTTTGACACCCTCTGGCACCCCAAAAATAGGCATGTGCGCCATGTGGCACACAGACATGCCCTAAGGGCATGTCTGTCTGTCACATGGCTAGGTGTGCATGCACACATGTGCATGCACACCTGAATTCGGTATTTTAACACCCAATTGGATTGGGTGGTAAAATACCGAATTTGTAGGGCCTTTGGGACTCAGAAGAGTCCCACCTACATCTGGGATTTACCGAATCGGTAAAAAATACCGATTCGGTATTTTACAGAATCGGTAAATTTACCGAATCGGTAAATTTACCGATTCTGTAAAATTATGCCCCTACATGCTAATTCTTAAATACCGGTCGGTAACGGCTGAAATCGTCCGTTACCGACCGGTATTTAGGCTCCTACATCTGGCCCTATACCAGGATCATGATGTGCCCAAATTCCTAAATACTTAACCAACTCTGATACCCATATAAGGGTGAAGTCGAGCTCATGTGGACTTGTACATATGGTAAGAGGCATTACCACCGATTTAGACCAGTTTATAGATAGCCCAGAAAATTGTGCAAAGCGGATATATTCACGCAGAACTAGCGCCAAATCAGTGCGGGCTCACGGACAAACAGCAGCATGTCGTCTGCATAAAGCGAAATTATGAGGGGGCGATGGTGTAGATTGATACCCGCTTGTTTGTGACATTGTCGAATGAGAGAGGCCAGGGGTTCCAATATCAAGGCAAATAGCAGCTGCAACAGCGGGCACCCCCTGCCGAGTGCCTCTAGTGATGTTAAACGGGTCTGAGGTGTGATCCCCCCACTCGAACCCGCGCCATGGGCCGTGCATAGAGTAATTTAACCCAATTAATAAAAAAGGGAGAGAAACCTATGCGCTGGAGTATAAAAAAAATAGCCCCATTCAGTTGAATCAAATGTCTTTGCAGCGTCAAGCATGAAGCCACATCTGGCAGCTCAGAAGAGAGAGTGTGAAACAATGCGAATAAAGTACGGAGGTTATGAGATGTAGAACGTGTGGGTATAAACCCAGATTGGTCTAGGAGGACCAGATTCTGCATCAGAGGTTGGAGGCGTGTGGCCAAGATTTTTGCTAGAATTTTTACGTCAGTGTTAATTAGCAAAAGTGGCCTATAAGAGTCACAATGTACAGGAGATTTATCCTTCTTTAATAGAGTAATAATTAAGGCCTCGCGAAGGGACGAGGAAGGATGCCTGAATCGTATGCCTCCGCGTACATCTCCAGCAAAAAAAGGGGCGAGCTACTCCGCGTAAGCTTTGTAAAATTCAGAGGTAAAGACATCCGGGCCTGGGGCTTTTTTGTTAGGGAGAGAGGCTATGGCCGCACGGATATCCTCCACTGCGATAGGGTGACCCAAATAATCCCTCTGCCCCTCTGACAGCCAGGCAATGGCCACCTGCGACAGATAGGTATCGAGTTCCACAAGGTCAGTTTCACGCTGAGACGTATACAACACCTCAAAGGTCTGCCTAAACTGCTCCGTAATGTCAGTGACGCTGTAGTGATCATGCCCCGACGCGTCCGTTATCTTAGTAATGATGTCTTGGCTCAGACAGTGTTGAATTGTCATGGCTAAGTGGTGCCAAGGCCGGCCACCCTCTCCATAAGTGCGAGCCACATAGCGCTTGGATATATATTGCATTTCTTCCTCTGCCAGTTTCGCATGTTCAAGCATGGCCTCTTTAAGAGACACCAGACTCAACTCATTTGGTGCACATTCGTATTCATGCTTAAGTCTGGTTAGCATAGCTTCTACCTTGGCAATCCGGACCAAATATCTTTTAATATACCTGCTGTCGTACTGATGCACGTGTCCCGAATAGTGGCCTTAAAGCCCTCCCACAGTACTCCAGCACTATCTACCGTCCCCTTATTGTCATCAAAGTATTGTGTAATAGCCTCATGAATGGTGACTGAGCAGAGGGGATCCAACAGTGACTCCGAGCGGAAACGCCAAGTAAATGGCCTTGCGGTTATCATGGGAATGCATAGTGTGAGTTGCACAGGGCAGTGATCAGAGAGAGGGCGCGGCAGATTCTCCACCTCAGTCACCCAGCCTGCTACCCCATCACCCAAAAACCAGTAGTCAAGGCAGGACCTGCTGCCATGTACTGATGAAATATGCGTGCCTGTAAGTGTGTTCACATGTCTATGCCTCCAGATATCTAACGGACCAAACTCTTCCAGTCCGGAATTTAACACCTAAGCCACCTGTGGTGAGTATCCATCCCTGCCGCTAGATTTGTCTTTGCAGGGGTCCAGGTGCGAGTTTCGTTCCCCCCCATAGGACCGCTGCATCGGGCCAGTCCCGTAGGACCGCTAAAAGGCTCTCATATAGACCAGGGTCATCCACATTTGGACCATAACAGTTAACTATGACCAGTTTACTTGCTAGTGTACCATGCACTATAGCATAACGCCCTTCAGAATCGGTGTGTGTATGATGAGCCGTAAAAGATAGACCTTTCTTTATCAGTGTAAGGACCCCCCGGCTATAAGAGGAATAAGAGGAGGCAAGGCGAAAGCCAGCCCAGCGAGCCCCCACCAGCTGATCAGTATGTCGTGTCAAATGAGTTTCTTGCAAGAGGGCAATGCTGACATGATGACGATCTAAGTGAGCCAGCACCTGGCGGATCTTCTTTGGCGAGTTTAACCCCCTCACGTTCCATGTTAAATAACAGACAGTCATACCATTACCATGCATATTGAAAGCGAAGCATATTGATTAAGGAATCTACCACTTATCCTAGATGTAAACAGAAAAACATGAGCAACATCTGATGGAACAAGTATTTGTCTGGCCACATGAGCAGCCCATAAACCCCTCCCTCCCCCCTCACTACCTCCCACCCACTTCAGCAACCCCAACATGCTAAAGCCATCCCGAATACCCACAAACAAATCCTCAGCAGAATACCAAAGAAGTAACCATTGACGGGGAACACCCATATAAGGGGGGGCGCCAAGCGCAAACTCCCTCCCGGTGTAAGTAGGAGGTGGCCGAACTACCATGATCTACTAGACTCAGCTACTGCAGTCAAATCTCAAATCTGTACATGTGGAATATCCCTCCCAATATGGCGTGAGCATAAAGGCCTCTAGCAGACAAACATATGTCACAGTTCAGGAGCTACTGCTGCCTTTCAGAAGTCCCGGCAAGCAGGACCCTGTCCAGCAGCAGAAACAAAAAAAAAGGTCTGGGGTAATACACCATCGCAAACCAGCTACGTCAATGTCTGTCTTGCTCAGCAACGGCATCATCGTGGTCCACAGCTGCTGCACCTCCTGTGGATCTTGGGAACCGACTGCAACGGGATATAGTTTTGGCAAAGTTTAGAGCTGACTTCGGTCAGTTGAAGAACTTGTATTTCCCGTTAGCTTCCACTCGTAATCTGGCAGGGTATAGCATGGAATACGGGATTTGTGCAGCCAGGAGAAGTTTCTTGGCAGGCTGGTACTTCCTGCGGGCCTCCTGCACCGCCAGTGTAAAATCGGGATAAAAAGCAAGTGTGTTACCTTCATGTGTGATGGTGCCCTTCTCTCGGGCAAGGCGGAGAATCGCATCCTGATCTCTAACTTAATAGATGGGCAATGATGGGGCGAGGTGGGGCACCTGGTGCGGGTCTTGCAGCCAAGGAGGGATAGGCGCGGTCCACGATGAGGACCTGCGATAGCTGTTCCGGGCCAAAAATATCTCGTATGAGCGTCTCCACGTATGTCTCAAGGCGACCCGTGTTCGTGGACTCTGACAGGCCCATAATACGCATGTTGTAGCGGCGCGATCTAGCTTCCAAGTCCTCGTTACGGGCCTGGATGACAGCCAGGGTTTTCGCCATAAAAGTCTCAGCCTCCCCCAGACGCTGTGCATGTTTGTCCAGCTTGGATGACATGTGATCCATGCAGAGGTTGAGATGATCGATCTTGTGATCAATAGATTTCAGGCTGGCCTGTACCACAAGGAGTGTCTTATCAATATTAGTTATTTGATCGTTAGGGGTGTCCCCCTCCGAGTCCAAGGCTGCATGCTGGGCCGACCTGTTGGTTTTTCGGGGCTCGAAGGTAAGGCGTGGTTGACTCTTCATCATGGCGCACACCCAGACCAGCGCATCCAGTAGATTGGAATAGCCAGAGAACACAGGCCTCTATAACGATTGATCGATACTGCAGCCCCAGCAAATGGCAGCGTGGTAGCCTCTGTAGCAAAACCTTACTGAAAGGGGGCCAAGGAGGCCGTGGGGGTTGTAGCATGAGCAAGGCGTTGTGCCCCCAAAAAGTACAGATTGCAGCAGTCCCCAACCGACCATAGATGAACGGCCAGATGGGCAGCTGCACCGTGTCAGCGAGCAGGCATTGAGGAGACGGGCTATCGATGAAAGCAGGGCAGGGGCTAGCTGCCTAATGCATCAGGCTAGTGCCATGCCCAAAGAAGGGGAAGAATACCAGGTAGCAAAGTCCCCGCAGGTTCTTGTCTTCATCGGGTGCCAGTGTCAGGAAGGCCGGGACGTGATGTAGGCCTAGGCATGTAATGGTGCGCCCGGGCAGAGGCGGTGCTGTCTGAACAGATCTGTGGAGGCAGACGCAGTCTATGTTGGTTGCAGGCATTGACCACAGGGTCGTGCAGCGCAGCCGTGGTATCACAGGTTGTACCACAATCGGAGCTGCTTCAATAACGCCGTTCATATGGGGAGCCTTTACACCCCCGCCCCCGCAGATCAGAGAGCTCGGGCGGATGGCAGTAGAGAGCCTTTCCGAAGGACAGGGATGCCCCAATCAGGAGCGCGCCATGACGGTGTGCTGGGCAGATGCGAAGCGCTAGGCGATGGCAACCAGGGACACAGCCCGGCCCCACGAGCAGCCCACAGCAGGCCCGCGACCGTGCACCGGCGGGCTGCGAAGTCCAGAGATAAGGCACAGCCCACTGCTAAACCCGCCGCCGATAGGCGGCGCGGCCCTCCAGCCAGCGAGGTGCATGTAGGCTGCATGGCCACCGGCCCTCCAGGAACCGACACACGGCCTACCGAAAACCAGGTCAGGGAGCCGCACACATCCCCGACACCCCCAGCGCCAGCCATGGCCTACCTTAAGCGCCCGGTCCGAGCATACCCGGAGCCGCCATGCTGTCAGCACAGGCTCTGATTCTCACACGCCGGTATCTCTGCAATGGCGCTGTCATCGTCCCCAAGAATCAGCCACAACAGTCCACCGCTGTTTTGGGAGCCGTTGCAGTAGGTTGGGACGGATAGCAGGCCTGGATTACAAGGATTGTTGTCGGATGTTAAGCTCGGCCGGCGGAGCAGCTCTACAGAGCAGCCAGTTTGCAGTGCGCCCTCTAGCGCCCCCCCCCCCACCCCCCCATATTCTTGGTGATATATAAGATTCTGGACATTATGTAAAAACATGCATACCTACATTACAACTGCTATCTATTCAGATTCAAGCATGTGAATCTATGAAAGATACCCCAATATTGGAGAAGAATATAAGTTACTTACCTGTAAACTGTGGTTCTCCAGTATTGGCATCTTGCATAAATTCACATGCGACCCACCCTCCTCCCCATAGAGGCTCCTGGTTTTTTATTAGGTTTATACTACGCTTGTGCTCGAAAATCTGAGAGCCTGGAGCCTCTGTGTAGAGGGTTCTAGACGATGCTGTTGCCTGATTGGCTGGAGTTTGGGCCATTCTAATGACTAGGACGAGATTTGAAAGTAAATGGTTTTTCTCTATTAACTTTAATGTTAACGTAATTCTTACTGCTTTTTATGTACTCTGAGACTCCCACTTCAACGACGAGGAATGATTCAAGCATGTGACTCTATGAAAGATACCAATACTGGAGAACCACAGTTTACAGGTAAGTAACTTATTTTCTTCTTCACATACTGGCCCACCCCAGATGGAGACTCACCTTATGTACATCAGTACTGATTCTGGTCCTCAGGGGAACAGTCCATCGTAAATCTGACTCCGACCACAACCACTCCCCAATGTATACACTTTCCACTGTGTTTTTTAGATTGCAGTTAGACTAGTAAATCTGATCCCTCTGAATGTATGCACTTTCTCCAATGTTTGTTAGCCAGTAGTTAAAATAGTTTATTAGCACACCACCAATACATGCATTTTGACTGCGTTTGTTAGATTGGATTTATAACAGTAAATCTGTCACTGCACCACCCCATGTAAAAAACTTCCCCAAAGTGTGTCAGACTGAAATTAGTATAGTAATTTAAACCCCCCAATGTATGCACTTTCCCCAGTGGAAGCAAATCTGCCCACCTCCCCCAGTATACACTCTTTCTCCAATGATTGTTTGATTGGTGCTTGAACAGTAAATCTAGACCTCTTCCCACCCCAATGCATGCACTTTGATCAATATTTGATAGATTGTAGTCGGAGTAGTAAATCAACTTGCCCCTGCCCTCATGTGAACTTTTTACCTGATGCTTGTTAGACTGGAGTAGCGCACCTATGTATGCGCTTTCGCCAATGCCTAATTGTTTCTTAGATAGGAGCTAGAATAGTACCCTCAAACCTCCCCCCCTCATTTTTGGAACTTCCCACAACCCCATCCCAATGTTTGCACTTTACTGAATGCTTGTGTACTGGAGCAAGAATCGTTAACCTGACCTTTCCAATGTATGCAGGTTCACAAATGTTTACGAGATAGATAGAAGTTAGAATAGTAATCTGACCCTTCCACAAAGTATGCATATGTTATGCTGTTTGTGGGATTGTAATTAGAATAGCATATTTGGATTGATTTTAATTAGGTTTTTTTATGCATAGTTTAAAAATTCATTTATAATGGTTTAATAAATGTAAAATGTTTTTATATTTTTTAATGTATTAATAATTATACTTCTTTCTGTTGGTTTATAATAACAATGACAATATTGCAGTTTGAAGGGAAAATATTTTTTAGCAATGTGTTATGTAATATACATTTATTAATTTAAAAAAATATTTTGAATTATATTTATTTTTCTGAAATGTTTTTACATTTAATATATTATGGTTTCGCTGTTTTTAAAAGTAGTAATTCTTTAAAAAATCAGGAACTCATAAATTATAATAATTTAAACCACAATTAAATACAAATAATTACAAGTATCTGTTTGGCTGACAATATTTTTGAACTTTGCAACATAAGTATGTAAACTAGATAATTAGACAACAATGTTGTTGTACCACAAAGTTTTTGAGGTCGATATTCTGTCATACAACTTCTATAGAAGCCCTGACTAGAGAAACTCAGAAGTTTAATAGCAGACTACTACTGATGCCGCAGAGGCCTACCAACTTGAAATGCGCGTTTTTGTCATTAACATTCGGTGTGATATGATGCAAGTCGAATATTTGAAAATGTATTGAAATGGATTACAAAAATAATCTTATTTACTTATGAAATGCACACAAGAATGCGTCTAATTCATTACGTTTTGAAGATCTTGAGTCAAATCAGACTAATTGTTAAACAATTCTTGAGAGTCGGGGGCTTGGGATTGTTTGGCTTAGGGACATTTCAAAGTTAAATGCAGTATTCCTAATTATAAATCTTGATACACCTTTAAAAAGAGATTGAGAGCAGCTCCGAACATTTTACAGTATATTGATTAGTCCCTTGGTAAACAAAGTGAAACATTCTTTAAAAATGCCCTAGAGCTGATACAGACCCAAATAGATGAAAGTCTAAATTCAAAAATGATGGTCAGTTGAATTTTACCATAGCTAAACTGTCTACTGTAATCGAAGAGGGTAACAGAATATTTGAGGAGGGGGGATGCCTACTATTAGAGTTGAGGGCAGAAAACAAGGACATTGAGAATGCTAAAGATGTTGTAAACAATCAAGTCTTGTTTTAGTAAATCATGCTAGGACAGGGATAAAATCAGAGGGGTCAAGGGACAGTATGCCCCAGAGTAATATTCCCGTTCGATTTGATAATCGAACAAATCACGTGGGGAACGATAGTGTGAGGGCAGTTATTCATAGCCCAAAGGGGACTGACTTGATACCCAATCCTGATATCCTGAGATTACCTCCAGCCGCATGTCCCTATATATTAGTATTAACAGGTGTGCCAGTCCTAAGGAGAGATCAGAGGGAAACTTGGAACAATCTTATGAATAAAGTAGGTGATTGGCTCTCCAAATTAAAAAAGTTTAACCCCTATAAGGCAAATGAAATTTTGATGGTGAGAAGGGTGGGGTGGGTGGATGATTCATTAAAAGACATACAAGGTTACTGTATTGTCATACATTTTAGGCACCCCCATACTGTCCGTAAGCTATTGAAAGCACACGAGGCGATGCCAACCCAAAACACTAGTATTCATGCCTTACCTTTAGGATACTTCTACAAACCTATTGTAATAGGACCAATCCATAACCTTGGTAAATTCACATTCCCTGAAGCCTTGAATAGCTTCCAAGAACTAGCTTCTTTGGAGGCGGTTGATTGACCACAAACGATGAACAAGAAAGTTCTAGAAACACAGGAGGTTCCCGTAGAGTGCAATTCAGAGGGGAATGTCACTTATTGTGAAGAACCGGTGGTAGGAATAGAACAACATGCTTGCAAAATTGTACTTTCTATTCCTATAGCAAGACCAATATTTGAAAACGTACTGGCTATGGGAGTTAATGGCACTGAAAACATGCTAAGAGATGTGCCATCTAGTGCAATAGGTCATAAGCATATTGCTGATTTAAAATTGATATCCTGGAACATAGCGGGGTTGGGCAGAAATGTTAGTGACCCTGAGTGGAACAATTATATTAATATGAGTGACATTTGTATTCTCCAGGAGACCTGGGCTACTAAGACTATACACAGGGTAGGGTACAAAACCTTTCAAATAGCCGCAGTGCCATCTGTGAGAGGAATGCCTTCTGGTGGTCTTATAACTTTGGTGAAAGTGACTCTTAACATCAGTGTCACTCAATTATGTACCGACTCACAAGATGTCCTTGGGATTAAAATTGTTACCAAAGATAAAAAGGTTTTACATTTATACAATATTTATAATAGACCATGCCCATCATACAGGGAGTCACCAATAATAGAAAAATTGGATTCACTCCTAAATGCACTAGATCCTGGAACAAGCATAATATTAGGTGGCGATCTTAACTGTAATTAAGAACCTATTACAGGGTTTGGAAACTTATTAGATGACGAAGATAGGGCTAACAAGATACCCGCAATGAATAGTAGTGGGACAGTCCCAGGCACCACCCTAGCTCTCCAAGTTACGAGGATAATGGCTGGTCATGGCTTGAGGGCATGTAATGGACGTTTACTATCGGACAGCCCAAAGGCTCCAACCTTTTTCAGAAGTAAGTGTCAGAGCAAAATTGATTATCTTATTTTATCATTGGATATTTGGATGTTTGCTGTAGATATAGAGATTAGATCTAGAATAGAAAGCAACCATCGTCCGCTTGAGCATCTCTTTCACAGCAGCTTAGCGTACAGCGTGACTGAGAGAATAATTCATATTAGTCCAGACGACATTATAGTCAGCAATAATCACTGCACAGTTAAATGGGCGTACATGTTGGAGCACGACGACTTGCTGCCAAATATTTTTAATATTTTTGACAAAACCTTAAGCCCATATGATGCCACCCAAGATGGGAAAAAATCATTCCTAGATTTACACACAGGGTTTTTTAAAGAACTTATCCCATTGGTAACAAAAAAAACAAAAAAGACTGGTAGAGTTAGTAACTCTCAGAAGGTAGGGAAATCCTGGTATAACAAGGAATGTCGTGGTGCAAAGGCCGATTTAGTCCATGCAATAAAAAACTACAATAAATTGGTAGTCAAAGAGGCTAGGACTAAATATAGAATAATCCAAGAGAAGGCAAAAGCATCTTGGGATGAGGAGATCTGGTCCAGCATGTTAATTGCAGCTAAAAATAATGACCAAATGTCGTTTTGGAAAATAGTGGCCAAAGGAAATAAAAAAGAAAAAGGATCCAGGGAAGTCTTTCTTGACGAGACCACCCGGATCGAACATTTTACTAAGCTATATGATGCTCCTCTGGAGGACCAGGCTTTACCTGAGGCTGATATATTGTTGATTCCAAGCGAGGATAAACTAGATTTTGAACTACAGGAAACCGAATTAGCCATCAATTCGGTCAAAAATGGGAAGGCCCCTGGTCTAGATAAAATTTCAGGAGATTTATACAAACACGAGACTAGTATCTGGGGCCCCTATATTAATTGCCTATGCAATGCTGTAGCTGCGAGTGCTGATCTCCGGAGACATGGAGGGGAGCGAAAATCGTTACAATTTTTTAAAAGGGCAATAGGAATGATCCTGCAAACTTTCGCCCTATTAGTTTAATTGGGTATATGGTCAAAATATTGAGTCCAAAATATCGAGTAACACAAATATCGACTCCAAAATATAGTATGGACAAAATATCGAATGGACAGAATATAGACATCAAAAATATCGTTTTTAAGGTAAGTAATGTAATATCGATTTTAAAAATATAGAAAGTCAAAATATCGAAGTACATAATATAGGTTATTAAAAATATCGCATTTTTAATAATATCGAATTTTTTAAAGTGTTTTGTATGTTAGTATATGTGTGAAAAGTGTATATTTTTTGTAATTTATTTTAAGTAATTAATTTTATGTTATTTAATTTTTGCGGAATTTAATTCTGTAGCGGGTTGTGGGTTTATAGGGTAATAGGGTGGGAAGTAATTTAATTATAATTATCTAAATATGTTAATTAATTTATTGGTATTTATTTTGAATAAATTGTCAATTAATTTTTAATTGGTAATTAATTAATTCTTAATTGATAATTAATTTTTATTAATTGATAATTATGTGAATAATATTGATTTATATTTTGTAGCGGGTTGTGGGTTTATAGGGGAATAGGGTGGGAAGTAATTTAATTATAATTAATTAAATATGTAAATTTATTTATTGGTATTTATTTTGAATAAATTGTTAATTAATGTTTAATTGGTAATTAATTCATTCTTAATTGATAATTAATTTTTATTAATTGATTAATTGATAATTATGTGAATAATATTAATTTATTTTCTGTAGCGGGTTGTGGGTTTATAGGGGAATAGGGTGGGAAGTAATTTAATTATAATTAATTAAATATGTTAATTTATTTATTGGTATTTATTTTGAATAAATTGTTAATTCTGAATTGTTAATTAATTCTTAATTGGTAATTAATTTGTATTAATTGATTAATTGATAATTATGTGAATTATACTAATTTATTTTCACTAGAGTGGGAATAGTAAAATTTACCCCTATGCTATCCAACGCTTTCCCTACTGTTGCACTCACTGGAGTGGGAATAGTAATTTTTACCCCTACGCTATCCAACACTTTCCCTACTGCTGCACTCTCTGGAGTGGGAATAGTCATTTTTACCCCTATGCTATCCAACGCTTTCCCTACTGTTGCACTCTCTGGAGTGGGAATAGTAATTTTTACCCCCACGTTATCCAACGCCTTCACTACTGTTGCACTCTCTGGAGTGGGAATAGTAATTTTTACCCCTACGCTATCCAACGCTTTCCCTACTGTTGCACTCTCTGCAGTGGGAATAGTAAATTTTACCCCTACGCTATCCAACGCTTTCCCTACTGTTGCACTCTCTGGAGGGGGAATAGTAATTTTTACCCCTACGCTACCCAACGCTTTCCATACTGTTGCATTCACTGGAGTGGGAATAGTAATTTTTACCCCTACGCTATCCAACGCTTTCCCTACTGTTGCACTCTCTGGAGTGGGAATAGTAATTTTTACCCCTACGCTATCCAACGCTTTCCCTACTGTTGCACTCCTTGGAGTGGGAATAGTAATTTTTACCCCTGCGCTATCCAACGCTTCGATATTTTGGTACTTACCTGTTTGTAGATAGGAATTCGATATTTTGTCTGTCGATATTTTGGCATCGATATTTGGGGTAGTCTATATTTTGTCCCCCGATATTTAGTCAGTGATCCGTTTAATTGACATCTTACAAAAGATCTATGCAAGGCATATTTTAAATCGTATAAATACTTGGATGGAGGAAAAAGGGGTGCTTACAAAGTTCCAAGCAGGGTTTAGAGCAAAAATAAGTACTATTGATCAGGTCCTAAGGTTTCGCTGCCTGTGCTGGAAATATGTTACTTTGAGAAAGGGTCACTTGTATGTAGCCTTCGTAGACCTTCGGGCTGCGTTTGATTTAATTCCTCGTAAAGTGTTATGGGAGACACTTAGACATCAAGGGCTACCAGCCAACCTTTTAGAGCAGATTATAAAGCTACATGAAAGCAACTGTGCAAAGGTTAGGTGGGGCCCAGGAGTGGAGCTGACAAGACAAATACTGATAAAGAGGGGGGTTCGCCAAGGATGTGTGTTGGCCCCACACTGTTCTCCTTGTTCGTCAATGATATTCCTTCTTGTATGGAGGATTGTAGTAATGATTCTCCAAAATTGGGGAGGCGAAAGGGTCCCAGCCCTCCTTTTCGCTGATGACACTATACCGATATCCCAAACACCGAGGGGACTACAGAACCTACTAAACACATTTGAGACATATTGCAGCAAAAAGGGCCTTGAGATTAACGGTAAGAAAACAAAATACATGGCTATAAACACCCACAAAAACTTCAAGGAAAATTTGACTCTAAATGGTCATAAAATTGAACATGTACAGAATTTTAGCTATCTGGGTGTTTCCTTGGATTCTAACATACTATGGAAAACGCAGATAGAAAAAAGCAAAGTAATATTTACGCAAAACATGTTACCCATTACGAAAAGACATGGAAATAGTCTAAACAAAGCACTTGCGCCGGCCCTGGAGATCTTTAAGTTTAAAGCGCAATCAGCTGCATTATATGGAGCTGCACTATGGGGACCCATGTGCAAAAAATCCTTTGAAACTGATGAAAACAAATTTTATAGAGCTTTGTTAAGATTACCGGTCAGCATACCATTAGTACCACTTATTCTAGATCTTAATTTGAAACGTACTGACCACCATGCAATCTTGAGACCTCTGATGCTCTGGGTCAGACTCTGGTCGACCCCTGAGCTGTCAAATTATAAGGCTGGTCTGAAAGAAATAATGGACTTGGATTGCTGTAACAAAATTCCATGGTTCAAACATGTTAGAGCTTTGTTAACAAAAATTGGTCTAGTACATTTCTGGGACGATCCATCTACATTATCCCTAACCTCGAAGAAAATTTTAAAATTATCATTCTGGGCACACTTAAATCACAATGTGTTGAATGGAAAAGTGAATGGATCGCTAACAAATAGTTTCCTCACGTTTAAAGATACAGCATATTATGAATGCTTCATAGATGAGGTACACCCACCACTAGCTAAGACACTTTACATGAAATATAGATATGGTATTTTGAGGACAAATGTAAGTGTAGCAAGGTGGTCTAATAATAATAGCGACGATCAATGCACTCTATGCCAAGATGAAGTTAAGGAAGACGAACTTCATATTTTGTTGTTTTTGCCCGGCCTATGTAGCACCCAGAAAAAGATGGATCAGACCTCTCTGCCTAAACATAGGCGTAAGATCAGACAAAGAGGCAGGAAGGATTCTAAAAACTGATACCAGCCAGGTTATTGTTTTGGTATCAGCAGATTTGTGTTAGCCACAAATTTCATAAGAGTAAAATTGGGCCTAAAACTCTAGTAGAAATTCCTTGTTTTAAAAATCATAAGCTGCTCCATGTTATATGGTTTTAATGAATTGGCAGAATATTTATAAAAACCCACTGTAATCTTTATTTAATGTTGGATTGTTGTGGTTTCATTGGTATATTTTATATAATTTTATCACATGCCTTTTTATATTTTTAACTATTTAAAGAAGTTTTATATGTAATGATAATTGCCCACGAAACTGTCTTCCGGAACCTCTGTTAATTGTATCTTACCTCGTTTGCTATTTTTCAATCATGTTAATTATGTTTTAATGTATTAAGTTTAATGTACATGCATGTGCTTTTGATGTATCTTTTATGGTACTGAATGTACCGAAATAAAGATTTTTTGATTTGATTTGATATACATTTATTAATTTTCAAAATTATTTTGAATTATATTTATTTTTCTGAAATGTTTTTAAATTTAATATATTATGGCGTTGCTGTTTTTGAAAGTAGTAATTCTTTAAAAAATCAGGAACTCATAAATTATAATAATTTAAACCACAATTAAATACAAATAATTACAAGTATCTGTTTGGCTGACAGTATTTTTGAACTTTGCAACATAAGTATGTAAACTAGATAATTAGACAACAATGTTGTTGTACCACAAAGTTTTTGAGGTCGATATTCTGTCATATAACTTCTATAGAAGCCCTGACTAGAGAAACTCAGAAGTTTAATAGCAGACTACTACTGATGCCGCAGAGGCCTACCAACTTGAAATGCGCGTTTTTGTCATTGACATTCGGTGTGATATGATGCAAGTCGAATATTTGAAAATGTATTGAAATGGATTACAAAAATAATCTTATTTACTTATGAAATGCACACAAGAATGCGTCTAGTTCATTACATGTTTTGAAGATCTTGAGTCAAATCAGACTGATTGTTAAACAATTCTTGAGAGTCGGGGGCTTGGGATTGTTTGGTTTAGGGACATTTCAAAGTTAAATGCGGTATTCCTAATTATAAATCTTGATACACCTTTAAAAAGAGATTGAAAGCAGCTGCGAACATTTTACGGTATATTGATTAGTCCCTTGGTAAACAAAGTGAAACATTCTTTCATACAAGCTGGGTGACAGCAAGCGCTGCCAAAGGGAATGGAAAGAGCTGAAACTGGATACGGCATTTATTGAAAATGACCTTTTTTGAGTAACCGCAGTGCTTTAGACTTGCATCAATAGGCAGGTGCAGCTTTACAAGAGAAGCCTATAGGCAGGCCTGAAATCATTATTATTTAGGGTAGGGAGGGCAGAGAGTGTGTGTTTATTTATCGAGGCTTTCTGTGCAGCACAATGGCTCTGGTATTTATTTATTTGCTGTTCTTCTGTATTGCTGCTGCATGGCCTCCGTGAAGTTAAGTGTTAAATCCAGGGGACGTTTCCTTTCCGTGTAAGCACTGCTAGATAATTTAATAAAATGTGCTTGGGAAGTTGCCAGGCAACCTAATAAGCTTTTTATTCCTAAGCCTTCTTAGGAGTTCATTTATTTGTTTAAATCTGATAGATTTTACATTCATCTGCATTATATGAATCAACAGAGAAATATACACTGAACAATAGACCAGAATGTGTCAAAACACTGTTGTAGCTTTTATGTATTTTTTGTTATTGAAATAAGTTCATTGTGAGGCAGAAAACCACCTATTCAAGGAAATATGTTCAGCTTCAACAGATTATCGAGCCAGAGAGGGCAACAAAGAGAAAAATTAAGCAAGTTTGTCATATGGTATGTGTTTATCTTAACCTCTTTTCTTCAATAACCCTATCTTCCAAGTACTTTTTTTTTATCCGACACTAATTATACTCTTTCTGAAAAGGATTTCTCTAACACCCTTCAGTGCCTACACTCTTTAATCATATCTCATTACATCTACCTAATCCAACCCTATTTCACATTGCCATGTCTCATTAACAGTTGTGAAAGCCAGACCCGGACATTATAATCACAGCGAGAAAACGTGGCCTTAGTATTTACCCCCTAAAGAAATATGTATGCACTCTTTGCAGATCAACCTGGAACCGAGAGAGGCTACAATAGACGGATATAAAATCTGTCTTTGTACCTTCTTAGCATATGTTGTGCCCGTGCAGAAGGTTTGCATCTGCACAGAACCTGTACTCCAGGAGTCAGGTGATCTAAGCTCCTTTAAGATGGGCTCAACAAGCTGTTTGATGAGACATGATCCTTGACTGACCTCTAGCTATTTTGCTCCACAAGGTATTTAATATGGGCAGAAGCGAAATTCAACCGCAATCTAAAACAGCACCAGCAATGAGAATCGGAAGATGGCCTCGAATTGTGTATACCTAACGTTGTGCATTGAAGGTCAACTGTAATGCTAACTTCATTGAAAGAGGCAGCCCTCAAATCGATGCTGATTTCTTTCCTGTGATAATTTAATGTTCCTTTAATATGATTCTGTTTTTCATCGAGATGTATCTAATGATTGATGTTGACAATAATTGTTGATTTGCTAAAGACATTTAAAATATATATATTTTTTTTGCTACAATTTTAAATAGTATATCTTGGTAAATGCTATCAACTAGCTTAAGGAACGGCTGCGTTCTTTAAACTGTCATTACTAAATCCATACATTCATGCACTCATTTGTTGGGTTTGCGCAAATCGTTTAGCAGAATTTAAAGACCTCTATTTCAGAATGAACATAGAAAACCCTTTTTCTCCAACTCATTTGCTTTCATGACAAAAATAGCCGCTGTCATTGTTAGTAAAAATTTCCTGTGAACATTGCAAGTCATTATGCATTCAAATTACCTTAACTGTAGTTGATGGCACCAGCAGGGAAAATATATAATCTCCTTCTACCAGCTGCATTATTGTTGTTCACAAAAAGCTAGGGAGATAGTGTGGTTCCTAAATGCATCAGCGAGGTCTGCGGAAGTAAAAGGTCACTGGTTCAGGTCTCAACAAGGCCAGACTCAGCCCCTCATTACTCCCAGGTAGGTAATTAAGCGTCAGGTGACTAAAGGTAACGCGACGTGTTTTCGAAAACAGACAGGAATCTGAATTATGCGTTATACCATTTTGATTTTACCTAATTGGTGCTATACGGAACCGTTCTCTAATTCTCTCATGAGTGAACATCTGAATATGTGGGTTCTAGAAGACCTCCAATGTATGTCTATTTATAAATACGATTCTGCTGAAGCTGACCTTTTCTTTTGCTTCACAGATGCAGCAACTCGCATAGCAGTTTCGGCTCACTCCTGGTCTACCAGGTACGGGATCCTGGTTCACTGTTTGGCCACAGCCCAGGCTTGTTTGCCTCTTGGGGCTTTTCTGATTAAGGCTCACAGTTTTCCGTTTTTACGGATAAATACAGACATATACAGACAGAAAACAATGTGTTTCCTGTCTATAATTATTTTTAAAAGCGGAAAAATACAGAAAATTGTGTTTCTTGCAAGCAACTCTCCGTGCTGTTGTTCATGAATTTCAGGTAAACAGCTGAGCAGCTAGACAACATGGGGAGTAAAAAATAGGATGGGATTTCCTTAAATACAGTCATATGTTAACCTATATTTGTATGTAATGGTAATATTTACCTATCATTCACTCATTCAGGGTTTGTAAAGCGCAGCTACTCACCCGTGAGGGTCACAAGGCACTGTGGGGGAGAGAGGGGAGCAGCAGAGGGGCACAGCGAATCAGACTAATTGCTAAGTTCATCCAAAGAGCCAGGTCTTGAGGTCCTTCCTGAATTGAGTCAGCAAGTGCGATTTCCTGAGGTGGATGGGCAGGGTGTTGCTTGTCTTGGAGGTGAGGTAGGAGGACATTCCTCCGGTTCTGGTCTTGCGAACTCTTGGGACGGTAGCCAGTGAAAGTTGGGTGGAGAAGATGTGTCTGTTGGATATGTGGAATGTGAGGCGGTGATTCAAGTATGGGGGTATGGCATTGTGAAGGGCCTTGTATGTGTGGGTGAGGAGTTTGAAGGTTATTCTTCTGTCGACTGGGAGCCAGTGGAGGTCGCGGAGGTGTTAAGTGATGTGGCTGCAACACAGGATGTTGAAGATAAGTCTTGCTGCTGCGTTCTGGTCATTCTGGAGTCTTCAGAGGAATTTCTGGGTGACGCCGGCATAGAGTGTGTTGCCATAGTCGAGTCTGCTGCTGGCGAGGGCAGGGGTCACTGTCTTCCTGAATTTGGTGGGGATCTACCTGAAGGGCTTTCAATGCCAGCGGAGTGTGTTGAAGCAGGCCGAGGAGACAGTGTTTATCTGGTGGTCCATTGTGAGCGAGGAATCCAGTACAATGCCGAGGTTTCGTACGTGGTTCGTGGGGGTTGGGGGACTTTCTAGAGAAGAGGGCCACCAGGAGTCGTGCTAAGCAGCAGGATGAGGACTTCTTTCTTGTCCAAGTTGAGCTCCAGGCAGCTGTCCTTCATCTAGGTGGCGACGGCGTTCATTCCTTCGTGGAAGTTTTTTCAGGTGACAGTGGGGTCTTTGGTAAGGGAGAGGATCAGCTGGGTATAGGAGATGATGTTCAGCCCGTGGTTCCTGATAATGGCTGTGAGGGGGCCATGAAGACTTTGAAGAGGGTGGGGCTTAGGAATGAGCCCTGGGATACTCAACAGCTGGTCTTTGTTGCTTTCGAGAGGTACCGTGGGAGTCTAACCCGTTGTGTTCTGCCGGTGGAGAAAGGAGCAAATCCAGTTGAGGGCCTTATCTTGGATACCAGCGTCGTGAAGTCTTGGGGCTAGGGTGTAGTGGGTGTAGTGGGAGACGGTGTAGAAGGTCACTGAGAGGTCCAATAGGACGAGGGCCGCGGTTTCGCCCTGTTCGAGGAGGGAGCGGATGTCATTGGTGCCGGTGAGGAGGCAGTCTTGGTGCTATGATTGATTCGGAATCCGGATTGGGAGACGTCAAGGACATGGTTGTTTTTGATAAAGTCGGCTAGCTGGACATTGATGACTTTTTCGATGACTTTGGCTGGGAAGGGGAGCAGGGAGAGCCTGAAGTTCTTGAGGTCCGTCGAGTCCGCAGAGTGTTTCTTCAGTAGAGGGGTTGATCTCGGCGTGTTTCCAGTCATCGGTGTAGGTGGCAGTCTCAAGGGCGCAGTTGATAGTTCGGCATAGATCAGGTGTGATTGCGTAGGCAGCTCTGTGGAAGATGCGGTGCGAGGATGGGGCCGAAGGTTGTCCGGAGTGGATGCTTTTTATGATCATTATGGTGTCGTCCATGGTAAGTGGGGACCAGCTGTGCAAAGTTGGTCGGGGGAGGGATCAGCGTTAGTTGTTGTGATTTCTAACACACTGGGGTGGTCCTGGGTGTCGAAGTTGTTGGAGATAGTCTTGATATTGTGATTGAAGAAGGTGCTGAGTCTGTTGCAGAGGTCTTTAGAGGGTGGGACATCTGTTGTCTCGCTGCTGATGCTGAAGAGTTCTTTTGTGTGCATTGTTGGTGATTCTGTCTTGGAAGGCCTTCTTCCTTTTGGTTTTGATGAGGTGGTGGTGAACGTTTTTGGCTGCTTTGAAGGCGGCATGGGCTTCCGGGGTTTTGTTGTTCCCCCATGTCTGCTTAAACCGTCTACAAGTGCGCCTGGACTCTTGAAGCGTGGGGGTGAACCAGCTTGCTTTCTTGACGTGTTGTTTGCCTGTGGCTTTCTTGAGGGGGTCAGAGGTGTTGGCACAGTTTGCGATCCATTGGTGGAGATTGTGTGCTGTGGTGTTGACGTCTGAGGATGTCGGTGGTGATGTGTTGTTGAGGAAGGTGGTGAGTTGATCTTCTGTGACTCTGTTCCAGCTTCTGCAGGGTAAACTGTGGGCGTAGTGGTGTGCGGTGGGTTTGTTGAAAGAGAAGTGGATGCAGTGGTGGTCGGTCCAGAAGAGTTCGGTGGTGTGGCTGTAGGAGATGCTATTTCCTGCGGCGAAGACAGGGTTGAGTGTGTTCCCTGCTGTGTGAGAGGACTGGTTGTTTAAGTTTTACATTGCCGATCTTCTTGAGGACGTAAGAGGTGTTGTTCTGGTAGAAGTTCAGGTCTCCGAGCATTTTTTTTATTTTGAAAAGTTTTATATAGCACAAACACGACCCACCAGGGTATCGGAGCGCTGTACATCAAATCATAGACAATAAGCAAGTACAAAACGAAATGATACACCAAATAAGAGGTTACAAATGCACAAAATGCTTAGTAGTGCTGTAGGATAGAGTTGTACACAAGGCGTTAGAGTTACTAAGGGAGGCAATTGGTTTATTGTCGCACTTGGCTCTTTAACCCGTTGGCTGCTGCCGTCGGCCAACGGACGTCGCGAGCACTACCTCGGTAGTGTTGCGCACGTGCATAGGCTGACGCAGCCCCATCCGTTTCTCCGAACGTTCAGCACTAGCGCAGAACGTTCGAAGCAGCCAATGGGTTAAAAGTAATCCTTTGACTTATTTTTTTAATGCTGCTATGGAGGGGTTTGTTCTGATTTCAGGAGAGAGATCATTCCCTATTCTTGGAGCCAGACCAGAGAAGGTGCAGTTGCAGGTTTTCTTCTTTTTTAACTTTTTAGTTTTTAGCACTTGAGTTATGGAACTTCTAAGGGCTTGGTTCGTGCCTGAAATTTCAAGTTTTTTTGTCAAATAAGGAGTGTTATGATGTAGTGTGTTGTGCATTAAGCAAGCTACCCAGTAACGGACCCATGCATTGAGAGAGAGCCAGTTGAGTTGGATTACATCTGGAGTGATGTGGTCACGGTTACTTGATCCTGTGATGAGTCTGGCAGCAGAGTTCAAAGTAGCCGTTAGATGTGCCAGTTTAGCTTGGGTAGCCCAGCCTGGGTCCCAATTCCATAGTCTGAACGGGAGATGACCAGTGATTGGACAGCTAGTTTCATGTCTTCAGGCAGTAGGAACAGTTTAACTTTCCTTTGCGTTGATTTGATGATTGGCTCCTCTTGTTGTTGCACTGATGTGGTCTTGCATATTTAAACATTTGTCCATGGTTATGCCCAGGGATTTACTAGGGTCTACAAAAGGTGGGATGCAATTTAGGGCCGTTAGTTGTTTGAGGTAATCCTTACTGGGTGCTAAGCGACTGTGGGGGCAATTAGGAGGAACTCTGTCTCGAGTGCGTTCAACATAAGATGGTTTTGAGATAACAATTGTTGGGTTTTCCGAAGTTCAATTTTAAGAGCTTTGATGTCATCCAGAGTAGAAATTCTCATTTACAGTTGAGTATCATCTGCATACTTGTAGTGGTTTATGTTTGAATTGTTCAGAATTTCGGTGAGAGGTTCGATGTAAAAGTTGAAGAGTGTGGGAGAGAGGGCGAATCGTTGAGCTACTCCAAACGAGATCAGTTTACTGTTGGAAAGGCCATGGTTGACATTGATCCTTTGTGTTCCATTATGAAGGAAAGAAGCAACCCAGTCTAAAACTGAGCCCGATAACCCCATCCTTTTTTCAAGTACTTCAATCAAGATAAAATGGTTGACCATGACAAATGCCGAAGAGAGATCATGCAATATGAGCAGGCATGGTTCCTTCTGGCCGAGTAGTTTTAGAGCATCATCAACAATGTGTGTTAGTGTTGTTTCTGTACTATGACCTGATCTGAAGCCTGATTGGTATTGGTTAAGGAGCTGTTAGGTTGTTAGGTTCGGATAAATCAGCATTTGGTTTCTTCCGGATGGGGATGACTTGTCCAATCTTGAGGCAGTCTGGAATTGTGCCCTGAATGAGAGATTCATGGACAATCTTAGACCAGAGGGAGGGGAAATGGAATTTGTAAGCTCTTTAAAGAACTTGGTAGGCATAGGATCATTGAAATGGTTTGAGGGTTTTTGTGCATTTAAATTGTTGCAGAGCTCTGCATCGTTTGGAAGTATAAAGGAATTCCATGATGCACCATTTTTTGGAGTAAAGTCTGGTAGGCCAGGAAGAGGTGGATTCCCAGGACTTCGTTGTGTTCAGGAAGTGGACAGAGACTGTTGATGCATGCCCGTGAAGGGTAGTTGCAGTTCTAGTTCAATCTTTTTTGTTTTTCCAACAAAGTGTGCTGAGGACTCCTTACCGTTGGGCAGTGAATCATTGAGTGATGATCCTTGCATGACCAAGGGGTTCGTTTGATGATTTTGAATAGTTTTTTAGGTCTATTTTTGTGATTGTCAAGTTGTGACGTAAAGTAATCTGTTTTGGCACAACGAATATGTTTGTTATACGCATTCCTTGTTCTCCTTAGCTATTTGAGGGTGGTTATATTTGGGGAGTTTCTCCAAGATCTCTCTACAATTCTTAGTTTACGTCGTTCCTCGTTAAGGGACCCGTTGAACCAAGGTTTTGAATGTTTGCTAGGCATTCTTTTGAGCTGCAAAGGGGCAAGTGAATCAAGTAAGTCCGACATGGAATGAATGTAGTGTTCAGTGAGGCCATCCAGATTTGTCACTACTCTGCCCCAGGGAGACGTACAATGGATGGTGCGGGGGTGTTTGCATGCAACAGCCAGAGATGTTGATGAAGTACCAAATTTACCATTAATGATAGACATGGGATTGCACCAAATGCTATACCTTCCCAAGGCAGGCGTAACAAGGAGAAATATCTTTTAATTCTGCTCATTTTTTCCTCTTTCTATGTGTGCTGCATTGTACAGAAAACACAGATGAAAATGCCTCAGAGTATTGTGTTTGTGCAAGAAGTTCCCCTTCTTGCACAAAAAGAATCCTCCTAGCAACGCAGGCACCTTTGCACCATGATGCAAGAGTGCCTGCATTGGGGCTAGGCAGCACATCATGCACCAGCATTGAGAAAAGGCAGGAATGCACCGTATTGTGATAAATACAACACATTCATGCCCTTTCCCTGTAATGCAGATTATCACAGCATGGTGACTGCTTTACATAAACATAAATATTTCCTTGGGCGTTTAGTTCCACTCAAGGCCACCTATCACTTGTGACTATCCACAAAGATACATCGTTGTGGATGTTCACCAGATTTGCAATGGCCACTGATCTGGTAACACCCATTTTTTTCTCCTCCACCCCTTGTGTACGACTGCAGTAAATGCAATCCATGCCTGTTAATATCTATACTGGTACTATCTCCATATCCTTCTGGAGAATGTAGTCAAACCACAGGGGAAACCGAAAGTATAGAGAAGCGGGTCGCGAATTATCCCTACGTGGATATTTCTACTGATCACAAAAAAGAAGAAGTTGAGCCTGTTATCCCATGCCCAGCTGTTATGCCATATGCTATTTGTCCACTGGTTTCAGAGGGTCTCTCCTCCTCCATCCACTGCCAGAGTAAGATAAGTAGGCGTCCATTGACCTCTAATTCTATTGAAGAGGGTGGGGAACCAAGTACACTTTCGATATTGTCCTGGAATCTAGCTGGGTTGGGCAACAAACTTGACTCACCAGAGTGGGTGGAATTCGTTGAGGAATACGACATATGTCTATTCCAAGAAACGTGGGCCAGAGAACAACACTCCCATGCAGGGTTCGCCATCTTTGAGATCATGGCAAAATGGGGTGGGAGGGGCTGACCGTCAGGCGGCTTGTCAATTTGGGTAAGTTCCCACATCGGATGCAAGGCTAGAGACGTGGTAACAAACTCACCTGATATCCAGTGTGTTGTCCTGGAGTGGGCGACCGGTGATAGAGTAGCACTAATAAATGTATACTCTAGACCGGTTGGCGTTGGGGGCACTTCAGGAACAATTGAGGAGCTGGCGGTGTTTCTTGACCGTGCAACCCTCGGTCCATCACTTATAATGGGGGGGGACTTTAACATCCAGTACGAGCCCCTTCCGGATCATCTGGATGGTGTGTTCAATGAAGAAGATGAACTCTGGGAGATACCCACTTTGCCGGGCCCGCCGGTGAAATCATGGTCGCCCCTTGCCACTCAAATAATGTCCCTCACTTTGTCCCACTCATTAAGGGCTTGTAATGGGCGGTTCAAAGGGGATAGCCCACCCCAGTACACCTTCAACAGACCAGGGCATGAATCACAAATTGATTACCTCCTGGTCCGGACTAGGGACTGGAATAAAGTTAGGGACTTTACTATACTTAAAAGGATTGACAGTGACCACAATGTACTCTCACTGAGGTTCGCCGTACAGGGCATGCCATTTCCAAACACAGATAAAAACTCTGCCCCTTCGGAAGGTCTTGTTGCATCTAGTAGTAGACGCAGGATCAGATGGGCCACACTAGTGCAGAACCCAATAAATACCCAGAGGTTATACGAGATAGTGGTCGCGGCCCTTGAAAAAGTAAGGGATTTCCTCCTTCAGTCATCAACTTCTGATAACTTCAGAGTGATGGGGGATATCCACTCCGAGCTCTGTACCAACCTGGCAGAAGTATTGAACCCGGTGGTTGGGATGAAAAAGGGGAAGAAAAGGAGAGCCACATGGTTCAATGCTCCTTGCAGAAGTGCAAAGGCTGCCCTCTTAGAATCCCTAAAAAATCGGGATACCCCTAGTAAGATAAGGTCCAAGAGGATGGCCTATAAACTTACCACCCGTAATGCCAAAATAGAATGGGACCAGCATAACTGGTCGGAAATGACGGCTGCCTTGGCATTTCACGATGCCCGCAAATTCTGGCAGATCGTCAAGCATGGTTCGGCTGAACCCACACCTGCAGTAGATGCTAATATTGCTGCCAAAGTATGGGAACATCACTTTAAATCTTTGTACAGTGTCCCCAATCCGGGCCAATTAGGGAACTCACTTGATACACTAACGCCCGAATCCTTAGAATGTGTGGACAAGATGGTTGGGTTTACTTTGGGAGAACTTAACAGGGCAATTCTTGACCTCGCGCCTGAAAAGGCGCCTGGATTGGATAAACTCCCAGGCGACCTCTATAAACAGGAGGTTAAGATCTGGGCCCCCTACTTGAGGGAGCTGTTCAATGCAATCCTGAAAGGCATGGCGACCCCCCCGACTTGGCTGGGGGCAGAGATAGTCCCTATATTTAAGAAGGGTTCCCCTCTGCTCCCAGCCAATTATAGGCCAATAAGCCTGATAGATGTTTCTCAGAAACTCTTCACCAGGCTATTACTGGTTCGTTTATCGGAATGGATGTCAGACCATGATATTCTGAGCCCATTCCAGGCGGGTTTTAGAAAGAAGATCTCTACTATAGACCAGGTCTTTCGGCTTGCCCTCATTCACTGGAAAACGGTACAGCTGGAGGGTGGCAGCCTCTACACTGTATTCGTGGACCTGAGGGCGGCCTTCGACCTGGTCCCCCGCAGAAAACTATGGGAGGTGCTGACCAAACTAGGGGTCCCTGGGGGTTTGCTGGAGATGATTATTCTTCTCCACGCTGCCAACTTTGCACAGGTGAGGTGCGGCAAGGAGGGGGCATTATCTAATCGTTTCCCTGTTGACGGGGGGGTTAGGCAGGGCTGTGTGCTCGCGCCAACCCTGTTTTGCCTCTACGTCAACAGGGTAATAGCCCACCTTGGTGGAGTTGCCAATTCGGACGCCCCAAAGTTGGCAGGCAGCAGGGTACCGGCGATAAGGTTTGCCGATGATACCCTGCTGCTCTCAAAATCCCCAATGGGGATACAGCGCGTCCTAAATGGCTTTGTGGAATTCTGTGGGAAACATGGCCTAGAAGTTAACACCCTAAAGACCAAATGTATGGTCTTTAATGCCCCACAAAGGCTACGAACTGCCCCTACCATCGGACAGACAAGACTAGAGAGGGTGCGTACTTTTGAGTATCTTGGGCTCTTATTAAATGAGAACATGACCTGGTGCACACACCAACAGAAAGCACTACTCAAACTGGCCCAGTACTCGGGAGGGGTCACGAGGCTTATGGGAAATAACAGATCACCTATTAAACCTGTCGGCCCACCACTCCAGATCTACAAGGCACAGGCAAGGGGGGCCGCCATGTATGGCTGTGAGCTGTGGGGGCACGTACCTTCTCATGAATTGATGAAAGAAGAGAACAAGTTTTTAAGGAAGGTGGTACGACTTCCGCCAAGCACGCCTCTAGTACCATTGAGGTTAGATTTAGGGCTGCGACCCATAAGTGAAGAACTGGCACTGCGTCCTCTTGTTTATTGGCGCAGGCTGTGGGCAGTTCCAGAACTGAGCAGTTACAGGCAGGGTTTGGAGGAAGTTTTAGCCAAGCCTAACGCTGGTAAAATTAAGTGGCTTAAATTTATTAGAACTGAGTTGGAGGAATTGGGCTTATTGACACTCTGGTCTGATCCTCTATCTGCATGTCCACTAATTTCCAAAAAGAGATTGGCTAAGGCATACAACGAAAATAAACTAGCGGCACTTCGTCGCCAGGAAACTTTGGGCACACACACGGAGCTATTTTTAGCTATCAAGGACAGGTACAGATTTGAATCAGCCCTGGATAAAATTTATCCTCCACTCCTCAGGAAATTATACTTACAATGGAGGCACGGGACTCTTCCTATCAGAGTGCTAACTAGTAAGTGGACCAAATCCCCATCTAGTCTATGCCCGGCCTGCGGAGTGGACAATGAATCAGAACTCCATATAGTCTTTTTCTGCCCAGCCTACTACGTTTCCCGAAAGAAATGGATTATTCCCATTTGTAGGAGTCTGGGGTTCGCAGAGTGTAAGGCCGCGTTTAGAGTTCTCAAATCAGATCTGTCTACACACATTGTTTTTGCTGTCGCCAAGTTCCTAGGAGCAATGTGGTATCAGAGAAGCCAATACCTCAAGGCTGGTGACTGATTACGGACTAACTGTAGAATAAAACCAGAAACTCTGTACAAATGAAATCTTAAAGTACCCGGATGAATTGTGATTTTATTATTTTAATGTTTTAAAAATTCTGAAATGAACTATGCATATCTTTTATGGTGATATAATTACCGAAATAAAGATTTATGAAATGAAATGAATATCTATAGAATATTGTGTGGTTCAGGATCGATAGTTTGCAACACGTGGATTATGTTTTATCCACGCCTAGTTATCATTTAAGTAAACAATTTTGGGAAGGGAACCAGGCCCTGCGTTCTTAGGTAGTCACAGGCTGTGCATCTCCTCAGTCCTCTGTCACTAAACCCACCATTAGGTGAATGAGAATTCTTGAGTGTAGGCCATGAAACCTATGTTCTGGGTCTTGAAATCTTGCTTTAAGATCTTTTTCCCCACGACTCCCCCACCCCCATGGTTTGAATTTGGTTTTATTTGCACGTATTTCGTATGTAGATTATGCCGACTGCTCTATTGAGTGATGGGGGTGTTTAGCTCAAATAACTATGATGATAGCGATTGTTTGAGTACAATACAAATGCTCATTTGCTATTTTGTAACATGAACAGTTCTTTTCTCCTCCTATTTCCTGAAGATTTCAATTACAATAATGGGCATTTTGTTGGACTGTGTACTGATAATTCTGATAGTGATTATTAACCACAGATTCCTTTCCTTTTGAATAGATTCCTTATGTCTAATATCTTTAGGCGTCATACTGGATCCGTTAACCTTTCCATAGCAATTCCCCCCAGTGCCGACAGATGGTGTTGTCCGGCATTGTATGTATTCATGCCACTTTGTCCCATGCAGGCATGACTTCTGGACCAGTACACATGGACCAAATGCACATTCTGGCGTCAGTTCCTTTCTTTCTGCACCAACCGACGCTGATCTGGAGATTCAACTGTCATTTGGACAAATGTCACCAAAACTGTCAGGGTTCAAACCTTTTATGACATGTAACAGACAGATGTTGGTTACAGATCCATATAACAATTTTGATGTCTTGGTGCAAAGTTGAATAAGAATGCCATGTGTGACCATGATAAGAAGCTAGGGGAGTTGAGGAAGTCAAATACCCATTCTGGATTAAAATCTGCAGTGCAACAGTACGATCAAGTTCAAGAATGAGGGCTCACTCTTGTTCCGGAGGTTGTTCTCCTGACGGACTTCCTCCAAGTCAGGTAAGTTGGGAAAGAGCCATAAAACCGTAAGAATTCAAAGCATGGTTCACCTGCAATGTGAGCACGCCTTTTGAAGTCACACAATGCATCTTTCACCTCTAGGGCATGTAGCAGTTCCCCCATTGCAGAACAGGCAACAAAACTGTTCCCTTTCCAGATTCCTTCTGATCGGGTGGTGATACCAGATGAGCTCCATCAGCTGAAGTTAGCTATGGAAAAGATTTTGGAGCCATACAGGATCCCTTTGGTGTGCCTTCAGACCTTGTGGATCTGAGGGGGCCTCCAGCTGGTCAGCTATTGACAGAACCAACCTTGTCCCAAGGGTGGTACCGGCGCTGACTCAAGTTCCATTGCATAGGGTACTGGCGACACCTTTGGCTTCATCCTCCTGCCACGTTTTGCGTCGACGTTGCTTCTCCCGGTGCCACAGGCGCTATTACTGACACCATTACCTACGTCTTAGTCAAAGATCTGAATGTTTTGTCATACTCAGAACATACTCCCCCACATAGGCCAAGAATGTATGCCCAGTCAGAGCCAGATACAAGCAGGGCGCAATTTTCCTTTGTGAAGAATGTCAACCCTTTTGTACACAATGTGATATTTTGGATGGCCTAAGAGATGCTAGCGTATTGGATACCTCATCTAATATTGGACTGGCATCACCTGCGGTGGCCACGGAGTATACTAATTGTTTTGCCACAGTGATGCGGAGGACGACAGAGGTCTCAGACTTTGTCCTGCCTACTCAGGTAAAAACAACACTACTGATAGCGGTTTTAAACCGGGCTCAGTCATACCGGGAGTAGTTGTTTCTCTTTAATGAGGCATTAACATATTTTCTTGTGGGCACCTAGGCAAAACCAGGATCTTGCGCATCAACTAATAGGCAGGTTGCAAGATACCATAGGCCAGCTATTGGATATCTGGACATTTTGGTGTAACATCCAACTCTGGAAAGCGTTGTGGTACAGGCTTCTTCGAGTCGTACCAACTGAAATGAATTTCCAACTACTCCTGCTGATAAGGAGTTGAAGAGAATGGAAGCACATGCAAAGAAGGTCTTTTCATCAACCAGTCTGGACCTTATGTTTGGTTCACAAATCGTGTCTTTTTGGGACATACTCCCATGCTTTATGCAATAGGGTGGCTGATGTTATATCAGCAGTTTCTGAAGACGTCAGGCAGGTGTTGTAGCATCTGGTCAACGATGGGCAGGATGCTGCGAACTGTTTTATTAAATCAGGCTTAGAGACCACTGATTGTCTTAGTAGAGCAATTGGTACCAGCATAGTGCTGAGACACCACACTTGGATTCACTCTTAAGGCTTTTTCACAGACGAGCAGCAGTCATTGATGGTTTGATGGCCTAAACGTTTTGGTGCGAAGGCAGTCTCAACCCTTAAAAATGTTCAAGGATAGTAAAGCTACTGCAGACCCTTGGGCTTAGCAACACAAACTCTTCAGTTTCCCCAACAACAGTGCCCTTTTTCAAGGCTTCAGAAAGGACTTCATGCAAAGACAGAGGCAATATTAGTCTCAGCAACAACAGACAGGCTAATCCTTTAGAGGAAAAGGTCAGAGATCAGGCTGTCAATGTTCAGGGACCCAAGGCCATGTTCCAGCCAGTCCTTAGCTCCTCCTGCTGCAGCCGCAGCCAAACCAATTTAATTTGGCGTTGACTACTTACGTTCAGCTGGTTGTAGTTCGAATCACCATTTACCTGCCCGTATGGAGGAGCATCACTTCTGATCATTGGGTGCTCCATATCAAGAAATAAGGTTACTCCTTACTGGGCCTTTCTTATCTTCCAGACATGCCACCCACACAACAACATTTCCCGGCAAACCTCTTTTCTATACTCCAAAAAGTTACAGCTCTCTTGACTAAGAGTGCTATAGAGAGGGTTCTGATTTTAAAAATTGGGACTGGTTATTACTCCCATTACTTTCTGATTCTGAGAAAGGACTGAAGCTTTAGTCGAAAACCTACATCTATGCCCTCTGAACTTCTTCTTAAGCAAAGAGAAGTTCAAGATGCTCACCCTGGCCCAAGTTCCCTCTGCCTTCGATCCGGGAGACTGGATGGTAGCACTGGGCTTGCGGGATAATACTTCCACATTCCCATTCAGCAGTACCTGCAGTTTTAGGCAGGCAAGGAGCATTTTCATTTTTTTGCGCTCTCATGTTGTTTGACTAGTGCACCTTGGGTGTTAACAGAGGTGATGGTGGTTGTTGCAGGCCTTCTGAGGAGATTGGGAATACTAGTCTTCTCATACTGCAACAGCTGGCTACTGAAGGCGGGTTCGCCTCAAACAATTGCAAATCATTGCCAAACAACGGCCAACCTGTTGACATCTTGGGGTTTCTCCATCAACATGCCAAAGTCAAACCTGACTCCTTCACAGCATCTCCCCTTCATCAGAACCATGGATATGGTGTTCTTCTGAGCTATCCCTCCACCTCAAGGAATCCAGGGCATTTAGGCAATGATCCCGATATTTCAACCTGGGTCTCAGTGAGAGAAACTCTGAGGGTTCTGGGCATTTTGGCCTCCTATATCCTGCTTGAGGACCACAGTAGGTAGCACACGCAAGCTCTGCAATGTGATCTGAAGTCTTTGTGGGCTCAGCACATAGGAAATCTGTAAGATTTCATCCAGGTGTTGGAGAAGACTGGAAAGACCTGCAGTACTGCTCGACCGCAGTTGTACCAGCAGCAGACTCCTCTCCCTACTCCATCCAAAGCTAACAGTCATAAGGGATACATTGTTACTGTATTGGGGAGGTCACCTGGAAGAAGTGGTGATCAGAGAACTGTGATCTCCTGTGGAGACTCACTATATCAACTTGGTGGAGTTGCAAGCGATTTGTTTGTCAATGAAGGTGTTCCGCTCGTCCGTCAAAGGGTAAAGGGTATAGGTACTCATGGATAACACACCTGTAATGTGTTGTGACAAACAGGACGGTATGGGGTCACAGGCACTGTGCCACGAAGCTCTACATCTCCGGAAGTTGCTAAATGCTCATGGCATCTCCCTGGTCGTACAACACCTGGCGGGATCTTTAAACGCCAGGCTGACAAAATCAGCCAACACTGCCTAGTGGATCACAAATGGTGATTACACTCAGAGGTGGCACAGAGACTCTTTCAACATTGAGAGAACCCTGTATCGATCTGTTAGAAATTGTTTTTTTGGTTGGCAGAGGTATGCACCCTGTCCAAATAGGAATCACAATCCTAGTCGGGGTATCTCAGAAACACACTTTAAATGAACCTGTGCACACCCTCAGGTAGCCTGACACAGAGCAGTCAAGCTTAACTTAAGAGGCAGTGTGTAAAGTATTTGTGCAGTATCACAGTGAAACCACCACAAAAAGACTCCACAACAGTTGAGAGAAATAGCTTATATTTTTATGAGTAAAACAAGACTGAAATTACGAAAATCCAATACATAGAAATCAAGATATGAATTTTTAAAGAATACGTAGTTTTGTAGGGCTTAGAAACAAATAGCCCCAACCGGGGCTATCTGGTCTCTTTGGACCTGATCAAATCCAAATATTGAGACTGACAGCGATGAAGCGCAGGCCGGACACATGGACCAGCCTTTGCTCGCTGAACAGAATGTTGGATGCGTCAAGGACCATGCTTTACTGTAGATCTCTCAGAAGTAGGCAATGCGTGGGTTCTGAGCTATTCAAAGAAGAAGATGCATTGAGAGTCAATAATGATGTGATAAACATCGGGGTGATGCGTTGTAGAATGGCCGAGCTGTAGGCGATGGGAGCAACACAAAGCGATGCGTTGGCACAGAGCCGCGCAAAGTCGTTAATGTGTCGAAAACAAGGGACGATACGCTGCACAGATAGCGATGTTGTTTCTGTGGTTTGTGCAACAATGGTGATGCATCACAGTAAAGGGAAATGTGCTGGTTCCGATTGCCGCAACTTTGTCGATATGTGGATTTTCTTAGTTGCAGCACTTGGTTCTCAGTCCAAGAGCCAAGGACTGGATTGGCACCACTCGGCTGAGCAGGACTCACAGCAGACAGCATCCCGGTGCTAGTTGCAGGATGAAGAAAGAAGTGTTTGATATCCCTGAGGCTGCAGAAAACAGGATGCAAGCCGGTAAGCCCTTTGAGATACTTTGGTTCTGGGATGTAGCAATGCAGGTCAAGTCCTTCTCACTCCCAGCCAAGAGGCAGCAGGCAGCTGCCTAACACAGCATAGCAGTTCAGAAACGTGGCAGTCCCACCAGCAGAACAGCAGTCCTTCTTCTTTGTAAAATGCCCTCAGTTCTAGAAGTTTTCTGATTTGGTGGTTTCAGAAGCCCAGAACTTTTACCCAGTTGCGCCTTTGAAGTGGGGGAGACTTCAAAGAGATGCTTTGAAGTGCACAGAGTCCCTTTATTTCCTGCCCCGGCACCAGACTCACTGCAGGGGGGTAGGCAACCCTTTGTGTGTGGATAGGACACAGCCCTTTCAGGTGTGTCAGCTGCTCCTTCCCATCCTGTTCAGGATGACCCATCAGCATGCAGATGGCCACTCAGTCACACCTACCCCTCTCTTGTGTGTGTCTGTCTAGAGGGATTGCAGGAAGCCAGCTGTCACCCACCCCAGACGTATATTCCAGAGACTGGCAGAAAGCACCAAATGGTTAAGGTAAGAAAATGGCAACTTTCTAAAAGTGGCATTTTCAGAATTGTAGTTTGAAAACCAACTTCACCATTAGTTGTGTTTTTAAACTGTGAATCTATAGACACCAAATTTGGGAGTACCATCTTTCCCCAATTGGAAATGACACTTATCGAATAAGGCAATCCCAATGTTATCCTATGGCAGAGCTAGTCCTTGCAGTAGTACACAACTAATTTAAGAGTAGATTACTACCAGGACATGTAAAACGTAGAAGTACATGTCCTACTATTTAAATAAAGTGCATGCTGCCCATGGGCTGTCCAGGGCCTAACTTAGGGGTGACCTATATGTAATAAAAGGGAAGGTTTGGACCTGGCAAGTAGATAAAGTTGCCAGGTCGACATGGCACTTTAAACTGCACACACAGGCTCTACAGTGGTAGGCCTGATACATGTTTAAGGGCTACTTAAGGGATTGGCACAAACAGTGCTGCAAGCCGACATGTTGCATTTGATTTACAGGCCCTGGGCACAGGTAGTGCACTTTACTATGGACTTATAACTAATTCAAATATGCCAATTGTAGATAAACCAATGTTAACATGTTGTAAGTAAAGGCCACATGCACTTCAGCACTGGCTAGCAGTGGTAAAGAGCCAAGATGCCTAAAGCCGGCAAAAACGAAGTCACCAGAAACAGGAGGTCAGATGGCAAGAAGTCAGAGGAAACCACGCCAAGGATGCCAGGTCTAACAATATCTATTTACCACAGAGAATGTGCAGTGTCACTCCTATTGCACGTTGGAGTTTCCAAGGCAGTCTTTATTAGGAGATGCTTTTCACCTGCATCAAGCATAAAACTCTCTTACACTTTTCTGCCCCTTTCTCTTCTAATGCCATGATGGGGTCTTAACTTAATCTTGATTTACCTCATTGCTTGACTTTCGAGTCTATGCAAAGTTGTTCTTTGTGACTGCTTACTCTTAAATCGGTGTTCTTCATAACATCGGCAAGGCGAGTGAGTGAACTTCAGGGCTTATCAATGGTTCTTCCCTATGTCTCCTTCTTTCCAAAGAATTTGGTCCTTTGCAGGAAATCATCATTCCTTGCCAAAGTAATCCCACTGTTTCATGCAAGACAATCCATCACTTTGTCATCCATTTATGCATTGCCTCACCCCTCAAGTAAGGAAGAGTGACTACTTTACCTTGATACTCAATGGGCACTAAGTTGTTTATATCGCGAGAACAAAGGAATTCCAACTAGACATAACAGATGTTTAAAGGATTCTCTGTAGGAAAGGAGGACAAGGAGGTGCAGAAGAGGACCATCTCTAGATAGATTGTCTTATATATTAAGTTCTGCTATGAGTTAGCCAAGAAGCAGTCTCCAGAAGGCTTGCATGCTCATCTACCAGAGCGAAGCCTGCAACCACAGCACTAGCGTGCGGTGTGCCAGTCCTGGACATTTGCCAGGCTGCTACTTGGGCTACGCTCCACACTTTCATTAAGCACTACTGCTTGGATGGCCAGGTTTGGTGGGACGGGGTATTTCGCCTGTTTAGTCCTGCAGGATTTTCTAGTCTGAGCCATTCGACAAACACGCCACCTGAAGGGTACTGCTATGGTAGCTATAAAAAATGGAGGAATTTGGGGGGCAGAGCCTAGCCAGGCAGCAAGATGGCCGCTCGTTAGAATGCTCTGACAGACAGACTGCACCATCGGGCTCCCACGTAGCCCACAACATGATGGGAGCCTGCCTGAGGTTGCGGTGAGGTTGCTAGTGTGCTTGGCGGGCATCCTGGTCAACTGGTAGACCTGCATGGCGGTCGGACCAGCTTTCGGCCTACACTGGCCCCTGGGTGAGGCCTGATACTTACGGTCGCGCTTCGCATTGACTCTTTGAGATTTGACAGCATACACTGGTTGCAGACTGACTCTGAACACCCCCTCCAATTATGTTGGCCTCTTGTACCAAGGAGAGAATAGTTCTTGGCAACCATCGAACATGACAGCACTGATCCCTCAGGACCGTGGAAACAATATACTACTTTTCGCTCAGTCACTCGTGCTTACTTAGTGTGTCTCAGAGAGTTACACTGAGTAAACAGGCTGGATGTTTTCAATAAGTATTTATTGAACAGTTGTTATTTTGTTGTAGAATAGATGAGCTGTAACAAACATTAGACAGTATAAGATATAGATGATTAGCAGTACTTTAAAGGTAAATTGATGGTATTGCTCAACCATCTTACAATAATCATGAATGCATACGAGTACATAAAACACATGATAAAAAGATGCGTACTCCTACGATGCTTCCCTAACTAGATGTACCCAAATGTACCTAGCATGTGCATAGGTGTTAAGCCAAGAATCCCTCTAGGATTTAGTCAACACCATTACCTGAAGTGAGAGACTGTGGAACCCCGTCCTGGTCTCGAGTTGGACACCCTGCGAGGGATGTTTTAGACCACTGTGAGCTGGAGTCTCAGCATCTCTGGCCAGTGTGTCGGCCGGGAAGACTCGGTCTCCTCTGCCCAATCTTAGCAAGATATGATGTATTTATACCCGTAGGTCTCTCCAGGGGTCCTACCTCGCTGTATTACTGTGTCAGCCGAAGGATGACGTTGGGCATGAACTTTATACATAGATATAATACAGGAGATGGTCGTCCTGCTGTGCTTCCAAGAATACTCATGCATAATATATGAGAATTCAAACTAGTGAAAACCCGCGTTCTGAATGCAGTGTCGAATCTAGGTAAAATGTCATTCCCTGTAAAACCGTTACAAGTGTAATGTAAGGAAGGATATAGGTGAAGGGTAATGAAGTTACCGGGGCCTATATAATGGTAACTATGTGGAATAAACCAACGACTCCTCTTCCGAATGGACGACATAGTTAAATTCTAATCGTACTGCTAGGCTGACTAGATATTTGTACGCAAATAGTTAAAAACATAAGTTTCTTGTTGTGCTAAAAATAATTTTTAAAAAGTTCTAAAAAATATCTTAAAAAGGAAAATGTCACTCAAGCCATAGCCCTAATGTGTCCGAAAGTATAGTCCAAACTACTATAAGCATTTGAAAGCCATGCATGCTCAAAAGAATGTCAATTTTGCTATGGAGTTCTAATTTTTCAGTTTGTTTCTCCAAGTAAAAGGTTGACATTTTTCGCAGCACAGGATGTTATGTTATGTTAATAAAAATGTATGTAGCCCGCGTACACCAGAAGGTTTCTTGGCGCTTAACTCGGACCATATCAGTGCAGCCGCAGATTACGCATGAGCCTGCTCGACCAGCCATGTCTTGAGCATTTTTCTGAACCCTAGGAGATTGTTACAAGACATATCCCTAACGTTAGTGAGTTCCAGAATTTAGGACCCAGATAGGAAAACCTGCATCCTCCCTGGCGTTTGAGCTTGAAGGTGGGGGTGGTTAGCAGCTGGAGATGCGCTGAACGCAGGTTACGAGGCGGAACATGTCTTGACATGAGACAATTTATAAATTTGGGACTCCTGCCGTGGAGGGCCTTAAAAATAAGGCACCCTGTCTTGAAGGCTGCACGTTGAGCGACAGGGAGCCAATGGAGTTTTACTAGTTCGGGTCAAGCAGATAGCCATTTTGGTTGTACGTAGTCTTTCAGCTTGGTTCTGCACCATCTGGAGACGTTTAAGTAAGGATAGTGGCAGACCGAGATAGATTGAGTTTGAGAAGTCAAGATGGGAGAGTACCAAGGCAATCACCACCTGTATGAGGGCGGCGTTGGTGAGCAAGTGAGCGATCTTCCTAATTTTGCGTAACTGGAAAAAGCAAGTGGAAACCACTGCCCCCACCTGGTCTCTGAGTGAGAGATCAGCATTGATCTTGACTCCTAGGCTTTTTACCGACCGGGACGAGATAGGGGGAGGTCCTAAGTCGGACGGCCATTAGTGAGGACCCCAAAGGGTCTGAGCCTTCCCGACCAGTACTAATTCGCTCTTGCCCGGATTAAGTTTAAGATGGTTAAGATCCATCCAACACTGAATATGAAGCATAGTTGCTTGAAAATCCTGGATTGAGTCTGGGGCATTGTCGATGGTGAACACCAGCTAAAGGTCGTCCACGTAATTAAAAAAGGTAACCTTCCGGTTCCGTATGGAATGGATCAGAGGCAAGAGATACAGGTTGAACAAATGGGGGGACAACGAGGAGCCTTGAGGGACCCCACACATGGTTGCCATGTTTGGAGCAGTGAAAGGGGCAAGACGCACTGCTTGCATATGGCCCTCGAGGAAGGATTTCATCCACTTAAGAGCAGAGCCCTGAATGCCGGCCTGACTGACACAGTCCAACAAGATTTCGCGGTCGACCGTGTCAAATGCGGCCGACAGATCTAGGAGCACCAAGGCCTGAGGCATGCCCTTGTCCGCATTAACTCGTAATGCATCCAGGACCACGAGTATGACTGACTCCGTTGAGTGACCTGATCGGAAGCCCGCTTGGTGACGTTGAGGTATTGAGACTGTTCAATAAAATTAGACAGACAGTTGGCGACATGGGCCTCCAATATCTTGGCCAAGAACAGTAGCAAAGAAAGAGGGCGATAGTTTGAGAGGTTCATGGGATCTGCTCCGTGTTTTTTTTTTACAAGAGGGACTACTATAGCATTCTTGAACACACTGGGTACCCGTCCTTGCATCAAGGATTCATTAAGGAAGGGTATCACACTGTGTGGCAGGGCGGAGAAAATCTCCTTTAAGATGTAAGGAGGGCAGCAATCTCTTTGGGAGCCTGATTTGACTCGGGCCAGCAAGTCTGAGAAAATCTGTGGGCTAATGGCAGGAAAGTGGTCTATGATGGCTGTATTCGTAATCAAAGTGTCTGGGAGCACCATAAGCCTGACAGTGTGGATGCTGGCTTTGATACTGGCAATTGTATTCATAAAGTAATCATTCAAGGAATTGCATAGATCTTGGGAGAGAGCCTGTTTGGGGGTGATTCTCTCAGCATGGCAGAGATCATTAACAATCAAGAAAATTTCCTTTGACCTATTGTGAGAACTCAAATGGATGGGCCAAACGAGTCAAATGTTTATGTGTCCTGGCTGGTAGAAGCAACATCCACGTTGCCTGCCTCTGCAGACGACGGTCCCTGTAACACCTCACAGATTATGTCAATTGAGCACAGATGATCTTTTGTACTGTCCACAACCGATGCTGGGGCAACCTGTGCGTCATCCAAGGCCTGGGTGTCAGAGGAGGAGCCGATGTCCATACCAACAGGAGCCTATACTACCTGTGGTGGCTCTAGGAATGCCGCCATCAACATCGGAATACGCTGGGGGCACTGCAGAACATGGGCCGTTTTCGGGTCCAGTAAAGAAAGCATCAACGTCCGGTTGCGCACACGATCGGAGTGTTAGACAGAGATCTAACACAAACTTTTCTCTGCAAAACAGACATCGGAGGACAGGTAAGATGCAGTCCATCCAGACTGGTCTAAATGACATGAACCAAGATTCACTTAGTTCTCTTAAGAAAGTTGTGCCTCAATGTTGTACCAGGCTATCACGGCATTTTCACTCCAGCAGTACTGTTTTCCTCTCCTTGGTGACTGAGACATCCATTGTGTGCAGGAAAATGACAATCAGGATACCTGCTATTAGAAACAGGATCAGCGGCAGCCCTCCAAATATGCTTCCAAATACGGAGTGTATAAAGTTTGGTATAACTGCGAGGACTGTCTGAAAGGTGCTTAATAGTCCAGGACCTATGGTCTTAAATAGGTGGACAATGCCTGTCGTATCAGACATGTTAAAGATACGCTTTACCATTTCTGCGAAATTGAAGGGGCAGTTTATACGCATGAGTGCCTGTATCCCTCCCTGCCGAAGACCTTGCAATCGGAAGATCAAACGTCTCTCGAGCGGAGGTTAAGGGCACGGATTTCTGTTAAAGTATGGCTTTCATTCTGCTCAAAGCATCCAACCGTATTAATGAAACATTTAGTGAAGGCCATAACGGCGCCTCCCTGACTGTATGTATTGGTGGAAACAATACTTGGATACAGCAAGTAACCCAGGAGCTCACGGTTACCATATATGCGATGCCCGGAAGCATCTCACAGCAGCCTTGATCGTTCAGCATCAAGCAACTCTCATTCGAAAGTAGGCTGAACGCTGGAGTGATTACAGCAGCTGTGGCATCCCTCAAGTGACAGGATAAGTTCGCTAACAAACTGTTACAGGCCCCATGAAGCATTATATCCTGGCATATGAGTGATCCCCTTAAAGTATTCTCGCAGTTTGTACCACTTAGAAACACTTATTTTTCCACACTCCAGCATCGAAATCTGTGCAGTAATTCCCAAGATTCCTTGATCAATTCCCTACCCATTTCTTCATATTTGCCTGCCTGCATTTGTTCAAGGCAATATTTGAATTGAAAGGTAGTGACCGGAAGAGTTATGTGGCATGGAATAACCATTCTGTGGACAGTGACTCTGCCACTGTAAATGCTAATCGGTCCAGTTTTTCATTACGCAGCATTGTATATTTTGCTCCCCCCCGTTCCATTTCTATCTGTTTCTCTGTTAGATTGAATGAAGAATGCAGAGACGTACTGTTTATGAAATGCCAAGGCACATCACCTGCGCGCAAAGATTGCAGCGTCCAGTTTAATAACATAACAGAACGCATTTGTGAATGCCCGTGTTGTAATATGGAAAAATCCTGTTCTAGCACATCAATAGCAGAAGATACAATGTTGCCTAGTGAATATATCCTGGAGCTTAGTGTGGTTAACCCATTGTCGACCACCGCTTGAGCTTTCTCTAGGTTTATACAATCTATTTCTCTTAATCTTTCAGCAGCCTCTTGTTATATTTTCTATATCTCATTATAGACAGCATAATAGAAACGTGTATGACATGGCTTCCTAGGATCTAATAAAAAATCCCATAGGTCCACATCCTCTGTAAGTAAGGACAAGTGTTGTTTCACATGTGTAAGTGTTGAGGTCTGTAGCCAATCGAGGCATAACTTCCACACACTGTATGATGTCACTACCCCTGGGTGTTCTCTCTGTACATAGCATGGATCTGGCCAGTTGATATTAAACCCTTTGATTTTACCCATGAATCTTTCCTGACATCTATTGGTGCCTGGGGGCAAAATCAACATCCCTTCCAATCGAAATCTGACCTATTGTATTGCATGATCTCATCTAGCGTAATCCCTTCTTGTGATGTTATGTTACCCTCAGTGTGTGATGGTCTGGGCATCCGAAGTGTATTCAAATCTTTGTTCTTGGCTAGTCCAAGACAGGCCGTTTGTTCCACTGTTTCATTCAAAAACATGATTTGCTGAGGAATAAGGCTCTAAATAGTGCCTTTGTTCCCTGGACCGGCCAGTCTCTAGAACCCCAGACAGATGTTAAGTCTGTGGTGTCTTTCCATAAGTTGAAACCTTGTTCAGACAATTGGGCAATAAAGGAAGCAGAATAAATCCGTTTGGTGTTTGTCAACATATTTTTCTGTGCTGGTGTTGGTGCAGCCCCATAATAACATGAGGCTGGGTCTGACGTGTTAAACCCTATAAAATATGGACATTTCTGTGCAAATGTCTTTGAACTGCTTTTTGGCGGTGTCGGGCAATGGTCCCATTGGTGGTATGTAAAAACATTTCGGGAATAATCAGATTTATGCAGAAAATGATGACCGTAATGTTGATAATAATGCATTGTTTCAAAGTCTGATGTGTCTTCCAACATTTCAATATTAGAAAAAGCAGCAGATTTTTCTAAATAAGACAACATAATATTTACAGTTTCATAATCCCAATCATCGGAAAATATACTCGAGGTAATGATATCACTTATTGAAATTTTAAATAAATGTGGTATTTTTAAAAGTTCGGTCGGGCCAAATATATCGTAATCAACCTTGGCCCACACTATACCGTCAGGTAAAGGAACTGCTGTAATGTTCACTGATGATAGGTCTCTTTTTCACGATGTGATGATAGATGTGGTTTGAGAATCACATTCACTTTTTGTGCTGCAGAGCTTTCTTGAAGATAAGTTCCATTTATAAGCATACTAAAGACAGTTACTAGGCCTATCCCGAAAAGAAAGAAAAGTATCCCGGTAGTTACCCAGAGTTCCACCCAAGGTGATACAAGGTAAGTCTTTTTAAGAAAGTTCACGAAATCTTTAATTTGTTGTTAGCGAGTTTTTTGGGCTGGCATCATTTCAGGTTTACTTGAATCCAATGAAAAAGTATCAAAGTTAATGAAATAGCCAGATGCAATTCAATCAATTTTCGGCAGTTCCACAGGTCTTGTGGAAACTGTAGCTTGCTCTTGATTGGGCATGTTGAAGTAGATATCTGTGTTTTGTTGAATTTACATTTATCTTTCATTTAAGTTGTCAGTTTGAACTTCAGTTTTAAGAGGAACGAGTTCCATGTCATTGTTGCGTAGTCCATCATTCCGTGCTGGTGACTCTTCAAACGTGATGAGTCTTTCTGTTTGAACTTCTTGTATAGTTGCGAGAGGAGGGTGTCTGTTACTCCGGAGTCCACATGGCCTACTACTCAGTATCGGCCACATAGTGTGGTTTGATTAAGTCTATTGAGACAAATCTTTATCCTTTTTACCGCAAGAGGTGGCAGAATTACTGTTCTTGTTTCTTCAACTGCCAGGACAGGTACAGGCTTTCTGTATGATGTCCCAAATTCATTTCTGTGTGCTATGTTTTTCTCTGACCAGGTCCCTGACTTTAGGGATGAAGACAGGTCTTGCCGTGACAGTTTCACCTGGACATTGCTTTGTAGTGCCCTGGATTCATTTACCTCCTGTAAAACAGCCAAACTGTTATTGATGTCAAAAGGTTTTTCATCTGCCACTGTACCTTCACAATCAAGATCGGGTACCCACATTCTCGTCCCAAATAGGACCTAATAGGGAGTGACACACCCTAGAGAGCTTCTTGGCATGCTATTCAATGCCTTTTGAACTCCATATAGATGTATTACCCAACTTCCACCCAAGCCTAATACTCTAGCTGTTAAAGACTGCTTTAAATCCCGTTTTTTCCTCTCCACAACCGAATTTTCCTTTGGATGGTACGGAGAGCAGTACCTTGATGCTACACCCAAATCTCCCATGGCTTCCTTGTAATCCCTAGAGCTAAATGCGGGGCCACGTCAGAATGTAATGTGCCAATTGCGTATGTCCCTATAAAGACTCGCACATCTTTGGTAACCGTTCAGGTGTCAGCCGAGCGCTGGGGCCATACCCATAGGAATCTAGAGCAGGAATCCACTGCAACCATGATATACTTGTAAGCCCCATCTGTTTGTAAGGGGCCACAGTGGTCCAAATAAACACACATGAGTGGTTTGTCTGATATTAACAATGGTGTCTGCATTGGACATGTTACGGTGGAGCCTTTCATCTGCTGACAGATGTCACATTTCAAGACAAAGGCCCAGATGTAGGTAAAAAATATTTACCGATTCTTAATTACCGAATTTTACCGATTCGGTAATTAAGAATCGGTAAATATGAAGGGTGGACATGTAGGTCCATCCAGATGTGTATTTTACCGATTCGGTAAAAATCGGTATTTACCGAATCGGTAAATACTGACCGGTAATGCTCCATTCATTCCTATGGGCTTTGAAGCCCATAGGAATGAATGGGGCATTACCGGTCGGTATTTACCGATTCAGTAAATACCGATTTTGACAAGGGTGCAGGGGGTGTCACTTTGACACCCTCTAGCACCCCCAAAAAAGGGTCGGGGCCATATGGCAGGCATACCTGCCCTAAGGGCAGGTCTGCCTGTCATATGGCACAGGTGTGCATGCACACATGTGCATGCACACCTGAATCGGTATTTCACCATCAAATTGAATTTGATAGTAAAATACCGATTTCTTAGGCCTTGTGGGACTCATAAGAGTCCCACCTACATATCAATTTGACCGAATCTGTAAAAATACCGGTCGGTAAATTTACCGACCGGTATATTTACAGATTCGGTAAAATTACCGATCGGTAAATTTACCGATTTGCCCCCTCCATCTCAAAATCCTTTTACCGGTCGGTAACGGCCGAATTCGGCCGTTACCGACCGGTAAAACCCTACCTACATCTGGCCCACAGTCCTTAGTTTGCTTTGTTAATCCTGGCCATCAGTAGTGCAGTTTCAGTAGAGAAACAGTTGCTGTAACTCCAGCGTGTGCAGAACCTATACCCTCGTGTGCTGCTAGAATTAATCCTAACCTACTATCCATATTCGGTATTACTCTATCCACCACTCCAGGAATCTGAGCAAATGTAACGGTGTTTGCATCTAACTTGTAGGAGTACTTGAGTGGAAATCTTTTCGGTACTGCTGATATATTCCGTGTAGCAATAATCACAACCATATTCTCACCGTCTATTCTCGTTTTTGAATGAGTGATTGCAGCTACGGAAGCCTTGCGTACAGCCCCCTTTGCGGCTTTATCAGCCAATAAATTCCCTTCATCGTGAACGCCATCATGTTGATAACTCAGTGTGTGTATTACGTGAGCCCTTGGTAGTTCGTTTTTCAACTCCACTACCTGTTCCCATAGCGTTTTGTGCTTAATTATGCCACCTTTTGCATCTTTGAACCCATTCTATTCCCAGTGGTGTATATATTCATAGTATGACTGTACACAGTAAAAGGAATCACACATGATTAGTGTGGGGAATTCTTGATCCTTAATTACCAGTGCCAGTAACAGGGCTTTTAATTCTGACAGCTGTGCCGTGCTGTCTCATAGATACTGGGTTTTTGTACACCTTGGATGAAACTTTCCATCCTGCATGCATCCTTTAACGATAGCACACACGGCGCTGTATTGATGTTTACTTTCTATAGCAGGCTGAGAAGAACTGTCAGTGTAAATTATGTATTCATACTGATCCAGAGGCATTATTTCATTTGGTAGAGGATATTCTTGTTCGTATTGCAGAACTGCTTGTGTTTTTAGACTTGGGTCGTACCTGTATTCTACATCTGTTGCAGTGAGAGAATTAGCCCATTGTATCCATCTTGGATGTAAGGCTTTAGCGTGGGAACGCTTGCCTTTGTCGCAGCTTCTAAGGCTGGAACTGGGATACCGACAATTATATGCTTCCCTTGAGCCAGTGCTCTTTCTCTCACTACAGCAGTCTGTACTACTGTTAGAATATTTTCTGTTGATGCAAATCGCATCTCAGCATTTGTTTACAAATGTGGTTTATATGCTATTGGTACTGTTTCACCTTCATTATATGTTAGGTAGGCGTACCCTGATTAACCCGCAACTATACGGTTCACCAGGTTGCATAAGTTTACGCATGTCTGTAAGTGTTTGGAAGCTATCATATCAGCTTGTAGAGAACAAAGGATGTCTGTGTGTTCCTGTGCCCATTGTTTAACTGAAAAGTCACGTTTTATTAAATCATAGAAAGGTTGTACTCTTTTTGCGTTTTCCAAAATGTATGTTCTGACAAAGTTCAGGAATCCCAAGATTGATTGTAAGTTTTTTAATGATTTTGGAGGTTGGATCAGCGCACACTTTTCTAAAACGTTAGCCGCTAGGCTTTTCCCTTCACTTGAAAGCTCATATCCCAGAAAAACAACATTGAGGTGTGCTGTCTTTGATTTTTTTTTATTAAATGTGTAGCCCTCAGAGGCAAATCATAATATTTTGGCATTTACTCTGGTCAAGTGCTCCTCCATGTCATTGTCTGTTAGAAAAATATAATCTACATAGGACAATGCCTCTTCATCCAAATTTTGAAGTAATTCAGTTACTCTGGCTGAAAATAACCCTTGGCTGTTCTTATACCCCTGGGGGAGTCTATAAGATTGTCGCTGGGAGCCTAACGCGGAGAATGCGGTTAAGTACCTGCTTTCAGGTGCTATATTTTGGCAAATTAATCCATATGAGATATCTGGTGTCGTTTTGTATTTTTTCCGCACAATGTTATTCATTAATGGAGCACTGTGTGCATTTTGAACTGCATATGTCTTAGTGAAAGTGTTTAAATGTCTGTACCAAAACTAAATGATATGAATTGCCCAGTTTTGATACAGGAAACAAAGGGTTATTTATTTGAGAGGTGCAAGTTTCAATCACCCCTTGGTATTCAAGTTGATCTAAGATCTCCCTGCCTTGTTTTTTAGCTTCTTGCCTTATTGGATACTGCCTCTGTGCAGTCGGAGTATTCTTTGATGCAATAATGTGGTGGGTTGAATCTTCATCCCATCCAACATGGTTTTTGTACAATGCCAGGGCTAGGGCTACCGCCCACTCCCGTGCATATGTATATTTGACATATTTGGGAACAGGATCTGAAAATGCTGTTAAAATTACTGTTTCTCCCCTAAGGCAGTGCATGACGAATGCTGGCCGCCAATCTCGTTCAGCTAACAAAATGTCATAGCCAAACGTCAGGTTCTCCCATAAAAGACCTCTAACTTGCCTGGGCTTGTCCCCATCAATTTTGAATGTTATTTTATATAACTTATGCTGGACACTTACCCTAGTAACAGGTGTTTTCACCGTGATGTAATCATTCAAGTCCACTGTCACCAGAAATTCCATCAGGTTCTGGCGACCTATTGTAACTTCTGCCACTCTGACTAGCATCATCAGAGCCCATTCCCCGTTCAACAGTCAAGTCCTCAGAATTCTGGGCATGTCTGATTTTATAGACCTGCAACCTTCTTTTTGAACTGTGGATTTGTTTTGGTTTATCTTCTTTTTTGGAAGTATATTCTTGAACGTGTTGCTTGTCTCTGGACTTTATACGCTCATCTTGTCTGTCTGACCATCCCTCCCTCTCTGAGTTTTTCGTTGAACCCTGAAAGCAACGGGAGGGAACGTATTTCAGTATCCTGATACCTGTCAGGTTTCCAAATATTGTCCCTATTCCTAAGGTTATACCTCCTTATAGAGGGCTCCTGTATAGGAGATCTACCTCTGGCTTGAGATCTGTTTTCTTTAACTTTTTGTTTTTTGTTATTGTCCCACTTCTTTTTTGTTGAAGCAAGTGTCTGCTTGAAGGTGTCCTTTTCGGGACTACCAATCAGTTGTGGTTTTAATGGTTTTTCACCCAAACTGTCCCTGCCTAATTTTGTATATGGAGTTTCAATTATTTTAGGTAGTTCGTGCTCCTGTTGTAAAGGACTGAACTCCTTTAGGCGTTGGCAGAGAGCCACTGATGCTGCCTACCCTTTGATATTTGCTAATATTATAGCTGATACCTGGGCATAATTACCTAGTAATGTCATCCCTAAGTTCAGAGCAGGCTCTGCTCCTTACTCATTTTGGATTTGTCTTAATACATCTGGTATTACTGCTAATGACGGGATACCATGAGTTGTGGTATATATGGCAGCGAAAACTGTATCCCAAGAGGTACAATCCTCTATCTCTGGCGTTATCCCCATGGGCAAGCAAATTGTCAGCATTCGGTGTTTTTCATAAGGGCTAGTATTCAGAAATATTGCTTCTAGCCGTGTTATATTCTGAGCTACCCAGAATCGCCTTTGTTCTTGTTTTGCGGGCATTTTACCCATTACTGCATGTAATGTTTGTGGTGTTAGTTTAGTTGCTGTATTTTGAACTGGAAATGTATTTGTTGTAACCGTTGCCGGTTGGACTGTGAGTGTCCTCATGACAAACTGCATCATGTTTCTATAACTTTTTATTAATTCTTTGTGAAGTATAAGTAAGTCTCCTCCTGGCATTGTTTCAATGTCAGGATGTGGTGAATATGCCGCCAATATTGACCATGTCGCCCTTTCTCTTCCAAGTGGACTAAGCCTCACTCTATTTCTTGTATGGGGGAGGGTGCCTTTAAACCAGTATAAGTGTTCCTGGTACGTGAGTGGAACTTCAGTGTCCTCATACGGACAATATTCTGCTGGTGTTTCATCTTCTGTGTATAATGAAATGTTTTTGTTCTTGCATTTGCTGCTGGGAATGTAACCCACGTATAAAATACCTCTGTTCTGTATGATTTGTGTGCTTCAATCATGAAAGTTACTACACCACCCCTAGGTGTTAGACCATGCGCAAGCAGTTTCAGGGTAAGAATACATCCAGACCCTTGGATTTATTTTATTGGACATATTCCAGGTAGTATTGAAAATTTATATCTCTACCCGGTCTACGTTATATATGGATGTTGACAGATGGGTGAGGCATTGACTGTTTGAATACTGTTTGAGTGGGGGGCTGCCTCGCCCATCCCCTTCCCCCTCTACCCCTTCAGATTGTGCAGACCTATATGGTGTATACCAGCTGACGCCGCCCGCGGCCCTCGGCCTGGCGGCTGCATCCAACAATCCAGTTCTGGGAGCGACAGCGGGGAACACGTGAGAGACCGCCACCCCCTTTTCTGCCACATTATCCTGCCAGGCCCAGTTTGGCCATTGGGGTATGAAGGGGCCTGAACTGGGGTATGGAAACACCGTAATTGGGCAGCAACCTTCATCTGGACGATACACTGTAGGTAGGCATCAATCCGTGACTTCAATCCCCCCCACAACTGTACTGTACTGACATGGCTCCCTTTAAAAAAAGACTGTGTCCAGCTGGCCCTGTGACCCTGCCTGCACACTAGTGCCATGAGTGTGGACACAACTAGGCCCCCATGGGTAATATACCTTTTTGGAGCCTGATGCCTTCCCGACCCAGAGGGACCCTCTAGGGCTCGTGGGAACGTTCTACACCATGAAAGCAGCAATTCTCTGCAATCGGTGTGACCGTTTGGCCTGAGACTGCTCCCCCTCTAACTAGTTACACCCTGGTCCAGGCTTCCTTGCGCCCTCCCGCAGTGAGCCACCACCCTATCTGTTTAAACAAACCCTTACATGCATTCCAATACACAGTGGCAACATTTGGTTGAATGTCCCAGCCCATGTTCAGTAATATTCTTTGGGATGTCTTGCAGGCATTGACCCGTTACATGGACCAGTACATCAAGTTACCTAAACCTGGAGAATTGTTTGATCTCAAGGGTGATTTCTATGCATTAGGACAGATACACCATGTAATTGGATCTATTGATGGCACTCATGTAGCGCTGATACCACCACAGGCCAATGAACAAGTGTATCGCAACAGGAAACATTTCCACTCTATCAATTTCCACGTGGTGTGTTTGGCTGACATGTGCATCTCACATGTCTGTGCCAGTTTCCCTGGGTCTACACATGACGCATATCTCTTGCGTAACAGCATCATCCCCCATTTGATGAGTCAACTGCAACCTGACCGGGCTTGGCTTGTAGATGATGTTGCATACGAATGTTGTAATGTGTGTTGGTTGTATGTCAGATAGTGATATGTTGTTGGACAACTCAACTTTTTTCTGTATTCAATGTAGGAGACTCTGGATACTACAACCAGCCATGGTTACTGATATCACTGTGCAACTCAGTCACCCCAGCAGAAGTGCGCTTTAATGAGGCACATGGCCGGACCTGGCGGATACTGGAGCGGACTTTTGGCCTCCTGAATTCAAGATTCTGCTGTCTGGTTATCCGTCCTTAAGGAGGGAAATCAGTTACGTATTAAAGAAGCTAGGGCAGCTTTTAAAAACATTATTTTAAATGCAAAAAATAGAATGGGAAGCAGAAAGATGGCAGACCATTAAATCCGCGTTAGAAGCAAAGGCCTTCTGGAATCTGGTTCACACCGGGAAGTCAAAGGGAAAGTCTTCCATCGACCCAAATATCTGCGAAGAATCATGGCACGTACATTTTAAAGAATTATATTCAAACCACTCAGTTGAAGCAAGTGAGTTGCCAGTCTGTCTTTTAAATCCTGACTCCACATGGTGTATTCCACCCTGTACTGTGGCTGATGTACAATTGGCCCTAGCCAAGCTCCAAAGTAACAAAGCGCCCAGCTTGGACAGGATTCCGCTCAGCCCTCCACAGGGCTTGGTCGCCCCACTCACTGCTGCCGCTCCTGCCTGCCTTTGCCGCCTCCTGCCTGCAGATTCCTTCGCTCGCTGCCCGCTGCTCCTGGGAATTTCCCGCTGCTCCTGGGAATTTCCCGCTGCTTCTTGGAATTTCCTGCCGCTGCCTCCCTGCGGCCACGCCCCCCTGTGATTCCATTCGCCGCCCCGCTCCCGCCACCCAGCTGCTCCTCCCTCCCGGCTCCTTACTTAAGGGGACCACAGAGTGTGACCGCTCAGCCCTCCACAGGGGTTGGTTGGCCCTCTCACTGCTGCCGCTCCTGCGTGCCTTTGCCGCCTCCTGCCTGCAGATTCCTTCGCTCGCTGCCCGCTGCTCCTGGGAATTTCCCGCTGCTCCTGGGAATTTCCCGCCGGCCGCTGCTTCTTGGAATTTCCCGCCGCTGCCTCCCTGCGGCCCCACCCCCCTGTGATTCCATTCGCCGCTCCGCTCCCACCACCCAGCTGCTCCTCTCTCCCGGCTCCTTACTTATGACGCCCCCAGAGCGACCGCGCAGCGGACGCGCGCAGCGGGAGCGCCGATTGAGCGCCGAAGGTGCGCCAAAGGTAAGCCCGTCTGCGCCCGTCTGCGCCTGGCCCGCGCCCAGCGCCAGGACCCCTGGCCCTCCCCGCCGAGGCAAGACGACCCGACTGACCTACGACGCCGCCACTCTCAACGCACTCAATGCCGGCCGGACACACGCCTGCTGCCGAGCCACCCCGAGACGCACCCACGGACCCTTCACCTGCTGTACCTGCAAGTTCACCTGCCTCCGAACCTGCCCCGCACCCGCCAAGACAAACACCAGCAGCAACCACCTCAAGTGCATCCTGATCAACACCCGCTCTGTCCACAAACACGCCGTGGAACTCTGGAACCTCCTCTACGCTACATCACCGGACGTCGCTTTCCTCACGGAAACCTGGATGAACGCCTCCTCTGTATCCCGACATCGCCATCGCCATCCCGGACGGGTACAAGATCATCAGGAGGGACCGCATCAATCAGACCGGAGGTGGCATCGCCATCGTCCACAGGAACACCATCCGCATCACGACCGACGCCAACGACTCCTTCGCCGCAGCCGAACATCTCCACTTCCAGATTCACACCGACCCTAAGACGACCCTCAGAGGCACCCTCATCTACAGACCCCCGGGACCACGCACACAATTCAGCGAAGACATCACAGACTTCATCAGCCCGCACGCCCTCCCCTCCACTGACTACATCCTCCTCGGGGACCTCAACTTCCACCTGGAGAACAACAAGGACCGCAACACCACCGCCCTGCTGGAAAACCTCGCCAACCTCGGACTCAAGCAACTGGTCAACACCCCCACCCACTACGCCGGCCACACGCTTGATCCCGTCTTCTCTTCCAGCAAGTACATCACCTTCGCCACGCCACCGGACTCCACTGGACCGACCACAGCTGCGTCCACTTCAGCTTCAAAAGATCCACGACCCACCACCACCCGCAACAGGTACCTCACAGGAATTGGAGCAAGATCACCGCAGACCAGCTCACCACCTCCCTCAGCCAGAGCCCACCCGCCAACACAACGGACCCCAACGAAGCAGCCCGCAACTTCACATAGTGGCTGACCGCCTGCGCCGACGACCTCGCGCCACTAAAGAACCCTCCCAGCAGACCCAGAAGCAAGAAGGCATCCTGGTTCACCGACGACCTCAAGGACTCCAAGAAGACCTGCCGCACCCTCGAGAAAGCCTGGCTTCTCGACCGGACCACCGACAACATGACCGCCCTCAAACACGCTACCTGCAAGCACCACCAGCTCATCCGCACCACCAAGAAGAAATCCCTGAAGGAACGACTGGACAACAACGCCCACGACAGCAAAGAGCTCTTCACTATCGTCAAGGAGTTCTCCAACCCCAGCACCGGCACCAACGACATCACTCCGTCACAAGACCTCTGCGACTCCCTCGCCTCGTTCTTCCACCACAAGATCGCCGACATCCACAACAGCTTCGGCGCCCCACCCACGCACCCAACCGTCGAACCAACGCCCCCCACCACCACCCTTCGCACCTGGACCACGGTGACCACCGGAGACACAGCCCGCACGATGAACACCATTCACTCCGGATCACCGACCGACCCGTGCCAACACCACGTCTTCAACAAGGCCGACTCCACCATCGCACCCCAACTCCGGAACATCATCAACTCCTCCTTCAACACCGCCACCTTCCCGGAGAGCTGGAAGCACGCCGAGATCAGCGCCCTCCTGAAGAAACCTACAGCAGACCCCACCGATCTCAAAAACGTCCGCCCCATCTCGCTCCTCCCTTTTCCTGCTAAAGTCATCGAGAAGATCGTCAACAGACAGCTGACCGCCTTCCTCGAGACGAACGGATCCCTCGACCCCTCGCAGTCCGGCTTCAGAGCCAACCACAGCACCGAGACCGCCCTCATCGCAGCCACCGACGACATCCGGACCCTGCTCGACAAGGGGGAAACAGTGGCCCTCATCCTCCTGGACCTCTCCGCTGTGTTCAACACGGTCTGCCACCGCACCCTAGTCCAGCGCCTCAGCAACATCTGTATCCAAGAGAAGGCACTGGAGTGGATCATCTCGTTCCTCGTCGGAAGAACACAAAGAGTCCGCCTCCCCCCGTTTCGCTCCGAGGCCACCGAAGTCATCTGCGGCGTCCCGCAAGGATCTTCACTCAGCCCCACCCTCTTCAACATCTACATGAAACCTCTCGCAGCCATCGCACGCCAGCACAACCTCAACATCATCTCTTACGCCGACGACACCCAGCTGATCCTCTCCCTCACCAGAGACCCCGACATCGCCAGAACCTGCCTACACGAAGGGATGAAAGACGTCGCCGAGTGGATGAAGGACAGCCGCCTGAAACTGAACTCGGACAAGACGGAAGTCCTCATCCTGGGATCTTCGCCCTCTGCCTGGGACGACTCCTGGTGGCCCCCAGCCCTGGGCACCGCACCCAAGCCAACCGACCATGCACGCAACCTGGGCTTCATCCTGGACCCCTCCCTCTCGATGACCAGACAAGTCAACGCCATCTCCTCATCGTGCTTCAACACCCTGCGTATGCTTCGCAAGATCTTCCGCTGGATCCCGACCGAGACCAGGAAGACTGTCACCCAGGCACTCGTCACCAGCCGACTGGACTACGGAAACGCCCTCTATGCCGGAACCACAGCCAAGCTACAGAAAAGACTCCAGCGCATCCAGAACGCCTCCGCCTGACTCATCCTGGATGTCCCCCGACGCAGCCACATCTCCAGCCACCTGAGGAACCTGCACTGGCTCCCTGTCGACAAGAGGATCACGTTCCGGCTCCTCACCCACGCACACAAGTCTCTCCACGACCTGGGCCCCAAGTACCTCAACGACCGCCTGACCTTCTACACGCCCACCCGCCAGCTACAGTCCACCAGCCTCGCCCTCGCAGCCGTACCACGCATCCGAAGAGCCACCGCCGGAGGAAGATCCTTCTCTTACCTGGCTGCCAAGACTTGGAACTCCCTCCCCATCCACCTTCGGCTGACCCAGGACCATCTCGCCTTCAGGAAACAACTCAAGACCTGGCTGTTCGAGCAGTAGCATACCCCTCCCCCCAAGCGCCTTGAGACCCTCCCGGGTGAGTAGTGCGCTATACAAATGGAATGATTGATTGATTGATTGATTGATTCCTGGAGATCTCTATAGAGAAGAACAAATTGTGTGGGCCCCCTATTTGCAATCATTATTTAATGCAATTTTGGGGGGACTCGCAGCCCCCCCCATATGGGTGGGGGCGGAGATTATCCCCATTTACAAAAAGGGTTCACCTATGGAACCGGCAAACTACAGGCCAATTAGCCTCATCGACGTATCCCAAAAAATCTATGCAAGGGTTTTACTACAACGTCTTCAAGACTGGATGAGTGACCATGATATCCCTACACTGTTACAAGCAGGCTTTAGGGCCAAAACCTCCACAATAGACCAGTTATTTAGGCTCCAGTTAATTTACTGGAAGCATGTCGTATTGGGAGGCGGTAGTCTATATTTAACTTTCGTAGACTTGAAATTGGAATTTCAAATGGTGGTCCGTAACCAGCTTTGGAGTATTCTGCTGGCAATGGGTGTTCCTCCATATCTGTGCCACCAGCTTAAACTTCTTCATGAAGGTTCCTTTGCGAGAATAAGGTATGGCAAGACAGGGCAACTGCCGGCCCCTTTCCCTGTAGACAAGGGGGTCCGGCAGGGTTGTATACTCGCGCCGACCCTCTTTTCTCTTTTTTTAAATGGGTTGATAGAAGATCTTCTTGCCATAAAGGATATAGACTGCCTAAAACTGGCATCACGCAGTTTTCCCGCACTTATGTTTGAGGATGACACGCTGCTGCTCTCAAAGTCATCTATGGGCATGCAGCGTGTGTTAAACACGTTTTGCCAGTTTTTCAAAAAAAGGAATCTTGTGGTCAACATCAATAAAACCAAGTATATGGTTTTTAATGCCAACTCCATTAATTGTCCCCATACAATGATGGAGGATAGACCCCTGGAAAGGGTATCGGTCTTTGATAACTTGGGCCTCACGTTAAGTGACAAAATGGGGTGGGGTCCACAGATGGACAAGGCAAATTTGAGATTGATGCAGGCTGTGGGGGGAATTCTTAAAGTACAAAAGAACTGTGTTTCAAAAACTATAGGCCCACCTCTGGAAATCTATATGCTCCAAGCGAGGGCAGCATCCTTTTTGTGGGGGCACAGAACCTCTAACACCCTTGCTTTAACTGACAATAATTTTATTAGACAAATTTTGACTCTTCCGAAAAACACACCATTAGTACTGCTAAGGATGGATTTAAACATCCTTCCAATTTCTGATGTAATTGCAACACGCCTGCTGCTTTATTGGCGGCGGTTGTGGTGTATTTCCGAGCTGAGTAGTTATAGAGAAGAATTGAGAGCGGTAATGACATCATTTGGGGCAGGCAGTATACCCTGGTTAGTCTTTGTAAGGAACTCCTTTAGTGGAATATGTATGGAAAACCTCTGGACAAATCCGGAAGATTGCTGTCCAGTGATATCAAAAAAATCATTGAAAAATGCACTTAAAGAGTACAAATTGATGGAAGTTTTTCGGTCAGTAAAACTAACAAGTCTTACATCTGGGTTTCTTGATTTTAAGTGCCATTATGAATTTGAACAGGTGTTCGACTCTATTCAGCCGACTTTAGCGAAAAAGCTTTCCCTCCAGTTTAGATACGGCACCCTACCCTTATTTGCATTCACCGGCAAGTGGGTGGGAGCCCCTAGTCGTTTATGCCCCGGATGCCGAGTTGAGGAAGAAACAGTAGTCCATGTAGTACTTTTCTGCAGGGCATATAAAAACCCTAGGCGGAAATGGATAATCCAACCGTGTAGGAACATGGGTGTTAGGAATTATCATGACTTTTTCAGGATTTTAAGAACAGATTCCAACCCAGTCTATGTGGTTTCAATAGCAAAGTTCCTATTTTCCATGTGGCTAACCCGCAGAAACTTGCTAAAATAGGATCAGATCTTTAGCATTGTATGGTAACGCCCACTTTGTATTGGAATTATTGAGCCTTAAATCTTATCCTAGTTGGAGGAAGAGTTAATTTTCCATTCTTTTTGATATTTTATAATTGTATGGGATTGTGTAACAAATCTGGTGTATTCAGAATTTTAGAATCATTTATCTAAATTCAATTTTTAAAAGTGTCCTTGTATATTTATGAAATTTTATTTTTTAAGAAACTGTATTGTCTTATTATGCCCGAATTGATTATGTACGTAACAATTATCTAATTCATAACCCACCCCGGATCTGTAATTGTTGTAATTGATTGTGCTTTTATGGTTATAAATAACCACAATAAAGTTTTTGGGACATGGACTTGGCTGTCTGGTTAAGACAGTTGGAGCCCTCTAATATGCCCCAGGAAAGGTGTGCCAGAAAACCGTGGCTTGCTGCATGATACAAAGTGTAGCATTACGTAATGACATACCTCTGATAGAGGACGAAGGAGACCAGCAGGTGCCACCGATGTAGGTTCCAGGACATGACCATGATGACTGTGGTGATAATGATGATGGTGTGGATTTGAGACAACAGCTGATCCACAACTTTTTCACATGACTGTAAGTATGCAATGAGAGGAAGTGACTTACCACCATTGCTTGTTGTTGTGTAGCTGGTGGGCAATCAGTATGTATGCTTGAGAGTGTAGGATAAGTGTCCTGAGGTTTTTTCGAACACTGGTTCGAGAAAAGGTTAGATTTACATTGACAGTGTTCCAGTGAAGCCTAGCTAGTGTAAACAATGACAATTCTGTGGCTGAGATTTCATACTTCTCTGAATTGTGATACATTATTTCTGATTGCTAAACTCTGTTCTTAATGCTTTTTTAGCAGGGTACATTGGCATGTCATCTACAGTGTGGACTTGCAGAGTTGTGACCTTACCAGACATATGATGCAGTGACAGACACCGACATAGACATTTTGCTGAACTTCCTGGCACACACTTCCTTTTTGTTATTAGTGCCTTTCAGTACTGTGTGACATAATCATAGTTTTTGAGCCTGCACCATGTTCTATCTAGCCAATAAAAACATGTTCCACATTGAGGTGTGCCTTGTCTGATATCACACATCCAAACAAGTTCAAATGAAAGTTTGACCATGATGAACTAGTTAGCTAACAATGATTGTTGACTGGGCTGTCAAGTATGGACAGCTGTGTAGACAATTGACTTCCAGTAAATATGTACCGTGTACTACAGTATGTCTGAAAACCTGCGTGTATCTCTCATGCTGTTCAAATGTTAATTTATTCTCTGGCACTTAGTTTACTACTTACAAGTAATTGATTACCTAGGTTGTTGACACTTTCATCATTATGTTTAGAGGGTGATTATAATATGTACATTTTGAAGTCAAAGTCACATGGGTTAGTATTGCTGCGTAAAGTGGTTTATTTGGAAAACATAGTGGAAATCTGACGCCACACAATGGTGGTGTCCTCAGAAAAAAAATAAAAGTGCAGATTGGAGTTGAAAGTGTTTGCTGATGTAATCCAACAGAGACAAGCTACTGTTATTCAAGTCCAAAGTCCAACTTTGACCCTCCTTCAGATGTGCGACAGTTATTTTGGACAGCCAGCAAAGTGAAAGCTTGGCACACAATAGATGATATCAAGGGCACCTTTTTCACTTCCTGGGTGCGGTGTATTAACATCCGACTGTCACAGATTTTTCCTCGGACGCCCCACCCCACCTTTGGGTGGGAGAGCCACAGCTGCGGGGTACTGGGGACTCTCCACCTTACTCAATGTCCCTCTCTGTGACTATTGCAGGTGAGTAGCAACAGATGTAGTAGGCACAAAGGGAGGGGTGCCTAGGTCAGTAGCTATCTGGCAGAGGCTGGTACCAATATACCACAGCACCCCAGTAAGGTCGTCCATTTGGTTGTTGAACCGGCCCATATGTTGGTTTTGTTCAGCTTGCAACTGTTCGATGTTTCGGCGGATTTGGATAACCTGGCCCATTTCTCCCTAGTAATCCTTATAGCCATTGATTAACTGGGAGAGGTCTGGGTGGTCATCAGCAGCACCAGCTGCTCGATGGCATGGATCTACATGACCCCTCCCACCACCCCTACCACCAAAAGCATGCACAGTTGGCGGAGGCACAGTTAACCCTGAGCCTCCTTCCTCATTGACTGTGGTGTTGTCGTTGGTCAGCTCCAGACTGCTGTGTGTTGCTGTGCCATTGTATTTGGCCGTGGCTGCTGTTTCTGTCAGGGTAGGGGTCAGTAGCTGAGGCTGGAGTTGTTGCAGTGGATTCTGCTGAAGCTGCTGGTGCTGTCTGCCGACCCAAACTTTATGGGCTAGGTTGCTCCTCCTTGTCCAAGGATAAGTGAGAGTCCTCAACACCGGTGAGCTCATTGCCAGCTGGAGTCTGGTCCTGGCTGTCATCATTTGGCACATCAGTGTTCCCAGCTCGCCCTGTGGGTACAGAAATGACACAGGCATTTATGGAATGTCCAATACACATCAAATTGTACCTATTACATAAGTGACTCGACCTATGAAGCTGTTTAAGATGATATATTGGCCTCCTTTATCCATGATGATCACCTATATTTTGGATGAACAATGAAAGTTTGACAAGATGTGGATTGGTAATCAGCACCACCTATGTGAAGAAATGGGCATGTTCTGTTTAGTTCTTATGACATGTCCACTGACATTGACTTATAGCTGACTGGTGAATTAGTGAGCTCCACATCTGTAGAATAACAATGGCAAATGCACTCTTTATATCCTAATGTTAGAGTTTGCCAGGACTGTGTACTGGGATTAGTCCATGTATCAGCACTCACATAGGTGTGGCTGCCTACACACTCACAGTATGTTGCTATCCCTGGAATTTTGTGATCATGGTGTCAGTGAAGTGCTTATTGTTCTCATCTCATGATCCTCAAGTTAATGCCTGTAAGGAGCCAAACGTGTGACTGCTTAACTTTGTGCATACACAGCTCATGGATTTTTAATTTTGACTCCATGGTTAGATGAGATTTCAAACTTTTCTTTTTGCTACGTTAGAGCTAACCAATTTCAAGAGTTGGGGTTCGAGTGTTAATGGGCTATTTGGCAAACTTACACTACTACTCCCACCTATCCCAACCAGGCCACCAGGAAGAGTGTTGTCCAGACAATGATGGGAAGTATGCGTGCGAGATTGCTGTCACTGGCGCAGGGTGTTTGAAGCACAAGGCCCAGTTGGTAGTTAATATTCAGGCAGACACCATTCACCATTGTCAACCATTTTGCAAGTACATTTCCCCTCACTGTCAGGAAAGCAGAGTTCCGGATGGACTGGTTGGGCTAGATGTGAGGAGGAGTGTTTAATATCACTACAATTCCCATCAGGCACTGTCCTGCACACAACTTCCCACCCATCCCAGCCAGCTCCCCTGGTACTGTGCTTTCCTGAGAGTGAGTGGAAATGTACTGATAAGATGGATGACATTGGTGCCTGGTGTTTGTAGCACAAGGCCTTGATGAGAGTTGTGGCCAAGTCAGACACCAGGCCTCTGTGTCAGCCATCTTGCTAGTTCATTTCCATTCACTGTCAGGAGAGCAGAGTTACTGGTCGGTTGTTTGGGCTGGGTGGGAAGAGGGTGTGTAGGACAGAGCCTGATGGGAGATGTAGTAATAGCAACCACTCCTCCTGCCACCCATCCAAACACGGCCACCTGGAACCATGCCTAACAAAAATGAATGTATCCTTCTGTAACAAAACTGGTGCTCATGTAAAGCTGTCCGATACCCTTGGGTCAAGTTTGCGCTCAGAGAGACAAAAAACGTGCTTTCCTGTGAGTGAGTGGAAATGTACTGGCAAGATGGCTGACACTGGTGCCTGGTGTTTGTAGCACAAGGCCTTGATGGGAGTTGTGGTCATGACAGACACTAGACCCCAGTGCCAGCCATCTTGATAGTCCATTTCCTGTCACTGTCAGGTAAGTATGGATCCAGGTGGGCTGTTTGGGCTTGGTGGGAGAGGAGTGTTATAATAATAATAAAAACATTTATTAAGCGCCTGAATACACTAGGACAGTGCGTCTCCGCGCTAGGATGCGTTCCAACACAGAAAGTTCAAGAGCAGACCACGGATATGAGAGAGGACAGTAGAGACAGCACTTCCCGGTCGCAACCTGATTCACTTCCGGGTCAGAGACGCCAGTTACGCGAGGGCGATTCTGCCAAAGGTATGAGCTAGTTTCTGAGAGTCTTTATTTTTAACCTCGTTTTATGGAATTGGCTATAATTACTATGGATTGATAATTATGATTGATGGTGGGCGAATACTTGGTGTCTTGTAGGATTACGTAACATACGCACCCGTGGTTACGTTTATTGCAAATTGGATGTTCTTACTCATTGGAGTGACACGGACTCGAGTTATAACTTTGAACCTAAGGATTGAATATCAGCAGTACACAGTGTGCATTTGAGAAAACCTGGTAAGCTGGACCGTGTGCTAATGTTTCTTTAACGTGTAATGAAATGTCCATATCGAGTTAAGGTGTTTTTTACCTTGAATTTAGTCATAATAAGGACTTGTGGCATTTTCTCATCAAACCTTAAGACTTAGGGAGTTTTATATCATCAGGCCACTTTTTGTAATTTTGATACGACATGACTGTTGTTGGCTGCAATGATCTTGGCCCTTTGACTTCCGATAAGATGTTTAATGGTGTTTCACGGTATATGTGTACCTATACATCTTAGGTTAAGATTCACTGTAATCTTCAACCCAATATTTTACAGTGGTGACTGATTTCGTGTGCATACAACATAAGGTTACCCTTCCGAGTTGGAATTATCACCGGAAATGGGGTAAGTTTTACCTCGTATTTTAATAGCTGGGAGTCAGGGGAGTGTGACTATGGAGACTTTGATAGATATTTTTTTTCTTGTAATGTCCTCTCCTTTTCCCTCCTCTCCTTTCTTCTTTTACCCTTCCTTCAAATGGGACTAGCCTATGGACTTACATCTCAGCATTTAAGGTACCATCAATTTGATTAAATTTTGTAAAACGTGTTCTTTCTGTGGTGGCGATCACTGTTGAATTCTTGAAATTCACGTTGTTTTGGTGCACAAACACAATTGCATTTACGTTAGAATAGCGACACGGGTGTTGCATGACCCTTATCCACTGCAATCCTTTGCAACATTCTTACAATGAGATAATACATCAGGAGTCAAATTGTTTAAACTTGATAACCCATGTACTATTACTTTTAAGGGGTTCCACATAAGGAGGTGTACCTCGGCTAAAATGTCACTTGGGGTATAGAACCTACTGTAATGCGCTTTGACCTGTAATCACAGGAGTGGAACTTAGGTCATTCCTTTTGTATTTTCCAGCCCTGAAGAGTTGTAGTGTCTGTTCATGTACAGTCCTACAACGAAACACGTGTCGGCTGGCTGTAGTTAAATTTTTCCTATCTGCTGATCAAATAAAAGGAGAGACACACGAACCTCCAATGAAAACGACGCTGGGCAAGACTTTTTTATTGTGTTAATTTGAACTTACTGACACATTGATGTTGTGATTCTCCTCGATTGGGCTAGCAATCTAAGGTGCGACACGGTCTCAAATGCCGCACTTAGGTCCAGCAATATCAAGGCGGCCGTCTGTCCTTCGTCCACTTTCTGGCGAAGCAGTTCTGTGGAAAAAAGAAGGGCAGTTTCAGTCGAATACTTCGCCCTAAAGCCAGATTGGGAGGGGTGAAGAAGCTGATTATCTTCCACATATTTAACCAACTGATTGGTAACCAGTTTTTCCACCACTTTGGCACAGAACGGCAAAAGAGAAATGGGCCTGAGATTGCCCAAGTTAATTACCGTGAGTTACTCGGCTTTTTTTATCACCAAGCACGCATGTTCACATCAAGTGCAGGCGTTCATGTTCACGATCACGCTTTTTACCCGCATGATTTACCGATCAGGAAGCACGAGCATTTACCTATATCCGCACTTTATTAGGCATCAGCACCCGGGCGTTGTACTATTGTTTCACGCATGTTCTATCGTTATCAAGTCTATTCACCAGTAACCTGGCGCATTCACGTCTTTTAATGCATGTGTTCACACTATCCAGACCTTTGTTCACATTATTTTGATCTCCAGCACCGAGTCTTACGGTCACCATCACTGTTTCTATTGAACTATGCATGTACTTGCAGTTTACACTTCACAGCAACATATGAGGCTGACAGCCTTCCTTGTCTTTTTTCTCTCATAGAGTAATCCCCTGATGAAGGGCTGAACGAGAGCCCGAAATGCATTGGGAACGTTAAAAAACAATCATAGAATGCCATTTGATGAAAAGTCTTGCAGTATTGACAACCATGAATTCAATGTGTTGATATAGAGACTATAGGTTCAAAGACTTTGAATATATATTTGTGTTTTCAAAAAAAACTTTATTAAAATCATCAAGCACACAAAGACTTGTTCTTCCTGCAGTGCACGGAGGAGCCTACCCCCTTGTTGGGGTAGCTTTGTAATAGACCTTGTCACGAACCACGCTGTAGAGCACAGACAGCGATACCTCAACAGCACGCCACAGACCATAAACATTTTTGTATACCACAGAGGAAAGAAGCAGTGCAAGTCCCATTCACCCCCCTTGTTAGTCCACTTTTTCTGTCCAAGGGACACTGCACGCCATTGATTTAACCATGAATTTTGACACCATTTCAAACATGACGGATCTCAAAGCGGACACATTTGCTTTCACCTTAGATGATGCCAGCAAAATCTATGGCATGATACAAGAAGATATAGCACCCACCGCGAATGCACGCACAGTTGAAAGCAACATCAAACAACTGCTCTACTTGCTGAAAAAAGAATCAAATCAGAAGCTACATGCCAGCACACTCGTCCGGTATCACCGGGCCCAGCGAATCCCCAGAGGACTTAGAGTCCCATTGAAACCTCTATTGTGTAAAAATAATACGAGATTTGTTGAGCGTTGGTACGCCATCCTCAATAAATGCTCGTTAGACTTAATTCTCCTCATCATCGAGGAACTTTCTAAAGCTTTGGAGGAATTAGCCACAGATATCAAGAACATCCATTCTGAACTAACTGACGCCATGGACGCCGCTCAACTAACCAAAACATTGGAAGATATCAACATTCAATTAGACAAACACACCAGAGAAACACAAGAGCGAAAAATCCGGAAATTCAAGCGTGACACCATCGACTACAAGCTGGGCGAGGTGTACACTTGGGCAGAAGTGTACGCCCGCCGGCGCCCTAACCGACCCTACAATCCTTATTCGGACAACGAAACATCGTCATCAGAAGGAGACACCAGAACCCAAGCTAAACAGCAAAACACACGCTCTGAACAACAACAAGCATCAGCAGGACCATCAAATGCTGCGGTTCATTTTTTAGTTTCAAATGTATTTTTATTGAATACGGCAACAAGCAAATAATGAGACATTTCTATCTTAGGTGCAGGCATGTGGCATACAGAGCGGGCGGGACAGACAGGCATGTCTTCCCTATCATGAAAGAATAAGCAGTATGAGTATGTCAGGAAGGCATTGTGACATCGTAAGTGCGGCAAGGCTGTTAAGCAGTCAAATGGCATAAAAAGAACAACAACAACCAAAAACTCCCCGCCCCACCCCCTAGACCTTCTCCCCCCACCCCGACCAGTGTGCCCTGAAATGACAGTGGAATCAGCAATGCGCCAGGAAAGATCAGTGTAGCCATATGGCGTTTCACCGAGAGGCGTCAGTGGTATTGGTGAGACGTAGGATTCGGAGGTATTTAGGGCATGTAATTTCATTGAACTCTTTGGATAGGAGATTCAATAAAGGAAGCCACGTCTTCCGAAAGGCTTCTGCAGAGTTAGTGAGTGTAGCATGGATGCGCTCCATCCCAAGAGTGAACCAAAGCTTATGCAGCCAACCCGTGTGCGTAGGTGTGGTTGTGGATCCCCACAGTGATAAAATGTGTTGCGTGGCCGCCTGCATGGCAATGCCCATTTGCCGGCCTCGCAACGACCTTAATGGGAAGCGGTTCATTTTTTAGAACAAGGCCAAGGACAGCAAACCGACCGAGGCGGGGACAAACCCGCAGAGGTGGAAAAAACATCAGAGGTGGAAAAAAGATCAAACGACCCAGAGAAGAAGAGAGTAACACGCAAGAAATAATGGAAGATAACAATCTAGTTATCAATGTTTCAGCATACCAACTCACTAATGAGGAGAAACTTACTCTACAAAAAGGTCAAACGTTTGTGCCCACCACACGCACAAACACTTTGGAACTGGAAGTCAGTGCCTTTAAATTGATACGTAACTTACGTCTACGTCATTATTTTCAGAACATTGTGTCTATACCCACTCAACAAGAAGATATACTGAGAGGACTCCGTCCCCATAGCACATACATGGCACCCACCAGCCATAAAATCATAGACACATTTGAAAATTTGATTAAACACAAAATATCTACACTTCCTTTCCAACCACCCATTAAACAAAGTAATCTCTCCTAAAGAGAAAGAAAAATTCTTCAAAAATTAGCCAACAACACATCCATAGTGTGTCAAACAGCCGACAAAGGGGGAGCGTTAGTTATTATGGATGCAACATACTACCATGAAAAAACGGCAGAACACACTTCAGATACCAATACATATGCACCTCTACAGAAGGATCCCACTCTTGAATTTACCGGCCTTTTGAACCACATCATACAACAAGCATTTGATAATGGTACAATTAATGACAAAGCTAAAAGATACTTGACTCCGAATAACCCCAAAGCACCCACCATGTATATGGTGCCTAAAATACATAAGCACCCGACGCAACCACCGTTTCGACCTATAGTGTCGACCAAGGGAAGCATCCATGAAAATATTGGAAAATGTATTGATAAATACCTCCAACCGTTCGTCCTTGAAGCAGGATCATACATCAGAGACACGACTGACTTTTTAGTCAAATTGGAGAACAGTATCAATCAACTCAAAGAATCTGACCTACTACTATGTACAGTTGATGTCTGCTCACTGTACACGTCCATACCACACGACATGGGCATAGAAGCCATCGAGAAGGTCCTAGTTGGATCCTCTCTGGACACAGACCTACAAGTGTTCATTATGGAACTCCTAGTGTTCACGTTGTACCACAGTTACTTTACCATCAATGGCAACTGGTTCCACCAGTTGTGCGGCACGTCCATGGGGAATTGTGCAGCCCCGTCTTATGCCAACATATTTATGAGGACATTTGAAGAAACTCACATCTTGAAGAGTGAAACTTGGAAGGTACATGGGAGGCTATACCTACGGTTTATTGATGATATATTTATCCTCTGGGCAGGAACAAACATCAGTCTGACTGACTTTCTAGAACACTGGAACACAATCAACGACAGGATACAATTTACCTGGAACTACGACAGAGAAAGCATTCACTTTTTGGATGTAGAAATACACAGGCAAGAAGGTATACTATCCACCACCATCTTCCGCAAACCCACAGACCGTAATTCCACATTGCATTTTAAGAGTTTCCACCGACCTAATCTCAAACTCAATTTACCATATTCCCAACTCCTGCGAGTTAAACGCATAGTGTCCTCCAACACTGAGAGTGACAAACAACAACAACTAATGTTGCAGAGGTTCAAGGCACGTGGGTATCCACAGGAGACACTAGATAAGGCAGCAGCCCGCTGTAAGAAAATCAATCGCAGTGATCTACTACGCACCAAACCCAAAACTGAAAACACACGCATGGTGGTAGTGTCCAAATACACTGTCACCAGCAATCAATTTTGCAGGATGATTTTAAAACATTGGCCATTATTGAGCACAGAACCAGACTTCCAGAACATTTTTGCACAAACTCCAATTTTTGCCTACACCAGAGGACGCAACCTCAAAGAAATTCTCACCAAGCCCAGCGAACAAACCACCATGCAGACCTACAAAGGACTCTTGCCTTGTTACAACTGCAGCAATTGTAACAATGTTATACCAGGGAATTTTACCAACCATCCTATGAAAGGCCACAAAGTCAAATTAAAATTCAATGCCACATGCAACTCCACTAATGTCATCTATATGCTTAAATGTCCTTGTGGCTCATGCTATATAGGCCACACAGAAAGACAAATACGTACACGCATCCTAGAGCACAAAAGTAACATTCGGACCAAAAACATGAGATCTACAGTAGCAGCCCATTTCCTGGAGAAAAACCATTCAGTGGCCCAGTTGAAGTTCTTGATTCTGGAGCAGATCAAACCCACCAGATACAACAAAAACACACTCCTCAAGCGGGAGAACTATTGGATTCGCTACATGGCGACGATGCAACCGAACGTGTTGAACGATAGGATGGAATTCCTATGCTACCTGTGATAGCAACCGTCGCAGTACATCATTGTTCATGTCCGGATATTTATTGTGAACCATGTTTCACGTTTTCATTGAGAGTACTATACCACTTATGGTTTATGTTCATTCTATCCTCTAATAGTTTTTATGATGCATTTTCATTGTGAAATCAGTACACACGTCTTCATTGATAGATGTTTCATGTTTATTGTATCATCTCATAGTTTTTACATTTATTCATGATGCATTTTCATTGTTCCTCACTGCATGCCTCTTTGCACCCTCGAGGTTATTTTATTTAACTCTCTAACATTGATGAGCACCTAACACCACTCCAAGATGGCGCCCATATCCGGGGCTTTAGTCCTTCTTGGATGTCACTTATTTTATCCAACATTGACGCGGGACGTCTTCACTTTATCGAGTTACACGCTTGGAGGAGCACCTGCATGGAACCCTAGCAGAGCTAAATCACTACCCAGTAAGTACCGTTATGGACCGATTCTCCCTTAGAATCAAACCGGTAAATATCCCCAGCGCTAACTAGCTGCACCCGTTTCTTACAGGAATACGGATGTAACGGTAACGGCTACCGTGAGTTACTCGGCTTTTTTTATCACCAAGCACGCATGTTCACATCAAGTGCAGGCGTTCATGTTCACGATCACGCTTTTTACCCGCATGATTTACCGATCAGGAAGCACGAGCATTTACCTATATCCGCACTTTATTAGGCATCAGCACCCGGGCGTTGTACTATTGTTTCACGCATGTTCTATCGTTATCCAGTCTATTCACCAGTAACCTGGCGCATTCACGTCTTTTAATGCATGTGTTCACACTATCCAGACCTTTGTTCACATTATTTTGATCTCCAGCACCGAGTCTTACGGTCATCCTCACTGTTTTTATTGAACTATGCATGTACTTACAGTTTACACTTCACAGCAACATATGAGGCTGACAGCCTTCCTTGTCTTTTTTCTCTCGTAGAGTAATCCCCTGATGAAGGGCTGAACGAGAGCCCGAAATGCATTGGGACCGTTAAAAAACAATCATAGAATGCCATTTGATGAAAAGTCTTGCAGTATTGACAACCATGAATTCAATGTGTTGATATAGAGACTATAAGTTCAAAGACTTTGAATATATATTTGTGTTTTCAAAAAAAACTTTATTAAAATCATCAAGCGCACAAAGACTTGTTCTTCCTGCAGTGCTCGGAGGAGACTACCCCCTTGTTGGGGTAGCTTTGTAATAGACCTTGTCACGAACCACGCTGTAGAGCACAGACAGCGATACCTCAACAGCACGCCACAGACCATAAACATTTTTGTATACCACAGAGGAAAGAAGCAGTGCAAGTCCCATTCACCCCCCAAGTTAGAAATGCTCAGGGTAGCCTTCTTTTTAATTGGAACAACCTGTGCGAGTTTCCATTCCTCCGGCACTAATCTTTCTTGGAAGGAAAGAAGAGCGAGGTTGCCTATATAACTCGATAAGAGGTGGGCATGATTCCTAAGAATCCTAGGGGGTGCCACATCCATAGGGGAACCTGACTGAATGCTCATGATTAACTTTATCAGTTCCTCCCTCGGGGGGACCGGGAATTCGTTAAGACATGCGTTAGTAGACGGTCCTGTGCCAATATCCCTAGCCAATATTTCTTCAGATGTTCCCTCCTGAAAAGACACATAAATCCGCTCCACCTTGTTTACAAAGTAATCAGCGATAGATTCGCATATTTCAGTGGAGAGAAGGTCTTTGGTCACCGTCCTAGTGAGAGCCGTGAGCTCCTTATAGATAGAGAAGAGCTCCTTTGGGGAGTTTTCAGCAGATTCAATCCTCTCTTTAAAGAATAATCCTTTTGCCTTATTAATCCGCCTATGGTACTCCTTCAGACTGCTCATGTGTAGCTCTTTCAGGCCAACATCGTAGTCTTTACGCCACAGACGTTCCAGTCTTTTACATCTGGCTTTAGCTGCACACAGTTCCTCGGTGTACCAGGGGGCAGACTTCGTCCTACGAGCTGGGGCTTTATGGGTCCATGGGGCAACCTTATCCAGCGCCTTTGATACCCAGTCCTCATACTCCGTCCATGCTTCCTTAAAAGTTTTACTAAGAGGGGTTTCCCTAGCATAAGCATGGATTCAAATATCTCCTGACTAAAATTGTTCCATTTCCTGCGTTTGCATAAAATAGGTCGCTCAGGTATATCCCTTTTAGATCTGCCTGTTATGTTAAATGGGATGAGATAATGGTCAGACCACGGAACTCTGATAGGAGGGAGCACTCTGATACCGTCCCAGTTAGAAATTATGGGATCCAAACGATGACCCGCCTGATGCATAGGCATCTCATCCAAGAGAGTGAGCATCAGGGATTTCAAAGAGGATATCATCAATTGGGCCTCTACGCATTTTGCATCCTCAAAATGAAGATTACAATAACCTAGTAAGATGAATTTTTTTATAGCGTAAGGCCGGCTGAGTCACCGATTCCAATAGGCTATCAGCGAACAATGAAGAGCCCCCAGGGGGGCGATAAATGAGATATCCCATGATAGTACACTCAGGGGAGATTTTAATGGAAAAAAGACCAGCTTCACAATTATTAATATTTATTTGCTCCAATGAGCACTCGAACTTGGCCTTATATACCATTGCAATCACTCCCCCTCTTTGGACTCCTCTATCGATTCTCAGTAAACTGTATTCTGGTGGAAGGGCCTCCAAGATCTCAGGTGCCGATGATTCATCTAACCACGTCTCAGTTAAGAACATCAAATCTACCTGATAATCAGTAAGGACATCATAGATGTCTAAGCTATGTTTTTTAAATGAGCGACAGTTGACTAAAAAACCCCTTAATTGGTCCCCATTTTTAATAATCGTCGGGGCCGGGGCAGGATTAAAATGACACGCCATGCACTTCAGCGCCCCATTTCCCGGTACAATACTATGAATACAGGCGGCCTTGACAGAAGGGAGGAAACTAAACAGTTGCTCACCCTTGTACATTATGTTTTTTGCCGTTTCCCTCAAGATAGTGGCAGGACTCCTGGCCCCTGGCCGCGTTCGGTCGCGGACGGGCGCAGACGGGCTTGCCTTGTGCACGGGCGCGTCCGCTGCGCGATCGCGGCCCTGACGTCATAATAAAGGGATTCAGAAAAGGGGGTGGTGATGAACAGAGTGTCTGAATTAAGCAGACCACTCTTACCCAGTCCAAGGATCAGGGCATGATCCATCACCGTTATTAAGCTCACTGCCCCATCCCAGCTTCCGAACCTGGCTATATGCAAATTAGCCTTTCCCTGGCCCAGTGCATCATGGGAACAGGGCAGACCAAACTACCAAGCCAATTCTTCACCAGAAAGGAGACAAGCTACCGGGGACCGGTTTCTGGCATTTCAGCCTCGTCGGCCCGGCTTGCTTGAATCCTGATGGAGCAGTGAGCAAGGGACTCATGTCTGAGTATACCCTGCCACACCTATAGTGGCCAAAAACGATTCAGAAAAGGGGGTGGTGATGAACAGAGTGTCTGAATTAAGCAGACCACTCTTACCCAGTCCAAAGATCAGGGCTTGATCCATCACCGTTATTTAGCTCACTGCCCCATCCCAGCTCAGAACCTGGCTATATGCAAATTAGTCTGTCCCTGGCCCAGTGCATCATGGGAACAGGGCAGACCAAACTACCAAGCCAATTCTTCACCAGAAAGGAGACAAGCTACCGGGGACCGGTTTCTGGCATTTCAGCCTCGTCGGCCCGGCTTGCTTGAATCCTGATGGAGCAGTGAGCAAGGGACTCATGTCTGAGTATACCCTGCCACACCTATAGTGGCCAAAAACGATTCAGAAAAGGGGGTGGTGATGAACCTGGGATGGTGCAATGAGCTAAAAAACGGTGTTGGATCTAGCCCTGATCTCTTGACTGGGTGAGAGTACTCTGCTTAATTCAGAGACTCTGTCCATCACCACCCCTTGTTGTAAATAATTTTGTCCACCCTAAGCGTGGAAGGGTATACTCAGATGTGAGTCCCTTGCTCATTGCACCATCAGGATTCAAGCAAGCCGGGCCGAAGACGGCTGAAATGCCAGAAACCGGTCCCCGGAAGCTTGTTTCCTTCCCAGTGTAAGAATTGGCTTTTGTAGTCTGGTCTGCCCTGTTCCCATGATGCACTGGGCCAGGGACAGACTAATTTGCATACAGCCAGGTTCTGAAACTGGGATGGTGCAATGAGCTAAAAAACGGTGTTGGATCTAGCCCGGATCTCTTGACTGGGTGAGAGTATTCTGCTTAATTCAGAGACTCTGTCCATCACCACCCCTTGTTGTAAATAATTTTGTCCACCCTAAGCGTGGAAGGGTATACTCAGATGTGAGTCCCTTGCTCATTGCACCATCAGGATTCAAGCAAGCCGGGCCGAAGACGGCTGAAATGCCAGAAACCAGTCCCCGGAAGCTTGTTTCCTTCCCAGTGTAAGAATTGGCTTTTGTAGTCTGGTCTGCCCTGTTCCCATGATGCACTGGGCCAGGGACAGACTAATTTGCATACAGCCAGGCTCTGAAACTGGGATGGTGCAATGAGCTAAAAAACGGTGTTGGATCTAGCCCGGATCTCTTGACTGGGTGAGAGTATTCTGCTTAATTCAGAGACTCTGTCCATCACCACCCCTTGTTGTAAATAATTTTGTCCACCCTAAGCGTGGAAGGGTATACTCAGATGTGAGTCCCTTGCTCATTGCACCATCAGGATTCAAGCAAGCCGGGCCGAAGACGGCTGAAATGCCAGAAACCGGTCCCCGGAAGCTTGTTTCCTTCCCAGTGTAAGAATTGGCTTTTGTAGTCTGGTCTGCCCTGTTCCCATGATGCACTGGGCCAGGGACAGACTAATTTGCATACAGCCAGGTTCTGAAACTGGGATGGTGCAATGAGCTAAAAAACGGTGTTGGATCTAGCCCGGATCTCTTGACTGGGTGAGAGTATTCTGCTTAATTCAGAGACTCTGTCCATCACCACCCCTTGTTGTAAATAGTCATAATAAAGGGGGCAGGAGGGAAAAACTAGAGCGCTAACCCAAGCGCTGCGTAGGCAGGAATGGGAGTATTCCTCGCCCTCCGCACAAACGCCCACAATGGACGCGGCGGACCGGGGCGGGAGCAAGAAGAAAGGCACAGGTAGGTAAAAGCAAATTAAACAGTGAAAAACAATTTTTACGTTTTCTCATTACATTCTAGCAGCAAATGGTTTAAAAGACGATGTAGCAATTTATTAACAATGCGGGTCCGTTCACCGCGTGAGCCACCCCTTCACCCCCCACGCGTGGTAGTTATTAAAGATCGCGTTAGAATCTCTGTCCCTGCCACTGACAGAGTGCGCATCCACAGTGAGGGCACTCGCGTTCCTCCCTATAACAGCTCAGCCCAGCAAAAACTAGAGCGCTAACCCGAGCGCTGCGTAGGCAGGAAGTGGAGTATTCCTCGCCCTCCGCACAAACGCCCACAATAGACGCGGCGGACCGGGGCGGGAGCAAGAAGAAAGGCACAGGTTGGTAAAAGCAAATTAAACAGTAAAAAACTATTTTTAAGTGTTCTCAATACATTCTAGCAGCAAATGGTTTAAAAGACGATGTAGCAATTTATTAAAAATGCGGGTCCGTTCACCGCGTGAGCCACCCCTTCACCCCCCACGCCGTGGTAGTTATTAAAGATCGCGTTAGAATCTCTGTCCCTGCCACTGACAGAGTGCGCATCCAATGACTCCATCTCCCATCAGACTCTTTCCTACATACACTACTCCCTTGTGTCTGGACAAAGCTTTACCTCTCTGAAGAGCTCCAACAAGAGCAACACATATGTCAGGGGTTGCTCTTATTCATTTGGTGTCAGTGGTGTTGTAGGGTACTCTATATAAAGGAGCTGTTCTCCGCCTAAAACTTGGGAACTACCCAGAGCTCCCTGCTTCCTTTTTTGCATAATTCATATGGCACAGGAAACGCACCTTCTCCGGTAAAGGTTAAGGTGATGTTTTAGTTAGGCGAAGATGTCAGTTAAAACATGGCCTACAAGACCACTGAAACTCACCAGTTATAGTTTGATTTGATTTGATTACGGATTTATAGAGCGCGTAGCTACCCTCGGGCGTCCCAGCGCTGTAGTGAGCGGCCTAGTAGTGCTCCTGGGGAAGGATTATTGGGGAACAGCCAGGTTTTCAGTAGTCTGCGGAATGAGAGCAGGTTGTTTTCTTTGCGGATGCTAATGGGGAGGCTGTTCCAGAGCTTAGGGGCGTTGTAAGCAAATCGGCGACCGCCCGTGCGTGCTCTTCTTATCCTGGGGACGCTGGCCAGAAATAGGGAATCCGACCTGAGCTGTCTGGTGGATTTGTGGGGATTGATGAGTGGTCTTAATATAGGTGGGCCCTTGCTCTGTAACTATAATTCGTACCCTAAGGTAACTACAACTCGCACTCTCACCATGCAGTTTTTTAATCAATATTTTCAATGAAAATTTTGCAGTGATATTATCATAGAAGATGTCATGAGAGATGTGATGTGATGTGGGATAATTAACAGTTCATGAAGAGGGCTTGCATATCTCTACCCCCTGAAAACAGGGAGGAGAACCAAACATGGGAATTTAACACATAGGGAGAGATCTCCCTATGGTAAACTACAGGAAAGAATAGGAAGGTTTATTAAAGATATGCAAAAAAATAGTACAAATAATAACATGAACAATATTAATTTAAATTGATGTATATGTTTATTTTAGTTGTAGAAAAAATAAAAATAAATCTGCAGCACTATTTACTTAATTGTGAAATAAAAATGTAATTTAATTTAAATAATGAAATGAAATGGCAATTATTTTTAATCATTTAATAAAAAAATCCACCTAATGGCCCTGGCCCACCTGGGAGGGTTTATTTTTAAAGGTGCGGGAGCCTGCCCTTTCTATTTTTTGTTTTACATTTTTGTTGCGGATCCTCCAGGCCTAGGTGGTAGGGTGCCCCCTATGTCTTATTTCTGTGTCTTTTTCGAAGGACTTGGGACCGAGTCCTAAAATGTCAGCCAATCTGCTCTCCGTTTGATATCTGTTGGCTCTGTGGATCCTCCGCAGTGTGATCTATACCAGTTTCCACTTTAATTTCTCCAGAACTACTGAACAGATTTGAAAAACGAATAGGGATCCTCCCTTTTTCTCAGCCCCTATGTTTTGCACGTTAACCCTGTTTTTTCAGGATTTTTTTTAGGGTACCGCAGTGTAATATATATATATACAATTTTTTCCACCTTTATTTCTCCAAAACTACTGAACAGATTTGCACCAAAACACAAAAAGCACATTTGGTGTAAATCCAGTCTGCAACTTGGACTGTATCTGTGTCTAAAGTTACGATTTCAGCCCCTATTTTTTGCACGTTAAACCTCTTTTTTCAGGATTTCTTTTAGGTGCAATTTTTTCCATTTTTGGGTACGCCCGGCACTCTCATAGAAGCCCCCCTGCCTGTGAACAGTTTTTTTCCATGGTACAAAACTTGTAAATATTATTTAAAAAAAATATGAGTTTCAAAGTAGTCTAAAAAGCTTCTTCAGCCAATCACATTTGTTAAAACATTTAAATGTGAGTGACTGGAGTTGCAACTGTTTGTGCAAAGGTGAAATCCATGTTTTGCCACAGTAAAACCATCTTATGGGTTGCTGGACCTCTATACACTACATACGTTAGATCCTCACTGCTTCACTCTGTAGACCTGTGCAATGGTACTAGCTCTGAGAGTGCTTGAATACCCATGTTTAGTATTAATGCACGTGAAAGAACAGAATAGATGCAGACGTGAGGAGACTAATAAACCATGCATTGCCCGTGTTCCTCGACTATAGAGGCATGGCACATACCCACACTCAACAATGATATTAAATAGCATATTATACCGCGCACTTCTCCATAGATAGAGGAATTGTTTCATCCCAAGAATAATACTCCTATAATAGTCAAAACATCGCATCTTTGCTTGTGGAAAGAGTGCACAGATTCAGAACGATTACAGTTATGCGGCAGTAATTCCTTTTTTACGTCAGCTGTATGTTTCAGAGCGCTCTTTCGGCTCTTGAGTGCTTGTATGCTCGTATCTCACTTGTCTATGTGTCTGCCTCGCTGCTATTTATGTGAGGAGTAATTTCTACCATTTGAAGTCATGTCAACGTGTTACAGCAAGGCTAATTAATATTCCTCCTCGAGTCACTTAAGATTTTTATGTAGGTTGACTTAAAGAGTTGTTACATTCTCCTCGTCCCTGCTGCACGGCGGGCTTTGTGCTGAGCAGCTGACATGTTTTCTCAACTACCGGTGCATAACGAAAACACAAAGGCACTGGTGAAGGCAAGTGATAAAAGCAGGAAGAACAATAATCTTCTGGGATAAAGTGACAGGACTGATATGTCACATCTGGGTAGAAATGTTATCGTCTGTGTACCTGAACAAACAAACATAAACACAGACTATTAGGATCATTATGCCATCTATGTTTCTTCTAACAGCATTTTGCTTTCAACTAATCATCTGTTTTTTTCTGCGGCGCTCTTTCAACTGCTTCGTGTTTTTGTCGCATTCTGCCTTATATTTGTGTTGTAAGTGTGTTTTTTCGGAGTGTACACCTACATTTATGATTTATGATATTTTATTTGAATAAACTGATTCCACTCCTGTCCTCTCGCGTCTTTTGTCAATGATATTGAAAACGCTTCTTTCTTCACTGCTTGTTGTTAGCTGCTAGCGACGGTCAGGCTAAATCTACCACCACTGAAACAAACACTCACCAATCCAAGAAGTAGGGCTTTTGTATCGTGCATGCACACAAACAACTCAGAGCTCCTGCATGCATGCATCGCTACATGCATCCATCCACAATCAGATCAACACATCTACATACATGCACTGACAGCCAAACCTACATTCACTCATGAACACTGATCAACAGACATGCAGGCATCACACCACAATGACTGGCAGATAAACTGGGGAGAGGATGTAGCCTTACAGCTAGAGCGGTCGACGTCGAAGCTGGGGAACAAGGTTCGAGTCTCGGCAATGGGGAAAATCGGGGAAAATCACTTAGGGCCAGATGTATGAAGCCGTTTGCGAATCGCAAACTGTGTTTTGGTATGTATGTGCAAAATTGCAAAATAAGGAATTGCAAAAATTGCGATTCCTTATTTTGCTCAAGCATTTAAGGAATCGCAATTTTGCGATTCCTTAAATGCTATGCATCAAACATTTTTTTTTTTGCGAATCCACAATAAGAAATCGCAAATTACTACCAACTTGTAGTTGGTGGTAATTTGCGATTTCTTTTACAAATGCACTTTTTGGCAATTGTTAAGGTGCCATGTGGCGCTCATACATGCCCTTAGGGCATGTATGTGCGCCATATGCGCACACATGTAAGTTTCAGGGGTGCAGTAGGGTGTCCTTTGGACACCCCTGCACCCTTGAAATTATTCTCAATTTGCGATTAGCAAATTGCGAATCGCAAATTGAGAATAACTTCACATTCCTTCCTATGGGCCTCCTGGCCCATAGAAATGAATGGGAAATGATTCCTTAATTGCGATTAGCAATTTGCTAATCGCAATTAAGGAATTTTAAGAAATCGCTAAAAAATAGCGAATTTCTACATACATCCCAATTTGCAATTTCTTAAAAATCGCTATTTGGGAATCGCAAATGATAGGGATGATACATCTGCCCCTTAATCTCCCCGTGCCTACCAAATGAATTTATAATCTGTAACGGAACTGGTGCTCATGTAAAGCGCTTTCGTGCTATATAAAACTCTGAAAAGAAAAAAAAGATATGTAGACACTTGTGGCCACAGACCATAAAACCTACATGAACGTGTCAACCGACATACAGTCATCACACCACAATGACTGACAGATATCCGGACACAAACCCTTGAAACCGACATGGGCTCATGTACACTGATCACCAAACATAATCAGTCACAGCATATACAGGAATAAATGTGCTACCACAATTCCCAATATAGTGAATCCATGAAAGGCAGCACACCGTGTTAAGAGGACAAAAACACAAAGTCGCCTACAATATCCGGATGCGTCAGAATCGCTAAAACACTTAGGCAGACATGCGCCAGGCTTTAAAACATGCGTAAAAATCAAAATTACAATGAAAATAAAGTGCAGAACAACGTGATCTTGTAAACGTTGTAAAGCCAGCTACACAGGCTAGATCTTGTAAACTTTGTAAAGCCAGCTACATAGGCTAATAAACATTGCTCGCATACATGCTGCACCTTTTCATGGCGCTTTTGTTATGGAAACACGCCACACATAAGAACGCACCCAAATTAATATCAATAAAGAGCACAGGCAGGGCGCACTCATCTCACTGTCATCTCGGTCGGTCTGTCTATAGCGAGGAGTGGAGCTGTCCTGGTTCAACCCCTGTTTCAAACAAGGGCCTGTGGGGGCGCCGAATTACGTAATCTCAATAGGACCACATCAGGAATGTTGGGAGTTGCAGTCCCAGGCACTTGTAGTTGCTTACCTGAAACGCAAGTGTCTTATCCACCACGCTCAGTTATGTTATTGCAGACCCAGCTTGCCGCATATTGAAGTTGACTTTCACATGAAGTAAGTGATCCGAAAAAATATATGACTTAAATAGGACACTGGTTTTAACACAAATATCCTGACCATGGCTATCAAGAAAGTGATAGGTGTCAGTGGGGTACAGCCTAATTCTCTATCAAATATATACAATGTCACGTGGCCCAGATGGGCATTGTCGTCCTCCCTACGTTAGCATGTTCACTTTGCTGACTGTCCGCTGCTTTGCGCACGTTACTACACAAGTTTATTTTGTTTGTGCCACATTGCAACTTTCACATAAGAACCTTCTATCTGTTGTTTTTACACTTTGCTTGTTCCTGGGATTTAGGCTGAACATTGTGAACATGGTAAAAAAACAATGCCCCTTGTTATTCTGTTCTGGTCAGGACCTAGCACCTAGACAAAACATGTTCATGCAGCTGTTATTTGGGAACACGTACTTTAGTTATATGAAGGTACATGAATAGGCGGCTTCGAGACACACTTGGAGAGGGACTTTTCCAGGGAGAAGAGCATGACAGCACCTGTGATGTAGATCTGCCATCTATAGACTGAGGTACGGGACTGCTGGTAACACCCAGAGATATTCTAATATATAATCATCTTGCTTCTAGACAAGGGGAGGGAGGTTAGGCTAGTTGGTTATTCATTATGTCAGCTCCTTTTATGATTTACAGACTACTTGGTGCCGCCAACGTATCGTCTGGTACTTATTAATGAGACCCCCGAGTAGCGCTTGTGCTTGTCCACGATATCCTGTCACCGGCTCCCGTAGACATCCGTAGTAGGTGGGCTTTGCCTCCTCAGTTTGTAGTGTGCACCTATGACTGTAGGTTTTTCAAGCTTGGATTGTTAAAGGTTTTTGACCCATTTTGTGCTGCCTTTTTCCCCTTTTTTGCTATATACAATGGCACAACCGATTGCGATTCCGGTGCATTGCTGTGCAGCAGTTACACATCATTTGACACAGCTTTGGGCCCCCAATGTGGGGTCTCCGATTGTTTTTGCAGTTGAGGCGGATCCTGCATACTACTTCGATGTCTTTTATTCCTGGGTAACAGTTCCCGTGGTGGATGCAGATGACAATTTCTTTTGTGCTTATACGGTCGCTGCTGCATGGGCGGTGCACCATCCTCGTGCAGCGATTAAGGTTCCTCTTATGTCCTGGGAGCTGCCGATTTGGTTTAATGGCACCCTTCCCCACCCTATCTCATTTGCTCGTATGGGCACCTTAAGCACTGATGGGGCCACATGGCCAGTGTTAGCTGGTTTTATGCCACATCTCAATTATCAAAATGCTAATGTGGCAGAAGTACGTTTACTATATACTCAAATAGTTCATCTATATAGACGGGTGATCCAATTTATTTCTCGAGCATTTGCTGTAGCTCCACCTAGAGCTGTGCCCCCAGTACCGATTCAAGTCGAAGGCCTTGTAATTAGCACTGTTATGATTAATTTGTGATGGGCAAACGTCCTCAGAATCGTGAGTGCGTTCATTTTTGGATTTCTCAGAAGATTGAACAGCTTGATGCTGTTTTCCTGCACACAAGTCCTGTGGAGAAGCACAGGATCCTTACCATGTGTTTACCTAGTGGTCTGATTCCCCCTTAGTGGACTGCAACACCTGGAGGACGGTGTTCGCCCCAGTGTATACCCTTTGCTTTGGCACCCCCTCCATGAGCATTTTACAGAGCGTTCTGAAATGTGTACAGGCTGAACATGGGGCATGTCCCGCCCTGGATTTATGGATGAAATTGGTGGGTATTTTTCCTATAGTCTCCGGCATGATTCTAACATTAAAGGTGAAGCGGTTTGCTTACAAGTTCGCCAACACCTAGTGGCGGCGACAGACATTGATCGGCAGCGCCAGTTGGCGATTATTATTGCTGATGTTTAGACATCATTGACATGCATTAATTTAGGAGTCAGACCATCTTCCCAGTCTCAGGGTAAACCCCCTCCTGATAAAGAGGGATGTCCTGTCTTTTCAAAGAAGACATGGGACAGAAATAATTGGCAACAGAAGCTTAAACAGAGGCTGGAAACTACTACTTCTGACTGGAAACTACTACTTCTGAATCACAAGAAGCAACGCAGAGCGTAGCGCGCTCACAGGAGCAATTACAAGCTAATTTTAAACTATCCCGTTTTTTTCTATTTTAGTTGGAGTTATTTGCTGTTTTACCTTGCTTTTAAAAAAAACGTCCACTTACTTGCATCATAATTGTGGTTCACCGTGTTTGGTGCGGGTCCCTTTCTTTTCGAGGCAGCATTGCGGCGGACATCTTGGGTTGGGGGTGTAGCACCGAGAAGCTGCGCACGGTCTAGTCGTCACAAGGACGCTAGACCGGTATTTAAACGGGGCAAATCAGGTGGCCTGTCACTGGAAACTACTACTTCTGAATCACAAGAAGCAACGCAGAGCGTAGCGCGCTCACAGGAGCAATTACAAGCTAATTTTAAACTATCCTGTTTTTTTCTATTTTAGTTGGAGTTATTTGCTGTTTTACCTTGCTTTTAAAAAAAAACGTCCACTTACTTGCATCATAATTGTGGTTCACCGTGTTTGGTGCGGGTCCCTTTCCTTTCGAGGTAGCATTGCGGCGGACATCTTGGGTTGGGGGTGTAGCACCGAGAAGCTGCGCACGGTCTAGTCGTCACAAGGACGCTAGACCGGTATTTAAACGGGGCAAATCAGGCGGCCTGTCACTGGAAACTACTACTTCTGAATCACAAGAAGCAACGCAGAGCGTAGCGCGCTCACAGGAGCAATTACAAGCTAATTTTAAACTATCCCGTTTTTTTCTATTTTAGTTGGAGTTATTTGCTGTTTTACCTTGCTTTTAAAAAAAACGTCCACTTACTTGCATCATAATTGTGGTTCACCGTGTTTGGTGCGGGTCCCTTTCCTTTCGAGGCAGCATTGCGGCAGACATCTTGGGTTGGGGGTGTAGCACGGAGAAGCTGCGCACGGTCTAGTCGTCACAAGGACGCTAGACCGGTATTTAAAACGGGCCATGCTGACGCGCAGCGGTCACACGCTGCGGGCTCGCCGGAGCATCGCCGGAGTCACGCCAGAGTCCAGCCCGTCTGCGCCCGTCCGCGCACAGACGGGCACTGGGGCCAGGACATTGAACAACGGCTAGTCTATTCGTCGGAAGAGCTGTTTCAGCTCGACACAGGTGAGCAGCCATTAGACCCCGCAGTACTAGCGAAGCTGCATAAATATGCTATCACACGTCCTGGTATCGACAAATCCACTACTAAGTCTTCCTTGTTAAAACTATCTAGCCTAAATACGAGGTCACTCCATAAACATCAGGTGGAGATTTTTACCCTGCTTCAGGATAATGATATTGATGTCCTGACCTTATCAGAGACTTGGATGAATGATAACTCCATGCCAGATATAATTGCGGCTCTCCCAGCTAATTATGACGCGATATGGCAAAACCGTGCAGGAGGTGCACGGGGAGGGGGGGTTGCGATCTTGTACAAAAAGAATCTGTCAGTAGTAAGACTATTGTCAGAAACAGTGGATTTATCTGATCTATTAGGGGTAAAGATCACCCTGAATGACTCTTGTTTGGTAGTTCTGTCGGTTTATCGCCCACCGAACTCCACGCCGTTATTCAATGATCTATTCGCACCCATCATATCTGACCTCTGCACGAGATATAAAAGAATCGTGGTAGTTGGAGATTTTAATTTACATTGGGAAAACCCTCACAAGGACCTGGCTTCACGTCAATTGAATACTATAATGTCTTCACTGAGCCTCAAACAACTTGTGGAAGTACCCACGCATATTAAGGGTCACACCCTTGAACTTGCTTGGACTTCAGATCCTAATGTTACCCTTAGGGGGGTTCTACCATGCATATGGACTGATCACTATTTAGTGAATTGTGAGGTTCATATTAAGGGACATTTAAGGGATTTGTCTCGGGGAGTCAGGAAAACCCGTAAATGGGATAAGGTTGATTTAATAACCCTGACTGAGATTCTTCCTGAAGTGGCTCGACCTTTTGTCGCCGGATGCAATCTGGACCGAGAACACACGGACCTAATGTGGAGCCTGCGTCAAGCCATTGACCAAATAGCACCTGAAAGGATTAAGCCCACTAAAAGTTTAGGGAAAGGTGCTCCTTGGTTCACTCCGCTCCTGAGAGAGCACAAACGGAAACTCCGGACCGTGGAGAGATCCTGGAGGAAAACTAAATGTGATACAGCTAGATATCAGTACAAAGCCTCCCTCCACACCTACAAAAAGCTTATTTTGCAGGCAAAGGCAGAATACTATGAGGCCCGTTTAAATAAGGCTGGGAATGTCCAGAAAGAGACTTTTAAAATTCTATCTGAGCTGAGCAAAAAACCAGAATGCTCATGCACCACTATAGATTGCAATACTTTTCAGGGGTATTTCCTAGAAAAGGTGGAGAATATCATCTCGGAAATAAAAAGCAATACGTTAAATGGATCTGTCCTACATCCTGATCTCCATAATTCCACTGCTTGCACTATCACGGAGTTCCCAGAGGTTGATGCACTGAGCTTGGAGCAACTGATGGGTAGAACTAAGTCTGGTTCTCCAGCAGACCCATGCCCCCCTAGCGTATTTCGTATGGCCCGCCCTATTCTGGAGGAGCGTCTTATCTCTCTCCTTAATAGATCTCTAGAAATGGGGTATCTACCAGCCGAATTTAAAGAAGCGCGAGTTAGGCCCTTGTTGAAGAAACCTGGCGCGGACCCCGCGGTCTTGAAGAACTATAGACCGATTTCTCAGCTGCCCTTTCTTGCGAAAATTTTAGAACAGCACGTCTTGAAGTTCTTATCTCTTCACGTGGAGTCCCATTGTTTACTCCACGAGCGACAGGCAGGGTTTCGAGCACACCACAGTACCGAGTTGGTGATACTATCGGTGCTGGTCGAGTTAAGAGGCATGGCTGACACTAAGAAACCGAGCGCCCTGATTCATTTAGATCTGTCGGCGGCGTTCGACACTGTCAGCCATGCCCTGCTCCTGGAAAGACTAGACAACATCGGGGTCAAAGGCGAGGCTTTTAACTGGCTGAAATCTTTTTTTCTGGGAAGAACTCAGAGGATACAACTGGGGGATTTGATATCAGACGTGGGGGCTCTAAAATGTGGGGTGCCCCAAGGCTCCGCATTGTCCTCTCTACTGTTTAACTTATACCTTCAACCCCTGATTGCATCTTTGGCCAGTATGGGCTGTAGAGTCTTTAACTACGCTGACGACACCCAGCTTGTACTGAGTATCGATAATACTGAGGCCGCGCAGCAGCAAACGCAGAATATCCTGAGGTACACGGTCGGCTGGATGACGAGAAATCTGCTAAAGATCAATCCAGATAAGACTGAGATCTTGGTAATTCCATCAGCCACCTCACCTTGGAGCGATCTCTACTGGCCACAGAAGTTAGGCCCAACTCCGAATCCAAAGGCAAATGTAAAGAGTTTGGGGATTAAGATGGACTGCGACCTGTCAATGAGCAGCCAAATTTCTGCCGTTGTTGGGAGCTGTACGAACATTATCAGGCAGCTACGTAAACTAGTACCCGTTCTCTCCCAGTCTATGTTGCGAACAGTTGTGGCAGCAACAATCATGTCAAGAATAGACTATGGGAATGTCCTTTATTTAGGCCTCCCTAAAAACCTCATGAACAGATTACAGGTCGTGATGAATGACGCGGCGCGTTTGATCTTTAGACTCCCCAGAAGGACTAGAGCTTCTCCTCTGTTACGGAGCCTACATTGGCTCCCTATAAGGGAGAGGGTAGAGTTCAAGAGCCTTTGCACGGCTCATAAGGCAATTTATGGCCGTGCTCCTGCATATATCAGAGACCGGCTGGAAGTGTATTGTCCAAAAAGAAATCTTAGATCTTCTGACTCTCAGCTGTTGACCTGCCCTCGGTTTAAGCTGGTAACCAAGGGAGGGAGAACATTCTCTGTGTTGGTTCCCCAATTATGGAATAAGCTGCCTGAGGAACTGCGCAGAGAGGTGAATCTCCTGCGATTCAGAAAGTGTCTAAAGACATTATTGTTTGGGAGGGCTTTGGTTACAATATAGGCTGGCTGCTGTATTACCTTCTTGTGGGACACATAGTTATTGTATGAATTCCATCGATTTCCGAGCGCCTAGAGACCTGTAGGTGATTGGCGCGATACAAATCCAATTTAACAATAACAACAATAACAAGTCTCGTGCTGGTTCGCCACCACCTGATGCTTCTGAATGTAGATATGCTTTACGTGATCACTGTAAAATTAAGACACCATAGCAGTTCCAGGTTCCTGACCCCTGTTCTCCTCCTTCCTTTGAGCAATCGATGGATCAACAATTTGGCGGAGAGGGACGATAGGATTGCAGACAAGGCGTGTCCACGCAACAAATGCGAGACCCGCAGATCCAGTTTGACGTGAAAGTCAAATGGGAGGAACCACCTCCATATCGAGCCCCTTCTCAGAAGAAAAAATTTACCACCTTGACAGCAAATTATGCCCCAGATAGTGAGAACCCTCCTCCTTGACAGGAAATGGGCCGTGACTCTCCTCAACAGCGCGGCATAAGTTACTGTAGTTTGAAAGACTGTCCACCGGTTTCTGGAGGCGAAAGCAACTAACACTTTTATAACTGTTGAAACAGTGGACACCTGCGTAGCTCCCCCAGATAGAGTTTATCATATAGTCCTTCAGATTGATGGTGATATTAAACGCACTATAAATGCTGTTTTTTGGGACAACTTGACATCTTCCTATGATATTTTACTAGCGGAGGTTGATTAGCCTCCCCCTCTGTCCTCTGTACTCCTCGCTGTGAGGAGGTGATACTTCCTTTTTTTCACAGTATGTCTCTGATGAGACTAAGCAAGCTTATTCTTCGGCGTGGGCTCTAACCTTAGCTTTGGCTTTAGATCGCAATCAGGCAGGTTGGGATAAGGATTCTCCTATGTATGCTATTCCATTATTGTCTCCCCGCAGCCCCAACGGCAGTATCCCATTAAAAGTGAAGCTAAAGTGTCAGTTAGTGACATTGTCACTTAAGTGGAATATCAGGGTGTTGTGTAGCCCTGTGTCTTGTCGATGAATAGCCCTCTTTCTCAGATATTAAAAACGGATGGTTCATATCGTATTTTTGGGAGTATAGACATTTGAATAGTCATGTCTGTACCTTTGCAGTACTGAACACACATAGTACAGCATTAGTAAATAATATTGCACATACAAAATTTAAACTACTTTAGACATTCCTAATGGTTTTTTCAGCCACACATTGGCTCCAGAGAGCCGTGACTTGACCGCGTTCAGCGCTCTCGACAATCAAAGGCGCTATGCGAAATTGCCTATGGGGTATAAGAATAGCCCCGGGGCATTTGCGGCACGTATAGTGTCGCTTTTGAATGAAATTCACTCTGATGCATTTTCTTATGTCGATGACATTTACCTGACAGATGATGAATTAAATCCTCATCTTGCGTCTGTGGATTGAATTGTCCATCGTTTTGCCGCTTTAGGTTACAAATTCAACTTTGCCAAACCTCATATAGCCTTTTTGGCCGTTCTCTTTCTTGGATATGAGTTAACCAATGCGGGTATAGAGTTAGCACCCCCAAGTGTGCTCAGCTGCAGCCTCCATCTACCCTCAATAAATTACAATAATTGCTGGGTTTCTTGAAGAATTTCGGCAGGACCTACAATCCATATATGCTCAGCGTATCAAGCTACTATTTGCTTTGATACATCCTTCCTTTTCGTCTTTCAGTTGGCTCATGGAACACACCGCTGTACTGCGCTCTTTACAGACTGATTTGCTTGCAATTCAATACTTACAAACTAGAGTGAATGCTACCAATTTGGTCATATGGATTGTACCAGGTGCAATCAGGTTCACATACGTTACTTTTAATGAGGAGCATACAGTTCCCATTGCATATAAGTTGCATCCATACACACAGGCAGAGTTGCATATTTCTTCCACTGAAAAAATATTAACGGCTGTGCAGATGGAGATTCTGAAGGAACGTCCCCTGGCTCAAGCTAAACGCATTTTTGTCACTTCTCGGGTACCTGCCTTAGAGGCAGTCACTAAGGCAAGCAGACCGAGTTGTAAAGCTCTACATCCTCAATGGATACAATTGGCTACTTCTTTGACATCGGCTGATGTCAATTTTGTTTTTGATCCTTCCTTACAAACAAGAATTTCTTCACTATGAACATGTTCATCCTCTTCTTCGGTTCTTCTTCTTGATCAATATAAGTGTGTCATTTACACTGATGGGTCAGCACAACCGGCCATTGGTTCAAAACAAACTTATTTTGCAGCTTGTGAAATTGTGGCAGGTACAATTGTGAATGGTGAATTTCAATCTCTGTTGGTTCATGCGCCGACCCTTGGAGATTGCACAGCACAATTGGCCGAGCTGCGAGCTTTACTTTTAGCTCTGGAATTTGGTGATCCTGAGAACCCTACACTTGTTGTGTGTGACTCATTTTATTGTGTACAATCTTTTAATGACAATTTGTTCGTTTGGTAACAAAAGTATTTTCGGGATTCTAAAGGTAGCGCAATTAAACATAAATCGATTTGGGTCCGGTGGCCGCTCTTATGGACCGTTTGCCACTTACACATGTTATTCATCCGCTAGGACATCAGAGTGCGGGAGCGCACGCTGCTGGTAATTCTATAGCTGATGAGGCAGCCAAATCTGCAGTAGCCACAGTTACAGTAGCAGCTATTATGAGGTCCATGACTAAAATTGACGATGATTTTTTGGCAGTGATAGCCGTGACATGGGAGGGTGCATCATTTCTGCAGGGTTTCCCTTCACGTTATACTTATCAGATGACAACTGGCAAAGTACCCTTTCAGTTCTAATCATCCATTTGCGTGTATTTATCTTGATCGTTGCGGTCTTTTAATATCCGATAATGCTTCCAAATATATTTTGGTTGCAGTGGATTCATGCTCTAGGTTCCTCTGGGTTTGGCCACAACGCTCTGCTGACACTCGTACTGTTAGAAAAATGTGCATGTCTTTATAGGGACTAATGCCTGTGACACCTTCCATTCAGACCAAGGTCCGGCTTTTGCCTCTAAGGCTTAATGTGATTCGATGAAGTACTTGGGGGTGCATGTGCATTTCTTGTCTCCATATAGGCCCGAGGGCAATTCTGTTGTGGAGCGGATGAACCGTAACAGCTATTATGAGGTCCATGACTAAAATTGACGATTATTTTTTGGCAGTGATAGCCGTGACATGGGAGGGTGCATCATTTCTGCAGGGTTTCCCTTCACGTTATACTTATCAGATGACAACTGGCAAAGTACCCTTTGACTCATCTTTTCAGTTCTAATCATTCATTTGCGTGTATTTATCTTGATCGTTGCGGTCTTTTAATATCCGATAATGCTTCCAAATATATTTTGGTTGCAGTGGATTCATGCACTAGGTTCCTCTGGGTTTGGCCACAACGCTCTGCTGACACTCGTACTGTTAGAAAAATGTGCATGTCTTTATAGGGACTAATGCCTGTGACACCTTCCATTCAGACCAAGGTCCGGCTTTTGCCTCTAAGGCTTAATGTGATTCGATGAAGTCCTTGGGGGTGCATGTGCATTTCTTGTCTCCATATAGGCCCGAGGGCAATCTGTTGTGGAGCGGATGAACCGTAACTTAAAGCAGTCTTTAACCGCAAGGGTATTAGATTGGGGTCGTGGATGGTTAACTCACCTATATGGGGTTCAAAGTGGCCTCAATAATCTCCCTCGAAGATCTCTGGGTGGGCTGACTCCATATGAAATGCTATTTGGCATTGAGATGGTTGTGCCACCCCTAGATGGTCTAGACATGGTGGCGACTGCTGCATCTTTTGACAGAGATAACCACTGTGCTATGTTACAGGAACTACAAGATACTCGAGATGCTCTGGCAAAAGCCCATTTGCCCTCACCTACGGATGCAGCTGTGCTGATTCCTGTTGCTTGCTGACTACCAAAAGTTGGTGATTTGGTCCGGAAGAAAGTGGCCAACATGAAAGAATTTGGTCCCTCATACCGTGCTCCGGACCCGGTCCTTGGCCTCAAGGGCACCAGGACTGGGATTTTACCTCCACTACCTGGATCTAAAGACAATTGCTTTATTTTAATTGAGCATGTCAAGTTACACCATATGGGCGATACTCAATAGTATGCCTACCAATATCCCACATCGAGATGTTTCATTGCAGCTTATGACCTCTGTTAGTTCTGATTCTCCCAGGCTTCCAGAAAGAGAGACCAAGTCTTCGCTATATGAGTTATCGGTTTTACCTCACACATATTCTGCCACTTTTGTGTTACCGTCCAGTGGCAGAGTCAGGTACGACTTTAAATCAAGAACAGCCCCTATTGTTTCAACTGAGTTTTAGCGTTTAGTATAGCAATCAAGATAATTTTTCTGCGGACACTAATTCAGTTGTCTCACCGCCACCTGCACGGATTTGTATTTTCACCTCATGGTTAAAGCAAACTTATCTTTTTCCACCTTGGACTTACATCTGGATCGTTTTTTCAATGGTGTTATTTTTCATGCGGATTGGATGTGTAACTGTGTTTTTCCTTTTGATTAATGGCATCTACCTACCTGAACGCTCTGCAGTGAAACAAGTGGACAGAGTATTGGCTCCACATTCTTCCTTCCATAAAATGAAAAGACACCAAGCACTCATGAACATTTCAGCTGTCCCGATTACTGATGGCATTGTTTGGGATAAAGTGCCATTCGATGTATATGGGCCAACAAAGACTCCACAAATACCATTTGTCTTCTGTGTTTCTTTGGGTGATGTTGTTGTAACAGGATTGCATTCTCATGATTGGGACGTTAATGCTGTAAATTCTTTGTATTCTGAGTTACAATATTACACTGTTTTTGATACCGAGGACTTATTCATGAATTCTGATAATTACGCTACTTTATTTTGTTATCAACATAATGGACATCGCTTTCTTCATAAAACAATCACTCAGCGTCTACACTTTAATTATACACAATGGGAGCATTGCCCTACTCCATCCAAGTGGAATCTAAAATACAAAAATGCAAGTATACATATTTTACTGGTTATAACCTTTTGGATCCAGCCTCATATTTCTTTAAATTGGCTGTCCCGACTTCAAACATGTACATGCTTACCGAGTCTAAGTTAGTTTATTGCTCATCCTTTATTACCGATTTGGCCCTGAAGGGTTACGATGTAAATGTAAATGTCACCAGACGGTCACCTTGCGGTGTCGCCTATTCGGCTTCCTGGCGCTGATACTCATACCGCTGTGGAACCCCTCCTGGCATCCCTGTGAAGTGTCCACTCCTGGGCTCCCCCAGGGTGAAGCCAGGCATCCTTAGCGCTGTTGGGGCCGGTGAGGAGGCTAAGCAAGCTATTGCCCAGAGTTGCAGCGTGGGGCCCGTGATTAGAATAGGCACCGAGGCGAGAATTACCAGGTCCGAGGAAATTGAGCCTGAGACCCCGCCGAGGCAGGAATCGAACCCTGGTCCCTGGCCAGAACTCTGCATCAGGGTCTGCCGCTCTAACCATTGAGCCACACTCCTCCTCGATTATCGGAAGGAGAATGTCGACTTGAAATCCATATGGGGCACTAGGTTTTGGCAAGTGCAGGGTACTGAGTCCTTGCACCATTCATCTCTGATGCCAACTCAAATGATATTTCTGAATCAGATGGTCCAGCAAACTACTTGTTTGGGATTGTCTACAATTTAAAATTTGAATACTCCCACTATTCCTACCGTAACACTTTATGATTAATGGCAGATAAATACCAACTACACCATCTTTCCCTTTTGTCAGGCGATATAGACCTTTCTGACTTCCTTCTGGGCCCAAGGTCCCCTCGTGCTAAACGTTTTGTGTCTGTGGCCTACAATGAGTTCCAGAAAGTATAACAAATAAGCTGCTGTACGCTTACGCCAAATAGATCAAGATAATTTGGAAAACGTTCTTGCAGATGTTGATACCAGTATTTATACATTATTGTATCCCATATACACTTTGAATAACATTGTTTCTTCTGTTATTGATATTTTTCAGAGCGAAATGTATACTTTGTATCATGGTCAGAATCCAACTTCGATCTATTATGCAGTTTGGGTGGACACTCCAAGCACCTAAAAACGAAGGGTACCATAGGATTACCTGAATGCAGCAGCATTGTTTTTAAACTTTAATTTAAACGACTAACAAAAATTGATGGCCATGAAAGATGCTACATATAGTATGTTACATATTGAAAAACTAGAACAGTTACCATTTACTGTGGCAGAGACAGATTCAGCAGTATGGTTAATACATGGAGTTCTTTCACTACCCATTTCACTGTTCCAATTCACGGCTTGCATGAAACATTTTCAGGTGGGCAGATATAAACCGCTTGGTAGCAGTTACATGCATGAGCTATGGTCCTTGCCATTCACTTTTCGTTATAAGGGTGCATAGGAAGAGGTTTTTCTTACAGGGGAGGATTGTGATTCAACTGTCGGCCATTTCCTTGTGTGCCGCCTAGTAGAACTTCACGGCGCTTGCAATGTTTCTGCACCTAATTTGGGGTGTTTTTTTAAAAGGAACCCGTGTTCCAGCTATTATTCCAACTCTTTGTTTTCCAACTACAACTATCTATTTCATAATAATCAGAACTGCTGCGGTTTGTGGGCAGGCATACCGTACATTGTCAATGTCTCACAACGAGTCACTTGTTGCAGCATCGTCCTGTTTCCCCCCGCATGGAAGTGTGGATAGTTCACTGTGGCCTTCCATTCCAACTTTTAAAACAGATTTCAATAAGCTAAGCAGACTCAAACCGCTATTGTTTTTAACAAGAACTGTCTCTCACATTGGCTCGTGAGACCTTCGAATTGCAGGTGGTGAGAACATCAAGTGAAATCCAATCATTACTTAACAATAATCTCCCCCTGCACTTTGAAGAATGAATACACCCAGGGGCAGATTTACAAGCCCCTTGCGACACTTTTGCACCGTCACTTTATCACTTCTTGTGACACAGTGGAGGCATAAACAATGCGCCACGTTGCGGCCCATTTACAATGTGACGCATCGAGGGAGATGCATTACCTTGTAAATCCCTACGCCACATAATACCTGCTTCAGGTATAATGTATGCAGGATTGCCATTCCAATGCAAGAAATCCTCATAGAAGTGACGCAGTGAAATTAACAAGATTTCACTGTGCCACTTCTAGGACACCACTGTGTCAAAACCCTTCTCCTACTTGGAGCCGGCATAAGGAGTGACACAGGGGATTAAGACTAGGCCTCCCAATGCATTGCTGGAGTTGCGTCATGCTTGTGGCACGACTCCAGCAGTGCATGACTATTTGCGCCGACAGATGCATGAGAATTTCTGATGCATCTCTCAGTCCTTGGGCCATGGTACGCCATATTGTAAATACGACGCTTCCACTTGATGACATTGGGACACTAGTTCTCATCTGTAAAAGTACATTTCACACCTTTTACTTTAAAATATACTTCACAAGCCTCTTTTTTCAGGGTTCACTCATCAAGAACTTTATAGGGGGAATTAGAAAGGTTTTTCCTTTTCCTGTCAGGAGACCATCTCCTTCCTTGGAGTTAAACATAGTTCTCTCTATTCTTATGAGCCGTCAATTAGAACTGCTCCACAAACCCTTTCTAGTGCATTTAACTTTGAAGACAGCTTTATTCGCAACTATTACTTCAGCACGTAGGGTTAGTGAGATCCAAGCATTTTTTTAAGAACCTTACATAATTTTACACTAGAGTAAGGTAGTGATAAGGACACACCCTAGTTTTCTACTAAAGGCAGTTTCAAACTTGCATAATAAACCTACCTACATTTATTCAGAATCATTATCACCCTGCAAAAGGATCTCATCATAATATAGACATAAATACTAGATGTTGCGTACATATTACCGACAGGACACAAAACCTTACAAATACCAAGCTTCTTTTTCTCAATTATGGTCATGTTAATTTATCAATATCTGCTATGAAACAGTCTACCTTGAAATAGATAGTTTACTGTATCCTTCTTTGTTACCAAAAGGCTAACAAGTCCTTGACTAGTAAACCTAGAGCTTACTCTGCTGTTGCTGGGCTACTACTAGTACTCTGCTGAGAAATATACCAATAGCAGACTTCTGCAGAGCGGCCACCTAGAAGTCTATTGCTCTTTCACAAGACATTAGTCTGTGGAATCAGACCCAATGAAAGAGTAGGGTAGGTCTTGGTGAGGAACCATTTTGAATGGTGTGTTTTGCTTATTATCTTAGCTATACTTTCTTAGCAGATATGCTTGAGATCCTTTACAGTGCCTGTGCCTATTAATGGAGTTCCTGTAGAAGAGAAGAAAGATTTTGTTACCTGGAATCCTAGATTTCACCCATGGAATCTTCATGAAAGTCATAAGGAACCTGAAATCCTCATTGGGAGGAAAATGTATATTGTAATGCCACGATCCCATATATTTAAAACAATTTGAACTGGCCAAGATGCCCCAGACAGGGAATGCTAGGATAATGGGAGAGTAGGCTTCATTAAGGGAACAGTGCCAATTTTCCAACCTTTAGAGACGGAGACCTATCTATCTACGTTGCTCCTGGCTGCCTCCATTTTGTTTTTAAAATAGTTGGTGATTCTGGTTATTCTAGAGACAGTGGTTAAATTTAAATTGATTGGCAGTTGGTGATTCTTAAAGAAAAAGAAAAATGAAATTAGTCAACAGAGCCTATAAATACTCTTCCAAGATGATTCCTTATTTTAATTTTTTTTTTCTCCATAGAAAAGTTTCTGCATATGAATTTGTATTGTGAAGTGCTCTGGGATTCTGTGCGTAGACTTGTGTGCTCAGTGCGTATGACTTTAATGAAGATTTTCCTGGAGGTAATCTAGAATTTCAGGCAAGTAACTTTTCATCATTGTTATTGCTAACTATCAATCGTATAACACATATTCTGAGTTCAATTTGAATAACCTGGGTTTGCCCGTTCTATTTTATATTTGAGAAAACAATTAATGCATAATTAAGAGAAACAATCTAGAACTTTACTATTCATAAAAGTAGTTCAGGAAATGCACTCTTCAATCACAAATGCAGGCTTAGAGGCTGGAGGAAAACACCTGTGCGTCAGAGATGTTGGCGATATCTTGACTAGTACTGAGCTGGTAAAAAGATGTCACCTAATTTGATAAGACAAATTCAAAATTGTTATAAAACAGCAAACTCATATGCAAATATTCAGAACGAATAGGTAAATTGTTGACACAAACACAGGGTAAAGAGGTAGCTCACTGAATAATGAATCAATAGATAATATAATTGGGGAGATGTTAAATAACTGTTACCACCAACTTTATTAAACCTCATTTAAATAGGAATCCATCAACATAATATAATTTCCCTGCTTAGCTATTTTTTCTCACCAGTACAAAAGTGGAGGGGATTTCACTCGAGAAAGGGGTTTTAATGGAGACTTGAAATCCATATGGGGCATTAGGTTTTGGCAAGTGCAGGGTACTGAGTCCTTGCACCATTCATCTCTGATGCCAACTCAAATGATATTTCTGAATCAGATGGTCCAGCAAACTACTTGTTTGGGATTGGCTACAATTTAAAATTTGAATACTCCCACTATTCCTACCGCAACACTTTATGATTAATGGCAGATAAATACCAACTACACCATCTTTCCCTTTTGTCAGGCGATATAGACCTTTCTGACTTCCTTCTGGGCCCAAGGTCCCCTCGTGCTAAACGTTTTGTGTCTGTGGCCTACAATGAGTTCCAGAAAGTATAACAAATAAGCTGCTGTACGCTTACGCCAAATAGATCAAGATAATTTGGAACACGTTCTTGCAGATGTTGATACCAGTATTTATACATTATTGTATCCCATATACACTTTGAATAACATTGTTTCTTCTGTTATTGATATTTTTCAGAGCGAAATGTATACTTTGTATCATGGTCAGAATCAACTTCGATCTATTATGCAGTTTGGGTGGACACTCCAAGCACCTAAAAACGGAAGGGTACCATAGGATTACCTGAATGCAGCAGCATTGTTTTTAAACTTTAATTTAAACGACTAACAAAAATTGATGGCCATGAAAGATGCTACATATAGTATGTTACATATTGAAAAACTAGAACAGTTACCATTTACTGTGGCAGAGACAGATTCAGCAGTATGGTTAATACATGGAGTTCTTTCACTACCCATTTCACTGTTCCAATTCACGGCTTGCATGAAACATTTTCAGGTGGGCAGATATAAACCGCTTGGTAGCAGTTACATGCATGAGCTATGGTCCTTGCCATTCACTTTTCCTTATAAGGGTGCATAGGAAGAGGTTTTTCTTACAGGGGAGGATTGTGATTCAACTGTCGGCCATTTCCTTGTGTGCCGCCTAGTAGAACTTCACGGCGCTTGCAATGTTTCTGCACCTAATTTGGGGTGTTTTTTAAAAGGAACCCGTGTTCCAGCTATTATTCCAACTCTTTGTTTTCCAACTGCAACTATCTATTTCATAATAATCAGAACTGCTGCGGTTTGTGGGCAGGCATACCGTACATTGTCAATGTCTCACAACGAGTCACTTGTTGCAGCATCGTCCTGTTTCCCCCCGCATGGAAGTGTGGATAGTTCACTGTGGCCTTCCATTCCAACTTTTAAAACAGATTTCAATAAGCTAAGCAGACTCAAACCGCTATTGTTTCAACAAGAACTGTCTCTCAAGTTGGCTCGTGAGACCTTCGAATTGCAGGTGGTGAGAACATCAAGTGAAATCCAATCATTACTTAACAATAATCTCCCCCTGCACTTTGAAGAATGAATACACCCAGGGGCAGATTTACAAGCCCCTTGCGACACTTTTGCACTGCCACTTTATCACTTTTTGTGACACAGTGGAGGCATAAACAATGCGCCACGTTGCGGCCCATTTACAATGTGACGCATCGAGGGAGATGCATTACCTTGTAAATCCCTACGCCACATAATACCTGCTTCAGGTATAATGTATGCAGGATTGCCATTCCAATGCAAGAAATTCTCATAGAAGTGACGCAGTGAAATTAACAAGATTTCACTGTGCCACTTCTAGGACACCACTGTGTCAAAACCCTACTCCTACTTGGAGCCGGCATAAGGAGTGACACAGGGGATTAAGACTAGGCCTCCCCATGCATTGCTGGAGTTGCGTCATGCTTGTGGCACGACTCCAGCAGTGCATGACTATTTGCGCCGACAGATGCATGAGAATTTCTGATGCATCTCTCAGTCCTTGGGCCATGGTACGCCATATTGTAAATACGACGCATCCACTTGATGACATTGGGACACTAGTTCTCATCTGTAAAAGTACATTTCACACCTTTTACTTTAAAATATACTTCACAAGCCTCTTTTTTCAGGGTTCTCTCATCAAGAACTTTATAGGGGGAATTAGAAAGGTTTTTCCTTTTCCTGTCAGGAGACCATCCCCTTCCTTGGAGTTAAACATAGTTCTCTCTATTCTTATGAGCCGTCAATTAGAACTGCTCCACAAACCCTTTCTAGTGCATTTAACTTTGAAGACAGCTTTATTCGCAACTATTACTTCAGCACGTAGGGTTAGTGAGATCCAAGCATTTTTTTAAGAACCTTACATAATTTTACACTAGAGTAAGGTAGTGATAAGGACACACCCTAGTTTTCTACTAAAGGCAGTTTCAAACTTGCATAATAAACCTACCTACATTTATTCAGAATCATTAATACCCTGCAAAAGGATCTCATCGTAATATAGACATAAATACTAGATGTTGCGTAAATGTTACCTAGACAGGACACAAAACCTTACAAATACCAAGCTTCTTTTTCTCAATTATGGTCATGTTAATTTATCAATATCTGCTATGAAACAGTCTACCTAGAAATAGATAGTTTACTGTATCTTTCTTTGTTACCAAAAGGCTAACAAGTCCTTGACTAGTAAACCTAGAGCTTACTCTGCTGTTGCTGGGCTACTACTAGTACTCTGCTGAGAAATATACCAATAGCAGACATCTGCAAAGCGGCCACCTAGAAGTCTATTGCACTTTCACAAGACATTAGTCTGTGGAATCAGACCCAATGAAAGAGTAGGGTAGGTCTTGGTGAGGAACCATTTTGAATGGTGTGTTTTGCTTATTATCTTAGCTATACTTTCTTAGCAGATATGCTTGAGATCCTTTACAGTGCCTGTGCCTATTAATGGAGTTCCTGTAGAAGAGAAGAAAGATTTTGTTACCTGGAATCCTAGATTTCACCCATGGAATCTTCATGAAAGTCATAAGGAACCTGAAATCCTCATTGGGAGGAAAATGTATATTGTAATGCCACGATCCCATATATTCAAAACAATTTGAACTGGCCAAGATGCCCCAGATAGGGAATGCTAGGATAATGGGAGAGTGGGCTTCATTAAGGGAACAGTGCCAATTTTCCAACCTTTAGAGACGGAGACCTATCTATCTACGTTGCTCCTGGCTGCCTCCATTTTGTTTTTAAAATAGTTGGTGATTCTGGTTATTCTAGAGACAGTGGTTAAATTTAAATTGATTGGCAGTTGGTGATTCTTAAAGAAAAAGAAAAATGAAATTAGTCAACAGAGCCTCTAAATACTCTTACAAGATGATTCCTTATTTTAATATTTTTTTTCTCCATAGAAAAGTTTCTGCATATGAATTTGTATTGTGAAGTGCTCTGGGATTCTGTGCGTAGACTTGTGTGCTCAGTGCGTATGACTTTAATGAAGATTTTCCTGGAGGTAAACTAGAATTTCAGGCAAGTAACTTTTCATCATTGTTATTGCTAACTATCAATCGTATAACACATATTCTGAGTTCAATTTGAATAACCTGGTTTTGCCCGTTCTATTTTATATTTGAGAAAACAATTAATGCATAATTAAGAGAAACAATCTAGAACTTTACTATTCATAAAAGTAGTTCAGGAAATGCACTCTTCAATCACAAATGCAGGCTTAGAGGCTGTAGGAAAGCACCTGTGCGTAAGAGATGTTGGCGATATCTTGACTAGTACTGAGCTGGTAAAAAGATGTCACCTAATTTGATAAGACAAATTCAAAATTGTTATAAAACAGCAACCTCATATGCAAATATTTAGAACGAATAGGTAAATTGTTGACACAAACACAGGGTAAAGAGGTAGCTCACTGAATAATGAATCAACAGATAATATAATTGGGGAGATGTTAAATAACTGTTACCACCAACTTTATTAAACCTCATTTAAATAGGAATCCATCAACATAATATAATTTCTCTGCTTAGCTATTCTTCCTCACCAGTACAAAAGTGGAGGGGATTTCACTCGAGAAAGGGGTCACTTCCATGCTCATGACAAGGTCAGCTCGTCATGCAGTACACTGGAGCTGTGCTAATGACGAGCTGACCTTGTCATGAACAATGGGAATCCACAATCTGCAGCACCCAGCGGGAATTGCCTTAGCATCCAAGGTGTTAATGGAGACTATCCGATAACGTGATAGCTAACCATAAGAATGCCAAGCTGGTGAACGCCATACCATCACTGGCAAATTTCAGATACATTAAAATGAATTTTTGAATCGCATGTATAACCTGATTCTAGAAACCTAGGAAACAGGTTCATCTCCTTGTTGTAGGAAGGAAATAATTATCTATGTATCTAGTAAAACTGGCAAGGACACTCCGATTTGTTGTTTAATTAGCACCAAATATATACTTTCAACGTATGCCAGTAGAGTTATTCATGCAGAAAACATATTACAAAGATCATCAGCATTTATCCCAGAGGGGCAATGAGTCGTCACACACACTACATGAAAGAAGCCATAATGCTGCCCAAAATGCTTGGTATGAAGTACCCACATGAAATGAGTATATTATAGAACTTCAAAGTGAAAGGAAAGTTCTTGCTATATCCAGGAACCTATGATACCCAGGATATCGAAATAAGGATCATATTATATATTTACAGATAAAGTGAGAACTTGCACTATTTTAATGTAAATAGAGGTTTCAACTGAGATAAATACCATCCTCCTTGAGGTATGTCCATCAACCTTGCCTCAATAAATTATGGTCCTGAAGAAGTTGCACTACATCTCAGTCCTAGCACTGAAACACATGTAGATAAAATTTTGTACCACCACTGGCAGTGAGTTTGCTATAAACATGGTCTTACTGAAGAACGAATATGTCTATATAATTGCACTTTGATGAATTTAGTAATGGTAGGTTTTATTTGCAAATTAGGGCCAGATGTACTAACATTAGGTAGTTTGATTTCCAATGTGCGATTCTTACGATTTGGAAATCGCAATTCCTAATGTACTAAAGAATTATTTTTAAAATAGCGAATCCTGGGTGGGTTGCAAACCGGTCTACCTCATGAATATTAATTGCCCACTATGAATGATAGCAATCACAGGGATGGTGGCATGCCGGTGACAGCAGATCACCATGTCTGTGATTGATTTTAAATAAAGCAAACTTTTTTTAATGCTGCCCATTTTCCTTAAAAGAAAACGGGATGCATTTAAAAAAAAAAAAATTATACTTTTAAGTTTCATTTTTTAAGAACAGACAGTGGTCTTTTAGCCCACTGCCTACTCTTAAAACACATGTGGAGACCCCTTCCTATTTACAAATGGCTTCCCACCTCCTTCAAGGAGTTGAATTTTTTTTTTTTTATGACTGGAATTCGATCGCAAAACATTAATACATGCCAATACGAATTGGTATTTGGAAAGGATGCCCTAAACATGCCAATTCCAAATACTGAATTGCAAACTCAAATGGTGAATCAGTGGCAAGTTACAGATTCGCAATTTTGCTTTTGTGCATAAAAAAATATTTTTGGGGTGGCAAACAGTCCAATTCACAGAATCAGACAGTTTGCGGCCTCAAAAAAGCTTTGTGCATGTGGCCATCAGTACATTGATGTGTGGCAGTGTGATTTTTTTTCTGTATATATGTTTTTCAAATGTTTGATAAATATCCCATGCTACAATATATGCGTTAAGAATTGAAGACTTCTGCATTATATATTTTTTCATTATATGAAGAAGATCTGGAAATAAAAATAATGCAGTCATTGACGATAAATTGTCTGTCCACATTTGATTTAATCAATTGGCCAAGTGGGAATTTTGTATGTAAAGAATTGCATGGTAAGCCTTTATCTGCTGTCACTAGTCTCGGTGAAAAAGCCTACCTTCAGGTCACCTAAGTACCACAATTAAAACATTGGGGCCCTGGTTCATTAACAGCATGCTCTTAATTAAAACCTTGGACAAAAATATACATCAATAGCACCTTGGAGACACCATTCCTAAACCAAAGCAATGTTGGTCATTTTGCCTCTCGTGTTACACATTTTCGGTCTACTGTAGTTTATCACTTTTGTCAATAGCCTGGCCAATCCAAGCTACCCTGATAAGGATGGTTTTATTATCCTAACCTTCCTTATGGTACTAGGTTTGATCTCCCACCCAAGCAACCCTGGTTTAAAGCTAAATATTCTCCCATTGCAGTAATCCCAACCAACACCACAGGGATGAACATACCAACATATTAGGAGATATTCAACCAATGAACTTTGGCATTACTGCCTCCAAGACAATTGGTGATCGCTTACCAGCTTGTCTGTTCTCTGTAAGCCTGATATCAATCAGAGAACAAGCCACACCAGGACTTATTGTTTAAAGGGCTGGATGGCTCAGCAGAAATGTGATAGGATCATGATGTCTCTTGAGGCATTGCAAATATTGCATCTATAGACACAACCCATTATTCTATGGCAGGAGAGATGCAATCTGTACTTGAAATAGTGTTTTAGATTTTCTGCAAGTTAACTTGTCCCAAAAGGGTCCTCACAGGGAAATCTGCTCTTAATTAATCTTATGTCAGCAGCCTGGTGCATAAGAGCTACTACCACCACTTTCTCCCCTTGTCAGCGCATACTAATGTGCTTCATATATTGACAACCACTATTGATCCATGCATATCCACAGGGCACCTTTATCTACTTGTTTTCAGCAAATTCCTAGGAGGGCCCCAAAACTGTTTTGGTTATTAGTTAGATGTATTACTCCTCCTAATGATCCATTCTATTTCTTCTTTGGCTCAGTAGCTTGCATTGCAGTGCTTCCCATTTTGTCATTAGCTGTAGGATTTAGGTATATTCAATCCAGCTCATGGCTGTGCTCTGTCTACTGCCTTATATCTACGTTCCATCTAGTACTGTTGTGCAGGGATGCTGAACAAAGGGGGTCCAAACCTGCTGGAGACACTGGATTTCATCATTAGGATAGTACATGATCTCAATCTGAGTGTGGCAGGAACACTTTCTGTCGGTGAAGCTCTACACAAGTGGTGAGAGAGAGGGAGAAGGTGCTTGGTACCTGACGGCGACATTTCTGATGGATTTTCAAGATCTTGGGAAGAGGAGGCAAATGCCCAGGAGTTAACTGCCCTCCTGGGGCAAATTTCTAACTTGCATGAGAGACTTCATTGCACTGCCAGGTCGAGTACCATGCATTGACGAGCAAGGCTCTTGAGTGACATTGCTTTTTTGGAGTAAACAAGTCTCTCTTTCTGGGCACATTACCAATGATTTTTTTAATATCAAATACACCCTACTCCCAGTGGGCAAGTTAGGGGAAACACTATCCATCTGTTCTGAGGGCTGTGGTGTTTACACCAGGTGGTGCAGCCTAACTCCCAGTGTTGACATAGACCGTTGCTGTCATACCCTAGCAAGGTCTGGTCTCACCTCTGCAGTCCATCTTAGCTCCTACTCCGAGAATAATGGTATTGGAACAGAGTAGTCCGTGAAGTCAGAGTGAGAAACCTGTCCCAAGAGAAGATAAAAGACCCCACTTTCTCCCAGTTCTTTGTCATGATATCATCATTATCCCAGGATCACTGCAGACTATTCTATTCTATTCTAAAAGGGCTTATGTAGCGCATAGCTACCTGTATCCATTCCAGCGCTGATAGTGCAGCACATAAACTATCACTTGGCCCTTGGGAGGAGTTTACAGGAAACCATTCTGGAAAAGCTAGGTTTTCAGTGATTTGCCGAAAGGGAAGCTCCTTTTCAATTGATCGAAGAGAAAACGGAAGGCTGTTCCACAATTTCGCTGCATTATATCAGAAACGCTCCCTCAGTGTTTTGCTCTCTTAACCTCTTCAGCGCTCATGACGAGGTCAGCTCGTCATGAGCTACGGCGCTCCCGTGACCGCGCTCTTAACTTGGAACGCTCGCACGCTGGGCTGATTCCCCTGCTGTGCTGAACGTTCCATTGGAACGGGCGCGGTCATGACGAGCTCGGCTCGTCATGAGCCCCGGAGCGCTGTGGCTCATGACGAGCTGACCTCGTCAGGAGCATGGGGGCGCTGTACGCGCCCTCTGCCCCCCAGCACAGCGGGGGAATCCCGCCAGCGGCAAAGGGGTTAATGAAAGTTGTCTTGGCCAGGTAGGCATTAGAGGAGTGCAACGATCTTCCGGGTGTGTAGAAAGATATCAGTGAACGAGTGATCTGAGGACCTTTATTGCTAATTGCCCTATGAGGGATGCAGAGTGACTGTCAGCCACAGGAAGCCAGTGAAGGAGGAACAGGGCTTTTCGGGCAGATTGATCTCTCGATATGTTGTGCAGAAGCCGAGGGCAGAGTTCTGTACTATCTGCAGCTTCTTTATTGTGGCTTTGGATGCTCCCAAATTAGGCAAATTGTTGTAGTCCTGGTGAGAGAGAATGAGCACCTGGAATACCAGTCTTTGGGCCCGATGTAGCTGGCAAATACCGGTCGGAAACGGCCGAATTCGGCCGTTTCCGACCGGTATTTGGCATCTTGAGATGTAGGGGGCCAGATTTGACAGATTCTGTAAATTTACCGAATCGGTAAATTTACAGAATCTGTAAAATACCGAATCGGTATTTTTACCGATTCGGTACCTTCCAGATGTAGGTGGGACTCTTCTGAGTCCCAAAGGCCCTACAAATTCGGTATTTTACCACCCAGTCCAATTGGGTGTTAAAATACCGAATTCAGGTGTGCATGCACATGTGTGCATGCACACCTAGCCATGTGACAGAAAGGGCATGTCTGTGTGCCACATGGCGCACATGCCTATTTTTGGGGTGCCAGAGGGTGTCAAAGTGACACCCCCTGCACCCTTGCAAAATTCGGTATTGACCGATTCTGTAATTACAGAATCGGTATTGCCCATCGATTCCTATGGGCTTCAAGGCCCATAGGAATCAATGGGCAATACCGATTCGGTATTTACAGATTCGGTAAATACCGAATCTTAACCATTCGGTATTTACAGAATCTGTAATACCTACATCTCCCCCTTTCATATTTACCGACTCTTAAATACAGAATCGGTAAAATTCGGTATTTAAGAGTCGGTAAATATGAATTACCTACATCTGGCCCTTTTTGAGGTAAAAAGCAGAAGAGTTAGAATTTTGCACAACAACCTCAGCATACCGAAACAGGTGGCTGCAAGATGTACAGCTTGGGTGTCAGATTAAAGATATTTTTCCAGCCACATTCCTAGTCTTTCATAACTAATTTTAGAGTTGGTGGGGGGTGGGGGGGGGGGCTGGGGCCTAGGTAGCTTGGCCATCCCAAATCGAAGAATGGATTGGGATTGTTGCCGAAGATTATTAGCTCAGTTTTGTCTCTGTTAAATTTGAAACGGGAGCTTTTCATCCATTAGGTGACCATCACAAGGCAGGCGCCTAGTGAGAGCGATGCAGAACCATGATTCTGGGAAAGAGAAAAAAACAATTGTGTGTAATCTTAATTGTTGAGGCTATTCCTGACATCATTCTGGCTAACGCTTAAACGAAAAAAAGCTACAATTCTTCCTAGTTGACAAATATCCCTGTTTTTTTATTATGAGGATTAATAGGCATGAAAGGCAGAGTCTATGTGTTGCAGTACTACCTTTGAGCAAATTCATTCTCAATGGGAGGATTTTTACTGATTTTGATTTCTTGGTACCAGTTGGGGCTTACTGTTGTGGCTGTTTTTTCATGACATGTGACGACATTTCGCCACCTATGCTTGCTGAAGTTTTATGAATACTCCTCTAGTTAAGACCTGTGTATGTAGTACTGGTGACACCTGTGTGCTGTCTGAGCTCTGAATACTGTAGAAGAAGCATCTGTGTATGAGAGGCTAATACTTGTAAAGTTCAGATGTCCATGGCCTACAATTGAGCATTTAGCATTGTTTTTCCATTCTGCACTTCTAAGTGGATTCTCTATTATCACACATGACCGTGGCTCTCTCTGCTGGTAAAGTGCCACTGAGCTGGAAACAGGCCAACATTCTTCCACTCTTAAGAAAGCATTTGGCCGATCACACTGATTCAGCCAACTATAGGCCCAAATCACTTCTTCCAGCTCTTTCTACAGTTCTGGAAAAACACGTTAATAAAGTTATTTCAAACCATGCAGAGAGCCATAATCTGTTGCATCCTTCCCAATCGAGGTTAGGCCAACTTTAGCACTGAGACTGCCCTATTGGAAGTAGCAGAGTACATTAGAGGAATACTGGATCAGGCTGGAAGGGGTGCCCTGATATTGCTCGATCTGTCTGCAGCATTTGATACTGTCCCACACGAGAGACTAATGACAGATTGGGGAATCTGGGAATCGGCGGGAAAGTATTGACCTGGCTGGACTCTTTCCTGCAGGACAGAGCTCAGGAGGTATGGCTTCCTCTTTTTCAGGCCCTATGCCAGCCATGGGGGTTGGAGTTCCCCAGGGCTCCATCCTTAGCCCCACTCTTTTTAATTTGTACTTGTCCCCCCTGGCACATATAGCGGAGGCAAATGGTGCAAAGATCATATCCTACGCGGATGATATGCAACTGATTTTCACCTGCGAAAAAGGATCAGATTTCAACGGTGTTAGTATCAGGGTCTATCTCTCGAAGATTTTTCAGTGGTTTAATTTGAATTTGAATTTGAATTTAAAAGGATTTATTCAGCGCACTTCTACCTAGCGGTTTCATGGCGCTATTGCGATATGGCGAATCAGCTCAAATGCAACTCGGATAAATCCGAGATTTTTTTACTTTGGCCAACCTGTTGTCAGTAACTGGAACGCTTGGTGGCCTGAAGAATTTTCGCCACAGCACATGAAGCAGTCAGTTGTACGAAACCTCGGAGTGTTGGTGGAGAGCGCCTTCTCCATGAAGTCCCTGGTTCAAGCATCAGTGGGCACCTGCTTCGGCATCCTGCGTATGTTGAAAAAATGCCTCCCTCTGTTGGCACTAGAGTCTAGGAAAATAGTGGTCCAGGCCTTGGTGACATCAAGACTGGACTATGCAAATGTTCTGTGTCTGGGCCTTCCCTGTTACCTTGTGCAGCGCTTACAAGTAGTACAAAATGCCGCAGAAGGGCGATCCTCCAACCCAAACCAAGGTCTTCAGTGTCCCCCTTCTTAAATCACTTCATTGGCTGAGACTTGAGGGGAGGATCAAATTTAAAGCTCTTATTGGTATTTTCAAGGCCTTCCACGGGAAAGGAGCTGGCTATCTTACTCTCTAAGATCTTCTTCCGCCTACCGTGCTTGTACACCTAAAGTACGTCAGGCCCGTATGGGTGGCAGATCCTTTGGATTCTTGGGGGCTCAGGCCTGGAACAGGCTCAAAGTCGCCTTACGCGCCATTTCAGATATTTCAGTTCAGAAAACGTGGCTTTTCAAAAATTAGCAGTGCTTCCATGGTTTCCCCTAACTGCTTATCTGTCAGCGCCTGGACACTCTTTCCGAGTAGCCGTTTTGCGCTATAATACATGCGTTTCATTTATTCATCAACTTGTTAGTTGCATAATGGATAAATAAAGCGCAAAAACAATTATATGAATTTGTAAAAATGATAGGTCGTGCATCAGAGCATAACCAGATTTACTTACCTTTTGTGATACATATTGCTCTTTAAGTAACTTTGAGGGGAAACTGTGTAACTATAATTCTTTTTTCCGTCACTTTTTTTCAAGCTTTTCAAACTGTTCTTGAGGTGTGTGAGCCCCTGCACCCCTTGGGAGGGTAAGGCTTGCCTGGCACACCACCATTTTTTCAAACATTTTTTCAGAGCTTCTTCACAGTCTTTGGATTGTTAGCCAATATATATGAAAATGATTCTGCAAAATACTGAATTTAGTTGTGTTATTTTCAGCCTTTTCTCGGGAGAGAAGGAACCTCATGAATCCCTTTAGAGTAAGTGGTCTTGTTTTCAATGTCTAACAGCTAGATTCATCAAAGTCCCGTTTTGCGAGTCTGTAATAGCGATTCATAAGGAATCGCTATTAAGGACTTGCAAAACTGGATTCATGTAGGAATTGCAAATAATATTGCGATTCCTACATCTTCCTTATTTGCGATTAGCAAATTGCTAATCGCAAATAAGGAATAACTCCCCATTCATTCCTATGGGCCTAAAGGCCCATAGGAATGAATGGGGAGTTATTCCTTATTTGCGATTAGCAATTTGCTAATCGCAAATAAGGATGCGATTTCAAGGGTGCCAGGGGTGTCCAAAGGACACCCTGTAGCACCCCTGAAGAGCAAATGTAGCCAGATGTTGCGCACACACATGTCCAAAGGACATGTGTGTGTGTAACATACCACTCAGAAAAATGCACTAAAGTGCATTTTTCGGAGTTTTCGCTATTTACCACGAAGTAATAGGGGCCAAATATTGCGAATTCGCAAATTAAAAATGGTTGATGAATTGCATTTAAGGAATCTCAAATAGAGATTCCTTAAATGCAATTCCTCGCAAATATGCGATTTCGCAATTACCGATTTTTGCATTTGGGATGATGAATCCCAAATGCAAAAATTGCGCTCGCAAAGGGCCAGTTTCTCAGAAGCTGGCCCTTGGCGAGCGCAATTTCCTTTCATGAATCTAGCTGTAAATGCAGCATTTATGCTCCGCCAGTTCTAAAATTCACCAGCCGTCTTTAACGCATCATTGTTTCTTCATATCAAGATTACACAAAACATATACAATAAGTAACAGTTCTAATTATGGCCCCCGGCTTTGAGCAGTTTTATTTGACTTCCGTGCAACAAACATGGCATGAATTATTAGAAACGCGCACAAATACAGCACTAAAGCGGAAACGTGGAAGTGAATACCATTGCTTAATTGAGACTGCAGTTGTTGATATAAAACCCGGTTTCTATTGTCAGTGAAAACTCCCAAAGGGCTTTGTTTTCTAAATTCCATAACTCGCTGATTATAAACAGGGATTAACATGCGAAGGTGTACATTGCAATTTAATGTTCCCTGCAAAGCGACTGTTTGAGATATTTGCGGATAGAAAACCTTAAAATATTTTTCGTTTAGAAGCAGGTCACATGCCTGGCTGTTCAATTAATGTAATCATACCTTCTTGTTCTGCTAGGAATAAAGCAGTTGTTTAATTAAAACATGCCAGTTGTTTATAATATAGTGTTTCAGGAATACTTATTTGAAAGAACTGGTAAGGATTTATATCAAGCATTTCAATCTGACAGCTAAATTACATTTCCTTCGCTTGGAAAGAGAGGCAAGCGGGAAGAAAATAAAAATGGGTACAAAATAGCTTTAAATTGAGCGTGACACTCAGGAATCGTGAACTTGCCTGCTGATTGCTCAAGAGATACCGCAATGTATTCGCCCTAAAAGATGGCCCTGTGCACTCCTTCCTGGCAGCATGTACAGCCGCTCTTTCAAATGTCATATTTTTGCTGCAAAAACACTTTCGCCAGTTTCTCTTATGTTACCCATGGAGCAGTCTATAATTGTTATGTCCGCACTGAAACCAGCAGTAGGAGGCATACCGCTCGAAGTAAAATTAGTATTTATATTTCTGAGCTTGTCGGTCTTTTTAGGCCATCTGTACTTTTTTTCGGATTAGGGGGTAGATGTATCAAGCTTTTTTCTTGTCGCAAACGCTGCGATTCGCAAAATAACAGCGTTTGCGACAAGAAAAACGGGAAATGAGATGTATCATGCAAAAAGTTTGCAATATTAAGGAATCGCAAATTTTGCGATTCCTTAACATTGCACAAGCATTTAAGAAATTGCAAATTGCGAATTTTGGCTAAGAAATCGCACATTACCACCAACTTGTAGTTGGTGGTAATTTGCGAATTCTATTACAAATGCACTTTATGCAATTTGTAAAGGTGCCATGTGACGCTCATACATGCCCTCAGGGCATGTATGTGCGCCATATGCGCACACATGTCGAAATTATTCTCAATTTGCGATTAGCAAATTGCGAATCGCAAATTGAGAATAATTTCACATTCATTCCTATTGGCCTCCTGGCCCATAGAAATTAATGGGAAATTATTCCTTATTTGTGATTAGCAATTTGCTAATCGCAAATAAGGAATTTTAAGAAATCGCTAAAAAATAGCAAATTTCTACATACATGCCATTTTGCAATTCATAATGGCGATTCCTTAAAAATCGCTATTTGGAAATCGCAAAAGGGTATGTTGATACATCTAGCCCTAGATCCCATAATGGTTCGCACTTGGTTGTAGAAGGCAAATACCTTCCAGCGGTCAATTTTTTATATTTCTCATTAATTGTGTTCCCTGAGATGCCCCCCACCGGCCCATCAATCAGTCAATCAATCAGTCAATCAATCAGGGGGTTTATAAAGCGCGGTACTCACCGTGAGGGTCTCAAGGCGCTGGAGAGTGGCGAGCAGCTCCGGATTAGTTGAAGAGCCAGGTCTTGAGGTCCTTCCTGAAAGTGTGTAGGGTCGGGGAGCGTCTGATGTTCACAGGGAGCTCGTTCAAGGCCTTGGCTGCGATGTAGGAGAAAGCTCTCCCGCCTGTTCTGTTCCTGCGGATGCGGGAACCTCTGCCAGGGCGAGGTCGACGGAGCGGAGGATCCTCTTGGGGACGTGAAAGGAGACTCTCTCGTTGGGGTATTTGGATCCGATGTTGTTGAGGGATTTGTAGGCGTGGGTGAGCAGTTTGAAGGTAACCCTCTTCTCGACCTGGAGCCAGTGGAGGTTCGTAGGTGTTGGGTCATGTGTTCGTGATGCGGTGTCCCGAGTATGAGTCTGGCTCCGGTGTTCTGGATTGTTTGGAGTTTGTGTAGAAGAGTTCTGTTGATTCCGGCGTATAGGGCGTTGCCGTAGTCCAGTCTGCTGGTAATTAGCGAGTGGGTGACGGTCTTTTTGCAGTCGGTGGGGATCCAATTGAAGGTCTTGAGGAGGATGCGCAGGCAGTTGAAACTGGTGGAAGCGACGGCGTTGATCTGGCGGTTCATGGAGAGGGATGAGTTGAGGATGATGCCAAGGTTTTGTGCGTGGTCTGTAGGGGTGGGTGGGTTCTCGGGGGCTGAGGGCCACCAGGTGTTGTCCCAGGAGTAGGTGCAGGGTCTGAGGATGAGGACCTCGCTCTTCTCTGAGTTGAGCTTCAAACATCTGTCTTTCATCCATGCTTCAGCGTTCTTAATTCCTTCATGGAAACAGAGTCTGGGGTTTTCGAGATTCTTTGTGAGTGAGTGGATGGCTGGGTGTCGTCTGCATAGGACACTATGGTGAGCCCATGCTGTCTGACGATGGCAGCTGGGGCGGCCATGTAGATGTTGAAGAGCGTGGGGCTGAGCGATGATCCTTGGGGGACTCCGCAGTTGATATCGGTGGGTTCGGAGAGGAAGGGAGGGAGTCTGATACTCTGGGTTCTGCCGGAGAGAATGGATTGGATCCAGTAGAGCGCGGCTCCTTGTATCCCTGCATTGTGGAGTCTAGCTGCGAGCATGCGATGTGAAACGGTGTCGAAGGCTGTGGAGAGGTCTAGAAGGATGAGGGCCGCAGTGTGTCCCTGATTGAGTAGCATGCGGATGTCATTAGTGGCCGAGAGGAGGGCAGTCTCGGTGCTGTGGTTGCTGCGGAATCCAGACTGAGAGACATCTAGGATGGAGTTCTCTTTAATGAAGGCAGTCAGCTGGGCGTTTACGAGTCTCTCGGTGACTTTGGCTGCGAAGGGGAGGAGGGAGATGGGCCAGTATTTTTTCAGGTCCGTTGGGTCGGCCGTTGGTCTCTTGAGGACGGGTTGGTGGCACTGGTAGCTATCAGGACATGGTAGGTGAGTAGCTTGCCTCTGGTGCTCTATTACTTGGTGTTACATGCCTGTAGTATGCTTACAGCAGTGCTGAGTGAATGTTGTCTACATGCCGCCCAACTAGGAGTGCAGAGATAGCATTGCACCAGGTCTCCTACCTAGCTCCGGCCCACTCTGCCCATTCTGCAGTCTTCAGGAGACTGACACTTGAGTCATGTTATGGCGATTCATATTTAGAAGGATATATTTATTATTTTATTTATTTATTTTATTTTTGACATTTGTAGAGCGCGGCGAATACCCTGAGGCGTCTCGGCGCTAGACCAGTCATTTGTTTCCTAATTGTGCAGATAATTTCATTGGTTGAACAGCCATGTCTTTACAAGTTTCCTAAACTGAAGGAGAGAGGGACTCATCTTAATGTGTTGAGGAAGTGTGTTCCATAGTTTAGGAGCAGCCACAAGAAAACGGCGGTCACCCCATGACACCGTCTTTGATCGAGGAATAACTAATTGATGCAACTCCGAGGATCGAAGATGTCTGCGGGGAATGTAAAGTTTTAGTTGATCCTTCAGAGTATGAGGTCCTTGGTTATTGAGGGTTTTGTAGACTATGCATAAGGACTTAAACTTTATTCGATTTTTGATGGTGAGCCAGTGATATTGTCTTATTATTTCTGAGATGGGGTGAAATTTGGCCGTTCCAGAGAGCAGGCGTGCCGCATATAGTCCAAAGTAAATAGTCCAAAGTGCTGGCAGTACTGCCTTCCCCACACAACTCACTTTCTCCCCATTGCATTCATAATTACATGTAAAGCCACTCACAAACATTGTAATAATGAGACCCGAGCTCTCTCAGGGGCTGGAATATTTTTTACACAAACCTCAAAGATTATAGTAGCTCGCACCATGGACTGTAGTCTGGAGATACCACAGTTGAGAGGTTTGTCTCATTTCTTCAGCTCTGTACAAGAGTGGAGACCATCATACGTGTCTTGTAGAAACAGATTGAGAACCATCGATGAGCTGTGTGGCCTGAAGGGGCACACACTATGTACCCCTTCTTTTCTTAGCACAAACACAGTCAACTCACCAGGACATAGTGGACTGGCAGTGGTGTCAGTGACTATACCTAAAGGACCGGCCTTTTACCTGTTAACTTCACAGGGAGGTTTGTCTTCTCATGCCTCCTGTTTGCCAGTCTCCTGCAACCAGGTCCTTTGATCCACCCATGAGGCTGCCTGACATCAATGTGAGTTGCAAAACTCCTTACAGCATTTCTATAGTCCTTTCGGTCACACTACAAAATGTGGACGATACAATAACGAGGACCCTTTGAAGTCTAAGAGCAGTCCTTGCCCCTTCCTGCTTCATTCTTCCTCAGAGGTTTTATCACCATCAGATTTATTTTGCGGTAGCTAACTGAGGAAACCTCTCCCTTATTTGTTCCTTTGTTTTCTGCTTCTCAAAGAAGGAACTCTCAGCCTCACTTCGCCTTCATGCTGACACAAGTGGCTAAATACTGTGGCTTGAGCAGTCTGGGATGAATATGCAAAATAACAAGAAGTGCCTTAAACCAATCCAAGAACTTAGACTGTGGAATCCACAATGTCTGACTCCAAACCGCTTACAAGTATGAATCAGAAATCTCAAGTCAGCGTCCATGAATTTCACACTCACTGTTGCTTGGGCAACACTGCAGGTTGGTGGACAAAGGGTGTCATGAGTATGAACACTGTGAGGTGATCCTTCGACTTGTAAACCTCAGCTTCCCTATCACCACTGTGACCCAGAGATTCTGGAGTGTGGCTTCCAGGGGACAACTGTTGTTCCCCCTCAGACTCCTATTTCTTCTACTAATGGAGACTTGAACCATATAAATTGCGGGGGTGGGGGGGGAGAGAAGGCAGGGCTCTGTGTTCTTTTCAGCAGGGGCTTGATTGGGACTAGAATAGATTCTGCAGCTGACGGCGACTGACCCTGACTCCAGTGAGGCTTCACTGAGAGTAGACCGAGGAACACACCGGAAGCGGAGGAGCCGTTGGAACCACAACAAGGCAATGGGTCGCCACAATTTCAGTGTGCCCTTGCTGAACCCCTGGGGGCAGCTGTTGTTGCAAAGTAATGCCTATCATGAACTGAGTGAGCTAGGAGCCAGGGGCGGCCTTAGGCATGTGCAAGCTGTGCACCTGCACAGGGCCACCAAACCCCAGGGGCCGCCACGCCAATATATATCCTTAATATAATAATCCTCTGGGGATGGATACATATTTGCGTGGCGGCCCGTGGCAGGGATTTGGCGGCCTCTGGCTCTGTTCCACTTCCAAACACCCTGACCCCCCCTCTTCACTGGCCTCCGCGCTCCACCCCGCCCGGACCACCTCTTCTGGGGCCCCCTACCTACGCTCCCTGCCCAGGGCCGCCATGAGCCCAGAGCCGCCCCTGTAGGAGCTCAATTTGGGGTCTCACAGTAGGCAGGTCCTGGAACGTTATATGCATGTGGACGGATGTGGTGGAACATAAATGTATTCCCTTTTAAATTTGGTGAGTATCCCAGGCAAACACCACTAGCCAATGTGCTCTGCCTGCAGTGCCTGGAATAGCCTCTATATTCCAGGCTTCCTCACTCTGCCCGTTGTCGGGGATTGTTCCCCTTTGTGAAGGATTTTTGCCTGACCCTATGTTGAAGACTCCATCGGAAGATACTTGTTGCGTTCCCATATCTTATTGTTCTGTTCTATGGGAGAACACCGAATATGGTGGTTCGTGTTCAACCAGTTGGACTGAGGCAGCGTTGAGAGGGTGCTGGACTGGTTGATCTATCCTAGCTGTCAGTTGCCTTTGTTTCCTGTACCTAATACAGACTACCTGAATTCTATCTTTGCATTAAATATTTATGGTGGTGTAACCTCCAGCAATGTTGATCTCAAACCACACAGTTACACCATGACAATGATTGACAAGGATCCGAGTATTTCCTCTTCAGCCACGGCAATATTCTCAGACACCATTTTCATTGCTCCTGCTCCAACTTGGGTTGTGCATGATGACGCTACATGACGACGCCTTTTCTTTTTTTTTTTAATACATTTTTTATTGAGCAAAGCATTAGGTACATGATGTACATTTTACAATCAAAAAAACAAAGACACAATTATTGAAACCTTTTAAAACATTAAATAGCTTCTTCCTTCCATGACAAGATTAAAAAAGATAAAACTGTAGCAGCCCATGACATCATCAATAATTTAAAAAAAAGACAATGTGCAAAAACCTGCAATAAAGTGCAACAGCAAAAAAGTGGAAATATGACAAAGTGCAACAGCTACAAAAAGTGCTAATGTTTCTCAAATGCAACCACAGAAGAAAAAGTGCTAGTGCTCTTAATCGTAAAATCTGCTACAATTTCAACATCAATATCGATATCAAGTGTTAATCACCCCCCTTTAACTTTTCTAAGTTTCCAAAGCACTTGCAATTTTTTTCGAATTTCTTAATGGCTCCCACCCGATTTGCATATGCTTTTTCAAAGATACGAGTCCTTTTCATTTTATTGAACCACTTGAATTGGAAGGGAACGTCACTGGATTTCCAATTTTGGAGGATTAAGGAGCGGGCTACCGTACAAGTGATAAACAAAAACACTTCCTATGCCTTAGTTAACATCATTCTATCTTTACATATACCAAATAAGACCGGCTCAGCCTGAGGCTGAATTCTCTTCCCGATTGCCAGCTCTATATCTGCAAAAATGGCCTCCCAAAAGGGCTCTAACCGTGGACAGGTAAAAAAAATATGTTGCCACCCGCCCTGATAATTGGCTTGCGGTACAAAAGGGGGTGGTAATGGACGGAGCATCTGAACCAATCAAACACTCACACCCAGTCAAAAGATCTGGGTTTAATCCATCACCGTTCTTTAGCCCACTCTGCCACCCCAGTTCAGACATGGCTATATGCAAATCAGTCTGACCCTGTGCCTCATGGGAACAGTCCAGCCCAAACTGCCAAGCCATGCCTTCCCTGGACCGGAAACAAGCTTCCGAGGACCGGTATCTGGCATTACAGCCGTCTTCAGCCCGGCTTGCTTGAATCCAGTGGCAAAGTGAGCAAGGGACTCACGTCTGAGCATACCCTGCCACACTTATGGCGGCCAAAAGCGGTGCAAAAGGGGATGGTAATGGACGGAGCATCTGAACCAATCAAACACTCACGGCCAGTCAAAAGATCTGGGTTTAATCCATCACCGTTCTTTAGCCCTCTCTGCCACCCCAGTTCAGACATGGCTATATGCAAATCAGTCTGACCCTGTGCCTCATGGGAACAGTCCAGCTCGAACTGCCAAGCCATGCCTTCCCTGAACCGGAAACAAGCTTCCGAGGACCGGTTTCTGGCATTACAGCCGTCTTCAGCCCGGCTTGCTTGAATCCAGTGGCAAAGTGAGCAAGGGACTCACGTCTGAGCATACCCTGCCACACTTATGGCGGCCAAAAGCGGTGCAAAAGGGGATGGTAATGGACGGAGCATCTGAACCAATCAAACACTCACACCCAGTCAAAAGATCTAGGTTTAATCCATCACCGTTCTTTAGCCCACTCTGCCACCCCAGTTCTAACATGGCTATATGCAAATCAGTCTGACCCTGTGCCTCATGGGAACAGTCCAGCCCGAACTGCCAAGCCATGCCTTCCCTGGACCGGAAACAAGCTTCCGAGGACCAGTTTCTGGCATTACAGCCATCTTCAGCCGGCTTGCTTGAATCCAGTGGCAAAGTGAGCAAGGGACTCACGTCTGAGCATACCCTGCCACTCTTATGGCGGCCAAAAGCCCCGAGTGGGATGGGTATGCTCAGACGTGAGTCCCATGCTCTCCACACCACTGGAGTCAAGCTATCCAGGCTGATGAAGGCTGACAGCCAGAAACCGGTCCTTGGATGCTTAATTCCGGTCCAGGAAAGACATGGCTTGGCAGTTCGGGCTGGACTGTTCCCATGAGGCACAGGATCAAGGCTGATTTGCATATGGCCATGTCTGACCTGGGATGGTGTGGAGTGCAAAAAAACGATGGATTTAGGCCCAGATCTCTGTACTGGGGTGAATGTATGACAATGTTCTGCATTCTGTCCATCACCTGTTGTTTTTGCCTTTGTCGCCCTGAGTGGGATGGGTATGCTCAGACGTGAGTCCCATGCTCTCCACACCACTGGAGTCAAGCTATCCAGGCTGATGAAGGCTGATAGCCAGAAACCGGTCCTTGGATGCTTGATTCCGGTCCAGGAAAGACATGGCTTGGCAGTTTGGGCTGGACTGTTCCCATGAGGCACAGGGTCAAGGCTGATTTGCATATGGCCATGTCTGACCTGGGGTGGTGTGGAGTGCAAAAAAACTATGGATTTAGGCCCAGATCTCTGTACTGGGGTGCATGTATGACAATGTTCTGCATTCTGTCCATCACCTGTTGTTTTTGCCTTTGTCGCCCCGACTGGGATGGGTATGCTCAGACGTGAGTGCCATGCTCTCCACATCACTGGAGTCAAGCTATCCAGGCTGATGAAGGCTGATAGCCAGAAACCGGTCCTTGGATGCTTGATTCCTGTCCAGGAAAGACATGGCTTGGCACTTCGGGCTGGACTGTTCCCATGAGGCACAGGGTCAAGGCTGATTTGCATATGGCCATGTCTGACCTGGGGTGGTGTGGAGTGCAAAAAAACGATGGATTTAGGCCCAGATCTCTGTACTGGGGTGAATGTATGACAATGTTCTGCATTCTGTCCTTCACCTGTTGTTTTTGCCTTTGTCGCCCGAGTGGGATGGGTATGTTCAGACGTGAGTCCCATGCTCTCCAACCCTCTGGAGTCAAGCTATCCAGGCTGATGAAGGCTGATAGCCAGAAATAGGTCCTTGGATGCTTGATTCCGGTCCAGGAAAGACATGGCTTGGCAGTTCAGGCTGGACTGTTCCCATGAGGCACAGGGTCAAGGCTGATTTGCATATGGCCATGTCTGACCTGGGGTGGTGTGGAGTGCAAAAAAACGATGGATTTAGGCCCAGATCTCTGTACTGGGGTGAATGTATGACAATGTTCTGCATTCTGTCCATCACCTGTTGTTTTTGCCTTTGTCGCCCCAAGTGGGATGGGTATGCTCAGACGTGAGTCCCATGCTCTCCACACTACTGGATTCAAGCTATCCAGGCTGATGAAGGCTGATAGCCAGAAACCGGTCCTTGGATGCTTGATTCCGGTCCAGGAAAGACATGGCTTGGCAGTTCGGGCTGGACTGTTCCCATGAGGCACAGGGTCAAGGCTGATTTGCATATGGCCATGTCTGACCTGGGGTGGTGTGGAGTGCAAAAAAACAATGGATTTAGGCCCAGATATCTGTACTGGGGTGAATGTATGACAATCTTCTGCATTCTGTCCATCACCTGTTGTTTTTGCCCCTGATAATTGACTTGGCATCTAAAACACTTATTTTTAACCTCCCGATATCTTTTCTCCAAGGCCTCTAGAGTCAAGTAGGCACGCCAGCGTGATAAAAATGCCATCCCTTTAAAATTGACCACACACAGGGATTTGCTTCCTAGGTGGCATAGGGTTTCCCAGTTCCTACATGAGAAAACGCATTGTGTCTCATGGCCTATTTTACCCAGGTGATTTTCTATCAATGATGTTTGTCCATGGCGGTGTAGCAACCTATACCAGTTCCCTATGCCATTGATTTTTGCCCCATAAAGGGCTACCCCCAGTTTGTTTGGAGAATTAAAAAGGCCATTAATATTTTTTTAAAAAGTGAACAACTTGCAAATTTTCAAAAAAGATGGGTCTCCTAGGGTTCTCAGCCCTTGCCATCACCTCTTGCCAAGCAACCACCCTGTTTTGAATAACAAAAATGTCTTAGCTTCCCTAGCCCACAATTTTCCCAATTTGTTAGATGGTGTATTCTAAATTGGAGGCCTAGGCTGGTACACTCCCTCAAACTCAGATATTACATACCCGAGGAGCCGGTCTTTTTAAAAAAGGACTGAAGTCTAAAAGAATATTCCCTTAAGGTCTTGTATCTAGTTTTTTGGGGAAGTTTGGAGGCTTTTAAAAACACTTGAGTTTGAGAACCAATTTCTTGTAACATTTTAGCAAAGAAGAAGCTATCTCGAATACATTTGGATCCTATCAAACCCGCCACTTTATCTAAAAAAGCAGCCTCATAATACGTTTTTAAATGAGGTAGAGCTAGGCCCCCCTGGCAATGGATAATTGCACTACTTGCAACTTGACCCCCGATACCTTTTCCCCCCCAATTTCCATTTCTTTAAAACAGGACAAATTAATTTTTATGGGGACATTACTAGACAGAAATGTAAGCAACGGTAATATCGACATTTTAATTAGTGAAACCCTGCCCACTAGTGAAAGAGGGAGTAAAAGCCACTGATCCAAGAGTGTATTGATTTTATTTTTCATTCTTGTATAATTCAGATAATATAACTGATGGTACTGGCTGGTTACAAATATCTCAAGATATCTAATTGGATCTTGATTAGCGTCTTGAACCCTCAAACAAGATGGAAGAAGATTTAGATTGGTGTTGAGGGCAAGGACTTCCGTTTTATTAGGATTTATTTTGTAGCCCCAAATTTGCTCAAAATCTCTGAATTCCCTCAATGCACTTTCCATATTTTCTTTATTGGGCATCAGATATAAAATAATGTCATCCGCGAAAAGTTTCAGCTTGGCCATTCGGGGAATAGGGGATTGGATAGCAGCGTTGTTTCTAATTTTAATTACTAATGGTTCTATTAAAAATGTAAAAATTAGCGGCGAAAGTGGACAACCCTGTCTAGTCCCCCGGTTTATTTTCATTGATCCTGCTTGTTTTGTGTTGATTAATACCTGGTCCGAGGCCCCCTGATAAATATTGCGTAACATATCAATACCCTGAGCTGGGAAACCAAATTGGCCAAGGGCAAAAAGGTGGGTTGTCCAATTAACCAGGTCAAATGCTTTTTCAGCATCGACCATTATAATACATGCCGGGGTTGAGTTGGTGTTAAAAAAGTCCAGGGCTTGTATTAAAAACTCAGTATTAGCTGCCATAGATCTCCCGCTATCAAACCTATCTGATCTCTATGAATTACCTCCTGGGAAGCAAATAAAAAACGTTCGGCCCATACTTTCATTGAAATCTTTTAGTCCGAGTTTATGACAACGCTTGAATGAAGCGTGTACCGGCATCGTGAATTTTGCTTGACCTTGGACCAGAGTGACGGTTTGGCAGATTGATTGTGTGTTTCTGCACTGGTCTTCTTTGCGGAATGCTACGTGACAACACAAGCTTGGATTTTGCCTGACTTTGTACTAAAAGGACAGTCAGGCGGTACAATTGTGAGCGTTTTTTTTGGTTTTCCTCAGAGACTGCTACTTTATGCCACAGATTACTGTGTCTAATGTCTTTGCCACAACCAGGCAGTACAATGAAGTTATTGAAATTTAGTTTTCTGGCATTTCTTTTTCACACTCAACATGTTTTTGTAAAGGTTTTCTTTGGTCCATTGTTGTGCCGCATAGTCACCTTGTACTATTTATCAGATTTTTGGCTTTTGCAAAAACAACATAAAAGTCAAGTTTATAAAGTATATACAAAAGCACCATGTCCATAAAACGTCTACGGTGTATGACACTGCTTCGATAAGAATACTTAGTATTAAAAATAAAAATAAATACTGAGTAATAAGGAGCTACCATATCACATCACGTCCAACCAGGATACACCATAAACTATTAATCACAGTTGGATCTGAGCCTAACAGCACACTCTAAAAAGCTAAGAACATAAAATACAGTGTTCCCTGAAAGCATTAATAAAAAAGTAAAAGCAGGACGCACCTTTGTTTGGATTATTGAAGAGGAATTTAAAGTTCTTGTGGGGGGAGTATAAACAACAACAGTCTCAGCTATTAAAAATTGATCTTATTTCTGGTCCTCTACTTACTTCATATGTGCCTGGTGAACCTTTGTGTATTACTGATGATGCTAGTGGAGTCGGAATTGGGGCAGTGTTGTCTCAAGGTAGGGGTTAGAATGAGCTGGCCATTGCATTCGCTTCTCATGCACTAAAGCGACAGGAGAGTGCGTATTCAGTTATTGAAAGAGAGATGCTTGCATGCACTTGGGCTGTTGAGAGGTTTAAAGCTTATGTCTGAGGAACAAGGCTTTTGTTACGCACAGATCATACAACATTGGTGGCCAGCTTGAATGGTACAAATGTTCAGTCATCCAAAGATATTGCTAGACTGATTAGGTTAAATGTAAAAGTTTTTGGAACATCATTTTAACGGTGGGAGAAACAGGAAGGCAGATTTTCTTTCTCGCCTTCCTTGCTTAGCTGATGAATTTTTTGAAGATTCAGGTGATCAGCATGATAAGGACTGTTTGGTCGCCAGTGAATTTTTGTCTGCTTCTTAAATAATGTATTGTTGAAAAGGTTTGGTGGGATGCCCTTGTGGTGGATGTAGCATTACCAAAAGTTCTGCAATATTCAAGGGAATGTGGGCCATGAGAGGGAGTTCTACTTTTGGAACCACAACCTTATAGCAAGAGCCAATCTGAGTTGTCTATGTAATCTGGTTTGTTGTTTAGAAATGATAAGTTAATCCCTCCTAGTGTGGTCAGGAATCATTTATTCAGAATGTCATGAGGGTCATTTGGGCGTGTCTCTTAATAAAAAGAGATTGAGAGAAACATATCGGTGGCCAGGAATGAATAGGGATTTGGAAGTGTGGTTTAGGTCTTGTACTGCTTATGCACAGAATGACAAGGGTCTGAAATGTGTCATACCACCGCTTAACCCCATAGGGTCTTCTAACAAGGTTTGGGAGAGGGTAAGCATAGATTTACTTGGACCATTTTGGGTTCTTCCTGTTACGTTTTTTTCCATAGTCTTAATGGATGTTATCTCTAAGTGGTTGGAAGTAATATTTGTATAAGAACACAATACTAGGAATGTCGTAACGTTTCTCATAGATGTTTTTGCGAGAGAAGGTGATCCATCAGAATTGGTTTCTGACAATGGTGTGCAAATCCCTCTGCTAAAGATGTTGCAATTATTGACCCATGCTGGCAGTAAGCATAAGAAGTGTAGTCTATATAATCCCCTAGTGAATGCCAGGCAAAAAGGGCCAGCAGGAAGCTGAGTGAGTGTGTCCGTGGAGCCGTGATTGAGGGGGTGAAGGTATATGATGCCATTCGTGCTATGTTATGGGCATATCAAAGCACCACACATAATTTTCTATCTGTTTTCAAGGATGTTCCAGTCAGTGATCAAGGTCAACACAATTGTTCAAATCAAGTTGGGATTTGTCTGAGCCAGGAAGGGAGTAAGAAGAAGTTTAATGTCATCAAGTGCACAGCATCTAGGGTTATTAAGAGAGGAGATTGGGTTTTCTTAAAACTGCCTGCAAACAAAATTACCAAAGGAACGGTTATCAAATTGTAGAGGTGAGTGAAAATGATTCTGCTTTTTTCTCGTTCTAAGTCTTCTCTAGTTGTTTCATCATTCTTGATGAAACAACTAGAGAAGACTTAGAACGAGAAATCTTGATTACCGAAGTGCAAATCGCGCTATCAGAGCTGGCCAACGGGAAAGCTGCTGGGCCAGATAAAATTCCATTGGACCTCTACAAAATACTTGGAAAACAAATAATGCCGTATTTATTAGATTTATTTTTGGGGGTACAATGGAATGGCACTTCGCCAGAATCTTGGCAGCAAACAAACATAGCTATTTTTCCTAAAAAAGGAAAACCCCCTCAATATCCATCTTCATACCGCCCAATTTCGCTGATAAACTCCGACTCCAAACTCTACTCTAAGATTCTCGCCAACAGGCTCAGCAGGGTCGTCGAAAATCTGGTCTCCCCGTGGCAGCACGGCTTTGCACCTGGAAAAGGCACTACGGATCATACCCATAGGGCCATCTCTCTTTTTGACATCATGGGGGTAACGGGGGGCCGGATGTCGATGATCCTGCTTGATGCCGAGAAGGCATTCGATCGAGTGTCTTGGAGTTTTTTATGGGGTATCATGGAATTAAACAACTTCGGTCCAGAGTTTACCAAAGCCATTAAGGCATTATACGTTACCCCCAGAGCTAGACTTTTTGTACGGGGGGTAGAGTCGGAGTTTATCAGCATTCAAAGGGGCACCAGACAGGGCTGCCCATGCTCGCCAATTCTATTTGCCCTATATATCAATCCACTAATTTTAAAACTGCTTGCATCAAATCTAATAGAACCAGTTAGGGTAGATACATCTCAAACTAAAATACTAGCATATGCCGATGATGTGGCGGTATTAACACCAAACCCTAGTGAGGCGATTCAGGAGATTGAGCAAGTGACTAATACCTTTGGCCTGTATTCAGGCTACTCCCTGAATAGAGACAAAACAATGGTTTTGTGTACGAATAACATCTCGTACGAAAGTCCATATAAGGTTGACAATGCCATCTACCTTGGAGTTTGTATATCTCCTAAGGTTGAGATAATTAATCAACTTAATTATGAGCCCCTTATCAGAACTAAAAAAAAAGATCTCTCAAGGGTAAACAATCTCCACCTCTCTATTATCGGCAGGGGGAACTTTATCAAAATGAACATCTTTCCAAAGATATTATATCTATTTCGTGCAATACCGTTGATGGCGGATGACAATATCATTAAAACTATAGACTCCTCTCTATCTAAATTTCTTTGGAGCTATGGGAAAATTAGGAGGGCTCTCTCATACTTGTCTCTGCCCCCGGATAAGGGAGGACTAGCTGTCCCGAATATTATGTTATATCTGTGGGCAGCCCTTCTTCAGCAAATCACACCTTTATTTATCCCTAAAGCACTAATAGGAACTATACCAGCGCAGGATATACCATCAATTTATGAACTGGCAATTGGTAATAAAGCCAGAGGACTATTACTAAGGCAGTTAGAACCATCTTTTTTAAAAAAAAACTAAATTTAAGATTATACATAGTGCATTGAATATTTGGAAAAGAGTTTCTAAACATCTATCAATTTCGAAATATACTAAATATACCCCCCTGTGGCGGAGCTCAATCCTACCACACCAACTTAATGATGGGCTTGCTAGAAAATGGGAAAGCTTGGGGATTAATACAGTTGGGGATGTTCTTTGCCATGATCCTAATATGGGGTTTCAAAATCTACAATTAAAATTTGCTGTTCCTAGAAATGATTTCTTTAGATATATTCAAATATTTACTGTTCTTAGCCAAAAATCCCCCAAAATTACGTTGGATAACGTCTCTCTGTTGGATATCATAGGGAAACGATCTACCAGGATAGGTACTATCTATGAATTGTTGATACAAAACCAAAGAGATGATCTAGAGCATATCGAAAGAGGCTGGTCTAGTAAATTAGGAAATCCCAATGTTGATATTGATTTGTCCCTGGCACTCTCGTCTGGATTATTTTTAGCATCTAATCTTAAAGCCCAACTTTATAAAACCATATATAACCTATACTTTACACCAGCAAAACTATATGCTTGGGGCAAAAGAACAAATAGCAATTGCCTAAGATGTGGGCAGGCTCCTGCTGACTTAGTACACATGTTTGCAGAATGTCCTAAATTAGATTTATGCAAAAAAATGATCTCCGACTATTGGGAAGAGGTCTTTGGACACAAAGTCAAAGATTCATCAACACTCTATTTACTAGGCCATGATAGCACTCTTGGGCATAGTAAAGAGGAAGAATCATCTTTATTTTTGGGGACAGCGGTATTTCGGATTATTTTGGCATCTAGGTGGAAAGATGTTGATCCCCCAACCTTCCAAATGTGGCTAACTCGCTTTCTAGGAATATATAAGCAAGAGATAGCTATTTATAAAGCCAGGGGGAAAAATCTAGATTACGAGGTGCCCAAATTTGGTCTCCAATTACCACCTGGTATCATGATATAAGAAATGTATAAAATAGGTAATGCTGTACCTCGTACTTTGTTATTTGGAACTTTGGCTTTAAAAGATATTTTTTTTGTATGTTATCACTATGAAATATGTAATTTTGTATTATCTAATTTTTGCTAAAAAAAAAAAAGAAAATGATTCTGCTGTAAGGCTGAGTAATGGTCAGCGGCGGAATTGTGCACATGTGGTCAAGATCAAAGGATCAAAGTTGTGCTCAATGTTGTTGATACAATGAGTTGTCTCTTCTAACAAATGTTTCTTCTTCATAGATTACTGTTTCTGTGCCTTGTGCTGACAAAAATGTTACTGGTCAGAGTATTCAGATCCGAGAGAAACACAATTACAGGTTGCCTTCTAGATTTCAGTATTATCTCGTTGGGTGATTTTTATTTTAACATTACTGCTTAAATTAGGTTATGAGTAGTGTCTGTTCTCATATTTCAATTTGTGGAATTCATGTATGTTGTCAGCTGCTTATCTTGTCAATAATGTTTTTTTAACTTAGTTTTTATGTTATTTTTTTTGTTTTGCTTTTCTTGAAAAGGGTCCGCGTGTCTTTTTGTTCCATTCTATGGGTAGAACCCCGACTCTGGCCTTTCCGGTTCGACCAGTTTGAGTGAGACAGTGTTGAGGATGGTTGGACAGGCTGGTCTATCCTAGCTGGCATTTGTCTTTTTCTCCTCTACTCAATAAACACAGCTAACTGAACTCCGTCTGTGGAGTGGGTGTTTCTGGTGGTGCGACCTCCGGCATTTCAGCAGGAGTGCAGCGTCAAACATCTTATTTGTGTTACTGTTGTCTGCTATTTAGGTGAAGGTTGTGGTGATTTTGAATATATAGGTTTGTTTTTGGATCTTGGACCTGGTGAGCAGCCAGGAGTGTCTGTATCATTCTCCAGATCATTAGGCAGATTTTGGAAGTCCTAACCTTTGTGCCATTTCCTTTGTATTCCTTTGAGCACATCTTGTTCCCACTGCAGGCACATCACATTAGCAGATTTTCCTTCTAGTAATAATACAGGCCCTATGTTTCAGGAAACCGCAGGTACCGACATCAAACACAACAGGGGAGAGGATGTGGCGTTACAAGTAGAGCTGCTGACTTTGGAATTGAGGAACCATGTTCGAGTCTCAGCGTCAGCTCAACATTCTATGAATCTGGGCAAATCACTTAGGGCCTTATTTAGGGCTCGGCAGACGGGATACTACATCACAAACGTGGAGGATAGCCTGTCGACCGTATTTCAAGTTCATTGTATACTATGGCACTTGTAGTAAACCAGATGGGATATCAGTCACATTTGTGACAGAGCATCTCACCTGCCAAACTCTAAATCAGGCCATTAATCTCCCCGTGCCTCAAAAAGAAAGAAAATGAATGTGAACTTGAGTGATGTAACTGTTGTTCATGCAAAGTGCTCTAATACCATTGGGTCGGGTCAAGTTTGTGCTATATAAAACTCCCCCAAAAATAAAAAATAGTCCAGGTGGTAAATTTCCAAAGTAGACAACACTTGTTCCTTCATAACCTCTCTCCCCTCACTGTTACCATCAAAATGCTGCATAGCATTGGAGTTAACATCATAGGCTTGTGTGACAGAGACTACGTTTCACCACTAAAGACGTTCATAGCAGATTGGCTAGCCCTCATTAGTGAAAGAAGCTCTGTGACCATGGGCTCTAGGAACCAAATCTAAGCAGCTATTAACCCTGCATAAAAAACTGCATTTGCATACAGATGCCTCAGGAGTCGAGATACAAAATTCAGAAGAAGAAATAACAGCTGTAAGATAACCACCTCAAGCCTCTCCCACAGAGTAGCACCCCATTAGTAAGGGGTCAGTGCTACAACCTTTGCTTTAGCACCTTCTGTTCTGCTGCTTGTTATTGCTTTCAAAATAACTGTCCCGGGAACATTAGTTTATGCACATCTCTCTCATTTATTACCTTTAGCTTCTCCTGAGGGGTTTAAAGGACAGACTTATAAGTTACACATTTTCCACACATAATATACTCTGCATGTTCTACAAAGGCCTCTAGTATTTCCTCCTTATCAATCCAAAGTAGCATTTGTTGGTCTCCCATCTAAGTGACCTATGTAGAGAAGCAGCATCCTGGGCCTTACTATTAATAATGACCCACTAATCTATTCCTGTTCAGGGATTTTGAATGAGTTTTAAACAGTATTTGACCATCTCCAGATTCAGCAGTCCATGGATAATGAACTGCTGATTCCACAGCACTGGATCTTTCATGGATGCACATGCTTGAATCCTTCCCCATTGCCAGGCGGTGAATCTTATGTAACTTTAAAAAGCAGAAAACAGCTTAAAATGGGCATAGACCCAACACGATTGTTCAGTAGCACATTCACTTCAATTGAAACGACCCAAAATTAGCCAGTGAGGGGAAACATTAAGCTATCTAAGATTGCCCCTCTCCCAGAGGCCACCTCCCTCAGAGTCTTGCAAAAGAGCTATGCTCTATCTTCAGCTTTTGTCAAAGTACACGAGTTGTTTCAGGGCTTATTTAAGTATTTTGTGATAACCCAGTGGAAAAGTCCAATTGTCATTATGACACAAAAGAGATCTCTCTACAAGATGTGTTCCTCTAGTGGACAACAGAATAGTTATGCTAATGATCCTCGTGAGAAATGCATGTATTGCTTCTAACCTAAGTGCAATGCATCTCGCTGAGACATTTGCCAGACTTCCACCAAAGACCCTCAGGAACCGGAAAAAGAGACTGACCTGATATATTTTGGAAAACTAAGATTCCCACCGTAAAGTCAATTCTCCTTCATTAGTGATTGATTCCATAAGTCCTGCTTTCCAAGCACTTTTGTGAGGGAGGGACAAAAAAGGAAGCATTTACAATTCCCAGGGTTAGAATGTCTAAAAAATGAACAGTGTTTGCCTCTCAGCAGGAAAAGACCAAGCATTCTTCTAGCAAGGCATCATAAAACAGGCTCTTCAGCACTCTTCTTCCAAAATAGCTTAAAATCCACCTCCTAGGAGGCTGTGTCAGAATTCTTGACTGGCACGGCATAGACGGGAATAATCTCTTTGATGAACAAAGAAATACTCACTGTCAGCTATAATGACCAAGGCTCTTTCAGCGATGGCCAAGTCAACAAGTTCCCCATCAATGACCCCATAGATGACAACTGCCCCATCAACATTCATGACCCTGTCAAAGGCAGTGACCACATTGACAACAACTGCCACACTGGCAGAAAAGACCGAGGCAATAATGACGCCTTCTTCAATGTTGAAGATGATGTCAACAAAGTTGAAAACTACTCCTTTGGTCAAGATCTTGTTCCAGCTTTGTCCACAATAGCCACATGGATAGCATCTTCTGTCTGTGGACATGGTATACATGTTCAATATTGCATTTCTCTGGTGGTTCTGCAGTCATTTTTACAGACTTGTGAATCACCTTTGAATGTTTGGTGCAAACTCCTGTGCATACATTGCTTCCCATACTGGAAGTGGATGTCAGTGACCAGCAACATTCAGACACCGTTTACATTCCGATGCAACTTGATCTCCAGACTGTGAGACCACTCAGGAAATGTGTGCTTAATCGCTGCATAAAAACTCCAAAGTTGCTTATGATGATCATAAGTAGAATGTGCCTAGAAAGGAACTATGAGCGACCTTACTACTAGCCAGCACAATGAGTATTTCTTCCATGATGCTAGCAGCAGTAGCTTTTGTAGATACTCTGCTGCAAATGATGGTCATCTTTCAGAAACTGACTTTGCCACCACCAGTACAGTCTCGCTTATTATGGAGTTCCTCAACAGGTGCCTGAAACTATGACTCAGCAGGCACCACTTCAACCACTACAGGCTGTGCCTCCTTAACCAATTTCATTGCTAAAGCTGCCTGAACCATGGCCGCTTTATGTCCAATATCACTCATGCCTCATGACAAGGGCAAAGAAGATCAGGACAGTGATTGCAAAAAAGAACCAGAGCAAGTGGAGAAAGTAGCAGTATTTGTGAATGAGCTAAACGATGAGAAGATGCATTGTCAAAGGGGAGTAATGGCAAGACAGTTATTCTGGAAGAAGTCACCTCCAGATGATGTTGCTTGTGTCCAAGACCTACTAGAAACAGTGAGCAAGAAGTTTGGCTTAGTTTAGTTTGGTTTCGTTTTTTGAATTTATAATGCGCGAGCTACCCAAAAAGGGTTTCCCGGCGCATAAGCAGGTCGAGGCATGATAGACAGACAGCATTCTATTTGTCGAACAGCCAGGTTTTTAACGACCTGCGGAACTGGATATAGTTTGTCTCATTACGGAGAGCAGTGGGGAGAGAATTCCAAAGTGAAGAGCCTAGGTGCGAGAAGGACTTGCCGCCCATCCGGGCTAATATAAATTTCGGGACAACAAACCTTCCTTGGGTGGCTGACCGGAGATTGGGAGAGGGAAGGTATGGCTTGGCCAGTGCTAGCAGGTAACTGGGGGTACAGTGGAGTTTAATTTTGAGCATATAATTAAGTGCCTTGAATTTTATTTGGTTCTCGATTTTCAGCCAGTGTAGTTTGTGTTGATAGGCCGAAATGGGGGTGGTCATAGGGACTCCACATAGAAGTCCAACCGCGGCATTTTGGGCCATCTGTAGTCTGTGGATTACAGATTTATGTGATCCCACATAGAGCACATTGCCGTAGTCAAGCCTTGATGTAATTAAGGCGTTGACTACGGTTTTTCTAGTTGCTTCTGGTAGCGTCCAGCAGATTTTTTGCAGCCATTTAATGATGGTGAAGTAGGTTGCTGCGACTTTGACTGATTGTGGATGCATATTTAGTGCATCATCAATTATGATGCCTAAGTTACGGACTTGTGGTGAGGGGATGGAAGATCACCCATTTTGCACGGCCAGTGTTGCTGGTTCCAGAGGTCTTTTTGTTTTCCCAACACCAGTACCTCCGTTTTCTCTCCATTTAGTTTCGGAATTTATTTTTGCATCCATAATGCTATGTTGTGTAAACCAGTTTTTAAAATGGAGGGGGTAGTTGTGTTATGTGACGATAGGGAGAAAATTATTTGAGAATCATCGGCACAGGAAAACATGGATAAGCCAGATTTCTCAGCCATCTCAGCCAGCGGTCTTACGTAAAGATTAAATAGTAAGGGGCTGAGGATGGATCCCTGTGGCACCCCGTGAGCAAAAGAGTGGACTTCAAAGCAGGCAGTTTGGAAGAAAACCTGGAAGGTACGGTTTGAGAGGAAGGCAATGAGCCAATTTAAGGCGCTACCTCCAATAGCCTGTGACTTGAGTGACCCCAAGTAGGGTGGTTTCAGTAGAAAAGCCCGCTCTGAAGCTTGATTGAGATGAGTGAAGATCGTGTGTTATGGCATATTGAGTTAGGTGTACATGAATGTGTTTTTCCAAACTTTTTGACAGCACGAGTAGCAATGATATGGGACGGTAGTTGCTGGATATCTCTGGGTCCGCATTCGCCTTCTTGAGAAGGGCATGGATCATCGCATGTTTCCATGTTGAAGGCATCGTGGATTCCTCTATTGAGGCATTTAGGAGATGAGTTATCACAAATAGTACAGAGGTGTTTAACTGTTTGAGTATAGATACGGGTAATGGGTCTTTTGGAGATCCAGATTTGATTTTCTTTAAGATTGTAGTTACACTTTCTGTTGTAAGTAGAGGCCAAGTCATCAGAGAGTGATCTAAGTCATTGAGTTTTCCATCCTGGTTTGGAAGAGAATGTGCCATATCAAGAGAGGATTGTGATGGATGGACTATGATCTGATGTGCTGTCTGTTCCAATACAATATCTTGATATATCTTGTCAATTTGTGGATTAAGAAGGAGGCTAAACTCCTCACACTTTGGCTGAGTCAGTGCAGGAGGCTGCATTAAGGTTTTGGATCCGGTGAGTTCCTTTACTGTGTGTTAGAACCTGAGATGCCAGGTCACCTAGGGTAGCCTGGCCTAGGGGTAAGACATGCAATTTCTAGAGGCACAGTGTGAAGGTTGCAGACCACCCAAGAGTAAAACCACGCAATAGCACACAAAAACAACACTACACCAACTTGTTAGGAAAATATGAGCTGTTTTATAAAAATAAGATTCTCTCTGGCTTAGCTCTCAGTATTCACACAGGAAAATTTACACTTAGTTCAGGAGAAATTATAACACTTGTTTGTCTGTGGAAAGAGAATTACAACTCAATACATTCAACTTGTAAATATTCTTAGTCTTTCACAGTTACTAAATTGACATCTTATGCAGATTTCCTTTTGGAGATGAAAGCACAATTCTTATCAATCAGGAAGTTAATTCAGTCTCTGCCAAGGTGCTAGCTTAAATCATCAACTTTACATTACTAGCGTTTCTAGCATTTAATTAGGCATAGTTTCTAAATATGACCTATACTCTACAACTGGTCTCAGCAATAGCAATAATACTTTTAAACTGCTATGCAAGTTTTCAATTAATTCCTATAGTTCATTACATTTAAACAAGCACTATAACAATAACTGGCAGGTAACCTTTATGCTTTCTTAGGCCAGTTAAATATGCATTGTACTTGGCTTTTGCTCCTTAGAGCTTCTATTCCACCCTGGGGGGGGGGGGCAAACTGTCAAGCACTGTCAAGAGCCCGGGGTTCTATGAGGCCTTATACTTTCTTTACCCCTCAGATCAAATCAGGCTTCTGGAATCAGTGAGTCTTTGGTCTGTTAGGCCACTCGTTTTTCTCAGGCCCTCCACCCCCTTCTTCTGGGTCAGTGCTGCCCTGTGAGGGGAAGAAGACAGACGAGCGGGAGGCCTAACCAGCTCTCCCTCGCCACCCCTCACTCTTCCCGGCTTACTTGTGTGAGCAGGCAGCAGGCAATTCCTCCGCTCTCCTACCAGACCCTGAAGACGCTCCTTCTTCGGTGGTTGGCCTCCCCGCCCCCTTTCACAACAGAGCGGCAGCCCACCCAGGTGCAACCCGGGTCGCTGCTGCGATGACTCCGCCACTCGAGCGGCGGCTCCACACCAGAAAGGATCTGTCCCTCGGCGCGCAATGGAGACGCCTCCCCTCAGCGATGAAGTCGTCGTTTTCCCCACACGCGAGGCTTCTTCCGCGCATGCGCGAAGGTACAGTGTCCCCGCACTGGGCCTGCTCGGTCCTAGGCCCCTCCTGAGGGATTGACTAAAGCAGTTTGGGCATACGCGAAGGCGCCTTTTGTTAGCGTCTTGCCCTGGCTTTCCCCTGCTAACCGGGACGTTCCTCAGCAACGCGATATAAGCGCGGAAGGCGCCCCCGGGGTCCCGCTCACAAGGGGAAGCCTCGCCAGGCTTCTCAGACTCAGTGGATCCCGGGGGGGGCGCTATCCCAGTGCGCGATCAGTACCCCAGGGGTCCTGCTCCCAGTGGAGGCGGCGCTACCTCAGAGAAACTGGCACCCTTCACCAGGGAATCCAGGGATCGGTCGACTGCAGGTCCGGCCAGGGCTTCTCAGGACACAAGGGCACAAGCCTTCCCCAGCACCCAGGAAGGTAAGAACAGCGCTGGTTCGATTTTGCACCTCAGTTCCCACTTCCCCACTTCGCAAAGTCCTTTTACTTTTCAAGTCTGGATGGAGGCTGGGGTATAAGGATGAGGGTTATTCTTCCTGAGTCTTGTTCACTGGGCAGAGGACTGCGCTTCGCAGCGTCACAGTCTCCTTCTCCTGTTCCCACCCCACTAATGTCAAGCTAGGGATTAGTCAGGCGCCCAGGGTCTCCCTTAAACATCCACAGCGGGGACAAGACAAGGATCCTAAAGGAGGAGTAGAGAAGTGGATTAATTAGGCTGCTTCCCAGATCAGGAGATCACCCCTCGCACTAGTCTCTCCCCACCTTCCAAGATAGCCTGTCCTCCAGCTGACTCTCACAGGTAGACAAAATGGCTGCCCCGCATTCCGCCTTATATAGGCTGCCCCTCAGTGGTCCAGAATGGACCAGAAGGTTCTGGAATGCCCTATGCTGGTCTATGGGTAAGTTCTGGACTTGGCAGTTAGGGCAGTTGGTAGCCACCATTTTGTGGTTCCAACTTTCCCTGTCAAAACAGGCCTCTGGGCCTGAGGTAAAAGATTATGAGGGGAAAAAGAACACCTATCCCCTTGACCAACACCTATAAAAAGTAGTAGACACAAAACTTATTAAGGGTATGAGGGGCAAAAAGGGGACAAAATAAATAATAATGAGGAGGGACTACGCAAAAAATCCAGACAGGTCTAACACGCGTCCCCCCCAGCTGAAAGTGGGGAGAACTACCCAACCCCTTGGGAGTCCTCATCACTAAGGCGGAAATACCTGGAGAGACCGTCTGCATTGGCGTGGTCCACTCCAGGCCGATGTTCCACCCGGAAGTCCATTCCCTGTAGGGAGATGGACCACCTCAACAGCTTGGGATTTTCCCCCTTCATTTGCATCAGCCAACGAAGGGGGCGGTGGTCAGTCTGAACCAGGAAGTGCGAGCCAAAGAGGTATGGCCGCAGCTTCTTCAGAGCCCACACCACCGCAAAAGCTTCCCTCTCAATTGCACTCCACTTCTGTTCCCGGGGAAGCAGTCTCCTGGATAAGAAGACTACAGGCTGATCCAGGCCCTCTTCATTTAGTTGCGATAACACTGCCCCAATGCCATGTTCTGATGCATCTGTTTGGACAATGAACTCCTTGGAGAAATCGGGAGCCTTCAGGACCGGTGCTACACACATGGCCTGCTTCAACGTTTCAAAGGCTTGCTGACAAGCCTTTGTCCAAACTACCCGTCGAGGTTGTTTCCTGGAGGTGAGCTCTGTGAGGGGCGCTACAATAGTGCCATACCCCTTCACAAAGCGATGGTAGTAACCTGTGAGGCCCAGGAAAGCTCGGACCTCAGTCTGTGTCTTGGGGGGTTCCCAGGCCATGATTGCCTCAATCTTCGCCTGTAGGGGCTGCACTGACCCCCTACCCACCAAGTGTCCAAGGTACACAACCGACCCCTGCCCAATCTGGCATTTGCTGGCCTTGATTGTCAATCCAGCCTTTTCCAGGGCCTGGAGAACTGCTTGCAAATGTTGCAAATGATCCTCCCAACTGCTACTGAAGACAGCAATGTCATCCAGGTAGGCAGCAGAGAAACTCTCCGTTCCAGAGAGGACCTGGTTCACCAGCCGCTGAAATGTGGCAGGGGCGTTCTTGAGCCCAAAGGGCATCACACAGAACTGGAAGTGTCCCTCAGGCGTGGAGAAGGCTGACCTTTCCTTTGCTCCATCTGTCAAAGAGATCTGCCAGTACCCTGAAGTGAGGTCAAAGGTACTTAGGTATTGGGCAGCTCCTAGCCGGTCAATTAACTCATCCGCCCTAGGGATTGGATGAGCATCAGTCTTTGTAACTGAGTTCAGTCCTCGGTAATCCACACAGAACCTCAGTTCTGGTGTGGTGCCCGGTGGGGCGGCTTTTGGGACTAGCACCACCGGACTGGACCAAGGGCTGTTGGAAGGTTCTATCACTCCTAGCTCCAGCATCTTGGCAACCTCGCCATGGATGCTAGCCTTCACCTTGTCCGACAGCCTGTAGGTCTTGGACTTCACTGGGGGGCTGTCTCCTGTGTCCACATCATGGGTACACAGGTGGGTTCTTCCCGGGACAAGGGAGAACAGCGGAGAGTACTGCTCCAATACCTGGCGGCAATCCTCTCGTTGCTCAGGAGTTAGGGATGGGGAGAGAATCACTCCCTCCACCGACCCATCCTTCTCTTGGCATGAAAAGAGATCTGGGAGAGGCTCGCTTTCTGCTTCCTCAGCACCATCAGTCACCAACATCAGGATGACCTCTGGCCTCTCATGGTGGGGTTTGAGGCGATTGGCATGCAGCACCCGTAGTGGCTGTCGCGGGGTCTTAAGATCCACCAAGTAAGTGGACTTACCCTTCTTCTCCAACACCTCAAATGGGCCTGTCCAACGATCTTGAAGAGCACTTAGCTCTCCAGGTTCCATCACCCATACTTTCTGGCCAGGCTCCAACTCCACCGGGTGAGCATTTTGGTCGTACCATTCCTTCATGACTGCCTGACTGGCCTCCAAGTTGTCAGAAGCCTGCTTCCACAACTTGGCCATCTGGCTTCTGAAGGCCAACATGTAGCTCACCACATCCTGAGGAGGTTTTCTGGGAGACTTCTCCCATCCATCCTTCACCAGGCTGAGAGGCCCACGCACAGGGTGCCCATACAACAATTCAAAAGGGCTGAAGCCCACTCCCTTCTGCGGCACCTCTCTGTAAGAGAACAGCAAGCAAGGTAGGAGGACGTCCCACTTCCTCCGTAAGCTCTCCGGCAGACTTCTTATCATGCCCTTCAGGGTCTTATTAAACCTCTCAACCAGCCCATTGGACTGGGGGTGATAAGGAGTGGTGAACCGGTAGGTCACTCCACACTCCTTCCACATTGTCCGCATGTAAGCTGACAGGAAGTTGGTCCCCCTGTCGGACACAACCTCCTTGGGAAATCCTACACGGGTAAAGATTCCCATCAGGGCCCTAGCCACCACAGGTGCAGTAACAGTCCTCAGAGGGATGGCCTCTGGGTACCGTGTGGCATGATCCACCAGTACCAGGATAAACCTGTGACCAGCTGTTGTTGGTGGATCCAATGGCCCTACAATGTCGATGCCCACCCTTTCAAAGGGGGTGCTAACGACTGGAAGTGGTTCCAGGGGAGCCTTTAGCTTCACCCCTGTTTTCCCACTGGCCTGGCAGGATACACATGTCCTACAGTATGTGTTGGACGCCACTTTCATCTGAGGCCAGTAAAAGTGGAGGACAAGCCGTGCAAAGGTCTTGTCCTGGCCTAAGTGTCCTGCCAGTGGTATCGCATGAGCCAATTCCAGCAGAAAGGCTCGGTATTGCTGCGGGACCACCAAGGCCCTTGATGAGCCAGGTAGAGGTACCTTGGGTTCACTGTAGAGGAGACCATCCTCCCAGTAAATATGGTGGTGTCCCGTAGCATCACCTGCTGCCTGGGCTTCAGCCTGACGCCTCAGTCCCTCAAGGGTAGGGCACTCCCTCTGCCCCTTACAGAATTCCTCTCTGGTAGGTCCTCCCTCCACATGCCACTCAGCAGGGATGGGTAAATCCTCCAGAGAGTCTACTTCCCCCTCCATGGACTCCTGGCCTACCACCGCAGGTGGCCGATCTGTCACATGGGGCGTGGAAGCCGAAGCAGGCTGTCCCTGTCTCCGAGTCTGTCCCTTTTTGGCAGCGGGTTGGGCCATTATTCCAGGCTCCAACCCAGGCGAACTCCCTCTCCGGGCAGTCGCAGACCGTGTGCTTACACAGGCCCAGTCAGGTGTACCCAGCATCGCAGAATGCGTCCGGTATTCCACCTCTCTCCAAGTGTTGTGCTCCATGTCATTCCCCAACAGACAATCAACTGGCGCGGCAGGGCTTACGGCAACTCGAAGTGAACCTGCAACCCCCTCCCACTCAAAGGGAACCTCAGCCACTGGATAGTGGCCCATTCTGCCGTCAGCCATCGCGGCGGGGTGGAGTACATTAGGAACAACCTGCTCTGGAGACACCAGTTGACTTCTCACCATAGTCATACTGGCTCCTGTATCTCTCAGAGCCTCCCCTCTTTGGCCATTGATGGTAACCCCTTGCCCATACTTTGTAGTATTTGGGGGCACCTGGATCTTTGGTACCATCTCCGGCTCTCCCAGGGACACTAAGGTGACACCCGCCCACTCACCCCCCTTATCTAAGGGCAACTCCTCCCCGAGCGCTACACTAGCTACTCCCGGTGACTTTCCTCCGGTGGGGGGGGGGTGGTCTCTTTGGGCATCTGGCATCCCCCTTATAATGTCCAACACCACCACACTCAAAACAGTGGAGAACCCTTGGCTGTTGGCTTTGGCCAGGATTAGGGTTTCTGGGCGGGTTTGCCCTAGGGGTGAAACCTGCTCCCTTACCTTGGAAATTATTTTGGGGACCTTTGGAGAACTCCTTCTTTTTATCTCCCCCCTCCTTCTTCTGGGGGGCGCCCTGTCCGGCTTTTTGAGAATCCCCTCCAGTCCCCTTTAAGGACACCCGGGTACTTGCCCAAGTGTCCGCCTCCTCTGCAAGCTTCCGGGGATCGGTCAGCTTGCTGTCCACCAGGTGTTGGCGCAACTCGGGAAAACATTTCTCGAGGAGGTGTTCTTTCAAAAATAGATTGTACAGCCCCTCATAATCTTTCACCTCGCTGCCCTTGACCCAACCCTCCAAAGCTTTCTTGGCGTAGTCTAAAAAGTCTACCCAATTCTGGGTACTCAGTTTGTGACTTCCCCTGAATTTCTGTCTGTACCTTTCAGGGGTAAGTCCAAACTTCTTCACCAGTGCCACCTTCATTGTAGGGTAGTGGGTTTGCTCATCCTGCTCCAGAGCCAACAAGGTGTCTCTGCCAGCAGGTGGCATGTATTTATACAGCCCACCTCCCCAGTGAGTTTCTAAGATCCCGTGAGCCCTTAAAGAAACTTCGTAGGCGGCCAGCCATTTAGCAATGTCATCGCCTGGAGTGTAACTAGCGATGATATCTTTGGGTAAATAGGGTCTGGATTCCCTGGTGTTCACTTTATTTTCGCTGCCACCATTATCTGGATTGGGAGACCTTCTTAGTAAGGCTTGTAGATCCATTTCTTTGATGGTTCGCTCATGGGCTAACCTCCTGTTCTCCCTTTCCATATCCATCCTAGCTAATTCCAACCTTGTTCTCCTCTCCTCCCTCCTATCTTCTAGCTCGGCGTCAGTTAAACCCCTCTCTGAGACGCTGCTGCCCGCCCTCGAAGGTGTCCTGGGACCTGTCAGCAGATTCCCCCTTCCAGCTTGGTTCAACAATGCAGCCTCAAGGACAGTGTCCCCGTCACTCTCTTCAGTTTCTGGTTCCTCCCTTAAATGAGCTTCCACCCATGCCCTTATGCTTGTCAGCAACTCTCCTTTCTTGGCACCTTTATTAAAGAATACCCCCTGTTGCTGACACCATTCTCTGAGTTGGGCCACAGTATTGGCTTCTAGCTCTTTAAAATTCAATTCCATCTTTCACTGTGGAATAAAATCAACACACAGGAGAAAACCAAGAAGTGACCTGAGGTTAACCTCCACCCACCACCAGAAATAAATTTAGAAAAAACAAAATTCAAATTAGGAGGGCCGCAAGGAGAAAACTCCTGGTGTAGGTCAGTGTATTGCGTTGAATTACTAATGAGTAGCTGCAACCAAGTCAGTATCCCACCGCTAGGCACCAAATGTTAGAATCTGAGATGCCAGGTCACCTAGGGTAGCCTGGCCTAGGGGTAAGACATGCAATTTCTAGAGGCACAGTGTGAAGGTTGCAGACCACCCAAGAGTAAAACCACGCAATAGCACACAAAAACAACACTACACCAACTTGTTAGGAAAATATGAGCTGTTTTATAAAAATAAGATTCTCTCTGGCTTAGCTCTCAGTATTCACACAGGAAAATGTACACTTAGTTCAGGAGAAATTATAACACTTGTTTGTCTGTGGAAAGAGAATTACAACTCAATACATTCAACTTGTAAATATTCTTAGTCTTTCACAGTTACTAAATTGACATCTTATGCAGATTTCCTTTTGGAGATGAAAGCACAATTCTTATCAATCAGGAAGTTAATTCAGTCTCTGCCAAGGTGCTAGCTTAAATCATCAACTTTACATTACTAGCGTTTCTAGCATTTAATTAGGCATAGTTTCTAAATATGACCTATACTCTACAACTGGTCTCAGCAATAGCAATAATACTTTTAAACTGCTATGCAAGTTTTCAATTAATTCCTATAGTTCATTACATTTAAACAAGCACTATAACAATAACTGGCAGGTAACCTTTATGCTTTCTTAGGCCAGTTAAATATGCATTGTACTTGGCTTTTGCTCCTTAGAGCTTCTATTCCACCCTGGGGGGGGGGCAAACTGTCAAGCACTGTCAAGAGCCCGGGGTTCTATGAGGCCTTATACTTTCTTTACCCCTCAGATCAAATCAGGCTTCTGGAATCAGTGAGTCTTTGGTCTGTTAGGCCACTCGTTTTTCTCAGGCCCTCCACCCCCTTCTTCTGGGTCAGTGCTGCCCTGTGAGGGGAAGAAGACAGACGAGCGGGAGGCCTAACCAGCTCTCCCTCGCCACCCCTCACTCTTCCCGGCTTACTTGTGTGAGCAGGCAGCAGGCAATTCCTCCGCTCTCCTACCAGACCCTGAAGACGCTCCTTCTTCGGTGGTTGGCCTCCCCGCCCCCTTTCACAACAGAGCGGCAGCCCACCCAGGTGCAACCCGGGTCGCTGCTGCGATGACTCCGCCACTCGAGCGGCGGCTCCACACCAGAAAGGATCTGTCCCTCGGCGCGCAATGGAGACGCCTCCCCTCAGCGATGAAGTCGTCGTTTTCCCCACACGCGAGGCTTCTTCCGCGCATGCGCGAAGGTACAGTGTCCCCGCACTGGGCCTGCTCGGTCCTAGGCCCCTCCTGAGGGATTGACTAAAGCAGTTTGGGCATGCGCGAAGGCGCCTTTTGTTAGCGTCTCGCCCTGGCTTTCCCCTGCTAACCGGGACGTTCCTCAGCAACGCGATATAAACGCGGAAGGCGCCCCCGGGGTCCCGCTCACAAGGGGAAGCCTCGCCAGGCTTCTCAGACTCAGTGGATCCCGGGGGGGGGCGCTATCCCAGTGCGCGATCAGTACCCCAGGGGTCCTGCTCCCAGTGGAGGCGGCGCTACCTCAGAGAAACTGGCACCCTTCACCAGGGAATCCAGGGATCGGTCGACTGCAGGTCCGGCCAGGGCTTCTCAGGACACAAGGGCACAAGCCTTCCCCAGCACCCAGGAAGGTAAGAACAGCGCTGGTTCGATTTTGCACCTCAGTTCCCACTTCCCCACTTCGCAAAGTCCTTTTACTTTTCAAGTCTGGATGGAGGCTGGGGTATAAGGATGAGGGTTATTCTTCCTGAGTCTTGTTCACTGGGCAGAGGACTGCGCTTCGCAGCGTCACAGTCTCCTTCTCCTGTTCCCACCCCACTAATGTCAAGCTAGGGATTAGTCAGGCGCCCAGGGTCTCCCTTAAACATCCACAGCGGGGACAAGACAAGGATCCTAAAGGAGGAGTAGAGAAGTGGATTAATTAGGCTGCTTCCCAGATCAGGAGATCACCCCTCGCACTAGTCTCTCCCCACCTTCCAAGATAGCCTGTCCTCCAGCTGACTCTCACAGGTAGACAAAATGGCTGCCCCGCATTCCGCCTTATATAGGCTGCCCCTCAGTGGTCCAGAATGGACCAGAAGGTTCTGGAATGCCCTATGCTGGTCTATGGGTAAGTTCTGGACTTGGCAGTTAGGGCAGTTGGTAGCCACCATTTTGTGGTTCCAACTTTCCCTGTCAAAACAGGCCTCTGGGCCTGAGGTAAAAGATTATGAGGGGAAAAAGAACACCTATCCCCTTGACCAACACCTATAAAAAGTAGTAGACACAAAAATTATTAAGGGTATGAGGGGCAAAAAGGGGACAAAATAAATAATAATGAGGAGGGACTACGCAAAAAATCCAGACAGGTCTAACACTGTGTTAAACAGTTTTAGAGCAATTAGCCGCTTAGCTATGGCAACAGTAAAAAAAAAAACTTCCTTTAGGACTTCAACAAACAGGAACCAGTAAAGTTCACCTCAAAACTGAATTCCATCTGGAATAAAAAAAATGAGAACATCTGCTACAGTCCAGGCTGTCATTCCATGGCTGAAGAAAAAGTAGAGGGCACCTGATTCATCTACTGCATGGCTAACTGGTCATCTCAGGCTGGGCTCTATCATTAGTGCATGTTAGATTTGGGAGTCTCTAGTTGGCATAGGTAGGTACTTGTGACAAATAGGGACCCTTGCCTCTAGTCAGGATATGGGGATTACACTCCTAAAATAACACCTGCTCACCCCCTTGGTAGCTTGGCATGGGCAGACAGGCTTATCTCAGAGGCAGTGTGTAAAGCATTTGTGACCACATACAGTAACCCAGTGACAACACTACAGATGGACACCACACAAGGTTTTATATAAAAAATAAGTATCCTTTATATAGATTTACCACACGACCATAAACGACAAAAATAGGAAGAGCTGTGGCGCCGCGGCTAGGGCGTCTGACTCCGGAATCTGGGGATCACGGTTCGATCCCTGGCACCGGCGGCAGGTTAGCCCAGCACCATGTGACTCTGGGCAATAGCTTGCTTAATCTTCCCGGCGGTGCCTAGAGACCCTTACGGGTGATTGTGCGCTTTACAAATGTGGATTATTATTATTATAGTTCTAGCTTAGTTCAGTTCAGTTCTTAAGATGCAACACTTTGCGTCAATGTACCTTACGATGTGTTGCGCTTCCACGACAAGCAATGTCGCAGCGAGGTAAATGCGGCAAAGTTCAGATGCAAAGGAATAAAGACGTGAAGATCTTCCCGATGCGGCACGCTTTTCCGGGGATGCGAGAAGTTCTCGGTTCAATGCGTGGACTGCAGCGGCAACACCCTTGTTCCGCGATGTGACGGGAACAGCTCCACTTGCGACACTCTCCTCCCACGAGGCGTGAAGCTTCCGCACGATACGACAACTACAGCGACGACATCCACGATGCGATGCCAGTAGCTCCAATGGAGGCGCGCTTCTCGGGGACGCAAGGCGCTTTTCTTCGATGCGGTGCAGAGCGACAGTTCCAGCGGCGAAACCCTCCTTCGGAGTTGCGAGACTCTTCACTCGATGCGGTGCAATACGACAGCTACAGCGGCCACACCCTCCTTCGGAGTTGCGACGGCAGCAGCAGCGACGGCGACACGCTTCCTCTTCGTTGCTACACGTTTCTCTCGATGCGGTGCAGTGTGACATCTACAGCGCCGACATCCACGATGCGACGGCAGCAGCAGTGACGGCCACACACTTCTTCTTCGATGATTCGCCCTTCCAGCTCCTTGCGACACGCAGTTCCTCAGAAGGCCCAAAACAGCAGCAGGCTTTTCCACAAGAACTCTGGGGAGCTGGGGGTTGAAGTCTGCTGTCCCTGAGACTTCGCAGGAGGCATGCTCTTTTCCAAGCCCTTGGAGATCCTTCACACGTTGAAAGCAAAGTACACAAAGTTCCTTTCTCCTTCCTTTGGCAGTAAGACAACCACTGCAGGCCTGTCCCCCAAGTAGCACTTCAGCTTGTGTGGAAAAGTAAATTTTGCCATGTTCTGTGTCCCTACGTGTCATCCATCATATGTTATGTGTGCATGATTAAATATGCATATGTATTCCCCATGTTCGATTCAAGACGCAATTACAGTTGTGTCCACCTCTAGTATGCCAGTTTCCAGTTCTCGTGAATAATACGAGTATTAGGCCTATGTAAAGCTACGTTGCCACGTTTCTCAGTGAGCACGTTATTCCATTGTAAAGTCCCCGTTTCTAGGCCTCAAAAGGGCCTGGACACCAGATTCAGCTCCTGTCTCCTGAAGCCCTCGCTGAGGAGCGATACAGCCCCCACCTGGATCCTCGACCCTTCACTTACTTCCTGCCTCGCAGTGCCCGGTCCAGCCTGGCTCTGCCTCTGAGTCTGCCAAGACTATGTTATGATTCCAGATTATCAGTTCAGCCCTCCTTCCCTGCATTCCTAAGCTACTGAATCGCATCAATAGTTTCCGTCATTGTCTAGCTTTTACGTCTCCATGTAAGAGAAATACTGCATTTAATGGTCATTTAATATTCTTCATCACGCACTACATGTAGAATAATGCATGGTCCAGTCTTAGTGTCTGTTAGCCTTTCCCCTCCTGACTTCTAGTTTATATCAACATGTTCCCTAAACATCAGATACTAGATACTGTTTAGGTACATGTCGCCCTGACTCTCCAGACTTCAGTCTCTGCTCCTAGCACAGAGTTCGAAGCCCCCAGCTTCTCCTAGTGATACGTCATTGCCAGCTTGCGCGCACCATCAGGTTAGAGGTCCCGGCTCCTTAGGTAGCCCCCTCCATGGTTTCCGCCCCATTCATGACATATTCTGTTACGTTTGCATCACATGTCTATGTATACGCCCTGTTACACCTCTTTTCACCCTTATCTTTCGCGACTGCTACGCGTCATGCCTATTGCTCCACCCACCGCTACGCCTATTGCAATGTAATGCTATGTGTTTGCGTTATGTATATATGCTCATGTATTGTTATTAAAAGTTAGACGCCGTTACGCCGTCATTCCCGATCCTGTCCCCGGCAGCTGCCATCCTATTCCCGTGCAGGTCGTCCTGTTCCTGTCCTTATGCTGTATTAAACCTGCAAAACTCCTACTACCTCGAATCTTGACTCTTATTTATTGAGCTATCTGTTATTCATTTATTCATTCAAAAATAGGGTATTATTTATTTATTTACCACATAATGGCGCCCGAATAGGGACTTGCCCTTTCCCCACGCGTCGGTGAAGCCACGCCGACCCCCTGACCCTCTGCAGTCGTGACGGAACTCTTCTGCGCACCGGCAGATATTTCTGCTTCAAGTATCCCTCAGGCCCACGGAGGAGACGGAGGAGGCGGTCCAGCATCCAGACGAGACGGTGGAGGAACGCGGCGAGTCCCGACCAGAGCCCAAGCCGAGAGTCCAAGGTCCGAGGTATCCGGAGGTCCACCCGTAACTGAAGTCCGAAGTTCGTCGTCCGTCGTCGTAGCAGTCCAGTCCGAGGCCTTCCGTTCTTGCTGCCCGGTGAGTACCGTTACTGGGGTGGTATCTAGACAGGGTCAATCTAATTGACTCTGGTCTGTGGGTTGGTGGTACACAGACTCACAAACGAAGTGTCCACTTCGGTGGATGCGGGTCCTGAACGTGTCTCTTTATGAGACCGGTAAGTTTCGTACTGTTTCAGCAGTGCATCTAGTCTCTGTTCTAGTCAGTTCTGTTCTCGAGAAAATTCATGTGTTCTGTTCTCAGTATTCCAGGTAGTATTCTGTTCGAACTGTTATTTTAAATGTTCTTCATGTATTTTAATGTCGTGGTATGAATGGGGAATAAGTATCGTGTTCATTGTGTATTGTATTGTGTCTAGATTACAGTTCAGTCATGCCCCTGTTTTCCAAGTTACGTCAGTTAAAAACTAGAAAGGGTCTGCTGGAAGCAGCAGTTCCAGTTCCGCCTAGGGACAGTCCAGGTCATTTTATGTATCAGAAGCATGCCATAAGTGCCATACTATATCTAGATTTATGGGTAGAGTATACCAAACAGTTGGAAGAAAAGTATAGATGGCCCGTATCGGGTACATGGGATGCCGAGTGCATCATGCGAGTAGAAGAAGCATTATGGAAAAAGAAAGCCAGACAGTCACAGAAAGATGCCATCGAGTTATGGCGCAAAGAATCTCATAAAAGAACCGAAAAAGAAATCAGAAAGTCAGAATTAAGTAGAGAATCCTTGGAACGAGCCCAAGAAAGGGAATTAATCGAGATTGGTGAACGAGTTAAAACCGAACAGTCAGACAGACAGAGGCATGCTCTTATTAAGGGTATGTATCCTCTTCTTGCCGAGGGCTTGCCAAAAGCGACCTCAGAGTCATCCAGTAATTTCCCGCCACCATTAGTTCCGACTAAGCTACGTCACAAACCGACCGCAGCTGATATTTTTATTTCGTCCTATTTGGACGACACAGTCCCAGAATATGCAAATCCTGTTCGCGCTCCGCCAGTCCCTGTAAATCAGGCACTTCCCGCTCCTCCAGACACCGGAGTACCTGTTACGGTACCCCCGGTCCAGCCCGCCATACCAGTTCAGCCCGCATTTCAATTTCCTGCCACACTAGTACGAAGAGGATCAGTCGACGATTCTAGTTTAGGGGCCGCAGGAGGAGGTCCTCCTCAGACCCCGCCGCCACACAAGCGTTTAACGACAGCCGAATTACATATGCAAGCGTCACAGCGTACGCCCAGACATCAGTCTGTAGCAGAAATAAGAAAAGCCCTTAATGAATGCGGCTATGATCCAGTCCCAGGCAAGGATAATATGGTTTTATATTCATTACGTGTAAGAAGGGTGGCCGAGTATCTAGTCACCCTACCGAATATGAAAGAAGACCTAGACAGAATATATCGTTTCATCCGTACAGGGGATGATCCAGAAAGCATTGGCGAGGCCATGTCTCAAAGGAAAGCTGAGACCCAGCTCATGATATTAAAGTTTCTGATCAATTGTCTAATAAGAGAACAAGATTACCCGTCCAAAGATCAAGCCGAAATGAGAACCCTGACAAAGTGGAGTGATAATATAGCCGAGGGTAAGCACAGAACCATGAGTGCTATGGACAGTATGTACAAGAAAATTCGTAAAGAAATAATAAGGTTACACGATCAACGTAAAGCAGCACAAGTAAGCGAGAAAGAAAGTAACTCTGATACTGAAGAGGTAGAGGACGAGAATCCCGCCAGAATAGCGTATGTAGGAAAATCTAGATTTCCAGATCGCCATTTACGCCTAGAACACAAGTCTACTTTCCATCATCCAGCACCAGAACAAGGTTCTCTAGAACAAGTATTCCAAGCTACCGATCACATTCTGAAATCACGAATCGGTTACAGTGAGTTGAGTACTATGCATGAACAAGAACTAGCCCGATCAGCAGTCCGATGGGTTACTGATTCTACCACTTTTCCAGACGAAATAGTGGCACAAATGTTTCTGAAACTGCCCCCAGCCGAGCAGCGACTGGCGGGTATGTATATGATTCAGCACCTCATTACATTGTATGAGGGTCAGCACTCTGATCCAGGCCCGTTACATGATATCCTGAACGAGTTACTCCAGTATAGATGGAAAGGTCTAGGTACCGATTTAATTAGTGTCATTCTAGAACAACGTCACAAATATAGAATGTTTCTGAACCCGCATTTTGTTCATGTCTCACCCCCAGAAAGTAAACCATTTTACATGGAGAGACAGAATCCGTTACGAGAAGTCCACCCAGTTAGAGGAACGGGTGGCGAACTAGAACGAGTGTTTGTTTACACTCCGATTACAAAGATGGAACTCCTAGAGATGAAGAAATTAATTCCCTGTCATGATAAAGATCCAGCAGGGTTCCACCGAGAATTAAAAGACATGCTCCGTATGGGAGAATACACGTATCCAGATATAATTAAAATGTTAAAGGTTCTGTTGCCCGCAGGGGTGTATGAAAAGCTCAAGGAAAAAGAATGGGAGGTGGGAGAGAAAAAGATCGATTGGGCAGTTCTAGAAGCTGAAGATAAGGCACGAGTACCAGGTACCGGTCTTGGAGCGAAATGTAAAGAATTACCAGAATTATTAATACAAGTTTTACCCAGATTATTGACAACTAGAAAAGAAGACTGGGATGCAATCTCAGCCTGTAAACAGAAACAAGATGAAGACATTAGTGATTTTTATTCTAGATTTGATAAATGTTTTAGCATCAACAGTGGCCTCAAGACAAGTAGTGAGTCATACCCTCATCTTTTTGTTACTAAATTAGTCGAGAATTCAAGTCCACAAATTAAAAATCGAGTTTTGAAAGTCGAAAGTACCTGGCAAGCTAATACCCCGTCCCAGATGTTACAGATGCTCCAATACCACCAGAATAGAATCAGGGAAGAGCAAGACCACGAAAGGAAGCGTATGAAAGACACGAAAATGAAAGTACTAGTTGCACAATCTGTTCCTCAAGACAGTCAGAAGAGGGGTCCAAATCAAGCCAGTCATCCTGCAGCTCCCGTTAAAGGGAACTGCAATTATTGTAAACAGCCAGGTCATTTTATAAACGAGTGTGCAGTTCTGAAACATAACATAGCTACCGGTAAGACTAAAGAAAGACCACGTCCGCCTAGACAAGAACAAGTTTCACAGACTCCTCAGCCACAGAATGCACCACAGACAGTTACAGCACCGCAGCCTATCGCTGCAACACAGCATGTTACACAGCAGATGTACCAGTATGCACAGTCTGAGTATCCAGAGTACCAGCAGTATTCATGAAACAGCCTAGAGAGGGAGGTAGGCTTGCCTCTCATCGAGATACCTGTAGATCAAGAAGGTCCCTATGTTCATAGTCAAGTATTAGGGAAAGACAGAAAGTTTTTGATTGATACAGGGGCAAGTAGGACCACAATTAGCCACGCCGAAGTTCCAGGGGCTCCGCTCTCAGGCTCTAGAAATGTTTCCCTTGGATTTTCAGGAAAACCTATCGTAAATGAAATTTCAAAGCCAGTTACTCTAGAAGTAGGTCCATTGTCCCGTACTACTGATCTGTTACTTACTAAGTCATGTCCAGAAAACCTATTAGGCATTAAAACACTGAAAGAATTAGGTGCAGTTATATGCTGTTCCCCAGAGGGAATACGTCTGTTCCTACGTGACTTCAAAGGTCACTATGTATTACGAGATTTTGATCCCAGATTGTCTAATGTTCCGCAGCATTTATGGGCGCAAGGTCCAACTGATGTAGGGTACATGCAAATCACACCACATCGTGTGACTCTCAAGCCAGGTGTAGTGTTACCACGAATCAGACAGTACAGATTGCCACCTGAGGCTGTAGCAGCCTTATCCAAAATTATTGACGAGCTCATCGCTCAAGGAGTGGTTGTAGAAACTGACTCCAATGTATGCAATTCTCCGATCATTCCAGTCATGAAACGTACTGATCCAAATGCACCCCCAGTATATCGATTAGTGATTGACCTACGGGAACTTAATAAATGTATTATTCCTCAGTACCCAGTAGTCCCAGATATCTCTTCCCTATTAACAGCCATTGATTCCGAAGCTTCATTTTTCACTGTCATAGACCTCAAGAATGCATTTTTTAGTGTCCCCATTCATCCAGACAGCCAGTTCCTTTTCGGATTCTGTTTAAATGGAAGGAGCTATATGTTCACACGAGCTCCTCAAGGTTTCACAGAAAGTCCTAGTATTTACAGTCAAGCACTCAAGAGACAACTAGACAACATTCACATGCCAACTGACACTGCCCTGCTCCAGTATGTCGATGATCTACTGATCACAGCCCGTTCTGAACGTGATTGCGAGCGAGCATCCCTTACAGTCTTGTATTTCCTAGCCGAGATGGGGCACAAGGTGTCCCCTTCTAAGCTTCAATTCTGTGTCCAGCAAGTGGTCTACTTAGGACACTTACTGTCCAAGAGGGGTAGGCAGTTGACACCAGACCGTATCCAGTTAATAGCGAGTCTTCCTCAGCCCAAGACCCAGAAGGAGGTATGTGCTTTTATCGGCCTCACTTCTTATTGCCGACAATGGATTCCTCAGTATGCATTCCTAGCCAAGCCACTGATACAGTTAACGACACAGGAGGCAGCCGTATCGACTGTCCTCCCTTGGACATCTGAACATACACTTAGCTTCAATGAGTTAAAGAAAGCTTTATGCCAAGCTCCAGTTCTAGCTACACCGAACTACAGTAAGCCTTTTACACTTTTCGTCACTGAACGTGAAGGTACAGCATTATCTGTTCTCACACAAGATCAAGCAGGACAATACAAGCCATGTGCTTATTTTTCGAGCACATTAGATCCTGTAGCCCAGGCTCTGCCTGCGTGCCTCAAGTCAGTTGCAGCCACAGCACTAGCTATCAGACAAAGTGATTCCATAGTCTTAGGACACTCCCTGACAGTACAAGTTCCACACTCCGTGGAAGTTCTTTTAAACCGAACACAGACTCAGCACTTGACAATTGCACGTTTAACAGGTTATGAATTGACACTGTTCCAGCCACACATAGAAATCAGACGCTGCAACATCCTGAACCCTGCTACACTGTTACCATCAGTTAATTCAAGTCCGGACACACATGACTGTGTGGAAGTAGTTAATATTACGACAAAGCCAAGACAAGATCTGACAGATATTCCGTTACCAGATCCCGACCTGACACTTTATGTGGATGGTTCATGTATGAGAACTAGTACAGGAGAACTAGTCGCCGCATATGCAGTGACTACTGACACCGAAGTTATTGAGACACACCGTATTGATACCCTGTCCGCTCAAGCAGCAGAGCTAGTTGCTCTGACACAAGCCTGCATACACGCTAAGAACCGGAAAGTTAATGTTTACACAGATTCACGCTACGCATTTGGAGTCGTACACGACTTTGGAGTGCTCTGGCAGGAGAGAGGTTTCATGACTTCTCATGGAACCAAGATTCAGCATGGTCTCCTTATTCAAGCTCTGTTAGATGCCATACATTTACCGACATCCATTGCTATCATGAAGTGCAAAGCACATACGAAAGTTACTGACATTATTTCCCAGGGTAACGATCTAGCAGATCGCACAGCCAAACTTACAGCACAGACTCCAGACATTCCAGTTAACATGACACACACTCCAGATCCGACTACATGCATGACAGTTAAGGACCCTACACAAGATGTCATAGATATCCAGTTACATGCTACTCCTGAAGAAATCAAGAAATGGTCCGAACAAGGAGGGGTCCAGACAGATCAAGGATGGTTAACGAAGGGTAGAGCCACATGGTTTCTCCCCGACTCTATGGTTCAAGTCATTATCAATACCGCACATAGTCCAGCACATTTAGGAGAAAAAGCTATGTTAGACAGTATCCAGAACATTTGGTTCAACAAGCATTTACGAGCTGCAGCCAAGCAGAAAGTCCGTACCTGTATGATATGTTGTCAGTTTAATCCAGGTAAAAGTGTCCCGGTGGAACAAGGGGGATTCCAGCCTCCTGACCACCCTTTTGAAGTCCTCCAGATGGATTATATTCAGATGAAGCGATGTCGAGGTTTCAAGTATGTCCTTGTAGTTGTATGCGCTTTGTCCAGGTGGACAGAAGCATATCCAGTCCCAGATTACACAGCTGCGACCACTGCCAAGCAGTTGGTTCGTGAGTTCTTCCCCCGTTATGGACTCCCTAGGGTCGTATATTCTGATAACGGCCAGCCATTCTCATCAGAGTTAATGAAACACGTTTCCCTATTGTTAGGGTACCAGTGGAAGTTCCATTGTGTACGCCATCCTGAAGCAGCCGGTCTCGTAGAGAGACATAACCAGACCCTGAAAATTCGCATCGCAAAAATTTGTAAAGAGAAAGGTGTGGACTGGCTAGTAGCTCTGCCAGTTGCCTTGTTCTATATGCGCATGGTCGCACATTCCAGATCAGGTCTGTCCCCGTATGAGGTCGTTTTCGGCCGCCCCCCTAACATGTGGGGTACTCCTAGACCCCGAAGTATTACCGATGTTTCAAGTAATATGCTGACAGATTACCTAGCTTCCTTGATGTCTGCCCTCAACTCTTGTCGTTCACAGGTTGCCGCCGCATTTCCAGACAATACCGAGGTGGCACCGCATGAAATCGTTCCAGGATCCATGGTTCTTGTCCGGAATTTTGACCGCTCAAGTCCGCTGGAGCCACGCTGGAAGGAGCCCCGACAGGTCCTCCTCGCCACCCGTACAGCCGTGAAGTTGGAAGGTCGCAAAGGCTGGGTGCACCTTTCGCACGTGAAGAAGTTTTATGGACTGAAACCCGTCTCAAAGAGCATTTCCCAGGATTTGAAGGATTGCCAAAATATTGTTCTCAAGGACTGTCCCGCAAAAGACATTGCTACAAACCCTCCCCTGTTAGAGAAAACTCCGCAGCAGGAGTATAAGTTGAAACTCCGGTCTAGTAAAATAAGTCAGCCAGTTTGATTGTCTAAGTCCTCCCCTAGGTGAAACGGTTAGACTGTTTCTGACATGTATAAAATAGACCCCCATAGTGAGAGAGTTAGTCAAAACTCAATCCGATGTATCATTTTTCTATGTTTCATATTATTTCTCAGCATTATGATTTCCTGCACCAGTTATGCATTTTACCTGTGTTTCCCAGTTTCTCATGTAAATACGTCTTCTAATGCTACAGTAGAACACACGTTTAGTGATCTGCCTCCTCATGAACTCTCTTACCGCCTCGCTATGCGAAATAATTCTTTTATCCGCATGCTACATTACTCACACCAAACCAGCAATGCCACTAATTGTTGGGTGTGTGGTCGACTCCCCCCTTTCCAGACACCGAAGGGAGTTCTGCCACTCTTTCCTTATCCTTTTTCACATAATGGTTCGTGTGGAGCATGGTCCACGTTAACGTCATCCTCAACAGATATGTCTTTTCTTAACAGTACATGTTTCCCAGACAAGCAAGGTCTTCCCCACAGAACAGGGTTAGATCTAGAGAATGAAGTGTACAATTTAGGTAATTATTCTTCGAATTTCATGGTCCTGAATGTTCAGTCTGATTCCACTCCAGATTTACCTGCAATTTCAGTACTACCAGTCAAAGGCGAATTATGTGTCCGAAATAATGGTTCCGTACACGTAGGACATAGTGATTGTACTACTATTGTCAAGTATAGTGACAGTGGGAAATCTATCTTCAAAGCTTCACGTCATTCTTATTTTATTTGTGGTCAAACTGCATATGTTCGTCTGCCCCTCGATTGGGAGGGAACCTGTTACATTGCCTTCCTACTGCCACCAGTTTTCCTAGCCCCATCTGATTATCATAGAAACACACATCTAGTACACATTAGACATAGAAGGGAGTCCCCAATTGTCGATTATACTGAAACTGCTCTAGAACAGTATACAGATTTCAATAGAGGTTTCTTTTTCTTTATAGGACCTATCCAGAATAGTAAACTAATCCGCAGGTTAACCAGAACCCTTGAAGCTGTAGTAAATGAGACTGCCTCTGCTCTAGGTAACTTAACCGAAGAGCAATCTGCTATGAGATTTGTAGTTTTGCAAAATCGTCTCGTCCTTGACGTCATACTGGCCGATAGGGGCGGGGCCTGTAGAGTCATCGGATCTAGTTGCTGCATTTTCATTCCAAATAACGCGCCGTCTGTTTATTCAGCTATAACCAGACTCCATAAAATTGCCCATCTGTTACACCAAGATCCAGGCACCTGGACATGGTCCGGTTGGTTCTGGAATATAATTTCCGCCTGGGGATGGAAAGTCTTGTCCTTTCTAGGTATTGCAGTAGCGATTATATTCAGCTGCTGCCTCTGTATACAATGTGGCCCTGCGATTTGCGGCATTTGTGCTACCTCTTGTATTCCCAGTCCCAAGCCCCGTTCTAAATCCCGTTCAAAAAGAATTCGAGACGAGCAAATGATACTGTATGAAATGATAGATGGTATCATGAATATTGATGTTTCCTGAAGGAAACGTAGTGACAAGGAGGGAATGTGGAAAAGTAAATTTTGCCATGTTCTGTGTCCCTACGTGTCATCCATCATATGTTATGTGTGCATGATTAAATATGCATATGTATTCCCCATGTTCGATTCAAGACGCAATTACAGTTGTGTCCACCTCTAGTATGCCAGTTTCCAGTTCTCGTGAATAATACGAGTATTAGGCCTATGTAAAGCTACGTTGCCACGTTTCTCAGTGAGCACGTTATTCCATTGTAAAGTCCCCGTTTCTAGGCCTCAAAAGGGCCTGGACACCAGATTCAGCTCCTGTCTCCTGAAGCCCTCGCTGAGGAGCGATACAGCCCCCACCTGTATCCTCGACCCTTCACTTACTTCCTGCCTCGCAGTGCCCGGTCCAGCCTGGCTCTGCCTCTGAGTCTGCCAAGACTATGTTATGATTCCAGATTATCAGTTCAGCCCTCCTTCCCTGCATTCCTAAGCTACTGAATCGCATCAATAGTTTCCGTCATTGTCTAGCTTTTACGTCTCCATGTAAGAGAAATACTGCATTTAATGGTCATTTAATATTCTTCATCACGCACTACATGTAGAATAATGCATGGTCCAGTCTTAGTGTCTGTTAGCCTTTCCCCTCCTGACTTCTAGTTTATATCAACATGTTCCCTAAACATCAGATACTAGATACTGTTTAGGTACATGTCGCCCTGACTCTCCAGACTTCAGTCTCTGCTCCTAGCACAGAGTTCGAAGCCCCCAGCTTCTCCTAGTGATACGTCATTGCCAGCTTGCGCGCACCATCAGGTTAGAGGTCCCGGCTCCTTAGGTAGCCCCCTCCATGGTTTCCGCCCCATTCATGACATATTCTGTTACGTTTGCATCACATGTCTATGTATACGCCCTGTTACACCTCTTTTCACCCTTATCTTTCGCGACTGCTACGCGTCACGCCTATTGCTCCACCCACCGCTACGCCTATTGCAATGTAATGCTATGTGTTTGCGTTATGTATATATGCTCATGTATTGTTATTAAAAGTTAGACGCCGTTACGCCGTCATTCCCGATCCTGTCCCCGGCAGCTGCCATCCTATTCCCGTGCAGGTCGTCCTGTTCCTGTCCTTATGCTGTATTAAACCTGCAAAACTCCTACTACCTCGAATCTTGACTCCTATTTATTGAGCTATCTGTTATTCATTTATTCATTCAAAAATAGGGTATTATTTATTTATTTACCACACTTGGGAGTAGTCTCTCCTCAGTTTCTTCAGGTTCCTCTCCTCAGTAAAGGTTTCTTCTTGTAGTCCAAAAGTGATCTCATTTCATGGGATAACGGTCCCAATATTTATACCCCAAAATCCTTTGTTCTCTGAGGGAAGCGGGCCTTTGCCCAGTACAAACCAGTTCTGAAGCACTCTGTTTACCAGACTTCTCCTTTCCTTTCACAGTGCAGGGCAGAAACATCAGATGCCCCACAGGAGGTGGAGCCAGCATTGTGGAAGGCAAGCACAGTCCTGGAGCACTTTGTTGACAGAACTCCTTCTCTTCTTTCAGTGTGCAGGGCAGACACATCAGCCACACCCCAGGAGGTGGAGCCAGCATTGTGGAAGGCAGGCACAGCCCTATTCAAGGTTCAGGTGCAACTCCTCCCTCCCATCTAGATGTAGATCTCTCTATTCACCACTGGGCTGACTCATCCTGTCTCTTGGAATCCCCCATCCCTGTCACTCACAAAACCAAACAAGGGAAAACACAACCTAGCAGATGCAGGCTTGAAAGGTTAGACAAGGAAATACCTACTTTCTAAAAGTGGTATTTGCAAACACAGAATGTTAAAACAAACTTCACTAAAAGATGTATTTTATCATTCTGAGTTCAGGCATACTAAACTCGAATTTCTACCATGTTCTCTGAGTCAGTTAGGATTATAAACATGTAATAATCTAACAGCCCATTCTGGCCTATGGAGAACAGGTAGCCTTGCAATAGTGAAAAACAAAAATGGCTGTAATTCACTATTAGGACATGCCACACACATCAGGCTTGTCCTACCTTATTCTTACAATGCACCCTTCCCTTGGGCCTACCATAGGGGTGACTGATATGAAGAAAAGGGAAGGTTTAGGGACTGGCAAGTGGGTGCACTTGTCCAGCCAGCATGATAGTACCAGACTGCATGCAGGCTCTGCAATGGCAGACCTTAGACACATTTTACAAGGCTGCTTCTGAGGGTGGCACAATCAGTGCTGCAGGCCCACCAGCAGCATTTGGATTTACACACCCTGGGCACACTCAGTGCACTAGACAAAGGTCTGACAAGTAAACCAAATAGACAAATATGAAACCACTGATTAATACATCAATTTTCAATAGGGAGCACAATAGGGAGCACTTGCACTGTGGCACTGGACAGCAGTGGCACAGTGCCCAAAGCATCTAACACCAGCAAAAATACATGAGGCAACAGCAAAAAAATGGAAGAGAGACCCACGCCAATGGTGCAAGGTCTAACAGTGCAGCATCTCAGATGAGTTTCAAAAACCCAGTAACGTTGGTTTCTGCACCTCCGGACAGAGACGTGAAGCACATTGATAACCTGGGAAGAAGGGTCAGTTCCATAATGCCAAAGTCCATCCATTAAGGCAGCTAATTCATCAGTGATTCTTGGGCAGTACAGAAGAAATAAGGCATAGACCATTGTTAAAGGAGGACAAACACCACAGCAGTGATCATTGATAAAGTCTGGAATGTCATTAATCAAGGTTCTGCTAGTTGGCAGGAAGTGCAGTTCTGAGAAGACAGGGTTGATTAAAACCCTAAATACAACAAGATACACCTACAGTCTTGTTCATGTGTATGTAAGAATTGTATGCAAGATTGCTCTATCTCTCTCGAAACTAACAAGAAATGATCTTCACAGGGAAGACATCCCTTAAGGATAAGAACCCTCACTCACCCGAAGGTGACATGCTTCATCTTATGGGTCCTCCTTACCAGTGCGGAAAACCTAGTCAGCACTGGGAGCTACTACTTCAGGAATTTTAAGGAAGGAGCTCAGAGATGTTTTAGGTTTGGTAAGGAGCAGGATAGTAATCCCATATGTGAGATGATGAGTGTAGTGAGGTTAGCAGCGCTGTGTGAAAAAGTGGAATGTGAGTCTAAAACTGTCTAGATAGGATCACTAATATACTTTATTGATGTGTTCTACCTGACAGGATTAAAATGAAACAGCACGGTGGTATGGATATAGAACCACTGTCACTTAGTGGTCAACATGTTTCAGCCTATTGATCAAACTCCTGTATCAGCGGCTTTCTTCAGGACCAGATTTAAACGTGCTATTGCTGCTGCAACTATGTGAAGAAAAAATAATAATAAAGTTTTTTATACAACACCGGTATTCCTGTTTTTCTTTCGTTTGTCAGGTCATACCTAAGGTATCTATGGATTAAACAAAAGAGACAGGAAATGGGGGTAGTTGTGAGAGAGAAAGAAAACGAGCAACAAGTATATAAATCACATGAGACTTTGTGCATTGTGCTTGGTCACTATGTCACCCGTATACTATGCTTGTTACTAGTCATAGGTGAAAGGGACTTACCCTCAACTGTAGGATAGCCTTGCCTCACCTCTACCTGGCAGGCTGCTCTGGAGGGAGGCCCGCACTGCGGGAAGGAACACAAAGGGTGACAACATTAATATAGATTTCAGCACCATTTATACTTCTTAATCCTAATTTGTTTTGAAAAACAGGGGGCCAAAAGGCACGACTAGATGCGGCAAAATGCAGAAACATCAAGTGTAAAAACATCAAGAAAAACCCTACCTCTTTCCACCCTAAAATGCAAGCAAAGGTCCTTGGCTTGCCTTTTGCTCGGAAGACTCCCTTCAGAAATCAGGTTGGCAATGCATGTTGACTTGATGATAGTGCCCTATAATCAATAAAAGTAGACATGGATACCGCTCATTCCCTAGAAGTCCTCAAGTGCAAACGTTCACCCTTTCGTGGCTCCAGAAAATCACAGGGACATAGAGGTGTCTCATACAATATAGTGGACAAAGCAGACAAAGCTTTTCCTACAAACAGGCAGGATATAAACAGGGTTACAACTAAGGAAGAGGATAACAACTCTAACCTTAATATAACTCTTCATGCAAGAAAAATGGGAATTCCACTCCTGCTCTCAGGACAATACCAAGAGCTCCTGACTTTTTATTGCTAATGGGGAACGGGGGGAATCTCTCACTTTGCATCTGAATGAAGGAAGAACAAGACAGATCATTGGATACTGCTAATTGTGCGATCGGTAGGGACTTCTATACCTCCCTCGATCTACAGGATACATACTTCCATGTTTCCAAATCACAGGCAGTAGCCGAAGTTCTCAGTGGCAGGGTAGCACTCCCTTTTAGCCTGAAATATGCCCCAGGATTTTCCCAAAGTGTCTAGAGCCCTTGGCTGCCTTCTCTTGAGACTAGGCCACCAGGTATTCACACATCTGGAGGATTGGCTAGTGAAAGCACCCTCAATAGAAGAAGCCAATATCTCCACAAAGGCTTGCTTGAACCTATTCCATTGGTTGGGCCTGATGCTCACTGTCTAGACATCTTCTAGTCATCCCGTCACAAGAGTCCAGTTTCTGGCAGCAGTCCTAGACACATAACAAGCATCAGACAGCCACTGTCAGGACTTACAAATCAATACTAGGGATAATGTGATCATACATTGGTCTAGTAGCATTCTGCAGGTTGGGAATTACTCTGGTTCAGCAAGAGCTAGTTCAGCAATGGAGACTGTCAGCAGGATTGTGGAGTGACACAGTGGAGATATCCAGAAGACCCAAATAGGCTCAGGATCTGCTATAGTATGGGTTGCTAGTAAACCTAAATGCATGCTTTCTGTTTCAACCCACTGACAGGATTCGTTTGACAACCAATTCTTCAGTAAGAGGCTGGGGATCTCACATGCAGGAACTCTTTACAAGAGGCTGACAGAAATCCCTCCACGTGAACATTTTGGAGCCATGAGCCTTCAGAAAATGACAACAACTGTTCTTGGAGAGAGTGATGTGATGGTCAGTACAGGCATTATGACTTCAATGTACTACATAACCAAACAGGATGGCATGATGTTGGGTTTGTTGGTAAAGGATTCACAGACACTGTTGAACTAGGCATTGGCGAAAAATGTCTGTGGAACACCTACAAGTGATCCAAAACAACCAGGTAGACTGCCCCGAGAAGAAGCTTCACCAGACCAGTCCCCAAAAATAGGGTCATCTGACTCTGAACCTGTTTGCCACCATTCAAAACAAGAAAAGCCAATATTGGCAAAGGAGTCCAAGGGTAATACATTCTCAGTGACATGGTTGATTGTTTTCACTTAGGCCTCATTCCTGGAGTGGTGAAGAAGGCCAAGGTAGAATGCTGTTCACTGATACTGATTGCCACAGAGTGACCATGCCAATTCTGGTGCTGCCACCTTTTGAGACTGTCGTGCTATCTGCAAATACAGTTCAGGAGCCATTGCAATCTTCTATCTAGACATTATAGGCAGTTCCCCCACCACAACTTCAATGAACCTGATAGCTTGGTTCCTGACCACTTTGGCCATATTGACAGTCCTACAACCTGCAGGGAAATACTGCTACAAGCATGTGCACCTGCTGCAAGAAGAGAGTGGAAGCTCTCTGTGTGTGGTGTATGGATAAAGGACTTACCCCATCTCGAAACAACCCCATCAAATGTTACTGTACTTTTTGCATCTAGCCCAATAAGGCTCAAATACTGTTCAATCAGAAATCAGTTGCACACAATATCGAGACTCGCGAGAAGAAACAATACTGATTGCAGATTACCATCAAACAATCTATGAAGGATTGGGACTTTTCCTCCAGTGAGATTCCCTTTAGTACCATGGCAGTTAAATACAGTGCTTTGTCATCTGATGCTGCCTTCATTTAAGCTGCTTCATGGAGTACATCTCAAATACCTCTCATGGAAAACTGTGTTACTGTTGGTTCTCACCTGAGCAAAGAGAATTGGAGGCCCCCAAGGAACCATGCCTTTGCTACTCAAGAGATATGGGGCCACATGTATTTTAAGGTTGCAAATGCCCCACTTCGTAGAATAGGTCCAGTTGCAACCGGAAAAAAGGATTTTACAATGTATCAAACCCTATTTTGTGATTCGGTAACCGATTACCGAATCGCAAAATGGGTTCGCGAATCAGAATTAGGAATTGCATACTTCTAATGCTGAATCACAGCGGCATGTAGGAATGTTTTGTGACCGGAATATATTCACGAAACATTAGCATTTTACCACCTACTTTAAGTAGGTGGTTACCCATTCGGAAATAGGACCCTTTCCCTTTGGGAATGGTAGTGAAAAGTTTTTTTAGAGCAGGCAGTGTTCGCACTGAAACTTTTCATTTTTCTTTTTTACTTTAAGGAAAATATGCTTCCTTCCCCACCAAAATAAGATTGCTTTATTTAAAAGCAATCACGGATATGGTGGTCTGGGGACCCCAGTTCGCCACCATCCCTCTAATTTTAGTGATTCGCAATGGATCGCAAATTGCGACCTACCTCTTTAATATTCATGAGGTAGGTCAATTTTCGACTCCCTAGGATTCACTATATGAAACTCATGGGTTTTCATACATTGGGATTAGCAATTACCTAATTGCGATTCGCAGAAAATCACACTTAGGTAATCGCTATTTCCAAATTTGATACATGTGCCCAACGTCATTTTGTGCACTAACCCTAACTTCATGCCTAAGATCGCCTTGACCTTTGATCTAAACAAACCTATCAATCTCTGCTCTTTTTTCCCAATCCATCTTCGTCAGTGGAAAGATTTTTACATTTGTTGGATGTGCAGAGTTTCATCAGGTTCTATATGGACAAAGCTAAAGACATATGTACTTCAGACCATTTATTTATCTCATTTGGCCTCTTAGGTGGGGTAACCTACAAAATAACCAAGGAATTATCCGCTGGTTGTTTGTCACAGTAAAGCTAGCCATCCCGCATCAAGGCAGAGTAAGGGTGCATTCCACAAGAAGCATGGAAACAAAATCTGTGCCCTTCTCAGGAATACCTCTCCTATATATTTGCTGTGCAGTCATGTGGAAAAGCAGGCTCACATTCACCAAGCAATAATGCCTGGATGTGAATGCGGCAGCGGATGCGTCAGTGGGTCAAGCAGGTCTAGATAGCTTTTTTCAGGGAAGGTAAGCTTGCTTCCTGCTTTAATCAAGTTTGACATGCTGGTTGCTATTCTGATTCAAGCATGTGAATCAATGAAAAATTAGGGGTCGGCGGCAATGTTCCCTCTAATTTTTTTCCTCAGTGTGCGGCACTGGAGGGTCTCTGTGCGCTGCAACCATGGGTATGTGCGCCAGGAACCAAACCGCGCGTGTCTGCGGCACCAAATGGCCCCCAAAACGTTTACTTTAAAAAGTGAAAAGATGATGCATTTTCACACATACAGAGCCACAATAAGGGTCTTAAGGTCAGTTTGCAAATTTATTGTATTGCCTGTATTTTCATTGTTGTGTCTCTGACTGCTGTTGTCTGTCTTCCCCGCTGCCTGTACGTGGTCCATGTCCCGTTTTCTTCCCTCTGTTCCCCTCGCTATCCCCATGCTCTCTCTGTACGGTCTTTCCTTCTGTACTCCTCGCTGCCCGTGTCTCTGCCCAGTTTTCCCTTCTGTTTCCCTCGCTACACCCAGGCCTCTCTGCCCGTTCTGCCTTCTGTTCTTAGCTGCCCCTATATTTCTGTATTCTGCCTCAAATTCATTAGTTTTTTGTGCCCGTCTGCCCTCTGTGCCACTCGTTTTCTGTGCCCTTCTGCCATCTGTTCCACTCATTTTTTTGTGCCTTTCTGCCCTCTGTCCCACTCGTTTTGTGCCCTTCTGCCCTCTGTGCCACTCGTTTTTGTGCCATTGAAGCCCTATGTTCCACTTTGTTTTCCCCTCGTTTTTTGTGCCCTTCTGCCTTCTGTTCCACTAGTTGTTGTGCCCTTCTGCCCTCTGTTTCACTCGTTTTTGTGCCCTTCTGCCCTCTGTTCCACTCGTTTTTTTTGTGCCTTTCTGCCCTCTGTCCCACTCGTTTTTGTGCCTTTCTGCCCTCTGTTCCACTCGTTTTTGTGCCCTTCTGGCCTCTCTGCCACTCGTTTTTTGTGCCTTTGAAGCCCTCTGTTCCACTTTGTTTTCCCCTCGTTTTTTGTGCCCTTCGGCCCTCTGTTCCACTAGTTTTTGTGCCCTTCTGCCCTCTGTTTCACTCGTTTTTGTGCCCTTCTGCCCTCTGTGCCAATCGTTTTTTGTGCCTTTTAAGCCCTCTGTTCCACTTTGTTTTCCCTCGTTTTTTGTGCCCTTCTGCCCTCTGTTCCACTAGTTTTTGTGCCCTTCTGCCCTCTGTTTCACTAGTTTTTATGCCCTTCTGCCACTTGTGCCATTTTTTGTACTTTTATGCTCTCTGTCCCACTCGTTTTTGTAACTTTCTGCACTCTGTCCCACTCGTTGTTTGTGCCTTTATGTGCTCTGTCTGTGTCCCACTCGTTTTTTTGTGCCTTTCTGTCCTCTGTCTGTGTCCCACCCGTTTTTTGTGCCTTTCTGTCCTATGTCTGTGTCCCACTCGTTTTTTTGTGCCTTTCTGTTGTCAATACTTAAACAAAATGCCAGAGTCTGCCCCGCGCTTTACTAACAAAAGCGTAGACACTTTCCAAACACAGCGCGCGCACACGCTGTGTTTGGAAAGTGTCTACAGCGGGGCAGAATCTGGCATTTTGTTTAAGTATTGTTGTTAATCAGAGCCCGTGAAGGGGCTCCGATTAACAGCAATATTTAAACAAAAGGCCACAGTCTGCCCCGCTCCCACACAGCCGCAAGCGCCATAATCCCCACCAGCCCCCCGCCTCCTTACCTGCAATCCTCACGCCCGCTCCACCGCCACCACTGAAAAAGTGCTCATGTTCGCGCCGCTCACGTTTTAAAAGCGGTGAGCGGCGCGGCTCTCTAGCGATGTCCTGTGTGCGCACTCCACGCTAGGTGTTGCACGCTGACTTGGGGGGAGGTGCGCGCGCGCGCGCTCGCGGCCTAGAGGGAACGGTGGTGGGCGGTAAACTCTGCTTCTCTGGCAGAGTTCATGATGTTTTGCCTACTCCACGCTCTACTTGGTGAGCGGAGTTACGGAAAAACTCATGCCAACCACCGTGTGGCAGAAGTCTTTTTTTTTGCATGCGGCTCGCCAACCGTAAATTGGCAAGCGTGAGCGAGAAAATCAAGCACTAGACCACCTCCTGACGAGATTTCTCAACATGGGCGGACGTGGCAGGTTGCTTCCACTTGCGTTGAGAAAGCTGCCACTCGCGTTGAGCAAGTTGCCACTCTAGTAGAACATCTACTCGAGCGGCAGAAAGAAAAAGCGCACTTTGGCGTAATGCATTGTGCTAGTCACACTGATTTTACATCGCAGAACAAGCTCCTGGTGCTAAAAATCAGCGTAACTTACCACAACTATCTCACTTGCGGAACTCCCTGGAGTCTTGCTGAGTTTTTGGGTAACTCCACTGAAATCCACTGAGTAAAACTCTTCGAGTTCCACACACCCATATGAAAGTTCCAATTCTGGAGAAGAAATGAGTTACTTACCTGTAACACCAGTTCTCCAGCATTGGTATCTTTCATAGATTCATAAGCAACCCTCAGTCCATCCCAGTCAAAGTTTCCTCTACTCTGCCTATTCTGTGTTTTCTTCATACTTGTGCTATGAAATCTGAGCTAATGGCCGGTAGGGAAGTAGAGAGCACAAAATTGTCACTTGATTGGCTAAATTGTGTTTGCATCGAATGAGGTCAATGTGCTACACAACAACAAAAACTGGTGTTAAACTTAATGCCATTTTAACACTACCTTGTGCTACTTAAAGGTACTTGGGATTTCCAGCTCGACAAAGGACAATGGTTTCAACCTATGACTCTTTGAAGGATACCAATACTAGAGAACTGGAGTTACAAGCAAGTGACTAATTTCATTCAAAATAAGAAAAGCTTTTGCGAGTCCTTAATTGCGATTATTAAGGAATCGCAATTAAGGACTCGTAAAAGCCTATGTATGTAGGAATAGCTATTAAAATAGCGATTCCCAAACATTCCTTAATTGCGACTCGCAATTAAGGAGTGCCTTCCCATTCATTCCTATGGGCCTACAGGTCCATAGGAATGAATGGGTAATTGCATGCTCAATTTGCGAGTACCAAAAGGTACTCGCAAATTGCGCTTGCAATTGCAAGGGTGTCCAATGGACTCCCTGCTTCACCCCTGAAATTGCTCTGTGCACACATGTTGCGCACACACATGCACCAAGGGCATGTGTGTGTAACCTACAACTTTGAAAAATGCGCTTTAGTGCATTTTTCAAAGTTTTTGCAAATTACCATCAAGTTCATGGTAATTTGTGCCCCAAATAGCAAAATCACTATTTTAAAGTTGTTCTTGCATTGCATTTAAGGAATCGCAAATTGAAATTCCTTAAATGCAATCGCAATTTGAGAAATCGCAATTATTTGCGAATTCTCAAATTGCGAGTGCCTTGAACCTTGCTGCATTGCAATTGTCCTTTTTGCGGGCGCAAACGGACGATTTTTGCGAATCGCACCGTTTGCGCTGGCAAAAATGGTTGATGCATGGGCCTGTTTGTGTGTTTATGGTTTCTGCTGAATTATCTTGAGGCAATAGTTACCACTCCTCAGAATCCAGGGGTTCTTGGGCAGTTCCAGGTTTGTGCAGAGGTCATCATTGATAAGTCATTTAACCAGTTTCCCTTCTGATGTTTACCTGTTCTCATTGTTTGCCCTGCTCTCGGCAAAACTCCAAAACAAACTGACACCTAAACTGTGCCACAATTAAATTAGAGTGTTACCCTCAAAAAAGTTTAAAACATGCCTATTTTTTGAGGAGGAGCTACGCTGGCAACGAAGATGGCCGCATAAGCTCCCGGCTCCGCCTACCTCCGCCAGAAGCTCATGAATCCTGATACTCCCGTACGACTGATGGGTTGCTGAGATTAAAGATGCAATCCCGAGATTTCCATCTTCTCGACAGACGAAGTTATGCCGTGTTTTTGTTCTCGGCCTAACCCAGTGTGGAAGCCGGGGCCTTGCTTACTAACCCAGCTGGGTTGGAGTTGAACAACATCGGCTGCGGGACCAGGACGGCGTCCGGTCGCCCGGAGTGGAAGAATATCCCGACCGGATTGGATGGTGGTGCGGTGGTCGGGTTGCCTGCACGGACACGGCGGCGAGACGCACCGGTAGCTGTGGGCGGGGGTCCCTTGCCCGGTGACCCTGTTGGGCCCCGGGGCTGGCGGGCTTGGGTCCTCGCTGGCGGTGATGGTATTGAGACCGCGACATTGACGAGTGCCCACTGTTAACGTCGGCCCTGCTTGTGCCTGTTACACCGGAGTAGTCGACCTCCGGGGTTAAAAAGAACTGCTTTGTCGCTTTGTGAGAGGAGATGGAGCGAGAGGAAGATACGCCGTCACTGCAGACCGTAATGACCGCCATTGGGGCGCTTCACTCGCAGATCACCGCCGCCATCCATAAAATGGTCGTAACAGCCGAAACCATGTGTTTGAGACCGGACGCCGATCCCTCAATGGATTTGAAACATGTTGTTTTAACCGCGAAGCAGGACATGCCTGACACAGAGGGCCCGTGCGAAAACCAGGCCTGGTGTGTTTTGTCGGCCCCCGAACAACAGACAGAGAGCCCGGAACTACCGAAAACTCGCCATACTCCATCCCGATGCCGCCCAAGATGGACACAGCCAACCTCATACTCCAGGACAATTTCCACGGCGATTTCCGGAGTGATTTCTTATTCTTTTCTCCCCAGTCGGTTCCAATATGTTTTTGCAATTTATTGTCATTGGACATACATCTCCGTCCGATTCGTGGTCTTCGAACAATATTGCTTTGGACTCGGTCTTACTATACTGACTTTGACTCTTTTGAACGCTTTGACTTTCCTCTTGAGATGGGGGCCCGAGCGGTGAGAACTCGCACGAAAAATCGTAGTGGCCAGGGTTGAGTGTAATCGTCTGGGTCTGACACAAAGGCTTTATTTGATATGGGACTTGTCACCAAAATGATGTGGGAGGCGAACGGTTCTTTTGTACCCCCCCCGTTTGGTCTTTAATTGCGGCTTCACATTGTCTGAATATATCCAGGGGGGCTCTGCTTCTGGCAGGGAATAAAGGGGACCGGGAGCCTGTATGACATCTCCTCCTCCACTCTTTTCCTTCCTTTAGGGTTTAGTTGTTGGGCGACAGGCACGCTGCTAGTGGGGGTAGGCCGTAGCCATTGCAGGGGTGCAGGGTGGGGGCAATGGGGGGGGGGGTTATTTTGTCCTTATTTAGTTCTATGGCCTTTTTTTTCTTTCCTTCTCCTTTTACGAGAGGCGATATGTCTATTCTGAGTCTATTTTTCACATGTCTAGGTGTCTACTCTGGTCCTATTTATCCTGTATACGTGGGTGGACAGGCCTTGCTAGTTCGAGCTCAATGGGGTTGTTGATTATATTGATTGTCCGTTCTATGTATACCTGCCCATGTTGACGCCCCACGCTCCTTGTATTGATTATGTCACATCGGACTATTCACCTACGCACCGCTGCAATGTATCCTACTGTGTGACACCTGATATGTGTAATATTTCCTCTTGCCTTTTCTTCCTTAAATAAAAAGATTTTTTAAAAAACATGCCTATTTGCTGTTTTCTAATTACCTTGTACTCCCATTGTGCACCCTGGTCCCCCATCTGTTCCAAAGCGCTGGGACGCCCACTTTCGGAACCTGTTCGCCCTTTACAATATCCTCATTTATTCATCAGTGCTACTTTTCTCTTACTGTGCTAATAAAAACCACAAGGATCATGTATACAAGTGCCCAGTACCTAAACCTGCCCATACTGTCAGCCAGCATTTTATTCCCCTTGCATCTATTAGGTGTTTTCCAAGCATAACATCTTACCTGAGGGGGGTAGGAGGACTAGGACTCTCATTGGATCTTCTATATCCTTCAATCTACCTTGACAGCAACTTGGCCTGGAATATAGAATAATGGCTATTCTCCTATCACAGCTCCATATCTGTTAGGATACAAGAGAATCTGGATCCCCATATCAGACTTACCGTGTCACAAACCATGCGACCATCAGATATGGACAGAAGTGTCCCTTTTATTTGATTTTGACACAAGAGGAAATGTTGTTGATATGCAATACGCAAATGCATTGCCTATAGTTACAAAGTGCCAAGGAGAAACAGTGCAGCCATTGGATGGATCGCCTTTAACATCTTTCACTCATTATCAAAAATCATTATTAAAGACCTCACATAAAGGACACAAAGAAATGACCCATTTTGATTTAATTGATGCACCTGAATTTAAAATGATTCTGGGGATGCTGTGCCATGCATCACACAATCACTACATTAATTCAGAAATATGTACTCTTCTTCCTTCTGTGTGAATAATTGTTTTATTAGTCACCCCACAGGTGTCTCTAGATTTGCAATTCCTTTAAGTCAAATTTCAATGAGAGATACATAGCATGCAGCTGGCAAGTTAGTCACTTTGCCAGCAGGATACAACGACTGCAGATGGGGTTTTGATCAGAAAGAAGCTAACGTGTTACATCCATAAAGAAAATATGACTATCGCATTGATCTAGAGCAGGGAAAAATATTAACATCCAGTAGGGTTTATAATCCGAGGCCGAATTTACATTATTGAAGACTTATATAAATCAGTATTTGAATTATGACTTTATTCGACATTCCCAGTCGCCTGCTTTGTCTCCATTGTTTTTTTTTATTATATCTAAATAGACAGGTGCTTTATGGGCATGTATTATTGACTGTTGATCACCAAATGAAGTTATTCTAAAAATTGAAGCCCATTACCTCCAATTCCATTTATATGATTGATATAGATAATACAGCTGTTATCTTTATTAAACTGAACGCACAAGGAGTCTATCACTTGAGTCCCATAAAGAAGACGACAAATGGCAAACTGCTTTTAGCACCAAGCTCACCTTCATGACTGTGAAGTGATGCCTTTGTGCACTCTAACGCTCCAGCGGCATTCCAAAACTTCATGTATGAATTGCTCAGAAAGTATCAGATATTTCTTTGGTCCACTATTCTGATATGAATCTCATTTATTCAGATTCATGTGATGAACACATACTGGATCTACTCAGGGTCTTGCAAAGATTAAAGGAGAATAAGGTGGTCCTCAAATGGGAAACAACCTTTACTACGCGATCAAAACACCGCAATACATTCACAACACAGCTTTTACAACGCAAGTCGTTACCACGACTTGCACTGGAGGGCGCTCTAGACTAAGGAATAGTGTGATTTACTATTCCAACACCTTCCCTACTGTACGTAGGCTGGAGTTGGAATAGTAAATCATACTATTCCTAAGTCCAGCACCCTACAGCGCAAGTCGTGGTAACGACTTGCGTTGTAAAAGCTGCGTTGTGATGTACCGCGATCATTTTGATCGCGTGGTAACGTCGTACATCCTTGTAAAAATGTAAATTCCATGCTACTACCATTGAAATATTGGGATATTGCATCACTCCAGAAGGGGGTGCTTCTGATCTAAACAAAATACACACAGTCTTCTAACAAAGTAACCAAGTGTTCTTGGTGGCGCCAATTTTTATAGATGTTTTTTCAAAGACTTCTCCTACATTGTAACTCTGACTTGGTCTCCTCTGCTGATTTTCTACAAGTCATAAACAATTATTGTTTTGGGGAAGATGTAGATAACAGTGAAAAAGAAGGAACAGAAAGAAATGTCAAAGATGGGTCACTATATACAGGCAAAGTATGTACTTATACAACCAGTTAATCAAACTAAAAGCATTACACTAGTGTCATTCCATGCTTTTAGCAGGATATGTGGTACAAAAGAAAACTACAGATTTATTCAAGTTGTGTTTTTGATGGCCTGAATTGAAAAAAACAAATTAACACTTATGTAGTCTCCCAAGAAACATGTCAATACAATACAGACATGCCTGGAGCAATATAAGAGGTTCTCTTCCAGGGGATACTCATCAATAGTCATAAGCACTGAATAGTCCCGCCCACGTGCGGGACCCCGGAGCAATAGCCAATAATATGCATATATCTACATATATATATAAAAACATATAAATACGCATAAAATAACCATATATATATATATATATATAGATAATATGCATATACATATGCAGCCCAATATAACCATACTAGGCTCAAAAAACTGCCACAATTGCCTGTAAAATCCTTACATTTGCTAAATAAAGACATATAAAATACATTATATGACAATGCAAAGAAGAAAACACTGCCTTGGTTTTCTTTGAAACACACAACCTTTATTTTCAAAGGTAAAAACAGGCAGGATCATAGAGACAGCTTTAGCCTAGATAGGCTGCATTGTAACAACAGAAAAATCTGGCGCCGTGCCTTTAAGACCTCTGTGAGCCTCCAGGCTCCCATCATGCACCACAGGTGACAGTTAGGTTAGTTCTTTTTTCCGGCTCCTTCTGTGAGGATCCTGGAGCATTGAGCTCGCCAGTTGGTGATATTTTTTCACTTTCTTCTGTTATTTCTCTAATTTTTTCGTCTTCACTCGACGTCTTTAGTCATTATCTGACTAATCCAACAATTTTTTGCTGTTTTTTGGCTATTTTTCCAGTCATAATGCCGGCCTTGTTTGTCAAGTGTCCGGCCTGTGGTAAAAAAAATGACCAAGACAGACCCTCATTCGGTCTGTGTAGCTTGTCTACCATCTTCTCACAAGCCAGAACTCTGCTACCACTGCAGCAAACTTTCAAATAGGACCTTGAGAGAGAGAGAGAAGAGCAGGCTTCAGTCCCTGCATGACAGAGGAGAAACTGTGAGTGAAAGAGAAGAATTTCATTCCAGGAAGCCTTCTTCTCAACACAAAGAGTGCAAGGACAGAGGGGAGAAGAGAAAACATCGGTCTCCTTCAACTTCGAGGGACATATCTTCTTCTAAGGTACCTGTGTGCTCAAATTCAGCATCGAAATCACCGTCGCGGCATACGTCGACGTCGAAACATCCCTCGCCGTCGAAGAAGAATTCGCCGTCGAAGCAAGGTGAGAAGCGACATGAGCGTAGGTGGTCCAGGTCTGGCTCTCCTACGACTGCAAGAGGGCGGGACTCGACGTCGTCTCATCGACGTCGACGGTCGCCGTCGAGAGGCTCGAAACATCAGTCAAGGTCGCCGTCGAGAGGTGCCATGACGTCGACGTCGAACCGGGCAGTAGAGGTTTCGACGTCGAAGAGCCCCAGCCATGCGTCGTCGAGGCACACGACGCCGAGAAAATCATCGCCGTCGAGGCGCATGACGTCAACGCCGAAGAGGCAATCGTCGTCGAATAGGAGGTCGCCGCCGAGGAGGTCGCCGCCTAGGAGTTCGGCGCCGAGGAGGACGCCGCCGAGGAGGACGCCGCCGAGGAAGTCGCCGTCGAGGAAATCGCCGTTGGGAAAATCGACGTCGAGGAGGCTGTCGTCGACGTCTCCTGCAGCAAAGAGGCCTAGAACGGTGTCCAAAGACTGGTCTAAGGTTTCTATTGTGTCTTCTAGGAGTCCTTCTTCCTCCCCTGGGCTGCGGATTGTACAAATCTCTCCAGAGCCCTCAAGAGCACCTTCACCTACAGGGGCCAATATCTCGCCACGATGGCTGGGGGAGATCAGAGACTGGAAGAAAAGGAGGATTAACCTTCCAAGGTCTTATTCCAAGTCTCCTGTGTCGGTCAGACCTGCTTCAAGATCAAGATCACCTCTTGTACAGCTGGTGCACTCTCCGAGAAGACGTGAGCGTACTCCTCCGAGAAAGTCTCCATCGGAGAGGAGGCGAACTTCACCCTCTCCTAGGTCTTCGCATCACCACTCTTCTAGAAGACGCGATGATAGATCTTCGACAAGGTCTACAAATTCGAAGAGGAACTACTCGCCAACGTTGTCATCAACTCCTCCAAGTAGGATATCACCGATTGATGACGTGATTACTTTTAATGAAGTTCTCTGTCGTGGAGCAGCGAAACTTAATATCGAGATGCCTGGCTCTACTGCCAAGACATCGGTCATTTTCGAAACGTTGCATCAAAAATTATCCTCAAGGTCTTTACTCCCTCTGGTTCCAGGTCTGTTAGAGCCTGGAGCACAAGTTCTTAACTCCTGCATCTTTGAGAGCGGTTCCTTTGCGGATCGCAAAGAAGTATAAGGCTCCGGACAATGATCCTTTATTTCTGAGGTCTGAGCCACAACCTGATTCGGTCATCGTCTCAGCAGCACGTAAGAATCAGACAGGAACGGCATCATCATCTGGTCCTCCTGATAAAGACAGCAAAGCTATGGATTCCGTAGGAAAGAAAATGCGTGCCACCTCTGCTTCCTACACGAAGGTTGCCAGCGCCTCCGCTTTACTGGGTCGCTATGACCGCGCACTATGGGATTCCTTGTCTCGTTTTGCAGAAAAACTTCCCCAAGAAGATAAGCATGATTTTCTTGAAATCCTTCATGAAGGTGGGCTAGTGGCTAACCAGGTGATTAGCGCAGCTGCGGAGGCCTCCGACTTGTCTACACATGGCTATGCTCATGGGCTCTGTGCAAGACGCTCAGCTTGGCTAAGGCTTACGGGTCTTAAACCTGAAGCGCAACACCGAATTCTTAATCTGTCGTTCAATGGAAAATCTCTCTTTGGTTCTCATGCTGACGATGAGATGTCAAGAATGCAGTCAGAGCTTGATGCTGTGATAGCTGTTGGTCTCGAAAAGAGAAAGGACTTTAAGAAAAAATACCGTCCTTACGATCGGAGACAGAACCAGCAGAGGGTTCAAACCCCTCAATGGTCATCACAGCAGAATCAGGGAAGATCTCAGTTCTCCCAGCGTCGTCCTGGTAGAGGAAGGGGTGGCATTTCCAGACAGTCTGCACCTGGAAACAAGCAGCAGCAACAAAAACAGTGAGTGTTTGCTTCCCCTGAGCCCGTTACCCACTCCGGTGGGGGGAAGTGTTTGTTTTTGCCTGGAAGAGTGGAAAAACATCACAAACGACAAATGGGTGCTGAATATTGTACAAAATGGATATGCAATCAGATTCAAGTCTCCTCCTCCTTCCATTCCTCCTCAAAAGACTGTGTTCCATCGACTTCATCTTTTGAAGCAGGAGGTGTCTGCATTAATCTTGAAGAAAGCCATCGAGGAGGTCCCGAGGGCACAGCGTCGGCAAGGCATTTACTCCCGATACTTTCTAGTTCCAAAGAAAGGTCCAAACAAGGAGTTCAGTCCCTTACTAGATCTCAGGTGCCTCAATCAGTTCATTCGGCGAGAAAAGTTCAGAATGCTGGCGTTACATCAAATAATTCCACTTCTGCATCAAAGGGACTGGATGTGCTCCATAGATCTTCAAGATGCTTATTTTCACATCCCCATCGCCCCAAAGCATCGAAAATTTCTAAGGTTTTGCATACAAACCAGCCATTACCAGTTCGCAGTCTTGCCCTTCGGGCTAAAGTCAGCTCCTCGCACCTTCTCAAAGTGCATAGACAGAGCCAAGCAAAAATGCAAACATTTTGCAAATGAAAAAAGAAAAGCTGCTCCTGGGTATTGCAATATTGTTGGATAATGGTTGGTTATCTGTGAATATCTCCATTTAAAAGGACCATCTAAATTTCAGGCACAGGTTATGGGCCCCTTCTTTATTGAAAAGAAAGGTGAATCTTGCAGCTGTGCGCATCCATTGTTTTTATGTTTCTTTGCTCAGACCTGTTCATGACAGCACCAAAGGCCCTGACTTTGAGGACGAATACAAGTTTCATGATATCATTGATCCCAAAGTGTGCAGAGGTGGCCTTTATTATCCTTGATTCTTAAAGGGAGTGGGCCTGAGCACAGGACCTAGGATCTAAGCTCATGCACCTAAGCTGCTATGATGTTTGCAGTTAGGCAACCCTAACACTTTCTTGGATGATGTCAGGCAGCCGATTGTTAAGGCTCACCCTCGCCTCCATCTACTATAAAATATTGACTGTGGAACCACAACTTCCAGGTTTTCCAGCCCGAAAATATGTAGATGCCTGATGGAATTACCAGATTTGACAGAAGTAGAACAGAAAGGCATTACTTTAAATGAGAAAAGTGTCCCTGGGGAAAAACGCTAGATAATCTGTGTAGTCTGTGGTCCCTGGATTAGTCCTTTTAATCCAGGTTTCCTCATTCTTTTTATTGCCGCTTCTGTGTTGTTTACGTTTATGAAATATTTCTGCCTGAACCTGGTTTGGAGGCTTAATTTGTGGCAACACAACTATGATTTTCCTCTGTTGAGTACTTCAGTTGTGGCAATCTTTTCTGCTATATAAATTATTGAAAATGAGTGTTGTTTAGATCAGCTAGGTTTGTTTCTGGGCTTTGGAACTGTTTATTCCTTTTGGTGAAACCAGGAGTATCTTTATCGTTGTCCTGGTGAAGTAACCAGGTTTGGAAGTCCTGAATTTTATATCATTCCATTTTGATTCCTTCTGAGCAGCTCCTCTTCTCAAAGGTAAATCACACTACCAGCTTCGTTTAGCTTTCTCCTTATTCCTTTTAATAATAATTATAATAATTATATGTCCCTGTGTTTCAAATGAACTATACATACAGACTGCAAGCCCAATAGTCCAGGAGGGGAAATTCCATACGAAGCAGACAATGTCTATTCTTTGATGAACTCCCTGTCCCTTAAGCACTTATTACAAGTTGCCTTTTAATTCCAATGGCGTCTGGGACAGCAGTTCCCAGCCCATCAGTATTATGAGGTCTGCTGAAACCTCACAGACCTATTTACTATTACCCAGAGATTTCGGCTGCTTAATACTCTTTTTGAAAATTAAGACAAAAATTAGGAATTACCGGGTTATCGGTCCCAGAATTACCAATACCCTCGGTAAACCTTCATTTAGTAGTGGTCTCTTGGGTGGGGTCCAATTTATTATGGGCTGGATTCCTCCCGAGTATCTGAAACTCCGAGGGGGATAGAAAATGAGACCCAATTTAACGAGGGCCATATTGTTACAGTCAAAAACTTGGATAGCATTGGTGTTAACATTTTTCAGGATAGTAGTTTCTTGCATTGGAGAATATGTTTCAGTAATAAAGAAGTTCATAGCTCCATTGTGAATCGGATGGCGGTCCCATTAGCATAGCGAGTACTCTGGAGCCACTGAACACATAGAAAAGTCTTTCAAATATAGGGCCATATGTATCAAGCAAATTTGCATTCGCCTTTGCGAATGCGAATTTGCTAAATGGAATGTATTAAGCAAAATGTAGTTCAAAATAAGGAAACGCAAAATTTGCGATTCCTTATTTTGCGATTGCATTTAAGGAATCGCAAAATTTGCGATTCCTTAAATGCAATGTATGATGCAAAAAAAAATTGCTAATTGTCCCTAAGGAATCGCAAATTACCACCAACTTCAAGTTGGTGGTAATTTGCGATTTTCTTGAAAAATGCCAATTTTGGCATTTTTCAAAGTGCCATGTGATGCACATACATGCCCCTAGGGCATGTATGTGCACCACATGTGCACCCATGCTTATTTCAGGGGTGCAACAGGGTGTCCTTTGGACACCACTGCAGCCTTGAAATCATTCTAAATTTGCGATTAGCAAATTGCGAATCGCAAATTGAGAATAATTTCACATTCATTCCTATGGGCCTCCTGGCCCATAGAAATGAATGGGAAATGATTCCTTAATTGCGATTAGCAATTTGCTAATCGCAATTAAGGAATTTTAAGGAATCGCTAAAAAATAGCGAATTTCTACATACATACCATTTTGCGATTTCTAAATAGCGATTCCTTAAAAATCGCAATTAAGAAATCGCAAAAGGGTATGTTGATACATATGGCCCATAGCTTTATCTGTTGTGGCTGCATCTTTCGTGGGTGGGATTTGGACCCAGTTGTCACCTGTGTGCTTCTTAAGCATTCTCTCTCTTCTAGGTGCAAATCTATTTTGCACCGCACAAAAGATTTAACATTTCTTTAGAAACATGTTTGATGTCATTCTACAGCCTCCCTTCGTTCTGCACGCAAATCTGGAGTAAAGTCAGAGCTAAAGTGTTGTGACGGAAATGTTATGAGGTTCATGTTCATTTCCAACTTGTCCCATATTTGAAATTGTATGGCTACAGATTTGCTAAGTGAAGCATTTGTGAGTCGCAACTGTTTTCTAAGTGGCATTCGATCCCATAATGGCCTACTGACCACAACCAAGTCCATATATGTCCAAATATTTGCATTTCCTGCTTTGGATAATTCAATCCCCGTTCTCAACTGCACTGCCTGAAATATACTTTAAAGTCCAGAGTATCTTATTGATCTGTGATTTGTGCCAGGCTAGGTAAGAGATCACGCTGTGTAATTTTTTTAAAAAAAAGATTCTCCCCACTCTGGTAAGTTTTGAAATATTTGTAATACTCTCAGGAAGATGTTTATTCTTTTTTATTTTTTTTTATTTTAAGTTTTCACAGCGACAACACACAAAAAATACATTTCAATTCAGAAAGCATAAATAACAATTCTTTCAAAAGAAGAAGGTCAATGGGCACATACAAAATACAAAATAACTAAGAACGCAGCATACATCATACTATTCAGTTACAGTTACCATATACTTGCAGAGAAGGGAAAAGAAAAAATGGAATATCCAAGAAACAGTAAGAAACTTCCTATTGTTCATAATCTACTCAATTCTTTCTTTTTCAGAAATATTAAACCTCATAATAATCACGGAAAGCTCCCCAAATTTTCGCGCCCAGTTGTCTCTTCCTGAAGCCCTTTACCGAAAAAAGCCCCCATTCCAACTTATATAAATTATACATTTTTGCTCGCCACATATGAAAAGCGGGTGGATTTCCCTGTAACCATTCAGTTGCTATACACAGGCGTGCTACCGTCATAGAGAAAAAAACTAAATATCGGTGTTGGTATAATACATCCAACGAGCTATTTGTGGGTATTTTTCCCAATAACATCATGGCGAGAGTAATAACTAAAGGCGTCTTAATAACCATTGTCATGAACTTTTCAATGTCTGTAATAAAGCTCTGTAATTTAACACACCCGAAAACAATATGTAAGCTATCAGCATCATCCTCCCTACAACGGAAACATTTACCGTCATACCCACCCCCCCATTTTGCCATTCGTACCGGGGTGTAGTATAAGTCAAATAAGGTCTTAAAAAATAGTGCCTTTAAATTTGCAGACATTAAAGTTTCTCTCACCATGATAAGGATATTTACCACTTCAATATCAGCCTCCCCTAAAGCAGTCACCCACTTCAGCCTAACCTTATCAAGATCATCTGGCCTACCCAAAAGAAGTATTTGATATAAAGTTCCAATTTTAACCTGCCTTCTTACCCCTTCCACCACCGTATTTGTTTGTATGGTGGCATTCCGGCATACTAAAAAATCACGAATTTGTAAAAATTAAAAAAAATAAGTGCTAGGAAAAGAAAACAGAATCTTTAATTCATCAAAAGATTTAAAAATCCCATTATCCATATACATGTCGCCCAAGTACCTAACCCCTCTCCTCTGCCAATCTAAAGCTATACCATCTGAGAATATACCTGGTAGCACCCCATATGCTTTAAAAGGAGTGTAGTATGTAATCTTCCCCATTCCAGTTAATTTTGAAATCCCTTTCCATACTTTAAATGCACTAATCAATACTTTAAAACGGGTGCGTTTAAAGTAGCTCCCGTCCACTTCCGTGACTAGACACTGCTTAGCGATTGGGCCTAGTAAAACTTCAAAGATTGTAAGAGCAGTGGCAATATTAGGGGCAGTCTCCCCCGTGATCATTACCCTCATTTTTAGCAAAAAACATGTAACATAATACAGGAAAAAATCAGGCACCGCCATCCCCCCTCTGTCACGAGGCAGAGTCATAAATTTCATTGCCCGTCTAGGTCTCCCTGGGTTCCATATAAATTTACCACAGATCGATTGTAAGTGCTGCATACTCTTTTTAGGTATTTCCAATGGTATTGACCGGAATATATAAAGAACGTTCGGTAAGACATTCATTTTTACAATGTTGCATCTGCTAATAATTGAAACATACAATCGTTCCCACCTATCCAGTGAAGTCTTAATTCTAGAAATCAACACATTCCAATTAACGTCCACGAGATCATTCATACTTGCCCTAATTTGTATCCCTAAATACGTAACTTCTTTTACCACCCTGTCATCCTGCCATACTAAGGTGTCTGAGCATAAAATTTGCGTCTTTGATTCATTAAGCTTATAGCCCGTTACCCTACCATACTCCTTAGCCAACCGCTCTATTTCTATAATGGCAAGTGCGGGATTCTCTGTAACTACCGTTATGTCGTCCGCATATGCAAACACAGAAAAACAATAATCAAAAACTCGAAACGGTGGAATAAGTACGCTCTGTATTAATTGTTCAATAAAGGTATTAATAAATAAAGCAAACAAAAGAGGAGAACAAGGGCACCCCTGTTGGGTTCCCTGAGTTATACTCAAAGAATCAGAAAGCATTCCCATAGCAGATATCTTAGCCTTAGGGGCTACATATAGTGACTGTAAGGCAGCAATACATTTCTGACCAAACCCCATTTTATCCATAAGCCGCCACATGTAGTCCCACTGAATACGGTTGAACGCTTTCTCTGCGTCCAATAAGATAAGCACTAACTCTCTTTTTTCTGATCCCACAAGATCAAATAAAGTTATTACTTTGTTTACGTGATCCACCACCGTTCCTCTTTTGGGTATGAAACCGTGCTGGTATTGAGACACTAAGGTCGTTATCACTCTAGACAATTGATTGGCCAAAATTTTAGAGTATATTTTATTATCACTATTTAATAATGATATTGGGCGGTAAGATCCAACCAAATCTGGGGGTTTGCCCTTTTTACAAAATACCGCAATCGTAGCATCCGACCACGATTGAGGAGGACAGCCCTCCTGTGCCAACCGCATTACCTTAAGCATCTCATCCTTAATAATATTAAAAAACTGCCTGTACAACTCCCCGGGGATTCTATCTGGCCCTGCCGCCTTTCCTAAAGCCAAACTTTTCACAGCATTTTCCAATTCCAGCATAGTTATCGGGATATCCAATTCTTCTGATTCAGCAAGATCTAGTTGTTTTAAGCCCTCATCAAACATTCCCATCGCATCTCCTTCCCCCTCTACAGTGCTCTGCTGAGTGTACAACTCAGAGTAAAACTGCTTAAAGATCTGAAGAATCTGAAGAGGGTCAGAGTGTGATACCCCATTCACATCTCTCAATGCCTGGATGTTTCTAGCTGACTCCTTCATCCGCAATCGTACCGCCAGCCGTTTCCCGATGGTTTCACCGAATTCATGACTTTGCATCTTACATATTAAATATCTTCTAGCATTCTGGGTACTCTAAAAACCCAGAATGTTAGCTTGCTCCTTTGCCACCTTATTCTCTAGTTCAGGTATATTATCCACACCTATCACTATCCCCCTAGTTAACAAAGTTTCTGCCTCACTCAGCAGCTCATAAAACGTTGATAATTCTTTTTCAGATTTCCTTTGTTGCAATGAACTGAAACTAATACATTCACCCCGAAAACAAGCTTTAAACGTGTCCCAAACTGTGCTAACAGTTGCAGTCCCATTGTTATTCTAAAAAAAACCTGAATCCAACTAGCCATGTGCTCCTTAAATTCCATATTTAGACCTAATTTTCGATCAAATGTAAAGTTAAGACATTTAGGTCTACTAAAAGACTCAGCTAATTCAAGCACAATTGGAGCATGATCAGAAGCGATCCTTGGGAACAGCCACATTTTTGCCCCCCCCCTAATAAGGAAACAGGTGAGAAAAAATAATCAAGTCTTACTAATTTTTTGTGAGGATAAGAATAGAAGGTAAAACCACTATCATATTCTCTAATATTACCCCACACATCCACGAAACCATGATCCCTAACTAAATTATAAAGTGCCTTAAAAACTCTGGGTTTTCGCCCCCTATACTTATCAGGGCCATCCTGCAGTGCTTGATTCGTCAAATTTATATTAATGTCTCCACATACCACCACCGGTTGCAGCCAAGTAGTCAGTTCAGAATTTATTTCATTTAAAACCCCTACATCGTCCACATTAGATCCATATACCGTGAAGAGCGTAACCTTTTGCCCCTCAATATTACACTCTGCTATAGCCCACCGCCCATTCTTATCCATAAGTTTACGATCTACTTTAACAGAATTTCGCCTAGCCAAAATGGCCACCCCTCGTATCATACTGGTTTGGCCTGGCGCAATAATTAATGAAAATCCTAACTCCTTTAATACACCCCTCTTTAGCCATGGAATGCGGGTTTCCTGAATACATACTAAGTCTGGACCTTTTGTCGTTTTAAGACAATATTCAGCCCAGACACATTCATCGAACAAATCCTAACTCCTGTACTTAACATTATAATCAAAAAACCTAAAAACAGAAAATCCTACCATCATATAGTCAAATCTGCTGCTTAACTCACAAAACACAAGCTGCCCTTTAGCATATATACAAAACTGAATTTTTTGTCGCTGTGAAATATTTTCCCCCCTTTTTTCACCCCACCTAAGTGCAACCCACCTCCCCCTAGCCCGGATAACCCTTCCCCCCCGATCCTCTCCCTCTTACCCTCCACAAACCCCCACCCACCCATCACTGAGGCTCTAGGACCGCTGGTCCTGTAGATGCAAGCTTTACCTAACCTCCTGCGCGCACCTGTTGAGCCCTTGCCTAACCTTTTAAGTACTTAAATATACAAGAAAAAGAACAAAGGGGTGGTGACCCACGCCGACACCCCAGGAGAAGGAAAACACAAAAGATATATAACATTTTCCTCGCAATTAATAATCTCAACATTGCAGGCTTCATCTTATTTAACTCAATTACCCACTGAACTACATCGAGCGTACAAATTCAGTAGCTAAGGCAATATTCGTGAAGAATCTGGTTTGATCCTTGAATGCAATTTTCAGTTTAGCTGGGAACATTAAGAAAGCTAATGCCCCCTTTGCCTGACATTCCGGAATTAATTGACGAAATTGCCATCGCAATTCTACTGACTTCTGGCACAGATCAGGGCGAACAAAAAATTCAACATCCCCAGCTTTCCCCTATTTATCTGGCCTAGCCAAGTTGAAAACCTCATCACGCGCCAGAAAGCTATTAAATGCGACCAATATTGCCCTGGGTTTATTCTCTTGGCCTTGACCTGGCCTCTACCGAATGTTAAAGGGAAATCTATGTGCTCGTTCAACTTCACGTTCCCAGTCCCACTGAGTTACCCCAGGAAACGCAGTTTTAAACAAGCCAACCACAAACCCCCTTGGGTCTTGCCCCTCTTTCCCCTCCGGTATTTGAAGCACCCTCAAGTTATTACGTCTGGCACGGTTCTCAATGTCCGCAAGTTTCCAGACCACATCTTCCTTTATTGCGAGGTTCTGTTCCACCACCACCTTCTGCTGTACAAAATCGTCTTCCAGATTCGATACTCTGGTTTCCACTTCATTAATTCTGGCCAAAGAATCCCCATGTGATTTCACCAAGCGTCTCACGGAGCTTTGTAATTTACGACATATATTTTGTACTCTTATGCTCTCTTCCTTGGTTTCTTCTCGGTGCTGCATAATAGACTTGTATATCAATACCAAAGAAACCTCTAACCCTTCAGTGTCATCCAAGGCAATTTGCACCTCTTGGGATTGATTCTTAGCAGTGGTGTCATTATCATGGATTCCTTGTTTGAGTCCCAAATCCAATTTCCTAACCGTTTGTAGCTGGCCTTCCACCAATACATCAGAGTCCTCAACAGTTGAGCTGCCACCATCACTACAATCAAGCATTGAGAGCTGTGCCGAATACTGCTCAGCCAAATCATCACAGGAGGAACCAGAGTGTTCTGACAGTGAGTAAAAATCACCACACTCCTCTGCACTAGCCTCTAGGCCTCCATTATCACCAGCAACTGCCCTTTGCAGTCCTGGACTATTCACAATGCCCAATGCAGAGGGTTCATCCCCCTCTCGCAATAGGGAAGCCTCTTCATCTTTATTCTTCCTCTCCTCCCTTTCTTTCTGCCTCTCCGCAGTTGCAGTAAAAAACGCAGGTATTTTCTTACTGACTTCAACTTGAGTGAGTTTCCCCTTCTCCACTCGTCCAGCCCCCAACTTTTGGGCACTTTCTCCCTTTTTCTGGGACTTATTGACATTAACCGCGCTTCCTTCAGCCCCCTGCATCGCCCTTCCCTTCTCAACAGCCTCTGCAGGGACTTCAGCGGGTCCTTACTCTGTTCCTTTTTTGTTTCCGGAGCCCTTCGGCGGCATCGTGCAATACTAAACACCGCTAGAGCACACTCTATTTGTTGGGAAAAAAACTCACGTCCTTGCGTCCACCTCCGCTTACTGGCGTCCTCCGCTAACCAAACCGCAGCTGCCGTCTATCGGCTTTACCTCACTTCGCTTCACTCCGGAGCGATACAGCAAGATACAATGTATCGGCGTCTCCCCAGCAAGCTAGTAAGTCGACACAGTTTCAAATATCCCGCGCCGCCTCCCGTGTCCCTCAGCCGCTCTGCTTCGTTCGGAGGTCCCGCTGCCACGGTTTACTCCAATCAGTGGAAGAATTACCGAGCGCCAGTAAGCACCTGCTATTTTTTACCAGCTTTTCACCAACTTTTTCAACTCAAAAGCCTCATCTCATCACAATTGCCAGTTTTCTTTCCTTATTCCTCAAGGTCAGCGTGTATACCGCACCCCCTGTTCACCTTGCCGGGTTCGATTCTTCAGGTCGCGCAAGAGAGGTAACGCTCAAGCGTTCTGCACGGGCACCATCTTGCCTCGAACAAAAGAATGCTCATTCTTCTGAGGGCAATAAAGTGAGTATTGTTGAGGAAGGAAGATGTTTATTCTTATGCCCACCCTGGCCATGTATAGTGGCAACCAACATTCCCCTCATGTCCACTAACAGAGATGGATAATCGTTATATCAAACTGGGCTGTGATATTTGCAGGATCCCCCAAGGAGTGAATAATATTGTCTGCATTTGAGGCAGTTTGATTTCCAACTGGGAGGAACCTTATGCCCCTTATATCATCTGACTATCTTATATGACAAGAATCAGTTCAATGCTTAATGCAAAGAAAAATGGGGACCAAGGGCATCCTTTTCTAGTGTGATATTATAACGATTTTATGACTGTACGCTGTTGGGAGTTTGACAATATTGGTGTTCTACAACTATAAATCCCTACTTTTCGTAAGCCATTTTCCAAGAAGGACCAGTTTACATGCTCTAAGGTAAGATCTAAAGAAGTCAGGAATGCTGGACCATCTTGTTTTGGACCTTTGGAAACAGGTGCACTATCCTTTTTATCTTATCATGTGTCTGTCTTTCTCTTATGAACCCAAATCTGTGTGGCTCAGTTCCAGTTGGGTGTCTACCATGTGGGCAGCCAAAGGTTTCCATTATAATATCACATCTATATTGAGGAGTGCTATAGGCCTATGAGATGGTCATTCGATCCCATAATGGCCTACTGACCACAACCAAGTCCATATGTGTCCAAATATTTTCTTTTCCTGCTTTGGATAATTCAATTCCTGTTCTCAACTGCACTGCCTGAAATATAGTTTAAAGTCCAGAGTATCTTATTGATCTGTCATTTGTGCCAGGCAAGGGAGGAGATCACGCTGTGTAATTGTTAAAAAAAAAGATTCTCCCCACCCTAGTAAGTTTTGAAATATTTGTAATACTCTCAGGAAGATGTTTATTCTTATGCCCACCCTGGCCATGTATAGTGGCGACCAACATTCCCCTCATGTCCACTAACAGAGATGGATAATCGTTATATCAAACTGGGCTGTGATATTTGCAGGATCCCCCAAGGAGTGGATAATATTGTCTGCATTTGAGGCAATTTGATGTCCAACTGGGACGAACCTTATGCCCCTTATATCATCTGACTATCTTATATGACAAGAATCAGTTAAATGCTTAATGCAAAGAAAAATGGGGACCAAGGGCATCCTTTTCTAGTGTGATATTATAACAATTTTATCACTGTACGCTGTTGGGAGTTTGACAATATTGGTTTTCTACAACTATAAATCCCTTCTTTTCGTAAGACATTTTCCAATAAGGACCAGTTTACATGCTCTAAGGAAGGGCTTAACACCTTAGCCGCGGTAGGATTTACCGCGGTGCGCTGAGTTTTTTATAACCCCACGTTACATGACGAGCTCAGCTCGTCATGAGTGTACGAGAGGTGTAACTCATGACGAGCTGAGCTCGTCATGAGCGTGGAAGGGGTTAAAGAAGTCAGGAATGCTTGACCATCTTGTTTTAGCCCTTTGGAAACAGGTGCACTATCCTTTTTATCTTATCATGTGTCTGTCTTTCTCTTATGAACACCAAATCTGTGTGGCTCAGTTCCAGCAGGGGGTCTACAATGTGGGCAGCCAAAGGTTTCCATTAAAATATCACATCTATATTGAGGAGTGCTATAGGCCTATGAGATGGTCATAAACTAGGATTTTTCAGTTTTGAGATAACCGCAACATTAGCATCACCAACTGAAAGGGGTAAACCAGGGGTTGTAGAGCTTCACTAACTTAGAAGACAACAGCATAGCTCAGATCTTATAGAAAGCCATGCAGTCCATGCGTTATGTTGGATTTCAGTGATCAGATGGCTAATCTCACCATATCTTCTGTTTTGATTGTCTCTAAATCCTCCTTTTATTCTCTAGTTACTTTAGACAAATTTGATCTATCAATGTAGTGTTTCTATTTTTTCTATGGATAGTTCCTCACTAAGTAGAGGTAAGTATAATATATTTTAAGGTAAGAAGAAAATCGAACGTTATCAACCCGTACGACAGCTGCGATCCAGTAATCGCAATATGCTCTGCATGCCGAGAATAAGGAAGGACAAAATGGGTGGGCGTGTGTTTTCTCATCTGGCCCCCAGTCACTGGAACAACCTCCCCGATGAGATCCGCGCCTGTTCCAACTTCTTCCTATTCAAGAAAATGCTCAAGTCCTGGCTATTCTAAAAGGTTCCTACTGTCAATAGGGTGGTTTCTCTCAGGCGCCGAGAGATCCCCTTGGGGATGATTCATTGCGCCCTATAAATTAGTAAATGAAAAAATAATTTGATAATGATGAAAGGGAATGTGCATCATTATCGGATACTGTCTTCTCTGAGTTTATCTGCGATGAGCTTGAATGAGTGCCGATGTTGGATGGTGACCATTGAGACATGTAGGAACAGCGAGTACATGTAATCTTGAAAAGTGAGTTCTCCATTTACTCTCATTGTTCTGAGAAGCTCTTTGTTCAGTGAAGTAGTGAAACTTCACCAATACATCTTCTGTCCACTTGAGGTGTGTTTTGGCCAACAGTATGGATTCTGGCTAGTGTAACCTGAGAATGGCACTCCCACAGCAATGAAACAAACGTCTTCAAGTTTGTTCCTTTCATTCCCCTTTCTCGCAAAGTGTTTCTCTAAGTCTTCACATTTTAAGATTGCTAGATCGCTTTCTGTTTGGATGGTGGCCACTGATTCATCAGACCCATTTACGAGTTCCAGAAAGCAACCCTGTTCTAATGCTCCAATGCTCTGCATCCACCTCGTTTCTTAGGCCATCGATCTTCACTGCTAAGTCCTATCTCAAGTTGTTCAGTCCTTTGACTAGGTCCTCCTTCAGTCCCGTCTCTGGTTCTGTTTTTTGTTAGACTCTTAAGTAGATCAACCTTCATTAAAGCCCTTGTGTGCCCACTTGGAGTCAAATATGCCTGCGCTTTCTGGGATCAAGGTGGTGCACCTCTACTATTAGGTCTCCGTTGTGAACCAAAAAGCTCAACAGCTCTTTCTATATTTTAGCAGGCGTTCAAAGTGATGTTTGAGGGTCTCATCTGTAGCAAATATTTCCTGTCCTCGGGGTCTGTCGCATTTGTAACGCTCCTCTGGAGGCTTACATTGTCAACTGCGTGGTGGTGCAAGTTTCAAACCCTCAGGTCCCACCTTGGTGTTCTACCTTTATAATATAGTTATTTCCCAGAACTCAGTTTAGCCCATGTCATCAGTGACAGCCGTCTTTCCACATGTTTCTGCCGCTATACACTATGGGGCATATTCACAAAGAGCTTCTGCCGCCGCTATGTCATTTTTATTAACGTACCCAGAATCCATGTGCAATTTTTATTTATTTTGAGAGTTTTATACAGCGCGAACCAGACCCTTGTGGGTATCAGAGCGCTTTACAAGGTAATTGTCTTAGTTACATAAAAATAAGGTAAATAGCATCAAGATCGCTGATAGACAATGGTAGTGTAATCATCCTATTGTTGATACAAGGTATAAGATACAAAACAAGGCGTGTATATCAAGCATAATATAGATACAATATCTAGGATACCTGGCTGGGCAGTGGATATTCTAAAATTCCACATAGAGGATACGTTGGGTTGCAAAAAGTTAGTTGACCCTGCTCAAGTGAATTTAGCCATGAGGAGCAATTTCATTTCTTTTTTTTTTTTAAATGCAGTAGATGGATTAAGTCTGGTTTCTGGGGGTAGAGCATTCCAAATTCTGGGCACCATCCCTGAAAATGTTCGGTTATATGTTTTTTTTCTTGTTGAATCATTGTGGTTTGAGTAGAAGGTTGTTAGCACTTCTTGAGGATCTGACACCACAAGAGGGCACCAGTTTCTGAGCCAGATAGCTGGGTGTATTGTGATGAATGGCCTTATGTGTCATACATGCTATTTTCAAATGAATTCTGGCTTCAAAAGGTAGCAAATTAAGGGATTTTAGGTCAGGAGATCTGTGGGAACTTCTTTTGGAGCCAATGATGAGCCTCGCTGCGGCGTTGATTGAGGCTCTTAGAGGGGCTGTTGCCGCTTTGGGCAGGCCGCAGAGAGAGACACTTCCGTAATCCACTCTTGGGATGACTAGTGATTGTACTGCCAGCTTGAAGTCCTTATCCGTCAGGAAAGGTTTCAGTTTTCTCAGAGTGTTTATCTAAAAGTTTGCTCCTTTTGTTGCGTTGCTGATGTGTTTTTGCATATTGAGGTTTCTGTCCAGTGATATTCCCAACAATTTTGCTGAATCAACAATGAGGGGTTGGCAGTTGAGTGCAGTAAGGTGTTTGATCCAATCTTGCATTATGGGTACTTGGGAAGGGAGAGCGATGAGTAATTATTAGGTTTTGAGGGCATTCAGTTTTAGATGATTTTCTGCCAGCCATGTCTGAATTTTTCCGAGAATAGTATTGAGAGATTTGATGTCTTCTAGGGGGGAAACATCGTTTACAATGCTGGGATCACATCGCGATGCTATTACATCTCAGTTTTCACAACGCAAATCGTTACAACGACTTGCGCTAGATGGCGCTCTAGGACAAGGACTAGTATAATTTACTATCCAACACCTTCCCTACTGTAAGTACACTGGAGTTGGAATAGTAAATTACACTACTCCTATGTCCAGCGCCCGACTTGCGTTGTAAAAACTGCGATGTAATGTACCGCGACGTAAATGTATGCGTTGTAACGTCATACATCCCTTCTAGGGTATGGATTTGAAGATATAATTGGGTGTCTTCAGTATACATGTGATATTGCACATTGGACGAGTAGAGAATTTCAGTAAGGGGTACCATGAAAAGATTGAACAATGTTGGAGATAATGCACACCCTTGTGGGACTCCTAAAGTGACTGGGACAGGTTTGGACAGGGAGTTATTTACCTTGAATCGTTGTGATCTGTTTTGGAGGAATGAAGTAAACCAACTTAGAACTGATCCACCTAATCCCATTCTGTGTTTCAGAAAGTCAATCAGATTATCGTGTTTGACAGTGTCAAAGGCCTAGGAAAGGTCTAGCAAGATGAGTAAGCAGGCACCGTTCTGATCTAGGATTTTTAGGGCATCGTCAATTATATCGGTCATGGCCGATTCGATGCTGTGGCCTGCACGGAAACCTAATTGGCATTTGTTGAGTAGGTTAAACTGTTCAATATGTCTTAGCAGCTGGAGGTGTACACACTTTTCTAAGGGTTTAGCCAGGTAGGGATGTTGGATATAGGACGGTAATTGTTTAAGTTTGCAATGTCAGCCATGGGTTTCTTTAGAATGGGGGATGCCAGCCAGGCCTTGAGGGTGTCAGGGATGCAACCTTGGTGTAAAGAGTTATTTATGATCTTGGTCGAGAGAGGTAGTACCAGCGGGGCAAAGTCTTTTACAAGGTTTGCTGGGACAGGGTCCACAAAGTGATTGGCAGGATTTAAGGCAGTCAGCATTTTGAGAATAGATTCTTCATTATAGGAATTGAAGGATGACCAAGATGCATTGTTTTTTAGATCAAACTTTGATGAGATTCGGTGTGAGGAAATTAGAAGGGATGGTGAGGGGTTCATGTGTGTGACAGTGTGTGGGATTATATCGTTGAGAAGGTCCTTCTTTATGGTAGCAGTCTTCTGAGAGAAGAAGGAAGCAAATTCTTCACTGTTGGGTTGTGGGCCTAATTTATCATGGGGTCGGTGAGGTGCATCCTTCAATTGAGTTTTGATTAATTCGCAAAACAAAATTGGGACGTGTTTTTGCCTTTTCTAATTGGTGGCTAAAGAAGTCTGCTTTAGTGCGCTTGATCTTTCTGTAATATGCGTTTCTTTTCTTTCTTAGTATCTTGAGGTGATTGGCGGATGGAGCTGATCTCCATCTGTGGTCAAATAATCTTAGGGATCGTCTGTCCTCGTTGAGTCTTCCATCGTACCATGGCTTAGAGTCTTTTGTGGAGACTCTCTTTAATTGGAGGGGGGCTACCTCATTTAGTATCATGTTCATTGAATTGAAGTAGTGGTTGGTGAGATAATGTGCATCGGATATCCCTACGGGGGAAGAAGTAAGTTGTAGCTGGAAGTTGTGATTGTGTTAGGGTGAATGTTTTTCAGGTCCCTCTTCCATACTTTAGGCCTTGTGGGCTGACCCAAGTTAAGTTTCACTGTTTCATTGATGAAGAAGGTGATAATATGATGATCTGACTAACCACATGGGAGGATTGTGTCTAGCTGGATGGAATAAACTTTAGTGATTACTAAATCAAGGATAGATTCTTTATCGTGTGTCGAGCTGTTCACAATTTGGGTGAGGTCGAGGTCCGCGAGGACATTTTTAAAACTATTGACAATTGCATCATTGGGATCATTCCAGTAGAGGTTGAAGTCTCCAAGAAATATTTGGGTGTTTTGATGTCCAGCATTAGTAGAAAATATGTCCATAAATTGTTCGGTAAAGGTGAGATTGTCACCTGGTGGATGATAGAAGGTGTGTAAAAAGCAAATTGGTTTGCCATTGCTAGTGATGTCAAGGCAAATGTATTCACAAGAAGGGAATACTGGGGATGTGGATCTGTTTACTGAGATATTGTTCTGATGTATGCAGCTATACCCCCCTGTCTTATCCGTTCTATCCAGCCTGATGATATCATAGTTTGGGGGTACTAGTATGTCAATGATGAGTGTGGTTGATTCCTTTAACCAGGTTTCAGTTAAAATTAGTAACTCCGGTTCTTGAGTGAGAATGAGGTCAGCTATGTCAGCTGCGTGTCTTGAGGCCGATCTACAGTTTAGTAGTATACACTTAAGACTGGGCGTGGAATGGGATGAGCTGGGTACCTAAAAGAGGGGAACTTGTCTGAGATTGTTTTCGATGATGCCTCTGGGGTTGTGTTTAGTGGGCCTGTGAGCGTTAGGGGAATGGTTGGGATTAGGGCCATTTTGGGTGTGTAATCTGTAGTTATAGTGTTGTAATTCTGCTGTGGGGGTTCCAAGGACTGTAGTAGAGAGAGTAAGTCTTTCTCTGATAACGGATTAGTCCTGCGGATTGGGCGGGTTGATTTACTGTGAAAAGGAACTGATTTTCATCTTGGGGCCGACAATTTTGACATAGCTACTGAGTGGGTCAGGTGAGAGTTTGATTTAGTCAGTCGTGCAAATCTGTTATTCCAGGGTTGACTCAGAAGAATGTCAGATAAAGCTTGTATTTCTTCTTTGATTTAGCGTAACGAAAGTATGAGCTCTTCAAGTCTTGGGTCTAGTGAGCGTGGGAGCAAGATCGGTGGATGTATTATAGGTGTGGGAGGAGTGTTTGCATCCCGAGGTTGGATAGAGGGAGGCCCGCCTTCAAGGTTATTATGGGTCTTCCTATCTAGCTCCATCTCCAGATCCGGGAGTGGTGGACTGGAATGCGGAATGGCTGTAATGGGCGTAGAAATATGTGGTGGGGATGTGGTTGTGGTATTGGTGGGTTTGCACGGGGTAGTGTTGACAATGGGGGGCAAAATATTTGTTCCAGGGGAGGATGCTGAGTCTGTTAAGGGTGTACGTGCTGGTGCAATGGTAAGGGGGAGTGTCTTATGGTGGAATCTCATGGGGAGGGGAGCTTAATTGTAGCTAATGGTCGTGATATCAGTGTGGTGGTGTGTGAATCTGTGATGGGTGTGAATGCCGGTGTGGTAGGAAGGTGGGAGTGTCTTATGTGTGCGTCAGGAGTGGAGGGGGTGGGATAGTTTGGAGCTCGGATGTAAATATTGGTTGGGGTAATAGGGGAGTGTGGCTAGAGGTAGAGTTTGGCGGTGTGATAGGGTGAGTGGTGGTGGTGGGAGTAGCCTGGAGTGGGGCTTGGAGTTTTCTCACTACAGCTTTGGTGTGCCATGCTGTAAATATGACGCATCAATGCCCTAGGATTATGTGTAGCTGAATCGCAAGTTACTTTGGCACATCACTGACGCAACTCAGTAATGCACTATTTCTTCTAGATATGCCCCTATATATGTTTAGCTCTCTTCCCTTATTGGCTATAGACGTATGGGTGACAGCTTGCTTCCAATAGACAGGACTCTGTTCTCTGGTTGTCCGTAGGAATCAATGCTCTCGCCCGCTCCCAACTAATCTCTCTGTTGGGCAGGGAGGCTCAGGCTTCTCTGAGGTTAGTCACCATGCCACACGGGTGCTTCCACGCCTGCCCAGTACAGCCATGAAGATGTCTGTTTCACCTGTGCTGCTAGCTTGGCCCAGTCTCACCTTTATGTCTTCACCATAAGTGTGCAATCTCTTCCATTTTAATACCCCCACATTTCTATGGAGTTTAACCTAATGCAGCTGTCATCTCTGTTGGCTTGTCGACTGACTTATTTATTTTATTTATTTAGTGTCTCTTTTATAGCGCACAGCTACCCCAACGGGGTGTCCCGGCGCTCCAGCGGATGTAATAACTCATTCTCCATAAGGTTTTAGCAGAAAAGGTGGGTTTTCAAAGCCCTATAAAAGGGGAGTTCTTCCTGAATTGAGCGAATGGACTGCGGAAGTTTATTCCAATGGGATGCAGCGCACATTTGAAAGGTTTTTCCTCCTGATCGCATCTTTTTAAAACTCGGGATAGTAAGGAGGTTTTTAGAGCCTGATCGCAGAGATCTAATAGTTTAACCTAATGCAGCTGTCATCTCTGTTTGCTTGTCGACTGACTTATGCCAACAGTCTGGTCATGACAGGTGTGTCCCTACATTCTCTGGACTATCTGCAAATTCCAATGTCAGATGGCTGCAACTTTGAAGGTGGGTCCATCATAATACGGGCTTTTGACTTCATTGTGTTGGTTCGGAGGGCTGGGGAATGATGTCAGCTCCAAAGGGAGCCTTGGCTAGGAGTACACATTGGAGCCACAGGCAAACTGTCGGGCAGAGCCGCTTGGTGGGTGAACTGTGACGAAGTTGATACAGATTCAAAGGGAAGTGGTAATAAGAAGCTAATATATTGAGAGCTGACCAAGACTCTCAAAGAAGCTTCTTTGAAAAATGAGAAAACTGAACTTCTGAGTCATGCAGGGCTCGTTGAATACAATTTCAGCTGCTTCAATGAACACACAGAGAATTCAAATATTCAATGTTTTCAGTTTCGGCAGGCAGCGATTTTAACTTGTGGGCACTCTTCGCTCTGGGCCAGTGGGCAAGTGTTACCAAGAGATGTCACAGAGCAGAGATTACCTCCGGAGCGGTGGAAACATCCTCTATCAGGGCAATGTTGCTGCAGCAGAAACAACTCCAGTTGAGTGGAAGATGCTGGGCCTGTAGACATATATTCTTGCTGGTAGACGTTGTTTTTTCTTCTTACATTTCCGTCTTCGGAAGAGGCCCACTCACACCTGGGACATGTACCTCCTTTCAGTTTGTGCATTTAACTGGACCTAATGAAGCATGGTTCACGTTTTAGGTACTTACAGTGCTTTAAATGGGAACAAAATAGCGCAGGTACTCATTTAAATGAGGCGAGTGGGTGGGGCTAGGGGCGGGGCTATAGGCAAGATACGCAAACTTTATTGTCTTATATACTAGTTGCAGCACACACGACAAATTTCTTAATACAAACAAATCATGTTAATTCGTTATACAAAATGAAAGTTTTAACCTTTCCTTATTTTGTAATATTTCTCTCACAAAAACACGCACACACAAGCAGGCGAACAGACACACATACGTAGACACTCACAAAAAAGAATCAGGTGGGATTAAAGCCCTTTTAGCCTCCCATGGCTTTCCTCATTGTGCTATCACTGGGCTGCCTCGATTCCTTGCAACACAGCATGACAGCGAACACTGGAATATCATGCAAATGAGCCCACAAGCACACTGAATAGTTCAGCGGGGGCTCAGCTCAGGGCTAAAAAAGTGATTTGGCTGAACAAAGAGGCAGGCAACTACAACTAGAGGCCAATGTGCCTACCCTTCATGAGTACCGGTACTCTCCTCGGCCGTAGAGAAGTGCTGGTACTCAGGGAGTGCTGGTACTCAGTACCGGTGAGTACCGACCCATTAAAAGCACTGGGTACTTCCATTTTTAGGTCGAGCATGGGCAGTTCATGCGCTGCTCTGTGGGATACTGTATTAAGGTTAGGCATAGAAGCTCCGCCCATTTCATGCCCTTCTTTTCAATTGGCTCCTGTTACTGTCCTTGCGAAATTGTTGCTTTTCATTTGTGTAAATAGACTGAATAGTCCCTCCTTGGTACCGCCTTGTCTGCATATGTATCCTCCCATAACGACTGGACTTTTTACTTGTTTCGGTACACGGTCTGCTTTATAAGTCGGTGAGCACTATTTTTTTTAATGATCTTCCCCTATACCTCCGACTACATCGTTTTTAGTAATGTATTTATTTATGTTTAACAAACCAAGTGATTCTCAAATTACATCATAATATGTTTTTTTTTAAATTTGTCATAAGTATTCTCGCGCCACTGCATCTGCCTGCCATCCCCTTTGAAATCATACAAAGGCAACAATAAATAGCTGGGTTTGGCTGTTGTTATACTAAACTTTAAATCTAGACATAGCTCCATTTATTTTTTGGAAGGCACAGAGAACTTACCCGGAGACTCGAACTACATTCCCCAATTCCAAAGCCACCTGCTTTGCACGTAATGCCACATTGTCTCTCAATATGTATCGATTATATTTACAGGGGTTTATATCGGTTTCCCTCAGTTACCCTCCCACGACGCACCCACACTTAACTCCTTACTGTCTTTTGTTTCCCTAAGCACTGCGCCAGCACAGGACAAGTGCATTAACAGAGGCTTTCCCCACGTAGGAAGAGCCGTTGATATGGAGGGGAACCCGAGGCCAGCGGGACGGACGGGGCGTGGTAGCCAAATCCTTCCGGCTGCTGATGGCGCTGATTGGTTGACGTGCCCACCGCCCCGGAAGCAATAAAGTGCTTCCGGGGCGACTGAGGTTGAACCTTCCCCTATTTAAATGCCGCACGGCCGCAAGCAGGTCTCTGTATCCTGCTTGTGGCATGGTCCGGTCGCCCTCATCTTCTGCCGGATGCCTGACTCCTCGCCCACATGCTGAACCAGAGGTTGTGGGCTTCCCTCCCCTCACATCGCCTCTCCGGGTGCCGCGTGGCTTGAGTTTTTACTCGCCTGGCCCGGGAGATTTAGGACTCTCTGTGGTGGCTCTGGAGAGTGCAGGGGGCCCTCATAGGTAGAAGCGGGCCGTGGCGGTGATCGTGCCCTTGTAGCCTGGGTGTGTTTTTTTTCTGGTAGGAGTATAAGAGGGTCTGCGGCGGTGATCGCGTCTGGGGGCTTGTTGTTTTTAGTTTTTTTTAGACGCAACCAGCAAGGTTTTTCTGTACTGGAGCTTGAGTGTAGCCTGGGTAATTTTGAGGAAAGACCCTGCGGACATTTTCAGGTTTGCCTTGAGCACAAGAGGACCTGCTGCGGTGATTGCGTCTGGGACTTATTTTATATGGTTTGATTTATGTTTGTAGCAGCAGCCAGCAGGGTTGCTGTTATTTGGGCTTAAGTTTTATAGAGAGGCCCAATCAATGCCTATTTGAGTGATAAAGAATTCATGCATATCAAGGCTAGTAGACCCACTCTGGGATGAGACCAAATAGATGTGACTGCATGGTTGCGTTTCATGTATCCACAGAGGGTGATGGCCAGTCCAAGTCTGCCCTTTCAGGCAGGCACTGGAGCAAACAGTAATTCAGGGGGAGAGGCAAGGAAATGGACATGCTGGGATTTCAATAGGAAGACTTGCACCAGAGCACCAAGAATGTGCAAGTTCAAGCCCTGTTGTTCTTTCTGTGGCCTATCTTCACATCCAGAGTCCAAGTATTTCAAGAAGATAAAAGACAGGGGCCCCAAAAAGCAGAATTGAGGTCCCGTCTGTGGGTAAGGTGCCCTCCACGGTTAACTGGCAGGCAATGGCATCAGAGTTGAACATCTACAGCAACAGAACAGCAGCACAGTCTTTATATGAGGGATTTAAGAGCGGTTTCAGCTGAAGATTGCCTGGGCGTGGCCTATTGCAGAAACCAGCAGTCTTTAAGGGACAACCCTAGCATTGCCAGGGATAAGATTACGAAAGAGAAGAACTTAGGTAGGGTTGCAGGTCCTTTTGAAGTCCCGCCTTTTGAGAATTTTGTGTGTTCACCTTTGGGCATAGTTCCCAAAAAAGACCCTGGGGAGTTCTGGCTTATTATTCACAACCTTTCAGCACCAAAAGGGCATCAATAGCCTTGTTAACTACGAGGCAATTGATGGGGCATTGTTCTCCGTTAAGTATGCCTCACTCGATCACACAATCGCAATGCTCCAGAAGCTGGGACCTGGGACTTTGTTGGCAAAAGCTGACACAGAATCTGCTTTTTGGCTGTTACCGGTTCACCCGGACGATTTTCATTTGTTGGGTTTTCAGTTCGAGGGTGTATTCTATTTTGACAAATGTATGCCCATGGGCTGCTCAATTTCCTGTGCTTTCTTTGAGAGGTTTAGCACCTTTTTAGAATGGGCATTTAGAAAGAGATCAGGACACCGTTGGGCACTTCATTATATAGATGACTTCCTCTTCGGGGGCGTGGCTAGGCACGCAATGGAGGAAGAAGCAAAAGGGTAGAGCTCCGGCCTGAGCTCCCCTTCCCCAGGCCGAAAATCCGACACAGTTCTTCGTAGCCGGCTCAAACTATGGGCGGAGCGCTCAGGCATCGCTCTCCAACCCTCCACCAACTTTGGGGAAATTCGACCGCTCCTGGCTGCTCCAGACCCTCCTGGGCCATCCTGCTGCATCGCGCGTCGAGTGCTCGGTGGGCGCAACCACAAGAGGCCGTGGATCACGCCGCACCGCTGAGCCCGGGGGCGGGGCCTGCACCGAGAGGCATCGGAGATCCCCTGCAGGCTCGGACCCAGATCCGGGAAGGCGAGCCCGCACCCACGGAGCGCCGACCACTGCTGGCCCACATCGGCGCCCCTGCGCCCCGCACACCCTGCTGGCCACTGGAGGAGAGGAGCCCCGGGACGCGAAGCCACGTATAGCGGCTGAGAGGGGCCACGGCTGAGGGAGACATGGCCACGCGGTGAGCGCGGCCCCGTGCCGCTGGCTGGGTCGAGGCCCCGTGCGGGCAAGGGTGAGCCACAACACCGATTCACACAGTTGGTGCCGAGCGGTGCACCCCTCGGAGCGCAAACACCGGTGACCGGTGGGAGAGGCGCCCGGACGCGGTCTTCTGCTCCCGGCAGCTCTGACATTCTTGGAGGCCGCATCACTGCAACACGCGTCGCCCAGTCGACGAGCGTGACTGACAGAGGCCGGGGACAGCGCCAGGGCGCGGGGCCTATGGACAGGGCCCATAGCGCCAGACACAGGAGGCCCCTTGAAGGCCCAAGGCCGGACCTGGAGGAGTGCGCCCATGCTCCGGGGGATCCCAGCAACTGCTGATACGCATCGGTGCCCCTGAGTCCCGCACCCCCGGCTGCCTAACACCCGGTGGGAGGCCTTAAATACGGGATTGCACCGGATACCTACGGGGCGCCATGACTGAGAAAGACATAGCCCCTTAACGGGCTGGGCCCTGCATCGCTAACCGGAGCGGAGCCTCATACCGGCACGGACAGGCCACGACACTATCCCATAACGCGACTGCCACGGGGCGCCACCACTGAAGCGCCGCGGCACACCTTTGACCCAGGACAACGGGCAAGCTGCCCCTCACCCCCTAACTAACCAGGGGGCCTATACAGCGCGCGAGGCTGGTGGCCACGCACCGAGGACCACCCTGACATGCACTTTGGAGCCCGCGGCGAGGGAGGGCCAAGAGACGGTGGAAACTACACATGGATATCCAAGTGCAAGCTGTGCGCGATGCGGTAACAACTCACACACAGTGTAACCGCACTCCGCGGTTGCCCTTGACCCGCATGTGAGCTTTCAAAACTACTGGCGACACCCAGCACCTAGCACCACAGCGGCTGCCCCTATCCGCAGTTGGAGACAAAGAGAGACGGCCACGTCGGGAGCATCGACCATCCCAGTGACCCCCCCCCGGAGCTGCCACACCCTCGGACCAGCGCTGCCTGGACCGTCAGCTGGGACGGCCCCTGCCCCCTTGAGGATCCTAGCAACCAACACAGGCCCTATCACCCATCATACTGCTCATGTCTGGGGGTGTAAAGACGCAAACTGGCACTGGGGGTGCACAACTAAAGGGGAAAATGGACAAACTGTCGAAATCAACGGATACTGACCATGTGGCGACGAAACTGGACACGATGCTAGCTGCCATGGAGCAGCTGGAAGAATCGCTCCAGCTCACCCGCACCTCACTAGAGACTAAAATAGACAGCGTGGCGATTGACCTCACACATCTTCGAGCTGACCACAAGAAACTGGCGGAATGCACCACGTCTCTGGAAGGCGCAATGATAAATCTTGAGCCCCGAGTCAGCCAGGTGGATAAACATGTGCGGGACCTCCTGAACAGAGTGGAATGCCTAGCAGACCGTGCTGAGGATGCAGAAGGACGGGCACGGAGAAACAACATCCGAATAGTAGGCGTGCCGGAACGATGGGAGGGGAAAGAACCCACGCAACACGTGGAGGACTGGCTGAGAACACTGCTGCCAGAAGGCGCTTTATCGCCGCACTTCGTGGTGGAGCACGCACACCGAGTGCCGACGAGGCCTCTCCCCGCGGGATCTAAACCTAGGCCGCTGCTCCTTCGGATTTTGAATTACCGCGACCGAGACGCAATCCTGCGCGAAACCAGGAAACTTGCAGACGTCCAGGTCGACAATGCTAAAATAATGTTTTTTTCCAGACTACACAGTCCAGGTTCAACGCCAGAGACACTCCTTCCTTGCTGTGAAGAAACGGCTACGCCACATTGGCCTCAAATACTCCCTCCTCTTCCCCGCCAAGCTAAGGGTGGTGGCACAAGACAAAACGCACTTCTTCACTAGCCCTGAGGAAACCGAGGCTTGGCTGGACAGCGGTGTCGATTCGACGCCCCGAGAGGCACCGGGGTCCACCACAACGGCGCGCGCCCGCGGACTGCGGCGGCGCCGCAGACACAAGTCGCCAGCAGCCCACCAGTCACAAGGAACGACAGACCACTCCCCACCTGCTGATCTTGTTCTCCTTGAACAACAGGACGCTCTCCGCAAAGTGACGGAAATCAGCAGCTCCCCAACATCAAACCCCGCCCTGGACACCAGCCCCCGAGCTTTCCCAAGTGATGATGAAGCTATCTATGGCCTACCGGACTCTCAGATGTCCATAGAGCAACCAGATGTCACACCACAGACAGCAGATTTGATTAACTGACAGGTACCAGCGGCCCCTGACAGGGAGCATTCGAACAGTAACATTCGGATTTTGAACTCAGCAGATGTCCCTGCTGGCTTGCGAACTGGTGAGCACCCGGGTCAGGGCCCTTGCCTCATCATGCGACAGCAGACATGGAGCGCAGTGAGTACTACTCAAGACACTTGATCAGTGACACGATTCCCCACTGGAGCTGGCCCTCTGCTGCCTCTGCCTGCCGGGCCTTGACTCTTAGTAACCCAGCCACATGCATGGCGCATAGAACTGTATGTCTTGCCCGGCCGTGGCCCGCTCTGAGTGGACACATGCATAGAGAGCCATACCACAATATGTTTAACATGTTCCTTACCGGCCATTACCTGCTTCCTGAGGCCTGGGGAGGGGCGTAGCCTCCTCCACCGGTCAAATTGCTCTTCTACCACAGTTGTGCCTACCATATAGCGACCCCCTGAACTGAACGGTTAACTATCTCAATTGAGAGTTTAGACGGCGCCATGTTCAGCAACCGACCTTTTGGTATTTTTCATTGGTTAATCCTAGTGTCAGGGAGGATGTCTTCGTTGTTGGGCGGTGGAGGTGTACGGGGGCCCCGGGGGTGGGTCCCTGTGACGGGGGGACAGCAGGGACCAAATGTGGGGATCACCTAGGATGGTAAAATGACTGCGATAAATATATGTACATGGAATATCAGAGGTATGCACACGCCGTCACGTAGGTATCAAATGTACTCCTACCTCAAGCGTCACCAGGTCCACATTGCACTCCTACAGGAGACGCATTTAAATAAGGCGGAAGTGCAAACACTACGCCGCAGATGGCGCGGGCAGCTCCATGCCTTGGACTACTCCTCCTATGCCCGCGGGGCGCTGCTATGGGTGAGACCCGGGACCCCGTTCACGGTAACACATTCTCACATAGACCCTGAGGGCAGATTTGTGATTGTTCAGGGCAAACTGGATGGGCAACCGGTGGTTCTGGCCTCCTTATATTCACCTAACACGGACCAGGGAGATTTCTTTGCGCAGCTGTCCACGAGGCTGGTGCCCTGGCATGGTGTCCCCTGGATATTGGGAGGCGATTATAATTGCATACTTGACGCCACACTGGACCGCTCCTCCCCACCCCAAGTCGGCACGCCGGCACATGGAGCCATGAAGGCTCTCACTGACTGGGTAACACAATGGGGATTACACGACATTTGGGGCACTCGCAACCCGACCTCTAGGGTATACTCCTATTACTCAGGAGCACACAACTTGCACGTACGATTAGACAGGTACATGATATCCGTGGACCTTCTTCCCCTTGTCATAGATGCATATTACATGGGCCGCACTCACTCCGATCACAACCCGCACACACTGAGCATAGCATGGGAACGTCCACACCTGCCCGTCCCCACATGGAGGCCGCAACCAGCTCTACTCCTAGATGCCCCTTTCCGAGACTCCCTTTCCGCACAAACGGCACAATACTTCGAAGACAACACCGGCACGGCGTCCTCCCCCCAGATTGAGTGGGATGCCTTGAAGGTCGTCATCAGGGGACACTGCCTGGGCACCCAGGGGCACATACAAAAACAGCTAGAGGGGGAACTGAAGCACATAGAGACCGACCTGCTCGGGCAGGAACAAGAGGCGATAGGAGGCGCGGATGGACCATTGCTCACAGCGCGCACAGAGCACGCGCGATTACTAGAACGGCTTTGCCACATCAATTACGCTGCCCACTCTGTGCGCACACACCACCTCAGTGATAAGCCTGGGAAACTGCTGGCCTGGCTCATCAAGCAGGAAGATCGCTCAGCGCCTGTATCTGCGATATGCACTGACAGGGGCTAGGTGGTGCATACACAGGACAAAATACACACGGCGTTCACAGGTCACTATCGGACTTTGTATCACTCCCAACTACGGGTCCCAGTCGCGGACATCGCGGGCTATCTCTCAAACATACAGCTACCGAGACTGACTGATGCGCAGCAGGGCGACCTGGGGGCGCCACTTGCACCCGAGGAGCTGCGCACCGCGATCTTTGCCCTGTCGAATGGCAAGTCCCCAGGCCCAGACGGGCTACCCGCCGAATACTACAAAGCCTGCTCGGCTATTTTGATTCCCGAGCTGCTCAAAATGTATGCAGCTGCCATTGAGGGCTCCTCTCTTCCCCCCACGTTAAACGAGGCCACACTTATCTCTCTCCTAAAACCTGGCAGGGATGGCACACACATGGGCTCCTACCGGCCGTTGGCCCTGTTAAATACTGATTACAAAATACTTGCTTCCACTTTGGCTCAGCGTCTGGCCCCCCTAGTCCCAACACTCGTGCACCATGATCAGAACGGCTTTGTACCCGCACGCAGCACTTCCCACAACATCCACAGACTGTTTAGAGTGCAAACCTATGCCACCCATCTATGGCCCCGATCGGGGTTCCTCTCTTTGACCTCGAGAAGGCCTTTGACTCCGTGGAGTGGCCCTACATCCGGGCAACGCTGGACAAATTTGACCTCGGAGACGACTACATCGACATGGTGGGATTACTTTACCAAAAACCGACCGTACGGGTGTGCACGGGCAGGCTGTTGTCCGATGCACTCCGGGTGCACAGAGGGACTAGGCAGGGTTGCCCTCTGTCCCCGTTGCTTTTTTCAATGGCCATGGAACCTCTCGCAGCATTGTTAAGAATGCAGGGAGAGGAGTGGGAGATCCCACTGGCAGATGGCTTACACGCAGTCTCGTTCTATGCGGACGATTTGCTCCTGTATATCAGAGACCTGACCTGTATACCACAGTCCCTGTCTGATACTTTCGGACCTTTGAGGCCATGTCGGGACTCAAGGTCAACTGAGCCAAATCTGGAGCGTACTCCTTCAGCCCGGATACACAGAAGTGCGATATCTGCATCAATGGTGGGAGACTTGCCTGGTATCCCACAACATTTAGGTATCTTGGAATACATATCTACAGAGCACCGTCTGACATATTGGAGGGAAATCTGATCAGAGCTATCGCCTCCCTACGCGCACAGATGACCTTTTGGAAGACCCTCCCCCTGAACGTGCCCAGCCGTGTTGCATTGACAAAGATGATAGTCTTGCCAAGGCTATTATACTTTTATGCAAATATCCCAGTATATGTTCCAACCCGGATATTCAGGGAGCTAGAAACATCGCTCCGGAACCTCATCTGGAATACCGGGAGACCACGCGTGGCATTGACAAAGCTTTATGTGCCCACAGAGGCTGGGGGCCTTGCGGTACCCAACCTGGAATTGTACTATCTGGCGGCACAGATGCAATGGGTGACGGGATGGCTGAGCGGCAGAAACCTGGGCGATACTGCCACGGATGTTGCGATCTGGACCCATACACAGATCTGCATGTTGTTTCACCCCCTGTCCAGGGCTTCCTGCCCGATGCAGCTACACGTGGCTGTGGCTCACAGATGTTTCCTGCGTAGCTTGAAATTAACTCGCAAGGTGATGCCCTATGCCCCGGCGATACCGCTGCTGGGCACCCCCAGAGACGGTGGTGCGGTGACTGAGGCAGTGCTGGATAGGTGGGTGCAGGCCGGAGTGGAGACACTGGGCGATTTGTACGCGGACAGTGCCCTCCTCCCCTTCGAGGTGTTGGCCAGGGACACAGGCCTGCCAGCCGGGCAGTTTCTCCTTCATGCGTCTATAACACACACATTTGCGCGCCCAAGGGGAGACATGACCGAAGAGCCGCAGACACACCACTTTATACAATACCTCCATGTCATGGGCAATGGATCCCATGTAGTCCACTGGCTAACACAGGCCCTCTTGATGCACACACAGCACCCTACTCACCAACTGCGCGACAAATGGGCGGCAGATAGAGGGAAGGAATGGACGGACAAACAATGGGCAGTGGTACTTGCCGGCCCAGTCAATGTCCCACGCAACTCCCGCTTTAAAATCATACAATTTTACATATTACACCGCGCATACCTGTCGCCAGACAAAATTAACAAGTACTTCTCGGTCACCACCACTACGTGTCCACGGTGCTCCCTGGTTAGTGCGGACCTCCTACATATGCTCTGGGCTTGCCCTAATATATCAGCATACTGGAGTACAGTGACCACCCTGCTGAAGCAGAGTGTTGGCGAAGACCTGCCACACACATGGGAAACTTGTATTCTGGGACTATACAGGAGGACCAAACTCAATAGAGTACCGGCCCGGTTCTGGGATCTGGGACTTGTCACAGCCAAACGCCAACTCACGAAACGCTGGAAAAATGACGAACCCCCACACGCCAAGCACTGCTATGCCTCTTTTGACAACTGGGCGAGAGCGGAAGGCTTCATACTGCGCAGGGAGGAGACGGTGGGGCTGAGGAAGTTCCCCATTGCACAACTGTGGGATGACACCCTGAAATCCTTCCAGCGGGCGAGCTTGGATCAGGGAATTGCTTAGTTAGCGCCCCTCTCTGAGCTGGCCCCGGGCAGAGGCTGGGACAGAATACATCGCGCCCCTATCGCTGCCCCATTAGCTCAGACGGATGGGAGACATAACCCGCACCTATGTGATGAGACATCAGTGCAGAGCCATGGTATGATAACCACTTAGATCCCCCACCCCCCCTGGCATCGATATCCTTGTACCAATTAGATACTGCTGAACCGCTCCCTTCCCTCCCCGCCCCCTGGAGGAACCTGCCCACCACATGACCTCGATCGCCCCACGCCTCTGTCCCGGAACGACGTTTACCTCCGCGGACACACATTGACACTCTTTCCAACATACTGGCCCTTCGTTCTCACCCTTATTCTGTACGTTGCCTTTTCTTTTTACTCTTTCCTAGTTAGTTGAGTTCGGGTGTCAAGACAGCTTTCCTTTGACACGTCTGTTATACAGTTGTGAATATAGTATTGGTTGCAGATGACTGTTTAATCCGGATACCTCATGATGTGACCTTACAGTAAGGGATACACTGCATGCTAATTATTAGACGAGACCCGGGGAAGGCGCGCGACCACAAGAACATGCCGCCTCACATCACATCTCGTCCTCATACCCAAGATCACACCGCCATTAACGCCATGCGACACTGCACTCTCTGAAGCCTCCATTTCTTTTCACACATACCATCTATTCTACTAAAAGCAATGAGATGAGTGCTCAATAGCTCACCACGTATCATCATTATGTTGTATTGCCGCTATGGTGTTATGCAGATTATGTGTATCATTTCCCATTGTTCAATGCCAAACTATGTAACGGAAATAAATGTTGAAAAACTAATAAAACATATTCAAACAAAAAAAATGGATGACTTCCTCTTCTTGGGAGCTCCTGGCACAAATGACTGTGGGAGTGATTTACAGTGCTTCCAGGAATTGATGTGGGGGTTTGGGTTGCCACTGGTACAAGCAATGACCTGTGGGCCTACAGCTACAATCAAATTCCTGGACATAGAATTGGATTCCAAGGCAGGGGTATCCAGGGTCCCACAAGAGAAGCTAAGTGGTTTCTCAAAAGCACTGGAAGAATGCCTAAGGGCTCAAAAGGTGAAGCTGCATCAGCTGTAAGTGGTGGTGGGTAAGCTGAATTTTGCACTCTGCATTATACCCATGGGCGGCCCATTTTCTAAGTCTATTTCACAGGCCATGTTGGGTCTTAAGTCAAAGCATCATCATACGAGGCTGACAAGTGAGGTCCGCCAAGACATGAGAATATGGGAGGCCTTTTTGAGGGACTTTAATGGGACAGTGGTATGCCAAGCCCTGCCAAGACCATTGAACAGTTGGGGCTATTGAAAGATGTCGCAGGCAGGACAGGCTTTAGGGCCATTCTAGGACCAGATTGGTGAGTGGAAAAATGGCCAGTTGAATGGGTTGAGTCTGGCCTCGTAGTGAACATTGGTTTTCTTGAGCTTTTTCCCGTCTTGGTTGCATTCATGAAATGGCCAGAACAGTTTCGCAACCAGTCAGTGGTATTCTGGTCAGATAGCATGACGGTGGTGCAATGCATTAATCAACCGGCTGCCAGTTGTAAAATGATATTGCGATTACTGAAAGAGATTGTATTGTCATGCTTGAGATTGAATGTTAATTTCAGATCAAAACATGTGCTTGGTGTACTGAACAATGCAGCAGATGCATTTTCTCGTTTCAAGATGGACGCAGGCATTCAGATATCACCACTTGGAAGCAGCAGAGTTCCCCTCACGATTCTGGAACATGTATGGCAGCTTGGTGCCCCAATTTACTGGACCTTGTTTCGGTCAGCTTAGTGCCCAGGACAAAGGTGCGCCTATGAGGGGCCATATGGCACATATCGCAGGTTTCAGGAAGTACAAGGGACGGGGGGTTGGTTCTCCCAGGAGTCAGTACATTCATTCTTGGGGTACCTGAGAGAGGAAGGGAGACCCGTCTCCTATGCCAAACGCCATATTGTGGCAATTTCATTTTTTTGCAAAAATGCTGGGGTACACAGATGGAAAAAAAGTATTCCTGGTGCAAAGGGCTCTGAGGGGCTGGCAGCATTTGGAGGGGTGTAAATCAGACTCCAGGCACCCCATAGACACAGCGAAATTGTCAGAGATCATAGCCTCTCTTGAAGTGGAATGTAGGACATCTGATAAAGTACGCTCTTTTAGTGTGGCATTCTTCCTGGCATTTCATGGGGTATTAAGGGTGAGCGATTTGGTGGCAAAGAACGAAAAGGATTGAAAGGGGGCCTACAGTGTGCGGGCATACAATGGCCAAATGGCTCCCTAGCGATCACCATTACCCATTCTAAAACTGACCAAGTGGGTAGAGGGGATCAGATACTACTACACAGAGCCCTGAGGAGCGACTGTTGTCCGCTGGGTAATCTTGAATAGACACAGCGAAATTGGCAGAGATCATAGCCTCTCTTGAAGTGGAATGTAGATCATCTGATAAAGTACGCCCTTTTAGTGTGGCATTCTCCCTGGCATTTCATGGGGTATTAAGGGTGAGCGATTTGATGGCAAAGAACGAAAAGGATTGAAAGGGGGCCTACAGTGTGCGGGCATACAATGGCCAAATGGCTCACTAGCGATCACCATTACCCATTCTAAAACTGACCAAGTGGGTAGAGGGGATCAGATACTACTACACAGAGCCCTGAGGAGCGACTGTTGTCCGCTGGGTAATCTTGAATCCTTTTTGGCCCACCGGGTAATAGGTTGTGGGAGGCCCTCTGTTGTTATATCAAGATGGGACACTACTCACAAGGTTTTAATTCACTAGGGTACTCAAGGGGGTGTTAGGGGCTGCAGGTTTGGATCCTGGTGAATATGGTTCCCATTCATTTCGTATTGGCGCAAAAACCACTGCCGCAAGTATGGGGTTGGTGGGAAAGACAGTTCAAAGCATAGGCCGGTGGAAGTCTGATTGCTACAAGCGCTATGTGAGATTGAACATGTTGTGAGTACCACCTTGTTTGTGTAAGTGGCTTACCTTATTCTCCTATCAATTCAGATGGTTTAGAGGTTAGGGGAATCCAGCCACTGGAGGCTTCATTGCCTCCAGTCTATGCTGGAGCAAGAGACATTACAAATGTGCTAGTGTTGGGCCATTCCTATGTGAGTTTTTACTTACTTAGCAGGCGACTACACGTCATGAGCAAGGAAGGATGGATGCCAGCTTACTTTCTGTGGTCGGGGGGCTGCGCTTGATCCACTGGAGAACTGTATTAGACAGCATTTTGCCCATTAAGGCTTACGCTTCCAGGGGTGATAATTGTACATATTGGAGGCAATGACATGATGGAGCCATGTCGGAGAGGCCTGTTTGAATTGACTGTTTTGAAAATGTGTTGGCTGGCAAAGAAATTCCCAGAGGCAACAATTGTGTGGTCCAATATTGTCCCGAGGCCGAAGTGGAGAGGTGATAAGGCGATCAGAGCCATTAATGAGTCGGTAAAAAGGTTGAACCGGAAACTTGGAAATTTGTTCTGGACGGATCGGTTGTCAGCCATACCTCATGGGTGCCTCAAAGGGGAATGTTTTATATTACAAGATGGAGTGCACCAGTCTAAAGAAGGTAACGCAATGTTTTTGGAAAATCTGCTGCCCTTGATAGGCCAGCGTGTATCTTCGGTCAGGGGTGGGCCAGATAGACGTGAACTATGCTGGCCTGTGGCTTGCGACATGTTGTACATCGGCAAAACAAGCCAGGAGGTGAGATGCCGAATTACCCAACATAAATCGCGAATAAAAAAGAATGTCACAACTGCTCCTCTAGTGAATCACTGGAAGAATCATGAGCATACACTAGAGGATTTGAAATGGACAGTGATCGCAAAAATTGAAAAAGACTCCAGAGGTGGTGACATTGAGGAAAAGCTATCACGCAATGAAGCCATGCTAATTGTCAAGTTTAACACAGCGACAAGCGGTCTGAATGAACTCTCCGAGATCTATCGCTTGTAAATACCCCAGACGGAATACTGCCGACACTGCAACGAACATGAACACAGTCCAAACTGGCCCGCTGCCCCCGCTGTGGACTGCGAGGTCGGCTGCACATAGGTCCGATTCAACTAGACCCCAGATCAACACTAACACCGTCTCCATGACGACCGACAACTCAACTACAATCCCCACAATCCCTGGAACCAGGAAGTGAGTAAAACTAAGAAACGCGAGAATAGCAATACCGATTGGATAGCACCGGCCCCTGCATTTGCTGTCAGAGACCGAAGAGCGTGGACCCCCTGATGAATTCAGTGCAAGAGGATCATTCAGGTAACTGAAAGTGCCGTGAGAGACCGAAACTGCGAGGCGAAGAGCCCAATAGACAGAGACCTGACTGAAGTCTCCCCTTTCTTTTAGAACACTAAAACGAGAAGATTCTTCGTCATACCCGTGAACTACCACCCGACCGACGCACACGCTGTAAACAAGTAAGTCGTCCCCTCTCCACCCATAACAGCGGTAGGAGCGAGCGTAAATGTCACCGTGCTCTGACAAGCTCTTCTATTCTTTTAGATTTCCATTTCCACCAAATTCGAAAAAACTTGGATTTTGACTAAATCGCGGCATGCGTTAAAATAAGTGAGTATTCACGTATGAGTGTGTGAATGAAGTGAGTGTAATTGCCTTCTTCTAATTAGAGACTAAAGAGGCTCTATTTTTGTTGCAGTTTCTCCAAGCAAGAGAAAACCGAGCACCTACGAGGTAGGATTAGTTTCCCCACCCCCCACTGTAGTGTCAGAGGCATGGTTTTTCTACCCCCCGGTTGATTCATTCTTGTTCTCCATTTACAGGCACATGGTCCTGATGAGATTTCCCCACAACAAGGGGTTATCGAAACGCGTAGACCCCCTCTACCCAGCATTAGGAATATTCTATTGATTATCAAGCATTTCAAAACTTCTCATTTGCTCTTTCCAATGCTATGTTTTCTAAATCACGAAATTGTAAATATTGCTGTGTAATTCTTATATGTGTGTATATATCAATGTGCTGTTGTGTATGAGTGTTTGAATGAAAGCTGGTAGTTTGTTTAAAATTGTCTCTTTGTTTGTAAATAATTGTCCTTTTATATGTGACGTGGAGCCAAATAAGTGTTGTTTGTATTTAAACAAGAAAAAGTGTTCATTTATATGATATTTGTGATGCAAAATTAATAAAATTCGTTGGATTAACTCCGGATAAAACATCTCCTGAGAGTTACTGTTTGGTTCAGTAATTCGAGCGATCATCCATGATCCAAGTCTAAGTAGTGTGGCAATAGTGGTGCTCGTTTTGGTTTATAGTTATTGGATTGTGAGGCTTGTCCTTATTGCCAGTGAGCCCAGACCCTGTCTTGGTAATGGCCCTTGATAGGCCAGCGTGTATCTTCGGTCAGGGGTGGGCCAGATAGACGTGAACTATGCTGGCCTGTGGCGGCTGAGGTCAAGACTGGAGGGACACTTAGGGCCCTTCACGGCATCCTGTTTTACCAAATTTAACATCTGCCTCCATGGACCCTCCAAGTGGTGCTGCCACGAGGTCGAAGGAGGTGGCAAGGGTGCAGGGGTTTCTGGGAAGTCACTGACGTGGTCCCTTACCTATCACCAATCCTCGCAGGTGCATTTGGGCACAACCTAGCACTGGCCCTTGGGGGACGACAAACCTGGGTGTAGGGGATGCCCCCGGTAGGTATCCTAAGGACAGCTGGCCCCCCTGCATGAGAATTCACAGACGTTGTAGACCTCACCGTAGGGAGGGGAGAGGGAAAGTGGGCTCCTCCCAAAAGGAGGGCCCCCGAATGGGTTAAAGTAGGGGCAGAGCCAGTCTTGATCTCACTCGGAACGGTTACAGAATAATTGTTGTTGGTTACACAGGACCAGATCAGTTATAGTTAGGTGATTACCATGTACTAGAGTCTCTGTTAAGGCAAGCTCACAAATGTAAGCTGAAATGTAAATAATGTGGTTACTGTGTAAAAAGTTATAATGTGTGTTTTTATTGAGTGTGAAATGATTATAAATACAGCCAGGGGTGCTTCAAACTCCTATCCCAAAGAAATAGAAAATGGTTGCATTGTTGTGTTGTTGTTGGGTTTGGGTAATGGTAAGTATTCACATTCCTGGGACATCCTGGGACATCGGCGACTCACTGTCCATTTCACTTAAAACATGGAGAGCCTCGTCTCTGGAGTCTCTCTTCTGGGGCCCCTCCCTTCCAGCCCTACCAACATCCCCAGGCCACACATAGCTTATCTCTCTCATCGGGCCATACATTTTATCAAGCTGCTCATTTGGTGTGCTCTCACCTCCTCTAACCGTTGTCCGTGTGTTACAAAAGCTTGTTATTTAAAATGCAAAGTAAGTATTTGTTTTTATTTTACCCAGGAGGATTCCTACATCCCTTTTCATTTACACCGACCCTCTCTATTTACCTTTTAAACGTAACCCTTTCCTTACTCTATAGTTACTTCAAGCCATATCATTGTTCCCCTTAAACCATTTACTCCTCAACATTTTGCTCACCAGTTTTTTTGTTTTTCCATTCATGAGTTATTTGTATCCCAAGTGTTTTTTTTTTAGTCCAAAACGAAGACAGGGCACTAACCTACAATATTGACTATGACATTCAGGCGGTGAGAAGCTTTACCTGTTACAGAACTATAGCATGGTAACACCATTTGCTCGCAGTTGCACTATATTCCAAATAGGTTTTTGATGTTCAGTTTCTGCACAACAGGTGCATTAACCATCCATTGATCATGTGCTAGGAATGTTTCACCCCCTGTGATGTCTTGTGTAAAGTAGTTTACTTTGGCCCTTGTAACGAGTTGCCTAGAGTGATACACCCAAGGGTTGGGGTATCTCTGGGGCCGAAATTATTGGCTCTGCAAACTCTGGATCTGATAAACCAGACTAGGAGTCTCATTCATTTGACATGCCCTGACCCAGCCCGTCCGCCTGCATACAGCACCATGTAAAGAGCAGAAAAAAGCTTACCCCAGCTGAAGTAAAAAGCTCTTTCCCCCCTCTGCACCATCAAGCTTCGACTGCCCCCAGCCAATGAAAACAAGCATTTGCAATGCAATAGGTCTTGCATATGCGAGAATTTGACCACTTGGCATTGTAAATGACAATGCCTTTTATTTATGTATTGGTTTTTAAAACGTAAATAAAGGCATTCTTATTTACAATGGCAAGCTTAAACTCTCGCAAACGTGACGCCTATTGCATTGCATTGCAAACGCTTGTTTGTCAATATGGCCTCTTTCCTGTATCCCAATTCATTTTCATCAACACTGAACATTTTCGCCCATGTTCACTTTTCCAGTGCTTTACCAAGACACGGTATATGCTTAAAAATCATTTTGTATATGTATGCATTTGGAGGCTGTGTTAACTGATTGCGTTTCTGTATTTTAAATTAAGCCACGTATTATTATAAGACCCACTATAATGGAAAGAGGTGGGCAAGGCGTCACTTTTTAATTCCTTGCTTATGGAAAATAAAGGAATAAAGTTAGATAAAACAATACTAGATAGACAAGAGTTGTGAAGACTTCATGGGCGCAATTCACAAAGAAATCTTGTCCATTTTCAGCTATAAGCGTACTCCTACGGGAATTGAAAGATATTTGTAGTATTATGCCTGGAAAGCTGTGCAAGTCGTACTAGAAGGAATGTCAAGTGGCATCTGCCATTTCCCTTTCTCAGAAGGCAGCACTGATGCTCATTCCCCAATGAAGCCTTCAATGCCAGTAGTATGAAAGAACAGACAACATTTGAGTCATCCAGGGGCTGCGCCTCTGTGATGGCGGAGGAGCGTCGCACCGTTGTTCGGGCAGTCAGCGGTGTAACGAAAAGTAAAATGACCGCTGACTGAGCGATGCCAGTAGTGTAGGGAGGGACAGGTCTTGGCATAGCAGGGATGACCCGTAGGCGCACAAGTGCGCTTTTCTGTTTGACCGGGTGTCATAGCCGCTTAACCGCGGCGGCAATTCTGCCACGGTGCGGCATTTTAGCAGAGTGGGCGGGGCCGTGTTGGCCAACGGACGTGCGCAGCACTACGGAGGTAGTGCTAACGACGGCAGTTGGCCGATAAATGCAGTGAAGGGGTTAGGGTAGTGTGAGTGGTAGTGTAGGATTATTAAGATATTTAGGGACTGATTTAGATCTCGGAGGACAGGTCACTCCGTCACAGTGGTGCCGGATACCTAATGGGATTTATATTTCGGCAGATGGGTTATCCATCATCGTTGTGATGGAGTAACCCATCCGACAAGTTCTAAATCAGGACCAATGTCTGAGGATTGAGTGAAGTGTTTTTCTGCTGCACACTACCAGGAGTCTAGCACGTGCCATAACACTTGCGGTTGACTGACGTTTCAAACAGTACCATACACAGTGGATTGCCATAGGCTTGTTGGTTACTAAGAACAGCGTTACTTGCAGTCATTATTCTGAGTTGCACAAGTAGAGACTATCCCCCAGATGCATCAACAACCCATTTTGCGATTCCTTAATAGCGAAAAATACCGATTCGCTATTAAGGAATAGCAAAATGGAATGCATCAAGAAATCACTAAAAAAAATAGCGATTTCTTAGAATTCCTTAATTGCGACTCGCAAATTGCGAGTCGCAATTAAGGAATACCTCCCCATTCATTCCTATGGGCCTACAGGCCCATAGGAATGAATGGGAAGACAATCTCAATTAGCGAGTCGCAATTAGCGAATCGCAAATTGAGATTACCATTTCAAGGGTGCAGGGGTGTCCAAAGAACACCCTGTTGCACCCCTGAAATTGATCTGTGCACATATGTTGCACACACACACATGCCCTTAGGGCATGTGTGTGCTCAACATGAAACTGTGAAAAATGCACTTTAGTGCATTTTTCAAAGTTTTTGCAAATTACAATGAAGTTGTACTTCATGGTAATTTGCGTGCCCTATTAGCGAATTCACTATTTTTAAAACTTTCATGAATTGCATTTAAGGAATCTCAATTTGAGATTCCTTAAATGCAAATAATCGCAATTTAGCGAATTCTCAAATTGCGATTTTTGCAATTGGGATGCCGCATCCCAAATGCAAAAATACCGGTCGCAAAGGGGCAGATTCTGAGAATCTGCCCCTTTGCGAGCGGATTTTTGCTTGATGAATCCATGCCTAATTCGGATAGTTTGCTGCTGTTTTGCCTATCATCTCTTTGCTACAGGAAAAGTCAAGCTGTGAGAAACAGAAAGGTGCAAATTTACGAGTGGAGCAAAAAATAACAAACTCCTGCGCGTCATATCTTCAGGAATGAAGGAAACTAGTTAAGGAGGGGGAGGGGGGCGAGCACCTCTGGGATTTCAATTGAAATGTTAGCTTTACAGTGAGCGTGCGTGTGTGCAAACTGCAGGTGCTACTTAATGTATTGTAAATGTAAATTTACTGAAGGTGATAATTTGAGGGTGCTGATTGTTTTGTAAATTGTTATGCGCTTCTATACCCTGACGGTGCGGATGTTTACTGTAAGTAGGATGAGGCAGAAACACTATGCATGATTTACTAAAGGCTGTGTGGGGAGGGCAAGGCTCTCATGCTTGATTTTATCTGAGCAGAAATAGGTGTGAATGTGGATAGTTATTTGCCATTGTGGCTATCGAATTACAGTAGAATATATGTATGTATATGTTTTTTCTATAGCGCAAACCTAGCAAAAAGACAGTGCACAGCTGTACACAGTCAAGGACAAGTGTAAAGTCAACCAGTAATAGGACAGGGAGCTGGGTTGTGTTAATGCATTGTGATATATGTAGTGTTCTTTAAAGGGGGCTCTTTACCTCTTTCCTAAATTGGAGCAGTGTTGGGGCAATCCTGATGGATACAGGGGTGTTGCTCCAGATCCTGGGTGCATAAATGGAGAAGGCCTGTTGTTTTATTTTATTTTTGACAGTTCTTTGTCTGCAGTCAGATGGTGTCCTGGCTGTGGGAGTGCGAAGAACCACCAGAGATGGTCTGCTTGGCTGCAAGATAAGCGAAGGTGCCGATTGTGATGGCTTTGAAAATGATGCAGCTGGTTTTAAGGAAGGTGCAGGCCAGCTAAGGGAGCCAATCAAGTCCTTAAGGATGCAGTGATGTAGTCATATTTCTTTAAGCCCTTTGTGCATGATTGACTTCCCATGTGCTGAATGATCATTGTAGTGGATTGCATGTTGTGATGAAGTGTCTGCATCTAACTTCACATGTGTGTGTTGATAGTGCTTTTCTGTACACATTTACTATCCTAGCAAGGCGGTTTACACTTTCAAAGTGTCAATATTTCCTATCCAGCCAACAGAACATTATAGAAGAAAGAATAAGCTATCACATATTGCCATAATTGTTAATCCAGTCCAAGAAAAGGCATTACACCCTTCGTAAATGAGAAATGAAACCGAATTATGTAGCTTCATCAATGTTACTTCTGAACAATAACTCTATTGGGCAAAAGCAATGCAGCATCCAAGTATCACATATCATATCAAACAAGCAAAGGCCTAAGGCCACTCACATCCCAAGATGAGCGCGCAAGGTTTATAGGATATGCTATTTTCAATCCTTGTGGATAATAATGGGCCAACGGAGAATCCCATTAGGCGTGCTCAGAGTGCCAATGCGCTGACGCGGATTTCAGTAATATTCCAATTCACAAATCTTTCTTTCATCAGTAAGCGTGACTTACTCCTTGAAATTCAGGGGCGAATCATGAGTAAGTCTTAATCAGACCCCCCCAGGATATAGCGGCATAAAAGTGCAAATTTAACGGCACAAAAATGTAAATTTAGCGGCATAAAAATGTAAATTTAGCGGCATTATAGCGGCACTTTATTTTACTCGGAATCATTCCTTTTCAGACCTAAATCAATGGAACCTGTTTTAGCATAGTATTCCTCTTTGAAATAGGCATGTGTAAAGTTTCTGCAGCTCTACGGAAGCACAGCTCCAATCTACTAACCTTGTGGGAGTGGTCGTATTTCTCCCTGGGATTTTTTTGGCGCCCATGAGTGCACCCCTGCTGGGGTACCACTTTCACCGCTCCATGGTTGCAGTCGCACAGCCCCCATTTGCTCCCTTGGTGCAGTGACACAGACTCCCCCATCGCTCCCTGGGTGCAGAGGTACAGCCTCCTCTTGTGTTGCATGCACTGACTCCCTTTGGGTAGTGCTGACAGGGCAGACATCTCGCAATAATCATCCTTCAGAACCAGGTTCCCCAGTTCCAAATTCTGACCATAGTGCCACAGCCTCTCCCCCACTAAACACCATACCGCCCACTGAGAGAAACTCGCCCTGCCTCAACTATAACCCAATTGTGCCCGCTATAAACACCTGGATGCGGCTCAATTTAAATTACGCACTAGACAAGAGCAATATGCTTCCTACAAAAAAAGTAACATCATCTTGGAAAAAGCAAGTACTCATAGGGAATACAAAATTAAGTAAAGCATGTGAAATGTAAGCAGGAAAAACATGGTTACTTTAACACTTTTACATTCACTATTCAGAAATCAGTGAGTGCTTTTGCCTGAAAAGTTAAGGACATGACTACAGGGCACGGAATGGACCCATTTCAGTGTCCATTGCCTATATCCTTACAGAATGTAAGCAGTATAGTAAAAAGACAAATTCTCTGAACACCGAGACGCAATACACATTTTGTTTTCCAATTCACATGTTGCAGTGCCTCCAGCACTTGTGCACTAGTTCCCCGCCCGGGGGAAAACAACGCTATTCAAAGAAAGACAAGTAAACAAAAGTAGAGCTTCACTGGCAAACACTGTAGAGTGGTGCAAATGTGTTTGGGTATGAATAAAATCAATCTGCCCACTTTGCTATCACTCGGGCATGTTTTGAACCTTTTATTCCCACAGCTACACTTTGGAACATTGCTTTCATTGGGCCGGTCAAAGCGAAGGAAGAAAAGGGAGGAAGAAAGAAAGGGGGAGGACAGTTGAAGCGGCAGAGCAGACAAACACAGTGTATTGTGTGTGCAAGAAAGGAAAACACAGTCCTTTTCCTTATCTGCGCGCCCCTCCCGTCCCGGGGCTGGAATCCTAATTGTTTTCATTATTTCCAGTCGAGCCTGCAGCTGGAGAGAAGAGAAGCGATTCTTTGCTTTTCTCGCTCCTCTTTCATAACTATTGTAAACAATCGAGGAAGCAAATACGGCTGTAGAGAGTGATGACGTATGGGCGCACAGCCAATAAAATGGCTTCATTTTTTCATGCCTACCGGGAGAGTGTTTTTTCGCGGGCAGTTTGGTAAATATCGCGCCCGTCTTGCTTGCCAGCTGATTTCGCGATTTTTTCCTGAATCGCGAAATCGCGAAAAGCTGGAGGGTCTGCTTAATTAATAGGATACCACAGCCGCAGACCCTACTAGCAGATTAACTCCTGCCGGACCGACCAATTTATTCAGCCGCTGCCGGACGATTCTTTCCTGCTCCTCGAGGACCAGGGACACCTGTCTCCACCTCGACTGTCCCACTCAATCAGCCACAGTCCACAGCGCTGGACCCTGCCACGAAGACCCGACTTGACTCCACGGACCCATGCCGCCTTTATCGCCCCGGGTTGGTTGCACCACAGCTAACCCATTTCTAAACCAAGCCACAGTCTGCAGCCCCTGTACCCCACCAAGAGTACCCGGCCAGACTTCACGGACCCGCGCCACTCATTCTGTCATCGGGCTGTCTTTTCCACCTCCATAGAGTAATTAATTTTACAGCACTGGTCAATTGCAGTAACCCCTTCCTGAAGACGATCCCCATTAAAGAGGATCGAAACGTTCGTCGACAACACACAGCGCAATCATGAGCGCAGTCCTTACAATGGCTCACAAGAACTGTCAATTGTAAAACGTTATTTGACCAACTTATGTTTCAAGCCATTGTTCCTTACTACACTGTATATTATCTCACTCACTTCACATGCGCCGTTCTCTGCTGTGCACCATTGTCACTTGCATCGCCACCTTGTGTCACTCACACACACTGAGCACCAAGTGCAATTTGGGTTGCTTTTTTATTTATGTCTGTACAGTGCTGCTATAACTGTATAGTTTGTTTATTATTAATTTGAATACATGATGCTATATGCACTGCCAAGAAACTAGATTGAGTCTCCTTCTTCATTGCGGGTAATGCTGTCAGCATACACATTTAACCGCCTAACTAGTAATACCTTGTGGGATATTGTTTGTTTCTTGTATAAGTAAAAATTAATTCACTTACAGAAAGGTCCTTTTGAATCGATCCCAAATTATCCAATTTTTATATATTTTTTCTGGTAACTAACCATTATTCTGTTAGTGTAATCAGAGTAGAAGTTTCAACCAACACCGTCATGTGTCTTGTGATCATGTACTTTAAATAATGCACAGATGTTTTCTTCAAACTCTGTCTCTCGATTTACTGAACAGTTTCGAGAGAGGTCTTGAAATAGCCACCCAATTAACACTCCTGTGCCAATGCTTTATTATTTCTAAAAACACAGAAGCGAGTTGTAGGATCTGCTGCAAAATGCCTTTAAGGAAAACTGTATATATGGGTGTAACCATTGGAAGTCTCTGCAAATAATAATGATGTGGGCTCCACATCACGCCTCCTTAGAGCTTAAGAGAGAATACGCAGTCTTAGAATTCCTTTTTCTCTACTGGACCACCCTCTCCCACCCGATACTGCTTGTTCTCCAGAGCTACCAACTTTAACTTTTCAATCCTGCTTTCTATTTTTAAAACATTTTTTGTTTTTAGTTAATGAGTTTTATATAGCGCTGGTTAGACCCGTAGGTATCAGAGCTCTTTACATTCGGTTACACAATGTCACAGAAAATTATAACAATTATACCTTACGTCAAAAACAAGCAACACATTGAAAGAGGAAAAAAGGTGAGAGAAGTAGAGAGGAGGGGGAGGGGAAGTGTGACGGGGGAGGATGAGGGAAAAGATGACAGGAGAGTCAAAGGGAAGTCTGCTCAAAGACTGACTGGGTAGGTGAAGTCTGAGGAGGCAATCCACAACCCGTCTCCCCTTTATCTAAACAAGGTAGCTCCATTGGGCATCAGTCAAATAGCAAGGTCTCAACTGACGAAGGAAAGTTCACATAAGAAAGTCCAGTGGATAAACAGGGTGGGAACTATGAGCAAGGACGGGTGAGAGCAGGGGTCAATAGCTGGAAAGAAGAGAAGAGTAGAGCAGTAGGGGGTAGGCTGAAGGGGGAGGAGGGAAATAAGGTCAGGAGAGACGCAGGAGAGTTTGCCCAAGGACCGGCTGGGTAGGTGATGGCCACGGAGGGAATCCATAGCCCATCTCCCCTTTAGCTCGCAAGGTAGCTCCACCGGGTATCTGTCAAAATGGCTGGGTTTCAGCTGTCGATGGAGAGTTCACAGAGTCAATGACTGAGGCAACCATCTTGAGGTCAGGCAGGGGGATGAGTCCTTGATGTACGAATTCAGAGGATCCCCACAATTTTCTATAAACCGGATGAAAGGGGCTGCAAACTAAGCAGAGGATCGGCATGATGAACAGTGCCAGGGTCCGCAAGTCTTTAGGGGGCGCACGTGATGTCGAGTGATAACCGCCAGAGGGAGAAACAGCCGCCATTAGCAGGACAGGCGGACAGATCATTGATATGTAGCCTTTGTCATTTCACCCCTTGGAAAAGGATTAATCTGCCCTTGTTGTCCCTTCTGAGCCCCAGTCTTGTGGTTGCTCCTTCCATCCTGTACATTATTTACCTCGCACACCGTCTCTGGCATTCGCAGAGGTATTGATGCCTGTATTTGTCCCAGTGGCCGCCATTTTGAAGTCAGGCAGGCCGCTTGGGGGCTTTCTTACTCGTTCAGGTGCCGCTGGGGAGCCCCCGTCCTGTTGTCCCCTATGCCCCAGGTGCCGATGATCGCTGGAGCGTCTGAATGGGTGCCAAAAGGTTGCATGGCGGGCCCCGCACTTGTTGCCTCTTCCCCCCTCTCCTCACCGGGTGCATCATCTAAACGCCAGCTTCTCACTTGAGCTGTCTCATGTGTGGGGGGGGGGTCTCTGTCGAGTTAGCGTGCTTCGGTTGCAGTCACAGAACATCACCTCCATTCCCCTCGGAAACGGGTCGCTGGAAGCCTCATGGAGCGAGAGCATCTAAACTCCGATCCGCTTCTCTGTGGCGGCCGCCATCTTGCTAGCCAGATTTCTGCCCTTCTCTGCCCTTATCTCCAGGGGATCCCTGCCTTGCTTTTCTATTTCTTATCTCTCTACCTATTGTGTCTCTGTGTGGCTGCTGGAGTATCTTACCATGAAAACACCTCTCCAAGCTATCAAGCAGCAATCAAATTTCTACCTGATCATCTACCTTCCTTCTAGGCCTAGTCCTTTCTCTCCTGCAGTCAGTCGTTGCCCGCTGTTACCTGCTGTTACGATGTTGGGACTAGTATCTGATCTACTGGTTATTGGACTGAACTGTTGACTATTTTCCACCTATTTACTAATGTTTGAATGACTGAACATGTTCCATAATAATGCTAGCTTTACTAGCTTTATGTTGCTGCTTTTCATAATATCTAAAGTTTATTACTGGTAAGATCAATGTAACTGTAACCATCCTTAGCACATTACTGTAACCAAAATACCTCTAGAGCAGGTACCCCAGGAGTAAAGAACCACAGGGATAAAAGATCTCATTGTCTATCTAAAAATGCGTGATTGGAAAGATTTCGGGTCATGGCCAGAGCGGAGACCTGGCAAGATGCGCCTCCTCTAGGATCGGTGACTTGGGCCCCTGTATTCCTCAAAATGCTGCTGAAACGTAAACATTTTTACACTTTAATGCAGCTTTATGAGACCTCACCAGCAGCTGAGCGCTCTAGAATTTCGTTTTTTCCCCCTGCTCAAGTGGAATGCAGAGATGTGCAATCGAACCTTGAAAACTGGTCGCCATCAGAAACTAGAAGCTGAAGGAATCCCAGGGGCAACCTTGCAATCCACCCTAGAGCCCTAGAGGTGTACACAAAGTGGCAGTGGTACATCTGAGTGAAGCGCTGGTTGGACGCATGCCCGGGACAGGGTCATGTGCCTGGTATCAAGAAGATCTAGGGCAGGGGGGCCCTACCTCTGGTGTGCTGTGCTTTCTACATCCACCGGCCAGGGGGCTGCTCCACAGAACCCCGGCCCCACTACCTTACCAGCATACTCCTCCTTGAGTGTTACGGGGAATCTGCTGCCCTTCCACTTGGGCGCTGTGGACCGGCGGCGCTCACCTACAGTGACAGCCAAAGAATTCTTACCAGGGACAGGATCACTTCCTCCATTCCCCGTCGGTGGGTGAGTGACCTCAACAGCTGTCTGCTGCCTCCACCCCCTTCCAGGGCAAACCTACAATTGGCTCTATTGCTTTGAAGCCATAATAAGTATCCGTGCCGCATTCTAGGACACGTGATAATGTGCAGAGCCCCGGCCTTCAAGTGTCCTGCAAGCCCTTCCACTGTCTTCACGCCTTGCCTTTCGCCTGTTCCAGGGGAGTTACTCATTGACGGCACCTGCACTACCACAAGAGGCCAGTCTCCCATCTATGCACCATATAAGACTAACTTGTACGTCCAAGTCATTGCCCTTCCACCTGACGACTTGGGTCTAAATCTACACCTCTACTGAGACTGAGAGGACAGCCTTGCACCATATAACCATTGTCCAATAAGGCTAACTGAGCTAAGGCTCCTAGTTCGTCCTCTATTAAAGACATGCTAGAATTGCAAAAGCCCAAAACCCAACAGAGACAGAGCAGTGGGGTTGGCCCCAAAATGCCCAGGGTACTAGACACCACACATCCACACCTTTCAGCTACTATAGCACATATACACATGCTCCTGTCTGAGTTCCACAAAGACATCTCTTCCCTATGCCTTAACTTCAACAAAGTGCTCTCAGATTTTGACTACTCACTTCAAAGGACAGATCTAAGACTGGATTGAGTGGGGGATTCCTAGGTGGAACAGATGCACGAACATGAGGAGCAGACCTTACGCATCGAGGCTTTGAATCCTCAACAACGCTCCATGATGGGGAAATTAGACGACTTGGAAAACCACCCCGATGTAATAACTTGAGATTCATGGCATTTCTCAGAAAAGTTTCAGTGCCAACCTCGAATCTCATGTTCAGGCTCTGTTTGCCCAGATACTCCTGTTCCCTGAATATTAAGAGGTTTGCCTACACTTCACACACAGGGTACACTCCACATTTCAGCTAAAGTAAAATCTGCCACCAGACACAATTACCCAAATTCACTTCTTTCAAGTGAAGGAAAAGATCCTAGATGATGCCCACAAGTAAAAACGTGCGATTTCAAAACCATCCAACTCTTCCAAGATATTTAATCCTTCACCCTAACAAAACAATGGGAATTCAAGGGCATTACCTCCCACCTATAAAAACAGAAGGTTCCCTATCTTTGAGGTTAACCCTTCCACTTGCTCTTCACTATCAACGGAAAACGCCACTTGATCAAGAAGGTACAAGAGGCCAGAGACATCCTTTTGTTACCTACATGGAAAGACACCTAGGGGCAGATGTATCAAGATACCATTTTGCGATTCTCAAATAGCGATTTTTAAGGAATCGCTATTTGAGAAGTGCAAAATGGTATGTATGTAGAAAATCGCTATTTTTTAGCGATTTCTTAAAATTCCTTAATTGCGATTAGCAAATTGCTAATCGCAATTAAGGAATATTTTCCCATTCATTTCTATGGGCCAGGAGGCCCATAGGAATGAATGTGAAATTATTCTCAATTTGCGATTATGTTATGTTATGTTATAACAATTTATTATGCGCTCAGCGACCCCAGCGAAGGAGCATCCCGGCGCAGAGACAACGGAGCAACACAACATAACAGAGAGACAATGCCACAAAAAAGAGGCTAAAACAAGAAAGTCTTGATGGCTCTACAGAAAGACAACAGGTCCTCAAGCAACCGGATTTCAACTGGAAGGGTGTTCCAGATTTGCTAATCGCAAATTGAGAATAATTTCAAGGGTGCAAGGGTGTCTTAAGGACACCCTGCTGCACCCCTGAATTTGACATGTGTGCGCATATGGCGCACATACATGCCCTAAGGGCATGTATGAGCGTCATATGGCACCTTTAGAATTTTAAAAAAGTGCATTTTGAGAAGAATTCGCCAATTACCACCAACTACAAGTTGGTGGTAATTTGCGAATTCTTAGTCAAAAATCACAACACTAAAATGCTTAATACATTTCAATTAAGAAATCACAATTTGTCATTTCTTAAAAGCCTCACAATATTAAGGAATCGCAAAATTTGCGATTCCTTAATATTGCGAGGCTTTTTGCATGATACATTCCAAATCCCGTTTTTTTTGTCACAAACACTGCTATTTTGCGAATCACAGCGTTTGCGACAAAAAAACTGATGATACATCTGCCCCCCAAGTGATTGGGGGTGACCCAGCAGCTCTTTTCGACACTTTACGATGGTCAGGCCTCTGTGAAATGTCACCTCGAAGCGGGGCTGGCAATGTTGATGATTAATATTGTAATTTCCTTTTCTTAGACCTGTTTAGTTGATATTGTACAGGCTTTTGGTTCTCCATTGCCTTGGAGGCTAAGGGGCCTGAGAACAGTTATATAATTTGTACCCCCACAGGTTTGCTCTATGTATTACAGCCATCTACGTATGTCCATGTTGAAGATGAAAATAAAGTTGTTTAAAAAGGCTTGGTTTGAAGGTGGAGATTTATGTCACAGTGGATAAGCTAGGCACCAACCTCCTCTGATATTAGGAAGAGAGAAGACTCAAGCAAAAGGAGGCACAAGAAGAATCCAAATTGAATTCCGCTACAAGAAGCAACAAACATTGTCAAAGCTGGAAGCTCTGTCGTTGGCTGCAAGCCTTTTGACCATCTCAATGTCGGTTTTGTCTTGCCCTGTTTTTTGTAAAACTATACTGTTGGGGGAGCTACTGGCCCTTCAACAATATAAAAAATAAAAAATGGCTAAAATCACAAACACAAATATTTTTTGGTCTCAAAAAGCTCACACTGCTATAGCTATCCCTGGCACTGCAGGGAACTTACTTGTGTTCCTTGTGAAAGAGCAGAATTCCATCATTCATAGTGAAGTTAGCCAATGGCTGACGCGGGTCTGTCTTTGACCTATGCTGTATGCTGTAGTGGGCAGAAGAAAAAACATGAATGATACAGCAACTGCCCGACGGATTAAGAAGTGAACTGAAGGCTTACTATAGAAGTAAGTATGTTATTCATCATTTTAGTGAAATCACACTGTCTCGGCTAACACTGGACCTAAAAATCACAGTTAAAAATAGAGAACAAGTCTGCAATGGATGTGATGTAACTTAGGGAATGAATGCACTGCGACACATCTTCCTTTTGTGATTGCCTTTTTTATATATGACTTGAACAGGAACTGACATCACACAAATGACAAATGTTTATTTTTTAATGTTGCACCTCCAACAGTGTTCTCTGGACAATCTACTATCTAGGGAAGGGCAGTTCATTCTTTTTCCCTCAAATAATGGAGTTGGCTAAACATGCAACGAAAAACGCCAAGTTGACTTAATTTGACACCAAGACTCAACTACTGCCTGTTCCAACAAATTACCCCAACTGAAGGTGTAACATGCCTCCGGATCACCATCTCAAAACCATGAGGGTGGACTAGGCGACAAGGACGCCCAGCTATGCGCTAGCTGCGGCAGATAGCAAAATGCACAGTCTTCCTCTAATAGCAGACAGCCTCCAGTAAGTCCCCAGCACAGAGGTGGAATTAAAATACCTAGACCAATCGCATTTATGTGGAAATAGCGGACAAATTATCTTTCATAATTGACAAAATTATGCAGCAAGGACAGGGAGCTATGCAAGGGAAATACATTTTATATGCTTTAACAAACTACAAGTAGGATCAATGTAAGCATGCACAGCCTCAACGCATCACTGTGACCAAGACGTGTCTATAGCAATTAGCTTAATAATTCCTTGCTGAGCTCTCCAACTGCATAGTAATGTGTCATAAACAGTATCACTCCAAATCTCCAGTGATTCAAGTAGTCCACAGTATCAGGCAATCAAATTATAATCAATAATGTCAAAATAATTGATATTGGCATGAGAATCACCTTAATTTAGGTGAGTGGAATTTTGTATTATATTATGACTCCTTGATCTAGTTACTGCACCTTATACAGCCTTATTTTGGTTATGTTTATTTCCGGGGATATTTTGATTCAAGATACGACTTTTGACAGCAGCTTTTTTGGACTTGACAATGGATTAATTATTTGAATGACCCATATTTACATAGACTCTTGGAATTATAGAGTGAGTAAAACTTGCTACGTTAGATATACTTGTACACTGTGGGCCCGCGAGGGATGCAGGAATAAGGATGGGTTCATATAATTTCAGATTTGTTTCCTGTTGTATATACTGAGGAGTGACGTGTTTATCAAGGATACAACCTTATCTTTGGTAAAGTTAAATTTTAAATACGTTTCAATTCTACTTTTTTTGGGCTTTAGGTCCAGTAATGCTTCTTAGAGACACCTCGGGTAGCACTGTTTATTTTGGTGTTTTTTTCTTTTTTTCTTTTAATACGATCACTTATGGACTATGTCTTTCCGCTCAGAGGGTGATTTGATTAAGTGTAAATTTTCCAGACTTTGAACAGTCATTTATATGGTTTGCTATGTTGCTAATATATCTTCTTGGCTTGCAGCCCTGAAGAAGTCGGTATGGCATGATATTAATGCCTGACAAAACACGTGTTGGCTGCTATAAGTATCGTATACTGATTGGAAGGAATCTTAATAAATTGGATTTGTGAACTACGACGAACCTTGGTGTCTTAGCTGAAGTGGCCAATGAACATTATTTTGACATTATTGATTATAATTTGGATTGCCTGATACTGTGGACTACTTGAATCACTGGAGATTTGGAGTGATACTGTTTATGACACATTACTATGCAGTTGGAGAGCTCAGCAAGGAATTATTAAGCGTGTTTACCTGGAACTTAGTTTTGGGATTGTGGGGAAGTGGGTGGCCTTCCCTTTCTTGCTTTGAGAACTCTGTTACTTTGTGTGTTTTACTATCGCCATACTGTTGCTGTGCGCCTGAATATCACCTGGTTACCTTCCTCTTTTGTGTCTATAGCAATTAGGTTCTGCAGATCATGATTTAAAATGCAGAATAGAATTTTCTTGAAATAGCTCAAATACACCGTGGGCCATTAGAACTATATGACAATTGGAGACCGAATTATGTGTCATGGTTGACTAAATTATGCAGCAAGTAAAGACAAATGATGTGGCATATTGGGTATTAACGGAAGATTTATGGCACATTTTCTAGCATTCATATTTATTTTGACACTTCAGCACTCAAGAATGCAGTAATATACAAAATATATACATTTATTATAGGCATTTATCGGATCACATTCAAAATAATATTCACCAACAACGAATGATTTTTTTTCTTGCATGGATGAATAAGAACACCATTTGTAACCTGCTAGGTCTACCTCCTGGAATAAAATAGCTTCATTAAAGAGTATAATGTGCTCTCCATGAAACAATCATCTTTGCACTTGTTTCTTGTGATTAAAGGTATGCCTCTTTCATTCTGCTCATCTCAACTATGCTTAAATACTTAGGTTTATTTAGTCCTCACTTTGCTCTCTCTGGAAGTACCTCTTACTAGCAGGAAACATCATTGTAGAACAGTATTGTGCATTAGGTGTGTGCTTTGTAAGAACATAAACTGTAGGCTTTTGTAATTCAAGACATCATAGCTCAAAAAGGAGCTCACAATGTTTGTAAATCTTTTAGACCTTGTAAAAAGTGATTCCTAATGCTTCAATTAGTCTCAGCCACTGATCATTACTCTGGCCTAATTCCAATCCATTGTTTTTTTGTCTACTTTCCAACTGTAGCTGGAGACAATCCATGCACAAATCAAAGGTGATCCTGCTCTATTGGGAACAGCCCAGCTCCTACAGTCAGTCCAGGTTCCCTCCAGATAGAAATACAAGTAAACTGAGGCCTGTTTCAGACTACATTGTCATATGGCTTATACTTTCCCAGTAAAACTGTATGTTTGTTGGACAACATAAACATCAAAACTGTACAAGACTGAGTCCACGCACACAATCGGGATATGTTGGCCTTAGTCCAGGATAACTCTCAGGCCACCATCTGTACCCCTAACCCAACAAGGTAACAGGTGGAAAATGTGGAATCTCAGAACATGACAACCCTGACTCCTCGTGGAAACAGATCTAGAACCCTTTTGTTTGATAACCCATGCATGCCCAAAGGGAGACACAAGACTTATTCGGATGTGCATTTCAATATTTATTGAAAAGATATGATTCTTATGTAAAATACATGTGTGGCAATTATCAATAGAATATAACAAAATAGAGTAATCGGCATCATGAGAATGTTAAAGAAGATAAACGGTTCAACCATTGTGCTGTTATGTAGATTATATGCTTGCTTGTAAATACAATGATATTTTGTGCTCATACCTAGAGCTCCTTATCCTAGTGTACATAGGGTGTGTGAATCTGCCAGAATCCCTGTAGGGTGATCTTACTTCCTTGTCACCTGTGGGTAAGTGTCATCTAGGAGCCTGTCTTGACCATGGAGCTGGGCGCCATCACTCTCAGGAGGGAAACAGGAATCAGATAGGCTGGAATTCCGGCATGGGGCGACCTTGACAGTGTTAGCAAAACGCTCCTCTAACTAAATAAAGGAGTGATGATGTTTATATATTAAACTACCCCTTTGTTACCATGCCGAAGCCCCAGTCTGGCCGCCATTTTTCATTCTATGTCCACAACATTGAGCGCAGTGAACTTAGCACTCATAAAGTATTTTCAAGGCTTGTGATAAAATGCCTTCAAAGAAAGGTAAATGTAAGCAAGGACATTTCATAGAATATTATCCTATATAGGCTTGCAATTTGTGTCTAATGTCAATGTTCAAGAAAAATTACAAGTTTAAAACGTGAACATGTAAATTGGTCGTATTCCCGCCCGGACCTAATGTGATCACATGACAGGTGGGGCTTGTCATTGAGGTGCAGCTTGGGTACAATGTCGCTTGCTCCAATTTCTCCATGGGAGCTTGTGCTGCAGCCATAAACCGGCTGTAGCACAAGTTCCCTTAGAGAAATGGGACATTCGGTTAATCCCTGCACCATGTGGCAGGCACCTTGGTGCAGGGATTAACAGGGGGGCACCAAAGGTGCCTCCTCGGCCCCCAACCGGAGGCCGCAGGGAGAAAGGGGCTCTGCTAAGGGCCCCCAACCTCACTTTCCAACAGTCTTTACATGTCGGAAAACCCGCTATGGTAAGCCTATTGATAACCAAGCACCATTATCCCAACAGCAGAAACGTTGTCCATTGAGATTAGTGCCGGTCTCTGGCTAGCCGAAAGGCTCCTTGAGCCCATCAGAATCCAGCCAGAATGACCAGCCAGTTTCAGTTTTGACCACCTGCATCATAATGTAGTGGTCAAAGTGAAACCCGCGATGAGGCCCGTAAAGGCTCCGACATGTGGTCGGAGGCTTTCCAGGTCGTCATTACTATCGTAATGATAGTAGCTGGAGAAAAAAGGCATACTTATTACTAAATGGAAGGGGTTTAAGGAGGGGTTTAGAAAGGTGTTTAAGGAGGGTCATGTACCCACCCACAAAAGAGTATTCCCATAGCTAATCACAAACTGCACTTCTAAAGTTAGTAGAGCCAAAAAGTGAGCCAAAACAGCAGTAAATTACTTCAGAGTTGCGTGCAGCACCACTCAAGACCAAACACATAGAAAATAATGGAGGGAGGGGCTTAAAATAAAACCCCATAGGAAATAATATTAAATACATTATTTAAAATACTTAAACATACACGTAAATATAATTTTTTTTTAAAAATACCATCAGATACAAAATATTTATTATTTAATTATAAAATATTTTAACAAACTCTTTTGAATTTCTAAAATAATATAACATTGATTTTTATTAAAATATCATTAACTCTGTGCATCACTTTTAATAATTATTAATCCATTCTAAAAAAAAGTTTTTATTTCAAGTGGGAATTAAGGGGCCCATTATGATCGCGGACGGACTTGAGTCCGTCCGTGATCACCGAGGAGGAGGGAACCTCCGTATGGGCATGAGGAGTTCCCTCCTGCGCAATTAGGATGTGACCGCCACCCTGGCGGTCACATCCTCTATTTGTAACATTGCGGCGGGTGCGGCTTCTAGCTGCACCCGCCGCTATGTTACAAATGCATACATTGCATTTGTATGCAGAAAGCGGCAGGCACCGCGCGGTGCCTGCCGATTTCTGCATACAAATGCAGGGGGTACCATAGGTACACCCCATGTGCACCCCCCACACCTCCTCCCGTCACCCCTGGGGGCCCGCAACGGGCCCCCAAACAAAAGTCCGTATGCCTTTCCACGGCGGAAATGCCGCCGTGGAAAGGCATAGTACTCCAGACATCCTAATATGCCTGGCGGTGTCTGATAGACACCGCCAGACATGTTAGAGCTTTTCCGCCGCGGTTGTAAGCCGACCGCGGCGGAAAAGCGGCGGACTGAAACCAAACCCACCAGCCATCCTAATTTGGCGGTGGGTCTTTGGTGGGTCCGCAGAGGATTCTCCGCATCCTCCAGGCCGGCGGTGGCTTCCGCCGGCCCGGAGGATGCAGAAAATCCTCCATCGTAATCAGCCCCTTAGTTTGTTTTTAATTTAATCTCCAGAAAAATATTTTTTTATTTAAATTAATATAGTTAAATCAATTAAATATTTACTTCAAATCTAAGTTACTAGCACTATGCCATTTTTCAGTTTTGTTCTAAATTTGAAATAGATATATAATATTGATTCACATTAATGTTTTACATAAAAATAGTTTTCCTGAATCCTAGACACTATCTTTGAGGACACTGTGAGCACTACATCTGTACTACTGGTTACTTTATAGCTCTATTTGCAATGCAGAAAGGGGAAGTTAGCATCCAATAAGTGAAATGAGAATTTCAGTCCAATATTCATAAGCAACTTTCCCAAACAAATCTTGAATGCATGATGAAGAATCTCAGTTTTCAAGCCTTTCTTAAAACAGACCAGCACATTTCTTCCATTCTAGGGTCGCTAAGAAATATAGGGGCTTATTTATGAGCCCTTGCGTCACTTTTTGTGACGCACCAGCAGGGTAAAAAATGCGCCATGTTGGGTCATATTTACGAAGTGACGCATCTAGGTAGATGCCTCATTTTGTAAACCCCTGCGCCAGGTATAATGTATGCAGGGTGGGCGTTCTGTCGCAAGTAAGCCTCTTGGAAGTGACACAGTGAAATTTATGAGATTTCACTGTATCACTTCTAGGACGCAAATGCGTCAATATCTTATGCCTGCCTTACAGCAGGCGTAAGACTGATGCAGGCACATATGAAATGGGACTTGCTCATGTGAAATGACCCATTGATGACGTTTCGTCACTTTCGTGACACTCTACAGCAATGCGTTATTTTTGCGCCTACAGCTACGTCAGAAATACTGACATATCTGTAACTCCTTGCGACATGATGCGTCATACTGTAAATATGACGCATCCAGCATTTTGTAAGGAGGGCGCAATGAAAAGTGACGCATCGCTGTTTTCATGCAGCGATGCGTCACTTTTCATAAATGAGGCCCATAGAATCAGAATAATTTCAAGCATAGTTGAAAAAAACCATGCATACAGCTAAAAGTACTAACATTGCATACAGTAATACATACTAATTACTACTTGTGGATGAAATAATAAATATTAAACGATTGGGAAAGATGAATATGTTACGTGCAAATTAATTTGATGTCGGTTCATGGCACAGTTTTTATTATGCTCGTTATGGGTTCATCGTTCAATTGTGCTAAGGAGCATATTATCTCAGTTTCTGGGTGAGCGATTGATGTTTCTTTTTGCACAGCATGGTCCTACTCCTAAGTGCCATTGGCATAGTACAACAAGTGCCTCTTTGAGCTTTAAGGTGCTTCTTTTTATTTTGTCCCTTGTCTTTGACTACAAGGTGCTTAAGCATTGTGCAAAAAGCCCTTTAAAGTGCATTTCCCGGTACCACTAAATTTCATCACAAAATGTAAAATTTTAGGCCATATTATCAAGAACAGCGATAACATTATCGCCGCTTTAGCGACAGGAAACTGCCGCTAAAGCGGCGATAAGGGGCTTGATAATATGCCCTTGTGAATTCCCATAGACGCCCAGATTTACACCAGAACCTGGGTTTCTACCGGAATTCACAAGGGCATAATATCAAGCCCCTTATCGCCGCTTCAGCGGCAGTTTCCTACCGCTAAAGCGGCGATAATGTTATCCCCGTTCTTGATAATGTGGCCCTGAGTTCCCTGGCAAGCTAGAGGAATGGAAGCTCCACTCAGCCAGGTGGCTACCGTGCAGGCGCCGATATGGAGTTTCAAAAATAGTGGTTTGAGTAGCATCTTTTTTTGGGCCATGACCAATGGGTAAGTGCAAATGATATGCGATACTGTCTCTAATACAGACGGCAGCTAGGATGAGGTGGCCTGCCATTCCAAGTTGGAATAAGGTCTTTAGTATCTAGGTGCCCAAAGCGATATAACATAAACAAACATTTTAAAGCATGTGAAAAATGGGCTGTCATGTACACATGAGGCCATAAACTGAAGTAAGAGCTGGTCACTGTCCAAGCATGCCGTCTCCTTGTGAAATGGTTCTTGGCCTGTAGGTCCGACAGCTACGGCAAAAAGCTGCTCTTTCCACGCTACTAGCCCATACGTCTCGAATATCTTATCAATTGGCTGTCTTAAGTACTCTCCCAGGGATGGTTTTTGTTTGTTCCTCATCTGCGCCTCGGATTCCATCCAACATATTTTCATCAAAGACCCTCTCTCAAAAGCACGAAGTCTCCAACATAGTTTGACAAAGCCGTTCATTCTTTGCAGTTTTTGATTTTTTAGGCAACATTTGAGCCGGACCTGGGCTGGACGATTCTGGCAAATAGAATACTGCTTTGTAGGCTTTTGTTTGTAGCTGTTTTAATGTATCCGTTTCCCTGCCTCACATGATTTCCATCCCATATGCCACTGTTGGGATAAATTGCGTTGCCATTACAGTTAGTTAGAAGACGAGAGCATGAGGGGAAGCTAAGTTTATTATTCAGCAGCTTCAATGCAAAAATTAGGGAATGCACTTTTGCCTGTAGGGCACCCTGGTGTTGTATGGAGGACAGCTGACGCTCCATATTGATGTCCAGGTACTCTTTTGTGGATACTGTGAGAAGTTGGCCTGATATATAATGTTCACTATTCTAGTGAGCACTTTGTATCAGTCCAAACAACCCTTATTGATGATTGGTTGTAAGTCAACCTTATAGACCAGCTATCCTAGTAGCATGGATACGAGCAGTCTAAGGCTAATACTCTAGAGGGCGTGTTAAGCCAGCTGTTTTACCATCACATTACCCCTTGAACACCAAGTGAAAGGACACCACACAAGTTGTTATGAAAATAAACGTATATTTATTTCTAACAAGACTACACTGGCTCTTTATGAGACAGGGAGCTAAGCACACAACAAAACTCTTAAGAAAATACTTTAAGTCGCACAATTTACACAAATGCCCTAGGGGCACGAAAAACCATATACTCAGTAAGTGGAATGCGAACTTACTAGCAGGTAAGTAGTACTTTTCTAGACTTAGGAATCGCTAGGCCTACAATTCTAAACACTGGGATTAGATGCAGGAGGCCTGTGGACGTCGTGTGCAGAGTGGGAACTCTCACGCGTAAGGCGGGAAAAAGTCTATGGAGGCTAGCAGTTGCAAAGTTACTGTTCTCGGGCGAACCCGACTAGGTGGGTCGAAAACAAGGGTGGATCCGAACACTTAGGGTGTTGGACTATGCTGGAGCACCGGAGTACTCAGGTTACCTAGCCCAGGGGCTGCGGCTGCATAGGGTTGAAGTTGCGTCGGAAACCCTCGTTGAAGATCCAGGAGCCTGAAGAAAGAGTTGCTGGCAGGCGGCCAGTGAAGAAAGTTCGGAGTGATCCAAGCCTGGATCAGGGAAGAAGAAACCTGTAAGCAGAGGGGACCAAGTTCTGAATCACTAGCCAGTGATTTGAGTGGGCACCAGGATGGCACCGGACGAAGTCACCTCAGCCAGGTGAGTGGGCGCTGCTGGGCTCTGCAGTCTCTCGGACCAGGAGGCGTTGTCGGCGACCAGGATGGAGGTGCGAGCTGTCCCACGAAGGTTCTTGCTGTCGACGTCGCTGGACCCAGGATTGGGCAACAAGTCTTGGCAAATGCAAGGCCCACGCGGTGGACCTAAAATGGCGTCTTGAGTGGACCAGGAGGGTCCAGGGTGCTCCTCTGTTGGAGGGGAGCAAGGGCTAGTCTGGAGCAACCAGACCAGCAGTAGTTGTCGTCGTGGAGCGTCGTGAGGGGGCCACTAGCCAACGGGCAAGTGACCTGGACAACGCGGTTGGCAGCAAAGAGCAGAAGGGCCCCACGCAGATCTCGTGGATGCAGGGGGGCTGAACTTCGGTGCTGGAGCTGCTCAGGGTCGGGGCTTCTCTTACCCCAAAGCACTCGGTCGAGGATCACTCGGTGGTCGTGCTGGACAAGCGTCGTGCAGTTCTGAAGATGGCCGGTCCCTCGAGGTCTCGCCACACCCACGGATCACAGCTGGGCTGATGATGTAGGTTGAGGTCAGAGGTGCCAGGGAAGCCGGTTCTCGTCGTGCTGGAGCAGTCTTGATCCGAAGGAGAGACTGGCAACAAACCGCGATGCTTGGTTGGTGCCTGCTGCTGCAGGGTGACTACTCCTTAGTCACAAGGGAGAATCTTGGGAAGAAGTCTTGAGTTCCTTTCGTGGAAAGTAGTTTCAGGATTCAAAGATGATCTGATTTGGAAGGGGGCCAGTTCCTACCTTTATCCTGCAAAAAGGGGCTGGCACGCGACTAAGTCCTGCCCTATGGGTGGGACTAGGAGGGGGGTGGTTACACCCCTCTCCTTTGGCGGGCTTTCCCCAGCACAGGGTCTGGAGTGACCCTGGAACTGGTTCCAGCCGGCCTATGCACAGTGAGCACCGGGGTGCCACTTGCAGTCACCTTCCTCTAAAGCCCTGCCTACCTAGGATACACAAAATCCTGTCTGGGATGGTGCTGGCACCGCCCCTGACAGGAAACCCTTTGTCCTTGCCTCCTGCTCTGGGAGGACTCCCAGCAGCAGTAGGGCAGACTTGTGTCTCGGTGGCAGCATCCATTTTGTGGAGCTAAGGCTATGTCTGACTTTAACCGGGGTTACAGGTTACATACATGTCGTGTCCCTCTAGAAGGGTGGAATGCTAACCCCGTCGCCAGGAATATAATGCACTTAAGAGTATATGGTATGCGATATCATGGAAACGGCTAAGGGATGGATCCCGAAAGCCGCAGACAGGCTCAGCTCATGCCAGAGCACTATCTCACACGATTCCACGCACTCTGCCTTCAGGATTGTCAAGGCCTGCCATAGGAGTGACTGATAGGAGATCTGTGTGCCCATTTTAGGGTTAGATATAGGAATACTATATCTATAGCAAAGGGTGATTACACCACCTTGCCCCAGCTGTCGTGCAGCCAGTTGTGTCAGATTTGGATGGCCAGCCAGGGGTGGCATAATACATGCTGCAGCCCCTGGTAGGCCCTGGGTACACCTATGCCCTGGGTACCTAAGGTACACTGTACAGGGACTGATAAGGTGACTCAGTATCCAATTAGATATGTACCTAGGGTACATGGAATCCATTTTACAGAGAGAGCAGTAGGCCTGGGGTCCTGAATAGCAGGGCCCCAGGTCAACTAAGTCAGAAAACCAGCAAAACACCAGGCAAAAAGTTGGGGGCAACCATAGTCAGGGATCTACCTTCCTACAGATACAACCTCAACCTGCCTGTCCTTGAGAAATATAGCTTAGCCTTGCTGATCTCAGGTTTCTGTTTGGCAGACAGTGGGTGACCAGTCTCCTCAGGTATCCTGTACCTCTCCTTCAATAGAAATTCTTCATGGTGCATTTAACATTATTCTTATTGTTATGGGAAACCTGTGGAGAGTTTTTAAGTCTGGTTTCATTTGGTTGCTCTGTTACAGAATCTGGCACATTCTGATCACTTGATTCCATACATTTTTGAAGCCTCTTGATAAGTTTTTTTGGGAACCCGTTGTAAAAGATATTAAGGGCCTCATTTATGAAAAGTGACGCATCGCTGCGTGAAAACAGAGATGCGTCACTTTTCATTGCGCCCTCCTTGCGACAATAATGATGCGTCATATTTATAATATGACGCATCATTGCGCAAGGAGTTACAGATACGTCAGTATTTCTGACGTATCTGTAAGCGCTAAAGTGACGCATTGCTGGAAAGTGTCACAAAGGTGACGCAACTCCAGCAAAGCATCCTTTCACATGGGGAAAGCCCCATGTGAAAGGGCTAGCGTCAGTCTTACGCCTGCTGTGCAGCAGGCGCAAGATTTGGACGCAATAGCGTCCTAAAAGTGACGCAGTGAAATCTCATAGATTTCACTGCGTCACTATTACGAGGCTTTTTGCGGGGCAACGACCCCTCTGCATACATTATACCTGACGCAGGTATAATGTAGCGCAGGGATTTACAAAGTGACGCATCTGCTGAGATGCGTCACTTTGTAAATAGTGCGCAACAGGAGGCATGTTTTACGCCGCCGATGCATCACTTTTTGTGACGCATCGGAAGCGCAAAACTGACGCAAGGCGTCATAAATGAGGCCCCAAGTATTTTAAGCAGACAGGCCATCATAAGGTGCCCACCTTGTGGTGGGTTGACTGGCAGGATTAGGACCCAGTGGATTGATACCCTTGAACATAGTACTGACCAGCAGAATGAAGGGAAGATCAGAGTCCAAGTGGTGCTCCTAAGTCGGGGATAGAGAGGACTTCTGACCCCCCCGCCCCATAACCAAGTTTTTTGTTTTGGCTCAGTTCAGTTGTAAGAAACTCTCCTTCATTTGGAAAAATAAGTGACCTAAACAGGTGAATACATTGGACTAATTTGCTGGCCTGTTTTGTGGGTGAACATGCTTTTGAGCCACACATATCTATTTGTTCTTACTGCTACAGGTATAGCATCAACGGGCACATGCATACGTTGAAGACGAGCATGATAGGGATGTCACACACTGAAGTCTACAAGACACCTTCAGGGGTGAAGATTGAACCTGCTGGCAGTGCCTGGAGATGAAGGTTCAAATCCATTCCAAGATGAACCCGGTGACTCCTCCCCATTCCCTGGATGGGCACAACAGTATGTTGAGGTCAACGGTGACATAGGGTTAAGAAAGGTTGAGGAACATTATAAGGGGTGTGCTCTTGTTTTCATATAAGGACCCTAACAGCCAATATCATTCTGGACCACCTCTAGACTTGGGTTATGGAAAAAGGAATTATCCTTTGCAAGCTGTCAGTTTCAAATCAAATTCTTCTGTGCTCAACAATATAGCAGCTGTCCATTCTTCATCGGAGAGATGCCTGTATGAAAGGACAGCAGGTTCACTCAGTCGTCGTTGAGTTTTCCACAGCCTCTACTTGTGTTGATAAGCTGTTTTTATGGTATAAACCGGCTATCCTTGCGATTCCTCCAGGCCTCTTGAGGTTGCAAATTGCTGTGCACACATCAGATTGGTGCCATCTGTTGATGGGTGTAGACATGAGTCTTCTGCTAGTACAGTAACATGGAATGGATTGAAACAGGGATGCTGCTGGCGCCTTTATTGTGTTAATTAAATGTTATTCTTTACCTTAAATGTGTCTACATCATGTTCTTCCATCACTAAGGTTGCGCCCTTTCACCTGCCAATGTACGGGGACATTGTGATCTATTTTGACATCACCTCCATTGGGCTTCAGTAAGAATTACATGATTTACACTGGTATGCCGCTAAACATGTTCTGAAAATTAATGGGCTCAAAAGTAAGATTTTGATCTGGAGAGGCAGAAGGAATGTCTCCTGGGTCAGGAAAGTATGAACGCCTATGTATGTTTGGGTAGGGTGCGTTCCCATGATTTGAGCAATATGCACTGTATAGAACAGTAAGGTGGTAAGCCACTGGTGCACAGGGATTAGGTAAATTCTCTCTTCAACTCCCGTGGCCGCAGACATGTTAAACATCGACTGCATGTACACAAACCTAAAATTCCCTCCACGCTGCTGTATGCAGTAGAATGCATACTATATGAATAGAGACAATTTTTAACCAAGTGGGGGGAAGCATTCTCCAAAGCCTGTGTACCCTGGGGTCCCCAGTTTCTATGCAAGCCTTGCATTTGAAATGTGACTCCCCCGGCACCGCTGCTATAGCATTATTTACTGGGATTTGATCGGGTTACACACTCATTCATTCTACATCCAGTTCACTAAGGGGACTCTTAACAGCAGAACTGGTTGCCGGTTCAGAGCAAAAAAGTACATTTATCTCGTGAACTCGTTTGCAATTTCTGTGTTGGATGCTCAGAGTTGGCCTTTTGGCTAGATGAAATGGATCTTGAATGTTTATAACACCTGAGCTTTAGACTTGACTGGGAATATTGCTCTAAAATGAAAATCCATTTATCCAGGTTTGCGACACTTTCTGTTAGTCAAATATAGCCATATTTAGAGGTGCTGCAAGAGAAAAAGGACAGAAGATCGATTTTTTATTTTGGAGGAGGGCTGCCTCTGACGATTTTGACTTGTTCATGGGCGATCTATCCCCGAACAAGGAATATGTCCGCTACGTGCTGTAGTGGTACAAAATCTTCTCCATTAGATTTTCGCTTGTTCTGCACTGTTTTATTTTTCATTAGATTGAAGTTGTCTCATCTCCTAATATAATTAATTAATCCTCACCAGTTATGAGAACATAATTTGACTTCATCTTTTCATCAATATAATACAAACTTACCTGCAATGGCAAACAATCGAGGTCTACTTCGGATTCAGGAAGCCACAAAGATGATTTTCTAGCATAAATAGTCATTGCACGAACTTGACCCGAAGGTATCAGAGCGTTTTTCTTCAGCACCAATTGCGTTAAACAAGAACACATTCATTTTTGTTAGGCACGGGGAGATTAAGGGCCAGATGTAGGTAAATACTATTTACCGATTCTTAAATACCGAATTTTACCGATTCGGTATTTAAAAATAGGTAAATAGTATGTAGCTAATTTTTCGGTAAATTTGACCAAATCGGTAAAATTCAGTATTTGCCGATTCGGTATTTACTGAATCGGTAATTCCCATTCATTCCTGTGGGCCTGGAGGCCCGTAGGAATGAATGGGAATTACCGAATCGGTAAATACCGATTCGGTAAAATGGGGAACACATTCAAGAGTGGCAGGGTGTCACATTGACACCCTATTGCACCCCTGAATAGTGCATGGGTGCACATGTGGCACACATACATGCCCTAAGGGCATGCATGTCTGCCACATTGCAGTGTTGGAAAAGCAAAAAATTGCTTTTTCAAAGGTTTTCGTTATTTACCACCAACTTGTAGTAGGTGGTAAATAACGAATCCTTAACTGAGGAATGCACTCACTTGAGTGCCCTCTACATTACGGATTCGGTAATTTACCGAATTGGTATGTTAAGAATTCGGTAATTTACCGATTCCTTAAGTTACCGATTCGGTAAAATACCGAATCCTACAAAAATGTCACCTACATTCCAAATTCCAAATACCGGTCGGTAACGGCCAAAATTCGGTAATTTCGGTCATTACCGACCAGTATTGGGCGCCCTACATCTGGCCCTAAGTGATTTGCGCAGAATCACAGGATGTTGAGCGTCATTGCTGAGACTCAAACCCACTTCTCCAGATGTGAAGTGACTGCCCTAGCAATTAGGCCACATCGTCTCCCTGAGGGGCGATGGGGCTTATTTACAAGCCCCTTGCGTCGCCAGGTGCGTCACTTTTAATATGGGAAAAAGTGACATACTGGTGGTGCAGGGACTTGTAAATAAGCCCCAATGTTTTTAAGGCCTCTTTATTTCAAGTATAATATAAGATCAGTGAATGATGCATGCAATTTTCTGATGTTGCCCCCCATGTATGCGTATGCTTTGGTGTTTTTTTATTTATTTTTAAAGGTTTTCTGGTAAATTAATTTGTTTTATATTTAAAGAATTGTAACACATTATTTGTTTTGTTAACTTCTTTAGAAGTATATATCAAAAAAATCAAACACTATGAGCCTCGTTCACAAAGGTAAACTTACACATTACTGTAAAGTTATGATTTCTTTGGTATTCATAAAAAGTGAGATTAATTTTACTAATGGTAATTTTCAACTACGTAAACTTTGCAGTCAGGGCAAAGGCGTAGGACAGATCTATTTTTTTTATGTGCGAAAATCAAAAAAATAGTAAACTTACAGATAAGCGTAAGTTTACCTTTGTGAATCATGCCCTCAGTTTATATGATTAAGGGTTACATCCAGTAGGTTAAAGAAAAAAATCTTCCTCCGTAGGATTATACTGTTGTGGGTAGTTCATCCACACTATACAGTTAATTGTCCCACAGAGTATGAAACATTACAACAATATGTCAATTCACATTTTATTAGTATCAAAATTAAATAAAGTGGTCACATAAACACATTAAAAATTGTTTCCTTTTCTTGTAACAATGTAGACAATACAAAGACAGAGGCCCATGATATAAGTACAAGGCAAAATGCACAACACTAAATCTCTAACATTGACACGGGAAAAATAACAATAATAAACACATGACAAAAGACACCATATGCAATAATGCAGTAAACAACAGTACACAAAAAGACTAAACTGTAAAACGCCTACGCGCATTTCGGAACAAAACAAACATGTACACAGTTCCTTCTTCAGGGCAAGAAAGTAAAAGCCGGTATTTGGGGGGCCGTCTTTTATTCAATTGGAGCAACCACCGGATATGTGGTATAACAAGCTCACAGGCCGTGAAAGTAGGTGTCAGGAGTTAGGGTTTTTAGTGCCGACTCTACACCCTTGTCACACTGAGGGTGGTTGAAGGCCAAGTGCAGTGACCATTATGGGTGGGCATGTTGAGCACATGGCCTTTGTAGTCAACAAGCACAGCATTAGGGGCCAGTTTCTGTTGCACTGCCCATGATAAATGGCGAATTTCTTTAGTTTTGGGGTTTGCATTGAGTTTGTGATCCCCATTAGGTATGAACCAAGACTTCCCTTTCAAATTTGATTTCACTGAATTGTGAGTGTATGTGTGTTAGTATGCATGTATGTGTGTGAATAAATATTCCAATCCATTAAATATATACACTGGAACATGAAAGTTTTAAAGTTGTTTTAGAGCAAAAGTATTTCTTCCAATTAAAGTACAAATCAAAGAAATCTTCCCATAATGCCTCATCATCACACATCTCCCAAAGAAGCAATAACAATGAATTAATTGATCAATTTAGGCTACATAATAGAGGTCACCGTAAGACGATAACAGAAGAGCACCCTGATCAATAAGCACATATACATACAATTAGAACTGCATTATTAGTATATTGTAACTAACAATGTAACAAAGAAGAAGCAAGCTGGACCCTTATCATCAAAGTCTGGCTGTGGAGTACCACGCCTCCGCGTAGCCACAGATGATCTTGCCCCGCCCCCAGCAATGGTGGATCGACCCGGTATGCTGGCGTGCGGCAGGCTGGCGTTCTCGGTCCTGTAAGCCCTGTTGTGTGACGGCTTACAGCTGTGCCTTGGATTGAGTGTCACTCTTCACTTCCGTGGTGCTTTCCCCCCGCTTAACCGTCTGAGCATTGTGTGACGGAAGCACTTATGCTCCCCGAGCGGGTTTGGACGGAGCCCGCTAAAGGTGAGGAGAAAGAGGCTGCAGGGGCTGTAGCGGCCTCTTTGACTGTTTGGCTGTGGTTACGCTATCCCTGAAGGCCAAGGAAAGTTCAGGGAAGCAAGACAGCGGATCGTTGACACCACGGAGAGGCAGCAACTCGGCTTGGTTCAAGAAGACGAATGCGCAAAACAGTGTAAAGGCAAAGTGGGGAAAACAGCAGGAAAGGCAGCAGCGGCATGAGCGGTGGCGGCAGTTTTCTTTGAAGCACTACAGATACCGCTGTCTGCTCGGGAGGTCTGTCTGCTCACGAAGAGCGGGGAGAGTGATCGGCGTTCCCCAGAAACGTTAGCTAGCGCTTCTGTTTTACGAGGTCCCGGGTTTAAGCACCGGCATCTCCACCTACTTAACTTTGTGCTGGCAGGAAAAAGAAGAGCTCTAAAGCCCTGGAGTTCCGGCAAGCAGTTTTCTCTAGCATTGCAGATGCACTGTGAGCTTCCAGAGAAACAGCAGTAAAAGTAACAGTACAGCAGTTCTGCACAGCAGGCCGTAGGAATGTATTCCGCTCTATTTTGTGAGCAGTGATCAGTGTTTTTTTGGTACTCTTCCTCCTGTTCCTGCTCATTTATGTGGCGGTAGGCGGTGGGCAGAGCCTTGAAGCTCCACAGACGCCATCGTCAGTTACTTATGGGATTCAGCCTCTGCTTAAATCTTACAGGGAGAAGGGGTTAGAGTGACAAAGGCAGAAAAAACTGCAGAAAAGCAACAACAGCGGTAAGCAGTATACTGATCAGCTTACCTGCTACACTTGTTATAGTACTGTCAGCAGCTCACTGTACCGGCTCAGGGTGTTTAGAGGTTGTTATTTGGAGAAGCTGGATAGACTGTTTCGCTGCCCCCCATCTACCAAGAAGGACAGTGTGCAGCAGCAAGAATGGGAAAACTGCTTAATGCTAGCCTTAAAGTTAAAACCCGTCGAGCCCTTGCTAAGGAAGCAAAGGAGGTAGCCCGATTGGCCAGCAAAGAGAAGGCCCCCAATCAACTTGGACTTGATTCTACACTAGAGAGTTCGGAAGAGGAAGATCCTTCCTTTGTTGAATCTTGGGAACAGGTGGGCACGGCGGACGTGGCAGACAAGAACGTTGTTACAGTTATGCATGCATCATCTCCGCAGGATAATGCAGGGTCCGAAGGACCTATAAAGGTGAAAGCAACAAAAGAAGTAAAACAAGCAAAGCAATTTGCACTATTTCTGAAAAATGCTACGTTGCAATCTCCCTCTTTAAGCTCCAGACCAGCTTCAAAACTCCTTATGGAATCCTCACCTGTTATAATACCATTAGCTTCGGTACCAGCAGCAGACCTGGCCTCTATGAGTCAGAATAATTCGCATGGTAGCCTGAGAGCCGACTCTCTTACAATCATGGAGACATCCGTGGGACAAACTCCTAGTCCGGATAAGCTTACCCCTTTAATTTCGACGACTGTTCAGATTAGGAGTCAGGCGGGGCATCCAGTTATATTAGAAATTCCTGGTCAGTCTGCTGCCGCCTCTAGGTCCCCCGATATATCATTGTCTCTCCAAGCTCAAACCGAGAATTTGATACAGCTTCATGCTTCTCCTCAAAAACTGGCTCCCCTGACTGGCTCGAGGTCTCCTGAAGAGATTATGGCAGGGGATTTCTCTTCCGCTGCAGACCACGTCTTCCGCAGTCCAAACAGGGTGGTAGCTGGTGAATTTCAGATGAATATCAAAGATATGTTGAATTTAATCTTGGCGGAAGTCCGCGAGCTGAAGAGAACTCAGAAAGCTGAACTCGCTTCTCTTCATCAACAATTAGAGAAAAGTGAAGAGTCAATGTCAAGTTTTCCTATTAGAATCCAGGAGGCTAAAGCTAGGATCTCCGTTTTGGAGCACCAGATGACTATCGTAATGGGAGAAGCCAAAGCTGTGGCCAAAAGCAAGAATCTCCTTGAGAACAAACTGGAGGAATTAGAAAATCACTCCCGGATATCTAATCTCCGGATAGTTGGAATTCCAAAAGGGATCGAGGGCTCCCAAACCCTGCTGTGGGTTAATTAATTTATTAAACAAAGGGTTATCCCAGAGTTCGAGGGTGATCTCACTATCACAAGGGCTCATCGTGTTCCTGCCCACCCGTTTCCCAACTCTACAATGCCTCGAACAATACTGTTAAAGTTTGCTGATTATCGCGTAAAGGAGAGAATACTTACTAAAGCAATCCAGCAAAGACAGTTTGCTGTGAATGAGACTGTAAAATGTTGTATTTTCTCCGATATGACTGCTGTGGCAGCACGTAGGAGAAAGGAATTTGTGAAGATCCTCCACCTAGTCAAAGCTAATGGGGCGCAAGCTTCTATCGCCTAGCAGTCTAAATTGAGAGTCTTGGTAAAGTGCAAAGTTTTCATGTTCTCCGATTTGGAGGAAGCCCAGGAATTATTAAAAGAGATCTCGCAGGGGTCCAGGGCTTAGAAGCATTTGCTTGATGTAGTATTTTGATCACTGTCATTGCTATAATTTGTGGGGTTAGGTGGGTGAGTCTCCCCCGCCTCTGTCAATGTAAGGTCGAGTTCTTTGCTAAAACATTTATTTGATCATAACTGGGGCTTTACCCCCTTTAATGTACGTTTGCTTGCATGTTTCATCAATATTCAACAAAGTTGAAGAATTGCTGGGGGAGTCATGAGTAGGATTACTCAGGTGTAATTACATGACTCCCAGGTTAGAGGGGGGGTGAAATGTGGTTATTGTGGTTGGTGGGGGGTTTGCCACATTTTGGAGGGAGGGGTCACGAGGGGGGGTTGAGAGCATAAGGGGAAAAATGAAGTCCTGGTGTTGCAAATTCATTCAGGTTTTTATACATCCATTTGTTAGTTTGACTCTGGGTAGGTTGTTTAGCGGGTTTAAGTTCTGGTTTGACCTTAAGTATGGCTAGTAACGAAATGCTGAAAGTGGTTTCTTCTAATGTTAATGGTCTCAACAATAAATTAGGGCAATTGAGTTATGGATTAAATTGGAAAGCCCGGCCGCGATTCTTTTGCAAGAGACCCATATAGCAGCTGCAAATCTGGCAGATTTTTCAATGTTCAGGTCCTGGGCAGCTTATAGAGGGTTCTCTTCGTCCTCAGCCTCTCATAGAGGGACAGCAATATTTTTAAGTAAAAGACTACAGGCAGAGGTAGTTAACTCTGATAAAGATGAGTATGGTTACTGGTGCTGGGTTACCTGCACTCTTAGACAGAGACTGAGACCTATAACTTTTATTAGCATATACACCCCAGTTGAGGATAACCCCAAGGTTCACGAGGATTTGTTTCAATCCCTAATTCAGACATCGGGCGAGTTGATTCTGGGGGGGTGGTTTCACTGTTTTAATGAATCCCAAAATCGACTCTTCAGCACGGGCTAAAAAACAGCTGAAACCTAAATCCTTAAGAACTATGCAACATTATGGGAAATCCTGGGTCTAGATGATCCATGGCGTGTTGCCTTTCCAACTAAAACAGCGTATACTTGCTGGTCAGGCAGATTCCGTACTTCGTCACGTATTGATTTTTTTCTGGTCTCTCGGAGATTGTGTTTTAGTCAGCAGAGTTTCCTACAGAATGGATTCTCTGATCACGCTTTTTTGGTCCTCGAGCTACAAGTAGGAGATTGTGCCAGGACCCTTAAAAGTTGGTCACAGAACAGACAATATTTTAATGAAGAGGAATGGGTGGGTTTCTTTGGGACAGAGATCAAGGATTTTTTGTCACGAAATTGTGGGTCTGCACCACTTAGTGTGATCAGGTACACTCGTAAGGCCTTTATCCGGGGGTTAATCATTGGAAAAGATGCAGAATATAATAAAAAAAATCAGGGAAAATAAGAGAATCTTGGTGCAGAAGGTCCAAGTGTCATATTCTGTATTCCTTAACAACCCCTCGGTGTTTAACCAGCGTCAGCTGGATCAGGCTAAACGTGATCTTAGTTCAAATTACTATACTTAGAGTGAAACCTTTTTAGGTCTTGGCCTGCGTCGCACTGCGTAAGCAGTGGGCAGAGTCCGAGATTTTATGTTTTGGCTACAGTGGGGCTTGAACCAGCCCCTCTTCTCCATTGGGTGGCTTCCTAAATGGAGGCCAGCCATTGGAGGAGAGGGGCGTCACTCTGTTCAAGCCCCGTCTTTTTGCGATTCGGGGGCGTGTTTTTTGCAGTTTTTAAGCTGTGACGTCATCCGTCACTCAACTGCTAAAAACACGCCCCCGAATCGCAAAATGACCGTGTGTTTCTCCAAGGCATTTCTGCCTCGCCTCGGAGAAACGTGGTCGTGTGGAGCGCTCCTCTCTTGTTTGGGGTAGGCGTGGAGTCCTCGGAATGCGAGAGTTTTGAGTGTGGCTATACCGCTATATATTTTTCAAGTTCTCCTACAATCCGATTATGAGAAATCTTATTATTTTCTATGCCCGATTTGCTTTTGAAGCACTGTGCGAGGAAGTTAAATTCTTAACCGCGTCCAGTCCGCTTTCTATATTAATGACGGGAGGTTTTAAAATGGTGGGCGTGTGCACTACGGGGATCGGCTTCCATTTCTGGGATTCGTATCTGCGACTGGACGCGGCATGCGGGGGATTTTGATGTAAGTGAAGGGCTGCACTGTGCGGGTACCCGGTTCCACTGTAAATGAGATCGTTTTGTTAGGCCTGTCTTTAACTAACTGCTGTGTTCGTATCATTTGACCATTAAGTATTTGTGCATTTTGTTTAGTGATCAGACTACTGTTGTCACTTTGAAAATTGGGTTGGTAACCTCCATGTAACAGGATCCATGTTCTTTACATTTTCCTCAGTAATCAGACTACTGCTGGCACTGTTTGCAGTTCGGGATATTTATTATCAAACTTGGTTCACAATGTTTAGTGACCTGACTACTGTTGTGTGTGTGGCTCTGTCTGTGTGTGTGTAGCTCTGTCTGTGTGTGTGTAGCTCTGTATGTGTGTGTGTAGCTCTGTGTGTGTGTAGCTCTGTCTGTGTGTGTGTAGCTCTGTCTGTGTGTGTGTGGCTCTGTCTGTGTGTGTGGCTCTGTCTGTGTGTGTGTGGCACTCTGTGTGTGTGTGGCACTCTGTGTGTTTGTGGCACTCTGTGTGTTTGTGGCACTCTGTGTGTGTGTGGCTCTCTGTGTGTGTGTGGCGCTCTGTGTGTGTGTGTGGCGCTCTGTGTGTGTGTCGCTCTGTGTGTGTGGCGCTCTGTGTGTGTGGCTCTGTGTGTGTGTGTGGCTCTGTGTATGTGGCTCTGTGTGTATAGCTTTTTTTGTAGGTGGCTCTATGTGTGGGTGGCTCTGTCTGTGTGGGGGTGGCTCTGTGTAGATGACTCTGTGTGGGTGGCTCTGTGTGGGTGGCTCTGTATGTGTGTGTGGGTGGCTTTGTGTGTGTGGCTCTGTGTGGGTGTAAATGCAATAGGTCATGCATTTGCGAGCGATTAAGCTATTGGCATTGAAAATGACAATGCCATTTATTTAACGATTAAGCTATTGGCAATGTAAATGACAATGCCATTTATTTATGAATTAAAAAAAAAAAAAATGTCATGAGCAATGCCAATAGCTCTACCTTTAATAATGCCGAGACCATTGCATTGTAAATGCTTGTTTCAACAATACCTTCAAAAAACATATGAGGAGAGTAATTATACGGGTAGGTTTTTGGCCTGGCAGGCCAGGGAGCAGGCTGCCTCTAATAAAACGTGTTAAAATGCCCCTTAACTGCCTCTCGTACAGATGACCCAGTTAAAATCGGTGAAATTATGCTACATCATTATGGGTCTATTTATGGCAAACAGCAGTCGGTGGATATGGCCTCACTGAAAAGATTTTTGCTTAATAATGGTCTACTGACACTCTCGGAAATAGAAAAACTATCTATGGCGAGTCCCTTTACTGAGGAAGAGCCTGGGGAGGTCATTAAGAATCTGCCAAATGGGAAGGCATGTGGCCCGGATGGGTTTCCATCTGAATTTGTAAAAGTTTTTTATAGCTCTGTCGCAGATTTTTTTCTTAGTTTAGTCAACTCTATGTTGGAGGGGGGGGCAATACCAGAATCCTTTAGACAAGGCAACATAGTTAGTTTTCTGAAAAAAGGTAAGAACAGTGAAGATCCGAACTCTTACCGTCCGATAACGCTGCTAAATTCAGACTACAAAATCGTCACTAAGCTGTTATCAATTTGGTTTAAACAACACGCAGCGCAATTGATCCATCCGGACCAGAATGGTTTTATTGCAGGTAGGCAGCTAGCCACCAATACACATTATTTAACTGAGGAATTGGATTATTTTGACACTCGCAGGATTCCCGCTTTAGTCCTTTTATTAGATGCAGAGAAGGCTTTTGACCTTGTTGTGTGGGAGACATTGTTGATGATTCTAGGTCATTTTGGTATTTCCTCTAAGATCATGGCCCTGATCTGTAATTTATATTGTAACGCTGAAGCCAATGTAATTACCAACACATCGGTGTCCAGGCAGGTTAAAGTAAAATGCAGCACAAGGCAAGGGTGCCCTTTATCGCCGGTTTTATTTGCTTTCTTCATCGAACCGTTGGCGAGAGCAATAAGGAATTGCGTTGATATTCGTCCTCCAACGCAAACTATGGCAAAATTGAAATTATACGCCGACTATATCATGCTAATAATTAAACCTGAGATAGAGGTTCAGGCTAAAGTTTTTCAGGTCTTTGAGGATTTCGAAGTTTTAGGTGGGTACCGTATTAATAAAAAGAAAAGCGAGATTTTACAATGTGGTGGAGCAGATTTGGATCTCCATCCCAATACTCTTTTTCTTGTGTCAACACTAAACCTAAGAGATATCTAGGGGTATATTTTTCTGAAAATGTCAGGGACCTATATCACCTGAATTTTGTACCGCTCCTTCGAAAACTCAGGAATTGTTTTCACGTTGGAATTCTCTTCCTTTATCCATCTTGGGACAGGTGGCTTTGATTAAAATGTCTGTTCTTCCCTTGTTTAATTTCTTGTTTTCAACCATCCCCTGTAGCTTATCAGGCTCCTTTTTTACCCAAGTAGATTCTATGTTTACAACTTTTTTGTGGGCAAAACATTCATCACGTATTACACTTAGCACTTTATATGGTTCACTATAAGTGCCTTCAATGGCTTTTTTTAAAACGACAGGCCTTTTATAAAAGATATTCCATCCCAGTAATTAACTCAGCCACTATATTACCTGGCATTTTATCATTGGCAGGTATTGCACAGTCCGCAGAACTTATAGCAAAGTGGGCTTCAGCTGGGTTTCGTAAGGTCACAGATTTTCTGAGGAATGGAAGATGGTTGACTATGACCGAAATGTCGCAATTGATTGTTAATGACTTGATTATTCTGGGGTCATATAACGTCTTCCATAAATTACTTGCTGAATTAGATGTGTCTCAAATCACCGAACACCACCAGCTAGTCCATGATCTTTTACAGGACGTGCCAGGCAGAAAACCGGGGGCATGGAAAAAGTAGTTAGCTCTAGTTAGGGGCCCGGATCTTGGACAGAAGGCAATTAAAAATGGTCTGACTATGAAGACTTAGAAATCTCAGCAAACATGTGGTCAGTTATTAACAAACTCAATTTCAGTACTTTAAGAGGTGCGAATTGGCGTAGGATGTTGTTTTTTAGTAAATGGCAACTTTATTGAACCACTCTTTCTCTTTCGAAAATGTATGCTAGTCAATCAGCGCATTGTTTTCGCTGTATTAACCATCCTACAGCTAATTGGTCCCACATTATGTTGCAATGTCCTAAGATACAGAGGTTCTGGGAGGACATTTTTTGTTATCTGTAAACTGAATGTTGTATTCGATTAGCAGTGAATGATTTGTTAATTATTATTGGTTTTGATCCAGATCTCTTCCTTGCTGACCATTTGGTTAAATTCCTGTATATTGCAATGGCTGTAGCAAGATCACTGCTGTTGCAAAGGTGGCGTACTGATCTGATTCCTTCTGTCCTAGAGTGGGTTCAGAAGATGAGAGTGGTTAAGAGAAGTGAACGCACTTATGCACTACGTGTTGGGGGGCTTAGGAAGTAAAAAAAAAATGTGGGTTACATACATTGATTAAATTTACGAGGGGTTACTGCCTTATGCATGTTTTAAAGCTAGTAGTATTCTGTTTGTTGTTTGTATTTGTCCCTGATTCTTCAATGCTTTGTAAACTACTTATTTATTCTTGCAATACTAAATTTTATGCCTGAAGTTATTCTCTTTTTATGGATGTATTATGTTATTGTATAGTAATTTTTGGACTGCAATAAAAAAAAAAAGAAGAAGCAAGCTGGAAAGAAAGGAAGAAGAAGGGAGGGAGAGTAACAGACAAAATCTTCTAAGCAGTAATTTTATGGAAATAGGAGTGACCAATAAAAGGAACATTTGAATAATTATAGCAAGTAATGCTTCATGTAAACAGTTGTATGCAGGGTTAAGCCACAGAAATGGAGGTAGAGATTCTTTCAAGGGGGTTTAATCTTTTAAATGCATGCATTCCTTTTGCTCTAAAATATATCTGCACTGATTTTAGTTCTGGAAAGAAGTTTTAGATTGAAGTTGTCTCATCTCCTAATGTAATTCATGAATTCTCACCAGTTATGAGAACATAATTTGACTTCATCTTTTCATCAATATAATACAGGCTTACCTGCAATGGCAACCAAGATGTCAAGGAGGTCTACTTCAGACTCAGGAAGGCACAAAGATGATTTGCTAGCATAAAATAGCCCAAAAGGTCCAAATATTCCTAAATTACATTTGTTTCCCAAATACCTTTTGAATTTTATACATCCCACCTAGCCAGTCATACCCTGACTAGATTGTTGTAAAGTCCAAGCTTGGACAATGCTATAAATGATCTTTTACCGGACCAAATGAACTTCAAAATTGGTCATTCAATATAGTTAAAAGAGAATGAAATGAACCTTTGGGGTAACATGCCTAATGCATAACCGATAATTGGAATGATAGGTAGTTTTACTACTTCACTCCTTCCCCATCAGCTTTGAAATGTTGTAGAACATTTATCAGTAACATCACTAACTCTTTGGACCACCAATATCAATCTGTATCACTGTGTTTCCCATATTGTTATGAAACATCAATCCAGATATTTAATGTCCTTTTGTTCCATTCCAACCAGAATTACTCAACCATTGATAGTGTACATAAGCAGTTCAAGTGAATACATCCAGATATTGCGGAATCGGTTGTATACATTCTGGTACATCCTGGATAGAAGATGGCACAGACGAAATAAATATTATGACATTATCTGGAGAGGCAAAAACTTGATACCTAATGTTCCTTATATATATATATCTTTTTTTTTTAGTTATCACTCAAGGCGAAATAGCAGATAAATAGCAGAGGCGAAATGGGGCAACTAGTATGGTCAACAAAACCGAAATACTTTGACAGTATCTCATTAGCTCTTTAGCTCTTATTGCTGCTCTAGTTTGTCAATGAAGTACCATAATCATATAAACAAAAGTTTTCTCCATAATAACTTTGACCATCGTGGATGTCAAGAATCTCTACAAAACCTCTCAAATGCTTCCTCAGCATCTAGCATGATTGCCACTGCATTTATTATGTGACCCAGTTGCTCAGTATGAAAACTCAAAAGCCATTTTGTTAGGAAACCAGTTTGAGATGGATGAATCCATTTGTCAATCGTCCCTAGTAGTTTGGTGGCTAGAATCTTTGTGTATACTGAGCGTACATTTATAATCTGTATTTATTAACCACATTAGTGCTAAGGCAATTTCCCCTGAGTGCTGTTACTCCAGATTTCCCATTGTTCATGACGAGTTCAGCTCGTCATGAGCACACGAGCAGTGTACTGCATGACGAGCTGAGCTCGTCATGAGCATGGAAGGGGTTAAGACAAACAAGCAATAATTGGCAGTCTCTAAATAATCTTTACCTTCTTTAAGATTTGACATGCTTTTAGTATCAACTGCCAGTCCCTCTACTTTAATTCTATTAATGAATGTTCCAAAAAGCTTCTCTAGGGCGTGAGATAGGACTGAGCTAAAGCTTTGTAAACAAGGTTTGTTAGCCCATCTGGTCCCGATCCAGGTGCCTTGCTCTGCAGCCGATTGAAGATGACTCATTGAGTTTCTTTATATTCAGTTGGTTGACTCTAGAAGCCTTTCTCCTCCTCTTCAATTATATGTAAATGTTTTGTCTGGTGTTATCTGTAAATCGTATCCTGCTCTTGGTTGACTTCAAGACCATAAGGAATTTTGTAATAATTCTTCAGTAATTTTACAATCCTTTAATTTCTGGTATTTATTTCTCCCTTCTTATCATTGAGCCTGTATGTGGTTTCTGGAACTTCTATTCTTTACATAATTAGTAAAAAAAATCTTTCAGATTTATTAGCCCCACATGCAATCTTTACTTTGTCTCATTGAATCATATAGCCTGTCCAAACGACAGCAGTTTGTTATATTCCTGCTTCACAGACTTTCATCTTAATTAGGCATTCTTGTCTTTGAAAGCAATATGAACTCATTCTGAGCTTTGTATTTCTTTTTCAATATTAGCTATCATATTATTCTTTGAATTTTCAAAGAGTAGATATACCCAAACATAAACTTCTATTGTTGCTTTCATTGCATCTCAAATCATAACTTATTCAGTGATACCATTCGTCTTCTCTTGAAAAATTACGGTAAGGAGTCTTGTGAATCGATTGATTTCTGAGTCATTCAGCAAACTGCTATTGAATCTCCAGAAATTGCATCTCAAAACATACAGAGTTAAACTGGTCTGCATCCGAACACATACTTGATTCAATATGCACATGGGATGAATTATCACTAGTTATACACATTGTAACATATTTTGATTTAGCCGCAAATAATCTAATCTAGAATAAGATTAGTGGCACAAGCAGTAGAATCCATGCTCTTGTCCTGCGGGCAAAGTAACCACCGTGGATCAATCACATTTCTAAGTTTACATAAGGAAGGCAATTATTTTTTAACATTAGGTATGGTTGGTTATCCTGCATCTACTTTGTCTAGCACTTAGAGCCTGATTTAGATCTCAGCAGACAAGTTACACCATCACAAGGGTGATGGATAACCTGTCCGCTGAAATATATATCCCATTGGATATAACAGGATTTATAGTTCAGCGGATGGGATATCTGTCACTGTTGTGTAACCCATCCACCGAGATCTAAATTAGGCCCAAAATCAAGTACCAAGTTAAAGTCGCCACCGGCTACTAATATGGGTAAGATGGAGACATTAATTCTAAAGCCTATCCAAAAGGCTTGAGAAACCAGAGTGGGGCCATTAATATTGAAAAATACAACACCTTCCAGCCCCTCACTGAGTCTGGCCCACACCCAACACTATTCTTTGTCACTCTTACAAGCTCTTAATTTAAAAGTAAACGCCATTTCTTTTTCATATGCAATGCCTCTTGAAAAGGTCTGGTATCGTACGTAGGAGAGATGCCACCTTTCAATCTGCCACCATATTCTAAGATCTTTCTTCAAGCCACAAGATTATTAATATCGCTGGTATCTGTTGACAACATATTGAGCTAACAAATGAATAACAATAAACACACTGTTACCTGAAAATTGTACTTTCAAACTACTATTGTAAACCAATATTCTTAGTTTCTAGTCAATCACACCTGCTAATGTTACTCGTCCAATACCTCACAACCCACTATTCGATTCGATTAGCTTTATTCGATTTTGAAATATAAAATCATAAAAGCACATTGCAATATATATACACCATTACATTTCATTTCATTTCACAGCAAGTAACATTGTAGCATAAAATCTTTAAGAGAGATCAGGTACCAAATAGATCATTGCGGAGTATATCAAGTCAAAGTCTGGATATTAACACCCCTCACCCAGGAGCCGTTTCAGTCCAACCAAAAGTTACTCTCTTCGTTGGTCTTGTATGGGGGAGGAGTGATACTCTGGGATAAAAGTCAGATAGTCCCCAGGTGTGTATAGGTCCATCTCCTATCTGCGGTTGCCAGGTCTGGAGGTATGGGACAACGTTGCTATTTCTAAACTTTATTAACACCAGATCGCCAGGTATCTCTTTTCGAAGCGGGCCTAGCCAACCCACCCTTCTAACACTTCGTATTCTCCCATCGATATCAGGAGGCAGGGGTCTATTCTTTGTTAACCAGAACAGTGCCTTATTTCTTAGTTCCTGTTGACTTTCAGTTTTTCCATTTGTAAGTACTGGCACTCCAGAAAGGACGCACACAAACGGGACAGCCTCCGGTGGTAATTGTATGTGGTTTGGTTTTCGTGGCATGTTCCCTGGATTGGGAAGTGACCCTTTGGGTGGTATAATTTCTTTGTTCTGCCCAGTTTTGAGGGAAGAGCTATGTGCTATTATAGGTTTGGTGGGCACTTTCAGGGTGGGTGGAGTTAACATACGTGGGGCTGCTGGTTGGTATTGGTCAGTATTACTTTGGGGAGTTGTTAAAGACTTTGGGGAGTTGTTAAAGGCACTACAGTGTTGCATAAGGGCTGTATGTGAGTGGAACCTGTCATACTTTATAGGAGTAGCGAGTTTGTCTTAGTCATTTCCTCTATAGCCGCGATCCTATCCCCTAGAATGTTCATTCTTTCTATCAGGGGGTATATCAAAGAGTGGATCATGGTTTCTATCTGGCCAACAGGGATGGTGAGGTAGGGAATGCAGGGACTAACAGTTTCACGGGATCCTTACATGTTTCCGGGGAAAGGGTGATAGGCAATGAAGGGATCAGATTGAATTTTTGCTGTTTTGCTTGGCTGCCTGTATGTGTATCCACAAGTCGTTTCCTTTTACCAGAAAGGTCCGGAAGGGACATTATGGGATTCATGTTGCCTATAGCGGGTGGACAGAGGGGAGTACCCAGGAGACTTCCATTTGGTGGGGAAAATATACTGGACTGGGGACTTGTGATGACTGTAGGGCAGATAGATGCACTAAATTGCTCTGATGTCGACTCGACAGCAGCATACTTGGATTTACATAAACTATTAAGTTCCTCCAGCAGTGATAGGTTTTGTAGTGCGGTGACTGTCTGTGGGGGGGAGAAATCACTGATGCTTACTGTTTGTCGATCAGTAGGTGGTGTTGTCTTGATTAAATAGTGGACCAACGTCCCCTTGGCCAAGTCCCTTGTCAGAGTAGAATTCTTCCGGCCCCCCTTGCATGTCATGATGTAAGTAGCACGTATACAGCAGCAGGCACCTACAGGGACAGAGAATGTCTCTAGACACGATGTGGCTAAGTGTAGTCTTTACCTCCTTTTGTTGCACGGCCAGGGGGGGTGGCCCGACCCGACCTCTTCTGGCCTGTGATGGCCTTAGATGGTCCCGCCCTTGTCCCGGGCTTCTCCCGCGCGCTCCCAGGCCCTATGGTCAAACTTATGTAGTCAGAAGGGGGGCGGTGCCTGAGCCCTGCTGCAGGTGTGGGCTCAGGGTGACTCCTGGGAGGTGTAGTCCGTGGGGCATTAAGTGCGCGTGGACCTTGCGCAGCGGACCTTGCAGCGTCCCAGGCCCCTCAGGAAAGGAGAACACACGATCCGTGCAAGATGACAGAGAGGAGGGAGAGCCAGGAAAAGTGCTCCCTCCCACAGCAAACAACCAACTTGCTATCCTCGGCGCTGCGGCACCCGCAGAGCGGGTGCTGCGAAGGGTCTTAAGGCGTCGGTAGGGGGGCGGTGCCTGAGCCCTGCTGCAGGTGTGGGCTCAGGGTGACTCCTGGGAGGTGTAGTCCGTGGGGCATTAAGTGCGCGTGAACCTTGCGCAGCGTCCCGGGCCCCTCAGGAAAGGAGAACACACAATCCGTGCAAGATGACAGAGAGGAGGGAGAGCCAGGAAAAGTGCTCCCTCCCACAGCAAACAACCAACTTGCTATCCTCGGCGCTGCGGCACAACCCACTAAACACATTGCCATCCAGAGTCCAGCACATGAAAGAGAAAAAGAAAGGAAGGGGAGAAGCAAAATAGACTGAATTATCGGATTTAGCTCAAATATGCCCATACTAGAATACTAAACATCAATACACCCAACAGATTTCTTCAAAACTATTGACATAAAGCATTTTGTTGAGAAAATTCCCACCATAAACTGCTATGCTAATAACAAGAAGCACACATTAACAATATTTTCTACAAAGCAAGGAGAGGGGTATTTGATATTTTTTCATAATTGACAAACAGCCCAGAGTGTGGATGAGCAATAGTCAGAGTATTCAATACTCAAAATAATCTGATTTTCTTTACATGTAAAAGCACATACAGCACAGAGAAACTACCTAAGTAACCTACCAGACATCAACTTCCTCTTTGATTTTGTTTTCCACACATGATTTAGGATATTTTTGATCAATAAACACATGATATTATCCATTGTAGGTATTAGGGAATCTGCATGGAGCAATGTAACATATTTTATGTTCTTCACTGTCACATTAAGCCACATTTCTAAAAAAAAAGATTTTGTCATTGGAGCTTTTTCATTGGTGAAGTGCTGAGCGAAAAGCTCTTGTTGACTTGTAGAAGGTTTACAGAGGGGCTATATATTGTAGTGGCTTAAATATTATGGCTTTACGATGTGCATTATTCATGAAAAGGCGAGTAGGGCCCTGATGAGCCCTATCGGTTTCTAAAATTCTAATTATCTAAGATCTACAATGGATTTGACCCAAGTCTTCATAACCTCAACACGAGTTAGTATCTTTCTCTGCATTTTTTGAAGATCCTTATGTTTCCCCTTCTGCTTCTGTTCTCCAGTTCTTTTCACCTGCAGTTGCTTCACTCAAGACTCAATATTTATTTTGAAAAATTCCTGAGAATGAGCCAAATCTTACAAATTCCCAATTCGAGCTTTGCTATTGCTCATTCTCTCTTTATTTCTGCCAAGTCCAAGTGGTTTAGGTCCTTTTTTGTCTTTGTAGTTAGACCCACGCTTTTCATCCACTTAAGTTCTTTCATAATAACCTCCAAGCCTATAGGCAACTCTTATTTCTCTTTAAACATTGATACCGATAGGAAATGGTCCGCTTTGACCATTTTGAAACTCTGACCACCGGTTTCTTTTGATTTGGTATCTGTCACAGTGACCTGAATCGCTGAACAGTACAAAAAAAATCAGACATTAATAAGATGACAGAAGTGTGGCAAACATGATCATTCACTATTAAAGCAACAAATGATTAATGCATCAGAACATACTGTTTTGTTGCTTGATGGACAATGTTAGACAACAGCCCTTTATAACTTGAGAAAATTATTGCATCTACCAAACATTGCCAATTCTAGAGCAGGAGCCTGTTTCATGCTTAGCATCATCATACATGCAGAGAACTATAACCAATTGATACTGGATAATCAGCTACCGTTACATGACCCGTTTTACAACCAAGATTATTTTGAGGGAAAAACAATTTCAGCTCTTAGAGAGCTAACATTGGGACTCATTTAGCAGCCATCACAATAATGTTGCTTCACGAAGTCCCCAATGGTGTGCAAGGCGTCTGTGTAGCTGTAGCAAAGGAGCACTGTGCAATAATCTAGCATGTATAAAATTCAAAAGATATTTTGTAAAGAAATGTAATTCAATAGTATTTGGGTTTGTCTGGCTATTTATGCTAACAAATCCTTTGTGGCTTCCTGAATCTGAATCATCCCTCCTTGGCATCTTGATTGCTATTGCATTTCAGTTTATGTTATATTGTTGGAAATAAGGAGACAGATTATTGTTCTTGCCTGGTAGGAATGAATTAATTACGTTATATGCAGTGATGACATCCATGTGAAACTACTTTCAGGAACAAAGGCCATGCAAACAGAAGGGAGATGAGTGTTCACACTACATAAAACCATCAGCCAACATCACATTAATACTGTTCAGGTTAAAGTAAGAACCCTGGTTAAAGGGAAAAGAACAAGAGAGTGAAAGAGAGGCATTGGATGTTGTTGCACTGCTGGGCTTAGTCTGTAATGTAGCAGGGCAGATATCTTAAAACGAGAAGGGTAAAGGTGTCGATCTTGGAAGTTACCTTCTCGTATTGGAGATGATATACCTTCTAACACTCTCTTTACTTCCCACTCTCAATCAATCAGGGAATTGTAAAGCACGCTACTCACCTATGAGGGTCTCTAGGCGCTGGGGGGGAGGGGAGTAAGCAGCTCCATTCAGTCAAAGAGCCACGTCTTGAGGGTCTTCCTGAAGATGTTCAGAAAGGGGGCGCATCTGATGTTGATTCGGAGCTCGTTCCAGGTCTTATTGAGTCCGTGCTGTCTGACGATGGTGGTGAGGGGGGGGCGCCATGTAGATGTTGAAGAGCGTAGGGCTGAGTGACGATCCTTGAGGTACTCCGTAGTTGTTCTCTGTGGGTTCAGAGAGGAAGGATGGTAGTCTGATTCTTTGGGTCCTGCCAGTGAGGAAGAAGTGAAGGAAGGAGTGGAGCCATTCGGGGTGGTTGCCTGTATTAAAGCCAGGGTCATGGAGTCTGGCGGCGAATGGGCAGTGGGAGACGGTGTTGAAGGCTACGGAGAGGTCGAGTAGGATCAGTAGACCATCTGTGGCGGTCTTGGTGCTGTGGTTGATGCAGAATCTAGATTGGGAGGGGTAGAGGATGAAGTTCTCTTTGATGAATTTAGTTAGTTGGATGTTGACAGTCTTCTTGGTAACTTTGGCTGCAAAGGGTAGGAGGGAGATGGGTCTGTAGTTTTTGAGGTTCGAACGGTATGCCAAGGGCTTCTTGAGCAGGGTTTTGACTTCTGCGTGTTTCCAGTCATCGGGGAAGGTGCCCGTTTCGAAGGTGGTGTTGATGGGGCGTTGTAGTGCAGATGCAATGGGCGGCGGCGGCTATGTGGAAGATGTGCGGAGAGCAGGGGTCCGTGGGTGCTCCTGAGTGGATTACTTTCATGGTCATTTTCGTATCTTTGGTGGTGGCTGGGGTCCAGATTGAGATGGTGGGTTGCCTGGTGTTGTTCGAGGGGGGAGTCGTTTCGGAGTCCGGTGTCCATCCGTTGAAGTTGTCGTAAAGGGACTTGATTTGGAAATGAAAATGTATACAAGTTTTGACATTTCTGAATTGTAATACAATGAAAGTTGATACAGTTGAAGCAAACACGCTCTGAATTACTAGATGTTGTTTGCTTAAGAGAGTTATTCAGTAACCTTCTGTAGTTCTGCTTACATTCAAAAACACTAGTTGAAAACTGGAATATAAAAGGCATTCAGTAGTACTATATAGTTCGCCTACATACTTGGTAATCATATATTCACAGATATCAGTATCATTATACCATATTTGTCTAACTGCATTTCTATGCCAACATGATTACACTGATTTCTGGTATGAAAGAATTGCTTTGATTATGAAGTTCTTAATAAAACCTGAATTCTTTTGGAGAAAAATATAGTGCAAGATATAGTTTGAAATTCAATTGGATGACTCCTTGTTGAATGAACAAGTGCAATAGTTTGTAATACTAATGGAGGACTCTGGGTGAAAATACAAAAGGTGCAAATAGAGTTTCCAATCCAAGAGTTGGCTCTTGATGAAAATAAACAAAGTGCAAAATAGAGGTTGCAATGTTCAGGAATGACTCTTGGTGACAATATTGTAAATGTGGTGCAAAAATACTTTTCTGATTTAAAAGATGTCTTTTGTCGACCTCTTTGGATAGCAAGTTGAAGAGTTTCTTACTTCTCACAGAAGTTCCAGGCAGCAGCAATTTTGTGTCACAATTGTCTCGCAACAACGCTATGGATCATGAGGACTTTAAACTCCTAAAATCAATGCATTCAACATGGTGGCAACAATCGCCATTTCTCATAAGACTCCTGTGGCTCAATGGGACATGTAATCCTTCTTGCAGTTACTCAGGTGTTTAACATAGCACATTGCTCTGGAACACGCATGACTTTCTTTCAGATGGAGCCCATACTGTGCACTGCTCAACACCTTTTGCTCTGGAAGACATACATGTTCAGGAGCTTTAGAGTAGTGTGTTGTGGGGGACTAAAGTGTAGAGGTAAGCACATTCTGTAGTACATTGTAATAGTGTTCTCCACTCCCCACAACCCCGACGTCTGGGTAGCTGGGCTCCTGGTTTATCTGAGTGAAGATGGTAAAATTATTTTAACAGAGAAGTAGCATGTCATTTACAGGGTGCTTCTCATGATTTCTCTGTAAGAACGAACCCCTTATAATCCACCAAGTACCGAGGAGAGTTGTGGCACCGCGGCCAGGGTGACTGACTCCGGAATCTGGGGATCACGGTTCCATTCCCAGGCCAGCAGATTAGCCCAGCACCATGTGACTCTGGGCAATAGCTTGCTTAATCGTCTCGATGCCCCCCAGTGCCTAGAGACCCTAACGGGTGATGGTTCACGCGTTACAAATGTGGTCACGCTTTACAAATGTGGATTATTATTATTATTATTATTATTATTATTATTATTATTATTATATAACAATCTGTGCATCCAGAATCTTATGTACATCATATTCTTTTTCAGCATTAACCTGAATTGGTGCAGGATTTGGAGCATGGCTTGTTTTTGCAGAGCAAAGTTTCATCAAAGACACACGTAACACCGGATAATTTTTCATGGAGTGGGACAATTTTAAATGGACAGTCATATAATTTATTTTGGTAAGTGGACCAATAAACACGGATTGCAACTCAAAAAAGTTTTTCAGATGAAAGTTCTTGGTGAGTAACCACGCTTTTTCACTTACTGTGTATTTGTATGCTGGGATTCTTTTACTAATGGCACATAATTTATTACTGGCTTTGGCTCCTCTAAAAAAGCCCTTTCTGACTTTTACATTTCTTCAAATTCTTCAAATGTTCTTATATTCAAGGCACTAATATAGAAGAGGGAAAATCCAACGGGAATATTTTTTGCTGATAACCATACTTGCAAAATAAGGGTTAAATAAAGGTGGCAGAATGATTAGTGTTGTTATATGTTTATTCTGCTACCCACAACGTCTCACTCTAATCCTATTCTTTCAATAATGCTTGATATCTAAAATATTGTTCAGCAATTTAATTCAAATGTTCAGACTACCTCTCTGTCTGGGGATGATAACTAGTTGACAGGCACACCTCTATATCTGGTTATTTACACAATCATATTTTAAATACATTGATATATACTCTATCTGCTATCAAAACCCGTGGAATTCCATGCAGATAATATGATGTGCAAAAGTCAGTGTTGACTCCTCAGAATATGACAATCCAGTTAATGCAGTGAAATGCCCCATTTTCATCAGGTGATCAGCAATGACTAGAACTTTAGACATTTTTTACTGGTGGGTAACTCTGCAATAATATCTATAATTATTGTATGCCATGGTTTAGATGGAATAGGAAATGGTCTCAAAAGTACTGTGGGTCCAGTATGCAAACTTTTAATCTGGGCACAAACAGAACCTGTCTGAATGTATTGCTTTACAAGATCAAGGGGTGGGGAGGTAGAAGGAGCGATGATCCAGCTTCCTTTTAGTCATTCAAAATCAATGAGAATGGATCACTTGTACCTGCAACCAGGGTTCTATGTGTTCTATCCATCAGTACTCTACGGAGTACTTAAAAAACCCTCATTTTTGTAGGCAGGTCGTGTGGCGGTTTATCTTGATTCTCCGCCTATGTTATTTACGTGACAGCATCATCATCAGGTCTCTTTCTGTATGCTTCCTCCACCTGGAGGGAACCACTGGTTTATACAGTAGTGATCAAAAATCGGTGGTAAGTGAAAGGTGCTCAAGTGAGGTGAAATGTTAAAAAATCTTTCCACATACTGCCATAACTGATTTATTCTGTCTGGTGTAATGGGAGGAAAATAAAGATAAAAACGGGGGAGTGGTTTGTGCAGTGAGGGATTGATTATGAATCCACCGCACTATTTAACTGTGTCCAATACGTTGGTCGACATGTTTCAGCCCTTGTCTATGCCCCTGAGGGGGTCTGTGAGCTTTCTTCAGGACCTAAAATGTGAGAAAAGGATGTTGCCCAATTCTGCGTGGTTTGTCTCAGAGTAATTACTCCGAAGGTAAGGTCAATGGTACCTAGAAGGAAAGAGAGTGAGTGATAGTAAAAGAAACACGTGTATTAAAATGCTGGTGGAGTCTGTCATTGTTCAATTGATTATCAAGATAAGCAGACTGGGGAAAATGGCAATACTTCATTTCTTTAAGCAAACATTAAAATGCTGTTGTCTTCATTTCAGGTTCAAAAGTACGGAAGAGAGGGGAGATGTATGAGTTCTTGTAATTCTCTTCTTAGTAGTTGTCTAATGTCATGGAGTAGGTTTACAGCGGTAAGGTGTAATACCATATGTTGTAAAGCGGATTTGCTCGTATTGCATAGCTGACATTAGCGATGACTACCCTAGCGGTAGTGTTCACTCTCATGCTGTGTAGCTTAATGTTCAAGGTTGTGAGAGTCTTGATAGTAACCTGGCTTTGCCACGCCTTACCGACCTCGTTCGGCATTGCTGATAATAGTGATAATACTGTGTAGGTGTCTGAGGAAAAGGCGGGTGTCTGGCTGCGTCATCTGGAAATAAGTGTTATAAGTGGCCCGGCGGCGGTAATCTGAACGCCTTTAAAACTAATGTTTGTGGCAGAGAAAGAAGCGCGTATATGTTGGCATTAGAGCCGGACCTGTCTAAGGCTCAACCCCCCCGGTTACTAGTGGTTGAGACAGTTTGTTAGTGCCGGAATATTCAAGGTAATAGCATCGGCGTGCTTTGTTTACCAATGGTGTATCTGACGTTGGGAGAATTATTTATGGACAGACAACAAACAAAAGTGCTGCGTACCTTGTGAAGTCCCCAATTGGGCTACTACCGGACTGCTGGCCGCTTAATCCCTGTAAATTGGAATGAAGGTTCAGGTTAGTGCGTTTTACGAAGAGGGTATGTTACGTGTCTTCTCTATGTGCAATCCAGCGCTGGTTCTACCTCGTGTGCAGGGTGCACGACTTGTGCTGACGCTGCTCTCAGGGTCCCGGGTAGAGCGGGATCTTGTGTGTGTTCATTAAAAAACATCGAACTCCACGGACAGTGAAGAGAAACTTACTCAAGACTATGAGTCGAGATAACAGACTTACTCAATTTGGTCAAAATAAAAAAAAATCTTTTTGTAGCAGCACAGCTGTAAATGTCGTCTTTGATTTTGGTGTTTAAATAGTTATTAACTCATCTCGAGCCCCTTGGAAATCATTAGTGTTGGTCCAGTTCTCATTAGATCTGACAGGGTGGGATGGTAAATAGCTAAAAAAGCTTAAAAAGCAAAGTGAAAAATGAGGGTGGTACCCAAGTAATAGCAGAGCTTTTGGTGACCGTATTTTCTGGACCCCCAAGATAATGGCTAGCTTTTTCTCACTTCTTTTTCTTGTATGGTCATTTTATGCTTAGCCAGGGAATATTGTCATTCAGACCTGATGAGTCTGTCTTCAGACGGTGCACCCATCGTTGCTCTTTTTCAAAGAGGATTTTTTCAGCATTCTGGGTTGTCCCTAATAGTGTCTCTAGAATGAAGCAGTTAAGGTTATTGATTGAGTGTCCTAGTTCGATATAGTGGGCACTCATTCTGGTAGTTTCGCGTTTGCATTTGACATTGCTCCTATGTTCCCCGTTCCTTTGTTTTACTTTCCTGCAGGTCGTTCCTATGTATCGAAGATTACAAGGACAAGTGATCATATATATAGCATGTGTTGTATTACAATTTCTGATGACAAATTCTAAAAGATTATAAAAACTGATCCCACACCGAGATTACAACAGACCATAAGAATCATGGTAGAGGAGGCAGAAATCCACAGATGGATATCAAAGAATGAGGCAGACTTCCTAATGACAACAACACCAAGGGTACCTTACTTCTATTCCCTACCAAACATACACAAGGAAAGGAGACCACCACCGGGCCGCCTCATTGTGTCAGGCATAGGGGCGGTCCTGGAACCACTCTCGCAATTTACTGACCAATATCTCAGGCATTTAGTACAAACAACACCAACTTACCTGAAAGACACCTGCGACCATTAAACCTACTCAATGATCAGACATACTGTGAAGACACCATGCTCCTAGTAGGCTTTGATGTTGAAAGCTTACACACAAGCTTGCCCCAACAGAAAACCATGGAAACACTTGAAGAGCTACTTTTTGAGCAAAATTGGTCTTATAAAACACCAAGACAATTCATCCTAGAATGTTGTAGACTCGCCCTAACTGAAAACTACTTTGAGTACAACGGGACGTTGTACCAGTGATGCCATGGTACATCCATGGGAAGCACATTTTCTCCAAGCGTTGCTGGACTATATGTGAGTAATTTCGGGAAAACATACATACACAATGACCACAACCCCTACCAGCAGAACATTCGCTTCTGGAAGCGATATATTGACAATGTCATTGTGATCTGGGAAGGCGACCAAACAAGCCTGTGCCTCTTCCATGAGTGGATGAATACCCAAGATGAATGCTTGAAATTTACCTACACTTCTGACAAAATACAACTGGATTTCCTGGATCTAACAATCTACGTTAAAGACAATATCATCAAAACAAGGACATTCTTTAAACCTATAGCAAAGAACAGTCTTCTGTAATATAAAAGTTTTCACCCATGCCCCCTCAGAGAGGATCTACCCTACAGCTAATTCCTGCGCTTGAAGAGAAACTGCAGTGAACTAACAGAATACAAGACACAAGCCAAAGATCTGTGTTCCAAACTTTCCAAAAGAGACTACCCAGTGAAAACAGTGGCAAAGTGTCAGAAAAGGGCAAAGAACCAACCACGGGAAAGCCTACTCGATACAACAGCTAAGGCCCTTACACAGACTACCACCACTTGTGTTACAACATACAGCATAGTCAGCAACGCAGTCAAAGAAATAATAAACAAGAACTGGCGCATCGTTACTTCTGGCAACCTAGACTGGCCTAAACCCAGGTTTGCAAACAGAAGCACTAGAAACATAAAAGACATGCTAGTGCACACATGCCCAAAGCCCCCCAAATCAACAAGAACACAAGTTCGCTATGGAACATGCCTCTAGTCACAGGCCATTACCCCTGTGGAAACTGTTCTGTGAGTAAACTAACCACAGCCACCAAGAACATACAACTAACACCGGAATTGAACTGGACGCTAAGACAACACACAAATTGTAATACAACACATGATATATATATGATCACTTGTCCTTGTAATCTTCGATACATAGGAATGACCTGCAGGAAAGTAAAACAGAGGATCGGGGAACATAGGAGCAATGTCAAATGCAAACGCGAAACTACCAGAATGACTGCCCACTATATCGAATTAGGACACTCAATCAATAACCTTAACTGGTTCATTCTAGAGACACTAAAAGGGACAACCCATAATGCTGATAAAATCCTCTTTGAAAAAGAGCAACGATGGGTGCACCGTCTCAAGACAGACTCAGCAGGTCTGAATAACAATATTCACTGGCTAAGCATAAAATGACCATCCAAGAAAAAGAAGTGAGAACAAGCTAGCCATTATCTTGGGGGTCCAGAAAATACGGTTACCCAAAGCTCTGCTATCACTTGGGTACCGCCCTCATTTTTCACTTTGCTTTTTTAAGCTGTTTTAGCTATTTACCATCCCACCCTGTCGGATCTAATGAGAACTAATGATTTTCAAGGGGCTCGAGATGAGTTAATAACTATTTAAACACTGAAATCAAAGACGACATTTATAGCTGTGCAGCTACAAAAAGAAAAATATATATATTTTGACCAAATTGAGTAAGTCTGTTATCTCGACTCATAGTCTTGAGTAAGTTTCTCTTCACTGTCCGTGGAGCTCGATGTTTTTTAATGAACACACACAAGATCCCGCTCTACCTGGGACCCTGAGAGCAGCGTCAGCAAAAGTCGTGCAACCTGCACACGAGATAAAACCAATGCGGTATTGCACATAAAGAAGACATGTAACGTAACCTCTTCATAAAACGCACTAACCTGAACCTTCATTCCAATTTAGAGGGATTAGGCTGCCAGCAGTCCGAGGAGAAGCCCAATTGGGGACTTCACAAGGTATGCAGCACTTTTGTTTGTTTTCTGTCCATAAATAACGCTCTCAACGTCAGATACACCATTGGTAAATAAAGCACCCCGAAGCGAGTACCTTGAATATACCGGCACTAACAAACTGTCTCGACCACTGGTAACCGGGGGGGCTGAGACTTAGACAGATCCGGCTATAATGCAAACATACACATGCTTCTTTCTCTGCCACAAACATTAGTGTTAAAGGCGTACAAATAACCGCCGCCGAGACACTTATAACACTTATTTCCAGATGGTGCAGCAAGACACATGCCTTTTCCTCAGACACCTAAACAGTATTCTCACTACTATCAGCAATGCCTAACGAGGTTGGTAAGGCGTGGCAAACCCAGGTTACTATCGAGACTCTCACAACCTTGAACATTAAGTTACACAGAATGAGAGTGAACACTACCGCTAGGGCAGTCATCGCTAATGTCAGCTATGCAATACGAGCAGATCCGCTTTACAACATATGGTATTACACATTACCGCTGTATACCTACTCCATGACATTAGACAACTACTAAGGAGAGAATTACAAGAACTCATACCTCTCCCCTCTCTTCCTTACTTTTGAACCTGAAATGAGGACAACAGCATTTAAGGATTTGCCATTTTAATAGTTGCTTAAAGAAATGAAGTATTGCCATTTTCTCTAGTCTGCTTATCTTGATAATCAATTGTTTAATTTGAACAATGACAGACTCCACCATCATTTTAAAACACTAGTTTCTTTCACTATCACTCACTCTCTTTCTTTTTAGGTACCATTGACCTTACCTTCGGAGTAATTACTCTGAGACAAACCACACAGAATTGGGCAACATCCTTTTCTCACATTTTAAGTCCTGAAGAAAGCCCACAGACCCCCCTCAGGGGCACAGACAAGGGCTGAAACATGTCGACCAGCGTATTGAACACAGTTAAATAGTGTGGTGGATTCATAATCAATCTCTCACTGCACAATCCTCGCCCCCGTTTTTATCTTTATTTTCCTCCCATACACCAGACAGAATAAATCATTTATGGCAGTATGTGGAAGGATTTTTTTTTTAAAACCTTTATGCAGTCAATCAAAGCAGTACAAGCGCAGACCTACAACCACAGGGGCCGGCCGCAAACTCAGGAAATATAAGCAGGAGCATTGCATATGTTTACGGCTCAAGGAGTTATCGTGGTGTAATCATAATACGTGGTTGTAGGCTTCACAAAGCACAAGGATAAAAGAGGTTTCATTTGAAGAAGTAGCTGTGGCTATATCATCGAAGGCATCACACTGCACGATAGATAAGAAGAGACGGGAGGGGCGTAACCCTCCACACGATCGGGAATCGGTGATGAGCAATACGGCATAAAACACACTACGCCCGCCGAAGGCAGGCCAGGAGGAGAGGTCAAACAATGGCAAGCAATATAACGAAAGCATCATCAAAAAACCAAGCCTTCCGAAACCATAAGGTAGAGGCAAGTGCAGATGCCCGACAGAGAAAAGGATGAAAGAAAAAGATACAGCCAACCCTACTAAGATGAAAAAGAGAAAGGGACCATAGAACAAAACAAACTAAAATAACAAAACCCCCCAACACCCGCCACCCTACATCACCGTAATGGCTATGGCCTATCCCACTAACAGCGTGTCTGTCGCCCCAGAAGTACCCTAAAGAAGGAAATAAAGGATCCCAGAGTATAGACCCGAGATTTAGAAAAGAGAAGAAGAGGGCCATCGCCCAACTAAAGTAAAAGAAAGGGCCCAAGAGAGGGAAGAGGAAAGAGGAAAGAGGAAAGGGACCATAGAACAAAACAAACTAAAATAACAAACCCCCCCCACACCCGCCACACCACACCACTGTAATGGCTACAGTCTACCCCACTAACAGCGTGCCTGTCGCCCAGGAAGTGCCCCACAGAGAAGAGAAAGAAAAAGGAGTAGGTTTGTAAAAACTGGGGGAGGGCCCACCATACGGGCCCCCAGCCACCCCCTCCCGCAAAATACACTCCTCCCCAAGATACATAATCCACAGCAGTAATCAATCGAGTCAATCAGTAATGGGGAGAATCATCAACATATTGCACTAAAAGGCATAGCAGAATAACACGCGCCCCCCATCCCCGCCAGCCACCGAATTGTCAACATTTGAAGGGATACATCTTATCCTTGGCCCGTCCTTACGAGTCCCCGAAGGCACGTCTGCCGATCGATTACAGCATCAGCCGATACAAGGAAACAAAGAGGCCGAGCAAGGCCGGAGAGCAACATGAGCATACAAGATGGACATCGCCGGCCACCAGCAGAGTCTTCGGCCCAGACGGCCATCTTCCCCAAGACAGTCCCAGGACCTGTATTCCACAGCAGGGATGCGAGGACAAAGACAGAGGGAACAGGCACGGGCACCAGCCGTCGCTGCGACAAAGCATAGGACGTCAATAGCGGAGCAGCGCACGGAACCGCTAACAGCTGTTGTGAAAGGGAACCATCAGAATAGTCAAAAGCCACGGATAGTTGTCCACAATTTACCGCATAGTCCATTAGCACCCATACTCTTCCGCGTACACGAGTGGTCACGGTACTCCCCTCGAAGACAGTTCGGGGCTGATCTTCATGTACCAAGAAGTCGTCCGACCGTGAGTGCCCCAGCGCGAGCATGACATCATCCAGCTTCCTCCCCAGCTCACGGGAGCAGTGTTCCCAGGCAGATCGAAAGTCATCAATAGCAGCAAGTATATCACCGCAGGACAACGTAGCCCTTTGTACACATACCGCAGCGCCTCCTGATTGTACATACACCACCTCTTGCTGCACCCCGGGAGCCAGGATAGCATTCTCCGTCTCATCCAGGCGGCATTCCGGTGTTTCCATCGTAAATGGGGACTGGGAGGCGGTCAGAGGCGAGGTCAGCTCGATGCGACCACAATCCGGTTCGCAGAGACATGGAGGGCAGATCCCCAAGGAACGGTCTCCTGCAGCGATCATCTGCGCACCAGTTCAGCGCCAGCCAAAAATTCGGGAGCGGCCCGCGAAAACCGGGCCGAATCTCAAACAGTGTCGGATCAGTTACCATCTGCGCTCCTCATATATATCAAATTTCTACCAGATCATCGCTTCGGGGGTGCCCCACGGCCGCTTCGCTTGTCAAACAGGACGCCTGTGGTAAAAATCCGATTGATGGATCCTGCGCTCCCGTGGATCGACTCCGCCCCAGAACAGATGGCCGCTGTTGTTGCATCAGCACCCGGCCATATTTAGAAGCAGATGTCCCGGCTCCAGAGTCTCTGAGGGCCGCCGACTGCCGTCGCAGATATCTCCGGTTATGGGGCCAGCAGGGGGCTCGGGAACACGCTATCGGTTTCAGCGCTCATTCCCAAACACAAATTGAATCGCAATATCAGGATGATGACAGGAGAATCGTGCGGGGCTCGGAGGGTCACGGAGCTGGGAGCCTACACGTCCGTCCGGATCGCCATCTTGGCTCCTCCCCCGTGGAAGGATTTTTTAACATTTCACCTCACTTGAGCACACTTCACTTACCACCGATTTCTGATCACTACTGTATAAACCAGTGGTTCCCTCCAGGTGGAGGAAGCATACAGAAAGAAACCCGATGATGATGCTGTCACGTAAATAACAAAGGCGGAGAATCAAGATAAACCGCCACACGACCTGCCTAAGTGAATGAGGGTTTTTTAAGTACTCCGTAGAGTACTGATGGATAGAATACATAGAACCCTGGTTGCAGGTACAAGTGATCCATTCTCATTGATTTTGAATGAGTGTATTGCTTAACATCTTTAAACAGAATTAGCCACCAAAAATGTTATTGTGGCTAGGGCTTTCGCAATTCTGAGATGCCCAGCAGAGACTAAGTAACTGTTGCATTTTCAATTTCAGGTTGATATCCATTATTTATTCACATTATTTGGACAAGATTTATAGTTTATTACAAGGTAATAATCAGAAATTAACGGTGCCCATATGGGTTGTAGGGATATAAAGCCCTAGTTGATTTAAAAAACTGTAAATGTGTAATATCTTTGTAACCCACAAATGTGCTCTTAGCGCCCAATAAGTAATTCACTCTTACAGAAGTTCTTTTTATTGCTAGCAGTTCTTTATCTGTGATGATGTAGTTCAAGTCCACAGGAGAAAAAATCTAAGAAACGTAGTTCACTGGATGCCCCAGCCCTGTTACAGGATCCCTCTGTGACCACACCCCTCCCACTGCATGATATAATATATCCATGTCTACGCCATACGGACGCTTCAGCTGGATGCAGTAAAATTGGTGCACTCGAGAAACTTTTCTTGATGACACAATATGCTTGGTTGGTTTCTTTGGGCCATACATAAGTAATTCCTTTGCGGAGAAGTTTAATAATGAGTTAAACAATATCTGAGAAATGTTGAATGAACATTATATAAAAGTAAGCTAAGTCTGCAAAAACTTTGCACTGCTTTCACAGATGTATGGGTGCGGGCGCGCAATGCCCATTGGGCTCAATGGGCTTCAGCCCCCCCACCCCCCCCCCCCCCCCCTGCCATGAGTGTCAGCCTGGGCTGAGACAGCTTCCCAGGCACACACAGACAGTTTTTGAGCTGCCAGCCGCACCCAAGAACTTCACAGGTCTTTAAAAGACCATTCACTTGTTAACGAGGCTTTGTTGTTTTTTGTCACCCCGTCTTAGAGCCCCTGCATCTCCACTCTGCCTATGGCTGAAAGAATTAGTCCCCCCCCCCCGAAATGTGGCTGTAGTTGCGCCTCTATATGGGTGGGTCACTGAAATGTTGCTGACACTTTCATCTCATCCATTTCAATACCTCAAGGACTGATTACATACCCCAAACATTCTACAGACGTGTGAAATCCTCACATCAATTTTTTTTTTAGATGATGGTCTTTCAGTCTCTGCAGTACTGCTGTAATATGTTGTAGATGTGTCTCCAATGAATCAGAATAAATCAAAATACCATCTAAATATACTATACAAAACAGATGCAAAATCCTGTCAGGATATCATCAATACAAAATGGGAGGACCGCTGGGACATTACCAAGTTCACAGGGCATGACATATTTAAAGAAACCAAACTGCAGAGCGCAGTCTTTGTTTATCGCTCTCACGGGTCTGACCAAATGGTAGTCCCATCTCAGAACAAGGTTAGTAAAGATCTATGCACTTTGTATCTGATCTAAAAGGACAAAAAGAACAAACATCAAAGGTCAGGTATATCTACTTTATGGTGACTCTGGTTACTGCCTTATAATCGATCTATGTCCTTGCCTAAAATGTTCTGTCTCAGCCTCTGTGTGTGCATATGCCTGACTACAACATAGCCGCTCTAAGTTCTAAGGACATCTTTAATCATAGTCTCTATGTGGAGGTAATATACTTGCTTTTGTTTTTATCAAAAACATCATAATAACTTTCAGAATAATCAAGTAAGCAGATGCACAGCCAACAACATGAGGTGATATAATGCTTGCAAACACCTGGGACGGTGACTGTGAAACAGTTCACGGTCTTGTAAACACTAGTTGAGTCAATAATCAGAATTCAATCATAAAATCCTAGCTGCCCAATCAATGTTGGAATTATGCAGAGTAATGATGGCATGCCCACTTTAAACTGAGGTACAAAACGAATCTTCATACATTGACTAGCAAAACATACCAAACAAAATTATATTTTTATGCGAACATAGAGGCCCTGAAAGAAACTATATGAGACTCTTACTTAGAAAGAACCACTCATATTATTTCGTAACAAAAAGCGGTGGTTCTGTTCTTTAATTCTAGAAATTCCTTCTAATATGTTTTCCAAATTACACCTAGTAGCTCTCCAGATGAGGACAATGATATTCTACCACGAGGAAACATGTTACTTCAGAAATCCTGGTACTTTTAAAGATATACAGTAAACTTAACCCATGCAGCAACATATCATAGCACATCACTGAAGTGGTTCAGCATTCATGGAGTTTGTCACTTTACAAACATAGGGGTGACAACTGGAATTCAGACCCTTCCTTTAAGTTATTTCTATTTCCCCTGTTTCCTACCAGAGAGAATGGGAAATGCGTGTAAAAAGTGGTAAATGAGAGCTCAGGTAGGAAATGTATGTAATAGCGGATGGAACGCTGATATTTTCATACCAGCTAATGTCCCAGTAAGTAAAAGACTTAGGGGCCGATTAGGATGGCGGACGGACTTGCGTCCGTCCGCCACCCTTGAGGAGGAGGGAACGTCCGCAGGGGCAGCGGCGTTCCCTCCGTGCTGATTAGGATGTGACCGCCAGGGTGGCGGTCACATCCTCTATATTTAACATTGCGGCGGGTGCAGCTACAAGCTGCACCCGCCGCAATGTTAAAAAAGCATGTGTTACATTTACATGCACAAAGCGGCAGGCACCGCACGGTGCCTGCTGCTTTGTGCACGCAAATGCAGGGGGGTACCATAGGTACCCCCCATGTGCACCCCCCACCCCCCATTCACCCAGGGGGCCCGCAACGGGCCCCCAAAGTGAATGTCTGTATGCTTTTCCATGGCGGAAAAGCCGCCGTGGAAAAGCAGTTTTACACGACCATCATAATATGGCGGACGGTGTCTCATAGACACCGCCTGCCATGTTATAGCTTTTCCGCCGCGGTCGGAAGCCGACCGCGGCGGAAAAGCGGCGGACGGAATTCCAGACCCACCAGCCATCCTAATTTGGCGGTGGGTCTTTGGAGCCTCCGCAGAGGATTTTCCGTCTCCTCCGGGCCGGAGGTGGCTTCCGCCGGCCCAGAGGAGGCGGAAAATCCTCCATCCTAATCGGCCCCTTAGTGTTCTAGACCAGGTGGATTGACTTAACTCTAGTGACCAGTGTCCCCCAACCACGGAAAAACAATTAGGTATGTTCTCGATTGGTGTGGGAGCTGAGGCTACAAATCAGCAACCGCTGATAAGAATTGATTTGGCGACAGAAGAGAACAGTAGTATTGGTGTGGGAGCTGAGGCTATAGATCAGCAAACGCTGATAAGAAATAATTTGGTGACAGAAGAGAACAGTATAGGAACCATTGATAGCGTTCAGGAGGTTCCACATAGTATTCCCCTTGGAGAGGTGGGGATCCTTGTTAAAGTACCCCAACGGAGGAAGTCTATTAGTGCTCCCAGATCAAAAAAGCAGAAAGACCACAGGGAGTTGTGGTTACTAAACCGCAACCATTGATAAGTAATGAGTTGGCGTTAGAAGAGGATAGTCCTCTCGAGGCTCTATATGGTATTTCTTGTGGAAAAGTGGAGGAGAACCTGCCCACACCACTTCAACGGGGGCCCATTATGGCTTCCCAGATAAAAAATGTAGAAATACCACAAGGCATTAGAATTTTGTCATGGAATATAGCAGGTTTAACCGCTAAAATGGATCTCCCCGATTGTGGTGATTTCATAGATTCCCATGTGATATGCCTATTCCAAGAGACCTGGGCATTAAAACCATTGTATAGAGTAGGGTTTGTTGCATACTGTGAAGTGGCAGCTCAGGGGCTAAGGGGGAGACCGTTGGGGGGACCGTGTATGTGGGTTGGTACACATTTGAGTTGCACAGTTAAAAGGATTGATACCCACTCCCCTGATATTTTATGTATCTCTCTCTCCCTCAGAAACTTTCCAAAGGTGGCCATTATTAATGTCTACTCTCGCCCAGTAAGGTACGTGCAGATCTCGCAGACGTTAGATTGCTTGTCGGCTTTCATTTCCACGTTGCCTCAAAAAATCCATCTTATTATTGGCGGGGATTTTAATTGCCACTTTGACCCCTTAATGGTTTATCATCTTTCATTACCAGTGATGAGGACTCAATTTTGGGCAATTCCCGAGCGTAATGTTTATCCAATAAGGGGGTGGACCCCATTAGTATTACAGCTGACCTCACTTGCCCTCAGCCACTCGCTGAGGGCGTGTAATGGTCGGCTGCCTGCTGACAATCCGGGGAATTTCACCTTTGAAAGGAATGGACAGGCATCCACAATCGATTATATCCTGGTAAATGTGGAAGTCTGGCATAGGATTCTGAATTTTTTGGTCCAACCCTGTGGCGAAAACATCATAACCCGATGGTAAAAACTTTAGATAGTTACCAACTGGAAGTAGGGCAGGGTGTGGTCAATCTGCCACCTTCTAATTTAACAGTGGTTGAAGGAGGGAGAAATATTCGCTGGGGAACAATCGCACAATCTCCAGAAGAGATGGCCTCTATGTATAATCTTATCATTCCCTACTTAGAAAGGGCATGTTCTGTCTCTGAAAGTAGTGGCATCCTAGAATCCCAAGAGGTGCTAGGAAAAAATCATCTGGATATGGTTGCAGCCATGGCAGAGTTTTTTTATAGTAGTAAAATCAACAAAGGTTCACAATGCAGAGGAAAAAACCTCTGGTATAACAGGGCATGTAGGGACGCAAAGAGTGCCCTGTTGTCTAGACTCAAAGAGGGGGAAAACACATGTATTAGGAAAGCAAGGGCGTTTTAAAAAAAACCTTTTAGCAGCTAAGTCAGAATGAGAGATTGATAGATGGGAGGCCATTAAGAAAGCTCTAGATGATAAAGACACAAGATGCTTTTGGAACCTAGTTAAGACAGGAAAAACCGAGGGCAGGTGTGCCATTGAGTCAAACCTCGGTGAGGAAGCTTGGCGAGCCCATTTTTAAATCTTATATTCTAGGCCACAAATTGGTTTTAATGAAACAAGGACACTTGTTAGTGATCAAACTTTACACTCCTTTGGTGACATTCCCCCCCTGTTCATTGGCCGAGGTAGCAGCGGCATTGGCCAAAGTACTACCAAATAAAGCACCTGGTCTGGATAGGATCTCTGGGGACCTGTTTAGAAAAGAACAGGTAGTGTGGGCACCATACCTGCAGTCCCTTTTTAACGCAATTATCCACAGTATGGCACCCCCGCCAACATGGGCAGGTGCCGAGGTTATTCCTATTTATAAAAAAGGCTCCCCTTTAGAACCGGCAAATTATAAGCCGATTAGCCTTATTGACGTAACACAAAAGATCTTTGCCCGTGTTCTACTGGGAAGATTGCAGGTCTGGATGGATGACCTTAACATATTAACTCCATTATAAGCAGGCTTCAGGTCTAAAACCTCAACCATAGATCAGTTATTTAGATTACAACTGATCTACTGGAAAACCATAACATTGAAGGGAGGCAGTCTCTACCTGACATTCGTGGCCCTTAAATCTGCGTTTCACATGGTAGACCGAGACCAGCTGTGGGACCTACTGTTTGATATGGGAGCTCCAGTCTATCTCTGTCAACAGCTGAAACTCCTCCACAAAGGTACTTTTGCCAGGATAAGATTTTGCAAAAACGGGGAATTAACAGCTCCCTTCCCCGTTGAGAAGGGAGTGAGACAGAGCTGTGTGCTTGCGCCAACCCTTTTCTCACTGTTTCTAAAAGGGTTAATTGAGGATCTCCTTGCTACCAAGGATATTGACTCTCCCAGGCTTGCCAAACGCAAAATACCAGCCCTAATGTTTGCGATGACACGCTGCTCCTATCTAAAAGACCTATGGGGATGCAGCGTGTCCTAGAGGAATTTAGCCTGTTTTGTAAGAAAAGGAATCTGGAAATAAATATACAGAAAGCAAAGTATATGGTCTTCCATGCCGATTCTACCAACTGTCCACACCCCAAAATGGAGTACGCCAGAGCTAGTAAACTATAGGGAGGAACTAAAAGCTGTTATGTCTATTTTGGGGGTGGGGAATATACTGTGGTTGTCTTTTATCAGGAACTCATTTTGGGCTATAGGGAGGGATGACCTATGGTCAGCACCGGAGGAGATATTCTCAGCCATTTCAAAAAAATCACTAACAATTGCTCTGAAAGAACACAAATTGGCACGTATGCTTCAGACAGTAGACTCATCCAGCCTGACTTCTAGGTTTTTGGATATAAAACAGCACTATAATTTGGAGTTGGTGTTGGACTGTATTCAACCCCTTGCAGCAAAGAAACTGTTTCTACAATTTAGGCACGGGACGCTCCCGCTGTATGCTTTCACTAATTATTGGGCGGGTGCTACTAAATAACTCTGTCCCGGGTGCACAGTAATGGAAGAAACAGAAATCCACGTGATATTTTTTTGCCCGGCCTATTGAAGGCCAAGATCTAAATGGGTGCTGCAACTTTGTAGATACCTGGGTATAAGACATTATAAAGAAGTCGCCAGGATACTAAAATATGACACTCACCCAGTTTTTGTCATTGCAATTTCCAAAATTCTCTTTGCAATGTGGTGCAAACGTAGATCTCTATTGAAAGATTGAGTCGTGAATCTGGGTAATATTGCCTTCTTATGATTAATTTGTGACCCAAACTTGTACAAAGTTAGAGTATGAACTCTTTTTAATATCTTTTGTTTAATTTATATTTTTAAAGAGTTTGTTTTAATTGTGTATATTATCTTAAATGTTGACAATGACGCCCTGGTTTCAGTAATTTGTTCATGTTTGCTGCCCCTCTTGTGATAATTGATTCTAGGGGGCGGGACCCTCTTCATATTGATATTTTCTAACTGTCAGGGAGCGCTAATGACAATTTGTATTTTTTAGTTTTTAAATTAATCTGTCATTTTTTTGATGTTCATTTGAAATGTCTTATAATATGTGCTTTTATGGCTGTAATAGCCGAAATAAAGCTTTTTGACTGACTGACTGACTGACAAACATATTTGTTTTAGAAATGTACAAGCATAAAAGCAAAGAACATTGCCACATGCAAACAATAGTATTACAAAGCAATATAAAATGAAAACACCTTTATTACATAATTTCTGCTTGCTTTTCCCCTTTGTATACAAGAAGAATGGCTCCTAATTATTACTTATATAATTATCCCGCAGTCACTAAGACTGGTACAGTCAAAGAACACATGGCTTACTGTTTTATCATAACATACAAAGACCACAGCCCTTACAGTCCCTTCCACTTTCTAATCACTGTTGATTGCTGGCCAGACCTTCATTTCAATCTTATTCGGCATCAACGCCATAAAAGTGACCAACACAGTGACATATAAAATTTCTTTAAAATACATGCCAATAGCTTTAAAGTACACAGCCAAATTCGTTGATCCCAGGGCCTACAGCACATCATACATTTGCATACATTTGTGACTGTGCATCGCACGAGGGATAAGAGATCATTTACAACTGTAAAAGCCACAATTATCAAGAAATCACTTCATTAAAAGAGGCGGTCAGCTGCAGGACTGTTCTCTGGTGTGCCCATGGGCGTCCGCAGAAATTTTTCCAGGGGGGGTCAAAATGTTAATGTCATCACCATCCTCCGACATGATGTGTGCCAGGTGCGGCACAAGAAACACTGGGGCGCAGGAGGAGCCATGGGGGGCAGGAAGCAGGCCGCATATGATCTCATACACCATAGGGTTGTTGTGCCACAGCTATCTCTTTCTTTTGTGGCACCCCAAAATCCATACCTGCCCTGGTCCCTAAAATTACCCACTAGCACCCCAAACCCATATTCATCCTGAACCCTAAAATTATCCCACCCCCAAAACTCATACCCTCCCTGAACCCTAAAATTATGCCCCTGGCTCCCCAAAACCCATACCCAACCTGAACCCTAAAATTACCCTCTAGCACCCCAAAACCCATACCCACCCTGAACCCTAAAATTACCCCTGCCCCACCAAAACTCATACCCGCCCTGAACCCTAAATTACCCCCCTGGCACCCATAACCCATACCCAACCTGACCCCTAAAATTGTCCCCCTGGCACCCCAAAACCCATACCCACCCTGAACCCTAAAATTACCCCCCTGGCACCCCAAATCCAATACCCGCCCTGAACCCTAAAATTTCCCCCTTGCACCCCAAAACCCGTACCCTCACTGAACCCTAAAATTACCCCCTGGTACCCTAAAACCCATACCCACCCTGAACCCTAAAATTATCCTCCTGGCACCCCAATCCCTAACCCACCGTGAACCTTAAAATTACTCCCTGGCACCTTAAAACCCACACCAACCCTGATCCCTAAAGTTACCCCCTGGAACCCCAAAGCTGAACACTACATTCTGATTGTGTATCGTGCCGCCTCCCTGTTCAGGGTGGATCTGCTGGTCCGGATCGACTCGCCCTGGTCCGGTTTTGCTCGCCCTTCTCTGGAGCTGTTCTGCCTTCCCTGTCCCTCTTCCGGACCCACCGAGCCTGCCTCCGTGCACACTACCTAGACCTACTCTGTCTGGCCTGGTTCTTTCTCCTTTGGACCCGCTGTCTTCACTGGCGGAGTTAGGACACAGGTCTCACTTCTCTGAAGTTGCTCTTACCCTCAATGAGAAAGACTCGGAAGGGCTGTATGATCATTTCTAATCATGGATAAATCTTACTGCCTGCTCGTTGTGCCTCCTCCCTGCTCTGGACTACAGTGGTGACTACACATGGACTCAGCCCCTCTACTCTTAGCATCCACGCTTCCTAGCCCATCTGGATATCCCCCTCTGTACTGACTTATGTCTAAGACTTCATTTACATTTGTTTTCTGTTTGTGTTATCTTTCTTGATAAATGCAACTTATTAAATCAAAAATCATCCATTGATGTCCACCATTTTATGTCAGAGCAGTGTCTCCCTTAAAATATACTCTTTTATTCAAATGTGACTTTTCTTTCTGCTCAGTAATTTACTTAACAGCAACTGTTCTAGGCAGTCCATCACTATAATCCAATAATTATTTGAATAGACTTTGCCTCAATCTTGTTATTGTGTCTGAGCGCTCTATAAAGTCTGAGGTCTCCTGGCACTTCTAACTAAATTGTAAGATGGAGGGGGAGGGAAGCAGAGGGTACTCAGAAGGATCTAGAAAAGAGCAGAGTCTCCAGGTGTTGTCTAGATGTGACGTGCGATGAGATGCACAGGAGTTCACCTAGAAGACGGTGCCAAAGGGACGGTGCAGGAAAATGAAGCCCGAGTCTTGTCCTACTGAGCCCTGGGACGCAGAGGAGCTTCAGACTAGAACAGAGAGTGCGAGCTGGAGAGGAACAGTGGCTGGAGCACCATGTGTAATGCATAGTGGCATGGGCGTCCGCAGGGGGCAGGGCCGGCTTTAGCGCTAGTGGCACCCAGTGTGACAATGTTATTACGCGCCCCCAATGACCACCTCCACCACGGATTCTCTCACTAGCACCCTGTAACAGTGACCAAGTCTACATAACCACTCTCTCTCAGATGCATTGAATTCGTTATATAGCGCTACTCATACCATTAACCCCTTCCATGCGGCCGAGATTCCCCTGCTGTGCTGTACACAAACAAACAGGGCGGGGCCGTGACGAACCCCAGCCGTCATCAGCACACGAGCACCGTAGTGCATGACGGCTGGGGTTCGTCATCAGCATGGAAGGGGTTAAAGTATGTCAGAGCACTTTGCATCACAAACACATTACACAGACAATCAATCATACATGTGTAAATCAGTGTGTAGGAAATGTTACATAAGCCACAGGACTAAAAGTGTAGGAGTCACATGTCATCCATACTGGTGGTAGGCAGTATAGTTTAGGAGTGCTTGGTGTGGAGAAGCACAAACTCAGAGTCGAAAAAGAAGCAGCATAGTTAGAAGTTTTCATTAATAATAAGAATCAATTTCTACCCAAATTAAACATTTTTGCAACATTAAGCATTGTTCTGTACTTAGCAGAGTGTATGCACTTCTATGATGAAAGTTAATACCTCACTATTCTATATTAGGACTTTACGTTATAAATTGCAAGTAACAAAAGGATGGCTCTTTTAAAAGCAGGAACCTGCTGATCTATTTACATTAAATGCACTCTAATCTACTTGGTACACCTTCTTTGCAGTAGGCATATTAACCCTCTGTGCTACCTTCACATAAGTCGAAATTAAACCTCAACTACACAAAACTCTGATCTCTGGCCAGGAAGAACTTTAATCACAGGAGTTATCTTGACATTTTTGTGAGGCCCCGCAATTGTAGGAGGAAAGGAACGCTCAGTAGGTGCTTTTAACATCATAATTAATTTGTAAACATGGCGCCCCCAGGAAGCCAGCATCGCACGCCCTAGAGCCAGCCCTGGCAGGAGGCAAGGAGGGGTGCTCCAGGGGGGGGCAAGCGCCCCTCCTTGCCCCCCCCTGCGGACGCCCATGGGTGTGCCTTGATCTAAAGTGCACTGTGCATTTACTTGTGGTTGGATAAACCTAGCTCGAAATGGGTAAACCTTAGGGAATAGTGCAAAACAGCAATATAAAGTGCAGAATTAACATATTAGACTCGAACCAAAAACAAGTTGGCTACGCATCTAAGGGCAGGGAACCACAGGAGAAAGCACCTGTCTGCTGACACATTCTTTTGTTAGTTGGAACAGGCTCAGGGAAAGCAGACCATAGAAAGTGGTGCAAGGCAGACATTTTAAAGTGCTGGTTGGCATATTAGTCTAAAGCCAGAAACCAAATGGAAAGGGCGTGTAAGAAACTGACTGAGTTCAGTATGCACACTCATTCTACAAAAACCTCAAACAAGGTCCATAATGTATACCAGGGGTGGTATCCCATCTGGTGTTATTGTTATCGACACTTATAGGTCGCACTATCACCCTACGGGTACCCTGGCGCTGTCATACGTGAGCTCAACTGAGCCCATAGGTCATGGAGCAGAGTTGGCAGAAAGTAGATAAGAGTGAGAAGAATCATGCTCTAGGATAGAGCTGCGTCTTCAATCTTTTCCTAAACTGAAGAAAATCTTCCAGATGTAAGTTGATGCATGAAGGCACAATAGACGGTAATAATTCCTTCCGCTGGGACTATTGGCAATTACTTAAACTATAGGTATTGGTAGTGTGCTGCTATAGCTTTACGTCTTCGGAACTGTGCCCTTCCCAGGAATTTGGCTACTGCACAAGCAAATAGTGGGATAGGGTCTGTTCTTAAAATTCGTAGGGCATTAATGTGTCCCAATGTGCCCATCTGAGAGCAAACAGGTTTGACCCAGGACAGTCTTGTTTGATTATAGGCAGGGCAAGCAAACAAGACGTGTGCTACAGTTTAATTGGAGACATTGCAGACTGGACATGTTAATAGAGGTGCAGAGGAAAGTTGCCATTGGCCGTAAATGTTTTGAGACTGGTCTGATTCTTGCTATGTCTAGGATTGACCACCTACCCATATCAAGATTCAACAGGTGTAGCGGGGTACTGACTGGTAACATAGCTAGATTTCTCTGGAACATATTTTCAGTTTTGCTCAAGTCAGTGATATTTTAGAAACCCCAGAGCTCAACCCCATTGAGGGTTGTTCCCACAGTCATTGCTTTATAGAGTTTTAGCGCTGGATTGACTGGTTTAGTAAATGATGCACTATGTTCTTTCAAGATGGCACCCACAATTTGTTTATGTTTGAGGGAAGCCTTATCTATATGTGGTTTCACTCATGTTTAGAGGACAGCCTAATTCCTAGGTAGTCAAAAGCATCTAATCTCTCGTCTTCCCCCTAAATTACTTTTGCTGGTTGATGGTCATATACTTTGTTTTGATAGACTTTAGTACCAGTCCTCGCAGGGAGATTAATTCATCAAATCGATTGAACAAGTACTGAAGTCCACTCGGAGTCTGGGACACTATTAGAGTGTGGCCAGCAAAAAGTAGTGTGGGTGTTCTGAAACTAGCGATAGTCGGGGAGTCATGGGGACATGCTGACAAAAAATGGACATCATTTCAGTATAGTGACAACAAGGTGGGGCCAGGAAATACCCCTGTTGAACACCCCTGCTGATCGAGATAGGGTCTGTAAGCTGTCCCCCAGCCCGCCCACCTTACACTAGCATGGTTGTCCTCGTGAAGACGAGCGAGTATAGAGAGAATGTTTGTGGGCATCCCCGTGTCCCTTAGCACTGGCCCCAACCTATGACAAGGTAACTAGGGCAAAGGCACATTTCAAATCGACAAAGCCAACGTATAAGTGGCTCCTGACGATTTGAACCATCTTCCAGTACATGGTCAGGAATCCAAACACCTGCTCTATAATACTGGGTTTCCCACCAAAGCCAGCCTGAAACATGGAGAGTATGTTATTTTTTTCAGTCTAATCATGGATCGTTCACAGAACCACCGGACAGAACACCTTTTCAATGGTGTCTATTAACCTTATGGGTCTATAGTTTGAGGGCAAGTTTCTATAACCCTTTTTGTAAATGGGCACAACCTTGCTCCTTTGAAAGTGTTCGGAATTGATGCACCCCTTGCAATTGCATTGGACAGCGCTAGTATGTATTTAAACCGGGTTGACCTATTACTAATAAATATTTCACCAGAAATGCAATCAGGCCGGGAAGCTTTGCTGCTTAAAATGGTGTCATGGGCAGGTCTAATGTTATTTAGGTTGAATAAAAGTGTGTCCAGCGGGGGGGGTCCAAATCCATTGGGTCAGAGCTAATGAGGTATTGAAAGCTATCAGAGTATAAAGCTTTAAAGTGATTGTATCAGACAAGTGGGGTAATATATTGCACTGGTTGGCCTGCAACTCCTCGACCTACCCATGCCACAAGAGTCAAGCACTTCCAGTGGTCTTTATCAGCGAATGAGTTTAGTATGTAACACCATTTCTTCTCATCCCACTCCCTCTTTGCTTGATGTTTAATATGCTTGTAGGCTTTACCTGTGTTTTTATCAACTCTGGGGTTTTAGATCCGATAGTCAGTGCTAGCTGCCTTCTTGCCTGTCTATATGCCTTATTGATTTTATAGTTCTTACGAGGTTTACTGGGGACTTGAGAAGAGGGGCTAGAAAGAGGAGAACTAGGCGGTCAAAGAAAAATGAGTGGACACTAGTGGCTTCTTCGACATGAGTGGCACTTATGAGGTCCAAGGTAATAGTAGACAGGGAGTCAGGCCAAGCTGCAATCTGATGCCACTTAAGGTGTCGCTTATTATTTGTTTGCTGACGAACCCTAGTTAACGTACGTGACAAGGGAACCAAGGGTGTGTTATCCCAGAATGGGGATAATTGAAGACAGAGGGGATTACGGTAGCTCTCTATCCTTGGGACAACTACCATGTTGTTCACTTCATGCCAGAGTCTTAAGTCAATCAATATGTATTCAATACGACTCTCGTGGTTGAGTTTATTATATATAAAAGCCCCTCTGCCATCTGATTTCATTCTACCATTAGTAGCTCTTACTCCATGTCTTGTGTCAAGGCCTTCAGCTGCATGGCGGCTTCAATCCACCTTTTCATAGGAGGTAGTTAAAGTTGGGGTATCCTCCAACACTCATCTGTCTCAAAGACAATTCGATATCATCTCAATCCAAGGGTTCAAACGTTGTAAGTCACCAAATAATAAGGCATATTGTGTATTAGTCTTCTTCTCCTAGTGCCTCTCTAATGTTTGGAGTGTTTCAGACATTTTGCCACCCTTGACCCCTCTGGCGTAGATATTATAAATGTCAACAATGGAGCCCCCTTTAGACTTGATGCAAATTCCCAGAATATCTGGAGAATCAATTTCCAACTTATGTGTCAAGCAGTTTAATGAGTTTCAAAGCCACATTAGCAGACCACCATAAGGCCTGCTGCAATGATTAGCTTTGGCCGGAGTCCAATAGTTAGTGTCTCCGGCCCTAAATACAGGGCCTCTACTCCAGATTTCCTGGAATAAGCACATTTAAAAAAAATTCTATAAATTCAATCCAGTCAGGCAGTTGTAGTTTGGATTTTAAGCCTGTCACATTCCAGGAGACCACTGCTAAAGTGTTTCTTGTGTCATTTTTTAGTAAGTTAGCTGCCTTAGAGGTTACTCCAGATGCAACCAAACCATTGGTGGAGGAGTATGAAGACTGCAACGTTAGGGGCCAGATGGTTACAGGCTGAGGTGCCCCCTGATAGTTAGAGTTTGGGGTGGAGTAGACAACGCCCTAGATATCGTTGGTCCTGAGTTGCTAGTCGGAGGCTAGTTGCAGCTCACCTCAGTCAATCCAGATCACCCAGGACAGAGTCACAATCAGATAGTAGATGTTGCCTTGGATTTAATTAACCTACACACTCTGGTGACCACCGTCACCCGACCCTGCCCGCACAGCTATTGGCAGAACTCCATCTGTCCAAATTAACTCAGCAAATGTACTACTTTCTTTTTTAATTAATTCATTTTTTCTATAAACTCTTTTTACACATGATGTAAAAAAAAACATCTGCTATTTTACAATGTCCTGAACTAGACATGTAATTTCCTGTCTAAACAAAAACATCAATTATACAAAATAATGTTATAAATGAAGTCGACATCTCTTTCAATCCCAATGTATTTCGGGAGTAAATCCCTTCATCAGGGGCACTGTAAAAATAAACATGCAAGAACATCTAGTTTAACCACCATTCGGCACATAAACATTGCAGAACAAATCACTTTCAATAAATTCCAAATTAGTGAATTTTGTCCATTACCCCACTGGTGTCTGTGCTAAGTGTAAAGTAAGTAGAGAAAAAGAGCAAAAAACTAAAGAAGAAAGAAAATGAATAAACTGTAAGCTTACATTGATGTATGTCAGCTGATGCTGCTGACCAATGACCTTTTTGGGGATGTAACGTTCTTCCCAAGGATATTTGAATTGAATGAACGAGCCATTTGGCGGACAAGTCCTGGGGTCAAGGGCTACCAGGCTAACTGCTACTTTCCTGTCAACTAATATCAATTCAATATAATTGAATTCGGAACCATGGGCAGGATATCTTCGAGCATGGGAGATGTCTTCCCTAATCACGGATCTACAGCCTCTTATGTAGCATATCCAGTGGGTAACCTTATTTATCAATGAATACTCATCCCCGTGTCTCGGTGCAAAGGAAGTTTGTTCATGTGTATCTGGAATGGCATGGGTGGGCTTTTTTGTATTTGTTAGGGGCAAAGTCCTTGCTGTCTTTGGGTACGTGTTTTGCTGTGGGAGGCCATATGTTATCAAGGGTCCCGCAATTACTGCTTTGGTGTCGAGTACCAAAGCCTAGGAGGGGTTTTATCTCTAACAGACCCTCCCATAAAATGTTTGTGGCCAAGGTAAGACCAGGGGCTCAAATCTCTGTTCATTTCAAAATTCGAAGTGCCCTGAACTGGCCTGTCACCTGATCTTCTGCATGAATCCTCTTGCTCTTTTGAGTGGTTTAAAGAAGTGTTAGTTTTTGAGGGATTCTCCCGGGCTGTCACTCCACAACTACATGGGCCAACTTTTTTGGTCTCAGCGGCAGCAACTAACAAGTGCTTCACTTTTTTGGTGAGATGTATTTTCATAGTCTTTAGTCTCCTTATCTCAGCTCTCATCTACTTAAGGGCATCATGGCAATGGTCGATGGTTATAGAGTGGTTCTGACAGCCCTGCAGTCACCCTGTGGTCAGACAACTTAAAAGGGGGTCTCAGGGATGTCTAAAGTGGCTGGAGGTACTTGCAGAGGCTTGAAACGATTGCTGCAGGTTTTGGTTGGCTCTAAAGGGGGGACACGTGGTGAGACTGGGCGATCGTGAACATCGCTACTAAGGATGAAAGGGGTGGCCTTTGTTACATATGTTTCCCTAGCTGAAGAGTGCTGTAGCACTTTCTTTTTTAATAGTTTAGGGAGATTGTGTACAACTTACTTGACTCCCTTTGTCAGTTCCCCAGGGCAATTATTGCCAATAATAGATTTGACCTCTTCTATCAAGAGGTCAATCTCATTTAAAGTGCACTTCCTAGATTTCCTGAACATCTTATAGTGGATCTGTGCTCCTGGGTTGGACTCTGTAGCTTTGCGCATACCCATAGTACCTGCACGAGGTAAGCAGCTAAGGATGCTAAGTACAAATGAAATGACAATGTGGTAATACAGTTGCAACTAAATTCAGCAATATAAATGTTACCCAGTGGATGGTCCTGTACTCCAGTTAAAATATCCTACTTTCCTGGAGGTGAATCAATCCTAAAAGAAAGATGTCAGATAAGCTGGAAAGCAACCCAACAACCTTTATAGCGCAGGTCCTAAATAGTCCATATATTGTACAAACAAGTTGGTAACCAGAGTTCACAGGTAAAAAATCACAGTTGGGTCAGCAAAGTAGTTTGTCCGCCCGAGTGAGACAAAACAGTACCTTTTGTCATGGGGTCACCTCCACGCTCTGATGGGCACAGGTCAGGCCGCCCTTGGACCGGGCTTTGCCCAAGCGCAGCCGGTGTGCGTCCCACACAGCAGGGAAGCACAACTCACTTTATAGCATTGGAAAAGGGCTTGTGGCCGACTCCTCCCCTCGAAAAATACCCCAAAAGAATGTTTCCAGGTCAGGTTCTCCAGGCTTTCTATCAAGCCCCCACCTACCCTCCTGCCTGTTCTACCGGTCAGGTGTCCCTGGTTTTGTTGGATCTTTGAAGAAAAATAACATCTGTGTTAACTTCTCTGTTATTTACTGTATCTGCTTCTGCCTCAAGTAATGCTACGTGCATTGCCACTAAGGACATTAACTGTAATATGTCCTTGATTATTTTTATATAACTCTTACCTGTTTAATTGCCCCAGTATTGGAACTTTTATAGATTCCCATGCTTTGTATCATTCCCCTGTCGTCGGAATGGGAGCCTCGGTAAATAAAAAGTAACATAGCAGTAAGCACAAAATAGAAAAGTAGGCTTAGGCCTCATCTCATTTTGTAGCTTATCCACCTCTTTCTGTAAAAGAGACCAAAATTCTGCAACAACCAATCAGAACATCCTCACCCCATAGAACCCTCCTCAGAGAGCCTCAGAGCCTTAGGTTTTCTACTGCACATTGTGCTAGGGAGTTTCCACTGAGCTCTGCTCAGTTTTCTCTTCAGATTGGATTCTTTTTCCATTTCTTCAACTTTGATATGTCTGACAAGGAGAAGAAGGCGTTATTTAGAGCTTGTGCTACCTGTTCTAAGAAGAGGCTGTTTGTGGAGGACAAGCATGAGGACTGTATCTACTGCTTGTACCCGGACCACAAGGCCACAGATTGTAAAATCTGCAGAACATTCTCTACAAAGACCTTGAGAGACAGGGAAGGCCGTTTGTTGACTTGGCTGCAGAAAATGAAGTCACGCAAGGAGGTTATGTCATCTGACAGTGAGGATTCTTCCTCAGCTGCGTCCTCCAGAAGATCCAAGAAGAGGGGTAGGTCATCCCCTTCAACTTCTATTGAGCCCCCTGTGAAAGCCTTACAATAGACCTCTGATAGGTCTGAAAAGGCTAGTCCCATAAAATCTCCTCACCGAGGTGTGAAGGAGAGGCTGGGACAGACTGAGGAGAGACAGACAGCTAAGAAGGTGAAGAAAGGTGTTTCTGTTACTTCTCCACCATCTGAAAAGGAGAAGGGAGGCAAGAAACCTTCTACTGTCCCTCAGGAAGGAAGATCGGACAAGAAACCACGTCCGTCGATGACAAAAACAGCTGGTACGTCGACGACAACTTTCAAAAAGGACTTGGGTTCAGGTACAGCTTCGTCGACGGGACCGTCGACAGCAGCTTCGGCGACGGCGGCGGCGCTGATGTCTTCGTCGACGTTTAAGGTACCTGTTTCCTGCTCGTCGACGATGGTGTCTACATTTTCGACGATAATGACGACGAAGGTAGTGTCGACGGCGACGACGAGGAGCTCGTCGTCATCATCATCATGGCTGCGGCAGCCATGATGATGATGACGACGAGCTCGTCAACGACACCGTTGACGATCAATCCTCCGTCAACGATCCCGTCGACGGTTCCGTCGATGACGATTTCGACGACGTCGTCGACGATTCAAAGGGTCCGTATATCTATTAAAAGGCAGCAAATTACCCCAGAGATTGTTGTGAACGAATCTAGGACCCTAGTGTAACTTTTCCCGATTCATGCCCTTATATAGGTATACTTTACCCTATCCTTATATAGGCATAGAAATCGTTACCATATTTGGCCTGAGCCTTACAGCCCAAATACGGCAAGGATACTTCCACTAAGTTCCGAGAATTCACAACGATTTCTTGGAAAAACCCGCCTTCAGCAGCTAGGATCTTCCCCCTGCTTGAATATTAAGTTATCCAAGAAATCCTGGAGTTTTCTGGGAATTGAACCTTTGAGTGACGTTATTAAGTCCAATCATGCGTCAAACTCGGCACCTTCATGGTATAAATATGCCTACATTTGCCCAAACTAACACATGGTGGTTCTTGGAGCAGATCGACTAACTACTTGCCCGACGCCCTGCAGCAGCAAGTGCCGAAGGAAGCTGACCCTCCAGCAGACGCACTGAGAGACGCTGTTTCTTCTCTTGCTGAGAAATCCAGCTCCAGTGTTTCCAGCTTACCCTTGCGGGTATCTGTGAGATGGAGTCCTGAGAGAGAGATACAAGACCTTCTTCATTCTAAACCAAGGTATGGAGCTGATTAGACCCTTAGAGAATTCTTGATTAGACTCTTGGCAGATTCTAGGCAAAGAATACTAAACTTAAAACTACTCCTAAAACGTACTTCTTCCCTTGTGCTGGCTTAGGTCAGGTACATTGGGGTAGGCGTATTTTAGAAGCACCAGTTGAGTACTTTTAGCCATCTCTTTTATCACTGTATGTATTTTATGCATTTTATCTATTTAAAGCCCCCTATGGCTTAGAAACCATATCATGCTTTTACAGTAGTACTTTATAATACTGTTTGTATTATATGCCTTTTATTTTATAACTAGCATTACTATAGTAGCAGTACATTTCTCATGCTTGAGATAGAAGACTGTTCAATAAATACCTTTTATTGAAAACGCCCGTCTCTCTAATTTCTCAGCAACTCTCGTGAAACTAAGCATACACGATTGGCTGAGTTAAATAGTTATCTATTGTTACCACGACTCTGAAGATTGATTTCTTATTCTTGGGAAACAAAGTTGTCATGTTATATGGTTGTCAGAAACTAATCCCTTCTTGTACTTTTGAGAAAGTTCCTAGTGACCTCTGAGCTAGCTGGCACACACATAATTAAGTCTAATATATTCGGCAGAGACCTAGTTGACCTTAGTCCTACGTCTAAGCTGCAGTATATATTATTCCAATGCGCAGAGCCTATTGGGAATATAGGAACTACACTACATGGCGCCCAACGTTTGGTAAGGCGATAATTTAATGCTAGATACTAGAGTAACTCAGTCATGCTTTTCACACAGACCCCTTTCTCCCGTAAAAACTCCAAAAGACGTCTGGAGTGGGTGAAAGGATATATCCGCCAAAACTGAGTAGGACGAAAATCCTGTGTATTAGTTTTTGGTTTGTTCAACGTTGAAGGATACAGTGTTCCAAAATATTGTGCACCTAATATTTGTTTCCTTGAAACTTGTTCTACAAACTCTTCAATAAGTAAAAATAATGGTTACTGACGAAGAATTAGCTGCAGCAGCAGCTCAAGCGATCTTAGATGACGCTGAAATCCTAGAGAATGATTCAGATGCTCTACTGCTCTCGGTAAATATAAGGAAAAGTATAACTTACAAACTGATAAATAATGGAGTATCAGCAAGAGGAGGCAGAGTAATCTTTGTCATAGAGGCACATGAATATCGGCAGACAGAGGTATTCTATTCATGGATTCAGTTTCCAGCAGCAAATGCAGGAACACAAGAGTTCCACTACTACAAAGCAGAGGAACCTCCAACGGAATACGTTCCTTTTGAGGACATTGAAATTCCATTAACTTACCAAGAGCATCAGCTCTGGTTTAAAGGCGCCCTAAAACATGAAAATCACATTACTAGGCTCGGTCCACTAGGTAGACCTGGAGCTACATGGCCGGTACTAGCCAGCTATACACCACATCCAGACATTGAAGGATGTCAGATGTAGAATTGTTAACACAGCTAAAACAGTTAATTAAAATACATAGACAATTGGTCCAATATGTCATGCGGACATTAACAGTCCAACCAGCTGTAAAAATTCCACAGCACACCCCTCACCAGGGGAACACAAATAAAATAACACCACAGACTATAAAATCGGTCATTGGAAAGTTGCCTGCCAAAAGGGAACAAATTCCGTTTTGGTTAGCACAAAAAATTACTCAAATAGAGGCAGTATTTCCTGATGGTACACCTCATGACCACACGTAGAGGATTTTGACACTTGGGGCACAGTCTTTGCTTCAATCTACACAAAAACACATGGTGTTCCGTCCATGGCGGTAATACCAGATGTTTTAAGGCAGATTCAAAATGAATACGGTCCAGAACCAGCTTTAAATCTAGGTATGAAATTACTGAAAGATTTCAAACAGGTTTCGGCTATACTACTAGCTAACATTAGAGGTGAAGCAGCATCAGTGGCAATCTGCCAGAAATTAAAAAAAACAGACATTACTGAGCAACCATACGAGCTTGCCAGAATCATTGAAAAATCCTATGAAGAATTAGGTAGAGATAGTTTGGGTGGGAAACCACTAAAACCACAATTAACGGAAAATCCTGAAAAAGTTTTTATTAAAAACAATCTCACTACTCCTAGAAAGAAGTGGGAAAATAATAAATAGACACTTCCTAGAGAGAAGCGTTCTCAGTCCAGAGGAAGATCTCCCCAACGGGAGCCCTCTGAAAAAAGATATAACCTTAGAAATAGGGATACTTTAAGAAAACCTGATAGATATCAAGATAATGACACACGTCCCTCTCGATCTTTTCAGACTTCTTCGCAGAAATCAGAAAGAAGAGGACGGTCAGAACACAAGGAAGAACGCGTCAAGTCCAAAGACAAAGAACCCGTTCACCAAAGTAAAAAAGCTCAATTTTCAAAGAAGAAGGTAGCAAGAATAAAAATTAAACATGCCAAGGATTCTGAGGACACAACTCAAGAACGGGGAATGGGTTCAGACAATGCTAGAAAGCGCAGCAGAAGTGACCATAGCTCGCAAGATCCTGATGGATCATCTGGAGACAGTGGACTTGAATGAATACATTCAAGTTGAAACTGCCGACACCAGGGTTAGTACACCCCACAAGTTATATGAAATAACACTCCGGATGGAGGGTGACATAACTAGAAAAATAAAAGCTCTCTTTTGGGACAAGCTTTCCAAGGGTTATGACATACTTCTAGCTGAAAAAGACTGGCCTCCTGTTGTTGTTAGGGAGTGCCCGCACGGCGAAGAAATGATTATGCCAGCCTTCTCAAATCACATTCCAATTCATAAAAAATATACATATGCAAGGAAATGGGCTGTAGCTCAAGCTCCAGCATTATATAAAAATCACGTAGGATGGGATGAGGACTCTCCTCACCACAAAATACAGTTAAAAAGCCAACCTACTTCTCAGAGACAGTACCCTGTTAAACAGGAAGCTAAAAAACAAGTCAGGGAGATTTTAAATCAACTTGAATATCAAGGGGTGATTGAAACATGCACCTCATCTATGAACAGTCCTTTGTATCCTGTCTCCAAACCAGACAATTCATATCGTCTAGTTTTGGATTACAGACACCTAAACTCCTGTTGTAAAACATTTGCAGTACAAAAAATGCCCATAGTGCTGCACTGACGAATAACATCGTGCGCAAAAAATATAAAACCACATTGGACATTTCAAATGGGTTTTTCTGTCAAAACATTGCACCAGAAAGCAGACACCTGACCGCTTTCTCAATCTTGGGGACACAGCGACAATTTTGCCGTCTCCCCCAGGGATTCAAGAATAGTCCAGGGTTATTTTCAGCCAGAGTAACAGAGTTACTACAAATGTACGACTATGAGGCATTATCTTATGTCGATGACATCTATCTTACAGATGACGATTTTGGATGTACACTTGAAAAGAGTGAATACCATAATACTTGAGTTTGCTTCTGAAGGGTATAAATTCAATTTTAAGAAATCAAGAATTGCCCACCTCAATGTCCCATTTTTGCGGTACGAGTTATCAAGTGAAGGCAAAAGCCTGGCAGCAAACTTTCTTGAGAAGTGTGCACTGCTTCAACCTCCAAAAACACTGAAAAACCTACAGTCAATTCTAGGTTTCCTGAATTTCGGTAGAACTTACGTTTTGAATTATGGAGAGAGGGTTAAACCTCTCTATGAACTAATCAAACCAGATTTCAAACCAACTAATTGGACTCAAGCACACACAGAAATTCTGCGTTCAGTCCAAACAGACATGTTAGCTAAAAAACAGTTACAGACACGCAAAAATGTTCGCAATCTAGTGATCCGTGTCATCCCAGGAAAATGCGGATTCACATACCTGACCTTTAATGAAGGTGAAAAGGTACCAATCGCTTACAAATCACACTTGTACACACAAGCTGAAATGAAATTCTCATCAACAGAAAAAATTCTGACAGCGGTTCAAACTGCAGTAGCAAAAGAGAGAGCTCACGCACAGGGTAACCGTATAATGATCGTTACACCTGTATCTGCTTTAGAAGCAGTGACAAGAGCTAGCATTCCCAATGCGAAAGCTTTACATCCGAGATGGATTCAATGGGTTAACTCTCTTGCTCCAACAGACGTTGAATACCATTTTGACACTAATTTAAAGACACAAGAATTTCTCCAATACGAATATGAATGTCCTCTGCCGACTGAAATTCTGCCTCTGGAACATTACGGATGTATAATCTATACAGCCGGATCAGCACAGCCCGCTATTGGGGGTAAACAAGCCTATAGTGCTGCGTGCGCGATTGATAAAGGTCGCTGGCGCGAAGGCAAATTCAGACCTATGCTCACAAAAACTCAATCACTCGGGGACCGTACAGCTCAGTGAGCTGAACTACAGGCTTTCAAGATGGCGCTTGAAAATACCAATCGCGAATTCCCCACACTAATAGTGTGCGATTCGTATTACTGCGTACAATCTTACAATGAGTATTTGCAGAACTGGGTTCAGAACGATTTCAAAGACGCAAAAGGTGGCACAATAAAGCATAAAATGCTTTGGGAACAAGTAGTTATTTTACAGAAAGAACTACAAAAGACTCACGTGATTCATACTCTGAGTCATCAACGTGATGGCATTCACGTTGCAGGGAATTCATTGGCTGATGAAGCTGCGAAGGCGGCTGTGCAAATGGCTTCCGTAGCTGCGATTACTCGGTCAAAAACAAAAATATACAGCGATATAATGCAAGCTGTCACTGCTTCAGTTAAAGACAGTGGTAAGACACTCCAGAAAGGCTTTCCAATAAAGTACTCATATATAACTGATGCGAATAATGTTCCTTTTGCTCGAATCCCTGGAGTGGGGGATAGTGTAATCCCAAACAAGGAACATAGTTTAGGACTAATTGTAGCAGCACATGAAGGGCTAGCATCTACACATGCGGGAATTTCCGCCACGGTGTCATTTTAAAACAGAGATACTGGTGGCCACGCATGAGGAAACAAACTAGAAATTATGTTTTAGAATGTGAAATCTGCCAGAAAATAAAAGTTTCTACAGTAAAACGTCCTGCACAGACACCCCTTCTGATTTCAGACAAACCACTAGTGTGTGTTTACCTGGACCACTGTGCTCCCTTAACTAGGGATGGCAACTATAAATATATTATGGTCGCGGTGGACTCCTGCACAAGATTCATTTGGATGTGGCCCCAGCGCTCGGCTGACGCCAGAACTCTTATAAAGGATTTGCGAGTCTTTATCGGCACATGAGCTTTCGGCACGCTACATTCTGACCAGGGTCCTGCATTTAGCTGTAGGGCTTACAAAGAGGCCATGGTCAGCTTGGGCGTTGCATTGCGGTATTTTAGTCCCTTCCATCCCGAGGGTAATGCGGTAGTGGAAAGAGAAAAACGTGACATAAAGCAATCCATAACAGCCAAGGTATTAGGTTCGGGTGGGTCAAACATCTAATAAGTGTCCAACGTAGTCTTAATAATTTGCCAAGAAATTCTCTGGGTGGAGTCACTCCGTATGAACTAATGTTTGGTACTAGAATGATTATCGGGGACCTCGATAGTCAGACTTCAGTGGTAGAACAAAAACCCTTTGATATCAAAGATCGTTTGGCTGTTTTACAGGACTTAAATGAAACAAGAAGTCTGAGTAATACAATACAGAAACAAACGACCGCTGACGAAAAACCACCTGTCCCAGCAAAACCTGTCTGGATTCCAAAGATTTGGGATCTAGTCAGAGAAAAACTTGCGGTAAGGAAGGAATTTGGGCCTTCTTATAGAAAAGCCGTACCTGTCTTGGCAATCCATGGAACAAGATCAGTAGTACTACCGCCCCTTGCTGGTAAAAGGGAGAACAGAGTTGTGTCAATTGACCTGGTCAAACCACAATCATGTGGCCAATAATAATTAGTAGGTCCAGTGGACTCCCGAGAAGTAGCAGGCGTCCAAATCTTGCTACAATCCAAGATGTTCAAACTGAAAGACTTATCACATTTGTTAAACCTGCAGTAAGAAAAGAAGGACTATGCAACAAAGCGATGGAACTTATGCCTCTGGATATCCAAATAACAGTTAGTCAAGACACACCTATCTACAATGATGTGACATCTGACTACATAGATATGGTAAAAAGAGAAAAGGCTCCAGTGACTTCGAATAATCCTGAAGCTATCCCTACAATGGACAGAACTGCTTCTGGGTATTTCATAAACTTTGATACCTTTTCAGAAGATCCCAGTGAAATTGAAGAAACGCCAGGAAAAATAAAAACATACAAAGAAAAGTTAAAAGAACTCTTTCATCAACTTGGAAAAACATATCTGGTTTCACCATGGGTTGAATTTTGGATTGGGTTAGGTGCATTTTTTCTCCTGCTCTGGCTCATACTTGTGTTAAGCTTGGGAAGGATGATAGATGGAAAATATAGTTCTATGGACACAGCAAGTCAGAAAATCAACTTGGTCCTGACACCTCACAAATCATCTCATCGTGAAAAAAGAGACCTGTCATCAGTGATAATCACAGCCCTACCTATACCTGGTGGTATAGCATGGGACACTACTGACTATGACATTTATGGCCCGGTGGAACTGCTGAAGATTCCACACCAATTTAAGGTTTCTTTAAGTGACTTTGCATCACCCAGCACATTCAGTGATGATTGGGACTTTGAAGCTGTTAATAACATGATGTCTGATTTAGAAATGTCAGCAAAATTCACAGAACATGAATACTTACAAGGTTCATCAGATTATGGACAAATGTATTGTTGTAATCACTATGGTCATCATTATTTGCATAAATCTGCTAACCCTAGAAATGTTTTTACTTATAATCAATGGGAACATTGTCCAACACCAGCAAAAGGCAGCTCGAAAACATTTTATGTGAAATTTCAATACTTCTCACGGTATAATGTTACCAATCCAGAAACGTTTTATTTTAGAAATCAAAATAAGACAGGAATGAAAACAATGTTGACCAACACTAAACAAATTTATTCTGCAAACTTTTGTGCTCAAATGTCTACATTGGGTTTTGACTTTTGGAATGACAACATTGAGACGAAGACCGTCTGGGGTACAAAAGATTGGCAGGTGCAAGGTTTAGAAGCTTTATTCAGAGCCTGCATAATACCAGAACAAATAATGTTCTTGAATGACACTGTTCAACAAACATCTTGTCTTGGCATTGCTAAGATAAAAGATTTAAACAAACCGTCTATACCTAAACCCATACCTGACAGTAATAACAATACTGATAAGGACTTAGACGTATCCCACATTTTGAAACAAAACAGAACTGATCCTGACTGGAAAAAATGGTTAATCTGGCCCACAGACACTAATAACTGTCGAGATAGATTCCTGAACAAAACACAAGGTTTCAAAATGAACAGGCCAGATCCAAGATTCTCCCAGAGACAACATCCAGAGATAGTAACTACTTATAGTGTAGGGAAGCTATGCCTTGAATGGCTACATACATCTACACTCTCGGAGATTAAACAACACTTATCTTTACTTAAAGAAGGCAATGATTTGCGAGATTTCTTCCTGGGACCTCGCAAACCACGTCAAAAACTTTTCATATACGCCGGTATATACGCTGGGTACAATGAAGCTTGGAAAGTAACGCAAATGGAAACTGCAGAAAAGATACGAGAAATGTATTGTATTAATTAAGAGAAAAGTCTCTCTGCAGTGGACAATGGATTAATGACTCTGTCCTCCAGAATTTATTCTTTGGACAGCATTGTATCTTCTGCCATTGACATAATAGAGCAGGACTTGCTAATGCTACAACATGGCCAGTCCCAATTCGTTCTATCATGCTGTTAGGCTGGACGTGCAAAATCTGCGTTCAGGCTACGTGCCTTGGCGTCTAATCAACACAACGTCATTGTTTTCTGTATTTAACCTTACAGATAAACAAATCTCTTTGGCACAAAAAGGAGCAGACTATACGGTGCTGAACATTTAAAAACTGGAAAGGTTGCCATTGACAGTTTCTGAGAAACCTGTCACTGAATGGATAATTCATGGCACCATAACAATACCGGTGACGATTTTCCAATTTCAGTATTGTCTACAGCATATACCAGCGGGCCTGTATGAAAGGTTGGGTAAAGAATACATTAAGTCAACCTGGACTTTACCTTACACACACAAATGTTGGAATATGGGAACAGAGGTATTCCTTAGTGGTAATATTTGTAAAAATTCACTAAGTGGTACACTTTTGTGCCAAGGTATTAATTTACATGGAGCCTGCGATGGTTCTACAAATAACCTCTCATGCCACCTGCACAGAACTCCCTCCACAGTAATAGAACCAATTTTCAGACAGCTATCCAATGGCAGCTACGTTTTACTGAATGATCACAGCTGCTGTGGCATGTTGCCAGGAAAACTTTATCTCGTTAGTGTGTCCTCCAGGGTTACTTGTTGTATGCAAGTATTGTATCCGAGGAGCGAATCAGACAGAGGGGCGGCGTTATGGCCTTCACTGAATATCTCTTCTATGTGGATTGATACTTTAAGCAGAATGAAAGCCATTCTTTTGCAAAAAACGGTGCCACTGACCTCGTCTAGAGAAATGTATGATCTGCAAGTCGCAAGGACTTCGGCAGAGATACATGCCCTATTATCAACAAATTGTCCTATGCATTTTGTAGAAATGTTGAGCCAAATCTTAAACATGTCTGATACCAGCGGAATCGCACATGTATTTAAGACAATTTTTTTCGGGACTGTTAGCACCTTTTGAAGCAGTCCTCTGCATTTTTCCAAATTTCGTACACTCTGTGTTCAGCGGACTACCTCTCATCTTGGGACTCGTAGCTGGGATACTATTTTTATTTCTCCTGCTTCGATATGGCAAGTCCGGCAAACAACGATACCCAGATATCCATGAAAGAAGCCCTCCGTCCAATGAGGTATCGTGAACGGATAACACAGATTCTCGGCTTGGCTTGTTTAAGAGACCTGAACACCACATGGTTTCTTTCGTTCAGACCAATCTGGCAAGATTGCATCTTACCTGTTCTGCGATGCCTGCTTTGCAGAGAATAATGCGTGTTAGACATCTGTCTTACACTTCCATCAGTACTGCCATCGGATGTTAACGCTTTGCTAGGTCCTGTAACGGCTCATGCATCGTGTTGTCCCCAACGGCTGCCAATTCTGATGACGGCATTCATTGAGGTCTCACCGGCAAGTTTAACTGCGGGTGAGGTACGAGAAACTACAGGCATACAGGTAACATCAACTGCTGATGTTGCTAATGCTTCCTATGCTGACGGCAATGATGCACACCTGTGCGCATTTGATCTGCTTGATCAAGCAGTTCCACTTTTGCCTACTACGGTAGACGGCTTCTTTGCCAGCCTCGATGATCTGATGTTTTCTCCTGACTCTGAAAATAACTTTTGATGATATTGACACGGCTTTCCCGGAACTCTGCAATTCGTACTTCATTTTTTAAAACAAACCCTCCGGCTTAAAAACTTTTCTACAAATGCAATTTTGAACTTTTTCCAAAATTAGTAAAAATATTTTTGGGGCACAGAGTATTCTGCTTAAAGTAGAACTATTCATAGAGAACAAGATTTCTTTATAGAACTTCCTACTGACAATATTTTGGCCTAGCCATCATAACACAATGGTTTCAAATATTATGCTATCGAATGGTCTCGATTTAATTTTTCTTTTCTGTACAGACTTAAGAGACATTTCATGAATATATATTTTTGTTTTGCTTTGTAAATATTTGAAGGTATGCTTTCTTATTAGCTCATACAGTGTACTTTCACTTTTGTTTTTTCATGTAAACAAGCCTTTTCAAATGCAAATTTGTATTTTGGGTGGGATTGTGAACACTTACTTTAGATTTGATCAGTGCTTATAGGTTTAGTCTTATTGAACTTAAGATCGTGGAGTGGGTGTTGTAAACGAATCTAGGACCCTAGTGTAACTTTTCCCGATTCATGCCCTTATATAGGTATACTTTACCCTATCCTTATATAGGCATAGAAATCATTACCATGTTTGGCCTGAGCCTTACCGCCCAAATACCTCAAGGCTACTTCCACTAAGTTCCGAGAATTCACAACGATTTCTTGGAAAAACCCGCCTTCAGCAGCTAGGATCTTCCCACTGCTTGAATATTAAGTTATCCAAGAAATCCTGGAGTTTTCTGGGAATTAAACCTTTGAGTGACGTTATTAAGTCCAATCATGCATCAAACTCGGCACCTTCATGGTATAAATATGCCTACCTTTGCCCAAACTAACACACGGTGGTTCTTGGAGCAGATCGACTAACTACTTGCCCGACGCCCTGCAGCAGGAAGTGCCGAAGGAAGCCGACCCTCCAGCAGATGCACTGAGAGACGCTGTTTCTTCTCTTGCCGAGAAATCCAGCTCCAGTGTTTCCAGTTGTCATGTTACATCGTTGTCAGAAACTAATCCCTTCTTGTACTTTCGAGAAAGTTTCCAGTGACCTCTGAGCTAGCTGGCACACACATAATTAAGTCTAATATATTCGGCAGAGACCTTGTTGACCTTAGTTCTACGTCTAAGCTGCAGTATATATTATTCCAATGCGCAGAGCCTATTGGGAATATAGGAACTACACTACAAGATGACATCTCCTCGGCGTGTAACACCTTTGCCTCCCACTTTGCTTCTGGATGAGGAGTCTGATGACGATGAGGATGGTCCTTATGGAGATGCTTATAGCCCATCCCAATTACAGGTGAAGTTCCAAGATTCTGATTCTGATGAGTGCTATGCTGAAGAGCGCCAGTTTGTTCTGCAAGAAAGGCCTTCTCAAAAGTCACGTCAGGATATGGTGGCAATGCCGTCTGCTCTTATAATGGACTTGCAATTGATGCTACAGGATTACAAGAGGAGGTTTCTGACGCAGACTGCGGAGCAGCAATAACGTCCTCCTTCTCCAACCATCCCTACTACTCCTGCAGTTTCAGTGACGCCTTTGGTTTCTCGAGTTTCAGAACCAGAACCCAGAGAGAGCTATCAGGAGGTTGTGCCTATTTAGGATGATGATGTCTCATCGGATGGAGATCCTCAGGTTGATCCTTCTCATGACCCGGATAGAGGTTGGGACGATGATGTCATTCAGGATCCAGATTCACCAGTGCCGGATACTGCTACCTCCCCTCCTGCTGACATTGGAGGTTTCCATAATCTTATGGAAAGGGCGTCCAAAAGATTTGGCCTACCTATTACGACAGTACAATCAGACTGTTTCCTTTACGACTTCAAGGAACCTTTCAGAAAATCAGTTCGTTCAATTCCAATTATCGAACATGTATGGTCGGAAGGTACTAAAGTGATGCAGAATCCGGCAACAGTCATTCCTGTTCTTCCCCGGCTGGAGAAGAAATATAAAGCTCCAGAAGGTAGTCCTGCTTGCCTGACTGGTCAGCCGAAGCCAGACTCAGTTATTTCCCAGGCGGCGCAAAGCAAGTCCAAAACTCCATCGACACCACTCACAACACCGCCAGACAAGGAAGGGAGACGTCTGGACAATGTGGGAAAAAGATTCTCTTCTATGGCCAGCCTCTTGGTCCGAGCTGCTAATGCTCTTGCTATCTTGGGCAGATATGATCGCCAGATGTGGTGCGATTTATCCCCGTTCCGGATGGATTGAAAGATGAGGCCAGGAAGATACTGGTGGAAGGGGAGCGTTCCTCTTCAGAGGTGATAGATTGTGCTATGGACATAGCAACTACGGCTTTCCGTGCACTAGTGGGTTCAGCAGTTTTAAGGCGTCAAGGCTGGTTACGGGCAACCTGGTTTCGCCAGGAAGTTCAAAATAAGATCTTGGACTTACCTTACGACGGAGAGATGCTTTTTGGAAAGCATGTAGGTGATACCCTTCAAGGCATCAAGAAGGACACGGACACGGCAAGATCCTTAGGGTCATTGAATTACCGCAAAGTTCCTTTCAGAGGTGCTAGGGGGAGAGGTTTTTCCTCGTACAGAGGTGGCAAACAACAGCGCCACTCTTCATACTTGCAATCTTACAAGCCACAATACAAACAGCGCCAATGCCAGTCGGCGTCTTTCTCTCGCCAGCCACCAAGAGGGCGTCAAGGGAGAGACAATTCTAAGCGGCAATAGCGGCTTCATGGCTCTTTCTACTGTTCCCACCCCTCTGATAACATCAGTGGAGGGCAGGATTTCTCATTGCCTACACAGCTGGAAGGTTATTAAATCAGACCAGTGGGTTCTGAATATCATTCGGAGTGGCCACACGTTGGAGTTTCAACAGCTTCCTCCAACCAGAGCTCCGGGCGCCAACGAATCGAAACATCTAGGACTTTTATGTCTCGAAGCCCACCAACTTTTCATCAAGGGGGCAATAGAACCTGTCCCTCTCTCCCAAAGCGGGAAAGGGTTTTATTCCAGGTTCTTCCTGGTTTGCAAGACAAAGGAAAAGTGGCGTCCAATATTAGATCCAAGGGAGCTCAACACCTATCTCATAAAGCTATCCTTCAGGATGGTCACCCTTCAGGATATTCTACGGCTACTGAATCCAGGAGACTACATGGCGACTCTGGATTTAGAGGATGCATACTTCCATGTGCCGATCCACTCAGCTCACAGGCAATACCTACGCTTCACAGTAGGCAAGAGACACTTTCAGTTCAAAGTGCTTCCTTTTGGTCTCAGGTCCGCGCCAAGGATTTTTACAAAGGTACTGGCTCCGGTGGCGGCGTTTTTCTGAAAACAATCTCTAGAGGTCTTTCCCTACCTAGACGATTGGCTGATAAAAGCTCCAGCTTTCCAGGCAGCTGCCAAGGTAGTCACAAGCTGCATTCAACTTTTCAAACAATTGGGCCTTCGACTCAACAAGGAGAAATCGATCCTTCTTCCATCCAGGTCAGCAAAGTTTCTAGGCTCTATCCTGGACACAAATCGCTGCAAGGCCTTTCCATCGGAGGAACGTCAGAACAAACTTGTTCTGTCAGCTCGTCTCTTGCAAAAGAGGAAATCAATGTCGGTCGGTCTCTACAAGTCCCTGCTTGGATCGATATCATCCTGCATACCATTGATTCCGCACTGCGGGCTTCGAATGCGTCCACTTCAAGAGCAACTGGACAGGCAATGGTGCCAAGCGGAAGGCTCATTCGACGACAGGATCACGGTGACACCAGCAATGAAAAAAGCAAGCAGCTGGTGGTTGGTAAAAGACAACATCTCAAGAGGTCTAACCTTCATGCTTCCTCCATCTCCCATGGTTCTAACCACGGGCGCCTTGCTGGAAGGCTGGGGAGCGGTGCTACAAGAGTTGAAGGTGAGCGGTCATTGGGATCCAGACCAACGCAAGTTCCACATCAATCTATTGGAACTCAAAGCTATTCGCTTGGCCCTACAGGCTTTTCTTCCGAGGGTTCAGAATCACACAGTGCTGGTTCGCACGGACAACACAACGGCCATGCACTATATAAACAAACAGGGTGGGACAAGATCCTGGGCTCTGTCAAAAGAAGCTCAGGAAATTTGAAACTGGGCGATTCTCCACAACATTGCTCTTACGGCAGAACACCTCGCAGGTTCGCTCAATTCAACAGCGGATGCGTTGAGTCGCCAAAGATCGATCTGTCACGAGTGGGAGTTAGACCTGACCATTCTCGAGGAGGTCTTTTCAGTTTGGGGAACCCCAACCATAGACCTGTTTGCAACCCCGGAGAACACCAAAAGCCGATTCTACGCAAGCAGGGTTCACTAACGGGGATCCTTGGGGAATGCACTTTTGATAGCTTGGTGCGGCGCATTTGTCTACGCCTTTCCTCCAATTCCACTAATCCCAAGGCTGCTCAGGAAACTCAAGGCGGAACCTTGCACAATGATTTTAATTGCGCCAGCGTGGCCCCGACAGTTCTGGTACACGGAACTCCTCCTGCTGTCTCAGGATCAACCGATTCACCTGCAGCCGATTCCGTCTCTTTTGACGATGTCTCAGGGTCAAGTGCTCCATCCAGACCCGAGCTCACTCCAATTGACAGCGTGGCTCCTGAGTACAGAGAATTCCAGGTGTTGAACCTCACAGAAGAGTGTAAGGTTATACTGTCGCAGGCCCGGGCTCCGAGTACAAACAAGACTGTCAGAGGCAGGATATTCATCCATACACTTCAGCTCCGCATCAGCTTTTGCCATATATTCTTTCTCTGGCTAAGTCAGGTTTGGCTCATTCTTCTGTCAAAGTACATCTAGCAGCCATCTCTAGATTCAGGCGGACGTCTTCAGGTCCTTCACTTTGGTCCGCGAGGATTATTAAACAATTCCTGAAGGGCCTGTTCAGGGCTTTCCCTCCAGTCCGGCCTCCACCACCTGTCTGGCAGCTTAACTTAGTTTTGGCTCATCTGATGAGAGCTCCGTTTGAGCCCATTCACAGAGCAGATCTAAAATTTGTATAGTGGAAACTGGCTCTTCTATTAGCCTTCACATCAGCCAGTAGGACCAGTGGGCTCCAAGCGCTCACGATTGAGGAACCCTTTCTTCAGTTTAAAAAGGATGTTCTGATTCTGAGGACAAATCCAAAATTTATCCCGAAGGTCCCATCCGAATTCCATCTGAATGAGCCGGTGATCTTGAAATCTTTTTTCCCACGACCTACTACACCAGCGGAGAGGTCTTTGCATTCTTTGGATGTTCAGAGGTGTCTGAAATTTTATCTGGAACAAACAAAACCATTCAGGAAGTCTTCTCAACTTTTGGTCTCTTATAGTGCTCCGCGGAAGGGATTTCCGCTTTCAAAACACAGTATTTCATGTTGGACCTCTAATACAATTCAATTTTGTCATCAAGAAGCGGGCAAACCGCTTGAAAGACGAGTTTGTGCTCATTCAACGAGATCTGTTGCTTCATCAGTGGCTCTATTCTCAGGAGTATTAATACCAAAACACAAAAAGGGAGGTACCCTCTGAACCGATATGGGACAGGATGGATAAGTTTTAAAAGAAAAAAGTCCCTGAGTTTAAGGATATCATTTTAATCATAATGTATCCAACCTGGGGCGTCTGTGCCTCTTTGTACCAGATCTACGAAATGACCATACACACTAGCACAAACTGTAATGTTTTACAAAGTAATGGCTAAAACGTCAGTATAGTGACTCTGAAACAGTGTCCTAGAAGCAAACCACATAAAAAAACTCTGTTGGGTACCAGAAAATTAAAATCATCAATTTATTTCTTAAAAAGATATATGCATAATACAGTCTACACAATACATGAAATTGCTACAAAATACAATTAAAAACCAAAAAGTCGACGCGGCGTTTCGGTGTCTTGAGTGGATAGGTACACCTTCTTCAGGACGGTTTTTATTAAAATAAAATTCACTAAAAAGAAAAGATCACAATTAAAATTCACTTCTAGCAGAGTCCTATAAGTACTGACGTTTACATTTGTAGTTAAACTTTATTGCATCTATGTCATTACACTTTACTAGTAGTCACTAAGCTATCAATTATATCACCCTCCTAGGGTAATAACCATTATTTTAAGGGAATGTTTATGGCGGGCCCCATAAGAGAGCCTCAGATTCTTATAATCACTTGGTCCATGATTATTCACCACATATATCAAATCAAGATTTATAAACACTGTTATATTCATACGAATCGTAATATCACAGCATACCTCGTGGTTTGAGGAATTCTAGGTATCAAATATTCCCTTGAAGATATGGCTTCTTATTCCTTTAGCAGCATATCTTGCATAGTTTGGCAAAGAATTTTTTATACAATTTTTTCTTCACCTAAAGAGTAAATTTCATTCCATAATTAACTCCAATTTCTTATTTATATACAGTCTATTCACTTATTCTGTATATTATAAGTTCATACCTGAATTCAAATATTGCAACACTCGTAAATAAACGTTGTATCAGGGGTGACCACCGTATGGGATATTTTTTAAAAAACAGGTACAGGTTTCCTAAAAATAGACAGAAATGCACAATGTTTTGTCTAAACTGTTCTTTTAAATGACGAATAAACTTGGGTCTCATTGTTAAATCCAAAGCCTCTGTACCTTTTTAATAAAGTGCTTACTGCAGTCCCGTCTTATGTATGGGAAGGATGGCTGTTGATGTGCCAATAGGAAGGGTCATGAAATATGCTTCCTTCTGCCGTTTAGCGGATATGTCCGTAGTCACTATTTTGATCTATTGAGAAAGATGACCCCAGAGTCAATTATAAATATCTAACGACTTTATATTTCTTTCACTAATATTAACTACGTTAGCACATCCCTTTCTATTACGCTTTTTTCTCCAAGTGCGGATGCTAGGTAATAGGTTGTTGCGATCATTTCAGCGAAGAAAATCAAAGGGAGATGGCCCTCGTTAATACACAACCCGCATGGACATTATTCTGTGGCTTTCACAATTACCATATTGGTCAGTTTTTACATAAAACATTATATAGATACTCTGTTTGGGCATTTATATATCAAACACATTGGGTTAGTTATAGTCTATACGTTTAGGCAAATAATATTTTTACCCGACATCTCAAACTCTAGTCTGTTGATGCGTGTTCCCCTGTTTAACCATGGGTCATTTCTGTGGAGGCTGCATATTTACTACCGGCTCCCAATTTTTTGGTACATGATTTAAGGTCGAAAAATCGATACTGAACCTCTCTTACTCTAGCGGCTCTCGTGGATGCAGTACACATCGCAAGTGAAGTGCACGTACCTGATTTAAAAACAGCGGCCTCCCTGTCACCGGTTCCTGATACAGCTTCTCGTCGTATCGACCGTGTTCCGCCATCAGCTGTTTATATTTCACCAATGCGGTCAAGGGTCATGGGCTCCATGGTCTATTCCGGTCACGTGTTGCGTGTCGGCCATATTGGAGCATGTTTGTATTTACTCGTGGGAGTCCCTTCCTTCACCTAATACACTTGGAATGTTATTTCGTTATCATAATATTCTTGGGTAAGGTTTACAAGTATAGGCATTTTCCAAAAATTCCATTGAAGATTGCCTAAATCTAGATATAGTTTCCACACTGATTCATGTTAGCAGTAAGTGGCGATATTATGCGCCATCTTGAGATGGCCTTCGGTATATGAATTTTAATTAACAATATTCGATCAAATATCCCAAAGTCATATAGTGTGATTTACACATCGGATATTGTTCTATAACTACAGGTTCTGTCTTCGAGTTCTTACCGCCATAGGGCGAGATTCAGAGACTGGTATGCAAAAAATTTTAATCAATAGTTTCAAAAAGCATACACTCATTCGCGTAATATGATTTCCGCAACGTATTTAGCTCTATTCGCTATTGTTATAAACAAAGGATATCAATCCCACGTAGCGGGGTAATTAACAACACCAGTTAGGGAGGATGATTTGTTTACAAATCTTCACTGGTTGTCACTATAGCCCCAAATTCTATGTTGGTTTCTAACCATGTCTACTAGGTACTAATTAATATTTTATCCCTGTGATCAATTTATCACTATCGTCATATAGATTGAGTCAGTGATTTTCGAACAGTGGAATTTATCTGGGCCACAATAATATTAAAAGATTTCTCCCAATGCTGAATTTAATACAGGAATCCAATTATAATATCTTTTCCCAATCCTCTCTATTGTTCAAGCCCTTGCGAACGGAATTGAATTTACTCATATAAAATTGTTCTCTCTTTTTACGTTTTGTGGTGATATCACCTCCTCTCATGTTCATTTTGATGCATTCTAGTACACACCACTTCAGATCTTTGTTGGTATGTTTAGCCGTGGTCCAATGTTCCACTAGCGGTGCTGAGTTTTTGTGAGTTCTGATGGCAGACCTATGCTCATTCAGTCTTGTCCTTATTTCTCTTCCTGTCTCTCCTATGTATATCAAGTTGCAGGGACATTTAATCATGTAGATTAAGTTTTTTGACCTGCAGTTGAAAAACTCAGGGAACCTATGAATCTTGTCATCTATTTTAAGTTCAGGACCTTTAATAATGTATTCACAATTTGCGCATCCACTGCAAGGGAAAGTACCTTTAGGTAATGGATTTTTATCTACAGTGGGTTGAGATACAGGGTTGATTTCCCGGTATGTTTTCACCAGACTGTTTCTGATAGTTTTGTTCCGTCTGTATGAGAACATAGGTTTTGGGAGAATCGTACCGTTTTGATTTGCCACGAGGTGCCAATTGCGATTTATTATGTTTTTGATCTTATTGTTGATGCTGCTATGGTTAGTGACAAAGATCAAAGGCATGACCTTCTCATCATTGTTCTTTTCTCTAAAGAAGTCATCTCTATTAAAGTATTTTGCCCTTTTATAAGAATGTCTTAATAGTTTTTTCGGATATCCTCTTTCTAAAAGATTTTCTGTAAGGTTTTGGGCATGTTTGTCATAATCTGTGTTTTTGGTGCAGTTTCTCCTTAGTCTAAGAAACTGACCGTAAGGTATATTGTTTTTTTGGCATGCTGGGTGGTAGCTATCAAAATGTAACATAGTATTCCTATCTGTAGGTTTCGTGAATAACTCCACCATAAGTTTTCCTTCACTATGTTTTATTGTGATATCCAGGAATTCGCATCTCTGATTACTTATACAGTGGGTGAATCTTAGATTGAGATCTCCTAGATTAAGCCAATTGATGAAATCCATTAAGTTTTCTTCCGAACCCGTCCAAATAAAAAAAACATCATCAATATAGCGTGTTTTTAAAAAATATCCCATACGGTGGTCACCCCTGATACAACGTTTATTTACGAGTGTTGCAATATTTGAATTCAGGTATGAACTTATAATATACAGAATAAGTGAATAGACTGTATATAAATAAGAAATTGGAGTTAATTATGGAATGAAATTTACTCTTTAGGTGAAGAAAAAATTGTATAAAAAATTCTTTGCCAAACTATGCAAGATATGCTGCTAAAGGAATAAGAAGCCATATCTTCAAGGGAATATTTGTTACCTAGAATTCCTCAAACCACGAGGTATGTTACATTTTGATAGCTACCACCCAGCATGCCAAAAAAACAATATACCTTACGGTCAGTTTCTTAGACTAAGGAGAAACTGCACCAAAAACACAGATTATGACAAACATGCCCAAAACCTTACAGAAAATCTTTTAGAAAGAGGATATCCGAAAAAACTATTAAGACGTTCTTATAAAAGGGCAAAATACTTTAATAGAGATGACTTCTTTAGAGAAAAGAACAATGATGAGAAGGTCATGCCTTTGATCTTTGTCACTAACCATAGCAGCATCAACAATAAGATCAAAAACATAATAAATCGCAATTGGCACCTCGTGGCAAATCAAAACGGTACGATTCTCCCAAAACCTATGTTCTCATACAGACGGAACAAAACTATCAGAAACAGTCTGGTGAAAACATACCGGGAAATCAACCCTGTATCTCAACCCACTGTAGATAAAAATCCATTACCTAAAGGTACTTTCCCTTGCAGTGGATGCGCAAATTGTGAATACATTATTAAAGGTCCTGAACTTAAAATAGATGACAAGATTCATAGGTTCCCTGAGTTTTTCAACTGCAGGTCAAAAAACTTAATCTACATGATTAAATGTCCCTGCAACTTGATATACATAGGAGAGACAGGAAGAGAAATAAGGACAAGACTGAATGAGCATAGGTCTGCCATCAGAACTCACAAAAACTCAGCACCGCTAGTGGAACATTGGACCACGGCTAAACATACCAACAAAGATCTGAAGTGGTGTGTACTAGAATGCATCAAAATGAACATGAGAGGAGGTGATATCACCACAAAACGTAAAAAGAGAGAACAATTTTATATGAGTAAATTCAATTCCGTTCGCAAGGGCTTGAACAATAGAGAGGATTGGGAAAAGATATTATAATTGGATTCCTGTATTAAATTCAGCATTGGGAGAAATCTTTTAATATTATTGTGGCCCAGATAAATTCCACTGTTCGAAAATCACTGACTCAATCTATATGACGATAGTGATAAATTGATCACAGGGATAAAATATTAATTAGTACCTAGTAGACATGGTTAGAAACCAACATAGAATTTGGGGCTATAGTGACAACCAGTGAAGATTTGTAAACAAATCATCCTCCCTAACTGGTGTTGTTAATTACCCCGCTACGTGGGATTGATATCCTTTGTTTATAACAATAGCGAATAGAGCTAAATACGTTGCGGAAATCATATTACGCGAATGAGTGTATGCTTTTTGAAACTATTGATTAAAAATGTTTGCATACCAGTTTCTGAATCTCGCCCTATGGCGGTAAGAACTCGAAGACAGAACCTGTAGTTATAGAACAATATCCGATGTGTAAATCACACTATATGACTTTGGGATATTTGATCGAATATTGTTAATTAAAATTCATATACCGAAGGCCATCTCAAGATGGCGCATAATATCGCCACTTACTGCTAACATGAATCAGTGTGGAAACTATATCTAGATTTAGGCAATCTTCAATGGAATTTTTGGAAAATGCCTATATTTGTAAACCTTACCCAAGAATATTATGATAACGAAATAACATTCCAAGTGTATTAGGTGAAGGAAGGGACTCCCACGAGTAAATACAAACATGCTCCAATATGGCCGACACGCAACACGTGACCGCAATAGACCATGGAGCCCATGACCCTTGACCGCATTGGTGAAATATAAACAGCTGATGGCGGAACACGGTCGATACGACGAGAAGCTGTATCAGGAACCGGTGACAGGGAGGCCGCTGTTTTTAAATCAGGTACGTGCACTTCACTTGCGATGTGTACTGCATCCACGAGAGCCGCTAGAGTAAGAGAGGTTCAGTATCGATTTTTCGACCTTAAATCATGTACCAAAAAATTGGGAGCCGGTAGTAAATATGCAGCCTCCACAGAAATGACCCATGGTTAAACAGGGGAACACGCATCAACAGACTAGAGTTTGAGATGTCGGGTAAAAATATTATTTGCCTAAACGTATAGACTATAACTAACCCAATGTGTTTGATATATAAATGCCCAAACAGAGTATCTATATAATGTTTTATGTAAAAACTGACCAATATGGTAATTGTGAAAGCCACAGAATAATGTCCATGCGGGTTGTGTATTAACGAGGGCCATCTCCCTTTGATTTTCTTCGCTGAAATGATCGCAACAACCTATTACCTAGCATCCGCACTTGGAGAAAAAAGCGTAATAGAAAGGGATGTGCTAACGTAGTTAATATTAGTGAAAGAAATATAAAGTCGTTAGATATTTATAATTGACTCTGGGGTCATCTTTCTCAATAGATCAAAATAGTGACTACGGACATATCCGCTAAACGGCAGAAGGAAGCATATTTCATGACCCTTCCTATTGGCACATCAACAGCCATCCTTCCCATACATAAGACGGGACTGCAGTAAGCACTTTATTAAAAAGGTACAGAGGCTTTGGATTTAACAATGAGACTCAAGTTTATTCGTCATTTAAAAGAACAGTTTAGACAAAACATTGTGCATTTCTGTCTATTTTTAGGAAACCTGTACCTGTTTTTTAAAAAATATCCCATACGGTGGTCACCCCTGATACAACGTTTATTTACGAGTGTTGCAATATTTGAATTCAGGTATGAACTTATAATATACAGAATAAGTGAATAGACTGTATATAAATAAGAAATTGGAGTTAATTATGGAAGGAAATTTACTCTTTAGGTGAAGAAAAAATTGTATAAAAAATTCTTTGCCAAACTATGCAAGATATGCTGCTAAAGGAATAAGAAGCCATATCTTCAAGGGAATATTTGTTACCTAGAATTCCTCAAACCACGAGGTATGCTGTGATATTACGATTCGTATGAATATAACAGTGTTTATAAATCTTGATTTGATATATGTGGTGAATAATCATGGACCAAGTGATTATAAGAATCTGAGGCTCTCTTATGGGGCCCGCCATAAACATTCCCTTAAAATAATGGTTATTACCCTAGGAGGGTGATATAATTGATAGCTTAGTGACTACTAGTAAAGTGTAATGACATAGATGCAATAAAGTTTAACTACAAATGTAAACGTCAGTACTTATAGGACTCTGCTAGAAGTGAATTTTAATTGTGATCTTTTCTTTTTAGTGAATTTTATTTTAATAAAAACCGTCCTGAAGAAGGTGTACCTATCCACTCAAGACACCGAAACGCCGCGTCGACTTTTTGGTTTTTAATTGTATTTTGTAGCAATTTCATGTATTGTGTAGACTGTATTATGCATATATCTTTTTAAGAAATAAATTGATGATTTTAATTTTCTGGTACCCAACAGAGTTTTTTTATGTGGTTTGCTTCTAGGACACTGTTTCAGAGTCACTATACTGACGTTTTAGCCATTACTTTGTAAAACATTACAGTTTGTGCTAGTGTGTATGGTCATTTCGTAGATCTGGTACAAAGAGGCACAGACGCCCCAGGTTGGATACATTATGATTAAAATGATATCCTTAAACTCAGGGACTTTTTTCTTTTAAAATCTATTCTCAGGAGTCCCTATCAAGGACATCTGTAGAGCAGCTACGTGGAGCTGTACCCACACCTTCACAAAGCACTACTGCTTGAACTCTTCCATGAAGGATGATGCAGCGGTGGGTTAAGCAGTCCTGAGAAATCTTTTTCAATGAGAGGTGAGCTTTCCCTACAATCCCTCCTTCCTGTATTGCACATTTTGTATTGATTATTGTATTTTTCTCTCTGGTAACATTTTTTATGATTTGTTTCCTATGAGGAAAACTATGTTGACATGTAAGGATATTCATGTAACAAAATGTGCTTTTATGTTTTACTGCTAGCTACTCTGATACAAAGCATGGGAATCTATGAAAGTTCCAATACTGGGGCAAGAAAACAAGTTACTTACCTGTAACTTTGGTACCACAGATTTGGTAACTTTCATAGATTCCCATGCGTCCACCCTCCTCCCCTGGGAAAGCTCAGCCTTTTTCTTTACTGAGATAGTTGCTGTTACACAACGGCTACGAAAATCTGAGGCTCTGAGGTTCTCTCAGGAGGGTTCTATGGGGTGAGGATGTTCTGATTGGTTGTTGCAGAATTTTGGTCTCTTTTACAAAAAGAGGTGGATAAGCTACAAAATGAGATTAGGCCTAAGCCTAGTTTTCTCTTTTGTGCTTACTGCTATGGTATTTTGTATTTACCGAGGCTCCCATTCCGACGACGGGGGAATGATACAAAGCATGGGAATCTATGAAAGTTACCAATACTGGGGCACCAAAGTTACAGGTAAGTAACTTGTTTTCTTCCTGCCTCTCCAAGGGCTCTGATACTCTATGGAAACTTATGCACTATAAAAAAAATCCTATATAATTGTCGCATCTATATTGCTTTGATAGTGGTCAGTGCCTTTGGCTATAAAAATTTATTTTAGTCTGTTTTCTCATGCAGCTTTAATGAAAATTTCCCAACTGGCTAGCCAGTAGAGCTATTTCTTTTTCCTGATCAGATCCTTCTAGTTAGCTCTTGCCATCACTAATTCTGTTCAATCACAGTGCAATGTTATAACCCCTATGTTACCATTTTAATCCCTTTATATTCTATGTCACACACGCCTGATCGTATTTCTGCATTTTTCTTTCCTTTTGCTGGACCTTTGGCCTTTTCTGCACCAGGATTCAAGTGCTGTTGTAATTGCCTCATACCATTAGATGACGTCTTTTGGAGACATTTTTTGCTATTAAGTGCGGCAGCCTTTAGAGTGACGATTTTAGTTGTTAAAGTGATCGTGGTAGCCCTGCCACAGTTTCCCCAAATTCCACTCTCCGCCATAACCATCTCCAGGCTATTGTTGGCTGTTGTTAAAAAACAACTTAAAGCACCTGCGACGCTAAACCCATTCTCTCACTATGGCATTTCCATTCAATTGCAAATACATCATGATTGCTCTCTAATCTTTGCATTATCCAAGTCTTCAAAATCAAAGGCATCTTCATGATGAAGGAGCATGAAGCTGATAACTAATTCTTAGGTTTGGTCATGGGAGTTTGGAATGTCCATGGTGTATATGAAGGGTATTCATCAGTGTACAATATATCACAACAGCTGGGATTTTTTGTACTTCCTCCTTTTTTTTTTATTGAAAGTTCATAGTTATACAATATACACTAGAAATAACGATATATACAAATGTAGAAATAAATATACATAATACATAATATATAGGCAGGAGCAATTGATGTAGACATTATACAAAGAAGAACAGGGATAAAAAGAATGGTGATCATACCAAGATCAGAAATTTGAAGGACATTATGAGGCCCCACACCTCGACAACCTCCATGTAGCCACTGGCGCCCAGATCCGTAGCCCCATGTCTCTAGATTTAACTCCCTTTAAAGCATACAATTCTGACTCGATGTTGTGGATCCCTAACATCCTACAGATCCACATTTGGAAGGTTGGGGCCTCAACATCCTTCCAACCAGCAGCAATTAGTATTCTTAAAACAGCTGCTGATATAAAAACGAGCGCCTCCATCTCTGTGTTTAGACCCAGTTTAGCATCACAACCGATTATTAAAATTGTCGGGGATAGGTCTATTCTGACATCTAGCAGCCCCTCTAAAAAAGTTTCAATTTCCTTTTTGATGGGTCCCAGTTTCCCACAGCTACAAAACATGTGCACAACATCAGCTGGCCCGTTCCCACACCTAGGGCAGTTGTTGTCCGCCCTCTTACCCCAATCAAATAATTTCGCCGGTGTGTAGTATAAATTAAAAAGGGTCTTAAAATGCTGCGCTCTTAAGTTTGTGGATCGCAGGAACCTTTTATCCATTAGAATAGCTCTATCCAAATCAATATCTGGATCCCCCAGTTTTGAGGCCCAAGCTGTCTCTGTCTTAACCATGTCGTCGGGGAGCACTTCCAAGAATAGCCTGTATATTTCCCTAATTCTACAGCCACCCCCCTTCATGTAATCCAGTAGTGCACATCCTTTGGACATATTTATACAGGGTCTTTTCGATTTTATTGTATTTACCAACTGTATGTACTTGAACTCTTGACACCCTTGCAATGAATACCTTGACCTCAACAGTTCGAGGGGCCTACATACATCCTTTACCATTACTTGACCCAGTGTGGTGATTCCTTGTCTTTCCCAGTGTCTCCATGGGCCATCAATGCTTAGATGCGGGAATAGTCCTGAATTCCAAAGTAGGGTGTGTTGATTATACCTTGGAATGTTCAAATTTTTCGGTACAGAAGACCACAGCCCCCAGATATCTTCCAATATTTTATACCCTGATGCCTTAAAGTAACGTTTATCCTCCTGGCTGTATTTAGGGTCCTCTGGAAAACAGAGTATAGCCATTTCTGTAAGAAGACAAGACCAGTTATAAAACCTGAGATTAGGTATTCCCAGCCCACCCCTTTCCTGAGGAAGAGACATGAGTTTACTTGATCTCCTCACCTTGCCGTATTGCCAGACAAAGTTCATAAAAATAGCTTCCATTTCCTTGATCAATATATCGTCAATTCTGTAAGGGATAGACCTAAATTTATATAAAATCTTCGGAAACATCGTCATTTTAATAACATTGGCCCTACCTATAACTGACAAGTGGAGTGTATCTATTCATTTTAGATCCTGTTCCATTGTTTTCAATAGCGGTACAAAGTTATCCCTGATAATATCCCTTGGCTGAGCATTGATTGTTATGCCTAAATACACTACTGAATCCACATATCTGTCATCCTGTTTGGCTATATTTCTAGAGCATAGTACCTGCGTCTTCGCAACATTTAGGCGGTATCCAGATAGCCTCCCGAAGTCAGTAGTAATGCTAACTATTCCCCTCATGGCACTGTCGGGATCCTTGGTGGTTATTGCTAGATCGTCCGCATATGCAAGGACCTTGGTGTGGAAACCATTAGTGACGACTGGCTTAATACTGGTACTATTCATTATAAGAGTTATTAGAGGGTCTATATATAACGCGAAGAGGATGGGTGAGCACGGACACCCTTGTCTCGTGCCCCTCGTTATATGAATCTGCCCAGAACTCTCACCCATAAGCTGAATGCTCGCGGTAGGATTGAGATACATAGCCTGAATTGCCTGAAGAAATCTGGGACCAAATCCTCTATCTTCCATCACTTTCCACAAAAAACTCCACCTAATGCGGTCGAAAGCTTTTTCCGCGTCGAGGAGGATCATTGCGGCCCCCCTTCCCCCGGGCAGCATGGATGTCAAACAGTGTTATAGCTCTTCTACTGTGGTCAGTCGTACCCCTGCCCGGGACAAAACCATGCTGCCAGGGAGAAACCAGAGTCCCAATAATCCTCCCCAAGCGTGTCGCCATGATCTTTGCATATAATTTATTATCGCTATTTATTAGCGATATTGGCCTATAAGAGCCGGGGCTTTCCTTAGGTTTACCTTTCTTGTGGAATACCACGATATTGGTTTTGGTCCAAGACTCCGGTATAACTCCAGTATTCATGACCCCGTTAAATAGGTCCAAAAGAAGGGGTGACGTTTCTTCCTTCAAGCATTTATAAACCTCCAAAGGTATGGCATCGGGCCCTGCTGCCTTACCAGGTGCTAAGTCTTGTAGTGCATCAAGTAGTTCGTCCATAGTAATACCCTGTTCCAAGGTCTCCCTCTCACAGAGGGTAAGTTTACTACCCACTTCTGGCAATTTTATACTCAGGTCGTTAATAGCTGACTCTTCCTTGTATAAGTCTTGATAAAATCTCTTAAAGACATCAAGGATTTCGGTTGGTTTGTTAAAAATTCGATCCCCTTCTTTGATTTCAGTTATGATGTTTTTGGATGTGGCCTGCCTTATCCGTAAAGCCAATGCCCTGCCTGCATGTTCCCCTGTTTCGTATAGCCTGGCTCTTGGGGTTTGATATTCTGCTGCAGCTTTTTTAGCCAATTGCCTCTGGATTTCAGCCTTCATGCTATTCAGCCGTTCTAAACTTAAAGTGCCCTGACTCCCATGACTTACATCCCTCCTGTGTTGTTCCTCTGCCTCTGCCAGATTCCCCAACAGGCGTTCTCTCTCTTCCTTAACTCCTTTCCACATTCGGCCCGTGTAACTGATTGTCTCCCCCCTCAAACCTGCTTTGAAGCTATCCCAGACAGCGGCACGGGAGGCACTGTATCTATTCGCATCAAAGAATGACTGAGACCAAACCTTCACGTGCGCTATATAATTGCTATCCACTAGCAGCTTTCTGTCAAAGGTCCAGGATCTGGCTTTTTTCGTTTGTTTGTTGATGGCCATTGTTAAAACAAGGGGGTTATGGTCTGATATTAACCTAGGAAGCATTGAAATTCCTACATTAGAAAGATAGGTAGCCGATATCATAAAATAATCCAATTTTGTGTGCTTATTGAATGGATGTGAGTAATATGTGAACCCGGGGTCATCTTTTTTTAAGCTTCCCCACACATCCCTCAACCCATGAGATCGAATTATAGAGGCCACTGCTCTAAATACCCGGGGCTTACGACCTATATAGGGGGTACCGCTTTCAAAATCTGCTGAGATATTGAGATCGCCACAGATTACCATAGGGGCCGGCCAGTTAGTTAATTTCCTCTCTATGTGATCCATCACCCCCGGGTCATCCAGGTTAGAACCGTATATTGAGCAAAGAGTGATACCTAGATTCAATTCACATATTGCCCATCTTCCCAATAAGTCGGCCTTACATCTTTTTACCCCCCCAAACCTGTCCTGCCAATAATTGCTACCCCCCTTATTATTGATGTCTGCGAGGAACAGGATAGAATTTCATACCCCCTTAAGTTTAACCAGTGTTTCTTTTTCCAGGGTAGGTGAGTCTCTTGTAGGCATAAAATGTCAGCCCCTATTATTTGAACATACTCCTCAACCCTGCCCCTCTTTTTCCAGTTATTCATACCACCAATATTCAGACTTACTACCCTAAGCCTAGACATAACCCTGCAGGGAACATAGCCACCATACTACCCAATCAAATGTTCTCCTGAGCATATCATGAATATACCATTTTTCTTTCAACGTTTCAGTTGTATTGATGTACATATTTATTGCATGAACTTTCTTTTCTTTTGTTTTCTCCCCCCACCCCACCCTCCCACTCTAAACCCCCTCCCCCCTTGACCCCAACCCAACCCCCCGCCCTAGTGGAGCGCGCAGACTGAGTCTGTGCGTGTGATGGATGCAGCAAGGCATAGCAGTGGATTTTCTAAATACAACTTTATAAACCACACCTCAAAATCAAACAATAAACCCTCAAATAGTGACACCAAAAAGAAAAAAGAGATAAGGGATACCTAACCTCAGAAATTCATGCATTGCCTCTAATAGCCAATATTATGCCCCCCTTAAGCTTCATCGTTCTTTTAAGCGAATCGCTGAGGAACTGGTTAGAGGGCGTGCTAAAAGTTACTGGATTGAACAAATCTGTTACTATACTGAAGCCAGGTACTCCCGCGCTTTTATTTCTGAGGAAAAGTATATTGCCTTGCCCAAATGGATTACCTTTAGCTGGGTTGGATTAATAAGGTACACCTGTATTCTTTTGTCCTGGAAAGGCTTGATTAATTGTCTTAATCTCCAGCGCCGTTCAACGGTGGTGTGACAGAAATCGGGCCTTATGAAAAAAGAGCCCCCCTCAAAGGTTCTTATAGCATCTGGCCTAGCCTTCTCTGCGATGGACTGTCTCAGCAAAAAGTTCCCTATATATATCAAAATTGCTCTGGGCTTATCTCCTGCTCTAGCATTCTGCCTCACCTTGAACGGTGTCCGATGCGCCCTCTGAATTTCGGTGGTCCAGTTCCACCCAGCAACATCTGGAAAAGCTTTCTCAAAAGTTTTGACAATGAAGGCCTTAACGTCCTGCCCTTCACAGCCTTCAGGGATCCCCAGGACTCTTAAATTATTCCTCCTTAGCCTGTTTTCTAGGTCTTCCAGCTTCCATTGGACATCCTGTGCTTGTGCTCCGAAAGATTCCACTCTGCTCGTGGCGGCCGCCGCCTCCACTTCAGTAGCGACTATCCTCTCTTCCAAATTTGAGACCCTGTCACCTACGTTCACACAGGCCTTTGAGAGCTTTCTCACCACTCCTTTCATTTTTCTCATCGCTGCTTGAGCCTTAAGGCTATCTGATCTTGTCTCCTCCCGGTGCGCTGTAATCCCTTGATGAATTGATTCCATCATTGACATCATTGACATCATTGAAAGTTGTGTGGTCTCCTGATTCTGTATATGGCTCAACCCCTGGTTTGAGTTCCCTTGTAGCAGTGTTGTCGGTGAATGATCCCATGACAGCTCTGCTTGATTTTTTTTTGGGGGGGAACGTAGTTTTAACAGCCGTTGACGGTAACCCCACTTCTTGGTCACTATCTGTTTCTAGATTACTGCCATCGATATCAGAGCTATGCGGCTCCTCCTCCTCTGACCAATCTGCCTCCTCAGCTACAGAGAAGAAGCACTCACTGGGGGTCTTCTCCTTCTCCTTCTCCCTCTCCCCATGGATTGGGCCCCTTTGATTGGCGTTTGTTAATACTCGTCCTTGTTCGCCTGGAGCCATGGTGACCACAACAGTCTCTTTTGATAGTTCGCAGGTGTTCGAAAGAGTAGAGCCGTTATTAGGCGCCCCTGGAGTCTCTCCCCCTTGACCAAGCCGATCATTATCACGGTTAATATTTGTGGCAGAAGGACCGGCGGGCTGCACCGCCTCATCTTCAAGAGACGTGGTTACCATATCCTTAACCGGTGTAAGGGCTTTTACCTCATTGCCCACACCCTTATCAGTGCCCAATACCACTAAGGTTATTGATCCCGGGAGGTCCATATTGCCCGGAGCAGCATTCAAGACAGCCTCCTCACCTTCAGATTCCTGGTATGACTGTAGCTGTACCTGTGACTGTGGATCTGTCTCTGGCTCATGCTCAAGCTCTGTCTCTAGCTCTGGCACTGGTTTCGGCCCTGGCTCTGGCTCAGGCTCCTCATCCTCTTCTGTAGCCGGTGGCGAAGTAGTTACTACTACTGGGGCCATTTCTGTTGTTTTAAGCTTATTTTGCTTGTCCTTGCGGTTCATCATTTCTACTATGCTTACAATGGCGGTGGTGGTGGCAGCTGCTTGTCTTGTTCTGACGGATGGAAGCCTCGCCTCTTTAGGGGTTCCTTGTCCTGAAATCTGTTGCCTTGTCCGAGCCCCAGGCTCGACTTCAAACAATACTGTACTTCCTCCTTTTGTATATTGCTTGTGGTCATTTTTCTTGTTCTTCATATTGGTGTATTTGCCATGTTTTTTCCTAGTTGATGTATAATGACAAATGTTATATTTCTGTACACTGTATGGAGTACATTATTCTTTTTGTTTACTCATAAGAAATACCTAATACAATTATTTGAAATTGGAATGTTCTGCGGTGGATCAACAAAGGTAATGCATTCAGAAAACAAATCAATTTGGCCTTTCGTTTTTTCCAAAATTCATGATTTTAAAATCATTTGTTTTGATCCTGAATGCATTGTTTTTATAATACAGAACCAGAAGCAACAGAGAGCGCTGTCAGCCTGCTGGACAAGCACATGGACGACTGTTTGGTCAGGCTTCACAGGCACAGGAACGACTTGGGCAAGTTGTTAATGAACTGAAGCTCTCCATGAAGGTCTGATAAATAAATATTTAAAAGCAAGAAAGCAAACAAGCAACCACTGCTTACACAAATACCAAATATTTTGAAAGTCATGTTCGAAGGGCTCATGCGAGCCAGATCTCAATACCCTAATAAATGAGAAGGCATTAAGGGGCACATGCATTAATGCCGCATTTTGCAAATTCTAAATAGCAATAGTCACTATTTAGAAATCGCAAAATGCAATGCAAGAAGGATTCGCAAAAAAATATGATTCCTTAAAATTCATTAATTGCGAGTCGCAAATTGCGAGTCACAATTAAGGAATGGCTTCCCATTGATTCCTATGGGCCTTAGGCCCACAGGAATCAATTGAATTGCATGCGCAATTTGCAAGTACCAAATAGGTACTCGCAAATTGTGCATGCAATTTCAAGGGTGATAGGGGGACCAAAAGGACACCCTGATGTACCCCTGAAAGTGCAATTAAAAAACATTTTGCACACACACAAGCCCCAAGGGCATGTTTGTGTGCAACATAGAACTTTGAAAAATGCACTTTTTTTAACGTTTTTGCAAATTACCTTCAACTTTAGGTTGATGGTAATTTGCATTTCTTAATAGCTAATTCACACATTTTTTGTTGTTGTTGCATGGCATTTACGGAATCGCAATTTGCGATTCCCTAAATGCAATTGCAATTTAAGTAATCGCAAATTTTGCGACTACTTATATAGCGATTTTTGCATATGGCATGATGCATCCCAAATGCAAAAATTGTGACCACAAAAAGCAATGATGCATGTGCCCCCAAAAGTTTACTTGGTTTGCTCCAAAGTATAGTATGTTCTTTAATTTAGAAAGCTGATTTCAAGATTGCTTAAACTGCAAACAAGAGGAAACTGTTTTCAAATACAGCATTGCTGTATTGCATAAATCCAGGTAGTTACCCAGGTGAAAATCCAGTGTAAACAATAGATTGAATATCCCTGTTATATATGGCTTTCACTGACCAACATTTGCATGAATACCAGATTCTAAGGGCCTGATTTACGTCTTGGCGGATGGGATACTCCATCACAACAATGATGGAAATACAAATCCCTTAGGATATAATGGGATTTATATTTAAGCGCATGGATATCTGTCACTAACCCGCCCGCCAAGATCTAAATCAGGCCTTAAGTCTGGTTATTGCCTGCTATGGCATAGCAGCAGTGCTCGGACAGGGCGCTCTGAGAGCCTGTCCGTGCAGCTCAGGCTCTCTGCTCTGGTCGAGAGCAATGCTTCAGAATGTGGGCAAGAAACAAAACTGTGTGGCGGGACTAGCTGGCAAAAAGCCAAGCATTTTTTTGGGTATTTGAGACAGCAAGGATAAAGCATGGTATATATGGCTCCCCGTTTACTCCTCTGATCCTGCAAAGCAGTTGAACGTAGGGGAAGGTGATTTTTGGGCCAAACATAAGATAAAATTATAAATGGGTGAAAATGAATAACTGGGATGTTTTTCACTTTGGGGTTCTGACTGAATTCAAACACAACTTAAGATTCAGAGGAGAAGTGTGGCTCAATGGTTAGAGCGGCAGACCCTGATGCAGAGGTCTAGCCCGGGACCAGGGTTCAATTCCCCGCCTCGGCGGGTCTTGGGCTCAAAATTCCACGGACCTGTTAATTCTCGCCTCGGTGCCTATTCCAATCATGGAGTCCCACTCTGTGACTCTGGGCAATAGCTTGCTTAATCTCCACAACGGCCCCCACAACGCTAAGGATGCCTGGCCTCCACCTTGGGGGTTCCCAGGAGTGGACACCTCACAGGGAAAGCCAGGATGGGTTCCACAGCGGTATTCGTACAAGCGCCTTGAGACCCTTGCGGGTGAGTAGTGCACTGTACAAGTACCAATTTACATTTTACATTTACAATTTACATTCACACTCCTCGTCTTCTGATGTCTCTCAGAAGCCCCAGTGGAAAGACCCCCGTTATACACTGTTATTCATCTATAAGTCCATATATTCTACCCAGACTCGGAGACCCGTTAGCATAAGTTTTGCCGTTAGTTTTCTGCATGGACTCTGCGGTGATTGTATTTTATTGTATTGAAATTGCATTTATAAAGCACTTACTACCCCTGACGAAGCATCAAAGTGATTTTTCGGTGAGTAGCACCCTACTCCGGAACCTATAAAGTATTAGTGTTGAATTGGTGTAGTGAAATATGAAAGTAATTTAAGTGGTGGATAGGTAAGTCAATTATTTGAATTCAGAAGGATAGCGGAAGGATAGAAGAGGGAAAAAAGGTTTGTATTTATATAGCGCTAGTTACCCTCGATGGGGTGTTGAAGCCTTTTTTTGGTGAGTAGCACGCTACTCTAGAAACCCATAAAGGATTAGTGGTGAATTAGTATAGTGAAATATGAAAGTAATTTGAGTGGTGGATATGTTATTCAGTTATTTGAAGTGAGAAGCATAGCGGAGGGATATAAGAGGGAAAAAGGTTTGCATTTATATATCGCGCTTGTTACCTCTGGTGGGGAGTTGAAGCGCTTTTTCGGCGAGTAGCATGCTACTCCGGAACCCATAAGGATTAGCAATGAATTAGTATAGCGAAATATGAAAGTAATTTGAGTGGTAGATATGTTATTCAGTGATTTGGATTGAGAAGGGTTGGGCAGGGATAGAAAAAGTAAAAAAGTGAAAAGGTGAAAGTGATGAGAGTGTGAGCTCTCCTCTCAACCCATAGCCTTGCCTAATGCTACACCCGCGCCACCTACACCAGTGCCGTCTCCTTGCATACGTCATGCTTGTTCTGTGTTTTCAGTGGCTGCAGTGTCTGTTACAGCAGCTTTTCACTGTCCCCAGCTGCTGTCACAGCTGAAAGTGATAAAGGACTCGAATAAAAAGTGAGCCACGCCAGGCTAAATAAGCTGCAGCAATTAGGACGAAAGCCTAAATCAATGGAAGGCATAAGGAACCCGCCATCTTGGAGGGGGTGTAACAGAAATCTCTCTCCATCTATCTCAGCCATTGGCAATAGAAGGCATCTTGGTGCTGTTTATGAGCATCAGCTATCACTTGGCTCTGACTCAACTATCGCAACAGATGCTTTGCTTCCCTCACCTTTGAGCTGGGATCTAACATTTTGCACCCAAGAAGATTTACACACAGCGGGACCCTTTAAGTTTAATATTGCAGCTTTGACACGAAGCATCAAAGCCATGGCTGTCCCTGTAATGCTTTACCTCCATCAGTTTGTTCAGTTTCACCAGAGTGCACGAGGCTTCAGTGGACTTTCCGACACATGGCCATGACTTCCGGTCCCGTAAGCATTGCTGGCTGGAGGGACCTTCACAGAGGAAGTTCTGCACAGTCTGTTTTCTTGGGTTCTGCTTGGACGTATGTAGCCTCGGTCTTCCGGCAGCACAACGGAGTAAAGTTAAATGACTGCCTTGTTTGCCGGTCTTGCATATCAGATGACATGTGCGGAAACTGGCCTGAGATGACTGAATGCAGGGAAGGGGTGCTCTCTCTGGGGTCCAAGGAAAATTTGAAGTGATTTTCTTTTTTAGTGGCTTTTTCTAACTCTTGTTTTGGCAGACGCCATTCTCAACTACGGACTGCTCCTTCACAGGAAATGCCCCCAAAATATGGAACTCTATCCCCCCGCACATCAGAACCATACCGTCCTATGCGAAATTCAAGAGCCAACTCAAATCCTTGTTCCTTATCCGTTCCCTAGGTCGTGGGTAACTAGGATCAGCAAGCATCCTCAGAACTATGTGGTATCTCTGTATCCTATTACCAAGAAGTCCTACTGTACGAACTTTTTCCTCCTCCCAAATTGTCTTTCGTTGATCGCCTTTACTTGTTACGTGTCTTGTTGTTCACCTTTTCATTCCTTTTACTGTAAAGCGCTCTGCTACCTTCGGGTCTTGTTAGCGCTATAGAAAACTTCTAAATAATAAATAAATAAATAAATAAATATTTTTGAAAGAGGAGAAGGACTGGAAGGCCTGAGGTCACCAAAAGCTAGTTTTTTCGTAATTTGGGACCAATAAAAGTGATGCCCGAATCCTCTGGGTACCATAAGACATTGTGATCTTTACCCGCCATTGGAAAATAAGGTATTGCCCCAAAGTATTTCATTGGCTAATACTTCCTGTCACAAACAAAGCTAACATATTCCCATCAATAAAGCACTGTTCATGCTATGCCCACACTTTTTGATTTGTATCAGATATTTCTGAACGTTTTATATTAGTTGGCCTACAAAATGCCATGTGGCAGGCTCAGGTCGGAGTATTCAATCTGTAAAGCACCTACCGGCACCGTTGTGAAGAAACTTAACAGCTTGCCCTATAACTCTTTCAAACCTGAAAAAAGTGCCTTGTCTTTCGGGAAGGCGCTATGGGACACATCACACCCACCGAGGAGTGCTCTGCACACCAGGAAACTATTTCCTGGCTGAAAGAAGAGACCGCTTTCTTTTCTGAAGCATTTTAAGTTTTTACAAAGAACATCTCTAAATATTGTGTTACTTTTGCTATAATTTTTATGTTGGAACATACATTTTTTTTCCAGCCAGCCAGGGAGAATGAAGATGGGTATAGTTTTTTCCCTTTCCAGGGGTGAAGCAGGTTGCCTGTCAGTTGGGCCCAGGCGACAGTCTGTCTGCAGGCCGTAAGCTGATCTGCATAGAGCTGCAGGAAGGCAGGCAGGAATCCTGGCTTGTGAGCAGAGATATCGATCGCCCGCAGCCACCTAGACAATGCCTCACCTGTTTGCCTTGTCCATACCGTATTTTACGCCGTCTAATGCTTGTTTTGTTTGAGTTTTCTTTTATTTCCCTGGATCTGAGCTTTGATACACTTTGGGGAGTACATAAACAGAGCGCTGTACCTGAGCCGCGCCGCACATCAGAGCGCTCGGGTGGCTGCCGACCACCCCTCTCCCCCTGCGAGAACAGCGCCGTTATTGAAAATTATGAACTGACAACCCAAGAAGTGGGCCACAGAACAAAAGTGTTTGATCCGCGGGCCCAGTGTCCGATAACACCGAACGTGAGATGCTGCTAATTACCGCCCTGTGCGCCTCACTTAAAATGTCTCCTCAAAAGACTTTTTTTTTTATTATAAATTCTTTTTTTCTTCGGCCGATGGTTGAAAGATAAGGAAACACAGTGTTTAAAATTCTGTGCACTCGTTTTCGGAAAACAAATACAGTGCTTTTGTCCTGCCTGCAGCCGTGGTGTCATTGAGAACGGCATTCTTTTTACTGGGCAATTTATTATATATCCATATTCGCGTTGCTTCTTACTTGGCCGGTTCCCGCTGACAGCTATTCCGGCTTTGCCAGCAGGCAGCGAGTCTCACAGCTATATACATGTTAGGGACTAATAAAGATACCCCCTCGTATTCATGCAGAATAAGGGAGCAGTCATTTTCTGAAAAAATCTCTAAAGAGGAAGAGAATATTTCTTTGACACGATGCTTTTTTAGTCGAGATTCAAATTTGCATACTGTACAACAAGTATTATTTTCACTTGCAGAGCAGCAAGGAAGGATTTAAATTGCAGTTAGAACCAAAAGGAATAAAAAAGTGTCAGTAGTTGTAGAGTTTTTAAACTACTGCCTTTGTTTATTGTAAGTTCGTAACTATCTTACATATGGGTCTGGTCTTGGTAAGTGGATGCAATGGGTGTTTTAAAAAAAAATAGAAAGCAGATGTCACAAACACAAAAAGAAGTCAGAAAAAGAAAACAAGTTCCTGCCTAAACGCTGCCATCACTTTAACATATTAAGTTATAAAAATTACCTACTGTGTTTAATGTTAATAGAACGCACTGGGTGCTTCCTACCAGGACGTGTACTTAGATTAAAGCAGGAATGGAAAGTCTTTTAAGTTTTAGTGTAAATCACAAGAAAGTATGATTGTTATTGACACAAAGAAAACGTGCTATGCCCTTTCCGTTACTGTAACCTGAAGACATAGGCCTGCTTAATTTGTGCCTGTGGTTTCCGGTGCTCGGTACTAGCACTTAATTGCCAACACCGGGACTTACGACAGTCTGCCACATGGTGGCACTGTATGTTTTACTTAGAGCTGAGCACCACACCAGTTGTTTAATAATTCAATATGCATTAAAAATCGTGCTCCCAGTTTTCTGTTTTTACAGATTTTTAACATAAATGCAGACACAAAACACTGTGCTTCCTGTCTGCATTTATTCAAAGAAATTGAAAAATACAGAAAATTGGGCTTCTTTTGAGTGCCTTTTCATAATGTCTTTCATTAATTCCAGCCTAACAACTGAGCAGATAGATGGCATGGAGAGTTAAAAACAGGTGAGGTCTAATTAAATATTGACCTAAGTCAACATCCATTTGTAGTTTAATGTCAATACTCACCTGTGGTTGTATTGTTATGTCATATTTGGCTGCTTAGTTTGCTAAAACACGAGAGATGTCAAAGTATGAGCATACATTTATAAGTTAATTAGATGTGTGGAAATTACCTCGGGCCCGATTCACAGAACTAACTTAAGACAAAATCCTAAACTTACTACTTTTGGTATTCACAGAAGTTAGGATTTTGTCTTAAGTTTCTCTTAAGACAGACTTAAGACAGACTTAAGTTGGGATTTTGTCTTAAGTTTGTCTTAAGACAGACTTAAGACAGACTTAAGTTGGGATTTTGTCTTAAGTTTGTCTTAAAACAGACTTAAGACAGACTTAAGACAAAATCCTGACTTCTGTGAATACCAGAAGTAGTAAGTTGAGGATTTTGTCTTGTTAGTTCTGTGAATCGGCCCCCTCGTAATCACCAGACACGTCCATACCATGAATATAAAATTGGCTCCCTATTGACAGCATTTCGGACACTAGCAGGATGAACTTCATGAAAGATGTTCAGGATCAAGTACACGTTGGGAAAAAAAATTAAACTAGGCAAGCTGAAATCTGGCTTCATAGGACGTCCTTAACTTCATAACTAAGTTTGTTCTATTCCAAGTCTGGAAGGGACCTGTGAGAATCTCCTCTCTTTTAATTATTGATATAGAGTGTTTATTATTGTGAGCCGGCAGTGCCCTGTTTAAGTTAGATACATTATGTTTACTGTACACTAAACGAAGAACTACCTCCAGTGCACCCCCCACCCCAGCGCCTTGAGACCCTCACGGGTGAGTAGCGCGCTTTGAAAACCCCTGATTGATTTTCAGGGTGTTGTGTAATCAAATAGGATGTCTTCATCAACACGTTTGCAGCACTAAGGCAAAGGTCCCTTAATTCACTTTCCTTAACTATCAGAAGAATGACCTGTTATCCCACCTGTTACCAAAGCACTGCAGACGAAAAGTCAGACAATAATAGTAGAGCAACAGGTTTACCAGTTTAATGATATAATTTAACCACAGGGCACTTAACTGACCAAATCACTGCCATAATGACACTATCCAGTTCCTAAATATTTAGCATGGGATCACAGTCATCACACCTTGTCGCATATGGGGAATTCTGGGCAAAATTACAATTTTAATCAGAGTCATTGTGTCCAGTAGAAACAATGGCAGTTCTAATCTACACAAATCTTCCATAATTCAGATTATGTTCTCAATTTATATCTTGACACTAAGCATTCCCCATTGCAACAGTGATAGAGTATGTTTACCACCAAAACAATGGTGCAGCCTCACGATTTAGATGTGGGCCGACCATAGGTTTGGCAACAGTGGTGACTACTCCGTCACCACCATAGCCAAACCTCTCCGGCAGCCCAACAGTGTGAGGGCCGTTGGAGAAATACCTACATGTCCACCCCCCCTAATTCAGATGAGTGGACTTGTAGCCATTTTTTACTGTCCTGCCGGTAAGGGACAGTAAAAAACAAATAATGTACCACTCACCATTGGAGATAAATCTCATGGTGAGGGGTGCATTGTCTTTTTTTCTTTCAATAATAAAATCCTGGGGCATATTTACAAACCCCTAGCTCCATCGGAGCGTCGCTTTTTTTGACTCTGGTGGCGCTGTGTGCTGGCCCATATTTACAAGGCCACACAAAGCCACTTTGCGTGGCTTTACACAGCCTTGTAAATATGGCCTTCTTTCAATCAGTACTCTGCATCACAGCGGTGTGTCATGGGTGGTGCTGTGACTGTTCCCATGCAACACACATGGCTTTTTGACACTGCCCCAGATTTACAAGGAGAAATACTTTTATTTCTCCTCGTTTTTTGCTCTTTCTGTGTGTGCTGCATTATGCAGCACACACAGAGGTGGCAAAACACCATTAATTATTGTTTTTGTGCAGGAAGGTATCCCTTCATCCTGATGCAATGGTGGCTGCATTGAAGCACGGCTACTGTTATAGTGGCAGTGCAGGGGAGAGCACAGGGTTGCGCCGTATTCTTGTAAATACAGTGAATCCCCTGCCTTTATAAAATGCCGCAACTCGGCACAGCAAAATTGCTTGCAGCACCACCCTGTGCCATTTCATTGTAAATATGCCACCCTGATTCAGAAAACTGTTTGGTGCAGTCTCCGTCATATGGCCGGAGCCCTACACCAAATAGTGGAGAGTTGATAGGAATTGCTATGATGCTTTATAAATTACCACCAGCTTGGCAGTCATTTATAAATTTAGCAGACAGTCCCTCCACCAGAGTGACTACTCTGTTACCTTGGCAGAACAATGAACTGTCCCCTGAAATATAAGTGGGTCCTATATTACATTCCAAGTTATCTTTATGATTGTGAGTGATCCATGTGCCCAAATATTTAGACGATACCCATCGCCCTTTACGTGATCAGTCCACAGAGATCTGTAAGATCACGCATTTGCGCCAAAATGTGGGGGGTTGCCGCAATCAGGTCATGTAAATGCATCACTGCATCATGTACATGCAAGGACATCACATGTCTGGTTGCTTCCAATCTTTCTTCCATCTAAACAAGTTGTGGTGAAGGCTAGCTGCCAACAGCTCCAATGCCATAGCAAACACAAGTGGTGAGATTGGCATCTCTATCTCTCCCCCCTCTGTGACCTCTACTTCTCACAAATAATGCAGCCAGACTCAGCAGTAGGGAGGATCTGTAGGAGCTAATCCATGCCACCAAAGTTGGACCGATATTACACTGTTGACTGTTCCGCTCACCATAAACAAGTAACTGGTTGTTCAAGTCATAGGAAAATAGACCTCGCTATTCGTAAAATCGTCCAGGCACATTTTCTATCTCGTGGATTGACTCAAAAGTTATTAGGTCCCTGACGCCCCTTGCTGAGTGGGCGGTATGTACTGAGATGAATAATTGTCAAATGCTGCTAAGATCTCACTATGCTGCTTATCCAAATGGTCAGTATAGATCCACATTCTGTTTTGACCAAATTGCAACTAAACAATAGCTTGGACTTCTTCTTGAAAAAAAGGTCCCCTGTGGGACAATCCTGCTGTGGAGAAGTGTGGCTCAATGGTTAGAGCGGCAGACCCTGATGCAGAGGTCTAGCCTGGGACCTGGGTTCAATTCCCCGCCTCGGCGGGTCTTGGGCTCAAAATTCCACAGACCTGATAATTCTCGCCTCGGTGCCTATTCCAATTATGGAGTCCCACTCTGCAACTCTGGGCAATAGCTTGCTTAATCTCCACAACGGCCCCCACAACGCTAAGGATGCCTGGCCTCCACCTTGGGGGTACCCAGGAGTGGATGCCTCACAGGGAAAGCCATGAAGGGTTCCACAGCGGTATTTGTACAAGTGCCTTGAGAACCTTGCGGGTGAGTAGGCGCTATACAAGAATCAATTTACAATTTTGCTGTCTGCCATTGACAGCTTTACTACATTAACACACTATCAAGTATGCTAGGCAAGGGAACAGAAAGAGCTTTTGCGCCCCCTATAAATCGCATTCAGACCGGGTTCATCCACATCAACTTACTCTTGAAAAAATGATTCTCTGATTTCATAAGCAAAGTTAACTGCATTGCGTAAGCAGCCATGACCATTGCATTGGTTGTGACAAAAGCGTTTAATGAAAAAACACCCACCTGGCATGGTTTTAAGCCCATATTTACATCCTTGATGGTACACCATAGCTTATGCTTTGTGAATGTGTATTCCCTACACAGGGCTTCTTATCCAGACTGTTATTGTCTTGACGTTAGAATTTTTTTGGGAATGCCTGCACAGAAGTGCGAGAGGGGCCGATTACGATGGCCATCGCAGCTGCAAAAGGGACCGCCTGCCATAGGTGCGGCGGTCCCACCATACGAATTAGGATGCGCCCGCCACACTGGCGGGCGCATCCTGTATTTTAATATTGCGTCGGGTGGCAGCACTGGCCACAATGTTAAAATACATGTTGTGCTTTTGTATGTACAATGCGACAGTCATCATGCAGTGCCTGCCACCTTGTACATGCAAATGCAGGGGGTACCATAGGTACCCCCCACCACCTGAGGGGCCCACCACGGGCCCCCAAAGGCATTCTCTGCCTGTCTTTTTGCGGCGGCATTGCCACCAAAAAAGACAGGCATCCTAATGCCCACGGCGGTGCCTGAACGGCACCTCCACCATTGCTCCATTGTACATTGTCCCGCAAGGCGGGCGGAAAAGGCCGGCCTTGCGGGACCACGGCGGACAGTCTTTCCATCCACCACGGTACCTTTCTCATTCCCACCGCCATCCTAATTTGGCGGTGGGAATATTCAGGGGGATGGCGGGAAGTCCGCCACCGCCAGGCTGGTGGTCCTCACTGCCAGCCCAGCGGTGGCGGACTTCCCGCCATCCTAAAGACCCCCTAAGCTATTTGTTAATGCTGATAACATTCTCATCCACAAGACTTCCAACCTATTTTATGGAAGAGGGGAGAACTGTGTCTAGACTCCCTGACTCCAAGCTTAACAGTGATGAAAGAGCACTTCTTTCTCGAATATGTGGCACATTTTGAGGGATCAGACCTGGTCTACAAGATGATGAGCTGGATCTAGGAGATCCTTTCCCATATTCATTGATGGAAAAATCCAAACTAAATATAGACTGTTTTTCAGAAGATAACCATTTGTGGATAGATGGTATCCACTGTCATCATCTTGTGGGGTTACGTCCCACAGCTGACATTATTCATTCAAAAAGTGGGCTTTTTGAGCAAAGGTCAGAACATTTATGTTTAAATGATCACATTTGGAAAGTGATTGAGTCTTGTTAGAATGGTTCAATAACTTGAGCCTTACACTTTGTGAGTCGTATCCTTAATTTTCCAATTATCAGAATGAGGTTTGTAGACACTGATCTAGGCTATTTACCAGCAGGTTTCTGAAGACAGAAACATAGTTTAATTCTAAACAGTGCTAACATTTTAACACCAGGTTTCCCCCAAAAAGTATTCAGAGTTTTGTAATATTCGTGTTTTTTTGTATGTTCATGAAGTAGAGTCATTTCCAGTCCCTTCCAGTAATGTTTCAAAGACTAGACCCTTACAATGAGGATTCTGACACAAAAGTATGGAAACCATCCTGGTCAGTTCCATTTTTGTTTATAGAGCTCCCCAACGCCAAGTAGTACTTTAGCTTGAGTGTGTCAGCTTCAGGAAGTGCAAATGATCATGGGCAAGAATCTGCATCCACCCCCTTGAAACATCGGAGCATGAATGGCATGCTGGTTATTCGCCTCAGTGCCTACACGGGAATACGGTCTTCAGTCAATCAATCAATCAATCAGTCATTTATAAAGCGCACTACAAACCCACGAGTGTCTCAAGGCGCTGGGGGCAGGGGGGCCGCTACTGATCAAACAGCCAGGTCTTGAGTGTCCTCCTGAAGGTCAGTAGGTCTTGGGTCTGTGGTAGGCTCAGTGGGAGGGAGCCATATCTTGGCGGTGAGGTCGGAGAAAGACCTCCCGCCGATGGTTGTTCTTCGGATGCGTGGTATGGTGGCGAGTGAGAGGTCGGCGGAGCGTTGCTGGCAGTTGGGGGTGTAGAAGGAGATTCGTCTGTTGAGGTATGCTGGGCCGGTTTTGTGGAGTGCCTTGTGTGCGTGGATGAGGAGTTTGAAGGATATCCTCTTGTTAACGGGGAGCCAATGAAGGTTTCTCAGGTGGGGGGTGATGTGGCGATTGCATGGTACGTCAAGGCTCAGCCGTGCTGAGGCGTTTTGGATGCGTTGTAGTCGTTTGATGAGCTTGGTCGGGGCTCCCACGTAAAGGGCGTTTCCGTAGTCGAGTCTGCTGCTGACGAGGGCCTGGGTGACGTCTTTTTTGTATCTGTAAGCTCTGCCAGTACTCTATGGCTCTCATTCCAACTTGCCAAACATGTAAAAGCAAACAATACTCCCCAGCACCCATGTAAGTGCAAATTAGAAGTAACATGAAAGAGAGTCAGTATGTAACTATATGACACACTACCTATCTTAAAACCAGGTGTATGCCTATAACTTTCACAAGTTCTCATAGATAAGAATAACATCAACTCCAAGATGGCAACAGCCATTGTACACTTCAGTTTTCATATTCTTGACCATGTCTATACACGTGGTTTGCAGTGCCTTATTGCGAACTGCCTCTATCTGGGCCTACTGGCTTACCTTGTTAAGAAACTTCAAATGGTTCAGAATGCGCCTGCAAGATTGATCAGACGTGTACCTTTCCGGCCGCATATCTCTCCTCATCTTAAGGAATTACATTGGTTGCCGGTTGTCAACAGAGTTAGATTTAAGGCCTTAATCATAGCTTTTCAGGCGATTCATGGAACATGCCCCAGCTATCTGAAAAAGAGGCTGGGCGCATACAAGCAGACTCGGTTACTGAGGTCCAACTCTCAGAACCTGCTCCGTACCCCACGAGTTAAGAAAGCACAGATGGGCGGCAGATCTTTTATGTTCGGGGCGTCTATGGTTTGGAACTCCCTGCCTAATGTCCTGCGCCAGATTGTCTCTGAAACACAATTTAGGAAAGCAGCTAAAACTTGCCTTTTTTAATTAAGATTAATCTACTGGACTCTTTGGTCAGCTCGTGACTTTTGTGTGCCACCTGTTGCTCTAGCGCCGGGACACCTCTCTGGGGGTAGCTGTTCGCGCTCCACAAATGGCAGTATTGTTATTATTATTTTTACAAATTTGTGGTGTAGGAAGATGGACTCACTATTTCTGTCCTGACAAAGCACCACAGATCCTCCTGACCACAAGCAGTGCGAAACATGTTGACCACTAGAGTTGGACCCTAAAGAGGCAACTCACATCTAGACTACCAAAGGGCTTTATGACCCTACTCGTTGCATTGAGCTAGAAAACTTTTTAATCTGACAGGGCACTCCAGTTATTAAAAGTAGTTAGTGGCCTCCCTGATCATTTGTATTCCACACTATCACACATGAAATACCACCCCACCTTGACTCTACCTTGCACTCATCATACGGCAACCCTGCAAAAGATCTCCGCCAAAGTGACCATTCGGGGGACCCTGTTGGGCTTTGCAGCGCCAGCCCAACAAGGAGAAATAGCCTTATGATGAAGCATGACATCCCTTTGGGATGTGTGAGGGCAACATGTAACAGTCCTGCTGACTGCCACCTTGCATATGCCTCTGGATAGCTATCATACACAGCAATTATCTGTGCATAACTCCCTTCAACATGAATGTAGTACCTTTGAATATCTAGGAATTAATCTCTCCTCCAAAGGCTCTAACCCTTTCAAAGTCCATGTCATTTATCACCCACCAAGCGAAAAACTACAATTCTTCAAAGAGTTTACAGACCTCATAACTGTAAACTTCCTAGAAGACTCCACATGCGGTATACTTGGCGACCTAAACCTGCACTTGAATAATGCAGATGATAAAACAGTACAAGCTTTATCAACTTCACTGGAAACAAAAGGTCCCACACGGCACTGCACACTGCAAATTCATAATAAAGGTTCTACCCTCCACGCAAACATTACCAATCACTATACCAAATCCCTGCATTCCATCCTACCCATCGACTGGACGAAGAATTATTCTATTTGATCTTAATGTCAGTCAACCTAAGGTCCTCGTCCAATTGTATCGTCCTAAGCACTGGACAAGAAACATACGTCAAATCCCCCAATCAGAGCTAGAATACCAAATCAGCTCCCAAATTCCCCCCCACCTGACCTTACTACAGCCAATGACCTCACCTCCCACTATAACACAAAAATGACGGAACTTCTTGACATTTTCGCCCCCCTAAAACTCAAGAAATGTAGAAGTATTCCCTCCAGATCCTGGTTTAATAAAGACCATGATAAAGAGAGACATCAACTTAGGCTGGCTGAACGAACCTGAAGAAATCAATCCTCGCTGATCCATCTCTCCCTCCTGCGAGTGGAATGCCTCAAATACAAGAAACATATCTACAGAGAAAAATCTTCTTTCTTATGAGCCCAACTTGACCACTCGAGAAACAGACCTAAAGACCTTTTCAATATAATTAAATACCAAACCACCTCTTTCCCACAACACTCAAATGATACCTCTTCCAAGCACTGCGAATAGTTTGCCAAATTCTTCTCAGAAAAATTAACAAACATCAAACTTTCTCTGGATCCCTCCACCTCTTCTCCCTCAACCAAAGATGGCCCTCTACCAAAGACAGACCCGCCATTGATTTATCTCCAATCCATGGTGATCCCCCGAACTGACCCCCTTCATTGAACTTGAACTCCACCTACAATCATTTACAACTGAAAAACAATGCAACCTGGACTCATTTTGAAAAAACATCTGAAAAAGAAGTCCTTGAAATACTTTAATTCATGAAGCCAACATCCCACTTCCATGACCCTCTTCCCTCCTCTCTTGTCAAAAATCTCATCTGCCTAGCTTGGACAAAAAACAGTAACTCCTCACTATCCAGCAGATCCATGCCGGCCTCCCTTAAACTCAGTCAAGTTATGTTATGTTATGTTAATTTGATTTATAATGCACATTAATCACCGGGAGGGGTATCTGAGCAGAAAACAAAGCAAAATGGCTGGTGGAGTAGGCTGATTAGGCCTGAAATAATGCAGTTTTTATAAGTTTCCTAAATTGAAATGATCTGCGTATTGGCGTGAATGAAGTGGGAGCGTATTCCACAAAAAGGGAGACAGGTAAGATAAGCATCTGCCTCCTGAGCGAGATTTTGTGATAGGTGGAACTGCCAGCAAGGCTTTATCACTAGATCTCTAAATTCTACCAGGACGATAGTAAACAAGCTTTGTCAAAAGGTAGCTAGGCACATTGCCCTGCAAGGGCTTGTGAGTCAGGCAGCAAACCTTGAAGATGATTCTCTTGCGAATCTGTAGCTAATGAAGCAAGTGCAGAAGAGGGGCGGATACCGTCCTTGCTGAAAGATTAAGAATGAGGCGTGCTGCTGTGTTTTGAATGACTTGCAGTTTGTTTAAAGCAGTCTCATTTATAGAAGCCAATAGAGCATTACAATAGTCCAAGCGACAGATGACAAGTGTCTGGATAACTGTTTTTCAATGAATGTGGAAAAGGGGGAAGTCTTTTCGTAATAGACTTAACATGTGAAAGGAAGTGGCATTAGTGGCTGCGATCTGTTCTTTTATGGTGAATGCTTGGTAAAGGTGGATGCTTACAACTCCCTTATTAATAGCCAGACGCCGAGCCGAATGAATTATAGACCCATAACTAACCTCCCCTCCTTACCAAAACTATTGAAAAATCACGCTCTCACAACCATATTGGTTCAGGAAAGGCTGCAGTACGGAGTCTACAATCTTGACCATCACTGACGGCCTACACAGAATCTCTCGACAATGTTGAGGCTTGCCTCTTAATCCTCCTGGACCTCTCAGCGGCCTTTGATACCTTTAACCGGTAAACGTCGTTTACAACGTGGTGTTTACACCGCACGACCTTTACCACGCTGCCATTACAACGCAAGTAGTTACTACGACTTGCACTGGATGGCGCTGTTGGTTAAGGAATATTGTAATTTTATATTCCAACACCTTCCCTACTGTTACGTGGAATGGTGTTGGAATATAAAATTATATTATTCCTAAATCGACACCCTCCAACACAAGTCGTTGTAACGACTTGCGTTGTATTAACCGCGTTGTTAAGTACCGCGATCTAAAAGATCGCGTTGTACTGACATACATCCGTCTCCTACCTGAACCAACGTTCCCACCTAATCAAATTAAACAACTCCACCTCAACAGCAGTATTAGTCCCACAAGGAGTTCCCCACGGATCAATCTTGTCCCCTGCCTTGTTCACCCTCTATATGGAAATACTTGACGTGATCTTGAAACAGGCCAAAATTGCCTATCATCTCTATGCAGATAACACCCAACGCTACATTAAAATCTCATCATCTAAACACGTCCAGCACCTAAACAACACTCTCCCCATTGTGTATTGCTGGCTGACCAACCACTTAATGCTTAACCCCAACAAAAGAAAACACCTCATTATCCATCCAAAAGGAAAGCATTATCGCATGCTTAACTGGCTCGACAACCTATATCTACTAAACTGTAAACTATCTCCCTCTAACTCTGTTAGAGGGAGACATAACCTTGATCAGGAAACCTCAAACTGACACGCTCCCGGTCACTGCTCAGCAGAACGAAGTTCTCTCTGCCCCCATAGATTGGGATGAGGTCGAGTTGGCAATCAATTCATTAGCTAATGGGAAAGCTGCCGGTCCTGACTCCATTCCTCTGGAATTCTATAGTCTGTTTCGCTCAGAAATTCGGGATGATATGTTGGCAACTTTTAGAGGGGCACAGCTTGGCCATATACCAGCTACATGGCACCAAACTACTATTATCTTAATTTAAAAAAAGGGAAACCGGAACTAGATCATCTTCTTTTCGCCCGATATCTCTGATCAATACAGACAACAAAATATATTCGAAAATCTTATCCACTAGACTGTCCTTGGTAATCTCTCCATTAGTCTCCCTGCGTCAGCATGGCTTCATCCCGGGCAGGGACACGGCCGACCATGTCCGCCGTGTAATTGCACTCTTTGACTGGGTCCAAGCTACGCGATCTCCCCTCGGTGCAATCATGTTGGACGCCGAGAAGGCGTTCGACAGGGTAGCCTGGGGGTACTTATGGGCAGTCCTACAGTGCAAGGGGTTCAGCCCTGAATTCATCCAGGCAGTCCAAGCACTCTACATCGCCCCAGAGGCTACTCTTTCTGTCTCAGGGCTGTTATCAAGATCATTCAGCATCAGCAGGGGCACTAGGCAGGGGTGCCCCTGCTCGCCCCTGCTGTTCGCCTTGTATATTGACCCCTTTTTAAGCAAAACTGAGAACTCATTGGATATACTTTGGTCACATGCAATAGTAGCAAAATGGCGCCGGGGTGAGAACACGTGCCGGCTGCTTGCTCAGTGAGCTTTGATCGGCATCGTAGAATTCTCTCCTAGCCATGTTGGAATAAGCTCCGCTAATAGCCGCTTTTCTGTTATTACGCTATTCTTGCGGATGGTTGCCCAGATGAGACAGAAGGACTAAAGGACTGAAAAAAAAAGAAACATTGTTGCTGTTACTGGTACTGCTGGCGCTGGTGCTGGCCTGTCAGTGTGGTATGCGGCAGTGAAGGTGCTTTTAGATTCCAGGCTTTGCCGACTGTGGGAAAAAAACGTGCTTCCTCCAGCTTTCTCCTGGTTATCTTTCCGAGCTTTGCAGAGGCACTGCGCGGCACGGAAGACATGGAAGGCACGGTCTTTAGGATCGATATAAGGGAGAAGAGAAGGGAGAAGGACTAACTGGATAATGCCAATCCACAACTAATCCACAACTAATGACCCCGCTTTTGGACTTGGACTTGGACTTGGATGTGGGCTGTGGATGCGGAGCCAGGATTGAGAGCCTAAAGACACTTTTCAAAACAGTATGGGTACAGTAACCTCTAATTCCCAGCATTTTCTACTGCGCTCCTTTCCTCTTTTCCTGCCGAGTGAACTCCCTGTGCACTTTCAAAACCCGCTGGTGTGCCGAGGGAAACGATCCAAGGGGGTTCATGGCCGACCTTCTAAAAACATCTTTTCCCGAAATCCAAACTTGGAACCTGAACAACGAGATCCAACATGTACAACGCTTCCCCTTGGTACTACCCAAACGCTTACATCAAACCCCACAATACCCGAGAGCTATGTTGGTCTACTTTGGAAATTTCATCTTAAGAGAAACAATCTATGATATTGCTAGACCTTCAAATAAAAAAGAATTCAAGGGATTTACCTTTTTAGCGCGCCCCGACTTCGCCCACGCAACAGTAGAACGTAGATGGCGAATGAGGCAGTTGTTCGCCCCATTTGAACAAATCGGAGCAACAGTGTTCCTACAAAACCCGGCACGTCTCAAAGTCATTTATAAAGGAACAATTAAAAATTTTACAAGTGAAATCCAGGCTGAAGCCTACCTAAAAGAAATGACTGAGAAAACCAAGCAGAACACCGGAAAATAATCACCCATTAACTGACTTAACCATTAAAGTAATATATATTTTCCCTGAACATACATGACAGCGGAGTATACACCGGAAGTTCATTGTTAAAACACTAAGATAAAGAAGGAGAGCATATCATTTTGTAAAGTTTGGGTTGGGAAGACAGCAAAGTGAAGTAACTTATATGTATTCTATTTACCCAAAATGTCTATATTGTTGATCAGGCCACGGTGCATGCTGGGATGTTCTGTCCCCACCGACGCCTAAACCTGGGTGCCCTATGACCCAGGACGTCTCGCAGGGAGGTGGGGGGGTGGGTGGGGGAGGGGAGGTTGGGGGGTGGAGTGGGGGGGTGGAGTGGGGGAGGCGGGGAGCATTTAAAAGAAATCTAAAAAACAGAACCAGAGGTAATTCAAGTCCTACTTTTTATACTCAATCAATACTACTTTCACGGAATAGGGCAATCAAAACCAAGTCAGATCAATTACATTATCAATATGAATTGAGGGCATTGGCATATTATGGCCCACTAAACATAGGACCATGGGGAAGTTAACTATACGAACCTGGAATGTTTCAGGCCTCTTAGATAGAGATAAACGCCAATGGCTGGGCGAGATAATATACCAAAACCCAGCAGAGACGCACCTGCCCTGGCTGAAAAGACACCTTCTCAGAATCAGGGGATTTAATTTATTAGCGTGTACCACACAAACCTCCAATATTAGGGGGGTAGCGGTGCTTGCTAAAACTTTTCTGGGACAAGCCACCCATAAAATAGTAGACACTCATGGCAGATGGGTAATTATTAAACTGGGTATTGGTATCACTATCTGCTCTATTTACGGATCTAATAAGGATGATCCTACTATATTTGAGACACTTGAGCTCAAACTAGCAGCTATACAGGGCCCACTTATACTATGTGGTGACTTAAACATTTCGCTAGGGCCTAAATTCAACAGCCATACACACCCACACTATACTGGCCGCAAGCCACGAGTCTTTAAAGCTATTAGTAGACTCTGCGACAGCTTTGGCTTGAGCGACGTATGGGACCTAAAAAACAATCCCGACCCTGGCTACACTTACTATTCCTTCCCCCATAGTAAATATGTCAGGATTGACTATCTTTTTGTTAAAAGTGATCTGGCTAACAATGCTACAATCTTAAAGGAACCTAAAATTATCTCAGACCATAATGCTCTAACTCTCACTATTAAACTTACATCCATTAAGAGGGAACGCAGAATCTGGACATTCGATAGGAAGCTATTAGCTAACAAGGATTATATTACTCACATTACTAGTTGGGCCCAAGAGTTTTTTGATATAAAAAGATATAGTGCCTCTAGAATTGTTGTGTGGGATTGCTTTAAAGCGGCTCTAAGAGGTGAAACTACAAGCTACCAAGCTAGAATACTGTAATGACCGGATTTCCAGACCAAGTTATCAGCTCACCCAAACACAACAAACCCAGTCATCACGTAACCTCATCCCTTCCCAGGACCTATTTACAACAGTACCTGGGTACTTACCTGGGAATGGGGAACCCACAATATACAAGCTTACACAGCTAATATACCACTAAATCCTAGAGGAACTACAGAATTCCATCCTATATCCTATGATCTCACCTTATAGCCCCATGACAATCTGGCCCGGGCTAACCTACTCTCACTCGTGTCGGAGAGCAGCTCTTTATAGTGTTCCCACTTGTAGTCCCACGACAATCCGGCCCGGACTACTCTACCCCCTCGCTTCTCGGGGAGCAGCTCCAGTATATAACGCCCTATCCTGAGCGATCTCTCTTTATAGTGTCCCCACTTGTAGTCCCACGACAATCCGGCCCGGACTACTCTACTCCCTCGCTTCTCGGGGAGCAGCTCCAGTATATAACGCCCTATCCTGAGCGATCTCTCTTTATAGTGTCCCCGCCGTCCTATTAATACCTCCTGCTCTCTATGCTATGTGGGGTTAATCTATCAACAATTTGGGCATTCCTGCTTAGGAGCCGATTTGCCTTCCTTATCTACAAGTACTTACCAGAGAGGAATCACCCATCTCTCTGTCAGCATTTCGTAAAAAAGGGTCCCGACCTTCCTCCACAGAAACTAAGGGCACATTATATGTTCTGTCTTGCAACCATCCCTGATCCTGAGTAGTGTACCTAGTTATCAACAGTTATCCGCAAGTGGAGGTGTCTCCCAGCCCTCTATACATCAGCATCTGGTTAAAAAGGAACCCTTTACTCTCTCTCAGAGACAATAAACAAACAGGATTTGCAAACTGGGGTCTCTTTATTACACAATGATAAAATGACAAGGAACTAAATAACTAATGCTCTTTATGGCGCAATGATAGAATAACAACTAACAAGCAATCACCAACACATACATTTATATAAAGAACTGAAAAGTAAAGATGATTAAACATGAATGCTCTTTATGACACAATGATAGAATGAGGAACTAAAAGGAAAGTGATTAATTGTGACATACAAATAGGTAGCTGAAAGAAAAGTGATTGATTATGAACAGATATAATGAAGGTATTCTTAGAACACCTCACCCTTAGAAAGGGGATCCAATTCTCTCTGTCCCTCTCTGGTTGAATCAGGACTCTCTGCTCACTGAGCCACCATCACCAACGTGCCAACCTCTGTTGTTCCTCATGGCCTCTGCACTTCACTGGCTCCAACTGCACTCCAGATATAACTCCACCAACTGTCCTTATCAACTCCAAAGAATCATCTCCAGGTGTAACTCCAACTGTCAGCTGTACTTCAAACTCCAAACTGACTTCATCCACTCTAAAAGATCACCTCATCACTCCAACTGCCAGCTCCTCCTGACTTCTCTGACTCGAACTGTAGCTGGCTCCTTCTCAGCACACTGCACGTTTCCTTCTGAACATGTAATTCCAACCGCTCCAAAAACCATCTGCCAACTCTGCTCTCTTGCCCTCTGATAATATAGAATGCTCTCTCCTCATGGAAATTTCCAGTAGCAGGCTGACTCCCACCGAATTCCTGTGCCAGCTCCCAGGCTCCCTGCGCACCCGCAGTGGCCACTTGCGTGTTGCGTATAGGACCCAAGAGACAAACACATTCCTTAGATAAGAACCAGTCTTCACCGGTTCCTCACTAGCACATAACAGGCTAAACTCTAAACATTACCTTTACCCTCCAAGCGTCTCAGACAGCCGAGGCAAGAACAAAGATGGCTTCTCTCTAGTTTAGGCCTCCAGGCCCGAAAAGAGGCAAAGAAGGCACAGAATCATGCCCCAGCCAATAGGTAAACCCTACAAATAGGCACAAATAAGGCTGAAATAAAGGATTCATGGTATATACTGATATGGCAGTGGATCATAGCCACCACCAGTCCAAATAGAACAAATTATCCGGTCACTACAAATACGGAAGCAAAACATCATGGAGTATCATCAAAAATTGGCTGACCTGACCATAGCCGAGGAAGAGCACATTGCGCAAATAGCACAAGGCGAAAATGGGAAACTTGCTATGTACCACCTGCTGGTGTTAAAAACCGAACTTAATTCTGGCCTGACTCAGAAAGCTGCCAAAACGTATAAAACACACCGGAAAGAAGTGTATGAGAATGGGAAAAAAGTTGGCAAACATCTCGCACTACATACACGCCAGCAAATCTCCCATAATGCCATCATAAAGATACAATCAGGAGGGCAGATTTTTACACAAACACCTGAAATAATTGGCGCTTTTCAACAATACTACCAGACCCTCTATCAGGATGATAATAGAACCAGCAGGGCAGACGCAGACTTGTTTTTTTTTTTTTTTTTTTTTTTTAAAACCTTTATTGAACAACGAAAGCTCACAAATACTGGCCTACAACCACACGGGCTGGCCAGAACAGAATGGTCAAATAACCAGCATACAAAAAGAGGTTCTACACAGGATATAACATCAGGAGCACTGGTGAAGCAATAAAAACCTTCGAGCGTTCAGCAAGAGCAGGATAATAAAGGTTAATTTTCTAGCACGGGGAGGGGACCAAAGAAATAACGGGCCATATATGAGAGTACAAGGGAGGGACCGTGGCAAGCCGCCATTTTATAGACACAACGTAAGAAAATGAAAGCATATAATCAAATCTAGCAAAGGACAGAAACAGAATCAGACCATCAAATAGCGACAGTGGCAACAGTCAATCGAGCTCACTCACCTCCGCCCCTACCCGAACAAAGAAGACGTGGTCAAAAAGCCCCATCACAAAGACTACGCAATACGCACCCCAACGGAAAAAGGGAACCTCCATAAAGGAGAAAGGGAAAGAGGGAGAAAAAAACAACAAAAGGAACACTCGCCAGATCATGCACCCCCAGGGGGAAAAACAGGACAATAAAATCGGCATGCGATGTAACAGAAACACGATACCAGAATAGGCAGCGAACCACAATCAGCCACACACCAGAAGAAGGACAGAAAACCCCCGGGGGAGATATGAGGTGACAGAGTCCCGAAAAAGTGAATACACAAGAGCCATAGAACAAAAAAGGGGAAAATAAGGGGGGAAAAAGACCCCCCGACACAAACAGACCCCCCCCACCCACCCTTAAGCCCACCCTGCACCCCTGCAGAAGGCTACGGCCTAACCCCCCCGCAGCGTGCCTGTCGCCCTAAGTAGAACCCGAAATATAGTGAAGCAAGAAAAGTTGGAATTAAAAGACAAAAAAAGGGGGAGGGGGGAAGGAAGGGAAGGAAAGAAGGGAGTAAAGACATACAAACATACACACGGAGGAGGGCCAAAGACAGGAGTAAACGCACCCATCCACCCGCCCGGGTTTAAGGTCCAAGTCCTCGGGAAGCCAAAGAGTATCAGGCCAAAGTCCAGGAGCACTAACCAGATACACAGAACCATAGCAGGACACAAAGATCATCCAAGCCGTTCATGAGCTACCGCATATAAGAGTTAGTTTTCATCAGCCCTGACCCTTTTTATCCAAAGCAATAAGGGTCCGATCCAACGAGGACCCTGCCAGAAAGAACAGAAGGCAGGCAGCAGGAGAGTCCAACGGCAGTCCAAAAAAGTCACAGGAAGAATAGCACGGAAGATCCAGGAAAATCACAGATTGTAGCAAACGATGCAGGCACAGTTCCAAGGATATATCCATAAAAACCGACCCATCCGGGCCGGCACAGGAGACGTCATCGGGCGGTGGTGATTGAGAGGGACCAGGAGAATCATGAAAGTCCGGCAAAACAAAATCCAGCTCCCGGGCCAAGGGCAGAGGAGGTAGCACAGGAGGAGAAGGCGCCATCAGGTTACGCACCTCCGGGGCGGCAGCCGGGACCGAGTCCGCCAGGAGAGTACCAGCCACACCCCGCGATATCAATGCCTCATCCGGTCGTGGGGGCCCGGGAGGCCCGCAGTGAGGAACCGTCTCCGGAGCCAGGAGTGGCGCGGCCACCGAGAGCCGCCAGGATAGCAGGATGTTGAAGATCCCCTTAAGTGCAGGAAAACCTTCACAGTATCCGACACCCGGGCCTTGCGACGGGCCCCCAGTGCTCGTCCGGGCCCGGCCCAAACAAATGGGGTTGGTCGCCATCTTGAGAGCCCGAACAGGCCGCGCGGCCAACAACCTCCGCCGGGGCGGCAGTCAAGCAGATGAAGTCCCGCCGACAGGCAGAAGAACACCCCGGACAGGAAGGGGGGCCACCAGAAGAAGGGGATTCGCCGGCGCCCCAATGTCGCCAGTCCCGATCTCCGAGACCGGGCGGCAAAGAACAAGATGGCCGGACCGGAGAACAAAGGGGGAGGAAGCTGAACACACGAGGAACCCCAATAATGAAGGGCAGCGTCACCATCCAAGGCCGCCGCCACACAGGAGTCTCTCAGCCAGGAACCTCCGGGTCACACGAACAGCGGCCCTCTGATCACCTCAAGTGCGCCCCGAAGGGCAAGCCCGCAGGCTGCATCCGGCCCAGGAGCCGGGACGAAGAACCAGGCCAGTCCGCTCTCGAGTCCCGGGAATGGTCGGGGGCACCGCACCGGACCCACAGCAGCCAGGACAACCGGAACACGCGGTAAGTGCCTGCAGTGCGTCATAGTAGTACCACACAGCAAGGAGGGCTTCCCGGGGCAGGATAAATGCAGGATAAATATGAAAAACACAGGCGGGCGAACGGAGCCGAGCTAAAGCGCGGCCATCTCGGTCGCGAGCTAGGCTCCTCCTCCAGACTTGTTTTTTAATAATCTTCTTGAGCATCCAGAGGCAAACAAGACTTTAGACGATAATATCAGAGAAGAACTTGAGAAAGAAATTACGCTTATAGAAGTCCAGCTTGCCCTGTCTTCACTGGCTTCTGGGAAAGCGGCAGGTCCGGATAAAATTCCTCTGAAACTATATAAAATTCTTAGTCATACCCTAGGCCCACTTATATATGACCTATTTTTAGGTATTCAATGGAGTCGTATTCCACCTACCTCAAGGAGAGAAACAAATATAATCATCTTTCCAAAAAAGGGCATACCACAGGATCAACTATCATCTTATCGCCCAATTTCCCTAATCAATTCTGACTCCAAATTATATGCTAAAATATTGGCCACCAGGCTCGGACGGGTCATCGAACATCTGGTCTCCCCATGGCAGCACGGGTTCATCCCCGGCAACAGCATGGCCGACCATACTCGAAGAGCAATCTCCCTGTTTGATATAATGTCTGTAACAGGTGGCCAGATGTCGATGATTCTTCTGGATGCCGAGAAGGCCTTTGACCGGGTGTCCTGGAATTTCTTATGGGCTGCTCTGACTCGGTATAATTTCGGCCCCAAATGTGTCATGTCTATAATGGCTATGTATATTGAACCAATAGCAAAACTACAAATAATGGGCTCTGAATCAAGTATAATTAAAGTATCCAGAGGCACACGGCAAGGCTGTCCCTGTTCTCCAATATTATTTGCCCTGTATATAAATCCTTTAATTTTGAAACTTTTAGAGAACCCACTAATCACACCTATAGTGGGTAACCAATTTGAAACTAAGGTATTGGCCTATGCCGATGACATTGCAGTACTAACACCTAACCCTTCCGAGGCAATCTCTGAAATAGAGGCAGTAACGCAAGCATATGGATGTTGCTCTGGGTATTAATTGAATAAAGAAAAAACAATCATCCTGTGCACGGATAACATCATTTGCAAGGATCGTAAGAAACCCGATAATGCTACGTACCTAGGAGTTAGCATAAGCCCCGATGTCACACAAATCTCTCAACTCAACTATGAGCCACTACTAAACATTATAAAGAAAGACTTAGATCGGGTTAATAGTTTACAGTTGTCTATAATCGGTAGAGGAAACTTCTTAAAAATGAATATCCTCCCAAGGGTGCTCTATCTTTTTCGAGCTGTTCCATTGATGCCTGAGGAGAAGGTCCTCAAAATACTAGACTCTCTTATGTCCAAATTTATGTGGCAACAGGGTAAAATCAGAAGATCCTTGAAGCTTCTGTCATTACCACAGAACGAAGGAGGACTAGCAGTTCCAAACATTCTATTCTATCTCTGGGCTTCATTTCTCCAACAGATAGCCCTGCTTCTTTATGACAATCCTAGTCCAGAGATTATGGAGGATGCACCACCTCCATCTATATGCGAGCTATCCCTAGGTGAAAAAGCTAAAGGTCTTTTACTGAGGCAAGTGGAGAGAAGTTATTACAAAAAGAATAAATTCAAAGTTATCACGAGTGCTTGGAAAATCTGGTTAAGGACAGCGAAGTATATGCATATTCCTAAACTTAATAGATATTCTCCCCTATGGCATTCTAACCTTTACCCGATCTAGGGAGCGATGTTATCTCAAAGAAATGGCATTCCGTAGGAATTACCTCAGTTGGCGACCTTTTGAGAGAAAACGAGGCATATACCTTTACAGAATTACAATAAAAATGTCACCTTCCAAATGGGCACTACTTTAAATATTTACAGATTCATACTATGCTCAAACATAAGGCCCCTAACATCAACTCGGGGAGAATTGAAATTATTGATATCATTGCTAATAAAACAACAAGAATAGGTACAATCTATGGCCAAATGCTGGATAAGCTATAAGATGATCTAGAACACACAGAAACAGCCTGGGCAGACGGACTTGCCAATCCAAATGTAGATATTGACATGAGTCTCTGCCTATCATCACGACTACTTATGTCAGCTAATTTAAAAGCCCAGACCTATAAAACTATCTATAATCTATACTATACCCTGGTTAAATTATATGCCTGGGGCAAAAGAGAGAACGATCACTGCCCTAGATGTCTTAAAGGCCCGGCAACACTAATTCACATGTTTAGTGAATGCGACCAATTAACACTTATTAAAAAAATGATCTGCGAATTCTGGGAGGAAGTGTTTGGCCATAAAATACCCGACTCCCCTACTCTATATCTGCTAGGCACTGATAACACACTGAGCCTGAGTAGGGAAGAAGAGTCCATGCTTTTTATAAGCTCGGCAGTCCTCAGGGTAATACTAGCAGCACGGTGGAAAGACTCAGATCCACCGAGGTTTCAAATGTGGTTAGCACGTCTTCTCGGTGTCTTCAATCAGGAGAGTGCCATTTATGCCACCAGAGGGTTAAGATCTGCAATACGTGGCAAGGCGATTTGGCAACCCATCACTAATTGGAGGAGGGGGCTTTGCCCAGTTGATAATGATTGTCTCTAATGTGTCCTCTCATACGCTTATTTATTGCCTTTTTTTTTTCTTCTTCCTTAACCGTTCTCCTTTTTTTAAAAAAATTCCCCCTTTTTCATATGAGAATGAATCATTCATGAAAGTAATTATTTATTGTACAATATTATTGTATTTGGACTCATATTTTTTTTTTTTTTCTTCTGGTTCTGACAAATAAAAAAATGTTTTTAAAAAAAAGGATATACTTTCAGTTAGGGTTAATATGTCAGAATATAAAGTTTTGGCTTATGCTGATGATATTATAGTTTTGACCAGCAGTGTAGCATCAGCTTTTATAGCTATTAAGAACTTAGCAGAGCAATATGGTCAGTTCTCTGGATATAAACTTAATGTTACCAAAACTCAGGTTATCCAGTCTGCAGCTATGGGCCCCTCTGAAGCTCCAGTTGTTCAAAGTGCATTATATCTCGGGGTTAAAATTACAGCTATAGTTGAAAAGATCCCTGACTTGAATATCTTACCTATTATCGATTCGGTTAATTCTACTCTGGCAAGACTACACAATTAGCATCTGTCTTTATATGGCGGGGGGAATCTTCTGAAAATGTTGGTCCTGCCAACATTTCTGTTCCTATTGAGAACCATTCCGCTGGAATTCTCCCAAGCCAGCCTTGCTCATGCTGAGAGATGCTGTAATAGATTTCTTTGGGGGTATCATCAACCCCGGAGAGCGGCCAAGTGGATGCATCTATCGCGTGAATAGGGAGGGTGGTCTGTGCCGAACTTGGTGCTGTACTGGTGGTCAGCTTTTCTTCAGCACTTTGCTACACCATTATTTGGGGATTGAGCACTACTGCCGTCTTTTTGTAGTCCCTCTATTTTTGAAATAGGGCTTGGGGAAGATGCCAAGGGCATTTTGTTACGGGTTCTGGAGCCTAGTTATTATAAGAAAACAAAATTTAAGGTTGTTATAGCAATGTTTACAGTTTGGCGTAAGGTCCGGCGCAAATGGTCTATTCCTAACCTTAATTACTACACAACTTTTGCAGCAGCTAGACTTTTACCTCACATTTTTCAAGATCATACTATATTCAGGTGGATGTCGAAGGGAATAACGACTTTGGTTGATTTAGGGTGCGAAGGGTCCATGGCCACTTTTTAATTTTAAAGGATACGTTTTCTTTAAACAACCACGAATTTTTTAAATATTTACAAATTCGAAGTTTTGTGGATAAAATGAAGAATCAGGAATCTAGTTTATTTAGTAAGAATTTATTTATGGAATTGATCTTGAGGCGATCAAGAATTGGTACATTGTATCAGCATTTATTTTCAGGCCTCCCTGATGACCTTCTTTCTCAAAATACTAAGTGGGAGTTAAAGTTGGGCAAGGCACGGCTTGACATTTCTAAGGCTCTGGAACTGTCATATAGTGTTCTAATATCAGGAAGTCTACGCTCTCAATGCTACATGGCATTATTTGATCTCTATTATACACCAGCCAAAATTTCTAAATGGGGAGGGAGAGGGGGTCATTGTGGTCCGAGGTGTGGTTTGGTAGCCGCCAACGATGTACACATGTTTTTTGACTGCCCTAGTCTTACCACATTCCTTCAGGAGGTAGAATTGTTTATCAATTCTAGACTTAACATTCCGGCTGTTCTCTCCTCAGAGCTTGTTATTTTTGGTTGTGAGAGTAATTGTGTATTGGGGAGTTCAAGACATGCATCCGCCCTTCTTTTTATTTCTATGTCTTTAGTGCGACTTTGCATAACATCAGAGTGGATTATTCGCGATGCTCCCACCTTTGTAAATTGGAGAGCAAGGATTCTGGCTCTTTATAATTTAGAGTCAGCAGTTATTAAGAGGTGGGGCAGAAGGAGGCGGGAACAGGGCCTGAATATATGGGCCCCGCTGGAGGAGTGGCTTGGAGTTTAGGGGAAAGGTTCTTGATGTCTGATTTAATGCCAAGTTTGAATATATATATATATGTATGTATAATGTGTAGCCATGGTTTATATTTTTTTTTACTTGCTACTATGTTGTTGTCTTTTTTCAAGCTTAAATAAAAAAAATTACAAAAAAAAGGAAACCTCAAACTATTTCTTCTCAACAAACACCTGAACCCAACCTCCTAAAATAATCGACTGGCTCCAATGCACCTTCCCCTCCCCATCGATCAGTCCGTACGTCTCTACCTCTGAAACACCTAGTCATGTATTCCACCTTCCCATGTTACAATCTACCATCACTACCCTCTAGAACTTCATCGATCTCGCATTCCACCCCCATTGCATACTATTCCCTGTATATATACAACTATATGTTTTTTATATTGAATATTCCGTGTAAATGTCATCTATGCAAACTTTTTAAAGCTCTCTGATGCCCTTTAACCTAGTTTGCGCTACATGAAACTCGATAAATATATAAATAAGGATCTGGAAGACAGTAGGCTCCAGGACATGGTGGTGAGGAAAAACGGAAAAGGGTACTATGGAGATGAAGGGAGAGTGTTCTGGAGCCGAGAGAGAGGAGGATACAGAAAAGCGATAAGTAGTGGAGACAAAGGACGGAGACAAAGAGGAAGATCCGAGAAGCAGGTAAGGATACAGTGGAGTGGAGAGACTAAGTGGAAGCAGAGAGGATGACCGGAGAAGCAGGTGAGGGAATAGAGGAGTGTGGATACGAGGAAAATAGAGAGAACAGGTTAGACCAGAGTGATTCATCCATATAGCCTTATACCCTGCCGTAGAGGGCTATACCGGCTATTAAAGGCCCTCTCCAGCGTTAAAGGCCCGAGCCGAAGGCGAGGGCCTTTAACAAGGGAGAGGGACTTTAATAGTCGGTATAGCCCGGCTACGAAGGGCTATAAGGCTATTAGCGGTACAAAAGGGGGTGGTAATGGACGCAGCTTCTTAACCAATCAAACACTCACACCCAGTGAAAAGATCTGGGTTTAATCCATCACCGTTCTTTAGCCCACTCGGCCACCCCAGTTCAGACATGGCTATATGCAAATCAGTCTGACCCTGTGCCTCATGGGAACAGTCCAGCCCGAACTGCCAAGCCATGCCTTCCCTGGACCGGAAACAAGCTTCCGAGGACCGGTTTCTGGCATTACAGCCGTCTTCAGCCCGGCTTGCTTGAATCCAGTGGCAAAGTGAGCAAGGGACTCACGTCTGAGCATACCCTGCCACACTTATGGCGGCCAAAAGCGGTACAAAAGGGGGTGGTAATGGACGGAGCATCTGAACCAATCAAACACTCACACCCAGTCAAAAGATCTGGGTTTAATCCATCACAGATCTTTTGACTGGGTGTGAGTGTTTGATTGATTCAGATGCTCCGTCCATCACCACCCCCTTTTTTACCACCCCCTTTTGTACCGCTTTTGGCCGCCATAAGTGTCGCAGGGTATGCTCAGACGTGAGTCCCTTGCTCACTTTGCCACTGGATTCAAGCAAGCCGGGCTGAAGACGGCTGGAATGCCAGAAACCGGTCCTCAGTAGCTTGTTTCCGGTCCAGGGAAGGCATGGCTTGGCAGTTCGGCTGGACTGTTCCCATGAGGCACAGGGTCAGACTGATTTACATATAGCCATGTCTGAACTGGGGTGGCAGAGTGGGCTAAAGAACGGTGATGGATTAAACCCAGATCTTTTGATTGGGTGTGAGTGTTTGATTGATTCAGATGCTCCGTCCATCACCACCCCCTTTTGTACCGCATAAGGCTATTAGAACATTCTGCCACTAGAGGGCAGAATGTTCTAACAAAAAAGAACAAAGCCTTATGGGAGGGCATGGGGATTGGAATCCCCTCAGGCTCCCTGTAGTCTTTGTTCACAGCCAAAGCTGTGAACAAAGAAACATTGGAATGTTGGAGCTCCCGGCTTATACCAGCCATTATAAGCCCGGAGCACTCCATTGTTTTCAATGGAGCTCCCAACATTCCAATGTTCTAATACCGCTTATGCTTTCAGGATCTAGCTGTCACCTACTGACATATGCTGAGTTCCCTATTACCATGGACCTCAGGCCTCACTGTGGTTTCAAGCTAGTGTTTAGGAAAGTGGTGGGATTTCTGTTGTGTTCATAATTGAAGAGCAACTTCGAAGGGTAAATCAAACAGTGACTTTTGTTTATCTTGTCCATTAAATTGTGGATTATCTGCAGCTCTGGATCCCAGGGGCGTAACACAGGCCCCTGCAGCCCCCGCGGTGCGGGGGGGGCCCTCACCCCCCACGGGGCCCCGTCAGCACCGCACTTCTGCTGGGGAGCTCTAGATTGAGTCCGAAGGGGGCCCCTTCACGTACCCTGCAGGGGGGCCCCCACAAGGTTCGTAACGCCACTGCTGGATCCTCAAACCTGAGAGAGCACAAGTTTGAAAAAAATGTATAAGTGTACCATATTTACAAGCACGTAGTTAGTTAACATGTACTTTGCACCAGAGTGTTTATATTTAGAAGTGAAATACACAGAGTGTCTTATATTCAGTAGTGAAATGCATAGAATGTTTAAGTAGAGTAACAATAATCATAACTGTGTGAGACTAATGTAGAAATGTTTGGGATGAATATGAAAACCTCACGTTCTCATGTTAAAGGAATAATGTAAGAGTTGAATGTAACTCTAAAAACCAGTATATTGTGTAGGCCTCATGGCAATTCACAAGCAAATCTAAACGTGCTGCTAAAATAATGTGAGATAAAGTTGACATGGTTCTTTCAAAATGTACTATTGAACTTAGGGTTAAAAGTATATGCTTTATAGATGTGTTATTTTAGAAACGTATGCTAGTTAAGAATGTTTGCTGTTTAAATCAAGTTAACGTTTTAAGAGTGCAGGAACCTGCTGCATGTAAATCAAGTAGGCCAGAACAGATAATGTCATGTAGTTTAAATCGTCATGTGCTCGTTAGAGGAGAGGTCGTGAGGTGTCCAGTATGGAGCTCTGAGAGTGTTTTATGGCCTAAGATATGGTGAAGTCTGGAATTTGAGGCCCACTGCAGGACGAGCTGTATGCAGGTGCGAGGGTCCTAATCAGCTCGAATGAAAGGGACTTTGTTCAGTGGCGCCTTGCGCAGGCCTGTAGGAGTTTCCAGGAATTTCAGGGGGTATCAGCGCACTGAAGAAGCCGCCTGGGAACCAAGGTCAACTATAACGAGGGTCTTCAAGAGTACCATCATGGAGTTTACCGCGCAAAGATGTACCACGTGAGGGGCGTCCCAAGGGGCGTTTCTATTGGAAATGTGATTTGGTATTAGGGAAAGTGACCCGGGAGGAGAGCAGAGCAGATGATTTTGGGAGCCTAAGGAAGCGGATGGGTAGGCAGATAGGCTGATCAGGAGAGACCCATTATCAGAGAAGAGACAAAGAGAAGTGCGTGATCTTCTTAGGAAGTCACCACGGCTGACACCTAGAGGGTTAAGATCTTGCTAAGTAGGGATGTCATTTAGTGTAGTGTAGGGACAGACTAACCTTAATTTTTCTTTTCTGTAATGACTTTGAGGTTGCAACTTGTATCCATTTTAGCAACCCTGATGGTTTTCGAACTTGTACTTATTATTTTGTTCTTCAGACTCAGACTATTCAAAAAGTTCATGTTCATAGTGATACCGATTTACCTTCTTAATCTCATTTTGAGAAGTTTGTATCTTCAGTTATCTTTGACTTTATATTAAATCTTTAAAACTTAATTTTGGTCAGTGGTCATTTAGAGTGGTGTAAGTTCTTAAATTGATTGTTTACTGCGAGATTACCTTTTACTCAAGACAGGTACCAACGATTCGGTCGACCGGAAATGGGATTTGGTAAGATAATTAGTAACCAGTAATCCCGCGTTAGCAGTTGGTAGCAGAGTGAGGATGGTTATCTTCTTGAGGAAGGTAATCTAGAGAGGTTAGTTTACCCCAAGGCCCGAGACGTCGAGAGACGAGCAGCGGAAGAATCGTGTGCCGAAAGGTGCAGACGGTGCGAGAAAAGCAGCAGTATCGGAGAGTGAGTATAAAAAGGGTCATGCGTGAACAGATTGCGGTGTTTTGTGTTGTATTTGTATTGTAATGTCTTGCGGAGTTGAATGCCTGTAGTGTGAAAGAGAGAAGGTTGTGAGCGCGCGCAACCTGGTAAACTGGTAACCTGGTAAACGGGTGAACTGGTGAAATCTTAAGTTCAGGCTAGAGCTTAAGTGGTTTTGGGTGTATCGAACATCCAGGGTAGTTGTCGACCATAGTACGGAGGTCACGAGGTACCATTGACCGCCGTGGATCCAAGATAGGGGGAGTGTAAGAGTGAGTGTATGAGTAACGGACGCTGGTCGAAAGTTACTGCGTGTGAGTAACCTATCGGAGAAGGCGATTGTCTGGAAGTAAACGGAAAGACATTTCGCCAAGTTAGGGTGACAACTACAGAAAGACTGTGGGCGTACAGTCAAAGAAAGGTGATCGCTTGGACGGAAGTAATCATTTTTCAGAGTATGAATGGGATGCGTGCATGACCGAGGAGACGAGCTGAGAAAGGAGGGGAACTGCTGCGAAGGGGGACGGGTGACGTCGGCTAGAGCCGCGCTGTGATTGAGCGGTTGGTGTGACGTTAGCTAGAGCCGCGCTCTGGTTGGGCGGCTAGAGTGACGTCGGAGGAAAGCCGCGTACGGATAGGCCAGTTAGTGAGAACGGCGCTGAGATTGGTGGAATATCATCAGGAAGTAAACAAACGCGGAGAAAAGAGAAATCATGAAGTGTTTTAAGTGTTTGAAAGGGATTTTTAAACGTAAACGAAGTGAACATTATTACGGGGAAGAGGCTCCCCCAGAGGGTACGCCAGCTCATTATATGGCAACGAATGTGGGGCTGCATACGATATTGTGGATTGGGGCTTGGAATAAGCTTACGGAAGGAAATGAGGAAATGCAGTTCCCGAAGTATGGAACGTTTAAGTTAGAGGTGTTACATCGGCTAAAAGCAACCATGTCCTCATTGAAACCCTCACCTAGACCAACACAGTTTGAGGCTCTTAATGCATGGATTAAGGCTGCACACGACCGAAATTTGAACAGGCGTCAACAAAGGCTGACGCGATCGGTAAGGGCAGTGCGAGATTCCAAATGGGATGAGGAGGAAAAGCGTTGGAGGGTACAGACTATTGAGGTGGAGAAAATGTATCCGATGAGGGAGGTGTCAGGAGGAGGAAACCTCATGGAAGAAGACGAGGAAAGCGAGTCGGAGGACAATCTGATAAACAGATTGTTAATGGATAGACCACCTCCGAGAGTGGGATTGATAGAAGATAGAGGGCTCGCAAGGGAAGATGGGAATGAGATAGAGGGATATACACCACTCCCTATATCGGAATGGACACCTAGCAAAGGCGGAGAAACACCTCCAAACAACACTGTACAGAGTGTAGTGGGAAGGTTTGTGGTGCAGAAAACGCCAACCACAGAAAGGGTTGAGTCTGTGGGATTGCCAGACGCTCTTCAAGTGCCTGTTACCATAGGACCCATAGTTTCGATCTATAATTCTGAGAGAGATAGAGGGGAACAACAAAGGCAATTGGATAGGGAAAGGATTGAGATGGAAAGGAGGAATAATGTGACGAATGCATGGAAACAATTACCAGGTTCGGTAACGTGGAACACCCCATTAGACACAACTGTCGGTCCCAATTCAGAACAGGGAGGTCCGAGAGGACCAATGGATCTAAGGGGACCGCGGCCAAGATCTTTTTCAGAGTTAAGAGCTGATTTGAGGGAATGGGACGGGTCCATAGTATCTCCGAGTAACAGGACAAGAACGGAACCAGAGTGGGAAAGCAGGGGAAACGGGACAGTATCTCATTGTGGGGCCAGCGAGAGTAGTCAGAGCCGGGAAGGCCAAAGTCAAGAGAATAGAGGGGATGCATGTCCTACAAATCAGAGAGAACAGCCGGAACAAAATACTAAGATTGTAGAATGTGAGGAAATGTCCCGTCTCTGGGGGAACGGAGGAGATGAGGCGGTACGGGCTTTTCAGAATAGGTTTAGGTGCCTTCATCATACACTTGGGGAAGACGTTCAACATTGGAGAAAGGAGAACAGCGATAGGTCCCGCCACGCCTCGAATAATCAGGAATCACAGGGAAGTAGGGAAGAAAGAGGGAGTAATGGAACATCTTACCCTGCATCCCGTGAAACTAGCCCGGAGGGGGAGAGAGGGGCTATGAGGCATGAAGGAGTGTTTCACCACCCACCCCGAGAAGATGGAAAGGCATGGGACTTAGAGAGATGGGAACAGGGGAGGACTCCCTATAATTCACCAATACCTAAACGTAGATCTCGGAGCTGGGATGGGAGAGATGCGGATGGAGGAGCTAAATTGAGTGTCTTGAAAGCTGAAATAAAGGCAAAAAGGCTTGATGTTACCAGTTTAAAATCAGATGTTGATGAGATAATAGATGGAACATTGCCTTTGGAAAGGATAGAATTGTATGAACAGGATGAGTTATTGTTCATGGCAAAGGATATTACTAGGAAAGCTAGAGCGTTTCATGAAAAACTGACTGATTTGGCAGACAAGTATGCCGTGGATTTGTCTAGGACAAGGGCATTGCAGAGCAACCACAGATTACAGTACGCAGACCAAGATCTAGATGAGAAGAGAACTACTGGATTAAAAACACACATAAGAGAGTTGGTAACAGGGATAAGAGTGTGGAGAGAACTGGATAAATGGGAAGAAAGGTGGTCGAAAAAGGGCACAGTTAGGCGAAGTACAAATGTGATGACCCCTGAGGGAAGGGTAATGCAGATGGAGGCATTCCCTTTGCGAGAAATATCAAATGGAAATTATGTACATGTGCCCTGGAGTAGAGGAGACTTAGCCGCATTTACCAACTCATTTCCGAAGTTGCGGGACAATCCAGTCGAATGGTATAAGCAGGTAGAGAGGTTCGTTAAAATCTCGAAAGTACTGTGGATAGATTTGAACACGTTGTTTGACATCGTGGTCCCATCTGATCTATGGACCCCTTGTAAGACTAGTGTCGAATGGCCAAATGCTGAACCATTGAGGGATGCTCGAACAAATGGACCATCTGAGATTGTCATGCGAAAGTATGAAAGGGTAATAGCATGGCTGAAAGATAAGGTACCACCACAGGACATAGATTGGGTAAAAATAGACCGAACAAGGCAGGAACCCAAGGAGACAGTTCACGAGTTTTATGAAAGATTGTTGAAAACATTCAAGCAATACAGTGGACTAGATGTAATGGATCCCAAAGACATAGGGCAGTTCGTGTCAAAGTTTGTCTTGGGGTTGAGACCTGATATTTGTTTGATGATACAGCAACATTTAATCTGTTGGCAGAACAAACCACTAGATGAGATTTTACGATATGCGAGGTACTGCAGTGACGAGATAGATTCTAAAGCCAAGAATCTAAAGGAGAAATTGATGGTGGTGCAAATGCAGTCCGCTGGGAAGGGTGGCCAGCAGAAGCAGGGGATGGGACGAAAACCAAATGGTCAGAACAAAGATAATGAAGAAGGGCAGAGACCTAGGATAGACTTTGCCACTTTAAAGAAAACGACAAAGTGTCATCTGTGTCATCAGGTGGGGCATTGGCGACGCGAGTGTCCCTTTAACCCTGAAAACGGAGAGCTAGAAGTAGAAGAGCAGGTCCAAGAAGACCCAGTGCAAAAAGTGACAGTCCCAAGCAGTAAGGTGGCCAAAGGGGGGACTTCGGCTCCACGGGCCCAATTCCCACAGCCACCGAAGATAACAGCTGGAGGAAAGGTCTTTAAACAAATGCCTCTGTTTATTGAGGAAGAAAAATGTTATTACATTGATCCATTGACAGGACAACGGGTGAGCAGTGAAGAGGACTGTACCCTCGGGGCAGTTCTAGAAGTGGATCAGAGAGGGCCATTTGTTGAGGCAGAAGTGGCAGGGTGTCCCACTACGTTCTTAGTGGACACTGGGGCTACTCGTTCGACTCTGAGATCAGCGGTAGTTCCAGACTTGCCAATGTCAGGGGAAACAATTCAAGTGGTAGGAGTCGCAAATAAAAGAATGACTAGTCCCTTGACAGAACCAGTGTCTGTGAAAATTGGAAACCACATGAACGAACATCAGTTTGTGGTTTGTGACTCGAGTCCGGTATGTCTGTTAGGTAGGGATTTGTTATGCAAATTGAACTGCACCATATACTGCACCCCACAAGGAGTGGAGGTACAGACTACCGACGATGATGCTACCTTTAAGGTGGCCAATTCAAAATTCTGTGTAGAACTATATCCTACTCTGACGGTAGAAGATCTTCCACAAGACTTAAGAGATGCAGTGGCGTCAGAGGTGTGGGATTTCACAGGAGAAGATATAGGATTGATTAAAGGGGTAGAACCGGTAAAAATTCTGGTAAAACCAAATGTTGAGTTTCCAAGAACGCCTCAATACAAATTGTCACAGGAAACGATTGCAGGAATAAAGCCTGTGATCGAGTCAATGATACAGCAAGGAATACTGAAAGAAATCGTGGGCAGTCCTTGTAACTCCCCGATTATGGGTTTGCAGAAACCTAGTGGGAAGTTTAGGATAGTTCAGGATTTGCGAAAGATTAACAACATAGTCGTTTCATGTTGTCCCGTGGTACCGAATCCATCAGTGATATTGTTTCAAATACCATGTCAAGCAGAATGGTTTACAGTGATAGATCTTTGTCAGGCTTTCTTTTCAATCCCATTGGATGAAGAGAGCAGGTACCTTTTTGCGTTTAAAATGGAAGATCGCGTTTTAACATGGTGTCGAATCCCACAAGGATTCACAGACAGTCCATCCATCTTTAATCAGTTGTTGAAAAAGAATCTTGAGAATCTAGTACTGCCACAGAACTCGGTTCTGGTACAGTACATAGATGACCTACTTGTTGCGTCAGAAACAGAGGAAGCTTGTAAAGTAGATTCAATTGCCTTACTGAATCATTTAGCTGAAAATGGACATAAGGTATCTCCGAGCAAGTTACAGTATTGTCTGACAGAAGTACAGTATCTAGGGCACAGGTTAGAAAAAGGGAAACGTAAGGTGTCCCCAGAGAGGATTGAGGCGATAATGAAAATGAATGCGCCTACAACACAGAGAGAAGTTAGAATGTTCTTAGGAATGGTGGGTTACTGCCGACAGTGGATAGTTAACTTTTCACTGAAAGCAAAGCCCTTACAGAAACTGACGCACAAGGAGGTGAGTGATCCGGTACCATGGGATGAAGAATGTCTGGTGGCGTTTTTACAGCTGAGAGACGATTTATGTCGTGCTCCGGCTCTGGGAATGCCAGATTACGAAAAGTCATTTTCACTCTATTGCTGTGAGAGGGAGGGATGTGCTTTGTCAGTCTTGGCACAGACCCACGGAAATGCCCGTAGACCAGTTGCATATTTTTCGGCTACATTAGATCCAGTAGCCGCAGCGTTGCCCGGATGTCTCAAATCCGTTGCCGCAACGGGTGTCAGCATTGAAAGGAGCGAAAGTATTGTAATGGGACATCCAGTGGTGGTGTATGTACCGCATTCAGTTGAATTGTTAATGACCAGGACGAAGACGCAGCATCTGACCAATAGCAGGCTCACGCGTTATGAGCAAGTTATACTTGCCGCAGAAAACGTGACTCTCAGGAGATGCTCTGTCTTGAATCCTGCTACTTTGATGCCATTACCTTCGGTTATAGAAGGCGAAGGATGTGAAGACCACGATTGCCTTGATGTGACTGAACTATGCACGAAACCCAGACCAGATATAGTGGATGAGCCATTGTCTGACCCCGATGAAATTTACTTTGTTGATGGCTCATGTTTAAGAGACGATACTGGTCGGTTGAGAGCAGCTTATGCTGTTTGTACCATTACTGGAGTTGTGGAAGCCGCTTGCCTGGAAGGAGTACATTCCGCACAGGTAGCAGAGATTATTGCCCTAACTCGTGCCTGCATAGCAGGAAATGGAAAGAGAGTCACCATCTACACGGACAGCCAATATGGTTTCGGTGTGGTTCATGATTTCGGGCAGTTGTGGTCGCAGAGGGGTTACATGACCTCCTCTGGTTCGCCCATTCGAAATGGAGAATTTGTGCGATTGCTGATAGAAGCATTACAAGGTCCTGTTGACATTGCAGTAGTGAAGTGTGTAGCTCATACTAAGAATACAGATTTTGTGTCACAAGGTAATAGATATGCTGATGAAGTCGCACGCTATTGTGCGGAACAAAGTTATTCTTTCTCAAAGGTGGAAATAGAAGGTGCAGAAGAAAAGACTGAATTAAGTATGATGTTAGAAACTGTAGACACTTGGGAGGATTTAAGGATAATGCAGGAGAACGCACCTGAAACAGAGAAAAAGGCATGGGAAATAGCAGGCTGTGTGCGAAGTGAAATGGATTTTTGGGTTTCAGCAGATGGGAGAGCTGTGTTACCTGAAGAATTAGCTAATCCCATGGCGAGAGAAATACATGGTCCAGTACATCTAGGAAGGGATGCTATGATGAGAGTTTTTAGGCAGACTTGGTATTGCCCGAAATTCAGAATAGCAGCAGAATCAGTATGTAAGCGATGTGTTACCTGCCAACAACTGAACGTAGGCAAACGAACACCAGTCACACTGAGTCACATTGGGAGGTCGGGGGGGCCTTTCAATAGAATGCAACTAGACTTCATCGAGATGCCAAGAGTCAATCGCCTTCGGTATGTGTTGGTGATTGTATGCGTATTTTCCAGATGGGTTGAAGCGTACCCTACACGTAGGTGCGATACACTCACAGTGGCTAAATTGTTGCTCAGGGAGTTGATACCGCGCTTCGGGGTGCCTGCCTCTTTGGAATCGGACAGAGGAAAACATTTTAACAGCGAAATAGTGAAGATGTTGTGCTCCACACTGAATATCGATCAAAAGCTGCATTGTAGTTATCGACCAGAAGCTTCAGGAATTGTGGAACAAGTGAATGGCACTTTGAAGAATAGATTGGCTAAAGTAGTGGCATCCACATCCTTGAGTTGGCCAGATGCTCTTCCATTGGTGCTCATGAGCATGCGCAGCACACCTGATAGGAGGACAGGTCTCTCTCCCCACGAGATCCTGATGGGGAGGGCCATGAGACTTCCTACAGTTCCAACTACTGCTCTATTGAATATTACAGATGATCTGATCTTGGATTATTGTAAAGGACTGTCTGACGCCATCCATTCTGTGTCCCTTCAGGTGCATGCGGCTGAAGTTCCAGCAGCGAGGAACCTGTGTCATGACCTGAACCCAGGGGACTGGGTCCTGGTTAAAAAGCACGTCCGGAAGAACTGCCTAGATGTTCGCTGGCGTGGGCCCTTTCAGGTAATCCTGATAACGAACACCGCGGTGAAGTGCGGGGGGCTGCCAAATTGGATCCATGCATCCCATACTAGAAGAGTTCCAGCACCTCTAGAAGGAACAGCTCCCATCCCAGACGAAAGCCCGGAAGTGGAAGAAGAGTCGCAAGAAGGGATTGGGGCAGCTGAGGAGGTGTCGGAAGAAGTTGGGAACGCATCGGATTCAGAAGAAGAGCGAAGGCAGGACGGCAGTGAGACAGAAGACGCAACTGAAGGAGAGAGCAGAAGTGAATACGACTCAGACTCAGATCCGTATCGGAGCGACCAAGAACCAAGTGGGAGGACAAGAAATAGGAGAATAAGGCTTGGAGCTGCCACTTGGCCAACAAGGAGAAGAAGGCTAAGTTTGAGGTCGGCCCAGGAAGAAACGCTTACTCCTATATCCGAAGACTCAGATCCAGAAGAAGATATCCAGGATCAAGCCGAGGAGGGTCTTAGAAGATCAAGTAGGGTGCGAGTGCCTAGCAGAAGATACTCTACTCCCGACTGGACCTACCTCGTTGCAGATGTCTGGGAGACACAGAACAGGGAGGATCAGGGAAGTGGAACTGATCAGAACTGACCCGATCATCACAGTGCAAATAAAGTTTCTACTGCCAGGAGCGGAGACCGAAAGGTTGCTGACACTCAACATCGTTCATCCTGCTCTCCTGAGTGGAATAAGAAAGTTGATTTTAGAAACAGTTGAGTTTCCAGTTTGCTGTTCACGATATCCAGTATTGGAGGGAACTCTTCTTCGTTTGGAAATGCTTGAGCGAGTAGTAGAAATGCTAGGAGCACTTATTGTTGTGGACTAATATCATATTGCGAATGTCTTCAAGGGGGTGCAGAACTGGAAAGGTGAAGAAAGTGATCTTGATTAGAACGGACCCCTTTGTAATTGTGGATATAGAACTGATAGTACCAGGATTGGAAATTGAAAAAACGCTAACTCTCAATTTTGTCCGTCCACTTGTCTTGAGCGAAATAAGGAGAATAATCCTAGAAAAAGTTGACTTTCCATGGTGTGGTACGAACTGTCCAGAACCTGAGGGAATGATACTTCGGATGGACGTTTATGAAGAAGTAGTGTCACTCCTTGAGTCATACATAACTTCAGACGAAAATAAGACTTTTGAAAAGAAATTGTAAAATTGTTGCAAGATAACCTAGCGCCGAGTGGAAGAAGAAAATGGTAGGGGTTTCCTTTTAGCGGATGGAGAAGGGCTAGGGTTGTCTAATTTCTACTGGACTTTGAACTGTTTTGCGGAAATAAATTGTCAAGCTTCCAAGTGTTCCAAGAAAGACATTGCAAGAGAGAAAGACTTTGTTTGAAAAGAAGAGGAAGTAAATGCTGGAAGAAAGTCGAAAACTACACTGTTTGAGAACATGGAGGCTGGCAACCCGAACCGCAGGGCAAAATGTATAGCTGTTACATTTTTAGGAGTAGTGGTTTCTCTTATAATTTTAGTGGTAACTGTTTCATTCCTAGCGGGACACGAAGGGGATGGAACCACAGTTAAGGAGGATAAGGGAGTGTCAACACCGAGAACTACCATTATTAAGGAGAAGGGAAACATCAATGAGAAAGACAAAGCGTTGTTAGATGCAGAAGTAAAAAGGTTACACATGGATGAGTCACAGGGGAATTACAAGTCAAATGCTTATGCTAAGTTGCTTTATGAATATGTTGATGCCATGGAAGTAAAGGATTGTTATGTCTGTATGCAATTACCAGCTTCAGTGGAGGAGGGTATCAAATACCATCATCTCCCGTTGACCTATGGGATAACGTGCAGTTTATTGTTAAGTATGTTTTATGGACGAGACGGATTTGAGTATTACTTCTCGAATTTCGACTCGACATTGCCAGAGGTTCCGAATTTCAAGCACTTGAACAAATGGGACTACTACAAAAGCGAAGATAGATTACACAAATGGTTTATTCCATGGAGAACGTTAGATACTTCACATGCTCGAATCAACAATCTGACTTGTCAAATATCAGAAGTTGAGAAAAAGTTTATAGCTCAGGTAGATACTAGATACAGGAGGCAGAAGATATTGAAGGCATCAGGACAAGGGGAAACAGATTGGACCAAGGAGGAAAGGGCACAACAACGAAAAGGTAGTATTGGTCCAATTGCTTTGGATAAGGAGAAACGGGGGAAACTGTGCATTCACAGGAGTTACTCCTATTATGAAAACGTTTATGTAGGACAAGTAAATTGTGAACATGCCTTTCAATTGGAGTACTACTCTAAGAACTTCATGAAAGGGATGCAAGCAATACCAAATGTATATTTTGTATGTGGAAGATATGCCTATGTGAAGTTACCAGATAATTGGTACGGATCATGCTATCTGGCTGTTGTCTTTCCTAAAATATATCATGTTGAGAATTTAGACACGCCTAAGAAAGAAATATCAACTAGATGGAAGCGAGGGCTGGGTGCAGCAGAAGTAGTTGGAGATGTAATAGGTGCTGCATTCCCTTTCTTAGGATTGATAATGAATGACATTAAGATCAGGAGGTTAGCTACAGTCGTAGATAGACTGTCTGCCAGTACTGCAAGATCCTTGATGCTGATAGAGGGGGAGATGCAATCGATTAGGGCAATGGTTCTTCAGAACCGACTTGCTTTAGATGTTCTGTTAGCAAAAGAGGGAGGAGTCTGTAGGGCCTTGAAGGTACAGGAATGCTGTACTTACATTCCAGACAATTCAAAGCCTCTAGAGAAGTATATACAAAACATCACTGCCATACACTACGAAATTGAGGACCTGGCAAAGGTAAATGTGTGGGAAAAAGTAGGTCATGGAATGGGTAAAGTTGGAAGTTGGTTTGCCAACTTAGGAAAGGGTATCGTTTGGTACATATTGAAGCCCATCATCATAGTAATGATTTGTGTAATCACTTTGTGGGGATTGGTGCGTTTGTATCAATGGTATAGAGCAAATAGGTTACAGAGAGCTATGAAGAAACAGGAAGAAGAGTTGACAGCGATGCAGGACACTCAATATAAGAGTCTGAAAGCATTAGAGAGTATGAAAAGAAGTGGTACTACCCTGACTTCACTTTAAAGGTTCTACATTTTAGTGTCATGGTAATGATGACCCCTAAAGGTCATCAAAGGGGGGACTGAGAGAGCACAAGTTTGAAAAAAATGTATAAGTGTACCATATTTACAAGCACGTAGTTAGTTAACATGTACTTTGCACCAGAGTGTTTATATTTAGAAGTGAAATACACAGAGTGTCTTATATTCAGTAGTGAAATGCATAGAATGTTTAAGTAGAGTAACAATAATCATAACTGTGTGAGACTAATGTAGAAATGTTTGGGATGAATATGAAAACCTCACGTTCTCATGTTAAAGGAATAATGTAAGAGTTGAATGTAACTCTAAAAACCAGTATATTGTGTAGGCCTCATGGCAATTCACAAGCAAATCTAAACGTGCTGCTAAAATAATGTGAGATAAAGTTGACATGGTTCTTTCAAAATGTACTATTGAACTTAGGGTTAAAAGTATATGCTTTATAGATGTGTTATTTTAGAAACGTATGCTAGTTAAGAATGTTTGCTGTTTAAATCAAGTTAACGTTTTAAGAGTGCAGGAACCTGCTGCATGTAAATCAAGTAGGCCAGAACAGATAATGTCATGTAGTTTAAATCGTCATGTGCTCGTTAGAGGAGAGGTCGTGAGGTGTCCAGTATGGAGCTCTGAGAGTGTTTTATGGCCTAAGATATGGTGAAGTCTGGAATTTGAGGCCCACTGCAGGACGAGCTGTATGCAGGTGCGAGGGTCCTAATCAGCTCGAATGAAAGGGACTTTGTTCAGTGGCGCCTTGCGCAGGCCTGTAGGAGTTTCCAGGAATTTCAGGGGGTATCAGCGCACTGAAGAAGCCGCCTGGGAACCAAGGTCAACTATAACGAGGGTCTTCAAGAGTACCATCATGGAGTTTACCGCGCAAAGATGTACCACGTGAGGGGCGTCCCAAGGGGCGTTTCTATTGGAAATGTGATTTGGTATTAGGGAAAGTGACCCGGGAGGAGAGCAGAGCAGATGATTTTGGGAGCCTAAGGAAGCGGATGGGTAGGCAGATAGGCTGATCAGGAGAGACCCATTATCAGAGAAGAGACAAAGAGAAGTGCGTGATCTTCTTAGGAAGTCACCACGGCTGACACCTAGAGGGTTAAGATCTTGCTAAGTAGGGATGTCATTTAGTGTAGTGTAGGGACAGACTAACCTTAATTTTTCTTTTCTGTAATGACTTTGAGGTTGCAACTTGTATCCATTTTAGCAACCCTGATGGTTTTCGAACTTGTACTTATTATTTTGTTCTTCAGACTCAGACTATTCAAAAAGTTCATGTTCATAGTGATACCGATTTACCTTCTTAATCTCATTTTGAGAAGTTTGTATCTTCAGTTATCTTTGACTTTATATTAAATCTTTAAAACTTAATTTTGGTCAGTGGTCATTTAGAGTGGTGTAAGTTCTTAAATTGATTGTTTACTGCGAGATTACCTTTTACTCAAGACAGGTACCAACGATTCGGTCGACCGGAAATGGGATTTGGTAAGATAATTAGTAACCAGTAATCCCGCGTTAGCAAACCCTTGAAGGAAAATACTTGTATACAGTGCATTGGCCATAAATAAATTAACAATAGCATCATCCAGACACTGAGTTTGAGCTGCTGTTAAACACTCCACAGAAGGTTCTCAGAGCACAGTTTCATATTGAGTTGAACTTCTATACTGCAAAAAGAGGTCGATATTTCCCAAGCACGGATAGATCTCTGCTGCTTAACTCTACCTGCAGTCAGTACAATTCAAGGAAGGACTGACAGCACCTGCTGGTCAAGCCCTCCAACAGTGTTCAAGAGATGCAGGATTGTTCCTTGTGCCCTAGTTTTGATGTTCTAGACTTTGGGATAAGATCTATTAAACGTTCAAAGTCAATGTGAGTGCATCCTTAGATGAGCTACTAACCAGTCATTTAACAGTGGATGAAGCCCAGTATCTGGATGGTGCTATCCGCCTTCATTTATTTAAAGGCAAGAGATTGCACACAAGTGTAACTACGCGGAAACATTGTTTGCTGCAAGGCATAGTCTGGATTTAAAAGTATATACTCCCTTTCAGTGATGAGAGGGTTCAAAGATCACGAAGTCTGTAAACCAAGTGGACTATTTATTCCTTGTCATGTTCTTTACCTTTCGTGTTTGTTGTCCTCTCATGTCAATCAACCAGGTAGGATTTGTAAAGCGCAGCTAATCACCCGCGAGGGTATCTAGGGATGGGATCCATGCTGCTCAGGTGGCCTCAGTTGTTAGCCAGGTCTTGAGTCCCCTTCTGAATGAAGAGCACAATAAGCAAGCATCCTTCAGGGTTTCTGGTCAGTATCCTGGGCTCCCTGAGGTCTTCCAGAGCGTCATTCATTCCACATCAATTCTACATACTATGACCAGCTGTTCTCTGGGAGCTGCTGAAGTCGGGTTGTGTCTCCATTAGCAGTGTTTAGCAGTGCACTGGCACCGACAGCAAGGCACCATGGTTTTTTCTCCTGTTGTATTTTCACGTCTATTTGATTAGCGCAGTAATGAACCAGGGCAAGGTATTGATGTGTGGTGGGCTGGCACACATGTCTGGATTTCATGAAAAGTGAACAGTTTGATTACCCAGACGGTCGCTCAGGCCCATTCCGCATGTTACTATTAGTGGCTTTGCGTCCGGCCTATGTGAACACTACTCCTAGTTATCACCAGGTGCTGGCGATGCATTGATGCACCATTCATTATTTTAGAATGTGTCAGATTAATTCACTTTAAAATTGTCTGAAACTGTTCCCACTACACTGAATTGCGTGCATGCATCATCCCTCGCATGACATATTTCAAACAACCTATTGTTATTGTGTACAGAAATAACTCGGCTTCTATTCACAATGTGACTAAAGAATCTTAAACTTAAAAATAAACACTGGATACGTTGTCAATTCTAAAGCTATACAGATGAAAACTCATACAAGAGAATTACTATAAAGCGTGCAAGCCGAACAGCAGGCCTGGTAACAATGTGTGCACTTTTTTAATTTGAAAGGGAGTTTAAGTCAATTGTCTCATACAACTACTAATAGAACTTTATCTTACCAAGGAATAGCTTAACTGAGAAGAGCTCGAAGGTATATTCCGCCATTGCAACTTCAGCCTATTATCGTGCCCCCTTTTCTCTTTTGTTTCTCACCTTGCATCTGCTGATCTAGACACAGATGATCATTGAAAAACAGTACAGGACAGGAGCATAAAAGGCATGGTTGACTTCAAGCACAGGTGCAGCTGCAGCTCACCCCCAGTGACCAGGCACTGCACCCACCAGAAACTGACTTGCATTGCCCCCAATATCCTGGCTCAGTGGGTCTTCTTGGTTAGGACTAAGCCTCCCTGACCTCTTTGTTACGTTGGTAGATAGGTTACTTTGGGGCTGTTTAGTCAAAAAGTTTCGATGTATGTCTTTTATGCAGGTTTCTGGATCTTCTGTGGCTTTTCGGCTGGACCTTTGCTCCTCTGAGCATGGTGGTTGGTACATTCGTCTGGAGGGCCAGTCTTTGAATATCCCTTCTTCCCAGTTTCAATGCATGGCATCACATTCGCTTCTCAGTCCCATGTCCTGGGCACTGTCCCTTCCTCTGCAGTTCTAGGATCTTTTATTTCTGGGATCTGCCTGAGATCCATTATCGACCTTACACTTGGCACATGGGCCTGCGCCTTTGGACATATATTGACTTGCGGTATCCCAGTCTGGTCTCGATAATGATTTAGCCTCATCAATCAATCTTTTGCTGTCTCCCCTTCATGAAATGTTGTCTTTTTGAATTCAAACTATTTTTTTGGCCTCAATCTGCCATGCATGTCGTGACAGCCTGCTTCAACTTTGAAGGACAATTTTATGCAGCGTTTGGCAGCTGAGCTGCACTTCTTTGAGCCTGTGTATTTTGTTTACACCACTTTCAAATTGCTTGTATTGACATTAGGAGCCTAAATAACCAGAGCTTGGAAGCAATAGACAACTGAGACAGGAAAAGATTATGAATTAGTGATGAACCTAAAGAAGGTGGAGAGCTGTCATGAACTTCAGAAGTATTTTGCAATTTTTAAAGAAAAAATATAAATGTAAGACGGATAATTTACATTGGCATCAAATGCATTGCATATTGTTTAAAACCTTTCACACTAATAAGATGAAACATTAAACAATTAATAAAAAAGACCAGTGATAGCTAAACAATATAGACAATTGGATTGATTCTTTCTCCTCCCAAAATATCCTGCATTAAAACTATTTTTCACTATCGTTCTCTTGCCACCAACAAAACCTTTGTTATTTATCGATACCTCAGCCATACAACAATTATGTTTAAGTACAAAAAGCCCAAATATGAACTTTTTATCCTCTTGGGTAATATACTAATCCACTGGTATGTTGTATTCCCTGAGCATGAGCGTGAGGGACAAAACACCCGACTCCTCACCCTTTGACAGTCTGAGGCTTGAATAAAAACTTCTAAGAATCCACAGGTTTTGCCAAAATCTGACTTAATCCTTTACAACAGTGACCCAGGATGACAAAGCATGGTACAAACTCAAACGTAAAAAGAACACTTAACGGACAGAATGCAGAACAATGTAATACATTCACCCCAGTACAGAGATCTGGGCCTAAATCCATTGTTATTCAGCTCACCATGCCATTCCAGTTTGAACTCAGCCATATGCAAAACAGTCTTGACCCTGAGACCAATTGGAACAGTCCAGCCTGAACTGCCGGGCCAGGTTCTCTCTGGACTGGAAACAAGCAGCCTAAGACCGGTTTCGGGGTTCCACCCCTCATCAGCCAGAAGAGCTTGACTCCAGGGGCTTCGCAGTTTGGGCTAGATTGTTCCCATAAGGAACAGGGCCAAGACTAATTTGCATATGATGGTGACTAAACTGGGGTGGCATGGTGAGCAAAAGAACAATGGATTTAACCCAGATCTCTTGACTGGGGGGTAAATATATGATGTGTTAAGCATTCCGTCCATCATTTGTTTGCGTAGCACTTTACATCCTAAGTGGGGTGGGCATGCCCAGACGTGGGTCTCTCGTGCTCACTGTGCCACTGGATTCAAGGTAGCCTGGCTGATGGGGGGTAATACTTTGAAACCGGTCCCAGGATGCTTGTTTTCAGTCCAGAGAGGACCTGGCATGGCAGATCAGACTTGACTGTTCCCATAAGGAACAGGGTCAAGATTGATTGGCATATGGCTGGGTCTAAACTGGGGTGGCATGTGAGCAAAAGAACAATGGATTTAACCCAGATTTCTTGACTGGGGGTGAATGTATGAATTGTTCAGCATTCCTTACATCATTTGTGTGCATAGCACTCTTGCCCTAAGTGGGATGGGTATGCCCAGATGTGGGTCCCTTGCTCACTGTTCCACTGGATTCATGCTAGCCTGGCTGAAAAGGGGTAATACCCCAAAACCGGTCCCAGGATGCTTTTTCCCGGTCCAGGGAGGACCTGGCTTGGCAGTTTGGGCTGGACTGTTCCCATAAGAAACAGGGTCAAGATTCATTTGCATATGGCTGGATCTGAACTAGGATGGTAAGGTTGAGCCAAAGAACGATGGATTTAACCCAGATCTCTTGACTGGGGGTAAATGTATGATTTGTTCAGCATTCCTTCCATCATTTGTTTGCGTAGCACTTTTCGCCCTAAGTGGGGTGGGTATGCCCAGACGTGGGTCCCATGCTCACTTTGCCACTGGATTCAAGCTAGCCTGGCTGATACGTGATGCTTCTTTCCAGTCCAGGGAGGACATAGCTTGGCATTTCGGGCTGGACTGTGCCCATAAGGAACAGGGTCAAGACTGATTTATATACAGCTGGGTCTAAACTGAGCTGGCAAGGTAAGTAAAAGAATGATGTATTTAACACAGATGTCTTGACTTGGGGCTAAATATATGATTTGTTCAGCATTCTGTCCATTTGTTTGCGCAGCACAAACTTAAACGTGGCACATCTTGGAGAAATGAGTAATACTACTTACATGTGAGCCAAATTGTCGTGTCTTTGTCGGTGAAGCACGACAGGAGTCTCATTCAGGATGCAGGTACCTTAATTTGTTATTAGCTTTGCATGGCCACACGTCCTGCCTCACGCAATGTTCCTGGCTTTCTGCCTGTCCCCCGTCCCTTGACCGGAAGCTGTGTCCGATTCCTTGCCCCCTCCCCACCAGTCAGGTCCAGCGTCCTAGTGCCCTGTGCCCAGATCACGACATCTCCCCCTTTGTTGCAGAAATGACAGAGAGATTGTTGGTACCAAAATAGCTGGAGAGTAGCCTTGTCCTGCTTGATCTGCCCAGCACTAGTTTGGCGGGGCACCGTCCTGTGGAGCTATGAGTGGTGTTCCGATAGTCCCTTAGTACTTGACACAGAGCCTGTCCTATTGATATCTGCGTCAGCTTTGCTCTTTGGACAGCCTTCTTTATGTTCCCCATGAATCTTTCCCCCAAGCCATTGCTTGTGGCCACAGAGGTGTTATTTTTCTGTGATGGATCCCTAAATAGTCCATACATTTTTCGAAATTCTTCCCCTGAGAATGGCGGGCCATTGTCTGTCTGTAGTGTTTGTGGGGAACCCCACGCCGCAAAAACATCGTCTAGAGTTGGCAGTGTTGCACTTGCTGATGTTGACGATACTTGTCGCACGATGGGAAACCTGGAGAATTTATCAATTATCACGAGCAGGTAGTTTCCTGTTTCCAGAGGCCCATAGAAGTCTGCTGCCAGTTCGGTCCACACTGCCTGCGGGAGCTCTGACATCTGTAGCGGTTCTGGTTTTGCTGGCTGCCCCGTCGTTTGGCAGATGTGGCAGTTTGTGACAGTGGCCTCCACCGTGTTGTCCAACCCCAGTAACCACACTTTCTCCCGTAGCAGTTTCTCTGTTGCCACCATGCCTCTATGTGATTTGTGCACCAAATTTACAGTCTGTCTCCGCAGAGCTCTTGACATCTCTATTCTTGTTCCTCTCATTATTATTCAATTTTTGGTCTCTGATAGCTCTACATGAATCTTTTTGAATGCCAGCATTTCCTCTTTGATCACTCCATTTTCCATGATGCTGTTGTTTTTGACATGTCTCCATCGCTGTTGACTTGTTACCATTTTGACCACCTGCATTGTGGCATTTCTCTCTGTTTCTAGCTCCAGCTCCGCCACCGTTATCGATGCCGGAATGTTTTGTTTTAGTACAAAGTTCAGGTATTCCTCCGCTATTGATGTTGCCTCAGGTGACTGTGGCAAAGGGTGCCGCGACATGTAGTCTGCCGGGTCTGTGTTCTTTCCCTTGGTTTGTGCACGATCTTGAAGTTGTAGTCCATCAGCCTTTTGCCCCATCTCTCAATTCTAGGTGGTATTTTTGCTTTAGGATTTCCATAGATCGTTACTAGGGCCTGATGATCCGTTACAATGGTAAATGGTTTCCCATATATGAGCATGTGATAGTGCTCACAAGCCCATACTACTGCGAGGCTATCTTTTTCTGGCTGTGAGTATGTCCTCTCAATGTCGGACAGGCTTTTGCTTGCGTATGCCACTATATTTCTTGGGGACTCTTTACCTGACCTATGTTGTGCCAGGATTGCTCCTAGCCCCACCGGGCTGGTGTCCACCGTCAATTCTGTGCACAGCAGGGGATCAAAGTACGCAAGGTGGTCCACCGCTATCACTGCATGTCTGATGGCTTCAAACGCTTTGTTGCAGTCTTCTGTCCACATGAATGGCTGGCCTTGCTTTGTCAGTTTTCTCAGTAGTGTGTTAGCTGTGGCAAAGTCTTTTATGAACCTCGCGCAGTAGCTGGCAAGCCCAAGGAATGACCTCACTTCTGCAACGTCGCTCGGAGGTTTCGCTTTTTCCAGCGTCTCCACTTTTCTGCAATCTGGTCGCATTACACCAGTTCGTTCCTCCCTATTTCTCACTTGTCTTCATTCAGCGTTAGACCTGCCTGTTCCAGCTGGGAGCATACGTCCTGCAATGCTTTGTCATGCTCGTCATCTGTTCAACCAAATATCAGAATGTCGTCACTGTAGTTGAGGCTGTTTTTCACTGGCCTTATGACTTGCCGTATGAAGAATTTGCTGTATTGCCGTATTGTCCGTATGAGGAATTTGCCTTTAACTCTCATATAGAAAAGAAGTGGCTGTTGAGCAACTTCATGTAAACAAAGACCCTACTTGCTCTACAGTCAGGACCATCAGTGGTGCGGCTACCCTTAGGCAAAGACCTAGCTCTTCCATCTTTTGTGACATTCAGAGCAAGGATATTGATCTTCCTTTTGTCAAAAGTTGTAATGACTGCTAAACCATGTAGCCCTTGTAGGTCGCTTTCTTATGAACCTTGACATACCCATAAAGCCTCAATACTTGATAACGGATATGAAGAACGCAAAATGCATCTAACAAGAAGCAAAGATTTAATCCTGAATTAACACCATATTACTGCCAACTCCATTGCATCGTAGGACGGCTAAAAGATCAGCTGAGGCCCTTCCTCTGTACATGAAGGAGCATGCATCCCCAGTGGACGAGAGTGTGTATCAGTTCTACAATCAGTCTGGATCCTCGAGTCCGGAAAATAATTCAGTAGGGTTACATAGCCTCCAGGTCCATCTTACTATCTTTCAAAAAATGGGAAAGACATTTACCAGATTTGTGTCAGGTGATTCAGAATCTTCTTCTCTTACATGCCATCAAATTGGTGTAAGAAAATTTAAAAAAGCATAGGTCTTAATTAAAACAACTTTTTGTTTTTAAAATGAAAGTGTTTACAATCCTGGTGTGTATGTTCTGGAACTATTAAAATGCTTCCACATGGTTACGCTAGCTCAACATTTGTAAGCATTGCAAGGGGTGGGGAAGTGATGGTCTCTCTAAATTTATTTATTGCTAAATTGTTGTATACTCATTAATGAAAAACATCAGAAATATCATAGGTTTGTGAAAGGAGGGAAAAACTGCCAACATAAGTTTCAAGGAGAGTTTTTACAAAAGTTCTATCCACAATAGCTTCACATCTTAAGTTTCACAAAGTACATCTTGATAATAACAAAAACAAATATAACATTACAAAATTAATACCAACACATTATACAACCTAAGAAATTTCCTTGGACAATTTAGATTCAAATCTTTTAATGAAGTCTGTCAACATAAACAAACAAAAGCAGGGTGCGTATAATTAATTGAGGACTGCAAGAGAACAATGTAGAGACACAACTGATAGTCGCTGCCACTGCTGATGACCTTAGGTCAGAGTCCTGATGACCGAGATCATCGTTTTCAATTCTGACAGTATGATTATGATACAGCTGGACGTAATTAAAATCGGCTGTTCATTCCAGCTGGCTTCCAATTGGCTCAAGGAGCTTGTCAGCCAGTCGGAACCAGCCCGTAATTTATAAGGACGGCAGTTTACGCCGTCCGGATTACGATGCGCAGTTTACGGCAGGGTTTCCATGCTGGCCTTTCCAACATTGAAACCTTGTCGGAAGGCTGTTTGGGAGCCCCAAGCAGGGCCCTTTTACCTTGCAGTCTCTGGTTGGGGGCAGAAGGGGCAACTATTGTGCACCCAATTAATCCCTGCACCTTGTGCCAGGCACCTTGAGCTGCCTGCCACGGGGTGCAGGGATTAACACAACCTCTGATTTCCCTATGGGACCATGTGTTACGGACAGTTTATGGCCGTAACACATGCTCCCATAGGTAAATGTGGGAATGTGACCGCACCATGTGCTGTTGCATGAACAATTAGGCGATCGGGCCGCTGACCGCGGTCGGTCGTTCTCGTTTCCTCTATGGTGTTGGTTGGAGGAAACTCCTACGACATTGTAATAGGACCCTAAGGGTCCGCCCGCCATCCTTCCCTGTATTCCCCCCCGCCATATTAGAATGGCGGGGGGACCACGGCGGAGCAAAACACCGCCCGCCACTTTTTCGCCCCGGTCGCATTGCGGCCGGGGCGGAAAATGATCAATATGGTGGCGGTGTCTATGAGACACCGCCAGCCATATTACAATGGCAAGACTGCAATGCCTTTCCGCGGCGGCAATGCCGCCACGGAAAGGCAGGCGTTGTTCACTCTGGGGGCCCCCTGTGGGCCCCCAGAGTGAAGGCCCAAGGGGGGTGGCACACGGGGGGGTACCTGTGGTACCTCCCTGCATTTGCATAATCAAAGCGCCAGGCACCGCGCGGTGCCTGCCGCTTTGATTATGTAAATGATGCAAAGCATTTTTAGTATTGTGGCGGGCGGAGCACAGAGCTCCGCCCGCCACAATACTATGAATACAGGATGTGCCCGTCACTGTGGCGGGCACATCCTAATGGTGCGTGCGGGACCCCCGCCCATTAGGGCGGGCGGTCCCGAATTCCGATAGGATGGCGGGCGGCCAAAGCCCGTCCGCCATCCTAATGAGCCCCTAAGTATTTTGAGTTGTCAAAACGTTACCAACATAGTTAGTTTCAATCTATCTCGGATCTCTCTTTCTCGATCTCATCTTGCAATGACCAAGCAACCACAGTGTTAGTGAAAATAGAGAACTTGCCATTTTGTTTGTCAACATCACTTTCTCCACATGGAGAATTCTACACAAACTGCTAGCTGTGCCTTCTGCACTGCATGCAACTCCTTTCTTCTCACATGTACTGCAGAGCTAAGATCTGGGATCAATAAAATGCACCTTCCCTTTCCTCTACTTGCAATATGCATTTCAGGAATGCCACCACTCTCAGGATGGGGGTCCCTCAAGACCGGATCTTTCGTAAGTAGAATGATGGTACCCCTACTTGGTAATCAACGTTTAGAATGCATCATTTACAACGCATACATTACAACACAAGTTTTTACAATGATGCGTTGTTATATTGCATGCCATTACAACACAAGTCGTTACAACGACTTGCTGGAGGGGGCAGAAGGTGTTGGATTTGTTGGATTTTCAATCCAACACCTTCCCTACTGTTGCACACACTGGAGTTAGAATAGTAAATTATATTATATTTTAAACTCCAGCGCCCCCCTACAGCAAGTCGTTGTAACGACTTGTGTTGTAATGCCATACGATGTAACCAGGTGTCATTGTAACAACTTGCGTTCTAATGGCATGCATTGTAAACGCATGCGTTGTAATGAGCATTATTCCCCTAGTTACAAGGAGCACCAGGAGGGAGTCTGTAGGCTTTTTGGAGTAATATGACACTCATGTGAAGAGAGAGAGTGTGGTGTCTCAGGAAGACTCACTCCATCACTTCAAAAATAGACTGGTCAAGCAGTATAATAGAAAATCCAAGTGCCTATAGATGTGCCAAGCTACTCATATTTTCTAGGGTATCGATGCCAGCATCCAGCTCATCATTGATCTGGTCACTCTGCCCTGACAGTCTGCCTGAGCCTCCTGCTCTCTTCCAGTAAGCCCACCTGAATCTCCACCTGATGCAACCTGTAGGTCACATCCTTCACTGACAGTTCCACCCTTCTCACCTGCACCTTCATCTTCTCAAGGTGTACCAACACCACCTTTGTTGCCTTCTCACCTTTGTCTAGTTTGCACACAGCAGAGTCCAGGAAAGCCACTTTGGCCATCTATCAGAACATCAACAGTGTTTCCAGGCCCAATATCTTCTTCTTGCGCAAGGTTGACTGAAACAAAAAACTATTTAATGCTCCTAGTCCCTTTGGCTGACATCTCTGCTCTTGTGAAATCCTTGCTGCTACTTGATGACATAACACCATGGAGGTTCTCTGGGTCTTACCACTCTCTTTCCATGGAGCCCCTCTTCACTCACCCTGCGCCTTAGGACCCCCATCAGCTCCCAGTCACTCCTGGTCAAATCAGCACCTGCTCAGATCTACTGGAAAAGCACCCCTGCCGCAGGATCTCCTGAGAGAGCATGTACCACGGCCCTCAGTGACTTCCTTTACAGGATACTTGGCCATCATTGGAGCTTTCTGGTAGGGTGCCATCTTGTCCCCCACCAAGTTTCATGGAAAGAGATCTGCACTGGTACCAGTTGCCATCTGCAGGTGTCTTCCATGTTTTGACAAGCTCAGTCACTGTACCATTGCATTTCCTCCTTATCACTCCATTCCCGGAAGTAAACGTGCGGAGGAAACCACAAAGCGGCCCAGAAACAAACGCTGTGGTCAGAGCTCAGGCAAGAGCAACCATTCATCTCAGCACTAAGCCCAGCCCCTTCTTCATTGGCACTCTGAAGTAGAATGATGTTTTGACAAAAGATCCTGTTAAAAACTTTGGCAGGAAGTGGTATGCTTTTCAGTCTTATCACTTTTGTTGAAAGCAAGACTGAGGTCATGCTGAACCTATGTCTCACTGATGTCATGTTGCTTCCACTTGTGAGTTTCTGCTAGCCACAGATGAACTGTGGTGTAGTGGTACACTGGTACACAAGTGGAGTTGCTGTCCATTACTGCTCTTAGTGGGACTACAAATAACAAATGTATGTGTCCAACATAGCATCTCATACTGTTCGTACCGTAGTATTAGTAGTATATTTGTATTACCCATTTCAAGGCCTCAGCACTTTATGGTCGAGTGAGTAAGTAACTGCTCCATTTGTTGCATATGGTGGGAACAATAATGGTTGAGATTTGACAAATGAGTAATTTGTTTTAGTATCATGCATGAGGCCCAAAGATGGGCACCATACTTTTTAGTGGTGGTATGTTGAAGACTCATGAGTGTAAAGTGGGATGCAAAAAAGCTTTGAGAGATAATGTTGCTGTTACGGACCCATACAGCTTTTATCCTGAAATCAATTATTAATATTGCTTTCAATAATTCTAGGTGGCTGCTAATAATCCTTTTTCTCTTTGGAAGCTACTTCCAGAACTTCCATTCAAGTACAACGAAAGATCTGCCCTATGAACTGCTAGTATGAGTGCATTGTTTTTTACCGTATGGCAAGACTAGAAGTACTCTGACACAATATCATGGTAAGAATTATCGCTGACAAAAACATTAAGTCAAAAATATTGTGTAAGAAAATATTGTCAAAATAAATGGTGATTTTTTGTTGTTGTATATATTGACTTTAAAGTAGTACATTTAAAATATTGAAATATGCATAATTAATATAATGCAAAATAGATTACATTAATAATTGTATTATATATAGATATATATATGCTTACATACACACTTTAAAAAAGAAAAGAACTATAAATATACAATTTTAAAGAATACATTTAATTTCAAATATTAAGCCTAAAGAAAATAAAAACAGTAAACATATGTGCGACCAACAAAAAACAAACCCCAATGTCAATATGTACATAAACATAACATTTTTAGTTACAATTGTAAATTAAATAGACATCAAAAAATAAATACAATGTATAGTTATACAAACACCCATATATACACATAGATTTATATGCATATATTAGAAATTAAATATTATATTTGCGTTTAAAGAAACTACAACAGTAGTAGAAACAATAAAAAGAATTGTGAACATTTATTTTACAAAATGTAGTGTATTTTGACCAATATATTAAATAGTAAATATTAAACCAGAAAAAAAATATTAAATAAGCATTTCTGAACAAACATCAATGAATAATAAAACCAAACAATATTAACAACTATAACAATAATAATATAGTTCCAATTTCGCCATCAGTAGGGAAAGTGTTGGACTACGAAGGGATTACATTTAAGAATACAATTCCTAATCTTTATTAAAAATATTTCAATACCTAATAAAAGAAAATTATTTAAACATATTACAGCGAAGAAATACATACTTTATTATTGTACAAAAAATGTATTTCAATTATAAAATTAAAATATAAATATAAATGAAATTACTTATAAAACACCCACTTCCCTCCCTACAAAAAATAAACCATACAAAATATTAAAATACATACCAAGATATGTAATTTAAAATAATATTTACAAAACAAATACAATTTGAAAGACAAATCTTTTCATCTACAAAATTAAAAAAATATTTACAGTTAAATGAATTATTAATTCACTTAAAAATATGATTAACATAATATACACAACAATAAAATTCTACATAATTAATTATCAATTAGTGGATTATAAATAAATAAAATATAATATAAAAATATTGTAACTTTAATACCTTACCATACTGTTACCCTACAAAAAATAATACAGTATTAAAAATCACATTAGTAGCAAACATAGAAAAATTAAACTACATATCAACTTAAATCAAACACTCCGTGCGATTCGTATCCGGAGCCCTCTCCGTACGAATCGTAAACATGCCGTATGACCCGACGAGTACGATCCGGACCGAGGTATGAGGACACGATTCGTACGGTCCACGTCAGGTAAGGGCGATTCGTATGGAAAAGCACACAATCACATACACATCTTACGGTGCGTACACCCCATGATCGCAGGGGTACGGTGCATACCCCTGCGATCATGGGGTGTACGCACCGTACCCCGCGATCGCAGGGTGTACTACCGTACACCCAGCACACATGGGGTACGGTGCGTACACCACATGATCGTGGGGTACGGTGCGTACACCCCATGATCGCAGGAGTATGCACCATACCCCTGCGATCATGGGGTGTACGCACCTTACCCGGGGGGGTCGTTCCGTACCTGTTTCGAGGCAAACTCTGCTTCTCCGGATGTTTTCGGCTCCCGTAGAAAAAGCATCGTACGGTGCGTAGCCGACAAAAATCGTACTTGCTGGGTCGGAAAAACCAGCCGCGAACCGTACAGATGTCACGTACAGCGTGTTCCGAGGGAGGTTTGTACGGGGATTTGATTCGTACGGTCCAGCTCCTGCTACGAATCGTACTTCGTCGTACGTACGGGGGACGTTGCAGGGTACGATTCGTATGGGAAAAACGCTCCGTACAGCTATTCGGAGCGATTTTTCCCGAATCGGAATCGACCCCTCAATGAATTAAACAACATTTATACAATTAAATATGTCACATAATAATCATCGATTAAATATTTAATTAACACAAACAAATAGATTAACATTACAATGAAATACATTTTGACTAAATTAATTTCCCACCCTTTTTACCCTACAAACCCAACAACCCACTACTAAAATATAACTTACTACTGCTGGGCTACGAACAGAGATAGAGGAGCCTCTTCCCCCAGGTGGGGTGCATGTCCCCTTCTGCAACAATCATTGTCAGAAAAGCTTTCAGTGGACAAAAAGAATAATGTGGCATTATGTTTGCAGTATGCATGGGGGGGCACCTGACACTACCATGCTAGGTGTTCTTAGCCCGCTGCATACAGATAGACTGTTTTAGCCCTAAACTTTACAGCAGAGCCAGGCAATGCCAACCAACTACAGATTTGATGATTTTTTTAAACCGCAAAAACAATTCTATTATTACATTTCAGCAACGTATATGGTAGCTATATACATATAATGATATTTGATGTTCTTTCAATTTCACAGATGTTTAGGGTGCTCATCGTTATCAGCCGGGATATCCTTAACTAATGGAGTTGATTTCCCGAGTTCGGGAAGACATGAGACTTTGCAGAGATGACCCACTACCTATAAGAGCACCATAAACTGAGACATTACCTCAGCCTAGCGCCTTATAACTTTTGTTTTTACTTAGGGTATGAGATCCCTCTATTAAAATTGTTGTCACAGATACTCCCAACCCTATTTTAGATTCACTAGAAATACACATTAACCTACACACACTAGGCCCCTCACCCCCACTTCACCAAACGGTTGTTGGAAAAAGATCTCCGGTAAAGGGCCCCTACTATAGGGAACCCATTGCATATTGCACCACAGACCCGGTGAGGAGCAGCCCGATGATGAAGCATGACACCCGACAGAGTGTGTGAGGTCATTATAATCCAATGAAATGGATTCCCAATCTTGAACCACTCTGGTAAGGTTGGTTTATGTACCCTGTATCTGACTATCAATTCAGAGGAACAGCATAACTCTTTTGTTAAAGACTTTGCAGAGATGCACATTTTAGCACAGTGCGGCAAGGCATGAGGACAGGACAAATTAATTTACTTTACAAGAAGGAAATGGTACACCACAATAGTGCTACATGATTAAAAAAATAAGGTTATTGCAAAAAAGCTAAAATGGCCTCTGTAAACGTTGAGATGCTTACACGGATCTCAGTCCCAGAGTTCCCCTTTTTTCTAATCTATACGCATGCTGGTAGCTAAAGTAGCTGAGTGATAGAAAAACGGTTTTGGGATGGCCCTCCGTGCAAATGTCTTTCCAGACTGCTCTCCAGACAGCCTTTGTGTATTGTTGCCCCTCCGCAAACCTCTTTCATTATGGAAAGACAAACTCAAAAACATTTGAAAATCAGGAGAATATTTTGAAGCTTTAAAAAAAACCCAATCAAAACCCTATACAAGTGCACACAATATGAATAGTAAACATTTTGAATATAAACAATATAGTAGCAACAAAATTCATTGACATGGGAAAGGCAAATAATATTGTCGGTGTGCAGTCATAATATCGAGTTTTTTATTTCGACTGCACAGAATATTGAGTAAAAAATATAGAATGGACATAATATCGACTAGACATAATATAGACAACAAAAATATCGAATTTAAGGTAATTTAATATTATTTTATATTTTGTGTGTAATATAATTCTGTAGCGGGTTGTGGGTTTATAGGGGAATAGGGTGGGAAGTAATTTAATTATAATTAATTAAATATGTTAATTTATTTATTGATATTTATTTAGAATTAATTGTTAATTAATTATTAATTGGTAATTAATTAAAATATAATTGCTAATTAATTATAATTGATTAATTGATAAATATTGTAATTTTAGTAATTTATTTTCTGTAGCGGGTGGTGGGTTTATAGGGGAATAGGGTGGGAAGTAATTTAATTATAATTAATTAAATTTGTTAATTTATTTATATTTATTTAGAATTAATTGTTAATTAATTATTAATTGGTAATTAATTGAAATATAATTGGTAATTAATTATAATTGATTAATTGGTAAATATGTTAATTTTATTAAATTATTTTCTATAGCGGGTTGTGGGTTTATAGGGGAATAGGTTGGGAAGTAATTTAATTATAATTAATTAAATATGTCATTTAATTTATTGGTATTTAGAATTAATTGTTAATTAATTTGTAATAGGTAATTAATAAAAATATAATTGGTAATTAAAATTAATTGATTAATTTTTAAATTGTAAATTAATTTATTGTTAATAGGTAATTAATTAGTATTAGTAGGTACTTTTCATAATTAAATAATTTTAATTTGTATTTATAAATAATTATTTAATATATTTTATACAATTGTAAAATATTTTAATTATTTTGTAATTAGTATTACTATTTATGTAATTTATATTTATATATGAAGTATTTACTTTCCCTACTATTGCACTCACTGGAGTTGGAATAGTAATTTTTACCCCTACACTGTCCAACACTTTCCCTACTGTTGCACTCTCTGGAGTTGGAATAGTGATTTTAACCCCTACGCTATCCAACTCTTTCCCTACTGTTGCACTCTCTGGAGTTGGAATAGTAATTTTAACCCCCTACGCTATCCAACGCTTTCCCTACTGTTGCACTCTCTGGAGTGGGAATAGTAATTTTTACCTCTACGCTATCCAACGCTTTCCCTACTGTTGCACTCTGTGGAGTGGGAATAGTAATTTTTACCTCTACGCTATCCAACGCTTTCACTACTGTTGCACTCTCTGGAGTGGGAATAGTAATTTTTACTCCTACGCTATCCAACGCTTTCCCTACTATTGCACTCTCTGGAGTGGAATAGTAATGTTTACCCCTGCGCTATCCAACGCTTTCCCTACTGTTGCACTCGCTGGAGTGGGAATAGTAATTTTTACCCCTATGCTATCCAACTCTTTCCCTACTGTTGCACTCTCTGGAGTGGGAATAGTAACTTTAACCTCTACGCTATCCAACTTTTTCCCTACTGTTGCACTCTCTGGAGTTGGAATAGTAATTTTAACCCCTACGCTATCCAACGCTTTCCTTACTGTTGCACTCTCTGGAGTGGGAATAGTAATTTTTACCTCTACGCCATCCAACTCTTTACCTACTGTTGCACTCTCTGGAGTGGGAATAGTAACTTTAACCTCTACGCTATCCAACGTTTTCCCTACTGTTGCACTCTCTGGAGTGGGAATAGTAATTTTTACCCCTACGCTATCCAACGCTTTCCCTACTGTTGCACTGTCTGGAGTGGGAATAGTAATGTTTACCCCTACGCTATCCAACGCTTTCCCTACTGTTGCACTCTCTGGAGTGGGAATAGTAATTTTTACTCCTACGCTATCCAACGCTTTCCCTACTATTGCACTCTCTGGAGTGGGAATAGCAATGTTTACCCCTACGCTATCCAACGCTTTCCCTACTGTTGCACTCGCTAGAGTGGGAATAGTACTTTTACCCCTACGCTATCCAGCTCTTTCCCTACTGTTGCACTCTCTGGAGTGGGAATAGTAACTTTAACCTCCACGCTATCCAACTTTTTCCCTACTGTTGCACTCTCCGGAGTTGGAATTGTAATTTTAACCCCTACGCTATCCAACCCTTTCCTTACTGTTGCACTCTCTGGAGTGGGAATAGTAAGTTTTACCTCTACGCTATCCTACGCGTTCCCTACTGTTGCACTCTCTGGAGTGGGAATAGTAATTTTTACCCCTACGCTATCCAACTCTTTCCCTACTGTTGCACTCTCTGGAGTTGGAATAGTAATTTTAACCCCTACGCTATCCAACACTTTCCCTACTGTTGCACTCTCTGGAGTGTGAATAGTAATTTTTACCTCTACGCTATCCAACGCTTTCCCTACTGTTGCACTCTGTGGAGTGGGGATAGTAATTTTTACCTCTACGCTATCCAACGCTTTCCCTACTGTTGCACTCTCTGGAGTGGAAATAGTAATTTTTACTCCTACGCTATCCAACGCTTTCCCTACTACCGAGACCGCCCTCATCGCCGCCACCGATGACATCCGAGCCCTGATGGACAATGGAGAAACAGCGGCCCTCATCCTCCTAGACCTCTCCGCGGCATTCGACACGGTCTGCCACCGCACCCTAGTACGGCGCCTCGGCAACATCGGAATCCAGGACAAGGCGCTGGAATGGATCATCTCCTTCCTCGACGGCAGAACACAGAGAGTCCGCCTACCACCGTTCAAGTCAGAGGCCTCCGACGTCATCTGCGGCGTCCCCCAAGGATCATCTCTGAGCCCCACCCTCTTCAACGTCTACATGAGTCCCCTCGCGGCCATCGTACGCAAACACAACCTCAGCATAATCTCCTACGCCGACGACACCCAGCTGATCCTCTCCCTGACCCACGACCCCGCCGCCGCCAGAGCCAACCTGCACGAAGGGATGAAAGAGGTAGCCGAGTGGATGACGACCAGCCGCCTGAAGCTGAACTCGGACAAGACGGAGGTTCTCATCCTGGGCTCCTCACCCTCCGCCTGGGACGACTCCTGGTGGCCTCCCGCCCTGGGCACCGCACCCAAACCGACAGACCATGCACGAAACCTGGGCTTCATCCTGGACTCCTCCCTCTCCATGACCAGGCAAGTCAACGCCGTCTCCTCGTCGTGCTTCAACATCCTACGCATGCTACGGAAGATCTTCTGGTGGATCCCCACCGAGACCAAGAAGACCGTCACCCAGGCCCTCGTCGCCAGCCGACTGGACTACGGCAACGCCCTCTACGCCGGTACCACCGCCAAGCTCCAGAAGAGACTCCAGCGGATCCAGAACGCCTCAGCCAGACTCATCCTCGACATCCCACGAACCAGCCACATCTCCGGACATCTGAGAGACCTTCACTGGCTCCCCGTCAACAAAAGAATCACCTTCCGCCTCCTCACCCACGCACACAAAGCCCTACACGACCAAGGCCCGAGCTACCTCAACAGCCGAGTCAACTTCTACGCTCCCAAACGCCACCTCCGATCAGCCAACCACGCCCTCGCCGCCGTCCCCCGCATCCGAAGAGCGACTACGGGAGGAAGGTCCTTCTCCTACCTGGCCGCCAAGACCTGGAACTCCCTCCCGACCGACCTGCGCCTGACCCAAGACCACCTCTCCTTCAGGAAGAAGCTGAAGACCTGGCTGTTCGAGCAGTAGCAGTAGCGGCCCCCCCCCCCCCAGCGCCTTGAGACCCTACGGGTATGTAGCGCGCTCTATAAGTACCACTGATTGACTGATTGATACTATTGCACTCTCTGGAGTGGGAATAGTAATGTTTACCCCTGCGCTATCCAACGCTTTCCCTACTGTTGCACTCGCTGGAGTGGGAATAGTAATTTTTACCCCTATGCTATCCAACTCTTTCCCTACTGTTGCACTCTCTGGAGTTGGAATAGTAATTTTAACCCCTACGCTATCCAACGCTTTCCTTACTGTTGCACTCTCTGGATGGGGAATAGTAATTTTTACCTCTACGCCATCCAACTCTTTCCCTACTGTTGCACTCTCTGGAGTGGGAATAGTAACTTTAACCTCTACGCTATCCAACGTTTTCCCTACTGTTGCACTCTCTGGAGTGGGAATAGTAATTTCTACCCCTACGCTATCCAACGCTTTCCCTACTGTTGCACTCTCTGGAGTGGGAATAGTAATTTTTACCCCTACGCTATCCAACGCTTTCCCTACTGTTGCACTGTCTGGAGTGGGAATAGTAATTTTTTCTCCTACGCTATCCAACGCTTTCCCTACTATTGCTCTCTCTGGAGTGGGAATAGTAATGTTTACCCCTACGCTATCCAACGCTTTCCCTACTGTTGCACTCGCTGGAGTGGGAATAGTAATTTTTACCCCTACGCTATCCAATTCTTTCCCTACTGTTGCACTCTCTGGAGTGGGAATAGTAACTTTAACCTCTACGCTATCCAACTTTTTCCCTACTGTTGCACTCTCTGGAGTTGGAATAGTAATTTAAACCCCTACGCTATCCAACCCTTTCCTTACTGTTGCACTCTCTGGAGTGGGAATAGTAATTTTTACCCCTACGCTATCCAACTCTTTCCCTACTGTTGCACTCTCTGGAGTTGGAATAGTAATTTTAACCCCTACGCTATCCAACGCTTTCCCTACTGTTGCACTCTCTGGAGTGTGAATAGTAATTTTTACCTCTACGCTATCCAACGCTTTCCCTACTGTTGCACTCTGTGGAGTGGGAATAGTAATTTTTACCTCTACGCTATCCAACGCTTTCCCTACTGTTGCACTCTGTGGAGTGGGAATAGTAATTTTAACCTCTACGCTATCCAACTCTTTCCCTACTGTTGCACTCTCTGGAGTGGGAATAGTAACTTTAACCTCTACGCTATCCAACTTTTTTCCTACTGTTGCACTCTCTGGAGTTGGAATAGTAATTTTAACCCCTACGCTATCCAACGCTTTCCTTACTGTTGCACTCTCTGGAGTGGGAATAGTAATTTTTACCTCTACGCCATCCAACTCTTTACCTACTGTTGCACTCTCTGGAGTGGGAATAGTAACTTTAACCTCTACGCTATCCAACGTTTTCCCTACTGTTGCACTCTCTGGAGTGGGAATAGTAATTTTTACCCCTACGCTATCCAACGCTTTCCCTACTGTTGCACTCTCTGGAGTGGGAATAGTAATTTTTACCCCTACGCTATCCAACGCTTTCCCTACTGTTGCACTCTCTGGAGTGGGAATAGTAATTTTTACTCCTACGCTATCCAACGCTTTCCCTACTATTGCTCTCTCTGGAGTGGGAATAGTAATGTTTACCCCTACCCTATCCAACGCTTTCCCTACTGTTGCACTCGCTGGAGTGGGAATAGTAATTTTTACCCCTACGCTATCCAACTCTTTCCCTACGGTTGCACTCTCTGGAGTGGAAATAGTAACTTTAACCTCTACGCTATCCAACTTTTTCCCTACTGTTGCACTCTCTGGAGTTGGAATAGTAATTTCAACCCCTACGCTATCCAACGCTTTCCTTACTGTTGCACTCTCTGGAGTGGGAATAGTAAGTTTTACCTCTACGCTCTCCTACGCTTTCCCTACTGTTGCACTCTCTGGAGTGGGAATAGTCATTTTTACCCCTACGCTATCCAACGTTTTCCCTACTGTTGCACTCTCTGGAGTGGGAATAGTAATTTTTACCCCTACGCTATGCAACGCTTTCCGTAGTGTTGCACTCTCTGGAGTGGGAATAGTTCTTTTTACCCCTACGCTATCCAATGCTTTCCCTACCGTTGCACTCGCTGGAGTGGGAATAGTAATTTTTACCCCTACGCTATCCAACGCTTTCCCTACTGTTGCACTCTCTGGAGTGGGAATAGTAATATTTACCCCTACGCTATCCAACGCTTTCCCTACTGTTGCACTCTCTGGTGTGGGAATAGTAATGTTTACCCCTACGCTATTCAACGTTTTCCCTACTGTTGCACTCTCTGGAGTGGGAATAGTAATTTTTACCCCTACGCTATCCAACGCTTTCCCTTCTGTTGCACTCACTGGAGTCGTTACAGTAAATTTAAACCTCTTGCTATCCTACAGTAAAAATATTGTATATGTTTTGTTAATAATATGTATATATATATATATATATATATATATCAAACACGAAAGTTTAGCCCCAAAGGAAGAGCCCACGAGTAGTTGCAAATGTTCGGTAATCTTTAATAGATGACAGCTACAGCAAATGAACCGGGCAGAATGCATCCAGAGTTCCTGGCCAGACGCGTTTCGGGTGGTGTTCCCTTCCTCAATGGCCAAATGCTGCAAACACCATGACCCGCTGTGCGTTCTCTTTTCAATTGCACGGACCTGCCCCAGTGGGCGGGGCCTATCACTAAGCCCTCTGGTCCTTGTAGTGCGCATATAAATTTCTCCAGTGAGTCCGTCATGGTGAACTGCAAAATGTCATTAATAATCCACCCCAGTGGGTTGATGCAAATCATTCCGCTTTAGATGCCGTGTAACTTGTGCTGACACCTCCGAAAACTGCTCCCGCTGAAACGATGAAACCATGTGGCATCATCTACGGCTCACGACAGTGAGGGGGTCTCTCCCGCGGCTGGGCTCAGCCGCATACATCAAACACGAAAGTTTAGCCCCAAAGGAAGAGCCCACGAGTAGTTGCAAATGTTCGGTAATCTTTAATAGATGACAGCTACAGCAAATGAACCGGGCAGAATGCATCCAGAGTTCCTGGCCAGACGCGTTTCGGGTGGTGTTCCCTTCCTCAATGGCCAAATGCTGCAAACACCATGACCCGCTGTGCGTTCTCTTTTCAATTGCACGGACCTGCCCCAGTGGGCGGGGCCTATCACTAAGCCCTCTGGTCCTTGTAGTGCGCATATAAATTTCTCCAGTGAGTCCGTCATGGTGAACTGCAAAATGTCATTAATAATCCACCCCAGTGGGTTGATGCAAATCATTCCGCTTTAGATGCCGTGTAACTCTGTCTGACACCTCCGAAAACTGCACCCGCTGAAACGATGAAACCATGTGGCATCATCTACGGCTCACGACAGTGAGGGGGTCTCTCCCGCGGCTGGGCTCAGCCACATACATCAAACACGAAAGTTTAGCCCCAAAGGAAGAGCCCACGAGTAGTTGCAAATGTTCGGTAATCTTTAATAGATGACAGCTACAGCAAATGAACCGGGCAGAATGCATCCAGAGTTCCTGGCCAGACGCGTTTCGGGTGGTGTTCCCTTCCTCAATGGCCAAATGCTGCAAACACCATGACCCGCTGTGCGTTCTCTTTTCAATTGCACGGACCTGCCCCAGTGGGCGGGGCCTATCACTAAGCCCTCTGGTCCTTGTAGTGCGCATATAAATTTCTCCAGTGAGTCCGTCATGGTGAACTGCAAAATGTCATTAATAATCCACCCCAGTGGGTTGATGCAAATCATTCCGCTTTAGATGCCGTGTAACTTGTGCTGACACCTCCGAAAACTGCTCCCGCTGAAACGATGAAACCATGTGGCATCATCTACGGCTCACGACAGTGAGGGGGTCTCTCCCGCGGCTGGGCTCAGCCGCATACATCAAACACGAAAGTTTAGCCCCAAAGGAAGAGCCCACGAGTAGTTGCAAATGTTCGGTAATCTTTAATAGATGACAGCTACAGCAAATGAACCGGGCAGAATGCATCCAGAGTTCCTGGCCAGACGCGTTTCGGGTGGTGTTCCCTTCCTCAATGGCCAAATGCTGCAAACACCATGACCCGCTGTGCGTTCTCTTTTCAATTGCACGGACCTGCCCCAGTGGGCGGGGCCTATCACTAAGCCCTCTGGTCCTTGTAGTGCGCATATAAATTTCTCCAGTGAGTCCGTCATGGTGAACTGCAAAATGTCATTAATAATCCACCCCAGTGGGTTGATGCAAATCATTCCGCTTTAGATGCCGTGTAACTTGTGCTGACACCTCCGAAAACTGCTCCCGCTGAAACGATGAAACCATGTGGCATCATCTACGGCTCACGACAGTGAGGGGGTCTCTCCCGCGGCTGGGCTCAGCCGCATACATCAAACACGAAAGTTTAGCCCCAAAGGAAGAGCCCACGAGTAGTTGCAAATGTTCGGTAATCTTTAATAGATGACAGCTACAGCAAATGAACCGGGCAGAATGCATCCAGAGTTCCTGGCCAGACGCGTTTCGGGTGGTGTTCCCTTCCTCAATGGCCAAATGCTGCAAACACCATGACCCGCTGTGCGTTCTCTTTTCAATTGCACGGACCTGCCCCAGTGGGCGGGGCCTATCACTAAGCCCTCTGGTCCTTGTAGTGCGCATATAAATTTCTCCAGTGAGTCCGTCATGGTGAACTGCAAAATGTCATTAATAATCCACCCCAGTGGGTTGATGCAAATCATTCCGCTTTAGATGCCGTGTAACTTGTGCTGACACCTCCGAAAACTGCTCCCGCTGAAACGATGAAACCATGTGGCATCATCTACGGCTCACGACAGTGAGGGGGTCTCTCCCGCGGCTGGGCTCAGCCACATACATTAAACACGAAAGTTTAGCCCCAAAGGAAGAGCCCACGAGTAGTTGCAAATGTTCGGTAATCTTTAATAGATGACAGCTACAGCAAATGAACCGGGCAGAATGCATCCAGAGTTCCTGGCCAGACGCGTTTCGGGTGGTGTTCCCTTCCTCAATGGCCAAATGCTGCAAACACCATGACCCACTGTGCGTTCTCTTTTCAATTGCTCGGACCTGCCCCAGTGGGCGGGGCCTATCACTAAGCCCTCTGGTCCGAACATTTGCAACTACTCGTGGGCTCTTCCTTTGGGGCTAAACTTTCGTGTTTGATGTATGCGGCTGAGCCCAGCCGCGGGAGAGACCCCCTCACTGTCGTGAGCCGTAGATGATGCCACATGGTTTCATCGTTTCAGCGGGAGCAGTTTTCGGAGGTGTCAGCACAAGTTACACGGCATCTAAAGCGGAATGATTTGCATCAACCCACTGGGGTGGATTATTAATGACATTTTGCAGTTCACCATGACGGACTCACTGGAGAAATTTATATGCGCACTACAAGGACCAGAGGGCTTAGTGATAGGCCCCGCCCACTGGGGCAGGTCCGTGCAATTGAAAAGAGAACGCACAGCGGGTCATGGTGTTTGCAGCATTTGGCCATTGAGGAAGGGAACACCACCCGAAACGCGTCTGGCCAGGAACTCTGGATGCATTCTGCCCGGTTCATTTGCTGTAGCTGTCATCTATTAAAGATTACTGAACATTTGCAACTACTCGTGGGCTCTTCCTTTGGGGCTAAACTTTCGTGTTTGATGTATGCGGCTGAGCCCAGCCGCGGGAGAGACCCCCTCACTGTCGTGAGCCGTAGATGATGCCACATGGTTTCATCGTTTCAGCGGGAGCAGTTTTCGGAGGTGTCAGCACAAGTTACACGGCATCTAAAGCGGAATGATTTGCATCAACCCACTGGGGTGGATTATTAATGACATTTTGCAGTTCACCATGACGGACTCACTGGAGAAATTTATATGCGCACTACAAGGACCAGAGGGCTTAGTGATAGGCCCCGCCCACTGGGGCAGGTCCGTGCAATTGAAAAGAGAACGCACAGCGGGTCATGGTGTTTGCAGCATTTGGCCATTGAGGAAGGGAACACCACCCGAAACGCGTCTGGCCAGGAACTCTGGATGCATTCTGCCCGGTTCATTTGCTGTAGCTGTCATCTATTAAAGATTACCGAACATTTGCAACTACTCGTGGGCTCTTCCTTTGGGGCTAAACTTTCGTGTTTGATGTATGTGGCTGAGCCCAGCCGCGGGAGAGACCCCCTCACTGTCGTGAGCCGTAGATGATGCCACATGGTTTCATCGTTTCAGCGGGTGCAGTTTTCGGAGGTGTCAGACAGAGTTACACGGCATCTAAAGCGGAATGATTTGCATCAACCCACTGGGGTGGATTATTAATGACATTTTGCAGTTCACCATGACGGACTCACTGGAGAAATTTATATGCGCACTACAAGGACCAGAGGGCTTAGTGATAGGCCCCGCCCACTGGGGCAGGTCCGTGCAATTGAAAAGAGAACGCACAGCGGGTCATGGTGTTTGCAGCATTTGGCCATTGAGGAAGGGAACACCACCCGAAACGCGTCTGGCCAGGAACTCTGGATGCATTCTGCCCGGTTCATTTGCTGTAGCTGTCATCTATTAAAGATTACCGAACATTTGCAACTACTCGTGGGCTCTTCCTTTGGGGCTAAACTTTCGTGTTTGATGTATGCGGCTGAGCCCAGCCGCGGGAGAGACCCCCTCACTGTCGTGAGCCGTAGATGATGCCACATGGTTTCATCGTTTCAGCGGGAGCAGTTTTCGGAGGTGTCAGCACAAGTTACACGGCATCTAAAGCGGAATGATTTGCATCAACCCACTGGGGTGGATTATTAATGACATTTTGCAGTTCACCATGACGGACTCACTGGAGAAATTTATATGCGCACTACAAGGACCAGAGGGCTTAGTGATAGGCCCCGCCCACTGGGGCAGGTCCGTGCAATTGAAAAGAGAACGCACAGCGGGTCATGGTGTTTGCAGCATTTGGCCATTGAGGAAGGGAACACCACCCGAAACGCGTCTGGCCAGGAACTCTGGATGCATTCTGCCCGGTTCATTTGCTGTAGCTGTCATCTATTAAAGATTACCGAACATTTGCAACTACTCGTGGGCTCTTCCTTTGGGGCTAAACTTTCGTGTTTGATGTATGCGGCTGAGCCCAGCCGCGGGAGAGACCCCCTCACTGTTGTGAGCCGTAGATGATGCCACATGGTTTCATCATTTCAGCGGGAGCAGTTTTCGGAGGTGTCAGCACAAGTTACACGGCATCTAAAGCGGAATGATTTGCATCAACCCACTGGGGTGGATTATTAATGACATTTTGCAGTTCACCATGACGGACTCACTGGAGAAATTTATATGCGCACTACAAGGACCAGAGGGCTTAGTGATAGGCCCCGCCCACTGGGGCAGGTCCGTGCAATTGAAAAGAGAACGCACAGCGGGTCATGGTGTTTGCAGCATTTGGCCATTGAGGAAGGGAACACCACCCGAAACGCGTCTGGCCAGGATCTCTGGATGCATTCTGCCCGGTTCATTTGCTGTAGCTGTCATCTATTAAAGATTACCGAACATTTGCAACTACTCGTGGGCTCTTCCTTTGGGGCTAAACTTTCGTGTTTGATGTATGTGGCTGAGCCCAGCCGCGGGAGAGACCCCCTCACTGTCGTGAGCCGTAGATGATGCCACATGGTTTCATCGTTTCAGCGGGTGCAGTTTTCGGAGGTGTCAGCACAAGTTACACGGCATCTAAAGCGGAATGATTTGCATCAACCCACTGGGGTGGATTATTAATGACATTTTGCAGTTCACCATGACGGACTCACTGGAGAAATTTATATGCGCACTACAAGGACCAGAGGGCTTAGTGATAGGCCCCGCCCACTGGGGCAGGTCTGTGCAATTGAAAAGAGAACGCACAGCGGGTCATGGTGTTTGCAGCATTTGGCCATTGAGGAAGGGAACACCACCCGAAACGCGTCTGGCCAGGAACTCTGGATGCATTCTGCCCGGTTCATTTGCTGTAGCTGTCATCTATTAAAGATTACCGAACATTTGCAACTACTCGTGGGCTCTTCCTTTGGGGCTAAACTTTCGTGTTTGATGTATGCGGCTGAGCCCAGCTGCGGGAGAGACCCCCTCACTGTCGTGAGCCGTAGATGATGCCACATGGTTTCATCGTTTCAGCGGGAGCAGTTTTCGGAGGTGTCAGCACAAGTTACACGGCATCTAAAGCGGAATGATTTGCATCAACCCACTGGGGTGGATTATTAATGACATTTTGCAGTTCACCATGACGGACTCACTGGAGAAATTTATATGCGCACTACAAGGACCAGAGGGCTTAGTGATAGACCCCGCCCACTGGGGCAGGTCCGTGCAATTGAAAAGAGAACGCACAGCGGGTCATGGTGTTTGCAGCATTTGGCCATTGAGGAAGGGAACACCACCCGAAACGCGTCTGGCCAGGAACTCTGGATGCATTCTGCCCGGTTCATTTGCTGTAGCTGTCATCTATTAAAGATTACCGAACATTTGCAACTACTCGTGGGCTCTTCCTTTGGGGCTAAACTTTCGTGTTTGATATATATATATATATATATATATATATATATATGTATTAAAAATAAAAAATAAAAATTAATTTTTAATGTTACGTTTATTTAAGTATTTTAAATAAGTAAAACATTTTTTATTTATTATTATATTACTTTTAAATTACTTTTAGGACATTTAAAAAATTCTATATTTTGACAGTCTATATTTTTTACACTCGATATTTTGGAGTCGTTATTTTTGTACTTACCTGTTTGAAGATAGAAAGTCGATATCTTGTAGTCAACATTTTGACCTCGATATTTTGTCATCTCGATATTGTGACTGTCGATATTCTGTCAGTGATCCAATATTGTCACATGTTGGTAAAGTCATAAAGCTTTCTTTATGTCAATATTTTCATTTTTGACCTTATCACTTTGGCTAACTAAACTTTTCTTAGCACCAATGGAAATGCCTAATTTGAGTTTCAAAGAAGGTATACCTCATTTGCACAATACAACTAATATTCAGTAAAATCGATGCATCTTCTGCTCTGGTTTGGGTTGGCAGGAAGGCAGATAAGCCCTCAGAGAGAAGGCTAAATGTGCCTCCTGTAAGCCTTCAGCAACGCAAGGTGATAACGATTCTGAATGGCCTCGGTCTCAAGTCTGGTACAAAGTTCTTCTCTACCTCTCATACTCTGTTGTTCGCTTGCATAACTGTTTTTGATCATTGTTAAACCATTTAAAATAAACAATCAGCAGAAAAGTCCATGGCACCCTTTCACTTACATTCTGCGGAACTGTGCCGTTTGTTTAAAAACAATAAACAGGAAGCAATGATATCAGCTTCCATGAAGCTTTGTTTATTATTTGAACAGTAACAAGAACAAAGAATTTCATTCATATGAAATAACATAAATGTATTCAAAGAGACTTGATTACCATGTGAGAGTGAGTGGGTTAAAAAAAGCATGGAAGCAATAGATGATCAACAGAAAACCGAAGAAGTGATAGAAGAGGTAAAGACCCCTCAACTGCCACAGAAAAGAGTGCAGACTTTTTAAAGAGCACTCAAATTTCAACAGAATCAACTGTCACAGGAAAAAGTGCAGACTTTTTAAAGAGCCCTCAAATATTTAACAAAGTTAACTGCTACAGACAAGAGTGCAGACTTTTTAAAGTTCCCTCAAATTTCAACAGTCTACTGCCACAGAAAAGAGTGTAGACCTTTTGATGAGTCCTCAAAGTTAAAGTGAGTCAACTGCCACAGAAAAGAGTGCATACTTTTTAAAGAGCTCTCAAATTTCAACAGAGTTAACTGCCACAGAAAAGACTGTAGACTTTTTAAAGAGCCCTCAAATTTCAACTGAGTCAGCTGCCATTCAAGTGGGTTAACTGCCACAGAAAATAGTGCAGACTTTTTAAAGAGCCCTCAAATTTCAAGTGAGTCAACTGCCACAGAAAAGAGTGCAGACTGTCTAAAGAGCCCTCAAATTTCAACAGAGTTAACTGCCACAGAAAAGAGTGCAGACTTTTTAAAGAGCCCTCAAATTCCAACAGGGTAAACTGCCACAAAAGGGAGTACAGTCTTTTTAAAGAGCCCTCAAATTTCAACTGAGTCAGCTGCCGCAGAAAAGAGTGTAGACTTTTTAAAGAGCCCTTAAATTTCAAATCAACTGCCGCCGAAAAGAGTGCAGACTTTCTAAAGAGCCCTCAAATTTCAAGTGAGTCAACTGCCACAGAAAAGAGTGCAGACTTTTTAAAGAGCCCTCAAATTCCAACAGGGTAAACTGCCACAGAAAGGAGTACAGTCTTTTTAAAGAGCCCTCAAATTTCAACAGAGTCAACTGCCGCAGAAAAGAGTGTAGACTTTTTAAGGAGCCCTCAAATTTCAACGGAATTAACTACCACAGAAAAGAGTGCAGACTTTTTAAAGAACCCTCAAAGTTCAAGGGCCAGATGTAGGAGCCATTTACCGACCGGGTATGGCCGAATTCGGCCGTTACCGACCGGTAAATGGGTTTTCGGTATGTAGGGGCACATTTTTACAGAATCGGTAAATTTACAGATTCGGTAAATTTACCGATTCTGTAAAATACCGAATCAGTATTTTTACCGATTTGGTAAATCTCAGATGTAGGTGGGACTCTTCAGAGTCCCAAAGGCCCTACAAATTCGGTATTTTACCACCCAATCCAATTGGGTGTTAAAATACCGAATTCAGGTGTGCATGCACACGTGTGCATGCACACCAATGCCATGTGACAGACAGACATGCCCTTAGGGCATGTCTGTGTGCCACATGGCGCTCATGTCAATTTGTGGGGTGCCAGAGGGTGTCAAAGTGACACCCCCTGCACCCTTGCAGAATTCGGTATTTACCGATTCGGTAATTACCGAATCGGTATTTCCCATTGATTCCTATGGGCTGTGAAGCCCATAGGAATCAATAGGAAATACCGATTCGGTATTTACCGAATCGGTAAATACCGAATATTACCGATTCGGTAATTCCACATCTGGAATTACCTACATCTCCCCCCTTCATATTTACGACTCTTAAATACCGAATCGGTAAAATTCTGTATTTAAGAGTCGGTAAATATGATTTACCTACATCTGGCCCATAGTGAGTCAACTATCACAGAAAAGAGTGCAGTCTTTTTAAATAGTCCTCAAATTTCAACAGAGTCAACTGCTGCAGAAAAGAGTGCAGACTTTTTAAAGAGCCCTCAAATTTGAAGTGAGTCAACTGCCACAGAAAAGAGTGCAGACTTTTAAAGACTCCTCAAGTTTCAAGTGAGTCAACTGCCACAGAAAAGAGTTCAGAATTTTTAAAGAGCCCTCAAGCTTCAACAGAGTTAACTGTCACAGAAAAGAGTGCAGACTTTTTCTGGTGTTTTGCGTCAAATACTATAGTGATTATGCAGAAAACTTTAGACTTCAGAACCACTGGAACAAAGTTAGACTCGGGGATGCTGCTATTCTCAAGGTCTGGATTGTGGCACAAACCACAACGGCAACCTTTCAGTTTCTTCAATCAATCATGCCATTTGTATAGCGCACTACTCACCCGGGAGGGTCTCAAGGCGCTTGGGGGGAGGGGTATGCTACTGCTCGAACAGCCAGGTCTTGAGTTGTTTCCTGAAGGCGAGATGGTCCTGGGTCAGCCGAAGGTGGATGGGGAGGGAGTTCCAAGTCTTGGCAGCCAGGTAAGAGAAGGATCTTCCTCCGGCGGTGGCTCTTCGGATGCGTGGTACGGCTGCGAGGGCGAGGCTGGTGGACCGTAGCTCGCGGGTGGGCGTGTAGAAGGTCAGGCGGTCGTTGAGGTACTTGGGGCCCAGGTCGTGGAGAGACTTGTGTGCGTGGGTGAGGAGCTTGAACGTGATTCTCTTGTCGACGGGGAGCCAGTGCAGGTTCCTCAGGTGGCTGGAGATGTGGCTGCGTCGGGGGACATCCAGGATGAGTCGGGCGGAGGCGTTCTGGATGCGCTGGAGTCTTTTCTGTAGCTTGGCTGTGGTTCCGGCGTAGAGGGCGTTTCCGTAGTCCAGTCGGCTGGTGACGAGTGCCTGGGTGACAGTCTTCCTGGTCTCGGTCGGGATCCAGCGGAAGATCGTGCGAAGCATACGCAGGGTGTTGAAGCACGATGAGGAGACGGCGTTGACTTGTCCGGTCATCGAGAGGGAGGGGTCCAGGATAAAGCCCATGTTGCGTGCGTGGTCGGTTGGCTTGGGTGCGGTGCCCAGGGCTGGGGGCCACCAGGAGTCGTCCCAGGCGGAGGGCGAAGATCCCAGGATGAGGACTTCCGTCTTGTCCGAGTTCAGTTTCAGGCGGCTGTCCTTCATCCACTCGGCGACGTCTTCGGTGGTCACCGTGGTCCAGGTGCGAAGTGTGGCGGTGGGGGGCGTTGGTTCGACGGTTGGGTGCGTGGGTGGGGCGCCGAAGCTGTTGTGGATGTCGGCGATCTTGCGGTGGAAGAACGAGGCGAGGGAGTCGCAGAGGTCTTGTGACGGAGTGATGTCGTTGGTGCCGGTGCTGGGGTTCGAGAACTCCTTGACGATAGTGAAGAGCTCTTTGCTGTCGTGGGCGTTGTTGTCCAGTCGTTCCTTCAGGGATTTCTTCTTGGTGGTGCGGATGAGCTGGTGGTGCTTGCGGGTAGCGTGTTTGAGGGCGGTCATGTTGTCGGTGGTCCGGTCGAGGAGCCAGGCTTTCTCGAGGGTGCGGCAGGTCTTCTTGGAGTCCTTGAGGTTGTCGGTGAACCAGGATGCCTTCTTGCTTCTGGGTCTGCTGGGAGGGTTCTTTACATGTCTGTACCTCTGAAAAGATGGCAGGCTGCAGAAGAGAAAGTCATTAGTCAAGCCCTTGGCCCTGCAAGGTCAACATATTAACAAGTCAGGTCGCTGCATGATTATGCTGTTCTGTCTGTGTCAGTTTGGGACAAGACAGGGATTTGCACCCACCTATGGCAACTGTAGCCTTACAATAGTAGCAGTGATCCCTGGTATAATGTGGGCATGCAAGGCATTTCAGATGGCGTTACATGGAACAGGAGCTCAGAGTCTGTCCGCGCGGCAGTAGTACATATGAGTTTTTAATGAAAATGTTTGGACATCAAATATATATTTACTAAAAAATGAAATATTGGCATTTCTGGACAAAATGGTGTTTTTCTTCATGAAAAAAGAAGCATGTACTTGGAAAAATTGTAGGTATTTATTTGATGACCAAATGTGCATATTTGGGGACAAAATAATTGTATTTACAAATGCACCTTAAATCAGACATTTGAGTGATAATGGCTACAGCTACCTAAATCTGTGAGATTAGAGCCATCTGTCCGCTATGTAAACCTTTAAAGCTCCATAATCTGAGTGGAAATACAGCTCTCAGGACCTGCAGAGCAGGAGTCCGAAGCATCCGTGCAGCCCCGCTCTCTTCCCTGAGAGCGGGAGATTTGTGTTTCTTTTTCTTTTCCCATCCTCTGCCAAAGTAGATTCTCAGCGATGGAATTTGGTTGAAAATCTTCTTGGAAATGGCAAGATGGAAGAATGCAAGGCCCTGATATGTAAAGATTACAAGAATGCTATCGCAAATTATAGGCCACGTGAAGTCGTGTTCTCTGAACTGCCTGTATCCCAAATGCTTTTTAACCCCTTGGGCGCGGCCGCGAATCTGTGCCTGTGTGGCCGTTTTAATGAGTGGGCGGGTTCATGACTGCCCCAGCCGTCATCACCACACGCCCACTGTGATGCATGGCGGACGGAGGCCATCGGGGTTAACATATATGAACATGCTGGGAGCACTGATTACACTGTGCACCTGGTGCACTTGTCTACAGAGTGCTCTGCCAGGCGCTGCAGCTCTGTAGCCGCTATTTGTCATCAAGAGACGGTTACTGAGGAGCAGGTGGCTTATATAAATTGTATTTTTGAAAACACATATCGGTAACACTTTTTGCGAGCAGCTCCTTAGTGCAAGGTGACTGGGTTGTAGGGGTGATAGTGTTGTGCAGAAAGGAATACCTTCCTGCACCAAAACAATAACGAAAGATGTTTTCCTCTTTCTATGTGTGCTGCTTAGTAAAAGGAAAAACAATGAGAAGTAAAGGTATTTCTTCTTGTTGCGCCTCCCGCCTCCCTAATGCCTTCCCTGGGGGAAGGTGGGGGCTTATTTACAAGTCCATTGTGTAACCCGTGCATGACTTTTTTTAGACTCACCGGCGTCGCAGTGTGCCTGCCCATATTTACCAGGCCACGTTAAGTCACCCTGCGTGACTTTTCATGGCCTTGTAAATATTGGCTCCTTTGAAGCCTTACTCTGTGTGAAAGGGACATTCTATTGGTGTTGTGGGTGTTCCCACGCAACATCCATGGAACTTGACACATTCCCAAATTTACAAAGTGTCGTGAACATGGGAATGCGTCAGAATCCTACGCCTCCCCATGGGAGGTGTAGGAGTGGTGCAATGAGGAGAAATACTTTTATTTCTCCTAGTTTTTTGCTCTTTCTATAAGGGCCTCATTCTGCAATTCACATTGAAGGAGCAAAACACCATTAATGATTGTGTATGTGCAGGAAGGTCCGGCAAATAAACAATCCTCCCTGCAAAGCAGACATCCTTCTAGCATGGCTTAAAGATGTCTGTGTTGGTGTACGGCTGCAGTTTGTGTGCCGGTGCAAGGGAGAAAAACAGAAATGTGCCGTATCTTGTAGGTAGAGGATCTGGTCTGACGGCTAGATTGCTGACTTTAGAGCTAGGAAACCAAGGTTCGAGCCTCTGGGTTGCGTCCACATCCTGTGATTCTGGGCAAATCAGTTAATCTCCCCGTGCCTGCCCAAAAAATTAATGTGTCCTTGTGTAACGTAACCGGTGCTCATGTAAAACGCTCCAATACCTTTGGGTCGAGTTTGCGCTATATAATTCTGCAACAAAACAAAAAGGTACAGCACATTCCTGCCCTTTTATTTTGATGCACGGCAGCGCAGCAGGGAGGCTTGCTGCACTTCCCTCATCTAAATATAGTTAAGGAGGCCCAGGAGGTCAAGGAATCGCACACATTCCCAGGTCTACTGAACCGTATAAATCTGGGAATGCGTCATGTTTCATGGTTGTTACATGGGAATACCCTCAGCAACACCCATGGAACTCCCCTTTCACGAAGAGTATTGTGTGAAAGGGGGCTATATTGGCAAGGCCATGAAAAGCCACAGGTACACCGTGCGGCGGGTGCATCAATGGGCTTGTAATTAAGCCCTGACAAGTGGGACAGGGCAAAAAATTTGGTTTGGCCCAGGTGCTCACTGAAAAAAGGCCAGGTTTGCGCAGAGGCGCTATAGTTCACGTGCAGGAGCCTGAAGTGTGTGCGGCCACAGTATGCGCACAGCAGGAATCCTGCAGTCCCAGCTCAATGGATCAGGTGCTTGGGATAAACCAAGGAACACCTAATCCACAAACACAGGCTCAGGAAAGAGAGAGAATGGCTGTTTCAAATTTCCCGTTTGCTTCAAAGAAAGTCACAGTAATTCTTTGCAAACATTGTCAGTGATATAGGAGGGGAAGCAAAAGCCTTAAGCCTGGCAGGGACGTGGACGGAAAGCAAAGCTTTTCAGGGCCTTAAGCCTGGCAGGGAGGTGTGCGTCTGCAGCAGCAAGTATCACAGATTCTATTACGGAGAGTGAATGCTGCATTCTCGTCAGTGAAACTCAAGCAGCAAAGAGTTCAGAAAAGGGGGCTCTGGCCTGGGCTTGGCAGGCGATCCGCAGCAGGGGCGATGCTCCGTCTCTTAATCCACACTCCCTTTCCTCTACCAGTGGAGCCTGCCATGAACGGCTGGTCCCAGTGCCCAGGTGCGTAATATGTTATTATTTTTCCTTTTTAAAGTAGATAAATCTAGTCCAAAGGTTTCGAAGGCCTGTACAGCAGAACTTGGAACAGGAATTACAAAGAGCTAAACCCACTAGACAGTTCCATATCGTATTCATATGTTTAAGCAACCCAGGACCATCTCGCCTTCAGGAAACAACTCAAGACCTGGCTGTTCGAGCAGTAGCATACCCCTCCCCCCAAGCGCCTTGAGACCCTCTCGGGTGAGTAGTGCGCTATACAAATGGCATGATTGATTGATTGATTGATTGATTGATTGGTAAAGCCAGGGGTCTCACCTTTTGCACCCATTAGCTTCACCAACGTAGTTTGCCTTCAATTGTGTACCATATGCAAAATCATCGCCCCCCCCCATAAAAACAGGGGGGAGATGACGCGACTGCTATTGCCTGTTGCGTCATTCTAGAAGCACTGGCAAGCACCTATAGAATGATACAGATGCCATTTTCCTTATATTTGTATTTCCAATTTCAAAATGGCGCACCTACTTGGTTTGGTAAATAAAAAAATAGGGTGCATATTATCAAGAAATGGCGTTACTGGTGTGAACATGGGCTTCTATGGGAATTCTCTACAGCGTATTATCAAGCCCATTATTGCCGCTTTAGCGGCAGTTTTCTGCCGCTAAAGCGGTGATAATGTTAACGCCATGCTTGATAATATGCCCCTAGATTATTTAAGTGCAAAAGATAAAGGACTGCAGGTCTGGGAGGCAACGGGAGCAGCTGGTGGTGGAACTGGATGGAGGATGAGGGAGAAAGCAACACACGAGACAGAGCAAAATTGGGGCGGGTAGGACGTGATGGAGATAACACCACCCAGTACGGGGCGTGAAAGATTAGCGGGGGAAAGCACATAAGAGAGAGAGAGAGAGAGCGAGCAGTACACAAGGAACGAAGCAACATAGGAGTGAGGGGTGAAGAGCACGAGGGAAAGAGCAACACAGAGTCTAGAGAGCTGGAAGGTGAAGCACATGAGATACAGCAGCACACAAGTAAGAATGCAAAACAGAGCACAGGTGGGGTATTTGCCACTCGAGACAAATACACAAAGGCGTGAGATGGAAAACACATGCACTCTCAAGGAGTGCTTTAGCAAAAAGAAAACAGTAGTTTCCTAAAAGTGAGCAGTGGATTCATACAAAGTAGCCCATCAAAAGGATGCTAAATAGGCTATGCCAGAGAGGAGGGACAAACACAAGAAGAGGAAATCAAACCATCAAATAAGAAGCAAGTATATGAGAGTAACAATAAAGCCAAACAATAGTAAGAAATGAGCAGGCTGCAAGGCTATTGTAAGTACACAATAGGTTTTTTTGAAGCCAGACAGCTTGTGCTATCTGGTAGGTGAGACCTAAAAACACTTAGGGGCTGATTTAGAGTTTGGCAGACAGGGTACTCTGTCATAACAGTGAAGGAGATCTCTCTCCGCCAAGCCGAAGGTCCAGACACCAGATTTACAGTTGGGTATGTCAATGACAGAGACCACTCCAGCTCCGTCGCTGGCATACTCCGACGGAATGACAGAGAAACGGCCTTTGGAGGTTTGGCCATTCGACGACTGCTTGATTGACAGTGGGTGGTCAAATGTTACGTTTTTACTCTTACATACTGATGTTAAAAACATGGCGGTAGGGGACAGCTAAAACACTGCAGCAGTTCCTTCTCAATAAGTAGAGATGTGGGTTGTGCAGGCAGACATCTCTAAATTCGGAGTATGACTACTCCGAACTATAAATTAGGCCCTCAGAATCAAGCAGGAAATGCTGGATGTGTTTAGAGGAAGACTTCTGAAATGACGTCGGTTAATCCCTAAGGCAACAGCACATCTAAGGCCTCTGACAGTAGCCTGCGTCCAGTAAGCATGCAGGTTTTGTGTGGCCTGTAGCAAAGCTCTGAGTGCAGTGCGATAACAGCATGACCTGTGGCAGCACTCTGTATGAGCACACTAGGCAAAGGGTGCAGGCTGGAAATGGTGCCCTTTGAATGATCAGTTATGTCCAGCCACAGAGCAGGAGTCATTTGGCACAGCTTACTTCATGTGGAGCTCCGCCATACTGAAAGGTAACATCATCACACACTGTTGCATTCTTGTGCTTTCTACAATACATCTTTACAGAATAATGCTTTTTAGGAAGCATCAAGGGAGGAAGCAATATCCTGTCTCACCAGGGGCGTTTTCACTGCTCTCTACTAGGGGATTTTTGCCCACTCTCACTCCCAACTGTTTTACAAACCTCTGGCAAGTACAACTGATGATGCAGGCTCGGTGTATGGGGTGCTCAAAACATGGGCCTTCCCTCTGTCAAACTCAACAGCCAAATCAGTGATTGTTTACAACAAAAAGCCTGATTCGATAAAGTCAGTTATTGGCAAAACACACATTGGGTGCCCTTTCAGATGTATGTGAGGTTGTCCTAAGGGTAAACAACCTTTACAACGAAACCTTTACAACAAACTACCATTACAACGCAACTTTTACAACGCAAACTATTACAACGCATTGCTCTGGGGGGCGCTCTAGGATAGGGAATAGGTTAATTTACTATCCAATAACCTTCCCTACTATCCACGGGGACTGGAGTTGGAATAGTAAATTAAACTATTCACTATCCAGCGCCTAAAAGCATTATGCGTTGTAATGGTATGCGTTGTAAAAACCGCGTTGTAAAGGTATGCGTTGTAACGTCATACATCCTGTCCTAAGAGATTTGTGATCTTGTTAATTTTCCAATAAAAGAATGTGAGAATTTGCAACTTGCAGTGAGCCAACTGGCCACTACGCCCATGACCTTGACCTCGGAGGTACCACATTCAACCCTCAAAGCTGGGCACATCCAAGGGTATAAAACAAAGGGGCGTGAAAGCCAACAACAAGTTCTGTGTCAGTGTAATTTACTTGCAGCATTTCTCCTGACAGAACAGGCCTTCCGGACACTACCACTCAACTGAAACTCCAAACGCAAAATAATGGATTTCCTGGTGTTTGAAAATAAGAGCTTAACTATTTCAGTGTGCTACTCCTACATCTGCTCCCTTCTTTCATGCTGCTATGCGTAAGAGCACAGAGATGGGGCATACTCTCGACTTTTTAGGATGGAAGCCTGAAACCGTGTAACTGCAACCTCTCAGAATGAGACCTGTGGCTCTACCTTGCCCACCCTAGGAGTCACGCAGGTAGACGCTGACCGAGACCACCAGATGTGACAATTTCTAACAACACAGCAGCACATACAATTGTGGTGTAAGCTACCATACCCTAGATGTACAGACCTGAACAAAGCTGACATCCATCAGCATCTATGAATAGGAAGGACTAAAAGTGGCACAGTGAAGAAGAAGAATGCGAGTAGAGCAGTCACACCAGACAGGTTCCCTATAGAGTTCTTCACTTAAATGACATACTCTTTTGTTCTAGATACGTGCAGTAGAGTATAAGTTGCATGGACTTTCCGAAAAAGGCAGCGAGCCTGGTACCAATAAATTGTTGTATTTATAAAGCACAAAGCCATGTGGCAGTCTGCAGACTCCTAATGGATAACACATTTATGGTACAGGGGGCTGGTGGTAGTCACAAACCCGAACATGCATTCAGCATTAATGCATGATTGTGTAAATCTGAATATGCAGTAAAGGTAGCAATGTGAAGAGTAGGGGTGCTCGGTAAACTCCACCCCGCTGGCGAAGTTCACAGAGTTTTACCACTCTGTGCTCTGTTTGGAGCACGGAGTTCGGCAAAAACTCTGCCAACCTCCCATGGCGGAGTTTACTACCCTCACTCTTAATTGAGATGTGTGTAGCGACAGAGTTAAAGGAGACATGGTGTGTGGGCATAAGGCTCAGTGAATGGTGAAGCATGCTTACAGCTGCTGCATGTGTCCATGCACTATTGCAATATTTTATTTTCACTGAATTGAGCCATGGAATTCGTTTCACAATGAACAATTGGCTGCTGGAGCATACTGAATGAAACAAAAGTACGCGGGTTTGCCAGGGATCCCTTAGTGAGAGCAGAACAATCTGGGAAGAATCTAGGGGCATTGCAGCCCAGATCACCCGGCTGGGAGGAGGGGCGGGTAAAGCATGATGAGGAACTTGCCCTGAGCCTCCAACACCACCCAGTCAGATGGTAATCTTTCCACCACTGTGTGTGCAGCCGAAACAAAAGGAGGACGGAGATAAAAGAGCAACATGGCAGAATTAGGGCCCAGGGGTGGCAAGAGTTTAGAAAAAAGGTCCCATGAGGCCGCTGCCTGAGAGGGAATTGGCAGACTTACTAATCAGAAGGTAACACTGCACCAGGTTTGCAGGGGCACATGGGCCCTGGAGCTTGGGTGCAAGGCCAAAACAGTCCGAAAACGAGTAACCTACAAATTCCGCACATAATATGAGATGGTTGAATGTCACAATATGTTTGACAGAAAGATATCATAACCCACATAACCTTTCTGAAAATACTATTACATTGATTGTAGATTTGCTATGATTAACTCAAATGAGGTGATATGTTTGTAAACAATATTTATGACATGATATGTATGGCAGACACATTTTAGCGAGTTCACACAAGACCAAAAAGAGATCTTCAGAGGGCTAAATGCCAATCCACATAATGTTTGAATGTCCAGTTTATGGGGCTCCCAGTGAAAAGGTAACCCGTGCTCTTAGCAGTCACAAGGGAAGACCATCTATGGACTTATCTTCTCTCAGTCAGTGATGGGGGACAAGTTCTTGGATGGGAAGAACAGTGTGACCAGGGTCATCCTCTGAATCCAGAACTGGCACTTTAAATGCTGTATGAACCCTGGAAAATAAGGCTGAGAGAGGCTGCTAAAACAGTTCCAGAACTAACCAGCAGAGAGCCAATGGGACAATAATCCAAAGCATGGGATGGAAGATGTCCATGTCTCTTCCAGGTTCTGGGAATGGGGTGGTACTGGCTCTTGTGTGGTCACAGATGGTGCCAGGTAGGTCCAAGAAAATGTAAGTCTGTTGTCTTGGTCAGTAACACTTGTCCATATTGTTTCTAGTCAGCTCGTCAGCAAGGTCCTCCTGGCTCTAGGCCAGCTCACTTACTTGAGGCCTATTCCACACTGCTGTCAGTCAGCATGCTCTTGCTTTGGCCTTGTTGGCAAGGGGGATGCTCCTCTCACCTCCATTAAACTACAGCAAGCATAGGGAATGGAGACGACGCATGCCACAGGCTGTGAGCCGTGTACGTACCTTAAGGGCATTGCCTCAGTTTATACTCTATGCTTATTTCTTTTTTAAAGAGCTTTTTTATATAGCACAAACTAGACTTCTCACAAAAGAGGTCACTGAGTGCCTTACAATATATGAAAGAGGTAATACACACAGGGCCCTATTTATGAGGCCCTTCGGCGCCGTTGTTTTACTTTTTGTGACGCTGCGGCGGCGTAAAAAATGCACCACACTGCACCAAATTTACAAAGTGATGCATCTGGGCAGATGTGTCACTTTATAAACCTCTGTGCCACACTATACCTGCCACAAGTAGAATGTATGTAGGGTGGGCGTTCCGGGGCAGAAAAGGCTTGTAGAAGTGTTAGAGTGAAATCTATGAGATTTCACTGCAACACTTCTACGGCCTCACTGCGTGAAATCCTTAAACCTGCTTGAAGAAGGCACAAGGGGTGATGCAGGCCTTTTAAAGGACACATTCCTGGAGTTGCGTCTGTTTCCAGACAAACCTCAGCAATTCGTCATTTTTGTACCGACCGAAACGTCAGAATTTCTGACGTATCTGTCAATCCGTGCGACATGGAACGCCGTACAGTAAATACGGCACATCCATGGTGTCGCAAGGAGGGCATGCTGAACAGTGACACTTTTCATAAATGAGGATTTGGCGCAGTGAGACCGTTGAATGTCTCAGTGAAATCTCATAGATTTCACTGCAACACTTCTAGGAGCCTTTTCTGCAACAGAATGCCCACCCTGCACACATTATACTTGTAGTAGGTATAATGTAGGTGAGGCATCTGCCTAGATGTGTCACTTTGTAAAAAACGCCATGGTGGCATAAGGGCCTCATAAATAAGGCAATGAGAAGTTTTTTAACAGTCATAAGACTAAGTACAGGGAGGCATAAAAAAAGGATATTGTAGAGGCATAAATGTAACAGGAAGAGTGATTTATGAATACCAAAACTTATTATTGAGACAAATATCTGTTGTTACTAGAAAACAGATCTTGTGGATATTTGGCATCCAGGAAGGCATGATAAAGCATGGTGCCAAAAAAGGGCGTGACGAAACAGCAGACTAATAACTCTGTGTTGCAGGATTGTCTGTGTTTTCATAGAAAACGATTTCGAGAAATATCATTAATGAGAAACCCTTTCATCTAAACTTTTTAAAGGAAATTTTCAAAATGAATGTCATTTTCTTTTTTACAGAAACCAATTGATAGAATGTCTTTTTGGATGAAATTGTCCCTTGAATGCTTATTTTTTAAGTGTAAATGCAATGGTTGCAGGTCTTACTTTCAGAAACAGTTATGTCTGAGATATTATTTCTGTGCTTTACTTCAGAGGATATTATTTCATATCTTTTACATTATCAAACAATTACTTTGGATGCTTTCAATTTGCTGACCCATCACCACCCACACAAAAATCATCTACCTCTGACTCCTCAAAACCCTTGAACACCACCAATCACTGCCCCCTAAAACCTCTCACCATTTTTAAATTACTCATCCCTTTAAGGCTAAAAGCCATTTCTTCCCCAAAAATTCACGATCCTAAAATCGCTTACTACCGTTAACTCCACCCATCCTGAACCCTAAAAACCTCTTTCTACGCCTACACCCCACCCATCTCACACCCCTTAAAACACCTCAGCAGGCCCAAACTCCACCCATCCCTGAACACTTAAAAGCCCTCACTGCCCTTAAAGACCAGCCATCAATGAACCATATGAGCTCCTCATCACCCTAAAATACTCATCCCTAACCTGTAAAAACCCCTTTCTACATCTAAGCTCCACCCATTCCTGAATCCTTAAAACCTTTTACCACCCTAAACACTACCCCATCCTGAAGCTTAAAAACCCGTCAAAACTACAGCCGCTACATATAATTAAACTTTAAAATCCCTCACCAGCCCTAAACTCTGCCCACCCATGAATCCTGAAACCCCTCAACACCCTTATGCTTCACCCATCATTCAAACCAAAAACACCTCAAACACCTAAACACAACTCATCCATGAACTCCAAAACCCTTTCACCACCCCTACACTCCACCCACCTTCGACCCCTAAAAACCCCTTTCTATGACTCCAATTATTGCTGACACCTAAAAAACCCTCATCACCTAACGATTACCCATCCCTGAACGCAGTAGTCCTAAACTCCACCCACATGTAATATAATTATGGGTTTTCCCTTACAATTATCTTTCCTTTAAAAAGTTTTCTTTAATTTTCAATTATTTGTATTTCCTTAAAATTGTCTTTCCTTAAGATTGTTTTTCAATAATTTGGTTTCCTCCATTGTGGTTTCTTGGTTTTTGTTTTCCTTTAATTCACACACATCAGGGTTGCACTGCATAGGATGCCTGAAGAGAGAGGTCAGGGCATAACTTAAAGTAGGAGGAAAAGGAGCAGTACAGGAGAATGTGATAATGAAATAGGAGGAAGTCCAGTAAATTAGCACAAAAAGAAAGAGCTGCTTCGGAGAGAGGAAGGAAAAAATATAGTGAAGATACTATAATTCTAAAAATAGCAAGTTGGTTAGACTGCAGGCTTATGACGGCAGAGGATTCACAAGACACTTATTGAAAAGAGACAGAAATAGAGCTAATCTTATCTGGCTTTGAAATGTGTTCAAAATATGATGGGTATTTTCTGAGACTGAACCTTCTCCGATGAACTTTTTCTTGAAATGAGAAACATGTAGGTGTTGAAATGTCTAGCTTCTGGATCCCATTGCCACCAGAGATTGTGAGTTTAAGTGTTACTAGCAGGGTATTTATGTGTTATACTTTGTATGTAATGCAAACCACGTTTTAAGAAATTCACGCGTTAAGCAGTAACCAACTGACAGAAGCAAAAACTGTGGTTATGTACGTATATGTATGTGATGGTATTTTTCCTTTCCTGCCCACAGTAGTTGATGTGCTGTTAATAGGCATACCAGTGGTCCCCCACCTCTATCGTTTCCAAGGAGCCAGGTTGGCTCTGGATGGAATACTTGTTTGTTTTTGAGTATACTTAAAGGGAGGACATATCCCTCCATCCTCGCTATAGAGGAGCTCTGTACCCTCAAAGAGGTTCCCTTTGGACCTCTAACCTTGATTGAAGCTTATGTTTTGACTTCATGTGATTCATCTAAGGTTGGATTTTAGATTAAGCTGAAAGTCTTCAGCAGAGTGGGGGGAAGAGATTCGTTCACTTTGTAGTAAATTACCTAGTAGTTCATGACAGGTGTGTGCAGTGTACAATATAAAAATATAGAAAAAACCCAGCATAAAGCCCAGAAATGTGGCTGTGATAGTATGCAATGCACATTACACACTATAACTTATGCCACCTGCTAAACAATAAATACTTTTTACTGGATTATCTAATTTAATATTATATATATATATATATATATATATATATATATATATATATATATATATATATATATATATATATATATATATATATATATATATATATATATATGTGTGTATATATATCTATCTATCTATATTACCTACTGGCGGTCGCCAGTAGGTATATATAGTTAGGATTTTTTCTCTATGGGATTTTTGAAAATTCTATGTCTAATAACTTTGGCGTTTGTGGACGGAATTGGCTGAAATTTTCAGGAAAATGGAACATTTTGTTTCTGAGCAGCCCCTGAAAATTTGGGGTGGGGTCGTCAAGGGGGGGCAGAGAAAAAAGGGGGGTCCCAAAACGTGTTTTTCCCATGCAATTTTCCATAGGGTGGTTGGCCTCACTTTTAGCTCGAACGGCTGAATGGATTTCCACGAAACTTGGCAAAATTGAAGATATTGTTTGCCCGATGTGCCTTTGCTAGGTCTCAATATATGTGCTCCAGTGGATTTTGAGAAATTAACGTTTAAAAAAAGATATATATCTGTAACAGCGGACCGGTTAGCGCTCTGGTTCGCGGACTTTTCGCGCAACGGAGCTTTGTGAAGCGAAGCTGATTGGTTCTCCGGCGTCTGTCAACATTCCAAACAGTCCGTAGCGGCCGCCATCTTGTCTCTCGGTAGGATCGAGAGACAAGAGGAGGTCAAAACAAAGGGGGAAATAACTATAAGGGGGCATAGTAGATCCTCGCTGACCCCCTAGGTTTGATGTGGAGGTTTTAAAAGGGCCCCGCGGGGCAAAAAAAAATAATAAAAATAATAATCGAACGGCTGAATGGATTTGCACGAAACTTGGCAAAATATTAGGGACTGGTAGCCCGATGTGCCTTTGCTAGGTCTCAATATATGTGCTCCAGTGGATTTTGAGAAATTAACGTTCAAAAAAAGATATATATCTGTAACAGCGCTCCGCTTCGCGTAACGGAGGTTTGCGAAGCTGATTGGTCATTCTGTCACTGGGCTATAGTTGGGCTACATCTGGCTGATATTTGGGCTACATTTGTTTTTTTGTGTGTCTGGCGGCCATCTTTGGGCTACATTGGGCTACATTGGGCTTCATTGGGCTACATTCGGCTAATTAGCAAATAGCTCATCGCAAACTAGGAATGGTAAAGAATCGCTATTTATTCCTTAAAGTTCGCTATTTAGGAAATGCAAATAACTTTGATGATACATATGGCGGTTCATCTCTAACAAGATAAGAAGCATAGGGATAGATTTATGATGACTGGCGCATCACCAGGGATGTGTTAGTCATTCTGTGCCGCTGTTCCGTCACCTATGGTGTGCTGCATTTACAATGCGGCGCATCACGGGGCAAAAACAGCACAGATGCGTGATGTATCTGTGCCGTAAAGGTGGCGCATTGCTGGAGTTGTATCGCAAGTGTGATGAAGCTCCAGCAAGGGTCGGGGGTGCCCCTGTCGCAGGGTTTCTGTTCTCACACAGAACTGTGGACAGAGGATTGGAACCTCGGCGAATTAGGGTGTCCCAAAACTCACGTTAGTAATCAAAAACTATTTAGCAAGCTAGGTACAGTGTCACATTGGATATAACAAACTCTCAATGTTTAGACAATCCAGAATATGAACTTATAGTACCTCAGGATACGTGGAACTCATGAACAGTCGGTCGTTATATATTTCTTAGAAACCAGAACATGGAGTTAAGAAGAACACATGTGTATTTGAAATGTTTATTTACTAATGCCGTCTTCTCAGGCGTAGTACCTTAGATAATAAAAGTACACATATTATCAGTAGCAAAATTACCAGCATAGTTACTAGTACATAAAAAGTGAATGGTGATAGTATGTTAACATGCTGTAAATGAATAAGAGTTAGCAACACTTATAAGCAGCCGCGGGCCGTGGAGGGAGTTACGGTGAGGCAGGGAGGCGGGGAGGGGGAGAAGCAGGGTGGAGAATACAAGTACACATATTATCAGTAGCAAAATTACCAGCATAGTTACTAGTACATAAAAAGCGAATGGTGACAGTATGTTAACATGCTGTAAATGAATAAGAGTTAGCAACACTTATAAGCAGCCGCGGGCCGTGGAGGGAGTTACGGTGGGGCAGGGAGGCGGGGAGGGGGAGGGGCAAGGTAGAGAGGGCTCCACCCTGCTTCTCCCCCTCCCCGCCTCCCTGCCTCACCGTAACTCCCTCCACGGCCCGCGGCTGCTTATATCTCACCCTCCCTAATACACATATTATATTATTTGCTAAGAAGGTCTCTTTGTGTTGGTTTAGGGCGTGCCCATACTTTAGTGTCTTAGATTTGAAGGAATCACATCAGCATACACCAGCTCTCTCTTCATGTGAACCGCATCAACTGTTGTGTATGTGTGTTCGGCAAAGCAATATAAAACCCGCCTCATGCCCAGAATTGGCAGAAGTTGCACTTATGTTATGAGTATGAAGTCGTGGAGATCAGACCTCATAACAATTCTGTATCGTGTTGTTCTTGAAACTTTAGCACTCGCTGTACAGATATAGTTTAACAAGTAAAGCAGATAGTAGACCAATAACATATTATTCTCATGTAAACCACGATGAACTACTAGGTGGAAAGCTAAAGCAACAACTAAATGTCGTGTGCAGAAGTTGCAAAAAAGGAAAAATGGCGTTTAAACCGGTAATGAGCCCATGCTAACTTAACACGGTGTAAAGATATCCAGGACCTAGATGACACCTCCCCATGATCCGGAAACGAACTGAATAAGATAATAGAAGTGCCATCTCATGAGAGCAGATTGCAAGTTTATATGTGGACGGTCCGCAAGGTAAAGCATTAAAAACTAGGAAAATTCAATGCTAAAGAAAAATAAAACAGCCAAGTACTTTATCGAGTCTTAAGCCAATAGGCAAGGTAAATAATAAAAACTTGACAATTAAGTCAATGAATTGTCAATGAAATGCTAGTACTCAGCATATGAAACATGAAAAAGGTCTATGACATAACTGTGTATGCAAAATAAGCTGCAACAGCCTCCAACAGGAAGTCACCGTCTTCATCCGAAAACAGTTCAGCCATCCAATTTAAAAGCGGAAAAGAACATACGTGCTCTCCCAGCACCGGATCCTCTATCACCATCAGAGGACAGCTCGGTGGGTTTTCAAGAAAGCTGTGTTCCAAGAAAGACTGTGCTGCCGCCAGTAAATTCCAGGGACCAAGTAGTCCATGCATCAATGCCACAGCCATAATCCTTTCGCCAGGACAAACCAACTCGTGAGTAATGATAGGAGTCATCAGCTGATTAAAGTCGACGTCAGGAGAAACCGGTCCGCAGAGACACAAATCAATGGCCCAATCGAAATCACAGGTCAGGCAGTGAAATACAGGCTGGACACAGGTGAAGTAGGAGAACCGAAAAGATAATCCATATGCCGTGCTTAATATCGCCAACGGCATTGTGCCATAATATTCTAGCATGCGATTGCGGAACAGTGTCAGCAGCTGCAGGGTCGGAGGTTGCATAGGAGGGACATCCATATTTAAAAATGTAAAAAAGCACAAGAGCGTCCGCTGGTAATGCAAGTAAAAATGCAATCCACGAACCAGAGTGGAGAAAATGGAATGAAAGGGAGCAGGGATGACTCCAAAGATTTTCTCAAATGAAGTCACGAGACCACTGGTAACAACTTTAAAAAAGTGTGCCAGGGATTTTGTGGAGGATGCGTTAAAGATAGTCGGAAACATGTTGCTGAAATTGAAAGGCAAACCTGTGTACGGGTGTTCGCTATGTGAAGTACGAAAGTTTCACGGGCCGAACTCAAGGCCACCTCTCTCTGAGACAAAAGAGCTCTTATTCTTGTCATGCCGTTGAAACGTGTCCCAAGGTTGGTATTTGTGGCCAGATTGAAAACTCCCTATGTTCATGTGTGGGAGGAAATAGAACATTTCTGCAGCAAATAACCCGTTCACTTACTGTTACGATAAAAGGAATACTTTTAATTAACTCAGAACAATCTTCATTATTGAGCATCAAATAACTACCATTTTCCAACAACTTGAACGTGGGGATGATAGCAGGAACTGGCGTGCCTTGCAACACGCAAGCCATATTTGGTCGGTGTTTGTTGCATGAATCGTGTAACTGTATGTGCCTACACATTAGTGAATGATCTGGCGTCTCAGTGCATTCCTCTCCATTCAGATAAACTTCTTGATCATCTTTGAAACATCTGTATGTGTATGGAAGCGACCAGACCTCATGAACAAAAGCACTACCTAAAGGTTCATAAAGACCTATTGGTATATATTTCATACAATTTGAAAACTTATATAAAGCAAAAGGCAGCGTTATTAAACCGTGGATAAGGCATGTTGCCAAAAAACCCGCAATCCTCTGCTGATGATGTCTCTGAGCATGTCATGAATGATGTAATATGTGACATCATCAGTAGTGGATTATGGGTAATAGTATCTCTAGTTTACTCCCCTATAGCTGTCTTTCTTTTAACATAAGTGTGTGTTTCCTTCCCTTATACTTACTGTTTTTGGTTCGCTTCCAGTTCGCGTACCAGCGAGCGAACTAGGAAGCGAACTAAGAGAAATAGAGGTTGGCACAGTTCCAAATATTGTACCAATTTTTTAATAACGGGGAGGTAGTTCTGAAAAGAACTTTTTTTTTTATTTTTCTGAACATTTTTTTAATGTTTTTGAATTTTTCGGAACAGTTTTATATTTTTTTGGGTTTTTCTTGGAGGGGGCAATGAAAACGATTCATTGTAAAGGGCTCAACAGGAGCAACAAAACAAAAAAAAGAAGTATTTATTATTTTGGGCGTTTCGGACAAACTTGCATATGATAGTCAATAGCTCTGTTGATCAGAGTGATGCTTCTTTCTCCGTAGGAAATGAATCCATCGCAAAATACGCAGGTGTGTTTTACTTCACCAAATCTCATTTGTATATTTGGCACCATCTCCCTGCCCTCTGGTCCCGTTACTTCCGGTACAACAGATCTTCTGGCCATAATAGGGAGATTATCTAGGTCGTTCCGAAACTGTGCAGCACTGTAGTTGTTAGGATGCCACCTAGTCATATGGCGATGCATTGTGTAGTTTCCGAAACTGTATTTTTTGTCGGTCCCTCTGGACAGTCTATCTTGACATATAAGGCAAGTTACGTATCTTGCATTTACTTTTTTCTGACCTTCGGGAATTTTAAAAAATTGCCAAATGAAGTTTTCTTTCCGGTGAGACGTCTTGGGCTGCTCAGGCAAAAACTGCCTCTCTTCGTGCTCGTCCTCCTGTTCCTCTTCTTCTTCTTCTTGTTGAATTACAACTTGAGCAGGTGGTCCTCTCTTCCTTGGAGGTGGTGGAGGTGGTGGGGAAGCACCAGCTGAAGCTACTAAAGAAGCCATTGCTCAGTGATCACAAAGGGTCTTTCTCTCACAATGATGAAAGTCAGAGTGAGGAAAGAAGGAGGGATTTTCATCATTTGGGAAAAACAAGAGTTCTCAACCAATCAAAAGTGTTCATTTTAGATTATATGACCTAGTCTTACATCATTAGGAAACCAAAAGTGAAATGAACCAATGAAAAGTGTTATTACCAAGTCACATGACTTGCTGTGTTTACGTTAAGCGCTTTGCAGGGCCTCCCGGTTTGCTTCCAGAAACCTGCGCTTTGGCACTCGCTTCGCGTACCAGTTCGCTAACGTAGCACGTCATATGACGTATCACGCGACAACGTGGAACGTCATGCGGACGGGAGGCGTCACGATGTTGTTTTCTAACGCGGCACTTGCGGTAAAGAAACGTTTACCGGCTCGCGGTCTATTTCGCGGCATCAAGGTCAGCTAACGGGAAGCTTCCCGATTCGCGAAGCGGGAACGAAGAAAAAAAAATATTTAAAAAAAAAATTATTCATAAACATATAAAATATATTTTTGGATTTAAAGAAGAATACATTTTACAGCTACAGATATTAGCTGTTAAAAAACCAATGAAATTCACAGAAAAAACCATAGGTTATAGACCATATATAGTTAGGAATTAGCATTTACAAAACCTTGAAAATTCACTGAAAAAACCATAGGTTATAGACCATATATAGTTAGGAATTAGCATTTAGAAAACCTTATTTTACTCACACAAAACCATTGAAATTCCATATATAGTTAGTTGCACTAACTATATATCGCGCACCCGCAATCCACTGCTGATGATGTCACATATTACATCATTCATGACATGGTCAGTGACATCACTGATGACATCACTGATGACATCTCAAATGACATCACTGATGACAACATCCAGTGACTGTATGTTTCTGTAAAGTTAAAATATGTCTTAGATATTGAAGAATGAGTGGATGTATAAGTGTCTGGATGAAGGATTTAGTAGGTGCGTGACTGACTGTATGAGTGAGTGATTAAATGTGTCTCACTGAATGCATGGGTTAGTGACTAAACTGTCTTAATTTGTGCATCATTATGTCTGTTGTGATGTAAACTGCTGCATGTGTTGATCATTAGCTATACGAGAGGCTATATGTGTTATTAATTGGTTGCCCAAGTATTTCTATGGGAGATTGAGTTTGTGTGGGGGTGGCTGGGAGGTGTGTGACTCTGTGCATAGATGTGTGAGCAGTTGATTCACTAGGTGTATGAGTTCAAGAGTGCATGTGGAAAAAGCTACATGGGCGGTTGACTGTGTGCATGAGTGTATTGATGAGTGAATGGATATCTCAATGCTACATGTCATAGTAAGTACATATGTAAAACACAGTACATGTGAGAGTTGGCATATATAAATAACTGTGCATGAGAGCCACTGAATGTGTGAGTGGCTGTATGGATCATTGTGAACTTGTATCAGGGATTGTATAAGAGAGTAAATATGTGTTAGTATATGTTTGAATAAGTAAGGTGTGTATAACTGTATAGTTGAGGAAATGGAGGTGAGATTGTTTCTTTGCATGACTGACTAGGTGTGTGAGTAACTCCATGGATGAGTGACAGTGTGTGAGTGTCTGTATACACTGAGTGTATCTAAGGTTATATTAGAGTCTGAAGAGGTTTATCGTATTAGCACAAGAATGATGTCAAATGAGATGTCATCAGTGATGTCATCAGTGATGTCATTTGAGATGTCATCAGTGATGTCATCAGTGATGTCACTGACCATGTCATGAATGATGTAATATGTGACATCATCAGCAGTGGATTGCGGGTGCGCGATATATAGTTAGTGCAACTAACTATATATGGAATTTCAATGGTTTTGTGTGAGTAAAATAAGGTTTTCTAAATGCTAATTCCTAACTATATATGGTCTATAACCTATGGTTTTTTCAGTGAATATATATATATATAGAGAGAGAGAGAGCGATAGATAGATAGATAGATATTTATGTTCTTCTCTCCTTCTCTTTTTATGCATGCATATATATATATATATATATATATATGTAGTGAGTAAGGCGGTTGGCGCCGAAACGCGTCTGGGCTGTAAATCGGAATAAAGTGATCTTACTTTGGATATATACACGGAGTTGGCGCCTTCTTTGTAAAGAAAGTTTGGACTGGTGTTGGATATATATATTTATATATTCACTGAAAAAAACATAGGTTTCAAGCAGGTTATAGTTAGGAATTATCATTGAGAAAACCTTAGGAAATTACTGAAAAAACCATAGGTTTCAGGGGTGTTATAGTTAGCTGGATATTTCACTCATACAAAACCATTGAAATTCCTCAGTTATAGTTAGTTATACTAACTGTAACTCTCGCGCCCGCAATCCACTGGTGATGATGTCACATATTACATCATTAATGACATGGTCAGTGACCACTGATGACATCTCAAATGACATCACTGATGACATCATCCATGTGATCATCTTTGAATCTATACTACGAATAGTATGACATTTAGCCTTGTGTTTTTTAAGGTAGAGTTAATTGTACTTTATGTCCTCAGATTTTGTTAAAAGATACGACAAAAAAGAATTTCTTGATGTCAGTGATGACTACTGCCTTCGATCTACATTGTGAGGGCTCACCATTCAGATAGAATGACGATTGTACATGACGCATCCCAGGAGACAAGAGACATTATACCACTGCGACCCCCCGTACCATGCATCATCACAGGGTACGCACACACTGAGTTCTTTCGGTACCACTAACTCACTGCACCACAAGTCATTTGCCCATAGCCTTATCAAAGCAGAATTCACTAGGCAACAAGAGTGAACAGTTTTATGTCAGCAATGAGGCATACTCTCACTTTTAAGTGGAATTCATGCAGAATCCAATCGACAAAAGACATTACTGCAATTACTGTGCCCCAGTCCTCCACCAGACCACGCATCATCGCAGGATATGTACACGCTAAGCACTAAAGGTACTAGTAACTCAGTGCACCAAAAATGATAATCACGTGGTCTTACTAAGGCAGCATTCACAACACAAAAAACATTACTATCAGTATGGCCTGCCCGGACCAATGATCATCGCAGGCTCCTTGTGGTTTTAGATCCCACTAACTCAATGCAAACCAAAATAAGTATAACACCTATCAAACCTACACAAAATCCCTTTATTATGCTTCCTTCAAAAACTTCTTTTATATCACTTATAGATTTAATTGAATAATAACATTTACGCTACATACATGTTCTATCTTTCATTTCAATCATGATTGCAGATAATGCAGTCCACCGTAAGATCTACTCTGCGGACAGCAGGGTTTACAACTTGAATTTGGATCTACACTACAGACAGTAGAGAATTTAGTCTTGATTTATTTAAGGCACAGAAAAAAAATACTCCTGTGACAATGCTAGTATGCGCAAGCCCCTTTTGTCAGGGTCTGAGGCAATAAGGCGCCTGCCTAACATTAGAAGACTACGTGTCCCAGAACTCCCGGTTGGTGTGGAGGCGGGATCTATATAACTTCTCACAACCCGGAAGTTGGGTTGTATTGGATTCTGGTTTAACTGTACCTAGCGGAGCGGCTGCTCGCTGAACATGCTGGAGTTTCGTGGTGCTTCGCAGACATTCTGCTGAAGACACGAACATCGGTTTTGAAGTGTTCTTTCAGGAAAGGAGTTTGAGCGGATTCCTTTCCGTACAGTCGGACTAAGGGGGTGTTGTCGGCTGACTCACCCTCGGTGCTCTGTGGTGCTTCGCAGACATTCTGCTGAAGACACGGACACCGGTTCTTCGTTTTTTTCTGCTGGAGCGGAGAGGAGCCTTTTGTTTGTGCGCTGAAGCAAGCGTGCATTTTGTTATCATCGGGTGTTCCATTTGTTTGGAGCAGGATATTTGACTGCCGGTCTTATGGAGAAAGGCGGTTCCAAAAGAAGTACCCAATCCAACCCGTGGCACTGGAGCCCAGAGGTACTGTAGACTCCGATTAGGTGCTGGGGGTGAGGAGTGTAGGGACTTATGGAATCACCTCGTTTTTGTTTCTTTTGTTTTCCGTAAGGAGTCCATTCTGACTTTGTACTTGATTACTCTGGTGCTTAACTACAGGGGAACTTGTTCTTGGTTTCTGTGGAGTAACAGAAAAGGAACAGTCTTGGAACTCTTACGTTTTTCCTCAGTTGATGTTACTTGCGTGGGGAGGTTGTTCTGTCCGTTTTCCCCTTAAGACAAATCGGGGGTACCCTGGGTATGTATGAGCATTGGGGGAGTGGTGAATGGGAGAGTGTTGAATAAGGAAGGGGAGTATAATCTGTACTTGTGTTTTGTAGGCAATATCCCAGGTTGCTCCAGGAACAGAGAGTTCATCTGGTGGCAGTTTCCCTTTAACTCTCCGCAGTATAATCAGCGAGGTATGTGGAGTATCACCAGTGAGATAGTGGAGAGCAAATAGGTGGGATAGGCTCACTAATAACGGGCTGTCCTTTGTTTTTCAGGTTACCTCGTTCCCCGCAGCACCGTTCCGGCCCCTCCCTCTTTTTTCCCTCGCCTGATCACCTCTAGGCTTCTGGGTATATTAGAACAGAAGCTTGGGGAGGTCTGGAGGTGGACCCCTTGAGCATCACTCGGATCCCGAAGAGCTACTGGAGTTCTGACAGAATCCAATACCCACGAAATAGAGCTCTTCCTGGTCGGGGTGATCCTCAGTTTGGTGACAATGGAGGATGTACTGCAGGCCTTAGTGCTGGTACAGCAGGAGTTGGCTCCCTCTAAAGCGGAGACTGCTGCGTTAAGAGAGAAGGTGGATAGACAGGCCCGCAATCCTTTTGATGCTTCTCCATCCACCTCGCAAATACATGTTACGGTGCCCCCTCCCATTGCTTAAGCCTCACTTGAGCGGTACTCAGGTGATCCACTGAAAATACAGGCCTTTCTCACTCAAATTACGCTGTATTTTTCATGCAGGCCCGCGTCTTTCCCTTCTAATCTGTCTAGAGTCGCTTTTGCGATTTCGTATCTTACTGGGGATGCGGCTGATTGGGCGGTTCCGTTGGTTCGGAACAATGACCCTCTGCTCTCTGATTGGGAGGGTTTCAGAAAAGAATTCGAGAGAGTGTTCGACCGTAGGGCGACCACTTTCAGTGTGGATAAGGAGCTGTTGGAGCTTAAACAAGGCAAAAAGGATCTGGTGTCTTACATGACGGCTTTTAACCGCCTGATAGCAGAAACCGCCTGGCCGGAGGAGAAGAGGATGTCCCTCTACTACCAAGGCTTGTGTGACGATATGAAAGATGTGTTGGCCCAAATCGACCCTCAACCTACCACATGCATTGATTTGATCAATCTCACTTTGAGGTTGAATCATCGCATGGCCGATAGACTAGGAGGAGGCCGAAATGGAGATAGATCGTCAACGGTCAAAGAGTACGAGAACCGGTATCTGGCTACCCCTAAGGAATCAGGGCCAGAACCTATGGATATCGGGGCGGTTAGACCACCCTTATCAAGGTCTGAAAGGGAGAACCGACGGGCCCAGGGCCTGTGTATGTATTGTGGCAAAAAGAGACACTACGTCCGAGAGTGTCTGGCCAAACCTAAGAAAAAAACACGTATTTCCCAGGGAAGAAAGTGGCCGTTACCCTGGTGGGAGAAACTGAACCTAAACCGATGGCCTCCATAGAAGGAGGAGGGGAGGTACGGAGCCCCGTGTGGCAGATTCCGTCTTTGGCCATTCCAGAACTGAAAAATTCTGAGTCACATATAGTTTTGGACATGCAGCTGACATGCAACCAAATGACGTATCTGGTCCGATCCATGATCGACTCCGGAGCCACGGGTAACTTTATTGATAACGGTCTAGTGCAGCGGTTGGGGCTGAACCGAGTACGTAGTGAAAAACCCGAACCAGTGTTAGCGGTGGATGGACCTCCGCTGAAATCAGGCCCAATCACCGAACACACTGAAACACTAGAATTGACTTTGCCCGGGGATCCGCAGGATCACGTGGAAGACATTGTTCTCAATATAATCGAAGCTCCTCAGTATGAGCTTATTTTGGGGATGCCCTGGTTGTGGCGGCACAGTCCGTCCATGGATTGGAGACAGAAATCTGTACGTTTCCAGTCAATGGATTGTCTGTCTCATTGCATGAGAGATCACCATTCCATAGCTTTGACTCTCGCTCTGGTGCATCAGGTGGCCCCGGCAGCAAAGAAAATGGTGGAGCATCCTCTTGAGTATGCTGCATATAAAGAGGTGTTCAGTGAGATTAAAGCCGAAGAGCTGCCGCCTCATCGCGAATATGACTGCAGGATTGACTTGGTGGAGGGAGCGGTCACTCCATCATGTAGGGTGTATGCCTTGTCAGACCCTGAGAGTAAACATCTTCGTGAATACCTGGACCATTACTGCGCTATTGGGTTTATTCGTCTGTCTCGTTCCCCTGCAGCCTCTCCTCTTTTCTTTACCGCTAAGGCCAATGGTGACCTGAGGGCATGCATCGACTATCGCGTCTTGAACAAAAACACCGTGAGGAACCGGTACCCGCTTCCGCTCATCCCAGTGTTGTTGGACCAGGTGAGAGACGCTACCATCTACACTCGTCTTGACCTCCGAGGCGCCTATCATCTGGTCCGCATACGCACAGGGGATGAGTGGAGACCGCATTCAAGACGCGATACGGGCTGTTCGAATACTTGGTGATGCCGTTCGGGTTGTGTAATGCCCCGGCGGCATTCCAGTATTTCCTGAACGATGTGCTGAAAGAATATCTGGATCGCATAGCCGTCGTATATATAGACGACATACTGATTTATTCAACATCCCCTGCACAACACTCAGAACATGTGTGTATGATCCTGCAAAGTTTGCATGAGAACAACTTGTTTTGTAAAATCAGCAAATGTGAGTTTAGCGTGCGAAAGGTGGAGTTTCTGGGAGTTATCCTGAGTCCCCAGGGTTTTAGCATGGCTGAGAGGAAAGTGGCAGCCGTGCAAGAGTGGCCAGTCCCAAAAAATGTGCGTGAGGTGCAATGCTTTCTTGGGTTTGCCAACTACTACAGGCAATTCATCTCCCACTTTTCGCAGATGGCAGCCCCGGTGACTAGGCTGTTGGACTCCTGAAGCTACAAAGGCCTTTGTGCAACTCAAGGAGGCTTTCTGCTCTGCACCTATTTTACATCACCCCCAGACTGATATACCTTTTATCGTCGAAGCGGACGCCTCGGACGTGGCTATAGGAGCCGTCCTATCACAAAGGGACAGGGAGACAGGGCAACTGCATCCGGTGGCCTTCCTGTCCAAAAAACTGAACAAAACCGAGATCAACTACACTGTGGCTGAGAAAGAGTTGCTGGCGATCAAGAGGGCATTCCAGGAATGGAGACATTATCTGTGGGGGGCACAACATCCCATCACTGTATATACGGATCACCGCAATCTGCAGTATATGAAGACCGCTCGACACCTGTCCCAAAAGCAGATGCGTTGGACTTTGTTTTTCGCAGAATATAATTTTATTATAACCTTCCGTCCTGGCTCTGACAACAGAAAAGCAGACTCTCTGTCCAGACAGAGCGATGAAGAAAACCCTCGTTTGGTAACACCAGAGGCGATTGTGTCTCCTGATAGGGTCCTATGTGTGGTCAGGGTGAACGAATTCCTGGACCGAGTGAAACATCATTGCTCTTTGGCACAATGGCAGGAATGGGTCGCTCTGAGCCGACATCGCACTCTTCCGCACGGCATACCCTTGCATCAAAATCGTCTGTATCTGCCACAACATGATGTCCGACAGAAGGCTTTCAACTGGTGTCATAACGCGGTACTAGCAGGACATCCTGGTTACAAGAAAACACTACTATCCCTGCAGCGGTCTTTTTGGTGGGAAACCATGTCGAAGGATGTGAAGACGTGGGTTTCTCAATGTGACACTTGTGCCCGAGCCAAGGGAGATAACAGCAGAGCCAAGGGGGTGCTGATGCCGTTACCCACTCCGTCCAATCCATGTCAGACCATCAGCCTCGATTTCGTGGTAGGGTTACCCATGGATCAGGGGTGTAACGCCATCCTGGTGGTGGTGGATAGCTTAACTAAAGCTGGACATTTCCTTCCATGTAAGAACTTGCCCACAGCTGCCCAGACAGCGCAGATGCTACTAGAGCAAGTGGTTTGGTTACACGGTTTGCCCAAGGTCATCGTGTCTGACAGGGGTCCACAGTTTGTTGCCAGGTTCTGGCGGGCCTGGTGGAAGGCTCTACAGGTGGAGGTGGCCCAGTCCACCAGTTTTCATCCGCAGACGGACGGGCAGACAGAGAGACTGAACCAGACTCTTAAGAAATTCCTGAGATGTTACGCAAAGGAGGCTTCGGAATCCTGGGTATCGTTGTTGTGGTTGGCAGAACTCACATACAACAACTCTTGGCATAGTTCCATCAAAGAAACTCCTTTCAGGGCTAACACTGGATATCATGCCAACACTCTGACTTTGACCATACCGAGTGAAGTTATGAACCACCCATCGGTACATGCTCAGGTTGATAACTTGTTGGAGGTGCACAAGCGGGTGCGTGCAGAGCTGGTGCGGGCTAAACTAACCTACAAAAAATGGGCAGACCTTCATCGCCAAGTCGGTCCTACGTATAAGGTGGGGGACAGGGTGTGGTTGTCCACCAGGAACATCAGGTTTCGATCACGCAGCATTTTTCACCCACGCTTCATTGGTCCATACCCGGGTCTGCGTCAGGTGAACCCAGTGGCATACCGTTTGAAGCTGCCTGCTTCTCTAAGGATCCATCCGGTCTTCCACTGCAGTCTGCTGAAACCGGCAGCTGGTCGTCGGCGCTTGGCGGCCCCTCCGGTGGTGAGGGATGGTCAGTTGGAGTACGAGGTGCGTAGGATCGTGGATTCCCGATTCCGGCGAGGCCGTCTCTGGTACCTCGTTTCATGGAAAGGATATACCTCGGAGGAGGACTCATGGGAGCCCAGTTCGGGGGTGCATGCCCCTGGGGCCGTGCGTCTGTTCTTTGCTCGCAATCCGGGGAAGCCCGGTTCTAGGAGGCGCTTGGGAGGAGGACGTACTGTCAGGGTCTGAGGCAATAAGGCGCCTGCCTAACATTAGAAGACTACGTGTCCCAGAACTCCCGGTTGGTGTGGAGGCGGGATCTATATAACTTCTCACAACCCGGAAGTCGGGTTGTATTGGATTCTGGTTTACCTGTACCTAGCGGAGCGGCTGCTCACTGAACATGCTGGAGTTTCGTGGTGCTTCGCAGACATTCTGCTGAAGACACAAACATCGGTTTGAAGTGTTCTTTCAGGAAAGGAGTTTGAGCGGATTCCTTTCCGTACAGTCGGACTAAGGGGGTGTTGTCGGCTGACTCACCCTCGGTGCTCTGTGGTGCTTCGCAGACATTCTGCTGAAGACAAGGACACCGGTTCTTCATTTTTTTCTGCTGGAGCGGAGAGGAGCCTTTTGTTTGTGCGCTGAAGCAAGCGTGCATTCATCGGGTGTTCCAATTGTTTGGAGCAGGATATTTGACTGCCGGTCTTATGGAGAAAGGCGGTTCCAAAAGAAGTACCCGATCCAACCCGTGGCACTGGAGCCCAGAGGTACTGTAGACTCCGATTAGGTGCTGGGGGTGAGGAGTGTAGGGACCTATGGAATCACCTCGTTTTTGTTTCTTTTGTTTTCCGTAAGGAGTCCATTCTGACTTTGTACTTGATTACTCTGGTGCTTAACTACAGGGGAACTTGTTCTTGGTTTCTGTGGAGTAACAGAAAAGGAACAGTCTTGGAACTCTTACCTTTTTCCTCAGTTGATGTTACTTGCGTGGGGAGGTTGTTCTGTCCGTTTTCCCCTTAAGACAAATCGGGGGTACCCTGGGTATGTATGAGCATTGGGGGAGTGGTGAATGGGAGAGTGTTGAACAAGGAAGGGGAGTATAATCTGTACTTGTGTTTTGTAGGCAATAGCCCATGTTGCTCCAGGAACAGAGAGTTCATCTGGTGGCAGTTTCCCTTTAACTCTCCGCAGTATAATCAGCGAGGTATGTGGAGTATCACCAGTGAGATAGTGGAGAGCAAATAGGTGGGATAGGCTCACTAATAACTGGCTGTCCTTTGTTTTTCAGGTTACCTCGTTCCCCGCAGCACCGTTCCGGCCCCTCCCTCTTTTTTCCCTCGCCTGATCACCTCTAGGCTTCTGGGTATATTAGAACAGAAGCTTGGGGAGGTCTGGAGGTGGGCCCCTTGAGCATCACTCGGATCCCGAAGAGCTACTGGAGTTCTGACACCTTTAATCTCTACATCCTGTGAACTATGTTTACAAAAAATGTAGAATACAGCGCCAAAATGTACCTCCACCACCGGCAATACCAAGTACCTCTGGGGTATCACCTTCAACATCGTCACCAGACATATGTCCCCATTTTGAGAATGTTAGAATGCACTGCGTGAAATGCAATCGTTTAATTTGTTATGGGGAGCAATCAGTAGTTCTAGTTTGCAGAGCTATTGATAACCATTGATGGTAGTTTTTTTTTAACCTCAAACTTCATACAGACCTGTATGCAGCACTCAATATTTTGAGTACAGATCGCTAGAACCATGCATCATTGCAGGGTGAGCACACGCTGAACACCACACGTACCACTAACTCAGTGCACCATAAATAATCGCCACGTGGCCTTATTAAGACAAAATTCAGTTGCCAAAAGAAATTTGTAACCAGTGCGTTCTGCTTGAACCACGCATCATCGCAGGCTCTAGACAAACCGCCCCTACCTCAGAGTACCATAACTCATAAACCCTTTATGATAGAAACTTCTGTGTTTTATTTCACATATAATGCTCCTACTTTTGTACAGCAGAATTTATGAACCGTTTATGATTGAATATCTGTGTATGATATCATGATTACTATTCTACTTCTTACCAACAGAAACTTATTAAAATGGAATCGAGCACACTTTCCCGTATCCACTCCAACTATCTATCTGTGTCAGTGTACTTATTATGTTTGTAAAATACTGCTCCTGCACCCTACCACATTATATTGTGCTGTAAACAGCGTATGCAACCATCTTACCTCTCCCAATAACAAAAACTTTGATTATAAAACTTTCTCTCGATCATTCTACTAATACGACCATACAAAATGGATCATTACAATACTGCAAAGAAACTGTATAGTCAATTTATAAATGTGTTCTATTTCTTTTTTTTGTTTTAGCATATTTACATAGCGCAAAGTCAACCCAAAACTATATCAACACTTTACATGACCACCGTATTTACAGTACATTTACAGGCACGCGTTGATTACGTCATTACTCTACAATAACATTTGCGTTTAAGACATGGGTGACGTCAGCACTACAAGACGGACACCCGAATCACTTGATTTCTCATATAGCTCACGACGGAACCACGCCCATAGCTCCGGAATCATGGTTCAGAGCTTCGCGCAGCACTGGCATACGTCAGGCCAGCCCACTCTGCTTATGCTTCCAGGAAAAAACAAAAACGCAACATTGCCCAGATTTCTATTGTACTGATTTCTTAGTCCAGGTCTAGTTGTCAGAACGGCACACACACACTCCCTCATGGCTGGTATACACCCACACCACACCCATCCTGCACATGTGTCACTACACACGTGACCCTACCAATAAAAAGACGAGGCGCAGGTGCTCTACGCCATTTTAGAGTTGCTCCCAACGCAAGCGCTGTGATGGCCCGTCCAAGTGGTTCAGACGCCTCATGTAGGCCCGAACCACTGAGTACAACAGTCCACCACTATGTACGTGGCCTCTTAGGTCACTGAGTTAGTGGTACCGCAAGGACTGAGCGGGTGAGGAACCTGCAATGAAGATAGGTGCACTATTATGTCCTTTCCCATAACGATATCAAGACTCTGCACAATATGTCAGACTTCTTGGTGGCAGAGCGGGACTGCATGATGTAGGTGTCCTGTCCACGAAAAGGTGAGCAATGAGGCCTGGGTGCGCATCGGAGGGAGTCGATGGGGTGCAGCAGACTGGATACAAAAAGGCAACACAGCGATTTAGGCGTACGAAGTCCTATATACCGTATCTTATTGCATTTATATATTTTTTTCCAATTCCAGGAATGTTTTTATAATCGGTCAAATATCCGACGCTCGTGATGATCGAAATCTCGTGTATCACTATGCACCACTTGCTTTCACAACCGAATAAAAAGATTACTACTATAGAAATTTTTCAAAAATCAAACCCTATTTAACAAGTTGGAACTGTACAAATAGCTGTTTTTAAATGCGGGAGGGAAGGTGTGTGAAAGGGCAATGTAATTCTATTCCACATTAAGATAGTAACAATTACCAATCATAACATCTTTCTTTTACTTTCTTTTAGATTTAGAGCTTCAGGGTGCATTATGTCCCGGCACGTGGTGAAAAACATACCGGTGACAGAAAGGTGAGCTGCGAATATTCTTTTCAGTCACTCTTTCACTCCCTCTCTCCTTTGATAAAGCAATGACGCACAATGTTAACTTACTTTTTATCTTACAGGTTGTGTTTCACAAATTGGCGTCCCCCCAAAACACCTCCAAAGCTCAACGTTCGTGCATTCTGCGATGATGCGTGGCCATCGTAACAACGTCTGAGAAGGCTGCTTCTACACGTGGTGCACCCTCTTTGAATCACGCCAATGGCACAAGGTGAGCAAAGAAGCTTGTTTCCGAAATGACAAGTCATCTGTGGACGGAAATAGTGGGTAGTGTGCAGCAGCCTGACTGCATAGAAATGTACAATTACCTCCGAGCAGTGAGAATAGATAGGTTACAACAGTCTCAGGGGCAGATTTACAAGCCCCTTGTGGAAAAGTAAATTTTGCCATGTTCTGTGTCCCTACGTGTCCCCCATCTTATGTTGTATGTGCATGATTAATATGCATATGTATTCCCCATGATCGATTAAAGACGCAATTACAGTTGTGTCCGTCTCTAGTATGCCAGTTTCCAGTTCTCGTGAAAGCTACGAATATTGAGCCTATGTAAAGCTACGTTGCCACGTTTCTCAGTGTGCACGTTATTTCATTGAAAAGTCCCCGTTTCTAGGCCTCAAAAGGGCCCGGACACCAGATTCAGCTCCCGTCTCCTGAGCCCTCGCTGAGGAGCGATACAGCCCCCACCTGTATTCCTGACCCTTCACTTACTTCCTGCCTCACAGTGCCCGGCTCGGCCTGGCTCTGCCTACGAGTCTGCCAAAAGTATGTTATGATTCTAGTTATCAGTCCAGCCCTCCTTCTCTGCATTCCTTAGCTACTGAATCGCATCAATAGTTTCAGTCATCGTCTAGCCTTTACGTCTCCATGTAAGAGAAATACTGTATTAATGGTCATTTAATATTCCTCATCACGCACTACATGTAGAATAATGCATGCACCAGTCTTAGAGTCTGTTAGCCTTTACCCCGATACCTTTTAGTTTATATCAACATGTTCTCTAAACATCAGATACTAGATAGTGTTTAGGTACATGTCGCCCTGACTCTCCAGACTTCAGTCTCTGCTCCTAGCGCAGAAGTCATAGCCCCCAGCTTCTCCTAGTAACACGTCATTGTTAGTTTGCGCGCACCACTAGGTTAGAGGTCCCGGCTCCTTAGGTAGCCCCCTCCATGTTTCCGCCCCATTTATGACATATTCTGTTACGTTTACATCACATGTCTATGTATACGCCTCCTGTTACACCTCTTTTCACCCTTATCTTTCGCGACTGCTATCGACCACACCCACTGCTCTGCCTATCGTATGTATTGTAATGCAACTGTTTTAGTATATATGCTTGTGCACTGTTATTAAATGTTACGCCGATCCTGATCCTGCCCCAGGCAGCGCTGCCATCCTATTCCTGTGCAGGTTGTCCTGTTCCTGTCCTTTATGCTGTATTAAACCTGCAAACTCCTACTACCTCGAATCTTGACTCTTATTTATTGAGCTATCTGTTATTACTATATCCAGTCAAAAATAGATCCGGTATTATTTATTTATATACCACATAATGGCGCCCGAACAGGCACTTGCCCTTTCCCCACGCGTCGGTGAAGCCACGTATGCCCCCTGACCCTCTGCAGCCGTGACGGAACTCTTCTGCGCACCGGCAGATATTTCTGCTTCAAGTATCCCTCAGGCACACGGAGGAGACGGAGGTTGCGGTCCAGCATCCAGACGAGGCGGTGGAGGAACGCGGCGAGTCCCGACCAGAGCCCAAGCCGAGAGTCCAAGGTCCGAGGTATCCGGAGGCCCACCCGTAACAGAAGTTCGAAGTTCGTCCGTCCGGCGTCGAAGCAGTCCAGTCCAGTCCGAGGCCTTCCGTTCTTGCTGCCCGGTGAGTACAGTTGCTGGGGTAGTATCTAGACAGGGTCAATCTAATTGACTCTGGTCCGTGGGTTTGGTGGTACACAGACCCAAAACGAAGTGTCCACTCCGGTGGATGCGGGTCCTGACGTGTCTCTTTATGAGACCGGTAAGTTTCGTACTGTTTCAGCAGTGCATCTAGTTTCTGTTCTAGTCAGTTCTGTTCTCGAGAAGATTCATGTATTCTGTTTTCCGTATTTCAGGTAGTGTTCTGTTCGAACTGTTATTTTAAAATGTCATTCATGTATTTTAATGTCGTGGTATGAAAGTGGTGTAATTATCGTGTTCATTGTGTATTGTAATTGTGTCTAGATTACAGTCCAGTCATGCCGTTGTTTTCCAAACTACGTCAGTTAAGAACTAGAAAAGGTCTGTTAGAAGAAGCAGTTCCTGTCCCGCCTAGGGACAGTCCAGGTCACTTTATGTATCAGAAGCATGGCATAAGTGCCATATTGTATCTAGATTTATGGGTCGAGTACACCAAGGAATTAGAAGAAAAGTATAGATGGCCTGTATCAGGTACGTGGGATGCCGAGTGCATCATGCGAGTAGAAGAAGCATTATGGAAAAAGAAAGCCAGACAGTCACAGAAAGATGCCATCGAGTTATGGCGCAAAGAATCTCATAAAAGAACCGAAAAAGAAATCAGAAAGTCAGAATTAAGTAGAGAATCCATAGAAAGAGCCCAAGAAAGGGAATTAATCGAGATAGGTGAGCGAGTTAAAACCGAACAGTCAGACAGACAGAGGAATGCCCTCATTAAGGGTATGTATCCTCTTCTTGCCGAGGGCTTGCCAAAAGCAACCCCGGAGGCATCCAGTAATTTTCCGTCACCATTAGTTCCGACCAAGCTACGTCACAAACCGACCGCAGCTGATATTTTTCTCTCGTCCTATTTGGACGACACAGTCCCAGAATATGCAAATCCTGTTCCACCAGCTCCTGTAAATAATGTAAATCCTGCTCCTCCAGTCACCAGGGCACCTGTTGCAGTGTCTGCTACGGTACCCCCGGTCCAGCCTACATTACAATTTCCCGCCGCGCCAGCACGAAGAGTATCAGTCGACGATTCTAGTTTAGGGGCCGCAGGAGGAGGTCCTCCTGGTACCCCGCCGTCACACCAACGTGTAACGTTAGTCGAGTTACATGAACGTGCGTTACAGCGTACGCCCAAATATAAGTCCGTCGCAGAAATCCGACGAGCTCTTACTGAATGCCGCTATGATCCAGTCACAGGCGATGATAGTACGGTTATATATTCCATACGTGTAAGACGGGTTACCGGGTATTTGGACACCCTACCGGATATGAAAGAGGATCTAGACAGAATATATCGTTTCATCCGTACAGGGGATGATCCAGAAAGTATTGGCGAAACCATGTCCCAAAGGAAAGCTGAGATCCAGCTCATGATATTAAAGTTTCTGATCAATTGTTTAATACGGGAACAAGATTCCCCGTTCAAAGATCCGGCCGAAATGAGAACCCTGACAAGGTGGAGTGATAATATAGCCGAGGGTAAACACAGAACCATCAGTAGTATAGAGAGTATGTACAAGAAAATTCGTAAGGAAATAATAAGGTTACACGAACAACGTAAAACAGCACAAGTAAGCGAGAAAGAGAATGACTCTCCTACAGAAGAGGTAGAGGACGAGAATCCCGCCAGAATAGCGTATGTAGGTAAATCTAGATTTCCAGACCGCCATTCACGTTTGGAACACAAGAAAATCTTTCATCATCCAGCACCAGAACAAGGTTCTCTAGAACAAGTATTTCAAGCTACCGATCACATTTTGAAATCACGAATTGGTTATAGTGAGTTAAGTACTATGTATTAACAAGAACTAGCCCGATCAGCAGTCCGATGGACTACTGATTCTACCACTTTTCCAGACGAAATAGTGGCACAAATGTTTCTGAAACTGCCCCCAGCCGAACAGCGACTGGTGGGTATGTATATGATTCAGCACCTCATCACATTGTATGAGGGTCAACATTCCGATCCAGGTCCGTTACATGATGTCCTGAACGAGTTACTCCAGTATAGATGGAAAGGTTTAGGTACCGATTTAATTAGTGTCATTCTAGAACAGCGCCATAAATATAGAACGTTCCTGAACCCGCATTTTGTCCATGTCTCACCCCCAGAAAGTAAACCGTTTTACATAGATAGACAGAATCCGTTACGAGAAGTACACCCAGTCAGGACAGCAGATGGTGAAATGCAACGGGTATTTGTTTACACCCCGATAACAAAGATGGAACTCTTAGAGATGAAGAAATTAATTCCTTGCCATGACAAAGATCCAGCAGGGTTCCACCGAGAATTAAAGGACATGCTCCGTATGGGAGAATATACGTATCCAGATATTATTAAAATGTTAAAAGTCCTATTGCCCGCCGGGGTATATGAAAAACTCAAGGAAAAAGAATGGGAGGTGGGAGAGAAAAAGATCGATTGGGCAGTTCTAGAAGCTGAAGATAAGATACGAGTACCAGGTACCGGTCTTGGAGAGAAATGTAAAGAATTACCAGAACTGTTAATACAAGTTTTGCCCAGATTATTAGCCACTAAAAAGGAAGACTGGGATGCAATCTCAGCCTGTAAACAGAAACAAGATGAAGATACTAGTGATTTTTATTCTAGATTCGAGAAATGTTTCATTATAAACAGTGGCTTGAAGACGAGTAGCGAGTCGTACCCTCATCTTTTTGTTACTAAACTAGTCGAGAATTCAAGTCCACAAGTTAAGAATCGAGTTTTAAAAGTCGAAAGTACATGGCAAGCTAGTACCCCGTCCCAGATGTTACAGATGCTCCAGTACCACCAGAATAGAATCAGAGAAGAGCAAGATCACGAGAGAAAACGTATGAAAGACACGAAAATGAAAGTACTAGTTGCACAATCTGTTCCACAAGACAGTCAGAAGAGGGGTCCGAATCAAGTCAGTCATCCTGCAGCTCCCGTTAAAGGGACATGCAATTATTGTAAACAGCCAGGTCATTTCATAAACGAGTGTGCAGTTCTGAAACATAATATAGCTACCGGTAAAACTAAAGAAAGACCACGTCCGCCTAGACAAGAACAAGTTTCACAGACTTCTCAGCCACAGAATGCACAACAGACAGTTCCAGCACCGCAGCCTATTGCTGCAACACAGCATGTTACACAGCAGATGTACCAGTATGCTCAGGCAGAGTATCCAGAGTACCAACAGTATTCATGAAACAGCCTAGAGAGGGAGGTAGGCTTGCCTCTCATCGAGATTCCTGTAGATCAAGAAGGTCCCTATATTCATAGTCAAGTATTAGGGAAAGACAGAAAGTTTCTGATTGATACAGGGGCAAGTAGGACGACCATCAGTCACGCCGAAGTTCCAGGGGCTCCGCTCTCAGGCTCTAGAAATGTTTCCCTTGGATTTTCAGGAAAGCCTATTGTAAACGAGATATCTAAGCCAGTTACTCTAGACGTAGGTCCATTGTCCCGTACTACTGATCTATTACTTACGAAGTCATGTCCAGAAAATCTGTTAGGCATTAAGACACTGAAAGAATTAGGTGCAGTTATTTGCTGCTCCCCAGAGGGAATACGTTTGTTTTTACGTGACTTCAAGGGTCACTATGTATTACGAGATTTTGATCCAAGATTGTCAAATGTTCCGCAGCATCTATGGGCGCAAGGTCCAACTGATGTTGGTTTCATGCAAATCACACCCCATCGTGTGACTCTCAAACCAGGTGTAGTGTTACCACGAATCAGACAGTACAGATTGCCACCTGAGGCTGTAGCAGCCTTATCCAAAATAATTGACGAGCTCATTGCTCAAGGAGTAGTTGTAGAGACTGACTCCAATGTATGTAATTCTCCGATCATTCCAGTCATGAAACGTACTGATCCAAATGCACCTCCAGTATATCGATTAGTGATTGACCTTCGAGAACTCAATAAATGTATTATTCCCCAGTACCCAGTTGTCCCAGATATCTCTTCCCTATTGACAGCCATTGATTCAGAAGCCTCATTTTTTACAGTCATAGACCTCAAGAACGCGTTTTTCAGTGTCCCCATTCATCCAGACAGCCAGTTTCTTTTCGGTTTTTGTTTAAATGGAAGGAGCTATAAATTCACACGAGCTCCTCAAGGTTTCACAGAAAGTCCTAGTATTTACAGTCAAGCACTTAAGAGACAACTAGACAGCATTCACATGCCAACAGACACTGCCCTGCTCCAGTATGTCGATGATCTACTGATTACAGCCCGTTCTGAACGTGCTTGCGAGCGAGCATCACTTACAGTCTTGTATTTCCTTGCCGAGATGGGGCACAAGGTGTCCCCTTCGAAGCTTCAATTCTGTGTCCAGCAAGTGATCTATTTAGGCCACTTACTGTCCAAGTGGGGTAGGCAGTTGACACCAGACCGTATCCAGTTAATAGCGAGTCTTCCTCAGCCCAAGACACAGAAGGAGGTACGTGCTTTTATCGGCCTTACTTCTTATTGCAGACAATGGATTCCTCAGTATGCATTTCTAGCTAAGCCACTGATACAGTTAACGACACAGGAGGCAGCCGTATCGACTGTCCTCCCTTGGACATCTGAACATACACTTAGCTTCAATGAGTTAAAGAAAGCTCTATGCCAAGCTCCTGTTCTAGCTACACCGAACTACAGTAAGCCTTTTACACTTTTTGTTACAGAACGTAATGGTACAGCATTATCTGTTCTTACACAAGATCAAGCAGGACAATACAAGCCCTGTGCTTATTTTTCGAGCACATTAGATCCTGTAGCCCAGGCTTTGCCTGCGTGCCTCAAGTCAGTTGCAGCCACAGCACTAGCTATCAGACAAAGTGATTCCATAGTATTAGGACACTCTCTGACAGTACAAGTTCCACACTCCGTGGAAGTTCTTTTAAACCGAACACAGACTCAGCACTTGACAATTGCACGTTTGACAGGTTATGAACTGACACTGTTCCAGCCACACATAGAAATCAGACGCTGCAACGTTCTAAATCCTGCTACACTGTTACCGTCAGTTACTTCAAATCCTGCCACACACGACTGTGTGGAAGTAGTTAACACTATGACAAAGCCAAGACAAGATCTGACAGATATTCCATTACCAGATCCCGACCTGACACTTTATGTGGATGGTTCATGTATGAGAACAAGTACAGGAGAACTAGTAGCTGCGTATGCAGTGACTACTGACACTGAAGTTATAGAAACACACCGTATTGACACCCTGTCTGCTCAAGCAGCAGAGCTAGTTGCTCTGACACAAGCCTGCATACACGCCAAGAACCTGAAAGTTAATGTTTACACAGATTCACGCTACGCATTCGGAGTTGTACACGACTTCGGAGTGCTCTGGCAAGAGAGAGGTTTCATGACTTCTCATGGAACCAAGATTCAGCATGGTCTCCTTATTCAAGCTCTGTTAGATGCAATCCATTTACCGACATCTATTGCTATCATGAAATGCAAAGCACATACGAAAGTTACAGACATTGTTTCTCAAGGTAATGATCTAGCAGATCGTACAGCCAAGCTTACAGCACAGACTCCAGACATTTCAGTTAATTCAACACAGACACATACTCCAGATCCGACTACTTGTATGACAGTTAAGGACCCCACTCAAGATGTCATAGATATCCAGTTACATGCTACTCCCGATGAAATCAAGAAATGGTCCAAACAAGGAGGGGTCCAGACAGATCAGGGATGGGTAACGAAGGGGAAAGCCACATGGTTTCTCCCCGATTCTATGGTTCAAGTCATTATCAATACCGCACATAGTCCAGCACATTTAGGAGAAAAAGCTATGTTAGACAGTATCCAGAACATTTGGTTCAACAAGCACTTACGAGCTGCAGCCAAGCAGAAAGTCCGTACCTGTATGATATGTTGCCAGTTCAATCCAGGTAAAAGTGTCCCGGTGGAACAAGGTGGTTTCCAGCCCCCTGACCACCCTTTTGAAGTCCTCCAGATGGATTATATTCAGATGGAGCGATGTCGAGGTTTCAAGTATGTCCTTGTAGTTGTATGCGCTTTGTCCAGGTGGACAGAATCATATCCAGTCCCAGATTACACAGCCGCGACCACTGCCAAGCAGTTGGTTCGTGAATTCTTCCCCCGTTATGGACTCCCTAGGGTCGTATATTCTGATAACGGCCAGCCATTTTCATCTGAATTGATGAAACACGTTTCCCTGTTGTTAGGGTACCAGTGGAAGTTCCATTGTGTACGCCATCCTGAAGCAGCCGGTCTCGTAGAGAGACATAATCAGACCCTGAAAATCCGCATTGCCAAAGTCTGTCAAGAAAAAGGTGTAGACTGGTTAGTAGCTCTGCCAGTCGCTCTGTTTTATATGCGCATGGTCGCACATTCCAGATCAGGTCTGTCCCCGTACGAGGTCGTATTCGGCCGCCCCCCTAATATGTGGGGTACACCTAGACCCCGAAGTATTACAGATGTTTCAAGTAATATGCTGACAGATTACCTAGCTTCCTTGATGTCTGCCCTGCACTCTTGTCGTTCACAGGTTTCCGCCGCATTTCCAGACAATACCGAGGTGGTACCGCATGACATCGTTCCCGGAAGTTTGGTTCTTGTAAGGAACTTTGATCGTTCAAGTCCGCTGGAGCCTCGCTGGAAGGAGGCAAAACAGGTCCTCCTGGCCACCCGTACTGCCGTCAAGCTGGAAGGCAGGAAGGGCTGGGTCCACCTGTCTCATGTGAAAAAGTTTTATGGACTAAAGACTGTTTCCAAGAACATTTCCGAGGATTTCAAAGACTGCCAAAGTACTATTCTTAAGGACTGTCCCGCAAATGACAATGATACAAATCCCTCCCTGTTAGAGAAAACTCCGCAACAGGAGTATAAGCTAAAATTAAGGTCTAGTAAAATAAGTCAGCCAGTTTGATTGTCTAAGTCCTCCCCTAGGTGAAACGGTTAGACCAGTTTCTGACATGTATAAAATAGACCCCCATAGTGAGAGAGTTAGTCAAAACTCAATCCGATGTATCGTTTTTCTAAGTTTCATATTGTTTTTCAGCCTTATGACTACCTGCACAAGTTATGCTTTTTATTTATGTTTTCCTATTCTTCATGTAAATAAGTCTTCTAATGCTACAGTTGAGCACACGTTTAGTGATCTGCCTCCTCATGAACTATCTTATCGTCTTGCTATGCGTAACAACTCATTTATCCGCATGTTACATTATTCACACCAGACCAGCAATGCCACTAATTGTTGGGTGTGTGGTCGACTCCCCCCTTTCCAGACACCGAAGGGAGTTCTGCCACTCTTTCCTTATCCATTTTCACATAACGGTTCGTGTGGAGCATGGTCCACGTTAACGTCATCCTCAACAGATATGTCTTTTCTTAACAGTACATGTTTTCCAGACAAGCAAGGTCTTCCCCACAGAACAGGGTTAGATCTAGAAAATGAAGTTTATAATTTAGGTAATTATTCTTCGAATTTTATGGTCTTGAATGTTCAGTCTGATACTACTCCAGTCTTACCTGCTATGTCAGTACTACCAGTCAAAGGCGAATTATGTGTCAGAAATAATGGTTCCGTACATGTAGGACATAGTGATTGTACTACTATTGTCAAGTATAGTGACAGCAGGAAATCTATTTTCAAAGCTTCACGTCATTCTTATTTTGTTTGTGGTCAGACCGCATATGTTCGTCTGCCCCTCGATTGGGAGGGAACCTGTTACATTGCATTCCTTCTGCCACCAGTTTTTCTAGCCCCACCTGACTATCATAGGAATTCCCACCTAGTACATACTAGACACAAGAGAGACCTCCCGATTGTCGATTATACTGAAACTGCTCTAGAACAATACGTAGATATCAATAAAGGTGTCTTTCCTTATTTAGGTACTGTCGTGAATAGTAAACTGATACGTAGATTAACCAGAACCCTTGAAGCAGTAGTGATTGAGACTACCTCTGCTCTAGGTAACTTAACCGAAGAGCAATCTTTTATGAGAATTGTTGTGCTCCAGAATCGTCTCGTCCTTGACGTCATACTGGCCGATAGGGGCGGGGCATGTAGAGTCATCGGATCTAGTTGCTGCATTTTCATTCCTAATAACGCGCCGTCTGTTTATTCAGCTATAACCAGACTCCATAAAATTGCCCATCTGTTACGCCAAGATCCAGGCACCTGGACATGGTCCGGTTGGTTCTGGAATATAATTTCCGCCTGGGGATGGAAAGTATTGTCCTTTCTAGGTATTGCAGTAGCGATCATATTCAGTTGCTGCCTCTGTATACAATGTGGCCCTGCGATTTGTGGCATTTGTGCTACCTCTTGTATTCCTAGTCCCAAGTCCCGTCCTAAAACCCGTTCCAAGAATATTCGAGACGAGCAAATGATACTGTATGAAATGATAGATGGTATCATGAATATTGATGTTTCCTGATGGAAACGTAGTGACAAGGAGGGAATGTGGAAAAGTAAATTTTGCCATGTTCTGTGTCCCTACGTGTCCCCCATCTTATGTTGTATGTGCATGATTAATATGCATATGTATTCCCCATGATCGATTAAAGACGCAATTACAGTTGTGTCCGTCTCTAGTATGCCAGTTTCCAGTTCTCGTGAAAGCTACGAATATTGAGCCTATGTAAAGCTACGTTGCCACGTTTCTCAGTGTGCACGTTATTTCATTGAAAAGTCCCCGTTTCTAGGCCTCAAAAGGGCCCGGACACCAGATTCAGCTCCCGTCTCCTGAGCCCTCGCTGAGGAGCGATACAGCCCCCACCTGTATTCCTGACCCTTCACTTACTTCCTGCCTCACAGTGCCCGGCTCGGCCTGGCTCTGCCTACGAGTCTGCCAAAAGTATGTTATGATTCTAGTTATCAGTCCAGCCCTCCTTCTCTGCATTCCTTAGCTACTGAATCGCATCAATAGTTTCAGTCATCGTCTAGCCTTTACGTCTCCATGTAAGAGAAATACTGTATTAATGGTCATTTAATATTCCTCATCACGCACTACATGTAGAATAATGCATGCACCAGTCTTAGAGTCTGTTAGCCTTTACCCCGATACCTTTTAGTTTATATCAACATGTTCTCTAAACATCAGATACTAGATAGTGTTTAGGTACATGTCGCCCTGACTCTCCAGACTTCAGTCTCTGCTCCTAGCGCAGAAGTCATAGCCCCCAGCTTCTCCTAGTAACACGTCATTGTTAGTTTGCGCGCACCACTAGGTTAGAGGTCCCGGCTCCTTAGGTAGCCCCCTCCATGTTTCCGCCCCATTTATGACATATTCTGTTACGTTTACATCACATGTCTATGTATACGCCTCCTGTTACACCTCTTTTCACCCTTATCTTTCGCGACTGCTATCGACCACACCCACTGCTCTGCCTATCGTATGTATTGTAATGCAACTGTTTTAGTATATATGCTTGTGCACTGTTATTAAATGTTACGCCGATCCTGATCCTGCCCCAGGCAGCGCTGCCATCCTATTCCTGTGCAGGTTGTCCTGTTCCTGTCCTTTATGCTGTATTAAACCTGCAAACTCCTACTACCTCGAATCTTGACTCTTATTTATTGAGCTATCTGTTATTACTATATCCAGTCAAAAATAGATCCGGTATTATTTATTTATATACCACACCCTCGTGCCACTTTTGTGTCACTTTTAACATGGAAAAAGTGGCATAAGGAGCTTGGAAATCTGCCCTTCAGTGGGCAAGAAAAAGCACTCACCTCCAGACTCTGGGAGTCAATGGGGTGCAACAGTCTAGGTACGCATTATTGAAAACTCACCGCTATGCAGTGGGAGTGCATGGGATATAGTACTTTGGAAGAAAAACAGTGCACAGACACCTCCTTACAGTGAAAGTTGATGAAATACAGTATCCAGAGTGTACAAAGAAATAAAGCAAAAATATACTTGTGAAGTTGTATGTACTATGTTATTACTAACTCTATATACTATCTTTCAGATCACTAAACTAGAGGGTGCACTATGAACCAACATGTGCTTGGACACACAAAGGAGGCAAAAAGGTGAACTGCGAAGATTTTCTCCAGTATTAACTGCTCCATCTATAACTTTCTCTCTCTCACAGTTTTAATGTCGTTTTTCTCTCTTTCGCTCTCTCACTCTCACATTGTTTCTCTTTCTCTTTTAAAGTTATGGACGCTGCTGTCCACTCTGCCGAGGCTGAATGTAAGACAGTCTGCAGTGTACAACCAAAGCTGAGCTCAAGTTGTGAGCACTGTTTGCCACAGTGTTTACAGAAGGTAAGTAGAGCGGCCTAGATACACAATGCCTCCGATTAAATGCTTTAAAAATAAAGGGGCTTATTTACAATCCCCTTGTGCCACTTTTGCGTCACTTTTAACATGGGAAAAGTAATGCAAAAGTGGCTCAAGAGGCTTGTAAATAAGCCCCAAAGAATATTGTCCTGCATAATGACTTGATCTCTCACCTAATTCTATCTCATATCGGAATCATTTTAAAGACCTGTTCGTCCATACTGTAAATCTGACGCAGTAGGCACTTCTGTACAGACACCTCTTGAACGAGGGCCTATAAGAGAGGTGGAATGTATCAGGCACACTGCAGACCTGCAAATTAAGAAATATTGACAAGTATTACCTTAACTTGTAATCTTTGACCTCCTTCAGGCACATCAATCTAATTTTAAACACTTATTTTCATTTTTGTTTTGCAGTTTACCTACCCTACTTCTATTGGAGTCCAGATCACATTTTGTTCATTATATTGTTATGTTAAAGTTATGTTTCTAGTTATGTATTATATTGTTATCTTAAAGTTACTTTTCTAGTTATTTACTGTTATTTTAGTAAAAGTTAATTTAAAAAAGTATATACGTCTTCTTTTTCTGACAACATTTCACTATTATTTAGTGTGAAAATCATATAGTTAGAAAACATTTAAAAATAGAAATGATATTTATAACTAGAAGTATAATACTGAGGCTAACTCTTTACCAGCTCTTTACCATAGTCTATAGCTACGATTAACGGTTCCTATGGAAAAATTTTACAACTCCAGCCCAGTAACTGTTTTGATTAGCAACATTCTGTGGTGAACTTCTAACCTCTGTGCTCACGTAAGTGTTCCATGAACTGTACTATGGTAACAGGCAGTAAGCAGTTTGGGGGTAGGGTTGGAAGGTACTGGGTGTACAGAAACCGTTATACTTACCCAGGATCCTCTATATGACAGAAAGGAAAGCAAAGTAAGACAACACTGTGCCCCTTGCGCCACTTTCGCGTCACTTTTCCTATCTTAAAAGTGATGCAATAGTAAGTCAATGAACTTGTAAATCTGACCATATGCACGTTACGAGCAAAAGAAGTACACAACTCTTTCATTTCTTTATCGATCACAATTAGACAGTGTTGCAACACGATTCACAATGCACTTCAATAAATATTTTGTGCGTATTTAAATGGGAGACAGGATTGTTGACATTACAAACCTTAGGGGCATTTTTACAAAGACAGTGTTAAAATTGTCGCCGCTTTAACAGCAGCAAACTACAACAAAAACTGCAAAAATGGACTTCAAAATCCTTTGTTATCTAACTGGAAGATTTTTTCAACATTGCTGTTTGCTATGCAAGAGTGAGAGCCACCCCCGGGGCTATAAAATAATGGTTGGAGTGGGGCTCCAAGCCCCCCCCCTGCAAAATTAGAGGTGGGGGGCCTTAATGACCCCCCCAAGCCCTGGGGACCACCACCCCCTGGGCTTTCTTTATTATGGATAAGAGGCTGCGTGGCCCCCGCCTTGAGCCCTCGAGGGCCCTTGGGACTGCAACCCCCCAGGTCCGGCTCCTGCAATGTCCCAAAGTGCCCACCCCCGGGACACTGCTGTTTGCTATGAGAGGGCTGGAGTCTTGCGGCTCCCGCCATCCCATAACAAACATGGGGGCATATTATCAAGCACGGCGATAAAAATATCACCGCTTTAGTGGCAGAAAACTGCCGCTAAAGCGGCAACAATGGGCTTATCGCCTCTTTAGCGGTCGTTTTCTGCCGCTAAAGCGGTGATAATTTTAACGCCTGTCCTTGATAATATGCCCCCTGGTTTGGATTTTGAAAGAGAGAGCAGGGGGGGTGGCGGTCCCCGGGGCTAGGCCATTTACCACTAAATTTGAAAACGACCCATATTTCTCTTCTTCGTTTTTGCAAAATGTATGTGCCACTCTATGCCTGAAAGGGTTTTGTTTTGACTTATACTGGGTGCTCCCTTGTGTCTGGACAAAGCTATACCTCTCTGAAGAGTTCTAATTAGAGTGAAACACTGTGTCAGGGGTTGCTTTTACTCATTTCAGGTTGGCTTGAGTTGGTATTTTACCATTTCAAAGCTGTAATACTGTTCCCGGAGTGGTAAATGGCTTTTGTCATTTTACACCTCGACAAGGACAGCACTGTTTTAGTCCTATGCTTAAAGACTTTGCTGTAGCAATGGCAAAAGACTTTGGGGCAGATTTATGATGCCCTTGCGCCTCCTTGCGCCGCAATTGCGTCACGTAATGTGACGCAACGGCGGCGCAAACAATGCGCCCTATTTAGAACGTGACGCATCTAGGAGATGCGTCACGTTGGAAAGCCCTGCGCCAGAAGGAGGCGTTCCTGCGCAGGGGGGGGCGTTCCTGTGCAGGAACGCCTCCTAAAAGTGGCTGAGTGAAATCTATGAGATTTCACTCAGCCACTTTCTACGTCAAATCCTTACGCCTGCTTGAAGCAGGCGTAAGGGTGACGCACAATGCATGGAATAGGTGGCTCCTGTGCATTGCAGGAGTTATGTCGCACTTGCTACATGACTCCTGCAATGCGCCGCACGTACGCCGAGAGATGCGTCACGCATCCTCACTTCCTTGCACCATGGTGCGCCGCATCATAAATGCGGCGCACCATGGGTGGCGGAGCTGTGGCGCACTGTGGCGCATGTTAACTGGCGCATCCCTGGGGATGCGCCAGTTAACATAAATCTGCCCCTTTGTCCTTTTCCATCTCTGCGTCAATGGCACTGTACTAATCCTATGCTTAAAGACTTTGAGAGAAAACCAGACATTTGAGGTGAGCAGATCTAGAGTGTTGCTGGTGTTGAGAGTGCTCTAACAGGAGCTGCTTTCCACCTAAATTTGAAAACGACCCAGAGTTCTCTCCTTCTTTTTTGTACAATTTATGCGTCACTCTATGCCTGAAAGGGTTTTTTGTAAACTTATACTGGGTGCTCCCTTGTGTCTGGGCAAAGCTATACCTCTCTGAAGAGCTCTATTAAAGCAAAACACTGTGTCAGGGGTTGCTTTTACTCATTTCAGGTTGGCTTGAGTTGGTATTTTACCATTTCAAAGCTGTAATACTGTGCCTGGAGTGGTAAATGGCTTTTGTCATTTTACAGCTCGACAAGGACAGCATTGTGTTAGTCCTATGCTTAAAGATTTTGCTGTAGCAATGGCAAAAGACTTTGGGCCCGATGTAGGTCGGTCGGTAACGGCCGAAAATCGGTATTTTCCGCCGTTACCGACCGGTATCGAGGTTTCAGGATGTAGGAGTCCCAAAAACGCCCGAATCGATAAAGATACCGATTCGGAAACTGTACCATGTCGGTAGTATACCGAGTCGGAAAATAAACCGATTCGGCAAATATACCGAATCGGTAACCAAAGAGAATCGGTAAAAATTAGGGAATCGGAAAAATCACCGAATCGGTACTATACCGATTCGGAAAAAACAGAATCGGGAAAAATTCCGAATCGGTAATGTTATCGAATCGGTAAAATTACCGATTCGGTAGAATACCGATTCTACTGAAGATTGAGATGTAGGAAAGCTCTGAAATACCGATTTAGCGTCAAAATCGGTATTTAAGAATCGGTATTTACCATAGATTTGAATCAGGTGGTAACCAGGTGCAACCTATAAAAAAGGACCCAAAATGCATTTCTGCTTGCACCATGGCAGCTTTTTATGTCATAGCAAGACGGCTACGGCTACAGCAGGATGGAGAGAGGGAATGGCAGAGAGAGGAGCAGGTGTATAGAGAGCGTCTCACCCTGTCCATGCAGACAGATGCAGAGATCCTACAGAGGTACAGGCTGGACCCAGAGACCATCTTACAGCTCATTAGGGACCTCCAACCCCTGTTGCAGCACCCCACCCCAAGGGCACACGCAATCCCAGTGCACGTGCAGGTGCTATGCAGCATACACCTGCTTGCGTCTGGCAGCTTTCAAAGTGCAGTAGCTGCGGTAGGAGGGGTGAGCCAGAGCTGCCTGTCCCGGTTCTTCCACAAGTTCCTAGACGCCATGATCGAAAGGATGGACCAATACATTTCCTTCCCTGCAACCCATGTTGAACTGGTACAGACAAAAGCAGACTTCTACCAGATGGCAGGATTCCCCCACATCATTGGCTGCATAGATGGCACACACATTCCGATTTGTCCCCCTGCTGACACGGAATACATATACCGTAATCGGAAATCAATGCACACCATAAATGTGCAGGTCATTTGTAATGCCAAGTGTGTCATCACTGACGTGGTAGCAAAATTTCCAGGGAGTACCCATGACTCCTATATCTTTCAAAATAGTGGCATTTATGCACGGCTGACAGCAGGGGAATTCGGTGAAGGATACCTCCTAGGTAAGACACAGTGTCAGACCCCCATAACCTAAATAGCAGTGTGAAGTACATGTATGCATGTGAGTAATGTTACCCCATTCTCTTCTAGGCGACAGTGCATATGCCCTCCGCTCATTCATTCTCACCCCCTACCTCAACCCCTCAACACCCAGCCAAAGGAGGTATAACCGTGCGCACAAAAGCACAAGGAATGTAGTTGAACGGACCTTCGGCATCTGGAAAAGCAGGTTCAGATGCCTGCACAAGACCGGAGGTGCTAGACAATATACCCCCATCACCTGCTGCAAGATAATTGCTGTATCTACAATGTTGCACAACCTTGCGGTCAAGAAGGGCACAGAGGTAGAGTTGTCTGACTACGAGGACCCTGACGATGACATAGCTGTGCCACTAACAGAACCTGCTGGAGTGTCTACACCAAGTGACGGGAGGTACAGACGTGAGGAGATAACAGACAACTATTTCTGAGTGAGTACAGATGCACAGACACGTCAATGTATGTGGAAAATATTAAATTTTACTAATGTTGGCACAACGTTACTGCACTGATGTGCTACAAATTTAACTATAACAGAATAGGTGGGGATTGTAAAATGTCCGGTTTGCCTCACCCACCCTGGCAGTCTTACTTCTTGCTGCGCTTAGCTGATCCACTTGGATGTGACTCACCCCCTTCTGAGTGTCTGGCGGCCTCAGCGGAGCGCCTGCTGCTCCGGCGCGGCTCAGATACAGCGCTGGCCGGGCTGCTGCGGCTGCTGCTGTCCCCAGCCTCGCCCACGTCCAGGGCAGGATTCACCACCGTGTTTGATATGATTAGTGTCTCCATGGCAGTGGTGATGCGGGCCATGCCCCTGGTCACCTCAGCAGTGTTCTTGGTGAGGCAGTCCTCCATGTTAGCCCCTCGGCGGCATAGCTGGGCGGTAGCTGCAGCAAGGCGGTTGAGTGACCGGTTTTGCATGCGGGCATCCCTGCGCCTACAGTGCTCGTGCTCCTCCATCCTAGTGCATAGCTGGGTAATGGCAGTAGTCATGCGCCCCAGTCCAGTAGCTATTTCCTTGTTGCTCTCAACGATACTCTTAAACCCCTTTGTCATCTCCCCCATGTGCAGGTTGTGCTCCCGCAATTGGCGATGGCAAGCCAGGATTGACTTGGCCTGCAGCCTTTGGATCCGGACCATACTCCCCTCCAGCCCTTGGAATACACTGCCCTCCCGTGCTGGTAAAGCAGGGCTGGATGTGCGTGGCCTGCGCCGATTGCTGCTGGCCTGCTGTGTGGGCTGATGTGCCACGGGTGTTGCAGGGGTGGGTGCTGGAGCCTGAGCCGCTGATCCCTCCATGATGTTCAATGGTGGAACGTTGATCCTCCTGGCAGGAGATGTTGCAGGTGCTGGGTGGGTCTGTGTTGGGGAATTTTCGGGTGAGAACTGCAATGGGGGCGTTAGTGACAGTAGGGGTGAGTGGGGAAATGAGAGGGTATGTCCTGTGTCATCCTCAGTGCCCCCGGCAGTGCTGTTCTCCTCCTCCCCCTCCTGTGATGGTACAATGCTGCTTTGCCCTGCCACCGCACTGTCTGATGCTGCTGGAGCTGGAGCTTGTGTCGTTGCTGCTCCACTGCCTGATGGTGCCCCTAGGTATAAAGAAGCATTTGTGAACTGAGCGCAAATGTCTTACAGTCACTACAATAAAAGCATTGCACATCCCATTTTCAATACTCTGATTCATTTTCTAGGTGCATTTCATTTGAATGTGCACTGGCATTTGTTACTACATTAGCTGACTACAGTTACCATAATGCATTGCTCATGTATGTTGATAGCAGTACTGGGCTGGGGTTTGGCTGTGCATTGGGGATAAAGGGGAGGTGTCTGGTAGGGTGTGTCATGCTGCGCATGCTACTTACCTTTTGCTGTGGCTCTGGATGAGCTGTCCAGGTCGCCAACTCCCACCACACTCTCTTTCTCAATTGTCGTGGAGACAAGTTCCTCAAGGTCAGTGAGGGGTGGCGCGGGGTTCCTGCCTCCACCTGTTAGTCCTGCCTGCTTGTGCAGGTCGGCCAGTTTCCTCTTGGTGAGGCTGCGAATGTCGTAAAACCTCTTCTTGAGGTCGTCCAGGTTCCTGGGGGTGACACCAACTGCGTTCACCCTCTGACCGATTGCAATCCACAGGTTCCTCTTGGTGCTCTCTGGGAGTGTGAGGGACAGCCTCCCAAACAGCTGCCTGTGTACCCTCACCACCTCCTCCACCAACACTTGCAGCTCCTTGTTGCTGAACTTGGCCTTGCGCTTGCGCTCAGCCTTCTGGCTCTCAGAGCTGCTTGCCATTTCCACACAGTTCAGGATAGGGCTACCACTGCTGCTCACTCTGAATGCTCAGCTCAGGCTGCCTCTCCAGAAAGTTCTAATGAGTTGCACCTGCCTGGGTAGCCACTCCCTGCTAGGGTGGGGTAGGGTGCTTCCACCTCATTGGCTGTTGTCATTAGTTTCACTTTTTCTTTCTCGCCGATTCCGTGTTTGCCGATCCGGTATTTACCGATTCGGTATTTACCGAATCGGCTACTACCGAATCGGTAAATACCGAATCGATATTTGCAATGCATTCCTATGGCCTTTTGGCCCATGGGGGTGTATTTCAATTACCGAATCGGTATTTGCCGAGTCGGTAATCGCTGATTCGATACTTACCGAATCGGCAAATATCAATTCGGTAAGTATCGAACCACGATACCGATTGTTACCGAATCGGTAATTTTCCGATTTTTTTTAACCTACATTTGATTTACCGATTTCAAAATACCGATTCGGTATGATTCGGTATTTTAAAATCGGTAAATGCGTTTTACCTACATCGGGGCCTTTGTACTTTCCTATCTCGGCGTGGAGGGCACTTTGCTAATCCTATGCTTAAAGATTTTGATAGAAAAACAGACATTTGAGGTGAGCAGATCCAGAGTGTCGCTGATTGAGAATTAACTTGATGCCCAACCACCAAGATACCAGCAATGATTTGTTAAACGAATGGGGTGAATATATCCTTAAATCATCTTTAGGATTAATGGAGATCTAAGTAAAACACATCGAAATAGCATTGGAAAGAATTACTAAACAATTAAAAGACCTGGAGAAAGAACTAGCAGGAATAGAAATGGATGCAGATCTTAAAAAATGTAAAGAGGAACTTGAATACTACATCACAAAACATGAAGAATCGGTGAAAATGCGAAAACAAAATAAATTCCAGAGAGACAAGGAAGACTAGCAAGAAGGCAGGATATTTACATATGCACGCAAGTTTGATAGGTTTAAAAACAATGAAAGCATGAATTTTGGTGCAGACAAAGGAAGCTTATCCTCATTGACATCAACGGATGCGAGTCTAAGTGGAGAAGAAGGCAGCTCAATTGAACAAAGAGCAAAGATATCTTTTTTAGACGAGATGAAACTCGCACTACAACAAAAAAACTGGGAGAAAATGGGACCCCCTCCGTCAACCAGGGGCAGAGGAAGAGGCAGAGGATATGCCCGAAAAAATCAACCAGGAGAGGCAAGCGGCAGCACAAGCAAAAGTTCTGGAGAGGGTCACGTGGGAACAATGACCCGGAGCATGCGGCAAAAATGGAATTAATATCCCACACAGTGCCACATCCTGAATCCGAAGACACAAGTACGGATCAAGAATTGGAAATAGTCAACCTGTCCAAAAGGAACTTTACAGATTTGGAATTGAACATTTTGAAAAGAGGCTTAAGTTTTTGCCCCACAAATAAGATTGACTTAGCGGAGACCCGGATTGACCTCTATAAATTTATAAGGAAGATAAAGCTGGCCAAATTATTTGTGGAAAATTCCAACATGGCAAAATTCGAACGACATATTCCACAAATCGCCATGACCTTACCTTCAAGAGATGCACAAGGCTTTATGACCCTAATGGAATTAAATGAAGATCCTCAACAAGAACCAACAAATATTGAGGAACATATTCCCCAGATGGGGGCAGGTTGTAGCAAATTGCGACCACCTTCCAGATTCTACCCACAACTACCCCCAGGAAATAAAATTGACTTTTTCCATGAATGTGTTATAAAAGATCTATATAATTTGTCACAACCTAAAACAAAGGATAACCTCTCAGTTAAGGAACGACAAGCACTCAACAATCTACAAGGAGACACAACTATAGAGATAAAAATGGCCGATAAATGCGGCAATTTCGTTATCCTTAATAAAGACACTTACATGAAGGAAGCGTACTCTCAGCTCAAAAATAAAGAATACTATGCCAAACTTCAGAGCAACCCCACGAGTAAATGGAAAGAAGAATTAGACATCAAACTAGACGGCTGGCTAGCCAATAATTTTCTAAATGACGATGAAGTGAAATACCTAAAGACAGCATACCCTAAAATGGCAACCATATACTTCTTGCCCAAGATGCACAAACATCCCACGAAACCACCAAGGAGACCAACAATTTCAGCGAAGGAGTCTCTGTTGGAGCCTATTGCAAATTACTTAGATATTTTTTTGTTACCCTATGTGAAAGGACTGACATCATACCTCCAAGACACAGGTGATTTGCTAAGACATCTGCAGGAAACACCATGGCAATCCACATACAAATTGATCACCATGGATGTGGTTTCACTGTATTCAAATATACAAAATGACATTGGTCTGAGAGCATGTGAACATTTCTTAGCAGAGCGAGACATACAGTATACAAACCACAACAACATGTTATAGGAGATGATTAAGCTCTGCCTAGAACAAAATGCGTTTATGTTTGGAGATCAAATGTATAGGCAAACAAAAGGCACACCGATGGGCTTTTCTTTCAGCCCATCATATGCCTGTCTGACTATGGGTCTCTGGGAACAGGAATGGGCTTGGAGAAATGAAAACGAAAGATTTAAAAACAAAACAATAACTTGGCTTCGATACATAGATGACCTGCTATTGGTCTGGGATGGGACAAAAGAAGAATTTATTGAATACTTCAACATCTTAAATAATTCAGATTACAATCTCAATTTCACTTATGAAATCAGTGAATCCAGAGTAGTGCTTCTTGATACGGAAGTATATATCGAAAACAGCGAGGTACACACGACATTACATCGGAAAACAACTGCTATGAACTCGGTGCTACATGCACAGAGCTTCCACCAGACTAGTCTGATTAAAAACATTCCATATGGGGAATTTCTCCGTATAAAACGGATTTGCTGAAAGAAAGAGGAATGGGTAAAACATCGTCAAAAAGCGGAAGTAAGATTTAAAAAGAGGATGTACAATCAAGGCATAATTGATTCTGCCTTACAGAGAACAGAAATGCGATCAAGAACTGACCTAATCACAGAGAAAAAATCAATAACAGCAGAAGAGAACAAAATAAGACTGATAACAACCTTTTCAACCAGCAACAATCAAGGCTTGACAATTTTGATAAAAAATTGGCATATTTTGCATATGGACTCAACAACTGCCAAAATCGTGGGGGATCATCCACAGGTGACCTACAAAAGAGCTAAAAATCTACGGGACAAATTGGTTCACAGCCACTTCCAAATGCCGACAAAACCAGAACTATGGCCGAAAGCAAGAGTTTTTTTTAAATGTTCGGGATGTAAGGTGTGCACTATTGCCATAAATAAAAAATAAATTCCAATGGCAAACAACAGAATATGGAAGATACAACAACTTATCAATTGTAAGAGCCAATATGCTATCTACATAGTAGAATGCCCGTGTGCTCTGAAATACGTAGGAAGCACAAAATGTGAATTAAAAAAATGGATCCTCGAAGATGTGAGGGCAACAGTAAATTGCGATTGAAGCAACGCAATTTCGAGACATGTGGAAAAGGAACATAACAGTGATTGGAATAAATTGAAATTTTATGCCATTGAAACAGTTGCAAATAACCCACGTGGCGGCGATCGCATCAGAACTCTAAGACAAAAAGAATCAAAGCACATCCTGAACTTTCGAACATTAACCCCTCATGGTCTGAACCAGGATGAGGAACTTCACTATCATCTCTAGTCCAGACTTAAGTACCAAAAATCCCGGACAATTCAAGAATAAGAAATAACTCTCTCTCTGTTATAGTAATCATCAGTTGTACAATTCTAAATTTTCACTCACACTTTAATTTCATAATTCTTTCACACGATACAAACAGTGCATACACGTTAATAAAAATGAATTGTAATGTTCAATACACTTGAGTAAAATCCCAAAATACCCACTGGAGGGTAAAATGACTCGAAGTGCTGACATAAGTGGTCAGACACGATTACTGATGTAATAACTGATTACATGAGTAAAATCTCAAAATACCCACTGGAGGGTAAAATGACTCTAAGTGCTGACACAAGTGGTCAGACACGACTATTGATGTAATAAATGATTAAAATAAACCCCCTACAGGGTAAAAAGAGTCGACCTCATAATGTGAGACACATAAGGATGCATGAAAGAATAAACTAAGTAAAAATGCATTACGAAAAATTATATGCACTACACATACCACAATGCCTAGCAGAATTTACACAGGAAGTTACCACTACTTGGCACTTCCCCCTTTTTTTTTGTATGACACGAAAATACTTTATTTAGACACGCAAAGATAAACAAACACCATAACTTAACCTCGTGAGAAAGCGGCGTGGTGCCGCGAAACGCATCGAGGAGTATGCTGAGAACGAGCTGTGCAAAATAAATGAAATTCAAGTTACCAAACTGGATTTGAGTCGTCCTTAACACTGGGAGTGCGAGAGACATTCTGCTTTGTCAGAAACCGGATTTATATATATATTTATAGGTGAGAAACTAAATGTATTGGAAATTGCCCATTATATATAAAGAGTCCACACGTTTTGACCGCCCACACTCGGTCTTGATCGCATGAATATATAGGCCCTGCAGCCAACAAAAACAACAAAAAATAATAAATTCCCTGGAACAACATAGTTAAAAAAATGAATTATCAATCAATCAACCCAGATTTTAGAGAATGACTAATTACCCATGAGGGTATCCAGGTGCTGGTTTCTTGCTGAGATCAGTTAAAGAGCCAGGTCTTGATTCCTTTTTTGAATTCAGGGAAAGGTGATGTCCCGAGGTGCAGGGGGAGGTCATTCCAAGACATGGCTGTGAGGTAGGAGAAAGAGCGTTCTTCACGGTCACTTAGGCAGATGCGGGCAGTGTGAGCGAGGGCAAGCGAGGTGGAGCGCATGTTTTTGGAGTGTTGGTGGAAGTTCAGGCGGTGGTTGATGCATGCTGCCCTTGGTTGTGGAGAGCCTTGTAGGCATGTGTCAACATCTTGAATTGACATCTTTTCTTCAAGGGGAGGCAGTGGAGGTACCTGAGGTGGAGTTTGATGTGGGTCAGTTTGGGGAGATCGGGGATGAGTCTGGCAGCTGAGTCCTGCATTGTCTGCCTCTCTTAAGCAGTTGGGTGGTGAGTCTTACGTAGAGCGTGTTGCTGTATTCCTGCCGTATTCCAGCTAACTTGGGCTTGAGTGGCGGCTTTCCTGGGAAGCCACCAGAAAATCTTTCGGGGCATGCGGAGGGTGTGGAAGCAGGCAGAGGAGACTGTATTGATCTGACATTTCATGGTAAGTTTGCTGTTCAGCATGATGCTGAGGTTGCAGCATGGTCTCTCGTTGTGGGAGTGGGTCAGAGTCTTGAGGGTCACTGGGTAGTGTTCTTCCCAAAAATCATCACCATCTTCTTGTCCATGTTGAGCATCAGGCAGTGGGTCTTCATCCAGTCTGCGACACTCGCCATGCACTTGATGTCCCGAGGTGCAGGGGGAGGTCATTCCAAGACATGGCTGTGAGGTAGGAGAAGGAACATTTTCCACTGTCACTTAGGCAGATGCAGGCAGTGTGAGCGAGGGCAAGCGAGGTGGAGTGCATGTGTCTGGAGTGTTGGTGGAAGTTCAGGCGGTGGTTGATGCATGCTGCCCTTGGTTGTGGAGAGCCTTGTAGGCATGTGTCAACATCTTGAATTGACATCTTTTCTTCATGGGGAGGCAGTGGAGGTACCTGAGGTGGAGTTTGATGTGGGTCAGTTTGGGGAGATCGGGATGAGTCTGGCAGCTGAGTCCTGCATTGTCTGCCTCTCTTAAGCAGTTGGGTGGTGAGTCTTACGTAGAGCGTGTTGCTGTATTCCTGCCGTATTCCGGCTGACTTGGGCTTGAGTGGCGGCTTTCCTGGGAAGCCACCAGAAAATCTTTCGGGGCATGCGGAGGGTGTGGAAGCAGGCAGAGGAGACTGTATTGATCTGACATTTCATGGTAAGTTTGCTGTTCAGCATGATGCTGAGGTTGCAGCATGGTCTCTCGTTGTGGGAGTGGGTCAGAGTCTTGAGGGTCACTGGGTAGTGTTCTTCCCAAAAATCAGCACCACCTTCTTGTCCATGTTGAGCATCAGGCAGTAGGTCTTCATCCAGTGGGGGGAAACATCACTTACAACGCAACTTTTACCACGCAATGCTTTTACATCGCAGCTTTTACAACGCAAACCATTACAACGCATTGCGCTGGGGGGCGCTCTAGGATAGGGAATGTATTTAATTTACTATCCAACACCTTCCATACTATCCACGGGGACTGGAGTTGGAATAGCAAATTAAATATTTCACTATCCAGCGCCCCAAAGCACTATGCTTTGTAATGGTATGCATTGTAAAACTGGCGTTGTAAAAGCATGCGATGTAAAAGCATGCGTTGTAATGTCATACATCCTCCAGTCGGCGACACTCGCCATGCACTTGTGGAATTTGGTCCTGGTGGTGGAGGGGTCTTCTGAGAGCAAAATGATGAGCTGGGTGTCGTCTGCATAGGATATGATGTTGAGATCGTGTGTTTTGACACATTCGCCCAGAAGCGGTAATGTACGTGTTGATCAAGGTGGAACTGAGGGATGAGCCTTGAGGAATACCGCAGATGATGCTCTTGGGTTCCAAAGTGAAGAGTTATTGTTCTCACTCAAACCCAAATAGCCACTGAATTCCACCAGTTATGTAAATCAATACACATAGCATATGACATAGATTGCCTTGCCCACCATCCTCAAAACACCAATTTGCAAACAGCAAAACATACAGAAAAGGACATGCAAACTCAGTCTCACAGAAAGTCTGTTCTGATACAGAGCATAAATATGGAGGTAAAATGTTGCATTCATGAGAGGTGGACAGCGCCTAATATCCCGCAATTAAATATGTCTGCAAATTACAGTGCTTTCACCTAGTTTTGGAATTTCACCCTTTTATTAATTGTACACTTGAGATTATTAGTACAAGCTTAGTATTGCAGATACATTCCACACTAGTTCAGTATAAAAGGACTTTGTTGCTTTTTGCTTCAAATGTCATCTTTCTTTATGGTGATGACAGCTTAGCAGTGTACATTTGAACAGCCGTTTTGCCCTTTGATGGTTCGCAGGCCTGGAGCATTTTCAAAGTTTTATATAATTAGTCAAACAACATGACGAATCCAAAGCCCAAGTTCAAAAAACATATTAAGCTGACGGTCAAAGGCACACTAGTGTCTTACTACAATCATGTCTGTGAGTTGTAACTATGCAAAAGTCGCACACTTAAAAAAAAAAAAAATAATAATAATTGTTTGTGGTGGGTGGGCTTCAACTAATAGTCTGATGCCACAGGCACTTTTATAAAGAAAGACCAAATTGAAACTGTGTTGAGACCTCCGAATGGAGGGAAGTGCTCTAGACTGGATGAAGTCCTTTCTCTATGACTGATCTCAATCAGCTTGTCTCTCTCTTTTCCGGTTTGTCTCTCTCTGTTCTGCTCTTCTAAGGTTAAACTTAACTGTAGAGTATCCCAGGGCTCCTCTTGGTCCCTCCTGGTATTTAATTTGTATATCCACCCACAGGTACATACTTTACAGAGGCAAAATGAAAAGATATGCAACTATGCTGATGACATGCTGCTGTTATTTAATATCGATGATACGCTAGATCTTTATTCAGGACTGGATGAACTGCCATCAGGTGAAACAGAACTCGGATAAAACCATGGTAGTGATGGTCAAAAACAAGCTGCATTTTTGGAGGCCTTTCCTTTGGCCACATGAGTTGGATGCTCCCCCATCACCCAATAAGCGGTCAAAAGCCTCAGGATTCTATTAGATGAGGATCTTCCAATGAAGCCTCAGATTGGAGCAGTGATCTCTTTTTGAAATTCCTTCTCTTTTGAGGCCATTATCCAGATTGTAATTACGCTTGTTATTTCACAAATCGATTACGCTAATGCGCTTTATTTCACGCAGCGATGCGTCATTTCTCATAAATGAGGCCCCAAGTGTCTGGAATTCTTTCCAGCCCTCCTCCCCCCCCCCCCCAATTTCACAGCTGCAACGTCCTACGAAAGTTTCAGAACCTCATTCAAAACATGGCTCTTTAGACAAGCGCATGAGTAATCGTCTCGTTTTTGCTCTGCTTCCAAGCCCTTAGGGCCATGAAACCTCCCTGGTGAATGCGCGCTCTAAAAGTTCATTGCAGCATAACATAAGTATAACAAAGCCTTCAAGAGCGTAACCGGCTCGAAAAAAAGCCAGGCAACTGAAGAAACCCAGTGAAGGTTCATGGAAGTTGGTTTTATGTGGCCAACCACAAAGAGTACCCGTTAGAGCACACTCAGCTCCATAATAAGTCAGTTATTTGAAGAAACTAAGTGAAGGTTTATGGAAGTCGATTTCCTGTGACCAACCATAAAAAGTGCCTTCCAGAGCTGCATGTACAGGTATAAAGCTGAAGAAGACACTTGAAAGCTTTCATAAACCAAACCACTTTATTTTTGTATCCTTCCTGGGCTCTATTGGTGATTCCACTTTGCACTTATAATTTTATTTTTCACCCTTTTTGAGTTTTCACTGCATTCTGTGCTGTCTTGGATGACCATCTTCTTCACCATTGCTGACTTTCAATGCTGGACAGGTGTGGCCCAGATCCAGCCCCTACTGAGGCACTGCCTGTTTGTGAGCTAGATTCATTTTCAGTTTTTTTATAGTGGCCACATTGCAAGAGGTGACATTTCAGTGAACTCCTCTGCATGCCCAGCGACTGTGTGAGCTGTGATGACACAGCCTCAGAAGAGTCTCTGAAGAGCAGGTGCTCGTGCCAGCTCCCCCTGAGACAATTCCCCTGTCCAGCTTGCCCACAGTCCGCTACCTTCTGCTGCCAGTCTACCTGCTGCTTTCTGTTCCTCCTCTGTTCGTTTCTTGCTCTGTTTTACCTTTTTTCTCCATTTTTCTGCCTACTACTTTGCCTTTCCTACCAGTTTCTCTGCCCTCCATTGTGCCTTTTCTACTCATTTTTCTGCCCTCTATTTTGCCCTTTTCTGCTCTGTTTTGCCTTTCCTGCTAGTTTTTCTGCCCTGTTTTGCCTTTTCCTCTCAGTTTTCTGCCCTCTGTTTTGCATGTTTCTGCTTGTTTTTCTGCCCTCTGTTTTGCCCTCTTCTGCTCTGTTTTGCCTTTCCTGCTAATTTTTCTGCCTTCTGGTTTGCCCTTTCCACTCAGTTTTCTCTGTTTTGCCTGTTTCTGCTATTTTTTCTGCCCTTTGTTTTGCCTTTTTCTACGTATCTTTCTGCCCTCTGTTTTGTGTTTTCTGCTAGTTTTTCTCCCCTGTTTTGCCCTCTTCTGCCCTGTTTTAGCTTTTCTGCGCATTTTTCTGCCCTCTGTTTTGTCTGTTTTTGCTTGTTTTTTTCTCCCCCCTGTTTTGCCTTTTTTGCTTGTTTTTCTGCTCTCTGTTTTGCCCTCATCTGCTCTGTTTTGCCTTTTCTGGTCAGTTTTCTGCCCTCTGTGGTGCCTGTTCCTGCTTCTTTTTCTGCCCTCTGTTTGCCTTTTTTGCTTGTTGGTCTGCTCTCTGTTTTGCCCTTTTCTGCTGTTTTGCATTTTGTGTTACTTTTCAGGCGACTCTTTTGCCTGTTTCTGCTCATTTTTTCTGTCTGCTGTTGTGCCCGCTTCTGTTTTGTTTTGCCTATTTCTGCTTGTCTTTCTGCCCTCTGTTTTGCCTTTTCTGTTCGTCTTTCTGCCCTTTGTTTTGCCTGTTCTGCAAATTTTTCTGCCCTCTGTTTTGCCTGTTTATCTAGTTTTTCTGCCTTCTGTTTTGCCTTTTCCGGTCACTTATTTTTCTGCCCTCAGCTTTGCCTTTCTGCTCGCCCTTTTTTTTGCTCTGTTTTGCCTTTTCCTGCTTGTTTCTTCCCTCTTCCCACCTTTTCCTCAAGACCTGTCACGGGGAAGCTGGCACGATGGAGACCTCTCACCCCAGCGCCCAGATACCCCCAGGGGTGACAGTGCCACGCTCTACAAACGCTGATTGAGTATTAAGGGCTGCCTTCTAGAGCAGGAAGTTGTTGGTATACCATCTGGCTGCCAATGAAAGACGGCAGCACTTTGACGCAAGTAAGTCCTTCATCAGAGTCCACCTCCCTGGAAGCCGGAAATGGCGCCAACAGTCTGGAGAAGTATTTGGTGATATAGGACACTTTCTGACTTTAGCTGAGCAGGTGCACAGAAGCGGAAAAACAGAAAGGAACTGAAGTGACAGAAGATTCAGGTGAAGCTGGTTAGTTCCGTTACCTCTTTGGAGGACTAGCAGGGTAGAGGGCCCTCAATAAATTGGAGATTTAGAACAGGGTTTCTGGTCTTTTTTGGTTATTTTTTGTTTAAAGCACAGCTGTGGCCGATGGAGGCAGCAGTGTTCTTTACATAGCAGAAATGACTTGTAGGTTACATAGATAGGTACTTTAGGCCATCGAGCTGATAGGTAATCATGCAACAGACAAGGCTGTTCACTAGCACATACGAAATACACAAGAGAACTGCTATTTTTTCTGCCCTTTGTTTTGCCTTTTTCTACGTATCTTTCTGCCCTCTGTTTTGTGTTTTCTGCTAGTTTTTCTCCCCTGTTTTGCCCTCTTCTGCCCTGTTTTAGCTTTTCTGCGTGTTTTTCTGTCCTCTGTTTTGTCTGTTTTTGCTTGTTTTTTTCTCCCCCCTGTTTTGCCTTTTTTGCTTGTTTTTCTGCTCTCTGTTTTGCCCTCATCTGCTCTGTTTTGCCTTTTCTGGTCAGTTTTCTGCCCTCTGTGGTGCCTGTTCCTGCTTCTTTTTCTGCCCTCTGTTTTGCCTTTTTTGCTTGTTGGTCTGCTCTCTGTTTTGCCCTTTTCTGCTGTTTTGCCTTTTGTGTTACTTTTCAGGCGACTCGTTTGCCTGTTTCTGCTCATTTTTTTCTGTCTGCTGTTTTGCCCGCTTCTGTTTTGTTTTGCCTATTTCTGCTTGTCTTTCTGCCCTCTGTTTTGCCTTTTCTGTTCGTCTTTCTGCCCTTTGTTTTGACTTTTCTGCAAATTTTTCTGCCCTCTGTTTTGCCTGTTTATCTAGTTTTTCTGCCTTCTGTTTTGCCTTTTCCGGTCACTTATTTTTCTGCCCTCAGCTTTGCCTTTCTGCTCGCCCTTTTTTTTGCTCTGTTTTGCCTTTTCCTGCTTGTTTCTTCCCTCTTCCCACCTTTTCCTCAAGGCCTGTCACGGGGAAGCTGGCACGATGGAGACCTCTCACCCCAGCGCCCAGATACCCCCAGGGGTGACAGTGCCACGCTCTACAAACGCTGATTGAGTCTTAAGGGCTGTCTTCTAGAGCAGGAAGTTGTTGGTATACCATCTGGCTGCCAATGAAAGACGGCAGCACTTTGACGCAAGTAAGTCCTTCATCAGAGTCCACCTCCCTGGAAGCCGGAAATGGCTCCAACAGTCTGGAGAAGTATTTGGTGATATAGGGCACTTTCTGACTTTAGCTGAGCAGGTGCACAGAAGCGGAAAAACAGAAAGGAACTGAAGTGACAAAAGATTCAGGTGAAGCTGGTTAGTTCCGTTACCTCTTTGGAGGACTATCAGGGTAGAGGGCCCTCAATAAATTGGAGATTTAGAACAGGGTTTCTGGTCTTTTTTGGTTATTTTTTGTTTAAAGCACAGCTGTGGCCGATAGAGGCAGCAGTGTTCTTTACATAGCAGAAATGACTTGTAGGTTACATAGATAGGTACTTTAGGCCATCGAGCTGATAGGTAATCATGCAACAGACAAGGCTGTTCACTAGCAAATACGAAATACACAAGAGAACTGCTATTTTTTCTGCCCTTTGTTTTGCCTTTTTCTACGTATCTTTCTGCCCTCTGTTTTGTGTTTTCTGCTAGTTTTTCTCCCCTGTTTTGCCCTCTTCTGCCCTGTTTTAGCTTTTCTGCGCGTTTTTCTGCCCTCTGTTTTGTCTGTTTTTGCTTGTTTTTTTCTCCCCCCGGTTTTGCCTTTTTTGCTTGTTTTTCTGCTCTCTGTTTTGCCCTCATCTGCTCTGTTTTGCCTTTTCTTGTCAGTTTTCTGCCCTATGTGGTGCCTGTTCCTGCTTCTTTTTCTGCCCTCTGTTTTGCCTTTTTTGCTTGTTGGTCTGCTCTCTGTTTTTCCCTTTTCTGCTGTTTTGCCTTTTGTGTTAGTTTTCAGGCGACTCTTTTGCCTGTTTCTGCTCATTTTTTTCTGTCTGCTGTTTTGCCCACTTCTGTTTTGTTTTGCCTATTTCTGCTTGTCTTTCTGCCCTCTGTTTTGCCTTTTCTGTTCGTCTTTCTGCCCTTTGTTTTGCCTTTTCTGCAAATTTTTCTGCCCTCTGTTTTGCCTGTTTATCTAGTTTTTCTGCCTTCTGTTTTGCCTTGTCCGGTCACTTATTTTTCTGCCCTCAGCTTTGCCTTTCTGCTCGCCCTTTTTTTTGCTCTGTTTTGCCTTTTCCTGCTTGTTTCTTCCCTCTTCCCACCTTTTCCTCAAGACCTGTCACAGGGGAAGCTGGCACGATGGAGACCTCTCACCCCAGCGCCCAGATACCCCCAGGGGTGACAGTGCCACGCTCTACAAACGCTGATTGAGTCTTAAGGGCTGTCTTCTAGAGCAGGAAGTTGTTGGTATACCATCTGGCTGCCAATGAAAGACGGCAGCACTTTGACGCAAGTAAGTCCTTCATCAGAGTCCACCTCCCTGGGAGCCGGAAATGGCGCCAACAGTCTGGAGAAGAATTTGGTGATATAGGGCACTTTCTGACTTTAGCTGAGCAGGTGCACAGAAGCGGAAAAACAGAAAGGAACTGAAGTGACAGAAGATTCAGGTGAAGCTGGTTAGTTCCGTTGCCTCTTTGGAGGACTAGCAGGGTAGAGGGCCCTCAATAAATTGGAGATTTAGAACAGGGTTTCTGGTCTTTTTTGGTTATTTTTTGTTTAAAGCACAGCTGTGGCCGATGGAGGCAGCAGTGTTCTTTACATAGCAGAAATGACTTGTAGGTTACATAGATAGGTACTTTAGGCCATCGAGCTGATAGGTAATCATGCAACAGACAAGGCTGTTCACTAGCACATACGAAATACACAAGAGAACTGGGGAACAGTTCTAATGCACCTAGCAGATATGGGCGAAGTACGGCTGTGAAAGCTGTACACTTTGGAGTTAAGTTTTTCCTGCAAGAAACATTCTCATGGGGAGATTTCCCAATATACCGTTTTACCCAGAAGGTCAAGGGGAATTCAGATTGGCAATTTACTAGACTCCATAAATTACCCCTGGCAATAGTCATTTACTGCACTTAGAAACAGCAAGCATATGGCAGTGATGCATAGAAAATGAGTCATTACTATTAATAGTACTATCTCTGTCGCCGCGGGCACTGTCGCAATGCACTATTTCACTGAAATCACTATGCACCGCTATTCCTCACAGAGCGAATATCTTGAATCCTGAAACATGGACTGTCTAATCAACAGATGAATCCAGTACGTTTATTAGTGATGACAATCCGCACCACACTGCTCATCACTTCACTGCTTTTCCACTTTTTAAAACCACCGCTTGCATTTAACAAGCTGCCAGGTCAACCTGGATCCCTATTCTGAGAGGATACAGTTTCCTCAAGTACATCACCTAGAAATACTGAGTGCTTGCAAACAGAGAGACTGCTCACAGAAGGAGATACTCTTCTTTGTAAATATCAGCATTGGATGAGGTTCTTATAAGGATAGGTTAAATTTTCTTATAAAGAAAGGAGGCTTCAAAAGGAGTTGAAGTCCATTCTGGTTTTCAGAACAAAAATCAAACCAGTAAAATAAGGAAAATTCTGAAATTAGCATAGCAGAAAAAATATTTTCCTTTGCATGATGTGGACAGTAGATGCCCAAAAAACATCCAACGTGTCTCTTCAATAGACCTTTGTTAAAATGCAATGAGAACTACACTATCAATGATGGGGTTCTTTCCCTTGGCATAAAATTTGCTTCATCGGCTTTCACCTGAACCGACTCCAAGTCCAAGGAATATGGTCTGAAAATGTCTGCAAGTGGGGTACCCACTCAGTGTACTGGAACTGAGGACTATCCATCCCTCGCTTCGGTCTTTTCTCACACTGAGATCAGTTCAGACATTCATTCTGTGTCCCTCTTCTTCTCTCCCTTCTCACTAATGAAGCCATCCCACCGGAGCCAGACCTTCCAAGATTATGAAGTGGATGAAAGTGGATACTCACAGAATCCTTCTGAATGTTGAAATCCATCACGGTCAGTGAGTGAGGTGTCGGGACCCTGGCAAGAGTGGTGCTGGGAGCACTGAAGATTACTGCTGGGTAATCTGGGAGTTTGCCAGACACTTCTGCCCGGATTCTGAATCCAAATGAGGCACAGGATGGGTGAGTTAGCTAATCATCCTAATTCACTGTTTTTTCTATCCTCCTATCCACTGAGTAACATCCTCCGCATTCAGAGAAAGAGCTTGCCGTTCCATCCTTCAGATAATGTTGGTTCGCCATCAAGGGCATCTTCACCAAGGGGCTTATTTATGAGCCCTTGCGTCACCTCTACGCTGCCTGTGCATCACTTTTTGTGACGCACCAGCAGCGTAAAAAATGCATCATGTTGCGTCATATTTACAAAGTGACGCATTTAGGTTGATGCGTCACTTTGTAAACCCCTGCGCCACATTATACCTGCACCAGCTATAATGTATGCAGTGTGGGAGTTCTGACGCAAGTAAACCTCGTAGAAGTCACGCAGTGAAATATATGAGATTTCACTGCGTCACTTCTAGGACGCAAAAGCGTCAATATCTTACACCTGCCTCACAGCAGGCATAAGACGGATGCAGGCACATTTGAAATGGGACTTGCCCATGTAAAATGACTCATTGATGGAGTTGCGTCACTTTTGTGACACACTCCAGCAATGCGTCATTTTTGCGCCTACAGATACATCCGAAATACGGACGTATCTGTAACCCCTTGCGACATGATGCGTCCTACTGTAACTATGACGCATCCAGCATGGGAGGGTGCAATGAAAATGATGCATCGCTGTTTTCACACAGCGATGCATCACTTTTCATAAATGAGGGCCCAAATGTTTAAACCACTCAGCCTCCTTCGCAATAAACCAGGAGAAAGGTTGTGATATTAACAGATATATTCCTTTCGCTGTCTCACTCATTAACGGGCCTATCTGGCCGCGCGTTCCACTCTGGGAGAGTGGAGCAGGTTGCTGTTTTAAGGTCACAGATTTAAAATTCTCCTCTAAGGACGGTTATGCCAAACTCTAGCTCCTACTTCGCTTTTCCCTTTAAAAGGAAAATTAAGGACTTTTCTGTGGGTTTTCTACGCCAATGTTCAATTCAGGTTGGATTTAATTAAAATAATTTTAAATGCAGCTTCTGGATTTTTTCTTGTACAGTGGTGTTAGCACCAGGTGTTTCTATTTGAAAGGAAGAGTTGTGGGGTCACACGCACAGCAGGCCCGTGCTCGATCTATGATGGAAATCCCTTGTTGTCTCAACCTGACGATGTACCTAAAGGGCCTTAAAGGCCAAAGTGTGAAGTTCGTCGGTAGATATTAAGGTGGCACACAATTTCCCAGAGATATAAAGAAAAGGAGTGCAGGGTTTGCCAAAGAAGAGAAAGGAAGATTGAAGCAGGGCTGAAGAAGTCGTTTCTGGATGTTACTTTCCGCAATAAAGGGAATCAGACGCCATTTGTTGGAAGTCCCGGGTTGGAGGGCGGTATTATCCAGGCGCAGCGCTAAGAAGGTTAAAGAAGACGCTACATGACAGCCCTACGTCAGTCAGATCTCTGTCTCCTCTCTCTACAGGCTGCAGAGATTGGCAGAGGCAGCGCTTATGCAGAGCATCGCACTGCTCGCAAAATTGGCCTGCGACTGTGTCTGCTCTAAATGAGATGTTAGGAAACAAACCCCGTCTCCCTCTGAGAGATCTTGGCGTCAGAAGAAAGCGGTGTGAAGACACATTCGCTGTTTAATATTGCATTAGTCTATACAGGGAGCCAGACTTTCTAATTAATACGCAAATTATACAGGAGTGATTCTCTATTGGCAGTTTAGAGGTGCTTGCATCTCAGACTCATTTCACTCTGTGTCTCCTCACCAAGGAAAAGAGCTTTCCGGAGCTCAACTTCTCTGGCTACACCGGCACCATACACACACACAGGCAGGCAAATGTGTGCATAGGCATGGGTATGTATAGAATTATCAAATGATTTTATGAAATTACAAAATTATGAAGCCAGAGTCTGTGGCGTACCATAAAATAATGCCCCCCTGCAGAATGTGAAGATGGGCCCTGAGTCTTGCATAGTTCACAGATAATCATATTCATTGGCCTTGGATGGAATGGGTCCCCTCAGAAGGCTTGGGGGCCCGCTGTCCGGCAGGGGCCTGAATTACGCCCCTGGTCAAAGAACACTGGCTTGATAGAAAGACAGAGAGATAGACACATTTAGATAGACAGACAGACAGGCAGGCAGGCAGGATGGATGGATGGATCAGCACATAACCTGAATGCTTAGTAGCAAAAAAGCCAGTGTTTGAAATCCTTTCTGAAGGCCAGCAGGCTCGGGGCTGCACGGATGGAGGGAGGTAACTCATTCCCGACAACTACGTTTCGTCTCTTGCCGACTGAAGGTTCCTATTTGGTACCTATCATTCGAACTTCTGAGTGAGATCATGAGAAGGGCCTATATTGTGAAGAGCCCTGTAGGTAATACACAGAGATGTGAACTTGATCCTATTTCTCACTGGTAGCCAATGCAGTTTTTGGATTACTGACTTAACTGAGCAAAATGTGGGAGTGCGAGACACGAATCTGGCCGCAGCATTTTGTAACACCTGAAACAGGATGTATGTCATCACAACGCATGCTTTTACTACGCATGCCTTTACAACGCAGGTTTTACAATGCAAGTCGTTACAACGACTTGCGTTGGGGGGCGCTGGATAGTGGAATAGTTTAATTTACTATTCCAACTCCAGTCCCCATGGATAGTAGGGAAGGTTTTGGATAGTAAATTAAACTATTCCCTATCCTACAGCGCCCTCCAGCGCAAGTCGTTGTAATGACATTGTGTTGTAAATCCTGCATTGTAATGGTAGTGCGTCGTAAAAGTTGCGTTGTGATGGATGTTTCCCCCTGAAACATCTTCATATGTTGTTGCTGCATGTTCATATACAAACTGTTACAGTAGTCAAACTAAAATCACAGATGATGTATTTGTTTTTTGGGACTCTGGAGGAATGAAAAGTAAGATCTTTTTTGATCATTCTGAGAATGAAGATAGTCAATGTCATCAATGAATTGACCTGATTGCCAAAGGAGAGCTTGTTATCAATGATCGCTCCCAGATTTTTTCCTTTCATGATTGGTGTGGGTAGTGATCCCAATTGTACTGGCCACCACGCTGGAGACCAAGGGATGGGTTATTGCTGAATAGTATGACCTCTGTTTTATCAGAGTGTAGTTTTAGGCAATTGCTACTCATCCAAGCACTAACGCCTAACATACAGTCATGGAAATGTTGCCAATATTATTGTCTTGGTTAGAAACAGCAACAACAATTTGTGTATCATCGGCGTAAGAGGTCAGGGCACACCCACAAGATTTAATAAAGGGCGCCATGGCTGGCACATAAACATTGAACAGGGTAGGGCTGATGGAAGAGCCCTGTGGAACCCCACAAAGGAAAGTAAAAGATTCAGAGTTAAATGAGTCCAGAGCTACAAACTGACACCTATCTGAAAGGAAAGAGCACAAAAGGCTAAGGGCGGTATCCTGTACTCCTAGTGATGCTAAACGGTCCACAAGAATGCCATGATGGAACATGTTGATGGCTGCCGAGTGGTCCAGTAGGATCAAGGCTGCCTTGCCTCAGGAGTCTAGGGGCTCTCTGGTTTCTTCCACTAATTTAATCAGAGCGGATTCTGTTCTGTGGCCTCCTCTGGTGAGTCATCCAGCAGACTGTGCTTCAGAGAAAAGACTCAAAGTGTTCTTGATTTGGCTGGCAGAGGAAGGCGTGAAATAGGCTGGAAATTGTTAGGATCGCTGGGATTTTGGTTGTGTTTCTTCAGAATAGGAAAATAGAAGCTGATCTCCAAATCCTGGGAAAGCATCCAGAATCAAACATAGTATTGAACAGGTATAGATATATACCTAGATAGATAGCTAGATAGATATATAGCTAGATATATAGCTAGACATATATATAGATGGATAGATAGATAGTTAGATAGATATATAGATAGATAGATAGATAGATAGATAGATAGATAGATAGATAGATAGATAGATAGATAGATAGATAGATAGATAGATAGATAGATAGATAGATAGATAGATAGATAGATAGATAGATTTCTTTATTTGTCTCCTTTCGTGCATCTTGTGATCATAACCTGCTCTTTCTCTTTCATTTGTTTCCCACGCTCAGTATTTGGAGCATTAACCTGTATTGCGCCCTCTAATGTCTCACCTGGTGCAGTATGGCACTTGTTTCTTTTGGATACAACTATGAGGATCACATTTTCCCATACCTGGATTAGCTAAAGAGCTAAAGAGTCCAAAGTATCTATGAAGCATCTTAATTTAGGGGCCAAGAGTGAGGGAATGAAGCAGGATTGTGCTTCGGCGGAGACCTGGGCAGTGGTATCAGTGCAGCCACTGACCTCACCGGAGTGCCCTTGAAGGACATGATGCATATTCACATGCTATATGGGTTTCTAGGCGCAGCCTGCTTCGCCCACAGTCATCATGTATGACGCAGAGCCCAGTCTACAGAGGAAACCAGAGTTTGTATTCTCCCTCTTTCCACCTATATCACCATGACAATAATACCTACTTCCACCTACGTCCTGCCACCACCGGCGTAGCTATGGGGGGTCGAGGGGGGCGGACCGCCCCAGGCGGCACTATTTGGGAGGCGGCGGCGGCGCGGCACTGGTGGCCCGTTGCGGCGGCCTTGGTAGTTTATTTGAGGACACTCACTGTCTGACACTTTAAAGTAGTGTCAGTCAGTGTCCCCAGTCCCCAGGCTGATTGTGAAGGCCGCCGCAACGGGCCACCAGTCAGTCAGACTACGGCCCGGGCCTGACCTCACCGGATCGAGAGAGTGAGTGGCACCTGCCAGGCGGGGCCTGCGATGTTGTGCAGATTCCCATGCCACAGGGCTCGTTCCAAAGCAGCCGCATCATAGTTAATTTACGATGCTCGTGCGGGGGTTCAGAGAGGAGGGTGGGAAGTGGAGGCACGACTCTTGCAGCGCCAGCCCCTCTGACACATGAGGTGTGTTGCACGTGGTGCGTGTGTGTTTGGTGTCAGATTTCTAGATAAGAGGCTCTGTGTTCCTGCTCTGCTGCCCTGAAGGGGGGCCTGCCACCTTACCCACTCCCTATTGTGCCACTGACACCTTTTGACGGTGGCAGCCGCCACCTGTGACACAGTGCGCTGAGGATCACACCTGGGCATTTGTTGTCGAATTGGCCCTCTGCTGGAGTGGGACCCGAATGCTGGTGCCGGTCTGTCGGGTCACGTGGGCAGACTGTCTCCAACAATGTTGCACCGTTCAGACTCGGCCAGCGTGAGGCAGGCACCACCGTTGTGTTTTTTTTTTAGGTCGAGCTGACCTAGCTTTCAATGCGAAAGCATTGAAAGCTGTCAGCAAGACAACTAATGTTGCCCGTATTTGGGAATGTGGACAAGAAATATGCACGAGCGCAGATTGCACCTCGTGGGCGCGCACGGCGCCGTGCCTATCTCCTGCCTCGGAAGCTCCAACACCACACACGCATGCGCATACAGAGAGACACACAAGCGCCCATGCACGCACCCATACATCCAGAGAACCTATCCCCGCCGTCGCATACACACACACACACACTGCATAAACAGAGACACAAGCGCCCATGCACGCATGCACCCATACATACATACATACATACAGAGAACCCACCCCCGCCGTCGCATACACACACATGCGCGCGCACACACACACAGCACACACACAAGCGCACCAAGACCCCGCCGCCCCACCAGACCAGCCCCACTCACCATGTTCTTCGTTCGTGTCCCTCGGCAGCCATCCTGTCATTCTGGGCAACAGGCGGGTGCCGCGCTGAGACGCAGTCACGCAAATCTTCCGGCGGGCACAGGAGCGCGGGGTAGACTCCCGTCTGCTTCCTGTATTTGTCTGGCCCCGCCCCCCGTCCCAACAAAGGTTGCCTGGCTTCCTGTTTTCTTCCCTGCATGCAGCGGGGTCCGTGGCTGTGTCATTAACTCCCTCCCTTGCGAAAAAAAAGAATCTCCTCAGATTGTCCGGGCGCGCCAAGAGCTTGAGGTGAGCACAACTCTCGCTATGCCTTCGTAAAATGTTCTCTGCATTAGGGGCCAAGGGAAGACTCCGCTCCTCGGGGCATTTTTCGTCCACCGAGTCACTGGCAAGAAGTTTTCCCCAAGAACCAGCAGCCTCTGCCTGCCTGTCTCTGTGCCACCTCCCCTGACCGACGGCCAAAATGCACTCCGTTCTACGTAATAATAGGTATTGTACATTCTATCCAAGTCAAAAAGGAATAACTTTATAGAGCAGGGAGAATTAAAAAACTGTCCAATGTTTAAAAATGACACAAAGATCTTTCTTTGCAGTGGATCCTAATCTAGTTACTCCGAATGATCAAAAAGCAGGCCGAGACGAGAACAGTTTTCCTGCCCCGCTCTTTTGCAAATCACTATCTTCGGGTGTGATAGCCCACGGGTTCAATGATCCCCCAGAATGCACTGGTGTGACAATTGAAAGTCGGGCTGAAATGGGATTGCACTCGGCCATCCTATAGCCATATTCGGCTCTGGGCTAGCTTTCTTCCCTTTAGGTGAGACAAGCGTCACCAAGGAAGGCGGGCGCCATCAAGTGACATCGCAATCATTTTGGGATATGGAGAAAATGTAAAAGCAAAACCTCAAGTTGTTGGAGGGCAGGATTTCGTTTAAGCAGAGGAGCTGCCTTGAAATCAAAGACAGGTGTGCAGGGGATGCGTGCGGAGTCGGACTGGAGTTTTTCACCTTCTATATAAAGTACACCAGGCAAGAGCACGGTATCCTATGGAGATACAGATCAAGAAACAACCCCTTTGTGAAAATGGAGAAAATTAGCACAACACAACGTGCCCACTTTCCATTATTATGAAAACGTGCATAGCAGTGGCGAAGAAAGAAACATGTTCAGTCCATGCTGCACTAGTTCAACATCGAAATAGGCAAACACTTTCTTAATATGTAATCCTGCCAGCAAAAAGAACACATCTTCCTGGCAACACAGTAAAGTGCAGAAGTGCAACATATATGCCTCGTAGGGTTCCAATAAAAATCCTTAATCCGGAAGTTATGTCTCCTGCAAATCGAATACGTTATCATGTGCTAGATTGTGAGCACCCCCTGCACAATCGTCACTTTCAAAAAGACACAGTAAAGTCCAATCAAATTCAGCATTCATGCGCCACCAACCAAAGAAACCTCATTCGTCTATGTCCCATCACAACGCACAATATACCAGAGCCTGCCCTTCCCCCCACTGTGTGTCTTAGCCTGGGGTTCTGACGCTTGAGCTGCTGTGGCATCCACTGGATAGTGTCTTATCTCAGCCACACCCGAGTTTTTCACAGGTCTTTCAAAGACCATTTACATGCCTTTTGTGAAATAGAGGCTTTGTTTATATTTTATACTGGTTCCAGTCAATACCCCTGGGTCTACACTCTGCCTATTACTTACATCTGTAATCTATTTTTCCTGTCACAGTGGGAGAATGCATTTAGTGAAAAGGCGTCTCTGGAGCTGTGATGCCACCTTTCCAAAAGCATGGACACTAAAGAGGCCTGTAAATAAAATGGTATGTTTTCATTTGTAACATGTCTTTTCTGTCGTTCTTTCCTTTCATTATTAGTCATGAATCAAATCAAGCCAAGTCTAGGAAAACTTTATTCGATTGCTCTTTTAAACAATCATAAAAGTACATTAAAAGCACACTTTTCGTTACACAAAATTACATATGATATATATGCTAAAACAAAAAATACTCCTTAGGATTTAATATAAAATACATGGTAAACATGATGAAGCCAGTACAGCTTAGAAGCTCTTTCTACATTTGCAGATTGACCAGTTGTGCAAATTTATATGTCTTTTAAGTAAGTAGGCACCCTGGCAAGAAGTCTTGTTTTAGCTGTCTGCCTGCTGTCTGCTTCACAGTGCACTGTAGCTGAAGCATTTCAGCTTGCGGAATAAACTGTCTCAGGACAGTTATCTTTTGGCAGAAAGTAGGTGAAAGGTTTTCCTTAAATTAAAAAAAAGTACGGGCATGTCCTGCCCCTCTGATCTGCCCACTTTGAGCAGTGCGCCATCTACACGGGACTGCACTTGAGGCTGGGGCAGCAAGGAAACCAAAAGCTGGCCCGGTCACCTCCACTGGCCTGCAAAGGTGTTGTCTTGCATTTAATGTCCATGTAAGGTTTGTGGATGTTGAGGAAATCAGCAGTAAGAAAACCCTGCACTGCCTACCAGACACAACAGACCCTCAAACAGCCCAAAAATATTAGCTCACAATATTACCTGTCAGATCTTCCCTCTGACCTGCACTGGCTGAGGTGAGCCATTATACATTACAATAACTTTTGTTTAAGTATTAATTATTTTAAAAAATTAAAAGCCATTGTAATTTGTAATATCAATACATCTAAGTCACGTAAATACAAAACATGTTGCATTACAAATGCTTTAGGTGCCACATTTGCAAAAGTTAAAAGTATTGCCATTGTAAATGACAAAGCTATTAATTTCGCGATTTTCAAAACCAACACATAAATAAAAAAAATTGTCATTTACAAGACCAATAGCTCAAACTTTCCTAATGCGAGACCTATTGCATTGCAAATGCTTGTTTCCAATTTCCTGTCGGTGGGCCTGGCCCCCAGGAGCTGCGGCGCAGAGTTGACACGCACACACTGTCGGCGTTGCTTTCTTCGAGGTGCAGGGCCTCCTTTTCCCAGAGTTTGCAGTTGGTTTGGGTTCTACCTAGGGTAGGAAACATTTTTCTTTTGATAAATGGTTGTGTTTGAGTGTGTGTTCAGGGGACGGGGGTGCATGCTGCTGTCTGCCGCTGCTGTTTTGCATTCACCCGTGGCTTTTTCGAGTTGCGGGCAGGCTTTGCAACCATAGAGCCTTTGCATGGGATCCAGAGTTCGTTGGAAGGGTTGGGAGCACTGCGAATACATTTGGAATGGTGGAATTGCTAGCGCAGCTGCAGAGGCGTGGACATGGCCGCAGGTTGTGCAGTGGGGTGTCGGAGAGCATTCCATGGAGTGTAGAGCCCTGCGAGTGCTGGTGATTTCTACGTTTTTGTTTCAAATTCTGTGCCACACGCGGATGACGTTGAAGTACTCTACAGTTTATTTTTTTTGCAGGGGAATCTGAGAAGTGATTCCAAATGGTGAACATGCATATTTGCTAAGAGGTGTTCGGGATGATGTCACAGCATTTTGCAATTTGTAGATGCATATTTTGAGAGGTGTATCCAAGTCATATGTATCCATGTTGGCAAAGACGTGTTGTCTTATAGTGAGTGTTGGGTTGTCAGTTTGTTCTTCATGCTACAATATTTGATTTGGGAATGACACTGCATGTGTGGCAGTGCAGGTGCTGTGGAGAGCTGCAGTTGGATGTCACAGACATAGGTGTTAGTATTGGGTGTTGTGATGCATGAATATGGAGTTTTGTTGGATAGGTGAGAAATCCAGTTCTGGGTGCTGTTGTTGGGATGGAGCGAGGGCCTACTTTGGAGTTTGGCTGATGGGATACTCAGACACAAATGTATTGCAGGTGCATTGTAGCCTGTGGCCTTTGTGTACAGAGCACAGGATGTGTGCCGCTGCGTGGCAGAGTATTCCATTCACCACTCTCTAGATAGGGCCATACGGTTTTTGTGTGTTGAGGTTCGGAGCTAAAGGCATCAGTGCTTCTTTGTTTCTGGGGTTTCTGTTTTGCCCAGTGACGTGTGGTTGCTGATGCTGGGTGGGTTGGTGAGAGGCTTTGAGTGTTGTGCACATCGTCCTGGGTATGCAGTGTTTCTCTACTGGGAGCGATCTCAGACATTCTCGAACTGATGAGCTGTGGTCTGCCCTCTCCATGTTTGCAGTAAGCCTTGCTGCTGAGATTGATGGTAATGTTGGGGAAGCCAGGCTCGATGGCCCAGTGAGTGGGGCGGTTTCACATGCCTGCCTGGTGACATCTAGACACTGGACTAAGGTATGCAGATCTTGTTTTTAACATTGGGCACCACAGCATGCACAGATCTTGCACTAAAACAAGATCTGCAATTCTCTAGTTAGGGCATGAGATAGGGGTTGCATTGGAGCTGGTATTGGTGTTTGAGGTGGGGTAACAGTTGGTATTGGTGTTGGAAAGAGTTGGGTTGGGTTGCAACTAGGATGAGGGTGAAGGTTTGATGAGTGGGATAGGGGTGGAGCAAGGACTGGAATTGTTAGCATTGCTTGGATTGACAATAGGTTTAATGATGGATGTGTGATTATGCTTAGATTGCAAGTTAGTTTTGGGGTTTGGATGAACACAGGTGTTTCGGTTGGGTCTTGCCGCAGGTTTGTGGTTGAGGTTTGTGTTCTAGGTTTAGAGTTGCAGTTAAGGTGGTTGAGCTGACGAGCTTGTAGAGATGCGCCTGTGAGAGGTGCTGAGACCTGAAGGGATTGTGGTGGATTGCTCGGCAACCCCGGATTGGATTTGATTTTACATCGCGGTTTTGGGGGCAGCCTCGTTCCAGTTCAGGACGCTGGGAATGGGTGTGAGCAGGGGCAGCGCGGTGGCTGGCAGGGCACGGCGCTCTTTCTCTGCGCCACTGCAGTGCGTCATGGGACACCCCCCACCAGGGGCGGCAATCTGGGTGATAGCCCCGGGCGCCGCAAGCTCTAGCTACGCCTTTGCCTCCCACCCCAGAAGAAAAGGCCTCACTCCTCCTTTACACTGCACGACTTTCAGAAACAAACATCTAATCAGGCCTACATGTGGACAACAGGTAAAATACTTGTGTCCATCTTCCCTGGTCAGTCAGTAAAGTCCATGTGTCCTTTGCACCCTCTCACTCTCTCCTACCTCTTCCCTACTAAAGAAAGCCTTTCTGGAATGTTCTGCAAGCCTTCTCCTTTTCTGCTACTGACACACATGCAGTTTGAGTCTTGCATTTGTGGTAACAGTGAATACCATTTGCGGAGGCACACAAATTCTTTTAGGTCTGGCTTAGAAAAAGCTTTAGTTGTCTAGTCAACCGCTTGTTGTCATAGCTGAAACACGCAAACACGCATGCATGAATGTAAAGACTTTTGGTCCCTCTTCATCCATTGATGCACTATTGTGGCATTCACGTTTTGCTTTCGACTACCACAGCAGACAGCAGGGGTGGGTATTTTTGTCATGGCTGTCTTGCACTATGTGAGTTTTCCTTTTGCTGAATCACATATGTAAAGCCAACTTTAAAGGGGTGTACTACAATGCCAGGGCTGTTGTGTCTGGGCTACCCAGCCACTCCTAATAAGTTTAAGTTTAAGTTTAAAGTATTTGTAGAGCGCAACGTACACCTGTGCGGTTTCTTGGCGCTGAGATAGCAAACAACCTACTTGGCGGAGTCAATCGCTGAGACATGGGCTGAAGGAAGGGAAGGTTTAAGACAGAAAGGCCTGAGTAAATAAAAATGTTTTCAGGGATTTGCGAAAAATGGAATACTGGGTGAGGGACCTAAGATGGAAGGGGAGGGAATTCCAGAATACAGGGGTGAGGGTAGAAAATTTAGAGCCGCCCTGTTTTTTTTTCCTGTAACGAGGGACAGCCAAAAGATGTTGGGCTGAGGAACGAAGGTCTCTGCCGGGAACGTAAGATTTGATGGCTGAAGATATGAAAATAGGGGCCAGGCCCGTCCTGGCCTGAAAAGCCATGCAGCCTAGTTTGAACAAGGCGCGTTCCCGGACGGGGAGCCAGTGAAGGGTCTTCAAGAGGGGAGAGGTATGATGGAATTTGGGGAGACCGAAAGCAAGGCGGGCCGCCTGGTTCTGCACCAGTTGTAGCTTGCGCAAGCTGTACTGAGGGATGCCATTGAACAAGACATTCCCGTAGTCCAGGCGGGACAGGACCAGTGCGGACATGATCAATTTGAGTGCAGAGAAAGAAAAAAAGCGAGAAATGGAGCGGATAGTACGAAGAGTGAGAAAGCAAGAAGAAACCACCGAACCTATCTGGGAGTGAATAGTGAGTTTGTCATTAAGCTTAATGCCTAGAGTCTTAACAGATGGGACTGGGGTGGGGGGAGGACCAAAGGAAGGGGGCCAAAACAGAGAGCTCCAGGGACTGGAGCAACCACCCGTAACCACAAGTTCCGTCTTATCGGGATTGAGCTTCAGGTGGTTGAAGTTCATCCAGTCCCTGATGAAGGATAGAGTAGATTGAAAATTAGAAATAGAGTCAGAGGAAGAGGACAGATTAAAGATGAGCTGGAGGTCATCGGCATAATTATATACCGTGACCTCCAGCTGCTGGAGAGCAAAGATAAAAGGAGAAATGTAGAGATTAAACAATAAAGGAGACAGAGAAGAACCCTGGGGTACTCCGCACTGGACCTGGCAGGGGGTAGCTGAAAACTCCCCGAGATGAACCGCCTGGGTCCGGTCCCTCAGGAAGGAAGAGAGCCAAATGAGGGCTGAGCCTCCTATGCCCGCCGCCCTGACACGGGAGAGTAGGATGGAATGGTCCACCGTGTCAAAAGCGGCGGACAAGTCAAGGAGGACCAGCGCCTGAGGTTGACCTACGTCCATACCTTCTCTGAGGGTGTCGAGCACTGACACCACCACTGACTCTGTCGAGTGCTTAGGTCGAAACCCAGCCTGGCAAGAGGCCAACATCCCATTCTCCTCGACAAAGGAGCTGAGCGCAGAGGTGACATGTCGCTCAAGCACCTTGCCTAGAAAGGGTAGCAGGGAGATGGGGCGATAGTTAGCCAACACAGAGGGATCGGCTCCTGTTTTTTTAAAAATGGGAACAATGGAGGCGGATTTTAGTGACTGAGTCACAACCCCTTGGGCCAACGAGTCATTAAGGAAACTGAGAGGAGGCAGGGTACAAACAGAGTAAATCTGCCGTAAGATGTGTGCCAGGCAGATGTCTGCGGGGGAACCGGATTTGATTTTGGGGAGAAGAGAGAGGAAAATTTCCTCAGAGAGAGGGGGAAAAGAGTTGAGAGAAGCTGGGGCGGGGGGTCGGTGGGGGTCCACGAAGAGAGGGGAAGGGGGGGAATGTTAGATTTGATTGTAGCGATTTTTTCTACGAAGTAGGAGTTCAACAAGTCGCAGAGTTTCTGAGAGGGAGGGGGCTTTAATGAAGTCCTATCAGAGAAAGCCAGGTCGTGGGTGATGGCGAAAATCTCCTTCGGTTGACCTTATTCGGTTAAAAAAAAACATCAGAGTACAACAGGACAAATACAAAATACACCAATTTAAAAGCAAAATGTACATAAGTATAATATACACACATTTATACATTATACAGCACAACATAAAATAGCATCAAATATATTGCACAATGGAGAAAATTCTAAATCGTGAATTCGAAATATTCCATAACTGTCCGATATCACAATATCCTCCAGTGCCATTGGGTAATGAAACTATATATACTTCATCAGAATATCACCTACAAAATATTAGATTTTGGTTGGCATAGATGCAAGGGTACACCATGCTCAGGTTTAAAGATTTGATTGCAACCACATACCATCTAAGACCAGCAGCCAAAATCCACAGGCAGCCTGTGCTCTCGTCGGGTCGTGCAGACACCAGAAATGCAACATGTCAAGAATGACAAGATGGTATCGTAGGCTGTTAGTCCCCTGTGTTAGTCCAAAAGAGATACCTCACATTGGGGTATTATCCTACTCTTACTGCACCAAACACCCCTCAGAAAACAGCCCACAGCAAAGACGCTAGTGTCGGAGCTATTAGATTTCAAGGGCAATGCAAGGGAAACTAATCTCTAAGAATATTGGGGCATATTATCAAGGACAGGCGATACATTATCGCTGCTTTTATCGGCAGGAAACTGCTGATAAAGCGGCGATAATGGCCTTGATAATATGCTCTATGAATTCCAATCGAAGCCCATGTTAGATGTGAACACACGGTGTGTCCCTGGGCTGAATTCCATACAAGGCTAAAATCATACTTATGGAAAAAGTGGACGGTGTGTAGCTAGGGAGGGAGATGTTTCCTAAACAGCCAAGTTGTAAGCTGTTTCCTAAATGCTGATTCTGATGTCTCCATTGCAAAGGTAAAGAATTCCACCGCTTGGCTGCACTGCCAAGTGCCTAAAGGAGATGCCCCCAAAGCATTTTCTGTTAAATTTTGGAATGCAGACCAACCCAGTTCCAGCCAATCTCAGACAACGTGTGGGGTGGTAGGAGTGTATCATGGGTGGAGATATTTCGGGCATTTGCCCTGCAATATCCTATGGACATGGCACAAGGCATTGGAGGAGATCCTCTCCTCAATAGGGAGCCAGTGGAGAGTCTCCAGTGCAGCACCTGTTAGTGAACATCTAGGGATATTTAAAAGCCTCTGAGCTGCCGCTTTTTGAACCTGTTGGAGCGTATACATGCTCCTTTTCAGTGCCCCCAGATAGAGAACATTGCAATAATCTAATCTAGAAGTCACCAGAGCCTGGACCGCTGTCTTTTTTTGCAGCGTCCAGGATGAGCCCTAGAATTCTATTCAGCATTTTTAGAATCTTGAAACAAGTACGTGTGAGGGTGGAGATCTGGTCAGATAAGGAAAGTGTGGAGTCAAACCAGAAGCCAAGGTTTTTAATTTTGTGACTCAGAGAAGGTGGAGACCCAAACATACTAGGCCACCAACTCGATGACCCAGATGGAAGGTTGTTTTCCTACCCCTAAGATATCTGTTTTACTGGCATTTAGCCCGAGGCAGCAATGTTTCATCCAGTTTGCCTTGTCCTTTAGGCAGAGCTTAAAATCCTCTGCCCTTTGGCAGTTATCCTGGGCTGAGGTGAGGATCAGCTGTGTGTAATCTACATATGACACCATCTGCACCCCATGTTTGTCCAGCAGGTTTGCCAGCGGTCGCATACACAGGTTGAAGAGGGTCGGGCTCAAAGCTGTGCCCTGAGGCACCCCATGTTTCAGATATTGAGTGGACGAGACCTAGGGTTGAAGAGTAGTTTGAGAGGCGCGATCCTTCAGAAAACTCGCCAGTTAACCCAGTACCCTACCTCTTATCCCTGCATGATGTAGTCTGTCAAGTAGCAAGCCAAGAGAGACCGTATCAAAAGTGGCGCTCAGGTCAAGCATGACTAGAGCCGCCGTTTGACCTTCATCAGCAATTCTACGTATTGAGTCTGACGCGAGAAGTAGCGCAGATTCGGTGCTGAAAGAGGGTCTAAATCCTGACTGTGTCTTGTGGAGGAAATCATGTTCCTCTACAAACTGCATTAATTGCTGGTTGACAAACCTCTCTGCAATTTTAGCAAAATAAGGTAGTAGCGAGATAGGTCTTAAGTTGTCAGGCAGTAGTGGATCTAGGTTAGGCTTTTTGAGTAGAGGGATAACCACTCTTTTGGGACTAGGCCGGTGCGGAACAGCAAATTAAGTAGCTCCGTTAGCACTTGTGCAAAGGCAGCACTGCCCTGTTCCAGGATTGCCAGGGATGTGGGGTCTAGAAGGGATCCAGATTTAACTTTAAGCATTGTACTGTACATATCAGGCATGCCTAATATCTTTATGGTACTACTTTAAGGCTGCAATGTACTTAAGTTTATGATGCTCATTGTACATTGTAGAGGGTGCACTCTAACCTTTTAAAAGATCTCTTTGTTTCTTGGGGAGCCTCTAAAAAACCAGGGTGAGAGGGTTTAGAACGTCTGCTAGTGACTGGCTTGAGTAGTGCGAAGGTTATGTAAGGCATAATTAATACATCCCTTGATCTGTGTATTGGCCAATAATGGACAAGCTTCGAGAGTCGGTCTATTAGAATTTAAGACCCACGTAAAGGAAATGAGGGTGATCTGGGCCCATTTACAAAAGCTGTGTTTTTGGGACAATGCCACAGACTGAGGGGGTTCCGTGGTCCCAAAAGGGATAAGGTGGTGGTCTGACCACGCCACTGGGATGGGTTCGGCCACTAATAAGGAGTGTGAGTTGGTAAAGATGGGGTCCAAAATATGGCCCAGAGCATGTGTGGGGGCATTGACCAATTGGGTAAGTTGGAACACGCCCATATCTTTCATTAGATTTTTCATGGTCGTGCAGTCCTTATTATCAATATGTACATTGTGGTCCCCATAAACTGTAAAATTGGCGTATTGAACTCCGTAGTCCGGGGTCATGTCTGCTAAGCTTTTTACAAAAGTGTTACAGCAAACAACTGATGGACGGAATGCTGACAATGCAAACATTCTCCCCAAGTCAAAAAATCTGGGTTAAATCCATCATTCTTTGGCCCACTACACCACCCCAGTTTGGACTCAGCCATATGCAAATCCAGTGGCGGCTGGTGGAATTTTAAACTGGTGGGCGTATGAAGTAGGAATTAACGTACGGGAGGGATGTATGACGGTACAACGTGTGGTATTACCATGCGTACCGTTACAACGTGTCTTTTACAACGCAAGTCGTTACCACGACTTGCGCTGTATGGGTGCGGACTTAGGAATAGTTAAATTTACTATTCCAACACCAGCCTACCTACAGTAGGGAAGGTGTTGGAATAGTAAATCTACTATTCCTTATCCTTGAGCGCCCTCCAGCGCAAGTCGTGGTTACGACTTGCGTTGTAAAAGACGCGTTGTAACGGTACTGCGGGGTAACATCCGCGTTGTAAAGGATGTTCCCCGTACGGGAGTGAGCGAGCGCAGCGAGCAAGCCTGACCGCAATAAGAGGGGTTCGGCAGGGTTCGCCCCCGTGAAGAAATTTTTTAAAAATTGCCATTTTTTTTTGCAATTTTCAGCACTATTTCTGTGATAAATGGCCTGAAAAATCAGTTTTCTAGGCGTTCATAAAAGAAAACTCATACATTATTTCAGAGAATTTCTGTGTAGCCAAGCAGGTCTGACTTCTGAAGAGGGCTAGGGTACTAAGCAAGACTGCTTTGTCTCTACCCATTCTAATAGAAAACACCTAACGTAGGTGCATAAACATCTACAAAGAAACACACTTGTAATTTTGTTCCCACCAGAAATGAAGGCTGCCCACTTCCTTTTCTGCATCAGCTATTCAATGTTGATTGCCCAGTAATCTTCATGACATATTAAATAGCTAAAAGTATTAGAAATATCCATTCGGAACAAACATTTAGGGGCTCATTAGGATGGCGGACGAAAGAGCGACCGCAGCCCTGGAGTAAGCGGAAAATGCCTTTTCCGTGTCCGCCAGCCGCGGACACTCCGGCCGCCATATCAGGATAGGAAATAGTGTAAAAATTCCGTCCGCGACGGAAAATCACGCACCGCCGCCCAACTACACCCGACCACACGGCGGACGGAACGAATCCTGAGACTCCGCCGTACGTACTGACGTCTAAGACCGTCCCCCAAATCAAGATGCCGGAAAATACACATAAAACCGCAGCGGAAAAACAACCTGTCTGAACGCGGCGGATTCCCCACAGCGAAGATAAGATACATAGCAGAGATACCCACCACAAGCTGTTCGCCACCATGGACCCAGCGCTACACGCTTTCCCGATGCTCTTCGCCATCCACCACGTCCTAGTCTTGGCCCACCATCGACGCTGACGCAGGTAAGGCACAAACCATTGGCTGTCTGGAGGGGAATACCTGCAAGGGTCGTGACGTAGGGAGGGGGAGTGTCATGTTACCGAAACCACTGATTAGAAGCAAATAGAAATACACATTTGTAGTACGCAAGCAGGAATGACAACGACAAACCAAGAGACATGATTGACTACCTTTATTACACATAATAGGGGTATAATCACAGTGTATGCATGAGCATGGGCAAAGTGTGCACCAGAGCATGAACATCAGAGGCAGCACGTGAGAGGGAGGAATGCAGTATCACAGCATCAACAGGGCATTGTGCCCAACAGAGCAGGTACATCAGAGGCAGCACATCAGAGGGCAGAATGCAGTATCACAGCATCAACAGGGCATTGTGCCCAACAGAGCAGGTACATCAGAGGCAGCACATCAGAGGGCAGAATGCAGTATCACATCATCAACAGGGCATTGTGCCCAACAGAGCAGGTACATCAGAGGCAGCACGTGAGAGGGCAGAATGCAGAATCAGAGCATCAACAGGGCATTGTGGACAACAGAGCAGGTACATCAGAGGCAGCACGTGAGAGGGGCTAAGTGCATCAACAGTCCATAGCACTGAACATGTCCATCAGAGGCAGCACGTGAGAGGGGCTAAGTGCATCAACAGTCCATAGCACTGAACATGTCCATCAGAGGCAGCACGTGAGAGGGGCTAAGTGCATCAACAGTCCATAGCACTGAACATGTCCATCAGAGGCAGCACGTGAGAGGGGCTAAGTGCATCAACAGTCCATAGCACTGAACATGTCCATCAGAGGCAGCACGTGAGAGGGGCTAAGTGCATCAACAGTCCATAGCACTGAACATGTCCATCAGAGGCAGCACGTGAGAGGGGCTAAGTGCATCAACAGTCCATAGCACTGAACATGTCCATCAGAGGCAGCACGTGAGAGGGGCTAAGTGCATCAACAGTCCATAGCACTGAACATGTCCATCAGAGGCAGCACATAAGAGGGCAGAATGCAGTATCACAGCATCAACAGGGCATTGTGCCCAACAGAGCAGGTACATCAGAGGCAGCACATCAGAGGGCAGAATGCAGTATCACAGCATCAACAGGGCATTGTGCCCAACAGAGCAGGTACATCAGAGGCAGCACATCAGAGGGCAGAATGCAGTATCACAGCATCAAGAGGGCATTGTGCCCAACAGAGCAGGTACATCAGAGGCAGCACGTGAGAGGGCAGAATGCAGAATCAGAGCATCAACAGGGCATTGTGGACAACAGAGCAGGTACATCAGAGGCAGCACGTGAGAGGGGCTAAGTGCATCAACAGTCCATAGCACTGAACATGTCCATCAGAGGCAGCACGTGAGAGGGGCTAAGTGCATCAACAGTCCATAGCACTGAACATGTCCATCAGAGGCAGCACGTGAGAGGGGCTAAGTGCATCAATAGTCCATAGCACTGAACATGTCCATCAGAGGCAGCACGTGAGAGGAGCTAAGTGCATCAACAGTCCATAGCACTGAACATGTCCATCAGAGGCAGCACGTGAGAGGGGCTAAGTGCATCAACAGTCCATAGCACTGAACATGTCCATCAGAGGCAGCACGTGAGAGGGGCTAAGTGCATCAACAGTCCATAGCACTGAACATGTCCATCAGAGGCAGCACGTGAGAGGGGCTAAGTGCATCAACAGTCCATAGCACTGAACATGTCCATCAGAGGCAGCACATCAGAGGGCAGAATGCAGTATCACAGCATCAACAGGGCATTGGGCCCAACAGAGCAGGTACATCAGGGGCAGCAAGTGAGAGGGAGGAATGCAGTATCACAGCATCAACAGGGCATTGTGCCCAACAGAGCAGGTACATCAGAGGCAGCACATCAGAGGGCAGAATGCAGTATCACAGCATCAACAGGGCATTGTGCCCAACAGAGCAGGTACATCAGAGGCAGCACATCAGAGGGCAGAATGCAGTATCACAGCATCAACAGGGCATTCTGGACAACAGACCAGGTACATCTGAGGCAGCACAAGTACGTGTTCCAACCAACCCGTCCCAGGGACCACAACAGTGCAAGGCTGTTCTCAATGGACAATGCACACACCGTGTGAAATAACATGTGAGTGAAGTGAACAGCACCTCACATCACAGAATCAGGTGGACTGCGTGAACTACCTGCCTCGGACACACTGCCAGCACAAAAAACAGGAGTGTGAGACACAGCCACAGCCCAAGTGACACACACATGGGCCACAGACCCAGACACACTGCCAGCACCAGAAACAGGAGTGTGAGACACAGCCACAGCCCGAGTTGCACACACATGGGCCACAGACCCAGACACACTGCCAGCACCAGAAACAGGAATGTGAGACACAGCCACAGCCCGAGTGACACACACATGGGCCACAGACCCAGGCACACTGCCAGCACCAGAAACAGGAGTGTGAGACACAGCCACAGCCCGAGTGACACACACATGGGCCACAGACCCAGGCACACTGCCAGCACCAGAAACAGAACAGGAGTGTGAGACACAGCCACAGCCCGAGTGACACACACATGGGCCACAGACCCAGACACACTGGCAGCACCAGCAACAGGAGTGTGAGACACAGCCACAGCCCGAGTGACACACACATGGGCCACAGACCCAGACACACTGCCAGCACCAGAAACAGGAGTGTGAGACACAGCCACAGATCTACTCACTGACACATGAGCCATAGACCCAGATACATTGCCAGCACCTGAAACAGGAGAGGGCACAACTGAGACTGTGCTACTACATGATGCATGACAGCAAACAACAGACACAGTGCCACTATCTGATACATGAGAGTCAACTGCACCTGCGCCACTGGGACCACTTAAATGATGAGCCACAGGGCTGTATGGGCCAGGAGGCAGGGTGGCACTGGGAGCTGGGATAGCTGTACTTGAGCGACATCGGGGTGGGCAGGTGTCAATGGTGTGTGTCTGCGTTTCTTAGGGATATGTGAGTGCACCCTGGATAGGACAGGACTGGCAAGTGGTGGTGACTCAAAACAAATATCACCCACCATAGGTGGAGCATCTGCTGCCGTGGATCGGCTTTCTGGGGACGTGCTGGAGCCTGCTTGTCGTTTGCTGTGTGCCTGCCGCCTGGACTCAGAATCATGTGTAATGGGGGATGCAACAACAGGGGACTCCCTCCTCTGCTTCTGACTGGCCTGGATGGGAGTGGAGGTATGGGGGGACTCCGCTGCGGAGACATCTGTTTGCCGTTCATTCGAAAACATCAGCCGCAGTGCAGCCAGGGGTGACGTATGCCTGTCCTTGACTGCGCCATTGTCCATGGGAGAATCCTTGTCCCTAGGATGTGCCTTATCCGTAGGTGGAGTGTTGTCTCTGGACTTTGCCTGTGCCCTGGACGGTGCCCTGTTCCTGCCAGCAGACTTGTCGTCTGTGGTGTACGTGTCTCCAGAAGACACCTGCTCACTGTGTGTGTCCCTGCCCTTGGGAGATGGTCCTTGCTCTGTTGTGTGCCTGCCCTTGGGACACTTCCTGATCTTAGGAGGTGCCTTTGTCTTTTGACTGTCCTTGTCCTTGGGAGTGGCCCTTTCCTCTGTTGTGGGCCTGCCCTGGGACTCTCCCTGCTCTTTTGAGGTGCCTTTGTCTTTTGACTGTCCCTGTCCCTGTCCTTGGGAGTGGCCCCTTCCTCTGTTGTGGGCCTGCCCTTGGGACTCTCCCTGCTCTTAGGAGCTGCCTTTGTCTTTTGACTGTCCATGTCCTTGGGAGTGGCCCTTTCCTCTGTTGTGGGCCTGCCTTTGGGACTCTCCCTGCTCTTTTGAGGTGCCTTTGTCTTTTGACTGTCCATGTCCTTGGGAGTGGCCCTTTCCTCTGTTGTGGGCCTGCCCTTGGGACTCTCCCTGCTCTTAGGAGGTGCCTTTGTCTTTTGACTGTCCATGTCCTTGGGAGTGGCCCTTTCCTCTGTTGTGGGCCTGCCCTTGGGACTCTCCCTGCTCTTAGGAGGTGCCTTTGTCTTTTGACTGTCCATGTCCTTGGGAGTGGCCCTTTCCTCAGTTGTGGGCCTGCCCTTGGGACACTCCCTGCTCTTTTGAGGTGCCTTTGTCTTTTGACTGTCCATGTCCTTGGGAGTGGCCCTTTCCTCTGTTGTGGGCCTGCCCTTGGGACTCTCCCTGCTCTTAGGAGGTTCCTTTGTCTTTTGACTGTCCTTGTCCAAGGGACTGTCCATGGACTTGGGAGTATCCCTTGCCTTGGGAGTACCTTTTGTGTTGAATGCCTGTGTAGCATGTGAAGGCATGTCCCCAACACCACTTGTGGATCCTGTGTGTGTACTCCAGTGTATCTGACGTTGTCTTTGTGAACACATTTTGATGACCTAGGGGATGGTGTCTGTGCCCTCCGTGCCCTGACGTGCTGTCTGACGCTGCTTCTAGTGCAATAACCTGTATTAGAGTCCTGGTCAGAATATTCACTACCCCCTGAGACATCCAGTGGTGTAGATGGGTAAACAGAAGTAGCACCCTGTCCATGCGACTGTACTATGGCAGACGACACACTGCTTGCCAATGACTGAACTGTCCTGTGTAGACCAGCAAGATCGCCATGCATCCCTTCCATGAATGCCACCACCTGCCCCAACTTCCTATCATGGTCTTGGAAAGCATTTGTCATATTGGTCTGCCCCATACACAGCTGTCGCAGCAGATCAACAGCCTCAGCACACAGTGCATTTTGGCTCACCGTGGCAGGGGCAGCGGTGCCTGCACCGAACGCCACTCTGCTCCCCCTACTCCTGCGTGCACGAACAGTACATGGTGCAGTTGGCGGAAGTGTGGGCCCTGTGGGCTGTGTCCCGACAGAAGGTGTTGATTGCCCACTCCCAGTCTGTGACAACAGTGCTGGCTCACCAAGATTTTCCGAAGATGAGGACGATGGTGTCTCCACATGCGAGTCCTCAGGGACGGTCCTGTCCCCCTCTCCGACGCTGCCCTCCTCTGTGTCAGTCAGCGTGTGTGCAAACTCTGATCCGGATGCATTGCCTCCACTCATCTCCGCCGTCTGTGGCTGAGTGCCCTCTGCCAAATCTGAAATGCACAGAAAAGAGGTGTAAGTCATGGGCACACTCACGTACAGAAGGCCAAGGAATCCCTAATTCCATAACTGACAAAGTTCTTCTAGCCCCCATCCTGGACACGGCCCACCTCTACCAGTCATCCTCACATTACATAAGCGTTGGTGGCCGTGACACATGTACAGCATGCGGACAGGGCAGGAGCACGTACATCTGCACACATGTGTTGCCATGGGTCCACGGACCACTACGGCATGTGCTTAAACACTCAACTACTAAGCAAGTGGCGTGTCAACAAGCCGGACCTGGATGTCAAATTACACACACCCAATGGCACCAACATGGCATCGCAGAGATACATACGCACCACGGAACTCAATACTGTGTCTGGGCACCAATACATGCATTGCACTTCCAAGTATCCTACACAGACAGTATGCTCACCGCTAGTTTGCTGTTGATCCTCACTCAGCCGTTCGGACAGGTCAGGATGCGTCACAGCAATGATACGGTGCATGAGAGGGGTCATGGAGCGTCGGGCCAGACGTGGCGTCCTTGGAATCATCCCCAGTGTCACCTCCGCTACATTCTTGCTCAGCCTGGAAATGTCGTCCCAGCGTTTGTGGCAGTGTGTATGTCGTCTGTTGCACACCCCCAATGCCCGTACATCACGTGCAATGCTCCTCCACACGTCCTTGCAAAGGTGTAGCTTGACCTACCATGATGGGAGACAAAAGGGTGCAAGTCAGTGGACAGTTGGCCTGTCACACAGATAGGGGCAACACGTATCTGTCAGCAGCCATGCACAATCCGAAAAAGATGTCGAGGCCACAGTACACAGCTAAGATTGCAGAAGCCAGGAGTCATTGGCCACCTCATGCACACCAACATGTCCCACACTGCACTTACCACCTGTCCGGGTGCGCCGTAGAGCCGTCCAAAGTTGCGGAGCACACCGACCACGAGGACATCAAGTTCCGCGGCGGTGAAGGGACGAGACCGGATCTCTTTTTCTCTCGACATGGCAAGATCACGGAGTATGGCACTGGAGCAGCAGTCAGTGGTCAGCTCAGCAGCAGCAGGTCGAGGTGATGTTCACAGGCAGCAGTCGGTGGTCAGCTCAGCAGCAGCAGGTCGAGGTGATGGTCACAGGCAGCAGTCGGTGGTCAGCTCAGCAGCAGCAGGTCGAGGTGATGGTCACAGGCAGCAGTCGGTGGTCAGCTCAGCAGCAGCAGGTCGAGGTGATGGTCACAGGCAGCAGTCGGTGGTCAGCTCAGCAGCAGCAGGTCGAGGTGATGGTCACAGGCAGCAGTCGGTGGTCAGCTCAGCAGCAGCAGGTCGAGGTGATGGTCACAGGCAGCAGTCGGTGGTCAGCTCAGCAGCAGCAGGTCGAGGTGATGGTCACAGGCAGCAGTCGGTGGTCAGCTCAGCAGCAGCAGGTCGAGGTGAACAGGCAGCACTGGTTCCCATGGTAGGATGTGTGCTTTTGGACATCACACATATATAGGGCCCTCAGCACGTGTCAGTGGCATACGTCGCCAGCAATTGGTCAGCCCTGGAAGCGTGTTCGTAAAAGTGCCAATGACTGGCCCTGGTGTTGCGGTGCACTGCTTCCGCTACTTTCGATTGGCCATACGCGGCCAGCGTTCCCTCTTCCCATTGGCTGCATGTGCACGGACCGTCTCGGTCACACATCGGCAACCGCACGTGCAAGCTTCCGGCACGGATGCTTCAGTTGCAACAATGTTCTATCACTGGCGCCACCATGGCGGTGCACATACTCTGCGGGGGAGGTGCAGGCCTACACACCCTTTAGATGTAGTCAATGGACATGGCAGTTCATGTCCCCTCTTACAGTCACATTGCATCATCCACCGTCCACCGGCCGGACCAGCCCGGCCTAGGACCTGCGTGTCGGCCATGTCCACAACCGGCGTGCCGGCCATGTCAGCCACCGCCGTGCCAGGCCTGGCCTAGGACCTGCGTGCCGGCCATGTCCACAACCGGCGTGCCGGCCATGTCAGCCACCGCCGTGCCAGCCGTGTTCACAACCGGCGTGCCGGCCATGTCAGCCACCGCCGTGCCAGCCTGACCTAGGACCTGCGTGCCGGCCATGTCCACAACCGGCGTGCTGGCCATGTCAGCCACCGCCGTGCCAGCATGTGCAACAGATGTGCATGTCGACGTGTTGACGTCGGGTGTGACCCTACAGACGTTATTACATCTTCACATCTACACATGACATCACGGCTGTATGGCCACTTTCTGATTCTGTTGTCAGTGTGTGGGTCAGGCGAGGTGACTACAATGGTGGGGGTACACATGCATTCAGTGTATGTGTGTTGGCTGTTGTGTCACCATGCATGTAATGACTGTATGCTCACCATTGTTGGTGTTGGCATTGGTGCATGATGACATGGTGTGAGTGTATCATTATCGTTTGTGTGCATGCACTTGCATGTGTGTCTGTGATGTGGCTTCTACACATTAGGGCCATGACACACGTATTGTCAGTAATGTTGACATGTGACTAAGTAGCGTTGTACGTGTTGACACACTTCCTGTTGCAAGTGGCTGCACATTGTTAAAGGGCCACTCCGTATTGTAGTAACTATCAGAGATGTCACACATATGACCATTCTCCGAAACATTTTTCTTCTTGCTAATGTTGGCTTACATGTGATGTAGTTGCACACGTATGCGTCGTTTGCAAGTTGACTCAAGTTACATCTCTCTCCCACACAGGAGGGCTCCAAATGTGCATCGCCCATACACTGTGCTGGAGGATATGGTTGACGAGGAGGTGATTAGGAAATTCCGGCTTGATCGACATCGGTTGATGGAGCTTGTTGCCCAATTGTCTCCTCATCTGCAGCCACGAAGGACTTATCCTGGTTCCATTACACCCACAGCAAAGGTGATGGCGGCCCTACACTTTTTTGCTACTGGAACCTTTCAGTACACAGTTGGACATGCCGGAGGGATGTCACAGGCCATGTTCAGCATGGTACTTCGGGATGTTTTAAAAGCTATGATGCTGTACAAGGATGACTATATCCATTTCCCACGGCCGGAAGAGTTGCCAGCAGTAAAAGCAGACTTCTATGCACTGGGCCAGATACCACACGTAGTGGGTTCCATTGATGGCACACATATCGCTATCATTCCACCACGGGCACGTGAGCAGGTTTTTAGGAAGCGGAAGCACTTCCATTCGCTGAACGTGCAGGTGGTGTGCCTGGCCAACAACATCATCTCCCATGTGTGCGCAAGATTTCCAGGCTCCGCACATGACGCCCACATCATGCGGAGCAGCATTGTCCCCCAACTGATGGCAAATCTGCGTCCCGGTCAAGCGTGGCTTGTTGGTGAGTCTGGCGTGGGGACTTTTGTGATCTCTGTGTGGCATGGGGTACCCAGCAAATCGGGTTGTGATATTTTGTCTGTCATCCCCCTACATAGGCGAACCCAAACCGGCCCTGGCTCCTGAGTCCCATACTTAATCCTACAACTGCGGGTGAAATGCGCTACAATGATGCACATGGAAGGACACGTAGAGTGGTTGAACGTACCTGTGGACTGCTAAAGTCTAGGTTTCGGTGCCTGGATAAGACCGGAGGGGCCCTGCCTTACTCACCAGGCAAAGTATGCAGGATCATGATTGCCTGCTGCATGCTCCACAACCTGGCCGTGCGCAATGACATTGAACTGCTCTTGGACCCTGAAGACGAAGAAGTTCCTCGGCCTCCCATCCCACCCATGTCGACTGATGAGGATAGTGGTGAGGAGGAAGGTGTGGACCAGAGGCGCCAGCTCATTGATCGCTACTTCCCTTGAATGTGAGTAACTACCTCTTGTGCCGGTTGACAATGCCTTATGTATGTTTGCTGGTGTTGTGTGGATGTGGGGTGCATCAGCTGTGTGTTCTGGTATGTGATGGTTGCATATGTGTGTGTTCATTTATGTGGACATGCAAGTCTCCATGATGTGTGTCCTCTCATCCAATGCTTTTGTGATGAGTGTAGTTTATGTAATGTTGCTGTGCAGTGTGTTGTGATGTGTGTGAATCTGTTTCCTGACGTGTGTTTGCTGTCTCTGAATTTCCCTAGGTCACTCCCGCAGCGGCATGATTATGTACGCCTTGGATCCCTGCACCTGGTTACGTCTGTTTCTGAGGCAATCATGTGATTAAACATGGAGGCAACACATCATTGAGTGTGTAAGTGGCATTTATTTACAGGTTGTGCATTTGTGCAGGTGAATATTTACAAATAAGTGTGGGGTGGGGGAGTGGGAGTTGAAGGTAATGGCCGATGAAATGTCCGTGCTGACACCACATTGGGTGGTGTCAGGCTAGTCCAGCAGACCTGTGCCAATGATTGGCTATGTGGGACAGGATACTTGGCAGGGTGAATGGCTGGCTCAGGCAGTGTCAGAGTCATTGGCGGCCCCTCTTGGAGCGTGTGGATGGCGCACCCACACTGCTCTCACCCACTTCCAGCCTCGGACGGCCCCTCCGTCTTTGAGGTGGAACAGAGTCAGCTGGGGGGGCAGGTTGTTCAGGGGCCACATCCGTCGCCAGGGGCACAGGTGGTGGTGGCGGTGGCGGTGGCGGTGGTGTTGCTGGCCGTGGCGCAAGGACAATTGGTTGAGGGGGGGTGGGGTTGTTCCGGGCTATCCATTCCCTCCACATTGTTGTCTGCTGGCCCATGATGTCCACTATCTGGCCAAGGTAGCCCGAAATTGGGGGCGCTAGGTGGCGCCAGACCAAGATGGCCGCACTGTAGTGAGGCTCTCGCCAGATCGGGCCTTTGACTGATCCTGCTGACCATCCTGTCCGAGAATACCAGCTCTGTTTCCCCACCGAGGTGACCGCAGCGCTTTCCTGCACTCAGCGGTACCAACAGCGTCGGCATCGCCCGCCTGGAAGCGGAGATATCGGCGGATTTGCCCGGCGGCGGCTTGGACTGTCCACCAGGGACCCGCCGCACCGGGACTGACTGGCCAGGAAACCCCGAGGATCTGCGGCCTAACCGGAGCTGCGGTCATAACAACTGCGGTGCTCAAGATCATCCGCCGCTGCCTCTGCGCCTGTCTTCTACTACATGGGGGCCTCCACGCATCGACGGTGAGCCCTTCTTCTTGCCGCCGCGTCCTGAGAGTGACTGCGGGCGGCAGCTGACGGCGGAAAAAGGCGCGAACACGGCCAATGGCGGCGGAGCGAATTTCGGCGAGCAGTGCCAAGACGCCCTATCTGTAGCCGCTTCCCACACGGCTCAGGGACTGTGGAGGTGCCGGTAAAGCTGGGACATACCTGAACTCTTGATGGAGGTAGCCTTGTATCCTGCGCTGTAGCGCACTGAAATTGCGCTGGTCCCTCCTGCTGTCTCCTACCCTCCCGCCGCCCTCACAGCATTGTGGTTTAACTGCCTGCTCCCTTGGGACTGTGAACTCGAGCATGCTGCTGGAGTGACCCTGCGGACACTTCATACGACGCTATCTGCGCCCGCCTGCTCCCCTGAGGCGTCCTTCCTGCCTCTCAACGCACGGGAAGCACTGCCTGGAGGCTGTCTGCACACCGGCCCAAAGAGCACAGCGTCCCCGGCGCACATTGACAGGGCGCAGAGGCCGCCTCACAGATCCTTCACAAGCCTACGTGACCTTGCCCACCGGCTGCGTTGACCGACGGCACAGGGCCGGCGATATCTGCCCAAAAAACGCTTGCTTTTGCTACGAAACGCAGCCCGTGACGTGCTCTGGCCCCCCTTACAGGTACTGTTTCCCTAGCTGCTCTTATGGTTGCTTTATTGGTGTGGTCCGCACAAGGAGACCCTTGCTGATGTGTTGAGAGGCGATTTAGCTATTGTTAACTGATTCCCCTGCGGCACCGGTGGCTGGGGTAACATTGTTCACAGGCCCTGCCGCACTTCTAAGGGCTCGAGAGCCGAAGACTCCTAAAAGACGTCGCCTCTGGTCTACACTACACTCATAGTACCACCTCCACAAGTGTTCTTTCTCGTCCTCCCACTCCGCCCTGACACACTGACGATACTTCACGTCGCCGCACACTGGCTGCTACTATCACGCCGGCTGCGCGTGCACCGAGTCACGACATGGGCCGCAATGACGCCAAGCAGACCAAAATACCGTTTGAATCTAAACGGGCCTCCAGAACCATGCACGAACCCGCAGGTAGCCCTCCTGCCCGTGGACCACCAGGGGACGACTGGAAAGCCTTGCTGCTGACTATGCAACAAAGTCTGACAAGCATTGACGCCAAGGTTGACTCGATCAATACTCGCATGGACAGTGTGGTTACCAAACTGGAACAGCACGACACCAGACTCAAGGAAGCTGAGGATAGAATATCGGATCTGGAGGATGGGTCCACCACGAACGCCAGGCAGGTAACCCAAATGGACAAGCTCTTAAAAATCATCGCGGAGAAAAACGAGGATTTAGAAGCCAGGTCCAGGCGCAACAACATCCGTGTCCTGGGCCTTGCAGAAACCACCAACACTGGGAAAATGGAGGTGTTCATTGAAAATCTGGTCGTCGAACTCTTTGGTAAGGAGTCGTTCTCCTCGCATTTAATAGTAGAACGAGCCCACAGATCCTTGGCCGCACGCCCGCCGCCAGGTGCCCAACCTCGTCCCATCATAGCGAGATTCCTCAATTATAGGGACCGGGACACAGTGCTCCGCCGAGCGAGAGAGATTGGCACGGTGCGTTATGGCAACACTACACTCTCATTTTTCCCGGACTTCACCCAGGCGGTGCAGGAAGCCAGGAGGAAGTTCATAGGGGTAAAGAAAAAGCTCCAGGATCGAGAGATGACGTACGCCATGTTGTACCCGGCTAAATTAAAGATCTCCTATGGGGGCAAACAGCACTTCTTTCAAAATCCTCAACAGGTGGAGGACTTTCTTAAACACCACAGGACGGACGAAACCGGAGGAGGCGCTGAATCCCATCGCTCCAGATCCACTTCGCCTATGAACCAGCAGGAATAGAACGAATTCACAATGACCGCTCCGAGGCCAAGAAGTGGTGACGGACTAGAAGCCTACACCACGGTGAGATACATATTGATAATGATGTTTGACTCGGTACACATATTTGGCAGGCTCGATCGCCCACCTCCGTCCCACGCCGAGAAACCGGGTCTTTGCCTGGTTCCAAGTGGGTGCAAGTAGGGAGGTGGATGGCAGGTTTGGTGCCCCTAGTGCGGTACCCCAATGGGCGAGCCCCAAACCCCCCTTCTTGGGATAGAATGGAGGGATACGTGACATTTCTAGGGTTTTTAAGTTGGGGAATGGGAGGGTTAATGGGGATTGGGTGGGTTCAGAATGCCCGGCTAGTTGGGGTTGCCGGAGTGGGTGGGGGAATGTTCCAACATTTTACCTGCAGGACTGAAATGTTTGTTGTCCACGTTAGCAGTGGGACATTCCGAGAAGGAAGTTGGGTTTTGATTTTTATATTCGCTGCCATATGTTCTTTGTGCATGGATGCTGTGGATGATTGGCGCTCATTTTTTCCGTTCAAAAGATGGGAGACGTAACTGACTCACTGCCCGCTTCACAGTTCCGAGTAGCCTCCTGGAATATACGAGGGCTGAACAACCCAAAGAAAAAAAGACAAATACTAGGGTATCTAGACAGACACGGGATATCTGTAGCTATGCTGCAAGAAACTCACCTGATGCCTAGCGGCTCCCCTCCATTCGCTTCTAAATGGGCTATGAGCAGAGTGTTCTCTTCCTACTCCAATTACGCTAGAGGGGTGGTAATACTGGTGAAACGAGGAATACATTTCACTCCAGCTGGAACTGAGATAGATGCTGAGGGGCGCTACTGCATGCTCTGGGGGAAATTACACACGCACACAATACTGTTTGCATGTTATTATGGTCCTAACACGGATGACCCTGATGCTCTTCTCACCCTGTGGGGGAAAATACAGGCTTTGGGTATAGATCACGTGGTGCTGGGGGGAGATTTCAACACGGCCCTCGTTCCCGCGCAGGATAGATCGCACCCACATGCCTCTCATTATACTAATACTCAGAGATCACTAATAGGAATACTGAAGGAGCACCGCCTGGTCGATTCGTGGCGACATATGCATCCCACCGCCAAACAGGGTACTCATTGCTCTGCGTTCCACTCCACATGGGCCCGCCTTGACTATATCTTTGTCTCAGCAGGTCTATCCCCATGGTTAACCAAAGCAAGTCACCTGGCGCGCACGTACTCGGACCACTCCCCGGTTCTCCTCTCCCTAACCATTCCCCTCACTACTTCCCCTTTCCTAACCTGGCGCCTAAATCCCGCACACCTGACTGACACTGCATTCACGGCTGAATTAGAGCAAGAAATCACGGAGTTCTTTGAACGAAATATTAATTCAGTTTCTAGTCTCACTACAGTTTGGGAGGCCTTTAAGGTGACAATGAGGGGGAGCTGTATCGCCAAAGGGGGGGGGGGTTCTCAAGGCGCTGCGTACAGACATACACAAACTTGAATTAGAGCTCCGTCAGCTGGAGCGAGAAATGGCGAGGGGAGACTGGGATGGGGCAATACATGCTCAGATCAGGGACAAACTGAACGAATACTCAGAGGCAGCGGATAGGGAAGGTAAATTTCTGGGTAAGCCCTTTACTGCTCGAATATATGGTGAGGGAGACAGGCCTGGCAAGGCGCTGGCCAATGCAGTCAGGACCCCTCGATATCAAAATTATGTCCCGACTTTATTTGACAAACATGGCACACCGCACCACGATACCAGGACACAGCTCCAGGTGTTAACTGAACACTACACCTCGCTTTACACCTCACATAGGAACGACACGCTCAATTTGCAGGAATATCTAGAGGACACTGCTATTGCCTGGCTGGGACCTTCCCAGCAAAAATTCCTTCATCATGAGCTTGAACTAGATGAGATCAAAGATGCCATCATGTCCATGAAGTCAGGGAAAGCACCGGGGTCGGACGGCCTTCCGATAGATTTTTATAAATCCTTCTTACATGTACTGGCACCCATACTGAAACAGGTCTTTTATGCATCATTGGAAGAGGGCTCACTCCCCCCCTCGATGAGGGAAGCATTAATAACGTCGCTGCTGAAACCAAATAAACCACCTGAACATTGTGATTCCTTCAGGCCCCTCTCATTATTGAATACAGACAGCAAGATTTTGGCTAAAGTTCTTGCCACCCGTCTTAACCTCCTTATGGAAAGATTAGTCCTCCCGGATCAGGCGGGGTTCGTCCCGAACCGTGCCACGTCCCATAATTTGCGTACCTTGCAATCAGTGCTGCAAGATATTAACCCCAAATGTGAGGCTGCTGCCATTTTCCTGGACGCTACAAAAGCGTTCGACTCCCTGGAGTGGGACTACCTACTTACACTACTCGAGAGGATGGGGGTCCCTTTCAATTTTCTGGACTGGATTCGGCTGTTATACCATAAACCCCAAGCTACGGTGCTACTCAACGGTGCGCGCTCCGCTCCGTTTGAGATCTATCGGGGTACCCGACAGGGCTGCCCTCTGTCCCCGATACTCTTCGCTATCGCCATCGAACCCCTAGCCGCGAAGCTTAGACAACACCATAGACATCGTGCACTAGTGTACCCGGACCGGCAGCTTCTGATTGCACTGTACGCTGATGACATGACCCTCTACGTAGACAATCCACGAGACAATCTAAATCCCTTATTGCGCGAGATTACTAAATTTGGGGCTATAGCGGGGATACAGATCAACTGGGCGAAATCCGCTATGTTCCCCTTGACTGACAAGACCTCGGAATTTCCTCTTGATTACCCACTGGTGTGGGAATCCGATGAAATAAAATATCTGGGAATCAAAATCACTAGGAATAGAGAGAACCTTATCCGGTCTAACTATGGGACGGTCCTGGACAAATTGTCAGACAGCGTTACAAGGTGGCTACATCTTCCTCTATCCATGGCGGGCCGCATATCACTTATCAAGATGGTGGTCCTCCCCAAATTATTGTATCTTTTTACGAATATTCCCTATAGCCCGGGGTCCTGCTTCTTTAGGGCCCTCGACTCCCAGCTTTCGCGACTGATCTGGGGAGGCAAGCAAGCTAGGCTTAGTTTGAAAACCCTGATGCTACCTTACCACCAGGGTGGGTTTGAAGTCCCGGACTTCCGAAAATATTACGATTGCGCTCAGGGCCACTTTGCGGCGTACTGGTTCCATCCCCCTCCATTTATGGCCCACCTGGCGGTTGAGGATGGTTATATGAGACCAGAAAAACCTTCTGGATATCTCTACACTACGGTCAGTATGACCGACAAGGACCCGTCAACTGTGGACTGTACTGTCAGAGCCTGGAAGCGCATTGCAGGACATATGGGAGTACTATTCGCCTACTCGCCTCTAATGGTGATGGCAAATGACCCCAGAGTGAGTATCGCCCGAGAAGAATTGGGGCGTAAATTCCTAGCCAAATACGCCATAAACACATGGGGGGATCTTTACCTGCAGGGTACCTTCCGCACAGCTGTGCAGATATTTGGGGACGACACCCCCACGATGATGGATACTTTCCTCTACGTCCGCCTCCGACAAAACGTAAAATCCGTCACACCCGATTTTCCGGACGAACCAGAAATCATGGCACCACTGCACTCCCTGCTCCAGGCCACGGTCCCGAAGCATGTAGTCTCCATGTTGTACAAACATGTCCAGGTGGCTCCTTCGCCTCCCTCCTTTAGAGCCCGGCAGGACTGGGACGCTGACCTACCCGAACCCATATCGGACGAGCAGTGGGAAACGAGCTGCTCTCACACACAGGCTGTTACCGGAAACACCCGTCTCCGACTGATTCATTATAAATTCTTGCACCGGCTCTATTTCACGCCGGCAAAATTGCACCGCTTAGGCCTCAAAGGCGACGATAGATGTCTCCGATGTGGCATCCCGGGGGCAGACTTTATACACCTAGCATGGGGATGCCATGCGGTCGCCACGTACTGGGTAGAAGTGTTTGACGCTCTCTCGGAAATGCTCGGGCTATCCATAGACCCGTGTCCTAGGTTAGCGCTGCTCGGGCTAGCTCACCCTGCTGTTAAGACGAACCGCAAATTTTTTGCACTGAGCCTCCTCCTGGCCAAACGTCAGGTGGCATGCAGATGGGGCAGAGGGAGAGCGCCTAAATTCAAGGATTGGTTGAGTAGCATGGCTACCTGGCAAGAACAATTACATAACTATGCCGACCTCTTACCTCCTAAATCACGACCCAAAGATCTATGGGGCCCCCTTACCGCTTACCTACTTCACTTACACAATGATGAGCATTCTGTGGAAGAGGATAATTGAGAGGTAGACTGTAGAGATAACTGCTCTGTTCACACACGGAGGTATGCCCATTCACACACTTTCGAAAGCACTACCCCAACACACGCCTCTAACCTATGCTGCCCCCTGCTGACATGGCTCACTTTGGGACCTGCGTACATGAACACACGCGGCGCACACTGTTACGCCCCCCCCGCCCCATAACATACGGAACGAGATGTGACGGGATTACGGGGTGACGATAGTCCTCCTGTCCCCCTCTCACCTCTTGTGTTACTCGGACCTAGATTGGAACGGATATTCTCACTTAGGTACTCGTCCATTACAACACATCCATAGCAAGACACAATATCGCACTCTCTGCACGGCAAGCGAGCACAATACCTTCCCAGTGGTTGAATCACCATTACTGCGACAGTAGTGACACGGCCAGAATTGACTGGCATCCGATGCAGGATAGTGACTTCGACCCTGCGCCCCCCCGCACATCTGTGCTTCATCATTCCACTGCTCCGATACAGAGGCGTCACTGGGGGAAGGGAAAGGAAATGTTATGTAGTTCTGATGTTTTACATGTAAAAAATAACCTCATTGCTTTGCTGCTCAAAACCTACAATGTAGTCAAGTAGATCTCCTGCATTTTTCTTCACGACCCATGTCTCATACTAACGCGGCCGGCCCGGTTGGGTTGTAGGCGGCTTGCTGTGTGCATCCCATGACCTTATTAAGACTACATGTCCATCCTCTTACGTGACACTGGGGAAGCCGGCCCAAGAATGTGGGTTGTAGGCGCTGAGCTGTATTACATGTGTTTATGACCAATAAAGGTTTTCAAAAACAAAAACAAAAAAAAACAAAAAAAAAAAACAAAAAAAAAAAAAGTAGCCCGAAATTTCACGCAACATGTTCGTGTTGTCCACCGAGTCCTGGTGGGCACGATCTGCCTGTTCCTGGCCACGGTCGTATGAAGCCTGGCACCTGGCTAGGGCTTCAAGGGACTCTGCCACAGGATGGGGTGGGTGTCCTTCCTCTGTGCGGCGGAGTGTGGGTCTCCTGATTGCCTGCTGTGGCCTCGCCTCTCTCCTTTGTGGCCCACTCACCCTGCTTGAGTGGGAGGCCGATGGACCTGTGTCGTGCGGTGGGTTAGGCTGGGTGGCACAGGCAGGAGTGGTGGTACTGGTGGTGGTGGTGGTGGTGGTGGTGACTCTGCAGATCACTGAGGCCGGTGTCGCTGGAGTTACACATGCGACGGTTGTCGGGGCCGGGATTCTCCGTGAGCCAGATGGCCCTGGCTGTCTGCTTGGGCCCGCACCATCCTCCGCACCGGAGCTGCCTGTGTCATCGTCCCCAGAGAGTCCGGTATGGGTGTGAGGCGAGTCTGGCGGCCGGGTGCTGGTTTCCCCAGTCAGATTACGATCACCTGAGGGACAAGATTGTGCAGGTCAGTAATGTGGACATTACATGTTCATATCAATTTGTATACATTTCAGTGTCCTGTCGCAAACACCCCACCCACACTACCCTCCACCGCCCTCCCTGTGGACATGGGGGCCCGTTGGGAGTTGTAGTTGTGACCTCTCATGCACCCCACACACCCTACCCTCCACCACCCTCCCTGTGGACATTGGGGCCTGTTGGGAGTTGTAGTAGTGACCTCTCACACACCCAACACACCCTACTCTCCACCACCCTCCACCACCCTCCCTGTGGACATGGGGGCCTGTTGGGAGTTGTAGTAGTGACCTCTCACACACCCCACACACCCTACCCTCCACCACCCTCCACCACCCTCCCTGTGGACATGGGGGCCTGTTGGGAGTTGTAGTTGTGACCTCTCACGCACCCCACACACCACCACCGCCCTCCCTGTGGACATGGGGGCCTGTTGGGAGTTGTAGTTGTGACCTCTCACGCACCCCACACACCACCACCGCCATCCCTGTGGACATGGGGGCCTGTTGGGAGTTGTAGTTGTGACCTCAATCACACCCCACACACCACCACCGCCCTCCCTGTGGACATGGGGGCCTGTTGGGAGTTGTAGTTGTGACCTCTCACGCACCCCACACACCACCACCGCCCTCCCTGTGGACATGGGGGCCTGTTGGCAGTTGTAGTTGTGACCTCTCACGCACCCCACACACCACCACCGCCCTCCCTGTGGACAGGGGGGCCTGTTGGGAGTTGTAGTTGTGACCTCTCACGCACCCCACACACCACCACCGCCCTCCCTGTGGACATGGGGGCCTGTTGGGAGTTGTAGTTGTGACCTCTCACGCACCCCACACACCACCACCACCCTCCCTGTGGACATGGGGGCCTGTTGGGAGTTGTAGTAGTGACCTCTCACACACCCACACACCCTACCCTCCACCACCCTCCACCACCCTCCACCACCCTCCCTGTGGACATGGGGGCCTGTTGGGAGTTGTAGTTGTGACCTCTCACGCACCCCACACACCCTACCCTCCACTACCCTCCCTGTGGACATGGGGGCCTGTTGGGAGTTGTAGTTGTGACCTCAATCACACCCCAAACACCCTACCCTCCACCACCCTCCTTGTGGACATGGGGGCCTGTTGGGAGTTGTAGTTGTGACCTCAATCACACCCCAAACACCACCACCGCCCTCCCTGTGGTCATGGGGGCATGTTGGTAGCCATTTACATTTTGGTGAGTATGTGTCCGACGTGAATGTGTTGGGGCCTGGGAGATGTGTCTTCTCAGTTGTGTGAGGCTGACCATGTCGTACTGATCGTGGTGCTTGGTTTGTACTTACCAGCCTCTTCTCCTTCCTCAAGTCCGTCTAGGCTCTCTGGGTGAAATATAACCAGCACCTTCTCCTCCCAATCGGTGTAGGGTATGGGCTCCGGGGGTGTTCCGCCGCCAGTGTGATTGGCTCTCGCATGGTTTTTGGCGCGGATGCCTTTCACCCTGGTTTTCAGGTCATGCCAACGCCTCTGTATTGCGTGCTTTGTCCATGGCATGGTCCCTGACGCATTCACCCGACTGACGATTCTGTCCCACATGTGATTCTTTTGCGCCACGGTGGTCTGCTGGACTAGTGCCCCGAATATGTGGGGCTCAACACGGAGAATTTCATCGACCATTACCTTCAACTCGGTCTCCGTGAATTTAGGGTTTTTTTTGGGTGCCATGGTGTGTGGTGCTCAGTGTGTGGGTTGAGTGAGTTGGGGGTGCAGGTGTGTGGTGTGTAGGAATGGTGTGGTGGGTGTTTGTGTGGTGGGTGTGGTAGGGTGGTGGTTGTGTGCCCTAAATTTGAGTATGCTGTAGATAGTATAGGGCCTCTTGCTAGCAGCAATGCTGTGATGCAAAGGATTGTGGTAGTGGGTGGGTGTCATTTTATAGTCGTGTCTCAATGGTTGTTGGCAGTCAGGTGGTAGGTGGGTGTGTTGACTAGTGTGCATTATTGGGTACTTGGGGTGGTGTCATAGTGGCTTGTGATTGGTGTTGGTGTTTCAGGTGGGGGGGTTGTCCTTTTTAGTGTGTTTGCTATTTACTTGCGGCACACTTCTTGACATTGGTTTGACGATAGGGATGTTGTTCGTGTTGGCCTTCCGCAGTGATGCACTGTTTCTCGTTGCATTCTTTCCGCCGCTGACGTGGATGGCTGTGTGTACCGTGGTACAGGCGGCGTTATCCTAATTACGGACACAGAGTTTTCACAGGTATGGTGGTAAATGTGGCTGTGTCCGCGGTCATGTCCGTCCGCGGCGGTGGGTGTTCATTTGGGTCTGTCCGCCGCGGACGGTGTTAGCTGTGTTCCGTCCACCGCGGACGGTGTTTGATGTGATCCGTCCGCCGCGGTCGGAGTTTCTTGACATGAATATCCTAATCGCAACCGTGGATTCTCCGCGGCGCTGCCGGGTGTTAAAATTCCCCGAACATGGCGGACAGTACCCGTTTCCGTCCGCCATCCTAATCGACCCTTTAATTTTTAGGAAGTCAGCAAAAGCTTTGCATTTTTGAGCAAGGCAATTTTGCAAAATAAAAAAAATGAAGTAAATATTGTACTTAAAATAGTTCATCTAGGGCTCCGAAGCCCTTGGGTCCATCAGTATTTTAGAAAAACACTAAATAAAAATAAGTTATGAAATGAGTGTAATATGCATTGCTTAAAATATAAGAAATATCCATTAAAAATCTTTAATTTATTTTAGAAAGAAACAACAACAACTTTATACGTATAAGTAGGCTAGGTAAAAACTTTTTACTTTATTTTTAAATACTTTGCATGCCACTCTCAGGCCCTTGTGCCTGTCAGTTCAGTAGAAAATGGCTACATAAAAATAAAATATGAAAATAAATAAATGTATATTTTACGAAATATCCCTTCAAAACTAACTTGATATTTGAAAACACAAACAAAATTATTCTAAATAATACTATGTAAATACTGTGCATGCCACTCTTAGGTCCTTGTGCCCTTCGGCCAGCAAAGCAGAAAAAGTTAAACAAAAAGAAATTATGGAAATAAATAAATGTACATTTTGAGAACTTTCAAAACCAATATGATATTTCTAAACACAATTTAAAAAATAAAAATTATATTTATACTTTGCAATGCAATCGCAGGTAGAAGGGTTCTTGTCCCTGTCAGTACAGTAGAAACTGGTTAAATAAAAATAAATTAGGAAAATATCTAAATGTTGTACATATAAAGACATATACCCTCAAAACCAACATATTTTTAAACACTAAGAACAAAAATATTTTAAATAAATATATAATATGAAAACAAATATATATAAATTCACAGATACATAAGCACACATATATAAATACATATCAACTGAACAGGATTTGTATGATTATTAAACAGAATGAGTAAATTTCTAACAGTACTTCCTAATGTTATCAAACAAAACAAACCAAGCTATTAACACCTGAAACTATGATCACACATCAGATTCATGTTTTCTATTTATATAGAAAATTTGCTCATCGATCTTTAATATGAACAAACTTTTCGAATGTACTTTTATTGAATTCTTGTATTTCCTTTATTAGCTCTTTTTCCATTGACAGCATAGCCAATGCATTAAGTCTAGATTGAGTCATAGTGTTTCGCAACAACGTTTTTACCCTCTTTAGTGTGGAAAAACATAGCTCAGACTCTGCTGTTGTCATGGGTGTTGTAATGACAACTCTTAAAAGCTTTATGGTCTCAGAAAAGGATTTCTCTAAGCTGTTTTCACACAAAAAGCTAAATAAAGCCATGGCACCACCAGTAGTTTGACGGAAGTCACGTCTTCCATACAGGACCGAAAGTTCTGTACGCAATCTGGCTTTGTCTAACATAGGATAGACTTCTATAGTTTCTGCGAGTGCCTCAGCTGGGAAAGATTTGTCATGTCTTTCAAAAAGGTCACTTTGCAATAGTGTTGCACTTACAAGATGCTTTGTGAATGCAAAGCGCTCTCTGGCCTGGACCACAATAATGTCACAGACTTCTTTTGCTTCTTGGGTCAAAGTATTTATTTGTAGTCTCCGGTTTACAAATGTGCATTCTTGTGGCAGTGTAGAATCCAAACTGTCAATGGATTCCCGTACTTTGGTGATGCTTGTCACAAAGTCTGTAGTAGCTTTCTGGACAGACACAGTGTCAATGTTTCGCTTTAGCAATTGATTGTATAAAATGTCTACCTGGGGCATTATATGGTAAAAAAGAAACAGAAAGAATATAAACTCTCTATCATCTAATGTTCTACTAAATCCCTTAGCTTCACATATAGTATTTGACTCAAAATCACCACCGTTTGCAATGGTTGACATGCATTCAAGAAGATTGTCTCTGTATTCATAAATTATCAATATTGCTCGAATATTGAAGTTCCAGCGAGTTGCAGACCCTCTTGGAAGTCTTCTTGAAACTTTTTGTTCAAGAATTTCAGTCCTTTTCGGGGAACATGCAAAACAATGCTGTTATACCACCAATCTCTGAAAAGAAAATTTTAACTCTAGATATTTTGGACGAAGCCTGTTCCATAATTAGGTTAGGTTGGTGGGCATAGCAGTGAATATAATGTGCATTTGGGTAAACATCCCTGGATTTTCTTTGCACCCCACATGTTGCACCTCGCATGATGCTGGCACCATCATAGCTTTGAGCAATTAGTTTTCCTTTAGCACTTTGCTCAGGGAAAACTGTTTAGTTCATTAAGAATGGCTGAGGCAATTGTTTCTGCAGATGAGTCTTTTAGATGTGGGAAACAATAAAATCTTTCAGCTACCTTGCAATTTCCATCAATGTAGCAGAAGACTAGAACTGACTGTGTCTTAGTAGAGACATCAGTTGTATCGTCAGCTTGGATAGCTACATAATCAGTGCTTCTCAACTGCTGTGTAATATATTCTCTTAATACCTCCAGCACACAGTCCAGCAATTCATTCTGAATAGTTTTAGAAGTGCCTTTAAACACTGTGGCTGTTTTTAAATGTGTTTCCATAGCACTGTCAATGCTGGAGACAAAATCAACAAGGCCCCTGAACACGCCAGGTTTTAGACTCTTCAGTTTCATCATGGCCTCGTAATGCCAATTCAAAGGCACCACAAAAACGAATACAGTTAATCAATTTTGATAAAATATATCGGTTTTTATCCACTTCTCCATTATGTTTTCTTACTCCCACACGATATGCTTCATTCAATTGCTGTACAATGACCGATTTTCCCAAAAAAGATTTACAGGAATCATGTTTTTTTATTTTTTCAGCCAGATGCTTTAGGTCAATAACTCCTGTTTTTGTCCAGGTAACTTCACCTCCAAAAAGTAAGCAAGGGAAACAGAATAAAGCATTTTTAGAAGCGCTACCAGTAAGCCACTCTATCCTATCATACCATGTTCTGGTAAACTGACGTGTATAACCCTGTCCCCTATCTTTTGCAGACTGCTCAATTTTAATTTCTGGTTTATCGGCTCCTAATGTTTTCACTTGCAGTTTATCTGCATGTGTCAAGCCCAAAAAGTGGGTTACGAGTAAACTGTCAACTGTGTTCATTATGTCTAGCGATAGATCAGACTGGAAATAGAAAACCTAACCTGTTTTTAAATATTCCCTAGGTTGAAGACACAAAAAATATATTACGCAAAATACTGAATACACTAATATGAATTGTCATGCACACAATAGTAACAGCATTTATTCATCCATCCCCATTCTGATAGGAATGCAACTGCCTTTGCAAAAAACAACAAGGGAACCCAAAGGTAATTCACTAGGGACCTTGGGTGATTAATTGTTACTAAAGACAGAGGTCCCTAGAAAACTAGTATACATCAATTGGTTAGCATAAGCTGAATAGACAATATGTTCCTTGTCCAGCCGGACAGAATTTATTTTCAACAATATGCCCCAGGAGAATGAGCAATTAACTTTACTAGTGGCATAACTCTTGATAAACTGATTAGACTGCTGTCCTTTAGGCTTAGCTTTAATTAGATAAAGATGGCCTCTTTTTCTACAACTGATGTGAAGTTTTTTTGTGGTGTCTTTCACTGTGTTACTTTACTATGTGTTGCACTAAGACTTTACACATTGCCTCTTTGATAAGCCTGCCTGCTGTGCGCCAAGCTACCAGACGATGAGCAGAGGTAATCTTACATGTGTATCTGAATTAACCTGACTATAATGATGGGTTATTGCTGGCTTAGGTGTATACCCTAGCTGACCAAAATCCCCATTTGTAGAGGGACACATTCAGCAGCACCTACAGGTTGTCTGCTTTCATTCCAAGCAGCTACGTGCAAAGGGGGTGGGGGGGCTTATCAGATTCCATCAGGCCGAATTTAAAGGGCCATCGGCATCCTTTTGTTCGAGGGAGCTATCTAGAGCTTCACGCCTAGATGCAAATGCCTCGAACGAGGCAAAGCAGCTGCCCTCATCCTCCTGGACCTCTCACCCTCCTTCAACACTGTTTCCCACCAAACCCTCTGCGCAAGACTTCACAACGCCGGCATCCGCGACAAAGCGCTAGTTAGATCAACTCTTTCCACACCGGCCGAACACAGAGAGTCAGACTTCCACCATTCAACTCAAACCCCACAGAGATCATCTGCAAAGGGCCTCAGGGATCCTCCCTGAGCCTCACCATCTTTAGCATCTACAGGGCTCCACTTGCAGCCATCATCAGAAACCACAGACTCAATATTGTCTCCTATGTCACCGACACCTCGCTGATTCTCTCCCTCACAGAAGAACCCACAGCCACCAAGAGCAACTTCCACAAGGAGATAAAGCAGTCTCCACCTGGATGAAGGACCGCTGCCTCAAGCTTAGCTCAAACAAGACCTAAGGGGCTCATTATGATGGCGGGCAGACATCAGTCCGTCCGCCATCATAACGGTTTTGGACCACCCGCCAGACGTGCAGCAGTCCCACCAGTGCATTTAGGATGCGCCCACCTGTGGCATCCTGCCATTGTAGCTAGGATGTCACATGCTTCAGAACTCTTTGTACATGTTCTGATAACTTAGTCTAGAATGTAGAAACAGTTAAGCCTGGATATTTCTTCCTGTGAGACAACTATCCTGTGGATGAGATCTTATTTCCTAATAAATACTTAATTCATCCTTCAACATGCATTAAGACTTCTTTACATTGGCGACGGGATGGGATATTTGAAGGAGGAAAAGAAGAAAGGATCTCAACAAGGATTTCTTGACCTTTATATGGAAAATTCATAAAAGGTACTGTTTCCTTTTAATCAAACCCTGTCTTCAGCGAACTTAACGCTCCCATGTTGTGTCTAACTTTTCATGCACAACCTTTTCTTATACATTTTGAACGTTTTTGTGACTTTGAGCGCTGTAAGGTAATGATACCTTCGTTTCAACGCTTTTTGTGACTTTGAGCGCCGTTAGGTGATTATACCTTCGTGTCACCCTTCTGACAGTCTCAGCGCTCGTTTACAGTCTCAATTGGCTGCTTCCTAGCTGGCAGAACACATCAAGGAATTGACATTAATTTGAACCTTCACTTCGATATTGGCAATTTAAAAAAAAAAAAAAAAAACCTCACCGTTTTCTCTGCCCGGCTCAAGCTTTCCCTAGCGTCACAGCGTTCTTTTTCACCAACGCAGCACAGCGCCACAGCGTTCTCTGTTACGTATGCACTCGGGAATGCATTCTGCGTAACCTGGGTAACCCTCATCACGCAGAAGCGTCTTCACGCATTCACAACGACGTGACAGCCATCTTTGTTGTTTACTTTTGGAAGCGCTTTCGTGACATCGAAAGCCGAGTTATGGGAGCGCATTCATCGCATCGGAAGCCGATTTATGTGAATTTGGTGGCAAATAACGCAAAATAAACGGAGATATCAGACACGACAGACAAACGTCTTGATCTCTGCCCTGAATTCAACTATAGACGTGTCAACAGACGTGTCAACAGTAAGACAAGTTAATATTGGCTGAGTAGTGAACTGAACATGACAGATCTACAGGTATTTGATTCTACAACTTACTTGAAGGAGTTCTAGATCAGAAGGCCAGGAAGTATTTGATCATCTTCCAGAAATACAAGATAGAAATTTAAACGAGTATGAAATTTGTATAGCAATGCTAGACAAGCATTATCTTCCAAAAGTGTCTACTATTTTAGAGAGATATCATTTTGGGCGCAGATTACAACTTGAAGAGGAGAGTATAGAGAATTATATAACTGACTGAGAAAGTTAGCATCATCTTGCAAATTTGCTGCCTCTATTGATGAGCGAATAAGGGATCAATTTATGCTAGGTTGCAGTATTGAACGTGTTAGAGAAGAGTTATGGCAGAAAGATGAGCCTGACTTAGATGATGTAATTACCATAGCGAAAAGGATAGAACATTCTATTAAATGTGTAGAGGTCATAAAAAAGAATGGTGAAAGCAAGGACAAAAGTACTATTAATATTGTTAAGACCTCAAATGTAACAAATGAAAATACTAGCCAGAAAACTGGTATGAGAGATGCAAGCAGTAACAAACCTACCAATAGTAAACCAGATAAAAAAATTGATTTTGCACAAGTGAAATGTTTTAGATGTGGCAAAATGGGACATTTTGCGAACGACCAACAATGTCCTGGGTGGAAGGCCACATGTAGCAAATGCAAAAGGTAGGGACATTTCACTGTTGCTTGCAAAGGGAAGGAGTACAAAGGAAGAGTTAATGAGATCTTTTATGATTTTGATGAGACAGGTGAATGTGATGAGAATGTTGACTGTGGTCAAATTCTAGTTCAAGTTGTTTTTGGTCCTCAACCAAAAAACTGTCCTACAGATGAAATTTTAGTTAATGGTCATTCCGTTAAAGTGTTATTCGATTCAGGTGCCAAAATCACCATTGTAGCAAAATAATTTTATCTCAAGAATTTACGGGGGAGTATTAAGATGTTTCACCCAGATATAAAACCACTTGCGTACGGCAGGAAACCTATAGAGCTTTTAGGGTACTTTCTTGGAAACATTGATTACAAAGGGAGACTCACCAACTCTAAAATCTATATTTCACAAAAGGGAGACAACATTTTGAGTTGGTTTGATCAAAAAGATTTAGGAGTGATGTTAGACCCCAATTCTTCTCCCCCCATCATCTTGAAGGATCTTCCTTTTGTTAATACCAATGCTGTTAATGTAAATCAAAACTGTGATGACTCCTTTGTAGATAAGTTAAAAAGAGATTTTCCTAATGTTTTTACTGAAAGATTAGGTTGTTTGAAGAATTATAACCACTGTATTAAATTGAAGAAAGATGCCGTGCTAATTTGTTCTAAGGTACGCAGTGTTCCCATTGCTGTTAGAGATCAAGTCAAAGCAGAATTGGAGAAACTAGTCAAGGAGGGCATCATAGAAGAGGTTGAAGCAACCCAATGGGTTGCTCCAATTGTAGCCGCCAAGAAATCAGATGGCTCTCTTCGTTTATGCATAGACCTTAGGGAGTTAAATAAAAATGTGGTGGTTGATCACTACCCCTTACCTAAAATAGCAGACATGTTATTGCTGTTAAAGGGGGCAAAGGTTTTTAGTACGGTGGATTTGAGATCCGCCTATCACCAGATAAGACTTGAAGAAGACTCCAAAGATCTAACTGCGTTTGTAACACCATTTGGCACATTTCGCTTTGTGAGACTTCCCTTTGGGCTAGTGTCAGCTGCTTCAGTTTTCCAAAGGGCTCTGGAAGGTGTTTGAAAAGGTTTGAAAGGTGTGAGAGTATATCAGGATGATATTCTTATTTTTGGAAGTTGTGATGGAGAGCATGATCTTAGACTTGGTGGTGTTTTGAAACGTTTGTGTGAATCTGGTCTGACGGTGAAAATGGAAAAATGTAAATTTAAAAGGAATTCTATTGATTACCTTGGCCACACGATCTCGAAAGATGGTATCTCGCCGAAAGCTGGTTTGATCAATACTATGATGAAGATGTCTTCTCCAAAGAACAACGATGAATTAATTAGCTTTCTAGGTATGGCAGAGTACTATAACAAATTTATTTGTGGTTTTGCTTCTTTGTGTGTTGGTATGAGATCCTTGTTGAAGAAAGGATGTGAGTTTGTATGGAGTGACAAGTGTGAAGAGGAGCTCATCCTTCTAAAAGAAAAATTGAACAATGCCCCCAAGTTAAATAGTTTTGATCCAGAGAGGAAATCTATCTTGATAACAGATGCTAGTCTAAAAGGGTTAGGAGCAGTTTTAACACAAATAATTGAAGGACATGAAGTGGTCATTTTGTTTTTTTTATCAAGAAGTTTGAGGGGCCCAGAACTAAGGTATTCCGTGGTGGAACGTGAAGCGTTAGCTGTTTTTTGGGCTGTGAAAAAGTTAAAGAACTTCTTATGGGGAAGTACTTTTGAAGTAAGAACTGATCACAAACCGTTTGTGAGATCCTAAAGACCAAAGGGATTGACGCTGTTTCTAGTAGAATCACAAGATGGGTGGTAGGATTACAAGATTATAACTTTGAGGTCAAATATCTACCGGGTGTTGAAAATAAAGTGGCAGATGCCTTATCTCGTCTTGTTTCTCAAGAAGAGTTAGATCTGGAGGAAGACTGGGAAGGTGAAGATGAGATGGTTTGCGCAGTAGGTGAGTGTATCATTGACAAATGTAAATGGTTAGAGGCTTCACAAGAAGATTTGAATCTTTTGGAAATTTTGAGATTGATCAAAGTTGGATGGAAGGTCAAGCCTAAGGATGGTGACATGTTGGAGAAGTTTTGGCATGTTAGAGACCAATTGTCTGAACTTGACGCTTTACTTGTTAAAGGTACTAGGTTGGTTCCTCCAATGTCTATCAGGTCTGAGCTTATTTCACTGGCCCATAGTGGGCATATGGGCATTTCAAAGACAAAGGAGAACTTGAGGATGTCGTACTGGTGGCCTAGCATGGATTTAGAAGTGGAAAGAAGAATTAGAGATTGCATGGAGTGTGCGTTAAGTGAAAAAGTGGCGAAACCCAAAATCCAACCCATAATTACTAGAACACTTCCAGACAAGCCATGGGAAGAAGTTGGATTAGACATTCTTGGGCCTATTTACTCAGCAGGGTCTGAATGGTATATTCTAGTTTTAATAGATTTCTTTTCTAGGTGGCCAGAGATTGCCATCACTCGTGGAATAGAGTCTAAACATGTGATACGTTTTTTGGAGAAGCTTTTTGCTAGAGAAGGTATTCCCAACACCATTTTGACAGACAATGGGAGCCAACTTGTCTCGAGGGAGATGGAATAATTTTTGTCTAAGCATGGCATAAAGCATAAAAAATCCTCTCTGTACCACCCAGACACCAATGGCACTGTGGAAAGATTTAACCGCGTGCTCTGCAGGTTCTGATTGGAGGTCAGATGTGTTCAAAAAAGTTAAACTTTATAGGTTATCCCCTCATGCCACTACAGGTAGAACACCATTTGAGCTCTTCAGATGTAGGCGTGCTAACACTATGGTTACTCCGCCTTGGGTAAATGATTTACATCTCAAGGGATCAACTGAAAGTGATGAGTGGAAAGTAGGTCAGGAAAGAAAGCTTCAAGCCAGGAAGAGGATTCATGATTTGAGACACTCTGTTAAAAAAACGGTGGTACATGTGGGTGATTGGGTACTCATAAAAAATCCCTGTAAGAAAAATAAAATGTTGTCTACTTCATTCTTGAAACCCATTCAAGTTATCAAAGTTTTAGGTAATGCGATCAAAACTGCTGATCATCGCATCTGGAACTTGAACAGGGTTGTAGTGATCAAAAGAGACTTTGTTGACAACTCTAAGTTTCCTGTGTCAAGTTCTTCATCCACAGGTACCTCGTCACGTCGGACTGTCTTTGATCCTGTCATCACCAGGAGATCTTCAAGGATTACACGTGTACCTACTCATTTGAATGACTTTGTAAAATAACTATTTTCTGTATTTTTGTTTTGTTATAAGGAGGGAGATGTGTGGCATCCTGCCATTATAGCTTGTTGCTAGGATGTCACATGCTTCAGAACTCTTTGTACCTGTTCTGATAACTTAGTCTAGAATGTAGAAACAGTTAAGCCTGGATCTTTCTACCTGTGAGACAACTATCCTGTGGATGAGATCCTATTTCCTAATAAATACTTAATTCATCCTTCAACATGCATTCGGACTTCTTTACACCACCATACTGGCGGGCGCATCCTGGCCTTTTAACATTGCGGATGGTGCTGCTGGCTGCAGCACTGTCCGCAAAGTCAAAAGAGCATGCACAGCATTTCCCTGCACCATGTGGCAGGCACCACGCGGTGCCTGCCACTTGGTACATGAAACTCATGGTACCTCCACAGTGCACCCCCCACACAGAGGGGGCCCACAATAGGCCCCCCAAAGCCAGTCTCTGCGGCGAGATATCTGCCGCAAAAAGACAGGCAGAAGGGCATACCCTAATCAATATGGCAGTACCTGCACTGCACTGCTGCAATGTTGCCCTGGTTCCGGGTTCCGCAAAGCGGGCGGAAAAGGACTGCCTTGCAGAACCATGGCATACAGACTTTCCGTCTGCCGCGAAACCATTGTGAATCCCACCACCATCCTAATTTGGCGGTGGGAATTTTCAGTATTTACAACACATAAAGTCAAAAACAGAGTGTGTTTGTATTCTGCACATAAACACAATAATCGCTGTGAGTTTTCTTGCTTCTTTTAATACTTTTTGGCACAAAGAACAGCCAGCCGACACGTGATTCGTCAGAGAAACCGTGATCTCCGACTCTTCAAGGTCAAGTCGTAATAGACGATCTGTGTACTGCCTATAACAGTGATAATTCCAACCCGGTTGGGGTCTAGGATGCTGAGGAGAAAGTTCTGTGTAAAATACAGGTCGAGTGCCCAATTGATAATGGATGCATATTGTAGATTCAGAGTAGCGGAGAGAAGTGTATGTTGCATCCACATCAATGGGGTATCAGGGACATGGTAAACTTCACTTGTCAATCTTAGAAGCCGATAAGGAGTCGGTGAGAAACAGATAAGACCTCCAAAAGGAAATCTTTATGGGGCTAAAGAATCCAACCAGTCCTCTGTGACACAGGATAAGTGTCGCTGAGTTATGAATCGATTGTGGACCCCATGTCTCGGCAGCGTTACGATCAATCCGGATTCTAAGATTCTCAACACATTGACAAGTGAAGTTTACGCATCCATTATCAGTTGGGGAAAACTCACAGCGATTATTGTGTTTACGGGCAGATTACAAATATACTCTGTTTTTTACTTTATGTGTGCACAGGTCTGTTGTATATGTTATATGTGGTTAGTGTTCCAAACACAAAGGGGTCAATTCCGATTCGGGATACGAATCCGTACCACGATTTGAATTTGTGGCCTTTTCCGTACGAATCAGTAGTACGATCCGTTGCGTGAAAATACGTCCGAATCATTGAAAAACGTACAAAAATGAATGGTAAATCCGTACGACATCGACCCGCACTGTGAACCGTATGATTCGTAAAAATGCCGTACAACCCGCCAAGTACGATCCGGACGAGGGAATGAGTATGCGATTCGTACGGAAAACGTTGCGTATGAGCTATTCGTACGGAGGGCAACACTATCGCATACACACCGTACCCCTAAATTCAAGGGTTATATGCACGGGGTGTATGCACCGTACACCTACGATCATGGGATGTACGAACTGTACCCCTACAGTCTGTACAGCTACGATCATGGGATGTACTCACGGGGACATACGCACTGTCCCCCTGAAAACCAGGGGTGTACGCACTGTACTCTGATACAACTTACCCCTGCAATCATGGGGGGTCCATTTCGGGTGCATTTCGAGGCAAAATCTGCATTTACGGACGGACGTGGGTCCCGTGCTCTCCATGACACTGGAATCAAGCTATCCTGGTTGAAGAGGTGTGAAACCCTGAAACCAGTTCTAGGATGCTTGTTTCCATTCCAGGGGGACCTGGCTTGGCAGTGCGGGCTGGACTGTTCCCATGAGGCACAGGGTCAAGACTGACTTGCATATGGCTGGGTTCAAACTGGAATGGCATGGTGAGCAAAAAAACGATAGATTTATGCACAGATCTCTGTACTGGGGTGAATGTATGACATTGTTCTGCATTCTGTCCATCAACTGTTGTTTTTTCATTAAGCTTTTTACAAAAGTCGCAGCTGAGCCTGGAGGGCGATAAATTAGGAGTCCAGTTAGCCTAAGCTGACTGTTCAGGGTGAAGCTGAAAAAGGCTGCCTCCGAATTAGCAATATTTACGGGCTATGGCTGGCAGCGCAGATTACTTTTAAAAATTATTGCCAGACCTCCCTCCTTGAGTGTGGGGAGATCAAGGGAAAGTATGGCATCTAGCTTCTGTCAGCCATGTCTCAGTTAAAAAAAGGGCATCAGGCCGGAATTCTAGGATTAGATCTGCCATCTCCATTTTATGTTTGGGTAGAGAACGGCAGTGTAGTACAGCCGCGGCCCGTGGAGGGAGTTCCGTGGGAGGGGTAAGGTGGGGGGGGAGTGGTAAACACCAGAATATGGATGACTGCAGGTAAGTAAACAATGAAATTAATAAAACGAATTTCGTAGCGCCCTCTGCATCGCATTTTGCGATGCAGGGCGCGCTACGAAATTCGTTTTATTAATTACATTGTTTACTTACCTGCAATCATCCATATTCCGGTGTTTACCACCCACCACCCTGCCCCTCCCCCGCCCCGCGTGTCTGCCCCACGGAACTCCCTCCACAGGCCGCGGCTGGTGTAGTAGTAAGCATACTTCTTCCCAATGTTGGACTGACAAGTCCTACGGGGAAGATTCACTGTGTGGGTTCGCCCAGACGGAAATCACAACTGCTGCAACCATTGGGGCTTTGAGATAACATTAAAATGTGAGAGCAGTTATCTCTCACAGGGCGGTAGAGCTTTATTAAGTCGGTTTGGGAGTAGTGACCATGCCTATCTACCTTTAACCTTTTAGCAGGGGGATGGGCGGTCTGCGGGGTAGGGGTCCTGCCCCTTCGTCTCACCAGGCGCGGAGGAGCGGAGACGGGCTTGGCGCTTGTGGCACAGCCACACAGCTTCCATGAATTGCGCGCCTCTAGGGGCGTGGCTACAGTTTGACTCCGACTTCGGAGATCAGAAGCAGCTGACTGACGTGGCAGGCAGGCAGGAAAAGAACAGGCCTGAACTGCAAGCAGCAACAAACAGCAAGACTGACAAGGGTAGATACAATTAAAAAAAGCAGTCTCTACACAAACTGCAGGGGAGCCAGGTACCTCCCAGCGCCTAGTGTGCTTAACAAAGAAATACAAGTAAAAGGAAAGGGTCATGCAGGAGCAAGGCAACTCCCAACGCCTAGCTCGCTTACATGAAACATAAAATAAGGGTTAAGAAATGGGTCAGTTAGGCTCAATAGCGATTTCTCACCAGGTCTCCTTTATTTGTATATTTTTGTTTGCCATTGTGTTTGCATATTGCAAACGTTTGCAATAATAATTATAATAGGCCAGACATGTTGGCTTTGCCAATGCCTGTTTTGGTATGGCACCAATCAGGAAGGCCTCTATTTTCCCTTTATCCACGAGACATTACACAGCATGTGCATTCCCACCTACAGCACTTGTTAGTTGCTCTGTGTGGGAAAATGTTTTGACCAGCTCAAAAATTAAAGTGATCCAGTTATTCCCTTACCCTTGAGACTGTGCTGATCTGTGATATTCCAGAAATGAAGCTGCTTTTGATTACGATGAGAACTGACCCTTGAAATCAACTTGAACTAGTTTGATGATTGAGTTATTTCTATGTTTATCAGGAGGTTCATGGGTAGTGCCGGTGCATCAGTGACCAGATCTGGTCTTCATCAGGAGTTAAATGGTGAGGATAATGAACAGATCCTTGATAAATCAGCTTGTTCCTGCTTTGATTTCAACTGTTTCTCTGTTTGTGGGAGTGTCTATGGACAGTGTATCTGAGGCAAGATAGAATTTTAGAGAGCTCCAGACTGGTCGTCTGACTAGCTTGCTTACCTGTTGGTGGAAAAAAAACAACATTAGGAAAGCCCTAGCGTCAACATGCACAATGTTTATTCATCTTATATCGCGCCGTTAACTGGGAAGTTCACGTTAATCTGTTGGTTGGTGAGGGACAGACTAAACCCTTGGGTGCACAAATGTAAGTTACTAACATGGTGGACTTTTGAGACTATGAGGCATATTTATAAGAAAATTGTTCATCGCAGTGCGGCAACCAATTGTGCTGCGCTGAGCTGCATCATTTTCTAAGTGCAGAAATGCGCCATACTTACAAAAATACGGTGCATTCCAGGACTCACCACTGCGTCGGTGCAAAAAAAGCAGCCTAGCGCCAGTGCAGGCACCCTTACACTGCGTCGTTGCAGGGATGATTATTGTTGTACAGGAAGGGACACCTTCCTGAACAAAAACAATCATTGGTGTTTTGCTCCTTCTATGTGTGCTGAAGAATGCAATAGACATAGAAAGAGAAAAGAACAAGGAGAAATACACGTTTTTCTCCTTGTATGCGCCATTTGCTTACGTCATAGTGTATGTGCGGGGTGGTTCCCTGCCCGAGGAAAGCGTGACTCCCTCCCCCGCACCCTTCCAAGCAAGCGGATATCCTGCCCCTGAAGTTCTAGGAGAGACCAGTGGCCCCTCCCCCTGGGCAACCCCATTCGATAATGGTGCCGCCCCCTAAGGACCTTAAATTGCTGCTCACCGATTATGACCTTACCGCCACAGGCCAGCATAGTTGACTGACTATCTGGCCCCCCCAAAATGCCTACTCTGAAAGGTCATACCTACCTCGCAAAACCTTCTAACCATGCCAGTATGTTCTTTAACAATGGGTCATTACCTGCTTCTGTCAAGTGGACCCCATCCCGTAAGTAGAACTGATCTCCCCAAATGCACCCATGTGGGATACTCTGCAGGTGAGGTGTTCGAAACAGCTTCTCGATTTTATTGTTGACCCTCTTTACCCAGTTATTCAACTCCCTGACTGATTCCCCTCCACTGAAGTCTAGGTATCAATTGTGACCACACCATGGTGCAACCTGGTAACAACTTTGCCAGCCAACCCGCCGCTGAGATAATCTCTTCCAACAAGACCCTTTTGCCTAGTGTCACCAGATCGTTCCCCCCCAGGTGCAGGATGACCACTGAGGGCGGTGGGGTGTGTCTTTCGAGTAAGTCAGAGATGTAGACCCTAAGCTGGCTAAGGTGGAGTCCCCCTCTGCCATGAAAGGAAACATTGAAACCCTTGCACTCCGCCCGCCGTCTACCCCCTCGTGAAAAGAAAAATGGTTTAGCACGTTTCACATAAGAATGACCAACAACCCATACTACATGCGTCCTCCTCCTGACTTCTTGACGTTGCCGCGATGTTGATGGTTGCATTTGATGACCCTGTAGTAGTTTCCGTCCTGCGTCACAGGCCCGAGAAACTGAAAGATAAACATAAACAAGGCTGGTGTCAGGGGGGGGTGAACTGACCTTCACAACATCCAGACTCTCTGAGAGGAGGTCGCTCCCCACGCTCCAAGCCTGGGTATCGTAGCGCTGTGCCTGAATTGTTTTAATAATATTGGTGCCTGCTACTGCTCTCGTAATTGCGCTCTGTGCATATCTAGCGCTCGCATCTAGTTTAATTTGTAATTATTGCCTCGCATTGTAATAAGCGCTCTGTGCTTAGTTAGCGCTCGTATTTTAAATTGAAATTATTGCCTGTTTGTGCCTGTACCACTGCCCATAGCGTATCTGTATTTTGTGCCCCAATCTCGTCCTGGTGTCCTGGTGTCCTGTTTCGGTTTGGCTTTATCTGCCATTTATTGGTGTGCCTCGTAGCCGGCCTCTCCGCCCCGCTCCCGCCTCCCAGCTGACCCCCCCTCGCTCCGCCCCCCCACTTTCCACTTATGCCAGAACAACCTACGCGCAGCGTTCATGCGCTGTGGTTGAGCCCCATGCGTGCCGAAGGTGCGCCAAAGGTAAGCCCGTCTATGCCCGTCCGCGCCTGGACCGCGCCCAGCGCCAAACCCCCTGGCCCCCGCAAACCGCAATCCTCCCGCATAACGTATGACGCCGGCACCCTCCTATCCCTTAAACCCGGAAGCACACCACAATGCTTCGCAGCTGCCCCAGGACGTACCCACGGTCCCTTCGCCTGCCACTCCTGCAAGTTTACCTGCATCAAGACCCACACCAAACCCACTAACTCCAAACACAGATCCGACTCTAACCACCTGAAATGCATCCTGCTGAACACCCGCTCGGTCCACAGACACGCCACTGAACTCTGGAACCTACTCGACACCACATCACCGGATGTCGCCTTCCTTACAGAAACCTGGATGAACGCACCATCAACACCCGACATCGCCATAGCCATCCCGGACGCTTACAAGATCATCAGAAAAGACCGCACCAACCAAACAGGAGGAGACATCGCCATCGTACATAAGAACATCATCAGAATCACGACCAGCTTCGACGATAACCTTACACCCGCCGAACACCTCCACTTCCAGATCCACACCGAACCCAGGACAACACTTAGAGGCACCCTCATCTACAGACCACCAGGAACCCGTAAACAATTCAGCGAAGACATCACTGACTTCATCAGCCCTCATGCCCTCGCTTCCGAGAACTACATTCTACTGGGAGACCTCAACTTCCACCTGGAAAAGAATAACGATAGCAACACCACCACCCTTCTGGACAACCTGGCCAATCTCGGACTCAAACAACTTGTTGACACCCCCACCCATGTAGCCGGACATACGCTCAACCCAATCTTCACCTCCAGCAAACACATCTCCTTCGATCGCACCACAGCTCTCCATTGGACGGACCATAGTTGTGTTCACTTCAGCTACAAAACTACCTCGACCCACAACCCCCCACAACCTATTCCGCGAAGAAACTGGAACAAAATCACCACTGACCAACTCATCACATCGCTCAACCAAAACCCTCCCGCCCTCTCATCGGACCCAAACCAAGCTGCCACCAAACTCAAACAATGGATCACTCACAGTGCTGAAGTATTAGCACCCTTGAAAAACCACCAAACCAAACAGGGTAGCAAAAAGGCGCCCTGGTTCAACGATGACCTTAAGAAATCCAAGAAACTATGCCGTACTCTCGAGAAAACATGGAGAAAAAACCCAACCACTGACAACCTGACCTCCTTCAAGACAGCCACCCGCAAACACCACCAATTGATCCGATCCACCAAGAAATCAGCAATCAAGGATCGACTCGACAACAACGCCCATAACAACAAGGAACTATTCAACATCGTCAAAGAATTTACCAACCCCACCGCAGCCTCAAACGACATTACCCCTTCCCAAGACCTTTGCGACTCGCTATCATCCTTCTTCTACAACAAAATCGCCGACATACATAATAGCTTTGAGAACACTTCCAAAGAACAGTCCACTCCACCCACCTCCGAACCTAAACCGCCCGCTAATAACCTTAGCGCCTGGAACCCAATCACCACTGAAGACACCATCCGCCTAATGAACTCCATCCATTCAGGTTAGCCAACTGACCCCTGTTCCCACCACATCTTCAACAAAGCAGACTCCATCATCGCACCCCATCTCCGTGATGTCATCAACTGCTCCTTCAACTCCGCTACCTTCCCAGACAGCTGGAAACACGCCAAACTCAGCGCCCTCCTGAAGAAACCCACAGCTGACCCCTCTGAACTTAAGAACTACCGCCCCATCTCCCTCCTCCCATTCCGTGCCAAAGTCATTGAGAAAGCCGTCAACAGCCAGCTCGCCGCCTTCCTAGAATCCAACAACTCCCTCGACTCCTCACAGTCCGGCTTTCCAGCCAAACACAGCACGGAAACCGCCCTCATTGCAGCGACTGACAACATCCGAACACTACTAGACAACGGAGAAACAGTTGCCCTCATCCTACTCGACCTCTCCGCCGCCTTCGACACAGTCTGTCATAGCACCCTCACACAACGCCTCAGCAACATCGGCATTCAAGGAAAAGCCTTGGACTGGATCATCTCGTTCCTCGCCGGGAGAACCCAGAGAGTCCGACTTCCCCCATTCAAATCAGAGGCCACCGAAGTCATCTGCGGCGTACCACAAGGATCATCACTCAGTCCCACCCTCTTCAACGTCTACATGAGCCCACTCGCTTCCATCGCGCGACAACACAACCTCAACATCATCTCTTACGCTGACGACACCCAGCTGATCCTTTCCCTCAACAAAGACCCTAACACCGCCAAAACCAATCTTCACGAAGGCATGAAAGAAGTAGCAGAATGGATGAAAAACAGCCGCCTAAAACTTAACTCAGACAAAACAGAAGTCCTCATCCTAGGACCATCCCCCTCTGCCTGGGACAACTCATGGTGGCCATCGGCCCTGGGCACAGCACCCATTCCCACAGACCACGCACGTAACCTAGGCTTCATCCTAGACTCCTCCCTCTTGATGACCAGACAAGTCAACGCCGTCTCTTCCTCCTGCTTCAATGTACTCCGTATGCTAAAAAAAATCTTCCATTGGATCCCCTCTGAGACAAGGAAAACTGTCACCCACGCACTGGTCACTAGCCGACTGGACTATGAAAACACCCTCTACACCGGAATCACAGCCAAATTACAGAAAAAACTCCAAGGCATCCAAAACGCATCAGCCAGACTCATATTGGATATCCCTCGCCAAGACCACATTACCGGTCACCTGAAAGACCTCCACTGGCTTCCCGTCAACAAGAGAATAACATTCCGTCTCCTCACCCACGCACACAAGGCCCTCTACAAACTAGGACCCGAATGCCTCAACACCCGCCAACTTAGATCCTCCAATCAAGCCCTCGCCGCAATCCCGCGCATCCATAGATCCACCATGGGAGGAAGGTCCTTCTCCTACTTGGCGGCCAAGACCTGGAATTCTCTCCCCACTCACCTCCGCCTCACACAGAACCACATATCCTTCAGAAAGGAACTTAAAACCTGGCTATTCGATAAATAATGCTCCCCCTCCCCTAAGCGCCTTGAGACCCTCTGGGTGAGTAGTGCGCTATACAAATTCCTGAACTTGAACTTGAACTTGAACATGTGCAGCCGCACATAGTGCTTATAAGCATTGGAAGACCATCTCCCAATCCTCTTCACACTATTGGCATGCAATCCCCTCGCAGTGGCCTCGTGGCCGCCCCTATCCGGAAAGAATGTGTTCCAAATTCCTTGGGGTTCAAACCCGCTTTGGCAATAGCCATTGCTAACACTCTTTGGAACTGAAACCTGGTCAACGGGGTACCATCCGCATGTATTAACAATGCTCCCATTGCCACACCAGCCCGTTGTCTGATGAATGCCTCCACATGCGACACTGGGCAGCAAGGGTTGTTCGGTGCCCGGTGTAGCACCAAACTCTCCCCCCGGCCCTCCTGATCAGTCTTGGATTTCCGAATGGTAACCCACATTGAGTCACCCCGTATAGTAGTATCTACCAACTGTAGGCCACCTAACCTGTCAAGTTTGTTGCTAGCCACCAGTTCACTTACCCGGAATGCCCCGTAAAATGCCAGGGAAAAAGCGGCTTTGAATAGGAGTACCTCTCCTGACGAGCTGCATGTCTCATGCAGGGCGAGCAATACCACTGCCAATCGTTCTAGACCTATTGGCCTTCTGCCATCGGCGGTGTTTGCCTGGAGGCGCCGCCACCCCTTCATCGCCTTTTGTACTAAAAAACTTTTCGTAGGATCACTGGCCCCCTTTGTCTGTGCGAAAAAGGAAACAGCTGCCTTGTGTCTGCTAGCTGTCGCAGCTGAGCGCCCCTCTTTTTGCAATGTGTCCATGTACCCAGTAAAGTTTGCCTCCTGATCCCATTTTTCCTCCCACTCCTGTCCCAGAAAATTACAGTAAGACCTGAACGCCCCTTCGTAAGCTGTTCTGGTCCTGGGAGCTAGGCTGGCTGCCACGAGGTCCTGTATTCGGGGGCACTAATCTGCCAAAGTGTTGTTGGGAAGTGTGCTGGTGAAGCTTCTGCAGCTGGTAGGTGTTCCCTGAATACCTGCATCTTAAAGCGAGAAAGGGCGTCAGCTGCGTTATTCAAGACCCCTGGGACATGTTTGGCCCTGAATTGTACGTTCAACTTCATGCATCTTAGCACAATCTCCTTCATAAGGCGGAGTATCAACTTACACCGTGCTGCCTGTTGATTGATGCATTCCACTACAGTCATGTTATCTGACCAGAAAATGAAGGATCGATTACACAATTGATCAGGCCAGACCCTTAAAGCAACCCATATTGGAAACAGTTCTAGGAACCCAATGTTTGCTGTCAAACCACTTTCCTCCCACCAATTGGGCCACCTTTGTGCCACCCACTTGTTGCCAAGTATGGCGCCAAACCCTACACTGCCCGCAGCGTCAGTCCATAGTTCTAACTCTGCTGAGGTCACATTGGGGGCACCCCACAGTACTCTGCCATTGAAATCCTCCAGAAATGCAATCCATATCCGCATGTCTTGGCGAACCTCGACTGACAGTCTCATGTGATGGTGCTTGTCTCGCAGGCCCCTCATGGCTTGCGCAATTGAGCGGGAAAATGGGCGTGCCATAGGGATGACCCTTAGTGCAAAATTCAGCTGGCCAACAGTCTGCTGCAACTGCTGTAATGTGACTTTCTCCTTCTTTAAACAGTGTTGAATTGCTTCCCTGAACTTCGCAATTTTTTCCTTGGGTAACCTGAAACAACCCTCAATGGAGTCAAGTTCAATGCCTAAGAATTCCAGGCATGTAGATGGCCCCACTGTTTTTCCTGGTGCCAGCAGGACCCCAAAAGCACGCATGAGCAGGCAAAACTCACGCAATGCCCACGCGCACTCCTGTGAGCCCGCCACCCCCAGCAAAAGAAAGTCGTCAAGGTAATGCATCACATGCTGGTGGCCTGTAGATTGTCTCAGAACCCATTCCAGAAAAGAACTGAATATTCCAAAGTAAGCACATGAAACGGAGCAACCCATGGGCATACACATGTCCATATAATATTTGCCTTCGAAGGAAAAACCCAGCAGGTGTTGGTCAGATGGATACACTGGCAGTAGTCTAAACGCTGACTCGATATCTGATTTCGCCTACAATGCCCCGGGGCCCAAAACTCCCAACATCTCTACTGCTTGATCAAAAGACGCATATTTCACACTACAAACGCTCTTGTCAATTGCATCATTCAATGATAAGCCCCTAGGTGCTGAAAGGTTGTGTATGAGTCTAAATTTGCCCTTTTTTTTCTTCGGGACCACTCCCAGGGGTGAGGAGACAAAATTTGCTACTGGGATGTCAAGGAAAGAACCTGCTACTCTACCTAGGCGCAGTTCTTTCTCGATTTTTTCCGCTACCACCCCAGGATTGTGTTTAACTGACAACTGATTCCTACACTGTGGTGTCCCGGTATACCCCCCAGCTGGAATCCGAAAACCGTGTGTGAAACCTTCTTGCAGCATCCTTACAGAGGTATGGTCTGGGTATCTATTCAACCAAGGAATCATAGCCAACACGTCAATGGGGGAATGAGCGACCTGGGGGTGTTCCCCGCTATTCTGGTTTCCTTCTTCCCCTGTTACCTGAAGTACTACCCTTTGACCGGCATGTTGTTTCTGCGTGGGAAGGGTGTCCGCTTATGTAACACGCGTGTCTGAATTTGCACGTGCCCGGTGCCCTGGTGCATGTTCGCCTGTTGAAATCCCAGCACACGTCCTTCCCACCTGTATTATCTCTGGCCTTATTGGCTACTTCCCCCCCTTGCGCTGACCGAAAGGGCTGCTGAAAGGGCTGCTGGGGCTTGGGCGAATATCCTTTGTTCCAGCTAGTGCTAGCGCCTGCAGATTGCCCCCTTTCAAATTGAGAATGCCAGGAAATTGAGTCAACTCTGTCCCAGGCTAATGATTTGTTAAATTCCCTAGCTTTCCTGAAAGCTATGTCATATTCTTTCCATGCATCCCCCACATGATTCTCACTGTACATTGTAATCCTACTCTGATAACAAGCCATCTCCGCCTGCATAGCAGGGGAACGTTCAGCGGTAACTGCCACAAACACAGAAAAAGCCCTGATCCAGTTGATGAGCGTCTCCTCCACCCTAAATTTATACAACTGAGACCGCCATTCACTAGGCAACATCATATCTTTCTGCGACTTGGCATATTCCCACTCCCTGTTGTCAATCAGCAATGAGAAAATATTTACATATTTGTCTGCCCAAATCAATTCTTTCACACTCAGTGAGACATGTTGGGCCAAATTCTCCCCCCATGACGGTATCGTGCCTTCGCCCAATACCCGCAAGGCAACCTCCTTACCACTTTCAGCGAGTTGCGTTGGTGCTATGGTCTTGACTGTGCCCGCATTGCTCGCTGGACCTGTTTGGGGAGAAATTGGTGTGCTTGGCATACTGCCTTCGCCCCTACCCACCATGATTTTCGCGACCATTCTCTGTGCCTCGGCCGTGGGGTGAGCTGCGGAAGGTAACATTCCCCAGCCATGGAAGCACTGCCGCTATCTGTGCTGCCAATTCTGGGGGTACCTGACCCACCCCAGGGGATGGGCTGGCCGGAATTTCTGGTGGAACCACTGTCGGGACAAAATGTATAGGTGGCGTGGCTGGAGCCGGTGCTACCGGTACACTTATCGAGATAGGTGGAGCTGGCGTGGGCGTCTCAGGTGATGTCGGCGCTCCGATAGGGACTTGCCCCGGGGACCGCCCGCCTAAACGGGGCTTGGGGGGGCGACTACAACCCTTCTTAGCCCTGCCACGCTTAGGTGGGGACTCAAATTCCCCCCTCGGTCTAGGTGGCACTATTGTCCGCTTGGGCCTCCCTGATGGCCCTGCCTGTGCATCAACCCTCTCCCCCAATTCCGCCACAGTCTTTCCCAATTTATCCACCTTCCCCATCTTTTGTCCATCACAGACATTTTGCGCATCATGGTTTGAAACATTAGCTCCATGCTTGAATTCCCTGCACCCCGTTTACTTGACATTTCCTAGTACTAGCACCTGCACTACACAATACGTTAATTATGGGCACAATGTGCCTAGTACCTGTTCCAAGTTGGAGGCTCACAGGCTTGTCGTAAGCACCACGCAACTGTGACCGCACACACCAGCTAGCCTGGGTGTTTGGGCGAGCGAACTCTAGCCCCGCGGCCCGCCAGAAGCAGTGAAATGCAGGCCTGCCCGTGTCCTCAGATTACGCCGTCCACCCTGAGCTCCTCCGCTACTCGGTCCGCAGCGTCCCTTGTCTGTAAGCCTACGATGAAAGAAACGTTAAAACCAATCCTGGCTCAAAGGAGACAAAGTCCTTTGCAGTTTGAAAAAACGCTCTACCTTTTGTTCAGCCCAATTAGCTAATAAATGCAATGTGACCCGTCATGCAAAAATGCGAGGAGGGGTGGGGGGGAGAAGGCGAAGGGCTGGCCCCTCAAATCACCCCTATCATATACACAGTCTCCTTAATACCCCACCTGATCCCCACAGTGTGGAGCCCCTCCCCCTAATAGCATTTGCTTTGGGTTGTTGGTTACTTTTGTATTGCTGGGGCTGAGCTGTGCCAATCCGCAAGTAGATGCAGTATCTTAAATAAAGAGGCTTTAATGACTTATTCAAGCCTGTCCCGCTTACTAACAGACCTGGGGGTTATAATCCTTTAACAGAACACAGTCCCGACTAATAAACCAGTTCTGTAATAAAAGCAAGCTCAAGAAACCGTTTCCCACTTAAAAATAACTGAGATCTCCCATCCAGTTAGTGCCCGGGCCGACCCTGCTTCGCTTTATACACACTACACTCCGTTTTGCCGAGCAAACCTCCCCCGCAGGTTCGGGTCGATCCTCGCTCCACAGCCTCCCCGCCTACGAGAGCCCAACAATACCTCGTTCACAGATACGATATCTGCCTAAGCATAACCTCCGCGTTCCTGGCGCCTCGCGATACGCCCGCTCCACACTCCTTGCGGTGCCGGTTGTCCACTCCCGATGATCGCGAAACGCCGACAGCCACTCCCGCTCTGCTCGGAACCACCGCTCCTGAAGAAACCTATAAAACAAAATAGAGAAAATTATCAGCCCCACAGCGGGGAGAGGAGCGAGCCTGGGAAGCGCGGGCACAAAGAGGGTGCTTCCCACGCAGCCCAGGCTCTTAAACCCCCCTATTGGTCCCGCCCCTTGACCCAGAAGCACTCCCACCGCTTCCGGGTCAACGGCGGGACCGACCAATCAGAAGGGGCAAGGGGTGGTCCCAGCCATGCGTGCGTGGGGGCCGAGCGGCCCCCCTTTCCTTTTTTCTCCTTGTTGAGGCACTCTTAAGCCTCCCCTTGGGAGGTGTACGTTTTTGGCGCTGCCTTATATTTACAGGTCCTTGTAAATCTGAAGCAGTGTTAAAAAGCAGTGGGTGTTGCGGGGGAACGCCCACAGCAACACCCACTGCACATCCCTTTGCTCCAGAAAACTGCGTCGAGGAGAATCATATTTACAAGACGGCGTAAAGCCAGCCATGCATTGGCATGGCGCCGCTTAGTATATGGAGCAGGTCACAGTGCCACTGGAGCCTCACAAACAGTGACGCTTCAGTGACGCGGTTGCCTTGTAAACGAGGCCCCCTGTCTCTTTCTAGGTTGGGAAAGATGCCAGCGCAGGATGCTAGTCGGAACGAATGAATACAGCATTGCGATAAGCCTCGATTGTTGCCACCACTTCCTTTGGCATCTGATCCCACCTACTTCTCATGGGGAGAATGGATCTGCAGCAAGTTCAAGGTATGTCAAAGTGGTTGAAGCAAGGGGGTCTAAATTGTTAAGGATCCTTGATGATAGTTCGATGAATGATAACATTAGTGATTGCAATAATAATTTTTCTATAACTATTGCAGAATTCTTCATGTAATAGACATATTATGCCTTAGATGGAATCCCTCCTATGGTGTCTGTTTTGACCACCATATACTGACTATGTTAATAGCCATCGATACGGCGCTCAACTTGCAAGCTAATACTATGGAAGTTACAATTGATATTTTGTAAACATAGTTCAAGTTGCCTCAACAATAGAGCAATTAAATAGATGAAATCCAATTAAGGCACTTTGCTATCTACTAAATATAAAGAACTACAGTTTATTACAGTGACTGCAGGGATGCATTAAAGCAGTGATACTCCAGGTACGGCCCGATGGCCGCATGCGGCCATCCTGACCTTTACATGCGGCCCCCTGGGAAGCAGCTGCACTGGGCTGCTGTTTACTCGACTCAGTACTAACATGGAAAAAAAAATTAATACACAGCAAGCCCTTATTTAAAGGTTATTTGCAGTTAGGGAAAGGAAGTAGCTTGGGCCTTAACTTTAGAAACACCTTCATTTTTAAAGACAGCTACTAGATATACATGCTTTACTTCCCCTACCCCCACTTTACATCACCCACTGGCATCAGTGGGGCCTCGGTCACACTATAGACCATTCTTACCGGCCCCTGGGAAAATGTTTGTGAGTACCCATGCATTAAAGCATGTATTTGATCTTTTAACAGAAAAACTTGAAGTGACCCGGACATACAAAAAAATAATTATACAATGAGCTGGAATCACTGTAGATATAGCTCCTCCAGATTCTTCTAGGTTACTGTCATGCCATCGATGTATCTCTCTTAGATGAAAAAGCGCGTCAATCTGAGAACGTCGGTCCCAGAAGTTCCATCGAGGCACTCCACATTATTTCTTTTCTTTATTTCCATGGCAAATGGCATGAGACGACTTTTCTACAACTCATTTTTGGAAGATGCGGTTTCCAGAGGACAACTCTTGTGCATTTTCCCATGATTGTCACCATCAGAGGCCATGCTGTTCCTACAACGATTTTCGTAGAAATCCACAAGACAGTCACTGTTAGAAGCAACGGTTAAATCTGCATGCAAACCCTTTAAATATTTTTTTCGCACTGTATGTCAAACCATGAATCTTCATCTATCAATTGACAACTTTTTCAAATGATATCCCTCTGGTCAGGTCTCTACTTGATAACTGAACCTTTCTTACGCTATCCACTCCCTTTTAACAACATAGGGCCTTATTTATGAAGGCCTTGCGCAACCGGTGCGTCACATTTAAAATGGGAAAAAGTGACGCACCGGTGGCGCAAGGCCTTCATAAATAAGACCCATAGTACTTCTGCTAACACGCACAATGTGAACAGATTCAGAAAACACAGAATCACCTTTGCGCACCCTAGAAGGCTTGCTAAAGAGAACCCAATCACCAACACTCAAATCATTCACACTTCCTCTCTTCACACAATCCCAATATTCGTTAGCTAGTTCTTGTACTTTGGCTACATTTTCATGTTCCGTGCTCACAGAAATCACTATTTACTGTTGTTAAATATGCCCACCTGAAGTTCATCTGCTTTTTGACTTAGGACCTCTCAATAATACGAATGGTGAGACTCCAATTGTTGACTGTGGAGTATGTAAATAGGTCCACACCTTTTTCCTCAAGTACTATTTAACAACCAGCTCTCAGTTTAGTGCAGTTTGGATACCTTCCTTCAAAAAATCAGCTTGAGCGCTCAACCAAGCCACTGGCTGCAGGGCAATACAAGGATTTTTTTTTTCATTGATACCATTTCTAAACAAAAATCATCTTATCAGACACAAACAGTGTATACAATAGACACAAGAATCTTAGAGGCTCCCTTCTTGGTAAATACATGCTTAAGAATTCAATAACATTTTCTGTATTTGGAATGTTAAAACCCATATAGGTGACCAGTTTTGATAAATAAACCTTTAATACAATAAGAAACCTCAGAATAAGTGGAAACTAGTTGTATGGTGTTTCCAAATCTATGGCCAATTTATGGCAAGGGAAAGGATTAAAGCTAATGCTTTCCTTAGTAGCCTTCCAATGTGTGTCAGACAACAAACACAGCTGACACCTGTTAACACAATCTTCAGCATGACTATACATGGATGGCCATCAATAACATTTCATCAAAAGCTTCCTTGTACTTGTGAATCCTGGGTGTCCATTGTGTGCAATATTAATCTATGTCTTCTATAGGACAATAGGAGGAACAAAACAACCGTGCCTGGTAAGTGTACTGTATTTTTCAGTTAATTCAGAGGATGCTTGTCGGTTAAGGTACAATGGACTTGTCCATCAATTTGACGCAAGGCTACCCTTCAATCAAAATGTCTTCATTAACTGGAGAATAGGATCCTTTTCACACACCAAAGACCATTCTGTGTCAGAAATGAGTCTGTCTCATAGCTGCAGTGCATTCACAACAGCTGCAACACATTCATCGTCGTCATCATCTGTTTCAGGATCTTTGCACTTCTGAGGCAAAGGTAACCATGAAGAACAGATGCCTGGCCTGGGCCAAAACCACCTAAAAGGTAAATAAGTGGTTCATGATGTGCAAACAGAGTCAACTTATTTCCCATAGATAAGGTCTAACTTTTCTATGGCTCAAGAACATGCAAAGGCCTTATGCTTTATTTTACTGTATGTTGCTCAGAGTCCCTTAAAGCCAAATGAAACCAAGATTGTGTTCTTTGTTAACTTTTTACTTTGTCAATAATGGCTCAAGACCAATAGAATTGGCATCTACAGTAATGAAACATTTGTAAGCAACATCAAAAGGCCTGAGAGAAGGTGCATTCACAGTAAGTTCACACACTGACTAAAAAGATAGACTCTGCTCTTCATGCAACACACAATTTCCTAAAATGGTTCAACAATGAAGGCATAGCCATTGGCGAGCTGTGCACAATATTCACTGAGACTTAAAAAGGACCATTCTACACAAGGGGTGAAGGGGGAATAGGACAGTAGGGCAGCCCCCCACTCAAACGTCTTTCACACAAAAGCCCTACTACGTCCACTGGCATCAAAAGATTGACTACTTAGGACATCTGGGTTTAATTGTGAATAATTAATACCCCTATTATAATTTTATTAATTCAAGTCCTAAAGTCAAGATGCTTAACCCAACACGGACTGCACAGGTCACCTCACATATAGAACAGAAAGTAAAGAATGTGAGAAAACAGAGAGAGTACCTCACGGACGTAACACCCGAGGGGGTTCCCAGCTAGTGTTTGCCGGTATACCCACTTCTCATCATAGGCAACTCTCTCTGTGTATGTGAAGAATAGACAAACCACAGTAAAGAATGTCAAAGTGGTGTGTGAGAATAAAGTTGACACAAGACAGACAGTGTACGTGAATAAACAAATCCTGATGTGTAAATTTAAGTGTGTAAATTCACCATCAAACCCCAGCAAAAAACCAACATATAAAAGATGAGAAGTCGCGCTGGCTATCTGACTTTATTCCTTGCTGCAGGACTTCCCGATTAAAAAGGGTTAGACTTTACCATGTTAATTTCTTTGGACATAGACCGACATGTTTCATTGCTCCTGTGTGAGCAATTTCTTCAGGGCGAAATATGGGGTCATTATTCTCACTCTTCACTTAGTACAGGACCTTAAGCTTGCCCAGTCTGAGCATACCAGCAAGCCACTTGACTGCGCGTCTTCCGATCACGAGTCTGCTTGGCTCTACTATTCACGAGCCAATCTCTGCCGCGTCCCTCCGGCGCTTCCTCAGGGAATCCTTGCTTGTTGGTATAAGTACACATATAATTTCTTCAAGCAAATTAGGTTTAATGCCGTCAGCAGAAATAGTATGACCCAAGTATTCAACTTCCCTTTGGAGGAATGTCCATCTTTTATGTGAAACTGTCATACTTCTTTCTGCCAAGACATGCAAAACCTTCCCCAAAAAGACATTAGGCTCAAACACTGTGATGGCAAATATCAAAACGTCATCTTGAAATGTCTGCACCCCTTTGAAGCCTTTAAATAACACATCCATCAGTTTGTGAAATACACTTGTTACCAATGCAAAACCAAAAGGTAGTCTAAGATATATCTAAAGGCGCCAATTGGTGTCACAAAGGTTGTAATTCCCTAGATGTCTCAGAGAGAATGACTTGGTTATGTGCAGGTTTTAAATCGATTATCCAGAACAATAAAGAACAATCTACAGCTGCTAACATTTCTTGAAGGAAGGTAAGGCTTAGCAATCAACCACAATATTCTTATTAAGGGAAGGAAGTTCAGCACACAGCAGAATACTGTCAGATTTTATAACTGATTACAACAGCAAAAATCCACTCGGAAGAGTAGGTAGGCTCTATAATGTTATTTTGACACATTTCTTCCATTAACTTCCTTAGGTCTTCCTTGATGCTAGCAGGTTCAAGTCTCAATTTATGTTTTACTGGAACTGCATCGGCTTTCAATTTGAAAAGGCATTCAAAGTCTTTTACACAGCCAACCTTTTCTACAAAAACACCTTTATACTTCTCTATAACATGAACAATTTAATAAGAATTACATTGTACTGATGTGATGGGCATTCCACCTCAACTGATAGGATTGGCTGTTCCTGGTCCTAGAATGATCCCTAATCTTCCAAGATTACACCAGCACACAATATTGTGTCCCTTAACTGCAGCATACTACTTTGTGAAAATGGTTATGGCCTTTGAAAAGCACAAACACAATTCGGTCCCTCAGATACACATTAATGTGTTCACATTTTCATACAATAATTCTAAGTGAAGATATATATTCTTCCATAGTTTCTTGAAGTAACTGCTTCCTTTAAAAATTTACAGCTAGATTCATGAAAGGGCCGTTTTGCGAGTCTTTAATAGCGATTCATAAGGAATCGCTATTAAGGACTTGCAAAACGGGATTCATGTAGGAATTGCTAAATAAATTGCGATTCCTACACATTTCTTATTTGCGATTAGCAAATTGCTAATCGCAAATAAGGAATAACTCCCCATTCATTCCTATGGGCCTAAATAGGAATGAATGGGGAGTTATTCCTTATTTGCGATTAGCAATTTGCTAATCGCAAATAAGGATGCGATTTCAAGGGTGCAGGGGTGTCCAAAGGACACCCTGTAGCACCCCTGAAATGTGAATTTACACAGATGTTGTGCACACACATGTCCAAAGGACATGTGTGTGTGTAACATGCAACTTAGAAAAATGCATTTAAATGCATTTTTCTAAGTTTTAGCTATTTACCACGAGGTTTGACTTCGTGGTAAATAGCGGTCCTAAATTGCGATTTTGCAATTTCAAAATGGTTCATGAATTGCATTTAAGATATCTCAAATAGAGATTCCTTAAATGCAATTCCTCGCAAATGTGCGAATTCTTTTTTAGCGAATTTTGCATTTGGGATGATGAATCCCAAATGCAAAAATTGCACTCGCAAAGGGCCAGATTCTCAGAATCTGGCCCTTTGCGAGCGCAATTAAGCTTGATGAATCTAGCTGATAGTGTATCTCCATCATGAAGCTTGGTTCTTCAGTAAACTGTTTTCTAAACGAGTTACTGCCTCTTTATATTCATCTCAAGGCACAAACTGTCCAGCGGGAGGGTCTATCTCAGGAGTGTTATCAAATACTTTCAGGCCTTAGTATCCTAATAAACTAAATAAAACTGCTTTTTTGTCTCAGGTGAAAAGGTTTTACCATCAGTGGCAATCAAGTGATTCTTGAAACCAAGATGCCATTGTTTCCATTTCAGTGTAGCTTTCCCAGGTTTTTGTAAAAAGAAGTTGTGCTGATTAAATAATGATCTGTTAGCCATAGTAGGTGCTGTATCCAAGTGTGTTCTCACGTAACCAGAGCACCTGTAAAGAGAGATTCCAAGAAGGGTGGGTTTAATGTTACAAAAATCACAAGGTAATCAATAACACTTGAAAAGTTAAAAGTGGAGCAGGGTACCGTTCAACATAAAACATGAAAAATGGCATTTTAAGCGACAAATCCTACCAGTAAAATCCACTCACGAAAAGATGTTTCCTCACATAAGCCGTACCATGCAGTGCAATGTCAAAGTTAGAAACGGCACAGCACATACGTTTTCTGAGCATGGAAGTAGGTATGTTGGCAAAGATTGGCTGGCTGGCTCGTATTCACTGATAAGATCACAATAGTCACTCCTGATAGGTTGGACATAGAAATAGATTAAGCAGCAGCAGGGCGGGGGAAAATAAAACGATAATAAACAAGGGTTCACTATTGTTTTATTTTGCATTTTTCCTCTCGGAGCCGAGGCTTGGGGTTGGGGCCATGGTGATGACAGGCTTGTGGAGGAGTGGTTGCACTGCTATTCAGTGTGCATGACGTTCTGGCATGCCATCTCAGGCAGGCCAAACGGTCATGCGCACTGAAGCTCTCTCCAAACCATGCTGTGCTGCTGGGTTGGAGAGAAGTCACAGGCTCCTAGTCTAACTGGGAGCGCAAACCATCGGTGCCCAGCCAATCCTGACGCTGCTTCCAGCAGGAATGGCTGCAATGCACTCTGGGAGCGTGTACCTGCAAAAGATAGGGGCGGATCGGCAGGTAAGTGTTTTTTACTTTTTAGGTTTCGCCTGGAGAACGGAGGGTAAGCTCCGCCTCCAGAGAAAACTCTTGATTTCAGTAAGGACTCTGGAATACGCCCCCCTGTCCCATTGGCTAGCTCCATAAATGGAGGCTAGCCATTGGAACAGAGATCTGTCCGTCATGGCCGGACCAGATTCGTGGGCGTTCCCGTGATTTTTTCTCTCTCCGCCTCTACGATGTCGTCATCGCGGCCGTGGGCGGGGTTTATTTTTTTTTGTTTACCAGGTTTTTTGGGCCATTCCTCGGCCGACCGCCAACGGAGGAAGCCGTCCCGACCCCCCTCCCGCTGTCCGTTCCCGCCCCCCCCTGTCCATATCCGCCCCCCCCCTGTCCGTGTGCTTCATGTGTTACCGAGCGCACATTACCGTGGGCGGGGTTGCCGAAATGCCCGCTCCGTGCTGGGCCTCCGTTGTTCCCGAGGTGAGTGCTTGTCTTTTTATGCATGTGGCCCTTAGTATGCAAAGTTTTCACACTATTTCCCACTGTTGTTGTTTGTTACTCTGTTTCCGTTCCCGCCCCCCACCCCCCGTCCATTCCCGCCCCCCCCCTGTCCGTGTGCTTCATGTGTTACCGAGCGCACATTACCGTGGGCGGGGTTGCCGAAATGCCCGCTCCGTGCTGGGCCTCCGTTGTTCCCGAGGTGAGTGCTTGTCTTTTTATGCATGTGGCCCTTAGTATGCAAAGTTTTCACACTATTTCCCACTGTTGTTGTTTGTTACTCTGTTTATATAGTGCCTCACAGGTTACCACGTTTATCCACTGTGCTGCACTTTTTTCCCTCGATCGTCCATTTTCATCCGCATCAAGTCATTCCCTGTCAATTAACTTCAGTTCATTACTTTGAACATATTAGACTCTGTTTTCCACTATAGGCTGTTCTGTTCCCTCTCTCGGCCTGGGGCGCTCACATCCATTCTTGGTTCCTTCGCAGATGCCCGCGGGTCTCTCTCCATCAGCCACCGGGGGGAGCGCGCCACCAGACCCAGCTCGACGAATGCCAGCCAGCTGACTGCCAGGTGGGTGGTTTTCTTTGTGTCGAAAAGGACATTCGTGACTACATCGTCCGTTAAATCCACATTTAATAGCCTGACACGTGACTGACTTTCCCGAACCTTGATAGCCCTTTGGAAACACCAGCTTGACGTGACTGACCCTCCCGCAGCCCTACAGGCCTCCGAGCACCAAGTGAAGGGACTCGATTCAGCCCTACCAGAAGCATCAGGCTGACTATGTTCCAAGCACCACTGACATGTCAGAGTGACTGGCCCTGTTGTGTGACTGACACAGCCGCTCTGAGAGCTGCGATGTGACCACGCATTTCTAAACCCTGTAGGATTCCATCTCTCCCTCTTCGTTGAGTTTAATTAGTTCCCTCACTGAACATAATCCGTAAAATCTCAGAAAACACCAAATCCCCCGGGATTTAACTCGTGCCAGATAAACAGAAATCACTTTTCATGTGTGTATTTTTACCTTTCCGAAAGACGTGCCTTGGTGACAGACAGTAAATGTGCGTGCATGCGTCTTGCGACTTCAGAAGGGAAGCAGGGCCTGGTGTGCGCGGTACCTGCAGGTGATGATCACCAGCACTTATTCCTGGGGACCAGGACTGTTTTTTATCCTCATTAGAGTTTGAACTAGGGTGACCAACTGTCATGGGTGCAAATTCAGGACGGTGAGTGTAAAAATTCAGGACAAAGGGTCAAAATTCAGGACAGGGCGTCAAAATTCAGGACAAATCTTCGGGACAAAAGGTAGGTTTTACAGATACATCAAAGGAGGTCGCACAATAGTATATAAGTAATCCCATTTCTATCCAAACATATTCATCCTTTTGCAAACCTATCCATTGTGTATCCTTTCAGCCATCATTTCACTCATCCATCCCTCCACCTTTTCACCCTATCCATCCGTACACTAATCCATTCACTCTTCCATCCAGCCATTTACCCTTTCACCCATCCAGCTATCCTTTCACTTACTCATCCATCCAGTCACTCATCCTTTCACCCATTCACCTTTTCAGTCATCAATCCATCCTCCCTTTCTCTCTCCATCGACCCTTTCACTTAGCCATCCTTCCTTCCATCCATCCACCCACTTATCCATCTACTCATCCACTCGTGAATCCATCCATTGACCCTATCACTCATCCATCGTTTCACTCATCCATCCACCCATTCACTCACAGATCATCCACCCTTTCACTCATCCATCCATCCTTTGGCCCATTATCCATCTATTCACCTTTTCAATCATTCATTCACCAATCCATCCATCCATCCATCCCTTCACTTACTCACTCGCCAACCTTTTCATAGTAATTATGAGCTGAGCCTTCATCTGCAGAGTTCCAGACAGAAGAGGCCCATCAAGAATGTCACCCTTGCTGTGGTTCCTAAAGCAAGGGGTGGGGTGGCGGAGGGTTCACTATGCCCCTGCACATAGGCAATCTGAAAAAGTGGAGGGCACGATTCATGCATGATGCAGTGCTAGGACTTGAGGCGACTGTGATATGGTGTTGTTTCCAGGGCTTTAAGCGGAATGAAAAACAAGCATTTACAATGCAACGGTTTCGCCTTTGGAAAAGTTAGAGCTATTGGCAATGTAAAGGACAATGCCATTTATTTATCTGTTTTCAAAACCAACACATAAATACAAATTTTGTCATTTACAATGCCAATAGCTCAAACTTTTCCTAAGGCGAAACCGTTGCATTGTAAATGCTTGTTTTAATTTGTCTCGTCTGTCCGTCCGTCCCTCCCTGTCCCCTCCTCTCCCTGCTCCACCACTCTATCAACACACCGGCCGCTATTGGATTAACATCACTTTGCGTTCCATAGAGGTGGTTCACAGGAGAGTGGGAAGCACACAACATAAAAAACGCAAACAAGGCTCTTATGCGCCAGAGGTTAAATATTTTCAGAACTGGTTATGGTAAGACTTATTAAAACCATATGCTTGCGAAATACAAATGCAGCACATACCCTGGAAAACGTTCTCCGAAGCAACTAACTCGCGTCTTTGTAGTGCAGCACAGGGTGGTAGTGGAGATGTAGCGCAAAGGTTTGAACACATTGGTAGGTCCAAACAGACTGGTTCTCCTCGTCGCCAATATGTAGTGACAGGTCCACATACAAGTGAAGCGCAGATAGTGGTTGGCACAGGAACTGCAGCTTATTCACGATACATTGTCTTAAAGGCCCACAAGTCGGAGGGGCCAATGATGCTGTCAGCTCTATCCGATGCCTGTCAAGAAATTGAATGAACGGGACAGAAGACCGGTGTAAACCCTGATAACATTCCAAGCATAGGTAGCAATGGTAGCAAAGGAGGCCATTAACAAAGAATTAAAATTGAGACTTAAGTTTAAATCATTATTCATCATCTAATGAACAAGGCTTTAACCACCCCACAGTGGGCTGGTCCAAGTTGCCAATACCCTGCTGACCGAAGGCCATCTACACTGGGAGAAAAGGAGGGGAGGGCACAACATTTCATACTACTTGGTAGTTCATCTAACAGTATGTAAAGAAACCAAGGAGCATATTTACAATGGGATTTCGCCAACGGATCATCACATTTTCCAATCTTCCTCCGGTGGCGCAATGCTCCGTGCCTAATTTACAAAGTGCAGTTGAGCCACTTTGAGTGGCTTTAACGTCGTTTGTAAATATAGTCCCCTTTCATGCATTACTCTGTGTCAAAAGGGTGTGCAATGGATGTTGTTGAGGGCGTTCCCATGTAACACCCACTGCTTTTTGGCGCTCCCCCGATTTGTAAGGATCTGTAAATCTGAGGCAGCCCAAAAATTAATGCTACTAAATAGCAGGTGTTAAATTGGCTCAAAGAGGAGGAATATTTTTTATTTCTCCTTGGTTTTACTCTTTCTATGTGTGCTGCAAGATACAGCACACATAGAATCAGCAAATCGCCTTTAAAGATTGTTTATGTAAAGGAAGGTACCCCTTCCTGCACATAAACAATAGTACCTGCAATATAGACACCCTTGCACCATGTTTCAAGGGTGCCTGCGTTGCACCCTTGAACTATGGCGCAAGCGTGTCTGTGTTGGTGCAAGGCAACTTTTCTTAGCTCTAGTGCAAGGGAATACACAGTGGTGCGCGGTATTCTTATAAATTTGGTGCCTCCTAAATTGCACATAGTGATGCGCCATTTCTTTGTAACTATCTCTGCAAGCGTTAGACCTGACAGCCTTAGGGAGGTTTTCTGCCAAAGTTTTTGCCTTCACCCTCCCATTTTTATGGATTTGTTTTTGCTGGCCTTACGATTCTGTGCACTTTACCACTGCTAACCAGTGCTAAAGTTCTTGTGCTCATGATCAAAAACATAGTCAAAATGTGTATATTTAATTTACTTATAAGCCCTTATTAAAGTGGTATGCCCCAGAACCTGTAAATCAAATGCAACTAGTGTGCCTGCAGCATTTATAGTACCACCCACTTATGTAGCCTCTTAATATATGTCCCAGTTCTGACTTTTGTGGCTCACGTTGACGAGGATTGTGGCTGTTACTTGAGCAGGATTAACACCCCACTCAAACAACCACCAACTTTTTTCACAGGATGTTGAGCGTCATTGCCGAGTATCGAACTTGTTTCTCCAGATTTGAGATCGACTTCCCTAGCCGTTAGGCTACATCCTCTCCCCATAGAAAATGCCTAACATCTAACCTGGGTAATATAACAACTGGTTCCTTTTTAGGTGTTAACCTGCAATAAGACACAGAGTAAAACTTGCCCAATTGACTCATTGAACTCCACCTGTTAGAATGAGCTTCTTATTCCTGAAGGCATAGACATACATTATTCAGTATTGATCTCAAAAACCTTACATTCATGAATGACTTGACCCATAATATAACTGAGTATGAAGAATCTCTGTTCAATATAAGGAAAGTTATATGGACTCCAACTAACTATGCAGATGGTTCTCATGACATAGAGAGGGGCTCTAATCTGGGAGTACATTTAGTATTCACTGAGTAAAATGGCTTGTGATCTGCCAACATTTTTGCTGTTAAATATATTATCAATGGTATTAATTCAACTATCAAAGTTTTTCTGGTGATATGGGCAAATAACGTAACTTTGTTAGTGACTTTTGGTTCTCTATCTGATAGAGTTGGTATTATCGTTATATGGGTCGCTGACTCAGTTTATAGTACAACATAATCCTGCTGAAGGGGATACAAACAATATAGCTGTGGAAGATGGTGTTAAAATTCAAGCCCAGTGGCTTAGTCAGAACAAGTGGCCCTGAGGAGTCACTATCAATGAACTCTATAAACTGAGGGGCAGATTACCAAGGGGATATCACCACCAGAAAGTCACTTATAGTGACGTTCTGATGGCAATATTCCATTCTCCTTATTTACAAGGCAGCATTAAGCTTGTAAAGAAGGACCCTTTTCACACAGCTTGAAAGGGGCATGCAATGGGGAATAGGACACGTTACAACTCAAACATTTACAACGCATGCCTTTACAACATAGTTTTTCACATCGCAACAACCATTACAACGCATGCCATCACAATGCATTTTTAGAAACTACATTTACAACGCATTCCATTACAATGCATACCATTACAATGCATAATACTTTTAGGGCAACAGTAGGGTAACTGTTGGATAGTGTAGGGTAAAAATTACTGTTTCCACTCCAGTAAGTGCAACAGTAGGGTAAGTGTTGGATAGTGTAGGTGTAAAAATGACTATTCACACTCCAGAATTGTTTTAGGACGCAATTTCAAAACGTCAGCATATGTAATCGATCATTTTTAAGGCAACATGCTCAGCTAATCCATGAAATGTTAGACTTTATGTGGAGGTCCAGCACGGCGGCAGAAGTGTGATTTTGGATTGCTCCTGTTCATGCAATAACTCTAAGTTGTCTAAGGAGAAGCGTGGCTCAGTGGTTAGAGGCGGCAGACCCGGATGCTGAGATCGGCCGTGGACCAGGGTTCGATTCCTCGGCGGGGCTTGGACTAAACAAATTCCACGGACTCGACAATTCTCGCTCCGGTGCCTACTCGACTCACGGGGTCACACTCTGCGACTCTGGGCAATAGCTTGCTTAATCTCCACTACGGCCCCTCGCGGCGGGATGCCTGGCTTTCACCTTGTGGATACCCTGCCGGGGTATCTCACAGGGGAATACCAGGACAGGTTCCCTAAGCAAGCGCCTTGATACCTTCGGGTGATACGTGCGCTATATAAGTCGCAATACAAGTTAGTATTCGACATATATTAGATTCTGCATAAATAGGACTGAAGCATCTCTGGAAAAGCCAAGCACCATCTCCACGCGAGCCTGGACAGTGCCACCCACCACCCTGCCACTCTGCCATCCTATTGTTGGACTGCTGGTCCTAAGTATCCATGATTACGGGGGTGACTGAGCGGTGGCTGGAGATTAGCAGGGAGTGGTGAGCATCAGCATAGCGGTGGGTGCCCTGCCATGCTGTTGTCCTTGTTTCTTCTGGAGGCACTTCAGGTGCGCCTGGGGTCAGTAGTATCTTGCTAAATCCCACGGCACATTGGCAATCCCATGGATTACCCTCCCCGGGCGCGTGTGCAACTGCAAACCCCCTGACGGAAGGGGAATCCCAGGATTCACTCTACGACCCAACATACCTGCCACCCAACATACCTGAGACCCAACATACCTGCCACCCAACATACCTGAGACCCAACATACCTGCCACCCAACGTACCTGCCACCCAACAATACCTGCCACCCAACATACCTGGGACCCAACATACCTGCCACCCAACATACCTGCCACCCAACATTCCTGAAATCCAACATACCTGCCATCCAACATTCCTCAGACCCAACATACCTGATACCCAACATACCTGAGAGCCAACAGACCTGCCAGCCAACATACCTGCGACCAAACATATCTGCGACCCAACATATCTGAGACCCCAAATGCCAGACACCCAACATACCTAGGACCCAACATACCTGAGACCCAACATACCTGCCACCCAACATACCTACAATCAATCAATCAATCAGGCATTTGTTAAGCGCGACTACTCACCCATAAGGGTCTCAAGGCGCTGGGGGCGGGAGTTGGGGGGGATAGCAGGCTCCACTCTATCAAGGGCGAGGTCTGTCGAAGAGCCAGGTTTTGAGGTTTCTTGCGAAGATGGGGAGCGATGTTATTTGTCTGAGGTAGAGCGGAATGACATTCCAGGCTCGGGCGCGAGGAAGGAGAAGGAGCGGCCTCCTGATCTGGTCTTTCTGGTGCTGGGGACCACAGAGTAGGAGAGCTGGGCTGCTCTTAGAGTCCTCTGGGATGCGTGGAATTTGAGTTGGCTGTTCAGGTGTCGTGGAGGGCCTTGTAGACGTGGGTGACTCTAGCTTCGATGGGGAGCCAGTGGAGTGTGTGCAGGTGCTGGGCGATGTGGCAGTGTCTTGGCAGTTCAAGGACCAGTCTTGCAGCGGCGTTCTGGATGTTCTCTAGCTTGCGGGTGAGGTTTTTGTTTATTCCGGCGTAGTGCGTTGCCGTAGTCGAGTCTGCTGGTGAACAGGGTGTGAGTGACGGTCTTTCTGTGTTCAAGGGGGATCCATTTGAAGGTCTTACGTAGGAGGCAGAGGGTGTGGAAGCAGGAGGACGAGACAAAGTTGATCTGGTGGTCTTTTTTGAGCTCTGAGTCCAGGATGATTCCCAGGTTGCGTGGTCCGTGGGGGTGGGCGGGTGGGCTTCCGAGGGCGGGGGCTACCAGGTGTCGGTCCATATGTCGGGGTTTGGGCCCTTGATGAGTAATTCTGTTTTGTTGGTGTTTAGTTGTAGGCAGCTGTTTTTCATCCATTTGGCAACAGTTTCCATTCCTTCTCCAAAATTGTGTCTGGTGGTATTGGGTTTGTTGGATAGGGAGAGGATGAGTTGGGTGTCATTTGCGTAGGACACAATGTTGAGTCCGTGGTTCTGATGATGGGGGCGAGCGGAGCCATGTAGTCGTTGAAGAGTGTAGGGCTGAGGGAGGACCCCCGGGGGACTCTGCAGGTGGTAGGTGTAGGGTTGGAGAGGATAGGGGGGAGTCTGACCCGCTGCGTTCTGCCGGAGAGGAAGGGGCGGATCCAGTTGAGGGCCTTGTCTTGGATCCCTGCGTCATGGAGTCTGCGTATGAGGGTGCAGTGAGAGACTGTGTTAAACGTCGCTAGTCGAGGAGGATGAGGGCTGCTGTTTCTCCTTTGTCCAGTAGGGTGCGGATGTGGTCTGTTGTAGCGAGGAGGGCGGTTTCCGTACTGTGTTTTTTTCTGAAGCCGGATTGGGAGGAGTTGAGGATGTTGTACTCATCGATGATGGTGGCGAGTTGGCTGTTGATGGCTTTCTTGATGACTTTCTGATGAGTTGGTGGTGGGCATTGGTGGCGGCTCTGAAGTTGTTGTAGGCTTCTGTGGATTTGGTGTTCCTCCAGGCCTTTTTTCGAGGTGGCGGCAAATGCGTCTGGACGTTTGGTGGTAATCCATCTGGCTTTCTTGGTGTGGGTGTTGTTTTTCTTGAGGGGGGCTATGGTGTTGGCGCTGTCGGAGATCCATCTGTGCAGGGTTTGGGCTGCGGTGTTAGGGTTGCCGTTTTCTGCGATGGTTGGGATGGAGTTGCTGAGTGATGAGGTTAGCTGGTCATCTGTGATTCTGGTCCAGTTTCTTCGTGGGAGCAGGTGCAGGTGTCTGTGGATGGTGGATGTTCTGAAGGTGAGGTGGACACATTGGTGGTCAGTCCATGGGAGTTCGGTGGTGTGGCTGAAGGTGTTGGAGTTACCTGTTGTGAAGACGGGTCGAGGGTGTGTCCTGCTGAGTGCGTGGGTTTGGTCACTGTACCTAAACGTAGCAGCTGCCCACTACTTGCTGGGCAGCTGAGGGACAGAACAGGGGACCTAAACGCTGCAGCTGGCACTAAGTGCTGCGCAGCTGGGGAAAGGCCAGGGATGAAGGAGTGTGCCTCACTCCTAAGTCCATAGTACATGTCCCTAGGGAGGAAAACCTAAACGGTGCAGCTGCCCACTAATTGCTGGGCAGCTGGAAACAAATCTGCGCCAGGGGCCCTCACTGGATACACACATCAAGGTCCAGAAGTGGTACTTCCCTTCTAGACACATACATGCCGCATACACCATCTCGCAGCATTCACTCTCCCGAGTTCACACATACTAAACTCGAGCCTGCACTCCCCACGCATCAGGAACTACCAGGGACACACACATTCCCCATGCATTCCTATGGGAGGGCAGGCCTATCTCACACACGCACTCAGGGAGCGCACGCACTTTACACTGCGCCACAGTGTCAAAGTGCGCAAAGACCAGAAATCGCTATACTTTAAGGCAAAAAGTTCAGGGGTGAACCTGCCACAAGGCTCAAGTCCAACAGTCACGATCTGGCGGAGTCCAATGTTGTGGAGGTTGTCCAGGAGGGATGTGGTGCTGGGGTCCAGTTGGTTGTCGAGGTGGAAGTTGAGGTCTACCAGTAAGGTGTAGTTGGTGGACGCGATGGCATGAGGGGAGATGATCTCCGTGATGGAGTTGGTGAAAGGTCCGCGGGGTCCAGGGGGTCGGTAGATGAGGGTTCCTTGGAGGGGAAAAATGCCTGTGACCCAAAATACCTGCCACCCAACATAACTGCTACCCAGCATACCTGCCACCCAAAACACCTGCCACCTAACATAGCTGAGACCCAACATAGCTGAGACCCGACATACTTGCCACTCATAATACACCTGCGACCCAACATACCTGCTAAGGTTTCCCATATAAAATGCCACCACATTTTAAAATGTGACTCCTTTTTAACTGTTGTTACTGTATTATAACAGTTGTAACCTGTCAATAATGGTATTTGCAAAACTACACTGTTCATGATTATCCATTATTTCAGTTTGTCTCCTGTTTTTAGTGCCCAACGCCTGACACCCACAAATATATATATTTATATGTATATATGTGTGCTCTCATGGTTTATATTGTATTTTCCTCTGTAAAACACTTTGTTAGCCACATTGTTCTAGTTTGTTCTTCAAAACCACATACATATAAAATGTTTTAGGACAGGTGGCACACACATACGCACACACACAAACAGGGGCGGCTCCTCCGCAATGGCAGAGGATTGTCACTCCAGTGGCTCCGAGCCAGCACCAAAGAAATAAAATGATATTTCATTATTATTTGATTTTGAAGCAGCTGGCTCAGCCAGTGTGTGTAGGGAGGGTTGTGGTCTGGGCATGGGAGGGAAAAGGAGGAGTGCTAAGTGCACTCTCTAAGTGCGGATGTGTGTTTGGCCGGCCGTTTCAGGCTGACCAAAATACACATGCGCACTTGGTTTCTTTCATCTGGTTGAATTGAACAACAGGGCTGGAGAAACCCCACAGACATCCTGACCTGTCTTTTAAGCCTGTTCAGGCCAATCCCTGTGCAGAGCAGCGCAGGGTTGAACAGGAAGTCTATGACGTAGACCCCGTGTCTGCTGGCAGACGGAAGACCCAGCACTGTCGCGCAATGCATGAGCGGCTGTCAGCTGGTAGTTTAACTTTTTTTTAAACATTTCTATTATTATTAAAGTCCCTCGTCCCCACTTCCCCTGTGCCCCCTCCTGTGCTTCCCAACTTGTTGTATGTGGCGGCCACCACTGCATACACACACACACTCACAAACACGTACACATACACATTAAACCCCCTCACCTGTGCCTACCACGGTACAATTTGTGCAGCACAATATGTATGTGGGAAATCAGAAGCTGCTACTGCTTGTGCATTAGTTACATAGTGTGTGTAAACTTACATCATATAACGCCAAAAGAATTGCTGTTTTCAGTTCTTGTTATTTATTTGTAGTTCAGTTTTGATATTTAAACACCTGTAACTTGCACTTAATTTTCACATCTCTGCTTCATGCCTTCTAGTATTGTTTTTTCAGTGACCTTAGGTTCTGACAGCTTTTTTAATACTAGATTTGATGTTGCTTCAGATGACCACTAACTGCTTATGTTATACAACTATGGCCTTTGTCATGTAACTTTCACTGACATATTAAAATGTTAATTGTGCTAATGAGCTCTTTCACTGCAGAGTTAGCCCTTGTCTGGAAGGAGTTGGTTCCAACTTTCACCCCTATGTGTTGCCTATCTTGTCACTGTTACCTGGTGAGGTGAAGTAAAGAGGTAGCTGTCCAAGTGTCACGCATCATGGGTCAGACACACAAGGAAAATGATAATCTTTTCTGCATCCCGCCCTCGAAAATGTTGTTACTCAATTTCGAGAGCTCCTCTGAGCTTAGGAGCAGTTGTTTTTTGTGTTTCGGCCAGCAGATACAGGGCACTTTTGCCCTACCGGAATGTCCCTTTTTTCGACATCCCGGTGGCGCAATGTGCCACTGGTATATTTATAAGGCCACGTAAAGGTACTTTACTTGGATTTTCCTGGCCTTATAAATATGTGCCCCTTTCAAGCAGAAAACTGCATGAAAGGGGCATTCCATGGGTGTTGCTGTGGGCATTCCCAGCAACATCCATGGTTTTCTGACACTGCCCCAGATTTATGAGAAATCCTAAGTCTGACGCAGCGCCAAAAATGTACGCTTTGAGACACGGTGAGTAGAATTATTTTTATGCATCCAAGTTTTGTCCAATGCAGCACAGATAGAAAGAGAAAAAAGCCTCTTGTACTTGTTTTTGTGCAGAAAGGCTTTCCTTCCTGCACAAAAATAATCATCCCCGCAACGCAGGCACCCTTGCACAATGGCACCAAGATGCCTGAGTTAGCGAATATATGTTCTTTTTCCGCATTCATTTTCCCCGCAGGGAATCACAACGCGGTAGTCACAACGACCGCATTGTGATTCCGCATACCTTTACTCCGCAAGTCGGAAAAACGACTTGGGGAGGGGGCGGGGGGGGGGTGCTGGAAGTTGGAAAAGTATAATTTACTATTCCAACTCCAGTCAGTTCGGACACTAGGGAAGGTGTTGTTGGATTTTAAATCTGACACCTCTCCCCCCCCCTCCGCAAGTCATTGTTCCGACTTTCAGAGTAATGGTATGCGGAATCACAACGCGGTCGTTGTAACGACCGCGTTGTGATTCCCTGTGGTGAAAATGATTTGTGGTAAACTCTGTTTAACGCGTTAGCACATGGTAGCCCATTGTCCGCTGGAGCAGGGGAAAGGAGAGGAATATGCCTTATCTTATACATTTGGCTCATTCCTGCTTTTCTGGGCAGCACAGCAGCAAGGCCTACTGCGCTGCCTTACGTCACAAAAATCATATATGAGGCTCACAGGTATTTGTCAGTGCGATGAAAAAGAATCTGACAATGGACATTTAGCTTCTACGAGTGCCTGCAGCCCTGCCATATGGCACTGGTCTAGGACAGGTTGACCTTTGTCTTGGTGAAACCTCCAGTGTGTCCAGTTTAACATAGCTGATGGTGGGTGGGTCTCTGCTCTCTATTGACACAGAAAACTTTAACATTCGATAGAAGTCTGCCACCGATCAGAAGCGCTCCCTCAGTGCAAGTAAGTAAATAGGAACGCAAAATAAAGTGACACTTTCTTTTAGAGCTTCATGTTGCGCCACCGAGGATGTTTCACGCGTATGAGCATATTTACAAGTCCCTATTGCCACCACAACATCACTTTTTTTAGTGATGTTGTGGTGGCAATAGGGGCTCTGCCTTATTTACAAGGCAGCGTTAAGCCACTTAATATAGTTCAATGCTGCCTTGTAAATAAGGCCCTCTTTCACTCTATACTTAGCGTGAAAGGGGAGGGCAATGGGTGTTGCTGTGGACGTTCCACCGTAACACCCATTGATTTTGACGCTGCGGCATATTTACAAGGGCAGCGTAAATATGGGGCAGCGCGAACATTAAGACCAGGGAAAACCTAGTCTTACCCTGGCGCATCGAGGAGAAATGTTTAATTTTTCCTCGTTTTTGCAATTTGCATGTGTGCTGAGTTATGCAGCACACATGGAAACAGCAAACCGCCAAAGATTGTTTATGTACAGGAAGGTCCCCCTCCCTGTATATAAAGAATAATTTTAAAAAAATGCTGTTTTGCAACTTCTATGTATGCTGCTTAATGCAGCTCACAGAGAAGGTACAAAACGTATGTAAATAACTGACCATAAACAATCTTCCCCTCTATGCAGACACCCTTGCACTATGGTGGAAGGGTGCCTGTGTTGGCGCTAGGCTTCTAAATATAGCACCAGCGCCGGGGGGAACGCAGGGCTGCACCATATTCTTGTAAATATGTGGCATTAAGCTAAGGTGGCTAACGCCACGCTCCGCCACTTCACTTGTAAATATGATGCTCAGTGTCATACATAAGGTGTAGAATGTCACCAGCAATGGTAAATGTCACATATAGGCAATCTGTAAAACTTGGCAGCTATGGCCGTCTGCAATTAGACACACTCTGCCAGGCTTTGCAACCTATCCAGTAATGACGCGAAGGCTCACATGTTTGGGGAGGCCATGCTCACATTAAGCATTAGCGAGCTGAACGACCTACATACATCTAGAGCATGCCTAGTCCAGGGCAGAACTTTATCTGCACAAAATTCTCAGCCCGACCAAACTTCTTCCTGTGGCCGAGCCAGAACAACAGCGGCTTGCGTGGAACAAGCTTGTCACCTGGGCTTGAGCTCTGATTGTGATGCTGAAGGTGAAAATAGGAGTTGCGATGGGACACCGTTCTCCTCTCTGACATGAAAAAGCTGATAAAAAGAGAAGGACTAGGCAAGTTTGAACTGGCTGATGTGGTGTATTTCCTTCAGCAGACACCAGCCTGGCATTTGTAACAAACTTGTGAGATTGAAAAGGAGAGCTTCTGATGAATGCTGCGTTCACTTTTGCATTTGGAGTATGGTATCCAGATCCTTAACAGATTCCGGATCATCATTGGATTTATTTCCCATAGACGATGAGGAGCCATTCAACTTTAGATGTAAGGATGGTGCAGATGTACAGCCAAAACAGGGTCAACAGTCAAATAGCTATGTGGGAGATTACCTCCTTGTAGATGCCAACCTCACCAGCGAAGGATGAAGAAATACCAGACACCACCTGCCCAACCAAGTGTTATGAAAGCCATGTGCGGGACAATAGATTCAATAGTTATTGCATTGACCTCACAGTCATTGGAAATGGATGGGCAAACCCAGGGACTAAGGGAAACCCTAAGAAACATGAATGCAATCACTAGATTTGACCAAAGAATGGCAGGCATTGAGTAAGCAGTTAAGAGTAAGCTTGCACATCCAGCTACGGCAGGAGAGGTGTGCCAATGTTTTCACTTTCTAAGTAAGCTGCATAAGATTCAACACACCCTAGTCTCAATCAAAGAGGACTGCAAGACTCCGCTCTCAAGAAAGGCAAGGGAGGTGCCCGGTAGCGAGCGAGTGGACCAGTCTCTCCCAAATTACGATGCCAGCAAAGACGGATGAAAACAGAACTATGAAGAGACCAAGTTGGGACTGGTTAAAAGGACTGCCCCTAGGACACACAAATCCAAAAATTGGCAGATTAGGAGATTCCTGTTCCCAATAGGATCCAGACAAAAATTCAACAGGCGAAAAACAAGTGGGAAAAAGTAGGGAATGAGGCTGTGGGAAGGACATCAGGGCCCCTGTACCCCAATGAATCTCCCTCACTTTTAGGGTATGTCCCGAGCCCCCCCCCCCCAACATCTCCAAGTGCACAGAACCCTTTATTGATCTTATTCTCTGAGGCTTTGGAGGGGAAAGATGTCAACATATTCAAAACCACATTAAACAGCTTGCAGATTCCGCAGCCTAGTAATCCATGATTTCGGCACTTGCCCCATCCCACTTGAACCTCTTATGTGACAACTAAAGCAAGATACACATGCACATCAATAGATTCCACACTCGCGAGGTGCCTATCGAGGCAACTAACCCCAAGACCAATGACCGCAAGGGAGCTCCACCCACCGGATGCATTGATGATAATGTCGCATGCACCTTGGGGCCACAAATTATGACCTTACTAAAAGTAAGCTTGGATTCTACCCCCAAGATGTGTCACTGACAGCTTACCAAGGCAAACCCACAAGGGTTCCCGGGTAAAGCCCTACGAGGAACACTGCTGGAACACTCCTGGGGAAATCGGCCTCTACCAATCATGGCAAGAGTAGTTGCAAGCATTAGGCCCATTAATAGAGTTGCAGCAAAGGATGACGTCAAATCAATTAATCATCACTGTATGACAGATGGTCAGGGAATCATGTTAGAGCAGGAAAGTGATTCTCTTGGCTCTGCGACCGTACTAAATCTCAATTTCAATTGAGCCCACCCTAAAACAGTTCATATACAATGCCAAAATCTATCAAAGACACGAAGGGCGGCAGAGGAAGATGATCTAAACCTCTTCCTTCACACTGTTCCTACCAGCTCCACGAACTCAGATAACCACTTGAGTGCCATGCTTGAAGCCCCTAACAGCAGCTCAATTTCAAAATCTACTAAGGATGCTATGTCAGCAGATGCTGTGCCCCACGTTGAGAGTCAGGGTCTGGCCCGCCGACCATTTGGGCTCAAATATTGTACCCCCAAAGAGAGTCAGACTGCCCTACCTAGAGGAAGTGTGGCTTTAGGGGGAATCATGATACACTAAAAGGGGCAATATCTCAAGATGGCTAACGCATTACCAAATAACTTCTAATGATGTGCTAAGGGGACTTGCTGGGGAGGGAGAAGATGCTAATGCTCTGGAGTAATTATGCAGCTGCAGACAATATAATTATATTATTAATTAATTCTATGTGAAAGATGTGGCAACCTGGGGTGTAATAGGTGAGAAGCCGCCTGTTGAACCATACCCACCCATGTTTGAGGAGAGCCCTGAAAGGGATCATAACCTGAATTTTAAAATGAAGGTCGATTACCATCCAATTCTAAACAAAGCATGTGGTCCCTCCTATCCTCTCCCATCGACAATAGATCTTAAGAAACTGAAGTTCCATGTAGCAACAACCCATGCCATAGTGGGGATTCAAAATTACAACCAGGTGGACAGCCCAAAGCCACCACGAATCCCACCTACTTGCATCCGTATCTTGGTTGGGATTCCACTGACACTGTTGGGTGACCAAGCAGTTATTGAAAGGGAATACAGCGATCTCGCTGTCAATCAGTTGCAAATAACAAGCTGGAACAATGCGGGACTAAGCAGGAAGATAAGGATTGGGTAGCATACATGAAGCTGTAGTATATCTGCTGCCTGCAAGAAACCTGGGCATTGGAGAATATTGACTGAGAAGGGTTTATTTCTTTCAACACACCTGCCTCAAGTCGGCCAAGAGGAAGGGCAAGGGGTGGCCTTCACATCTGGGTTGAAGCCACCTGCACTCTTAATACTAAAGTATCACTCTTCCCCATTAGCAATAACATACAGCACTTGAAGCTGGAAAAAGGCAATGGAGTGACAGATCGTATCAATCTCTATTTACCATCATGTGGGAAGGATAAAACCTCAATGCACCTGAAATCATTGGATACACTGATTTCGACCATAATGCAAGAAAGTACCACCACCGCACCCATTTCTTAATACTCAAGCGAGAATTATTATACCATGTGGAGACTTGAACACCAGCCTTTACCCTGCAAGGGTTATTGTACATCAAAAAAGGCAGAAAAATAAGTATGACCATCCTAAATATGGGCTTGACACCTCTGAATGGCCGGACCACTTCTGACAATCCACCAAGACCAACTTTTCGTGTGGGGAAACGTGCCAGCACCATTGATTACATCATAACTAATCTGGAGGCTTGGAGCCTGGTGATAGATATGTGGGTTGAAGAGAGAATAGAGAGTGATCACGATCCACTTCACTTTGTGCCGATCCTACAAAACCTCAGTTTAAGACCGGGCACCAGACAGAATTTGCATATGCCTCTAGGCTCACCCTGAATCTCAACGGAAAAACTCTTCAGAGCCCCCATTAAATGGAAAACAGTAGACTTCTCAACCAACCTGCAGTGGAAAGCAATTTATGCTTTTTTTATTATTGGATTTACTGTATATATTTCTTGTGTATGAATTTCATTGTATTTAAGTTTGATATTAGATGTTGATTTAACTGTATGTAACTGAAATACTTTTTACCTTTATCATATGGTTTGACCTTCTGGTCATACACAATATGATTTTTAAAGAATACGTATTAAAAATATATATTTTATATAAACATTGTTAATCTTTCGATTATTCCTTCTTGACCACTGACCTTACCTGATTGTTCACACTGTCCACTTAGACATCCTAGGAATTTTTTCACACCTGTGGAAAGCAATCTATACTGTGTTGAGTGTGGATGCCAAGGATTCTGACCCGCGAAGATCGAATAATTCACAGCTCACAGCCACTACTCAAATAATATTTGATCACAAAAAAGCGGGGATATGGCAGTGCAAGGTTCCTACCTTGATTGGTATGAAAAGGAATGCACTGTAAAGAAGAAAGAGCTTAGTTTAGTTCTCATAAAAAGGACCATCCAGGGGTGAAGCACAGCTGTTTCAAGCTTCTCATACGATACAAAAACAGAAAACAGAGTACTAAGGCATGGAAGGCTCTGCGCAATGCAAAAGATCTAAAAAATTGTTTTGGAAAATCACAGGATGGGTCTGCATAGGCCCAGGGAAGAACCTGGAGGCCAACATGGGTGGGTAGAGCACTTCCCCTCACTATATCGTGCAGCTACGGAGGTTGATTCAGAAGCACAAACATGGATCCGCAGGGAGCCTTAGAGAACCAAGCCACTGCCATAGCTCTCCTGTGCAATCACCAACATGAGGACAAGGCATTTAGAAAAGCGTAAGTAGCCTAGGCTATAAAACATTAAAAACTGGGAAAAGGTCCAGACCTAGAGAAGGTGCCAGTAGATGTGTTCATAAAGAATCTGGCCTTGTGGCTGGGTCCCTTAACAGCAGTCCTTAAAGCCATCTTAGCGGAAGGTGTGGTTCCAGAAGCTTGTAGGTCTTCCATAATAGTCCCTATTCATAAAGAAGAGAGGAGGGATGATCCAACTAACTATCACCCAATCTCGCTGCTGGACGGTGATCTCTGGTAAACTGCTGCTCTCTCGCTTCGAATCTAGAATGGATAACTGTATAATATCCTACATTCTAGCTGGCTTTCGCAAGGGCCAGAGTACGATTGATCAAGTCCTGCAACTATACATGATCTGTTTGACATATGTGACTCTTCGAAATTCATCTAGCTTCCTGGACTTTATAGACCTAAAGACCGCTTTTGATAGCTTGGGCCAGGCACCTTGGTGCACCCTGGAGGAACAGACTGTCCCCATATATCTTCTGAACTTGCTAATCAATCTCCATAGCGGCAACACAGCAATTGTAAAATACGGTCTCAAAGACGAATGCGTGGCTCTGTTTGGTATATCTACTGGGGCCAGGCAGGGATGCAGGCTAACACCAGCTTCATCAACTACATAGGGAAATCGCTTAGTAATCTTGCCCTAGATGTATCTAAGCTAGGGAAGGACTAAATCCTGATCCTTATGTTCACTGATGATGCAGTCATCCTAGCATGGACAGAAATGTCTATGCACCGGCTACGGAGGGATTCAAACTTTTCTGTAAATTAAGGAAACTAACACTTAACACACAGAAAACAAAGTTCATGATAATGAAATCAAAGGCAAAGCTAAGATCGACCATTAGGATCTATAAAAATTCATTAGAGTGGGTTAAAATCTTTGGTTACTTGGGTATTCGGATTGATGACACGCATCACTGGGGCGCCCAAGTAACCAACTCAAAAGCGGTTCTGTCCCGACAGGCCGGAGCAGTCCAGAGATTTACAAGTAAGTGTAAAAATCGCCCAATAAAGTCTGCACTGACTAAGCTAAACTAAAGCGGTAGCCGCAAGTTCCTATGGTACTGAAATTGGGGTCATGTAAATGTCCAGGTTTTACAAAAAGAGGAAAACTCTTTCCTGAGGTGATTATTGTATTTAGGCCCAGGGACTCCAATGGTAGTCGTCAAATTCAGTGCTTTTCACCCAGGAAGCTACTGGATACGAGTTTGCACCACCCACACACTTAAAGAGTATCAGATGCATATGAGGGACATCCTGAAATGCTCAAACTATATACGTCTGCCTTGTTTTAGACACTTTAGGAATAATTTATGAGTTTTTGCCATAGGGCCATAGGGCAGCGCCACAGACTTTCCTGCGGCTCTGCCCTATGGCTAAAGAAAAGGGCAGGTATGCGCTGTATCTATCAGACAGCGCCAGGACACCCCAGGGTAACAGTGCGCTCTATAGGCATAAATGACATAACATAACTTTCCTTTTCCCCTACTCTGTCGCACAATGGGTTGCCTGACGCCAACGCAGGCACCTTTGCACCATGGTGCAAGGGTGCCTGTGTTGCAGGGATGATTATTTTTGAGCAGGAAGGGACCCCTTCCTGGACAAAAACAATCACAAGGGGCTTTTCCCTCTTTCTATGTGTGCTGCAGAGTGCAGCACACACAGAAGAAAAAACCGAGGAGAAATAGATACTTTGCCTTGTGCCTCCCTTACGCCTCCCCTGGGGAGGCATATGTTTTTGGTGCTGCCTCAGAGTTACGATTTCTCATAAATCTGGGGAAGTGTCAAAAAGCCATGGATGTTGATGGGTACGCCCCCATCATCACCCATTGCAGAAGTCTGTGTTAAAGGGAACACGATTTACAAGGCAGTAAGCCAACAAGCATTGGCATAGATAATAGGTCTCGCTTTTGGGACCTTCTAAGTATTTAGTTATGCAGCACAACATCCTTGGTGCAACCACATTAACTGTTGTGTGGCTAAACACTTATAAGGTCCCAAAGGCAAGACCTATTAGCTACGCCAATGCTTGGTGTGGTTGTGTGTGTGTGAGGTTGTGTGTGTGTGAGGTTGTGTGTGTGTGTGGTTGTGTGTGGTTGTGTGTGTGTGGTTGTGTGTGTGGTGTGTGGTAGCGAGTGTGTGGTTGTGTGTGTGCTTGTGTGTGTGCTTGTGTGTTGGTGTGGTTGTGTGTGGGTGTGGGTGCGGGTGTGGTTGTGGGTGTGAGTGTGTGGATGTGTGGTTGGGTGTGGTTGTGTGTGTGGTTGTCTGTGTGTTTTTGTGGTTGGGTGTGGTTGTGTGCGGTTGTGTGTGTGGTTGTGTGTGTGGTTGTGTGTGTGTGGTTGGGTGTGTGGTTGGGTGTGTGGTTGTGTGTGTGTGGTTGTGTGTGGGTGTGGGTGCAGTTGTGGTTGCGGGTGTGTGTATAGATGTGTGGTTGGTTGTGGTTGTGTATGTGGTTGTTTGTGTGGTTGTGTGTGTGTGTGGTTGTGTGTGTGGTTGTCTGTGTGGTTGTGTGTGTGTGGTTGGGTGTGTGGTTATGTGTGTGGTTGTGCGTTGGTGTGGGTGCGGTTGTGGTTGCGGGTGTGTGTATGGATATGTGTGGTTGTATGTGTGGTTGTGTGTGGTTGTGTGTGTGGTTGTGTGTGTGGTTGTGTGTGCGTGGTTGTGTGTGTGGTTGTGTGTGTGTGTGGTTACGTGTGTGTGTGGTTGTGTATTTGTGTGTGTATGGTTGTGTGTGTGGTTGTGTGTGGGTGCGGTTGTGGGTGCAGGTGTGGTTGTGGGTGTGTGTGTTTGTGGATGTGTGGTTGTGTGTGGTTGTGTGTGGTTGTGTGTGTGGTTGTATGTGTGGTTGTGTGTGTGGTTGTATGTGTGGTTGTGTATATGTGGTTGTGTGTGTGGTTGTGTGTGTGTGGTTGGGTGTGTGGTTATGTGTGTGGTTGTGCATTGGTTTGGGTGCGGTTGTGGTTGCGGTTGTGTGTATGGATATGTGTGGTTGTATGTGTGGTTGTGTGTGGTTGTGTGTGTGGTCGTGTGTGTGGTTGTGTGTGCGTGGTTGTGTGTGTGGTTGTGTGTGTGGTTACGTGTGTGTGTGGTTGTGTATTTGTGTGTGTATGGTTGTGTGTGTGGTTGTGTGTGGGTGCGGTTGTGGGTGCAGGTGTGGTTGTGGGTGTGTGTGTTTGTGGATGTGTGGTTGTGTGTGGTTGTGTGTGGTTGTGTGTGTGGTTGTATGTGTGGTTGTGTGTGTGGTTGTGTGTGGTTGTGTGTGTGGTTGTGTATATGTGGTTGTGTGTGTGGTTGTGTGTGTGTGGATGTGTGTGTGTGGTTGTGTGTGGGTGTGTGTGTGGTTGTGTGTGTGGTTGTGTGTGTAGTTGTATGCGTGGTTGTGTGTGTGGTTGTGTGTGTGTGTGGTGTTGTGTGTGTGTGGTTGTGTGTGTGTGTGTGTGGTTGTGTGTGTTTGTGTGTGTGTGTGGTTGTCTGTGGTTGTATTTGTGGTTGTGTGTGTGGTTGTAGTTGTGTGTGTGGTTGTGGTTCTGTCTGTGGTTGTATGTGTGGTTGTGGTTGTGTGTGGGTGCAGTTGTGGGTGTGTGTTTGGATGTCTGGTTGGGTGTGGTTGTGTGTGTGGTTGTGGTTGTGTGTGTGTATGTGTGGTTGTATGTGTAGGTGGTTTGTGTGGGTATGGTTGTGTGTGTGTGGTTGTGTGTGGGTGCGGTTGTGGTTGTGGGTGTGGATGTGTGGGTGTGTGTGGTTGGGTGTTGTTGTGTGTGTGGTTGTGTGCGGTGTGTGTAGTTGTGGGTGGTTGTGTGTGTGGTTGTGTATGTGTGGTTGGGTGTGTGTGGTTGTGTGTGGATGTGTGTGTGTGGTTGTGTGTGTGTGTGGTTTTGTGTGGTTGTGTGTGTAGTTGTGTGTGTAGTTGTATGTGTGGTTGTGGTTGTGTGTGTGGTTGTGTGTGTGGTTGTATGTGTGGTTGTGTGTGTGTGTGGTTTTCTGTAGGTGTATTTGTGGTTGTGTGTATGGTTGTAGTTGTGTGTGTGTGGTTGTGTGTGTGGTGTGTGTGGTTGTGGGTGTAGTTGTGGTTGTATGTGTGTGTGTGGTTGTGGTTGTGTGTGGGTGCAGTTGTAGGTGCAGTTGTGGGTGTGTGTTTGGATGTGTGGTTGTGTGTGGTTGTGTGTGTGTTTGTGGTTGTGTGTGTGGTTGTATGTGGGTGGTTTGTGTGTATGTAGTTGTGTTTGTGTGTGTGGTTGTGTGTGTGTGTGGTTGTGTGTGGTTGTTTTTGTGTGTGTGTTTGTGTGTGGTTGTGTGTGTGGTTGTATGTGTGGGTGTATGTGTGGTTGTGTGTGTGGTTGTGGTTGTGTGTGTGGTTGTGGTTATGTGTGTGGTTGCAGTTGTGTGTGTGTGGTTGTGGTTATGTGTGTGGTTGTGGTTATGTGTGTGGTTGCACTTTTGTGTGTGGTTGTGTGTGGTTTTGTGGGTGGTTGTGTGGGTGGTTGTTTGTGTGTGGTTGTGTGTGGTTGTGTGCGTTGTGTGTGGTTGAGTGTGTGGTTGTGTGCGTGGTTGTGTGTGTGGTTGTGTGGGGTTGTGTTTGTGTGTGCTTGTGTGTGTGTGCTTGTGGTTGTGTGTGTGGTTGGGTGTGGTTGTGTGTGTGTGCTTGTGTGAGTGGTTGTGTGTGTGGTTGGGTGTGGTTGTGCGTGTGTGGTTGTGTGTGGCTGTGTGTGTGGTTGTGTGTGTGGTTGTGTGGTTGTGGTTGCGTGTGTGTGGTTGTGTGTGTGCTTGTTGTGTTTGTGGTTGTATATGTGATTGTGTGGGTGCGTGTGGTTGTGTGTGGTTGTGTTTATGTGTGTGTCGTTGTGTGTGTCATTGTGTGTGTGGTGTGTGATAGCGAGTGTGTGGTTGTGTGTGTGCTTGTGTGTGTGGTTGTGTGTTGGTGTGGTTGTGTGTGGGTGTGGGTGCGGGTGTGGTTGTGGGTGTGTGTGTGTGGATGTCTGGTTGGGTGTGGTTGTGTGTGTGTTTTTGTGGTTGGGTGTGGTTGTGTGCGGTTGTGTGTGTGGTTGTGTGTGTGGTTGTGCGTGTGTGGTTGTGTGTGTGGTTGGGTGTGTGGTTGTGTGTGTGGTTGTGTGTGTGGGTGTGGGTGCAGTTGTGGTTGCGGGTGTGTGTATGGATGTGTGGTTGGGTGTGGTTGTATGTGTGGTTGTGTGTGTGGTTGTGTGTGTGTGGTTGGGTGTGGTTGCATGTGTGGTTGTGTGTGGTTGTGTGTGTGGTTGTGTGTGTAGTTGTATGCGTGGTTGTGTGTGGTGTTTTGGGGGTGTGGTTGTGTGTGTGGTTGTATGTGTGGTTGTGTGTGTGTGTGGTTTTCTGTAGGTGTATTTGTGGTTGTGTGTGTGGTTGTAGTTGTGTGTGTGTGGTTGTGTGTGTGGTGTGTGTGGTTGTGTGTGTGGTTGTGGGTGTAGTTGTGGTTGTATGTGTGTGTGTGGTTGTGGTTGTGTGTGGGTGCAGTTGTAGGTGCAGTTGTGGGTGTGTGTTTGGATGTGTGGTTGTGTGTGGTTGTGTGTGTGTTTGTGGTTGTGTGTGTGGTTGTATGTGGGTGGTTTGTGTGTATGTAGTTGTGTTTGTGTGTGTGGTTGTGTGTGTGTGTGGTTGTGTGTGGTTGTGGTTGTGTGTGTGTTTGTGTGTGGTTGTGTGTGTGGTTGTATGTGTGGGTGTATGTGGTTGTGTGGGGTTGTGTTTGTGTGTGCTTGTGTGTGTGTGCTTGTGGTTGTGTGTGTGGTTGGGTGTGGTTGTGTGTGTGTGCTTGTGAGTGGTTGTGTGTGTGGTTGGGTGTGGTTGTGCGTGTGTGGTTGTGTGTGGCTGTGTGTGTGGTTGGGTGTGTGGTTGTGTGGTTGTGGTTGCGTGTGTGTGGTTGTGTGTGTGCTTGTTGTGTTTGTGGTTGTGTATGTGATTGTGTGGGTGCGTGTGGTTGTGTGTGTGGTTGTGTTTATGTGTGTGTCGTTGTGTGTGTCATTGTGTGTGTGGTGTGTGATAGCGAGTGTGTGGTTGTGTGTGTGCTTGTGTGTGTGGTTATGTGTTGGTGTGGTTGTGTGTGGGTGTGGGTGCGGGTGTGGTTGTGGGTGTGTGTGTGTGGATGTCTGGTTGGGTGTGGTTGTGTGTGTGTTTTTGTGGTTGGGTGTGGTTGTGTGCGGTTGTGTGTGTGGTTGTGTGTGTGGTTGTGCGTGTGTGGTTGTGTGTGTGGTTGGGTGTGTGGTTGTGTGTGTGGTTGTGTGTGTGGGTGTGGGTGCAGTTGTGGTTGCGGGTGTGTGTATGGATGTGTGGTTGGGTGTGGTTGTATGTGTGGTTGTGTGTGTGGTTGTGTGTGTGTGGTTGGGTGTGGTTGTGTGTGTGGTTGTGTGTGTGGTTGTGTGTGTAGTTGTATGCGTGGTTGTGTGTGGTGTTTTGGGGGTGTGGTTGTGTGTGTGTATGTGTGTGGTTGTGTGTGTTTGTGTTTGTGTGTGTGTGTGGTTGTCTGTGGTTGTATTTGTGGTTATGTGTGTGGTTGTAGTTGTGTGTGTGGTTGCGGTTCTGTCTGTGGTTGTATGTGTGTGTGTGTGGTTGTGGTTGTGTGTGGGTGCAGTTGTGGGTGTGTGTTTGGATGTGTGGTTGGGTGTGGTTGTGTGTGTGGTTGTGGTTGTGTGTGTGTATGTGTGGTTGTATGTGTAGGTGGTTTGTGTGTGTGTGGTTGTGTGGGTATGGTTGTGTGTGTGGTTGTGTGTGGGTGTGGTTGTGTGTGGGTGTGGGTGTGGTTGTGGGTGTGTGTGTGTGGATATGTGGTTGTGTGTGGTTGGGTGTGGTTGTGTGTGTGGTTGTGGGTGTGTGGTTGTATGTGTGGTTGTGTGCGGTGTGTGTAGTTGTGGGTGGTTGTGTGTGTGGTTGTGTGTGGTTGTGTATGTGTGGTTGGGTGTGTATGGTTGTGTTTGGATGTGCGTGTGTGGTTGTGTGTGTGTGTGGTTGTGTGTGTAGTTGTATGTGGTTGTGGTTGTGTGTGTGGTTGTGTGTGTGGTTGTATGTGTGGTTGTGTGTGTGTGTAGTTTTCTGTAGGTGTATTTGTGGTTGTGTGTGTGGTTGTAGTTGTGTGTGTGTGGTTGTGTGTGTGGTGTGTATGTGGTTGTGGGTGTAGTTGTGGTTGTATGTGTGTGTGTGGTTGTTGTGTGTGGGTGCAGTTGTAGGTGCAGTTGTGGGTGTGTGTTTGGATGTGTGGTTGTGTGTGTGGTTGTGGTTGTGTGTGTGGTTGTGTGTGGGTGGTTTGTGTGTATGTAGTTGTGTTTGTGTGTGTGGTTGTGTGTGTGTTTGGTTGTGTGTGGTTGTGGTTGGTTGTGGTTGTGTATGTGGTTGTTTGTGTGGTTGTGTGTGTGTGGTTGTGTGTGGTTGTGTGTGTGGTTGTGTGTGTGGTTGTGTGTGTGTGGTTGGGTGTGTGGTTATGTGTGTGGTTGTGCGTTGGTGTGGGTGCGGTTGTGGTTGCGGGTGTGTGTATGGATATGTGTGGTTGTATGTGTGGTTGTGTGTGGTTGTGTGTGTGGTTGTGTGTGTGGTTGTGTGTGCGTGGTTGTGTGTATGGTTGTGTGTGTGTGTGGTTAGGTGTGTGTGTGGTTGTGTATTTGTGTGTGTATGGTTGTGTGTGGGTGCGGTTGTGGGTGCAGGTGTGGTTGTGGGTGTGTGTGTTTGTGGATGTGTGGTTGTGTGTGGTTGTGTGTGTGGTTGTATGTATGGTTGTGTATGTGGTTGTGTGTGGTTGTGTGTGTGGTTGTGTATATGTGGTTGTGTGTGTGGTTGGGTGTGTGTGGATGTGTGTGTGTGGTTGTGTGTGGGTGTGTGTGGTTGTGTGTGTGGTTGTGTGTGTAGTTGTATGCGTGGTTGTGTGTGTGGTTGTGTGTGGTGTTGTGTGTGTGTGGTTGTGTGTGTGTGTGTGTGGTTGTGTGTGTTTGTGTGTGTGTGTGGTTGTCTGTGGTTGTATTTGTGGTTGTGTGTGTGGTTGTAGTTGTGTGTGTGGTTGTGGTTCTGTCTGTGGTTGTGTGTGGGTGCAGTTGTGGGTGTGTGTTTGGATGTGTGGTTGGGTGTGGTTGTGTGTGTGGTTGTGTGTGTGGTTGTGGTTGTGTGTGTGTATGTGTGGTTGTATGTGTAGGTGGTTTGTGTGGGTATGGTTGTGTGTGTGGTTGTGTGTGGGTGTGGGTGCGGTTGTGGTTGTGGGTGTGGATGTGTGGGTGTGTGTGGTTGGGTGTGGTTGTGTGTGTGGTTGTGTGCGGTGTGTATAGTTGTGGGTGGTTGTGTGTGTGGTTGTGTATGTGTGGTTGGGTGTGTGTGGTTGTGTGTGGATGTGTGTGTGTGGTTGTGTGTGGTTTTGTGTGGTTGTGTGTGTAGTTGTGTGTGTAGTTGTATGTGTGGTTGTGGTTGTGTGTGTGGTTGTGTGTGTGGTTGTATGTGTGGTTGTGTGTGTGTGTGGTTTTCTGTAGGTGTATTTGTGGTTGTGTGTGTGGTTGTAGTTGTGTGTGTGGTTGTGGGTGTAGTTGTGGTTGTATGTGTGTGTGTGGTTGTGGTTGTGTGTGGGTGCAGTTGTAGGTGCAGTTGTGGGTGTGTGTTTGGATGTGTGGTTGTGTGTGGTTGTGTGTGTGTTTGTGGTTGTGTGTGTGGTTGTGTGTGGGTGGTTTGTGTGTATGTAGTTGTGTTTGTGTGTGTGTGTGGTTGTGTGTGGTTGTGGTTGTGTGTGTGTTTGTGTGTGGTTGTGTGTGTGGTTGTATGTGTGGGTGTATGTGTGGTTGTGTGTGTGGTTGTGGTTGTGGTTATGTGTGTGGTTGCAGTTGTGTGTGTGTGGTTGTGGTTATGTGTGTGGTTGTGGTTATGTGTGTGGTTGCACTTTTGTGTGTGGTTGTGTGTGGTTTTGTTGGTGGTTGTGTGTGTGTGGTTGTGTGTGTGGTTGTGTGCGTTGTGTGTGGTTGAGTGTGTGGTTGTGTGCATGGTTGTGTGTGTGGTTGTGTGGGGTTGTGTTTGTGTGTGCTTGTGTGTGTGTGCTTGTGGTTGTGTGTGTGGTTGGGTGTGGTTGTGTGTGTGTGCTTGTGTGAGTGGTTGTGTGTGTGGTTGTGTGTGGTTGTGCGTGTGTGGTTGTGTGTGGCTGTGTGTGTGTGGTTGTGTGTGTGGTTGTGTGGTTGTGGTTGTGTGTGTGTGGTTGTGTGTGTGCTTGTTGTGTTTGTGGTTGTGTATGTGGTTGTGTGGGTGCGTGTGGTTGTGTGTGTGGTTGTGTTTATGTGTGTGTCGTTGTGTGTGTGTCATTGTGTGTGTGGTGTGTGATAGCGAGTGTGTGGTTGTGTGTGTGCTTGTGTGTGTGGTTGTGTGTTGGTGTGGTTGTGTGTGGGTGTGGGTGCGGGTGTGGTTGTGGGTGTGTGTGTGTGGATGTCTGGTTGGGTGTGGTTGTGTGTGTGTTTTTGTGGTTGGGTGTGGTTGTGTGCGGTTGTGTGTGTGGTTGTGCGTGTGTGGTTGTGTGTGTGGTTGTGTGTGTGGTTGTGTGTGTGGTTGTGTGTGTGGGTGTGTGTGCAGTTGTGGTTGCGGGTGTGTGTATGGATGTGTGGTTGGGTGTGGTTGTATGTGTGGTTGTGTGTGTGGTTGTGTGTGTGTGGTTGGGTGTGGTTGTATGTGTGGTTGTGTGTGGTTGTGTGTGTGGTTGTGTGTGTAGTTGTATGCGTGGTTGTGTGTGTGGTTGCGTGTGTGTGTGGTGTTTTGGGGGTGTGGTTGTGTGTGTGTATGTGTGGTTGTGTGTGTTTGTGTTTGTGTGTGTGTGTGTGGTTGTCTGTGGTTGTATTTGTGGTTATGTGTGTGGTTGTAGTTGTGTGTGTGTGGTTGTGGTTCTGTCTGTGGTTGTATGTATGTGTGTGGTTGTGGTTGTGTGTGGGTGCAGTTGTGGGTGTGTGTTTGGATGTGTGGTTGGGCGTGGTTGTGTGTGTGGTTGTGGTTGTGTGTGTGTATGTGTGGTTGTATGTGTAGGTGGTTTGTGTGTGTGTGGTTGTGTGGGTATGGTTTTGTGTGTGGTTGTGTGTGGGTGTGGTTGTGTGTGGGTGTGGGTGTGGTTGTGGGTGTGTGTGTGTGGATGTGTGGTTGTGTGTGGTTGTGTGTGGTTGTGTGTGTGGTTGTGGGTGTGTGGTTGTATGTGTGGTTGTGTGCGGTGTGTGTAGTTGTGGGTGGTTTTGTGTGTGGTTGTGTGTGGTTGTGTATGTGTGGTTGGGTGTGTATGGTTGTGTGTAGATGTGCGTGTGTGGTTGTGTGTGTGTGTGGTTGTGTGTGTAGTTGTATGTGTGGTTGTGGTTGTGTGTGTGGTTGTGTGTGTGGTTGTATGTGTGGTTGTGTGTGTGTGTAGTTTTCTGTAGGTGTATTTGTGGTTGTGTGTGTGGTTGTAGTTGTGTGTGTGTGGTTGTGTGTGTGGTGTGTATGTGGTTGTGGGTGTAGTTGTGGTTGTATGTGTGTGTGTGGTTGTTGTGTGTGGGTGCAGTTGTAGGTGCAGTTGTGGGTGTGTGTTTGGATGTGTGGTTGTGTGTGTGGTTGTGGTTGTGTGTGTGGTTGTGTGTGGGTGGTTTGTGTGTATGTAGTTGTGTTTGTGTGTGTGGTTGTGTGTGTGTTTGGTTGTGTGTGGTTGTGGTTGTGTGTGTGTTTGTGTGTGGTTGTGTGTGTGGTTGTATGTGTGGGTGTATGTGTGGTTGTGTGTGTGGTTGTGGTTGTGTGTGTGGTTGTGGTTATGTGTGTGGTTACAGTTGTGTGTGTGTGTGGTTGTGTGTGTGGTTGTGGTTATGTGTGTGGTTGCAGTTGTGTGTGGTTGTGTGTGGTTGTGATTATGTGTGTGTTGCACTTGTGTGTGTGTGGTTGTGTGTGGTTGTGTGTGTGGTTGTGTGTGTGTGGTTGTGTGTGTGGTTGTGTGCGTTGTGTGTGGTTGTGTGCGTGGTTGTGTGCGTGGTTGTGTGTGTGGTTGTGTGGGGTTGTGTTTGTGTGTGCTTGTGTGTGTGTGCTTGTGGTTGTGTGGGGTTGTGTGTGGTTGTGTGTGTGTGCTTGTGTGAGTAGTTGTGTGTGTGGTTGTGTGTGGTTGTGCGTGTGTGGTTGTGTGTGTGTGGTTGTGTGTGTGGTTGTGGTTGTGTGGTTGTGGTTGCGTGTGTGTGGTTGTGTGTGTGCTTGTTGTGTTTGTGGTTGTGTATGTGGTTGTGAGGGTGCGTGTGGTTGTGTGTGTGGTTGTGTTTATGTGTGTGTCGTTGTGTGTGTGTCATTGTGTGTGTGGTTGTATGTGTGGTTGTGTGTGTGGTTGTGTGTGTGGTTGTGTGTGTGTGGTTGTGTGTGTGGTTCTGGTTGTGTGTGGTTGTGTGTGTGGTTGTGTGTGTTTGTGGGGTTGTGTGTGGTTGTGTGTGTGGTTGTGTATGTGGTTGTGTGTGTGGTTGGGTGTGGTTGTGTGTGTGGCTGTGTGGTTGTGTGTGTGGTTGTGGGTGTATGTGTGGTTGTGTGGTTGTGTGGGGTTGTGTGTGTGTGGTTGTGTGTGTGGTTGTGTGTGTGTGGTTGTGTGTGTGGTTGTTGTGTGTGGCTGTGGTTTTGTGTGTGTGTGTTTGTGTGTGTGGTTCTGTGAGTGTAGTTGTGTGTGTGGTTGTGTTTGTGGTTGTATTTGTGGTTGTGTGTGTGGTTGTGTCTGTGGTTATGTGTGTGTGGTTGTGTGTGGGCATGTGTGGTTGTGTTTGTGTGTGCGTGGTTGTGTGTGGTTGTGTGTGTGGTTGTGTTTGTGGTTGTATGTGTGGTTTTGGGTGTGTGTGTGGTTGTGGTTCTGTGTGTGTGGTTCTGTGTCTGTGGTTGTGTGTGTGGTTGTGGTTGTGTGTGTTTTGTTTGTGTGTGTGGTTGTATGTGATTGTGTGTGTGTGTGTGTGGTTGTGTGTGTACTTGTAGTTGTATGTGTGTGGTTGTGTGTGGCTGTGTGTGTGAGTGTGGTTGTGTGTGTGGTTGTGTGTGTTTATGAGTGTGTGGTTGCGTGTGTGTGTAGTTGTGTGTGTGGCTGTGTGTGGTTGTGCATGTGGTTTCGTGGTTGTTCATGTGGTTCTGTGTGTGGTTGTGTGTGTATGGTTGTGTGTGTGTGTGGTTGTGTGTGTGGTTGTATGTGTGGTTGTAGTTGTGTGTGGTTGTGTGTGTGTGTGTGTGGTTGTGTGTGTGTGTGTGGTTGTGTGTGTGGTTGTTTGTGGTTGTGTGTGTGGTTGTGGTTGTGTGTGTGATTATGTGTGTGTGGTTGTGTGTGTGGTTGTGGTTGTGTGTGGTTGTGTGTGTGCTTGTTGTTGTGTTTGGGGTTGCATGTGTGGTTGTGTGGGTGCTTGTGTGGGGTTGTGTTCATATGTGTGAGTGGTTGTGTGTGTGGTTGTGTGTGTGTGGTGTGTGGTTGTGGATGTGTGTGTGGTTTTGTGTGTGGTTGTGTGGTTGGGTATGTGTGTGTGTGGTTGTGTGTGTGTGTCTGTGTGGTTGTGTATATGTGGTTGTGTGTGTGTGTGTTTGTATGTGTGTGGTTGGGTGTGTTTGTGGGTGTGGTTGGGTGTGATTGTGTGTGTGGTTGTGTGGTTGTGGTTGTGTGTGTGGTTGTGTGGTTGTGGGTGTGGTTGTGCATGTGGTTGTGGTTGTGTGTGTGGTTGTGTGGTTTTGTGTGGTTGTGTGTGGTTGTGTGTGTGGTTGTGGGTGTGTGAGTGGTTGGATGCATGGCTGTGTGGTTGTGTGGGGTTGTGTGTGTGTGTGTGGTTGTGTGTGTGGTTGTGTGTGTCATTGTGCATGTGGTTGTGTGTGTGGCTGTGTGGGATTTTGTGTGTGGTTGTGTGTGTGGTTGTTGTGTGTGGCTGTGGCTTTGTGTGTGTGGTTGTGTGTGAGTGCGGTTGTGTGTGTGGTTGGGTGTGTGTGTGTGTGTGGTTTGGTGTATGTGTGTGGTTGTGTGTGTGGTTGTGTGTGTGTGGTTTTGTGTGTAGTTCTGTATATGGTTGCATGTGTGGTTGTATGTGTGGTTGTATGTGTGGTTGCGTGTGTGTGGTTGTGTTTGTGTGTGTGGTTGTGTGTATGTGTGTGGTTGTGTGTGTGTGTGGTTGTGTGTGTGTGGTTGTGTGTGTGTGGTTGTGTGTGTGTGTGGTTGTGTGTGGTTATGTAGTTGTGTGTGTGGTTGTGCGTATGGTTGTGGTTGTGTATGTGGTTGTGTGTGTGGTTGTGTGTGTTGTTGTGTGTGTGACAGTAATACTAAAAGCATCTCAAAATAAAGGAACACAAACATGGAGTTTGTGGAAAGAGAAAGCACACTGTAAGTCACACGGGTACAGCCAAGCATTACCACAATATGTTCTTTGATGTTCTTTGAATGAGAACATCAAAAGGGTGCTGCTAAAGTGATCACGGGCGAAAGTGAAAGTGATTGCGGGCACTTAATGAGCATGACGTGGTTTGCCATTTGGTGCCTCTGCTCTTAAGCGCGCGCCCGCGCACATGCACTGTAGCTCTATGCTGGCTATGGTAGCATTTTTTGAGCCCCCACTAAATGTCTAGCCAGTTTAGCGCATGCGCTGGGTCAAGCGAGACCTAAAAAAAAGTAGCTTAGTGCTTCCTGGTAAATATGGAGCAGGCTCCTGCGCCATCGGAGCGTCACAAAAAGTAATGCACCGGCGGCGCCCCTTAGAGCACAGGCTAAAATCAGTAGATTGTCCAGATTTATGGCACCACCCAGAAAACATGACCAAAGCTACTTTACCAATGGTGAAAAGGAAATACTGGACTTTTATGTGGCAAAAGCACGAGGCCACAAAAAGCGCCTTATTATCCAAATATCTGAACATGAATGTGGTACCTCGCTGGAAGCCCTTCTTTGACCTGATTTCACTACCTCAAAGAAGGGCTTTCTGCCTCAAGTTCAGGCTAAGAGCATTACAGGTTTAGCCCTAGACCAAATCCTGGTGCAAAGGTCATGGACAGCACGCTGGCTTATGTGACTGTCCCTTGGGCGGCCAAGAAATTCTGAGGCATTTCATGATACTCTGTGTGAAGACACTAGCTCTCCAAAAGCGTTAACTTCGCCCCCTGTTTTTAAAATATTGTGTGAGGAGCTGTAAGGATGCTCTCTCACTCTGTTATAGACTGGACCAGCAGGAAATATATCAGGCTGTAGCATTATATATATTTGCTGCTTGGAAGGGAAGACGACTAATTAGAACCTAGGGCTATAGGAGTAGCAACTCCAGCATGAGAGGGAATAAAAGGGCTCACCCATACATTATGCTAGTTTGGGGTATCAGGCTGACAGTCGCTTAACTGTCTTTGTAGTCTTCTTCTCATGGCGATCCAGTATGATTAAGTGGTTTTATACAGCCCAGAACAAGACAAATCCAACATCAGTTAAAACATGTCAAAATTAACAACAGAGATCTCCCAAAGGAAAACCGAGAGCCTTTCACCCATTTGGCCCAGATGTATATGAAGCGCTACATCGATATTTAGTCCATTTTGAGATTTGGTATCAAATTCCAAAATATATCTGGACTACAGTTGTCTGAGAGCTCATGTTCTATCACCTCCTCTTTCAGTTAATGGAACTCTATCAATCACAAAAAATCTGAACAGAGTGCTATCTCTGTTATGGAATATCGAAAAATGACAGGCAACTGGATATTGTCAACATGTTTAATGACCCTCATATATTCCAATATCTGCTTTTTCACTGGATGTGTAGTGCTCCCCACATAGCTTTTATCGCAGGGACAACTGAGCACACAGACACTGTAATCTGTGGTACAGGTGAAGTGCTGATTTATATTCTTTTCTATTCCTGACGAGGGAGATAAGTGGTAGACAACATTTGGGCTGTTTCTACATGCTTTGCATTTCATGCAAGTATAAAAAAAAGTAAAATCAGTACCAGAGGTGGCTGGGGTCTTCACAATGTTCTTCTTGCCTAATCTATATTTCAGTGTCACTCCCTTTCTGTATGTAATCCCAGGATTGTTGTCTGCAAATCCTGCCAAACTGTTTTCCTACATTAAAATAGGCCAGTGTTTGTTCCAAATTTTTCTTAAGTTCACCTGCCCTATGATTAAACATGGTGATGAATCTACCATTGGCTGTTGACTGACTGTCCTGGCTTACTCTTGGAATAAAGAGTTCTTTACTCTGTACTTTCAGCACCCTTTGCAAGGATGAGTCTAATGTAGCTTGTTGATACACCCACCTTAAATCTATTCACCATCACCGTACATTATTGTTGAAAGGCCTACTCAGTGCTGCAATTTATATGCACTCTGAGAAGTTCCTCAAATGGAATACTATCTATTAGAGCTTTAGGATGTCTACTCTGTGCATGCAAAAGGGTGTTACTTGCTGTGGTCTTCCTATGTAGTCTGGAGGTCAGCTTGTTGTGAATCACCTCCAATTTGATATCTAGAAATTCCATTCTTTTGGTGCTCATGTCTTACGTGAGACCTAAATTGAGTTGGTATTATTCATTTAACTTACTAACAAATTCCACTGCTTCTTCAGTTTTGCCTTTCCATATCAAAAACAGATCATCAATATAACGGTTCGACATGACCACTTTGGTGTTGAATTCTTCCAAGTGGTTTAATCCTATCGAGGCTCGACTACGGGAATGCCCTGTTTCTCGGCGCCCCCGAAGCGACCTTTAAAACCCTCCAACAGGTGCAAAACGCAGCTGCCAGAGTCTTGATGGAGATCCCCAGAAGGCAGTCTGCTGCCCCGGCCCTTAAAGCGCTTCACTGGCTCCCTGTGAAGGAGCGGGTGAAATTTAAGGCGCTGTGTACGGCCCATAAAATTCTACATGGCAAAGGCCCCCCCATCCTTTTTAATATGGCCCGTCCTTATAAACCTCCACGCCTTTTGCGCTCGGACCAAAAACATCTTTTGCAATCAGCGAGAGTGAGGAGAGCTCGTACTGGGGGCAGGCGTTTCTCGGTGCAGGTGGCAACTCTGTGGAACTCTCTGCCCCTTAAGATTCGCTCAGAGCCCAAGATCCTACTATTTAGGAAACTTCTCAAAACCTACCTGTTTCCACAGTAGTGATTAATCGAGTCTCTCCTTCTTTGGTCTATCGCGCCGGGATGCCCCCGGGTAAGCTGAGCGCGTTATAAGTTTCATATAATAAGGCTCCGGTCACCTGTTCCTCCCACCATTCCATAAAGTCAAAACAGCCCCTGAGATGGGTTCCCTAGTGCCTGTAACAACTTGGGTAGGTGGGTCTGCATGCCCGCTCCCCTTAAAAAAGATCTGGGCATCCCGGGTGGTTACCAGGACATCCACAATATTTTTTTTAAAAATCAACAACAAAAAATAATAGATGAGAGGCAGGAGCTTCTCATTTATTAGTCAGTGCTCCTAGAAAGAGCACCGCATAATACACTAGGTCATTTTAACAAAATACATTTCATGTTTGTAGTGCCCGTAGAAGAGCCAGGGCCACCACTAAACATTTTTTACTGTTGTCAGGGAGACTGCAGGGAGTGCAGAAGCCCCCCCCCCCATCAACGACAAAAAAACAGTAAGTCTCTTGAGTCATTGAATCCACTGTTTTTTAAATCACTCCCAGCTGAAGCTCTATGCTCTTTAGCTGATCTGAAGAGCCTCCTTGTGGATGGATATATGCCTGTACTTTGTAGCTTGAAAAATGTTTTTAAAAAAAGACTCAAGCACATGCTGATCATTTTCTTTTAATAAACTTTTAGAGGGGAGAGTCAGAGGGAAGAGCCTAGAAAAGTTTGTTTTGGGGGATAGGTATAGTAGAAAGAGGTGTCAGATGATACAAGGAGGGGTAGAGTAGGAGAGAGTCAAGAAAAGGTTTTTTTGGGGCTTATAGTAGTGGTATGGGGTTTGGGATAAATGAGAGTGGATGTAGAGGATATATTTATAGATGCATAGGCTGAGAAATAGGGTAGTGCATTGGAAATGCTAAATTAGAAGAAAGTGATAAATATATAGATCGATAAGTACCTTAAGTTTGTGGATGTGGATGGTGTGGGCTCGCAATTGCTAAATGGGAAAATGGGCAGCATTGCTGGCCGTGGCCAGTCTCGAACAGGCACAGACAGGCAGCTGCCCTTGTCCTCTCCGCCCGGGCTGAGGCGCCCTAACCCTGGCCTTTTATAGCCCTAGTAATCAGGTGACCCCTTCAGCCAATGGGAACCCCAGCCCTAACACTATCCAATCACAACACTAGCCCTAAAAACTAGAACCAACAGGAGACCAGGACCTTACAGCCAATCTTATCTCTAGTCCAAGCACCCAATCAGTTCAAAAATCCTGATCTCTACGTCCAATAGAGGCCCTAGCCCTACCAGTAGTCCCAACCCAAGTCCAAGCAACTAATGGTACAGGAAGCCCTAGTCCCTTCTTCCAATAGAAAGCCTAAACCTACTCTTAGTCCCACAACTAGTCCAGAAACCAATCACACTGAAGCCCTAGTAGCTACTTCCAATTAAAGGTCTAACCCTAGCCCGAGTCCCACCCTACTCCCAACAACCAATAACATATGAAGCCCTAGTCCCTACTTCCAATAGAAATCCTAACCCTAGCCCTAGTCCCAACCCTACATTGATTGAATCACAGACCCAGAAACCAATCAGAACCCTCAAATACCCAACCAATGAGGACACTAACCCTAATCGAATAGAAACACCAGATACAACCACGAATCAGTGTATACATGTACCAACCACTAGCAGACCATATAATATCCTAGCGACCTCAGACAAGGATTGCTGGCCAGGGAGTTGAAAGCTGCTTCTCCTGTTCAGAATCTCCTAGGAGACAGACAGGCTCAATCCACACTTTGGACTTCTGCAGGTAAAGGCCTCACTAACTTGAAATCTAACAATACTGTTTGAATAAAACTTTACTCCCTCTCCTGGCCAAAAAACTAAGTGCACAGTCCCTAGTAAACACAGTTTAAACAGCTCACAGAAGCACCCTCTGATGTAGAATATCCCTGTTGCTGGCAAGGGGGCAGGGGGACTGGTGTCACTGGCTTGTGAACACAAAATGGTGGCTGGGGGTGCATTGTTTTAACATACAGGTCTTAGCAAAGAGCAGAGGAGAAATTTGGAGGGAAAACTGAATTGTCACCAGGACTGAGAGGGATAAACTGCAGAGTTTGGACTACAAATCCCACAATTCCACACGTTAAATGGAAGCAATCCTGGGCAGCGAAAACCACAAGTTTAAAACACAAAACAGGTGATAAAATATGCAATCACAGGCAGGTTAAAACTACGATTTTAAACTGTATCAACCAGAGGCAAAGACAGTAATCACAGAAAGGGAAAATCGTTTTTTTAACAACTTTTGTTTTGGGGAAGAGACAGCACTAGTCTGTGAATCCATCCAGAAAATGCACCAGCTGCACAATCCTGTTTGACAGTGATGTCAATATATTGGGTGTAGGTAGTGGTACTTGCCACGGCTGTGCGTAATTTGCCACTCATCACCTACTCCTAACCCTAAAAGTACTCATCCGGTGACTTAGAAACGCTTGTTGCGACCCCGGTAAACGCATATGGGGCCTGCCTGCATGTCATGTGAGACAGCAGTGATAGTGGAGTGAGCCCAGGGAGGCAGAAGACAGCAAAGAAGGCATGAGGGTGTAATGGATATATGTTTTGTGGTGGTCCCACAGTGCTGTGAAGGATCAGAGGGAACAAAGGCAGCAAGTGAAAGCATCCATTGCATGCAGTGCTGTGAACCAGGGCCTGAGCTCTGGTGCATACAAAGGTGGCAGAGAGGGTATACAGCTGTGTCTGGCACTACTGGCCACCACCCACGGCCCCCAGCTCTCTGTCCAGCACCCACGAGCGCCCACATGGTGCCCTGGCATACTGACTTGGTCTTGGTCCTTTTCTAAGTCAACCATTGGCAGCCTGCAGCCATGAACACCCCTGTGGAGGGCGTGAGACCCGCCGCTCTCTCCAAACCACAACAGGTGGATTCAGCGCCGAGCCGAGGCAAGCTGGCTTCCAGCCGCCTCCCCTCTCGCTGTCTGTGAATCCGCCTCCTCGGCACATCTCAGCTCTTCCCAGGTCTCAGTGGGCGACGTGATTAAGGCAGCGCCAATCTGATCTAACGACGGGAACTTCTGTTGCAGTCTCTGTTGGGCTGTAATTTGTTTGTTTTTTACCTGCTCAGAAGCAAAGGGTCTGCTAATTACAGGGTTGGGTCTTAGGACTCCCAATTTTAGACTGCGTTCGGCGGCCCCCTGGGGCTCATTACTGACTATGTTATGAACTCCGGCTTCAAATGTATATGCACGACCTTTTTATGGTGACACAATGTGAAATATCACACTGATCCTAATAACCCCAGGGCAGAGCAATGTTTGTGTTTGTGACAAAAGAAATAATACTTTGATCCAAACTTTGCACCTTATGTGGCTATAATGTGATTACAACAGAAACAAAGGAATTAGTGACCAGATGGCAATCCTGCTTTTATTTGTTTTATGTAGCGCCGCTTCATGCTGAAGGTTCTCACAGCACTTAACATAAGGCATACTTACTGGGTGCATGCTTGGGATACCACATCACAAATGTAAAGCTAAATTAGATTACTTAATTTGTTTTAATGCCTTTAATACACAAGTAAATGCACTGTGTCGGTTAATGGCAGTTAAAAACGAATGTATTCAAGCTTAAAAATAGAAAAACGTAAAGCAAAGCTAGCAGAATCCAAGGATGCAAATTCATTATCCCCTAAAATAAAGAATTGCCATCTACAAGTTACTGCCTATTTCTCAGTTCTTTTAATCTCAGAGAAAGACGTTGTAAGCAGAAAACAAACATTCACACTTGAATGAGGATAACAATGTGGACTTTCTGTTAAGTATCCTGTGCAGGGCTTTAAGTGCGATAAAAAAACTGGAGGGGGGGGTCGCATAAAGGGCGTGGTCAATGTATTTAAGGGCGTGGCATAAAACATGTAAGCTAAAAATCTGTGTTTAGCATAGTGAGCCGCCGACTTGTATTTAGCTGTTTCTGTCATTGCATTCAGATTTGTAATACAACAAGTAACATCATACCAAAAAACAAGTCAGCACTATTGGCTTTGTCAATGGTTGTTAGTTGCATAAGACAAATAAGCAGCAACTATGGCTTGTATATAATATTGAAAAAGCTCCCACTAAAAGCCTTAGTGACACCACAACAATGTTGCTGCTCCTGAGTTTCAAAAAGAGCCAGGAAATCCTGAGAGAAAATGACTCTCTTTAAAGGATTTCCCTTTCCTACAATGCTCACCTGGCATGACGTCATGACGTAACGTCTCCACTAGTGAGAATAGAGCAGTTTGAGCACGCGCACATTGATGTGTCTACTGTCACCGCCTGTGCCAGGGCACAAAACAGAGCCCGATAGAGACCTGTTTCGAGGCCCCTTTTAAAAAACTTCTGCTGCTCAGCATCAGTGAGATCCGGCCCACTTAAAGCCCTGACCCTGTGATTCTTTAACTCAATTACTTGACACTTGTCCTGATTAGCATGAAATTCGAACGGGGAAGAATTTCGCCTGTGCCCCTGTGATGTTTTAATATTTGGTTGAAAGGACTGCCTGCAGCCCACTTGGGTTTCATTTTACGAACTATCAGCCCCATAATGCATCTGTGATGTTCTACTCACCTGAGTGTGATTGATGCGATGAAAATAAAGGAGGAACAAACGCTGATGGTTGTGTTTGCTGGCAGTCATTCAATCTGCAGAATAGCCTTTGAGAAAGGGAGTGATCCTGAAACACGTCAGGCTCTGCTGATGCTAGTAGAATGGGTTCTTCCCCTAACTGGAGTATGCTTACAGTGAGTGCTTCCTGCTTGTGGGCAACTGTGGAACTGTATGTGTATCGGCCGACCCGGTCGAGGGAAGCACCGCCGCAGAAGTTGGCGGTCCCGCTGCTGGTGCGTTTAATCAGCGGACTTTAGACTGATTAGCATGAAATTCAAACGGGGAAGAATTTCGCCTGTGCCCCTGTGATGTTTTAATATTTGGTTGAAAGGACTGCCTGCAGTCCACTTGGTTTTCATTTTACGAACTATCAGCCCCATAATGCATCTGTGATGTTCTACTCACCTGAGTGTGATTGATGAGATGAAAATAAAGGAGGGACAAACGCTGATGGTTGTGTTTGCTGGCAGTCATTCAATCTGCAGAATAGCCTTTGAGAAAGGGAGTGATCCTGAAACGCGTCAGGCTCTGCTGATGCTAGGAGCATGGGTTCTTCCCCTAACTGGAGTATGCTTATAGTGAGTGCTTCCTGCTTGTGGGCAACTGTGGAACTGTATATATATATATATATATATATATATATATATATATATATATATATATATAAATATATATATATATATATATATATATATATATGTACAGAACCATGAGCCGATAATGTTACTTCCGTTCATCGCGTCCTTTGCCCTCAGCTGCACATAATTGCAATTGTTGATACGGTTGCCTGCCACACGGCCATAATTTTTTGTGCCAAGATACGATGATACTGGTTACCCTTCGGGGTCACATGTTCCAACATCGACTGTGTTTAGAAATCGATGTCAAATATCGAGCTAGTGCAACACACCCCTCGGAACTACCAGTCCCATAATGCCACACATAAGCCAGTTGCTGATAGCAGGTACAAGTCACCAAACAGTTATTTAGCTAAATCGGACTTTGAAATCAAAGGATGACACTGGGGCAAAAGCAAGTATGTGAATTAAATCAGACATCACCACGGTGTTGGGGGCGACCTCATAGTAAAAGATGATGTGTGTGCCAGAACCACCTCACCGCATAACCTGTAGTTTTCAGCGGTGCCGAGTCACCGAAAGGCACCAGTATTTCGGGCGAGGCATTTCTTGAGGCAGGAACACCAATCAATTAATCAATCAATCAATCATAACACTTGTATAGTGCGCTACTCACCCGGAAGGGTCTCAAGGCGCTTGGGGGAAGGGGGCCGCTACTGCTCGAACAGCCAGGTCTTGAGTTGTCTTCTGAAGGCGAGGTGGTCCTGAGTCAGCCGAAGGTGGATGGGGAGGGAGTTCCATGTCTTGGCCGCCAGGTAGGAGGATCCCATGCTGGCAACTGCGAAAGCCGCCCCGCTCTGGGACCACCGTCTCTCACCACAGTCATCCACAATCCACTTTCTGACTGCATATCCGCGGACTCTCCCTATAGCACTCGCGTACTCCTCCAAAACGTCCGGTCTGAAAAGGCAGAGTCACAAACGACTGGTGTCCTGTGAAAGCGTGACGACCGCTCACGCTACAATAAATGTACAGGCTACAATAAATGTACAGAACATCCAGCTCCCACAAAGAAGAACTCTGCGGAAGAAGGCACAGGCACAGGTGGTTTCAGGAAACGGCATCACTTTATTCGATCATGTCGCCCCCGATCCCAGGTACAAGAAACGTTTCAGCCTACACAGAGGCCTTTCTCAATCTAGTTTGGCGCCATTAATTAAGCACGTTATATAGCCCATCCCACTGGACCTAGCAATGGAAATAGAAAACGAATTCTGGTATAACCAATAGTCCCATAGCCCAACAAATGCATGTGAGTGTGACTGTGCAATACAGCTAGAAGTCTGCAACATACCAGGTCCAACATAACGTAATGATAAAAATCACGAAATATGTACACGTGACTGGTAAACTGTCATAATGGAGCAGATAGATTGAATAACACTTATGCAAAGGGTTACGTCACAGTGGGAATATTATAGGCAAGTAAAATCGGCAACCAAACTCATAATCCTGTGTATATATATATATATATATATTCCACAAACATGGCTCCGTTTCACGGGCCTCTGGCGCTCTATTCCTTTGCATTGAAAAAAACAGTTCAAATATTCTAAATATTTTAAATGGCGCAACAGATTGTGAGAACAGTGAAGTTCAAGTGCTCAGTGATATTTGAACAGTTTTTTTCAATGCAATTAATGGTATTTGTGAATGCAAGTAAATTCATATAAAATAACCTGAGATACCCGACACGGTTTGGATTTGTTTATTCGTTTAATCAATTAATCGTTTGGCTTTGTGGCTGGGATTGACTCGTTGAGAAGAAATTAATTACTAATTAATTACTAACTATTAAGTAGAATGTGTTAAGAATCTTGTTTCGAGCCCGACAGGACAATTGTTGCTCTACCTTAACATTGCCCAGGTTCTGAGGGATACTGGGTTACCCCATTGTAACTTCCTATATGCAAAGAGGAAACAACAATGATCGAGATGCTAGTAACGGCACAAACCGGCGGACCGACATCAGATGGTGTAGGTAAGCACTGATCAGCCGCGATAGTTGTGTGAGATCAGGAATTGTTATAACAATAATTTGGACAAGCTGGTTTCTTTCGGTTCCAAAGGGGTTTCATTTGTACTGGGAAAAGACCACATGGTAGTGTCTAATGAGATCGAGCGGTGAAATCAAATCAGTAACAATATAAGAAGCCCCCAACGGACAATGCCCTTAACCCACTAAATGAGGAATAACTTAACGAGTTGTTGCAGCAGTATATGAGGCAAAAAGAAGGTTCAGGCAAGAAATAAATATGGATAAAAGGGATGCAAAACGGAATGAACAGAAGGATTTATTCTTTGAACAGGGCATAACGTCACAAACTTCACAAGTACAAAAAACTAATCAAAACAAAAAAGCAGATACAAGAAGTAAACTAAAATTAAGGGAGAAATTAAGTAAAAAACAAATCAACAAATGGTGGGAGCTTACCACTTTAAAAAAGTACTTGGAATTGCAAAGAGTCCCCAGGGGACTAAGAACTTCCTTGATGCCAAGTCACCAAGATGCGACCAATGAACTCCTGCAAGAATGGGGCGAATATGTACTACATTCCTCATTAGGCCTTATATCAATTTTGATCAAACATATAGAATTGGCCTTAAATAAAGTCAAGGTAGAACTCAGTGATTTGGAAAAAGAACTGGCCACAGAGGAAATGAATCCGGAAATGACAAAATTAAAAGAAGACTTAGAAAAGTATGTGGAGAAACACGAGGACACAGTGAAGGCAAGAAAACATAAAAAATTCTTAAGAGACATAGAAGGTTATGCGCATGGGCGCATTTTCACATATGCCAGGAATTTTGATATTTTAAAACATCAGAGCAATCAAGCAAGTGGTAAATACAGCTCCACAAGTGCCACATCTATAACGTCCACTGGAGCGAGTGAAAATGAGAGGGAATCAAGTGAAGAACAAGCAACAAGGAATTTTTTAGGGGACATGAGATTGGTGCTGCAACAACGGCTCTGGGAACAGAATCAAAGTCAATATCCTCCGGCAAGAGGAAGAGGGCAAAGATGGACTCCCAGAACTCCAGCCTCATCATCAAAAAGCCAAAAAGAAGGGGCCAGAGGAGAAAGTGGCCCAGAAGAGATCGGCACCAAAACAAGAAGCATGCGCCAGAAGATTTCGAAATAGACTGGGATGGCACCCCCGAGGACACAGAAGAACTGGTAGTCATGAATCTATTCAAATGTACGATCACGGATAATGAACACTCATTATTAAAACGTGGGATTAGCTACTGTCTCACACAACCAATGGACGTGGCACAAACTAGGATTGACATTTACAAATACGTAAGAAAAATCAAACTTGCAAACATCTTTAAAGAAAATTAGGAAATGGCTAATTTCACGAAAAAGAAAAAAGAGATAAATCCAAGTGAACAACATTTAACAACTGTAGATATGCCCGCTTTCTTAACCCTTGTGAATCTAGATGTAACAATAGAGTCAGAACTCATTACGGAAACAATAGCCTGCCCCCCAAAGGGTGCGGGCCTAAGTGGAAAAAACACCTCTTCACGCTTCTATCCACAACTTCCACAGGGTAATAAAATTGACCTTTTTCAGGAAGCTGTGGTACAAGACATTTATAAGATCAAAGGAAATACATTTTGAGATAATCTGAAACAAGAAGAAAGAATGGCTTTGAAAAATCTAATGGAGGACAAATCAATAACTATAAAAATGGCTGATAAAGGTGGGAATTTTGTGATTCTAGATACCGTTGATTATGTTCTGGAAGCCCATCATCAATTGAAAAATAAAGAGTATTACAGATGTTTGGAAAGAAATCCTACACAGCTATATAAAGAAAATTTGGACCGGAAACTCTTACAATGGCAACAACAGAACTTAATCAATGATGAGGAAAGAAAATTTCTAAGCACGGAACATCCTATTACAGCAACAATATATTTCCTGCCAAAGGTACATAAAAACCCATCTAAACCACAAGGACGACCGATCGTATCGGCAAATGGATCACTAATGGAACCAGTGGCCAACTATATTGATGTCTTTTTAATGCCCTTTGTATTAAATCTAAACTCATACATTAAAGACACCACTGACCTCCTTCGCCACCTCCAAGAATTACCTTTGCAACCATCATATATGCTGATTACGATGGACGTGATTTCGCTCTATACAAATATTGACAATAGCATCGGTCTAAATGCTTGTGCCTTTTTTTTTAAAGAACGAGAAATCCATTACAATCAACACAATCAAATGGTAATGGACATGATTGAAATGTATTCCTCTTTGGGGAGGAGATTTACCAACAAGTAAGAGGTTGTGCGATGGGGTTCTCCTTCAGTCCGGCATATGCCTGCCTCACTATGGGATGGTGGGACCAACAGGTGGCATGGCATCCGAATAATGATAAATATGTCAACAAAATTACGAAGTGGTTACAGTTCATTGACGATCTCCTAATAGTGTGGGATGGAACAACACAGGAATTTGAGGAATAGTTTAAGATCTTAAATTCGACGGATGGCAATTTAAGATTCACATACCAGATAAACAATGAAAGAGCAATATTCCTCGATACAGAAATTTACATTGTGAACAATAAAGTTAAGACAACACTACATAGGAAGACAACATCGACAAATGCCACGTTAAATGCAGGAAGTTTCCACAAAAAAATCAGTAAAGGATAACATCCCATATGGAGAATTCCTCAGACTTCGCCGCATCTGCTCTGAACCTAAGGAATGGCAGAAACACAGTGAACAATAGGGAAAGAGCGAATGAAAAGATAAGAGAGGACACTCTGAAACCAAAGCAAACGATACCAACTGATCCCAACTCATCATCGGAGAATCCTGTGAGATTAATTCTGGACTACACAAGAGAAGCGAAACAAATTGTGGAGGTCCTGAGAAAAAACTGGAAACTGCTACAATTAGATCCAACGGTGGCAGAAATAATGGGCACACATCCGAATGTCAGTTTCCGTCCAGCAAAAAATCTAAGGGACAAGTTGGTACATAGTAACCATCAAAATTAGGAAACAAGGAAACGCACACAATGGTTGAAAACCAAAGGATTCCGAAAATGTCATTCTTGTAAAGTGTACCAAATTGCAAAAAATACAACGGAGGTCTAACAACCAAACAACAAAATGTGGCAAATAACGGAATTGATCACGTGCAAAAGCAAATTTCTTGTTTATGTTATAGAGTGTCCGTGCTCCTTAAAATACATTGGCAGCACGAAATGTGAGCTCAAAAAGAGAATTCTGGAGCATGTCCAAGCAACGATAAATAAAGATCGAAGTAACGCTGTTGTCAAACATATGGAAAGCAACCACGAAGGAGACTGGAAAAGGTTGAGTTTCTATGCCTTGGAGACAACATCACAACACATGGGAGGTGGTGACAGAGAAAGGAATTTAAGAAGAAGAGAATCTCGCCAGATATGCAATTTCAGAACTTTTACACCTTGGGGCCTGAACCAAAGCGAAGAACTATATGTACATCTATAGGGAACCACTGGAACAAATGTTTTTTTAATAATTTTCTGTTTGCTTCTGTGATGTTTTTGACTGTTTGAAGGAGCACCTCAGTTTTTTCTTTCTTTTAGAGCATGGCATGGTAACACATATAACCAAAGGTTATTATCCCCAAAACCTCCAAAAGTTAAAATAAAATTGCAATCATAAGATATTGCCCACTGGAGGGCCTAATTTAGAGGAGATACAAAATTAGTAGGTAACTTTATAATTGCTCCATCAATAAGCAGCTTGGTTGCGAGAATGCCAGGAAATGCCCACTAGAGGGCGTGCTAAAGGGGCCATTGCTGCCGCAATAATAAAATATTTTAAGGACATCGGAGCTCCGATAAATAAATAACATTTATTTTAAAAACTGAGGCAACTGTAAAGTCAACTAAAAATGGCAGCATCGATCGCAGGGATAAATATCCCTCATGTATGCGGCATGCCATTCTCCTTAAAATGAAATAGGAAATACAATGAGGGCCACTCTCAGAGCATTCGGAGCAAGAAATAAAGTCAAGTTAAAATAAAATAAATAACTGAAATCTTATGACTGTCATATGGTTGCAAAAACAAATTAAAACAGTGAGGTTGGAGGAATTAATAGAAACAGGGGGCAATATACAACAATGATTGTACTCATGTGTTGAAATAAACCTTGTTACCCGCCATTGCCTACATGTACTAGAATGCTATGCATCGCTTAATAGCGATGAGGTAATGAATTACATGACTTGTAAAAACACTGTTTATAGGTGACTTTGAAATGGAGACATACTTACCGTGACCAAGTTAGTGGCATATCACCGACAGGCGGTCGCCAGTGGGTAGTTATAGTTACGACCTGGTTTCCATAGGAAAAGCTGTTTTTTTTGCTAATATCTTTGGAGTCATTCGAAGTAACGCTGTTGCCAAACATATGGAAAGCAACCACAAAGGAGACTGGAAAAGGTTGAGTTTCTATGCCTTGGAGACAACATCAGAACACGTGGGAGGTGGTGACAGAGAAAGGAATTTAAGAAGAAGAGAATCTCGCCAGATATGCAATTTCAGAACTTTTACACCTTGGGGCTTGAACCAAAGCGAAGAACTGTATGTACATCTATAGGGAACCACTGGAACAAATGTTTTTTTAATAATTTTCTGTTTGCTTCTGTGATGTTTTGACTGTTTGAAGGAGCACCTCAGTTTTTTCTTTCTTTTAGAGCATGGCATGGTAACACATATAACCAAAGGTTATTATCCCCAAAACCTCCAAAAGTTAAAATAAAATTGCAATCATAAGATATTGCCCACTGAGGGCCTAATTTAGAGAAGATACAAAATTAGTAGGTAACTTTATAATTGCTCCATCAATAAGCAGCTTGGTTGCGAGAATTCCAGGAAATGCCCACTAGAGGGCGTGCTAAAGGGGCCATTGCTGCCGCAAAAATAAAATATTTTAAGGACATCGGAGCTCCGATAAATAAATAAAATTAATTTTAAAAACTGAGGCAACTGTAAAGTCAACTAAAAATGGCAGCATCGATCGCAGGGATAAATATCCCTCATGTATGCGGCATGCCATTCTCCTTAAAATGAAATAGGAAATACAATGAGGGCCACTCTCAGAGCATTCGGAGCAAGAAATAAAGTCAAGTTAAAATAAAATAAATAACTGAAATCTTATGACTGTCATATGGTTGCAAAAACAAATTAAAACAGTGAGGTTGGAGGAATTAATAGAAACAGGGGGCAATATACAACAATGATTGTACTCATGTGTTGAAATAAACCTTGTTACCCGCCATTGCCTACATGTACTAGAATGCTATGCATCACTTAATAGCGATGAGGTAATGAATCACATGACTTGTAAAAACACTGTTTATAGGTGACTTTGAAATGTAGACATACTTACCGTGACCAAGTTAGTGGTATATCACCGACAGGCGGTCGCCAGTGGGTAGTTATAGTTACGACCTGGTTTCCATAGGAAAAGCTGTTTTTTTTGCTAATATCTTTGGAGTCGTTCGAAGTAACGCTGTTGCCAAACATATGGAAAGCAACCACGAAGGAGACTGGAAAAGGTTGAGTTTCTATGCCTTGGAGACAACATCACAACACGTGGGAGGTGGTGACAGAGAAAGGAATTTAAGAAGAAGAGAATCTCGCCAGATATGCAATTTCAGAACTTTTACACCTTGGGGCCTGAACCAAAGCGAAGAACTGTATGTACATCTATAGGGAACCACTGGAACAAATGTTTTTTTAATAATTTTCTGTTTGCTTCTGTGATGTTTTGACTGTTTGAAGGAGCACCTCAGTTTTTTCTTTCTTTTAGAGCATGGCATGGTAACACATATAACCAAAGGTTATTATCCCCAAAACCTCCAAAAGTTAAAATAAAATTGCAATCATAAGATATTGCCCACTGAGGGCCTAATTTAGAGAAGATACAAAATTAGTAGGTAACTTTATAATTGCTCAATCAATAAGCAGCTTGGTTGCGAGAATTCCAGGAAATGCCCACTAGAGGGCGTGCTAAAGGGGCCATTGCTGCCGCAAAAATAAAATATTTTAAGGACATCAGAGCTCCGATAAATAAATAAAATTAATTTTAAAAACTGAGGCAACTGTAAAGTCAACTAAAAATGGCAGCATCGATCGCAGGGATAAATATCCCTCATGTATGCGGCATGCCATTCTCCTTAAAATGAAATAGGAAATACAATGAGGGCCACTCTCAGAGCATTCGGAGCAAGAAATAAAGTCAAGTTAAAATAAAATAAATAACTGAACTCTTATGACTGTCATATGGTTGCAAAAACAAATTAAAACAGTGAGGTTGGAGGAATTAATAGAAACAGGGGGCAATATACAACAATGATTGTACTCCATGTGTTGAAATAAACCTTGTTACCCGCCATTGCCTACATGTACTAGAATGCTATGCATAACTTAATAGCGATGAGGTAATGAATTACATGACTTGTAAAAACACTGTTTATAGGTGACTTTGAAATGTAGACATACTTACCGTGACCAAGTTAGTGGTATATCACCGACAGGCGGTCGCCAGTGGGTAGTTATATTTACGACCTGGTTTCCATAGGAAAAGCTGTTTTTTTTGCTAATATCTTTGGAGTCGTTTGATGAATCTTCACAAAATTTTCTAATATAATTTGAAGTCACTTCAGCTGTTCTCTTGAATGTTTCAGGGAGATTTGTCAAGCAGGGGCTGAGAAAACAGGGGATCCCAAACATATTTTCCCCATGTTAATTCCTATGGGGACTTCGGACACGACTACAGCCTGAACCGCTGGACGGAATTATATCAAATTTGTCAGAAAGATTTCTTAGTTTGGCATCAATCTGTTCAGTAGTTTTAGAGATATTAACCGAAGTCCAAATTTGTATATCTAGGGGTACGGATCCTCCACGAGTCCAACAGTCGTTGTGCTGTAATCTGATTAGCTGCCAACACTTAAACCAAGAAGTGTTGGCAGCCATCTTGGGACTCGGATTCAGACGAGTCCCATAAAAAAACCTTCAAAATATAGAAAAGGGGGCAGGGTAGGAATACTTTGACCTCCTAGATGTGGTGGTTGGGTCCTAGAGGGACGCAGCTGGGGTATTGAAAACATTTTGATTCAACTTTGCTGCAAAGTTTCGTGTTAATCAGTAGATTCGCAGCAAAATTGGAAGAAAAAAACTAAGTGTGTTCTTTTGCACTTGTTTTGAAATGAACCCCCGGGTGGGCCTGGCCCATCCAAGGGCATTTAAAAAAAGAGGGGGGAGCACTGGCCACCCTCCTAAGGCTCTAGGACCACCATCTTCCTGGGGCTTTATCTTTAAAAATGGAGGTGGAGGTACGCGCGGATCCCCCTTCGGGGCTATATCAAAGCCTCGGAGACCACCGCCTTCATGGGGCTTTAGTTTTATAAAAGGAGGAGGGCTGTGTGAACCCCCCTCCTGGTCTTTGAAAAGCTCCAGAGACCACCTCCCAGGGCAATAAACTAGTATTAATTGGGGACTGCAGGAGGCCCCCGGGTCCCAGGGACCACCACCTCCCCAGGCACTATTACATTAATAAAACCGGGAGAGGAGCTGCACGGCCCCGCTCACGGGCCATACACAGACCCGGGTACCACCATCTAACCGGGCCAACTGGCCCCTCTCCTCGAGCCATACGTGGCCCTGGGGTCTGCCATCCCCCAGGTTCGCCTCCTGATATGTCCTGGGGTGACCACTCCTGGAACTTAGCTGTTTGCTCTGACTTGACCAGAGCTTTGACAGCTGCCGCCAAGTGAGAGGAAACACAAACTCCACTCTCAGCAAGCGAGAGCTGTGATACAGCTCCTGCTTGCTGAGAGTGAAGTTTTTGTCTGTTTCTCTGCCCACTGTCAAACGGGCAGGGAAAAAGTTGAAAGAGCTGCTTGTTTAGCTGTCCTGTCTGTGAGAGCAATGCTGGCTCCCACAGGAGGCAGGGAGCCAACAGGGACTGAGGGGGCCTGCGGTCCCCGGGAGGGGGGAGAGGAGAAAGGAGCAAAATAAAGGTTGGAAACTAGCACAAAAAAGGCAGAATAACGTTCAGAAACTAGCAGAAAGAGGCAGTATAAAGGTTAGCAATGAGCAGAAACATGCATGAAAATAGTGAGAAGTGAGCAGAAAGAGGCACAATAAATGTCAGCAATTAGCAGAGAAAGCAGAATAAATGTCTTCAATGAGCAGAAAGAGGCAAAATAGAGGTGCAAAGCGAGCAAAAAGAGGCAGAATAAGGTCAGAAACCATCAGAAAGAGGCAGAATGAAGGTCAGCAATGAGCAGAAAGAGGCAAAATAAAGGTCACCAATGAGCAGAAAGAGTCCAAATAAAAGTGAGAAATGAGCAGAAAGAGGCAGAATAAAGGTCAGCAACGAGCAGAAAGCGGCAAAATAAAGGTCAGAAACGAGCAAAAAGAGCAGAATAAAGGTCAGAAACTAGCATAATCTCTCACACCCACTTACAAACCTACTCAGACACTCATACACCCACTGAAACACTCATGCACTCACTCACACACTCAGTGTCAAAGGTTAGTGGTTACAATTAGGAAATAAGATTTTTGTTTTAAACCTTACAAATTCACTTAAAAAAACAATGGTTACAGGGACAATATATTTTGGACAAAGAATTAAGAAAACACAGACATTCACTGAAAAAAACAAAGGTTACTGGGATGTTATAGTTAGGAAATAGAATTTAAAAAACCTTTAAAATGTACTGAAAAAAACCAAAGGTTATAGGGACTTTATTGATAAGCTCAGATTTCACTTGTGCAAAACCAGTGAAATTCTGAAGTTATAGTTACCTTAGCTAACTATAACTTAGGTCCCCTTAATGTACTACTGATGACCTCACATATTACATCACTCATGACATGCTCAGTGACATCACTGATGACATCTCAAATGACATCACTGATGACATCACTGATTACTTCATCCACAGGACCACTCACACACCCACGCACACGCCCATACTCTTGTACACCCACTCCCACATAATCCCTCACATACCCACACACCCAAACCAGTATTCACATAACCAATTACTCATCCATAGAGCCACTCACACACCCACTAACTCACCCATGCAGCAACTCACTCATTCACCAAAACAAGCACTCACACAACCAGTTATACAGACATACAGATACTTACACACCTACTCATACACCATTACAGCCATTCCCACACCCAATTAATCACCCATACAAAAACTCACACAGCCTCTTACTCATACAGGTACTCACACACACACACACACACACACACACACCTATTCAGTCACTCACAATGCCACTCACTCACCAAAACAGCTACTCGCTCCACTCACTTACCCCTACAACCACTGATCAAGCCACTCACCCCCCATAGAAGCACTCACACACCCACAGAACCACTTATATACCATTTCACACACCCATGTAACCAACCACTCACACACCCACCCACTCACCCTTACAGCCAGTCACACAGACATGCACTCTAGAATACAGCCAGTCACTTACCTATTCACACACACTCAAACACATACTCACTCACCCATACAGCCACTCTTACACCCACTCCCTCACACATACAGCCACTCACACAGCTACTCAGTCATCCATACGGCCACTCACACACCTATACAGCCACTCACACAGCCACTAACTCACCCACACACTCACTCACTCACCAATACAGCTACTCACACAGCCATTCATGTACCCATACATCTAATCACATACCCACAAACACATCCATACAGCCACTCAAACATCCACTCACACACCGATACAGTCACACAGCCACTCAAATTAGAAATAGTATGACTAATTAGTAGTAAAGAAAGAATAGTAATGTAAATTAAGCTGTAGCCTAGTATATAATTATAGGTCTCAAAAACATTTAAAAAGCACTTACACTCACAGGATGATGACATCAGTGAGGTCATTTGAGATGTCATCAGTGATGTCACTGACCAGGTCATGAGTGATGTAATATGTAAGGTCATAAGCAGTGCTTTGCGGGGGCATACATTATAGTTAGCTCAGGTAACTATAACTGCTGAATTTCAGTGGTTTTGTAGGAGTGAATTCTGAGCCTATCTATAACGTCCCTGTAATCTTTGGTCTTTCACAGCTAGAGCGGTCGACCTCGAAGCTGGGGAACCAGTTTCAAGTCTCGGCAGGGATGCTCAACATCTTCTGATTCTGGACAAATCTCTTAATCTCCCTGTGCCTATCAGAAATTAATGTGCCCGCTTGTAACGTGCTCATGTAAAGCACTCTGATACCTTTGGCCCGAGTTTGCGCTATATAAAACTCTAAAAAAAATCCGATTCCTAACTATAAAGTGCCTGTGACCTTTGTTTTTTTCGGTGAATATATTATATAAAATATATATACATATACATACCAGTCCTCTTCATTCATTGGTCGCTTGAATCATTAATTTTTTCCTTACATTGGGCAATGGATCATCCCTCTTCACCCACTGCCTACCTTCATTGTGATTGATGTTATTCTGCTCTTTCACAAAGCGCACAGCCACTCACAAAGTAGTTTGCGTCACTGCAGCAACTAGTATGCTGATGTGCTTTTTTAGACAAAAATTATTTTTGCTTTTAGGCTTCTTTCATATCTTTGAGTGTCCAGAAGAGCCCCAACAGTAACATTTTAAGCAAACTATGACTAAAGATCAGAAGCTAATACAAGATCTATTGGCTTCACCAAGGCTTGTTTTCCGGGTTGGCAGCAGTGGCTCTACTTTTTTAGATCATAGCACATTCCTAGTTTGGGCTCACTGTTCTATGGCTGTTTTATGGATAAGAAGGATCTTGCTACCTGCCTGGCTGATTTCCAAGAGTAACTTACCCGAAGAGTGTTTGTTTATTTTTCTTTATTTTGTCTAGTGCCTATGAGTGACTGTGTGATGAACAGTAAATACAGCAGTTGTCCCCACGGAGACTGTGGGAGGGATTAACAAGAGGCAGAGTCTGCTGACTGCAGCAGGATGTTGCTGCCGGTGGCTGGCGTTTGCTATTTGTGATTGATATTATGCTTGCTTTCTACTAATGAGACATGATTTTGCCACTGGAAAGTGTTTGCTATCCAGTATGTGGCTGCTACCTGTGGCAGGCAGCATGTCATCTGAGCCCAGCAAGGGAGACAGGTGCTTTCTGCCTGCCCTGGGAGTGTGTTTCCCCAGTGAGGCTTAGTTACAGTACCTTTCAGTCTGACCCTGGTACCTGGGGGGACACCTGCTTCCTGTGATGCCAAGCTCTTGTCTGCCTGAGCGGATGGTAGCTGGACGAGGCTTCGCCAGGGGGAAAGCTTGCTGTAAATCGTCTTGTTACCTGGCACAGGTGCTGCTCCCCGTGGGGGAACCTGCTAACCATGCGCAGTGCCATCTTACCTGTGACAGCGGAAAGCCCCTTTGTGATTGGAGGAGCTGGTTCCTGGTCTCCTGACACAACGTCTGATGTGGAAACTGTGGAAGTATCTGTGACCCCTGGGAATGTTTATTATCTGTGAGGTGCACAGAATGAGGTGCCTGTGTGTCATACTTCTGTTTCTTGGTATTACCCTTGAATACCCTTAGCAACTACCTCTTACTAGCAAGGACTACATGCTCTCAGAGCGAAAATCCGGTTCTCTCTACAAGAAAAGCACCTGTTTTGTTTCAGATGGTGATGCTGTGATAAACCACCAGCATTGAAGCATCACTACACAGTGTCAGCACCACCCCACAGTGACTGTTGCCCTCTTGTGTCACCAGTACTGTTCACTAGTTCCTACCTGGAGAGGTTACCCTTGTGTTCAGTCTTAGCTGGCATGACTCGCATGTGGGGGGAAGGGTGGGGGGCTGATGCTCGGGGAGGTCACATGGAGAGAGGTTTGCATGGGGGAAGGTTTAATAAAAAAAAATGTTTTGTCTCTGCTCCTCACCGGAAGCAGGCAGCCTCCCTTCCCTCCTCTAGGCCAATCACAATCCTGCAATGGCAGCGATGTGATTGGTTGGGACGCCGACCAGCCAAGCGTCTATGGGGAGGCCATTTACTCCATGTAGGCTGGATTCAGTCTACATGGAGAAAAGGCAGAGTGATTATGACTGGTTTGGTCGGGTCTGGGGCTGACCAAACAGTCAGCGCCCTCAGATTGGGCAAGCCACTCCTCCCCTGCCCCAGAGCAGGACCGCCCACCCCCAACCAAATCCTTCTGCTTTCTCGCAGTGGGGTGGCGCTCCTCCGCCGACATGTAAAAGCAGCCCCCGTGTCTGTCAAAGAATGCCAGTGCAGAGTTAAAGCTGAGAAACCCAATTATCAACTGATAATTAACCACAATAGCTGTTGTCGAATCAAACAAAAACAACCTGCTCATAATATAGCATCATGTGAGATTTATTCTCTTTTGTAGAATTTTCACTTTTTGGCACAATATTTTTAGTGCATGGGAGTACAAAGAATTTTATATACAATATATACAAACATAAGCATAAATCACAGAGAACATTTTACACATTACATACACACTTGGCCATTCAATCATACAAAGAACATTCACACAAATGGCAAAAAAAAATATGTCCACGTATTGGTAACGAGTAGATGGAAATAATCCTTTCGTGATTGTCAATTTCTAGAGTCTGTATAATTCACAGTTCTACCAGAAAGTCTCTTGTAACAAATTAAAGAACTGTTATACGGCATCAGTAATAAACCAAATACGGGACAGGGCTGGTCGACGCGTTTCGAACCCCTGTTTGTTGTTGGGGTTCTCCTCAGGACCGGATGGGTTCTGAAAAAATAACAGAGGCTTGCTTAGGATTGCTTACTAAAAAGGGATAAGAGACCATCTCCAGATAAACCATAGCCGCTCCCTACCTTGAGATAATTGTCGATAAATCACAGTCAATCGTGTAAAGAGTAGATATCCCAATTACGGACTTCAATTTGTATCCCACAGGAGGAGTGTTCACGGGGACTGTGAAAGGAAAAAATACAGACACGTGCTATATTTAATCATGCATGCATGTCAACCCGCACTCATTCTAGTGGTCCTAGCTAAGGGGCGTCGTGCTTACCCACTGCTGTGACGGCTTCTGGCTCGCCGGCATATCCTCGTTTGTTAAGAGCGGCCGCTCCTTTGCTGTAAAACAAACGGGGAAGAGTCTAACATGCTGGGCGTCTCGAACATGCTGGGCGTCTCAAACGCTTGCAGAGTGTAAATCGGACTGGTGAAAGTACATACCGATTGAGGGAAAAGGCGTCCGTCCTTCTCTCTGGTTTGGTCGAATGGTTCACCTGAACTGGTTGCGCTGCTGAGAGCAATACTTCCTGGTTTACGAGTGAATTCCCAGTGCTCATGGGACTTGTAGTTTAATACCTCTACACCCTTACACATTGATGGATGCAAACGGCGGACTGGATGGCAGTCCATTCTGATTGAGGAAACAGGACAATGTTTAGGCAAATTAGACAGTTGGTTTATAAATTTCAGAGATCTCGTTTAAACCCCTAATTGCCGTGTTGAACTTCATTATTAACATCGCCTCGCGCTGTGACAATTTTGCGTCCAAATCACCGCCTCTTGGGTCTTTTTCGATTTTGGATAGCACTGTCCATTTTAAATCACTTTTCACATGTTTACATTTTGACCAGTGATTTACTAGTGGGGCATTTTCAACTCCTCTGTGGATTCGTGATTTATGCTGCGTTATTCGATTTCTTACTTCTTGTGTCGTCTTCCCGATATATACCAGAGGACAAGGGCAGATAATCGCATACACAACATTTTTGGTTTTACAATTTGTAAAAGCGTCGTGCTTCCAATAGATGTTCTCAAACGTAAACACAGAGTCTTCTATGGTTTCATTGCAACAAGTACATGTTCCACATTTGTGGTGCCCTTTTGGGGGGGGAAACCCAAACATACTTTGTAATGTTGGAGCCTTCACCATAGGTAGAGCAGCTCTTACGACGTGATTAGCCACACTCTTCTCTTTTTTGTATGCGAAGAGCGGAGGTACAGAAAAATCCTCATGAAGGTTTTTGAGTAAATGCCAATTGGATATTATAAGTTTCTTATGTTGGTTTGCAGCTGGGCAGAAAGTAGTGACGCACACCATCCTTTTTACGTCCTGTTTAGTTTTTTTCTCAAGTAAAGTCTCACGTGGAGTCCACCAGGCTCGTTTCAGGGAGTTTTTTAATAGTTTTTTAGGGTACCCTCTTTGAATGAGACGATTTCTCAGATGGTCAGCATGTTTAAAATACTCTTCCTTTCCCGAACAATTACGGCGAATCCTTAGGAATTGTCCATATGGTAGGTTTTGTTTGAGACTGCGTGGGTGGTTGCTGTTAAAATGCAATGCTTTGTTCCTATCTGAGGGCTTACGAAATAAGGTTGAATCAATTTGTTTGTTGGTTAAACTCGAGAACATGTGACATCAAGTTTTCAGTCACAGCATCCAAGGAATCTATCACTTTCCTGGACGTGAAAATAGATCCAAACGGAGAAGGTCTAAACACAACCTTATTTCGTAAGCCCTCAGATAGGAACAAAGCATTGCATTTTAACAGCAACCACCCACGCAGTCTCAAACAAAACCTACCATATGGACAATTCCTAAGGATTCGCCGTAATTGTTCGGGAAAGGAAGAGTATTTTAAACATGCTGACCATCTGAGAAATCGTCTCATTCAAAGAGGGTACCCTAAAAAACTATTAAAAAACTCCCTGAAACGAGCCTGGTGGACTCCACGTGAGACTTTACTTGAGAAAAAAACTAAACAGGACGTAAAAAGGATGGTGTGCGTCACTACTTTCTGCCCAGCTGCAAACCAACATAAGAAACTTATAATGTCCAATTGGCATTTACTCAAAAACCTTCATGAGGATTTTTCTGTACCTCCGCTCTTCGCATACAAAAAAGAGAAGAGTGTGGCTAATCACGTCGTAAGAGCTGCTCTACCTATGGTGAAGGCTCCAACATTACAAAGTATGTTTGGGTTTCCCCCCCCAAAAGGGCACCACAAATGTGGAACATGTACTTGTTGCAATGAAACCATAGAAGACTCTGTGTTTACGTTTGAGAACATCTATTGGAAGCACGACGCTTTTACAAATTGTAAAACCAAAAATGTCGTGTATGCGATTATCTGCCCTTGTCCTCTGGTATATATCGGGAAGACGACACAAGAAGTAAGAAATCGAATAACGCAGCATAAATCACGAATCCACAGAGGAGTTGAAAATGCCCCACTAGTGAATCACTGGTCAAAATGTAAACATGTGAAAAGTGATTTAAAATGGACAGTGCTATCCAAAATCGAAAAAGACCCAAGAGGCGGTGATTTGGACGCAAAATTGTCACAGCGCGAGGCGATGTTAATAATGAAGTTCAACACGGCAATTAGGGGTTTAAACGAGATCTCTGAAATTTATAAACCAACTGTCTAATTTGCCTAAACATTGTCCTGTTTCCTCAATCAGAATGGACTGCCATCCAGTCCGCCGTTTGCATCCATCAATGTGTAAGGGTGTAGAGGTATTAAACTACAAGTCCCATGAGCACTGGGAATTCACTCGTAAACCAGGAAGTATTGCTCTCAGCAGCGCAACCAGTTCAGGTGAACCATTCGACCAAACCTGAGAGAAGGACGGACGCCTTTTCCCTCAATCGGTATGTACTTTCACCAGTCCGATTTACACTCTGCAAGCGTTTGAGACGCCCAGCATGTTCGAGACGCCCAGCATGTTAGACTCTTCCCCGTTTGTTTTACAGAAAAGGAGCGGCCGCTCTTAACAAACGAGGATATGCCGGCGAGCCAGAAGCCGTCACAGCAGCGGGTAAGCACGACGCCCCTTAGCTAGGACCACTAGAATGAGTGCGGGTTGACATGCATGCATGATTAAATATAGCACGTGTCTGTATTTTTTCCTTTCACAGTCCCCGTGAACACTCCTCCTGTGGGATACAAATTGAACTCCGTAATTGGGATATCTACTCTTTACACGATTGACTGTGATTTATCGACAATTATCTCAAGGTAGGGAGCGGCTATGGTTTACCTGGAGATGGTCTCTTATCCCTTTTTAGTAAGCAATCCTAAGCAAGCCTCTGTTATTTTTTCAGAACCCATCCGGTCCTGAGGAGAACCCCAACAACAAACAGGGGTTCGAAACGCGTCGACCAGCCCTGTCCCGTATTTGGTTTATTACTGATGCCGTATAACAGTTCTTTAATTTGTTACAAGAGACTTTCTGGTAGAACTGTGAATTATACAGACTCTAGAAATTGACAATCACGAAAGGATTATTTCCATCTACTCGTTACCAATACGTGGACATATTGTTTTTTTGCCATTTGTGTGAATGTTCTTTGTATGATTGAATGGCCAAGTGTGTATGTAATGTGTAAAATGTTCTCTGTGATTTATGCTTATGTTTGTATATATTGTATATAAAATTCTTTGTACTCCCATGCACTAAAAATATTGTGCCAAAAAGTGAAAATTCTACAAAAGAGAATAAATCTCACATGATGCTATATTATGAGCAGGTTGTTTTTGTTTGATTCGACAACAGCTATTGTGGTTAATTATCAGTTGATAATTGGGTTTCTCAGCATTGGCTTTTGTTTTGTTATATAAAATTTGGTTGGACTCAGCCCTGCTGAGTTAGGAGTCAAGACCCTTTTTTGATTCTTTGAGTGCAGAGTTAAAGCCATTGTGACAGCAGATCCGTGGTGCGCATGCGCTTGGCTCAGGAAGCGGGACATGCAATGGGATGAGGGAGAGTCCATTGCCGTAGTGTGACTGAGCTAACTGTAGAATGACTGTGAGCGGCAGTGTCAGCCCCTTCCTTATGAACGGACTTTTCACCTGTATGAAGAAGTTCATTTCTCTCTCATTCAACAGTTTCAGCCAGGACTAGAGTCTTTTAACCACAGTGTGCCAACTTTATCTGTGACAACAGGATTCTAGAGACGCATATGCTGAGTACAGTTCTACTACTGATGCAAAGTGTGGGGAATTACCTACCGAGCGAGTGTAGGACTTGTCTTCTTTTTTATCGTCTAAAATTAGATCTTTAATGGATCTCACCCGTGGCTTTCATGTGATTCTGGATTCCTCTATGTAAGTGTCAAGAGTCATTTGAGACTACAACCCATACCCTGTAGAATGACCCCCTCACACATGGCAAGAGTGGGCAAGAGGTGTTGGTTTCGAAGCTGATAGCATACAGTCAGCTGAAACAATGGCAAAAAGCCATTTGATTGAATCATTGGGGCCTCCCCAGTAATGCAGTTTTTGTTGGCGTGCTAGAGAGCCTGAGGCACACATGTCAGTGTAAACAATCTTGAGACTCTGTAAATGCTGAGCAGAGAAGGATGGGACCAGCCACCTCTCTGGCATGGCTAGGTATCATATTTGATGATAGACTGACCTTTGCACCACATGCCAATCTGGTGGCCTCAGCAGCCTTTTATAAACTTTGCATGATCAAAAAGATCTTACCATATCTCCCTTTGAATTAGGGCAAAACACTGGTCGGCACCTTGGTGATGTCATCTTTGGACTATTGCAATGGTCTGTTTGCCAATGCACAAAGTAGGATTATACAAACATTACAAACAGTTCAGAATGCGGCTGCAAGGGTGCTGTCAGGAACCCCCAAGTTCAAACCAATTTCACACATCATCAAAGGCTATCACTGGTTGCCAGTAAGGAACCGTATAAAGTTCAAGGCCCTATGTATCGCGTATAAAGCCTCCCGCAAAACAGGTCCCCAGTTTCTAATAAACCATTTGGCCACTTACATTCCCAACCGTCTGCTGCGATCATCCAATGCTTTCCACCTCTCCGTGCCACGCACAAGAACTGTTTCATGGGGCGACAGGCGTTTTGTTGTTACTGTGACTAGACTTTGGAATTCCCTTCCGTTTGAGATCAGGTCATGTCAGTCATTACTTGGTTTCAGAAAGATGATAAAGACCTGGTTGTTTAATCAATAGCTTCCCTTACAGACCTGTTCGTTGTCCATAGCGCCGAGACGCCCGAAGGCAGTTGTGCACTTTACAAATGTAAAAAATAAATAATTAAATAAATAAATGGCTTACTCTGCATAATATTTCATCACATGGTTTGACTGAAAGGTCAAAAATGTGCATAAGAGGAGGCTAATTTTAAAGTCAATAATGGTTTGGTATTTAGAAGGACAAACCATGATACAGCTTGTGGAGCGGCAGTATATAGGGGGTACGGGGAAACGCTGGGGGCATAAGGCCTAAGTGCAATGCAACAAAATAGACAACCTGAGGCATCTTCTTGGTTAAGTGCAATCAACCACGAGCGCTGGTTACACGTTTATTTATACCCTGTGGACCGAAGACGGCCCAGAGGGTCACAAGTGATTACGTTTGGTAGGGGCGGGAAGGCTCACATCCCTCCTAACCTTTCATAAGAAAATAATAATAATATCACGATTAATTACATGCTACACCACAGCATATGGATGATAGGATCAATATCTTCTTTAGCAAACAAAGGGGCATATTACCAACAACTAGTGATAATTATCGCTATGTTGGTTTAGCGGCGATATTTTTATCGCCGAGCTGCGGCGATTTTTATCGCTTAGGAGCCTTCATATTATCAAGGTTTATCTCCTAAGCGATAAAAATCGGACGAAATGCATGAATATCGCTGAAAAGTCCGCGATATTCATGCATTACCGAGCTAATGCTCTTAGCCATGTTATCCACCTACCATTGGATAACATGGCTAAGAACTGCTCAGGGGCAGGTGTTAGCTTTTGGAGATATTCGCGCTTAGCGCGAATATCTCCAAAAGTTGGTAATAGGAGATAGCGATGTTAGCGACTGTTTCCAGTCGCTAACATCTTGGCACGCCCACTTTGCATGTCATTAGTGATAATTATCACTGACATGCAAAGCGGGGCCCAAGATGGTCGCTATCTCCTACTAGCTGTCGCTAACTGGTGTTAGCGACAGCTAGGTAATAGGGAGATAATTTTATCTCCGCTTTCTTGGCTTTTAAAGCCAAAAAAGCAGAGATAAACCCCCTGATAATATGCCCCAAAGTCTTTCAGTCTTTGGGTAGGTCTGGGATTTTCCAGCACCTGATAAGGATGTCCACGCTGAGCCGCCCTATTGTTTCCAGTACCGGTTCCTCTGGTGGCCTGATGGGGACCGTTCTCCTTCTCTGTTTAGTTGGACTCAATGTTCACCTCTTCTTCAGCTGGCCTGGGTACCTCCTCTTCTCCTGCCTCTTGATGAGGTACCGGCGAATGTGTCATCTCCTGTTCCCCTCTTCCACCATCCGTTAGGGGTGTGATTTTTTTAAACCAGGACGCATTTCCCAATAGCAATCTCTCTTCTATTTTGACAGTGATATTTGTTCCTTTCACTCCTACTACTTCCCAGGGCTCTCTCTCAAATGGTGTTCAAAACTTCCAGCCTGGGTGTCTGTCTCTGACTATCACCCTGTCTCCTGTGCAAATATCCATCGTACAAGCTCTCCTGCTCTGGCTTGCTTTATCATTGTTACTTTTCCTTTTGGCCTGTGCTGCCTCATTGTCCAACACTCTGAGCGTTCACTGCTCACTCAACGGAACTATGTCCCTCACCGCCCTCTTCATCATCAATTCACTTGGCAAACAACCAGTAGTGCTATGGCGCGTTTGTCTATATGCTCTCGGGCTTGATGGAGACATCCTTCCAATACGACCTGTTGGTCTAAGAGAATCCGTAATTCTTTATTAAGAGTTTGCATGAACCTTTCAACCTCCCTATTGGCTTGAGGCCACTGGGATTGTCACTCTCCTGTGTTTGACATTGCAAAGGTGCAAGTAATGTCCAAATTCATGTCCGGCCGGCCATTGTCTGTTCGGATTACATCAGGCAGTCCCAGCAGAGCGAATGTTTTCTCCATCACAGGCTTGACACACTCAAATGCCATTGATCGCACAACTTCCACTGCAGGAAATTTTGAGTAACTGCCACTCATGACGAGCGTCAAGCGTCCATCAGGAAAACTCCCTAAGTCCATGCTTATGGATGACCAAGGTCGGGTGCTGGGGGCTTCATTGATTATTGTTGGGACTGGCGGCTTGCCTCCAGTGATTAGGTTCTTCAATCATCTGGTCTACACCAGGGAACCAGACTTTGGCCCGAAACCTCACTTTTGTTTTGGCTAGACCTTGGTGACGTTGATGTGCCAGTTCTGCCTTCCTCCTTCATAGGCTCTGGGGTATCACAATTTGCATTCCTCTTAGAACAAGTCCTTTCTCTCTTCCACTGATTTTATCCTGGCACCTCCAGATGCTTTCCTTATCAGTCAATCTCCCCACGCCATTTAGGAAATTCCTCCAGTGATGCTTCCACAGGGCTTCTTTAACCGCATTCAGACAGTCGTCTTCTTTGGTGGCCTCCACTATATCGGTCAGCGACAGTGCTCTTGGGCATGCTAACTCTGTGATCAGTTTCACAAAACCTTCTGCCCCTCGATCGACCTCTTGCTGACTTTGGGGTTCCGGTGCCATGGGGTGGCGTAACAGGTAGTCCGCCAGGTTGTTGATTCCAGGATGGTACACCACTTTGAAATTGTAGTGCTGGAGTTGCGCTACCCATCTTTCGATTTCAGGAGGGCCATTTCACACTGTCCCATCAAAGAGCGGCATGTGATCGGTGACAACCCGGAACTTGAGCCTGCAGAGGTATATGTTGTAGTGTTGGTACACTCACCTGATTGCCAGTGCTTCCCTTTCTATTTGTGTATACCTTGTTTTGACTTCCATTAATACCTTGCTTGCATACGCAATGGGCATTTTGGTCATCTTGTTGCAGGAATGCTTTTGATGCAGTACTGGACCACAGCCGCTACATGTCCTTTTTCGTAAGAGCCCTCAGAGCTCCGAGATGGTTGTGAGATGATGTATGAATCTTCTGCAATAATTTGCCATTCCTAAGAAGCTTTGTATCTCTGTCTGGTTTTGGGTAATTGTTGCTGCTCTGATGGCTTCGACCTTTGCCGGGTCCATCTATAGACCCACCTTGGAGAATTTGAACCCAAAAAACTCCACTTCGCTCTTGGAGAATGCACACTTGTCTCGGTGCAATGTTAATCCTTGTCTCACCAGTCTCTGCAGGATCGCCCTTAACCGCTAACGGTGTTCCTCCAACGATTGAGAAAAGATCAACACGTCGTCGCTGACATTTATGACTCCTATCAATCCTGATAGGGCCTCTCAGATGGCGTCATGGAATACCTCCACTGCTGAGAATACTCCAAAACTAAGCTGTTTAAATCTCCTCAGCTCTACGTGTGTTGAGAAGGTTGTAATATTACGACTGGCTTCATCCAACAGCTGTTGATGGTTTCTGGAGTTGAGGTCTACTTTTGAAAAACATTTCTCCCCTTTGATGTCAGAGACTATTTAATTGATGGTCGTGACATATGTCTCTTATTGGACAATCACATGTCCACGCACAGTCATATCGCTCCTGGGTCTTGGGTTTGGGAGCAATCACCAGTGAAGATACCCTCGGTGTAGGTCCTGACACCATTTCGCTTACTCCGGCTTTCGCGAGTTTCTCCAGCTCTGCCTCCACAAGGAGCCGCAGATAAAAATGCAATCTTTTGTGACATAATGCCACCGGCTTGACTGACCGGTCAATATGTAGCTTGACTTTGACGCCTTTCAGGCAACCGAGTTCGGGGAACTCTGCTATGATTTCAGCCGCATGGGATTGGTGGACTTCCAGGCGAAGATTACCAGCCCCAGGTCCTCAGCTGAGTGACAGCTGAGTAATGTTCCTGTGCTGTCCTGAGTCACATGAAATTTAGTTTGCGACGAGATATTACTATGAGTGACTTCCACTTCAATGACTCCTTGTAGCGGACTGGGCGTGTCGCCCCCATTCATAAATATTTTTGCTCTCTGGTGCGCAGCATAAATTGCCAGTGACGTCCGGGCCTGTCCAGCCATATCTATTTTTGTGCCCCAGCAATCCACCCTGCACATTCAGCGACGGTGGGCCGCTCTGGAGGGCTATCGCAGGCCCCCATTCCGAGAACTGGTGAGTTGACAACTGAAAAGGCTGGCAAGAAACTTGGTTGGGAGGGCCGCATCAACAGTCAGATTGGACCGAGGAGTCTGACGGGGCGGTAGAACCCGGTGTGGCAGTCCAAAGACGGCACTACATACCTCAACCACATACACCAACTGCCCCAGCTCCACCTGTGACTCATACAAGGGTGTTCCGGCCTCCGGCTTACTTGAGCATTGCCAAAGCCATGGGGAAGGATAACCAACCTCAGTCTTCCACACAAGGGAAGATCGATAAATCTTCAAAACCCACCATCCCTTTTGCTCACCCACCTGAGTTTACCAGGGCACAGGCGGAAATCACCAGGCGGCTGAGGTGTCTCCTATTCTACAGACCATCCAAAAATTACACTCCTCTGTAGAGGAGAAAATGCGAGAACTATGGATGGACCGCTCATTAGACAGGATCGGCGAAATACATTGGACAGAGTTGTAGTTACTGAGGGCTGTGTATTCAATTTGAAGTCTCGGTCCAGACCTGTAAATCAGAGGTGAAGTCCCTGCATCACACAGTCACTTTCCTGATGGCAAGAGCAGAGAATGCCGAGGGCAGGTCTAGATGAAACAATATCTGGGTGGTGGGGATTTCAGAGGAGACAGAAATCCCGAACCCGCTTTTATCACTACCTGGCTTTGCTCATGGCTGCTGCCAGACTCAGTGTCTACCTGTTTTATAGCAGAGCGAGTTAATCGATCTTTGGGTGCCAAATCCCCTCCTGGCACTCCATCTAGGACCATGGTTGCCCATGTCTTGAAGTATGCAGACCGAGATGCCTTTCTGCGAGCCTCTAGGGCAAAGGACTTGCTGCATTTCAAATCCACACAGGTGATGGTGTTTCACGACTACTCCCCCAGGGTGCAACAACATCGCCGCTCCTTCCAGGCTGTCACACAAAAAATGAGGGCCATAGGAGTACAGTATATGTTGCTTTTTCCTGCGTGCCTGAAAGTACTGTTTGAGGGTAGGTCAAAGTCTCACACACACGGAGGCAACATGGGCGTGGGTGGAGAGAAAGCCATGCCTGAGGAGAGCCAAGGCCGGGGATGGCCTAGAATCTGCTTTAGACCGGGAGGGCCTACTGGAAAGACAAAGACTATTGCCGCATCAATGAGGGGAGTGGTGAGAGAGGGGCTTCAGAGGTAAGAGGGGGACTGCGCCCCAGACCATCAGACTGCCTCAGATGGGGACGCCCCAATGATTATAGACAGTGCTGCTGACTTGAGCCAGACCCCAGAGCTCTGCTGGCCGCTCTTTGAGTCACACAGACTCATCGTATCAATATCTGTTTGTATTTCTCTTGACTCACAAATGCATTCATGTAACATGTTGGTACCAAGTTAATTCACCTCCACCGTGTATGGCACATACAAGGGTAGCCGTTCAGCTTTGTGAGGTGGCCAGGTAGTGCGCCTTACCTAATGGGGGAGTTTATGTTAGGGTACACACAGTCCAGCTTGCAGTGGATGGCATAATCTGCAGTATGCTCAGTTGGCGCCATCCTGGTTCTGGCATATCTACAGGTACTTCCAGTTATAGGGGGGATATAGGGAATGTAGTTCTGTTTGATTGTTTTCATGGTCACACCTTGCCAACAGCATACAAGATGACACTTGTGATGCTTACACCTGCATGGGGCCCTCATGATGCTCTGCAGCTTCCATAGCGGATGAAGTACAGCAAGGGGCGAGGCCAAGATCTGGACAGTTACTTGAAATATACACAGGTGACTAGATAAAATTAAGAGGGGGATCTTTCCTTCAGACGGCCTGCAGATTAAACCAGGATATCCTGTTCCTGCAGGAGACACAACTCATAGGCAAACATTTCCCCTTCTCTGCATGTATTGGGTTTGCAAAGGTGTATCACTAAACATTTCACAGAGGCTCTAAAGGGGTCACCATACTGTTAAGGGGTCACATCCCGTTTCAGCATTGTCGGACATGGCTTGATAAATTGGGGCAGTTAGTGGCAATATAGGGCATGCTGTTGGGTAAACCACTCTCCGTACTCAATGTTTACACACCTCCGTCCTTGTCTGAGGCTTTTCTGCATGTTGCCAGGGCCATGTTCCTGGAGTTTCCAAAAGGAGCTTTTATTTTGGGGGAGACCTAAATGGCGTAGTCGACCCGGGGCTAAACAGCTCTACACTGACATCTGGTCCTCATGCATCCCCCACCGGGCTGGCTAGTTTTATGGCCAAACTGGAGTTTTTAGATGCCTGGCTGTTTCGCTCCTTCACGGAGAAGGGATATATGTTTTATTTAGGGGTGCACAGCTCTTTATCACGTCTGGATTATTTCCTGCTCCCCGGCTCCTGCAGACACATGGTCCAGGAGGCACAAATACTGGTGCACGGGCTTTCGGACCACGCGCCAGTGGAGTTGCAGTTGGTGCTCAGGGAGCAGGATGGCTTACCCTGGTGGAAGTTGAGTCATTGGACCATGGTAAATTCAAGGCAGCAGTCCATACTGCGACTCTGGAGTGCTGAGCCACAATTCTGGCGCAGTAGCATCCTCAGGACCCTCTGGGAGGCGTGGAAAGCCACTTCCTGAGGTTTTATTAACATTTACCATATCATAAACTGGCAGAAGGAGGTAGAGTGGAGGACCATGAGGTCCGAGTCCTCGACTTGGAGTCTTGATACCTGGTGATGTTAGAGCTTTCGAGACTCGATTCATACAGGCTCTGTTTTACGACAGACTCGGATGGAGGAGGCCCGGGTGCCAAGGATGGCTACCCAGAGAAGAATTTATCTGTGGGTGATAAGTCAACCTAAACCCTACAATGGTTGTGCTCTGCCCCCCCCTCCCACCTATTTCATATATCGCTGATGCTCGAGGTGACAGAGTGGATGGCAATCAGCCCATTGCAGCCGGAGGCCCCTCCTGGAAAAACATCTGCCGGCCCAGCTGAACCAAAGCACTATTGGTCCATCTCCCTGCTCCCCAATCCAGCAAAAGTAATAATAAAAAAGATCTACCAGTAACTCACTCAATACCTAGAATACCAAAACCTCCTGGTCTCCTCCAAATCCAGATTTTTAGCTAATCACAGCACCCAGACAGCCCTGATTGCCTGCCACCAATGACATCAGAGCCCTCTTGGGCTTTTGATACCATCTCTCATCACCTCCTGATCAACAGACTTCACTACATCGGGAATCAAGGAAATGCCCACAAATTGATTGCCTCATACCTCACACACAGAGGCCAAAGTATCTGTCTCCCACCTTTCACCTTTAGAACCCAAGAAGATCATCAATGAAGTCTCCCAAGGATCATTGTCCAGCCCCACCCACATGACCCCCATGCTGACACAGTCAGATCACATGGACTCCTCATTATCTTCTGCCTCAATGATGCCCTGCTCATCCTCTCACTGTCCAAAGATCCCTCAACCACCAAAGCTAACTTCCACAGATGCATGATGAACGTCGCAGACTGGATGAATGACAAATGTCTCAAACTCTAAACGGACAAGACAGAATTCCTCATCTTTGGGAACAACACCTCACCATGGAACGACGCATGGTGGCCCGCGGAACTCAGCCCATCCCCCCCCACCCCACAGACCATGCCTGCAACCTCGGCATAATCCTGGACAGCAAGCTATCCATGAAGAAACAAGTCAACACAGTTTCATCTGGCTGTTTCCACACCCTTTGCATGCTTCGCACGATCTTCAGGTGTCTCCATGTAAACACCAGAAGAACCATCATGCAGGCCCACATCACTAGCAGACTGGGCTACGGAAACACACTCCAAATAGGAATCACTGCACGCCTCCTGAAGAGATTCCAGACAGTGCAAAACTCAGCTGCAAGACTCATACTGGACCTCGCCAGAAGGATATACATCCCACCTCATCTCAAGAAACGACACTGGCTCCCGATTCAAAAGAGTTCAAAATACTGACCCACACTAACAAAGCCTTGTACAACAAAGGGCCAGCACTCAACAACAAACACCTGACCTTCCACCAACCGACCGGACACCTTTGATCCGTTTCCCTCTCCCTCGCAGACACCCCACATATCCGCCAAGCCAACAACAGAGGATGGTCCTTCCAGCTCCTGGCAGTCAAGGCTTGGAACATCCTCCCGCCTGCACCTCAGGAACGCACCGTCACTCCAACAATTCAGGAACGAACTAAAGCCCTGGATGTTTGAATGATCAAACCTCCATGCAGTAGAAAACATCTCCAGCACCTCGAGACACTCATGGGTGATTTGCTGTGCTTTATAAATGGTTGATTGACCAATTGATTGAAAGCCCCATGCAGTTGGCTGCGTTCATTCACAACATTCAGACTAGGTCTCTCTCAACTGATGACAGAAACGTGCTCGACGACGATCTGACAGTCAATGACTTGGGAGAGGTTTTAGCTCAGCTCTGTACAGGGAAGGTGACCAAGCCTGATGAATTCCCAGCTGAGTTCCCTAGGACCACCTGGGCACTCACAGGGCCCTGTTTGCTTGCAATCTTCCAGGAGGCCATGGGCGACAAACAACTTCCGCCTGTGTTCAAAACGGCAGACATTATTGTCACACCGAAACTGCGACAGTCGCTAGACCTATGAGAATAATACAGGCCGATCTCTCTTCTCTCCATAGAGGTCAAGGTGTGGGCCAGGGCACTGGTGAATAGACTGGTTAAGGTGACAGACACCCTGAACCACCCGGATCAGTCTGGCTTTATGGCAGGCAGGGCCACAAGACACATTATCAGGAGAGTCAGTAACGCGATAAAAACATTTTCACAGACATGAGGCACTGTTACAAGTGGACTTCCGTAAGGCCTTCGACTCTGTGGGGTGGCCATTTTTGTTCTCACTCCTCAAAAATGAACTTCGGACCTAAGTTTATCAGTTATTTACACCTTCTATACACTGATCTAATGGCCCAGGTACCAGTGGAGAGGGCCACCTCCGGACTGTTCCATATCAAGTGGTGGCCCCTTTCATTGCTCCTCTTCGCTCTTGTGATCGGGCCTTTGTCAGAGTAGGCCAGAGTAGATGCGCGACTCCGAGACCTCGAGTGGGGACCAAGAGAGGAGCTACGCTTTATGTTATAGTCAGACGGTGTTCTTTTGTGCTTAATGGAACTTAAGTTTGTAGTGTAGTTCCTATATTCCCAATAGGCTCTGCACATTGGAATAACATAAACGATAGTTTAGACGTAGGACTGAGGTCGACTAGGTCTCTATTGAATATGTTAGACTTAATTATGAATGCCAGTTAGCTCAGAGGTCATTAGAAACTTTCTCGAGTAAACAAGAAGGTGTTAACTTTCCAGAATAGACAAGAAGGGATTAGTTTCTGACAACCGCATAAACATGACAACTTTGCTCCCTCCAGAATAAGGAGTATATCCCCAGATTCGCGGAAACAATAGATAGCTATTTCACTCAGTCAATCGTGCATGCTTAGTTTCACCAGAAGCGCAGAGAAATAGAGAGACGGGCGTTTTCAATAAAAGAGGTTATTTATTGAACAGTGTTCTTTCTCATGCAAGAGAAGTGAGTTGCCACAATTGCAATACTTATCATAAAGTAAAGTGCGTACAGTAAAAGGAGTATTACAAAGTAATACTGTAAAAGCATGGTATGGTTTCTAAGCCATACAGTGTTTAAAATAGATAAAATATATACATATATAAAATCATGACTAAACGTACTCAACTGGTGCTTCTAAGATACGCCTACCCCGGTGTACCTAACCTAAGCCTCGTACGTGGGAAGGAGTAAGTGAGCTGCAGTTTAAGTTAAGATAGTTTTTGCCAAGAATCTGAATCAAGAATTCTCTAAGGATCTAATCAGCTCCGTACCTTGGTTATAGAATGAAGGAGGTCTTGTATCTCGTTCTCAGGACTCGATCTCCCAGCAACCCGCAAGGGTGACTGGAAACACTGGAGCTGGATTTCTCGGCAGGAGAAAAGACAGCGTTTCTCTCAGTGCGTCAATGGGAGGGTCGGCTTCCTTCGGCACTTGCTACAGCATGGCGTCGGGCAAGTAGATAGCTGATCTGCTCCAAACCACCGTGTGTTTGCTAGGGCAGCTGTTGGTATATTTATACCTGGAAGGTGCCGAGTATGACGTAAGGTTGGACATAAGACGTCACTAAGAACTCGCAGTTCTTTTTAGGACTCCAGGAGTTCTAGGACAAATCAATACAGAAGCTGGGGGAATTCCCGGGCTGCTGGAGGATTGGTTTGTTTAAGAACGCGTTGTGCTTTCTAGGAGTCTATGGGAGTAGCCATGCCGTATTTGGACTGCATTGGCTATGACTAAATATGGATATGATTCTTATGCCTTTATAAGGATATGATTTGTTATAACCACATAAGGGCATACATCGGGAATATTTAAATAGGGTCCTAGATACGTTCACAAAAAGTTGTTGGGCCATGTACGCTTCAGATGTTGCAGATATATGGGGACTTTTCCGGGCTACAGGTCAACCTTGACAAGTCCCCGGCCTAAGTTGTGGGTGATGATGCCTTGGAGTTGACATGGGTGAAGAAACTGACAGTTTCGCAGCAAGGGTTCCGTTACCTGGGAGTCTATGTCACTATGCACGAGGCTAGAGCGACCAAGTGAAATATTCAGACTTAGCTAGAAGGCCTGTTGGCTGATTTCAAGTTTTGGGCTTCTCAGCCCCTTTCTCTCCTGGGGAAGGCAGCTATTTTCAAAATGGTGGCACTGCCCCGGCTTCTGTACCAACTTCAAAACCTCCTGCTCCCCATCCCGGCGCCCTTTTTTGCTCCTATAGATCCGTTCCTGAGTGGTTTTCTATGGAGCCAGGAACTGCTTCGCATAGCATTGTCTAAGTGCTGTAAGTTGACCAACGACGGCAGCATAGCTACATCGGATAACCGCTCCTTTATTAGGATGGCTAAGCTAGGAGTTTTGAACGATTGGTGGTTTGGGTGGTTCTGAGACCCTACAAAAAACAATGTGGACGGACCCTGTTATAGTGTGAATCTATCAATCACTAACTGTGGTAAGTCCAAGGACCCATTAGGTTTATTTAAAAGACCCCTCACCCACCAACCTGGTTGGTGTCATGCTTCATTGGGGTCCCAACCGGGTGACCTAATGCCGCCCGGTTGTGCTACGACGCCTGGTTACAGCGGAGCGGGTGTGGTGTGAATATGTGATGTGAGTGTTAAAAATACCTCTGAGAATCCTTGCCAAGTAAATTTATTAGTGGCGGCTCAGGGTATGGTTAAAAGGCTATGTGATGCAACTAACAATAAGTAATGATCTGTAGTTGTCTAGGTGATGTGGTCTACATGTTTCAGCCCGTTAAAAAATTGAGGTGGGCTTTCTTCAGGACCGAGAGCGAAAGTGTGAGTGGCAAAGTGAAGGCCACTTGAAAGGGTGAGGTACCAACACAAGCCTTAATGTGTGTGAACTGGGTGTCGATATACTTACTGACACCGTTCAAAAACTATGGAGGTAAAATTGGGGCAGCTAATCAGGGCATGGGAGGGTCTCTTCCGGTATACCAATTTGGTTCCGTGAGGATTCCCGCTGTGCAACCTCCTGCGGTCTCCCGATGTCCCAGCTGGTTCTGAGACCCTGCCTTCATGTCAGAGGGATGGCCACTTGGCGCAACCCCTCTCCAGCACTTATTATATTTATGGCTGGAACCCTGGGTGTCCCCCACGGCTACTGCAGCATGAATCGCCTAACAGCTCCATCACAATCAGTTCAAGTTTTTGCAGTTTTGGCACACTTTTATGCATTACAACCCCCCGCTCCAATACTCAATCAATCAATCAATCAAAGCATTTATATAGCGCACTACTCACCCGGAGGGTCTCAAGGCGCTAGGGTAGGGGGGGTCCGCTACTGCTCGAACAGCCAGGTCTTGAGCTGCTTCCTGAAGGCAAGGTGGTCCTGGGTCAGGCGGAGGTGGGTCGGGAGGGAGTTCCAAGTCTTGGCGGCCAGGTAGGAGAAGGACCTTCCTCCTGTGGTGGCTCTTCGGATGCGGGGGACGGCGGCGAGGGCGTGGCCGGTCGATCGGAGCTGGCGTGTGGGAGCGTAGAAGTTGAGGCGGCTGTTGAGGTATCCTGGGCCCTGGTTGTGTAGGTCTTTGTGTGCGTGGGTGAGGAGACGGAAGGTGATTCTCTTGTTGACCGGGAGCCAGTGCAGATCTCTCAGGTGTCCGGAGATGTGGCTGCGACGGGGGATGTCCAGGATGAGTCGCGCTGATGCGTTCTGAATTCGCTGGACTCTCTTCTGGAGTTTTGCGGTGGTTCCGGCGTAGAGGGAGTTGCCGTAGTCCAGACGGCTGGTGACGAGGGCTTTGGTGACCGTCTTCCTGGTCTCAGTGGGGATCCACCGGAAGATCTTCCGTAGCATGCACAGGATGTTGAAGCACGACGAGGTGATGGCGTTGACTTGTCTGGTCATGGAGAGGGAGGAGTCCAGAATGAAGCCCAGGTTGCGTGCGTGGTCTGTTGGTTTGGGTGCGCTGCCCAGGGCGGGGGGCCACCAGGAGTCGTCTCAGGCGGAGGGTGAAGATCCCAGGATGAGGACTTCTGTCTTGTCCGAGTTCAGTTTCAGGCGGCTGTTCGTCATCCACTTCGCTACGTCTGTCATCCCTTCGTGTAGGTTGGCTCTGGCGGTGGCGGGGTCGTTGGTGAGGGAGAGGATCAGCTGGGTGTCGTCGGCGTAGGAGATGATGTTGAGGTTGTGTTGGCGTGCGATGGCTGCGAGGGGGCTCATGTAGACGTTGAATAGGGTTGGGCTGAGCGAGGAGCCTTGAGGGACGCCGCAGATGACTTCGGTGGCTTCTGATCTGAACGGGGGGAGGCGGACTCTCTGTGTCCTTCCGGCGAGGAACGAGATGATCCAATCCAGTGCCTTCTCCTGGATTCCGACGTTGCTGAGGCGCTGCACTAGGGTGCGGTGGCAGACAGTGTCGAAGGCCGCAGAGAGTTCTAGGAGGATGAGGGCTGCTGTTTCTCCATTGTCGAGCAGGGCTCGGATGTCATCGGTGGCTGCGATCAGGGCGGTCTCGGTGCTGTGGTTGGCTCTGAAGCCAGATTGCGAGAGGTCGAGGGATCCGTTCGTCTCGAGGAAGGCGGCCAGCTGCTTGTTGACGGTCTTCTCGATGACTTTAGCAGGATACTAGAGTTTAGTCCCCTAGAGGGGAAAATAATATTAACAAATATCTCAGCACACAAGATATGCAACATATACAGATCCCTGGTGGTTAATTACCCTTACTACTTCGGGCCCCAAAAGGAGGCCTGGTCAGGAGATGTAGGCCCCTTACAAGATGAGGACTGGGGGGAAGCACTGGTCTCACTGAGAGAAACGGCCATCGCGTCCCAGTATCGGCTAAAACAGCAGCGACAATCTGCACAGACTATACTTTACCAGGGAGTGACTGAGCAGAAGAAGACTGATTGCGTCTGCCTGCTGCCGGCGCTGCAGAACAGAGGCGGAAGACTTCTTACACTCGGTTTGGGGATGTGGAGTATGGGCCCCCTTCTGGGAGGGCGAATTTTCCTGCTTGGAGGGGGTTCTGGCATTGACACTGCTGCGGTGGGCATTGTTGCATATCATGGATAGTGTAGATGGAGTCGCCACCTGTTTCTACTAGGCATAAAAAGTATTTTGTGACTGCACAAGCCGTTTATAGCCCTGAGCACACACATATGGTGTGACTGCTGAAATCTATTGCTACCAGTAAGTAGTCATATTCATTACCTTATTGGAGGGGACCAATACGATTGATTTCAATTATTTCAAAAGGCTGCTTTGGTGAGAAGTGCTGGCAAGTTTTAGTTATGGTGAATGGCTGCTTTAATTATCACTGTAGTACCACCAATAAAGCTCAGGTAACACGTGTAAAGTAGCAGAAACTCTGGCTTGAGCTGAAGCTATCACCCACTGCTAGTAGCGACAGGGTTCCACCCACTGCTACTAGGCACGGTGCTCCACCCATTGCTGCTAGGCACAGTGCTCCACCCACTGCTGCTAGGCACAGTGCTCCACCCACTGCTACTAGCCACAGGGCTCTACCCACTGCTACTAGCCACAGGGCCCCACCCACTGCTACTAGCCACAGGGCCCCACCCACTGCTACTAGCCACAGGGCCCCACCCACTGCTACTAGCCACAGGGCTCTACCCACTGCTACTAGCCACAGGTCTCCACCCACTGCTACTAGCCACAGTAAATCTTTTTTTAACTGCACAAGCCTTTGTTTGGCGCAGCAGCCACACCCATATGGAGATCCTACAGAAATCTACTGGCACTAATAAATATTCATATATATCAATAAAAAAAGCAACAGCTTCTGCGATTCAAAAAAGATTTAGTATGGCTGGTAGTAGATACATACAGATGGGAAGTGACTGATGTGATTGATGCGGGGATAAGCTGATACTTTGGTAAACAATGTTTGCTGGGGTGGGGATTGTGGATGGCTGCCTTAATTGACAGTTCTTGCATTCAATAAACAATGTACAGCTGTGGAGGCATTGATACACTTAGGTAACATCATTACAGACAGCAGCGGCTCCACCGCTATGGTGGAGCGCTGCCCCCCTGCCCGCAGAGGCAGACAAAAAATAAAATGATTATCATCCTATTTTTCGTCCACCTGAGTCTTGTGGGTGGGGCCACAGCACTGCAGCAGGGGGTGTGTTGTGCACTGCTGTCAGTGCGCATGACGGTTTGGCCGGCAGCCTTAGGACGACCAAAACGTCATGCGCATTGACATCTCTCTAACCCAGCTGGGTTCTTGGATGGAGAGAGCAGCAGGCACAGGTTCCCAGCTCCCAATGGAGTGCAAAACCAGTGCTCTCTGCCCAGCGCTGGATTGGCCGCAGGGGAGTCTGGGAGCCTGTGCCCAGAGGAGCAGAAGAGCGGTGGGGAGCAGAGTGCAGAGCGTCAGGTAAGTGGTTTTTTTGTTGTTTGTTTGTTATTGCCCCCCACGCTGCCCCACCATTTTAATTGGAGACCAGCTGCTACTGTTTACAGAAACTCTAGAATGAGCTGAACCTCTCCCCTCAAGAGCTGCTCTACTTAATTCAGATAGAACGGGCTCATTTGATCCATGACACTCACCTACTTCAGGAACTGTAACATTAGGGGCCCCATCTTGTACCGGGAAGTAACTGTGCTTCAGAAAGCCAGAATGCTGGGTCTTTTTATTGTGTAATGCCTGCCTTGCTGGGATTATTACTGAGACAATTTCAGTCTGTGACCTGATTGCTGCTCCTTCCTTGCATATGTGAACTGCAGATTTCGCTGCTTCATAAACAGCAGGACAGCCTTTTAAGGGGAAGAGTCTCTTGTGCCAAAGTGCACTGAACGTCCATCAATGAAAGCTATACTTTGTCAGCTGATCACTACCCGGAGCTGCCTGGTTCTTATTCTCTCATGACTCTTTGTAGTGATTAGATTCTCTCTGGGTGCAATCTACATTCTGGCCCTGAATGCACAATTACGACTAAGAAACAATTCACTTTGGAAATGAAGGATCCTTTTTATTTATCAAACTAGGGACCACATGTTTGAACACATTTTCCCATAGACACAGAATGGGTAAAACCCTTTGATACCTCTGGCCCTAGAAGTAGTAAATTCAGCTCTGCTTGCTGAGCAGGGGGAGCCCCCGAAAATATCACATATAAGGGTTTAATTCTGAACTTCAAATGCTATTGCTACAGCTGAACGAGCAGCAGAGCAGCAATCAATCAATCAATCAATCAAGACATTTGTAGAGCGCACTACTTACCCATGAGGGTCTCAAGGCGCTGGGGGGAGGGGTGCTGCTACTGTTCAACCAGCCAGGTCTTGAGGAGCCTCCTGAAGGTTAGTAGGTCCTGGGTCTGCCGTAGGAGGATAGGGAGGGTGTTCCAGACTTGGCGGTGAGGTGGGAGAATGATCTGCCGCCGGTGGTCGTTCTTCGGATGCAGGAGACAGTGGCGAGTGCGAGGTCGGCAGAGCGGAGCTGTGGGTTCGGGTGTAAAAGGTGAGTCGTCTGTTGCAGTTGTGGAGCGCCTTGTGTGGGTGGGTGAGGAGCACTGTTTTGTGCTGACTGCAGGCCACACCGATTGGTCCGTATAGAATGATGTTCAGTGATCATTCTGTGATCTAACATTTGATGTCTGTGGAGTAGTCTAGTGGTACTAAATGAACTGGTGGGTTCTCAGAGCTGGGTCGGATTGAAATTGAAGGGTTAAACTTATCTGACATCTGGCCCATTATTACACCCATCCAACGTGTAATGCCCTAGAATTTGGCACACTTGCTTTGTTGACTGCTTCTATAGTAGGGATAGGTGACAGTGCTAATCGGCTCATCCTGCACGGTGGGACATTCTTTGATTACAGGTCTGTGCACTGTTGTAAACATCTTTTCTAGAGCTAGGCAAGATCCTGTCAGCGGCAAATAAACCTAAGGAGATTTTCTCTATCGTTCACTCCCTGGCCGCATCCGACAGAGTTAACCCCTACCCAGTCCCATCCCAAGCCCTTTGCCTCTCCTTGAATGACTTCTTTCTTGAGAAGATTGCTGACATCAAACGGGGTATACAGACAAAATATCGATATTTAAATATCGATATACAATTATATCGAAGTTTAAATATCGATGGGACAAAATATAGAAGGTAAGTAATATCGATAAATTAAATATCGATATTAGTAATATCGAAGTTTGAAATATTGATGTCAGTAATATCGATGTTAATAATTTCGATGTTACTAATATCGATTTTTAAATTCTTTTTGTGTATATTATTATGTATTTATTATGTATTTAAATTATTTTTATGTAATTTAATTACATTTTGTATTTTAGTACTGTAGTGGGTTGTGGGTTTATAGGGGAATAGGGTGGGAAGTAATTTAATTATGTTAAATTAATTATTAATTAGTAGGAATCGTAAATTAATATTTATTAATTGGTAATTAATTTTAATTAATTGATTAATTGATAAATATGTTCTGTAGCGGGTTGTGGGTTTATAGGGGAATAGGGTGGGAAGTAATTTAATTATGTTACATTAATTATTAATTAGTAGGAATTATACATTAATATGTATTAATTGGTATTTATTATTAATTAATTGGTAATTAATTTTAATTAATTGATTAATTGATAAATATGTTCTGTAGTGGGTTGTGGGTTTATAGGGGAATAGGGTGGGAAGTAATTTAATTATGTTACATTAATTATTAATTATTAGGAATTATAAATTAATATTTATTAATTGGTAATTATTTTTAATTAATTGCTAAATATTTTTAATTAATTGATTAATTGATTATTGTGTTTTGTAGTGGGTTGTAGGTTTATAGGGGAATAGGGTGGGAAGTAATTTAAATGTAATTAAGTAATAATGTTCTTTAATTAATTGTTTGGTTAATTATCTAAATGTTAATTAATTATTAATTAAATATTATGAAATGCTATTTTTAATAATTTTTTAAATTACATATATTTTGTTCACATGTTTTTAATAATTATGTATAGGTATTTGTAAATGGTTTATATTTATTTAATAGTTAATATTTTTATTATTTATAATAAAACATTTATTTATAAGTATGTTATTTTTACCCCTACGCTATCCAACTCTTTCCCTACTATTGCACTCTCTGGAGTGGGAATAGTAATTTTTACCCCTACGCTATCCAACTTTTTCCCTACTGTTGCACTCTCTGGAGTGGGAATAGTAATTTTTACAACTACGCTATCCAACACTTTCCCTACTGTTGCACTCTCTGGAGTGGGAATAGTAATTTTTACCTCTACGCTATCCAACACTTTCCCTACTGTTGCGTTCTCTGGAGTTGGAATAGTAATTTTTACCCCTACTCTATCCAACACTTTCCCTACTGTTGCACTCTCTGGAGTGGGAATAGTAATTTTTATCTCTACGCTATCCAACACTTTCCCTACTGTTGCGTTCCCTGGAGTGGGAATAGTAATTTTTACCTCTACGCTATCCAACACTTTCCCTACTGTTGCACTCTCTGGAGTGGAAATAGTAATTTTAACCCTCCCACTATCCAACACTTTCCCTACTGTTGCGCTCTCTGGAGTGGGAATAGTAATTTTTACCTCTACGCTATCCAACACTTTCCCTACTGTTGCACTCTCTGGAGTGGGAATAGTAAATTTTACCCCTATGCTATCCAACTTTTTCCCTACTGTTGCACCCACTGGAGTGGGAATAGTAATTTTAACCCCTATGCTATCCAACGCTTTCCCTACTGTTGCACTGTCTGGAGTGGGAATAGTAATTTTTACCCCTACGCTATCCAACACTTTCCCTACTGTTGCACTCACTGGAGTGGGAATAGTAATTTTTACCCCTATGCTATCCAACGCTTTCCCTACTGTTGCACTGTCTGGAGTGGGAATAGTAATTTTTACCCCTACGCTATCCAACACTTTCCCTACTGTTGCGCTCTTTGGAGTTGGAATAGTAATTTTTACCCCTACGCTATCCAACACTTTCCCTACTGTTGCACTCTTTTGAGTGGGAATAGTAATTTTTACCCGTTCGCTATCCAAAATGTACTTAATTTTTGTAATTAGTTTTACATTATTAATAATTGTTATTTATATTATTAATTTATGTATATACATTTATTTGTAATTTATTATATTTTAATTTATTTATAAGTTATTAAAATAAATATTTTAGAGTTAAAATTAATTAAGTATATACTATGTATTATATTTTTATTATTATTAGTTTTTATTACATCATTTATTAGTTTTAAATATTATAATATATTTTTAACTATGTTTATTATATTTATAAGTATTATTTTGTTAATATTGCATTTTATTTACATTTAAAAAAAACGATATTTTCTAAAAAAACGATATTTTTGACATCGATATATTTTTTTCGATATTTTTGTACTTACCTTTTTAGAGATAGGATCCCGATATTATTGTCCTCGATATTTTTGTTGCGATATTTTTGTACCTCGATATTTTTGTGGTCGATATTATGTCATAGATTCATCAAACGGAATATCCCTCCGTCTTCTTCTACCCTTCCCCTCCCTTCCCTCCCCCCTCTATTTTCCTCCCTCACTCAATTTCCACCTGTTTCTAAGGAATCTTTTCTTATCTTGCTCAAGAAAATTAAGTCAGGCTCCCCTGCCGACTATGGACCAACTCGCTGTCGTGCCGATGCTCTGTTGTCTCAGGAACACCAAGGAGCCCGTCGTCTAGTACCCCAATTCACCCCTATCACCCCTCGATGCCAGGAATAACGCTGGCATACAAGTGATAACCAGGGGGAAAAGGGGGAAACAAAACAAGGAAAGGTAGGGAAGACACAGTCTCCAGAACTCTTCACTCTTGTCAGGTTCTTGTACAGCAGAATGGTGACTGGAATACAAAACAACACATTAATAAGTTCCCTCTCTAAGTCTAAGGGGATATGTAATCGGGGCAAGCTGTGAAGCAAATATATACCTAGAGTGTTCTGGGTATCTGGCTTTCCCCCTATAGTCGTATGTACAGATGCACTGGAAACACTGTCTATGACACACTCTGTAGCATAGAAATAAATGATCAGTACTTATTTTCTTCCCTATAGTGGCTATGAATCAGTATGAATATAGTACACACCTTATATCCAGCAACAACTGCCCATATGGTATGAAATCCAAATAACATGAGCTCCCTATACAAACTCAAGGAAAGCTCTTCTAGAACTCAAATATCAGGACAGCACAATGCCCTGTCAAATATATCAAAGAAACAGAAGCCACACAAATGTGCTCCAAGGCGCCGAGTTCCTGACACTCAACACACCAGAAAAGAACTAAGCCCCGGGATACCAAAACCGGAACTAAAGCAGCAAAGTATAGAGGCAACAAAAGAATAACACATCAGTGTCAAACAGACAAGGAAACAGTATTGTGATAACCTCACATGCGCCAGTACTCACGGCACCGACGAACACGACAAGACACAAACGCCACCTCTGACTCCTCGGACGAGACCCCAGTGACCCGGAACGGAACACGGAAGCTGGCTAAACGCGAAGCACTTCCGGGAGTGCTAGGCGGGCCTAAGTATGATTACTGGCATGAAGGCGCATGCGCGGATGCGCGCGCATCCACAGGTTCTTTTCCCTTGCCAACCACAGTCTGTTTATTATTGCCAACCACGCCTTCAAACGCGGAATGCACGGCGGAGTGCTGCAAGCAGGCATGACACTCGCATTTTAAGGGAGTTGTTCTCCGGTTGCCCCGATCCCCCCCTCTCCCTTCTTAATGCCTCCATTTCCCAGGGTTCAGTTCCGGCTTCCTTTAAATCAGGCACAGTGATCCCTATTTTAAAGAAACCTGGCTCTGATCCTACTCTCCCCACTAATTTTAGACCCATCTCCCTGCTCCCTTATCTAGGCAAGATCCTGGAGAGCCATATCACTTCCTGTCTTTTGGCCTACATCGAGGACAACCATCTTCTGGCCTCCCATCAAGCTGGCTTTCGTCCAGTCCATTCAACTGAATCCGTGGTCCTTGCTGTTCTGGACAAGCTGAGGAGTAAGGCTGACTCCAACTCCCCCCAAGCCTTGGTGCTCCTTGATTTGTCCGCTGCCTTTGACACGGTTGACCACTCCATCCTCCTCGACCGTGTCAGGGCAGCTGGCATCCGGGTCTCTGCCTTCTCTTGGCTCGCCTCATTTCTCCAAGGTCGGACGCAGGCCGTTCGTCTCTCCAGTTTCTCTGCCCCCCCCCATCCGGTGCCCTGCTGGGTCCCCCAAGGTTCCTCCCTTTCCCCTCTTCTTTTCAACCTTTACATTTACCCGCTTATTGTTTCTTTGTTAAACATGGAGGTCTCCGTATACAATTACGCCGACGACCTTCAGCTGGTTTTCGAACTTACTCATAACTCTGACTCCATCCTTAAACTCCATACCACACTCAATTTCATTGCTGACTGGATGAATCAAAACCATTTAAAGCTTAATCCGGACAAGACGGAGCTGGTCCTGACTGGTGGCTCTTCTAGCCCCTGGACCTCAGCCTTTTGGCCTTCCACCTTTGGCCCACCCCTGGTTCCCTCTGCTTCAGTTAGAACCCTGGGAATTAAAATCAGTCAGTACCTCTCCCTCTGTCCCCAGGTCAGCTCTGTCGTTTCATCCTGTTTTTTGTCACTCAGGATTATTAGAAAGATTTCCCGTTTTTTCTCCCTCGACGCCCTGAAAAATATTGTTTTGGCCATGATTCTTTCACGGGTGGACTACGGGAACTGCCTCTATGTGGGCATCCCCACCTACGAGCTGCGGCGTCTTCAGTCCATCCAGAATCAGGCCGCCCGGCTTATTCACAGGCTCCCCAAATTCCATCACACTACTCCCTTACTTAGATCCCTTCACTGGCTTCCCTTACCGCACGGCCCCTATCTTCATCAATTCCAAGATCACCCACTACCTTCCCTCCCGCAACCTCCGTTCCTCCAGCCAGGCACTCCTAACCGTCCCTCGCTTTCGTAAGTCCAGAGTAGGCGGTAATAGATTTTCCATCCTTGCCCCCGCTTCTGGAACAGCCTTCCTTTGACCATCAGATCCATTCCTGTTTACTTGCACTTTCGTAAGGCACTTAAAACACATCTCTTTTCCCTAGCCTTCCCGTCTTAATCACTCCCTGGTGCTCCCCCTCTTGGTAACTGTCTTAATCTTCTAGCGCCAGGAAGCCGCTTGGCCACAGAGCGCTCTACAAATACTTTAAACTTCAAACTTCAAACTTCTAGGTGCTCCTCTACAGTTGAACATGAATGGACTTTGTAAGTTAAAGGTGTCGTCTGACCTTCACTGTACGTCAAACAGCTAAACCTTGCTTGGCTTGTAACTACTCTTAATTGACACGTTATGTGTGTTGTCACACATCTGCTAGAAAGCAGAGACAATCTTGTCTGTAACTCCCTGAGTTGACTGGTCTGCCCTCCTTTTCAGTCATTCCCTCTGAGAACGAGGGTTACCAATTGACACAGAGGCTTAACCCTTTCTGCATCATGGTACAGTAGGTTACACATTGAATGTGTTTGGAGGTTCGAATGTCCCATATGTTTGCAGAAACTTAGGTGCTAGTGCCTTTCCTTCATTGGATAGTTTATAGCCTAAGAAAGGACTATTTGAAGAATCAATTTTGGATTTTTTTAATATTAATTTTGTACACTGCACTAGCTAGCATTGTAACTTTTCAGTTACATGTTCATCCTCAGTCACGTATGTATTCATGTGGGACACTCCAGCCTATCAAATAAGGCACAAAAGGGAACGGACACACCTGCCCAAAACTCGCACACCTCACATACACCGAGCATAAAATGTGTACAGCCAACCTACCCCTTTCTTAACAACTTGTTACCTAGGAGCACTTTACTATCAGGATATAACACACCACCTCTACTTCAAGACATATCCTACACCACTTTAGAGGAAGAAGAACTTCACTGAACAGGAGACAGGGCTTGTGCGTAACTTTATTTTGATAATTACTTGGAACTACGTTGTCTGTTCCATGCAGCCTTAGTGATGTACAAATGTTGCAATGACTTTCAGTTGTTGACGGGTGTGTGCATGTTACATCCCTGCCCTCTTGCAGTATCAGGTAATTGTACATAAAGAATCATAATGAACCATAATGAATAAAATAAATGTTTACAGGTTACAATATGTGAAACCAAAAAATGATATTGTATTATAAATAATTGTTAACATTTTAAACAGAGATGGTTTTACCATGGACATGCATTAAAAAATATATAGTTGACAGTACATTTTTCAATACATTGTTACAATTTTTTCACAATGATGTGTTGGTTTTAGTGTTCATGCTATTCCCTGCTACCATTGTTTTCAATGGGAATGGGTTGCAATACTAGTCGCTGGCCATTTGAGTTGCCTGACCTACTACAAGGCTTGGCTGGAGTATATTTGGGCCTTGAGTGTCAATAGTATTACTGTAGTAGATGTTGGTTAACGTTTCTGAATTGTAATTGTGTTACTCATTTGTAGGTGTATTTTTGGTATTAGCATATCCCTCTCTAGCCCCCTTTTTAAATCTCCCTAAATCCCTCAGATTTTGTTGTTTGTTATGTTATTTCTATTTATTAAGCACGCAAATACCCTGAGCTGTCTTGGCGCTGAAGTTCAGTGTAAGCACAACTGGATCATTACCTAAATCTGAAAAAAAACAGGTTTTAAGACTCTTCCTAAAAGTTGATAGCGAATTAGCTGCCCTGATATGATATGTACGGGAAAGGAATTCCAGAGTTTACGTCCAGAGTTTAGCAGTTCTGTAACTAAGGCTTTGATCACCCCAATTGGATGTGTGCACCATAGGAGCAGTCATCAATCTGGCATCAGTAGAACGAAGATGTCTGCAATGTTGATACCATTTAGAAATATTTTTTAGGAAAGTGGGTCCTGCATTATTCAGTGGTTTAAAGGCCAAGCACAAAGTTTTGAACTTAACCCGGCTCGCAACCGGTAGCCAATGAAGTTTCTGAATTTCTTTGGAGACTGGTATTTAGGCAGGTTCAGCAGGATCCTTGCGGCTGCATTTTGTATCATCTGCAACTTTTTAAAATGTTGACAATGCAAGTTCTGATATAGCCCGTTGCAATAATCTAATTTTGATAATACCAGTGAAATGAAATGATGACGCACTTGTATAGCGCACGACTACCCATAGGCATCTCGGCGCTTGTACGAATACCGCCGAGGAACCCTTCCTGGCCTTTCCCTGTGAGGAGCCCACTCCTGGGCACCCCCAAGGTGAAGTCAGGCATCCCCGGCGCTGATGAGGCCGTTGTAGAGATTAAGCAAGCTATTGCCCAGAGGTGCAGAGTGGGACCCATGATTAGAATAGGCTCCGAGGCAAGAATTATCAGGTCCAAGGAAATTGAGCCCAAGACCCGCCGAGGCGGGAATTGAACCCTGGTCCCGGCCAGACTACTGCATCAGGGTCTGCCGCTCTAACCAGTGAGCCACAATTCTCTACAGTGCAGTCACAACCGTCCTCTTTGAGTCCATAGGAAAATAAGGAAGCATTTTTTAAAGTTTCTTGTTTAAGTAATAGGAACTTGAAACAATGGCATTTATTTGATGAACATAGGACAGTTTATCATCAAAGACAACTACTACATTTTTAGCTTTGGCAGCTGGTTTAGGAGATTCCCCTAACTCTGCAGGCCACCAAGAGGCATCCCATGCTGGTTGGAGGTTGCCGAAGATCATTATCTCGGTTTTGTCTGAGTAAAGCTTCAGTCAGTGCTTACTCATCCAGCTATTAATTTCCAGCATACAGTTATGAAACCAAGATGGAGGAAAGGGTTCCTTTTTGTAGACAGCCACCACAATGTGTGTGTCGTCTGCGAAGGATGTCAGATTAAAACCAAATTTCTGTATCAGAGGGGCTAGTTCAGACACATAAATATTAAAAAGTGATGGACTCAACAAAGATCCCTGTGGAACCCCCACATGATAACACATAAGGAGTTGATTTATACTGGTCCGGAGCAACAATTCTAGCTGACTCTTTTACACCCAATGGTTTTAGGCATCATTTCAGCAGGTTATGGTCAACAGTATCAAATGCTGTCGACAAGTCAAGGTGAATTAGGGCAGTAGCCCCACCTGTATCCATCACGGCCCTAATCTCCTCAGTAGCCTTGACTAGCGCCATCTCTGTGCTATGTTCCTACCGGAAACCAAATTGGGCAGGATAAGTAATTCATTTTCTTGTATATACTGAGTTGTAAATATTCCCCATTTTCCAACTTCTCCCCCTTGGCCCTCTCACATTTACTCTTAAAATGGAGAGCTCTGTGTGCGAAGATGTTCACAAATGTGGTGGAGATGTCTACACAGAAGAGAGGAAAGGCAGAGGTGTAAATCTCCAGGCGCAGGGTTTTGATTAATAGCATCTGTGAATACAGGAAGTAGTAAACCCAGAGCACTACTTTTCACACTCAGAAACACTTTGGTGAGAAGTCCACAACCTAGGCATTTGTTAGTGTTACCACTGATACTGTGCGCTTTGACAAAGGTCTCTCACCATGAGGGATGACTCTCAGGCAGCGGTTAAGAGAGGGGCCGGGCCATTCCAACCAGTCTGATGTCTCTATAAGCACAGAAACTGGTATTCCAAGGCTCAGAAAGACTGGACCCTAGTCTTGAGCGGTGCTGCTAGGGCGGTAGGCTGCTGCAGACTCTACCCTAACCCGTCCTCCTTCAGCATAAAAAGAGAAGCAGCAAAAGCTCCCTCAGCAACTCTGAAATCTCCTCGTCCTCTGCAAACTGCACCATAGCCCTCAAATTAGCCCTTGAAAACAGTTACTTGGTCAAAGTCAAAGTAAATGTATATCTGAGGTTAGTGGCCCAGATGAAGGCCTGGACGTCTGTATTGGTCTTCTGCATCATTCCATGGTAAAGATAAATATCAGACTGGTTTCATAGAAAATAGCTAGATTACAAAGTACTATTAATGACATGTAATGGCTTAAGTTTATATCCAAATTCCCCCTTATTATGTTGTCCAGAAACATTGTATGTATATGACTTCCCTGCTATATCATCAAGTGTAGGGAGGGCAAAAGGTGGGCTGTTTATGCAAACTAAAACCATATGTCCAGTGAAATTCAAAAAGACCTTCTCAGCCTCCCCGTACTATCAATTTGCCCTATTAAGAACAACACAGATATGGTGATCATTAATTATTATAATAAGAAAGTTGATCCCACCTGTACTAATGTAGTCAACATTATGGAAAGGGAATGTGATACATTTTTTGTATTTTACTAGTTAAAATATTCTGTACGTAGTAACCCAGGAAATGTTGGAAGTTAGGAGTTGAGATTCAGGTACAAGCAAGACGTGGTGAATAGAAAAAAGGGAAATTCAGCAAGATGCTTGGGCTAGGTTTATAAGATCGATGGAAACATATGATTTGGAAAATAGTAAATATGCCCTTTTTCAAAGAGAAATCAATTCCTCAAATGGACTCTTTGGTCCCAACTAATGAACAGATTGATAACTTTACATCAATAGTCAGTCTATATTCAATCTATGTAATGAAGTAACTACCTTAGAAAACGGTGCTTTGGAAGGGCTACCACCTGAATTCAAACAAATAACATTCACTTTGAATGAAGCTATTCTTGCCCGAAATAGAACTAGGAATGGAAAGGCTCCAGACCCGGGCAGTTCTCTCAAATGACAACTACCAATTAGGTAGGGAAGGTCACTTATTTATTCCTGGTTCTTGTTTCTTGTTTTAACCTTTAGCCATGACTGCCAATGTATGGGCAGTCGAGAGTTCATGGTCGTGGCAGCAGTAAGTCACGTCTTAGGACATAAGAAGCTTCTGCTCTTCCCAGACAAAAAGCCTGGGCAGCCAAGTGGGCTTCAAGAGAACATGTTCCAAGAGAAAAGCTTCTCCAAATCTTTTGAAGAGACTTGGGGTAACCTAGTAAGGGCCAGCCTTTATAGGGGAGCAGTTGTGGCCCCCAAAACACTGATGCCCTACCAGCATTCCCAGGACCCCAGCGAACATAATGGAGCAATCTAAACTTTTTGAGTAATGGATGTGAGGCCTGCACAGTGCCAGCAACATGTCCAGGAACTTCAACACTTTACCAGATTCACAACATGGCCGCTTGACTCAGCAAATCCTCGAACAAAGCATGTTGTACAAGGCGGTTGCCTGGAACACAATCACATGAATAATTGCATTGTACACAGAATGGATGCTATCCCATCTACATGCTTACCCAAAAACGTACATTAAACAAAAGCCCTGTTTAAAGTTTGGGTAAAACTCTAGGACCATTACCACCCCAGAACCTAAGGAAGCATACTGTAAAATGGAGAAGGTGAGCAATATTTCTGTGGCAATGAGCACTCCTAACACAAAGGGTCCAGCAGACAGAATTTAAAAATCAGAATTATTAAGCAAAATATGTTTGGCCGCACATTGTCTCTCTCATTTTGAGCCCTCGGCTGTTAACGAAAATATACAAAATATGAATAAAAATGAGGGACACTACACTCCAAGCTACACACAATAGGTACCCAAAATACCTATCTTGCTCAGAAAAAAAACATGGTGGCACTCCATGTAGGCCTGCACATGCATGTATTCCACCCAGCAACAAAAATAAAGGAAGCCATGAAAGAAAAAATACAACATGGTTTCCCGTTTGGTACTGAACACAAACTTCTTTCAAATTAACAATAACCCAGTGGACTTCCCAAACATTGCAGGTAGTGATGGAGACAAAGGTGCTTTAATGCTTTTATTCCACTATCCAAATCAAAATGAGCACAGTCACAAACCATGAGGGAAGAGTCAGGAGAACAAGAAGAGGGTATTGTCACGCATGTTTGACGTTACCACGCAAGGCAGTACAACGCATGCCATTACATCGCAGTCGTTACAACGACTGCGATGTTACCATGCTATGCCATTACAACGCAAGTCTTTACATCGACTTGCGCTAGATGGCGTGCTAACATTAGAAAAGTATAATTTACTATTCCAACTCCAGTACACTTAACAGTAGGGAAGGTGTTGGGGTAGTAAACTACACTATTTGTAATGTTAGCACGCCATCTGGCGCAAGTCGATATAAAGACTTGCGTTGTAATGGCATTGCGTGGTAACATCGGAGTCGTTGCAACGACCGTGATGTAACAGCATCGCGGTGTACTGACTGCGATGTTAACGATGTTTCCCATTGTCACTGTTAGTAGAAGTACAACAAATACAGTGCATTCGCCTGTCTGTAGTGCTAATGTTTGTTTAGTAAAAATCATGAAATCATCACATATTGTGCTATGGCCTGGAAATCCTATCCACAAAATTGAAGTCTGCCAATCAACCAACCTCTTCATTTATTACTTATTTCTGACAGGGTAGCTTAATGTCTTTTGTCACACATCCCTGTTGGCGCCATGCTCAATATGGTTTCCTATTTTTGCAGATAACCTAAGGTGAGTGCTATAAGATATCGGTTAGGCCTTATTTTAACCTGCGGGATCTTCCTGGGTGTGAAAATGAGTAATTAAATCATATATCTAGCATCATCTTGTATGATTTACGGTAACATACTCCTCTATGCATATCTATCGCCTATCAGCTTTTGTCATACAACAGCCCCTGGTGTCCACCTTCAGAACATCCACAACAATGACATCTGGTGACTTCCAGGAGCTGCTATTAGGCCCTCTACTACCCAGATGCTAGGTAAGTATGTCAGGTAAGTCTGGGAACCCATGATCTTAACTTCTGCTTTTCATCATTATTCCTTTCACTAATTTTTGTCTAGGTTGTTAAGTTTATCAAATGATAAATGTCTATTTCCTGGTGCTGTATATTCTCCTGTATGTACCTCTAATGTGTCTGCATTTGTGGTTTTGATAACTTTTATAGATTTACAATATCAACAGAACATACTTTTTATATCTATAGTTCCTGGATCTGGAGATACTTTGGAAACTCCACCAAGAACAACCAAGGTTCAGTGGTTGATCTAATGGCAGATCTCCAAACAAATCATCTCAGTTACTGGAGCTTGTGAGGTCACATTGCTAAAATATCATTTTATCCGTGAATCTGACGTAAAGTCCCTAAGGTCCGACTCCTTCTTATGTAGGCCCCGGCTCCATATTAGCCCATGGAGGCCACCATCTTCCTTAACTTAAACAATGTACTCTTCCATATTCCCTGATTTATGTAGCATCATTGTATTGTCTGTCTAAAGACGCAGATGTCGCCAAACCTTATCTTTCTAGGAATTGCGATATTGTCAAGTTCTTCGATTAATGACATGTATAAAACATCTAATGCAACATTCGTCTGGGTCAGATGTCTACTCCTCACCATGTCTCGGTTAAATTAGAACACATACAGACATATAACCAAAATAATGTAATCTGAACTGGCATCCTTTTGCCTTATATATTCATAGGTAAACGTCTTGTATGCATACTTTAATGCACATGGTCTATGTCAGACCTTCCTATACATAAGTCAGAAAATTCCAATTTCTGATATGATTTAGTATGTAAGGACTGCAACTTGACCACTTGTCAGGAAAGGTCCTTTGTCTACATTATTGCCCGATATTCTGCCACAGATGGTCTCACCTGCTGCCAGTACACATCACACTTCGCAGATGAGACATCTCGCCTGAATCCTGACACTGATAAAGCCAAGTACCAGAGGTAGACCAACTGACTGCTATCTCAGTGGATGTTCGCCCTTCGCGAGGAAAACTGTTTTCAAGGCCTACTGCTGATTAAGACAGCCTTTTCTGTCATACAAGGTATCCAGTGCTTCTCTTCTACCTAGGAAACTCTAGACTCCAAGTTCTTCTAGCTTCCATTCTCTCATATTATAGCACATAGAAGTAGGAGTTAGGGTGGTAGGTTCTAGATAACATTGTACATGACATTTTAGCAATGCTGGAAGTGTTCAAGTTTTTGTTCTCATTACTTATAACGTGTCTTCTTGCTGTTTTAATAATATTCTGTGTAGCTGTTTTAGATGTACTGAGAAACAGATTGTTCCTGTGGTAATAAATACTTTTAACATAAAGGGCCTTATTACGATGTCGGACAGACTTGCGTCAGCCCGATACCGTCAGGGAAACTGGTCCGAACGTGTATGCTGAATAATTTCCTGAAAGTGCCACAGGCCCCCAAATACTTTTTCCGACAGCATTTCCATATCAGAAAGGCGGACATGGAAACCCTCCATTAAACCTCCCTGGCACCCCCTAGTCTCTTTTAACTCACTCACTCTTCCCATCACTTGCACTCATCAAACAGCATAAGATCAAAAGATCTCTGCGAAAGAGCCCCCATTGAGAGGCCCGTCGAGTATTGTAGCGCCAACTTGACGAGGAGCCATCTTTGATGAATCATAATACCTCCAGGGGTGTGTGAGGGCATTCAGATCTGATCACTTGAATCCCTGCTGCATCAGAGCGGTCACCTCTTTTGATCCTCCAGTAACACTATAATTTCCACCTCTTTCCCTCCCAGGAGGAAAATAACCCCCACAGCCCATTAGCTGCTAAACATGCAGCTCCCTGTGTATGAAATCAATTTGTCTGTTTCCCTGCTTGTTTGACAGCAGGTAGGGAAACAGGCGAAAGCTCCGCTTCCAGCAAGTAAGGGCATTTTCACAGCTCTCGCTTGCTGAAAGCAAAGTGTTTGCTGTGATGTGGCGGGAGTTATTAAAGCTCCCCGCAAACCACAGCAAACAGCTGTGTCGTGGGGGTGGGCACACCAGGACATAGCAGAGTCGGCCCTGGGAGGTGGTGGTCCCCAAGGCCATCCATGACTGAAGGAGGTGGACGGCGCCAACCCCCTCCATTGCAGTATTTAGACCTAGGGAGGTTGTAGTCCCCAGGGCTAAGGGAGTGCCCGCTGCCTCGAATTCATGTGATGCTTAGTCCCAGGGAGTTGGTGGCCCCCAGGGCAGAGGTGGAACCCTAGGCCCACCCACATAATTATTTTTAAGTGCACCGGGAAGGTTGCGTCCTCGGGACTTTCAGAAGCTCTAGGAGGGGTGGACTTGTGCACCCACCTCCTATTTTTTTATCTACGTTTTTATTGACATTTTCATAATCATGGTACCAATACTGACATACTTAAAAAACACAATATTTTAACAAAGAAGCATCACTTGAAATCCCCCAACCCCATTGTCTCTAACATAGTCACAATACGATGTATGAGTACTGTGCAGTGTTGATGGTTCCCCATGGCAGAACAAAAATGAAAGGTTTGAGGATAATCATTGTATGGCATATGACGGAAGTCATCTTAAAACCCCCATTGTGACCATGCCATCTCTGCATCCACAGCAGCTCACACTTCTGAGGCGGCAACTCATCCTAAGGAGCCAACAGTTCAGAGACCATCGCTGCCCAGTCCTGCAGTCCATCTGCCAGTCTATTGTCCCTACGTATTTTGCGCATGTGGCACTCCTCTGCATTTGTCCACTCAGCCATGTCTCTTAGCCAGTCAGTAAGTTTTGACGCAATCAGTGACAAACAACCTATGACAATTCTGCGCTGTGACAACACCAGTCCCAAGATAAGACATTTCTTATTTAATTTCTTGTTTTCCTAATGAGAATGCGCCCCAGCAGACACTGACCTACCTCTCTGGGGACTGTCCACCTTAAGGCAGCACCCAAGGACATGAGAACTGCCACCCAATATTCATCCATGTTCGGACACCCCCAAAACATATGAAGAAAATCTGCTCACAATCCCCTATAGTGGGGCACCTGGAGGAGCTTGCTGTATTTATAGCATGGAGCCTACTAGGCCCCCCCCCCTATTTTTATGATACCCCTGGGTCCTGGCCCACCCGGGGGGGGTAATTAAAAACAAGCGTGGACGCAGCGCTTGTTTTTTTTTTTACACATATATCGCCAATTCACAGCAATTTTTTTTAATGCTTTTAAGCCGTGGCCAGGTCCCAGGGGGACCCCAAGACCAAGGCTTGGGGGTCAAGGTATTACTATCCTGCCTCCTTTTCCTTTTTTTAACATATTTTCTGGGGACTTTGCTGAAGCTGAGTGCCAAGATGGCTGCCAACACTTCCTGGTTGAAGTGTTGGCAGCCAATCAGAGCTCTGCATTTCCCTGCACAAGCTTGTTATTATTTGCCAAGTAGTTGCAGCCACAGGTATTACTAATTTTATTCTCATAAACTTCTCAACAACTACTTAACGGATTTTCGCCAAATAACAAAAAGCACAATCTGTGGAACAATATGTAGATTTCTGCCAAATTTGGTGTAATTCTGTCTAGCGGTTCGGGCTGTGGTCGTGTTCAAAAGTCCTATGAAAATTAACATGGGAAACACACTTTTTTTACCCCCCTTTTTCTTGGCCCCCGCTTGACGGATCACCCTAAAACCTTCCATGCGCAACAAGAATTAATGGCACACTTGGTTTCGAAAATTTATTTAAGATTTGGCAAACTACGTTAAAGATGTAGGCAAGTCAAAATACGTTTTTCCCATGGAAACATGGTCCTAACTATAACTACCTACTAGTGACCGCCAGTAGGTAATATATATATTTTAAGACAAACACATATACGTATATATATACATATACATATGTGTGTGTGTCTTGAAAATATTTAAACAATAAAACATAAATCACATTACCAATATTAATAACAATTAAAAAAGCTTTTTGACACAGTTTGTGCTATAGAAATACCATATACATACATAAATGCACATATAAGCAAAACCATATTTTACAAATAATAATAACCAAGGACATTGTAAACAATGAATACGTATTTTTTCAAACGTAAAAATTTTAACAAAAATACAAAATGTAAAAAAATAACATTGATGAAAGATTAACAACATGTTGAACTTCAAACGAGTCGGATTAACTAATCCAATTTAAGCAAATTAGGAAAAGTATTGGCTCTGGAGGGGTTAGATTTACTATCCCCACTCCAATCTAAGGGCCTGATTTAGATCTTGGGGAGGGGAATACTCCGTCACAAACGTGGCAGATATGCCGTCCGCCATATTATGATCTCATTATATCCTATGGAGATCGCTATACGGCATATGGGATATCCATCATAGTTGTGATGGAGTATTCCATCTGCCGAGATCTAAATAAGGCCCTAAACAACAGTAGAGAAAGTTTTGGACTTTGAAGGGGTTGAATTTACTATTCCCACTGCAATATGAGCAACAGTAGAGGAATTGTTGGATTTAGGAGGATTTAAAGTTACTATTCCTGCTCTAATCTAAGCAACAATACGGAAAGTGTTGGACTTTTGACTTTATATTTACTATTTCCACTCCAGCATAAGCCAAAATCAGAGAACATGTTTGAGTTGTTAGATTTACTATTCCCACTCTATTCTAAACATAAATGTTGGATTATGGAGATGTTAGATTTATTATTCGGACTACAATCTAAGCAACTGTAGGGAAAGTGTTGAACTGTGGAGGAGTTACATTTACAATTCCTACTCGAAATTGAGTGAAAATATGGAAAGTATTGGACGTATAAATGGTTAAATATACCATTCCAAATCCTAATACATTTAAAAAATATATGTTAAATACCTAACAGAATAAAATTATTCAAAATTTTGAAAAAATATATGTATATAGTACATAAATATATCAAATTAAACATACAAATAATAAATTAAAAAGAAAATAATTCAAGAAATAAAACAATTTAACAAAATTAAAATAAATGCCCTTCCATTCCTTAAAAAAAAAAACAACAATCTTCCAAAATTATAAAAACAAATTATAAATAAAACATCGAGAAAATCATCCGAGGGGCACTTGTACTGATGACTGAGGTGTTTGTAGAGCAAATTCATCATATATTAAACCTTTCCTTGGCCGGTGCTCTCTATTACATTAACAGTCTAAAGTGTTCCTCTTGGAACATGGTGGAAATTAATTCTAAATTGATCTACCCTAACTGGCTAACATTCATTAGGGGTTTTAGTTTTCAAGAGACATGGGCCCCTGATTCATTCTTTGTTGACGGCTTTAAAACTCTTTGCACTCCAGGTATATCACCCTATTCAGGCAGAACTAAGGGTGGTTTGGCCTTTCTAACTTCAGTCAAATTGGCTGGTTTGGTTTCCTAGAACAGACTTGACTCTCAACATTACCAGTTAGCGTGTTTGAAGGTTATTGGACCCATGAGATCCCGGTGGTTTATTTTTATAATAACCTTTGCTCAAATAATTATTACATCATGAAACTGCTGTGCCAGGATTTAGCTAAGGAGGCTACAAGGTTTAAACATAATTGGTCTCTACCATGGATGGGAGGTTTCAATGTGGAAGTGTGTGAGTTTACATTTCCCCACTTATGTGAGTTAGCTGGTGCATTGGAGCGTAAACAAACTTATTTTCAGCCTTACGTGGATTGAGATTTCCTGAATGGTATTTTGATAAAGTAAAAACTCTTTTTTTAATTAGATATATGTATAGCCTCAGCAGACCAGGAAAGGGTACCACCTCTGTTATTCATTTTATTTTAATCTCAGAGAATTTGCAACCTCACTTTTTAAACTTTTGGATGGTGCCACATTGTGCCAGCAACCCCAATCCAATTGGCTTGGCACTCAGGGGCTGATTACAAGTACGGTGGTCTTGAGGCCACCTTACCATCAGACTGCCACACCAAAGCTACAACTGCCACGATCCTGTGGCAGCAGCAGTCAAGAAAGGGGCACCCTATGGAGGCGGTGCCGGTGCCAGCACTGCCATGCCAATTACGACCTTCCTTTCCAAGGTCAATAGAAAGGCAGGGAAGGGCCCCAATTAGGGCTCCAGGATGAGTTTGCCATTTGGCGACAGGGCATGGGGGCACATCTTGTGCCCCCCCCTGCTTGCACTGTCCTGGGTGCCCTGTGTGAATTGCACAACATGGTGCATGGTACACAGTGCACTCAATGTGCAGTCTTCAGGCTCACCTTATGACCCCAAGCATAGCCCTGCTGTTCCACCACTGACAGCAGACCACCAGCTCAGCAATAGTGTCATAATAGGGCGGTCAGGCTGCCACCGACTTGGCGGTGTTCTCCAAATCTTAGCAGTGGTGGTCCGGCGGTCAGACCACCGATCTTGTAATCAGCTCCTAATTGTGGAATTATTTCACCGAGCAAGTATGAAAGGTAGAAGGGGCCAGGTAGTTGAGGTTGTGTAAAATAGAGGGGTCTTTTTGTAATGGTCCAACCTTGACCCACACAAAGTTACTTAGGGCTTAATCAAGGCACCTGCTACGAAAAGTTTGCATACATTCGCTATAATTTTCTCTACTCTCAACAAGTTAATGAGAGGGCCTCTAAGAGCTCGCAAGGTCTTCTGCCAAGGCTGGTTTGATAAAGCTTGTTGCACTTCACATAATAAACTCAAGTCTGCCCTTAAAAACAAGACATGGAATGAGTCCTTTGTACAGGATTGTAGATGTTAATATGAATGGGCACTTGTAGTGAGAAAGTCCTGTATTAGGGAAGAAGCCTGGGCTCCTTGGTTCAAGCGAGTGAGTGGTGAGATAATAGTGAATTTTGGAAAGTACGACACATTCGTATTTTAGGGACAGGTCAGTGTCTGGTCTACCTAATGTTGTACCAGTAGCTATGTGGGAATAATATTTTTAGTGAAGTAGACTTTCACTCACATAACCTGCTGTTTGTTTTTGATCGATAGACCTGCCACTCTGGTTGCCTTTGACTTGGAGGAAGTAAAAACTGATAAGCCCAAATAGAAAGGCCTCAGGCCCGATGGTGTGCCAGCTGATCTTTTAAAGAACAATGTTGATATAAGGACACCAATTATCACATTCTTAGGGCTGCAGCAGCAGATCACTCATCAACATCTTGGTGCAAATCAATGATAGATACACATTTACAAGAAAGGAGACAAAGTGAACCCTGCCTGCTACAGACACATTTCTTTACTTGATTCCACTGTAAAGGTGGCATGCAGGGTTCTGTTGGCAAAGCTGGAGACTGCGGCCCAGGACAGTGCAATTCTCTCTGTGGTTCAAATTGGCTCCTGTCAATGGCTGGGCACTATAGAGCAGTGTTTAAATCTATATCTGCAAAGTGCAACAAAAACTCTGCTGCACTACGCAGAGATCCACAAGCGGCGGAGTATGAAAGAAAAATGCAGTTTGCGGTGATTGCACAGTGCCGGATGCTTGTCCGCACTGTGCAATCATTATGAACGGCACCATGCACAGTGCAAGTGGTCCTTGCTTTCCTTTTCTGCCGCTCAAGTAGAATTTTGGGAACTCCACATAACGCAGAGTGCAGAAAACTCTGCAAACTCCGCAAGCGGAGTTCACCTCCCAAGGTTACAGTTGACAAGTCTGGCACTTTGTGCTTGTCATTCATGGATTTGTCAAGTATGTTGGTCCTGGTGAGTCAGTCCAAGCAATGGCAAAAAATGTGGATTTGAGGACTGATGGGCTAACTATTTAATTCTTGATTCAGTTATATGCGGAATCGGCAGCCAGTGTCCACTGTGGCACAGTGAGAAAATGCACCAAGTCATGTTATGTTATGTTAAAAAGGCTTATATAGCACATGGCTACCTCAGCAACGGGGCGTCCCAGCGCTAGCGGGACAAGGCAACAGAGATGGAAGGTGAAGGCTAAAAGAAGGACATCCCAGAAATGTCCAAAGTGTAGGCGCCACGGGGCGAAGGTGCCCAGCACAGGCGTCCCCGGCTAGATGGAAGAGAATAACCATGTTTTAATCTGTTTTCTGTACGCCAAGTGATTTGGGGTAAGATTGGCAGGGGAGTATGGCAGAGAGGTGCAGTGTCTCTCTTTTTGTTTACCCTGTTAAATAATGAATTAGAGGCTTTCTTAATGTTAAAGGGTCAGGACATGACTCAGATAGCCTCACGTCTGCTGCCAGTACTCTTCTATGCTGATGATGCAGTGCTTATGGCACGCACAGCTAATGGACTGCGATTATTGAGAAGACTCCTTCGTATATTTTATGAAAAGTTTTGATTTGCAGGCCAATGTGGATAAATACTTTATGATGCCGTGCGGGCCACGTCCACTAAAAACAAAGCCGAATCATATCGATGGCTCTTCAGTTGGCACCTAAAACATTTCCAATATCTGGGAGTTCTTTTTACGCAACTTTTAAGTGGGAACATTGTCACTGGGGTAAAGCCTGTCAATTTGTGGTCATCAAAGCTGTTTTTATATTTTCAAATAAGTTAGGGTTTAAACCGGTTAAAGGGATGTTAGAGATTTATTAAAAAAAACATATGTATCTCCATCGCTCTATGGGTCTGGAATCTGGGTGTACCATGATGTTAAGACAGTACAATTAGTGGAGAATACCTTTCTCCGAAGGCCTCTGCCTGTACCTAAATCAATGTCTACTTTTATTAGTCATGCTGGGCATGGATTTACCATTGTGGGAGATCTAAGAAAGCTCTGCATCTTTCCTTGTGGTTAGCCATCTGGAGTAAAAACAAAACCATGCTTAACCATGAGTTTATTTTGGAATGCTTCTCATTAGATCATTGTCACCCTAAGCCATGGTTGAAATATGTCAAAAAGACTTTTGAAAAGAACGGATTACAAGGTGTTTTCTCCTCACCAGAAACAGGAAATCTTCTGTCTATGTGGTATAAAGCGGGTCATGTTGCCTCTAAAATATATACATTTGTATCCAGCCCCGCCGCCTTTGCAGACTACGGTTACACAACAGAAATCACTACATCATTTTGAACATGACCTTTTTAAACATATTTCACCAGAAATCTGGCAACTTAGTGGTAAATTTTCCCTACGAAATAAAATTGCTCCTTCTCTTATTCAGTCTAAATTTTTCTCTCTCAGTCTTTTATATGGGACACCAGCTCATTTGTATACCCTCAAACTCAAGGATAATGATCTTCTGTTGGAGTTGTAATTTAGCTGCTGGTACATATCAACATATGTTCTTTGAATGCTCTTTACTCCAATCCTTTTGGGCGCTGGTTCACAAACATCTCTTCTAATTTTCAATATTCAATTTGAGCTCTCGTTACCTCTAATTTTGTGGCCCCGTGGGCTACAACTTCGCCATTGCCTTAGGATCCTCTTGATATGCAATTGCTAGACTTGTTGCCGTGAATTGCGGTCAAAATTATATTAACAGAATGGAAATCCTTTGGGTCCATATCCTATCATACATGGTGTGCTTGGGTATCTTTTCTCCGAGGGGCTCATACTTCTGTGGAGGAGAAACACTATACACCCTTTGTTTCTAGTGGGGTCTGGAGATCTCTTGATAGATATATGAACTTAGCCTTACAAGGTCTGGTGGTGTAATAAACATTTGTGTCTTCTCCTTAACTTACCCTCCCTATTGTAGCAGGGGTCTCGATCTCTCTCTCTCTCTTTTTTGCTTTATTTTTACTTCTCTTTCCCTTCCTCGATACTTTCTTCTCTCTTTTTTCTTCCTTTCTCTCTTTATCTTGCTGACTGATTTATATAAGTGATACAACTGATTCTCTCGTAATGCTTCTTTATAGCTTTTTCCACCATATTAATTGATATGTTGGTGATATATATGACATTGATTATACTGATGAATGCTTATTTATCTATTTATTTATTTATTGTGTAACTCTCTTTTGGTTGTATTGCTTATTATGGTATTTTAATTGTTTATATTTCTTCTCTCAAACTAATGAAGATATTAGGACAAAAATAACCAAATATTTATAGGGAAATGTTAAATGGATAGGTTCTTGATAGAGGTGAATAAACTAACTGTTGGAACATGTACTCCACATATCACAACAAATCTGATTGAACTGTATCTCAATTGTGTATCTATTGTCTACCACAGTTTCTATTGATAAATATTTAATATAGTCCATTTCTTAGTAACTTTTCCAGAAAAGGGGTCTGGAGTGGGAAATTGTGTCCCTGTCCTTGTGTCTTTGCAGTCTACAGTACATTTGATTTTGTTCTGTCTTTTTTATACGGAACGGAGGAGTCAACTTTTATTTTCTTTCCTGTGTTCTAATAATTTTAGACATCACAGAACTGCTTTTCCTGTTTTCTACAAGGACTATGAGCTAACTAAATGTGTGCTGCTGGCTTCATATCTCATTCAATTAGAATAAGGAATCAATTGCCTGTAATCCAGGATGTCTCCAGACATAATTGCTTCTGTATTCCTTGCTGCTATGCCATTTGCACTTCTGAATCTTTATAAATAGATGAACTGTCCATTTCATCCAGTTTTTATTTTAAATATATTGAATGTATCCTGAATCGTATTCTTTTTTATATCTTTTATGGCCGATTTGAGCCGAATAAAGAATATTGATTGACTTAAATAAATCTAAATATGCACATTAAAATATTAATCAACTAAAACAAAGGAAAATAAATCCAATAATAAATCGACAAAATAACTAACACATTTTAATATCAAATACACTTATTAATCAACTAATAATTACTTAGAAAAACAATTAATGTACATAAAAAACAATTGCATTTGCAGAATTACCATGTAAACATTTATTTAGCATACAAAAATGAATTAGTTACAAAATTAGAATCTAAATAACTTCCTACCACATTCAACTACATATTCAACAGCAGGCAACTAAGCTATGAAATACTAATTTACCTATAAAAAATAAAATCTACATTAAAAATGACAAATTACACTTAAATACGTAAAAAAACAACCAATCAATTAATAGTTAATCAATCGATCAATTTACATAAATAATCACCAGTCAAATATACATTAAACATAAAGAATTAATTAAACATAAAAAACAATATTTTATCATTTAAATAACTTCCCATCATATTGTCCTACAAACCCAACAACCTGCTACAAAATTATAAAGCACTGAATAAATGTAAAAGAAATGTAATTACGCATAAAAAGCTTATAAATACACATAAAAAATTACAAACTACACCTACGTATTTTTTACAGCTACACTAACATTATTGAAACCTAAAAGTATAAAAAAAACTCATATATATTTAATTAAATAAAATGTGATATTTAATACAAGTATATTAAAGTAAACGACATTATCTGCAATAATTTGGTTAAAAAACGATTATATATGAAAAAGCCATTCTTACCTTCTATATTCTGTTCCTCGATATTTTTGCAGTGACGATATTTTTGACATGATATTCACCTCTTGCGATATTTTGGAATTAACTTTTTTGTCATTCACCCATACTTGGTGGCAAAAAATTTGTAAATATGTTCTGAATCCAACAACGGTAGCATCGAACAATGTTGTTATAAGAAAGAAATGCACCTTGCCCAGAATGCTGGAGTCAGGCAGAAATCTACAGTTGGTATTTTTGTGTTTTTGACACTAGATGCAAATGAGAGAGTGCGACGAACACGTTTAAAATATGCTGCATTAATGGGGACTGGAAAGGAAAGGTTGCGATTCTCCCGCCCTTGGCGTCACCTTTTTTCTGCATGTACACATTCTGCCTCGATAAATGTGTCACTTTCTGAGACTGGAAAGGGTTGACTTCCAGATTTGCCTGCGACACTGTGTAAACATGGAAACACTCATTCTTATGAAATGAACTTTATTTACGCCGGGTGCAGCTGGGGAGCGAGAGCATCAATAATTACAGTGACTTGGAATGTTTTTATCTGTCTGGCGTCGGAAAAAGCAACGTCTACATGCTCTGATGCAGAAGACTTAAAGATGGAAAACACCTCAGGTGTTAAAAGAGACATTTTGGAAATAGCTTTAGCAGCTGAGTGACAAAGATGCTGAATCAGAGTCTAGAAGATCTTGCAGGCTTTGAAGACAACTAGGAACAGGCAGTGAGGGTACCTCAGTGATGGGGGCCCTTTACAGGAGGTCATAAGATGATGGGTACCTCAGTGATGGGAGCCCTTTACAGGAGGTCACAAGATGATGGGTACCACAGAGATGGAGGGCCTTTACAGGAGGTCACAAGATGATGGGTACCTCAGTGATGGGGGCCCTTTACAGGAGGTCACAAGATGATGGGTACCACAGTGATGGGGGCCCTTTGCAGGAGGTCACAAGATGATGGGTACCTCAGTGATGGGGGCCCTTTACAGGAGGTCACAAGATGATGGGTACCACAGAGATGGAGGCCCTTTACAGGAGGTCACAAGATGATGGGTACCTCAGTGATGGGGGGCCTACACAGGAGGTCACAAGCTGATAGGTACCACAGTGATGGGGGCCCTTTACAGGAGGTCACAAGACGATGGGTACCTCAGTGATGGGGGCCCTTTACAGGAGGTCACAAGATGATGGGTACGTCAGTGATGGGGGCCCTTTACAGGAGGTCACAAGATTATGGGTATCACAGGGATGGGGGCCCTTTGCAGGAGGTCACAAGATGGTGGGTACCTCAGTGATGGGGGCCCTTTACAGGAGGTCACAAGATGACGGGTACCACAGTGATGGAGGCCCTTTACAGGCGGTCACAAGATGATGGGTACCTCAGTGATGGGGGCCCTTTACAGGAGGTCACAAGATGATGGGTACCTCAGTGATGGGGTCCTTTACAGGAGGTCACAAGATGATGGGTACCTCAGTGATGGGGGCCCTTTACAGGAGGTCACAAGATGATGGGTACCTCAGTGATGGGAGCCCTTTACAGGAGGTCACAAGATGATGGGTACCACAGTGATGGGGGCCCTTTACAGGAGGTCACAAGATGATGGTTACCTCAGTGATGGGGGCCCTTTACAGGAGGTCACAAGATGATGGTTACCTCAGTGATGGGGGGCCTACACAGGAGGTCACAAGCTGATAGGTACCACAGTGATGGGGGCCCTTTACAGGAGGTCACAAGATGATGGGTACCACAGTGATGGGGGGCCTACACAGGAGGTCACAAGCTGATAGGTACCACAGTGATGGAGGCCCTTTACAGGAGGTCACAAGATGATGGTTACCTCAGTGATGGGGGGCCTACACAGGAGGTCACAAGCTGATAGGTACCACAGTGATGGAGGCCCTTTACAGGAGGTCACAAGATGATGGTTACCTCAGTGATGGGGGGCCTACACAGGAGGTCACAAGCTGATAGGTACCACAGTGATGGAGGCCCTTTACAGGAGGTCACAAGATGATGGGTACCTCAGTGATGGGGGGCCTACACAGGAGGTCACAAGCTGATAGGTACCACAGTGATGGGGGCCCTTTACAGGAGGTCACAAGACGATGGGTACCTCAGTGATGGGGGCCCTTTACAGGAGGTCACAAGATGATGGGTACGTCAGTGATGGGGGCCCTTTACAGGAGGTCACAAGATTATGGGTATCACAGTGATGGGGGCCCTTTGCAGGAGGTCACAAGATGATGGGTACCTCAGTGATGGGGTCCTTTACAGGAGGTCACAAGATGATGGGTACCTCAGTGATGGGGCCCTTTACAGGAGGTCACAAGATGATGGGTACCACAGTGATGGGGGCCCTTTACAGGAGGTCACAAGATGACGGGTACCTCAGTGATGGGGGCCCTTTGCAGGAGGTCACAAGATGATGGTTACCTCAGTGATGGGGGCCCTTTACAGGAGGTCACAAGATTATGGTTACCTCAGTGATGGGGGGCCTACACAGGAGGACACAAGCTGATAGGTACCACAGTGATTGAGGCCCTTTACAGGAGGTCACAAGACGATGGGTACCTCAGTGATGGGGGCCCTTTACAGGAGGTCACAAGATGATGGTTACCTCAGTGATGGGGGGCCTACACAGGAGGTCACAAGCTGATAGGTACCACAGAGATGGAGGCCCTTTACAGGAGGTCACAAGATGATGGGTACCTCAGTGATGGGGGCCCTTTACAGGAGGTCACAAGATGATGGGTACCTCAGTGATGGGGGGCCTACACAGGAGGTCACAAGCTGATAGGTACCTCAGTGATGGGGGCCCTTTACAGGAGGTCACAAGATGATGGGTACCTCAGTGATGGGGGCCCTTTACAGGAGGTCACAAGACGATATCTGCGAAAAATTGATAGAAGTCTTACCCGATTTCCTCTGGTTATGCCCCAGGTGGATCTAAAGGGAATGCATTAGTTACCCAGACATTGTTCTACGGACCTGATTTAGATCTTGGTGGCAGCTTACTCTGTTACAATGGTGACGGATATCCTGTCCGCCGAAATATAAAATCCCATAGGATATCAAGGGGTTTATATTTCGGCAGGATATCCGTCACTGCTGTGACGGAGTAACCCATCCACCTAGATCTAAATCAGGCCCGTAGTTTTGTGCCCTCTGTCGGGAAACTCCTGTGCATATGTTATGGTAGGTTATTTTGTACAGCTCGACGGTACCCAATTAGGTCACCGCGACATTTGAGGGTAAGAATGGTAACAGCAGCAAAAGAGAGGTAAATGAACAGTCAGATTTTGATTTTTTTTAAGGAAAGAGAAACTTTTGTTCATTCCAAAAGTCAAGAGGCACATTTGGCCAATGTTTGGCCGCCTAATACGTGAAGGAATGACCACCTTGACAAGGTTTCCGAACTTTGGGAACTAATATGAAGCGAGCTCTGGAAATCAAAGATCTTGCTTAGAGCGACACGCAGTGATTCTCTCTAAAGCAAAAGAGGGTTCTTAACATGAAAGACATAGTGGAAGAGACACAAAGGTTTAATAATATACCTTTGGCAAAAGGAGCCATGGAATGGAACAAACATGTCTTGTGATGGAAGAGAGGAGATGATGACCCAGTAAAAGTCTTGCAGCCTGGAGACAAGTGATTAAAGTTTAGGACAAGATGCAGGGGATAACAGTATTCTAAACACGACATTATGATACCTTGAGCCTCAGTTTTGCGGTGCTCTGAGGAAAGCATAGCAAGATTTAGTGGTGTATTCTGAGATCAATATAGCAAGAGAGAGAGACTGGGCAAAGAAAGAGAGTTGGCAGAGAAATATAACACTAAGGGGCAGATTTACGAGTTCTGGTGCATCTCTGCAAATCAGCAGGGATACGCCAGAACACATGCGACGCGTAATTCCCTCCCTGCACCAGCACAAATGCGTCGCATTTACAATGTGGCAAACTGTGGTGCAAGGATAGGGCGATGTGTGTCGCATCCTGTGGCGTAAGGATGGCGCACTTCTGGAGTCGTGTCGCATGCACGACGTGGCTCCAGCAATGCTCAGGGGCGCCCTATGCCTAACATGCTGCGTCACTGCTTCAAGCAGTCGCAGGGTTTTGACGTAGCATGGACGTAAAAGTGACTCAGTGAAATCTTGTAGATTTCACTGCGTCACTTTTATGAGGCGTTCCTGCTATGGAACGCCCACACTGCGCCGGAAGACCCATATGAAACCTAACGCAGGTTTCATTTGGTGCAGGGCTTTACAACGTGACCCATCTCCCTAGATGTTGTGGTAAATAAATAAATAATACCCTATTTTTGACTAGGCATATAGCATAACAGATAGCTCAATAAATAAGAGTCAAGATTCGAGGTAGTAGGAGTTTCTGCAGGTTTAATACAGCATAAGGACAGGATCAGGACAACCTGCATAGGATGACCCAGCAGCTGCTGGGGCCGGGTCTGGGATGAGCGCGCTAACTTTTAATAACAATACATGAGCATTTATACATAGCGCGAACACATAGCATTACATTGCAGTAGGCGTAGCAGTGGGTGGAGCAGAAGGCGTGATGCGTAGCAGTCGCGAAAGATAACAGTAAAAGTGGGTGTAACTGGGCGTATACATAGACATGTGGTGCAAACGTAACAGAATATGTCATGAATGGGCGGAATCATTGGAGGGGGCTACCTAAGGAGCCGGGACCTCTAACCTGGTGGTGCGCGTAAACTGGCAATGACGTGTCACTAGGAGAAGCTGGGGGCTATGAACTCTGTGCTAGGAGCAGAGACTAAAGTCTGGAGGGTCGGAGCGACATGTACCTAAACCCTATCTAGTATCTGATGTTTAGGGAACATGTTGATATAAACTAGAAGTCATGAGGGGAAAAGCTAACTTGACTCTAAGACTGGACCATGCATTATTCTACATGTAGTGCGTGATGAAGAATATTAAATGACCATTAAATACAGTATTTCTCTAACGTGGAGCCGAGAAGGCTAGACAATGACGGAAACTATTGATGCAGTTCAGTAGCTTAGGAATGCAGAGAAGGAGGACTGAACTGATAACTGGAACTATAACATACTTTTGGCAGACTCAGAGGCAGAGCCGAGCTGCACCGGGCACTGCGAGGCAGGAAGTAAGTGAAGGGTCGAGGATACAGGTGGGGGCTGTATCGCTCCTTAACGAGGCTTCAGGAGACAGGAGCTGAATCTAGTGTCCGGGCCCTGTTGAGGCCTGGAAACGGGGACTTTATAATGAAATAACGTGCACACTGGGGAAACGTGGCAACATTACTTTACATAGGCCTGATATTCGTAGTATTCACGAGGACTGGAAACTGACATACTAGAGGTGGACACAACTGTAATTGCGTCATTAATCGGACATGGGGAATAACATATGCATATTGGTCATGCACACATAACATATGATGGATGAGGCGTAGGGACACAGAACATGGCAAAATTTACTTTTCCACATTCCCTCCTTGTCACTACGTTTCCATCAGGAAACATCAATATTCATGATACCATCTATCATTTCATATAGTATCATTTGTTCATCTCGAATTGTCTTGGAACGGGATTTAGAACGGGGCTTAGGACTAGGAATACAAGAGGTAGCACAAATGCCGCAAATCGCAGGGCCACATTGTATACAGAGGCAGCAGCTTAATATGATCGCTACTGCAATACCTAGAAAGGACAGGACTTTCCATCCCCAGGCGGAAATTATATTCCAGAACCAACCGGACCATGTCCAGGTGCCTGGATTTTGGTGTAACAGATGGGCAATTTTATGAAGTCTGGTTATAGCTGAATAAACAGACGGCGCGTTATTAGGAATGAAAATGCAGCAACTAGATCCGAGAACTCTACAGGCCCCGCCCCTATCGGCCAGTATGACGTCAAGGACGAGACGATTCTGTAAAACGACAATTCTCATAAAGGATTGCTCTTCGGTTAAATTACCTAGAGCGGAGGCAGTCTCATCTACTACTGCTTCAAGGGTTCTTGTTAACCTACGGATTAGCTTACTATTTACAATTGTACCTAAATAAGGGAAGACACCTTTATCAATATCAATAAATTGCTCTGCAGCGGTTTCAGTATAATCGACAATCGGGAGGTTTCTCTTGTGTCTAGTGTGTACTAGATGTGTGTTTCTATGATAGTCAGGTGGGGCTAGAAAAACAGGTGGCAGTAGGAAAGCAATGTAACAGGTTCCCTCCCAATCGAGGGGCAGACGAACATATGCGGTTTGACCACAAACAAAATATGAATGACGTGAAGCTTTGAAAATAGATTTCCCACTGTCACTATACTTGATAACAGTAGTACATTCACTATGTCCTACGTGTACAGAACCATAACTACGGACACATAATTCACCTTTGACTGGTAGTACTGAAATAGCAGATGAGTCTGGAGTAGTATCAGACTGAACATTCAGGACCATGAAATTCGACGAATAATTACCTAAATTGTATACTTCATTTTCTAGATCTAAACCTGTTCTGTGGGGGAGACCTTGCTTGTCTGGGAAACATGTGCTATTAAGAAAAGACATATCTGTCGAGGGTGACGTTAACGTGGACCATGCTCCACACGAACCATTATGTGGGAATGGATAAGGAAAGAGTGGCAGAACTCCCTTCGGGGTCTGGAAAGGGGGGAGTCGACCACACACCCAACAATTAGTGGCATTGCTGGTCTGGTGTGAGTAATGTAACATACGGATAAATGAATTGTTACGCATAGCGAGGCGGTATGAATATTCGTGAGGAGGCAGATCACTAAACGTGTGCTCTACTGTAACATTTGAATGCTTATTTACATGAGGAACTGGAAAACACAGGAAAAGTGCGTAACTAGTGCAGGAAATCAATATGCTGAGAAACAATATGAAACTTAGAAAAACGATACATTGAATTGAATTTCGACTGACTCTCTCACTATGGGGGTCTATTTTATACATGTCAGAAACAGTCTAACCGTTTCACCTAGGGGAGGACTTATACAATCAAACTGACTGACTTATTTTACTAGACCGGAGCTTTAACTTATACTCCTGCTGCGGAGTTTTCTCTATCAGGGAAGGGGTTGTAACAATGTCTTTTGCGGGACAGTCCTTAAGAGCAATGTCTTGGCAGTCTTTAAAATCCTGGGACTCCTTGGAAATGTTTTTAGAAACGGGTTTCAATCCATTGAAAAGTTTTACATGAGAAAGGTGGACCCACCCCTTCCTGCCTTCCAGCTTGACGGCAGTACGGGTGGTCAAGAGGACCTGACGTGGCTCCTTCCAACGAGGTTCCAGCGGACTTGATCTGTCAAAATTCCGGACCATCACAAGGGAACCTGGAACGATTTCATGCGGTGCCACCTCGGTATTGTCTGGAAATGCGGCAGCAACCTGTGAACGACATGAGTTGAGGGCAGACATCAAGGAAGCTAGGTAATCTGTCAGCATATTACATGAAACATCGGTAATACTTCGGGGTCTAGGAGTACCCCACATGTTAGGGGGGCGGCCGAATACGACCTCATACGGGGACAGACCTGATCTAGAATGTGCGACCATACGCATATAAAATAAAGCGACTGGCAGAGCTACTAGCCAGTCCACACCTTTTTCTTTACAAACTTTGGCAATGCGGATTTTCAGAGTCTGATTATGTCTCTCGACTAGACCGGCTGCTTCGGGATGGCGTACACAATGGAACTTCCACTGGTACCCTAACAAAAGGGAAACGTGCTTCATGAGTTCAGATGAGAATGGCTGACCGTTATCAGAATATACGACTCTAGGGAGTCCATATCTAGGGAAGAATTCACGAACCAACTGCTTAGCAGTGGTCGCGGCTGTGTAATCTGAGACTGGATATGCTTCTGTCCACCTGGACAAAGCGCATACAACTACAAGGACATACTTGAAACCTCGACATCGCTCCATCTGAATATAATCCATCTGGAGGACTTCAAAAGGGTGGTCAGGGGGCTGGAAACCACCTTGTTCCACCGGGACACTTTTACCTGGATTAAACTGACAACATATCATACAGGTACGGACTTTCTGCTTGGCTGCAGCTCGTAAATGCTTGTTGAACCAAATGTTCTGGATACTATCTAACATTGCTTTTTCTCCTAAATGTGCTGGACTATGTGCGGTATTAATAATGACTTGAACCATAGAGTCGGGGAGAAACCATGTGGCTCTACCCTTCGTTAACCATCCTTGATCTGTCTGGACCCCTCCTTGTTCAGACCATTTCTTGATTTCCTCAGGAGTAGCATGTAACTGGATATCTATGACATCTTGTGTAGGGTCCTTAACTGTCATACATGTAGTCGGATCTGGAGTGTGTGTCTGATTAACTGGAATGTCTGGAGTCTGTGCTGTAAACTTGGCTGTGCGATCTGCTAGATCATTACCTTGGGAAATAATGTCAGTAACTTTCGTATGTGCTTTGCACTTCATGATAGCGATAGATGTCGGTAAATGTATGGCATCTAACAGAGCTTGAATAAGGAAACCATGCTGAATCTTGGTTCCATGAGAGGTCATGAAACCTCTCTCCTGCCAGAGCACTCCGAAGTCGTGTACAACTCCGAATGCGTAACGTGAATCTGTGTAAACATTAACTTTCAGGTTCTTGGCGTGTATACAGGCTTGTGTCAGAGCAACTAGCTCTGCTGCTTGAGCGGACAGGGTATCAATACGGTGTGTTTCAATAACTTCAGTGTCAGTAGTCACTGCATATGCGGCGACTAGTTCTCCTGTACTAGTTCTCATACATGAACCATCCACATAGAGTGTCAGATCGGGATCTGGTAACGGAATGTCTGTCAGGTCTTGTCTTGGCTTTGTCGTAATGTTAACTACTTCCACACAGTCATGTGGGTCAGGGTTCAAACTGACTGATGGTAACAGTGTAGCAGGATTCAGAACGTTGCAGCGTCTAATTTCTATGTGTGGCTGGAACAGTGTCAATTCATAACCTGTTAAACGTGCAATTGTCAAGTGCTGAGTTTGTGTTCGGTTTAAAAGAACTTCCACGGAATGTGGAACTTGTACTGTCAGGGAGTGTCCTAAAACTATGGAATCACTTTGTCTGATAGCTAGTGCTGTGGCTGCAACTGACTTGAGGCACGCAGGCAACGCCTGGGCGACTGGATCTAGTGTGCTCGAAAAATAAGCACAGGGCTTGTATTGTCCTGCTTGATCTTGTGTAAGAACAGATAATGCTGTACCTTCACGTTCAGTAACGAAAAGTGTAAAAGGCTTACTGTAGTTCGGTGTAGCTAGAACTGGAGCTTGACATAGGGCTTTCTTTAACTCGTTGAAACTAAGTGTGTGTTCAGATGTCCAAGGGAGGACAGTCGATACGGCTGCCTCCTGTGTCGTTAACTGTATCAGTGGCTTGGCTAGAAATGCATACTGGGGAATCCATTGTCTGCAATAAGAAGTAAGGCCGATAAAGGCACGTACCTCCTTCTGGGTTCTGGGCTGGGGAAGACTCGCTATCAACTGGATACGGTCTGGTGTCAACTGCCTACCCCTCTTGGACAGTAAGTGTCCTAAGTAGACCACTTGCTGGACACAGAATTGAAGCTTCGAAGGGGACACCTTGTGCCCCATTTCGGCTAGGAAATACAGAACTGTAAGGGATGCTCGCTCGCATGCACGTTCAGAACGGGCTGTGATCAGTAGATCATCGACATACTGGAGCAGGGCAGTGTCAGTTGGCATGTGAATATTGTCTAGTTGTCTCTTAAGTGCTTGACTGTAAATACTAGGGCTTTCTGTGAAACCTTGAGGAGCGCGTGTGAACATATAGCTCCTTCCATTTAAACAAAATCCGAAAAGAAACTGGCTGTCCGGATGAATCGGAACACTAAAAAATGCGTTCTTGAGGTCTATGACAGTGAAGAACGTGGCTTCGGAATCAATAGCAGTTAACAGGGAAGAGATATCTGGGACAACTGGGTACTGAGGAATAATACATTTGTTAAGCTCTCGTAAATCAATCACTAATCGATATACTGGGGGTGCATTTGGATCAGTACGTTTCATGACTGGAATGATCGGAGAATTACATACATTGGAGTCAGTTTCTACAACTACTCCTTGAGCCATGAGCTCGTCAATAATTTTAGATAAGGCTGCTACAGCCTCAGGTGGCAATCTGTACTGTCTGATTCGTGGTAACACTACACCTGGCTTGAGAGTCACACGATGGGGTGTGATTTGCATATAACCTACATCAGTTGGACCTTGCGCCCATAAATGCTGCGGAACTTTAGACAGTCTTGAATCAAAATCTCGTAATACATAGTGACCCTTAAAGTCACGTAGGAACAATCGTATTCCCTCTGGGGAACAGCAAATAACTGCACCTAATTCTTTCAGTGTCTTAATGCCTAATAGATTTTCTGGACATGACTTAGTAAGTAACAGATCAGTAGTACGGGACAATGGACCTACTTCTAGAGTGACTGGCTTAGATATCTCGTTAACGATCGGTTTTCCTGAAAATCCAAGGGAAACATTTCTTGAGCCTGAGAGCGGAGCCCCTGGAACTTCGGCGTGACTAATTGTGGTCCTACTTGCCCCTGTATCAATCAAAAACTTTCTGTCTTTCCCTAATACTTGACTGTGAACATAGGGACCTTCTTGATCTACAGGTATCTCGATGAGAGGCAAGCCAACCTCCCTCTCTAGGCTGTTTCATGAATATGGCTGGTACTCTGGATACTCAGACTGTGCATACTGGTACATCTGCGATGTAACATGCTGTGTTGCAGCAATAGGCTGCGGTGCTGTAACTGTCTGTTGTGCATTCTGTGACTGAGGAATCTGTGAAACTTGTTCTTGTCTAGGCGGACGTGGTCTTTCTTTAGTCTTACCAGTAGCTATGTTATGTTTCAGGACTGCACACTCATTTATAAAATGACCTGGCTGTTTACAATAATTGCAGTTCCCTTTAACGGGAGCTGCAGGATGACTGGCTTGATTCGGACCCCTCTTCTGACTGTCTTGAGGAACAGATTGTGCAACTAGCACTTTCATTTTCGTGTCTTTCATACGTTTTCTCTCGTGTTCTTGCTCTTCCCTGATTCTATTCTGGTGATACTGAAGCATCTGGAGCATCTGGGACGGAGTATTTGCTTGCCAGGTGCTTTCGACTTTCAAAACTCGATTTTTAATTTGTGGGCTTGAATTCTCGACTAATTTGGTAACGAAAAGGTGAGGGTATGACTCACTACTTGTCTTGAGGCCACTGTTAATACTGAAACATTTTTCAAACCTAGAATAAAAATCACTAATATCTTCATCTTGTTTCTGTTTACAGGCTGAGATTGCATCCCAGTCTTCTTTTCTCGTTGTCAATAATCTGGGTAAAACTTGAATCAATAATTCTGGTAACTCTTTACATTTATCTCCAAGACCGGTACCTGGTACTCGTGCCTTGTCTTCAGCTTCTAGAACTGCCCAATCGATCTTTTTCTCTCCCACCTCCCATTCTTTTTCCTTTAACTTTTCATACACCCCTGCGGGCAACAGGACTTTTAACATTTTAATGATATCTGGGTAAGTATATTCTCCCATACGGAGCATGTCTTTTAATTCTCGATGGAACCCGGCTGGATCTTTGTCATGACAGGGAATTAATTTCTTCATTTCAAGGAGTTCCATCTTTGTGATTGGAGTGTATACAAACACTCGTTGCATTTCGCCACCCGTTCCTCTAACTGGGTGGACTTCCCGTAACGGATTCTGTCTGTCTATATAGAATGGTTTACTTTCTGGGGGTGAGACATGAACAAAATGCGGGTTCAAGAACGTTCTATATTTGTGACGCTGTTCTAGAATGACACTAATTAAATCGGTACCTAGGCCTTTCCATCTATACTGGAGTAACTCGTTCAGGACATCATGTAACGGGCCTGGATCAGAATGTTGACCCTCATACAGAGTAATGAGGTGCTGGATCATATACATACCCACCAGTCGCTGCTCGGCTGGGGGCATTTTCAGGAACATTTGTGCCACTATTTCGTCTGGAAAAGTGGTAGAATCAGTAATCCATCGGACTGCTGATCGAACTAGTTCTTGTTCATGCATAGTACTTAATTCACTGTAACCGATTCGTGATCTCAGAATGTGATCGGTAGCTTGAAATACTTGTTCTAGGGAACCTTGTTCTGGTACTGAATGATGGAAAACTGGCTTATGTTCTAGGCGTAAATGGCGATCTGGAAATCTAGATTTTCCTACATACGCTATTCTGGCGGTATTCTCGTCGTCTTCCTCTTCAGGATCAGAGGTACTTTCTTTCTCGTTTACTTGTGCTGCTTTACGCTGTTCGTGTATCTTTATTATTTCTTTACGGATTTTCTTGTACATACTTTCCATGGCACCGACGGTCTTGTGCTTACCCTCGGCTATATTATCACTCCACCTTGTCAGGATTCTCATTTCGGCAGAATCTTTAGACGGATAATCTTGTTCTCTTATTAGACAATTAATCAGAAACTTTAATATCATGAGCTGGATCTCGGCTTTCCTTTGAGACATGGCTTCGTGAATACTTTCTGGATCATCCCCTGTACGGATGAAACGATATATTCTGTCTAGGTCTTCTTTCATATTTGGTAGGGTGACTAGATACTCGGTCACCTTTCTTACGCGGAATGAATATAAAACCATATTATCCTCGCCTGGGACTGGATCATAGCAACATTCGGCAAGGGATTTTCTTATTTCTGCTACAGTCTGATGTCTAGGCGTACGCTGGGACGCTTGTGCGTGTAATTCGGCTAACGTTAAACGCTTGTGTGGCGGCGGGGTTTGAGGGGGACCTCCTCCTGCGGCCCCTAGACTGGAATCATCGACGGACATTCTTCGTGGCGGAGCGGGAAGTTGAAATGCTGGCTGGACCGGGGGTACCGTAGCAGGTACTCCGGTGTCTGGAAGAGCGGGAAGTGCCTGATTTACAGGGACTGGCGGAGCGCGAACAGGATTTGCATATTCTGGGACTGTGTCGTCCAAATAGGACGAAATAAAAATATCAGCTGCGGTCGGTTTGTGACGTAGCTTGGTCGGAACTAATGGTGGCGGGAAATTACTGGATGCCTCTGGGGTCGCTTTTGGCAAACCCTCGGCAAGAAGAGGATACATACCCCTAATGAGGGCATGCCTCTGTCTGTCTGACTGTTCGGCTTTGACTTGTTCACCTATCTCGATTAATTCTCTTTCTTGGGCTCGTTCCTGGGATTCTCTACTTAACTCTGACTTTCTGACTTCCTTTTCGGTTCTTCTATGCGCTTCTTTACGCCATAACTCGATGGCATCTTTCTGTGACTGTCTGGCTTTCTTTTTCCATAATGCTTCTTCTACTCGCATGATACATTCGGCATCCCATGTACCCGATACGGGCCATCTATACTTTTCTTCTAACTGTTTGGTATACTCTACCCATAAATCTAAATACAATATGGCACTTATGCCATGTTTCTGATACATAAAATGACCTGGACTGTCCCTCGGCGGAACAGGAACTGCTGCTTCCAGCAGACCCTTTCTAGTTTTTAACTGACGTAACTTGGAAAATATATGCATGACTGAACTGTAATCTGGACACAATACAATACACAATAAACACGAAATCACGTCACACTCATACCACAACATTCAAATACATGAAGAACATTATAAATAACAGTTTGAACAGAATATTACCTGGAATACTGAGAGCAGAAATACAAGAATTTTCCCGAGAACGGAACAGACTAGAATTACTGGATGCACTGCTGTAACAGTACGGAACATACCGGTCCCATAAAGGAACGCATCAAGACCCGTATCCACCTAGGTGAACACTTCGTTTGTGAGTCTGGGCACCACCAACCCACGGACCAGGAGTCAATTTAGATTGGTCCTGTCTAGATACTACCCCAGCAATGGTACTCACCGGGCAGCACGGAACGGAAGGCCTTGGACGGGACTGGACTGCTACGACGACGAACTTCGGACTTCGGACTTCAGTTACGGGTGGGCCTCCGGATACCTCGGACCTTGAACTCTCGGCTTGGGCTCTGGTCGGGACTCGCCGCGTTCCTCCACCGTCTCGTTCGGATGCTGGACCGCCTCCTCCGTCTCCTCCGTGGGCCTGAGGGATACTTGGAGCAGAAATATCTGCCAGTGCACGGTATGGTTCCGTCACGACTGCAGAGGGTCAGGGGGTCGGCGTGGCTTCACCGACGCGTGGGGAAAGGGCAAGTCCCTGTTCGGGCGCCATTATGTGGTAAATAAATAAATAATACCCTATTTTTGACTAGGCATATAGCATAACAGATAGCTCAATAAATAAGAGTCAAGATTCGAGGTAGTAGGAGTTTCTGCAGGTTTAATACAGCATAAGGACAGGATCAGGACAACCTGCATAGGATGACCCAGCAGCTGCTGGGGCCGGGTCTGGGATGAGCGTGCTAACTTTTAATAACAATACATGAGCATTTATACATAGCGCGAACACATAGCATTACATTGCAGTAGGCGTAGCAGTGGGTGGAGCAGAAGGCGTGACGCGTAGCAGTCGCGAAAGATAACAGTAAAAGTGGGTGTAACTGGGCGTATACATAGACATGTGGTGCAAACGTAACAGAATATGTCATGAATGGGCGGAATCATTGGAGGGGGCTACCTAAGGAGCCGGGACCTCTAACCTGGTGGTGCGCGTAAACTGGCAATGACGTGTCACTAGGAGAAGCTGGGGGCTATGAACTCTGTGCTAGGAGCAGAGACTAAAGTCTGGAGGGTCGGAGCGACATGTACCTAAACCCTATCTAGTATCTGATGTTTAGGGAACATGTTGATATAAACTAGAAGTCATGAGGGGAAAAGCTAACTTGACTCTAAGACTGGACCATGCATTATTCTACATGTAGTGCGTGATGAAGAATATTAAATGACCATTAAATACAGTATTTCTCTAACGTGGAGCCGAGAAGGCTAGACAATGACGGAAACTATTGATGCAGTTCAGTAGCTTAGGAATGCAGAGAAGGAGGACTGAACTGATAACTGGAACTATAACATACTTTTGGCAGACTCAGAGGCAGAGCCGAGCTGCACCGGGCACTGCGAGGCAGGAAGTAAGTGAAGGGTCGAGGATACAGGTGGGGGCTGTATCGCTCCTTAACGAGGCTTCAGGAGACAGGTGCTGAATCTAGTGTCCGGGCCCTGTTGAGGCCTGGAAACGGGGACTTTATAATGAAATAACGTGCACACTGGGGAAACGTGGCAACATTACTTTACATAGGCCTGATATTCGTAGTATTCACGAGGACTGGAAACTGACATACTAGAGGTGGACACAACTGTAATTGCGTCATTAATCGGACATGGGGAATAACATATGCATATTGGTCATGCACACATAACATATGATGGATGAGGCGTAGGGACACAGAACATGGCAAAATTTACTTTTCCACAATGTGTCACGTTGTAAATAAGGTGCAGGTGGCGCATGGTTTACGCCGCCGCTGCATCACAGAAGTGACGCAACGGCGACGTAAATGTGGCGCATGGGGCTTGTAAATCTGGCCCTAAGATTTTTAGCATCTTTTATCTATTTAGGGGCTTAGGGCCTGATTTAGAGCTTGGTGGACTGTGATGGATATCCCGTCCGCCAAAATATAATTTCCATTGTATCCTATGGAATTGATATTTCAGGGGCCGGGATCTCCTTCACCGTTGTGATTGAGTGACCCGTCCGCCAAGATCCAAATCAGGCCCTCAGCCTAGTTCTGCAACTCACCAGCTGGAAGACCAAATTTAGCAAAGGCCTTCAATAATAAGAAGTCTGGTTTTGTCCCTTTTAATCCGAGAATTTCAGAGGCCATCCAATCTGAACTCCAGACATTCTGGACCAAAAACTCTCTACTGTGGTATGGAGGTCATCACTGAATGACAAAGAGATTTTGGTATCATTAGCTTTTGAAATAACCCTGACAGCAAAGGAACAGATGAGGCTGGTCAGAGGCGGACCACAGTGCTTCGGTGTAGAGTAAGAATGAGGATACTATACGTGGTAAGACAAAGGGTTATGATTCTATAGGGTTAGGCAAAGGACTGGCTTAGGGTTACAGTTGGTGTGAGGTTGGCTGAGAGTGGTAAAAGAAACATTTTCCTGCAAAAGGGTTTGCTGTAACATTTGTCATTTGGAATGGATGTAGAGGGCTCATTGCAAGGCATTCTCTACCAAAGGTAATTTGTTGTCATGGCATTCCTTGTAATGCCTCATGAAGCTTCACTGCCCAGTTCTCATGTAGACCTGGCGAGAGAGCTCTGGGAGCCAGCTCATCATGTTGCCATTTGGATGCAGTCCCTTGACATATAGAATGCATTGGTTAAAGCATTTAGGGAAGTTGTATAAGTAATAACATGGCTTCATGGAATAAGAATTGAGCAGGTGGTATGATAATCAATATCATATATATTCAAGTATTATTACATTTTTCCTAGTAAGAAGGGCCGACACTGCCATTACAAGTGATAAGAATGAAGAAGTATGTCCTAAAGGCCCAAAATAGAGTATTTGTCATAGGGCGTTGAAAATCCATGAACTGTCCCTGCTAAAACTCTAATCTGTATCAATCACATTATTATTGTACTTCCATATAGGTTGTAGGCTTCAAGTTTGCAGTAGTCAATAAAATGCCTGTAGAGTGGGGTGTCCCTGATGTTCACAGCTGCCATCCATGCCAATGAGGCCTATCTTTAGGCCAGGATCTTTGCTGTCACCCCCCGTTTGCAGATGTCACTGTATGGTCATACAACATGTTCAATATCAGTGACTTTGCATGAAAACAACATTAAAAACAAACAAATCAGGATAGAATATCCCTAGACCTGAGAACTTTTGATCAGATGTCAATTAAGGCTATTTAGTTCAGAATAGCTACAATTTTAGGATATAGAAGATCATCGGTATTCCATTCCATCGGCATTCTATTCCATCAGTATTTCATTCCATCTGCATTACATTCCATCTGTATTCCATTCCATTCCATCGGTATTCTTCATCAGTATTTCATTCCATTGGTATTCCATTCCATCGGTATTCCATTCCATCTGTATTCTTCATTGGTATCCCATTCCATTGGTATTCCATTCCATCAGTATTCCATTCCATGGACATTCCATTCAATTGGAATTCCATTCCATCAGCATTCCATTCCATGGGTATTCCATTCGATCAGCATTCCATTCCATCGGCATTCCATTCCATTGGTATTCTATTCCATCTGTATTCCATTCCATCGGTATTCTAGTCCATTGGTATTCCATTCCATTGATATTCCATCTGCATTCCATGTGGTCAGAGGGTTGTGGTGGGTGGGAGTGGGTGTCTTCATCGTGGTGGGGTGCGTTGGGTTGATTTGAGTGTTGAAGCTGTTGTGGATGTCGGTGATTTTGTGGTGGAAGAAAGTTGCGAGGGTGTCGCACAGGGCTTCCGACGGCAGGGTGTTGTTGGTGCAGGAGCTAGGACTGGAGAGTTCTTTTACGATGCTGAAGAGTTCTTTGCTGTTGTGTGCATTGTTGTCGAGGCGGTCTTTGAAGATAGCTCTTTTGGTGGTCCTGATGAGGCGGTGGTGGTTGCGAGTTGCGTCTTTGAGGGCTGTGTGGTTGGCGGGAGTTCTGTCGCTGAGCCAGATGTTCTCGAGTTTCCGGCTGCCGTGCTTTGAGGTCACTAGCTCCGGGGTGAACCAGTTTGCTCTCTGGCTGGTGTTTCTGTCAGTTGGTTGTCGAGGAGGTGCTATGGTGTTGGCCCATTTTTCCATCCAGAGTCTGAGGGTGCGGGCTCCATCCTCTGGGTCAGTGGGGCTGGTGGGAGTGTCGGTTGCAAGGTGAGCTTCCAGTATTTCCTTGTTTACTTTGTCCCATCGTCGGCAGGGGATCTGTGGGGTGCGATGGTGGGTGATGGGTTTCTGGGAGGTGAAGTGGACGCAGCGGTGGTCGGTCCAGGTGAGCTCAGAGTTGTGGTCATAGGTGATGTGAGGGCTGGAGGAGAAGATGGCATCGAGCGTGTGGCCGGCGATGTGGGTCGGGGTGGTGACGATCTGTTTCAGTCCGAGGGTGGCGAGGTTGTCAACCAGGGTGGAGGAGTTGCTGTCGTTGTTGTTTTCCAGGTGGAAGTTCAGGCCGCTGAACAGGATGTAGTTGGTGGAGGTCAGTGCGTTCACCAACAGTGTCAACTGAGAGTCGCCTCACTGAAACCTACTAAATCCAAAAAGACCTCACAAAACAGCCCTCAGGAACTATCACTGGCACATCAAGGAAGCCAAGATAGAAGCCATAACCTCCTGCGCCAACTTTGTGGAAACCCACACAATGGAACTCATCAAAATAGTCAAATAATTCTCAAACCTAACAGCCATAGAGAGTGCCATCCAACCATCCCAAGAACTCTGCGACACCTTCTCAGACTACTTGCACAGCAAGATCACCAACATCTACAGTAACTTTACTCTCCAACCTAAAACCCACCACCCTCAACCCCAACCAACCAGCTAACATCACCCAAACCAATACCACCTGGTCTCCGCTCACCACCTTGACCACCTCAACCATTTTGTCTTACATCAACTCAGGACCTCCACGACCTCTACCACCAATACCTCTGCAACCTTTCAATTAACCCAATCAACACGCAACTCACCAGTATCCTCAAAAACTCCATGTCCACAGCAACCAAACATGTGACATCAGTCTCCTCCTAAAGAAAGCCTCTGCCGACCACAGCGATGTCAAAACTTGTCGTCTGATCTCCCAGGTCCTCTACTTGGCAAAAAGTACTAGAGAAAGCCATCAACCAGTAGCTAGCTGAATTCTTGGAACAAAACCACCTACTGGAAGGCTCACATTCAGGATTCTGTGCCAACCACAGCACTGAGACCGCGCTGATTGCCTCCACAGACGACGTTAGAACACTCCTCAACGGCAGAGAAACTGTGGCCCTGATTCTCCTAGAACTCTCTGCTGCATTCATCAACATCCCCCCGTACCCTCTTCAGCAGACTCTACAACAGAGGAATACAGCAAGACACCTTCAAGTGGATCGCCTCCTTCCTCACAGGATGCGCACAGAGCACCCGACTGCCTCCATTCACCTCCGCACCTAATGACATCATATGCGGCGTACCACAAGGATCATCCCCCAGCCCCACACTAATTCACATTTTCATGAGCCCCCTCACAGACGTCATTGGATCCCACTGATTCAACATAATCTCCTACGCAGACGACATGCAACTGATTCTCTCGCTCACCGAAGACCCTTTCAATGCCAAAACCAACTTCTGCAATGCCATGGCCTGCTTAGCCAAATGGATGAGAAACAACTGCCTCTAAATCAACTCTGGCAAAACCTGAAGTACTGATCTTCAGAAAGAAAACATCTGCATGGGACCACCGCTGGTGGTCTGCAGAACCTGGACCCACACCGACCTGCAATGCATAAAACCTCAACATCATCCTCAACAGCCAACTGATCATGAAATGACAAGTCAATGCTGTCACATCCTCATGCGTCCACACACTTTGCATGATCCCCAGAATCTTCAGATAGATCCCAACCTACACCAGAAAGACTGCCACTCATGCTCCTCAGGGCCGGACTGGGAACCAAAACCGGCCCTGGCAAAGTGCTCGGCCGGCCCCCCTCCTCCCCCTGGGGGAGGGGGGGGATGCCACCAAGCTCTTTACCAGGGCCGTTTTTCTGCCGAATTTGTTACAGGGCCGATTTTGCAGCTTTGCTGCAAAAACGGCCCCAAGGGGCCCAAAAACCGCCCCCACCCTTGCGGCCGACCGGGGAATTGCCCGGTGCCCGCAATGGCCAGTCCGGGCCTGATGCTCCTCCTCACCAGCTGCCTCGACTATGGCAATCACCTCTATGCCGACATCTCCACCCAGCTCTTCAGAAGAATCTAGATCACACAGAACGCAGCACCCAGACTCATCCTGGACCTCCCAAAACTAACCCACATCACCCCCACCTGAAAGACCTCCACTGGCTCCCCATCCAGAAGAGATGCCAGTTCAAGATCCTCATGTACGCTTACAAAGCCCTCCATGACCTTGACAGAGTGCTGTGGAGTGACATAGAGTGTAGAGCTTTGGAGTGGCATGTGATAGAGTGGAATGGACTGTTGTAGAGTGGAGTGGGGTGCTGTAGAGTGGAGTGACATCATAGAGTGGCGTGGCATGTGTTACAATGAGGCAGAGTGGTGTGTTGTGTCATATAGTGTTGTTTAAACAGACGTAGCAGGAAAATGGCTGAACACATTCCGATGGAATTTTGCAGAAATATAGATTTGACAGTGTAAAGGATCCTTTTTGGTAGTCGATATAAATTGGTTTAGTAGTTTTAAAGTTACAGGGCCTAATTCACAAAGGTAAACTTACCCTTTTGTGTAAGTTTACGATTGTTTGCTATTTACAAACGTATTTTACGAGTAGTATCATTACAACTGTGGAGTTTCCGCATATAAAAAGAAAGGGCGGTCCTATCTTTTCATGTACTGAGACCTTGCAGGTGTAAAGATAATACTAATAAAATGCGTTTGTGAATCGCAAACAATTTTAAACATAGCCAAAAGTGCAAGTTATCATTGTGAATAACTCCAACAAGGCACAAAACTTGGTGATATATTGTGCTGCTGTATACCGTGATAATTTTGTAGTAAACCGTGGAACATCATGATGACAAACCAATATATGATTGGGTAACGATAGCGCTTACAAAATTGAAAGGCACCCATATTGTTTAGACCACACTTAGTCTGTGTTCAGAGTTTATTACGTGAAACTATAGTTTACTATTGTTTTATAAGTGGATAGGAATAGATGAGTCCGTTTATATTTGTGTAAGGGTAGGTAAAAGTAGTCGTATTACTTTATATTTTTTTTTACGTTTGTGGAGTACCGCTGTAATTACAGAAATAAGAAAAAAATAAACATTCAATATCATAAATTCACTGTACAACACTATATTTCCCCATTAAATGCAGAATGCAGACTAAGGGCCTGATTTAGATCTCGGGGGATGGACGCAACGGTGATGAATATCCCAAACGCCGTAATATAAATGCCATTGGATATAATGGGATTTGTATTTTGGTGGAGGTGATATTGTGACTATAGGTAGGAATAGATAGATAGACAGACAGACAGACAGACAGACAGACAGACAGACAGACAGACAGACAGACAGACAGACAGACAGACAGATAGATAGATAGATAGATAGATAGATAGATAGATAGATAGATAGATAGATAGATAGATAGATAGATAGATAGATAGATAGATAGATAGATAGATAGATAGATAGATAGATAGATAGATAGATAGATAGATAGATAGATAGATAGATAACAGGTAAATGTGTGATATGATGCCATATTGCCATTGGAGTGTTCTGGTAACATTTTTATACATGCTCCCTGAACCCTGAGATGATGCTATGGAGCCACACTACATATTTCTTGTTGTATATTTTGGTATCTTACCTAATTATTGTATTTTAATACTCTTTACAAAGGCAAACAGTAATGGAGCGTCATCTGTTTAGTATTCTTTGTGTGTCTGAGACCACAGATGTCTGTCAATGTTTAGAGAGATGTGTGTTTTCGAAGAGAATGGTCTGCTAATACTTAAAACACGTCTTATGCAACGTGTATTATTATAAATCAAATGTTGAATGCCATGCGCACTCTAGGTCACTTAAAACCAAGCATTCTGAAATGTACTGTTCTTTTTCTGTGCACTGACAGTGGTCTTAACAAGACATATACTAAGAAAGAAAATAACGTGTGATGTGGGACAGTGTAAATTCTGCTATCAGGGTCTTGTGATTCCAATGCTTGTTTTCACACACTGGGGAGGAGTCATTGGCAGATGCGTGCATCAAGAATGGACAAGTGTGTCCGGCCTACCGACTAATGGTTTGAGAGCAACGCTGCATTTGGGAAAGGTTTTTTTAGCAGCTCTGAAATAAATACGAAATGCTGTGTTAACCATCCATTTAACTTTTGTACATTTGTTAAAGGAAGATAAATATCCTGAAAATGAACTTAGCACTGCGAATTATGGGAAATAATAGACAGATCTATTCTATTTTCTGTCACATACAAGCTTTGAAACCTCTGTCAAACATTCAATAAGAAGGCTTACCCGTGAAACTAAATAATGTGTGTCTGTGTTGTATGTAGGGTTTACTATGCCACTGGCTGTCACTGCTGGTATGGGGTGAAGCCTCAGGTGGGACATGATTGAAGCCCGTCCCCTCCCTCAACACTGGTACCAAATAGTATATTACACTCTGCGAGCTGCATATATGGTTTATGCAATCGTGTTTTTGTCATGTGTAGAACTTGCAAAGTGATTCAACTAGATCAGGATACAACAAGCAGTAAACTCCTCGCATTGGCCTAAAATGACCCCGGGTGACCTCCAGGCCGCTGGAATAGCCGTGTGTCCTTGTGGGGGAGCCACGAATGAGAGGAGAAACCTCCATTGGGCCATCATGTCCCTCCCTTCCCTCGGCAGTAGTAACAAACAGGACACTCTGTGAGACAATAAGCAGTGTTTATTCCTCTGTCACTTAGTGCTGCGTTAATAAATCTATGAATGTGCGTTATTAATACACTTGCTGTAAATAAGGTATGATTTTGGGCCACGTTTATTTACACTGGCATGACATGAATATGTATATACAGACTCCCTGCCACGAAATGAGAATCAAATAACTGAAAGGGGGGCGCATGCGCAGAAGCCCCTCTCCCTCCCCGCATAATGATCAAGCACAGGAGCAGCTCCTCGCGGGGCCAGGATGAGTGACAGCCGCTAATTTGCAGCCCTCATCCTTTGACAACAAAATGGAGGCAGAGAAGAGAAGTGACAATGACAGTCACGGTACACGTTAGATAACATTTTCTTTTGCTAACAAAAAAAAGTGTGACTAGCTCTTGCAAGTAGTGTACACTTTACAGAAAATATCTCTTTCCCGCGCGCGGCTCGGCTGTGATTAAAGACCTGAGCCTGGGAGGCTGACGGCGCCGGGAGACGGCTCCCCCCGGACTCGCTGACAGGTGGGAGAACAAAGTCCGGCCGGAGCTGGAGGTGTCTGCGGCCCGTGGCCCTGGGGAGGCAGGCGAGGATGGGCGCATGGCGAGGGTTCAGACCACCCCCGCCTACATGGGGCTGGGGGGGGGGGGGGGGGCGTCTGTGGGGGCTGCGGGCCTGTTGATAGCACGGCAGCGTCATCCTCAGGCCTGCTGCCCGCAGGTGCTCTTGTAGTCACCGGCACACTTGGCATGTTAAAGAAGCGCTCAAGGGGAATGGGGTTATAGATGACTGCACCTATCTCTCGTCCTATATTATGTAGTTTTAAGGTGCCACAGACCGGAGATTCAAAGTCCCCTAAATCTCCTAGGGTAGAGATCTGTCCTTACATATACATTACATACAGAGTTGGTCCACCACACTTATGCAGTAAACTATACAATTTTATATACAAATGTCAATCATTTCAATGCAGAATCAATGTTGTTTTGATACTTCTTTCTTTATTAGATCTTCATTTAAAAGTCTGTAGCCAAAGCCAACGCGTTTCGTCCTTCATGGACTTCTTCAGGGCGAATTAACTCTGTATCGTGGAGTATCGTACACCAGTGTGTCCTCTATCCAGGGCAAGTAAAGTGTTTATAAAATCTCAGTTCGACAGGTATTCATGTTGTACTTGTACCGGCATCCACATGGAGCCGGTTAACATCCTGAGTCGAATTGTTCACTAAAAGGAACTAATCTTGAGAGTCTCTGTCATCGGGAAAGAAAATTTCCTCCTATTTACACCATTAAAACTCTTCCAAAAACGCCCAAGCCAGCCGTGATGCCAAGGAGGGGACTCTTAGAGGCTTCCACCATTAAACATTTGACCTTTTAGCTGCCTGTTCTAATTCCTGGATTTATTTCCATATGTATCTGAGCCCACATTCACACCTGGGAATGCCTCACAATTGTGCGCCTGCCCGATAGTGGCACAACCAGGAGAAACATCTTTGTTTCTCTTCGTTGTTTCCTCTTTCTAACTGCAGCACACTTAAAAAGAGGAAAATGAATCTGAGGATTGACTGTGTGCAGGAGGGGGTCTCTTCCTGCACAAAAACAATCCTGCCTGCAAGGCAGGCACGCCAGCACCACGGCGAAAGGGAGCTTGCGTTGGCACTAGGCAGCACTCAGTGCGCCCACTCAATGCGCCAGCGCAGTGAGAAAGCGGGAATATCAAGCGGGAATATCTTCATATATATGGCATATTCCTGCCCCCTCCATATGACCAAACGTTGCATCCAATGATGATAAATCGCCCCTTATTTTATTTATGCAGCAGCTTTCATTTCCAACTAATTTGTGGCTTAACATCTCTTGTGTCAGAGCTCAATATTTTTCCACAAGAACGTTTTACCTGCTGTGCGTGTTTTTTTTTCTAGAAAATTGGAACATGCTGATGACCTTTTGAGGATATGTTCCAGGAAAAAAAAGTTTTAATGTTAATTTCATATTTCTGCTCTGCTCTTTTAAGAAAAAGGAATCCAGAAACTAATAAGATGTTCCCCGACCCTAATTGGACATGTATATGTTTCTTTGAAGGCAGGAACATATAACTCATAAAGAAGGATTGTGTGTCATGGGTCACCGAAGTCGATTCCTTTTTAGGTCTCTTCTACACACAGCCTTAGCTAAGTGTTGCCAGACCTACAGTTTCCAGTACTTAACAAATACCAAGGGGCAGATTTACAAGCCCCTTACACCATTTTTGCGTCACTTTTAACATGGGAAAAGTGACGCAAAAGTGGCGCAAGGGGCTTGTAAATCTGCCCTTAAGATTGGGCTTTTGGTCAGCCCCTTGCTGTCAGGTTATGATTCAATGGATTTCCTCCGTATTCTTGTGTGTGTCCCAGCCACAACCATTTTGGTATCACACTGTCCTGATAGGATGAGTTGTATCCTTCCACTGCATAGTTGAGGGTACTCTTTTTTAATTTGCCATTGAGCACCCCATGAAAGTGCATCTGTTTCCTTTCTTTCACCCCTTTTTTCTTCTTCATCTCACATTTTCTTTTTGCTCCCACTTCCCCAACCCCCCACCCAATCTCTACCACACCCCATGTTTTTTGTTTTTTTGTGGTCTAGACTGCTAAAAAGTGCTTTTGGATCACCTACTTCCTTTACTGTGCTTTGCATGCACTTCTTTCTTACTTTCTTTTAACATATTAATTTACCGTTCTAAGATGGTCATCAGTCATGTTGGGACAGTTAATTAAAATGGTGCCTATGTCGCAACGTATGCACATGAAGAGTTATGTCTCTTAAATAGTAGGAACCAGGAGCTTTTTAAACAGGTCCTGCACATATACTCCTAAAACGTAAGATGAAAAATAAGCCAATGTGCAGTTCCTAGGTGTGCGGGAGTGTTCAGGTCTGTTATGAGGTGCCCTCACACACCCTGGGGGATGTCATGCTTCATCTTTGGGCTTGCTTCTCGTCAGGCTGCAATACCCAACGGGCACTCGCGAAGGGGCTCTTTAGCGGAGATCTTTTTTTATGAAACCGTAGGGTGTGTGAGGTTAGGTGGACAGGGTAGTGTTGTGAGTCTGCAGTGTAGTTTAAAATAGGTCTAGGGTTGCCCTTTTCAATAATTTTATTCTTAGGGTGCACTAACCTAACTAAAAATTGAAAGCCCTGCCTGGAGTTAATGGTCCTACTCGGTCTGTGTGGTGCATGGGGTCGACATGTTTCTTGCCTAAATAAGCTCCTAACGGGTCTAGTGGCAATTCTTCAGGATTGTGATATTTTGGAGAAGATAATCTCAACTCTTGCACTACTGCAATTCCAGTTCTTGACGTAGTGATGTAACCATCGTTGCTGCTGGGCACCAGGTCGATTGGCCTGGTGTAGTGAGACCTGAAAGAGAGTGTAAAGGTGAAACAGAATTAAAAAAAGGGGAGGGAGAACATAATTGCAGTGCTTGGTAATCCCATGGGGGTCTCACCGAGCTTCTAGTGAGAGAGAAAGGTAATGGATAAACTAATCCCTCGTGGAGTGCCTAGGCTTGCTACTAAAGGTACTTTCGGAGAAGCGACCAGATAGCAGCAGCATGCAGTGGATAACACATCATGTTAGCTGATTGAAAGGATCACCCTTCGATATTAAAATTCGAGGAGTGATATATTAATGCTTGTTCCATTGTCTGCCCAACGAGGAACAGGCCCAATGATGAAGCATGTCATCACCTGTGGTGTGTGAGGGCACCTCATAAGAGACCTGAACACTTCCACATACCTAGGAACTGCACATTGGCTTATTTTTCATGAAGAGTTATGGTCATGCGTCATGCCAAACACAGACACATGCATCAGTATGCATGCATGTGCAACGACGGCCATTTTTAAATGGGTTTTCTTCATCAGAACCCATTCAAAGATTGCAGCCATGCACTGGCATGCCTCCTAATGCGTGGGTACGCAGGTGTTATGACGGGATTGTACCATGTATGGTGTGAAGACATGTTCCCCTGCCCTCAGTTCCCACAGTGAGGATCTTGTATCCCGATTTTTTATGATGGTCCCTGCCTCATGTTAATATAATTTGTGCCCGAAGACCTAGACCTATCCCTTGACATGAGTTAGGTGCGGGACCTGTACTGTGACCCAGTTAAGCGTCCCCTCGTTGATTGACAGTGTCCCACTGTCCCTGCAATGGGTTTAGCCTAGTGAACAGTAAAGGCAGCATATTATGTTTTGTAAATCAGTAGTTGTGACCAGCTTGTGCAAAGTTCTACTTTCATGAGCTAAGCCAAATCCTAATTGTGAGAAAAGTGGTTTATTATATGATTAGCTTGTGACACCTCACCATATAATAAACTCACTACCTTTACTGGGTCCAGACAGATTGGTTTGAAAAACCTCAGATCAACCCTGGGAATTTGTGGTTCCGAGCAGTGAGGATTTATCAAAGGAACAAGTGTAAAGCATTAAGAAGTACTAAACAGTCAAACCAGAAAGCAACAATGCAAGATAAAAATCTGACACCAATTTTTAAAAATAGTTTGTATTTTGATCTTCAAAATTTCATTTCAATAACAGAAATCCACAGGTGGGTTCCAGAGATATAATTTTTTTAAGGAACTGCTTTTTCATTCAATGCAATAAATCATTGTAATGAACTGTGCTTGCACTCACATTTTGCAATCTCTGGAAAACAATTATAAAGTTATAAAGAACTTGTCTGGCCCGCTGAGGGCAACCAAGCCCTTGCAGGGAGCGAGTAACAGGGGTACAAATGGCTTGGTTGGACAGTACCTCGCTGTTAAAGTAGTTTCAGTCCAGTTCACGCTCTACGAGAGGCCCACCCTAAACTTTATGGAGTGGTTGTGATGCAGGAGATGTAGGATGCTGAAGGATGATGAGGATGCTGATCCAGTGACGAGGGTCTTTCTGGAGCCGCCCTTCAGGCCACAAACATTGTGGGCTGACTTTGGCCACAGGGTTGATATCCCTTAAAGTCCAGTTGAATTCAGCAAAAAACAGTTGCCATTGGTCTGCTGGTCTCTGGTTACAGCGAAACCAACTCTTCCCTTTAACTGGTAATAATTTATATCTTGGGTGACCAAACTGCACTACTCTCCCAGGTCCAGCAGATTTGAGCGCAACTTTTGAGGGTTGCACATTTACAGTCTGCGGCAGTCAGGCATTCTTGGCTAGCAACTGCCCAAGGCAGGTTTCTTCCTTCAGCTTTTGTGGTTCTGTATCTGTAACAGGAAGTCAGCCAACTGGTTATTGGAGTCACCTCTTCTGTCTGAGGCTCGGGGTCATTTCTCCTTGAGCAGGGCACGTCAGGCAAGGTCCTCTCTTTGCTGGCCCAAAGAGCAATAGGTGCAGTCCAGTCTTGGTGCAGCCTCTCTTTGCTGGGTCCAGGGACCAGCAGGGCAGTCCTTCTTTGGTCCCTCTTCAGTGCGGATGAGATCTGAGGTCTGGGTCTCAGCGGTGCCACTTTTATGCCTAGGTTGTGACTTAGGGTGTGTGACAACTACCAGGTCTCCTCCCTCCTAGTGGTGACTTCCTGTGAAGTGTAGCAACTAGCTATCCCAGACTGTACTATTCTACCCATTCCGAAGATGGCAGAACCCTTCTCTTGGTGTGTGGAGCTCCCTAGCCCACCCCTGAGGTGTGGCAACCTGGGGCTACATGTCCATGGAAACAAAACAGTCTGGACACTGTTTTGTCCTGTCTATCCCTGGCGCCAACCTGTCTGTAAGAACTAAAGAGCACCCCCTCTTGTGTTTTCACCATTTGTCCTTCAAAGATGGCTTTCCCTTTGAAGTTTGCGTTTTGGGCTCACACCGTGTTTGGCCTTCCTGCCAGCAAGAAGTCACACCACTTCCAACAGCAGGCCCTTTGTGTTCTTTCCTGCGAGTCATTCACACGTCCTTCCAGGATGGCAGCAGGCTGTTTGTGACCAGCAACAGTAAAAAGTAACTGGAAAACGTTGGACAACAATAGCTACTTACTAAAGTTGTCATATGGCCATAAGTTACATTAAATTTGACTTTACCATCCTAGCATCATATTTAATAGTCATTGAGACGTTAGCACTGCTGAACTGCCAAAGTCTAACTCTGTACTCGGCAATGGGGCTGCTAGCCTTTTCACAGTAAAACCAACAATGCAGGTTTTTAATTCCAGGACATGTAAAGTCAAGAAACACATTTTCAAATTTTTTGCATAATCACGATGCCTTTAGGGTTCAATAAGCCTGCCTTAGGGGTCACTAATAAATGTTTTTTTAAAGGTTTGGGCTCTCTCCTTGTCTTTGCTTTGAATGGCAAAGTTGAGTTAGGAATCGAAAACTCCTCTACCAGCAAGCAATTGCGGGCTTGGAGTCAAATGTTGCTTTGTCACACTCATGGGAGCACAATAAGTGCTGCAGTCCTTGAAGGACACTTTAACTTACAAGCCTGGGGTACCCTTGTACCATATTCTGGAGATTTATGGTTAAGTTAACTTAGTCCAATTGTGGGTGAACCAGACAAATACCTTTTAATGGTCAGAACACTAGCACTGAGGTCTGGTTAGCAGGCCTCAGTGAACCTTCAGAGGCAAAAAACTAGAAGCATTAGTCTAAAACATTGTAAGTGACCATGCAAAAAGAGGCATTTCCTTGTATTAATGCCAATCTCCCAAGTGAATGTTGTACATGTGCATGACCTGTGTAATACACTGGGTGCATGAATAGGTCAGAGTAATGGGGTCCTAAGGGGTCCATGTTAGAAGCCCCTGGCCTGTTCATGTGCACAAGATGGAGGTGAGGTTGTTTTCCCAGTGGAAGTGTAATGATGACATTCTTGAAGCAGGACGGAGAACTAGACACTGAAGTGGGGAATATTGTTGGAGCCCTTTTGCTGAGAGGGGTTGCTGAGTAGTCTTCCTGAGCACTGCAATTTAGCAGATGGTGGGGTGAAGAGTGGGACTGCAGTTGTTCAGAGTATGAAGGGTCCTATAGGCAAGGCCAGCCTTTTGTTTCTTTAATTATCACTATTCAGAGTGTCTGTTGAGAAAGCTCATATCACATTTTTCTGACTCTGTGGTTGTTACTCCAGCCTACCTGCTGTGATGAGCATCACCCAACACAAAGGCTGCCTGGAGAACAGCCTAGAAAATCCAGATGAAAGATCCAATCCAAACCCGCTTTTAAAGTGCAGAGAATCAACATCCTGGTCTAATTTCACAATATTAAAATGGGAGCCATTGGGCCACTTGTTTTATTTCCAATGTTTCTCTGACCAAGAAAGGGTGTAGTCCAGGGACTGTTGTGCCACCAGGGCCCTGTTTTCCTGATAGCCAACTCACCAGAGGTGAGGGATCATCACCTAGAGTCTGCCCAGGAAAATAAAGAGAGCAACATGTGTGCTCCAGGAACCATAATGTATCTCAATGAGCACTTAGCACTGAAGCAACACCGTACAGGTTGGCCTGAGCAGACCATGCTGCTGAGACATCATGGAGTTGTGTGTGAGTGGATTATGCGACTACAACATCATGAACTGTGCCTGAGCGGACTGGACCACCGTGGCTTTGAACTGTACCTGAGCTGAATGTGCCACTAACCCAGCAACATGAGCCGTGGAAGAGTGTGCTGCTAGGAGAAGAATGCCTCAAGACAGCCCCATGACCCTAGACTCCACAGCCCACCACCACATTCACCTGAAGCTCAGTAGTGGGTTTACAATCAACTGGAAATCTGCAAAGATGGTAGAACCTGCACAAACTCCAGGTGGCGGCCTCTGCAGCTACCTTCTGCAGACTTTGCTGAGTGCCCGAGTATTCAAAGACAGCACATTGCCTCCCCAAAGAAGGAAAAAGAGACAGCCGTGTGCTGTGGGTCCCTGCCATGGTCTAAGAGAATACACAACTAAGCAGTGGTCAGATAAGGAAAAGTGGGATTAATAAGAGTAACTGAGGGGCATATTACCAAGCAATAGCGATAATTATCGCTATTGCTTGGTTAGAGACAAAAATTTACAGCTGAGCTGCGACGATTTTTATCGCAGATAAACCTTGGTATTACCAAGGTTTATCGCAAATGCGATAAAAAACGGCCACAATGCATGAATATCGCTGAAAAGTCAGCGATATTCATGCATTACCGCGCTAATGCTCTTAGCCATGTTATCCACCTCCCATTGGATAACATGGCTAAGAACTGCTCAGGGCAGGTGTTAGCTTTTGGAGATATTCGCGCTTAGCGCGAATATCTCCAAAAGTTGGTAATAGGAGATAGCAATGTTAGCGACTGTTTCCAGTCGCTAACATCTTGGCACGCCCACTTTGCATGTCATTAGTGATAAATATCACTGACATGCAAAGTGGGGCCCAAGATGGTCGCTATCTCCTACTAGCTGTCGCTAACTGGTGTTAGCGACAGCTAGGTAATAGGGAGATAATTTTATCTCCGCTTTCTTGGCTTTTAAAGCCAAAAAAGCAGAGATAAACCCCCTTGATAATATGCCCCTGAGTGCATAAACTCAACGCTTAACAAATACAGTATTGTCAATACGAAAGCAAGTTGTCTTACGACTTGTCCCTGCCACCACTGGGACTGCTCCCCATCCCTCGAAAGGCTGGGTCTCCTCAGATGTCCCTGGCTGGCTGGCTGGTGCTTGTTGTGGCACTATTGGTCTGTGAGCCTAGAGAAAAACACAAGGCACCAATTGTAGATACCAGATTAGCCACTTAAGTAATTTTTTATTTTGCACAAGGTACAACAGCAATATGTCACTACAGTTAGGTTTGCTATCTATCAGTATCTTCTATCAAAAGTGTCACTTTGGAAGGTTTGTTGGTTGATAACATTTTAAAAACCAAGGGGCAGATTTAAAAGCCCCATGCGCCGCTGGTGCATCACATTGCATGACGCACCGGTGGCGCAGCCTGCTAAGGGATATTTACAAGCACAGGTAAAGTCACCCTGCGTGACTTAACCTGTGCTTGTAAATGTCGCCCCTGTTCATGCAACACTGCGTGTTATGGGAGGGACATGGGTGTTGCAGTGGGTGTTCCCACGCAACACCCATGTCCACTGATGCATTACCAGATTTACCAAAAAACATAAACCTGGAAATGCGTCAGTTTGCTGCGCGTAACGAGGAGAAATGTTTTCATTTCTCCTCGTTTTTTCCTCTTTCAATGCATTCTGCATTCTACAGCACGCATTGAAAGAGGAAAATGCCTGCAGTGATTGCTTTTGTGCAGGAAGAGGCACCTTCCGTCACAAAAGCAATCTCCCCATGGCGCTGGCATCCGTACACCATGGTGCTAGGGTGCCTGCGCCGACGGATGGCAGCTGTTTCTGCGCCAGTGCAGGGGAGGGCACAGGAATGCGACATATCATTGTAGATATGTTGCATTCCTGTGCTCTTAAAGTGCTGCAGCGTGGCGCACTGAATACCGGAAATGAGTGAGGGGCCTAACCCCACCCAGTTTGTGGAAGAATGGCTGCGAGAGCATGTAGTTAAGGAGGGCCTCATGGAACTCTATAGTGTGGAGAGGGCGCATAGGGTGCCGCCCAGGCCTCCCCTTCCGGGAGCGCCGCCCAGACCACTGATAGCACGAGAGAGAAGGCTCCTCTCTGCTTTGAGAATAACATGATCTCTCTATACACGGATTTTACGTTGGCGGTTCAGAAAGTGAGAGCCACTTTCCAAGACATTAAAAAGAAACTGAGAGCGCGCAACCTGAAATACGCTTCACTTTTTCCAACCCATTTGAAAGTCATTTTTGGCCAAAAGTCTATATTTTTTGATAATCCTGAGGAAGTGGCAGACTGGTTGGAAATTACCCTCACGCCTCCTGTATCTCAGAATTCGCTCCCGCCAAGCCAGTCCGCACGATCCTTGTCATAACGTGAGGATGCAGCCAGCATGGAGGAGACTCACGCCGTGGAGATGGATCTGATGTGAGCCCATCTTTGGAACAGATCTCAGACAGCCAGAGAGATGCTCTCCTGATGGTGGCAGCCCTGGCGGAACATGATGATCAGTCCCGAGCTGTATCTGTACACTCTTCAGATGATGCCACAGTTCGTTCTGACTCTGAAACCAGTCTGACATTATTTCCATTAGTTACTCCACAGACTACGTATGACTATTAAGGTAGTATGCTGGGCCCTCCGGAAGTTGGTATAGTATGAAGTACTGATCAGTATGATTTGACATCTGCAATGACACTTGATGGTCCAGTTCTCTATGTTTATTTCATGATGATAGGGCTTGTGCTGGAGTGATGAGAACAATGTAACTGCATACAGGGTAATGTATGTTAAGAACGTGGTGGTTGCCACCCCCCCTTTGGCGACTGCACTAGGGTACTGTTTATTTAGAGTTCCTGTTGAACTATTTTTCATGGTTTGGTTCGCTGATGTTTTATGGGGGAACCTAGTATTGGGGTGTTTTCATAGTTACACAGGCTCAGCTACAGATTACATGACACCAGATTGGCTTAGTATCCTATATGTTCATGGCAGATCACCCTACTTAGGATCTGATGACACATCCTAACAGATATAAGTACAGCTCATGGAATGTAAGAGGGCTGGGCTCCGTTCATAAAAGGCATAGGTAGTTGGCGCAGCTAAACAGATGAAAAGTTAATATTGCATTTCTCCAGGAAACCCACCTGAACCATGATGAAGCAGTTAAACTGCAAAAGAAATGGCGAGGACAACTGTTTTTACGTCCTACTTGGCCTTTGCATGTGGGGCTGCGATATGGCTTAGGAATAGTACCCCTTTCAAGTTAATAGAGCAGAAGATTGACTCAAATGGCAGATCTGTCTGAATACATGGATTACTAGATGGGGAGCACATTGTGATGGGAAGCATATACGCTCCAAACACTGACCAAGACAAATTCCTGGAGGTCCTTAGCACGATATTAGTGGGCTGGGAAGAATATCCCTGAATACTGGGTGGCGATTTTAATGCAGCGCTTGATGTTGATCTGGATAGGTCGCGCCCTCCCTTACACAAATCGGGATGTAGGAAGTTGGCGGAAGCACTAAAAGGATGGGCAGATGGGTGGGGGATAGGGGATACATGGCGTGTGGCACATCCCATTAGCAGGGAATACGCCTTCTACTCACCACTACACAGGTTACATACCCGAATTGACAGAATATTCTGCTCCTTGACTTTACTTGGCTTCGTCAGCGACTCAACACAATTTGGGCAAAACACTATCATATCATAATCTCATAGAATTTACACTCCAGGATTCCTACCCTGGTACTGACTTGAAAATTGCAGCCCCTGGTCTTAGAAGACCTGGTCATTCGTAATGCACTTTCCACGGCCATAGACAATTATTTCTTTGAAAATTCAGATATAGCAACCACGCGTCAAATCGAGTGGGATGCCTTTAAAACTGTAATACGAGGGGTAGCAATTAGCACGAAAGCAGGAGCATGGCTTGCCCTCATTGAACAACTCACAGAGGTCGAAAATCGCCTGGGTAGGCTAGAGCAGGAAGCTGTACTGAACAAAGCACAACAGACACAGTTGGAAGACGCGCATATAAGACACGCAGAACTCTTAGAAGACCTGCGCATCCTAGACTATCGTCTTTACACTCAGAAACAACATGCCACAGCAGATAGAGTGGAACCACTACTTGATAAAATTATTAAAGACTCCCCGTCGGTGTCTCCTGTTCTAGAGATCCGGAATATGGAGGGTGATACAGTTTAAACACAACTAGAAATAAAAATCCAAAGAAAAATGTTCCACAGCGGATCTTGTAGACAGCACCTCTATTTTCCGATGTCCCTCTAATATCCAATTTGGTGTTGTGCTGATAACCTCCAGGACCTGCTGCGGTTTTGGTCCTACTGGAAATCCAGACAAAGACTTAAGAAACAGAACAGAGGCAGCACCAAGGATCGCCGATTGAATCCGTCATGGGGACATCGCTCTGAGAAGGGGCTCTTCAGCAATTTTGGTGGCAGCTTATTATGGTCTGCGCATTTACTGTTCTTTGGATACCAGAAATTTTACACTAATTTTTGGAACTACTTGGAAGAATTGTGTCTTTTAAATATATACCCTTGACGTGGCTAAAATATTATCCGGATATCGAAAGTTTGCCATAGGCTTCTGTACTGTTTAGATCGAACGACTCCATTGACGTTATTCATCGTCGCTTCAAGTTCTGACCAACATACTTGCCCTGACGAAGCTCCCATGGTTGGGGAGCGAAACGCGTTGGCTGTCCTATAAATGAGAAAAATAAAAGAATTTATTTATTGACACTACATGGTCCTGGCTACTTTATCCTTGGTGCTGCCTCTGTTCTGTTTCTTACAACTAGAAATAAACGCTGCTTTTAAAAACTATTATGAGAAATTATATGAGAAACTGGCAGACTTTACTGACGTAGACTTTGAGCCCTTCTTTGACGGTCTGCAGCTCCCACACTTATTACAAAACCACAAAGAGGAACTGGGGCAGCCGGTGACTAGCATGGAAATTCAAGGGCGATTCACACTTTGCCTCATAATAAAGTACCAGGAGGTGATGGTCTGCCCATTGAATTTTCTGCAACATACTCTGACTTATTGGTACCTCACTTACATCGGTTGTATCAGACATCCTAAGATACTGGTACACTTCCCCTTACCACACTACAGGTGACAGTGGTCTCGCTTCTGAAGTCGGGCCGAGATACTACGGATATGGCTGGATACAGGCCCTTCTCCCTTTTAAATATGAACTATAAAATATTGAGTAAATTATTGGCGCATAGACTCTGCCAGTTTATACCGCAGTTGATACACAATGATCAATGCAGCTTTCTCCCGGGCAGAAGCATGGCGCTCAATATTAGGCGATTGCACCAAATAATGGCACATGCGCCGACAACAGCCAATGCAAGGGGGTGCATTTCGCTTGATCTATGTCAAGCCTTTGATTCCCTACACTGGCACTATATGGTCTAAGCCTTTTGCAGATTTGGCATCCCAAAGGAATATATAAGGTGGGTAAGACTGTTGTACCTGAACCCCACGGTGTGTGCACGTACAGAATAGCATATTTTGCAGCAGTACAGTGCTGAAAGGGGTACCAGGCAGGGTTGCCCGCTATCGCCCTTATTATTCATCTTGGCTTTGGAGCCTCTCCTGTATAAACTTCGTAATATAACGGGCATAAGGGGATTGAAATGGGACCCAGCACACATACTGTCTCTGCATATGGGGATGATTTAATTTTATATTTCAAAAACTTGGACGAGGATTATGAACCTATACCTTCCACCTTTGATACGTTCCAGCGGCTTTCTGGTCTCGAGATAAATGAGAACAAGTCCTATGTCTACTTCTTGCCTGACACAACATGTAGCGGTCCCAGGTGTTTCGGGAAGGTGACGTTTCAAATAGCACCTAATACCTTCAAATATCTAGAAAATCCAAGTATACAGGGACACGACAGATCTTCTAAATGGTAACTTAAACCGTACTATAGCTGCACTCAAGCCCCAAATAAAATTCTGTACATCCCTGCCTATATCGGTGGCGGGTAAGGTGGCAATAGCCAAAATGGTGATGCTCCCTAGATTGTTATAATATTTCGCTAACTTGCCCTTTATAGTCCCGGCACAGGTATTTAAATTATTGACCTCCCTATTGATAGATTTATTCTGGAGAAAAGGTTGCAGGCGTATTGGAATCGCGAAGCTACAATTAGACACAAAACAAGGGGGAATGGGGGCCATGGACCTGAAAGCTTATTGTTACGTGAGCCAGCTGCAATGGCTAGCATACTGGGTGGCGGGCCGTAATTTACAAAAGATTGTTTTGTCTCGACAGTCATGGGAAAGAGGAGACTTACATACACTCTTATTACCAAACAGTAAGATACCACCGACGGCACCCCATTTATTAAGACGTGCCTTGTTATATTGGAGAAATGCTTTGAGATACACCAAAACGGTAGCTCCATATGCCCCCACAATTTCCCTTTTGGGAATAGCCTCGCAGTCGGGTACTGTTACTAGTAGAAGAATATTGGTTTGGGGGGACGCGCGAGTGAACACGGTGGGTATGCTCTTTCTGGACGGTGTCCAGATGCCTCACAATGTCTTTGTCCGAGAGCATGGAGTGCCAAATACACTGTTTCTCCTGCACGCTAGTGTTTCTCGATACATACGCACCACTTGGGCTCCAGAGGGGATAGAACCAGTAACGCACACACAGTACTCACTATGCAATATTTGATGGGAAACAGGCGCCATTTAACAAGATGGCTGTACAGAGGGATCCGCACGATAGCAGCAGTGCCACTCCAACCTCTCCACAGCAGGTGGGATGTGGACATGGGCAGCGTGCTCACTGACAAAGAATGGGACACTATCTTGGAATACCCAAGGAAAGTATCAAGGAATCCTACATTAAAGTTTATACAGCTCATGCTCCTACATAGCTTTGGAGCTGCCCAAAACTCAGAAACTACAGGCGTCCGTATGTAAGATGCTGTAGTATGGCCTAGGGCCTGCTTTGCGTGCATGTTATGTTAGCATGGCTTATTAGAAGTTTAAATGCCATTTTCCCTTTGGCTGCTTTTGCACACGACACTGCATAGCTGTTTCTGTACGTTAGCCTTCACGAAGGTCTACACATGAGAAAAGGTTTGTTTTTCGACATCTGTAGACTTACATCATGCCCCTAGTCTGAACAGTGAGTGCTGAGCCGTCAAGGTTATCAAAACATGTTAGCTGTTTTTCGACATGTCCGGGTATCGCTCTCTAGGCACAACAGTTTGGCAGCTGTGAGCCAAGTAAGATTCTGGCATCCTTATTATCACACACTCGCCATGATTTCACACACTTGGAAGATTCCTTTTCCAGGGATGCAGAGAGCCTTGCTGATCCAGATGTAATTTACTCTTACTGAGAGGAAAGGTAATGGGGTCCCCCAAAACAAGCCCAAGAGACCTTTTTTAGTTTATAATACATGGATGTATGACGTTACAACGCATACTTTTACAACGCCTACCTTTACATCACAAGTTTTACAACGCATACCATTACAACGCATAGTGCTTTTAGGCGCTGGATAGTGAATAGTTTAATTTACTATTCCAACTCCAGTCCCCGTGGATAGTAGGGAAGGTGTTGGATAGTCTATTAAACCTATTCCCTATCCTAGAGCACCCCCCAGCGCAATGCGTTGTAATGATTTGCGTTGTAAAAGTTGCGTCGAAAAGGCACTGCGTGGTAAAAGTTGCGTTGTAAAGGATGTATACCATAATACATAGTTCCTATATAGGGAGGGTGTTAAAACTAGGCGCTATAGGACCTGTTTTCACTATCATTGTAATATGATTCCTCCTTTTGTATTTTATGGAATTGTAACCATGCTGACCATTTTATTCTTAATCATATGTCTGCTTATGTTGGCTAAAATACTGCACATGAGATCACGTCGTTAAAATAAATATTTTAACCTTAATGTGTCTCTTTTTTACTCTTATTGTGGACTGGTATGAGAGTATAACAAAATAGTGTTCTCACTTCCCAACATTCCTGAAATGGTCCTAAGTCGAATGTTCTAGGTTGTCTAATCAATGGTTACTGTGCTATAGGACGAAGAGCTAATGTGACACTGATGCTAGCTGGTTGAGTTTTTGTAGGTACGAAGGTGAGTTTCTGGTACACCACAATTCACTGACGTCCTAGGTCTCTGTGCACAGTTCTGTGTATGAGCAGGATACTTGCAACACTGAAGGACATCGCTCCGGTGCGCAATAATGATGTGCTGGAGTACTGCCAACTGAGGTTGGGTCCAAAAGGGGAGAAGGGAAACCCTGTTAACAAATTTGCTAATCTCGTCTTAATATTAGCTAAGCATAACATCACCATGAGATGGAAGACCGCCAAACCGCCATCACTACAGGAATGGCTCAGTGAAATGGTTAGATAGGGCAGGGCAGAGGGTGCTGAGCTGCAGAGGGAAGAACACAGAGGATTGCGTAAAAAAAACACTTCTATGGAATGGAATGTGTTGTTGGAAGAATTTATTGCTGTTGACGTGCAAACGTGCTGATGGATTCCTCATACACCCCCTCGAGCGAAAGCTAAGGACAGTTTTCGTGAAGTACGTCTTAATTGTACAATGATGATTGCTGTTACAGCGTGATGTGTTGGATCTCCATGATTATGTTGTATTGGTGTGGGTCAACTAGATGTGTAGGATTCAGGCTGAGTCTATGGAGGGGAGGGGAGTGGGTATAGAGGTTAGTTTAGTTGTTCTTAATGGAAGAGACATGGTTACCAAGGACTGTTACCTTGAACAGGTATATAGCATTAAGTGGCCAATTGAGTTGGGATCATATGGAACAACGTCCGCGGAGAAGTTTAGAGAAATGCTACCTTCACTTGTTATATGTCAACTGCTGATCAGTTATAAACTTGGGGCTCTACATTGCTATATGCTTGCACTGCTGTTTTTTTATGGGATTCTCCATGATGACATGTAAAACTACCAGCTAATGTCTTCTGGTAAAATCAATACAATATGTAAAAAAAGAAATATGTTGGCTTGCCACATTTACTCCATAATTAACCCATTGCTGCATAACTTGCAGGTTTCAGCAAAGAAATGCTTCTAGCTGAAAGGAGTCCAAACCTATTAAGTACTGAAAATCGACTGAAATGCAGCTCACAACAGACTGCAGAAAATGAATTGCATTTTTTGCCCATTAATCGCGGTCTTCAAGCATTAAAGAGGTGAAAAGTCTACAGAGATAATGTTAATCTAATGGACTCGTCAAAGGTAAAACGTAAGCACTGAAATGCAATTTAAACAAGGTGAAAAGAATGATTCATTATTTGTCATAAAACATTTTATCTTTCACAAAAAAAAGTATATTGCCTTGATGGGTATGTTCCATGTGCAAGCCAGTATAATGTGCACATCCCATGTCTTTGACCCCCTCAAGCCTTTGGGCCCCATACAGGTGGACGTTAAAGTCTCCTGCAATAAAAATGTTAGAACAGCTCTGGATCGTATTTCTCTGAGATATTACATACTTCAGGCAGGGAGGTACCACGTTGCAAAAATGTAAGAGCAGTAACTTATTAAACCTTCTAGATAACAACAATGCCTGTAAGGTAGGAAATTCTGGGGGCAACATAGCAAGACTGCCTTGGACGACTAAAGAAACAAAGCTAAACAAACCCCCTTGGCTCTTCCCACAGTAGAAGGGATGGTTGGCACAAAAAAAGGTTTTATGGCCTTCCAGAAAATAACAGTTTTTGGTCGTCCAAGTCTCCTGGAGGCAGATCATATCAAACCTTCTTATGAGGAGTACCCAATCTGGATCATCAAACTTACTCGCCAGCCCTTCAACGTTCCAATAAATAACATTACACACATTATGGTCTGGATAATCCAGACCCAAAGCTCAGCGGGGCACTGTGTTGAGAGGATGTTTGGCTCAGGTGCGACTATATATCTATCTACATATATATGTTTATTATATATTATATATATATATGATTATATTACAAACCTTTGAGGCGGGTAATCTCAGGAACCACAGCACCAATCACAACACCCAATACAGCATTGGAAAGGGCAGTTGCAGCAGAAGGACATAGGCTATACAGATGCCCACCATATACATTTGAAAGGTAAAAGAACCTTACCAGTAAAGTAGTCCCTTGTGGGCGTGGGCGTGGGCGGGGCGCGGCATGACGACAAAAAAAAAGCGTTCCTTAAACGTGTGCGTTGTGCTGGGGACATGTGCTGGGAGCGTGAACAAGGCCAATGGGCGTGTCAATTGCAATTGCGCGGCACCAAGGGGTGTGGCCAATGGGCGCGACAACCGGCAACAATCGCGCGGCACATCCCCCCCAAAAAAACGTGCCTTGAGGGCGTGTGGAAAACAAATGTGTGCGTTGGGCCGGGGGCGTGGCCAAGGCCAATGGGTGCGGCAATTGAGTGGGAGCAAGGGGCGTGGCCAATGGGCACGGCAATTGCCGGGGCTTTGGCGGGGGCAGACACGACTGATCATGCCTGCGGGGACAATAACTGCACAGTATCCTGTGCGCTGTCAGCCAGTCAACTCTCTGCATAAAGGACGGTGCATGCGGGGACACTAACTGCAGCGTCTCCTGCGCGCTGTCACATACTCAACTCTCTGCATAAACGAATTGACACCAGGCGCACAACATCAACCAGGGCTGGAGCCGGGCTCAGGCGGCAGATGACGCGACTAAGCGCGCCTGCTGGGACACTAACCTTTGAACTGACTACAGTTTCCCACACGCGCAGCGTCTCCAGCGAGCGCTGTCACCCACTCAACTCTCTGCATCAACGACTTTACACCACAAGCACAACATCAAACAAAACTGGAGCCGGGTCTCAAGCGGGGGATGACACGATTCAGCGTGCCTGCGGGGACCCGAAATTTACAACTGAATGCAATTTCACACACACTTACCTACGGAAGTGGAGTACGTACACACTAGAGACATCTGCTAATACTTCTTACTCCGAGGTACACACAGTATCTGCACACACATGCCTAACTATTGTGACACTTCATGCTAAAAATGTGTCTACCGCGATATTTAAAATAAATTTCCCTTGCCTATTACACACATTGCACACATTCTATTTCATACCCGGACAACGTCGGAACGGGCTGCTGTTATATATATATACACTCACACACAAATATATATGCACAGCAAATCCTCGAACCTCCACGGCAGCAGTGCAGCGAAAGAAGAGAGCAGACCGCACGTTTTCAGGCAGGATGTTAAAATTTATTTACGACCTTTTCAGATGACGCGTTTCGAGTACCATGTACTCTTGTTCACACACCGTTAGAACAGTCGGCCTGTTATTTATATACGCTTTTTTTCCCCTGACCCTTCCTAAGGGCCACACCTCCTGTCAAACATCACATGACAGTGAACATAAACATAGAAAAGGGTGCTTGATTTAAGATAGGAAAACAGACGATAATTCTTGTTGTAAATGCTTGACCACAACATAGCATGAAAAATAATACAGTCTGCAAAACAAGATAAATCTGTTTACAAAATTTATATTACGTCATGAAAATGATTTAATGAAAAAATGTATATTCTAACATTTGATAAATCTATTTTTTATATATATATTATTCCTCTCTCTGCCTTTTCTTTTAAATCATTGCACGAATCTCCTAGAAGGTCTTTTCACATATCCTGACTGCATGAATGCAGTGGCCCCAAATATGGGCTATTAAAGTGACTGGTGCTTTGTTGCTACTGCATAAATGCAGATTATATAAAGTGACTAATGCAGATTAATTTATACCAACGACCAGATATTATTACACAATGAAAGACTTGGTCCGCTTTGTCATGTGATGTAAACCTTTAAAGTGACAATATTTGAAAAACCCTTGAGCAAATGTCTAGAATATTTATTAAAAAATTCCAAATTCATGAATTCACAATGCATCATAAATATTTAGACCTATGTACAAACATATACATAAAATATATATATATGTAATTTGAAATAACCACCACATTGATTGTGTTCGTATATACACGTGTAAAATGTAAAAAAGGGAGAAAAAAAGAGATCATTCTTCCACGAAAAAACGATGAACAAAACTAAACCTAAATATATCAAATTTACATATTATATACAATTGTAAAAGGGAAATGTTTTCTATCCACGGTCCCCTGTCATATCAAAACACTAGTCAGAAAAGTTTCTGAGACAGTTTATCTTACCGTGTAGACCAAATTATTTGCTCAATGGGTTATTGATATTGACATTATATTACATCTTGGATCTAAGACCCAATAATACAGTAATCAAAAGTTACCCATATAAACTCCCATTATACAGACGTCACTTAAGGGGACTTTTATAGAGAATATATAACCAAAAACGTTTACAGAAAGTTGTGTAGGTCCTCAGTGGCATTAAGACCATATGGTTGTTTAGTATCTAGTGCCACTATGTACTGCGTTTCCAACTTCCTCAGTAACTTGTCCCTGTCACCACCCAGTCTTAGCAAGGGCACTGCATCAATGACATAATAACACAAACATGCCAGGTCCCTGGCATGTACTGAGTCAAAATGTCGTGCCACGGGGTAGGCCAAATCATGGTTCACTATCGCACGGAGATGCTGCAATATCCTCACATGCACCTGCGACCTCGTGCTACCCACATACCTCAGGCCGCAGGTGCAAGTCAAAACATATACAGCAAACTCCGTGCGACAGTTGAAATTGCCCTTTATTCCAATTCTGGTGCCCGAGAATGGATTGACATAGTGGGTGGTATTTTGTCTGAATTTACAGGCACGGCAGGAGCTGCATTTAAAAAAGCCCTTACGAAGGAGCCAGTCACTGCCACTGACTAGCTCTGGGCTGGGCTTAACTAACCTGCTGTGCATGCTGTAGGCTTTCTTAAAAGTGACAACAGGTCTGTCCGGGACTCTTGAATTCAAAACACCATCTGTTTTTTTAATGGGCCAATGCCTATTGATGATGGATTTGATTTGCCTTTGTTGGCGGCTGTAGGTAATAATTAACCTAGGTGGTTGATCAGAAGAAGCCGCCACTTGACACTTAGATGACAACAAAGATGTTCTAGACCTTTCCTGAGTTTTTGTAAGTGCCTTGGAAAGGGTAGTCTCACTATACCCTCTGGCCCGCAGACGTTCAATCATGGCTTTTGCGCCCTCTTCAACCTTTTCATCACTGTTGCAGATTCTCTTTAATCTCAACAATTCCCCCAACGGGATGCTTTCGATCACATGTCGGGGTGTCCACTGCTGGCATGCAATATGCTATTGCCAGCAGTGGATTTACGATATAGAGAAGTCCTGATATTGTTCTCAATGATATCAATTTGGACATCTAAAAATTGGGTTGATAGTCTGCTTATGTTAGAAGTGAAAAAAAGATTGCTGGTGTTTGTGTTTAAAGCCTCAACAAACTGTTGTGCACTTGAAATATCGCCGTGCCATATACAGAAAACGTCATCAATAAATCTCATCCAATATACCACATTGTTATAGCCAGGTGTTGCAACAAGATCCCGCTCCTCCCACCTGCCCACATGTAAACACGCGTAGCTGGGGGAGAAGCAGGATCCAATCGCAACACCCCTAATCTGCTTCCAAATGTCCCTGCCGTACATGAAGAAATTGTTATTCAGACACCAGTTTACTAAATTGCATAACATTTGATTATGTCCATAGTACTCACATGATCTTTGTCCTAAGTAGTGTTTAATGGCCTCAATACCTTTGCAATGTTCGATGCATGTATATAGGGACTCAATGTCCAATGTTATCATGCACCAGCTTGTTTGCCATTGTATAGTATTGAGTCTGGACAAAAAATCACCGGTGTCTTTTATGTAACTGGCAAGGCCCTGGACATAGTTCTGCAAAAAGAAATCAATGTAGCGGGAAACATTCTCACCCATACTTTTGATTGCAGAGATGATTGGTCTGCCTGGGGTGGGATGGCGCATCTTATGAACCTTTGGAATCAGGTATAGGTGAGGCATCACTGGATTTTCCACATGTAAAAATGTATATTCTTCAGATGATATTAGGTGTTCCCGTTTGTAAGATAATAACATCCGCTTCAAAGTGTCCCGAGCTCATTTGTACTCCAGGCCATTGCTGGAAACATAATTTTTATCGTTCAGTTGTCTTGAAGCCTCAATTTCATATTCTTTTCTTTGCCAAAGGACAATATTTCCTCCTTTATCCGAGGAATTAATCACTATGTCCTGATTTTTACTGAGTTTTGCCATCAATTTGTTGTACTCGATTGATAGATGATTCCTGCACTTGGCGCTTTTCTGTCTTTGTACACATTTATTTAATGTCTTTAGATCCTCCACCACGCATTCGTGAAATATATCCACTGCGTCTTTGGGCATGACTGGGACAAATTTACTTTTTGCTTTGAAGGGGCATTCCCCTGCTCCCCTTTGCTTAACATTGATAGCACAAAGCTGATCTTGGGTGTTTAGTATGTTGGTATCTTCATTGGCGCTAGGAGAAGAGCCAGATCCCAGGTCACAAAGTGTTAAAAGAGTTCTCGCATCACTTGCGCAGCCAGAGGAGACTCGCCAGGCTTGTCATTGCGCTCATTGCAATTCCCTTCATTGACATTTGATTTAATTGCAAAGAATTTTTTGAGCTTGAGTTTCCTGATGAAAAGAAATACATCCGCTCGTGTTCCTGTATAATTGAACGAACTCTCCGGGCAGTAATTAAGACCCAGAGACAACAGCTGTTGTTCCGCTGTAGTCAGAGTGAGGTTCGATAGATTCGTGATTGTGCTTGCCATATCTACTGGAAGCAGCAGTCCCGGTTCCGCCTAGGGACAGTCCAGGTCATTTTATGTATCAGAAGCATGGCATAAGTGCCATACTATATCTAGATTTATGGGTAGAGTATACCAAACAGTTGGAAGAAAAGTATAGATGGCCCGTATCGGGTACATGGGATGCCGAGTGCATCATGCGAGTAGAAGAGGCATTATGGAAAAAGAAAGCCAGACAGTCACAGAAAGATGCCATCGAGTTATGGCGCAAAGAAGCTCATAAAAGAACCGAAAAAGAAATCAGAAAGTCGGAATTAAGTAGAGAATCCTCAGAACGAGCACAAGAAAAAGAATTAATCGAGATAGGTGAACAAGTTAAAACCGAACAGTCAGACAGACAGAGGCATGCCCTCATTAAGGGTATGTATCCTCTTCTTGCCGAGGGCCTGCCAAAAGCGACCCCGGAGGCATCCAGTAACTTTCCGCCACCATTAGTTCCGACCAAGCTACGTCACAAACAGACCGCAGCTGATATTTTCATTTCGTCCTATTTGGACGACACAGTCCCAGAATATGCAAATCCTGTTCGCGCTCCGCCAGCCCCTGTAAATCAGGCACTTCCCGCTCCTCCAGACACCGGAGTACCTGTTACGGTCCCCCCGGTCCAGCCCGCCATACAAGTCCAGCCCGCATCTCAACTTCCTGCGGTGCAAAGACGAAAAGCATCAGTTGATGATTCTAGTTTAGGGGCCGCAGGAGGAGGTCCTCCTCAAACCCCGCCGCCACATAAGCGTTTAACGACAGCCGAATTACATATGCAAGCGTCACAACGTACGCCCAGACATCAGTCTGTTGCAGAAATAAGAAAATCCCTTGCCGAATGCTGCTATGACCCAGTCCCAGGCGAGGATGATATGGTTTTATATTCATTACGCGTAAGGAATGTGGCCGAGTATCTAGTCACCCTACCGGATATGAAAGAAGATCTAGACAGAATATATCGTTTCATTCGTACAGGGGAAGATCCAGAAAGTATTAGTGATGTCATGTCCCAAAGGAAAGCTGAGACCCAGCTCATGATATTAAAGTTTCTGATTAATTGTCTAATAAGAGAACAAGATTACCCGTCCAAAAATCAGGCCGAAATGAGAGCCCTGATGAAGTGGAGTAATAGTATAGCCGAGGGTAAGCACAAGACTATCAGTGCTATGGACAGTATGTACAAGAAAATTCGTAAAGAAATAATAAGGTTACACGATCAACGTAAAGCGGCACAAGTAAGCGAGAAAGAAAGTAACTCTGATACTGAAGAGGTAGAGGACGAGAATCCCGACAGAATAGCGTATGTAGGAAAATCCAGATTTCCAGATCGCCATTTACGCCTAGAACACAAGTCTACTTTCCATCATCCAGCACCAGAACAAGGTTCTCTAGAACAAGTATTTCAAGCTACCGATCACATTCTGAAATCACGAATCGGTTACAGTGAGTTGAGTACCATGCATGAACAAGAACTAGTCCGATCAGCAGTCCGATGGATTACTGATTCTACCACTTTTCCAGACGAAATAGTGGCACAAATGTTTCTGAAAATGCCCCCAGCCGAGCAACGACTGGCGGGTATGTATATGATTCAGCACCTCATTACATTGTATGAGGGTCAGCACTCTGATCCAGGCCCGTTACATGATATCCTGAACGAGTTACTCCAGTATAGATGGAAAGGTTTAGGTACCGATTTAATTAGTGTCATTCTAGAACAGCGTCACAAATATAGAACGTTTTTGAACCCGCATTTTGTTCATGTCTCACCCCCAGAAAGTAAACCATTTTACATGGAGAGACAGAATCCGTTACGAGAAGTCCACCCAGTTAGAGGAACGGGTGGCGAACTAGAACGAGTGTTTGTTTACACTCCGATTACAAAGATGGAACTCCTAGAGATGAAGAAATTAATTCCCTGTCATGATAAAGATCCAGCAGGGTTCCACCGAGAATTAAAAGACATGCTCCGTATGGGAGAATACACGTATCCAGATATAATTAAAATGTTAAAGGTTCTGCTGCCCGCAGGGGTGTATGAAAAGCTCAAGGAAAAAGAATGGGAGGTGGGAGAGAAAAAGATCGATTGGGCAGTTCTAGAAGCTGAAGATAAGGCACGAGTACCAGGTACCGGTCTTGGAGCGAAATGTAAAGAATTACCAGAATTATTAATACAAGTCTTACCCAGATTATTGACAACTAGAAAAGAAGACTGGGATGCAATCTCAGCCTGTAAACAGAAACAAGATGAAGACATTAGTGATTTTTATTCTAGATTTGAGAAATGTTTTAGCATCAACAGTGGCCTCAAGACAAGTAGTGAGTCATACCCTCATCTTTTTGTTACTAAATTAGTCGAGAATTCAAGTCCACAAATTAAAAATCGAGTTTTGAAAGTCGAAAGTACCTGGCAAGCTAATACCCCGTCCCAGATGTTACAGATGCTCCAATACCACCAGAATAGAATCAGGGAAGAGCAAGACCACGAAAGGAAGCGTATGAAAGACACGAAAATGAAAGTACTAGTTGCACAATCTGTTCCTCAAGACAGTCAGAAGAGGGGTCCAAATCAAGCCAGTCATCCTGCAGCTCCCGTTAAAGGGAACTGCAATTATTGTAAACAGCCAGGTCATTTTATAAACGAGTGTGCAGTTCTGAAACATAACATAGCTACCGGTAAGACTAAAGAAAGACCACGTCCGCCTAGACAAGAACAAGTTTCACAGACTCCTCAGCCACAGAATGCACCACAGACAGTTACAGCACCGCAGCCCATCGCTGCAACACAGCATGTTACACAGCAGATGTACCAGTATGCACAGTCTGAGTATCCAGAGTACCAGCAGTATTCATGAAACAGCCTAGAGAGGGAGGTAGGCTTGCCTCTCATCGAGATACCTGTAGATCAAGAAGGTCCCTATGTTCACAGTCAAGTACTAGGGAAAGATAGAAAGTTTTTGATTGATACAGGGGCAAGTAGGACCACAATTAGTCACGCCGAAGTTCCAGGGGCTCCGCTCTCAGGCTCAAGAAATGTTTCCCTTGGATTTTCAGGAAAACCTATCGTAAATGAAATATCAAAGCCAGTTACTCTAGAAGTAGGTCCATTGTCCCGTACTACTGATCTGTTACTTACTAAGTCATGTCCAGAAAACCTATTAGGCATTAAAACACTGAAAGAATTAGGTGCAGTTATATGCTGTTCCCCAGAGGGAATACGTCTGTTCCTACGTGACTTCAAGGGTCACTATGTATTACGAGATTTTGATCCCAGATTGTCTAATGTTCCGCAGCATTTATGGGCGCAAGGTCCAACTGATGTAGGTTACATGCAAATCACACCCCATCGTGTGACTCTCAAGCCAGGTGTAGTGTTACCACGAATCAGACAGTACAGATTGCCACCTGAGGCTGTAGCAGCCTTATCCAAAATTATTGACGAGCTCATCGCTCAAGGAGTAGTTGTAGAAACTGACTCCAATGTATGCAATTCTCCGATCATTCCAGTCATGAAACGTACTGATCCAAATGCACCCCCAGTATATCGATTAGTGATTGACCTACGAGAACTTAATAAATGTATTATTCCCCAGTATCCAGTAGTCCCAGATATCTCTTCCCTATTAACAGCCATTGATTCCGAAGCTTCATTTTTCACTGTCATAGACCTCAAGAATGCATTTTTCAGTGTCCCCATTCATCCAGACAGCCAGTTCCTTTTCGGATTTTGTTTAAATGGAAGGAGCTATATGTTCACACGAGCTCCTCAAGGTTTCACAGAAAGTCCTAGTATTTACAGTCAAGCACTCAAGAGACAACTAGACAACATTCACATGCCAACTGACACTGCCCTGCTCCAGTATGTCGATGATCTACTGATCACAGCCCGTTCTGAACGTGCTTGCGAGCGAGCATCCCTTACAGTCTTGTATTTCCTAGCCGAGATGGGGCACAAGGTGTCCCCTTCTAAGCTTCAATTCTGTGTCCAGCAAGTGGTCTACTTAGGACACTTACTGTCCAAGAGGGGTAGGCAGTTGACACCAGACCGTATCCAGTTAATAGCGAGTCTTCCTCAGCCCAAGACCCAGAAGGAGGTACGTGCTTTTATCGGCCTCACTTCTTATTGCCGACAATGGATTCCTCAGTATGCATTCCTAGCCAAGCCACTGATACAATTAACGACACAGGAGGCAGCCGTATCGACTATCCTCCCTTGGACATCTGAACATACACTCAGTTTCAATGAGTTAAAGAAAGCCCTATGTCAAGCTCCAGTTCTAGCTACACCAAACTACAGTAAGCCTTTTACACTTTTCGTCACAGAACGCGAAGGTACAGCATTATCTGTTCTCACACAAGATCAAGCAGGACAATACAAGCCATGTGCTTATTTTTCGAGCACATTAGATCCTGTAGCCCAGGCTCTGCCTGCGTGCCTCAAGTCAGTTGCAGCCACAGCACTAGCTATCAGACAAAGTGATTCCATAGTCTTAGGACACTCCCTGACAGTACAAGTTCCACACTCCGTGGAAGTTCTTTTAAACCGAACACAGACTCAGCACTTGACAATTGCACGTTTAACAGGTTATGAATTGACACTGTTCCAGCCACACATAGAAATCAGACGCTGCAACGTTTTAAATCCTGCTACATTGTTACCATCAGTTACTTCGAATTCTGCCACACATGACTGTGTGGAAGTAGTTAACATTACGACAAAGCCAAGACAAGATCTGACAGATATTCCGTTACCAGATCCCGACCTGACACTTTATGTGGATGGTTCATGTATGAGAACAAGTACAGGAGAACTAGTCGCCGCATATGCAGTGACTACCGACACCGAAGTTATTGAAACACACCGTATTGACACCCTGTCCGCTCAAGCAGCAGAGCTAGTTGCTCTGACACAAGCCTGCATACACGCTAAGAACCGGAAAGTTAATGTTTACACAGATTCACGCTACGCATTCGGAGTTGTACACGACTTTGGAGTGCTCTGGCAGGAGAGAGGTTTCATGACTTCTCATGGAACCAAGATTCAGCATGGTCTCCTTATTCAAGCTCTGTTAGATGCCATACATTTACCGACATCCATTGCTATCATGAAATGCAAAGCACATACGAAAGTTACTGACATTATTTCTCAAGGTAACAATCTAGCAGATCGCACAGCCAAGCTTACAGCACAGACTCCAGACATTCCAGTTAACATGACACACACTCCAGATCCGACTACATGCATGACAGTTAAGGACCCTACACAAGATGTCATAGATATCCAGTTACATGCTACTCCTGAAGAAATCAAGAAATGGTCCGAACAAGGAGGGGTCCAGACAGATCAAGGATGGTTAACGAAGGGTAGAGCCACATGGTTTCTCCCCGACTCTATGGTTCAAGTCATTATCAATACCGCACATAGTCCAGCACATTTAGGAGAAAAAGCTATGTTAGACAGTATCCAGAACATTTGGTTCAACAAGCATTTACAAGCTGCAGCCAAGCAGAAAGTCCGTACCTGTATGATATGTTGTCAGTTTAATCCAGGTAAAAGTGTCCCGGTGGAACAAGGGGGATTCCAGCCTCCTGACCACCCTTTTGAAGTCCTCCAGATGGATTATATTCAGATGGAGCGATGTCGAGGTTTCAAGTATGTCCTTGTAGTTGTATGCGCTTTGTCCAGGTGGACAGAAGCATATCCAGTCCCAGATTACACAGCTGCGACCACTGCCAAGCAGTTGGTTCGTGAGTTCTTCCCCCGTTATGGACTCCCTAGGGTCGTATATTCTGATAACGGCCAGCCATTCTCATCAGAGTTAATGAAACACGTTTCCCTATTGTTAGGGTACCAGTGGAAGTTCCATTGTGTACGCCATCCTGAAGCAGCCGGTCTCGTAGAGAGACATAACCAGACTCTGAAAATCCGCATCGCCAAAGTATGCAAAGAGAAAGGTGTGGACTGGCTAGTAGCTCTGCCAGTTGCCTTGTTCTATATGCGCATGGTCGCACATTCCAGATCAGGTCTGTCCCCGTATGAGGTCGTTTTCGGCCGCCCCCCTAACATGTGGGGTACTCCTAGACCCCGAAGTATTACCGATGTTTCAAGTAATATGCTGACAGATTACCTAGCTTCCTTGATGTCTGCCCTCAACTCTTGTCGTTCACAGGTTGCCGCCGCATTTCCAGACAATACCGAGGTGGCACCGCATGAAATCGTTCCAGGATCCATGGTCCTTGTCCGGAATTTTGACCGCTCAAGTCCGCTGGAGCCACGCTGGAAGGAGCCCCGACAGGTCCTCCTCGCCACCCGTACGGCCGTGAAGTTGGAGGGTCGCAAAGGCTGGGTGCACCTTTCGCACGTGAAGAAGTTTTATGGACTGAAACCCGTCTCAAAGAACATTTCCCAGGATTTGAAGGATTGCCAAAATATTGTTCTCAAGGACTGTCCCGCAAAAGACATTGCTACAAACCCTCCCCTGTTAGAGAAAACTCCGCAGCAGGAGTATAAGTTGAAACTCCGGTCTAGTAAAATAAGTCAGCCAGTTTGATTGTCTAAGTCCTCCCCTAGGTGAAACGGTTAGACTGTTTCTGACATGTATAAAATAGACCCCCATAGTGAGAGAGTTAGTCAAAACTCAATCCGATGTATCATTTTTCTATGTTTCATATTATTTCTCAGCATTATGATTTCCTGCACCAGTTATGCATTTTACCTGTGTTTCCCAGTTTCTCATGTAAATACGTCTTCTAATGCTACAGTAGAACACACGTTTAGTGATCTGCCTCCTCATGAACTCTCTTACCGCCTCGCTATGCGAAATAATTCTTTCATCCGCATGTTACATTATTCACACCAAACCAGCAATGCCACTAATTGTTGGGTGTGTGGTCGACTCCCCCCTTTCCAGACACCGAAGGGAGTTCTGCCACTCTTTCCTTATCCTTTTTCACATAATGGTTCGTGTGGAGCATGGTCCACGTTAACGTCATCCTCAACAGATATGTCTTTTCTTAACAGTACATGTTTTCCAGACAAGCAAGGTCTTCCCCACAGAACCGGGTTAGATCTAGAAAATGAAGTTTACAATTTAGGTAATTATTCTTCGAATTTCATGGTCCTGAATGTTCAGTCTGATTCCACTCCAGATTTACCTGCAATTTCAGTACTACCAGTCAAAGGCGAATTATGTGTCCGAAATAATGGTTCCGTACACGTAGGACATAGTGATTGTACTACTATTGTCAAGTATAGTGACAGTGGGAAATCTATCTTCAAAGCTTCACGTCATTCTTATTTTATTTGTGGTCAAACTGCATATGTTCGTCTGCCCCTCGATTGGGAGGGAACCTGTTACATTGCCTTCCTACTGCCACCAGTTTTCCTAGCCCCATCTGATTATCATAGAAACACACATCTAGTACACATTAGACATAGAAGGGAGTCCCCAATTGTCGATTATACTGAAACTGCTCTAGAACAGTATACAGATTTCAATAGAGGTTTCTTTTTCTTTATAGGACCTATCCAGAATAGTAAACTAATCCGCAGGTTAACCAGAACCCTTGAAGCTGTAGTAAATGAGACTGCCTCTGCTCTAGGTAACTTAACCGAAGAGCAATCTGCTATGAGATTTGTAGTTTTGCAAAATCGTCTCGTCCTTGACGTCATACTGGCCGATAGGGGCGGGGCCTGTAGAGTCATCGGATCTAGTTGCTGCATTTTCATTCCAAATAACGCGCCGTCTGTTTATTCAGCTATAACCAACTCCATAAAATTGCCCATCTGTTACACCAAGATCCAGGCACCTGGACATGGTCCGGTTGGTTCTGGAATATAATTTCCGCCTGGGGATGGAAAGTCTTGTCCTTTCTAGGTATTGCAGTAGCGATTATATTCAGCTGCTGCCTCTGTATACAATGTGGCCCTGCGCTTTGCGGCATTTGTGCTACCTCTTGTATTCCTAGTCCCAAGCCCCGTTCTAAATCCCGTTCCAAGAAAATTCGAGACGAGCAAATGATACTGTATGAAATGATAGATGGTATCATGAATATTGATGTTTCCTGATGAAACGTAGTGACAAGGAGGGAATGTGGAAAAGTAAATTTTGCCATGTTCTGTGTCCCTACGCGTCCTCCATCATATGTTATATGTGCATGATTAATATGCATATGTTATTCCCCATGTTTGATTAAAGACGCAATTACAGTTGTGTCCACCTCTAGTATGCCAGTTTCCAGTTCTCGTGAATACTACGAATATCAGGCCTATGTAAAGCTACGTTGCCACGTTTCTCAGTGTGCACGTTATTCCATTGTAAAGTCCCCGTTTCTAGGTCTCAAAAGGGCCCGGACACCAGATTCAGCTCCTGTCTCCTGTCTCCTGAAGCCCCGCGGAGGAGTGATACAACCCCCACCTGTATCCTCGACCCTTCACCTACTGCCTGCCTCGCAGTGCCCGGTTCAGCTTGGCCCTGCCCCTGAGTCTGCCAAGAGTATGTTATGATTCCAGATTATCAGTTCAGTCCTCTTCCTCTGCATTCCTAAAGCTACTGAACTGCATCAATAGGTTCCGTCATTGTCTAGCCTTTACGGCCCCATGTTAGAGAAATACTGTATTAATGGTCATTTAATATTCTTCATCACGCACTACATGTAGAATAATGCATGGTCCAGTCTTAGTGTCTGTTAGCCTTTCCCCTCCTGACTTCTAGTTTATATCAACATGTTCCCTAAACATCAGATACTAGATACTGCTTAGGTACATGTCGCCCTGACTCTCCAGACTTCAGTCTCTGCTCCTAGCACAGAGTTCGAAGCCCCCAGCTTCTCCTAGTGATACGTCATTGCCAGTTTGCGCGCACCATCAGGTTAGAGGTCCCGGCTCCTTAGGTAGCCCCCTCCATGGTTTCCGCCCCATTCATGACATATTCTGTTACGTTTGCATCACATGTCTATGTATACGCCCTGTTACACCTACTTTCACCCTTATCTTTCGCGACTGCTACTCGTCACGCCTATTGCTCCACCCACTGCTACGCCTATTGCAATGTAATGTTATGTGTTTGCGTTATGTATATATGCTCATGTACTGTTATTAAAAGTTACGCCGTCATTCCCGATCCTGTCCCCGGCAGCTGCCATCCTATTCCTGTGCAGGTGGTCCTGTTCCTGTCCTTATGCTGTATTAAACCTGCCAAACTCCTACTACCTCGAATCTTGACTCTTATTTATTGAGCTATCTGTTATTCATTTATTCATTCAAAAATAGGGTATTATTTATTTATTTACCACACTTCGACAGTCACTTGTCCTAGAGGGATAATTGTTTTATTTTTGGAATACACTGAGTTATTAATGTTCCTTTCAGCTGCAAAGTTGAGAAAGCAGATGTTATGGTCTGATTATGTTATGGTCTGTGTGAGAAGTTGGCCTGATATATGATGCTCACTAGTTCTAGTGATCACCTTGTATCAGTCCAAACAACCCTTATGGTGATTGGTTGTAAGTCAACCTTATAGACCAGCTATCCTAATGGTAGCATGGACAAAGCAGTCTTAGGCTAAACTCTTTTGGCATGTGAAGCCAGCTGTTTTACCACAATATAACCCCTTGAATACCAGAAGAAAGGACACCACACAGGTTGTTATGAAAATAAACAGTATATTTATTAATAACAACACCTCTGAACTCTTTATGAGGTCAGAGGGCTAAGCACATGACAATCTCTTACGAAAAATACGACAAGTTGCACAAAATTACAATGGTTCCCTAAAGGCACGACAAACCATATACTAAGTAAATGGAATGTGAAAGTCGATAAAAAGAATGGAGCTGTCCAGAGGTTGGATGTTCGCTAGGACTACGCTATCTTCACCTTAGGTAAGTAATAGGAGGCCCACGGGACGCGTGTGCAGAGTGTGAACTCACACGCGAGATGCGTAACAACGTCTATGGACAGTATAGTTCAAGTTAAAGGTGAGTACAGACAATCCTGACTAGTTAGGACTAAAACGGCTGTGGAACTGGACACTAGGACAGTTAAACTACCCTTGAGAACCAAAATGCTCTTGTTACCTCACCCACGGGCTGCGGGTGCATAGGTGTCAAAGTGTGTCAGGTTCTCGTGTTGAAGTCTATGGAGCCTGGAAGAAAAGATGCTGCAGGCGACCAGGAGGAAGATGTCCGGTGCGATCCAAGGGTGGATCGGTGAAGAAGAGGACCTGAAAGCAGAGGGGACAGTGTTCAAAGTCACTAGCCAGTGACCGGTGTGGAACCAGGAAGGAACCAGATGCTGTTGTCGCGATCAGGTGAAGAGTGGACGCTTGACTCTGCAGCCACGTGGACCAGACGGTGTCTTCGACAACCAGGATGGAGGCACGAGCTGTCCCACGCAGGCTCTCGCTGTCGGCGGTGTCGGATCTGGAGTTGGAGTCAACAGGCCTTGGCAAAGGCAACCCACGCGGTAAGTGAAAAAGGCGTCTGGTGCGGACTAGGAGAGTCCGGAATGCACCTCTTTTGGAAGGGAGCAAGGGCCAGTCTGGAGCAACCAGACCAGCAGTGAAGATTTAAAGGTTCGTCGTCTAGGAGGCCACTAGCCAGCCGGCAAGTGACCAGACAACGCGTCAAGCAGCAAACAAGCAGAAGGGCCCCACGCAGATCTCGTGGAAGCTGGAGGGCTGATCTTCGGTGCAGGGGCTGCTCGGGGCTGGGGCTTCTCAATCCCCAAAGCACTTGGTCGAGTTTACCTCGGGAGTCGTGCTGGAAGCGAAGTGCAGTTTCTTTCAAGATGGCCGGTCCCACGTGTCTCGTCTCACCCACGGGTCTCAGCTTTGCTGTAGAGGTGAGTTGAGGTCGGAGAGGTCTGGGAATCCGGGTCTCGTCGGGCTCTGAAGTCTGTATCCTCGAGGGAAGATGACAAAGTGAAGCCGCTGGACGATTGATGGTGCCTGCAGTTGCAGGGTGGACACTCCTTGCCCACAAGGGAGATTCTTCAGTCTTCTGTGGAGCAGAACGTCGAAGTCCGGAGTTTCTTCTTGTAGAATTGTTAAGGATAATCTAATTTGGAATGGGACCAGCTCCTACCTTTATTCTCCTAAGGGGGCTGCACTACTGACTAGGTCCTTCCCCTGAGTCGGACCAGGAAGGGGGGTGGTTACACCCCCTATCCTTTGTCCGGTTGACCGCCAGAGCTGGGGCTGGAGTGCCCCAGCAACTGGTTTGAACCGGTGTATGCACAGGGCACCTTGTGTGCCCCAGGCTTGTCTCATTCCTTTCAGGCCTCCCAACCTCAATACACAAAACCCTGTCTGGGGTGGTGCTAGCACCTCCCAAGGCAGGAAACCCTTTGTCCAGGCCTCCCTCGCTGGAAGGACTCCCAGCAGCAGGAGGTCAGACTTGTGTCTGTGGTGGCAGCATCCATTTTGTGATGCCAAGGCTCGAGTTAACTTTAACCGGGGTTTACAGTTACATACATGTCGTGTCCCTCTAGAAGGGTGGAATGCTACCCCCGTCGCCAGAATTGGCGAGGGGGTAGTATTCCAATTCGTATGACACCTTACTCGACATATTTTGATTTTGTTATACCAGAGTTAGCATTTAACCGCGAGGTTGATAATGCACTTAAGAGTATATGGTATAGCGTTATCATGGAAACAGCTAAAGGACTTGGTTCCGAAAGCTGTAGACAGGCTCAGCTCATGCTAGAGCACCATCTCACATAATTCCAAGCACTCTGCCTTCAGGATTGATAAGGCCTGCCATAGGAGTGATTGATAGGAGGATATGTGTCCATTTTTAGGGTTAGATATAGGTACACTATATCTATAGCAAAGGGTGATTACACCATCTTGCCCCAGCTGTCTTGCAGCCAGTTGAGTCAGTTTTAGATGGCCAGCCAGGGGTGGCATAATACATGCTTCAGCCCCTGGTAGGCCCTGGGTACACCTATGCCCTGGATACCTAAGGTATACTGTACAGGGACTGATAAGGTGGCCCAGTACCAATTGGTAAATGCACCTAAAGTACATGGTTGTCAATTTAGAGAGAGAACAGCTAGGCTGTGGGTCTGATTAGCAGGCCCACAGCCAGGGAAAGTCGTAAACCAGTGAAGCAAAAAGCAAAAATCTGGGGTGACCATAGGATTGCAGACCCCACTCTCCTACAGTCTGGTCAGAAAGTTTTCTTCTCTCAAGATGTGGCCTGCGCTACTGGTGCCCGCTGCAAGGATTTTCTTTATCTCGCCCGGCACTTCATTTCACTAATGCCAGATAGGGCCTAGTCCATCTTCTTTTTTAAAGTCACGTACAAAGAGAGGTCCGACGTTTTTTTATTCGTCCTGATGATCTAAAACGATGTATTTCTCGTCACAAAGGAGATGTAATGGAATTTGGAGGGCCATGAGTAACATTGTTGTTTCTGCTTTGCATTGTGATCTCTGAGTTCATCTGTTTTATTCCATCATTTTGAAGAGTTTTGTCTTCTTTTTGGGTTGTAGTCTGTTGTTGCCGTTTACTCTAGTTCATTGTGGCTCTTTTCCCCTCTTTTGAGGTCATTTTGTATTACTGTTTTATTTTGTCTTTTTCTACAGATGTTCTCTCCTCCTGTATGACCCCATCCCCCAGACGCTTCCCCCTTCCTGCCTTTTCACCACATTCCTAATGTTCCTGGTTCATCCTCATGTTTGGTAAGTGTTTGAGAATGTTATAATGCACCCTTTGTTGATGTTGCTTACCTGTTTTAAGTCTATCAATTTATATCTAATATATTGGTGGTCTCCCCGTGGTGTTGTGCTATTTCATAGTAGGCTCCTTGTTTTCATATATACTTTTATTATTGGTTCCGGTTGTTCTCGGTTTTCTTCCTGGCTCTGCCATCTGTTTTCCTTTTGCAGTTTCCCGCTCCCCGTGTCATTTTTCTTAATCTGGATACATCTCTCATCTTTCTTGACTGAAGTCCCTCGACTTCTTGTCAACCTTTCTTTGTCTATTATTTTCTTCCTCCTCTATCCTTTCTGTCTTTTCTCTCTTCTCTCTGTTTTTTCCATTTCTTTCTATTTTCTCTCCTTTGACCTTAGTTCATGCATTTTCCCTACTTCATTTTCTTTTCCTTCTCTATGTAACCCTTACTCACCATCCTTTTCATATCTTTCTTTATTACTATCTGTTTTCAGTTCAACTTTATAACCTTGTAGTCTTTGATAGCTGTCATATTGGTTGTAAAACCCTTTTGCATCTGGTAATGCTCTTGTTATTGATAATCTTTACAGTACCTATGTAATTGATTATTGTCTTTTCCCCATTGCGATGACTGCTAATGTCCAAATTATTTCATGGAATGTAAAAGGTTTACGTAATCCTGTTTAGAAGCAACAAGTACTTACGCATCTTTCCAAACTACAATGAAAACTTGCAATGTTACAGGAAACACACCTTAATGACAATGATATTAACTCCCTTAAAAACAATGGGTTGGTGATGTTTATGGTTCCCCATCTAGAGATAGGAGGAATGGAGTGATGATACTGTTTCATAAATCCCTTTCCCTTACTGTAGAAAGTGAGGAATGGGATGCTGACGGACGTTGGCTCCTTCTTCACACTCTCATTATTGGTGCGTGTATTTCTCTCCTTAATATTTACGGTCCCACAGGTATCGACTCCCAATTCTGGCACTCCATGTCACACACTCTTCATTCATGCTCTGACTCTAATCCCATTGTGGGTGGTTATTGTAATCAGGTCATGGATCCATTTATTGATAGGAAATCCTCTTCCAGGTACGTTCCTAATAAAATGCAAAACACCTTTGCTAACACTAAACACTGTAGAGGGTTGGTGGATGCATGGAGAGTATTTAATCCTGATTGTTTAGAATTTACTTTCTTTTCCCCGACTCATAAGTCCACATCTAGAATTGATCATAATTTTTTGAGCCCACATCTTCCTCCCAACTTTTCACATGCTGAGATTGCTTCCATTTTGATTTCCGATCACACTCCTGTCCTCTAAATCCAGCTGATGGCGATTTAATAACTATCTTCTTAAAGACCCCTTGTTTATCGGACGCTTTAAAGACTATATTTCAGAATTTTTTCTCCTTCACGCTAGTCCAGATATGCCTTTTCATACCACATGGGATGCCTTTAAGGCGACAGCCAGAGGATTGATCACGTAGCTAGTAGAAAGAAACAATATCGTAAGGAGTCTGCTCCTATGTTATCTTCCATTAAGAAATTGGAACATGCATATTTTTCATCTAACAATGTCGACACGCTTAAGAATTTGGTCCAGGCAAAACTAGCTTTTAATAGGAAATCTATGTAGGAAGCTTCTGGAACATTATTAAAAATTAACTCAAAATTTTATGGTGGCCATAATAGAGCGGGTAATTGCTGGCAAACTACTTGAAGATTAAGTCTCAAAGGTCCAGAATTGTCAAGATTACTGATGACTGTGGTATTCATTGCTTCAAGGATGAAGAAACACAAAAATGTTTTACAGATTTCTATAAGACCTTATACACCCCTGAATCCTCTCCTTCTGATGCCGCCTTGGATTCATATTTCGATTCATTACCTCCTTGCTCTTCACTACTTCCACATTGTTCTATTTTGGATGCTGATATGTCCCTTTGTGAGATCAAAACCGCCTTATCTAAGTTACCCAATGATAAGGCTCCTGGCCCGGATGGCCTCACTGCTGAATTTTATTCTTGTTTTTCTCATATCCTTTTGCCTCATCTTTTATCTTTTTTTCAACATTTTGTATCCTGCAATGAGGTTCGAGGTTCTTTTTTGGAAGCTATGATTTGTTTAATTCCTAAAAAAAGATAAGGATCCTTCCTTTTGTCCTAATTATCACCCCATTTCATTGATTAATCTAGGTTGTAAAATGTTTGCCAAGGTACTAGCCCTTTGTGTTAATTAAGTACTCCCAGAGTTGATAAGTCCTGAGCAGACGGGGTTTATTAAGGGGAGGACTATAGCTGATAAGTCCAGAACTTTTCTTAATATTATTCATTTAGCATCTAAGAGCTCTTCCCCTCTCGCTGCCATAACACTTGACGCAGAGAAAGCTTTTGATCGCGTTCATTGGCTTTATATGATGTGCACTCTCAAGTGGCATGGTTTTGGACCTTCTATTTTATCTCTGATTAGTTTGCTATATTCTTCTCCTACTACATCGGTGTTTGCTAAAGGTTCTTAATCATCTTTTTTTCCTTTACAACAGGGTACCCATCAAGGATGTCCTCTTTCTCCTTTGCTTTTTATTTGTTCCCTTGAGCCTTTTCTACATTCTTTGCACCATTCACCTTTCTTCCGGGGCTTCAAGCACAAGGCAATTGAAATTAAATATTCAACCTATGCAGACTATATTATGTTATATATTTCGGATCCATCTATTTCTTTGCCCGCATTCTCAGACCTTCTTTCTTCTTATGCCGGTTACAAATTACATTTTTCCAAATCTGAAGTTCTTTCATTAAATAAATTCTGTTTAAGGAGCTTGTTTGAAGGGTTTGATCTTAAGTGTGTTCCACTTAAGATCAAACCCTTCAAACATGCTCCTTAAACAGTAGTATTTGGGGATTAAATATTCCTCTTCTATTGCAAAAACGATTCAGCTTAATTTAGAGGAGGTTCTTTTAAAAGTAAACAATATGACAACCAAATGATCTCCCCTTTTCCTGTCTTGGTGGGGTAGATTGGATGCAATCAAAATGATGTTGCTTCCTGTAATTAATTTTTATTTGTCCATGTTACCAGTAAGACTTCCCTTAAAAAAATGTAAAAACCTTAATGGGGTTTTGAGTAAATTTCCCTGGATTGGTCAGAAGACTCGAATTTGTTTGGCCCACTTATCCGCCCCTAAAGATTGGGGTGATGTTCACTTCCCCAATTTTCGACAATATCATTCTTCCTTATTAATTCATCCTGTGTTACCATATTTATCTTCCTCTGAAGGGATTTCTAGTTCAGTTTGGCACAGATTGAGGAATCTCTGATCCATCCTTTTTCTTTTTCCTTGTTGGCTAGTTTTCCTTGTTCTTTTAATTACCCGACGATTTCAAACTTTATTTCTACCTTTCACCGAGTTACGTGCAGATCCTGTTCTCCTCTACAAATATTTTTAGACTCATCTCTGTGGCATAACAAATTCATTAAATTATCAAATTGTATAATGTTTCTGAAACAATGGGCCACTAAAGGGGTTTTCCTTGTTAAACATTCAATAAAGGATTCTCTTTTTCTCACCCACCAGGAGGTATAGTCTAAGTTTGATCTACCAGTTTCATCACTACTTAGATAGGAGTCTTTGAGAGTGCTCTTAATCAATCGGTTCTCTCTCCTTTCTGGATCTCCTCCATCTTCTTCGGACTCCTTGTTTGAACCTTTATCTACTTCTCCCTCTTCTCGGGCCTCTCACATTTATAAGTATCTTCATTTTTCCTCTCTTGATCATCCCAAGACAAAAGTTGAACTTCTATGGGAATCTGATTTGCAGCGTATCCTCTCCGTTCACACATTGAACTCTATATGGCCACGCATACACCACGCCTCCTGCAATGCTAGCACCACTCAAACCTTTTATTATTTTTATCAAGGATTGTTTTATACTCAATTATCACTTTCCAAGTATAGTGTAGAATTATCCCCGAATTGTTGGTCATGTCAACACAACCCTGGCTCCATAATGCAATCCTTTTTTTCTGTCCCAACATTTCCAGCTTTTGGATTAAATTATGTGAATCTATTTCCTCCATTTTTTCTACTAATTTTCCTTTTGATATATATTCCATAATCCTTGGAAGTAACTGTTTATATGGATTGGTTCTCGCAAGGTTGGTATCTTTGTGGATTTGTTAATTGCTATTGCTTTCCAGCTAATAACCTCTAATTGGAAAGATGCCTCTAAGGTCTCCTGTTCTGCCTGGTGGAACCTTCTTTGTTACCATCACAGACTGGATAGAGCTTCTGTCAGCACGTCTCAGCAAATGATTTGAAAGGAAGATTTTTGATCTCCACTCACTAACTATCCTCATCTGCACTCCGCAATAAGGACTTTTCTTTTGTTTATCAACCACCATGAATATCTTCTTTCTTTCTTTTGCTTCTGTAGCTTTTATTAGTCAAGGTTTGGTATTTCTCAGACAAATGATATAATGATGTATTTTGGTAATCTTATATATGATATTAGATAAGGATATCACTCAGTTTCTTTTCCTTCCTTCCTTATTTTCCCTCTTTCTCCCCCCTCTTTTCCTTTTTCTTTTTCTTTCTTTCTTTCTTTTTCTTTTCTTTCTTTCTTTCTCCTGTTTCTCCCTCTTTTGAAAAATGTAAAATGCTATTGCGTTTCAAGGTACAACTTTTCATTATTGCTTTCATATTTTGGGTTATTGTGTATCATTGGTAGCTATCTTGTAATGTGTATTCCTTTATAATTTATATTCTGTTTCGATATCTTTTTGCTCTTTTGTCTTGCTAATTTTGTATAATGTAGTACTATGTTTCTATTTGCTTCAATATAGCTCTTTAAACTAAAAGATTAAATAAAACGAAGGTTACAGGGACGTTAAAGTTAGGGTCAGATTTTACACACACAAAACTATAAACATTCAGCAGTTATAGTTACCTGAGATAACTGTAACTTACTCTCCCACAATGCACTGCTTGTGACCTCACATATTACGTCACTTATGACATGGTCAGTGACATCACTGATGACATCATCGAGGGAGTGTAAGTGTTTCATAAAAGTTTTAGAGACTTAATGAAACATATTAAGCTACTGCATAAGTTACATTTCTATTCTTTCTGATACTATCTCTAACATATGGCATCTGATCTATAACTCCTTTTTTAAAGCAGGTGTACTATTTAACAGTGAACTAGCCTCTACACTGACATATGTTGCCTGCTGATGCATGTGTAAAGTAGTGCTTTGTTACAGACTAAGATGTTAATTGAGACTTCCCTCCACAGTGATGGTTTAGTATAGGAGTGTTTTACAGCATACTGACCAGTTTCCTTAAACCTCTCTCCTTTGTGATGAATGAAAACAGATTACAATAGATTCATCTGTTTACTGAGAACTTTCTCTAGGGTTATGGCTCAATGGAGTAGACATTTACAATAGACAGACCTCTCTGCTCACACCTTTCTCAAGGATGAAGAATAATTTTACTAGTGGTTTGTGACACAGTAACCTGTCCGGTAAGATCTCTCTACTGATTGTATGCTGTAGTGGTTTGTGTAAATCAGACATTTGCATTAAAACCTCTTTCCAGGTTCAAGAATGGTGTTTTGATGGTTTGCAATACACTAGCCTATACAGATATACATGTTACTTTGGTCCTTAGTGTTTAAAGCAGTGATTCAGAAGAGACAGGACTATGCATTGAGAACTGCCTCTTATGTGATGAGTGAGAATACTAGTTGATAAGGTTACAGCTAGCTCTGTGCTGTACTTCTCTCATTTATGTCATCTTCTAACTTTAAAAAATGTAAATGGTATTTTATTAAGTATATTGAAGTTAACTTTGCTGGATGATATCATCAGTGATGCCATTTGAGATGTCATGAGTGATGTCACTGACTATGTCGTGAGTAATGTAATATAGCAGTGCATTGCGTGGCGTAAATTATAGTTAGCTCAGGTATCTACAACTGCAGAATTTCTATGGTAACATCTCTGTAACCTTTGTTTTTTTACAGTGAATTTCTAAGGTTTTTTTAATTGTATTTCCTAACTATAACGTCCCTGTAACCTTTATTTTTTTTATCAGAGAATTCCTACACTTTATAAATGCTATTTATTAACTGTAACGTTTCTGTAACCTTTGTTTTTTTAGTGAATTTGTTTGTTTTTAATATAAATTGTACTACGATTTGAACCATAAGTTCAATTCAGTAATATACATTTTTATAAGTTTATTAATACATTTTATAAACACATTAAACAATTTAAAACTAAAAAAAATAAACATAACATAACTTCTTTCAATTTTTACAAATACAAACACTGTTTTCAATTTGTTTTCTGGATCCGCAGATCCACTGCAATGCCGCCACAGATCTGGCCACACATCCACATAAAATAAACAGACTCTAAATCACTTATTTCAATGTCATATTTCTGGTAGGTAGCCAAAATATCGAAATTAAAATATCGATATACAATATTATCGATGTTTTAATTTCGATGGTATAGAATATCGATGTGCAATAATATCGATGGACAGAATATCGATTTTAAGGTATCTATGTTATTAATATCGAAATTTTGTTTAGTGTTATGTATTTTATTATGTATTTTATATGTTTGTTAAACATGTTTTTTAATGTATGTTTAGAAATTGGTAATTTTGTTTACATTTTCCGTTTTAGTATCAGAGCGGGTTTGTGGGTTTATAGGGGAATAGGGTGGGAAGTAATTTAATTATAATTAATTAATTATGTTTTTTAAACATTTTTGAATAATAATTAATTGTTAATTAATAATTAATTGCTAATTAATTATTATTAATTAGTTAATTAAATTAATTAGAGTTAATGTAGTAATATTTTTTTATTTTTTGTTATTGTTAATTAACAATGAATTGGTAATTCATTATTAAGTGAGTAAATGATAATTACATTTATTATGTGATTTATTTATGTGTAGTGGGTTGTGTGTTTATAGGGGAATAGGGTGTGAAATAATTAAATTAAATTAATTAAACATGTTTGTATTTATTTATTGGTATGTATTATTAATTAATTGTTGATTAATTAATTGGCCATTAGTTTTTTTAAATTAATTTATAATATTAATTATAAATAATTTATTAATACATATTGTTTATTCTTGTAAATTTCTTGTCAATTAATTATTAATTGGTCATTAATTATTAATTGGTAATTAATATTTGTCAATTAGTTAATTTATAATTACATCAATTTAATAATATTAATTGTTTTTAATTGATTAATTGATATTTAGAATAATTGTGTTTTTTTGTATGTGTAGTGTGTTGTGTGTTAAAGGGAGAGTAGCGTGGGAAGTATTTTTTTGTTATTTTAGTAAATATTAATTATAAATATTTAGTATTTAGTAATATATTTTTGTAAATAAAATATTACATCTTTTTTTCTTTAAAAAAGATATTTAATTGATAAGTATGTTAATATAACGCCTACGCTATCCTGCGCTTTCGCTACTATTGCACCCTCTGGAGTGAGAATAGTAATTTTTACCCCTACGCTATCCAATGCTTTCCCTACTGTTGCACCCTCTGGAGTGGGAATAGTCATTTTTACCCTTACGCTATCCAACGCTTTCCCTACTGTTGCACTCTCTGGAGTGGGAATAGTATTTTTTACCCCCATGCTATCCAATGCTTTCCCTACTGTTGCACCCTTTGGAGTGGGAATAGTAATGTTTACCTCTACGCTATCCAACGCTTTCCCTACTGTTGCACCCTCTGGAGTCGGAATAGTAATTTTTACCCCTACGCTATCCAACGCTTTCCCTACTGTTGCACCCTTTGGAGTGGGAATAGTAATTTTTACCCCTACGCTATCCAAGGCTTTCCCTACTGTTGCACCCTCTGAAGTTGAAATAGTAATTTTAAGCTCTACGCTATCCAACGCTTTCTCTACTGATGCAATATGTGGAGTAAGTATATATATTAATTTATATGTAGAGTTTTTAATTTATTTTAAATGTATATGTATTAGTTATTCTTTTTTAAATATGTTTTAATGTTTATATCTATAATTTGTTGTTAAATTATATGTATTTTTTAATTATTTTTACATTATTATTAATACATTTAAAAAAACGATTTTTTTTACTTCAATATTTTTGTACTACGATATTTTTGTACTTACCTTTATGTAGATAGAACTTCGATATTTTTGATATCGATATTTTTGCTTCGAGATTTTTGTATGTCTATATTCTGTCTGTCGATATTATGTCATAGATCCCATATTTCTCTCCATTATGTAATTCTCTTTCCATCAAAAGGAGAGAGTATCAAAGTTATGATCTCTTCTACTGAAGATACAAAAGAATGTACAGAACAAGACGAAGAAGAACACTCACTACTTCCCTAAAAGTTTCCAAACCAATATATGTAGCAATAACTATCAAGAAATACTTTGGAGAAGTGTTCACACAGCACAGCATCTGTTTCGAAACACCTGAAAACCATACATGCAAGGACTTATCAGAGGATGATAAGAGAGACTGAAGGTGGTGTATCATTATCAGCCTTTGCACCATCTATTGGACCCTCACCATGTGATCAGATACTTACCATTCTAGTGGTTTCATCAAAACTGCAAGACATGGTGACTCATTGTACGAAACGTCACATCAGTGTAACTAAATATATCATCTGCTGCCCACTTTATGGATGCTGTCAATGACGCGAAATTCCTCTTTTTTTTGCCTCATCCTTCCATCTTTTATGGCTCTTTAAACACAAGTAGATATCTGAAAAGCAAATACAGGATACATTTAACTTCAGATTATATACTATTAGATTTCATACCATAAGCAAGTCAATAGCTGCATAAGTTTATATTAGTGTGTAACAGGCTGTGTAACTGTCTGAGGATAGGTGTCTAAATGGGTATGTAAGTGGCTGTAAGGATTGGTAACTGGCTGTGTTTGTGGGTGTTTGGATAAGTAACGGTGTGTGCCAGTGGCTCTATTAGTTGTGATTACATAAGCGCTGTGTGAGTATGTGAATGTATATGTAAGGGCCTCTGTCGCTGTCTGACTAGGTGTGTTAGTGGCTGTATGGTTTTGTAAATAGGTTTGTGAATGACTGTATGGGTGGGTGACAGAGTATATAACTAGATGTATGGGTGGGTAAGTAGTGTGTAACCGACTAAGTGACAAATACATGAATGGCTGTACAGTTGGGTCAGTAATTGTGACAGTGCCTTATGAATGTGTGCATGACAATGTAAGTGGACGTATAAGAGAGTAACGTGTCGATTCCGATCCGGTAAAATGCGCTCCGAATGGTCGTACGGAGAGTTTTTTCCCCGTACGAATCGTATCCGTAGACGTCCCGTACGTACGATGAAGTACGATCCGTACTAGGTGCCGAACTCCGTACGAGTCGTACAGGACTCCGTACGACTCAAATCTCCATACGAATCTCACTCGGAACCCGCTGTACGCGACATCGCGGCACGTTTTTACGACCCAGCAAGTACGATTCGTGTCGGGTACGCGCCGTACGACCCTTTTCCTATGGGAGCCGAAACAGTTGTAAACGCAGAGTTGGCGCCGAAACAGGTACGGAACGCCCCCCCCGGGTACGGCACATACCCCCCATGATCGCAGGGGTACGCGGCGTACCCCTGTGGTCATGCGGGGTACGTGCCGTACACCCAGCGTTCATGGGGTACGCACCGTACCCCATGTACAGTGGGTGTACGGCACGTACCCCATGTACGCTGGGTGTACGGCACGTACCCCGCATGACCACAGGGGTACGCCGCGTACCCCTGCGATCATGGGGGGTACGCGCCGTACGGTGTGTAGGTGATCGTGCGCTTTTCCGTACGAATCGACGTGTACCGTACGAATCGCGTACGGGTCAGCCGATCGGGATCGGAATCGTCCGGTCGTACTGCGTCTGTACGAGTCGTACGGAAACGGCTCCGGATACGATTCGTACGCCGGATTATTTTACCGGATCGGAATCAACCCCTAAATTGGTATGGCAATGGTTTTATGGGTTTGTGACTGAATATGTCAGTCACTCTCTCGCTATATCAGTGGTGGGTACATGAGGCTTTTGTGGGAGTGTAACTGGGTGTATAAGTGCTTGCCTGACTGTCTGAGTGGGTGCAAATTACATACTATTTAATTACAAAGCAAGCACTCACATCTAATGTCTAACACATTCGTTCATACCGGCTTATATTTTCAGTATAGCAATTCATCTTCCTCCTTTGCTGCTCACTTTATTTCTAGTTAAATGGATCGTCTCATACCTCGCCAGAAGAACCCGGAGAATCTGTCTCCCACAATTCACCTTGGATCCCAAGGAGATCATCTGCGGTTTCCCACATGAATCGTCCCTCAGCCCCAAGCTCTTCAACACACACATGACTCCCTTGACCAACACCATCAGATCGCACGGACTCAACATTATCTCCTATCCCGATGACACCCAACTCATCCTTTCGCTGTCAGAAAACCCATCCACCAGTATGATGAATGTCACAGACTGGATGAAGGACAACTGTCTGAAGCTCAACTCGGACTAGACAGAAGTCCACATATTTGGGAACAACACCTTGCCATGGAATGACACTTGGTGGCCTGCTCAACTCAGCCCTTCCCTTGCCCAGACGGACCACGCCCACAACCTTGGCATCATCCTAGACAGCAAGTTATCTATGCAGAAACAGCTTAACGCAGTCTCATCTGCCTGCTTCCACACCCTACGCATGCTCCTAATTAACACCAGAAGGACCATGACACAAACCCTCATCACTAGCAGCCTGGACTACGACAACGCTCTTTACGTAGGAATCACTGCACGCCTCCTAGAGACTACAGACAATATAAAACACAGCAGCAACACTCATCCTTGACCTCTCCAGATAGACTCACAATACCCGCACCTCAAGAAGCTACACTAGTTCCCGATCCAGAAGAGATGTCATTTCAAGGTGCTGACCCATGCATACAAAGCCCTGCACGATGAAGGACCGACCAGACACCTACAATCTGCCTCCCTTTTCCTCACAGACTATCCCTGAATCCGATGATCCAACAGCGGATGATGCTCCTTCTCTCACCTGGCAACTAAAGCTTGGAAAGACCTTCCCCTGCATCTCAGCAACACTGCATTGCTCCTTTAGTATCAGAGCGGGTTGTGGGTTTATAGGAGAATAGGGTGGGAAGTAATTTAATTATAATTAATTAATTATTATGTTTTTTTTTATATTTTTGATTAATAATTATTTGTTAATTAATAATTAATTGGTAATTAATTATAATTAATTAGTTAATTAAATTAGAGTTAATGTAGTAATACTTTTCTATGTTATGTTATTGTTAATTAATAATTAATTGGTAATTAATTATTATTAAGTGATTAAATGATAATTACATTTTTTATCTGATTTATTTATGTGTAGTGGGTTGTGTGTTTATAGGGGAATAGGGTGTGAAATCATTTAATTAAAGAGATTGCATTTATTTATTGGTATTTTTTATTAATTAGTTGTTAATTAATTAATTGGCAATTCGTTTTTTTAAATTAATTTATAATATTAATTATAAATAATGTATTAATAAATATTGTTTATTCTTGTAAATTTCATATTAATTAATTATTAATTGGTCATTAATTATTAATTGGTAATTAATATTTGTCAATTAGTTAATTTATAATTACATCAATGTAATAATATTAATTGTTTTAATTGATTAATTGATATGTAGATTAATTGTGTTTTTTGTATGGTTAGTGTGTTGTGTGTTAAAGGGGAAGTAGCGTGGGAAGTAATTTTTTGTTATTTTAGTAAATATGAATTATAAATATTTGGTATTTAGTAATATATTTTTTCATATATTTTTGTAAATAAAATATTACATCTTTTTTTCTTTAAAAAAATATGTAATTGATAAGTATGTTAATATAACGCCTACGCTATCCTGCACTTTCGCTACTATTGCACCCTCTGGAGTGGGAGTAGTAATTTTTACCCCTACGCTATCCAACGCTTTCCCTACTATTGCACCTGCTGGAGTGGGAATAGTAATTTTTACCCTTACGCTATCCAACGCTTTCCCTACTGTTGCACTCTCTGGAGTGGGAATAGTAGTTTTTACCCCCATGCTATCCAATGCTTTCCCTACTGTTGCACCCTTTGGAGTGAGAATAGTCATTTTTACCTCTACGCTATCCAACGCTTTCCCTATTGTTGCACCCTCTGGAGTGGGAATAGTAATTTTTACCCCTACGCTATCCAACGCTTTCCCTACTGTTGCACCCTCTGAAGTTGAAATAGTAATTTTTACCCCTACGCTATCCAACGCTTTCCCTACTCATGCAATATGTGGAGTAAGTATATATATTAATTTATATGTAGTTTTTAAGTTATTTTAAATGTATATGTATTAGTTATTATTTTTTAAATATGTTTTAATGTTTATATCTATAATTTGTTAAATTATATGTATTTTTTAATTATTTTTACATTATTATTAATACATTTAAAAAAACGATATTATTTACTTCGATATTTTTGTACTACGATATTTTTTTGGGATATTTTTGTACTTACCTTTATGTAGATAGAACTTCTATATTTTTGATGTCGATATTTTTGCTTCGATATTTTTGTATGTCTATATTCTGTCTGTCGAAATTATGTCATAGATCCACACCTGTACTTAGAAAATCACAGACTTTCTTATATTTTTGCTATACCACTTCTAAACGGTCACTATTTTTAATCCTTTCCATGTTTCTTGTAAAGAAGCCTAATTTGGTAGGTTTCTTTCTCATCCACTGCGGCGCTGAGCGCGTCCCCCGTGTAACTTTACTGTGTATCCGAATAAATATTGTAAATTAATAAACATACACTCCCTACTAAGCAATTTTTCTACACTAGTCTGCTTTTCAGTTTCACACTGCATTCTCTTTTGTACCTTCACCCACACCCTTTTAGCTCCATTTTAATATATATATATATATATATATATATATATATATATATATACAAATACTTTCTGTTTCTCCAGGACGGCAACACAGAAACAACGGACCACCAGGCAGTGTGGAGTTTCGCAGGTAGGTTTATTATCCCTCCTTCTCACTCAGCATGACGCGTTTCGGGTAACAAGTACCCTTGTTCACATAACGGGCATGCAGTACATATTGGTTTATATATACAAGTTTTTTTCGCATTTCAAAACCACGTGACCATAAACAGTGAAGAAATACTTGTGTGCAAAACAAGCAATTTCACGGAATCTCATATCCTTTTGGATTTTTGTGTTTTACATAGTTTGTATCTTGTAATTCTTGACAGAAATAAACCTTGCCATTATTATTGTTTTTGGGGTATAGCAGCATAAGTGCTTAGTTATATGTGCAAATTTCACAATAAATATTGTTACAAAATTATGCAATAAATAATACATATTACTTAACACAGAGCTCATTTTTTTAAAAATCACATGATACTAATATGATTTGTGCAAAAAACGCAATTATCACCTTCTTTTATTTCATATTGGTGAATCAATGTGCAAATAACAGCATGAATGCTGATGCGCTGTGCAAAATAAAGCTATAAGTTCATTGGGCCTATCTAAAAAAAATAAGTCCATTCATCTGTGCAAAATATGCAAAATTTCAACATGATGATCGCGATTACCCGATCATCGTGCACATTTACTGCCTCAATGCAGTCGCATCTGTGCAAAAATAAGCCTAAATTATAGCTGCCTAGATTATCCCCAAACCAAACTACCTAATAATTTATACTGTCAAGACTAAAAATTCCATTTTTGACATCTCTATAAATACTTGATCCCAAGTATAAAACATTAAGGGTCCGATTCTGATTCAGGAAAAACCGCTCCGAATAGCCGTTCGGAGTGTTTTTCCCATACGAATCGTACCTTGCAACGTCCCACGTATGTACGATGAAGTACGATTCGTACCAGGAGCCGTACTCCGTACGAGTCGTACAGAGACCGTACGAATCAAATCCCCGTACGAATCTCCCTCGTAACCCGCTGTTCGACATCTGTACGGTTCGCGGCTAGTTTTACGACCCAGCAAGTACGATACGTGTCTGGTACGCACCGTACAACCCTTTTTCTACGGGAGCTGAAAACAGCCGTAAAAGCAGAGTTTGCGCCGAAACATGTACGGAACGGCCCCCCGGGTACGGTGTGTACCCCCTATGATTGCAGGGGTACGCTGTGTACCCCTGTGATCATGGGATGTACGTACCGTACCCCATGTACGATGGGTGTACGCACCGTACCCCATGTACGATGGATGTACGCACCATACCCCATGTACAATGGGTGTACACACCGTATCCCATGTACGATGGGTGTACGCACCGTACCCCATGTACGATGGGTGTACGCACCGTACCCCATGTACGATGGGTGTACGCACCGTACACCCATTGTACATGGGTGTACACACCGTACACCCATTGTACATGGGTTACGGTGCGTACACCCCATGATCGCAGGGGTACGGTGCGTACCCCTGCGATCATGGGGTGTACGCACCGTACCCCATGTACAATGGGTGTACGCACTGTACCCCATGTACGATGGGTGTACGCACCGTACCCCATGTACGATGGGTGTACGCACCGTACCCCATGTACGGTGGGTGTACGGTGCGTAAATTAAAGTCAAATGTTTAAAGGAACGTATGTAAATCCTCCATATTGTTGAGACCATTTGGATATTAGCTATCCAAATTTAAAATATATCTTGTTTCTAATTGTCTCAACAATTTTTCCCTATTGCCTCCCCTACGTGGCATGGGAACGGAGTCGATTACATAATAGGATAAACAATTAATATCCTTATTATGGACAGATTTAAAATGTCTTGCGACTGGATAAGTCGGATCGCAGTTCATAATTGCTCTAATATGTTGTAGTATTCTCACGTGCACCTGGAGCTTCGTACTTCCCACATACTTAAGCCCACAGGTGCACGTGAGAACATAAACCGCGAAATCCGTGCGGCAATTGTATTTGCCCTTAATGTCAAATTCCTTGTCTCTGAACGGAGTGCTGTATTTTGTAGTGTTTACACCAAATTTACAAGCAGGACATGTAATGCATTTGAAGAAGCTCTGTTTAGTTGTTAACCAGGTTTTTTTAGAAGCTCCTTCAACATTGGTTTTAGATAGGTGAATTGCCATTGATTGAGATTTTCTAAATGTTACAACCGGTTTGACTGGTAACTTTTCATTTAAGATGTTATCCGTCAGAACAATGGGCCAAATTTTATTCACTATGGCTCTGATTTTGCGTTCTTGCGCACTATAGGTTGTATATATATATATATATATATATATATATATATATGTATATATATATATATATATATATATATATATATATATTTCACTCCTTCCTGCTTCTCCAGGCACGGCATGCAGGACACAAAGACCGCCACACAGCTCATCCAGTACAACAGGTCAGTTTATTATCACCTTGATTCTCCATCTGGCATGACGCGTTTCGGGTATGGACTACCCTTGATCACATCATATATATACACATAATTAATTCATACATGTAATTTACATTGTATAGCAAATGAACACACTCATATAATATATTATACTTATATATACTTACTCACATTGTGAATAATGAATATGCACACGTATTAACCGCATTACATATATTTATTTTTATAAACACAAAAAATAATATACATTATATACATATATGTAAATTTAATTTACCTGTGATCACGCTGCTTAAAAAACTAAGAATACTGGAATTTTTAGAAAACAAAAATAATACAGAGCCTTGCAACATCGATGCCTAAAAGGTCGATCAGATCCTCTTCCCTGTCCAGGATGTCCACCCTCTGTGCGCCAGCTGCTGCTAGGTACAGTAGATGCCAGTGCTGTGAGGCAGACATCGCCAAACTCACCCGCTGAGCACCTAATGCTCCTTTAGTGCATAACCCTATCCGAGCCTGCTGCTAACATAAGGGGGAGGTGGCACTGAACCCAAAAAATAAGTGCTGCCACCTCCGCCTCACCGAAGATGGCATGGGGTTGCACCCCAGGCCCCCACGTGGGGTGCGGGTGGCGCTGCTTGCTCTTGACATGATCATTCTGGACATGAGGGAGTTGGATTGGGATGGGAAGGGAAGGAAACAGGAGGACAAAGAGGACAGATCAGGAAAGGAAAACAAAAAACAAATGATAAAAAGTTACAAAAACTCAAATGTAAATACACACAAGGAAAGTGAGTCAATTAATAAAAGTAAGAAAATGTGGGATTGGGAATTGGTAGATCAGATGGGGTTCACTGGACTGGAAAATTGTTAAACAAAAGCAAAGCAGCAGGAAGAAAGTAAGGAATGAGCAGGCAAAACAAAATGGCCGTGCACTTGCATACCGTATGCTATGCAGCCCTTTGTGTTGATTTTTTCAGCTGTTCATTGAACTCTGCAGAATCTCACTGAGTTTTCCTGTAACTTCGCTCAATTTGTCCGAGTGAAATTCTGCAAGTTCCACCCAGGCCTAATGTATATATGCATAGATCATTCTCAGCCTTTAGTCCTACTTCTATGTCTGACTGATCCCTGTGTTTGCTTCTCAAAATCTGGTCACCCTACATGAGGGGGAGATTTATGTCCCAACATTGGCCCAATCTACAACCTAAGCAGAATGATGGCTGGACAAGCAGGGTGCTGAGATGTGGTAAGCTGTTACATTGTCATTTCTATTATATGTTTTGTTATACTGTAGTTTCATACGGTCACTTTAAAGTTCAGAATACTCCTGTGCACCTGTCAAAGTGGGTTCTAAATTTCAACCCAGTTTTGGATTGATTGAAGCTCTGGAGGGATGGATGTCAGGTGCTGTTCGTTGATACTGGAATAAATCATTTGGACATATCTTGGCTGTGTTGGATTCAAAGACTCCATCTTAAATGTATTGGTGACGACTGGAGAAAGACCTTAGTTAACAGCACGTCAGTGGCCCCCTATTTTATACACCCTTGTACTGCATGCTAAAACTGGATAAGTACTATGTGGGTTTTTTTCTTAAGTGCTCTGTGGCTGTGCCATGCCTCTGTGCTCTACTTTCTTCAGATTTTCTTCGCTCAGCTGTGTTTTCCAAACTTAATACTTTAATTGGTTTGTTCAGCCGTTATTATTGCCCTCGCTCAAACTGTTTACACATGCTCTCCTTCCACTGCGCTGGGAGCATCGGCTCGCGCATTTATTTATTTATTTAGGTGTTTTATATAGCGCTAGCCAGACCCGAGGGTATCAGAGCGCTTTACAACATGTATCAAAGATGCAATCAAACATAAGAAGTGACCGTAGTAGAACATAATGATTCATGACGAGTACAGTTCAAACACAAAGGCGTCGATTCCGATCCGGTAAAAAGCGCTCCGAATTGCTGTTCGGAGCGTTTTTCCCCGTACGAATCGCACCTGTAGGCGTCCCCGTACGATTCAGCAAGTACGATCACAAATTAAAGCGTCACTCCGTATGACTCGTAAAAAAGACCGTACAAATCGGAAATCCATACGAATTGCAGTCGGCTGACGCACCACGCAGCGTCCGTACGTAAATAGACCGCGCCTTCCGAACCAGGAAGTACGATCCGTGTTGAACACACTCCGTACGGCTCTTTTGCTACGAGAGCTCTAAACTACCGTAAACCCACACTCCGGCAAAACCGGCACCCGGTACACGACAAGCAGGACATGAACGCCATCGTCCGTCTCATCCCTATCCTGTACGCCCACCACCTCGTACTTAGAAACCGACGACAGCGCAGAAGGTGAGTACAACGAACTCCAACATACCTGTACGTGTTGCCACACGGGAACATCTCCATTGCACGACTGTCATGTCTGGGTACGTTGCACCACACACTCCCGCACTTCACCAGTGTAATACGGAGACGTACCGCACCTACGTCATCGACTTCGGGGTACGGTACATCACCGCACTCCACCAGTGTAATACAGAGACGTACCGCACCTACATCATCGACTTCGGGGTACGGTACGTCACCGCACTCCACCAGTGTAATACGGAGACGTACCGCACCTACGTCATCGACTTCGGGGTACGGTACGTCACCGCACTCCACCAGTGTTATACGTGCCGCATGTACGTCATCCAGCTCGGGGTACGGTACGTCACCGCACTCCACCAGTGTAATACGGAGACGTACCGCACCTACGTCATCGACTTCGGGGTACGGTACGTCACCGCACTCCACCAGTGTTATACGTGCCGCATGTACGTCATCCAGCTCGGGGTACGGTACGTCATCGCACAACACCAGTGTAATACGGAGACGTACCGCACCTACGTCATCGACCTCGGGTACGGTACGTCACCGCACTCCACCAGTGTAATACGGAGACGTACCGCGCCTACGTCATCGACTTCGGGGTACGGTACGTCACCGCACTCCACCAGTGTTATACGTGCTGCATGTATGTCATCCAGCTCGGGGTACGGTACGTCACCGCACTCCACCAGTGTTATACGTGCCGCATGTACGTCATCCAGCTCGGGGTACGGTACGTCACCGCACTCCACCTGTGTAATACGGTGACAGGTCGCACCTACGTCATCGACCACGGGGTAGTGAACGTCACCGCACATCAGTAGAGCAATACGGTGACATGGCGAACCTACGTCATCGACCACGGGGTATGGTAAGTCACCGCACATCACCAGTGCAATAGACGTATGGGACATACGACTGCTATATCAACGTTTGTCTAACTGGTGTAAAGTAAACACATCCACCACTTCCCACCACTGCCCAGCATCAGAGTGCCCACCACTGCCCAGCATCAGAGTGCCCACCACTTCCCACCACTGCCCAGCATCAGAGTGCCCACCACTGCCCAGCATCAGAGTGCCCACCACTGCCCAGCATCAGAGTGCCCACCACTGCCCAGCATCAGAGTGCCCACCACTGCCCAGCATCAGAGTGCCCACCACTTCCCACCACTGCCCAGCATCAGAGTGCCCACCACTGCCCAGCATCAGAGTGCCCACCACTTCCCAGCATCAGAGTGCCCACCACTGCCCAGCATCAGAGTGCCCACCACTGCCCAGCATCAGAGTGCCCACCACTGCCCAGCATCAGAGTGCCCACCACTGCCCAGCATCAGAGTGCCCACCACTTCCCACCACTGCCCAGCATCAGAGTGCCCACCACTTCCCACCACTGCCCAGCATCAGAGTGCCCACCACTTCCCACCACTGCCCAGCATCAGAGTGCCCACCACTTCCCACCACTGCCCAGCATCAGAGTGCCCACCACTGCCCAGCATCAGAGTGCCCACCACTGCCCAGCATCAGAGTGCCCACCACTGCCCAGCATCAGAGTGCCCACCACTTCCCACCACTGCCCAGCATCAGAGTGCCCACCACTTCCCACCACTGCCCAGCATCAGAGTGCCCACCACTTCCCACCACTGCCCAGCATCAGAGTGCCCACCACTGCCCACCACTGCCCAGCATCAGAGTGCCCACCACTGCCCAGCATCAGAGTGCCCACCACTGCCCAGCATCAGAGTGCCCACCACTGCCCAGCATCAGAGTGCCCACCACTGCCCAGCATCAGAGTGCCCACCACTGCCCAGCATCAGAGTGCCCACCACTGCCCAGCATCAGAGTGCCCACCACTGCCCAGCTCGTACATCAAAAAAATACCATTGTCAACCTCATTACCCTCAGGAGACACATTTTAGCAGACCTAAATGTGAACATCACACCAGCTCCCAGGCACCCAGCAGTCACAGACATCATCACACAAACTACAAATCTGAAAAGGAAAAAATTAGCTTTATTCAGCGGAATCACAAAAGAAAAGCAAATGAGAGTCCTCGCTCATTAAAGGCCAATGGCCAGTCCAATAGAGTCTCTGCAACAGTTTGTGCCTCCATGGGTGTCATCTCACCCAAACCTGCCTTCACATGGCGTTTAATCAGCTGTGCTGACTATGGGGGCACCATCTGTGGAATCCTCCGGCACCGCATGGACAGGAGAGGGAAGGACAGGTGGAGTGGGTGCAGGTGTAGTGGATTCATCCACACTGGTTGGGGCATCGCCGAAAGTCGATTCAAAAACCTGGCTGCACACCTCAGCCAGGGCGGAAAAACTACCACCTGAACCCGGGGACACATTGGGGGTGGAGGTACAGGGCTGTGAGTCTGTCCTACTGGGTGTGTGGATGCGTGTGTGAGGTGTCTCCCCTCTCCCTGTGGGTGTGCCTACTTGCCCTTGAGACTGTGTGCGTGGAGCTTTGAGCTTCTTATGCTGTGTGTGTGCGCTGGGTGTGTCTGACCTGTGGCGTGTGCGTGTATGCTGTGTAGGTATGTGAGAGGCAGAGGTGGATGGCTCTGAAGTAGGGGGGGGACAGATGCTGCTGGGTGTAGAGAGGTGCCGTCAGTGTTGATTCAATGGCAGCCACACTCCGACGCAGATCAGACATGGCTGATGACATGCCCTCCATGAACGACACCACCTGTGTCATCAGTTGTGTATGTCCATGGAGGACAGACAGCATGGATGTCTGACCTACTGCAATCTGCCGGAGTAGGTCCACAGTCTCAGCACTGAGGGCAGCAGGGGACACAGGGGCAGGGGCTGCGGTGCCGGGAACAAAGGAGATACGGGGGCTAGCACGGACCCTAGGCACACCAAGGACTGGGAGGTTGGAGATGGGACTGGAGGAGGGGAGGGCAGCCAAAGATGAATGAGTGACCATTGCTGCATATTCCCCCCCTCCTGAGAGTCTGTCTAGGATTCGTCGGCATGGTAAGATGTGTCAGTCACATGTCGTCCGGCCTGCAGACTCTCCTCACACTCTGTGCCACTGCCTCCCTCTGACACCTCAAAGCAGGTGGCACTGTCGGTGTGTCCCTCCGCCTGGTCCGCGCCTGTGTCTCCTCCAGATTCAGATGATGATGCTGTGAGCAAGGAGAAGAATGAAAACATATCAGTCACCTGTACACATCAGACATATCAGCTGCAAATCATTTGGCCTCATTCCTCAACATGGCATGCATCACGAGTCACATGACACAGAACTCTGCATAATGACAATTCTACTTGTGGACAAATGTCAGAGACACAACGCTCAATGTAAGGTAGGAGACAAGGTATAGGCAAGGAAAATACTTGTATGAGAGACACAATCATGATCCACTGCCTGACAACAGGATAGCTGATGATGCATAACAGTTCATTAGCCAACCCTGCCACCCAAATCAAGACCTGGTCATGTTTGATTTGCTTTGACTCTGTGCCACATTAGAAAAGTCCTGGGCGAACTGCCATGTGATGCCATCCTGGGACCTGAAACAAGTCTTCCATCACCTCACACTGCCATCACCGCTTTGTACATCCAAAGTCACATTGTGTGGCAGACCATCAATACTATGTAAAAGAATATGCAACAGATGTTGAGAATATGCACACACGCACTGCCCAGTGTGAGTATGCAGAGGCCCAAAATATAGCACATGTACATTGTGCACTTGTAGCTAACACAAGATAATTAGAAAGTGTACCATGGACAAAGGCCACTGAGGCTGACTTGTGCATAAAACACTTGTTGAGACTCAAGAACAGTGCCACAATATGAAGAAGGGCAGACATAGTGCACATGTGGTGCTACATTTAAGGTACGAACAGGTGTCACATACCCCCCTACAACATGATGATGTGCAAAGGAAGATGCAATCTGAGACACTGCACCATAGGAGTACATGTCAAAAACAAGCATTAGCCAAAGCAAACCTCTAATGTGGAGTAGGGCAAGGCATGTAAAGAAGCAGCTGCTGACAGAGGGACAATCAAATTCCAATGCATGAACTGCCTGTCTGACCACACCACTCAAACTATGGGAGTGTGACCATGCCTTTGAGCTCTTCAGGTACCATTTCACACACATGACTACAAACAGACATGTACCTACCCCCTTCGTGCTGCTGTCCCTCCTGCAACTGCCTATGGAGGTCTGGGAACACCACTTCCAGGACCCGGAGCATGTTGGGGGTGAGGTGGCGGCTGCCGCCATGCCGGCGTGGAGCTTCCAGCTTCAGCTGGACTCGGGCGATGCGGCGGCTCCAGCACCAGATGTCCTGCCACCTCTTCTTTATGTTTCGAAGCCTCCTGCGAGGCCCCCCCTCTCTCCGGACAGCCCTGGCGATGTTCACCCAGATTTCACCCTTCTCATAGGCAGATACCTGTCACAAATGTAAAGTTACAGAACATCAGTATACCTGGTGCATGTTCCCAAGACACCCATATGTGCACAAAATACATGAGGACAACAGGGCATCGTATGCCACACACATTTGCATCATTGTCCAGGAGTATGTGGCCTGTGTGCAAACACAACTGCTTTGCATGACATTGAAATTCTACAAATGACATGAGGGCTGCAAAACACTCTTTGAGCATGGCACTCACTGAACAATATATGCTATATCTGGGTGCAATGCAGCACGTGACATGCTGTCACACACCACACTACAACAAATAACTCTCTTGTAACAACACTGTGCACCCTGGCACTCACTCACAACAACATTGCATCTATCCACTATTACTACACAGTGGCTATGATGTCACACACACAACAGGTGCACACTCCAAGGTATTGCACACATCACTCACCTGATCCTCTGGTCTCCCATACAGCTTGCTGAAGTTTGGCAGGAGGGCATCCAGCAGGGCCTTGTTCTCACCATCAGTGAATGCAGGTGCCCTCTCCATGTTCAGCTAATCAGGGTCCAGAGGCTTCAGAGACAGCAGCTGTGGTTAGCACACCAATGTTGTGCAGGCAAGTGCCCTCCCACAGCCACATGCTGCCTTATATCTGTGCTGTAGAGGGTCTGTGAGTCCAAGGAGTAGTGTGTGATAGGCCACCATTATTTGCATCCTATGTTCCATCCAATCACATCACACCTAAGCCCATGACACACATATGCATGGTTTGAAAATAGAGCCAGAGCTGAACAACAACTTTCGCAACATTGTATACTTTTTCCTAGCTGATTCTTCCAGGACACCTGTAGGAGTTTAAAAAAACTCCCTATCCATGACAACCTGGTTGCATTTTGAACAGTACACTGTTCCCCTAGTTGTTTCCTATGCATTTTTTAAAATTCACACCCAAGTATGGTGACATTGCCATTGCCAATGCTACACATTGAATGGTGTAACGATGCGTACACACGCACGTACCATTGTGGTACGCTTAGGTCGCGTAGAGCCGAAATGCGATAGGGAAACGATGCGTACACACGCACGTACCATTGGGGTACGCTTAGGTCGCGTAGAGCCGAAATGCGATAGGGAAACGATGCGTACACACGCACGTACCATTGGGGTACGCTTAGCTCGCGTAGAGCCGAAATGCGATAGGGAAACGATACGTACACATGCACGTACCATTGGGGTACGCTTAGGTCGCGTAGAGCCGAAATGCGATAGGGAAACGAGGCCGACACATGCACGTACCATTGGGGTACATTGCGTCAGACATGGTCAAGTGAACGATTGTGTAGGGTGCGTCCCTGTCCACCTTCATGTCACCATTGGGAGAGTTACACCAGAAATCACACAGCAGGGATGTAGTCTACACTCATGTCAACGATGTGGATGCATACATCAGCATGGCACACATACATCAGTATGTGCCAGGTGTGGCAGACATTGAAGAAGCACAGGGATTGTGACCCTGTGCCTCAGTTGATGTGTGAATAGCTTGCACAACATGTCATCAATCATGATGCACATGTGCATCACATGCATTCAACAATTTCAACCCGATTAACGTCAGCAACATGTAGCGAGGCACATGAACACTCGAATGGCCCACAATTCAGTACAGGGAACTGGCACATGATGACAGGAACATGCCCACTGTCACAGAGGTGTCATAGCCGCACAGCATGACCCTGTGTGACCACGTCATGTGTGTGCCATGTGCTACATTGTGCATGCTGTTAGCATATGCCATGAAAAGTTCAGTAACGTATTACTCACCTCAGAATATCCCCACATGTCATCCTGGACATGGCAATTTCCGTAATACCGTACACTTGTGTGTTGGTGTGTAAATCCTCTGGCTCTGCAAGTATCCTTGGCGTTGTGTGTGCCCTGATGACGTTATCTGAGTAGTCATATGTCACCTCTGCGTGCACACGTCAGGTCCTCTGTTTCTCAACACCAGCGCAGGTCCGGTCTAAGTTAAAGCTTACACATTTTGTACCCTAAATCATTGTACTAACACTTCTGAGCATTTACCTTTTATTGTCATACTCAAGACCGTGCCAATAGGGATGTCACTTACAAAGCCTGTGAGGAATGAAAACGCCTCATGTTGGTGAGTGACCCTCACCGTCTGTGTCTCCACGGTTTTCACGTCAGGCACAACAACAAGAGCTGCTCCAATTGCGGGGACCAGACATATGAATCCAGGTGTGATTTGTCCCACAAGCCACTCAGACTCCAGCAGTTGGCACAGCACCACAATAGCTCATGGTTGGGATGTAGGACGAGTGCATGTGTGTGGGTGTGGAGACATGTGAGCCCCTTATTAGTACATCATTCCCCAGGCCAAACTCGTCAGGTAAACAAAAGAAGTCAGAGATGTGTAATTGCATTAACAAATAACCACGATGCAAGTGCAATGCTGCATGGGATTAGGGTGACAGCGACCACACGGCTCCATCAGAATTGCAGCCGTCGTAGCCAGCACCACAATCTACGGTCCCAGCCCTGCATGTGACACAGGAGGAGTAAGTGCACTTCCTCATGTCCATGATGTCCCTCACCCCGCCCACTGACTCAGCGTCAGCTTCTGGCCCACCGTACCCGTCTGGGGGCAGTAGCGCCTCTGTTGATATGCCCCTGACGCCATCACTCGCTGAGTGACGGACGCAGGCGGTGCATACGTCCCAGAACCGCTGTGACAGACATGATCAGAATGTTCATCCTGGTCCCCGCTGGTTCAACTCACAACCTCACTGCCAGATCTCCCCCAGGTGTCAGCCGTGGCGCCATTCTGGGGTGGTGCTGGCCCCGATACCACACACTGTACGGCTCCGCTGTGGTAACTGTGTGGCAGAACACCGCTCTTAATGCTGCATGGGAATGTAAACATCAATGAGCTGGCCACACCTCATTACAATTGGCGCTAATGAGTATTGGAAGGGTCATGAAGACCCACTGGCACGTGAGTGTCAGTCCCAAGACCACAGGACAGGTGGATTGGGGGATGCGAGTGTTGTGGACACCTAGCCAGACACTGGTGATGTCTCAACTCAAAAGATGTATTTGGATGATTTGGCAACGTACAGTGTAGTGTTTATGTGGGCGGTTGGAACCATGGCCCTTCATCTCCCTGTTGCTGCGGTGAGGACCAACTTGTCACTCAGGTCCTTCAACTACACTAACGCTACGCTGAGCCTCTGCAGGCCTATCTTGATGAAAGTACTGTATGTATATTGGCAAGCATGTACAGCCACGCAGCATGTTTGTCTGTAGATAGGCACGTTGTCAGACCCCCACTGCCCTACCCGGACTGACCATGTTCCCTGTCCTACCACCCCATCCCAGGAAGCATCTGCATCCAGGCCTCAAAACCACAGAACACATTCCCGTTAGCTACGCTGTAGAGGGTATCCAAGAGGTACAGGCACTACGCAAAGATGTCATCATCCTCCCTGACTCTGGGAGTGATGTGTAGCTACTTGACATCCATCTTTGCCTGCTACCCACACTCTCTGTGGGATATGTTTATGTAACAGCTGCCAGTGTATGCGTTGTAGGTACGGGCAAAACGTGGCCACGCCCTTGTCGGATGCAAATCTACAACACTGGTTTTGTTCCGGTGTGGCCTGGATAGCCACCACTCACTGGTCAGATCGATGGCACCCAGGGAGGCTAATTAGTCTTAAGCTATGTATGTATTGAAATGTGACACTTTGCTACTGCCTACTGTTCCTTACAGATATTGGTTTACAAAAGGTAAGTAACTAGTCCTTGAAAGTTCTGTGCATCTGCTGTAGGAGCATCTATGTTGTGTCCTTGCTGTGATGGCAGGGTGACTAATGTACACACACCATGCCACGTGTGTTAATGACCCGTTCACATGTGTGATGGCATCACAGACCATCAGTGACAAATGTAATTATCATGCTGTATGATGATGGTCATGTAATTGTAACTGAAAGTACACACCGCAACATGACTAAGGCTGAACAGTGCAAATGATGGCACATGTGGTGTGTGTGTGTATTGCAGTCAGCCGTCTGGATGTGCAGACAACCTCCTACTGACATTGACATGACGTGTCTCACTGACATGATACATTGTCATGCTCACTAAGACCTTTCCATCTGATCGTTTGTATGCATGTCACATCCATTCCACACACTACAGGTATTTTCCTTCTCCACGGAGGAGTGTGTGGGAGCTGGCATCAGTGTGTATCCCACGCCACACTCCAAATTGTCTACATTATTTGAAGCAGTGTTGCTTGTGCCATGTACATTGTTATAGTCTTAGTCAGACAGTTGAAGACATTTCCTTAAAATTGTGTCTTGCAGGGCACCCCCTCTGGAAAGGCCGTTGCCTGACTTGGAAGCCATGAGGGAGCGCAACTGCATCCGTCGATATCGGTTCGGCAGACAGTTGATCAAGGACCTGACGGGCAGGCTTGAGGCTCACCTACAACCACGCCACAGGTATCCAACTGCACTGACACCCAAGGTAAAGGTGATGGCAGCCCTCCATTTCTTTGCCACAGGTACGTTCCAATTTACCATAGCTGATGTGGGAGGGATGTCTCAGACCATGTTTAGCCGGGTATTGGGTGATGTTTTGGGAGCAATGTTGCTCCACCTTGATGAATTCATTACATTCCCTACTCCAGAAGAGTTGACAGATGTCAAGGGGGAATTCTATGCCCTGGGCCGCATGCCACATGTAATTGGTGCAATTGATGGTACACATGTTACTCTTGTCCCACCACAGGCTCAGGAGCAAGCGTATCGCAACAGGAAACACTACCACTCGATAAATGCCCTGGTGGTGTGTCTTGCCAACATGATTATCTCACATGTTTGTGCACGTTATCCAGGATCGTGCCACGATGCTTTCATCATGAGGCGTAGCAGGGTACCACAGATGATCCTGCAGCTGCACAACCACCGGGCATGTCTAGTTGGTGAGTATACACTGTGAGCTCTGTATGTCAGTATGTCACTCAAAAAACATATATGTGTGGAGGGTCAGAGGAATATTTACCGACCTGTCTGCTCATACCCCTAATGTCAAGATACATAGCACACAACAGGAACAGACCAGGTCTACAAATGGTGTGAAACTATGCAGATAACCGTGAAACAGTTAGGCACATGTGTGAACAAATACTGTTGAGTCGCATCGGCTAGAACAAGTCCCATCCGCCCACCCTTCTGGTGGAATTTCGTCATGTGGGAATTGCTGAACATTCAGACCCCGACCATGTAGTGCCAGGACGGTCGCAGGGCGGTCGACATGTTTCAGCCTACAAGGGAATTACCCCGGCTTTCTTCAGGACCTATAGTATGTAATAGCTACTGCAAATGGAAAGTAGTGAGTGAGAGAGGAATAAAAACAATGTACTAAACAACAATGTACTAAAGAGAAGTTACATATCTACCAGGGACTCTGCGCTCCAATGTCCACTGGAGGAAGAGACATACCTCCTTCCCAGCTTTGTGTGGGTGAAAGCCTCACCTCACCCGGCAACCGCTCGGGAGAATGAGGCCCCGCTCTGTCCGTCGGTGCCCCTAGTTTGAGGCCAAGCGGAAGTGAAGGTCCTCCACTTCCTCCAGTGGACATTGGAGCGCAGAGTCCCTGGTAGATATGTAACTTCTCTTTAGTACATTGTTTTTATTCCTAGGCTGAAACATGTCGACCGCCCTGCGAAGCGCCACTGAGTAGTGTTAGCGTTAAACTACTCGGCGTATTTTTAATCTTTGACACATAGACTTTTATCTGTACGTTCTTTGAGTCTTTGTAGTTATTTCTATTCATCACCATCACTTGAGCACTGCACTTCACTAACATTATTGTCTGAGGAACAACAAGGCTATGATTCTGACAACCATTCCTGGCACTACATGGTCGGGGTCTGAATGTTCAGCAATTCCCACATGACGAAATTCCACCAGAAGGGTGGGCGGATGGGACTTGTTCTAGCCGATGCGACTCAACAGTATTTGTTCACACATGTGCCTAACTGTTTCACGGTTATCTGCATAGTTTCACACCATTTGTAGACCTGGTCTGTTCCTGTTGTGTGCTATGTGTCAGTATGTCACAACTTCATGATCTGCATCATATGATTCACTCTTGTACATGATGTCAAATTGCAGGAGACGCTGGATATCCAAACATGCCGTGGCTAATGACTCCGCTACGCAACCCCAGGACAGCTGCAGACCAGCGTTACAACAATGCTCATGTGAAGACCAGGCAGGTGATCGAACGGACCTTTGGACTCCTGAAGAGCCGGTTCAGGTGCCTGGACAAGACAGGCGGAGCCCTCCAATACAGCCCACGCAAGGTGTGTGACATCTTCACCGTGTGCTGCATGCTACACAACATGGCAGTGGAGAAGGCTGTGCCACTCTACCTGGATCCTGATGAGCTGGAACATCCGCCCGTTGAGGATGAAGGCCTTGGTGAGGAAAATGATATTTTGCCTGACCAATATGTCCCCTGCGTGTACCCTATGTTTAATGTATGTGCATGTCATCCATGCATTTTCCCGTAGTGGCCTGAATCACAAGGCCTCTGCATTTACGTCCTGCATTAGGATGCCAGTCATCAAGTCTCCCATGTAAGAAATATTAAGTTAGCATTTAAGGCCCATGTATTTGCATTGTGCACTTTTAAATAAATCACGACAAACCCATTTTGTGGTTCAGCCTGAGCCTGTTTCTGAATTAAGGTTTTCATGGCTCAGACACTCTGAGAGCTGCAGTTACGTATCTCTGACCTCGCATACTTCTGGCTCAGAGAGAGAGAAGCCCAGCAAGGGGTGCCAAGACAGTGTTTTGCAAAATAGTTATCTGCTTGTTGTACAGAATCACATTCCTGCCCAGTGAAGAAGGTAAACAGAACCCGTCTGCAGAGATAGGGCCTAGCCTTTCTGTCTCCGTTTAAGTAAATTACAGTACTTGCATCTGTAGAAAGCTCACAGCCCCCATGCAATGAACGAAGAAATATATGCCCTTTCTGTCTTTTAGTGATGAGCAACCTTTGCTTCAGATAAAACATCCCCGGACTCAAGATATCAGATAATACTAGTCGTGCTGGTCGCCCTGACACTGAAGGCCTCTCTACTAGACTGAATGTCAGCTCCCCCCAGTCACACGTCAGTTGCACGTCACTATCAAGTTGCACGCACAAGTAGGGCAAAGTTCCAGCCTGCCATGCAACCCCCTCCATGTATCCACCCACCTATGACTCACCTATGACTCATCAAGTGCACACCCTCATGCACGCCCACATGCTCTTATCTCTCTTTCTCTTGCTCTGCCTTTTAGCGCTCCTCCCTATGTACAAGATTGTACTATAAATATGTACTCTGTAAATAAATGTTTAGAAGACCCTTCCTGAACCTTAGAGGTGATGGAACAGATTCTCCCTTAACTCGAGTTATTGGAATAAAGCCATTTGACTCGGATACCACGGACTCTGCCTCTCATTTACTGAATGATGCATTGTTTATGTGTAGAAATTATGACAGGGTAATATTTTATTTACCACATTAATCTGGCGCCCGAATAGGGACATATCCCTTTCCCCACGCGCCGGCGACGTAGGTCCAGCCTTTGCCCCCTTCTACAGCCGTGACGGACTTCAAAGTGTACACGCAGCGGGACTTCCTGCTTACTCCCTCAGGCCCACGGAGGAGACGGACTGTGACCAGGCGTCCACACGAGGCGGTGAGGATCGCGGATCATCCCAACCAGAGCCCAACCCGTGAGAGAGCAAGGTCCGAGGTTCCGAAGGCCCACCTGTTCCGAGGCGCATGCGCAGTATCAAGTTTCCGAGGCCTTCAAGTTCTGCTTCCCGGTGAGTACCACTATGGGGAATGCATAAAGTTCAAGACGGGTCCACGGTAAAACGTGGGCACGGTAAAGACGTGTTTCATTTATATGAGCACGGTAAAGACGGGTCCACGGTAAAACGTGGGCACGGTAAAGACGGGTCCACGGTAAAACGTGGGCACGGTAAAGACGGGTCCACGGTAAAACGTGGACACGGTAAAGACGTGTCTCATTTTTGGGACCGGTATGGCTGTGCTGTATTTCAGTGCATAAAGTTAACTGTTTTCAAGTACATGTTTTATTTCATGTATTAGGTTAGACTGTATCTGTTTTAGTGTTTTGGTGTTTAGTGTGAATGATTGTTGATTGTTTCAGTCTATTTTGTGTGTATTGTGTTTCCATTGTGTTGGTTTCAACATGCCACTGTTTTCGAAATTACGTCAGATAGGGACCAGGAAAGGTATACTAGAAGAGTCAGTTAACATCCCGCCTAGAGACACACCTGGTCATTATATGTATAATAAGCATGGGTTAGACGCCATTTTGTTTTTAGATTTATGGGTAGATTACACGAAGGATTTAGAGGAGAAATATAGATGGCCTGTCTCGAGACATGGGATCCTGAATGCATTATGAGAGTAGAGGAAGCGCTATGGAAAAAGAAATCAAGACCCTCTCAGAAAGATGCCATTGAATTATGGCGCAAAGAGTCACATAGGAGAACAGAAAAAGAATTGAACAAGGCAGAGAGAACTAAACAAGCAGCGGAAAAAGTGAAAGAAAAAGAACTGCGGGAGGAGGGGGAACGGGTCAAGACAGAACAGGCTGATAGAGAAAGAAATGCCGTCGTTACTGGTATTTATCCCGTCCTCTCAGAAGAACTAGCTAGAGTGACCACCTCAGAAACACCCCGTAGGTCGCGAACGCCACCACCTGTACCCTTTAGAGTATGTAGAAAGAAGCCGACAGCATCAGAGTTCCTTGTAAATAGCTCCTTGTAAATATGGTTTATGAAGAGCATGTCATTATTATAACTTGTTGAGTTTCTTGTGAATATGGCTTGTGAATAGCGCCATGTGGTTATGGTTTGTGCAGAGCATGTTATCATTACGTTAGGCAGGAGAGAGCTGGATCTCTTTCAAGTGCTTGGAGAAAACGTTTGAAGATGTGCGTACGTGTTATGTGATAACGTGGAGAGATGAGTTCATGACTTTCCCATGTACTGCAGTCATTGGGGAAAGATTGTGCTTCAGCTGCCAAAGAGTTAATATCTTGTATTGAGAAGGCAGTATTTGTTTTAACATGCTGTTTAAGATGCATGGTTATGTGAGCTGACACTAAAAGTCAGTGAGTGTTCAGACGAATGATGGTTTGATTTAACTTTTTTCATTGGTTGATGGGTCTGCCTATGTGCTTTGTCAGTTTGCTGACTGAATGGTAACATCTTGCATGGAGAGTAAAGAAGTGTTCATTTAACATTCTATTTCAAAATGCGTCCGTGTATTTGTGTGGGTTTGCCTTGGAACACTTGATTTAATGTGTTTGACTCAGAGGTCGGTAAGTTGTAAATAAACCAGTCGGATTGAGATAAGGGTTTGCACAGAGGGTGCTTTAATGTTTTCACGGTTGAGAAGGAAATATAAAACAGACCCATCTTAGAATGTGCTTTTAATTAGTGTAATGCAACTGTGTGTTGTTTTTTTTAAATAAAAATTTGTTCTACAAAATATACATTATTATTTTTCCCAATACAAGCTGCCCTTTAGTATAGCGTGTGACAGTTAATCCACTCAATTAGACAACATGGTTTTTTGAACCTCAATTAGAAAACATGGCTTTTTGAAAAATGATGAATCTGGCCCTTTTAATAGGTAGAATAGAAGAGCTTGCACATTTAATTATGAAAATCTTGGTTCTGCAATGCAAAATTATGGTGTTTCACATGTTATTTTCAAAAAGTAAAACGTGATGTGTTTCCATGTCATGTTGTTCTGTTTCTTTTTTTCCTTTTCAGCTAGTAACAATATTTTATGATATAATTATTTTAAAATGCTAGCATGTGTCTAGGTTACGAAAAAAAAAAAAATATGTCCTTATTAATTACTGATTTTAGGATGCTTTTTATCACGTTTTAAATTTGCTTCAGTTAAGTTAGAGAATGTTGGTTAGCTCTCTGGCCTGGGTACAGATATGTTTTGAATTACAAAGAATGTGTTTTTCGGCCTTGAGGTGGCCTGGCTCCCAGGGAAATATATTTTGTAAAGGGAGGGCTTTTCCCTCTTGGAGCACCGAGCAGTGCCTGTCTTGTTATTATTGGCCATACTCCAATTCTTTTCCGCGGACAAGTTGTTGGCAGTCCTCCAACTGACTCAGGCTTCCTTCGCATGCAGATAAAGAATGCTTGCAATTTGACCAAGTTCTCTCTTCAGTAACTTGGCAGCTGTTCTTAGCTCTCAGAGTTTTGAAAGGGTGGAGGAACAGCCCTGTGGGTGACATCACGATGAAGGGGAAGGCAGTGTAGAGAAAAAAAACTTGATGAGCCACGGAGAAATGTTTATATAAGGAGGGGGTCAAGTTGCTCTTCCTTACAGCCAGCACAGAAAGCTTCATTGACTTCAGATAAGGCATGCTTGCAATTGAATAGTTTTTCCCTCGTAGTGTAAACAGAATAATTGGCAGGAGTTTCGCTCTTGCAATGAGCCCTAGCATTTACAGTCAAGCATTGAAGAGACAGCTGGACAGTATTTATATGCCTCCCAACACTGCCTTACTACGGTACGTAGATGACATCTTAATTACAGCACGTTCAGAACCAGACTGCGAAAATGCATCACTGACAGTTTTACACTTTCTGGCAGACAAGGGGCACAAAGTGTCCCCTTCAAAGTTACAGTTCTGTGAACAGCAAGTGGTGTACACTTGCTGTCCAAGGATGGTAGACAGCTAACACCAGAACGTATAAGCTTATTTCTAGCCTTTCACAGCCCAAGACACAGAAAGAAGTACGTGCATTCATTGGCCTCACTTCATACTGTAGGCAATGGATTCCCCAGTATGCCTATCTAGCCAAACCACTCATACAATTGACAACACAGGAGGCAGCGTCTTCGACTGTCCTCCCTTGGACACAAGAACATACCTTGGCATTTGAGGAATTAAAAAGAGCATTATGTCAAGCGCCAGTTCTAGCGACTCCATGTTACAGTAAGCCTTTTATGCTTTTCATAACTGAACAGGATGGAACAGCATTATCTGTCCTCACACAAGATCAAGCAGGAAAACACAAGCCTTGTGCTTATTTTTCTAGTACACTAGACCCAGTGGCCCAGGCTCTGCCTGCGTGCCTGAAATCGGTTGCAGCAACAGCCCTAGCTATAAGACAAAGTGACTCGATAGTGCTTGGACATCCCCTGACAGTACAGGTACCACATGCAGTGGAAGTTCTCTTAAACAGGACACAGACACAACATTTGACTATAGCAAGACTGACAGGATATGAACTGACATTATTTCAACCACACATAGAGATCAGACGATGTAATATTCTAAACCCTGCTACACTTTTGCCCTCAAGTACAGTAAATGCACCACCACATGACTGTGTGGAAATAATGAATATAGTGACGAAACCAAGACAAGACCTGACAGATTTTGCACTTCCAGACCCTGACCTAACACTCTATGTAGACGGATCATGCATGAGAACGAGTGCAGGAGAGTTAGTAGCAGCATATGCCGTGACCACTGCTACTGAAGTCATAGAGACACAAAGAATAGACACACTGTCAGCACAAGCAGCAGAGCTCGTCGCTCTGACACAAGCCTGCATAAAAGCTAAGCACTTAAGAGTGAACATTTATACAGATTCACAATATGCCTTTGGCGTAGTTCATGATTTCGGAGTACTATGGAGGGAGAGAGGTTTCTTGACCTCTCATGGGGCCAAGATTCAGCACGGCCCGCTTATTCAAGCCCTGTTAGAAGCAATACATTTACCTACAGCCATAGCTATCCTGAAATGCAAAGCACACACCAAAGTCACAGACACCATTTCCCAGGGTAATGACCTGGCAGACCGAACTGCTAAACTTACAGCCCAGACACCAACAGACACGACAAGGACAGAAGTACCATTACTGACAAAAAGTATGACAGTCAGGGATCCTTCTCAAGATGTACTCGACATACAGACACATGCCACTACAGATGAAATAAAGAAATGGACAGAACAAGGAGGGGTCCAGACTGACCAAGGTTGGATGACTAAGGGAAAAGGCACATGGTTTCTTCCAGATTCCATGGTACAAGTAATCATAAACACAACACATAGTCCAGCACACTTGGGAGAAAAGGCTATGATAGACAGCTTACAGAATATCTGGTTTAACAAGCACCTGCGTGCAGCAGCGAAACAGAAAGTACGAACATGTATGATCTGTTGCCAGTTCAATCCAGGTAAAGGCATTCCGGTGGAACAAGGCGGATTTCATCCTCCTGACCACCCTTTTGAGGTCCTCCAGATGGATTACATCCAAATGGACAGATGTAGAGGTTACAAGTATGTCTTGGTAGTTGTGTGTGCACTATCTAGATGGACAGAAGCGTATCCAGTTTCAGATTATACTGCTGTGCACCCTCCGTGCAAACCCTTATCTCAATCCGACTGGTTTATTTACAACTTACCGACCTCTGAGTCAAACACATTAAATCAAGTGTTCCAAGGCAAACCCACACAAATACACGGACGCATTTTGAAATAGAATGTTAAATGAACACTTCTTTACTCTCCATGCAAGATGTTACCATTCAGTCAGCAAACTGACAAACATTCTATTTCAAAATGCGTCCGTGTATTTGTGTGGGTTTGCCTTGGAACACTTGATTTAATGTGTTTGACTCAGAGGTCGGTAAGTTGTAAATAAACCAGTCGGATTGAGATAAGGGTTTGCACGGAGGGTGCTTTAATGTTTTCACGGTTGAGAAGGAAATATAAAACAGACCCATCTTAGAATGTGCTTTTAATTAGTGTAATGCAACTGTGTGTTGTTTTTTTTAAATAAAAATTTGTTCTACAAAATATACATTATTATTTTTCCCAATACAAGCTGCCCTTTAGTATAGCGTGTGACAGTTAATCCACTCAATTAGACAACATGGTTTTTTGAACCTCAATTAGAAAACATGGCTTTTTGAAAAATGATGAATCTGGCCCTTTTAATAGGTAGAATAGAAGAGCTTGCACATTTAATTATGAAAATCTTGGTTCTGCAATGCAAAATTATGGTGTTTCACATGTTATTTTCAAAAAGTAAAACGTGATGTGTTTCCATGTCATGTTGTTCTGTTTCTTTTTTTCCTTTTCAGCTAGTAACAATATTTTATGATATAATTATTTTAAAATGCTAGCATGTGTCTAGGTTACGAAATAAAAAAAAAAAATATGTCCTTATTAATTACTGATTTTAGGATGCTTTTTATCACGTTTTAAATTTGCTTCAGTTAAGTTAGAGAATGTTGGTTAGCTCTCTGGCCTGGGTACAGATATGTTTTGAATTACAAAGAATGTGTTTTTCGGCCTTGAGGTGGCCTGGCTCCCAGGGAAAGATATTTTGTAAAGGGAGGGCTTTTCCCTCTTGGAGCACCGAGCAGTGCCTGTCTTGTTATTATTGGCCATACTCCAATTCTTTTCCGCGGACAAGTTGTTGGCAGTCCTCCAACTGACTCAGGCTTCCTTCGCATGCAGATAAAGAATGCTTGCAATTTGACCAAGTTCTCTCTTCAGTAACTTGGCAGCTGTTCTTAGCTCTCAGAGTTTTGAAAGGGTGGAGGAACAGCCCTGTGGGTGACATCACGATGAAGGGGAAGGCAGTGTAGAGAAAAAAAACTTGATGAGCCACGGAGAAATGTTTATATAAGGAGGGGGTCAAGTTGCTCTTCCTTACAGCCAGCACAGAAAGCTTCATTGACTTCAGATAAGGCATGCTTGCAATTGAATAGTTTTTCCCTCGTAGTGTAAACAGAATAATTGGCAGGAGTTTCGCTCTTGCAATGAGCCCTAGCATTTACAGTCAAGCATTGAAGAGACAGCTGGACAGTATTTATATGCCTCCCAACACTGCCTTACTACGGTACGTAGATGACATCCTAATTACAGCACGTTCAGAACCAGACTGCGAAAATGCATCACTGACAGTTTTACACTTTCTGGCAGACAAGGGGCACAAAGTGTCCCCTTCAAAGTTACAGTTCTGTGAACAGCAAGTGGTGTACACTTGCTGTCCAAGGATGGTAGACAGCTAACACCAGAACGTATAAGCTTATTTCTAGCCTTTCACAGCCCAAGACACAGAAAGAAGTACGTGCATTCATTGGCCTCACTTCATACTGTAGGCAATGGATTCCCCAGTATGCCTATCTAGCCAAACCACTCATACAATTGACAACACAGGAGGCAGCGTCTTCGACTGTCCTCCCTTGGACACAAGAACATACCTTGGCATTTGAGGAATTAAAAAGAGCATTATGTCAAGCGCCAGTTCTAGCGACTCCATGTTACAGTAAGCCTTTTATGCTTTTCATAACTGAACAGGATGGAACAGCATTATCTGTCCTCACACAAGATCAAGCAGGAAAACACAAGCCTTGTGCTTATTTTTCTAGTACACTAGACCCAGTGGCCCAGGCTCTGCCTGCGTGCCTGAAATCGGTTGCAGCAACAGCCCTAGCTATAAGACAAAGTGACTCGATAGTGCTTGGACATCCCCTGACAGTACAGGTACCACATGCAGTGGAAGTTCTCTTAAACAGGACACAGACACAACATTTGACTATAGCAAGACTGACAGGATATGAACTGACATTATTTCAACCACACATAGAGATCAGACGATGTAATATTCTAAACCCTGCTACACTTTTGCCCTCAAGTACAGTAAATGCACCAAGTGAAGTAGTGTGGCTCACTGGTTAGAGGCGGCAGACCCGAGAGCAGAGGACGGCCCGGGACCAGGGTTCGATTCCCGGCGCGGCAGGTTTCTGGACCAGGGTCAGCGGACTCGATAATTCTCTCGCCTCGGTGCCCACTCTGATCAGCGATCACACTAGGCAACTCTGGGCATTAGCTTGCCTCATCTTCACTAACGGCCCCACCAGACCGCCGGGGATGCCTGGTCTCACCCTGGAGATACCCATTAAGGGACCATCTCTCAGGGAAGCCAGGAAGGGTTTCGCAGCGGTCGAAGCGCCTTGGGACCCTACGGGTAAGTAGTGCGCTATATAAATGCCTATACATTTACATACATTTACATACATTTACATTTACATTTACACCACCACATGACTGTGTGGAAATAATGAATATAGTGACGAAACCAAGACAAGACCTGACAGATATTGCACTTCCAGACCCTGACCTAACACTCTATGTAGACGGATCATGCATGAGAACGAGTGCAGGAGAGTTAGTAGCAGCATATGCCGTGACCACTGCTACTGAAGTCATAGAGACACAAAGAATAGACACACTGTCAGCACAAGCAGCAGAGCTCATCGCTCTGACACAAGCCTGCATAAAAGCTAAGCACTTAAGAGTGAACATTTATACAGATTCACAATATGCCTTTGGCGTAGTTCATGATTTCGGAGTACTATGGAGGGAGAGAGGTTTCTTGACCTCTCATGGGGCCAAGATTCAGCACGGCCCGCTTATTCAAGCCCTGTTAGAAGCAATACATTTACCTACAGCCATAGCTATCCTGAAATGCAAAGCACACACCAAAGTCACAGACACCATTTCCCAGGGTAATGACCTGGCAGACCGAACTGCTAAACTTACAGCCCAGACACCAACAGACACGACAAGGACAGAAGTACCATTACTGACAAAAAGTATGACAGTCAGGGATCCTTCTCAAGATGTACTCGACATACAGACACATGCCACTACAGATGAAATAAAGAAATGGACAGAACAAGGAGGGGTCCAGACTGACCAAGGTTGGATGACTAAGGGAAAAGGCACATGGTTTCTTCCAGATTCCATGGTACAAGTAATCATAAACACAACACATAGTCCAGCACACTTGGGAGAAAAGGCAATGATAGACAGCTTACAGAATATCTGGTTTAACAAGCACCTGCGTGCAGCAGCGAAACAGAAAGTACGAACATGTATGATCTGTTGCCAGTTCAATCCAGGTAAAGGCATTCCGGTGGAACAAGGCGGATTTCATCCTCCTGACCACCCTTTTGAGGTCCTCCAGATGGATTACATCCAAATGGACAGATGTAGAGGTTACAAGTATGTCTTGGTAGTTGTGTGTGCACTATCTAGATGGACAGAAGCGTATCCAGTTTCAGATTATACTGCTGTGACAACCGCCAGGCAATTGGTGCTACTCAGATAATGGTCAGCCATTTTTCTCTGAATTAATGAAACAAGTGTCTCTTCTGTTAGGATATAATTGGAAGTTCCATTGTGTACGACACCCTGAAGCAGCAGGCCTTGTAGAAAGACATAATCAGACAATTAAGACAAAACTTGCTAAGATTTGTGCAGAAAAGGGCGTGGATTGGATGGTAGCCTTGCCGGTTGCCCTCTTTTACATGCGTATGGTAGCTCATTCCAGAACAGGCCTATCCCCGTATGAAGTAGTCTTCGGTAGACCGCCAAATATGTGGGGTACACCTATGCCTAAGAAAATAACTGATGTTGACAGTAACATGCTGACAGATTACCTGGCTTCCTTGATGTCTGCACTACTCTCTTGTCGTTCACAGGTTGCTGCCGCCTTCCCTGACAACACCCAGGTCAAGGAACACGCCATTGTCCCTGGTGATTTCGTGTTTGTCCGGAATTTTGATCGTTCAAGCCCCCTTGAGCCACGTTGGAAGACGCCGAAGTTGGTGTTACTGACCACGAGGACCGCGATCAAAGTCGAAGGACGAAAAGGGTGGATTCACGCCCATCACTGCAAAAGATACTTTGGACAATCTGGAACTTTTGAAAAGAATAAAGACATTAAAGACATTAAAGACTTTGCGCCGCTTGCGCCGCCTTTGCTAGAAAAGACTCCACAGAAAGAGTATAGGTCTAAGTTACGATCTAGTAAGTCAGACGAAGTTTAATTGTCTAAGTCCACTAGGTGGTGAATCGGTTAGACTAGATTTCTGACATGTATAAGATCACATACGAGAATAGTAAGAAGAGCGAGTACCCCAAATGAGAGAAAAGTACTGCAAGTTATTACGCAGTAGATGTATAGTTTCTTTGATTATTTTGTTTTTTCTGTGTATCGTTATCATATGTTTAAGTTTAATACTACATGTTTTCTTTCCTCCTATTGCCTCACATATGCACTCTTCCCGTAATAACACTGTAGAGCATACATTCAGTGACCTGCCACCTCATGAACTGTCATATCGACTTGCCCTGCGTAACAATATTTTCATTCGAATGTTACACCGTTCTCATCAGACCAGCAATGCGACTGATTGCTGGGTATGTGGCCAACTGCCACCTTATCAAAAGACGAAGGGAGTTCTGCCCTTCTTCCCTTTACCGTTCTCCCACAATGGTTCGTGTGGAGCATGGTTTGCCTTAATGACATCACTAGACAGAAAGTCCATAGTATACCAAGATGAATGGATATATGGAAACCTGAATAAAGTAATGAATAAAGCATGTTTTCCAGACAAAGACGGATTTCCCCAAAGGAAAGGAACCAATCTAGAAAATGAAGAGTACGAGCAAGGAAATGCATCCGTTAGTTTTATAATGCTGAACGCTCAGCCCATGCAAAATATAGGTCCACCGTTTATATCAGTCCTACCAGTAAAAGGTGCTTTATGCGTTAGAAAGAAAGGCTCAGTACATATGGGACACAGCGAGTGTAAAGATGTAGAGTTTAACGATAAAGGACAGTCTTCTTTCAAAACATCACGCCATACCTATTTCATTTGCGGTCAGACAGCCTATGTACATCTGCCCCCAGACTGGGGTGGGACATGTTATATAGCGTTCCTGCTGCCACCAGTCTTTCTAGCCCCATCCCATTACCATCGAGATTCACGACTAGAACATGTTAGACAAAGGAGAGAGACTGACTCCTCAGAGATCGATCAGACTGAAACAGCTTGGGAGCAATATACAGATTTCAACAAAGGATTCTTTTTCTTCATAGGTCCCGTCCAAAACAGTAAACTGATACGCAAGTTAACAAGAACTCTGTCTGCAGTGTGGCCCGGCCATTTGCGGCCTGTGTGCGACTGCCTGTGTTCCACACCCATGAGTACAAAGGATCAAAGATGAACAAATGATGCTGTATGATCAACTATACGGTCTCATGAATATAGATGTGTCCTGAAGGGTAAAAGTAGGGGACAAGGAGGGAATGAGGAAAATGATATTTTGCCTGACCAATATGTCCCCTGCGTGTACCCTATGTTTAATGTATGTGCATGTCATCCATGCATTTTCCCGTAGTGGCCTGAATCACAAGGCCTCTGCATTTACGTCCTGCATTAGGATGCCAGTCATCAAGTCTCCCATGTAAGAAATATTAAGTTAGCATTTAAGGCCCATGTATTTGCATTGTGCACTTTTAAATAAATCACGACAAACCCATTTTGTGGTTCAGCCTGAGCCTGTTTCTGAATTAAGGTTTTCATGGCTCAGACACTCTGAGAGCTGCAGTTACGTATCTCTGACCTCGCATACTTCTGGCTCAGAGAGAGAGAAGCCCAGCAAGGGGTGCCAAGACAGTGTTTTGCAAAATAGTTATCTGCTTGTTGTACAGAATCACATTCCTGCCCAGTGAAGAAGGTAAACAGAACCCGTCTGCAGAGATAGGGCCTAGCCTTTCTGTCTCCGTTTAAGTAAATTACAGTACTTGCATCTGTAGAAAGCTCACAGCCCCCATGCAATGAACGAAGAAATATATGCCCTTTCTGTCTTTTAGTGATGAGCAACCTTTGCTTCAGATAAAACATCCCCGGACTCAAGATATCAGATAATACTAGTCGTGCTGGTCGCCCTGACACTGAAGGCCTCTCTACTAGACTGAATGTCAGCGCCCCCCAGTCACACGTCAGTTGCACGTCATGATCAAGTTGCACGTACAAGTAGGGCAAAGTTCCAGCCTGCCATGCAACCCCCTCCATGTATCCACCCACCTATGACTCACCTATGACTCATCAAGTGCACACTCTCATGCACGCCCACATGCTCTTATCTCTCTTTCTCTTGCTCTGCCTTTTAGCGCTCCTCCCTATGTACAAGATTGTACTATAAATATGTACTCTGTAAATAAATGTTTAGAAGACCCTTCCTGAACCTTAGAGGTGATGGAACAGATTCTCCCTTAACTCGAGTTATTGGAATAAAGCCATTTGACTCGGATACCACGGACTCTGCCTCTCATTTACTGCATGATGCATTGTTTATGTGTAGAAATTATGACAGGGTAATATTTTATTTACCACATTGGCCAGGATGCCAGTGACGAGGAGGGTGAAGATGATATCCGCGGTCACCTCATCCGCAACTTCTTTTCATGATGGTGAGTCATTTCATCTTTTATGTAAAAGATGGACTATAGAGTTGCATGGGTAGCATGCTGTGTATGCAACAGACTGTAAGCAAGATCACTTGGATGTGTGTTGTGCTGTATCACATGTTCAGTTGTAATGCTACACACATACGTGCTATGTGTGCACTTGGAATGTACAGGTGTCATACTACATCTGGCTATTCAACAGACATTGACAAAATGACATTATACAGAACTTGACCCCTTGTGTGCCACTCTCATCCACAGCTTGCCCTGCCTGTTGTCCGTTGGGGTACATCGTGGTCATCCTGCTACTGCTCATTATGATTGCAACGTCAGCCACATCAACGGAGCATGCTTGGACATGTGGAGAAGTCAATTTGGGTAAGGACTCATATGAGGCTGTTTAGCGTTGGTATGTGTAGAAACGTGTGGTACATGTTCATGTGCATGTAGTGTCACCTTGCATACATGCTACTCCATTATGTACCTTATGACATGTATGGCCACTCCCATGACAGGATAGTCACCCCTTCTGTCATCTGTTGTACTTTGATACTCTGGTGAATGCATCAATGTGTGTAGACATTGCCACAGCAACATTGCACACACCATGGCATGACATTGTGTCAGAGGTCACAACCACAGACTCTGTGGGGGATTGCAGCCTCACTGTGTGCATTAGAATGTGACTGGTTCCTCACCTCCAGCTTGTGGGCCAGTCCAGTGTGATTACCATTAAACCATGTGGTGTCGGTGTTGCCCAGTGTATGTTCCACATCTTAAGACAACTGTCCTGTGAATCAGTTAACATGGATGCATTGCCCCTTGCAGCAGTATATCATGTCACTGTCATGTCGTTACCTCAGTGCAGGTTGAGAATACTGCTACGCCAGCCTTCACAGTGAGTAGCAGTGATGTTTAGATGCACATGATGCCATGTATGTTTAGCATGACTAAGTAAAAAGTGTGAAAGATGCATATGTGAATTTTTGTGTTGCACCAGTGGAGTGCGGTCATTCACATGAATCTCTGGTCGCCGGCACCATTACTGTGCTATGGTAGGGTCTGATTATGTAGCTTGGATGGACATCACTTGCACTTAATATTTATTGTACATGCATATCATGTTTAGCATTGTGATGCATACTTGACACACCAAAAGACTGGCTACAGAGTGCCTTCATTGCATGTCGATCATTAGCTTCCTCATCATATGTGATACTAACAGCTGTAGTGGATTTGCTCAAGTTAGCCTACATGGCCCTTATGGCTAACCAATATCAGATACAGACTTTAGAGTTAGCGGTAGTTGGATTTCCATATGTTTCCATTTGTTACTGAGGTCCACCTCATCTGTGCCTGGGAATGTGTTTATACTACATAGATCTTTTTGCAGGGTGCTCACTTGTGAGCGTTACACATGACTCTAATGGATGACAGACTGTCCCAGTTGTTATGTGTCTGTGTCACAGCATCGTATCTCATGTGATGGCATGATTAATCATCATTATTTTTCACCAGTCAGTACACTTCACAGGTGTGACTGGTACAGTGTAGCTAATGAGGTCTTTGAAGTGTCTGTGACATGAGAATGTTGTCCTAATGCTTATTTGCCTCTGTTTCAGGTCTCCCTCCCAGCAGTTCCCATCCTCTCCTTCCCTCGCCTGATCACCCTTTTGTGTCTGTAGTTTGTACTCAGACCAATGGGCTATTTGGAGGTGGAACCCTTAGAGCATCACACCACTCTGACGAAGAAAGGTACGGCCAGTCGTTGACAGCCTTGTAGGTATTCGTAATGCGGCATTACAGGTGACATCATGATTAGTGTAAATTGGACTTATTGACAATGCACATGTATGTTTGTGAAAGCTCCATGGGCTCACAATGTAAATTATCATGTTGTGCATGACGTCTGACTCCTACAGAATATAGTGCCTGCTTGGGGCTCAACACACATGTCCGTCTAATGTGCACATATACTATTTTGAACGTAGTTACCTCATGCTTGTTATGTGTGTAACTGTATATTGACCACACGCATGGGGTGGGTGAAGGCTAGAATACTATGTTGTGTGTGAGGTAGATGTCTTTGTTGGTGCAGTTTGGATTTGAACACACTAGCTCTTGTATACACCTGCTGACGCTGTGTGTCTTGTGCCCCACTTGACCGTAAGGGCCCTGATCCAGTGACTGTGATGTGTGGTGATTACTGTGCCATTTTGTTGTCAGTGATCCTGAGTGAGGCAGACACTCCTGCCTTCACATCCACATGTCACTTTGTGCATTGCGGGTGCCCTTGTGTTATGTGTTTGTTTAGCAATTAGTCACACCCCTCCTGCCGTCATGTCTTCACTCATTGCTGCAGCTGCATACACAGCCACCATGCAGTGCACACTATCCAGGAACACAGACACCTACAGAATGACCCTCCTTCCATCCATTAATAGAGCATGCTCCTGCCACCCTACACACAGACAACACCAGACATTCACCCTCGTGCTATAAAAATGCTTTGTACTCAGCCATAGCTGCTGCTATGCGTGTGTGTGCAACACATACTGGCACGACTATGCAGATTCACATGACATTGGGTCTACGTACCACCAGGTCATGTGCCGTGTCCAACACACACACACACCTTACATAGGCACAATATTGTACAGTGTTAGCTTGTCAACACCACTAGATCAGAAAACTGTTAGCTTACAGTCACGTGCCAGAACACAACATGCTCACACCACTTCAACATTGCTGTCACAGTCAGTCAAGTTGGCACATGGGACACACACCATGACCCTGTCTCTTGGGTGTGGTGTGATTTGGCCGTTCTGGGGTAGGTATTTGTCTGATGTGTGTCGTTGTTCTGTATGCGTTGCTCCCATTACAGTAGTATAGTACTTGTAGCTCCATAGGGGTAGGTCACCTAATCAGGTGTGCTTGTCTAGAGTGCTCCAGCCCATTGCCCACAGTCTGTCCTGCCACCGTTATCCTGTGCGGCATTAATCACATACACAGTAATGCATCATGCTGATGGTAGCTCACATACCTGAGGACACAGTTGTAGGTACTCCCTACATGGACTACTACATTTGTGACACTGACATGTACTCCTCAAAGTGACTCTCCTGGGCCTGCCTGTGCTAGCAGTATTGGGATTCAATCCCCCCTCCAGCATTGACTGTCCCACACAGGTGTGTCTTACCATCCATGTATGTAGTTTGTGGAAATTTCTGACCAATGTGTGTCCTCACTCAGATTCTGATCCAAGTGTGTGGATGACTGCTGTTTGTTGTATACCTTGCATTTTTGACATTTGCAGATACATATACATGTATGCTGTTTCAAAGATTACTCACCAAATGCGTATGATGTTTAGATTATTGGGTGATCTTGTGCATGAAACGTGAATAGGTGCTGTACAGAAAGGGGTGGAATCCAAAATTCACAGCTGGAGATGAGATGCCTTACAGTTTCAGTCAACAGAGTCCAGGCCACAGTGCCTGACATCATTGGGCAGACTGTGACCAGCAAGTCCATGTGGGAGAGTCTCATAGGGGATGCTGTTGCACCCAGGGGCAATATGCCAGGTCCAGTGTCCTGGGAGAAGTCCATGGGCCACAGGCCCTCAACGTCTTCGCCGTGGACGACCCACCTTCCTTGGGGGACCCTCATGTGCAGGCATGGACGGTGCATGGGACGCTACGTCAGAGGGTTCCTCCTCCTCCTCCCTCTGGCTGGTGTTGCACTTTGCCGTGATGTTGCTGGCCTTGTGACACAGGGAGGGGGCTGCATGTTGGCAGCCATCTGACGTAGCACATGGAAAATGTCCCTATGCACCATCAAGAGCTGAGCCTGGTGTGCCTCCACCCGTCCATAATGCAGGTCTTGCCTGGCTATTTGCTCTGCCTGCTGTTCTCTGAGCTGGTTGAGGGTCTCCGCAAGCTGGCTTACCTCCCTGGTGTCCCGCCGGTATGCCTCAAGGATGTTAGTGAGTTCAGCCATACCGGTCCCTGCAGCTGACTGGCCAGATTCTCGCCTACGCCTTGCGCCACTCCCACCACCCTGACCCACATGAGCATGGCCTGCGCTTGTGGGCACATCCGATCGACTGGCCCCCCGAGTGCTGGGAGGGTGGAGGTTGTCACCAACCTCAGGGGCGCCCGACAAAGGGTGTCCCTCATTTTCAGACTGGCTCTCTTGTGAATCATGGGCAGGGCTCTGACCTGTCTGCTGGGATGTGGTGGGAATAGGTCCGGTGGTTGGCAGAGATGTAGCTGGTACAGTTGCTGCAGGGGTTTGGGATCCAGAGGAGCCAGGTTGGTTGGGGTCATCCACAGTGCGTTGAGGGACGGCGCTGCCGATGGAGTCTGGGTCCTGCTGTGCCTGGGACTGGGATCCTTGGCCCTACTGGCTGGGGGGAGATCCGCACGTTGCCCTGTGTGTCGTGTTTTGGCAGCTCCTGAGTTAGCGTTTAGCACAGCTACACGGTCTTTTCTGTTAACTTGACCAAAACGAACGGGGGCCATTTTGAATCCCTCTGACTTCCGTTTCCTATGAACACGCTGCCTCGTGGTCAGTGTGCCCTTTCGTCCTTTCTCGATACCCATGGTCACTAGTCTGCTCGGCAACAGGCTATTTTTAGTACTGGTCAAGCGCACATGCGCATTACGCACCAATTGGTCACTCTTTAGGAATGTTCACACTAACTGACCAGCGCTGTTGAAGCTCCTCCCACACGTTGGCTGTGTTCCAAAAATGACCTTATATGTACCTAAAATGTGTAACTTGTAACCGCCTATCTTTTTATTACTATTAAACTGTATAGAAGAGGTCGCGCACCAATGTTCGGTGTGCTACTTCTTACATTGCCGAAGGGTGCTGTAGGAATGTATCACCACCCCATGGGGTCTTAATAAACTTGTCTTTTACCTTTTCCAGTGTCCGTGCCAACTTCTATACTAAGGTGTTCGAGAGTTTAGCAGAGTATGTAGGCCTGATTTGAACCCAACACCACAATTGGCGACCACGAAGGGACTCATCGGCGACTCGGATGCCCGAAGGAGAGGTCGTGACGAAGGTTAGGAAACTCGCCATGGACGCGATCGCTGCCATTGAGTGACCCGAGTCCCGGCACCCACGGTGTGCTTTCCCTTCCTTCCGATCTGACCTTCCAGGTGGCGCCGGTCCTCGACTGAGATTCTGATCTTGGATTGTCGTGATGTGCCGTTTTGGCTGATTTGACCACAGAACTTGGCAGTTGGACTTTGGACGTTTGAAAATATTTGGTAAGCTTTTGAGTGGTGAAGTAGTCTACTGACACTTACTGTGGCTTTTTGAAACTTTGAATTTGAATTTGAATTTGTTAGCTAAAGTTTTTTGAATCTTTGAATTTGAATTTGAATATGTGAAGTGCACCTCACATAGGCAGGCATGTAGGGATATTTCTCTGATTTATTTGATTTGAACAGTGCACCGTGTTAGGTGGCATTTTTGTAGTATCACGTTTTCGTGGTACTTTTTGAAACATGCCTGTTTTTAGCACACTCCGTAGGATGTGCTGTTCTGAAAATGGTACCAATTATCAATTAAGTGCAAAACAGCCGGCTCCCCCAGAGGGGACTCCAAATCGTGAAATGTATGTCAAATTCGGTATTCCACCAATAATGTATAGTACATTATGGCATAAGTATACTAAAACTGATCGTGAATTACAGTGGCCACTATATGGGTCGTTTGACCTTCGAAAGGTACAGTATGTAGAGCAGTGTTTGTTTCAGCGAAGGTCTAGACAAGATATGTTTGATTGTGTGCGTATGTGGGAGAAAGAGGTGCGTGAACGAGTGAAGCGTGAGGAAGCCTTGGCGGAGAAAGTGCAGCGGAAGGCTGCACATGACAAAGCTTTACAGCTACAGGAGAAGGAATTACAGGAAAAGAAAGAGAGGGAGAGACGAGAACGTAATTTACAGGTTAATGGTCAATTCCCTATCAGGCGTCCTCTCTATCCAGTCCTTACTAATGAAACGGATGATTTTTCATTACTAGATCGTTGTCCGCCTCCGTACGTCGCACCCACGGCTCCGAGCGAGGGATCAGACGAGGATAGTGATCGAACACAGCGTACCAGGTTACATGCGGAACGAACTGCGGAATTACGTTCGTTGGCACGAAAGCTAAATATTAATACTGTTACTGTTTCTGACATTGCTGTAAAAATGGAACAGTGGCCTGATAAGGAACGACTGTATTTTTTAGATCATTTTGGAGATGAAGTTGTTGAGCGGTATAGAAAATATTCTCTCGAGTTAGAACCCAAGGAGATATCCGAGGGCCGTGAGAATTTTCGTAAAGGTCTTTTTGTTCTTTCAGATGCGGACGATTTCTTCAAGCGTTTGATTCAACTACGAAATGAGGCGATACGACTACGGGAGTTGGGAACGTCGAAGAATTCGTCTGCGTCCGGAGCGACGGGGATATCCAAAGAATGCCCTATTTTTGAAACAGATAAGATCGCTGCGATTAATGTTAGACCCATGCGAGAAGCTGCGCCTTTATATGTCCCTCATAAAGGGGATGGCACAGATGATGATAAAAGTTCTAAAGATGCGAAAGGGTATTTTGTATATAATTGGGTTTATACGCCTTGGAATAGAGCAGATGTCATGGCGCTTAAGAATGCTTTACCTGATCCCCGTAAAAACCCTGCGGCTTTTTATGAAAATGTTGAAAGTGCAATTTCTTCATGTATCATGACGTTAGTTGATATTGATCTATTTTTCGGGTTGATATTGCCCCCTGATATGTGGAGAGTGATTCGTAGGTTTGATGACCTCACGACCCTCGGGGCCACTTGGAAAGATCTTGTTCAGGCTGATTTAGATAGAGAACCAGCATGTAAGCCGTGTCAATTAATATTAGACCTTCCAGGGGCCATACTAACAAAATTAAAGACTCTTGCTCCCGCTAAAAAGATTGATTGGACTATATTAGCCTCTTGTAAGCAGAAAGCGGATGAATCAGTTTCCGATTTTTTCTCTCGCTTCGAGGAAGCGTTCCATGATTACAGTGGTCAATTATTGACAGAAGATACTGGCAGGCATTTATTCGTTGATAAGTATGTGGCTAATCTCCTACCGGAGATTGCGAAACGATTAAAAGCGAGTGAAAGTTCATGGACCACAGCAACCCCTGCTTCTTTATTGACTATGGCTCAATATTATGAAAGACAGGAATTGGAGGCGAAAGAAAGTAGTGAAAAGAAGGCGAAGGAATTGAAAACGAAGGTAATGTTAGCTCAGGTTCAGGCTACGAGAGGGAACAATAGAGGGGGACGAGGATCGTACAGTAATACTCCTCCCCCTCGTTCTGACATTTCTGTGAATCAATGTGCATACTGCAAACAGTTTGGGCATTGGATTGCAGACTGTCCGGTGTTTCGAGAACAGCGTAATTTGAGGGGACGAGGAAGTGGAAGGTCTAGAAGTTATTATGGAGGGACAAGAGGAGGTTATGGCACGAATGATCGTGGAGGATATGGAGCAAGGGGTCGTGGTCAGTCAGATTATAATACGTTTGATAACCGCAATCAATATCAGATAAATGAGGGTGGTCCTGCTGAAGCACGGGATGAGCATTACGCATAGGATTGCGTAGGATGGGGTGTGGAATCGGTTGAGGTACCAGTTGATCAGAGGGGTCCATACATAGAAGCACATGTTTTGGGTTCTACTGATCAATTTCTGGTCGATACAGGAGCTACTCGTAGCGCTTTGTCCAAACACTTGGTTCCAAGGGCTCCCCTGTCTGGCGAGGTAATTACAGCTATAGGGTTCGATGGAACGCCTACTTCTAGCCCATTGTCTCAACCAGTTACATTCCATGTCGATAAATTTGCTGCCCCATGTCCCTTTTTGTTGTCTCCAAATACACCAGATAATATTATGGGACTCGACATGTTAAAACACTTTCGAGCTACTATTCGCTGTGCCCCAGAAGGAGTGCGAGTTGTGTTGAATGAGAATTACCCAGACTTTGAGCGAGTGTGTTTTCTCCATGAATCTGAAGTATTGGCCTCCTTACCAAAAACGTTGTGGGCCACTTCTGACACGGATGTAGGACGAATGATAATTCCTCCAGTGCGTATTACTGTAAAGGAGGGAGTATCTCTACCACGTGTCCCGCAATATAAGATTTCTAGAGAAGGTGAACTTGCTTTAATACACATTGTAAATGATTTGATTTCGGCAGGAGTAGTCGAGGAAGTTCCTTACAATGTTTGCAATAGTCCAATTTTACCGATCCTTAAGAGAGATACAGATGCTAAGGTTTACCGTTTCATTATTGATTTGAGGGAAATAAACAAGATAGTAGTGCCTCAGTATCCAGTGGTATCTGACATCACCACATTGCTTACGTTGGTTCCACCGACGGCAACTACTTTTACAGTCATTGATTTGAAGAACGCCTTCTTTTCGATCCCTGTACATCCTGACAGTCGATATCTATTCGGTTTTACATTAAATAATAAATCGTACAGATTCTGTCGAGTTCCTCAAGGCTATACTGAAAGTCCTAGCATTTATAGTCAGGCATTAAAAAGACAGCTTGATTCCTTTGACTTACAAGAGGGAGTGGTTCTCATTCAATATGTAGACGATATCTTACTTGCTGCAGACACACCAGAACAATGTGAGAAGAGTACCTTTTCCTTGCTTTCCTTCCTGGCTAAGCATAATCATAAAGTCTCGAAGAAAAAACTACAATATTGTAGACCAAAGGTGACCTACCTCGGTCATCTTTTGTCTAAGGAGGGCCGTGCATTGACACCAGATCGAATTCAAGCAATCCTAGATACTCCAGTCCCTCGCACTCAGAAGGATGTTCGCGCCTTTATAGGTTTGACGTCTTTTTGTAGGCAATGGATATTGGGTTTTTCACATATCGTTAAACCATTGTTAGCATTGTTGTCTAAAGATACACCGATTCCCATTGAATGGACGGATGAATGTCAGAATGCTTTTGAACAATTGAGACAAGCTCTTTGTTCTGCACCAGTGTTAGGTACACCTGATTACACGAAGATCTTTACATTATATGTACACGAGAAAGATGGGTGCGCATTGTCAATGTTAGTGCAGACACACGGAGACAAACAGAGACCTTGTGCATACTTCTCGGCGGTACTCGACCCTGTGGCTCGAGGATTGCCTGGATGTTTTCGAGCAGTTGCAGCAACAGCAGTAGCGATACGACAAAGTGAGGGAATAGTTTTGTCACACAAATTGGTGGTGCTAGTTCCCCATGCAGTAGATGCGTTACTGAATCAAACGAAAACACAGCATCTAACTAGTGCCCGTCTGACAGGATATGAGCTAACGTTGTTGGCGCCGCACATCACACTAAAACGATGTGCAAAACTAAATCCTGCTACTTTATTGCCGGATCCTGTTGCTGAGACCCAGAAGGAAGAACAACATGATTGTGTTTTTCTGACTGAGGAACAGACAAAGGGTCGTATCGATTTACAGGATGCGCCATTTCCAGATGTAGATGGGGAACTGTGGGTTGATGGGTCATGTGTGAGGTTACCAGATGGTACGACTTCCGCAGCCTATGCGATCACGACACTTAAGACTGTGGTAGAAGCAGCACGGATACCCCAAAAATCAGCTCAAGCGGCTGAGTTGATAGCCTTAACGAAGGCATGTGAGTTAAGTGCTGGACTGTGTGTGAACATTTACACGGATAGTCGTTACGCTTTTGGAGTAGTGCATGATTTTGGCCTACTTTGGAAGGAACGAGGATTCCTGACTTCACACGGAGTACACATCATGCATGGAGAATTGGTACGCGATCTCCTGAATGCACTGTTATGCCCAAAGAAAGTTGCAATAGTCAAGTGCAGTGCACATAAAAAGGTGACGGACAAAATAGGACAGGGCAATGCTTTTGCAGACCGCATTGCGAGAGAGACCGCTATGCTGCAAAATAATTTCCCCATGTATGTGGTGAAGTCACAAGCTGAGCGGTGGCATGATGCTAGAGAAGAAATACTCGATATACAGAAGTCAGCATCAGAGGCAGAACTTGTGAAATGGGCCACCGAGGGAGTATTGGATGATGAGGGTTGCTGGCGTAGTAAAGATATGGAGAGATGGAAACTACCCATGGCCTATTTACAAACAATGGTGCAAATGACACATGGACTGGCACACATTGGAGCTCTCGCAATTACTAAATTGCTTACACGAGTTTGGGACAATGCTGACATTGCTAGCACGGCTAAGAGAGTAGTGCAGACCTGTCTGATATGTTTGCAGCACAATCCTGGACAAGGGACTCATACTCCTAAAGGTGGGTTTGTTCCACCTACTGCACCATTCGAAGTATTGCAAATGGATTACATCCAGCTGGAACGCTGTAATAATCTCAAGTATGTCCTAGTGGTGGTGTGTGCCTTCAGCAAATGGATTGAGGCTTACCCTACGAAAGACAATACAGCATTGACAACAGCTAAGGTGCTACTCAAGGAGTACTTCCCGCGCTATGGTGTTTGTAAACTTATGTGGAGTGATAATGGCCCTCATTTCATTGGAAAAGTAGTGGAATATGTCCTGAAAGGATTGGGAATCAAACAAAGATTCCATGCTGTCTTTCATCCGCAATCGGCAGGTTTAGTAGAGAGATACAATGCAACTCTGAAGCTGAAGCTAGCAAAGATAGTGGCATCGACATCTCTGAAATGGCCGGACGCTTTGCCTCTGGCATTGCTGTCCATTAGATCAGTGCCCCATTCTCGGTCTGGCCTCACACCCTATGAAGTGGTGTTTGGAAGGCCTATGAATATCTGGGGAGTTCCGAAACCTCGTTTGATACATGATATGCCTTGTATAATGATGAACGATTATCTGGCACGATTAACAAATGATTTGCTTTCTATTCATCAACAGGTTCGAGAGGCGCTCCCTGATAACTCCACTGGTGAGGCTCACGATCTCCGCCCTGGGGACCACGTGATGGTCAAAGTCTTTGAGCGATCCAGCAGTTTGGAACCGAGATGGCATGGCCCTGAGCAAGTGCTGCTGGCTACGCGAACTGCTGTGAGAGTCACCAACAAGAAGCGGTGGATACATTCTACGCACTGCCGACGTGTCTCTCCGGATCTGGTGAGCCCTGTGGTGCTATCCGACTACAGAAAGATTTTGGATACAGAAAAGAGCCCAGCTGTCACGCCTGATGAATTGGAGGGAGCCTTCCCGGACCACGTTGTTTCTGATAAAGTGAAATATAATCTACGCCCCAGGAAATAAGATTTCTTTTGTGCTCTTTTTGAAACTGGTTGGTGACCGCTCTGAGGTTTGTGAAACGGAAGCCGGGAATATCAAGGGGGGGGGATCAGTTCTGCCCAGTGTAGCGACACCCGTCTTGAATCCCGGAGAACAAATCAACGGCAGCCTCGGTTCAGAACCATCGTTTTTATTTTTCCCGCTTAGTGTTGTTTTTAAAGAGTATTGTTTTATGAACTATGGCATCTCCTTCGACACGAAAGAGGAGAATTCTTGGTGTTGTTTTGTTTGTCTTGACCATAGTGGTGATCGCAGTATTAGCTTGGACTATAGAACTGTTGTTTCCTGTACGAGAACATTTACTGCCCACCACTCCAAGTCCGTCTGAACATTTTCATTTCACTCTGCCTTTTCACGAAGAAAGGCATAGGCAGACTTATTTGAATAACAGTTTTATTAAAATTTTGCATCATACTCATAACATGACCAATACGTCCAATTGTTGGGTATGTGGAATGTTGCCCGGACACCAGAAGAAGGGAGGAACACCACTCATTCCTCTCCCGTTTTCTCATAATGGTTCTTGTCATGCTTGGTACACTCTTCTTTTTACTCTGCGATGGCCGACGAAAGGTGGATTACTTTTTCGGTTGAATAAAATATGCTATAACGATAAAGATGGCTATCCACACGCTGAAGGAACTAAATTCGAATGGGAAGAATATCGTCCGGACAATGTTTCTACACCTCGTGTATATACGAATCAAAGACTTATAAATGTGACGAACTCGCATATAATAACCGTTATCGATACAAAAGCAGATTTGTGTATTAGAAATAAAGGTACAATCCCTGTAGGCCGCAGTGAATGTAATATTACACTTACCTTTGATACACCGACTGGAATTGCATTTGTAGCTTCACATAACACATATTTCGTTTGTGGAAATAAGGGATACCATCGTCTACCATTGGGATGGTTGGGAACGTGTTATATAGCATTTGTATTACCACCTGTGTTTATTGCTCCTCCCATGTATCACAATGATTATGTTTTGTACCATGATTTCATATTGAATAGAGTGAAACGAGCACTAGATCTTGATGAAATAGACCAGACTGATACCACTTTACAACAATATGTAGATTTTAATTTGGGGTTATTTTCATTTGTAGGAGCTGCACTGAATAGCAGGAAGATAAGGCGGCTTACACGTGTAGTGGAAGCCGTCGCTAACGAAACTGCCTCTGCTTTAGGGAATATTACTGAGGAATTACAAATTACCAGAATTGTAGCGCTCCAGAATCGAATGGTTCTAGATGTGATACTAGCTGATAGGGGTGGAGCATGCCGCGTCATCGGAAGTAGTTGTTGCGTGTACGTACCAGATAACTCACCTTCTGTATATGATTCAATTACAAAATTACATAAGATAGCTGCTGAGATCCACCCAGAAAATGGAACATGGACCTTTTCTGGTTGGTTCTGGACCCTGCTTAGTACTTGGGGTTGGAAATTATTAACGATTCTCTGTGTTTTTATTGGAATACTATTTTTTCTTTGTCTATGTATTCAATGTGGCCCTACATTATGTTCTGTATGTATCACAGCCTGTATTCCGTCCAAACGAGCTATTGTTAAGCAAGAGAAACTGATCAATGATGAAGTATTGAAAATAATGGCTATTAACATTGAGGATGAACATTCTGACTATGTCCACTATGAGGTAGCTTTTGCTAAACGCTAAAAGGGCCGTCTGTCGTGTTTTGGCAGCTCCTGAGTTAGCGTTTAGCACAGCTACACGGTCTTTTCTGTTAACTTGACCAAAACGAACGGGGGCCATTTTGAATCCCTCTGACTTCCGTTTCCTATGAACACGCTGCCTCGTGGTCAGTGTGCCCTTTCGTCCTTTCTCGATACCCATGGTCACTAGTCTGCTCGGCAACAGGCTATTTTTAGTACTGGTCAAGCGCACATGCGCATTACGCACCAATTGGTCACTCTTTAGGAATGTTCACACTAACTGACCAGCGCTGTTGAAGCTCCTCCCACACGTTGGCTGTGTTCCAAAAATGACCTTATATGTACCTAAAATGTGTAACTTGTAACCGCCTATCTTTTTATTACTATTAAACTGTATAAAAGAGGTCGCGCACCAATGTTCGGTGTGCTACTTCTTACATTGCCGAAGGGTGCTGTAGGAATGTATCACCACCCCATGGGGTCTTAATAAACTTGTCTTTTACCTTTTCCAGTGTCCGTGCCAACTTCTATACTAAGGTGTTCGAGAGTTTAGCAGAGTATGTAGGCCTGATTTGAACCCAACACCACATGTGTGTGGGAGAGACGGACACTGTTAAGGCAATATCAAGTGACATGTGGTTTGGTTATCCATTATCAGCATCACTGTTCCACAAGCTATACATTGTTGACATTGTACAGTTGTGTATTTAGTGGTAGAAAAAACAATTGTACGATGGGGTATTTACATTCTTCCAATCTCTTGACAATGACTGACACAGCCATTGCTGTGTCTTGTGTTGCCGGCACCACACGTGTAAAGCATTGGTAAGTTTCACGCAACATCCTGGATACGGTGAAAATTCTTATGTGTGCGTCAAGCATGCACAGAGTTTAGATGCAGCATGTTGATGTAAGAGACAGAGCATCATTATTTAGCATGTCAGCTACTACTTTGGATGTCTTTTGCTGTTCCATGCTGGTCAAACAATGCCAACACCGCTGGACCTGTACACCCACTTCTAGATCATGGCTTTAGAACTTGGCACTTCTCTAAGACGCATCACCTTGTCAATACCCATGTCCATGTTGGTACTTACGTGCATCCACAAAGGTAATGAGATGGGGCACGTGCTTTTTTAGAGAGGCACAATGGACTGGAGCTTCTGTTATGTGCATGTATGAGTTGTATGCATATTCATATGAGTACGTGTTTTGTTGTGGTACATGGCAATTGGGACAGTGTTGCAATACAACGCCTGTCCCCCGGGGATGAGTTTCTGTAAGGGGTGTGTACAACAGGCCATGCTATTACTTTGTTTGTGAATTGCAAGCGTTCATTGTTCATGATTTGGCTGTCCCCTCATGTGGCATGCTGCCATAATCGTGGATTTGTGTTGGTGCACAGGATGTGTGACCTTGTCCTGGTGTTTGTGTTTGCAATGAGCACAGGAGGGACTTGTGCTGCCTATACCTGTGCCCGTTGTGTACTACAGAGCTTTCTGAGATGTGTGTCCTGACACAGTACAGTGTTGACAGCAAATGGTGGGTATCTTACAGGCACATAGCAGATGTTTGCTGGTACTTGTGAGACATCCCTTAACATTCTGCTCTAAGGAGTTTGTGAGGCCTGTGCAGTGCTTGTGTGCAACTGTGTGTGTGCCCCAGGGATGTACGTTGAGGTGACAGAGGGACGAACACTGACTGATGGAGACAGAGGGAGAGGGAGACAGAGACAGAGGGAGACAGAGGGAGAGGGAGACAGAGACAGAGGGAGACAGAGGGAGAGGGCAACCGAGGGAGAGGGCGACAGAGACAGAGGGAGACAGAGGGAGAGGGCGACAGAGGGAGAGGGCGACAGAGACAGAGGGAGACAGAGACAGAGGCCGACAGAGGGAGAGGGAGACAGAGACAGAGGGAGACAGAGGGAGAGGGCGACAGAGGGAGAGGGCGACAGAGGGAGAGGGCGACAGAGGGAGACAGAGACAGAGGCCGACAGAGGGAGAGGGAGACAGAGACAGAGGGAGACAGAGGGAGAGGGCAACCGAGGGAGAGGGCGACAGAGACAGAGGGCGACAGAGACAGAGGGAGACAGAGGGAGAGGGCGACAGAGACAGAGGGAGACAGAGACAGAGGCCGACAGAGGGAGAGGGAGACAGAGACAGAGGGAGACAGAGGGAGAGGGCAACCGAGGGAGAGGGCGACAGAGACAGAGGGAGACAGAGGGAGAGGGCGACAGAGGGAGAGGGTGACAGAGACAGAGGGAGACAGAGACAGAGGCCGACAGAGGGAGAGGGAGACAGAGACAGAGGGAGACAGAGGGAGAGGGCAACCGAGGGAGAGGGCGACAGAGACAGAGGGAGACAGAGACAGAGGCCGACAGAGGGAGAGGGAGACAGAGACAGAGGGAGACAGAGGGAGAGGGCAACCGAGGGAGAGGGCGACAGAGACAGAGGGAGACAGAGACAGAGGCCGACAGAGGGAGAGGGAGACAGAGACAGAGGGAGACAGAGGGAGAGGGAGACAGAGGGAGAGGGCGAGACAGGGATGGAGACAGGTAGATAGTGCTTGCTCTCTTGCTACACTGCCTTACTTTGTCACAAAATGATGCATCTCTGTAAGGTGTGTCAGCAAATAGTAAATATTTAGAAGCTGTGGTGTAGTATCTTGTGTGATATTTACCTATCCCTGTGCATTGATCATTATGCTTGTGTGTGTCCCTGGGACATATGGCATGAGAGCAGCCTCTTACCCTACACATTGCACCCTATGTGCCTCCCCCTTGCAACTACCACCATTTGGTAGTGTACTGCTTGGACTCATGGCCACCCATCCCATGCTGCTGGGCACTGTTGTTAGTCTACCCATGTAACTTCTGTTTTTTGTACACTCACCAGACTCAATGGCTCCTTCTATTCCATGTACTCCCACCGCTGGCAGTAGGACCATGACCTTCTCCTCCCAGGGCTGGTATACAGGAGGTCTGCGGGGACCACCGCCTCCAGTGTGGTGTGCATTGGCGTAATCCTGTGCCATCTTCTTCTTCACCATCCTCCGCAGATCGTACCACCTGGCCTGGCATTCATCCCTGGTGCGCCTGATGGGTGCAACAGCATTGACCCGGTCTACGATCCTCTCCCACAGGCGTGTTCTTTCTGCCAGGCTGGTCTGTCTGACCAATGCGCCAAACAGCTGCGGCTCGACTCTGATGACTTCATCTGTAAGTATCTCCTTCTCCGGGTTAGTGAATTTTGGATTCTTGTGTGTGGTCATGGTGTGTAGTGTATGTGATTGAGTGGTTGATGGTGTGTATGAATGAGGGTGTTTGGGTCAGAATGTGAAGGGGGTGGTGTGGGTGTAGATGAGATAGGGTGTATGTGTGAAGGTATGTGTCTGCAATAGTTTGTGTGCTCTCAGTTTCCTCGCAAGAATGGGTATGTTGCAAAGGATGATGGGTTGTATGTGTGGTCCCTTTTATTGGTCAAATGGTGGGTGTGGCTTAATTTGAATTGTTGGGGTGGGTGTTATATGGGGTGGGTGTTGGTGTTGTCCTCTGTTTGGCTGTTTGGCTGGGACCAGGACATTGATTGTCAAAGGTGTGTACACAGGAGACATGTTCAGTGTGGTAGTGGGACTCGTTAGCAAGGTCCTTGTGGTCGTTTTGGTGTTGGCGTTATGTGTGTGTGCGGTACTTGTGCATGCGTTTGAGTGGTACGGGCCGTTGGCGGGTGGGGGTTCGCGTAGGCTTGGCCGAGGGGTGTGCGTGTGGTACTTGTGCGTGCGTTTGAGTAGTACGGGCCGTTGGCGGGAGGGGGTGTTCGCGTACGCTTGTTGGGGGGGGGGTGCGTGTCGTACTTGTGCGTGCGAGTGAGTAGTACGGGCCGTTGGCGGGGGGGGTTCGCGTAGGCTTGGCCGAGGGGTGTGCGTGTGGTACTTGTGCGTGCGTTTGAGTAGTACGGGCCGTTGGTGGGTGGGGGTGTTCGCGTACGCTTGTTGGGGGGGGTACGTGTCGTACTTGTGCGTGCGAATGAGTGGTACGGCCGTTGGTGGGTGGGGGTGTTCGCGTACGCTTGTTGGGGGGGTGCGTGTCGTACTTGTGCGTGCGAGTGAGTGGTACGGGCCGTTGGCGGGTGGGGGTGTTCGCGTACGCTTGTTGGGGGGGGTGCGTGTCGTACTTGTGCGTGCGAGTGAGTAGTACGGGCCGTTGGCGGGTGGGGGGGTTCGCGTAGGCTTGTTGGGGGGGTGCGTGTCGTACTTGTGCATGCGAGTGAGTGGTACGGGCCGTTGGCGGGTGGGGGGGTTCGCGTAGGCTTGGACGAGGGGTGTGCGTGTAGTATGTATTGGTGGAGCTTGCAGTGAGGCGAATGTCCCGTACGAATCAATGTTGAAGCGTGAATACTTTGGCCCGTACGTATCTCGCTCAGGCCTTTCGTTCCGAATCGGAATAGTGAGTTTGTACGGACTGATAACGAATCGTACGGTGGTCTGCACGAGGCTTATTCGTACGGGTAAACGAATGTCATTCGTACGGGTCGTAGCAAATCGTACGGAAATCAACGGAAACGGATCGGAATTCGCAGGTCGGACGGTAGTTTCCCATTCGTATGGAATCGGCTACGAATACGATTCGTACGGCGGATTATTTTACCGGATCGGAATCGACGCCAAAGAGTAGCAAATAGAACGTAAAGATACGTGGCAAGTACAGTTCAAACACAACAAGTAGCAGATAGACTCCATGATTCGTGACAAATTGATGTCTACGTCAACCACGACACTCTGCGTTGGGAGCTTTGGTGCACGCGGTGTCGGCAAGCGTACCTGATTTATCACCCAAGGTGTTGCTGCGATGGGAGCCTCAGTTTGCGTGGCATTGGCATCTGCACGCACTATCTTAGATGACACTGCGCTGGGAGCCTCGACTCGCACAGCATTGGCTCATTTCTTCTTCATTGTGGCCCTGTGTTGTGGGGAAGACGTTAAGTGTGAAACTTAAACTTTAAACTTGAAAGTGTATAATATTTACATTATATTATCTGACTTTTCATCTGCATGGCGATCCTGCAATTCATTCCTGGGGACTATTGATTTCATTCTGGCCTGCTGATTCGTTTTCACTCTTGCATGATCATTGGTTTTTGGCTGAGGTTCATGTGTTCTATTTAAAGAGACACTGCCACATTATTTTCAAGCTTCTCAAGTAGACATTTCTCAAAAGCACAGTACAATTGTTTTGTTCCTCTGTACACAACCTTGTTTATTCTTAGCTATTCATACTTCTCATTATTGGATGGCTAGCTTACTTAATTCAAATACACCCGCTCCTTTCCTACCTGAACCAGGTCTTTAAGCTTCAAACTGAAGCAATGGTTTTAAACTTTTGATAGCTACCTTATAGCTACTGATGGTGCTGTATTTTATGCTTGTACATGAATTAGCCATGCTTTACACCTCACTGAGTATGGAAGGTCAGATAATTTTTGAGCACTTATCCTAACTCACACCTCCAGCTGAAACTAGATGGTATGTGTATGATGAAGCAGTTAACGGATTACATAATCATTTTAAAGATGACACTAATGTAGTAGTCGAATGACACAGATTATACACTAGACAACAACTACAAAATTAATCTGTTGAAAAGTTTTTAGCGAAATTGAGAATACTTGCAGCATCACATGAATTTGACAGCAATTTAGTTCATTACCTTTGTGATCAATTAATATTCAACCGTTACGTAAAAAGAACACAAGAAAGTTTATTTTGTTGCAAGAATCTCTCTTTACAAGAAACATTGGAAATTACCAAAGGTAGTGAGAGATCTATTATAGAATCCAAAGAATTATGTAGATTCTCTAAAAACCCTTCCTCTGAAAATGTTCTGATCAATGCCATCATTGCACCTTCTTCCATTCTGCTTCAAATTAAACACAAAAAACTAGTCAACAGTCTAATCACCCATCCTCTACCTCTGTATGTTTTAGATGTGGATCCAATTCCCATTTAGCCAATGCTACATTGTGTCCTGCTAATGGCAAGTAATGCAGTAAATGCAGAAAAGTGGGACATTTTGTTAATGTTTGCAGAAATGCTTTTAAGATTAAGGGGCATATTATCAAAAACGGCGTTAAAAATTATCGCTGGTTTAGCAGCAAAAAACTGCTGCTAAAGCGGTGATAATGGGCTTGATAATATGCCCTTGAGAATTCCAATAGTAGTCCATGTTCTGGTGTGATCATGGGCTTCTATTGGAATTCTCCAATGCATATTATCAAACCCATTATCGCCGCTTTAGCTGCAGTTTTCTGCCACTAAACTGTCGATAATTTTCACGCCGCTCTTGATAATATGTCCCTTATTTCTTAGTTGAAAATACTGTTGTCGATTATGTTTTTTTAAGATATTCTCTCTAAAATGTCCAGGATGGAACTCTCTCTAAAAAATGCAAATGCCATTTTATCCTCTAAAGAGAAAGATCTCATTTATAATATTATGATAGGAAATGTACCTAGAAAGATTACAGTTGAATCCGGTTCTCTTATTACCATTATTACAGACACCCTTTATCAAGAAATGTAGAACTATGTCACCATACTATCTCCTGATAGTAGAACAGCAGCTTTTGCTGGATCATCTATAGATATATTAGCATTTTTCCCAGAAAACCTATCTTTTTCAAACTGCCATATTCACACTGAAGTGTATGTATCTACGAATGATAGTAATGTACTAGGATGGAAAGGTCAAGGTCTATTTGCAATGGTTCTCTGTCCTGGGACAGATTCCCCTATATCTTTGTTTGATACCGTGTCCTCAGACAATTCATCCCTACATTTATAGCAAGATGATTAAAAAGTACTATTTGAAGACTGTTTGGGTGTGATTAAAGGTTATGAGACTAAAATGATATTGAAACCTGACACTATTCCTGCCATTCACAAAGTGAGGAGTATATCCATTAGCATAAGGTCTCAACTTAAAGAACAGCTGGACCATCTATGTGCTGAGAAAATGATTGAGCCCATTGACTCGACACTCTGGACTCCTCCGGTGGTAATCACTCAAAAGTAATCAGGGGACTTGAGACTACGCATTGATCTTAGATCTCTGAACAAAAACATTCTTGTGGCTGCTTTCCGTTATCCAAAATCCAAGAAATGCTTGCCCAGGTCTGTAAGGCTACGTTGTTTACCACCCTTGACTTAAGGGCTGCATATCACCAGGTTGAGTAGAGCGAAGACTCTCGCTCGTCAACAGCAGCGCTTTCTACATAGGAGCAGAGAACGCCCCCAACTGCTGCAAAAAGAGTGAAAAATTAAATAGTAATAAATGATTTTATTACCCTTTTATTTTTTACTCTCTGCCGAACACAGTGTGGGGGCAGGGCCAGTGTGTCATTGCTGCTGACTGATAGCAATGAGGAGTGGCTATTTCGGTTTGAAGTGATCATGTAGGTTTGACTGGCTATCTTCCTACACCCAGCCTGACATGCACAATTCAAACCTCTCCAACCCTGCTGACTTAGACAGCTGGGTTGGAGAGCAGGCACATGCCTCCAAGGCCTTTTAGAGTACCGAGAGTGCCTGCTCCAGCCAATCCAGGCGCTTCACTCATGCTGCGTCACAGCATGAGAGCAGCATCTGGATTTGATAAGGTAGTAGCCTGTGTGATATTACCTCCCGTTTGGAGGAGTCTGGAGAGAATGGAGGAAGTGCTGCAGGATAATGTATGTAACTTATATTTTTTTCTTTCTTAGATGTTTATTTCAATGGTTTTTAATGTGATTCTTTAATGTATGTGTATTTTAATGTATGTATAGTGCCCCGCCGTATGTTTATCTCACCAACCACCACTGCTCCTCAACCGCTTATAACACTCCATCTGGTGCCTTTCAGATTTATGAGGATGCTCGTTGGTCTCGCCTCCGCGGCATCAGTTTTTCAGAAATTGATGTTCAGTGTGTTTGGTTCCAACAAAAACGTGCTGTCCTATCAATACGATATCCTCATTTTTTCTAATTCTGGAACAGAACATCTGGAGTTGTTTAAATAAGTGTTTAATACTCTACATACCCATGGTATCACTCTTAAGAGGAAAAGAGAACATTTATGTTGACTAAAATTGATTATTTAGGACACACTATTTCAGACCAGAAAGTGAAATCCAAGGTTGATCTCATTGAAGCTATTACTAATTATCCTGTTCCTTTAGATAAAGATAAACATTGATCATTTCTAGGTTTATGCGAATATTATTCACGATTCGTTGACAATTTTGCTTGGCAAGCCGAATGTTTAGGTAAATTACTGAAAAACAATGTAAGGTGTGCTTGGGGAGAAAAAAAGCAAATTGTATTTGATAAATTAAAACATTTGATTGTCTCTACCCCCACTTTATTAGGGTTTGATGAGAATTTGTAATCCATAGTCATTATGGATGTCAGTGTTATCGGTATTGGTTCAGTGTTGACTCAGATGCATGAAGGGAAAGAACAAACCATTGCTTTTGCTTCTCGAACTCTAACCAATAGCTAACACAACTATAGTACGATTGAGAGAGAGGCTTTAGCATGTGTGGGGGCCAATCAGCCTTTTGCGACCTTTTTGTGGAGAAGGATTTTTGTGTTTGTTCACATATCATAAAACTTTAGTTTATTTATGATCTGAAAGAAACATTGATAAGTCCAGTCCTACACTAATTTGTTTGTTATAAAAAAATTACGAATTTCAGTTTGTGTTCAATTACATTTCAGGTGGTAAGAATTCTAGGGCTGACCTTTTAGTCATGATGTCTTGTAGGGCATGTGTTTGGTGGTGTGGACAAGTTGTAATGTGTTGTTGGTTTATTGGACAATGCTCTTGTGGAAAGTCAGGTGTTAATCTTCAGGAATGCCAAAATTGTGCTGAAATTGATTCTGCCCAGATGCTATTACGTCATTATATTGCTAACGGTTGGCCTAGGGACAGCACGTTATCTAAAGAAATGATGTGGTATTCCAAAGTCAAAGATGAACTGTGTTTGGAGAGTGGTTTGATTCTTCGGGGTACTTTGTTGGCTCGTCCTGCTGGTTTAGGTTCTAAGTTAATTCAATTTGCACAACAGGCACCAAGAAGAGGTTGTGTGATTTTTATTGGTGGCCCGCAATGGATTATGAGACTGAGATGTTTATTTCTACATTTGTCGAATGCTCCAACTGTGCTAAAGCCCTACGCATGTATAACACACCTTTGAATACTGTTGAGTTCTCATCACAACCTTTGAAAAAATTTGGTTTTGATTTTATTGGTCCCATGTCACATTTACCTCAGCAGTGCAGGTATGCTTCGGTGTTTGTTGACCATTACTTTAAGTGGGTGAATTGAAAATTTGTAAAGGAAGTCAACGCCAAAGTAGTCACAGATTTTCTATGTGCATTATTTAGTCTGGAAGGGATTTCCAGTCAGTAGTTTACTGATAATGGTGTCCAATATACATCTCTGATAATGCAGGATTTCTTGATAGACATGGAATCAAACACCTTACCACAGCAGTTTACAGTCCACGGAATAATGGTATGGTGGAGCGAGTCAACCACATGTTAAAGGAGACAAGTTAGATTACTGTTTCCTCTGGAGCTGATGTGGTAGAAGCCATTTCAGCAGTCGAGTCACAACATATGGGTTTACAACGAAGGATTGTAATGATGTATTATTGTAGTTTTGTTTATTGTTTACTTCACGGGGGACGATGTGTAGAAATCTGTTCCACTGTGATTTCTATTATATGTTTTGCTATACTGCAGTTTCATACTGTCACTTTAAAGTTTAGAGTACCCCTGTGCACCTGCCAAAGTGGGTTCGAGATTCCAATCCAGTATTGGACTGGTGCCCTGCTGGGGTGGATGTCAGCTGCTGTTCATCTGTACTGGAATCAATCATTTGGACATATCTTAGGCGTGTGGGTTTCATGTAATGTAAGACTCCCTCTAAAACGCCAGCTCACCCAATGAGGAGTCAGTGGCACTGTTAAAGAAAAGTCAAGGGTGCAGGTCAAAAACACGATGGAAATAAAGATCTTCTAGGTATCTGTAGCTGGTCCAGTAATCAAATAAAGAAGAACCTTGTAGATAAAATCTGCTTGATCTGAAAAATAAGCTACAACTGAGCATTTGCATCTGGCTTTACTGGGCGCCGGGGACATATAGCAAGGTGCTAAATGTGTAAATTCATTTCCAAATGCATAACTGCGCTTTCAAATCGAGGTAGAGTTGAAAATACCCATGCTTATTGTTTTTTTTTACAGGTGAAAAATACCCAATAATGGTGTGGTGTGATCCGCGCCGTGTGCCCCTCCCTCCTCCCCTGCCGGCGAGGCCTGCCCTCTTTCCTCGGTGCATGCTTTGCTGGGTGTGTACCACGGGCATCGCCTGCTTGTGAAGACGGCCATCACCTGAGCACGCTGGCCGCGGTGGGCGTCAGATGGTTAAAGCAGCCAGCCCGGGCCCAGCCCTGGCACCCTCGGTGACGCTGCCAAGCCTGTTTCAATGTCCTCCCCGACGCCATACACCAGCAGTTGGCTAATGCAAAGGTGTTGGAAATAAATTACAAATCAATGAGCCGCTGTTTAATAAAACAATGCGGCTGCCCGGGGCTGCTGGAGGGGCGGCGAGCCCTCGCCCACAGACGCGGCCTCGGGGTGTAATAGGCGGGCTGGCTCTCGTGCGGGCATTGAAACGGATGATCGGCCTCGCGGGGGACCCTGTCAAGCCTTCCGCGGGCCCAAAGAAACATATTAATCCTTCTGACTGTTGTCAAAAGGCGCTGTGACAGAAATAAACCTGTACTGTAACTGGGCGCCGCTAATGAGCGGCTGGAGTGCGGGCTTTCCACTCAGCACCTGCAAAACACAACAAAACACCTTTTTACATGAAAGATGCGAAGGTTGCTGCTGGCTAAATGTGTACACACGAGTCTGCAAACCATGGGCTCGGCCAGCTGGGAGGCAAAGAAAGAGAGCTCGGATTCTGCCTCGAAATCCACGGAGCAATTATCCACCCGGAACGGCGGAGCCTCGCAAACAAACGCCGGCCCCCTCCGGGCCCTTTCAGGGCGGTGCGGCGGCGTCGGGGGCTCTTACTGCCGATCGATGCCTCATCTGAGGACAGGCCCGAGCATCCGCCGCCCCCCAGGCACGGCCCCCGAACACCTTTGTCAGCAATCTGCCCGGAATCGTTTTTCCTTCCCTGTGAAAGACCCGCAGACTCTGTTTTTATTGACTCCCCACTTGCAAAATGTTTATGGCTCGTTAATTTATATTTACCCCTTTACTTTTGCCTGCAAATCAACAACACTTAGCACAGTTTGGTTACACTCAGACCAGAGGAAATTACAGCAGCCTGCCACGGGGCTGAAATGAAGGAAAGCGGAGGGAAATCAATAGGCCGCTGATTAGAGGCATCGCGGCGAATTCACGGCTGTGAAATGCAGCTTGGCAGAGCTCAGGGGCGGCTGCGCGGCGGGCAGAGTGTGGGGCAGAGCGGGGGCCGCCTGCCTCACAGCCATGAGGCACAGAAGGACAGCCTGCCTCACTGGCCATGAGGCAGAGAGGGGGACAGCCTGCCTCCCCGCCATGAGGCAGAGAGGGGGACAGCCTGCCTCACCCGCCATGAGGCAGAGAAGGGCAGCCTGCCTGCCCGCCATGAGGCAGAGAAGGATAGCCTGCCTCCCCGGCCATGAGGCAGAGAAGGACAGCCTGCCTCACCGGCCATGAGGCAGAGAGGGGACAGCCTGCCTCACCGGCCATGAGGCAGAGAAGGACAGCCTGCCTCACAGCCATGAGGCAGAGAAGGGGCCGCCTGCCTCCCCGCCATGAGGCACAGAGGGGACAGCCTGCCTCCCCAGCCATGAGGCAGAGAGGGGGCCGCCTGCCTCACCGGCCATGAGGCAGAGAGGGGGCTACCTGCCACCCCGCCAGGAGGCACAGAGGGGTCAGCCTGCCTCACCCGCCATGAGGCAGAGAAGGACAGCCTGCCTCACCGGCCATGAGGCAGAGAAGGACAGCCTGCCTCCCCGGCCATGAGGCAGAGAAGGACAGCCTGCCTCCCCGGCCATGAGGCAGAGAAGGACAGCCTGCCTCACCGGCCATGAGGCAGAGAAGGACAGCCTGCCTCACTGCCCATGAGGCAGAGAAGGACAGCCTGCCTCACCGGCCATGAGGCAGAGAAGGACAGCCTGCCTCACTGCCCATGAGGCAGAGAAGGACAGCCTGCCTCACCGGCCATGAGGCAGAGAAGGACAGCCTCCCTCACCGGCCATGAGGCAGAGAAGGACAGCCTGCCTCACCGGCCATGAGGCAGAGAAGGACAGCCTCCCTCACCGGCCATGAGGCAGAGAAGGACAGCCTGCCTCACCGGCCATGAGGCAGAGAAGGACAGCCTGCCTCCCCGCCATGAGGCAGAGAAGGATAGCCTGCCTCACCGGCCATGAGGCAGAGAAGGACAGCCTGCCTCACCGGCCATGAGGCAGAGAAGGACAGCCTGCCTCACAGCCATGAGGCAGAGAAGGGGCTACCTGCCTAACCAGCCATGAGGCACAGAGGGGACAGCCTGCCTCCCCGCCATGAGGCACAGAGGGGACAGCCTGCCTCCCCGGCCATGAGGCACAGAGGGGACAGCCTGCCTCCCCGGCCATGAGGCAGAGAGGGGACAGCCTGCCTCCCCGGCCATGAGGCAGAGAGGGGGCTACCTGCCACCCCGCCAGGAGGCACAGAGGGGACAGCCTGCCTCCCCGGCCATGAGGCACAGAGGGGACAGCCTGCCTCCCCGGCCATGAGGCAGAGAGGGGGCTACCTGCCACCCCGCCAGGAGGCACAGAGGGGTCAGCCTGCCTCACCCGCCATGAGGCAGAGAAGGACAGCCTACCTCACCGTCCATGAGGCAGAGTGGGACAGCCTGCCTCACCGGCCATGAGGCAGAGAAGGACAGCCTGCCTCCCTGGCCGTGAGGCAGAGAAAGACAGCCTGCCTCCCCGGCCATGAGGCAGAGAGGGGGCTACCTGCCACCCCGCCAGGAGGCACAGAGGGGTCAGCCTGCCTCACCCGCCATGAGGCAGAGAAGGACAGCCTGCCTCCCCGGCCATGAGGCAGAGAAGGACAGCCTGCCTCACCGGCCATGAGGCAGAGAAGGACAGCCTGCCTCACTGCCCATGAGGCAGAGAAGGACAGCCTGCCTCACCGGCCATGAGGCAGAGAAGGACAGCCTGCCTCACTGCCCATGAGGCAGAGAAGGACAGCCTGCCTCACCGGCCATGAGGCAGAGAAGGACAGCCTCCCTCACCGGCCATGAGGCAGAGAAGGACAGCCTGCCTCACCGGCCATGAGGCAGAGAAGGACAGCCTCCCTCACCGGCCATGAGGCAGAGAAGGACAGCCTGCCTCACCGGCCATGAGGCAGAGAAGGACAGCCTGCCTCCCCGGCCATGAGGCAGAGAAGGATAGCCTGCCTGTAAGAAATGGGGTTACCAGATCTCCAAGGGGGTAGCACGGACCAAGCGGGCAGGCCAAACTTCGGAGGACATGTGAAGCACTCACGCCGTACCCACAGACGACACACCAGGCACACCACAAAAGAGGCAGGACACCAGCTTGAGTTGGAAAATTAAGAAGTTTAGTATCTCCAACCTGCAAAGCAAAAATGCATAACAGTGGTATCATAACACGGCGCCAACTGGCACCAGAGCCAAGTGTATCAAGGGGGGATTATTTACATAGGAAGGAAGGGCTGAGTCCGTAAGTCCATCTGAAATATAAAAATGTGACTAAATTAACATTGAACCTGGGGCCAATATGGCGGGGCCAACTCAGGCTCTCATCCTTAGTGATAGGCTGTAATGGCAAAATACACCATCAACATGAGTACACACCGTGCACTATAAATCCAACCCGACCCCTGTAAAGGAAAACTTCATGGCATCACAGTAAATCCCAACAGACAGGAACACCTGCAATAAATCAGCAATGCTTGCTTATTAACATGGGATATAACCAGGGGCCTGGAGGCCAGCACAGGGGCGGACACCTATAATAAAAGGGCACATTCAGATTAGATATCGGTCTCTTCACCTTAGGCCAGGGAGATGACCATCTCATCAGGGTAGAAGGCACCTTGTATGCAATTGAGCCTTAGGCATACACATTACGCTGTGACATTAGGTATTTAACCATAAGCATTTCAACACTGGCGCATTATTCCTGAGCAATACCCTGGCATCTAACACATTGCGCACCTCACCAGTGCGTACATTAGGCTCACCTAGGCAGGTAAATAACATCTGCAGGGTCCCAAAACCTTAGTTGTCTAACAGCCGGGAATCAGCGTAGGATCACCTAACAGGTGTGAAACATCAATATACCTTGGCAATATCAGTGGTAAGTACCCAGTATGTCCTGCATTGGCATCCCCTGTGAACGGAACGTAAATCCCCCAACATGAACATCAGGTAGGGGCCATACTCCAGGACCAGGAACACCTGTAATGAAACAGCAAGGCTCCCTCTACCATCAACCTAGGGGTATCAAACATCAGGGTGTATTGGCATCAACTCTTCCCGGGTCACCTTAGGCGAACAATAACCCATGGGGCCCAGAACTAAGCATAGGGCAACCCCTCCCAGGGACCTAGACCTGCAGATGGGCAAACACACAGGGTAACTTGCGTTAACAAAGCTCGCAGTCCCTAGGGATTAATCCTACTAATAGAAACAACCCCGGCCTCCACTTCTCACTGTGGGGAAGTTGCCCAGTCTAGGGGTCTCCCGTGTACCTTCAGGGCCAACATGGCCAGTCCCGGTGTCCAAACGAAGAAGGAAAGGGGGGTGGTGGCGAGCACCGACCTTGTGCCCCGTTGCCTCCTTCTTCACCACCCCGCTCAGTCCGGCTGTGGCCCCACTCACCGGCTGCTCCTGGACTCTCTTTCGCTTAGGGACCTCAGCATGCGCAGGGCTTCACTAAGGAAGGGCAGGCATCGACAATGTGCCTCGAGGCCCCCTCCTCTCTCTCGCGACTACAGCCGGGCCCCTTCTTCCTCACGGGGGCCCGGGACTTAAAGGTAGCCTCCGCGAGGCTTCAGGCCCCAAACAGGGGCTCTCTTCAGCTTTGAGGAGGAGGGACAGGCACCGGCAAGGTGCCTCGAGGCCCTCCCTCCCCTCAAGCCTCTGGCCACAACAATCGGGGCACTCCCTTCCGGCGGAAGTACCTGGGCGCCTCTTGCTCACGGGGGCCCGGGGGGTTCCAACACACCTCTGGGCGGCCCAATCGGGGCTCCCTCCTCCTCACGGGAGCCCCGCAGTCTCTCTGCTCCTCCGGCCGCCTCAGGTCGGGAGGCGGGGCTGGCACCAACAGTGTGCCCCGGCCCCGCCTAACTCACCGGCCCCTCACTCGGGGCACAGACCGGCGGGGTGGCCTCCCGCTCCGGTCGCTTCTCCCGGGGCTCCTTCCTCTGCACAGGGGCCCTGCAACGGCACTTCACCTGGGTCCCCCTCCCTCACGGGGACCCAGGGCTTCGGTCGGCTCCTCTTCTCTGGCTGCCGGCCTACCAGGGGCACGGCCGCGTCGGCCAATCCGTGCGCGGCGTGGCTGGGGGCGTGGCGGAAGACGTCACCGGCGCCCCAGCCACGTGATGCGGGTCGGGCCGGCCTCAGGGCCTAGCGCGGCCCTCTCTCCACATCGGCGGCCCTCTCCTGGCACCGGGGGCTGCCGCGACGATGCACACCACAGCGGGGGTGCCCTCAGCAGCGCCGGGCCGTGGCGGTGATTTTCGCCTATTCACAACCTGTGCACTGCAGCGCCAGCACTCCTCGGCGGCAGTAAGGGGTAGGCTCCCTTTCAATTAATTATTTATATGGCAGATAGCACGCTAAAACGAGGGTAGGCTCCTCCAGCTTGATTCTCCTCAGCAGGATGGCGCTATTCACAGCGCACTGCTCCTCCCTCTGTCCACAGCTCTCAGCTCCTTTCTCAGGCCACACATAGGGGGCAGGAATTTAGCACTTCTCCAGCGCTTCAACACACAGCGCTATGCAGGCAGTCCAGAGGCAAATTATCTAAGGCAGGTCAGCAAGACACAGTTCCTCGGGGGCACAACTCCCTCTGCAGCGATTGATGGGCAGTACCTCACAAGGGGCAACAGTTCCTCCAGACAGCCCAGGGGCACACTCCTCACCTCCTGGGGCTTCTGTCGCGCTGCGCTGGCGCAGTTCCAGGTCCAAACAGCGTCAGTGTCCTGGTTAGGGGCCCTTCCTTTATCAGGGGCCCGGGGGACAGTTGAGGGGGGGTTTAGGGATGCAGGGCCCAGCTCACAGGCCCATGTGGCGGTAGCACCATGCAGCAGGTCCCCTCTCTTCCTTGTCCCAGTTCTGACTGACTCTCTGGTGGCACATCCCCACCCTACTTATACCCTCCTCCCAGGCAGTGCCAGAACCTTCTAGAATGTTGGCAAAGCTGGCCTAAACTGGTTCAAGGGGAGGGGCTGAGCACCCTGGGTGCCAGGCTTTCCCTCCAAAAGCTAGGGGTAGCTGGGTAATAATAACTAGACCGCTGACCTATGGCAGTCCAGTGGCAAAACCCATGGCATCCATTTTAAACACAGTACATTTCAGTGAGGTGCATTTTACAATGGGGGGAATTTACAAGTGCTCACACCATTACATAGCATTACAATTTTAAAGCAGGGCAACTCCTTCCACACATGGCCTATACAGGTTTATTACCATGGGGGAGACATTTCAAATTAGGGGAGGCAAAAAGCGAAAAAGTTTTGGGGAAAAGGGCCAAGTCCAACACAACTCCCCCCTAGCCAAAAGCCAGGGCAGACCAATCAATGCCTTGATGGGCTTCCCTGCTTGGGGCGGAAAAAGGTGGACGCAGGCCGGCGACTACAGGAGCACCTGCAGTCCCTTCTCCACTCTGGAACCCAATGGTTCTCTCTCGCAACCCTCCCTTCACCAACAAAACCACCCCATTGGTGTTCCCTCGTGGGATGTGGCCAGGTCTGGCCTCTAGGCCATCCAGAAGTCTCTGGCCCTTGTTTCTTCCTAGAGTGGGAGGCTCTAGCCTCAGGCTCGTAGTGCTCTTGGACCACTCTCCTCTTTCCAAATTACCACTGGTCCACCCACTTGGGGTCTACACCCTCAAGCTGACCAGCTCTCAGGGGCGAGGCTCTCCTCCCCTTACCTCTCCTCCTAGGGTTCCTCCATCTCCTTCTCCCGGGGACACCCTCACACAACCACTCTCTCCCCAACCTGGAGTCAAAACCCTCAGGCTGAACCGGTGACAGGGGCGAGTCCTCCCTCCCCCTGCACCCCCTCCCAGAGTTCCGCACCCTCCTAACTGGAGTAGTACCCCAGAGAGTCAAATTTGGGGGGACTCTGAACACAGATGTCCCACCCGCCAGGTCCGGCAAACACTCAACCTGGCCACCCAACCCGGGATCTACTCCCTTTGGCTGAGCCAGTGACAGAGGAGAGACCTTCCTCCCTCTGCACCCCCTCCCAGAGTTCCGCACCCTCCCACCGGGAGAAGTACCCCTGGGAGTCAAACTGGTAGAGGCCTTAATTACAGGTACCCCACCCTTCAGGTCAGGCAACCCCTGAACCTGGAACCCCAGTCCAGGATCTAAACCCTGTGACTGGTCAGACCCCCGAACCACTGGAGCTCTGGTTACTGATGCTCCGGGTTCTCCTGACATAAGGGGATCCCCTTCACGAGAAGGCACATCAGGACAGCCTAGGCTCCCAACCTGGGGTTCCTAAAAGAACTCTCCAGGCCCTGTGACTGTGGCTGGGGCACCTCGGGACACCTCCCCGTCTCACTCCCTCCTGTAGATGGGATGTGAGGCCCTACAACCCTCTCACTATCCTGGGACCTAGCTGGGCCATTCCTCACCTCTCCCGCCACACTGGGTCGGAAGATCCCTGCACCACTCCCTCCAGGATCACTCCCCAATGTTCTCTCAGACTCTCTGGCACTTACCCAGAGGTCTGCCTCCCGTGCAAGTTCCCTGGGGCCTGAGAACCCGCACTGCAACAGATGGTGACGCAGACTTGGGAAACAACTCCTCAGCATATGGTCCCGGATAACGGCATGGCACAGCCCTTCCCAATCCTCCACTGCTCTACTCACCACCCAATCCTCCAATGCAGTCCAACACTCCTTCTCAAACTCTCCCCAGGACTGGTGGGACAGTTTTCCTCTGCCCCTGAACACTAACCCATCCCCCTCTTCCTGGGAATCAGGCACGGTCTCTGGGCTTCAGGAATGGGACTCCTTGCACTGGACCTACCCTCGCTGCCACCACTGGATCCCACCCTCTCCGGTGTATCCAGGCTCTTAAAACCACTCTCAGGGGACAACCTACCCACCTGAGCTACTCTCTCCCTGACAAAGGCCCTCTCCGCCTCTGCCATCCTCTCCTGGGCTAGGACCATTTCTGTCTCTAGCCTCTGCTCTTGAATCCTCAGCTGCGCTAACTCCATGGCCTGCTCAAACCTGAGCTTCTCCAGCACTAGCTGATGCTACCTTTCTTCCCTCCTATCTACCCACTCTTCTGGGGACAGGGAACGGGAGGGGGCAGTGCCCCCGGGACAGGACCCAGTGTGAGACTCCCTATCTACGGTGTCCTCAACAGCTACTGGCGTCTCTGCCCTGTTAAACTCTTCCTCCTCCACATCGGGGTAATTACCCTCCAGGGTTACAGATTGTGAGCCCTGCCACTGGCTCCTAACGAATCCGCCCTGCAAATACTCGGGGGGGTAATCAGACAGGTCCCCACCGATCTTTAAGGGCTCTCCCCTCTTGAGGGCCTCATAAAGAAACAGCTTTCTCCTAATGTTTCCTACTGGGGGTATCCCTCTCTCCAGGAGGAAGTTTATCACCTCCTGTTCGGTGTACTCCATCAGTTCCACCTCCCCATAAACCAACCCCATGAGGTTTCTCGGGACACACCCACAGTGGAACAAGGGGACAAAATTTCACAAAAACACTTTCAGGAGGAAGCAATATAGCAAACAATCTTCAGCCAAACAATAATCCCCACAACAAGGCTGTGAATACTCTCAAAGCTCTACTTGTGGTGTAACCTGTGGCCGCTGTGGTACTGCGCAAACACAAGTCCTATCTCACCGCTCGCCACCAATGTAAGAAATGGGGTTACCAGATCTCCAAGGGGGTAGCACGGACCAAGCGGGCAGGCCAAACTTCGGAGGACATGTGAAGCACTCACGCCGTACCCACAGACGACACACCAGGCACACCACAAAAGAGGCAGGACACCAGCTTGAGTTGGAAAATTAAGAAGTTTAGTATCTCCAACCTGCAAAGCAAGAATGCATAACAGTGGTATCATAACACGGCGCCAACTGGCACCAGAGCCAAGTGTATCAAGGGGGGATTATTTACATAGGAAGTAAGGGCTGAGTCCGTAAGTCCATCTGAAATATAAAAATGTGACTAAATTAACATTGAACCTGGGGCCAATATGGCGGGGCCAACTCAGGCTCTCATCCTTAGTGATAGGCTGTAATGGCAAAATACACCATCAACATGAGTACACACCGTGCACTATAACTCCAACCCGACCCCTGTAAAGGAAAACTTCACGGCATCACAGTAAATCCCAACAGACAGGAACACCTGCAATAAATCAGCAATGCTTGCTTATTAACATGGGATATAACCAGGGGCCTGGAGGCCAGCACAGGGGCGGACACCTATAATAAAAGGGCACATCAAGATTAGATATCGGTCTCTTCACCTTAGGCCAGGGAGATGACCATCTCATCAGGGTAGCAGGCACCTTGTATGCAATTGAGCCTTAGGCATACACATTACGCTGTGACATTAGGTATTTAACCATAAGCATTTCAACATTGGCGCATTATTCCTGAGCAATACCCTGGCATCTAACACATTGCGCACCTCACCAGTGCGTACATTAGGCTCACCTAGGCATGTAAATAACATCTGCAGGGGCCCACAACCTTAGTTGTCTAACAGCCGGGAATCAGCGTAGGATCACCTAACAGGTGTGAAACATCAATATACCTTGGCAATATCAGTGGTAAGTACCCAGTATGTCCTGCATTGGCATCCCCTGTGAACGGAACGTAAATCCCCCAACATTAACATCAGGTAGGGGCCATACTCCGGGACCAGGAACACCTGTAATGAAACAGCAAGGGTCCCTCTACCATCAACCTAGGGGTATCAAACATCATGGTGTATTGGCATCAACTCTTCCCGGGTCACCTTAGGGGAACAATAACCCATGGGGCCCAGAACTAAGCATAGGGCAACCCCTCCCAGGGACCTAGACCTGCAGATGGGCAAACACACAGGGTAACTTGCGTTAACAAAACTCGCAGTCCCTGGGGATTAATCCTACTAAGAGAAACAACCCCGGCCTCCACTTCTCACTGTGGGGAAGTTGCCCAGTCTAGGGGTGTCCTGTGTACCTTCAGGGCCAACATGGCCAGTCCCGGTGTCCAAACAAAGAAGGAAAGGGGGGGGCACCGACCTTGTGCCCCGTTGCCTCCTTCTTCACCACCCCGCTCAGTCCGGCTGTGGCCCCACTCACCGGCTCCTCCTGGACTCTCTTTCGCTTAGGGACCTCAGCAGGCGCAGGGCTTCACTGAGGAAGGGCAGGCACTGACAATGTGCCTCGAGGCCCCCTCCTCTCTCTCGCGACTACAGCCGGGCCCCTTCTTCCTCACAGGGGCCCGGGACTTAAAGGTAGCCTCCGCGAGGCTTCAGGCCCCAAACAGGGGCTCTCTTCAGCTTCGAGGAGGAGGGACAGGCACCGGCAAGGTGCCTCGAGGCTCTCCCTCCCCTCAAGCCTCTTGCCACAACACTCGGGGCACTCCCTTCCGGCGGAAGTACCTGGGCCCCTCTTGCTCACGGGGGCCAGGGGGGTTCCAACACGCCTCTGGGCGGCCCAATCGGGGCTCCCTCCTCCTCACGGGAGCCCCGCAGTCTCTCTGCTCCTCCGGCCGCCTCAGGTCGGGAGGCGGGGCTGGCACCGACAGTGTGCCCCGGCCCCGCCTAACTCACCGGCCCCTCACTCGGGTCACAGATCGGCGGGGTGGCCTCCCGCGCCGGTCGCTTCTCCCGGGGCTCCTTCCTCTGCACAGGGGCCCCGCAACGGCACTTCACCTGGGTCCCCCTCCCTCACGGGGACCCAGGGCTTCGGTCGGCTCCTCTTCTCTGGCTGCCGGCCTACCAGGGGCACGGCCGCGTCGGCCAATCCGTGCGCGGCGTGGCTGAGGGTGTGGCGGAAGACGTCACCGGCGCCCCAGCCACGTGATGCGGGACGGCCTCAGGGCCTAGCGCGGCCCTCTCTCCACATAGGCGGCCCTCTCCTGGCACCGGGGTCGCCGCGACGATGCACACCACAGCGGGGGTCCCCTCAGCAGCGCCGGGCCGCGGCAGTGATTTTCGCCTATTCACAACCTGCGCACTGCAGCGCCAGCACTCCTCGGCGGCAGTAAGGGGTAGGCTCCCTTTCAATTAATTATTTATATGGCAGATAGCGCGCTAAAACGAGGGTAGGCTCCTCCAGCTCGATTCTCCTCAGCAGGATGGCGCTATTCACAGCGCACTGCTCCTCCCTCTGTCCACAGCTCTCAGCTCCTTTCTCAGGCCACACAGAGGGGGCAGGAATTTAGCACTTCTCCAGCGCTTCAACACACAGCGCTATGCAGGCAGTCCAGAGGCAAATTATCTAAGGCAGGTCAGCAAGACACAGTTCCTCGGGGGCACAACTCCCTCTGCAGCGATTGATGGGCAGTACCTCACAAGGGGCAACAGTTCCTTCAGACAGCCCAGGGGCACACTCCTCACCTCCTGGGGCTTCTGTCGCGCTGCGCTGGCGCAGTTCCAGGTCCAAACAGCGTCAGTGTCCTGGTTAGGGGCCCTTCTTTTATCAGGGGCCCGGGGGACAGTAGAGGGGGGGTTTAGGGGTGCAGGGCCCAGCTCACAGGCCCATGTGGCGGTAGCACCATGCAGCAGGTCCCCTCTCTTCCTTGTCCCAGTTCTGACTGACTCTCTGGTGGCACATCCCCCTTACTTATACCCTCCTCCCAGGCAGTGCCAGAACCTTCTAGAATGTTGGCAAAGCTGGCCTAAACTGGTTCAAGGGGAGGGGTTGAGCACCCTGGGTGCCAGGCTTTCCCTCCAAAAGCTAGGGGTAGCTGGGTAATAATACTAGACCGCTGACCTATGGCAGTCCAGTGGCAAAACCCATGGCATCCATTTTAAACACAGTACATTTCAGTCAGATGCATTTTACAATGGGGGGAATTTACAAGTGCTCACACCATTACATAGCATTACAATTTTAAAGCAGGGCAACTCCTTCCACACATGGCCTATACAGGTTTATTACCATGGGGGAGACATTTCAAATTAGGGGAGGCGAAAAGCGAAAAAGTTTGGGGGAAAAGGGCCAAGTCCAACACTGCCTCACCGTCCATGAGGCAGAGAAGGACAGCCTCCCTCACCGTCCATGAGGCAGAGGACAGCCTGCCTCACAGCCATGAGGCAGAGAAGGACAGCCAGCCTCACCGTCCATGAGGCAGAGAAGGACAGCCTGCCTCACTGCCATGAGGCAGAGAAGGACAGCCTGCCTCCCCGGCCATGAGGCAGAGAAGGACAGCCTACCTCACCGGCTATGAGGCAGAGAAGGACAGCCTGCCTCACAGCCATGAGGCAGAGAAGGATAGCCTGCCTCCCCGAACATGAGGCAGAGAAGGACAGCCTGCCTCACCGGCCATGAGGTAGAGAAGGACAGCCTGTCTCACCGTCCATGAGGCAGAGAAGGACAGCCTGCCTACCCGGCCATGAGGCAGAGGACAGCCTGCCTCACCGGCCATGAGGCAGAGAAGGACAGCCTGCCTCACCGTCCATGAGGCAGAGAAGGACAGCCTGCCTCACCGGCCATGAGGCAGAGAAGGACAGCCTGCCTCACCGGCCATGAGGCAGAGAAGGACAGCCTGCCTACCCGGCCATGAGGCAGAGAAGGACAGCCTGCCTCACAGCCATGAGGCAGAGAGGGAACAGCCTGCCTCACCGGCCATGAGGTAGAGTACTGAGGGGACATCACACACTGTTCACTTACATATATGGTTTGCGTTAGTGTTTTATATATGCTTGTATTAAAAAAGGTATGTAAAAAACAACAGCATAGAAGGCGTTAAAGTCCAGCACTGAGGTACAATCTCACCGAATAGGCCTCCTGACTCTTAGCAGGGTTATTTACTGGTTGAAGTCGTTGTAACATGCTGTCTGATAGGCAGTTTTTCGCATGTCCATTTTGGTTCGCTTTGGTTACACCATGGAGTTTGACCTTTGACCTGCATTAATAGATGTGGGACTGGGAGTATATAGTCCATTCTTTTTAAGTAGGATTTGTTAATGAGACGCCTTTATTTTCACTGGCCTGGTATACATACATATATATATATATACGAGTAACAGAACGTGCTCAATTAAAACATGCTACTAGAACCAAGTGCACCACCCACCCAGCATTCACACATACAATTCCAGAGTTCAAAGGAAACGTGATGTTATTAGCCACGTACATTCTAAATAACTTGAGAAATCACCTCTCACTGTCTCGGAGATTCCGAGTTATAATCACTTTATAGAGGATAACTGCGGCCTGTGCTCACAAGACATGGTTAATGAGATTCTACTTTACTCAATGGATGTGACCTCTTGTGCCCTGGTTCTTTTTCGATAAGTTTGTTCCTAAAGTCTTAAGCATGAAAAACACAGCCTTTCACACCCCATACAGGCAGAGCCAGAGAGCAGCAGGGTGTCTATTCCTATTGTTAGGGGTGGAGGAGCATCATATACCGACATTATTGGAGTGGGGAAACATCATTTACCACGAAGGCATTACCACTACTAACGTTTACCACGTGACACTTACCACGCAGGGTGCCTTCCACGCAGGGTGCCTTCCACGACGTCTTTACCACGGGCTGGGGGGGAGACGTGGTATTCCTTCGAGTCGTTCTGCGTGGGCTTGGGGGGCAGAGGGGGGCTGGGGGGGGTCTCCCCCCCCCCAAAAATAACAAGCGGGGGGCAGAGGGGGGCTGGGGGGGGTCTCCCCCCCCCAAAAATAACAAGCAGTTTACTTTAAAAAAAAAAACGAACATAATTTTAAAAGAAAAAGGAAAGAGCCTCCCCCAAAGACGTGCCGTGTACGTCAAAAAAGCAGTCCTTTTTTTATTTTGGTATACGTGTTTTGACGCTTGTTTCAATGGAGGATGGAAGTAAGGGCTCGTAGAGAAAGACGTGCAGGTAAGACGTTTCTAGGCGTAGTAAAATCCTACGTTGTAAATACCAGCGTGGTAAAGCCACTTGCGATGTAAAATTCGCGTGGTAAAGCCATGCGTGGTAATTGAAATCGTGGTATAATCATATATTCATTGGAGTGGCATAAAATAGCATATTACATGGGCTAGTGACACTGCGCAGTAGCAATGACGTAGGAAGTGACCTTTTCAATGTAGGATTAAATGTGCGAATGCATGTTCATGTATTACCAAACAGGGTGCTGTGCTTTGAGTGACTGTGCTGTACAAGCGCTTTCATTCAATTATTCTCAGTGTGTGTGTGTGTGTGTGTGCACGCGTGTGAGTGTGTGTGTGCGTGCACGCGTGTGTTTTACATGTCAATAGGTAGTGATGCAGAAAGAGCATGTGTTTATGAATAAACATATCCAGAGTATATTCAGTTTGCAGTTTTATTTGCAGCAACAACTGTACACTATCTCCCCTGCAGCACATCTTTAAAAATGACTACAACATGTTATGTGTATTTGTAAAGCGCACTATCACCCGCGAGGGCGTCCACGTCACGGGAGATGGCTGCACAGTCTGCAGTGGCACCGAGACTTGTTAGACCCCTCAGGTGGATGGAGGCCCTCCCACTGCCGGGCACTCAAGGGTGCTGCTTACTTTATGCAGCTGATATGGTCCAGGGCAGAATGACTGCTCCTTTGTGCAGTGGGTGCCGTCCACCGTCAGGCATTGGTTGTGCAGTGGGTGCCGTCCACCGTCAGGCATTGGTTGTGCAGTGGGTGCCGTCCACCGTCAGGCATTGGTTGTGCAGTGGGTGCCGTCCACCGTCAGGCATTGGTTGTGCAGTGGGTGCCGTCCACCGTCAGGCATTGGTTGTGCAGTGGGTGCCGTCCACCGTCAGGCATTGGTTGTGCAGTGGGTGCCGTCCACCGTCAGGCATTGGTTGTGCCATGGGTGCTGGCCACCACCAGGCCTTGAGGCAGTTGCAGCTGATGCATGTATGTAGCTTTGTAATACAGGACCATATTATAGGTTACTTATAATGCATTTTTATATTACAGAATTTATTAATTTATTTTAATCTTCTTTAGAAAAATGTGATGCATTTGACTCATCCTGAGACTGTAGATATGTCTGTCGATGTGTGAAATTATTTGGGATACTATGCTAATGTTTAAATGTGTTTTATGCAAAGAAGCACTCGTACTGTCAAATATGGGGAACCTAGAGTCCCCGATCCTTACATTAGAAAGACAAATTTCCACTTGGCACACGGCCAACTTAGACCGTGGGGTGACACTGGCGAGAGCCAGGCTGAGATAGTTTTCCATCGAATAGTCCAGGTAGTGCTGGAGGGCCTCAACCCGCAAGATGTAGGAGCACAGAGATAAGACTGCAAGCTCATCTACTGGCTGGATTCCAAGGAAGTGGCATTGAGGATAGTGCCCTCGTTTCAACATGCCGCAAACCGTCTTCACAAAAAATCCTCTGCTGTGGCACATGCATTCGCTGACTACTATCGAGCACTTTATGCGACAGCCCCAAGACTTCCACAATAACTGGACCATCCAATCCTTCATGACATCCCACTGCATTCTATCCCTAGACCCCTGGCGCAGGACCCAGACCAACCTCAACCACTTTAGGAAATTGGGGAGGCCCTGACTGAGCTGTCATCTGGGAAGACACCAGGTTCAGACGGCTTCCCGACTGAATTATTTCAAAGATCTTGATCCCATCTGCTCTCTCACCTCCTTGTCTTGTACACTGATGCGGCAGACCCAGGGTACTTCCCCCCGAGAGTTGGAGACAGGTACGATTATCATGATCCCTAAGGCGGGTCAAGCCCTGGACAGGTGCTCGTCGTATAGGCCCATATCTCTTATTAATGCAGACATAAAGATTTTTGTGAGATTCAGCTCACTCGGATGCTGCCATATCTTGTCCCCCTGGATCAATGTGGATTCATGCCAAAAAGAAGCACCCAACACTGTAACCGCAGAGTCCATGCATCCCACACCTTACCGCTCTGATCCTCATAGACTTTAAAAAGACCTGTGAGACTGTAGACTGGTCCTTTTTAGACACAGCTTATTTCCAGAAACTTATGGGGCTTCTCTATGCTAATTAAACCACCCGGGTTCAGGTCAATGATACCCTCTCACTGCCATTCCCCAATTTCCGGGGCACCCGTCAGGGTTGCCTCCTCTCTCCTTTTCTGTTTGTTCTGGTAATCGAGCCACTAGCCAGTCTCGTCCGCTGTGATACTTGGGTGCAGGGTTGGTCATGAGGAGGAGGAATGGAGGAGCGTGTAGCACTGTAAGCCGACGATATTTTGTTTTCCTCACAGATCAACAATCTTCAGGCCCCTGATGTCTAGATACCCTCCGCTTGTACGGCGATGCCTCTGGCCATCGGGTCAGCGATTCAAAGTCCTTCTTTGTACCAATTGAGGAGGACCTAGGCTCCGGGTGCTGCAATCCTACAACACTGCCTAACCTTCAAATACCTAGGCATTTAAATCTCTTGTCTTCCCACCCTGGTGTGGAACCTCAATCTGAAGGCCCTCATCACTAGATTAAAAAAAGACTTGCAACACTGGGCCATCTACCCCTGACCCTTCTTGCAAGTATAGCCATGTTCAACATGATGGTGCTTCCTCGCTTCTTGTATCTCTTCTCAAACTATCCCCAACCAATCCCTCGGAAATTGTTTCAGGACCTGGCATCGAAGTCATCACCTTTATTTGGGTGGGGAGGCGCTACCGTGTGCCATTCGTTAATGGGCATATTTAAAGGTCAACAAGGGCGCCCATACGAGTCAGCAAAGGACCTCGGGGAACATATTTATGAAAGCAACAGTGGTCCCATGCATAAAGAAAATTCTGACAACAGTCAATATAGACACAATGGATACTATATTAGTTATGACATGTCCAGCCGGACAGAGGTCTCAATCTTTTACTTTTTTTGAAAGGAATCAACAAGAATTTCCTCCAGCAATTCTTCATAGTGGGGCACAAGCCTGTACCCTACCACATACAAATTGGCATGGTGAAAAGAATCACAAACACACAAAACTAGGCTTTTTAGGCAAGAACTTCCTGTAGTTAATAATGCAACAGAAATTCAAGTAACAGCATTACAAGCGTGTAACACATGGTATACGTTTTTAGTATATGGTGTATATGAAAGGTCGACGGCGTTTCGATCCCACTATATAATCATGGGGATCATCATCAGGACATTAATAATGCCTAAACAATATAAACCTTTGTAGCCCCAAGTGCTGGAATGGGCATTGTAAAAGCCAGGGCTTACCGGATAAGCCCAGCCCAAGCGATCTGGACGGGGCAGGGTGGAGTGTAGGCTAAGTGACCGGCAATCCGGCAATCGAAAGCCTAGGGAGAACGCGTCAGCAATCTGCTCGATCGCGTTAGGAGGGTAGAGTAATCCGGATCAGTCGGCCGTGATTACTTCCTCGTAGTGCACCCATGATTATATAGTGGGATCGAAACGCCGTCGACCTTTCATATACACCATATACTAAAAACGTATACCATGTGTTACATGCTTGTAATGGTGTTACTTGAATTTCTGTTGCATTATTAACTACAGGAATCTGAAGTTCTTGCCTAAAAAGCCTTTTTTGTTTGTTTGTGATTCTTTTCACCATGCCAATTTGTATGTGGTAGGGTGCAGGCTTGTGCCCCACTACGAAGAATTGCTGGAGGAAATTCTTGTTGATTCCTTTAAAAAAAAGTAAAAGATTGAGACCACTGTCCGGCTGGACATGTCATAAATAATATAGTATCCATTGTGTCTATATTGACTGTTGTCAGAATTTTGTTTATGCATGGGACCACTGTTGCTTTCATAAATTCGTTAATGGGCAGCATTCCCTGCATGATGGGGGAATGGGGATATCTGACCTTTACAATTACTACCTGGTAGAGCAACTCACAACAATTAATGATTGGTTTAATGGAGAATGGAATAACCCGGCATATCAATAAGAATTGAACTGGTTGGGCCTTGACGGGCTCTTGGACCTGCTCTATGGTTCCCCATTCCCCAGACACACCTAGAATGTATGGAGGTGACCCTGTAGTGTTGGAGGAGGGCTCTCTGACTCATCAGGTGGGACCATAAACTCACTGGGATGACTCCGCTGTGGCAGGGTAGATGGCTCTGACCTATGACCAGCTTACAGGGGTTTGGGAGGTGGGACAGGGTTGATACTACTCACCTGGGAGACATCTTGCAAGGCCCTAATGCCCTTCGAGGGCATGCAGAACACTACCAGCTTTCCCGCACGTAATTTTACCAATACCAGCAGCTGCACCACCCTCTCTGTCCACATCCCACCAGGTATGAAGCTCCCTGAATTTAGCCCCCTTGAGGTCAAGCTTTTAATGGGGATGCTGAGCAAGGGAGACATTACCAGGATTTACTGCTCCCTATTCTTAACGCACCAGATCCCATCCCTTGGTTACAGACGCGATCGGAGACATAGGTTGGAGACCTCAGGAAGACGAATGGCGCAAAGACAGAATGGCCCCCAAGGGACATGGTTATCGTCTCACGACTCCGCATGATCCAAGTAAACTAGCTCCATATTGTAATTGTGATTGCATTTATATAGTGCTTACTACCACTGACGAGGCGTTGAAGCGCATTTTCTGCGAGTAGCACACTACTCTGGAACCCAAAGAGGATTAGTGGTGAATTACTATAGTGAGATATGAAATTAATTTCAGCAGTGGACATGTTAGTCTGTTATATGGATTGAAAAGGATAGTGGATGGATAGAAGAGGGAAGGGTTTGCATTTATATTGCGCTAGCTACCACTGATGAGGTGCTGAAGTGCTTTTCGGTGAGTAGCACGCTACTCCGGAACCCAAAATGATTTAGTGGTAAATTAGTATAGGAAAATATGAAATGAATTTAAGCAGTGAACATGTTAGTATGTTATTTGGATTGAAAAAGGATAGTGGAAGGATAGAAGAGGGAAGGGTTTGCATTTAAATAGCACTTGCTAACGCTATATTGCGCTAGCTACCACTGATGAGGTGTTGAAGCACTTTTCGACGGGTAGCATGCTACTTCAGAACCCAAACAGGATTTGGGCTGAATTAGTATATGGGGATACGAAAATAATTTGAGCTGTGGACATGTCAGTTTGTTATTTGTATTGAAAAAAGATATGGAGGGATAGAAGGGTGAAGGGTTTGCATTTACATGGCTACCCCTGAGGTGTTGAAGTACTTTTTGTGGGTAGCACGCTAGTCCAGACCCCAAACAGGTTTAGTGGGGAATTGGTATAGAGAAATATTACATTAATTTGAGCGGTGGACATGGTAGTCTGTTATTTGGATTGAAAATGAATAGGGGAGGGATAGGAGAGTTTTTTTTTTCTTTTTTGGAATTCATAGCGGTAGGAGAGGGTTTTGGATGAGTAATGGGGAGGTGGATAGGGGAGAGTCAGCGAGCAGGGTTTAGAAAGGCTTGTTTGGGAGATCTGAATAGTAGAAGGGGTATCAGATGATGCAAGGAGGGCTAGTGGAGGGAACAGTCTAGAAAGGGTTATTTTGGGGATCATAGTAGTATGCAGTGTTTGGGATGAGTGAGAGAGTGGAGGTAGAGGATATATTTTGAGAGAGGTATAGGGTAAGAAATAGGGTAGTGCTTTGGAAAGACTAGTAGAATAAGGTTTGAGATGAGTCAGAGAGCGAGGTAGAGGATATATTGAGAGAGGCATAGGGTGAGAAATAGGGTAGTGCGCTGGAGAGAGTAGAAGAATGATGTTTGAGTTGAGTCAGCATGGAGGTAGAGAATATATTGCTTGAGATATAGGGTAGTGCATTGGATATGCTGATTCAGAATCAAAGTAATACATATAAATATAATTAAGTAAAGGGCAGGTATATATGTATAAGGAAGGTAATATATGTATATTAAAGTTGTATTGCATAAACTCACACCTTCAAGCGTTGCTGTACTTTAAGGTAATTTGTTTATTTTTACTATTTAAAAGGGAAGCAATTGTAGATAAATAGTTATGATAAAAGGTGTACTTATTTTTGCATTCACCTATATACATGTTAAACATAGGATAATGTAATTATAAGTAATATGATTTTTTTTAAACAGAACTAACGAATATCTATATATTTAAAACATAAATTATTATACACGTTTATACAAAGCAATGCACATATGTGGGTACACATCTATAGTCCAAATAAATGCTTATATAAAGAAGGATATACTGTGTATTTATGTATGAGTATGGTGGTTATGTGGGGGAGAGCCAACTCATGAATAGTCTTCTGAAGATAAGGTCCGTGGATCTTATGCTTGGAGGTAAAGAGTTCCATAGTTTGGATGCTTGAACAGAGAAGGATGTGCCACCTACATTTTTTTCTTATATGGTGGGATTTTGAGGCGAGGTGCCTATTCAGAGTAGAGGTTCCTTTGTTGAATGTATTTGGTGATTTTATTCCTGATGAAGAGCGGTTTTGTTCCATGTATCGCTTTGTGGGTGATACAAAGCAGCTTGAATGTGGATCTTTTGGCAACTGGTAACCAATGTGGGGCTCTCAAAGCAGGGGAGATGTGGGCCTGTCGATTTATATGTAGGAGTAGTCTGGCAGCAGAGTTCTGAATCCATTGAAGTCTTTTCATAGTTGTTAAAGGTGATCCGTGGTAAAGGCTATTGCTTACCTGACTCCACAACGATTTCACCAAGCAGGGAGAACTGCTCAAGTCATTGTGTGCGCTGTTCCCTAGTGAATGCTGACTTTATCCATATGCAGGGCTTTAAGTGGGATGAAAAAACTGGGGGGTCTCCAAAAGGGGCGTGACCAGTGTAATTAGGGGAGTGGCTTTAAAACACGCTGAAAATATGTGTTTAGCATAGTTTGCCGCCGGACTTGTATTTTGCTGTTTCTGTCATTGCATCCAGATATGTGATACAAGTAGCATCATAACTACAACAATTAAGGACTATTGGCTTTGTCAATGGTTATTAGTTGCATAAGATAAATGAGCTGCAACTATGGCTTGTTACATATAATATTGAAAAAACTTCTAATTAAAGCCATGGGGACCCTACCACAATGTTGCTGCTCTTGCGTTTTAGAAAGAGAAGGGAAATCCAGAAAGAAAATGACTCTTTGAAAGATTTCCCTTCCCCTGCGTCCTGCCGTAACTTCTCCACTAGTGTGGAGTGAGCAGCGCACATCCATGTGCTTGCTGTCTCGAAACGGGTCTCTATCGGGCTCTGTTTTTTGCCCTGGAATTTTTTTCTGGACTACAGTGACAGCAGACTGCTGTCAGTGCAGTCCGGAAAAAATACTGACCGCTTGTGCCAGGGCTCAAGAGAGAGCCCGATACAGACCCGTTTCGAGCCCCCCTTAAAAAAACTGCCGGTGCTCAGACCCCTTGAGACCCGGCCCACTTAAAGCCCTGTCCATATGACCTGGGCCTGCCCCAGGCTGACCCCCTTTGGGAGAGAGTAAATGAGGAACTTTCTGGGATTTTGGGGCATCGGTTTGAACTTACTCCCCGGGTGGCCGTGCTGGGCTTTCTGGAGGAGGTAGGTGGACTGAGGATTGAAAGGGTCTTCATTGGGGTGGCAATGATGGTGGCCAGGATCAGGGCCATCCTCACTCACTCCCTTCACTGCTCGGGCGATCTCCGCAACAGTCTAGGAGAGATATTGATATGATTGCCTGTACCAACAGACTTGGGTCCGGCTACAGGCTCGACTGGGCCATGCAGTACTATACTCCCCCAAGCAGCTGATTATCCATTCCCAGCTAAACCAAATACTAGAAAAGTCCCCTGCAGCTCAGAGAGTGGTGCTCTGGGGTATGTCAGAGATGGGTCACATCTTTCCTTATGGACATTTCTGTGACAGGCTAACTGCCAACACGAATGACCCGCTAGATGCGTTGGATCTCTTTACCTTTTTTTACGTACGTGTGAAACTTAGAGATTCATACCCTGAGTTTGTTGAGGCCCGTACTGAATGCACAACCTTTATCCTTCTTTTCACGCAGTCCTCTCCCAAGCATCTCCTCTCTCGTCTCTACTCTGCTGTACAGTCGGAGGCGCCTAGCGGAACCCAGAGAGCCCGGCAACGATGGGAGACTGACCAAGGCAAATTTATATCAGATAAGGACTGGGGACTGTGTGTGGACTGACACAAACTTTATCTACTAACGGTAGGCTCCACCTCATACACTTTTGGTTCTTACACCAGCCATATTATACCTTGGTCAAATTCTGCCAATATATACTGAGTGATCATGACGAATGCGCCAGATGTCATGGCAGGGGAGCTGTTTCATGCATCTTGCCTGGTCATGTCACCAATATTAGTTTACTGGCAGACTATTCTCTCTACTTTCGAGGAATAACGCATTTGTCATTACATCCCTCACAGGGACTGGCACTCCTATGCCTTCCGTCAGAAATGCCAGATGAAAACAAGTGCCTCCTGGCAATGATGTTACTCCATGCTAAACAAAGGGTGACCAGCTCCTGGGGCCAGGGAGGAGTGCCTACTGTTTGAGAATGGTTACTTGATGTCGCTTTTATAAGAAACGGCCAACACTATACTATTCAATGCTCCCACCCCAGCACACCCAAAGATAACGTGGGGCTCTTTTCAAGCATCGTTGCTGACGCACTCAGCGCCCACATCTACCTTATGGTCCAACTGTCTGTACAATCCAATGCCTTGACTCCCCGCGGCTACCACTGTACCTCCATTTATTAATGTAGGCCTTCCCCCACCCGTACCCACTGATATGGGCTTTTTTCTATGTCACCAGATTAGTAATGCGAGAACTTCTCATTCCAATTATAACAACCAATGAATTTATATTTTTTTAATGCAACATGCCTATTAATGCAGCCATTCACTGTAGTTGTACTGTTTTAAATTTGAAAATTCTAAATAAAATAAAACAAAAAAGTCCATTGTTGTCAAACGCATAATTGCTTGTAAACGGAACTCCTCAGATCCCGCGTCCTTGGTGGACTGGAGAAGGGGCGTGGATTGGTGCGCTCACCAGGAATGACCAATTTACGAGGCATGGGGCTGCCCCCGGAAACATGAAAATATCTGGGGCAAATGGTGGGAGTACCATGGGCTCCATGTTGCGACTTCTTAATCTTAATTACATATCTCTGTCTAATGCATAAGATATTGAATTGTGGAACTGGTCAATGTATGTCATTACTGCTATTTACACCAAAATCAATATAAATTGGTTATTAAAAACTGTGCTTTATGCAACAATGTTTATTTTATGTCAAATTTTAAATGCAAAGCACATTGAAAGGAAATTAAAAATGTATTATAAAATATGGTTTTGTGGTACGTTGACAATATAGAGTAGTTTTTGCAAAATATATATACACAGAGGATGGGCCTGCAGGGATGAGCTTGCGAGATGTGCTGATTAATACTCGAGAGCAGCACTGTCATTGTCATCTTGTGAAACCATTTTTACCATACTGAAAGACAAAATGATGTGTTAACCAGCCATTTAACATTTCCATTTGTTTATGAAAGCAAAATATTCCACAAATGAATCCAGCACTGTGGATTACTTGAAATAATTCATGGTTAAACCTCTTTTCTGTGAAATATGAACTTTGAAACCACTGGCAGACATCGGCTAAAAGGGGCTACCCAGGTAATATAAACGTGTGCACGTGCATGTGTGTGTTTGCATATTTGTGTTTGTGTGTGTGTGCGTGTGCATATATTCACTGAAAAAAACAAAGGTTAAAGTGACAGTATAGTTAGGTTATAATGTAAGTTAAAACGTAACGTTTTAAACATAAGAAACCACTGACATGCACCAGTTATAGTTAAATCAATGAACTATAACTTAGCACTCGCCGTGCAGTGATGTCATTACAGATGTTATTAATGATATCATGAAACACGTTATAAATGATGTAATTAATAAGGTCAAATGTGAGGTCATAAGCAGTGCATAGTGAGTGCACGAGCACCTGCTGCGCACGGCCTTCGGCCAATGACCAGCAGCAGTCAACCCCACATGCGTAGCAGGGGGTTGTCCGCAAGCCCTAGGCCTTGCGCCCACCCACCGATTTCCCCCTGTGGAAAGATGTAAGACTTGAGGTAGGCCTCCGGTCCTAGCCTGCAGCCAGGCCCTCCTTCCAATTCCCCTGTGAGTGCTTCCTAGGTAAAGTTCTAGGCCCAGTTTACTAACATTTTGTATCATGGTCGGGTCACTTTTTTTGGTACATCTATGACAAGAATGCTAGGCGAGATTTACAAAGCCACGTAAATCAGATTTGTGTGGAGTTGCATGACATTTTTCCCAAAAAGTAATACAAGGCAGCACAAAGCTCTTCCTTGCGTTACCCTGCTTCAGAAAGGCATTCCATGGGTGGAACGTGGGCACTCCTATGTATTCACCCATGGCTTTAGACACAATCCCAGATTATCTAAGGTGAGGAAACCTGGGGATTGTGCCAAACTGTTATGCCTCCCTGAACTAGGCGTAACAAAGAGAATTTTTTAAAATTTCTTCTCGTTACTTCCTTTTTCTAATGCATGCCGTATTCTGCAACACACATAGAAAGGGAAAAATGCCTTTAAGGATTGTTTTTGTGCAGCAAGGTATATCTTCATGTACAAAAACAATCCTGCCTGTAACACAGGCACCCTCATACAATGGTTCAATGGTGCCTTCTTTGGAGCTAGGCCGCACACAGTGCACGTCAGCACATAGACGCCATCAGCACACATGCCCTGGCCTCCACAGACTACATTCTCCTAGAAGAACTGATCTTCCATCTCGTGAACACCAACGACAGCAACTCCACCACACTACTGGACAGCCTCGCGAACCTCGGGCTCAAACAGCTCGCCATGACACCCACCAACTCCACCGGACACACGCTCGACCCCATCTACTCCACCAGCAGCCACGTCTCCATCAGCCACACCATCGAACTCCACTGGACAGATCACCGCTGCATCCACTTCTCCTTCAAGAAAACCACCGTACACATCCACCAGCAAAGAATCCCCCACCGCAGCTGGAACAAGGTCACCGAAGACCAGCTAATCACCACCCTCGCCCGAGACCCACCGACTGACCACACTGACACCTACACAGCCGCCCGCAACCTCAAGAAATGGATTGATGACTGCGCCAACACTCTTGCTCCAATCAAGAAACCCACAAACAGACGCACCGACAGAAGAGCCATCTGGTTCACCGCCGGCCTTCAGACATCCAAACAGACCTGCCGGAGACTAGAGAAGAAATGGCGCCACAAGCAAACTCCAGACAACCATACCCTCAAGAACGCCAGCCGCAGACACCACCAACTCATTTGAACGGCCAAAAGGACCTCCTTCAAGGAACGCATCGACAACAACGCACACAATAGCAAAGAGCTTTTCAACATCGTAAACGAACTCGCCAACCCCAGCTCTAGCTCCAACGACATCCCGCCATCACAAGACCTCTGCAACTCTCTAGCTACCTTCTTCCACTGCAAGATCGCAGACATCCACAACAGCTTTAACACCCAGACCCCTCCGACAGCCGCCGACACCGCAGACTCATCACACCCCAGTCACAACGGCCGCCTGATTTCCTGAAACCATGTCAACGGCGAAGACACCATCAAGATCATGAACACCATCCGGCTCACCATCAGACCCCTGCCCCACCACATCTTCTACAAAGCGAGCTCCATCATCGCACACCAACTCCGTAAGATCTACAACAGCTCATTCGATACCGCCACCTTGCGGAAAGCTGGAAACATACAGAAATAAACGCACTGCTCAAAACACCCAAAGCCAACCCAAAAGACCTAAAGAACTTTCGGCCCATCTCCCTGCTCCTGTTCCTGGCGAAAGTCATCGAGAAGATTGTCAACAGACAACTGACCCAATTCCTTGAAGAGAACAACACCCTGGGCTCATCCCAGTCCAGATTCCGCAGCAACCACAGCACCGAAACCGCCCTCATCGCCACCACGGACGACATCAGGGCCCTGCTGAACAACAGTGAAATGCGGCCCTCATCCTCCTGGACCTCTCGTCCGCCTTCGACACCGTCTGCCACCGCACCCTGCGCACACGCCTTTACAATGCAGGAATCCGCAACAAAGCCCTAGACTGGATCACCTCCTTCCTCACCGACAGAACCCAGAGAGTCCGCCTTTCTCCATACCGATCCGAAGCTACCAAGATCACCTGCGGTGTACCCCAAGAATCATCCCTCAGACCGACCCTCTTCAACGACTATATGACACCGCTCACCAACATCATCTGCTCGCACAACCTCAACACAGTCTCCTACACGGACAACATCCAGCTGTGCCAAAAGCAACTTCCACGCAGGGATGAAGGCCGTCGCCGAATGGATGATGAGCAGTCGCCTGAAACTGAACTCTGACAAGACGGAGGTCCTCATCCTCAGCTCCACCCCTTCCGCCTGGAACGACTCCTGGTGGCCAGCCTCGCTGAGAACCGCGCCGACGCTCACCGACCACGCACGCAACCTGGGGTTCATCCTGGACTCTTCTCTGTCAATGACCCAACAAGTCAACGCCTCCTACTTCAACACCCTCCGTATGCTTCACAAGATCTACAGATGGATCCCCATTGAAACCAGAAGGACGGTCACCCAGGCCCTCGTCACCAGCAGGCTGGGCTACGCACTGGCACTGAAATAGAGTGCCAGCCAATATCTGAGTGCGAGGCACTATGCTACCTTGCACATAGGTGATGATGCCACTTAACATAATTTGTTGTCAACGGCATATTACACTACTCAAACATTCCATGCCATTACAGTCGCTAGTTTGTGACGTGGGATCACGCTCCACAGTGCGAGTGGTGTCAACAGTTTGCCATGCCACAAAATTTTGCCAGTTCATGCTCATGCACCCGCTATCAGTGTATATGATTACATTCTATTTGGGTTACTTTGAATATTAATTTTCGAGTCTACTTCACTATGTATTAGACTTTTAACTGGATTCACAACGTGACTGTGTTATCTTTTGCACTTTCCATCATGGCTGCCTTGTTTGTATGGATTACCACTTCCTGTACCACTTGACCATGTGACCCTATTTAACCAACCATTGTAACACTGTTTTGTTTACATGTGGCCAAGACTACGGCTGTAGTCGAAACGCGTTGTGAAATTAAATCGCTTTACATTGGTAATCTGTCCCGGTTCCTTTTGTCCTGAGAGCGCACTTACTTGGGAGTTGCAGATTGGATATATATAAAAAATATATATATATATATAAATATATACACACACACACACACGTATGTGTATATATATATATATATATATATATATATATGTATATATATATATATATATATATATATATATCAAAAGAGACTCCTGTCCGCCAATCACAGGGCGGTTCAACACAGGTGCGGACCTCTTCCCCACAAGATAAAGTTCTTCGCTAGTAACGAGCCACTACACACAAGTAAGTATAAGCAGTTTCTAAGTTTTTATTTAAGCATTATCAAGATCAATGTCTTCCATAATATATATATATTACCTTTTTGAACTAAAGAAAACACAGAAATTCACCAGGTATAGTCAGCAAGGCTAACTATAAATTGTGCCCGCACCATGCACTGCTTATGACTTCACATATTATATCATTGATGACATTTTCTATGACATCATTTATGACATTGATTCTAACATCTCAAATGACATAATTGATGACATCACTCATGACCCATCCAATGACTGTGCTAGTTTGTCTTATAGTTTACATAGCGGCAGGTAGCTACCATATTGCGTTCCTATCTAATTTTGTACAGCCTGTGTCCAGCTAATGGGTATTATCATTTACAAAACGCATGCGCTTCTAATGCGCCATAGGTGTGCAGAGGTATTGAACAAGTTATAAATCTTTGTACTGAAGAGTAACTCTGTGTGAAGGCGACAGGTGATGACTGTGTTCAGAACGTTCCACATACGTTTTTTTAGTTCTGCAGAAAAAGTTTCCAACAGTGCAAAGATTCTACGTTGTGGACACTAAGGGGCAGATATACAAGCCCCATGCGTCGCAGGTGCATCACGTTGCGTGATGCACCGGTGGCGCAGCCTGCTGAGTGATATTTACAAGCACAGGTAAGGTTACCCTACGTAACTTAACCTGTGCTTGTAAATATCGCCCCTGTTCATGCAGCACTTTGCGTATTAGGGGCGGGACATGGGTTTTGCTGTGGGTGTTCCCACGCAACGCCCATGTCCACTGATGCATTTCCAGATTTATGAGAAATCGTAAACCTGGAAAGGTGTCAGTTTGCTGCGGCACCATAGGGGTGGCGTAGCCAAGCGTAACGAGGAGAAATGTTTTCATTTCTCCTCAGTTTTTCCTCTTTCAATGCGTGCTGCATTCTACAGCACGCATTGAAAGAGGAAAATGCCTGCAGTGATTGCTTTTGTGCAGGAAGATGCCCCTTCCGTCACAAAAGCAATCTCCTTATGACGCAGGCATCCTTGCACCATGGTGCAAGGGTGTCTGCGCCGGCGCATGGCAGCTGTTTTTGCACCAGCGCTGGGGAGAGCACAGGAATGCAACATATTATTGTAGATATGTCGCATTTCTGTGCTGTGAAAGTGCCGCAGCGTGGCGCAGCCAAAGGGCTTGCAGTGCCGCCCTGCAGCACTTTCTTGTAGATCTGCCCCAGCGTATTGTAAGCAGCCTTGAGTTATCAGACAGAATCGTCTCAGCATGACAATTTCTACATAACATAGAAGACTTACCATCCTATGTACATGTGCTTCTTTTGCTTCAGAAGTTGGGCTATCTGTATTGTTTTCATCACAGTATAAAGTCTGCAGGTAGTATGATCTTTAGCTAAATCAGACCTTGGTTATTTTCAGCAAATAGTGTCTTTCTGTACAAGCATTGCATAGAGTGTACACTGTTCTTAGTGGATACTTTTTAATACTCTATGGTGTATTTCTCATGAGAGTTTCACAGTCTGCAAACATTATGGTACAAAGTAAACTCTCTCCTTTGAGTAAATTCTGTTTACAGTAAACACTTTTCTACTCATATCAACTTCATTTATCAGTGCAGTTTTGGTGACTATGAGGGGATTGATAGAGATAAAAGCGGTCCATAGTAGGACATTAATTTTGGAACATACATAGACTACTTTGAGGAACATGGCTCCGTCTGAACAAATGTATTCATGTATAAATATCTATGTGCAATGAGGATTTCCCTTATACCTGTGGTTGATTGTTAATTTGAACCAGGCTACCAGTGAAGTGATTGGTACAGGGTCAATGTTGCACATAAGACATGCGTGCTATACCTATGGGAGTTGTATCTGCGATGGCATTAATGATGCTTCATAATATTCTGAGCTATTTGGTACTTATTTTCAGGCCTCCAATACCATACCCGTTGATAGAGTAATGGGTAAAGAAGAAGCTTGGATGACGTCAGCAGTGATATCATCAATGATGTCATTTTAGATGTCATCAATGATGTCATTTTAGATGTCATCAATGATGTCATAAATGATGCCATAGAACATGTCATGAACTATGTAATATGTGAGGAGGTCCTAAGCAGTGCATGGGTGGGGTGCAAGTTATAGTTAGCTCTGCTAACTATAACTGGTGCATTTATATGCAATATTTGTCATTTCATAAAAGCAATACAGTACAAAACAGATATGATAAAAACAATTAAGCAACTCAGCCCTCTAAACGTTTTGTACAATAAAAAATGCGATACAGTCTTTGATAAAATAATAAGGGAAGGGAAACATACAGTGAGATACAGTCATACTTAGAATGATAAGGGAGAGGAAACGGAACATCAGATGGTTGAACCAGATTGAGTCTAATGGGATAACCTTACTGGAGGAGCAATTTCCTCATAGTTCTTATCCTCCATACCCAGCCCAAAAATGTTGCCAGGCAGCAAGCAAACAGGGGACGCGCATCCGATCTTAAAATCTGTAGGGCCTCCAAGTGTGACCCAGTGCCCAAACTCAAACAAAGAGGTTTCAGCCATCTATGGCGAGGTGCTACATAGGCTGGGCATTCAAACATTAGATGGGCAATAGACTCAACCCTGTTAGTGCAAAAAAGGCAAGACGGTGTAGTTTGCCAAGGTGGTTCCCAGCTTGCTGTCCACTGGCCTAGAGGCAAAACTCCCACCCTAAATTTAAAATATAATGCCCGATCCATCGGGTTGGAGATCATGTCCAGGTAAGGTTCTCTAAGGGGGCGATCTTTAATTAGCAAGAACTCAGCGGCAGATCTGCATAATTTGGGATTGCTCGCTCTCTCTTTATCCACCCAAGACCAGAAGATTTTCTTTAGCATTTGTTTAGGTGGAGATGTTCTATTGGCCCAAGCGTCTGCCAGGCCCAATTCGCAGAGGAGCCGCTTTACTTCCCTCAGCCAACCAACCTTGTGCCAGCCCGTGGTAGAAAGAAGTTTGCGCAGGGCTTCTGCGTAGCTGGAGAGTTCTGAAACATTCCATATTCGAGCCCACAATAAAAGAGGGCGTAGCTTTGCTTGCTCGGATCGGGGACGTGTACCTGTGTCGATTAGAAGAGGGAGCGTGGGAGTGCTGTGAGGAAGCCTCATTAGATCTTTATGAAATTTGTTCTCAAGACAGGTCAGGGTATCAATTTTCTGCGTACCCCACAGTTCTGCCCCGTACAGCGCCGCAGACACCACCTTTGCCCTGTAAATATCCAATATCGCCCCAATTGGTTTCAGGGATGAGGCGCAATGTTCTTTTAGCAATGCCCCTGTAACCCTCCTATGAGTCAGAATGGTTTTTTGATGGTGAGCCTTCCAACTCATAGAGTCGCAGAGACGAATGCCTAGGTAGTCAAATTCCCTTACCCTTTCCAGTGGGACCGAGTCTAGGGTTGGAGGGTGGACTGACTTCCTAGGGGGATTCAGGACCAGGAATTTGGATTTACCTATGTTGATGGCTAAACCCCTGGAGACACAAAAGCCTTGGCATTTATGTGTTTTTTTAGTTCAAGATATTAATGTTGTCACTGACATATTCATCTAACTCTAATGCTACTTTAACCTTTGTTTTTTCAGTGAATTTCTAAGGTTTTTTTAAAAACAAAAACATCTTTTTTATTACACCATACAATAATATAACTTTAACCTTTGGTTTTTCAGTCAATTTCTATTTTCTTTCATTGTAAAGTAGTATTTTATGGTCCTACCTAAAGCGAACCCCCGTAGTTGCCCAAAGGGCAAACAGTCAATCCCACACTGCGCAACGTCTTTGGCAACAGGGCCTGGACACCCACCTTGAGACCGACAACCCCTGTCGCAAGCAGCCAACCTCATGATGCACACAGCCTTTACTTGTGCGTGGTGTGGGGTTAGCAACTTGGCCTGAGTTGCAGCCAGGCTCTCCTTCTAACTCCCTGCAGGCTGCCAACCCCATGCTGAGCATGGCATTTGGCCATGCATACTGGGGGTGTTGGTTACAGGGCTTGACATGACTCCAGATCCTGTGATCTATATATTAAGGGGAGGGGTGTGCAGCCCCCTCTTGGACCCTTAATTGGCACTGAGGACCCTATTTCCCAAATTGCCAAATACAAGCAAACAGGGAAGGATGGCATGCAGCCCCCTCCTTGAGCCTTAATAGGCACCGAGGACCACAGCGCCTGGGGCAATATACAATAAAAATGGGAGGGGTCCATGTGATGCCCTTCCTTGAGCCTATTAGGGCTCTGGGGACCCCATCCCCCAGGGCCTACCTTTATTGGAGGTGGGAGCCCTGATAGCTACCCAGGGCTCCCATCATGCACATTGTAGGGGCCACAGGGGGACCCTTCAGTTCCAGTCGGCTCCCCTGAAGGTGCGGGAGCAGGCATTGCTCCTGCTTGCAGGGAGCAGCTATTTATGCTGCGCCCTCTGGGTGGGTGCAATAACTTATTCTGCTTCCTTGCCTGCATCAGTATGAGCAGGGAAACAGAATACAAGTATGTTTCCAGCTGGCTGGAGCATTTATAAAGCTCCGACCCACTTAGAGTGGACTTTGTGTTTGCTCCTTCTTGGGGGAGATACAAAAATGCTCCCGCCATGCGGGAACAAACACAAGTTTGCCTGCCCGACTGTGGCTCCCCCGGAAACCCAGTATATGAGCCGGCCACAGGGAATGAGGCCCCCAGGGCCATTAAAGGCTTAAGGCGGGGACAGGACAGCCCCTCCCTTTAAAGTTTAGTTGCAGCATTGGGGGTGGGCTCCCTGAGCCTTATAAAGGCTCCCACATCACCTTAAAAAATACTGCGGACATCATGGATGGGGTCTCCAGGGTTTTTGGAGGTTCGGGATGCGGTCACCCCAGCCCCCTCCCCTTAAAAAATACATCAAGCCGCAAGGAATAGGGTCGGGAAGGGGCCCTGTTCCCGCCTCCCTCTGAAAAATACATTAGGGGTGTATAATACGATAAGTTGCACAGTATACGTTATGCCCTAGGGGCCTCACAAACCATATACTAAGAAAGTGGTATAAGTACCACATGAGAGTTAGAAAGCAGGCCTGGGGCCTGTGGAGTTGCTGGGGCTACACTAAACAACCAAAGGTTAGGAAGTAGGAGGCCCACGGGAGAAGCGTGCAGTGTCTAAACACATTGACTTTCTATGGGAAACAAAGAAGTTACAAATATACAATTTAAGGACACTTCCGGTTGGACTAGGATGGAACCCTTTTAAACTAGGACACTTCGAAGGTCAAGACCCACGGGAGCACCGGAGTACTCGTGTTACCTCACCCAGGGAAGCCGGGTGCATAGGTCTCTTTTCGTGTCGGGTTTCGTCGTCGTTTTCTATGGAGAGCTGCAAAGAAGTGTTGCAGGCGACCAAAGGAAAAGTGTCCGGGTGGATCCATGGGTGGATCTGAGATGTGAAGAACCTGAAAGCAGGGGGGATAGAGTCTGGGTCACTAGCCATTGACCAGGAAGGAACCAGGCGATGTCGGGTGCTTGAAGGTGAAGAAGGTGAGTTTGTCTCTTCAGCCACGAGGTCCAGGAGGCATCGACGATGACCAGGCGCTGGATTCGAGCTGTCCCACGATGGATCTAGATGACTGCGGTGTCAGTATCCGGATTGGACCCAACAAGCCTTGGCAACTGCAACCCAAGCAGGATGTCAAGATTGGCTCTGATGCAGACCAGCAAGATCTGTGGCGCTTCTCCTTTTCAGGGAAGCTGGAGCAAGCCAGGAGCAATCAGGAAAGCAAGTTAGATTCAAGATAGCGTCTTCAGGGGGCTCACTAGCCAACGGGCAAGGAACCGGGAAGCCACGTCGAGCTCAAATGCAAAGGCGGGGCCCACGGGACACTCGCGGAGTGTGGGGGCCAGGCCTTCGGTGCAAATGGTGCTCGGGGCTTCTCGTACCCCAATGCTCAACTTACTGAGGCTTCAGGAAAGGAGTGCAGGTAGCAAAATGCAGGATGTCCAAGATGTCCGGTCCCACGTCTCTCGTGTCCGCCACGCCTCTCAGCTTTGCTGTGGATGTGGGTCGGGTCAGAGAAGTCTGGAAGTCCAGTTCTTGAGTCACAGAGTCTTCGGGTTCCGACAGGAGCCTTGGAACTGCAGACAGGCGAAGTTGCTGTTGGTGCCTGTTTGCACAGAGTGGTCACTCCTTGACCACAAGGGAGATGTCTTCCGTCTTACAGTTAAATGGAATGTCGAAGGTCCAAGATACGTCTTTCAAAGATTCGTCCAGGATAATCTAAAGTCCCAGGGACACAGCTCCTATACTTATACTAAGGATGGGGGCTAGATTACCTGACTAGATCCCTCCTATGGGTGGACCTGAGAAGGGGGTGGTAACACCCCTTTCCCTTTGTCCAGTTTCGAGCCAGAGCAGGGCTGGAGTGCCCCAGCAACTGGTTTGAACCGGGCTATGCATGTAGCACCTTGTGTGCCCCAGGCAGTGTCCCAGGCAGTGTCTGAAAAAGCATCTGCTGATGCAGCCCTCTCTGCCCCAATACACAAAACCCTGTCTGGGGAGGTGCTGGCACCTCCCTGGACAGGAAAGCTATTGTCCAGGCCTCCCCTGCCGGAGTTTCGTCCAGCAGCAGGAGGTCAGACTCGTGTCTGTGGCAGCAGCATCCATTTTGTGATGCTGAGGCTCTGTTTAACTTTAACCGGGTAAAGCAGTAACTACATGTCTTCTCCCTCTCGAAGGGTGGAATGCTACCCCCGCCGCCAGGACTGGTGGGGGGGGGTAGTATTCCAAAGTGTTTGACACCTTACACGACATGTTTTGATAAAGCCAAACCAAAGTTAGCATTAACCGTGAGGATTATAATGCACTTGATAGTATATGGTATAGCTATATCATAGAACAGCTATAAGGAAATGGATCCGAAAGCTGCAGAGGGGCTCAGCTCATACTAGGGCACCCTCTCACATAAAACCAAGCACTCTGCCTCCAGGGTTGTCGAGGCGTACCATAGGAGTGGCTTATAGGTGCATATGTTTCTATATGTAAAGGTAGATATAGGTATACTATATCTAAGTTACGGGTGATTACACCACCTTACCCAGGCTGTGTGAACAGACATGTGGTTTCAGTTTGGAAGGCAAACCAGGGGTGGCACAATACATGCTGCAGCCCCTGGTAGGCCTAAGGTGCACCTATGCCCTGGGTACCTATGGTACACTATACAGGGGCTCACAAGGGTGACCCAGTAACCAATCTGGTATGTACCTAAAGTACATGGTATCAATTTAAAGAGAGAACAGCAGGGCTGTGGGTCTGATTAGCAGGCCCACAGCTACATTAAAGTCGAAAAACCAGAAAATCACAGCAAAAAGGCGCCCATTGTAGGGCATGCCGCAACAGCCATATGCAGAAAAAATACCTCACACCAGTGTCTGAGAGAAACATGGAGCAATTCCTGACATTTGGATCCAACTAAGTCATCTACATCCTAGAATGCCCTTGCAAACTGAGGTATGTGGGGAGTGTCACTCTTGCTGCCAAAAAGAGAGTAATGGAGCACATGAGGGCAATAAACAATAACGACCCACATTACCCAGTAGCCAGGCATTTTGCCGAATATCATCTGTCCAATAGTCCACTACTGACATTCTATGCAATTGAACAGATAGAATACAACAGAAGGGGCGGCAATAGAGAGCTGCAACTTAGACAACGTGAGTCCTGGCATATCATTAATTTACAAAGCAAAGACCCTGGGGGCCTTAACCAGGACGAGGAACTGAGCGTACATCTGTAGATCCATTGCTATGAATTCGGATTGGGTAAAAAATATTGTAAAGTGAAAAATTGTATATAATTAGTGTTTCAACCTTTACTATTAGATAACTGATAGTTCTTTTCTTTTTCTGTATTTTCTTTTAAATTACAGGAGGAAAGGAAGGGGCCGACTCCGGAAGGCAATCGAGATTCTACCCTACCCTTTTCTTCAGAAACATCACGGAGGCACAAATTGAAATATAGAAATGTGTCAATTTACACATAAGAGAACCCTTTTGTTCCTAATAATACTTTTGTGTTCTATTCTGTATATTTATGTGTAGAAATGTATTGAGGGGATATAGGAAGTACTACAATGTGTATATATTTGTTGAATTCACAGTTTTGGGGTTTGGCCTTTAAGTTTTATGGGATTACAGTTTTACATAAGAATGCTAACTAGGCATGTTCAGGCCGATTAATGGGAGAACCTGCATATAGATATTAGCAGGCACTATGTCGATATCAGATAGCATTGCTAACTGTAGAAGTTGTACGCAATATGAATATACATCCCTATACTCATAGCGAATTAGCAGTGCAGCAGTCATAAGCATGTAAAAAATTAAAAGGTACATAATACACTATGTCGAGATGAACCACATTACTCATGTGACTGGCTGTGCATGCACCATCTGCAGTTTGATTAGTACTTACAGAGTAATACATATCATATAATTATTACCAGTCCAATATGGCCCCCATGTATACTAGTTTTGTGGGACTATCCAAATGAAGTCCCTTTTCTATGTCATGTACTACACAGTATACACGTAATTCTATCCCACACCTCCGTGTGTGAGCAAGCCTGCTGTGACAGGCGAAACGCTTTACTGAGATTAAAAGACCTGGTGGTGAGAACAAACCTTTGTGTGATCATCTATTTTGATAATTTGGAGAATTGCGGAGCCAGAGCGCTCTGCCAACAGTTGACGATCAGCCTGCCATGGGCAGGGGGAGGCTGATGAAGCAACTTGGATTGGGATACATATATATATGAACAAGGCAGGTATGCCGAAACGTGTCATAGCGATAAATTCGAAATAAATGGAGGATGAAATAGCTAGGCTATCCCTTCCCTGTGTCGGTGTCTGATCTGTATGGAGCTCAGAATCAGTTTAAAAAAAAAATATATATATATATATATATATATATATATATATATATATATATATATATATATATATATATATATATATATATATATATATATATATTCTCTCTAAATTGCCCAGCAATTGAAGCCACACTCACAGGTAGGTTAAGGAAACTCCTTTTTTTAAGATAAAGCAGGCAACTTATCATCCCGTCTTGGGTCCTCCTGGCCGACGCGTTTTGGAGAATTCTCTCTCCTTCCTCCTGGGCCAAATGCGAGCATTCGAAAAGCTGCTTGCTAAACTGGAGTCCCTGTGTGCTATGTAAATCATTTAATTAGCCTCCGGTGTGCCGTTTCTTTGTTCTCACTCGCATTGCACACTGGTCTCCGTAGTTTAAGTTCATGCATAATTTTAACCCTCCAGTGGGCTCGGGTGCTCGTATAATTTATAAGGACAGTTTCTGGCCCTCCATTAAGCCTCTGGATGATACTTTGCCTGCCTTCAATAAATCACCCACCACGCCATCACCGATACAATTTTCCATCGTAAGGCCCCCTGTTGGCTGAGGGGCGGTGCGTTGCTTCTGTGGCCTGGAACCGCCGCATATACATTCTCTCTAAATTGCCCAGCAATTGAAGCCGCACTCACAGGTAGGTTAAGGAAACGCCTTTATTAAGATAAAGCAAGCAACTTATCATCCCGTCTTGGGTCCTCCTGGCCGACGCGTTTCGGAGAATTCTCTCTCCTTCCTCCTGGGCCAAATGCGAGCATTCAAAAGCTGCTTGCTAAACTGGAGTCCCTGTGTGCTATGTAAATCATTTAATTAGCCTCCGGTGTGCCTTTTCTTTATTCTCACTCGCATTGCACACTGGTCTCCGTAGTTTAAGTTCATTCATATTTTTAACCCTCCAGTGGGCTCGGGTGCTCGTATAATTTATAAGGACAGTTTCTGGCCCTCCATTAAGCCTCCGGATGATACTTTGCCATGTTTCTTTTGTAACTTTATTTATAAGCTGAACAAATTGTTTATATGTTAACAGCTCGAAGAAGGCGATACGCCGATACACGTCCTGGTTTTGTCATGCGGTAAATAAACCCGCATGTGCTTCAACCTATGAGTGCGGTCTGATCTTTTACGAAGAAGTAAGGGATTTTGAGCGAGTATATTCCCGTGGCTGCCATCACCACATTTTCAGACTCGCACCCGCTCCGGACTGCTTTATCGGCGTTCGAGATGGAAGCAGAGCGAAACTGAAATCGCTGCAGCACTGCCGTTTGCATATGAACTGGCACGGATTCCCGTAACGAGAAACAGGAAGGAAACTCCCTCTTGACCTATATCCACTTTTCATTTGGGAAAGCCTCCAATAACACGGGCATACATAAACCACATATTCAACTTTTTAAATTATTTATTCATTTTTATTTGTTGAGTTTTTTTATCATTCAAAAATTCATTTTTTCTTTTTTCTTATTTGAAAACAGATGATTATTCGCTGTATTTCATGTGATTTTCTTTAAATACATGTACAAAAATTCATATTATAGTTACAAAATCAAAATACATAAACATATCTTTTTAAAATAGCAAGACAGTTATTATGACCCAGGTCGAGAACCACAAGCACAACACATCCACTCAATCACACATCCTAATCATACATCACTCCGCTACAGCCGAACAAACACCCCGTTGTTTTACACCAGTTTGTCCACTGTATTGGGCATACTAGTAAAAACGTCTTCTTTGTGTCCAACATTTTTTACAGACACTAACTCCAGGTGCGAGACACTCTTTTGAAATTGCCCCTGGCTGGCCCTGATGAAGGTGGTCTCCATTACAGTTCTTCCACCGAAACGCGTTGGCCCTCTCTTCTAAATAGATCCAACCTTTGGTTGTACAGTGGACAAACTGGTGTAAAACAACGGGGTGTTTGTTCGGCTGTAGCGGAGTGATGTATGATTAGGATGTGTGATTGAGTGGATGTGTTGTGCTTGTGGTTCTCGACCTGGGTCATAATAACTGTCTCGCTATTTTAAAAAGATATGTTTATGTATTTTGATTTTGTAACTATAATATGAATTTTTGTACATGTATTTAAAGAAAATCACATCAAATACAGCGAATAATCATCTGTTTTCAAATAAGAAAAAAGAAAAAATGAATTTTTCAATGATAAAAAACTCAAAAAATAAAAATGAATAAATAATTTAAAAAGTTGAATATGTGGTTTATGTATGCCCGTGTTATTGGAGGCTTTCCCCAATGAAAAGTGGATATAGGTCAAGAGGGAGTTTCCTTCCTGTTTCTGGTTATTTCACCCCTCAACTCTCTGACCTTTAAGTACATTTGGCAGGGGGTCCCTACTCTTAATCATTTGACGGATTCCCGTAACGAACAGCAGAGGAGGCACCGAACACGGGTGAGTCGGAAGACTAGCGCATCCTCGTTTGCTCTCTGCTAACTTATATCGTGGATGTGTGTATCTTGAAGCTGATTACGAGCTGCATTCAAATAACGGCTGGAGTGTCTGTTCGAAGCACGTCAAAGAACGAGTACCTAAATAAAGTTACCACGTAACTGGTTTAACATGTACTCTGAGGAGGCACGCCGTGAGGCAGCGGTGGACGTATTCAAAATTAATGCAGGACAAAGCACAACAGGATCTGCAAGTGGCACTACACCAAGTACTCAGAGCCCCCTCAAAACGCTATTCATACAACTCGAGAGACTATTTGAACGCGAAATCAGAAAATGGTGGGAAGCAACTTCGCTTCAAAATTATCTCGAAGTCCAAAGAATTCCACGTGGGCTCCGTGTGTACACAGTTACATCGTACGAAAACCCAGACCCGCAACTGCTTGATGAGTGGGCAAGCTATACTGCAGAAATGTCAGGGGGAATGTTGAAAATCCTCATTAAGTTTGCTTGGAGCGATAGAGCCAAATGCCAGAAAGAGATTGAAACATTAGAGGCCCTAATAGCACAAGACCCTGATCAAACACAGCGGGATGAGCTGCGTGAAGCTATGAAGAAACGTCTTCTCACCTATGAAGATAAAATCAGGAAGCACAAGCAGACCAAATTTCAAAGAAATGCACGTGACTACGAGCAAGGACGCACCTTAACGTTTGCTCGTAAGTTTGATGCCCGAAGAAGAGCATTAAGAAGCACCGCCAGCAAGAAAAAACAACAAATAGCAGTCACCTCAGAATCGGACGTGACTACAGACACTGAACAATCTGGCAATGAGAGAACAAGAGAATTGGTCCCTGCGCAGTCCTTTTTTTGCAAGGAGTTCCAATTAATGCGACAGTCCAGGCAGAGGGGAGCCAAAGGCAAGCCACCAGAAAGAAGACAAGACAGACAAGAAGAGGGGGCCTCCACACAAGAATATCAAGGAGTGGCCTCTCAAACCAGAAGCAAGAGAGGCAGCAAAAGATAACGACTCAAGACAACCTCACGATAGTGAATTTAACCACATACAAACTATCCAAAAATGAAGAACTAGTACTACAAAAGGGACTGACAATTTGTCCATCACACACATTTGAGTACACACAGACCAGAATTGACTTATTCCTCTTTACACGTAAGTTAAAGCTATTGAAACTTCATAAGCTAAGAAACCTTACAAACACTACTGGAAACACAGAGAGTACTATGTCATCAATGGAGAATTTAGTGGGAGACGATTTAAACACCTTACAAATAATGGCCAGTCAACAAACAACAGAAGAAGATGAACAACCAATGAGTAGAGCTTAATCTGCTGAACAGTTTGGGATTTCCCAAAAAAGAGCTAGAACGAATTTCAAAACCCCATCTACATTTGTTCCAAATATGCTATATGACGCCATTGACGTGTTTGAGGAATCCATCAAAACTGATCTTGAAAAAATGCGACATAAGAGCTTCAAAAAATCCAATGAACAACAATAGAATTTGACATCTGAACAACGACTGGCATTGGAGAAACTAAAATCTAATCCTAATCTAGTGTGCAAGCCTTCGGAAGGGGGTAACATTGTCCTTATGACCCATGATTTTTATTGCCCTGAAGCACTACGCCAATTACGAGATACGAACTGTTACAGTAAAATCAGTAAAGAGGACTATATCAGAAGCATCATTGAATATCATGAACTGCTTGACAAATGGGTGTCTAAAGGCATGCTTGACAATGAACATACATTTCTAACATGCAAGCAAACAGTGACTCCAACATTTTATCACTTGCCCAAAATACATAAACATGCTACATCACCTCCGAGGAGACCCATTATATCATCAAAGGGAAGTCTAACTGAATCTATGTCCCAATACCATGATTTCTTTTTGATTGATTATGTTAAATCTTTGACCTCCTACATTCGCGACACATCCGATTTTATCAGGACAATCTCAAATATTGTATGGGAACCTGACATGTTGATGATTGTTCTAGATGCAACTGGGTTATACACATGTATCTCACATCACCAAGGTATTCAAGCAGTGCAATATTTCTTGAAAAGTCCCTCTTTAAAGTTTGCATTACATAATGTGATGTTAATTGAGTTCCTGACCTTTTGCTTAAACAATAATATTTTTTTGTTTCAGAAGCAACATTACAGGCAAATCAGAGGGACGGCGATGGGGACCTGCTTTGCCCCCAGCTACGCGAACTTGTTCATCGGCTGGTGGGAGAAGCAGGTTGCATGGTCTGATGAGTATCAGAAATGGGTCTCTTCAATTATCGGGTGGCACCGATATATTGACGATCTGTTTATTTTTTGGGAAGGGCTCTAGGACTGAAGCCGAAGCTTACATAAGACATCTGAATGACATTTTTTGTTTTATACATGTTTTTATTGTTGCATCAGCAGGGATGAAAAAAGAGAGAATCATCTGCTGACGGGGCGTCAACATTCGGCTGTGGTCAGCAATTCACGCAACTTTTTTGTAATATAACCTGGTCAATATGGCATTTCATCCACTGAACATCACAGACCATTCAAACAAATATTCAGGTTAGGACACAGATACTAAACTCCGTATAGGGGACGGAGATGAACAATAGATATGTGGGTCCCAGCGATGGGGGACGTCGGGTCGGGGTCCACGCAGTTCGCAAAGTGGTGGTGCCAGGTAACTGGGGGGACAGAACTGTGGGGGGGAGCATGAAGGCGGTAGCAAGAGCATAACAGGAGGATAAGATGTTGGGCAGCGGGTAGCGGGGGGGTCCACACTATTCAGTCGCAGTGGGGTAGAGCGGTCAGGGGGCTGAACCGGTTCGAGTGTGGGGGTAGCGGGGCGGTCGGCATGGGGGGGGCTGAGTCGATGGGGGGCGTGGTATACCGGGCTCGGCACCGGTAAAGAGGGTGACAGTGGCAGCCAGCGATTATGGGTTTACTCAGGTGGGCGGGAGGGGGGGTTGGGGGTATAGGCGTAGGCGGGACATCAGCGCGCGTGGCCTGCCGGAAGCCGTGCAGGAGCATGGCCCATTCCATAGAGATGGGGTGTTTACTCGCTCCTTGGCCTCCTCTTCTCGGATGGCGTCTTCTTCGGCCGCCGCCCATTTACAAACAGCTCCTATCCATGCCGCTACGGGGGGACCCTCCGGAGCTCGCCAGTGCATAGCTATACATCTGTTCGCCAGGAGCAGCGCCAAGGACACAAAGCGTTTGTGTGTAGGGGCCCGTTTAGATATGTGAAAAATGCATAGCGCGCTGGATTCCCAAGAGGTTAGAGTCGTGAGGCCTGTGAGGTCTGTCAGTGTGTCGTGTACCGTCCGCCACAGGGGTTGGAGGCCCGGGCAGTCCCAAAACATGTGGCGGAAGTCTGCATCGGGGGAATGACATCTGGGGCACAGGAATTGTGAGGTGGGGAAAAACCGTTGCAGTCGCGCTGCTGTGAGGTAAGCCCTGTGTAGTATGTAATATTGGATGTTTTTGAAGCAGGCGTTTCTGGAGACTTGTTTCGGGGCCTCGAGGGCCTTGGTCCATTCCGAGTCGTGTAACGCGCGACCGATTTCCTCCTCCCACGTGGCGCGTAGGGCCAACAGGGGGGCGTACAAGAGTTCTCTGATCGACTTGTAGAGCCAGGTGATCAAGTGGCGTCCCACGCCCATACGTAGGATAGCGTGAATAACTGGATGTGTGTCTGGTTCGCCAGCCTGAAGGTTATGGTAAGGGCGGAAACCCTCGAGCAGCTGTCGGTATCTGAGGAATTGACCTGGGGGGAGTTCAAACTCAGCGACCAGGCGGTCGAACGACTTCAATTGACCCTCCTCAAAAAGTGACTCCATGTCCGTGACGTCGTAGTGCGTCCATTCCGCTAGCATAGGCGCCGAGAAGTAGAGTTCCCGTCTGGGGCAGCCGACTAGCGGTAGTGCCGGAGAGTATGGAGTCCTCCCGGGGGAAATCCGGTGGATCCGCATCATACACCGACGCGCCATCGTGACTTGGAGGGGATATGTACGGCGAGGCTGGGTGCCCGGGAGGAGGAGACGGAGCAGCTCCGGGGTCGTAATTCTACCGGTTTGGGTGCCAGTCTCCTGGGTATATCGGTCCGCCGTCCAGTACGACAGCCATTGGAGCTGTGCCACCAGGAAATAGGACTCAAAGGAGGGAGCTCCCAGCCCACCTTGTGTTGTGGGGAGTTGGAGGGTTTTCAAGGCCACTCTGTGTCGACCCGAGCCCCAAATGAGGGTGCCCAAGAGTGAGTTGAGGTCCCGGAAGAAGGACCCAGGTGGCACTACTGGTAGGTTGGTAAAATGATAGAGGAGCGGGGGTAGCATTATCATTTTAGCCAGGGCTATCCGCCCTATCGGGGCGAGCGGGAGCTTAGTCCAGAAGGCGACAGTCGGTCGGAGGCTGGCTAGTGTTCTACGATGATTCCCATCGAAGATGTCGGCCGGAGAGTGATACAGTCGGACTCCGAGGTACCGGGGGGCCTCCGTGGACCATGCGAGGCTATGGGTCCCCAGTGCAACGTCCCGGGGTGGCAATTCCGGGTGGAAGGGGTAGATCGTAGATTTGTCCCAATTCACCCGAAGGCCCGATGCTTCTGCAAATTCAGCGAGCGCCACTCCAATGGGGGTAAGATCCATGTCGATGTCCTGGACATAAATGAGGAGGTCATCTGCGTACATCGAGATGCAGTGTGTGACGTCTGCAAGTGGGATGCCCCAGTGTATTCCCTCCCGACGCAGTCTAATCGCCAGCGGTTCGACCGCTAGGGCGAAAAGGAGAGGAGATAGGGGGCACCCCTGCCTGGTGCCCCGTCGGACTTCAAATGCCGGGGAGATGTGTTTCCCAATCCTGACACGTGTCTTCAGATCGGTATATAGGAGGCGCGTGTATGCTGTGAGTGTCGGGCCAACGTTGAGACATCTGAATGACAATACTGTGAATTTACACTTCAGTGGCAGTATAAGTGCCACTGAAGTGGATTTTCTAGACCTCAAAGACTTTATCAAGGAGGGTAAAATCTGCACCTCACTGTTTCGCAAGACCACAGCGGGGAACTCTATATTGGAAGCAAACAGCTGTCACCCCAAACCCTTGAAAAACAGTATTCCGTTTGGCGAGTTACTTCGCCTCAAAAGAAATTGTACACTAGAACAAGATTTCGAAACAGCAGCCAAAGAGACAATACAAAGTTTCAGAGTGAGGGGATACTCAGATCATATTCTGCAGAAAAGCTTTGACAAGGTTAAAAAAATACCTAGATCTTGTCTATTGAAGGATAAAACCAAACAAAGTAGCAGCAATGGTAAAAGCCCTATTTTTTCATGTGATTCAAAAGAAATTCAAAGTACTCTATCACGTAATTGGCATATCCTGAAAGCAGATACAATAATTGGAGAGGACATCTCAGATCACCCTAGCTTGACATATAAAAGAAGTCGATCACTAAGAGACCTCCTAGTACATAGTCACTTCGACTCAGTCCCAATAACACCAAGACTTGGGAATTTAACTGGGTTTTTCCCATGCACACGCTGTAAAGCGTGTAGAACAAGTCCCAAAACTACAACTTACAAAATACCAGGCAGAGCAGAACTGAAAAAGATTACTACATTTCTCACATGCACTACACCATACTGTGTATACTGTCTTATCTGCCCTTGCAATCTTCAGTATATCGGCAGCACTATCCACCCCGTCAAACTTAGAATTCTTGAACATGCCAGAGCAATAGAACATAATGACATAACCTATCCTGTCGCAAGACACTTTGCCAAAGCACATAATAGTGACCGTAGCATCCTTCGCTTTTTCTTCCTTGATCATGTCCCCATTAAAGATCGTGGAGGGGACAGAGAACTCCGATTACGAAGACTCAAATCAAGATTCATAATTGATCTTAAAACTAGAACACCATCTGGCCTTAACACTGAGGAAGAATTAGCCATCCATTTAGGAAAATAACTTGCAGATCTGATAAACTTTGATTTTCTGATTAACTACACACACTGATCAATTCCAAATGCCTATCCAAGGCTAGATAGAGGCCCAGAGTAATTAAAGATGAAATCAGTAATTTAGTTACAATGGGTCATTGTATAGACACTTTATGAATTGCGAAGTTATGAATTGTGAAATAATGTATATATGTATATAACTTTCTCATTATTTTCTAATTTCATTTTATTTCCTTATCTGTACTATCATTGAAATCATTAGTAATGTGATCGTCTGATAATCAAAGGCATGTGTTTCGCCCATTCAGGGCTCAATTTCTGTTTAAAGTTCATGCATTTTTAATGAAAAATGTAGAATTGAATGCATCTTTGACTCACAAAAATCAGGATACAAGCTGAACTTATCCAAGACTCAAACACTTTTTGTTGGCCAAAATCCCCCACCCCGTCTCAATATAGTTTCAGAAGCAACGTATTTGGGAATTAATTTAACAACCCCAATTTCCAACATTCCTAAACTTAATTTTATCCCAATTCTGAAGAAAGCTAACTCTACTCTTGAACGTATCGATCATTTACACTTATCTTTATATGGGAGGAACAATGTCTTAAAAATGTTCATTTTGCCCACATTTTTATACTTATTTAGAACAGTGCCGCTTGACTTTCCCCTAGATTTCTTTAAACAAATGGAGAAGATGGCTGGGAGATTCTTATGGGGATACAGGGGCAACCGCAGAGGCTATAAAAAAATGATTTTACAAAAGCTTAGAGGAGGGTGGGGCACCCCACATTTTTTGTTCTACTATTATTTATCTCCCCTTTAATAATAGGCGCTAAAGCTCCGATATCACTAGCACATACTCCATCCATTTATGAATTTGCTTTAGGTACTGAAGCTCGTGGTTATTTGCTAAAAATTATAGAGCCGAGTTACTATAAAAAAAACAAAATTTAAGACTCTAACAGCAGCATATAGGACATGGAAGATCATTAAGAGATATGTTGGGATTCCAAAATTGTTGAGATACACCCCATTAACATCACCATATTTCTTTCCCCCTGTATTCAGAGATCATACTATGAAAAGATGGAACAATAGTGGTGTTACTTGTCTTGGTGACTTATGGCAGGATAATCGTATAATCTCATTTATAGAGCTCCAATCAAAGTTCAATCTCACGAGTCGGGATTATTCTAAATACCTTCAGCTACATAGTTTCCTAGGCTCAATAACGTCTTATGAACGATTGGGGCCACCTGTGAGTTGCAGTGGTGTTGTGGAGGTTGCGAGCGTCCTGTTGATCCTGGGACTGACTCCTGTGTTGCTGCCGCTGCCCCTCGCCGCACCCACTGCGCGGGCGCCGCTTCGCGGCTTCAGGAAGTGGGAAGCTGTCCCCTAAGCGCTGGGCTCTTGGAGGCGCTTGGGGAAAACATCGCGTTGGCGCTCTAGCAGGGACTCGGAGGTCCAGGAGTCCCTGCTCTCCCAGGTGCGATAGCGGACGCGCCCACCACCTGACACGCCCCCCGCCTGCAACGTGCTAATGTAATACCCTGCTAGGCGCTCAGCGGGACGCGAGCGGGACGCCGAGCGAAGCCCGAGCAAAGGACGGGCAGTCTGTGGCAGTCAGGGGCTGACAGAGGCTGGGCTGGGCCACGTCCTTTTCCACTCCAACATCAGTGCTTTGACGGTGTGTGCGAGGCCCCGTGGTGTTCTCTACAAACATGCCCACCCGCTCTGGAAAACCTCTCCGGAGTGAAGGTGAGAGAGGAGCTATTGCCGGGAGCCCCATTATTGGAACCATGGACCGTTTTATTACCAGGGTGGCGGCTGTAATTGAAAAGGAAATCGCCATTTCTGAGCGGCGCCTATCAGAGGTTTACCTCCCTGCAAGACGTTCTTCCCTAGGGGCTGCTGCTCAGGCGTTCACACCGGCCAGTAAGCGGGTTTACTCTGTTTCTTCCCCTGGCGTTGCTGGAGACTCTATAGACCCCCCCCAGTTGCTCGAAATAGGGCAAAATACAGATAGGTTGGAACTATTGGCCACGCTTCTCCCCAGTGGCACTGAGGAAGAGGGTGGTCTTAGTAAAGCATTGTCACCAGCATCACCTAAACCCTTAAACGTAACCAACAGCCAGCCTCTATCACCAATATTGCCCACCCCAATCATAGAAATATCAGATGAGGTGACAGAAGGGGTGTCCTCTAGTATTCAAACTTCCGAAACTAGGCTGGTTAAAAGCTTTGTAAACAAAAAGGTAGGAAAACATAAAAAGGGTAGGTTGGTGAGACAGGCTGCTCTTTACCAAAGAGCAAAAAAAACATCTGGACCTGGTGTGAAAAACCCAAGGGGCCTGTCAATAGAGAACAAAGCTGATACAGAGGGGGATGTTGTGGTCTCTCCTGAGGGGCCACTCATAAATGATAACTCCGCTAATCTTTCCAATGCTTCCAAGCCCACTAAACCGGTAACTATCGAAAATATCCTGGAGAACGTAAATAGTCTCCTGATGCCCCTACTAATACAGGTTAAGGAATTGGGGGCGAGGATAGATAAACTTGAACAATCAACCCTTGACGGGTTCCATTCACTGAAAACTACATTTAAACAACTAGCCAGAGCAAGTGGAAACTTAGATATGGGTGTAAAGGGGAAGGAACTACCTCCACAGATAGACCCTAAACCCACAAAATGTTTAAACAAGGCTGAAAGTAGTAGAGTACAAACTCCAGCTCCCAAAACTTCTTCCCCTCCCCTAGTAGGGCCAAAACCTAAGGGACCTCCAGTACATGTAGAGACTGTTACAAATAAGTCTAAGTCACTCCCACAAAAACAACAACAGACAGCTAGTGGTAAAGTGATAGGCTTTCAAACATCGGGCACACGTGATAAAGCCCAAAAACTAGCACCAGGGAAAGTTACTAAACCTGTCCCCCAACCTACAGCTCCAACTACTACCCCATCGGCCAATAGAAATCCAGTACGTCGGATCCCCCCAGTAAACCTCCCGCCAGACTGTCAACCTTTTGTTGCTGTTCTGGTAAATGTACCCCCTCTCAAAGAAGGCCAAATGGAAAACCACCAGTCCCTTAAAAACAAGTGCATCCATTGGCTCAAGTTAAACAAGCCAATCCCTTTGGGGGTGGATGGGGTCATCCTAAGTGTTCGTAGGGTTGAGTGGGTAGGGCAGGGCAAAAAAACTCAGGAGGGGGATTGTATAATAATAAATTTTCAAGACCCTAAAGTAGTAGCTTCCATCTGCACTCCAATTGGAAATATGGGGGCTCCGGGGGTTAAAGTAGTAGATTTATCCTACTTTTACCCTAGACAAATTGTTAGTCCAATGGGAGACAGTTTGCGCCCCCCCAGCTTAGATCAAAATAGGGAGATATGTTGGGTAGGGGCTGCTGGGGATCCAGAGCCGAATCCCCTGTGGGCACCTGGGTGCCATTGACTGGAGGAGGATGACCCCTGGCTACGTAGGAATAAAGAATCTGCGAGTAGAGTAGATCCAATAGAAATACCACCCCCCCAAACGGTCTCTCTCCCAATCGAAGACTACAGTGAGTTGACAACCTTTAAAGATATCCTCCAAGATTCTTGCCCACTTCGGGCACCCTTGGCGAGGGCCATAGACAGGGATTCTCTTGCGTCCAGCAACTTTTCAGCTGTGACGGACCTAACTTTTAAGGTTTTCAGCTGGAATGTTGCAGGGATTGCAAGAAAGTTGACTCTACCAGATTTTAACGCCTGGGTGGATGAGCACTCCTTGTGCATCTTCCAAGAGACGTGGAGCTTGGTGCCGGTACACAGGGTGGGTTTCTCTTCCCCTTCTGTCCCTGCGCGAGCCTCGGAATCAGGGAGAGGGCGACCGTCGGGCGGCCTACTTATTTGGGTTGCAGCCTCTCTTGACTGCAGTGTAGAGGAGCTTTACACAGGCTGCCCGGACATCCAAAATATCACCCTAACTGACCAAAGGGGAAGACTGATTTTAAATGTTTATAACGTTTATGCCCGTGGGACCAAGGGTGGGAGAAAGTCAACTATAATATCCCTCCTTGAAAACCTCCTAAACAAAACCCCACACAAGATGTGTATACTGGTAGCGGGTGATATGAATTGCACGTTCGAACCTTTGGGCTCGGACATTGCCATTGACCAAGATGAGGAGGATACCAGGTGGGGGGTCCCTGTACTGGACATTCCACCCGTCAGGAGGTGGTCAGAAGTGGCGCTTCAGCTATACTCCCTGACCCTTGAATTTAATCTAAGGGCAGTAAATGGGAGGACAATCTCGGACAGGGGAGGGGCCCATACTTACAATAGACCAGGACACACCTCCAGGATAGATTACCTGTTAATAGATGTATATCTATGGAAACACGTGAGGGATATGCTGGTGGTCGCCACGACTGAAAGTGACCACAATTCACTTTCATTAACCTTGGACCATTGGTGGGGTCCAGTAAGAAAGGGTGAAAAAAACTTGGTAGCTCTACCCCCCCATGAGTCTGAAGTTTCGCCCTGTGGTAGACGTTTAAAATGGGCCACATTGGTCCTCTCTGAGGCAAGGGTTGGGGAAATTTTATCCATCCTAAATAATGTGATCTTAACCCTGGGGTCTCCCCTTGAAGGGGTGGGTGGAGTGAGTAGACTTTTTGTTTCCTTAGTGGAGGCCTTGACTAATGTGTTTACCACTCGTTCTAGCAAATCGGGTAACAAGAAATCCAAAAACCTAGAGGACGGATGGTATACCCAAGTATGTAGGTTGAAAAAAGCAAAGTTAGTAGAGGCAGTAAAACACAAATCCCATAGTGACATACAGGAAGCAAGGAAGGCTTACAATCGATCCCTTAAAACGGCTAGGAAAGAATGGGAAGACAAATACTGGGAAGACCTGCTCCAAGCTAGTAAAAGTAGGGACCCAAGGGCTTTTTGGGATGCTATAGCCAAACGGAATAGGCCCGAGGGAGCCATTAGACCTTGTAACATCGCGCCTCAAAGTTGGGTAAAACACTTTGGGGCTTTATACCTTCCAGCAGAAGGGGAATTGAATGCTAGGACGATCTCCCCACTAGTAACTGAACCCCACATTTATGACCTCTTTACCCCCGTAGAAATTGAAAAAGTAATTGGGTGGGTAGCCCCACGTAAGGCAGCGGGCCCAGATGGCCTTCCGGGGGACCTTATGAGGGCTTACCCAGTGGAGTGGGGAAGGGTTATCGCTGCCCTCCTCAATGACATCATGATGGGAGGGCCAGTACCCGAATCCTGGAAAGGGGCGGTGGTGGTCCCGATTTACAAAAAAGGGTGTAGAGAATCCCCGGGGAACTACCGCCCAATAAGCCTGATAGACTCCACCCAAAAGATAGCAGGTAAAGCTATACTTGGGAGGATTCTCCATTGGGTGGAGGAGAATAAAATACTATCGGACTTTCAGGCAGGTTTCCGGGCAGGAATGGGGACAATAGAGCAGGTGTTTAGGTTGGCTCTTTTGGGGTGGAAGGTGGTGGAACTGGGCAAGGGCAGTCTTTATTTGGCCTTTATAGACCTGAAGACTGCCTTTGACCTAGTCCCCCGGGAAGAACTATGGAGGGTACTTTACGAGCTGGGTTTACCCCCTTACATCCTGTCCCTTCTTATTAACCTCCATGCCCATACCTTTGCACAGGTCCGCTGGGGAAAAAACGGAGAGCTCACTGAAAAAATACCGGTGTCCAGGGGTGTAAGACAGGGCTGCGTCTTGGCGCCCACCCTATTCTCACTATATGTGAATGGGGTGGTAGAATATCTCCAATTAGAACCAGCCGATACCCCCTGTCTTGGAGGAGTGCGGATCCCCACCCTGCTCTTTGCGGACGACACGCTCTTGATCTCGAAGACCCCACAAGGTCTCCAGAAATTGCTAACCCGCTTCCAGGAATTTTGTGCCGCAAAGGGTTTAGTAATTAATGTGGACAAAACAAAATATTTGGTTCTAAACCCCCCAAAGAAATTGGGCCGCCCACCTATGCTTAACTCTGTTGCCCTAGAGAAAGTATCCGAATTCGACTACCTCGGAATTCGGATAACGGACAAAATGTCGTGGGCACCACATATCGACAAGATGGTCCTTAATCATAAAAGAGTAGGAGGAGCTCTTTTGAGGGAGTTTCGGGCTTCAGCCAGGAGATCGCTTACCCCAGTAATCAATATTTACAAAGCCAAGGTAGTTACATCAGCCTTGTATGGGGCAGAATTGTGGGGACATTTTCGTATGGACACCCTGGCAACAGCTGAGAGCAAGCTTTTAAAATCCATCATCGCTATTCCCCTGAGCACACCGACTACACCAGTGTGGCTGGACACTGGCTGCAAAAGTATCGTAGAGCAAGCCCAACTTCGCCCCCTCCTCTTATGGACGCGAATTTGGAGAGGCGAAGAGTTAAAATCCTACGCGGATGGTCTGGGGGAAATAATGAGCTCGGGTGGCTGGGCAAAAATAAGATGGCTGAGAGACACTAAAAAACTATTGGAGAAAATCGGTCTGGGGGATTGCTGGTCATCGCGCTCAGCTCCTCCGAAGGAGGTTGTCAAGAGCCTTTTTTGGAAATGGACGGCGGACCACTTAATTACAAACTCGAAACATTGTAAGTCGACCGCCGCCTTTCTACTAGTTAAAGACATTGTGGTATTCGAGCCTTACTTGGACCTTATTACCCTGCCTTTTGACCGAGCTTTATATTTTAAATTCAGAGTTGGCTCACTACCGCTTGGAGCCGTAGTATCAAACTGGAAATCAACGGCTCATTTGTCCCCTAACTGTGCATGTTGCCCGAGTAGGATAGAGTCCATCTCGCATGTTTTGTTTGAATGTCCGGACTATGCAAAGCCCAGGAGCTTTTGGTTAAAACCCCTTTGCCGAAACATGGGCACACGCAGCTACTTAGTAGCTTTACGCATCCTAATGACGGACACATCCCCCCCAGTTGTGTGTGGAATAGCTAAATTTTTAAAACAGTTTTGGCTTATTCGTTGCAAGACTTTGTCAGTAGCGGTTTAATTCTTTTTAGATAAATTATTATGGGCATTTTTGTCCTTTTATTCCTTTTAAAAAACGAGTTTCATACTGACTTCTTAAAGTGATGTATCTATTGTATAATGTTAATGTTTGTATTGTATATGCGCTTATAAGATATCTTGCATATCGAATAAAAGCTTATGACTGATTGGGGCTTCAAAAGTTTGTATTGATAGATAGTCTCTATTCTAAAAGAAGGATTGGTTACTTCTATAATTTACTCATTTCTACCCTCCCAGATGACTTATCTGTGATTCAACAGAAATGGTCTGAGAAACTTGGAGTGGGAAATTTTCTGATTGAGGAATCTATTGTTCTGGCCAACTCCATTCTACTCTCTGGGCGATCACGTACACAGCATTATATGGCTTTGTTCGACATTTACTATACACCTGCAAAAGTTATGAAATGGGGAGCAACTGCAGGTATATGTTGTAATAGATGTACATTGATAGGAGCAGATGCAATACACATGTTTTTTTCGCTGTTCCAAGCTGACTATATTGCTCTCTGAAATTCAGAACTTTCTTTCTCTTATATTAGGAATTACAGTAACGTTAGCCGCGGAGGCGGTTTTAATAGGGCTTTCGCCAACCTTGTGGAAAAGTCAGCCCATATCACACCTGATGCCCAGGCTGCTGGCGCAGGACGCCTCTTAGTTCCCATCTTGAACGATTACCAAATAAAGAGACGGGCGCTGGAAGCAGGAATACAAGAATAGAGTTTTATTTCTCATGAGGAGAGCCTGTCATTTCGTACACTCGCATAGTGTCTTCAGGAGGTGCTCTAACAAGTTCTCTGAGGCTTCGTATTTTATACGGATCACTGAAAGAATATCGACTACCAAAATATCGACTACCCAAAATATCGAGGAAAAAATATCTACAGCAAAAATATCGAGTTTGTATGTACAAACAGGTAAGTACAAAAATATCGAGTACAAAATATCGTTTACAAAAATATAGTTGTAAAAAATATCGTATTTACTAAAAACAGTGTTAAATTAAATTAATATTAATAATTAATTATTAAAATATACTTAAAATTACTTAAATTAACTTATAATAATTAAATAATTAATGAAAGTTAAATAAATATTTTTTTATTTCATATTTATTAAACATATATATATAGTAATAAAATATAATAAAATAATACCCAAAAACTGAAAACTGACCCTGAACCCTAAAAATACCCCTTTACCCAAAAACTGAAAACTGACTCTGAACCCTAAAAATACCCCTTTACCCAAAAACTGAAAACTGACCCTGAACCCTAAAAATACCCCATTACCCAAAAACTGAAAACTGACTCTGAACCCTAAAAATACCCCTTTACCCAAAAACTGAAAACTGACCCTGAACCCTAAAAATACCCCTTTACCCAAAAACTGAAAACTGACCCTGAACCCTAAAAATACCCCTTTACCCAAAAACTGAAAACTGACCCTGAACCCTAAAAATACCCCTTTACCCAAAAACTGAAAACTGACCCTGAGCCCTAAAAATACCCCTTTACCCAAAAACTGAAAACTGACCCTGAACCCTAAAAATACCCCTTTACCCAAAAACCCAAAACTGACCCTGAACCCTAAAAATAAAAACAATTTTTTTTACTATCTATAGTATATACTTACATATTTTCACTTTCGATATTATTTACAGTCGATATTACTGCACTTACCTTAAAAACGATATTTTGGCTGTCGATATTCTGTCCAGTCGATATTTTGTCCAAACGATATTTTTTCCTCGATATTCTGTCCAGACGATATTTTGGAGTCGATATTATGTCTGTGCACCCTTTTATACATATGTTTATGGCACACAAATATTCCTTATTACAATAAGACGCTTCAAAGTAGGGGAAAGGCATGCTTGGAATCCCAGCTTCAGGCCTATTCCCATATCAGTCGCTCAGATGTCATCCTCCCCTCCTAAATGTAACAAGAGATTGTGATCTCTCAGCTGGACATTCCTACAGGACACGAGGGCAGGAGGGGATGATCAGGTCAAAGGTTGGTCAGGTGGTAAGGTCGGACACTTCGGTTGGTGTATCACGGGTTTTGTTATGCCGGGCAGGGAAAAGAGGGATGTATATCCACGAGGCTTGGTCTTAGGACTTGGGACCGGGTCGATAGGTCAAGTGCAGCCGGGGGGGGTTTGTCAGCTGAGGGGAAGGGTGTTCTTTGGGAGGATATGGGGGGTGTGGGTCAAGCAGGAGTGCTATTTTTAGAGAAGGGTCACGCAGAGGGAGAGGGTCTTGTGGTCGACGCATGAGCAGTGCGTGCGGGGAGGGGTGTCGGGGGTTTAGCAAACGGTCAGAGAGGCCACGGTGCCTAAAATAGCTGTCGTGTACATGTGTGCATGGGTCTTATGCTGGCGGGATAACACAGTCAGTGTTTCGTAATTATTTGTTCTGCTTACAACAAGGGGTACAGTGAATCACAAATGAACGCCGCTTATGTACACATACATTGCCATTTTCAACTGTCGCCGCTTTTTTACATAAGCAAGTTCAATTTCTACATAGTCGATGCGATAGGCAGAATGCAATACATGTTAATTTACATTTGTTGGGTTCTTCATACAAGTCTAGAGATCGGCATAATACTTAGTCGGAGTCAATCAAGAAAAGAGGTTTCGAAACATTATAGAATCAAGTTCAGACTTTCTCTTCGGTGACATCAACATACAGTAAGAGTAATCTGATACCTTCGGGTCTTATCAGTGCTTTGGAAAACTAGATACATGGGTGACCGATGAAACATTTTAGAAAGCAATAAAAAATGGCTGAGGGAGGAGTTCGAGTTGATACAAGCAATTTGGTCAAGGGGGTGAGTAGAAAGTTCAGGAAGGGGGTTTTCGTCACAATGTCTTTTTAACGGAGTCCGTCTTCTTTTGTTGGCGCTGTTGAGCACTGGCGGTGGAGCTATAGGTCCAGCTCAGATTCATCCTTACACGTTGCAGGGTGCGATCAGTCCTCTGCTGTTAGATCACAGTCCTGTTTCTTAACTCATTGTCTTAGGGGTGCCTCATGCTGGGCACCTGCGTGTCTTTCTTTTTCCGTGGCAAAACCTTATTCCATAGTCAAAAGTTTATTCGAAAGGGTGATGTTGTTGAATAATCAAGGGAAGAGAGGGCGGAGTGGGATCAGATCTTTGAGCACATCAAGGGACCAAAAGGAGCAAAGGATAATCGAGCAGGCAGGCCCATCGGTCGGGCTCAAAAAGGACGGGGACTTCAGGCACGAGTGGGGCAGCAAATCGAGGGCTTCAAGGCAGCCCTTTATTCCTTAATCTGCCGAGTTTGAGAGTGGTGCCTCGTCCCGCGTCTCGTTGCTCGGTGGCTCCACCTTTGGTCGCGGTCACACGTGCTTCACGATCTGTGGCCAGGCTGTCACGTCACGTCACGTCCAGCTCCTCTCCTCCGGTGATTGTATCTTTGAATGGGTAAAAACAAGTTTTAGTAAGACTGGCAGGAGAAGACATTTATACATCTCAATTCCGTCCCCAATCCTATATAGGTGGGGGATAAGTTCATCGGTCACAGTCAGAAGTCATTATTTATGGAGTATGTAGGAGGGTATTACCATTGAATTCATAAACCCATTGACGTTATAGTCCCCTTATAAAAGGCCAGATTAGGGGACATCCGTCGTCTTACCTGTCCTTTCCTTCATTACCAACTCGGGTTCTATCGTTTTGCAGAAAGGAGAGGTAGTAATATGGCAAGTCACAATCGTTTTAGTTCCTGTCAATTTTGCCGAACACTGTTGTGTTCGAGGAGACCCAATTAAGTTTTGTGCCGGGGGGGCACAACGTCATCATACAAGGAAAGAGGGAACAGGGGGATTTTGGAGAGAGAGAGAAAAAGAGAGTGAGAGAGAGAGAGAGAGAGAGAGAGAGAGAGAGAGAGAGCACTTTTAATGGTCCATTCGGTACACGTATGACAAGGAGAGAGAAAGAGAGAGAGAGAGAGAGAGAGAGACGTGTACAATAATGGGTCATTCAGTGCGCGCACAACACAGAACAACAGGGGTTAAGTAATACGGAAACACAGGCAGAGGGATGACGTAGATCCACACATTACGTACACACATACTCAGGGGAGGGAGACAGTACATGTGTTATATACAAAATCCAAGACAAGACATATAACCGTTATTGGCCATAATGATCTCTTCCTGTATGCTGCGTATCCTTAGCATCCTAAGCTCTTTTTACCCCTTTCTTTCCTTTTATTGTCGGCTGCCTTTACTGGTCTTTGCTGTTTTACACACTTACGCCTTTGGCAATTGGTCATGAACTAACCTGGTCGGGCTAATGCTCACGGTGGCATTTTCGAGTCATTTTAGTAAATGTGTTTCCAGGCTGAGACAACAGCTGGTGTCAGTTGGGAGAACAATAGGGCAGCTCTGAGTTTCCGGTCCATGAGGGTGTGGAAAGGACGCAGTAATTTCTCTACACTGATAACATTCCTAGTCCTCCAAGTGGAGTGTACTAGAGTTTAAACCTCACCTCAAAGTATTCTTTAAACCTTTCCCTATTTAGTTAAGTGTGAAGTGCTTAATCATGAGTGCACATTATTTTTGGTTGTATTATTCGGGGTGCGTAGGTACCATAATCGAACGCCTTTTTCCCGTCTCTTCGTCTGTTAGATCACCTTTTTCTTTTTCGTATTTTTAATCGATGTTCCAAAGTGACCTGCAGAAAGAGGGAAAAAGAAGGGGGCGGGGGCAGCATTTTAAAAACACATCAGCGCGCATAAACCCGAAAAGGCTTTTACTTACTACATACTCGGTCTATCTCCACGGAACGCAGTTCTTGCCAACTCGGCATTTAAGCCCAGATGAACCTTTTAGTGTGGGAGAGATGATTATCGGAAGCCGGTGGATAGCATAGGTCACCCAAGTGTGGTATTACGGACCGTATGTAGGGAGGCCAGGTGGCACTCCTTCGGGGCGACTTAGGGGCATTTTTAGCACAATTTTCCTGATACAGGTAGCATATAAAGTATAGACTGGATTCCAGGGTCTTTTAGTGATTGCTTTAGGCTGCACAAAAATGTGCAAAGTACATACAACAAAACCTAGACTATTCATATTTGCAGTATTTCTGCATATTATACTTTTTAACCCTTAACTAATCGAGCTGAGCCATTTCACCTGTAATTCAGTTATATCGGAAACAGTGATCATTTATTCGAAACGTACCAATTTACACGTGACAACTACGTACGTTTTTTCCAAAAATCTTTAATAAGAATGTCGGTGCACAAATACGGGTCTATAACCCCGTGGGCCGGCCACGGAGCAGGCTGGAACTGTAGATGTGGGGATACTTTATTAGTAAAAAACCTAATGGAGTCGGGGGTTGTTTATTTTATAATAAAAAGTACGACTAGTGCAATAAAAACATGTCGAGAATTCAGCGTGGGCGAGTATCATAAGTGTTAAAATTCGAACTTGCAATAATCATGAGGCGCCAAAACTTAACAACAATTCATTGTCCGAATGTTCAATCGGTACCCATCTCATGCCAATTCATTGTCCTTCATTGTTTGAACACATAATCAGTACCCATCCTATATCAATTCATTGTCCGAACTGACAGTATACATCCTATATCAATCCATTGTCCGAACATATAATCAGTACACATCCTATATCAATCCATATGTTTAAAAACTACATACATATCCCATGACACCAAGGCTGAGCAATCGGAGTACAACAAGGAGTTGAAAGTTTCATTTGTACCGGCGCCATTTTGGGTGCGACCAGGCAGATCCAGGCATAGTCTAAATTTCCACGGCCCAGAGCCTCTTTCGGCAGTCCAAAAGGTTCCGTTAAAGGGCAACAGAAAGGATCGGCAGTATGAACCATCAGTCAAAAGGGGGAGGGAAGCAACATTTTTCTACCGGGTCATACTGCGTTTTCACCGGAACTGATCCGAACTGTAGTCTGCAGGATTTTAGTCATTCAAATTGAGGCTGGCGTCAGCGTGGGAGCGCCGACGTCCCGCGGCTACATTTTCAGTCATTCCCCCATCGGGGGTATCTGCGGGGGTCGGGGACTCCCGCGGCTCCTCTAGAATCTTCAAGGTCGAGGAGAACTTTTATGATGGTGGAATCAACAAGCAACCGGGCCATTCCTTCATGCTGGGCCCGCTCTTACAAGGTCGACCGCCATTTTGAGAGTTCGGCAGCTACCGGCAATCGCGGGGTCAAATGAGCAGACGGGCTCCAACCTGTTGGGCGAGGCATCGCAGCATCGCCACAGTGGACGAACCCTTTGCCGGGTGCGTGGAGCGTCGCTGCACCGTAAGAGTGGACAAACCCTTTGCCGGGTGCGAGGAGCGTTGGGGGTGCAGCTGGGGAGCCTTCACCTGGGGAGGTGGGAGAGGCTCGTTCGCGCCGCCTCTCCCTCCCGGTGCACCCCACGGCGTCTTGCTTGACATTTGTTATGGCCGGACCAGGCGATGAGGACGAGGGGGGGTCGGAGGCATGTGCAAGACATCCCCCCCAGTGTTGTCGCAGCCATTATTGAAGAAGTGGCGCCTAGTACGTTTCGGGCCGGGCCTCCGGTTGATGGCGGCCGGACGCTCTTCGCCACGGCCCCAGGAACGGGTCCCTTGGTTCATCCGGGGGACAGGCCTTGGCATGTGGTGCCGCCTTCGGGCTATTCGCGTAGTGGTCCTTCCACCCCACCGCCCCTGACGGTTTTTGTAGACTTTAAAACGCCCAAAAACTACTAGAAAGTAGCCCAAAGTAGCCCAATATTGCTACTTTGGGGAAGGAAGGACTGGAACGGCGTCAGGCAGACGGCGAAATGCATTGTGGGTTTTCGTTTGCCGTTGCAGCCGTTTGTCCTGCAAATAGTTGCTTAAATGTTTTTTTTGTTTGTTAAAAAAAATAAAACGTGTTCACCTGTTACTTCGCTATGGTGTTGTATATTTTCTATTATTCGCCTAAGGTTTGTCGTTAATTGGGCGGGGTGGGTGGTGGAGCCAAGCTGTCTCGAAGTCATAGCGTTAAGTTCGGCTTACCTCACCAGTTTCATATTTCCTGAGGGGTTGTTCCCTATGTTTCCATTTCAGCGAGGTTGAAAAGAGATCTCATCAGCGGCCTACTGATTTCACTCTATTCCTTTTCTTTTCCCTAACGATTTTTATATATATATTTTTCTCTTTTATTTGCTAGCATGATACAGCGGCTAATCCGCATTTTTATATTTGTCCTTTTGTATTAGGGGTACCCTCCTGGTCGAGCCAGATGACCTACCTCCAATAAATGGTCCGGGTGGAACTGGTTTACCAATCAGTGGGGAGTAGATAGGCATGACAGATTACAACGGGGGACAAAGGTCCGCATTACCTACCCTTCCTTATTTGCAAAGACTAGACAGAACATTTCTATTCCACGTTATTTGCAAACAGAGAATGCCTCAAAAGAACTATTCCTTGAACAATAAATGTTCAGACAATCAATCAATCAGTGGGGAGAAAAAAACAGGCATGACGGATTACAACGGGGACAAAAGTCTGCATTACCTATCCTTCACTATCTGCAAAGGGAGGCAGAATATTCCTATTCTTCCCCGTTTGTAGACAGGGAATATCTCAAAGAGCAATAATCGATAAAAACCGATAACAAACAATCAATGGGGAGAAAGATAGGCATGACGGATTACAACGGGGACAAAAGTCTGCATTACCTACCCTTCACTATCTGCAAAGGGAGACAGAATATTCCTATTCTTCCCCGTTTGCAGACAGCGAATGTCTCAAAGAGCAACAGAGCAACCAATCAATCAGTAGGGAGAAAAATAGGCATGACGGATTACAACGGGGGACAAAAGTCCGCATTACCTATCCTTCACTATTTGCAAAGAGAGAGGAACGTTCCTATTCGTCGCTGTTTGCAAACAGAGAATGTCTCCAAGAGAACCAATACTTCAAGTAGCAACCGAGGCTAAATGAACCAATCAATGAACAATACCAGTATCTAAATATTGATTTCAAAACAATCAATCAATCAATCAGATGGATAAGCCATCCTACCAATCAGACGTAAAGACGTCCTACTTAACCTTACCCGGACCGGACCATGTGGGCAATTCTTCGCCTTCCTTCCTCCAGCGCCTCTTTTCTCTATGTTTTTATCGCAGCATTCCTGTGGGATTCCAGTCAGGACAGTAGGTCACTTGAGAGAGGTCCGTTCAGAATCGGTGAAGTTCATTCAATCGGCAGCCGGACGAGGGCCCTCTCAAGGCAGGTATACTCCAATCATTTAGATGTTCACCCCATCGTCTGGACCTCTCTTACCGGACCTTATGTCGCTGATGGACCCCGCGTTGGGACGCCAATTGTGGAAAAGTCAGCCCATATCACACCTGATGCCCAGGCTGCTGGCGCAGGACGCCTCTTAGTTCCCATCTTGAACGATTACCAAATAAAGAGACGGGCGCTGGAAGCAGGAATACAAGAATAGAGTTTTATTTCTCATGAGGAGAGCCTGTCATTTCGGACACTCGCATAGTGTCTTCAGGAGGTGCTCTAACAAGTTCTCTGAGGCTTCGTCTTTTATACATATGTTTATGGCACACAAATATTCCTTATTACAATAAGACGCTTCAAAGTAGGGGAAAGGCATGCTTGGAATCCCAGCTTCAGGCCTATTCCCATATCAGTCGCTCAGATGTCATCCTCCCCTCCTAAATGTAACAAGAGATTGTGATCTCTCAGCTGGACATTCCTACAGGACACGAGGGCAGGAGGGGATGATCAGGTCAAAGGTTGGTCAGGTGGTAAGGTTGGACACTTCGGTTGGTGTATCACAGGTTTTGTTATGCCGGGCAGGGAAAAGAGGGATGTATATCCACGAGGCTTGGTCTTAGGACTTGGGACCGGGTCGATAGGTCAAGTGCAGCCGGGGGGGGGGTTTGTCAGCTGAGGGGAAGGGTGTTCTTTGGGAGGAAATGGGGGGTGTGGGTCAAGCAGGAGTGCTATTTTTAGAGAAGGGTCACGCAGAGGGAGAGGGTCTTGTGGTCGACGCATGAGCAGTGCGCGCGGGGAGGGGTGTCGGGGGTTTAGCAAACGGTCAGAGAGGCCACGGTGCCTAAAATAGCTGTCGTGTACATGTGTGCATGGGTCTTATGCTGGCGGGATAACACAGTCAGTGTTTCGTAATTATTTGTTCTGCTTACAACAAGGGGTACAGTGAATCACAAATGAACGCCGCTTATGTACACATACATTGCCATTTTCAACAACCTCTTTGGGAGATGAACAGCGAACACTGTTATTTATTTCGATGTCTGTGTTACGTGCCTGTGTTACCCAAGAGTGGATTAGCCCTGATCCACCTTCCTTCTCTATGTGGAGGGCTCGTTTACTAGCTAAGTTTAATCTTGAACTTGCTATCTATGCAACAAAAGGACATAAAAAAAAACAACTCGGAAAGAAAATATGGGCGCCCCTTCAACAATGGATTCAGGGGGAAATGAACGAGTAGTATATTTCATACTATGTGTGTTAATTCTCATTCTGTTTTCGATTTCATTTTCTATGCTGATCATGTTTATCATCCCTATGTTGTACAATATATTTTGCTCTGTTTTATATTGAAAATATATGTAAATGTAAATGTAAATGTAGTATACTTGTAAAGCGCACAGCTGCCCCAGCAACGGGGCGTCCCGGCGCTGTATAACTCTGGGGAACCCGTCCTGGCTTTCCCTGTGGGATGGTCCCTTGCTGGGAGTCCCCAAGGTGGAGCCAGGCATCCCCGGAATTGGTGGGGCCGTTGTGGAGATTAGGCAAGCTAATGCCCAGAGTTGCCGAGTGGAACCCCTGATTAGAGTAAGCACCGAAGCGAGAATTATCGAGTCCGCTGACCAAGGTCCACGACCCTGCCGCGTCGGGAATTGAACCCTGGTCCCAGGCTGACTTCTGCTCTCAGGCCTGCCGCCTCTAACCAGTGAGCCACACTACTCCACTATGTATGGGACACTTAAGAAGTTATCTTCTTAAATCTGACTTGTTTGCAATAAAAATAAAAATTAAAAATCTGACGAACCATGTTTCTTTTGTAACTTTATTTATAAGCTGAACAAATTGTTTATATGTTAACAGTTCGAAGAAGGCACTACGCCGAAACGTGTCCTGGTTTTGTCATGCGGTAAATAAACCTGCATGTGCTTCAACCTTTGAGTGCGGTCTGATCTTTTACGAAGAAGTAAGGTATTTTGAGCGAGTGTATATATATATATATATATATATATATATATCAAGTCAAAAGAGTCACCTCATATAGAAAGAGCCACTTCAGGTAGATGATTGTCCATTCTTTTATTCACGCTTGCTGCACGCAGAATAAAACACAGCTTGTCCTGATAGCATCATTGCCAAACGCGTTTCGAATCATAAGATTCTTCGTCAGTGGCTTCCTGAAACACAGCTCTCAGCCGAGAAGTGCAGCATTTATGATAAATATATATATATATATATATATATATATATATATATATATATATATATATATATATATATATATATATATATATATATATAGGAAGCCAATCCCGAACTTGAACCATAAAACAAAGCGGGCACGTACTCCAAGGTAACGAAATGAAAAGTTATTTATTGAATTTCACACAAGTCCATGCCGCGTTTCGGCCACCAGAGTCACATTGATCACATACATGCTGCAGCATTTTTTCGAACACTTTATAGTTCCAACCATGTGATTAACAACCAAAAGAACCGTGGCAACTGAAAAAAGACTAAAGACTACAAACTACAAGCTGAAAGCTGCTGCTTGTCAAGATAAAGTAAATGGAAAGAAAGACTGATGTTCGGACCAGTACATAAATAAATTTAGCTGTACACATTTAAACAATCATTTTAACCCGTTCCGTGCTCGTGACGGAACCACTCCGTCACAAGCCACGGGCGCGCTGTGCTGATGACGGAGTGATTCCGTCAAGCCGCGGCCGGAACCACTCCGTCATCAGCACAGTGCGCCCGTGGCTCGTGACGGAGTGGTTCCGTCATGAGCATGGCGACGCGGCGCAACCCCCCCTCCACCCCAGCGCCGCGGCGGAATTACCGCCACGGCCAAGGGTTTAAATGCATATACTAAAATGTATAGTTTGTAGTTGATTGCTTTTATGTCTTGGTTATTGGCCTTGTATTCTTTCATATCAGCAGGTCACTTTTCAGAGCTCACAAGTATCCCAAATGTCTGTACATTATTTTTAACTTTCATAGAGGGACAGGGATATATTTCATATTTCCCCCAACATGACTGACAGTTGTAATCTAATAAATTATTGTAGTTTGATGAATCAGTAAAATGAATTAATAAATGACAACTCATAATGGATTAAAAAACTCACCAACCTTAATTTACAGGAAAATATTCATTTAGCTACTTCCAAGCTTATCTAAGAATAAATACTACAAATGATATATAAACACACACATATATATATATATATATTCGAACACTTTCACTCCGATTTAGGCTGAAAACAGGCCAGCACACAGATCTCCGATTTAAATATGTTAATTACAACCCCTTCACCCTAACAGACGCGTTTCGCTTACAAAAAGCTTCGTCAGTGTCAATTTGCGTGTACAAACTCGCGCCATTTAAAGACATTTTTTTACACACTGTTGTTCATCAACATAGAAGACGGTACGTTCATCAACATAGAAGACGGTACGTTATATTTTACATTTCATGTGGTGGCCATCTTATAATATGTTTCTTTACATACATTTTGTTATGTCCTTTTGTCTATGGCGTTTCTTACATTAAAGTGCTCAAGTGCAAACCCTCTTTTAAAAACATGTGAAAGCAAACTGATAGTTCTTCATAATTATTTTTCACTTTGAACCTACAGCCATGACCAAGTGTCATTATTCCATTAATATTTAATTCTCTACTAAATGGACTATAGTAATCTTTTTTCCGCCCTGAATGGGCATATCTTTACTGTTTATACGGTTGTATAGATGTCTTTTGCAAGGTGGAGTTTATTGTTTCTTCCTATACTTTGTTTGTGTCTTTGCATGTTTTTTCTAGGTCTCTTTCTCTGTATAGTTGTTCATATCGATCTCAAATCTGTAAGGACACTATAAATGGACCCACATCTCTTCATCGTTGTTGAGCCCCCAAGGTGTCATCGTTTTAAGGTCGATTATGTATTTTGACTCTAGGGTACGTAATGCTTTTATTCTGTCTCCCCCTCTATCTGAGCGCTCGACTTGATCAATGCAGTAAAATTTCAACAGATCCCTGTTGCTTTGGTGTAGTTCTGCAAAGTGGTGTGCCACTGGATATGTCCTGTCATTTTTAGTTATAGCACGCATGTGCTCTAGAATTCTTAGCTTTGTAGGGTTGATTGTACTCCCTATGTATCGCTTTTCGCAGGGACAGATTAGGCAGTATATTGCGTACTCCGAGTTACAGTTTAAGACTTTTCTAATCTCCCTGTTCGGTGCATTTGTATTTGTTCTGCCAGGGTAGTTAGATACTTTTTTACTCCCTTTACAGGCTTTACACCGTAAGCAGGGGAAGAAACCTTGCATATTAGACAATTTGGGCGATTGGATTCTTGGGGAGAAATGACTATGTACAAGGTGATCCGCCAGTGATTGACTCCGCCGGTATGTAATTGGAGGTCTTTCTGGGAGGATTGTTTTGAGCACATGATCAGTGGTCAGGATGTGCCAGTTTTTCTTAAATATTTGCACTAGCTTGCCTGCCTGTGTGTTATAGTTAGTAATCATTCTAGTTGGCTCCTCCACTTTCAGGGTTGGTTTAGCCACCAGAAGGTCCCTCCTCTGTTTTTTAGAGACTTTTTCTTCTGCTAGTTTTAATGTTTGATTACTATAACCTCTGACCTGAAATCTTTTGATAGCCTCACTTTTTGCTACTGTGAATTCTACTGAGGATGTACAATTCCATTTTAGGCGTAGCTTTGAATCAAACTTTTTGGATGATGACTTGTTGAGTGTAACACTGCATTCCCCGCCGTGGGCTTTCTGTATAATTTTGTATGGATTTCCTCATTTTGTATGTAGATTTCCAGGTCTAGATAGCATACAGTAGTCTCACTGATAGTGCTCGTGAATTTTAGATTGAATTCATTGTCATTCAGTGCGGCAATGTAGTCCTCAGCCGAGGACCTGTTTCCGCGCCATATGACAAAGAGGTCATCAATGTACCTTGTCCATAAAAGGATTTGATCTGTCCATTGGTCATTTATTTCACCCCATGCCTCGTGCTTCTCCCACCAGCCCACGAATAGATTCGCGTAGCTGGGGGAGAAGCACGAGCCCATTGAGCAGCCCCTTGTCTGTTTATAGAGTTTGTTAGAAAAAAGGAAGATGTTGTGATACAAACAAAATCTAATCATAGAAAGTAGCATCAAATTGTGTTGCCTGAATTTCTCAGGTTTATTGTCTAAGAACCATTTCACTGCTCGTAAGCCATCTTCATGGGCAATACACGTGTATAAGTTGACAACGTCCAGAGTGATTAGGAGCATATCGGGTTCCCATACAATACTGTCTATTTGTCGAAGGAAGTCCTGAGTGTCCCTCACATACGAGGGTAGATCTTTTACTATTGGTGCCAGGAAATTGTCTATGAATCGTGACGTGTTCTCTAGCAAACTTCCGATCGATGAAACAATCGGACGCCCTGGTGGTCTTTTAGGATTCTTATGGACTTTGGGCAGATGGTAAAATGTTGGTAATACAGGTGCCTCACATTGTAGATATATAAAAAAAAAAATATATATATATATATATATATATATATATATATATATATATATATATATATATATATATATACACATCTGTATAAAATCTTTACAGCAGTCTTAGTACAAGGCTATTGCTTACCGTTGTCTGGCTTTCTTGTCACTCATTTGCTTGCTTCATATTCAATAGCGTATCTTCTATTAGTGTTTCGCCCTCCCCTATAGCTTATCTTCTTTACCATCTTTTTGATGGGCTGACTTTTATCCTTCCACTGCTCCCATTCAGGGAACTTATTTTTCTCTCAGGGATCTATGAGTGTGAATGTGTTTTGTATCTCACTCCCCCGTGAGCAGCTTTCCCCCAACACCCCAATATGATATTGCTCCCTCATCCCTCTTCTCAAGCTCATCCATAGCTTTATCTGTCCCTCCATCATGGCGTTTATCTTTTTTAAAGCCATCCTCAGGCCTGGGCCTAGTTTTGACCCCTTCTGTTGCTCCCTTGCCTCTCCCCTTCATTCATTGTATCTCAAACCCCATGCTGTCCATATTGGCTTTTTTTTTGGTGGGCCTGGCAGCTGCCATTTTGCGGCCAGGTTGCTTCGCAGTGTGAAAGGCACTTTTGCAAGACTACGTTTACATATTTTTTGCATTTCCTGATCCACGTTTTGTCTGCCATCTTGGAATGGTAAATAAAAAATGGTGTCTTTGTCCCTTCCTAGGCACCTGCATATGTCATCGCACATGCCCATGCACACTTCATCATGCATGCACACATCTAAGAAATGATGCGACCACCAGGAATAGCCATTTCACGCACGGCTTTTTATCTTTTGTGTTATCAATGCTACACAGCTTTGGCAAAAAGCATTTGTATCTTTGCCAATGATGCACAGAATCGACAAAATGCATTGCAAAGCCAATAGGACAGTGAGGGTTAGACATATTGGCTTTGCCAATGTTTGTTTACAATAAGGGGGTGACAACTCCAGCTTTCCAAAGATTCGGAACACACCCTACAAACAACGGAATGTTGAAAACTTCTAAAAACTGGCCATAAAATCGCGGGTGCCGGGGTCTTCAAAAGCTGATAAATGGGCAGGCATACAGACAGCCATGGATGGGCCGAGCAGGCTGCGCGTGCGCAGAGCAGCCTGCCCAAGTACCGGGCCCCTTGGCAAGGGGCCCTTACCTATCCATCCTCATAGAGGGCCCTGGCGTTTGGAGGCACGCGCAGCATGTCCAGGCCACGGACCCGTCCCCTGTCCGTTTTCATAGAGGGTCAAGCTTTTGGGGGGGGGGGGGGGCTGGCTGCAGTGCTCGGGGAGCATGTACAGCCCACGGACCCCTCTTACCCACCCTAAGAGAGGGCCCTGGCGTTGGGAGGGCCGGTTGAGTGCGGCAGGGTGCATGTCCCGGCATTGGACGCATCGCCTGTCCATCCTCATACGGGGAGTCAGTGCTCAGAGACAATGGAGTGCCCAAATACCGCCCACTTTGAAAGATATATTGCACTAAATGTCGGACCAAAATTATCGACCCTAACCCTTCTTATGAAGTGAGATGGGAATTGCACCGCTGTAGAAAATGTTCAGAAAATTGTGCAAAATAATGGCCAATACAGCATGACTTCAGAGGACCCTGGCCTCAAGCTACACATTTACCAATACTACTTATTTATCACATTGTCCTGTCCTCTTTCCATCTTCATTCATCTCTTATATGCTTCTTGCTTTCAATCATTTATTTTTATTTTTGTGTCTCTCGTTCTTTATTTACATCCTTCTTTCGTTCTGCCCATTCTTCTCTACTCCATCAGTCAATTTTTCTGGCTTTCTGTTCTTATTTCTTTATTCTTATCAAACTCGTGTCCTTCCTTTGCACCGTCTTTCCATCTCTTCTTTTTAAATTCTTTCTTTGATTTTTCCTTCGTTCTTTCCCATTGCCCTTCTTTTCATTTCGCATTTCTTTTTTATTTCATTTCTTTCTGCCTTCCTTTATTCTTTCTCTCCTCCCATTTTTATTTTTTGTTACGTTTCCGTACTTAGGTTGTTTTCTTCTTTCCAACCTTCGTTATTTTTATTAGGTCTTCCTTTATGCCTTTTTTGCTTATTTCTATGTTTTTTGCACCCTCTTTCCATTATGCGTTTTTCTTTTCGTCCTTCATTATTTGATTTCTACTTTATTTACTTTGCGTTTTCACTCAATTTCCCTTTAGTTTATTTTTCTTTGTTATTTTAACATTTTTGCTTTCTTTCTGTCACCCTTTTAGACTTTTTGTTTGCATCTTTTGGTTCTTACCTCATGGCTGTGTTTTTGTATTAATGCAGCATTTATTAGTTTCTCTTTCTGACTTGAGATGAGTTGAGAGCCAATGATGAAAGATAAAAGGTCCATAAAGCAATTCATCAGCCGCAACAGCACCCCGCTGAATCTGGGATAGCGGGAGCTTCACTGCACCCCTGAGAGCATGGCCCAGCCGCGCGCAGGTTTGCATGTCTCGGCATTGGACGCATCTCCTGTCCATCCTCAGAGGCCAGCTTTGGGAGGGGCAGGGGACCAGTGCTCAGAGAGCATGAGGCAGTCACGGGCACCTCGCCTCCTCGCCCTCATACAGGGCCCTGGAGAGGGGCGGCTGCAAACCCCAGCCACGGACCCCTGGCTTACCCATCCTCAGAGAGGGCCCCGGGCAGGTCTCGTGTCCGGGTGCCTGTCCCTCGCCTACCTACCCCCCACCCGGGGCTAGTCCCGACACTGGAGCCCCGCCCTCTCTGCTCCTCCGATGCTGGGGCACCCATCCTCGGGCCCTGTCCTCCGAAAGTCGGTGGCCCCCGCCGCGCGCAGCGGTCCCTATCCCCCGTTAATGCCCGGCCGGCCGCGGGAAGGAGTCCCCGGCACGGACCGCCGAGCCCCGGCGCGGCAGCCGCGGTGTTTTTTCGACGCTGCACCGGATCAATCCCAGGGCCGGTAAATGGATATTATTAAACAGCGGGGGGGAGTGCAAACTGGGAAAGAAAACTTGCAGTGGGCTGCCTTTGAGCCGAGCGCGCCTGCCTGCTGTGACAGGGCAATTGGCGACATGCTTTTTTCATGCCAATCTGCGGCGTGTTCTGCTCGCGATGCTATGGCAACCGGGCCTTAACAGACTAAAGCGGCTAACAAGGCGCCCTGATGGAATTGTCTGCTCGGCGCGGCGCACGCGGAGGAGGGAGCGCGCCGCGGACCCGTGTCACTCATTACCATGCGGACCCTTCACTTCTAATTGTCTGTTGCGTATCAGAGATTGTGTTTGCCTTGGTTTTTTTTTTCTTGTAGTAAAAGCCTATCAGTGTCTGGGTTTAATTAAGCACAGCACAACAAAAGTACACATTTCAGCAAGGCTGGGCCCACCGATGTGCCATGTATTCACGCACACTCCGGAATTGTTTATGAAAATATGTTTGAATGTGTTATTATTCCATATATCACAGTGGTACAGGAGGTAAATAAAGCCGGCGCATATGCCGGGGCCATGGGGAAGGCATCGCTTTGGAAACGGGGCGGTTGCGTCTTTCTCGAGGCTGGATGACGAGTGTGTCTTTGTGCTGGGTGTCGGCGCGCACACGAGTGTGTACCGCACTCTAACGAGGGCTGGGCTGCTCCTCACCACAACCTCAGAGCAGTGTGTGAACACACAGAGGGTGCCTGTGCGCTCACAACTGCAACTCGATGTTGTGCACACAAGTGTGTCGCGATCCTTCACAAATACAGTCTTGTGCATACGCTGTGTAAGATGCTCCTTGCAGCTGCACTCTGGGGGCATACACACCGAGGGTGTGTCTCTCTTTAACACGTGGCACGATTTGCTGGGCACACACCAGTGACAGCCCTCGTGCACACCCGGTGTGTGTTGTTCCTTCAGCAGCAGCAACGTGCTGTACACACACCGCTGTGTGGTGCTCCCTAAAAGTTGCACAGCATTGGGTACACCCGGGTGTGCTGTTCCTTAACAACATTTGCAAACAACTGCTATCAACACACCCCGAGAGTGCTGCTTCTTCACAGCTGCAAGGCCGTGTTGTCAACAGACCCAGGATATGATGTTCGAAAAGGACGGCTATGCCTTGTTGTGTTCCGTGCACACACAACTGTGTGCTTCCTAAGAACTCAGCCGTGCACGCTCACAGAGGCCGGGTCGCCCACACAGACACACACACGTACCCACAGGTTGTGCTGCTCGTTACCCACTGTTTGTTGTACTCGCCGACGAACAGGGGCGCACACAGGACGCGCTTCTTAACAACTGAAACGATATGGCTGTACACAGACTAGTGTTTGCGCCATAACTCGAAAGAATTGTACACACGCCACTAAGTGCCTCTCCCTGACAAATGCAACACCCTGCACACGCACGCAGATGCACGTGCATAGACACACTCACCGACACACATACCGTGTGCTGCTCAATAACCCTGAAAAGCTTTGATGTGCACCACACACAGGGACACACACACACACGATGTGCTGCTTCTTACAAACGAAAAAGGCCTCGTGTTGCACAATAGTGCGCTGGTCTTGGCTTGAAAACAATGCACACACACAGATGCGCAATGCACTGCTGTACACAACAGAGTGAGTGCCCTTCTCCTTGACTTCAAAGCCCTGCTGTGCACACCCGTGGGTGCAGCCCTGAGCCTTGTGCTGTGCCTAGCGCTGTGAAGCAAGGGTGAGTGCAGAGCCTTGTTCTGTGCCTAGCGCCGTGAAGCAAGGGTGAGTGCAGAGCCTTGTGCTGTACCTAGCGCTGTGAAGCAGGAGTGAGTGCAGAGCCTTGTGCTGTGCCTAGCGCCGTGAAGCAAGGGTGAGTGCAGAGCCTTGTGCTGTGCCTAGCGCTGTGAAGCAAGGGTGAGTGCAGAGCCTTGTGCTGTGCCTAGCGCTGTGAAGCAAGGATGAGTGCAGAGCCTTGTGCTGTGCCTAGCGCTGTGAAGCAAGGGTGAGTGCAGAGCCTTGTGCTGTACCTAGCGCTGTGAAGCAGGAGTGAGTGCAGAGCCTTGTGCTGTGCCTAGCGCCGTGAAGCAAGGGTGAGTGCAGAGCCTTGTTCTGTGCCTAGCGCCGTGACGCAGGGGTGAGTGCAGAGCCCTGTGCTGTGCCTAGCGCTGTGAAGCAAGGGTGAGTGCGCGGGCCGGGATATGTCCTCTCTGCTTCCTGGAACCGGTACAGTTCAGGAGAACCGGCTCCATCAGCCACTCGTCACCCGATCAGGACAGACAAGGGGTGACGTCATAACAGGCACTCCTGGTGCATGGTTCAGAGCGCCACGGGGCACCGGAAGAGCCCTTCTACCGCCGGTGAGCGCATTTCCTCCTCTGAGCAGAAGTACTCACACCATTTATGTATGAGACGAGCCTCTTCAGAGCTCGAGTTCTTTCTCCTCAGTTCCCTTGATCATCCACGTCCCACTTTTCTCCTTTCGTTTTCCTTGTTTCTTACTATTTTTTTTCTATCTTTCCATGTTTATTACTTCTTGTTGTTTCTTTCTTCTCGAATTTCTTTGTGTATTTCCTACCTTCAATCTATTTTTTGTTTAGCTTATTTCGGTATATTATTTCCTTCCTCTCACCCTCGCTTTCTTGTTGCATTTTTATTAATTCCCTAGTTTATTTCAACCAGTTTCTTTCTTGTTTTTTATTCTCTTTTTTTACTGTATTAGTTCCTCGTTTTTATTCGTTCTTTCTTCCTTTGTTTGTGTGTGTGCATACACACACACATATATATTTATAAATGCACAATAACGCATCCAGTAGCGGGTTTTGTTGTTTTGGGAGTTGACCACGAGACACACTGTGCGCCTCGTAGTTATTACACCCAGTGAAAAGTCCCTTCCGTGAGTGAGGGTAAGAGAGCCCCCGCCGCCGCCCCGGCCGCCCGCCGGCACCGCACGGATCCCGCGTCAACACACCGCCGCCGCAGAGAATCGACAGAGATCCCGCTCCGGCGCGGCTTGGAACGGAGCTGCTGATTTCACCCTTTGACAAAGATATTTAAATCTGGTTTTTGTCACATTATTTACGTGTAAAAAATCTTGAAGGAAATATTGTTTTTGCAGCAAACAGTCGATCAGATTTAATTGAGCGCGCGCCGCGAAGCCTCCGGTGTGTTGATGTCACGTCTCAGAAGGGTTTTACCTTCCCGTTGTATCCACGACCGGCGATGCCCGGTGTGTCCGGGTGAGGGGGGGCGGCCCCGGGGCACGGCTGGACCACCCCACCCCCACACACGTTATTTTTGTTTTTTAAAAAAAGGAGCTCCCGCGGGTCCTTTAAGTAGCCGGCGATGGCTCTTGAGAGCCACCGCCGCGTCCACGCGTGGAACAGTTTTTTGGGGTGACCCCCGCAGGACTAGTGCACAGCAGGTCGGGTGGGGGCGCACACCGCCGCCTCCCCCGGCCCCGGTCACGTCCGTGTGTCGGGGCAGTGCGGGCTCCGCCTAATGATGTGGTATGTGAGTGAGTGTGTGTGCGCGCCGCCGACCATCCTTCCGAGGGGGCTGCGGTAATTAGGCAGGTGGGGGGGGGGGGGGGTCTGGGCTCGAGCTAGCACCTTCATCAACTGCCCATTACTACCCCCATCTCCAACCAAGGTGCCAAGGCAGAGGTCAGCGCGCTGACGTCATCCCTCCCGAGCTGGCTTCATGTCGTGAATTCGAAAACAAATATTAAAAAACAGAGCGACAATGTTCTTTCAAAGGTGAATCCGCTGCAGCCCGTGCACGACAAACGCAACCCGCGACGCGAGCCCCTCGAACACGGGCTGCGGCTGTAAACAGTGTAAAAGCATTTAAAAATATTATTTCATCTAGCTCAGGTAGATTCTTTTTTTATTGAAATGTACTTTCCCAGAGTGATGCAAAAAGGTTGAAGGGAGAACATCTTCCAGCTGATGGGAACAAACAACATTTCTGTGCATTCCCCTCGTTGTATTCGATTTAATGAATAGATATGCCTTTTTTATTTTGCGCCAGCCTGCTATTAAACTATAGCATCATTTTTTTGGTGCCTAAATAAATTCACTTTCTTGTCATCCGTGATTTGTGCGGGAAGATCTGAGACATTATTACTAATTGAGATGTATACGGGATCTCGCGCTGAAGGTAAATCTGTTTTATTCTTTCTCCCACTGTTTAAAATGTTTTTTTCCCTGTATTTTATTCCTTCTAAAGAAATTGTCAAGGAGAAGCCGAGACTGCCTGGGCTATACATTAACATCACTTTAGTTTTTAAGCTGTCATGAACTGTTACAAAAAATGCTAAGTTGCCATTGTTTAATGTCTGTCATTTTAAAATGCTTTAGGAGTTATCTATCCCGTAAAATTATTAACTGATGCTAAAATTGCCTTGTAAGTATTAGGACAATAGCAATTTTGAAACAGCTGGGACACTGGCAGGGGAAGATAAGTACATTTTCTTCGCAGATTCATAAAGTGCTTTCAATGGCTGTAACTGACGGATGGGTGCATTTCTCTGAGTGCGGAAAGCAATATTTTGCGGAGGGAAAAGGCTTGAAAGCTGACACACGTGCATGCAAATGCCATCCTGCTCGAGTCGGTAATTTGCTTTTTCTTTCAGAGGCATAAATGGCATAGTTAGACACATTATTTTGTATATTGCACATAACAATACGAGATGCACAAAAACAGCCGGTACAAAACATTTCATATTGATAGAAGAGACCGTGGCTGCAGCCTCAGATTAGCATAAATGTGCGTGCGCTCTAAAGCGCCTGCAGGCAGCGCCGCACAACGAGGCGCAACTCCTGCTAACTTTAAGGCGGGGGCAATATATGAAATGGTGTCTGCGGGGAGAATGCGGCCGGTGGCGGCCTAAGGGCAACCTGATACATTCGGTGCCCCCGTGTCTCTTTCCGAGCACCCCCCACCACCCCCATGCTCGAAGTGCAGCCGCCACCCACCCGCCTAAAGTGCCTAGAAGCTTCTGATCGCCGCACACTGTGTAAATGCCATTCCTACATTATTCACTGATTAACATAAGTATGGCCGGAAGTTTCAAGGCATGTAATACACCGAATTGGGCCAACAAGCCCTGCCGCCATTGCCAAGATAGAGACACGTCCGTTATGTTTGCCCGAAAAGTGCCAGGTGTTAATTTGCACCAGGGAACGACATCTACGGTGGTTCGTTCGCGTACCCTTGGGCCGTGCGTCGGAACGGCTTGGGTCTCATGTAGTAATATAGTAAATATAAGACATACACTATAGGCGCAGAGCACAGGAGCACGCAACGCAGATCGCCGTCCATTGGTCTGTTCCACTGTCATTCACATGATTGGTTGCTTCCTCCCACAGTATGGAACAGGGCGTCAGCAGCTGGCAGTTTTCTACCCGGAGTGGTGACATTTCTCAGATCACATGTGCACATACACTAAAAAGAAGTCCACTTGAGTGCCGTGGATGGTGGGCTAATACTTAGCAATTTTTATCATGTAAATGTATTATCCTTTTTATTTTTTTCGTCATATTTGTGTGTTTAAACAGTCTTGTGGTCGTAGCAGTTCAAAGTCAATAGTAAGCTTTTTGCATTAGTAATAATCACATTGTCCCTTGATTTATATTGAAAGTAAAAAGAGTTTCCATAATTCTAAGTATACCTGTCGGCCAGGAAGCACCTATACTCTACTAATAAAATTATATGTGATGGTTAATAATTTTAATATTGAAACGTCTTATCCCAAGCATATGACTTCAGCGTATTTGCAGCAGCACTCATGCACATATATATATAGAGACTAACATTTGAGGATAAAAGAAACTCTGAAATCCAAATAGAAATGCTATAGGTGACAATTTAGTTAATGCCAACCCTAAAAAACACCAAAATTCCTCAGTTGTAGTAAGCCGACAAACGTAAAGATCACACCTCATCTATTTTCTGCTTATGACCTGCCTCATGACATCATTGACCGCATCTTAAATTATTTTATTGATAGCCTCATTGATGATCTAGAAGACAACAGTGTATGAACAAGGATGTGATGTGAGGGTGTGCACAGGCCTGCCTATAGGAACGTAAGTCGCTGCTCCCGGCCCCTGTGTTGGCAAGATTCACCGGTACAGCAGAGATTTAGCATAAGTCTTTGTTAGGATAAAGTTTCCAAACAAATAATTATTTATTCAAAGAGAAAAACAGCAGCTCATGGCACTAGCATCCTCTCCACTCAGAAAGAAAATCCAATATTTGGAACCGTCATTAGAGCGGACCGAACTAAAGGGAGGAGACGATAGGGGGAGAAGGGAAGGAAGCAACAATAGTCTTACCTAAACATCCTTTCTTTGGAAAGAAACACAGCAATGGAAGCGTAAGAAACTCCTGAAATCAACATTGCACAATGACACCCCAATAAGCAAGAACAACATTCCCATGAGAGCCTCTCTGAGGGGGTTTTGAGTCTACCACTGTTCGCAACCCTGGAGGCCATGGTGTCCAGAGAATCTCTCGCTCTATAGGATACCGCAGGTCTCATTGGCAAACACTCAGCAAAGGTTCCAAAGTGTTTTCACTAGACGAGTTGCCTGTAGGTTCTGGGGTTTATTCCAATGCTATGCTGCTGTTAGTATTCCTGTTATGCAAATTTATACAGCCGCTAGAATTCAAGTGAAGACAGTCCTTTTCCACAAAAAAGTTATGTCATTGAGCTTTCCAGTCAGCTTAGAAACCACGTTTGATCTAAAATTTCAATCTTATGTGATAATATTGCCTTTGTTAATTTTCACAAATTTAGCTGTCATAGAGAACTCGTTTTTGAGATCCTTTCAGGTATCATAATCCTGACCTAATTTCCTACTTTCACATTAGGTTGCCGAACTTTATTTCATAATCATATGACATTTTTGACTTGCTTTGATTATCGAGTGCTCGATTTTTCCACCTGCCTCATATTAGGCAATTGATAATCATGGAATTTAGACATTAATATTTTGAGCCACTAAGTACAAACTTGTGTTGTAAGCATTATTCCGTTGAGCAAAAGATAGATGGCTTCTCTAGTCACTACGTGTGGGGAAATTCTGTATGCTTATAACCTCTCTCCATCCATGACATTTTATTTTGGGAGGCAACACTGAAAGACAATGCTTTCTTTGAGGTAACAGTTGAACCGTTCTACCTGACCATTGCACTGAGGATCATACAGAGCCATAATAGTGACGTGAGATATGCCATATGTCCAATAAATATTTCTATTCCAGTGAAACAAGGTTGCACACTATTGTCAGTGACAATGGTCTCAGAAAACCCTTCTCTGCAAAACACATCATTTAAAAATTCTAATATCTTTTTCACTAATGGGATGCTCAACAAATGTGACTTCTGGCAATCAATTATGTCTAGAGTGCAATTAAGTCAGTTGGGCAAAGTTTTAAAAGACTCGAAATATTAAGGGCTATCTTATGTCAAGCCAAAGTGGGCCTTTTGACTGGATTTAAAGGGGGAGTTACAACTTTGGCACTTCTGTCAGAGCTGGAACACAGCCACAGTTCTTCACTCAGTTCAATGTCCATGCTTGGCCAATAAAAATGTTACTGCAGCAAATTCTTGCGGGCCGACATGCTCATGTGACCATGATATTCACTTTTAAGCAATTTCTGCCTGACACCCGACAAAGGGTCACACTCAGCACTCCAAACTATCAATGGGCCCTCAATAGCTAACTCAGATGCCACGTGGTAAGAAAGGATTGAAGGAACTGTGGGGAGATCTGTATGATGGGCATCCCTCCCTGAGATATATCCCAACTAACTTTAGGTTTTCGTCTGCAAAATCAGCTGCTTCCCATTCTTTTTCAGTAATACCCCAACATTGTTTACGGACTCTTGTCTCCTAGAGTAGAGAGCACATCCATTTCAGTCTCATCTCTCTCCTCCCAACTGAACTGATGTAATGAAAGATCTGATAGGAAATCTGCCCTAACATTTTATTTTCAACAGCATAAAGTGCTTCGAAACAATTTTCTTGTCATTTTGAGGTTAATTTTCCCATCATTTCTAAAGCCTTCATTCTTCCCTCAGATGACAAGATACTGAGCAAAAGTTTATGATTGGTCTACGAAATGAGTTTATTTACATAAACATAATACTTAAATATTAATTGACCACACACAAGCAAGAATCACTCGCCAAATGGCTGCAAGCTGCATTCAGTGGCAGAGATCTGGAAGCTCTATTCCATTCTGAGTTGTCAGTCCAATGAGAAAGAACAGTACCCAACCCATAGGTGTTGGGATCTACAGCAAGAGCACACGTTATAACACAACAGAAAGGTCTGGCAGTGGGGATCTTTACCAGAGGCAGTTTTAGCAGCTTAAAAATCTTTGGACATTTTTTTTCCCCACAAAAATGATTAGCCTTTGCATAACAACACCCGAAATGGCTACATCAGTTCAGTGACATTTTCTTTAAGGCTACTATAATATTCGCACAGACCTGCAGAGGAGAGAAGTCTCTCCTTGGAATCATGTTGTGGCGCTAGTTGGATGGCATCTATTAGGCCAACCTTGGGCACAATGCCATTTTTTAAAATGGAGTAACTGCCGTAATTAAGTTAGTCTTTGAACAAAGTATATTTCTTGGAGTTCAAGAACAACCCCATAGTGTGGAGTCTGGAGCATACTTATTCTAGAATCATGATAAGGCTCTTCCCTAGACTTAGAAAAAGTCAAGATATCCATTACTAAGAATTTGCATGGCAAAGCCATATCCTTAGAAATCTTTAGCATTGCCCTAAGAAAAACAGAGGCGGTGAATGTTCTATCCTTAAATCTGACCTGACCTGCAAAACGCCCTAAAATGTCGATCTTATTGTCATCAAACATGACAGCTTCAACATGTGGTTTGAGAAGTTCCAGCACCACATCTTTCATCTTATGATCACAATAATTCTTGGTGATAATGGTGAAGGGAGAGTTTGAGTTGGTCATCACCTCCCAGTCTCTTCTTCTAGTACGAATAATACACATTGGAGGTCACGGATTATTTTCTTCAGCGATACTACTAACATTCCTCATTACAAAATCATTTCTTTGGTGCAATTATCGTCAATCTCATCAACAAGACCTACTTAAGAAACCTTCCATTCAGGTCCTCTTTTTGTTTCCTTGCAAACCTTAGAAAAATGCCCTCTTTTACCACAAGCGTTTGAAGTCTTATTGAAGGGTATCATTTGACTGAAGAAATGTGGAAACCGCACTCACAATGTTAACATGCAACATTTTCTCTTCATGCTTCTTGTCGTAATCATTTGGTTAACATTACATTTTTCAATAGCACTAACTTCCAAATGCCATTTTTCCAACCTATCCTCTCTGACTGAACAAACGGATCATTCAGTGACCTTAAACATAGTTATTAAATCTCCTAATTTGGGTTTATCCAGTTACCGATAAAGTTTCTTGAGTTTTCTTAGAATTAGTGTGAACCGTAAGTAGATTCCTAACCATTTAATCGACAGACTCCACACATTGCATGCCACAACTAATTTTCTAAGGGAAGTGAGAAATTAGTCAATTTCTAATTTGGTCTTTGAGCTCAAGTGTAAAAGTATACCAATCCAATTCAATCTTTATTTCGATCTGTTCGATCATCAAAGATATACAAATAATCATAGTCATTATGCTTTATGCAAATCAGTAAAACATTAGTTATAAAATGAGACTACAAACATGTGAGTCAGTTCATCATCAAAGTATACAAAAAGCGATGGATGGAATGCTTGAACTAATCTCAGCTACTGGTAATTACTCTGGCCACATCCCAGTCCCGTGTTATTTCGCACACCATGTCATCTCAGTTTGGAGCTAGCCATATGCAAATCAGCGATCTAATAGAACCAGTCTAGCCCGAAAATTTCAGGACAGGGCCTCCCTGTACCAGAACACAAGCTACCTAAGGCCCGTTTTGCCCTTATTATGGCTTGAAAGTCTGATGCAGGTTGGTTGCAATGACAGTGATCATGGGTCCCACATTTGGACATACCCGTCACACTTACTTTGTTTCACTGAAATGTAAAAATGGAACCTTTCTATGGTTACCCATACGGTAGATTTAAATCTAAGTTCCAACCTCCTAATAGCCACATCAAATGTACTCGTAGTGCCCTGCCCATGAACTGATAACATTCTTGGCAAGTTCTAAAATGTCTTGCACTTTTTGGCCCTAGAAATAATAGCAGAATGAATTTCTTTCTTTCTATTGCCATTTTATCGGTATCTATAGCAACTAAATAGGTAAAAAAGAACACATCTTTCCAAAGGATTTTGGGGATCTCCTTTGCACAGTAAACATTTCCGAGGAGGGTCGAAATGCATGTTGGAGGACGAAAGGGAAGCTGGAAAATATGAACAAGGAAATAAACTGCCCAGTGCAATAATTAATACAGTGTCTATTGATGAGAGGTAGATAAAAGGTACAGAGTACAAGGTGAGCATCTACGTATAAATAATCACGTTGAGTGATTGGCAAGTGACAAATATAGAAGAGTACCCATAAACCAGAATGAAACCACCACACGTGTGAATGCAGTATTTCTACAGAGAGTGCCTGTGTGCATAGGGAAGATGCACACCACTGAAGAATAATATCCATGTTGCACTTCGGAACTGTAGGTGGTGGAAAAAACAACTCAGTGGGTATTACAGTAAATGTACTCACCGTAAAAATTCATGTGGATCTCAGGTGAAAACTATCACACTACTGTGTGTGTATCGCAGTAAGCACACACGTGTCTAGACATTAAGCATGTCATTACAAAATGGCTCCTATAGCTGTGCAGAAACCACTCGAGGCAGCTCTGCACTCCTTCTTTCTTCATTATACACACAACCAAAATAGTTGGTCTATCAGCTGAGGATGGTCACGGAAAACAAAGTGTACTTCTTCAAAAATTACTGAAAAATATAAAAAAATAATTGTGCCAAGTAACTGGTGGGATCTAAAAGGAGACACATGTGACAGCTGCACAGGAAACATGTATTACTGGCAAATATTTGTGTAACAGGATGAGCTCAGGAAAGTTATAAGAAATCAATTAAAGCAAGTCAACAAACTGAAGAGAATTTGACTACCTTGTCTTCATCTATTGGGTCAACTAGATAGATTATCAGAAGTGAGTTAGGCACGTTACCAGAAATAACCTTTAACCAACACAAGTCCTGGATTCTTTTTTAGGGATGACACAGTGGAAACAAATCACTAAGGGAAAAGGACAAAAAGAGGACCATGAAACTAGGCCCAAGGATTATAAAACAGAATAAAAGGAAAACATATTTTTCAATATTTCTTAGAAAAATTACCTAAGATTGTTACTGACACCCTACAAATTGTTTGCCTTATTCAATGACTTATGGTACAAATGTCGTTGAAATAAAAGAACACCTCTCCAAATTGTTTGTAGAAATATTTTTTGTTGATCAGCGAGAGACTTTGGAAAGTAAGTTACAGAGCAGAGAAGTTTTGCGGAATCAACGGCGAAGGCTCACACGGTGGAAGAATTTGACATAGCTGTTTTAATGATGTATGGAACTTCTTTTTTGGACGAAATAGGATGGTAGGAATCTGAATGGAAGGAAATTACAAGTTTGAAGAATGATAACCAGTTTGTCTGCGATAAATCAATCCCCTATACTAAATTCTTTCTGAGATATCCTTTTGAGGACAGCAAATCTAAATGTGAACTGTTAATACTTAGGACACATACGACTGTACTAGAAGTTAACAACCTATTTTCTTTTAGACTGCATATTTCAATGTACACTTATTTCCTTGTTAAATGTATATAGATGCTTGGTAACTATCTATAGGACTCAACTAAACTGTTTTAGGATGGCAATGCTTTTGAACTGTGAAGCGCTCCGACGCCCAATTCTGGGTCTTGTTTGCGCTATACAAAACACTGAATAAATAAATAAGAGGCTGATTGTGAGACCTGCACATAAATTATACTGGAGGAGCATATACACAGTTTCCTATGACCTAGTGTTTGAACTCAAGCAGAAAACTGAACAGATTTTGTAGCTGTTTAAGAAGGCATTATAGACATTGAGAATAGAATGCTACTTTTACAAAAGAAACCTTGAGCTGTGAGTTTGTATGCTTTCCCAGAGATGCATAAGTGAATGATGGATTTACCATTGGGATCCTGTGTCTATGGATATTGTACCTATTGCAAACATTTTGGATGTTTCCATCAAAACCATTTAAATGAGTTAGCTGCGTTTGAAATATGATATTTTGTACTGCGATTACAATGGATTAAATATGCTAATGGATATATGCTTTTTAACTTTGGATGTTTCCAATTTATAACACATGGAAGAACTAGGTGCAGTAGAAACAAAATAAACTTCAAGGAACATCAATTTCAGATGAAGACTCAATTCAGTTTTAATTCTCAATTATTTATTCTTTAATGGAAGATTTTGATTTTTTTTTCTACTCACTATCAGTAATGGAATATGTAGCAATGTGGCTTGAAACAAATTTAACATCGAAAATAAGTATTTGAATTCTAATGTAGCAAAACATATTTGGAGGTGGGACACAGTGTTGCACAACCCCACTTTCAAATATGTGAAGTGGTATAACTACTTAGGCGGTGGGAGGACTTCAACAAAAAATTGTTGCAGTGTCGGTGGATAGAAAAGTTACAAAAACGCATTTTGATGATCTAAATGACCACCACGTTTTTTTGTGAATTTTTGTAAGTTGCTGAGAGTGTATTTCCGAACTATAATAAACATGGTATTGACACTATTGGTAGGAAGTGAGGGGGGAGTTTATATTGACCTAAAAGGCAGTTACCTAATATAGAGTTTGTTTGTTATCCAGTATTTGCTTTTATTGTAATCTTCAAGAAACATTTAATGGTAATGGATTGAGGCATTTGTCCAACTAAAAGTGTCTGAAAATATTGTCTATGATATCATAGTCACAATACTGGCACTTCAAAAATGTTGTGGTCCGAAATATCAAAAGTATGCATATTGTTTTGTAACTTTTTTACTATTATATTGAACTTAAAATGTTGTTTTCTTTATTAACAATTTGTATTATAGTGTTTTATTGTATTATTTTATGTGTTTATTTTCGTATGTATTATTGTAATTTTTTTGGTAACTATTATTCATATTTATATTTTTTCAAGTTGTTGGATTTGTTGATGGACTGGGTAAATAGTTTTATTAAATTATATATTCATTTGTGGCAATTAGTGAGCTAACAATGTTTTAGCTTTTTCTTACTGCTTATTTATTTAAAGATTTATGGCGGTTTTAAAATATGTATTACATTTCTATTTTTGTGTTGGGTTTATTGACGGATTGAGTGAGAAGAATTTATTATTAACTGTATTGTAATTATTGCTTATAAATGTGTTGATTATATTATATATTTAATGCTAATGTATTTGTTTATTTTGTATTAAAATTTGGGGCATATTCTCAAGAACGTGTGATAACCATCGCAAAAGTAACTTAACGCAACCTTCAAAATCGCAGTCTATCACGGGAAAATTCTGCTGTGTTAACCAAGTATTCACAACAGGGCAGTACCATGCAATAGTCTCTAGATAAGGTGTCAAAGGACCAGAGTAAAATCAACGACATGCCGCAAAAATGCGAAAGACAAACGCAAAAAAAGCTGCGATGAGGCCAATCGCGATACAAAAAGCAGCGAAAACCAGCGACAGGCCTGCAAATCCCATGCGTCTGGTGGGAAAATGCACTATAAAACCTACAAAAACAACGCACCAGAAACAATCCAAAGTGCATAGCAACATGGATGCACCCTGACCCAGCGCAGAGGCCAACGCGAACCCCACAAGCCCCACAGACCACCAGCAAGGAACAACGGGGTCTGGGAAGGCCAAGGAGAAGAGGGAGAGGAAGCCGGGGTGCAGGTAAACCAGATCAGCGTCACGGAGGTGACAAAACACTACCATCAACTGACCCACGATTAGACTACCGTGAATGCAGTTGAAGTGTCGAGGAGGGCAATGGAGGAGGCCAAGAGGCGCTGGCATGATGTGAAAATCCAAACCAGGCACAAAGCCGCTGCCAACAGGTAGGCAGCAACGGCGACAGGAGGTGGGAGTCCTGCGCCACAGGAGGAGCTGGAGGAAATGGAGGCCACAGTCATCATCATCAGTGTGGAGACGGTGCAAGGAGTCGGGAGTCCGGACACAGCTTGGGAGGACCTGACAAAACAACAACAGTGTAAGTAACGACCAGAGACTGGGAGGACGGGGGAGATGGGCACAATGGTACACATGCACAACAATGTGTAGCAAACTGCACACCCACAATTACCCAGGATCATGTCCCTGATCCCTGTGGTACACTGCAGAACACACATAGCAATCACAGCATATCCCATGACAATGTCGCACATAGTGCAACACTGACACTGCAGAACAGGGGACAGAATTGGGTCCGCACATACGCAGAAACAGGCCAATCACACTGAACAGAACAGAAAACTGTGAGATGCATATGTTCATGTACAACCTCACATCCGTCACGTAATCCAAACGTCCACTGTCCCCCCTCAAATTGCCAACACCGCCCAAACAATCACAATGTACATTGTCACACAGTCTGCATGTCAACAAGAACAATGCGCCAACATAAATATCAACACAATGTCAACATGCATCTCCCCTTCACATTGCAGAGGGACAAACAACACCTCCAGCAGGGCAGACCAGACAACCCATCAGTGATGCTGGAGACGACCAACACACCTTCGACACCAACGCCCTACAACAGCTCATGAACATCTCAGGCAACCCACCCCCAGGAGCAGGGCTGTCAAGCTACATAGAGGGGACCTCAGCCCCTGCACAGACCCCACAGCAGGAAGCACCCACCACCATGGCTGGCTCCCAACACCTCACCGGGGCACACATCGCATTCCAATGCCAGGTGTCAGAATGCCAAAAGGAGGTGCCCGAACAGGTGCAGGTGGGCTCAGAGCTCATGGAAGCTGAACTACATCAAATACGGGGTGTCAAAGACCCATGAGGGACCACCTACACCCCTCAAAGGAGGTCCACACTGCGACAGAGACACATGCATTTGCACATTTCCTGTACTGAACTACGCACAGAGCCCTGGAATTACCATCCACACACCCACTCTGGTCCTCTGTACAACGGCACAGTACACCCCTCTTACGCATCGGGTGGCTGACGACAAAGCTACATCTCCAAGCTCTAACCCGCTGCCTGCAATGACATGGTTTGCGTCCGCTGTACACAGCACAATGTAATGTTGTAGGGCCCGGAGCCCTCATGCACACAGCATGGCCACATGGACACATGCAGATGGTTGGTGGAACTGGCTACAGGCATGTGCGCCCGGCCCCTTTATTGACAGGGACACATGTACAGTGATGCCTGTGCTGGATGTGTGTGGGGTGAGTGTAAGCCAGCCCTCAGGGAGTTGCTGAGGTGCTGGCAACAAATACAACAGTGAACACTATGAATACAGAAACAGAAAACACCAGCATTACAGAGACAACCTCAGAGCATCATGGAGGTAGCGGGAGCAAGTCCAGAGGTCACACCATGAGCAAACAGAAGTGTCAGTGAGTTGCAGTGCACTGAGGTTGGGGCACTAGAGCTGAGCGTGCTCTTGTGAACATACTGTCTGGGATTGTGTCCCTCGGGACATTCCTGATGCAGCTGCAGTAGGGGGTGTCACACCTGCACCATCTTCCTCTTCATCGTCCCAGGTCTCCCACACTGCCTGAGGTGACATTGCTGCATGAGCTCTCCACAGCACATAACCAAAACAGTAATGGATGATGATTTGTGGTGCACTGAGTTAGTGGCACCTGGAGTGCGGAGCAGGGCATCAGCCAGAAGATGGCATCCTAGACAGGTGTGAGCAACTCCATCAGTCTGCCAGTATGACCGTTTGAACACTGGCAGTTGGCGATTGGAGTTGGTCCTGGCGGTGGTGGCATGTGCCTCCTGCTGTGATGCGACGTCCGGGCCGGTAGGTCTCGATTTGATGTGTGAGCCCTGGTGGACTGCAGTTGAGGCCGGAGGCAACAGACAGCGCAGGGCCACAGACACATGGCGTTGATGACCCGGAAGCCATTGTCACAGAGACGATCCAATATTCTATCAGACATGGTCCATGACTTCAGCTGCACAGAGTAGTGGCCCCGTATGCACGGCGGCCGGCACAGGCACCCCGCCACGGGACGGTGACTTGTGGTGCACTGAGGTAGGGCCACACGGACTGAGCAGGTCCTCATCGATGTCCGAGGTGAATGTGGCAGAGGGCTGCGGTGGACAGTGGAGGGTATCCTCCTGGGCATGATGCAGAGGGCAGAAGCCGGCCGGAAGCAGCAAATGGAGGAGTGGAATGCTGCAGCCTGTTTTTCACCACCATTTAGGTATCAGCTACATGAGGATGAAGCCAACTCCCAGTCCATAGAGTCAGACACCACCAAAGTTCAACAAAAGGGTGTGTACATTCTCATTCATAGGTCACTTGTCTCCTTCACACATGCCTGGTTTCCACCTCTCCCCACATTCAGCTATTGTGTGGCTGAGGTGCCATGACGTTGATGGCTCATGTACATGACTGGCCCAGATTCCCACAGTAAGTTGCGCTGGCGTGTCTGGTGGGTGGGCATGTTGTATGTGAGTTTGTAACGTGTGCATTCCCAGTGTGGTGTGTTGCATGATTGTGGAGTTGAGGTGTGTGTTGTGTTCATTTGGTACTTGCCAATGAGCAGTGCATTTCCTTAGCCGCTTAACCGCGGCGGCAATTCCGCCGCAGTACAGCGGTTTAGCTCAGTGGGCGGGGCCGCGACGGCCAACGGACGTTCACAGCACTACGGAGCTAGTGCGCACGACGGCCGTTGGCCATCAGAAGCAGCAAAGGGGTTAGGTGCCATCCTGGTAGCGCTGGTTGCTGATGGACTGTGGGGAGATGTCAGAATCATGCACACTGCCTGGGTGGTTGTCGTCGACGTTGGTGGAGATTTTCCCGGGGGACCGCTATTGCCTAAACATTGATGGGATGCGTGTGCTTTCTGTTGCGGTTATTGTGTGCAGTATTGCCAGGGGGCACCAGTAGGACACGTGTGCAGTCAACTGCACCCACAATGTGCAGGAATCCAACTATGGCGTGGACACCTTGATTGGTCTCCAGCTGTTCCTGCGCAGTGTGGGAAGTATAGGTACTGGGGTACCAAGCTGATGATGGCATCCAGGACAGGTTTGAGGAGCTTTGATAGGGCTCCTCTGACTCTGGCAGTTGTTGGCTGGTAGGTACCAGAGGCCAACAGGTGCAGCACAGCCAGCAGCTTTGTCTGAGGTGGGATGTTGGTTGTCCCTTTGAGCCTGTGGTGTGTAATTGAATTCTCTGGTGTTGGGTGTGTGAGGTTGGTGCATTTTCAGGGGGTCGCTGTCTTTGCCTGCGCTGCTTCAGTGTTTGTCCGGGGAGGGGCGGGGAAGGTCCGAGGGGGTGGTCCTGAGGGTGGTGGCGGTGGGTGTTGTGGTCCTCTTGGGTGTCCGGGCTTCATGATCAGTGGCTCCATGGCATCTGTTGCCCTTCAGGTGTAGCTCTGGGCTGGGCTCCCTTTTGTGGTGCAGGCTGTCGTCCGACTTTAAACCATGTCGGAGCAGGTGTTAATTTCCTGCTGCGAATGCGCCTTATCGCCTGTTTTGTGATCTTATCGCCGATCCGGCTGGTTGTTGAGAATATTGCGGAGTGGTGGTGTCTTGGCTTTTGGCACGGGAATGCCTACTCTGCATCTCATTAGCGATAGTTGCCGGGGTCATCGGTGGTGATGTATTTTGCGGCTGCTATCGCAGGTAAACTGGTGATATGGGCTGTTCACACCAGCTTGTGAATAGTGCGATAAATTTATCGCCACTTTTGCTGCGATAAAGTGCTGTTAACCCAGCGATAGCTCCTTGAGAATATGCCCCTTGGACTGATGTATTACATTTTAAATTCAGGGGCATCCCAACAAAGTTATTAAATGCCATCAGAGAAAGATATTTGTGTACATGGAGTCGGGTAAAGTTAGGGGATGGCCAGTGGATAACAAAGAAAATATACACCCAGAATGGTCTGAAACAGGGATGCCTGTTAGCTCCAACTCTTTTCAATCTGTACATATCTGATCTTGAAGACGCTCTCCTGGAAACCAATAGTCATCCCCCATCGATAGCCAATGAGGAAATCCGGTGCCTTCAGTACGCCGACGACCTAGTACTATTAAGCCAAACTCCAATCGGCTTACAACGAGGAATGAGCGCCTTAGCCAAATATTTGTCAGCACTAGGGCTAGAAATGAATTTACTAAAAACAAAGGTTGTGCGTTTGGTGGATTCCAAATATAAGAGATTCATATGGCATATAGAGGGTAAAAAAGTTGAGGCGGTCACCTCCTATAAATATCTTGGGTTCATGGTAGAACAAAAATTGAGCTATAAATCACAGCTCACCTCAATGAGGTCAAAATCTCAAAACCTGATATATGGTTTTAACGTTCTAAAAAAGAAATTAAGTTGTCCATCATACGGTAACCTATTAACCGTCATGCAGGCACAGTTAATGCCAACAGTAACCTATGGCACTGAAATAATGAAAGGTTGTAACACCCCTGCCTTGAACAAAATACAAACAAAAGTTAACAAAAATGTTTTTCATATCCAACAATGTGCATTGCCAGCCCAGGTGCGACTAGAGTTTGGCTTACAAAATCAGGAATTTCGAAGCAAAGGCGCCTTTATTAAATTATGTTGAAGGTTACGTGCTTCTGAAAGCGGGTCGATAGACCAACTATGCTGGAAAGAAATAGGAAGACAAAAAGAAAAGAGGATACTCGGATCCTGGGGTAGTTATTTAAACCAGGTGATAGAGGATCTGTCTGCGCAAGACATTTGGAATCTCAGCATAGGGAAAAAGGTTTTTAACAAATTAATTAACACCACAATAAAACTCTTGTCTCACTCAACGGATGAGAACACCTTACTCCTAAGACGGCATGCCTGGACGGTTATCAGCACATATGGAAAAAGGAAGCCACAGGAATATTTATCCAGAAAAGGGGGTGGTGATGAACAGAGTGTCTGAATTAATTAATTTTGTCCACCCTAAGCGTGGAAGGGTATACTCAGATGTGAGTCCCTTGCTCATTGCACCATCAGGATTCAAGCAAGCCGGGCCGAAGACGCCTGAAATGGCAGAAACCGGTCCCCGGAAGCTTGTTTCCTTCCCAGTGTAAGAATTGGCTTTTGTAGTCTGGTCTGCCCTGTTCCCACGATGCACTGGGCCAGGGACAGACTAATTTGCATACAGCCAGGTTCTGAAACTGGGATGGTGCAATGAGCTAAAAAACGGTGTTGGATCTAGCCCTGATCTCTTGACTGGGTGAGAGTACTCTGCTTATCTCAGAGACTCTGTCCATCACCACCCCTTGTTGTAAATAATTTTGTCCACCCTAAGCGTGGAAGGGTATACTCAGATGTGAGTCCCTTGCTCATTGCACCATCAGGATTCAAGCAAGCCGGGCCGAAGACGCCTGAAATGGCAGAAACCGGTCCCCGGAAGCTTGTTTCCTTCCCAGTGTAAGAATTGGCTTTTGTAGTCTGGTCTGCCCTGTTCCCACGATGCACTGGGCCAGGGACAGACTAATTTGCATACAGCCAGGTTCTGAAACTGGGATGGTGCAATGAGCTAAAAAACGGTGTTGGATCTAGCCCTGATCTCTTGACTGGGTGAGAGTACTCTGCTTATCTCAGAGACTCTGTCCATCACCACCCCTTGTTGTAAATAATTTTGTCCACCCTAAGCGTGGAAGGGTATACTCAGATGTGAGTCCCTTGCTCATTGCACCATCAGGATTCAAGCAAGCCGGGCCGAAGACGCCTGAAATGGCAGAAACCGGTCCCCGGAAGCTTGTTTCCTTCCCAGTGTAAGAATTGGCTTTTGTAGTCTGGTCTGCCCTGTTCCCACGATGCACTGGGCCAGGGACAGACTAATTTGCATACAGCCAGGTTCTGAAACTGGGATGGTGCAATGAGCTAAAAAACGGTGTTGGATCTAGCCCTGATCTCTTGACTGGGTGAGAGTACTCTGCTTATCTCAGAGACTCTGTCCATCACCACCCCTTGTTGTAAATAATTTTGTCCACCCTAAGCGTGGAAGGGTATACTCAGATGTGAGTCCCTTGCTCATTGCACCATCAGGATTCAAGCAAGCCGGGCCGAAGACGCCTGAAATGGCAGAAACCGGTCCCCGGAAGCTTGTTTCCTTCCCAGTGTAAGAATTGGCTTTTGTAGTCTGGTCTGCCCTGTTCCCACGATGCACTGGGCCAGGGACAGACTAATTTGCATACAGCCAGGTTCTGAAACTGGGATGGTGCAATGAGCTAAAAAACGGTGTTGGATCTAGCCCTGATCTCTTGACTGGGTGAGAGTACTCTGCTTATCTCAGAGACTCTGTCCATCACCACCCCTTGTTGTAAATAATTTTGTCCACCCTAAGCGTGGAAGGGTATACTCAGATGTGAGTCCCTTGCTCATTGCACCATCAGGATTCAAGCAAGCCGGGCCGAAGACGCCTGAAATGGCAGAAACCGGTCCCCGGAAGCTTGTTTCCTTCCCAGTGTAAGAATTGGCTTTTGTAGTCTGGTCTGCCCTGTTCCCACGATGCACTGGGCCAGGGACAGACTAATTTGCATACAGCCAGGTTCTGAAACTGGGATGGTGCAATGAGCTAAAAAACGGTGTTGGATCTAGCCCTGATCTCTTGACTGGGTGAGAGTACTCTGCTTATCTCAGAGACTCTGTCCATCACCACCCCTTGTTGTAAATAATTTTGTCCACCCTAAGCGTGGAAGGGTATACTCAGATGTGAGTCCCTTGCTCATTGCACCATCAGGATTCAAGCAAGCCGGGCCGAAGACGCCTGAAATGGCAGAAACCGGTCCCCGGAAGCTTGTTTCCTTCCCAGTGTAAGAATTGGCTTTTGTAGTCTGGTCTGCCCTGTTCCCACGATGCACTGGGCCAGGGACAGACTAATTTGCATACAGCCAGGTTCTGAAACTGGGATGGTGCAATGAGCTAAAAAACGGTGTTGGATCTAGCCCTGATCTCTTGACTGGGTGAGAGTACTCTGCTTATCTCAGAGACTCTGTCCATCACCACCCCTTGTTGTAAATAATTTTGTCCACCCTAAGCGTGGAAGGGTATACTCAGATGTGAGTCCCTTGCTCATTGCACCATCAGGATTCAAGCAAGCCGGGCCGAAGACGCCTGAAATGGCAGAAACCGGTCCCCGGAAGCTTGTTTCCTTCCCAGTGTAAGAATTGGCTTTTGTAGTCTGGTCTGCCCTGTTCCCACGATGCACTGGGCCAGGGACAGACTAATTTGCATACAGCCAGGTTCTGAAACTGGGATGGTGCAATGAGCTAAAAAACGGTGTTGGATCTAGCCCTGATCTCTTGACTGGGTGAGAGTACTCTGCTTATCTCAGTGTTAGACGGAGACCTGGAGGGTCGGCCGAGCACAGTGATCGCACAGACAGGTAACTTCCCCCCCACAGATGGACACCACACAAAGCTTATGGTAACACCTTTTATAGGCACTTCGGGTAGTAGAGTGGTACGATACAGGGCGATCAGGACACGATGATCCTCTCAATTCTAGTCTCTAGTAAGGGAAGGGGGTAGCGGGACAGTCTTGGTACCCACGGGTACGGGTGTGTAACGGTGATAGCTCACAATCCTCGAGCTCGGTGTTCGGATGGGTCAGACCGCGGCAGCGCCGGCAGGTCCCGAAGAGGTCGTAGGTGGCACGGGCCGCGGCAGCGCCAGCAGGTCCCAACGAGGATGAAGGTTACAACGGGCCGCGGCAGCGCCAGCAGGTCCCACGAGAATGCAGGTTGCAACGGGCCGCGGCAGCGCCAGCAGGTCCCACGAGGATGAAGGTTACAACGGGCCGCGGCAGCGCCAGCAGGTCCCACGAGAATGCAGGTTGCAGAGGGCCGCGGCAGCGCCAGCAGGTCCCACGAGGATGAAGGTTGCAGAGGGCCGCGGCAGTGCCAGCAGGTCCCACGAGGATGAAGGTTGCAGAGGGCCGCGGCAGCGCCAGCAGGCAGGACAATAGTTCACAAGGCAGGGCTGTGGCAGCGCCAACAGTCCGTCTAGGATGAGTTCGTCGCGGTGTCTCTCGACTCCAGGATACAACTGCCTTCCTGTCCTGGGGCTGCCTCAGTTATAGGTCTGGCGCCCTTTGATGTCCGGACCCTCGCTCTTGGAGGTCGGGAGGTCTGGGATGAGGGAGTCCAGACACCCAGCAGGGGGGTGGAGCCAGCGCCCGAGGAGGCTGGGGGTGCTCGGCACCTGGCGGGGGAGAGCCATCGACACTTCGTACTCCCATTGACCTGCCAAGTGGGCCGTTCACCTCCTGGGTGGAGGGTGGTGCCGGGATGTCGGGGCCTGGCCAGGCCCAGGGTTGGGGTCGGGCTGAGGCCGCACGGCCGCGTGGTGCCGTGTCCAAGATGGCGGCTGGGCCGGGCAATGGTGCTGACGGTGGCCCGGGCCCTGTCCTGCGGGGAGGGAGCGAGCCCTTCATGTGGCCTGTCCAACATGCGTCCCCCCCAGCTGAAGGCGGGGAGAGTCACCCATCTTCTTGGGGACTTTCCTCGTCGAGGCGGAAAAAGCGGGACAGGCCATCCGCGTTGGCGTGGTCTTGGCCGGGTCGATGTTCCACAGTGAAGTCCATCCCCTGCAGGGAGATGGACCAACGTAGTAGTTTCGGGTTTTCCCCCCGCATCTGCATGAGCCATTGCAGGGGTCGATGATCGGTCTGGACCCGGAAGTGGGTGCCGAAGAGATAAGGCCGGAGCTTTTTGAGGGCCCACACCACGGCGAAGGCCTCCCTCTCGATGGTGCTCCAGCGTCGTTCTCGGGCCAGGAGCCGTCTGCTGATGAAAGCCACTGGCTGGTCAAGTCCTTCGGTGTTCAGCTGGGAAAGGACTGCCCCAACGCCATGGTCGGAGGCATCTGTTTGGACGATAAATTCCCGGCTGTAGTCGGGGGCCTGGAGCACCGGGGCGGAGCACATGGCGGCCTTCAGCTTCTCGAAGGCCGCTTGACAGTCTGGGGTCCAGTTGACCTTCTTTGGTTGGTTTTTGGAGGTGAGTTCCGTGAGGGGCCCTACGATGCTGCCATAGTCCCTCACGAACCGTCGGTAGTAGCCTGTGAGTCCCAAGAAGGCGCGGACCTCAGTCTGGGTGATGGGGGACTGCCACGACTGGATGGCAGCGATCTTGAGTTGCAGAGGGGCCACCAGACCGCTTCCCACCTGGTGCCCGAGATAGGTCACGGACCCCTGGCCAATTTGGCATTTGCTGGCCTTGATCGTGAGGCCAGCTCGTTGGAGGGCCTGTAGCACCTCTCGGAGGTGGTGGAGGTGGTCGGACCAGTGGTGGCTGTATACAGCGATATCGTCCAGGTAGGCGGCGCTGAATCCTTCGAGTCCTACCAGGACCTGGTTTACTAGCCGCTGAAATGTTGCTGGCGCATTCTTCATGCCGAATGGCATGACCTTGAAGTGATAGTGGCCATCAGGGGTAGAGAATGCCGATCGTTCTTGGGCCCGGGGTGTGAGACCGATCTGCCAGTAGCCCGCTGTCAGGTCGAAGATGCTGAGGTAGCGGGCAGCTCCCATGCGGTCGATTAGTTCATCTGCTCGGGGGATGGGGTGTGCGTCTGTTCTGGTGACCGCATTCAAGCCCCGGTAGTCGACGCAGAACCGGAGCTCCGGCGTGGCGCCGGGGGCGGCCGCTTTGGGGACCAGTACCACTGGGCTGGCCCAGGGGCTGTCTGAGGGCTCGATGATCCCGAGTGTGAGCATCTTGGCCACCTCCTCTTGGATGCAGGCCCGTACCCGATCTGGTACGCGGTAGGCCCGATGGCGGATAGGGGGACTGTCTCCAGTGTCCACGTCGTGTAAGCACCAGGGGGTGACCCCTGGGGTGAGGGAGAACAGGGTGGAGAACTGGAGCAGGAGGACTCGGCAGTCTTGGCGCTGTTCCAGGGTGAGGGCCTCCGAGAGTCGGACCCCGTCCACGGAGCCGTCCTTCTCCCGTGACCGTAGGAGGTCAGGAAGGGGTTCGGAGTCCTCCTCGGTTCCATTGTCGGTTGCCATCAGGAGACTGAGTTCGGAGCGTACAAAGTGGGGTTTCAGTCTATTAGCGTGGAGGACCCGGAGAGGGTTTCGGGAAGATTCCATATCGATGAGATAGGTGACAGGGCTCTTGCGCTCGATTACTTTGAAGGGCCCCGTCCATTTGTCTTGCAGGGCGCATGGTTCGGTGGGAGACATTACCCACACTTGTTGGCCGGGTTCAAATTCGATGGAGGATGCATTTTGATCGTACCACCTTTTCATGTCCTCCTGACTGGCCTCCAGGTTTGCTTTTGCCATCTCTCTGAACCTTCTGGTCTGGTTGCGGAGGGTTAGGAGGTACTTGAAAACATCTGGAGTGTCCTTTAGAGGGGGCATTTCCCAGCCTTCTTTGACTAGGCTGAGCGGGCCTCGCACCGGGTGTCCATACAAGAGTTCGAAAGGGCTGAAGCCGAGGGACTTCTGGGGGACTTCTCGGTAGGCAAAGAGAAGGCACGGTAGTAGCACATCCCACTGGCGACGGAGGGGCTCTTCCAACCCCCCAATCATCCCTTTGAGCGTGCGGTTGAACCGCTCAACCAGTCCGTTCCCTTGAGGGTGATAGGGGGTCGTGAATCGGTAGGTGACCCCACACTGTTGCCAGAGGGACTTCATGTATTTTGAGATAAAGTTCGTACCCCTGTCGCTGACGACTTCCCGGGGGAAGCCCACTCGAGAGAAGATCCCCATCAAGGCTCGACCCACTACTGGGGCTGTTATCGTACGAAGGGGGACCGCCTCAGGATAGCGGGTAGCGTGATCCACCAGGACCAGGATGAAGCGATGTCCCTGTGCTGTTCGGGGGTCCAGGGGCCCCACAATGTCTATTCCCACCCTTTCGAACGGGGTGGTCACCACGGGGAATGGTTGTAGGGGTGCCTTGAGTTTGCGGCCGCTCTTCCCACTGGCCTGGCAGGTCGGGCAGGACCGGCAATGGTTGGATACGTCATTTCTCATTTTGGGCCAAAAAAAGTGAGTCACCAGGCGGTGGTAGGTCTTGTCTTGGCCCAGGTGCCCGGCCAGGGGGACATCATGGGCTAGGTTCAACAGGAAGTCTCTGAAGTGGAGGGGCACCACCAGCACTCGCCCGGCCCCCAGTTCTGCGATTTTCTGTTCGCTGTACAAGAGATCATTGTCCCAATAAACCCAGTGGGCCCCGGTGGTGTCTCCTTGGCTCTGGGCGAGCGCTTGCTGTCGCAATCCCTCGAGGGAGGGGCAGGTCTTTTGCTCCTGCCGGAATTGTTCCTGGGTGGGCCCCCCTTCTTGACGCCACTGAGCCAGGTCAGGAAGCTCGGGGGGCTGTGTGGACCCCTCTGGGGTGGGGTCCGGGTGGTCGGTCTGGAGGAAGTCTTCTTCTGGAGTGATCGAGGGCGGAGGTGCTGCCCATTCTGGTTCTTCTGGTCTAGGGATGGTGCGGGTGGCCATGGACCGGGTGGTTACGCACGCCCAGTCCGGGAGACCCAACATCCCCAGATGCTCTCTTCTTTCCACAGCGGCCCACGGGGAGCTCTCGAGATCGTTCCCCAGGAGGCAGTCTACGGGGGCATCGTCACGGACAGTTACTTTCAGCATGCCGGACACTCCTCCCCATTCGAAGGGGACGCAGGCCATCCGACACAGGCTCTCCGAGTTATCTGCCGATCGGACGGGGCAAAGTACGTTTGGTAGGATTTGTTCTGGGGTCACCAGGTGACAGCGGACGGCCGTCACACTGGCCCCGGTGTCACGCAGGGCCTCGGCCTTGCGCCCATTGATGCTCACCCATTGGCTGTACTTCCGAGTGTTGGCGGGCAGGGGAGTCTGCGGGACCATGTCTCTTCCTCCTAGGCATGCCAGGGTCATGGCGGCGGGTTCCCACTCGAACTGCTCCGACTCATAGGTCTCCGTGTCTTCGGAGACTTGTTCTTCTCCCAGGGCGGCGGCCGCCATCTGGCGGGGCCCGGGGGCCTGGTTCTTCGGGCAGGTCGGGTCACTGGCATAGTGGCCGACTCGCTGGCATCGATGACACGTCACGTTAGCTCGGAACCCCGGGCGCATCGGGGGGTTTCCCCGGCCTGCTGGGGCCGGGGTGGCGTTAGTGGGTGCGGCCGGGGCGGCGTCTCTGCCCCGGCCCGGGCCTCCTCCTCCTCCTCGGGGACGATGGTGACCTTGGTTGGTTCTGTTCTGCTCGTTCGGCCCACTCCGGGCCACTCGGGTGCTCTCCCACCGGTCAGCCTCGGTGGCGAGCTGCCGGGGTTCAGTCAATTTACTGTCGAGGAGGTGCTGCCTGAGCTCGACAAAGCAGTTGTTGGAGAGGTGCTCCCACACAATGAGATTGAAGAGCTGTTCGTAAGTGGTTACGTTGTTACCCTTGATCCACCCCTCGAAGGCTCGGCTGAAATAGTTCACGTATTCCAACCACGTCGTACCTGGGATCCTGGTGCAGTTGCGGAACCTCTGGCGGTACATTTCGGGTGTAAGTCCATATCGACTGAGGAGGGCGGCCTTCATGTGGTCATAGGACGTCATTTGATGGTCCGGAAGCTGCAGCAGGGCATCACGACCCTCGTTGACGAATCTCCCCCATAGACCGGCTCCCCAGTCACTTCGAGCGACCCGGTGGGCGGTCATGGCAATCTCATAGGCCTTGAACCACTGCTGTATGTCGTCGTTCCGGTGATATTCTCGGACCACATCCTTGGGGATGTGGACCTTCTGCTCGGTAGGACCCGGGGAGTGCGGTTGCTCGGGCACCCCTAGGTTTTTGTTCAGTTTGCGCATTTCTATCTCCGCTAGTTTGCACTCGTGCTCGTATGCCAGTCTTTTTTCTTCGAGGTCTCTCTGTCTCTGTTTTTCCTCTCGCTCTTCTCTGAGCCGTAAGTGTTCTAAGTTTATTTTTTGTTCCGCCAGTTTCAATTCTCCGTCTAATCTGAGTCGTGCCAAGTCTAACTCGTGTAATCTATTTTTTTCCCGCTCTTGGATCTCTTCATGGGAGGGGCCTGTTCTCCGTTCCTCCGTCCGGGTGGTGTTGACTTCCGGGGCTGCGGGGTCCCGGGGGGTTGCGGTATTTGTCTCTGTCCAGGCCTCTAGGGCGTTTTTGAAGTCTTCTTTTGTGCTTAGCCCGGTGGTAGCAATGCCTAAGTCCATGCAAAATTGTTTGAGCTCTCGGTGGTTGTATTCTTCCAGCTTTTCCATCTGGAACTTCTCCGCCGATCCGCTCTCTTTGGTCGTCATTGTGGTTTTAGTCGTAGGGTGAGTTACTGTCTGTACGGTACGCGTTGGTTCGGATCGCGCCGCTAGCCACCAATGTTAGACGGAGACCTGGAGGGTCGGCCGAGCACAGTGATCGCACAGACAGGTAACTTCCCCCCACAGATGGACACCACACAAAGCTTATGGTAACACCTTTTATAGGCACTTCGGGTAGTAGAGTGGTACGATACAGGGCGATCAGGACACGATGATCCTCTCAATTCTAGTCTCTAGTAAGGGAAGGGGGTAGCGGGACAGTCTTGGTACCCACGGGTACGGGTGTGTAACGGTGATAGCTCACAATCCTCGAGCTCGGTGTTCGGATGGGTCAGACCGCGGCAGCGCCGGCAGGTCCCGAAGAGGTCGTAGGTGGCACGGGCCGCGGCAGCGCCAGCAGGTCCCAACGAGGATGAAGGTTACAACGGGCCGCGGCAGCGCCAGCAGGTCCCACGAGAATGCAGGTTGCAACGGGCCGCGGCAGCGCCAGCAGGTCCCACGAGGATGAAGGTTACAACGGGCCGCGGCAGCGCCAGCAGGTCCCACGAGAATGCAGGTTGCAGAGGGCCGCGGCAGCGCCAGCAGGTCCCACGAGGATGAAGGTTGCAGAGGGCCGCGGCAGCGCCAGCAGGTCCCACGAGGATGAAGGTTGCAGAGGGCCGCGGCAGCGCCAGCAGGCAGGACAATAGTTCACAAGGCAGGGCTGTGGCAGCGCCAACAGTCCGTCTAGGATGAGTTCGTCGCGGTGTCTCTCGACTCCAGGATACAACTGCCTTCCTGTCCTGGGGCTGCCTCAGTTATAGGTCTGGCGCCCTTTGATGTCCGGACCCTCGCTCTTGGAGGTCGGGAGGTCTGGGATGAGGGAGTCCAGACACCCAGCAGGGGGGTGGAGCAAGCGCCCGAGGAGGCTGGGGGTGCTCGGCACCTGGCGGGGGAGAGCCATCGACACTTCGTACTCCCATTGACCTGCCAAGTGGGCCGTTCACCTCCTGGGTGGAGGGTGGTGCCGGGATGTCGGGGCCTGGCCAGGCCCAGGGTTGGGGTCGGGCTGAGGCCGCACGGCCGCGTGGTGCCGTGTCCAAGATGGCGGCTGGGCCGGGCAATGGTGCTGACGGTGGCCCGGGCCCTGTCCTGCGGGGAGGGAGCGAGCCCTTCATGTGGCCTGTCCAACACTCAGAGACTCTGTCCATCACCACCCCTTGTTGTAAATAATTTTGTCCACCCCAAGCGTGGAAGGGTATACTCAGATGTGAGTCCCTTGCTCATTGCACCATCAGGATTCAAGCAAGCCGGGCCGAAGACGCCTGAAATGGCAGAAACCGGTCCCCGGAAGCTTGTTTCCTTCCCAGTGTAAGAATTGGCTTGTGTAGTCTGGTCTGCCCTGTTCCCACGATGCACTGGGCCAGGGACAGACTAATTTGCATACAGCCAGGTTCTGAAACTGGGATGGTGCAATGAGCTAAAAAACGGTGTTGGATCTAGCCCTGATCTCTTGACTGGGTGAGAGTACTCTGCTTATCTCAGAGACTCTGTCCATCACCACCCCTTGTTGTAAATAATTTTGTCCACCCTAAGCGTGGAAGGGTATACTCAGATGTGAGTCCCTTGCTCATTGCACCATCAGGATTCAAGCAAGCCGGGCCGAAGACGCCTGAAATGGCAGAAACCGGTCCCCGGAAGCTTGTTTCCTTCCCAGTGTAAGAATTGGCTTTTGTAGTCTGGTCTGCCCTGTTCCCACGATGCACTGGGCCAGGGACAGACTAATTTGCATACAGCCAGGTTCTGAAACTGGGATGGTGCAATGAGCTAAAAAACGGTGTTGGATCTAGCCCTGATCTCTTGACTGGGTGAGAGTACTCTGCTTATCTCAGAGACTCTGTCCATCACCACCCCTTGTTGTAAATAATTTTGTCCACCCTAAGCGTGGAAGGGTATACTCAGATGTGAGTCCCTTGCTCATTGCACCATCAGGATTCAAGCAAGCCGGGCCGAAGACGCCTGAAATGGCAGAAACCGGTCCCCGGAAGCTTGTTTCCTTCCCAGTGTAAGAATTGGCTTTTGTAGTCTGGTCTGCCCTGTTCCCACGATGCACTGGGCCAGGGACAGACTAATTTGCATACAGCCAGGTTCTGAAACTGGGATGGTGCAATGAGCTTAAAAAACGGTGTTGGATCTAGCCCTGATCTCTTGACTGGGTGAGAGTACTCTGCTTATCTCAGAGACTCTGTCCATCACCACCCCTTGTTGTAAATAATTTTGTCCACCCTAAGCGTGGAAGGGTATACTCAGATGTGAGTCCCTTGCTCATTGCACCATCAGGATTCAAGCAAGCCGGGCCGAAGACGCCTGAAATGGCAGAAACCGGTCCCCGGAAGCTTGTTTCCTTCCCAGTGTAAGAATTGGCTTTTGTAGTCTGGTCTGCCCTGTTCCCACGATGCACTGGGCCAGGGACAGACTAATTTGCATACAGCCAGGTTCTGAAACTGGGATGGTGCAATGAGCTAAAAAACGGTGTTGGATCTAGCCCTGATCTCTTGACTGGGTGAGAGTACTCTGCTTATCTCAGAGACTCTGTCCATCACCACCCCTTGTTGTAAATAATTTTGTCCACCCTAAGCGTGGAAGGGTATACTCAGATGTGAGTCCCTTGCTCATTGCACCATCAGGATTCAAGCAAGCCGGGCCGAAGACGCCTGAAATGGCAGAAACCGGTCCCCGGAAGCTTGTTTCCTTCCCAGTGTAAGAATTGGCTTTTGTAGTCTGGTCTGCCCTGTTCCCACGATGCACTGGGCCAGGGACAGACTAATTTGCATACAGCCAGGTTCTGAAACTGGGATGGTGCAATGAGCTAAAAAACGGTGTTGGATCTAGCCCTGATCTCTTGACTGGGTGAGAGTACTCTGCTTATCTCAGAGACTCTGTCCATCACCACCCCTTGTTGTAAATAATTTTGTCCACCCTAAGCGTGGAAGGGTATACTCAGATGTGAGTCCCTTGCTCATTGCACCATCAGGATTCAAGCAAGCCGGGCCGAAGACGCCTGAAATGGCAGAAACCGGTCCCCGGAAGCTTGTTTCCTTCCCAGTGTAAGAATTGGCTTTTGTAGTCTGGTCTGCCCTGTTCCCACGATGCACTGGGCCAGGGACAGACTAATTTGCATACAGCCAGGTTCTGAAACTGGGATGGTGCAATGAGCTAAAAAACGGTGTTGGATCTAGCCCTGATCTCTTGACTGGGTGAGAGTACTCTGCTTATCTCAGAGACTCTGTCCATCACCACCCCTTGTTGTAAATAATTTTGTCCACCCTAAGCGTGGAAGGGTATACTCAGATGTGAGTCCCTTGCTCATTGCACCATCAGGATTCAAGCAAGCCGGGCCGAAGACGCCTGAAATGGCAGAAACCGGTCCCCGGAAGCTTGTTTCCTTCCCAGTGTAAGAATTGGCTTTTGTAGTCTGGTCTGCCCTGTTCCCACGATGCACTGGGCCAGGGACAGACTAATTTGCATACAGCCAGGTTCTGAAACTGGGATGGTGCAATGAGCTAAAAAACGGTGTTGGATCTAGCCCTGATCTCTTGACTGGGTGAGAGTACTCTGCTTATCTCAGAGACTCTGTCCATCACCACCCCTTGTTGTAAATAATTTTGTCCACCCTAAGCGTGGAAGGGTATACTCAGATGTGAGTCCCTTGCTCATTGCACCATCAGGATTCAAGCAAGCCGGGCCGAAGACGCCTGAAATGGCAGAAACCGGTCCCCGGAAGCTTGTTTCCTTCCCAGTGTAAGAATTGGCTTTTGTAGTCTGGTCTGCCCTGTTCCCACGATGCACTGGGCCAGGGACAGACTAATTTGCATACAGCCAGGTTCTGAAACTGGGATGGTGCAATGAGCTAAAAAACGGTGTTGGATCTAGCCCTGATCTCTTGACTGGGTGAGAGTACTCTGCTTATCTCAGAGACTCTGTCCATCACCACCCCTTATTGTAAATAATTTTGTCCACCCTAAGCGTGGAAGGGTATACTCAGATGTGAGTCCCTTGCTCATTGCACCATCAGGATTCAAGCAAGCCGGGCCGAAGACGCCTGAAATGGCAGAAACCGGTCCCCGGAAGCTTGTTTCCTTCCCAGTGTAAGAATTGGCTTTTGTAGTCTGGTCTGCCCTGTTCCCACGATGCACTGGGCCAGGGACAGACTAATTTGCATACAGCCAGGTTCTGAAACTGGGATGGTGCAATGAGCTAAAAAACGGTGTTGGATCTAGCCCTGATCTCTTGACTGGGTGAGAGTACTCTGCTTATCTCAGAGACTCTGTCCATCACCACCCCTTGTTGTAAATAATTTTGTCCACCCTAAGCGTGGAAGGGTATACTCAGATGTGAGTCCCTTGCTCATTGCACCATCAGGATTCAAGCAAGCCGGGCCGAAGACGCCTGAAATGGCAGAAACCGGTCCCCGGAAGCTTGTTTCCTTCCCAGTGTAAGAATTGGCTTTTGTAGTCTGGTCTGCCCTGTTCCCACGATGCACTGGGCCAGGGACAGACTAATTTGCATACAGCCAGGTTCTGAAACTGGGATGGTGCAATGAGCTAAAAAACGGTGTTGGATCTAGCCCTGATCTCTTGACTGGGTGAGAGTACTCTGCTTATCTCAGAGACTCTGTCCATCACCACCCCTTGTTGTAAATAATTTTGTCCACCCTAAGCGTGGAAGGGTATACTCAGATGTGAGTCCCTTGCTCATTGCACCATCAGGATTCAAGCAAGCCGGGCCGAAGACGCCTGAAATGGCAGAAACCGGTCCCCGGAAGCTTGTTTCCTTCCCAGTGTAAGAATTGGCTTTTGTAGTCTGGTCTGCCCTGTTCCCACGATGCACTGGGCCAGGGACAGACTAATTTGCATACAGCCAGGTTCTGAAACTGGGATGGTGCAATGAGCTAAAAAACGGTGTTGGATCTAGCCCTGATCTCTTGACTGGGTGAGAGTACTCTGCTTATCTCAGAGACTCTGTCCATCACCACCCCTTGTTGTAAATAATTTTGTCCACCCTAAGCGTGGAAGGGTATACTCAGATGTGAGTCCCTTGCTCATTGCACCATCAGGATTCAAGCAAGCCGGGCCGAAGACGCCTGAAATGGCAGAAACCGGTCCCCGGAAGCTTGTTTCCTTCCCAGTGTAAGAATTGGCTTTTGTAGTCTGGTCTGCCCTGTTCCCACGATGCACTGGGCCAGGGACAGACTAATTTGCATACAGCCAGGTTCTGAAACTGGGATGGTGCAATGAGCTAAAAAACGGTGTTGGATCTAGCCCTGATCTCTTGACTGGGTGAGAGTACTCTGCTTATCTCAGAGACTCTGTCCATCACCACCCCTTGTTGTAAATAACAGGAATATTTATCAGCCTATTTCTCGCCTACCCTAAAACATCAATTTATGAGGCTGCGTTTGGCATGTGGGAAACAAAAGATTTAATCCCAGCATGGAAGGATAAAAGTGATAACCGAGACTGCAGACTTTGTGGATACAAATACGAATCGATTCAACATATTTTTTGTGTATGCCCAAAGTTACTAAAAGAACGGAAGTCACTAATAAAAGCACTACTGAATAGTATGAACATTCGAACGTGCAGGGAAGCCGTAATCACCTGGCTTGACGATTAATCAATCCCTCTAGTATGCAGAGGCGTGAAACTTTTAAATGTGTATTTAAAGGAAATTGGCTGAAACTCCGTGGAGATCGCAACAGACTGTCATAAAGACAAGAACTCCCAAATCTCCATTTTAAACGGAATTTTAAATAATTGATGTATAGTAGTATGTTTTAGATCAACCGTGTAAAAATTCTACTAATGATTTTACGTGTTTATATAAGTATGCACTAGTACTATTATAAATGTCATTGGTGTAATGGTTTTTGTTTTTAAAAGACCAATCACTTAAATAAATAAATCTTGGAACCTTGGAATTCAGGTAGTGAGGTTTACTTGGGTATTGGGTGGGTATTCACATATTCATTGAATAATATGTTAATTTACAAAATGTTAAAATTGTTACTTATTTGTTTAAATGTTTTGCTGAGTAATGTATTGTGTGTATCGGGGGATTGGGCAGGTAGTTTTCATTTAAATAAAATATTTCAAAGCAATAATTGACTGGTGCATGAATTATGTTAAGGGGTAAACTGGTATGTGATTACTTGTACTTTCTAAATAATGCTTAATTGAAAATAAATAACATTAAAAAAATAATTGCATTCTTTTTAACGTATTGTGTGGTAGTTTGTGGCTTTAACCACCTCTTTGTTAAAAAAAAATCTTGTAATTAATTCAATCGTTATATTTGTTACATTTCAAAACAAAAAAACCTGCTTGGTAAATCATTATTTTATGATACTGAGTTTGTTTGAAACATTTCACTGTTTTATTGGTGGTAATAAAACGTAATGTACATTTTAAGATATTTTGTATTATTTATATTAAATATTTATATTAATTTATATATTGTAAAATATAAAATACATTTTCCAAAACATTAATATATTTTTATAATTTCTTATAATATTTTTAACATTTTTGAGAGGAAATGATATTATTTCTGTAGTGACTGGGACCCCCACCCAAATATTTGCACTTTGATTGCTAAATTGAGTTACAATAGTACATCTGGTCATCCTGACCCCAATGTATGAACTTTTCCCAATGTGTTGTCCTTAAGCCCAACACTTTTTAATATTTATGTAGCGAAACTGGCCCCTCTCATTAGACGCTTCAACTTGGAGGTAACATCCTATGCTGATGATACTCAGTTCATAATTGCAGCAGCCAATAATAATTTGTTGGGCCCTCTGAGATGCCGAAACTACAGCACTGCGGTTAGTGGCTGGATGAGTGGGCACTGCCTGAAGATTAACTCAGGTAAAACCGAGATCATTGTGTTCCAGAACCCTTCTTCTACCTGGCCCACCAATTAAGGGCCTGAAAATTTGCCTTGGCCTCCTCTTCCCGTAACCAAAGCTAAGAATTTAGGAGTCATTATTGATGACATTCTTAATATGAGTGCGCAAATCTCAGCTATAACGTCTTCTGCTTACTATATCCTAAAAATGATCAGAAAAATTATTCCATTTATCCCGGATGGCCACAGAAAAACCTTACTCACTGCGCTTGTCCTTCCCAGGTTGGACTACTATAATAGGCTCTATCTAAACATTCTAGAAAAACATATGAGTCAACTTCAGCTAGTCCAAAAAGCCGTGGCTAGACTGATTCCTGAGCCTCCCAAATTCCACTACATCACGCAGGAACATAGCAAGCTTCACTGGCTTCTCATGCGCAGTCGTGCTAAATTTAAGGCCATCTGCTTAGCCCACAAAGGAATGCATGACTCAGGACTAAACTTCCTTAGATCAGTGTTTTAGCGATATAAGCCTAATCGAGAACTCAGATCGGCCAAAGCCAACGTCTTAGCCGCCCCTACATTTAAAAAGATGCAATAGGGTGGCAGAGGTATAATCCTCAACACGATCAAACTTTGGAAGAGCCTCCCACCTCAGCTCAGAGCAATCCCCTCACTAACATCCTTTAGGAAGGAGATAAAGACCTGGCTATTTAACATCTAATCAGTACCTAGCTTGCGTCTCAGACAGCGCCAAGACACCTTTGTGGTAATCGTGGGCTTTAAAAATTCCTAACATAACATAGAAAACACAGGCAGCAGCAAATGTCCTGAACCACCACAATGAAAACTTGTCACATCTAACCAAGGTATCTTAGCTATGCTGTCTAAAGCTATACAATCTTTAAGAATTAGAGGCTCATTTGCAGGCCCCTGTGTGCTGCTGGGATGTCACTTTTTGCGAAGTTCCGGTGGTGCACAGTGCTTAGTCATATCTACAAGGCCACGTAAAGCCACCCTACATTGCTTTTCATGACCATGTAGATATGGTGTGAGGCGACACAGCGCAAGTCACTGCGTTGACTCACACTGTAATGGGGAGGCGTGCCATGGGCATTACAACAGTGGGTGTTCCCATGTAACACCCATGGCATTTGACACATTCCCAGACTTACGAGATTTCGTAAACATGGGAATGCCTCAAAAGCCTTCGCCTCCACAGGGGTGGCATAGGAGAGGCACAACGAGGAGAAAATGAAGGGAGAGGATGTGGTCTTACGGCCAGAGCTGCTGAGTGTGGAGCTGGGGAACCAGGCCGAGCCTCTGCACCAGCTCAGCATTCAGGGATTCTGCGCAAATCACTAAATCTCCCCATGCCTAAAAAAATGAATGTGTTCTTCTGTAATGTATCTGGTGCTCATTTAAAGAGCCCCAATACCTTTGGGTCGAGTTCGCGCTATATAAATCTACACAAAAAATATAAATTACGTTATTTCTCCTTGTTTTTTCCTCTTTCCATGTGTGCTGTATTCTTCAGCACACATAGAAAGAGGAAATCACCTCCATTTATAGTTGTTGTGCAGGAAGGTGTCCCTTCCTCAACAGAAAAAATTATCCCTACAACTCAGCCACCCTTGCACAAGGCTGCAAGGGTGCTTGCTTTGGCGCAAGGCAGCCATTTGAGCCCCAGTGCAGAGAAAGGACAGGAATGCGTCTCATAGATAAGACACATTCCTGCCCTTTTCAGTGAGGCAGCGCAGTGAAGCAAGCCTGCTTGCTGCGCTGTCCTATGCCAAAAACATTGTATGTGAGGCCCCTGGTCTAGAAAAACCTGCCTCCGGTGTGCACCAGGTCTTAACTCCTTCCGTGCTGATGACGGAACCGCTCCGTCATCAGCCGCGGTAGCGCTGTGCTGATGACGGAGCAGTTCCGTCATGGCCTGCCTGACGCGCCTGCGCGGCGCTGATTTCGAGCCTGCGCGGCGCGTTCTTTTAAGCGGGCGGGGCCATGACGGAACCCCTCCGTCATCAGCACAGCTCAACCGAGGCTGGTGACGGAGCGATTCCGTCACCAGCATGGGCGCGCCGCGCGGCCCCCCCGCCCCCCCCGCCCCTTAGCGTTGCGGCGGAATAGCCACCGCAGCGAAGGTGTTAAACCATAACAACAGAGAGGCAATTCTTATAGCATGCACCAAATGGCTTAATCCTAGCTCAGAATGACAGATATAAGTAGCAACGCGCTGAGGGACATAAAGACGCCTGCCTGAGAAACTGCTTTTAACTCTTTGTAGAGTTTCTGGGTTAATATACCCATAGACTCGTGCCCTGTAAATCCCCACAGATTTACATTTACTATCATAGAACTGCAAGATCTCTCTCGCAGGTTTGTGACCTAACTTTGATGTAAATCGAAAAATTGCTTCTATAGAGAAAAGAAGCAAACTTAAATTCAGTAAGTGGCCTCAATTTAGATTTAAATCACATAATATCTACCTAGTTGAATGTTTTCATTTTAGCAACTGGGACACCCAAAATAAAATGCAGATTTAGTATTTTTAGAATTTCTTTTGAACCTAAATCCGTTATGAAAACAGTAAATGAGTTTGAAGGTCGTTTGCAGTTCTCGCAAGGAGAACTGCTTCATCACCATATAAAAGAGTTTGAATGGGAAGTTTCCCAACTTACGACATATCTTTTTCTTTATGTGTGAGAAAGCTGTCCAGGCCTTTTATACAGAGTAAAAACAAAAAGGGAGCTAATATGTAGCCCTGTCGAACACAGCAATTAGAGCTTACGTAAGGGGACTTTTCCCCATTTGATCCAAAGCTTATTTTTAATGACGCACCCCAGTGTAGGTGCCTGAGAAACAAGCATTTGCAATGTAATAGGTCTCGCATGGGGCAAGATGGCGGCCAAGCACTGTGTGAACTGGTGCTGTTTCTCCCCTGGTTAACTCACCCTTTCTAAGTTCCGAAGCCGCTGGGATGCTGGAAAGTTGAGATTTTGAAGCAGGATTGCAAAGTTGTTTTGTGACTGTTTCCTACCGCCAGGGCCGGCTCTAGGCTCATGGTGGCCCTGGGCAGGGAGCGTAGGTAGGGGGCCCGGAAGAGGGGGTCTGGGCGGGGCGAAGCGCGCAGGCCAGTAAAGAGGGGAGGGGGTCAGGGTGTTTAGAAGTGGAACAGAGCCAGAGGCCGCCAAATCCCTGCCAGGGGCCACCACGCAAATATGTATCCATCCTCAGAGGATTAATATATTAAGGATATATATTGGCGTGGTGGCCCCTGGGGTCTGGTGGCCCTGTGCAGGTGCACAGCTTGCACATGCCTAAAGCCGGCCCTGCTACCGCAGTGCATACTCCTGCTCTCGCAGTCGCAGTCTCCCGAGGATCCACTCTGGAAATATGGCTCCGAAATTGCTTGTTAAAAATGTTTCTGCGAAGTCCCGAGCCGCTGCAGCTCAAGCAAACAGCCCCGCAAATCCCTCTAGCACGAGTAAGGCGCCACAATGAGCTCGCGGAGGAGACGTGATGGCGGGAGAACCGGGGAGCAACCAGTCGGCCACTGTTGTCTTCGGTAAGTCAAAGCAGACTTTACCCGCGTTATTTAAAAATCAGGCTTGAAGAGTAAAGACCCCCGTCGATACTGGGATCAGTAAACGCGATACACCCCGCAGCTGGCACCCGTCGATTCCACTTTGCCTGATTCTGTTTGTGCTTTTGCGGTTTCTGCTGTATGTGGGGGTGATGCTTTTGCTCTGTCTTCTCAGCAAAGTACATTTCCTCGTCAGGGGCATAGCGTGCCTAGCCCAGCAGTTGTTATTGATGGCGCCGATCCAGCAACCAGGAAGCCTCAATCTACACTTAGTCTTCCACCCAATGGAATTATGGGAGCTGTAGTCCCACAAGCTAAGAGTACCTCTGTCTTGGCTCAACCTATTTCTGAAATATACGCCCAAGGTGCTATTGCAGTGAGCATGTCTGAGCAAATGGTTCTTCATACTACCTCTGCTACTTCTGCTGGGGTCAATGAGTCCTCTAGGGAGCCCGAAGGAGGGGATACATTTTATTCATTGTCTGAACATTCCGCTTCATCAGCAGACGAGGATAAAGACCAAGACAGAGAATAGACTGATGATGAAGATAGCGGTGCAGGAGATTGGCGAGTCAATGAAGTGCTTAGGTCTCACCCCGTGGCCCCCGCACTGTTTGGAAGGCTTTTAGTTTGAAAGAGCAAGGGGCCCTCTTGCTAAGCAAGGATCTAGGCTTACTAGGTTCGATGTCATTGAATTATTCCTTTTCTACGCAGCCTGGCTCAGTTGACAACACCTCAGCTTTGGACCTTGCTCTTTCAACCAATCCTTCTCTGGTGCCCCCTGGGGAAATGACACTTTCTGTCATCTATCAGACTATTATGGCCCATTGTGAAGAATCACGCCAGGAGAGCGCCCGCACGCAGGGAGCATGTCGCAGGGTGCAAAATTCAATTTGCAGTGTTGCCAAAACATTGTCCGATATCGCTGCCAGAAATGGAGAGGCCGAGGCGAGGATCTCCAATCTAGAGGATGCCTTGGCAACCCAGAAGGGTCTAACTGACATGATTGGCGTACAAAAAGATGACATACTTTGGAAGTTGACAGATCTTGAGAACGGGGCCAGGAGGAACAATCTGAGGATTTTGGGGATTCCAGACGGATGCGAGGGGTGTGACACCAGGGAGTTTGTCATGGAACTTTTTTTCTGAGGCTTTCCCAGAAGTAAAGCAGTGGGATCGGCAGCTTGAAGTGCAACGTGCGCATCGCTTTCCGTTTAAGCAGAAGCAAAAATCGGGACCAGCTGGGGATAAGCCCTGGGCAATATTGATTTGTCTAAATAATTTCTTGGCGAGGGAGAAGATCGATGAATTAGCTCGACCCAATAGAAAAAGGGCAGGAAAAATTGTGAGTTCTTTGTTAGGCCAGACTTTTGCCCAGCAACAGTTGAGCGGAGGGGGCAGCTCCGCCAGCTATAGCCTCGTTTCAAGCAAAGGGTGCTCAAGCTTTCCTGCTCTTCCCTTCTAGATTGAAAGTAGTTCACCAGGATCAGATCAGATTTTTCCTTTCAGAAATTCAGGCAAAGGAGTATTTGGGCTCTTCATAGTGAAGAAGTCTTGGGTCCTTGGGGTCTCCCTGCTCTTTCCTATCTTTTTCCGATGTCTCTCTCTCTCTTTTTCTCTTATTACATCCCAGGGGGCCATAGGTTTAAAGGAGGGGTTAAGTCAATTGCGTGGGGTACTTACCCTTACTAGTCTATTTTTACCTTATCGTCCTTTTTTTCTGGATCGCAATTGGCATCTATCCCCAGATGTTAGTAATGACGGGGTGAGGGAGCTTGGGGAGAACGAGGGAATTAGCTCACTCCATCACAAGGACTTCGGTCCATTTGCCGCACAAGGGGTCTGTAGTGGGAGGGAGGGTGGAGGGGGGTTCACAGGGGTTAATAGTGGGGTTAGTGGCACATGTTGGGGTTTGTGGGAGGGATGGTGGGGGTTCACTAAGGTTTTAGATTTACTATATAGTCGTGGCGTTAATAGTAACCAGTGTCGCTACATGTTGCAGTGCGTGATTAAAAAGCTTAAAGGCTTACATTGGAAGTCAGATTATTTTTCGAGTTTTTATGGGGCAGGGTAGATTGCGACTAAATTCATGGAACATATGTGGTCTGAACAATGGTAAAAAATGGGCCTTGTTCTCGAAAATCATCCACATTATGCAATTGGATGTGTTATGTATACAAGAGACGCATGTACCCTGGGGTAAGCGGGACTGTTTGAAAATACCCGAATATGATTTAATTGCCTGTTCTAGGCATACATCTATGATCAGAGGGGTGGCTATTTTGTTGAAGCGAGGTGTTGGGGTCTGTAAAAGGGTTAGATAGGATGGTGCGGGTAGATGGGCCCTAGCCGAAATAGGTGTTGATAATAGATCTTTAACAATCTGTACGATTTATGGGTCAAATGTCGATGACCCGGAAGTGCTGAAATATCTAAATGTAGAACTCGCAGCCTGGCCTTTTCCAATGTTCATGTGTGGGGACATGAATATTAATTTGCCTGGAAATTTTAATCTGGAAAGGGGGTCAAAAATACTTCGGTAGGAAACCTAGAGTCTTCAAGGCCCTCCAGACTTTAGCCCATGAACACGGTCTGAGAGATCTCTGGTATCGGCATAATAAAGATAAAGATGGGTTTACGTACTATTCTACCCCCCATAATAAAATGTTTTTTTGGATTATTTCTTTGTTTCTGATCAGGTGGTAGAAGCGAATTCTATCTCAGCTCCCCCAAGAATTCTATCAGACCATAAACCACTGGTAGTTTCTTGCCCTTGGTCTCGTTCGGTTAGAGCCCCTAGGACATGGACATTTGAAAGGAAACTTCTGTTGGACCAGGCCTATCAGGCCCACATGAGAAAGTAGTTAATCGAATTTCTAAATATTAATAGGGGGACCGCTCCTGATTTCATAGTTTGGGATACATTAAAAGCTACAGTGCGTGGGGAGACCAAGAGCTTTGCATCTTTTCGGTGGAAGACTGCGCAAGAGCAGGTGAAGGGCCACGTGGAGGAGCTCAGGCTCGCAGAGCTGGAATTAACACGTAGAATTAAGGATGGCCTCAATATAGATGAGAACCAGCAGACCGTAGCTATAATCAAGTCCAAACTTTTGGAATTCTTTGGGCAGGATTTGGCCGCCAAGTATCTCCAATATAGTAAAACGATGTTTGAATACGGCGAAAACCGGGTAGAGTATTAGCTAAGAGGCTCCAACAGAAAGGTCTGCTTAATCGTATTACAAAAATTCAAGATCAACATGGCGTGGTTCAGGACACAGAAGAGGGAGTTATGGACGTGTTTCAAAAGTTTTATACGGTTCTCTATACTGAGGATAATGGCGATACCTTGACTGAGTCTTTGGTAGAGGACTTTTTTCAGGACATAGATATTTCTAATATTACAATGGAACAGAATGAGGTTTTATCCACCCCTATCATGTGGGAGGAGGTTGAGTTGGCAATACAATCCTTAGCCAAAGGGAAGGCTGCTGGCCCTGACGCTATTCCCTTAGAGTTTTATAGGGTGTTTTACACAGAGATACGTCAGGACTTTTTATCAGTTTTTAGGGCTGCACAGAGGGGTGTCGTACCTGAATCATGGCGTCAAACCACAATTGTCTTGTTTAAAAAAAGGGTAAGCCCAAGTTAAATCCCTCATCTTTTCGACTAATTTCTTTGATAAACACAGATAGCAAAATATACTCAAAGATATTAGCATCTATGCTTGCGGAGGTGATCACCCCACTGGTTTTCCTGCGTCAGCACGGTTTTATCCCTGGTCGGGATATGGCCGATCATGTCCGGTGGGTCATTGCCCTATTGGATTGGGCCCAAGCTACTGCCTCTTCCCTCGGTGTGATCCTGTTGGACGCCGAGAAGGCGTTCAACAGGGTCTCATGGGGGTTCTTGTGGGCGGTGCTCCACTGGAAGGGCTTTAGTACCGAATTCATCCAGGCTATCCAAGCACTGTATAGCTCTCCAGTTGCAGTCATACGCATTTCTGGTCGGGAGTCAGGGCATTTTAACATCAGTAGCGGCACTAAGCAAGGGTGCCCGTGTTCACCCTTGCTTTTCGCCCTGTACATCGACCCGTTCCTTAGTAAAATTGAAGGAAACTCGGATATATTACCGATCAGGGTCAATGGTACAGAGTATAGGACCCTTGCCTATGCGGATGATATCGCTGTTTTAACCTCTGATGTCGACTCAGCTTTTTCTGCCCTAAAGGTCTGTGCCGAACAATTTGGTTGTTTATCAGGCTATAAGCTGAACGTGGCAAAAACACAGGTCATCCAATCAATCAACATGCGACTTTCTGATGCCCCAGTCGTCAGCAAAGCAACTTATTTAGGGGTTAAAATCACTGCTTCTGTTGAAACCATTCCGGATTTGAACATTCTTCCGATAGTCGATTCTGTTAACACTAAGCTGGAACGCATAGACCATTTGCATCTTTCTTTGTATGGTCGCTGCAGCGTTCTCAAAATGCAGGTTCTTCCAAAGTTTTTATATTTATTTAGAACCATCCCATTGGAATTATCATGAGTCAGCTTGGCCAGGGCTGAAAGGGTTTGCCACAGGTTTCTCTGGGGATATCGCCGCTCACGTAGGGCATAAATGGATGTGTCTCCTCCGGGATCGTGTTGGGTGGGCGGTCCTAAATCTTGTATTATATTATTGGTCTACTATGGTCCAACACCTTGGGGTACCACTGTTGGGAGACAGGGCCGTGGTCCCCCTCTCTAACAGACCCACCATTTATGAGGTATGCCTGGGTGTGGCTGCTAAGGGTATTTTGACGCAAGTTCTTGACCCGCGTTATTTTAAGAAGACAAGGTTCAAGGTCATTGTAGCCATGTTCTCAGTCTGTGTTGGACCCGGCCTCATGGCGTGGTCCTACCCCTCCCGCATGGCGGGCCCAGGACGACATCGGCCCTCCGCCCAGCATCGGGCAGCCCTTTTGCCCGACACTGCACGCCCCAACATTGCTGGTCCGGCCACCATCCCGGACCCCCACTACCGACCTGGCTCCATCGTGGGCCCCTCACGACCTAAGCACGAGGCCGCGCCCGACTCCATCTTGGGCCCACCACGTCACGACCACGTGGCCTCGGCCCCGGCCCAGGCCCTAGCGAAGCCCAGACATCGAGGCACCAAGATCCACCCAGGTGGTCGAGTGGCCACTCGACAGATCCCGGAGAAAAGGGTGTTTCGATGGCCCTCCAGCCGTCCCCGGGCGCCTGGTTTCGATCGCCCTCCGGCCTCCCTGGGCGCTGGCTCCACCCCCCTGCTGGGTGTCTGGACACCATCATCCCGGCCCCTCTGACCCCCAGGCGCGAGGGTCCGGACATCAAAGGACTCCAGTCCTATATCTGGGCCCGCCCTGGATTAGGACGTCAGTTGTATCCTGGACTGGAAGCCCTGTTGACGCTGTCACGGCCGACACCAGATGAACTCATCTCCGGTAACCTAAACCATCTGAGAGCCTGCTGGCGCTGCCGCAGCCTACCTTGCTGAAACCATCTTGAGAGCCTGCTGGCGCTGCCGCGGCCTACCTTGCTGAAACCATCTTGAGAGCCTGCTGGCGCTGCCGCGGCCTACCTTGATGAAACCATCTTGAGAGCCTGCTGGCGCTGCCGCGGCCTACCTTGCTGAAACCAGCCTGAGAGCCTGCTGGCGCTGCCGCGGCCCGACCTCTCGGAACCCCCCAGCTCGAGGATTGAAAGCTGTGCGTAGGGTATCCCTTCTTCCACCCGAGTTGAGACTGTCCCGCTACCCTACCCCCCTTTACGAGACTTTACGGATCCTTCGATCTGCCTGTATATACTGCCAAGAACCAGCAACCTTTATTACCTATAAAAGCTTAAGATCTCGACCTCTGGTGTGGTGTCCGTCTGTAGTGTTGTGATTATTCTGCTGTACGATCCTAGGAGAGGACCCTTACCCAGGAGGCCTCTCGGTAACGCTCGGCTACTTCTCGAAGGAGAGGTGGACCTAGGGGTGGTCAGTCAGACATCTTCTGCCTCCCCCGGGGTCGCCTTTCTAACATTGGTGGCAAGCGCCGGGATCCGAGCCCACGCAGATCGTACAGAGAGTGATTCACTCACTACCAAGAAAAACACACTACGACCATGAGCACAGAATTTCAGAAAGAGAAAATTGAAGACTACAGTCACAAGGAGCTAAAGCAATTCTGCAAAGACCTAGGCATCGCTACCACTGGCTTAAGCACCAAAGAAGACTTTAAATCGGCCCTGCAGGCCTGGGTGGACGCCGGCGAGGCACCACCCCCGAGTGAAGATAACCCGGGCCCGAACAGAGGCCTGGAGGCCGAGACGAACCCAGCGGGAGGGAGACCCGCAAACCCAGACACGGGCCTCTCCCACGAAGACGCCCGAGAACGAGAGAGGAACCGGCTCCACGAGTTGGATCTTGCTTGACTCAGACAAGAAGGAGAAATCCAACTGGCAGAAAGGAAGTTAGCCCTCGAGGAGAAAAAACTCATGCTCGAGCACGAGCGCGTCCTCAAAGAAATGGAACTGAAAGCCAAGGCAAACGAGTCTGCCATCGCCGGGGGTAAGACCTCACCCCCGCCGGTGGACCCGAAGGTACACATACCCAAGGATGTCGTCAAAGAGTACTATAAGAACGACGACATCCAACAGTGGTTCAAAGCCTACGAGGTCGCCATGGCCGCCCATCGAGTACCCCTCAAGGACTGGGGCGCCGGCCTGTGGGGGAAGTTTATCAACGAAGGGAGGGACGCCCTGCTGGAGCTCCCTGATACCGAGATGACCTCGTACGAGCACATGAAGACCGCCCTCCTCACTCGCTACGGGCTCACCCCCGAGATGTACCGGCAGCGATTCAGAGACTGCAAGAAAGTCCCCGGTACCACGTGGGTGGAGTACGTGAACTTTTACAGCAGAGCCTTCGAGGGGTGGGTCAGAGGCTGCCAGGTCACCACCTTCCAGCAGTTGATCGACCTCATTCTATGGGAACATCTGTCCAATAATTGCTTCATCGAACTCCGGCAACACCTCCTCGACAGCAAATTGACGGAGCCACGAAAACTCGCTGTCGAGGCGGATAGATGGATGAGCACCCGAGTTCCCCGGAGTCCACTGGGAGACTACGGCCGGGGATCCCCGGGAAACCACCGACCACGAGGCGGCGGAGTAGGCCAGAGCCGGGGTCGAGACGTCCCCCAGGGGTCCTCCCCTACCTCCACGTCACCAGCCCTGGGCCAGAGAGGGGGCCCCCCAGCCAGACCGGGGCCCCGCCCGAACGTTACGTGCCACAGATGCCAGCGACTGGGTCATTATGCGAATGACCCTCTCTGCCCAATGAATCAGCGACCCGGCACCACCGGTCCCCCAACCCGCCAGATCGCAGCCGCTGCCCTGGGTGAAGAAAGGAGTGAGGAGGAGGACGACAACCCCGAGCAAGCCGAGTGTGTGCCCGCCGCCATGACCTTAGCATGCCTGGGTACTCACGACCTGATCCCCGAGGCCCGATCCCCGGCAACACCCAGAAATACCGCCAGTGGGTCACCATCAATGGACGCCGGACCGAAGCCCTCCGTGACACTGGGGCCAGCGTGACAGCGGTCCGCTGCCATCTGGTGACCCCGGAACAGATCCTTCCTAACGTCCTGTGTCCAGTCCGGTCCGCAGATAACTCAGAGACTTTGTGCCAGATGGCCCGCATCCCCTTCGAGTGGGGGGGAGTGTCGGGCGTGCTGAAAGTGACTGTCCGCGACGATGCCCCCGTGGACTGCCTCCTTGGGAACGACCTGGAAAGTTCCCCCTGGGCTAGCGTTGAACGGAGAGAGCACCTGGGGATGCTAGGCCTTCCCGAGTGGGTCTGTGCGACCACCCGCTCCATGACCGCCCGAGCCTCCCCCCCAGCGGGGGAAGCTCCCACCGAGGAGCCGGAGAGGCCTGCCCCTCCGCCGCCCGTCGTCCCCGAGGACGCCGACCCCGAACACGGCCCCCAAGGGCCCGACCAAGAAGATCTCACCGAGCTCGACAACCTCCCAGAACTCGCTCAATGGCGCCAAGAAGGTGGCCCCATCCGTGAACATTTCCGGCAGGAACAGAAAACCTGCCCCTCCCTCGAGGGGATTCGACAGCAAGCCGCTACCCAAGCAGCTGGAGACCCCGCGGGGTCCCACTGGATCTATTGGGACAAGACGTTCTCTACAGTGAGCAAAAGATTGCTGAACTAGGGGCCGGCCGGGTACTGGTCGTCCCCCTCCGATTCAGAGACTTCCTCTTGAACTTAGCACATGATGTGCCCCTCGCCGGGCACCTGGGGCAGGACAAAACTTACAGCCGCCTGGTGACCCATTTCTTCTGGCCAAAAATGCGTACCGATGTGCATAACCACTGCAGGACCTGCCCGACCTGTCAAGCCAGAGGGAAGAGCGGGGGGAAAGTCAAAGCCCCGCTCCAGCCGTTCCCCGTGGTGACTACCCCCTTTGAGCGAGTGGGGATAGACATCGTAGGGCCCCTGGACCCTCGAACCTCGCAGGGGCACCGCTTCATCCTCGTCCTGGTTGACCATGCTACCCGCTATCCCGAAGCCATTCCTCTCCGAACCATCACAGCCCCCGTGGTGGGCCGAGCCCTCATGAGCATCTTCTCCCGAGTCGGCTTCCCCCGAGAAGTCGTGAGTGATCGAGGCTCCAACTTTATCTCGAAGCATATGCGGTCCCTATGGCAACAGTGCGGGGTCGCCTATAAATTCACCACCCCGTATCATCCCCAAGGAAATGGACTAGTGGAACGATTTAACAGAACATTGAAGGGGATGATCAAGGGCTTAGAAGAACCACTCCGGCGCAAATGGGATGTCCTGCTACCTTGCCTCCTGTTCGCCTACCGAGAGGTACCCCAGAAGTCCCTGGGGTTCAGCCCCTTTGAACTCTTGTACGGACACACGGTCCGAGGCCCCCTCAGCCTGGTCAAGGAAGGCTGGGAGACAGCAGTTCGAGAGGCCCCACCTGATGTCTACCGGTACCTCCTGACCCTCCGCAATCAGACTCGGAAGTTCCGGGAACTTGCCGAGGCCAACCTGGAGGCTAGTCAGGAGGAGATGAAACGCTGGTATGACCAGAACTCCTCGTCCATCGAATTCGAGCCGGGCCAGCAGGTCTGGGTCATGTCCCCGGTCGAACCTTGTGCCCTCCAGGACAAATGGACGGGGCCCTTCAAAGTGGTGGAGCGCAAGAGCCCAGTCACCTATCTGGTGGACATGGAGTCCCCCCGGAACCCCCTCCGGGTTCTGCACGCTAACCGGCTCAAGCCACACTTTGCACGCACTGAACTGAGCCTGCTGCTAGCGACAGATGACGGAGCGGAGGACGACTCCGAACCCCTACCAGATCTCCTCCGCACCACCGAGAAAGACGGCTCCATCGAAGGGGTCACGCTCTCCTCTTCCCTGACCCCAGAGCAGCAACAGGACTGCCGGAAGCTGCTGGGGCAGTTTGCGGATCTGTTTTCCCTCACCCCGGGGGTCACCCGGTGGTGTGTCCACGATGTAGACACAGCGCACTCACCAGGGGCGCAGCGTTGTTGTGTTGTTGGCGTGAGGGGTCCGTGAAGGGACAACAACCATCCAGCTTGAAGCCGCGGTGCTCTCTGCCATCGAGCGCCGCCGCCGTGCACACACCACCGGGGGCAGCAGGAGCAGAGACTACAAGCCCCAGCAACCAGTGCGGACGGAAGCCGCATACCGCGATTTGGCGCCAGGCGGCGCATAAACACCAGCGTCTCCCCCGGCAGAGCGGGGGACACAGCGCACTCACCAGGGGCGCAGCGTTGTTGTGTTGTTGGCGTGAGGGGTCCGTGAAGGGACAACAACCATCCAGCTTGAAGCCGCGGTGCTCTCTGCCATCGAGCGCCGCCGCCGTGCACACACCACCGGGGGCAGCAGGAGCAGAGACTACAAGCCCCAGCAACCAGTGCGGACGGAAGCCGCATACCGCGATTTGGCGCCAGGCGGCGCATAAACACCAGCGTCTCCCCCGGCAGAGCGGGGGACACAGCGCACTCACCAGGGGCGCAGCGTTGTTGTGTTGTTGGCGTGAGGGGTCCGTGAAGGGACAACAACCATCCAGCTTGAAGCCGCGGTGCTCTCTGCCATCGAGCGCCGCCGCCGTGCACACACCACCGGGGGCAGCAGGAGCAGAGACTACAAGCCCCAGCAACCAGTGCGGACGGAAGCCGCATACCGCGATTTGGCGCCAGGCGGCGCATAAACACCAGCGTCTCCCCCCGCGACGCGGGAGCGCGCGGGAGCAGCCCGGGACAAGGGCGGGACAGTCTACGGCAGTCCACGGCAAGACCAGGCAGGGCTGGGCCACCCATCGTACATCTTCTGCTAACATGAGTAAGCGGAAATGCGGAGCTACCGCAGACGATGGCAGGAAAAAGGCTAAAGTGGCAAAACAATCTGACTCCATCTTGTCCTACCTTACTTCTGCGGTGGGGGCTCTAACTAAAGAAATAGCTACAGCACAGCAAGAACTGGGTTTAATAGCTAAGTCCCCCTCCTCAGCTATACTACCCGAAGCACAAGCCATCCCTTTAGAGCCTGACGTTATCATAACAAAACCCATAACTGCTACTGTTTCCACTTTACCTCAAGCTTGCGCATCCCAAACCTTGCGTCCCACTGTAAGTTTGGACCCTATGGGAACTTTAAAATCACCCTTGAAAAAACGTAAGAAGAGGGAGGCCCCCCCTCGAGTTACTCATGGGATGGAGGAGTCTCTAAAGGACCTTATTGAGGCTCTTTTCGAGGAACGGATTGAACCCCTCTTAGTGGGAATTGCAAAGGACATAGTAGATACTATGAACACTTGTCTCGATGGCTTGCTAAAAAAATGTGTCTTGATAGATGATATAGCAAAAAAAATCGATAGCTTGCATCTTAGTGACAAAAAGGCCGTAGATTGTCACAGAGCACAACACTCACCTTTACCACTTTATGAGGCCACCTCCGAGCCCATGGAATCAGATATAGTGGGTTTACAGGTCCCCCATCCACCCATACCTATTACCCGACAGGAGGTCCCCTCAACATCAGGGGAAACTAATTACATGGGAAGTAAAATTCATCTAAATCTGCCCCCTGCGGTAGTACCCTATGTAGCCGTTTTCCTAGGGGTGACCCCACTAAGGCAAGGCGAGGAGGAGTCAACTCCCGCACTTATTGGAAAAGCAAAAAAATGGTGTGATGATTTAAGTAGCGGTGACTCAAATACATCCTCTAGCATTATAGCCGCAAGAAGGGTAGGATGGGTGGGAAAACGGGCTAAAAATGTGAAAGGTGATTGTGTGGTGATAAACTTTAATAACGACCATTGCCCGAGTACTCTGTTCTGGGATGGATCAGATATTAAGGAAAGTGATAGCCTCAGGGCAGTCCCATTAGGCTTCTTTTATCCCCCACAGCCCCATTTCAACTCACAGAGGAGGCCCCCCCCAAACATGGTCCCAGCAGTTAATGGGTGGCAAACCGTAACTAGGAAAGTGAGCCGAAATTCACCAACGTATCACAACACAGGCCCTATTATGGATTTGGTTAACCGTTTTAATCCTTTAAGTGATTTGAACACTAACGATTGACTACCTATACCCCTAACATCACCTATAATAGCCATGCCTGAGAGGGTAACTCACCTACCATGTACATTTATGACCTGGAACGTCGCAGGAATAAGAGCTAAAAGATCAGATCCTACCTGGATACAACACATTTCTAAACATAAGGTCATAGCTCTGCAAGAAACGTGGGACACTTCACTTTCCTTCCACTTAGATGGCTTCCTAAGTTTTATAATACCCGCTAGTACCAGTAACGCGGGGAGAGCAAAGGGGGGGCTTATTACATTTTTTTCATTAGATCTAACAGGAACTTTTAACCTACTGAACTCAGGTTCCCCAAACATTCTAGCAATAGAATGGACAGTCTCCCCAGGCTGTATCATACTAGTAATTAATTTCTACAATGCCTGGGGCGGACCAAATGAACTTGAACATGGCGAACTTGATTAATAAATACAGTCAAAATTTACATACTCCCTTCGAAATTCTTTTAATGGGCGATTTTAATAGCCACAAATGTCAATTGCCTTGTCAATCACTAGATGCAGATTCTCCTGACGGAGCCTGCATTCCTCACTTCGAACACACCAAAATGGGGGAGTCACTTGACCTATTGTGTGCCAATTTTAATTTATACGAATCATTTAAAACTGCTATTAATGAGAAGGTCCCCACCTTTAAAGGTACAACTACGGGGACGATAATTGATTACATATTCATGTCCGTAGGCTTAATTTCAAAGACAAGTGATTATAAAGTAACTGTCTCACCCCATAGTGATCATAACCCCCTGTCAACTGCAATACACTGGAGTGACTTATGGCGCAGCCAGATGGACCAGCCCCGGGTTTGCGCCTTGACGGTGCCCAGTGATCAGGGCAGACGACTCAGATGGGGTATGGCCATGGAGGAACGGTTTATGGAAACCTTACTTCCCAAAATCGAGGGACCGATAGAAACTTGTCTAGATCAAACTGCCTCGAACCTTCAGGTTGTTGCAGCTTTTAATAGTATCTGTGCACAAACCGTCAGGGATCTTACAAAACCCAAATCTAAGTACCCCACAAACCCCCACAAATGGTTCGATAGGAAATGCTCGAAGGCACATAGAGAATTGAAACTGGCTCTTAAGGCCAAGGAAAGGGATAAAGAACTAATCTCTCATTTAAGACGGGCCTATAAAGCCAATGTGAGGGCAAGGAAAAACGAGATTAAGAACAATGCTTGGACTGATCTACTCAATGTAGATGTTTTAAAAAACAGTAAACAGTTCTGGGAAATTATAAACCACTCCTTTTTTACAGGGGAGAACAACCTGAACACAGATTGTGTAATTCCCGATGAGAGATGGGTACAGCATTTTAGCAACATTTATGGGGGTGAACCATTAGCCTGCCTAAGTACCACTGAGGTGGCTCACTGTGCAGCCACAGTGGTATTTACGGAAGAGCAGGTCCTTAAAGCCATTAGAGATACCACAAAAAATAAGGCACCAGGCCCTGATGGTGTCCCGGGAGACTTTTTTAAATATTGCCCAGTACTATGGAGTAAAGTACTGACTAGAGTGTTCAGAGCAGCAGCCGAAGGATACCTACCTCAAACATGGGCAACATCCATAATAGTTCCCATTTTTAAGAAGGGAAATCGGGAGGACCCCGGGTGCTATCGCCCAATTTCCCTCATCGACTCTACTTTTAAAATCTTAGGTAGAGTCCTTCTGAACCAACTAAGGGAAAATATAGAACTGAATGGGGGACTCTCGAATATCCAATACGGCTTTCGCGAGAATAGGGGGACTTTGGAACAATGCTCTAATCTCCACCTTTTAGTCTCCAGGTATACGGTGGCCGGGGAGGGGACAGCTTACCTGGCCTTTATGGACCTCTCCTCGGCCTTCGACCTGGTGAATAGAAGTAAGCTATGGACCATTCTACTAGACCTAGGCATAGAGGAGCCCTTGGTGGCATTTATGGCAAGGTTACACCAAGATCTCAAGGCAAAAATAAGAGTCACATGGGACGGAAGGTGCACGGAAAGTTTTAAATCTGAAAAAGGGGTGCGCCAGGGTTGTATCCTGGCCCCCCTTCTTTTTACTATTTATATAAATGGTCTGGGGAAATACCTAGAAACAGGATTGGTTGATGTTCCCCGTGTAGGATGTGCTCAGATCCCAGCCCTCCTATACGCGGACGATGCCGTCCTGATAGCACGAACAGGGATTAGTCTACAGATTCTTCTGGACCGCTTTGGTTCCTTTATGGGGAATCTAGACTTGAAAATCAATGTTTCCAAGTCCCACACTATGATCATCGGTCGCAAAGTAAATATGTTGCAGAAAAAATCTTTTATTTGTAAAGGGGAGATCCTTTCTAGGGTTCCAGCCTCTCCATACCTGGGAGTCCTTTTTGACCAAAGAGGGTCCTGGGTCCCCCAGATCAAAGCTAAAAGTCTCAGCTTAGCACGATCTTCATCAGCCCTGCTGGCCTTCACAAAAAGACTGGGAGCAAAACCAATGGAGGCGGTGATTAAAATATACAATAGTAAGTGCGTTCCAATCGCTATGTATGGATCTGCGATTTGGGGCTATGCAGAGACGGCAAAAATACAGAGGGTAGAAAACGGTATCATCAGGAATATTCTATCTGTCCCTGATTCCACACCCACCTTTTCTATCCATGAGGAAATAGGCTTACCATACATCTCTGATAAACTAAAATTAGCCCCCCTCCTTTTCTGGGTCAAAACATGGTTGAATACCGAGCTGACGCTAAACCATGCCATCCTTAAGGACGTCATTGCAAGGGATAACGCCATGAGAATCCCCTGGCTAAAATTCATTAAATCTACTTTTTTAATGCTGGGGAGACCGGAACTCTTTAATGACCCTTCTAGCATCAGGAGGGAGGATGTCAGATGGATTAAGCAGATATTCCTGGAGAGGGTTCGGATGGATAGAGAAGATTTGGAACTGAGGAAACCCACGGTGAGGGCACATATTGTTTTAACCACTTCGCCCACCATGGAACCCTATCTAAAAACTGTGACCAATCCTCTACATAGACTCCTACTAACCAAATTCAGGATGAACTTAATCCATTACTCTCTAGGAAATTTTCCGGTGTGGTCAAAACCTGATGATGGTCCGCCATGCGGATGTGATCAATTTTCAGTTCAAGACACCCTTCATTTTATATTTTTTTGTGACTTTTATAGCAGTGAAAGGAAAAAATATCTATTCCCTGTCTTGAAAGCGGCGGGCTTTACTCAAATAAGGCCAGCCTTAATCTTCCTTCAAACATTAGCAGATACTTACACCATGTTCAGTGTTGCTTGCTATCTAACCGCGGCATTTAGAACTAGAAAGAAAAGACTACCCCAGACTGACCTGTTTTAACTTAAATTTGCTTTTAAAGGAAAATTTTTAATGTTTGTAAATAGATTTGTATTTTTGCGTGTAACAATCTGATGAAATGTAATCATTATGCAGAAAACCTTTTTGTAATGAGATCAAGTGATGTCTTAAATATTGTATTTGTGTCTGCTTTTTGCCTTTTATGATTTTAACAAAAATCGAATAAAGAGTATTTTGACTGACTGACTGACACAGGAGACAGCCCGCCTGTAAAACACTGAGCTTTTCGAGTGCCCGACCGGGTTCGGGCCTGCATCCAATCCGAAGTGGCCAAGATGTTAGCTCTGGGGGTAGTCGAACCCTCCAACAGTCCCTGGGTCAGTCCCGTTGTCCTGGTCCCTAAAGCCGCCACCCCCCGGAGCAGCTCCGGAGCTCCGGTTCTGTGTTGACTACAGGGGACTGAATGCCGTCACCAGGACCGACGCCCATCCCATCCCCAGGGCGGATGAATTGATCGATCGCCTAGGGGCCGCCAAATATCTCAGCACCTTCGATCTCACGGCGGGGTATTGGCAGATTGGCCTTACCCCTGGTGCACAAGAGCGATCGGCCTTCTCGACACCAGATGGCCACTATCACTTCAAAGTGATGCCCTTCGGCATGAAGAACGCACCAGCAACCTTCCAGAGACTAGTGAACCAGGTGCTGGCCGGTCTAGAGGAGTACAGCGCCGCCTATCTCGATGACATTGCAGTGTACAGCCTCCACTGGGATGAGCACCTGACCCACCTCTGGACAGTCCTGACGGCCCTTCGGCGGGCCGGACTCACCATCAAAGCCAGTAAGTGCCAGATAGGCCAAGGGTCCGTGACCTATCTGGGACACCAAGTGGGGAGCGGCCAAGTGGCTCCCCTCCAACCAAAGATAGACACCATCCGGGCCTGGGAGCCCCCGGTCACCCAAACCGCCGTCCGCGCCTTCCTGGGGCTCACCGGATATTATCGGCGATTCATAAAGAACTACGGGAGCATTGTGGGGCCCCTCACAGAACTGACCTCAAAGAAACTACCACAGAAGGTGCACTGGACCCCCGAGTGCCAGGCAGCCTTTGAAACTCTGAAGACTGCCATGTGCACCGCCCCTGTGCTCCAGGCCCCCGACTACAGCAGAGAGTTTGTGGTCCAAACCGACGCCTCGGAGCACGGCATCGGGGCCGTACTGTCCCAAGTTAACTCCGAAGGCATCGACCAGCCTGTGGCCTTCATCAGCCGACGCCTACTGGCACGAGAGCAGCGATGGAGCACCATCGAGAGGGAAGCCTTCGCCGTGGTGTGGGCCCTCAAGAAGCTCCGGCCCTACCTCTTCGGCACCCACTTCCGAGTACAGACCGACCACCAGCCCCTGCGGTGGTTGATGCAGATGCGGGGAGAAAACCCGAAACTGCTGCGCTGGTCCATTTCGCTGCAGGGGATGGACTTCACTGTGGAGCATTGCCCCGGCAACGACCACGCCAATGCTGACGGCCTGTCCCGATTCTTCCGCCTCGGCGAGGAGAATCCCCAAGACGATGGGTGACTCTCCCCTGCCTTCAGCTGGGGGGGACGCGTGTTGGACCCGGCCTCATGGCGTGGTCCTACCCCTCCCGCATGGCGGGCCCAGGACGACATCGGCCCTCCGCCCAGCATCGGGCAGCCCTTTTGCCCGACACTGCACGCCCCAACATTGCTGGTCCGGCCACCATCCCGGACCCCCACTACCGACCTGGCTCCATCGTGGGCCCCTCACAACCTAAGCACGAGGCCGCGCCCGACTCCATCTTGGGCCCACCACGTCACGACCACGTGGCCTCGGGCCCGGCCCAGGCCCCAGCGAAGCCCAGACATCGAGGCACCAAGATCCACCCAGGTGGTCGAGTGGCCACTCGACAGATCCCGGAGAAAAGGGTGTTTCGATGGCCCTCCAGCCGTCCCCGGGCACCTGGTTTCGATCGCCCTCCGGCCTCCCTGGGCGCTGGCTCCACCCCCCTGCTGGGTGTCTGGACACCATCATCCCGGCCCCTCTGACCCCCAGGCGCGAGGGTCCGGACATCAAAGGACTCCAGTCCTATATCTGGGCCCGCCCTGGATTAGGACGTCAGTTGTATCCTGGACTGGAAGCCCTGCTGACGCTGTCACGGCCGACACCAGACGAACTCATCTCCGGTAACCTAAACCATCTGAGAGCCTGCTGGCGCTGCCGCGGCCTACCTTGCTGAAACCATCTTGAGAGCCTGCTGGCGCTGCCGCGGCCTACCTTGCTGAAACCATCTTGAGAGCCTGCTGGCGCTGCCGCGGCCTACCTTGCTGAAACCATCTTGAGAGCCTGCTGGCGCTGCCGCGGCCTACCTTGCTGAAACCAGCCTGAGAGCCTGCTGGCGCTGCCGTGGCCCGACCTCTCGGAACCCCCCAGCTCGAGGATTGAGAGCTGTGCGTAGGGTATGAACAATAGTTACTTACCTGTAATCTGTGGTTCTCCAGTATTGGTGTCTTTCATAGATTCACATGCCTGAATCATTCCCCGTCGTCGGAGTGGGAGTCCCACGGTACATAAAAAAGCAATAAAATGCCATAAATATGTAGTAATACCAATAGAAATGAACCAGGAAGTAAAACAGCCAATGGTACAGTAGGCAAAAAACTTCCACATCTATGACTCTCATAGTCATTATGTATAGTCCAAACTACAGCCAATCAGGCGCCAGCACCCACCAGAATGTTCTCCCCAGAGGCTCAGGCTCTCAGATTTTCTCGCAAGGAGTGAAGGTAAACCATAATAGCCTAAAAAGCCTCTGAGGGGAGGTGGGCGGGTTGCATGTGAATCTATGAAAGACACCAATACTGGAGAACCACAGATTACAGGTAAGTAACTATTGTTCTTCTCCAGTATTAGGGGTGTCTTTCATAGATTCACATGCCTGAATCAGAGTAGCTAGCAGTACATATCTTTGCTGAACAGACGCTCATAACACCCAGCTTGTCAGTCAGTAATGCAAATAACAATGCAAAGTGAATATACACATATCGTATAAAGCATAACATAATGCAATCATGGAAATATGTGAAAAACATAACATAAGAAGCGTCTGACAGCAGAAAACAAGGAGGTGGGAAACAGAGGCTCACCTTAATGAAACAGATTCCGTAGAACAGCTCGACCCACAGAAGTATCAGCCTCGCTGATGGATTCTAGACAGTAATGTCTGGTAAAGGTATGGCGACTCGCCCAAGTAGCCGCTTTGCAGATCTGCTGAAGAGGGACTCCAGCAAATAAGGCCGTAGATGAGGAGACTGCTCTTGTAGAGTGCGCTCTGGGCGCAGATGGTAGAGGTCTCCCAGCCTGTGCATGGCAAAAGGCAATGGCAGCAGATATCCATCTTGCAATAGTCTGTTTCGATACTGCCTGCCCCTTACGAATCGCACCGTAGGTAATGAACAACTGGTCAGAGGTGCGTACAGTAGACGTTCTTTGTAGATAGAATTTAAGACATCTTCTAATGTCAAGCGAGTGTAAAGCTCTTTCCGCGGGAGTTTGCGGGTCTGGAAAAAACGATTTAAGAACAACAGGTTCGTTCAGATGGAAATCCGAAGGTACTTTAGGAATGTATTTGGGATTTGTGCGAAGTATGACAGAATCGCTTGTGAATTGAAGGAAAGGATGATGTACAGTGAAAGCTTGGATATCACTAACTCTCTTTGCGGATGTTAAGGCTAAAAGCAGTGACACCTTCCACGAAAGATACTTCAAGTCAGCTCTATGGATGGGCTCAAATGGGTGACGCATGAGTTGACCCAGGACCACATTCAGATGCCACAAAGGAGGTGGACGACGTACAGGAGGGAACATTCTAAAGAGGCCTTTAAAGAACTGTTGGATAATTCTTGCTGAGTACAGAGAATTGGACCCATCCTGTCGATATCTGGATATTGCAGCCAGAAATACCTTTAAAGTAGCATGGGACAGACCTGTTCGTGCCAACTGCAAGAAAAAAGGAAGAATTTCCTCAGGTTTTGCCAAAAAAGGGTGAACGCCTGCTGACCGGCACCAGATACAGAAGCGTTTCCATTTCAGACTGTATGTCTTGATGGTAGCGGGTGCTCTAGCTTTGGCCAACACCTCTTTACAGTCTGCCGGGATGTTCAGGTGTGCAAACTCATGGTGTTCAGGAGCCAAGCCGCTAATCTCAGCGATGCTGGGTCCGGGTGGAATACTTGACCTTCCTGAACACTGAGCAAGTTCGGGATTGGATGTAACTGAATTGGCTTGCTCTCTGACAGTAGGAGGAGCTCTGTAAACCAATACTGGCGCGGCCATCGGGGCGCAATCAGGATCAGTCGGCAAGGTTCCTTCTTCATCTTCCGCAGAACCTTGGGGACTAACGGAATCGGTGGGAAAGCGTACGCAAACGTCAGGGACCAATCGATGGAGAACGCATTCCCCAGAGAAGTCTTGTGGGGGTGCCAGCTGGCGAAGCTCCGGCATTTGCTGTTGGTACTTGTCGCAAATAGATCCAGGTCTGGGCAACCCCACTGATGAAAGATGTGGTCCACTGTTTCCTGGTGAAGCTCCCATTCGTGGGTGGTGATCGTTGTCCTGCTGAGTGCGTCCGCAAGGACGTTTTCCGTTCCCGGAACATGCACCGCATGCAACTGTACATTGTGGTGAAGAGCCCATGTCCATAATTCCTGCGCCTCTAGAGACAGGAGAAGAGACCGAGTTCCCCCCTGTTTGTTGACGTAGTGCATACTTGTTGTGTTGTCTGTTCTTATCAACACACTGGTGTTCTGAATGATGGCACAAAACGCCTTGAGGGCAAGAAAGATGGCTCTCAGTTCCAAACGATTGATGTGCCACAGTTTCTGTTGCGCAGTCCATTTGCCGCTGATCGTGAGGCCTTGTAGATGAGCCCCCCAGCCCTCGAGGGATGCATCTGTAGTGATGGTGAGACTTGGTGTTTCTTGAAGGAACGCATGACCCTGACTCAGATGACCCCTCTGTGTCCACCATAGAAGAGACTCCTTCATGAGTGGTGTGATTTGAATGAGGTCCTCGAAAGTGCCCGAAACCTGTGGCCACTGTAAGGATAGTTCCTCCTGAAGCGGCCTCATTTGGAGTCGGCAATTTGGAAGTAATGGAATACAAGCCGATGCCATCCCTAGAAAGGATTTGTATAGTCGGACAGAAACTGACTTTCTTTGCATGAGATCTTGTGCTAGCCGACTTATTTTTATTTGTCTCTCCTTGGAGACGAAAGCTTTGCATTTGTGAGTGTCCAACATCGCTCCTAAGAATGCTATTCTTTGAGACGATTGCATTTGGGATTTGGTGAAATTTATAGTCAGGCCTAGAGATTGAAACAGGTGCAGACACTGTTGAAGGTGACGTTGAACGGTTCCATGAGAATTGGCCTTTATAAGGCAATCGTCCAGATATGGGAAAATTTGTATTCCCTCCAGCCGGAGGTGCGCAGCTACTGGAGCTAAAACTTTCGTAAAAACTCTTGGAGCTGACCGTAGTCCAAAAGGAAGGACTTTGAACTGGTAGTCCCTGCCAGCCACCCTGAAGCGAAGGAATTTCCTGTGGCGAGGTAGGATGGGGATGTGGAAATATGCATCCTGGAGGTCTAGGGTGACCATGCAATCTCCTGCTGTTAGAAGATGCAAAATTTCTTGAAGAGATAGCATCCGGAATGTCAATTTTCTTAGATATTTGTTTAAGGCGCGAAGATCGAGGATCGGGCGCCACTCCCCGTTCTTCTTTCTGATCAGGAAGAACCTGGAGTAAAATCCTAGACCTCTCATCCTCTGAGGAACGCTCTCGATCGCTCCTTTTTGTATCATCATTTTGATTTGGGTAAGCAGCTCCTTCAGGTGAGCTGGAGGCGGGCCCTTTGGCGGTACATTTGGGGGGAATTTTTCGAATTCTAGGGCATGGCCCCTGGCCACAATATCCAGGACCCATTTGTCCGTTGTTATCGACTGCCAATTGGAGTAAAATTTGGATATTCTTCCGCCAAGTCTTTTGAGAGGGTGGAAAGACGGTGGTGGCAGGTGAAAAGTTTCATTGTCGCTTGTCCTTGCCGCGGTAGGTAGCCTTACCCCTGTTTGGGGTGTATTGAGATCTTTTCTGCCCATAAGACTGGTAGCGCTGAGTTTGGAAGCGCTGATTACCCTGACGGTATGAGGATTGTTGATGTTGTTGCTGGTATCCACCTCTATTGAAGGACGTTCCTCGTCCTCTCGCTCCTCGAAAGGGCGGCTTGTAGAATTGTAGAGTGCCTAAGGATCTGGCTGTTTCGGTATCCTTTTTGATAGTCTGTAAAGCCTCCTCTACCTTGGGGCCGAATAAATATTCGCCATCAAATGGCATGTCTAGAACTCGGTTTTGGACTTCTTGTCTGAAAGCAGTGGAACGTAACCACCCCTGTCTACGCAGAACCGCAGCTCCTGCTAATTGACGAAATCCTGTAGATGCAACATCAACAGCTGAATCAATTATCTCTTCAGAGGTCCTTTGACCTTCTTGGAGAATTTGGAGTGCCTCAGCCTTGGATGGCTCAGGGAGGAGATCGATAAATGGTGAGATGTCAGACCACATTTGACGGTCGTACCGACCTAAGATGGCTAATGCGTTGGCAGCACGGACAGTTGTTGCAGCCATGGTGGAAACTCGTTTTCCGATTGAGTCTAGGCGTCTGCCATCTCTATCCGGCGGCGCCGTAACCGCAGAGGACGGATTTCTGGCTCTTTTCTGAGCCGCCTGGACAATTACAGAGTCAAGTTTTGCCTGTCCAAGAAGACATGCAGGCGTCTTGTCGGGAGCTTTATATTTCTTATCAATTCTTGGCAAGACTGGAGGAATGGAAGCCGGCGTTGACATCACCTTAACACCTTCCTTCCAGATGAATTCCACGATGGGTATTGTCCTAATTTGTCGTCTGGGCTGATCCTTAAAATCGTAAAGGAAACATTCTTGTTGCGTATGCTCCATCTTCATATGAAAACGTGCGGTTGCACGCTCCATCAACAAGTGAAAGCTCGCTACATCCACCGGAGGGGAGGCCGACGCAGTCTGAGGAGATGTTGAAGGAGATTGTACTTGATAGTCCTCCCACTCCGATAAATCATCCACTTCTCCTTCTTCCCGCTGGTCGTCATCTTCCGAGGATTGCGGGTCTTCTTCGTGAGCAGGTTGTGGGTGTGAAGGTGGACACACCGGTGGGGGCACGGGTGGAGGCGTTTCCGAAGTTGGAGTTGCCTGTCCAGAACCTGCCGATTCCGATGGTGGGAACCTCCGATAGTAATCGTCCAGCATAAATTGTAAGTTGGATATTAAATCCAAAGGCACTTGAGCAACAGGGGTACTCACAGGCATCGATACCTCAACAGGAGAGTGAGAATCATCATCTTCATCATCTTGAAGTTTAATATGTAACTCCGATGGACTAGTGGCTTGCCCAAAAGTATTCTGGACCATCTCATTGTCACTGTCAGAATCCAGAAGTTGGTCTGGCACTTCAGAGGACACCTTATGAGGTGAAATACGAAGGGGTGAAAGCCTCATTGCAGTGTTGCGCAGTTGTTCTGCTGCTTGCCGTGGTGTTAAAAACACCGTCGACGGAGACCACACTTGTAGTGCCGTGCATGATGACAACTGCGGCGTCGTCGGAGGGTTAACTCCCGATGGTTTTGTCGTCGACGGATCACCTCTCGTCGACGGGACACTTTTCGCCAACGGAATACTCGTCGTCGACGGGACACTCGTCGTCGACGGGACACCTTTCGTCGACGGAACACTCGTCGTCGACGGGACAGTCTTCGTCGACGGGACACTCTTCGTCGACGGGACACTCTTCGTCGATGGGACACTCTTCGTCGACGGGACACTCTTCGTCGACGGGTCACTCTTCGTCGACGGGTCACTCTTCGTCGATGGAACACCCTTCGTCGACGGGACACCCTTCGTCGACGGGACACTCTTCGTCGACAGGACCGTCTTCGTCGACGAGTCACTCTTCGTCGACGGTGTTATTTTCGTCGACGGCGTAGAGCCTGACGGCGAGCTCGTCGACTGAGCCTTTTTCGTCGGCGGTAAAGCCTTTAGAGGTGTCGACGACGAGGCGTCGACGACGGACGTCGACGAAACAGGCCTCACAGAAACAAAAACCATCGTTGGAGACGCCGTAGACGATGACATAACCATACCAGGTTTAGGAGATGAAAATGTTACCGTAGATGTCACTGAAGTCGTCGTTCTCGTCGACGAGGAAGCTGAAGAGGACATCACAGGAGGCGGAGATGAAGTCTGTGGTAAAATCCTCTCAGAAGATAGGGGAAACTTGAGGTTTTTCCCCTTTTTGGAAGCAGAAGCGCCTTCCATGCCCTTGGATGTGGGGACAGCCTGAGAAGTAGAAGGCTGGTCCAGTCCTTTAGCAGGTGGTTGTTTTTTAGGCAGTTTAGCCTTGGGAGATGACATTCCCTCAGGCGCAGGCCTCTTCCTGGAGGCTGAAGTAGAAGCAGAGGTGACACTTCCTACCTCAGAGACAGGAGTAGAAGAATCCTTTAGCCTCTTCAACCAAAGAAGTAAACGACCCTCTCTATCCCTGAGAGTCTTTTGAGGCATGGTTCTGCAGATCTTACAGTCAGAGGCCTGGTGATCTGGGTAGACAATAGATACACTTTTTATGTGGATCCTTTTCAAAAAGCCGAAGCTTACCACAGCAGTCACAGGCTCTAAAGAGAGATTTCTTTGAAGACATCCTGAAGTGAAGACACAAATGAAGTTAGAAGTAAGAAACTGAGCAGAGCTCAGGGAGACTCCCTTCACACGACGTGCGGTAGAAAATCTGAGAGCCTGAGCCTCTGGGGAGAACATTCTGGTGGGTGCTGGTGCCTGATTGGCTGTAGTTTGGACTATACATAATGACTATGAGAGTCATAGATGTGGAAGTTTTTTGCCTACTGTACCATTGGCTGTTTTACTTCCTGGTTCATTTCTATTGGTATTACTACATATTTATGGCATTTTATTGCTTTTTTATGTACCGTGGGACTCCCACTCCGACGACGGGGAATGATTCAGGCATGTGAATCTATGAAAGACACCCCTAATACTGGAGAACCCTTCTTCCACCCGAGTTGAGACTGTCCCGCTACCCTACCCCCCTTTACGAGACTTTACGGATCCTTCGATCTGCCTGTATATACTGCCAAGAACCAGCAACCTTTATTACCTATAAAAGCTTAAGATCTCGACCTCTGGTGTGGTGTCCGTCTGTAGTGTTGTGATTATTCTGCTGTACGATCCTAGGAGAGGACCCTCACCCAGGAGGCCTCTCGGTAACGCTCGGCTACTTCTCGAAGGAGAGGTGGACCTAGGGGTGGTCAGTCAGACATCTTCTGCCTCCCTCGGGGTCGCCTTTCTAACAGTCTGGCAGAAAATTTGGCAGAAATTGCCTATTCCAAATTTTAACATCACACATCGTTTAGAGCTGCTCGACTTCTGCCTCCCATATTTCAGAAATAGACTATTTTTAGATGGCAGCTATTGGGTTTGAACAATATAGGCGACTTAGTCCCTGGAGGGCAAATTGCCTCTTTTTCGTCATTGAGGGATACGTTTCAGTTAAACAGTCACAATTTATTAAAATATCTCCAGATTATTAGCTTTATTGATAAACGCTAACACAAAACCACTACAATGTTACAAAAGGTTCCCATATTTGAATTTATCCAAAGGAAGGTCAGAATAGGGACAATCTATCAGTACTTGCTGTCTTGATTTGCAAAACTCTAAGTGGGAGGTCAAATTTGGCAAGACTGGGGTGGATATCAGGCCAGCATTGGATTTAGCCAGTTTTGTTTTGGTTTCAGGTAGTCTACGGACTCATAGTTACATGGCAATGTTTGACCTGTATTACACGCCGGCAAAAATTGCAAAATGGGGTGGCAGGAAGGGTGACCGGTGTGCCCGGTGTGGGTGTCAAGCAGCCGATTCTATACATATGTTTTACTCTTGTCCGAACCTGCGTGAATTTCTGCATGATGTGGAGTGTTTTATAAATTTGACGCTCAATATCCCGTTCACCATGTCCTCGGAGATGGTGACCGGCACTGACCTGGTCAGTGCCGGTCACTCCAACCGCCGCGTGGCCCATCCTGCGTGTGCCCAGTCCCCGTTTGCCGCCGCCACTGCCAGTAATTGTTTCTGCCTGTATTTGTATTGTGCGTTGTGCCAGTAATCTGTATTTTCTCCCGCTGTTGTGCCCCTTATTCTCACTGTTGTGCCCTTGATTGTTTTGCCTGCTCTATCACCGTTTTTCTCCCGCTGTTGTGCCCCTGATTGTCACTGTTGTGCCCCTGATTGTATTTTCTACTCTATCGCCGTTTTTCTCCCGCTTTGTGCCCCTGATTGTATTTTCTGCTCTATCGCCGTTCTCCCGCTGCTCCACCCCGCTCCCTGCCGCTGCTCCCCCGCGGCCCCACCCCCGTTTCCTTCAGCCTCACCACATCACATCGCTCCCCTCCCCACTCGCCACCCCGCTCCCGCCTCCCAGCTGCTCCTCCCTCCCACTGGATACTTAAGGTGGTGTCCGCGAGGCGGGGAGCTGTGACCTGACCTGACCTGGTCAGTGCCGGTCGCTCCACCCGCCGCGTGGCCCATCCTGCGTGTGCCCAGTCCCCGTTTGCCGCCGCCACTGCCGCCACTGCCGTCACTGCCAGTAATTGTTTCTGCCTGTATTTGCATTGTGCGTTGTGCCAGTAATCTGTATTTTCTCCCGCTGTTGTGCCCCTGATTGTCACTGTTGTGCCCCTGATTGTTTTGCCTGCTCTATCGCCGTTTTTCTCCCGCTGTTGTGCCCCTGATTGTCACTGTTGTGCCCCTGATTGTATTTTCTGCTCTATCGCCGTTTTTCTCCCGCTTTGTGCCCCTGATTGTATTTTCTGCTCTATCGCCGTTCTCCCGCTGCTCCACCCCGCTCCCCGCTCCCTGCCGCTGCTCCCCCGCGACCCCAACCCCGTTTCCTTCAGCCTCACCGCATCGCATCGCTCCCCTCCCCACTCGCCACCCCGCTCCCGCCTCCCAGCTGCTCCTCCCACGCTCTGCCCCCCCCACTCTCCATTTATGGCAGAGTCCGCACGTACACGCAGCGTTCACACGCAGCGGGTGCGCCAATGATGCCTGAAGGCGAGCCAAAGGCAAGCCCATCTACGCCCGTCCGCACCTGGACCGCGCCCAGCGCCAGACCCCCTGTCCCCCGCAGAGGCCATCCCACCCGCCGGACGTACAGCTCCGCCACCCTCAACGCACTCAACACCGGCCGGATCCCTGGCTGCCACTGAGCCACCCCAGGACGCACCCATGGACCCTTCACCTGCCAATCCTGCAAGTTCTCCTGCATCCGGACCTGCACCGCTCCTGCCAAGCCGAGCACCAGCAACAACCACCTGAAGTGCATCCTGCTCAACACCCGCTCCGTCCACAGACACGCCGTGGAACTATGGAACCTGCTCGACACCACATCTCCAGATGTCGCCTTCCTCACGGAAACTTGGATGAACGCCTCCTCAGCGCCCGACATCGCCATCGCCATCCCAGACGGATACAAGATCACCCGGAGTGACCGCGTCAACCAGACAGGAGGAGGCATCGCCATCATCCACAAGAACACCCTCCGCATCACGACCAACTCCGACGACACCCTCACAACCGCCGAACATCTTCACTTCCAGATACACACCGACCACAAGACCACACTCAGAGGCACCCTCATCTACAGACCCCCAGGACCTCGCACACAATTCAGCGAAGACATCGCAGACTTCATCAGCCCACACGCCCTCCCCTCCGCTGACTACATTCTCCTAGGGGACCTCAACTTACACCTGGAGAACAACAACGACAACAACACCACCACCCTGCTGGACAACCTCGCCAACCTCGGACTCAAGCAACTGGTGAACACCCCCACCCACTACGCCGGACACACGCTTGACCCAGTCTTCTCCTCCAGCAAGTACATCTCCTTCAGCCACTCCACCGGACTCCACTGGACAGACCACAGCTGCGTCCACTTCAGCTTCAGAAGGACCACAACTCACCACCACCCGCAACAGGCTCCCCGCAGTAGCTGGAACAAGATCACCACCGACCAGCTCACCACATCACTGAACCAGAACCCCCCTGCCAGATCAACGGACCCCAACCAAGCAGCCAGCAACCTCACACAGTGGATCACCAACTGCGCTGGCGACCTCGCACCCCTGAAAAACCATCCCAGCAGGCCCGTAAGCAAGAAAGCCTCCTGGTTCAACGACGACCTCAAGAACTCCAAGAAGAACTGCCGTACCCTCGAGAAAGCCTGGCGAAAAAACCTGACTACAGACAACATGACCACCCTCAAGCACGCCACCCGCAAACACCACCAGCTGATCCACACCACCAAGAAGACAGCATTCCAGGAACGACTAGACAACAACGCACACAACAGCAAGGAACTCTTCAGCATCGTGAAAGAGCTCTCCAACCCCAGCGCCGGAAACAACGACATCACTCCCTCACAAGACCTCTGCGACTCACTCGCCTCGTTCTTCCACAGCAAGATCGCAGACATACACAACAGCTTCGGTGCACAGACCCACACCCAACCACAGAACCAATGCCCCCCACCACCACCCTCCGCGCCTGGGACCCAGGTCAGCACCGAAGACACCATCCAAACGATGAACACCATCCACTCCGGATCTCCATCCGACCCATGCCCCCACCACGTCTTCAACAAGGCCGACTCCGTCATCGCACCCCAACTCCGAGACATCATCAACTGTTCCTTCAACACCGCCACCTTCCCGGAGAGCTGGAAGCATGCCGAACTCAGCGCCCTCCTGAAGAAACCATCAGCAGACCCTACCGACCTCAAGAACTACCGCCCCATTTCGCTCCTCCTGTTTCCTGCCAAAGTCATCGAGAAGACCGTCAACAGACAGCTTGCCGCCTTCCTCGAGATGAACGGATCCCTCGACCACTCGCAGTCCGGCTTCCGAGCCAACCACAGCATCGAGACCGCCCTCATCGCAGCCACTGACGACATCCGAGCCCTGCTCGACAACGGGGAAACAGCGGCCCTCATCCTCCTGGATCTCAAACTACAGAAAAGACTCCAACGCATCCAGAACGCCTCTGCACGACTCATCCTGGACATCCCCCGACACAGCCACATCAACGGACACCTGAGAGACCTGCACTGGCTCCCCGTCAGCAAGAGAATCACATTCCGACTCCTCACCCACGCACACAAGGCCCTCCACGACCTGGGCCCCAGGTACCTCAACAAACGCCTGACCTTCTACACTCCCACCTGCCAGCTACGATCGACCAGCCACGCCCTTGCCACCGTCCCACGCATTCGAAGAGCCACCATGGGAGGAAGATCCTTCTCCTACCTGGCAGCCAAGACTTGGAACTCCCTCCCCATCCGTATTACCCAAGACCACCTCTCCTTCAGGAAGCAACTCAAGACCTGGCTGTTCGAGCAGTAGCGGACCCCTCTCCCCCAACCCCAAGCGCCTTGAGACCCTCCGGGTGAGTAGCGCGCTATACAAATTCTTGATTGATTGATTGATTGATAATGGGGTGTGAAGGTGTTGTATTGCTCAAAGCACGAGGCATGAGTTTGCCTTCTTGTTCATAGCTATGTCAATGATATGGCTGTGTATTACTTCGCAATGGCAAAGTCCAGAAGCACCCACGTTCGTTAATTAAATAGCTAGTTGCTTGCCTTATATAATCTGGAGTCCTCAGTTTTCACATTAAGGGGCAGGCGGAGGCGTGAGTTTTTTTGTTCCATGTTGTTTCTTTTGGACTTTATTTTTTTTGCATTACCCTCCTCATGTTTTTTGTTTCTTCTCTATTGTTTGTTTTTGTTGCTGGATGTATATATACTGGTTAATATTATCTGCCACGATTGGTATTCTTTCTTTTGTTGAAAAAACAATAAAAATAATTTTTTTAAAAGCAATAGGTCTCGCATTTTACAAACTTAACCAATTGGTATTGTAAATGATAATGCCTTTTATTATTACAAGTTTTTTAAACACATAAATAAAAGGCATTGCCTTCTACCATGCCAACAGCTCAAAATCTCGCAATTGCGAGACCTATTGCATTGCAAATGCTTGTTTGCTATTGTCAGACCTGGAGATGTTATTAATGAGGTTTGCCTAGGTGACCAAGCGGTTCCAGGTGACATCAGTTGCAATGTAGGATGGAGCAGTAGCTGGAAGGAACGGTTGCTGGGAAGATAGAATTAACTGCTGATGATTGCAGGAGATGTCCCTGAAAATACATAAGTTACTAAGAAAACCTGAAGTGGGACTTTTTTCTACATGGTGACAAGATTGGGCTTCTTACAGAGGACAGATAGGTGACATCTCCACTCCTGAAAGAGCCTGGGAGGCAATAGGAAGTGAGGTTTACAAGTGTACCAATGGCAGGCTCTGTGGTTGTTGGCGTTTGGTGCTTGGAAACTGGATGCTGGTAATCAGTTAAGTTTATCAAGCGCTGCTTGTGATTTAGGCTAGTAAATAACTCCGGGAGTAATGGATTACTACCTGCATGGCGCATGGCGCATGGCGCATGGGGATTTTAAAACTTCCAAATGCTTATCTATTCTGAGCATCGGGCGCACAAAGGCTTGCTGCGATGGTGTGTATATTTGAAACATGTGTTCGGGCCTTGCTAGACTTCGTGCGTGTGAGCTCATTGCTGTGCTTGTTAATTGCAGAGTTAAATGCAGTTCGCTGACTGAACACTGCGCATCATCAAGACTGTAATCTGGACTTGTTATCGCGGGTGCGTGAAGTCAGTGCACATGTAATGTGCCGAAACAATCACGCACCTAGTTTTAATATACACAGCCAGCTCGCGGACTGAACTCCGCACATTATCAGGACTATAAATTCCAACTTGTCATTGCGGGCGCTTGAAGTTTCCGAACTCACACTTAATTTTTTTGTCAGCTCTTGCTGAGTGCGTATGTGTGTTCGCCATTTATTATGCAGCTGGGCGGTTATAGCTGCGGGGTGAGCCTACGCACACAGTTACCTTGTGTCTCAGTGCAAATCTCTTTTGAAGTAGCTGCCCGGTAACGGAAGGAGGAAAGAGAAGAAAAAATACCAGTTACTATAGCTAACGCAGTTCGCCGACTGAACACTGCGCGTCGTCAAGACTGTAATCTGAACTTGTTATTGCGGATGCGTGAAGTTAATGCACGTGTAATGTGCAGAATCAATCATGCAGCTAGTTTAAATATACACAGCCTGTCCGCAGACTGAAATCTGCACATTATCAGGACTATAAATTCCAACTAGTCATTGCTGGCGCTTGAAGTTTCCGAACTCACACTTAATTTTGTTGTCAGCTCTTGCTGAGTGCGTATGTGTTCACCATTTGTTATGCAGCTGGGCGATTAGAGCTGTGGGGCGAGCCTACGCACACAGTCACCTTGTGTCTCAGTGCAAATCGCTTCTGAAGTAGCTGTTCGGGAACGGAAGGAGGAAAAAGAAGAAAAAATATCAATTACTGTAGCTTTCGCTGAGCGAGCAGCGCTATGCGCTGCACCGTGAACCAAACATGGTGTGGGCCAGTCCAGATGGGCTGTTCCAAAAAGCAACAGGGCGGTAACCAAAAAGCCCGATTCCCAATCAAAAGCCAGTGTTTACCCTAAACTATGACGCCAGCCAATTGAAAACAAGGGTGTGGCTTAAAGTCCCCTTCTAAAATATCGATTACTGTAGCTCTCGCAGAGCGTGCAGCGCATGCGCGCTGCAACGCTAGGCGAGACCTATAAATGACCAGTTGCGCTTCCTCCCCCATATTGTCCATCATGCTCCACAGTTTGGAGCGGTTCACACTGTCAAAAGCACAGAAGCGGTCCATGACTGCCATGTGTAAGGAACCATTCCTTGCTCTGACATACTTCCATATTAAAAGGGACAAATTTATGGTCAGGTCCACCATGCCACTGCCTGATCGTAAATCGAATTGGGTATTGGCCAGAAAGTTATTTCTTCCCGCCCAATCTTCTAATCTGGAAATGAGTAATGTGCCTAGGATTTTGGTGGTAGAGTCCAATAATTAAATTAGACAGTGACAGCTCAGCTGGTTCCTATCCCCTTTCTTGAAAATGGATATAACGATTGCCTCTTTCCACGACTCGATCAATGCACTTTCAATAGAGGTGCGTAGAAAATTCATAATTATTGATGTCACTAGTTCAATACTCTCTTTAAAATGCTCGCAAGGACACCATCGGGCCTTGCTGCTTTCCCCAAGTGGCTCTGTTTAATGGTTGTTCTGACTTCTTTAATGTCAATCGATCTACAAAAGGTATGAGCAGCTTCAGGATCAGTTATAAGGGGGCCATCTCCTACAGATTTTTGACGATTTAACTTTCTGAGTCGGACACCCCAACAAAACGAGTTACCCAAGTACTAACTGGAATAAGGTACTCAACCTTTGGGGCAGCATAATCTGTAAAAACATGGTTGGTCCACAATTTCCCAAAACCTCCTACTGTCCCTGGCACTCCCAGAGGCTTTGAGGTCTTCCCATTGTGTCCTCTTAATCTCGTTCCGGATCACTAGGGCTGTTTTGTATGCCAGGCAGGCTTGCCTAATAGTCTTAATATTTCATGGAAGAGATGTGAGGGTTATCTAAAGTTGCCGGTGTGCAGCAGTGAAGGCTGGCTTAAATCATCTGAGTAAAGGGACTGTGTTTGCAGGTTTCATAACTGTAAGCATTTGTGATATAGACTGACATACCTGATCAAAACCATGCTGGAGTCTACCTCAGGTGTCACACAGACCATTAAAGCTTCTTTATAATTTATGACAAAGTCACTGATAAAATGAGATGGGGCAAATTTGTACCAGTTGATTTTCAGTCCCTTAATAACTGTGTAAGCAAACTCGCCCACCTCACATGCTCTACAATTACGCCTCTAATCTAAATTAAAAGCCAAGTGAAGGGGGTTATGGTCACTTGCACAATTAGCAATACCTTTAAAATTAGTAATTAAAGTGTACATACCTCTGGACAATAAAATAAAATTGATGGCACTGCCATGGCCTATACAAGTAAAAGTTGGAACATGTAAACCAGCTTCTAACGCTAAAGCGAAACCTAGGTTATTTTTAGCTACAAGCCTCATTAATGTTTCTCCTTAGGGGTATGTCCAAAATGGGTATTAGCCTTCCCACTCCCATCTACAAATCCACAAACAGGCTGTCTACTAAACTTACACATACAAATGTTAAAATCCCCAGCCCATGCAGTTAATGTGTGGCAATTTCTTTTCATAATAACATTTGATATACGTAATTGATCAATTACCTAGATAGACCATTGATCAAAATATTATAATGTAAATTTATTCTCATCAAGTTAAAATATGAGCGTAATATTTGGGACCAAGCATTATAGCATAATACTTTCATATTAATACATGAAACCTTGACAGAGACAACAAATGCCATGCCTTCGTTTGGCTTGTCTGCAGGGGAAGGAATTGTCGGGTTACAATAATCACGAAAACCGTCATTGCAAAAATCATCTGTCAACCAGGGCACTTGACAGCATATTAATTCGTAGTCCCTCAACAGGGCCAGCCAATTTGAATTTGCCAATTTTTAGTGAATTCCAGATAGATTCCAGAAGAGGTACTTAAACTCCCCTCACAAACAATCTTCTTTTGGGTAGAGGAGCGGGTAGATCAATTGTGACCAAAGACACCTTTTTATAACCATAGGTTAACAAATTTGCTACGGTATAATGATTCTTGGAGTAATGTTGAGTTTGAAAACATTCAATATTTTGCATGGCATCAAATGCAACATAGCGGTTTCTGGTATCAAGATTATACACATAAGGCCTGATTTAGAAATCAGTGGACGGGTTACTCTGTCACATTAAGGAAGGATAGCTCGTCTGCCGAAATCTAAATCCTATAATATCCTATAGGATTTAAATTTTGTCGGATGGGATATCCATCCCCGTTGTGATGGAGTAACCCATCTGCTGATATTTAAATCAGGCCCTGAGTGATTACTACTCCCCGAATATAGAACTAAAGCAGATTCATGATCAAGTTGCTGGCTCTCACGAAGTAGCCTATAGAAATACCCAGCGGGTGAACCTTCACTGTTCCAGGACGTTTAGCTAGGTACTTCAAATACTGTAATAGAGTTTTAACCAGCCAGGCCTTTTAAAGTTTACAAGTACACAGTCACCAGTTGATTGTTTGGGTTAGAGGCTAACCCAGTCAACCCGTTTCACTGTATTCCTCTAGACAAGTCAGCATGCAACCAGCATTTTTCCCAAGCCAGTGAAGCCACTTTATACTTCAGATCTAGCCAATCTTCTCGCTTGTTGGTAGTTAATATTGGAACTTCCTCCAAGACAATAAAATTGGGAGCGTACACTCTGGGGGCAACTGTAAATGAACACCTCATCTAGCATGATTTATTCTCTCTCTACTATTGCTTTAATAGCATGGCGGGGATATCTCATTTTGAACCCTCTTGGTTCGTACTAAGCAGATAATGGCATTGCATAGGCCCATCAATAATTTGTTATTTTCAGGTGCTCCATCTGTAAAGTTATTCATTCCTGGTGGCTTGTCAGTACTCAAAGGGTGAGTTGTAGGCTTGTTACACAGAGCGGGCAGGCCTTCTGTTGGGAACACACAAGTCTTATCATCTAAAGATTTAAAATGCTCCTGAATTATCATTATAAAAATCTTTCAACAAGACCTCTATTTTCCCCAAAAATGTGAACAATGATCAATTAATTGATCTGCATATGGTTAATGTCAGGTTTATCAATATTCCTTATTTGGACAGTTGAAGGGATTTGTTTTCTAACTATTAGCTTATCTGGTTGACTTCCTAAAGGCTTCAGGAACTTCTGAAGCATTTGTGTCTGCCTGTCTTTCTGCTATCTTTTAGACGGTGGTGGGCTAGTAACTCAATGGAGTCAGATGGGGAATTCAAAGCCACACAGGGGTTTCTTGTGGGTGCTGCTGTGCCTCTAACACCTTTAGACATTACTCCCACTGAATGACCAATCTGATTGCCAGCCCAACATTCCCCCGAGCCTATACTAGGTGGAGGTACAGCTGTTGAGACAAACGAATCCTGAGAAAGCTCTTGCATTGCATTGATTTGTGCTTCAACTAACCAAATATTGGAGTTAATTGCCCTCATAGCCGTTGTGAGCTAGTTGGTAATTAAGGAGGGAGTTGGCACTGAAATGTCCTTCCCTCCTTTTAACATATTGACTCTCCTTTTGCTGATAATAACATCTACAAGAAGGCACTGGCCAAACTTAAGAAGATTTTACTAAACTTCTAATCCAGGAGCCAAGAGGGGCTGCAGAGCCAGCGTCATTTGGGCTCTGACAGCACCCGGGTGCATACTGTGCCTGGTCGTGTCTGCACCTGCACTGGAATCACAGCATCGCAGCGGGGCGGGCGCACTGACCTTCAATGGCTGTGTCTGGCTCACCTGCTGGACTTGAGATATTCTCACTCATTGCAGTCCCGCATCAGACATGTGTAGTCACCACCAGGAGTGCTCTAGCTGAGAGAGGGATGGACAGTTACATACCCAGTACAGGGTGCACATTTGACTCTGGGAAAGTAAGAACTGCACCCGATCCGCAGTCAGGCTTTATCTGATTTCCAGAGCATGGGAGACAACCAGAGAGGGAGCAACTAGTAAAGGAGAATCTGGGGTTTAGCGCCGCATAGGAGGATCGCACCTATAGACACACTGGGGCATATTACCAAGGGCCCTATCGCCGCTTTAGCGGGAAATTTCCCCCCTAAAGCGGCGATAATTTAATCTCCCTATTACCTAGCTGTCGCTAACACCAGTTAGCGACAGCTAATAGGAGATAGCGAGCTTCTGGGGGCCCACTTTGCATGTCAGCGATATATATCGCTAATGACATGCAAAGTGGGCGTGCCAAGATGTTAGCGACTGGAAACAGTCGCTAACATCGCTAACTCCTATTACCAACTTTTGGAAATAATCGCGCTAAGCGCGATTATCTCCAAAAGCTAACGCCTGCCCAGAGCAGTTCTTAGCCATGTTATCCAATGGAAGGTCGATAACATGGCTAAGAGCATTGTCACGATAATGCATGAATATTGCTGATTTTTCAGCGATATTCATGCATTTCCCACGATTTTTACCGCTTTTGAGATAAACCTTGATAATATCAAGGTATCTCAGCGGTAAAAATCGTCGGAGCGCGGCGATAATATTATACCCGCTAACCAAGCTTAGCGATAATTATCGCTATTGCTTGGTAATATGCCCCGCTATCCTTTATAACCACTCTGACTGTGTAGTATTAAGCATTGCTGTGTGATTTAAAGTACTTTCGTTTCCTTAAAAGTGAGGCATTGGACTGGACCTTGGACTTACTCTGTCTATTGGTTGAACACAAAGACGAAAATCACCTTTGTAAACTACAACCTCCACAAACACACTATCATACGTATATATAACTTTACAATAAAAACCCTAATCCGTCTGTAGTTTAGAAACAAAAAAGCATGCAATAAACCCTAGAAATAATAAAAACATATAATTTTAACAGGCATTTGTCTTGTAGCTTACAAAAATAAACATAGAACTCAACAAACATCTCTCTGAAATAAAACATTAAGGGGTCGATTTTGATGCCGTCTGGGAAGGCTCCGTTTCGGATTCAGTGAATCCGATTTGGAACCTATGTTTCGTATGGAATCGGACACCTTTCCGGACGATTGATTACAATGCAAGGAACCCGTTTGGGCTGTCCGAATGGCATTCAGACAGCCCAAGTCATTCGGAGCTGATTTATACAGCTCCATGGACATGGTTTCCGAACAAGCGATTACGATGACCGATTTGTACAGCCGTTCCAATTCGGTCTGACCTACATGAAATAGCTGTCGGAATCTGACTTTGGGGGCCCTTAGCAGGCCCCTCTTCACCTAGAGGCCTCCGGTTGGGGCCCTTGGAGGTATACATGGGACCCTTTTTTATTTCCATGCACAGTGTGGCAGGCACCATGAGGTGCCACAAAAATTCAGTGTATAATTACACATAAGTGTAAAATTAAATGTCTCCACATCCTGAAAAAGATGGCTAAGCCAAATTTGCCAGGCAAGGTACTACTGCCATAAAGTAAAATTAGTAGGTCCAGCACCAAACATGGCCAAGCACTGATACTGCAACACCCTCCCATGAAAAATGAAGGAGGTAGTAACTAAAAATAGAAACATTGTTACAGTTTGTTTTTGAGTTAAATAAATATTTTTACACCACCTATAAAAAAATATACATATAATACAAAAAGCAAAAAAATGACATTAAACCATACATAACATACAAAGGAAGACGGCACTACATCTCAAAACCTTAAATCGCATTGAAATACTAAACTAGAACAAAACACTAACATACACTAACTCAAATAAAAGCCAAAACTAACAATCACTAGCCCCAAAATATTATCATTGACGTGAAACAAGCAACTATAAGTTCCATATTAAAACATAACTCCATAAAGCTTTACATGACTGTTATTATCATTTCAACCAGAAAATGTAGAGACACCGCCAAAACCCTACACTAATGAAGCTATTCACAATGGTAACTTAAACTTGTGAGTAATCTATGAGTATAAATTTAATTTTACAATTGAGTAACTTAACTACTTTTGGCTGTTCACAAAATCTGAGTGTTGAGTGCATAAACACATCCCCCAAATCCCCAAAAAGTAACGTAAAGGTAGACTTGACTGATCCATAGAGTGCAGCAGGGTACTGGGGCTGACAGGAATCTCGAATGAGCCCAAAAATTAAATGAATACATTAAAAAAAGTTATTTAAAAGTAAAACAAATGGCTGCTAAGTGAAAATAAAAAAAGAATACATTTCTGTAGAAAACAATGGGAATAAAAAAACAAATGTATATGTAAAAAAGTAAAGAAAAAAGACTGTACTAAAATATGTAAAAAGCGATGTTTTAAAAAGTATATTTTTGATTTTACACTACTTACTAATATATATATATATATATATACATATCTATCTATCTATATATATATATATATATATATATATATATATATATATATATATATATATATATATATATATATATATATATGACCTACTGGCAGTCGCCTGTAGGTAGTTATAGTTAGGATCTATTATCCATAGGAAATCTGCAACATTCTATTCCCAATAACTTTGGCGCCGATTGATGATCTTTGTGAAATTTTCCAAACGTTTTGCCAGCTCCGGTCCGCTCCTATCCTGAAAGTCTCGGGATGATTCGTCAAATGGGGGCCGAGAAAAACGGGGGGTCCCAAAACGTGTTTTCTCCATGCAATTTCCCATAGGACTTTTAGCCGCAGCTACAGCCCGAACTGCTGAACGGAATTAAGCCAAATTTGGCAAAGAAGTAGTCCTCAGTTCAGATTCGTGCCTTTTGCTTAAATGGTGTCAATCTGTTCAGTAGTTACTGAGAAAATCACAGTTAAAACCATTTATATATCTATGGGCGCGCAGGATCCGCGCACCCTGCGTGCACCGTGAGAGCACCCTAAGCGCACCATCCCGATCACATGCTGAATGCTAATTGGCTGTCAAGTAGTTGTCAATATTCGAAACTAGGAACTGTTGGCAGCCATTTTATGCCTCGGTAGAAGCGAGGCTGAAGATGTCTGTGAAATATGTGTGCAAAATGTATAAAGGGGGCAGGGTAGAAATACCCTGACCCTATAGACCTGCTTAGGGGGTCCCAGAAGGACTCCCAGCCCCCCCCATTTTTTTTTTAAATTGCTAAGTGCGCGTAGGGTACGTAGATCCTGCCGTTAAAAAAGAAAAATAGAACGGTGCTCCTTTTATAATTATGATTCAGAAAAGGGGGAGGTGATGGACAGAGCATCTGAGTTAAACAGAACACTCATACCCAGTCAAAAGATCAGGGCTTGATCCATCACCGCTTTTTAGCTCACTGCACCATCCCAGTTCAGAACCTGGCTACATGCAAATTAGTCTGTCCCCGGCCCAGTGCATCATGGGAACAGGGCAGACCAAACTATCAAGCCAATTCTTTACTGGAAAGGAAACAAGCTTCCGGGGACCGGTTTCTGGCATTGCAGCCGTCTTTGGCCCGGCTTGCTTGAATCCTGATGGTGCAGTGAGCAAGGGACTCATGTCTGAGCATACCCTGCCACTCCTATAGTGGCCAAAACGATTCAGAAAAGGGGGTGGTGATGGACAGAGCATCTGAGTTAAACAGAACACTCATACCCAGTCAAAAGATCAGGATTCTTGTTTCCGGTCCAGGGAAGACATGGCTTGGCAGTTCGGGCTGGACTGTTCCCATAAGGCACAGGGTCAGACTGATTTGCATACAGCCATGTCTGAACTGGGGTGGCTGAGTGAACTAAAGAATGGTGATGGATTAAACCCAGATCAGTTGACTGGGGGTGAGTGTTTGATTTGTTCAAACGCTCCGTCCATCATCCCCTTTTGTATCGCTTTGTTCGCCCTAAGTGTGGCAGGGTATACTCAGATGTGAGTCCCTTGTTCACTTGGCCACTGGATTCAAGATAGCCTGGCTGATGAGGATTATGAATCCGAAACCGGTCCCAAGATGCTTGTTTCCGGTCCAGGGAAGACATGGCTTGGCAGTTCGGGCTGGACTGTTCCCATAAGGCACAGGGTCAGACTGATTTGCATATAGCCATGTCTGAACTGGGGTGGCTGAGTGAACTAAAGAATGGTGATGGATTAAACCCAGATCAGTTGACTGGGGGTGAGTGTTTGATTTGTTCAAACGCTCCGTCCATCATCCCCTTTTGTATTGCTTTGTTCGCCCTAAGTGTGGCAGGGTATACTCAGATGTGAGTCCCTTGTTCACTTGGCCACTGGATTCAAGATAGCCTGGCTGATGAGGATTATGAATCCGTAACCGGTCCCAGGATGCTTGTTTCCGGTCCAGGGAAGACATGGCTTGGCAGTTCGGGCTGGACTGTTCCCATAAGGCACAGGGTCAGACTGATTTGCATATAGCCATGTCTGAACTGGGGTGGCTGAGTGAACTAAAGAATGGTGATGGATTAAACCCAGATCAGTTGACTGGGGGTGAGTGTTTGATTTGTTCAAACGCTCCGTCCATCATCCCCTTTTGTATCGCTTTGTTCGCCCTAAGTGTGGCAGGGTATAATCAGATGTGAGTCCCTTGTTCACTTGGTCACTGGATTCGAGATAGCCTGGCTGATGAGGATTATGAATCCTAAACCGGTCCCAGGATGCTTGTTTCCGGTCCAGGGAAGACATGGCTTGGCAGTTCGGGCTGGACTGTTCCCATAAGGCACAGGGTCAGACTGATTTGCATATAGCCAATGTCTGAACTGGGGTGGCTGAGTGAACTAAAGAATGGTGATGGATTAAACCCAGATCAGTTGACTGGGGGTGAGTGTTTGATTTGTTCAAACGCTCCGTCCATCATCCCCTTTTGTATCGCTTTGTTCGCCCTAAGTGTGGCAGGGTATACTCAGATGTGAGTCCCTTGTTCACTTGGCCACTGGATTCAAAATAGCCTGGCTGATGAGGATTATGAATCCGAAACCGGTCCCAGGATGCTTGTTTCCGGTCCAGGGAAGACATGGCTTGGCAGTTCGGGCTGGACTGTTCCCATAAGGCACAGGGTCAGACTGATTTGCATATAGCCATGTCTGAACTGGGGTGGCTGAGTGAACTAAAGAATGGTGATGGATTAAACCCAGATCAGTTGACTGGGGCTGAGTGTTTGATTTGTTCAAACGCTCCGTCCATCATCCCCTTTTGTATCGCTTTGTTCGCCCTAAGTGTGGCAGGGTATACTCAGATGTGAGTCCCTTGTTCACTTGGCCACTGGATTCAAGATAGCCTGGCTGATGAGGATTATGAATCCGAAACCGGTCCCAAGATGCTTGTTTCCGGTCCAGGGAAGACATGGCTTGGCAGTTCGGGCTGGACTGTTCCCATAAGGCACAGGGTCAGACTGATTTGCATATAGCCATGTCTGAACTGGGGTGGCTGAGTGAACTAAAGAATGGTGATGGATTAAACCCAGATCAGTTGACTGGGGGTGAGTGTTTGATTTGTTCAAACGCTCCGTCCATCATCCCCTTTTGTATTGCTTTGTTCGCCCTAAGTGTGGCAGGGTATACTCAGATGTGAGTCCCTTGTTCACTTGGCCACTGGATTCAAGATAGCCTGGCTGATGAGGATTATGAATCCGTAACCGGTCCCAGGATGCTTGTTTCCGGTCCAGGGAAGACATGGCTTGGCAGTTCGGGCTGGACTGTTCCCATAAGGCACAGGGTCAGACTGATTTGCATATAGCCATGTCTGAACTGGGGTGGCTGAGTGAACTAAAGAATGGTGATGGATTAAACCCAGATCAGTTGACTGGGGGTGAGTGTTTGATTTGTTCAAACGCTCCGTCCATCATCCCCTTTTGTATCGCTTTGTTCGCCCTAAGTGTGGCAGGGTATAATCAGATGTGAGTCCCTTGTTCACTTGGTCACTGGATTCGAGATAGCCTGGCTGATGAGGATTATGAATCCTAAACCGGTCCCAGGATGCTTGTTTCCGGTCCAGGGAAGACATGGCTTGGCAGTTCGGGCTGGACTGTTCCCATAAGGCACAGGGTCAGACTGATTTGCATATAGCCAATGTCTGAACTGGGGTGGCTGAGTGAACTAAAGAATGGTGATGGATTAAACCCAGATCAGTTGACTGGGGGTGAGTGTTTGATTTGTTCAAACGCTCCGTCCATCATCCCCTTTTGTATCGCTTTGTTCGCCCTAAGTGTGGCAGGGTATACTCAGATGTGAGTCCCTTGTTCACTTGGCCACTGGATTCAAAATAGCCTGGCTGATGAGGATTATGAATCCGAAACCGGTCCCAGGATGCTTGTTTCCGGTCCAGGGAAGACATGGCTTGGCAGTTCGGGCTGGACTGTTCCCATAAGGCACAGGGTCAGACTGATTTGCATATAGCCATGTCTGAACTGGGGTGGCTGAGTGAACTAAAGAATGGTGATGGATTAAACCCAGATCAGTTGACTGGGGCTGAGTGTTTGATTTGTTCAAACGCTCCGTCCATCATCCCCTTTTGTATCGCTTTGTTCGCCCTAAGTGTGGCAGGGTATACTCAGATGTGAGTCCCTTGTTCACTTGGTCACTGGATTCAAGATAGCCTGGCTGATGAGGATTATGAATCCGAAACCGGTCCCAGGATGCTTGTGTCCAGTCCAGGGAAGACATGGCTTGGCAGTTCGGGCTGGACTGTTCCCATAAGGCACAGGGTCAGACTGATTTGCATATAGCCAATGTCTGAACTGGGGTGGCTGAGTGAACTAAAGAATGGTGATGGATTAAACCCAGATCAGTTGACTGGGGGTGAGTGTTTGATTTGTTCAAACGCTCCGTCCATCATCCCCTTTTGTATCGCTTTGTTCGCCCTAAGTGTGGCAGGGTATACTCAGATGTGAGTCCCTTGTTCACTTGGCCACTGGATTCAAGATAGCCTGGCTGATGAGGATTATGAATCCGAAACCGGTCCCAGGATGCTTGTTTCCGGTCCAGGGAAGACATGGCTTGGCAGTTCGGGCTGGACTGTTCCCATAAGGCACAGGGTCAGACTGATTTGCATATAGCCATGTCTTAACTGGGGTGGCTGAGTGAACTAAAGAATGGTGATGGATTAAACCCAGATCAGTTGACTGGGGGTGAGTGTTTGATTTGTTCAAACGCTCCGTCCATCATCCCCTTTTGTATCGCTTTGTTCGCCCTAAGTGTGGCAGGGTATACTCAGATGTGAGTCCCTTGTTCATTTGGCCACTGGATTCAAGATAGCCTGGCTGATGAGGATTATGAATCCGAAACTGGTCCCAGGATGCTTGTTTCCGGTCCAGGGAAGACATGGCTTGGCAGTTCGGGCTGGACTGTTCCCATAAGGTACAGGGTCAGACTGATTTGCATATAGCCATGTCTGAACTGGGGTGGCTGAGTGAACTAAAGAATGGTGATGGATTAAACCCAGATCAGTTGACTGGGGGTGAGTGTTTGATTTGTTCAAACGCTCCGTCCATCATCCCCTTTTGTATCCCTTTTATAATTAGCCCCCGTGGGGGCCAAATCCCCGGGGCAAAATTAATAAATTTGAAGGGGCCCCACAGGGGCCCCCCAGCCCCGGGGACTGTCACCCCCTGGGGCTACAAATTAAATTGTTGTGAGGGGCTCAAAAGCCCCTCCCCGTATAATTTGTGGGGGGGCTCAACGACCACCACCCCGGGCCTTTATGGATGGTGGGAGGGGGCCTGTGTGGCCCCCCTCATGGAACTTTCGAGGGCCCTGGGGACCAACACCCCCAGGGCCGGCTCCTGCAGTGTCCTGGGGTGCCCACCCTCGGGACACTGCTGTTTGCTATGAGAGGGCGGGAGTCTCTCGCTCTCCAATAGCAAACGTGGTTTGGATTTTGGAAGAGAGAGCAGGGAAACCTGCTCTCTCTTTCAAAATCCAAACCATATTGCTTTTCCAAACGGGGAGCTGCATGTTAGCAGCTCCCCATGTGGAAAATCAATGCCGGTTCCCGAAGGACGCGGGGTGCCGGCTGGGACTGTGGGGGCATTGGGGCTCCCCCCATCGTCCCCAACGTTGTATATAAGCCCCGGGGGATGGGTTTCCCGGGGATAATAAAAATTTGCGATAGGGGCTACTTTTTTTTTAACGGTAAAATTAGGAGTCGCGCGCACAGCGCAGCGCTCAGTGTGGCCTCTGGTGTGCACGCGTTAGATGCACGGCTTCTAACCCGTAGGGTGCGTGACTCCAGCGCGTGTGGTGCACAACTTGTATGCGTTGGCTGCACGACTTTGACGCGTTGGGTGTGCGACTCAAAGCCAAAAAACAAATAATATTTTTCAAATATACATCACGCTTATGTGTTTAGTTCTTAGGTGGCTCTAAAAAGAGCCCTTGTGTTTATTGAGAGATTTTAGTACCTACAAGTAAGTACCGATGCAGAGTCTAAAGTTCAAGAGGAAGACTCTGTTCCCCTCATCTGTAAAATGTACACCCTCTCTCCTATAGATGCCATGCATATTGAAACGCAGATTGTTGTGGTAAATGGACCCCATTCTATAGTCTCGGAGAAAAGCAGAAACTGGTTTATTCACATGTTTCCTAGCTTTCTCAATCTGTGGACAAAATTGATTGGACAAGTTCCATTTCTGCCTTTGGCATAAGTTAGAATAGACAAAGGCAGTTTGGGGGACAAGTGACATCAATTCTTCAAAGGTGTCCTTCATAAGCATTTCCAGACCTACCATAGTCAGAGTGCCTAGGTCATTGCCACCACAGTGCACAATTATGAGGTCAGGGTGTTGGAGATGCAAAAAGGATTTAACCAATGGCGTCAATTGGTGCCACTTTCACCCTCTCTGTCCAATCCATTTAATGTCTACATTTGGCAAACCTAGGTCTTTGTGAGTTCTTTTGTTTTCTGCATACCTTTGGCTCCAGGAAATATAGCTGTGTCCCACAATCCACACTCTAAGCATCTTGAAGGGAGGGCTGGATGCACTCAGATGGTCTCTGTAAATGAAATGGCAGTTTGAAAACTAAGATTTTTCTAAAATGGTGGATAAGATGCAGTTTTGAAAAAAGAAAAGAAATGATTGGTTGCTTGACAGCATTCTACACTGAAAACTAGGTTGCATGTTTCTGTTTTTTAAAAGCATGATTCTTATTGGTTAATAAAAACTGATTGAAAGGAACGTTACTTAAGATAAGCTGATATGTTGAAAAGTCAAGCACACTTGCTGTTTTGATTATCAACATTGTGTGATGAACTTTTGACTTGTGTGCTCAGTTAAGTGTTCCATGAACTGTTTCTATGGTAAGAGGCAGAAGGCAGATTGAGGGTAGGATTGAAATTTATGTCATTTGGAAAGGGTTGAAATGTGTAACCAATAGAAATGTGTGTTTGCTTTTGAATTAGTGTGGGAAGCAACGTGATTTGATGTTTAGGTGTATATGTGTTCAAAATGAGAGGGAAACTGTGCCATTCTTTTGTTCTGGTGTGAGGTGTACAAAACAGAGATTCTGTATAAGAAAATCTGGTGTGTGACTGACATACTTCTTATTCTACAAAACAATTTGAAAGGTGAGTTATTAATTTGTGAGGGGATGTATGTGGTGCATTTTGATTTTAATCAAACTAATGTGTTTCTCCTGCTAAAGTGCAGGGAATGTTTTTGTTTTCTCTAGAATTGTATTGTGAGTGTGTGTGCATTTAGAAACCGTTCTGAGATAAGCATGTGTGTATTTCATTTGTTTGCAGACAGATAACTATGCTGTTCTCATGTTTTGGTAGAATTAGAAGCCAGTCATTTTTTATGTATTTGCAAAATGACTCAAGTTGCTACATTAAAATGCAGTACTCCTTCTAGACTATGAAATGTGTTTTAGTAAAATGCAAGGGATAGTGTTGTTTGTCTAGAATCACACCGTGAGTCTTGTGTGCATTTAGAAATCATTCTGATGGAAGCACTCTATACTAAAGTCACCTAAAGTTTTGTAGACTAGTAAATGTGTTTTGGTAAAATGCAAGGGATAGAGTTGCTTGTGTAGACTTTGAGTCTGTGTGCATTTAGGAATCCCTCTGAGAGAAGCATTTTGGTACTTCATGGGTTTCCTGACATGTAATTGATTTAAAACGTATTGTGTTCTCACATTTTGGTAGAACTAAAAAATATCAAAATAATCAGGATTAGGGAGGAGGAATGAAGGTCCTATCAATTCCCCAAGTTTTATGTAATTAATCAAACGGTGGATAGGACACTTGTAACCACGTTACACGGAGGTATGTTAGATAACCCTCATAAACGCTGTGTATTGGTCGTGCGGTTTATATCTTTTTCCGCCCCACACTCGGGTTGTGGCATTTATCATCGGGTTAACTAACGTGCTTCATGCCCGCCTCGACCAGAGGCATTCTCTAGTGTTGCGTGGCAGTATCCAGAGAATCTCCGTGTTTTTTGCCCTCACATGAAGGTTATAGTTAAAATAATTTAGTCTCCAAACAACCGGTAGACTTTTATTTTGTTGGATGGATGACTATTTAAAAAGATATAGTGGGTATGCTAGACAGACCGCGTGACTAGGTCTGTTGCATATCGCTTAAACATACATAAAACGTCAACATGTTTCAGCTCCTTATGGCCCAGCCGGGTCTGTGGAGCCTTCGTCAGGACAGAAAAAAGGTTTTAAAATTACTTACACAATTTGTGCAGTATATCTGGGTTTGTTAATTTTCTTACCCAATTGTTTTGAAGGGTATTGTTCACCTGAAAAATAGATGGTTTTAAGAACATTGTCGTGATTGAAGAGGGTATAGTGTGGCTAGAAAGAAACATGATTATGTTTATATACACATATTATTATGTTTTCACGATATTTTGTACTCTAGGAGGTGTGTGTGGCGAATTACAGTAGGGAGCAACATAAATATTTCACATATTTCACGTATTGTTATTAAAAGGTCTACTTCATATTTATCAAAACAAGAGGGTTAAGTATCTAATGTGTCCCATCATTAAGAAACAGATCACACTATGTTAGGCACCTGACCAAACAGTGCATTTTGTTCGCATCTAATTAATGAGCACAAACCACAAGTGTATTCTTACTTCACAATGTTACTAAATGCACCAAAAACGTTTAAGGCACTGGATGGCAGTTGACATACTAATGGGTTCACTTATAATGTTCAATGATAATCGTACTTAGATAAGACATTTGCTACAAAACGCACGAAAAACGTTTAAGGCATTTGATGGTAATTGATTCCACAAAGGGTTAGGCTTTTATGTAGCTCACCTAAAATGTTCAATGATTATCGTACTAAGAAAAGAAAGAGTGACGGTTCCTTTACCTTATATAATGGTGACCTCTCCTAGAAAACGCTGTATTGGATAGAAAAAAGGATGGGGGGCACATGAAGGCAAATAAACTCGGCATAGGCATTACAACACCACTTGAATATCCATGTCAGGATATAAGGATTACCTTAATGTTTCAATAACCAGTCGTCATCAGGGGGAAAAGGACTTCTTCGTCCCAGGCTACGTTTAAAATAAAGATAAGAGGAAGCTTAATCCTTACTTAATACAAACGCCACGGAGATATTATGCACTGGGCGCCATTCTTACCCGCGAGGAAGGCGGATTTCGCGTCTGGTGCTGGCTCTGCCCCCTGGACGCAGAATCAGCAAATCCCGCGGTGTTTTCTAAACATCTGAACTACGGAAATAGAAAGAGGACTAAAGACTGCTACAACCCACAACGTTAGTGCTAACCTGCGTTGCTGGTGTGTTGTTATATTGTTATATCAGTCATCCTGTCATAAAAAATGTGTAGAACGGGGTGTATTAACAACAGAATCCCAAAAGTATCTTGCACACAAACATTTCGGGAATCATGCCTTACAAAACAGTAACAAGGGATACTTCTCGAGTGTTGGTAAGCCAGTACATTTAATAGGGATGTCTTTACTCGTGGTATTAGGGATTAACTATTAATGTTAAGCTTGGGATCGTTAGGTCATTGAGGGCATTGTTATCGATAGGCCAATTTGGGTTATCGTGAGAAGTGATGCCAAGAAATGTCATCGTTCAGACCATGTTGATTTGTTTTTAATCGGTCCACCCAACGTTGTTCTTTTTCATACAGGATTTTTTATGCATTTGGGGTCCCATCTTGTAGCTTTTCAATGACTGTCCATTTTAATTCCTCAACATTGTGGCCTGACTCTATGAAGTGGGAGCATAATTTTGTGGAGCTCTTTTTTAGCCGGATATTACTCTTGTGCTCTCCAATTCGTAGCTTAACCTTTCTGCAGGTCATCCCTATGTACTGCTTCCCACAGGGACATGTTATCATGTATATGACCTGTGATGAATTACAGTTAGTATGCTGTTTTTGGGTCCAGTGTAAGGTTGGTGTTAATTGTAGGCTTTTTGATGGGATTGTCGATTTACATGCCAAACAAGTGCCACATGGATAATGCCCTGTCACTGGCATCATATTTAGGTCTCTTATCTGTCCTGTCGGAGTTCGATGTTGTGGACGTGTATGTACCAACATGTCACGTAGGTTTTTTGTGCGTCTGTTTGCAAAACGTGGTTTCGGCCAATCGAATTTGCCTGTTTTCAGAATATGCCAACGGACTTTCTTATCACCACAGATCCAAAAACTCCCTTCTTTTACTCCCTACCAAAAACTCATAAAAATAAGTCCCCGCCACCGGGACGCCCGGTAGTATCGGGAATTGGATCAGCCTTGAAGCCTCTTTCGAAGTTCGCAGATCAATTTTTAAAACTTTTGGTTCAAAAAACCCCTACATATCTGCAAGATACACGAGACCTACTGAACCAGTTGAAAGACATGCCCTTTGACCAAAATACCATGCTTCTGGTAGGACTGAATGTGGAGTCATTATTCACAAGCTTACCACAAAAAGAGACTTTGGAAATGCTTGAGGATGTACTTTTCTTGGAGGAATGGAAGCACCAGACACCCAGACATTTTATACTTGAGTGCTGCCGATTAGCCTTGACTGAAAACTTTTTCGAATTCGATGGCCAATTGTTTTTACAGAGCCATGGCACATCGATGGGCAGTGCCTTTGCCCCTTCGGTAGCCGGGCTCTATGTAAGTCAACTTGAAACCACCGATGTCCTGACTAATGAAAATCCCTATGTTTCCAGTATACTCTACTGGAAACGTTATATCGATGACATTTTATTAATATGGCAGAATGACAAGGATATAAAATTATTCATCGATTGGATTAACACCAGAGACCAATGGCTCAAGTTTACTTTTACTTCAAGTAACACAAGCATTGACCTTCTGGACCTCACACTTTACATCAAAAATGGACAAGTGGAGACAAAAACATTTCGAAAACCAACGGCAAAGAACAGTCTATTATCATATAAGAGTTACCATCCAAAACCCTTAAGAGACAATCTGCCATACAGTCAATTTTTAAGACTGAAACGAAATTGTAGCCAAGGGAGTGATTACTGGGAACAATCAAAAGAACTCAGTGAGAGACTTTTAAGACGTGATTACAAACCATCTATAATATCGCAATGCCGCAAAAGAGCGAAAAATCAACCTAGAGAATGTCTCCTGGAAACGCATCCTAAGGTACCTAACAAAGATCTAATGACATGTGTCACGACATTTTGCCCTGCAACGTATAATGTCAAAAAATTGATCAACAAAAATTGGCATATTCTGAAAACAGGCAAATTCGATTGGCCGAGACCACGTTTTGCAAACAGACGCACAAAAAACCTACGTGACATGTTGGTACATACACGTCCACAACATCGAACTCCGACAGGACAGATAAGAGACCTAAATATGATGCCAGTGACAGGGCATTATCCATGTGGCACTTGTTTGGCATGTAAATTGACAATCCCATCAAAAAGCCTACAATTAACACCAACCTTAAACTGGACCCAAAAACAGCATACTAACTGTAATTCATCACAGGTCATATACATGATAACATGTCCCTGTGGGAAGCAGTACATAGGGATAACCTGCAGAAAGGTTAAGCTACGAATTGGAGAGCACAAGAGTAATATCCGGCTAAAAAAGAGCTCCACAAAATTATGCTCCCACTTCATAGAGTCAGCCCACAATGTTGAGGAATTAAAATGGACAGTCATTGAAAAGCTACAAGATGGGACCCCAAATGCAGAAAAAATCCTGTATGAAAAAGAACAACGTTGGGTGGACCGATTAAAAACAAATCAACATGGTCTGAACGATGACATTTCTTGGCATCACTTCTCACGATAACCCAAATTGGCCTATCGATAACAATGCCCTCAAAGACCTCACGATCCCAAGCTTAACATTAATAGTTAATCCCTAATACCACGAGTAAAGACATCCCTATTAAATGTACTGGCTTACCAACACTCGAGAAGTATCCCTTGTTACTGTTTTGTAAGGCATGATTCCCGAAATGTTTGTGTGCAAGATACTTTTGGGATTCTGTTGTTAATACACCCCGTTCTACACATTTTTTATGACAGGATGACTGATATAACAATATAACAACACACCAGCAACGCAGGTTAGCACTAACGTTGTGGGTTGTAGCAGTCTTTAGTCCTCTTTCTATTTCCGTAGTTCAGATGTTTAGAAAACACCACGGGATTTGCTGATTCCGCGTCCAGGGGGCAGAGCCAGCACCAGACGCGAAATCCGCCTTCCTCGCGGGTAAGAATGGCGCCCAGTGCATAATATCTCCGTGGCGTTTGTATTAAGTAAGGATTAAGCTTCCTCTTATCTTTATTTTAAACGTAGCCTGGGACGAAGAAGTCCTTTTCCCCCTGATGCCAACTGGTTATTGAAACATTAAGGTAATCCTTATATCCTGACACGGATATTCAAGTGGTGTTGTAATGCCTATGCCGAGTTTATTTGCCTTCATGTGCCCCCCATCCTTTTTTCTATCCAATACAGCGTTTTCTAGGAGAGGTCACCATTATATAAGGTAAAGGAACCGTCACTCTTTCTTATCTTAGTACGATTATTATTGAACATTTTAGGTGAGCTACATAAAAGCCTAACCCTTTAGTATGTGGAATCAATAACCATCAAATGCCTTAAACGTTTTTCGTGCGTTTTGTAGCAAATGTCTTATCTAAGTACGATTATCATTGAACATTATAAGTGAACCCATTAGTATGTCAACTGCCATCAAATGCCTTAAACGTTTTTCGTGCATTTAGTAGCATTGTGAAGTAAGAATACACTTGTGGTTTGTGCTCATTAATTAGATGCAAACAAAATGCACTGTTTGGTCAGGTGCCTAACATAGTGTGATCTGTTTCTTAATGATGGGACACATTAGATACTTAACCCTCTTGTTTTGATAAATATGAAGTAGACCTTTTAATAACAATACGTGAAATATGTGAAATATTTATGTTGCTCCCTACAGTAATTCGCCACACACACCTCCTAGAGTACAAAATATCGTGAAAACATAATAATATGTGTATATAAACATAATCATGTTTCTTTCTAGCCACACTATACCCTCTTCAATCACGACAATGTTCTTAAAACCATCTATTTTTCAGGTGAACAATACCCTTCAAAACAATTGGGTAAGAAAATTAACAAACCCAGATATACTGCACAAATTGTGTAAGTAATTTTAAAACCTTTTTTCTGTCCTGACGAAGGCTCCACAGACCCGGCTGGGCCATAAGGAGCTGAAACATGTTGACGTTTTATGTATGTTTAAGCGATATGCAACAGACCTAGTCACGCGGTCTGTCTAGCATACCCACTATATCTTTTTAAATAGTCATCCATCCAACAAAATAAAAGTCTACCGGTTGTTTGGAGACTAAAAGTTTTTTAACTATAACCTTCATGTGAGGGCAAAAAACACAGAGATTCTCTGGATACTGCCACGCAACACTAGAGAATGCCTCTGGTCGAGGCGGGCATGAAGCACATTAGTTAACCCGATGATAAATGCCACAACGCGAGTGTGGGGCGGAAAAAGATATAAACCGCACGACCAATACACAGCGTTTATGAGGGTTATCTAACATTCCTCCGTGTAACGTCGTTACAAGTGTCCTATCCACCGTTTGATTAATTATATAGAATTAAAAAATAGTCATTGGTAATGTGTTTCCAAAATAAGTTTAGTTTTAATAGTAAAATGCAGTTATGAAATATATAGAATGGATGCTTGATGTGTTTGCAGACAAATAAGTACATATACTCTTACAGTGACACTACCCCCAGCACAATTCCCTACACTACACAAACACCATTGCACTACCCTAAACCCTAAATCTACCCCAGCACGACCTCCCACACTACCCAAACACCACTGTACTTTCCTAGAACACTACCCTAGCACGACCCCCTACACTACACAAACACCACTGCACTACCTTAAACTCTAAAACACTATCCCTAGCATGACCCTGTACACTACATAAACACCAGTGCAGTATACTGGAACACTACCCCAGCACGACCCCCTACACTACCCAAACACCATTGCACTACCCTAAACCTTAAATCTACCCCAGCACGACCCCTTACACTACCCAAACACCACTGTACTATCCTACTACTCCATTTATAGGAAATATTGTTGTTTGTCTAGAATCACACTGTGAGTCAGTGTCCATTTGGGAAAATTGAGAGAGAATGATGTGGTTGGTTGATGTGTTTGCAGACATATGAGTACATGTACTCTTGCAGTGACACTACTCCCAGCACAATTCCCTACACTACACAAACACCAATGCACTACCCTAAACCCTTAATCTACCCACAGTAAACAACAAAAAATGCCCAAACCACAGTGACTTGGTACCATTTTTCGATATAGGGTAAGAGACACTTTATTATCGCTTCCCTAGACACCGTTATTTTATGTCAATCATTTTATGTTTTCTATAGTTTGAAAAAATTGCTGACAGAAAAAAGACATTGATTGCAAATATTTACAGATATTTACAAGGCTAAACAAATTTTAGCAAACATTAAAGACAAAGACTATTTACACATTTAGAAACCATTAGAACACACATTAGAACATGTTATAACAACAGACATTATAGAAAAAATAATACAAACATTTCAATTACGAACAACAAATAGCTTGCAAACACTAAATGAGAGAGACTGGAGGTTGGGAAGATGAATGATTAAATGTCTTATATATTTTTAGTGCTGGACCAGCCGGTCCTGGCTTTAGTGCAACAGTGATACTTTGTATCTCCCAACTAATCTACCCACAGCACAACCCTCTACACTACCCATTCACCACTGCACTACCCTAAACTCTAAAACACTATACCAGCACAAACCCCTACACTACCCAAACACCATTGCACTACCCTAAACCTTAAATCTACCCCAGCATGACCCTCTACACTACCCAAACACTACTGCACTACCCTAAAACACTACCACGGCATGACTCTCTCCACTACACAAACACCAGTGCACCGTCCTAAACTCTAAGAGGCAGATTTACAAGGCACTTGCGCCCCGTTTACATCGCCGTTGCGTCACGCAACGGCGGCGTGAACGTGACGCATCCCTGCGACCCATTTACAACGTGACGCATCTAGGCAGATGCGTCACGTTGTAAAGCCCTGCGCCACATGTGGGCGTTCCGGCGCAGGGTGGGCGTTCCGGGGCAGGTGCGCCTCGCAAAAGTGCCTGCGTGAAATCTACAAGATTTCACGCAGGCACTTGTGCGACGCTGCTACGTCAATTCCTTATGCCTGCTTGAATCAGGCGTAAGGACTGACGCAGCACGTGAAGTATAGGGCACACCCGAGCATTGCTGGAGTCGCGTCGCGCTTGCGACGCGACTCCAGCGATGCGCCACCCTTACGTAACGATATGCGTCACGCATCTGCCTACCCTTGCACCACGGCGCGCCGCATTGTAAATGCGGCGCATCTGCCGTGACCCAAGGGTAGTTTTGCATGTCGCATTTGTTCTGGCGCATCTCTGCTGATTAGCAGAGGTGCGCCAGAACTCATAAATATGCCCCTAAATCTACCCCTAGTACGACCCCCTACACTACATTAACACCACTGTACTACCCTAAACACTAAAACACTACCCAGCACGACCCCCTACACTACCCAAACACCATTGCACTACCCTAAACCTTAAATCTACCCCAGCACAACCTCCTACACTACCCAGTCACCACTGCACTATCCTAGAACACTACCCCAGCAGGCCCCCTATACCATACAAAGACCACTGCACTACCCTAAACCCTAAATCTAACCCCAGTACGACCACCTACACTACCCATTCACCAGTGCAGTACCCTAAACTCTAAAACACTACCCCAGTACGACCCACTACACAAACACCATTACACTACCCTAAACTTTAAGTCTACCCCAGCACGACCTCCTACACTACCCAAACACCACTGCACTATCCTAGAACACTACCCCAGCACGACCCCCTACACTAGACAAACAACACTGCACTATTCTAAATTCTAAATCTGTACTGTTGCAAAACCATAGTGACTGTTTATGTACCATGTAGTAATCTATTTACTAAAGTAAAAGTGAATCAATTATGAATTCACTCAGTGTCTTTCCTTATAGTATTGTGATCATTTAGTAAATATACATGTACTCATACAGTGGTTCAGGTTTTAGTGTTATGGAGTGCTTCAAACTGCTATGCACTATGTATGTAGTGCTCCTACCACCTTCACAGTTGTGCTTCAGGCCAGCTGTTATGTGATGAGTACGATTGAAATCACTGTTTCTAATGAAATTCAATATATTCTGAGAACAGCAAAAAAGGCAAAGAAATTACTTTGTAAAATGTTAAAATTATGCTGTGCTGTTAAAGATGTATTATTACATGTTATAACTATTTTTCTTTTCTTTTACAGATCCTAACTTTAAAATATGGAATTTACTATATTTTACATTATAAATGTGAGAAGTTAGCCTGATGTATGATGTTCACTATTCTAGTGAGCACCTTGTATCAGTCCAAACAATCCCTTATGGTGGTGGTTGTTGTAAAGTCAACCTTATAGACAAGCTATCCTAGGGGTAGCATGGACTAAGCAGTCTTAGGCTTAACTCAAGAGGGCATGTGAAGCCAGCTGTTTTACATATGCAATCCTGTAATATGAAATGATATAACACAAGTTATATATTATAAAAATATATGTATTTATTACTAGAATAATCCTCTGTACTCTTTATGAGTCCAGAGGCACAAGCGTTTAAACAAAAGCACAGTTAAACATTCAAAAGTTGCCCAATTTTGGATAAGCCCGGTGGCCACTCTAACCATATTCTAAAATAGTGGTATAAGTACCACCTCTCGAACAATGGTAGGGCCTAGGGCCTTGTGAATCTCTGGGACTACTCGGGACTAACAGTGATGAAGTCGGGAGAGGTCCGCGGGACACGGGTGCAGTGCCTAAAGCACACGCATGCACCAATGCAAAGTCAATGGCGCATAAAAGTTATAAAGTTACTGTTTTGGAAGTCTTCCGACTGGAATAGAATTACCCCACTTTAAACTAGGACACTAGAGGTGTAAACCACTACAGGAGCACCGGTGTTTGATCGTTACCTCACCCACAGGAAGCGGGTGCATAGGTGCCAAAGTGTGTCGGGTTTCGTCGTGGAGTTCTATGGAGCCTGGAGATCAAGATGCTGCAGGCGGCCAGGAGAGAAGAGTCCGGGTGGATCCAAGGGTGGATCGAAGATGTAGAGTACCTGAAAGCAGAGGGGACAGAGTCTGGGTCACTAGCCAGTGACCAGGATGGAACCAGGAAGGAACCAGGTGATGTCGGGCGCAATCAGGTGGTTGTCGTGAAGCTTGTCTCTGCTGCCACGTGGACTCTGGGGCATCGACGATGACCTGGAGTGGCACACGGACTCACCCACAAAGGCTCTCGCTGCTGGCAGTGTCGGCTTCCAGATCGGAGTCAACAGGCCTTGGCAAAGGCAACTCACGCAGGATTTGAAGATTGCTTCTTACTCGGACCAGCAAGGTCAGAGCGGTGGCTCCTTTTCAGGGGAGCGAGGGCCAGTCTGGAGCAACCAGACCAGCAGAGTAGTTTTGTAGTTTCGTTGTCATAGAGGCCACTAGCCAACGGGCAAGTGACCGGACGGACGCATCGAGCAGGAAAATGCAAAAGGGCCCCACGCAGCACTCGAGGAGTGTGGAGGGGTGATCTTCGGTGCACAAGCTGCTCGGGGCTGGGGCTCCTCAAACCCCAATGCACAGCTTCGACAGTGCCTCGGGAGCTGCATGGTCAGCACTTCGCAGTCTTTTCAAGATGGCCGGCCCCACGCTTCACGTCGCCTCCATGGGTCTCAGATTCACTGGGTCTGTGGATCGGGCTGTTGGAAGTCAGGGAAGCTGGTTCTTGTTGATCTCTGTCACTCGAGCTCCAGCTGGAGCTGCAACAAAGCAAACCATTGGGCGCTGGATGGTGCCTGTTTGCACAGGGTGGTCACTCCTTGACCACAAGGGAGATTCTTCAGTCTCCCACATCGAGTGGGATGTCGAAGGGTCCAGAGTTTTGTTTCAAAGTTTCAGTCAGGATTATCTAAAGTCTATGGACACAGCTCCTACCTTTATTCCAAATCAAGGGGCTGGATTACCTGCTAGGTCCCTCCTATGGGTGGGACCCAGGAAGGGGGTGGTTACACCCCTTTCCCTTTTTCCAGTTTCGCGCCAGAGCTGGGGCTGGAGTGCCCCAGCACCGGTTTGAACTGGGCTATATATGGGGAGCCTTGTGCGCCCCAGGCAGTGTCTAGTTATGTTATTTATGTTATGTTATTTATTTATTTATATAGCGCTCGGCTACTCAAAAAGAGTGTCCCGGCGCTTTATTGGAGAAAGGAAACGCTGCAACATAATAACATAACACCAGATAAAAAGAAAGAAAACAAAGATGCCAGACAAAAACTCACAATAAACAGGCTACTGAGTAAACAGCCAAGTTTTAAGGCCTTTTCTAAAGGCCAACAAGCTAGTGGCTCCCCGCAGAGCAAGCGGCAAAGAATTCCACAGCCGTGGCGCCAGCAATCCGAAAGAGCGGCCTCCAAGGCGCGCTTTCTTTACACGAGGAACAACTGCCAAGTACAGGGATTCCGACCTCAGAGACCTGGTCGGTTGATAAAAGACCAGTCTCTTTTGGAGGTACTTGGCTCCCCCCTTGTGAAGAGCTTTATAGGCCAAAGTTAGAGCCTTAAAGGCAATCCGCTTGCGGATGGGGAGCCAGTGCAGAGTTTCTAGCAAGCCCGACGCACTGGAACGCCTATTCAAACCATAGATTGCCCTAGCAGCGGCATTCTGCACCACTTGAAGCCGCTGCAGCAAGTACTCTGGTAGGCCCAGGTAAAGAATGTTGGAATAATCCAACCTGGACCCAATCAGAGCCTGGACTGTCAATCTCCTATGCTCCTCGGAAAGCAGGGGCAGAAACCTCCGCAGCATCCTAAGGATGCCGAAGCAAGTGCCCGACACCCCCAAGATCTGGGATTTCAAGGTTAGCCTATTATCCATCTTGACCCCCAGATTCTTGGCAACCTGAGAGGAACAAGACGGGGGGAACATATTCGGTGGCCACCAGGCCTGCCAGTCTGGCTCTGTATCACACCCAAAGAAAAGTACCTCGGACTTATCGGAATTGCACTTGAGGCTGTTCAGATGGAACCAGTGAAAAACAGCCCCAAGGCAATCCCGAATACTCTCCCCATCAAAGTCACCTCCTCTCGTACAAGAGAAGAGGAGCTGGGTGTCATCCGCGTAGGATACGATCCGGGCGCCCAACGACTCCACCAGCGCCGCCAGAGGGGTCATAATGATGTTAAAGAGGGTTGGGCTCAAAATAGAGCCCTGTGGGACCCCGACTCCCAGAGGCGGCATCACGGCGGAATCCGGCGGCGCCCAGATCGTTTGCCGGCGGCCGGCTAGAAAGGAGGAAAACCAATCGAACACCGTCCCCCGAAGGCCTATCTCGAAGAGTCTGGCGAGAAGACCATCATGGGGAACGGTGTCGAACGCCGCCGACAGATCTAACATCACCAGCATGACTTTGCCCCCCGAGTCCAGAACCCCTTTAATGGTTTCTGAGACCTCGAGGAGCGCAGTCTCTGTGCTAAGATGGGGACGAAAGCCCGATTGGGTGGCATGCAGGATCTCGTTAGTTTCAAGAAAATTGGACAACACACCTTGTACGTGTTTCTCCAAAATCTTCGTGAGAGCCGGCAACAGAGAGATGGGCCTATAATTAACTGGGGCCTTCGGATCAAGGCCAGGCTTTTTAAGCAAGGGGATCACCATCGCCTGTTTCCAAGCTTGTGGGACCACTCCATGCTTTAATGATAGATTTAACAGCGGGTTGGCCAGTGGATTGATCACCTCCGCCACTTTCGCTAAAAATTTAGCCGGGCACGGGTCAAGAGGTGAGCCTGATTTTAAATTGCCCATTAGAGCCAAGGAGTCGGTAGCGGAGATCGGTGGAAATACACTCAGCGTCACACCTGGCCTAGCCAGTGGTGATGCGGTGAAGTCCGGTTCAATCTGGACCGCGGACACTGGTATCAGGAATGCCTCCTGGATGCGTTGAATCTTGCTCGTAAAAAAAACTGCAAGATCCGTAGTTTCACTCGCCCTGCCTGCCTCAATCCACTATCTCCTGTCTGGGGTGGTGTGACACCTCCCTGTGACAGGAAACCTTTTGTCCAGACCTTCCCTGCCGGAGTTTAGGTCAGCAGCAGGAGGCCAGACCCGTGTCTGTGGCAGCAGCATCCATTTTGTGATGCTGAGGCTCTGGTTAGATTTAACCGCGTTTAAGTAAAGTAACATGTCTTCTCCCTCTAGAAGGGTGGAATGCTACCCCCCGTCACCAGAACTGGCGAGGGGGTAGTATTCCAAAGTATATGACACCTTACACGACATGTTTTGATAAAGCCAAACCAAAGTTAGCAATAACCGCGAGGATTATAATGCACTTAAGAGTATATGGTATGGCAATATCCCAGAACAGCTATAAGGACTTGGTTCCGAAAGCTGCAGACATGCTCAGCTCATGCTAGAGCACCATCTCACATAATACCAAGCACGCTGCCTCCAGGATTGTTAAGGCCTGCCATAGGAGTGACTGATAGGCATATATGTGTCCAGATATAGGTTTAGAAAGAGGTATACTATATCTAAGCAAGGGGTGATTACACCAGCTTGCCCCAGCTGAGTGATCAGCCAGTTGTGTCTGTTTGAATGGCCAGCCAGGGGTGGCAAAAGATATGCTGCAGCCCCTGGTAGGCCTTGGATGCACCTATGCCCTGGGTACCTATAGTACACTGTACAGGGGCTGATAAGGTGACCCAAGCCAATTAGTTATGCACCTAGGGTGCATGGAATCCATTTTACAGAGAGAGCAGATAGCCTGGGACCCTGATTAGCAGGATCCCAGGCCAACTAAGTCGAAAACCAGCTAAACACTAGGCAAAAAATCTGGGGTAACCATAGTCAGGTATCCACCCTCCTACAATAAAAAAACAAGTGAATAAAATGTGTAGTGTTTTTTAGATGTATTACTGCTGAGGTAAGTTTAAGTAAGTCTTAAAATGCACAATGGACTGTGGGCCCGATGTTGGTAAATGGCATTTACCGATTCGCAAATACCGAATTTTACCGATTCGGTATTTACAAATCGGTAAATGCAATGTAGGTATATTTACCACATTTTTTACCGAATCTGTAACATTCGGTAATTACCGAATCGGTATTTACCGATTCGGTAATTGCCATTGATTCCTATGGGCCATGAGGCCCATAGGAACCAATGTCAATTACCGAATCGGTAAATACCGATTCGGCAAAATTACCGAATTTACAAGGGGGACAGGGTGTCACTTTGACACCCTGTTGCACCCCTGATTCAGGCTTGTGTGCCATGTGACACACATACATGCCCTCAGGGCACAGGTGTACATGCACAGATGTGCATGTACACAGAAATTCGTTATTTACCATGCAATAGTATTACATGGTAAATAACAAATTCTTAGGGGCCTGTGGCACTGTTTCCAGTGCCACCTACATATAGATTGAACCATTCGGTAAATATACCGATTCGGTATTTTACAGAATCGGTAAATTTACCGATTCTGTAAAATATAGGCCCCCTACATCTCAATCACCAAATACCGGTCGGTAACGGCCGAAATCGGCCGTTACCGACCGGTATTTGGTGACCTACATCTGGCTCCTAGTTTCCACACAGTTGAAAAAAAGGAAGATGGATGACTAGATTTGTGCAGAGAATTCCATTGCAGACAGGTATCAAATAGGAGACAGCTTCAGAGCACCTGTCTGCAAGATACATGGTATAGTACACAATAGAGTCATATGGTGGTCTTGTAGGTCCTGGTAATTTTAGAATTATAAGAAATAAAACTAACTTAAAGCACATCACTTAGGGGGACATTAGGATGACGGGCGGACAAAGTCCGCCCGCCATCCTATCGGACAACGGGACCGCCCGCCATAAGGGCGGGGGTCCTGTGGGGGGAATTAGGATGCACCCGCCACAGTGGCGGGCGCATCCTGCATTTTTAACATTGTGGCGGGCGGTGCTCTCAGCACCGCCCGCCGCAATGCTAAAAATGTATGTTGTGCTTTTCAATGCACAACATGACAGGCACCACGCGGTGCCTGTCATGTTGTACATTGAAATGCAGGGGGGTACCATAGGTACCCCCATGTGTACCCCCCACCCCTTCCGGAGTCCGTGGGGGCCCGCAACAGGCGGGGAGACTCTGCATGCCTTTCCGTGGCGGCATTGCTGCCACGGAAAGGCATTGTTTACAGCCCATTGTAATATGGCTGGCGGTGTCTGATAGACACCGCCACCATATACAACCCTTTTCCACCCCGGTCACATGGCGACCGGGGCGGACGGAAAGACCCCCCAGCCATCTTAATATGGCGGGAGGTCTTTGCAGCAATGTCATTTGAGATGTCATCAGTGATGTCATCAGTGATGTCACTGACCATGTTATGAATGATGTAATATGTGACATCATCAGCAGTGGATTGCGGGCGCGCGAGTTACAGTTAGTACAACTAACTATAACGGAGGAATTTCAATGGTTTTGTACGAGTGAAATGATCATCTAACTATAACACCCCTAAAACCTATTTTTTTTTGTGAATTTCTAAGGCTTTTTTAAATGCTAATTCCTAACTATAACATATGTGAAACCTATGGTTTTTTCAGTGAATATATAAATATATATTTTATGTAATTTTTTTTAACAAAGGTGCGCCGCACTCAGGAATCCTTTTTCATAGGTGTTTTATTAATCAAACAGAGACAGTCTGTCTCACTGACGAGTTTCGGCCTCGCAGGGCCTTGCTCATGGTGTGTATTATATATATATATATATATTCCAAAACAAGAGAGTCACCACCACCGCACCTCACGTCCCCGGTGCGAATCTCCAGCAGTGGTGAGCCGCTATATGTACATCCACAGTGGCAAACAAATCAATGTCGGTCAAAGAAGAGAGCACTCACAGAAAATTATAGCAAGTGCTTTTAATGTGTAAACCTCCCAGCACTGACAGACGTGTTTCAGCACTACGCCTTTAACGATAAACCTTAAAAAGGATAGCGTTACTATTCACACTAAGATCACAGCTATATTGTGGAAACCATTGGACATTAAAGGGGTTTAATTTGCTATTCCTATTCTGATATAAGCTACATTAGGGAATATCTTGGACATTGAAAGGGTTACTTTTACTATTCCCAATGAAACTCTAAGCTACATTGTGGAAGATGTCAGATTTTCAAATGGGTAGGTTTACTATTCACACTCAAATCTAGGAAACACTGGGAAATATGTTGGACTTCAAAAGGGTGGATATACTATTCCCACTCCAATCTAAGGTACATTTGGGAAATCATTGTACATTAAATGGCTAAATGGACTATTCCAACTTCAATCTAAGTTAACATGGAAGAGGACGAATTGATTATCCCAGTTCCAATCTGAGCTACATAAGGGACGGTGTTGGGCCTTGCTAGGATTTAAGTTACTATTCCCACTCCAGTCTAAGGAGCTGATTACCATGTTGGTTGGTCTGACACAGACTGCACTTCGGTGTCGGACCCACGGACAATCTTCCCCTTCTGTCCCCCAGCCACATTTCGCTGCAGCGGGTGGAGGCATCGAGCAGAGGGACCGTCCACGGTGCTTTGGGTGGGCTCAATGAGCCAGTCGGTGAGTCAGAAGGACTCCTAATGACGGCAGCTCTGCCATCGAGATTATGATGTCATTTTCCGACATCTTTTCCATGGCGCCCTTTCCAACATAGAAAGGCTGTCGGGAAATTACCTTGGCGGCCTCTAGCAGGGTCCCCTGCCCCTCCGCTATGGGGCCTGCGACCCTAAACGTCCCTGCACCGTGTTGCAGGCACTGTGAGGTGCTTGCCACACGGTGCAGGGATGTTTATAAACATACATTTCACTATGGCAGCTTGTGCTGCAGGCCTTTTCCACCTGCTACACAAGCTGCCATAAAAAAGTGTGTTTCTGACTGGTCTGTGGGCGGTCGCATCCGAATTGTGGGTTCGGAACCTATGGTCAGGCAGTTCCAGACTGATGCGCCCGCCCCACATTGAAATCAGGGTCTAAGTTATACTGGGGAAGGTCTTGGACATTGAAGGGGTTACATTTACTATTCCCACTCTAATCTAAGCTACATTTGAGGAAGGTGTTGGACTTTGAGTCACATTGAGTTTTGGTTTAAGGGATTTATAAAGCCCATGGCTACCTATAGGCATCCCAGCGCTACCGAGAGGAGCAAACAGCAGGTGAGGTTCTTAAGGGAACAGCCACGTTTTGAGTTTCATTCTTGATTAGCCTTAGTTCTAGATCCATGCTATTCCAGAATTTAGGGATTAGGTGTGAGAAGGATCTTCCTACCCATCTTGCTCTCTTGACTTTCGATGATTCATCCGGAAGCTAGCTCCTGACCTAAGGCACCTGTGGGGAGAGTACTGGGAGACCAAGGATTGCAGTATAATAGGGCCTCTCCCATGCATGGCCTTGTGGGCCAGGCAAAGGGCCTTGAAGTTAACCCTGGCCTCAATTGGCAACCAGTGAAGCTTCCTCAGGGATGATCTGTCTGATTGATGTCTGGGGGTCTTGAGAAGCAGTATGGCTGCTGCATTTTGCACCACCTGCAACCTATCTGTCGCATATTTGGGGGAGCCGAGGTACAAGGAATTGCCGTTGTCTAATCACGAGACTACCAATGCCTGTACCATCGTCCTTCTTGATTTTCCTGGGATTAAGCTCAAGATTTTTTGAATCATCAAAAGGATGCCAATGCCAGTCCCTGAGAGTGTTTTGGCTTGCGTTTCCATGGTTATGTTTTGGTCTAACTACATCCTCAGGTTCTTTATGGAGGTTATAGGACTGGGTGGAGGCCCCCAGTTTCCTGGCAAGCTATTCTCAGGGCGTGGGCCTGGACCATTGCCTAGAAGCATGAGCTCTGCTTTGTCCCCATTCAGTTTGAGACTACAGTTGGCCATCCAAGCTCCTATTTTTTCCAGGCAGGGAACTAGTTGCCGGTTGTTGGAGTTGGGGGTTTCTGCCACCGAGACCACCAGTTGGTTATCATCCGTATATGATACAATGGCCAATCCAAATTCCTGCACTAAGTGTGCTAATAGGCTCAAGTAAATGTTAAAGACAGTCGGACTCAAAGACGATCCCTAAGGTACACCGCATGGGGCCATAATCGGACAGGATACCTGCTTCCATGCATTGAAAGGATCTTTTGCTTAGGAAGGAGGCCACCCATTGGTTGGCTGTGTCTCTAATCCTAATCTCTTTGAGCTTGTGAATGAGATTCTCGTGGTCTACCGTGTCAAGATAGTGGATACACTTCCTTGATCAAGAATGGATTAGAATTTTTCTGTGACCATGAGTAGGGCCGACTCTGTGCTGTGTTCCGGGCAGAACCCCATCTGGGACTGGTGCAAGATGCCACTATCCTTCAGGAATTTGGAGATGGAACTGTTCACATGTTTCTCCGCAATTTTTCCAAGGATGGGTAACAATGAGATGGGACTATAGTTTCCCGTGGATGCGGGGTCCAGTTGGGGTTTTTTAAGTAGAGGTTTTACAATAGCATGCTTCCATTCTTTGGGTACTAGGCCTTTCTCAAAGGATAGAGAGATAAGATTGCTCAGTTTGTCCCGGATGGGATCATCCCCTTGAAGAAGGATATGAGGGTGGTGGGGGATCTATTGGAGACCCTGATTTGATGCTGTTAAGGAGCAAACCAGCAAGTTCTTTGTTCAGCTTAGGGAAGGTGAGTAACAATGGGGAGGGGTGGGCTTGGGCAGTTCTGCGCCTGAATGGAGCTCTGGCTTAACGGTAGAGTCCTTTTGTCTCTTCAGAGGTCTCACCTGTAATTGAATGAAGTGAGTTATAGATGTTTTCTACTTTACTCTTAAAAAGGTGGCTAAATTTTTGCATCGCTCCTTTGAAAGTACGGGGATATGAGTGCCTGATTCAATTATAGTAAGGGATTTTACTCTCTTACACAGTTCTTTGGAAGAATTGGAGGACCTCTCAATTCTTTCTTCAAAGAAAACGACCAGGGCTTTCCTAATATCCTTGTGATATTGCTGCATAGCTGCTTTATATGCTGATTTGAGATCAGGGGCGCATGTTTTCCTCCAGCTCTTCTCTAGCATTTTACAATGTTTCTTTTGGGCTGTTTGTTGGGGGCTAAAACAAGTAGATCTATTAACGTTTCTTTGGTTTGTCGGTCTGGGCTTCTTAAAGTTTTTATCCACAGACCCGATAATCTAGTCTGACCACCCTTTAAATGCCTCATTGGGATCTAATGTGTCTGGTGGAGTAGTATCCTCCAAATCTTTGGACCAGGATTCGGGGGCCAGCCTTGGCCATTTACGTCCTAGAACTGAGCATCCCCCTGGGGACTTGGGTGATTGGGACTTTTGGTACGGAATGGGAATGAAAAAGTAGTCTGACCAGGGAATCTGAATTGGAGTGAGGGCCTGCAACCTGGGGTCATTAGAAAAGATGGGGTCCAGAATGTGCCCTTTTTCGTGTGTCGCAGAGGTCACCCGTTGCATGAGTTGCAAGGCTTCAAGGTAGGCTAAAAGTCTGATGGCCGATGGGTTGTTTTTGTCATCCACATGGATGTTAAAGTCACCTAGTGAGGTAAAAGCGCTTTTTCCTATGATCAGGCTTGCCTGGACATCGGGGAGGGCCTCTACAACAGATGTACAAGTGCATGGTGGCCTGTAGATGAGGGTGCCCGAGAAGGAAGAGGAGGGTGTAAGGGACAGTCTGAATGCAATAACCTCGCAGTTGTCTATATTAGGGGGGTGGTGGAGCAGCCCAAATGTGATTTACAAATGATGACAACGCCGCCTCCCACTTTACCTGCTCTGTCAAGTCAATGTATCTCATATACTTGGGAGAGGGTGCCTATGATGTCTGGCGAGGAGCTCTCTTGAAGCCACGTTTCAGTGAGAAACAATGCATCAAGGTCTTCCTCCTCTAAAAGCATCCCTATCTCGATAGAATGTCATGGGAGGGATCTACAATTGATTAGACCCATCTTCCAGTGTTTTAAGTTGTTGCAGATCGACTCTTTGCGACTGCCAATCAGTGGGGAGGTGTCTGATGTGAAGCCGCATTTTTGGCATCTCAGAGGGTTGTTGGCATCGAGTGAGTGAAGGCAGGATGGGGACATAGCTGGCCTGAGTGCTTCAATTTCCTCTTTGGAGAACTTGATTATATTTGCAGGGTCCGAGAAAAATTGGGCAGGGTTTGTGGCCCCTGGCCCGGCGCGGCCGGGCACAGACGGGCTTGCCTTTGGCGCACCTTTGGCATGCCAGCAGTGCGTCCGCTGCAGGTCCACACAGCTGCTGCAATAAGTAGGCAAGCCACTTGAATCTAGCCCGCTGACTCACCCACTCCAAGACCAGGGGGAGATGCGGTCCTCTCTATGGTCTGCGAGGGTGGAGCGGCTTCCCTTCTCGCTATGGGCTCCCAAGGACGCGGTAAGACTTTGTGTGCAATGCTAATAAGTTAATTAAGGCGGTACGGTACAGAACAGGCACAAATTCAGTGACAGTCCATTTTTATAAACAGGCTAAAACAGTTAAAACAGTGCACTTAAAAACAGGCTAAAAGGTAAAAACCAATGCACGTTTAAGAAGACTCAAGCTTTATGGGCAGTGCAGCGTGGAGGAGTTATGCTGCAAAACCTCTAGAGTGCTCCTCTCAGCTGCGCGTCCGCACAGCTGCCTCCATAAGTAGGCGAGCCACTTGCATCTAGCCCACTAACCCACCCACTCCGAGACCGAGGAGAGGAGGGGTCCTCTCTATGGTCTAAGAGGGTGGAGCAGCTTCCCTTCGTGCTATGGGCTCCCGAAGACGCGGGAAGACATTGGCAAATAAGCTGGACATTAAAGCGGTGAACTTTTACATTTACAACTCCAATCCAAGCTAAATTGGTAAAAGCATTGGAGGCTTAACTGACTAGTCGCACCCCGATCGAATGTACATTAGAGAACACATCCACATTTAAATGGGGCATACGAATCATAACTGCTTCTAATGAAACCAGAAAGTAAATAACGTAATATTTTGAATCAAATGTAGAATTGTTTTTTCATTATACTTAAAATATATATGATGCATCTAATAAATCGAATGAACTATATTAATTATTGATAAAATAATAGTGAACAATTACATTTGTATAACCAATGTTAAAATATGTTAGCATTTTAAAATAAAATCTAAATTGGTTTCTTTTTTGGCAATACCTACTACCACTAATATAGTTTTAATATAAAAAAAACATTATACCTCAAGAAAATTTAAATCTACTATTTTTTTAATGTTTTTGTTTGTGAAACGTAAAATATTTTGTGTGAAAAATACATAAAATATTAATAAAAACGTTCTAAATATTGTTTTAAAATTACATTTAGACTTTCCGTGAGGAAGCCTACCTGGGTGTTGCTGGTTGTTGCCCAAAACGTTGTCTCCTTTGCCACTCAGCCTCCCTGTATCCCTGGAGGGATTGACCGCCCTGCCGCTCGGTAACAGCTTGCAGCACCCGCTTCGCGGGTGCCGCTGCGCGACGTGAGGCGGGGGGTCGAGGCTGTAGTGGTGCTGCTCAGTCTGTGAAAGGAGGAGGAATCACCGCAAGTCTACCGAGGGCGCTCGCCGCAGGGACTCTCAAGACCAGGAGTCCCTGCGCTGCACAGGTGTGCACGGCCGCGCCCCAAGCAAGACACGCCCCCCGGCTGTCCAGACACAAAAGCGGGAAGATTGCCTATTTGCAGCGGGACCCCTTTCCGTGAGGAAGCCTACCTGGGTGTTGCTGGTTGTTGCCCAAAACGTTGTCTCCTTTGCCACTCAGCCTCCCTGTATCCCTGGAGGGATTGACCGCCCTGCCGCTCGGTAACAGCTTGCAGCACCCGCTTCGCGGGTGCCGCTGCGCGGCGTGAGGCGCGGCGTGAGGCGTGGGGTCGAGGCTGTAGTGGTGCTGCTCAGTCTGTGAAAGGAGGAGGAATCACCGCAAGTCTACCGAGGGCGCGCGCCGCAGGGACTCTCAAGACCAGGAGTCCCTGCGCTGCACAGGTGTGCACGGCCGCGCCCCCAGCAAGACACGCCCCCCGGCTGCAACGCCCCCTTCATAAACAACAGCCGACCGCTCAGCGGGACGCGAGCGAAGCTCGAGCAAAGGGCGGGCAGTCTGTGGCAGTCAGGGGCTGTCAGAGGCTGGGCTGGGCCACCCCTCTTTTACTTCACGCTCAACGTCCAGGATCTCGGAGTCTACCTGTGGGTCACGAGGCCAATATGTCAACCCGCTCTGGCAAATCTTTGAGGGGCGGGGGAGAAAGTGCCACGGGGAACACCATGATCGGCACAATGGATAAATTTATCACTAGGGTGGCGGCAGTCATCGAAAAGGAGATCGCAATGACGGAACGTCGTCTTTCACAAGACTCCTTTTCCTCCAAACGCTCCTCCTTGGGAGCTGTTGCACACGCCCTGTCTCCAATTTCTACCCAACCTACCTCTCTCCTGCCTGTAATTTTGTCCGAAGAGCCTCACATAGTAGCTATAGAGGCAGGTATCGATAGGTTAGAAAACTTGATAACCAATCCTTTTCCCCCCAGCCCTAGCCAGGTTGGTGCAGAGCTCTTCCCTGTCCCTTCTATAGCTTCCTCATCTGGTCATAAGTCCCAACCCTATCCTGAGGCTCCTACAGCAGGCCAAAAACCGTTACCCCAGACGCAAACGGGCCGGGCAAACAAGAAAAGGAAGAGGGCAACTAGCGTCCGGAAGGGAGGATACTCTACGCTTTATAAGCGTCCAAGGGCACAGTTTCAAAAGGGTTCCACGCATTTAGAATCTGGTGGGCCTGAATCATCTGGGAGCTCTATCCCACTATTGCCTGCCGCTGAAACCCCATTGTCTCATTACACGGTCCCAGGAGTACCTATACCCTCAAATGTGGGTGCCTCCCTGGAGCGCCTCGAGAAATTGGTTAAGTCTTTGCTGATACCACTCATTGATCAAGTTAAGAGCCTGGGGGAAAGGTTAGATAGATTTGAACAGACCACCCGAGATAATTTCTTCTCCCTGAAGACCCTGTTTAAACTCCAGCCAAGGCTTAGGGAGGATGACGCAGATGGGAACGTAGGGAAAAGGGATTTTGTGGGTCCACCACAGGGACACCAATCGGCATTGCATGCTCGGGTCCAAACGACTGGGAGTGTTACAACATCAGCACCCCCAGCTGGCGCTGAGCAGGCAAGGCCGATTCCTACTACTCATATCGTCCAAGTGCATGTTGGTCCCCCTACAGCAGTGAAAACACCCATGCCTAACCCTACCCAAAAGAAGCTGCAAAAAGGAGGGGCTGGTCCTAATCTCAAATCCGCGATCGCTCCATCCACAAAAAATAGTGGGGTAGCCACTACTTTAAAAGCTAACCTGCCTACTTGCCCACCTAAAAATTCTACCCCAGCGGCCATCCCACCAAAAGTGATACGCAAGTGCCCCCCAGTTAATCTTCCCCCAGAGTGCCAACCTTATGTTGTTGTCCTAATAAAGGTTTCCCCCCTGAAGGACACCCAGCAGGAAACCAACCAGGCACTGAAGAATAAGGTCATCCACTGGCTAAAATCCAACAAACCCCTTCCATTGGGCGTGGATGGTCTGATTCTTGGTGTACGCAGGGTGGGTTGGATTGGGCAGGGGAAAAAACAATTTGAGGGGGATTGTGTGGTGGTCAACTTCCAAGACATAAGAGCTGCCCACTCAATATGCAGGCTAGGGCGAGCCGCGGCCGTCCCCGGAGTCGAAGTAGTGGATTTAACATTTTTCTACCCGCGGCCGGCTCCGAACCCCCTAGTTATCCATCGCGTGTTCCCACCCCAAAATAATGCTTATGGCCAACGGCACCCAGCCACAACTGTAGCGCAGATGCACACAGTTTTCTCAACACCGAGCTGGGGTACCTGGGGCTGTTGACTTTGTGATCCCCTTGAGGAGGCTCGGGTGGTTCGGCAACCTAACGCCCAGTCTACTCCTATTGCCAAAGATAATGTTCTCCTGAACATACCAGAAGAACAGGCTATCCTTGAGATCACAGGAGACCCAAGAGAGGGGAGGGTGCCACGTGAGCCCACGGATGCTTGCGCTACCATGGGTGCTGTGGATCTATCTGGTCCTGTCGAGACCTGTAGCATTGCGGCTGTGGCGGACCCATTTATTAGGGTTCTCAGCTGGAATGTTGCTGGCCTAGACAGGAAGTTGGCCCTGCCCGACTGGAACTCGCTTGTGGAGCAATACTCCATATGCCTGTTCCAGGAAACCTGGAGCAAAGAGCCCCTACACAAGGCAGGTTATTCTACCCACCTTTCACCAGCCGCTCACTCAGAAACTGGCAGGGGTCGCCCCTCGGGTGGTCTCCTCATCTGGGTGGCTTCAGCACTCAATTGCAGGGTGGAGGAGCATGACACTAAATGCCCGGACCTCCTCAACATCTCCCTGAAAAATTCTAAGGGACGAGTTATCTTAAATATCTTCAATATTTATGCTCGAGGTACGAAGGGGGGAAGAGAATCTCCAACTTTAGCCTGCCTGGAAGCTTTGCTTCGATCCTCACCACACAAGCACTGTACCTTGGTTGCGGGTGATTTTAACTGCACCTTTGAGCCCCTTGGCTCCGAGGTAATACAAGACCAAGAGGAAAATGACACTAGGTGGAGGATACCTGCTCTAGAACTTAGCCCAATTAAAAAATGGTCAGAAGTGGTACTCCAGATCAACTCTCTAACAATGGAGTTTGATCTGAGGGCCGCCAACGGCAGGACTGGTTCTGACAAAGCGGGAGCCCATACATACAACAGGCCTGGGCATACATCAAGAATAGATTACTTTCTTCTTGATGTAAACCTTTGGAGTATGGTAAAAGATATGATGATTATACCCTCCGTCGAGAGTGATCACAACCTCCTCTCGCTCACACTGTCCCATGGGTGGCTAACTGGCACAGGGAGTGGATCCGCTTGTACCCCCGCCCCGGATATGACATCGGTCTCCAACTGCAGGCGACGGCTAAAGTGGGCTAAGTTATCGCTTTCAGTGGAGAAAACTTCCATTATAAGGCAACTTCTAGCGGCAGCTCTAGATAACCTTGACTCTTTTGAGGATGGGTTGCTGGGGGTGACTGCTAGGTTCCGTAGCCTAACCGAGGCCATTAGTGATCTTTTTGTTGTCCCAGCTAGTGCCAACAGGAGGAAACTCTGCCCATGGGCCAGGCAAGGCTGGTTTAACCGTAAGTGTAGGGAGGCGAAGACACTCCTCGTTGAAGCAGTCGAATCCAAATCACATACTAGGACCAGGGAGGCAAGAAGGCATTACTCTCTCTGCCAAAAAAATGCAAAGAAGGAGTGGGAGGACCATTATTGGCAGGACCTCTTGGCTGCTAGTCGAGGGAGAGACGCCAAAGGGTTTTGGGACCTAGTGGGCAGCAGGAATCGTCCTGATGATACACTGAGGACTTGTACCATCACTGCCCAGACGTGGTTTAACCACTTCAAGACACTTTATTCTGCCGTTGAAGGCTCACTTAATGATCCTTTCATCCTTCCGCCATATACCTTGGATAGAGATATGGATTTGTTTTCTGCACGGGAGGTCACGAACATGATTAAAACCTTGACGCCTTTAAAAGCTGCTGGCCCGGATAGGTTGCCAGGGGACCTTCTTCGAGCCTATCCAAGCGAATGGGGGGTATTGATTTCGACCCTTCTCAATGCCATTATGGAGGGAGGTTCTGTGCCTGAGTCCTGGAAAGGGGCAGAGGTAGTTCCAATTTTTAAAAAGGGTTGTCGGGATAAGCCTCATAGACTCGACGCAGAAGGTGGCGGGGAAAGCAATCCTGGGGAGGATTCTCCAATGGGTGGATGACAACCACATACTATCTGATATGCAAGCTGTGTTTCGCTCAGGAACAGGAACCATCGAGCAAGCGTTTAGGCTCCTGTTACTTTACTGGAAGGTGGTGGAGCTAGGCAAAGGCAGTCTTTACTTGGCTTTTATAGATCTGAAGACTGCCTTTGACCTGGTTCCTAGGGAGGAACTCTGGAGGGTGTTGTATGGTCTAGGGATGCCCCCCTACATTCTAAACCTCCTCATTAAATTGCATAATACCAACTATGCCCAGGTTAGATGGGGGCTGAATGGGGAAAAGACCGACAAGATCAGGGTTGAGAAGGGTGTCCGGCAGGGCTGTGTTCTAGCCCCCACCCTATTTTCTCTCTATGTAAATGGGGTGGTAGAGCACTTGCTTAGTGAGCCAGCAGATGCCCCCAGACTGGGTGGCGTAAAAATTCCCACATTGCTGTTCGCCGATGACACCCTTCTCATTTCGAAAACTCCCCAAGGCCTCCAGAAGCTCCTGAACCGTTTCCAGGATTTTTGTACTACCAGAGGACTTGTAATCAATGTGGACAAAACTAAGTATTTAATCATGCACCCACCGCGCAAAATTGGCCGCCCCCCGATCTTGAACTCTATCCCCCTTGAAAGAGTGGCAGAATTTGACTATCTGGGAATTCGTTTGAGTGATGCCATGAGCTGGACTGCCCATATCAACAAAATGACAGTTGGTCACAAAAGGGTGGGGGGGCCCTCCTGAAGGAGTATAGTAACTCATCAAAACATTGTGTAGCCCCGATAATAGACATCTATAAAGCCCGAGCTGTATCCGCATCACTTTACGGAGCAGAATTATGGGGTCTAGGCAACATGGAGTCTCTGACCAAGGCAGAGAATAAGTTCATCAAGGACCTCTTTGCCATCCCGACGAGTACCCCGACAGTTCCGGTGCTAATGGATGCTGGCTGCAAATCAATTAAGGACCATGCCCGCCTCCGACCTTTACTGCTTTGGGCTCGCTTGTGGAGGGTCCCTGAGTTAAAATCCTATGCAGACGGGTTGGCTGAGGTGATGTGCTTAGACAGCTGGCAGAAGATCAAATGGCTTAGGGACATCAAACATCTGTTAGGGGACCTAGGATTGGGGTCCTGCTGGTCCGACCGCTCTGCTCCCCCAAAGGAGTCCCTAAAAAAACTATATTGGGAATGGGTTTCTGCCAAGCTCATCAGCAATCAGCGTCACTGCAACGCAACTGCAGCTTATTTGGAAATCAAAGACGTTGTTGCCTTCGAGCCCTATTTGGACATTATTACCCTTGCCATGGACCGGGCTCTTTATATTAAATTTCGACTAGGGTCTTTACCCCTTGCTGATCTTCGTTCTAGGTGGAATACGTCTCAGCGGGCATCATGCTATTGTGCCTCTTGTATCGATAAACCTGAAACTGTGGCACACTTCCTTTTTGAATGCCCGGACTATGTGCGCCCCAGATCACGTTGGCTTAAACCACTTTGCAGAGAATTGGGCACTCGACAGTACTTGGTGGCCCTCCGGATTTTACTAACCGACACAGCCCCTCCCATTGTCTGTGCCGTGTCTAAATTTTTTTAATGGGCCTGGTTGATTCGACTAAAAAGACTTTCTATATCAATTTAATCCATTTTTAACTAACTTATTCTGACTAACTGCTGTTTTTATTTTCTTATTTTAAATGTAAAGTCTTCCTCACGATGTGCTGTTTTTATATTTTTTTTGTAATGCTTTTATGATATATGCATATCGAAATAAAGCAATCAACCAACCAACCATTTAGACTAACTTACATATCAATTGTAAAATAAAACCAATATTTTTTTAATGAATTGATTTAATAAGTAATGATATGAAGAATGTGAAAAAAATTAACATTTACCATTTTTTAAAAACAATGTTTACTCTCTAAAACAATTCTCACCTGTTTTCCCCATAAACTCCACATCCTGCCACTAAAAACACATTAACAAAATTACCTCAAATATCTAATGAGTAAAAAAATGACAATATAAACAAAAAACTGTAAAACTTATTTTAAAAACAAAAGCACACATATAATTCAATGTAATTGTTTTTCAAACTAAAATTCAAGAACACCACCCACACAATTCACCTACAAACCAAACAACCTATCCCTAGAAAATGCAAATAATACTTTAAAAAAATGAAAAACGTATAACATTTATGTAGTACAATAATATACGTAGAACGATATTGTAAACAAATACATATAAACCAGCATTAAAACAGTGCTCTTACCTGCAATATTACTGACAATGACATTCTGGTTGTCATGATTTAAAGACAACAATATTTTAGTCAGGCAGTATTTCCAGCTAGATATTGTGGTCACACATCCCCTCGGACAGTTGTATATCTACAAGGCAACAAATCATTCTCTCTTACACTTACAAATTAGACATTTCCTAATTAGATCTGCAACTGCAATTGATGGCACTGCCCCACATCCCTCCTACAGTTGCAGCTCATTGCACCATCCTGCATCACTCCTACAGCTGTTGATAATCGCTCTTTTCGACATCCTTCCTGAAGCTAATAAGCATTTTTGCACCCTCAGATTATTACACCACCTTACATCCTCATTACTACTGCAAATCATTACACTGTCTACATCCCTCGGTAAGCTACGCATGATTGCATCATCCTACCTACAAACCATTTCAACATGCACCTGTACCAGGTAATCATAGCTGCATGCCACACCCCTCCTGCAGATGTTAACATTGTCCCACATCCCCCCTCCAGATGTTAACATTGTCCCACATCCCTTCTGCAGCTGCAAGTTATTGGAGTGTTCTATATCCCTTCTGCAAGCACCAATCATTGCACTCTCCCACAATCCTCTCAAAAACAGTTCATCATTGCTCTGTCCCACATACTTCCTGCAGCCTCAAGTCATTGCACAGCCCAAGCCCCCCAAGGCAGCTGCAGATCATGACACTGACCCACATCCTTCATATGATTGACATTCATTGCACCACACAACATCTCACAGGCAGCTGCAAATCATCAGATGGACTCCGGTTTGACAGCAACATGCAGGTCACAGAGGACCACTCACCTACTATAAGTCTTATTACTTACATTTTATAATATGTTTGCTTTCAACCTCTTACACTGATTGTAGCCGCTATCTGTAAGTCTCCATAGTATTGAATTCACTGTTAGCATTACATTTTGAAAGCCCATTTTTGGAATCTCTGTTGGTCTACTGCTGCAATATGTGTGGTGCAGAAGGACCAGAACACAATGTATCTGGTGGACAAGGTTTAGATGACAGTGCATCTGGCAGAGAAAATCCAGGTCACCAGTATATGGTGCAGAAGGTCTATGTAACAATTTTCCTGCTAAAAAAGGCCCAGGTCATAATGTATGAGGTGCAAAAGCTCGAAGTCACAACGTTTCTGGTGTAAAAGGTCCAGGTCACAACAATATATCTGAAAGATAAAGTTCAGGTCTCAACATATCAGACATAGAAGTTCCCCCCCACAATAGTTCTGGTGGTGGAGATCACAATATACCTGACAGAAAAGATCCAGTTCACAATGGACCTGGTGGAGAAGGTCCAGATAATAAATGTATCTAGATATCGGTACATAGAGGCAAAAGGGGGCAGGGGCTCCACCGATTTGTTATTATATCTTAAAAGTGCCCCATCTAAATACACCCGTGTGTGTTTTACAAAGAACGTTTCTGAATAATATACACTACCAGTCATGGTGAAAGGAGACCTCTCACGGTAGGAACCTGGACCAGGGAAGTCAAGATTAATACAAGCCAGGACCATCCTTAATACATTTTAAAAGGGACACAACCACTATAAAGTAACCATACAGGTATATTTGGATGGGGCAATGTATGATATAGACCAGGTCACACAGCATCCAGTAGAAAACACCCAGCTCATAAGGTATTTTGTGGAGAAGATCCAGGTCACAACACATCTGGTAAAGATCTTACTGTAGTTTGCCAGGCGGTGAAGAGCCAAGTCACATCGTATCCGACAGAGAAAATCAAGGTCACAACATATCTGGTAAAGATGATCTGGTTGCAGTTTGTGGCGCAAAGATTGAGGTTACAATGTATCTGATGGAGAAAATTCAGGTCACCACGTATCTGATAAAGAAGATCTGGCTGTTGTTTGCGTGGCACAAAAGATTGAGGTAACATATTCAGTAAAGATTATCAGGTTGCCATTTGTGGCACCGAATATTGAGGTCACATTTCTGGTAAAGATAATCTGGTTGCAGTTTGCCTAGCACAGCAGATTGAGGTCACAACCTATCCAACTCAGATAATCCAGGTTACAACAAATCTAGTAAAGATGATAGGGTTGCAGTTTGTGGAACAAAAATTGAGGTCACAATGTATCTGATGGAGGAAATTCAGGTCACCACATATCTGATAAGAAGGTTTGGCTGGCAGAGAAGATGGAGGACACATATCTGGTAAAGATGATCTGGTTGCCATTTGTGACACAAAAGGTTGGGGTTACATATCTACTAAATATGATCTGGTTGCAGTTTGTGGCAGAAAAGATAGAGGTCACAATGTATCCAGCAAGAAAGATCCAAGTCACAACATATCTGGTGGAGAAAATCCAGGTCACAACACATCTGGTGGAGAAAATCCAGGTCACAACACATCTGGTGGAGATGATCTGGTTGCAGTTTGCCTGGCACAGACGACTAGGGTCAAACATCTGGTAAAGATGATCTGGTAGCCATTTGTGGCACAGAAGGTTGAGGTCACAGTGTATCAGCAGAGATGATCCAGGTCACAACACATCTGGTAAAGAAGATCTGGTTGGAGTTTCCCTAAAAGTGATGATTCAGGTGACAAAGTGCCTGGTGGATTAGGTGCTAGTCATAAGGTCGTTTAGCTCCTGTGCATCGAGGAGCAGGGACTTAGTTCATGTGAATATATTTAATGGCAGGGTGCTGTCATGCGAAAGTTTCCACCAAGAATTTTCAATGCACCCCGCCTCTTCAGTTCACGGAACTCCTTGCCAGTCTGTTGACAAGTGGATACTCCCTTTATTGATGTTTTCTTTTTTGAAAAGTGTTGAAATAACAGACACTTAGGTCTTTCCCATTGACTAATTCAAATAGAATTTTTTTTGTTATTTGTAACTTTTGGCATAAGGGCAATGCTTTAGTAATGGACAAAGATGATTAAGCAAAATAAGCAGATGCAGTTATTTTGTAATAATTCTACAGGATTCCAGTTATTTTCAAGCAAAGCTGGTGATTCCACTTGATGACACTACTAGTTAAGACTCTTAGGCGTGGCAAACTAACGCTTCTAACTGTTGTTGTCACTCATGGATAAGAGGTTGCAGGTTTTGTTGGAAGCACTGTGCCTTCTGGGCAACCAAAGTTGCAACAGTTCTGACAAGGTCTGCTGCCAGCATGCCGGTGCATGAACTCTCCCGGGCTGAGTATGGATACCCCCTTGTTTGTATTAGCTGCGCACCATCATCTGTTCTTGGAGGAATGTCCACGCGCAGGTTCCTTCACCCAGAGTTCGACCTTGGGCTCTGCCCTAAGCCCATGGACAGATGTGGCCATCTCTTCTGACCGTGTTTCAGAGGGTGCAGATGACTGGAGTTTCATCCTTGGTGAGGCCGCTTGCACTGGGAAGCGCACCCGATGGGGAGGGGCGTGAGGGTAAGGGGGGCAGGAGTGTCCTCTAGCGTGGGCTTCCTCCTCGAGACTAACACACATTCACTGTTCCTCAAACTCTGAACCTCAGCTGTTTGCGTCATAACAAACATACATTAGCGTCTTTCGTGCCCCATCTCTGGGGCACTGCGTGATTTTCACGCATGTGGCGTGGCATTCACGCCACAGCTCAAACAAGGGCAGTGCGGCAGGGGTGAATCCTGGGCATGTTCCTTCGAACCAGATGCGAATAGGGACTCTGTTGGTAAAAGGCCCGAAGAGAACCACCTCCGATGCACTTGTTAGAAGAGTCCACGTCTGTCCCGCGCGGTGTTATTTCCCACGCAGTAAAGCTAGCCCCTAGAAGTGTGAGAAAGCGTTTCAGCAGCTGCTCGAATCTGGGCTGAAGCCGCCGCGTCACACTGAGCAGTTTGCACTTAGCTGATGGCTGTCATTAAAAGTGTAGACGGGATTTCAAAACCCAGAGATGTAAAAGAAATAACATAATGTCACACTTCTCCTTACTAATTATGATTTGTACCGTCCAGGGCTATCATATTATTATTATTTCTTTAAGTTTCAAGCAAAGTGTTAGCCACAGTTTCCAATAATTGCCCGTAATATGTAAATTGGTTTTAACAGCTGTTGATATTCAGTGGCAACACTGGTTAATATTTTTTCTTTAAAAATAATATTTAAAAAAATATTGAATGTGACGACACTTGAAAATGACACTTTTAAATGTTAATAAGGGAAAGTGGCTAATTATCATTTTAAGGCGGAAAAAAACCTTTTTGTACTTCATGGTAGCTGCTTTGCGCGTCGCAGATTAGTGGGTTTTTACAGTAACTTCCAGAAGACAGGGACATCTGTATTAAAGGCTCCTGCCACTCAGCCATGGATTCCAATACGTCTATGTCAGTGACCAAATGCTGCCTGCTCGTTAGTTCTGACCCATGGCTGACACTTAATTAAAGGCGGAAACATCATAAAACAAGTACAGCTTGTCAGAGCACTGATCAGAAGTGGAAAGCAGACAGCATACAAATAACAGTTTCATAAGGCCAAATTGTTGTAAAAAGAATTAATTGAATTATAGGCGAAATATACCAGGTGGTTTCAGGCCAGGAAGCAATGTCGGAGGTTTCCCGAGGTCTGAAGGGACAGACATCCGAAGGGCGGGGTGATTGAATCAAATGCAATGGCTGACCCGGAAGTGCTATCTCTGGGAGCTAAGTTCTTAGCTGGGCCTCCCGTCGCACTAGGACAAGGCAGGTCCGAGGGCCAAATCTGGTCCTTAAAATTGTCAGGGAAGGGGCCGAAGAATAAGACCTCGGACTTATCTTCGTTGCACTTAAGTTGGACTTGTGCAAGCCACCTAAAGACTTCCGACAGACAATGTTGGACTGCTGATGGATCGGACACACCCTTAGGCCATGTGAATAGCAGCTGAGTATCATCAGCATATGCTATTATCTTGGCTCCCAGATGTTCCGCCAGATAGAGTAGAGGGGTCATATAAACGTTAAACAGTAGAGGGCTTAACGTAGAACCCTGCGGGACTCCAGTTGACAATCTCTTAGGGGCCGAAGAATAGGGGGGCATCCAGACCTGTTGAGTTCTGTCACTCAGGAATGATGACAGCCAGTCAAGGGCCAGCCCAGATATGCCAACAGCACGCAATCTGTCAATCAGTAAGGCATGTGGGACCGTATCGAAGGCGGCAGAGAGGTCCAATAAAATCAGGACCGCTCTGCCACCTCCGTCCAGGCACTCACGGACAGCCTCCGAAACCTCAACTAGAGCTGTCTCGGTACTGTAGGCAGCTCTGAATCCTGACTGAGCAGGATGTAGGGCGTGAGAAGACTCAATGAAGCTGTCCAGTTGTTTAAAGGCCACCTTTTCACACACCTTAGCCAGAGCTGGCAACAATGAAATGGGCCGATAGCTCGATGGTAGTGCTGGGTCTGAACCGGCCTTTTTTAATAAAGGGAGCAGCTTTGCCTCCTTCCAGCCTCTCGGGATCCTGGCCGTGGAAAGGGAGAGGTTAATGATGTGCGTCACCTCTTGAGTAATGGTGTCCGTTATCCCGCCCAAAACCCTGGCAGGGCAAGGGTCAGAGGGAGATCCAGACTTTAAGGCAGTCAGGATTTGCCGTATGTCCAGTTCCGAGGCCGGAAGAAAGGCAACAAGTTGGTCCTGTTGACATAGTCTATCCAATCCAAATAGGGCAGGAGGGGTCGTAAAAGACTTTAGAGCCATTTCTAAGTCCGATTGTATTTTTGCAATTTTGTCCGTAAAATAGCAGGACAGTTTTTCACACCATTGGGCGGAAGAAGGGAGCTGGGGTTGGGCAGCACAGGGAGATAGAAAGTTTTGGACAATTGAGAAGATCTCTTTGCTATTGTTTTCCGCCTTCTCAATTCTGTCCGAATAATACCTACTTTTAGCTGTCTTGATCGCAGCATAGTAGTCCATTTGGGCTGCTCGTAAAGATTTCTTTGCGGCAGGCAAGTAGGCTTGTCTCCATGCTCGCTCTAGTTTTTTGCAGACCTGCTTCTGTTCTCGCAGGGCATGCGTGAACCATGGTTGGGAGGGTCGTGACCGCATTCGCCGGACGCCCCCCACGTTAGTGGAGGTAGCGACGCCATTCGCTATCCAGGAGTTGAATGCGTCAACAGTCGCTTCTAGCTCCATCGATGGGGCCGGACGGGTGTCGGCAAGGGACTCAGATAAGGACATCACATTAATCCGGGGATGGTGTACCATAGAAGGGGTTTTCCTCAAACCCACAGTTAGCTGCCAGGCAAACTTGATCATATAATGGTCGGACCACACCATAGGCATTGGGGGGGACAGACTAATATCAAAATTAGTACAGATTAAGTCAAGAACATGACCTCCCACATGTGTGGGAGCGTCGACCCACTGGGAGAGGTGAGCCATGCTGAAAGTCTCACTAAGACGAGTAGCTTCAGTGGTGTTCACAGAATCCACATGTATATTAAAATCGCCCAGTAGTAAGAAGCGAGAGAAGCGCAAGGCTCGTGGCACGATAACCTCCTCCAAAGCTCCAATAAAATTTCCAACGTGGCCTGGTGGTCGATACAGTAGTGTGCCACCTAAGGTAAAATGCGGACTAATGACCAGGCAGAAATGGAGAAGTTCGGCTTCTTTGATTTTGTCCAGATGCTCGCAGGTGAGAGACCAGTGATCCCTATAGATCACGGCAACCCCCCCTCCTCTTCCCACATCGGCAGCGCGATCAACTCTACAGATTCTGAAACCACGAGGGATAGCTAACTCGACTACCGGCGAGCAGGAGTCAGTCATCCAAGTCTCGGTAACAAAGAGTAGGTCGAGATCATTATCAGCTAGAAGATCAAAGACTTCAGCCGTGTGGCAGACAAGAGATCTGGCATTGATCAGGCCCGCTTGTATGATCTTAGTCTCATTACAGGGTTGAGTAGGCGGGGTGGCAGGACTAGGAAAAGGATAATTGCAGAAGGAGCAAGATCGGGACCGAATTTCAGAAAGCGCCCAGGAGTGAGCCGCCTCACAAGGGGGGACCTGAAGGGCTCTAAGGTCGGCAGCGGAATACCGACATGGTATAGGAGGGACAGAGGTGGAAGGAAGACGGACAGGGGTCGGGGCCCTGTGCCCGGCCAGAGCACGGACGGGCACAGACGGGCCCTCCTTTGGCGCTCCTTCGGCGCGCAGACGGCGCGCCCGCTGCGCGCGTCCGCTGCGCGGTCGCTGACACATGGCGTTATAAACGGTCGCGCGATCTGCCGTCTGCATGACAGCAACGTTCTGATTGGTCTGAGAGACCTAGTTCGGCACTCAGACAGGGAGTGAGAGCCTCTGCATGTTCTCCGCCTGGCTGTGCAATACAGCCAAGTGGAGAACATGCTAAGTGCGCATGTCTGTTTGGTCAGCCCATGAGGGCCGCCCAACCGTCATGCACATGTAGAAAGAACCCACCACTCCTTCCCCTGCTCTGTGGGCAGTCCAGCCCCTCCACACACCTAAAAGAAACACAACAGAGCCAGTACTGAACAATAAAGTGATAAGAACATGGTGTTATTATCATTTTATTTTTCCTATGGGGCGACGCTCCTTCGCCTTAGCCGAAGAGCCGCTGCTGAATAATGTACAGTAGGATGATTTTCCTAAATAGGGCGGCAGTTCTAAAGCACATTTGCCAACAGCAATTTGGTTGATGCGTTATCAGTCAATTGGTGAAAACCTAGTGCCTTGCCCACCGTTAAATGAGGTGGGGGAGCTGCGAGTTTGAGGGACAGATCCAATTTCACCAAACTTTGTGACCTATATTTCTGGTACGGTGTTATCTCTGATAATGGGAAATGGATAAGAGCAGATTGGGATAGAAGAGCCTGGAATGACGAGAGAGAATGCCAAAACTCAGGTCTCGAACCACTGTCCCTTCCCGGACCCCAAAAGTAAAGGCTCAATCAACATACTGTGTTTACAAGGTCCACAAGAGTTGTGTCCCAAGTGGCTGGGTCCAGATGCTTGGTATGTGGAAGAAGGCGCGTTGTTCCCTAGAGGAAATGTACCGAGCATCATAATATCAACACAGGTCCACAAATGCTTCACAGGCAGTTACATTACTCAGCAGAGTGAGGGCTGAACATTTGTCCTTCAGTTAAAAAACAAATCCAGCTACAATGCTGTGGTAAGATTAGGAGTAACAGCCTTAAAAAGAAGGTGGTCTGATCAGCCGCCATCTTGGCTTGGGGCCCTGGCAGTGGAGAGAATGAACGGCTCGATTTTGGAGATATCTGACTGATCTCCTGGGACCTTCACTTCCTCCTCTGCTTTATATGGAGAACATTTGGTGGACTGCTACTAGGAGACAGACTCATACTATTCAGTGGTAGAATTGGGGGGCTTGCAGACTCAGAGTCTACTTCAGAGTGGTGTACGGGTCGAGGTCTGCACTGTATGCCACCGGTCCAAGTCTGAAGGGAATCCACCTCTGCATGATCGCCCATTCGTCTTCCTGTGGGTGGCTCACCCTTCGCTGGTGGGCATGGCTTGTTGGTGGCTGATGGTTTTGTGTACAGCTGCCCACTGCCATCTCCAACGTGTCCTCAGAGTCGAAGGACAGCACTGAGCTGGCACCAGTACGCAGTGAGGACCCTGTAATGTAAATGTAAATGTACATGTATTTATATAGCGCATACCACCGACACGGTATCTAAGCGCTTGCTTAGGGAACCCGTCCTGGTATTCCCCTGTGAGATACCCCGGCAGGGTATCCACAAGGTGAAAGCCAGGCATCCCGCCGCGAGGGGCCGCAGTGGAGATTAAGCAAGCTATTGCCCAGAGTCGCAGAGTGCGACCCCGTGAGTCGAGTAGGCACCGGAGCGAGAATTATCGAGTCCGTGGAATTCTAGAGCCCGAGACCCGCCGAGGCGGGGAATCGAACCCTGGTCCACGGCCGATCTCAGCTTCCGGGTCTGCCGCCTCTAACCACTGAGCCACACTTCTCCAATACCAGTAATACCAGTGAGATAACAACAGGCCCATGCACCATGATCGAGAAGGTGAGAGATGTGAACTACCCTGCAGAACTTAGGAAGCCCATGCAAGTCTTCTGGGTGCCTCCCTATGAACAGGCAACAGCACCATGGCATTGCTGATGCGGTGTTCCAAAGAGGAAAGGGAAGAGGCAGAGGTTTCTCATGACCTGCTGAAAATAGACAGAAAAGATGCCTCTCTTTACTAAGCAAACACAAAGAAACATGGGTCCCGTGCTCGCTACACCACCACATACAAGCTAGCTTGGCTGATGAGGGGTGTTACCCCGAAGCCGTTCCAAGGATGCTTGTTTTTGGTCCAGGGGAGAACTGGTCTGGTAGGTCTGGCCGGACTGTTCCCATGGGGAGCAGGGTCAAGACTGATATGGCTGGGGCCAAACTGGAATGGAGTGGCGAGCAAAAAAACGATGGATTTAACCCAGATCTGTGACTGGGGTAAATGTTTGATTAATTCAGCATTCCGTCGATTATCTGTTCTTTTTGCAAGTGTCTTTACTAAGATCATCTCATCCACCGTCTAACTGCAAAGAGCAGACTGCCTGCCGACATCTGCTGCACACTACTCTGAACAATGCTCCCTGGCATTGGCTTCTGCTTATTCAGGATAGAGTGGGGGAAGAATGCATCTAAGGGTCAAGCAGAAAAGACGGCCAAGTGAGGACCACAACAAAAGCGAAGCTACCAAGTCTCTTGTGTGACTAAGCGGGACAGAGACGGTGAAGGACTTGTATCCTATTTCAGGGCCGCTGGACATATGCTGAAAAGGAGGACTAGAACATGTGGCTGACTTGACTAAATGCCTGGTCCATGTTTCATTTTGATACTCGAAGGACAGCATCACACGGAACACCTCTTCGTTGGTCTGCACCATGCCCTGCATTATTCTGGAAAATGTATGGAGTTCTTTTTCATTTGAGATAGTTCTGTTTGATCTGCTGATGGTTGAGACCTAATGAGCCAAAAAACGAAAGAGAACCTCTCCTAGAAATTTGTATAACTATAGGTAATATATCCTTCAATTTATATAGAGCATCATTGTCCCACACAAGAGATTTTATAAGAACAACATGAATATTTATTGTTACAAATACAACAAAAGGCAAAAATTCATCAAAGACATAAATATATATAAATATACAGTTCAAGTTAATCAAATAAACACAGCGAGTAGCCCCCAAGCAAATTCACACATTCGGACATCCTCTCGACCAATCACAATCACAGCATCATATACTACAAAACACAGGACAAAATAGTCAAGAGACCATACATCAAAAGAAAAAATGACAAGCAAAAACAATGCGCCTACGCGCGTTTCGGAAAGGACAATGTGTCCAAAAGTTCCTTCGTCAGGGCGCAATGGGGGCCAATAAGTGTACATTAGTTTCTTCCAGATGAAGGATTACTTGAATATTTTCAAAGAACATAGTTTCTTTAGAACAACATTTTCATGACAATATCTTGAAGTGGATGTACAAAATATAATCCACTGTCAAGAGGAAGGTAGATCACGCTACCTCAGAATTAGCCCAACGTATTGCGAGGTCCAGAGATAAAATTTTCCAAAGTAGGATGAAGAAGAAACTAGGTAAGAACAGGGGCTGCAGTCGTCCCATGCAAAAATACGATGTGAATTATAATAGCGGATACTGGGGAAGGCACCGATGTCCTGCCGATGATTCAACGAGCCTCTCAAAGGTAGCGGGCACTCTAAATGTAATTCCCCGCCACTTGGTGAAGTCCTAGGGGAAGGAATACCCAGGAGGAGGTAGCCATCAGGTACGAGTTTTGCGTGGCTGAATGGATAAGCATCCGCATCCGACTGTAGATCTTCTTCCGACGTGAGACCTAATGAGCATCAGTTCTATTGTTTTCTCTTTTTGCATTATTTAGTGGTTTGTTGTTGGAGGACATTGGATGCAGACAAGGCTGCCCCGTTTGTGGATTGTTGTCACACAATGCCTGATGGGAGGTAATGGGTCTTGTGGCTGTTCTATGGGACGGTGACCGGAGGATATTTGCTGCTCTTTTTTTTATTTTTTGTTGCTAGTTGCTTGGGTTATGTGAGCCGTCATTTTGTCCTTGAATTTCTTGCCAATTTCAGGATTTTCCTGAAACATTCTGGATACTTCCCAAATTTTTTCCTCAGTGTTTTTTCAGAGCTTTGATTTTGTTGAGGGGCAGTGTGTGCCCTCCAATATTTGCCCACGTTTTCTTGAACGATTCCAGTCTTCCCACTGGGGACATGGCTGTGCTAGGTGCCTTTTTCAGAGAATATATGATTTTGCCAGGCTTTCTTGTTTCCCTCTAGGGTCCTCGGTAAGTTAGAGGTCTCCAGTAACTACGAGATATTTTGCCAGATTTTATCTGTATTTCTTAAGTCTTACTCTGGGGTACAGCGTGGGCTAGGACCACAGTCTTCGTATGAACTAGTTGTATAAGAAGCTTGCTACGCCCTACGCGTGGACCTCAACCCAGTGTGTCCACTAAACCTTAAGACTAGTTGTAGGAGAAGCTTGCTACGCCCTATGCGTGGACCTCAACCCAATGTGTCCACTTAACCTTAAGACTAGCTGTAGGAGAAGCTTGCTACGCCCGGACCTCAACACAGGTGTGTCCACTTAACCTTAAGACTAGTTGTAGGAGTAGCTTGCTACACCCTACGCGTGGACCTCAACCCAATGTGTACACTTAACCTTAAAACTAGTTGTAGGAGAAGCTAGCTATGCCCGGACCTCAACACTGGTGTGTCCACTTAACCTTAAGACTAGTTGTAGGAGAAGCTTGCTACGCCCGGACTCAACACAGGTGTGTCCACTTAACCTTAAGACTAGTTGTAGGAGAAGCTAGCTATGCCCGGACCTCAACACAGGTGTGTCCACTTAACCTTAAGACTAGTTGTATAAGAAGCTTGCTACGCCCTACGCGTGGACCTCAACCCAATGTGTCCACTTAACTTTAAGACTAGTTGTAGGAGAAGCTTGCTACGCCCTACACGAGAACCTCAACCCAGTGTGTCCACTTAACCTTAAGACTAGCTGTAGGAGAAGCTTGCTACGCCCGGACCTCAACACAGGTGTGTCCACTTAACCTTAAGACTAGTTGTAGGAGTAGCTTGCTATGCCCTGCGCCTGGACCTCAACCCGGGTGTGTCCACTTAACATTAAGACGAGTTGTACGAGAAGGTTGCTACGCCCTACACGTAGACCTCAACCCAGTGTGTCCGCTTAACCTTAGGGCTAGCTGTAGGAGAAGCTTGCTACGCCCTACGCCTGGACCTCGACCCGGGTGTGTCCACTTAACATTAAGACGAGTTGTACGAGAAGGTTGCTACGCCCTACACGTAGACCTCAACCCAGTGTGTCCGCTTAACCTTAGGGCTAGCTGTAGGAGAAGCTTGCTACGCCCTACGCCTGGACCTCGACCCGGGTGTGTCCACTTAACATTAAGACTTAGGTGAGTAACATGGCAACCTTGCTTAAAATAAGGAAATCTGTTGCTGACCATACAAAAAAGCCTTTCCCAGTTAAAGAATAGGATTCTCCAGTTAAAGAGTAGAAGTGGGTGAGTGATCAGACTTCGATAAAATGGAGTGTGAATGAAGAGTGTAGCTGCTCGAAAAATATTCATGCCAGACTCCCAAAGAAGACACCAGCAGCGTGCAGGTACTGTGTAGAAGAGTGCTGGAGAAGAAGGGGTTCAAATAGATGGCAAGGGGTTCACATAATCATTTTTAGTCGATAACAACACCATATTGATACACATTAGTGGATGAGAATTGATTTTTAATTGCGAGCCCCGCTGCCTATGTTGTGTGAGTACCATGTGGTTGTGCGAGAGGGAGGATGCCTCGCCATACTGCCCAGGCGGCTTGGAAGGTTGGCGAGTGTCTTTCCTACAATGATCTGTCTGGCTAACCCAAATAAGGAACAATTAAGATAACACAACACTCTGTCCCAGGTTTTAAAAAGTCCTGTCTTAACCAAATTAGAAGTGACTGGCCTGCCAACATATCTTTTTCATTAATTGTCCTTCATTAAATCAATTATTCTAGTCCAAAATGTAGCTAAGCTAGGACAAGAGGGAAACCTTATGCACAGAGTACACTTGTCTATCCATGGGACACATTTGAGATCTCTGTTAGAAGATTTTCTGGACTTTTTGTTCGGGTATAATGCACTTGGCGAATTATCAGAAGTAGGTGAGGTTGGTAGTGTGTGTTAGTGAAAGCCAATTTAGTGAGAGAGATAGATGCGTCTATTAGTATGGACTTTTTGTCTTCAACAATTAATGTTTCTTGACAATTTATAATTTTATTATAAAGGAGTCAATTTTAAATGGGAGAAAATAGACAAAGATGCATTTTTCGCAGACCATGTCATCAACAATGAGCTGGAAATTGCTGTGCTTCGATGGGCTGACGCAAACCCTGCAGAGGTTATACAATCACATTCCACCCTAAATAAGTATATGGCAGCTGGGTTAACAAAGAGTGCAGCAAAGGCCTCAGATGGATGGATAATGCCTGTTCGAAAGTTCATAGATCATTAAAGCTAGTATTTGTCAAACGTCCCCAAGATAAAGCAGGTGGAGCTCTGGTGAGGACATCATATAAAGACGCTATTTCCTCAAGAAAGGCTTAAATAAGAAAGAAGGGTTGGAAAAATCTTAGGGCAGCAAGAATTCTGAAAGGCTCATGAGCCTTTTGGCAGGTTGTTAGTTCACCGAGTTTATTGGGAGATGAATTGCGTAGACCAGAGTCATTGATACCAGCAAATGATTGGTTGGAACATTTTTGACAAATTTTTGGTTCGGGGGTCCAGTCTACTGGTACTCAGGCAGACATTGTGGCACATTGCAATCTGAATGCTGCCATTGCTTTAAGACAAACAATTTAATTATCAGGTATTACCCTGGCCATTGAACAAGTCTCTTTGGATAAAGCTCCAGGGCCAGATAGAATTACTCTAGATGTCTATAAATCATTACCGGAATTGTGGCCACCAATAATCACAAACGTGATAAGAAGCGCCATTGTGGGACCCATAGTGAAAACCTGGCCGAAGGCTATCATTGTCCCTATTTTCAAAAAGGGGGACAAGAGTCAACCTCACTGCTATTGCCCGATTTACCTACTGGACAGTACTGTAAAGATCCTCGGTAGGGAGTTTCTGGCCAAGCTGGAGGTTTGGGCATTGGAGTCCCGAGCACTCTCGCATGTCTAATTCGGGCTTCGCCCGGCTTGGGAACTGTACAACAATCTCTGAATCTGTCCCTGATTGTTCAAAAATATACCAAGGTAAAAAAAGGGTGTGTCCATTTTGATTTTCTGGACCTAACCTGTGCTTTCGACACAGTAGTCTGATCTAAATTGTGGTACATTATGGTGGATTTAGGGATTCATAGCGCTATTTTCAACTTGCTCTGCATGCTCCATGCGAATACCACAGCCAAAGTACGATTTAGTAGGGGTGGGCTGCTCACAGATATGTCCCTCTCAAGTTGGGATAAGACAAGGCTGTGGGTCATATTATCAAGAACGGTGCAAACATCATCGCCGCTTTAGTGGCAGGAAACTGCCACTAAAGTGGCGATAAAGGGCTTGATAATATGCCCTAGAGAATTCCAATGGAAGCCCAGGTTCTGGGGTGAAGGACCACAAACCTGGGCTTCTATTGGAATTCTCCAGGGCATATTATCAAGCCCCTTATCGCCGTGCGGCGATGATGTTTGTGCCGTTCTTGATAATATGGCCCTGTGTCTTGGCTCCCTTTCCCTTTTAAATCTGTGTAAATGGTCTTGAGGCTCAACTGTGTGGTGTGGGAAGGGACTTGCCAAAGTTTCCTTCCCGATATTTCCCTCTCTTTCGCTACGCAGATGATGCTGTGGTCATAGCCAGAACTCCCAATGGACTCCAAATTTTACCTGACACCTTTAATAGTTTTAGGGGAAATTTAGGATTTAAGACCAACGTCACTAAATCGTTCATAATGAAATGCAGCCCAAAGTTAGCCAAAATAAAGAAATTTGTATTAGGGGGGTACTGAAAATGTTAAAACTCCACATTTCACATACTTAGGAGTTCTTGTGGATGTTGATTTTATTTCAGTAATTTTTTATTGAAAATTATATTTACATGGTGCGTAACATGTACATGGGAGAGTAATTCACAGAGATAAGAAAAAGGAGATAAACGCCCGGGGGGGGGGGGGGGGGGGATGGGAGGGAAATGTTGTAGTGAGGCACATGAATCGATTATCTTGGCAATTAAAACTTCTGATTGCGGCTGTGCAGTTCCGGCATTCTGTTCCTTCGTTAGTTCATGCCCTCCATTCAATAGTCTTCTGTTTCTCCCCCCCCCCCAATGCTGTCTTTTGATTGTCCAACGCTCATTTTCTACTTGCCCATCCCCTTAGCCCCCAGAGCTGAGAGAGAAGAGAAGAGAGAGTGAAGAAGCACAGGGTAGGAGCAGTAGTAATGGTGCGGTAGTGAATGTTGATTTTAACTGGAATTTTCTGTTGAATAGTAGAGCTCAACAATTTCGACGGTCAATTGACACTGTTTGCGTAAGCCAATAGAAGAATAAGGGTTGTGTGTTTAAAAGAAAATGTCTTTCTATTGTTTCGTTTGGCTCTGGTCTCCGGGGTTATTCCAATAGTAAATCCCTTCAAATAATCGTGAATACATTTTTAAGAAGGCTCCTGGCTGTCCCACAGTCTACTCCCTGCCTCATTTTGCCATGAAACATTTAAACTAATCTGGAAGACCATTTAAAACGGCAGCCATTGTTACTTAGGCTTAAAACTTAGAAAAATCCTGAAGCCCACTTCTGTAGGCAAATTCTGAGTGATAGCTTGGCCCTGAAAAATTCAATAGAAATTGCTTGGCTGAAATTTATTACATTTACTTCACAAAGATGGGAATTCCAGAATATTTCTCCAATCCAGAATGTCTTGAAGGTGTGTCATCTAGCTAAATTAAAAGAACTTTTTATAACCATGTAAATCTGGTCCGGGATGGGGCAGTGAACAGTAGTATTAGAGCTAGAGAACTCCCCCAACCTTTCTCTCTCCGGCTGGCACCTTTCCCACAGATAATCTCACCGAAAAGCAACGCTTTTTACTGACAAGGCTTTGCCTTCAAACTTTACATTTCTTGGTAGCTTTACCAGAACAGGGCACTTGGTTCCCATCTCCTTCTCCTTGTCCCTGTGATGGTCTTGCACCGAAATGCACAGAGCACTTTATTTTATTTTGCCCTTTTTATATCACACAGAGAAGGCAGTTTCTTCACACTTCGCTTTTGACATTAGGAACAAGTTCTCATGAACAGGCTCTGGCCTACCTTTATGATTTGGGTACCCCAAAAGTTATATATGCCATTCTGAACTATATTTTACGCATTTTAAAGATTCACAACAAGTACTGACTATGTATTGTTGTGAATGAGTACTGTTTGCTGTAAAATTTATGAGGAGCTCACAATTGTATTGCATGAAGTTTGTTGTGTTTTTTTCAATTTTACTCCTAAGATTGTCTGGTATAGCGTTGATATGAAGAAATGGTATATGTGAAAACTTTATCTGTACTTTTATGGCTTTATTTAAAAAACAAACAAAGATGATGATGATACAGTGCCGCTGGGCAAGAGTCCAAAAATGGACAATTAGTCAGGAAAAAAACATGTTTTAAGCCTCTTTCTGAAGCTGAGGTAATCAGCTGTGAGGTGCAGGGCCGCACTGGCTGTAGTGGGCATTGGGCATTTGCCCAGGGGACTGGAAGGATGGGGGCTGGTTTTGGAACAGTTAGTGTGTGGGGGCCGCTCTGACAAAATTGCCAGGGCTGCTCTGGGTTCCCAGAACGGCCCCGGTGTGGTGGAGGGTAATCAGTCAGAATATCGAATTTTTAATATCGACATGGCAAAATATCGAGTCTAAAATATACAATGGTCATAATATCGAACTACAAGAATATAGTGGTACAGAATAACGAAATGCGGGTAAGAAATATCGTTTTTAATAATAACTAAGTTAGTAATATCGACAGTCATAATATAGTTGATAAAAATATCGATTTTTTTTGTATTGTTTTAAGTGTTAGTATATGTGTTAAAAGTATGAATTTTTTTGTAATATATGTTTGAATTTTTTAACAATTATGAATTTTAATTAAATACATTTTTGCATAATTTAAATCTGTAGCGGGTTGTGGGTTTATAGGGGAATAGGGTGTGAAGTAATTCAATTATAATATATTTTCTAGAAATATTTAGAAATAATTAATTATATGTTAATTATTTTCTGTGCAATTTAATTCTGTAGCGGGTTGTAGGTTTATAGGGGAATAGGGTAGGAAGTAATGTTATTGAAATTAAATAATTATTTTATTAATTAATAAAGTAGTACTTAATAATTTATAATGTTAATTAAAATAATCAATTTATTAATAATTAATTAAGGATTGATTAATAACAATTAATAAATAATTGGTAATTATGTTACTTGTTTTTTAAAATAAATTAATTAATTAGATCTTAATTATTACTAATTAATTTGTAAATATGTTAATTGTGTACTTTTTGTGGAGTGAGGTGGGGGTTGATAGGGGAGTAGGGTAGGAAGTTAATTAATTTATTATGAATTAATTATACATTGATTAATAACAATTAATAATTAATTGGTAATTATGTTAATTGTTTTTAGTTAGTAATTAATTAGATATGAATTATTAATAATTCATTTGTAAATATGTTAATTGTGTACTATTATTAGTTTTAATGTAATTTTTATTATTTTTTATATTATATTTATTAAAAGTTATTTTATAGTGTTAATTTTGTGAATTAATTTAGATTTGATGGTTATTAATTTTAATGTTAATTTTAATAAGTTAATTAATTAATTTTTAATTATGTTAATTTATTAATATTTCACAATAATGTAGGTGACATTTATAGGGGGAAATGGCTGGAGGTAAATTAATTTAGAAACAATATTTACTTGTTAATTAATTTGAATTATATTGCAGGAGTGGGTATACTAAATTATTCCCCCACGTTATCCAACACTTTCCCTACTATTACGCTTGGTGGAGTGGGAATATAACATTATTCCCACCCGCTATCCAACACTTTCCCTACTGTTGCACTTGGTGGAGTGAGAATAGTAATTTTAACTTCCGCTATCCAACACATTCCCTACTGTTGCACTCACTGGAGTGGGAATAGTAATTTTTATCCACCCACTATCCAACACTTTCCGTACTGTTGCACTCACTAGAGTGGGAATAGTAATTTTTACCCTCCCGCTATCCAACACTTTCCCTACTGTTGCACTCACTGGAGTCGGAATAATAATTTTTACCCTCCCGCTATCCAACACTTTCCCTACTGTTGCACTTGGTGGAGTGGGAATAGTCATTTTTACCCACCCGCTATCCAACACTTTCCCTACTGCTGCACTCGCTGGAGTGGGAATAGTAATTTTTACCCTCCCGCTATCCAACACTTTCCCTACTGTTGCACTTGGTGGAGTGGTAATAGTCATTTTTACCCACCCGCTATCCAACACTTTCCCTACTGTTGCACTCGCTGGAGTGGGAATAGTAATTTTTACCCTCCCGCTATCCAACACTTTCCCTACTGTTGCACTTGGTGGAGTGGTAATAGTAATTTTTACCCACCCGCTATCCAACACTTTCCCTACTGTTGCACTCGCTGGAGTGGGAATAGTAATTTTTTATCCGCCCACTATCCAACACTTTCCCTACTGTTCCACTTGCTGGAGTGGGAATTGTAATTTTTACCCTCCCGCTATCCAACACTTTCCCTACTGTTTTACTCCCTGGAGTGGGAATAGTAATTTTTATCCACCCGCTATCCAACACTTTCCCTACTGTTGCACTCGCTGGAGTGGGAATAGTAATTTTTACCCCCCGCTATCCAATACTTTCCCTATTGTTGCACTTGCTTGAGTGGGAATAGTAATTTTTACCCTCCCGCTATCCAACACTTTCCCTAGTGTACCACTCGTTGGAGTGGAAATGGTTATTTTATCCCCTACACTATGCAATGTTTCCAGTAATGTTATATTTAATGTAGTGTACAATATTATTTTGTAAAACATATTTATTTTAATGTTTTAACTCATTATATATAATTTATTTTGATATTTATATTATAGATATATATATATTACCTACTGGCGGTCGCCAGTAGGTATATATAGTTAGGATTTTTTTCCTATGGGATTTTTTAAAATTCTATGTCGAATAACTTTGGCGTTTGTGGACGGAATTGGCTGAAATTTTCAGGAAAACGGCACATTTTGTTTCTGAGCAGCCCCTAAAAATTTGGGGGGGGTTTCGTCAAGGGGGGGCCGAGAAAAAAGGGGGGTCCCAAAACGCGTTTTTCCCATTAATTTTTCCATAGGGCGGTTGGACTCACTTTTAGCTCGAACGGCTGAATGGATTTACATGAAACTTGGCAAAATTGTAGATATGGTTTGCCCGACGTGCCTTTGCTATGTCCCAATATATGTGCTCCAGTGGATTTTGAGAAATTAACGTTTAAAAAAATATATATATCTGTAACAGCGCTCCGGTTAGCGCCCCGGTTCGCGTACCTGACACGTAACGGAACTTCGCGAAGCGAAGCTGATTGGCTCTCCGGTGTCTGTCAACATTCTAAACAGTCCGGAGCGGCCGCCATCTTGTCTCTCGGTAGGATCGAGAGACAAGATGTGGTGAAAAACGAAGAGGGAAATGAAGGAAAGGGGGCAAGGTAGACCCCTCCTGACCCCCTAGGATTGATGAGGGGGATATTAAAGTGCCCCGCGGGGCAAAAAATAAAAAAAACATTTTTTTTGCGATTTTTCGCCGTAGAGGCGCGTCCCGGTACGCGAACCGGGCAGCTAACCGGCAGCGTAACGGGAGTCCACCATCTTGTGTTTTTGGAGCGTCCGGTTCAGGTACCGGGTAGCGTCCCGGTAAGCGTAACAAGGGGAAAACCAAGAGAAACAGTAAAAAAAATTAAGGGAATAGATTTCCAGCAAACTTGGTAAAATTGTAGGGACTGTTTCTTTGATGTGCCTTTGCAAGGCCTCAAGATATGTGCACGTGTGGATTTTGTCTAATTAAGGTTAAAAAAATATATATATCTGTAAGCGTGCTCCGGCACGCTTACGTTACGGGTTTTGTTTGCGCTGCAGAGCCGTTACGTCACGGTTATGCGACGCGTCATGAGGCGTGTCACGTGGCTATGTGATACGTCACGTAATAAAGAATATATTTTACAGCTATAGATATTAGCTTTTAAAAAACCAATGAAATTCACTGAAAAAACCATAGGTTATAGACCATATATAGTTAGGAATTTGCACTTACAAAACCTTGAAAATTCACTGAAAAAACCATAGGTTAGAGACCATATATAGTTAGCTGGACATTTTATTGACATAAAACCAATGAAATTCCATATATAGTTAGTTGCACTAACTATATATCGCGCACCCGCAATCCACTGCTGATGATGTCACATATTACATCATTCATGACATGGTCAGTGACATCACTGATGACATCACTGATGACATCTCAAATGACATCACTGATGACATCTCAAATGACATCACTCATGACATCACTGATGACATCATCTAGTGTCTGTGTGTTTTTGTAAAGTTTAAATATGTTTTACATATTGAAGAATGAGTGGATGTATGGAAGACTGAGTGTGTGTGTGGCTGGCTGGGAGGTGTGTGACTCTGTGCATATCAATGTGTACTTGGATCAGTGATTGTATAAGAGAGTAAATATGTGTTAGTATATGTGTGAAAAAGTATGGTGTTCTGTGTTTAACTGTATAGATGAGGAAATCGAAGTGTGATTGATTCTTTACAGGACTGACTAGGTGTGTGAGTAACTCCATGGATGAGTGGCAGTGTGTGAGTTTCTGCATAGGTGTATGAGTGCATATGATAGTGTTGTAATAATGAGTGACTGTATGTATGAGTGATTGTATGGGTGAATGAGTGAATGTGTGTGTAGACGTAGGAATCAGTGAGTGCGTATGTAGTAACTGATATTGGTGTGTCATGATGTCATCAGTGATGTCATTTGAGATGTCATCAGTGATGTCATCAGTGATGTCATTTGAGATGTCATCAGTGATGTCATCAGTGATGTCACTGAAGTATGGTGTTCTGTGTTTAACTGTATAGATGAGGAAATCGAAGTGTGATTGATTCTTTACAGGACTGACTAGGTGTGTGAGTAACTCCATGGATGAGTGGCAGTGTGTGAGTGTCTGCATAGGTGTATGAGTGCATATGATAGTGTTGTAATAATGAGTGACTGTATGTATGAGTGATTGTATGGGTGAATAAGTGAATGTGTGTGTAGACGTAGGAATCAGTGAGTGCGTATGTAGTAACTGGTATTGGTGTGTCATGATGTCATCAGTGATGTCATTTGAGATGTCATCAGTGATGTCATCAGTGATGTCACTGACCATGTCATGAATGATGTAATATGTGACATCATCAGCAGTGGATTGCGGGTGCGCAATATATAGTTAGTGCAACTAACTATATATGGAATTTCATTGGTTTTATGTCAATAAAATGTCCAGCTAACTATATATGGTCTCTAACCTATGGTTTTTTCAGTGAATATATATATAATTATATTCAAAATTATGTTTTTAATATTTTATAAGTAAAAATATTCATTCTTTTTAATATAGTAAAGTTAAAGTAGATAATACAAAAAAACATGTTTTTTTTACATTTTATTTATTAATTTTAACATTTTTCAATTACTTAATTATATTGATTATTTAAGTAAATTCATATTACTTTTAAGACATTTAAAAAAGTCGATATTTTAGCAAACTATATTATTGATAATGGTATTTAGGATTCGACATTTTTGTACTTACCTGTTTGTAGATAGGAAGTAGATATTCTGTCATTCTTTATTTTTTCATCGATATTTTGGCAGGTCGATATTTTGCTCCTCGATATTCTGACTGTGATCCGTTGTGGAGATCAGCTGAGTTACCTTCATGCCTTACAAACAGTTTACCTACACACTTGGGGCCCCATTAGGATGGCGGGAGGATCGCCCCCGCCAGGCTGGCGGTAGTCATCGCCTGCCTGGCGGGGGTAATCCTCCAGCCATCCGTGCCGGAATGACCCCCCGCCACACCACCAGCCATATTAGAATGAGCATTTTCCAATGCCTTTCCGTGGCGGCATTGCCGTCACAGAAAGGCATGCAGAGTCTGATTTGGGGGCCCGTTGCGAGCCCCCAGGGACTCTGGGGGAGTGGGGGGTGCACATGGGGGGAACCTATGGTACCCCCAGCAGTTCCATGCACAACATGGCAGGCACCGCGCGGTGCCTGCCATTTTTTGCATGGAAGTGCACAGCATGCTTTCCTGGCATTGTGGCGGGCGGTGCTGAGTGCATTGCCCGCCACAATATCAGGAATGCTGGATGCGCCCGCCACTGTGGCGGGCGCATCCTAATTGCAGGCACGGGACCCCCGCCCTTATGGCGGGTGGTCACTATATACGATGGGATGTCGGATGGACAAAGTCCGCCCGTCATCCTAATGAGCCCCTTGGTATGGTGTTACTCATGCCACCAATAGTTTCAATTGAGGAGGGCAGGACAACGTATTCACACCCAAGAACTTTGGAAACCAGTAATGTATTTTCAAGGTGTATTAAAATCAAAATCCTAATCTAGTGCTCATAATATGAATAGTAACTATCATGACAATAAGTGGCAATAATCCTTGTAAAGTGGTAGAATATTAGAATATATTTTCACATTATGATGGTATCAGAAATCTTCTTTACATCGATGGCAATACCCCAAAACCACCTCACTAAGCTAAACATAGCACCAAAAGAGGCCTACTTCAAGTTTCATAGATGGTTCACATCAGCATACAACAGAACTAATGTTCAGCAAAGAAACAGTCACAGCTATCCTTGCCTGTGCCTGCAAGCTGGTAGATGAGGCGAGTGAAGGCTGGACGTGCCTTCCCCATAGCCTTCAGCTTGAGAAGGTGATTGCTGCTCTGTAACACCCTCAGTCTCGAATCCCTGGTACAAAGTTCCTCTTTGTCTGATATCATTCTGTTCTAGTTTACTCAAGCTGCCTGAATTCTGTTGAACATTTTTAAAATTAACAATTAGTTATAAAGCTCTTTTAACCTTTCACTTTATTTATTTTATTTATTTATAGGTTTGTACCGCGCTAGAATAGACTCCCGAAGGAGTATCTCTGCGCCTGTGACCTAGTAAGCGCTATAAGCAAGTCCAAAAAAAAAGATTTATAACTGAAACAGAAAGGTCTTAAGTTGTTTCCTGAAACTCAAATGTTCTGTGCATTTCCTAAGTGGCAGAGGTAGTCCATTCCACAAAGTGGGACCGGCCACGGACAGAGCCCTACCACCCTGTCTTACTTTCTTGGCGACTGGCGCTGTTAGGAGCAGCTGGTTACTGGACCTGAGAGATCGCACCGGAGTGTAAGGTACAAATTTATCTGTCCAGTATGTTGGTCCTAGTCCATTTAAGCTCTTATGAATAAGGCAACAGGTCTTAAATATCACCCTTTTCCGAACAGGGAGCCAGTGTAATTTATCCAAAAGTGGTTTGGATGGCGTTCTTGGAGGGGCATTTAAAACCAGCCTTGCTGCTGTATTTTGCACAACCTGGAGTTTGGCTTTAACTCACTCGTTGGCTGACAGCAGGAGCCCATTGCAATAGTCTAAACGACTAAGAATCAGAGCCTGCACCAAGGTTTTTCTGGTGGCATCTGGTAGCAAGGGAAAAACTTTACGAAGAAGGTCGATCACATGAAAACAAGTGCCCACCACTGAGTTGGCATGTTGCTTCATGGAAAGCTCTCGATCCAGGCGTACCCCCAGGTTTTCCACGACCAGTTTGGGTTCAGGTACTGGCCCAAGATCCTGCGGCCACCAATCTGGGGTCCACAGGATCTTAGCTTCTCCAAATAACAGGACCTCTGTCTTCCCCACATTGCATTGAAGGCAGTTTGATGATATCCATTTGGCTATAGCCTTCATGCCATTGGAAAAGGAGACCTTCACTTCGTTTGTGAGATGCCTAAAAGGATACAATAGTTGGGTATCATCCGCGTAAGATACGGGGACGAAACCAAACTCTCTCAGGATATTTGCCAGGGGGGGGGCACATAGATGTTAAAAAGAGTCGGACTCAAACAAGAGCCCTGTGGCACCCCCTTAGCAATCCCCATTTCAGCAGAACGAGATGTACCCATGCTAACCGTTTGGGTCCGGTTAGATAGAAAGCTTTTTAGCCAAGCTAAGGCCGTGTTCTTTAGCCCAATGTCAGCAGATCGTTCAAGTAAGATACCATTCTGTGAAACCTTGTTTGTTGTTTAAAAATAAGTGAAAAGTTGAGATATTACTGTGTTCATTATTTAAAAACAGAGAAGAAAATTCAAAATATATAGACAAAATAGGAATATATTCATAATGCTAAATTATAAGGTTGCAATCAATAACAATATTAATATATGTGCATTTATATTCTAAACATAACTTTAAATAGATGTACATATATAATTTGAAAGAGGGATACTTACAAGAGAAAATATATGGTGACTATAATAACAGTTAATAGAAGAGTAAATTACGCTTTGCTGAACTACTATTTGTTTACCATATACAACTCTGGTCTCATCCACACTTAAAATAATAGGATATGGTTTCTGGTTTAGAAATGTATGTTCTAATGTGTAGAGCAGGTCTTTCACTTTAACGCCCATTCATTGATTTGATTACAACCATTTCTCAAGTGTGCAGAACATTTGAATTAATAGAATGGTTTCTTGACCTTCAAGCCCTGTCTGTTGTGAAGAGTTTAGGGAGGCCAAAAATCAATCCACCATCAAAGGAAGGGTTGGTAAGGAAATTGGGCAGTCCAGCACATGTCCTCCCTACAATGTTAAGTAATAATCAACAAACGTGTGCCATTACGCTGATCCACCAACACTACACTTCATAGGATGCACTGACCCTCACCCATTGAATTGGCATGTTCCACGCTGCATGGGCACTGTAATACCCAGCCGGCCCCTCCTGGGGGCTCTTTGCCAGAGATCTTCTAATCCCTATGTCCGGGGTTAGCCAGGCACTAGTGTAATACCCTTCAATAAATTAAGAGGGGTGTGGTAGACTGGGAAAGTGCTTGAGTTAAAATTGGCTATGGGTTGCCTGAATGCCAAACATTTAATAAAAGAGGTAACTCATGCCAAGATTAAAATGATCTGTAAACCAGTAGAGGGAATATTGGGCCCTAGGTTCTATGTGAAGGTCAACAAGTTTCTTGCCTAATATGCTTGAATGTGTCAGCAACAATTCTTTAGTGCCATAATCTACCTTAAGTTGGATGTATTGGTCAGTGTTAAGTTGGATGTATTGGCCAGTGTTGTTATATACCCTATCAATGCCGGTAGACACATATATTATGATAATAAATGAAGAATTCTCACATGGGAGTTCTAGAGTCCATATCACCTGTTAAAATAAAATATGTGACAAACTACATGTAAGTATATACAAGGACAAACAGATCTTGGAAAATGTTGCCACTTAACTGAACACTGGAGTGCCACAGCATGCAACCGTCTTGGACACTGTAAACTTCGAAGTGGAGAATAAAACAAGTCAGGGGTATTTTCTATCATCTGTTTTCCAAATTAAAGGGGCCCCTTGGAATGCCATGGAGCCCTTCTCATGCAGCTTGAAAACATTTTAGATAATAATGGTGACATTCAAAACACACTGAAACACTATGGTAGTGTGTCAAGTACAGCTCTAAATGGATCATGCCCAAGGCACTCACTTACATCCTTGAATAGAATTGCATTTCACCTACTGATTCCCATTCTCTCTGGAGAACCTAACATGCGGACCGCCGCCGTGAGAGCACAGACTGCATGTTCCTGCACGGTGTGGCTTGCCACACCACGCAGGAACTGGGTGTGCAATTCCAGGGGGGGGGCCCTGCATGCACCCCCAGGACCAGGAGCAGCAGAGGGCCCTGTTAGGGCCTCCTTAGTTGCCTTTCCGCCACCCTTTAATGGTTGGGTCATCGCTATGAAAGGGGTGGTGGAAAACCAACTCATAATATGCTTGCAGTGCCGCAGGTGCACCACCAACATATTGTGTCTCCTGATCACCTTGCGACAGCCGTGAGATCCTGGATCCTGGGCAGTCACAGCAGTCTTGTGGCTGTCCGACTGCCACTCTCATAATACTGAGGGTGGGCCCGCAGAGTGGCGTAGGTCGTACTGCCACTGCAAGTACACCGGTCCTATGGACTACTGTTCTCGTAATAAGCCCCTATATCCTAAAAGAGTTTTGCATGTGGGTTCCCTAGCTGATGCTTGCCTCTCTTATATCTTGCAGTCACATTTGGGGGGTGGTTGTGATCTCTTACATGAAATATAACAATCTTTTGTAGTTGCCCTCCCATAACAAGCATTAGAATATTATTTTGTCCAATCTATATTTTCTGTTGATGCGCTTTCTTGGCTGTAACGGTAGCCCATGTGATTTAGTAACTGCTTTCCTTTCTGCAGAGTTATGTACTTTGCTGCCTCTGTCATTATATATGAAAGCAGTGCAACAATATTAAAAGATACAATATTTTAAAGTTTGTTATTTACATGTTTAATTATGCAACTATTTCCATTTTGTATAATTATATATATAGTCTGTTTAGCTGTTTCACACAGTTTTGCAGAATTTCAGTTGGGGAGTGTTCTAATGTGGAACAGGTGCTTTCTTTTCTGTTGACTGAAAAGCAAAAACTTTAGTTTAATTTTAAATTGTAATTTGTTGGAGGTTTGTAAAGGCAGAGGTAGCTAGGTTTAGTTTTACTAGCTATTTGGGTGAGTTTACAGTTTTTAAATAAATTATACATACTTACTTTCTAATATCTTTTGCTGGTTCGTAGTAGTTGTTCTTGCAGTTCTTCACTTTTTCAAGTTGCAGCTTTGTCTTTTAGGAAGTCTATGTAAAGAGATAAAAGTTTGAGAGTGTTTTATACATTTTTTGTTATTTTACATTCGTAAGTTTATTAACAAGTACTTTTTAGTTTAAATATAAGTTTTACTAACTATGGGGTCGATTACGATGACGGGCGGACCTGCGTCCGTGCGCCACCCCCGAGGTGGAGGGACCGTCCGCAGGGGCAGCGGCGTTCCCTCCGTTGGAATTAGGATGTGACCGCCACCCTGGCGGTCACATCCCGTATATTTAACATTGAGGCGGGTGTTGCTTTAAGCAGCAACCGCCGCAAAGTTAAAAATGCATGCTGTGCATTTGCATGCACAAAGCGTCAGGCACCGCGCGGTGCCTGCCGCATTGTGAATGCAACTGCAGGGGGGTACCATAGGTACCCCCCATGTGCACCCCCCACCCACCTTCAACCTGGGCCCCCGCAACGGGCCCCCAAAGCAGGAACCGTATGCTTTTTCGTGGCGGCATTGCCGCCACGGAAAGGCATTCCTCCCAGGCCATCCTAATATGGCTGGCGGTGTCTGATAGACACCGCCACCATATCAGGCCTTTTCCGCCGCGGTCGCAAGGCGACCGCGGCGGAAAAGCGGCGGACGGTCTTCCCCTCCACCATGGTCCCCCCCGCCATTGTAATATGGCGGGGGAAGAAAGGTGGCGGACGGGCAAGGATGGTGGACGGATCGCCACCGCCTGCATGGCAATCATAGTAGTGGTATGGGGTTTGGGATAAATGAGAGAGTGGATGTAGAGGATATATTGATAGATGTATAGGATGAAAGACAGGGTAGTGCATTGGAAGGAGTAGTAGAAGAAGTTTGAGATGAGTCAGAAGGTTGAACTAGAAAATATATTGAGCGAGGTATAGGCTGAGAATTAGGGTAGTGCATTGGAAATGCAAAATTAGAAGAAAGTGATAAATATATAGATCCATAATTATTGGGTTTATCAAACCAAATGTTAAGGTCACCCAGAAGGCATAGGTTGGAGTGTATTGTTATCAGGCTTGAAACTGTGTCTAGAAGTGCGTCTGGGAATGTTGCCTTGCTACGTGGAGGTCTGTAAAGGAGCAGGAAGTTACAGGAGGAAGACGGTGCATCTTGTTAAAAGAGCCTCACAATTCTTTATGGAGATGTTGTCAATTTTAGTGATATGTATTGCTTGCCTGAATACAACAGCTAGACCACCTCCTTCTTTTGCTATACGATTTTGGGTGATTATTTGATAGCCTAGAGGAATGGCTTCATGCAGGACTGGAGACATGACTCGGTTATGAATAGTATGTCTGGTTTTGCATTGGTGAGAAGGTCGTAGATGTGATGCTTGTTTTTAGAGAGGGATCGAGCATTTATTAGTAGACAGTTTAGTGAGTGGCCTTTGGTGATAGTGGGACTTTGTTTGGTAGAAGAGTGATCAGTATTGTGTGGGTTTGTAGCAGGTGTGTTTTTAGTGCTGGTATTAGCTGTATTAGGATAGCAATCGTGTATCTGTTCTGTATCGTGTTCCTCATCCAGCATGCTAAGAAGGCATTTTGATGGGTCTGCATGTGTATGTGTTGGAAATGGTGTTTGAGAGTGAGTTGGAGTGCTGTGTTGCTTTTGTGGTGTAACATTGTTGTGAAGTAGACATGGGGAAGCAAAGTTGTGATGTGTGGCATGTTGCTTATATTTTTTGTGTGTGTTTAAGGCGGAAGGTGTATGAGTTAGGGGAGGTGGTGCAGCACGTGGGTCATGTAGTAATGTTCTAAATTGGCCAATGGATGAGAGGCCGTTAGAAGAGAGGTGCTGTGTTCCTGTATCTGTGTTAGGTGTGGTGGAAGAGTGAAAGCTTGGCATTGGAGTGTGTTCCTTTGTGTGGTTTGAAAGGTGGGTATATGTTTGTATTTTGTGATGGTAAGTATTATGAGGTGTTGCGCTTTGAAGTTCTTGTTGTGCTGGTGTGTGTGATATGTTTTGCTTTTGAGGAGTAGTGAAAAAGGGTGCTGATGTATATGTTTCATGCAATGGATTTGGTTGTGTAGTATTGTTTGTGAGAGGAGGTTGTGACGTAGAGGGGGTGGTGATGTGTTTATGAGTAGAGTGTATGTTGTGTGTAGGAGGGAATGAAGTAGAGGCGAGAGTGTTTATCTTAGACTGGTTTCTTGCAAGAGTTACAAAGTGTGGTGGTGTGCAGTGTGTGTGTTGTGCGTTAGTGTTATTATGGCAGAAGGGAGAGGAGAGTGTTTGATGAACAACTGATGGAAGGATGATTATACGTTTGTTAGTGATAAAAGGTGGTCTGTTAGGTATAATTACAGCAGGGAGAGTGTGTCTGAATGGGATGTAGTTACGTATGGTGTTGATTGGCGTTGTGTTAGTGATGAGTGTATTGGTTAGTGGTATAGGATAGAGTTGTGTACTGTTTGTAGGTGGTGGTGGATATGTGTGGTAGTTGGGATAGTAGGGTGTGTAGATGTGGATTGGTTGGGTTTGTAGTGTAGGCTGGTACATTAATCTGTGCATAGTGTTGTGCGTGGTGTACATTTGGTGTGAGTGTGTTGCTCTGTGGATGTGGATGATGTGGGCTGGGTATTGCTAAATGAGAAAAAGGGCAGCATTTCTGGCCCTAGTCCAGACCAGTCTCAAACAGGCAACTGCCCTTGTCCTCTCTGCCCTTAACAGGCTCAAACAGGCAACTGCCCTTGTCCTCTCTGCCCTTAACAGGCTCAAACAGGCAACTGCCCTTGTCCTCTCTGCCCTTAGCCTCGACGCCCGGGCTGAGACGCCCTAACCCTGGCCTTTTTTATAGCCCTAGTAATCAGGTGACCCCTTCAGCCAATGGGAACCCTAGCCCTAAAATTATCCAATCACAACACTAGCCCTAAAATCTAGAACCAATAGGAGACCATGACCTTACAGCCAATCTTAATGGAATTTATATTTTGACGTACAGGATATCCGTTACCGTTGTGATAGAGTAACCTGTCTGCCAAGATCTAAATAAGGCTCCTTGGGCCAGATGTAGGTCACCAAATACCGATCGGTAACGGCCGATTTCGGCCGTTACCGACCGGTATTTGGTTTGTGACATGTAGGGGGCCTAAAATGTACCGATTCGGTAAATTTACCAATTCGGTAAAATACCGAATCGGTAAATTTACCGAATCGGTAAATCTAGATGTAGGTGGCACTGAAAACAGTGCCACAGGCCCTTAAGAATTCGTTATGTACCATCAAATACTATTTGATGGTAAATAACGAATTCCTGTGTACATGCACATCTGTGCATGTACACCTGTGCCATGTGGCACACATACATGCCCTAAGGGCATGTATGTGTGCCACATGGCACACAAGCCTGAATCAGGGGTGAAACAGGGTGTCAAAGTGACACCCTGTCCTCCTTGTCAATTCGGTAATTTTACTGAATCGGTATTTACCGATTCGGTAATTGCCATTGGTTCCTATGGGCCTCAAGGCCTATAGGAATCAATGGCAATTACCGAATCGGTAAATAACGATTCGGTAATTACCGAAGATTACCGATTCGTTAATTTATTCGGTAAAAATACCTACATAGCATTTACCAATTTGTAAATACCGAATCGGTAAAATTCGGTATTTACGAATCGGTAAATACTAATTACCTACATCGGGCCCCTAATCTTGTATTCCAAGAGTACTAAGCCTGGAATAGAAGTAGTGGTCACAGATCATATTCAAAGTTTCTTAGATTCAGCAAGATAAGCACTGAACTACACTCTGTATCAATCATCAAGTGGATGTCATCCGTAACTGCCAGTAGTGCAGATTCTGTCCAATGTAAAGGACGAAATCCAGCTTGAAAGGCATACAATAGATTATATACATTTCTAAAAACTTCACTGGAAAATGAATACCAGGCAGTAAATACTCAGCACCTTAGTTAGCTTCTTCAACAGAGGAACCACCATTGCTTCCTTCCAAGACTGAGACACTGTTCCTAATTCCCATGATATATCAGATAGTTCAGTAAGCTGAAGGGCTAATAAAACACTAGTTAAATTCAAGCTGGAAGACAGAGTGGCCATTCAGAGATCCCAATTTAGATGCTGGGAGCTACTATGTGATGTTAACTGTCATCCTAGCTAAATATCACCTTCTTCATTTGCATATTGTCATTCTTAAGTCTGGAAGCTGTAGTCATGGAGTACCTGCTGTGACCTCACTTGTGTGATTTTGCCATTCGTACATCAAAAAATGTTTTCTTTGAACTGTAATCTGTAGAGCTCACAAAGCACACAGTATTGATGAGTTACCTTGTTAATTATGGTATTTACTTTATCTGTGTCCATCGTCCCTCTGCTGAATATGTGCATTATGTGTGGCACATTCAGGCTTTTTCCCAGGTCTTCTAAGAATGTTTTTATATCAATGATTGTTCGCCTCTCTATATATGTACATCCCCTGCCACCCCTGCATCTCATTGGTCACCCTCTAAGCCAAGGGTCTTCAAAGTGTGGGGTGCGCCCCTGGGGGATGGACGTGGAATCATCTGAAGAGGTGCCGGACCATGTCCCACCAGCAGCATGCAAGAGTGCTAGAATGCACTCACTCACAGTGTCCATTAGTGTATTTTTTAGCCTCTTCCCAACACTGCACGTTTTTGACACTATTTTTAGAGGAAGTTGGCTTGTGCTGCAAATGGCTCGGTTTCGAAGTAAAGAGCCCCGTCCCCTTGCAGGAACAGCATTAGAAACTGTAAGGTAGCGAGAGTGAGCAGGGAGGCCTGGCATTGTGCTGAGAAAGCACTTTTCAATTAACTTCTCAACAGTCTGCAGACTTTTAGTCTGCTAGGAAGAAAAAAAAGGATGCATTTTGGCATTTTATTCCAGCAATCTCAATATTGATCCATACACCTAGAGTTTGCCAAGCACAAACTGTTATGCACCAAAACATTATATATGTATATGTTATTGATTTAATATACTGCTTCCTGTCCTATTGTGTATTTAGTATTTGTCTGTTTGTAACTGCTAATCTATTTTTTCAACCAGTATAAGTTGTACAACGATACACATACCAAGATTGCTAGTTTCCAACTCATGTTAGCTCAACGTGAACGTTCTGTGTTATTTCCTTCATGCACTCAAGGGTGTGCTATACAACACTAATGTATATATTTATATATTTATAAAGTTTTATATAGCGCGAACATGATCCTAAAGGATATTAGAGCGCTTTATAATTTAAGGGGAGAGAAGGTAATAGTATCAGTACAATCGTCAGAAGGGGTACCAACCTAAACAAATCACATATGCATATCAAACAAAAGGTTACAATCGAAAGGTACAATAAAGGGTAAGATAAAAACTGGAAAATAGCATACTGGGAGGGGAGCAAGTGACTAGTAAAGCAGAAAAACACCAAACGCAGGACTTAGGGTGTGAGTCCAAAGCATTAGAGCAGAGGATCTGAGACCCTTTTAAGGTAGGAACTTGTTCATGAGGAATCTTTTTACTTCCAATTTGAAGGCAACCTTGGAGGAGATTCTGCATATTTCAGGTGGGAGATTCCAGATCTTTGGCGCAGAGCCGGAGAAAGCTTGGTGACAAGTTCTCTTTTTGCAAAAGATCTGAGGTTTCAGGAGGAGAGATTTAGCACTCCAAGAAGGTCTACCCCCTCCCGGTAATTCTAGATTTTGCGCTTGATAACTGGGGGTTTAGACAGGCAATCTTTAGCTGAATTCTTGCTTCATAGGGCAACCAATTTAGGGATTTTAAGACTGGGGAGATGTGCTCTAATGACTCAATGTGCTCTAGAAAAGTGTTAAATAGCAATTGGTCAAACTTAATCCCATTAAAAATGAGGTCATTACGTTTATTAGTTTCAGGAGTATGGCCGTTGTCTCCGTGGCAGCTTCTCCAAAACTTAAATCCTTCATTTAAAAAAAGTTTGTTTCCATTTTCAATTCCCTGCTATCAGATTGCTGTGATAGTAATATCTCTTTTTACTGAATTATACTCTGTATTGACTCTTTCTGGATTTTAAGTACATCAGTGCCTGACGTTACTGTGCTCAACCTTGTTTTTTTGCAATATTTGTATCTGTGGTTTGGGTATAGCGTTCTGGCAGCTTTTCCACTGCTTCAGAGCATTGAGGAGGTATGATTGAAAGGAGGGGTACGTTAGTTACAAGAGGGATTTGGCACTGCCGATGGCTTGCAACAAGAGGATTGAATATGAAGTTTTAAGAGGGGGTTAGTGGGATTTCAAGAGGGCACACAAATTGGAATTTTATGACTAGGTAGGAATTTTTAAACAATTGAACATAGATCGAACTTTCTATATGGAATGGGATAGAGCTGCACAATAGTTAGATTACCAGGGTTGAGAAGGCCAACTGGTGGATTGAGATTTCAAGAACAGAGATTGGAGCTGCTGTTTAGAAGAGGGAGTGATTAGGGAGTGATTAGGGCTTGAAAGGTAATATGGTTTCCAAATAGGGTACACAATCTGTTTTGAGGGCTACCTGGATGGATTTTTACAGAGGTTGTACCAAGCTTGAATTAGACTATGCTGAGTGGGGCAGATAGGTTTTCAATGTGGAAGCTTGTAGGTGGGCCTGGATAAGTCTTTGCAGTGGTTTTATATAAAGGGCTCTGGAGGGGATCTTCTTGGGACTCTGGAGGGTTTGTTAAGATGGAGCTTTCCATTAAGGGCATGGAGGAGTTTTTGTATAGAATGTTTGAACTGGCCTTCAGAAATGGTGTGTGGTGAGAGATTTGTAGAGTTGTGGCAATATATCTTTCTGTAATGGTTTTGCACAGGAGTCTAAATGGGAGTCTGAAGATGAGGGCTGGTTGTAGCTTTAAAGAAGACGCCACAATGGTGCTTTGCAGACATTTTTTAGATGGACATTTGAAGTGGGGTTTTTGATTAGGTTTTTTAGCAAGGTGGATGGTGCTTTGAAAATGAGTTCTGAAGGGGACATAAAGATGGGCCTAAAGTATGTCTTTCAGAAATCAGAATGGTGTCTGGTTGAGGTTTGGTAAAGGACGTCTGAATTGTGCTTTGTCGTTTGGGGCCTGGGTACTACTTTTGTAGGAGGGATCTGTGTGGCACTTAGCAGATCAAGAGGTAGGGCTTAGCAGAGGGGGTTAGTACTGGGCTTTATGGAGGATGTCTATTTGAGATCTCTGTAGGGTGGGTCGGGTGCGAATTTTCAGAGCGTTAAGGATAGGATGTTGTAAGGATGGGTCAGGATGATGCTTTGTAGAGGAGGCCTGGAGGAGGCTTTGATTGAGGCACAGTATGGGCTTTTGCACAGGGGCATTTCCAATCTGCCGACAATTTAGTATGGCTTCTTGTACCTGTCTCAGTCTGACCATACGACGGATTAAGGGGAGGGCCTGACCCCCAAACATTTTGTTCATGGGGCAGCTTCCCATTACAAACTTTGAAGACCACTGCTCTAATCTCTGAATGTGTCTTTGCATTACTCACACTAGTCCTGACATACCAGTAATCTGTTTTCTTCTCACAGTAGTTGTTTTTAGAGGCTATTGGCCAGGAGTACAACCGTTTTTTGTGGTCACAAATGGACAATGAGCCCATTTGTTACTGCTAAAAAGGGTTCTAGCATGTACCAAACCTACTTTGTGAGGCGGTAACCTATTACCAACTTGCAAAATAGGTTTTGCAAGTCGATATTAAGAAGGGGCGTGCCAAGGGAGTCCCTTCCTAATAGCGAGTCACAGGGAGTAAAATTGTTTTACGACAGGAAATGTAGTCGTAAAACAATAATTTACCTCCAAGTTCAAACTGGTGGTAAGCCAGTCGCAAACAGGAAGGGGTACCCAGGGGACCGCTTCCCCTTTGTGATTGGCAGTGAAAACATTTTTTAAGAGCAGGCAGTGGTCCCACAGACCTTAAAAAATGAAACTGAAAGCTCAATTTTTCTTTTTGAACTGCATCCCGATTTTCTTAAAGGAAAATATTCTGCATTTAAAAAAAACTGCTTTACTGAAGAAGCAGACTCGGACATGGTGGTCTGCTGACCCCAGCAATGCACCATTCCTGTGAATGCAAGCCAAGTCCAATGGGCCACCTGCCTCATGAATATCAATGAGGAAATTACCGTGCGACCCATTTGGAAATGGCAGTGTCTCAGACACTGTTGTACATCCCTGTTTGCAATGTGAGTCGCAAAAAAGTGCAAACTGCGAGTCAAAAACAGGGTGGTACTTCTGTCCCTAGGTCCCTGCGTGACTGCCCCAACCTATGAATTGCCATTCTTTGGGTCTTCACGACTGCTTTGCGCTGCCTCTGAGATATATTTTGCACGGTTTGCATTTTTTTGCAGTTAATTAAGTATTTCTTGCCTAATGAGTATAAATCTCCAGTGTGTGAACTGTTTGGGAATATGCGGTATGTGGATCACTAGGGGCCCGATCCACAAAAGTAATCTGAGACAAAATACTCAGTTTACTACTTTTGGTATTCACAGAAGGCATTTAGTAGTAGTAAAGTTCGTATTCCTAACTTTACTACTACTAAACTGAGACAAAATCCTAACTTTACGACTTTCAGTTTTCACAAAAGGCATTCAGTAGTAGTGAAGTTAGGAATCCTAGTTAGTAGTAAGTTCAGGATTTGGTCTCAGATTAGTTCTGTGAATCGGCCCCTAAGTGATTCACTACACAACGCCACGCCACCATCAAGCTGGGGTGAGATTTTGCTGCGGTTGCACGTTGAGAACAGACTTTGCACATTTGCAGTTGCCTTTGCATTTTGCTCGTATGTAGCAGCTGCTGAATTCATATACGGTGGGAGACTTTTATTTCCTGAAACGTTTACATTACCGTGAGATATATTTCCAGTAACTTGTTTTGAGTGTGATAGTTTGGGAGCTGGCCACCCTAGCGCCTTGAAACCAAACAACTATCGGGCGGCTCTCCGGTAACACTGCCTCCTCGAGGCCTAATGAGCCGTGATGGGGACTCAAGTGCTCTTCTCCCGGCAGCTGACTTTTGTCAAGGGCTGTGCCCGGGTCACAGATCTATTCATTACTTTCAGAAAACGTCTATTCGGGGCCACAATCCCCAGAGGCTGTGGTGAGCCGAGGGAGGCGAGAGTGCCTCGGTCACATGCAGGAGACGTCTCATTGGTCAGACAGACCAGAGAAGTACTGGCGACTCCAAAACGTGAACCAAAATGACAACATTCAGCCACGAAGAGCGTAGTGAAGGCACAAACGTCCACATCAATGGGCCCTGCAGGGGAATGACGTCACTGCCTGCTTCCCTTGATTCTTTGCACCCACGTGGCTTGGGGCACCGTCACGGCAGACTGAGGAAAGCGCCTCGAAAAGATGCTGCCACTCCTAGACGCTCATGAGGGGCTCGCAATTGTAGAGACAGTCTAGTTGATGCACGTCACGTCGGCGACGTGACGTGTGGGCGGTCAGTACCAGCTGCGCGCGCAGAGGCGTGTTAGTGGCGCAAAGAGCGCGGAGGCAGCCAGAGCAGAGCCGGAATAGGGTAGAGGCTCGGCGCTCTTTAGGGAGAATATAAATAAAACCAGTTAACCATCTCCTGGCCTCAGAGTCCTTATTAGTGTATGCCTGCACCTCAACAATGGCGACGAGGGTGGGATGAAGACCCCCAGCAAAGCAGGACCACCAACCCGACCTCAGGACAGCAAGCAAAGCACCAGAGGCACCAGAACCACCACACAAGGGACGGAGGAGCAGAAACACCCTTGTGCAGGACAACAGGTACCCTAAAGAGCGTGGCAGAGCCAGGAACACCCAAGGGGGTGGCGCAGAGGAGTGAAAAAAGTGGGGACAGACCCCAGGAACCAGAAAAAGGGCACCAATCCACACAGCCACCTGCAGGGCCAGAGAACACGCGCTGGAGAACCCACAGAGAACTGAGGGGGCCGACACGGATAGTCCCCGAACCCTAGCAAGTGAAGAGGAACAGGACGACGCACCGGGGAGTCCCCGAAGCCGAGGAGGAACACTACCCACGGTAAAGAGAGAGAAGATGAGCGCGCAAACAGGTTATGCGACGGCGCCAGTACAGTTTTTACCTCGCCCAGGAGAACCCCTCATGAAGTGGGAGGACTGGAGAGAATACATAGACAATTTCATAGGTGTTCTGGAAGACGAGAACGAAGAAGTGTTCAAACCCCAGAGGAAGAAGCGCATCTTGCTACTGAACCTAGGCCCGGAAGGTCTCCGGATTTACAAGAGCTTAGTCCCGAAACAGAGAACAGCCACAGACGACGATGTGTACGCACATGCACTCGACGACCTCAATGAACATTTCAGACCGGCAGTGTGCGTGTCGGTGGACAGGTATAATTTCCAACAGAGGAAGCAGCGGCAAGGAGAAACGGTGGAGGAGTACGTGGCGGCACTGAAACGGCTGGCAGCCACGTGTAAGTACGCCAACTGGGAAGAAGAGTTCATCAAGGACCAGGTGGTGATGCACACCACGTGCACGACCGTACAAGACAAGTTATGGGCCAGCGGAGACACCACACTAAAGGAGGTGTTAGTCATCGTAAAGAGAGCGGAATTAGCACGTCGATGTGCTGAAGTAACGAGAAAAGAGGCGGCGTCCAGTACAATGGTGAACAAGGTAGACGATGAAGGGTCTCGCAGAGAGTATCAGAACAGGAAACCGTCGGAGAGAGGACCCAACAAGTGGCAAAGCAACGCAAGCACGTCAGGGAAACAAGCAGGGAGCAACAGGAAGCCATGCTACAGGTGTGGAAGCTGGTCGCAAGAGGCACACGATAGGAAGTGCCCGGCATTCCACGCCAAATGCATGTATTGCGGAATAATTGGCCACTACGAGAAGGTTTGCAGGAAGAAGGCCTCCAAGAGCACGGTGAGATGCGTAGGTCAAAGCAACGAAGATCCGGACGATGATACCGAGGCTGAAGAGGTCACGGTGATCTACATTGAAGACCAGGTACTGAGTACGGATGGCAAGGTCCTGGACAGAGAAGGAAGACGAACGACGAAACGAGTTTTAGAAATGGCGATGGGTGGTGTCAAGATCAACGTGGTGGCAGACACAGGATGGCCCTTCACCATCATCCAGAGAGCAGTGTGCACCTGCTGAGGTCTTTTTAGGAATTCCAGATACACTGGGCGCACGCCTTGGTAACCGCTAAATGGTGGAAAACAAGAGTAAAAAGGTGTAGGCAATAGGGCGAGTGGTAATACCTCACAACCACTCGGAAAGGCCAGAAACCTGGTCTACAATGAATATGAACAGCTGTGCCCCTGCACTAACACAAATGTGTACAGCTTCAAAATTTGTATACGATTGTTTACATGTAATAGTGACATATAATACATCAATCTAAACAGTTGGTGGAGATACGTAATTCAGTGACAAATCGTCTATTGAGACGGGTAAGTCAATCAATAGTCTGTAATTAGAGTGTCCATTTTCTGTTTATTGTTCCGTTTCAAAAAGCCAATAGACGATTTGTCACTGAATTACGTATCTCCACCAACTGTTTAGATTGATGTACTATATGTCACTATTACATGTAAACAATCGTATACAAATTTTGAAGCTGTACACATTTGTGTTAGTGCAGGGGCACAGCTGTTCATAATCATCCAGAGAGCAGTTTGGGAGGAGAAATTTGCACCACGTCTCGGCCCAGAGCTGGAGAAACTAGACATCCGCCCGGTCACGTACAACGGAGACCGCATACCTATGGCGGGGTTCAGACCCCTGACCTTTGAATTTCGAGGCCGGTCAGCACACTGCAAGCTCTACGTATCGGAGAGAGGCCCGTCGGTCTTGGGATGGCTGGATCAAGGCGACCTGGGCATCAAGCTGGATCCGGGAGGCAAGAGCAAATACTTGTGACGGACCAAGAAGCAGTGCCAGGTCTGGACAAATGGAAGAGCGAATACCCCAAAGTGTTTGGAGGAACAGTAGGGAAGCTGGAAAAGTTCGCCCACAAAATCATCCTGAAAGAGGACGCAGTCCCGGTGGCCCACAAAGCAAGAAATATCCCGTTGGCGATAAGAGAAGCAGTTAGAGATGAACTCCAAGACTTGGAAAAGAAGGGGATCATCGAACCCATCACGTGTGCAGAGTGGCTCGCGCCCTTAGTAGTGGTTAAGAAACCCAATGGGAAGGTCCGGCTGTGCGTTGACCTGAGAGAACTGAATAAAAACATTGTGGTGGAAAGGTTCCCCTTGCCCAGGATAGAGGAGATGCTGGCCAGCACCAGGGGGATCAAGTGGTACTCCACCATAGACTTGACCTCCGCGTACCATCAAATAGCCCTGCACCCGGACAGTCGAAAACTAACATCTTTCATCACCCCTTTTGGGTGCTATCAGTTCCGCCGGATGCCATTCGGCCTAGCCTCAGCAGCGGCAGTGTTTCAGAAAATGATGCACCAATTATTCAAGGACATCACAGACGTTCAATACTTCCAGGACGACATCTTGGTGATGGGAAGAGACATACCAGACCATGATGTCAAGTTGGGAAAGGTACTGAAGATCCTAGAAAGGAAAGGTCTCACGGCTGAATGGTCCAAGTGCCGAATAGGGATGAACTCGGTGACCTACTTAGGCCATGAGATAGGAGAGCAGGGAGTAACTCCCAAAGCAGAAAATGTCAGGGCGATATGCGAAGCACCATCCCCCACCAACAAGGAAGAGGTCAGGTCATTCCTGGGAATGGCAGAATACTATGGGAAATTCGTGCAGCATTTTGCCTCAAAGACTCATCACATGAGACAGCTTACAAAAGAAAACACGGAATTCAGCTGGTCAGAGGACACACAAAAGGAATTTGAGATCATCAAAAGAGAAGTGGGCGGAGCTATACCCCTCCAAGGATTCGACCCTCAAGGCAAAACCGTACTGACCACCGACGCCAGCGATAAAGGATTGGGTGCTGTTCTCATGCAGGACCGAGGGCAAGGACAGTTGGAAACGATTAGTTTCGCCTCACGCACACTGAGTGAAACAGAAAAAAAGTACAGCGTGATAGAGAAGGAGATGCTGGCGGTGGTGTGGGCCACCACGCGATTCAGACAATTCCTGTGGGGCACCAGGTTCCAGTTGCGGACTGATCACAAACCGTTACTGAGAGTGCTAACATCGAGCGGACATGCAGATGCCACGCCCCGCATATCGAAAATGTCATTAAAACTTCTGGAATTTAGGTACGATGTGGAACATATATCAGGCAGCAAAAACAAGGTCGCAGCCTACTTGAGCCGAGCCTCAGCCATGGAACCAGGTGAGGAGGACAAGGCCGGCACAGAAGAATGGGTGGCACTAATGGAGGATCACGAAAGAGTCATCAGCCTTCAAGAATGGACACAGGCGTATGAGGAAGACCAGACATTGGAAGAGGTGAAAACATACATCACCCAAGGATGGCCAGACAAGAGACACATCCAGAGAGAACTCAATCCGTACTTTGAAGTAAGGGAAGAACTATCCTTGGACAACCAAGGAATATTCGTGTATAGAGGTGAAAAGGTCATTCCCCCGACAAGCATCATCCCCAGACTGTTGGACATGCTACACGAAGGGCACCTGGGCATCGGAAAACTCAAATTGCGGTCCAAGCAAGACTACTGGTGGCCCGGAATGGACATAAGAGCAGAACGGCACGTAAGGGAGTGTGCGAGATGCCAAGGTGCAGACAAGACACTAAAACCACTGCGCCCAGCGTTGGGTACATTTGAAACGCCAAGGAATCCGTGGGAAGAGCTGTCAGTGGATATCCTAGGCCCGATCCTAGACACACAAGGAGTCCAGAAGTACGTGTGTGTTCTTGTCGACAAATTTTCGAAATGGCCAGAAGTGAAGATAGAGGAAACCATGGACACCGAAACAATAGTAACGTTTTTGGCAGACACCTTTGTGAGGGAGGGCATACCCAAGTCCATCCTCAGTGACAATGGGCCCCAATTCAGGTCGGAAAAGTGGGACAACTTCATGCAAAGAAATGGCATCCTGGCGAAACACACATCCATTTACCACCCGGCGGGAAACGGCCAAGTGGAACGCTTCAACAGGGTGGTGATGGGATCAATCCAAGCGGCCATCTCAGACAACAAAGACTGGGAGAAGGACATATGGTTTAAACACCAAAAAACCTAGGGGTCTAGAGTGTGGTACCTTTCGTACACTAAAACCGCAGCGCCAGCTTGCTGGAAAACACTAGTAGGGGTGGAAAACAGATGCAACGGAAATAAAGGTGTAAGTGGTTGTAACAAAGAAACCCGCTCGGTTTTGAGGATTCCCATCAAACACTTGTATGATCAAATTCTATCATTTGGTCATCCTCGGGGGTCTGGTGTCTCTAGATCATTGAGACCCAGATATCCCCTGAAGTGGAGCGGGGTCAATGCCCACAAGCACTCAGTAACCAGTGATTGACCAAAGATGGGTATAAGTGCAGTGCAAAACTAAAGAAAGTGGTGAGTTTAAAATAGAATAGAGGACAGAAAAGTAGATTTATTAGAACGCTGTCCTCTTCCTAATTAAAACAGCATGAACAGTGCAAGGATGCAGTATGGAAACAAATCACTGCATATCAGGCCAACATGTTTCAACCTCAAAGGGAAGGACCCAAGGTTTTCATCAGGGCCCTGTTCACAACGTTGCTACTGCGTAGTGAAAAACAATTAAATTATTTTCAAATATTACAGATCCGATCTGGTAACCAAACAAAAGGATACAGCTTTTGGGTTCATAACTCCGCCGTGCAGAAGGTTCCAAAAAGTGATCTACAAAAACAACACAAACACCCCCAAATTACAGAACATCTCTCATTTCAATATTACACCCTACAGTGTTTCATAAGGGTAAAAAAATATATACCACTCACCCTATTCTGCCGGGGAGTAGACCTCACCTCACCTGGACTCTAACTCAGGAATAAAGGGGAGGCCACGCTCTAAAAAGGAAATACGAGGCGTAAGGAGTGGAAAAAAGTGCAAAGGTGTACTACCCTGCTTAACATATTCTCCCTCCACATAAATGTGTCACGCCTCTGTTCCTGAATATACTTCTTCAAACAACTTACTCAAGACAAACTAGCTCTACCTCACAACAAACCTCTCAACTCATAGTTAATGACCACATGATGGTCAGAGAATTATAGAAAATACATATAGTCCTAAGTACTGCTCTTAACACACTGTCAGGTAAAGAGGTCACAGTGTAATTACAGCAAAGGCATGTCAGGCAAGCTTACTCATATAAACCCCCATCTGCCCGTAACAAACCTTACCTCTCCGTCGTTGCCCCAGTCAAATGCTGAGTCAGGGGGAGGCAACGAGAGGGAGAAGTTCCGGTCATTAAGAGCCGGCGCCGGGCCCCGCCCGAAGGGAGGTACCCTGAATATCCATCAATAACGGGACGTGTACCAGTATTGCCCGGTTTAGGTTGCAGAACGGACCCGCCATTCCTTGTTTACACCGCGAGCCTTACCGGTGTTAGTGTGTATAGCTGCGCGCATGCGCAATGGTAACTTGTGAAGTCGCGCGAGACTAAGGAACTACAGAATGACGTCAATCGCGTCTCTTCTGTAGTTCAACCCACTACAAACGCCCAAGGGGAATTGAAAAAGGGCTATAAGCATAGCGGAACCTGCTCTATTAAGCCAGGGACTTATGTGGGCAACGGGTTAGTATCTTAAAACATTAAAGCCCCGAGGTACCCGCTATCCGCTGTATGGAAAATCTCCCAAGTAGTATTTGAACAAACGCTGCGCCTATTCCTATAAATACCAATATTACCTACATGGTAGGAATCCTAATTGGGGGCTTGAAAACCCGCAAATTAGCTGGGGATGACCTACTCACGAGTTATTACCAGACAGGGTCTGTCTGAAAAAACTATAGGCGAACAGTACCTTGAGAAACCCTATAGAGTGGTGCATACTCAGTCTAGTATTCAATGGACAGTACTCCCAAGGTCCTTACAGAGTGGTCCACGGGATTTCATCATTAAGTCCCTGGCTCTCTAAATGTAATACATAAATCCATTTTTGTTCTTTCAAATAAAGAAAACGTGTAGGGTCCGTGACATGATTGGGTATGAATGGTTTCTCTAGAACAACCCAACTGAACTCATCCTCTTTGTGATTGAGCTCCAAAAAATGTTTGGTTAGTTTGGACACCGTTTTCTTGCATTTGAACGAGCTTTTATGTTCAAGCATGCGGGTGCGTACTTTCCGGGTTGTCATGCCCACATATCTTTTGTTACACGGGCAAGTGAGAATGTATATAACATTTATGCTGTTGCAGTTGGAAAAATGTTTTAGAATCCACGGGCGCCCAGTCCCTATATCAATTTGGTTTGTCTTCTGTGTCAAACCACACATTGAGCATCCACCACAAGGGTGGTGTCCCTGTACCGGTGGTAGTTGCCACAGAGTGTCATTAGTTTCCCGCCATACTTCACGTGGCCGGGTGTGTATCAGGCAATCCTTTAGATTTTTTGAGCGCTTGAAAGCGAACAGTGGGGGTTCAATCTTATCTTTAGTACTGTTGAGAATGCGCCAATGGCGTCTGACAATTTTTTGCACTTGATTGGATTTCTCATTGAAAGTGCTGACAAAAGTCATTCTGGTTAGAGGGGCCTTCTCCACCGGTATCTCCAGAAGGGCTTCGCGGTTGTTATTGCTGGCTCGTTTCAATGAGCGCTTTACCAGGGTGGTGGGATAATGTCGAACCTGCAATTGTCGACAGTGATTGTCAGCGTCACCTTTATTTCCGTTGCATCTGTTTTCCACCCCTACTAGTGTTTTCCAGCAAGCTGGCGCTGCGGTTTTAGTGTACGAAAGGTACCACACTCTAGACCCCTAGGTTTTTTGGTGTTTAAATCATTGTATTGGGGGTTTAAACCTAGGCTTGGTCGTTAAACTCCCCTAAGACCCTATTCCCCTGGTTTTGTAAGAAGGACATATGGCACATGTTATGGGCATACAGGATCACTCCCACGGGCACTGGCTATAGCCCCTTCCAGTTATTGCGTGGCCGGGAACCATTCACCCAGGACAACCGAGTATGGAAAGAAAAAACGATAGTAAGCGAATGGTCCCCCGCAGTGGTGCGTGCCAACATAGAAAAAGCCCAGGCAGTACACAAGACATTACAACGAGAGGAGGAATGTGCGTGACACAGAGCTCAAGGAAGGTGAATGGGTGAGAGTAAAGTTGCCCACACTACAAAGAAAGGGAGAGAGCAAATACAGCAAGCCCATGCAAGTGAAGGAAATTAAGGGTAGAGCGGCCAGATTGAGTGACGGTAACACATGGTCACAGGACCGCATGGCCAGATGTAATAAGATCCTAACTTGGAACCATGGAAGAGCAGGTGGAGAAGAAGAGAACGAGCTCGGGCAAAAGGAACATCAGGAGAATGAACAAGCCCCGGGAGGAGGAGAACAACGACAAGCGGAAGCAAGGAGCATCGAGCAGGAAACAAGAGCAGATGAGAATGGCGGAGACAGACATGGACAAGGAGAGGCAAGAGGCAGCAGAAGGAACGGCGAGGAGGAGAACCACACCACCCCAGTAAGACAGACTCGGAGTGGCAGAGTGGTGGTGAAGCCCATGAGGTTCAGAGACTATGATCTGAGCGACGGACTGTAAGTTACAAATGTTTGTGTGGAAAAAAGGGAGATATGTAGAGACAGTCTAGTTGATGCTCGTCACGTCGGCGACGTGACGTGTGGGCGGTCAATACCGGCTGCGCGCGCATAGGCGTGTTAGTGGCGCGAAGAGCGCGGAGGCAGCCAGAGCAGAGGGTAGTGGCTCGGCGCTCTTTAGGGAGAATATAAATAAAACCAGTTAACCATCTCCTGGCCTCAGAGTCCTTATTAGTATATGCCTGCACCTCAACAGCAATGAGAGTCCAATCCAAACACGCGATTCTTCTCGCCCCCTGCATCGCTGCAACAGCCAGGGTCCTGCTTTTCCGTCTCCTGGCGTGTCACGCGCAAGAAGGCTTCCTGATGCTTGGTGTTTTTTGGCCTAGCTTTTGCTGTTACTGGTGCCATCTCCCGGAAGTGATGTTTTTCGCGTTGTTTTTCTTAATTGCCACTTAATGAATAGAAAAGACATGCCTCCTTTTCTGCACATGCTGTTGAAGGCCGGTTTCAAGGATTGTGCACGTGCGGTGCTTTCTTCTCAGTGGTTGATGGTCGTAAAGCGTGCCTTTGTCGTCTGAGGTACTTCCACCAGGTGAGCACCTGTGCTTTTTCTGTAGGAATCCACCTGAGCCTGACATTTCAGTCGATGCGGAAGGTATATCTGTGACCCCAAGAAGCAATAAGCTTTGTGTCACATTTAGGAATGATGGATTGTGCACTGGCGGTGATGCCTAAGTCGACACTGTCTTTTCATACAGGTAGAGTTTGCCTGTCCGTCCCAGGGTGCTGAAAGTAAACACAAGGGCGAACTGACCGCCGAACACCCATGACAGGGCTTGGGTTCCCAACATATCGAAGACCTTCAATCCATCGATCAATCAATCCATCCATCAATCAATTAATCTGAATCTTATAAAGCGCAACCGCTCACCCATTGGGGTCTCAAGGTGCTGGGTGAGAGGGGAGAGGGCTGGATTAGCAGTTCAGTTGAAAAGCCAGATCTTGAGGTCCTTCCTGAATTCCAGGTCTTCGCAGTGAGGTCCGAGGTTGAAGAAGGATCTTTCTATAGCCGTATTCTTGCGGGTCCATGGGACGGTGGCCAGGGCCAATTGGGTGGAGCGGAGATGTCTGGTGGGAGTGTAGAAGGAGAGGCAGTGGTTGAGGTATGCAGGTCTGGCGTTGTGGAGGGCTTTGTAGGCATGCGTGAGAAGCTTGAAGGTGATTCTCTTGTTGACAGGTAGCCAGTAAAGGTCTCTCAGGTGACCGGTGGTGTGGGATGCTCAGGATGAGTCTGGTGGAGGCGTTCTGGACGGTCAGAGTTTCTGGGTGGTGCCGGCGTAGATTGCATTGCCATAGTCCAGTCTGCTGCTGATGAGCGCATTGGGTAACCATTTTTTGGGACTCGGTGGGGATCCACTTGAAGATCTTATGAAGGAGGGGGAGCATGTGGAAGCATGAGGACGAGCAGCGTTGATATGGCGGTTCATTGAAAGCTAGGATTCTAGGATGATGCAGAGGTTTTGTGTGTGGTCTGTGGGGGGAGTTCGAACGTTGAAGGCAACCAAGAATTACCCCACGCGGAGGGGGAGGAGCCCAGGTTAAGGACTTTGGTCTTGTCTGAGTTAAGCCTGAGGTAGCTGTCCTTCATTCGGGTGGCATGTGCCTCCATCCCATCGTGGAAGTTGCTTTTGGTGGCTGTGGGTTCGTCTGTGAGGGAGAGAATCAACTGGGTTTCATCGACCTAGGAGACGAAGTTGAGTCTGTGGCTTCTGATGATGACTGCGAGCAAGGCCATGTAGAATGTTAAAGAGGTTGGGTAAAAGGGAGCATCCCTGAGGCACTCCACAACTGATCTCTGTGGGTCCTGATTTAAACGGTGGAAGTCTGACTCTGCTTTCAGCCGGTGAGGAAGGAACGGATCCATTCTAGGGCTTTTTCATGGATGCCAGCGTCGTGGAGTCTTGCGCAGAGGGTATGGTGGTAGACATTGTAGAAGGCAGCCTAGAGGTCCAGGAGGATGAGGGCTACAATCTTGCCTCTGTCAAGGAGGGTGTGGATATCGTCCGTAGCGGCAAGGAGAGCTGTCTCAGTGCTGTGCTTGCTTCTGAAGCCCAATTGGGAGAGGTTCAGGATGTTGTTAGTTTCGATGAACTCGGAGAGCTGGACACTGATGCCCTTCTCGATGACTGTTGCTGGGAAGGGGAGCAGAGAGATGGGTATGTGGTTCTTGAGGTCCGTCGGTCGGCAGAAGGTTTCTTCAGCAGGGGGTTCCAGTCTTCCGTGAAAGTTGTGGACTCGATAGAGCAGTTGATGATGTGGCAGAGTTCAGGTGCAATGGAGGTGCCAGCTTTGTTGAAGATGTGGCGACGATAGGGATCCAAGGGGGCCCCGGAGTGGATGCTCTTCATGATCCAGTTGGTTAAGGTCTGCTGGGGGTTGGAGCCATTTGGTGCAGTAGTTGCAGGAGGGGTGTGCGTTAGAAGAAGGTGGCATGGTTGTCGCAGAGGTCTTGGGATGGGGGATGTCTGTTTTCTATGTGCTGGGTTTTGCGAATTCTTTGAGTACGGCGAAGAGTTCTTTGCTGTTGTGTACAATGGCATTGATGTGTTTCTCGATGACTGCTTTGTTGTTCTGACGAGGCAGTGGTGTGCAGTGACAACGGATTTGAAGGCTGCATGGTATGCCGTGATCTTACTGATCCTCCATCTTTTCTCGATCCATCTGCAGGTGTGCCTGGACTCTTGGAGGTCAGAGGAGAACCATCTGGCTTTCTTGGAGGGCTGCTTGCCTGAGGGTTTCTTGAGGGGGGCCAGTGTGTTGGCACAGTCAGAGATCCAGCGGTGGAGTTTGCATGCTGAGGTGATGGTGTCCGTGGATGTCTGTGGTGGGGTTTTGCTGAGGGTGGTGAGGTGGTCTTCGGTGACCTTGTTCTAGCTTCTGCGAGGATCGTGGTAGGTGTGGTGGCATACGGTGGGTTTGGTGAATCAGAAGTAGACGCAGTGGTGGTCAGTCCAGTGTGACTCAGAGGTGTGGCTGACGGAGATGTTGCTTGTGGAGAAGATGGGGTTGAGCGTGTGTCCTGCTAAGGGGGTTGGGTTTGTGACCAGTTGGTTGAGTGGCAAGGTTCTCCAATAGGGATGAGGAATAGTGGTCGTCGAGGTTGACCAGGTGGAAATTGAGGTCACCAAGGAGGATGTTGTCGGTGAAGGTGAGAGTGTGGTGAGCGGTGAAGTCAGATATGGCTTCGCTGAAGGGGGGGTGGGGTCCGGGAGATCTGTAGCCAAGGGTGCTGCTGAGGGTGGTGTTCGGGTTGCTCTGGCAGTGGAGGTGTACCAAGTCGGGTGAGTGGTCGTCGGAGCTGGTTGTGAGGCGGGGGGTATCTTTTTGCACGATGGCGATGCCTCCTCCCAGTCGTTTGACTTGTTCCTTGTGGATGATTTTGTATCCGTCAGGCATGATAGTTAGGATGTCCAGGGCTGAGCTGGAGTTCATCCACGTTTCTGTGAAGAATGCGATGTTGAGCAGGTCCCAGATCTCCACTGTGTGTCTTTTGAGGGAGCGGGTGTTGAGTAGGATACATCTGAGGTGGTCAGGTCCGGTTCTTGAGGGTCGTGCGGTCGGTATGTCTGGTGTGCGGAGGCCAGCGAAGGTGCAGTTGCAGGTGCGGCAGGTGAACAGGCCTTGGGTCTTCTTCGGTGATGCGTGGTGGCAGGAGGTGTGGCATCCGGTGTTGAGGGCGTGGAGTGTGCTGGCATCGTAGCGATGGACGGCAGATGACCCTCTCAACCCTAGTAATCTAACTATTGTGCTGGTGCCACAGAACACCACTGAAGAGGCTCACAGAACATTGAGGTTGTTCTGCTTCCATGAGCTCTAGCCTCATCAAGGCCAATAGGCGCTGTAACCTTTTGAAGTAAGATGTCCCCCTTTAGGTTCAAAATGAATCCTCTCCCTAAACAGCAAGAGAGGAATACGCTTTAAAATCTCCGGAACCGGCTTCAATGCTAAGCCCATATTTAGAAGACTCTTGTTCTGTGTGTGCCACAAAAGCAAGCATCCTTTGCTATGAGTGCTTCTTCCAGAACACAGAGAGTTCTCCCTAAGCACAAGTCCTTCATCCGGTCTTTCACCTCCATGGCTATGACCAAGAAGTCTGCATAAGGGCTTGAACCTCACTTCCACATTCCCTTCTTCGACAGAGAAAATGTCTGCCTTAAGGAATTATGGAGCTGGTTCAAGATTAGGAGAAATGCCTGGGCCATATTATTGATTCTTTTAATGTGCTTACCCAGTGTCTAGCAAATGTTGACCTGTAAGATGCATCCTTTCGTAGTCCAATCAAGATAAAGCTAAAAAAAAATGGATACAATTTATAATTGAGGTAAAACACCTCATAACTAAGCTCCAATTATGTTAATAAAAGTGGTCTCTGTAGTTGCCCCCCATACTGTTTTGCAAGATGTTTACCAACATTCTTATCTAAAAAATTGGTTGATTTGAGCTCAGTCTGAAAAAAACACCCAAGAACATCCAGCTGGGAGAGCAATATCCAATACATGATAGGTGTTTCTATAAGGGTCAAGAAGTGTAAATTACTTTCTAGGCAAAGTATAGAGGGTCAGATTTACAAGCCCCTTGCCCCACTTTTGCGTCATTTTTAACATGGGAAAAGTGGTGCAAAAGTGGCGCAAGGGGCTCGTAAATCTGCCCCAGAGTTTTCAGAGGCCTTGCTCGATATTCTTTGGGAATGACTCTCCCATATATGGTAGAAGTGCTGAAATAGAGAGTTGCTCACTTCACACTGAGGTCTCGGATATCAGAATGGTTGTTTCAGAGCCTCCTAAAGCATTCCCTTGTTAATTCAGGATCACAGTCATTTTTTGCCTTTCTTCAGAAAAGGAGAAGCAGCACCCTAAAAGACACCCTGAACAAATTGTGTGACTCTCCCTCCTTCACAATTCGCACTCAGCCCTCGATCTTTAACCATTACATCGTATTTTCTTTTTTAGGTTTAAACATGTTTATCAATTTTAAGAACAAAATAACATTTACATCTTGACACTGGGATGAATGATGATGCATGTGAAGGTGTAAGGCGGATGTGCTTAAGGCAATCTCCCACAACGTTGCTATAGTGACAGCAAGTTTTGGTTAAGGGGTTCCCAAGCCTTACTGCAGTACATCAGTGCTCACATGTTTTGTAGCAGACAGAGCAAGAATTAAGAATTCTCTGGTGATCACCATGAATTAGTTTCCTTTTTTTGCATTCTTACCATTGCTGCTTCTAGCTAGGTCTTTTCACTCATTGGAACAGTGTGGTATTACCCTGCTTGGGGTCTTCCCACTCTTTCATTAATCAGTGTAGGTTCATATTTCGAACTGTGGATCTTTAACTGAAGGGGCTCTCTTCATGGAAGGAGGATTAGTAGAGGGAGGTTCTGAATGCGTGATCGCCAGGTAGGACTGGGAAAATTGTACTTCAAACAGTGATTGTGTGTTACTACGCTGATTCCACCCTTCATCATCGGGTATTCCAATAAATCCACTACATCCTGGGTCAATTTATCCCCAAGGCTTTCACCCCATTACATAGTACCTACAACTATCTCATTTGTTTAAATGATTTTAATCAAATAATTTTCTACACCGCGTGTCTAATATTTTTATTGCTAATACAATTTTTAATTATCATTTACATCAACCTATATCGTCTTTAACTTTTATTTTTTCTAATGAAATGTATTACTGTGTAGTGTAGTTCCTATTATCCCAATAGGCTCTGCGCATTGGAATAATATCTTCAATAGTATAGACCTAGGGCAGAGGTTAACTAGGTCTTCTACCGACGATATTAGACTTAAAGTTTTGTGTTTGCCAGCTAGCTCAGAGTTCACTAGAAACTTTCTCGAATAGGCTTGGAGGATTTTAACCTCCCTGGATAGACAAGAAGGGATTTAGTTTCTGACAACCATAGAACATGACAACTTTGCTCTCCCCTAATCAAGAGTGTATCTCTAGAGTCGTGTGAAAACAAAAGACAACTTATTTTACTCAGTCAGTTCAGTGCATTCTTAGTTTCACCAGATTGTAGAGAAAGGAAAAGACGGGCGTGTTCAATAAAAGATGTTATTTATTGATCAGTCTCCTTTCTCATACAAGAGAAATGAATCGCTATTATTGTAATACTTATAGTTAAGTAAAGTGCATACAGTAAAGACAGAATTATAAATTAATACTGTAAAAGCATTGATATGGTTTCTAAGCCATATGATACTTTAAAATGGATAAAATAGATACATACATATATACATTTGACTAATCATACTCAACTGGTGCTTCTAACCACACCTACCCCAGTGTACCTGACCTAAGCCTAATACGTGGGCGGGAGTAGATAAGTAGCAGTTTAAGTTAAGTTTGTTTGCCAAGGGACTGATTCGAGAATTCTCTGCAAGGGGTTATTCAGCTCTGTACCTGAGATCTAGAATGATGGAGGGCTGGTATCTCTTATCCCAGGTCTTGATATTCCAGCTGCCTGCGAGGGCTGCTTGGAAGCGCCGGAGCTGGATTTCTCAGCAGGAGAAAGGCAGCGTCTCGTTCTCAGCGCGTCAGGAAGGCGGGGCAGCGCCTGTGGGCTTCGCTCTCTGCTGGGCTCCTCGGCACGTCTCGCTGCTCCAATCTCGTCACCACCGCATGTGTTTGCTTAAGGCAATGTCGGTAATATTTATACCTGAAAGGTGCCGAGATTGACGTAAGGATGGACATATATATGTCAATAAGGATGTCATATGAACGGGCTCGTTCGCACATTCTTTTGCTGAAGTTCTCTGTGAAATCAAAACAATGGCTATGGGAATTTCCCAGGTCGCTGTAGGTTTGATTTGTTTTGAGAACTCCGTATGCCTTATCAGGGGCTGGAGGAATATCGCTTGTCTAATTAGATGGCATGCGTTATGACCTAATCAGATAACGCGCTTCTGTGCCGTGGTGTGGCTTAATCAGATAACGGTTTTTGCACCGTTGGCTGGCTGCTAGTTAATTATTAACCAGACCAGGGTCAGGAATAGGGGAATCGATACAGTACCTATAGGAATACATCACAACTGAACCATAACCTTGTTTGAATTCTAACCCTAGAAACAACCATTATAGAGCTATAGTTAACTTGGTCCATGATTTAATTTTACCCTTGTATTAAACCTAACCTTTTATCGTCACTGTTAAATAATTAAATTCAAAGTTTTCAATCCAGTACCATCCCTAATCTTTATGTCCTCCTTTGTTCCTCATTACATTAGTTCAATATCTCCATATTTTTCTTTAGAATAACGGTGTCATTTATTTTCTGTGTTTTTTTTTAATGGTCAATACGTAGGCACCATATTCACAGTATTCTGTTTTGTGGAGTGTACCAATTGATTTGTATGATGGAGTATTTTTGTATAATGGCTGTTGAATCAAATACATAACAAATAGATACAGTGCATTTTGGGATACTAATAAACCCACTACATTCACTCTTACCCTCCCAAAGGGTACCCCAACCACTGGGAGTTGAACTAAGGGGTGCTTTGGGTGTCCTACTGTCTTGCCACTGGCTTGACAGGTGATACTGGAGCTTACAAACTCCTTTACTTTTTCGGACATCTGGGGCCAATAAAAGTGGGTGACAATTCTTTTTGACCCAGATGTCCAGCTAGGGGGATGTCATGGGCTGGTGTGAGTAGAAACTCTCTATACAACTGAGGCACTATCACTCTCCAAGTGGCACCAGAGTTGGGGTATCTGGCATCAGGGTACAAGAGTCCTTCCTCTCAATAGACCTTGTGTGAGCCACTGACATCTCCCTGCTCCCGTGCAGCAGCCAGCTGCCTCAGGCATTCAAGAGTGGGGCAGACTTGCTGCCCAAGGCACAGCTGTTCCCTAGAGGTTCCCACTTATCCCAAGAGCTCCACCTCGTAAAGTTCAAACTCCAGGGGCTCAGTTCTCTCTGAGGCTTACAAGTCCTCTCCCTGAGGAGAGGGGTCCTGATCTTTTTGCTGTGTGGACGCTGTTTCAGCAGTCTTACTACCTTTTCTCTTGGAAGGTAGGGCCATCATTTCAGGCTCCAAATCTCCCTTTTCACCTTGTGCAAGGCACTGTGCTCTTGTTTTCAAACACACTTTCTCAGGGATTTGGAGCATGGCTGCATTTATTTTTCTTTCTACCTCAGTCCATAGTGAGGTTTCCAGATCATTTCCAACAGACAGGCAGCTGTGAGTTTCAGAGAGACCACTACCCTTTTCAGGCCAGCCAACCACTCACCTCCAGTGTAACATCAACATGGTCATGGAATGGTTTGTGGTGACACTGTCAGCATTGGTAACCAGATATGTTTTCACAGTTAGGTATTACTCTGGGGGAACTGGTATATCTAGTATCATGGTGACACTGGCACCTATATCCCTTAGGACATCTATATTTGTCCTATTCACTAAGGGGTACTGCAGGTATTTCTTTACATTAGGGGGCCAGACAGCCAAATAGTTTAACCCTCCCTCCATTTCAGAGACTAAAACAGCCTCAGTGTGGAACCTGATTTGATCTAGGCACACTATTGACCCCACCTGGAGATCTGCCACATCAGTAGAAAATGGAGGGGGGCTAGGGGCTGGTTTGTTGGGACAGGCAGGATCTTCTTGTTACAGTGGAAACACCAGGCCTTAGAAAGATCAAATGTTCTCCCCTTGTACACACTAGTGGGCTTGGAAAAGTTCTTGGGCCCACCTCCCTGACCAGTATTTTGGGGGCCTTTAGAAAACTCGTGTATTTTATCTTTGGGTTTCTCACCCTCTTTCCCCTCGGTAAGCTTTATGACCCCTTTCTTTTGGTCACTCCCAGTGGTTGTCTTGATCACCCTTGTTTTGACCCAGTGATCTGCCCTCTTTCCCAATTCTTGGGGAGAAATTGGACCTAAGTCTACCAAGTACTGATGCAACTTTTCACTGATGCAGTTACTTAAAACAAATTATAAAGTTCCTGCACTTTACTTACAGTCAACCAGCCACCTAGTGTCTTTACTAAGTAGTCTAAAAATTCCACCCAGGACTGACTAGGATTTCTGACTCCCCTGAATTTACTTCTGTACTCCTCAGTAGTAAATACGAATCCCACAATCAGGGTGCCCGTCATGAGTGTTCATAGGACTCTGCTTCTGCCCCAGTAGGGATCAGGAGTATGTCTCTGCACTTACGAGAGAACAATTTTCCAAAGAAGTGCCCCCAGTGAATCTTTCTCACTTTACTGGCCTCACAAGCCCTTTCATAGGCTGTGAAACACTTGGTGATATCATCACCATCTTCTAATTTAAGGACAATCCCTTTGGGGATTTTTGGATCATAGAATCCTTCCTTCTCTTGACTTTTTAAATTGCTGCCACCATTGATGGGCCATAGCCCCATCTCTGCTCTCTTTTTCTCTAGAGCTAGGAGCCTAGTCTCTAGGTTGAGTCTTTTTGTCATAATTGCTAAAAGGAGAGCCTCCTCAGTGAAGTTGTCCTCGCTGTCTGGTATGGAGTAAACCCTATCTCTGTAGGAGCCAGACCCAGTGCCTCTTGGGTGTGGAGGATGGGAAACAAAGGGGCATATTACCAAGCAATAGTGATAATTATCGCTATTGCTTGGTTAGAGACAACATTTTACCGCTGAGCTGCGGCGATTTTTATCGCAGATAAACCTTGGTATTACCAAGGTTTATCGCAAATGCAATAAAAAACGTCCGCAATGCATGAATATCGCTGAAAAGTCAGCGATATTCATGCATTACCGAGCTAATGCTCTTAGCCGTGTTATCCACCTCCCATTGGATAACATGGCTAAGAACTGCTCAGGGCAGGTGTTAGCTTTTGGAGATATTCGCGCTTAGCGCGAATATCTCCAAAAGTTGGTAATAGGAGATAGCGATGTTAGCGACTGTTTCCAGTCGCTAACATCTTGGCACGCCCACTTTGCATGTCATTAGTGATAAATATCACTGACATGCAAAGTGGGGCCCAAGATGGTCGCTATCTCCTACTAGCTGTCGCTAACTGGTGTTAGCGACAGCTAGGTAATAGGGAGATAACTTTATCTCCGCTTTCTTGGCTTTTAAAGCCAAAAAAGCGGAGATAAACCCCCTTGATAATATGCCCCAAAGTTCTCATCCTCTCTAATTAGTTAAGGGGGTTGTTTTAAGGCATCGTCATCCTCATTATTTTTTCCATTCTCCTGAAGGTCTTCACCTTATTCTGTGGGGTGGTCCCTTGCATACCCTGCCGGGTACTCCTGGAGTTGTATTCTGGTTTGGTTGGATCCAGTTCTTATTTGCTTTGTCTTAGAGCGAACCCTTAACTCTCTAACCTCTAGGAGCAAAGGGTGAGGTTGAGCTAATCAGCCATCTTCTCTGGGTTGCTCATTGTTTTCTTAAGCGTTTTCTAAAGTGGTGTTTCTTTTTAGAAGACTTCAACAATTCTAGGTACTTCCCCCCTAACTTCAGTGACTTTTAAGTTTCTAAAAATAATTACTACAGGGACTGAACACAAGGTCCTAAAAAGACTTTTAGAAATTTGGAAAATAGTCAATTCAAAACATGAGTTGTACTAAAGTCACCTTTTGGATTCTTGCTGTGAGATCAGAGGTTGATTAAGTTAGTCCGATAAATGCAAGGCTTTAAAACCCACCACTGATCCACCAATCTAGGAATCTGGCTCTGTATATACTATACCAAAGTAAGGTATAGTGTTCACAGAGTCCAGGGAGTCCCCAGAGATATAGCAGAGGATGAATTAGGTGAGTACTAACAGTTCTCTTTGTGGTAGTGTGGGCAAGCAGCTAGGGCTATCCAGAGGGTGCCCTTAGCATTTATTGTATTCATTCACTCAAGGCTGATGGCACACACTCAGCGACTGAATTCAGACCAATTAGGTAAGTATCAAAAAGGTATACTTATGTTTTATTTCTAGAAAGAAGAAGGACTTAGCATAGGTAAGTGAAATATATTCTCAAGTGCAAGTCTTCACAAGGAAATGCAGTTGTGTATGAAACTGTAATCGGTACAGGCTTGCAGTGGCTTTCAAAACAGGCTAAATTGCACAGTAAGTACTTTTGGAATACTTTTTGGGGATCTCACAATACAAGTTAAGCAAGACTTTTTAGTGTTTGCAATTCAGTTACTTTTTCGTTCATACAAAGTTAAACTCGACAGAGCATTTTTGGGAACAAAACTTGTAACATTGATTCCTATGGGAGAAAAAGAATTAACGGTTCTCAGGCAGTAAACGACTGACGAGTGGGAGCTTTGGGGGTTATGACCAAGGTTCTCCAAGGTTGAGGAAGGCACTCAAGTTGCACCATCAGCGGCACTGGGGCTGTTGGGTGGAGAGTGCAGAAGCCCAATATTACTCAATGGGGCTAAGGGGTCCTTCGGTCAGGAACTGTTTACGAGCAGGCCACTTAGATTTGGAGAGCCAAGCTCCTGAGGTTAAGGTCAGATATGCAGAGGACAATAATCACCACACAGCAGCTGCACCACCGGTGGGTGGCCGGGTGCAGTGTGCCAAAGAGACATAGGGAACCCTGGGGATTCCAATGGAGACATTCTATTTGGCAAAGACGCTGCAGGCTCGGGCAGGGAGGCTTCCTGAAGACGACCACCAGCTGGAGAGATAAGTTGGGTTCTTGGGGGAAGCCTGGACATAATCGGTTGGGCCACCCAAGGCTGTGGTGCGTCAGGTGCAGGGGTGTCTTTTAGCGTTGGGTTCTTCTTACTAGCTCTGGTCACGGTTGGGGGGACCCTTCAGGTTGAGGCTGCAGGAGTTGGCTTGAAGCTTGAGGGAGGTCGGGGGTCATCAGATCCCAAGTCAGTATCACTGGGAATCGCTCCTTGTGGTGTTGGGCCACTTGAATTCAGGCCATGGGCATCAGATGCAGAGTGGTGCAAAATTGCAGAGCTGCCTGGATCCAGGTTCTGTGGTTGAGTCATTGTTGAGCAAATCCGGTGCTCAAGGAAGACAGAATCTTAAAGATAGTTGTAGGGCAGTTTCTCGGGCTCTGGGGGAGCTGCTTGCTGATGGACCCACCGGGGTTTCGCTGTAGTCAGGTCGTATTCGGGATAGGCCGGTAGTGATGGGGCCAAAGCAGTTCGTGTCCTCTTCTTCATGGGTCAGCATGGTTCTTCGGCCCTTCTTCTCTTTTCCTCGAATCTGAGGAGGCAAGGTTCAGGGTTGCCCCTAAATACTAAATGTAGGGGCGCTAAAGGGGTTTGCAGGTAGGGACCAATTGGTCCTTCCTTAGGGTGGGTACTCACTAATTGGCTGGGTCTCCTCAACTTCCAGATGGAGATTGAGATGTGTGCTTCACCTCGCCTCCCCCACCTGAGGGTTGGGGTTGGCAAAGGTGGGCACACCTCTCCTCCTAACTTGGTTTTCCTGACGATTCTCCCACCCAAAGTGGGGGGCATAATCCATATGTAGGGGAATGAGGAAGGACTGTCAGCTCTTGATGCTCCTCTTCACTGCCATAGAGCCCCTGGCAGAATTGCTCTGTACTGAGGCACAGGTGGGTAGTTTCAAGTGGGATGCCGGGAATTCGGATAGAGTGGCACTGTACGCTGACGACGTGTTGATCTTCCTGACAGACTTGGAAATATCTGGTCCCTAGACGCTCCAAATCTTAAAGTTTTTTGGGGAAAGGCAGGCCTCTTTGTCAATAAGGCCAAATAAATGACAGCTAATACTCACCATCAGAATCTGGGCTAAGCAGCAGACTTGCAAGATGCGCTGAGCTGGTTCCGGTTCTTGGGAATCGATGTTACTCCGAATGTCACAGCAACATGGGAAATTAACATTCAACCGATGATGGACATCTGACATTAAAACATGGTCGGCGTTCCCCATTTTGCTAATGGATAGAGCCACCATTTTTAAAATAATGTAATTCCCCCAGTTTTTGTACCAACTACAGAACTATACATATGGCGTTCCGTGCTTCCTTTTTCACAAGATTAACTCAATGCTTCCAAGCTTCATGTGGAATCAGGGCTTCCCACGCATTGCCATAAAGAAGTGCTTCAAGTCCACCTTTCACCGTGGAATTGTGTTAGCAGACATAGACTCATACTACAGGGCAACCTTCTTGGTGGTCGTCAAGGAGTGGTGGTATGACATCCAAGAAACTTCCCCTTATGCCTTTGAAAAAATTGGCCCGCCAAGGTGCACCAGTCCAACACTTGCTATATGGGGGCAGTGTACAATTGATACTCCCGCTGGTGACCAAAGTGGCAATCCAGATATGGAGGTCCACCCTGAGGCGAACGGTTTGGCAAAACAAATTGACAAGACAGATCCTGCTGTGGGTGGGCGACATGCTGAGACAAGTGTTTGCACTGGAGGGATTTCGGAGAAGGGATTTATTTATTTATTCAAAGTTTTGTATAGCGCGAACAAGATCCTTACAGATATCAGAGCGCTTCACAGAGACAGGGGTAGGGGCAGCAGGAAAGAACAGGGATAATGGGAGCAGTATAATAGACACTAACATAGTAGGATAATAATAACGTACAGAAAACATATCAATATACAATCAGATAGACAAGTAATATAAGACGGCACAAGTCATTAATCTCACTACAGAAGTTTTCAGGTAAACCTTGGATGTGTGGATGGCTTATACCAAATTCTTAGGCTAGAGAGAACACTGAGTGGGGCATCGGTTCAGTGGACCAAAGTGTATCATATGTTGGTCGGTAGTAAGAGGGTAGCGTAGTAGTGTCATCATCAAGTAGAAGTATAGTGCCAATGGACAAGGTGAACAGTGATACAAAGCGAGGCAGAGTCTCTGATCCAGTACCTATAAAGTTCAGGAGATCTTGGCCAGAAGGATGGTTTTCACCTCTTTCTTGAAGAGTGCAGTGGAGGAGATAAGCCTGGTTTCAGGAGGGAGCGCATTCCAGATCCTGGGTGGCATTCTTGAGAAGGAGCGCTTGTATGTTTTCTCTTTCCGGAATCTACGAGGTTTCAGGAGTAGATTTTTTGTACTTCTATTGGATCTCGAACCTCCTGATATAGACAACTTTTGAGCGAGGTAGTTGGGTGCATTGTGGTGCACAGCCGAGTGTGTCATAACTGCAATTTTTAGCTGTATTCTGGCTTCAAAAGGCAGCCATTTTAGAGACTTTAAATCTGGGGATATATGCGAGTGTTTTCTTGAGCCAGTAATGAGTCTCGCAGCAGCGTTCAGGGAGGCTCTTAGGGGTGCCGTTGTGGATAGCGGGAGTCCGCTGAGGGCCACAATTCCGTAGTCTATTCGCGGGATGACTAAGGCTTGTACAGCAGTTCGGAAGTCTTCGGCAGGGAGGAAGGGTTTAATTTTCCTCAGTGTGTTGATTTGGAAATTAGCTCCTTTTGTGGCTTTGATAATGTGCTGCTGCATGTTGAGCTTGGCGTCGAGTGTGATGCCTAGGGATTTCGCCGAATCCACGATGGTAGGTTGGACATTGAGTGCTGTTAGGTTATTGAGCCAGGTTTGGGCGGTGGAAATTTTCGCCGGGGGTGAGATGAGTAGGAACTCAGTTTTCAGAGCATTTAGTTTGAGGTGATTATCGGCCAGCCAAGATTGAGTGTTAATAAGTGTGGAATTCAGATGTTTGATATCTTCCGGGGATTGTAACTTTAGGTAAAGTTGTGTGTCGTCGGCGTACATATGGAATTGGACATTGGAAGCTTGGAGCAAGGTGGCAAGCGGTTCCATGACGAGGTTGAACAGTGTGGGGGAGAGGGAGGATCCTTGTGGAACACCTAGATCTGCAGGCACAGGTGTAGATAGCATATTGTCGATCTTGAACTTCTGAGACCGGTTATGAAGGAAGGACGAAAACCATTTGAGAACAGTTCCCGATAGGCCCATTCTAGTGCTTAGCAGCTCCAGCAAGTTCTCATGTTTGACCGTGTCAAATGCTGAAGAGAGGTCAAGAAGGATGAGGAGGCAGGACTCATTGCGATCAAGGATTTGGAGGGCGTCATCAATTATGTGTGTCATAGCTGTTTCCGTGCTATGTTTCGCTCGGAAGCCTGATTGATGAGGGTTGAGGAGGTCAAATTGATCAATGTGTTTAGTTAGTTGGAGTTGGACACATTTCTCCAGCAGTTTGGCCAGGGTGGGGATATTGGTGATGGGACGGTAATTGTTTAGGTCAGACGGATCAGCTGTAGGTTTCTTGAGTATAGGCGTGACTTGCCCCACCTTGAGGGAGTCTGGAATGAGACCTTGTTGAAGGGAGCTGTTGATGATTTTGGTCCAGAGAGGGAGGAGCAAGGGGATGAAGTCTTTTACAGCATTAGCAGGTAGGGGGTCAGTGAGGTGATTAGAGGGCTTCAAGGTGCAGAGCAGTTTGTGTATTGCTTCTTCCGAATAAGTATTGAAGTATAGCCAAGATGCATTGTTTTTAGGTTGAGTGTTAGACATCCTGGTGTGGTTGGGGAATCGGCTTACATCCATGATGAGATCACTTCTTATGTTGTCAGTCTTTAGCTTAAAGAAAGCAGAGAAGGCTTCACAGTGTGGGGTGTCGCTTGTTGTGTTGTTTGATTGTAAGGGTTGTGTCTTTGTTTGGGACTTGATTAGTTCGAACAGCTTTCTTGGCCTGTTTTTTGCTTGGTCCAACTGGTGGCTAAAGAAGTCCGACTTTGTGCGCTTTATTTTCCTGAAGTAGGCATTTCTCTTGTTCTTAAGCCTTTTGAGGTGCAGTGCTGAAGGGTCCGATCTCCAGGTGCGCTCTGCCATTCGCATAGTACGCCTGTCGTCATTGAGTCTATCGTCATACCAGGGGTTAGAAATTTTGGTGGAGACTCTCTTCAGTTGCAGTGGGGCGACTTCATTGACTATTGTATTCATAGAGTCAAGGTAGTGGTCGGTCAGTAATTGAACATCCGAGGCACCTGAGGGGGGGGAGGAGGAGATTGCCGATGTGTGGAGGCAGAGTAGAGGGGTTAAGATTCTTCATGTCCCTTTTCCATGTTTTGGATTTGCTTGGTTGAGCTGGGTTAGGTTTAACTTTTTCGTTGATAAAGAAGGTGATAATGTGGTGATCTGACCAGTCGCACGGTTGTATCGCCTCCAGTTGTGTAGAGTTCTCTTTGGCGATGATGAGATCAAGTATCGAGCCTTTGTCGTGAGTTGGTCTATCGCATATTTGGGTGAGGTCAAGCGCCTTAAGGAAAGTTTTGAGACTATTCACCACTGTGTCTTTCTGATCGTTCCAATGGAGATTGAAGTCACCCAGGTAGACTTGGGTGGCTTTGAGAGACCTAATGGAGAGTGCAATTCTTAAATCCTACCAGACCCTATAAAGGTAATTCGACCTACACCACAGCTAGTTATATCGATTTTTACAACTCAGGCATGCTCTGACACCATACATTTCAGACCTAGAAGTCCTGCTTATGGGTGAACTGAGTAACCAAATCTACTGCAAATTGATACATCACACAACAGATTCGTTGCTCTGCCTGGACGTGGGACGTGGACAACCTTGCAGGCAAGGATTGGGCCAACACCAGGGCAGTGGCACAACACTCAGCAACTGCTGCACGGATCACCCTACCACAACTGAGTGGAGTATACAATGAAATCCCAAATTAGTGCTTTTACATGTCAATTCTGACCATGACGAAACCTGCTATAGTTGCTTTGGCTGGGACTGAACATGGCCAAACAAGATATTGCTCGCCCTTGGAAAGATGAATACCCGCCTTCTCTCAAGAAATGGCGACAGGGATTAAACTACTGCATGGAAAAACCAGTATATGAAGTCAAGGTCTTTTCCCAAAAATGCATGAACATATGGGCGGACTACAGGGGAATTGCCATAACCCAAGGGAAGAGCCGAGCTATATTGAAGGAGATTGAAGTACGTACCTACGAGGGATAGCCGCTTGCAGTCCAGAGAAGACTGATATATGTTGGACTTTGTTTCAGAAGAAGGGGATGGAGTTCTGTTGGAGGGTGGAGGTGGGGAAAAGGGGGCGGGGCTTCGGGAACATGAGCCTGTTTTTTTTCTTGAATTCTGGTTCTGACACTGTTATGTGTTCTGCACACATATTTTGACATGTAGAATTCAATAAAATATATATTTTTTTTAAAAAAGGACTTGACTCACATGAGTGGGCAGGCACCTTAATGCGCAGATAGCAAGACTCGTGTCTATTGTGGAAGGCCGTTACTAGGACGTACACGTGGTCCCCGTGGCTGCAATGAATGATACAGACACCGTCAGTATGTGTTAGCCGGAAAGACCCCGAGCGGTCTTCCGCATTGTTTATTTATACCCCGGCGCGAGCCCGCCCCGGCGTATGCGTGGATGCGTGAGAATGTAGCAACATTGTGTGAGAGAGTCCGGGTGGCTCTCTACATCCCTCCTTCAATTTAGTCTGTCATTTCAACCCAGCCTTTGCTTCAAGGCGATGTCCATGCAAAGTCTCTCAACCTCTGGCTGGGTCCTGGGTTGGGTCGTAGGTTATACCTTTGACTGCGAGCACACGGGGATGTCACCACCCCAGCTGGGGTGGCGTCTCCACTTTCACCTCTGCCAACCACGCCTGGTCTATTGGGGATGATCGTGTTGTCTTGGCTTGCTGCCAGGGGCGAGTCTTCTCAGTCTTGCGTGGCCAGCGGCGACCTAGGGAGTGATGTTTCCAGATCTGGACCCAACTGTTCCTCCGCATCGCGATCTTCAGCCATTCTTCGGGCCCCCGCGGGTCTTTTGGCCTTCTTGAAACAAGATACGTTGCGGGTAGCCACTTGTCCTCCCCGTCTGGCAGTAACCATGGTGGCCCGAACCTCCTCCACCGTCCATACCTCTGGTTCATACGGGGTTCGGAACTTCCACCCTGGGTGTCAATCTCGGACCACCACGGTGTCACCCACTTGCAGAGTCGCCTCTTGGGCATGTCTTGCCTCACTCGCTCTTCGATTCATCTCTCGCCTCCGTGCCTGAATGGCTGCCTCATTCCTGCCTTCAGGCAGCCACGTCTGGTCAGTCGGAATGCTGTCACGGGGTGCTCTTTTGAATAGGATGTGGGCTGGGGCACACTTCGTGGTGCTGTGTGGTGTCTGCCGATAGGCTCCCTTGAACTGATCAAGGGCAATTTCAGGATCCTCTCCGCTGTCTACCGCAATCCTCAGAGCTCGGTTGAGGGTCCTCATCAGTCTCTCTACCTCCCCGTTCGCCTGGGGCCATAGCGGGGTGATCTTCCGATGTGTGATTTGGAGGTTCTGGAGGTAGCTCTGAAACTCTCTGCCCTGGAAGGGTGGCCCATTGTCTGATTTGATTTCCTCCGGAAGCCCCATAGTGGCGAATATGCGATTCAGGGCCTTCTTGACGTGGGGAAACGCCGTGGATGATATTACCTCCACTACCGGGAACTTGGAGAATGAGTCCACCAGGACGAGCGTGTTCAGGCCATCTGGGTAACTCCCGGAATCAATGCTGAGGTGGGTCCACGGCGTCTGGGGGGCCTCTTCCGTTCTCACCGGCGCTGGTGCTGGTTCGCTGCCGGTAATGGTGCAGGCGTGGCACGAGCGCACCATCTCGTCCACCCTAGTGTCCATGATTGGGAACCAGACCTTGCTTCTCAGGCGTGCTTTTGTTTTGGCCATCCCATGATGACACACGTGTGCGAGCTCCAGAATCCTGGGCTGGAGGACTTCAGGTATTACGATGAAGTGTCCCCTTAGGATGACTCCATCGTCACCTACGCTCAGCTCACTCCGGATTTGCCACAACTGTCGGCGTGTGTGGCTGACTTCTGCTCTGAGGTTTTGTGCCCCATCCAGGAAGTGGGCCCACCTGTTTCCTTCTAGGGCATGACGGACTCTGGACAGCGTTTCATCCTGTGCAGTGGCCTCCCCTATCTCGGTCAATGTCATCATTTCCGGGCACGCTGCTTGCGAGATCATGTGAATGAACGCCTCTGCTCCCGTTCCATCTTCCAGCGGGCGGATTGGACTAATGACATCGGGTGTCGGGATAGGTAGTTAGTGGGGTTATGTGCCCCTGGTCTGAAGACGATCTTGAAGTTGTATCCTTGCAGCTGGACAGCCCAACGCTCTATCCGCGGGGGTGCGAGCCTGGCAGATCCCGCGAAGAGAGGCAGTAGTGGTTTGTGGTCCGTCACTACGCTGAATTCTTGACCGCACAGATAGAGATGGAAATGTCGGCATGCCCACTTTATTGCGAGGGCTTCGCGTTCGATTTGTGCGTATCCGGTTTCAGTGTTAGACAGAGCTTTGCTGGCATAAGCCACTGGCTTCCACACCTCCGGTCCATGTTCTTGTAGGAGCACCGCTCCAAGACCTACCGGACTGGCATCGACTATTAGCTCCGTTTTACGACGGGGTTGGAAGTAAGCCATCACTGCCGTGTCTAGGAGACTTGCCTTTATGTCTTGAAAAGCTTTGTTGGCCGCTACTGTCCATTTCCACTTGTGATCTTGCCTCGTAAGCGCTCTCAGTGGTTCCGCCAGAGCGGCTAAGTTAGGGATGAAGCGGCCACAGTAAGTGGCCATGCCTTGGAAGCTCCGCACTTCGGTGGGGTTCCACGGAGTGCTGGCAGCCTTGATTGCTTCGGCTTTCTTGGGGTCGACCCTCAGGCCTTCTCTCGTGAAGGTGTATCCCAAAAAATCTATGGATTCCTGGTAGAAAGAGCATTTCGATTGGTGTAGGGTCAGGCCGCTGTCTACTAGTCTCTTTAGGGTTGCTCTCAGGTGCGTGTGGTGTTCTCGAGGGTAGCAGAATAGACCAGGATATCATCACTTAAGTTAATTACTCCACTCAGCCCTGACAGCACCTCACGTATGGCATTTTGAAACACCTCCGCGGCTGAGGACACCCCGAAGCTCAGTCGCTTGTACCGACGTAGTCCTACATGGGTGGAGAAGGTGGTTATGTATCGGCTCGCGGGCTCTAGCTCGAGTTGATGGTATCCCGAGTTGAGGTCTAACTTTGAGAACCATTTTGTCCCGTTCAGGTCAGCCACTATGTCGTCCATGGTCGGGGTGATATGTCGCTCCCTTTTGATGGCCACGTTGGGTAGCCTCATGTCCACACACAATCTGATAGGTCCTGGTTGTTTCAGCTTAGGTGCAACTACCAGCGGAGACACCCAAGGGGTCGGGCCCAACACCTTTTCTATTACCCCAAGGTCTTCCAGTTTCTGGAGTTCTGCTTCCACCTGGGGTCTCAGATTGAACGGTACCCGCCTATGCCTCAGGGCAACAGGCCGTACCGACGCGTCGATGTGAAACTTGACCTTTTTTCCTTTTAGTTTCCCCAGGCCGTGGAATAGTTCAGGGAATTCCTTCAGCAGAGTGTCTGTGTGGGCCTGATGTACCTGGTTCGCACAGAATACGAGTCCTAAGTCTTCCGCAGTGTGGCAACTCAGCAGGGTGCCCTTCTTCCCTTCGGTGATATGAAAGCGTATTTTGGTGGAGTATTCCCTGTTCACAACGGTTGTCTCAATGACGCCTCTCAGTGGCAGCGGGTCCGTTCCCACATAGGTGTATATCCTAGCATTGGAGGACGCAAGAGGGGGTTTTGGTAGCTTCTTGTCGTATTGGTCTGAATCCATGACGTTTACCGACGCTCCGGTGTCGATAAGAGGTCTCACCTCAGTGCCTTCTATGGAGACGGAGCACATGGGTGGCGGTCTTTTCCGCGTTGACACCCTGCTAACATACGAGATGACGTACACCTCGTCATCACTGTCGTCTTCATACCTCGGTCGCCTCTCCTGTGCTTGGTTGTCTGGGGGATGCGGTTCTTGGTCTATTGACAGTTGTCGGACTCGCCGTGTTATGTTCTTGGACCTCGGGCCTGTTGTCCGATATCGCCCTCCTCGGCATACTGCTGCAAAGTGATTCAGCCGGCCGCACTTTAAACATGTCTTTCCTTTTGCCCCACAGGTTGCGGTCGCCGGGTGATCTTCGCCACAGTAGTCGCACTGATTTCCTCAGGCGGTTGTGGTGCGCTGGCGGTTTCCCGGAGGTCTCTTCTGGATCGCCTCGACCTTTTCCTCCTTGATTATCAGCTGTGTCCGGGCCTGAGCTGGTATTGCCACCGGCGTTCGCAGGGCCACATCCATTTCCTCCGCCCTTGCGTCAGAGAGTTCATGTGAGCGTGCCAGGACCAAAATTTCGTCTAACGAGATTCCGGGTTGTCGAAGTATGAGCTTTCTTAGGAGTTTAGATCGACACCCCAATATGATTTGGTCTCTAATTTCCTCTCTCGGGTTGGTGAAAGGGCACGAACGTGCCAGCCGGCGCAGCCGCGCATGGAACATGTCTACCGATTCAGAGTCTGTCTGCCAAGCCCTCTTAAATTTGAACTTTTTGAAATCGTGGTTGAGTTGAGGGTCGAAATGGGTGTCAAGCGCAGCGACCACTGCGTCATAGTCGTCTTCCCGCCCCGTGTTGGGGAGTGTCTCGAAGAGATCATAGATTTCAGGCCCTCCATATAGGATGAGGAGTGACCTTTTGAAATTCCCATCATTCTCTCTAGTGCCTTTGAAGTAAAGGTTGAGCCTTCCTACCCAGGCTTTCCACCTCAACGCAGCTGTGGCTGGATCTGCTGCTTCGCTGAATTGGGGAATCAGCGCTGCCCCGACGTGTAGGTGGCTGGGTGGCGGTGGTGCAGCCGCTGCAGCTTTATTCTGGGCAGGTGGCGGCGCGGGTGGTACGCCTCGATTTTGGCCGCCTCCTGCTTGGCCAGGTCCCGGCGCCGTGACTGACATGATTGTGACCCTCTTCTTCTGCGAGCCTCTCGGGGCTGTCTGAACAGCTGGGGCGTGCTAGGCTGGCTTCTCTTTGCGTGGCTCTGCGCGCGCGCTGCCCACTTCTGCTGCGCTCAGTGCGAGCCACTCCTCCACGTCTAGTGGTTCCCTGTCCCCTGCTGGAGCTTTTGGGGAATGGGTGTGGTGATGGCAAACTGGGCCTGGCCGTGACTCGGTCCACAATGGTCTATGGGGCTGATTTCCCCTGGTCCGTAGTGGAGCGCTGTACTGGTGTGGGCCAGTGGGTCGAGAGGGTTGTGCCAATGCTTGTTGGGCCTTCCGCCCCCTAGCCAGCGAGTGAAGCGAATTGCTGTGCCCGTCGGGTCCCACATGCGCCTGAGACTGCGAGGTGAGCAGGGCCGCCCCTTGCCGCCTGTGAGCTTCGATGCACCTCGCGTCAAGGTACCCCTCCCTCTGGGGTCTCGGCCGTGTAGCCTGGTCGTGCTGCGGTGGGCGTGCACGTGTCTTCGCGTCGTTGGAGGCGCACCTCTCACTCTGGGATCGCAGCGTGAAGCTAGACTCACCCTACCGACGTGCAGGGCCCAGCAAGTCCCGCCAGTTGAAGGCGCTCCCGACGGGGAGACGCGTGGGCGGGCCTCGAGCCTGGGCGCGGGCGGGTCGACAGACCTCGCCGCAGGTAGGAGCGTCGTGAGTGAGCTCCCAATGATGTGCCGCACCCCGGCAGGCAGGGGGGCGGTGATCAGGCAAGCGTGGGCTCTGACCCCCTCGTCGCCAATGTGGAAGGCCGTTACTAGGCCGTACACGTGGTCCCCGGGGCTGCAATGAATGATACAGACACCGTCAGTATGTGTTAGCCGGAAAGACCCCGAGCAGTCTTCCGCCTTGTTTATTTATACCCCGGCGCGAGCCCACACCGGGGTATGCGTGGATGTGTGAGAATGTAGCAACATTGTGTGAGAGAGTCCGGGTGGCTCTCTACATCTATGACGAATTCTATCTGTCTTCATTGTAAGCATCCAGATTGTGTTTTATTTTCAATTGTGTCAACAAGAGATGAATATATTACTTATGTAACTAAACGGAGTATGAATACTCTTCAACTAAATCTAAACTACAACCCGGCCAATCACACTTTTATGAGTGGGAATTTCTGTAGGACCTGAGGAGCTTTGCTTTGTAATAACTTAGGCCTGCTACTAGGTATGAATGTCATGTTGTTCCCCCGAAACATTTTGATAGCAATGAGGTGTTCCACTGGAATGCATATGAATAGATATGCCTTTGCTACAAGGCTTGTATGGTTCTCCTTCAGGGAAGTCATCCACCTTCTGGGCTGGCGTGTTCTATTCCTGGGATTTTTTTGTTTGTGAAACTGCTCACTTCGAGACGTTTTCAGTCTTGGATTGGCAGCTTCCAAGTTCATTCAGTCCACAGCTCTCAAGTGACCACAGGCTCAATCAGAGCCTCTTGTACACAGGAGCGAGGCGCTGTCTTCCCAGAGGACCACTGGGGACTGGGCTTGAGGGGTCACTCGTCACGTCAGGTACTGTTGAATGGATAATTATGTGGTCATCCACAGGTGACTTTTGTGTTGATTGCATATTTGTGTTTCTTCATCTGAAGGACCCCTGGCAGCGATATTCTGCAGAACACATTTGTACAATGGAGCGGAATTCACTCCCCAATTACAAAATCACGAACAATTTTACTTGCTCTGTGTGTTGTTGGTGCAAAGAGTGTATGCTGATGAAAATTCTCCCGTGCCTACGTAAATGCAAGCATTTTAATCATTTCATTATGCCTTGTTTGGCTCAGCCCAGTTGTTTACCAATGGCTTCTATTGTGCTACTCCCAGTGCTAATTTTTCAAATTTAAAGGAGCAGCGCACCAGGAATGTGGATGCTGAAAACAATTACCCGTTTTGCTCCAATTTTAGCCATATTGTTCAGCAAAGGAAAATGTACTTTTTCTTGTTTAGATAAAGTGGTCTTACAGCCGGTACTAAGGGCCAGAATGGTGAGCGTGTAGCTCTGCATTCACTTGTGCGCTGCCGGGTGCAAGTGCCGGCATGTGACTCCTGTACACCTGTGGTCACAGGATGCTGTGCACTGTGTCCAAAGTCTTGATATCTCTCTTCGGGACATGGTCTCTTTCTACATCCTGTCTTCTAGTTCCCTATGTGATGTTCCAGCCAACTTCAGCCTTACCACTCTGCCTTGTCCTGCTGAATTCTTTACTGTCAATGAACGTTTTTATCTTCAAGAAGCTTGTTTGCTTCCCTTTACCAATGAGCTGTATGACTCCCTAAGAGACTGCATTCAGCTGCATTGCTTACAAGCTTCGATTAATACTTCCTGATGAATGCCAGTGATTGAGTTCATCGGATAGAAACATGTAAACACAAAGTAACTCTTGAAGTCTACGCACATACACACAATAGCTCTCTCGCTTTCTGAGAGTAGCAAGGATGCCCAGTAATACATCATCCACCAGAAAACACGACTACCTGCGGCTCGCTGCCATGGATGTCACTGTGGACTAGCCAAGGGTATCAGCAGCTACCCCTGGCTTTGGTCACTCTGGCACTATTCTTTGCTAGACCTGGACTACCCCAGGATTCATGAAGATAGGCAACAGCAGGAGCAGAAAGTAAGCATAGACAAAGGAGGCGCATTACCTTCTATAGAGTCCCCTCCTTTCCCTTCTAATCATTCACAAGTATCTCCAAGCAACCAATTTTACTTGGAGACCTTCTCAACCCTCTTGGTGTTCCTCACGGCTCTGTGTGTTCACCCTACTCTTTAAATGTATATGTGGCATCCCTGACCATCCACCTCCTCTGCCTGGGCTTCCACATTTACACTAACAGCTTGTTTACAAGCTCGAGAGCAAGGCCTAAGGACTTGATAGTGGGAACATCGGCTGAAACTGAATCCATGAGCCAGAGGTGCTGGTCGTAAGTGAAAACGCAGACCTCTGGACTTCTAATTTCCGGAGTTGGGTATCTCCCTGTCCACTAGGGCAGTGGAGAAAAATGTGGGTGGGAAGATCAACTCAGAGCTCCAGGTGTACTAAGGGTAGCAACATTCACTTCAGCCTCCCCCAATCAGATCAAGTATCGCAGTCCAATGGTACATTATTACATGGAGGAGAGCACATAGTGATATCTGCTGTGGTAGCATAAAGCGTTGATTACTGCATGCCCTTTATTTGGGACTGGCCAAAGGATTGATTGAAATGGCTTTAAACAATTCAGAATCATGCCACTAGACTGGTCTTAGGAGCGCCTATGTCTTCTTGAGCCTTTTCAATTCAGGAAAGCTTAACTCATTCAGTTATTAGGGAAACATGTCCAGAGTTCTCAGTTTAATACATAGGCATTTTTGTACCTAACACCCCTAGCATCGTAGAAAAGTCTGGTTCGGTACATGACTCAGAGAACACATCGAGGCACCAGCAGATATCTTGATAGTCCTTCTTTTTAAGAAAGCATGACCTGGTGGAAGAGAGTTTTCCATGCTAGTTTATAGAACTCCCTTCCATGGGTATTAAAAGTTATGCTAAAGAAATGCTCTTACAGCAAACAAAGAGAGGCCGTTGATTGAGACAGTGAGGCAATCGACAGCCGACAGGTGACCCCCATGTAATCTGTGACATCCCCAGGCTGGCTTTGAAGATGATGGCTGTTGCATGCTGGGATTTGTAGCTGTGGCTTTAACAATGAAAGTCACATCATGCAACGTACTATTGGCCAAATAGCCAGGTCCAGCTGCAGGTGCTATAGGTGACAATGGGTCACCTGAATACCACAGATCTCCAGTCCAATGTCAAAGGGGATCAAGATGATGTCATTTTGGCTGCCTCTGACATGCTGGTGAATTGAAGTCCTTGCTCAGTCCCTCACATCCCTTCTGCCCTTCTAATGTTTTGTGGTAGTTTATCATCTCGCACAGTTTTATTTTTCCTGACGAAGAACAACCTTTAAATATTTGCTCCTCTTCTGTGTCGTCCTTTTCCAACCAAAAGGGATGAACTATGTTTCTTTCTTCCAGCCCACCTTTCATGGTCAAACCCAGAGTACATCACAACCCAGACTCGGGATCTCCGAGGAAGTAATATCACTTCCTTCTTTCAGCTGATTTAGGACGTTGAATCCGCCTTTTGCAAAGGTAGAACTTTTCCAGCAGAAACATGTATACATTTGCAAACACCACCCTTGAGGACACCATATTTAGAATATCACCTAGTAACAACAGTCATGTAAACTTGAGGGAAGTTAGAAAAGTGGTCCTAGTGCCACCCCTGAATAAACAACATGATGAGGGTTACAGAGGAGAAAAATGCTCTCGGTGACCAAGTAGTCAAACCATGCTGAGACGTGCCATACAACAGGGGCAAGTGATTGACTGCGGGCCATGCAGCAGAACACTAACTTACCCTCAACAGCTTCTGAAAGGAGGCTGGGGAGCTCTGGCAAGCAATACTGCAGTAAAGGAAGGCAAGTAGCCGATCACCGGGCCAAGACAAGCTGCACACTGGGAGTGCAGTGGAGCTACAGGAGAGCTGACCCTGAATTCCAGACAGCTCAGAAATACAGTCGCGGGAGTACCTGCATGAATGTGAAAGGCTCCCGGTGTCCTCTGACCACCAGGGACATCAGTTGCGACCTGGTGGATGAAGAAGCCATGGTTCTCTGGCACATATGCTCCCCTCAGCGGCCCTATCAAGGGTGGAGGAATGCCAGTGAGTAGACTGCGTAGACCTAAATCGACCAAGTGCGGGCCAGATGAGGGCTTAGGCAACAAGATGCAGACTAACTTCGGCGCAGCTCTCTCCCCTTTTCTGCACTATCACATCTGCGGCACCCCACAGTGACATTGCGACGTACTCACTTTGTGACCTTCCTGCAACCAGGTATAATTGCCCCACCGGATTTGTATAAAAAGCAAACAAATCCACATGCAGGCAGCACCATCTGCATTAATGCCAGAAACACACGAGAGCTGGCTCTGAGGTGCTTACCGGGACCAGGGCTATCCAGCAACTTCTCTGGTGAGGAACTATCACATCCCAGCCATGAGGCCCCAGGCAATCTACTCTGATTAAACCTAATAGACATGCAGGGGTTAAGGGCTTTGCGCTATCAACCATATTAATACAGAATGCTTGATGACCAATTGCTCGTGCTGCCCCCTCCCTAACCAGCCTGGAGATGGCCTATCTCTCCCTTCCTGAGGGGGCAAGCGGGTTGGCCACCCAAGAAACTGCGCACGAAGACACCCTGTATCTGCAACTCAGGTGACAAAACTTGAAAGGTCTTAGCCAGAAGGTGGGATAGGGCCCTCCCCAGACCCACTCCCTCTGACAGGGAGAGGGTGCAGAGATGGATCACTGACACAACAGTTGACAGAACATACAGACACAGAGGCTATCCTACAAGCTATCCGGCCGTGAGAGAGGTGGTGAAGACTAAAATAAGCAAAGGTCAAGTGGATATGATCCTACTCTGACAAGACCTCTGTAACGTGGCTAACAGCGTCACAAAGCAGAGGACAGACTGTCTACCATTGAGGACAGTGTGACTTTCCTTAAATCATCAGTCAATAAACTGCTCCTTATCACCAATCAATTTGAGCCAAAGGAGAATGTTGTAGAAAACAGATCTAGACGCTATAATCTGCGATTCATAGGCTTCCTGGTGGGGGCCAAAGGCACTGCTCCAGAGGAGTTCTTAGAATCCTGGCTGAGATCTTGGATACCAACTGACCAACTTTCCCAATGATTCCTATTGCAATGGGCCCACAGACCTTTAGCCCTTAAACCTCCTCTAGGGGTGTCCCCCAATCGATCACTGTCAGCATTTTGAATCCCTGAGACTGTGATGTAAGGCAGGAGATCTCTCCTTTCACTCCACACGCATCATGATCTTTCCTCAATATTCTCAAATGGTACATCAGAAATGTAAATCCTTCAACGAGGTCAAGCAAAGACATGTTAATGTTCCCATCCACCCTGAAGGTAATCCATAAATCGCTCACCTACTTCTTTAACACTCCTGAGGAAGCCTGGCATTAAGCAGTGGAAATAATCTTACGTTTGAACTCTAAACCTGACCACTGGGGACCAATTTGCCCTAATGGCCCACATCTAAACCTTCTTCATTCCTGCCCGTGCCAGAAAACAAAGTCCCACAAAAGACACAAACCCCAACCAGGGGGCATCGGAAACATTTGTACCAGCACTGTATCAGGGAATGGACTGTCACTGGGCTATAGACAGAACTAATACAACTACACTCACTTCTCAGGAGACAACAGAACAATCCCTCATCCTTTGGCACAGCAATCACTTTCATGGCCAACTGATCCTTTGTTCCCTGCAGACAGCAGTGCCTACCATCTGTTACAGAGAGCAAAGTGATGATTCACTTGTGCCATTGCGAGCTAGTCCACACTTGTCAAAGGCAGCAGAGCTATGCTTGCTTTACTGATTAACCCCTGGATAGGTAGAGTGCATGCCCACCTCCTATTCTGTTTCTGTGCCTATCTGTTTGTCATTTCAGACCATCTACATCCTTCCAACATCCAGGGAACTCTGGGACAAAGAGCCTCAAAAATAAGAACTCTGAAAGGAGTGGAGCCTGGTAATAGGGAGCTTAGAGGAAAGGAATATTGGAGCTTTTACTCTGGTCGGAAAGGGAAAGCAAAAGGGTATGTAGGCATAGGTACAGGGGGCACAGGGAAAGGCGGACTCTGGAAAACAAACCACATCAAAACATAGGGACAGCTGATTCAGGAACAAAAGAAAGAGTCATAAGGGTCAAATGTATCTCACATACAAGGATAGAAAGACAGAAGGACTCAGGGTCACCCAGGTACATTAGAACCTCAATCAAGAACTAAACACTGCAATAAAGAAACAAATAAACACAAAAAATACTTCATTGTACAGACTGGCAAACAAATAGGTTGTTTTGAAGATATAGGATGTGTTGCTGTTCAAAATAATGCCGCCATGACTGACATGGGTTAGGTAGAGAGCATAAAACTGTAACAACTCCTACACTGGGCTTATCACCCCACAGGGATAATTCATCACACGCTACTCACTGACACAAGATAGTTCGGAGGTCCAAGACCCACCCATCCTACAAAAGAACATCATGGGGAAAACCCTTATCGTACAAAATACATTGCCTCCACTTACTTGAACCAAGTGAAGATTGAATGCCCCACTCCTTCTTTCACTCTTATTCGATCACTCTTCAGCTAATGAAACACAACACAAGCTTGATTTCAGAAACCAATATATCTTGCATCTCCTGCATCTATACTCTGTGGAGAAAGACACTCCCATTGGGTCTGAGAAGATGGCTTCATTAGCATTCCCCAGATATATAACTTTTGAAAGTAATATGACTGGGGGCTACGTTGGCAATAAACACATTTTGCAGACTCTCTAATATAGAGGCTTTCTCCCAAAGTAATGATTTATTTGGCCAGGTGATTCTACGAACTTCAACCTTGCCTCGGCTGAAACTGCTTAGGCTACCCTCTATTGTTTGTGCCGTGACATTTAACGTCAGGCTGAACATGGAAGACACCAAGGACTTGAGGGCTCCATTACTCCCAGACTAAAGGCTTTCCCGCTTCACACCTGCCGGTAACCCCTCACTTATGGAGTGGTGTGGTGCAGTGGCCAGGGCAGCTGACTTTGGAGCACAGGGCTCACAGTTTGATCCCCGACTCCGGCATCAGATCAGCTCAGCACCATGTGACTCTGGGCAATAGCTCACTTAATTTCCACGACGGCCCCCAGTGCCTTGAGACCCGTAAGGGTGAGTAGTTTGCGCTTTACAAATACCGAATTTAGGATTTAGTTATTGGACAAAATGTACCCCTGCATCTTTGCCATTCACTCGACTCTTTATGGAGCCCCCGTTTTGAAAATAGGGGGCAGGAAAGCGCCTCGGATCTGTACCTTGCCTAGTTATCATACTGTGAGCCAGTTCTCAATGGCAGCTTCTAAGCCAAGGCATTTGGCCTCTGTCCCATTAGCTGAGTCAGCCTCATGACAGCACTGCTGCAGCATGTGTAAACGTTTGAGAAAAGCACCGTCAGATTCACTGCAGTATATTAAATGAAAAGCACATGTAGGGTGATACTGAGAACTATGTGGTTTGGTAAGTTTAGACTTGGTGGACACCAGATCCTGGCTAGTAATGAGTATCTTACTGAAATCCACAGGCACTTCTAGTTCATGCACAAACATAAAGCTCTCTGATCATTGTATGCGAGGAATGTTGCACCACCTACAAGACCCAATAAAGCTCCATCATGTCTAGATTAATCAATACTAGCTTCATTCAAACTCAAAATGTCCTCAAGGAAGGAGACCCACTTCAGCATGTCCACATGAATCCTGCTAAGAGCCCTTTCAAAAGTCTCTCATTCTTCTCTGTCACATCATGAAATAAATCTAATTTGTGACAGAATTAAAGACACAGCATCCTAATCCAGCAATGATTGATGAGTCTCCAGTAATTTCACAATGTTTTCAGTCTTGCAGGGCTGAGTGCTAAGATTATTAAGAATTTCTTACTATTCAGAAATAACCCAGCACTTAAGAAAATATTAGACACAGTGGCTGCATTTCACCAACCCTAGAACACACTCCAAGAACATTTTACTATTATCTCTAACATTTTCAGTATGCACCAAGTCCATAATGCATTATTCTTAAATTGGTATGTATTGTTTGTAGGCAGTAATCAAAAAGAATATGTAAGGAACATAAATATTCAGCAATAGTTTAAGAAATGGCATTAAGACTGATATATAACATTTGAACTCCACTTGATCAATTTGCTCATAATGCCAGATATCAAACAGAAGGAATACTTAATAAAAGTTTTTCGTTTTAGGTGGGCCTTTCTGCACTTGTCTGCAGGCAGCAGATAAAAGGGAAACTATTGGGTTAAGGAGAAATCAGTGGCACTGCCATGTTGAACACAGATTTCTTGATTTCCTGCAGATTTTTAAATTTTTTTAAATTCTTGCAAATATTGAATATTTTTTAAAATGTCCTGAGGACATTCCATCTCTGCCTAAATTTCCAGGCAGAGTAAAATCATAAGAAAGAAATGAGCAGGGTTAGGTAGGACCCTGGGTCGCTGTGGCAGATATCAGATTAGTGAGTATGGGGTCATTTAGAGTTTGTAGAAGTGTGAGTATCCTGGGTACAAGAGGGAGCAGAACCAGTCCTCAGGTCACAGACAGTAGGTGCAGTCCTCATCTGCTCTTCCTCAAGCCCAGAAAGTGTTCTGAGGAGATTTCCATTGAACCAGCTCGTAGGTGGGAATGACTCATGTCCTAATCAATAGAGTAAAAGTTACCTGTCCCAACCCTACCCACTTTGGATATTTTCAAGATGGCGAAAGTTCTGTGGCTGCACAAAACTTAGACTTAGGCTTTGATGGCTGAGTGTATATGGGGAGTAGTATAATATCTAATCCTAGTTACCTCCCACATCTAACCCTAAAATCCAGTTTGCGGCAGTCAGTGGATCCACAATAAACTGAGACAGATGTCAGGTAGGACAAAAGCAGAGTCCTTCAGCAAACAGATAGCGACATCACAAGAGTTGTCATGGCATCATGTTTTCCCACTTTGCAAGTGTACGCTAAGTGCTATATGTGAACTCAGCAGACGTGTCAAGTAGGATTTGACACACACTCCAGCAGTGTAGGAAAGAGCCTCTTTTAGACATGGTCACTCCCACTTTTTGCTCTCTGGTACTGATGCTTTTGATTGAAAGTGCACTGGGTCCCTGCTAACCAGGCCCCAGTGCCACTGTTCTATCCCTAAAACAAGACAAATGTTAATTGTAACCTAACTGGCAAGAACTTTAGCACCCTTGTAAGTCCCGGATTAATGGTACTCCTGGTAGCCGAGGAATGGGTACTAAAGAGGGCCCCTAAGGGCTGCAGTATGTATTATGTCAGCTTAAGGAACCCACACACAAACCTGAATGAAGACTGCCATTGCAGGAATGTGTGAAATGGTGCAAACCATTCTGAAAACACGACATTGACCACTCCCTGTGGCCAATGCCAAAGTAAACTGCATTTGCCAAATGTAAGTCTCCCCTACAGCAGGCCTTAGAACCCTAAGGCAGGGTGCATATATGCCCCTATGATGCCTAGTACCATTGTTAGGCATTACAAGCCATCAGGAGGCCATTTTAAAACTATGTACTTAGTACTGGTCATCACATAATGGCTTCACTGAAGATAATGGTGTTTGGTATCAAACACCTCCTCTTAATAAATCCATACTGATGCAAGTATCAGATACATGAAGACATGCACTCTGTGGGCACCTTATAAGTGCCCCCTGTAATTCTACTAGTCTCTTGGTGTATTGGCTGACTGGTACCTTCCAGCCTGCCACCACAGACGAATTTCTGACCCCTCAAAGGAGAGTCCGTGCTTTCAGAGACCAAGAAAAATGCCTGCTCGGCAGATGTTCCCACCTCCTCCAGCAGGATGGCCAGCAAATCAGCTGATCAAAGCCAGAGGCTTCATAGCCTCTGCAGTTTTTGATATGCGACCCAGGCCTCCCCGCCCCCAACAAGGGGAATGCCACCCCCTACCCAGGGGGCCCATTTGGCACCAGAGAAGGGGATAAACTAGATATTCAGGAGGTGTGTTTCACTTACAGCTTATAACATGAGAAGTAACATCCCTAAGGTGGGCTACCTGAAGTGGACAGCCAAAGAAGTGTTTCGCCATCGTGCTTTTAGTGAAAATAGAGAACTCTGGGTTAGGGGTATGCCCAATCCCCACAGGAAGTGGTCATATAGGGGGGGTAGTCACCCCAGTGGTAGGCAGTCCATTGGCTACAACCAAACACTCTCCTCAACGGCCCTAACTTGAGTATTTAGGGCTCCTTCTACAACAGTCGGACAAATTCAACTTCCTGGGAACTGAAGAGGATAGAAGAGGAGGTGACCCCATGAGCACTAAGGACCTGCACCAAAACTGGCGCCAAACCCTGCCTTGCTGCTTGCTCCTTGGCAATTGCAACAACTAAACTCGTCCTGCAGCTGTGCATCATCCCAACACTTGGAGAACTGCCCAGCACTTTGAAAACCAGCAATCATCTCCCTTGGGGTTGGAGGAGTCATCTCCATGCATCTAGAGACACTGACAGCATCTACCTGGTTCACTGTGTTGTTGGCCATCGGGCCCACTGAGGGAGCAACACATCAGGGGGAGGCTTTCGTGGATTCACAAGGTCAGCCCAGTCTCTCTACTGGATTTCGAGGCGCTAGACCCTCCAGGAGGCCCCCTGCACCAAAACCTGAGTACCGGAGCACCACTGTGGAAAACCTTCCTGCACAACGAGGGCCTTTAGGACAGACGAAATCCACAACCAGAGTGGCCTTGCTGTCATGTTTCTCCCTCCTCTACAGAACGATCCAACAACCGTGAGAGCCCCGACCTCCAGTGGCCAGCCAGCCAAGACCCTCTGCACCCGAGCTCCACAGCAAGGGCCATGACTTCTGGGCGCGTCCCCTTGGCCTAGGGGTCTCACGACCTGATGTTGAAAATTAGTACGGTTTGGTGAACATTATCTGCGCCATCTTGCCTCTTCCCCTGATGCCACACTTTTGTCGTGCGCACCCGCCATTTTAAGATGCCCTGATCAGAGCGAACCCTTTTGCATGCCGCTGGCCCCTGATATAGCCCTTCGCCCTCACTAAGCCTGCACGCTGACCAACCCCCTGCTTGCACCTGCCTTGAATCATAAACCCCTCTTCGGCGCTGCTCTGCCCCAGGCCCTCATCCTGTTCCCAGCGCGACACCTCCCTTCTTCCCTTTCACGATCCCCGGCCCTTAGATGCAAACCCCCTTTTTTCCCCCGTGTGCCCGTTTGTCTTCCCCGTTCCCAGGCCGACACCCAGCACTGCCGATACCATTCCTTGCCCCTCCCCGTACAATAGAAAGCTTCCCCCACCAAAGGATCCCCGGGTTGATCAAAGCCCCCACTCCATGAGATCCGATCAAACCCCCCACATTCCGTGAATCGGCGGAATATCCAGCTGCGCGATACTCATCACCTGTTGTGACTAGGGTGGGGACTTCAACTGTAAATGTGTGTGGGAACGGGCCCAAAGGGGAGTTCCGGGAATGTCTTTTCCATACATCAAAGCTTTAACATGAATGTGTAATCTGCAATAAAGTCATAAAACAGTGTATAAGAGGCCAGGCCTCAGAAATGTAGCTAGAGCACCTCAGAACGATACCTTCTGCCCGTTTTGTTGTGTTCTCCTCCGGAGAGAATAAAAAAACCTTGTTTCCTGCTTTCCAGTCTCCAGCGCCTGCCTCTTCATTGATTAAATAACTAGAGGGTCACAGAGGCAATACCGCCGGGCAAATACCGATTGTCCCCGACCCGTCTCAGGTTTAACAATTGGCGTCCCAAGCGTGGGGCCCATCAGCGACTCGTGGATCCAGTGGGAGAGGTCCCAACGACAGAGTGAACGACTGCAACGATCGGGAGAGCTCTTGCCCAATAGACCCTCGTCTGGCAGCCGATCATCCGAACTTCACTAGTTCCGAACAGACCTCTCTCGAGTGATCTACGGTCCTGACTGGGAACCATTAGGAGTGCCGTGAGAAATACGAGAAAAAGAGGACGAACAGGCGCTGGATTCGGAAGACAAGAAACTGTCCACATGGTCCGGGTAAGGTCGTGTAATCACGACAAGCTGCGAAATGATTGCTTGATTGTTTGATTGCTTGATTATTTATAAAATACTAGTATTACTCTTTGTTTGACCTATTTGGAGATTCACTGTCTGCACACGGAGAAACAGTAGGCTCCTTCTCTTTTGCAAACGGTGAAGGATAGGTAACGTAACCGTCGCGCCTATCTTTCTCCCCCACTGACCCTATTATTTCTTAACGGTTTTTGGGAGACTCCCCACTCCCTCACTGATTAACTGGGTTCTTTAACCCCGAACTACTGTTCACAGATTGTCTTCTGGAGATTCTCTGTCTGCAAACCGGAAACAACAGCTTCCTCTTTGCGGTTAGTGAAAGGGTAGAGGACGCAGACTTTTGCGCCCTACTTCCTCTCCCCATTGTCCTTTTTCTATCCTATTTATTTATTTATTAATTGCTTGATTGTTCCGCGCTCTTGGTTACTCTTTTTTTTATTTTTTGTTCATGAGGTATTCACTGCCTGCAAACAACGTAGAATAGGAATATTCTGTCTAGTCTTTGCACCTAGTGATAAGATAGGCACTGCTGACTTATTAGTCCCTCGTTACGAGCCGTCATGTCTGTCTTCTCCCCATTGATTGATAATTGGTTCAGCCCGGACCGTGTATTAGAGGTGGACCATATAGCTCCACTAGAAGGCACCCCTAATAAGGACATGTTTATAAACTATGGATTAGTTACCATAGCCTATAATAAATTGTGGCACAGGTATACCAAAGAAAGTCAAGACAAACAGTGGCCACTGGCAGGATCCTTTGACCTTGATAAAATAGAAACGTTAGAAATAGCCCTTCGAAGTAATAAGACAACGCCTATTATGCTCGACAGTCTCGGTATGTGGCGCAGAGAGGCTATGCAACGACAGAGAAAAGACGAGGACAAACCAAGTAGAGAAATATACCGACAGGACAACCCCAGGACACCGCTACCCACAAGTTATCCCCCGACACTACGCAAAAGACGACCAGACTTAGGGCCAGACCAATGCGCTTTTTGTAGATATGTCGGACACTGGAAAGCCCAATGCCCGACTCTACTGAGCGTGAGTAAAGGCAAAGGGCCGACAGGAACGACAGATCGGCAGTATGAGAAAAAGCGCGAGACAAAGAAGAACCAGACTTACATAGACAGACCAGATAGAACCACCACGTTTGATTATGCCCGATGGCACAGATTTCGCCAGGACAATTTCAGCGGCATGCTCAAGTTCTCCTAGGTCGGGCAACGACAAGACGGGAACCCAGCCACGCTTTAAGATTCACAAACGGAAAGAGATAATTATGACCAATAACTGTTTGATATTCGTCTTGGGTCTTTGTATGTCGTACTTGTACTGTCCACCCCCCCGTCTGAGTTTGTGTGTATGTAATGTACGAATCGGCGTCATCCCTCTACACGTGTTTCCGTATTACTCAACCTCTGTTAAGCAGAAACTTAGCATAAAAGCAACCTGGAAAGAAAGAAATGGTACAACAAAATCCGTAGACCATTGATGAACTTGAACTTTTAATATTACACAGCAAACAAGAAATAATAACGGTAAACTGTAGAAAATGAAAGTCAAACAGAACATTCGCCCCCCCCCCATTCTGGAACCTTCCAAAGTAGGGCAGGGTTACGGCTACGCCCAACCAGCGGCAACCCATATAAGGCGGGCCCCGCTGCCAACTCTTGGTCAGGAAATCTTAACATATGGGGAAGCCGGAGGAGAGGCAGGGGCCAGCGGAGTCCAGCCGCAACGGCCCTAGGTAGTTGCAGGCAATCCCGCCACATGCCTCCTCGGCTCAGCCGCAACGGGCCTGGATAGACTTAAGTAGTCCCGCCACATGTCCAGAGAAGAGCGAGGCACCTCTTCCTTTTCTCCTCCGCAACAGCCGCAGCTGCTCTGGGCGGCGGATGCCCTGTCCATACCCCTGCAGGAATGCGTCCAGGTCGGGCCGGGAGGGAGAGGCGACGCGGACGAGCCTCTCCCACCTCCACCGATAGGAGGCTTCCCATCCCCGGCCCAACGCCAAACTCCTCCAGCCAAGCGGCGACGCCAATACTTGCGCAGCACCGAATGTACAATGGTGCCCATATTTTCGGAGCACCGAATATGCAATGGCTGCACCGATACTTGTGCAGCACCGAATGTGCACCGCAGGTGGCCATACTCCCACAGCGCTGAGCACAAGACTTGGGGAACACCGGATGTGGAGAGACCTTCATGCGGGGCGATGAAAAAGAGCAGCATGGAGTGCACCGGGAGAAGGAGACGGCGCGAACGAGTCTCCCTCGCCCCCAGGTGGGGGCATCACAGCTGCACCCCAGCCGAACATCCCGCTTTCACAAAACAGAGCCCTTTTTCTTTCACTCCGAAGGGCCTCTTCCGCTGCTTATAGACTTGGCGAAGGGTGACTGCTGCAGGACCTCAAAATGGCGTCTGGGCCTGCTGGAAGGCGGGTCTCGGCCGCTAGAGTAACTTTGAACAGCAATGTAACTCGGTCGCTCGCCCACCGGAGCACGAGCCCCCCATCTCCGACAGCATCTCCACAGCCTTGAAGATTCTACAAAAGTCCCCGGCGGAACCTTCGGCCTCTGCAGGTTTCCGGTAAGGGACGGCTGCCTTGACCGCCAACGAAATAACCATGACATTGCCACTCCTTCTGTTAGCATGAGTTCTAGAACTGCCGAAAAGGACTCTGGTCCAAACTGCCAGTAATGGGAAACATTTCCCCCTGATGCTACTTCCGGACTGAGCCGGCCCCGCCCAAAATGGCGCCGGTATCAAGAGGGACTTGCGAACACCTCGTGGTGTTCCTTCGCACTAATATAAACTTGATGTTCTGAGACTTTATATGATCCTTTGTACACTTGGCTAGAAAAGACAAGGAGAGCTCACTCGACGAACAGTATGAAAGGATCCCGTTAAAAATGTTGATTACAAATGTACAATGTATTATATTTTTATAGCTGGTGTATAACCTCACCTACGACGCACACATACAGTATGCATATAGGAAATCTGATTGCAACTATTATGATTATGCTTCTAAATTATGAAATAAATGCCCCCGAACCCCCAGCCAATTAATAGACGTTTTAGTTTCCTGCAAATGAATGAATAAAACTTTCCAATGTATTTATTTCCACAAGACGACACTCCCACTGTACGCGCTTTAACCATTGCCATGTCCGACCAAATACGACTGCACCCTCATCATCCACGTACTGAAATGATTCCGAGAAATAAAGGTTTTCGAAACTATGGACGGGTATTGCATGCTTTATTTTAAAAAAATGTGGGACCGGTGGGAAAGTTCTTTTCTGTGCACCCTACTCTGCTCTCTCTTTAAGGTTGAAAGAAGATGGTTGCCCAGCCCTGGAGGACGGATCGGATCGACAACACGACACTCTGCCTTCAAAGTACGCGACTGACTCATGAACTCTCGCGTGGAGGAAGACCTTGACTTCCAAGGATGGGTAAAACGAACGGTGTAAATGAGGGAATGTAAAAGGAGGGTGAAATGAAATGATGTAAACGTTATAAAGTACAACGTTCCAAGGTATCAGGGAACGGAGCTGACCCAAGAACCGAAGAACCTTAGAACGCCACAGCGTTGAAGGAGGTTTAAGGATCCCGATAGTGAGATACGTCCTTTGACTAGATACCTCGCACTAGGCACCTCTGGTTTCCTTTTCACGTTCCCCGCACACGACCTATATGGACACACTGCCCCCCCCCCGACTCCAGAAACCATATCCCCGGGGACTCTGCCCCGAGGAGGGAAGACGAGTAAGAGGTGAGTAAAGGACTCTTGAATACATGTATTTAAATATGCGCGAATGCTGTTCCCTCCCCTCCCCCCTTTTTTTCCTCCCTCTGCAGGTTACATCAGAAATTACAGCCGAGGTGTGGCGAAGATCTGAAGCCTTGCCATGTCTAATACACGAAGCAGACTAGCGCCACAAGGTGGTGCCTAAGCACGCCTGCAAACTACTCACGTATCGAACAAGCCCGAAAAATTAGCACGACCTGATAAAAAGTGATCACCCTTAAACCAGACCGGACGAATGAACCCATGTCACGTATGATGCGAAACTATGAGAGAATGTGTATGTGTGACCGAGGCGCTGACCCAACTGGTCGAAGGACCGAGAATGCGAGAAAATGCGACAAAATGGTACCTCCTCTCTTCTTTCCTTTTCTCAAGGCACGTCCCCTCTACCCTGTCTAATACTCGAACTGCATGATTACAAGATCCTAACGCAGACCCGTGAATGTCCTTTACTGTGTAATGCACTAAATAGCCTTTCTTGAATGCACTGCCACCCTCTCTGTTGCACGTGTACTATTTAGCCTGCCGTTGCACTCTCTCTCTCTCTCTCTCTCTCTCTCTCTCTCTCTCTCTCTCTCTCTCTCTCTCTCTCCCTCTCCTTCTATTTTTGCACTCCCACTCTTCCGAGCGATTAGCCCCGAAATTGGCAGACTGCCACCCCTAGCGCACCACCTATTTGGCTTCAAATACCGTCAGTATTTGCACAAAAACTTGTCTTTAATGCAATCACCCTGAGACCGTGTCATTACCTCTCCTTTTCCGCTAGAAGTCAATGAACCGAGGTTGGGCCGGAAGGGAAAGGACAGGTAAGACGACAGAGGTTCCCTAATCTGGCCCGTAATAAGGGAACTACATTTCAACGGCTCCTATGGTATAAAACAAGGACCTCAGAATACGCGACCCTCCCCGCCCCGAATTGTCGCAATACCCAAGCAGGAAAAATGATCACCCCTGTTACATCCCCTGTATCAGCCGCTCCAAACTGGAGTTATGAAACTACCCCTCATTCCCGGTTGTGAGGAATGGGTCGATTTACGCCCTTACCACAAGTTTCTATGTCCCTAGTTGTCTCCCATAAAACCCCTGTCTTTTCTGATTAAGTACTCAGGCCGTAGGAAGCTACGTAGGAACCAGAATGATGTTTTACAAGGTTAAAAGACTAGACCAAAGAGAAGAAGTCGTTGAAATGAACCAGGACGCATTGATAAAAAGAACTGTTTAGCCTATGTTCGTCCCTCAGCAAAATATCTGTTTAGTACCATGTCGATAGCACACAGTACCCTTGGTAAATATAAAGCCCTAGAGAACGGCATAACTTTGTCAAGCCCGTCTTACGAAGGTGGGTCTCCATCAGATAAACTGTCGAAACTGTAATAAATAATTATGAAGGAAAGCCATAATACCTCCAACAGGCCCGTCATCGGTCATTTATATGTTAGTTGTGAACCCTAAAATAACGGACGTTTTCATTTCTATCTGAAGCTGGGAGAGAAATAGACTTTTGTGACTTCCTTCCTCTGCAAATTCTCTAAAGACTGTCTTTTCAAACTCGTTTAAGGGTACGGCTGTCAGGAGAGAGAAGGACCGGATGTGGGAGCACGAGGCCTGACTGCAGACTATGGAACACCTACGACATGGGCCAAGGCGAGACCGCGACAGAACAGAGCTACAGGACGAGGCACTACCTCCAGCAAAGTGAGAAGAAAGGGCTAAACTGATGCCCCCGCTCTATGTTCGAATGTGTGCCGAAAGGTCCCCGCTCTCCAGACTCGGTCATGAGCCCGCCCATCTGAAGTCTCTCGTTCCCCCTAGTTTGTTCCTAATTTGGCCGTTGCTCCATCCCCCTTTTTCTCCGACCTACCCTATGGACTGTTTTGTACGCTCTTCTTCCATCTGAACTTTCTGACAATCACCTCAAAGGACACAGGGCGAAAAGGACCTTTCCGACCAGAAACGCGAGGAAAGGGTCGTGCCCTGCAACGCAGAACTTAGAATAGAGCTGGACTTGTAGCTCCACCGCCGGTGCTCCACAGCGCCAACGAAAGACAACAAAGAATAATGAGAACTCGTTAACTTCGAACATTTGACATCCTCAATCACCGTTTCTGCTATGCCTCATTTCTCTCCCAGCCGCCATTGTATTGATCATGCTCCAATCCGAATCTGATATATGTAATAACCTACCAGTTCACGTTATGAAATGTACTTGCTGCTCTCGCTACAGAATCGTTTTTTGTATTACATTTCTATGACTTTCCTGCTAAAACAAATTGATCAAAGTTTATCAAATAGGTCCACCTCCTAAAACTAGAAATGTTAAAATGTATTGTTTACAACTCTTTTCATCTAGGGTTCCTACCGTTTTCTTTCTCATGCCCACCACAATAGAACCGAGTGGAATATGAACCAGCAAGATGTCTTGAATATGTTAAAGGGAGGACTGTTGAAAATTAGTACGGTTTGGTGAACATTATCTGCGCCATCTTGCCTCTTCCCCTGATGCCACACTTTTGTCGTGCGCACCCGCCATTTTAAGATGCCCTGATCAGAGCGAACCCTTTTGCATGCCGCTGGCCCCTGATATAGCCCTTCGCCCTCACTAAGCCTGCACGCTGACCAACCCCCTGCTTGCACCTGCCTTGAATCATAAACCCCTCTTCGGCGCTGCTCTGCCCCAGGCCCTCATCCTGTTCCCAGCGCGACACCTCCCTTCTTCCCTTTCACGATCCCCGGCCCTTAGATGCAAACCCCCTTTTTTCCCCCGTGTGCCCGTTTGTCTTCCCCGTTCCCAGGCCGACACCCAGCACTGCCGATACCATTCCTTGCCCCTCCCCGTACAATAGAAAGCTTCCCCCACCAAAGGATCCCCGGGTTGATCAAAGCCCCCACTCCATGAGATCCGATCAAACCCCCCACATTCCGTGAATCGGCGGAATATCCAGCTGCGCGATACTCATCACCTGTTGTGACTAGGGTGGGGACTTCAACTGTAAATGTGTGTGGGAACGGGCCCAAAGGGGAGTTCCGGGAATGTCTTTTCCATACATCAAAGCTTTAACATGAATGTGTAATCTGCAATAAAGTCATAAAACAGTGTATAAGAGGCCAGGCCTCAGAAATGTAGCTAGAGCACCTCAGAACGATACCTTCTGCCCGTTTTGTTGTGTTCTCCTCCGGAGAGAATAAAAAAACCTTGTTTCCTGCTTTCCAGTTTCCAGCGCCTGCCTCTTCATTGATTAAATAACTAGAGGGTCACAGAGGCAATACCGCCGGGCAAATACCGATTGTCCCCGACCCGTCTCAGGTTTAACACTGAGCCCCCCTTTGGGCTCAGCTGGAATTGTCCCCAAGTCCCTCCTTGCAGCCTTTGTTTTCAGGTCCCCATTGACTTCTACTGAGTAGCGCTCGAGGCTACCATGCAGACGTGCACCTCTGCACCTGGATACCACAGGGCAGGTAACCAGAAACGGGAAACATCCTTTACAACGAAACTTTTACCACGCAGTGCTGTTACAACGCAAGTATTACAACGAAAACCTTTACAACGCATTACACTGGGGGGCGCTCTAGGATAGGGAATAGTTTTAATTTACTATCCAACACCTTCCCTAGTGTCCACGGGAATGGAGTTGGAATAGTAAATTAAACTATTCACTATCCAGCACCCCCAAGTGTAATGCGTTGTAAAGGTTTGCGTTGTAATACTTGCGTTGTAACAGCATGCGTGGTAAAAGCATGCGTTGTAACGTCATACATCCCCAGAAACTGCTGATGGTTCTGTGGACCTTGGCCCCCTAGGCCCTTAAGTCCAACAGGGGACTCTTGAACATCGACTGCAAGTATATGTTTGCTGTGTACGTTTTTCCTCCTATAGGATAACAATACCAAGTTCGAAGCTCAGACCTCAAAAAACGTTATTCGAATATTTCTGCTATTTATTTGTAAAATCAAGGTATTCTAAATTTCTTTGGTGTGTAAAATGATATACAAATCTGTTTTTTTTAATAAATTGGTCTTGGATTTCTTATTGAGTGTGTGCATCATGTATTGACTGGGTGGATGCTACAAATGCGTTACACTCCCCTCTGATAAGCCTAAGCTGGTAGACCAAACTACCACAAATAGAGCATTTGAGATTATTAAAGTAAGCATTATAAACTACATGAGTGTTGTCTGGACGTTTTGTATGGTGTGCCCTGACATTGGCAACAGTACATAGAAAGCCAGCTTCCAACATTCAGGATTTGACACTGTAGTTTCAAAAGGATGCCCACAGCCCCACCCTCGATATTCAGAGTAGTTATCTCTGCCCATTCAGGTCAGCTTATTATGACCCTGAGAGGCATTGCACGCCTATTCAAGTATAATTACTGTCTGTGATAATTGCTGGGATAAACACAAAGTTGGACAATCTGAACAGCCTAATAATTAGAGCTCAAGCACATACTTATCAGTTACAATCCCCTTGCTCCTGTGGCCCTGTCCTGGATAAACTGAACTCTCTTCCTATCATTCTTGAACAGATTCTAAAATTAAATCAAAGACAGATCAACGCAGATCAGAAGTTGGACGGTTTGATCAGTCCTAATTCCGAAGTAATTGTACAGCACGACGAAACAACCCTAACTGCGTTAAGAACAAATGAGGCAATCACGCCCAAGGTCAATGTCAATATTGGTGAAGGAACCAACACAACTGCTGAGAAAGACTCCAGTAATAATGAGTCCGCAAAACGAATGTTAACCAAGAGACAAAGGAAAAAAGAGAGGAAAGCCCGAAACAAGAAAAGTGAGGTAATTTCAAAAATGGGTAATGGCTTATATCCCATTTTTTCTGTCCTGGAAAAAGGAACATCAAAAAATACTGACAACCGCGGCTGCCATCCAGTCACATCAGCAAGTTATGACACATCTAAAGTTGGTAAAACATTGTCTACAACAGCCTCAAAAAGCCTTCAGCAAACAGGGACAGCAAATAAATCCTTACACATTATCAAAACACTGCAAACTGAGATGGGCTGCACTAATCATCGGATCATTTCAAATCCAGACAATAAGTGTAAGAATACAGGTGATCTGAGCATGGAGCCAGCAGTAAAAGTCAAGACCAAGCCTACTGAAGACAGTGATCAAAGTGGGGAAAAGGATGACAAGGAGGGGCGATTGCAATCTAGTATCTGTACAGTGAAGTTAATACCACCTAAACCACAGGTAATTGATCAATCGGCAGATAAAAAGACTGCCTCAGATTGTTTAGCCTTGCCCAAATGTCAGTGTGTAGTCCAAAGGTTATACCAAATTCCTCGACACAAACAATAACAGATCTGGCTAATCCAACCAGAAAGGATTTACAATATCGTGAGCACCAAAGATTGAACATGGAGCTAAACTCCCCGACGCAGAAAAGTTTAAAATTTTGTGTAAGGAACTCAGAAGTCGCTCAAGTAAAGACGGAACCTGGCATTCCGAAACCGCCAATCAACCAAGAACTTGGAATAGAATTACATAAAATAATATGGGCACCAGAGTACAAGACACAGGGGGCCCATGACATACTGAATAGGTCCGACATTCTGAAGTTACTAGCTGAATTTGAAGACCTAAAAGATATCAAAACAACGGATCTTGAGCAGGTCCAATTTCTTAAAGGCATTAATGATACATCAACAGATCAGTCCCTGACAATCTGGAAATCAACAGAAACAGCAGAAGCAATAATGGGAAAAGCGGACATTTTCCAATCTTGGGGCATTCAAATATCCTACCGAATTTCCCCACGCTACCCTCCTCCATTGAAGAGGTCGGGCGGAGCTCAACTTATTAGGAAAATTGATGATGCATATAAAAACCAACAAAAATCTGTATACTCAATTCTATTCAACGCAAAGGGTAGAAGTGAACCTTTACAAACATGTGATCAAATAGTACGGCATAACGGGGAGTCACAAAACACCATGGATAACTGGAAATGGCTCCCTGGAATGTTAAATGCAAAACGGAAGGTCTGACCGTTTAAAGGTAAACTGAAACAAGATACAAACAAGGTCATACACGTGTTATCTTGGAACATTGCTGGTGCAAAAAGACTATTAGAAGGAGGCCTACCATTGGAAGAATGGCGCAGTTGTGACATAATTGCGCTACAGGAAACTTGGCTACAAGAAGAATTTGCACTAGTGGGGTTTATACACCATAACGTAGTTGCTGAAAAATGTAAGAGCCATGGACGTGCCATGGGTGGCCTTGCAGTATATGTGTCCTCATCCTTAAAAATTAATTCAGTTCAACTACAATCACCAGATCCTAGTATTCAGCTAATTAAACTATCAGATCAACACACAAAGAATTCTAAGCCAACAATCTTGATTAATTACTACACGCAACCCAAAATTAAGGAGAAAAAGTTAAAGAATGCGATATTGTGCAACGTCATTACTGATCTTCGATCCTTTGACCCACTATCCAATATAATTATCACTGGTGACTTTAATTCCAACCTGATCCTAACACCGGAAGAGGACGATAAATTATCAGCTGATAACATCCATTGGGGTGTTCCCCAACAGATGCAAGGTGGTCTTGGAATACGGAAGGATCGACTTGCAATCGAACTAGTGACTGAACTGGAGTTTCTTGGGTTGCGTGCATTGAATGGGAGGTTTCCTGAAGATCAGCCCCCCAGTAAAATGTATTATGGTCCACACTCTCAATCCACCTTGGACTTTACAATGGTCAGTCTTTCAATAATCCCCTTGGTGATCAGCTTTCAAATTGAGTTTACCCTGTTGAGTGACCATGCAATGCAACACACTATAATCAACCTCAATAAGGAAAGATTGCAACCGTCACACATGTTAGAATGTCAGCTAAGTTCTGTTAACCTGAAACGCATAAATTGGTCCAACACCAATGATCACAAGTGGTTCACTATAATGAAGGATACATTGAGTGAGATTGGGAATGCATCAACGGATGCGATTCAAGTATGGTCCCATTTTCTGTTAAAACTAAAACAAAGAATGAAGTTGCCAGTTATGAAATCCAGTATAGATGGAGCACAGCAGAAACATTCGAAAGAGCTACAAGACCGGCGTAGACAACTTCAATAAAATCAAAGGAAGATAAAGTTGTCTGACCGTGGTACCAGTCAATGGGCCAGTTTCCGTATACAAAGAAAAGAATATAAAAATAAGGTTTGGGAACATAAAAGGTCAACTAACGAGAGTTTTTGGTCCAAATTAATCTTCAGTTCAAAACTCCAGAATACCAATATTATTTTGGCAAACCATAAACCAGTTAACAAGACCCTGCAACTCCCTCATATCAAATGTGCAGGAATCGGAGTGGGCATCGTTTCTTGCTATTAAATTTACAGATATCTCGACAAAAATTCAGAGTAACGCTCTTGGTCTAAACAGTCAAAACAAAATGTGCCCCGCAGAAGAACAAGGGAGACAACCTATGACTAGTGAACCCTGTAACGTATCCAGCACTGTTCCTCAGAATAAACAATATACGGCGGAAGAGATCATTAAACTGATTAAAAAAGCTAAACCCAATGGGGCGCCAGGCCCGAACGGCATCCCGCAAGCAGCTTACAAACACGCTCCGGAATTTTGGGGACCCTGTCTGGCGCAACTGTTTTTGGACGTGCAAAACTGGAACAGAGTACCCGAAAGCTGGCAAGGATCCATATTTACGCCAATCTATAAGGGTGGTGAAAGATCAAATCCAAATAACTATCGCCTAATAGCATTGCAGGACGTTGAGGCAAAATATTTTGCAACGCCTCTTTAAATGATTTGGTCACTTGGTCAAGTGAAAAAGAGCTGATACCCATCAATCAGACAGGGTTCAGGAAGGGGATAGGTACAATAGCAAATATCCTATCCATCACTATGATCGCCGAGAAGTGTATTACCAGCAAACGGGGCCTGAACCTGTGTTTTATTGATCTTCAGGCTGCATTTGACAGTGTGGACCGTAACTTATTATGGTCGAAATTGAGAGCATGGGCAATACCGGAGAACATTTTAAGGGGTTTGCTGTTATTTTATTCTAGTACTTGGTCGCAAGTAAAAATAGGGGATGGCACACGGTTGTCGAGAAAAGTCTTTACATCAATTGGACTCAAACAGGGGTGTGTTCTTGCCCCTCATTTATTTAATCTCTTCATCTCTGATCTTACTGGGAAACTGAACAATTGTAATGCTCACCCACCTAAATTAGGAAACCTACAGCTGACCCACTTGGCTTACGCCGATGATATAGTACTCATGAGCCTAACGAAAGTTGGTTTAACCAGATTAGTTACTGAACTCTCAACATTTCATTTGGCAAATAAGTTGGTTTTAAATGTTTCAAAAACCAAATCCATGTTGATAACCAATCGCCGTGGATCTAACTGCAACATCTGGCTAAAAGGAAAACCATTAGAGAGAGTCTCAGCATACAAGTATTTGGGTTTCTATCTGGATGATAAGCTTAATTTTAAAGAACAGAAGAAATATCTGACGCAAAAAGCGGGTGCCCTGATATTCGGACTAAGTACATTGACAAAAAAACTTGAAGGTCCATCACTTAAACCTTTAATAATTGTAATGGCCAACAAAGTTCTTCCAACACTGTCCTATGCAAGTGAGGCATTGCATGGAAAGGATATGGACCTACTTAACAGTTTAACAACAAAAATCTACAAGAAGGTCTTACGATTACCCAGTATGGCGTCGCCAGCTCAAATGCGACTAGAATTTGGCATAAAAAATGAAACTGTGGGCAGATTATACTCGTATATCAAGGTATGGTATCAGATCAAGCAAAAAGCAACTAATAATAACCTTAATACACACCTATGGCAAGAGCTTGAATCCAAAAAAAAATCCAAAGCGAATCAATTCCTCACACACGCTTTGGAGGTGACTTGTTCAAAAACCCTATGGGACAAAAATCTGTCATTTGCAGCACTAAAACAAACATTAAATAAAGCGGCCAAATTCCATTCATTGGTATTGGACAAAGAGATTTTTTCCCATCGCTCGCACTCCTGGGCTGTGATAAACGGCTATAAAACACTAACCCCAGCAGTGTATCTGGAAACAACATATTCCATTTTTATTAAAAGAAAGCTGATGTTACTGCGATTTGGCAAATTCCCGACATTGGCAGAGGAACCAGCTTGGAAACAGCATGTAGCTGTAACATGTCGATTGTGTGGTAGCCCCAAAGAAGATTTAATACACATAATCTGCCACTGTAGGATGTTGTCTAAGGAACGTTCATACCTTTTAAAGCAAAGTTTTCGGATCGAGAAGCTACGAACATGTAGATCTGCTATAATTGGAAGCCTGGATATAACTGCCCCTCGAATGCATTGCAAGCTGGTGAAGTTCTTGCAAGCATTTGAGAAATATCTTAAACGACTCGAAGACCCCAACTGTTAATAATCTGGAAAAATCATTGACTCTTAATTCCTGTTCTTATAAATGTTTTTTAATCCTTTTTAAATGATAATTTATAAACTTTTATAATGTGTGTGCGAAATACATCAAATTGTTATGGTTTTAATTAACTAAACAATAAAGTTTACATTTCAAATTTCAAATTTCAAATTTACTGTCTGTGATAAGCTAGAGAGCCAATGCAGATGAGCCTATGGGACTTTCAGGCAGACAAACAGTACCTTTCCAAAAGAAACCTTTACTTAATATTTATTACAAAATTGACTTCATTATTGAATTGGATTTTTACTAAATATTGAAAATAGCTGTTTCAATATATTCCTATTTAGTTCATTTCTAGAGATACAGTATTAGTATTTTAATCGATACTCTGGTGTTCTATATAGGACAGCTAGGCCTGCCACAGCTAAAAAGCTTTTTGATAGTATTCACAGCAAAGAAGCTAGCATTACATTTGTACGTGTCCTACTTATTACATGTCAGAATAAAGAACGGATAGAAGAGGGAAGAGTTTGGAATGGATTATTTGGGAGTTCATAGTAATAAAAGAGGTTTTGCATGAGTCAGAGAGCCTGTGAGTTGGAATAATGGGATAAAGGATGAACAGAGGAGGGACCAGCTTGTAAAGGGTTATTTGGAAGTTCATAGTAGTCAAAGAGATTTGGGATAAGTCAGAGTGATGAGGTAGGGGGTATTTTGAAAGAGGAATAGGATGAGCCCTAGAGTGGCGGTTTGGTGAAGTTTGAGGAGATTGGTTAGAATTTTTTTTTCTCCACAGCGAGAGGAAAATATATAAATATGTAGATACATAACCACACATAAAAGGTATACATCCACAGAGATTTTAACATGACATGCATATGGAAAATAAACAGGAGATATAAAATTGTACTAGATAAAGTCCCATATGCACATCCATGGATAAATATTTACAAACTCAGGCATTCCATTTTTGCTGTAATTTAAAGTTTTCATTTTATATATTACTAGGCTTTTTTCCAAATGAAAAGCACTTATAGCTACAACTGCTATAACAATATTTACACATTGTGACAGATATGTTATTATGGGGGAACACACGCATAAGCATACACTCATCACCTTATATGTTATTGATGTATTGGTCTACTTATATATGGATATAATTATGAAATTATATATAAATGTATGTCTACAATACTTTTTATGTTTTAAAATATATGTACCTATTTGTTTCTTATTCCTCTAGTAAGTACAAAACATACATAGAGCGATACACATACCCATATGATTTCTTTGTTTGTTGTTTTCTATTGATTAATTAGTAATATTTGTTTAATATTTAATTATTTTTTATTTATGATTTTTTAAAGTAATAAGTGCATTGAATAGTTAACATTTACACATACTTTCTGTATAATTATGTTTATATTTTGTGATGACTGATTATAACAAAAAGTCATATGCATGTAGTTAAGTTCTTATATGCTATTTATGTAATGAACTATATGCATTTTAAGCATAAATATACGGAGTGTATATATTTTAATCACAACATATACATGTGTTAAGCAAAATATAAGAAAACATTTGTTTATTCATAAGTATTATGTGGATTTGTAGAAAAAGATGCACATATCTGAATACACTTTGCCACTGGATTCAAGCTAGCCTGGCTGATGAGGGGTGTTACCACAAAATCAGTCCCAGGATGCTTGTTTTCGGTCCAAGGAAGACCTGGGTAGGCAGTTCGGCTGGACTGTTCCTTTAAGGAACAGGGTCAAGGCTGATTTGCATATGGCTGGGTCTGTACTGGGGTGGAGAAGTGAGCTAAAGAACGATGATGGATTAAACCCAGATCTGTGACTGGGGGTGAGTGTCTGAAAAGTTTCAGTGCTCCGTCCATCATCTTCTTGTGTTTGCTTCAAATCTGAATATATACATATAATCAAGTTATACATGTTTATAAACACACATATATGCACCATTGGTGTCTTGTGCATACATCTGTATTTTGAATATGGTGGTCTTCTCAAGAAGATAAGATGGCTATCTGTGGATCTTGTGTTTGAGGTTAATGAATTCCATCGTTTGGCTGCTTAAACAGAGAAACATGGTCCACCCATGTTTTTTTTTCTTTTACGCTGGGATTTTGAGGCGAGGTGCCAATCTGGAGCGGAGATTTCTTTGATGTATATGTTTTGTGATTTTCTTCCTGATGAAAAGTAGTTCTGTTCCAAACAGCTTGAGAGTGGATCTTCTGGCAACCGGCAACCAGTGTAGGGGCAGGGGAGATGTGGGCATGTGGCTTTATATGTAGGAATAGTCTAGCAGCAGAGTTTTGAATTTGTTGTAATTTCTAAAGCGCGCAAATACCCACGGGTGCCTTTGCGCTAGGAATCAAAACAGTCATCTAGGATAAGCAACCAAGGGCACAACCCATTAACAAGGGGGAACGTCGTTTACGACGCAACTTTTAGCACGCAGTGCTATTACAACGCGGTCTTTAAATCGCATTCTATTACAACGCATGACTCTGGGGGGCGCTCAAGGATAGGGAATACTTTTAATTTACTATCCAACATCTTCCCTAGTGTCAACGGGGACTGGTGTTGGAATAGTAAATTAAAATATTCACTATCCAACACTCCTTTCTGTTATGCGTTGTAAAAGAATGCGTTATAAAAACCGCGCTGTTACAGCATGCGTGCTAAAAGCATGCGTTGTAACAACGTACATCCATTAACAAGATATGGATAAAGGAAACAGTCAAGATTTCAGCTGTTTCCGAAAACTTAAACGATTTGATTGATTTTTAAGGTACAATGGCACCTAGGTGTTATTCACAAAGCTACGGTCATCCCAGAAGGCTTCATATAGACTGTGGACCAGGGCTGGACAAGATGCAGCAGATCTGAGATTTCTAATAGGTTGATGCCACCTAATTTTTCCTCAAAGACCGTTAGGTCTGGTCCCATACAGTGACTTATGAGATATACAAAGTGCTTTAAAAGCCACCCTTTTCTTCACAGGGAGCCAATGAAGCTCTTTTATGGTAATTGCCCTGACAATAATTTAGGAAGCTTTATCAAATGGGAGCAGCTGCCTTCAGCATCGTCTGTACCTTTCTAAAAGCTGATTGTCACATCCCATATACACGGCATTGCAAACTCAATCCTGGCATGGGCGATGACTACAGTTTTCTGGAGATGAAAAGGGTTAAAAGTCAACACCTTCCTCAATGATCTAAGTAAAAGGAAACAAGAGGTCACCACTTTGTTCATTTGCTCCTTGAAGGAAAAGTCTACATTAAAGATCACCCGAGGTTTCTTACCCTAGTTACTGGCTCTGGGGTAGAACCCACGGTTTGAGGCCACCATGAGTGACCCCAAAATATGGACTCTTTTCTAAAAATAAGAACCTCCATTTTATTGGATTTTAGTTTTAAGCTATTCATAATCATTCAATTGACAATAGAATTTATACACTTAATAAATCGGTCTGTAGTCTTTTCATATTTGATAGAGGTAATTGGTTTAATCAAGTTTAGACAGTACAAGAGAGATAGTTGTATAGAAATCCTAGTTGGGGGAAGATGTATTGCAAAGTTTTCTTGGTAATGAAGCTTGATCTTGCTAACTTATGCACTTGGGCTTTCATTGATTGCGTAGAGTACATGGCAATTCCAAGGTTTCTTACTTCCTTGGATACTCAAGGAGGTACTTCAAGATCGTCAGGCCAGACGGAGAGTGGGTCATCATTTTTCCAATTGCTATAGTTGAGTTTACAGTTTTGGACGCATTCAATTTAAGATGGCTCCATGTCATGATCAATGGCAGAGAGGCAACTGAAGATTTTTAAGCTTCCAGTGACCTTGGAGATTTCCAGTTTAAGAAGCATTTATGCGTCATCTGCGCATTTATAGCAGGTAAGCTGAAATTCATTGATCTTTGCCAGTAATGACTTCATGTAGATGTTGAAAGGCATGGGTGAGATGATGGAGCCTTTAGTACACCATTCTAGCCCCACCCCTCCTGTGATGCCTACAGGAGAACCCAAGTGTGTCATTATCACCCCCCCCCCCTTGCTGGTGCCCTTTTCCCAGCTGGGCACAAGCTAGGCTTTACAGGGAATTCAAGGGAGGCACCGGCAGGAGTCTGATGCCATTCAGGGACACTTTACCTGTTTTTAGGAATTGGTTTGCATTAAGGTAAAAAGTATGGGACTGCCCCTTCCAGGGGTGCCCTCTCCGCTTGAGGTCTTCCTATAGGATGGTGATGTTTTCACGTTCCCACATCCTCGGATTGGGTATCCGCCCCTCGTGGCAGCATCACTCGCCACCCAATGTCTTCTGCTTTTGGTGCCTTCTTGGGTCAGGGGTTTCTACCTGTAGCAGGTGATTCCCTCAATGTACAGATTATTTGGGAGTGCTTGAGACTAAATTTCAATCTTTCTGACTTCAGTCCAAGCACAAGCGTCTTTTGATTGTCAGATATGTCTCAAGTTGGAAAACCCCTAACATCTGAGAGAACTTTGTTGGGGCGAGAATCTTCACCCTTGATATATATTGTTGTTCCCTATATCAGGGTGTCTGTAAACTCCAGAGTTTTTGAAATGACATTTTGTGCTATAATTATCGTCAGACAGCTTGGCCGATGAATCTCAGCCCTGGCCTTTAAATTATCACTAATTTAGTCATTTATTTATTTATCTTTTTCACTGTAAAAAGTCCTATTAAAAACATAGGGCATAAACCTATAAATGTCAATCATTCTCTGTATCATGAAGACCACAGCCCAGACTGGCTGAGCTGTATCACACACCCAACTTCCTTCAGCGTTGTCTCAGCTCCACAGAATATGCTTATTGATTTGTTATTCTTATAAAAGACTTCTACATATGTTGCCCCCTGCTGCAGTATCGACGGGCTCTCCCCTCCTAAAGGTGGCCTCTTTCTCCCTGGGCGGCTGGTGCAAGAGATGCAGGTCTCCCAGCGAGGCTCCCAGCAGCCGCCGACTCTTCCGAGGGCCTTCGTCTTGGCCCTGGTGCCTTCCTCTTCCTCCAGGAGAGAGGGATGCAAGCTGATACCGAAGAGCCCATCTGTCGCGTGGGAAGCATATCTGCCCTCTGCGGTCCCCACAGGATCCCGGGACAGTATCAATGGACGGGGTGCTGCGCCCTGCAAAAACCCCTCTTCTCGGGTGTCTGAAATACACACAAATAAAACCTCCCGGCGCTGGGAAACACTGGGCTTTAATTGAAATGGCCAACAGCAGATGTGAGCCTTGCACCCGCGCACGCGGCAGATGCTTTAAGGTCCGCGCGGATCCTCGTGCAAGGGGGGATTGGTGTGTCCCCCCCCTCGCACGAGGGCCTTTACACTGAACATATCCTCCGTCAGAGGTCACCACTGCACGAAAAAGCAGCCGGCGATGGTAGAACTAGGGAAGAAATGAAGGTTTCATCAAAAGGCTGCCACAGGCTTCTCCCATGAGTAGCTCCCTGCTGGTAGCTCACCTGTGTGCAGCACAGCACACTAAATGAAGAACTTTTCATTGGTTAAACTAACATATGTATACCAACATTAAACACCATGTTTTACGAGAAAAATAATGTATTTTCTGAATCCATAACCGGATGTTTGGATACAAAAGCCAGAATACTCAAATATATTTTCAGCTGATATTTGAGTGGCAAATCATGTCTCACTGGGGAGAAGAAGGGGCATAATAACAAGGGCTTTATATCCGCTTTTTTTGGCCTTAAAAGCCAAAGAAGCAGAGATAAAAAATATCGCCCTATCAACAACAGGGTGCTACCATGCAAAATCGCATGTTAGCACCCTTTTCCACTACGCTTCCATTTGCATCTCTAATGAGATGCAAAGTGGGCGTTCCAGTGCAAAATAATAGGAGAAATGTCGCTAAGCGACATTTCTCCTATTATCAAGCTTCACTCTAAACCTGTTAGAGACAAAAGAAGCAGCGCTAACCATGGTTAACGCTCCTTTTTTACGTCTGCTAATTTTCAGACTTAGGGCCATATGTATCAAGCTAATCTATCTGCGAATTTCGGCCTTTACGAATGCTAATTAGCAAAATGGTATGTATGTAACATGTTTGATGCAAAATAAGGAATCGCACATTTTGCTATTCCTTATTTTGCGATTGCACTTAAGGAATCGCAAAATTTGCGATTCCTTAAATGCAATGTATCAAAGAAATATTTATGCAAAAATGCCAATAAGGATTCGCAGATTACCACCAACTTCTAGTTGGTGGTAAGTTGCGAATTCTTTTAAAAATGCAATTTATTTAAATTCCAAAGGTGCTATATGACGCTCATACATGCCCTTAGGGCATGTATGTGCGCCATATGCCCCCAAATGTCATTTTCAGGGGTGCAGCAGGGTGTTCTTGAGACACCCCTGCACCCTTGAAAAAATTCCTATTTTGTGATTAGCAAATTGCTAATCGCAAATTGCCCCTTCATTCCTATCGGCCTCCTGGCCCATAGAAATGAATGGGTAATTTGCGAATAGCAATTTGCTAATCGCAAATTAGGAATGGTAAGGAATCGCTATAAAAAAGCGATTTTGTACATACATACCGTTTTGCGAAATCTAAATAGCGATTCCTTAAAAATCGCTATTTGGAATTCCCAAAACGGAACTATGATACATATGGCCCTTAGCCATGTAATCCAATGGGAGGTGGATTACATGGCTAAATCCACCATAGGCTATCAAGAAGGATATCCCTATCCCTGTAGTTTTATTGCTGCATTACCATCAATAACCTCCCAAAATGCCGCTATCACTGGATTTTTTTATCGCCTAGGCGGTTAGCGTTGTTAATAACGCGATAACCAGGCAATATTATCCAGCGATAGCGGGCGTTAAAAAAATTAACTCTAAGTGCCCTTAGCGTTAATTTTCCCTGTTCCTTGTTAATATGCCCCCAAGTACTTACATTATTACCTCTCTTTATTCACTACTGCTGGCAAAAGTGCCTGATGCACAAATGTGATCACGGCTGGTCCTCGCCCATGTGATGCCACCTGTGCAACCCTGTCTGCACTGGTCACTGTTACAACACTTTGCAGGCGCTCGTAGAGTCACTAAGTTTCCAATGTGCATGGCTCCAAACGCCCAAACGTGTAGGATTTAAGTATCCCTACCAGAAGCATTGTTCTTGGACCCCTGGCGAGGCATTGAAGCACTTTACGGGGAGTAGCACTCCACCCCAGAACCCAAGGTTAGTGGTTAATCCAGTGGGCATTGACTATTGTTGGTTACTGGGTTCAGTGGGCACCAACCAGCTTCTGCAGGACAGGAGGCTTGCAGATGTTCATCCAGATGTTGCATGGGATGCAGAGACTGCAGGTGGAGGTGCCAGTCGCATGTATGATGGCTCGTTGTAATGTGTGGGCACCACTGTAAGACCCGAAGAGACACACGAGCAAGCATGAACCCATCTGCTCAGTACCTACTCTTTGCGCACAACATTGTGTGATCGCGGGAAACAACCTTTACAACGAAACTTTTACAACGAACTACCATTACAACGCAATTTTTACAACGCAAACTATTACAACGCATTGCTCTGGGGGGCGCTATAGGATAGGGAATAGGTTAATTTACTATCCAATAACCTTCCCTACTATCCACGGGGACTGGAGTTGGAATAGTAAATTAAACTATTCACTATCCAGCACCTAAAAGCATTATGCGTTGTAATGGTATGCGTTGTAAAAGTTGCGATGTAAAGGTAGGCGTTGTAAAAGTATGCGTTGTAACGTCATACATCCGTGATCGCTGCTGAATCGCCATAAGTAGATGATGGACACGGATACTAAACCTTTCCCTAACGAGACACAGGACTCAATTTTCATTATGTCCAATCATACAGAGTAATAAAACAGAGCAAACACTGTTGTAGGACTGCAGTCAAGTGGTTTGGTTGTTCCTGGTGAGTTGTCCCCATTTCATGGTGCTTGTGAGGCGCACTTAGGAGGCCATCCTATGGGCCGGAGGCAAGTATGATGTATCCCCATACCCATAGTAACACTCCATCCAGCTCTACATCAGTTCTGAGACCCCAGACAAGCTGTTCAGCTCACACATGACCCAAAGTCTCTAACCATCATTTCTCTGGCCCCAGGAAATTTAGGGGAGAGGTGTGGCGCCGCGGCCAGGGCGACTGACGCTGGAATCTGGGGATCACGGTTCGATCCCCGGCTCTGGCGGCAGATTAGCCCAGCACCATGTGACTCTGGGCAATAGCTCGCTTAATCTTCCCGACGGCCCCCAGCGCCTAGAGACCCTTACGGGTGATTGTGCGCTTTACAAATGTGGACTTTACTTACTTCAGATAATAATAGTTGCGGCCGGGGTTGAGAAGTGAGTTATAAAACATCAAAAAAAGACCGTGTTTGGCAGGAGGAAAGGGGAGCACTTATACAGCCGATATAGCGGCCCCCTTCATATGTGAAACCCTTGCACCCAGGCCTAGCACTGCTTTGTGGCAAGTCAAAGTAGGGTCCATGGAGCCACTTCCGGAGGACATGCTACTATCGATGGCGTCAGTCACAGAAGAGAGGCCACTTTTCTCTGTTCTTAGTGGCTGCCTATCTATCCGGAGGCTATAGTTCAGTCTGTTCTCTCTCAGCATCAAATATGAAGACATTTTGGTTTAACGAGCATGAAGCAGTGGCTCCAATGGTGAACAGGCGAAGCAGTGGCTCCAGTGGTAAGCAGGCAAAGCAGTGGTTCCAGTGGTGAACAGGCAATCTAAGTCATTTCTCAAGAAAAATCAAGGTCCAAGGATTCAACACTTTCGCCCCAGTGAATTCAGTAACTAGATCGCCCAATTGTATTATAACTCAGTTTTGCTGGGTATTGATAAGGGATGGGATCCGGTGGGTGGGCAGGCCGACTGAACAGAGTTTTAATCTGTGTTCAGGTTCTTCTCCATTAGAGAGCTGTGATCTTCATGGAGTCTTTCTGACTGAGGCAGATGTTCATGGTAGGGCATTTGGAGCATGTTGAACTGACAAGCACCAGACTTCTCCTCCATCCTGGCCCTCTCACTATCAACTCTGTCAGCTAAGACGGTTTCAGAGCCATAATGCTCCCTTGTCAGGAGGGCCCAAAATCCATAGGGCACACCAACCTGCTCCCTCCCTCTCTCTCTCTCTCTCTCTCTCTCTCTCGAATATCTCACCAGTAGAGCTGCCTGCATCGTAGTATCACAACACGCAAAGCCAACAATCCTGTCCTTTTGGACGCTTCCCCAAACAGCATTAGCAGACTCTATGCCTAAGGTTTACAAGCTGTTGACTGTCAAAGGCTTAGAAGATGTTTATTAAACACATTTTCTTGAAGCTTCAGGCGATCTGCAGCCCACAGTAGACATCTACAGCCCTACACGGCTCTTACAGGTTTAGAGATTCAGGTAGCTCGCCCTAACACAGGTAGAGGGTATGCTACTGGAAAGGGACCAGCACTGAATACTGGAGTTTCAGGACAGCCAATTCTGTGCTCCGGCAAAGAAGCACCTATGAATCGTTAGGCTTATACTTTGTGCCTGGCCTTATCGGCACTTATGTCTTACTCCACCCCCTCCTTCCACCGGTGTGGTGGAGTCCCACTGCACAACATCTTCTGTATATACGAACAGAGGCACAATTTCCTACTCATCTGAAGCCCTGCCTTGAGAGCCACTTATCTAAGGGGCTTCTTCAGCCTGCGAGAAGGCTTTCGAGAAACATTAGGCCTTTTGCGAAAGCGTGGGAGCCTCAACAAGAAGTGCGCTCACTGTGACTTCAAACTTGAAATCGGTCTCTAGTGGATCTCTTTTGACCGACTTTCAAGGTATATATCAGAGTTTTGCATCATGGATGCTTTGGGGGTCGGGTTTTCTGGCAAATAACTCAACAGACCACTGCTTCTAGGTACTGGGATGGAAAGAGTATTATTTATATAGGGAAACGCCTTTGACCATAATTAGTGTTGTGAAGAATCCTTGCCGGTGGTACCTGTTGGGCACTACAGCTGTGGATGATGATTACTTTGCTTCTGTTTGCTAGGGCGTTACATCTTGAGCAAAGTGGGTTAACACAAAATGCACCTCCCCCTCCGCCCCCCACACCGCAGAATGTGAAGAGGGGCCCTTTAGTCTCCTAAAACTCATTGGCCTTGGGCTGAAGAGTGGCTCGCCTGAAGGGTAGAGCGTCCCCTGGAGAGTTGGCCCCCCCTGCACTGCAGGGCTGCAGGAGCTTGCGTTCCGCCCTTGCTTGAGACGGCTGCAAATAATCCGGGGTGGCTTCTAAGCATTGCCCACTACCATAAATGTTAAGCCTCTTTTGAGGAGCTTAGGGATGGTGTGTTTTCCAGTTCCTGGTATAAACTACTGTGGTGGGACTACCTCTGTGTATCAGCATCAATTTCCATTCTTGAAGTTGCAAAACACACGTCAAACCAGCCAACTCAGTTCCCATTCCAGTTACTCTAACATTGTAGCCTGTATCTACAAGTTGTTTGAATGGGCTTCCCTGGCCTACAGAGAGGCATCTGCCATTAGAAGTGCAGGGCTTCCCTGGAGGACCTCCGTCAACAGGTTCTGGGAATTTCTCCTCTAGGAAGAGAGGCCTCGGTTTAAACAGAAAAGAGGGGTTCTGGTTGAAACACTGGTCACTTACCACAGGCTGCATAATAAAAGGCCTTGCAGCTTGTTGCAGCTACACACCTCAATGTCTGTGAGGGTGGTCGAACAGAGGCTCTCTAAAGAGGTCGTAGTGGGGGTTGGATCTACTGACCTACGGTGTTCATCTACAGTACAGTGCTGTTCCGCAGCCAGGTGCAACGTGATTGACCCCAACACATTCCCTATACTCCTGATCTCCCAATGGTGTGTTATCGTATCTTAAGATACATAGGTCAGCGTGAGCACATAGAGGGCTGGGCCGGGGAGCGATGAGGCAGAGAAAATCCTCCACCTGTCCTCAGGCTGCCACAGGTTGATGCTTGCTTGACTGGCACTCATCCGGCAAGAGGGAAGGTTCTCCTTGCAAGCTTGCCTATGGTACTGTGTTTTAGGTTTGGTTGTGGCAGCGTTCTTAGGTGTCACAAATCCCCGGTCAAACTGACAGGATTACTTCTTTGTGCAGGGTGGAGATTAAGTACTCTAGGCTCATCTGCAATCGCTGTAAGTAGGGGGCTGCTCTGCCCCTGCGTTTCATAAAAAGGCACTTGCACCCCATTAAATGGATACATCATTTCCACGCATAGCAATGGAAGCGCTGACGGAACTGCGAGCCCATGTTATGCAGATCTGCAATGAACAGGCAAAGTGAAGAAGTAGGGACTCAAGCGTAGGGTAGAGCAGGCGGTTTATTGAACTATACCTACACATCAGAACCGTCTAGTCCACAAGAGCTGTCTGAATGACACTGACTGGCATCCTTCTACCTCCTCCCTGCATTCAAACTGTTCTACGCTCTGTCTATACCTTAAAATGGCAGGATACCACACATCTTCCCCCCATAAAGACGATAATAAAATAAAAGCATATTGGAACACTTGAATTGCAATCGATAATAAATTAAAATTATATTACACACTCATTTTACAATGTTAGATTCTAAGTTGAGAAAGATTACACTGTTTAAGGCCTTAAGCAATGGTCAAGAGAAGATGAACACCTAAAGCCCCCCACCTCATGCTCTTTTATTCACTTTTCTTTTATACAACATGAGCTCTAGCAGAGAGCTAAGGTTGCGTGTAGCCAGAACTAAACATGTCTCCCTCACCTACTCTGATATTAAGCTTGTAATCTCTTCTTCGCTCCTAACACTTATAGTAATCCCCTTGTTAGTTTGCTTTTCCCCCTTAACATGTGCCTGGTTCTTCTGTCAGTGACCTCCTCCAACACAATATTTGCTCCTACAGATGTTTTCTCTTCAGGACCCAGTGGTGATCCATCCCTTTCTGAGTTCCATGCTCACATGTGCTTCTCAGTCCCCATGTCCTCTCCACCATCGCCCACTGGTTTATCCATGTGATGCCTCCTCCTTCCTGGTCATGGCCGATGACACTTCTCAAGTTGATGAAATGCCCCCGTCTTCGCCAGAACTGGGTCAGATTTCCCCTTCTGCTCTTCGTTCCTAAGTAGCTGATATTGAGCGTGTAATCACTTAGATAGTTTCACCATTACAGGGTTAACAGCAATCGAAGAAGCAGAGGAAAGGTGCAGTGTTAGAGGACAGGCCTCTGCTGGAGAAGGTAGAGCTGGCCCTTTGAAGAAAGGTCAATGGAGGTCAGAGACAGTGGTTTTAGCCTGTAATATCATGCATCTATGCATTTGTATTCTCATGTACACTAATAAAAGAGCGCACACTGCATATGAAATCTTCAAATCGAATTGATTGTGAAACGACTCTTTGATCCACCACCTTTATGTTGAATGCAAGTTTCCAGCATGCACGTGCAGGATTTACTAGGTGATCCTCACAGGGACTTCATTGTGAGATGAACCCTTTGTCCACCTGCTATGTTTTGAATTGAAGTGCCCGGTAGGCACTTTCAGGATTCCCTGTATGAATCTCCATGGCTCACTGCCCATGAGTGGTCGGCTGCTACCTGGGGTCTGGCGGCGTAATGTCAGCATGATCCGCCACCATCCACAGGGCGGGCTTCTTTCTCTCAACCTCTTCTCCGTCATTTCTTTTTTTTTTGCTGTGTTTGAGTGTTGTCTTCCCTTGTTTTGCATGTCTGTTTCAGGTTTTTCATCTGCAGTCCTCTAATGTGACTCATTTCTTACCTTCTCTCATCCCTTTGTCTCTGCGGCTGAGGCCGCTGCCTGCGCAGTTCATTACACTTCGGTCAGCCGCAGCCCTGCTGTTATTCCATTAGGTTCTACTTATCATTTTTTTCCACTTCATTTAATATTCTCCACCTTGTGCACCTACTGTTTCTTGTTGCCTGAGCTCTGTTATTCAATCATTTTGTTAATTTACAGTTTTTACTTGCAGCCGAGGCCCTGCCCGCTCCTCCTCCCCTGTATTGCAATGAACCTTAAGTACTTATGAGTCAAGCCAGGCAGGTGCTGTGTCACTGAATCCCTCCTCTATTAATCCTGTGTGCTGCAGGCAATACCCCATGGTGAATGGGGGGGTCTTATTTAGAAGGCGAATGCAGATCGGCAGAGGCTGCTCTTTGCAAACTGGCCACAACTGACCTCCAGCAAAGTGAAATGTATATTTATTCATAGCACTTCACCATGAGGACTGTCTGCCTTGCGTCGCTTCCGTATTGTGCATGGTGTCAAATGCTGCGAGGCTTGAGACCAAGATTCTGGCTCCATAGACCGCCCTTGGCTTTGCTCCCATTGCAGTTCCTGTCCCACTGAGAGATGGGATTGAAATAGACTAGACCGTGAAACCCTTCGCATGAGTGGCACACACAATGGCCTCTGACGGGAGAGAGAGGACCAGTGCAAGTACAGGCACCTATGGGCAGGGAGGAGGCTTGTGAGGCGCTGGCGTTTCACATCCGGCTTTGTACAACCCTGGGGATCCATGAGCCAAGTGCAGTTGTTGGTAAGTGACTTCCATAAATAAGGCCGACCATCAAGGCTGGCCTTTCCTCAGACTGAACCTAAACTAAATTTGGCCCCGCTCCTGGACCTTCTTCCCCACCCTTTCCCCATGAACCCCCTCCCATTGGTGATTCTGGTGGGGGCCCTTTTGTGCTCATGGTCTCACGACATGGGTATGGCTGAATACCTCAGACCAGTGACCAGCCTGTTAGCACACATTTGCCACTTTACCTCTTGGTCTTATCACATATTCAGTTGCTAAACTGGAGGTGAGAGTCCATGGGAGGGAGGTGAGAGTCCAAGGGAGGGAGCTGAGAGTCCATGGGAGGGAGGTGAGAGTCCATGGGAGGGGGGGCGAGAGAGAAGGATGGGGGTCTCCAGGAATGGTACTTGGAGGGATGAATAGGAAAGTCTATAGCCGGCACTTTGGAGGTAATGAACTGGTGTGCGCCCTGCTACCTAGAGGCACACAGGGCCCTATGCCCAGCTTGCCAATGCCAAAAGCATGACTGGAATGTACGTATTGGTGAGTGCCCAATCCACGGCAGAACCTGTTTCCTTTCTATAGGTAGCTAGCCAGTGGAAAATAATTCCACACTTGCAATGAAATGAGTCCCATCCCATGTCCAATCACAGATAGACAATGAGAGTTGACACAAATACCGATGTCAGAGAACTTCCCAAACTCGGCAAACGGGCATTTCTTCTCAATAGTGTCCACAATGCTCAGTGTTGGTTAGTCACACTCAATTCGCAAATGTCACAGGTGACCATCACAGTGCTTCAGTTGCACAACAAAAAATAATAATAAGTACCAGGGCCCTCGCCAGGAGCCCACTGCCCCGGCCAGCGCTGCCAATGAGAGTCCAACACAATTACTAACCATCCGACTCTTACATGTGTGACAATTCAGACTATTCCAGGCCTCAACACTATAAGAATGGCTTGGGCGGCAGGTATTAGTCATTTTTAAGGTATATTGAATTAATAAACAACTGTAGTTGTACTTGTCTATCAATTGGACAGACACGCTACCATGTGGCAAGCTGTCATAAACGCCAGAGTTGACAATTAAGTGCCACTGTCGAGCACCGGAAACAACAGGCTCAAATTAAGCATTGAACCATTAGCTTATCTATTTTTTTTATTTATAATCTTATAAAGTGCAACAGCTATCCACATAGGGTTTCTTAGTGCTAATCAAGAAGATAAGGTGCCATAGATGCTGTTTAAAATAATCAAGTCTTCAGTTTTTTTTCGCAATACAAGAAGTGAAGTACACTTTCTCAGAGACTCAGGAAGAGCGTTCCAGACTCTGAGGCGTAAAACAGTGAAACAGAGAGCACCCATATGGGCCTGTCTGAACCTAGGCACAGTACACAATCCCCGGTTCATTGATCTTAGTATACGCGTGGACTGATAGGGCACCACTAGCTCCTGGATATACCACAGACCCAAGCCATCTTTCACCTTGTACATATAGCAGAGGGCTTTGAATTGGATGCGCTTAGCGATCAAGAGAAAGTGGAGCTCATGGAAAAGATGCGAAACTTAGGAGTATTTTGGCAGCTGAAACAGAAGTCTGGCTACTGAGCTCTGGGCAAGCTGTAGTAGTTGAATCGAAACCTTATCAATACCTAAATACAACACTTTGCCGTAATCTAGCCTTGTTAGAATAAGGGATTGAATCAGAGTCCTTTGCGCTGGCAAAGGGAACATCCAGATAATCGTTCTCACCCACTTGTGCACCCCGAAGCAGGAGCAGGTAACCGTGGCTACCTGAGGCTTCAGAGATAGACTACTGTCCAGCAAACTGCCCAGGTTTTTTACTTTAGATAAAGGATGGAGGAGGGCCGCTGAAGGGGCCTGCCAATGCTGTGCACCCCAAAGAGAAGTATCCTTATCCAGGACCATGATTGAGCTTGAGTAGGTTGTTATTCATCCATAAGGAGATTTGGCTCAAGCCCTGGTTAAGAGCGGAGGGTCTAGGGTCCGTGCAGATGACAAAGCAAAGATGACCTAGGTGTCTTCTGTATAGGAAAACAGGGTTAAGCCACAGCTCTCCACTACATCAGCTAAAGGTTGAACGAGGATATTAAACAACATGAGACTTAACACCAAACTTGAAGGTATGCCTGAGGTGAGAATCCTAAACACCGACCTCTCATTAGCAGAGAAAACTTGGAACATACGATCTTTAAGGAATAATGGACACTAGTTCAAAGCTGTATTGTTATGGCCCAACATCCTCAGTCTTTCAACTAAAATAGGATGGGACGCAGTATCAAAGGCCGCAGTGCGATTGAGTAAAATAAGTGTGACCGTTTCCCCCTCATCTAGACGTCATCTAAGAAGTTTAGTGACAACTAGGAGGGTGGATTTAGTGCTGTGGCCTGCCCTAAAGCCCAACTGTGAGAGGTGTACAAATGTTTGGACCTTGACAACTGAAGTAAGCCATGAATTAACATGTTTCTCAAAATATTTGAAAAAATGGGCAACAAAGTTATCGGACGGAAGTGTGACCAATTGGTTGGGTCAAGATTATTATTTTTTTAAAGTGAGCAGATCACATCATGCTTCCAACTATGGGGCACCCTTCCTTCTAAGAGAGAGAGGTTAAGAAGGTCCAGCACCACCTGCAAAAGTTTCAAGTTTAAGCGACCAAGCTTATTTGGTGGAAGAGGATCAAGTGGCGAGCCCGACTTAATCTAATGTAACATGGCCAAGAAATCCAGCAAGGGCTAAGACTCTATTTTAGATGTTGAATCTGAAGTGAATAAAATATTAACCCCCACTTCTCGAATTACATGAGAGATGTCCTTACAAATAGCACGTTTTGTTGTAGGTGGTAAAACCGTCTCTACAGCATTAGTAATCCAGCTTATCAATAGACCCTGATCATCATCAACTATTTGTTTGAGAGCAGGCAAAGTGCTCTGAAGTTGGGCATTCAGGGACAGAACGTCCAGTTTGGACGAGTTCCTGGTCTTTTTTACAGGGAGCAACCATCCCACTCCAGGGAGACCGGGATAAGGTACAGCTAGATGATCGGGCCAAATAATAGGAATAGGCAGATCCATACTCGGATCCTTCACATTAGAAAAGATTGAGTCTAAAAGATGGCTCACTTCATGTGTAAGTGTGGAGTTACACAGAGTCAAATTCAAAATATCCAGATCTTCAATAAAAGTGGTAGCAAAAGCACATTTGGAGTCATCCATTCAAGTGGACATTAATATCACCGAGCAGGGTGAAACTGCCAGATTTTAAAATATAAGGAGCTACTAAAAGTCATCCAAGTGGACATTAATATCACCAAACAGGGTGAAATTGGCAGATTTTAAAATATAAAGAGCTACTAGGTCAGGAATGGAGGCACACCAATTCCCAGCAGAACCTGGGGGCCGATAAATTAGGGCTCCCGAGAGCGTACATTTATGTGTAAGAGAAAGTGAAAAGAATAAGCTCTCACAGGCAGGAAGTGGTGAGCTTCAATTTTACATTTATATTCTTTTTTAACACAATTGCAATCCCCCCCACCTCCCTTGACCTGTCTATCTTTCTTTACTATAATGTAATACAGAGGGTGTGCCGCAGTCACATCTGGTGATGACCCATCATGGAACAATGTCTCCGTCAAGAACAAGGCATCCGGACTGTTAGCCCACAAAAAGTTGAAGACATGTTGCTGGTATCTAGAGGGGGAACGACAATTTATGCAAAAAAAATGGAAAGCATTAGTCCCATCTGTCCCTAGCTGTCACATTCTAGCGCTACACTCTATTCCTGACACTGTATTGGAGCCACTGTCCTCAAATTGCCCAGAAAAGTCACAGCAGTTGTTTATTAATGGGTACACCTGTAAGTCTAACATGTGGCAGCTTGATGGGCATACAGGTCTTAAGGCCAAAAGTTGAGCGGATGAAAATGTCAACCTGTCTGAGGCGAAAGAGCCAGGGTTCCGGGCGCCGGACGGGCTGGCCTTAGGGGCGTCCACTCTCACCTGCTCATTAAGTAGCAGTTAGAGTAGAGTTCACTAGAGCGCTGACCTGCAAAATGGCTGATAAAGGCAGGAAGTGGAGAGAGTTCCACAAGGGACCACTACCTCTCCTCTCAATCAGCTTCTATTTACGTGGAGCTGCGTCAGACCTGTAATGTTCATGACTGCGGTTAGCGGTCTAGTTATCCGCGCACCGGAGGGTGCGCATACGCGAGCGTGTGACGCCACGCGCTGGGCTATATAATAAAGGGGGCGTGGCCGGCGAAGTTAGTCCGGACCACGCGGTTAACTGAACCTGGTGTCCCGAGTCTCATTCCTGCCGCAGCGCCTATCCTACCATGCGCATGCGGCCCAGAGACTCCACACTGGCGACGAGGGTCCGAATATCGGGCCCCTTCCGAGCGGCAGGCCCTGAGTGAGCAGCACGCTCCGTGCCGGAAGCCGGCAGACAGCAGCTTCCACGTGCGCTGGCTCCCGCGGATGCCCCACCGGAAGGCTAAATCACCGCCTGGCGTGGTGTGCCCCCACGTGGCATAGCTAAGGCCCCTGTCTCAAGTGGAGGGGGTGAACTCGACGCGGTCCCTCCGAAGCAGCCGCAACTACTGGCAGTCGCCTACGGTCCTCACGCAAAGGCGGAAGAAGGTCAGTGCCAGGGTGCAAGGCTGCAGGAAACGCAGGCCAGGCAACACACGCACGGCACTAGTAGCACTGCGAAGGGGCAAGCCTGAATCTGAGCCGCAACCGGCCTGAGCAGCGACACACTAGGCAGTTTGAACCGGGCCACACGCTAGGCCGCACCACGTGCCAACATGGCATCCATTCCCCCCATCGAGCCATTTGTGGTGGACAGCGCCCCAGCATCCCTTGCGCCACGCTGGAAAGACTGGACGGATCGCCTGCAGATATACTTTGAGGGGGCAGGCACGGCGAGGGAACGCCGCAGAGCGCTACTCTTACACCTGGGAGGGAAAGACATCCACAGGATTTATAAGACCCTAGTGGAAGCGACGCCAAAGACCTACTTCATGCTCCTCAACGCTCTCAATGCGCATTTCGAACCAATGGCAAGCAAAGATTATGAAAGGTTCATTTTCCGACAAGCCAAACAGGAGGCGGAGGAATCACTTGACGCGTTCCACGGCAGGCTTAAAGAACTGGCCAGCACCTGTGGTTTTCGCGACGAGCAAGAGGAGATACGAGGCCAAGTTATACAAGGGTGCTACTCATCAAACCTGAGGGTAAAGATCCTGCAAGAGGACGGAAAACCGCTAGCAGACATATTGAAGCTAGGACGCTCCAAAGAACTGTCGCAAGCAAGAGCGTCACACATGGAAGCGGCTCTCCACCGGCCAGTCAAGGCGGAACAGGTCAACACGGCAGAACAAGTCAATGTCATTCGACCGAAAACACGCCAATTTGGAGGGAAGAAACCACAAGACAGGCGCAGAGAATGTGGATACTGTGGAGGCCAACCACACCACGCTCAAGACTGCCCAGCACGCGGAAAAAGATGCAGCTCATGCGGACGGATGAACCATTTCGCGGCAGTATGCAGAACCACGAAGTCGAAGAGTGAGGCAGCCCATGCCATAAGAGAAAGCCAGGACAGCGAAGATATGGACGATGACTCCAATGACTATCCGGTCCACTACGTGTTCGCCATCGACCAGCTGCAGAGAAAGAAGAGGCGTCTCCCGAAGTGTCGCATAAGAATAAACCAGCAGGAAGTAAGAGCTACAATTCACACCGGAGCATCCATCGAGCTCATGGCAGCCAATGTATATAACCAGCTACGGAGCAAACCGAGTCTGCAAGAAGCCAGAATCCGGGTGTTCGCATATGGGCAGAAGACACCGATCCCACTGATTGGCTGCTTCCAAACAGAGCTGCAGCACCAGGACAGGAAAGTCCAGACGACCGTCTATGTCACCAAGGAGGGCAGTGGCATGCTCATCAGCGGGCAGGCAGCAGAAGAACTCAGGCTGATATCGTTTGCTATGGCCATGCTGGATGAAGAGCTAGACACAATACTGTAAGAATTCGAAGACACATTCCAAGGCATTGGGTGCCTCAAGGGAAAGGAGGTGTCACTCCACATCGATCATTCGATCCAACCTGTCTCCCTCAGACATCGGAGGATAGCTTTCCACCTTAGGAAGAAAGTCGAGGAAGAACTAGAAGCCCTTGAGCGACAGGGCATCATTGAAAAAGTCAGTGGGCCGACCCCATGTGTTTCCCAATCGTGGTAGCGCGCAAGCCTAAGCAACCTGGCCACTTCCGCATCTGTGTGGATATGCGCTTACCCAATGCGGCGGTCAAGAGAGAAAGACATCGGACCCCCACAATTGATGACATCTTAGGAGAACTAAACGGAGCAAGGTGGTTCTCCAAGATGGATCTCCGATCGGGCTACCATCAGCTGCCCCTCCATCCAGACTCCCGATACATAACTACGTTTTCCACCCACGTGGGCCTCAGACGCTACCGACGTCTCAACTTCGGCATCTCCAGCGCCGCGGAAGGTTTCCAGAATACTATCCGGGAGGTTCTGAGTGGGCTCCCGGGAGTCCTGAACGTCAGCGATGACCTGCTCATATATGCAAGCTCGATCGAAGAACATCACCAGAGGCTGAGAGGCGTGCTACGAAGAATCAAGGACTCCGGCCTGACCTTGCACTGCGAGAAGTGCCAGTTTCTCCAGAACAAGATCAGTTTTTTTGGGTACACATTCTCGGATCAAGGAATAGCCCCCGACCCGGACAAAGTGAGAGATGTACAGGAAGCCCCCGCTCCCTCCAACATATCGGAAGTGAGAAGCTTCCTAGGAATGGTGAATTTCTGTGGGAGATTCATCCCGGACTTATCAAACCTCACCAGGCCTCTCCGAGAACTCACAAAATCCACCACCCCCTGGCAGTGGGGCGAAGAACAGGAGACGGCATTCCGGGACACCAAAGCAGCATTGTCGGCAGACAAAACCTTGTTGTACTTCGACCCGGCGAAGCCAACCAACATAGCCGTGGATGCCAGCCCTTACGGCCTGGGAGCCGTGCTGACACAACGCCAAGGCGAGGATGACTGGGCACCCATCGCCTATGCCAGTCGGTCCTTAACCGAGACAGAACAAAGATACTCACAGATAGAAAGGGAAGCGATAGCGATCCATTGGGCCTGCAGACATTTCCAGGTCTATGTGTACGGGCACCCGTTCACAGTGTCGACAGACCACAAGCCTCTGATCCCGCTTTTCCGAGGGTCGGTGTCCAAACCACCGCCCCGAATAGAAAAATGGATTCTCCAACTGCAAGAATACGATTACCAAGTGGAGTACAAACCGGGTGCGACTAACCCAGCGGACTATCTCTCCAGACATCCCAGAGCGGCCACTAACGTGGAAAGGGAGGATGCAGAGGAGACCGAGGAATACGTAAAAGTTGTGCTGGAAAGGTCAAGACCCCTACCAATGAGTATGGAAATGATCGTTGGAGCAACCCAAAACGATGAAGTACTCCAGCTGGTGATGAGTGCCCTACAGGCCAACGACTGGAGAGCCATTCAAGCGTCACTGAACAAAAGGACACCACAAGCAATAAATGCCCTAGAGACATTCCTGAGAGTGAGAGAAGAACTGTCGGTCGACAACCAGGGGTGCTTACTGAGAGGACCACGGATAGTGATGCCTAAAAGCCTGGCCCAGCAAGCGGTCGAGCTAGCACACCGCGGACACCAGGGCATAGTGAAGACCAAGAGCAGACTCCGGGCCAAGGTGTGGTTCCCGGACATGGACAACAGAGTGGAACAGACAGTCAAGGAATGCCGATGGTGCCAGGCCGCGGGACAGCCCGAACGTCCGGCCCCAGTCCTCACAGAAGACAACCCACAGAGACCGTGGGAGTGCGTCAGCGCGGACTTCGGACATCTCCCAGATGGAAGATATGTACTAGTCATAATAGATGATTTCACTAAGTACCCCGAGGTGGAGGTGGTAGCAACACTCACGGCGAAGGAGGTCATTGCAAAATTTGAGAAGACCATAGCCACGCATGGCATCTTTGAGAGTGTCAAGACAGACAATGGGCCGCCGTTTCAGGGGCAAGAATTCGCAGAGTACCTCAGAGATTGGGGAATCCATCACAAGAAGGTGACCCCCGATGGCCTCAAGCCAACGGGGAGGTAGAGAGGTTCATGCGCACAGTGAACAAAGTCATCAGAATCGCCCATGCAGAAGAGGCTCCCCTGGAGAGAGCAATCTACACGTTCCTGAGGGAGTATCGTCTTACGCCACATCGCACGACGGAAGCAGCCCCAGGTCCCTCTGCAATGGGGCGGATAGTCAGAGACACTCTCCCTAGCCATCCCAACTGGACTCCGACCAAGGTAGATCCACGGAAAACTCTGTCTAACAGGATTCTGTCCAATAACTATGCCATGCCAGTTTTCGGCAAAAGGCCAAAGAACCGACAATCCAAGAAAAAGACTGTGTCTATGTGAAGGACAGATATCCGGGGAGTAAGTTCCGGCTCCCATTCGAGCCCCGACCGTGGACAGTTACGCGCCACACCGGCACCATGGTGACGGCTCAACGAAGGATGGAGACGGTCACACGCAACGTCTCCTTTTTCAAAAGGGCTCACCCAAGCTCCACCGGCCCCCAAGAACAAGAACCCGAAAATGAAGCATCCAGCCAGCCTGAAGGACACACCAGCCCAAGGGGAGGGGAAATCGATGCTCAGGGCGAAGACCTGGCGGCGAGCCCCTCGATCACCGAAACCCCTAGAGTCAGCAGTCCCCGATCACCGGACGATCCCTGGGGTGCCCGGGGATTCCCTTCTGAGACCCCTCGGAGAGCACCCTCCCGGGGAGAAGCAGCAGGATACGGGCTAAGAAGAAACCCAGCCCCGTCTTCCCGACTGGCGGACTTTGCGGTGGGCTGATCACGAAGTAATCGTTCATCAGACTGGTAACTGGTCGGATGGCCCAGTGCTTTTCTATTTACTCTGATTTATAGTGACTCCATTTTGAATATACCTTATGTTTCAAATAAAGGTTAAAAGGAATGTAATGTTCATGACTGCGGTTAGCGGTCTAGTTAGCCGCGCACCGGAGGGTGCGCATACGCGAGCGTGTGACGCCACGCGCTGGGCTATATAATAAAGGGGGCGTGGCCGGCGAAGTTAATCCGGACCACGCGGTTAACTGAACCTGGTGTCCCGAGTCTCATTCCTGCCGCAGCGCCTATCCTACCATGCGCATGCGGCCCAGAGACTCCACAAGACCGAAGGGAGGTAAGACAGCAAAATAAGAAAATAAAAAATAAATAAACCTCTGCCCCACATCACAGTCTCTGATGCCCAGACAACAGTAGAAACAGAGGGAATGAACAGTTAAAAAGTAAAATTCGCTTTTAAAACAGAGTAAAAACAGGGGGATGCAGAGCAACAATGCCTCTTCTTTTCAATATCAAAAGACTGATGGCAGGCGAGGTCGCTGACATCACTAGTGTGTCCTCGGGTTCTACACAGGGTACTCACATCCTGAATCCCATGTGGCAGTTGTGAAATAAAGCACCCAACTGTACTTGTGCACCGTTTTACAGTCTTGGAATTCGCCCAAATTAAGCTCAGTGCTGGCGCATTTACATTCAGAGATTCCACCAGGTGTTACCTGTAGGAAGTTGTGCAGCAAAGCAATATAGTAATGGGGATATTGTCCGGAAATAATGACTAGAAAGCAAATCCCGAAAGTTATTTCCAATTGTACTGTGGAAAATTTGGAGGCAGGTGCAAAAATCGAACTGATTTTAGAACCTGCCTCTCACAATGAGCCGAATGAGGCCATTAATGTAGACATTTGCTCATTGTATGTAACTATCCATCACTAAACCATGAACTGAGGACTATTGACACAATTATGTTGTATGCAGACTGTAATTCATATTCTACGGGTTGTCAATATTTGTGTCTTTCAATTATGAATACATAGCCAGGAAAACAAAGCTAGCTGGGTATTAACCCCCCTTTACCACAGGAAGTTAAACTGGTCCTCCCAAATGGCAACTTCAGAAGGGCTTTGCAAGTCCTCGTCCTCTCATATCTGGATCGTGATGGGCTAGTAGACCCCACACAGGTCAACCTTAGGGGCATCCTACATGTAGGCAAAAATGGTCAAGAGAGCACAATCCTACAATGCAAGTATATACAGGACTAATGCAATGTAAAGTCTAGATAACAATAAATCCAGGTGAGGTCAGCAAATTCTCATAATGTACAGGACAAATAGATGGATAGAGTTCATGTTTTATATCATCTTTTCCTTTTATTGATGCTTAAAAAGTGGTTTTCCAAATGATAAAACGACAGCCGACAAGTGTTTCGTACTATGAATTAGTACATGGACTTTTTCAAGGCTAATGAAGTAAACTAATGCAGCATGTATATTGCCGAATCACGTGGAAGATGCTGTAAAATTGGAGCTCCGGACAAAACCACAGTCCAAGTTGCCCGAAAGGGTAAATCGAAAGTACACAGCTGGATGAAAGTCAGAAGGGGTTTCTCACCATTGGTTCTAGAATGTAAGTAATATGGACTTGTCCTGACGAAACCCTCGTAACTGACACCACAAAAAAGTTGGTAAACCGATTTAAGGAAACTCAATGATTAGCTAAGTTATTTCCACAATCGGGCAGGAGGAGTATAAATAGAACAAGGTGAACTGCCGCAGACGTCCTGGTCAAATTATATCAAGACGGAGTGGTAGCACCAATCATAAGTCACAATATAAAAGAGAGGAGTATTGTAACACCAACGTGCTAGAGAGACACCTCGAAAATGCGTGAGGCGTACTGTAGGGTCTGGCACCACATGATACTGGCACTCCGTCCTACATGTCTCAGCATGCCTCGTCCAGGACCTTATGAAATATGTCTATCAGGCAGGGGCGTACCAAATGCTCCTGCGGTGCGTGGGGACTCCCAGGGTTTCTTGTTTTGGAGGGGGCATCCTCACCCTCTGAGCCATGCCAATGCATGCCTTGAAAAAGGCATACAATGGCATGGAATAAGAAATAGTTAAATGCTTGGGAAAGCCACTCTGCTTTCCACATCAGCCCCCTGAAGTGTGGAGGAAGGGGAGCACGACCATTCAAGGGGGCCCCAATTGAGCCCAAGACCAATGAATGTCTGTGCAAATGGGAGATGCCGGGGTCCCTCACCACACGTTGTGGGGGCCATCATTTTGCATTATGCCACTGCTATCACGTCCACCCTGATGGAACTCAGCTGACTCCCCTTGCCTGGCAGTGGCATCTTCTAAACTAGCAGTATCATTTGCAGCGCCATCACCAGTTCATCATCCCGGGTGGATCTTGGCATAATCACAGGCAGCATTCTAGAGGACTTGGGGCAAAGATGTGCAAAAAAGGAAAGTCAGAGCAACAGGCTACCTCAGCAATTGCGTGCTGACTGTATCCTTGCCTTTGACTGTGTACAGCGCTTCACTGCCTTTGGAAGGTTCACACTATACAAATACCACATCCAGACGTTGGTAAATGTTAGTAACAAAGTCTATACTACCAACTGTTTTTTGAGGCACCCAATAAGGTATGTCATAAAAGGCACAATGACATAAACATAAGTAGGAATACATTCCATCATGAAGAGGCTGGGCTGCTGTGCTTGTTGAACTGCTCCAAAGAATGAAGACCTCATTGCGCCTTAATCAGTCTGACCCCTTCAGTGTGGTACGCCACACTTGGGAGGCAGACGTGGGGGAACTTTCAGAGGAGGAGTGGGTGTTGGCAAGGGCGTCCCCCTGGGGCTCAGCAATAGCGGCCAGATGCGGTGTTATACAATTAAACTACCTTCACAGGGGGTACCTCATTAGACAGAGTTTGTGGAGGATGGGGGGATTGCGTCCTCCGATGCCATGCTGACAAGGGTGACTTCATACTGGAGAAGCGACAGGCTGGAGCCGTTCTGGACGAGTGCCACCTCCTGCCTAGGCTCTGTCCTGGGTGGAAGATCCTGATGAACCCGTCCAACTCCACATAAGCAAAGACTTAGAAAATAGCTATAAATGTGCGCTACTTCAATTGGAACTTTTAGTTGCCAAACGAGATGACGGCTCAACATTGGAAAGAATGCCCCCCCCCCACCAGCCCTCAGTCGGAGGGGGGGGGGGTATGGAGAGATCAGTGTATGTGGCCTGAGACTGTTCTTGGAAATATACCAACATCTGGCAGGCATGGGCTCATTATCGAGGAATAAGATTGGAGACAATCCGACCTGGGGTTGAGAATCTAGATGCAGAAATCACGAATAATGGAGAGTGCACAGCAACAGAGTACTTCAAAAGGTTCCATCCTGAAAAGAGCTATTTGGGAGGGGTGGGCTTGCCAAAGGCCGGGGCGAGCCCAGCACTCCCAAAGAGATTAGGAGGGGCGAAACGTCGGACTAATGTTGCTTGTTTACTTTTGTTATGTGATGTAAAGGAAATACCTGAACTGTTGAGGCATTGTGATGTCAGATATCCTGATTATGTCAATAAAATGTGTGTGCAATAAAAAAAAAAAAGAGTGTAGACCCATTGGTGCTGGGGTCATATATCTATCTATTGAGAAATAAGGCAGTGGAATACTACTGGGATTATCCCATGGGGGGTCCTAACATGTATGATCACAGGACCTAATTCACCAATAAATATAGGATGGTAGGAAAAATCTGCATTTTGACGCTTTGTAACGTGGACCGAAATCACAAAAATTGGAGGAAACCTTGCTCAGTTATCACTTTGCGCACACCTAGCTGCTTGCTCTGGAATATCATCCAGTCGGATGTGCAGAATGTGGCTGGGAGCAGGACCAATCAATCAATCAGTCATTTATTAAGAGTAGCAAATCACCACAAGGGTCTTGAGGCATTGGCGAGCTTGGCGGCTGCGTGGTGGTCTTCCATGGAACATTCAAGTCTTGAGTTCCTTTCTGAATTGCTGGAGTGATGGTGCAGTCCTGAGGTGCCGGGGAATGTTGTTCCATGTCCTGACCGCTGGGTGCGAAAAAGGGCATCCTCCGCTGTTGGTTCGACGGATCCTAGGGGTGTCTGCGTGGAAGTGAGAGGCAGATGGTGGTATCAGGACAGTGATGAAACGGTCACTGCATTTCCATATATGAGGAGGAGTCCTGGCCAGATGCTGCAAATGGCGACAATCTGACCGAGCTTTCTGCTGACCTCCATCCCTGGCCTTGACCACAGGATGAGCTGCTGCGCCCCTTAGCCCCTGACCCCAAACTGCAACTGTTGAAGGTAGGTGCAAGGCCACTGCTTCCTGTATGCCAGCTAAACTTGTGGCAAGGAGAAGAGTAGTTGGCAAATGTTTTATATGAATATGACATGACGTTGCGCTGAAGCCTTCCTGAACAGCGCCTTGCCATTGAGGAAAGGATCCACGTGCAGCTTGCCAACGCACGTGGGCGTAAAATGCAAATGTTCTTGTTTCCATACATTTTACGCATGATTGTGCATGGAAATGTTTGTAAATTAGCCAGATGCATAGTTTGCTCTAAATACACTTTCTTTGTGAATCTGTTTTGTGAGAAATAATAGAATGGCATTACCAGTGCTTACAGCTAAAAGCATTCTAATCTTTGTTTTTCTCTGTGCCTCCAAATTTATGTTCCTGTTTTTACCATACTTTATCTATTTCAGTATTCCAATCCTTGTTTGTTTTTTTCTTATTTATTTTTCCTTTTTTGCTTTCACGTTTGTGCTTCCTTCTGTCTTTCCCTTTTCTTTTTTGTGCTTCTTTCCTCTTCCTCCGCCCCTTCTTTCACCGCTGCCACAGCTTTGTGCCCTATGCATCTGATGTTGTATTATGTTACACACTTGAGAGGCAGGGCAAGGATTCGGTTTCTCTAGTTGGCACAATAGAGGAAGGGAAGTGGGCAGCAGTAAGAAACTGAGAACTTTCATTTTTAGAAAGGCATCTTTGCTGAAGGTTTGACAGTTTCACTCCATGCCCTGGGTTATGATATTAAAACAGAACGAGTACTTTCTTATTATTCACCTTAAACATGGTGGAGTCCAAAACAAATGAAAACTGCTAGTTCCAGAAATAAGGCCATATCACAATAACTGTGCACTAATGCAAAAATATGGGGAATGTACACCATTTACCTGGGAAACCGGGAGTTACACACAAATATTTGCCTCAGGACAGTGTGCCCCAAACAAAATCTCATGCCATTGTTACTTTGTTTTTTGCAAAAAAATGGACAAAATATATTGTTGCCGAAAATCAGTCAGTTCCATAGTTTAGACTGAGTAGCTAAATAGTGCAACATCTACTATATTTTAACAGCACGTTTGTTCATGGAATAGAATTTATTTAAAAATGTATATTGTAAATGTTTAGCAATGGGCTCGTAATCCATTTTCTCCATTTTGCACTGTTGCCAATTGCTACAATATGTAATTACAACATTAGCAAAGCCGTGTAAAATGATTTGCCATGTTTTTTAACACCAGTGCAACCATTCTTTACAATGTCCTCTTGTCTTTGCAACAGACTGCATTGAAACAGGCGCATGTCTTCGCTCGCTCAACTCCTTCCTTAAAGCTACAAAAGACTTATAGACAAATGTGGACATCAATGAACCATTGGAAACCTCCACCATAGGTCAATGCGTGCAAGGCGGAACACTTTCAAGTCAAGAGAGTGCTGTTGAGCTTGCAGCAGGCCAGGTTCCCAATCTAGAGTGCGGTGTATGGTTTGCAGCAGACCAAGTTCCCAATCTAGAGTGTGGTGTACGGTTAGCAGAGGGCCAAGTTCCCAATCTAGAGAGTGGTGTGCGACTTTCAAGAGTGTGGTGTAGGGCTTGCAGCAGGCCAGGTTCCCAATCGCCAAGTGTGGTGTAGGGCTTGCAGCTGGCCAAGTTACCAATTGAGAGTGCAGTGTAGGACTTGCAGCAGGCCAGGTTCTCAATCAAGAGTGCAGTGTAGGGCTTGCAGCAGGCCAAGTTCCCAATCAAAAGTGCAATGTAGGACTTGCAGTTGGCTAGGTTCCCGATCGAGAGTGCGGTGTAGGGCTTTCAGCAGACCAGGTTCCCAATCGAGAGTGTGGTGTAGGGCTTGTAGTAGACCATGTTTCCAATCAAGAGAGTGGTGTACGGCTTGCAGCAGGCCAGGTTCCCAATCAAGAGTGTGCTGTAGGGCTTGCAGCAGGCCAGGTTCCCACTCATGAGTGTGCTGTGGGGCTTGCAGCAGGCCAGGTTCCCAATCTTGAGTGCGGTGTAGGGCTTGCATCAGGGCAAGTTCCCAGTCGAGAGTGCTGTGTAGGGCTTGCAGCAGGCCAGGTTCCCAATCAAGGGTGCGGTGTAGGGCTTACAGCAGACCAGGTTCCCAATTAAGGGTGTGGTGTAGGGCTTGCAGCAGGCCAGGTTCCCAATCAAGTGTGGTGTAGGGCTTGCACCAGGCCATGTCCCGATTATAGTGGGTGGTGTAGGGCTTGAAGCAGGCCAGGTTCCCAATCAAGAGTGCGGTGTAGAGCTTGCAGCAGGCCAGGTTTCCAAAAAAAAAGAGTGTGGTGTAGGGGTTGCATCAGGCAAAGTTCCCAATTCAGAGTGCGTTGTAGGGCTGGCAGCAGGTCAAATTCCCAATCGAGAGTTCAGTGTAGGGCTTGCAGCAGGCCAAGTTGTCAATCTAGAGTGCGGTGTAGGGCTTGCAGCAGGCCAGGTTCCCAATCGAGAGTGTGGTGTTGGGCTTGCAGCAGGTCAGGTCCTGATTATAGAGAGTGGTGTAGAGTTTGCAGCAGGCCAGTTTCCCAATCTAGAGTGCGGTGTAGGGCTTGCAGCAGGCCAGGTTCCCAATCGAGAGTGTGGTGTTGGGCTTGCAGCAGGTCAGGTCCTGATTATAGAGAGTGGTGTAGAGTTTGCAGCAGGCCAGTTTCCCAATCGAGAGTGCGGTGTAGGCTTGCAGCAGGACAGGTTTCCAATTGAGTGTGGTGTAGGGCTTGCAGCAATCCAAGTTCCCAATCGAGAGAACGGTGTAGGGCTTGTAGCAGGCCAGGTTCCCAATCAATAGTGCAGTATAGGGCTGGCAGAAGGTCAATTTCCTAATCGAGAGTGCAGTGTAGGGCTGGCAGAAGGTCAATTTCCCAATCGAGAGTCCGGTGTAGGGCTCGCAGCAGGACAGGTTCCCAATCAATAGTGCAGTGTAGGGCTGGCAGATGGTCAATTTCCCAATCGAGAGTGAGGTGTAGGGCTTGCAGCAGGCCAGGTTCCCAATCAAGTGTGGTGTAGGGCTTGCATCAGGCCATGTCCCGATTATAGTGGGTCGTGTAGGGCTTGCAGCAGGCCAGGTTCCCAATCAAGTGTGGTGTAGGGCTTGCAGCAGGCCATGTCCCGATTATAGTGGGCGGTGTAGAGCTTGCAGCAGGCCAGGTTTCCAAAAAAAAGAGTGTGGTGAAGGGGTTGCAGCAGGCCAAGTTCCCACTCCAGAGTGCGGTGTCGGGTTTGCAGCAGGCAAAGTTCCCAATCCAGAGTGCGTTGTAGGGCTGGCAGCAGGTAAAATTTCCAATCGAGAGTGCGGTGTAGTGCTTGCAGGAGGCCAGGTTCCCAATTGATAGTGTGGTGTTGGGCTTGAAGCAGGTCAGGTCCTGATTATAGAGAGTGGTGTAGAGTTTGCAGCAGGCCAGTTTCCCAATCGAGAGTGCGGTGTAGGCTTGCAGCAGGACAGGTTTCCAATTGAGTGTGGTGTAGGGCTTGCAGCAATCCAAGTTCCCAATCAAGAGTGCGGTGTAGGGCTCGTAGCAGGCCAGGTTCCCAATCAATAGTGCAGTATAGGGCTGGCAGAAGGTCAATTTCCCAATCGAGAGTGCAGTGTAGGGCTGGCAGAAGGTCAATTTCCCAATCGAGAGTGCGGTGTAGGGCTTGCAGCAGGCCAGGTTCCCAATCAATAGTGCAGTGTAGGGCTGGCAGAAGGTCAATTTCCCAATCGAGAGGGCGGTGTAGGGCTCGCAGCAGGCCAGGTTCCCAATCAATAGTGCAGTATAGGGCTGGCAGAAGGTCAATTTCCCAATCGAGAGTGCAGTGTAGGGCTGGCAGAAGGTCAATTTCCCAATCGAGAGTGCGGTGTAGGGCTTGCAGCAGGCCAGGTTCCGAATCAATAGTGCAGTGTAGGGCTGGCAGAAGGTCAATTTCCCAATCGAGAGGGCGGTGTAGGGCTTGCAGCAGGCCAGGTTCCCAATCAATAGTGCAGTGTATAACTGGCAGAAGGTCAATTTCCCAATTGAGAGTGCAGTGTAGGGCTTGCAGCAGGCCTGGTTCCCAATTGATAGTGTGGTGTAGGGCTTGCACCAGGCCAAGTCCTGAATCTAGAGTGCGGTGAAGGGCTTGCAGTGGCCAGGCTCCCAAATGAGAGTGCAGTGTAGGGTTTGCAACAGGCCAAGTTCACAATCGAGAGTGCGGTGTAGGGCTTGCAGGAGGCCAGGTTCCTAATCGAGAGTGCAGTGTAGGGCTTACAGCAGGCCAGGTTGCCAATCTAGAGTGCAGCGTAGGGCTTGCAGCAGGTCAAGGCCCCTTTCGAGAGTGCAGTGTAGGGCTTGCAGCTGGCCAAGTTCCTAATTGAGAGTGCTGTGTTTGGCTTGCAGCAGGCCATGGTTCCAATCGAGAATGTGGTGTAGGGCTTGCAGCCGGCTAAGTTCCCAATTGAGAGTGCAGTCTAGGGCTTGCAGCAGGCCAGGTTCCCAATCAAGAGTGTGGTGTAGGTCTAGCAGCAGGCCAGGTTTCCAATCAAGAGTGTGGTGTAGGTCTAGCAGCAGGCCAGGTTTTCAATCAAGAGTGTGGTGTGGGTCTAGCAGCAGGCCATGTTTCGAATCAAGAGTGCAGTGTAGGGCTTACAGCAGACCAGGTTCCCAATTAAGGGTGTGGTGTAGGGCTTGCAGCAGGCCAGGTTCCCAATCAAGTGTGGTGTAGGGCTTGCAGCAGGCCATGTCCCGATTATAGTGGGTGGTGTAGGGCTTGAAGCAGGCCAGGTTCCCAATCAAGAGTGTGGTGTAGGGGTTGCATCAGGCAAAGTTCCCAATTCAGAGTGCGTTGTAGGGCTGGCAGCAGGTCAAATTCCCAATCGAGAGTTCAGTGTAGGGCTTGCAGCAGGCCAAGTTGTCAATCTAGAGTGCGGTGTAGGGCTTGCAGCAGGCCAGGTTCCCAATCGAGAGTGTGGTGTTGGGCTTGCAGCAGGTCAGGTCCTGATTATAGAGAGTGGTGTCGAGTTTGCAGCAGGCCAGTTTCCCAATCTAGAGTGCGGTGTAGGGTTTGCAGCAGGCCAGGTTCCCAATTAAGGGTGTGGTGTAGGGCTCGCAGCAGGCCAGGTTCCCAATCAAGTGTGGTGTAGGGCTTGCAGCAGGCCATGTCCCGATTATAGTGGGTGGTGTAGGGCTTGAAGCAGGCCAGGTTCCCAATCAAGAGTGCGGTGTAGAGCTTGCAGCAGGCCAGGTTTCCAAAAAAAAGAGTGTGGTGTAGGGGTTGCATCAGGCAAAGTTCCCAATTCAGAGTGCGTTGTAGGGCTGGCAGCAGGTCAAATTCCCAATCGAGAGTTCAGTGTAGGGCTTGCAGCAGGCCAAGTTGTCAATCTAGAGTGCGGTGTAGGGCTTGCAGCAGGCCAGGTTCCCAATCGAGAGTGTGGTGTTGGGCTTGCAGCAGGTCAGGTCCTGATTATAGAGAGTGGTGTAGAGTTTGCAGCAGGCCAGTTTCCCAATCTAGAGTGCGGTGTAGGGCTTGCAGCAGGCCAGGTTCCCAATCGAGAGTGTGGTGTTGGGCTTGCAGCAGGTCAGGTCCTGATTATAGAGAGTGGTGTAGAGTTTGCAGCAGGCCAGTTTCCCAATCGAGAGTGCGGTGTAGGCTTGCAGCAGGACAGGTTTCCAATTGAGTGTGGTGTAGGGCTTGCAGCAATCCAAGTTCCCAATCGAGAGAACAGTGTAGGGCTCGTAGCAGGCCAGGTTCCCAATCAATAGTGCAGTATAGGGCTGGCAGAAGGTCAATTTCCTAATCGAGAGTGCAGTGTAGGGCTGGCAGAAGGTCAATTTCCCAATCGAGAGTCCGGTGTAGGGCTCGCAGCAGGACAGGTTCCCAATCAATAGTGCAGTGTAGGGCTGGCAGAAGGTCAATTTCCCAATCGAGAGTGAGGTGTAGGGCTTTCAGCAGGCCAGGTTCCCAATCAAGTGTGGTGTAGGGCTTGCAGCAGGCCATGTCCCGATTATAGTGGGTCGTGTAGGGCTTGCAGCAGGCCAGGTTCCCAATCAAGTGTGGTGTAGGGCTTGCAGCAGGCCATGTCCCGATTATAGTGGGCGGTGTAGAGCTTGCAGCAGGCCAGGTTTCCAAAAAAAGAGTGTGGTGAAGGGGTTGCAGCAGGCCAAGTTCCCACTCCAGAGTGGGGTGTCGGGTTTGCAGCAGGCAAAGTTCCCAATCCAGAGTGCGTTGTAGGGCTGGCAGCAGGTAAAATTTCCAATCGAGAGTGCGGTGTAGTGCTTGCAGCAGGCCAGGTTCCCAATTGAGAGTGTGGTGTTGGGCTTGAAGCAGGTCAGGTCCTGATTATAGAGAGTGGTGTAGAGTTTGCAGCAGGCCAGTTTCCCAATCGAGAGTGCGGTGTAGGCTTGCAGCAGGACAGGTTTCCAATTGAGTGTGGTGTAGGGCTTGCAGCAATCCAAGTTCCCAATCAAGAGTGCGGTGTAGGGCTCGTAGCAGGCCAGGTTCCCAATCAATAGTGCAGTATAGGGCTGGCAGAAGGTCAATTTCCCAATCGAGAGTGCAGTGTAGGGCTGGCAGAAGGTCAATTTCCCAATCGAGAGTGCGGTGTAGGGCTTGCAGCAGGCCAGGTTCCCAATCAATAGTGCAGTGTAGGGCTGGCAGAAGGTCAATTTCCCAATCGAGAGGGCGGTGTAGGGCTCGCAGCAGGCCAGGTTCCCAATCAATAGTGCAGTATAGGGCTGGCAGAAGGTCAATTTCCCAATCGAGAGTGCAGTGTAGGGCTGGCAGAAGGTCAATTTCCCAATCGAGAGTGCGGTGTAGGGCTTGCAGCAGGCCAGGTTCCGAATCAATAGTGCAGTGTAGGGCTGGCAGAAGGTCAATTTCCCAATCGAGAGGGCGGTGTAGGGCTTGCAGCAGGCCAGGTTCCCAATCAATAGTGCAGTGTATAACTGGCAGAAGGTCAATTTCCCAATTGAGAGTGCAGTGTAGGGCTTGCAGCAGGCCTGGTTCCCAATTGATAGTGTGGTGTAGGGCTTGCACCAGGCCAAGTCCTGAATCTAGAGTGCGGTGAAGGGCTTGCAGTGGCCAGGCTCCCAAATGAGAGTGCAGTGTAGGGTTTGCAACAGGCCAAGTTCACAATCGAGAGTGCGGTGTAGGGCTTGCAGGAGGCCAGGTTCCTAATCGAGAGTGCAGTGTAGGGCTTACAGCAGGCCAGGTTGCCAATCTAGAGTGCAGTGTAGGGCTTGCAGCAGGTCAAGGCCCCTTTCGAGAGTGCAGTGTAGGGCTTGCAGCTGGCCAAGTTCCTAATTGAGAGTGCTGTGTTTGGCTTGCAGCAGGCCATGGTTCCAATCGAGAATGTGGTGTAGGGCTTGCAGCCGGCTAAGTTCCCAATTGAGAGTGCAGTCTAGGGCTTGCAGCAGGCCAGGTTCCCAATCAAGAGTGTGGTGTAGGTCTAGCAGCAGGCCAGGTTTCCAATCAAGAGTGTGGTGTAGGTCTAGCAGCAGGCCAGGTTTTCAATCAAGAGTGTGGTGTGGGTCTAGCAGCAGGCCATGTTTCGAATCAAGAGTGCAGTGTAGGGCTTACAGCAGACCAGGTTCCCAATTAAGGGTGTGGTGTAGGGCTTGCAGCAGGCCAGGTTCCCAATCAAGTGTGGTGTAGGGCTTGCAGCAGGCCATGTCCCGATTATAGTGGGTGGTGTAGGGCTTGAAGCAGGCCAGGTTCCCAATCAAGAGTGTGGTGTAGGGGTTGCATCAGGCAAAGTTCCCAATTCAGAGTGCGTTGTAGGGCTGGCAGCAGGTCAAATTCCCAATCGAGAGTTCAGTGTAGGGCTTGCAGCAGGCCAAGTTGTCAATCTAGAGTGCGGTGTAGGGCTTGCAGCAGGCCAGGTTCCCAATCGAGAGTGTGGTGTTGGGCTTGCAGCAGGTCAGGTCCTGATTATAGAGAGTGGTGTCGAGTTTGCAGCAGGCCAGTTTCCCAATCTAGAGTGCGGTGTAGGGTTTGCAGCAGGCCAGGTTCCCAATTAAGGGTGTGGTGTAGGGCTCGCAGCAGGCCAGGTTCCCAATCAAGTGTGGTGTAGGGCTTGCAGCAGGCCATGTCCCGATTATAGTGGGTGGTGTAGGGCTTGAAGCAGGCCAGGTTCCCAATCAAGAGTGCGGTGTAGAGCTTGCAGCAGGCCAGGTTTCCAAAAAAAAAGAGTGTGGTGTAGGGGTTGCATCAGGCAAAGTTCCCAATTCAGAGTGCGTTGTAGGGCTGGCAGCAGGTCAAATTCCCAATCGAGAGTTCAGTGTAGGGCTTGCAGCAGGCCAAGTTGTCAATCTAGAGTGCGGTGTAGGGCTTGCAGCAGGCCAGGTTCCCAATCGAGAGTGTGGTGTTGGGCTTGCAGCAGGTCAGGTCCTGATTATAGAGAGTGGTGTAGAGTTTGCAGCAGGCCAGTTTCCCAATCTAGAGTGCGGTGTAGGGCTTGCAGCAGGCCAGGTTCCCAATCGAGAGTGTGGTGTTGGGCTTGCAGCAGGTCAGGTCCTGATTATAGAGAGTGGTGTAGAGTTTGCAGCAGGCCAGTTTCCCAATCAAGAGTGCGGTGTAGGCTTGCAGCAGGACAGGTTTCCAATTGAGTGTGGTGTAGGGCTTGCAGCAATCCAAGTTCCCAATCGAGAGAACAGTGTAGGGCTCGTAGCAGGCCAGGTTCCCAATCAATAGTGCAGTATAGGGCTGGCAGAAGGTCAATTTCCTAATCGAGAGTGCAGTGTAGGGCTGGCAGAAGGTCAATTTCCCAATCGAGAGTCCGGTGTAGGGCTCGCAGCAGGACAGGTTCCCAATCAATAGTGCAGTGTAGGGCTGGCAGAAGGTCAATTTCCCAATCGAGAGTGAGGTGTAGGGCTTTCAGCAGGCCAGGTTCCCAATCAAGTGTGGTGTAGGGCTTGCAGCAGGCCATGTCCCGATTATAGTGGGTCGTGTAGGGCTTGCAGCAGGCCAGGTTCCCAATCAAGTGTGGTGTAGGGCTTGCAGCAGGCCATGTCCCGATTATAGTGGGCGGTGTAGAGCTTGCAGCAGGCCAGGTTTCCAAAAAAAGAGTGTGGTGAAGGGGTTGCAGCAGGCCAAGTTCCCACTCCAGAGTGCGGTGTCGGGTTTGCAGCAGGCAAAGTTCCCAATCCAGAGTGCGTTGTAGGGCTGGCAGCAGGTAAAATTTCCAATCGAGAGTGCGGTGTAGTGCTTGCAGCAGGCCAGGTTCCCAATTGAGAGTGTGGTGTTGGGCTTGAAGCAGGTCAGGTCCTGATTATAGAGAGTGGTGTAGAGTTTGCAGCAGGCCAGTTTCCCAATCGAGAGTGCGGTGTAGGCTTGCAGCAGGACAGGTTTCCAATTGAGTGTGGTGTAGGGCTTGCAGCAATCCAAGTTCCCAATCAAGAGTGCGGTGTAGGGCTCGTAGCAGGCCAGGTTCCCAATCAATAGTGCAGTATAGGGCTGGCAGAAGGTCAATTTCCCAATCGAGAGTGCAGTGTAGGGCTGGCAGAAGGTCAATTTCCCAATCGAGAGTGCGGTGTAGGGCTTGCAGCAGGCCAGGTTCCCAATCAATAGTGCAGTGTAGGGCTGGCAGAAGGTCAATTTCCCAATCGAGAGGGCGGTGTAGGGCTCGCAGCAGGCCAGGTTCCCAATCAATAGTGCAGTATAGGGCTGGCAGAAGGTCAATTTCCCAATCGAGAGTGCAGTGTAGGGCTGGCAGAAGGTCAATTTCCCAATCGAGAGTGCGGTGTAGGGCTTGCAGCAGGCCAGGTTCCGAATCAATAGTGCAGTGTAGGGCTGGCAGAAGGTCAATTTCCCAATCGAGAGGGCGGTGTAGGGCTCGCAGCAGGCCAGGTTCCCAATCAATAGTGCAGTGTATAACTGGCAGAAGGTCAATTTCCCAATTGAGAGTGCAGTGTAGGGCTTGCAGCAGGCCTGGTTCCCAATTGATAGTGTGGTGTAGGGCTTGCACCAGGCCAAGTCCTTAATCTAGAGTGCGGTGAAGGGCTTGCAGTGGCCAGGCTCCCAAATGAGAGTGCAGTGTAGGGTTTGCAACAGGCCAAGTTCACAATCGAGAGTGCGGGGTAGGGCTTGCAGGAGGCCAGGTTCCTAATCGAGAGTGCAGTGTAGGGCTTACAGCAGGCCAGGTTGCCAATCTAGAGTGAGGTATAGGGCTTGCAGCAGATCCAGTTCAAATTCGAGAGTGCAGTGTAGGGCTTGCAGCAGGCCACATTGCCAATCTAGAGTGCAGTGTAGGGCTTGCAGCAGGTCAAGGCCCCTTTCGAGAGTGCAGTGTAGGGCTTGCAGCTGGCCAAGTTCCTAATTGAGAGTGCTGTGTTTGGCTTGCAGCAGGCCATGGTTCCAATCGAGAATGTGGTGTAGGGCTTGCAGCCGGCTAAGTTCCCAATTGAGAGTGCAGTCTAGGGCTTGCAGCAGGCCAGGTTCCCAATCAAGAGTGTGGTGTAGGTCTAGCAGCAGGCCAGGTTTCCAATCAAGAGTGTGGTGTAGGTCTAGCAGCAGGCCAGGTTTTCAATCAAGAGTGTGGTGTAGGTCTAGCAGCAGGCCATGTTTCGAATCAAGAGTGCAGTGTAGGGCTTACAGCAGACCAGGTTCCCAATTAAGGGTGTGGTGTAGGGCTTGCAGCAGGCCAGGTTCCCAATCAAGTGTGGTGTAGGGCTTGCAGCAGGCCATGTCCCGATTATAGTGGGTGGTGTAGGGCTTGAAGCAGGCCAGGTTCCCAATCAAGAGTGCGGTGTAGAGCTTGCAGCAGGCCAGGTTTCCAAAAAAACAAAGAGTGTGGTGTAGGGGTTGCATCAGGCAAAGTTCCCAATTCAGAGTGCGTTGTAGGGCTGGCAGCAGGTCAAATTCCCAATCGAGAGTTCAGTGTGGGGCTTGCAGCAGGCCAAGTTGTCAATCTAGAGTGCGGTGTAGGGCTTGCAGCAGGCCAGGTTCCCAATCGAGAGTGTGGTGTTGGGCTTGCAGCAGGTCAGGTCCTGATTATAGAGAGTGGTGTAGAGTTTGCAGCAGGCCAGTTTCCCAATCTAGAGTGCGGTGTAGGGCTTGCAGCAGGCCAGGTTCCCAATCGAGAGTGTGGTGTTGGGCTTGCAGCAGGTCAGGTCCTGATTATAGAGAGTGGTGTAGAGTTTGCAGCAGGCCAGTTTCCCAATCGAGAGTGCGGTGTAGGCTTGCAGCAGGACAGGTTTCCAATTGAGTGTGGTGTAGGGCTTGCAGCAATCCAAGTTCCCAATCGAGAGAACGGTGTAGGGCTCGTAGCAGGCCAGGTTCCCAATCAATAGTGCAGTATAGGGCTGGCAGAAGGTCAATTTCCTAATCGAGAGTGCAGTGTAGGGCTGGCAGAAGGTCAATTTCCCAATCGAGAGTCCGGTGTAGGGCTCGCAGCAGGCCAGGTTCCCAATCAATAGTGCAGTGTAGGGCTGGCAGAAGGTCAATTTCCCAATCGAGAGTGAGGTGTAGGGCTTGCAGCAGGCCAGGTTCCCAATCAAGTGTGGTGTAGGGCTTGCAGCAGGCCATGTCCCGATTATAGTGGGTCGTGCAGGGCTTGCAGCAGGCCAGGTTCCCAATCAAGTGTGGTGTAGGGCTTGCAGCAGGCCATGTCCCGATTATAGTGGGCGGTGTAGAGCTTGCAGCAGGCCAGGTTTCCAAAAAAAGAGTGTGGTGAAGGGGTTGCAGCAGGCCAAGTTCCCACTCCAGAGTGCGGTGTAGGGTTTGCAGCAGGCAAAGTTCCCAATCCAGAGTGCGTTGTAGGGCTGGCAGCAGGTAAAATTTCCAATCGAGAGTGCGGTGTAGTGCTTGCAGCAGGCCAGGTTCCCAATTGAGAGTGTGGTGTTGGGCTTGAAGCAGGTCAGGTCCTGATTATAGAGGGTGGTGTAGAGTTTGCAGCAGGCCAGTTTCCCAATCGAGAGTGCGGTGTAGGGCTCGTAGCAGGCCAGGTTCCCAATCAATAGTGCAGTATAGGGCTGGCAGAAGGTCAATTTCCCAATCGAGAGTGCAGTGTAGGGCTGGCAGAAGGTCAATTTCCCAATCGAAAGTGCGGTGTAGGGCTTGCAGCAGGACAGGTTCCCAATCAATAGTGCAGTGTAGGGCTGGCAGAAGGTCAATTTCCCAATCGAGAGAGCGGTGTAGAGCTCGCAGCAGGCCAGGTTCCCAATCAATAGTGCAGTGTATAACTGGCAGAAGGTCAATTTCCCAATTGAGAGTGCAGTGTAGGGCTTTCAGCAGGTCAACTTCCCAATCGAGAGTGCAGTGTAGGGCTTGCAGCAGGCCTGGTTCCCAATTGATAGTGTGGTGTAGGGCTTGCACCAGGCCAAGTCCTGAATCTAGAGTGCGGTGAAGGGCTTGCAGTGGCCAGGTTCCCAAATGAGAGTGCAGTGTAGGGTTTGCAACAAGCCAAGTTCACAATCGAGAGTGCGGTGTAGGGCTTGCAGGAGGCCAGGTTCCTAATCGAGAGTGCAGTGTAGGGCTTACATCAGGCCAGGTTGCCAATCTAGAGTGAGGTATAGGGCTTGCAGCAGATCCAGTTCAAATTCGAGAGTGCAGTGTAGGGCTTGCAGCAGGCCAGATTGCCAATCTAAAGTGCAATGTAGGGCTTGCAGCAGGTCAAGGCCCCTTTCGAGCGTGCAGTGTAGGGCTTGCAGCTGGCCAAGTTCCTAATTGAGAGTGCTGTGTTTGGCTTGCAGCAGGCCATGTTTCCAATCGAGAATGTGGTGTAGGGCTTGCAGCCGGCTAAGTTCCCAATTGAGAGTGCAGTCTAGGGCTTGCAGCAGGCCAGGTTCCCAATCAAGAGTGTGGTGTAGGTCTAGCAGCAGGCCAGGTTTCCAATCAAGAGTGTGGTGTAGGTCTAGCAGCAGGCCAGGTTTTCAATCAAGAGTGTGGTGTAGGTCTAGCAGCAGGCCATGTTTCGAATCAAGAGTGCAGTGTAGGGCTTGCAGCAGGCCAGGTTCCCAATCAATAGTGTGGTGTAGGTCTAGCAGCAGGCCAGGTTTCCAATCAAGAGTGCTGTGTAGGGCTTGCAGCAGGCCAGGTTGCCAATCAAGAGTGCGGTTTTGGGATTGCAGCAGTCCAGGTTCCCATTCAAGAGCGTGGTGTAGGGCTTGCAGCCTATGGGAGCCTATGGGAGCGATGGTTAACGCGTGACTTCCAGGAGAGCAACTAAGCAAACACAGACACTGTGTTCAACCATAACATCTTTATCCAAGATGTGATCGTTTCTTGTGAAGATCAAGCAGGGCTCCAACTCTGATCACCAAGTGAAGCTAATAGCAATGTTGGCAGCACAGGTTGTGGGTAGTAAAAATTCGTAAAACTTCAGCGATGAGAAAAATTCTTGTAAGCATTTTTTTTGCACATGACTATTCCGGCCAATGTATTTTGAGAGAGAGAAATCTCTCACTAAAACAGAATTTCTGATGAATTTCTTTTCAACATCACCCAAGGTTCCAGGTTTTTCTCTCACATTGTTTCAAGCTTCTCATGCTTAGCAAAGTTTGCAAAATTATGAAAAAAATCTATGCAAAGTTTGATGGGGAACGTCACGTCACCTACCTTTATGTCGACCCTAAGTCAGAAAACTAGAATGGCACAGCCGCCATAAGGAACATCGCAATAAACTGTGAACAGTAAGTCACAGTGCGTCAAAGTGCTGCAACACAAAAAATTATGGGCCAGCTGGTTACCATTGCGACACAAAAGGGGATGATGGACGGAGCGTTTGAACAAATCAAACACTCACCCCCAGTCAACTGATCTGAGTTTAATCCATCACCATTCTTTAGCCCACTCAGCCACCCCATTTCAGACATGGCCATATGCAAATCAGTCTGACCCTGTGCCTCATGGGAACAGTCCAGCCCGAACTGCCAAGACATGTCTTCCATGGACCGGAAACAATTACCATTGCCAAACATTCACCCTCAGTCACAGATCTGGAATAAATCCATTGTTTTGCTTACTATGCCAGCCCAGTTTGGACCCAGCCATATTGCAAATCAGTTTTGACCCAGCTCACTATGGGGAGAGTTCAGCCAAAGCTGCCAGACCAGGTCCTCCCTGGAATGGGAAACAAGCCTCCTGGGACCGGTTTTGGGGTATCACCCCTCATCAGCCAGGCTAGCTTTAATCCCGTGGCACAGTGAGCAAGGCACCCACGTCTGGGCATACACTGCCAACTTAGGGCGACTACAGCAACACAAAAAGATGATGGACGAAATGCTGAACATTGTCAAACACTCACCCTGTCACAGATCCGGGTTAAATGCATGGTTTTTGCTCACCACGCCACCCTAGTTTGGATGCAGCCTTATGCAAATCAGTCTTTACGCTGCTCCACATGGGGGCAGTCCAGCCCGCACAGTCAGGCCAGTGTGCCCACATCAGCACTCTCACAACCCCAGACAGAGCACCATCGGTGAGTTCTCTTCCTTCGGCACTGCCACACCAAGGGCTGGCAGACCCCCTCGGGGTCGGTGTCTGAAGATCGAACACCCAGTTCCTCTTAGTGCCAGGATCGTGCTCGCAGAGCCCTGCTGACCTTGAGTGAGCACCGCGTGTCTGGCTGATGCCTGGTAATCACCAGTCAGTGTAAGTCTGCGGCCCCATAATGCCACAGGCTCAGCTGAGCAGCGGCAGGTAAATGAGTTTCCTGCGACTCCTCGCGATGTGTCTTGTAGTTTTGGAAACAACAGCTAAGCTCAGGCCGGCGACCTGGGAAAGCAAAATGCGAGTGGCACAGGGCAAATCCAGGCCCTTGTGTTCCGCCTGTTGGAAAGAGGCTGGCATGAAAGGGACGCAGCGGGCACCGCGGCACAAAGGCAGCCCACTGGCAGCAGAAAGCTCTCCCCCAGGCAGGCCGGCGCGGATGAGCTGATGATACCGCACCGAGGGCGGCAGCGGTAATGTGGCCGACGCGCTTACCGAGACCGCTGAAGAGCCCGCGCAAGAAAAGCAAAATTAAGTTTCAGCAAACAAAGAGCAGGGCCCTGTTGTTCCAGGCGGCGGAATCCGCAGGGCGCGCAGATTGGCAGCGGAGGGAGAGTGGTGTTTCTGAAAGCCAAGGTGGACGAGGCCGCCGCAGGCAGGCTTCCATTGACACAACAGCAATAAAAAGGCATTTGGAACCAGAAAAGATGGGGTGGAGGAGGTGACTGTGGACAAATTGAGGCCAATGCTTCTTTAAACGCCGCCCGGCTCAAGAGGCGCAGGCAAGAGCAGGTGTTGCTAGAAGCTGGACTCCTCTGAGGGACAATTGGTGTCATGGACAGAGGGCAGGAAGACGTCTTTCTTCAACCACAGGAAAGGAAACTCCAGCAGCATTTGAGAGCTTCAGCATGTATTACAGATTAGAAAGAGGCTGAGTTGAAATTGATGTTTTTCTGTTATATTGGTTAAGAACAACAAAAAAATGTTGAATTGAAAATAAGGTCTACTGCACAATCCTCAATTAGGGCTCTGTTTATCCATAGAAGCAAGTCCGTGCCTGGCTCTTTGACACAGGGCCTGGTCCAGAGTTTACTCTGGCAAACTCTGGGTCAGCCCGCCTACTTTAGAGACGGGCGGATCCAAACCTTTCATCGACAATACCCCATTAGCTCCGTCGTCAGAAAGCTTCCTACAAGCCGCCATTGGAGTGGGGCCATCAGAGAAAGGGACTGTCACTGCCCGCCCAATCTAGGGTGCAAGGTGTAGTCTCCTTTTGTTTCTATTCGTCCCCACCAGGTATATACCTGGTGGTGAAGGGCAGAAAAAAGACAAATAATCACTCCCAAACTGTGAAGAACTCCAAAGGTGGTGGTAGGGGGGAGTGGAAGGGGCAGGGCAATAGTTTTTGTTTTTTCAGAAACTAACTCCTGCTTTGGGAGTTTGTTTTAGAGAAACCAAAAAATGTTAACATTTGGTGAACGCCCATCAAAGCCGGCGGCGGCTATGCACCAAATGTTTTGTGCTTTGAAGGGAACTGCAGTGATAGAGGTTCCAGTCAAGGTACAGGGAAGACCGCCGGGCGGACAGTCAACTCTAAATCTAGCAGATGGTAGTCCATCAGGGTGGCGGTGACAATGTCGACCACCACCCTGACAATTGTGGTACAGAATATCGAAGACAGAATATCAACAGGTCACAATATCACCCTCCCCCCACAGCGCCTTGAAACCCTCTCGGGTGAGTAGCGCGCTTCACAATTCCATGATTAATTGATTGATTGAGAGACAAACTATCACACAGGTTAGTGCAGAGGGAGGTAAGGATTTACTATTCTTAACTCCACATCTAAGTATCTTGAAGATGTGTATATATATTTACATATGGAGCGAAGTATAGACAATGTTATCAACTTGCCTTTTGATATTTTGACCTCGATATTCAAATCAAGATATGAGATGTTCTGGGCAAGATATTGGCACTATTCCATATTTTGTCCTCAATATTCCCTACCTGCACCACACCCTAACAGGCTGGAGTATCATCCGCCAAAGCCTAAATCAAGACCTAAGGCCTTATTATGAGTACGGCGGTCTAGCAGTCCGACCACCGCCACACTGTGGGCCTGCCCACAGTATTACAAGTGTGGCAGTTGGAGCGCCACAGGACCACTGCATCTGTCGGGGATCCAGGATCCTGTGGCCGTTGCGCACCAATCAGGGAGCTGCAATATGGTGGCGGTGCCGCTGTGGCATGGCCGAGCATATTACGAGTTACCTGTCCACAGCCCTTTTCATGGCGGTGAGCCTGCCATGTAAAGCATGGCACAGAGGCAACGAAGGGGGCCCTAACAGACCCTCTGCCGTTCCTGGGCCTGGGGGTGCATGCAGGGGGGCATAACATGTGCCCCCTGGATTTGCACCCCCAGTTCCTGTAAGGTGTGGTATGCATGCCACACCATGCAGGAACATGCAGTTGACACTCTCGTGGTGGCAGTCTACATGTTAGGCTCTCCCATGAGCCAAACAAACCACCGCCGTTAGACCGCTACTGCAACGCCCGCCATGGATTGCACTAGTAATAAGCTGTAATAAGACCCTAAGTCTATTTGAAAACTGTACTGTGATATATAGTTGGAAGTAAGCTGGCTGCACGGGTAAAACATATTATTTGCAAGTTTTTTTTTTCTCTTTTTTTATTTGACAAGCAAGTCAAGGAGATTAACATATACAAATACAAAATCAAAAAAGTAAAATAAATCGAGTACAATTTGGTGCAAGTTCATATTATAACAAATAGAAAAAAAGAAAGCGAAGACAAAAGTAAAAGAAGTAATTCCTAGTCAGGACAAATCACTAATAATTAATAGCATTGTTAACCGAAAAAAACATACATGATTCTAATCATTATTGACATTGCAAAAAATTGCCCCGTATTTTAGTAAACTTTATTTTAGCTTTGATTCCTCTATTCCTAGCAATAGCATCTTCCATGGTGTAAATTTCAGAAACCAATGTCCACTATTCGGTTGTATGAGTAGGGTTCTGAGCAATCCAGGCCCTAGCTACCACCAGTCTAGCACAAGCCAATGTGATATTTAGCAGATCTTTATAGATAAGTTAATTGAGAAGGTACCCCTAAACCAGAACAAGTTCAAGTTCTTTCTCAAACAGGCAGAAAGTGTTAAACATTGTCTCTCTGTTTTGACCTTGAAAAAGATCTTAAAACACTGCAGGCTCGTCCTAGACAACTTTTTCAGCTTGCATCCATCCTATAATATCTCCCATTGCTTTGTGGTGGCTGGGTCCTGTGCGTACTGCTGCTCATAGTGATCACCGCTGACAAAAATGGCATCATCGGGGGGCGTGGCTTCACGGTGAGATAGCATGGCTGCCTGCTAGGGTGTCTCCAGAGCCCCCTTTCCACCTCGTCTATCCGCAGAACTGATCCGATCTTCACGGTGCATGAAATCAGCGCTGGAATAGATCCGGTGCCCAAGGCCGAAATCCCGGTCAAATTCGGTCACCAGAGACCAGAGAACAGTCCATCGACACTTGCGGCCTTTCGCCCTGATAAGCCGGGGCCTTGATTAGCGGAGCCAGCTGCCGTGGACATCGAGGAGGCGGGCAGCCCCTCCCCCTTCCAGCTCCGGAAGTCAGAGGAACGTGGAGGTAGAATTTGCCACAGCCTTGCATCAACCCTGCTGCGACGTGGCTGGGACCCTACACTCCGGCCTGCTGACTGAGATTTGCACGCCATGACTGATACGTCGTGGCAGAGCCCCTACAATCGGGTCGGAGCCCTGGGCTGGCCTCTGGTAGTAACGCTGCACAGTGCTGGAGCGAGTGAAGCCTTCACTCGATAAAGGATTTTTGCCGCTTGATTCGGGGTGAAATAGAGCGGAGCCTTGCTGGGTGCCACCTGGGACATCTACGGAGCCCCGACGTGGTTGAGGCCACAGCGGGGTGCCCCTTGCATCTCGGCAGGCTCTGACAACGGACAGCCCGGTAGGGCTGGATATCGAAGACAGTACGCTGACCGGACACGGGCGTACTCTGAAGCCCTTGAGCCATCAATACACCACGTTGCGGAGGTTTACAAAGGCGAACATCACAGCTGTATGCAACCCAGATTTACGCTGCTGTACATGTTGGGGTGTGTTGGAGGGACAGATTGTATGCATGTGGGGCAGGCATTTCCTCATCCTTCAATGACAATAGTGTCGGCTGACTTCGCGTGGTGCCCCCTCATTCTTTCCCCCTCCCCTCCTCCTCACGCCCTGCTGTTTCAAGAGCTCCCGGCCTCTTAAGTAGGGTTGCTGAACTGAAGCTGGTGGAGCGCCTGCAGTCTGAATAGTGTGTTAATCACTGCAAGAATTGGCAGCAGCACCTGCATAACTAGTAACCCGCCTGAAGCACTTACTTGCTTGCCCTTTGATTGCTGACTCTCACTGGCGCCTGGATGAGGGGGATTTGACCTGTGGCAGTCCAGATTCGGAGGGCAGTCTGCGTATCCTTCCGGGAAAACATCATACTCCTCACCATGCCCAACGCTAGGGGCCCCCACACGTCCCAGCAAAGCAGGCTCGACCGATACACCTGCCCGAAGGGGGACCTGAATGAGCGAAAGGTGGTTGGTGACAAGCCGCATAGTGGAGCTGAGCAGGACCCTACTGAGCCCACAATGAAGGACTTAATGGAGGCTATCACAGGAGTCCGCACATCTACTGACACCCTCTCCTCGGAAGTGACGCTAATCAGGGCTGATCTTACAAAGTATAGGGAGAAGGTCAAACAGTTGGAGCTGACCACCGCCAGCCTTGTGGATGACACTTCGCAACTCCACATGGACATTGGGGAACTACATGCATTCCGTAAGTTTACGAAGGACAAACTGGACGACTATGAAGGGCACCTGAGACGCAATAACATCCGCGTTCTTGGCATGCCTGAGAAATTGGAGGGCCCGCTGCCGTTCTGTTCATCGAAGAACTGATCTCATCAAAGCTGCAACCAAAAGGCCTCTCCAAATTGTTTGTGATCGAGAGGGCACACAGAGTGCCCGGGGATCTCCCAAAGCTGCCCCCCCCCCCGTCCGATACTGGCCCGGCTGCTTAATTATAGAGATCGGGACACAATTCTACAAGCAGCAAGAGTCGCTCCTCCGATCCACCTGGACAACTCCGAAATTACCTTTTTCCCCGATGTCACCCGAGCAGTACAAATGCGGAGACGCACCTTCCTTGATGTTAAGCGCAGATTGAGGGAAAAGGGTCTCAAGTACGCCATGCTCTTCCCAGCTCGTTTGAGAGTCGAAATTGAAGGTAAAACCCGCTTCTTTGACCTACCCGAGGTGGCATCTGATTGGCTGGACAGTCTTCGAAGCGTGACAAACTCTCGTTGAAAGACCTCTGCAGACTCTGAACAGCCTGTTTCTCCGTTAATCAAACACCGGCCACCACTTTCTGGCTCATGCTGGAATCGAACTTTGCGCTGATGTCTGAAGACTTTCATGCTCTGCGACCTAGGTATCCACCATGTGTTGCACCGGTAATCCGTAATGGTAGGAAAGGGGGTAGATGGGGCCCTACGGCCTCCCCCCATGTTCTTCTTTCAGTTGAATAGTTGGGCGACAGGCACTCTGCATTTAAGGATCATGGGCAGGTCTAAGCCCGGAGTACAGGGAAGCAGCGTGGGGGGATATTGGGAGGGATTGATGTTTAATTTGTTGGTTGTGTTTTTTCGTTATCTCGACGGTACAATGCATAAATGTCATACCAATAGTATGGACCAGTCTTCTTATCAATGGGAGTGCAGTGTAACAAAAAAATCAAAATCTTAAGTTGGAATGTTAACGGATTGGGGGACAAGATCAAGAGAAGTGTTGTGTTGTAATATATTAAGAGGCAATCACAAGACATAGTGCTACTTCAAGAAACTCACCTCATAGGCAACACATGCAAAGCGATGCAGAGGTGGGGTTACTCTATGGGGGCACATGCAGGCTTCACATCCAGCTCCAGGGGTGTTGGCATTATGCAAAAGAAGTCATTTCCACTCTCACTCATTTCCACATACGTAGATGATCGGGGCAGATACATCAGGATTACGAGCTCATGGGAGGGCCGTACCGCTACTTTTATGTCAATATACATACCTCCGGGGATGCAGGGTGAACATTTACTGACCTAAGTGCTGTACTGCGAACGTTGCCTGACGGACACCTAGTGCTCAGAGGTGACTTTAACTCCATAGTCCTGGGATTACTAGACAGGCACCCCCTCGCGCAACCCCTCACGCGGCGCATATTTTTCCAGCTTCTTGGAAGCAATGGGACTGATAGATGGCCAGAGAACATACAACCCAGACAAGATTCAGCACACTTTCCACTCAGGGGCACACAACAGCCTTTACCACCTTGACTACATTATCGTCCTGGCTCCACAAATCACAGACAGACATTCATGAAATCCGTCACCTGGCTAGGGGCATCTCCAATCACTCCCCTCTTTGGGTTCACATGGTCCTAGACCACAAGCAGGTGGGACGAATTGACCCAATCAATCCCTGGTACCTTAAGAACCCAAAGTTACAGAAGGACCTAAATAAATCTATTGATGAATATTTTGTGGAAAACTAACGCACAGTTGAATCCCCCCAAATACTATGGGAAGCCTTTAAAATGGTGGTCAGGGGGCTGGCCCTTTCCCTAATTGCTGGTTCCAAAAAGGATAGGGTGAAAGACATTGCCGACATAGAACAAACAACAAGACATAGAACAAGAGCTTTATCGTCTGGAGCAGGATGTTAATTCAGACGCCACACCTGACGCCCTCCCCTCACTCCGCCAGCGCCAGGATGAATATCGGGCATTGGTCACTGACCGTGCCAAATTAATGGGACAGGATAGACTGTGTTGGAAATGGGATCCCCGGCTGGCCAGGGCTTTCGCCAAAGTCAGTCAGAGACCACCACTCCCAAGTCAGGGCAAGGGAGTTACACGCCAAGATAACCCCTACTCACCCTCTAGGTAACGTGGCGCGAGCAGCAAGGCTAAACTTGGAGGCGATGTAGGCTAAGTATTTGCGCACGCACCCCAGCAACAACACCCAAAGGCCCACCACAAAGGAAACTCCACACAAGGTTATATAAAAAATAGCCTTTGTATTACACCAAAACACATTAGATAAAACACACTTTACAATGTGCCAGAGGCACGGGCAGAATTTACAAGGGATTATTTACAAGACAGGGCCACCTGGACCACTGTCAGGAATCAGCACTTTTAGAAGTAACAATACAATACTTGTAGGCCTAGAACTTAGAACATAGCCTATCAGACAGTACCTTCCGTCCTGGTTGCACGGGATAATGCGAGTGACCTCCTTAGTAAGCTTGAGCGGGCGACCCAGCGAAGCGGCGCGGCTCAGGGGAGAGCGGCGCTGCTCGAGGCTTGGACGGGCTGCCGGCACGGTACAAGCGTTTCTCTGGGGCGACCAATGTGTGCGGCTCAGAAGAGGAGGGGGAGGCAGGATGCGGGCGACCCAGCGAAGCGGCGCGGCTCAGGGGAGAGCGGCGCTGCTCGAGGCTTGGACGGGCTGCCGGCACGAGCTGCCGAGGGGAACGAGCGAGGCACACTTCAGCGAGGCCCCAGGGGCCCAGGGAGATCAGACAAGTCCCATCAATTTGGCAGGGAAGGCACCATAGAGTCCACTGGTCCTGGGACTCTGGTCAGGGGGCAAGCTTAGTATCAAGCCCTTGGGATCACTTATAACAGAAGATCACTGTAACACAAAATAGGACATAAAGCACAAAACCAGTACCCACTGGTAACTGGTAAGTCCCCCCTACGCAATCCTAACCACCCTAGGAACAGGTCACGCAGGGAACCAGGACCTTACTAGCACCACCTGCACTAGCAAGAACAACCACCTCAGTATCACAATACACATAGGGGCATAGACCTGGGGACAAAACACATGATGCAGAACCTACATTCAGCGGTGTAAGGAACACATGACGCATCAACACACGTTCAGCGGTGTAGGGAACAGGGCACATAATGTATCAACAACACATTCAGAGGTGCAGAACACAGGGTGCGCAAAACATACTACACATTGTACATTTCCTAACACCCAAAAGCAATAGGACATAGATCACAACAGCATCTAAACCTTTAGCGTAGAACTCACAAAGTCCAGGTTGCGCCACTGCGCCAAGACCTAAACGTAGCAGCTGCCCACTACTTGCTGGGCAGCTGAGGGACAGGACATGGGGGCCTAAACGCTGCAGCTGGCACTAAGTGCTGCGCAGCTGGGGAAAGGCCAGGGATGAAGGAGTGCGTCTCACTCCTAAGTCCATAGTACATGTCCCTAGAAAAGAAAGACCTACACGGTGCAGCTGCCCACTACTTGCTGGGCAGCTGGAAGACAAATCTGCGCCAGGGGCTCTCTCTAGCCCCTCGGGAACACTGCGCCCAAAACGTTGGAGCCCTTCACAGGCTGTGCAAACAAATCTGCAAAAGGTGGAGCCTCTCAGGGCTCGAGAAACAACTGGTCCCATTGGAGCACTCTGGCTCCTAAAATATAATAATGCCCCCGCACTGGTGGAGCCTCTCAGGCTCGAAGGACACTTGCCCAAGGAACGGGAGCCAACTGGGAACGTGGGAGCGGCCCGCTGCCATTCGGGGCCGCTCAGGGAGGTGACACTACTATGGTGCCCTGGAAACAGGTATAGCCATCTCGTTGGAGCGGCCCGCTATCATGTGGGGCCGCTCGAAGAACAACCAGGACAGTCCCGAGGCCCCCCCCTTACCGGGCTCTGGGCGTCCCTTCTCTCTGTGTCCCCTCTCCGGGGACAGCGCAGGACTCCGCCTCCGGGGCTCCCCTCACTCCTGGGAGTCCCACCACGCAACATCCGGCTCCAGGAGGGGGGGGGGGGCATCTTCACCCGGTCCCCCATCTCGGGACCGGGACTTGGCAGGTGGAGCCCTCAAGGCTCCGGGCTCCTCTTCTCCGGCCGGGCGCCCTGGCCAATCAGAGCACGGCGGCGGGCGGGACTTCCTTCAGCAACCCGGAAGTCCCGCCTACAGTCAGGCGCGACGCCGCCTGACTTCCTGTTTTGCCCGCGGCTGCGGCGGTGATTACACGGGGCAATGCCGGGTGGGCACCGGCTTTAATTAAATTGCACAGCGAGGTGGGCACTCGCTAGAGGTCCATTAAAGGGCAAATAAGCGGGGTGGCACCCGCTCCGAAAATCGGCAAAATGCGCCGTGGGCAGCCATAAGCAGGGTGGCACCTGCAAAGCAAAATAAAGCGCTTTCAGCGCTAAGGGCAAGATAGAGCGCTCCCAAGCGCTACCACGGCAAATACAGCGCTCCCAGCGCTAGAGAAGGAATACAGCGCTCCCAGGCGCTAGGAAAGAAATACAGCGCTCCCAGGCGCTAGGAAGGCACAAAGAGCAAAAAAAGTCCATCAGGGGTCCATCAGCAAGCCAGGGGCTGGGCAGGGCTCAGGGAGGCAAGCCATCCCTGAGCCCAAGCAGCAGCACGCCCCTGGCAGATTCAAGCAGCAAACAAGAACATTTTCATGGGGTCACAGCCCCTCTTTTATACACCTTTTCCCTTTGTCTTTAGGTGCAGGGTGGGGGCAGAACCAGTCGCAGCTGGTTCTGGAGCACTCTCGATGGCCCAACCACCCATTCTATTCACAGGCAGGGCTAGGGTCATCAGTCACACCACAGGGGGGCGGAGCCAGCATTGTGTGGGGAAAACCCAGCCCATCCAGGACACAGGTACACTCCTCCCACACATCACTCATGCTAATCTCTCCATTCACCACCGGGGCAGACCCACACAGACTTCCTGGAGCCTGGCATCCCAGCCAGCTCCAGCCAATCACACGCCAGGCATATTTTACACTAATATGCCAACTCCTAGAAGTGGCGCTTCCGCACACGACACATACACGCCGCACATACCGTTGCGCAGCATTCACTCTCACGAGTTCGCACATACCAAACTTAAGCATGCACGCCTCACGCATCAGGAACTACCAGGGACACAGACATTCCCCATGCATTCCTATGGGAGGGCAGGCCAGTCTCACTCCACGCACTCAGGGAGCGCACGCACTTTACACTGCGCCACAGTGTCAAGGTGCGCAAAGACCAGAAATCACTACACTTCAAGGCAAAAAGTTCAGGGGTGAACCTGCCAGAAGGCCCAAGTCCAACACGACCCCCTTCCAGCCAAAACGCAGGGGAGACCAATCACCACCGTGATGGACTTCCCTGCTTGGGGCGATAGAACACGGACGCGGGCCCGCACTGCAGGGACACCCTCCGGTTCTACGCCAAGTTAATCCATAAGACAAGCACATCCTTAAAAAAAACACAGGCCCAACTAGGCTACCCCACTGGTACTCCTTAGCTGTCCACGGCTAGGACCAGGCCCTAGGCCACCCAGATACCACTGGTCCATGCCCATCCACAGAGTGGGGGGTAGTAACCCCTGGCCTACAATAGCCATTCTCCACTCCCTTTCTCAGTGTAGTTCCAAACTACCACTGATCCTTCAACCTAGGGTCCGCACCCTCAGGCTGACCAGAGGTCACGGGCACGATTGCCCCACCCTACCTCTACTTCTGAAGCACCCTCCAGAACACAACTCTCCCACCAGTTTAGGACCTGACTTCCTCAGCAGCAGTGTCCACAGTCAGACCAGCACCAGATCGGTGTAGTAAGGCGTTGCACTTTGCGGGTTGCCAGATGCGGCACAGGCGGCGGCTCGCGGACCGCGTCGAGACGGGGACGGCGAGCGGCATAGACTGCGCGGCCGAAGGCAGACGCGGCTTAGTGCGGTGCCTACAGGACACCAGGCTGGTCATGACAGATAGGTCACCACTCCCTTAACTGGTCTACCACCTGGGATTCAAATTCACCGGATGCACAGGGGTCAGACTCCCTCTGACCCCCTTCCAGAGTTCTGCACCCTCCCACTGTAGAACAGGGTCCCTCCACTTAAGGTAGGCCCCACCTGCTCTCAGGGTAGTACCACAACACTCAGCCAAGAACCCTAAAGATCCCTGCTAGGCCTGTACCACCCCTTCTGGGAAACACAGGGTCTCTTCACTTAAGATGAGCCCCACCTGTGTTCACAGGGGTACCCCTAGAAGACAAACCGGCCAGGACACTGGCTACAGTCGCCCTGCCGTCCAGGACAGGCAACACCTGACCCTGGCTCCCCAACCTAGGGATGCTACCCTTTGGTTAGGTGCCTGGCGCACCAGGACTTCTACAAGTTGGAAACAAAAATCTAAGACTTCCTCTCCTCCTTCAGCAGCAAGGCAACCACTGCAGGTCAATACCCCATACAGCTTACCCGGTTCCTTCTCCTCAGGCAGGAGTCCCTTCTTGTAACTTCAGGACACTACATACAGTTGCCCTTACGTCCAGATCCGGAAACACCGGCTACTGGCTCCCCAACCAAGGGACGTACCTCTTTGGTCAGATGCCTGGCGCACCAGGACTTCCTTGAGGGTGACACAACTAATGTGTCGTGTACAAGTCTGCCTGACACTCAGGACAGAAGTGGCATCACCATGGTCACTCACTGGCGACACAACCCTTCTGGTTGGCCCCTGACCCACTGGTTCTTCCACTGGGGAACCTATCCCCCTCGCACCCCTCCATCTGGACTTCTGCACCCTCCCAACTGGAGCGGTACTGCCAGACACCAGAACTACTGGAACCCTGGTTACAGAGGTTCCACGTTCTCCAGACACTCTGGAAGATCCTCCTCAAATGACCTATTGGTACAGCCTAGGCCCCCGACCTGATGTTCCCTTCAGAAACACTCCAGGCCCTGACACTGGGTTTCGGGCACCTGGAGACATGCAGTCCCACCCACTCCTCCTCCTCTTGAGACAGGACGTGAGCCCCTACACCGAGACCTAGCTGGGCTACACTGAACCTATTCCACCACGCTGGGCTGGAAGACACCTCAGACACTCCTTTTGGAATCACTCCATCCCCTATGCCTCTCTCCTCCCAGAACATTACCAACTCCAAAATTCTGTCTCTCAACAGACCACAGAAATCAAAAAGCAGGCTCCACTATCTGCAGACGTTCTTGGGAAAAGTTCAACACACAGGACTTAGGTATCTGAACAAAACTAGCATTCAGCAAGCTCCCCATCCAGAGAACTCACAAACACATCCAGTGCCACACACCATTCATCCACACACACCCCTCCCCAGACTGGTAAGGCAGTTTCTACCACCCCTGACTCCTCAACCTGACCACACTTGACACAGGTACCATTACTCCAGGGCAGGGACGGGGGACATATGCACTGGACACACTTATGCTGCCACCACTGGATCCCACCCTTCTGGTGAATCCAGAAAACACACTGCACTTAGGGGGATGATCTACCCTCCCGAGCTAGGGACACCTAACTCAAAGTGCACAAGAAACACATTTCCACAGAAATGACATTTTCAGCAAACTCCATACAATAATCCCCAAAATGTTTTTATCTAAAATGCAGAGTTTTGTGGTGCAGCCAGCTGCTACTAAGGTACAACGCAAACACAAATCCTTATCCCACCGCTGCCCGCCAATGTTGGAAATGGGATCCCCGGCTGGCCAGGGCTTTCGCCAAAGTCAGTCAGAGACCACCACTCCCAAGTCAGGGCAAGGGAGTTACACGCCAAGATAACCCCTACTCACCCTCTAGGTAACGTGGCGCGAGCAGCAAGGCTAAACTTGGAGGCGATGTAGGCTAAGTATTTGCGCACGCACCCCAGCAACAACACCCAAAGGCCCACCACAAAGGAAACTCCACACAAGGTTATATAAAAAATAGCCTTTGTATTACACCAAAACACATTAGATAAAACACACTTTACAATGTGCCAGAGGCACGGGCAGAATTTACAAGGGATTATTTACAAGACAGGGCCACCTGGACCACTGTCAGGAATCAGCACTTTTAGAAGTAACAATACAATACTTGTAGGCCTAGAACTTAGAACATAGCCTATCAGACAGTACCTTCCGTCCTGGTTGCACGGGATAAGGCGAGTGACCTCCTTAGTAAGCTTGAGCGGGCGACCCAGCGAAGCGGCGCGGCTCAGGGGAGAGCGGCGCTGCTCGAGGCTTGGACGGGCTGCCGGCACGGTACAAGCGTTTCTCTGGGGCGACCAATGTGTGCGGCTCAGAAGAGGAGGGGGAGGCAGGATGCGGGCGACCCAGCGAAGCGGCGCGGCTCAGGGGAGAGCGGCGCTGCTCGAGGCTTGGACGGGCTGCCGGCACGAGCTGCCGAGGGGAACGAGCGAGGCACACTTCAGCGAGGCCCCAGGGGCCCAGGGAGATCAGACAAGTCCCATCAATTTGGCAGGGAAGGCACCATAGAGTCCACTGGTCCTGGGACTCTGGTCAGGGGGCAAGCTTAGTATCAAGCCCTTGGGATCACTTATAACAGAAGATCACTGTAACACAAAATAGGACATAAAGCACAAAACCAGTACCCACTGGTAACTGGTAAGTCCCCCCTACGCAATCCTAACCACCCTAGGAACAGGTCACGCAGGGAACCAGGACCTTACTAGCACCACCTGCACTAGCAAGAACAACCACCTCAGTATCACAATACACATAGGGGCATAGACCTGGGGACAAAACACATGATGCAGAACCTACATTCAGCGGTGTAAGGAACACATGACGCATCAACACACGTTCAGCGGTGTAGGGAACAGGGCACATAATGTATCAACAACACATTCAGAGGTGCAGAACACAGGGTGCGCAAAACATACTACACATTGTACATTTCCTAACACCCAAAAGCAATAGGACATAGATCACAACAGCATCTAAACCTTTAGCGTAGAACTCACAAAGTCCAGGTTGCGCCACTGCGCCAAGACCTAAACGTAGCAGCTGCCCACTACTTGCTGGGCAGCTGAGGGACAGGACATGGGGGCCTAAACGCTGCAGCTGGCACTAAGTGCTGCGCAGCTGGGGAAAGGCCAGGGATGAAGGAGTGCGTCTCACTCCTAAGTCCATAGTACATGTCCCTAGAAAAGAAAGACCTACACGGTGCAGCTGCCCACTACTTGCTGGGCAGCTGGAAGACAAATCTGCGCCAGGGGCTCTCTCTAGCCCCTCGGGAACACTGCGCCCAAAACGTTGGAGCCCTTCACAGGCTGTGCAAACAAATCTGCAAAAGGTGGAGCCTCTCAGGGCTCGAGAAACAACTGGTCCCATTGGAGCACTCTGGCTCCTAAAATATAATAATGCCCCCGCACTGGTGGAGCCTCTCAGGCTCGAAGGACACTTGCCCAAGGAACGGGAGCCATCTGGGAACGTGGGAGCGGCCCGCTGCCATTCGGGGCCGCTCAGGGAGGTGACACTACTATGGTGCCCTGGAAACAGGTATAGCCATCTCGTTGGAGCGGCCCGCTATCATGTGGGGCCGCTCGAAGAACAACCAGGACAGTCCCGAGGCCCCCCCCTTACCGGGCTCTGGGCGTCCCTTCTCTCTGTGTCCCCTCTCCGGGGACAGCGCAGGACTCCGCCTCCGGGGCTCCCCTCACTCCTGGGAGTCCCACCACGCAACATCCGGCTCCAGGAGGGGGGGGGGGGCATCTTCACCCGGTCCCCCATCTCGGGACCGGGACTTGGCAGGTGGAGCCCTCAAGGCTCCGGGCTCCTCTTCTCCGGCCGGGCGCCCTGGCCAATCAGAGCACGGCGGCGGGCGGGACTTCCTTCAGCAACCCGGAAGTCCCGCCTACAGTCAGGCGCGACGCCGCCTGACTTCCTGTTTTGCCCGCGGCTGCGGCGGTGATTACACGGGGCAATGCCGGGTGGGCACCGGCTTTAATTAAATTGCACAGCGAGGTGGGCACTCGCTAGAGGTCCATTAAAGGGCAAATAAGCGGGGTGGCACCCGCTCCGAAAATCGGCAAAATGCGCCGTGGGCAGCCATAAGCAGGGTGGCACCTGCAAAGCAAAATAAAGCGCTTTCAGCGCTAAGGGCAAGATAGAGCGCTCCCAAGCGCTACCACGGCAAATACAGCGCTCCCAGCGCTAGAGAAGGAATACAGCGCTCCCAGGCGCTAGGAAAGAAATACAGCGCTCCCAGGCGCTAGGAAGGCACAAAGAGCAAAAAAAGTCCATCAGGGGTCCATCAGCAAGCCAGGGGCTGGGCAGGGCTCAGGGAGGCAAGCCATCCCTGAGCCCAAGCAGCAGCACGCCCCTGGCAGATTCAAGCAGCAAACAAGAACATTTTCATGGGGTCACAGCCCCTCTTTTATACACCTTTTCCCTTTGTCTTTAGGTGCAGGGTGGGGGCAGAACCAGTCGCAGCTGGTTCTGGAGCACTCTTGATGGCCCAACCACCCATTCTATTCACAGGCAGGGCTAGGGTCATCAGTCACACCACAGGGGGGCGGAGCCAGCATTGTGTGGGGAAAACCCAGCCCATCCAGGACACAGGTACACTCCTCCCACACATCACTCATGCTAATCTCTCCATTCACCACCGGGGCAGACCCACATAGACTTCCTGGAGCCTGGCATCCCAGCCAGCTCCAGCCAATCACACGCCAGGCATATTTTACACTAATATGCCAACTCCTAGAAGTGGCGCTTCCGCACACGACACATACACGCCGCACATACCGTTGCGCAGCATTCACTCTCACGAGTTCGCACATACCAAACTTAAGCATGCACGCCTCACGCATCAGGAACTACCAGGGACACAGACATTCCCCATGCATTCCTATGGGAGGGCAGGCCAGTCTCACTCCACGCACTCAGGGAGCGCACGCACTTTACACTGCGCCACAGTGTCAAGGTGCGCAAAGACCAGAAATCACTACACTTCAAGGCAAAAAGTTCAGGGGTGAACCTGCCAGAAGGCCCAAGTCCAACAGACTGTGTCGGATTTTTGACTAGGGGATAAAGCAGGAAAATTACTTGCCTGGCTGGAATAAAAGAAGCATGCTAACAGGCTCATACCAGAACTCACAGGTATCGATAAGTCCCCCGTCACAGACCACCAAGACATTGCCAACCACTTTGCAGCTCACTTCCAGAGAGTGTACAGCTCGGTGGTACCATACCATGAGGCAGACTTTTCTGATCTTATTAAAGACATTTCTCTCCCGACACTATCGGACGCAGACCAAACATTTATGGACAGTGCCCTAACTGCTGATGAAATAGCAACAGCTATAAGAACATTACACTCCGGAAAAGCCCTAGGCCCCAACGGCATCCCAATCGAACTTTACAAACTTAGACCACACAAATTGGCCCTCTATCTGAAGTCCATGTTTGAGGACAGTCTTAAGCAGGGCTTATTGCCATATGACCAGAGGATTGCCACTATTGTTACTATCCATAAGGAAGGGAAACCCAAAACGAAATGCACCTCCTATCGGCCTATATCACTTCTAAACGCAGAACCTAAAATCTTAGCTAAAGTACTCGCTACGAGGCTGGTCAAAGTGGATCTAGTACACCCAGATCAATTGGGATTCATTCCTAAAAGAAACACCGCTCTAAACATGCGCAGACTACATGGGGTCCTGGGCAGAGTACCGACGATACGTGAGGATGCCATTTTAGTCTTCCTTGATGCCACTATGACATTTAATACTTTGGAATGGACTTATCTTTTTGCAGTACTTACTAAACTAGGATTTGGGCCGAATGGGTACGTCTGCTACACAGCGCGCCGATGGCACAGATAGTTGTGAACAACAGGAAGTCAGATCCCTTCACACTCAGCCAGGGGACCGGTCAGGGATGTCCCCTTTCTCCCTTGCTGTTCGCTCTGGCCATTGAACCTCTTGCAGCATGGATCGGAAGGATGTAATGATCCGCGGCATGCGCTGGTCAGCGGACTGGGAGGATCGGATCTCTTTATACACCAATGATATTCTCCTCTATCTTACGTCCCCTAAGAGATCCCTTGTAGCAGTCTTTGACATATTGGATGTTTTTGGCAGGTATTCTGGGTTTCGTGTCAATTGGCAAAAATCGCTTTTATATGTCCTTTGGTGGGATTCCCCCCCTCTACCCCGAAACTGCCCGATCCCAATAGTCTCAGAAGGCTTTAAATGCTTAGGTATATTAATTTCCCTCAATCCCTTCGTTCGTTATGCCCGTAATTTGGTCCCCCCAATGAAGAGACTTTAAGAAGTGACATAACAAACTGGAAGTCACTTCCGCTCTCACTTTTGGGCAAAGCTGCATTATTCAAAATGATGTCTCTACCCCGGACTTGTAGCCCTACAGAACTCAGCCAAACCAGTCCCTAACTCATACTTTAAGGACCTTGAAGGGCTTTTGCGAGACCTTCTGTTGGGAGGTAGACCACGTATTGCTCTGAAATAGCTGTCACTTAGGTGGTACGACGGTGGGTTCGGTTTGCCTGACATTAAAAAATATTATTGGGCTGCACATCTAACAGCTATTAATCATTGCACATAAATACGCCCTGACAACCCGGGGTTCCTCATGGATCGATGGCTTCTGCCCAATGGAACCTTCTCCCGTGCACTGTACTCATCGCCGGGCAGGTATCGACTCACCGGCCCCACTAGCCACACAGTTTCCCCCAGTAATTCTTCCCCACCAGAGACCGCCCCACTAGAGGATAGACTACAGGATGGCCACTTACCTGATAAACGCTATTTCCCTGACCTATAGGAAACTCATTAACAATATTGAAAATCCCCTATTGAAATTGCGGGATAAATGGACTGAGGACGGAATCGAACTGGATGATGAAAGTTGGCAGGAAGCAGTCTCCTCTCCCAAAACAGTTGCCATCCCGGCGTGACTGAGACTGGTGCAACTAAAAATCCTTCACAGAATCTACCTAACGGGTCCTCAGCTAGTACACATGGGTGGGCTGACGGATGGCTCTTGTAGGAGGGGATGCACACAACTGGGTACATTCATAGATTTACTATGGCACTGAGAGCCGATCCAGGAATATTGGCGTAACATACATACTATAATGAGTGAAGTATTGGGGGTAACACTTAAACCAGAAGCACCCAAGATGCCTCCTTAATATCTTGGAACCCACCGACCTCAATACATGTACTAGGCAATGGGTCACGCTTTGCTGCATGATCGCCAAGAGAAATATTGCGCAGCTTTGGGGAGCCCCACACACGCCCACGGTCACAGATTGGGAGAGAGATCTCGACTGGTGTATGCTCAGAGAAATAGCAGTTTATGTGGCCCGTGGATGCCCCCGCATATGGTCTAGGGTATGGGCCCCCTGGAATTCATATCGTGGTGATATATGTACCCCTCCCCATGACGTTGTTAGTGATGATCCCCTATCCCCGTGATTTCCAATGAACTATGCTGCTGTAATTGTATATGATTTGATTTCACTGTAAACCCCTCTGTGGTTTTTGTGACTCTGTACCTTTATGTCGAGAATGTTCAATAAAAAGATTTATATAAAAAATATACAAAAAATGGCATCATCCACCCTACATCACTTCAATACTTATGGGTGATGAAGGCAACATTAGGACACAGATTTTTCTAGCTTTCCACCAATTTCAAACAGATACGGCCCCATAACCAGCTTCTTTTTCATGCAAACATTTTTGGGATATGCTCAAAACACAATGCTGGAGCAACGCCAATGAGTATTTCAAGAATTTCACGATACACGGTTACCCTGCAGCTGCCAATAACGCATTTCACACCCTGAACAAAGTGAGCCTTCCGATTAGCATTCAACCTAGTCAATCAGATGTATGTTTGTCAGTGACCACATTCTTACATAGTCTTCTTCAGTTCTCAAAAACCAGGATCTTACATCAATGCCCAATGAAATCCTTCTAAGCCCAACCCCCTCGCTCAACCTATGCACTTTAACTCCATGTTCCTTTTGTTCATTCACTCTGGTGGAGGCAAAAATGAAAACAAATCCTTCCAAATTTCCCGAGGCACCTTACCACATAAACACTGCTCAACCAGTGCATCAGCCTCCTTCACCATTTCACACTAAGTGCCATTAAGGTGCTTAGACTACTACAATGCAGTGTCCTCATAATCAGTAATGTGTATGTATGTAGGTATATTACGGTATGCAGACAAAATATCGAAATTTAAATATCGATATACAATAATATCGATGTTTAAATATCGAAGGGACATAATATAGAAGGTAAGTAATATCGATAGATATTAATATCGAAATTATTAATATCGATGTTTTAAATATCGATGTTAGTAATATCGATGTTAATAATTTTGATGTTACTAATATCGATTTTTATATTTTTTTTGTATATTGTGTTTATTATGTTTTTAATTTATTTTTATGTAATTTAATTAATTTTTGTATTTTAGTACTGTAGCGGGTTGTGGGTTTATAGGGGAAATGGGTGGGAAGTAATTTAATTATATTATATTAATTATTAATTAATAGGAATTATAAATTAATTTTAATTAATTGGTAATTCATTTTTATTAATTGATAATTATGTTCTGTAGCGGGTTGTGGGTTTATAGGGGAATAGGGTGGGAAGTAATTTAATTATACTAAATTAATTATTAATTAGTAGGAATTATAAATTGATTTTAATTAATTGGTAATTAATTTTAATTAATTGGTAATTAAATTGTATTAATTGATTAATTGATAATTATGTTCTGTAGCGGGTTGTGGGTTTATAGGGGAATAGGGTGGGAAGTAATTTAATTATACTAAATTAATTATTAATTATTAGGAAATGTAAATTAATTTTAATTAATTGGTAAATAATTTTAATTAATAGGTAATTAATTTTTATTAACTGATTAATTGATAAATATGTTCTGTAGCGGGTTGTGGGTTTATAGGAGAATAGGCTGGGAAGTAATTTAAATGCAATTAAGTAATAATGTTTTTCAATAAATTATTTTGTTAATTATATAATTGTTTATTAATTATTAATTGGTAATTAAATATGATTAAATTGTATATTTTATTAATATTGTTAGTTACATATTTATTGCTAATCATGTTTTTAATAAATATATATTGGTATTTGTAAATGGTTTATATTTATTTAATAGTTACTTTTTTATTATTTAAAAATAGTTTTTTATTTATAAGTATGTTATTTTTACCTCTACGCTATCCAACACTTTCCCTACTGTTGCACTCTTTGGAGTGGGAATAGTCATTTTTACCCCTATCCTATCCAACACTTTCCCTACTGTTGCACTCTCTGGAGTGGGAATAGTAATTTTTACCCCTACGCTATCCAACACTTTCCCTACTGTTGCACTCTCTGGAGTTGGAATAGTAATTTGTACCCCTACGCTATCCAACACTTTCCCTACTGTTGCACTCTCTGGAGTGGGAATAGTAATTGTTACCCCTAAGCTATCCAACACTTTCCCTACTGTTGCACTCTCTGGAGTGGGAATAGTAATTGTGACCCCTACGCTATCCAACACTTTTCCTGCTGTTGCACTCTCTGGAGATGGAATAGTAATTGTTACCCCTACGCTATCCAACACTTTCCCTACTGTTGCACTCTTTGGAGTGGGAATAGTAATTTTTACCCCTACGCTATCCAACATTTACTTACTTTTTTAAAATTTGTTGTACATTTTTATTAAAAGTTATTTATATTAATATTTTATGTATATACATTTATTTGTAATTTATTATATTTTCATTTATTTATAATTTATTAAAATAATTATTTAGAGTTATTATTAATAAAGTATATACTATGTATTATATCTTTATTATTATTTGTTTTTATTACAAAATTTATTAATTTTAAATATTATAATATATTTGTAACTATGTTTATTACATTTATAAGTATTATTTTATGAATATTACATTTTTTTTAAATTAAAAAAACAATATTTTTCAAAAAACGATATTTTTGACATCTATATTTTTTTCTCGATATTTTTGTACTTACCTTGTTAGAGATAGGATTTCGATATTATTGTATGTAGATATTTTTGTATTCGATATTTTGTCATAGATTCGTATATTACATGGGAGTATGGGACACGATCGATTAGATCTTGTACATCAAGTGAGCATTACACAAATACCTTTCAAACACAACACAATTTCACATTTCTTTAGTCGCAGGGGGATTAGGTGAGTTGCCCAGATTTACAAAATGTAGAGCCAAACACCAAGGCTGGGATTCGAAACGTAGTCCCCAAATTCCAACATTGGAAGCTCATCACTTCAACCACCCTGGCCCACTTGAGGCATCACAGCACTTCCTCTTAACTCACTCATAGAATATTTGTGATGTGACTGTGGCAATGCATGAAAGACCAGCCACATGGGCTTCACTGCTTCCCATGGTTCACTCATTGTCAAAATTTGGATTTAAGTGAGATGACAGGTCACTCTACAATATGATTCGGCCTTTCGAAGAGGATAGAAAGACCATTGCTACAAATTGGGCTCTGGCCCTCTCTTGCGCTCTTCCTGTGTGTCAAAATAAAAAAAAAACTAGTCATTTAGCTTATCTAATACCTGCAGCTCGTAAGGCTACTGCCATAAACCTATATTTCCTCTATGAATGGTGGGTCTATTTGAATGGTAACTGGTCGCTACAAAAGCCAATTTACTGTACCTGTCTAGAAAAGGTTTCTTCAGGACCCTGCATTAAAGGAGTTATCATCATCCTGCAATGTCCATCAGCTTCAGAAGTACACCGCCTCGTGGTGCAGGCACAGTCATGGATATGTACCAGTAGGACTTTGAATCTATGAAGGAAGGTAGAGCTCTGAGTTTTTTGCCTTTCATTCGTTTTGAGACCAGTCAGTCAGTCATGTAGAATTAATTATTCTCACAAGAGCAAAATAGGGTTTGATTTAGATTTCTGTTGGATGAGTTTCTCCATCACAGCGCTGACGGATATCCCGTCCACCGAAATATGAATCCCATAGGATATTATGGGATCTATATTTCGGCAGACGGGATATCAGTCACCACTGCAAAAGAATAACCCGTCTGCCAAAATCTAAATCAGGCCCTAAGTGTAAACCTAAAAAGGCACAGTCTTAGAACCACTAAACATTCTTACTATTTGTCGCAAACATGTAATCAAGAAAGACCAAGGATCCTCTTCTCTTATGATGTGTCTCAGAGAAACCTACTATTTTTGTCTGGCGAAGGTAGTATTGTGGCTCCCGCAGTGCTCCACAGCTGCTCCACAACCTGCTTGTGCACTACTGTGATCCAGAAAACCACCACCCGTCTATCACAGGTGTCTATAGAAGGTGGTGTTGTGGCTCCCGCAGTGCTCCACAACTGCTCCTCAACCTGCTTGTGCATTTCTGTGAGCCAGAAAACCACCACCCGTCTATCACAGGAGGTGGTCAAATATTTCAAACAATATTTCCCAACTGAGGTTGGCTTCAAATTCCACTACAACCAATAACAAATGGTGTAGTCTGTAAAACCATACTGCTGCAATTTCATTAACCTCCCTCCAGAGCTTCTTCAAGGTTAATCTGTCAATCCGCTGAGACTGGGCATTGGCTTTTAGAGGGAACTAAGGGCCCGATGTAGGTAGCCCTTTACCGATCGGAATCGGCCGAAAATACCGATTTTCGGCCGTTTCCGATCGGTAAAGGGCTATCGAGATGTAGGGGCACATTTTCGGTAATTTTACCGAATCGTTATCATTACCGAATCGGTAAATTTACCGATTCGGTAATATGTACCGATTCTGTAAAATTACCGAAAATGCAATGTAGGTAGCCTATGTTCCATCAGCACATGGCTTACAGAATCGGTATTTTACCATGGAATACAAATCCATGGTAAAAAAACGATTCCTGTGTACATGCACATCTGTGCATGTACACATGTGCCATGTGACAGACAGACGTGCCCTTAGGGCATGTCTGTGTGCCACATTGCACACATGCCCGTTTTGGGGGTGCTAGAGGGTGTCAAAGTGACACCCCCTGCACCCTTGTGAATTCTTTAATTACCGATTCGGTAAATACCGAATCGGTAATGGCTAATCATTCCTATGGGCTTCAAAGCCCATAGGAATGAATGGGCATTACCGATTCGGTATTTACCGAATCGGTAATTAAAGAATTGTTAAGGATTCGGTAACAAATCCAGATGTTGGGACCTACATCCCATTTACCGATTTTGAAATACCGAATCGGTAAAATTCGGTATTTCAAAATCGGTAAATGGGATTTACCTACATCGGGCCCTATGTCCCTGATGGTGTGTAATGTTACTCTGCTCTTAGAACATCTTCGTTACCTGACCATAAATTTCCTACACAACTGCTACAGTAAAATCTTCACAAAAGTCATTCTTAACAATCCTATATGTAAAGCCCATCACTCTAAACCGTATTTCAAGCTACTTGGTAACGTGATCTATAAATACTAGAATAAACCAGTGAGTAGGTGATAACAACATGACAGGACAAACAAAATTCCAAAGACTGCTTCTACCAAATTTATGTGGCAGTTTGTTAAGACACATGGAAAAAGTCACACAATACAGTTTCCTACCAGTAGTTCCATATCTGAGTCAATCCGAAGCCATCAATACACAACTTTAAGCTGACCCGTTAGGCAAGATGGTCTCCATGAATCCATAAAAAGCCACTTGTGTATCCTAGTTTAGAATCAGAATTCGTTCGATGCAACTAGCAAAGCATTCACCCAACCAATTTATTATGCTGTATCCAAAGACATTGCTAGTACCAGGAGCATCTCTTGCTTTGTGGTGAAACCTTGTACAGTTCAAAAAAAGAGAGCCAATATTGATCCTAAGAAGAAGCTTTACCAATAGCATCAGATAGACTTGATCTTGGTTTATTCCACTCCTAGAAACAACATGTCCCAAGTACTCCACTGCCCGATTCATAGAAATGTGTTTCCCTTCTCTGGGAGCCTTTCCTAAACTTATGCTCAGAATTTATTTTTCCAGTAAAGCAGTATGCCACTCAGAAACATAATCCCAGAGACATCTTAAATTGCAAATATAAATATAGTTCTTTAAATACAGAGGAGGCTGATGCTAAGCAAAACTGATGGCTAAGTACTGAGAAGCCTCTTCGGATTCCCCGACTATTAATACAACTTTATGAAAGTGAAGTGAATTTGAGTGTGGCAACATATTCGTAATACCACAGTATTGCCACCAGCTCATGAACTCGGGATAGGGGTTGAAAAGCAACTTCCACATCTGTGCACACTTTATACTCCCCAGTTCTCTTTTTGGCTATTACTTTAGGGCAAATCCACTGAGGCAAATAAATGGGTTTCATTTTCTTACTATCATACATTATTTTAAATACTACCAACGCTCAATAGAATTTGTAGAGCCACAGCCCCTTCTTTACATTTTATATTGCATTTGTTAAGACCTCATTTAAAAATCGCGACTAACATTCCAGTGAAAGATGAACATAACAATGACGGAGCAATATACACTGCTCTATATGAATCTTAAACTAGTGACCTCTGACTTTGTTTCTCGCACTCATAATTCATAGCCAACTTACGTTGTGATTGCCAAGGATATACTAGTGGACAACACTTTTTTTTATCAAATGTGTATAATTGTATTACTTGTTAGAATTATTCAAAGTAAAGCATGATTTTATTTGCATTATTTGTAGCAGGGGAAGTTTCTTTCATTCATAAAACAGCCAGAAATGTGTTTTTTCAAAATATCCCTTAACTCTACAAACTGGAAACACATGCCCACGTTGCCACATAATTCACCAAATAAAAAGCCATCAACCACAACACACTGAGACAACTCATTGACATACTTTGTTCCCATATCTTCTTGCCCTGCAAACCAGTTAATTAGGCTTTAACTGGAAATGCAGGCCACTGCGAAATTGTCAACCCAACAACTCCAAAGCTGGTTAACTGAAGGAGGATCACAAAAGTTAAGGCGAAAACCTAATACAAAGGGTCAACATGTGCAAAAAAAGGGCAACCTAAGAACCACTTCCAGTAACACACTTACAAAGCATAACAGAATGTCACATGGATAAAAAGGTAGATAAATATTTGGACAATGGGCCAAGCATCTGAGGTAACCACACTGATGTAATTTATCATTGGGATGTCTTCAATGGGAGAAGACCCAGGGTGTGTGTGCAGTTTTTGCAGCGATATAACACTATAAGAACCATGGGCAATGATTTCCTTGGACATCAATAAAAATCAAACTCATATTATCTCAACAAATCAAAGCAAAAAAGGGAACCATTTGTAAGACTGATAAGTTGTGACACAAGCAAATTCACTCCAGTCTCGCTTCAGGAGACCAATTGCTATTTGTAAAGAAATGAACACGCCCATGACTCACTGCAAGAGACCAACTGCAGCTACCGGTAGTAAAATTGTAGCACACAAGACACAAGCATTCAAAAAGCCCTTAAAAGTATTGGCCTTTTTGCTGATGTTGGATATATTTTGGAGACTGCCTAGTCCCTCTTAAAATTGAGGCAGTTTGACCTATATTTAATGAAGGAATCACGTCTTTTTGTGTTAATACACTTAAGCCAATAAAAAGTTGTGGACGTGCAAGGGTTTTGGATGGACCTTTTAAAACACAAACAGCTTTGTCATACTACTTTTAAAATGTACCTTGAAATGCAACCTCTGCTCTTTTTCACTTTATTGTGTTTTTTAATGTTCACTTTCAGTTTCAGCTCGGTGGTTGGACAGAATATTGGAAAAAACATTGTGATACAAAAATATTGTGTCAAGAATATCAAGGCATCAAAAATATCATCAATAGGAATATCGAAGGTAACAACATCAGACCACTGCGGTCTCGTCAGAAGCAGTCACACTACACTGACTGCAAGATTGCAATACACGTGAGCACACAGCAATCCGACCACCGTGGTTCCTCCGGCTACGCCAGGACATTTCGACCGCAGTGGCATCGGAAACGACCAATTGAGATTGTCGGAGAGCAGTCCACCCTACGAGCCGCCAGCCCAATTACGATGCGCATTTCCAACGAGCCGACTGTGGTGGTCCAACCACCTCATCTGAGCTGGTGGAAAGGGCGGTTTAGAAGGCTGAAATTCACCTGTACACAGTTCCGCATATCTGGTGCCACCATGGAGTCCATTGCACACACCCTGCCGCTACTGTACTTGCTCAATGACACTAAAATTAAACACAGCGTAGCTTATTCATCATGAGTGGGGGTTGTAACCTGGGCATAAATATTCATGCATGGATACCTTTTCAATTAATTCACATATCTTGAGAAGAAGGACATGATGGGGCAGTGGAAAGAGTAAGAGTGACAGTTGTGCAGCAGGTCATGAAGTGGTCCGGGGCCTGCCTTTGTATAACATTGGCAGGTCGAAAACGCAGGTGCTGAGATGGGCAGCATCTGAGTCTCCATTTTGGCCCACAGGCTCAGGGTGAGGCAGAAATATTACTCTGCAGCAGTACCACCTACCACTGCCGCACATGTAACAGCAGATACTCGTATTACTCTATTCACAGTCATGTCAGAGCCGAAGCGATAACAAACACCTATGCAATGAAGCCACAGTTGTGGCTGCAAAATGTAATGCAACTAACAACCATTGGCAAATACAATAGTGCAGGCAAATTAGGTGCAATATAACTTGTCGCCGCACAAATCTGGATGTCGTGCAATGACAGATGTAGTCACATAACATATGTGCGGGAGCCTATGCCTATCACAGATGTGTAGCTTATGCGTTTTTAAGCCACACCCTCATGTACATCAGCCACACCCCTGCGAGAGACCCCGCCAGTAAGCTCATTCCACTCAAATGTCTGGAAATCACAAAAAACACTATCACACAGAAATTTCACAACAACTGTCCAAGTCCACCACAACACAGAAGAAAGAGAGAGTGTGTATGTGTCAGTGTGAGCAGGTAATGTATCCCAGGTGCACATCTACACACACTGAACATCACCTGACTGAAACCATTCCTAGGCAACTGTCTCACACGTTACATCAATCATGGGGTTGTGACACTACATGCACCCGCCCTTGAGGCAGGTGGTGACCGTGGATAAAGCTAGGGGCATCGTATCCCTGGTGCAAACTTATTTTTTGGGCCCCTGTACACAACATCACAAAATGTATTTCCCCATCACATCTGCATTGTGCGCTCTGTGTCCAGGTCAGTGACAATGTACAGGCACAATCTCACAAACTCTAACTGATAGCACATCTCAGAAGCTACTGTACTGATGTAAGCAATAACGAGTGCCACAAAACAGCAACTCCTCATGATTGATATAGCAATCATCTCCTATGACACCCTCACAGTGCTCATCAGCTATATCATGTGGTGGCATCAAACATACATCAGTATGGATGTCTTAGGTAATAAAACACAGCTTCACTGCACCAGCACTGTAATGGACCCACTCACATCACCCGCATAAACATGGTAAGTCAGGTAAATGGGATTCCCAAAAACAGTGAAATAAAACATTTGAAGTGCACAATGTAAAGACTCCCTGCAGATATACGTTCCCGGAACCAGAGGGACTCCTGGAATGCTACGGGCCCAGGCCACAGTCCATATTGCACCCGTGTCTAAGTCTCCATGTGGACAGGACCTGTGTAATGAGATATAGCAGGGACAAATGAAATTGTCACAAACTGGCAAGCACGTGGCTAATGTGTAAGTACAAGTCCTTAACAATGAACACAGCAATAGGTACCAAACAGATCGTTCAGGGTACGTAAGGGCCTTATATTCACACACTAGAAAAAAGATACGTTGGACCCACCTCGCACACAATAGAGATCTGGCGTCAGGCGAACTCTAGGCTGGGCTGGGCCAACACCCTTACCAAAGTAACGCCACTATGGTGCACCCCAAAATTAGGCATGCTGTGTTACCAACCTGGGTTCTACAAGTGGGACATGATTGGGATCTCAGTGGTAAAGGATTAGGTAAAAAGGGCTCGATCCTTAAATTTGAGGAACTCCAGAGACACCACCAAATGGCTTGAGGGAAATATTCAGATACATGCAAATAAGACATGCCTTGCAAGCAGCCTTTCCAAACTTCGAGGACATACTGGAATCATCACCATTAGAAGATCGCTTGCCAGATGGGCCACTACACTCTAAAGCCATATCTTTAACATATAAAAAACTCAGCAACAATTTGCCAGATAGTTTTGGTAAGCTTAAGGAGCAGTAGAAGAGAGACTTGGGGTCAATGGATGAGGAAGATTGGTGATTGCCTCTTATGGCCCCTAGAGAAGCACTCATCACACTCCGATTTAGATTGATACAGTTTAGGATTCTACACAGGTCTTATATGACAGGGATAACCTTGGCTAAAATAGGCACAAGACCGGATGCCCTCTGTTTGGGGGGCGGCTGACAGCCAACCACCTTCTACCACACTATCTGAGATTGCCCGGAGGTTCATCATCTCTGGGAGGAAGCCACTAACCACAAACAGACTGCACTGGGTAAGGAAGTAATATTGACACCGAAACTGGGATTACTGAACATCTGGGCTGAACTGACCTTACTGAAATCGAACAACAGCTAGTGACGTTAGGATACACATTGGTAAAGTGGGAACTGGCAAAGGAGTGTGGAGGGGGGAGCGACTCCACCTCCCACTTCTCTGTGGGTGAAAGAATTAGACAGATGCATGATAGCGGAGAAAGAAGTTTTCATAACCCGGGGGTGCCCCAAAAAATGAGACAGAAAATGGTCCAAATGGAATGTTTATCGTGGTGACATATGTATATCCCCAATGGAGGAGTTGGAAATGTGTAGAGATATGGACAGAGATATGAACAATTAATGTAACTTCTTTGATAACCCCTATACAATGTGCTAACGATATGAGTAACCAGTCAATTCATTAATCGGTAATGTTTGTATGATTGTCATCAATTTCAATAAAAACAAATAAAAAATGTTTAAAAAACAATGAACAGAGCAGCAACAGCAGTTTGTCAGACCTTTCGTAATAGTATGTGGAAAGAACACACATGAAAATAGTAACATGTGCATCCTAAGTACCAAATAGGTAGGACAATACACAATATCACCCATGTGTGGTGACAAAAATCCTTACTTTGTACACATCAAACACATATCCACTTTACATCTCAGGTAGTACTGCAAGCCGAAAGACGTGGACTTTGGACAAGGCAAGCTGCTATATTTACCATAGAGAATACCACCCAATGCAATGTCTGCCTCAAACAGAACTCATTGCACATATACCTCAATTGAACATTGACCCTCGGCCTCTGTAACTTCATAACTTGTCCTAAGGTCTGACCATACTTACAAATGCAAAATGATCAGCTATCATGGTGAAACAAATACAACTGTACTCCCATCCCAAATAAATTATCCATAGAATGAGTAGTAATGGAAGGACACAAGCCTTCAAAACAAATAACGTTTTTATTACACACATCTAAATGGTGTAACGAAGCACAGGCCAATGGCCAGTCCAATTTTCAATGCATTTACTAGCACACTGCTGTGCCGCCAAACTTGCCTTCCAGAACACTGCCAAGGAAACCTCCCCAGGAAGGGGCATCTGATGGGCAGTCCAGGCACCTCCATGATGATACTTGGGTAGACTGGGGTTAGGCTAGGGGGAGCTGGGTTGGTCTGTGGGAGGGCTGGTCTCAAGATGGGGAGGGCTGGGTCTTATCATGAAGGGAATTTTGTAAGCCGGAAGGGTAGTGATGGGTTTAGAGAGGAGTGAAACTGGTGTTTTACCTTTTGTTTTGATTTAGAGGTTCTGGGGTGGGGAAGAGGTCCTTTGGGTTTTGGGAAGAGGTGGGCCTGCACCAGGACAGGTTTTGGAGGGTGGGTTGTGAAGTGGAAGGGATGGGTAAGGGTGGGAAACCAGACCTGGGTCTGGGAGAATGGATGTGTGCTTCTGGGTGCATGTGCTTTGGGCAGGAATGGGAATTGGGATTATGGATGAGTGTGGAAGCTAGAGCCTGAAAAGATTTTGTAGGGCAGCCATGTCGGTGTAAATGCCTTCCAGGGACGACATCACCTGCATATGCTGTGGGCTTTGCACCTGGATGGCATTCAGCACTGCAGCCTGACCCACAGAGCTCTGTCTCAGGAGATCAATAGCCTCCACACTCAGGGCAACAGGGGCAGGGGGTGAGGTGCCTGATGCAAAGGAAACTCCTCCTGACTTGGGGTATCGGGCCTAGGCAGCTGGTTGGGGGGCAGCAGAGAAGGTGGAGATGAAACGGGGGTGGCAGACATGGGTGTTGCGGATGCGGGTCCTTGGGGGTCCACCACCACCAAGGAATGGCCAGTGGAGCTCAGCCATGATGACAATGATGATTCGTCATGTTGCCCCTCCACCGCACTCCCATCACCCTCTGAGTCACTGGTTCCCTCTGTGTCACTGCAGTGACGGGTACCCCTGTGGCCAGCTGCTTACCCAACTGTCTCGCCCTGTCTCCTCTGCCCCAGGTTGATGCTGAAATGAGAGTAGAAATAGATAGGTTCATTGCAACAGCATGAACACACTAGGCAGACATATAACACAACACATTACACAATAACACAGATAACAACATGTACAAGGATTACTACATTGGCTCCAACACTGGAATGAGCACATGCATGAATGCTACATGACCTGTACACAGTCACACATAATGGTGTCAAGACCACAGTCTGCTCCAATTGCATGTGTGGACTTGTCGCAAATCCACTCGTGTGTAGCAGGAACTATCATCATCCTGTCAACCTAGGCCCTTGAAGCATACCATAGTTACCTGATTTCATCTAATGGAATGTCCACATGGAACGCATAACTACATAGCCACACAAGGCCCTGCAATCAGCAAATGGTCAGTGGTCCATAACCCACATGTTGAACTGCTGGGCACCTGCCACGGATAAGTAGCAGCAATATTTAACTACCAAGAAAATGTTTGACCTGGCTAATAACCTCCATCAATGTCATTGGGTATGTGTGACTCACCCACCCATATTTACATATTTACACCTACTCTGAACCCATCACGGAAAACTATTATCATGTACAAATTGGCCAACACATACACATATTATTAAATCTGAATGAAAACCTTGCAGACCCTCCAATTATGTATGGAACAGCTATAAATGTGACAGTGCAATACAATAAGGTACACTTGTCAGCATATAGGCATCAAACCAGATGGCACCAGAGGTGTTAGCCACCTCATTATACAGTACATTTCCCTTTTACCAAGGGGAAGTAGTGCACAATGTCTGCATCCAGAGTGCATTGTATGCCATGCCATAAGTAAGTGGTCCACCATCAAATGAGACACAGTAGTGAGGGAGCATCACTCCAGACACAAGAACAACAAGTGGCCTGTTTGAGACCACTGTCACACATGACATAAAAAGATAATGTAGGTTATCTGAGAAATTAGGCAGCCATGTGGCTGTTCAGCTCTGGAAACTCAATATTGACTGGGTCCTGCTTAGTTCCTGGTCATACGGACAATAGTCTACGGTTGACACCACGCAACTACTACCAGACCTATACATACAATAATGCTCCCATTGCGTAAAACATGAGTCACCTTCAAGTTTGAAGGGGAAATAATGGCTGTAACAAAAGCTAGATGGTCATGCATAATGTTTCACTCAGGCCAATACTCATCCCCTCCTAGCTGCTGTTGGTTTCTCAACTGCCTATCAAGTTCCAGGTATGCCACTGCCAGTATGCGGGCCATTAGGAGGGTCAGGGTCCGGTGCATGCACCTTCTACCTTGGGAGGACAGCCCCAGCTTCCAGGTCCAGCGTCTCAGGTCCTCCCATCTTTTTCTGCAGCGAACACTGCACCGAAGAGTACAGACCATTCGGGAAATGGCTTACCACTTGGCCACCTCGTGATGGGCATTGACCTATATGGATGCAATAGATGAAAAGACTGAGTGGACATGCAAGATATAGGTTATCTGCTAGGGTGACACAGAGGTACTACACAGCTAGCATAGCCATCGCACAATACTACACATATTACATGTTTGAAGCGCACATGCTGAGCACATACCATTACTGCACACTGTTAAAGTCATCTGAGTACTAGCCTCCATTCTGATCATGCCTGTACTGACTACGCCAGAACACTCACATCACGTAGCCGTGGCCCACACCATGTGCTCAGAAAGGTGTTACCATGTAACACGGCACACAAGTGTGCCCTCCTGAAGCCTACAGTAGTAGTGCAGCACAGGACAAACACCGGAACAGTCTGGACAAATGATTTGATTCAAACTGTACAAGACATCATTGCTACCATTGCATTGCCTACATTCAACGGTTGGGGTCACAATCAAAGGGCTGCTATGTGTGTAACTGAGAACTCCCACTCTGAGGACCAGTGGACATGTGATTTACCAATCTGCACATCATACCATGTCATTCTTACACAGCAGGTAATGCACTTCGGAACTGCACTGCAGATGTAACCAACTATCGGCAGTGAACATATTTCACATGAGCAATGTTCCTGTGCAATACTAGCATCAGTCATATTACAGTAAAATCCCAGACATGTGGGAGTAAGGGGCCTGTCCTAAGGCAATGACACACATTCACAACATGGGCCCAGGGACAGCAATCTCGGGTCTGGGGCTCTCATCATACACCACACCAAATTTAGTACTACTAGCTGCATTTAGGCCAATTCATGGTCCTGTTCCACTGATTCAGGCCACACCTGTGGATCAGCAGATCTACAGGGAGAGCACACTGTGCATCAGTTACACCGGCATACACTCTTTTAGAGCTTAGGTCATGGACCATACAGGGCACAAATCATTGTCAGTGTTTGCCCTCTGCATGCTGAGCATACAGTTCCCACGTGATCATCTCATGCCCACATTTTCCATACATAATAGTACATCTAGTGACCATCCTATATATGACATTACCGTTGTGGGTCACTGTGAAGGGATCTGTGAGGTTTTGGAATCTCTCTGACAGCCAGTTGGGCCTTATGTGTGTTGAGTGGTTTGTGGACTGTACATATATCTCACATCATCCTCACATGCTACTCACAGGAAACATGCACAAGTTAGGGTGGACGACCTATACATTTGTTAGGACATCTGCCATGAACTGATTTGCTAATTCATCATAGGCAACAATAGGATAAAATATGCACAGATATGTACATACAACCGGTGTAGGGTTTAGGACTGTATAAACATCACCATGATGATGGGAAGTTCACAAAGTATAGTGCCACATGAATCATGACATAATTATCCTAGGTTGGGGCCGCACTATCTGACTTACAAAACTCTGATGTCAGTCTGAGAATCTGTGCCAGCTGACAATGAGGAGGTGTTGCAAGCAGCAGTGTCTGGAGGCAAGTAATCTGATTTCCAAATCGCAAAGTATAAGTACGCCACATAGGCAGTCTTCTGTGTAAAAAGCCACAGACATTGGACCGCGATGGTCACATTTTCCAACGTTAGCTTATGGTGTTTCAGATCACTGTAGCCTACTGCATTCTCCACAACCTTGCTGTGCGACGGAACATCCCTCTCATCTCATGGTGACCAGCAGGAGCCACCGGGTGAGGATCCTGGAACCCCAAATGATGATGATAGTGGCGGAGAGGAAGGAGTTGACATGCGTCAAGGGCTCATCAACAACCTCTTCTAATTACCGTACATATGTTGTGAGATGTCCTCACTATGAATGTTACAGTGACAGTTGTTGTGAAGCTGTGAGGGGGACGTTCATGGATACCTGTTGGGTATGTACAGCTGTGGGAAACTGCACAACTGTTTGTGGAGGAAGGTCTTGACACATGCATACATTGTTTATGTTGCTTTATGTAGGTGACATTTACCCATGTACTGTGTACTCCAAAAGTGGAATGTGATTGCTAATATCTTTGTACTGGTCTGTTGAAGGTACCTTCGCCATGTCATCTTCATTTGGACATTTCAGAGTTGTGACATCAGCAGGTGTATGATGCTGTTTTGAAGGGCAGAGTGGACATGGAATGTTCCTGGGAATGTCTGGCACGGACTTTGGATGTACTACTTTGGTACCAAGCCAGCTTACACAGCGATAGGATGGACATTGCTGATACTCCACTGAACTTGTTCCCTGTTGTGTGGTTGCCCTTTATGTGTGTCATCATATTCGCCAACACAATGCTGTTGTGGGCCAAATCATGCTAGTCTCTCATCACATTGGCTAAGTCATCAATGTGCATAAACTGGATGTAGCTGTTGATATGTGTCATCATTTATTTATTTATTTATTTATTTATTTATTTTTGGTCCTCATTTTCCACCATGGTTTCAAGTGTAAAAGCCGAATGAAGGCGACGTGCTGTCACAGTATAAAACTGGCAGGGATTGTTTAGTATAGGATTCCGACACCCATCAGTCATGTCGCTACTTCTAGAGGCCAACACCAAAGAAACCAAAAAAATGAGAAAGTGACAGATGCTGCCATTGTACCCGAGATTCCAATCAGAATACGGCAAAGCAGGGAGATTAAACCACAGCAGCATAATCATTGGACCAGGGAAAAAAAAAAAAAAAAAAAAACCCTGCCAACTTATTGGTCCCATTTCAGCAGGTATAACAAATTTGTATTTCTATTTTCATTTTATCTTTATCATATTTTTTCTGATGTATGATTGGTTCAGATTTTTCTTATCATTTTCAATAAATATACTCAATAACATTCATAAGGCAAAAAAGACAAACAGAAAAAACACAAAACATCAAATGACTAGTTGGTTTAAGGGACTATTGAAGTTGGCAATGCGGTGGGTTGGAACACTACGCGCGTTTCGGCCACTGCCTTCATCAGGTAGACCGTCATTTGCAATAAGACAATTTTAACAACATCTTGGTTCTATGATCGAATATTTTTAATTCCGATATGGTAGATTTATTTGTGACACCTATGTTGCTGATGAACGCCTATGTCAAACGTCACGTTTTCTTTTATTCTAGATTTTTATGCTTTATTTTCGATAATATAGTGAAAGGATTTTGTTTAAAAGTTCCAAGCTAATGCGTGACACATATAGGGCTGGGGGATATCTGCGTCGATCGTCACAGATTCCCTTGTTCTTGAAGTTATACGATTATGTTAATGGCCATAAATTTTGTAATTTCGTTATAACCACTCAAGCGCTGTATTCTTTCTCTCTGTATAGGGCAAGGTATCCACAATCGATATCAATGTATCTTTTTTGCGGCGTTCAGTGTGTTGTCGTGTCTGCGGCTATATCAAGCTGACCGGCGGCGTCCCGACGATTGCGTTATCTTTCTATTTATCTTCTTATATTTGAAGTCCTTTAATGAGGTATTTTCAGAAGTCTTCTACATGTTAGTAACAGCCATCAAGATGCGTAGAGGCCATTGTCTTGAATATGGGGTTCTAGGCAGTATCAAGACGTATCGGTATAGCCGGGATTCAAAAACTGCAAAAGCCGTCCGCCGCATTCGGGTAGAGAAATGGGGCTGGCGGCTTTTGCAGATTTTGAATGGCCTCTACGCATTGTGACGGCTGTTACTAACATGTAGAAGACTTCTGAAAATAGCTCATTAAAGGACTTCAAATATAAGAAGATAAATAGAAAGATAACGCCGGTCAGCTTGATATAGCCGCAGACACGACAACACACTGAACGCCGCAAAAAAGATACATTGATATCGATTGTGGATACCTTGCTCTATACAGAGAGAAAGAATACAGCGCTTGAGTGGTTATAACGAAATTACGAAATTTATGGCCATTAACATAATCGTATAACTTCAAGAACAAGGGAATCTGTGACGATCGACGCAGACATCCTCCAGCCCTATATGTGTCACGTATTAGCTTGGAACTTTTAAACAAAATCCTTTCACTATATTATCGAAAATAAAGCATAAAAATCTAGAATAAAAGAAAACGTGACGTTTGACATAGGCGTTCATCAGCAACATAGGTGTCACAAATAAATCTACCATATCGGAATTAAAAATATTCGATCATAGAACCAACATGTTGTTAAAATTGTCTTATTGCAAATGACGGTCTACCTGATGAAGGCAGTGCCCGAAACGCGCGTAGTGTTCCAACCCACCGCATTGCCAACTTCAATAGTCCTTTAAACCAACTAGTCATTTGATGTTTTTGTGTTTTTTCTGTTTGTCTTTTTTGCCTTATGAATGTTATTGAGTATATTTATTGAAAATGATAAGAAAAATTTGAACCAATCATACATCAGAAAAAATATGATAAAGATAAAATGAAAATAGAAATTAAAATTTGCTATATTTTTGTATAATTTTGTTATTTATTGTTGTTTTTTCATGTTATTAATTGCACTTCATTGATATAGAGTTTTACCCCACAGGAAATGGCAGATGATAAATAGTTTGTTAGCTACAGTTCGCTTTTCCAAAGGTTATTATTCCCTACGTGTAGTGAACGCATTATAAGTAGGGGTCCCCTGTTTTCTCAAATACCCGATTTCAGCAGGTACCAGAAAGCTCTCTTATCTCGGTTCCCCGCCCTAACCAGATCCAGCTTTGACACCTGCAAGACTGAGGCACGCCAATCAATAAGGGAAGGTGGTATAGGATCTTTCAATTTTTTGCAGATTTCCCTTCTGGCCAATAAGATGTAATAAAATAGAAGATTTCTGGCCGGACTCCGTGCTCTGTCCATAACTCCATAGATTGCAAGAGGGAGATCAACTGAAACTTGAAAACCCAACGGGGACGTAAGTAAGTTGCTTATAGAGTCCCAAAACAAGGTCAAGCGGGGACACTCGAAAAACATATGAGCGTCAGAGGCAGCTACTAAGCCACATCTGGCACATGCCACCGGGGTTCCTTGAGAGAATTTTGACAACCTTTGTGAGGAATAATAAGCTCTGTGTAGAGTGAAAAGATGGTTCCTACGTAACCAGGCAGGCTTAACAATGTCCCACAATACCTTACATGATGTAAGCCACAGATCTTGCACATTATGACCAACAAGGACGGACCCCACAGCAACTCTGGTAGTTGAAATTCGCCATCCACTTCATCCTGGATCAGATTATACCATAAGGAGATCTCCTTTTTCGCTGGAGGTTTGTCTAACAATAGGGACTCCAGATGACAGCGCCCACCTAGTGGAAATCTACTCCTACAGGAGGGCTGTGAGGTGTAAGAGTGGGCCCAGCTAACAATCTGCATGTATTTAAATCTGGAGAAATTTGGCCCAATTTTATTTTGTAAGAATTCCCATGGGAGCAGACACCCTTCCATAAACAGGTCTCCCCAAACCTCCAACCCTGCATCCCTTAAATGTACAGCTAAACTATCTCCCAGCCACCCAGGACTCACAGGAACGCCCCACAGAGGTGACCTACTAGAGAAGTACCCCAACTTTATTGAGTTCCTCAATTTAGCCGAAGTGTGTGCCATCCCCTGCAAAACCTTAAGTTTGACCTTCTTAAAAAATGTGGGATTTCCAAATTTGAACAGGAAACCAGACTGAGCTACTCCTTCCCCTTTAAGCAAAGCTGAAAACATGCTTCCAATACCAAAGTCTGTGGGCATCTTTAATAGCATACGGGCATGGGAGAGTTGGAACGTCCATGCATAGATTTGCAGATCTGGAGCTGCTAACCCACCTTTCTCCCTGCGTCGCCTGAGTTTTTTCCATGCAATCCTTAAGATATGTTTATCCCAGATAAAGGAAGTGATTTCTCCCTGTAATTTTGATCAAAATGACGAATCAAAATAAAGGGGGATAGTGTTAAATAAAAAAGAAACTTTTGGTAAAATAGTCATCTTAATCAGATTGACTCTACCCAACATAGATAATTGGAGTTGCGACCACAATCGCATGAGTTTGCGGCAATCTTTTGCAACAGCAGCAAAATTAGTTATAGCAATTTTGTTTATGTCTTTGTGTCAGAACCCCAACACCAGGCTCCAGACTATGCGGCACAGATTTGGTTCGATCTGGCCAACATTCTCCTGTTGGAGTTTCATGGACTGAGAGAGTCCGACACAGGAGAGATAAGATGGCCGCCGCAGTAGCCACAGTGGGCTACAGGTAGGAGTTCTAGTCATTGCGCCGCAGCTGCACAGGAATCTAGGAGCAGCGCGAGCGCATCTGTAAATACGCACTTCACCAGAGCCGTTAGCCGGTATAGTCGTGCCGTTGCTGCGCTCTTGTTTTCTATGCGGCACAGATTTGGTTCAATCTGGCCATCATTCTCCTGTTGGAGTTTCATGGACTGAGAGAGTCCGACACAGGAGAGATAAGATGGCCGCCGCAGTAGCCACAGTGGGCTACAGGTAGGAGTTCTAGCCATTGCGCCGCAGCTGCACAGGAATCTAGGAGCAGCGCGAGCGCATCTGTAAATACGCACTTCACCAGAGCCGTTAGCCGGTATAGTCGTGCCGTTGCTGCGCTCTTGTTTTCTTGTCCCTAGTTGTAATATAGTTAAAGTTCTACACCCATTCATGTTCCGAGAGTGGTGAGGAATATTTTATGACGCGGCTTGGCGCATTGAACCAAGCGCGAGTCGCGGAACAGAATTTCCGCCGAAGTCCGTCGATCTGAGGAGAGAGTTGATGGAGCGTCGTCGAGTCCAGCAGTGAGAGAGATAGAGAACTACGTATTTGACCAAGTTGAAGAAGAAGAAATTGAAGCTAAGTGAATATTGATAAAGTATAAGGCCGTGTATTGGGAAATATCTCTGAAGCCATCTTACCTTGAATATAAGGAGAGCGCTGATTGCTAAATATTCTGTTGATACAAGAGAGAGAGAGATAAGGAGTATAGTTAGTCAGAGAAGTTAAGTATTGTGAAGTAATCGTTTCAATGTAAAGTGTAAATACTCACCAGGAGCTGAATCCTTGTTGTGAACTCTTGAAAACCTGAAAAAACATACAAAAGAAAAAGGTTAAGACAAAAGGAGGAACAGCTTACAAAAGAAAAAGGTTAAGACAAAAGGAGGAACAGCTTACAACTACAAGAGATTAACAGACCCCAAATTAAAGAATACTCATCTAGTTAGTGAAGTAAATGCACTTACCTAAGTTAAATAATAATAATCAGATGTAGCCAACTGAGTAGTAGATAAAAGAAACTAACATTTATTATCTCTTGAAATAGTGACAACTAATTAGAGGAGTGCAGAACCACCACGATAGAACAGAAGAGAAGCAAAAGTCCCGAAGTATAAGGGTGGGTGAGATGTACAGTAGAACAAGTATAGAACAGCCTTAGTAAGGATAGGATTGTGATGGTGTGTTATTTCCTAGGTTCCATTGAAAGCAGACAGCGACAACAGTAGCAGACTGAAGGAGCCTCTCTGGACCAGTCTCTTCTCTGTTTATTATTTTATCCAATTCCCCCGTCCCCCGAGGTGATGATGGGAGGTTCTGAATGAAGACCTACAAGCATTGCTTTAGGGGATTTGGGTACTAGCATCTCTGTTCCTGTGCAAGAACTGGTAAGCCCAATATAGTAATTAAGCTTGGAGTTCTGACACTTTGACAATATTGAATCCTAAGTAATGCAAACTTAGACTAGACTGCATATTTATGCCGCAGACATCGTCGTTCCAAACCATCATCTCAGTTTTAGAGGCGTTAACCTCGTATCCGGAAATTTCCCCGAATTCCAGGGCCAACTTGATAGCTGCTGGAAATGCTGTACGTATATCTGAAGAGAAAATCAGAATATCATCAGCGTACAGGCCCACTTTCCTTTCCCATCCCCTATAGTTAGAAAATTGATGTTTATATCCTCCCTCAAACACTGAGCGAAGGGTCCTAGGTATAAATCAAATAGGAGAGGGGAAAGAGGGCAGCCCTGCCGCGTCCCCCTTGTGATGGTAAACAGGTCCGATAGTTCTCCATTCACCAATACACAAGCTGTAGGGTTCTGGTACAGAAGTCTGACTGCTCTACAGAAGCCATCAACGATGTTAAATTTGGCCAAGGCCCCCGACAGGTATAACCAATTTACCGTGACGAAGGCCTTGGTTGCGTCAAGCGTCAGAACAGCCAGAGGGAGGGAGTCAGTTGTTGCCATGTCAAACGCCCTTATCAGATCGTATGTCAATTCATATAATTGACGGCCCTTGACAAACGACTTCTGATCGTGATGTAAAATATCAGGTGCCACTAGGCCCAACCTCCTCGCCAGAACAGCAGCAAAGATTTTATAGTCTACGTTCAATATAGAGATTGGCCTATATGAACCACAGCACGTAGCTGGCTTCCCTGGTTTTAAAATCAAGGTTATTGATGCACTATCCCAAGATACAGGAGGTGGTAGACCTTCCTGTAAGATTTGATTAAATAGCATAGTAAGAAAGGGTACCATTTCTTGTTCCAGGACCCTATAAATTTCAGCTGGAAGACCATCGGGTCCTGCAGCCTTTCCCTTCTTACTACTTTGGATAGCAGCCCTGGCCTCTTCTTCCGTAATAATTAAGCATGAGCGCAAAATCCGCTACGCTCGCGGATTTTGCGAATTTTCGGTAATTCCGCGATCCGCGAACTCTTGCGAATTTACCGAAAATTCGCAATCCGCGAGCGGCGGATTCCGAGGCCAAAAGTTCAAGCCTTCCTGGCCTGTTGTTGTAACTATTTGACGATGGCGCCGGCAAGCTACCAGCGCCATCGTAAAATAGTTACTAAATTAGCTTCAACAGGAAGCACTAATAGATAAAATCAAGCAGGCGCTCGTGCATCTGCTTTATTTTATCTATTCGAGCTTCCTGTTGAAGCTAATTTAGTAACTATTTTAGGATGGCGCTGGCAGCTTGCCGGCGCCATCGTAAAATAGTTAACAGGCCAGGCAGCTGTGCCCTCTTCCCAAATATACCATCGAAAAACGGCTGTGATGCTGGACAGAGGCCTTTGCATCCATGACTGTCACGAGCGCAATCCTCGTGCTGTTCCTGTGGACAGGAGCTTTTATAGCTCACTCAAGGGACCCCTGCGCCCTTCGGCGCAATTGCATAGTAACACACACCTGGTCGCTGTAGACAACTCTCTGGCACTTTAGGCAGCTGTAGTGTAGTAAAAGCACTATACATTTACCAAACGAGGTATGGCACAAAACGGTGGCGTCTTCTTGAATAAATATGAAGGGCAGGGTTCATTCTGGCACGATGGTCCTGGCACAAAAATTAAACGTCACCCGGAAGCACTTACAGATATCTATTAAGCATGTGCCCTAGTTGAAGCTTAAATTCAGTGACTCATTCATCGGCCCAAAAAACAATCGTGAGCGTTGTCAAGGCTGGGCAGGTGTGCCTTCTTCCCAAATATACCATCGAAAATCAGCTGTGATGCTGGACAGAGGCCTTTACATCCAATGACTTTCACAAGCGCAATCCTCGTGCTGTTCCTGTGGCCAGGAGCTTCTGTATCTTCATCTGCTGCTCTGATCGGTCTCTGACCTTTAATACACACAAGATGCATGTGCACTCGCATGGAAGCCCCGCCCCAAATCCGCAGATACGCAAATATGCAAAATCCGCGGATTTTGCGGATCCATGATCCGTGAATACGCAAATCCGTGAATCGTGGATCCGCAAAATCCGCCCATCCCTAGTAATAATACTATCAAGAAAGGTTCAATGTTCAGAAGATAGTGAGGCGAGAGAGATTTCTCTCAACCAACCCTCAATATGCTCTGATTCAATCTTTTTATCTTCATGATAGATGGTTTGGAAAAATTCTCTAAATATTCTTCTGATATCATCATCTGAAGAAAATAACACGTTATTAGAGGTGGTAGAATCGATGTTGTTGCGGACCTGGTCAGTTTTTGACTTCCAGGCCAATAATTTCCCAGCTCCTTCACCCTACTGGAAATGGGCTATTTTACTAGCTTCCCATTTCTCCAGAATTCTCTGATTTAGAACTGAGCCCAGCTGATCCTTTAGGGAGAGTAACTAGTTGTGTAACGGTAGTAAAACAATATCAGAGGAAGCAGTATTCAGATCAATATCAGCTTGGGTTTTAAGTATCTCAGCTTCAATGGAAGCTACTTCTTCTCTATATTGTTTCCTCCGATATGAGAGCTTGTTAGTAATAAGACCTCTCAAAAAGGCCTTAAAAGAGTCCCATACACTCCCAGGTGCAGCCGAGCCAATATTATTATGCGTGAAGCTCTGGGCTTCAGTTATAAGAAAGGAAATATCATCTGACGATGAGAGTAATGAACGGTTAAATGAGCAGATTCTAGGGGAAGCTTTAGAAAACCCAATAAGTTCCATAAATACTGCTGAGTAGTCAGATAGATGAGAAGGAAGGTAGCAAATACCCTTAACAGAATCCACCAGTTTATGACTAATTAATATAAAGTCAATTCTTGACTGGTGATGATACTTGTAACTTCGAAAAGAGATGCCCTGAAGCTGTCCTGACCTAACTCTCCAAATATCTATGTATCCATATTGCTTCATGCAATTAAGCAAGAAGACCCTGGTCTTAGAAAGGGCTAAAGGCCGACTGTTAGGGGTTTTATCCAAAGAAGGATCCAATACTATATTAAAGTCCCCCGCCAGGGAGGAGGAGCTTCGCGGGCATCCAAGATGGTCGCATGAGCACAGAGCTCCCCGGACCCACGCCGCCCTTCACGAATATCCTGGCACCATCCTGATTTCGAGGACGGGCTTTTGTTCGCACATCCTTGCTGATCTTCGAACACTTTGAAAAATCGAATTTGGACGCTGGGGTCCACTTTTGCCTCGTCTCTACTTTTTGAGGCCCACCGGGGGCTCGGTTACTTTGCAGGCCGTGGAGTAGTTGATCAACAATGGCCGCCAGGGTCCCCTCCGGTCGACCCCTCCTGACTTTCGGTTTCGATTTCTGCTCCCGGCTCTGATTGGCAGGGGAGAAGCCTCTCACCACCTTCGGCTGGCCTGTTGTCTCCTTTCTGTTTGGTTCTGGCTCGACTACCTGCCTGCAATTTGGCCCTTTTGTCCCTCTAATTATCGGAACTGGTCTTGTTGACTATTTGGATACATGGCGTCCGGCCATTCTCACCAGGTCGCAAGGACCCCTTCGGGGTCCCTTTTCCAAAATGGCCACCGGACAGCCTCTTGAGAAGCGCAGGACTAAGGCACCTCTCCGTGGCGGTCAAAATCAGACTAATATCATGGACCACTATTCGCAGGTCAAGGGGTCGCCCGGAGCTGCGGGCCGTGCTTCGGATAACCTTAAGACCCCCTCTTCAGCGTCTTCGGACCCATCCTTGCTTGACGTCATGGGAGCCATCGCCAGCATGCAGGCCTCTATGGGACAGCAATACGAGGCCTTAGCCTCCAAGATCGATACGGTGGCCGTCGACATTACGCTGATTAGAGCGGATCTTTCGAAGACCAATGAAAGGGTCGAGTCATTGGGATTGAAGACTTCTAGTCTTACTGCGGATGTCACAGAAGCCCAGGCTGAGATCGGCAATCTGCGTTCCTCACATGACCAAATGCTCGTCGTCTCGAGGACTACGAAAATAGGGCCCGTCGTAACAATGTGCGCCTTTTTGGTGTCCCGGAGAATCCCGAGATTATGGGGGTCGACCTCTTGGTGGAGGACTTGATTGCCAACTACCTTTCTCCCGCTGGACTCAGCAAGTTTTTTGCGGTTGAGCGCGCTCATCGTGTTCCCGGCGGGAAGGCTAAGCCGGGCGCACCCCCGAGGCCCATTATTGCCCGGTTGTTTCACTTCAGAGACCGGGACGCTGTTCTACAGGCCTCACGGGAAAAGGGCCCAGTGAACTTTGAAAATGCCTCAGTTTCCTTTTATCCTGACTTTTCGCCGCTTGTCCAGTTTCATTCTCGCCGCAGCGAACACTGGTTGTCCGTGTCGCTTTGGTCTTGTGACTGCAGAAAGTACGTGTAATTTAAGCCACGCCTGCCTTCCTCTTGCCTCATCCAAGTGGACGTTCTGCTTATATATAAAGGAAGAATTCTTGGTACTGGGGTCAGATAGTGATTTCTGCCCCAGCCCCACACCCCTGTGTGGGTGGGTGTGTTTGCTGGCTGCCGATATCTGTCCGAAAAATTGCGAGGACCCAGAAGAATAGAGTACCCATTGTCCTGATGAAGCCTATATCATCTGGCTGAAACGCGACCGCGACTGCGTCGACACCTTTTGCTTCAATTGGAGTCCCTTGTTTCAATGAAATAATTTGTTTGATTTTTTTCTGATTAGCACCTATGCAAATATAGACTGGGTTGATTCTGTAACCCCCAGGTGCTTTACTCTTGGGACTACCATTGTGTTGTGCTCTCATTATAAATGAAGTGGAGGCACTGATCCGAATTAGGATATATATATATTTTTTTTTATATATATTTTGTGTTTGGGGTACACAGAAACGTGATATTGTAAATGTGATGTATATTTGTATATATGTATATGTGATATTTTGTAGATAGACTGTTGGTTGTTGTGCTTCCCTTGATGTTCGCTCATATGTGTGTTGATGAATTTTATATGTAATTCTTTCATGTTTAATTTCTGTTTCACAAGATAATTAATTGTTTCTTGTTTGAAAATTAAATTTGGATCAATCCCTTCGGTACCCTTTGTTGCTATTTTCTCATCTTAGGATGTCTCCTGCTCAGGTATGGGAGGGTTAAGTGGGCAGAACCCCTGACCATTTTTTTGCTTGTCCAGAAACAACGACTTGGCTTTTAGGGAGTTAAGAGGCGATTGCGAGACTTGGGTCTCAAGTACTCCTTGTTGTTCCCTACCAGGCTCCGGATTGAATATCGGGAACGTGTATTCTTTTTTGATCGCCCTGACAATGTCAGTGACTGGCTCGACTCCCTGCCTATGGGGAGTGAACGTACTGGGCACCCCGGAGGCGCCGACGGAGGTGTGGCTGAATGAGGACTTTACCGGTGGATCCCGGCGTCTGAACTTTTATGCTGTTCCAAGCTGAGTTTAGACTTGGGTCTTTTGTTAGGCCTAGATCAGCCTGGGGGTGGCGGGGGTAAATGGGGACTCTTCCTCCTCCTGGGTTTATTTACATAGCTTATTTTAGTAATGGGGCGACAGGCACACTGCAAGTTGGGGTGGCTTATTAGTCTTACGCAGGGGTGCAGGGTGGGGGGAGTAACGGGGTCAAGTTGGGGGGTGGTGGGGGTGTGTGTGTGTGTTTCTGTTTACTCACAAGGCATCGTATTGTTTTTCTCATCTGTATTGATCGTGGGGTTCTGTGTGGGTCCTGCTCTTTCTACTTTTTGGTGATGGGGGCGGCGAGTTGAGACTGTTATCCTGGAATGTCAATGGATTAGGGGACAGAATTAAGCAAAGTATTGTTTTGCGATTTCTTAGGCGTCATTCCCCCGATATTGTCCTCCTACAGGAGACGCATTTAATAGGCAACGCTTGTCAGGCTATGAATAGGCGCGGTTATCGGCTGGTGGTCCATTCGGGGTTTACTTCTGGGTCCAGGGGGGCTGGTATTCTCATTCGGTCCTCTCTCCCTTTCGCAGTTGACGAGGTGAGACTTGACGACAGGGGGCTCTATGCTGTGCTCACTGGCAGGTGGGAAGGGAAGACATTGCCCATACTGTCAGTCTATGTCCCCCCGGGTCTGCAGGCTTTAACCTATGCTGATCTGTGTCGAGTCCTTTTGGACCTTCCCGAGGGGCTTCTGATCCTGGGTGGAGATTTGAACTCGGTGGTCTCTGGCACCTCTGATCATCATCCCCCCAGGCATCTACCCCGGGCGCACAGGTGGTTGAGTGATTTGCTAGAGACCTTCAGGCTTGTAGACGCCTGGAGGCTACTACACCCTACACAGTTGCAGTACACTTTCCACTCTGGGGCACACGGCAGCCTTTCTAGGCTGGACTATTTCTTAATCCCGGCGGTCCAGTCCTCCTCCATAAGAGAAATTCGTCAGCTCCCTAGGGGTATTTCCGATCACTCCCCCTTGTGGCTCCGATATGAGGTTGGGGCGGGCGATGAGGGTAGAGTAGCTCCTATTAACCCGTGGTACTTTCGTAACCCCAAGACCCGCTCGGACCTTGTGAAAGCTATTGAGCATTATTTTGAAGACAATGCGGGGTCTGTTTTTTCTGCTGTTTCGTTATGGGAGGCATTTAAAACTGTTATACGTGGTCAGTCTTTATCCTTGATTGTCGCTGCTAAGAAGGCTGAAAATGTGGAGGTTGTGCGCATCGAATCCGAGATAGCCGCATTGGAAGACGATCTTCGGTTGGACGTCTCCAGTACCAAGTTGCACTCCCTTGCTTTGAAACAAGCCGACTACAAGGCTCTTGTGACGGATGCTGCGAAACTGATGTATAGGGAGCAGCAGGGACGACTGTATGATGTGGGTGATAAAGCGGATAAATTGCTAGCGTGGTTGGACAAGACAGAGAGAGTAAATCGTGTTGTCCCCGTGATTGAGAGGCTTGATGGTGAGTGTGTCACTGACCCTGTTGGGATCGTTCAGTGTTTCGCGGATCACTTTGAGACAGTGTACACCTCCGTTTGTGACAGGGATGAGGAAGACTCCCGTTTGTTGTTGCGGGACATTGCTTTGCCTCGCCTCTCTGACTCTGACAGAGACCTCGTGGATGCTCCGCTTTCAGTAGATGAAATCGCGGTTGCTATTCGTTCCCTCCGTTCAGGTAAGGCGATGGGCCCCAATGGTTTGCCCATTGAATTGTACAAGCTGTGACCCGACAAAATGGTGCCCTATTTACGAGGCATGTTCCTCGAGGCCCTGGAGTCTGGCTCCTTCCCCTTGGACCAACGACTTGCTACCATCGTCGTCATTCCCAAGGAGGGTAAGCCTCGGGATCGTTGTACTTCATACAGACCCATCTCTTTACTCAATGCCGAACCCAAACTTTTGGCTAAACTGTTGGCTAATCGCTTGGTGACTGTGATCGGGGACTTGATCCATCCAGATCAATCCGGTTTTATCCCGCACCGCAACACTGCTTTGAATCTGCGCAGACTCCACGGGGTTCTCGCGAGAGCCGAGACGCTTACTGAACCGGCCATTTTGGCTTCTCTTGACGCCACCATGGCCTTCAACACTATCGAGTGGCCCTACCTTTGGGCGGCCCTCTCGAAATTCGGGTTTGGGCCGGGCTTCATAGCCTGGGTGAAACTTCTCTATGAAAATCCCCTGGCCCAGGTAGTTGTTAATCGAAGAGTGTCTTGCGTTTTTACGCTTGGACGGGGTACCCGACAGGGCTGTCCGCTGTCCCCTCTGCTTTTTGCTCTCGCTCTCGAACCTCTGGCGGAGTGGCTCCGTTGTGAACCTTCTATGCGGGGTATCGGATGGTCTCCCGATTTTGAGGATCGAGTCTCGTTATACGCGGACGATATCCTCCTATATCTCACCTCCCCTAAAAAGTCCCTTAATGTGCTTTTCGATGTTCTTACTTCCTTTGGTAAGAACTCCGGTCTTGTTATTAATTGGGCTAAATCCTGCCTCTACGTTTTAGCTGGAGATCTCCCTCCACTGCCGCGTAGATTTCCGATTCACGTGACGGAGACCGGGTTTAAGTACTTGGGGAATTATGTTTCCTTGGACCCCTCCAGGCGTTACGAGCTTAATTTATTACTCCCCCTTCAGCGGCTTAAGCTTGATGTGGCTCGCTGGCGTAGGATGCCGCTGTCGTCCCTCGGTAGAACGGCGCTTTTCAAAATGATGTCTCTGCCTCGATTTCTGTACCCACTTCAGAATTCCTTTGACCCGATTGCCTCGGGTTATTTTCGTGAAGTGGAGAGCCTACAGAGACAACTGGTCTGGGATGGGCGTGCCCATAAAGCACTTTCTAAACTCACGCTTCCATGGTATGATGGCGGTATAGCCCTCCCGGACATCAGACGTTACTATTGGGCATCCCAGTTAAGTGCGATTAATCATGCGACTTACGCACCGGCCCTGCCCCGGCGTTCTCCATGGACAGATTTATTTTGCCTGGGGGGACCTTCAGCAGAGCGTTGTATTCTGGCAGTCTCCGTGGAACACTGACCGGTCCTACTAAGATTGCAGTGAGAGTGTGGCGTGATGCGACTGCGGCCTTGGGTTGGTGTGGTAGGTTTACTCGGGCCACCCCTTTGTACGATTCGGAATGCTTGGGCCACCTGTGGAAAACGAAAGGCTTTGATAAATGGGACATGATTGGTATCAGCAGAGTGGGCGATTTGTGGTCGAAGGGTACTGTCAAGTCCTTTGATGTGCTGCGAGTGGAGTATGAGCTTAGTGACAATGAATTCTTTAGGTACGCCCAGATCCGTCACGCTCTGTTGTCTGTGTTTGCTGCGGGTGCTGATATTCCTGAGTCCTCCCCTCTGGAGGACCGCATTTTAGATGGTCATGTGCCCGACAGCACGATCTCCTTGATTTATAAGAAACTCATCAATAACAGAGCTGACTTGCTGGTCCGCCTCCGGGCTGCGTGGTGTGCAGACGGGCTTGAGTTGGACGATGAGGACTGGCAATCGGCTTTGTCCTCGCCCAAGGAGGTCGTCATTCCTGCTCGCTTGAGGTTCGTCCAACTTAAGATTCTTCATCGAGTGTATGTCACTGGGCCTTGTCTGGTTCGAATGGGTTTTTCCTTCGATGGGTTATGTAAACGTGGCTGTGGGATGTCTGGTTCCTTTCTCCACATATTGTGGGAATGCCCGGAGATGGTCCGGTTCTGGTCCCGAGTGCATGATGTCATGGAAAGTGTCACGGGTGTGTCCCTGCTGCCCGAGGCCAGGCGTTGTTTGTTGAATGTTTGGGAGCCTAATGATTACAGCTCAGCACAGATTATATGGGCGACCCTTGGAAATATGGTCGATAAGAGGGACATTGCCCAGCTCTGGGGTTCACATAGACCACCTACCCTCTCCAAGTGGAAAGAAAACATGGACTGGTGCATGCTCCGGGAGAAGACTGTGTACCTTTCCCGGGGACGGCCCAGGAAATGGGGTAGAATCTGGTCCCAGTGGAACGCTTACCGTGGTAATATATGTACCCCCCCACAGGATGTGACCATTGATGTGTCTTCGTCCCCCTAATTGGCATTCACTCGTCATCTATGGTTAATGGTTCCGCTTGTTTCCTTGTCCACCCCTACCCCTGTACTATCTGACTGCATTGTATTCATTTAGCCTTTGAGCTTTACCTGCATGGACCCATGACAATGTATTATTATGTTTCTGCCTTGTGAGGTTTGGTTTGTTTATCTGTATGTCTGTTTCTTTTCAATAAAAATATATATATTTTTTTTTAAAAAGTCCCCCGCCAGGATGGTTTGTTCCGGGAAGGACAGTAAATGCGAAAATATGGATTCCAAGGCCGAAGTGTCGTCCTGATTAGGCCTGTAATAACCCAAGATCGTAATTTGAGCCCCAGCTAAAATTACTGTGGTAATGACCCATCTACCACCTGGGTCTACTAAATAAATTCAAATTCAAATACGCTTTATTCGGCTTTTAAATTTAAAACCATAAAAGCAACAGAATGAAATACATACATGCAAAAATAACTCAGCAGTTCATTACAAGATTAAAAGAAAACTAACTATTTAAAACAAACTAAAATAATTTAACGAATCGACAATTCAAAGTAATAACCCAGGATACACAGAGTCCCCTTTTTCACCGTGTATTATGATTATTATGATTCGGTGCTTGGGGGCCAGGGTAAAAATCATACAGGTCCCAGATACAGATGGGACCGTCTCCAACTGTGGGCTGGGTAGATCGCAAATAAGTGGCAATGTTCCTGTGTTTAAATTTAATTAGTATCAAGTCCCCCGGAATATCCTTGGGCACCGAACCTAGCCACCCCACCCTCCTGACGCTCAGGATCCCGCCATCTAGGGCAGGTGGTAACGGTCTATTGTTTTTGAGCCAGAAGATGGCTTTATTCAGCAGGTCCTGTTGTAATTCTCGTTTGCCTGAACTGAGTGCAGGGACCCCAGAGAGGACGGTGACATATGGGGCGGCTTCGGGGGGTAGGTCAATTCGATGCCTTCTTTCTCGAGAAATCCTAGGAACTCTGTGAGGGGCATGTCCGGAATTAAAAGTAGCATTGCGGCCACTTGGAATGCGTATTGTAATGGGGGAATCAGAAGTTTGAACTTTCCTGGGAGCAATGTTCATCGGCTTTTCTTGGATGTTAGTGACAGTAGGGCATATGGATGTAATAGTGTTTTCAGTTGGTGGATGGGTCCTTGTTACAATTTTTTCTATCTTGATCAACCTGTCCCCCAACTCATTGATTTTTGCAACCAGCGGTGATAAAGCAGCGTTTAGCAGTCGCTCGATTTGGGCTAGTAGGGTCGATTGGAGGGGGGGATGCAGAATCATTTGTTCGAGTCCCAGCCTTATCCGACGCTAGTGAGGTTGGGTTGGGGGGGATAAAAAAGGGCTACAGCACATTTGATCGGTATCCACTTGAGAGAGGATTGTTTCGGGGGATGAAGGTACATCCAGGGGCGTACAGATTATCTGATCAGTGTCTCTTCCCGCTATGGGGGGGGTAAGTGCATCCGGGACATAATTTGTGCCACACAGGGCATTCAGCTCTTCCCAGATGGACATATTAGTTTGGAGGCAGAACCCCGGAAACAAAAGAAAACGAGATCAAACAGTTCAAAAGATAATGATTAAAAAGGATGAAACGTCTCTGTACCTCCTCCTTTGATGACACCAAGTGGGGTAGCCCGGCCCGTCCTCTTCTGGCCTCTGAGGGCCACAGAGGGCCCGCCCTTTGCCCGGGCTTCGCACGGCGTCCCGCTCGCGTCCCGCGAAGCGAAAGCAGAGCGCTGTTTGTAGGCGCCTCCTGGCGCTTGCGGTGCGTGTCAAAGCAGCGCCGCCGCTGAGGCAGCCGGGAGTTGCAGTCCCGGGGCGGCGGCGCTGTCTCAAGAGTGAAATGACTCCTGGCGGTGGCGGCAGCGGAAGAGGACTCCCCTCGTCCCCCCAGCACAGGTAAGTGATGGACCCCCCTGCTCCGCCAAGCAGAGCGCTGTTTGTAGGCGCCTCCTGGCGCTTGCGGTGCGTGTCAAAGCAGCGCCGCCGCTGAGGCAGCCGGGAGTTGCAGTCCCGGGGCGGCGGCGCTGTCTCAAGAGTGAAATGACTCCTGGCGGTGGCGGCAGCGGAAGAGGACTCCCCTCGTCCCCCCAGCACAGGTAAGTGATGGACCCCCCTGCTCCGCCAAGCAGAGCGCTGTTTGTAGGCACCTCCTGGCGCTTGCGGTGCGTGTCAAAGCAGCGCCGCCGCTGAGGCAGCCGGGAGTTGCAGTCCCGGGGCGGCAGCGCTGTCTCAAGAGTGAAATGACTCCTGGCGGTGGCGACAGCGGAAGAGGACTCCCCTCGTCCCCCCAGCACAGGTAAGTGATGGACCCCCTAAATAAGAAACTAACCTTGCTTTTAGTGGTCTCTTAAAGATAATAGTCACACCCCTAATATTCATAGATTGCGATGTTGATACAGAAAAATCGATCCATCTATTTTTCTTAACTAGAGAGAGCATTTTGGTCTCAATCATATGTGTCTCCGGGAGTATAATGACCTGCGCATCCGAGTCACGTGAATACTGCATAATCTTGTCCGCTCTAGGTCTAGTGCGGAGGCCATTAACATTCCAGGAGAGAATTTTCAGACTACTCATGAGAGTCAAACCCATCCACCAACATACCGCTCATTAACAAAAAATTGACAGTAACCTGCAATAACCGTGAAGTTACTTCATTAGACATACATTTCTTAATACTAAAACTAAGCAGAGCCAAGCAGAAAATGAGGACATTTTTAAATGTTCTCCCTTGCCCACCCACCCCTTACCCCAGTCTCGGGAAACCCTTGCTCTATCTATCCGGAACAAGTCCAGAAGATAGCGCCACAACCCGAGCTCCCGCTAGGTTTCTATATCGTGAAGACTAGAGATAATGAAGTAGAAACTCTAATTTACCATATAAGGGCAACTCACCCATCCATGCTTATACCTCTATATCTCCTAGTGACTAGATTGATTTGTGTTAGGTTTTTTTCATTATATATGTTTTTTTTTAATTTGTTTTTTTTCAGCACTTACTGTTTATTTCTTTTATTTTATTTTACTTTCTGTGTCACACCTACGCTAGGAAAGCAGTAGGAATAATAGTAGTCTATATCTTGTGTTTAACCAGAAGGCCCCTTGTCGTTCCCAAGGCCAACAGTAACTCATCTGCCGCCTGTACTGATCTGATTTTATACATCTTGTTATTATGCATTATTTTCAGCGCGACAGGGTACATGAGTTGTGCGGTTGCACCTAGTTTTCTAAATGCATCTAACTGTCTCCCAAACTCTCACTGCTTTTCAAGGGTAACCCTAGATAGATCAGACCTAATCTGAAAATTAAACCCTTTCCCAACCAAGGATTTCTGCTTTAAGGCTAAATTGAGGATAAGCTCCTTAAGTGTGTAAGTGTGAAAGTTTACAAGATTCTTTCTGGGTCTGGACCATTGAGGATTCCTTCTGAAAGGATCCCTATTGATACGCTGGATATCCGTAGCCAATTCCTCGGTTGATTGATCCAAACTTAACGATTCCTTCAAAAGTGAGATTACATATTGTTTAATGTCGGTGCCCTCACTCCCCTCAGGAATATTAAGGATACGGATGTTACTGCGTCTGGCATTGTTTTCCAACGTTTCCATCCTCTCAGACAAGGCAAGATCCTCCCTTTTGAGTTTAGTAATATCCTCTTTAGCCTGATCTAAATGCAGAGAGAGGCCAGCTACCGTTTCCTCCAGTGCCGCTCTTCGTGAAGTGAGGCCATCAATCTTATTATCAAGAGATTCGCAGAAATTTCTAATCTCCATCTGATTTGCCGTGGACGCGTCAAAGCCTTTTTTGATGTCCGTAGACAAGGAGGAAAACATAAGTTGTATGGAAGCGGTCGTCATGCCAGTATTAATATCCTCTATTACAGTGCTGGGGGGTGTATTCATATGTCCTTGTAGAGTATCTCCTTGCAAACCCTGTAGCCCCTGTAACTCCTCCTCTACCACTACACCTGTATCAGCCCCGGTAGATGTATCACCATCAACCTTTTTAAGCTCCTCCGACAATGGGGGTGTCTGGGGGCTGATTGTGGATGAATCATTTCTGACGCCAAACCCAAGAGCAATGCACTTTCTACAGCCGCCTCAGCTTCTCCAACAGGAGGGAGTACTTCCATAACACTAGCTAGGGGAATACTAGGTGGTGGAAGAAGTAACTCTAATTCGTCTGGGATAGAGGGAGAACTTAAGGGACCAGATATGGTTGTAACCTGGTCCTCTGAAAGGTCTAATACTTGTGGCACAACTTTAAAGTATGACCGAAGTGATGGCGTAATTTTTGACCCGAGATTAATAACAGTTTTAAGACTCTTAACTGCTTTACAACTTTTTGTACGTTTTGCTTTGACCTCTGCGCACAAAAATGTAGAGGTTTTCTTTTTTGCAGTACACGAATCAGGACTCACAGTTAGGTCCCAGAGACTCTGTTTTAGGGTTCAGTCCAAAAACTGAGGGGCTGTGTCATTGTTACCTACCCCTCTAGCTTCGTTCCTTTTGTGCCCGCGCTTACCTTTCCTTCTCGCAGGCAGAGGCGATTGAGGCGGTAGCGGTAAAACAATTGCAGAAACGGAAGAAACTATACCCTCACCACTCTGGGTTGCGTTTTCCTCCGGCCACCGAACCGACGGTACCTTCGCCACCTCCGTCGCTGACAAGGCTTCTTCACTCGCCAGGGGTCCAGTAAAGCCCCTACGGGAGACGTGCAGGAGACTATGAAGCCTTCTGCCTCTCCTAAGCTCCAGGGCGGCCTGAAACCAGAGCCGCAGACCCGACGGAGCCGGTGGCAGTCTCGGCAGGATCGAAGAATTCAACACCGCTGACTGCGGGCGTTCAGGCGAAAGTGCACACGCCTCCAAGCACATGGAAAGGGAAAACAGACACCGTCTTCATGGTAAAACGCGATGTAACACAACGAAACGCAAAAAAGGAAAAACATGCGTTTCATACACCCAGATGTCGAAAAGTCATTTTCCATATGCCAGAGACCCCGAAACATCCAAAATTAAATCCCTAGCATCAAACAGCAGGAAAAATAGCCTTCAGCAGAAGCCCAAGCTTGGAGCACCAAGGCAGCTCAACTCGCTGCTGCCATATTTTCCCCAGCGATATCTGTCATCATTGTATGCCACAGAGGTTGTGGCACACCACTGACAAATGTTTGTGACATTCCACCAGATGCAACAACACTGCGTTGGAATGAACCTATGCTCAGAAACCTTCGTGCAGCCATGTTTTGGTTCCTTGTTTTCAATGAAGTGGGATTCCTTTTGTGAGGTCATCGATATGGCTCCAGCTGATGCCATGAACCAATTGAAATGTGCCTACTCAAGATGCATCCCATCCGGCCATGTTGTTGAGGTCTGCCCGTGACATTTGTGGTCACTGACACAGATAATTACAGTGATGTATTAATTAACTCTGTTTTTGACAATATGCCAGCCTAAGGTTGGAACAATGGAATAAAGATGTCATGAGACTGTACACTTGTATCTCTGTGTTGGGGTGACATGGCTGTGATACTCAGTTGCACATTATGACATTCCACATGTCCATGCATACACACACAGCTTCTACTTACAATTAATTGCTGGTACACAAAGGGATAACTTTATTATTTGCTGGATATGAATGATACTACATGTGCACATGATTTTTTCGAAAAGTGAATTTATTGAAGTGCACAATGTGAACATTAAACACTAAATATAAAGTGAAATAGTGAGCACACAGCAGGGTGGTTGTCAGTGTTAGTGGATGAAACTATTGTTATAGGAGCCACATTGTCTGAAGTCCAAATTCCAACAAACTCCTTCCATCAGAAAGGAAAACTGTACAAGAATAGTCAACAAATTTCACACAAAGGAGGACATATGGGGCAATATTTTTTAATGGCAGTGGTGGATACCTTGCCAACCGAATCTCCTGCGGTTTTCCTTGGGCATCCCTGTGGGTTGGGGGGGTGGGGAGTTAATCGCTGCTGCAGGCTCAGGGGTGTCTGAGGAGTCTTCCCCTGACAAGGCCTCCCTTCCTGTGGCTGCTGCAGATGTAGAAGGATCAGATGTAGTTGGACCCCAGGAAGGGGTAGGAGACGGAGGGAAAACCCTGCAGAGTGTGCGGATAACGTCTCTCAGTGCCCCAATGATCTGGCCCATGCTGTTTTTGTGGGTGTCCAGCCTCTGCACCTCCACAGCTTCTTCATCTCCCAGAGTTCCTCAAGCTCCTGGCCCATCACTCATTGGGAGTCCTCATAGGCTGTTGGCCTGGACATCAGTGGCACCAGTGACCTCACTATTCAAGCCCACTTACCCTCCCAGCACCCCTGCCCCCACTGGCCTGTGACCTTGGACCAGCTTGCCGCCTCCTCCATCCGCGAGAGTGTTGTCAATCTTCAAACGCGCAAGTGTGACTGGGGTGCAGGAGATGATGTTGGTGCTAGGTCCACCGGTTTTTGGGGTAGAGGTCAGCGGAGATATTTTACAGTTGGGGTGGGAGGTGTGGTTGTGGGGACAGTGAGACTCACTGTTTCCATCTGCCATGGCTTTCCAGATGGGCCAGGTTCGACCTCCAAGTCTGTGTCCAGGAGATTCTGCATCACTGGAGGTTTGATCCAAGTGAGGAGAAGATGGAGTCAGGGCGGTGAAGGAACATGTATCACCCACCACAATAATGCATGGTCTAGACTAGATTTCTGGCTAACATTAAGGGACATGCACTCTTGGACATCCAATATTGCGCATCACCTGCGCACACTTTCAAACCATGCGCCTGCCATGATCCAGCTAAGTATTCCGAAGCAATTCATATAACTTTTCACATGGCGCTTTCCCCCAAACGCATTACTGGATTCAGTGTTCAGGGAGGAGCACTGTGGTAAGATCACTGAATATTTTGAACTCAACATGGGCACGGTCGACTCAATGGGCACACTATGGGAGGCATTTAAAGTGGTGTCGCGTGGGACATTCACAGCCTTACAATCAGGGGTCCTCAAAGACATCAGAAACAGCCTAAACAGGTTAGAAACTGAGATTCCTGATCTAGTGCAGCAATATTTTCAGGCCCCCGACACTGTAACGCTAGCGCAGGTCCGGGGGAAATAAATGCATTACAGGAAGAGGCAGAGAGGGAAACAAAATTCCTGAATAAATACGTACTGGCAAGACGATATGGGGAAGGGGACAGACCTGGGTAAACACTGGCGAACCTCCTTAGAACACTGAGAAGTGCTACTCACATCATAGAACTCAATAACCTCAGGAAGGCCCCTTCTAGAACATTGCCAGAAATCCTGGCCACCATGAAAAACTTCTACTCACAACTTTACACTACACAAACAGACCCGGAGGATTCTGTAATAAAAGATTATTTCGACACACCAGAATTGCTATGGTTGGGCGCGAGTACCATGACGAACCGTTCAACCATTGAAGAGGTCAGACAGGTGATCCAGAGCCTCCCAGCAGACAAAGTCTTGGGGGGCAATGGTCTCACAGTCAAGTTTTACAAAGAATATGCAGAAATTCTAGCGCCTTGCCTCCTGAGGTGTTCCAAGAAGCCCTAATGGATGACCATGAGGGAAGAGGTTATAATTACATTACTAAAACCAGGCAAAGACCCCACAAACTGCGATTCCTACAGACTACTCTCCCTAATCAATCTGGATGCAAAAATCTTCCCCACATTGTTGGACGATAAGCTACAGCCATTACTGCCAATGATAATCAGACCAGATCAGTCCAGGTTTATGCCAGGGTGATCCAACTCGCATAATCTCCGCACGCTGTTCGATCTGCTTCACTACCTAGCCCCACATGTGCCCTACTAGATGCTACCAAAGCATTTGATTCCTTAGAATGGAAGTTCCTGGTAGCTTTGTTAACTTGCCTAGGCCTGAGCCCCATGTCCTACTGTACACCCTACCAACTGCCAGGATCAGAATGAATGGGTTAATATTAGAACCCATCAAAATAACGCATGGCACACGTCAGGGGTGCCCGCTGTTGCCTCTACTTTTCACGATAGCGACTGAACCATTAGCAGCTAGACTTAGACAGCATCAGACGGGTTTACCACCAGGGGGCTAATGGTGTCCATGTATGCCAATGATATCACTCTCTATCTGGTTGACCCAGCTGCAAATTTCGAACCTGTGACCAGGGAGTTAGTGAGATCTGGGGGAATATCAGGCATTCAGGTAAACTGGGCGAAATCCACCATTCTCCCACTTACCTCAGGCACGACAGTGTTCAGCACTGAGTACTCGATCTCCTGGGCAGACAGCTCAGTTCGTTATCTGGGATTTGGATTAGCAGCAATCTACAAGAAAATTATGGCAGGGCGATTGCATGAGTCGAGAACAAGATAAAGAGCTTTAAAAACGTACCGCTCTATCTGTTGGGGTGCATTACTACTTCTAAAATTATAATACTCCCAAAATTGCAATATTTATTCGCCTATATTTTCTGATGCCATTGCCCGCACATTTTTTCAAGCGCCTCAGATCACTTATGATTGAGCTGGTGTGGGCTGGTAAATAACCCAGGATAGCTTGGGAAATACTTAACTACCTCTGGAACAAGGGGAGTCGGGGCTTCTGGCTATTCCCAATACCTTTCAACCTCATTGAGAGGCCATAGAAAACAATATGGTAGAACCACTTCTCCAGAACACTGCAATCTATAAGGAATACACACACCCATGAGAAGAGATTGACACCTGAGAAGCATTAAGATGAACATGGCACGAGTTACGCAGAAGGGCAAAAATACCCAGCCTATATGCGGAGGCCATGCCGTTAGCCAATAACCAACTAATTACCCCATTGCAGGACAGACAGGCACAAAATAGGGCAAGACTACACAAACTGACAAATGGCACAGAGCTATTCCAAGGAGGACAATTCCTGACGCTCCAACAAATGTGTAGCACAACACAGCCATCAGCACTTGAGACCCTATTTAAATACCTCGTCCCCGATGCCCCTTCACCACTGCCAGCTCTAGAACATATGCTAACTGTAAATTCTGCCCGCAAGCTTGTGACGCGTATTTACATGACCACCCAGAGAGAATTCCCAATTGTTATCCCCCTGTCTCGCATAAGGTGGGAGGCAAATGTTGGAGTGCCAATCACAGAAGAACAGTGGAGATTCGGCTGCAGACAGCTGGAGCAACTATCCTCAAACTATAGGCTACGTCTAATTCACTTCAAATACATCCATCGACTATATCGCACCCCCACACAATTACACCGCATGGGATTGAAGTTGGATGCGTGCTGATGGTGCTGAAGAGGCAAATTTCCTACACATAGCATGGGAGTGTGGATCCACAGCCACTTTATGGACCAAAACACTCAACCATATTGAGTCCATCACTGGGCAGTCACTACCAAGGACCCCCATGGTGATGCTGCTAGGCTATGTACATGATACCCCACCTGCCGCGAGGCAGTTAACGGCGTTGTTATTATTGCTAGCCAAAAGACAGGTTGCACTACACTGGGGAGCAGCAACCCCTCCAACAATATGAGCATGGATAAGGGATATTACACATTGCAGGGACCAGTTGACCTATTACTGGGAACCACTGCCTGAAAGATCCCACCCCAAGGACATATGGGCCCCATTCACGAGCTGGCTTCAGCAAATAGATATAGACAAGATATAGTAACCCATGTTGGGCGCCGGGAGTAGATGCCACCCCCCATGTTGGCATACAAATTGTAAAAAGGTACAGGTATACTGTTGACACAATATCAAAGATGATATGTGCATATCAACAATACGGATGCCCTCCTCAACCCACAATATGAGTATAATGTTGTATTAGTGTAACTGGCAATGTACTGACCCGTTAATAATACTGTGAACAATGCGACATTGTTATGTAAACTGTTACTGTTCTCTTATGTTTATGCAAAATCTCAATTAAAAAAAAAAACCTCAGTGGTGGCATGGCAGACAAGTGAGTATGACAAACTGCACTGGTACATCTTGTTAAGTGTTCTAGCAACATGGCCTTATGGTGGATGTAGTAATTTCACTCTCTCCTATCGTGCACTTGACCAATGAATAACTACCCAAGAGGTGAACCTCAGTGATCACATGGCTGACAAGTGAGTATGGACAAGCAGCACTAGTAAATCTTGTCAAGTGTTCAAGAAACAGGACATCATGGTAGTTGGTCGTTTCAATTTGACTTACACTAGCAAAACTGGTTTACGTTACATACTTTTTTACAAAATACTGTTGTGGTGGGCATTACTGTTAGCCATTGCATATTTAATGGGCCCTGGGATGATATTTTGATGGAAATACACTTACAGACAGTATTCCCACAAGTGGGATGTAATGGAGGTTGATACAAGTGAAACTATGTGCAGGGCTACTGATTGTAACTGCCAATCCCACATCTCTGACATTTTGGCTACTTTATATGGGAATAGTTGAAGAGATAGACAATAGCAAGAGCTGAGATGTGTGAGATTCCACCAGGTATTCCTGTCAAGCCCTCAGAATGCAAAGTGGCATGTACTGTCTCCTCTTAGGGTGTGAGTTCAAATGGTGGTCCGGAAGGACCACAGCCAGTCTTCTGTGCCACCAGGTGGTGTCTGGAGGGAAGGTTCTTCACCCTCGTCTTTAGGTCAGGCCACCTCTTCCTGATGTCCTCTTTTGTGCGCAGGGTGGTACCTACAACTTTGACTTTGCTGACTATCCTGTCCCACATTTCATTCTTCCTAACGAGATACGTTTGCTAGACTTGGGCTTCACACAAATGTAGCTCTACTCTAATGATTCATCCAACATCACTGACAACTCAGTGGCAGAAAAAGGTGGATTTTTGGCAGGTGGCATGTTAATTAAATAAAGTGTGTGACAGAGTTGAAAATGGAAAATGCCTTTACGCCATGGAAATGTGCACTAAAAGGTGAATAAAATGTTTGTGGAGAGTGCGTGAATTAATTGTGTGATAAGGGCTGGCTTATGTGACCAATAATGCTGCTCTGACTTGCTGTGCTGCAGTGTAGTAGCAATACAAAAGGGGGTGGTGATGGACGGAGCATCTGAACCAATCAAACACTCACACCTGGTCAAAAGATCTGGGTTTAATCCATCACCGTTCTTTAGCCCACTCTGCCACCCAAGTTCAGACATGGCCATATGCAAATCAGTCTGACCCTGTGCCTCATGGGAACAGTCCAGCCCGAACTGCCAAGCCATGCCTTCCCTGGACCGGAAACAAGCTTCCGAGGACCGGTTTCTGGCATTACAGCCGTCTTCAGCCCGGCTTGCTTGAATCCAGTGGCAAAGTGAGCAAGGGACTTACGTCTGAGCATACCCTGCCACACTTATGGCGGCCAAAGTGGTACAAAAGGGGGTGGTGATGGACGGAGCATCTGAACCAATCAAACACTCACACCCAGTCAAAAGATCTGGGTTTAATCCATCACCGTTCTTTAGCCCACTCTGCCACCCCAGTTCAGACATGGCCATATGCAAATCGGTCTGACCCTGTGCCTCATGGGAACAGTCCAGCCCGAACTGCCAAGCCATGCCTTCCCTGGACCGGAAACAAGCTTCCGAGGACCGGTTTCTGGCATTACAGCCGTCTTCAGCCCGGCTTGCTTGAATCCAGTGGCAAAGTGAGCAAGGGACTCACGTCTGAGCATACCCTGCCACACTTATGGCGGCTAAAGCGGTACAAAAGGGGGTGGTGATGGACGGAGCATCTGAACCAATCAAACACTCACACCCAGTCAAAAGATCTGGGTTTGATCCATCACCGTTCTTTAGCCCACTCTGCCACCCCAGTTCAGACATGGCTATATGCAAATCAGTTGGACCCTGTGCCTCATAGGAACAGTCCAGCCCGAACTGCCAAGCCATGCCTTCCCTGGACTGGAAACAAGCTTCGAGGACCGGTTTCTGGCATTCCAGCCGTCTTCAGCCCGGCTTGCTTGAATCCAGTGGCAAAGTGAGCAAGGGACTCACGTCTGAGCATACCCTGCCACACTAGTAAATCTAATCCCTCAGTGTCAAAAGCTTTCCCTAATACGGTTCACTTGGAGTTGGTATAGTATATTTGACCCCTCCAGAGCCCAACGTTTTCTCCAATGTTGTGTGTCCTGCAATGGAAATAGTAAATCTGAGCCCACTCTCCCACCAGAGTTCAACCCTTTTCACAGAATAGCATAACGAACTCCACAAATGGATGCATTTTTTCCAATGTTAGTGGACTGGAGTTTGTATGGTAGCCCACTCAAATATATGTTTATTTATCAACAATTTAAATTGATTTTAAAAATTGTTTAGATTTTTGCAAATTTAAACTTTTCAAAAATACATTTGTTTGTGAAGCTAGTTTCAGAAAAATAGATGTTTAAAAAATGTCTTTTTTAAAATGTATATATGTTTTGCAAATGAAATAAGTTTAATTTTGCAAAGTTATATTATTTTTGCATTATTTCGAATTTAAATATATACAATTGCAAAAGTAAATGAATTTTAACTATTTTGATATTTTGAAACGTATTTTAATTTCTTTATTAATTTTAAATAATGATTTTAATGTTTTAAAATTATAGCATTGTCATTTTTACACTTTAGTTTTGCTTTCTATATTCCTGTTAATGCTAATGTCACTTTTAATTCTCAATATTATTCCAATCTATATTTTTGTATTAGGTATTTTCTTACCTTTAAATCCTTTAAAAATGTTTGTAGGATGATATTTTGGAATATGATATATATATATATATATATATATATATATATATATATATATATATATATATATATATATATATATATCAAACACAAAGGGGCTCCTGCCGAGATACTGGGACCCAATGAGGGGTGGCGTACACTCCGGTGGAGCGTGCCGGTAATCGTAATTCAAAATCCTTTCACAAAAGTCGTACATACGCTCTCAGGAAAATGAGTCCAAACCCACAAATGCTGGAACAAAGGTTTATTCCACACAACGCGTTTCACCTTGCGGCTTGTTCACGTGTAGAAATTGCCAAGACCAAACACAGTGATAAAGTTAATCGCGAACATAGACAAAGGACCAATGTGCACACGGGTCAAAAGTCGGCAATAGACGGTCGCCATCTTGAGTTAGTCAAATTTACATCAAAATTACCACAGAATGTGTTAAATAATAAGTACATGATTGCAATGTTCATATTAATAATACAAAATATCAAGAGGCTCAATGGCAAGTGCGCATTCCTGGCCAAAGTGGCAAGCAAGTACATTGTTATGATGTGTCTATCCTCATGACGATGACTCATATCGACAGTCAAATTCTACTCGCAAGTGCCCAGTCACATAGACAATGATACAGAAAAGAAGAATCACTCGTTGTCCAGTCCGGAATGTTCACAAATATTACAGAAGTGAATAACATACGTGGTCTCAACTAAGGAGTGCAAAGGTTAGGTACGCCCGTGCGGGTGAATGTTCGTGAAGTGGACCCCTTCCTTTCCTCCTACAGAAAGAAAAAGAAAAGATAAAGTGAGAAAAAGATAAAATAACAAATAAAAGACAGACATTTGGAGCGTTTTTAACATTTTATGAAATCGCCGCTCTTTAACTTTTTATTATATTGGGGGCTATTATATTCATGGGAATTGTGAAAATCAGGCACTCTGACACTCCTTACACCCTCTGTACCTCTTCTTTTAGCCCAGCCGCTTTTTAAGTACATCACTCGGCGGTGGGCGCCATCTTGAGTGAGGAGGGCGAGGTCAGCGCTCAAGTCGGGCCGACCTCCCGCCCTCCCCCCTCCCTATATCATGTGTCATCCTCCACGACGGCGCAGCGGGCTGGCACAGCGGGCGCGCCGGATGCGCGCCGAAGCCGCGCCTAAGCCAAGCCCGTCTGCGCCCGTCCGCGCCCGTCCGCGCCAGGACCGCGCCTGGCGCAGGCCACTCTGCCCCAATTCCCCCTACCGTCAGGTATGACTCCAATGCGCTGCTCTCCATGCGCCCGGGTACAACCAGCCTGATTTGTAAAGCACACTCCCCCGTTGACCCCCTCTGGGGCCCTTTTTCTTGCCGTACATGTGGATGGTCCTCCATGGGTCCCGCTCGCCCCATCCCCGCCATTTCTTCCCCTCCCTGGCAAAAGTCGCTCTCTTTTAGATGTGGTCTTATAAATGCCAGATCCTTAGCCCGCCATGCACAAGACATCCACGACCTTATCCTGTGTCACGATCTCGACACACTATTTATCACAGAATCCTGGCTACATGATGCCTCTAACCCCGACTTGGCAACTGCCCTCCCTCCTGATTTCACAATCTTCAGGCGTGATAGGCCCAGTGGCCGAGGAGGCGGGCTGGCCATCATTATTAAGAAGCTCTTCAGGTGCCACATGTTCGATCTAGCCTCCCTTAAGGACTGCGAGAGCATTGGCTTTGTGATTCACACTAACCCCTCCTCCTCTCTATCAGGAGGATTTATCTATCGGCCCCCTGGGAACGCCACATCATTCCTTAATTCCCTTGTTGAATCCTTGGGATCACTCATGACCCACTACCCCACCTTTACCCTCCTCGGGGACTTCAACCTTCACTTGGAATCTTGCACAGACCGTCCCACCGTTAACTTTTTAAATTCATTGGAGATCTTTGGTCTTTCCCAATTAGTCTCCTCCCCTACCCACCAGGCTGGTCATACACTTGACGGCATCTGTACAAACTTGGCGTCCCTAAATACCTATCCCCCATTACCGCAAATATGGACAGACCACTGTTTCATTCCTTTCTCTGTCAAGACTTCACCCCCCTTGTCCTCGCATATCAAACCCTCACCCACCCCCTTCCCCGTTAACTGGAAGAAAGTAGCCGAGCGCATTAAGTTGAACCCCCAACCCTCTGTCCCCCCTCCTCCTATCGTGGGTGAGGTAGCACAGGACTCCATAAACTTTCATTTATGGATGGATGGAGTGGTTTCCGCCAACTCCAACCCCCCAACCCAAAATTGGGGCAAAGCAAAAGGAAGCCTAACGCTCCCTGGTACACCCAGGCCCTCAGGGATTGCCACCTAAAATGTAGGGTTCTGGAAAGACTGTGGAGGAAGACTTATGACCCCGCCTCCAGATCCACATACGTCTCCCAGAGAAAGCAATACCTTCTTAACATAAAAAAAGCAAAAAAGGCATTCTTCACTTCAGCCATAAATGCAGCCAACCAGAATCAACAAACAATCTTTGACATAGTCAAATCCTTTACCAACCCGAAGGCACTGGCAACCGAAATTCCCCCTTCCCAAGCCCTTTGCAATCAAATAGCCGACTTCTTCATCAACAAAATTAAGAACATTCATCACGATTTCCCCCCCCCCTCCGCCTATCTCACACGATTCTATTACAACTATCCCATCACTCAACAACTTTACCACTGTCTCCTTGGCGCAAACGCAAAAGGCCATCCTGTCCTGCAGATCAGGAGCCCCCACGGATTCCTGTCCCCCGATTATTTTACAGCACCTCCTCGAGGTAGTCACCCCTTCAATCAATGCCATCATTAACGAATCCCTTGTTACTGGCACTGTCCCGACTGAATGGAAGAAGGCCACAGTCAAGCCCCTTATGAAGAAGCCAAATAAATCCCCAACCGACCTATCCAACATGCGCCCAATCTCCCTCCTCCCCGCACTAGGCAAAATCACTGAACAATTAGTCCATGAAGACCTCAAAATCTTTGTGGATAGCAAACGCATTTTGCATCCCCAGCAATCCGGCTTCCGCCCAGGCCACTCAACAGAAACCGCACTAATTGAATTGTCAGATACCATCAAGTTCCTGCAGGATGAGGGCAAACAAGCCGTCCTCATCCTGCTCGACTTAACTGCGGCTTTTGACACCATTTCTCATGCCATTCTCATTAATAGGATGCGTGGGATTGGTGTCGCTGGCTCCGCCCTGGCCTGGATTACTTCATTTCTTACCAATCGATCTCAAACTGTCTCCCTAGGCCCCTTTCTCTCTGACGAAAAATCCACCACCTCTGGTGTTCCCCAGGGTTCAATACTGAGCCCTCTCTTCTTCAATATATATATGGCACCCCTTCTCACGCTGATCGAATCCCATGGGATCCTCGTGACTTCCTATGCCGACGACACTCAGCTCGTCGTCTCCATTGATAAAAGACACCCTGACGTAACCCTTAGATTTCAAAACTGCCTTTCCCAAGTCTTCTCCTGGCTTAACCTGAATCACCTCAAATGTAACAGTTCCAAAACTGAAATAATACCCCTCGGCAAAGGCACCCTCTTGTCCCCTAAAGACTGGTGGCCTCCTAACTCTGAAGCACCGCCGAGCACGGTCGCGTCAGCCCGCAATCTCGGAGTTCAATTCGACTCGTCCCTCAACTTTGACGAGCATGTGCGTATCACGGCGGGCCGCTGTTTTTGCCTGATCAGGCAGCTTAGGAAATTCTTTGACTTTTTGCCCATCTCCTCCAGGAAATCAGTCGCGGTGGCGCTCATTCTCTCCCGGCTAGATTACTGCAATGGCCTTCTAGCTGGCATTAAGAAATCCTCCCTAAAGAAATTACAAAGTGTTCAACACGCGGCGGCCAGGCTCGTCCTGAAACTCCCCCGCAGGTCGTCGGCCTCCGCGGCTCTCAGAACCCTCCATTGGCTGCCCCTCCATAAGAGGATTCTATTTAAGCTTCTTGTTACGGTGTTCAAATCCACCAGGAACACCGGCCCATCCTACCTGTCCAAGCGATTCCCGCTCTATACTCCAACTCGTTGTCTAAGGTCCTCAGGAGCAAATTTAATCTCTGTACCCAAAATTAAACTAAAAACCAAAGGTGGGAAAACTTTTGCTTTTTTGGCAGCTAAAGCATGGAACTGTCTCCCTCCCGATCTCAGGCATGCCCCCTCAGAAAGCCTTTTTAGGAAACTCCTGAAGACCCGGATTTTTTCTCAGCCTGACTCATCGGTACTCGCAGCCATCTGATCCTTCTTCTCCACTGCTGGATCCCTGTTGTGCTCAGCGCCAAGATGCTCCTTCCGGAGCGATCGTTGCGCTTTACAAATTTTAATAAATATCAAATAAAAGAAAACTAATCTCATATTAATCACATGATCATTTAATGTCTAGAAAGCACATTAAACATACAGAAAACCCAAATTCTAAAAACATACAGAAGCTCAATTGTATGTCATTCTTTTAGATGTATTGCCAGTTCCTCATCCATGTTGAGCCCACCTGGGGTTTTACTCTGGAAATCAATTATATAACGTGATTCTTTCTTTCTTAGAGCCAAAACTCTATCACCCCCTCTTGGTTTCATGGGGATATGTTCCAAGATCATATAACTGCAGTCAGAGGTGTTAGAAAAGTGTTGCTGTTCAAAATGCCTGGCCACAGGGTACTTGGAATCGTGATTGGTTATGGCTCGTAGATGTTCAAGAATACGTTTCTTGGCAGCACATGTCGTGCTGCCAATGTACCAAAGACCACAAGTACACATAATGACATAAATAACAAAAGTCATCCCACATGTCAGGAATTGTGTCAATTTTTTGGTTACCCCATTGTAAGTCACAGTATTTCTGTAAGTGCTGTTTTTGCAGGCCTTGCAGTGGCCACATGGGTAGAAACCGACTAAACCATGTTGTGTACTGGGTGAGAGGCTCGTCACATCGTTTCTTACCACCAGATCCCGTATATTTCTGCTGCGTCTATATGTGATATTGGGTCTCTCAGGTATAGAATTACCCAATACAGTATCTGTTTTTAGGATATCCCAGTTTTTTGTGATAATCCTTTTAACTCGCTGGGAATCAGAATTGAAAGTGAGGATCATCCGTGTGGCATCCGATTCTTGAGAGTGAATCTCGGATTTGTCAGCCAGAGTGTCACTTCTGTCAACATCTGCTACTCGTATGAGTGCTTTGTTCAACACCCATTGTGGGTACCCCCTTTTGGAAAATCTATCAACGATGTTGATAGTCTCCACCTCAAATGTTTTTTTTTTATATATCTTTTTATTATATTAAAGGAAAAATAAAAAATTCAACAGACATATCCGGTGCCATAGATACATACAGTGTTACCAGGGTGAAGTGGTACAAAAACAGGATAGACTTATAACAGTACAATTCTTCGAGAGGTCCGCACTATTAAGCTAAAAAAACTAAATTGACTGCAATATAATCGCTATACAGTTTGGAAGCGGATCTTCAAAACCCACCCACCCACAAATCAAACAGCAGGAGAATCATGGCAACCTGACACTAGAAATTAAGGATCAGAGTCAGGATATTATGACAACAGTACATATATAGGAAAGGCTAGGAAAAAAATGAAAAATTAGAAAATAATATGGACGATAACAAAAAGAAAATAATAAACCCTTCCCCCCACCCTGCACCCCTGCAAACGGTTACCGCCTAACCCCCAATAGCAGCGTGCCTGTCGCCCCAACTAACTAGGTTCTAAAAGAAGAACTCTACCAGAGTAGAGAAGTGGAGGAGGGCATATTTACACAGGCCCCCGGTCGCCCCTCCCCCCGCCAGAACCATGAACCCCCAAGTTGAAGTCAATAAAGCTATCAGATACCAAACATAGTCTCTGCAAGGGAAATTTCAATCACCGCCCAGCCATTCCTAGACATAAGTATAACAGATCCCGTGTCCATCGTTCTTAAGCAAAAACCCCCCCAGACTTTCAAACTCATCCTTGCCCTTTACAATCAGCTGCAGGAGTCCCCACAGAACGAACCGCCGCTACCACCGGACAGTACGAGGACGAAGAAATTACAAGAGAATTCAATGCGAGACAAAATAGTAGAACTAGAGTGCTGTGAACACGGACAGGTCCGGAGACTCCCCCCCTCGCTATGAAGTCCAAACGTCGATCCTTCCGCCATCTTAGCGGCGCCGATATATGGAGGAGTGATGCAGTTCCATTCCGATAACAGCTCTCAACAAAAGTCTCTAAAATGGGAACAACAATTAGTTCTTTCAGAGGCGGCAGCGATCGTAGGCTCGGCGATCCATTAGTGGCATAGAGTTTGTTCTTATCTTCCATTACACTGGGCAGAGGCTCCGAGACATCACACAGTACGGGGTCTATGTCATCCAGCAGAGTGGCCATCTTGGGTGTCTCGGTCGTTACGGTTTCATGTGGTGGAGTAGGGTCCAGTCCAAATTGTACCAACTCAGACAGGCGTACCATCATTGTCTGAATACGCTCTTCAACATATACATGAATAGATTCAATGGCTGCCAACACAGTTCGTAGCGATGGGTCACTCTCGGTCCGTTCCTCTACTCTGCAATCGGCGACAGTCATGATCGCCTCCTCTTTCGAACTCGATCTCTCAGAGAGGGAACGCGCGAGTCGGGGACAGCCGACTACGGAGGGAGACTTATCAATGGTTCAGATGAAATTCCAGGTCCACAGCCGCAGGTTTCAGCCCCAACCCAGCGAACACCAGCGGGCCCTTTACCGGGTCACCGGGCAGGACCCCAGTCCGCAGCTGCGACCGTTGAGCTGTCCCCCCTCCTCCGACTTTCACCGAGGCAGCCTAACGTCATCCATAGCGATCAAGAAAGCGAAAGAAATTTTTCCACTCCGGTGGACCGCACCCAAGCTCACCACCGCAGCTGATGTTGTTCAACTGAAACCCGGGTGGGCCAGTACTCGAGACCCCGGCTTCTGGACAGATCTAGGCCGCAAACTTTCACTCGACGTAACTTTGTCAGCCGAACAGGTAAAAAGTGCGGAATAGCTCCATTAAGCTCACGGCAGGTTCATAAACACGGTGGCCGGGCGCAAGAACAGGATACGTGACAGGATAGTCCGGCGGGAGTCAGCGGTCGGTGGAGCCGGGAGCCTACGCGGCCATCTTGGTTGCTAGCGTGGCTCCTCCTCCTCCACCTCAAATGTTGACTTAGAATTACAGTTCCTCTTTGCCCTCAGCAGTTCACCATATGGTATGCTCCATTTTAGTGATTCAGGGTGACTGCTGAGGGCATGTAAGATGCTGTTGCCAGCGGTGGCTTTCCGAAATAGCGAGGTATGTATGGTGTTATTTACAATATCCAATTTGACATCCAGATATTCAGTTGTGACACTGCTGCTGTTACCAGACAAATGGATGTTGAAACTATTGGTGTTCAATTTCTCAATAAAGGATTCTGCGTCCTCCCTGGTGCCACTCCACACAATGAACAAATCGTCAATATAGAGGAGCCACATGACGATTTTGGTCAGATCCGCCGATAGGGTCGTGCTTGCAAAAATCTCCTGTTCCCAAAACCCCATAAAGAGATTCGCGAAGCTCGGTGCAAAGCACGACCCCATCGCAGTACCCTTGATCTGCCTGTAGAGGGCGCCATTGAAGGAGAAAATGTTGTTTTGGAGACAAAATAATATCATCTCAACAACCATTTTGGTGTGTTCCCTGTATCTCAGTGCACGGTTTGACAAAAAGTGCTCACATGCATCAATGCCCTGTTGGTGGTCAATAATGGTATACAGGGAATGAACATCCAACACCACAAACAGATCATCTGAGCACCAATCTAGATTCTCAATACGGCCTAGGAAGTCTTTCGTGTCCCTAATGTAACTGGGTAGCTGACAAACATATTCCCTCAGAAAGAAGTCGACATATTTAGAGATATGTTCCCCGACACTACCTATGGAAGACACGATAGGGCGTCCAGGAGGTTTGGTATCGTGTTTGTGGATCTGTGGTATCGGGTTCAGTCAGGCCTACATACTCTGCAAAACTCACGACACCTTAAAACAGAAGTTGGCACGGAAACTGGAAATGCAAAAGACAAGTTTATTAAGACCCCATGGGGTGGTGGTACATTCCTACAGCACCCTTCGGCAATGCAAGAAGTATCACCCCGAACATCGGTGTGCGACCTCTTTTATACAGTTTAATGGTAATAAAAAGATAGGCGTTATACTCTTTCACAGTTTTAGGTACATATAAGGGCATTTTTGGAACACAGCCAACATGTGGGAAGAGTTTAGTGCCACTGGTCAGTTTCGGAGGACATTCCTGAGAGGTGACCAGTCAATATACAATGCGCATGTGTGAGCTTGACCAGTACTAAAAATAGCCTGTTGCTGGGCAAGAAAAACAGACATTGGTACAAAGAAAGGTCAAAAGGACATGCTGACCACGAGGCAGCATGTTCATACAAAATGTAAGCTAGAGAATACAAAATGGCCCCTGCACGTTAGGTCAAGTTAACGGCAAAAGTTCATGTAGCTGAACTAAATGCTAACTCAGGTGCTGCCAAAGTACGACAGACGGCCCTTTTAGCATTTAGCTGAAGCTACCTCATAATGAAAGTAATCAGGATGTTCATCATCAATATTAATTGTCATAATCTTCATCATTTCAGCATTGATCATTTGCTCGTTTTTGGCAATAACTCGCCTGGATGGGATACAGGCTGTAATGCATACAGAACATAAGGTATGGCCACATTGAATACACAAGCAAAGGAAAAAGAGTATTCCAATAATTATACACAGAATAGTTAATAATTTCCAACCCCATGTGCTAAGTAGAGTCCAGAACCAGTTAGAAAATGTCCATGTACCATTCTCAGGGTGAATTTCAGCAGCAATTTTATGCAATTTGGAAATAGCATCGTACACAGAAGGTGAGTTGTCTGATACGTATACACAACAACTGCTACCGATGATGCGGCATGCACCCCCACGGTCAGCTAGCACTACGTCCAGAACCATTCGGTTCTGGAGCGTTACAATTCTAGTGATCTGAAGTTCTTCAGTTATGTTTTCCAAAGCAGAGGCAGTTTCATTAGCGACAGCTTCCACAACACGTGTTAGCCGTCTTATTTTCCTACTGTTTAATGCAGCACCAACAAAGGAAAACAGGCCTAAATTAAAATCTACATATTGCTGTAAAGAGGTGTCAGTTTGGTCTATATTTTCAATGTCTAATGTTCTCTTGACTCTATTGAGTATGAAATCATGATATAATACAAAGTCATTATGATACATAGGCGGAGCAATAAACACAGGTGGCAACACCAAAGATATATAACAAGATCCTAACCACCCAATGGGAAAACAATGGTATCCCTTACTTCCACAAATAAAGTACGTGTTATGTGAAGCTACAAAAGTGATACCATTTGGTGTATCAAAAGGGAGAGTAGTATTGCATTCACTTCTTCCTACAGGGATAGTTCCTTTATTACGAATGCAGAGATCAGCCTTTGTATCAATAACAGTAATCACATGTAAACTAGACATATTTACAAGTCTTTGATTAGTGAAGATACGAGGTGTAGTTACATTGTCCGGACGATATTCTTCCCACTCAAATGTAGTTCCTTCAGCTCGTGGATAGCCATCTTTATCGTGGTAACAGATCTTATTCAATCGAAAGAGTAGTCCACCTTTTGTTGGCCATCTTAGAGTAAAGAGAAGAGTGTACCAAGCATTACAAGAACCATTATGAGAGAACGGGAGAGGAATAAGTAGAGTTCCTCCTTTCTTTTGATGTCCAGGCAACATTCCACATACCCAACAGTTCGTAGTATTAGTCATGTTGTGGGTGTGATGCAAAATCTGAATGAAGCTGTTATTCAAATAAGTCTGTCTATGTCTCTCTTCATGATAAGGCAAAGTAAAGTGGAAATGTTCAGATGGGCTTGGAGTGGTAGGCAGTAAATAATCTCGTGCAGGAAGCAATCATTCTATAGTCCAAGCTATTACTGCTATTACCACTATAGTTGTAACAAAAAGTACAGCACCAAGAATTTTCTTATTTCTCATTGTAGCAGGTGCCATAGTTCACAAAACAAAATACTTCAAAAGCAAAACTAAAAAAAATAAAAAGTTAGTGCTGAGAACTGAGGCTGCCGCTGGTGTCTTCTCCGAGATTCAAGACGGGTGTCGCTACACTGGACAGAACTGATCCCCCCCCCCTTGATATTCCCGGCTTCCGTTTTCACAAACCTCAGAACGGTAACAAACCAGTCTTGAACCAAAAATTATTTCCTCGGACGTAGGTTATACTTTACTCCATCAGAAACAGTGTGGTCCGGGAAGGCTCCCTCCGATTCGTTAGGCGTAGTAGCTGGGCTCTTCTCTGCATCCAAGATGTCTCGGTAATCAGACAACACTCCAGGATTCACCAGATCCGGGGAAACACGACGACAGTGATTAGAATGAATCCACCGCTTCTTGTTCGTGACTCGCACAGCAGTCCGAGTTGTCAGCAGTATCTGTTCAGGGCCCCGCCATCTCGGCTCCAAACTGCTGGCTCTCTCGAACGCACGAATCATCACATATTCCCCAGGACGGAGATCGTGAGCCTCTCCACTGGAATTATCGGGGAGCGCTTCTCGAACCTGTTGATGAATAGAAAGTAAATCATTTGTTAATCGTGCCAAATAATCGTTCATCATTATACAAGGCACATCATGTATCAAACGAGGCTTAGGAACTCCCCAAATATTCATAGGCCTTCCAAACACCACTTCATAAGGTGTGAGGCCAGATCGAGAATGTGGCACTGATCTAATAGACAATAATGCCAAAGGCAAAGCATCCGGCCATTTCAAAGACGTGGATGCCACGATCTTTGCTAGCTTCAGCTTCAAGGTTGCATTATACCTTTCTACCAAACCTGCTGACTGCGGATGAAATACAGCATGGAACCTTTGCTTGATTCCCAATCCTTTCAGGACGTACTCCACTACTTTCCCAATGAAATGAGGACCATTATCATTCCACAAAAACTTACAAACACCATAGCGTGGGAAGTACTCCTTAAGCAACACCTTAGCTGTTGTCAATGCTGTATTATCCTTCGTGGGGTAAGCCTCAATCCATTTGCTAAAGGCACACACCACCACTAAGACATACTTGAGGTTATTACAGCGCTCCAGCTGGATGTAATCCATTTGCAGTACTTCGAATGGTGCAGTAGGTGGAACAAACCCTCCTTTAGGAGTATAAGTCCCTTTAGCAGGATTGTACTGTAAGCATATCAGACAGGTCTGCACTACTCTCCTGGCCGTACTAGCAATCTCAGGATGCTCCCAGACTCGTGTGAGCAATTTAGTAATTGCAAGAGCTCCAACATGTGCCAGCCCATGTGTCATTTGAACCATTGCTTGCAAATAGGCGGCAGGCAATTTCCATCTCTCCATATCTTTGCTACGCCAACAATCCTCATCGTCCAACACTCCCTCTGTTGTCCAGGTTGCAAGTTCTGCTTCAGATGCTGATTTCTGTATGTCTAGTATTTCTCCTCTAGCATCTTGCCATCGCTCAGCCTGCGATTTCACCACATACATAGGAGAGACATTTTGTAACATGGCAGTCTCTCTCGCTACGCGATCTGCAAAAGCGTTTCCTTGTCCAATTTTGTCTGTCACTTTCTTATGTGCACTACATTTGATTATCGCTACTTTCTTTGGACATAATAGTGCATTCAGGAGATCGCGTACCAATTCTCCATGCATAATATGCACTCCATGTGAGGTCATGAACCCTCGTTCCTTCCAGAGTAGGCCAAAATCATGCACTACTCCAAAAGCATAACGACTATCAGTGTAAATGTTCACACATAATCCAGCACTTAACTCACATGCTTTCGTTAAGGCAACTAATTCAGCTGCTTGGGCCGATTTCTGCGGTATTCGTGCTGCTTCTACCACTGTCTTGAGTGTCGTGATCGCATAGGCTGCAGAGGTCGTACCATCTGGCAACTTCAAACACGATCCATCAACCCACAGTTCCCCATCTACATCTGAAAGTGGCGTATCCTGTAAATCGATACGACCCTTTGTCTGTTCCTCGGTCAGAAAAACACAATCATGTTGTTCTTCCTTCTGGGACTCAGCAACAGGACATGGCAATAAAGTAGCAGGGTTCAAAGTAGCACATCTCTTCAGTGTAATATGTGGCGCCAACAGTGTTAGCTCGTATCCTGTTAGAAGGGCACTAGTTAGATGCTGTGTTTTCGTTTGATTCAGTAAAGCATCTACCGCATGCGGGACTAACACCAACAATCTGTGTGACAAAACTATTCCCTCACTCTGTCGTATAGCTACTGCTGTTGCTGCAACTGCTCGAAAACATCCAGGCAGTCCTCGAGCCACAGGGTCGAGTACCGCTGAAAAGTACGTACAAGGTCTCTGTTTGTCTCCGTGTCTCTGCACTAAGACAGACAATGCGCACCCATCTTTCTCGTGTACATAAAATGTAAAGATCTTTGTGTAATCAGGTGTACCTAGCACTGGTGCAGAACAAAGAGCTTGTCTCAATTGTTCAAAAGCATTCTGACATTCATCTGTCCATTCAATGGGAATTGGTGTAGTTTTGGATAACAATGCTAACAAAGGTTTAACAATGTATGAAAATCCTAGTATCCACTGCCTACAAAAGGACGTCAAACCTATGAAAGCACGAACATCTTTCTGAGTGCGGGGGACTGGCGTATCCAAAACTGCTTGGATTCGAGCTGATGTCAATGCACGCCCCTCCTTAGACAAAAGATGACCGAGGTAGGTCACCTTTGGTCTACAATATTGCAACTTCTTCCTCGAAACCTTGTGATTATGCTTAGCAAGAAAAGAAAGCAAGGAAAAGGTGCACTCCTCGCATTGTTCCTGTGTGTCTGCTGCAAGCAAAATGTCATCTACATATTGAATAAGAGCCACCCCAGACTGTAAATCAAAAGAATCAAGCTGTCTTTTTAAAGCCTGACTATAAATGCTAGGACTTTCTGTGTAGCCTTGAGGAACCCTACAAAATCTATACAATTTGTTATTTAATGTAAAACCAAAGAGATATCGGCTATCAGGATGTATGGGAATCGAAAAGAAAGCATTTTTGAGATCAATGACCGTAAAGGTAGTTGCTGTGGGCGGAACCAAAGTAAGTAACGTGGTAATATCAGACACCACCGGGTACTGAGGCACTACTATCTTATTGATTTCCCTCAAATCAATAATAAAACGATAGATCTTGGTGTCTGTGTCTTTCTTGAGGATCGGAAGAATTGGACTGTTACAAACATTATAGGGGACTTCCTCCACCACCCTGCCATAATCAAGTCATTTACAATGTGTGTCAATGCAATTTCGCCTTCTCTAGAGATTTTATACTGCGGGACACGAGGCGGAGATACTCCCTCCTTTACAGTAATACGTACTGGGGGAATAATCATGTGTCCCACATCAGTATCAGAAGTGGCCCACAACGTTTCTGGCAGAGAAGCTAACACATCGGCCTCCTGAAGGAGGCACAATCTCTCAACTTCTGGATAGTTTTCATTCAATATAGCCCGCACCCCTTCAGGGGCACAGCGTATTGTTGCTCGAAAATGTTTTAGCATATCAAGTCCCACAATATTATCTGGTGTGTTTGGAGACAACAAGAACGGACATGGGGCAGCACATTTATCAATGTAAAGTGTAACAGGTTGAGATAATGGGCTAAGAGAAGGTGTTCCATCGACCCCTATTGCTGTAATCGTTTCGCCAGATAGGGGAGCCCTTGGAACCACGTATTTGGACAAAGCGCCACGAGTAGCTCCTGTATCGACCAGAAACTGATCAGTAGAACCCAAGACATGTGCTGATATATATGGACCCCTTTGATCAACTGGTACTTCAACCGATTCCACACCCCATCCTACGCAATCCTATGCATAACGATTCTCCTGTGATTCAGAAGATTCACCCTCAGCTATCTGGTACTGATTACGTCTATCAAAAGTATTATAGTCTGCCTGTCCACGACCCCTTGCTTCAAACCTTCCACGATCATTCGCTCCACCCCTCGATCCTGAATAACTATTCCGCGACCTTCCACTTCCTCGACCACGCTGATTACGCTGTTCTCGAAGCACCGGACAATCCGAAACCCAATGTCCAAACTGTTTACAGTATGCACACTGATCTTCAGAAATATCGGAACGGGGAGAAGACGCACTATACGATCCTCGTCTACCTCTATCATTCCCTCTCGGCTGCGTAGCGTAAACCTGAGCCAACATCACCTTCGTCTTCAAATCTTTCGCTTTCTTATCACTACTTTCCTTAGCCTCCAATTCCTGTCGTTCATAGTACTGAGCCATAGTCAATAAAGAAGCAGGGGTTGCCGTGGTCCATGAACTTTCACTAGCCTTTAATCGTTTTGCAATCTGCGGTAGGAGATTAGCCACATACTTATCAACAAACAAATGTCTGCCTGTATCTTCTGTTAATAATTGACCACTGTAATCATGAAACGCTTCCTCGAAACGGGAAAAGAAGTCAGAGACCGATTCGTCCAGCTTCTGCTTACACGAAGCCAACATTGTCCAATCAATTTTCTTAGGGGGAACAAGCGTTTTCAATTTATTCAAAATAGCTTCTGGGAGGTCTAATATTAATCGGCATGGTTTACACGCGGGTTCCCTGTCTAAATCAGCTCGAGCTATGTCCTTCCAATCTGCACCTAGAATCGTTCGATCATCAAACTTACGAATCGCCCTCCACATATCAGGAGGCAATATCAGCCCAAAAAACAAATCAATATCAACTAATGTCATAACACACGAAGAAATAGCACCTTCCACACCTTCATAGAAAGCTGCTGGGTTTTTATGGTGGTCAGGCAAAGCATTCTTAAGCGCCATAACATCTGTTCTATTCCAAGGTGTATAAACCCAATTATATATAAAATAACCCTTCGCATCTTTGGACATTTTATCGTCATCTGTGCCATGCCCTTTAGAAGGAACATACAAAGGCGCAGCTTCTCGCATAGGCATAACATTAACCGCAGCGCTCTTATCTGTTCCAGAGATAGAACACTCTTTGGATACTCCTGTTGATTCAGACGTAGACGAACCCGATTCCTTTTGCGACACCCGTAGTCGTGACGCTTCATCCCGTAGCTGAACCAAACGCTGGAAAAACGTATCCGCATCTGCAAGAACAAAAAGACCTTTACGAAAGTTATCACGACCAACTGATATATCCTTAGGTTCCAACTCAGAGGAATACTTTCTAAATCGTTCGACAACTTCATCTCCAAAATAATCCAGAAAGTACAATCGTTCTTTTTCAGACCATTTACCCATACTATCATCAATCTCTGAAACAGTTATAGCATTTCTATTAAGTTTACGAGCAAACCTGCGCAATTCCGTAGCTCGTTCAGTAGTTATCCTGGTACGCTGCTTATTCTGATCGTCCTCATCCGAGTCCTCATTTGGAGCCGTAGGCGAAACATACGGAGGCGGGCAACGATCTAGCAATGCAAAATCATCAGATTCATTAGTAAGGACAGGATAAAGAGGACGTCGAATAGGGAACTGACCATTAACCTGTAAATTACGTTCTTGAGTCTCCCTCTCTTTCTGTTCCTGCAATTCTTTTTCCTGCAGCTGTAAAGCTTTGTCACGAGCAGCCTTTCGCTGCTCCTTATCCACCAAGGCTTCCTCACGCTTCATCCGTTCACGCACCGCTTTCTCCCACATACGCACACAATCAAACATATCCTGTCTAGACCTACGCTGAAACAAACACTGCTCTACATATTGAACCTTTCGCAAATCAAATGACCCATGTAGTGGCCATTGCAATTCACGATCGGCTTTGGTATATTTATACCATCATGTACTATACATTATAGGAGGAAGGCCAAATTTTACATACATATCGCGATTAGGTGTCCCCTCTGGGGGAGCCGGCTGTGATTAATTTAATCGATAATTGGTACCATTTCCAAAACAGCACATTCCTCGAAGTGTGCTGAGAACAGGCATGTCAAAATATCACGAAAACATGATACTACAGAAAATGGCACTTAATATGCTTTACACACAGTGTGCCGTTCAAACAAATACAAAGTTAGAGAAATATCCCTACATGCCTGTCTATGTGAGGTGCACTCCACATATAAGTCAAATTCATAGGTCCAAACGTTAGCTAACTCAGACAAATTCAAAAAGCCACGGTAAGTGTCAGTAGACTACCTTACCAATCACAAGCTTACCAAGTATCCTCAAAACGTCCAGGTTCCAACTGCCAAGTTCTTTAACCGAATCAGCCAAACGGGCACTACGCGACAATCCAATCGATCAGAATCTCAGTCGAGGACCAGATCAGAAGGAAAGGAAAAAACACTGTGGGTGCCAAGACTCGGGTTACTCAATGGCAGCGTACGCGTCCATGGCGAGTTTCCAATCCTTCGTCGCGACCTCTCCTTCGGGCATCCGAGTCGCCGATGAGTCCCTTCGTGGTCGCCAATTTGTGGTATCGGGTTCAGTCAGGCCTACATACTCTGCAAAACTCACGACACCTTAAAACAGAAGTTGGCACGGAAACTGGAAATGCAAAAGACAAGTTTATTAGGACCCCATGGGGTGGTGGTACATTCCTACAGCACCCTTCGGCAATGCAAGAAGTATCACCCCGAACATCGGTGTGCGACCTCTTTTATACAGTTTAACGGTAATAAAAAGATAGGCGTTATACTCTTTCACAGTTTTAGGTACATATAAGGGCATTTTTGGAACACAGCCAACATGTGGGAGGAGTTTAGTGCCACTGGTCAGTTTCGGAGGACATTCCTGAGAGGTGACCAGTCAATATACAATGCGCATGTGTGAGCTTGACCAGTACTAAAAATAGCCTGTTGCTGGGCAAGAAAAACGGACATTGGTACAAAGAAAGGACAAAAGGGCATGCTGAGCACGAGGCAGCATGTTCATACAAAATGGAAGCTAGAGAATACAAAATGGCCCCTGCACGTTAGACCAAGTTAACGGCAAAAGTTCGTGTAGCTGAACTAAATGCTAACTCAGGTGCTGCCAAATTACGACAGATCTTAGGTAATAGATACAAGATTGGGAGTTTAGGGTAGTCTCTTTTTAGATAGCAGTACTCCTCCCACGTTAGTAAACCTTTATCCTTCCAATTCACAAGTTTATCCCAGATAGAAGTGATACTTTGGTTGTAGATCTGGTTGGTCACAGGTATATAGTTTACATCACTCAGTTGTCGCATAGCTTCACTAATGTAATCCTCCCTTTGTAGAATCACTATATTTCCCCCCTTATCTGCAGGACGGATAACTAGAGAGGTGTCATCTTGGAGGCTTTTAAGGAATTTACGTTGGTTAGAGGATAGATTATTCTGGTTCCTGTCATTCATTTTCCCACATTTGCGCCTAAGGTCAGTTAGCCCATTAATCATACATTCATGAAAAGTATCTACACTATCATGAGGAAGTATAGGCATGAAAGTAGATTTCATTCTGAACTCTGTTTTGGCAGATGCGCCATGTTCTAGCTGCATATCATTCAACACTTGTGTCGTGCTCATGTGTGCATGAGTGGTGACATCAGGAGTGTCCAATTCCGCTATAGTGACCAGAGCATCTACATAACCAATCTCAAAATTCAAATCATTGACATAAGTATCAGTATTAGACACAGGTCTAACATTTTGTCCCAGTCTTTTAAGTTTGTGCCATTTTTTAATTTGAGTTTGCGCGCAAACTTGAAAGTATCAATCCTAGTGTCAGTATAGTTAAAATGTGATGAGCGACAGAAGGATAACCCCAAACACAGAGTTCTTTTTTCATAGTCAGTTAGCTTTTTCTTAGATAAATTCACAATTGTTTTATTTACCACTGTGGCATCCATTAGTATGTTTTGTTGGAGTGCGTTGTCCGATTTCCCATGGCGCCCTTTGTTTTGTCGATATTCCCAGCGTTGTTTGAGCTGTTTTTTGTGGTTGCTGCGTTTCCCCTTGTCTTGCCTCATCCGCGTCCTCTTCTCCTTGGTGTTGGTGATGCATGCTCTCTCGCATTCTGCCGATCCTGTTGCATCACCCTGAACTCGTCTAAAAAATTGACTTGTTTTCTGGAGGTGGTTTCATCTCCTGACACACTTTCTTCTGTGATGTCAGACTCAGTTTCACTCAGGATATTGCTTTCATTGTGGTTGCTGTTGGTAGAGTCAATGTTCGAATGCTGGGATTGGTTCCTGTATAAATGATCATACTTCCTACTAAAGGTGAGAATCCTCCCACATTTATAATCGGCATAGTCTCTGTTCATTTTCCTTTGTTTTCTTAGTTTGATATCTTCCTCATATTTATTTAGACGTTCCTTCATGTTGTCAAGCATTTTTTTCAGTGCATCTTTGTCCATTACTTGTGTTAATTCTTCTACAATTGCCTGGATCTGTTTCAATAGATCTTTTCTATCAGACCAAGCGAATTTGATTAGAAATTCCATCATTATACGTGAACTCGCAGCTGAATGATCTGACCACTGTTTCAACATTGCAGGGTTGGGTGCCTCATATGTAGGAGTTATGAATATCCTAAGACCACGAGGTACCATGGCTTCGTCCACATAATTTTGGAGTGAGATAGCTTCCCACCATTTGGATAATTCCATGCGTCTGAGTTTCTCCAACTTTTTGATCTTTTCATCTAGGCTTTGTTTTTGAGGATCTGAACTCTTTGTTCTATTCATGTTAGTAGAATTATTGGGTTTTCGGCTGAAGAGAGGCAAGGCAGCTGCCCTCCTCTCCGCTTCTTCTTCCATGCTGGTATTTGGTTAAATCCAAAAATAACCTGTGTTTAATTAATCATCAGTCTTGTGTGTTAGTCAGTGGGTAAGTGACTCACGATCCCCTCTCTGGAAATAGAGAGTTCCCCTTGCCAGACAACGTTCCTTACAGCAACAATTCAGGATGACGCTATAGTTTGTTTAAAGACACACGTGTGTATTTATGCCGACTGTCACACACAAATCAACTCAAACCGAAAAACTTCTTCACATTCAAGACGTGTTGCCGGTTGAATGCCAGCCGACCACACAACTAGACGATCCACCCTTATATATAACACACAGTCGTACCCACATGCAGTCTCTCACCGCACCCGGACCGTTAACCCCGGAGGCAGACGCGAAGGCAAGCACGGTGTGCGTACCCAGCACTGTCTCAGAAAGGATGGATCAGAGTGCGAAAAGACTTACCAGGGGGTCGACTCGCCGTGTGTATTTTCAAGTGTGGTCGAAAGTGTCAATTTCCTAAGCGTCCACGTAGCGGCCGGTCCAGTGTATCCCTCGTTTTGGAAATCAAACACAAAGGGGCTCCTGCCGAGATACTGGGACCCAATGAGGGGTGGCGTACACTCCGGTGGAGCGTGCCGGTAATCGCAATTCAAAATCCTTTCACAAAAGTCGTACATACGCTCTCAGGAAAATGAGTCCAAACCCACAAATGCTGGAACACAGGTTTATTCCACACAACGCGTTTCACCTTGCGGCTTGTTCACGTGTAGAATTTGCCAAGACCAAACACAGTGATAAAGTTAATCGCGAACATAGACAAAGGACCAATGTGCACACGGGTCAAAAGTCGGCAATAGACGGTCGCCATCTTGAGTTAGTCAAATTTACATCAAAATTACCACAGAATGTGTTAAATAATAAGTACATGATTGCAATGTTCATATTAATAATACAAAATATCAAGAGGCTCAATGGCAAGTGCGCATTCCTGGCCAAAGTGGCAAGCAAGTACATTGTTATGATGTGTCTATCCTCATGACGATGACTCATATCGACAGTCAAATTCTACTGGCAAGTGCCCAGTCACATAGACAATGATACAGAAAAGAAGAATCACTCGTTGTCCAGTCCGGAATGTTCACAAATATTACAGAAGTGAATAACATACGTGGTCTCAACTAAGGCGTGCAAAGGTTAGGTACGCCCGTTAGATATATATATCCCAACAACAGTTGCCTGCTTAAGAAGAAGGCCTCACACAGGTACGTATTTCCAGCCTCTTTATTTGATGAAGGAAAGCAATTCAAAACCGTAGATATGCCATGCACTCATTCTATGTCCTTCCCGTCGCGTTTCATGCAAAAGCATTTCATCAGGGGCTCAGGGCATCGGTACACAGAGAAACCTCGGCTATTTCTGATATTGGCAATAAGTTAGTTTTCACCCCGCCCAGATGGGCGTGGCCACCCGCGTGGCCTTATGGATGCATTTTTTCCAATGTTAGTAGAGTGGAGTTTGTATGGTAGCCCACTCAAATATATGTTAATTTATCAACAATTTAAACTGATTTTAAAAATTGTTTAGATTTTCGCAAATTTACACTTTTCAAAAATACATTTGTTTGTGAAGCTATTTAATAACATTTTTATTTTCAGAAAAATTGATGTTTACAAAAATGTTTTTTTTAAAATCTATATATGTTTTGCAAATGAAATAAGTTTAATTTTGCAAAGTCATATTATTTTTGCATTATTTCGAATTTAAATATATACAATTGCAAAAATAAATTAATTTTAACTATATAGATATTTTAAAACGTATTTTAATTTCTTTATTCATTTTAAATAATTAATTTAATGTTTTAAAATTATAGCATTGTTATCTTTACACTTTAGTTTTGCTTCTATATTCTTGTTAATGCTAATGTCACTTTTAATTCTCAATATTATTGCAATCTATATTTTTGTATTAGGTATTTTCTTACCTTTAAATCCTTTAAAAATATTTGTAGGATGATATTTTGGAATATATATATATTTTTGTACCAAACTGTCTATTAAATGCAAACTTGTTCACAGTTTCTAAGGGGTTAAAATGTAGGAGGTAACGATGTTACTCCGCCTTTTGTATTATGCCCTATAAGTACCCTCAACAGTTTCAGCAGCACATCATGTGATCAAGCCTCAGGTTAGAGGCGAAACGCGTCATGCGGACTTGCTGGGTGTTTATTTGTCCAACAAAATTAAGCACTGAATTTGCACCAGAAACGGGTTTGGCTTTTTCGTCCTTTACTGCGATCTGAGGGATTTGGATTGAAGACGTGTTTGCATCGGACGAAGTGTTTTGATAGATATATATATATATATATATATATATATCCCAACAACAGTTGCCTGCTTAAGAAGAGGGCCTCACACAGGTACGTATTTCCAGCCTCTTTATTTGATGAAGGAAAGCAATTCAAAAAGCGCAGATATGCCATACACTCATTCTATGTCCTTTCCGACACGTTTCATGCAAAAGCATTTCACCAGGGGCTCAGGGCATCAGTACACAGAGAAACCTTGGCTGTTTCTGATATTGGCAATACGTTCGTTTTCACCCTGTCCAGATGGGCGTGGCCACCCGCGTGGCCTTATGGTGGCTATAGTGCCATTATTTCCCACATGTGTCAGGACAATTTTACCATTTCTTCATTGACTCCTATGTTGTTTTTCTATTTACTTGCACTAGGCTTGGCATTGTTGGATTAAAAAAAAAAGAAAAGAACTATGCTCTTCTTTTTTGTTGCACTCACTGATTTGTGGACTTTCACTTGTAAATAGAGTGTGAGCGTATGATAAGAATTGTTAACAGAAAAAGGGACATTGAAAGACATTGAAAGAAAAGCAATAACAGCAAGTAACACTCAGCATGGACAGATCATACAAAAAGTTATACATAATAGCGTATAGCCACTAGTCATATGCAAGGTTGTAGCAGTGGTAGCTTAGACTATAGAGCACACTCAGGATACATCAATGCTTTAAATGTATCAAAGGTTGTGATGATAACAGCCCCTTTGGTTCCTGTCACTGGAGTGGGGTTGGAGGAGTAGAACCAATTTAGTAGGAGACTCCTCTAAACCATTCCCTCTGGGACTCTGCACAAGTCCCCCCTGAGAGTCTAATATCACGTCAGCTGCATCATGTCAGACAGTCAGAGGGACAGATAGGGACGCATATATGCTTTGGCCGCAGGTGGCTCAGGATTAATGCACAGTAGTTATTGGAGTATGTTCAACCTGACCAGTAGCTGAGATATTGCACTAGCACTTGGTTCCAAGGAGAACACTGCATTCTCTATTCTCTATTCTCTATGCCAAAATGATTGCACCAATTTAGGATCATGCCCTTTGACCTCAGGAATGCTCCAGCCACTTCTCAGTGCCTGGTGAACTAGGTTCACTCAGGGTAGGATGAGGCCTGCATGGGCTACCTTGACAGCATTTCTATCTGTAGCAATTTGTAGGAATACGATCTGAAGCATAGGGTTTGGTCAAAACAGAGGAAGCAAGTCAGAACCTAAAGAATAATGAGAGCCCGGTGGAGCAGTGCTTTGTAGTCTATATTGGGTATTAAAGGGCAAGGTGAAGATTTGCCTTTTGGATAGGAAGATTCAGTCTGCATTGGAGTGGGAGGTTTCCACCACCCAGACAGATATGAAAGCTTTCCTTGGACTCACTTTCTATTACATAAACTATGCGGTCAACCATGGGAGAGCAGTTGCACCCTTGAAACCCCTGACGTCCAATAAGCAGACAAGGATGATTTGCTCTGTGGAATGGAAGAATTCCTTTCAGGACCTGAAGACAGCACTATGTAATGTACCTGTGATGAAGGCTCCTAACTATGATTAGCTGTCCATAGTACAAGCTGACACCTCAGATGGGTGATTTAGAGTAGCACTGGATCAGCTTGATGACAATAGTAGTGTCCAGTGACTTTTATTAGTCACAGAACAGAACTGTGAGGGTGGTAACTTGAAAAAGAATGATTTGTGGTAGTGCTGTCTTTGAGGAGGTTCCAGGCCTAATTGCATTGTACCACGTTAGTGGTACAAACAGATCGCAAATCACTCAAGTGAATGGGTGCAAGGAAGGATCAGAATCCTAAGTTCCTAGGATGATATATCTTGTTTCAAGGTATAGATTTCACAGTGGCACGGGAAGGTGGAATAAATGATGGGAATGAAACGAACATTTCTGCCAGTGTTGCCGATCGGATGACCTACTTCTCTAAAGGTGGAATAAGGATCTGGGTAGTTAGATCAGGGAGGAGCTTTTGTTGATGGGACCTGAATATTCCCTGCATGGTATACAGGCATGTTTCCCTTCCCTGAGTGCCCAACTACACGTGAAACTGGTATTATGATTTTATTTTGGTCCTGGTGTAACTCTAACTTAGGGCCCCATTAGCATAGCGGGCGGAAAACCACCCCGACCGCCATGGAGGCGGGAAACAACCGCCATCCGGTACCGCGGATAAACCGGCGATCAAATTAGGATCAACCGCCAAAAAAGACCGACCGCTGCGGTAGCGGGCAAACCAAAACCGCCTGACGCGGGCGGTGATGTCCAAAAACCGACGCGGCGGTCGGAAATGCTGCAGAAAAGCTACAACCCGCCGCAAGCAAAGCGGGGAGACCGTACGGGAAATTAGGATATCCCCGATGGTCCCACAGTACGATCCGCTGTTACCGACCGCCGAGGTCGCACACAGGAGTGAATGGGAGAGACAGCGGAAGAGCTGCAGCATAGCCACCGCAGCGGATGGTGAATGAAAAACATGGCGGGAGACGCCAAAACACCGCAACGATGCCAAAGTTTGCACAAATCAAAGGAGCCATGCCCTCCAACTACCCAAAACACATACCAATAAAGAACCAAATGCTAAAAAAATATACCATTCCATGGACAACACCCACAACACAACTGACATCAAAATCCCATTTGGACACACACACACAGCTGAGTAAAAAAACAGCCCCTTTACTGACCACAATCCTTTGCAACACTCCAGAAGAGAAGGCCATACACCACATCAGACAGGAGAGGCAAAAGAACACAGCACACACACCACCACCACCACCACCATCACCATCACTACCACTATCACACCAGCACCAACTATCCCCCAGCACACAACACACCTCACACACCAAACACCACACAACATGGAAGCACAGAAAATGCCCAAATTCACAGAGAGTGAGTTGACAGTGAGTTGACAGTCAAGGTAAACGAGATAGTGAGAGTGGAACCACAACTGTTTGGTAGCCTGGTCCAACAGACCCCATTAGCCATAAGGACACAAATGTGGGAAAGGATAGTACAAAGGGTCAATGCAGTAGGGAGCACCCCGCAATCAAAGAAGGAGATCATGAAGCGGTGGCATGATCTCAAGAGGGTTGTCAAAGAGAGGAGAAGCAAGAACCGGGAGCTGGTTGAGAGGACTGGCAGTGGTCCTTCCATTCCACCAAAACCATTCACACCATGGCAGGAGAAGGTGCTTGCCATACTGCATCCTGAGAGTCTCACAGGAGTATCCTAGGGAATGGAGGCTGGTAAGTTCAAAGAAATGTTAACCAACACACTGATATGTTCTTTCTTGCATAACCCAAACACCATAGCATTGTTCACACTCACCTAACAGGTAGGTAGCCATCTTGCTTGTCTACGGGACTCCGTTGCAGCGCACGGCGGTTTACAGAAATGTTGGCTGTCGGGAGGAGATTTATCTCGAAACTGAATTATTTATAGAATATATTGTGATATACAAATGGTAATGCATATTAGAGAATTCAACAGAATGACACCAAACATTTGAACTTAGCCTTGAGAAAGCCCTGGTGCAATTCGCCACACAGGGCGAAACACGTGTCGGCTGTCAATACTCAATCTTTGCATAAATAAAAATGTCACTTTCTTAAAAATTGGACCGACTTTCTTTCTTAAGTGAAAACTTGCATCAAAGACTACTGGATTTAACCTTGTATAGCATCTTAACTTGGAATACATACTCTCCCTACTTAAAAACTTTCTATATTCAAAACTCCAAAAGGTCCAGAGTTTTTGAGTATGTTTCCCCTGTATATACAAAAATCTTTGTAAAAACAGATATAGTCCTGGAATCCCTGGACCTTTCATGCCCAGTTGCCTACACACATGAGATATGGTCATGTCCGCAAGGCACACCACCTGCACATTGATTGAATGATAATGTTTACGATTTCTAAAAATGTGCTCACTTGCCTGTGGTGGCACCAGACCTACATAGGTGCAATCGATGGCACCAACAACATGGGGGATGTGCCCAAGGGGATAGAAATCACCCTTCACAACGGCCAATTCTGCTCCCCTGTATGTATCGATACTTATATAACATCATGGCTGCAAGAACATCCCTCAGCACCAGACTGAACATGGGTTGCGACATCCCTGCAGCGCTGGCCACGGTCTCCTGGAAGGAACCAGTTGCAAAGAAGTGGAGGGCTGCTATCACTTTGTATGTGGGTGTGAATGCTATTGGGTAGTGGCGATGAGGCTGCAGGTGGGGCTCCAACAGATCACAAAGGGTCTTCTGGGTCGGTCTGTCGAGGCGGAATTTGCGAATGATCGCTATATCCTGCATGTCCTCCGGCACTGTCAGGTGACGTATGAGATTAGGCCTCCTCCTAGTTGAGATGTAAATAGACAAATGTCACAGACAACCATCATGAGATGGCCACAGCACATACCGTTAAGGATGTCACGGAATAGCCAAGACTGCCATGATGGATGCGTGGCACACCAGGTTACATGGGTGGACATTTGAGACACACAGAGGGCACACCTCTCCATTTACAATACACAAGTGCCGCAAACAACACATAGGTTGATGTGAATGCACACATACTGAACCCCACAATTCACATGTGCACGCCTTGTACCGTACCATCCACCAATGTGTGTACAATGACCATGACTGTCACATACCCATCTGCTGTACCTGTCACACCTCAATGCATCATGTGAACTTGGCACACATCCACAACCCAATGATCACAGTAGCTGGAAAACTGTCACTTGTGTGCATGAGCTGATATGACAGCACAAGTAAGTAACAACACCATACAGTGAGACAAGCCTTGCCAAGGTCTGCACTGACCCCCAACAAATGTATTTCTTACACATCATTGACACCAGCTTAACACTGTGAAGCATCATCAACCATCCAATGCATAAGTGACATGGCAGGAACCACAGACCAATGTGCGTCACACATAACGTGCGTCCACCTGAGGATTATATGGAATAATGGCATTGATTGCACAATGTGTGCCCTTAACCATGTTGCTGCTGTGTACTGATGCAGTGTTCATGATGGACATTGTCATTATATGTGCCGCAAATCTTGGAAGCTACTGCCTGGCCAAGGCAGTGTGACACCAGCACCACCCCTCCACAAGTGCGGTAGCCATTGGCATGGAGACATGGCTAGATGGCGGTGGGTATGCTCCGCCACCCAAATCGCGGAAGCTACCACCTGGCGACGGCGTTGTGACACCAGCATCACCCCCTCCACAAGTGCGGTAGCCATTGGCATGGAGACATGGCTAGATGGCGGTGGGCATGCTCCGCCACCCAAATCGCAGAAGCTACTGCTTGGCCACGGCGGTGTGACACCAGCACCACCCCCTCCACAAGTGCGGTAGCCATTGGCATGGAGACATGGCTAGATGCCGGTGGGCTTGCTCCACCACCCAAATTGCGGAAGCTACCGCCGGGAGACGGCGGTGCGACACCGCCATGAGCATTGCCTACAGCCAAGGGGAGAGATGATTGCGGTGGAATGATGCAGTTTTGAAAATCGCTTAAGGCATGCTCCGCCACTGCGGAGGCGGTCATTGGATGCTTTCGAACAATGCACCATCGCGGTAGCGCACCCCAGGCCCCTGCGGTGCATCACCGCCATGGAGCATTGCCTACAGCCAATGGGAGCGATGACTGCGGTGGCATGATGCAGTTTTGAAAATCGCGGAAGGCGTGCTCCGCCACCTCGAAGGCGGTTATTGGATGCTTTTGAATGTGCACCATCGCGGTAACGCACCCCTGGCCCCTGCAGTGCATCACCACCATGGAACCATTGCCTACAGCCAATGGGAGCGATGATTGTGGTGGCATGATGCAGTTTTGAAAATTGCGGAAAATGTGCTCCGATTGGATGCTTTTGAATGAGGCAGACCTGGAAAACCAATTGTTGCAGCTTTGCACCTAACAAACCACCCCAGGGGGCTATAAATCTGTGGGAGTGAGCCTCACATTTCCACTGCTCACAGAGCCTGCTGCCTGGGACCCTCTCCTGCTGCTGCCTCAAGTGCCTGCTGCCTGGGAACCTCTCCTGCTCCTGGGAACCTCTCCTGCTCCTGGGATCCTCTCCTGCTGCTGCCTCAAGTACCTGCTGCCTGGGACCCTCTCCTGCTGCTGCCTCAAGTGCCTGCTGCCTGGGACCCTCTCCTGCTGCTGCCTCAAGTGCCTGCTGCCTGGGACCCCTCACCACTCACTTCCACCACAGGTGTTCCATGTCTACAGTGATGACAAGGACAGAGAAGATCCATGCTAGTCCATTCACAAGTGAGGAGCTGGAGTTCCTAGTGGACGAGGTGCTGGCAGAGTACCCAAGGCTGTATGGTGGCCCCAATGTAGTGGTAAGTCAGTATTAAGGGAGCTGTAGGGCAGGGGGGTGTCAGACATGTAGTTGTACTGCTGCACTAAATGCCTGAGGGTGTGGGGTTGTGTCATTCACTGACAAACGAGCTGTCTCCAGGGCAAGGGAATGTGTGTGTCCCAAGGTCACTGATTTCCCTGCCTGCAGTTGTATGTGTGAGTGGAGTGTGTTACATTATCAGCCATCAAGAGCCACAGGATGTTGGACATGCAAGTGCCAGGACAGTATTTGCTCGGGTGAATGTTTCTGTGTGCCACTGTTGTCCGACTCAGTGTGAACCCAGAGACTAGGCCCACTGCCTGCACACCCAAACGAGAACACATTCCCAAACGTACATGTTCCCTGCTCCTGTTCATTCACAATGAATAGTAGATATGCACCATCTCCGCCCTGTATATTTGCACACAAACACACTTCTGTAGATGGCTATGTTATTGGTGAGTCCATGTGCTCCGAGGCCGTACACATTACAAGACATATGTTCACAGGACATGCTCATTGAATGCTGTCCAGTCATGCACACAGTGCTTCTACACACAGACACAGGTAGATTTGTGATGTATGTAGTGGGCAGACATGCATGGGACTGGTGATGTCTGCAAGCCACTGAGGGGGTTCAGTGCAGTCATCCTGCATGTGTGTGACATTATCATGGACCCTCTACGCCCTCATGTATGCATGCTATCACATCTGTTTGGCCCATGCAGAGTGCCCTTGTGAGGTGTCCCCCAGTTTTGGATGGAGGGAGATTACAATAGGTCCTGAGTCTGTGTCTTGCTACTGCACTGATAGATGTTGGTACATGACACTGTGCAACTGGTCATTTACCCTTCTTTTCTCCCATACCTGCTGCTCAAGGTACACCAGCGTAAGGCCGTGTGGAGGGCCAATGCTGGTACAAATTGTTAACAAGTTCAGCACCTTTTGGACTGGATCCAGTTTGGTGAAGGTGGTTAGTAACACACTTACTGACAAGGAACAGGCAAACCTTAAAAAAAGGAAAAGGCAAGTAGTGTTCCACAATGACTTATTTTCGGTTAGTGTACACGGCAATCATAGGTGACACTGCAGCTACCCTGAGTGGCAGGATATGGTAATTTATACACATTGGGACAAGACATCAATCTGGCTAGAATTTAGCTATCTGCACACAAGTCCATGAATTGTGTCAGAGATCCTGAGGAGCAGTACTGGATGGGAGTCGAAGTCTTATAAGGCCACGAACAGGAGAGCCATCTTGTAGTATTCAAATTGACCAACTAAGTGTAAACAATATTGTGCATTACACAAATTTAATCGTCACTAGATGGTTATAACGGGTGAGAATACATTTGGATGAGAAGATGAGTGGATCCTGTAGAATGGAAACCTTAAGCCTTCAAACTAAAGAAAGATCTCGGCAGAGGATGAGATCAAACAGGAAGTCAATAGAAGATCTCCTCTGTATAAAGAATCATATCTTGGGGACCGCATGTCCAGAGAATGAGGACTAACCAGTAATATAACTATAGACATTAAACCAGAAGTAGTTGATTAGGGACATTGAAGAAATTGTCAACCGAAACGATACATGAATTAACACACGTCCTATTTTTATTTTTAAAGCTAGAAGAATCTGAACATTATACCTGTGAAGCAGAGAATAGATATGATGAACACAATTATGTTCTTAATAAAATTACGCAAATACCTAAGGTAAAACATCATGCAACAAGTACTTGTAGACATTAAGTTATCACTGTGAAGGCTCAGACGGTAACATTACAAAATATCTTTTCACTTCAATTTGAAGTGAACACATATTACAAAGTGCCAGCAGATTAAAAGAGAAATAAAAAGAGTACATTAATAAGGCACACAAAAACTGGTAGACCGTATTTGGAATTCCCAAATTTCACGAAGCACTTCTAAAAGTGGCACTACACACAGTAGCCATGTTGGCCACAGGCACAAGGTATTTTTATCATATCACTTTATTTCTAATCAATCCGAATTGGCTATCCATTGAGTCAAGTGGTATGTAGAAGCCAGTCTGCATTACCCATAAGGTACTCATTCTGGTTCAAACTTCTATCTAGCGCAGAAACTATCCTCGGCAGGCATCTGATGTCAACTCAGGAACTCACACTTCCTCATTCTTTAAACTACTTCTTTCAAACACACAAAAGGTCCTATTAACACGGCAAAATCGAAGTGTGAAGCTCTCCACACTGACAGATTTCCACCTAAGCCAGGGTGTAAACTGGCTCCTAAAAGCAATTTGGAGTGGAGATTTATACTCAGTGGTAGCATGTGTCACCACTGTTTTTCTGGAAGGGATTGGGATAAGTACAACTCTAAATATGACCTTAAAGTTGCTGCTAACGCGGGATTACTGGTTACTAATTATCTTACCAAATCCCATTTCCTGTCGACTGAATCGTTGGTACCTGTCTTGAGTAAAAGGTAATCTCGCAGTAAACAATCAATTTAAGAACTTACACCACTCTAAATGACCACTGACCAAAATTAAGTTTTAAAGATTTAATATAAAGTCAAAGATAACTGAAGATACAAACTTCTCAAAATGAGATTAAGAAGATAAATCGGTATCACTATGAACATGAACTTTTTGAATAATCTGAGTCTGAAAAACAGAATAATAAGTACAAGCTCGAAAACCATCAGGTTTGCCAAAATGGATACAAGTTGCAACCTCAAAGTCATTACAGAAAAGAAAATTAAGGTTAGTCTGTCCCTACACTACACTAAATGACATCCCTACTTAACAAGATCTTTACCCTCTAGGTGTCAGCCGTGGTGATTCCTAAGAAGATCACGCACTTCTCTTTGTCTCTTCTCTGATAATGGGTCTCTCCTGATCAGCCTATCTGCCTACCCATCCGCTTCCTTAGGCTCCCAAAATCATCTGCTCTGCTCTTCTCCCGGGTCACTTTCCCTAATACCAAATCACATTTCCAATAGAAACGCCCCTTGGGACGCCCCTCACGTGGTACATCTTTGCGCGGCAAACTCCATGATGGTACTCTTGAAGACCCTCGTTATAGTTGACCTTGGTTCCCCGGCTCCTTCTTCCGTGCGCTGATACCCCCCTGAAATTCCTGGAAACTCCTACAGGCCTGCGCAAGGCGCCACTGAACAAAGTCCCTTTCATTCGAACTGATTAGGACCTTCGCACCTGCATACAGCTCGTCCTGCAGTGGGCCTCAAATTCCAGACTTCACCATATCTTAGGTCATAAAACACTCTCAGAGCTCCATACTGGACACCTCACGACCTTTCCTCTAACGAGCACATGACGATTTAAACTACATGACATTATCTGTTCTGGCCTACTTGATTTACATGCAGCAGGTTCCTGCACTCTTAAAACGTTAACTTGATTTAAACAGCAAACATTCTTAACTAGCATACGTTTCTAAAATAACACATCTATAAAGCATATACTTTTAACCCTAAGTTCAATAGTACATTTTGAAAGAACCATGTCAACTTTATCTCACATTATTTTAGCAGCACGTTCAGGTTTGCTGTGAATTGCCCTAAGGCCTACACAAAATACTGGAATCCAAAGTTACATTTAATTTGGACATGACTCTTTTTAACATGAGAACATGAGGTTTTCACATATATTCCAACATTTCTACATTTAATCTCACACCGTTATAATTATGGTTACTCTACTTAACATTCTATACATCTCGCTATTGAATATAAAACGCTCGTGTGCAAAACATGTTTAAACTAACTACGTGCTTGTAAATATGGCGTACTTATACATTTTTTTCAAACTTGTGCTCTCTCATTGCTACTTATAATTTTACTGGTGTATTTAAGGTGCACACTGATAATTGCAGTTCTATGAAGCATAGATGGTCAACGCTCCTCTGCTACGTAATAAAACAAATTAAACAAAATAGGGATCTTTCTAAATGGCAAAGGGGCAGGCCAGAACAACCGTTCTGCACGCGAACTTTACAAAGGCTGAATCAATTGCGAACACAAAATGAAAAAGAATGGGTGTGCATCCCCTCATCTATTGGACATTCATACTAAGGCCCCACCCTTAAGGAATGCACCCGCACTTAAAGATTTGATAAAGAAAAGAAAGATGAAAAAAGAACTAAAAAAATCCACCTAACACATCGGAAGAACACTGTTCATCTCAAGCAGTATGGAACAAGCACGAAGTGATTTGAATACAGAACACAGAATTGAGACATTGCTTTTAATAAATGATTATTCACCATGCAACAAGAAGAGATATAGCGCTTAACTAAGGACATGCATCTTGGGACTTGCAGTTGGTAATAATGAAAAGGCACAAGGGGGTGGGGATTAGTAACGTGCACGTGACTGGGAGGGAAATTTCTTTGGCAGTGTGATTTAAGAGGCAGGTGTTAACAGACAAGGGATCACAGCTTGGGGAGGAAAGGAGCGGACTGCAGCTTTTAAGCTTTATCACAGCAGGTATGGAATAACGCTGCGTAGGAGACACGCTGTTTGACTAAATAAGCATATAAAAGTGAACGAGTAACTCTGCTGCTTTAACATCATGAGAATATTTGAAGATGATAAAAATATGCATGTTCTACAAGTTTTAAACCTGCACATTAGCGGTAATATGGTAGTCAGCACGGGTTGAGAGAGGGATGTTTCACAGATAACAGGAGGGTTGGGGGAAGGGCACAGGAAAGTAACACGTAGTGATTGGGACCACCTGGGAAGTGCAACATGAGATATAGGAATGGAGAGCCACTGTGGGTGACGGTTACAATCCAAGGAAGGGAGCCTTTTGGGTAGATTAAATAAGGAAGGATATGCAAAGTAAGATGAAATATGTGTAATAACAAATGATTTAGGAAAAGCGCAACATTTATAAAATTCTGTATACATGTATTTGCAAAATATTGGTGCTAATGGTAATTTTTTATCATTTGTAGTGACCCCCGAAGAAGGGCCCTGTAAGGGCCCGAAATGCATTGGGTTTTATTTTAAATAAAAACTGCCTGTGATGAACACAGCATCAATCATATTCTTTCAAGAGGCCAGGATCGGCACTGTTTGAATATAAGAAAACTGAAAATTGGCATATGAATGTGTTCCGTGGATTTGGATAAAATAATATGATAAATGAAACTAACATAAAAAAGTGACAAAACTAGAACAAAAATCGGGATTACTACAGAAAAATGGTTAAAATACCTTCGAAACTGACATGCACGCCAGGGGCGGCATGACGCTGTGCAAATGGCTCATGGAGCTTAATGTAGCTCCACTTCACTTGTTGATTTAAACTACATGACATTATCTGTTCTGGCCTACTTGATTTACATGCAGCAGGTTCCTGCACTCTTAAAACGTTAACTTGATTTAAACAGCAAACATTCTTAACTAGCATACGTTTCTAAAATAACACATCTATAAAGCATATACTTTTAACCCTAAGTTCAATAGTACATTTTGAAAGAACCATGTCAACTTTATCTCACATTATTTTAGCAGCACGTTCAGGTTTGCTGTGAATTGCCCTAAGGCCTACACAAAATACTGGAATCCAAAGTTACATTTAATTTGGACATGACTCTTTTTAACATGAGAACATGAGGTTTTCACATATATTCCAACATTTCTACATTTAATCTCACACCGTTATAATTATGGTTACTCTACTTAACATTCTATACATTTCGCTATTGAATATAAAACGCTCGTGTGCAAAACATGTTTAAACTAACTACGTGCTTGTAAATATGGCGTACTTATACATTTTTTTCAAACTTGTGCTCTCTCAGTCCCCCCTTTGATGACCTTTAGGGGTCATCATTACCATGACACTAAAATGTAGAACCTTTAAAGTGAAGACAGGGCAGTACCACTTCTTTTCATACTCTCTAATGCTTTCAGACTCTTATATTGAGTGTCCTGCATCGCTGTCAACTCTTCTTCCTGTTTCTTCATAGCTCTCTGTAACCTATTTGCTCTATACCATTGATACAAACGCACCAATCCCCACAAAGTGATTACACAAATCATTACTATGATGATGGGCTTCAATATGTACCAAACGATACCCTTTCCTAAGTTGGCAAACCAACTTCCAACTTTACCCATTCCATGACCTACTTTTTCCCACACATTTACCTTTGCCAGGTCCTCAATTTCGTAGTGTATGGCAGTGATGTTTTGTATATACTTCTCTAGAGGCTTTGAATTGTCTGGAATGTAAGTACAGCATTCCTGTACCTTCAAGGCCCTACAGACTCCTCCCTCTTTTGCTAACAGAACATCTAAAGCAAGTCGGTTCTGAAGAACCATTGCCCTAATCGATTGCATCTCCCCCTCTATCAGCATCAAGGATCTTGCAGTACTGGCAGACAGTCTATCTACGACTGTAGCTAACCTCCTGATCTTAATGTCATTCATTATCAATCCTAAGAAAGGGAATGCAGCACCTATTACATCTCCAACTACTTCTGCTGCACCCAGCCCTCGCTTCCATCTAGTTGATATTTCTTTCTTAGGCGTGTCTAAATTCTCAACATGATATATTTTAGGAAAGACAACAGCCAGATAGCATGATCCGTACCAATTATCTGGTAACTTCACATAGGCATATCTTCCACATACAAAATATACATTTGGTATTGCTTGCATCCCTTTCATGAAGTTCTTAGAGTAGTACTCCAATTGAAAGGCATGTTCACAATTTACTTGTCCTACATAAACGTTTTCATAATAGGAGTAACTCCTGTGAATGCACAGTTTCCCCCGTTTCTCCTTATCCAAAGCAATTGGACCAATACTACCTTTTCGTTGTTGTGCCCTTTCCTCCTTGGTCCAATCTGTTTCCCCTTGTCCTGATGCCTTCAATATCTTCTGCCTCCTGTATCTAGTATCTACCTGAGCTATAAACTTTTTCTCAACTTCTGATATTTGACAAGTCAGATTGTTGATTCGAGCATGTGAAGTATCTAACGTTCTCCATGGAATAAACCATTTGTGTAACCTGTCTTCGCTTTTGTAGTAGTCCCATTTGTTCAAATGCTTGAAATTCGGAACCTCTGGCAATGTCGAGTCGAAATTCGAGAAGTAATACTCAAATCCGTCTCGTCCATAAAACATACTTAACAATAAACTGCACGTTATCCCATAGGTCAACGGGAGATGATGGTATTTGATACCCTCCTCCACCGAAATTGGTAATTGCATACAGACATAGCAATCCTTTACCTCCATGGCATCAACATATTCATAAAGCAACTTAGCATAAGCATTTGACTTGTAATTCCCCTGTGACTCATCCATGTGTAACCTTTTTACTTCTGCATCTAACAACGCTTTGTCTTTCTCATTGATGTTTCCCTTCTCCTTAATAATGGTAGTTCTCGGTGTTGACACTCCCTTATCCTCCTTAACTGTGGTTCCATCCCCTTCGTGTCCCGCTAGGAATGAAACAGTTACCACTAAAATTATAAGAGAAACCACTACTCCTAAAAATGTAACAGCTATACATTTTGCCCTGCGGTTCGGGTTGCCAGCCTCCATGTTCTCAAACAGTGTAGTTTTCGACTATCTTCCAGCATTCACTTCCTCTTCTTTTCAAACAAAGTCTTTCTCTCTTGCAATGTCTTTCTTGGAACACTTGGAAGCTTGACAATTTGTTTCCGCAAAACAATTCAAAGTCCAGTAAAATAGACAACCCTAGCCCTTCTCCATCCGCTAAAAGGAAACCCCTACCATTTTTTCTTCTTCCACTCGGCGCTAGGTTATCTTGCAACAATTTACAATTTCTTTTCAAAAGTCTTATTTTCGTCTGAAGTTATGTATGACTCAAGGAGTGACACTACTTCTTCATAAACGTCCATCCGAAGTATCATTCCCTCAGGTTCTGGACAGTTCGTACCACACCATGGAAAGTCAACCTTTTCTAGGATTATTCTCCTTATTTCGCTCAAGACAAGTGGACGGACGAAATTGAGAGTTAGCGTTTTTTCAATTTCCAATCCTGGTACTATCAGTTCTATATCCACAATTACAAAGGGGTCCGTTCTAATCAAGATCACTTTCTTCACTTTTCCAGATCTGCACCCCCTTGAAGCCATTCGCAATATGATATTAGTCCACAACAATAAGTGCTCCTAACATTTCTACTACTCGCTCAAGCATTTCCAAACGAAGAAGAGTTCCCTCCAATATTGGATATCGTGAACAGCAAACTGGAAACTCAACTGTTTCTAAAATCAACTTTCTTATTCCACTCAGGAGAGCAGGATGAACGATGTTGAGTGTCAGCAACCTTTCGGTCTCCGCTCCTGGCAGTAGAAACTTTATTTGCACTGTGATGATCGGGTCAGTTCTGATCAGTTCCACCTCCCTGATCCTCCCTGTTCTGTGTCTCCCAGACATCTGCAACAAGGTAGGTCCAGTCGGGAGTAGAGTATCTTCTGCTAGGCACTCGCACCCTACTTGATCTTCTAAGACCCTCCTCGGCTTGATCCTGGATATCTTCTTCTGGATCTGAGTCTTCGGATATAGGAGTAAGCGTTTCTTCCTGGGCCGACCTCAAACTTAGCCTTCTTCTCCTTGTTGGCCAAGTGGCAGCTCCAAGCCTTATTCTCCTATTCCTTGTCCTCCCACTTGGTTCTTGATCGCTCCGATACGGATCTGAGTCTGAGTCGTATTCACTTCTGCTCTCTCCTTCAGTTGCGTCTTCTGTCTCACTGCCGTCCTGCCTTCGCTCTTCTTCTGAATCCGATGCGTTCCCAACTTCTTTCGACACCTCCTCAGCTGCCTCAATCCCTTCTTGCGACTCTTCTTCCACTTCCGGGCTTTCGTCTGGGATGGGAGCTGTTCCTTCTAGAGGTGCTGGAACTCTTCTAGTATGGGATGCATGGATCCAATTTGGCAGCCCCCCGCACTTCACCGCGGTGTTCGTGATCAGGATTACCTGAAAGGGCCCACGCCAGCGAACATCTAGGCAGTTCTTCCGGACGTGCTTTTTAACCAAGACCCAGTCCCCTGGGTTCAGGTCATGACACAGGTTCCTCGCTGCTGGAACTTCAGCCGCATGCACCTGAAGGGACACAGAATGGATGGCGTCAGACAGTCCTTTACAATAATCCAAGATCAGATCATCTGTAATATTCAATAGAGCAGTAGTTGGAACTGTAGGAAGTCTCATGGCCCTCCCCATCAGGATCTCGTGGGGGGAGAGACCTGTCCTCCTATCAGGTGTGCTGCGCATGCTCATGAGCACTAATGGAAGAGCATCTGGCCAACTCAAAGATGTGGATGCCACTACTTTAGCCAACCTATTCTTCAAAGTGCCATTCACTTGTTCCACAATTCCTGAAGCTTCTGGTCGATAACTACAATGCAGCTTTTGATCGATATTCAGTGTGGAGCACAACATCTTCACTATTTCGCTGTTAAAATGTTTTCCTCTGTCCGATTCCAAAGAGGCAGGCACCCCGAAGCGCGGTATCAACTCCCTGAGCAACAATTTAGCCACTGTGAGTGTATCGCACCTACGTGTAGGGTACGCTTCAACCCATCTGGAAAATACGCATACAATCACCAACACATACCGAAGGCGATTGACTCTTGGCATCTCGATGAAGTCTAGTTGCATTCTATTGAAAGGCCCCCCCGACCTCCCAATGTGACTCAGTGTGACTGGTGTTCGTTTGCCTACGTTCAGTTGTTGGCAGGTAACACATCGCTTACATACTGATTCTGCTGCTATTCTGAATTTCGGGCAATACCAAGTCTGCCTAAAAACTCTCATCATAGCATCCTTTCCTAGATGTACTGGACCATGTATTTCTCTCGCCATGGGATTAGCTAATTCTTCAGGTAACACAGCTCTCCCATCTGCTGAAACCCAAAAATCCATTTCACTTCGCACACAGCCTGCTATTTCCCATGCCTTTTTCTCTGTTTCAGGTGCGTTCTCCTGCATTATCCTTAAATCCTCCCAAGTGTCCACAGTTTCTAACATCATACTTAATTCAGTCTTTTCTTCTGCACCTTCTATTTCCACCTTTGAGAAAGAATAACTTTGTTCCGCACAATAGCGTGCGACTTCATCAGCATATCTATTACCTTGTGACACAAAATCTGTATTCTTAGTATGAGCTACACACTTCACTACTGCAATGTCAACAGGACCTTGTAATGCTTCTATCAGCAATCGCACAAATTCTCCATTTCGAATGGGCGAACCAGAGGAGGTCATGTAACCCCTCTGAGACCACAACTGCCCGAAATCATGAACCACACCGAAACCATATTGGCTGTCCGTGTAGATGGTGACTCTCTTTCCATTTCCTGCTATGCAGGCACGAGTTAGGGCAATAATCTCTGCTACCTGTGCGGAATGTACTCCTTCCAGGCAAGCGGCTTCCACAACTCCAGTAATGGTACAAACAGCATAAGCTGCTCTCAACCGACCAGTATCGTCTCTTAAACATGAGCCATCAACAAAGTAAATTTCATCGGGGTCAGACAATGGCTCATCCACTATATCTGGTCTGGGTTTCGTGCATAGTTCAGTCACATCAAGGCAATCGTGGTCTTCACATCCTTCGCCTTCTATTACCGAAGGTAATGGCATCAAAGTAGCAGGATTCAAGACAGAGCATCTCCTGAGAGTCACATTTTCTGCGGCAAGTATAACTTGCTCATAACGCGTGAGCCTGCTATTGGTCAGATGCTGCGTCTTCGTCCTGGTCATTAACAATTCAACTGAATGTGGTACATACACCACTACTGGATGTCCCATTACAATACTTTCGCTCCTTTCAATGCTGACACCCGTTGCAGCAACGGATTTGAGACATCCGGGCAACGCTGCGGCTACTGGATCTAATGTAGCCGAAAAATATGCAACTGGTCTACGGGCATTACCGTGGGTCTGTGCCAAGACTGACAAAGCACATCCCTCTCTCTCACAGCAATAGAGTGAAAATGACTTTTCGTAATCTGGCATTCCCAGAGCCGGAGCACGACATAAATCGTCTCTCAGCTGTAAAAACGCCACCAGACATTCTTCATCCCATGGTACCGGATCACTCACCTCCTTGTGCGTCAGTTTCTGTAAGGGCTTTGCTTTCAGTGAAAAGTTAACTATCCACTGTCGGCAGTAACCCACCATTCCTAAGAACATTCTAACTTCTCTCTGTGTTGTAGGCGCATTCATTTTCATTATCGCCTCAATCCTCTCTGGGGACACCTTACGTTTCCCTTTTTCTAACCTGTGCCCTAGATACTGTACTTCTGTCAGACAATACTGTAACTTGCTCGGAGATACCTTATGTCCATTTTCAGCTAAATGATTCAGTAAGGCAATTGAATCTACTTTACAAGCTTCCTCTGTTTCTGACGCAACAAGTAGGTCATCTATGTACTGTACCAGAACCGAGTTCTGTGGCAGTACTAGATTCTCAAGATTCTTTTTCAACAACTGATTAAAGATGGATGGACTGTCTGTGAATCCTTGTGGGATTCGACACCATGTTAAAACGCGATCTTCCATTTTAAACGCAAAAAGGTACCTGCTCTCTTCATCCAATGGGATTGAAAAGAAAGCCTGACAAAGATCTATCACTGTGAACCATTCTGCTTGACATGGTATTTGAAACAATATCACTGATGGATTCGGTACCACGGGACAACATGAAACGACTATGTTGTTAATCTTTCGTAAATCCTGAACTATCCTAAACTTCCCACTAGGTTTCTGTAAACCCATAATCGGGGAGTTACAAGGACTGCCCACGATTTCCTTCAGTATTCCCTGCTGTATCATTGACTCGATCACAGGCTTTATTCCCGCAATCGTTTCCTGGGACAATTTGTATTGAGGCGTTCTTGGAAACTCAACATTTGGTTTTACCAGAATTTTTACCGGTTCTACCCCTTTAATCAATCCTATATCTTCTCCTGTGAAATCCCACACCTCTGACGCCACTGCATCTCTTAAGTCTTGTGGAAGATCTTCTACAGTCAGAGTAGGATATAGTTCTACACAGAATTTTGAATTGGCCACCTTAAAGGTAGCATCATCGTCGGTAGTCTGTACCTCCACTCCTTGTGGGGTGCAGTATATGGTGCAATTCAATTTGCATAACAAATCCCTACCTAACAGACATACCGGACTCGAGTCACAAACCACAAACTGATGTTCGTTCATGTGGTTTCCAATTTTCACAGACACTGGTTCTGTCAAGGGACTAGTCATTCTTTTATTTGCGACTCCTACCACTTGAATTGTTTCCCCTGACATTGGCAAGTCTGGAACTACCGCTGATCTCAGAGTCGAACGAGTAGCCCCAGTGTCCACTAAGAACGTAGTGGGACACCCTGCCACTTCTGCCTCAACAAATGGCCCTCTTTGATCCACTTCTAGAACTGCCCCGAGGGTACAGTCTTCTTCACTGCTCACCCGTTGTCCTGTCAATGGATCAATGTAATAACATTTTTCTTCCTCGATAAACAGAGGCATTTGTTTAAAGACCTTTCCTCCAGCTGCTATCTTCGGTGGCTGTGGGAATTGGGCCCGTGGAGCCGAAGTCCCCCCTTTGGCCACCTTATTACTTGGGACTGTCACCTTTTGCACTGGGTCTTCTTGGACCTGTTCTTCTACTTCTAGCTCTCCATTTTCAGGGTTAAAGGGACACTCGCGTCGCCAATGCCCCACCTGATGACACAGATGACACTTTGTCGTTTTCTTTAAAGTGGCAAAGTCTATCTTAGGTCTCTGCCCTTCTTCATTATCTTTGTTCTGACCATTTGGTTTTCGTCCCATCCCCTGCTTCTGCTGGCCACCCTTCCCAGCGGACTGCATTTGCACCACCATCAATTTCTCCTTTAGATTCTTGGCTTTAGAATCTATCTCGTCACTGCAGTACCTCGCATATCGTAAAATCTCATCTAGTGGTTTGTTCTGCCAACAGATTAAATGTTGCTGTATCATCAAACAAATATCAGGTCTCAACCCCAAGACAAACTTTGACACGAACTGCCCTATGTCTTTGGGATCCATTACATCTAGTCCACTGTATTGCTTGAATGTTTTCAACAATCTTTCATAAAACTCGTGAACTGTCTCCTTGGGTTCCTGCCTTGTTCGGTCTATTTTTACCCAATCTATATCCTGTGGTGGTACCTTATCTTTCAGCCATGCTATTACCCTTTCATACTTTCGCATGACAATCTCAGATGGTCCATTTGTTCGAGCATCCCTCAATGGTTCAGCATTTGGCCATTCGACACTAGTCTTACAAGGGGTCCATAGATCAGATGGGACCACGATGTCAAACAACGTGTTCAAATCTATCCACAGTACTTTCGAGATTTTAACGAACCTCTCTACCTGCTTATACCATTCGACTGGATTGTCCCGCAACTTCGGAAATGAGTTGGTAAATGCGGCTAAGTCTCCTCTACTCCAGGGCACATGTACATAATTTCCATTTGATATTTCTCGCAAAGGGAATGCCTCCATCTGCATTACCCTTCCCTCAGGGGTCATCACATTTGTACTTCGCCTAACTGTGCCCTTTTTCGACCACCTTTCTTCCCATTTATCCAGTTCTCTCCACACTCTTATCCCTGTTACCAGCTCTCTTATGTGTGTTTTTAATCCAGTAGTTCTCTTCTCATCTAGATCTTGGTCTGCGTACTGTAATCTGTGGTTGCTCTGCAATGCCCTTGTCCTAGACAAATCCACGGCATACTTGTCTGCCAAATCAGTCAGTTTTTCATGAAACGCTCTAGCTTTCCTAGTAATATCCTTTGCCATGAACAATAACTCATCCTGTTCATACAATTCTATCCTTTCCAAAGGCAATGTTCCATCTATTATCTCATCAACATCTGATTTTAAACTGGTAACATCAAGCCTTTTTGCCTTAATTTCTGCTTTCAGGACACTTAATTTAGCTCCTCCATCCGCATCTCTCCCATCCCAGCTCCGAGATCTACGTTTAGGTATGGGTGAATTATAGGGAGTCCTCCCCTGTTCCCATCTCTCTAAGTCCCATGCCTTTCCATCTTCTCGGGGTGGGTGGTGAAACACTCCTTCATGCCTCCCAGCCTCTCTCTCTCCATCCTGGCTAGTTTCACGGGATAGAGGGTAAGAGGTTCTATTACTCCCTCTTTCTTCCCTACTTCCCTGTGATTCCTGATTATTCGAGGCGTGGCGGGACCTATCGCTGTTCTCCTTTCTCCAATGTTGAACGTCTTCCCCGAGTGTATGATGAAGGCACCTAAACCTATTCTGAAAAGCCCGTACCGCCTCATCTCCTCCCTTCCCCCAGAGACGGGACATTTCCTCACATTCTACAATCCTAGTATTTTGTTCCGGCTGTTCTCTCTGATTTGTAGGACATGCATCCCCTCTATTCTCTTGACTTTGGCCTTCCCGGCCCTGACTGCTTTCGCTGGCCCCACAATGAGATACTGTCCCGTTACCCCTTCTTTCCCACTCTGGTTCCGTTCTTGTCCTGTTACTCGGAGATACTATGGACCCGTCCCATTCCCTCAAATCAGCTCTTAATTCTGAAAAAGATCTTGGCCGCGGTCCCCTTAGATCCATTGGCCCTCTCGGACCTCCCTGTTCTGAATTGGGACCGACAGTTGTGTCTAATGGGGTGTTCCACGTTACCGAACCTGGTAATTGTTTCCATGCATTCGTCACATTATTCCTCCTTTCCATCTCAATCCTTTCCCTATCCAATTGCCTTTGTTGTTCCCCTCTATCTCTCTCAGAATTATAGATCGAAACTATGGGTCCTATGGTAACAGGCACTTGAAGAGCGTCCGGCAATCCCACAGACTCAACCCTTTCTGTGGTTGGCGTTTTCTGCACCACAAACCTTCCCACTACACTCTGTACAGTGTTGTTTGGAGGTGTTTCTCCGCCTTTGCTAGGTGTCCATTCCGATATAGGGAGTGGTGTATATCCCTCTATCTCATTCCCATCTTCCCTTGCGAGCCCTCTATCTTCTATCAATCCCACTCTCGGAGGTGGTCTATCCATTAACAATCTGTTTATCAGATTGTCCTCCGACTCGCTTTCCTCGTCTTCTTCCATGAGGTTTCCTCCTCCTGACACCTCCCTCATCGGATACATTTTCTCCACCTCAATAGTCTGTACCCTCCAACGCTTTTCCTCCTCATCCCATTTGGAATCTCGCACTGCCCTTACCGATCGCGTCAGCCTTTGTTGACGCCTGTTCAAATTTCGGTCGTGTGCAGCCTTAATCCATGCATTAAGAGCCTCAAACTGTGTTGGTCTAGGTGAGGGTTTCAATGAGGACATGGTTGCTTTTAGCCGATGTAACACCTCTAACTTAAACGTTCCATACTTCGGGAACTGCATTTCCTCATTTCCTTCCGTAAGCTTATTCCAAGCCCCAATCCACAATATCGTATGCAGCCCTACATTCGTTGCCATATAATGAGCTGGCGTACCCTCTGGGGGAGCCTCTTCCCCGTAATAATGTTCACTTCGTTTACGTTTAAAAATCCCTTTCAAACACTTAAAACACTTCATGATTTCTCTTTTCTCCGCGTTTGTTTACTTCCTGATGATATTCCACCAATCTCAGCGCCGTTCTCACTAACTGGCCTATCCGTACGCGGCTTTCCTCCGACGTCACTCTAGCCGCCCAACCAGAGCGCGGCTCTAGCTAACGTCACACCAACCGCTCAATCAGAGCGCGGCTCTAGCCGACGTCACCCGTCCCCCTTCGCAGCAGTTCCCCTCCTTTCTCAGCTCGTCTCCTCGGTCATGCACGCATCCCATTCATACTCTGAAAAATGATTACTTCCGTCCAAGCGATCACCTTTCTTTGACTGTACGCCCACAGTCTTTCTGTAGTTGTCACCTTAACTTGGCGAAATGTCTTTCCGTTTACTTCCAGACAATCGCCTTCTCCGATAGGTTACTCACACACAGTAACTTTCGACCAGCGTCCGTTACTCATACACTCACTCTTACACTCCCCCTATCTTGGATCCACGGCGGTCAATGGTACCTCGTGACCTCCGTACTATGGTCGACAACTACCCTGGATGTTCGATACACCCAAAACCACTTAAGCTCTGGCCTGAACTTAAGATTTCACCAGTTCACCCGTTTACCAGGTTACCAGCTTACCAGGTTGCGCGCGCTCACAACCTTCTCTCTTTCACACTACAGGCATTCAACTCCGCAAGACATTACAATACAAATACAACACAAAACACCGCAATCTGTTCACGCATGACCCTTTTTATACTCACTCTCCGATACTGCTGCTTTTCTCGCACCGTCTGCACCTTTCGGCACACGATTCTTCCGCTGCTCGTCTCTCGACGTCTCGGGCCTTGGGGTAAACTAACCTCTCTAGATTACCTTCCTCAAGAAGATAACCATCCTCACTCTGCTACCAACTGCTAACGCGGGATTACTGGTTACTAATTATCTTACCAAATCCCATTTCCTGTCGACTGAATCGTTGGTACCTGTCTTGAGTAAAAGGTAATCTCGCAGTAAACAATCAATTTAAGAACTTACACCACTCTAAATGACCACTGACCAAAATTAAGTTTTAAAGATTTAATATAAAGTCAAAGATAACTGAAGATACAAACTTCTCAAAATGAGATTAAGAAGATAAATCGGTATCACTATGAACATGAACTTTTTGAATAATCTGAGTCTGAAAAACAGAATAATAAGTACAAGCTCGAAAACCATCAGGTTTGCCAAAATGGATACAAGTTGCAACCTCAAAGTCATTACAGAAAAGAAAATTAAGGTTAGTCTGTCCCTACACTACACTAAATGACATCCCTACTTAACAAGATCTTTACCCTCTAGGTGTCAGCCGTGGTGATTTCCTAAGAAGATCACGCACTTCTCTTTGTCTCTTCTCTGATAATGGGTCTCTCCTGATCAGCCTATCTGCCTACCCATCCGCTTCCTTAGGCTCCCAAAATCATCTGCTCTGCTCTTCTCCCGGGTCACTTTCCCTAATACCAAATCACATTTCCAATAGAAACGCCCCTTGGGACGCCCCTCACGTGGTACATCTTTGCGCGGCAAACTCCATGATGGTACTCTTGAAGACCCTCGTTATAGTTGACCTTGGTTCCCCGGCTCCTTCTTCCGTGCGCTGATACCCCCTGAAATTCCTGGAAACTCCTACAGGCCTGCGCAAGGCGCCACTGAACAAAGTCCCTTTCATTCGAACTGATTAGGACCTTCGCACCTGCATACAGCTCGTCCTGCAGTGGGCCTCAAATTCCAGACTTCACCATATCTTAGGTCATAAAACACTCTCAGAGCTCCATACTGGACACCTCACGACCTTTCCTCTAACGAGCACATGACGATTTAAACTACATGACATTATCTGTTCTGGCCTACTTGATTTACATGCAGCAGGTTCCTGCACTCTTAAAACGTTAACTTGATTTAAACAGCAAACATTCTTAACTAGCATACGTTTCTAAAATAACACATCTATAAAGCATATACTTTTAACCCTAAGTTCAATAGTACATTTTGAAAGAACCATGTCAACTTTATCTCACATTATTTTAGCAGCACGTTCAGGTTTGCTGTGAATTGCCCTAAGGCCTACACAAAATACTGGAATCCAAAGTTACATTTAATTTGGACATGACTCTTTTTAACATGAGAACATGAGGTTTTCACATATATTCCAACATTTCTACATTTAATCTCACACCGTTATAATTATGGTTACTCTACTTAACATTCTATACATTTCGCTATTGAATATAAAACGCTCGTGTGCAAAACATGTTTAAACTAACTACGTGCTTGTAAATATGGCGTACTTATACATTTTTTTCAAACTTGTGCTCTCTCATTGCTACTTATAATTTTACTGGTGTATTTAAGGTGCACACTGATAATTGCAGTTCTATGAAGCATAGATGGTCAACGCTCCTCTGCTACGTAATAAAACAAATTAAACAAAATAGGGAGCAGTCAACATCGGAGGAAAATCAAACACGCTTCACAAACACTAACATTAGAAGAGCATAAATGAAGCTCAAATGCCAGGCACTTCCTCTTCTCCTTGTGCTGAGAAATTATGCAGAGCCAGACTTCAAGCAGCAGTCATTACATTCCACAGACCAGACCATCCCACTCAAAAGAGGAGGAACGTCACTGAGGCATAGACAGAACATGTAGTTAACTTTGTAATGGATCACTAAAAATAACTATATGATCAGTGTGAGGCAGTTAGGTTCTGGAACAGGACCCTCTCTCCATTATGTTATCATCCAAAGATAAATGGAGCAATTGCGATGCTAAAGAGGTCCATGAAAGTATGTATACAGTTGGCAAAGGTAAACAGTTTAGACTGGAATAGAGAGTTGCAGGAAAGAATCCCAGCGTACAGACCGTCACCACATACCACTACCGGTGATACACCATTTGAATTGTTTAAGGGGAGAGCTGCTAATACAAAGCTATGACCAGGGTGGATGTCAATATACAAATGTTCACAGTTCAATGCCATTGGTAAATGGAGAGAGAAGGAACTCAAACTTCAACAAGACAGGAAATAATATTTTGATTTGCACAAATGTGTCAAAAATATAACATTTCAGATTGGTGACTGGGTGAAGATTGAAGCACCAGTTGGATGTCAAAAATTGTCAAAATTCACAAAGGAAAAACAGGTTGTTAAATTATTTAAGAATGCCATAATGACCGATGATGGCAGAATTTGGAACTTGAATCGAGTAGTGGAAGCCCATCATGAGTCAGATGGTGACAAAACTAGTTGTCAGTCTGCGGATAAAGGATTAGTTCAAAGAAGATAATTTGAACAAGTTGGGGGAAACAGAAGAAGTGAGAGAATTCATAAATTGCCTTAGTATTTAAAAGACTAAGAAGTTAAAAAGAAAATTGGTTAAAAAAATTGTTACCTGCCTTAACTGTTCATGCATGCAATCTGTTTATAACTTTGTATGTGAGGGAATATGCTTAATTGTGTTGTGTTTTTGTTTATTGTACAGTTGTTTGTGTATTGAGGGAAATATGTGGGATTATTAGAGGGGCAGCTACTGTTAATTAGAAGGGAGAAGTGTGAAGTAGTTAGGTTCTGGATTAGAACCCTCTCTCCATTATGTTGTTGAGGAGAGAGAATGTTTAGCTTCAAATAAGAACAACATTTATGCGTGGAGAGCTACCAGTGGATGAGGTGAAATAAAGAGCTAACCTCGATCTATGTTAAGCCTGTTGTACTAGGTTAATTTCATTACAATTTGTCAATATGTCTCCTCACACTCTCAGTGGAGCATAAAAGACAGTCCTGTGGCAGGAGATCCATACATTCTGACCTGCTATGCGACTTGTCTGTTTTAGGGACTTACAAAGTCAGGCTAGATAAGAACAATATACCTCTATGTTTCATTCAGATTATGACTTCTTGCTAAGTCAGTCCGTCTCAAGTAGCACACACACATAGTAGCTACATATCCCTCAAGTCGCTGCCATGCTGCCTGACCCCCTTATATAGAATAAAGACTCATTATACTAATCTTGTCACATTCTGATTTCCCTTTCGACAGTCCCCACAGCTGATGCAGTACAGGTGGCCGCTGAAGGAGCAACAGTCCCTACTGGGGCCACAACTAGTACTGGCAACTCAAAGAATAGCCACCACCCACACAGGTACCCAACACTGCTATCAATGTCACAGCCAATTCTTGAGAAGGGTACATCTTTGACTGTCACAGCTCAAGTAGAAGTACTGTAAGTGATTAGGGTTCAAATATGCTTATCTGCATAATGTAATTTCCTTTGCAGGTCCTGTGTTGCCAGCCATTTGACAGCCTGCCACCACCTCCACCGTTGCTGCACTGCCTGTGCTCTCTGTAGAGGTGTGAAGATAATACAAATGTGCTTCTATAAAACAATAAGGATTCTATGTTCAGCACGACTAACAGGTGTGAATTGTGCACTTAAAAGTCCGATGTCTGTGTCCTCACGTAACAAAATACATCTTTCAATTTTGCAATTTCATTGGTATGTATATGTCTCCTGTCATCCACTCAATCTACTCATTTCCCATCGCAGCCAATCAAACAGGGATATGTCCTTTGTCACAGTAACTAGCACTCTCTCACGTTATATCAATGCCTAACTATAACTGACACCCCTCTCCAAGTAGTTGTCATGCAAGGCACAACCCTGTATTTTTAATCACTGACATCACTAGCATGTTCCCTTCCCCTCATAACATTAATACTGTGATAGTCACACACTCTATATATGTCCCGCTACAAAAGGTGCAGTGACACAGAGACAGGAGACCACACCACGTTCAAGACAGCACTAAACCAGTACCACCACCTCCTGAAATAAACAAGAAAGAACACCCTACCAAACAACATAGAAGTAAGCACAAACCGCAGGAAGGAGCTCTTCGCCATCGTGAAGGAGTTCTACAACCGTGCAGCCATGGGAACAAATCACGCCCTCCTAACAACTGTGTGACAACCTAGTTAACGTTTTCCACAATCTCTCAACCATCTACGAAAACTTCAAACCCCAACCCTCTGCCACTGACAGCATCAGCCTGCTCACACCCACAAGCACAAACCCCAAACACATGCTCACCCACTGGGGCCCACTCACGACTCAAGCCACTATCTCCATCATGAACTCTGTGCACTCAGGATCACCCATGGACCCCTGCCCCCACCACATCTTCAACCTCTGGAGTAAGACAATTGGCGACTACCTCAAAAAAGTCTTGAACACCTTTATCACCTCAGTCTCCTTCCCTAAGGACTGGAAACATGCTGAAGTTTGGTCCTTCATGAAGAAACCTTAAGCCGACCCAGCAGAACCAAAGAACTACCGGCCCATTTCCCTGTTCCCCTTTACAGTAAAGATTCTCGAGAAGGCAATCAACCAGAAACTCACAAACCACCTGGAACACACAATCTCCTGGACACTCTCAATCAGGATTCAGAGCCAACCACAGCACTGAGACAGCCCTGATTGATGCCACTGATGACATTACAATCCTCCTGGACGGTGGCAAAACAGCAGCCCTTATCCTCCTGGACCTGTCAGTCACCTTTAACACCATCTACCATCACATCTTGATCAACCGACTCCACCATGTCAGAATCCAGGGAGAAGCCCTCAAATTTATCGCCTCATACCTCCGGAAAGAACCCAGAGAATCCATCCCCAACTGTTCAGCTCAGAACCCAAGAAGATTATCTGCAGCGTCACCCAAGGATCGTCCCTCAGGCCCACCCTCTTCAACACGTACATGACCTGCCTAGGCCAACACCGCCAGATTCCACGGACTGAACATTCTATCCTATGCCGACGACACCCAGCTCAATCTCTCACTGTCAGAAGACCCCTCTTCCACCTCAGTCAACTTCCACAGAAGCTTGATGAACATCGTTGACTGTTTCAAACTCAACATAGACAAGACAAAAGTACTCATCTTTGGCAATAACTACTCGTTATGGAACAACTCATGGTGGGCTGCTGAACTCGGCCCTTCCCCTGCCCCAACAGACCACTCCCACATCTTCGGCACCATCCTGGACAGCAAGCTATTTATGAAGAAACAGGTAAACATAGTCTCATCTGCCTGCTTCCACACCGTACCTATGCTCTGAAAGATCTTCAGGTGGCTCCCAGACAACACTATTTAACACAAAACTCCTTGGGTCTAAAATTGTAATTTGTGTTTGAAGTGACAGACCATGTTAAAGTATCAACTATCACTAAAGGAGAGAGATCCCTTTCGTACGATTACCCTCACTCATCAAAGGTGACATGCTTCATCATTTGGGTATCTCCTCTCAGTGGAAAAACCTAGTTCCACTGAGGGCTACAACCCCCTCACTGTGAGGGAGGAGCTCAGGGATGTTTTGAAGTAGGAGCTGCTACACTCCCTGGGATCCTAAAGTCCCGTAATGAATGGGGTAAAGTGCAAAAATAGCAGCGCAAAATAAAGAGAAAAGGTGATTTTAAAACTACCTAGTGAATAGCATTTAGATCTAACTTTATTAGCTTTATCCCACTGGTAGGAATAAAAAGCAGTGCAACAGCAGTATGGAATTTAGACTGCTGATAGTAGACACACGGTCAACATGTTTCAGCCCCTATGATCAACTAGTATCTGGGATTTCATCAGGACCATACAAAATAGAACAGAAATACAAAGCTGCTGCTATAGTGATCAAAAAACACAGGTGCGAAAAATAATAATGCTGTGATACCAGACCAATTATCCAGTGTATTCTTCAGTAATACTGGAAATACCCAATCTGGTGGATATATGTAGCCTCATCTCTACCTGGCGACAGCTCAGGGAAGAGGGCCCCGCTCTATCCGTCGGTACCCCGTCGCGAACTGAGGATGTCCGGAGGCTCCCAGACAACACCAGAAGGACAGTCAAGCAGGCCCTAGTCACTAGCAGGCTGGACTACGGGAACACACTCTACGCAGGAATCACCGAACACCCCTTGAAGAGACTACAGACAGTACAAAACTCAGCTGCAAGACGCATCCTCGAACTCCCCAGGCTGACCCACATCACACCCCACCTCAAGAAGATAAATTGCCTCCCGAACAAGAAGAGATGTCAGTTCAGGATATTGACCCATGCATACAAGGCCCTGCAAAATAAGGGACCAGCGTACATCAACAAACGCATGACCTTCCACCAACCAACCAGACACATATGATCCACCTCCCTCTTCCTCGCAGACACCCTGGAATCCGCTGAGCCAACAGCGGAGGACACTCCTTCTCACACCCTGCAGCCAAAGCCTGGAACAACCTTTCCCTGCATCACAGGACAGGCCCGCCTCATAGCTTCATCAATTCAAGAAAGGGCTCAAGACCTGGCTGTTCAAATGAACAGACTGCCACAATGCAGCTAGCATCCCCAGCGCCTTGAGAGCCTCAGGGGTGATTTGCCATGCTTTACAGATCTTAACTGATTGAATGACAATGGTCCCTGGTGTCTACAATATGGTCCACACATCAGAATACATAAAGGACATCTTGCAAGCACCAATCCAGCATTCTGTAATTCTTGCTCAGGTAAGTCCGTGGTCCATCTGCATCCCATTCACATGTCTCTTTCCTAACAAATGTCTAATTAGCATTTTCCCCACGTGAAAGAATTATGCCAGATCCCGCTTTGACATTATTCAGAATTGACATAAGTTGTGACACCTACTACAGCCACACAAACAGCATTCTAAAATGTATTATTATTTGCTTCAGCTACATCAGGAAACACCTGTCCACAACCAGCTTTGACTGTTGGTGAGCATCTAACATCAAAGGGTCTGTCTAACCAGCAAGCATTCTTAGCACGGCGAGGTAAGCCCCGATCCTATATAACACCATAGGAATAATGTAAGCAGCAGTTACTGTGCTTGGGAAAAGGAAATAAAAAATGTTTTCTGGTAATTACCAAGGGTTTTATTAAATTGTTTTTCTAGACAAATATATTTCTTCCTCTTTTCTTAAGTGCCTTTAAAAGAACTTCGCAATGTCTCTGAGGTTGCAGAAGGAATACATCTGGGTGCCAAGGGAGGAGGATGCACAGTACCATGCCATGGCTTTGCAGCTCAATTAGACCTTCTCTCACAGAAGGGTCGCCTCAAGCTGCAGGACCAAGCCAAGTTTCTCAGACAACTGGGGTCAACATCCATCTGCCGGCTCCACCATTTCCTTCTACCAATCCTTCAAGACTTCACCTACCTGTCACTGCTCAATCCTCGCATAAACAAAATACCTTTCGGTTTCAACAATCCCACCACAATTGTGTATGGAAAAAACACTTAGGGCCTTACTTGGAGTTTAGTGGACAGGAAATCCACCACAAACGTAGAGAGTACCCTCTGCCAAACTGATGGTTTGTCCACTCTATTTTGAGTAAGGCAGACTGTCATGTTTTTGACGACAGCACAACAGCTTGCTCTGCCATCTGAAACCCTATACCAACAGCTCTACGGTATAGGTGCATCAGAATGCCCACCCATTATAAAGCACAGACTTTTTTTTCCAGTTTTGGATATTTAGGGAGACCCTGGAGGTCTTGAACTGAAAACAAATACATAATTATTCCCACCTCCGGGGAGAAAACTCCCAGGGTGTCAGGGTAATTAATATTGTATTTACAACCAAAATGCCACTTCGGGAATTTGTTTTAAAAAAGATGAAAAGCTTTGCTCTGCGGTGGACTGAAATATGGCGCCTGCTCAGCAAACTTTCAGTTCCTTTTTTTGTCAAATCTGTTTATTGGCATTGATATTATTTAGGCATTACAATACGTGTGGCATTCCATACATTACATTTATTTGGTTATGTCAAGCTTTTGTGCATATGTAGCATAGCAAGTCCTCCATGCGCTGCAGTTTTACACATGAATAGTACAGGGTTTAGTATATGCACCAGGATATGTCCACAACCTAGGAGAGCCTATGCACCCCAGCCCTGTGTACAGAAATGATTTTTATATGATAACTATAAAATTTCTTTTCAAATCAGAACAACAAACTGCGTCATGAACACAGATATACATAATGTGCTGACCCCCTCCCTATCTCGACCCCCTGGCAGCCCCCCCCTGCCCCCCCCGTTCGCACGCGCCTCCAACCTCCACTGTTTCCCTGCGCTGTAGCAACGTGAGTTGCACCAGTTAAGATGTCGGGTGTACTGCCCGCAGTGCGCCGCCCCATCGCAAATGTGCCCATCTAATCCCCCGCTCGCAGTTCTTCCTGCTGATTGTAGGGCGTTAAGCATACATTCCGGGTGCTCCGCAATAGGTTCCCTGCGGAGTCCCACAGTTTCCTCCCGTCTCATGGCAGTCCATTTCGCCCAAGCCCATGCTTGGAAGGATAGAGTCCAAGCCCGCACGCTAGGCGGGTCCTGCGCCTCCCACCTCTTTGTGAGGAGGCGCGTTGCCACTACCATCCCCAGATCTAGGAAGCGGGACGATACCTTATCTTTGGGAGGTCTCTTAAAATGATGCAAGAGGTATTCAGGCCAGTTACAGGGGATGGTGCGTCCGGTACATTGCTTAAGGAGCTCGCTAATGTCCCTCCAGTAAGTGCCCAGCCCTGGACAATTCCACAGAAGATGGAGAAGATCTGCATTCACCTCACCACATCTAGGGCAGTACGCATCGGTTCTGTGGAAGTATTTGTTAATTAAGTCAGGAGTAAGATAGGCCCTGTGAACAATATAGACATGGATTTGCCGGAAGCACATATTTCTGGGAATGCGCACTGGACTTTTAAGGATTTTCTCCCACTCTCTATCGGCGAGAGCTCGCCTCAGGTCCTGCTCCCATTTGCCCCACAGTGGGTCCAAGTTTAGTTCCGTATGCGCCCTCAAGGATGCAGCGAACCACTCGATCAGGTGCCTACCCCTACCCAAGACGTGAAGGTATTGCATAGTCAGATGCTGCTTAGGCTCCGCTGTGATATCGCCCCACCTAGCCGTCATGTGTGCCAGAAGGGAGCGGTGCATTAGAACCCCCCCCCCCGGAGGAAGCCCATCATCAGTAACCAGGGAGGGCGGTTGGAGCCCAGGGCCGCAGGGTCTCTGTCTGGCTTGGGCAGCGATATCAGGAATGCCTCCGTAAAGACGGTGGGAACAAACCTGCGTCTATCGCTGCATAGTACAGTTAAAGGAGCTGGGGTGCTAGGATTTCCCTGTTCGCTTTGTAGTATTCGGCTGGCAAGCCATCGGGCCCCGGGGATTTCCCGGTCGCCAGTGCCTGAATCGCGTCTCCCACCTCCTCTAGTGTGAGAGGGGCATTAAGCATGTCTTTCTGGTCGTCAGTGACTATGGGCAGTGTAACCGAGTCCAGAAACTCGGCCAGTACATGCCTAGGGCTAGTACCTCGGGCCATATATAGTTGTCGGTAGACAGTGCCTGGTGGATTTCGCGCTGCGTATAGACCATCTCCCCTCCCCCTGTGCGAATGGCACCCACTGGTGCACCACGGCCCGTCCCATGCACCAGCCAGGCCAGTAGGCAGTCAGCTCTATCCGCCTTGGCGTGGGTCCTGGCAGTATGTGCAGCGTAGTTGTGGCATCTCAGCCGTCCCATGAGGACCGCATGCTCACCACGGAGATCACTCAGCTGGGTCGAGTGTCTACCAGTCCCCTCACAGCGCAGGAGCTCGGACTCTAGTCGAGTCAGGGAAGCGGAAACCGTTTTACGGATGTTCCATGTGGCACCTACGCAGTGCCCGCGAATAGTCGCTTTATGTGCATCCCATTCCACCATGGGGTCACTCGCCGTCTACGCATTCTCCTCAAAATAAGGTAGGATGGCTGTGCCCAGTGAGGAGCGGAACTCTGCGTCTTCAAGCGCGGCCGGCTGTAACCGTCATGTGCGCACAGGGGGCCGGTCCACCTCCCAGCTAAGCTGGACTAATAGGGGATTATGGTCTGAATGTGTTCTACCCAAATATTCTGACCTAGTCAGGGGTGGGAGCAGTGACTGGGAGCCTATTATACGGTCCAAGCAGACATGTAGGTCATGAACTGGTGAATAGTACGAGTATATTTTGTCTGCAGGGTGCTGTGCACGCCAAAGATCGTGCACTCCCCAGTGGTTAGCCAGTCTCGTAGGGCCTGTGCGTTCGATGTTACTGCTGCAGCACGAAGGGGTGGGAAGGATCGGTCCAGGTGTGTGTCGAGAACCATATTAAAGTCCCCGCCTAGTAGCCATGGGAGGCCCATATATGGATGAAGGGCTTGGTTTAAGTTTGCCAGGAATAAGGGTTGACCCGTGTTAGGTGCATATAAGGACCCCAGCAGGACCTCCTGTCCGTTTAGCCTCCCCTTTGCTAGAGAGTACCTCCCCTCTGGGTCCACCTGAGTATCCTCACAGATAAAAGGGACACCCGACCCTCACCCAAATCAGCGTGCCGCGCGCGTGTGCTGAGAAGGTTGTACCATATATCTGTCCTCTCCAGCGCCTACGGAGCCTATCGAGTTCTATCCGGGACATGTGTGTCTCCTGAAGGAGTGCGGTCCCCACCCTGTGTCGCTGGAGATAGGAGAAGGCACACGCGATGGGGTGTGCATGCCGCGGATGTTCCAGGTCATGATGTTAGTGCATGCCATGTGTGGGGACGTAATGCAGCTGCTCGGGGGCCGGGGGGGGGGGGGGGAGCCCCAAGTGGGACCAATGGGCAGTCTCTCTGGGGGAATTATCAGTGTGCCGCTTCTGAAACGTATAAACAATAACTAATAGTGCAACAGAGTGGGAGCAAACTTTCAGTTCCTTGAGAGGAAATCTCCACAGGGCTGGTAAAGATCTGTAAACGTGGTGGAGGGTTGTCCGGTCAAGGTACTGAAGTCATTACCTCCGCCACCCTGACGGACTGCGGCAGCATGCCATACATAAAATCAGGCCATTACTTTGTTAGGAATTTTGCATAAAAACAGATTCCACCAGCCTTCCACTTGGGTGGCTTTTCATTTGTGCTTGGTCTGGTGGCTTTATGTCAGTAGTGTCACAGAATGTGTTGGATAGTCATCATCATGGGCCCTCACTCCTAGGTCACCACACACAAACACACACACATCTACAGGTATGTCCACACAATCTAAACAGAGTCCCAATACATCCATGTGCGGATAATATAAAAGATGTATCTATTTTAAATAAAAAATACAAATAAAAAAATTAGGTCATAAGTTATGGGGATGATGTGACGGGGTAGGATGTAAACTGTCCTTCGAGAAGAAAGAAATAACCCTAAGCCTAGGGAGGGAGCGTTAAAATGGAGTGGGATAAGAAACAAAAATCTAAACATTGAGAACGTTATAGGATATGTCTAAACACACTTTCCCATGAGAAAAATTATGGAAATGAGGGATAATGTCCCAATGAAAAGTCCAGGCAAATGTCCAAAACCCCCTAACTAATAGCCAAAATCCAATGCACTGACCATAGCCCCTCAAGGAGACAATAGATACTGGCATTACTGTCTAGGGTCAAGGGCATGAGTTCTGGTCAACCTCTACGTCCAGTCACTGGATCGTATGGTGCTCTTCCCCCGACAGAATAATTGCACTGTGTGGGGCAGGACTTGAACCCTCTTGAGGATTACGCACTGGGATAGACAAATATCACCTTTGCACACAGGATGCCTTCGCTTTCTCAAGCAATGGCACGCTCGCAGTGCCTTACAATTGCATACAGGTAAGTAAGCATGATTCCGAGAGCAATGAGTGATAACTGACAGCTGTCGCATGCATGGCTGTTGATGATCATGTGATGGGGCAATTTCAAAATAGACATTGTTTGAACATGATTTAAACTGAAATGTTTCTGAGTGCTACAGTGTCAAATTGACCAAGACATAGTGTTCAGATTATGATCTGTGTCTGACTAGCCATAGTTGTCATATGAATTTAGAAAGACAAAATGACAAATGCTAAACATCTGGGCATATTTTTGTGGTGACATGGGCAGCTTTTCGAAAGCTGCACGTGATCTATCATGACCAACAGTAGACATGACACAACAAGTTTTTCAATTCACAGATGAAGGCATACGCTTTCGATATGCATGGACATGCTGCTGGGTTGCTGCTGAGCATGGAGATCCAGCCAAGCTGTTCTCAGTACACTCCAGTGCAGTGGACTCAGGATTCGGAAATAGAGGCTATGTGGTGCTGCTATATACTTTTACACTGCTAAGGCATAACAACAAGGGAAAAGGAGAGGGGGAAGGGGACAACATGGGAAGCATCATAGGTGGCATCCTAGTGGTACCAAACAACACTTCCTAGTGAGTTAGTATACCTGGAAAATATTAGTGTGAAAAGTGTAAACTAAAGTACGGCAGTTTGTTAAGTGTATTTTGGCGCGCACTACATGTAAGGTGCTCTCATCTGAGGGATATTACAAGTGTGGGGGATTTATGAATGTATGCAGCTTTAAGATGGAATATATGAATGAATAAGTGAATGATGTGTGTGCACATGCATAGTATGTTTACAAAAGCAAATTCTGTTGTGGCGTTATGATGGTGCAAAATGTCGTCTACGGATGGTGAAAGCTATTTTAGCCCACCTTTTTATTATTAGCTTGGCACTGTCCAACCATAGGATGCAGCAACCAAACAAACAGCACACTTGAACTGCAAGACCACCAATCGGTTATACATCTACAGAGCTTGACTTCTGGGATGTTGCCCACCCAGGTATCATGACAGAGCTGTAGTTCAGGGGTATGGTCAACATGTAATCCCTGTCATATGGAGATGTTCTACAACCTGCTACAATAATCTCTCACACTATGTCAGGAGAGTAAAGAGCTCCCCCGCTATATGATTAAGGCATATGAAGTGTTACCTGACATCACCAGCAACAAGAAAATGTAATGTGAGTTTTACAGTTGGTACACATTGAATACATGCATGCAACCAATAATATCACATGAGAATTGGCTTGGTGTTAGGTTATGAGTGAATTTCTGTGTGAAGCTATTCCCCAGGTGTAATTGCAATCTCAGTCCAAGTTAGGTAAACTTACCTTGTAGCTGCCATGGCTTGTCACAGGTATACTTGTTCCCACTCCTATCCACATCTGGTTTTGAGCACTATTTGCTGTCCCTTCGACCCCTTTTTCAGGGCATTTGTCACTCCGGATGTTGTCCACACTGCCGGACAGGAGTCATGCTACTCAGGTTTGTAGATGTCACATATGTGTTGCCTGGTTGTCCCCCCCTATCACCAGCATAGTCAATCCTGTCCAAAGGTGGGATTCGTGGATACACTGAAGGATTTGAATATTCAAGGATATAAGACATAATTTAAGGATCCCGCTGTCTACGAAAGCCACATTGTAGAGACAAAAGAATATTAACTATGTAAAACTGAGGTGGAATTTAGAATGCAGTGGTAGGTAGTGTTTATGAAATGAGAAAGAGTCAGTAACCAGGCAGAGCAAGTGAAAGCTGGTGGTATCTTGAAGAAATAAAGACTTATCAACATACAAGTTTATGCTTCATCTTTACACACACCCAGGGCAGGTACTTGGATAACAGGAAGCCCCCGAGTGGCCTCTGCTCTTCACCTGCGTTCCTCTACTTTAGCTCAGCTCTTTGCCAATGTTCACTGGCTCTCCTGTCAAAATTACCTTCAGGTCAGACATGAAGAACATCTTCCCATACAAGTTCTGATTCTGGTGCTTCTTGAAATACCTTCTGCAGTATCATCTCAAATACTTTCCTGTCATTTGTGGAATTATTTGACCTCTCCGAGTGCTTTCTTCAGAGATCCCAGGCTAATGAGAGAAATGGAAAGTTAGATATCACTAGTTTGGATTGCAGGACTCCTGTTGGGCTCCCCTACTATCCCCTCCACCTGGGATTCTGTCACTGTGGAGGCCCAAGAGTAACAACAGTATATTGGACCTTCACAGTGTTATATGCAGTTCCCGAGTGAATATTCATTTCTGACTAGTGTCTGCTATCTGGTATCGGAACAATACCTGCTGCATGCCAATTCTTATTTTGCTCTAAGTAAATAAAGGTACTGTGTCATTGATGGACTGAATATTTATCATAGTGCATCAGATGCTAGAGGGAAAAAATTGTGTATATTTCATTTACTGGAGAAAATTACCTTTCATGCAAAATCTATGTGAATGAAAATACCGTGTGTCTTTTTACCAACATCTCATGTGTGCCTTCTCTCACATTCCTATCCTCCTTGTCTGTCTCTTTACCACCAGCACTGAACACAGTCTTGGACATGTTTGGCACTGTCGATGGGGAACAAAACTAGTGGGTTCCACAGCAACACTTGAATCTACAGGTTAGTGGTGTCTTTAGTATAACAGTAGTCACATTGCCGAAAATACACATAAACCAAATAATGGGCAAAATCCAACTGTTAGCTAATGTATATTTACCCAGGCAGCCTACCCGTTAGTGAAGCAGACCCTAGCACTGCAGACAGGTTGCATGTTGATGGAGTGCCAGTGGTATCTTCTCCAGAATTGCTGTTCCCTGTGTTCCAGGTCTTGCCTGGGAGATATGAGGAATGTCCTCCGCTTCTGGTCTTCTTGATGTGAGGGTGGTGTGCGCTTGCCTGGGACGCAGATGGAAGGTATCTGGTGGGTTGGTATAGGTTGAGGTGGTAGTTGAGGTAAGCCGGACGAATATTATGGAGAGCTTTGTAGATGTGGGTGAGTAGCTTGAACTTACATCTTTCCTGGACGGAGAGCCACTGGAGATTGTTGAGGTGTAGGGAGATGTGGTTATTTCGTGGGATGTTCAGGATGAGTCTGGCGGCGGCGATCTAGGTGGTTCGGAGTCAGCATAGAACATGACTAGGAATCCAATGAAGAGGACAGTTCCGTAATCAAGTCTACTTGTGATAAGAGCCTGGGTGACAGTTTGTCTGGTGTTTAGTGGGATCCACTTGAAAATCTTGTTTAGCATTTGCAGGATGTTGAAGCATGAGGGGTAGACAGCGTTGATCTGTCTGCTCATGGAGAGGTTGCTGTCCATGATGATCCCGAGGTCATTGGCATGATCCGCAGGGGTAGGTGGGGGGGGAGCAGATCACGTTCAGAGGACAGCCAAGAGGCGTCCTAGGGAGAGTGGATGTTGCTGAACATTAAGACTTTAGTTTTGTCTGTGCTGAGCTGGAGGCAGTTGTTTTTCATCCAAGCAGCAAAGCTGCTCAACAAGTTGATGAAGTTTGCTCCAGCAGTGCTAGTTGAGTCAGTAAAGGAGAGGATGAGCTGTGTGTCATCCACGTAGAACACTATGTTGAAGCAGTGGGCTCTGACGTTGTCCATGAGGGGCATCATGTAGACATTGAAGTTTGTTGGACTGAGCGATGATTTTTGAGTGACTCCACAGATGAGTTTCTTGGTTTTTGAGGTGTAGGAGGGGAAGTCTGACTCACTGAGTTCTGTCTGCGAGGAAGGAGGATATCCCCTTGAGGGCCGGTCTGCAGATACCCAAGTGCTGAAGCTTTCTGAGTGACTTGTGGGAGACCGTATCGAAAGCTGCAGAGATGTCGAGGAGGATGAGTGCTGCTGTTTCTCCTCAGTCGAGGATGCTTCTGATGTCATTGGTGGTCGCAATGAGGGCTGTCTCTGTACTGTGGTTGCTGACTGAAATCTGTCTAGGAGTTGATGGAATTCTAGGTGGTCTGCAAGTTGGGTATTGATGGCTTTTTCAATGACTTTAGCTGGAAATTGCAGGAGTAATATGAGTCTGTAGCTGCTGAGAGTGTTGGGGTCAGTGTTAGTTTCTTCAATAGGATATAGACATATGCATGTTTCAAGCAAGAAAGTAAGGTGGCGGTGATTATGGAGATGTTGATGACAACACACCAGGTGGAAACTGAGTTCTCCCAAGGAGGATGAAGTTGGTTAATCTGATGGAGGGGAGCAATAAAGTCTGCGATGTGGTCATAGAATTCCACTCAGGGGCTTGGTGGATGGTAGGGGAGGGTTCCCTAAAGGGTGGCTTTGTAGTCTGTTCGTATTTTGCAGTGGGGGTATTCCATAAGGTTGATGTATGAGTCCGTGGAGGTGGTGCAGTCAACCATGTTTTTGTAGATGATCACAAGTCCTCTGCCTAATTTGTAAGTTCGGTCCTAGTATATGATTTTGTAGACGGGCAGGATGGTTGCTGCGATGTCCGAGTTGGAGACTGGGTTGAGCAATGTTTTGGTCAGAAAGAGAGGGTCGGGTGTGTTGCTGTTGAGGAGGTGCCAGATTTCAATGGAGTATTTCCCCCAAGCGCCTTGAGACCCTCCCGGGTGAGTAGTGCACTATACAAATGGTATGATTGATTGATTGATTGAAGAGCCATTTATTGAAGAGCTTGGTGTTGACATCAAGGTTCCTGGTGTAGTTGGGTGGGCGTTCCTGGAGGGTCTCAGTGCAGTTTTCTTTGGATATTTTGCAACAGTATCTTGATGGTACTGTTGTTTTGTCTGATGGGGTGGCTTGGTGGGCGGGTTTCTTGAAATGTACGAAGCAGTGGTTGGACCATGTGAACGGGGATATTTGGGTGGTGGTGATCCTGCTGTTTTGGAGGAGAAGATAGGGTTGAGGGTGTGGCCATCTGTGTGGGTTAGTCCTTGGATGTGCTGGGTGAGTATGAAGTTGCTGAGGCTGTCAAGAAGGGCTGTGAAGGTAGGGTCTGTGTGTCTTCCAGGTGGAAACTGAGTTCTCCCAAGGAGGATGAAGTTGGTTAATCTGATGGAGAGGGGAGCAATAAAGTCTGCGATGTGGTCGTAGAATTCCACTCAGGGGCTTGGTGGATGGTAGGGGAGGGTTCCCTTAAGGGTGGCATTGTAGTCTGTTCATATTTTGCAGTGGAGGTGTTCCATAAGGTTGATGTATGAGTCCGTGGAGGTGGTGAAGCAACCAGGTTTTTGTAGATGATCATAAGTCCTCCGCCTAATTTGTAGGTTTGGTTCTAGTGTTTGATTTTGTAGACGGGCAGGATGGTTGCTGCGATGTCAGAGTTGGAGACTGGGTTGAGCCATGTTTTTGGTCAGGAAGAGTGGGTCGGGTGTGTTGCTGTTGAGGAGGTGCCAGATTTCAGTGGAGTATTTCCCGAGGGATCGGGCGTTGAGGAGCATGGCGGACAGTTGGTGTGGGGTGGTGGCGTGCATTGGTTGTTTGCAGGTGGCGCCGATGGCGTCTGAGATGGCGCAGGTGAAATGGCAATGGGTGCAGGAGAAAGGTTCTACAGTGGTGGTGGGGGATGCGCAGCAGCAGTAGCATGTTTGCCGGTGTGTCTTTGTTGAGGACATGAGGGTTCTTCCAAGGTTGTATATGAACTGGGGGCATGGTTCTGAGGGGGCACATGAGTCAATGGTATTCATCAGGGTGGTTGTTTCTTTGTTCGAGAAGAGCTTTCAGTTGCTTAATTGTTGTTTGGCAATGTAGGAAGTGTCTGGCTGGTATGGGGAGTTCATTACGGTATGTTGTACATCTTAGCAATCTTCTAATTGAAGAATTTGAGAGGTTGCTGCAGAATGCTTGGAATGAGATGATGTCGTTGTTGACAGCTGCAGGACTGGAGAACTCCTTGATGATGGTGAAGAGTTCTTTACCATTGTTAGAGCTGGCTTTGAGTCTGAGAGTTAGGGCCTTTTTCTTTGTGTCTCGTAGTTGTTGGAGTTAGAGGTTGAGGGTGGCTTTGTATGTGGATCTTGTAGTGGTTGTTTGTGTATACCAACTGGGCCATTTGTTGTTTTTATAGGTTTTGGTCTGGTGGGAGTGGTACTGTTAATGCAGTCGAAGAGCCCGCCCCCACCCACCGCTGCTCCTGCCCGCTGACCTCCAGTGCGCTGCCTGCTGCCTGCTGACTGCGTTGCCTCTGTGTTTTCCCCCCCTCTTGCTGCCTCCATTTTTTCCGCCTATTTACCCCTTGCCTGTTGGTCTTCTGCCTCCTGTATTCACCTTCCCCTGTGCCCCCTTGCCTTCTGTACCCTTTTTCCCCCTTCTGCTGCTCTCCCCCTACCTGTGGGTCTCCTCCAGCCGCCGGACGACCCAGCCGCCGCTGAGCCGCCCTCGGCCCTCCTTTCCCGCCACTGTCCTCCAGCCGACTCCGCCCCCCCCTGCCCACTGGCCGCCCCGCTCCCGCCACCCAGGTGACCCGCCCTCCCGGCGCATTACTTATGACGCCCCCTGAGCGACCGCTCAGCGGACGCGCGCAGCGGGAGCACCGATTGAGCGCCGAAGGTGCGCCAAAGGTAAGCCCGTCTGCGGCCGTCCGCGCCCAGCACCAGGACCCCTGGCCCTCCCCGCCGATGCAAGATGACCCGACTGTCCTACGACGCCGCCACTCTCAACGCATTCAACGCCGGCCGGTCCCACGCCTGCTGCCGAGCCACCCCGAGACGCACCTACGGACCCTTCACCTGCTGTACCTGCAAGTTCACCTGCCTCCGAACCTGCCCCGCACCCGCTAAGACAAACACCAGCAGCAACCACCTCAAATGCATCCTGCTCAACACCCGCTCCGTCCACAGACACGCCGTGGAACTCTGGAACCTCCTCGACGCTACATCACCGGACGTCGTCTTCCTCACGGAGACCTGGATGAACGCCTCCTCTGCACCCGACATCGCCATCGCCATCCCGGACGGGTACAAGATCATCAGGAGGGACCGCATCAACCAGACCGGAGGAGGCATCGCCATCGTCCACAAGAACACCATCCGCATCACGACCGACTCCAACGACACCTTCGCCACCGCCGAGCACCTCCACTTCCAGATTCACACCGACCCTAAGACGACCCTCAGAGGCACCCTCGTCTACAGACCCCCGGGACCACGCACACAATTCAGCGAAGACATCGCGGACTTCATCAGCCCACACGCCCTCCCCTCCGCTGACTACATCCTACTAGGGGACCTCAACTTCCACCTGGAGAACAACAAGGACCGCAACACCACCGCCCTGCTGGAAAACCTCGCCAACCTCGGACTCAAGCAACTGGGCAACACCCCCACCCACTACGCCGGCCACACGCTTGATCCCGTCTTCTCTTCCAGCAAGGACATCACCTTCAGCCAAGCCACCGGACTCCACTGGACCGACCACAGCTGCGTCCACTTCAGCTTCAAAAGATCCACGACCCACCACCACCCGCAACAGATACCTCACAGGAACTGGAGCAAGATCACCGCGGACCAGCTCACCACCTCCCTCAACCAGAGCCCACCCGCCTACACAATGGACCCCAACGAAGCAGCCCGCAACTTCACACAGTGGCTGACCGCCTGCGCCGATGACCTCGCGCCACTAAAGAACCCGCCCAGCAGACCCAGAAGCAAGAAAGCATCCTGGTTCACCGACGAACTCAAGGACTCCAAGAAGGCCTGCCGCACCCTCGAGAAAGCCTGGCGCCTCGACCGGACCACCGACAACATGACCGCCCTTAAACACGCGACCTGCAAGCACCACCAACTCATCCGCACCACCAAGAAGAAATCCCTGAAGGAACGACTGGACAACAACGCCCACGACAGCAAAGAGCTCTTCACCATCGTCAAGGAGTTCTCCAACCCCAGCACCGGCACCAACGACATCACTCCGTCACAAGACCTCTGCGACTCCCTCGCCTCGTTCTTCCACCGCAAGATCGCCGACATCCACAACAGCTTAGGCGCACCACCCACGCACCCAACCGTCGAACCAACGCCCCCCACCGCCACCCTCCGCACCTGGACCACGGTGACCACCGAAGACACAGCCCGCACGATGAACACCATCCACTCCGGATCACCGACCGACCCCTGCCCACACCACGTCTTCAACAAGGCCGACTCCACCATCGCACCCCAACTCCGGAACATCATCAACACCTCATTCAACACCGCCACCTTCCCGGAGAGCTGGAAGCACGCCGAGCTCAGCGCCCTCCTGAAGAAACCTACAGCGGACCCCACCGGCCTCAAGAACTTCCACCCCATCTCGCTCCTCCCTTTTCCTGCTAAAGTCATCGAGAAGATCGTCAACAGACAGCTGACCGCCTTCCTCGAGACGAACGGATCCCTCGACCCCTCGCAGTCCGGATTCAGAGCCAACCACAGCACCGAGACCGCCCTCATCGCAGCCACCGACGACATCCGGACCCTGCTCGACAAAGGAGAAACAGTGGCCCTCATCCTCCTGGACCTCTCTGCTGCGTTCGACACTGTCTGCCACCGCACCCTAGTCCAGCGCCTCAACAAGATCGGTATCCAGAAGGCACTGGAGTGGACCATCTCGTTCCTCGCTGGAAGAACACAAAGAGTCCGCCTCCCCCCGTTTCGCTCCGAGGCCACCGAAGTCATCTGCGGCGTCCCGCAAGGATCTTCACTCAGCCCCACCCTCTTCAACGTCTACATGAGACCTCTTGCAGCCATCGCACGCCAGCACAACCTCAACATCATCTCTTACGCCGACGACACCCAGCTGATCCTTTCCCTCACCAGAGACCCCGACACCGCCAGAACCTGCCTACACGAAGGATGAAAGACGTCGCCGAGTGGATGAAGGACAGCCGCCTGAAACTGAACACGGACAAGACGGAAGTCCTCATCCTGGGATCCTCGCCCTCCGCCTGGGACGACTCCTGGTGGCCCCCAGCCCTGGGCACCGCACCCAAGCCAACCGACCACGCACGCAACCTGGGCTTCATCCTGGACTCCTCCCTCTCGATGACCAGACAAGTCAACGCCGTCTCCTCATCGTGCTTCAACACCCTGCGTATGCTTCGCAAGATCTTCTGCTGGATCCCGACCGAGACCAGGAAGACTGTCACCCAGGCACTCGTCACCAGCCGTCTGGACTACGGAAACGCCCTCTACGCCGAAACCACAGCCAAGCTACAGAAAAGACTCCAGCGCTTCCAGAACGCCTCCGCCCGACTCATCCTGGATGTCCCCGACGCAGCCACATCTCCAGCCACCTGAGGAACCTGCACTGGCTCCCCGTTGACAAGAGGATCACGTTCCGGCTCCTCACCCACGCAAATCTCTCCACGACCTGGGCCCCAAGTACCTCAACGACCGCCTGACCTTCTACACGCCCACCCGCCAGCTACGGTCCACCAGCCTCGCCCTCGCAGCCGTACCACGCATCCGAAGAGCAACCGCCGGAGAAAGATCCTGCTCTTACCTGGCTGCCAAGACGTGGAACTCCCTCCCCATCCACCTTCGGCTGACCAAGGACCATCTCACCTTCAGAAAACAAATCAAGACCTGGCTGTTCGAGCAGTAGCATACCCCCTCCCCCAAGCGCCTTGAGACCCTCCCGGGTGAGTAGTGCACTATACAAATGGTATGATTGATTGATTGATTGAAGAGCCATTTATTGAAGAGCTTGGTGTTGACATCAAGGTTCCTGGTGTAGTTGGGTGGGCGTTCCTGGAGGGTCTCAGTGCAGTTTTCTTTGGATATTTTGCAACAGTATCTTGATGGTACTGTTGTTTTGTCTGATGGGGTGGCTTGGTGGGCGGGTTTCTTGAAATGTACGAAGCAGTGGTTGGACCATGTGAACGGGGATATTTGGGTGGTGGTGATCCTGCTGTTTTGGAGGAGAAGATAGGGTTGAGGGTGTGGCCATCTGTGTGGGTTAGTCCTTGGATGTGCTGGGTGAGTATGAAGTTGCTGAGGCTGTCAAGAAGGGCTGTGAAGGTAGGGTCTGTGTGTCTTCCAGGTGGAAACTGAGGTCTCCCAAGGAGGATGAAGTTGGTTAATCTGATGGAGAGGGGAGCAATAAAGTCTGAGACGTGGTCGTAGAATTCCACTCAGGGGCTTGGGTGATGGTAGGGGAGGGTTCCCTAAAGGGTGGCTTTGTAGTCTGTTCGTATTTTGCAGTGGGGGTATTCCATAAGGTTGATGTATGAGTCCGTGGAGGTGGTGCAGTCAACCATGTTTTTGTAGATGATCACAAGTCCTCTGCCTAATTTGTAAGTTCGGTCCTAGTATATGATTTTGTAGACGGGCAGGATGGTTGCTGCGATGTCCGAGTTGGAGACTGGGTTGAGCAATGTTTTGGTCAGAAAGAGAGGGTCGGGTGTGTTGCTGTTGAGGAGGTGCCAGATTTCAATGGAGTATTTCCTGAGGGATCGGACGTTGAGGAGCATGGCGGACAGTTGGTGTGGGGCGGTGGTGGTGGTGGCGTGCATTGTTTGTTTGCAGGTGGTGGTGATGGCGTCTGAGATGGCCCAGGTGAAACGGCAATGGGTGCAGGAGAAAGGTCCTACAGTGGTGGTGGGGGATGCGCAGCAGCAGTAGTATGTTTGCCGGTGTGTCTTTGTTGAGGTTGCTGAGGATGGAGGAGGAGTAGAGGCAGCATTTGGTGGCGCGGGTGGCAGCTGCGATTGTGGTGTTGAGTTGGATTGTAGTGAGGACAGGGTTTCTGGCGCTGGGCGCAGTCCAGACACGCACAGGCGTGTCAAGCCCGCTGAGGTACTGGGGTGGGCAGGGCTTCTGCTGGCAGGAAGAACGCTGAGCTGGAAAAACCCTTGTTTGAAAACTAAGGCCCTCGGAAGCTTGTTTCCGGTCCAGGTAAGGCATGGCTTGGCAGTTCAGGCTGGACTGTTCCCATGAGGCACAGGGTCAGACTGATTTGCATATAGCCATGTCTGAACTGGGGTGGCAGAGTGGGCTAAAGAACGGTGATGGATCAAACCCAGATCTTTTGACTGGGTGTGAGTGTTTGATTGGTTCAGATGCTCCGTCCATCACCACCCCCTTTTGTACCGTTGAAAACTAAGGCAGCAGTGGTGTCACTTGTTCATAAGGCCGCCACTGGATCAAACTGGAAGAAGCAGGAACTGGGACCACTAGCAAGTAGCAAGCTAGATGTCCACGTGCCTACTCAAAGTAGGCACCTGATATGTCAAAGTATCATATCTGGAGAAAATATGCACCACACTGCTTTCCTGATAATAGCAAAGATTATGATCCCCACACTTTAATCCTCTCTCTCCTCATAGTGATTAGCAACGCAACAAACACATTCACCGACATGGTGAAAAAGTGGTGTTGATGTGACATGCCTTCTTATATAGGAGGATTGTCTTTGATTTGCTGATAGTGTATTGGGTTTCATCAGAACGTGTGCGTGGTGGAGTCATAATTGTTGATTCTCTATCCCTTTGCAATGGGAGGTGAACTAATGGGCATGAAGGCGTTTATTTATATGAGTAATTCATTCAGACCGAAGTGATTACTTTCTGTTTATATTTAATGTTGTGCCCATGTCTGTGTGCCTGTTTTGAATTATTTTTTTAAAATATATTGCTGCCTCTGTAGACGACTACATGTCAAGAATGTGAGGTGCCTGCATTTCTGATTTTCCCTTTGTGCTAGTGTTACTCCCTCCCTCCACTGCTGGTTGCACTTGCAGTACATGTGAGTGATCGGGTCTCCACGTCTTGTCTGGAGTAGATTTGAGCCTGTTTGGGCTGTAGTGCTATTGAAGTGCTGAAGTCAATATGGGTGCAACTCTGGTGAACAGCAACTGACTTACCCTTTTCAAGCTGTATGTTTGGATTTACATTTCTTCCACTGTGCCCCACCTGAACGTGTCCTTTGCTCCTTCCACTTTGTAGTAGGTACTCCCTATTTTCCCCTCCATTCCCATTGCAATGTTATACCAAAAATGTGGACTTAGGTGTAGAGTTCTTCGCACTTGTAGCAAGTGTAGGCAGAGAGTTCCGGTCGTACCTTGGTGAATTGCATTTGTGAGTACATGAAGTACTACTACTTTAGGTACACAAAACTGTAATTGGTGAAGAGGATCAAAAGATGCTAAACAGTCCTACCCTGAGAGTGTCTCCATAGTCTGTAACTCCATCCCTCTAACCATCAAGACATTATCTTCAAACGATACACTTTGATTTTTTTAAAATATTTGTTATTTCAACTGCCATGATGGAACAAAACAAGCACTGACAAAGCTAAAGGGCTGGCAGCCAATGCCAAGCCTGGGTTTTGTCAATGCTTGTCTTTGAAGTCGTTGCAGAGTGAACATTGGGAGTTGCAATCCGTTTGTGAATCGAAATGTCCCTTCAGTACATTGTAATTTTATCTTTGCGCTTGCAAAGCCTGAAATGTTGCGCACTGCAGGCTCTGAACCGTAGAACTCTTTGGTACATCACGACAATCCTTCAGTGGTAACACAGCTCACTCAGCTGAAAACCGACCTTTCAGAAAAGTGAGGCACGGATGGACTTCCTTTTGCTCCTAAGATTAGCTCCTTCTTTAATTAACAACCCTTTTTTCCCGACCTTTCCGTAGAAAAGCACAGAAACCACAATATGACCAACTCCTGTATTTTTACACGTTCTTGGACGCCTAAGAGAAAGTAAACTGTTTAACATAAAAATGTACACTCACGCAGTCAAATTTTGCAATTTACTGCAAGTTCATAGCTTTATGAAGCTTCCATTTATCTTCCTACCTGCTCCACACATAAATGCCTTTCCTTTACTTGTTATGAATCACTTGCCACTCATAAGTGATTTACTTATTCAAAACTCTTGAAATAATACATGCATTTGAGTCCCTACAGTCATATATCTCGTGGTGGGAGGCTGATGGTATGTATAATGCTGAAACAAACAACACTTAGAGAAATGAAAATGCATTTCTAAATCAATAGCTATGAAAATGTAAAAAAAAAAAAAACACAATAACTGCGCCGCCTGGCTTATTGGTTTGGCCCCAGGGATAAAACCGTTTCGCATGTTTTATGTTAAGTGTTAGTTATTACATGCTACATGCCGCGGATCACAAGGCGATGAAAACCCTACTGGAATTAAGAGAGACATTCAAGAAGTGCTTTTGTCGGAGGTATGCGTTGCTCTATAAAATCACTTAACATAACAAAAAATAACAATAAAGACGGATATTACGAAGCTAAAGAAGTTTAACAGGAATATCGTGTTTTTGTGCTTGACTGAAGGGAAAGAGCAATTCTCTGAATGTGTGGGTCAAACAGTTTGGACGATCACTGTCTTGCACTGGCAGGAATGTGGCTTCATGTGTTGCCATATTATATTTGACTCGAGTACATTGAGGTCAGGAAACTGAATTCAAACTTCTAGCCTTTTATTCTAAACCCTTCTTCAAAGCTTACCAGAGAAGAGCCACCCCAGTTCAGTGGCTGGGGCATGAGAGCCCAGGGTCTCCAACTGGTATTTTTACCTTTGTGCCACTGGCTTCCTATTGCTAAACTAGCAATGTTGAAGCCCCTCTGAGAACTGTTCACTGAGCCTCCCAAGGAAAAAGACCACTATACCTAAAAGTTACATTTAGGCAATACTAACAAAATAGGCAATTCTGTTCCAGGATGTCACCAAGGACAACCTTACCACAAGAAATCCATTTCAGGAGCATATATACTTCAGAAGAGAGTTGCAAACATGGCAATTTCACAGATAACTACATGATCCTACAACCCTGGCATAGATCACAGAATGCACATTACTCCTTTTAGTACAATCTACAGTTTACAGCCCACAGAAAGTGAACAGTTCATCCAGTACACTACTTTCTATTACCAGGTTAGTTATCAAGAGTGACCTATTGATAGCTAGGCCATTATATAAAAATGACAATTTATAATTAAACGTTCTGACCTGCAGTAATACAAATACCATAACACTCAGTGGTCAGCAGCCGACTGTAGTTCGTACAGGCTGAATAATAACTCCCTTATACTGCTTAATCCTTATACAATCACATACGAGAGATCTGCAATGGGTCTTATCAGCCCGTAGAGTACCAGCCAGCTCCAACTGAACAGGCACAGAATACTTAAAGAGATCTGCTACATACCGCTGGCCACTGCAGGGGCAACTAGTCACAAAACATGCAAAAAAAAACAAGCAAAAGCAGAGAAGGCCCTACCGTTGCACAAGTGTATTGTACCAAATATCATCAGTGATGCCACACTCAACTTTTCATAGCCCCACTGCCTAGAAGCCACAACTATTCAATTTACACTACAACAATTTGAAAAGAAGCATCCACTATATTGTTTTGTTTCTGGCCCAAATTCAGGCAATCCATCAGGGTTGTGCTTTCCAAACTTGTGTGACTTTTAAATAGCAAGAAGTATGGCCTCCTGTTTCAGTGTCTTCATGGGTAATAAATCCTTTTTCGGGTAGTGTAGTACCCCTAAATCATCTTCCTCCATCGTGCATCAAGGCTCGAGTGTTGCAGATTCATCTAAATGGGTCGGTCTGAAAGGAATCCGAACGGGCAATTCTGATGCGGACAGAGCCATTCCCAACCGGATCGGAATTGAGCCCTACATCTGAATAGTTAGTAGTAGTAAATTGACACTTGCAAATTCTGATGCATGTGGCCCTCCACCCAGGGTGGAGGCAACTAAGCTTTCATCTTGGTGTGTCTAGACTCGGAAATAGTGAATAGCAAAAAACTGCAGACTCACACCTAGATGCAGTAGTAAATATAAAGAGAGTAAATATGCACATGGATGTATGCCTTTGTAAATAGATTCTCATTGTGTCGCAAGTGGGATTAAAGTTAACGGAACCCAGAGCAATGATAGCCACCACAGTGTTCTCAAAATGGACACAAAATACCAGGTGCCATATGTATAAAGCATTTTTGCAGTCAGAAATGGTCCGATTCTAAACAAAAAAGCTTTTTTAAATGTGCAAAAGCACAAATTATGATTCGGTAACATGTTACCAAACTTCAATTTGTGTTAGTGATTTGGTATTTGGAAGGGGAGTGTGTAGGGCGTCCCTTCCAAATACCAAATTGTAGTAGTATACATCGTTTTGCGTCCAAATTCTGGTTGCAAAACATTAATATTTTAACAACACCACGAACGAGGTGGTTAACCATTTGCATATAAGAAGGGGTCCCCCAAGGGACCCCCTTCCCCTTTGAGACCACTGCCTACTCCTAAAAACTAAAACTTAAAAGTTTCATTCTTTCTTATTAAACAAGTCCCATTTTCCTTTAAGGAATACGGGCTGCACTTGAAAAAAAAGTTTGCTTTATTAAAAAGCAATCCCAGACATGGTGGTATGCTGACACTAGCAGGCCACCATCCCTGTGATTGCTGCGATTCCCAATGGGTCACAAATTGCAACCTACCTATTTAATATATATGAAGTAGGTCAATTTGTGACCCCAAAGGTTTCATAATTTTATATATACTTATTTTATACAATCAGTAAGAATCGCAATTAGGAAATTGCAATCCCTAATTTTTATACATCTGGCCCCAGGGACCAGACAATATTCTGGCATGTCTCATTGGGCCTCCTTAAGCAGACCCCAGAGGAGGTCTAGAAATCCAAGAACTCACTGTAAAGTTCCACCAGACAGACAAGGACGTAAAATGGATGCCTTTGTGAAAAAAGTGTCATCAATAGCAGTCACATCAATCAGAGAAGCTACTACCGTGTCTATTCTAGGCATATACAATCACCAGAAGTCATCTGATTTAGCACCTTCCATTGATCTTGTGCACGTACATGAAAAACAGGAAGCTAAGGCGATTCGTTATAAAGGAAAGAAAGGTTATTTATCACTCTTAAATTTGGAACAAAATGTGGCAAACCTCAGATTCCGTCAAAAAAGAGCTGTGGTCCAACCCAGGCAAGGATGGCTTACGGCATCTTCCTTTAGACTACAAGGGCAAAATCGCTCTTTAGAAATGTCTTTCGATGGCAAGCCATTTTTTGGAGAACATGGCAATGCCCTTCAAAACATCACAAAAGATAAACTCTTCAACAAGAGCAAAGCTCCAAGCCCTTGTGGGGTGCTCGAACAAGAGACTATCACTATTGTGGTAGATATGAAAACTATTGTTATCGGCCATACCTACTGCAAAAATCTCAAGTACACAACTAATAACAGCAAGCTTACAGTGAACTGAAAAGCGTTTCTTCCGGGATTATTTTATGAATTAATTTTTGATTAGGGGACCACAATAATTGAGACCCAAATACACACAGAAAATCGATCTAAGACATATAGCACACAAACACAATATTAATGATATTTGAAGTATGTATTTATAGGTTCATCAAAGCTATGTATCTATCATTTAGAACGATAACAGGGTGTGCTATGAACATGTGAATAGATGACAGAGCAGTGCTCAAGTAATAATCATGCAAGACTGATGCAGGACCAAAGGCAATTAGTAATGGCGAGTGCTGCATGAGTTGCGGGCATCCCAGGGAAGCTGTGCTGATAACTGCAAGAAGCCCTGAGAGCAGAGGCCTTGGAAAAGGAAAACATGAAAACAAATGTGGTAGGTGGTTAAAAAAGGGATTACTCAGCAGTCAAAAAATTAAGGAAGGACCACAATTTCAGACTTACTGACACTGTCAAAAAGGTGACCAGCGAAGACGCCGCAAGAGCAATCATACTGTACTTAGTGTTTTTCAACACATGTGAACATTGCGGTGTAACATACGCAAGTAAGTAGGGCGGGCGGGTCAAGTGCAGGTTGATGGGCAAGAGAAAGCATCATGAACCAGTGAGATGCTGTAGAGGTGATCGTCCGTGTCCTCCGTAAAGGACACAGCTTGCAAGAGGATTTTAAAGCATCAGGTGGTGGTGTGGGTAACTGTAATTGCAATAAACATGGAGAAGAATAGAAAAAGGAATAGAGAGAAGAATTCACTTGAATCAATTGTATAATTATCAATCGCTTCATTCAGTGGAGAATAAGGTAAATGGTTACACTAGAAAGACAGTGTTAGAGAAAGTCAACAGGGTGATGTAAAAAAAATACATTAAAACAACATTTCCAATGGAAAAGCATAACATGTGTCACAAATAGTATAAACAGAACAGACATGCAGAACAAGAGATGAGTCATTGTATTAACACGGAAAACAAAAAAAAACTCGGCACAAATTAAACAGCATGTGCCGTTCATAGATGCAATTGTCCTTATCTGATGAGGTCAAAACCGTAAGCTCTTTTGATTCATTTAGCGCATCCAAAAAATTATATAAACTATTCCAATCCCAACCATAACACATTAAATTTAGAAAATATTTTATGAATAACTATTTATAAATTGCTCAGATAATATTTACAAATGTAACACAAAAGCAAACATTATTAAAAATAACATTTAAAATGTTACTTACAAACATTTAGATAAATAATAACGCTATTAACAAAATAAATAAATAACAACTAAATTACAACAAATAACCAAACATACATCTTTAAAAACACCTCCATCTCAAATCCCATTCAATACCAAGAACTCATCAAATACGTAACATTAAAATAAATGTATAAATAACATGAATTTAAAAAAAATCCCTTAATTATATAACATTTATATTTTGTTTGACCTTAAATATAATATTCAATGAATAGACTAATATAAATAAAAAATAACCAATTAAACAAACCATGCCTTAAAAAGTATTCCCGCCCACCTGCCGTAGAAACAGCTGCGGCCCGTGCAGGTAACAGCGGTGGGGCGGTGGGATTTCGAGGGACGATGACAAGGGAATATGTAATTTTCCCTCGAAATCCCCCCCACCCTGCTCCACCGCTGTTACCTGCACGAATCGCGGCTGCGTAGAAATCTAACAAACCCACAAAAACAAATTATTGAAAATTAAACAATACGAAACGGTTATTAAGACAAATTAAAAACAAAACCAACAAACAATTACCAACCCAAAATGATCAATATATTATTTTGTCCTTATCTATTTATCCAACAGAACTTACTCAATCAACACTTCCCATCCTACTCCCCTGCAAACAGCCCACAATAAAATAACAAATTATAATGATTAGAATTTAACAATAGAATAACAAAAATGAAACACAATCAATTAAAAAAACTAATTAGAATATTACTAATACAAAATAAGTTAAATAAACAAGTTAATTCATTTATAAAAATTAAACAATAAAATAAGTTGTAAAAGTAATATAAAATATAAATATTCAAAAACACTTCCCACCGTATTCCCATAAAAACCCAAATAACCCCCAGAAACACATTATTTAAAAAATCATATAATACTATAAACAAAATATTACAAATTAAATGAAACTATACAAACTATTATACACATGAAATAAATAAAAATAACGAGCAAAAGAAAAATAGATATTATGAACAGCCGTGTAAAATTGATCAATAATATTTACAATGATAGTTTAACTAAGTGAAACAAGCAATATTCTTTCCTTCCATACTAAGAATATAATATTCCTATCTGGCGCCATCACTCTGGAACACACTCCCCATCTCTTTGCGCTTTGAAACCTGCTACCTGAAATTTAGGAAAGGCCTGAAAACCTGGCTGTTCTCTGCTTAATCCTCTCTCATTTTTACTGTCTCCCTGCTTCTTTTTCTCTGTTAGCGCCGGGAAACCCCTGGGTATCTGTGCGCTTTGTAAACTCAAATATAATAAGAACCAGGAGGACCATCAAACTCATAGTAAGCCCGCCCGCCAGATTATGAGTGTAATCCATGGTGGGCGGGTAGTGCTGTGGCGGTGGGCTGTTAGGCTCATAGCAGACGGCCGCCATGACAGTGCCTGCAGCACGTTCCGTGCTGGAACGTGCGGTGCAATTCTAGGGGGCACAATATGTGCCCCCCTGGATGCAGCTCCAGGCCCAGAAGCGTTAGTGCCCCCTTACTTCTAAGTCCACCACCCTTTTCACGATGGGCTCACCGCAATTAAAAGGGTTGTGGAAATAAAAGTCGGAATATACTCAGCGGTGCAGCAGTGGCAGCACCAGCATATTCCTGGCCATTTCCAGACCAATGGCGCAGCGGGATCCTTGATCCCGGCAGAGCCTGTAGCCTCATGACGGATTGTCAGTGTGTGTGTGATCAGATCACCATCACGAGTACAGCGTTCCTGAAGACAGCTGTACTCGTAATAAGGCCTTGAGTCAAACAATATTCTTGACATCATAATGTTTCCTACTATACTCTGACCAACAATATTCTAGCGTCAAAATTAAGGTGCAGCACTGGCTACACAGTCACCTTCACGCTAAATATCATACATTCTTAGGATTCAAAGTGCCCAGTTGACCATGTCAATTCAAAGTACTGCCTTTTGGCCACAAGTCAGCTCCAAGAATATTCACAAAGGTAACTGAAACCTTTCAGTAAGTTTACACTTTTGAGTAAATTTACCTTTTTTCAATATTCACAAACTTCAAGTGTATGTTATGACAAAAAAACAACAAAAAACAATGGTAAGTCCAGCACTACAGACTGAAACTCCCTCCCATAAAAAAATAAAGAAGGCAGGGATTTCAAATATAACCCACAGAAAATAATGCGAAAAGAAATTCATATAAAATAAAACATTTTAATGACTAATTTTTAATTTAACAATAATAAGGAATTCTATACATATCTTTTAATAATTAATACACATTAATAAAAATCTTTTTTTTTCCTTAGGGAGAATGTATTTTTTTATTTAAACTCCAGAAAAATAATTTAATGTAATTTAATATATTTCTATCAATTGAAGTGTTAATCCCAAAATAATTAAATAGCGCTATATCTATTTTTATTTTGTCCTATGTTTAAAGTAAATAAATAAAACAAATGTACATTAATATTTAAAATAAATATATTTTTTATATTTATTTTCGAGGTAAATACACTTTTGTATTTTTCCCCATAGTTTATCATGAGGAGATTTCCACCCCAACTGTCAAGTCGCTCTATGGTAAAGTATAGTACTCATTATGCCAGTCCATTCTAATGAATGACCAGGCATTTTAGAATACTGAGAATGAATTCACGCTTGATTGCAGTCTTTTGTTTCTTATGATTCCCTTTGGCAATACAATTGATAATGTAAAAAATGTACAGAACAGGATATAAATTTATATTGTTATTTTTTCATACATTGTTCTTATCCTTTAAACCACTTCCACACTTTTTCCTATCTTTATAGCTATGTGTGTCTTTCCTTACTCTCTATTTACCTGATTCTTTTTCATTTTTGCAATTATTAAAACAAGGAGATAATATTCCACCATCTTTATAAAATAAGGTGCTTTGCTTTAAGATAACGGTTCTTATCTATGGTATCCAACTGTCTAATTAGTGAGTGCAATCTAACTGCCTCCATGTTCCATGTGATTACAATATAAAACCGGGACTATTAAGACAGTCATAGAATGTTATCAATTATTTTGTTCCTTCCTAAAAAATTATCAACACTAATTTAAAATAAAATACAAATGTAATGTATGTCTTAGCAGTGTTTCCTTTTATCAAATGTTTTTGGGTTTACTAAAGGAACTTTGTGGAGGAAATTTCATCCTATAAATATATTGTGAACAAAATACAAACACCATGAAGGTACATATATAAAAGTATAGATTTACTAATCTTACCACATCCATATACCTTGAAGATTGATATATTGGCATGGTATACAGACATAGATTTAAGAACAGAATATAGATAGGTAGCTAGATAAGCATAGATTTACGATTCTAAACTCCACAAAGATAAATCTATACTCACTTATCCATACTCACCTTTAAGCTATTTTGAGTCTCGATATTTAGGCTCAAATATGTTTCTAGAATTATATTTCTGTCCTTGATAGTCTAACATACAACCCTGTCCAGATCTGAAGAGGTGTTCCCTACACCTTTAGGGATGATTGCTTGCAAGTGTGTGAGGCTTGATAGGAATAGAGAAACAAACAGCACTAATATCAAGGGAGCTGAAACAACACATACCCTCTTAGCACAACTGGAAACTATGAATTTGGCACTCCAGCCCCTCTCCCTCTACCAGACTTCTCAAATAAACTACCTGACCCAGAATGCATTGTTGCTGATACATCTCCAGTATTAACTTCAGAGAAATAATGATAAATTCTTGAGAAGAATGATAGACACCAGAAAGCTATGCACCATAAAAGCAGAAAGTTACTTTCCAGGGGCTTCCAGCTTCGTGAGTGGTGTTGATGCTTCCTTAAGTTCCTTTCTGTGTGTACTGCTATCCCTACAATGGACACAGTCTCAGCAAAGCTATTGCCTACTGTTTCTCAATGGAAAGTCTACCCTTTGTACAAGGTTGTGCAGGGGAAAGGGTATGTGCTGGCTTTAATGGGATAAGGGCTTTGTTTTTAAAAATGGTGCAACAGTGCTAAGTCCTAAAGAATACTGAATTTGAAGTAAATTGTTAAAAGAAGTTGTAATACCTTTCCTAAATAGTATTATGAACTGGAAAAATTGGTAAAGAAGATACTTCAGAGCACGTTCAAAACTGAAATATCAGTGGGCAGTGATAAAATAGGATCCCTTTAGTTCCCTCAGTAAACCTCATTTCTAATACTCTTCCATTCAACAGGATATGCAGATTTATCATAGTTTGCCACAATTGCGGAGTAACGTCTCCATGTACACCATGTCTAATTTGTGTGTTTTACCTGCAGAATATATGGTGGCACGTACATTTTCTTAAGAAATGTTGTTATTCCTATAGTATCCAAAATTGATGATCGTTTCTTTATGGCATAAGTTCTATTCTGTGTCATTTTCATTAGGCTAGATTAATGTGAATTCATACGCAGTAACATAGTGCTGAGCATAGGTAGCGATGTGCCTGTTGACGGTTCTTACATTGACTCCAATATATTGTGCATTTCTGTTATCTTTGAATGGAGGTTTATGGGTGATAATTAAATGTACTTAGTTATCACATTTTTCTAAAACCAAATACCAGAACATAATTTTTGTAGAGGAAATATTCTAACTCTTAATAACTGTTGTCAACCTCATTCAATATTTAAAATCGAGAAAGGAAGGCATGAGCTATCCCATTCAGGTGACTAGTTCAAGGAGAAAAGAAGCAAGAAACACACTCACAGAAACGTTGTAGGAAGATGTGATTGAAGAATTTCCGTTTTCTCTTCAGCAAAGTGGTCTCTGTTAAACCAACTCAGGAAGGGGAGTTGGTCAGGCCACTCCACTCTATCTAAAGCCTTCTCTAGATCAAATTAGAGTTCTAACCAAGGAATATGGCAATTTTAAACTGCCCGGGTTAAATGTGCAAATATCTGAGAATTCATTATTAACTGTGTTTTGGTTTTAAACATTTTAGTAGTAAAAGTGTCAGTCCTGGTATTTATATCCTCAGTTCACCTGCAACAAATTTTACTATAACTGTATCAACATCTTTGATGAAAAGAGTTGTGGTACTACTGGTGTAAATGTGATCATTTGATGTATCTAGGCTTAAACAAAATATACTGAACACTTTAAGAGGAAGAACGCTCTTAGAGGATCCATACTATTGGAATAATTGTTGGCTTCAAATGCTGTGCAATTCTAAGAGTGACACACCCTCTTTAGTTGCTTCTTTGCTCCTATGCTGTGACCAAGTGGAATACATATTGGTCCATAATGGTCTCACCTTTCATACCATGGAATACAGTGTATAGCTTGGTGTACAAAGTGGTCTCCTTAGCCCCGTACTCAAGCATGTGCCTAAGCTGTAGCCTAGTTTGGGGACCAATCTGATAACTTCCTGTTCCTAAAGAAATTGAGTAGACCAATCTGATAACTTCTTTTTCCTAAAGAAATTGAGTAATGTGATGTACCTTTTTTGGAAATATAGTGATTGCTGTATAGGCTTCTTATCCTAATTTGAAGGAAAGCACTGAAGTGCTTTAAGGTCTAATTTGAGGAAAGCTTGTTTTCATCAAAGTAGAATTCTCAGAGAGTTCAAGTTTTCCTCAAACTAGTAATTGCATCAAATTTTCTGTGGCTTGTCATAAATTGTGTAAAATTGCATACACCAATCACTTGTTTAAAAGCCTCACCACAAATATTTAATGAGCAGAGGTTATCTTGTGCCAAGACTGAGAGAACGGATTGTCTTCTTGCAGTTGGAGAATCCTTTAAATCTCATGACACCCCCATGCCTATCTTCATAGTTTTGAAGCTGTAATTACTTTGAAGTTAGTACAACTAATGTATTTCTGATTGACACATTTCCTTCTTATGAACAAAAGGAAAAGAGCTTAAACGTTCCATAGTGACAGATTATATTTCTAGATGAGCCCAAAGATTGTACTGTCAAGGTGATTAAGAATGCCCTCTCAAAATCAACCCATCACCAATTACTTTTAAGAGCTTGTGCTTTACTTTCTACACTAGTCTGAGGTATTATGCGTCATGAGGTGTGGGGCTTCATTACACCCAATATGTTTGATGTGAGATAGAGATTACAGAAAGGAGACAGTAGCATTGCCAACTGACATTGACCCTTGCTGTGACCAGATATCCTCTCCCTAAACTATCAATGAGAGAACCATGATAGAAGTGGCTTTATCACTCACAGATCTATGATGAAATACAAGTGGACACAGGAAGACTCCTCAGATTGAATGCGCTGCGCTTCTTTGAAGCAGCAAAGAATCTCCAATTGTTGGGCAATTTGCAAGATCATTCGTAGATCATTTCACCACTTATAATTGTGTTGGGGAAAAATACATTTTAGGTCTACAGTATTATGGAAGTTCATAATGGCAAATAAATATGGTCCTTGTGACTCCAATGACTTAAATACCTTGTTGGGAAAAATAGGTGGACAGTTGTAGACAAACTTTCAAGAATGAGGTCATGTTTCTATTTGAAATTCTTCAATTTTTCATAATTAGGCAAAAATACTGATTAATCTACCCAATGATTACATGCACTTTTATCATAGTATCATTACAGCTTACTATATTTATGACTCCTCATATTGATACGGACTTCAAGAAGAAAATTATATGATCCATTTATCCACCACAACTTACTGAGCATTCCTCAGATCTGTATTCAGGTCATTAACCAGCGAAACATACTGATCGAAAAGCAGCGTCTAACATCATTAGTACTAAATATGCTATTTAGTTTTATTTTCCAAGTAAAGTGAAAAGACGCCTGCATTTTGTGGGCTTAATTGACGGAGGTGTAGAAATACGAAGTAGCTAAAATAAGCGCTGAGGCAAAATAAGGGGAGAAAATCAGCCTGGATTTGGCTCGTATCATTGTATTTTTGAGGGTTGTTTTGGAGCGCATATGTGTATACATCACAGTGACATCGCACATGTTCACAAAAACAATGCCCTGGTGATAATTTAATCTGTGTACTATTCGCAGTCTGTTACCACATTGCAAACAGAAGTATTAGGAAGGTAATTTAACTGCGGAAAGGGTTCCCACGCTGTTAAAACATGGATTTGCATCTGTACCAAAAGCATAGGCTAAACCGTGGCAAATCCTATTCCCACAGCACTACAGATCATAAATGCCAAGTCAATTGCTTTGCGTGAGTATCCCAGGATCTTTACAACAACATCCACCCATTTGGACAACAAATAACATTTATAATCATAACATCTCGCATTGTATTTTAAGTTTGGTTAGGAAATTGTTTCTTTCTTGGCTGATGAGACTTCACTGTGATGTAGATATGATCATGTAAATCCAACATTTAACATCTCTGTCTGGTGTCAAGACTGTATCCTGTTGAACAATAGTTAAGAAATTGCAGTGTATCCAATGGCGAAGTCAAACTAACTAAGGGTGGGTAGACTGGGGAAAAACATACTCTTCGTAAACTAAAAGATTACACTGGTACCCCTCCATTGTAGAGAGTCTCTGTGTTCATTTTAGAATAGACACAGTCACAGAAAGGTCATTATGGGTAGATAATGCATGTGCACCCTTCCTTCTTTCAAACTGTACTCCACTAGTGACAAGTGTTCCTAGCTCTTATTAAAACTTCAAATGACTCCTTTTCATGCTATGTTTCCCATTTTCTGTCCAAGCCTTATACTATCATAAATGAGGAGACGGTATAGTAATAATGGAAATATACACTATAGTTTATGATCTTCTTGAAGACCAAAAGCAGCTCAATCATTATTTGATGACAATCCTCAAATGTTATTGTCTGATCATGATTCTTTCAGTGAATTCCGTCAGCCACGTAGTACTCCCAAGAATGCACATAAAGCAAGGTTTCAACCGAGAAGCAAGAGAAGAAATGCCAAATTTCATATCTACACCAGGACGTCAAATCTCTGTAAACAATCCCGACAACACAACTAGCAACACAACACAAGGAAGACACCATTACCACAGTCTACAACAGAAGGACGGACTTACTCCACTGAGTCACCCCCACTCCTGACCCCCAATAGACACCCCACAGACAAGTGAAAAGGAATCATCAGCTTCCTCAAAGAGAAAAGGAAATGAATCATGAGATACACTGATGAAACAGTACAATCAGCTGTCACCCAGAGATACCCTCAGCAATGCACCAAAATGAAATTACTACAACACCTTTAATATTGAAAACATCTCAACACTTCTTTACTCCCTCGCAGCCACAATACCTGAAGACATCGTTATCATCATCAATAGTTAGGTCAATGAGCTGTTGACATTACAGACTTCAATTTATTTATTTGTATAGTTAATAAAAACCCTTACAAAAGATAAGATGTCGTAGTATTAAAAAAGGGGAAGAAAAGCTAACTAGAAATACATACATAATTAGAAGTTAAAATTGTTGATAAAAATGTCCTTTGGGCTTCAAGAGGGTAAAGACAGTTACAGAGGGAATAATTGTACAAGTATTGTGAGTTCAGGGTATGGATTGGATCTTTACCAAAGTTCCTCTCTTTTCCTCAAAGTTGGTGATGAATTTAACTGCTCTACAGATGAACTGCGGGTCTGCAGAGCATAGAACTTGTATAATCGCAGAACGACAAGTGCGGATACCATATTTTTTGAACTTCGCTTTTAGCCTATACTGGCGTTCCTGGACCAATGCGGGACAAATGCAGATCAGGTGAATGAGATCTTGCTTTGCTGCACCGCATAGTTTGCACTCCTTAATGTCCGGGGTCCTCCATTTAGGTTGATCGGCATTAGTCGGCAGGTTCGCCAAACCTTAGGCAAAGGTATTTGTGTTTTACATGTGATGAAAATGCGAGTTCCAGGTAGGCAGCCGGCGTGGACTTTTTGTATGATTGTATGGTCATCCAGGCATGTGAGCGATGGCTCAGGGCTAATTTGTCGTTGATCAATGAATGCCTGTTGGCTGCCTGTTTGAATGTTGGAACTGCAAGCTTGGTTTCCCAAAGTGCTACTAGTTCGGTGGTTTCAAGAGATTCTTGTAGGTATTTGGCGTACTGGGAATTCGGACTGTTGTGAATTGCTTCCCACATGGCACGATAGACCACATTATCTTGGTTCATCTAAATGCCGTACCAGAATTTAACAGTCTCATATTTTTTCAATAGTACTTGAGACTGAAGGCCGAATTCGAGTCGCACTTGTGCGTGTGATGCGTTGTGTGGTAGGCCAAATACGCGCTTGTAGACTTATGTTTGAATTTTGTCTATTAGCTGTGCGCTCTTTGCGTGATGTAACACGCTTCTGTAGGCTATAGTTGGAATTAGCTTGGCTTTCATTGCAGTTAGTAGTGGGTTGAACAGAGGGCCCTTAAGTTTGATGGCTAGGCTGCTAAATGCGTGCAACAGGGCGGTGCCCTTCTTTTCGATGGTGTTGAGATTCATGGAAAAATTGAGGCGCTTATCCAGTGGGATCCCCAAATACTTATAGCTTGCCACTACTTCCAATTTGTTGTTATCTATTTCCAGGATTGGTGGTGCTTTGCGTTGTCGTGTTATTACCATAATCTTTGTTTTCTTGTTATTTATTTCTAGCAGGTTCTGTTTCGTGTATCCTGTCAATTCATGCAGAAGGCGCTGTAGGCCTATTTTCGTGTGGCTAAGAAGGACCACGTCGTTGGCATAGGATAAGTGTGTTAAACGTAGGTTTCCTAGCCGCGGTGGGTGAGCGTTGATCCTTTCAAACCTCGATGTCATGTCAGCCATGAATAAGTTGAAGAGGTGTGGGGCCAGAACATAGCCTTGTTTAAGACCATCAAGAGTGCTGATCCTCCGAGTTAGCCGCTTGCCGTTGTCGATCTTTACTTGCATCCAGGTGCTGGTGTGCAAATCCATTATTGGGATTAAGATTGAATCCGGCAGGCCTTGCTGCTTCAATTTGGACCAGAGTAGTTGCCTGCTGACACGGTCGAACGCCGCCTTAAAGTCTATGAAACAGGCGTAGAGTGCCTGATGATTTTGGAAGCTTTTTTCGGCTATTAAGCTGAGCGCCATTGTATTTGCTGTAGTGCCCATGCCACGGCGAAACCCTGTCTGATTAATCGGAATGTTATTGTTGTCTTCGGACCATTGTGCGAGATCAGCTAATACCAGGGATGCGTAATATTTTGCTTCCGCATCGATGAGTGCTATAAGGCGGTAGTTGGCTGGATCCTTACGGTCGCCGTCTTTATAGATTGGATTAATGATCGCCCCTCTCCAGCGTTCAGTGTTGTTTATTGCCCTGAATAGAAGGTTGAAGTTACAGGCCCAGTAGTGGGGATCCTCCTTATAAATTGCCTGGGGGACACCATTAGGTCCTGGTGCACTGTCTTGCCTACTTTTCTTTATTATTTGTAGTATTTGGATTACATCATCGGTCCGCGGTGGTTGGTCTGAACCCTCCTGTTCGTTCCCCGGAGCGTTTGACCAAATACAGGCAGGGCCCTTCACAACCGCAATTTTTGGTGCTCTAGATGCCCTTATTTCGGTTGTTGTCTGTAGCGTCTGCATTTTATCGAAAAGGTGTCGACTAGATACTGGACCCATGTGCTTTCAGTGATACAGGTTGCGCTCATGGTTTGAGCTGATCTGTTCAAAGAGTTATTTTGCATCCAGAATGCCCTGCAGTCAGACTTTTTTATATTGTGTAGCATTTTGGCCCAAAAGTCGGTGACTCGGTTTTTCTTTTCAGTCCAAATTAGATTCTTATAATGCTTCCTTGTTAATCGGACTGCTTGCCAAGTTTTTGAATTTGCATTGTGCCCTTTTGCTTGCCTTGTGAGCTTCCGCAGGCATCTTCTTAAGGATAGTGTGGACTTTGTAAAAGCGGTGCCTCTCGTTGGATGGATTTTTTTTTATGATTGACACCAGTCCTGGGTAATTTGTTCAGGAAGTCAGACCAAGTTTCTGGACACAGATCTTTTCCTTGGGTTAGCGTTTGGAATAGATTCTTTGCGCCCTGCGCTATTTGTGGTAGTGTGTTACTAGTCCATCTTAGTCGCTTCAGGTGAATTGATGTAATTTCACCGGCTGTCGTTGGTGCTTGTGAGTGCCTTGATGGAGCCAGTTTCATTTCAATGTGCTGCATTGAGTAGTCGCTGTCTAGAGAACATATTATTTGGAAAACTTTTGTTAGTCTTAATAAGGGTAACAAGACTATGGTATAGTCCAAAATTGTGCTTGTACTATGGCCTATGTAGGTGGTAGAAGGGGGTTTGTCCTGATTAGTTCTTCCATTTATCACTCTTAATCCTAATTGCTCGAGGTCCCACATCAACTGCCTAACCACTTTGTCTGTTTTCTTTGCGGGTGAAATCTCCTGGATTTCAACGCCCCAAAATTCGTTAGCTGAAACTCTGTTGTCCTCGTCTTCCGGGCGATGTAGGAGGTTAGTGTTGAAGTCGCCTGTAAGGATAATCTCCCATGCTGGTTGTTCAAGGCGGAAATCTGATACAACGTTACAGATGCGTTTGAAAAGGTCTTTTTTAACCGTGATATTCGGATGTGCGTATATGTTGATTCGAATAATGATTCCAGTTTTGGTCTCAGTTATCGTTTCCAATTTGATGATTTGCATGTCTGCCGCCGGTGTGGCCAATTGGGAGGCCTTAATATTCAATGCGGTGGTTATGTAGACCGACAGTCCCCCTTTCGCACGGCCATGACGTTGAGTGCGGGTCGCACTGACGTGAAAGCATAATTTGCCTGGTACATCAATTGGTTCCATTAACCAAGTTTCCTGTAGGGCTATGATGTCGTACTTATCCCAAAAGTCTGCTTTTCTACTGTCATTTAAAATGCATTTTGCACCGGCGATGTTCCAAGAAAGAAGTTTTATTGACTGTCCTTCAGTTTTACCGACCCAGCTATGGGTTCAGTCATCACTGGAACGCTGTTTCTGTCTGTTCTGGTGTTCGTTATTAATGAATTCAACCCCCTTGGCACCTTGCAAGACTGAGTATACTGGTCAAATTGCCCATGTGTGGTCTTCTATTTTATGACGCTTCCTGAGTAGGGGAGATGGATAACCCGGTTTTACTTCTTCTTTGATGGTGATTCCCCACTCTCCAAATTTGGCGGATTCCGTAGGATTTTTTTTGACAATTCCCACATTCCTCCAAGTTGCTAGGGTGCCTTCCTTAGTTGCGTTGCCACTAAGGGTGATGAATTCTATTGCTAGTAGGCCAGTGGGTGTTATATGGCTAAGACTAGGGATCGCCGTTATCAAGTGAAGGATATTTCCTCGATTTAGGAAGTCTTGTGTGCCTTGTGCTTTGTAATTAGGAATAAGGAGTAGCCTTCCTACTGGTGCTGTTTTCATATCGTTAGTTTGCTCACAACTGATGTATGTGTGGTCATTCTGCCTGGATCTCCTCGATTGGTGTCTTTCATGATTCTTGTCATCATCACATCGGTGTTTTAATATTTGGCAATGTGCATCGTTCTGTGAATGTTCGTTTAGTGTAATTGCCTTAGCCTTTACTTTTCCCTTTACTTTTAGGCAAGCTTGTTTTAGACCACCCAGTTCTGTGTAGTGCTCATGTTCACTTGCAGTGATCGCAGGGCAAGGTTCTGACCTTATTGTATTTATAGATCCTACACTTTGTTTCTGTGATTTCTGATCTGTAGTGATCGTTACATGCAAATGATCCTTAACATTCTTGACCGTATTTGCTATGACTAGCCTGATATTCTTTTTATCCCTATTTTCTGATATATAATTGGCTCTTGGGGTTATCAACGGGATAAAGGAGTATTTGTGGTTGTTGTCCACCCTTTCAGCGACCAACCTTTTGCGTCCATGTCTATTTGACTCGTACTTGTTTTGATTGTGCTCTAATATATGATGTTTTATACCAGGCTGGGGAGTACGTCCTATTTGTCGGGGGTTGTACCCCGTGTCTTGCTGTTCGTACTTTAGGCTCCCTGAGATTCTGTTCAATTGCGTGACCTGGGAGTCTGCAATTTCCGGACTCCAGTCTGTGCCGCTTAAAGTAGTCGATAAGCTCGCATGCTCAGCGTTGGTTGTGTCCACAGTTCCTAAACTTGTTACATGGACAGTCCCCTCTGTAAGCGTCGGTGTTTTTGATGTTACCATACAAACTAGGTCTTTTAGTATTTTGGGCGTGCATTTTTTCCTTCGTTTTTGAGCCCCCTCTTTAAGGTTTTGTGCTCGATCTTGGTCTTTGTGAGTGGCTGATGTGGCCCCTCTTTGGAATCAGATAAGATTTTTGATCGAGTTTTTTCACAATTAAAGATGGGAAAGTTGGGTAAGGCCTGCTTGTTGACAGATATTCAGTTTGTCAATTGATTTCTGTTTTTTATCGCACATTTTTTCTGGCGTTTGGTTAGACCTTTATATTTGTTTGGGTTTTTTTCCCCGTCCTGCTCAGGTTGATCTTTCTCTAAAGATTTGTGGCTGTTGTTGTGCCATGAGTCGGGTTTGTCCCCTGCTGATTTTGTTTCTTCTGTAATATCATCAGTTATTTTTTTTGTTGGTTTCTCTTGCTTCGTTTTTTGGTCTGTTATTTGTTGTACGACTGCTGCTGTTTGGTCTTCCTTCCTCTTTTCAGGTTTAGCTGTATCATTTATTGAAGAGTTTTTACAATTGGCGAAGGTGATAAGGTCACTTCCATTTGATATACTGTTGGTGCCCTGATTTGCATGCTTGCATTCCTGTAGGATATCTTTGAGTATTGATGGGAGGTCCTTTAGTTTTTCCAGTATAGGACTACAGGTACATATCGGCGGCGGTGCCCAGGGGCGAATCTGGTCCTGGATGGTATCAAATGTGTTGACCATTAAGTCCAATTTTTTGTTTATGCTAGATATATGTTCAGCTATTGTACTCATGAGGTGTATTTGAATATAAAGTTTGTCGGACTGCATGTTTAAGGTTTTGATTGTGGTTTCAAGGATGCTACCCAGAGCGCCATGCAAAATGATTATGGATTCCAGGTTTTCAGTGAGGTCGTGTTTTCCTACTTGGTGGCATTGGTTTACGTTGTTATTGTTTACGATGGTTTTCCGGTGTGCGTGCTCTTTAGGTGTCTTATGGATTCGCCCGTTCACACAAATTGTTTTGTATGCTTTATCGGGACTTTTTGATGTTGCTGGATCCGACAAGACCAGGACACTTGAGATTTCTATTACTGAGGATTCCTTATGGCTGAATGAGTCTATAAGCACGTCCTGATTCGACCCACTGAATATCTTTATCATGCTTTTGTCTAATAGCTCCGGGGTTGATGGAAATTTTGGATGCTGTACGTTTTGTGTTATTGCCAGCTCCGGGGTTGATGGAAATTTTGGATGCTGTACGTTTTGTGTTATTTCCAGCTCCTCGGTAATTGTGGTTGCTGATGTGTTTTGTAGTTTTGTCTGCTTGGAGCCACTTACATTTCCACTTATTTTGTTCTCCTGCTTTACTTTGTTTGCTGTTACACTTCCTTTATTGTCTGGGAGTATTTGGTGCTCCAACCAGTAATTAGACTCCTTGATCTTTTTATTAGGGTTTGTCATTGCTAGGTTTAAGCGCGACTCAAACCTTGGGGTTGAGTGGCTATTTGGATGTTCCTTGTAAACTGCGTCATGTATGCTGGTATTATGACATCCGTCATTGTTACCTAAGACCTGAAGGCTAGCAACCATTGAGTGGTCTAGATTTATGTCACTTATTGATGGAACTGATGGTGTAGATGTCGTTTCACTTTTCTTCAGATTTTTATATGATGGGCTCTTTCTTAAGGTTTTTTCCATGGCGCAGTCCATGGTTTTGTTTGTGGTTCCTGATGGTGGTGGACGTTTCACTTGTTCTTGGACTACGTCATGGCTTTTGTTTTCCGTGTGTACTTGAGCTTGAATTTGTATTGTGTACTTGTGCTCTTGAGTAACTTGCATACTTGTACGCGGAAATCTTTGTTGCAGCTACTCCCCATACAGCGGACTGACAGACTGAGGTCGAGCAGAGGAGGAGAACCACGCTATTGGGTTTCTTAGCGCTATTTGGCAGCGCTTGTTCGTCACCGCTCGCGTTTCCCACTCCGCGGGAAACGCTCGTTGCTGGGGGTTAGGTGGCCAAGAGGGAGGCCGAAAAACATCATTGACAACAATTCAACTGGGCCTGGAGCACCTCCCCGCCACGCCCACCACAGGTGATTGAAAATCGTCTCCAGCACCGTGCATCGCGGTACGTGCGCGGGACGAGCCGGGCGAAGCCCGGGCAAAGGGCGGGCCGTCAGTGGCCGTCCGGGGACGGAGGAGGACGGGACGGGCCACCCCTCTTTTGCCTTTACAAGCCCCCTAGGCTGTTGGGAAGGTAGGACATTTTCACTATGTCTACAAACTGTGATAAATCGGTGTCTGCGGGGGGGCAGTAAAGGAACACTAGAGAGCTACTTTACGAGGGCTGCTACGGATCTGGATAAGGATTTTGTGATGGCAGAGCGCAGGACTGAGCGACGCCGCTCCATTGAATCCCTGAAAAATAGACCTTTGTCGGATTTGATGCCTGTATCCGTTTTGCCGGACTCAGTCTCTGACTTTTCCAGCGAGGACCCACTGTCTTTGGACAAATTCCCCCTACTCCTTAGCGACACCTCGCCGCTTCAAGTTGATGTAAATACTGCTCCTTCGCCCAATGTGGCGACCCCAAGTATTCCTAGTACAGGACTAGATGTAATTAATGTGCCTTCTCTTCCAGCTAGGGAGTTACCTAAAAAGAAGGGCAAGTTGCCCTACGTACCCAAAGCTCATGGACCTCCACCATCCAAACGGAGAAGGGGGGGGGTACCCCAGAGGTGTAAGCTCAGTCATTCTGAGTTTGGCAAATCACTAAAATCTAATGCATCAGCTGTATCTATGGTCAAGGCCTCAGAAATTTCTGCTGTAGTGCCACCGGCTCCTGTGGTGCTGGTGCCACCGGCTTCTGTGGTATTAGACACAACTGATATAATGCCTGTTACCGATCCATTATGTGAAATGAGGCCAGCCCTTCCCCCTCTAGAGAAAGTCTTATTGTCTGGTACCCCTAGTGATTCTATTGAGCACCTATTTAGGTCCTTTATGCACCCAATACTAGATATTCTGAAGAGGGTGGAACAACGGCTGGGGAACCTTGAGTTATTGTTTGCCGATAATGCCGGGGCAGGGCCTTCTTTGATTACTGCAAAACCAATCCCCCCATCGATGGTTACAACTCAGGCTCTAATTGCTCCTGTCCCGACCCCGGCTGCCCCCAAGGGCCCCATTAAGGGCATTAATAAAGTTAATAAACCCCCTGTTAATACCCATTCGGGAGCACCAGCAACTTAGCAAGCTCACCAACAGGTCCCTCTGGTGACAACAGTAAAATCAGCTGCACTGGCTGCTAGAGAATCTCAGAAGGGAGGGGATAATTCGACCTCCCCGAACAAGCGAGTGGGACGGGGAAGGTTGAGTCGATCTACTAATGACAAATTGCAGGGCCCTAATGTTGAATTGCCTCCCGATGCTGTGCCTTTTGTGGTCGTGCTCACAGGAGTCCCTACCCTAGAGGTTGGTAAAAGGGAGGGGTACTCCCAGTTAAAAAACAAAACATTGCACTGGTTAGGACTAAACAGACCACTCCCATATTATGTCAATGGAGAGATTGTTCACGTCAGGCGTCTCCCTTGGTTGGGCAGTAGGGAAATTTTTTTAAAGGGAGACCTTATTGTAATAAACTTTAGAGACCCAGAGGCAGTCAGATGTATACTGAATGGGTCCTCAGGGAACTTGAGCGATGCCATAGTTCCATATGACTTAACATACTTTTATCCAAGATCCCTTGTGACCCCCCCCCCTTCTACCCGGGAGGACTAGCTGATACACAGCCTAACATGTATATGCCATCCAATAATAGTTACACGGGGCAAGTTCTTAGACCTTTGCCCATCAGGAACGATCTTGGGTGGAATACAGTACCCGTTAGAAGCTATAGTATGCCTCCAGGGAGGTTGGATCACTTACATGGGAACAGGAGAATGGATCATTTGATTCCATTTACCCCGTTAGAAGTATCTAACAGATTTAACATTTTCTCCTATTTCGATGGGTGTGATTGACAGCCGGGGTACTTTGTTGGCAGTCCACTGGGTACGGTGACTCTAACATCAAACTTCTTATTACATTCAGCATATGAGAGTCCTTTATCTGCACAAACCACTGAGCCTAAAACTGTACTCCCTTCTGTTGACTGTTGCTCATTTTTAGTGGGACCTGAACAGGGGATATCTGTTGGTTTAAATGTTGATAAAGCCACCCTTGGTGAAACATTATTTTCAGTCTTACCTGTAAGTTCCCTACCTTCTTGTATTGATGCTAGCCCAACTCTCTGTCCATCCTGTCCAGCCATATCTAGCTCGGCAGGAGTTGGGAAGGGGGCAACTGACCAGTGTTTACCGTTGTTACGGATATGCTCCTGGAATATTGCTGGCCTTGAATCAAAGCTTGATCTGCCTGACTGGGGGACTTTCATAGACCCTTCTGATATTTGGACATTCCAGGAAACCTGGGCTACCCGGCCTATTTTTCGCGCTGGCTTTCTGAACTATTCTAGACCAGCTGTGAAAGGTGCAAGGGGCAGACCAGTGGGTGGTCTAGTTATTTGGGTACGCCAACATGTGGGAGTAACAGTGGAGGAGCTCCCGTTGGATAACCCCGATATGTTGGCCATACGGGTAAATTCGTCTTCGGGACTGAATATGGTGATTGTAAATATTTATATGCGGGGTATCCAAGGGGGAAAATGCTCTCCTGTTGCACTGGTGTTGGAGGGTCTCTTAAGTTCATTGCCGGTGAATACAAATAGGGTGGTATTGGGAGACTTCAATACCTGTTTTGAACCTATGGGGTTGGACGATGGTATGCTCACCGAAGATGAGGATTCTTTATGGGGCATTCCGGGTTTGGAATTACAACCTATTAAGTAATGGTCCCAATCAGCCATATTTTTGAAGGGTCTATGTTTGAATCAGGGAATGCGTGCAGTCAATGGGCGATTGAAGTCCGATAGGATGGGGGCAATGACCTACGATAATGGCAGATCTGGCTCCCGCATTGACTATATCCTGGTGAATGTGGAAATGTGGCCCAGTCTGCTGGATATGGTGGTAGTAAATAGAGCCGAGAGTGATCACAATCCCCTGGTTCTATCGATCAAAGAAGGTACCTTTGCAGAGCCCTTGGTGGCAGAGGCGTCCCTGCCGCAGGTCTTACTATCCAATAATGAAAGAAGGGTTAGCTGGCCTAAAATAGCCCTTGATGAGGAGGCTCTGTCAAGGATTAGAACCATGCTGAGGGATACAATGATGCAAATCAGCGGATTCAGCCAAGAGTCGGCCCTCCTGGACAATATCACTACATTACATAGGGATCTTTTTATAATTTTTAAAACTCTTTTTACTAAATTCACTGGCCCTAGAAGAAATAATCTGAAGCCCCTAACCTGGTATGACAGTGCATGCAGGGAGTCGCAAAAGGCGCTGCATGCGGCTTTAAAGTCAAGAGATCAGAGCTTAATCCGCAGTTGCAGGGCCACCTACAAAGCTGCGCAGGCCACTGCCAAGAAGAACTGGGACGAGATCCGTTGGAAGGAACTGTTGGAGGCTTGCCAGAGTAATAACATGATTAAATTCTGGCGGCAGTTTAAATGGGGCAATCGCCCACAGGATAGATCCCCCTCAAATTGTGTTGAGCCAAGGGAATGGGTCGAATACTATGGGAATCAATTCAAAGCGAATGTCACTAGTTCTGCAACTCTGTTGCCCATTACTTCCAACGAAGCTTTGGTTTTTACGCCAACTGAAGTGAGGGCAGTGTTAAGGGTTATCCCGGGGGGTAAAGCACCAGGACCTGACTGCATACCAGCTGATATGTTTAAGCAGGAACAGGACCTCTGGGTCCCATACATTGTTCTTTTAGCCAATGCTTTGGCAAGGGGTGCGAAAGTCCATGACTCATGGCTGGGGGCGGAGATCCTCCCTATTCATAAGAAGGGTGATCGCTCAGTAACGGCTAATTATCGACCTATTAGCCTCATTGATGCTGTACAAAAGATTGTGTCTCGCCTTCTTTTGGGTAGGATCCAGAGTTGGATCTCTGATTATGATGTTTTAAGTCCTCTCCAGGCGGGTTTTCGGCAACATATGGGGACCTTAGAGCAAGTTTTTAGATTTATGCTATTATATTGGAAGGTGGTCCATCTTGGGGGAGGTTTGCTGTTTGCGGCATTTGTGGACCTTAGGTCTGCTTTCGACCTAGTGCCCAGGACAAAGCTCTGGGAAGTCTTGTTGGATTTGGGCATGCCCAAAGAGCTGGTGGCGCTGCTGATCAATCTGCACTTAAACACCTATGCCAAAGTAAGATGGGGTTGTCCAGGGGAGGTCACTGACAGTTTTAAAGTTGCCAAGGGGGTTAGACAAGGGTGTGTTTTGGCCCCCACCTTTTTTTCCCTTGTTTATTAATGGGGTGACTAAGTATTTTTCTAACTATCCAATGGACGCCCCCTCCCTTGCTGGAAGGAAAATTCCCCTCCTCATGTTCGCGGACAACACTCTTATTATTTCTAAAACGAGGCAGGGCCTTCAGTCCGCACTGGCCCGTTTTGAGTGTTTCTGCAGCGAGCATGAGTTAGAGGTGAATGTCAACAAGACCAAATTTATGGTTCTGCGAGGCCCCAAGGCAGCGAAGGCCAAGGTGTCGATGAGCGGAGCCATTTTGGATCAAACGAAGGTTTTTACATACCTGGGTGTCACATTAAGTGAGAACTTGAGCTGGAAACCCCAATCGGATCTTATGACCCTGAAACATGCTCAACTTGGGGGAGCCTTATTGAAGGAGCACGCAAAATCTCTCACTAAACCCCTGGCACAGTTGGTAAAAATTTATGGCTCCAAGATAATCCCTGCAACTATCTACGGTGCAGAACTGTGGGGGTATAGTGATTTATCCACTCTGAGGGTGGCACAGAATAGGTTCCTCAGAATGGCAACTGGTCTCCCACAATCAACACCTTGCTTACCCCTGCAGCTTGACTTAGGTGTTAAATCTGTCGAGGACGTGGTACGGTATAGACCACTGGCGTTCTGGCGTAGTCTGTGGACTACACCTGAATTAACCCTGTTTGCTGAGGCCATCGTTGAGGTGAGGGGGCTTGAAGGGTCCCATAGGGTTCCCTGGTTCTCTCATCTCAGGATGCTTTTGAAAAATCTGCGCCTGGAGGAGTTATGGGTTGATCCAGCACGTGCTACCTTTCCATCAAAAAAGGCACTTAAAGATATTTATTGGCATTGGATCGCTGAGAGGAGATCCACTATGGTTGTTGGTCCTACCATGTCACTGGAATTTTTGGTTGTAAAGGATGTCCCTAAATATGAAGCCTATTGGGACTTAATTACTAAGCCAAATGATCGTAAACTGTATCACCAATTACGAGTAGGCTCGTTACCCGTGCGGGGGCTTACGCACTCCTGGTCAACTGGTGGTAGCGATAAGTGTCCTTTCTGTGTAACAGCAGTAGAGAATATTGAACACTTTTTCTTCTGCTGCCCTATGTATTTGTTACCCAGAAAAGTTTGGCTTTTACCAGTCTGCCGCTTATTAGGTACTAGATCTGCTGTTGCAGCGACTAGGATTCTTAAAACTGATACTCCCCCCCCCCCCATCGCCATTGGTGTAGAAAAATTCTTGAGCTGGGCTTGGTCAATCCGTATTCACAAACTTGGTAAATGAAGTTCCTACTGTATATGTTTTTATGACTTTTAGTTCCAACGTAGCATTGTTTTTATGTAGTAAGGGGTCTTCTTGTATATCATTGTCTAAAATTTAATACTTTTCTTAACATGGTTTTAAAATGTAACGTATTTATTATCTTATATGTAAAAGCGTATGAACTGTTTTCTCACTGCATTGCTATTTCCTGTGTTCATGTTAGAACTGGGCTGAGAGGACTGCGAGTTTGTTGACTGTATGCATACTTTGCTTGGGGACATTGTTTTTTGTGGTCCGTTTGGTGTTACCGGCATTGTGTAGATAGCAGATACTGGGTCCTTCAAAAATGAAAATTTGCCAGTAGGATTCATTGAGGCAAGGATTGAATAAGTCGGAGGTATTAATGTAACGGCTGCACTATCCTCTGCGGCGGGGGTAAGGATTTTAGTCTTTGATTTTCTTTTCACGATTTGTGGGGGGTTCCTTCATGTCCTCCCAGACCTCATTTCTTCCGCCGGCCTTGATGTTCTGTTAATGTTGCTTTTGGTAGTTCCTAGTGTTAGTTTTATGCTGGGGTTTGAAGCTGCTGCTACCCCTTCGCTACCCCTTGTGGGGTTTGGTGTTGACTGTGTCTTTTGCGTGGGATGTTTTTTGCCCGCGGTTGACTGTTTCCCACACTCACTTCACTTGTCCTCTGCTTTTACACCAAATGGGCGCCTAATGTTTTGTACGAGAATTTTGTGTTTCTGTGTTGCCCGTTACTCCCTGGCCACTCCCTGGTTCACCGACACGCTGGTGCTCTGGCTCTCTGAATCTGGAGTGAAAAGTGAGTCTGACAGCTCTACCCCCTGCTCAGCGGAGCTCGGTTGTTATGCAGTTATTACACGATTTAGTTATTTCCCTTTTACCTTTTTAGGTCTCGGCTACCGTCGCACTGTGAAGCAGTGGGCGGAGCCGAAGATTTTATGACTTCAACAGTGGGGCTTTAACCCGCCTCTCGCTTACATTGGCTAGCTCCGTAAATGGAGGCTAGCCATTGGAAGAGATGTGTGTCAATTACTCTTTTCCCCGGCTTGATGTGATTCGTGGGCGTTTCTGTGTCTTTTTTTAAGTCCCGTCCCTTTTTTCATCATGTCATTCTGGGCGTTTACTTTTTTTTTTCAGCTATGTTTTGGTCATTTGTATCGTGACTTTTGCCGGGATGTGCTACGCGATTTTTTGTTGCCAGGATGGATTTACTGATTTGTGAGCAGGTAAGCAGCATTTTTTGTTATCTAGTTTGCCCGAGATTGTCCCCGCCGCACGGCGCCCGAACCAGAAGTCAGGCAGGCCGAGGGCGGGACTGTGGGACCACAGGAAGAGGCCGGGAGCCCACCCCGCCTCCTCTGGAAGCTGCAGTGTCCGGAGAGATACTGCCGCCGCAAACTCCCTCCCCCAAGGGCTCCTAAGAGCGTGGGAGAGCCCCGGGGAGTGAGAGGAGAGATAGAAGTCCAGCCGCGAGGCTCCCAGAGTAAAGGGAGAGCCACCCCGCAGCCAGTTAAGGGAGCCGCCGCCTCGAGGAGCAGCGCGGGACCGACGAGGGGGCTCAGCAGTGGTTCTAGAGCGGCCCCAGTTATCGGTCGGCACCAAACCCAAGAGGATATTTTAAAAAAGCACGCAGTTTTGCTTGACCCAAATACGGCGACCATTCAAAATGCCGACCAGCCCCGGTGCAACCTTAGCAGTGCAGTTTTACTGAACTGTAGCCGAAACTCTATGATGATCTGGAGAGCTAGCATACAGCGCTGAGCACTGTGGGATAGGCTCGCCTGGCCGGTCCTCCCAGCTTTCGCTGCCTGAGGTATCCGTAACTTGAACCAAGATGGCGGCACTCGGTTCGGGGTGACTAGAGAGTACAGTCCTCTTCCACCGCTCACCCCAGGCAGCTGCCTCTCCCCTCTCGCTCCGGAACAGCGCAGCCCCCATCAAGCTCACCAAAAGCTTTGTTCATGTCCGCGCGTTCGTGGGCTCCTGCACAGTGAGCGGCCCCAAGAAGGAGCCGGGCCCAGGAGAGGCCGAGGGGTGGCGAGGCCGAGCCACGCATGAGTTCCGATGAGCTGCCGCAGCAGCTGCAGGAGTGTCAGGGCGAAGCGCAGCCAGCTGAGGCGGGAGCCCAGTTCACTGTCAGAACGTTTAAAAACACTCACGGTTCTGTTGAGATCAGAATGTCATACAAGCGGGGGAAAACCATGGGTAGGAGGTTTAAATCACTTTTCTACGAGGGGTGTGTCAGAGGTGTCTGCTAGCGTTTTGCTTGCCAGCAGCAGAACGCAAGAGTTATTGACAAGAGCTCCATAAATATTGACTCGTATATCTAATAACAAGGGACAGCTCAGTAAATGTTAAGTAGTTACAATATTTGAGCACATGGGTTGCGTGACTGTGATGTGGTCTGGATAAGCGTGTATTCCGTACCTACTGGTACTGTGCGATTCAGAACATCAGCTGATCACCCTTTTCTTTTACGATAGACGCTTACTAGCCACTGGAGGCGCACAGTTTATAGTCTGATATGCTGGGATATGTGTACCACACACATCTATATATGTAGTTAAGATCTATTTTTAGGTTTCGCCTTGCCGTAGCACAGCTTCTTTGGCGTTTAATAGATATACGTGTTGATGTTGCTTGGAGCCCGTCTGTATTCCTTTCGCACACTTTGGCAGATATATTTTTGGGTTGGAGTGGTGTGCATTGTTGGGGGTACCGAGACAACTTTAATTTTTGTACTTGCTGAAAATTAATATCAAACAATATTTCGTGATTGCTTGACATGTTGCTTCCGTGCACATGTGTCAATGAGTAGCAATGTCAGGGCTTTAAGTATGATGGAAACACAGGGGGAGTTCTCTCAAAGGGGCGTGGTGGATGTAATTAGGGTGTGGCTTAAAACACGGAAATTAAAAATATGTGCTTTTGGTAATTTGCTGCTTCTGTCATTGTATCCAGATATATCATACAACACGTACCATTACACATCTAACAAGCCAGGAAAACTTGTCTTTGCCAATGGTTGTTAGTTGCATAAGATTAATAAGACACAACTATGGCTTCGTTGTATAGAATATTGAAAAGGCCTCAGTTCTGAAATGATGAGGCAGAAATAAATATATTGCGTCTCTTTGAAGTTGCACCGAATCAGTGAAGGGTGGTACTGCTGCAGAGCTAAGATTTTTTTCCACCCTGAAGGTGAATGCAAAAATATAGCCCAATAGCGACCCATCTCAGCATCTGATTTTTGGAACTGCCGGTGCTGAGCACAGACAGAACCTGGGCTACTTAAAGACCTGAGCAATTGTATAAACTGAGTAGTATACTTAAGATGATTATAAAGATTCGTCGCATGGTGCTGGTTGATGCAACATGCCTTAATACTTAGCTCATTGAAGATGTCATCACATGTATTCATTCATAAGCTGATGAATGGATTATTGTGCTTTGCAACCAAGTTTTACGGTCTTGTTACCACTGAGGTCCCATGCGTCTGAAACTATTGTCCACACATTTGATAACCAAGTTAGTTCCTTTGTACTCTAGATTCTCCAGGAATCGCTTGTCTGGGAAGTCAGAGCTTTGTACCCTTTCCTATGTTGTATGTATAATGGGATCCATGGTAAATGCATCCCTGGCACTAACTCAGTAGTAGTAGATTGAGAGTAAAAGAGGAGCATGTCTATTTTCATGTTTTTCCTTTTCCCTTTTTTATTCCTGTTTTTATTGTGCTTCGGTCAGCAAACGTTGAAATGTGCCATATTCCCGTTCTGTGGTACTGTCTGCGTACTTAAGTTAAGTATAAGTTAAACATACTTAGTCATTTATTGTGTGTTCTGGCTGCAGTATTTATGTAATTTATTCTTGTTTTAGAAAGATCTTAAGCAGGGCTTTAAGTCGGATGGGAAAACTGGGGGGCTGGAGTCTCCCATAGGGGCGTGGCTGTTATAATTAATGGCGTGGCTTAAAACACCTATTACTTCGTTGTATAGAATATTAAAATTGCCTCCGCTCTTGTAGGCGAGGTTGTGGCGTAGGGCTGCAGGTTCGAGCTTGGCATCCGCTCAACATCTGGTCATTCAAAAAATGAACACGTCCTTGTGTAGTGTAACTTTTGCTCATGTTTGCGTTATTAAAAACTGAAAATTAGTCACTTTAAAGTTACTTCAAAAGCAGTGACAGGTGCTACTATTGCAGAATAACGTTTTTTTTTGTTTTACCCCCACCTCGAGGGTAAAAATGGAGAGCCCGATAGCGATAGGGATCCGTTTCGGCAACTGCTTTTAAGAACTGTTGGTGCTGAGCACCGACAAGACCCCGCCTACTTAAAGCCCTGATCGTATGGTTGCCCAGTCCAAGATTACCAATTTTTGTTTTGAAAATCCGTTTCGGCAACAGCTTTTAAGAACTGTTGGTGCTGAGCACCGACAAGACCCCGCCTACTTAAAGCCCTGATCGTATGGTTGCCCAGTCCAATGTTCACTGTTAACACTTACAAGATTACCAAATTTAGTTTTGAAAGGGGGCTCTTATGGGTAATGTAGAGCAGTGTTTGGGAGGGGTGCACTTACTCTTTGAGATGATTATGTGCGATATTTTAAACACCTACTGATGGCCTCATGAAAGTAAAGAAGCTTTTTCCAATAACCAATCCTAAATAGTCTTTCTACAGCAACCCACTGGCTCTCCCTCACTAGGGTCTTCACTTTCTTTTATATAGCCAGAAACTAATTATGGGGCTGATTGGTAAGAGTGAACATCCAAGTTTAGCATTATACCAAATTTACGAGAGATATACCGGCATTTGCGAGAGATTAAGCTATTGGCATTGTAAATGACTATGCCACTTATTTATCTGTTTTCAAAACCAACACATAAATAAAAATGTCATTTACAATGCCAATAGCTCTAACTTTTGCAAAGGCGAGACCGTTGCATTGTAAATGCTTGTTACTTTTCCCTACGCCCTGTTCCCTGTGTTCTTCTAGAGGAGACCTTTTCCCCTCTCTCCGCTGTACCAACAGTCACAGCAAACCACTCACCTCGGCTTACCTCCAAGCCCGTCTGCTCTGCGGGATGCTCGCCCAACCGCCTACCGCAAGCCAGCTGGTGAGTGTAACGGCGGGACAAAGCGATACAGTGAGACGGAGATGTGGCGATGATCGACTTGAGCAGCAGCCGTCAGGAAAGGCAGCCGTTGGATAGCGGAGGTAGCAGTGACAGTGGTGGGGAGGTCCAGCCTCAGTGGTTAGGTGTTAGGAAAACAAGGATAACGTGGAAGGCGGTGCTGCCAGCTCCTGCCGTGCGCCTCCACGATTTTAAAATGAATTATGGGCACTGGGCACCCCCTACTATTCAAGCAACAGTCAGATGTTGGCAATTGTTGGCAATTGGCAATTTGCCGGTAAGAAGCCCCCAGCTTAGCTCTATCCGCGATTCGAGCCACAAGCTGCTCCTGCTGCAATTCTAGCCGCCGGCGGCCCCAACCTGCGACCCGAACCACGAGGGACTCCGGCCGCAGTACTTCTCCTCACTCGTGGTATGTCTGCAAGGCTCAAGCGGCTTCTGCCGCGATTCGGATCACCTGCGGCCCAATCGCGAACCGGACCACTAACGGCTCCGGCCACGGTCCAAGGCCCGGACTCGAGCGGCTCCTGCCGCGTTTCGAATTACTGGCGGCTCCGGCTGCGATTCAGGCTGCAATTCAGGTCACCGGTGTCTGGTCCCAGGTCCCAGGTCACATAGGCTCCGTCCGCGATTCCAACTGCGGCCGCAACCCAGACCACAAACCCCGGAGGGAGAGATACGGCGTGTCCTGGTCAAACAGCCAGAGCGGCTGCCTCCTCCCAACACGCTGCAACTGCCACTGCAACAGGCGACTGGCCGGAAAACACAAAAGGGAGAAAGAGTTCCATGACTACAAGGTACATATTCTTTGGTGCAGTTAACTGTCTTGATTGTGGCTATTCTCAAGTCTTCCACGGGTTATGCCCACATACCCTGCTTAGAAAGATTCAAGGCTCACTGAGTTCACTGGACTCCACACTGGCTTCTCGCTCCTCACTGCTTGCTGCTGCTGCCACTCGCGGCTCCAGTTGATGGTTTTGGGCATTTGATTTTGCGGCTCCAGTGTCTCCAGCGACTCGCGGCTCCTGCCACGGGCTCCTCGCTGCTAGCCGCCAATTGCGGCTCTCAGTTTGAGTCACCCGCGGCCCCTTGCTGCCGCCGCCGCTCTCCTCTCGTGACTCGCGTCACCCGCGGCTCCTCACTGTGAGCAGGCTCACTGCGGGGTCTCTGTGGGGTCTCTGCTCGCGGCTCTGGCTCGTTACCCCGGCGGTTGCACCTCAGCTCCCCGGCTCCCTCAGTGCTTAGTACTCCCGGACACAGGTGAGGACGATTGTGCAAGCAGGAAGGCTTACTCAATCAAGCAGCGAGACAAGTGAGCTGTTAAGCAGTTCAAGACACTGATGACCATCATCAATCCCTCCCTAAAGCATGTCATCTTTTCGGACAACCTCAAGACCAGAGAGGCAATCCTGTCACTGAAGATGGTCAACTTAAGTCAAGACAGCCTAGTCAACTGCTTACTGGAAACCACCTCAACGTAATAGGCAAGAACAATGCTACCAGTTACACATATGAATAAAGGCCAATGCCTATTTTTAGGATTACCAGTCAGGATACAAGTCAGACAGCTCTAAGAGAGGTAAAAAACAACCAGGTATTTGTCGGTGCTCATAACAGAACCAACAACAGGGATCCCATCTTGTTGCTGTCTCTGCAGCATTTAACACTACCGTCCAGCAAGTCCTTGATATGAGCTTTGATTACTTTGTCTTGTAGAAGTTCATCTACTTCCTGATTAATTGGTACCATTTCATCCAGATGAACACCTCAAGAACAAAGAGAATTCCCTTGCACTGCAACATACACAACCACTTCATCACGTCTCCATCCATCTTAAACCCCAACGGAAACCACTTCGGTTACCTATGGCATGCAAGAAAATCACAATTCTTCAAAAAGCCAAACTTAAAAGTCAAGTATGGTAGTGGCATCGACTACTTGGACGACTGCCGTTCCATCATTGTTGCCTGGATGTCAAAAGCCAATCATTGTTGCATGGATGTCAAAAGCTGGTTAAAGTACAGTGGGGCATGACAATCAATGACTGCAAATAACCTCAAGAAGAAGACTGCCTTATGGAATTATCTTGAGAGATGTGTTGCTCAGCTTTCTCCAAGTCTCTCCTATTTCAGGTCAAGAGCAGTCTCAACTAAAAAAACAATAATCACTAGAAAGATGCTCATTACTTGGAACCAACTCTCCTGTCTTAGAATGTAAAGCTAACTATATCAAATTAAAATTTTAAATGACTGGTAGACATTGTCCTTTAAAATCCAACCTTGCTTATGCAGGAGCGGTATCCTCTTTTTCCTGTCTTTCCTTTCTTTTTAATCTTTCTATCAAAACTGGATCCTGCCCTCTATCTTTTAAAGACATTGTTAGCCTACTATATCTAAAAAATGCCCTTGTACATTCAGTGCCTTCTGGTTCCTGACCACGATCACTTCCCCCTTTCTTTCTAAACTTCTTAAACACATTATGCACCTCTAAGTCTCTTCCTTTCTTCACTCTAACTAGATGCTTCGTCATCTTCAATTGGGCTTCTGCTCTGCTCACGTAAAAGGAGCTGCACTTCTTACTATCTCCAATCACCTTTTTTCTGCTTGCCACGTTGAAATATATTTTATTCTCCTTCTTTTTGACCTGCCAACTGTCTTTCATAGAATGGACCACTTCATCCTGCACTTTATAGTGTCAGCAATAAATTGCTGAATGAGTTCTCTACATTGCGCCTCAAACCATCAGAAACAAAAATTATTTTTCTACAGTCCCACCTCACCGTTGTCCATCCCCTCTTCAATGTATTCCCTCCTTTACATCTTTCTTTACTCCTGATGAAATCTAAGTTTTATAAATGCCAATCTTTCCTTCTCCCTGCATATTTCCACTGATATTGCTCCTGTCATTAATACTGCTAACCATCTTCTCTTTAAATATTCCCTCACTACCCTTGCACTGCTACATTGTGATAAAAACAGCAATAAGGAAAAGACTAGAAGACATCCACTGCTGCCACACACAACCTGAAAGCCCGATCACATTGCAACCCAAATGTGTCAAGTCCCATTGGTCCTCCATTTCCAGGTAGAATTGAAAGACACCTTTTCAAGGATGCTATGTGAAGCTGAGCCATCTACTTGTATGTAAGTTGTACTTACATTTCCTCTTGAATCCAACACACCCTCTTTTGAAGCTTTACTGTGCTCCTGGGTTAATGCAATGAGCTTTATAAGCAACCCTATAACTTCTCTTTTGAACAACCATACAAAATAGCACCATGTATCAAAGAAAAGACTAACAAGCTAGCCTTGAAAAAGATCACAAAGAGAGTTACCACTTTCTATTATAGGCTTCCTCACCTTTTGAATATTTTCCCTTACGTCAGACTGGAAATGGAAACTTTTCAACAGTACCCCTGCGTGCCGGTAGGTGGTGCAGTGTGGCTCTGCACTGTCACTGTTCCGCTCCAGAAATTATGCGCGGGGCGCAACACTCCTGCACTGATGTCAGTTTCTTTCTTTCCGTGCAAACAAATATCGCTGACAGATCCCAAACAGGTGTGCCTGCAGTGCCTAGAGTCGATTCAGGGCTCTCAGGCATACAGAGACTGTAGGTTAATGAACCCAAAAGCCATTCAGGACCATGATGTAAAAATGTACATTGCCAAACACAAGAACGCTACTCAATGAGAGAGGGCAAAGTTGCGGTTCAAGCCACAGTTAGGTTATAGTCCCATTCTTGGTCTAGGAGTAGCCAAAGTCTTTTCTAGGGGCTAGTCTTTGTTGACATCTAAATCATCTGATAAGTCGAAGAAGAAATATACAAACATTGAAGCGTGACTCGGCCCCCCGCTTCACCACTCGTGTTCACCTGAGAAGGCAGCACCATGGCATCCAATCTCACTCAATCTGAGTCAGTCGACTTCAGAGTCGATCCTGCAACTGGTTCTGGCAGAGCCCTTGTTTCCGGGACTGTCTGTCACTCCAAAACAGATCGGACTGTCTGTCACTCCAAAACAGATCGAAGTGATCAGTGAAGCTATCCACTGACACTTCGGATCTTTACCAACTCCCTATTGCACGCCTTCGGACCCCAAGGAGCAGAGTAGCGTTCCATCTGCAGTGCCACCGCCAGGTTTGCTCTCCACGCCAGCTCAACCCTCTCGGCATAGCACAATGTCTATGGCTCAGATTCCAACTCTGCCTCCTTAAGGGAAAACAAGACTCTACACTCCATTGTCAGAACAGACTCAGACAACGATTATGAACTGGGTGAGGAGTCTGCTAAGCCCTAGCTTGGGGGCAACTGCATGATGACTTGCAGGAGGTCAGTTGCCTCAATACTGCCCTTGAAATGGGTCTCTTATTGCCACCTGGTGCAGCCACTTGAGAACCTGCTTTCTGCGCCATGGTGATGCATAGGATGGCCAAAGTCCTCGACCTCCAGCTCCTCACTTTGGAGGTTAAAACTAATGTGCTGACAAAGGCATCTTCTGAGCCTCTCCTGCCACTCAATGACTCATTGACAGATACGTTGTTGGGTGCCTGGGTCAAATCCTGCTCTGGCTCCTAGTCAACAGATACATAGCGAGACACCATTGTCTTGCCATGGGTGACCCTGCATTCTTCTCTCATCACTTCTCCACAATCATATTTAACCCCAACACATTTCTGACACTCCAAATAGGTTATGTTTGGGAAGCAAATCTTCTCCACCAGCCTGGCTCTCCATTCAGTTACTGCCAGCTGCCTCCTGGGAAGCTATTCCCAAGACCTTTTGGGACTCTGTGGCGTCTGTTTGACGAAAAGGCTGATTCTGCTTTAGAGTGGTTCAAAGTGAACAGGGTGACTGCATGCTCTCTGGACTTAACCGCCCCATAAACCCAAGCCTTTTGCACCCTCGGCAGAGATGTCCCATATCGCCAGCCTGTCCAGAGTCAGCAAGGAACCCAGCAGTTTCACAGTTGAGGCTGTGGTGACCACAACCCCGCAGTCAGGGCCAATGGCCCGCCCAGTCCATTTCCCCCCGCATGCAGCTTTATCTACAAAACCCCTTTAGCGTGCCTTGAGTGGAGCACAACCGCCTGGTAGACATTAGGATCCAACGATTCTTACTGGATCGGCAAGCCATAACTTCAGACAAGGGGGTCCTGCAGGTTGTTTACAAAGGATATGCCTTACCTTTCCTTCCTTCTCGCCGCACCTTCCACTGTCCCAGAAAAGACTGACGGAGTCCATCTGTTCCTTTTGCAACAGGAAGTACAAGCCTTTTGACCAAAGGGGCTGTGGAGAGGGTGCCTGCTCCAGGTAGGACGTGGTTCTTATTCCCACTACTTTCTGGTGACCAAGAAGGATGGAGGCCTTCATCTTATTCTGGACCTGCATCCTCTCAAATTCTTCCTCCACCAAGACAAATTCAAAACAGGAGATTCTTCCTATCACCATAACCCCACCCTGCACTGTTCAAGAAAAGTTATTTCGGCTCATACTTCTTGTACTTAAAGGCAATCCAGCTCCGTAGTCAGTGGTGGTTTTAGTGGTATTATTATTATTATTATGGAATCTTATATAGCGCGTGGTTACCCTAGGGCAGGTATGGAAGAAATATGTATCTTCTACGCAATCTTCAGCTCCACCATAGACATGTATCTTGCTGTGATGGGAAAGAAGTGCTGCCTTGAGCTTCTAGTGCTTTTTCTTTGCTGGGCAGGTATGATTGGTCACCACTGGAGCCTACAGAATCTATAGAACATCTGGCAGACTTCATGCTCAGAAATAAGATTAGTTAGACATCACAAAGAAATAGTTATCCCCAGTTCAATTATTAGCTTAGAAGATGATGCGAAAGGCCCCTCTGCAAATGATATCTGTCACAGACTTTCTCTGTGTACAACATTCATTCCACTTCCATTTACATGACTCTCTAAAAATCGTATCTTCCTCTGTAGTCCTTTCAAAATGAACAGCCTTCCCGTTTGAATTAGTTAAATAATCTCATATTTAGCATCCTTGGTGGCAGTTATCCTTTTTAGGCAACCTATGTACCTCCTAGGAGAGAATGTGAAACTCGAGTTGTGTTTTCTCATGAAATACAGGCAATATTCCATAAACAATAAATGCCTCTGAGAAATCATTGCTTAACTCTGGAAAGTGATTTGAAATGTTCAAGAAAATTAAATCCTTTATCTACTTTTCTCTTTAGTCGTTAGTTTCCATCTGAAAGAAAAAGTCACACCCTGATTGTGAAATGGATCTTGATTGGCCAAATAAAATAAGGCAAATAAAAAAAACTACTGCTAATTTTGTTACTATTATTCATACAGGTTATGCAGCCTCTTAAAATTATTCAGCCTTATTGAGACTGCCATGTGGTATCAGGAACCTAGAAAACTAGTAAGCAGAATTAGAGCTCAATTATAAAGAGTGAAATCACTTATTTCTGCATTTCTCAGAAATGTTCCTGTTATGAAATATGTAAATCAGCCACACAGAGCTTTGTACTTATATTTGTGTTCACTGATGCCTGGATTCAGACTCCAGAACAGAAACACACGCCAGTCAAGCCTCTTCATTGGAACTTGTTTATTTGAGCCATGTTATTCTGCTCCAGTTTAGCCTCTTTAGTCTCCAGACTGTCCAACCATGTTGTGATTGATATTTCTCCAGTTACTTTATTTTTCTAATTCCGAATAATAGTCTATTCCTTTCCCATAATGCAGAGAGAAAAGTTACAGACTTGTAATCCTGAGTATCAATCAAGGATATCTTCATTATATTCATTAACAACCCTCCCGAGAAAAGCGAGGAAAGTAGATACAGAGCAAAAGGAGAGAATCCTTCCTTCTCATTGATTGTCAATGTGGGACTCTGGCAGCCTGCTGCCTTAAGTGTGATAGAGTCCACTTATTTTTCTGCGGAGCTCAGCATACCCCGGTTCCCTGAAGTGGAAAAGTGGGTTCCTACTGACTTGCCTCTGTGTCTTTCAAGCCTGGCTTAGGCTTGGCAGGCAAACCGGTGGGACATTTATTCAACAAGGAGACATTAGAAGGCTGTCAGGCTAGGGATGGCCTACAAACAGCGATGGTTTGAGTACTAAATGCAAAATTACACCTAGCTTGAAATTTCGGTTACGTATCAGATCATTAAACGGGACGTTCCAAATTCCTGAGCCTCACCTATTAGTTTGGATTTTTCAATTTTTGTTTTTTGTGTGGAAGAGGTAATTTACCTTACACTATACAGCCAAACACATACGTGTAACCAGTTTGAACCAACTAACACCTTACACCCTTGTATGTTTGGATTTGTCTTTTTTGGCAGGTGTTTAGTGTTCGGATGAGTGTGTGCGTTTGGTTGGTGTTTGGCATATAGGTGTGCCTTTGTATTAGGGTGGTGGTTTGGATGAGTGTGCTATTGAGGAGGTTGGTGTGCAGGAGCAACTGACACAGGTAAGAGCGGTGAGGCGGGAAAGTCATCAGACAACGGGATAGGTATAATAAAATAAATGAAACCACCTACTCGCCAAGTCGGCGATGTGGTGAGCGCAAGGTGAGTGGTTTTATTCATTTTGTTATTTTATTTTACCTATCCAGTCTTCTGTTGACTTCCCCCTCGCCCCACCCCACCGCTCTTACCTGTGCCAGCTACACCTGCTGGTGTGGTTGTGGTGCTTGTGGGTCTGGTGGTGGTAGAGGGTGTGAGGTAGTTGTGATTTTTGTGCTGATGGTTGTGGGTCTGGGGGTGGTTGAGGTACTTGTTGGAGTGCAGGCAGTTGTGGTTCTGGTGTTTGTGCCGGTGGTTGTGAGTGTGGTGGTAGTCGTGGTGCTTGTGCTGGTGGTTGTGGTGCTTGGGGCTGTGGTGGTCGTTGTGGTGCTTGTGGTAGTGGTTGTTGGTGTGGTGGTGGCTGTGGAGCTTGTTGGTCGTGGTGGGGGTTGTGGTGCCTGTGGGAGTAGTGTCAATAGTGTGGGTATGTTGTTTCTGTTTCTTTGTGTGAGGGTGCAGGGGATTGGGATGGGACGTGAGATTTGGGCTGAGGAAGGCACCTCTGTTGGAGCACAGGGTTGGGAGGCTGCAGTGAGTGAAGAGGCTATTTTTGCAAGCGATCTCAGCATGCCATCCATAAATGCACCCACTTGTTGCGTTTGTTAACTAAAGCCCTGGATGCCATTAACTATCGCAGTCTGGCCTACAGTGATGCTGAGTAAGAGGTCAATATCCTCCTTACTCAGGGTAGCTGGGGTGCAGGCAAGGGGTGAGGTGCCTGAAGCAAAGGAGACCCAAGCACTTTAAGGGGGTCGCAAATAGCCAACTGGGGGGGGGGGGCAAGAGGGAGGGTGGAGATGGTTCTCTGGGTGGCAGACAATGATGGGGTTGATACAGTTTCTGTAGGGTCCACCACCAATAGGGACTGGTTGCTTGTGGAGGCCTCCAAAAGGTAATGACGCAGTGGTAACACTATAAAGGAAAAGACACGCACAAGACCTGTATTTCTTCTCATATGCCTATCAAGTGCTAAAAGATTCTGGTCCCCAAATGAGATTGTGCTACATATTCAGTACATATTTTTTACAAACCAGATTTATTCTATTTTTCAAACTATCTCACGTTTGTTAAACTCAAACAACGCATATCTTTGTAGTGTCTTTAAAGAGTCTACTGTTACATTTTAACAATTCTTTCCACGTGACATAATCATTGTATCACAAACAGATTTATATTGTAATCATTGCTATAAAAACAAAAATGCAACAATGCAGAGAAATTACCAACATACCAAGACCACTCATTCTTGCATTCATTCGGAATCAAACACTACCATACTCAACATTCATACCACATCTTAGCATGCTACACATACATTGACAAGCAACAACAGAAAACAGATTGAATTTTTTGTATGTTGAGGTGTTGTAGGATGGGATCATTGTTCCATATACAGCCAATGCCCATTTCGGTGTGGGCATGAAATTCGACCAACCACCTTCTCTAGGATCACACAACAAAGTAATAGCTTCAAAGGGTGGTAAAATGGGGGAAATTGATATTTCAAAACACCCAGTTACTTAATAACAGCAATCAGTGACATATCAGGTTGGTGAGGCATCACTTAACTACTACTTAGGTGAAGATTAGCTAAAAACTGATTCCTAGCAAGGCTAAAAAACCCTGTTTCCTAAGAAGGTTTTTTTCCTTTTCTTGGATCGATGTGACATATATGTGATTTTCACCAATTGCAGAATTCAAATCATTAATGGAGGCTCTTGGTTCTAATACTGGATGTCCTCTAGTATAGTATCTTTTGTGACGTTCTCTTCATCTGGGAGTCCATGTGCGTGGTGGAGACTGACGGAGTTATGGCCCCCGTGCAGTCCCTTCGCCCTCTCTGCTACTGTGTCCATCGGTGTCTGATGTCTCACCGTCTGCAACATTGTGGCAAACTGCTTCCTTGCCCTGGTTGCCTATGTCCCCTTTGCCTGCTCTTGAAGATGCTGAATAGAAATATATATTAGTTTCATTGTATCTGTGTAAATAGAACTGAGCATAAACTTTTTTCTCAAAACATTTAACAAATTTTCATATTTCAGCTGCTTCAAGGCTTTCAAACTGTGGTTTAATTGTATTATTAGTACATGCATGTAGGGAACATCGTCAGAAACCATTTGGTCACAGTTTTGTAATTTCCCATTATTGCTCCTATCGTATTTTTGATCATTTCTCTTAACCATTTTCAATACTTAAGTTACTTTTAACGTATCACGCCCTATGTATCGACTTATGCTATTGAAGAAATTCAAAATTAAATTTGTTGCTATTTTAAAATTACTTCTACAACATAAGTAACTACATATGTCTTGTTATATGTACAATCTACTTTAGCATAGAGCAAAAACTATTTTGCATTTGACTCCAAAATATCTTAAGTTATTTTTAGTTTGTTTTACCATTGTGAAAAAAGTCTAAACATTCTGCCTTTCATTTAGGCAAACATTGCTACAACATTGTAGTAATTTTTAAAAACACTGATTTTCCTCAGTCATTTTTTGTGTGCCTAATTTATAGTTTTCCAGGTGGGATACTCAAACATATATGTAACTGAACATTCCATCTGCAGAAGTCCCTTTAATTTATCTATTTTTGTTCATTATTGATTTATCATCTGGGCATGAAGGACGTAAAACTAATGTGTTTGAGTATGTGTTACTCTGTCACCAATGTATTCACATTCCTGTCGGTTTTTTCCATAAATGTATGCCTATCAAATTCATTTTTCAGAAAACAGAATGGCTTACATGCACATTTGTGAATGAGTAAAGCATCATGAAAATCTATCACTTTTAACATAAAGTAAATTGTATTTTTAGTAAAAACCTATTTGTAATATGTTTTTAATCAAAATATGGAGCTATTTATTCTTATCTTTCTAGTCATTTTGGCTCACATGCTCACTATTGTTTGTTTATAATACCAAATCACAAATGTGGCATTGGAACTTCCGCTGTATCATAAGTGCATTATATAGAATATCACCTGTGATAGGGCTAACGTAACGTCCTTCACAATTGTGACACAGCATTACACCTGATACAATTATAATTTTTGGCCTGTTTGGTACAACTGTCCCTTATAACATCAAACAAACTCATGTGTAAGCTTTTTTAGGCAGGCATGTGTCTGCTCCAAATAGTCCTTTGGTAGTTATCCGAAAGATATTGGTTTCATTTTCAACTCCTGAACATACAAAACACATCATCAGACATCTTGTGCAAAAAGTACACCATCAAGCACTCTTCTTGTGCGTTGGACATGTGTTGACCTTTTTGCTGATTCCATAATTTGTTGCTGTAACAAAATATAGTTATTTAAAATGCAAACTCAAAAAATAACTTACCCGCTTGCTGCTGCTGTCGGGCTCTCTACTGCCCATCAAGCTTGTGACAGTCCACCGTAAGCATGCACAACATTAGGGGGAGTCAGGGTGCGGTGCACACGGTTTACATGTTGGGATGACTGGCCAAGCTAGAATTCAGCTGACGTTTTGGTCCAGCATCGTTCCATCACTTTTGGAGGTGAATGCTATGCTGCTTGTAGATCCCGTTGATCCCCAGGGAAAGCACAGTCTTGACAATGTCCTTCTTTTAATGGGAGTTGACCTGTGTGGATACACAAAATGAAAATATAAAAAAAATGTGTTACTTTTTGTTAGTTTGTATTGATGTAAGACAATTTTGAGGAATCAATCCTAAGCAATTTTAACAGCTTAATATTTGCTTATTATTTTTATTTTAAAAATGGCAGTTCTCTTATCCCTTGTTATTTCCTTATTCTTCTTATCCAGGCCAGGGACATTATCTAGGCTGATTTATTTGTGGGATAATACGAATAGCAAAAATATTTTTTCTTTGGTAAGCAAACAAATAGACTTATATATGTAAATTTATATTAAATTATAATATATTTCCTAATTTAACGTAATGTTCATTTTGTAGATTTCCCATGAAATTATTAAATATGCACATATATAGAGAGAAATACACTAAAATAAAATGGGGTGTCAAACACACAACACATACTAATGTAGTGGCATTGTCTAATTAGAATGTGTTTAAAGAATACATACCATAAATTTCCTATGTAATTTAATAGGAACAGAAACTTAATTTCTATCACTACACTTTCTTCGGGGACTAAAAGGCACATTCGAGCCTGTGCTTAAATTGAAAATAAGTCAGCCTGAATGACATTTTCATTTTAAACATGTACATGTTCCTCCGGTGAGCCATACAGCTGTCTGTACAGGACCTCGGTAGCCAGGAACTCCGGCTCCTCTGGCAATAATTTGGGGCCCTGTCTCCTCCTGTTGCTGGCATTGTGGCTCTGAGAGGTTGGAAACAGCAGCAAAAGTTGAGGAGCTGTTGTTGGTTGCAGTGTTAGGAGGCAAGTGAGCTTTTTTTTTTATCTAAAGATGGTGGCTAGTTTGTTTACATGTGCAAAATGTTAATGTTATTTATTTTTGTAACCAGAAAAGTATTATTCAGTGGTGTTTCTGGTTAAATGCGATAGTTACGCAATTTTGTTTATATTTTTATATTCAAATTTTTTCTTCTAAAAATGTGCAAATAATACACTTGTGTTATTTCCACATTTCCAGGAAAAAGTAGAAGACATGTCAAAAATGTTATTCAAAAAAACAATATTCACTAATAAATGTTTTTGAAAAATTATGTTAAACGAAATACATTTTTACAAACACGTCATTTGTGTCCTATATAGAAGAAATGTTTGCAAATTTTATAAAATGTCTTCTATTTTTGAATGTAGACATATGAACCCAGGGAGAGTGAAATGACGACAGCTTCACATTTTTAGACTTTTTCTAGATCTTTTCACCATGGAAAAAAGGGATTTAATCAATAAATTCAGATTGAATAGGCAAATTATTCTTGATTTGTATCATCACCTGGAGCAAGATCTTCTGCCTCACAATCGAAATCCCACATCTATAATACCAATTCTCATGGCAGTACTTCTTCATTTCGTGGCCATAGGGTCATACATTACATTGTGGCCGTATCTGGTGGAATGTTACCACCAACTTTCCGTGGAATGCTCCAAGAAGTTTTTTCTTCAAAAATGAGACACACCAGCAGCTTCATCCAGTTTCCACGAAATAAGGATTTTGCCAATGTGAAGGGAGAACTTTATGCTTTGGGTCGCCTACTACTTGTGGTTGGAGCAATAGAGTTAGTGTCACCACACGACAGAGAACAAGTCTACTGCAGTTGAAAGAAATTCCATACAATCAATGTGCAAGTTGTGTGCTTACCAGATTTATACATCGCAAGCATGTGTGTGCATTTTCCAGGCTCTACGTACGATTCCTTTGTACTACAAAACAGCATCATACCCTTCAAATGTCACAACTTGGGCCTGAGAAGGCCTAACTTGTTGGTAAGTACATTCTTTAAATATTTTTGGGTTCATTTAATTCTATTTTTTTTATTCTTTTATTAAACAACCATGAATCAACATTAAATGGTACAGTATCGACAGAAGGTAATTGCTGTATTACAATCTATTTTGGCAAGTGCGTAATTAATACTCTTGAGTTGGTGACAGAATCATGGCGATGGGTGATTGACAGGTGTTTGCGTGGCGGGGGTACAAATATTACCTCAAAATACATTCCAATCATTCCATATTTGGGACCACTTTTTGGGGATCCCCTTGCCACATACACTGTGTTCCTCAGAACATACACTGTGTTCCTCAGAACATACACCAGTCCATGTCCCTCTTCCATGCTGCAAAAGTCGGCGCCTTTGTGGCCCCCCACATCTGTGCAATATTCTGCTTTGCAATCATCAGTCCCAACGTAACCCATGTGATTTGTTTGCTGTTCAGGTCAGTGGGTTCCCACACATTTAGGAGACATCTTTTGGCTTCTATGTGGATGTCAAGAGTGAGTACCTCACCAAGGGTGTCATGTATTTTCGTCCAGTATCGCTGGATGTTTAGGCATTCCCAGAGTATGTGTAGGAAGGTTCCCTCCCCCCACAGTGCCTCCTGCATTTTTCATCCTCCATCTTCCCCATTTTCACTAGCCACGGCCCTGTAATGTAAATGCAGTGTAATATCTTTAATTGTACCAGCTGAGATGGCTACTTCCCTCGGGGAGGTCACTGCCGCCAGCCAGTCCTCATCGTCCAGGATTATACCGTCCCTTTCCCATGTCTCTCTTAAACGTCGAAGGGGATCGCTTGAGTTGTTTATCAGCTTTTTATACGTGAGTGAAATGGTTTTCGTCGGAAGGAAGCCGTCTAATATTCTGTCCTTGAGGGGCGAGGACTCGGCGGTGGGGGGGGGGGGCATCACCTTTCTGGAGGAGTGTCTGTAGTGCGTGTCCAGCCTGCAAGTTTCTAAAGTATTATTTATTTATTTATTTTAAGGTTTTATAGAGCGCGAACTTGACCCGTGAGGGTATCAGAGCGCTTTACATATTCAAAGGGTAGTATAGAGCGTAGTATATCACAGGACCTGTACATCATAGAGCTTACAGAATTGAGAGGTCATAAGGTGGGCAGGTGATTCCAAACAATACTATACAATTGGGGAAGGAGAGACTATACATTGGGGCATTTTACAGAGACAAGAGTCATACAATAGGCAGGAAATCACATGAGTGCTGTACATAGTCGCAAGATGAGGCAATAGTCTCCTAGATATCTGAAGAGCAGGTTTAGCCAATGAATTTACCCATGAGGAAGGATTTGGCCTCTTTTTTGAAGTGTGCAAGAAAGGGGATTGTTCTGATGTCAGGAGGGAGGGAGTTCCATATTCTTGGTGCAGATCCGGCGAAGGCTCGATAGTAAGTTTTTGTTTTCCTAAAGCGTGCAGGCCGGAGGAGGAGGGTGTTAGCCGATTGTGAGTTTCTGCTTCCTCCAGATAATACCAGCTTCTGTGCAAGATACGCAGGGGAGTTAGAGTGTAAGGCCTTGTGCGTGATACATGCCAGTTTGAGGGGGATCCTAGCCTCTACGGGAAGCCAGTTCAAAGCTTTCAAGTGAGGAGTGATGTGATCGAATTTTCTAGAGCCTGTGAGTAGTCTGGCGGCTGCATTCAGGCAGGTTTTTAAGGGAGCCAGCGAGATCTTGGGTAAGCCGGAGAGGGTGGAGCAACCATATTCCAGTCGAGAAATAACTAATGATTGGACTGCTAGTTTTAGGTCAGGAGCGTCAAGAAAAGGTTTCAATTTCTATATGTAGCTCAGGTGAAATCTGGCAGATTTGGCCATTGCGTTGACATGGTCTTGCATGTTCAAATTGTGGTCCAAGGTGATTCCCAGGGATTTGGCCGAATCCACAATGGTTGGAGAACAGTTTAAGGCAGTGATGGCTTTAATCCATGTCTGGATCTCAGGTTTGTTCTTGGGCGGGGAGATTAAAAGGAACTCAGTTTTCTTAGCATTGAGTTTAAGTTGGTTTGAGGAGAGCCATCTGAAGGTCAGCTTCAGGGCCTCATTCAAGGTGAGGATCTCCGCAAGGGAAGAGATTTTTATGTAGATCTGAATCATCGGCGTACATATGGAAGGAGATATTTGCAGTGCGAAGGACTTCGGCAAGGGGTTCAAGATAGCGATTGAAGAGGGTGGGGGACAACGTGGATCCTTGCGGGACTCCCACCATGACCATGGAGGGGGCGGACAGTTCGCCGTTGATTAAGAATCTCTGAGATCAGTTTTGAAGGTAGGAGCTAAACCAGTCGAGGACTGTACCATCTAATCCCATTCTCAGTTTAAGGCGTTCGAGTAGCATCTCGTGGTTGACCGTGTCGAAGGTGGAGGAAAGATCAAGGAGGATCAGGAGACAGGTTTTTTCTTGGTCAAGGGCTAGAAGAGCATCATTGACAATGTGGCGCATGGTGGTTTCAGTACTGTGACCCAGTCTGAATCCGGATTGGCAGTCGTCGAGTAGATGGAAGTTGTTGATGTGGTGACTTAGCTGTGTTTGGACACACTTTTCCAGCACTTTGGCCAAGAGAGGAATGTTGGAAATTGGTCTAAAGTTGTCTGGGGAGGCTGGGTCCAATGACGGCTTTTTCAGAATGGGGAGGACTTGGCCAGCTTTCAGTGAGGCCGGTATTGATCCCTGTCGGAGAGAGGCGTTGATTATCGCAGTCCAGCTGGAAATATTAGATTTGGCAACGGTCGTGAGAAAGTTCGAGGGGAGCGGGTCGTTGAAATGGTTGTTAGGGTTCAGGGTTGAGAGGATTTTAGCGACAGCGTGTTCATCATAGGGTGTGAATTCGGACCAGTGTGCTTGATTCTTCGGTGCGGACCATGGCGGCAAGGGGAGAGGCGTTGGAAGGTCAAGGTTCGGAGGGGGGAGTGAGGCAGCCTTGAGTTCAATATCTAGGGCTTTAATTTTGTTTGCGAATAATGAGGAGAAGTCCTCGGAGGGGATGAGAGACATGGGGGTTTCTTTCGTTGTTTTGGACAGTTTGTTCGATTGAGTTTGACCATCTCAAAGAGTTTGCAAGGTCTGTTCTGGGCATTTCCTAATTCTGCTCTGAAAAATTCCTTTTTTGAGTTGATGATATTCTTGTTGTAAGTATTTCTGGCCTGGCGAAGAAGTTTTAGGTGATCTGCCGAGGGGTGCTGTCTCCAGATTCTTTCGGTTTGTCGGAGGGATCTCCTCTCATCATTGAGGCAACCAGTGAACCATGGGTTTCTATCTTTGACTTGAGTTCTTTTTAGTTTAAGAGGGGCTAGGTCATCCAAGATGTTCGACATAGTAACCGAGTAGTGATCATTTAGGTCACTGACCGAGGTGATGTGGTGGGGGGGCAGGGGGGACGGTGGAGGTCGGATTTGCAGCGAATCACAAGTTCATTAAGGTCAAGGTTTTTAGTCTCTGGCCCAGCGTTTACGGAGCACCGGATGTGGTGACCATGTCCTGCATGTGCCAGGTAGCAGGAAGGTGATGGCATGGTTGTGTGACCAATCGCAAGGGTCGATCGATATGAGTTTGACGGTTGTCTCCTTGGAGATGATCCAGTCTAGAGTGGCCCCTTTCGAGTGGGTTGGGAGGGGGCAAGCTTGGGTCAAGGATAGATCAGTCATGAGGTCTTTGATGGTGTTGACATGAGGGTCGTTGGGGTCATTCCAGTGCAGGTTGAAGTCGCCTAGGAAAATGTCTTTGGTGTTGGGGGAGTACTTGGTCGTGATGACTTCCATGAGGTAGTCGGTGAAGGATTCTTTAGTGCCCGGGGGGTGGTAAAAAATGTGAAAGTTACATAGGTGGGTGGTGTTACTACGGACAGAGAGCTAGGTATTCACAGGAACCAGTGGAATCTGTTAACCACTTGGCTGCTAAGGGGTTTTCCCCTCCCGTGCTGCAGATTTATGTTTCCCATTATACATGACGAGTTGACCTTGTCATGAACACAGATTCAGTGTGCCTCATGACGAGTTCACCTTGTCATTAGCATGCAAGTGGTTAAAAGCTCTGTGACCAGGAGGTTAGAGCGATGGATGCAGGCGATTCCGCCACCTTTTTTGTTATGTGGTCTGTCTAGTCTGATAATGTTAAAGTTGGGGGGATTAAGAGATCGTGTCATGGGGATGATGCGTCATTAAGCCATGATTCTGTTAGAATGGCTACGTCGGTGTTGTTGTTTAGAATGAGAGCAGCGACATCGGCTGCATGCTTTACTGCGGAACGGCAGTTGATTAAAAGCCTAGACAGATCAGGGAGGGGTGTGGTAGCAGAGGTCGGGATGGACAGTGGTACGGATGCAAGGTTGCTTGTGATCGCCCTTCTATTGCGGAGGGGGGCTGATCTGTATGGGTCAATAGCGACCGTGCAGATGGGGTAAGCGGCACTCACGTCAGGTAGACAAGGAGAGGTAGGGCCTGCGTTATGGTCATTGAGAAGATCCTGGATTTCCTTTTCAGTGAGGTCTTGTGAGTTAGTTGCGAAGAGGGAAAAGTTGTAGGAGAGGGCGAGGTCAAGGGTTTCCTCATCAGATAGGCAGCTAGTGTGCTTGCTGGGGCGGAGATGTCTCAAGGCTGTCTGTAGAGGGCTTTTGGGAAGCTCTGGGATAGGAAGGGAGGGCAGCTGAGGCATGAAGTTTGAGAGAGCGAGAGTTTGGCGAGGTGGAGGAGGTTTGTAAGATCGAGGATGGAGGAGTGGAAGCTCTGAAATATTTTGGAGGCTCTGGAATGCAGAGAGTGGATAGCTGCGGAGGGGGGGGTTGGAGGGTGAGGGTGGTTGTGCGATGGGTCGTGGGGGGGCTTGAGTGTTAGCGGGGCTGGCATGGTCTGCAGCAGCGGGAGTCGCTGGGGAGGGGGGTTAGGGGGGCAAGGGTGGGCTGTGTTGGGAGCCTTGGATGGGGTGACTCTAGTGTTGGCGGGGCTGGCATGACCTGCTGCAGGAAGAGTCACTGAGGAGGAGGGGGTTGGAGGGCAAATGTTAGCGGGGATGGCATGACCTGCAGCGGCGGGAGTCGCTGGGGAGGGGGGCAAGTGTGGGCTGTGTTGGGAGCCATGGAAAGGGGGGGGCTATGGTGTAAGCGGGGCTGGCAGGACCTGCTACCAGAAGAATCACTGAGTAGGGGGTGGTTGTAGGGCAAGGGAGGGCTGTATTGTGGGTCATAGAGCGGCTGACTTTGAGTGTTAGCGGGGCTGGCTTGATTTGCCACAGGACAAGATGGAGGTGACGTAATGGTCTTAGCGTCCGAGCGGGGAGCAAGGCGGGAGAAGACCAAGGGTCCAGCGTTTATTTCGCTCGGGGTGGTTGTGGGAGGCTTGATGTGTAAGAGGTGTGCTGGAAGCCATGGATTCCGATTGGGGATCAAAGACAAATGGACTTACGGGTCTCGGGTCCAAAATGTTAAGGAGGTTGGTAGGAATAGTGAGGGGGTTGCGGTGTTCCATTTTGGGTAGGGGTGTTGGAGTAGGGTTAGGCCGTGGATTGTTTGGCGCCCTGGTGACATGGTTACAGAGAGTGGTAAAAAGATCTGAGAATTTTTCAAGATTTTTTGTTGAGGCTTGGATCAGTACAATGCCGCTCTTGTAGAGGGTGATTGTGAGGGCAGCTTGAAGGGTTGCTGATGGGACTATTGTGAGCTTGGTGCCATGTGGAATGATCCTAGAATAGCGTACATTAAGGAGTATTGAAAAGGTATTGCGCCAAGCGGTGGTTCTATTGGAGTAGAAAACGAGGTCATTAGTGATGAAGCCAATGTCCGCACAGAAGCGAAGGTCCAAGATGAGGGTTTCGGGGTGGTTTTTCAGGGTGAGGTGTTTGTAGGCTTTTGAGGCGCCTTTTGAGAGGTTTGGGGGGTAAACCAAGGTGTAAGCGATTGTCCCAGAGGTTGTTAGACCAGGGCCCACCATGTTGTCTTGGAATGGGCACACTCGTCGGGGCCTGGGATCAATGACCTGCAGTCATTGTGGACATGGCCATAAGGGTAGCGGTGCTTGAAGGGGGGGGGTAACGGCTTGTCTTGGTTGCAGAAAAGATAAGGACAGTCAGTGCCACTTCAAGATGGCCGTCCCAAGATTGAAGGAGTGAGCAGTCCTCTTTCTGTTTCAGTAGCTAGTGGATGAGTAGTCCTCTTACAGTTACTGCAGTCAGTCTGTGCCACTACAAGACGGCCGTCCCAAGATTATAGCAGTGTGCAGAACTCTTTCGGTTTCCGTAGATAGTGGTTGCGCAGTCCTCTTTCAGTTACTGGAGGCTGAAGTTGAGTAGTCCTTTTTGGGGGGGGGGGGTGGGGGGGGGCAGATTGAGGGCAAGCTTGGTTAAGGTCCAGTTAGGGGACCTTGTTTGCTTAGAGGAGCAGTCCTCTTTCTATGGACTCTGTCCATGGGCTGCCATTTTGAGTCCGTTTTGTAGGGTTTATCTCTTTTTATTCAGATAGCTTAAAATACGTTTTTTTAAAAATATTTAGGTGGGTCCGGGTACATGAGGTTGTAGAGGCTGCCTTATGAGAATATGAAGAGTGTCGATTGGCTGCACGTAGCAGATACAAAATAATGCAGTGCTCGAGGGTCAATAGAGAGCTCCAAGTCGGCAGCAGAGCGTTTCTTTGCATGCCTCGTAGTCGCTCAGCCCGCGTGCAGTATGGAGCCTGAAAGCGGCTGGGGGCACCATGAGATGAAGCTCCCCGGGATCTCAGGTAGGATCAGTGAGGTTGGGGGCTGCAGCGGAGAGGAGTTCAGCGGAGTGGGAGGCGAGCAACCGGGAGAAGGCTGCGGTGCCCCAGGGGCACGGGCGAGGATCGCCGCAAAGGTCGGGAAAGGTCCGGACTTTCGGAGAGGTGGGGGTCGGGCGAGTTCATGCGACACAGTTAGGTGGCAATCTCCGCTTATAGCGGGACGGGGGTGCAGGGGGCCACCCTTACCTTGTGCAACCTGCAGTGAAGATCCCAGTTGACGCAGTCCCCGCCAGCGGCAGTCTAGCTTATAACGGGATGGAGGGGCAGGGGGCCACCCTTATCTTGTAGTTCATCGCGCATCAGCGCAGAGCCCAGTGGATGAAGTCCCCACCAGCGTCAAGGGAAGCAGCCGCTTCATCTCAAGGAGTTCTCGCAGGTCGGGTGGTGGGCAGCTGGACCCACAGGACAAGCAAAAACGAGCCAGAGGAGACGGCGGAGTCCCAGGCTGGGGAGGGCAGCAGGCGACCCTCGACGAGTCCGGAGCTCGAACGGCTACATCGTAGAGGTCCGTGGGCTTTGGTGCAAGGTAAGGGGAATAGTCCTTGGATTTGCAGATATTCCGAACAGTGCGATGGGTGAGGTTTTCAGGGGATTTACACAGATTGTGATCCCTAACCCCAGGAGCACTGTAGAAGAGCTCCTTCTCTGTCGGCCATCTTAGGCCTCTATAGCAGCCATGTTGTGTTCTTACTGCAAGGGAGTAAATGGTTTGACCTTCCCTTTAACCCAGAGGTCACCAACTCTAGAAATACCTATGAGGTCCCACTTGTCCACATTTGTAAAGCGCACAATCACCCGTAAGGGTCTCTAGGCGCTGGGGGCCGTCGGGAAGATTAAGCGAGCTATTGCCCAGAGTCACATGGTGCTGGGCTAACCTGCCGCCGGAGCCGGGGATCGAACCGTGGTCCCCAGATTCCAGCGTCAGTCGCCCTGGCCGCGGCGCCCTTGGATTGCCACAGATTCCCAAGTAGTTCTGAGTCCCACAAAGGGGTTGCCAGTGTCACCTCATTTTCCCACCCCAGGCTTCTGTTAGCTGCATGTCAGACTTGCACCGAATGCTTAGTCTGCCCCGACAGATTTCTTTCCCCCGTCTTGGAGTATAAAGCCATATTATAGTTCCTTCCCGGTAGTAGCCACCTATCCATTGCGTAGCCTGGGTCGTCAGCTTGTCTATACGTTCCGTGGTTGATGGCGGCCAGATGTGCTGCCCAGTAATATTATTTGAGGTCAGGAAGGCCTATATCCCCCATAATACCAAGCAAGGTTAAGTTTGGCGAGTGCAATACACGGTCTCCTATTCCACAGCAGACTTCTCTGCAGGGTTTCAATTTATCTAGAGTCGTTTGCAGGTACCAGGTTCGAAGAATTTTGCAAGACATACAGGAAGCGAGGCAAGGACATCATCTTGAATAGAGATGCCCTGCCCAGCAGGGAGAGTGGAAGTGCTTTCCAGCGCTCAGTATCCCTCTTCAGACTCAGCAGGGGTGGGAGGAGATTGTGGGCAAATCTAGTCGCTGGATCAGCTGCTATATAGATACCCAGTTACTTAAAACCCGTTGTGGTGACTTACACCGGACATCCCCATGGGAGGTCAGGCAGAGGGCCGTTAAGGGTGTATAGCACAGATTTACTCCAGTTAATCGAGTATTCTGGGTACCTGCCAAAAATCGCAAATATGTCTAGAACAGATTTGAGGGATGCCTTTGGAGAGGCCAGATATAGGAGAATGTCATCCGCATACAGTGAGATGTGGTCTTCCCATGTGTCAGTCGATCTCAGTCCTTGTATCACTGGATCCCTCCGTACCCATGATGCCAAGGGTTCCAAGGCCAATGCGAAGAGAAGGGGAGAGAATGGGCAGCCTTGACGAGTTCCCCTACTCACGAGTGAATGCGTCTGACTTTTTATTATTAACAACTACTTGTGCTAGGGGATTTGAATAGAGGGGCTGCACCCATTATATAAATCAGGGACCAAATCCCATTTTGCCGAGAACTGCAAAAAGATACAGCCATTCAACCGTGTCAAAGGCCATTGCAGCATCCAATGAAACAATGATCACCGCCTCCTGTATGGTGGCTGCCCTCCCCATACACCGTGAACTCTGCGGATGTTCAGAGCTGTGTTGCGCTGAGGCATAAAGCCCGATTGATCCGGGTGAACCAACCCATCTATCACTTTGACGAGCCTGGTAGCAAGGAGTTTAGCTAAGAAATTTGGTTCAGCTATTAATAAAGAGATTGGCCTCTAAGGAGCACAGTCTGTCCGTGGCTTGCCCTCTTTGTATGTAGTGGCCAGAGTTCCTAGCCTCTGGTCTCGTGGCAGTTGCCCCTTCTCTCTACTTTCCCCAAACATCGCTCACAAATATGGGGCGAGTTTGTCAGGTCTGAGCTTGTAGAGCTCAATCGGCAGGTTATTGGGACCAGAGGCTTTCCCAGATCTAAGGCCTCTGATCGCTTGGGCTATCTCATCCGTCGTGAGATTCCCCTTCCAGGAATTGTAACTCGTCAGTCGAAAGAAGTGGCAGGGTAATGTCCCCGAGGAGACCGTGGGAATCATCTATCGTGTGTGGTGACCGAGAACGATATACTTCCCAGTAGTGAGATGCAAATGTGTTAGCTATTTCCTGAGGGTCGTTAATCGGACGTCCCGTATCCTCAATCAATTCAGGCACTAGTCTACTCGCAAGTTCTTTTTTATCTAAAAACGCAATTAGTTTCCCCGCCTTGTCTCCATGGTCATATATTCTACCCTGGGACTCCTTTCCCAGTGCCTTGGCCCTGTCTGTTACAAGCGCCTTGTAGCTATCTCTCTTTAGTTGCAGAAATGGAGCTGATCAGGCATGGACCCCTCCCCCATCTCCTCCTCTAAACGGAGGATGTCTTACTCTAGTATAGCTTCCTCCTTAGCTGTCTCTTTCCTCACTCTCGCTATTTGGGACAGTGCTTGTCCCCTTATCACTGTTTTGAACACTTCCCACAATGCCTGGTGTGAGCATACCGATCCGTCATTGTCTTGAAAGTAATGCTCCATTGCTATTTGTAGTGCTTTGCAAACCACCGGGTTACGGAGGTGCCAGGGGTTAATGGGGGCCCCCCTTCCCACTCTATGCTGCCCAATTACCAATTGGGCCCATACTGGGGAGTGATCTGAGATACCCCGCGCCATGTGCCTAACTTCTTGAATGTGTATAGTTGGGTCAGAAGGATCAGTAGATAGTCGACCCACGACTGACGCGAGCGTCTGAGTGGTAAGTGTGTTGGACGATGTCAGGGTGACAAGCTCACCAGACGTCTATCAGCCCCAGAGATTCCAAGAAGTCAGGGAGCCAGCAGTTGGAGGGGCGAAGGTCTTGGGGGTGTCTGTCTAGTGTGCCGGAAACCACCGAGTTGAGATCCCATCCCACCACCAAGAGTCCGTCCGGTACCAACAGTAGGATGGAGCGCAAATCCTTGAATGTGAGCTCCTGGAGGCCAGGCGGCACGTACACCGAAATGAGGGTTAGCGCATTTCCTCCCCATTGTCCTGTGATGCCTATGTACTCCCACTTGCATGCAGGGTATGAATGCCACTACTGTGTACACAGATTTAGGAGAAAGGATAACCATAAGCAAATCCTTATATTGCAAATCTGAATTTGTAGTACATGTTTTAACATGCCCCTGCAAAACGAAATATGTAGGTAGCACTATAATACAAGTGCATAATAGAGTACTGCAACACTTTAGGGCAATCAAGAATGTAGATGACTTGTACCTTGTGGCCAGACATTTAAAACAACATCATGACTGTAACCCAATTAATTTATGGTACACAGTGATTGACCAAATAGAAACATCAAAAAGAGGTGGTGACAGAGAAAGGGCACTCAGACAGCTGGAGTACAGATATATCCTCAGATTGAACACAAGGGAACCGGTTGGTCTTAACCCCTTTGACGCTCATGACGAGCTCAGCTCGTCATGAGTTACGCCTGTCGTACGCTCATGACGAGCTGAGCTCGTCATGATACCCAGGCTTTCGCAAAAGTCAGCGCACAGCGGGAAAACCCGCAGCGCGCATGGGGTTAATGTTGATGAAGAGATATATACCCACTTGCAGGGACAGTAAGATTGCAGCCTGTTTTCTATTCTCGTCATTTTATGTGTTTTTAATCTCAATAGTTACATGGGCAGGGAGAGATTGTAATTCATATATATGAGTATAAGTTTCCATGTAGCTGAACTTACATATATCTTTTGTATCATCTATTTTTCAGGTCCTGGTCAGAAGTCAATGTCTGATATGAATCTGGATTCCAGTTCAATGAGCAGGAAGCAAAAGAGCTGAGATATCTTTCTTCTTATTTTTTGTTTATCAATTTTGTTCTATTTCATTCTCATCATTAAGATGTTTTCTCCTTCGTAGATTTTGTAAAATTTGGTGTATTCCTTTGTGATAGAGCTATAACAGCGTATTATAGGTTGTATCTTTTGTTTATGATATGTCTGGTACTATGTTCATTAACCACTTGGCTGCTAAGGGGTGTGCGAGGGGTTCCATTGACTTTCCATTGAAATCAATGGAAACTCCATGACGAGTTACCCTTGTCATTAGCACTGAAGGGGTTAAAGAAACAGGAGTAGTAGGTCATTGTGACAGAATACTAATACACCCAATGGGGTAAGATAGATTCCACAGGTATTGGATGATAGTCATCCAGTTACCGATGTATGTTATTAAAGCCCAGAACATTAGTGGGCACGGGTAATTGCCCAACGGGGCATAAAATGCAATTTGTATTTTAGAGAGGGAGAGGTGTGGCGCCGCGGCCAGGGCGACTGACGCTGGAATCTGGGGATCACCGTTCGATTCCCAGCGCCGGCGGCAGGTTAGCCCAGCACCATGTGACTCTGGGCAATAGCTTGCTTAATCTCCCGACGGCCCCCAGCGCCTAGAGACCCTAACGGGTGATTGTGCGCTTTACAATTGTGGCATATTATATATTATTATTATTATTTTAGGTCCCTTACTATTCCCTATGCCCAATGGGGAATGAGTTTGAACATGTATTTACAACAGCTAATTGTATTACCATGTTACAACAATTTTATACAAAAGGGGGGAGAAAAGGGCCAAGGAGCTAATCAAGGTCCAGTGTCCATGCTCCTAATATCTTACATAATATCAAAAGGGGGGAACACTGTTCCTACACGGCGGGGTGCAAACAGTCACTCACGCCTTAGGGTGCTAATAGTCACCCGTGCACACAAGATAGAAAAGTGAGATAGAAAGAAGAATGTCCCAGGTTAGTGTGACCCACTAGTAAGGTGGGACAAGCATTTATTGTCCTGTGTTGCCCTCACACACCCCGAAAGGTGTCATGCTTCATCATCGGGCAGTTGCTCCTCGTAGGGCCGGCGCTGCAATCCCCTACGGGTCCCCCGAAGGGTCTCTTTATCGGAGATCTTTTCAGGACTGCCGGATGGTGCATGAGGGTGTGTGGGGTGTGGGTCCAGTGAGGGTATTGAAAGGTGCGTGCAAGTGTAGTGATGAAATTTAATAAAGGGTAAATATGCAGCGAATATCTATATTGTATAAACCCTTTGCAAATAATTGCTAAATAAAATATTGCCCCAAAGGCATACTATGCTTGGGTGTCTTGAAGTTAATGGTCAACATGTTTCGGGCCTGCGTCGCCATAAGGGTCATTGGCGCTTCGTCAGGACCGGAGCTATAATTAAAAAAGGTGCACGTGAAAAATAAAATTGGACCCTCTAAACCCAAACAGGGCGGAACGGTAACCACTATACCTATAATGAGGTTACAGCTGTATGGTGAAACAATGCTCCTGATGGGAACCTGGGAACCAAAAACAAAATAAACAACATTAAAAAACATCAGTGACAACTTGATACCTTTACGATGTGTCCCATCCGGGTATACATCTATTCACTCAACCGATGTGAATACGAGAAATAAATAAATAAAGGGAGCAGGGCTCAGGAGACATAAAAATGTATTCAATTAGGTCCTGACCCGTTAAGTTCATGTCCACGCACCACCTCACTAAGTCACATCCCCACTGGCACTCTTGACTCTCAATGTAATCTAATGTGGGAGTATGTTCCAGATTCTGCCGGTAATCTGATCAAAATATATATGTAAATCTATGTGTTCCTGCAGCCTCCGTTAGACCCCAATAGCAAACGAGGTATAGAAAATGCTTACCTCGCCACAGTTGGAAAAGCCTCTACAGCATGGAACACTGGCACATTACCGGGCTATCGCCCTGTATAGCCCGGTAATGTGCCAGTGTTCCATGCTGTCTCGCTGGAGAGGCTTTTCCAAACTGTGGCGAGGTAAGCATTTTCTATACCTCGTTTGCTATTGGGGTCTAACGGAGGCTGCAGGAACCGTGAGCAAGGCCAGTTGTGGCTGAAACGCGTTGGTGGGGTGAAGTCTAATAAACAGACTTAAAAAAGTATCCTGGTTGTGCCGCCTCTTTTGTATGACAAGAATCTTCAGGGTCAGGATCCGACCCCTGGGCAGAGCACACACTGCAGAGCGCTCTCGACTGGCTTGGGGATCCCTTTGGATGTCGATATATGTATATATATATATATATATATATATCTACACACACACACACACAAATATATATATGCACACACATACACATTCATTTTCTCTTTCTTAGGTGACCCACATATGTTGGTTTCGCCTCTGTCCTGTCTTAGGTTCAATTTTAAAACATCCAGGTAAATACAGCAGATATGGCTGCAATCACAAACACTAGCAGCAGCCTCCATCTCCAAACAAACATAAAACCTTGTGATGCTAGGTCAGCTGATTTGAGATATACTGTAAGATAAGAGATTGATAAGTCCAACCTGGCCTTGTAAGGAATACATAGTTAAAGCCTGCACAATTCACAGCTGCAGATAGTAAACTCTGAGACAAAGCTTCAAATTTGGAAACCTCATACAAAAGGGAATGATGAAGCAACACTGGAGGAGACACAATACGGGAGTTTGACACTGAGTTCTAAAAGCTTACAAACCTGAGAATGGATTGAATTTTTTTTAACTATTTCTTAATAAAGATAAAACCTGAAAGGCCACACATAAAGAGGTGGGCTAGTTTGGAACCGTTTGCTTTCTGCACAGGTCCCTGTGCTAGCCTGCACCCCTAATATGACATCTGAAATAAGGACAGCCCCTGAGTAACTTTGATGCTAGTCTAGCAAACCTCTGGCTTTCGTTTTAAGTTGGGTCCTATTATATGAAGGACCTAATGAACTTGTTCTAACTGTGCTTGGCTGAATGACAGACTGTTCCAGTGAGAGGTTAGGTACACTCAAATGATGAGAGGGAAACTGAAAGCACAAGAGAAGTTCTCTCTATCACCTGACGACCAGTGGAGTTGTGGAGAGATTACATAGCATAATTAATAAAGGTATTCAACTGGCCAGGATGAGTGGGATTATTTTGGAAGGAGGAAGTGGAAGATGTAGTTCTTAATTACTAAGCATGACTTGGGAGAACATCATAAAGGTGTAGAAGGTTGCATAATAAATTGGTAACAGGGTGGATGCCTCAGAACAAAGGATGGTGGGTGGATGTGTCAATAATGGGTGAATAGAGTTAGAATGAGAATGAAGAAAAGGAAGGTTTATTATGATAAGTCACATGGTGTGTAGGTTTGTAAAGTCAACGTAGAAGATTGGGTACGTCAGAGCTCCAATCAGATGCGTACGGTGCTTTACTAAAACAGTTAAAGTAGTCAAATGTTTCAATAAAACACTTAAAACCGGCAATGGAAGAATCTGGAACTTGAGTCGCAATAGTTGTGTGATGGTGTTGTGTGGGAACCTCCAAGTGTTACAGCTCATGTTGACAAATGTTTTGCTGGTAGAGTTCTGATTGAAGTTAGAAAACTTTTGAAAACCCACCTCTTCACACAGACTGGCTAGACCCTCGTCTCTCCATCTCACCTGCACTCAGCCAGCGCCAGGAAACCTCTCGGTGTCAGTGCGCTATACAAGTTCCCCCTAAAATAAGATAAGATTGGGTTATAATTTAGAGATGTACTTGAAGAAAGCCTAGTGATCTCATTATGTGACAAGCTTGTTTTGTGTGTTTCAGCTAGCCAAATCCAGGAGTGATTAGAATGTGTGCATTTATCTATCTTTCTCACGTTTTCCTGCCATTTCATTACTTCTTCAAATTTTGTTCTCCCTGCTCAGACTATGGCGGCTCATTTGTTGTGGGTGTTTTGTTTTATTGTTTGTGGAAATCCTGTACCTGATTTATACTCTAATTGTAACTGTATTGATTGGTGGTTACTCAGTATAGGGAAAAGGCGTTTAATTAGAGCGATGGACATGTGAGCCTGTTAGTTGGATTTAAAAGGATAATGGAGGGATAGAAGAGGGGAGAGTCTTAATAGTAGCAAAATGAGTTGTTGGGGTCAGTCTAGGGAGGGATACATGAGGGAAGAATTTAGAAAGGGTTGTTTGGGAGATCGTAGTAGGAAAATGAGGTATTGTGTGACCCAAGCAGGGAAGAGTCTAGAAGGGATAATTTTGGAAATCATAGTGGTTGAATGAGGTTTGGGATGGGTCAGAGTGGAAGTAAATGATATACTGAGAGACTTATCGGGTGAAGCATAGAGACGTGCATTGGAGAGCCTCAAAGTTTTTTTTACAGTAAATGTAAATAATATATAAAACAAGAGTACAGAGGGTATACATGCATAAAGAAAGTACTATATCAAGATTTAAGTTGTATTTAACAAACTCAGACTTTCAAGTGTTGCTGTACTTTAAGCTAATTTGTGTATTTAAAAAATATATTCAATATTTCAATAGTGCAGCAATTGTAGATAAAATAGTTATGATAATATTTACATATTATGATAAACCGAGAACCATAAGAATTTAATCAAGTAACTTATATGAAAACTAGACAGTGACTTTTATACATATTAAGCATAGAATAATCTATATATATATATATTTAACCCTAAGTAATACGTACATTTGTTAAGCAGATCTGAAGTAGGTAGAAAACGAACGGAATTGAATAAAAAACCATGTCTGATTAAAAATTAGGAAGGAAAGCATTGAACGTTGATGTGGGACACGTGTTGAAAATTAAGAATCTTTGGAATGAGGAGCCAAGATGGCGTCCGGGACGGGCGCCTAGTCCCTCGGCTCCGAAGACCGTCTCCTCCTGTGCGCATATCCTGCCGGTGATCCTGCACTGAAACGACATATTGAGGAAAATGCCAACTTCCGACGACCCGCGGAGAAATCCTGAGGCTCGAGCCCACTCGCAAACGGGAGAAACACTCGGCTAGAGGTTGCGGCCCGTAGCAGCCCTGCGACCGGGGCCTCGAGTAGATATCGGGGCTGGCCACCAAGTGAACAACAACGGGCGTCTGCGACTAAGAGGTGCCGGTCGGATCATTTCTGACGCGAAACGGCCGACTTTCGAGACACATATCCTGCTGGACTGCAGGCACAACTCCCAGGCGTGCCTGACGAATTGTTTGGGGTGAATCGCACGATCGCAGGTAATTTGATCATCTGCTGCCGAGAAAACTGCTGGTGCATTGTCCCGCTGTCGGCGGGAGGCTCCCGCATTTCTGCTTACTTAACATCGAGCGGGGCTGCCCCCCCCCCTTTTTATAGATAGTGGCTTATCGCACCATATTGGTTTTGTCGGTCACTATTGTGCTACGCAGATTTCTGGTGCTCCTTAGTGTGTTGCCTGACCCGAATCAGTGGGTCTCTGCCAATGAACGCACCGTGCACTATGGAGTGCTGCCTCGAGGAGACTGAGTCACAAGGGGGACGTGGACGTATGGAGCAGAGAGACATGGAGAGGGGGCACGGAAGAGACGGGTACTTTGGCGGTCTTATGGCAGCTATTGTCGCCCTTCGCCACGACCTGATGCATTATGTCCGAACCCTGACCAGCAAGGTGGATGATATTGTGTGTGCACTGGGGCGATCGAGAATGGCTGCTCAACGGGTACATAGCGACATGCCTCCCTCTATGCCCGACTACGACAAGATGGCGGCACTGTGCAGCACTGATGGATTTGAGGCCCCTAGCCCCGAAACGTCCCTTGCTGGAAATATTGCTTGCCCGGGACGACATGTGGCCTTCGGATTGGAATCGCGACGTGAGTGCTCGTCCTACGTCGTGCTCCCGGTCACCCGGGGGCCACTCCAGCTTTTGTGCGACACTGAGGCTCTCCTCCCCGGCCCAGCTCCGCTGCGTATCATGTGGAAGGTGTACTTTTGGCCCTGGCCGGGATCACTGGATCAGCGTGAAAAGGGTATGGCCGTGATGTGGTTGAATCAAATTGACGCTTTTGGGCTGCTGTTCACGCTCGCTTGGGACACTTTGGTAAGCAGTGGCAGAAAAGATAAGACGGGACAGGGATGAACACTGCCCACTGCAATCCTACAGTTTCTTCGTTGCTGACCGTGATAGATGTGCGACGTGCTGATTTCCCTGATTGCGCCATATGCTGAACTTGTGCTATGAAACCTGTTTGCTAGTGATGGTTCTTGTTACCGGACTTTACACTCTGTGCTGTTATTGACTTACGGGAGGGAGATGCCGGGGGACTGGTGGAAGGCTCCTCCCCGCTTCCCACTACTCTTATTGTAGTTATAGGTTAGGACCTTTTTCTTCCTTTCTATACTTCGGGACTCCCTTTTTGGGGCGACAGGCACACTGCTAGGGGGGGTAGGACGTAGCCAACTGCAGGGGTGCGGGGTGGGACGGAGGGTTTTTCGTTTATTTCTTTTTTGTTCTATGGGCCTTCTATTCTTTTTTCTTTTTCTTCTGAGCTATATAGTGGATTGACTTCCCGATTATTGAAGTTTAATTGGTGTGTACTACTGATCATTCATATGCCTCCTCCTATGAGGATAGTTGCAGTATTTGTATAACGAACGAAAAGTGTACTTATTTCTCCTGATCTTAGCGGTTGAAATCGATGCTCTGTTTTAAATTATCCTGATACTACTTCTCCTTACGAACTGAAATTTGACCTCTGTAAATCTGTAACTGATCCTCTATACACTGACGTATTGCTGTGTACTGTACTATTAAGCCTTCGGGCTTTCTGTTGGGCTTTGTGTACCACCGTTATAAATAAAGGTCTTCAAAAAAAAAAAGAATCTTTGAAATATTTGCAAGGGAAATTTACCTATTCTAATCCCATGAGAGGCGGTCAGGAAGGTCAGTTAACATTCCAGATAGGTTTAAGGATTATGATTTGTGAAACCTGTACATATTGTAAATAACTGCATTTATTACACCTTAATCACTGAAACTGAAGGGGTTCCAGAGTCTTTCTTCTGTAAGCTGATGGTATTGATAGAGCAAGCTTCGCATCGCGACTTGCTCGAGTCATGAACCTCGCCCGTGTGTAATCAATTAATAAAATTTGTACGTCTCACTAATCTTTTATTTTATATTCGAACGAAGTAGAGGAAGCTTGCGTATGTGTATTTCTAATACAACTAATCCGTGTTTCTAAACATGGCCGCCGCTTGGTAAATGGCTTCTGCGCATGTGTCAGTCACACTCACGTGACCTGACGCAGTTATAAGTTTGGTGGGAAAGGGTGCGCATGCGTAATACACAGCTCTCGTGAATAACGTGGTGATGCTCTTGTGAGTGTGTATATGTTGCTAACATTTAAACTGCATAGTATAATTTTATAATGATAAGTTTAAAGTACACAACCCATGATGTGTTTTTCATACCGTCACTTCTATGTTTTAATTTGTTTTCGCTTACTTTTCATGTATCCTCGACTCGGAGGGGTGCTGGGCTGGGGAGTCCATCTTGGAGGGTATTTCTGCGCAGAATCTAGAAGTTGCCATGGCATTGAACTCAGGCCAAAGAAGGTTGATGCCAGAGCCACCCTGGGAAAGAGCACCTTCACCCAGCAGAAGCATCATGATTATGTTCTATTGTATCGAAATGTATTCTTCTCATTGTATTCTGTGCGGCTTTCTCATGGGAACCCCAATCTCGCTAGGCGGTACCTAGAGATGCAAAGTAGGCCTCCAAATAGTCTATTCTGATTGGTGTGTTACCCAGACCCTACCTTAGGACCAATCCAAATTGAGGGATTCTGACACTTTGCAACATTGGGGGGTGGTACACCGTCCCAAAACAGTATATCTACCCTGGGTTCACCTAGGGAAATTGTCCGACTTGTCTGGTTTAGCTGACCTGTCACTGACCCAACGCACTCAATAGGTGACTGAAGATACAGAGCGCTGCGGAGCTCTCTGTCCGAAATTTGACCATAGACTCTGAAGGTTTTACTGAACCTTAAGTGCTGGCGAAGCACTTTGCTGGGGAATTCGCTGACCCAATCGGGGTCGTGATCGATAGCTGCAGAGAGGGTGGAGCGCAGGCGTTGCTTCCGAACTGCGGGTGCCGGTCCTGTCCTGAGGGTCCTGTCCTGATCCTAATCTGGTCTTCCTGCCCTGTCCTGGGTGTCCATTCTGCACCTGCTGTCCATTGAGGGGTATCCTTCCTTGAGGGTTTCCTGTTCTTAACTGACCCGTGGCCAGGGTTTGGTTTCCACACCAGTCTAGGTAAATATTGCTCTGAATCTCCTGAAACTGCACCTTTCTATTTTTCTGTCTTTTGCTTCAATAAAGACATACCTTTGCACGTGAATTAATTTTCCATGCTTTCTCCCGCAACCATTGAATCATAAAGTCATTTGCATTTGTTTCATAACGTGTTCCTATGTTACCCTATCTGTTAGAAATTATATTTTGCATTGCAGTTTGTCATTTCCTGATATGGTCTAGAACCTCCTTACTTAAACTGTCTAAAGAACTTTTGCCTTAAAGCATAGCGTGTCTCTCTCCATAGACTCTCCTATAGTTATATAAATGTCCCGAACTCCTGTCTCATATTTTGAGATAATTCTAGAATACTAGTCCTAATCAAAGCCTATCCCATCTTTAGTGATTCATCTTAAACGTTCTAATTCCTGATCCTTCATTTTAAACGTGTCCTGGTTCCATTAGTTTATAAATGGTTGCACTGACTTATTTGCTATTCAGCTATGTACTTTCTGTTATTCTGATTATCGACTGCTTAATTACTGTGAATTTCATGATTTCTGAATTTTACTAAATTAGATAAAGACTTTAAAACTTCCAGTTGTCCGTGGTCATTTTACAAAGAGTATTGAATGTTATTTGCTGGGTTTGTATTTTGCTGCCTTTCCTTTTACAGCTAGCTCCCTGATCCATTGTGGTCATAGGTACCCGCGTCGGCGGATGGTAAGTCGGATACTCTGAGGAATAACGAAAGGAACTCACAAATATCTGATAGCAGACCGTGAGGTCATCCGATCAATGTATATGGTGATTTGAAATATATGGGGCCGAAGCCGGAAGTGGCGAAATTATTGGTCGGGTGACCCGCGCGCTCTATCAGTATTTTCTGGTAGCAGAGGTATGGTTAGGGAATAGTTAAAGGTTAGGTAGGACTAGTTAGGCTAGTCAAGTCGGTATCTGCTAAACATTATTGCTGCTATAAGAGCGGCCATTTCGGGGGACTTGATCACTCTCTTGAGAATGCGCTGCTTTTGAAATATATGAATTGTTTGAAAATTGTTATTCTTGTTCTTATATTGTTATATGTATTAATCCATGCGTATGTAAAACGTTTTGTTAAGTGTTGTCGGAACTCCCCGGGGAAATTGAATGGCAAGTGGTGAATAGAATCCATTGCCTTGAGGTCGCAGGCTCAAGGAAAGTTAGGTGCAGGTTAGGTAGAACCAGAAGCACTAACTAGGGTTTTTTCTGAATACATGTGTGAATAAATGTTAGTAACGAGGTTCATTGGCAAAATTCCCATAGTGGCGTAACCTAATAAGGGTCACATCGGAAGAGTAGCAGGTTCATCGGAGCTTGGGTGAAAGCAAAGGGGTCCGCTGGGAAACCTTAGACTCGGATATATCCCGGAAAGAGTGGATGGGTCTAGGGAAGTAACAGGTTCACTGATGCTAGAGTGAAGGGTGGGCGGAAGAGATCTACCCGTAGTGTGTGAAAAGTAAATGGAAGTAGTTTACTTGCAGTAAAACAACTCTTTCCTGTCTAGACACTTGAGCACTGTGGCGAATGTGTATTCATTGTAAAATAACCAAGCACTAGCACTTTAGAAAGAAAGAAAGTTTCCGTTACCTTGTGAAGGGAGGGAGTCAGTCGCGAAGCGTCTCTGACGTCACTCCGTGCCGCGCTGAGATTGGTAGAAACAGCGGGCGGGTAGAGGGGCTGGAATTGTGAAGGAGGGGTGAGCGCCGAAGCGTGAGAACTGTCTCGGGAAAAGGCCGCGCACCCATTGGCCGAAAATATTTGAACTCGTGCACCCCATTGGTCGCACGGAATTGCAAGAAGCATTCTGATTGGAAGTAATTTTGTAAACAAAGTTAAGCGTAGAAATCGTATGTGGCACTCGTATACTCCAGAGACTAGACCCGATCCAAGAAACCTAGGGTTTGAAAGGGATCAGTGGAAGGCTAATAGATACGGCATTATGTACGGAAATAAGCGAAAAATGTCCCTTGTAAATAAGGTAAAGAATTACTTCAAAAAGGACAAGCCGATTCAAACTAGAGAGGGCATTGTTATTCCTCCACCAAATACTCCCGCCTCTTTCATGATGTTCGACAGAGGGTACAATACATGTGTGTGGTTAGAAAATTGGGTGAAATACACAAAAGATGACGGAATAATGGCCTTTCCGTTAGAAGGTACCTTTAATGGTAGGATCTTATTCAATTTAAGAACCCGAATGAATGAATTACATCCCAGACCGAGACTAACGCAGGATGAGGCATTAGAGGAATGGGAGATTGAGGCTTTCCAAAGAGAAAAGCCCCAAATGGACAAAGGGCTGACAAAGTATTACCCAAAACTGAAACAAGAAACCCGAGACAAAAGGATGAAACAGTGGAGACAGAGCATGATTGTTGAGGGTCTGTTTCCCATGATGCCAGCAGAAGATCCTCCTGGGGGGGGGGGAAAGGACGGAGAAGTCCAAGCACTGGGGGCCCCTAGGAGAATCAGATGACGAATTGTTAGATGACATATGCATGAGAAGTCCGCCTCCTTATAATGAGGGACACCGACCTTCGAGTGCAGGAGATATTCCCCGGAGACCCCTCCAAAGGGAAGAGGTCAGGTCCGCAAGTGTAGGAGGGGATTATCTAATTCCTCCTTATACTGAAAATCTAGGACCCGTAGAAACAAGAAGTATTTACCCCAGGAGACCCGTGGGTGGGGAAACGGGATATTCACGGGAAGGAGATTTTTGCTCTCGTCCCCCCTACGGAGGTGAGGTAAGGTCCTTAAGTTCAGGAATGCCACTATTGCAGCCCCGGGATGAGGAAGAGCAGAGAATCCTAGGCACAGGAAGTTTGTTTCAGAAACCTAATTATGGTGGAGGGCCGAGTGAGACACATCCCACTGCTCCGAGTTATGCTCCCATTCTAACCCCGCAGGTGTTACATGGAAACACTTTGGACAGGTTATTAGAAGAAAAGGAACGAGAAGCGCTAGGAAATCAGAGAGCTGAAATTATACGGAAAATGTCACAGCTAAATGCAAGTCCTGAAGCCTTGACGATCCCAGTAACTATCGGACCCGTTGTTCCGTTGTACGGGGACCGTCAAGGAAGTCCAAAAACTCCAGTAATTACTCCTGTCATTGCACCGACCAGACCAGAACCATTAATTGTAGATGACCAGACAAGTGAGTGTGAGTCGGAGGTCTCGCTGCTAGATCTGCCCGTTAGAAATACAGGAAAGAGGATCCAGAAAAGACATAATCCTTTTAACGCGAGGGAAATTCAGATGGAATCGACCTCAGGTACTAAGAGTGTCACCTTGGTGACTCCTGAAGAAATCGAAAGATGGAGTCAAGAATTTGAAAAACAAGCGTCCCCAACGAAACCTTTAGATCTCTACAAGCTGAGAATAGAAATAGAGGAATTGATGGCAGGAAACGTAGGATTAGACAGATTAAATACCTACTCCGAAGACGAGATGCTGTTTATCTGCAAGAGTCTCACCCGAAATACCCGAGTACTTCATGGAAAACTGACCGACACTGCTGCTAGCATGGGAATAGATATTTCAAGATCGAAACCGCTGCAGAAACCATATAGGGCAGATTTCTCAGACAAGGATTTGGAAAACTTGAATGTTTCAGGGAAGAAAGCACAGGTCAAGGAACTATTGACCGTATTGCAAAAATGGGGAGATGTGGAAAGGTGGAAAGCCCGATGGGTCAAGAAAAGGGATGAGGCCAGGTCTAGGCAGGCAACTCCCGAATTCGCTCTAAGAGAAGCTGACAAGCCAGAACAGTTATGCCCTATGCGCGAAGTACCAGGTGGAAAGTATGTGCACGTTCCATGGTCCAGACAGGATATTGTGTCCTTTACTAACGATTTCCCGAAATTGCGCGAAAAGCCAGTCGACTGGTACAGGCAGGTGGAAAGGTTCGAAAAGGTGCAAAAATGCCTGTGGAAAGACCTGGATGGGTTTTTCGACATTGTGGTCCCGGTAGATCTGTGGACCGAGTGTAAAATAGCCATAGCTTGGCCTAGTGAGGAATACCCGAGAGATGACAAAACAGGGGAACCATCGAAAGAAGTGATGAGAAAATATGAACAAGTAATTCAGCATCTGAAACTAAAAGTGCCAGCAAAGGAAACTGATTGGACCAAGATAGATAGAACCACGCAGGAAAGAGACGAGACAGTGCAAACCTTTTATGAAAGACTGTTGCAGGTGTTCAAAACATACAGTGGTATAGATAACATCGAGATGAAGGATATGACACATTTTATTTACAGGTTTGTAAATGGTTTAAGACCCAAAATTTGTCAGTGGATAAAAGATAACAAAATCTGTTGGCATACTAAAAAGATGGATGAAGTCCTACGGTACGCAAAGTACTGTGAGGACGAGATGGCAGAAAAGAAAAAGGCTCTCAAGGAGAAGGTTATGTGGGCTCAAGTGAAGCTCGCAGAACAGCAGGAAAAACAATTGAATAAAATGGCCAAAACTACTCAGAATCCAGGTCCTGGGGGTGGGGGAGGAGGAAAGCCCCGGCCCAAAATGAGCAGGGAGGAGGCTAAGAAGAAATTTCCCTGCCACCAGTGCGGAGAAATTGGACACTGGCGAGATGAGTGTCCCTATTTGCAGGATGATAACTCCCAAACACCTGATTTAACTCCACAGACGCAGAATGAAAGACCAAGAAAGACCCAACAACAGGTAAAAAGGATTCAGTTGCCCCGAGCACCAAAGCAAGTGTTTAAGGGAAAATCCACGCAGGGTGATGACGTAGAAGTCTGGGGGAGCAATGAGAACAGAAATGCAGCAACTTCGCAGTATTTACTAAATGATACCTTCTTTTGTGATGACCAGTACTGACGGGGCCTGAGAGGGGAGGACGAGGAGTGCGTACTTGGCGCCTCCTTGCCGGTAGACCAGTCAGGGCCATACATTGAAGGAAAGGTTGACGGAAATGATGTCACTTTTCTGTTGGACACTGGCGCTACCCGTTCTACTGTGAGAACAGTGGACGTTCCAAACCTACCCCTCTCGGGAGAAGCAATCCAAGTAGTGGGGGTATCTAATCAACTGATTAGTACTCCTGTTACAGAGCCCATGGAGATCTCAATTGGAAACTTTAAAGAAATGCATAGATTTGTCGTTTGTGACACCAGTCCAGTGAACTTACTGGGACGTGATTTGCTGTGCAAAATGAACTGTACCATCTTTTGCACACCAAAGGGTGTTGAAATTCAGACCCCAGATGAAGATGGCATTTATAAATTAATGTTAATCAGACCCGACTCAGAAATTAAACGAATGACTATGCAGGATTTGCCCAAAGAACTCCAAGCAACAGTGAAGCCAGAGGTATGGGACTTTACCGGGAAAGATGTAGGATTAATGAAAAACGTAGACCCCATACAGATAGCCATAAAAGACAATGCAGTATACCCTAATACTAAACCCTACAGAATGAATGCAGAAGTGAGAGCAGGTGTTGCCCTGGAAATACAGAAACTGCTAGAAGGAAACATCATACAGGAAGTAATGAGTAGCCCATGCAACTCACCGATTATGGGCATCAAAAAGCCTAGTGGCAAGTACAGAGTAGTGCAGGACCTAAGAAAGGTAAACAAAATAGTGGTTCCTTGCTGTCCTATTGTCCCGAACCCAGCAGTGATTCTGTATCAGATTCCCTGGGATGCTGAGTGGTTCACTGTGATAGACCTATGTCATGCATTCTTTTCCATTCCCTTGCATCCAGACAGCAAATTTCTTTTCTCATTTGCTTTCAACAGTCACGTGTATGTCTGGAATAGGGTCTCCCAGGGGTACACAGAGAGCCCATCTATCTTTAATCAGATCTTGAAAAAATGCTTGGAAACTTTGGTCTTACCTGGAAATTCTGTCCTGGTGCAATACATTGACGACCTCTTGGTGGCGTCCAAAAGTCATAAGGACTGTGTGATTGACACCATTGCCCTACTGAATCACCTGAGTGAAAAGGGACATAAAGTGGCCCCTGAAAAATTACAGTTCTGTGCAAAATCAGTAAAATATCTGGGGCACCAGATAGAGAAAGGCATCAGGAAAGTAACGTCAGAAAGAGTGAGAATAATTCAAAAGATGCAGTTACCCCGTACTCAGAAAGAAATCAGAATGTTCCTTGGGGTGATAGGATACTGCAGGCAATGGATTCTGGGATTTGCAGTCCTAGCTAGGCCTTTGATAAAAATGACCAAGAGAGGAACACCGGATGTTGTAGAATGGGATGATGAAAGCTTAACAGCCTTCACAAAATTGCGAGATTGTCTGTGTACAGCCCCTGCATTAGGAATGCCAGACTATTCCAAGGAATTTGCCCTGTTCTGTGACACTCGCGATAATTGCGCGTTGTCAGTCCTAACCCAAGAGCATGGCACAACCAGGAGGCCAGTGGCATATTTCTCTGCCACCCTGGATCCAGTGGCTGCTGGATTACCAGGATGTCTGAAAGCAGTAGCTGCTACTTGCACAAGTCTAGAACAGAGTGAATCCATTGTCATGGGACATCCTGTAACCGTGTATGTTCCACATGGAGTGGTGATTTTACTAACCAGAACGAAAACTCAGTATCTCACCCCTAGTCGGCTGACTAAATACGAGAGGATTCTCGTGGGTGCTGCAAATATAACAATTGTCAGGTGCAACATTCTGAATCCCGCCACTCTGCTTCCCAACTCAATGGATATGGAAGATGGGGAGGAAGATGAGCATAACTGCATTGATTTAACAGAATTTTGCACAAAACCACGCCCAGACATTAAAGAAACACCTTTGCCTAAACATGACATGGAATTGTTTGTGGATGGTTCATGCCTAAGACATGAACAAGGAGGCCTGAGTGCTGCCTATGCGGTAGTCTCCTTAACCAAAATTGTAGAAGCAGGTTATTTATTTGAAGTAAAGTCTGCACAAGTAGCCGAATTGATCGCTATGATAAAAGCTTGCAAATTGGGGAAAAACGTACGCCTAACAGTGTATACTGACAGTCAGTACTGTTTTGGAGTTGTGCATGACTTTGGCCAATTATGGCTACAGAGGGAGTTCCTGACTTCATCAGGTACCCCTATTCGAAATGGAAAAGTTGTTCAAGACCTTTTAGAGGCAATCCAATTACCAAAGGAATTGGCAGTGGTCAAGTGTGTTGCCCATAAGAAGGACTTTGACCCTGTATCTTTGGGAAATGATTTCGCTGATCGAGTGGCACAATTATGCGCCAGGGATCGATTGATCATAAATCCAAAACGGGGGGGGGCCTGGAACCAGCTGCCAACTTCGAGTGTTTGAAGAAGTGCCTACATGGGATGAAGTGAGAGAATGGCAGCAGGCGACACCCTGGCAAGAGAGAGAGAGAAGTGGAAGGAAGAAGGGTGTAGACCAAGACGTGAGGATGGTGTCATCTTGGGCCCAAATGGTATGCCTGTGTTACCCAGACACTTGCTTGGCACAATGGCTAGACTGATACATGAGGGATCACACATTGGTAGGGACGCCATGATTCTGGTATTCCAACAGACTTGGTACAGCAAAAAGTTCAGGAAAGTAGCAGAGTCCCTCTGCCAGAGGTGCCTGTCATGTCAACAGATGAATCCAGGCAAGAGAACAATGGTGGGACTAGGGAAAATTGGGAGGTCAGGGGGTCCCTTTGTGAGAATACAGGTTGATTTCATCACCATGCCACGTTGTGAGGGGAAGCGTTATGTCCTTGTCATTGTCTGCCTATTTTCAAAGTGGGTGGAAGCTTACCCTACTCCCCAAAGTGACGCACTGACAGTAGCAAAGTGTTTACTGAAAGAACTGATACCTAGATTCGGGGTTCCAGTCACTATTGAATCAGATAGAGGCCGACATTTTCAGAATGATGTGATCGACCAACTCTGTAAGGCATTTGGGATCTCGCAAAAACTCCACTGTGCATATCATCCAGAGGCTTCTGGAGTAGTGGAACAAATAAACGGGACTATCAAAACAAGACTAGCGAAATTGTGTGATGCATCTGGCATGACCTGGGTAAAGGCCCTGCCTCTGGTTCTGATGGGACTCCGAAGTATTCCAGACCGGAAGACAGGCCTGAGCCCACATGAAATCCTGATGGGAAGAGTGATGAGACAAGCGTGGGTACCAGGAAGCAAACTGTTGAGTATTACTGATGATTTGGTGCTTGAATACTGCAAGAGATTAGGTGACCAAGTACGTTATATCTCTCGCCAGATCGGAAAAGACGCCGTCACCAATCCAACGACTCCTCTCCACAAACTGGTTCCAGGGGACTGGGTCAAAATAAAGAAGCATACTCGGTCGAGCTGCCTGGAACCAAGGAGGGGACAGAAGCGCCAAGTAATCCTGGTGACGACCACAGCAGTGAAGTGTGCAGGTGTTCCCCATTGGATCCACGCCAGCCACACCCAGAAGGTACTACCAGACGAGGAGCCTGGAGAAGAAGGCCGTCCAGCAGAGGGGCCTGCAGAAGCAAGACCAGAAGTAACTGACGACGTACAGCCCAGTACCAGTCAAGCTGAGGGGTCCGCAGACGTTGGTCCAGGAGTAGTTGATGACGAGCTACCAAGAGTCCCGCCTGCTGAGGGGTGCCCAGAAGTTGGTCCAGAAGTAGCTGATGACGAGCTGCCGAGCATATGGCCAGATGAGTGGATACCCTTGATTGACCTCACCGAAGACCCAATCAGAACAAGAGAGCGAATTTTGGAAGGTAGAGAGTGGAATAGAGAGGAAAAGCAAGGCACAGGCGAAGAACCTCAGACTATTGAGATTCACATCAAACCTGAGGAAGGAGAAGGTCAGACAGGGACTGAGCAAGTAATTGATACACCTCCACTGACTCCTGATGTCGAAAAGGGACAGACTAGACATAGTATAATAGTTCGAGCAGAAGAAAATCAAGGGATCGAAGTGCTCGAACAGGATCAGACAGGGTTAGAAGAACGTGTTCAGGAAACAGAAACAGAGACATTTGAAAAGCAAAAGCAAAACTCTCCTGAACAAGGCCAGTTTAGTAACCAAGCAGAAGAAATAGATACGAGCCCTGGAACTAGTCAGATAGGAAGGGAAGTAAAGGAAGCAGAATCGCCACCAGCAAATGAAAATAAAAGGGCAATAAAAGAAAACGAAGTCCCAGTGCCAACTAAAAGACTTAAGAAAAGAAAGCACATTGAGCCTGGATTCATAAAGAAATTGAGACTGAGGATAAAAACGGTAGAAGAAAAACGTGCAGAAGAAAGGAGGAGTTCTCGCATAGCAGAACAACCAGAAGACACTTCCAAAAGAAGGAGCGATCGAATAAAAAGACAAAACAAAAAGTACAAGTCTCCTGAATGGACGCTCGTTTTGGAAGAATTTGAGGATCTTGATATAACTGACGAAAGCGACGGAGAACCAGTCGCTGAGTACTCTGCCGAAGAAGAAGACGAGCCACCGTGAATTTGCACAAAGTAAGCTACTGGTGCAAAGAGACAAAGAGGGGTCGAGAAACTTCTTCTGAGCCAAAATGTCTGATTCAAACGTGAGTGGTAGACCTAGTCGCAGCTGTTGAAAAACATGCTGCAAGGTATGTGTATGTAGTGTAATTATAGTGATATTAGTTTGGATAGGACTTACAGTTTTCATTCCTTTTGCGGAGAGCAGAAATACTAATATTGACCCTACTGAGATTGTAAATACTGACATTGAAGAACTGACCACACAGAGTGTAGCAAGACATGAGAGAGCACTCAGACAGACAAAACGTGACTTAGAAGCATCAGATGAGGAAGGACTACATTACCACGGAGTTAGAAACAAGACACATTTAAATGTTTTCGCAAACTTGTTAATACACTATGTAGAGACTATGGAAATTGAAGATTGCTATGTCTGCATGAAGCTACCTACCTCTGTGGCTGAAGGCGTGACATACCATCACCTGCCACTGACATATGGAATATCCTGTAGCATTTTAGCAAGCTTATTTTACAAAAGAGGACCGTTACAGTACTATTACTCTAACAATGACGTGATCTTTTCTGAACTTCCTATACGTGGGAACCTGAATCCTGTACATACCAAAAGTGACGTTACTCGCTATATGGGCGAATACTTCCTGACTATAGGTAATATAGACATAGGTGACGCACACAGAGATAACTTAACCTGCTCTTTGCGTGAGCAGGAAAAGATTTTCCTGAACATGGCAGAGAAGAGGAGAATAAAAATAAAAAGAAAGGCAGATGACGAAAAACAGAAAATGCCAAAGTGGGCTGAGGACATGGAAGGCACCTCAAAGGGTGGGGCAGGACCTGCTCTGTTGCTGGATTTTGAAAGGAAGGGAAAGCTATGTCTTCACCGCGAGAAGACTAGCTACTATAATAACATTTTCATTGGTTCCAGTCAATGTGAACATAATTACAAGGTAATTGGAGGATGGGGTTTCAAAAATGGGTCAGAGCCTGTGTTTCCTGGAATTTATTATATATGTGGAGACAAGGCTTATTTCAAATTGCCGGATCACTGGTATGGAAGCTGCTATTTTGGCATTGTCTTCCCGAAAATATACCATGTGAATGAAGTTGCTGGAAGCAGTGAAAATACTAATGGCTTAGTGCGTAGTAAAAGAGAAAGCGTAGGTGAAATAATGGGTAGTATTTTCAGTGCACTGATACCTGGAGTGGGAGTGGTTCTGAACACTCACAGAATTTGCAAATTATCCACTATAGTGGATGTGTTGTCTACTGACACAGCTCATGGATTTCTGCTGGTCAATACCGAAATGGTTGCGATCAGATCAATGGTTTTGCAGAACAGACTTGCTCTTGACACCTTATTAGCAAAAGAGGGCGGAGTCTGCCGGATGTTGAAGGCGCAACATTGTTGCACTTATATTCCGGACAAAAGTGTGCAGCTCAAAAGATATGTGAAAAACATTACTAATTTGGAAAGAGAACTCAAACCACTCGAGGTTGACAGTGCCTGGAAGAGACTGGTAGATGGTCTCTCAAATGTAGGTCATTGGTTTGCTAGTTTAGGTAAAAGCTTATTGTTCAAGGTACTGATGCCAATTGGAATTATAAGTCTTATCCTATTTTTCATATTCGTCTGTTGCAAATGCCGTAAGCACACCAGAAAGCATCAAGTGAATGCCAGAGGAGTGAAACGAAGTGTGGATGAGCTTGAATTAGAGGAAATGAATAATCAGATATACAAAAAGGTGAAAAATTCTCACCCTACCAAAAATGAAAAAGAGAAGCTGGATCGCTTGTTGGAAGAGATAGAGCTGTATAAAGTGTGAAGAAGTTGGCATCTGGTTGCATTATTTTTGTGATGATAGTAAATATCATCAAAGAGGGGATTGATAGAGCAAGCTTCGCATCGCGACTTGCTCGAGTCATGAACCTCGCCCGTGTGTAATCAATTAATAAAATGTGTACGTCTCACTAATCTTTTATTTTATATTCGAACGAAGTAGAGGAAACTTGCGTATGTGTATTTCTAATACAACTAATCCGTGTTCCTAAACATGGCCGCCGCTTGGTAAATGGCTTCTGCGCATGCGTCAGTCACACTCACGTGACCTGACGTAGTTATAAGTTTGGTGGGAAAGGGTGCGCATGCGTAATACACAGCTCTCGTGAATAACGTGGTGATGCTCTTGTGAGTGTGTATATGTTGCTAACATTTAAACTGCATAGTATAATTTTATAATGATAAGTTTAAAGTACACAACCCATGATGTGTTTTTCATACCGTTACTTCTATGTTTTAATTTGTTTTCGCTTACTTTTCATGTATCCTCGACTCGGAGGGGTGCTGGGCTGGGGAGTCCATCTTGGAGGGTATTTCTGCGCAGAATCTAGAAGTTGCCATGGCATTGAACTCAGGCCAAAGAAGGTTGATGCCAGAGCCACCCTGGGAAAGAGCACCTTCACCCAGTAGAAGCATCATGATTATGTTCTATTGTATCGAAATGTATTCTTCTCATTGTATTCTGTGCGGCTTTCTCATGGGAACCCCAATCTCGCTAGGCGATACCTAGAGATGCAAAGTAGGCCTCCAAATAGTCTATTCTGATTGGTGTGTTACCCAGACCCTACCTTAGGACCAATCCAAATTGAGGGATTCTGACACTTTGCAACATTGGGGGGTGGTACACCGTCCCAAAACAGTATATCTACCCTGGGTTCACCTAGGGAAATTGTCCGACTTGTCTGGTTTAGCTGACCTGTCACTGACCCAACGCACTCAATAGGTGACTGAAGATACAGAGCGCTGCGGAGCTCTCTGTCCGAAATTTGACCATAGACTCTGAAGGTTTTACTGAACCTTAAGTGCTGGCGAAGCACTTTGCTGGGGAATTCGCTGACCCAATCGGGGTCGTGATCGATAGCTGCAGAGAGGGTGGAGCGCAGGCGTTGCTTCCGAACTGCGGGTGCCGGTCCTGTCCCGAGGGTCCTGTCCTGAGGGTCCTGTCCTGATCCTAATCTGGTCTTCCTGCCCTGTCCTGGGTGTCCATTCTGCACCTGCTGTCCATTGAGGGGTATCCTTCCTTGAGGGTTTCCTGTTCTTAACTGACCCGTGGCCAGGGTTTGGTTTCCACACCAGTCTAGGTAAATATTGCTCTGAATCTCCTGAAACTGCACCTTTCTATTTTTCTGTCTTTTGCTTCAATAAAGACATACCTTTGCACGTGAATTAATTTTCCATGCTTTCTCCCGCAACCATTGAATCATAAAGTCATTTGCATTTGTTTCATAACGTGTTCCTATGTTACCCTATCTGTTAGAAATTATATTTTGCATTGCAGTTTGTCATTTCCTGATATGGTCTAGAACCTCCTTACTTAAACTGTCTAAAGAACTTTTGCCTTAAAGCATAGCGTGTCTCTTTCCATAGACTCTCCTATAGTTATATAAATGTCCCGAACTCCTGTCTCATATTTTGAGATAATTCTAGAATACTAGTCCTAATCAAAGCCTATCCCATCTTTAGTGATTCATCTTAAACGTTCTAATTCCTGATCCTTCATTTTAAACGTGTCCTGGTTCCATTAGTTTATAAATGGTTGCACTGACTTATTTGCTATTCAGCTATGTACTTTCTGTTATTCTGATTATCGACTGCTTAATTACTGTGAATTTGATGATTTCTGAATTTTACTAAATTAGATAAAGACTTTAAAACTTCCAGTTGTCCGTGGTCATTTTACAAAGAGTATTGAATGTTATTTGCTGGGTTTGTATTTTGCTGCCTTTCCTTTTACAGCTAGCTCCCTGATCCAATGTGGTCATAGGTACCCGCGTCGGCGGATGGTAAGTCGGGTACTCTGAGGAATAACGAAAGGAACTCACAAATATCTGATAGCAGACCGTGAGGTCATCCGATCAATGTATATGGTGATTTGAAATATATGGGCCCGAAGCGGCGAAATTATTGGTCGGGTGACCCGCGCGCTCTATCAGTATCAAACACACACATACACATGCAGACAGACGCAGATCCAAATATAGATATGGATGTATGTGAACAAGGCCACAGGCATTGGCCAAAAAGTGTTAAACAAACATGCTTGACAAAATAAATGATCAAATCAGCACTTTAATTTGGAGTCTGTGCTCTGCTTTATGCCAGGAGCTGCATAGGGAATTACTTCTATCATATATATATATATATATATATATATATAGATATATATATATATATATATACACACACACACACACACACACACACACACAAGGAGGGCAGTAATATACTACGTTGCCCTGACAGACTATATTATTCTAAATTATAAATAAGGCTCTCTGTTTTAACACATCTTAGCTTGCTGCTGCATCTTTCGCTTAGCAATGCTTAATTTTAGAAAAAAGGTGGCTTGGACTGCTTATTCATCTGCGTATTCTGTGTGTCAGTTGCTGGTTTACTGATGGTGGGTGAGTTGTCTTTATAAAGCTCACCACTTATTTCCATATTCTGCATGTGGTGGCTCTTGTAAAACAATAATTGTAAAACAAATTTTTAGATCAACACAAGCTAATGAACCTAGAACATTGGTTAGAACAAACAGTTTATGTGGCTACGGAATTAACTGTTGGGCACCTATATCTAGGTATATATATTGCTTTAATCTTGAATTGTTCCTCGGCTTGGGCAGTGTTCTGTGTCCAAACAACAGGAGTGGAGACACTAAATGTTAGGAATAAATGTGGTTTTCACCATCTTATTGGCATGATCAACATTTGATCAAGGGCCCAGACCTCATACACTGACAAAGGCGAGAAGGTCACACCACAATTCAAAAACTTCTTCAAATGTATAAGCCACCGTTCTGGGATGGGAGAAGTAAAGTGTGGTTTAACAGCACAAGGTCGAACTCAAGCTCCCACGGAATGGAAGAAGTGTGCTTTATTACCTGCAAAAGGTCACAGTCTGCTCAAGGGTCATTGTTAGGTCAGTGTTTTAACTCCTCAAGTATGATATCATGATAAACTGCAGCCTCTAGTTGCATGACCTTCAAACTTCTTTCAAGCAAGCACCAATCAGCACTTCTCTATATCTGGCCAGTCTTTCTGTGCCTGCAGCCAAATGGGCACACTTACAAGGCACCATAAATCCATCAGACAGCCTACGATTTCTGACAAATCTTTAACCCCTGTGTGTGTAAAATATAGTTCATCTGTTGAAGGGCGATCCCACCGTACTAGCCGGAGAATAAATAAACAATGACCATGTTTTAAAAACATTTACGTTTTCCTAGCTAGCATTAGGCAGACATTGAAACAAGAATGCGTTCCAACCTTCGTTTAGCGTGTGCCAACTTTTTCGTGTGTTGTTATTTGCTGAAAATTGAGGCATTTTGTGCATATTTAATGTGGTTTTACCAATTACCTTTCCCGTGGGAGTATTTAAGAATTGGCTTTGTCGTCACTACTGTCATCCTTCTAACCACTGTTTATTTACATTGGTGGACCTGCGGGCTGACAGATGAATTTTTACTGTTACCAAATACTGTGTATCGAAGCCCGCGTCAGGGATCACATATCACCTTTGATAAAAGGGGTTCTGGCGCAGGGAGAGTTTATAATAAGGTGATTGATCGCCAGCTATTACCCTACCGGACAGACAGGAACTTGCTGCACAGAAACTGAAAATGGAGCTGAAATGAAGATAAATTCAAGGATGATTAAGGTAGAAGCTTATTTAATCGAAGAGCACAGTACAATTAATCCAGCATAGATCAGCATCAATGGATAACTGACTCTTACCAAGAATGCACATCAGAATGACATATGCAAGGTTCTACATTCAGCAATGACATAGGAAAGAATGTATGTGGTTAAAGGAGCAGTACAGAAGTAAGCAACACAACACATCCCCCTATCTATAATAACAAGAAAAAAAAAGAAACAGAAAGAAAAGAAACATATAATGAATAAAACAATTTGCAGCAACATAAAACAAATGCAGCAACACTAACAAAGTTGTGATAAAGTTCTGACTGTTACTAGTGATATGATCTTTAACTGTTACTAGTAATATAGTCTTTAAGCCACGAAGGAACCACCCTCTTCCTCGAGGAATGGCGGAGAGAAGAATCTTCACCAGAAACCAAACAATCCTCCCTAGGGGTGACGACTGACTCCTCGGAAGTACCGCTGGGAGAATCTGAGTTATTGTTACTAGTGACAACCAAACTATGATCTGGGACTTCACACGAATTTGGGCAACTCATAATCCCAGAACCATGGGAAGAATCCAAATCACTATTAGAGTCATCAACCTCCAAATCTTCAGGTTTCCACACTCGACTGGAAACATTGACCTTAAAAGAAGAACTAGGATTGCATCTGGCAACTCTACCTAAATTCCAAACTTTCCCATTACTGAGTTTAACAGAATTTTTCAACACTTCCGAAACTTGGAAGGGTTCAGAAAAAGAAGATTCACCCTTCTGTACCTTGAAAGGTTTTTTTATTCTGACCCAGTCTCCAACATTTATTGTCACCTCCTTTGATCCATGTCTCGAATCATGATATCTTTTACTTTTATCGTGGACCTGAACTAACCGTGCCTTAACTAAATCTTTTGAGTAGGGATCAATTTCACCAGAAAATAACCAAGTGGGACTGGCTTTAGAACGCGGGTTCCTACCCTTCATCAAAACAAAAGGAGAAATACCTGTAGAGTCATTCACAGTAATGCGATAGTTCCAAACAACTTTTCCAATCTGAGTTTGCCAATCCAGATTGTTACTAATAGAAAGTTGAATAGTGTTCTTCAAAACCCTGTTAAAACGCTCCACAACACCATTGCCACCAGGATTGTAAAGAGACGTAGTCCTGTGTCTAATACCAAGTTTACTAAAATACCTTTTTGCCTTAATTGATAAAAATTGAACACCATTATCGGTGAGAATGCAAGAAGGAATACCTTCAGTGACAAAAGTTTCATCCAGAAAACTTAAAACAGAATCAGTATCTGCTCTTTCTACAACTTTGACCACAGGCCATTTAGAAAACAAATCAATGATCACAATTAAATACCTCTGAGAACCATCCTGATCCTGAACAGGACCCATAATGTCTACGGAAACCGATTCCCAAGTAGATTCTGGAGGAGAACACTCCAACATAGGAGGACGGCAGGTACGCAAGGTTTTGTCTGCAGAAGCACAAATGGTACAGTCTCTAACAATTTTTTCTATTTGAGAATCACAACCAGGCCACCAGAATAATTTCTTTACTAAGGATTTGGATCTAACAATCCCAGGGTGACCTTCATGGCAAAGTTCAATGATTCCTTCCCGCAACCCACCAGGGGGAACGATTCTTTCACCCCTTAATAAGGTGTCATGAGAAACAGAGAGTTCGGACCTAATCTCCCAAAAAGGTTTTAAATTATCATCAAGAACATCTTTTTTATCTGGCCAACCTTCAATAGTGAAAGAGATAACTTTCTGTAAGCATTCATCAGCGAGATAGTCCTTGTTCCACTCTTCCTTGCTAAAGGCTGAAAGTCCTTCATCATGAACATATGCTATTTGCAATTCATTCCACTCATTATTATCAACTTCCTCTAACATTACAGGCATTCTTGACAGAAAATCAGCCAGAACGTTGCTTTTACCTGGCACATAAATAATCTTGTATATGAAATTTTGTAATCTCATAGAAATCCTAGCCAGGCGAGCAGAAGCATTGATAACTCCTTCGGTAGTCAAAATCTTAACTAATGGTTTGTGGTCACTTCGTAACAAACACATTTTGCCCCATACAAAAGACTTGAAATGATCAAGTGCCCAGGCACAAGCTAAGGCCTCCCTTTCTATTATAGGGTACTTCTCTTCACAAGGAGAAAGGGATCTAGAGGCATAAGCTATTATATTTTCCTTCCCCTTCTCATCAATCTGCACTAAAACCGCTCCCAAACCCTTGTTACTTGCATCTGTGGTAATTACATTCTCGAAGGATGGATCAAAACTGTGCAAAGCAGTGGTCTGGGCAATAGCATTCTTAATATTCAAGAAATCTTCATCACAAGACTTTGACCATTCGAACTTCACACCCTTTTTTAAAAGTTGTCGAATGTTGTATGAGACACTCGCAAAATTAGGAACATATTTTGAGCAAAATTCAGCCATTCCTAAGAACGACTTGATGTCATCTTTACTTGCAGGAATAGGAGCCTCAGAGATTGCAGAAACCAAGGAGGGTTTGGGTTTAACCCCTTCTGCGTCAATGATATGGCCTAAATAAGTTACACTTTTCTGAGCAAATTTACATTTGGAATGTTCAACTGTAAGACCCTTGCTTTCAAGAATATTCAAAACTTTATGTAGCCTTGATAAGTGCTCATTCTCATCGTCTCCAAAGACCAGAATATCGTCTTGAAAATATCTGACACCTTTCTCTCCCTTGAATAATTGGTACATGAGCCGTTGAAAAACAGCAGCCGCTGAGGCTAAGCCAAACGGCATGCGTTTATAACGGAAGCAACCAAAAGGTGTCACAAAAGACGTAACCTTCATTGAATCAGGGCACAGAGAGAGCAGTACAGAAGTAAGCAACACAACAGGAGCCCGCCCCAGAAGCCAACACGAGCCAGCTGTTCCCCTCGCGGGGCTAGTCAGGTGAAAACACCGACCACGGCCTTTGACAGACATTTAAAAAACAGAAATTCATTTTATTAACGTTTGTAATTTTAGCAGTTAAACATATTTCATGGCGCGCGCGCTTTTGACGCGAGTAAACTGAACCCAAACCCTGGCACGTATTTTTGAGACACATTTCAACCCTAAAATACATGACATTTGCATTCGACTTTACTAACCTTCCGAGTCCATAGGTGGGGGGCTATACTCTGCGATATATAACGTCGACTAAAGCACAATCGTGCGCCAACTGCCCCTCCTGACCAGCTAACAGACAGGAAGCGGAGAACTGTGTCGTCATCCTGCCTAGGACGCGTCACTTCCTGTCTCACCATGCCGCTAACGGGCGGGAAACGGACAGCGGTGTCGTCATCCAGCCTAGGCTGCGTCACTTCCTGTCCCACCAGGCCGGCTAACGTATGGGAAGGGTAGAGCTGACTCGTCATCATGCCTAGAACTGCGCCACAGGAAAAAGGAAGTGACGTAGGCACCTGGCCGGTATTTTTGGGACAAGGCCGGTAAAATTGTTAAGTAAAGTGACAAAAGCTGGTATTTTTCTGTCTTTCAAATATAAACTTAAAAGAGCAAATACGGATAGAAAAGGCATCAAAGGGTATTGGTGCTGCAGGTAAGGTGTTTAAACCGTTATTAAAGCAAACGCATGCAGCATAGCCATGTAAACGAGGTTACAGAGGAATTTAGATACAATTGTACTGAAGTACTAGCTCAGAAGACATCGAGAATCTCATAACATGCCCAAATAGCTGCTATTTTTTAGATGCCACAGTTGGCACTCTACTGGAGACAATTCAACAGGGTACAGGCCTCATTCAAAATGTCTGAATCCAGAAATTTGGCATGGGTGTGGTGTGACACGTGGGTGAAACCATTTGAAATATTCTATGATGCTACAGGGCAGTAAGGATGAAGACAGGTGACTCATGCAATGCAATTTTTGGGACGCTGCAGCCTATATTTGAATAACCAGTGAACATGCTAACACGTATGTCAAACTCAGTACTGGTTTAACTAAAAACGTTATGCGCTTGAAAAATATGAATTGTATGTATATATATATATATATATATACCACAGCATTCTCCTTCCCACCTTTATTTGACCTGTCATGACGCGTTTCGGATTGCTTCCTTTTTCAAATGCCTTAAGGTTAAAAGTTCCACTGGTGCACGGAGTCACTGGTGCTTCCGCTGTTCGGACTACATTGCCCAGCATGCAGTGTTTCTTGCTTGCTGGTTCGAGGTCCGTTCCATCAGCTTTCACTCTGTGTTCCCAATCATGAAACCAAATTGCCATGTCAACAGGTAAGAGCTGTTGCACTTGTACGGGGAGTTGGAGTTACCATCCCTCACTCCCAAGCCTCGCAGTCCCTTCGGCAAACAGAGTCAGGGACCTCGATAAGGTAAAGATATCCCTCCATGAAGTATAGATTGCCATTGGCAACGTTGTCTCTGCAGCTTCCGTTGTGCGAGGCGGTCCGGGTGCCCCCATTAACACCCTTTCTTCAGACACTTGCGGGTGGGCCATCCTCGCGTGTTAATGGGAACACGCAAATTATACCACAGCATTCTCCTTCCCTCGAAGATGAAGAGGCAGCACAGCGGGGATTGGTTAAAACCTTTATTTGACCTGGCATGACGCGCTTCGGATTGCTTCCTTTTTCAAATGCCTTAAGGTTAAAAGTTCCACTGGTGCAACCCGCTCTTTCAGTTCAGTCACTAAAGTAGTGTTGAGGATGCCTGTAAAACATTGCACGGAGTCACTGGTGCTTCCGCTGTTCGGACTGCATTGCCCAGCATGCACTGTTTCTTGCTTGCTGGTTCGTGGTCCGTTCCATCAGCTTTCACTCTGTGTTCCCAATCGTGAAGCCGAATTGCCATGTCAACAGGTAAGAGCTGTTGCACTTGTACGGGGATTTGGAGTTACCATCCCTCACTCCCAAGCCTCGCAGTCCCTTCGGCAAACAGAGTCGGGGACCTCGATAAGGTAAAGATATCCCTCCATGAAGTATGGATTGCCATTGGCAACATTGTCTCTGCAGCTTCCGTTGTGCGAGGCAGTCCGGGTTCGCCCATTAACACCCTTTCTTCAGACACTTGCGGGAGCGCCATCCTCGTGTGTTAATGGGAACACGCAAATTATACCACAGCATTCTCCTTCCCTCGAAGATGAAGAGGCGGCACAGCGGGGATTGGTTAAAACCTTTATTTGACCTGGCATGACGCGTTTCGGATTGCTTCCTTTTTCAAATGCCTTAAGGTTAAAAGTTCCACTGGTGCAACCCGCTCTTTCTTTCAGTTCAGTCACTAAAGTAGTGTTGAGGATGCCTGTAAAACATTGCACGGAGTCACTGGTGCTTCCGCTGTTCGGACTGCATTGCCCAGCATGCAGTGTTTCTTGCTTGCTGGTTCGAGGTCCGGTCCATCAGCTTTCACTCTGTGTTCCCAATCATGAAGCCAAATTGCCATGTCAACAGGTAAGAGCTGTTGCACTTGTACGGGGAGTTGGAGTTACCATCCCTCACTCCCAAGCCTCGCAGGCCCTTCGGCAAACAGAGTCAGGGACCTCGATAAGGTAAAGATATCCCTCCATGAAGTATAGATTGCCATTGGCAACGTTGTCTCTGCAGCTTCCGTTGTGCGAGGCGGTCCGGGTTCCCCCATTAACACCCTTTCTTCAGACACTTGCGGGAGGGCCATCCTCGCGTGTTAATGGGAACACGCAAATTATACCACAGCATTCTCCTTCCCTCGAAGATGAAGAGGCAGCACAGCGGGGATTGGTTAAAACCTTTATTTGACCTGGCATGACGCGCTTCGGATTGCTTCCTTTTTCAAATGCCTTAAGGTTAAAAGTTTTACTGGTGTAACCCGCTCTTTCAGTTCAGTCACTAAAGTAGTGTTGAGGATGCCTGTAAAACATTGCACGGAGTCACTGGTGCTTCCGCTGTTCGGACTGCATTGCCCAGCATGCAGTGTTTCTTGCTTGCTGGTTCGTGGTCCGTTCCATCAGCTTTCACTCTGTGTTCCCAATTGTGAAGCCGAATTGCCATGTCAACAGGTAAGAGCTGTTGCACTTGTACGGGGATTTGGAGTTACCATCCCTCACTCCCAAGCCTCGCAGTCCCTTCGGCAAACAGAGTCGGGGACCTCGATAAGGTAAAGATATCCCTCCATGAAGTATGGATTGCCATTGGCAACGTTGTCTCTGCAGCTTCCGTTGTGCGAGGTAGTCCGGGTTCGCCCATTAACACCCTTTCTTCAGACACTTGCGGGAGCGCCATCCTCGTGTGTTAATGGGAACACGCAAATTATACCACAGCATTCTCCTTCCCTCGAAGATGAAGAGGCGGCACAGCGGGGATTGGTTAAAACCTTTATTTGACCTGGCATGACGCGTTTCGGATTGCTTCCTTTTTCAAATGCCTTAAGGTTAAAAGTTCCACTGGTGCAACCCGCTCTTTCTTTCAGTTCAGTCACTAAAGTAGTGTTGAGGATGCCTGTAAAACATTGCACGGAGTCACTGGTGCTTCCGCTGTTCGGACTGCATTGCCCAGCATGCAGTGTTTCTTGCTTGCTGGTTCGTGGTCCGTTCCATCAGCTTTCACTCTGTGTTCCCAATCGTGAAGCCGAATTGCCATGTCAACAGGTAAGAGCTGTTGCACTTGTACGGGGATTTGGAGTTACCATCTCTCACTCCCAAGCCTTGCAGTCCCTTCGGCAAACAGAGTCGGGGACCTCGATAAGGTAAAGATATCCCTCCATGAAGTATGGATTGCCATTGGCAACGTCGTCTCTGAAGCTTCCGTTGTGCGAGGTGGTCCGGGTTCCCCCATTAACACCCTTTCTTCAGACACTTGCGGGAGGGCCATCCTCGCGTGTTAATGGGAACACGCAAATTATACCACAGCATTCTCCTTCCCTCGAAGATGAAGAGGCGGCACAGCGGGGATTGGTTAAAACCTTTATTTGACCTGGCATGACGCGTTTCGGATTGCTTCCTTTTTCAAATGCCTTAAGGTTAAAAGTTCCACTGGTGCAACCCGCTCTTTCTTTCAGTTCAGTCACTAAAGTAGTGTTGAGGATGCCTGTAAAACATTGCACGGAGTCACTGGTGCTTCCGCTGTCCGGACTGCATTGCCCAGCATGCAGTGTTTCTTGCTTGCTGGTTCGTGGTCCGTTCCATCAGCTTTCACTCTGTGTTTCCAATCGTGAAGCCGAATTGCCATGTCAACAGGTAAGAGCTGTTGCACTTTTACGGGGATTTGGAGTTATCATCCCTCACTCCCAAGCCTCGCAGTCCCTTCGGCAAACAGAGTCGGGGACCTCGATAAGATAAAGATATCCCTCCATGAAGTATGGATTGCCATTGGCAACGTTGTCTCTGCAGCTTCCGTTGTGCGAGGCGGTCCGGGTTCCCCCATTAACACCCTTTCTTCAGATATATATATATTTTACCTACTGGTGGTCGCCCGTAGGTAGCTAGAGTTAGGACCATGTTTACATAGAAAAATCGTTTTTTGACTTGCCTATATCTTTGGTGCCATTTGAAGGATTTTTGCAAATTGTGAATCTAGTTGTGCATGGAGTGCTTTAGGGTCATCCGTCAAGCGGGGACACCCCTGGGTACTGCCACATCCCTGGGGCAATTTGTTTACATTAAGGGGATCCCCACAGCCTTCCCCAGCCCCAGGGACCACCACCACCTCTCCGGTTCTATGTAGCACAATGTAGGATATCTGCGGCTCCCTTACTGGAGCCATAGATGGCCCTGGGAATTTCCACAACCCTGGGCTGGCTCCTGCTATGTCCTGGAGTGCCCACCCCGGGACATAGCTGCTTGCAGTGGCTTGGCGGGAGCTTTTACTGCTCCTACCAACTCAGAGCCAACACTCAGGTTTCAGCAAGCGAGAACAGTGAAAATGCTCTTTCTTTGAAAGCGGATCATTCGTCTATTTCCATGCCTGCTCTCAAGCGAGCAGGGAACGACACAAATTGCTTTCAAACACAGGGGGCTGCATGTTCAGCAGCTTCCTGTGAAAGTGTGAAAGCAATACTGGCTCCCTGAGGCAATTTATTTACATTAAGGGGGGCCGCACAGCACCCCAGCAGTCCTGGGGACCACCACCTCCCCGGTTCTATATAGTACAATGGAGGGGATCTGCGCGGCCCCCCTCCTGGAGCCATAGATGGCCCTGGGGCCCGCCACCGCAAGAGCTGGCTCCTGCTATGTCCCGGAGTGCCCACCCCAGGACATAGTTGCATGGCAGGTGCTTTAACCGCTCCCGCCAACCCAGAGCAAAAACACCGGTTTCAGCAAGCAAGAATAGTGAAAATGCTCTTGCGTACTAAAAGCAGACCATTCGTCTGTTTCCATGCCCGCTCTCAAGCTAGCTAGGAAACAGACAAATAGCTTTCGCACACAGGGGGCTGCATGAGCAGCAGCTACCACTGTGTGAACGCAGTGTCGGCTCCCGCTGGAGGCGGGGAGACGGCAGAGACTGCGGGGACCTTGAGGCTTCCTCCAAGGTCCCAATACAGACTGGGGGCCCTTGGGCATACAATGAACCCTGTCTGGGTACCAGGGGATGGTGCCCCTAGTTCCAAAGTCGGCCGGAGGGACTGTGCAGTCCCCCTCTGTTTACTTTACCAAAGCAAGTGCCAGAGTTGAAGCATCACTTCTGTAAAGTACTAATCATCCCATTTTCCTGAGCATGGACAAGGCAAAGCAAGTATGTTTTCTCTGCATTTCCACTGTGAAAAGTTATCTGTAATCCTTGATGAAGTTGTTTGGATCCTTCGTTTTCTCAAGCGTAAAATCTGTCTGTGACAAAGGGGTTCTTTCTTGACATCTGCTCCTGAGACCAAAGATTGTGTTCTAAACTTTTACAAACTAGAAGCATGTAAACTTGCCTATAAGCCCTGTCCGGTTGACCCCACCCTTTATACATTAGCGTTATACAACGTCTTTCTGCCTTTTTTCCAGGATGATGGACAGCTTACTAAAAGGACATCCCAGTATCTTTTCCCCTCCAATTTCGAAGACGTGTTCCTCATGCCTAGGAATACAATCCCATCTACCCCAAATAAAGAAGCACTTACTTCTGCAAAGGAAAAGTCATCCTAGTGTGTATTGTCTGCTGTTCTACTTTCTAAAGATATCTGGTGAAGAGGCTCGAGGGACAATCCCATTGGCACACAAGGTCATTGGAGACATTTTATCGGCGTCCTTTACACAATTGTAGTGTAGGAGATACACTGTACAGTTACCCAACTGGGCAGAACTTAGTAATTAGCCAGTAGAAAGTACTCCACTTCGGTAGAGGTGTTGAAGAAAATGGTGGTGTCTTCTTTGATAAATAAGCAGGAAGGGATTCATTCTCCCACAATGCTAAATTCACTGAAATTAAACCTCAACAGGTTACAGCTAAGAAATATAATTATAAAAAAAACCTTTGAAATTCACAGAAAAAAACAAAGGTTATAGAGACATTATAGTTGGAACATGAAATAAAAAACTTAGAAATTCACTGAAAAAACAGAGGTTACAGGGACATTATAGTTAGGCTCACAATTCCCTTGTACAAAACCAGAGAAATTCAGTAGTTAAAGTTGGCTAAGCTAATATCAAGGAAGACGCTGCGCTGCTCAGCTGGCCGACCGACCCCGTGGATACCTATTAGAGTACCCACTGCAGGGTGGTTCATTTTCATCCACTCTAAGGCCAATTACTATTGTATACACGATATAAGGAATTGGGATCTTTCCAGGAGTTTGCTAGCTGTATCAGTTGTAGCTTTTCTTAACTCTACTAGAGCTCTACTTGACCCGGATACTGCAACAAATTTCTTTGCTCTTGGTGTGAACACACAGATACCAGTCTTTGACACAATACTTCAAGGAATGTTTACTGACCTGTGGAAGTCTTTGACATTTATACTATTTCCGCCCTGAAGAAATCCAAGGTTTTACTGGACGAAATGAGTTGCCTGATGTCTTTATGAATTTCAAATGATTGAGAAGAAACGCAACAGGATCTCACCAGAAGTTCTTATATGCAAATCGTCTTACACATGATTGTAATATATTGCCTATTTACCTCATATGTGGTGCAGCTCTGTTTTTGCTTTTGTGTTTTATATCTTCCTGGTGAGGAAGGCATCTTCGGCGGCAGGAGGTGCATACAGAGAGGTGCACGCAAAGATAAACAAACTATTATCCAGTAACAAAATACAATAAAGGTAATTGACGGTGAGGGTGCTCTGGTAGCATTTTTAGGTCCTCTGACCACTTTCAAATGACTCTGTGTTAGCTGAGCTGACTATAACTTATGCCCCTGTAATGCATTGCTTATGTCCTCACATATTACTTCACTTATGGCATGGTCAGTGACATCAGTCATGACATCACTGATGACATCTCAAATGGCATCCACAGGACCACTTACACCTCCATACATCTCATACACCCACCCCCAAACAACCACCGACATTTCTATTCACAGACCCGGACAGTCACACACCTACTCACTGATCAATAGAACCACACACATCTACTAACCCATACAGCCACTAACACAACCACTAACGCACATATACAGCCACTCATGCACCCACTCACTGACCAATACAGTCACTCACACATTCAGTAATACAGACATACAGGCACTTATACACCCACTCATACACCAATGCAGTCATTCTCACATTGAATCAGGCACACATACACCTCGTACACACCTACTCATTCACCCATAGTCACTCACAATGCCACTCACTCACCCATTCAGTCTAATGTACTCACCTATACAGTCACTGAGACAAGCACATACTCTCCCATACAACCTCTCTCATTCACTTACCCACTGACACTGGGACTTGTACACCTAATCAGTCACCCATACACCCACTTACACAGACATTCATGCACCAATACAGCCACTCATTTACCCTGTCTTGCACTTATACAGACACTTATTTGCCTGCTCAGTCACCAACTCATTCACCATTTACAACCACTTGCACATCCACTCTCTCACCCATACAAAAATTCAACACCCACTCACTCGGTATACACTCTCTTCCATGCCCACACCCACTCACTCACCGATATAGGCCCTCCTACAGCCAGTTATCGTAGTATAAATGTTTAACACTCCATAACGTTTAGAAAACGCTCACTGGATTATGTAATCATTGATGTCATTTGAGATGTCATCAGTGATGTAATTCCAGATGTCACCAGTGATGTAATCAGTGATGTCACTGACTTGTCATGGATGATGTAATATGTGAGTTCATAAGCAGTGCATTGCAGGCATAAGTTACAGTAAGCTCAGCTAATTATTACTACGGAATTTCTCTGATTTTGTATGAGTGAAATGTGAGCTAAACTATAACGTCTCTGTAACCTGTGTTTTATTCAGTAAAAAAATTAAATATCTCTATATATTTATATATATATATATATATACACACACACACATACACATATTGCCCTGTGTAGGTATAGTTAGGATGGGGTTTTCACAGAAAATGGCTTTTTCGGTTAGCTAATAACTTTTTCGCCGTTTGACGAATCTTCACAAAACTTACCAAAAAAGTGCTATTTCTTGCTCAGCTTCATGGGATGTTTTGGAGTTAGTCAGTCAAGTGGGGCCTACGGCCCACACCCCTTCTTCACACACACACACACACACACACACACACCGACTCCCCCCCCCCCCGGGATCTGTTTCGACACAGTAGCCAGCTCTGCCGAACCCTCGGCCCCCTCCTTGCAGCACCATTCCTTCACTCCTGGGGCAGTTGGGGGATCCCCAATACTTCTGCCTAAAGAGCATCTCGAATGAGTACCAAAGAAGTCTGGAAAGAGCCCCCCTCGCCTAGTACCCAATGGCAGTGCCGCCCCATCGGCTCACCCTGACCAGCCACCCTACTGCGCCCCGCATACGTTTAATGTCATCCTTAGGTACCCCGTGGACACCACCCCCCCATTGGCTCACAGTGCCTCGTGCACCTCCCGTCCTGCACACGTTTAATTTAATCATTGGTACCCCATGGACACCGCCACCCCATTGCCCCCCTCCCCACGTCCTGCACACATTTAATGTAATCACTAGTACCGTACCTCATGGACAACGCCGCCCCATCGGCTCACAGTGACCCGTGACCATCTGCGCCATTCCTGCACGCGTTTAATGTTATTCTTAGGCACCTCACAGCCCGGTGGCTCCGGCCAGGTGCTGCCCCCCCCAACCCCCATACAGAGGACCCTGTCACTTCACCGGAGAGTGTCCCCAGTCCCTGCATGACCGGAAGGGCCCCAGTCCCTGCATCATCGGAAGGAACCCAGTCCCTGCATCACCGGAAGGACCCCTGTCCCTATATCACCGGAGGTGCCCCAGGTCCTTGCAATACCGGAAGGACCCCAGTCCCTGCATCCACAGGAGGTGTCTTCGCATCGCATCTCTCGGACCCTAGCGTTCCCCCGCCAACACCACTGGGCTAATATTACGCCACAGTTCGGACCCTTCGTCGATGAGAAGGGCCCTTTCATTCCGAGGAGCCCGCTCTTTTGTCGCAGGGGGTGTTCTAGGGCCCCATGAGAGTCCATACGGTGCGACTAGCGTACATAGTTGTAAAGCTCAAACAAAGCTTGGGTTTGGGGGGCCCATTGCCAACAGGCGGCTGGAGGGCCACTTGATACCAAGCAGCATTGGGATAACACTGACCCATTGTCCCATCAGAGGGTCGGACAGGGCGCACCGGAGGAAGAACCGCGCACTCTCTCAATGGCAACCCGTCCGCCCCCACCAACAACCGGATACTGGTGTCTTTATAGCTCTGAGCGCTCGAGGCCTGACGTTCCCTATCTCTTCCGCACTCCTTGGAACTATCGTTCCGTTCAAGTATTACACCACCCAATGTATATAACCTTTCTATATTGTTTATTTGTTCCAAAGCTCGAATGAAGCTTGGGTTTAGGGGGCCCAGTACCAGCAGGCGGGTGGATGTTGTTCCTGGCACTGATGGGAATTAGATTGTGTGTGGGGATGTGGTGCTTCTGAAAGGGCAGAGAGGCAGTGACATCACTCAAAGTGATGTCAGCCATTGGCGGAAGTCTACAGCTCCATGCAGCATGCTGAGGTGCACCAAAACATGACAGACACAAAGGCTGACCAATGGATACAGAGTTCTTACATAAGCACTCCAGAGAGCAGGGGAATGGTGGGCACCGGGGAAACGCCACCCAGCGCTGTTCTAGTCAAGGAGCCCTGGGCTTCGAACAGTGAGTCCACGAAGAAAAGACCACAAACCCCCGACAGCACGGCTGAAGCTGCTGTCTGTGACCTTTAAACAAACTTGTTTCTACAAAGTAGGCCCATTACTCTCATTGCTCTCTAACTAGAAAAGTAACTCTGTTCAGCCTTATGAAATGGATGCAAAGTCTAGCCCCCTCTTTCCCTTAAGAGATGTCTGTCTGTAAATGTAATGTAATTTGCACTTGTATAGCGCCTATCACCCAGGTGTTTCTAAGCGCTGTACGAATACCACTGTTGAACCCTTCCTGGCCTGTTCCTGTGAGGTGTCCACTCCTGGGCACCCCCAAGGTGAAGCCAGGCATCCTAGCGTTGTTAGGGCCGGTGTGGAGATTAAGCAAGCTATTGCCCAGAGTTGCACAGTGGAACCCATGATTAGAGTAGGCACCGAGGCGAGAATTATCGGGTCCGAGGACATTGAGCCCAAGACCCTGCCGCGACGGGGATTGAACCCTGGTCCCGGGCCAGACCTCTGCCTCAGGGTCTGCCGCTCTAATCGGTGAGCCACACTTCTCTCTGTCTACCTCCCCTCGCCTCCGCCGTCTCTACCATTTTGCACGTGGACGAACCTACCTGGTGGTGTCCTCGCGCTGCCTCTTCCCATGAGTTGTCTGTGACGTGCAGAGACTTGAGCCTCGCCAATGTCATTGCAGAGTCCATCCGCAGCTGCCTGGAGCTGGGTACGCACAAGAGGCTGATTGCACATCAGCCCATTTCCTTCCTGAATATTTTGTTTCCCTCGTAAAAGACCAGCACCATCACACTATGGAGAAAGGAGGGGCGTGACGGGGGGAGGGAGCGAGCGAGGGGCGAACGGAAATCTGTGTCTACAAGAAAGTGAAAGCGCGCCATGCACTTATTCCATGATCAAAAGAGACGCGAGACTCTGGATGCAATACAATGCAAAAGAAAGTGAAAGTGCGCCATGCGCGCACACCGGATGTGTGCACATTTCCTATGCGACCTGGCACGCTGAGCAGGAGACAGGGAGAAATACATGGTATTGTATAAAAATGCAAACAACGAACGCCAGGAATTTGTTTTCATGAGCATGCGCACTCCTGAGCAAAATATCCAGTCCGGGTGGGCGGGGCCTAAGGGAGACAGGGCGGACACCAACCCCGCTTCCAGAGAAGCCTGACACAAAAGCAACGACAATAGATCTCACCAAAGCGAAGTAGCGCATTCGCTGCAACGCAGGCGTACCCACCAAAAATGCGGTTGCTCGAGCATATGCGGGCAATCACGAATCGGGAATCCACCTATCCCGTGGCAAGGCATTTTGAAACAGAACATAACAGCAATCAGAACCTCACGCTGTTTGGTCTTCTCGATAATGAGGTTGTGTGAATTGGTGGCGATTATGTCACTTCTCCTTTGCATGCAACCTTAATTTCTGAGCATGTCAAATAGTGAACCGGAATAATGGGTATATGTTATATGCTTCATGTGCCAAGGAATTTATTGAGAGTTTTCTCTGTGGTTTATCTCCCCCACGTTAGATTGCATTTTACATTATACCGTGTATTTACTGTTTTTGGTATGTTCTAATTTTCTTTTTTATGCAGTGCTACATTTTGGTCATTAACGGAAAATGGTTATGATCAAATGATAAAGGCAAGTTAGGAAGCTGGGATTAGAACTCAGCTGAAAACTTCTCACATTTCGCTTCTCCTCCCGGCCTGGGCCCATTGGCATTAAAGTCTGTGATGGGCACTGGGCGCTCTCACTTGCCTGACACACTGCACTCATGGTGACCTTACACTGCCGGCAGGATCACTGCACCACTATGCTAAGAATGCCTATTGCTGCATCATACCAGCACACGCTGCGTGCTGTGGGCATTGCACTGGCCCAGTACTTATTATTACTAGTTTGGGGCTAGTAGGCAAGCGCGCTTCTCCAAAGCCGCATCATGTTCCTAGTCTAGCGTGCTGAAAGTTCTGCTAGGCATATTGGACTACCCTCACAATCAAATACATCTGAAGAATTGAAACCTCGTGCACAAAAAAGAGTATGCACACATGCCTACTAGGTGGTATTGCACCAGGTCCACCTTGTGTATATGGTGTACTGTGACTGTAACTTGTTCCAGGGCACTTCAGTGCTGTGACTGTAACTTGTGCCAGGGCACTTCAGTGCTCAGAAGCAGCCTTGCTGACAAGTGGCGCTTTACCAAACACACAAACTTTTAAGGAAATTGACTAAACTCATCAACAACTCTGCAATGTGTGTAGATGTAGTTCTTCTATTGAGCCTTAATGATGTGTGTACATTAAGGCTTATATTCTTGGCGCAAACGGACGGTTACGCCACCAGTTGGAGCACCTCTAAAATAACAATCTGTTAAAAACACTGAACTAAAACTTTTCTCTCAAATACGCAGTGCATTGCCCACACCATTTTTTATCTGTTCTTCTATTGAGCACACAACTAAAAAAGATAGCAGGCAAAATGTGCACCCTGGGAGCAAAATAATAGTGTCCATGGACGACACAAACACTCATAATTCACTACACAAACGACAAACACTCATAAATTCACTAAGAAGTAAACAAATAATGTATGTAGCGTGGACTGTTTAATCACCGATGGACATTCTAGAGCCTGGATACCATGGATGTTTGAATGGCCAGACTTGCATACAAAATCATGAAGTAAACCGCTTTTATGCGCTGAACTGAATGGTCTGCTTTTGTTACATATAGCGCCTAACAGTCTACCCAGCTTGTGTTTCTATACATTATACATTGCAGCAGATCATGAACGCACTTTGCCCAGGAACACACATTTGTGTAAATGCGGAAAGTCGGTGTGCTTGATTCCCTGCTGATAACATTGTCCCATGTTTTACTGCTTTATATTTATTATCAGCATAACAAGAACCATAGTTTGTCAATCACAACATAAGTGGAATGGACAAATTAATTTGTATGAGCCCAAGCGGGAGAGTCAGAGCATTATTCTAACAATAGAAAGAGGCGGTACATATAGTTTTTGAGCACACTTCTAACTCACTTTTAATGAAGTGTGGGTGTTCTTTGCCCTCCCCATCCTGCCAGCACCTCCGTAAAACATTGCTCACTTTCACACTCAGTCAATTATATCCAGAAAAAGTTAGTTGAACTCAGAGGTGTCGTTTCATCTTCATCCTCGTACCACCCCCAAACGCAATGTTTATACATAAATGGATACCGCTCTCCACAGCGCTCACTGCAGAACTTCAGTGCATGTATGTGCTTTATAGAGATTACCATATGGATTCGATGCATAGTTAAGTCGACAGCACACAAGACTTCAATTTATAGTACAGGCACTGGGTTTCTGCTCAGGCATTGTAATTTTTGGTAGATATGATCATTTCCCTCATTCAGATACATTTTGTTTGAATGAATGCGGTTGTTTTTTTTTTTTTCTCTTATCCTCATTCGCCGACTCGCCACCCATACCTTCTAACTAGTCCACCACTGGGCTTTTTATCTCATAAGCTGGTTGAAGAGAGGAGGCATAAACTCCACCTATTTTTGAGTCTGACCCCCAATCGATCGATTCTTCTTGGCCATCTGACTCACCAGGTGTGTCCACCTCTTACTCTATTTCCGACCTAGAATCCCATATAGTAAATACCAGCGAGATAGGCGGAGGCTTAATCATCGGATGTCATATCAAATAATATTTACCCAAAACATAAAAGGAAGGGTACCCAAAATCCTCGATTTCTCTTAGTGTGATCTGAAATATCAAGCTTAGCTGTATACCTCATAGTCAATATCCAGTCTATTAATTTAGGGCTAAGCGGTGATACCCACAACTTACATATCTCTCTACGAGCCAATAAGATGGCGTAAAAGGTAAGTTTTACATTATCATTCATACATTTATCTTCTAAATCAAATCGCCCCGTTATTATTAATTCAGGGCTTACCTCCATTCGCAGATTCAGAACTTGAGAAAGGCAGTTACTTACATCCAGCCAGAATTGTCTATATATTTGGGCAAAAGACAAACATGTGTAGATCATCCGCATTAGGGGTCTTGCATTTCGGACACTCCACAACTCCGCCAGTTATGAATTTTGATAATCTACGAGGGGACCAATATGCCCTATGGATGGTAAACAAAAGATTTCGCCTTAAATTTGCAGGTTTAACAATACTGTAAAACATAGGCATTGTTACTTGCCATTGGTTCTCTGTCGCGATCTTCGGCAAGCATTCTTTCCACAGAGCCTCCGGAAGCAGGAAAGGTCCATCTTACAATTCCAATATCATCCAATACCATGTGGCCACCTCCTTCTTGAAGGTCCCTATTTCAAGCTTTAACTCAAAGTCATTTTGTCTCCCAATTACATTTTCTGGATCATTTGCCCAACTCTGAATCTGCAAATACTTGTATCTTGAGAAGACCTGTCCACACGATTGCTGACAGAGGCCCTAAGACACCAATTTACCCTCCTGAAACAAATCCTTCCATCTCTGCAAAGCGTCCTCTTTTTTTTAACTGAAGAGCCAAAGCATCCTTTGTCCAAAGTGGAGCTCCAGGAGAGTCCCATATTGGGGCCATATAACTAAAATAAGGCAATTTTAATAGTTTTCTTATTTTATACCATACCTCCGCCAAATCCCGAAGGGTCTTAAGTCTAACCTTTTTGAAAAATGTAGGGTCTGCAAACTTATATAAAAAACCAAAATTATTATATCTGCAGCTTTTCAGCATCACACCAAAAATTTCTCCAATCGTTGATTTAGTTAGAGTACCCAACAGCATCCTACAGTTCTTTAAACAAAAAGCCCATGCATATATTTGCAAGTCCGGAGCCGCCAGACCACCTTTATTAATTCTCCTCCTTAACTTTTTCCATGATAGTCGTGATCCTTTTATTGCCCAGATAAATGACACTATTTCACTCTGTAATTTAACTAACCATTCTTTTCTAAATCCGAGGGGAATAGTCTCAAACAAAAATTGGCACAATTACCATCTTCACTAAGTTGGTCTGGCCATATAATGACAGCGCAAGATTCATCCATCCTTTAAGAGTGGCCGAGACTTCTTTCTTTATCTTAAAAAAATTAACTCTAGCAAGATCTCCAATATTTTGAGTTATCCTAACCCCCAGATACCTCATTTCTGATTTACTATGAATGCGGTTGTTGTGAAATAAGTGGACTGTTATAATTCATGTCATGATTCTCAAGCAGTAATTAATTTTTGATTTTGGCGGCTTTCGTGTAGTCCACATAGGCGGTGGGCATGACAATTGTACAATTGGGTGGTGCCATGAATGTAGCTGGGTGAATAAACTAGAAGAATTTGCGGCTGCCTCCTAAGAAAAAGTTTGAGCACCGGTACTTATTTTTTTACAAATTAAGCACTGATATGATGTCTGTTTTTGATTTCATGAAAACTACGCTACTCAATCAAATATTAAGTGTATTTAAATAACACAATGATACCAGCCAAACCGACATTGACAAAAGGCGAGAACCAAAACGCATCTGTCAAGGTTTTTTACCTGTGTGGCACATACATGTTCATTAATTGAACCTCCATGAATGCGCAACTTTGTTGCCATCTGGAAACTGTTGAAACTATTACAGCACAAGAACGTCCTTATGTGAGATCTGATGGAGGCTGCAGAGTTCCACGCCTCTGCATAGTCTCACGTGACCCGTGATCCACGACCCCGCCTCCGTAATGGCGTTCGCGTTTCTGAGACGCTAGCAGTTTGCTGCAGATTGCTGCCTGGAAGCTGGGAGCCGCGAGCAGAAGGAATGCGATGAATGAGAAAACTGCGGCAGGAAATCAGCAAGGACAACGACGAAGAGGTGCTGCCTGAAGCTCTGTCCCGCTGTTTCGGTCTGCCCTTGTTAAAAAAAAAACGACTCTCGCTACGATACGCTACCCAGCTGCTTTCCCGAGGTGAGCTCGTTTCAAACAGCGGTATCTCTGCTGAGTCAGTTGGGTTGGATGCAAGGCTCTTGGAGTGGGGCTAGCTGGTCAAAAGCGGAAGAAGAAATATAATTGCTTTCAAATGCTGCTGGAAGGTTGAATACAACGTTAAATTGAAGCAACAGCAACAGTAAAATTTGGCCAGGCGACAGGCGATTTATGCAGAATCTGGCGCAGCAGAAAGTAACTGTTTTTGAGCAGGGTCTCAGCATCTGGAAAAATTTTGAGAGGAGTTGTTTAGTCTAGACTTTGGTGGTCATTCAAAACCCGGAACGGATTGCTGCAGTTAAAGCGTCAAAAGCTTTTTTACATCTTTTGAAAAAAAAAAAAAAAAACGAACTTAAAAAAAGAAAAAAAGGGGGGGGGGGTGCTTCTAAAAATAGGCAAACCACTGAAGTGTGGAAAAGTAAATTTTGCCATGTTCTGTGTCCCTACGTGTCCCCCATCTTATGTTATGTGTGCATGATTAATATGCATATGTATTCCCCATGTTTGATTAAAGACGCAATTACAGTTGTGTCCATCTCTAGTATGCTAGTTTCCAGTTCTCGTGAAAGCTACGAGTATTAGGCCTATGTAAAGTTACGTTGCCACGTTTCTCAGTGTGCACGTTATTTCATTGAAAAGTCCCCGTTTCTAGGCCTCAAAAGGGCCCGGACACCAGATTCAGCTCCTGTCTCCTGAACCCTCGCTGAGGAGCGATACAGCCCCCACCTGTATCCTCGACCCTTCACTTACTTCCTGCCTCGCAGTGCCCGGCTCGGCCTGGCTCTGCCTACGAGTCTGCCAAGAGTATGTTATGATTCTAGTTATCAGTCCAGCCCTCCTTCTCTGCATTCCTAAGCTACTGAATCGCATCAATAGTTTCCGTCATTGTCTAGCCTTTACGTCTCCATGTAAGAGAAATACTGTATTTATGGTCATTTAATATTCCTCAACACGCACTACATGTAGAATAATGCATGCTCCAGTCTTAGAGTCTGTTAGCCTCTCCCCTCCTGACTCTTAGTTTATATCAACATGTCCTCTAAACATTAGATACTAGATAGGGTTTAGGTACATGTCGCCCTGACTCTCCAGACTTCAGTCTCTACTCCTAGCGCAGAGTTCATAGCCCCCAGCTTCTCCTAGTAACACGTCATTGTCAGTTTGCGCGCACCATTAGGTCAGAGGTCCCGGCTCCTTAGGTAGCCCCCTCCATGTTTCCGCCCCATTTATGACATATTCTGTTACGTTTACATCACATGTCCATGTATACGCCTCTTGTTACACCCACTTTCACCCTTATCTTTCGCGACTGCTATTGACCACACCCACTGCTCCGCCTACTGTATTCACTGTAATGCAACTGTTTTAGTATATATGCTTGTGTACTGTTATTAAATGTTACGCCTATACGCCAGTCCAATCCTGTCCCCCCTGCAGGGCCCTGCCATCCTGTTCCCGTGCAGGTTGTCCTATTCCTGTCCTTTATGCTGTATTAAACCTGCAAACTCCTACTACCTCGAATCTTGACTCTTATTTATTGAGCTATCTGTTATTGCTATGTCCAGTCAAACCTAGATCCGGTATTATTTATTTATATACCACATAATGGCGCCCGAATAGGGACTTGCCCTTTCCCCACGCGCCGGTGAAGCCACGCCGGCCCCCTGACCCTCTGCAGCCGTGACGGAACCATACCGTGCACGTGCAGATATTTCTGCTTCAAGTATCCCTCAGGCCCACGGAGGAGACGGAGGTTGCGGTCCAGCATCCAGACGAGGCGGTGGAGGAACGCGGCGAGTCCCGACCAGAGCCCAAGCCGAGAGTCCAAGGTCCGAGGTATCCGGAGGCCCACCCGTAACAGAAGTCCGAAGTTCGTCCGTCCGGCGTCGAAGCAGTCCAGTCCAGTCCGAGGCCTTCCGTTCTTGCTGCCCGGTGAGTACCGTTGCTGGGGTAGTATCTAGACAGGGTCAATCTAATTGTCTCTGGTCCGTGGGGTTTGGTGGTACACAGACCCAAAACGAAGTGTCCACTTCGGTGGATGCGGGTCCTGACGTGTCTCTTTATGAGACCGGTAAGTTTCGTACTGTTTTAGCAGTGCATCTAGTTTCTGTTCTAGTCAGTTCTGTTCTCGAGAAATTCATGTATTCTGTTTTCAGTATTCCAGGTAGTATTCTGTTCGAACTGTTATTTTAAATGTTCTTCATGTATTTTTAATGTCGTGGTATGAAAGTGGTGTAATTATCGTGTTCATTGTGTATTGTATTGTGTCTAGATTACAGTTCAGTCATGCCGCTATTTTCTAAACTACGTCAGTTGAAAACTAGAAAAGGTCTGTTAGAAGCAGCAGTTCCTGTCCCGCCTAGGGACAGTCCAGGTCATTTTATGTATCAGAAGCATGGCATAAGTGCCATATTATATCTAGATTTATGGGTGGAGTACACCAAAGAGTTAGAGGAAAAGTATAGATGGCCCGTATCAGGTACGTGGGATGCCGAGTGCATCATGCGAGTAGAAGAAGCATTATGGAAAAAGAAAGCCAGACAGTCACAGAAAGATGCCATCGAGTTATGGCGCAAAGAATCTCATAAAAGAGCCGAAAAAGAAATCAGAAAGTCAGAACTAAGTAGAGAATCCTTAGAACGAGCCCAAGAAAGGGAATTAATCGAGATAGGTGAACGAGTTAAAACCGAACAGTCGGACAGACAGAGGAATGCCCTCATTAAGGGTATGTATCCTCTTCTTGCCGAGGGCTTGCCAAAAGCAACCCCGGAGGCATCCAGTAATTTTCCGCCACCATTAGTTCCGATCAAGCTACGTCACAAACCGACCGCAGCTGATATTTTTATTTCGTCCTATTTGGACGACACAGTCCCAGAATATGCAAATCCTGTTCCGCCAGCTCCTGTAAATAATGTAAATCCTGCTCCTCCAGTCACCGGAGTACCTGCTACGGTACCCCCGGTCCAGCCCACATTACAATTTCCCACCGCGCCAGCACGAAGAGTATCAGTCGACGATTCTAGTTTAGGGGCCGCAGGAGGAGGTCCTCCTGGTACCCCGCCGCCACACCAACGTGTAACGTTAGTCGAGTTACATGAACGTGCGTTACAGCGTACGCCCAAATATAAGTCCGTTGCAGAAATCCGACGAGCCCTTACTGAATGCCGCTATGATCCAGTTGCAGGTGATGATAGTACAGTTATATATTCCATCCGTGTAAGACGGGTGACCGGGTATTTGGACACCCTACCGAATATGAAAGAAGATCTAGACAGAATTTATCGTTTCATCCGTACAGGGGATGATCCAGAAAGTATTGGCGAAGCCATGTCTCAAAGGAAAGCTGAGATCCAGCTCATGTTATTAAAGTTTCTGATTAATTGTTTAATAGGAGAACAAGATTCTCCGACTAAAGATCCGGCCGAAATGAGAATCCTGACAAGGTGGAGTGATAATATAGCCGAGGGTAAGCACAGAACCATCAGTAGTATAGAGAGTATGTACAAGAAAATTCGTAAAGAAATAATAAGGTTACACGAGAAACGCAAAGAAGCACTAGTAAACGAGAAAGAGAATGACTCTTCTACTGAAGAGGTAGACGACGAGAATCCCACCAGAATAGCGTATGTAGGTAGAACTAGACTTTCCGACCGACATTCACGTCTAGACTACAAGAAAACTGTTCCTCATCCAACACTAGAACGCGGTTCTCTAGAACAAGTATTTCAAGCTACCGATCACATTCTGAAATCACGAATCGGTTACAGTGAGTTAAGTACTATGCATGAACAAGAACTAGCCCGATCAGCAGTCCGATGGATTACTGATTCTACCACTTTTCCAGATGAAATAGTGGCACAAATGTTTCTGAAACTGCCCCCAGCCGAGCAACGACTGGTGGGTATGTATATGATCCAGCACCTCATTACTCTGTATGAGGGTCAACATTCTGATCCAGGTCCGTTACATGATGTCCTGAACGAGTTACTCCAGTATAGATGGAAAGGTCTAGGTACCGATTTAATTAGTGTCATTCTAGAACAGCGCCACAAATATAGGACGTTCCTGAACCCGCATTTTGTTCATGTCTCACCCCCAGAAAGTAAACCCTCTTACATAGACAGACAGAATCCGTTACGAGAAGTACACCCAGTTAGGACAGCAGATGGTGAAATGCAACGAGTGTTTGTTTACACCCCAATTACAAAGATGGAACTCTTAGAGATGAAGAAATTAATTCCCTGTCATGACAAAGATCCAGCATGGTTCCACCGAGAATTAAAAGACATGCTCCGTATGGGAGAATACACGTATCCAGATATAATTAAAATGTTAAAAGTCCTGTTGCCCGCAGGGGTATATGAAAAACTCAAGGAAAAGGAATGGGAGGTGGGAGAGAAAAAGATCGATTGGGCAGCTCTAGAAGCTGAAGATAAGATACGAGTACCAGGTACTGGTCTTGGAGAGAAATGTAAAGAATTACCTGAATTGTTAATACAAGTTTTGCCAAGGTTATTAGCAACTAAAAAGGAAGACTGGGATGCAATCTCAGCCTGTAAACAGAAACAAGACGAAGACACTAGTGATTTTTATTCTAGATTTGAGAAATGCTTTAGTATAAACAGTGGCCTCAAGACAAGTAGCGAGTCATACCCTCATCTCTTTGTTACTAAATTAGTCGAGAATTCAAGTCCACAAGTTAAGAACCGAGTTTTGAAAGTCGAAAGTACCTGGCAAGCTAGTACCCCGTCCCAAATGTTACAGATGCTTCAGTATCACCAGAATAGAATCAGAGAAGAGCAAGATCATGAAAGAAAACGTATGAAAGACACGAAAATGAAAGTACTAGTTGCACAATCTGTTCCACAAGACAGTCAGAAGAGGGGTCCGAATCAAGCCAGTCATCCTGCAGTTCCCGTTAAAGGGACCTGCAATTATTGTAAACAGCCAGGTCACTATATAAACGAGTGTGCAGTTCTGAAACACAACATAGCTACCGGTAAGACTAAAGAAAGACCACGTCCGTCTAGACAAGAACAAGTTTCACAGGCTTCTCAGCCACAGAATGCACAACAGACAGTTCCAGCACCGCAGCTTATTGCTGCAACACAGCATGTTACACAGCAGATGTACCAGTATGCACAGTCCGAGTATCCAGAGTATCAGCCATATTCATGAAACAGCCTAGAGAGGGAGGTAGGCTTGCCTCTCATCGAGATTCCTGTAGATCAAGAAGGTCCCTATGTTCACAGTCAAGTATTAGGGAAAGACAGAAAGTTTCTGATTGATACAGGGGCAAGTAGGACGACCATCAGTCACGCCGAAGTTCCAGGGGCTCCGCTCTCAGGCTCTAGAAATGTTTCCCTTGGATTTTCAGGAAAGCCTATTGTAAATGAGATATCAAAGCCAGTTACTCTAGAAGTAGGTCCATTGTCCCGCACTACTGATCTGTTACTTACGAAGTCATGTCCAGAAAATCTGTTAGGTATTAAGACACTGAAAGAATTAGGTGCAGTTATTTGCTGCTCCCCAGAAGGAATACGACTGTTTCTACGTGACTTCAAGGGTCACTATGTATTACGAGATTTTGATCCGAGATTGTCCAATGTTCCGCAGCATCTATGGGCGCAAGGTCCAACTGATGTAGGTTATATGCAAATCACACCCCATCGTGTGACTCTCAAGCCAGGTGTAGTGTTACCACGAATCAGACAGTACAGACTGCCACCTGAGGCTGTAACAGCCTTATCCAAAATTATTGACGAGCTCATCGCTCAAGGAGTAGTTGTAGAAACGGACTCCAATGTATGTAATTCTCCGATCATTCCAGTCATGAAACGTACTGATCCAAATGCACCCCCAGTATATCGATTAGTGATTGATCTTCGAGAACTCAATAAATGTATTATTCCCCAGTACTCAGTTGTCCCAGATATCTCTTCCCTATTGACAGCCATTGATTCCGAAGCCACATTTTTTTCAGTCATAGACCTCAAGAACGCGTTTTTCAGTGTCCCCATTCATCCAGACAGCCAGTTTCTTTTCGGATTTTGTTTAAATGGAAGGAGCTACCAATTTACACGAGCTCCTCAAGGTTTCACAGAAAGCCCTAGTATTTATAGTCAAGCACTTAAGAGACAACTAGACAATATTCACATGCCAACAACTGACACTGCCCTGCTCCAGTATGTCGATGATCTACTGATCACAGCCCGTTCTGAACGTGCTTGCGAGCGAGCATCCCTTACAGTCTTGTATTTCCTAGCAGAGATGGGGCACAAGGTGTCCCCTTCGAAGCTTCAATTCTGTGTCCAGCAAGTGATCTATTTAGGCCACTTACTGTCCAAGAGGGGTAGGCAGTTGACACCTGACCGTATCCAGTTAATAGCGAGTCTTCCTCAGCCCAAGACCCAGAAGGAGGTACGTGCTTTTATCGGCCTTACTTCTTATTGCAGACAATGGATTCCTCAGTATGCATTCTTAGCCAAGCCACTGATACAGTTAACGACACAGGAGGCAGCCGTATCGACTGTCCTCCCTTGGACATCTGAACATACACTTAGTTTCAATGAGTTAAAGAAAGCTTTATGCCAAGCTCCAGTTCTAGCTACACCGAACTACAGTAAGCCTTTTACACTTTTCGTCACTGAACGTGAAGGTACAGCATTATCTGTTCTCACACAAGATCAAGCAGGACAGTACAAGCCTTGTGCTTATTTTTCGAGCACACTAGATCCTGTAGCCCAGGCTCTGCCTGCGTGCCTCAAGTCAGTTGCAGCCACAGCACTAGCTATCAGACAAAGTGATTCCATAGTATTAGGACATTCTTTGACAGTACAAGTTCCACACTCTGTGGAAGTTCTTTTAAACCGAACACAGACTCAGCACTTGACAATTGCACGTTTAACAGGTTATGAACTGACACTGTTCCAGCCACACATAGAAATCAGACGCTGCAACGTTCTAAATCCTGCTACACTGTTACCGTCAGTTAATTCGAATCCTGCCACACACGACTGTGTGGAAGTAGTTAACACTATGACTAAGCCAAGACAAGATCTGACAGATATTCCATTACCAGATCCCGACCTGACACTTTATGTGGATGGTTCATGTATGAGAACAAGTACAGGAGAACTAGTAGCCGCGTATGCAGTGACTACAGACACTGAAGTTATAGAAACACATCGTATTGATACCCTGTCTGCTCAAGCAGCAGAGCTAGTTGCTCTGACCCAAGCCTGCATATATGCTAAGAACCTGAAAGTTAATGTTTACACAGATTCACGCTACGCATTCGGAGTCGTCCACGACTTCGGAGTGCTCTGGCAGGCGAGAGGTTTCATGACTTCTCATGGAACCAAGATTCAGCATGGTCTCCTTATTCAAGCTCTGTTAGATGCCATACACTTACCGACATCTATTGCTATCATGAAATGCAAAGCACATACGAAAGTTACTGACACTATTTCTCAAGGTAATGATCTAGCAGATCGCACAGCCAAGCTTACAGCACAGACTCCAGACATGTCAGTTAATCCGACACAGACACATACTCCAGATCTGACTACCTGTATGACAGTTAAGGACCCCACTCAAGATGTCATAGATATCCAGTTACATGCTACTCCCGATGAAATCAAGAAATGGTCCGAACAAGGAGGGGTCCAGACAGATCAGGGATGGGTAACGAAGGGTAAAGCCACATGGTTTCTCCCCGACTCTATGGTTCAAGTCATTATCAATACCGCACATAGTCCAGCACATTTAGGAGAAAAAGCTATGATAGATAGTATCCAGAATATTTGGTTCAACAAGCATTTACGAGCTGCAGCCAAGCAGAAAGTCCGTACCTGTATGATATGTTGCCAGTTTAATCCAGGTAAAAGTGTCCCGGTGGAACAAGGTGGATTCCAGCCCCCTGACCACCCTTTTGAAGTCCTCCAAATGGATTATATTCAGATGGAGCGATGTCGAGGTTTCAAGTATGTCCTTGTAGTTGTATGCGCTTTGTCCAGGTGGACAGAAGCATATCCAGTCCCAGATTACACAGCCACGACCACTGCCAAGCAGTTGGTTCGTGAATTCTTCCCCCGCTATGGACTCCCTAGGGTCGTATATTCTGATAACGGCCAGCCATTCTCATCTGAACTCATGAAACATGTTTCCCTTTTGTTAGGGTACCAGTGGAAGTTCCATTGTGTACGCCATCCTGAAGCAGCCGGTCTAGTAGAGAGACATAATCAGACCCTGAAAATCCGCATTGCCAAAATATGTAAAGAGAAAGGTGTGGACTGGCTAGTAGCTCTGCCAGTCGCTCTGTTTTATATGCGCATGGTCGCACATTCCAGATCAGGTCTGTCCCCGTACGAGGTCGTATTCGGCCGCCCCCCTAATATGTGGGGTACACCTAGACCCCGAAGTATTACCGATGTTTCAAGTAATATGCTGACAGATTACCTAGCTTCCTTGATGTCTGCCCTACACTCTTGTCGTTCACAGGTTGCCGCCGCATTTCCAGACAATACCGAGGTGGCACCGCATGAAATCGTTCCTGGAAGTTTGGTTCTTGTAAGGAACTTTGATCGTTCAAGTCCGCTGGAGCCCCGCTGGAAGGAGCCCAAGCAAGTCCTCCTGGCCACCCGTACTGCCGTCAAGCTGGAAGGCAGGAAGGGCTGGGTCCACCTGTCTCATGTGAAAAAATTTTATGGACTAAAGACTGTTTCAAAGAACATTTCCGAGGATTTCAAAGATTGCCAAAGTACTATTCTTAAGGACTGTCCCGCAAAAGACAATGATACAGATTCCTCCCCGTTAGAGAAAACTCCGCAGCAGGAGTATAAGCTAAAATTAAGGTCTAGTAAAATAAGTCAGCCAGTTTGATTGTCTAAGTCCTCCCCTAGGTGAAACGGTTAGACCGGTTTCTGACATGTATATAATAGACCCCCACAGAGAGAGAGTTAGTGAGAACCCTAAAAGTTGCACTATTATTTTATGTTTTCTGCTATATCTCAGCCTTATGATTACCTGCACAAGTTATGCATTTTATTTGTGTTTTCCAGTTTCTAATGTAAATAAGTCTGCTAATACTACCGTAGAGCACACGTTTAGTGATCTACCTCCTCATGAACTCTCATATCGTCTTGCTATGCGTAATAATTCCTTTATCCGCATGTTACATTATTCACACCAGACCAGCATAGCCACTAATTGTTGGGTGTGTGGTCGACTCCCCCCTTTCCAGACACCGAAGGGAGTTCTGCCACTTTTTCCTTATCCATTTTCACATAACGGTTCATGTGGAGCATGGTCCACGTTAACGTCATCCTCAACAGATATGTCTTTTCTTAACAGTACATGTTTCCCAGGCAAGCAAGGTCTGCCCCACAGAACAGGGTTAGATCTAGAAAATGAAGTTTATAATTTAGGTAATTATTCTTCGAATTTTATGGTCCTGAATGTTCAGTCTGATACTACTCCAGACTTACCTGCTATGTCAGTATTACCAGTCAAAGGTGAATTATGTGTCCGAAATAATGGTTCCGTACATGTAGGCCATAGTGATTGTACTACTATTGTCAAGTATAGTGACAGTAGGAAATCTATTTTCAAAGCTTCACGTCATTCTTATTTTGTTTGTGGTCAGACCGCATATGTTCGTCTGCCCCTCGATTGGGAGGGAACCTGTTACATTGCCTTCCTACTGCCACCAGTTTTTCTAGCCCCACCTGACTATCATAGGAATTCCCACCTAGTACATACTAGACACAAAAGAGACCTCCCGATTGTCGATTATACTGAAACTGCTCTAGAACAATACATAGATATCAATAAAGGTGTCTTCCCCTATTTAGGTACTGTCGTGAATAGTAAACTGATACGTAGATTAACGAGAACCCTTGAAGCAGTAGTGATTGAGACTACTTCTGCCCTTGTTAAAAAAAAAACGACTCTCGCTACGATACGCTACCCAGCTGCTTTCCCGAGGTGAGCTCGTTTCAAACAGCGGTATCTCTGCTGAGTCAGTTGGGTTGGATGCAAGGCTCTTGGAGTGGGGCTAGCTGGTCAAAAGCGGAAGAAGAAATATAATTGCTTTCAAATGCTGCCGGAAGGTTGAATACAACGTTAAATTGAAGCAACAGCAACAGTAAAATTTGGCCTGGCGACAGGCGATTTATGCAGAATCTGGCGCAGCAGAAAGTAACTGTTTTTGAGCAGGGTCTCAGCATCTGGAAAAATTTTGAGAGGAGTTGTTTAGTCTAGACTTTGGTGGTCATTCAAAACCCGGAACGGATTGCTGCAGTTAAAGCGTCAAAAGCTTTTTTACATCTTTTGAAAAACAAAAAAAAAAACGAACTTAAAAAAAGAAAAAAAGGGGGGGGGGGTGCTTCTAAAAATAGGCAAACCACTGAAGTGTGGAAAAGTAAATTTTGCCATGTTCTGTGTCCCTACGTGTCCCCCATCTTATGTTATGTGTGCATGATTAATATGCATATGTATTCCCCATGTTTGATTAAAGACGCAATTACAGTTGTGTCCATCTCTAGTATGCTAGTTTCCAGTTCTCGTGAAAGCTACGAGTATTAGGCCTATGTAAAGTTACGTTGCCACGTTTCTCAGTGTGCACGTTATTTCATTGAAAAGTCCCCGTTTCTAGGCCTCAAAAGGGCCCGGACACCAGATTCAGCTCCTGTCTCCTGAACCCTCGCTGAGGAGCGATACAGCCCCCACCTGTATCCTCGACCCTTCACTTACTTCCTGCCTCGCAGTGCCCGGCTCGGCCTGGCTCTGCCTACGAGTCTGCCAAGAGTATGTTATGATTCTAGTTATCAGTCCAGCCCTCCTTCTCTGCATTCCTAAGCTACTGAATCGCATCAATAGTTTCCGTCATTGTCTAGCCTTTACGTCTCCATGTAAGAGAAATACTGTATTTATGGTCATTTAATATTCCTCAACACGCACTACATGTAGAATAATGCATGCTCCAGTCTTAGAGTCTGTTAGCCTCTCCCCTCCTGACTCTTAGTTTATATCAACATGTCCTCTAAACATTAGATACTAGATAGGGTTTAGGTACATGTCGCCCTGACTCTCCAGACTTCAGTCTCTACTCCTAGCGCAGAGTTCATAGCCCCCAGCTTCTCCTAGTAACACGTCATTGTCAGTTTGCGCGCACCATTAGGTCAGAGGTCCCGGCTCCTTAGGTAGCCCCCTCCATGTTTCCGCCCCATTTATGACATATTCTGTTACGTTTACATCACATGTCCATGTATACGCCTCTTGTTACACCCACTTTCACCCTTATCTTTCGCGACTGCTATTGACCACACCCACTGCTCCGCCTACTGTATTCACTGTAATGCAACTGTTTTAGTATATATGCTTGTGTACTGTTATTAAATGTTACGCCTATACGCCAGTCCAATCCTGTCCCCCCTGCAGGGCCCTGCCATCCTGTTCCCGTGCAGGTTGTCCTATTCCTGTCCTTTATGCTGTATTAAACCTGCAAACTCCTACTACCTCGAATCTTGACTCTTATTTATTGAGCTATCTGTTATTGCTATGTCCAGTCAAACCTAGATCCGGTATTATTTATTTATATACCACAGAAGGAGGGTGATGACGCGGTCAAACTTAGTAAAGTGGAAGCGGCTGCCCGACAGCAGGCTAAAACTTGTCTCGCTTTGGCTAGAAAGGCTGCACGTAAGGCTGCTAGCGAATGGGCTGCTCAATAAACAGAAGTACGGAGCCCTTTTGAAATGAGCAATTGTCCTTAAGCCTCAGGTGGTCTTCCTTCAGGAGACACACCTGAAAACAAATTCTCCAAAGTTGTTTCTGCCAAGATATTTCTCCCATGGTTTTTTTTTCTCAGCTGGGGTTGCCCAGAGGGGTGTCGCTATTTATTTTTCGAAGAATTTACCCTGGGAAATTGTGCGGATGCAAAGATACTCTAAAGGTAGATGGCTTTGGGTTGTAGTAAAATTGTTGGGAAAGGTATTCAACTTTGTAAATTACTATGGCCCAATTTTTGATGACACCTCGACCCTGACTGAAATTAGTGAAATCTTGAGGGGTACTTCGGGGCAAATTATAGTAGGAGGTGATTTCAACTACATCCAGGATCTAAAGAGGGACACTTCTAACAAGAACAAGAAGCAACTAAAACCAAAGACGAAAGGGGTGCTGGAAGCTTTTATGACAGAATACCAATTGCGGGACTCCTGGCGCTCCCTGAATCCCAATACAGAGTCCTACACATGTTATTCTAATAGGTTTCATACAGCCTCTAGAATAGACTTTGTTTATCCTCTAGATCACTTCAAATTTCCAACGCATTGATAGGTTGTAATCCCTTTTCAGATCATGGGAGGATTGAAGATGAACTGATACTAGAGGGTATAGAAGGGGTGCGTTCTAGGTGTCAGATGGATCGCACCCTTTTACAGAATATGGTATGGGTAGAGGGCTTCAAAGATTGGATAAAAGAATTTTCTTTTAGTAAATAAGGATTCAGCAGAGCCTTTTGCGGTATGGGGTGCATTTAAAGCAGCAGCCCGGGGGCAGATTATAGCATTTTCCAGCAATACGGCAAAAGTTCGAAAGGGAAAAATATCTGCCCTTCAGTGTGCTGCTGAGAAGGAGTACGCATTAAAACTGAATCAAAAGCCTAATAAATGGGAACAAGCCAAAGTATTGCTTAGGGACTTCTTCACTCTGGAAGAGATAAATAGCTCAAAAGCCTTTCAGCAAAGGCTGTATGAAGATAGTCAACTCATGGGGAAGCTTCTGGCTAATTCGATTAGAAAAAAACAAGAGTCTTCCATCATTTTGAAAATTCAAGACCCTCTAGGTGGAATAGATACTCGGAGCGAGGGAATCGCGAAAATATTCCTTGATCATTACGAGAGAATTTACTCTACAGATATTCAAGTGGAGGGAATATTGATCAAGGAATATTTTGATAATTTGGATATTCCCAAAATCTCCAATTCTAGGCGCAATCAAATAGGCTGCGAAATAAGTTCCCTGGAAATTCAAAATAGTATAAAAGAAACAGCGGGAGCAAAAGCTTCAGGTATGGATGGGTTCCCGATCGAATTTTATAAGGTTTTCTTGAAGGAATTAGAAGATCCCTTGAAAAATGTATTTAATTATATTAGAGTAGGCGGTAAGGTTCCTTCCGAGTTTAAAGAGTCCACAATTATTAGTTTCGTCAAGAAAGGTAAGAATCCGGAGGATGTGAATTCCTATAGACCAATTAGTCTATTGAACTCAGACTACAAGGTTCTTATGAAAATCTGGGCTCAAAGATTTGTGTTTGCAGCCCAGGAGGTAATACACCATGACCAGACGGGTTTTATAGCCGGTCGATATATGGCAGCTAACACAGAATATTTGATACAGGCGTTTTTAATGTTAACTCAATCTCTGCATGCATTTTTATGATTGATGCAGAAAAAGCATTTGATTTAGTCAACTGGTCAGCGTTATTTTCTTCCTTGGGTTATTTTGGGTTCCCTGCCCCAATTATTAGTATGTTACAGAATATTTATGAAGGGGCATCAGCCCAGGTGATAATCAATGCTAGGCAAGCAGGGAAGATTAAAATAAACCGCGGCACTAGGCAAGGTTGCCCTTTATCTCCCCTGCTTTTCACCTTTTTTATCGAACCTCTGGTAATGAAAATAAGGAATAATGATGCAATATTTCCCCCAATTGCTGGAATGTCAAAGCTAAAACTGTTTGCTGACGATATTATCCTGTATTTGGCTCCCGATAAAGAAAATATTTTATATCTCATGAAAGAGCTCCAGGAATATGAGAAGCTCGGGGGTTATGAGATCAACGAGAAAAAAACCGAAGTTCTCATTTTAAATTCAAATCTAGATTTTCTTCCGTTAGATCTTCAGTCTCAAGCAGAAAAACGGGATCCAATAAGATACTTAGGGATTTATGTGACCAGAGAGTTTCAAGAACTTTTTCGACTGAATTATATAAAAACGAAGAATAAAATCAAGAGCCTGTTTGAACAATGGTACCTACTGCCCTTGTCATTGATTGGCAGAGTGGCATTGATAAAGATGAACGTACTGCCTTTGGTTTTATTTTTGTTTAGCAATATTCCAATTAAAGTCAATATGGCCTTTTTTAACGAACTCTAATCCATGATGAGAAGATTTATTTGGAATAAAAAGGCCACAAGAGTCAAGCTCGCGGTGATACAACTCTCTGTAAACCAAGGTGGGCTCACTCTTCCCCATTTTAAGACATATTACGAAGCAGCTTTTTTCTATATAATGGCAGGATTACTAAGGGCTAGACAGACCAGAGACAATTTTTTTTTGGATAGAATGCTTGAGGAATCAGGCTCTCAATTTTTTTTCTTTTTAAAAACTGCAAAGCTTCCTAAGAAAACAAGATATAAGACACTGATAAGGTACTCATCAAGATTACGGCTTTTATTTAAAAAACACGGTTCAGATGGATCCATTTTTTTGAAATTGTTAGAATGCGCTAAAATGGGTCTCAAGATATCTTTGAATCACCTGATAGAATGGGAATCTGCCGGATTTTGTGAAATAAGGCACCTACTTATTCAAAATACGGTAATTTGCTGGCAAACGGTTATAGATAGAACGCATCCTAGGCGGCTCATGTTTTTAGAAAACCTACAACTGGTTTATTTGATAAGAAAAGAAGTAGGAGGTTTAGATACAACACCCAATGTCTTGTTAACAGCTCTATATGGGGAGAAACATAAGGGTATTGGATTCTGGTATAAAAAGTTACTCCCTTCTGGATCATCTCCTATAATAGTTAGTCATCTAGAAAAAATAAGTCTCACATTACAGTGTGTTTTATCAGATAAAGACTGGGAAGTAATATGTCATTTAGGAAACAAAGCACTCCAAGCAGCTAATTATAAGCGAATGTCCTTTCTTTCTCGCGGGCTGGCGTACTATACCCCGGAGGCCTTGCAGAGAATATTCCCTGAATGTGAGAATAAATGTTTTAGATGCAAAACTAGGGGTCAGGGTGGTTGGTATCTTATTTTCTTCTCATGCCCAAAGTTAGAATCCTTCTGGAAGGGGATTTTCGCAGACTTGGAGATGGCAACTGGGAAAATTCTACTACCAGAGGCAGAGGTGGCCCTTTTTGGTATCTGTAAAGAAAGGAATAGGTTCAATAAATCAGAAGAAGTGTTTATTTTTATCTCCACTGTTGTAGCACGGTTCCTGATTCTACAAAATTGGAAATCTACGGTGATCCCATGTCAAGTAAAATGGGTTAATAAAATGAGAAGAACATATAATTTTGAGAGAGCTTACGCAGGTAGAGTGGGTGCGATTGTAAGATTTGAAAGGAATTGGAAACATTTTGAGAAGCTTGAATTGATAAAAGGAAGGGGATTGTTGTATTTTAGTCAATTTTTAGATGTTATTGCATTTGCACTTTAAGAACTGCAAGTATATATTTGCTGTGTTATATCGGCTGTTTGTGCACTTTATCGTATATATTAGCCAATTTTTGCACGATACTGCATTTGCACTTTAAGAAATGTAATAATATTTTTGCTGCTATACATCGGTGGTTTCTGCACTTTATTGCACTAGTCACTTTATATAAGCCAATTTTGCACGTTACTGCACTAGCACTTTAAGAATTACAATAATATTTTTGCTGCTCTAAATCGTCGGTTTTCGCACCTTATTGCACTAGCACTTTATGAACCGTATAGTAATCTTGATGCTTTTTACCAGTTGTTTATATATTAGCCAATTTAGCATGTCTTTGTACTAATACTTTAAGAATGGCAATAATATCTTTGAATATCCTCATTGCATTATATCGGTAGGTTTGTATGAATTATAGTAGAAATTTCGATGTATAATATCAGTTGTTTCTCTTGTACTAGCACTTTAATATCGGTATGTTTAGTCGTACGCTATTGCAGTTTTTGTATTTTTGCTGTGGTATTCTATTGTTTAGGGTTGTCTCTTGTATATTGTTTGAACATTTTTGTCTAATTATGAAGAATTTAATGTACCAATGTTTTCCTACGGCTTGTTCAATAAAAAAAGAAAAAAGAAAAAAAAAAAAGAACGCCCTTATGTGTCATCACACCTACTGTGTCTGGGAAGGAGAAACGAAAAAATGTGTGTGTGTATGTATATATATATTATGACATCGTGTTTTGCACAGCACAGAACAGCTACCCACTTGGGATTTTACGTAACTTTACTGTATGAGCCCTCGCTCAACTCACTTGAGGAATATCGGTGCTGAACTATCAGTACCAGGATGCTGCAGGAGCAGCTACGCCCATTGGGGCGGGAACTGTATTAATTCAGCGCTTACGGACAACGAGGGCTCATTCCAAAAGTCAGCCTGTGACGAAGGGCAGGAGCCCGAAACGCGTCGGCCTATTGACTTTTAAAGATTGTGCTGCTGGCGGTGCAATTTCCGTGTCACAGTTTTCATTAAAGAGATGCAGAAAAAATCACCCGTGTGGGCTCCATCATTCGAGGCAACTCTTGTGTGTTTGATATAAATATATATATATATATGTATAAATATATATATATTTTATATTACCTACTGGCAATCACCAGTAGGTAGTTATAGTTAGGATCATTTTCCATAGGAAATCCGCAACATTCTATTGGGAATAACTTTGGCGCCGAATGAGGGATCTGCCTGTAATTTTCCTTAACTTTGCCTCGCTGCGCTGCGCTCCTTCCCTGAAAGTTTCGGGGGGATCCGTCAAGCGGGGGCCGCGACAAAAGGAGGGTCCTAAAACGTGTTTTCCCCATGTTAATTTCCATAGGGCGGTTGGACTCACTTTTAGCCCGAACGGCTGAATGGATTTCCACCAAACTTGGCAAAATTGTAGGAACTGGTACCCCGATGTGCCTTTGCTATGTCTCAAGATATATGCTCCAGTGGTTTTTACGAAAATTAACTTTGAAAAAATATATATTGGGCTACATTGGGCAATATATATATATGTTAGAGCCCAAATGTAGCCCAATGTAGCCCAATGTAGCCCAAAGATGGCCACCAGAGACAAAAAAAAACAAATGTAGCCCAAATATCAGCCAGATGTAGCCCAACTATAGCCCAATGACAGAATGTCCCAGAGTGTTCTAAAGAACAACTAGAGCGCTAACAGTCTTACTTATGACAAAAGTATGACACACCTGAAGTCATCTTGATTGGAATAAAGTGTTAACACTTAAAACATTTAATTTGCAAAGGAACAAAATGAGGGGGTTCATTTTGCCATAGAAATTATGATTAGTGCTGAAGAAAGAAAAATTAGGGCACATTTTGAGTGACTTCTCAAATCCTCTTATATTTCATTAAAAACATTCTGATATGCAGTCTCCCAAGATGGCCCCCAGAGACAAAAGAGCCCAAATGTAGTCCAAATATCAGCCAGCTGTAGCCCAACTATAGCCCAATGACAGAATGTCCCAGAGTGTTCTAAAGAACAACTAGAACGCTAACAGTCTTACTTATGACAAAAGTATGGCACACCTGAAGTCATCTTGATTGGAATAAAGTGGTAACACATAATACATTTAATTTGAAAAGGAACAAAATGAGGGGTTCGTTTTGCCATAGAAAATATATATATATGTATATATATTCACTGAAAAAACCATAGGTTATAGACCATATATAGTTAGGAATTTGCATTTACAAAACCTTGAAAATTCACTGAAAAAACCATAGGTTAGAGACCATATATAGTTAGCTGGACATTTTATTGACATAAAACCAATGAAATTCCATATATAGTTAGTTGCACTAACTATATATCGCGCACCCGCAATCCACTGCTGATGATGTCACATATTACATCATTCATGACATGGTCAGTGACATCACTGATGACATCACTGATGACATCTCAAATGACATCACTGATGACATCACTGATGACATCTCAAATGACATCACTGATGACATCATCTAGTGTCTGTGTGTTTTTGTAAAGTTTAAATATGTTTTACATATTGAAGAATGAGTGGATGTATGGAAGACTGAGTGTGTGTGTGGCTGGCTGGGAGGTGTGTGACTCTGTGCATATCAATGTGTACTTGTATCAGTGATTGTATAAGAGAGTAAGTATGTGTTAGTATATGTGTGAAAAGTATGGTGTTCTGTGTTTAACTGTATAGATGAGGAAATCGAAGTGTGATTGATTCTTCACAGGACTGACTAGGTGTATGAGTGCATATGATAGTGTTGTAATAATGAGTGACTGTATGTATGAGTGATTGTATGGGTGAATGAGTGAATGTGTGTGTAGACGTAGGAATCAGTGAGTGCGTATGTAGTAACTGGTATTGGTGTGTCATGATGTCATCAGTGATGTCATTTGAGATGTCATCAGTGATGTCATCAGTGATGTCATCAGTGATGTCATTTGAGATGTCATCAGTGATGTCACTGACCATGTCATGAATGATGTAATATGTGACATCATCAGCAGTGGATTGCGGGTGCGCGATATATAGTTAGTGCAACTAACTATATATGGAATTTCATTGGTTTTATGTCAATAAAATGTCCAGCTAACTATATATGGTCTCTAACCTATGGTTTTTTCAGTGAATTTTCAAGGTTTTGTAAATGCAAATTCCTAACTATATATGGTCTATAACCTATTGTTTTTTCAGTGAATTTCATTGGTTTTTTAAAAGCTAATATCTATAGCTGTAAAATATATTCTTTATTACGTGACGTATCACGTAGCCACGTGAGACGCCTCATGACGCGTCGCATAACCGTGACGTATCGGCTCTGCAGAGCAAACAAAACCCGTAACGTAAGCGTGCCGGAGCACGCTTACAGATATATATATTTTTTTAACCTTAATTAGACAAAATCCACACGTGCACATATCTTGAGGCCTTGCAAAGGCACATCAAACAAACAGTCCCTACAATTTTGCCAAGTTTGCTGGAAATCTATTCCCTTAATGGTTTTTTTACTGTTTCTCTTGGTTTTCCCCTTGTTACGCTTACCGGGACGCTACCCGGTACGTGAACCGGACGCTCCAAAAACACAAGATGGCAGACTCCCGTTACGCTCCCGGTTAGCTGCCCGGTTCGCGTACCGGGAAGCGCCTCTACCGCGAAAAATCGCGGGGGACTTTAATATCCCCCTCATCAATCCTAGGGGGTCAGGAGGGGTTTACCTTGCCCCCTTTCCTTCATTTCCCCCTTCTTTTTTCACCACATCTTGTCTCTCGAACCTACCGAGAGACAAGATGGCGGCCGCTCCGGACTGTTTACAATGTTGACAGCTACGCTGCCGGTTAGCTGCCCGGTTAGCTGCCCGGTTAGCTGCCCGGTGAGCTGCCCGGTGAGCTGCCCGGTTCGCGTACTGGGACGCGCCTCTCCGGCGTAAAATCGCAAAAAAAATTTTTTTTTATTTTTTGCCCCGCGGGGCACTTTAATATCCCCCCCATCAATCCTAGGGGGTCAGGAGTGGTCTACCTTGCCCCCTTTCCTTCATTTCCCCCTTCGTTTTTCACCACATCTTGTCTCTCGATCGTACCGAGAGACAAGATGGCGGCCGCTCCGGACTGTTTAGAATGTTGACAGACACCGGAGAGCCAATCAGCTTCGCTTCGCGAAGTTCCGTTACGCGTCAGGTACGCGAACCGGGGCGCTAACCGGAGCGCTGTCACAGATATATATATTTTTTTAAACGTTAATTTCTCAAAATCCACTGGAGCACATATATTGAGACATAGCAAAGGCACGTCGGGCAAACCATATCTACAATTTTGCCAAGTTTCATGTAAATCTATTCAGCCGTTCGAGCTAAAAGTGAGTCCAACCGCCCTATGGAAAAATGAATGGGAAAAACGCGTTTTGGGACCCCCCTTTTTTCTCGGCCCCCCCTTGACGAAACCCCCCCAAATTATTAGGGGCTGCTCAGAAACTAAATGTGCCATTTTCCTGAAAATTTCAGCCAATTCCGTCCACAAACGCCAAAGTTATTAGACATAGAATTTTCAGAAATCCCATAGAGAAAAAATCCTAACTATATATACCCACTGGCTATCGCCAGTAGGTAATATACATATATAAACATATATATTCTGCATATCTATATAAATATAAATGCATGCATACATATACATATATGCATACATATGCATGTTATTTACATGAAAGTCTTAAAAACACTAATAAAAGCACTCACACGCCGAGGGCTTACCGGCGTCTTTCCCAAGTTTGCTGCCAAGTCTGTTGTAGCTGTACCTGCTTCTGCTACAGCTAGCCGCACCCGCTGCGCGGGTGCCGCGTCGCAGTTTTGGAGAGTGAGGCTGTTGGGAGCACGTTTGCTCACAGCCCCAAGGAAGGACTCGAGGGAGCAGGGTCGCGCTCTACACACCTGCGCTGCCGCTGCAGGGACTCAACTTACCAGGAGCCCCTGCGCCTCGGCACACCTGCAGACCTCTTGCCCCTCCCATCCCTCGCTCTGAAGGTGAAAAGGAAGCAGATCCCTTTATCCCAGCGGGACACTCACACGCCGAGGGCTTACCGGCGTCTTTCCCAAGTTTGCTGCCAAGTCTGTTGTAGCTGTACCTGCTTCTGCTACAGCTAGCCGCACCCGCTGCGCGGGTGCCGCGTCGCAGTTTTGGAGAGTGAGGCTGTTGGGAGCACGTTTGCTCACAGCCCCAAGGAAGGACTCGAGGGAGCAGGGTCGCGCTCTACACATCTGCGCTGCCGCTGCAGGGACTCAACTTACCAGGAGCCCCTGCGCCTCGGCACACCTGCAGACCTCTTGCCCCTCCCATCCCTCGCTCTGAAGGTGAAAAGGAAGCAGATCCCTTTATCCCAGCGGGACACTCACACGCCGAGGGCTTACCGGCGTCTTTCCCAAGTTTGCTGCCAAGTCTGTTGTAGCTGTACCTGCTTCTGCTACAGCTAGCCGCACCCGCTGCGCGGGTGCCGCGTCGCAGTTTTGGAGAGTGAGGCTGTTGGGAGCACGTTTGCTCACAGACCCAAGGAAGGACTCGAGGGAGCAGGGTCGCGCTCTACACACCTGCGCTGCCGCTGCAGGGACTCAACTTACCAGGAGCCCCTGCGCCTCGGCACACCTGCAGACCTCTTGCCCCTCCCATCCCTGGCTCTGAAGGTGAAAAGGAAGCAGATCCCTTTATCCCAGCGGGACACTCACACGCCGAGGGCTTACCGGCGTCTTTCCCAAGTTTGCTGCCAAGTCTGTTGTAGCTGTACCTGCTTCTGCTACAGCTAGCCGCACCCGCTGCGCGGGTGCCGCGTCGCAGTTTTGGAGAGTGAGGCTGTTGGGAGCACGTTTGCTCACAGCCCCAAGGAAGGACTCGAGGGAGCAGGGTCGCGCTCTACACACCTGCGCTGCCGCTGCAGGGACTCAACTTACCAGGAGCCCCTGCGCCTCGGCACACCTGCAGACCTCTTGCCCCTCCCATCCCTCGCTCTGAAGGTGAAAAGGAAGCAGATCCCTTTATCCCAGCGGGACACTCACACGCCGAGGGCTTACCGGCGTCTTTCCCAAGTTTGCTGCCAAGTCTGTTGTAGCTGTACCTGCTTCTGCTACAGCTAGCCGCACCCGCTGCGCGGGTGCCGCGTCGCAGTTTTGGAGAGTGAGGCTGTTGGGAGCACGTTTGCTCACAGCCCCAAGGAAGGACTCGAGGGAGCAGGGTCGCGCTCTACACACCTGCGCTGCCGCTGCAGGGACTCAACTTACCAGGAGCCCCTGCGCCTCGGCACACCTGCAGACCTCTTGCCCCTCCCATCCCTCGCTTCACGCCCCCATAAAGGACCGCCCCTTCCCCGCTGTGCGGGAGCACGCGGGAGCATCGCGGGAGAAGCCCGGGACAAGGGCGGGACCATCCTAGGCCATCAGGGGCCAGAAGAGGCCGGGCAGGGCCACAACTCTTGGCTCCATAAAGTGGGTACGTAAATAACTGGAGTATGGCTTCAGGCACTAGAGCAAGTAAAACAAGGAAAGCTGCTGGAGACGTTGTCTTAGGTACTATGGACCAATTCATAACTCGAGCTGTCTCCATAGTGGAAAAGGAGATAATCCTGGCAGAACGAAGATTATCCCGGGATTCTATGGACTTAACTCACAAGCGCTCGTCCTTGGGCGCCCTTGCCCTAGCCCCCAGTCCAGTATATGTTTCTCCAACTCCACTGGTGATAATAGATTCCCCGAACATTGATGAGAGAGTGAGTAGGATTAGGGCAAGTCTAGAAAGGGTCACTACCACCGCACCAAGCATTGTTCTTGACCCAACGCACTCTAGTTCACTCGTCCAAATTGACTATTCGCCGGGGGAGCGAAATCAGGACCTTGATTCTGAAATCAACAAAGCTCTTAGCCCCCCTGCGTTGTCCAACGAAGCCTCAAACCCTCCCCTCGCAGTTGTACATACTGAAGTTAGCACTTCCACAGTAGTTGCCCATCAAAGCACCCCCGTAGGGGAATTAGCTTTAGGACTAGTTGCACAAAAGAGAAAGCGTCCTGCTAGCCCCCGTAGGGGGGGCTCTCAAAAGCCGCATAGTAAAGTAAGTAGGCATATAGTGACCAAAGGGGGTACCAGCACTAACCAAGTCCCACACCCTAAACCCTCTACGACCCACACTAGAGACATCGCGTCTGAGGACGTATTAGGTCCGTTGGCTTCTTTAGATACCACCATATTCCCACAAGTTGAGAGCATAATTAAGTCTGTGGTGATGCCTCTCGTAGACAAGATTGACAGTCTCACACGCAAACTAGCTACTCTTGAGCAGTCAATGCTGGATAACTTTTATGCTGTGAAATCACTGGTCAAATTCCACGCCAAGGCGCAGGTTGAAGAAAATGGAGGGTTAATGAGTGGTGTTGTCTCCCTAGCTCCCTCTGTCACCTTAGCTCCGTCTGAGTTAATATCTCGACAAAAGACGCCTGTACCGGGGAAGGCTCCCCAATTACACCAACTTAATAGTGGAACCACACCCGCCCCACAAACCCTTATTCTTGAGCCCAGTTCGAGTTGCCCAAGGAATAAATCCAGTACTCAGGTACCTAAAGCCCCCAAGGTTAACCTTGCCCCAACCCCTAAGTCCTTAGTGCCTATTTCTAAAGTAGCAGGAAATACACCGACCACATCGAATGGTAACATAACTCCATCTTTTCCCGCTCCTGCCAAACAAGCTGCGCCCAAACCCCCAGCGAAAACCGTATCTAAATTTCCGGCTAAAACACCAAAAGATAGGGTAAGAAAGCACACTCCAAATGCTAGCCTCCCCCCTGGTTGTAAGCCGTATGTGGTAATTCTAACGGGGGTTCCGGAGCTTGAAGAGGGTTCTCGTGAGTTGTACTCTGATCTTAAACACAAGACGCTCTCCTGGCTCAAAGCTAATAGACCCCTCCCAGGGCATATCGATGGCAGAATAGCCTTCGTTCGCCGTGTGGGGTGGATTGGAAATAGACGTAAGGATTTAACTGGGGACTGCGTGCCGATCAACTTTAACGATCCTAGAGCAGCAGGTATGATTTGCAGTCAGCAGTCGCATTATAATTTCTGCGACATTCAAACTAGGGACCTGGGGTACTTTTATCATCCCCCTCCTTTAATGGGGTATAAGAAATTCTCACAGGACGGGGGCAGAGTCGCATGGTTCCCGCATTACCCAACCTTGGATGTTGGAGCAAGGGCATGGACACCCACCCAAGCAGCCCCATCCCAGGGCTGGGGCTGGTGACTTGGCGATAAAGGGGTAATAAATGCCCCCTTCCTAAGGGTTATTACACCATGCATAGCTGGGCGGGCACCCCTGTCTAACTTTTCTGTGCCCCAACCCACGCCTAACCCAATTACTCCCTCTCTCTCAGGCTATCGGATTGAGACTATTGAGTCTGTGGATGGAGTACAAGCTTCGGGTACACAGGGTGGGGAAGCAGGACGCGTTGAGCCTTTGTATCGTCCTACCCTGAAAGCCATCAGTTGGAATGTGGCAGGCTTAAATAACAAGCTGGATGTTCCGGACTGGGTGGCGCTCGTTGAGCCCCACTCAGTCTGTGCATTCCAAGAAACGTGGTGTGTGGAACCAAGGCACAGAGTGGGTCATGCCACCTTCTTTGTCCCGGCAGGTATTCCAGCATCGGGAAGAGGTCGCCCATTTGGAGGCCTCTTAGTCTGGGTAGATATATCTCTAGGTTGGAGAGTATACCACCATCCCCAAAAATCTCCGGACCTGATGCGCCTTACTGTAACATGCCCAAGGAAAGCTGAAAAGCTGGAGATTATTAATATTTACACACGCGGGGCTTCAGGGAGAGCTTTGTCACCAACTCTATTGGCTTTGGAGGTAGCCTTAGGGGAGTGCCATGGAGACTCTCTAATTATGGTCATGGGAGACTTTAATTGTACATTCGAGCCCCTGTTGACCGATGAATCTTTGGACTTGTATGACGAAGATTCAAGGAGAGGTGTCCCGTCACTCGATCTTCCAATTGTAAATAGATGGACCCCCAGAATTATTCAATTAAATTCCCTTACACTTGAGCACGGCCTGAGAGCAACTAACGGGAGAACATGCTCAGACCTAGCGGGGGCACACACATATAATAGGGTAGGTCACTCATCCAGGATAGATTATATCCTTTTAAACTTTCTTCTGTGGGCCCACATGAAGGATATGATAGTTCTACCTTCCCTGGATAGTGACCACAACGCACTTTCATTATCCCTAACATGTTGGTGGAGGGAGAGTGGCCCATCTTGTGGAGATCATGATATACCTGAGCTAAGGTCATCGGGAGGGGTGGTTCCCTCAAACTGCCTAAGACGCTTAAAATGGGACAAAGTGGCAATCGATGAAGAAAAACTATCATGTATTAGAGCTATTACCACTGCAGCCTGTGAGCTTCTGGAAAATGAGCCTGTCAGCCCAAATAAAATCTCAGCAATGTTTAGTGAGGTCTCGACGTCGATTGGGGACCTATTCAAGGTAAAAAAAAAAAAGGGAAACAACAACCCTGATAAGCGACAGGGCAAATTTGGCTGGTACTCGACGGAGTGTCGCGCTGGAAAGAGAGCACTAATATTGGCAGTAAAAAGCGGAGATGCATCATTAATAGCCATCAAACGCAAGAGCTACAAATCTGAGTTAAAGGCAGCAAGGAGAGACTGGGAAGATGCATTTTGGCAGGAACTCCGTGTCGCCAGTGTAGAAAAAAATGCAAAAGGCTTTTGGGACTTATTACGAAAGAAAAACAGACCCCTAGACACTGTCATCACATGCAATATAACTGAGAATCTGTGGTATTCACACTTCTCAAAACTGTATACAGCATCTGTAGCAGAAGCGATGGATTTTCCACTACCACAGATCTCTCGAAGCGATGGGAGTTTCGAGGAAAGTCTGTTTACTAGGAAAGAAGCGGAAGGTGCTATAAAATCTCTTGTTCCGCGTAAAGCGGCTGGTCCCGATGGCCTTCCTGGCGACCTGCTTCGCGCAGACTTAGGTGATTGGGGTATGCTAATCGCATCAGTATTAAACGCGGCTATGGCAGGTGCCCCCCTGCCCGACTCATGGATGGCCGCCGAGGTGGTCCCCCTGCACAAGAAAGGCTCAAGAGACGACCCAGCAAACTACAGGCCGATTAGCCTGATAGATTGTTCACAAAAAGTAGCGGGCAAGGTCCTTTTAGCCAGAGTTCAGCAGTGGGCAGACGAAAATAAGATTCTCTCGGATTTCCAGGCTGGGTTCCGAGCTGGCACAGGAACAATAGAACAATCGTTAAGGCTGCTCATGATCCACTGGAAGGTCGTTACGATTGGGAAGGGTACCTTATATCTGGCCTTCATCGACCTTCGTACGGCCTTTGACTTGGTTCCCAGAAACAACCTATGGAAGGTTTTGTGTGACCTTGGCATGCCACCCTACTTGCTTCATTTGATCATGAGGTTCCATGAAAAGAACTATGCCCAAATACGCTGGGGGCCGAATGGTCAAAAGACCCCAAGAATAGATGTGAATAGAGGTGTGCGGCAAGGTTGCGTACTTGCCCCAACTCTATTCTCTCTTTATGTAAATGGGGTGGTGGACTACTTGACCAGGATACCAGCAGATGCACCCCGCTTGGCAGGCCGCTTAATTTCCACTCTGCTTTTTGCGGATGATACTTTACTTCTGTCAAAATCTCCAATGGGCCTTCAGCAGCTTCTCTCTGGTTTTGACGATTTTTGCAAGCAGAGAGGACTCTGTATAAATACAGATAAAACAAAGTATCTCATCCTGAACCATCCGCAAAAACTTGGCCCTCCTCCAACACTGGGGTCCGTTCCACTAGAAAGGACCAAGACGTTTGACTATCTGGGTATCCGGCTGGTGGACTCCATGAAATGGGACTATCACTTGACCAAAATGTTGTTGAGTTTGAAAAGAGTGACCGGGGCTCTGCTGAAAGAGCAGAGAGCAGCTTCCACAAAACCAATAGCAGCAGTAATGGACATTTACTCGGCCAGAGGCGTAAGTGCCGCTCTTTATGGGGCGGAACTCTGGGGAATGTCAAACATGAAAGAGCTTACTCGAGCTGAGAACATCTTTTTGAGAAGTTTGATGTCTCTCGGTCCGTCTGTCCCCATTCTACCATTGCAATTGGACATGGGCTGTCGGGCGATTGAAGACCAAGCAAAGTTACGCCCCTTGCTTCTGTGGGCCCGCATCTGGAGAGTGCCTGAGCTCTCAAGTTATGCGGATGGCCTGCGGGAGAAATGGTTGAGAGACATTAAAGCACTACTTGCCAATCTGGGGCTGGAAGAAGCATGGCATCAACAGACAGCCCCGCCCAAATCAATGTTAAAACAACTTTACTGGACATGGGTGGCAAACAAAAGAAACTCTTCTGCAACGATTTGCAAAACGACTAGAAATTTTGTGGAGTTCAAAGATGTCCCCATTAGAGAATTGTATTTGGATATTATCTCAGCCCCATGGGAAAGATCCCTATATTTTAAATTTAGAATAGGTCTTCTCCCTGTAATGGAACTCACATGCCACTGGAAAATTCCGTACCAGACTGCTCCATGGTGCCCCTTCTGTCCACAGCGTCGTGAATCTGTCCCTCATTTGTTATTCGAGTGCCCTGTCTATAAGGTTCCACGGATGAAATGGTTAAAACCCATGTGTCTAACCTTGGGCACAAGACATTGCAATGTGGCACTAAGGATATTACTCTCAGACACTCGCACTTTTTTTGCATGCGCCACCTCGAAGTATCTTGGGTGGGCATGGCGGATTCGGTCAAAAAGACTTAGGCAAATTGTTTAATCATGTTTTATTTTCTTGGTCTGTTTCTTAAACATACCTCTTTTAGGTAATTTATATAACTCTTCCCCTAAAAATTATAGTAAAACTTGCTGATTTTTATCAGGCAAGGGGTTTTTACACTTTTTATTTTCAATGCTACAAAAAGAATTTTATATGTATGTATGCTTTTTAAGATATTTTTTATGTCGAAATAAAGCCTATTTGACTTGACTTGACTTGACTAATAAAAGCAAAGCTAAAAAGCCACCTCATTACAAACAGAATGGCTTTAACTTAAACAAGGGCGAGATCTATTGCATTTTCAATGCTTGTTTACTTTGGTTCTATCAAGAAGGCATTCAGATGTGTCACACATTTGCCATACATTCTGAATGTTAGCACTCTAGTTGCTCATTAGATCACTGTAGTAAAGCTAGTGCTCACCAGGGAAGTCTGCTGCTAATCATGGTTTGCAGCCATTTTCCCGCATTTTTTATCCCGCAGACTTTCAGTCCGCATACCATTATCCCGCAAGGTCATTGACCTCGCATACCATTATCCCGCATTTTTTCAAAACGCATGTGCATTTATCGCGCATGCCTTTACAAAGAATTACGTTTTAAAGGCATGTATGGTAAATGCATTTGCGTTGTGAAAACCACGATGACGAGAGAGGTAAGTGGGTTTGTATTAATTTTTTCGTGGGTTAGTGATTGTGTAGTGTAGTGTAGTGTTGTGTAGTGTAGTGTTATGTTAGTGTAGTGTAGAGTTGTGGTGGTTGTTTAGTGTAGGGTCATGCTGGGGGTACTGTTTTAGGGTTTAGGGTTGTGTTGTAGTGTTTGCGTAGTGTAGGGTCATGCTGGGGGTAGTGTTTTAGGGTTTAGGGTAGTGTTGTAGTGTTTGCGTAGTGTAGGGTCATGCTGGGGGTAGTGTTTTAGGGTTTAGGGTTGTGTTGTAGTGTTTGCGTAGTGTAGGGTCATGCTGGGGCTAGTGTTTTAGGGTTTAGGGTAGTGTTGTAGTGTTTGCGTAGTGTAGGGTCATGCTGGGCGTAGTGTTTTAGGGTTTAGGGTAGTGTAGTGTTTGCGTAGTGTAGGGTCATGCTGGGGGTAGTGTTTTTGGGTTTTGGGTAGTGTTGTAGTGTTTGCGTAGTGTAGGGTCATGCTGGGGTGTAGTATTTTAGGGTTTAGGGTAGTGTTGTAGTGTTTGCGTAGTGTAGGGTCATGTTGGGGGTAGTGTTTTAGGGTTTTGGGTAGTGTTGTAGTGTTTGCGTAGTGTAGGGTCATGCTGGGGGTAGTGTTTTAGGGTTTTGGGTAGTGTTGTAGTGTTTGCGTAGTGTAGGGTCATGCTGGGGTGTAGTGTTTTAGGGTTTTGGGTAGTGTTGTAGTGTTTGCGTAGTGTAGGGTCATGCTGGGGTGTAGTGTTTTAGGGTTTTGGGTAGTGTTGTAGTGTTTGCGTAGTGTAGGGTCATGCTGGGGGTAGTGTTTTAGGGTTTTTTGTAGTGTTGTAGTGTTTGCGTAGTGTAGGGTCATGCTGGGGGTAGTGTTTTAGGGTTTTGGGTAGTGTTGTAGTGTTTGCGTAGTGTAGGGTCATGCTGGGGGTAGTGTTTTAGGGTTTTGGGTAGTGTTGTAGTGTTTGCGTAGTGTAGGGTCATGCTGGGGGTAGTGTTTTAGGGTTATGGGTAGTGTTGTAGTGTTTGCGTAGTGTAGGGTCATGCTGGGGGTAGTGTTTTAGGGTTTAGGGTAGTGTTGTAGTGTTTGCGTAGTGTAGGGTCATGCTGGGGGTAGTGTTTTAGGGTTTAGGGTAGTGTTGTAGTGTTTGCGTAGTGTAGGGTCATGCTGGGGGTAGTGTTTTAGGGTTTAGGGTAGTGTTGTAGTGTTTGCGTAGTGTAGGGTCATGCTGGGGGTAGTGTTTTAGGGTTTAGGGTAGTGTTGTAGTGTTTGCGTAGTGTAGGGTCATGCTGGGGGTAGTGTTTTAGGGTTTAGGGTAGTGTTGTAGTGTTTGCGTAGTGCAGGGTCATGCTGGGGTGTAGTGTTTTAGGGTGTTGGGTAGTGTTGTAGTGTTTGCGTAGTGTAGGGTCATGCTGGGGGTAGTGTTTTAGGGTTTAGGGTAGTGTAGTGTTTGCGTAGTGTAGGGTCATGCTGGGGTGTAGTGTTTTAGGGTTTTGGGTAGTGTTGTAGTGTTTGCGTAGTGTAGGGTCATGCTGGGGGTAGTGTTTTAGGGTTTAGGGTAGTGTTGTAGTGTTTGCGTAGTGTAGGGTCATGCTGGGGGTAGTGTTTTAGGGTTTAGGGTTGTGTTGTAGTATTTGCGTAGTGTAGGGTCATGCTGGGGGTAGTGTTTTAGGGTTTAGGGTTGTGTTGTAGTGTTTGTGTAGTGTAGGCTCATGCTGGGGGTAGTGTTTTAGGGTTTAGGGTAGTGTTGTAGTGTTTGTGTAGTGTAGGGTCATGCTGGGGGTAGTGTTTTAGGGTTTAGGGTAGTGTTGTACTGTTTGTGTAGTGTAGGGTCATGCTGGGGGTAGTGTTTTAGGGTTTAGGGTAGTTTAGTTGTTTAGTGTATGCTAAAGGCATATTCGTTCTAAAAGTTTTCGTTATTTTAATTTGCGGCCTAATAGTACATGCGGGATTTTTTTTGCGGACTGATGGTATGCGGGATTTCGTCATATATTCGCTAATCATACTTTCTATGGCAAAATGAACCCCCTCATTTTGTTCCTTTTTAAATTAAATGTTTTAAGAGTTACCACTTTATTCCAATCAAGATGGCTTCAGGTGTGCCATACCTTTGTAATAAGTAGGACTGTTAGCACTCTAGTTGTTCTTTAGAACACTCTGGGACATTCTGTCATTGGGCTATAGTTGGGCTACATCTGGCTGATATTTGGGCTACATTTGTTTTTCTTTGTCTCTGGTGGCCATCTTTGGGCTACATTGGGCTACATTTGGGCTCCAACATATATATAGCCCAATGTAGCCCAATATATATTTTTCAAAGTTAATTTTCGTAAAAACCACTGGAGCCTATATCTTGAGACATAGCAAAGGCACATCGGGCTACCAGTCCCTACAATTTTGCCAAGTTTGGTGTAAATCCATTCAGCCGTTCAGGCTAAAAGTGAGGCCAACCGCCCTATGGAAAATTGCATGGGAAAAACACGTTTTGGGACCCCCCTTTTTTCTCGGCCCCCCCTTGACGAAACCCCCCCAAATTTTTCAGGGGCTGCTCAGAAACAAAATGTTCCATTTTCCTGAAAATTTCAGCCAATTCTGTCCTCAAACGCCAAAGTTATTCGACATAGAATTTTCAAAAATCCCATAGGAAAAAAATCCTAACTATATATACCTACTGGCTATCGCCAGTAGGTAATATATATATATTCACTGAAAAAACCATAGGTTTCACACCAGTTATGGTTAGGAATTAGCATTTAAAAAACCTATTAAATTCACTGAAAAAAACATAGGTTTCACACCAGTGATAGTTAGGTGGAAAAATAAATATTTTTTATATATGTATATCTAAAGGTTGATGGAAGAATAAATGGGTAAATAAATGTCTAAATGGATGTTTTTTTGTGTAAAATTGATTGGTTAACTGACTTATTAAATGTATCTTAGTGAATACATATATTAGCGAGTAATTTTTAAATATTTAATATGTGTCTCACTTTGTGTATAAGTGGCTGCATGGGTTGGTGAGTAGCTACATGAGTGTGTATATGGGTTATTAGTTGTTTTTTTGAGTATCAGTATCAGTGTCTGTATGGTTTGGTGGGGGATATTACTTAGAGCACAGATGCATGAATGAGTGACTCACTGTATGTATTTTGAAGACAGCATGTGTGCAAGACTGTATGGGTGGATGATTGTGTGTATGGGTGGGTTAGTGAGTATGTGTTTTTATAATTGATTGTTTAAGAGAGTAAATATGTTTCTGTTTCTGTAGAAGTATGTGTAGTGGTGTGTATATAGCAGTATAATCAAGTAAATGTTTTTTTGATAGTTTATTTGCATGTGTGAATTTGTGTGTGAGTAACTATATGGATGAGTATTAGTGTGTAACAGGATGTATAGGTGTATGAGTACATATGATGAGTAAGTACATGCATGAGTGACTATATAGAACTGTTGGTGAATGAGTTGATGTGTATGTAGATGTTGGAATTACCTAATAAGTTGTTGTAATTGGTATTGGTTTCTCCTTTTTTAAGAAAATGTTAGTTTCTATTTTTGAATGTGTGTGTCAAAGGTTATTTTATGCTGATAGGAGGTCTGCCACTTTGTCACAAGGATGTTGTCATCAGTGATGTCATTTGAGATGTCATGAGTGATGTCACTGACCATGTCATGAGTGATGTAATATGTGACGTCATCAGCAGTGCATTGCACGCGCAAGTTATAGTGAGTCCAACTAACTATAACGTGGGAATTTCAATGGTTTTATGCGAGTAAAATTTCCACCTAACTATAACTGGTGTGAAACCTATGGTTTTTTCAGTGAATATATATATATATATATATATATATATATATATATATATATATATATATATATATATATATATATATATATATATATGTTATCTATCTATAAATCAAAATTTAAATGTTCGTTTGTTCAAAATCGCGAATCTCCCAAAGTTCCTTACCGATTGCTTTGCATTTTTTACACAACGTTGGATTCGAATACGGACATGTTTTTATATACACAGCGGTGGATTCCAATACGCGCGTGTCGAATACGCGCATGTTTTTAATCGAAAGCCCGAACAGACACATACAAATGTCAATGTTCGTTTGTTCAAAATCTTAAATCTCCGAAAGTTCTTCACCGATTGATTTGAAATGTTGACACAACGTTGGATTCGATTAAGCGTGTGTTTATATATACACACATGTGTATAAGTGGCTGCATGGGTTGGTGAGTAGCTACATGAGTGTGTATATGGGTTATTAGTTGTTTTTTTGAGTATCAGTATCAGTGTCTGTATGGTTTGGTGGGGGATATTACTTAGAGCACAGATGCATGAATGAGTGACTCACTATTTGTATGTATTTTGAAGACAGCATGTGTGCAAGACTGTATGGGTGGATGATTGTGTGTATGGGTGGGTTAGTGAGTATGTGTTTTTATAATTGATTGTTTAAGAGAGTAAATATGTTTCTGTTTCTGTAGAAGTATGTGTAGTGGTGTGTATATAGCAGTATAATCAAGTAAATGTTTTTTGATAGTTTATTTGCATGTGTGAATTTGTGTGTGAGTAACTATATGGATGAGTATTAGTGTGATTAGAATACGCGCGTGTCCAATGCGCGTGTGTATTTAATCGACATACCGAACTAACCCTATTGATTTGGTTGCTGCGCAAAAACTACAAGGGACGCATAGAGACAATAGTCTACATATATTAGGATGGACAGTTGGTGTCATGATGGCAGACCGGGAAGTGGGTGGAGGGAGGGTGGAGGAGTTGGTTCACTTTGCAACATTAGCACGTTTTTAAATATTTACACAACGTTGGATTCGAATACGCACATGTCCAATACGCGCGTGTTTTTAATCGAAAGGCCGATCAGACCCTATCGATTTTGTTGCTGCGCGAAAACTACAAGGGACGCATAGAGACAATAGTCTACATATATTAGGATGAACAGTTGGTGTCATGATGGCAGACCGGGAAGTGGGTGGAAGGAGGAGGGAGGAGTTGGTTCACTTTGCAACATTAAGAAAGGACGCATAGAGACAATAGTTTACATATATTAGGAAGAACAGTTGGTGTCAGGATGGCAGACCGGGAAGTGGGTGGAGGGAGCGGGGAGGAGTTGGTTCACTTTGCAATATTAGCGCGTGTTTACAGGGATGTGGAATTCCTATCGCCCGACTCCCAGGACATATTGTTTGGGGTCAAGGGCAATAAGTTTTAATGTGTATTTTGTCCTTGGGACAAGTAGGCCCAACCCCCTGCAGCACAAACCCTTTGGCTGCCAGTTTGCAGTGCCACATTAAGGGACAGGGAAGGGCACTGCCTGCAGTTAATATTTGTGTGCGTATGTTAATGCTGTTCAAACTTGTATTTATAGTTCATTAATTTAAAGCCTTTATTATTAGGGTGAGTGCTCTAAGTAAATGTAAATTCTGACTGCACTCTTGATAGGGGTTCCAGTAAAAAAATGTGTACACACGGTTTCAATGTTTAGCAGTATGAAGCTCTGCATAATGCTCCCAGAATGCTTTCTGATTAGATGCAAATATTTGCAAAGCTTGAAATCAAGAATAATGATTCTTTGCTTTCAATATAAAATGTTCCTAAAAAAATGAAAGTAGGGGAAAAACCATTTAGCTAAACTACTGTAAAATTTCAGGTACCATTTCATTGCAGCATCATTTACTAAAATGTGTTGATGCATGCTAGTATTTCCCAAAAATATTCATATTGGAAAATCAGTGTAACCAGTTTCAATAAGATCATGGGAAACATAAAAATAAACAAGCTTTGGCAAAGACAGTAGGTCTGAAATTGTTGGTCAGCTTTTTAGTTTTGGCAATGTGTGACTTGTTTTCGCATGGTTTTTATAAAACCTTATTGATGTGAGAGCTGCCGTGTCCTCACCATTATAACAAACATTGGCAAAAGCAAAAATAGTTTTTGGTCTAAATAAAGCACACACTGCCACATTAGTTATTGGCACTGAACAAAACTACTTCATGTCACCGCACTACATGGCACCAAAGGGACAAGTGGATTTTGTTACAGGACAAGTAGATTTATTAAGCAACTTGCCACATGGACAAGTAGATATTTTAATAAATTCCACACCCCTGTGTTTATATATACCTAACGTGACAATAGTCACAAAAACATATTGTGTGCCTACAAGCATTGTGAAATTAAACATATTAGAAACGTGCACTTACTCTTTTCTTTCTCTTCCATTTAACCAGACTGAGCCAAAGCAACGCGTGGCAGGGTACAGCTAGTATATATATATATATATATATATATACACTTAAAAAACCATAGGTTATAGACCATATATAGTTAGGAATTAGCATTTATAAAACTTTATTTTACTCACACAAAACCATTGAAATTCGCATATATAGTTAGTTGTACTAACTATATATTTCGCGCACCCGCAATCCACTGCTGATGATATCACATATTACATCATTCATGACATGGTCAGTGACATCACTGATGACATCACTGATGACATCTCAAATAACATCACTGATGACATCACTGATGACATCTCATTTGACATGACTGATCACATCACTGATGACATCATTCATGTGATAATACGATGAACTTCTTCAGACTCTAATATAACCTTATATACACTCAGTGTAAACAGACACTCACAGAGTGTCACTCATCCATGGAGTTACTCACACACCTAGTCAGTCATGCAAAGAATCAATCACACCTCCATTTCCTCAACTATACAGTTATACACACCTTACTTATTCAAACAGATACTAACACATATTTACTCTCTTATACAATCCCTGATACAATTTCAGAATGATCCATACAGCCACTCACACATTCACTGGCTCTTATGCACAGTTATTTATATATGTCAACTCTCACATATACTGTGTTTTACATATGTTCTTACTTTGACATGTAGCACTGAGATATCCATTCACTCGCCAATACACTCATGCACACAGTCAACCGCCCATACAGCTGTTTCCACATGCACTTTTGAACCCATACATCTAGTGAATCAACTGCTCACACATCTATGCACAGAGTCATACACCTCCCAACCACCCACACACACACTCAGTCTCCCATACAAATACTTGGGCAACCAATCAATAACCCATATAGCCACTCATATAGCTATTGATCAACACATGCAGCAGTTTACAAAACAACAGACATAATGATGCACAAATTAAGACAGTTTAGTCACTAACCCATGCACTCAGTGAGACACATTTAATCACTCACTCATACAGTCAGTCATGCACCTACTAAATCCTTCATCCAGACACTTATACATCCACTCATTCTTCAATATGTAAGACATATTTAAACTTTACAGAAACATACAGACACTGGATGTCGATATCAGTGATGTCATCAGTGATGTCATCAGTGATGTCACTGACCATGTCATGAATGATGTAATATGTGACATCATCAGCAGTGGATTGCGGGTGCGCGAAATATATAGTTAGTACAACTAACTATATATGCGAATTTCAATGGTTTTGTGTGAGTAAAATAAAGTTTTATAAATGCTAATTCCTAACTATATATGGTCTATAACCTATGGTTTTTTCAGTGAATTTTCAAGGTTTTGTAAATGCTAATTCCTAACTATATATGGTCTATAACCTATGGTTTTTTCTGTGAATTTCAATGTTTTTTTAATAGCAAATATCAAAAGCTGTAAAATGTATTCTTCTTTTAATCGAAAAATATATTTTATATGTTTTTAATATAATTTTTTTATGTATATATATATATTTTTTTTTGTTTCTCTACCGGTCCGCGCACCGGGTAGCTTCCCGTTAGCTCAATTTGGTGCCCCGACCCGGTCCGCGAACCGGTAAACGTTCCGTAAGCGTGACGTATCGCGTTGCCGCGTAATGCGTCTTATGACGCGCCGCGTTAGCGCACCCGGAAGTGCTCCGGAGCGCAAACCGAGGCGCGAAGCGCAGCACCCCGGAATCGATCCGGGGCGCGGCGCGGAGCGCGTAACGTAAGCGTAACAGGTCATGTGACTTGTTAATAAAACTTTTTATTGGTTTATTTCACTTTTGGTTTCCTAATGATGTAAGGCTAGGTCATGTGACCTAAAAATAACACTTTTCATTGGTTTAGAACATTTTTTTTCCCAAATGATGAAAGCCCCCACCTTTTTTCTCACTCTGACTTTCAACTTTGTGAGAGGAAGACCTATTTTTATTATTAAGAGATGGCTTCAATAGTAGCTGCAGCTGGTGCACCCCCACCACCACCACCACCTCCTAGGAAGGAAGGACCACCTACCCAGTTCCTTCCCAACCCTGAGGAAGAGGAGGAAGAAGAGGAAGAGGAGGTACATGAGAGAGTATTCTTGCCTGAACTGCCCCGGAAATCCCACCACAAGGACAGTTTCATTTGGCAATTTTTTACATTCCCAGAAAGCCAAAAAAAAGTCAATGCCCGTCATGTCACATGCCTGATCTGCAAAGAAGTTCTGTCCCGAGGCACAGATAAAAAATATAGCTATGGGAACTATACCATGCATCGCCACATGCAAAGGTGGCATCCAATAAATTACAGCGTGGCTGAGGTGCGTGACCTCTGTGAAAACCCACGAACTCCTGTGGCCACCACCTCAACACAGGAACGTTTTTCGGGACCAGAGGCGAGGGAGACGGTCCCCAATATCCAGAGCAATTTTCAACACATCAAGCTAGTGTGTATTTATTGTGGGGGACTACTTTGCCACGGGGAGATGAGTGTGATTTTAATGAACAGAGCATTTGAAAATCACAAGTGCTCAAAACGCCCCAGAAAGTGATTTTTTTTTTGCTCCTGTTGAGCCCTTTCTAATGCCTGTTTTTCGTTGTTCCCCCCCAAAAAAACCAAAAAAAACATAAAATTGTTCAAAAAATACAAAAAAAAAATGTTCAGAAAAAAAATATATATATATAAAACAACAAAAACATAAAAAAAAAGTTCTTTTCAGAACTACCTCCCATTTTAAAAAAATTACTAAAATTTTTAGCACTCTTCACTTCATTTTTCTCATGGGTGCGCTTCCCGGTACGCGCACCGGTGAGCGCCCCGTTAGCGCAACACAAAAAAAAGAAAAAAAAAAACAAGAGAAGGAGAGCATAAGAGAAAGAGAAAGAGAGAGTAATGTTAAGAGACAGACAGCAAGAGAGAGCAACACAGATGTACTGTGTAATACATAGTAAAACAGTGTAAAAGATATAACAAAGTGTAAGAGAGAAAATGTAAAAAATATAAGGCTGTGAAACAAAGAAAGAGAGAAGAAGAATACTAAAGCAGAGGCACATGAAGAATGTGAGTGTCTGTAAAGACTAAAAGGAAAGAGAAAAAATGATGTACAAATAAAAGGTAATAACGGAACCAGATTTAAATAACACTTGTAAAGGAGAGAGAGAAAAAAGTAGTGTGCATAAATAAAGAGGGATGAAATAAGATGGATAACATTGAATAAAGTTAAAACATGTGGATTGACAGAGAAAAAAACTAAAAGAAGAAAAGAAGAAGTAACAGAAAGGGAATAATTGAAGCAGCAAAGAAATGTGTTTTTTACATCACATTTACAAAACACAGCACAAGTCCTACATAGAATCTAAAAGATTGTGTTTTAAAAAAAACCTTACATACTGACAAACGACAAATGTACGCTAATCTTTGATTGACTTACTTTTCCTTGAGGCCAAATAGTATATCATGGAGGTACTTTTCTCGTTACATAGTATTTTGCTGTTCACTTAGAAATCCATTTCATCGACTTTCTATAAGAAAAGCTCCAAGAACATCTGAAATATTTTCAAAAATTTAATATACTCCTTTTTTCTTAGTCATTACTCTTTACTCATTCTTGCACCTTTCCATTTGGCCAAATAGTGTCAGATTTATGAGTATATATGAGTACTCCTCCCGTCTTCATAGGCCAATTACCTTTACCTAAATTTTGGCTGTAAAAACACTAGGTATGAATTTATAAAGCCAAAAGGCAAACGTTGTTTCAAAGTCAAATTATTGTCGTTACATTGGGTCCAACCTTTAGAAGTTTTTAAATAGCATGTGTAATGCCCTGATGTTGTAGAAGGACCGTCATGAAAAATAATAGCTACAGTTGTAAAGGTTCTTCCTGATATCGATAACTGAGAAGCCACGAAATTTTTAATAGAAGTTGTCAATTTAGTTCCATCAGGTCTACATCGTTGGAACATTAAAATAACATACTGACCATAATTTTGTAGAAATAATGTGGACAGTATTGCAGACTTACATTGGGTACACACCATATTGTGATCCGCTGCTTTAACTAGATTATTGAAAGACACTGATTTGCAGTCTGGTAAAGTTAAATATATAAATCTTTCAGAGTCTATTCTAGTAGTACTTGATGAAGCACAGTTATCACAGTCATGTTGCCATTGATAAGAAAGGCCAAATAGATTTTTTATATCTACTCCTTCATCTTGTAATACATCAAACATATACATTAAAAATTCCTGACAATCCTGCTGAATATTCTGTGAAAATTGATTTTGACCTGAACATATATCTAGAAGATTTCTAATTTCTGAAACACTTTCTATTTTAGCTCTATCACTACTACATTTCTCTAACACAGAATTCAATAAACAGCACAATGTTTGTTCCCGATTTTCAACAATCTCTCTTTGTAAATTTTGAAGAAAAAAAACAACATTAACTACTACATTAGCATAGCAGTTGACACCAGAACTGTTTTCAAACTGAAATCCAACAACATCTTCAACAGAATCCTTTTTGTTTCTCTTTACAATTACACTTTTATCTACTTTATGCCTTTTTGCTGATACCTCACTGCAATTACTCTCATTTCTTCTTTTTCGGCCTACCACACGTTTTTCAATCAGAGGATATTGAGGCAAATGTGGAGCATACTCTCTTCTTAACCTATTGTATTCTTTTACACAATCTAAATCTGCACAAATCTTTGTTTCATCACACTCAATCAAGTACAATCCTGCTAAAGTTCTGACTTGTGATAATGCCACATATGCCATACCCTCTTTAAACACAGAACTTCCAATGTTCACCAAAGCGCTATCTACACTTAAACCTTGAGACTTATGAATTGTCACCGCATATGCCAAACAAATAGGAAACTGTTTTCGTCGAACATATAAGTCTTTCACGAGCAAAAATCTAGCTGAACAACGACAAATTTATTCTATTTCATCAATGTCATCAAATTTAATTTTTTAAATTTCAATTCCATCTCTATTTTTGTAATTCAGAAAACCAACAACATAACCCATTGCTCCATTTACTAGACCTCTTTCAACATTTAAATTCCTTCTTAAAATGACACGACAATTCAAACACACATTCAGAGTCTTTTCAAAACCAGCAGTTTTAGATATAGTCTTCTCTAATGAATCCAATTTTGATTTCAAATTTTCAGACAAAATAATTGTTGCTCCCATATGCTCTATTTTATCAATAGCTTCCAGTTTCACTATCTCTTCATTTTCTAACTGTAACATTTTGTTGTTGAACATGGAACATTCTTTCAGAGTTGGCATCAAACATATCCCAGATTTCTTCTCGTTAATTTTCTTAAAAATGTTCTCTGGAAGAATGTTTTCATTTGGGTACAAATTTGAAATTAATCGTGCATGTAAAGCTTCTTTCCCTTGCTGACTTACTTTTCCGATCCTTACATCTTGTAGAATATTTTTATAATCTTCATCATTTGCCTGCCGCATATTTTGAAGCAGTTCTGCATATTTAAAGTTTAACCATATATTAACGTTTCCGATGCTCCCTAAGCACTTCCTGGTATCTTCATGTGTGAGCATTTTGAACACAGGTTGTCCTTTCACTGGAGTCAACTGCAGAAGATAACTTTTCACCATATTTAAAAAGAGACACATGTAATTAGATGTGTCACGTTTTAAACCTCTGCGCCACAATATACTCAAATATGTAAAAAGCATTCATTTCCCCAAAATCGTTTTTGAAATCACATTTAGGAAACACAGCACAGATCCTATGTACAACCATCTGCCTCACAGCAGGGATAAGACTAAGGCAAAAGCTTTCACATGAAGCTTCACAATTTTACAAATTACAATTCCTCTATGCAAACAAACTCAATATGCTTCCTACACTGAGTTAACACATGTAACATCATTGTAAAGAGTCAAATTCACACCTGTGTCTAACAGTGCAGTCAGGGATAGGCTTCATAAAGCCTAGTCCACTGCACTCTTAGACACAAGCCTCACCACCTACGCTCCCCAAGAAAGCCCAAACATGTACCTTTTTGCACCATATTTAAAAAGAGACACATGTAATTAGATGCGTCACGTTTTAAACCTCTGCGCCACAATATACTCAAATATGTAAAAAACATTAATTTCCCCAAAATCGTTTTTAACATCACATTTAGGAAACACAGCACAGATCCTGTGTACAACCATCTGCCTCACAGCAAGGATAAGACTAAGGCAAAAGCTTTCACATGAAGCTTCACAATTTTACAAATTACAATTCCTCTATGCAAACAAACTCAATATGCTTCCTACACTGAGTTAACACATGTAACATCATTGTAAAGAGTCAAATTCACACCTGTGTCTAACAGTGCAGTCAGGGATAGGCTTCATGAAGCCTAGTCCACTGCACTCTTAGACACAAGCCTCACTACCTACGCTCCCCAGGAAAGCCCAAACATGTACCTTTTTGCACCATATTTAAAATGAGACACATGTAATTAGATGCGTCACGTTTTAAACCTCTGCGCCACAATATACTCAAATATGTAAAAAGCATTCATTTCCCCAAAATCGTTTTTGAAATCACATTTAGGAAACACAGCACAGATCCTATGTACAACCATCTGCCTTACAGCAGGGATAAGACTAAGGCAAAAGCTTTCACATGAAGCTTCACAATTTTACAAATTACAATTCCTCTATGCAAACAAACTCAATATGCTTCCTACACTGAGTTAACACATGTAACATCATTGTAAAGATTCGAATTCACACCTGTGTCTAACAGTGCAGTCAGGGATAGGCTTCATAAAGCCTAGTCCACTGCACTCTTAGACACAAGCCTCACCACCTACGCTCCCCAAGAAAGCCCAAACATGTACCTTTTTGCACCATATTTAAAAAGAGACACATGTAATTAGATGCGTCACGTTTTAAACCTCTGCGCCACAATATACTCAAATATGTAAAAAACATTAATTTCCCCAAAATCGTTTTTGACATCACATTTAGGAAATATAGCACAGATCCTATGTACAACCATCTGCCTCACAGCAGGGATAAGACTAAGGCAAAAGCTTTCACATGAAGCTTCACAATTTTACAAATTACAATTCCTCTATGCAAACAAACTCAATATGTTTCCTACACTGAGTTGACACCGGTAACATCATTGTAAAGAGTCAAATGTATTTCTATTAAACATGCACACATTTTTTATTCTTTTTAAAAAATGTAAAAACTATTTTTCCCCCCAAAATCGTTTTTACATCACATTTACAAAACCCAGCACAAGTCCTACATAGAAGCATTCCATGTCACGACTAAAAATTCACAATTTTACAAAATACAATTACTCTATGCAGTAAAAACTTTTTACCAAGCATTATCAAAAAGCATGACACAAAGCAACATGTAAAGACCACAATTTTCTTCCAAATCTTCTCCATAGAGTATACAAGTCTCTGTATATTAAATGAATCATAACTCACCTTTACAAATGCTTTAGGACATTCACAACAGTGTCAGATACACACACCAATATTTCTTTAGCAGAGCAAAAGGTATGTTCTCCAACCACTGCAAACCATAAAGGCACAGAAAACCTCTAATTCTACACAGATATCCCTTTTTGTTAACCAATTAAACTCTTCCCTCTCTATATTCAAACCAACACCCTTACCCCCATCAGCTCTTTCTACCTGTTACCATAGCAACTCCCTCCTCACTGAGCTGCCAGGGTTAAAAGTTTATTCTACAATGTTGCAAATCACCTCTGCAAGGATGTTTGACCTGCAAATACACCAGCTTATCTGGTGTAAGGTTTCTTTAAATAACTTTTTTTTAACCATTCAAATTACTTCTTACACAGAACACAACCATGCACCCTAACTTTCAGTTTTCACCTATCTCATTCTACCAATCATTGCTTGTGATTCAAGAGCACTGAAACTCCACATTTTTTTTTTGCAAACTCCTATTATTCCAACTGCCATTTCTTTTCCACACTTCATCTAACTGCACCAGAATCTCCTCTGACCATGTATTCTGTCTGGATTATTGGACATAGTTATATCCACTGGGCTCAAAGGTATGCTAGTAACAGAAATTTACACAACCTTGATTTATCAAACGTGAACATAAAATGGATTGGCCACAGAGGATTAAAATGTCACCAATTGATTCCATTGGTGAAAACCTTTTTGCATTTGCCACACCCTGACCTGTTAATTCTGCACTGTGGAGGAAATGACTTGGGCACTTTGACTGGTGTAGGTCTGGAAATGCTTTTAAAGGACACCTTTGATCAATTGATGGCAATTTTTCCACAAACTGCCTTGGTATATTCCAATATATGCCAAAGGCAGAAATGGAAGTGGTCCAACCAATTTTGTCCACAATTTGAAAAAGCACGGAAACATGTGAATAAATCTGTTTCTGCTTACATGAGAGACTATGGAATGGGTTCAATATACAACAACAACTTGCGTTACAACATGCAAGATATTTACAGAGAAGATGGTGTGCACTTCTCAGATGAAGGGAATAGAATATTCCTCCTGAATTTAAGACTGTGCATTGGTACCTACTTGTAGGTACCTAAATCAGCCACAGAACCCTAAAGCCCTTTTCAGGGCTACCCTATCTCTGATCACTCCAAATGATTATCTTTTTCTAACTTTTTTCACTATTTTTCACCAAGTACGCTCCCCGGTACGCTTCCCGGTGCGCGTACCGGGCGCTCCCCCCGCGAAAATTTATAAATATAATTTTTTTTGTCCTATATGGGCCTCCTAAGACCCCCTCAGAAAACCTAGAGGGTCAGGGAGTGCCAACCGTGCCCCCTTATACCCATTCCCAACGTTGTTTGTCCGCCATTTTCTGACTCAAATCTACCGAAACACAAAATGGAGGACTCCCGTAGCGCTGCCGGTACGCGTACCGGGGCGCGCACCGGGAAGCGCTCCAAAAAAAATAATTAAAGATAGTTTACATAAAAACCACTGGAGACACTTTCACCAAATATAGAATAGACAATACTACATACCAGTCCCTACCATTTTCCCAAATTTGGTGGAATTCCATTCAGCCATTTGACCTGTAGCCCTGTCTAAATATCCTGAGGTAAATTACATAACAAAAACACATCTGAAGTGTTAGAATTGACAACCAATTAAAATGTTACTTTCATTTTCTATTTTTTTTTTCCTGACATTTGATTGGTTATGTACATGAATATAAATGAAAAATGAGAGGGAAACACAGCCATTTTGACTACTACTTCCTGAAGTGCATTTGAAAAGGATTTTCACTGAGAACTTCAACTGCTTTCTCAAAGGTAAGTTGTTATTTTGGAAAGTGAAGTATGTTGTGCACTTTAAGGTAATTTGGAAAACATTTTCTGATAGTTATATACTATCCCTCTGTAATAGTTATAAATTGAGATAGGCTTCTCTGTTATAGTTATGGATGGAGTTAGGCTTGTCTTGTATAATTATGAATTTACTTAGGCTTTATCACATACACTTTTTTATATTTCTACTTCCAGCCTGATACCATACACTGCCCAAACATAACTTCACTGTTAAAAAATCAAAACTGCCTGTCTGAACTTAAACCCAACAGTGCCCTATCTCTACTGATATATTTATTTTTTATGTAATTTACAGCAAGAAAATGGAAGGAGAACAGAATATTTCTTTCAAAATTGTTCTGGAGAACAACCCTGAAGAAATTATTGATGAGAATGATGACTTTGATTTTATGGATGAGTCACTGGACCATGAATTAGTTCAGTTTGTGGAAGCAATAGAATCACAGAATGAAAATGAGGACATTCCAGACAATATATTGTTAGAAGTTTTATTAAATTTTGAAAAAGAATCAGAAAAATAAATTTATATTTAATAATCAAAAATTGTTCGAGACATTATTCATTATTATATGTAATTCATAAACTATTACCAAATTGATTATAATATAAAGTCAGACTTATAGTATACTGTGCAACGTATTTGTGTTACATAGTAATTTTGCTCATAGTTACTTCCTTTCTCCCACTATATTATCTCCAATGTGTATTTGACATCTCTTTTTCATCTCCTGCCTCCATGTTGTTTCTGCTTCCCTGACAGACTTTGGTATAGATTCCATATACATACCACACTAACTTCTATAACAACATGCAAATTATCTACAGAGGAAACGGTGTACATTGAATTTAAGTCTCTGCATTGGTACCTACATGTTGGTACTTAAATCACCCACACAACATAACAACTCTATTCAGAGATACCCTACCTCTAAGCACTTTAAATTATTATTTTAGTGTTTCACTGAGTTTTCCCCATGTGTGGGGGTGGGGGAGGTGTGTGTGGGGGATGTGCGGGGGTGTCTGTGAGGTGTGTATGTGTATGACTGTGTGTCTAGGGGGGATGAGGTGTATAGGTGTGTGGGGTATATGGATGTGGGTGGGGATATTGGTATGTAAGGTGTATGTGTGGGTGTGGGTGTGTGGGGTGTTTGAGTATAGGTGGGAGTGTGGGTGTGTGAGGTGTGTGTGGGGTGTGTGTGGGTGTGGGAGGTATGTGTTTAGGATGTGTATGTATGTATGAGATGTGTGGATGTGTCTGTGAGTTGTCTCTGTGTGTGTTGGGGGGAGATGTGTGTGTGGCATGTGTGTGGTGTGTCTGTGAGATATTTGTGTGTATGTGCATGTGTGTGTGTGTGTGTTTGAGTGTGGGTGAGGTGTGTGTTTGAGTGTGGGTGTGTGGGATGTGGGTGTAGCTGTGGATGTGTAAGGTGTCGATGTGGGGGTGTGGGGTGTTTGACTGTGGGTGGAAGTGTGCATGTGTGAAGTGTGTGTGGGGAGTGTGTGGGTGTGTGAGTGTGGGGTTGTGTGCATGTGGGTGTGTGTGGGACACACTTGTAGGTACCTAAAACAGCCACAGAACCCAAAAGCTCTTTTCAGAGCTACCCTACATGTAATCCCTCAAAATGATTATTTTACACTATTATTTTCACTATTTTTCACCTAAGTACGCTCCCTCGTACGCTCCTCGGTGCGCGTACCGGGTGCTCCCCCCGCGAAAATCAAAAAAAAAAAAAAAATGTCCCACGGGACCCTTTTATGGCCCCCACATCAAACCTAGGGGGTCAGGGGGGTCTACCCTGCCCCCTTTTGCTCATTTCCCCCTTTGATTTTTGCCACCTCTTGTATCTCAATCCTACCGAGACACAAGATGGCGGCCGCTGCTGACTGTTTCGAATGTTTACAGACACCCGAGAACCAATCAGCTTGCCGTGCGCAAGTCGCGTGGCGCGCCCGGAGCGCTCCCCGGTACGCGTACCAGGGCGCGCTTACAGATATATAAATTTTTTTAAACCTAAATTACTCAAAATCCACTGGAGCACATATCTTGAGACATAGCAAAAGCACATCGGGCTACCAGTCCCTACAATTTTGCCAAGTTTGGTGAAAATCCATTCAGCCGTTCGAGCTAAAACTGCGACAGACCGCCCTATAGAAATTAACATGGGGAAAACACGTTTTGGGACCCCCTTTTATCTCAGCCCCCGCTTGACGAATCCCCCCCAAACTTTCAGGGAAGGAGCGGAGAGCCGCGAGGCAAAGTTGCTGAAAAATTCAGCCTGATTGCTCAACCGGCGCCAAAGTTATTCCAAATAGAATGTTGCGATTTCCCTATGGAAATCGATCCTAACTATATATACCAACTGGCGACCGCCAGTAGGTAATATATATATATATATATATATATTTCACACTCGACCCTGTTGCCGAGGTCCGTGTCCCATAGACGAGTGGCGAGTGAAACCGGGCAGGTCCCCGGGTAAATTATATATCCACCAATTCTTCTCAAAGAAGCACTCGCACTCAGAGTAATATCAGAGTTTTAATTCACTGTGACGCGTTTCGTCAGTGAAACTGACTTAATCACACAGAGTATATCGGCATACGAGGAAGTCTATAAATACATTCATAGCGACAAAGAACGTCCTACTACAATCTGTTTTGTGTTAGTTATAATGGCGGCCATCTTAGAGTGTAGCCTGCATAGGTATAACTAGTTTATAAACATACATTGTATTAGTAGAATCATTGGCATTGAGCGTGGATGTATTTCTCATGCTTTATATATGATATCTGTTGTATTTAGGGCATATAACATTATGTGTTTGGTCGTATGTGTTTACGATGGATATTCACATATTTGCTACAATTATCCCGTACTCTATACATCATAATACGATGCATTAGGTTGCCATAAACATATTATACATTTTATACTTTGATGTTCTGAGTTTCTATACCATCGTAGTTTGGGTTACGTTTTTTTTCTCTTCAAATCCTCAACAAACTTTATTCAGCTGAGACGGACAAGCATTCCTGTGCCCCAGTGTGGACATATCAGTACATTCCTCATAGTGAGATATTTGATCATTATTATTCAAGGCATAGTGCCTATTCGTCATCTCCTACTTTATGTCTCAGCTGTCGTGTATCACATGTATAAATACATAGTATACATTATTGTCAATGATGTTATCTTAAGTAATTTTTACCATAGTGGTTATACACACACCTACTTCTTATGACAGATTAAAGTACATACTATTTGACTTCTTTTTGACCAGAAAATACAATAAATATAATATCACAGAAAAAAGTGAAGTGCAATACAAGAGAAAGTTATATATATATAATCAATAATAAAGAGTAAATCTTATCTTAGCATGAAGACCCAAAAGATACGAAGAACAAAAAAGCTAAGGTAAACCAAGTGACAGATATTTAGCACGATAGAAGGTCTTTTCTCCTATAAGAAGAAAAAAAGAAAGAAGAGTACATAATTACCTACAATACTTAATTTAAAAGAATGGTGATAATATACTATCACTTGTATGTATTATCATACATTCGATTTAAGAATTAACTTGAATTCTAACATAAGAACATAGCAGAATATGTTACTGACGGTTAATTACTAGCAGTCGGTTTTTCAATCTTTAGCACCAGATATGTATCTTGAACAGACTGTATTAGAGGATATGTACATTTAGAATCATTGTTATCATACATTCGTCATTATTCATAATACAGATGTGTACTTAATTCCTCATCCAAAATGTGACCTTTTGGAAATTTTGTTTCAAGTTCCATGATCCATTTTGACTCACGTTTCCTTAGGAGCAGAGTTCTATTCCCTCCTCTTGGACCAGTGTGTACTTGTTCGATCACAAAAAAACCTAACAGTCTGCTGTTGGATGAGTGAGAGAGCTCAAAATGTCCAGCAATAGGGTAGTTATGATCGTGTATGTTTATAGCGCGCATGTGCTCCAGGACTCTCTTTTTATCCATGCACACTGTGCTACCCACATACCACAGTTTGCATGGACAAAATGAAACATAGACACAATACACAGTGCAACATGTTAGAAACTGTTCGATGTTTTTAGGTTTACTGTATCCAGGGATTGCTACTGTTTTCCTACAGCTGCTATTTTGGCAGGCCTTGCAATGGCAACAAGGATAGAAGCCTTTCAGATTTAAATTGTTAGCTGTTGTTTTTGATGTTATATCATTCCGTATAAGAATGTCTCTAAGGTTGTGGCCTTTTCTGTACGTAATTCTAGGTCTTTGGTGAAGAGATTGACCAATTATGGGATCGCTTTTGAGTATTTCCCACTTACTGACCAGTATCGTCTGTATTTGTCCTGAGTTCTCATTGTAGGTAAGGATAACCCTGCTAGTTTCGTCAGTATTGGTATCAGTTTCATCTGTATTTGTCAAGATTTTAGCACGATCAATTTGGTTCACCTTGCTTATTGCCTTTTGAAAAACCCAAGCTGGGTATCCTCTTTCTCTAAATCTTTGGAGCATGTTCTCTTTTTCATTTGTAAGGGCAGATTCGGTGCTACAGTTCCTTCTTGCTCTCAGTAGCTCACCATAAGGGATGCTCCACTTCAGAGTATCTGGGTGGCTACTGAGAGCATGAAGCAAGGTGTTCCCTGCAGTCGTTTTTCGAAACAAATTTGTTTCTAGATTGCCTTCTTTTGGTTCTATAAGAAGATCTAGGAACTCAATAGATACTCTACTCATTTTGCTGGTCAAGTTGATATTAAGCTCAATAGAGTTGAGTTTATCAACGAATTCCATGGCTTTTTCCTCGGTGTTAGTCCAAATAATAAATAAGTCATCAATGTAGCGAAGCCAAAGTTTGACTTCGCCAAAAAAAGTAACAAGGGTGGGGTCAGTTCGAAGGCCCTCCTCCCATTGGCCCAAAAACAAGTTGGCAAAACATGGGGCAAAACATGTGCCCATAGCCGTGCCAAGGGTCTGTTTATAGATAGTCCCATCGAACATAAAAATATTGTTCGTGAGACATAGATGTATCAATTCGAGTATTATTTTCGTATGTTCCAGGTATTTGATAGGTCTAGTTTTTAGATAGTGGTGACATGCTGCAATCCCTTGCCTGTGATCAATAATTGTGTATAACGAGTTCACGTCTAATCATTAGATCTGTGGTTTCCCATTGGATTTCTTTAAGGTTGATAAGGAAATCTTTTGCTATCTCTCACGTGTGAGGGCAAATTCGTAACATATTCGCGTAAAAAATGATCGACATATTTGGAAACATGTTCTAGATTGCTGCCTATCGAAGAAACAATAGGTCTACCTGGTGGTACAGTGGCATTTTTATGAATTTTAGGTACTAGATGAAGGATAGACAATTTTGGGTAATCACGCTTAAGAAAACAGTATTCTTCCCATGTTATGTATCCGTTATCTTTCCATTCTTTCAATTTAGTCCAACTGTCAAGAATGCTGTGATTGTACATTTCTACACTAGTTTTTTTCATAAAAATTATGATCACTCAATTGTCTCTGGGCTTCTGAAATATACATTTTAGTGTCCCAAAGCACGATATTCCCTCCATTGTCTGGAGGGCGAATGATGACATTTGGATCGCTGGCTAATTCTTTCAGGAATATTCTTTGTGTTTTGGACAGATTGTGTTGGAAATTCTGTTTTGTCTTATTTTGATGTTTAAGTTTCAATAAGGACTGAGTTACTACCTCTTGAAAGGTATCTATATTGTCGTGTGGGAGGTTGGGGAAGAAAACAGATTTGGGTTTAAATTTCGTTCGTTCTGTTGATTCAGTTGGAATACCCAAGTCCCATTCTTCGTTTTCATCAATCTCTCCTGTCTCAAGGCCTATAGCCATGCCTTGTATGTCTCTTAAGAGTTCGGCATCTGCTATATTCAGATCAGAGAAAATATATTCTGTTTGGCTTCCTTCACTTTGGGGATTACTTTGATTCTGTTTGTAAAGGGCATGCCATTTTTTAAATTTGCATTTTCTTGTGAATTTATAGATATCGATGCGAGTGTCTGCATAGTTGAACATTTCCGTGGGACAAAAAGTTAAGCCTAGGCAGAGCGTACTTTTTTCTGCTAATGTGAGTTCTTTACTGCTTAAATTTACAATGGTTTTATTTACCATATCTGGATCCATTATTGTTTTCCTCTTCCTCCACGTTTCTTGCTTCCCATGGGCTCCTTTTGGTTTGTTTTTTGATTCCCTTTGTTTTCTTCGTTTTCTTCTCTGTTTACTCCTCCCCTACCTCTTCCTCTTCCACGGCCTCAACCTCGTGGTGTTCTCCCTCTCCTTGGGGGTGATTGTGTTGCTACTTTCGGTATTTGGCGTCCTCTCCTCAGGACTTTGAACTTGTCTAAAAAATTCACCACTTTTGTTGTTGTTGAGCGTTCGGGTCTTGAACTGACCGTAGATATTGAGATATCAGTATCTGATCCACTGGTTTCAATAGTTTGGTTTTCTTTTTCTGGTGTGCCGTCTTCTGCTTGATTGTTCCCTTCTTGTGGTAAGTTGTCATAGAGATAATCATATTTTGGACTATATGTAAGAATGCGGCCTGACTCGTAGTCCGCACAGTCTCGGTGGAGCTTTCTTTGTTTGCGTCGTTTTATTTCTTCCTCATGTTGTGACAATTTCGATTTCATGTTTGTCATGAATTTAGTGACGGTTTCTTGATCACTATTTTTGGATAATTCATTTTCCAAAGCCTTGATTTCTAACAGAATATCTTCTCTGTCTTCCCATGCGTATTTAATAAGTATATTTAACATGGTTCTTGAACTATTGGCGGAGTTTTCTTGCCAATCTTGTAACATGCGGGGATTCTTAGATTCATATGAAGGCATAATAGATATACGCAGTCCTCGTGGCACCATTGATTTGTCTACATAATCTTGCAGCGAGACGGCCTCCCACCATTTGGCTGTTTCACTCTTTTTTAGTTTTTCCAGTCGTCTCAGTTTTGTATTAAGAGAGGTATCCATGTTGTTCGTTGATTTTATTCTACTGTCTCCAGTACCTGGTGTACGGGCCAGCAGAGTCACTGCTGCCGCCCTCCGTTCTGCTTCCGTGTTCATATTGCTAGATGATACGTCTTGGGTCACCAATGCACTTCGGCACCGTTGTAGTGTATTATCAATACAGCGTGCACTTGCTGGTCATTGTTTCTGAGATATTACTCCCTCCTTTAGATCGGAGGTTCTCGTTGCCGCTAAAATTATAGTCTGTGGATTAAATGTTCACGAATTGGGGTTGCACAGATTTCTACACACTTCGTGTCCACTTTCACAAAAGCTGTAATTGTTCTATCAATTGTTTGAGAATCTCTTCGTATATCTCTAACTCCAAATAGATTATACTTCAGCTGGATTTCTCAAAAGGTTTTAACAGTCGAACCCATGTGGATAATTTAGATTTTTCACAGCCTGCTGGGCAGAAAATCTGGATTTTATTAAGGACACGGAGGCTAATATTATGCAAATCTCCTTTATTACCACAGCTCAGTAGCAACAATAGAAGAATGTAGAACATCAATAACATTCTGAGAAGGAATAAAGTCTCTTAGAAACCATGTCTCAGCCTTCTTTGTTCAAGAACTGCGAAGAAAGATCAACATGAGGTAAACTTGAGGATCCAAAACTCGAAGATCCAAAAACTCCATAGATAAGAATCCAAGATCAGGTTATTCTGAAAGAAAAAAGGTATACATCGTAATGTAATACAAATGGGAGGGTATGAAGAAAGAGGTGGGATAATATTAGCCTCCGTGTCCTTAATAAAATCCAGATTTTCTGCCCAGCAGGCTGTGAAAAATCTAAATTTTATGGCACGACACGGAGGCCATATTATGCAAGTTTAAAGTGCATTAAGAACATTATCAATCACATTAGAAATTGGTTTGAAATAACATGCTCTAAACATAGTATCATTAGACCAATCTGCAGCCCTAAGGATGTCTTGTAATCCTCCTCCTAAGCAGAAGGCTTTAGAGGCTGAAGCACCTCTTAAAGAGTGAGCGCCAAAAACAGAAATATCAACACCACTTTCATGCATGACATTTTTAACCCACCTGGCTAAAGTGGGAGAAGAGACTCCTTTATGAGGAGATCTATAAGAAATTATTAGTTGTGATTCATTCATTCTAAGATATTTAGTTCTTTTTTCATATTCCTTTAAACATTTAACCACACAAAGTCTATCATTTTCAGGGAAAAAGGGATAGAAGATTGAAGATGATAAGGTCTTCGTTCTTTTCTTGAGGAAGAAACAAACTCCTTCGGGTTGAAAGGCCCTACTAGAAATGTCTAAGGCCTTAACGTCAGAAGTTCTACGAAAGGACACCAGACACAATAAGACAGTAATTTTAAAAGAGATGCGTTTGAACGATAGAGAAGAGTTATCTCCCCAAGACGCTAAAGTCCTAAGAACAAGAGTGACGTCCCACAGGGTGGTATATTTAGGGCCAGGAGGGTTTAAAACCCTCATGCTTCTCATTATCTTTTTAGTAAGAAGATTTTGTCCAACTGATGTTTCGTTAATTAAAGAATGACCGGCTGAAATTGCGGATCTATAAACGTTAACAGTTCTGTAAGAGAGGCCTGAAGTAAAGAGGTCCGAAAGGTAGTTGATAACATTGACTAGATCAGTTGAAACGGGATCGTAACGCCGTTGAAGGCACCAGCGAACCCATTTGTTCCATGCCAGTCTATAAGCTTTCCTTGTTCCGGGTGCCCAAGACTCTGAAATGAGTCTGAAAGCATTAGACGAAAGTCCAGGGACATTCCATTGTCTCCTGAAATCTTCCATGCCGTCAGAATTAGAAGGCCCTGCTCTATCAGGGGATGTGTATGACCTTCTGGATCTAGAAGGATTTCCGAGAAGGAAGGGATTAAAATTGGGAAATCTATGCTCATTTCTAGGATGATGGGAAACCATGCTTGGGACCTCCAGAGAGGGGCTATCACTACCATGCTCTGACTGTAATGTCGAGCGTGGAGAAGGAGACGAGGGAGCATTGAGAAAGGGGGAAAGGCATAAGGTGCTAGGTTTGTCCAATCTTGTAGGAAGGCATCTACTTTCATGGCTTGAGGGTCCGGCCTCCAACTGAAGAATTGTTTCAGCTGGGTGTTTATACGGTCTGCAAATAGATCTGTTTTGAATGGACCCCATTTCGTTTGAATGGACAGAAATACATCTCTGTTCAATTTCCAGTTGCTGGAGTCCTTGAAATTTCTGGAACACCAATCGGCAACTTCGTTTTTCAGTCCGGGAATGTGTTCCGCTACAACTGAAATACCTTTGTTCAAACAGTAGTTCCATAGGCCTTTCGCCAGGTCTGTCAGGTCTTTGGAATGAGGGCCGCCCAGCTTGCTGACATAGCGGACTGCAGACACGTTGTCCATTCGTAAAGTTACGCAGCATTTCATTGAGTCCTGAGTAAAACAGCGAACCGCAAACGAGCCTGCTAGTAACTCTAAGCAATTGATATGCAATTCTTTTTCTTGTTGGGTCCAGCGACCCCCAGTGGATAAGTTCCCGCATCTTGCACCCCAGCCTTCTAAACTCGCATCGGATTCTATTATTAGATCTGGGAGATCTCCAAAGATGGCTCTGCCATTCCAAGCTTCTAGATTTCTGAGCCACCAGAGTAGCTCGGTTTTGGATTCTTGGTCTAGTGAGATTAGTTGGGAGTACGAGCCGTTGGCTCTCAGATGTCTCGATTTCAGTCTCTGTAGAGCCCGATAATGGAGGGGGCCCGGGAATATAGCTTGAATTGTGGAGGAAAGAAGGCCCAGGATTTTGGCTAGGTATCTCAGGGGAAAGACTTTCATAAGAAGTGTTCTCCTCAGTTCTTTCCTGACTTTTCTCACTTTGTCGCTGGGGAGACGGAGTTCTGTCTTTATAGTATCTACCAGGAACCCTAGGAATTGGGTCTGTTGAGAGGGGGTCGTACAAGACTTTTTTAGGTTTATGATAAATCCTAGGTGTTGTAGGAGACGTATCGTGAGGTCTGTATGAGAGGAAACAGTCTCTCTTGACTGTGCCATTATAAGGATATCGTCGAGGTAAATGATCATCCTGATTCCCCTTTGTCTCAACCAGGATGCGATGGGTCGAAGTACTTTGGTGAAGCACCAAGGGGAGGACGAGAGGCCGAAGGGCAGGCTGCAAAATTGGTATAGGTGGCCTTGCCATGTGAATTGTAGAAACCTTTGATGAGGTTCCCAAATGGGTATCGTTAGGTAGGCGTCTTTCAGGTCGAGTCTTGTCAACCAGTCTCCTTTCCTTAACACGTCCCTTAGGAGGTGAATTCCCTCCATTTTGAAGTGTTGATAAACTACCCATTGATTTAGTTCCTTGAGGTTTATCACTGGTCTCTGCTCTTTGTTTTTCTTTTCCACCAGAAATATGTTGCTGAGGAACCCCGGGGAAAAGGATTCGACTATTGCGCCTTTTTTAGGAGTTCTTGGACTTCTTGAGAGACTAACATTTGGTCCTTGGCCGAGAACGTTATTTCTCTGGGGGTTCTTCTTTGAAGGGGAGTGGCTATAAAGTCTATTTTGTAGCCCTTTACTGTGTTGAGTACCCACGGGTCTTTTGTTACCAATTCCCAGTTTCCAGCGAACTGGAGTAGTCTCCCTCCCACCTTTGGAGGGGTATCTGAAGGGTCTGGTAAGGTTCTTACCTGTGGAAAAGGAGCGTTGTCTCCTCTCGCCTCTGAAGTTTCTACCACGAGGTCTTTGCCTTTGGGGATAAAATTGTCCAAAGTTGTTGGAATTGTTGAAGTTGAATCTGCCACCACCACGAGACATGAAGGGTCTTGAGTTTGAGTTTCCTCGGCCGGGAAAACGACCCCGCATTCTCCCGGCCCGGGTAAAAACCCGATCTTGGAATACTCTTTTGATGTCTTTTTGGGATTTTTGGATGGAGTTAAAGGCTCCTACATATCTAGCCATATCTTTGATGAATTCCTCCCCAAAGAGGAAACCTTGAGTAGTTTGACCTCCATCGTTCTTAGCTAGTTCGATTAATTTGGGGTCGATTTTAAACAGGACTCCCTTTTTTCTCTCAATGGATAAGGCGGTATTGGCATTTCCAATTAAACATATAGCCCTTTGGACCCATTCCCTCAGTTCCTTAGGGTCGACCTGTCGGTCCTCGAGATAGGCTGTTTCTGCCATCTCGAAAATTTTTGTTATAGGACCAATAGAATCTAGTAGGCGATCCTGGCAAGATCTAAGGCCCTTATCTAGTCCTTTTCTAGGGTCTCGGGAGGTTTTAGAGATAAAGGCCACCACTTTGGGATCAAGTTCGGGGGTAGTGGTTACTTTATTGGGTAGGGAGGGTCTAGGGCATTCAGATCGAAGTCTTGCCCTGACTTCTTGTGGAATCTCCCTCCGAAGCCAAAAGGTTAAGTAGTCGGCGACGTGTTGGGAGGGGGTCCACTCGGGTGACAAGGGGTGTTTAATTAGGAGTGGGTCGAACATAGGGTCTCCAAAGGGGTCTAGTAGGGCTATGTTTTTCTCCGGGACCTTAAGTGTCCCCTCTGAGCTCCCCGTTCTTCTTTTTTGGTAATCATCTTCATCGGTGTCGAATTCAGATGAACAGGACAGGTCTATTTCAGGTTCTGAGATATCCTCGATATCCATATTAGTAGGGGGCTCTGGGCCTTCATTTCGCCCATATGGGGTGCCCGAGGCACCATTCTTGTCACCACCCCGAGGGCGTGAAGGGGCGGAGGTTGCCTTATGCTTCTTTGGGTCTTCGTGATCTGTACCTCCTAATGCCCTCTTTTTGGGAGCCTTTCCTTTTGCTCCAGATTGAGTACCACTGGTAGATGGGAGGGGGGAGTGTAAGGCCTCAAGCCTTTTATTAATATTTATATCGATTGAGTCAAGGACCTTTTCAAAGGCCTTATTGACTAGTTTTTCTAAATGACCCTCGATGTTTGGGATAGGTTCTGACATGCTTACCCAAGAAAGGGGGTAGTAATAACTGTTGTGGTGGAGTAAGGGTTAAATATTAGGCAGAGCGGTAAAGGGATCTCTCGTGATGAAAAGCGCTGTTCGTTATGTGAGGGGCACGTTATGTGTGCCGGTAAACTGTCATTCCGCCGACAGAAGGGTATGCCAACGCCATAAAATGGCTGCTAAATACAAAAGAATAGGACTTGCCCAAGGTCCCAAAATGGCCGCCACGCACGTTTTACGCGTGCGTCTGCCGCTGTAGGGTGAATTCCTCTAATCCGGCCCCTCTCGAGTAACGTTGGCGAGGGGGCCGGCAAAGTTCACCGAAAATGCAGAGCGGGCTGCGAGCGGAGGCGGAGGCGGGTAGGTGTGCGCAACCGGGAAGGGAGTTGGGGGAAACACAGGGGTGAGCCCGAAGGCGAGCCCCTGTATTTCAGATTTACTCGTTGCGAGTGGCGCGCGAGTGTATCCAGACAACAACAAGGATTGTGAAGCGGCAAGGGGCATGGAACCGGTCCGAAATAGAACCGGAGGGGGTCATTGCGAAAGGTGAAAAGGGTACAGGTTACCAAGAGGGTAAAACGCAATAGGGGTACATACCCATACCAACTAACGCTAAATTAAGAGGCAAAGCCCAATATAAGTAAGAAAACAATACAAACATGCAGTAAACTGTACAGGGATACTATAATAAATATTGCTAGTAATAGTACAACAGGAGGAACAAGCCTCTAATTAAAAGATCACCAAGTAAGTCAGAGGATAAGGAAGAGCTACTTATCTTTCTGAGCAGCAGCAACAAAGAAGGCTGAGACATGGTTTCTAAGAGACTTTATTCCTTCTCAGAATGTTATTGATGTTCTACATTCTTCTATTGTTGCTACTGAGCTGTGGTAATAAAGGAGATTTGCATAATATGGCCTCCGTGTCGTGCCATAAAATTCAATACGGGGGATCGTGTCTCCTAAAGCAACGAGGTTTGCAGGGAAGGAACGCGCTTGCTACCAAACGCTATCCGACCTCACCATATCCCGCGCTCCCCGTTTGGGAAAAAGAGACACTTACCTCCCACGTCGTTCTTGAAATCCTCTTTGCCCCTTCCTGTGTTTTGTTATTTGTCCGGAATGACACCTTGGCGGCCGGCCGTTGGACCTCTCGAAATTTCAATTTCACACTCGACCCTGTTGCCGAGGTCCGTTTCCCATAGACTGTGGTGTATTTACTATGGGTACTGTATCGATCCCCCTATTTCTGACCCTTGTCTGGTTAATAATTAACTAGCAGCCATTCAACTGCACAGAAACCCGTTATCTGATTAGCCACACAACGGCACAGAAGCCCGTTATCTGATTAGGTCATAGCGCATGCCATCTCATTAGGCAAGCACTATTCCTCCAGCCCCCTAATAGGCATACGGTGTTCTCAAAACAAATCAAACCTACCACGACCTGGGAAATCCCCACAGCCATTGTTTTGATTTAGCCGAGAACTTCAGTAAAGAATGTGCGAACGATCAGTTCGTATGACATCCTTATTGACATATTTATGTCCATCCTTACGTCAATCCCGGCACCTTTCAGGTATAAATAATACCGACATTGCCATAAGCAAACACACGAGGTGGTGACAAGATTGGAGCAGCGAGACTTGCCAAGGAGCCCAGCTGACAGCGAAGCCCACAGACGCTGCCCCTCCTTTCTGACGCGCTGAGAGAGAGAGACGCTGCCTTTTCTCCTGCCGAGAAATCCAGCTCCGGCGCTTCCAAGCAGCCCTCGCAGGCAGCTGGAATATCAAGACCTGAGATAGAGATACCAGCCCTCCAGCCTTCTAAACTCCCAGGTACTGAACTGAATCATCCTTTGTAGAGAATTCTTGAAGCAGACCCTTGGCAAAGCAAACTTAACTTAAACTGCTACTTATCTACTCCCGCCACGTATTAGGCTTAGGTCAGGTACATTGGGGTAGGCGTAGTTAGAAGCACCAGTTGAGTACGATTAGTCAATGTATATATGTATGTATCTATTTTATCCATTTTAAGTATCATATGGCTAAGAAACCATATCAATGCTTTTACAGTATTATTTTATAATTCTGTTATTACTGTATGCACTTTACTTAACTCTAAGTATTACAATAATAGCAATTCATTTCTCTTGTATGAGAAAAGAGACTGATCAATAAATAACATCTTTTTATTGAACACGCCCGTCTCTTCCTTTTCTCTACAATCTGGTGAAACAAAGAATGCACTGAACTGAGTAAAATAAGTTGTCTTTTGTTTTCACACGACTCTAGAGATACACTCTTGATTAGGGGAGAGCAAAGTTGTCATGTTCTATGGTTGTCAGAAACTAAATCCCTTCTTGTCTATCCAGGGAAGTTAAACTCCTCCTTGTCTATTCGAGAAAGTTTCTAGTGAACTCTGACGTAGCTGGCACAAACATTAAACTTTAAGTCTAATATCGTCAGTAGAAGACCTAGTTAACCTCTGTCCTACGTCTATACTATTGAAGATATTATTCCAATGCGCAAAGCCTATTGGGATGATAGGAACTACACTACATGGCGCCCAACCTGTTTGGATGGGCGATAAATCTAACGTAAGACATTAGAGTAACTCAGTCGTGCTTTTTCACACAGACCCCTTTTCCCCATAATACTCCAAAGACGTCTGGAGTGGGTGAAAGGTTAAATCCGCCAAACTTAGTAGGAGGAGACTCCTATGTATGGTTCTTGGTTTATTCAACGTTGAAGGATACACTGTTCCAAAATATTGTGCATCTAATCTTTGTTTCCATAGAAACCTGATCTGCAAATAAATAAAATAATTTTCTTGCCATTAGAATGTCAGAAACTGAATAGAAAGGGAGACAGTTAGAATAGCAGCTGAACTCCTAGCAGCTGACAATACTCTGCTGCAAACTGACCCGGAGGCAATACTCATCCCGGTCAACATAAGGAAATCTATAACTTTAAAACTTATAGAAAATGGGCTGACACCGAGAGGTGGTACAGTCATATTCGTAATCGAGGCACACGAATATCGGCAGACAGAGGTATTCTATTCATGGATAAACTTTCCAGCAGCAAACGCTGTAACAAAGGACTTCCACTATTACAAAATAGAGGAACCTCCAAATGAGTACACTCCTTTCGAGGAGGTGGAAATACCACTCAAATACCAAGAGCACCTGCTCTGGTTTAATGGCGCCCTAAAACATAATAATCACATCACCAGGCTCGGTCCACTAGGTAGACCAGGAGCAACGTGGCCGGTCCTATCCGGATACACACCACATCCAGACATTGAAGAAATGTCTGCACCAGATCTTTTAGCACAGCTAAAACAACTAATTAAAATACACAGACAATTAGTCCAATATGTAATGCGGACTTCAACAGTCCTACCAGCTATTAAAATTCCACAGCTGATCCCTCACCAGGGGAACACAAATAAAATTACACCACAGAACATACAGTCCTGTCTAGGTAAAGTACCCGCAAAACGGGAACAAATTCCATTCTGGTTAGCACAAAAAATCACTCAAATAGAGGCGGTATTTCCAGATACCACCCCGGTTGAGAAACACAGGATTCTGACTATCTGTCTTCCAATGGGAATCGCACCACATGTGGAGGACTGTGACACTTGGGGTACAGTCTTTGCTTCCATTTACACAAAAACACATGGTGTTCCATCCATGTCAGTAATACCAGATGTGCTAAAACAAATTCAAGATGAATACGGTCCAGAACCTGCTTTAACTCTTGGTATGAAATTACTAAAAGACTTCAAGCAGGTCTCGGCAATATTACTAGCCAATATAAAGGGAGAAGCAGCAAATGTGGCGATCCGCCAGAGGTTAAAAGAGACAGATATAGCAGACCAACCATTTGAGATTGCCAGAATCATAGAAAAATCCTATGAAGAACTAGGAAGAGATAGTTTGGGTGGAAAACCGGTGAAACCCCAACTAATTGAAAAACCTGAAAAAATATTTATTAAAAATAATCTAAACACTCACAAAAAGAACTGGGATGGAAATAAACAATCCACTCCTAAAGAAAAAAGATTCCAGTCCAGAGGAAGGTCTCCTCGGCGGAGAGAAAGATCTCCGGACCAAGGACACAAGTCTCCCCAAAGGGAGCCCTCTGAGAAAAAATACAACCTTAGAAATAGGGATAATCTGAAGAAACCCGATAGATATCAAGATATTGATACACGTCCCTCTCAATCTTTTCAGACTTCCTCGCAGAAATCGGAAAGGAGAGGACGGTCAGAACACAGGGAAGAGCACGTCAAGTCCAAAGACAAGGAACCTGCTCATCAAAATAAAAAATTACAGTTTCCAAAAAAGAAGGTAGCCAGTATTAAAGTAATCAACCATGCCGAGAATACTGAGGACACAGCTGAAAAACGGAGAATGGGCTCAGACAATGCTAGACAGCGCAGCAGAAGTGAGCATAGCTCGCAAGATCCTTATGAATCATCTGGAGACAGTGGACACGAATGAATACATTCAGGTGGAAACTGCAGATACCAGAGTTAGCAAACCTCATAAAATATATGAAATAACATTGCGTATAGAGGGGGATAAGACTAGGAAAATAAGGGGTCTCTTTTGGGATAATCTCTCCAAAGGCTATGATATCCTTCTAGCTGAAAGAGACTGGCCACCAGAGTTTGTCAGGGAGTGCCCTCATGGCGAAGAAATAATTATGCCTGCCTTCTCAAATCATATTCCAATTCATAAAAAATATACACTTGCAAGAAAGTGGGCAGTAGCCCAAGCTCCTGCATTATATAAAAACCATGTGGGATGGGATGAGGACTCTCCTCCTCACAAAATCCAATTAAAATCACAACCTACTGCTCAGAGGCAGTATCCAATTAAGCAAGAAGCTAAAAAACGGGTAAAAGAGATCCTAGATCAACTTGAATACCAGGGGGTGATTGAAACTTGCACCTCACAAATGAATAATCCTTTGTTTCCTGTCTCCAAACCAGACAATTCATATCGTCTTGTTTTGGACTACAGACACCTTAACTCATGTTGCAAAACTTTTGCAGTACAAAACTCGCATAGTGCTGCACTAATGAATAACATAGTGCGCAAAAAATACAAAACATTAGACATCTCTAATGGATTCTTCTGTCAAAATATAGCACCAGAAAGCAGATATTTGACCGCGTTCTCAATAAATGGCGCGCAAAAAAAAATCTGTAGTTTGCCCCAGGGGTTCAAGAACAGCCCAGGATTATTCTCAGCAAGAGTAACAGAGTTACTACAAATATATGATGATGAGGCATTATCTTATGTCGATGACATCTATCTAACAGATGATGACTTGGATACTCACTTGAAGAGAGTGAACACCATAATACTTGGGTTCGCAGCAGAGGGTTACAAATTCAACTTTAAAAAGTCAAGAATTGCCCATCTAACTGTCCTGTTTTTAGGATATGAACTATCAAGTGAAGGCAAAAGCCTGGCTGACAATTTCCTAGAGAAATGTGCTGTAATCCAAGCACCTAGAACACTAAAAAACTTACAATCAATTCTAGGTTTCCTAAAATTCTAACCGCGGTACAGACTGCAGTAGCAAAAGAACGAGCCCTAGCACAAGGTAAACGAATAATCATCGTGACACCGATACCAGCCCTGGAGGCGGTAACAAAGGCAAGCATTCCGAATGCTAAAGCACTCCATCCGAGATGGATACAATGGGCTAATTCTCTTGCTGCAACAGACGTGGCATACAAATTTGATCCCAACTTAAAAACACAAGAGTTTCTCCAATATGAATTCGAATGTCCTCCGCCGACCGAGATTCTGCCTTTAGAACATTACGGCTGTATAATATATACAGACGGATCAGCACAACCCGCAGTGGGGGGTAAGCAAGCTTACAGTGCTGCGTGCGCGATTGTAAAAGGTCGCTGGCACGAAGGAAAATTTAAACCAGTGGTCACTAAAACGCAATCTCTAGGAGATTGTACAGCTCAGCGAGCTGAACTACTAGCATTCAAGATGGCGCTTGAAAATACCGATCGAGAATTCCCCACACTCATAGTGTGCGATTCATATTATTGCGTCCAATCTTACAATGAATACTTGCAGATCTGGGTTCAGAACGGTTTTAAAGATGCAAAAGGTGGCACAATCAAGCATAAAATGCTTTGGGAACAAGTAGTTCTTTTGCAAAAGGAACTACAAAAGACTCACGTGATACATACACTGAGTCATCAACGTGATGGCGTTCACGTTGCAGGGAATTCATTGGCTGATGAGGCCGCGAAGGCAGCTGTGCAAACGGCTTCCGTAGCTGCCATCACTCGGTCAAAAACAAAAATAGACAGCGAAATATTACAAGCTGTCAGCGCTACAGTAAAAGATGCGATAGAAACACTCCCAAAAGGCTTTCCAGTAAAGTACTCATACATAACTGATGCAAATAATGTTCCGTTTGCTCGAATCCCTGGAGTGGGGGATAGGGCAATTCCAAACATGGAACATAGGTTAGGACTGATTATAGCGGCACACGAAGGGCTTGCTTCTGTACATGCTGGCGTTTCAGCCACAGTATCATTATTAAAACAGAGATACTGGTGGCCACAAATGCGACGACAAACAAGGAACTATGTTCTAGAATGTGAAATATGTCAAAGAATGAAAGTATCAACAGTGAAACGACCAGCACAGACGCACCTTCTAATCTCAGATAAACCATTAGCCTGTGTTTACCTGGACCACTGTGGTCCCTTACAAAGTGAAGTAGTGTGGCTCACTGGTTAGAGGCGGCAGACCCGAGAGCAGAGGACGGCCCGGGACCAGGGTTCGATTCCCGGCGCGGCAGGTTTCTGGACCAGGGTCAGCGGACTCGATAATTCTCTCGCCTCGTTGCCCACTCTGATCAGCGATCACACTCGGCAACTCTGGGCATTAGCTTGCCTCATCTTCACTAACGGCCCCACCAGACCGCCGGGGATGCCTGTTCTCACCCTGGAGATACCCATTAAGGGACCATCTCTCAGGGAAGCCAGGAAGGGTTTCGCAGCGGTCGAAGCGCCTTGGGACCCTACGGGTAAGTAGTGCGCTATATAAATGCCTATACATACATACATACATACATTTACAAAGGGATGGTAACTATAAATATATCTTGGTCGCAGTGGATTCATGCACGAGACTCATATGGATGTGGCCCCAGCGATCGGCTGACGCCAGAACTGTTATAAAAGATTTGCGAGTCTTTATCGGCACATACGCAATTGGCATGCTACATTCTGATCAGGGTCCTGCTTTTAGCTCTCGAGCTTATAAGGAGGCCATGACCAGCATGGGCATTGCATTGCGGTATTCTTGTCCATTTCATCCTGAGGGAAACGGAATCGTAGAAAGAAAAAACCGTGACATAAAGCAATCTATAACAGCAAAGGTATTAGGTTCGGGAGCTGGGTGGGTCAAACATTTAATAAGTGTCCAACGTAGTCTAAATAACCTGCCAAGAAATTCTCTGAAAGGACTCAGTCCGTACGAACTATTGTTTGGGACTAGAATGTTAATCCAGGACTTAGATAGTCAGACTTCAGTGGTTAAAGAAAAATGCTTTGATATCAAAGATCGCTTGGCTATTTTACAGGACTTAAATGAAACAAGAAAAGACCTGAGCAACATAAAGTTGAAACAGCAGCCAGCAACCACTGAAGAAAAACCACCTGTCCCAGCAAGGCCTGTGTGGATTCCAAAAGTCGGGGATCTAGTCAGAGAAAAGATCGCGGTAAAGAAGGAATTTGGGCCTTCTTACAGAAAAGCAGTTCCTGTCTTGTCTATCAACGGGACAAGATCAGTAGTACTACCGCCCCTTGCTGGTAAAAAGGAGAACCGAGTCATATCCATCGACCTGGTTAAACCACAATCATGTGGCCGATAACAAATAGTAGGCCAAGTGGACTCCCAAGAAGTAGCAGAACACCAAAGTTTGCTACATCCACAGAGGTTCAATCTGAAAGACTGATCACATTTGGAAAATCTACAGTAAAACAACAAGGACTATGCAACAAAGCAATGGAACTTGAACCTCTTAAAACCCAAATCAAAGCTTTTCATCAAGAAACAACAACCTACGATGATGTAACTACAGATTCTTCTAATGAAACAAAGCAAAAGCCAAAAACAAGAAGTAATCCAGAAGCAATTGGAACAATTGACAGAACGGCATCCGGCTACTTCATCAACTTCGATGATTCTTCAGAAGAACAAAGCGAACCAGAAGTACAGCCATCAACAAAAACTTTTAAAGACAAAGCAAAGGAACTTTTTCAGCAACTAAAGAGAACCTATTTGACTTCTCCATGGATTGAAATTTGGGTGACATTAGGTGCATTTGTCCTCATACTTTGGCTCATCATGGTACTATCCTTGGGACATTTCATTGAGGGAAAATATGCTAAAATGGACACAGCAAGCCAGAAAATCAACTTGGTCCTTAAACCACACACATCTTCACATGTCAAGAAAAGAGAACTTTCTTCAGTGAACTTCACAGCCAATCCTATACCAGGTGGTGTAGCATGGGACAATACTGATTATGAAATCTATGGCCCGGTTGAAATCCTGAAGTATCCACACCAATTTAAGATCTCGTTAAGTGACTTTGTAAAACCAAGCACATTTGCTGATGATTGGGACTTTGAAATTATTAATGATATGATGTCTGACCTAGTAATGTCTGTTAAGTTTACAGAACATGATTATTTACAGGGTTCATCTAATTATGATCAAATGTTCTGCTATAACCACTATGGTAACCATTATCTCCATAAATCTGCACAACCTAGAAATGTTTTAAATTATAACCAATGGGAACATTGTGCTACTCCACCAAAGGGTAGTTCCAAAACATTTTTTGATAAATATTCATACTTTTCAGGGTTTAATACAAGTAATGCAGAAACATTTTATTTCAAATTGTCAAATAAGACAGGTATGAAGACCATGCTTACAAACACAAAATTGATATATTCAGATTCATTTTTTGAGCAAATGAATACATTTGGTTTTGATTTCTGGAACAGTAACATTGAAACAAAAACTGTTTGGGGTACAAAAGATTGGCAAGTACAAGGTATAGAATCATTGTTCAGAGCCTGCATGATCCCAGAACAAATTATATTTTTGAATGACACTATTCAACAAACTACCTGTCTTGGCTTAGCCAAAATCAAAGACTTAAACAAACCGTCTATTCCAAAGCCAACAACGAATAGTAATAACTCTATAGAGGTTGAGATAGACGTAAACCATATTTTAAACCAAAACAGAACACATCCTGGTTGGAAACAATGGTTGATCTGGCCCACAGACACAAATAACTGTCAAGACAGATTCCTGAACAAAATACAGGGGTTAAAATTGACCAGGCCAGACCCTAGATATTCCCAAAGACAACATCCAGGGATAGTAACTACTTACAGTGTGGGCAAGCTCTGCCTTCAATGGCTACAAACATCCACACTGGCAGAAATTAAGCAACACCTAACTTTACTTCAAGAAGGTGCTGACTTGCGTGATTTCATTATGGGACCACGCAAACAGCGTCAAAAACGTTTCATAGCGGCCTCTATATATGCAGCTTACAATGAAGTTTGGAAAGTAACTCAAATTGAGACAGCAGAAAAAATACGGGAAATTGACCGTATTAATTTGGAAAAATCACTTTCTGTTGTGGACAATGGGTTAATGACTCTGTCCTCCAGAATATATTCACTGGACAGTATTGTATCTTCAGCAATCGATATAATATCGCAAGACTTACTGATGTTACAACACGGTCAGTCCCAATTGCGTTCTATTGTACAACTTGGCTGGACGTTACAAAATCTGCGTTCAGGCTATGTGCCTTGGCGTTTAATCAACACAACGTCACTATTTAATATCTTTAACCTTACTGATAAACAAATCAGTTTGGCACAGAAGGGCGCTGACTATACAATTCTGAGCATTGAAAAACTTGAGAGATTACCATTGACAATGTCAGAACGACCTGTCATTGAATGGATAATACACGGGATAATAAATATTCCGATAACAACTTTCCAGTTTCAATACTGCCAAAAATATATACAGGCAGGCCAGTATGAAAGGTTGGGTAAAGGATACATTAAGTCAACATGGAACTTGCCCTATACACACGCATGTGTTAGTAATAAAGGACAAAGTGTGTTCCTTAGTGGCAATAATTGTGAAAGGTCACTAAGCGGTACACTTCTGTGTCAGAGTATTAGTTTGCATGGAGCTTGTGAAGGGAACTCAAATAACCTTTCATGTCACCAGCTAGGCACACCTGCAACACAAATAGAACCATTCTTTAAGAGACTCTCGAACGGGAGTTACATTCTAATTGTAGATCGCAGATGTTGCAGTCTGCTGCCCGGAAAACCTTATCTCATAACCGTGACTACGAAGGTCATGTGCTGTGAACGAGTATTGTACCCGAACGATGCCCGAGACAGGGAGGCAAGGTTGTGGCCCAGTTTGAAGATTTCTTCTATTCAAATTGATACTTTAAGCAGAATGAAGACAGTGCTCCTACAGACGCCAACCATGTTATCGTCATCAAAAGAAACATATGATCTCCAAGTTGCAAGGACAACGGCTGAGATTCATTCACTGTTATCAACCAATTCCCCCATACATTTCGCAGAAATACTGAGCGAAATCTTAAATATTTCTGATACAAGCGGAATCGCGAGTGTATTTAAGACAGTGTTTTCGGGAGCTTTAACCCCATTCAAAGCCATCCTGGGTATTTTTCCTGATTTTGTCCATTCCATCTTTGGCGGACTTCCTCTCCTTTTGGGACTAGTGGCAGGCATCCTATTTTTGATCCTGTTACTTCGCTATGGCAAACCACGTCACAGACAAGACACCAGCGATAATGGAAGAAACAATCCGAGCTATTGGCTACCGGGACCGCATAACTAAAGTCCTTGGACTAGCAAGGCTACGAGATTTAAACATGACTTGGTTTCTTTCATTCAGACCGATGTGGCAAAGTTGTGTTATGCCTGTATTAAGGTGCTTGCTATGCGGCGAAGAATGCGTGTTGGACACCTGTCTGACACTACAATCGGATGTGCCAATGGACACAGAGACTTTGTTGGGTCCGGTAACGGCTCATGCATTGTACTGTCCCCAGCGGCTACCAATCCTGATGACGGCATTCGTGGAGACTTCACCACTGCGATTGAAGAGTAGTGAAGTACAAGATGAAAGCAGCATCGATCAGGTACGACCTTCTGTCAGCTATGCTGATCGAAACATCAATGAAGGCAATCATGCTCATGAATGCATGTTAACAAATTTTTCCGAGCTAGTGGAACTTTCACAAGAAGCAGTTGACAGTTTTTTCGAAAGTCTCAACAATATGATGTTTTCACCAGAGCAGAAAGAATGACTTTGAACAAACTAGCACACGGCGTTCCCTACACCCTGTATTTGGCCTTCAACTTTGAAAATACAGCAAAAGAAATTTTCTCACCAGTTTTTACAGAGAGCGAGACATTTTTTCCCCTTCCATTCCAAAATATTTACGATTTTTTTGGGACACTTATCTTCTGCTTAAAGTAAAACTATTCTTAGAGAACAAAATTTCTATCTTTAGCTACTCAAGAAACATTAGCTACCCTCTAGTATGTTCACGAGTATTATGATTTTTGTGATGAGATGGTCTCGACTTTTTTCTTCTGTATTAAGAGCCATTTCATGTGTAATTTCCGCATTTCATTCATGCTGATTTCAAAATATGCGTTTAGATTTAGCTTTATTATGCTGCTTGAAGTGCATATAGTGACTATACTCATCTTTTCGTGTATTTCCCATTTTGCAATTTCAAAATGTATTTGATTGTATTTTGGGGTGGTTCGGTATACACATGCACTACTAGTATGTTTACTATGCCTAGATTTGTAAATATGGACATAGATTACGTGGAGTGGGTGTGGTGTATTTACTATGGGTACTGTATCGATCCCCCTATTTCTGACCCTTGTCTGGTTAATAATTAACTAGCAGCCATTCAACTGCACAGAAACCCGTTATCTGATTAGCCACACAACGGCACAGAAGCCCGTTATCTGATTAGGTCATAGCGCATGCCATCTCATTAGGCAAGCACTATTCCTCCAGCCCCTTAATAGGCATACGGTGTTCTCAAAACAAATCAAACCTACCACGACCTGGGAAATCCCCACAGCCATTGTTTTGATTTAGCCGAGAACTTCAGTAAAGAATGTGCGAACGATCAGTTCGTATGACATCCTTATTGACGTATTTATGTCCATCCTTACGTCAATCCCGGCACCTTTCAGGTATAAATAATACCGACATTGCCTTAAGCAAACACACGAGGTGGTGACAAGATTGGAGCAGCGAGACTTGCCGAGGAGCCCAGCTGACAGCGAAGCCCACAGACGCTGCCCCTCCTTTCTGACGCGCTGAGAGAGAGAGAGACGCTGCCTTTTCTCCTGCCGAGAAATCCAGCTCCGGCGCTTCCAAGCAGCCCTCGCAGGCAGCTGGAATATCAAGACCTGAGATAGAGATACCAGCCCTCCAGCCTTCTAAACTCCCAGGTACTGAACTGAATCATCCTTTGTAGAGAATTCTTGAAGCAGACCCTTGGCAAAGCAAACTTAACTTAAACTGCTACTTATCTACTCCCGCCACGTATTAGGCTTAGGTCAGGTACATTGGGGTAGGCGTAGTTAGAAGCACCAGCACTGGGAGGAGGGCATGGACTGGTCTTGGAACCAAGTGGGCCACTGGAATGGAAATAGATACAGATCGAGAGACTGGGAACCTAGACCCTGGCTGCCAAGGAGAAATCAGTACAACCTGGATGGATGGAGGGGTATCCCCCTGAGAAATAGGTATGATTGCCTTAAAATGGTTGATTGACCACTAGGGTATTCATTAAGGACTAATAAGGAGTGTGGTATCGTGTCCAGCTTTCCAATCTTAGGTAATAAATCCGATTTGTGCAAATTGAAGCTGCCCTTTACCACTTCAACCCTGACTACTATGGAATTTGACCCTCTCTGCTCATCACCTAACGAGCCATCTGAAACTCCTATACAAGAAACAATAAACAAAGGTTTTCTAGACCCGATAGGGCACAATGTAGATAAAAGTGTGAGCCCACAACACTCTGAAATAGTACCATCACAAACACCGAGGAAATCTAATCTGGCTTTAACCTCATGGAACGTTGCGGGCCTACACAAGAAATTGAATGATCAGATATTTCTATCCTTTGTAAGTAAATATGACATTGTCTGTCTTCAAGAGTGTTGGGATCAGGAGGAGTCGCACATAGAGGGTTTCACTACGATCTTTACACCATCTATGCACGGAAATCGAGGTAGGGGCTCTGGGGGGCTATGCACTTATGTCTCCAATCTGGTGAAAGTCACAGTGAAGAAAGTAGTATGGGAAGGGCCAAATGACAGAGCGTGTAAATCCTTGCAAGGCCTTTCCGTTGTAGGTGAGGGGATGAATCTCCTTCTAATTAACCTTTATAATAACATCTGGAAAGAAGAACCGAAAGTCATCATAGAGGACCTAACCAATATCTTAAATTTGGGAGCAGGAAAGGCGGATTGCACCCTTATTATGGGTGATTTCAATTGCCATTTATGCCCCCATAGTGGTGTGGATATCTCTGGTATAACTGATGTCAAGGGTGAACCGAGCTCTCATTTTGAGCATTCCTTTTTTGGCAATATGTTAAACCAACTCATGCATCAATGGGATCTTGGATACGCAAATGAACTTTGTGAGCCTGTAGTTGAATTTCAAACAACTTTCCATGGGCATGGGGCGGGGACAATTATTGATTTCATGCTGATATCTAATAATAGACAGGGACATGTTCAGGGGTTTAATATTGAAAATCTAGTAATTAGCGATCATTTCCCAATTAGTATCAGTTTGCACACGGCCCAGCATGATGATGGCCACGCCTTGAGTCTTCCTGATAAATTATATTGTCACTCCATTTCTCTCTCCAAAAGAAATGGTTATGCTGTGAAGTGGGCGAAAGTCGATCCCATAAACTTTCTAAAAGAAATAATTATAAAAGATCAGGAGCACTTTATGACGTGCTTGGAACAAGATCCCTCCCCCGAGATGGTTAAACTGGCCTACAGTAAGATAGCGGATACCATAAAGGGTAAATTGATTAGGAAACGTAAAGACGGGGAAATGATTAAACTGAACCGTTGGTTCAATTCTGCCTGTACCAAAGCCCATACATCTTTATTGCGGGCTATAAAGACACTCCCAAAGGATATTAAGCTAGTTAGAGAAGTGAGGTTAGCGTACAAACAGGCTATTTTAAATAGGAAAAATGAACTTAAAAAGCATGCATGGGAAGCATTAATTAGAGCTAGCGCCCTTCGTGATAACATCTCCTCTTGGAGAGAAGTCAATGCCCCGTTTTTCATAGAAAGTAGGACGGACTCTCTCGATATTGCGATAGCTGAGGATGTTTGGGTCAATTATTTCACGGCACTATATAAAAAGGATGATCTATTGGAGGTGAATCATCGTGAAATCCCTGTAAACAATCTTATTGACCCACAGCCAGAGGTAACTTATCTCGTAGATACCTTCCCTTTGAATATAGCTTTCTCGTCTGCAGAAGTCAAGCTGGCCATTTGTGAGAGCGCAAACTCAAAAGCTCCAGGCCCAGATGGTATTCCCATCGATGTATTTAAAGACAGTTTGGACCTCTGGGCTCCGCTTCTCACAAATGTTTTAAATGCCTATAGTCAAGTAGGTTTTCCTGTTACGTGGCAAGAAGCCATCGTAATCCCAATTTTTAAAAAAGGCGACAGGCAGGATCCTAAATGAATAGGCCTATCTCCCTGCTCGATTCCTTGATGAAAGTAGCAGGGAGAGTATTACTGACTAGACCACAATCCTGGGCCAACGAAGAGAGGGTCCTTTCTAAATTTCAGTATGGATTCAAGAGAGGTTTGGGCACAGTTGAGCAGGGCCTGAATCTGGCACTAATAACCAGCAAATATACGATGGCTAAAAAAGGTAACTTGTTCATGACATTTGTCGATCTAAGCTCGGCCTTTGACTGCTTGGATCACAAATTGTTATGGTCAACTTTAACTAAGCTAGGTTTAGATCCCCCCATTCTGAACTTCATCAAGGAACTTTATAGAGGTGCAGGAGCAATGGTCCGCTACGGCAAAAACGGTGAATGCACCAGGAAATTTCCCATAGAAAAAGGGGTCAGGCAAGGATGCATCCTGGCACCCTTTCTTTTTAACCTTTACATAAACGAAGTGGCAGACTTTTTAACTAACTTAGAAGTTGACTATCCTAAAATAAATGGCTCGTCGGTGCCAATACTTTTATACGCCGACGATGCCGCAATATTATCCCAAACTCAGATGGGCCTTCAAAAGGCACTAACTGGTTTTTCAACTTTTATGGGGTCCAGAGGTTTGAAGATTAACGTGGGAAAAACATTTACCATGTGCTGTACCCCCAAGAGAAATTTTAAAACAGACTGCAGAACCTTCGTTAATCAGTCTAAGATAAGCTTGACCAAAACTTTTTCATATTTAGGCATCATTTTTAATAATAGAGGAACTTGGTCAACAGCGATAGCCTCACGAAATTTGGCCTTCACCCGTACTATTGGAGCAGTAAAACAATTTGCCAAACGCCTGGGTGGGAAACCCATAGATACGTTGATTAAAATTTATGCAGCTAAGTGCGTATCAACTGCAACCTACGGCGCTGGCATATGGGGGTCGGCCGATTGCTCACAAATCCAACTAGCAGAAAATGCCTTTTTTAGATACTTGCTAGCTGTTCCAAGATCTGTTTCTACCACCATTTGCCATAAAGAGTTAAATCAAGTGCACATTACAGATTTATTAAAGGTCACACCCGTCATGCTATGGCATAAGATCTGGTCCTCGGATGAGACAGCCTTTAGCAGGGACGTGATTCAGGACTGCATGAATCAATCAGCGGCTTCAATATATTAAAAGTTTTATGACCTCCATTGGGCATCCTGAACTCTTCGCAACCCCGAGCACATGCTCATTAATATCGAAAAAAAAATTAAAAGACACTTGCCTTGAATTGTTGGAAGAAAGACGGTGGTACCTGGATGGTAACAAGTCAACAATCATCTCTCACCGCCGCATTCTACACGGTCCTGGTTTACATCCGTATTTGGCTCCGGAAATTTCCAGTTATACAAGAATGCTTTTAACTAGGATGAGAACCGACTGCTTCTATAGGCTGATAACATTCCCGACTCCAAACGACTGGTCGCTGTTACTGATAAAATGTCCATGTGATGATATCTCGACTCAGTCTAACATCCTCAGCATATTTTTTGTAAATATTATGAGTGGGGGAGAAGGAGAATCTTGTTACCCCTTTTAAGGCTGTGGGGTCTGCGTCAATGCAGACCTGCTCTAATTAGACTGTACATGTTACACGACGAACTTACTGTGGATGCAGCTGCTAAATATCTGAAATACGTGGTTAGAACTAGGGGCACTATGACCTAATGCTAGTGTTGGACCCTACATATGTATGTAGCTAATAGCATATTCAATTAACTGATTTCCTCTGATCACCTTTTTATAATGCTTTTTATACATGTTTTTTAGCACTTTTAATGTTTAACTGTATTACTTATGTGGTATGAATTTTATATGTGCTTTTATGGTCTTTTAATAATACCGAATAAAGCTATCTTGACTTGACTTGACTTGACTTGATATCTGTTGTATTTACTACATATAACATTATGTGTTTGGTCGTATGTGTTTACGATGGATATTCACATATTTGCTACAATTATCCCGTACTCTATACATCATAATACAGTGCATTAGGTTGCCGTAAAACATATTATACATTTTATACTTCGATGTTCTGAGTTTCTATACCATCGTAGTTTCGGTTATATGCCGTAAATACAACAGATATCATATATAAAGCATGAGAAATACATCTACGGTCAATGCCAATGATTCTGATGATACAATGTATGTTTATACACCACCACCCTTTTTGAATCGTTTTGGCCACCATAAGCGTGGAAGGGTATGCTCAGATGTGAGTCCCTTGCTCACTGCACCATCAGGATTCAAGCAAGCCGGGCCGAAGACGGCTGTAATGCCAGAAACCGGTCCCCGGAAGCTTGTTTCCTTTCCAGTAAAGAATTGGCTTGGTAGTTTGGTCTGCCCTGTTCCCATGATGCACTGGGCCAGGGACAGACTAATTTGTATGTAGCCAGGTTCTGAACTGGGATGGTGCAGTGAGCTAAAAACGGTGATGGATCAAGCCCTGATCTTTTGACTGGGTAGGAGTGTTCTGCTTAATTCAGATACTCTGTCCATCACCACCCCCCTTTTTGAATCGTTTTGGCCACCATAAGCGTGGAAGGGTATGCTCAGATGTGAGTCCCTTGCTCACTGCACCATCAGGATTCAAGCAAGCCGGGCCGAAGACGGCTGTAATGCCAGAAACCGGTCCCCGGAAGCTTGTTTCCTTTCCAGTAAAGAATTGGCTTGGTAGTTTGGTCTGCCCTGTTCCCATGATGCACTGGGCCAGGGACAGACTAATTTGCATGTAGCCAGGTTCTGAACTGGGATGGTGCAGTGAGCTAAAAAACGGTGATGGATCAAGCCCTGATCTTTTGACTGGGTAGGAGTGTTCTGCTTAATTCAGATACTCTGTCCATCACCACCCCCCTTTTTGAATCGTTTTGGCCACCATAAGCGTGGAAGGGTATGCTCAGATGTGAGTCCCTTGCTCACTGCACCATCAGGATTCAAGCAAGCCGGGCCGAAGACGGCTGTAATGCCAGAAACCGGTCCCCGGAAGCTTGTTTCCTTTCCAGTAAAGAATTGGCTTGGTAGTTTGGTCTGCCCTGTTCCCATGATGCACTGGGCCAGGGACAGACTAATTTGCATGTAGCCAGGTTCTGAACTGGGATGGTGCAGTGAGCTAAAAAACAGTGATGGATCAAGCCCTGATCTTTTGATTGGGTAGGAGTGTTCTGCTTAATTCAGATACTCTGTCCATCACCACCCCCCTTTTTGAATCGTTTTGGCCACCATAAGTGTGGAAGGGTATGCTCAGATGTGAGTCCCTTGCTCACTGCACCATCAGGATTCAAGCAAGCCGGGCCGAAGATGGCTGTAATGCCAGAAACCGGTCCCCGGAAGCTTGTTTCCTTTCCAGTAAAGAATTGGCTTGGTAGTTTGGTCTGCCCTGTTCCCATGATGCACTGGGCCAGGGACAGACTAATTTGCATGTAGCCAGGTTCTGAACTGGGATGGTGCAGTGAGCTAAAAAACGGTGATGGATCAAGCCCTGATCTTTTGACTGGGTAGGAGTGTTCTGCTTAATTCAGATACTCTGTCCATCACCACCCCCCTTTTTGAATCGTTTTGGCCACCATAAGCGTGGAAGGGTATGCTCAGATGTGAGTCCCTTGCTCACTGCACCATCAGGATTCAAGCAAGCCGGGCCGAAGACGGCTGTAATGCCAGAAACCGGTCCCCGGAAGCTTGTTTCCTTTCCAGTAAAGAATTGGCTTGGTAGTTTGGTCTGCCCTGTTCCCATGATGCACTGGGCCAGGGACAGACTAATTTGCATGTAGCCAGGTTCTGAACTGGGATGGTGCAGTGAGCTAAAAAACAGTGATGGATCAAGCCCTGATCTTTTGATTGGGTAGGAGTGTTCTGCTTAATTCAGATACTCTGTCCATCACCACCCCCCTTTTTGAATCGTTTTGGCCACCATAAGTGTGGAAGGGTATGCTCAGATGTGAGTCCCTTGCTCACTGCACCATCAGGATTCAAGCAAGCCGGGCCGAAGATGGCTGTAATGCCAGAAACCGGTCCCCGGAAGCTTGTTTCCTTTCCAGTAAAGAATTGGCTTGGTAGTTTGGTCTGCCCTGTTCCCATGATGCACTGGGCCAGGGACAGACTTATTTGCATGTAGCCAGGTTCTGAACTGGGATGGTGCAGTGAGCTAAAAAACGGTGATGGATCAAGCCCTGATCTTTTGACTGGGTAGGAGTGTTCTGCTTAATTCAGATACTTTGTCCATCACCACCCCCCTTTTTGAATCGTTTTGGCCACCATAAGCGTGGAAGGGTATGATCAGATGTGAGTCCCTTGCTCACTGCACCATCAGGATTCAAGCAAGCCGGGCCGAAGACGGCTGTAATGCCAGAAACCGGTCCCCGGAAGCTTGTTTCCTTTCCAGTAAAGAATTGGCTTGGTAGTTTGGTCTGCCCTGTTCCCATGATGCACTGGGCCAGGGACAGACTAATTTGTATGTAGCCAGGTTCTATACTGGGATGGTGCAGTGAGCTAAAAAACGGTGATGGATCAAGCCCTGATCTTTTGACTGGGTAGGAGTGTTCTGCTTAATTCAGATACTCTGTCCATCACCACCCCCCTTTTTGAATCGTTTTGGCCACCATAAGCGTGGAAGGGTATGCTCAGATGTGAGTCCCTTGCTCACTGCACCATCAGGATTCAAGCAAGCCGGGCCGAAGATGGCTGTAATGCCAGAAACCGGTCCCCGGAAGCTTGTTTCCTTTCCAGTAAAGAATTGGCTTGGTAGTTTGGTCTGCCCTGTTCCCATGATGCACTGGGCCAGGGACAGACTAATTTGCATGTAGCCAGGTTCTGAACTGGGATGGTGCAGTGAGCTAAAAAACGGTTATGGATCAAGCCCTGATCTTTTGACTGGGTAGGAGTGTTCTGCTTAATTCAGATACTCTGTCCATCACCACCCCCTTTTTGAATAGTTTTGGCCACCATAAGCGTGGAAGGGTATGCTCAAATGTGAGTCCCTTGCTCACTGCACCATCAGGATTCAAGGAAGCCGGGCCGAAGACGGCTGTAATGCCAGAAACCGGTCCCCGGAAGCTTGTTTCCTTTCCAGTAAAGAATTGGCTTGGTAGTTTGGTCTGCCCCGTTCCCATGATGCACTGGGCCAGGGACAGACTAATTTGCATGTAGCCAGGTTCTGAACTGGGATGGTGCAGTGAGCTAAAAAACGGTCATGGATCAAGCCCTGATCTTTTGACTGGGTAGGAGTGTTCTGCTTAATTCAGATACTCTGTCCATCACCACCCCCCTTTTTGAATCGTAATCCCTAAATGACCTGTTTTCCCTGCAGGTCTTCTCCTGGTACCGCGGATTTTAATCAATGAAGCGCGGCCCACCTCAATAGCGCCCGATTCTGGTAAGAGCCCCACTGCGCCCGCTTCTAACCCATGTGAACCCTTTTTTGTTCCCCGCTTGCTCTAATTTTGTCCTCCTTGACTTACAGGGCTGCTTCCCCAGGCTATCAATTTCTTAGCCCTTGCCCGTGTCGATCGGGGTAACCTTTTTCCTTTCCCCCCCCCCGGTAAGCAATCCCTCACTCTTCCCCCACTGTGCCGTGTCTACTAGCACGTATATTTCGGAATCCCGCCGAATGTTTAGTATAAATGTTCCTTGTCACACCGTATGCGTACTCCTCCACTGCGCCTTGAATCTCCATGCCGCATGCAGTCTAGTGTAATTATCACCTCATCCTCGGACTTGCCCAACGTGAACCCGCTGTACACACCACTCCGCTAAATCCGAATGATTCACCTTCTGCACGGTTTGCTTTTTAAACTATGTGATGAATGCGCCGCCAAAACTGCCGGTTTTTAAACTAAAGAGGTATCTCAAACACAGATGTACACTGCCTGGCCCAGCTCCCCCACTTATTTTAAATCACTCTCCCACCCTATCACTAGCATACGCGGTCTACACCCCGATCTGCAACTTCACAGAAAACAGGTTCACCATTCACTCAAGTCACTTGGAAATATGCCAATAATATGCTTTAAATGTTCATAAATTAAATGTATATACACTTTCTCTTTCCCTCCCTTCTCTAGGCATTAGAGGCTTATAATGTTAAAGGCAAATATAAATGTCCTGATGATGGTCCCCATGACTAAGTAGTGGGACCGAAACGCCGGCGACTCATTGTACACCATATACAAATGCTTGATTTATATGTTATATGTAATGGTGTTTAACTGATATTTCTGTACACTCAATACTTTACAGAAATCGCTGCTTTTGCCTTGAAAAGCCCTGCTCTTTTCCTCTGTTTACCGTTTGTACTGATCTGACTGTGTTTGGGTACAGGCGTGTGCCCCACACTGGTGATTTGTTGAAGGTATTCCTGTGTATGAAATATTTCAATTGAGTAAAAAATTGAAGACCTCTGTCCGGCTGGACATGTCGCCCCAAATATAGAACTGATTCAGTCTATATTCATTGCTTTGCATATAATTCTTTCGCATGGACCGTTGTTGTTTCACAAAAAAAAGAAAAAGTCCATACTCCAGTGGCACAAATATTGCAGACAGTATGTATAGGTGGAGTAGAAAGGGGTTACTACTCTAATTCCAGCCCAATATGAATTGGGAAAGTGAATATATTTTCAGGATTACATTTACTATTCTTACTTGACTTACACAAGCATTGGGGAAAGCGCTTATACTTTGGGAGTCCTGAATTACTATTCTAGATTTTCCTTATTAACATTGAGGAAATTATAGATCTTACGTGCATGTTTCTGAATATTTGTCTTAACTCAAAGTAAAGAAAGTTAAACCAACACATATATATATATATATATATATATATATATATATATACTGCTCCATACTTCCGTCCCGGTCAAGGCAAAGAACGGTCGCACTCACAGGGGTCAGTTCAAAGATTTATGATTTTATTGGTCGAGCAAAATCACACAGCACGCGTTTCGGCGTTGCGCCTTCTTCCCGCTGTGACAAAAGTACAAAATAGATGAACGCCATTTTATTTACAATTCCCGTCGGCATTTCCGGCACACTCATTGCTATAGAAAGCGGACTTCGCCGTAATTTAATTTAAACGGGCGCCATGATAGAACATGTAAGTATTTACCATATTTACAATATTACTCGAAGTGTCGTTTATAAATCTAAATGAATACAGTTACCACATAGATGTAATTTATCTGCATTATTGAGCCTGAAATAGGCTTTTAAATCAAAAAATCAGACTTTGCCGTCGATATTCGTCACGTTTCAATCATCATTATTATTCAAGTGCTTTCCTAGTGTAATTATACTTACTTCGAGTATCAGCAATGATTACATCTCAAAATTAATAATAACATTTCCATCCATTCCCTACAACATTGAGCCGTGTATCGGCATAGTTCACTATACATCAAGATTGCGCCCTTTCTTCTTAAAGTAATACATTCAAATACTATTACTCATAGTCTCAGAGATCAGTTCAAATGCACATCAACCAGAATTATTACTTTCAAATAACTACCAAAATTACATATACTCCTGATACCATCCAATTCATGTACATTTCAATGTTCTATGCTCTAGCCTAAATGAATGGAAAGTTCCTCCTCTGTGTTAAGACCAAAGGGTATTTTGGTTCGTAGATCAATAATATAGCATGATTCAAGTCTACGCAATTTCAATTCGCGGTTACCCCCTCGTTCATCAACTGGTATATGATCAATACAATAAAATTTAAGTAAACTCCTGTCACTATTTTGATGACTGAAGTGTCTCGCTACTGGGTATGAATTATCCTTGTTTTCAATGGTCTTGGCATGTTCCAAACTTCTGCGTTTAGTTGGATGAATCATACTGCCTATATAGCTTTTCTGACATGGACATACTAGACAGTCAGTACACACAGTATGGAGTATTGCATTTTAGAAATTTGCTTATTTGCTTTACCTCATTCTTGACTGGTATTTTATAAGTTAAGACTTTAGGGCTATTTCTGCAAGCCTTGCATTTAGAACAAGGAAATAACCCAGTTATGGTACTGATTCTAGGCACAAAAGGAATAGGTGCATAGTGGCTTTTAACCAGTGAAACTTTCAGGGACCTACCACGTTTGAATGTATTTTGAGGGTATTTAGGCAGGGTCCTCCCTATCACTGAATCTAACTTCAAAATATGCCAGTTAAGACATAGAATTTTTCTTAATACTCCCACCTCCCCTGAAAAGGTAGTAATGAATCTGCAAGATTCTTCCCCTTCGTCCATCTTTTTCTCTTTTTCCCTCAGTAGACAGCTTCTAGGAATCCTATCTACTTTATTCAGCATTTTCATTAGCAGCTCAGAATTATATCCTATATGTATGTATATATATATATATATATATATATTTATATATATATATATACATTAATTGCTTTTTATTCATTATGCTGTCTAAAAGCATGCATTTTTATTATACTTTATCATAAATTAAAATAACCATTGATTGAATAGTAAAGTGTAAATGAATTTCTTTGAAAATGTAATTACTTTAATAAAAAGCAAATTATTTCTAATATTAAAGTTTAAAAAAATAACTAATTAACCTTAAAAACAAAAATGTCAGTCCTATCTTTTTAATCTACTAATTATTTTTTTTTATTGTATATTAACATATACAATAAGGGCCTGATTATGATAGTGGTGGTCAAACTGCAGACAGACCGTCGGTGGCAGTCCGACCAATGACAGCCCTTCGGTCTGACCGCTGTATTATGATACTGGCGGTTGGACCCACAACTGTCAGACGCAAGACCACTGCCTCTCCCAGGATCATAGATTCTGATGATGCAGCGGTTCGAGGAGTGTCCCAGAATTTTCTGCGATGCCAAGGCAGGCACCGTCTGGATTTCAATATCACTTTCCGACAGCTTTTCATGGCAGGAATGCCCTATGAAAAGGTTGTCGGAAAGGCATCGCAGGGTCCTAAACAGATTCCTGACACTGTCATGTGTACACTGTGTGCCATGCACAACATGGTGCGTTGCACATAGTGCACAGAGGTGTTAAAGGCACTGCACGGGGGTGGAATCTGCTGCTGCCCTTTTATATGGTTGCAGTATGCCCCTGCCACGGTACCGTCGATTTCCGACAGCCAACTAGGCAGTCGAATCGAAATACGCAGTCAGACTGCCCTCATGCTTGTCAGTGGTCACCTGACTGACGCAATAGTGGCTAGTGGTCCAGCTGCCCGCCATTGTAATCAGGCCCTAAGTCCCAAAACATTTTATACAAAAAAAACTAATTTTAAACGAAAGTATTATCACTTAATACCCCAATATGGATATACATTAATCTTCTTAATAATAAACTACCCACCCATTAGCCCCAAAATTAAGGAACATGTTTTCTTATTTTGATAATTTATATATAATGAACCTCAATACCTATTTAAATATTTTATTTTGAATTACTGGATAAAATAATCAACATTTACATACATTAAAAAAGTTCAGAATTATGGATTTCATATTAATCATTTAAAAATTGATTACCCACCCTATTCACCTGTAAACTCCATAACATGAAAGAATAGAAAAAATATCAGTCATGCAAAAAATGTAAAATGAATGATACAAAGGATATAAGAAAAAATATTTTTAATAAAACCCTACTCACTCAATACTTCAACAAATCCAGCAACCCCAAAAAATATAAATTGTAAAATTGTAGAAAGTCTAACTCTGAATAGCAATAATTAATATATAATTTTACATACATTTTAGTAAAAAATGACCAACTAATATAATATTTAAAATTATTATTGTGCCTAGTTATAATTTTGCACAATATGGCCCCCAGGCCGGCGGTAGCCACTGGCGGGGGCGATCCGCCCGCGATCCATGCCGGAATGACCCCCCGCCATATTAGTATGGCTGGGGAGTCCATGGCGGACGGAAAGACCGCCCGCCGCTATTCCGCCTTGCGACCGGGCGGAAAAGGGTTCTCTATGGTGGCGGTGTCTATCAGACACCGCCAGCCATATTACAATGGGCATTTTCCAATGCCTTTCTGTGGCGGCATTACTGCCATGGAAAGGCATGCGGAGTCTGCGTTTGGGGTCCGTTGCGGGCCCCCAGGGACTCCGGGAAGGGGGGTGTGAGGGGCGCACATGCAAAGAACAACATCGCAGGCACCGCACGGTGCCTGTCACGTTGTGCTTTTAAATGCACCAAAGGTATTTTTACCATTGCGGCGGGCGGTGCTTTCAGCACCGCCCGCCACAATGTTAAAAATACAGAATGCGCCCGCCACTTTGGCGGGCGCATCCTAATTTCCCCCACGGGACCCCCGCCCTTATGGCGGGTGGTCCCTTTCCACGATGGGATGGCGGGTGGGCAAAGTTCGCCCGCCATCCTAATGGGGGCCTATATTTTAAATATTCCCATTATTTACAGACCTAAAAAAAGGTATACTTCCCTTGATATTCTGTCCCACAATATTTTTGAACAGAAGAAATTTAGACCAGTATATTATGGTTGGACAATATTTTGTAGTCAGTATTTAGGTACCACACCTTGCAGTGTTTTTGGTGGAGCATAGCTTATACTGCGTAATATAATACTGTCAGTATAATGCTTAAGGGCCCCATTATGATGGCGGGTGGATCGCTGGCGATCCACCCGCCATCTCTACCATATTTACCCCCGCCATATTACCATGGCGGGGGTACCATGGCGGACGGAAAGACTGTCCGCCGCTTTTCCGCCGGTTGGCAATCATCACGATTGCAAGCCGTGCGGAACTCGGGCACAATATGGATATCAGGATGCCTGGCGGTTCAGGCCTTTTCATGGCCTCACTGCCACCCGGTGGGCCCCCGGTGGGGTGGGATAGTGGGGGCTGCGCTTGGGGGGTACCTATGGTACCTCCCTACATTGCCACACACAAGGTGGCAGGCACAGCACGGTGCCTGCCGCGTTGTGCATGGCAAAGTGCAACATGCCATTTTGGCATTGCGGCGGGTGCCGCTGTAATGTTAGGTATACAGAATGAGACCGCCACCCTAATCAGTGTTGCGGGACTGCCACACCGATGGCAGCATAGGTAGAATCGGCTGTCGGTTGGACTCCAGCCAAGATGAGCGCCGAGCTAATCACGGTGTGCCTTTCCTTCGAGATGACTGTGGCAGGAATACCTCTTACTTTGAGTTGGCAGAATTGAAGGAAATGAGGTAGTAACTTACCATTTTTACTGCTTCCCACTTTACAAACTATCAAGGTAAAATGAACACACTTAATTGACACTTAAAATAAAATGTGGTTGTGGTGCTTTTGGGTACCTGTGGGTGTGCATGCAATAGTGTGTATATGTTGTTTGTGTGGCATGCACCATGTACCAAAAAGGGGCATAACACATTACCTAAATAAGTATTTTGGGGCAAACACAACATATATGTGGATTGTCACTATAGTAAGTTGTACTTACCAGTCTCCACTCAACCAGGGAACCGCCACTAGGACACCGCCAGCCTGATGGAGTACTGTTAGCTGACAGAGGAGTCCGCTGCGGTACAGACAGCACACATCTAAATATGGCAGGTGGGATACTTTTAACTCGACAGAGTACTTGAAATCGCCGCCACGGAGGGACAGCGGAGGTACTGCATAGATCTAAATCAGGCTCCTAAAGATGCGTAGCACTGTTTATGTTTACTTTATAGAAAACCCACCTGCTTTTCACACTGGGGTCAGATATAATAAAATACGCCCTATTATTATTAATCTACAGAAACTCGGAACCCCCCCCAAAATGATGTTTATGGATCCTACGGTAGGTCACTAATGTTTAACTGTGGCATGCTAGTTAGTCAAATAAAATGTATCTGTGGCCTGGAAAATCAGCTTACAAAGAATCTGTGCCCACAAAGATGGTTTCCAACTGCACTGTATATATAAAGAGAAAAAAACAAAGGGTAAAGAGACATTTTAGCTTGGTGAAAAGGTCAGTTAAAACATACAATTTTAAACTAACAAAACCATTGACATTTTCCTGTTATAGTTATCTCAATTAACTATAATTTATACCATGCACAGTGTTGTCATCAGTTGTGTTATTTCAGATGTTGTAGTCATGTTATCAATGATGTCATCGAAAAATGTCATTAGTGATGGAATATGTGAGATCGTAAGCAGTGATTGGAGAGGGCCACTTAACTTTAACGTCCCTTTATCCTCAGTTTTTTTTGCCAATGAACTTGTAATGTCTTTTTAAATGCAAAGTAAGATTTTTTCACCATACCGAATTATAACGTAATTTTAACCTTAAGGCTGGGTGGGAGCAAGGGGGCATGCAAGCCTTCCCTGCCTGTGCTCTCACTGGCAGGGAAATAGTGTCCAAGAGTTGGGGTTCCTGGTACACCAAAATTCAGCTGGTCCTTGGGTCTTTCGAAGCTTGGAGAAGGGGTCCAATCGCCCCTCACCTTTTAAAATAGTGGCCATGATAGATAGGGTCCCTCAGGCCTTTTGAACTCGGGGAGGAGAGCTGCATTCTTCCCTCCCCAAAATTTAAATTTTGGCCATGTATATTGTCTATTCCATCTTGGCGCACCAGTCTATGGTGTTCATCCATACCATTATCGATGGGGCTACAGGAGACATCCACTATTAGCCACCAACATGCCCAACCCACAAATATCCTGTCCCCGCGGGAACACCTTAGATCCTCCAATATGCCCAGTAATGCAATTTTAGGATTTGTTTCAATATGCAACCTCACTACGTGGGCTAGAGTAGATTTGACCGTGTTCCTGTATACTTGGATAACTGGGCACGACACCATATGAAAGAAATCACTCCTGATGTCTTGGAATCTGCCACAGACTGGTGAGGCACGTATTCCCTGCTTCCATAGCTGGAGGGATTTTAGGTAGGCCTGATGAAGACATTTAAGTGCTCGCCAAAGTGAGCTAAAGAATGATGATGGATTTAATCCAGATCTGTGATTGAGGGTGAGTGTCTGAAAAGTGACAGCACTCCGTCCATCATCTCCTTGTGTTTGCTTTGTTCGCCCTAATTTGGCAGGGTATGCCCAAACGTGGGTCCCTTCCTCACTGTGCCACTGGATTCAAGTTAGCCTGGCTGATGAGGGGTGTTACCTCGAAACCGATCCCCAGATGCTTGTTTCCGGTCCTGGGAAGACCTGTCCTGACAGTTCGGGCTGGACTGTTTCCATAAGGCACAGGGTCAAGACTGATTTGCGTATGACTGGGCCTAAAACTGGGGTGGCAAAGTGACCTAAAGACCGATGGTGGATTCAACCCAGATCTGTGACTGAGGGTGAGTGTCTGAAAAGTTTCAGCTCTTCGTCCATCGTCTCCTTGTGTTTGCTATCCCTATGCAATCCTATCCCCGGAAATTCTCAAGGGAGGCTCCCTGAGTCAGCCAGCGGCCCTCCCATAAGGGGGTCTCGCGTGTGAGTCTGTGGTCCCAGCCAGTCCACTTCAGTGCCACCCTCCACACCTGGAAGACCACCTGAGTCATTTCTGGAAGGGATGTTGTGATGGGTGCCAGGATCTCAAGCACCTAATTCAGGTCAAGGAGGGACAACTCTCCCTGGTATGTTGAGTCCCCATGCCCCCTGTAACCAGTCATTTATGATCAGTATTTGGGGGGGGCAGTTGTGGAGTCGGGCATCAGCCATGGCAAGTCCTCCCTCATGCACAGACCGGATAAACATGCCAAAAGCCACTCTTTGGGGTTTGTTTGACCAGACAAACTGTTGTGCCATGGCCACCAGGGAATCAAACCAGGTCTTCAGAATGTGGAGGGGATAATTTTGGAGAACGTAAATATGTCTCTGAAGGATCATCATTTTGAAAAATGCCTTTTCTCCCTTTTCAAAATCTATCAGCAAAAAAGCCTCTGAGCCCCCCAGATTTAATCCGACTTAACTCAAAGTGTACTTCTCAAATGCAATGGTGTGTGCTGCAGTAGGGGATAAATCCGCATTCATCTGGCTGGACCAGTTCTGGTAACACTTGTAACGGCAATTGGCTTAGAGCTTTGCATATAGTTTGACCTCGCTGTTGATATGGGATATGGGCCTGTATGAGGCACAGTGGCCCTGTGGGAGTTCTGGTTTAAGTAGGATTTCGAGGGTGGCCAAGTCTATGTCCTGTGGGAAGTGGCCTTTGGTGCTGGCTTTGTTAAATAGGTCCAGAAGTGGGGGAGGATATTGTATCTCAGCTTGCAGTAGTATTCCACTGGGTAGCCATCTTGGCCAGGTGTTTCCCTGCGTTTAAGTCTATAATGCATTCCCCACTTCCTCAAGCGTAAGGGCCTGGTCTAAATGGGTTCTGTCTGCTGCGGTGAGTGCCTGGTCTAAATGGGTTCTGTCTGCTGCGTTCAGGCGTTGCAGTCGAAGGTATGCGGCCAGGGGGGTGATGAGTTCCCTCTAAGGGTGCACCTGTTCTGCGTTAAGCGTTTCATAGTATTTAGCAAAGACTGAAGCAATCATATTAGAGTCCTTCACCGCCCGAACTGAGCCATCCATTATATTGGATGCCACGCTGGACTCCCTATCCCTTGTAACCAACCAGTGCAGGAGCTTGCTCGACTTGTCCCCTGATTTACACACCCTCTGTGTGGACCATCCAGCATTTTGTGCTACCTCCATCCATGCATAACTGATAAAGAGTTGTCCTCTCGAGTGTTAGCTGGTGCAGCAAAAGAGCTGACTGCTGGCTCACGTCCACCTGTTCCCAGTCTAGTACGGAAGCCTCCTGGTCTCTAATGCGCGCCTGCTTCTCACCGTCCACCGTGGGGTAGGAGTGGCGATACCCCTCATTGAGGCTTTACATGCCCCCCGCAATACCCCAATTAAAACCACTGAGCCCTTATTGAGGATAGGGAACGCTTCAGTTCCCCAGAGAGGTAATCAAAGAACTGCCCGTCGGTGAGGAGCTAAGCATTGAGTCGCCATACCAGGTGATCCCCTGCAGCTGGAGTCCCAAAGAGGGTTACCACCAGGCGTGATCTGATATTCCTGGGGAGAGGATATGTGAACCTGTGGTGTGCAGAATGTCCGAATCTGGTAAGCACTGGTTATCAGTGTGGTCCTGTGAACCGTGTTCTGCTGAGTGTATTCACGCTTTCTAGGGTTCCAAATGCACCAGGAGTCGCTCAAAACCAGCCCTCCTGCCCAATCTGCCAGGCCGCTCCCATGTCTTGGAGGCCCATCTGTGAGCTTATGCCAATATTGCAGGTTTGTTACATTGTTTAAATCTCCCCCCTATGATGGTCACCCCATGGGGCAGGGTGCTTATTACCTCTCTATGGGTCAGTAGTGTGAAGTTGTGTGAGGTTGGTGCAATGTCCACACTTATTAAGTTATAATGGGTATCTTCCATAGAGCCCTTGATGATTACATATCTGCCTTGGACGTCCCTCATGACCTTGGTTACCTTCAGTGGCATGGTCTTATATAAAAGGATGGCCACCTCCCGTGAGCCTCAGGAGTACCCTGCATGGTATACTCTTTCGTAACCCCTGCAGGCCAGGAACATCAGAATAGCTGGGTTGTGTCTATGCACAAATTGAAGAATGGCTCCCCTTTTAATCCAGCCTACCAGCCAATTAACGTTCCAAGTCATGACCGAGCGGTCCCATATGTTAACTATGTGAAGGTGATCTGATTCCTCCTTGCCTAGGGTGTATGCCCCCTTTTAGTAGAGTGCGCCCAGGCAGGCCCTTGTAGGCTGTGGAGCTGAGCAGAGCATGAGAACAAGTGAAGAGTGGACTGTGTATTTAGAGATAGTGAGCATCAGGACAATGCAACTAACCAAGAACAACATAATAAAACAACTAAACATTCACCCTCCAACTTCCCCCACCCTATACTTCCCACCTATCCGAAGAATCTGTCGCCCATGACCAACTTTACACAGAAGTAACTTGGGGTGATGTTTTCAAATGGTCCAGACAGTACGCATGTCTACCACTCCGGAAGAACCATGTTATAGGATATAGTGGTGCTGGTGTGCTAAAAAGGAAATACATTTTTGGGGGCGATAGAAAAGAACTAGTCCTTTTGGTGGTTCTGTCCCGGGCCTCCATCCCCACCGCTGGTTGGTTCTCTCAGATTCTCCTCTTAGCCTCCGGTTCTTTCGGCTGTGGAGGGCTCCCACCGCTCCCTATCAGATTCCGAGGAGACTCCCCCTTGCCTCCTCTGGGAATGTTTGAGTTGCTGTACACTCTTTGCCCCTTCAGGCCTCTGCCCTCCAGCCTTGGATGGGGTGGATGATTGCCCCCGCAGGGGGCTGGTTCACAGTCAGGGGTCACTGCTCGGTAAGCCAGGCCCAGGCCTACTCAGGGCTAATGAATAATATGGATTTGGAGTCATGGATGGCACGCAGCCAGGAGGGGTATAGAAGCATGTAGGGTAATTGCATTGATCGTAGGTTTTTCTTCACTTGGTTGTAGGATTTGCATCTTGCCTGGACCTGTCGAGTGTAGTCAGGAAATATCAGAATATGACTGGATTTAAACAAGAGTGTCCCCTTCGCCAATGCTTCTCTCAATACCATATCCCTGTCTCTATAATTCAGAAATGTAGTGATCATCGAGCATTGGGGGCTCCCGGGGGCATTTTCTGGGCTAATGACCTGTAGGCCCTCTCGAGGATGAAATAAGGGGACAGATCTTCTGCCACCATCCAGGAGCAAATTCATTGTTCAAGAAAGGTCTCTGGGGGTCGAGCATTCAGCCCCCTCTGGAAATCCTATGAAGCGGAGGTTGTTCCCTCAGGCCTTGTTCTCTGTATCTTCTTCCCAATCTTCTAGTATCTTGGAGTTTTGCGACAGACGGGACATGTCTGAGGAAAGGGAAATATCACTTACAACGCAACTTTTACCACGCAATGCTTTTACATCGCAGCTTTTACAACGCAAACCATTACAACGCATTGCGCTGGGGGGCGCTCTAGGATAGGGAATACGTTTAATTTACTGTCCAACACCTTCCCTAGTGTCCACGGGGACTGGAGTTGGAATAGTAAATTAAACTATTCACTATCCAGCACCCCAAAGCGCTGTGCGTTGTAATGGTATGCGTTGTAAAACTCGCGTTGTAAAAGCATGCGTTGTAATGTCGTACATCCCTGAGAAAAGATTTCATACTGTATCTTCTAGTTTTGAAATCCTGCCCTCCCCCTCGGTTACTTGGTCCATGGTCTGATGGAGATCCTTTGCACAGCAAGGCCTTGTCCATGCCCACTTCTCCGATTGTGGTTTTCAGTGCTACCTTACAGCCTTGGATGGCTTATAGGAATGATGTGGTATTTCAACCGGGTGGGGTCACGGTGCCTTGGTCCCCACTCGGAGTCCACCTTGCGCCCCCGATCATGGTGGTGTATTTGTTCCTTTTGGCCTGGGGTGCCTTGTCCTGGGCCATATTGCAGGACACTGGCACGCCCTCTGTTCCCCGGTTATCGAGGTCCTCAGGAGGGTTCCAAGGGCTGCTCCCACCCCTCAGTCCAGCTGCCCGCACTAGGTGTTGCACCCAGAACATGGCTCTATGGCAGTGTCGGGTGGGAGCTTACAGGAGCGCATCCCCTTGTTGGTCGTCCAGCCCACGGTACCCCTCACCCTGATTAAATTGATTGCACCACCCTCTCGGGTGCTGAAATGGGTGCTTATGTTTTTAAAACACTGGAAACTGAGCTTTTTTTTAAATGTCTTTTTACAGCATATTCGCAGTAAAGATTTTATTTAAATTGTTTCTTGGCCCCTGATGATGTCTCTTTGGGACCCAACCTCCCTCACCCAGCCTAGGAGGGGGACCAGGGTATCACTACCCTGCAGCCCTATATTTAAAAAATGTATATTCCTTTATTGTTGTCCATGGAAAAACACCAACCACACTCTGTGTTTTTCTTGTACATCTTTCTTTATTGTAGCATGTAATATTGTGTGATAATCCAGTATCCCCAAAAGTGTTTCTACCTACCTCGGCTATGGTCATGGGATTACTGACTGTAATTCTCTCACACAGTCTCTATTCTTTCCTCTGTGAAACTACGTCATGTTCACTTTATCCTCACATCTGATGGAAGTTGTAGTTCTTTAGATCACCCAGCGAAACTGTGTGACAAAACAAAATGAATTCTCCTTTTATGCAATCTTTAACAACATTTAGTGAAAAGCATTCTACCTCATATTCACCAGTTCTTTCACACATAATTTGGGGGTTTTTCACATTTTTATGGGCCATTGTTCCCCCTTACGTTCATAGTTTACCCCATTGTACACTTCTAATGATATGTTGCAACTGCCCAATTTAGAAAATGTTGGGTGTATCGGTCTGAAACCTAGGCACTTTGCAGGTCTTGTTACGTCAAGTCCCCTGTGATTTTAAACAATTGCGTGTTTCCACCCTTGTGTCCTCTTTCAATAGTGTATTGTGGGCATTCTAGTTTCACCCACCGTTGGACGGAATATGCCGTGTATGGCTTCAACCATAGAACTGCAACCGTAATTGGGGATACATGGCCCCTAAACATGTGAAAATTGTGAGTATGTGAACATTGTTGCAATGGTTCTGTCTACGGTACACTATTTCAACGCTCTGTATCTTGGCATCCAAAAAAAGTATCTGGTGAAGTTTCAATCACTTCAGAACACAGCTGCTCATCTCATTTTTAAAATCCCCAAGTTCAGCTGAATCTATAAGGTCATTTGTGACCTTTTTTAGTTGCCAGTAACCGAGATGGTCAAGTTCAAGGCCCTTTGTATTGCTCATGAAGACTTGTATTCTCCTGTTTACGTTCAACAGTGGATTTCTTTGGGAGTACCAAATCGTAACTAAAGATCTAGCACTGCTAAGTTAGTAGTGGTCCACAAAATCAAGAGGTCCAAATGGGGAGGAAGAAGTTTCTTGTTTTCAGCTTGCAGGTTGTGGAATTCTTTACCCATTACCCATTGCGTTCCTTTGAGCAGCACGGGCTTAGAACAGCCCGTTAGTGATCATGTGACGTTGATTTATTCATCAGCTCTCTGAAGAACTTTTTCTCAGCACCCACCCAGTCTCTGTGGTTCTATTGTGCTGTTTTTTGCTGTATGAAGATGGGAAGGACCAGTGTCTGCCCAGTAGCATGCACCACAATAGGTCTCGATTTGACAACACCTCTATGTTTCCCTATCATTTGGGGGTGGTTTCTTTATACAAACCTAGCATCTCTCTTCTTTCAAAAGATATATCATCACAATGCATTACCATTAGATACTGAGTTAATAACAACAGGCATTTCCCCCATAAATCTATCATGATTTCACAGGGCTAACAATTATATGTAACCCAACTTAATAAGGCATCCCTACTAAAGCGTGTCTGATTCAACTCCAAAAAGCAGTCAACGGTCTGGTTATGTTTTTCAGAGCACGCTCAAACACAATCAACATCATTTTCTAGAGCTTCAATGTTTAAATAAAGTTTTTCGTTTCAAGCTCTAGGTAGGTAGCGTTCTAGTTGCCTACACTGACGCAGCCAAACGCTGCTCGTCACACGCAGCACCACGGCGTCACTTGATCACTAACAGGATTTTCTAGCCTGGAACTGCTCGGCAACATTCGGGCCAAGGAGGACACCGTGAGGTTTACTGCGGGAGTGTGCAAGCTTAGAAGTAAGTGTTCCGGGGGTGGGCATTTTTACTGGATAGGTTCCCTACGGGTATGTGGTGTCGTGACTAGGCCTTAATGGGAGCACAAAAGGAGACCACACGTGTGTACTGTTGGTGGTCAGTCAAGTGCCTGCCACGCCCAGGGTCCTGGGCTTTTTATTACCTATCGAACGTGCCCTCCGTCTGCACGTCGGGCGGAGCCATTTAACATACGCTTAGGGGGGAAAAGAACAAATACAGTAACGCTGTTTGTGGGCGGGTGGTTGCGCCCACCTAGCACAACACTACATTTCTCCTTTACCCTAAAGAGAAAATGAACATAAACAAACATGACCTCATGTGTCAACTTTTCGGCTTACAGTCTCTGAGGCTTTCAAAATGCAAAAAGAACAGTCTTACTTATGAGGTGGTTGCGGTGCAGCTCGGGTTCTCTCAGCGTCCGCAACAGGCCAAGAAGTCTTGGTACTTCTGGGATGGCTTCGGGCAGGTTGTATCTGCTCTGACTGCGCTCACCCGACTGGGTGGGGATCAGTTCTTCAGAGTCCTTGGCTACAACAGTTCCAGGGTGGTTTTGGGGCACCTGCGGTTCATGTTCATTCTTGATTGGTGTGGCTGGGTCTGCTTGCGGAGTTTCTTCTTCGCTGGGGGCGTCCTCTCCATCTGTCTCTTGTGGGCTTTGGGTCAGCCTTGGGTATTGCTCAGCTGAGTCCGGGAAGCAGTCGTCTTCCCTATCTAAAAGTCTTTTGAAGAAAGACACGTTTCTGGTGACAGTTTCTCTCCCTTTTTCTGCAGTGACCATGGTGCCATTGACGCTGGTGACAGTCCACGGGTGTAACTCGAACGGGAGGCGGAATTTCCCTCCTGGGTGGCGATCTTTCACTAGCACCCGGTCGCCCACTTGAATGGGGCTATCTGCGGCTCTCCTCCGTCTTGATGCCTCCTTGTTAGACTTGGTTCGCTGTTCCATGGACCGGTTGTTTGGAGTCGGGGCTGAGGCCCACATGGGATGGTGTGGGAGAGTATCCACCACCGCTCTGTTGAAGCAAAGGCGGCTTGGAGGGATCCCGGTGGTGCAGTGGGGTGTCAGTCTGTACTCTCTCAGAAACTGGAAGAGGGCCAATTCGAGGTTTTGGCCATCGGCCATGGCAATTTGGATAGTCTTATTTAGAGTTCTCATCAGTCTCTTGACCTCGCCATTGGCTTGAGGCCACCTTGGGGTTATCTTCCGGTGTTTGATGCGGTGCGATTGTAGGTATTCTGCCAGTTCACCGCCATTGAAAGGAGGTCCGTTGTCAGTGCGTAATTCCCCTAGGAGGCCATGGGTCGCTATGATTTTCTCCAGCTTTGGGATCACCTCGGAGGCTGCGGTGGAGGGCAAAATTTCAATTTCGGGGTATCTTGAGAAGTCGTCTACCACAACAAACATGTACCTCCCGCCCGGGAGGCTGCCGAAGTCTGCGCTGGCTCGTGCCCAGGGGGCGGTCGGTCCTTCTTCTGTGATTACCGGTGCTGGGGGGTTGGGAAGGCTGGTCGCTATGCACACCGGACATCGTTGGATGACTTCTTCGACCTTCTTGTCGAGGCCTGGGAACCAGAGCTTGGTTCGAAGGCGATTCTTTGATTTCACAATGCCTTGGTGAGCGCCATGGGCTAGGAGGACCGCTTGCTGGGTGAGGCTGTCGGGCAGAACTAGGCGGGGGCCTTTCAAGAGGCAACCTTCTGGCGAGATGGATAGTTTGTTCTGGACCTGGTAAAGTGCTTTCAGTGTGGCCTGAGCTTCTAGGGTGCGGAATGACGCTGGGCTCTGTAGTGGTTTCCAGTTCCCTGACTGGATGGCGATTTGCAGACAGTCGTCGTCCTTGGTGGCTCGTGCCACATCATCAAGGGAGATCGGCAAAGGCCTCGAGCGTTCCACAATCAGTCTCACATACTCTTCAGTGGCGTCGGCTTCCGCGGCCTCCGTGTCAGTAACTGGGCGGGCATGTCGTGACAAATAGTCGGCGGGGTTTCTGGAGCCCGGTCGATACTCCACTGCGAACTGGTATTCTTGGAGCTGGAGTACCCATTTCTCGATGCGTGGAGGAGGCCGTGAGGAAGACCCTTGGAACAGTGGGAGAAGTGGTTTGTGGTCTGTGATTACCACAAATGGGTGTCCGTACAAGTAGATGTGGAAGTGACGGCACCCCCACAGAATGGCGATGGCCTCTCTTTCGATTTGTGAGTATCTCTGTTCTGTCGCAGTGAGGGTCCTGCTTGCGTACGCGACGGGTGCCCACTCTCCACATGGTTGTTGTTGGGTCAGGACAGCGCCGAGGCCGGTTGGACTGGCATCTACCACGAGTTGGGACTCGTATCGAGGGTTGAAGTAGGCCAGGGTCGTCTCTGCGGAGAGTGCCGCTTTTGTCTTCTGGAAGGCCTCCTGCTGTTCTCGTCCCCATTCCCAGGTGGGTGTGGACTTTGTGAGGTCACGAAGAGGGCCGGTGAGGTCGGACAGGTCTTTAATGAAACGCCCACAGTATGTCACCATCCCAAGAAAACTGCGGACAGCGGTCACGGATGTTGGGGCGGGGGCCTCATGGATGTCTTTGACCTTGTCCGGGTCCGGCCCAACGCCTTGGTCGGAGAATCTGTATCCGAAGAAGCTCATGTCCTTCCGGAGGAACTCGCACTTCTCCCTGTGAAGGGTCAGACCCCTCTCTTGCAGCCTGGGGAAAACGGCTTGGAGGCGTTGGATGTGTTCGTCCAGCGTCGCTGCGTGGACCAAGATGTCGTCGCTCACGTTCAGTACGCCGTCCAAACCTTGCAGGACGTTTTGAATGATGTTCTGGAAGACTTCGGCTGCGCTGGAGATCCCGAAGCTGAGTCTGGTGTATCTCCACAGGCCTGCATGGGTGGAGAAGGTCGTTATCGGGCGGGAGTCCGGGTGCAGAGGGATCTGGTGGTATCCGGACCTCAGGTCCATCTTCGAAAACCACTTTGAACCTGACAGCTCCCCGATGATGTCGTCTATGGTTGGCGTCAGATGGCGTTCTCTTTTGATCGCAAGGTTAGGAATGCGCATGTCAAACGCAGATCCGCACGGCGTCTGGTTGTTTCGGTTTCTTGGCCACTACAATGGGCGACACCCACGGAGTGGGTCCGCTGACTCTTTATATGATTCCGGCTCTCTCGAGCACATGTAGTTCAGCTTCCACTTTGGGCCGTTGGTGGAACGCTATGCGTCGGTGCCTGAGGGCCACTGGAGCGACTGAGTGATCTATGTGAAGGCGGACGGCGGGCCCTCTCAAACAGCCGATTCCGTCGAACAGTGAGGTGTGTTGCAGTACGAGATGGTCGAGGCTGTGGGCCTGGACCGTAAGGGCGAAGTGGATCAGCCTTAGGTCTTGGGCGGTCCGGCAGCCGAGCAGGAACCCGGACCCTTCTTGCGACACGTAGATTTTAGTGTGTACGTGATGGGTGTCATGTGAGACCGTTGTCCGGAACACTCCGCAGAGGCGGAGGGGTCGACTGGTCGTGGGATGGAGCACCGGTGGTTCGCTTAAAGTCTGGTACACGCTGGCTGCCATTAGGTTGATCGTAGCCCCGGTGTCGAGGGCTGCTACTGCTTGATCTTGTACGTTCACTGTACACATAGGTTCTGCGGATGGTGTTGCAGCTAACGTGTTGAGCATTCGCACCACGTGAACGGAAGCTGCGTCCGTTTCGTCATCGTCCATGTCACTGTTGGAGGCGGCATCTAGCATCGGTTCTATTTGTCGTACTCTTCGGGGCGGGCCGTTGGACTTTTTCCTCTGTGAAGATAAGCACACACTCGCGAAGTGGTTGGCCTTTCCACAGGCGCTGCAGATTTTCCCGTGTGCAGGGCATGCTTTGCTGTGGGGGGTTGCTCCTCCGCACCACATGCAGGGGCGGTCATGAGGTGACTGGGCTGGGCTTGGCCGAGGTCGTCGGGGTGGTTTTGTGCGCATGTCTGCGGCATTCGTTTTGATGGCGCACACGGGTTCAACTTTGATTGCGACCGTTGGTTTTGGCTCCATATGCGCTGCTCGAGCTTTCGATAGTTCTTTAGATCGCCCGAGCGCTAGGATGTCGCGCATGGGCATGTTGTCTGTCTCTAGGACTCTTTCTCGCAGCTTCGAGGAGGCGCAGCCTTGTATAAATTGAGCGCGGATCTCGTCGTCCAAATCCGGGAGGGTGCATGTGCTGGCTAGCTTTTTGAGTCTCGCGTAGAAAACATCGACGGACTCCTCTGGGAGCTGGCGGGCTTGGCGGAGTAAGAATCGTTCGTAATCCGCGCTGGCGAAAGGTTCAAAGTACTCTGTAATGGCGTCGCGCAGCGTGGTGTAGTTCCGGGGCGGGCCACCTTCTACCACGTCCTTCGAAATATCGTGAATAGCTTCCCCTCCCCGGTGCAAAAGCATTGCTCGCCGCCGCTCAACTGCGATGTCCGCCGCCACGAAGTAGTTTTCCAGGCGTTCTACCCACTTCTTCCACCGGGCAGCTTGGGAGGGAGGCGTGCCTGTGACTGCGAAGGGTTCTAGTGGCGGCACAGCGGCCATGGCCATCGGGGAAGGCGGGAGGGGCCGACAGCTAGGAAAAGCACAGTCACCAGATGGCTAGGAGGCCGGAACACGCTGGGGGCGCTTGCAGGGTGTCCCCGGTGGCAGCAGCGAGGCTCAGCAGCGTTGCACGTGAAATGCGTGTAAGACGGCAGGCGCACCTCACGCGAGATGCGTGGGAGACAGCAGGCGGGCCGCAGCGGTGCACGCGGGATGCGTGAGGGACGGTGCGGGAGGTGCGCGGCAGGCCAGGCAGGCAGGCGTGGCGTCGGGGCCTGAAGCAGGCGGGAGCGGGAGCACGGCTGGGGCCCAGAGGCAGAGAGCACGCACCTGAGGCCTCGAGGCCGATCCTGCTGGGCGAAGGCGGCGGGGCCGGATGCCGGCAGGTGAGGAGACTGCTGCTCAGCACGTCGGACACCGTTGCGAGGCAGGGCGGCAGGGCGGCAGGGTGCCGGATGGCTGTGGCTGGGCCTCCGCTCGGCGAGGCAGGGAGCCGGGTGCAGGGTGGCCGGGAGTGCTCCACTGGGGGGCTGTGCCGAGGCTGTAGAGCGGGCCGCACAGCAGGGGCTCGCCCGGTGTAGAGGGGCAGAGCGCGGCACGCGGTGGGGTGGCGAGACCACCTCGTCGCCAATGTGGTGTCGTGACTAGGCCTTAATGGGAGCACAAAAGGAGACCACACGTGTGTACTGTTGGTGGTCAGTCAAGTGCCTGCCACGCCCAGGGTCCTGGGCTTTTTATTACCTATCGAACGTGCCCTCCGTCTGCACGTCGGGCGGAGCCATTTAACATACGCTTAGGGGGGAAAAGAACAAATACAGTAACGCTGTTTGTGGGCGGGTGGTTGCGCCCACCTAGCACAACACTACAGGGTAAACTTACTTCCGGCATTCTCTTTTCCTTTCAGATCCTAACAGCACAAGTTTCCCCTCCCCTTGGACTCATGATGTAAATCGCATTATGTTTACAAGTAAGCAAATTTCTTCCACGCTGCTGCTCTTTTTTCTTATATGCACTTCTTTTTTCTGCCCGAGCGCTGACCACAACACAATGCCACAGCAGTTTTAATGTGCACTTTTATGTTTATCGCCATATTTTAACTACCGAGCAAATACCAACATTGAAAATTTATACAATAGAATATAAGTGAGAGTATTGCTTATAAATTGCCCCACATGGGCTTTTTTCTACACAGATTTAAATGTGTAAATGAGACCCCTCCAGGGAACTACTATGCATGGACTGGATGTACTAACAGAACAACGTAGTGAATATGTGTGTCTGTGTTTTTATGGCTCTATGAGACAGATAAAATAGAATGCCTCAATTTCCTCAGCACGGGTTGACAATCGTGTCTGTTATTCAGTTGGCCACTGACATGTATTGACAATTGACAATTGTATGTGTGTCCTGTTGATTTTCTATTACAGGCTCCAGTGGTCTAGGATTTTCCAGGAGGCCACACTGGTAGAACCGTGAGTTTTACCACCGTTATTGTTCCTCAGGTTAGGGTGTGCCTTAGGGTGCGCACACCGCCGTGAAACTATCGTAGGTCCTGATGAATGCTTAGCAAATTGCAAATATAAGCTGAAACATGTCGACCAATCCTGTTCACTAATTCATACTAATTGAATGACTCTGGCTAAACTAATCAGCTGGTCTGCATCCGTTCCACCTGTTTTTAATGGTCACTGGTTTGCCTTTAATAAATTAGTTGATAGGTTAAAACCGGCTACCTTTTAAATTGCACATAAATATCACTTTCACTTCCACACCCACAGAAAAACCTGCTCCACTGTAATTCAGGCGTCGTAGCACACCAGAGAGGCACTTGGCCACTCTGGTGGGAACCCAATGATGAAGCATGTCACCAACTAGGTTGGCGAGCGAGGGTTCTTTTAAAAAACTTTTGTTTGCCCTTTGCTGTTTTATTTTCCAGGTTTTTCTAGCAATTCCACCGTCACTCTTTTGTTGTTTCCTATATATTTACAGGGGGTTCACGAGTGCCTCTATCCCTCTCTCTCTTGTTGTTATATATTAACTATGGTAATCATTAGAACAGTGTAATCTGCTCCAGACGGATTGGTCTTATGTGGGAATATTGATTATCAATTGAATTGCAGAGGGGAATTTTAAGGCGATTTTCTGTAGGAAGCTGCTGTCAAGGGCAGTTCTTCTTGGTGCTGGGCATAGGACCTTTTTGTTGTGTAGGAATTGCCTACTATCACCAAATGTAACCTGAAATCTAGAGTTGCTCCAGAAAATAATATCCAGCAGGAAGGGAAAGAACATAGACCAAAACAATTTTTCAACTATCCAGGCAAAGCAGCATGGCGAAGAGCAAGGAGTAACAAGCAGGAACTGGAGAAGGTTGGGATTTCTCGAGAGTATTAAGTGAGCAAGCAAGCAAGCACAATTGCAATGCAACTGGACTCAGTTGAACTCCCTTTTATAGTGTCAAATGGGATGTGACAAAATTCAGTAAGTAAATCAGCCATCTTGGATTGACAAATAATAAATTACCAACATTGAAAAAATCATAATTATTTTGCAGGGATTTTCAGGATAATATAGTTAAAAGATTAGATGTCAATTCATATTATTACACAGCATTCTTGTAAGCCGCTTTTTTCGGAAAACCCTTTATTGATGCTGCATTCCGATGCTGGCATGCTGGAGGAAATCACTCTACAATCCCTTGCGGCCTAAATTAAATAGACAAGCAAGGAACAACAAAATGGTTCTACAGTAGAAGGAACAAAACCTAGACAATCTACTGAATCCTTCTCAAATAGACACTTTTCATGTCTAGCCAGTAATTTATTTTCTCTCAGACACCTCAAGACTTGTTTGATATGAAACGGATGGTCTGCTAGATCATTAGAAAATATGAGAATGTCATCTATCTGGAGAATTGAATCTGAAAACATTGTGTTCATACATTTTTGGAACATAGCAGGAGCATTGTAGAAGTCAAATGGCATCACACAATATTCGTAATGCCCGAAAGTTGTCCTGAATGCTGTCTTCCACTCATCTCCAGATTGGATCAGATCAGGTGATAAACTCCTGTCAGATCCAATTTGGTAAATATTTTATCCCCTTAGACAGCCTCCAGAATATCAGAAATGAGGGGGAAAGCATAATGATGCTTGATAGTTACCAGAGTTAAACTCCTGTAATCAAAGCAAGCCTTTAGTTCTGTGGAACCCTTCTTTCGTCCAGCAGGAGATTTAGAAGTAGTAATCAGACCATTCTCTAGATTTACATCAAGATATTCTCTTAGGGCTTTCTGTTGCAAGGGAGATATGGAAAAGATATGCCCAAAGGGAACTATAGCCTTAGGAAACATTTCAATAGCACAATCAAAGGGTTGATGGGAAGGTAACTGCGTGATATTCAGTTCTTGGAATACATCAAAGCATTTATGATAGAGTTCAGGAATTTCGGGTAATTGGGCAACTGACTGAGTGGAGGTACTGTGAAGCACTTCAGAACCTTCAGCAGATGAAAGATGATCAGCAGTATAATGGGAGACACAAACCTCTGAAACCAGGAACAAGTTTTTTTATACAATGTTTATATATGAAATTGTGTTGAGCTAGCCACTTAATGCCCAAATAATAGGTGATGAGAAGAAATTAAAGGAAACTAAGTTCCTAATAATGTGTGACAATCCTGAGAGACAAAACGGGAGTTTCTTCAGTGACTTGGCCAGAAACCACATAAATCCCATTAACAGCTTCTATTACAACTGGAACTTCTTTCTTTTGGTCTGTAACATGATGATTGGAAGTCCACTAAATAGCCATATAGATATTGGAGTCTATGCAGTCAACATGAACAGGCGCTATAAGATGTAGTGAATCAGTAGTTAGAGGGCTCCAGAGGTGAAGGCAGTGGAGGAATTGCTTACTATCACCAAATGTAACCTGAAATCTAGAGTTGCTCCAGAAAATAATATCCAGCAGGAAGGGAAAGAACATAGACCAAAACATATTTTCAACTATACAGGCAAAGCAGCATGGCGAAGAGCAAGGAGTACCAAGCAGGAACTGGAGAAGGTTGGGATTTCTCGAGAGTATTAAGTGAGCAAGCAAGCAAGCACAATTGCAATGCAGCTGGACTCAGTTGAACTCCCTTTTATAGTGTCAAATGGGATGTGACAAAATTCAGTAAGTAAATCAGCCATCTTGGATTAACAAATAATAAATTACCAACATTGAAAAAATCATAATTATTTTGCAGGGATTTTCAGGGTAATTTAGTTAAAAGATTTTATATCAATACATATTATTACACAGCATTCTTGTAAGCCGCTGTTTTCTGAAAACCCTTTATGTTATGTTATGTTATGTTAAATGGGATTTGTAAAGCGCGCTGACACCGTGGGTTTCCTGGCGCTTTAGGGCAGAGGTGGGGCTGAGGACGGAAGGAGCGGAGTTAGCAGGGTGGGGGACAGGGGAAGGTTTTGAGCAGTTTCCTGAAATGAAGAAGGGAGCTACTGGATTTGATGGTCATGGGGAGAGGATTCCAGAATTTGGGGGCCAGGAGGGCGAACCGATGGCCACCGAATTTGTTAGTTTTGGTTTTGGGGACAGCAAGCAAGTTGAGGTGAGCTGAGCGGAGATTGCGAGTTGGGCGGTGTGGGTTGACGAGTGAAGTCAGAAAAGCGGGGCTGGTGCAGTGGAGGGATTTGAACGTGAGGCAGCCCAGCTTAAAAGCCGCCCTTTGTTCTATAGGTAGCCAGTGCAGCTTGTGTAGCTGGGGTTTAGCCGACTGCCCTTTGGGGGTTTTGTAGATGAGAGGGGCTGCTTGGTTCTGCACGACCCGGAGGCGATGTAGTAGTGATTTTGGGAGTCCGTGATACAGGGAGTTGGAGATGTCCAGGCGAGATAGTACCAGGGAGATGATGACCTGGATCAGAGCGGCTGGAGGTAGTAGATGACTGACTTTGCGGATTTTACGAAGCTAGAACATACATGATGAGATCACGGTGCCAACTTGAGGTCTGAGGGAGAGTTCGGCATCGATGGTCACACCAAGACTTTTTACTGATTTCGCAGGGATCGGGGGGGGGGCTAGTTTTTTGGGCCAGAACTGCGAGCCCCAGTGAGAGGAGCTGGATCCAGGGAGAAGGAGCTCAGTTTTTCCAGGATTTAATTTTAGTTGATTGCAGTTCATCCACTCATGAATGTGTATCATGGCGGAATGGAAATTGTGCACAGCGTTCGGAGAGTTGAGTGGAAAGATGATCTGCAGATCGTCAGCGTAGTTATACACTGTGATGTCCCAGTTTTGGAGCGAGTGGATCAGGGGCCGAAGGTAGAGGTTGAACAGTAGGGGTGACAGGGAGGAGCCCTGAGGGACTCCACAGGTCGTGGGAGTTTTGGGCACTGTGTAAGGGCCCAAGCGGACGGCTTGTGTTCTGCCGGTCAAAAAGGATTGAGTCCATTTGAGGGCAGGACCCCGGATGCCAGCCTGTTCGACACGGTGAAGAAGGATGTTGTGGTCAACCGTGTTGAACGCGGCCAACAGATCCAGGAGTACGAGGGCCTGGGGGATCCCTGTGTCAGCGTTCCTCCTCAGCGTGTCAAGGACTGCTACAATGACGGCCTCGGTGGAGTGGGCTGGCCTGAAGCCGGCCTGGTTAGGCTCCAGGTGGCAGGAGGTCTCGATGAAGTTGGAGAGACACCGGGTGACGTGGGCCTCCATTAGTTTGGAAAAGTATGGCAAGAGCGATATAGGACGGTAGTTGGAGAGTTCCACCGGGTCCGACCATGTTTCTTCAGGAGAGGCACTAAGATGGCCTCTTTGAAGGTGCTAGGGACAATGCCCGTGCTGAGGGAACCATTCAGCAGAGGTAAAATGCTATGGATGCTGCATACCGATGCTGGCATGCTGGAGGAAATCACTCGACAATCCCTTGCGGCCTAAATTAAATCGACAAGCAAGGAACAACAAACTGGTTCTACAGTAGAAGGAACAAAACCTAGATAATCTACACATTTCTTCTCAAATAGACACTTTTCATGTCTAGCCAGTAATTTATTTTCCCTCAGACACCTCAAGACTTGTTTGATATGAAACGGATGGTCTGCTAGATCATTAGAAAAGATGAGAATGTCATCTATCTGGAGAATCGAATCTGAAAACATTGTGTTCATAAATTTTTGGAACATAGCAGGAGCATTGTAGCAGTCAAATGGCATCACACAATATCCGTAATGCCCGAAAGTTATCCTGAATGCTGTCTTCCACTCATCTCCAGATTGGATCAGATCAGGTGATAAACTCCTCTCAGATCCAATTTGATAAATATTTTAGCCCCCTAGACAGCCTCCAGAATATCAGAAATGAGGGGCAAAGCATAATGATGCTTGATAGTAAAACTGTAGTCAAAGCAAGCCTTTAGTTCTGTGGAACCCTTCTTTCGTCCAGCAGGAGATTTGGAAGTAGTAATCAGACCATTCTCTAGATTTACATCAAGATATTCTAATAGGGCTTTCTGTTGCAAGGGAGATATGGAAAAGATATGCCCAAAGGGAACTATAGCCTTAGGAAACATTTCAATAGGACAATCAAGGGGTTGATGGGAAGGTAACTGCGTGATATTCAGTTCTTGGAATGCATCAAAGCATTTATGATAGAGTTCAGGAATTTCGGATAATTGGGCAACTGACTGAGTGGAGGCACTGTGAAGCACTCCAGAACCTTCAGCAGATGAAAGATGATCAGCAGTATAATGGGAGACACAAACCTCTGAAACCAGGAACAAGTTTTTTCATACAATGTTTATATAAGAATTGTGTTGAGCTAGCCAATTAATGCCCAAATAATAGGTTAATGGGAAGAAATCAAAGGAAAGTAAGTTCCTCATAATGTGTGGCAGTCCTGAGAGACAAAACCGGAGTTTCTTCAGTGACTTGGCCAGAAACCACATAAATCCCATTAACAGCTTCTATTACAACTGGAACTTCTTTCTTTTGGTCTGTAACATGATGATTAGAAGTCCACTAAATAGCCATATAGATATTGGATTCTGTGCAGTCAACATGAAAAGGCGCTATAAGATGTAAATGTAAATGTAAATGTAGATGTAGTGAATCAGTAGTTAGAGGGCTACAGAGGTGAAGGCAGTGGTGTCTGACCAACATTTGTCTGTGTCACCGGCACCAGGAGTGAGTTTCCTAATTTTCTGACTCCTTGATTGACAAACAGGGTGCACTGGACAAGAGTTGAGAAGATCGCCTTTCCGACCACAGTGCAAAAACATTGTACATGCTCGTATGGCCTTATTTCTTCTTCCTCAGCAAAGGCTCTTTAGTAAAATCCATTTGCATGAGCTAACATCTGGTTCAAAAGCCTTAGAAGATGTCTTGAATGCAGATCTTAATGGGGTTTGGATTGAGATTGTTTTGGACATTCCATTCGTCTTTCTTGACGATGACTGTTGATCTGGATAGCCAGTTGAATAAGATATTGTAAGGACACTGTTCTGGCAACTCTAGAAAGTTTATCCTTAAACTCATCCTTCAACCCCTTTCAGAATAAAGTGAACAGGGATGAGTCAGTCCATTTCAGCTGAAAACTCTTTATTCAGTTTTAACTAAATAAAACCATTGCAGCACATACAATTTCATGTACATACTACAAAATAAATATACATGATAGCCTTATACATAGTAGGACAATAAATCAATAGACAATCACAACCAGAAATGATTAAACAAAGCCATAATATTGTTTTAAAATGACTAAAAGTACAAAATTACTTTAATGTGAAGGGCATTCAACCAACACTATTGAAAATGCATATTACATTGCAAAAATTGGAATGCAGTATGAGTTGCACCTAATATGGCATTCATAAGTAGTATCTACATTGTAATAACAACCGGGACAATGATCAATCTGCTCCGGATCAGAATCATTGGAGTACAAGATGAATCATAGAGGATAACTGTATCAAACTGATATTCGATATTCAGTACATTATTTCACAAGAATGACCAAGCTTAAAGGTGAGTCAAGGTTAATCTAAAATTAGAAAACAAAATCCTCTAATGGGTCAGCTATGTTAACTGTTAAGCTGAACCTATGACCATAGTTGAAACAAGCAGTTTCAAGAGCTGATGCCGCCCTATCCTTCTCTCCCCCTCTAAAGCCTTATAAAAGTCATACATCATTTACTAATGTCAGTTGTGTATGACTAAATGGTAAGCAGAAAAATGACAAATTATTATGGCTCTAGTGTCAATAGTCTCATCACATACAGTAAAACATTGTCCTTCTTTTTACAGCTGTATTAGCAAAACTCCCATGGTTTGGTAATGATTGTAAAAATAAGATGGCTGGTTTGCGTTGGTTAAAATTCATTACATGCCGTTTTATAAAACGGACTTTAGCAGATTTATAAAAAGTGCAAAAGGAGAAAAAATGCAGTGTGCTTTGAATGTAAAGCTTTCCACATGGACAAATCTGTTCATCTTTAGACCACTGGCCAATTTTTAGAAATTCCGCTAAGTGGTGAGGTATGCTTAACCTAAAGCGAGGTAGGATAAAGTAGTGTTGTCTATTATGAACAGCAGTTAAATAGGGTTGTTTTAGGAAAGTAGAATCTACTTTTAAGTTTACCCCCACTTTTTGCCTGGTGCTATGCTGTTTCTGACTAGTCTGACTGGGATCCTGCTAAACAGGACCCCAGTCTCTGTGCTTTCTCCCCTTAATGGTTATGGTAAGTACTTAGGTACATCCCAGATTGGACACTCTTGTACCCTTATCAGTCCCAAGTATATAGGACTGAGGTACCCAGGCATAGGCACACCATGGGTGCCCCATGGGCTGAAGCATGTGTTATGCCACCCATGGAGGACCACTCAAACTGTAACTACAGGCCTGCCTTTGCAGCCTGTGTAAGCTGGTGCTAGCACCACTTACGAAAGATATAGGTTTCCCTATATCTAAAGTCACTGTACTTAAAACCTATAAGTCACCCCTAATGCAGGCCTTTCAATCCTGACGGTAGGGTGCTCAGTTCTAAATGTGAGGGTGCCCCTGCCTGAGCAGGACACCCCTGCAGCCCTTGGAGTCCATTCTCCCGGTCTGTAAGTGCATCAGCCATTACGATACATAGAGTGGCCATGCATCATTACACAATGACTATCTCGAAACTGGCTGTAACGAACCCTATCATGTTTGGTATCAAACATGTTGGAGTCATACCCCCGCACCATAAATGGTGTGGGAGGTATGATTTCATACACTGTAAAGCTCCTCCGGGAGGCCCTTAGTGCTCCCGGTACCAGTCTTCTAGAACCGAGCAGCACAACATGTCTGCTGCCATCCAGAAACACGATTCTGCCCTCCTGCTGAGCCAAGCTTGAGCAGGGTAAGACAGAACAATAGCTATCCTGTCAAAGGGAGGTGTGACCATCTCCCAGACAGTGTTTAGTGTATTGGGGCCTGGTGGGAGCACTTGCCAGCGCCACTCAGTCTGCTTGAAGGGCACATTTAGTGCCCTCCTTGCATAGTCCAGTTCAAACCAGCTCAGGGAGCAGTTGGCTTCTGCTCTGGCGCGAAACTGAACAAAGGACATGGGAGAATCCTCCCCAATGTCCTCAGGGAGGGAACCCTGAATCGTCCCAACGCTTTCCTAAGGGTACTTAAGAGCTTACCTGAGGGTAGATCCCTAGATTCGTCATGGGACAAGATTCATTTCAAGACACCACTTCTTCTTTAACCGTCTGGGCACTCTGTACTTCGCTTTGGGCATCAAGGCACCAACTGGGAAGACTTGTGCTGCTCCTGATCTCATCGGCCTGCTTGTCTGCTGCAACGTCCGTGCTTGTGCTTCATACAGGAACCTTCCAAGGCCTGTGGGCATCCAAGACACCTGAAAGGAATCTCCCTTGAAGTGAAGGAGTCACTTCCCTGCATCTGCAGGCACCACAACTAAGTTGACCGGTCTACTGATCCTGGTGTCCCATGGACTCTGAAAGGCTCAGCAACACAGGTTGTGGTTCTTCACATGCCTCGAGGCCTGCCTTGTCCTCTCTCCAAATTGGAGGCCAGTATCCCTTGTCGGAGCGGCAGGAACTGAACCTCTGTGCACCACGTCGATTTGCAGTTGCAAAGGCTTGTTGGCTTCCTTCCATCAAGATCTTTGGGCTCCAAGTAGCCACCACCTCAGGCATCTCCTGTGATTAAGATATTTGTCCTCACCAAATCACTTGCATCATGGGCCTGCATCTTTGGTGAGCTGTTCGAGTCCCTCCTGCAACTCCAGTGCCTCCGGCCTGTTGGTCCACCTCAGGGTCTCCTTTGATTTCTGTGGGCTCCCCTGATTGCTCGGGCCTGCCCTGACTCCCCTGCTTGAGGTGAGTCACCTGGACCTTGCTTGTCCTGACACTGTACCTTCTTCACTTTCCACGTTGGTTGCAGTTGGAAAGGCTTGTCGGTGATTTCTGACTGACACCGACCCCGGAACTCTCAACTTCCGACGTGGGACAGCACATGCACAGCTCCTGGTCGTTTTCAGCGTTGCCTGGTCGGTACAGCTGCAGTTTCAAGGTCGCCCTCAGCTCTCCTGCAACACTTTACTTTAGTGGGCATTCGTCTTCAGGGCCTCTTGGTCACTTCCAAGTGGCATAGACCCTGTCCCCTCTGCTTGCAGGTACTTCTCGACTTGAATCCACCTTTGGGTTCCACTGGAAACTTTCACCTTCTCCAGCAGCGGCATCTTCCTGAGGTCCTCCATTGATTTTGGCGGCGGTTTCCGACGCCAATTCACACCTATGGACCCGGCTTCCCTGGTGTGGGTATCCTGGTTCCCAAGGTATCCACGGGTGGGGTGGCTCTCCAACCTTCTGTCTTCCATGGGGTTTCTTAGGGGTCCACTAGGAAGGGTACTTCTTTTTTTAAATTGCAACCACACCATATCCATTGACTTATATTGAGCCAGCTGTTGTGTTCCCACTCTGCACACGACTTCCATGGGGTTCCTGGTTACTTACCGCGGGTGGTTCCTTGGGTCCCCGGCATCTCTACATTTTCTGGGTATAGTTTTGATTTGTGTTATTGTTCGCCTACAGCTATTTTAGTACATGGTTTGGTCTCTCCTGGCGACCACTGTGTATTTGTGCTAGTTACCTGTTTCCATTAAAAAGTATTGTGTGCATTGTGTATGTCTCTGGCTAGGAGATAACTGTATGTGTTAGTGAGTGTCTTATAATAAATATGTATTTTTATAAATACACTGTGTGGTTCTTTTTCACTTAATCTGTACCTATAAGATTATGTTCTGGTAAAACAAGCTGCTTTACACTCCTTCTGGACTAAGCCTAAAGGCTGCTCTCCACAGCTACCACTAAAAGAGATTTCCGAGGTTGTCTCGGACCACTAAAATCACCATAAGGGTTGTCTGGATTGGTGCAGGGTGCCCACTTACATATGTGAGCACCATATACCAAGCCAGCTTGTCACAGTTGCACTGCAGGATCTGAAGGAATCAGATTGTACTTCATATAAACCAGCTTCCCTTTTTCCAAATTGACCCTTGAAGCCCAAGCCATCCCTTTTAGTCTTATTTTCTGGTCAGATTTGGATAAATATGAAATAATTGATTGAGCCTTAATATCCAAATTTAGGCCTTAATCTACGTTGTTCTCATTAATCTTTTTTAACCACAGAATTTTAAATGGGTGGTCAAGGGAGAGGCAGTCTCAAATAAGTGCTCTATTGAGTGCCAATTCGGATTTTGTCCAGATCGAATGCCACAACTGTCTGGGTTTTACACTTATGATATCTGTAAGAAAGGGCAAACCTAACTCATTATAACTCAAGATAGAGGGTGTAACTTGGGAGAATGCTAATAATCATCTTAAGATAACATTTTCTGATGTTTACAGAACAATCATGCTGGAATAACCCTATATACTGATGCCATGGGTGGCGGAAGATACACTCTTGCTGTTATAAATTGTGGTCATATGTTTAATAGGTCTTAAGCTTAATTTAGCTGCAAACCTGAAAATTGCAGAGGCAGTAATGTTTAGGTGCTGTGCTTTCAGTATAAATTGTTATTTCTGGTTTCACAAGCTATTGAATAAAATGTCTAAGTATGAAAAGGTAGGAACAATAGGGATCTTAACATTATTAGTAGTGATGGGCATGGGTTTTGGAAGTGTTTTTCCACAAATCTTTACAAAGGTCTTCTTAATATTAACTCTGAGGTCTAGATCACCCCTGTACGTCATGCCAGTCATTCTCTTTAGCTAAGCCTTTGAACTTGAAGATAAAAAATGCAAGTCCATGAAACCTTAATTTAGTTCTAAAATGTCCTCTTGGGTGTAATATTTCCAATGTTGACAGCCTAAACGTTTGTTGAATTCTGTAAGGAAGGCTGCAGAATAATCCCTATGTGGACTGGCCTCAGAAACTAAAGACACAACCGATGCAAAGCTCTTTTAGCTTCCTGGGGCTTTCATCATATTGTAATTCCTCCAAACCAGCTGGAGCATGGTCCAAAGAACCTTGTGGTAAGACAGCAAAAGACTGATGTAAGGCAGCATTTTTGGTGGTCGGTCTTAGGACTTGGAGAGTCCAGTAGTTTACCGCTGTTAATAATTGCTGGATCTGATCCATCTTCCGATTTCATTGGGATCACAACCTGTCAACGGCACGTTTCTAGGGACCAACTTAGGGCCTTCTTGGTGTGTAGGAACAGCATTCTTTCTCCAGAAGCAAACCCAGATGCCAAAATGCAACTGGAATTCTAGAGTTGCTCCAGGAAACAATATCCAACAGGAAGGAAAAAACGGGAGACCATTAAAACTTCCAACTGTCCAGGCCAGGCCAATTAGCCTCCCTTTTTATAATGCCAACAGGATGTGACCAAAATTCAGGAAGTAGTTCAGCCATCTTGGTTTGGGAAATAATAAATGACAAAGCATTTAAAAGATCATAATAAACAAAATGGTATTTCGCAGGGCTTTTCCGGACAACACAGCAAAAAGATTATAATCCAATATATATTAAATGACGTTTTTGTAAGCTGTGTTTTTAAGTAAAACCTACCTATATGCAGCATACTCACGCAGGCATGCAGTGGGAAATTGCTCCACAATCTCTTGTGGGGTCAATCGAGCCAATGAGCTATGAACAACAAAATGGTTCTTGAAGATGCCACTACACCCCGAGTGGAAGGCTGAGGCATGATAGGGATCCCGCAGAGAAGAGAAGCCGTAGCAAAGCCTGCAGCACCCTGGGCTAACTGTGACACAGTAATGTAAGGGAAGAACCTTTATAGTTGCATTGGCAAAGTTCATTCTTCTGTACAAGCGTTAGCCTTTCATGGCCCCAAAAATATGTGATTGTGCCTCATATCCTGCCCTTTGGAGGGTCACAATGACACAGCTCCTATCTCTCCTTGAATATACTTCACGCTGAACTTGGGTGTAGTTCGAGGTAAGGTCGGTTAGTACCATGTACGCAGCTCCAGGACCAACAGTACAGCATAAGCAGAGGTTATGCTGCTAACATTTGGGTAAGTCCTGCTCACAAAGCTAAAATCCTACCCCAGTTGCAGTGGCGATTCAGTGCAGAGTCCACCGCCCTCTTTGGTACAACTCAGTCCAGTGCAATGGCGACTGTGGTCGTAAGGTGATGCGTGCCTCAATCTTGTAGGTACTAGCTTCTAGTAGTGGGTTCAACTACTAAGCACTTTGTTAATCTGTAGGAAGGCTCCTTGGTCTCAGACACTTCCACAAAGGTGCATTGTCTCCCCCAGACCTCGCCCTGTTGTTGCGAGTGATGCAGGTTCTCTCCAGGCTACAACACTCGCCGTAGTTAACCACCTCCTCATCTCCTTGCTGCCCTTTTTTGGCCAGCGCAGCCTTCCCTCCTTAGCAGTCAGCCAGCTCCTTCCTTAAATGCAGGCTACAAAGCAGTTTCTTCTTGCAGGCTTTCAAACTTCCCATGGCTTTGGTACAGAACCCGTCATGGAGAGTTGGCAATGGATATCCAACCATGAAGAACAAAGGGTTCCTCAGTCCCCCCTGGTATGGGACACTGGCTGGATGTTTCTATCCCATCTTTATGCCAAAGTTGTAGACAGTAGATGTGTATTTGGAAGTCCAATCTGAGAAAGGCTCAGGCTATTTCTGCCCCTTTTGTTTATTCCACACAGACTGGTCCTGTCAAGGTTTGTGTTACAATGTGCTGACAGGATGTTTGAGGGGGGTAGAGTGTTTCCTATCAGACAAAAGTCAAAAGAAAAGTATAAAATAAATGAAAGTTGCCTCATTTAACTACCTCTTTCCTTGTGAGGTATCTGGGGGAGATGGTGCTCTTCCAGTGCAAGTTGTCCAGGAAAGAACAGGAGAAACTCTCTAAACTTCAAAAGGGCCATCTGTTTCCTCTCCCCTCAACACTCAAATGTATGACCCACGACAATAAATCCATGGAATATCATGGTGGAGCCTACTCCACACATCTATTGTCTGGGCTCTCTCTGGGACACCATGTATTGTCAACTGAGAGGTGAAAACACAAAATGGAGTCCAGTGCCGTTGTGGCCACAAGTATCACAAATACTGTACACACATCCTCAGAAAGCACAGTTAGGCATATACACACACTACATCCATGCCACAGATGAAGGGGCTAAGGGCCCTGTTGCAGAGTATTTGCAGTCCAATTCTGAAAAGTGGGAGTGGCAATTCTCCCTGCTGGGACAGGTAAAAAAGGCCTGCTTAGCAACAATAGCCATGTCTGCTCCCATCAGTCACCTATTGCCTGCCAGCTCGCCATGCTAGTCCATCGTCTTCCCCCCCTGCTGGGCCCTTCCCCGCCCCACGCGCTCACCTGAGCTGGCCTCCAGGATCCTCTGTCAGACACTTGAGTGCTTCCACCAGTACATTCAGTCAGTGAACTCCAGGGACACCATTTTCTAACCCTCCTTACATATTAGGGAAGGGAATGACTTGTCCCACTCCAGCCTTCTCCTGTCTTTTCCGCTGTAGAGTAGGTTCATGATCCAGGCCTGAAACTCTTCAGAACATTACGAGTTCACCATTTTAGGTAAAAACTAAAATGGGGGTTGGGAATTGCAAGTGTTTTAAGCCCTTGCCAGTCTCTAACATGCAATTAATCATAGCTGTTTTATGTTGCACTCCACCCTGTCTGCACATTTTTACGTGATTGTGTTAAGTGGGCAGTGTGTAAGTTCATCTTTAGTGTTCTGCGAGGCTTGTGGTAGAGTGCACACCAATGGAAGTTAGAAGCCTATTCCTCTTCTCTGCTGATCTGCGGTATGCCTTCGCCTCTGCTGCTCGGTGTCTGTGTGGTCCAGCTCTCCTCCTCATCCTTCTCCCAGAGGTGCTCTCAGGCCAGAGGTCTGTCTCTGGCTCATCCTGCATCTCTGGCACGGGTGATGCTGCTCTGTTTGCTCTGCTGATCTGCAGTATGCCTGCGCCTCTGCTGCTCGGTGTCTGTGTGGTCCAGCCCTCCTCCTCCTCCTCCTCCTTCTCCCAGAGGAGCTCTAAGGCCAGAGATCTGTCTCTGGCTCATCCTGCATCTCTGGCACGGATGATGCTGCTCTGTTTGCTCTGCTGATCTGCGGTATGCCTGCTCCTCTGCTGCTTGCTGTCTGTGTGGGCCAGCTCTCCTCCCAGAGGAGCTCTCAGGCCAGAGATCTGTCTCTGGCTCATCTTGTATCTCTGGCACGGGTGATGCTGCTCTGCTGATCTGCAGTATGCCTGCGCCTCTGCTGCTTGGTGTCTGTGTGCTCCAGCTCTCCTCCTCCTCCTTCTCCCAGAGGAGCTCTCAGGCCAGAGATCTGTCTCTGGCTCATCTTGTATCTCTGGCACGGGTGATGCTGCTCTGTCTGCACTGCTGATCTGCAGTATGCCTGCGCCTCTGCTGCTCGGTGTCTGTGTGCACCAGCTCTCCTCCTCCTCCTTCTCCCAGAGGAGCTCTCAGGCCAGAGATCTGTCTCTGGCTCATCTTGTATCTCTGGCACGGGTGATGCTGCTCTCAGTCTGCTCTGCTGATCTGCAGTATGCCTGCGCCTCTGCTGCTCGGTGTCTGTGTGGTCCAGCCCTCCTCCTCCTCCTCCTCCTTCTCCCAGAGGAGCTCTCAGGCCAGAGATCTGTCTCAGGCTCATCCTGCATCTCTGGCACGGGTGATGCTGCTCTGTCTGCTCTGCTGATCTGCGGTATGCCTGCTCCTCTGCTGCTTGCTGTCTGTGTGGGCCAGCTCTCCTCCCAGAGGAGCTCTCAGGCCAGAGATCTGTCTCTGGCTCATCTTGCATCTCTGGCACGGGTGATACTGCTCTCAGTCTGCTATGCTGATCTGCGGCATGCCTGCTCCTCTGCTGCTTGCTGTTTGTGTGGGCCAGCTCTCCTCCCAGAGGAGCTCTCAGGCCAGAGATCTGTCTCTGGCTCATCTTGCATCTCTGGCACGGGTGATGCTGCTCTGTCTGCTCTGCTGATCAGCAGTATGCCTGCGCCTCTGCTGCTCGGTGTCTGTGTGGTCCAGCTCTCCTCCTCATCCTTCTCCCAGAGGAGCTCTAAGGCCAGAGATCTGTCTCTGGCTCATCTTGCATCTCTGGCACGGGTGATGCTGCTCTCAGTCTGCTCTGCTGATCTGCGGCATGCCTGCGCCTCTGCTGCTTGGTGTCTGTGTGCTCCAGCTCTCCTCCTCCTCCTTCTCCCAGAGGAGCTCTCAGGCCAGAGATCTGTCTCTGGCTCATCTTGCATCTCTGGCACGGGTGATGCTGCTCTGTCTGCTCTGCTGATCAGCAGTATGCCTGCGCCTCTGCTGCTCAGTGTCTGTGTGGTCCAGCTCTCCTCCTCATCCTTCTCCCAGAGGAGCTCTAAGGCCAGAGATCTGTCTCTGGCTCATCTTGCATCTCTGGCACGGGTGATGCTGCTCTCAGTCTGCTCTGCTGATCTGCGGCATGCCTGCTCCTCTGCTGCGTGTGGGCCAGCTCTCCTCCCAGAGGAGCTCTCAGGCCAGAGATCTGTCTCAGGCTCATCCTGTATCTCTGGCGATGGTGATGCTGCCCTCAGTCTGCTCTGTTGATCTGCGGCATGCCTGCTCCTCTGCTGCTTGCTGTCTGTGTGGGCCAGCTCTCCTCCCAGAGGAGCTCTCAGGCCAGAGGTCTGGCTCTGGCTCATCCTGCATCTCTGGCGCCGGTAATGCTGCTCCAGATGAGTCCACACAGGAATCTTCGGAATACACGTCAGGAAGCAGCGTTGGTCTTGAATCAAGGGAGAAAGACGTGCTAAGAGGTTTCTGCGCGACAGACCAAGGGCATGGATAGCCAAGGATCACCCCCTCTGTTTTCCCAAATCTCCACAGTCGATGATTCCCAACCCGGCACGTCGCAGGAGGCAGTCTTGGCGAACTTTATGGACAGTGCAACGGCCAAAGGAGTAGAGTGGGCAAAAGGCATCCTTCACTCGTGTGACCCAGAAGATTCTGGGGTAGTATCAGGCCTACCAAGGGCAGGACAGGCAGGACCAGTGGAGTCTGGAACTGTGAGGCCTAAATGGGCTCGCCGGCCCACGAACAAGGAGTTCCCTGCTGAGCCCCTGCACCAAAAGTCAGAGTTACTTCCCCTCACCATGAAGCATTGCCCGTGGCGGTACCGGCATGCTCGGTTAACCCAACCGCAGCCAGCGGTGATAACGTGGACAAAATCGGTAAGATCATGGACTCTATGTTGAGCATTATGCCAGACTTCCAAACACGTTTTGCTAACCCTGGGCCTACACTACTTCCAGTGGCCCCTGCTCTTGAGGGGGAGGGTCACAATCAATTTCATGGGTATGGGGTGACCAGGTCAGCAACGCAGGCACACAGAGACTAGCGAGCTCTGCCACCACCGAAGTAGCCCCAGCGGCGCAGCCAGAAAAGCAGTTACAGGCAATAAAAGCGCAAGTTATCGGCAGCGCCGCAGCAGCTCCCTGCTAACGAGTGGGCAACCCTTGCCTCTGCCCCCTCCCCCCACCCCGGGTACTCCCTGCAGGCAGCCCAGGTCCCAGTGCACTAAGCGGGTTAGCTATATGCAAAATAAACAATTGATGGACGGAATGCTGGATAATGCAAACATTCACCCCCCAGTCACAAGGATCTGAGTTAAATCCATCATTCTTTTGCTCACCACACCACCCCAGTTTGGACCCAGCCATATGCAAATCAGTCTTGACCATGTTCCTTGTGGGAACAGTCCAGCCCGAACTGCCAAGCCAGGTCCTCCCTGGACCGGAAACAAGCATCCTGGGACCGGTTTCAGGGTATCATCCTTCATCAGCCAGGCTAGCTTGAATCCAGTGGTGTAGTGAGCATGGGACCCACATCTGGGCATACCCTTCCCACTTAGGGCAACATATGCAAAAGAAACAATTGATGGACGGAATGCTGAACAATGCAAACATTCACCCCCAGGATCTGGGTTAAACCCATCATTCTTTTGCTCACCACACCACCCCAGTTTGGACCCAGCCATATGCAAATCAGTCTTGACCCTGTTCCTTGTGGAAACAGTCCAGCCCGAACTGCCAAGCCATGTCCTCCTTGGACCGGAAACAAGCATCCTGGGACCGGTTTCAGGGCATCACCCTTCTTCAGCCAGGCTAGTTTGAGTCCAGTGGTGTAGTGAGCACGGGACCCACGTCTGCGCATATCCTTCCCACTTAGGGCGACGTATGCAAAAGAAACAATTGATGGACGGAATGCTGGAAAATGCAAACATTCACCCCCAGTCACAAGGATCTGGGTTAAATCCATCATTCTTTTACTCACCACACCACCCCAGTTTGGACCCAGCCATATGCAAATCAGTCTTGACCCTGTTCCTTGTTGGAACAGTCCAGCCCGAACTGCCAAGCCAGGTCCTCCCTGGACCGGAAACAAGCATCCTGAGACTGGTGTCAGGGCATCACCCTTCATCAGCCAGTTTGGCTTTAATCCAGTGGTGTAGTGAGCATGGGACCCACGTCTGGGCATAACCTTCCCACTTAGAGCAACATATGCAAAAGAAACAATTGATGGTCAGAATACTGGACAATGCAAACATTCATCCCAGTCACAAGGATCTGGGTTAAATCCATCATTCTTTTGCTCACCACACCACCCCAGTTTGGACCCAGCCATATGCAAATCAGTCTTGACCATGGCCCTTATGGGAACAGTCCAGCCCGAACTGCCAAGCCAGGTCCTCCCTGGACCGGAAATACGCATCCTTTGACCGGTTTCAGGGCATAAGCGGGTTAGCAGCCCTTCTGGTCAACCCGACCAAGAGTCAGAAAGGGCAGGTCACTTCCAAGGGACAGTGTCAGTCAGGGAAGCGCTTCTTCAGACAGCCCTTTAGGGGGGCACAGGAAGGTAATGGCCAAAAACGGGGTGGTAAACTGTTTAATGCTGGCACATGCAGGTTGTTCAACGCAGGGGATTGCTCTTGGGGGAAGGCATGCAAGTTTGCCCACAGCTGCAGCAAGTGTGGGCCCATCACCCAGCAGTGTCTTGCAGTGTCAAACGAGAGGTCCCCCCACCCCTTCCAGCATACAAGACAGCTAGCCAGCTTCGCGTAACGAGGCTATCACTGCCCACCCTGTCCCCTCACCCCTGCCTAACATCATTCGTTGGACTGGGTCCACCTCCAATCCCACTCCCTGACACCTCCACAGCCAGGGACTTCACTGCTAAAGGACCCTTGGCTATAATCATTGACAACCTCCCCCCCCTGCTTAGAGCCTACCCCAATACGAAAGACGGCATGCTCCTGGCCGATGGATTCATCGAGGGTTTCAGGATCCCATATCTAAGCCTGCTGGGTTGCAGGGACTCAGATAACCTCAGGTCAACAAGGGAACTCCCAGAAGTGGTACAAGAGAAGGTTATGAACGAAGCAGCCTTGGGTATTGTTGCAGGGCCATTCACCCAGCCTCCGCTGGAAAACTTTTTAGTTTCTCCCTTCGGGGTGCTCCCCAAAAAAGATCCAGGGTCCTTCCGTTTGATCCACCACCTGTCTTACCCTGAGGGCAATTCAGTGAACCACTGGCTTGAGGACGGAACATGTTCCGTTTCGTACTGTTCGTTTGATGTAGTGGTCGACATGGTGAGGTGAGCAGGTAAAGGGGCCTGGTTGGCTAAGGCAGACATTGAGTTGGCCTTCCGCATGTTTCTGGTCCACCCAGAGAGTCACCACCTGCTGGGTTTCAAGTGGCAGGGATGTTTTTTCTTTGACAGATGTATGCCTATGGGTAGCGCGGTGTCCTGCGCGTACTTTGTGGCCTTGCAGTTACTGGCCACTCGTGCGTCACCAGGTTGGCATAATGGGCAGAGCACAGGACCTGGAAGCACAGGTTCTCCCAGACACAGATTGTCTGGCTGGGGTACCCAGGTATGAGATGGCACAGCCTACTCAACAAACTGCAGCAGAGACTAGCAAGGGGGGAAGCCCCCCTAACATCCTGGTCATCCATCTTGGAGGCAACAACCTCACGGTTATGGGCAGAGGGGCCCTATTGCTGGCTAATAAGGCAGACATGGGCGAAATCAGCAAATACATTGGGCAATGCTAATTATGGTGGTCAGAAATAGTCCTGCGTAGGGTATGGCAGGGTGCTAGGTCATGTGAGGCTGTTGAACATTCCCAGAGAAGGATAAACAGCGCCATGCACAGGTTCACAGACCAAAGGGGCTTTGGCTTTGTCTGGCAGGGGCTTATTCAGGCGAACACCGAAGGTTATTTTGATGAGGGTGGGGTGCACTTGTCCCAAGTGGGCATGGATTTGTTCTTACTGGACATTAGTGAGGCCCTGGAAATAGCAGGTTCCCGGTGAGGAAATTGGCAGTATTGGTAGGGGGCTCTGGAGGCAACGGGGCCACCTCCAGAGCTTTGGCGGAGTTACAGGGTGATCCAGAGACAGAAGGGTACAAAAGGGTACCTCTTCAGGAGCACAATAGGGTTACCAGTACCAAATCCCAAGAGTCCTTATGGCAGGTCCCTGGAAGAAATGTGTTGGCGTCCCGCTAGTCCCGAGGGCGGTTGTAAGCCTGAACAACCGGGGGCTGGCCTTGCACTCTCCGCCCAAAAGGGGCGTGAGTAAGATGGTCCACGGGATCCGAGGGAGGGGGATCCCATCATCATTGGTAGCCCCCCTTTGCCGCCATTGTCAGAGAGCATGGTCTCAGCATTGTATCCTACGCTGACGACGCCAAGCTCATCCTCTCACTCACGAAGAAGCCCGAAGACACCAGACTCTGTTTCCAGGAAGGAATGAAGAATGTGGCAGCCTGGATGAAGGACAGCTGTTTGAAGCTCAACTCTGAGAAGTCCGAGGTCCTCATCCTCAGACCCTGCACCTCTGCTTGGGACAACACCTGGTGGCCCGCCACCCTCTGGAGCCCGCCCACCCTCACAGACCACGCACAAAACCTCAGCATTATCTTCGACTCCTCCCTCTCCATGAACCGCCAGATCAATGCCGTCACCTCCACCAGTTTCAACTGCCTACGCGTCCTCCACAAGATTTTCAAATAGATCCCCCCCAACTGCAGGAGAACTGTCACCCACACACTTGTAACCAGCAGACTGGACCACGGCAATGCCCTATACACCGATATCAACAGAACCCTTCTACACAAACTCCAAACCATCCAGCTACACTCATCCTTGAGACACCACGTCACAAACACATGACCCAACACCTACGAGACCTCCACTGGCTCCCCATTGAGAAGAGGATCACCTTCAAACTCCTCACCCACGCCTACAAATCAATCAACAACATTGCACCCAAATACTTCAACAAAAGACTATCCTTCCACGCACCCGAGAGGAACTTCCGATCCACCGACCTCGCCCTGGCAGAGGTCTCCTGCATCCTCAGAAACAGAACAGGTGGGAGAGCCTTCTCCCACATTGCAGCCAAGACCTGGAATGAGGTCCCTGTGAACATCACACGCTCCCCGACCCTGCACAGGTTCAGGAAGGACCTCAAGACCTGGCTCTTCAACTGATCCGGAGCTGCCGCCCCAGCACCTTGAAACTCTCACGGGTGAGTAGCGCGCTATATAAATCCCTGGTTGATTGACTGATTGGATTGGCCACAGTGCAATTTGTCTCATCAGGCGGGCAGGGCAGTGTAGGTCAGTCACTGCTGTCTGCCCTTGAATTGCATGTAAGATAACCCACCATGTTGCATACTTTGTATGGAATAAACCTGCATCAATTTTTTCCCAACCAAAATTGTGTTGTGTTTTATTTATTGCTTCATGCATGTTATTGGCATGGGGTGGGGAGTGTTGCCTATATAGGCACTCATTGCGCTGCCCGCGTCCCACGCAGTAGGCCACCTAAAAGGGTGGCCACCTTAGTGCCACTTAGGTACCCCTTCACCCCCTCTAGTCTGGTAACCCAGGGAGGAGTACCACAGCCGGACGCGCAGGCCGCGTCATATCCGGTGCACAGAGGGTTGGGGGAAGGTACTTATACCTCCCCCAGCCTTTCTGGCGCCCTCTTTGCTGCCAGTCACGCCATCTCCTGCCCTACTGCATACCCGGCGTGTGGCTGGGGAGCACGGTTAGGTAGGACCTTGTAATGTTTTTGTTTGTGTTACAGGTGGAGTTACGGGGCGATCCAGAAACAAAAAGGTACAGAAGGGTACCTCTTCAGGAGCACAATAGTGTGCCAGTGCCAAATCCCAGGAGTCCTTATGGCAGGTCTCTGGAAGAAATTTGTCAGCACCCCGCTAGTCCTGAGGGCGGTTGTAAGCCTGAACAACCGGGGGCTGGCCTTGCAACGCTTCACGCAAAAGGGGTGTAAGTAAAATGGTGGACCAGCGCTCCACTCGATCCAAGGCAGAGGGATCCCATCATCATTGGTAGCACTGATTGGATTGGCCACAGTGCAATTTGGCTCATCAGGCGGGCAGGGCAGTGTAAGTTAGTCACCTCTGTCTGCCCTTGGATCGCCCATAAGATAACCCACCATGTTGCATACTTTGTATGGAATAAACCTGCAGCCATCTTTTCCCAACCAAAATTGTGTTGTGCCTCATTTATTGGATCATGCTTTTCCTTGGCATGGGGTGGGGGGTGTTGCCTATAGAGGCACTATGCTTCTTGCTGTCTGCGTGGGCCAGCTCTCCTCCTCTTCCCAGAGGAGCTCTCAGGCCAGAGGTCTTGATCTGGCTCAGGAGGAGAATCCTGCATCTCTGGCGCCGGTGATGCAGCTTGTAGTCTGCTCTGCGGCATGCCTGCTCTTCTGCTGCTTGCTGTCTGCTAACCTTTGTTGTGTCAACAGGCTCTCCCTCCCTCTGCGCCTAAACCAGTATCCTGCATACAAATAAATTAAGATGCAGTGTGAACTGTTGCTACTTTTGGGCGTGGGATGCTAAGAGCTGTAGTGCTTGGCCAGGCCCCATGACAGCACTCCTGAAGGTCCACCATTTGTGCTTTGTGTGCCTGCGTTGGTGTGCTTATGGCTCACTACTTGTGCTCTGACTACATCGCTGCACACGCTCACCTTTGTGTGTGTGTGTGTGTGTGTGTTTGTGTGTCTAAGTGCTCTTTTCTCGTTTGTCTTTGCTCCCAGTACAGCAGCATCGTCACAGTGTGCCAAAGTGGCATCTCTGCCACCGAGCAGAGCTTCCTGCCGAGCAGATGGCCCACGAAGGGCTCGGAGAGGTTGCCAGACTCCTCCCACGGGCACTTGGCATCAGCAGCCCCGTGAAAATGGAGAGGTCCAACCAATTTGCGATCAGGCACAGCCCCCTGCGAGCAGGTGGGCAGGGAGGCTGATAGCGAAGAGGCAGCGCCTGGGCAGCAGGCACGCGCCTGGGCTTGGCACTTGTCCTGGGGGTGCTGGGGGCTGGACCTTACAGGGGTGCACACTGTCATCGCCCCTGCCCGTCTTCAAGGACCCTGGCTCCTCCCAGATCTTATTTGTTGTGTAGTCCAATTAGGAAGTTGCCTTTTAAATGTGTCTTTGCTTACGAGACAGTTTGGCGGTGGCACATGTTTGCAGACAGGCAGCACGCGTCACTTCCTAGGAGGGTTGTGGGTCTGCGACAAGACCTTCTCTTGACAGCCTTGTGTATGTATGATGTGTTCGAGCCCCCCTAAATCTTGAGTGAAATCGGAATGTCACTTTTTGTGACATCCGTGTCACAGAAGCCTGCGTGATATTTATCAGGCAGCACTAAGCCACTTTTTTGGCTTAATGCTGTCTGATAAATATCAGTCCCTTTTAAAGGGGCATGCAATTGGTGTTGCTGGGGGCGTTCCCAGCAACATCCATGGCCTTTTGACACTGCCCCAGATTTACGAGAAATCGTAAATCTGAGGCAGTGTCAAAAGCTTACGCCTCCCCAGGGAAGGCGTTAGGGAGGCGCAACGGCGAGAAATATCTTTATTTCTCCTTGTTTTTCCTTTTTCTATGCTTGCAGCATTCTGCAGCACACATAGTAATAGGAAAAGCCTCTTGTGATTATTTTTGTACAGAAAGTTTCCGTTCCTGTACAAAAATAATCATCACCGCAACGCAGGCACCCTTGCACCATTGTGCAAAGGTGCCTGCGTTGGCGCAGGCAGCCCATTGTGTGCCAGCGCAGGTGAAAAGGACAGGAATACGCTGTATCTTATAGATACGGCGCATTCCTGCCCTTTTCTTTTGCCGTAGGGAAGCGCAGCAGGAAGGCCTGCTGCGCTTCCCTACGGCAAAACCTCATAAACAGCCATTGTGGATGCTGTCACTGACCCTCTTGTTGATAAAAGGAACCGTCGTAACGGGACCGAAATACCCCGTTCCCTCCCAAGGCTAGCAGCATCTAGAACATCACAACATCACACTGTGCAATTTTAAATGGAGGTTGTACAGTGTTTTACGACTCATACCCATTTTTTTCCATATCTTCCCCATCATGCATTGTCCATGTCGGTTTTCATTGTGAGATGGCGCTCTGTTTATGTCTACTTATCGATGGTGAACAGCCTTGCATCACCCGGGTTCAAATGTCTATTTGCAGCCAAGATACAACCACTGCGTACTGTGGGGCTTATTTATGAGCCCTGATACACTTTTGCGCCGCCTGTGCGGCACTTTTTGTGACGCACCAAAAAATGTGCCTTCTTGCACCATATTTACAAAGTGACACATCTAGGTAGATGCGTCACTTTGTAAACCCATGCGCCAGATTATACCTGCACCAGGTATAATGTATGCAGAGGGGGAGTGGGGCGTTCCGACGCAAGCAAGCGTCATAGAAGTGACGCAGTGAAATCTATAAGATTTCACTGCTCCACTTCTAGGATGCAAATGCATCAATATCTTACGCCTGCCTCATGGCAAGCATAAGACTGAGGCAGGCACATTTCACATGGGACTTGCCCATGTGTAATGACCCATGGCAAGGAGGAGGGGCCGCAGAAGCCGAGGGAACCGCAGGAGGCACGAACTGCAAACCGTGGGAGACACGAACCGCGAACCGCAGGAGCTGCAGAAACTCTGCATACTCGTATAGTGGCCAAAAACGAGCCGAAAACCCGAGTCGCGGCAGCCCAGCACGCCCCGGACCATCCTTGGGATTTACTGCGACCACGTCTCGCTGAGGACAATCTGTTGCTGACTGCTGCAAAAGACTATTGCGGATTGCTAACTCCACAGGCGAGCTGTGTTACAGGACTGAGTGCCCCTGGGGTGGTTAAAACAGTGGAGAAAATAGTGGAGAAAAGTGGTGCAGCATAGAAACGCTATGCAGCAGCTAAAAAGGCTGAGGGGTCAAGTGACTGAACAGTGAAGCCAGGCAGTGAACAGGCAGTGGCAGACACAGCACACCATCTACCGGAGCCAGTACTTAGAGGCCATTGACTGTGGTCAAGAGTGTTGCAAAGCCTTCCAAACACTTAACCTGCGCCCAGGGACCAACCCGGACCTCAACGCCCAGCAGCCTTTGCACCAGTACGCATTGTGTGCATTGGTCAGTGCTCTTAAGCGCTCTTAAGCGGCCGCGGACACCCGCAGAGTCGGGAGTTGTTTACTTTTGCATTTCACCATTGCACCGAGCGCTTTACTGGCACCAGGGACCAGACCGCACCACAACGACCAGCAACCTTTGCGCCAGGAGGCGCCAGCCCGCATTGTGTGTGCATTGTATGCATCAGGCGGCACTCTAAATTGGCCGCCTGACGCGCCATCCGAAGGTCTCTGGAGAGACAGGCCACAGCTTGGGGGTACTAACCATCGCTGTGAGGGCAACGGCCACCGCAGCAGGAGCCTTCATTCCAGCCGTGAGGGGGAACGGCTCTCGGGGCCCATGCAAGACTGGGAACAACATCCCCCCGAATCCTCTGCTTCGTTGCGTGGTTGACGCGGCAGAGCTCGCCTGGAGATGCCTGGAGGTGCCTGGATTGAAGCAGCGCCAGACCCCCGCTCTGCCCGGGTGGGCCCGTTCAGGGGCGGGCGGGGCCACTTCCCCTTCAATTTCACTATCCTGCAAACAGCTGGACCTTGTAGTGGTGAGTGGGATATTTTTCAGAATATTTATTGAACGTTTGGGACAAACAGCATTATGGTTAAATGGAATACAAGTACTGTAGCACGTAATACTACGTCCATAGACACTATGCTGGAGAGGGCTATGGATTTAGTCAGCACTGAAATCAAACTGACCGAAAGACGTCTGTCCCTAGGCCCTATAAAATCCCACCTTCCAGTACAAACTGAGACTAGCGATGCACAAACAATGGTAGTCGGTGAGGATGACCCCTGTGCATATTCGTTATCTGGAGAGAACATATTGAATGGGGAAGGGCCTGGTCATACAGGAGTAATGTAAAGTACTAGGGGAGAAGGAGGAATGAGAGACTAGGTCACCCTCCAAAGAGTTACTATACAACCAAGAATCCAAGTTACTGGCTTCGTAGACCTAGCTCAAGTTGTGGCAACTGACCAGTGTGGTCAGTGGTACCTACCAAGAAAGAAAAATCTCTTTCTAGTGTCCCCTCACTCACCGGGGTTTCCCCACGGTGACATGCTTCATCATTGGGGCCCTCCCAGTTCTCTACGAAAAGGGGCGTGCTACGACTCACGAACTACGCAGGAGCACTTTCATGTGAGAGACTATGTGTAGTGCAAAGATGGTGGAGTGGGTGTGGGTGAATTAAGAATACCGCGATTAGTGGGCCTCAATAATTTTATTTTGCTCCTAGTCAGGTATATTAAAAATGGGGTGAGATCACTAATAACCAACCTATAATGGGGATTGGTTCAGTGAAAGGTCGACATGTTTCATCCTACCCCTAGCAATTCTTCAGGACCATGTAGGGACCAGCCCTACATATGCCACTCTTGGGTCTTTAATTAGACTGTGATACTTAAAATAATACAAATATAAAGCATGCATTCAAAATAGAATACATACGTTTTTAGGCTTTTCCAAAAACTGTGAATAATAAGCACATCATTAGTAGCATTTTAGAGCTCCCTTATGAGGAGGTTCACATCGTGTCTTCTCATGACGCACGCCTCGTGTGCTATGGTGGAGGTTTGCACCATAGTGGTGCGTGCAGGCTCTCATATTGCGCAATGCATTATAGTATTTACAATAAGAAGTGGTTGTGAATTCACACAAATAAACAAGACAGGACTTAATGTGACCAGGACGATAGACACATATAACACAAAAGCAAAAAACAATGTCAGCCAGAAAATAACTGTTTCATGATATTTACTTGATGCTGAGCTCAATGGCACTTCATGGTCTCTCTAAGGGTTCGTTTTCACCAAATGGACTCAATGCTGGGTAACCGATATGGGGTTAATGAGACAGACAGAGAGAGAGAGATATCGGTAAGTATTCGCAGCCTTACTCCATATCTAAATAAACCATCGTTTTAGTGTCGGCTTGATTCTACCTAGCGTTTTACTTACTTCCTTCTTCGTGAAAACGCGAGGAAATACCTACAATCAGCTCACCTCTGGACCACATCTTACCCGATCACCCACGCTCGCGCTCTTAAATCATAAACGAGCTTCCGGGTTTGCACATCGGGCCACTAGACCGCGAATAGATGGCGGCCATCTTAGGAGGTTGTCAACCGGCGGTATACTAGATGCTTAGGAAAGTAGGTTCGGGACTGCTATATAGCGGTCGTGACAAACGTTCGTACTTACTTCGAAATACTTAAATTTTACCAGGTATCACGTTAAATATCAAGAAAAAATTATTATATACCAAGAGAATTTTTCAAAGTCCATTTTCTGAACATTAGAGGATTTATCAATGGGGTCAGATACCATGTACCTGGAAACAATATTGTTATATGATTCATAAGAAATAAAAATACAATTATTCTAAGGGATAATAAAGGTGAGACCACGTGTAAGCCTCTCCTCACCCAGTTTTTATGATTTTCAATCATTTTAAACCATTTTGAATGGAGAGATATAAGTAGATGGAGTTGAGATATTATATCACAGTGGTGCCCATTCTATCTGGTACAAGATATTAGATGGAGGCATTTGGTGATATAGAGCCTATGAGATCGTCACTACGGTTACTTGATGATTAGTTGTTATAATTTTCAATCATTTTAAAAGGGGAGACATAATAGATGGAGTTAAGATATCATATCACAGTAGTGCCCATCAGGTCTGGTGGACGATGTTGGGTAAAGGCACGTGTTGGTATAGAGCCTAAGGGATCGTCACTGCGTTAGTCTTTTGATTAGGCTAAAGGAAAGGGTTTATACAGTGATACTTGCAGTGGTGTATAACTGCTAGCTATCCTGTCTATGATTTTAAATGAGTAACAATTGAGGTATAACTTACTAAAGGATTCAGTTTATGAACGAGCCCCACGGTATGTCATTGTTCAGTCCATTGGTGTCTGTACGTAATTTGAACACCCATCTTTGCTCACGTTCGTGGAGGATTCTTTCTTGATTTTCCCTGGTTTTCACAATCTCTAGAACCACCCAGGTCATGTCATTGGGTGTGTGATGGGCACTACTGTGATATGATATCTTAACTCCATCTATTATGTCTCCCCTTTTAAAATGATTGAAAATTATAACAACTAATCATCAAGTAACCGTAGTGACGATCTCATAGGCTCTATATCACCAAATGCCTCCATTTAATATCTTGTACCAGATAGAATGGGCACCACTGTGATATAATATCTCAACTCCATCTACTTATATCTCTCCATTCAAAATGGTTTAAAATGATTGAAAATCATAAAAACTGGGTGAGGAGAGGCTTACACGTGGTCTCACCTTTATTATCCCTTAGAATAATTGTATTTTGATTTCTTATGAATCATATAACAATATTGTTTCCAGGTACATGGTATCTGACCCCATTGATAAATCCTCTAATGTTCAGAAAATGGGCTTTGAAAAATTCTCTTGGTATATAATAATTTTTTCCTGATATTTAACGTGATACCTGGTAAAATTTAAGTATTTCGAAGTAATTACGAACGTTTGTCACAACCGCTATGTAGCAGTCCCGAGCCTACTTTCCTAAGCATCTAGTATACCGCCGGTTGACATCCTCCTAAGATGGCCGCCATCTATTCGCGGTCTAGTGGCCCGATGTGCAAACCCGGAAGCTCGTTTATGATTTAAGAGCGCGAGCGCGGGTGATCGGGTAAGATGCGGTCCCGAGGGGAGCTGATTGTAGGTATTTCCTCGCGTTTTCACTAAGAAGGAAGTAAGTAAAACGCTAGGTAGAATCAAGCCGACACTAAAACGATGGTTTATTTAGATATGGAGTAAGGCTGCGAATACTTACCGATATCTCTCTCTCTCTGTCTGTCTCATTAACCCCATATCGGTTATCCAGCATTGAGTCCATTTGGTGAAAACAAACCCTTAGAGAGACCATGAAGTGCCATTGAGCACAGCATCAAGTAAATATCATAAAACAGTTATTTTCTGGCTGACATTGTTTTTTGCTTTTGTGTTATATGTGTCTATCGTCCTGGTCACATTAAGTCCTGTCTTGTTTATTTGTGTGAATTCACAACCACTTCTTATTGTAAATACTATAATGTATTGCGCAATATGAGAGCCTGCACGCACCACTATGGTGCAAACCTCCACCATAGCACATGAGGCGTGCGTCATGAGAAGACACGATGTGAACCTCCTCATAAGGGAGCTATAAAACGCTACTAATGATGTGCTTTTTATTCACAGTTTTTGGAAAAGCCAAAAAACGTATGTATTCTATTTTTAACGCATGCTTTATATTTGTATTATTTTAAGTATCACAGTCTAATTAAAGACCCAAGAGTGGCTCGTAGAGAACTGGGAGGGCCCCAATGATGAAGCATGTCACCGTGGGGAAACCCCGGTGAGTGAGGGGACACTAGAAAGAAATTTTTCTTTCTTGGTAGGTACCACTGACCACACTAGTCAGTTGCCACAACTTGAGCTAGGTCTACGAATCCAGTAACTTGGATTCTTGGTTGCATACAGGAGTAATACCAGACCCAGATCTTGTACTTGTAAGCAGCCCGAATGATGCACTGGCTTTGGCCACTCCGGCCATATCCCCTAACCCAGAAGTAGGCGGGGCGAAAAGGAAAAGGAAGGCAGTGAAGCCAGTCTACTCCAAACGGAAACAACCACCACGCCAGAACTCAACATTAAACAACTGGGTTAAGGGCTCAAAAGCTGCAGTAGATCTAATCCCTAGTAATGATGCAACCAACCTAGTTTTAACGGACATTTCAAGTAACTCTGCACATACTCAGACGGAATCTATACAGACTGCTTTTTCTAATTTCACACTCGGGGACACTGCTATGGACATTATTATTGATACACTGTATGATCATGTTAAGGGGCTTGTAGATGAAAGTTTTGTAAGGCTATGGAAGTGTTTAGATCGCTTGGAATCCTTCATTACTAAGGTAAAGCCACCATGTATGGAACCCAAACAATCATCACAAGAGGCAAGTTCCCAGGAAAATCTAGCCCTGAGCGGGCAACTAGTGCCTCAAATTGCAAAAATGACACCTAATAGTAAAACTAACAACTCTACACTCCCTAAAAGTCGTAGTGGATCTGCCAATACCCAAAACATAACCCAAAACATAACCCCCAGTGACGTCCACGCTGGCCCGATAGTCTGCACGAGTACAGCCGACACTTGTACCAGTGGGGACGTGGAGCCTAATAAGGATGTTCTAAATTTACCCCCTGCCTCTTGTCCGTATGTTTTGATTCTTGCAGGGGTACCCCATTAAAGAAAAATAAATCAGAATCCTGGGACCAATTACGGAACAAATGTATGGATTGGTTGGCGAAATATGAAGGATATAGGAGTTCTGATATAGAGGAAATCATATTGGCACGAAGGGTGGAATGGGTGGGGCCTGCAGAAAAAAACGTATGGGGCGATTGTATTGTCATCAATTTTCGTCGCCCAGGCACTGTTAGATCTGTATTGATCATTAGAGAAACTAATTGCCCCTTACCTACAAATATTTGTGTATTACCTCTTGGTTTCTTTTATAGACCACCGTTTACACAACACCCATTCAATAGCCCAACCTTCCAGCTGACAAACAGGTTCTCTGCCATTTCCGATCTAGATACCCTTGATTGACCCTTGCCCCAATCTCAACCAACTGACCCCGCTTTTTTTGTTCCCACAGAGATTGTTATAACTAATATTGACATTGGGGTGGAAAGTGTCATTTTGGATGATCGTTCTGACCCATCCTTATTACGGGTGCTGAGCTGGAATGTGGCCGGTTTTTCCTCTAAATCAAATATTGAAGAATGGGTTAACTTGATCAATCAATTTGACATTCTTATGCTCCAGGAGGCCTGGGCAACTAAAGAGTTATACATTGAAGGATATGAGTGTTTCAATATTGTATCTCCTCATCCTAAGTTTGGCAGACCTTCAGGTGGTTTATCGATTTGGGTCAGTATCATTTCAGGCGGTAGAGTGAAATCAATCCCCACCAATAATGCTAACTTTCAAGTACTGATCTACACACGGGGCATCTCTATTTGTTTTATTAATTTTTATAATAATGATTTTTTAACTTCACCTAATGTTAATTTTGTTAATCTTTTGGACTTTATTTTGGGCATGGATAACTTGCTGGAAAAATATAATCCGGTAGGGATATGTCTGGTTGGAGACTTTAACGCTAAAATAGCAGGGGGAAACACTGAGAGTCACACCAAACATACCTCAGTTAGTCATTGCAAAATTAATATCCCATTTATCAAATAGTCGTTTTTTAAATGTCATGGATATCGCAGCTGTAAATAACGAGGATAACCCAATACCTACTTATAGAGGTTCCGGACGAGTTTCAGCTATAGATTATGTTTTTATATCTGCTCAGTTGGAAGATCATTTAGTTTCAGCAGAGGTCAGGGCATCAACTTTTGGGGACCACAATCCTATCCTAGTTTCTTTTAGGGCAGCCCCTAGACCCATAATTAGAAAGGAGCCAGGATCTGGTAATCTAGTCATCTCTACTGACAACTCAAGAGTTAAATGGAAGGGTATGGACTCCACGAAGGTGTTTCAACAGATGGTAAAAACGTATCCATCGCTCTGTGAGACTTGTCTCACATTCGCAGATTCTAACCCAGTGGCAGTATCTGCTTTTACCTTATTATGTGCTGGCATCAAAGAATTAATTTCTAGACCTATAGCCACACCTAAATCTGACCCTAGGTGGTTTGATAGTATCTGTTCTAGGGCAAACAGGGAACTTAGAGCTGCCCTGTTAGTTTTCCCAAGAGACCCTGACCTTATCAGAGTGCTAAGGCATATTTATAAAAGCGCAGTAAAGTGTAGGCGGGACGTGGTTTTGAAAGAACATTGGAGTAACATGGCCTGCGCTGCCAAGCTTAACAATACAAACGGTTTCTGGTCAGCCGCTAAATCACTAAGAGCGTTTGGCACTGTATCTACCCTGTTGAGCTGTAACATTACAAGCGAAGCGTGGGTAACTCATTTTTCAAAAATATATGCCTCATCGTCTCAATATGAATACATCCTTGAAAATCATAATCCTGTCCAAATCCCAATATCTCTGACAGAAGTTGAGGATGCAATAGATCAGAGCCTGGGAAATAAAGCCCCAGGCCCGGATGGGCTTCCAATAGACCTTATAAAATCTAGGCCAGAGTTTTGGGCCCCTTTGTTATGTAATGTTTTTAATAATTTAACAACAACAAAGATTCCAAACACCTGGTCCTCATCAGTAATAGTCCCCATTTTCAAAAAGGGAGATAGATCTAAACCAAGTTGTTATAGACCTATCTCCCTGATAGATAACTCTCTTAAGATATTGGGGAGAGTTTTATTTAACAAGATTAGAACCTGGGCAGAGGATGCAAACATATTAAATAAATGCCAGTTGGGTTTCCGAAGTAATCTTGGAACGGTGGAACAGTGTCTGAATCTCATCTTAATCATAGGGAAATATAACGTCGCCCGACACAGTCCCCTCTACCTGGCATTTATGAACCTCACATCCGCTTTCGATTTTGTTAATCGATGCAGGCTCTGGCAATGCCTTCTAGATAATGGGCTGGACAAAGATATGGTGTATTTCTTAGCATACTTGCACAGGAACCTCTGTTAATGTGTTGTGGCCCTAAGAAATGTTCCATTAATAACATTACTTTGGGCACAGATTATTTGTTATGTCCCGCACTTTCCCATATCTAGGCTTACAATTTTCAGATAATGGGTCCGGGACACCGCATCTGGCTTACGGACTAACCCAATTTTTAAAAGCAATAAACTCAGTTATAAGCCTCCCCCAACCAAAAAGAATAGAGGTGGTACTATCCTTACTCAAAATCTATAGGACACAATGCGTACCAGTTATGACTTATGGGGCTGAATTCTGGGGCTATATAAATCTGAAAAGTGTCCAGGCTGAAGAAAATAGATTTTGTAGGAGAATTTTAGGTTTACCGATTTGATCATCTACTTTCATCTGTCATAATGAGCTAAGATTACTCTATTTGGAGGATCATATCAGATCCGGCCCTGCCTTGTTTTGGCTAAAAGTTTGGCAAAATCCAGCAGCCACATTAACAAGGGAAATTTTGGCTGATTGCCTAAAATGTGACAGGGGGGGTGATATACCGTGGATTGCGGAAGTACGGGCAAACCTGACAGCTGTTAACCATAGCCACATTTTTTATAATCCCGATCAATTAGATAGTATTGATGGAAAGTCTATTAGCTAAATATTATACAAACATTACGGGGACATAAGACATACCCAGGATTCTACTAAAGTATCTGTGAGACAATGCATAACAATGGCAGAAGAAGGAGGACCCCCATCCTGTCTACCTGCCAGCTATCTGTTAAAAGATATTACTCGCTGGGAGCGAAGCCTTCTTTTCTGCCTTAGATCGGGTACAACAAAATATTTGTTGTGTTTCCCCTTAGGATATCAACCTAATATCGACGATCTGGCTTGCCCATGTGGCAATATAGAAAAACAGTCCATGCTGCATTTTTTGTTTTTCTGCACCTTTTATGAAATAGTATGCAGTTATTGATACCGTTTTTTAGGTCAAAGGGGATAACAGATTTTAAGGTTGCCTATAAAATAATCCTGCAGGTTAAAAATGTTGATTTAATATACCGAGTATGTATCTTTCTGAAAATGGCAATCCGTTCACGCTCTTCCATGAATCCGTAAATGTTGGACTAGGTCGCATTTTTACATATACCTCTGGATCGAATTCTCAAATAGGGGAATATGTAACACAATTATTATGAGGGCGCATAGAGTACTTTGTTTACAATATTTTTTTCCCCCTGTTTTTTGTACATTAGGACTTTTTTACAATGCTGCTATTTGTAATTTTAACTTTATTTATTAGCTTGTCTACTTCATACATATTTGTACATCGCACTTTGCACTTTATCATTGAAGTTGCAAATGGCTCTCTGATCATCAATTTGCACATTGCACTCTGGCACTTTAGTACTGAAGTTGCAACTGGCTGTGTGACTTACTACTTTGTTTGTTCCGTGCATATTTGTACACTGCACCTTGGCACTTTAGTATCGAAGCTGCAATTGGTCATGTGATTTGCTAATTTGCTTGCCCCCTGCATATTTGCACATCGCACCCTGCCCTTTAGCATTGAAGCTGTAATTGGTTATGTGTGATACCCATGTAATATTTTATTGATTAGCTGTAGATCTAAACTTGGAGAAGGATTATGCAACTGACAATGAGAAATACCTAAGCGATAAGCCTGTAATATAATCCATGTTTGGTCACAATCTTTTATCAACGATGGATTATGTGAAATGTATGTACTTTTATGGATAACACATATCCTAATAAAGTTCATGATTGATTGATTGATTGACCCATTGCTGGAGTTGCGTCACTTTTGTGACACACTCCAGCAATGCCTCATTTTTGCAGATACGTCAGAAATACTGACGTATCTGTAACTCCTTGCGACATGATGCGTCATGCTGTAAATATGAAGCATCATTAGTATCGCAAAGAAGGCGCAATAAAAAGTGAGGCATCGCTGTTTACACGCAGCGATGTGTCACTTTTCATAAAGGAATGCCCTAATGATGAATCCAAAATGAAGAAATGTTAGTATAGAGATTTTTTCAGGTATAAAAAATAGAGAACATTGAAGCAATGTAAGTGTAGTGTATTTTTCAAAATGTCATGTGAATACACAATAAGGTGTGATGTTTGACATGAGGTTTAGGGTACTGGCTATAAGCATTAGGGTTAGGTTTAGATGTGGGATTTTGGAAAAATAAGGGGGACCCTTAGGATAGGAGTTAGTGTTAGGGATAGGGTAACGGATATTATTACCGATAGGCTCAAATTAAGGCGTACAGGAAGTTTTTGTTAGCGCATAGGGACATAGTATTTGGTTAGGGTTAGTTTTAAGGTAAGGCATAGGAATAGTATTTGGGTTACGGTAAGGTGTAGAGATAGTTTTCGTGTTATGGTTAATGTTAGGGTAACTATAAAATGATGGAAAGGAGGGGGAGACAGGTGGCTGAAAATAATCACCTGTGTCTACACAACATTTGTTAGAAAAGGTAAGGTTTGTTAAACAAACTGCCTTCACCCACTAAGTAGTGGCATGCTTAATCATAGAGCTGCTACGACATCCCTGCACAGACCAACGCCTGGGATGGAGCTGTTGTGAAGAGACAGGTGATTATCTTCGCCACCCGTCTCCCCCTCCTTTTCCTCAATTTGTGGTTATAGTTTGATATTTACAGGGAGGGTGGAAAAGGAGTAGTACCTCACTCCCCTTCTCTTTTTTGTGTAAATAAATAAATAAAAAGAAAAATAATGTTAGGGTAAGGCAAGGGATAGTATTCAGGTTGAGGTTAATGTTAGGGTAAGGCATAGTGATAGTATACAGGTTAGGATTAGTGTTAGGGTAAGGTATAGCGATTATTATTTGTGTTAAGGTTAGTTTTTTGTTAAGACATAGGGATATTTTTCAGGTTCGGTTTAGTGTTAGGTTAAATCATAGGGATAGTGTTCAAGATAGGATTAGTTTTGGGGTAAGGCATCGGAATAGTATCCAGGTTAGGATTAGTGTTAGGGTAAGGTGTAGAGATAGTTTTTGGGTTTGGTTAATGTTAGGGTATGGCATAAGAATAGTATCAAGGTGAGTGTTAGTGTTAGGGTAAGGCATAGGGATAGTATTCGACTTAGGTTTAGTGTCGGGGCAAGGTATATCATTAGTATTCAGGTTATGGTTAATGTTGGGGTAAGGCATAGGGATTGTATCCAGGTTAGGGTTAGTGTTGGGGTAAGGCATAGGGATTGTATCCAGGTTAGGATTAGTGTTAGGGTAAGGTATAGAGATAGTTTTTGGGTTTGGTTAATGTTAGGGTAAGGCATAAGGATAGTATCAAGGTGAGGGTTAGTGTTAGGGTCAGGCATAGGGATAGTATTCAACTTAGGTTTAGTGTTGGGGCAAGGTATAGGGTTAGTATTCAGGTTATGGTTAATGTAGGGGTAAGGCATAGGGATTGTATCCAGGTTAGTGTTAGTGTTGGGGTAAGGCATAGGGATTGTATCCAGTTTAGGGTTAATGTTAGGGTAAGGCATAGGGATAGTAGTCAGGTTATAGTTATTGTTAGGATAAGGCAAAGGGATAGCATTCAGGTTAGGATTAGTGTTAGGGTAAGGCCTAACAATAGCATTCAGGTTAGGATTAGTGTTAGGGTAAGGCATAGGGATAGTATTCAGGTTAGGATTAGTGTAGATAAAGACATAGGGATAGTAGTCAGGTTAGGATTTGTTAGACTTGGCATCTTTTGGCGTGTTTCCCAAGTTTTTGCTTTCTGACCTCCTGGCTTTGACTTGGTTTTTACTGGTGTAGTGTTTCTGCGCACTTTTCTCACTGCTGATCAGTGGTAAAGGGCAAGTGCGCCTGTGGTAAATTGTGCTATGGATTGGTGTTCCCATGATTGGATATTTGATTTACTCCTTAGTCCCTAGTAAAGTGCACTTAGTGTGCCAGGGCCTGTGAATCAAATGCTACTAGCGGGCCTGCAGCACTGATTGTGCCACCCACATGAGTAGCCCTGAAAAAGTAACTTAGACCCCCCATTGCGGAATCTGCATGCAGTTTGTAACTGCTATGTCGACTTGGCCAATGTGCACACTTGCCAGTCCCTCACCTTCTCTTTTCTTACATGCCAGGCACCCCTAAGGTAGGCCCAAGGTACCTCTGTGGGCCAGATGCAGTGTATGTATCCCCACCGAAACCAGGAAGACGGTCACCCAGGCACTTGTCACCAGCAGACTAGACTACGGAAACACCCTCTACACCGGAACCACAGCCAAACTACAGAAAAGACTCCAAAGCATCCAGAACGCCTCCGCACGACTCATCCTGGACATCCCCCGCCACGGCCACATCTCCGGACACCTGAAAGACCTGCACTGGCTCCCCGTCAGCAAAAGAATCACGTTCCGACTCCTTACCCACGCACACAAAGCCCTCCACGACCTGGGCCCCAGGTACCTCAACAGCCGCCTGACCTTCTACACTCCCACCCGCCAACTACGTTCGACCAACCACGCCCTCGCCGCCGTTCCACGCATCCGGAGAGCCACCATGGGAGGAAGATCCTTTTCCTACCTGGCAGCCAAGACCTGGAATTCCCTCCCCATCCACCTCCATCTTACCCAAGGCCACCTCTCCTTCAGGAAGCAACTCAAGACCTGGCTGTTCGAGCAGTAGCGGACCCCCACCCCCTAGCGCCTTGAGACCCTCCGGGTGAGTAGCGCGCTATACAAATTTCTTGATTGATTGATTGATATGTGAAAGGTAGGACATGCCCTGGTGTATGTGGCATGTCCTGATAGTGAATTATGGCCAATTACATTTTTCGCTACTGCAAGGCTACCTGTTCCACATAGGACAGAATGGAGAGTTTGTTTATAACATCTTATAAACATAACTGGCCCGGGGAATTAGGTAGGAAAATAAAGTTTAGTATGCCTGAACTCAGGATCTAAAGAGGCTTCTTTTAGTGAAGGTGATTTTTACATTCTGTATTTGAAAATACCACTTTTAGAAAGTAGGCATTTTCTTGCTCAGTCATCCAGTGTGCCTCTGCTGGGAGGTGGATTGCCTGTCTGGGTTTTGGATGACAGAAGGCTGGGGAGAAGGAGTGGCTCAAGATAGTGTAGGTAGGGTCAGGAAAGGGCTGAATAACTTGGGCTGCGATGGGGGAAGGGGTAGGAGATTTCCTTGCACCTCAAATGGCTTGGTCTGCCTCTGACCATGTCGTCTCCACCTCCTGCCAGGAAGTCACACCAGAGAAGGGAGAACTGGTTCTGGCTGGGCACAGACACACTCTGCCTAAGAGATCAAAGGATTTTAGAATATAAATACCAGGGGCCAGACCCCTGAAAGTTAGAGCTCTTTTGGACCAAGAAAACTGTAAAGAAGAAGAGCTGGAGAAGCTGTGAGGAGAAACTACCACATTGCTGTGTGCTTTGATGTATTGGCTTGCAGTGGCTGCTTCTGTCTTGGGCAGTGACAGGACTGGACTGAACCTTCTGTAATCTACTTTTGTGAGTTCCTCCAAGGCCTTGAGGTAGAGCTTGCCCCCTGTTCAGACGTCTCAGGAACAGCAAATACTTCAAGTTCTTCTGCCCTCAGCACTGTGGACTGTGCTGCAACAGAAGAAGCAACCTGACGACGTCAACGACGCCACTGCCGACTCCGTGTACTGAAGGCAACGCAGAGGGCAATGCCGCACCGCGACCCTGTTCTCACGAACTACGCCTGCTGACGCCGCCACTGAGACGCTGCTCGCACTGCGACCTGTGGGCACCTCACTCCGCACTGCCTTGCTTCACAACGATGCCTTGGTATCCCAGACGTCGCCGCTCCAGGCCGAAATCTCTGCCGCTGCTTGCACCGTGGTTCGAGGGCACCGCCCTCATCCCGCACCACATACTGTGCCTACCGACACCAGCGCCATCGACTCCAGTGTGTCAGCCGACGACAGCGCTTCAGCAAATACGCCGCACCTGCTTGCACCGCGACAAGCACCGCATTCACTTCGCACCGTGACCCTGGTCTCACCGAAGCCACCATCTGATGCCGCCACTGAGTCACAGCTTGCACCGCGACCTGAGGGCACCGCACCGCACCGCTGCAGTTCGCACCGCAGCACCCGACGCCTGCCAACGTCCGTGCTCCTGACTTCAACAGAGAGGAGATCTATCTGCAATGTGTGTGACTTTGAGGACCCGGACGGCTCCTGCACCGACCTCAGGAACCGACGCCTGTGGACGCCGTGCTTTCGGAAGAGGTCACCGATGCCCTGCATTTCTAAAAGGTACTGTTTACGGGTCTTCCCAACACCGTAGCTGGTCCGTGACGCCACAGTCAACCAGAACTGTTTGGATTTGTTTGCTCACGATGTCGTGATAGCCCGGGACGGAGCTATCGACATCAAGGAACTGTTTTGCAAGCATATTTTGATAACTGAAGATTTTTAAGTACTGTATTGTGTATTTTTATCCTTTTTGGTCTTGTCTTAAGTATATAGAAATATTGGACATTTTTCTCAACTGGTGTGGTGTCCTTTTGAGGTGCTTACACTGTATTACTGTTGGTTATGTGCAAATGCTTTACACAATTCCTCTAAGATAAGCCTGGCTGCTTGTGCCAAGCTAACAAGGGGATGAGCATTGGTTATTTTAGGAGTGTAACTCCCTTATCCTGACTAGAGTGGTGGTTTCTGCCCGACTCTGGCACATGTCCTAACTGACCAAAAATCCCATTTCTAACAGGATTAATGTTAGGGTAAGGCACAGAGATAGCATTCAGGTTAGGGTTAGTGCTAATCTGAGACTTAGGGATAGTGTTCAGGTTAGGATTAGTGTATAGTAAGACATAGGGATAGAATCCAGGTTAGGATTAATGTAGAGTAAGACATAGGGATAGTAGTCAGGTTAGGATTAGTGTTAGGGGACGGTATATTGATAGTATTCAGATTAGGATTAGTGCTAATGTGAGACATAGGGATAGTTTTCAGGTTAGGATTACTGTAAAGTAAGACATAGGGATAGAATCCAGGTTAGGATTAGTGTAGAGTAAGACATAGGGATAGTGGTCAGGTTAGGATTAGTATTAGGGTAAGGCATAGGGATAGTATTCAGGTTAGTTTTAGTTTTAGGGTAAGGCATAGGGATATTATTCAGGTTAGAAATAGTGTTAGGGTAAAGCAAGGGTAAGTATTCAAGTTGGGGTTAATGTTAGGGTAAGACATAGGCATAGTATTCGAGTTAGGTTTTAGTGTTGGGGCAAGGCATAGGGTTAGTATTCAAGTTAAGATCAGTGTTAGTTATGGCATAAGGATAATAATTGAATTGGTATTATTATTATGGTAAGACATAGGGATAGTGCTTAGGTAATTTTTAATGTTAGGGAAAGGCAAAGGGATTATATTCAGGTTATGGTTTGTGTTGGGGTAAGCCGTAGGAATAGTACACAGGTTATGGTTAATGTTACGGAAAGGCTTAAGGATAGTATTCGTGTTATGCGTCGTGTTTGAGTAAGCATTATGGCTAGGGCACTTGGGATGGTGGCTGGCTTTGAATTAGAGTTAGGGTGAGAGTTCGGTTTAGAGTTAAGATATGGTTTTAGTTTAGAGTTTTGGTTGCAGTCAGTTTGATGCCTAACTGTCATCACAATGGGTTTGTCCTTATTGACAGCTTTATGTATAATGAAGCATTGGTAATCATATCCCCTTCATTTTTTAGGTCTCGCCTGAGACAGCGCATGCGCTGTCTCTTCAAGACATTTAGTAGGTGGCTTTTAAAAGTGCCACCAGAGGCTTTTGCTGGTCTACAGCTTGTGTTCACGAGCTCGTGCACATGCACAGCTGCCATCTGTTTTTTTTTTTGCTGTAATCAGGCTCCACTGCTTGCACTACCCCCATCCCTTTTCCCCCTCCTTCCTGGTCAACTTCATTTGTGTCTTCTAGCTGTGAATCATGATCCTCTGCTCGCACTCCCCCTCCCTTCTTCCCCTCCTCTTCGTCAGTTTCATTTGTGTCTTCTATCACTGTGAATGCTCCTGCTTCCACCAGGCACACACACCATCAGTCGTCTGTGCACGCTTCCACCAGGCACACACACCAGCAGCCGTCAGTGCACACTTCCACCAGGCACACACACCACCAGCCATTAGTACATGCTTCCACCAGGCGCACACACCACCAGCCATCAGTGCACTCTTCCACCAGGCACACAGCACCAGCCATCAGTGCACGCTTTCACCAGTCACACACACACCACTAGCCGTCGGTGCATGCTTTCACAGGGCACACACACCACCAGCCGTCAGTGCACGCTTTCACCAGGCACACACACCACCAGCCATCAGTGCACACTTCCACCAGGCACACACACCACCAGCCGTCAGCGCACGCTTCCACCAGGCACACACACCACCAGCCGTCAGTGCATGCTTTCACTGGGTACACACCACCACCAGCCGTCAGGGCACGCTTCCACCAGGCACACACACCACCAGCCGTCAGTGCACACTTTCAACAAGCACATACACCACCAGCCGTCAGTGCAGCAGGTAGGCTCTTCTCAGATTTCTTTGGTAAATATCTGTTCAATGCCTGGGAGGGAGTGGGTCGAGTTTCCTTAAACCATGCTGAGTATGCAGGTGCAGTGCATGAACTCCTGTGTGAGTGAGTCATGCTGCCTGAGGTTCACTCACTCCACACTTGTAAATTGCGCCTGCACCAGGCTTTTTCTCATTTGCAAAGTTTGGCGCATGCACCCAGCTAGGCAGCCCCCACACCCCCGGGAATGACTGCTTCCTACAACCAGAATGGAAACAACATTCAGAGCAATGAAAACAAGTTCATTTGATGTAAAGAACTGTCAACAAAAACCATGTCCAGCTATTGTAGATCTGGCAACTTAAAACAGCAGCAAAAAAAAAACAAGCACTGACATAGCCAATAGGTCTCGCTTTTTGGACCCTATAAGTATTTAGTTATGCAGCAGAATATCCTTGGTGCAACAACACCAACTGTTGCATGGTTAAACACTTATAAGGTCTCAAATGGCATCGCCATCGTCCACAGGAACACCATCCGCATCACGACCGACGCCAACGACTCCTTCGCCGCAGCCGAACATTTCCACTTCCAGATTCACACCGACCCTAAGACGACCCTCAGAGGCACCCTCGTCAACAGACCCCCCGGACCACGCACACAATTCAGCGAAGACATCACAGACTTCATCACCCGCACGCCCTCCCCTCCACTGACTACATCCTCCTCGGGGACCTCAACTTCCACCTGGAGAACAACAAGGACCGCAACACCACCGCCCTGCTGGAAAACCTCGCCAACCTCGGACTCAAGCAACTGGTCAACACCCCCAACCACTACGCCGGCCACACGCTTGATCCCGTCTTCTCTTCCAGCAAGTACATCACCTTCAGCCACGCCACCGGACTCCACTGGACCGACCACAGCTGCGTCCACTTCAGCTTCAAAAGATCCATGACCCACCACCACCCGCAACAGGTACCTCACAGGAATTGGAGCAAGATCACCGCAGACCAGCTCACCACCTCCCTCAGCCAGAGCCCACCCGCCAACACAACGGACCCCAACGAAGCAGCCCGCAACTTCACACAGTGGCTGACCGCCTGCGCCGATGACCTCACGCCACTAAAGAACCCTCCCAGCAGACCCAGAAGCAAGAAGGCATCCTGGTTCACCGACGACCTCAAGGACTCCAAGAAGACCTGCCGCACCCTCGAGAAAGCCTGGCTCCTCGACCGGACCACCGACAACATGACCGCCCTCAAACGCGCTACCCGCAAGCACCACCAGCTCATCCGCACCACCAAGAAGAAATCCCTGAAGGAACGACTGGACAACAACGCCCACGACAGCAAAGAGCTCTTCACTATCGTCAAGGAGTTCTCCAACCCCAGCACCGGCACCAACGACATCACTCCGTCACAAGACCTCTGCGACTCCCTCGCCTCGTTCTTCCACTGCAAGATCGCCGAGACATCCACAACAGCTTCGGCGCCCCACCCACGTACTCAACCGTCGAACCAACGCCCCCCACCGCCACCCTTCGCACCTGGACCACGGTGACCACCGAAGATACAGCCCGCACGATGAACACCATCCACTCCGGATCACCGACTGACCCCTGCCCACACCACGTCTTCAACAAGGACGACTCCACCATCGCACCCCAACTCCGGAACATCATCAACGCCTCCTTCAACACCTCCACCTTCCCGGAGAGCTGGAAGCATGCCGAGATCAGCGCCCTCCTGAAGAAACCTACAGCAGACCCCACCGATCTCAAAAACTTCTCGCTCCTCCCTTTTCCTGCTAAAGTCATCGAGAAGATCGTCAACAGACAGCTGACCGCCTTCCTCGAGACGAACGGATCCCTTGACCCCTCGCAGTCCGGCTTCAGAGCCAACCACAGCACCGAGACCGCCCTCATCGCAGCCACTGACGACATCCGGACCCTGCTCGACAAGGGGGAAACAGTGGCCCTCATCCTCCTGGACCTCTCCGCTGCGTTCGACACGGTCTGCCACCGCACCCTAGTCCAGCGCCTCCGCAACATCGGTATCCAAGAGAAGGCACTGGAGTGGATCATCTCGTTCCTCGCCGGAAGAACACAAAGAGTCTGCCTCCCCCCGTTTCGCTCCGAGGCCACCGAAGTCATCTGCGGCATCCCGCAAGGATCTTCACTCAGCCCCACCCTCTTCAACATCTACATGAAACCTCTCGCAGCCATCGCACGCCAGCACAACCTCAACATCATCTCTTACGCCGACGACACCCAGCTGATCCTCTCCCTCACCAGAGACCCCGACACTGCCAGAACTTGCCTACACGAAGGGATGAAAGACGTCGCCGAGTGGATGAAGGACAGCCGCCTGAAACTGAACTCGGACAAGACGGAAGTCCTCATCCTGGGATCTTCGCCCTCCGCCTGGGACGACTCCTGGTGGCCCCCAGCCCTGGGCACCGCACCCAAGCCAACCGACCACGCACGCAACCTGGGCTTCATCCTGGACCCCTCCCTCTCGATGACCAGACAAGTCAACGCCGTCTCCTCATCGTGCTTCAACACCCTGCGTATGCTTCGCAAGATCTTCCGCTGGATCCCGACCGAGACCAGGAAGATTGTCACCCAGGCACTCGTCACCAGCCGACTGGACTACGGAAACGCCCTCTACGCCGGAACCACAGCCAAGCCACAGAAAAGACTCCAGCGCATCCAGAACGCCTCCGCCCGACTCATCCTGGATGTCCCCCGACACAGCCACATCTCCAGACACCTGAGGAACCTGCACTGGCTCCCCGTCGACAAGAGGATCACGTTCCGGCTCCTCACCCACACACACAAGTCTCTCCACGACCTGGGCCCCAAGTACCTCAACGACCACCTGACCTTCTACACGCCCACCCGCCAGCTACGGTCCACCAGCCTCGCCCTCGCAGCCATACCACGCATCAGAAGAGCCACCGCCGGAGGAAGATCCTTCTCTTACCTGGCTGCCAAGACTTGGAACTCCCTCCCCATCCACCTTCGGCTGACCCAGGACCATCTCGCCTTCAGGAAACAACTCAAGACCTGGCTGTTCGAGCAGTAGCATGCCCCTCCCCCCAAGCGCCTTGAGACCCTCCCGGGTGAGTAGTGCGCTATACAAATGGTATGATTGATTGATTGATTAAAATGCGAGACCTATTGGCTATGCCAATGCTTGTTATTTGTCATTATTGTACTTCATTACACCATTCTTCATTGCTACCTTTGCTTCACAGTTTTAACACTGTTTGGCATGACATCTAAGATAAGTTCATCGGCAGTCTTTACATTGAGGGTAGGATTTTAGTACTTTACTTTAGAAGTAAGTTTGTTTTTAATGGTTTTAAGTGCCTTAAAATATATGTGTGTGTGTGTGTGTGTGCGTGTGTGTGTGTGTGTGTGTGTGTGTGTGTGTGTGTGTGTGTGTGCGTGCATATAGGTGTGTGCACACATATATATATATATACTCAAAAACTAGCAACCAGCTGCGAAGAGACACGCACAGCAGCAATCCATTGTTAAATCATTCTGGCTCGTTTGGTCTGTATATACAATATACTGCTTGGTGCTATTTGTGTCTGAATGAATGCAATTATATTGACTTTGAGATTATACTGATTTTTACTTTGAGACATATGCATGTGCGTTTACACAATATTTTCACTCCTGTTCTTCTAGAATTCTGTGGTATTTTCTATTGTAACTTAATGAGGGACATTAGAATTGTGTTTTTTGAAACCACATGTAGATGTTTGCTGTTTTTGCACTGGTTCGAAGTGTGTATGTTTTACGCCATTTGATACATTCTGCGTGGATGTCTTTTTGGGCATGTTGGGACTTAATGTACAAGTCAGTTACCTGAAAGTATTTTGGTTAATGATTTGCCTTTAAGGCGCACACGTGTAAGTCCACAAGAGGGTATGTGCTGCAAAATGGCACATATCTTATGAATTCAGTCTCCTTTCTCTGTTTATAATAGTGGAGTATGGAGGCTAACCACTAACCACTAATGGACTCAAACAGCGTGGTATATGAGTATTGGGCAGACTGTGATTATATGTGCAATCGCAACCTATTACTTCTATGAATTTTGGATAATGTCAAGTACCATAAGGTACATATGTGTGTAAGTTTTTACACAATGTGGGTAAAACTATATACAATACTTTATTTTTCACAGAAAAAACCAAAGGTTAAAATTAAGTTATAGTTAGTTGAAAATGTAAGTTAACATACATAAAAAAACACTGAAATTCACCAGTTATAGTGAATTTCACTAAATTATAATTGAATAAAGTTACTATATCTGATGCATTTGCCATGCACAGTGATGCCATTGATGTTGTCATTTCAGGTGTCATCAGTGATGTTATCAATGATATCATAGAACATGTCAGGAGTGATGTAATATGTGAGCTCATTAGCAGTGCATGGCAAGTGTGCAAGTTATAGTTTCTCTGCCTAAAATGTGGGCACTACCCACAAGTTCCCTGCTCTTTTTTTAATCTCTCTGTGTATGTGTGTTGGGAGGGGGCGGTAGTTAGGTTAGTCTTGCCATGTTAGCATGGACTACCAAATTTGCGACAAGTGAACATTTTAGCTCTGTGATTTCTATTAAGACTTCAACCTGAACGTTAACTCTTGCTCAGCTGTCTCCATGGAGATACAGTTCAAGCCTCAGTGCTATCGTTTTCCATACTTCTTTGTGCTTTTAGCATAAATATATGTGCTATACTAATGGCCTTAACCTCCAGAAAGTCAACCTTTGTATACGTGACTTAGGAAGCTATTACTCTTCCAATTAACTTTTTCTGTACAAAGCTTCTAACTCGTCTTCTGACTTTAACGAGCTGCAGCAAAGCGTTTTCCAGGATAATATTTGATTTCAACACTTTTATCGATTTTAAAGGGTAAGCATGTACAAGTCATACATTAAATCATACATAATCATAAATCATATATAAAATCATATATAGTATGAACATAGGCAACTACAAATAAACCTAAAGGATAATAGAGGTAAGGAGAGGGGAATGCGTAGACCGAGTCGGATTAGTGGCATTTGTTTGGGTGCAGGGATTAGCAGAGGGCTAATGCTGCACAATACCTATATAAACAGATGTATTATTGATAGAAATTATGGAATTTGACACCAGGTTGCTGGCAGGTAAGTGTTAATACAAATGTTGAGAACACAACATTCCATGTATGGTAGTCTGGACTATATAATGGAGCCGGCAAGTCAGGTGTACAAGCTTTGAAACAACTTATTTGTGTATGCTTTAGACTATATGTGCGTTATACAGTATTTAGTCCCCTGACTAGGTTGAGGACAACTTTGATGTATAGAGACTCATAAAGGTTTTGATCAGTCAAGCACCGTCTTGTGGTAATTGTGGAAAAAGGGTGATGTGAGATATATCAATGGTAGTAATCTTGGATTTGGTTACTAATGATGTGTAAGGAGATTTTAATAAGGAGAGACGGCTGTGAAAGAGGCATTTCAAGGTGGCTTTCTGGTGGCATAGTAGTTGTCCAGCTTATCCCAGATAGGTTTAGAGGGTAATTTCCATGGAGAATTTTGGAGTGAGTTATTGTCCGCGCCCCTGATGTAGGTGATCCAATTGATCCAGTTGTTCAAGAAGGCTTTGTGCCTACTTTTCCAGTTGGAAAGTGCTATTTTGGTTGCAGATGTTATAAGCAAGTCTAACAAGGGCTGGTCTGATGGGCTATCAAGATTATCTTAGAGGAAGCACTTAACGAGGAAGGCAAGTTCCTTTTGAGGGTCGTAGTTGAATAGATCCATATAAAAAAGAGAAGACCTTATTCCAAAATTGGGAAAGGGATTTGCAGTAGAGGATGAGGTGAACAAGGTCCCCTACCTCTTCTTTACAGTTCCAGCAAGTGGGACATCAAACATTTTTAATGAGTGTAGTCGGGATGGGGTCCATAAAGTTTTGTGTATGAGCCAGAATATAGTTTGAGAAAGTACAGGTTAGATTATCTGAGATGTGACAGATTTCCAGATTTTGGACCAATCTGAGTATGTTTTGGGCTTGGAAGAATGGTTTTGCCTTGCAGCTGTTATCTTTTTGTTTAACTGCGTCGTCTTTGGATGTAGAAGATTATACAAGTGGGATACTTGATGCCCAGATTTGTTAGGTTTCAATATAAGGTCTGGTAAGGAAGGACTATCATTATGGCACTTAGATTTTGAAATGGCGGATTTGATATGAAGGAAGTTGTAGAACTCCAATTCTTCTAGGTGTAATGATTTCTGGAAGTCAGAAAAGGTTAGGGGTTGTAAAGGCAAGACAAGTTGGTGTGGTGTTTGAAGTAGATACCCTTGTCTATCCATGATTGATAGTGCATAGTTTTGCCATTATATTTAAAGTACGGGTTGTTCCAGAGTGAAGCCATGTTAGAGAGACTTATACCTGAGAGAAGTTTCTTGTCAATCTTCAGGAGTGAATGTTTTGTGTTCTGGAATACATGTTTGGATTTATCAAGATGTTTTGTGGTAGTTGTTAACAAGGTTAGTGGGCTTCGGTTGTTTAGTAGCGCCCTTTCTATTTCTAGCCATATTCGAGTATAGTTACTCGGGGGTGAATCCAATATGAACCTTGTTTGGGCAGAAAAGCAGTTTGGTAATCTCTGACATTGGCCAGATTAACTCCCCCTCGTGTTTTGTGTAGTTTTTTCAAGGCAATTCTAGCTTTTTTATCTTGTCTTATAAATCTACAGATCAATTTATCGAGTTCGTGATGGAAGTCTTCTTATAATAGTAAAGGGAGTATGCTGATGAGGTAATTGATTATAGGAGTGATCCTCATTTTTATAGTTTCTCTTCTTCCCCACCTGGTAATGAATTTAGGAGACCATGTGTCTTTTTTTTTTCCTTAAAGGTAATGTTTTTGTTATGTTTAATGGTATCTTATCAGGTCTGCTCCAAACTTGATACCCAAATACTTTATGTAACCGGTCTGCCAGGATAAACCTGATGTACCTAGCACCTCTTTTGTACAATGAATATTTAGAGGTTTTACCTCCGATTTGTCTCTGTTTAGTTTGTACCCCGAGAATTCGGAGTAGAGCGCTATTGTGGACATGGAGCTTGTATGGAGGGATCTGGGTTTTCTGTGACTATCAAAATATTGTCCGCATAGGCAGCCAAACTAACATTTTTGTCATTTGAATCCAATTCCTGAGATCGCTGGCTTTTTTTTAATATCTAATAGCTGGGGTACTAGTGCCAGGAGAAATAAAGTTGGAGAAAGTGGGCAGCCTTTTAGGTTAAGTGGGTGTGACAGGGAACCATTAATCAAGATACATGCGGTTGGATTTTTATAGGGAGCCATGATAATTTACATGAAAGTATCACCAAGGTTGAAGGATTCCAAGCAGTGTTCTAAAAAGGCCCAAGATACTCTGTCAAACGCTTTTTCTGCGTCTGGTGTTATTGCAACAGAGGATAAGGATGAGGACGTGGCATAAGAAGCATGTGTAGTCGTTTTGACATACAGTTCCTAGGAAAACCAACTTGGGAATTGCTTATCAGCTGGGGAAGGTATACATTAGGTACATTAAGTCGTGCTGCTAATATCTATGCATAGATTTTGAAATCTAGATTTATAAAGGAGACCAATCTGTAGTTTTTAGTAGTCCTGGGTCTTTCACGTCTTTGGGGATCACAATGTTGGCTTCAGCAATTGTACCTGCGTCTATGCTAGAGCTAGAGATGTGGTGGAATGGGGACAGCATGGACGGCTGTAAAAGATTGGAGAAGGATTTATCAAATTTTGCTCTCAGCCATCTGGACCAGGGGCTTTGTTTTCTTTTAGCGTTTTAATAGCATTTTATACTTCAGTGATCGGTCTACTGAGTTCAATTTTGTCAGTTTCTGAAATCTATGTTACTCTAATTATCTCTAGGTAGTTCTTACATTTAAGTGGATCAAAGGTTTGGTCGTTCCAATATAGAGTTTCATAGAAAATCTTGAAAGTATCTAGTATCTTCTCTGGGTTAGTATGAATTACGTTTTTGGAATCCTTAATTGTTGTGATTCTATTTTGGTTTTGTTTGTGTCTAAGGTAGGAGGCTAGCATCTTACCTGCTCTATTAGCTTCGCATAATTTGATACATTTACATTTGTTTATTCATACTCCAGCACTTTCACTCAGGATTTTATTATATTCGTATTTCTTCTGTGTAAGTTGGGAGAGTGTGATGTTGTCCAGAGAGTTGGTATGCAACAATTCCAGTTGCTTTATTTCTTCTTCTAACAATAACAGACTATCATTATTTGTTTTGTTTTGTTTGGTTTTGATTTCTATAAGGACCCCTCTTAGGGTTGCTTTAGGGTGTCCCATATGGTTTTCATCTTAGTTTCTGGTAGGTTGTTGTCTCTGAAATAATGTATTATTGTTTCTTAAATTTTGTTTCTGTTTACAGGGCTTGAGAGAACTTCATTGTTGAAGCACCATAGCCTAACTTAGCGTTAGTGTCTGCTAAGAGAGTATTGATGCAGAAGTGATTAAAGACAAGTTTCATGGATATGTTTGTTTAGTCAATCAGGTGGGTAGGGGTACCAGAAATTAGCATGTACTCTATTCTTTTATATGAGTTGTGTAGGAGTGAATAGAAAGTGTAATTCCTGGAGTCAGGGTGTTGTAAGTGCCAGATAACTTTAAGATTATATTTTTAACATATATTCTGTAAGATTCTATGATATTCAGGTGGGCGGTATTTACAAGTGGATTGGTGATCCAGGGTAGTGTCTAGGCGGGGGTTGAAATCTCTGCCTACTACTACAAGGTCATCTGGAGGAATGCGGTCTATTTATTGGATATCTCTTCCCAAAAAGTAGTGTCATCAGTATTTGGCCGTATATGTTCAGAATGTAAAAGGAGTTCTCTCCCCTGCGTAGGTTTTTCATAAGGAATTTACCTTCCTCATAGCTTGTGAATGACTCAAGAGAGATATTGGAATGTTTTGAGATTAAGGTAAGTACCACTGGATTTTTTGTGATTTGCTGGGGAGCATGCCATGTCTTTGTCCGCTAATTTGGTTTCTTGTAGAAGAATGATGTCCCCTTTAATTTTCGCTAAGTAGTCCATTATTTTGTGACGTTTAACTGGGTGATTTAGCCCTTTCACATTTAGGGAGATTATGTTGAGATTGTCAGAAAGACTGTGTACCGCCATCAGAGTATGTAAGTAAATGGTGGGTAGCAATTGGGGAGGTCTTAGGTAGAGGTACCCAGACTTTGTTTGTGCCAAACATAGTGGGAAGTAGAAATGTTTGATACTGAGTACACATATGTATCCACAAGGATAGACTAAGGTTGTTGCACCAAATCGACTCTGTGTATTGGATGTAGTGGTGATTAGTGTGAAAGAATAGAGGGAGAAGAAAAAAGGAGTGGCGTCTACAAAATGATGAGAGGAGACATAAGTACGAGTAATCCCTGATCCAATAACTGATCAAAAAACAAAACCAAGAACAAGCCCACACACTCCTCCCCCTGTCCCTCCCTCCCACCCCTTTCCCTAGAAACATTAGTGTCCATCCTTCAGCACGGAGCGACCATATCAGTGTAAGATCTTAGTGCCCGATTTAGAGAATTAATCTGAGACAAAATCCTAAACTAACTACTTTTGGTATTCACAGAAGTCACTTACTACTTTTGGTATTCACAGAATGCACTTACTACTTTTGGTTAAACTTGCTACTTTTGGTATTCACAAAAGGCATTTAGTAGTAGTAAACTTGGTTTACTACTACTAAATGTCTTATGTGAATACAAAAATTAGTAACAATTAAAAAGGGGTTTTTTTTAGATTCAGATCACTCGGGCGCTCTACCTCAGTTAAACGTTACAAGGTATAGAGTGACAGGTTAGTGTGTAGTGCGTGAAGAGCAGGCGGAAAAACACCCTTAACCGTCTAAGTAGTCAAGGGACTAAACAATTAAATACAATTATGCTCTCGCTACTACAGTACAGTATCACATAAACAGTACAGTGACTGATGAGTATTCAAAGAGACAGAAGCAGATTCTTTGTTGTGTTCTTGGTCACAGCAAGACGTAGGTTTATTCTCTCCAGACTTGAGGAATGTCATACAAAGCCAGCCGACACGTGTTTCGTCGTGTACAGTTGAGTCAACACGACTCTTCAGGGCTGATGATACAAGAATAACAAATGCAAACTCAGTAAAGCGTCTTGTCATAGTGACATCCTGCATATGGTGACTAAAAGTGCAGCCAACATGCAGTTGTACAGTGCGTTTGAGTTCGCACTCAGTGGTAGTGTATGGTGGTGGTGCTACAGAGTTGAGAGGTGTGTCACTCCAAGGCTGTGGGTGATTGCCCTTGGGTGACGGTGCACAGACGTGAGGTCATGTGACATAAAGCTCGGGTGTGTGGTCACTCTTAACACAAACACGGTGATCTTGCACTACGAAGGTACGTGCGGTGGTGAATCATCCAATTAAAAACTTATTTAATATGGTGAACTATTGTGTGGGGGTGTAGGTGAGGGACTGTGACGGTAACGTGACGTGGCTTGGAAACGGTGTGACTCCATGAGGTTTAAAAGCAAGCAAAAATATCCGTTACCGCGCAAATAGACGTATTCTATTATTTAATAGAATTTTATAGTCTCTCTCTACATAATGGCTTGTTTACCTTCGGGCTCAGTTCAGTCGTAGTGATATGACCCAAGGTTCGGACTAGTATTCTTGTGTTGGACGTTTACATAGGAGAGAGACTAAAGGAGAAAACATAAAGGGATCATTAGGAAAAACATACCAAAGGGGGATAGCATCTATTCAGTAAAATAGATGGCGGACAGCGGAAGCGATATTCTTACCACTGTTTGGTCCAATGTGACTATTTAGAAAAAGTAAGTTCTATGACGATAGTCGCGTAGAAAGTAAAATGGCCAGGCGGTCTGCCTTATTGATTGCCAAAAAATTCTCGAATTAAGCACTCTATTTAGAAAAAAACCAAAGGGACAATACAATGAGAAAGGGAAAAGGAAAAGTCACAATAGTTCTGACAGCTGAAAGCGCGGTGTAGCGCAGTGCTTAAAAGAACCAAATCACATCTCGTTTTGAAGATTTAAATTAATGGAATACCTGACTACTGGTGTGTGTCAGGAAGTAACCGGGAGGGGATCCGTCTAATACAAAAGCTCGCTGGAAACGGGTGCGTTTCTCTAGTGGCAATGCGCTGCAAAAGAAAAGGCAAGTCCCCGAATTAGCTCCAGGAAAGCCCGGATATAAGGTCTTCTAACGTACATTTATGAAGGAGGGAAAATACCTAGTGTTATGTCCTAAGTTCCCGCTTACCCGAGTTCAGGTATCCCTCCTCCTGTGGTTCCCGGTCGCCGTCTCACAGTACGGACACGTGACCACATGGGAGGGTTCTCTTTATCAGAAAATGGACATCGACGATGTCCATGCGAAAGGTGGAGTCCAGGCAAATGGTGCGCCATCTTTAAATGGCAAAGTACATCGTAAAATAGGCAGTTTTATGAGGTAATCGTCTCATATGCTTCATAAGAATGAGGTTTCATAATGGAACCCACAGTATATGAAATCTGCATGAAGGGTGTGTCTGGGGTTTTTAAAGAAAACGGTCGCAGGTATAGTTGGTTAGTGCTCGTGGGTGATAAAAAATGTCAAATTGCGCGAGGAGTGAAAAAACAGGCCATTTACGAATGAAAAAAGTGCAAGGAGATAAAAACCGACTGATAATAGTTCCTCTCCTCAAGGATAAAGAGGTGAAAATGAAGCCGTCACACAGTAAATTGATTCAGAAAAGGGGGCGCGTCAAAATTAGTTAGTATAGGAGTAAGCGATAAGATCATCATATCTGAGCGAGATAAGGATCGTGAAATAAGTGATCTTAGCAGTTTAAGTTGACGCATGCTCAGTGGCCAGAAGTATTGTACGATGAGCTAACCGAAAGTTGTGATGGCCTCTAGAGTGAACGTGCCCCACTATCACCACTTTTTAGTGAACATATCATATTATTCACCCACGAGATTCAGAAAACATTTACAGTCTTGTTTCTTGCATGGTACAATTAATTAACACAATTAGACCAAGGTATTGGTCACACATATTCAATGGTACAAATGCTCATAAGATCATGTTACTACACGGTACACACAGTTGGTATTTAACTAGTCTTACATGAAGTCTTGTGAGCATATCTAACAATGCCTGTGTTTAACACTGTGAGTTCCTAGCTGTTCATGCATCAAAGGTTCAGTCAGTCTTTGTAAAGGAAGGATCCCCAGGACGGCTGGTTAGTCGCCCAAGAAGAATTGAAGCTCAGGGTCATAGTTGAGCCCCTGTTCCACGCATTGTAAACGCATGATCCAGGTAGCCTCCCTACGTCTGAGCTTCAATTCGCGGTTGCCCCCTCTGATGTCGAGGGGAATCATGTCTATCCCGAAAACACGTACTTTGATATCATCTACCAATGGTTGACATTCCGCTACATGTAATGCTACCGGGTATTTGGGGTCTCTTTTCTGAATCGCTCTTATGTGTTCAGAAATTCTTTCTTTGAAAGCCCTGATGGTGCTGCCTACATAGATCTTGCCGCATTGGCATTCTATAATGTATACTACAAATTTGGTCAGACAAGTTATGTTATGTTTGATTTTGTAGATAACTCCATCAGGGCCTGTGAAGGTTTTAGTGCCATGTTTACCCCAGATGCACATGGAGCAGAAACCACATTTGTGGAAGCCAAGACCACGTGTGGACAGCCAGTCCTGTCCTGATGTGTTGTGGGGGACTGTAGGACTCAATTTATTTCTCAGGGTGAATCCCTTCCTGTATGTGATGGATGGTCTACTAGGAAGAAATTCTTTGAGTACAGGGTCATCTGTTAAGATTTTCCAATGTTTGTTGAAACTCTTTTTAATATAATAGTTGAGTGCATTATATTCGGTAATTAGTCTGATCTGTTGTCTGGAGGACTCAACCTCCGTACGTGTCCTCAGACAATCCGATCTAGGGATGACTCTGGTTTTTCGTTCTGCTTTCTGAAGTGATGAGTTCGAATACCCTCTCTAAATAGTCACATTGGACCAAACAGTGGTAAGAATATCGCTTCCGCTGTCCGCCATCTATTTTACTGAATAGATGCTATCCCCCTTTGGTATGTTTTTCCTAATGATCCCTTTATGTTTTCTCCTTTAGTCTCTCTCCTATGTAAACGTCCAACACAAGAATACTAGTCCGAACCTTGGGTCATATCACTACGACTGAACTGAGCCCGAAGGTAAACAAGCCATTATGTAGAGAGAGACTATAAAATTCTATTAAATAATAGAATACGTCTATTTGCGCGGTAACAGATATTTTTGCTTGCTTTTAAACCTCATGGAGTCACACCGTTTCCAAGCCACGTCACGTTACCGTCACAGTCCCTCACCTACACCCCCACACAATAGTTCACCATATTAAATAAGTTTTTAATTGGATGATTCACCACCGCACGTACCTTCGTAGTGCAAGATCACCGTGTTTGTGTTAAGAGTGACCACACACCCGAGCTTTATGTCACATGACCTCACGTCTGTGCACCGTCACCCAAGGGCAATCACCCACAGCCTTGGAGTGACACACCTCTCAACTCTGTAGCACCACCACCATACACTACCACTGAGTGCGAACTCAAACGCACTGTACAACTGCATGTTGGCTGCACTTTTAGTCACCATATGCAGGATGTCACTATGACAAGACGCTTTACTGAGTTTGCATTTGTTATTCTTGTATCATCAGCCCTGAAGAGTCGTGTTGACTCAACTGTACACGACGAAACACGTGTCGGCTGGCTTTGTATGACATTCCTCAAGTCTGGAGAGAATAAACCTACGTCTTGCTGTGACCAAGAACACAACAAAGAATCTGCTTCTGTCTCTTTGAATACTCATCAGTCACTGTACTGTTTATGTGATACTGTACTGTAGTAGCGAGAGCATAATTGTATACAAAAATTAGTAAGTTTAACCAAAAGTAGTAAGTTTAAGCTAAAGTGTTAAATGCCTTCTGTGAATACCAAAAGTAGTAAGTTTAGGATTTGGTCTCAGATTAGTTCTGTGAATCGGGCCCATAGTGTTTAGCAATTTGTTTTCAGTGAGTTGCATACATTGTTAAGCAGGTCACAATTAGCAAACTGGTGAAATATCTGGTCATAACCGTATGACTTTAGGTTAATCTATAGCTATTGGACCAGGCTTGGTAAGTATGTTGTAGCCAAGTATACCTATGCACGGATTGTACAGTGTAGGGTAGAAGGATTGTATAAGCATGACTAGAGATTTAGCCTATAGCAGATGGACCAGACTTGGTAGGACCTAATAAAGGTTGTATATTGGTCTGTAGGATGACTAAAGCAGATAGTTGAAGTTCACTAATACTGAGGAGACCTATAACAACATAAAGTAATAAAGAACAATACACTAATTTAGAAGAAAATGCAGCAGCATAGCATGACTACCCAATAGGCATTTTAAACTAACTTTTATAGATAGATATGGATGCGTCCTATGCTATGTTCCCTCGTGCTTCACTATCGCAGGCTAAACACATTTTACCACGTCCCTGGCTGAAGCTAACAAACTCATCAAGCAATTATCCCACAACAAAGGATCACCTACAGATGGGGGAACCTGCATCACTAGCTGATTTGTTCAACAAAGTTGAATGAACGTGATAGACTCACTACTTAAAATCTGCCAACCATCACTCCGTCCACTTTGTGGGAAGGGCTGATTTGATGTCTCTCATGCAATAAGTGGGATGCTGCAAGACACTGTAAACCTTACTGAGCTTGGGATGACTATCTGTGTTGCAGATCCAAATACTGTGATCTTAATAGTGAGATCTATGTAAACTGAGCCTTATATCTGTATGCACTGAACACTTGATAGCATAAAAGTATGTACTTAATGCAGCTTTAAATGAATTGCGTGTAGATTATCTCTGGCCGCCCTCACTGAGTAAGGTTATGTACTTTATCATTTTATGTTACCAAGTTCGAGGATTGTAGGCACCAGTTTTGTTTAAGGGGTGGGAGTGGGGTGGGCACACACTACCTCACACTCCAGCACTCAGTTTGCCCCGATGCATCATAATAAATGCATTGCATGATAATACTTTCTTCAGTGTCAGGCTATAGTTTTTCACCCTTGTTGGTGCAGCCAGTGCTGGGTATCACACATAATCACGTGTTTCAGGTAATTGTCCTTCTTCAGTAGAGAGCAACATTTTTTTGGGGGGGTGATGGAAATGCTGTTTTTAAGGGGTGGGATTGTTTCGTCGAAAAGTTCGGACTCAACGTGGAGTAGGTGGGAAGAGCTATGTTGTTGTGCATGCTAAAAAGTACTGGTGGACTTGGCAATGACACCATTCAACCTTGCGTTTTTGCACACGGCCCATGATAATAACGTAACACTGTCTCTATGACTTCATACGCTCCATCTGATTCAGGATCGCCACCGCCCGCATGACGGTGGTGATCTGCCCGACATCCTAATGGGCCCCCATGTGTGGTGACTTCAGTGTAAACCTCCACCCTGGGCAGGATCACTGGTGCTGCGTGGGATAGACATAGCCGTGCTTGGGTCAGGCTCCTAGTTGTTAATATTATTACTATGAATTTGTAAAGCGCGACTTTCACCCAATGGGTATCTTGGTGCTGGTAAATTATGAAAGAGAAGAGGGATCAAGCGTTTATTAGGATTGAGTTATATTTTCTTGCATTTATCTATTTCCAGGGGTAGAGCCACGTTTTGAAGTCCTTCCTGCAACTCAGCAGATTTGTGATGGTTCTAAGGGAGAGAGAACGTTCATTCCAGAGACTTGCACATTGTACCTGGGAGGTTCTACCTCCTACTCTTGTGTTTTTTAAAGGAAGGGGTATATAGGAGGGCAGCCTGGAAAGATATCAGAGTTCTAGAAGGTTTATATAGTTCAGTCATTTGCTGAAGGGCTATAGGTCCTGAGCCATTTACCGCCCTATGGGTAATGCATAGTGCCTTAAACATGCACCTTTCCTGGTAGCCAGTGTACTTTGTGTAGTGTTTCTGATGCCTAATCCTTTCTCCCTTTATTTAGTGCTAGATCTGCTGCCAACACCGGACTCCTCTGGAGCCGTTTGAGGAGGTTATGGCACAATGTGGTCTGCTAGATATTTACCATGCACACACCCTCATGCGGCTGACGTTTCATATTATTCTGCGGTTCATGGCTCCCTTTCCAAGCAGGATCACCGGTTGGGATCCAGGGACGCGTTGGGATGGACTGAGTCAATAAGCCATCTTGTGTGAACCCTCTCAGGCCACTCACTCGTCAAATTTAACTTTTGATTCTCCTCTACCCCCTGACCTCGGGACTGTGGAGACTACAACCTAGACTACTAATCCGGTGTTTACATTAGCGATTAGATCAACTATTCTGTCATATTTCGAGATCAATAGAAATTCTGTCTCCACCAAGGCTACACTATGAGATGCTTTTAAGGCAGTGATCCCCGAAGAATGTCTTTCGAAGGTCCATGGCATTCTCAAATCGTTAAGAATGACCCTATCTATACTGGAAGCAGATATTTCCACCCTAGAACAAGCAATGGATGGCAGATCAGAACAGTCTGGCAGCCTTACTCTAAAACCTATGGCATTCCAATAGGAGGCCGAGAGAGAAGTTAAATTCCTAAACAAATACACAGTGGGCAGGTGCTATGGAGGGGAGTACTGGCCAGGGAAAATAATGGTGGGCATGATTCTGCCACCATGGACGGCGCCAGACATAATCTGCATTGATACCCCAGATGGTAGACCCCATTACACCCCAAAACAGATTCTACAAACATTTGAACATTACTGCACTAACTTATACAAAACCAAATCTAACAACCGGGTAAATTACATTCACACATATCTAACCAGGGCTCCGCTTGCTTGGTTCGAGGCCCTCGAATGTGAATATTAGCCAATCATGCTACAAGAAATTAAATGGGTTATACGTTCCATGGGCACTGTACCAGGCAAGGATAGTCTACCTGTGGAATTTTGCAAAACCTAAGTGGAAGAACTTGCCCTTATACTCCTGGAGTTCTATAATGAAGCATATCGAGAAAGGCACACTCCCGACAACAACTAGGTAGACTATTGCCATCACTCTACTTAAACCAGGTAAACCCCCATCTGTATGATTTATATCACCTACTATCATTAATACACCTAGACAACCAAATCTTAAAGTCCTCGCAAACTGTCCCCTGCCATTATCACCTGGCATTGTACGCTCAGACCAGTCAGGATTTATTCTGGGCAAATCTCAGCCAATAATCAATCAATCAGGGGTTGATAAAGCGCGCTACTCACCTGAGAGGTTCTCACTGCGCTAAGGGGTAAGGGGAGGAGGGGGGTGCAGCTCTGGATCTGTAGAAGAAACAGGTCTTGAGGTTCTTCCTGAAGGTGTGAAAAGAGGGATAGCATCTGATGTTGACTGGGAGCTCGTTCCAGATCTTTGCTGCGAGGTAGAAGAAGGCTCTTCCGCCTGCTCTGGTTCTGCGGATGCACGGGGCCTCTGCCAGGGCAAGGTCGGCGGACCGGAGGTTCCTATTGGGTATGTGGATACACAGTTCGTGCTTACTCACCAAACAAATACATCTCGAAATTCACGTAGCTTCTACGTTTCTGGATGCAGCTAAGGCCTTCAACTCTGTCAAATAGAGCTACATGTTCACTGTACTGTAGGGATTGGAAGTCGTCAGAAATGTTCTTATACGGCTGAAATTGTTCTTTACAGGCCCACAAGCTAGTATCAAAGTAAATCAATTTTAACCCCTTCCTTGCCAGTGAGTAGAGGGCTGCCCCCTCACCTTTAATTTTCGCCATTGCGATTGAGCCTATGGCATGCATACTCAGAGAACACCAGCACCACAGAATCCAATTAGGGACACCTAGACTCCACTGACCACATTCTGGGTATCGTAAAAAACCCAGTGCCGTACCTTATCCTGATCATAAACAACATCATCTCATTTAGTAAGTGGTCAGGGCTATAAATTAATTCGACAAAATCAATATTAATGCCCCTGACTCATACCACGCTCCAACCCTCCTTACCTTACCCATTACTTTGGCAAACAGACCCAGTGAGATATCGGGGCATCAGAATCCACTCAGACAAATCTGTTATAATTCAAGAGAATTATGGCCGCTGCATCTCCAGCATATCCAATTTAGGGCCTGATTATGAGTTTGGCGGTGTGACAGCGGGCCGCCATGCCAGACAGCCTTTCCATGTGTAAATCCCTTCACCTTGTGACAGGCACCTCATGGTGCCTGCCACAAGGTACAGGGCTTTACAAGGGGGCACCATCGGTGTCACCCAGGCCCACAACCGTAGGCCTCGGAGGCAAGGGGGCCCTGCTTGGGGCCCCCAAAGTCGCTTTCTGACAGCCTCTCCATGTTGGAAATGCCGGCATGAAAAGGCTGTGTAAAACCGACATCGTAATCCCAACGGCAGAAACGCCGTCCTAAAGGGATTGCAATGCGGTCCAACTGGCTGACAAGCCCATCAGAAGCCAGCCGGAATGACCGGACGGTTTGACTTCTGACCGCCTACATTGTAATTAGGCTGTCGGAAGTCAAACCAGGGATGTTGGATGAAAAGCCTCCGACCTGGGGTCGGAGGCTTTCCGACCAACATCATAATATGGCCCTTGGTGTCAAATTCCAAACCCTCAGCTGCAGTTCGTACCTGTTGCATTGGTCACCAAAGCAGGTCAAATCTATTCGAATTTTAGAAAGTGGTAAACAGGATGTATTTCAATCCATATCACAGACTTTTTTTTACCAGGACAAAAACTTAAAAATGCTTTTTTAACCATCTGCTTCACAACTATTACTTATGAGTACTTTTAACAGTCATAAATATTTTAACAAAACAATCTAATCCATGAATAACTATTAAAGAAAATAAGGTAAACCTATATTGAGCATTTCTGTAACGTATCTAATAAAAAAAGAATCACACTGCATTGATTTTGTCTTAAAGGTCCGTTACTTGACATTTGATTGTTGGAGGAAATATATCAACTTATTATGTAAAAATAAACTTTGTGGGACATTGATTTGCTCCATGTTGTGCCTTGTTACAAGTACCACTTGTCACATTATGTGGTATGCATGAAGCAAACATGGTGAAAATTTATTTGCACTGTTTCTTGCTCCAGTGCAGAATTCCTGTGATTTTAGGAAGACTTGTCAGTTGGATAAGCTCGAAAAGGGTATATGGTCAAAATATCGATTCCAAAATATAGACTAACACAAATATCAACTCCAAAATATAGAATGGACAAAATATCGAATGGACAGAAAATAGACATCAAAAATATCGTTTTTAAGGTAAGTAATGTAATATCGATTTTAAAAATATAGAAAGTCAAAATATCGAAGTACATCACATAGGTTATTAAAAATATCGCATTTTTAATAATATCGAATTTTTTTAAGTGTTTTGTATGTTAGTATATGTGTGAAAAGTGTATATTTTTTGTAATTTATTTGAAGTAATTAATTGTATGTTATTACATTTTTGCATAATTTAATTCTGTAGCGGGTTGTGGGTTTATAGGGGAATAGGGTGGGAAGTAATTTAATTATAATTAATTAAATATGTTAATTAATGTATTGGTATTTATCTTGAATACATTGTTAATTAATTTTTAATTGGTAATTAATTAATTCTTAATTGATAATTAATTTTTATTAATTGATAATTATGTGAATAATATTAATTTATTTTCTGTAGCGGGTTGTGGGTTTATAGGGGAATAGGGTGGGAAGTAATTTCATTATATTTAATTAAATATGTACATTTATTTATTGGTATTTATTTTGAATAAATTGTTAAATATTTTGTAATTGATAATTAATTAATTCTTAATTGATAATTAATTTTTATTAATTGATTAATTGATAATTATGTGAATAATATTAATTTATTTTCTGTAGCGGTTTGTGGGTTTATAGGGGAATAGGGTGGGAAGTAATTTAATTATAATTAATTAAATATGTTAATTTATTTATAGGTATTTATTTTGAATAAATTGTTAATTAATTTTTAATTGGTAATTACATTTTTTAAATTGATTAATTGATAATTATGTGAATTATATTAATTTATTTTCACTAGAGTAGGAATAGTAAAATGTACCCCTATGCTATCCAACGTTTTCCCTATTGTTGCACTCGCTGGAGTGGGAATAGTATTTTTTACCCCTACGCTATCCAACGCTTTCCCTACTGTTGCACGCACTGGAGTGGGAATAGTAATTTTTACCCCTACGCTATCCAACGCTTTCCCTACTGTTGCACTCTCTGGAGTAGGAATTGTAATTTTTACCCCTACACTATCCAACGCTTTCCCTACTGTTGCACTCTCATGGAGTGGGAATAGTAATTTTTACCCCTACGCTATCCAACGCTTTCCCTACTGTTGCACTCGCTGGAGTGGGAATAGTAATTTTTACCCCTACGCAATCCAACGCTTTCCCTACTGTTGTACTCTCTGGAGTGGGAATAGTAAGTTTTACCCCTACGCTATCCAACGCTTTCCCTACTGTTGCACTCTCTGGAGTGGGAATAGTAATTTTTACCCCTACGCTATCCAACGCTTTCCCTACTGTTGCACTCTCTGGAGTGGGAATAGTAATTTTTACCCCTACGCTATACAACGCTTTCCCTACTGTTGCACTCTTTGGAGTGGGAATAGTAATTTTTACCCCTACGCTATCCAGCGTTTTCCCTACTGTTGCACTCTCTGGAGTAGGAATAGTAATTTTTACCCCTACGCTATCCAACGCTTTCCCTACTGTTGCACTCTCTGGAGTAGGAATAGTAATTTTTACCCCTACGCTATCCAACGCTTTCCCTACTGTTGCACTCTCTGGAGTGGGAATAGTAATTTTTACCCCTACGCTATCCAACGCTTTCCCTACTGTTGCACTCTTTGGAGTGGGAATTGTAATTTTTACACTCCCGCTATCCTACGGTAATAATATTGTGTATTGTTTATTAATATTATGTAAATATATATATATATATATATACATATATATATATATATATATATTCACTGAAAAAACCATAGGTTATACACCATATATAGTTAGGAATTAGCATTTAAAAAACCTTATTTTACTCACACAAAACCATTGAAATTCCATATATAGTTAGTTGCACTAACTATATATCGCGCACCCGCAATCCACTGCTGATCATGTCACATATTACATCATTCATGACATGGTCAGTGACATCACTGATGACATCACTGATGACATCTCAAATGACATCACTGATGAGATCACTGATGACATCATCCAGTGACTGTGTGTTTCTGTAAAGTTTAAATATGTTTTACATATTGAAGAATGAGTAGATGTATAAGTGTCTGGACGAAGGATTTAGTAGGTGCATGACTGAATGTATGAGTGAGTGATTAAATGTGTCTCACTGAGTGCATGGGTTAGTGACTAAACTGTCTTAATTTGTGCATCATTATGTCTGTTGTTCTGTAAACTGCTGCATGTGTTGATCAGTAGCTATATGATTAACTATATGGGTTATTGATTGATTGTCCAAGTATTTGTATAGGAGACTGAGTGTGTGTGTGGCTGGCTGGGAGGTGTGTGACTCTGTGCAGATCAATGTGTACTTGTATCAATGATTGTATAAGAAAGTAAGTATGTGTTAGTATATGTTTGAAAATGTAAGGTGCTCTATGTTTAACTGTATAGACAAGAAAATGAAAGTGTGATTGATTCTTTACAGGACTGACTAGGTGTGTGAGTAACTCCATGGATGAGTGACAGAGTGTAAGTGTCTGTATAGGTGTATGAGTGCATATGATAGTGTTGTAAAGATGAGTGATTGTATGTATGAATGATTGTATGGGTGAATGAGTGAATGTGTGTGTAGACGTAGGAATCAGTGAGTACGTATGTAGTAACTAGTATTGGTGTGTCAATGGTTTCAAAAATTATACTCTGTATTTAACACTGGGTGAAACAGAGGTTATATTAAAACGTGAGGAGATGCATTGTATTGTCACATGAATGATATCATCAGTGATGTGGTCATTGATGTCAAATGAGATGTCATCAGTGATCTCATCAGTGATGTCATTTGAGATGTCATCAGTGATGTCATCAGTGATGTCACTGACCATGTCATGAATGATGTAATATGTGACATGATCAGCAGTGGATTGCGGGTGCGCGATATATAGTTAGTGCAACTAACTATATCTGGAATTTCAATGGTTTTGTGTGAGTAAAATCAGGTTTTTTAAATGCTAATTCCTAACTATATATGGTGTATAACCTATGGTTTTTTCAGTGAATTTTCAAGGTTTTGTAAATGCTAATTCCTAACTATATATGGTCTATAACCTATGTTTTTTTCAGTGAATTTCAATGGTTTTTTAATAGCAAATATCATAAGCTGTCGAATGTCAAGTACGTGGTAAGTAAAAACATTTTCGTGTTTATGCACACTGATCTGCTTTGAATGCTGCCCCCCACCCCTCATTTCTATTAGGAGTACTCTCTCTTTGCAGATAGTGAAGGGTAGTTAACGCAGCCCTTTGCCCCCTTTGTAATCCGTCGTGCCTGCTTCTCTCTCCATTTGATTGATTGTTCTCTTTGGTTCATTCTCTATTTACAAACAAGCACAGAGTCGCAATACTCTGTTTAGTCTTTGCAGATAGCGAAAAATCGTGTAAAAAAACAAAAGGAATCGAGCAAAATCAGTAGGCCACTAATGGGATCTCTTTTTGACCTCGCTAAAATAGAAACATTAGGAACAACCTGTTGAAAATAGCAATGCGTATGTACATAAGCGGCGTTCATTTGTGTTCACAGTACCCCTTGTTGATTGTTTGAATCGAGCATTGAATTGTTCGAAGTTAATTCTCTTAAGGATCTTCTCTGCCTGCAAACGAGGAAGAATAGGAATATTCTCTCTCCCTTTGCAGATAGTGAAGGGTAGGTAACGCAAGCCTTTAACACGTCGTACCTATTTCATTCCTCATTGATTGATTGATTGTCCGAACATTGACTGTTTGGGAATTAGTTCTTTTTGGAGGTATTCCCTGTTTGCAAATAAACGTAGGAAAATCGTTGCAAGTAGTGAAAGGGTACGTAATGCGGACCTTTCTCCCCCGTTGTAATCTGTCATGCCTATCTACTCCCCACTGATTGATGCACCTGTTTCACCCGGACCATTTACTAGAGATACGTCATCTGGCCCGACCACAGAGCACCCCTAGTGAAAAGGACATATGCAATAATAACGAAGTGATCACTGTATCCTGTTAACAGAAACTTTAGCATGAAACAACCTGGAAAGAAAAGAATAGGAAAACGAAAATCAGTAGGCCACTGATGAACATGAACTTTTATTAAACAACGAACAAAGAAACGATAACATAACGTAATGATAAAACCTATTAATGTCCTAGAAACAAGAAAACGTTAAAATATGCCAGTGGTGAGAGACCAGAAAAACAGTAAGGGAAACCAAATCACCCCTCGCTGTCCCACCGCCTGCCACGCCCAAAAAATCGATAGACTAGGGAAAATGCAAGTCAGTAGAACATCCGCCCCCACTCTGGAAACTTCCAAGGTGGGGCAGGGTTCCGGCTACGCCCAGCCGGGAGCAGCCCATATAAGGCAGGTCCTGCTGCCACGCCTCGGCCAGGAGATCCTAACGTAGGGTGTAGCCGGAGGAGAGGCCGAGGCCAGCGGGACCCGGCCAGGGGATTGCCTTTACAACGCTGAACAGTTGCAGGGGGGGGGAATGTCTCCTCGACCCTCCCCTCTCTCTCCCAGTCCGGCCGCGGTGGCCCTTGAGAGTTGCAGGTAGTCCCGCCACATGCTCTTCCGGTCCGGCCACCAACGGTTGGGGGGACGAGGCCGACGGGATCCGGCTGCAGCCGATAAACCAAGAAACCCGTTCATGGGGCCAGAGCCAGGGGCGTCCGGCCGACATCTACCGGAAGCCCGGCCCGAAGACGGACGGGACACTTCTTCTTTCTTGAATAATGGCTGCGACAACACTTGGGGGGGATGTCTTGCACATGCCTCCGACCCCCCCCCCTCGTCCTCATCGCCTGGTCCGGCCATAACAAATCTCAAGCGAGACGCCGTGGGGTGCACTGGGAGGGAGAGACGGTGCGAACAGGCCTCTCCCGCCTCCCCAGGTGGAGGCTTCCCAGCTGCACCCTCAGCGCTCCAGGTGCCCGGAAAAGGGTTCTTCCACTGTGGCCATGCTGCAACGTCTCGCCCGGCAGGGTGGAGCCCGTCCGCTCATGTGACCCCGCGATCGCCGGTAGCTGCCGAACTCTCAAAATGGCGGTCGACCTGGCAAGAGCGGGCCCAGCATAAAGAAATGGCCCGGTCACTGGTTGACTCCACCACCGTAGTCCTCCACGACCTTGAAGATTCTAGAGGAGCCGCTGGAGTCTCCGACCCCCGATGGGGAATGACTGCCATGATCGCCCGTGGAGTGACGAAACTGTATCCGCGGGACGTCGGCGCTCCCATGCTGGCGCCAGCCTCACTTTGAATTACTAGAATCCTGCAGACCTCACTTCCGGTGAAAGCACAGTGTGACCCGGTAGGAAAAATTATTGCACCCCCTCCCCTTTTTGACTGATAGTTCAAACCACCGATCCTTTCCTTTGCCCTTTTAACGGAACTTTGGACTGCCTCCCCCTCTTTTACATTTTCTAGAGAAAACAAAACATTAACCACTACATTAGCATAGCAGTTGACACCAGAACTGTTTTCAAATTGAAAACCAACAACATCTTCAACAGAATCCTTTTTGTTTCTGCTGTGACCCTGCTACAGCACAGGCATTGTCCCCAGCAGTAATTCTGCAATGCCGGTAAGAATAGCTGTGGTGCCTACTGGACTCACTCACCCCCGCGGCGCCCCACGCCGTTATTTGCTGGGCGGCAACTTACTAGACATCACCTTCGTGCCATCTAGATTTCAGCGCGTTCTGCTGCCTTGGAACTATTCGCACAACAGACCGCTACTGACAAGAATATTTCATTATTGGTGCTGTCAATTTCAATAAATCTATTGGATAATTCAAAAGAAATTGCCACGGTCTCTTCGTTGTTTAAATGTTTTTACTGTTTTTGTTTTGTTGTATATATTTATATGTTATTAAAGTTTTATATTCCTACTACTTTGTTGGAGTGCTATATATTTTTTATGTGACACATAATTGTAAAAACTTTGATGTACAAAGAGTCATTCCTGGAATCTTCCGCTTCAGGCTCGGTCCCCTCCCCAATCACAATACAGGATGGTTTTCAGATAGTAGGAACACGTGTGGTGTGACGGATCTCATCGGGTGTGGGCCTTGATCTACTATAACTCCTTTGAAGAGGGGTGATTCTTTACAGCTGGGGCCATAAACTACATCTGCAGGGCTAGCTGATAGCCTGGACAATCGGACACAGAGGAAGAGGAGTGTCAGAGGGTGCGGTAGTGAATAGGGCGAAAGGGAGGTGTCGGGCGGGCACAGAGTGTGATTCTCAGGGAAGAGCAGCGCAGATGGGGGGAGGTTTATTGCCGATGCATAAGACAGAGAGCGGTGGTGACCAGTGCCTGGGGAAGATGCTTGCGTGGGTGAGGAGCCATGCTACGAATCGACAGCGTGCAGAGAGTGGGTCTGGTCAAGACATCTAAAATGGCTGCCGTGCACGACAAAAGTGTGGCATTTCAAAAAAGGCAAGATGGCGCAGACAATGTTTTTCAACACTTCCTCATTTCCTTCGAATCGAACGTTAACAGAGGTTGGGGCATATTACCAAAGTTAAGCGATATTTATCGCTAACGATGCTTACCAACGAATTTTTTACCACTAAGCATCGTCAGAAATTATCGAAGATAAACCTTGCTATTATCAAGGTTTATCGCAAATGCGATAATAAACGGCCGCAATGCATGAATATCGCTAAAAACTCAGCGATATTCATGCATTACCGAGCTAATGCTCTTAGCCATGTTATCCACCTCCCATTGGATAACATGGCTAAGAACTGCTCAGGGCAGGTGTTACTTTTTGGAGATATTCGCGCTTAGCGCGAATATCTCCAAAAGTTGGTAATAGGAGATAGATATCTTGCATGTTGTAATGCAAGTTATTGTGGTATATGGAACTCATACCATAATCTCTCAGGAAAGCAGAAACTGATCCTTTTGGGACCGCCTAAAAAGGCCTAGGGGGTTAGGAGTACTCTACTTTGCCCCTTTTCACGTTCCAAACTATTTTATTTTACTCTCTTCTGTAATTACACAAAATAGCAGCGATAAGATGCATCGGAGACACACAGTGAGAGAAAGGAGGCCGGAGATGAAGAAGAGATGTCAAATACACATTGGAGATAATATAGTGGCAGAAGGGAAGTAAATATGAGTAAACTTACCATGTAACATAAAAATGTTGCACTCTATACTATAAGTCTCATTTTATACTACAATCACTTCGCTACAACCTCATAAATTAAAAATAAAAATGAATAATGTCTCAAACAATTTTTGATTTCTAAATATAAATGTATTCTTCAGAATTTTCTAAATTTGAAAGAACTAGTAACATGTCCTCATCAGCAATGTCCTCATGAAAAGTCTCCAATGATGATTCTTGTAACTCTATGGTCTCCAAACACTCGATAAATTCGCCATCAAGAGATTGATCAAAAAAATCATTCAAGTCATCTCCTCCTTGTGACAATATTTCATTATTGGTGCTGTCAATTTCAATCAATGTAGTGGAATCATTCAAGTCATCTCCTCGTGACAATATTTCATTATTGGTGCTCTCAATTTCAATCAATGTAGTGGAATCATTCAAGTCATCTCCTCCTTGTGACAATATTTCATTATTGGTGCTGTCCATTTCAATCAATCTAATGGAATCATACAAGTCATCTCCTCCTTGTGACAATATTTCATTATTGGTGCTCTCAATTTCAATCAATGTAGTGGAATCATTCAAGTCATCTCCTTGTGACAATATTTCATTCTTGGTGCTGTCCATTTCAATCAATCTAATGGAATCATACAATTCATGTCCTCCTTGTGACAATATTTCATTATTGGTGCTCTCAATTTCAATCAATGTAGTGGACAATTCAAAATAAATTGCCACGGTCTCTTCATTGTGAGCCATTTTATTTTGAAATTGCTTGCTGTAAATTGCAGAAAAAAATAATCACTTTCATTTATCGTTTTTAGTAATACATAATATAAAACTAACTTTATCAAGTATTTAGTATAACAGAAGGACTGCAAATAAATAACAGAAAACATTTTTCAAATTATCTTCAAGTGTACAACATAGTTCCCCTTACAAATTAACAACTCACCTTTTTAAAAGTAGGAGAAGTGTTAGTACTGTGTAAATCAAACACCAGAAATTCACCACCAAAAATTCCTCACAAATGTACCTCAGACAGTAGTATCACAAAATGGCTGTGGTTTCCTCTCATTTGAAATATATACATAACCAATTAACTTTCATCACACACAAATACAAAACCAAAGTAACATTTTAATTGGTTCTAAATTTCAACACTTTCAAATGTGTTTTCCCCATGCAATTTTCCATAGGACATTTACATACGTCTACAGCCTGAATGGCTGAACGGAATTACACCAAACTTGGCAAAATGGTACATCAAACCTAAGAGGTCAGGAAGGATCTACTATGCCCCCTTATGGTCATTTCCCCCTTCGCTTTGGCCTCCTCTTGTCTCTCAATCCTACCGAGAGACAAGATGGCGGCCGCTACGGACTGTTTGGAATGTTGACAGACGCCGGAGAACCAATCAGCTTCGCAAAGCTCCGTAACGCGAAAAGTACGCGAAGCGGAGCGCTGTTACAGATATATATCTTTTTTTGAACGTTAATTTCTCAAAATCCACTGGAGCACATATATTGAGACCTAGCAAAGGCACATCGGGCTACCAGTCCCTAATATTTTGCCAAGTTTCGTGCAAATCCATTCAGCCGTTCGATTATTATTATTTTTTTTTTTTTTGCCCCGCGGGGCCCTTTTAAAACCTCCACATCAAACGTAGGGGGTCAGCGAGGATCTACTATTCCCCCTTATGGTCATTTGCCCCTTCGCTTTGGCCTCCTCTTGTCTCTCGATCCTACCGAGAGACAAGATGGCGGCCGCTACGGACTGTTTGGAATGTTGACAGACGCCGGAGAACCAATCAGCTTCGCTTCACAAAGCTCCGTTGCGCGAAAAGTACGCGTCCTGGAGCGCTGCCCGGTCCGCTGTTACAGATATATATCTTTTTTTAAACGTTAATTTCTCACAATCCACTGTAGCACATATATTGAGACCTACAAAAGGCACATCGGGCTACCAGTCCATACAATTTTGCCAAGTTTCGTGCAAATCCATTCACCCGTTCGGGCTAAAAGTGAGGCCAACCGCCCTATGGAAAACTCAATGTTAAAAACACGTTTTGGGACCCCCCTTTTTTCTCAGCCCCCCCTTGACGAACCCCCCCCAAATTTTCAAGGGCTGCTCAGAAACAAAATGTGCCATTTTCCTGAAAATTTCAGCCAATTCCGTCCACAAACGCCAAAGTTATTAGACATAGAATTTTCAAAAAACCCATAGAGAAAAAATCCTAACTATATATACCTACTGGCGACCGCCAGTAGGTAATATATGTATATATATATATATATATATATATATATATATATATATATATATATATATATATATATATATATATATATATATATATATATATATATATATATATATATATATATATATATATATATATATTTTAACATATATGATTGTATTTTTTATTATAAGTTGAATTAATTATTTAATAATTTTAAGGTAATTTAAGTATTTTTAAGTATATTTTAGCTATTTATTTTTAATATTTTTTTAATTTTACATTATTTTTAAGAAATTCGATATTTTTACAAAGTATATATTTTTAAACGATATTTTGGGTTCGATATTTTGGTACTTACCTGTTTGTAGATAGGAATTCGATATTTTGTCTGTCGATATTTTGGAATCTATATTTTGGGTAGTCTATATTTTGTCCCTCGATATTTAGTCAGTGATCCCTCGAAATGACATCAACGATGTGAAAGACTTTTGCGAACACTCTGCTTTAAGGGTCGTCTGCTGTGCAGACAAGCTTCCTAAGCATGGCACTTTGGGCAATGTTTCAGCATAGCATGTTCTTGAGAGGAAATGGATCTCTTCATATAGATGCTTGTAGACTAGCAAACAAAGTTCCCCCCAGTGTAAGGGTGTGTGGATTGTCCACACCCACTGCCATAAAATGGACACACAGATTTTTGGGATTTAGGGCTCTTGTACCAGGGAGATGGGGGTCCACAGAGGTGTGCTTTGAGGAATCTGTTGTTTGTGTGGATGGAGTGCAGCTGCAGCATTCAGTCGAAGGTCTGTAAGGTCAGCCTAAGATTTAAGGGGCAGATTTACAAGCCCCGTACGCCACTTTAGCGCCTCTGTTGCGTCACTTCGGAGGCTGCGTAAAGCCAGCGCCATGCTGCGGGGTATTGACAACGTGACGCATCTAGGGAGATGCATCACGTTGTTAAGCCCTGTGCTACATGAAACCTGCGTCAGGTTTCATGTGGGCGTTCTGGCGCAGGGGGGCGTTCCGGCGCAGGAATATCTCGGAAAAGTGGCTGAGTGAAATCTACAAGATTTCACTCAGTCACTTTTCCGACCCAGCTGTGTCAACACCTTGCGCCTGCTTGAAGCAGGTGTAAGGTGTGACGCACCATGTTCAAGATAGGCCGGGTTGGCACAGTGCTCGAGTTGCGTCACGCTAGTGACACTACTCCAGCACTGCGCCAATGTCATGACAGCAGATACGACATGCATCTGCATTTCCTTGCACCATGATGCGCCGCATTCTAAATGCGCCGCATCCGTGGTGGCGCGAGGATTGAGATGCGTGTCGCAAGTTTCCTGGCGCATCCCTGCTGATTTGCAGGGATGCGCCCGGAAACGTAAATCTGCCCCTAAGCTTTTAACCCTCACAGGTAAGTAGCTGTGCTATATAAACTCCTGATTGATTGATTGATTGACAGGCGGAACAATAACACATGCATATGTATTCCATAGTGCCATAGGGAGAAAAGAAACAGCCTCGGGTTTGGCCCAACTGTGGTACCCTGACCAGATTGGCCAGGAGGAGGGAATGGATCAGATGGGTGCATATTCATGATTTTTCTTTTGAAAAGAGAATTGGACCATACAGAATATGATGTACTAAATAAAAGATCTTGAAGCCAATCTGTTAATCAAGTAGAGCCCAGTGTGGGTTTTGTGACTCAGGTGTGACATGAGTCCAAGAGTTAATCAAACTCACTGCTTGTGCTACTGCATTCTGCAGCAATGGTCAAGGCACTTTTAGGAAGGCCAGGAAACAAACATACATTCATGCAGAACAGTCCAGCAGTAACCCAAGCAACGCCATAGTAGCCTGGATGCTTCGACCTCGCTTCATCTATGGATACATCTATTCCAGAATGTTAAGAGGAAAAACTCAAACTTAACAGTGGCAGATATCTGAGAGAGCCAAGGTCTGCACACAGTCTTTGTTGATGCCCAGGTTCCACTAATGGGAAATGGAACCTTTCCGAACAAACAAGGCCAGACTCATTCCAGTTCATTTGATGAACTTCTGCTGACAACTAATAGCTGAATCTTGGGTTTAATTTTAAGTAGCTTTCACTCAGCAGCCATCTAAAGCCTGCACACAAAATGCACCCACCAGCTGTTTACAAAGAAGGGGCAATTCTTACATTATTTATGAGATCTGCTAGATCCAAAATACTTTTGTTATTGTTATCTGAGATTTGTATAGCGCCAAATCACCGTCAGGTCTCTAGGCGCTTCTGACGGATGCAGTAACAACGATTGAAACAGTGAGCAGGAAGTACAGATATAACAAACCTCAATCAAATTGAACAGAAAGCTTCCCTAAATAGGAGCGTTTTCAATGACTTCCTGAAGTGGAGAAGATTAGTTTCTTTACGGAGGGGCTCAGGTAATTTGTTCCACATCTGTGGGACTTGGACCGAAAAGGATCTCCCACCCTTGGTAGCCATTTTAAAACGCGGACAAACCAGCAATTGGGAGTCAGAGGACCTCAACGCTCGGTTAGGTTTGTAAACCTCAAGCCGTTCCTTTATGTAGGCCGGCGCATGCCCGTAGATTGCCTTATGGGCAATGCATAAGCTTTTGAATTCCACCCTTTGCTTTATGGGAAGCCAATGTAGCCTGTGCAGTAGTGGGGAGGCATGGGTCTGTCTGGGTAGTCTAATCGAACTTTTCGGCAAACCTAACTAAAGTACATTCCCATAATCAATCCTTGAAATTATGGTAGCCGAAACAATAGTTTGAAGCATATTTAGGGAAAGTAGGGGAGCTAGCTTGCGCAACTGCCTAATTAAGTTGGTGCAAGTTCCGACAACAGAAGATACTTGGCTGACCATTGTCAGCTCATGGTCGATCTTAATACCAAGGCTTTTAACGTTAGGACATGGTTTCGGGGTAGGGCCAAGCTCTTGAGGCCAGAACAAATCACCCCAAGGCGAAACAGCAGTTGAGACTACTAGGACCTCCGTTTTTTCGGGGTTTATTTTTAACAGATTTGCCGTCATCCAGCTCATCGTAAACCTGAGTATATTCTGGGCCTTTTGTTCCTGAAAAGCTGATCTTACTATAAATCGATGTCTTAGAAGATTTAAAGCAGAATGTATTGACTTTTCACACCGTTTGGAATACCCAAGAGCAATGGTGTCCAACTTAGGTCTTGGCTCTTGATTAGGGCTCCCGGTTTTATGGTATTTATTGTTTGGACAATTCCGTCTGTATTTATCCATATTTATTTTTTGCTAATTTTATCTGTATTTATCCATATTTATTTTGGATTTTGTGGAAAAATGAAGTGGAAATTAGTATTTTTCCACATTTATTTTACCAATAAATATGCAGTCATGCTTGAATGCCTGCCAAGTTTCAATTTGTGAAAACCTGCAGAAGATAAATCAATGCACTTATATGAAAATATGCACATTTCAGTATCAACCTTGTGCATATCTCCTGCTGGTAATGCATCATTCCCAAAATTCCTTTCTTTTTTAACGCTCTTACCCATCTATCCATACAGCTATAGGCTTGGCAGGCATGGCAGACAGTATTTAGAATTACTGAAACAGCAAACTATTTTCCATTTTTATCCGCATTGAAAAATAAATACAGACAAGAAAATAAGTGTTTTCTATCTGTATTTATCTGTAAAAATCTGTAAAAATTGAAAACAGGGAGCCCTAATCTTGATCCACTCTAAATCTTAGGGCAACACACAAAAAAAATAGGTACAAATAATATTAAAGTAACTAATGTACATGGTAAGCGTTATCTACCTTGTATCCCTGCACCTAGAGATATGTTTAAGCATAAGCGCTGAATGCTACACATGACAGATAGCAGACATCATATACTGTATGGCCTCTGATGTGCCAGTAGATGACAGGTGGTGCACGTAAGGTGTATCTCTGGCATAACCTGCGGCTGGATGAGTCCCAACTTAACAGCATTATCCTTGTGAGTGCAAGTTCAATTAGTGGAAATGAACATGCCTCAGTGTCACTCTTCAATATCAATATCCCATCACTACTGGTAAATGCCAGCAATGAGAATCCTTTGTAGTTCATCTTCACTATAATTCACTGTCTCATCATTCATGCAGTGTTCTCCAGTTCCTCATTTGTATCAAGAGAATATTCACTTTCTTTTCTGACCACCTTCCAGTGAACCTGGTATTTTCACCAGCTCCCCTCTTTTTTTCCTCCTCTTCACTCTTAACAATTCAGTTAACTCCAACTAAACGTAATGATCCTATCACCCTTTTTCGAATGTTATGATGTGTCTTCTGTTATCCTAAATATTGACGCGCTTTCTAGTCTCTTATCATAAAATAGCATGCGTCAGTCTCTTTTTAAAAGTGCAGTTCTGATCCAGGACAAGTAGACAGAGATTGCAGAACCCACTCTTCTTTCTTTTGACCCTAGCCTCCTTCAGCAGTCCTTTTGTCCCTATCGATAAAGCACAAATTATAGAGCCTACTCTCCTCTCTTTTGACCATCTTCACCTCCTCCAGCTCTACTTTTAGCCCTATGGATAAAGCACAGACTGTGGATCCAGCTCCTCTCTTATCACCACCCTCACCCTGCCGCCGCCTCGAAAAGGCTTGGAGGAACTCCAAATCCACAGAAGCCCAGAACAACTTCAGAGCCGCTATCAACGCCCACCACCAACTCATCAGAAATACGAGAAAAACAGCAATCAAAGTCAGAATCTCCACACACTCGCACAACACCAAAGAACACTTCAGCATCATCAAGGAGTTCTCCCAACCCACCAGCGAGTCTACTGATATCCCTCCCTCACAAGACCTCTGCAACAAACTCAGCACCTTCTTCCACCACAAAATCAAGAACATCTACGACAACTTCGACGAAGACAACCAACTCACTGAACCCTCAACAGCCACCCCCGATGCCCTGAAGCCAACGATTGACAGCTGGACAGCCCTCACCACCGAAGACACACTGAAGACGATGAAGTCAATCCTCTCCGGGGCCCACACGGACCCGTGCCCCAACCACATCTTCAACAGAGCTGCCGAAACCATCGCACCCATACTTCGCCACACCATCAACCGCTCCCTGGCAGACGCCTCTTTCCCCGACCACTGGAAACACGCTGAGATCAACCCTCTTCTGAAGAAGCCCTCGCCGGACCCCACTGACCTAAAAAAAATACAGACCCATTGTAGGAAGGTGGAATCTGACTACATGGTTACTCCCACTTTTTTGCCTGGTGTTTTCCTGGTTTTTGACTTAGTTGGACTGGAACCCTGCTATTCAGGGCCCCAGTCTATCTGCTTGCTCTATAAAATGGACTCCATGTACTTTAGGTGCATACCAGATTGGTTACTGGGCCACCCTTGTGAGCCCCTGTAAATGGTACCATAGGTACCCAGGGCACAGTTGCACCCTAGGCCTAGCAGGGCCTGCAGCATGTATTGTGCCACCTCTGGTTAGCCTTCCAAACAGACACCACAGGTCTGCACTTGCAGCCTGGGTAAGGTGGTGTAATCACCCCTTACATACCCAGGTGGTGGGAGCGCATCGAAAAATTTGGTTGGGGTTTCTTGGGGAACTCAGGTGGATTCTGGCCTAACCAGGTCCCCTACTACAGCAACTCTAGTCTGTGATGGTGGCATGGGGTTTGCCAACGTCACTGCTTGTCCCAACACTTTTGGCAAGTACAGAGAAGAGCCCCACATCAGTGATCAGACAGTTGTGGCCTATAGGGACAAAGGGGCTAGTATCACCATGGTGACAGAGAAACTAGTAGCCTCAGAACAACTGTTACCTGGGTTTAGCTACCAGGTGGTCAATATTGATGGAGTGAAGAAAGATCATGCCATGGCAGTAGTAAATCTCAGCTGGGGAGGGGTCACTGGCTTAAAGAGAGTTGCAGTGTCCTCAAACTTGCCTGTAGATTGCTTACTGGGCAATGATCTAGAAATCTCAGCCTGGGCTGACGTAGAGCAACATGCCCATTCCAAGATGATAGGCCTTCCTGAAAAGGTTAGTAAGGCTGTGATGGCCACAGCCCAAACCGAGACATATTTTTGTGTTGTGAAGCCTGAAACTAAGGATCACTCCACACAGAAAGAGAGCATTGGGGAGGAAGAAAAGTCTCCCTCCCAACAGACTTTAGGTGAAGGTCAGCCTCCTCAGGGAACTGACCCTACCCCTTGTGAAGGAACTGCCCCAGAATTAGTCAGGCCTGGCCTGGCAGAGCCCCTGATGTTAGTGGAAAAGTTAGTGGAAAAGTCTCCCCCCCAACAGACTTTAGGTGAAGGTCAGCCTCCTCAGGGAACTGACCCTACCCATTGTGAAGGAACTGCCCCAGAATTAGTCAGGCCTGGCCTGGCAGAGCCCCTGATGTTAGTGGACCCTTCCAAGGTGGTACCCAGTTTGGAGCAGGTAACCTGCCCCTGCCTACCCTGCCTCAGTCAGCCCAGCGCTGTAGAGGTCAGGGAGGTCAGTGGATCCCAAAGGGCCCCCTGTCCAGAGGAAGCCCCCAATCAGCAGATTACGGGCACCCAGTCTAGTAGCCCTAGCCAGGTGAAAATTCCTCAACCCTCTGAGGGATCTCCCTTACCCTTGTGTAGGAACCTCCCCCAGATGGACTCTGTTGGGAAAAGGCAAACCTAGGACCCAGTGGTTCCAAACCTGCCCTGTCCCTCCAGTGTTCCAGCCAAAGGGATCCAACCTCCAGCTGTAGGCAGCCAAAGGTTGACCCTGAGAGCACAGTGCAACTCAGTCATGGAAAGAAATGCCTTTATGGTGGATAGTGATTTGAGGAAGCTGAACCCACCCTTAGTAGGGCCTCACTTCAATACTCAATCCCAACACCAGCCTTTTATTTTGCCAAAACACCCCACAGGAAGCAATTCCCAATGGCGGAGACCCTCTGATACCCTTAGGGTGAGGGATTGCTTAGTGGGCCATAATACAGGTGTAACCATGCTAGTGCAGGTACTTCCTTATATGGCCACTTAGTCAATATAGGCTCACCTGGACAAGGATTGCCTTATCTCCTTTCGTTTGGTGGGGGGGGGGAGGTGCGGGGGGTGCGGGGGTGGGGGTGTAGGAAGGTGGAATCTGACTATATGATTTACCCCACTTTTTGCCTGGTGTTTTGCTGGTTTTCGACTTAGTTGGACTGGGACCCTGCAATTCCGGGCCCCAGTCTGTCTGCTTTCTCTAAAACATTGACTCCATTTACTTTAGGTACATACCAGATTGGTTACTGGGTCACCCTTGTGAGCCCCTGGCTATGGTACCATAGGTACCCAGGGTATAGGTGCACCCTAGGCCTACCAGGGCCCGCAGCATGTATTGTGCCACCCCTGGTTAGCCTTCCAAACTGACACCACAGGTCTGCACTTGCAGCCTGGGTAAGGTGGTGTAATCACCCCTTACTGGGATATAGTATACCTATACCCATTTATATATATGGACACATATTGACCTATAAGTCACTCCTATGGCAGGCCTTCACAATCCTGGAAGCAGAATGCTTGGTTTTGTGTGAGAGAATGCCCTAGCATGAGCTGAGCTCCTCTGCAGCTTTCGGAACCATCTCCTTATAGCTGTTCTATGATATAGCCATACCATATGCTCTTAAGTGCATTATAATCCTCTCGGTTAAGGCTAACTTTGGTTTGGCTTTATCAAAACATGTCATGTAAGGTGTCAAACACTTTGTAATACTACCCCCCGCCAGTCCTGGTGGCGGGGGTAGCATTCCACCCTTCTAGAGGGAGAAGACATGTAGTTACTGGTTTACCCGGTTAAAGTTAAACAGAGCCCCAGCATCACAAAATGGATGCTGCTGCCACAGACACGAGTCTGCCCTCCTGCTGCTGGACAAAACTCCGGCAGGGGAGGCCTGGACAATAGGTTTCCTGTCCAGGGAGGAGCTGGCACCTCCCCAGACAGGCTTTAGTGTATTGGGGCAGGGTGGGCTGCATTCAGTGAATGCTTTTCAGACACTGCCTGGGGCACACAAGGTGCTCCATGCATTTCCCAGTTCAAACCGGTTGCTGGGGCACTCAGCCCCAGCTCTGGCGTGAAACTGGACAAAGGGGAAGGGGTATAACCCCCCCCCCTCCCCAGGTCCACCCATAGGAGGGACCTTAGAGTTAGTCCAACCCCTAAACTTAGTATTAGTATAGGATCCCAGTCCCTAGGACTTTAGATTACCCTGGACGAAACTCTGCAACATATATCTTGGACCTTCGACATTCCATATCGACTGGAAGACGGAAGACATCTCCCTTGTGGTCAAGGAGTGATCACCCTGTTCAAACAGGCACCAACTGTACCTTTGCCGGTCTGCATTTTCGAGGTCCCGCCGGATCCCGAAGAATCTGCGGCTCAGGACACAGACTTCCAGACATCTCTGACGCTGACCCGAGCTCCCAGCAAAGCTGAGACCCGTAGCTGACACGAGAGATGTGGGACTGGAACTCCTGGACATCCTGAATTTTGCAACCTGCACCTACGTCCCGAGGAATCCCGAAGTTGTGCATTGTGGTGCTGAAGCCCCAGCCCGAGCACATTTTGCACCTCCACGAGTGTCCTGTGGGCCTGCTGTAGCGATCACCCTTAGCAGAACGGCAGGTGGCCACAGACATCATAGTTTGACTCATCCACGGAAAAACTACCAGTCCCAGAAGGCCAAGCGGCGCTGGGATCAGGCTCAATGGGAAGACCTTATTTAAGCTCCGCCCCTGGAACAAAACGGGGCTTGTCAATCCTTTTCCTGGTTCGTTCCCTGTCTGTTTTTCCTCTGGAGTTCTACCGTGGATACCGTGACTAGCCTACTTGTAATGACCACAGACACCCGCCGCGACGACGAAGTGCCTGCGAGGTCAGAGAACAAACACCCGTCGCGACGACGAAGTGCCTGCGTGGTCAGAGAACAAACACCCGTCACAACGACGAAGTGCCTGCGTGGTCAGATCAGCGGAGCCCCAGCGCGTCCTGTGAAAGTAACAGAGCCGCGCTACTGTGTGGAAGTGCCTGCGTGGTCAGATCTGCGGAGCCTCAGCGCGTCCTGTGAGTGTAACAGAACCGCGCTTGTTTGCAAAGATTGAGGAGAGCGGGCTCGCTCTCTTCCGCTGCCTTTTTTGTTTTTCCTATGTTGTTCGTTCTACTAGCATAGTGACTCTTTGTGTAGATCGTGCATTTCGGGTTTGTTAACTAATTGGAGACCTGGATAAAGGCGTTATTGAACCTGTAACCCGTTACTGCTATGCTTACCCCAAAAGGAGCATTTTGGGTCTTTTTGAGAGCAGTACCTTGTTGAAAACGTTTATCGTGGGAAGTGCTCTTCCGTGTTGGATCCCAGTGAGGAGAGTGAGTTAACTCTTCAACACCTGTTGAACAGGGACACCGACTTTCGTATATCTGTAGACTACATCCACGGAGTATCCATTCACGCTAGTGGTAAGTCTCGGAACACAGGGGAAGTGGGGGCTCCTCAAGGCAGTATTGAGATACATTACTCTCTCTCTATCTTCTCACCCACCTCCAGGGGGGTTTTGTTCAGTGAAGCCGCTGATCCTAGAGCCTGAGTAGAAGAGATCCAAGAAACCCACAATCCTCTACCTCTTTACCCTTGCGACCTCTGGCTGTGCGTGCTCTAATAGCGGTGCTGGTCCCATTGTTGGGTAACGTGCAGTGGGAGGTGGCGAGGACAGTCATCCCGTCGTCCCTGCTGGGCATCGGACTCAGGTTAGTGGCGCCTGCGATTTCTTGCGCTGCTTTCAATCCTTACAGATTGACAAGCCCAAGAACGCTAACCAGCCCGGACGATGGATACCAATGCCGTCCTCACCTCCTTGTTGGAGAGCTTCACGGAGCTACAAACCGAGGTGCAAACATCTCGTGCTGAGAATCAAGCATTATATAAGGAAGTGTCGGATCTGCGCAGAGACTTGTCCGATCTCGCCCAAAAGGAGCCGAGCGTCAAACCATTGATTAGGCCTGCTACCCTGCACCCTCCTCCTTCATTTCAACCTGGAGGAGCGTTTGCAGCCCCTTCCACGTCCATGGACGCGCCCACGGTGCACATACTGCAAACCCATGGTATACCCTTAGCTCCTCCCGAAAGGTTTTACGGAGACCCCCGAAAATTTGAGACATTCCTCAACCAATGTCGCCTTCATTTTCTCTGTAAACCTCAAATCTTTCAGGAGGACTCATCTAAGACAGCCTTCGTAATGTCCTACATGGGAGGAAACGCATCCAGCTGGACCATTCCTTTGTTGGAGCGGAATGATCCTGTGTTAAACGATTTTGCCGCTTTCTGTCTTGAATTACGCAAACTGTTCGACAGAAAGTCCCACATGCTGTCATTAGATCGGGAGCTAATGACCCTACGCCAAGGATCACAGGATCTGTTAACGTATATCACGACTTTCAATCGTCTCATAGTAGAGACGGACTGGCCAGCTCAGAAACGGATCTCTCTATTCTATCAGGGCCTTCGGGGGGAACTGAAGGACGTATTAGCACAGGTGGTGCAATTGCCTTCTACATGTGAAGAACTGATTGACCTTACAGTACAACTGGATCATAGGTTGCTGGAGAGGAGAGGGGATCGGAGTAGAGGAGACGTTAGGCACTCCTATCCTCTAGTTAGACCCCGACAAACGGGAGAGGAAAAAGCCAAGCCTCCAGAGGGGCCAGAACCCATGCAAATCGGAGGGATCCGGGGCCCCCTTACCAAGGAAGAAAGAGACCGGAGAAGAAGACTCAAACTATGTATGTACTGTGGAAAAAGCGGACATTTCATTAATGAATGTAGAGCTCGGGCTTCTACATCCGGTAAGAACACCTTTCCCAGAGCACAGGCCACCTTGAGAATGGAGGAGCAGTCGGAAAACTGAAGGTCTTGGATCAGAACGAGACCACTGATCCAAGACTTCAGTCCTATCCGGTCTCCCCTTCTGTAGCTAATACCCTTCACCCTGCAGTTGCACACATGAATATTAATGTGTCTCTACAGGTGATAAATCAAAAACCTTTTCGGGTCGATGCCTTGTTGGATTCGGGGGCCACAGGGAACTATATTGATCAAACTTATGCTTTACAAATGGGCGTCCCCTGCGATATGAAAACTACACCCGAGACGGTCAAAGCAGTAGATGGCACAGTCCTGTCATCAGGACCTGTGACTCAGCACACCCTGGCATTGCTAATGGAATACGGCGACAATCATTCTGAATACATCCAATTCGACCTCATAGACGCCCCTCAATTCCGGCTCATTCTGGGTATGCCTTGGCTTACCCTGCATGACCCCTCCGTATGTTGGTCAACTCGCACGGTAAAGATGACGTCCAAATACTGTCAAGAACATTGTCAGAGCAGGGAAAACCTCCCTAGTACCTTCGAGCCCTCGCCAGCCTCTTACTTAGCTGGGGCCTGCTCAGTTGACAAGTTCTGCTGTGCCACGGTCTTACCATCAGAATACCATGAATTCGCTTCATTGTTCGATAAGCAAAAAGCTACTCGTTTGCCTCCACATAGGGCGTATGATTGCCGTGTAGACCTTGTCCCAGGGGCGGACCTCCCCTGCAGCAGAGTGTATGCCTTAACCGAGAAGGAAACTCAGTACCTAAAGACCTATATTGACGATAATCTGGCCACTGGGTTTATCAGACACTCCACTTCCCCTGTGTCTTCTCCTATGTTTTTTATCCCCAAGAAGGATTGTGAGGAATTGCGTCCATGTATAGACTATCGAGCCATCAACAGGGTGACGATTAAAAATCGTTATCCCTTGCCCTTGATTCCCGTTTTAATGGACCAACTAAAAGGGGCACAGTACTTCACCAAACTCGACCTTCGAGGGGCCTATCATCTTGTGAGAGTAAAAACCGGGGATGAGTGGAAAACGGCGTTCCGAACCAAATTCGGCCTATACGAATACCAAGTGATGCCATTCGGCCTCTGCAACGCCCCTGCCGCCTTCCAGTACTTTATGGATGAGGTGTTGCGGGGGTGTTTGGAGTCCTTTTGCATCGTCTACATCGATGACATTCTGGTTTATTCTGCCACTCTCCCAGAGCACATCACACATGTCAAAGAAGTACTGGAGAGACTACAACGACACTCTTTGTATGCAAAACTTGAGAAATGCCTTTTTCACGTCCAACAGGTGGCGTTTCTGGGCTATGTGATCGATGCCCAAGGGTTTAGGATGGACATGAGAAAGGTCGAGGCCATTCTTACTTGGAAAACACCACGGACTGTCAAATCCGTTCAGAGCTTTCTTGGCTTTGCCAACTATTATAGACGCTTCGTTCAGGATTTCTCCAAGATAATACATCCTATCACGTCACTCTTGCGGAAAAACGTTTCGTTCAAATGGGGGGCAGATGCAGAAAAGGCTTTTCAAACTCTCAAAGAGAAGTTCACTCAAGCACCTATCCTTAGGCATCCAGACCCACAGCTGCCTTTTATTCTCGAAACGGATGCCTCCCAATACGCTCTTGGTGGAATCCTGTCACAACGTCACCCTACCACCGGACAGCTTCATCCAGTGGCGTTCTATTCAAAAAAGCTCTCCCCTTGTGAAATAAACTACACCATCACGGACAAGGAGCTCCTGGCCATTAAAAGAGCGTGTGAGGAGTGGAGACATTACCTCCTTGGGGCTGTCCACACGGTGGAGATCATTACGGATCATCGCAACCTCCTGTTTCTGAAAACAGCAAAGGCCTTAACACCTCGTCAATTGAGGTGGACCCTTTTCTTTTCCGACTTTGACTTCGTTATCAGATACAGGCCTGGAACTCGGAATGGTAAGGCAGATGCTCTCTCTCGAGTGGGAGAGGAGGACACATTGAGATCGGTTGAAACCCCTTCTATTCTTCAGGGAATCGAGAACGCCGAGGCATCCATTGCTTTGATCACCTCAGACGACTTTCTTGAGGACGTCAAAATCGCCCTCACAGATCTTGACGTATCTGCATGGGTCCTTGAAGAGCCGGATCATCGCTGCGAAAAAGATCAATTAGCATACCATCACCATGCTTTATACGTTCCTCGCATCGAGCTGCAAAGCAAAGTGTTACAATGGGCCCATGACTCAGTATTGGGTGGACACATGGGAGTGTACAAAACGATCGCTACGGTGGAACGGTCCTTTTGGTGGCCCAATCTCCGGAAGGATGTGAAGGTCTACGTGACCAACTGTGCGGTATGTGCGCAAGGGAAGTCTTGTCATGTTAAACCAGTAGGATTGCTGCACCCCTTACCTATTCCGTCCAAACCCTGGCATACCTTGTCTATGGATTTTATAGTAGAAATGCCTTCTTGTGAGAAACAAACAGTCATCTTAGTGGTGGTAGATCATCTCACCAAGATGGGACACTTCATTGCCCTACCAGGTTTGCCGACCTCCGGAGAACTAGCGGAAGTGTTCTTGCACAATATTGTACGTCTGCATGGGCTACCGAGTGTGATGATAACTGATCGGGGAACGCAATTCACCTCTCATTTTTGGAAAGCGCTATGTACCATCCTACAGATAGACGCTCGACTATCATCCAGTTACCATCCGCAAACGGACGGCAAGACTGAACGGTTGAACCAAACTCTAGAACAGTACCTACGTTGTTTCACCCTACAAAACGCCACCGATTGGACCACTCTTTTATGGTTGGCGGAATTCGCGTACAATAATGCGGTTCACTCCACCTTGGGATGTTCTCCTTTTTTTTGTCTGAACGGGTATCACCCAAACATGCTTCCCTTTGAGTGGCCAGCAAATTCCCTCGTGCCCACCATCCAAGAACACCACGAGCATCTCCGGGCGATCTTGATAGAGGCGCGAAACAATTTGAGGAAGGCTCAAGACGCCCAGAAAACTTTCGCTGACAAAAGAAGATCCCCGGAACCCGCGTATAAGGTAGGCGACAAAGTCTGGCTCTCTACTCGTCACTTGCACCTGAGAGGAGCGAACAAATTGAAACCTAAATATGTCGGTCCATATGGTATCTGTGAGGTGATAAACTCGGTGGCCATGAAACTTTCTTTGCCCGTGTCTTGGTCCATACATCCGGTTTTCCACGTTTCCCTTCTGCGGCCTTGCCTACCTAGTGTCCGGTTACCTGAACGCCCGGGGCCCGTGGATGTGGAAGGGCAGGAGGAATATGAAGTGGGGTCCATCTTGGATTCCCGTTTGGTACGGGGCAGGGTACAGTATTTAGTCGAGTGGAAAGGCTATGGCCCCGAAGATCGCTCATGGGAACCGGTGGATCACTTGCATTGTCCTGATTTGGTTGCACTTTTTCATGAACGTCACCCCGGGAAGCCAGGACGACCGCCGGGACGGCAGTCCTCGAGAGGGGGTTCTGTAGCGATCACCCTTAGCAGAACGGCAGGTGGCCACAGACATCATAGTTTGACTCATCCACGGAAAAACTACCAGTCCCAGAAGGCCAAGCGGCGCTGGGATCAGGCTCAATGGGAAGACCTTATTTAAGCTCCGCCCCTGGAACAAAACGGGGCTTGTCAATCCTTTTCCTGGTTCGTTCCCTGTCTGTTTTTCCTCTGGAGTTCTACCGTGGATACCGTGACTAGCCTACTTGTAATGACCACAGACACCCGCCGCGACGACGAAGTGCCTGCGAGGTCAGAGAACAAACACCCGTCGCGACGACGAAGTGCCTGCGTGGTCAGAGAACAAACACCCGTCACAACGACGAAGTGCCTGCGTGGTCAGATCAGCGGAGCCCCAGCGCGTCCTGTGAAAGTAACAGAGCCGCGCTACTGTGTGGAAGTGCCTGCGTGGTCAGATCTGCGGAGCCTCAGCGCGTCCTGTGAGTGTAACAGAACCGCGCTTGTTTGCAAAGATTGAGGAGAGCGGGCTCGCTCTCTTCCGCTGCCTTTTTTGTTTTTCCTATGTTGTTCGTTCTACTAGCATAGTGACTCTTTGTGTAGATCGTGCATTTCGGGTTTGTTAACTAATTGGAGACCTGGATAAAGGCGTTATTGAACCTGTAACCCGTTACTGCTATGCTTACCCCAAAAGGAGCATTTTGGGTCTTTTTGAGAGCAGTACCTTGTTGAAAACGTTTATCGTGGGAAGTGCTCTTCCGTGTTGGATCCCAGTGAGGAGAGTGAGTTAACTCTTCAACACCTGTTGAACAGGGACACCGACTTTCGTATATCTGTAGACTACATCCACGGAGTATCCATTCACGCTAGTGGTAAGTCTCGGAACACAGGGGAAGTGGGGGCTCCTCAAGGCAGTATTGAGATACATTACTCTCTCTCTATCTTCTCACCCACCTCCAGGGGGGTTTTGTTCAGTGAAGCCGCTGATCCTAGAGCCTGAGTAGAAGAGATCCAAGAAACCCACAATCCTCTACCTCTTTACCCTTGCGACCTCTGGCTGTGCGTGCTCTAATAGCGGTGCTGGTCCCATTGTTGGGTAACGTGCAGTGGGAGGTGGCGAGGACAGTCATCCCGTCGTCCCTGCTGGGCATCGGACTCAGGTTAGTGGCGCCTGCGATTTCTTGCGCTGCTTTCAATCCTTACACCTGCTTTGTGCATTTCAGCTCGACACGTCTTCGCGGTTCCTAGTCTGTTGGCTAGTGAGCCCCAAAGACCAATCCTTTATTTACTTTGCTTTCCTGGTTGCTCCAGGCTAGCTCCAACTTCTCTCCAAAGGAAAAGTTCCTCAGACCTTGCTGGTCTGCACTCTCGACATCTTGCGTGGATTGCATTTGCCAAGGCTTGTTGGGTCCAATCCGGATACCGACACCGCAGTCAACTAGATCCTTCGTGGGACAGCTCGAATCCAGCTCCTGGTTGTCGTCGACGCCTCCTGAACCACGTGGCTGAAGAGACAAGCTTCACCTCTTTCACCTAAAATCACCCGACATTGGCTGGTATCTTCCAATCGCCATCCTGGTCACTGGCAAGTGACCCAGACTCTGTTACTTCTGCTTTCAGGTTCTTCAGATCTTCGATCCCCCCTTGGATCCACCCGGCCACCTTTCCTCTGGTGACCTGCAGCACTTCTTCGCAGCTCTCCAGTGGAATCGACGACGAAACCCGACACTAAAAGGCACCTATGCACGCGGCTTCCCTGGGTGAGGTATCACGAGTACTCCGGTGCGCCCGTGGGTCTTGCCTCTCGAAGTGTTCTAGTCTAAAAGGGTACCATCGTAGTTCACCCAGAAGTATCCTTAAATTGTAAATTTGCAACTTGTTTGTTCTCCATGGAAAGTCAATGTTAACCCGCGGCTGTGTTTAGACACTGCATGCATCTCCCGTGGGCCTCCTACATCCTAACCTTTGGTTGTTCTAGATAGCCCCAGCGATTCCACAGGCCCTAGGCCTGCTTTTTTACTCAGACGTGGTTCTTATACCACTATTTTAGTATATGGTTTGTGAGACCCCTAGGGCTTAACGTATACTGTGCAACTTATCGTATGCTAATTAAGTTCCTTGTATTGTACTTTTACCTCTGACCTCATAAAGAGTCCAGAGGGGTTGTGTTTAGAATAAATACATATATATTTGATATATACCTTGTGTGCTGTGCTTTCATTTGGTACTCAAGAGATTATAAATGGTAAAACAACTTGCTTAACTCGCCTATAGGTCTTATCCTGAAGGCTGCTCTCCACAGCTACCACTAGGATAGCTTTTAATAAGGTTGACTTTACAACCTACCATCAATAATGGTCGTTTGGACTGGTGCCAGGTGCCTACTAGAATAATGGACATCATATACCAGGCCAACTACTCACAGGGGAACGCTGACGTCACGACAGGAAGTGACGTCACAAAAGGTGGCTTGCACCATCAGACTCATTGCCTCCCCTCGCTCACCCCTTAGATGCACTACTTCCCAAGGGCTTCTTTGAGCTGCGTATCATCTTTTAGTCAATCTTTTGGTCATACAACACTAGAAAAAATATGAAATGTGAATGTGTGGCTCCATTTGCTCCTGTTATCGAGCTCCAGGTAAAATAAGCGGGAGGACGCCGTCCACCCGCGTGGTACCCCGACTCGAGCCCTGGAGTGCAGCTGCTGTGCCCAGGCCCATGAGGCCTTCTAAGACTTGCTTACACCCTTTAGTGTGGCACACCTAGAACCCGCGCACACGCAAGGCCCTGTGCACACAGTGCTTGCGGCACCCTTGCCTTCCCACTCAAGCCTCTGGCCTCAGACACGGGTCCCGAGCGTTCTGAGATGCATTCGTCTCCCAGACCCATTGGATTACCCCCTCAGGGACAGGTCTCCATGTTCTCACTGCCGTGCTGCACCCCTTCGTGCTGGACTTGTCTTTGTGCTCCAGTGTTCTGCGGGTGGGTGTCAGCTCACTGCCACTTGACTTTCTGGGGTGCGGTGTGTGCTGGTTCCTGTTCATCATGCCACCTCTCCGCATCACCCAGTTCTGCCTCTTACAAAGTATCCTCTTTGCACATTTCTCCTCCGTCTTAAATGTGCATATAGGAGATTTTAGCTCCCCATCTTATTGTAAAGTCACTCCATTTGTTTTGTGTCTTGTATCCTACTTGGGGCCATATTATCAAGACGGGCGATAACATTATCGCCGCTTTAGCTAAAGCTAAAGCGGCGACAATGGGCTAGATAATATGCCGTATAGAATTCCATTAGAAGCCTATGTTCATACCAGAACCTGGGCTTCTGTGGGAATTTACAAGGGCATATTATCAAGACCATTATCAATTTCCTGCCGCCAAATCTGCGATAATTTTAACGCCGGTCTTGATAATATGTCCCTTGGTGCTTTTCCATTGTTAATACACCATTGTGAAGAACTTTGAATGCTTCTGTTAATAAGCAAGCGGAAATACACACATCTGGGCATTTCATGTGCAGCTCGAAGGGAGCGCAATGCCAGCGGCCGTAAGAACCGCCCAATGAACGCCGAGTTGGCAGGAAGCCGCATGCCCCAAGGGGCATTCAGCTCCCAAGGCGCATGTGTGCCTTGCTGATTGTATTGCTGCCTGGCACATAGTCTATTGGTTGACATGTCTTTGGCCACCAGACACTGTCAAATGACAAACACTGGCCTCTCACTAGTTGTCAAAGCATATATTTCTGAACTTGATTGTTTTTCTGATGTATAAATCCTTCATCTCTGATCACTCCGGTCTTCAGTTAAATGCCCTCTGCAAGTGCCAGCCATAGGTCAGTTGTTGACTGATTGGTCGCTGAGTGGCAGCAAGGCATGGTTCATCAATGGCGCTCTCAGTCTGGTAGATGCCAGCCCTAGGTCAGTTATTGACTGATTGATGGCTGAGCACGGCATGGATCACCACAAGCTCTCACAATCTGGTTGCTGCCGGCCATAGGGCAGTTGTTCACTGATTGACTCTTAGTCTGGTTGATGCCAGCCCTAGGGCAGTTGTTTATTGATTGACGGCGTACTAGTAGCAACCATGGTTCCTTCACGGGCTCTCTCAGTCTGGTTGATGCCTGCCATAGGGCAGTTGTTGACTGATTGATGACTGAGTGGTAGCAAGGCATGGTTCCATCACTGGGTCTCAGTCTGGTTGATGCCAGCCATAGGGCAGTTATTGACTGATTGATGACTGAGTGGTAGCAAGGCATGGTTCCATCACTGGGTCTCAGTCTGGTTGATGCCAGCCATAGGGCAGTTATTGACTGATTGATGACTGAGTGGTAGCAAGGCATGGTTCCATCACTGGGTCTCAGTCTGGTTGATGCCAGCCATAGGGCAGTTATTGACTGATTGATGACTGAGTGGTAGCAAGGCATGGTTCCATCACTGGGTCTCAGTCTGGTTGATGCCAGCCATAGGGCAGTTGTTGACTGATTGATTTGTGGGGAAGTGTGGCTCACTGGTTAGAAGCGGCAGACCCTGAAGCAGAGATCGGCCCGGGACCAGGGTTCAATTCCCGATGCGGCAGGGTCTTGAGTCAATGTCCGCGGACTCGATAATTCTGGCTGAGGTTCCTATGCTAACCATGGTTCCCACTCTGCAACTCTGGGCAATAGCTTGCTTAATCTCCACAACGGCCCCATCAGCGCTGGGGATGCCTGGCTACACCTTGGAAGTGCCCAGGAGGGACCATCTCACAGGGAAAGCCAGGATGGGTTCCCCAGCGGTATACAGCGCCAGGACACTCCGAGATGGAGTAACAGTGCGCTTTACAAGTATACCTACTTACTTACTTACATGACTGAGTGGTAGCAAGGCATGGTTCGTTGACTGCCTCACTTAGTCTGGTTGATGCCAGCCCTAGGGCAGTTATTGACGGAGTGGTAACAAGGCATGGTTCGTTGACTGCCTCACTTAGTCTGGTTGATGCCAGCCCTAGGGCAGTTATTGACAGAGTGGTAACAAGGCATGGTTCGTTCACTGACTCTCTCAGTCTGAATGATGCCACTTGTGATCAGCCCGATCAGTCAGATGCCCTCGGCTGGTGCAGATATTGGGGCAGGTAATTTCTACTGGTTGGTGGCTGGGGCCTGGCGATGTGCACCGATGATGCCATGGCTCATCCAATATTCTTGGTGCCTCCGATGATGAGCCCGGGCTCTAGTCAGATGCCCTCTGCTGGTGCAGATATTGGGGCTGTTCTACTGGTGGGTCGCTGGGGGCGTCAGACCTGTTGATATGCACTGGTGATGCCATGGCTCACCTTGTATTCTTGGTACCACCGATTATCAGCCCGGGCTCTAGTCAGATGCCCTCTCCTAATGCACCCTACCTCTCAATAGCATTGTTGGTGGCACCAATGATCAATCCAGGGTTTAGTCAGATGCCCTCTGCTAGTGGTGTAGCTGGGGCATTTGACTTCTGGTTGGGAGTGTGGCAGCCCTAAGGCTGTGCAAAGGTGGTACCCTGGCTCCTCCAGTAAAAAATGGTGCCACCACTAGTGATCACTCCACGCTCTAGTCAGATGCCCCTTCCTGGTATGATCCTTGTGGCACTTGTCTGTTGACTAGTGTTTTTATTTTTATTTTATTTAGAAGTTTGTAGAGCGAGCAGCTACCTCCGACGGAGGTGTCCCGGCGCTAAAGACAATATCTCATGAGATTCAGAGGGGTAGAGGAGAAAAGAATGGGTTAGATCAGGGAGAAGAGCCAGGTCTTAAGTTTTCTCCGAAACAAAGGCTCAGAGGTCAGGAATCTCAGTTCTGTAGGGAGGTGATTCCACAGTCTGGAGGTGGCTACTGCAAAGGCCCTTCCTCCCGTTCGTGCTAGGCGAAAACGGGGGCAGATCATAGGACGTAGATGGTTAGATCTGAGGTTTCGGCGTGCTTGTGAGATCTTCAGTCTATATCTCAAGTAAATGGGACCTCGACCATTAAGAGCTCTAAAAGCAAGGGTCAGGGATTTAAACTGAATGCGTAGTCTCACTGGGAGCCAATGGATTTTGATCAGATGGGGTGTGATGGAGTGACGGTAGGTTTGTTTGGGAGTATACAAGACATAACTCTGTACACAGTGGACCATGGCTCTCCCAGTAAGGTCTGGTGCCACCAGTGATTACTCCAGCCTTTAGTCAGATGCTCTATGGTGGTGCCACCCTTGGGGTCGTACTTGTCTACTGGTCGGTGGTTGGGGGCTTGCCAGGCCTGACACTCACTTGTAGAAGAAAACCTTATTGCATGATTTGATAAAACCTTTGCAATATACAGCAAATAAAAATATAGCACTTATTATTTTTTTTATTTTTTTAACGCAGTTCCTGTAGATAAAAACACCCAACATCCCAATTGTAAAACTCATTTAAGTGCACTGTCCATAAATCCTGTAATGGTGTTTCCTTAAGGGAAAACTGTAGTCATAGTTGATGTAGCTTTTGAGTCCCAGATTTAGCTAGTCTATGAGCCGTTCGCCTTCCGCTAGTCGTCTTGTTTTGGTGTTTCCGACAACTATTATTGTGCCTGACTGCCCGCAAGAAGAGTTGCTCAACGGCTATTGCGATGAGCCAGGGGTTTGAATCTCAGGCTGAGGAAACTTTAAGCAGTTCCCCTCTGCTAGTTTTTTTGCTGCGTGGTCCATGAACCTAACCAGTGTTCAATTTAGGTTGGTGTTCCGGGGATCAAAACAGGCCAATACTGCACCTCTACATGATCTGACCTCCTTGTCGTTCCAGCATCTCCGTAGAAGAGCCCTTCTTTCCTTCAAGAGGTTAGGACACAGACACAGCACATGCATTAGGTCTTCCCTAGGATGGCCGCAAAGCCGACATGATTCCAGGGCACGGTCTCTTTTCCATTTGGGAAGATAGCAAGTCAATGGAATCACCCCCATTCTCAATTTTAAAAAGCGGAGCTTGGTGCATGCACTGATGGTGACAATTAAGTAGCTCTGAGATTTCAGCTGATCATATGTCTTGGGGGTCATCCAGCCATGACTTCCAGCTGCGAGGCTTTCCCTGTCTTCTGCTGAGGAAAGCTTTTTCGCACTCATTTTTGCTAATCCCTTGAACTCATTTTGGCTTACTTGTAGGTCCCAGACTTTGCTCAGGCCTGGCACTGTGCATGGTGATGCCATCTTCTCATGCATTATTTTTGGGCCACAAGTGACTGGTCTGGGCTCTGGACAGGTATCCGCTGCTAGTGCCACCCTTGGGGCCGTACTTGTCTACTGGTCGGTGGCTGGGAGTATGCCAGGCTTGGCACTGTGGTGCCACCACTCACCTGGTATTGTTGATGCCACCAGTGACTACTCCGGGCTTTAGTCAAATGCCCTCTGCTAGAACCACCCTTGGGGCCTTCCTTGTCTAGTGGTCGGAGGCTGGGAGCATGCCAGGCCTGGCACTGTGCACGGTGATGCCATCTCTCATGCGTTATTTTTGGCGCCACAAGTGACTGGTCTGGGCTCTGGACTGGTACCCGCTGCTGGTGCCACCCTTGGGGCCGTACTTGTCTACTGGTCGGTGGCTGGGAGCATGCCAGGTCTGGGTCTGTGCCCCAGTGGCGCCCGCCTTGCCCAGCATTGTCGGTGCCACCTGTCAGGCCTCGCCTGCTCAAGAGCTTAAGGCTGCAGCGTGTTATTAGAGGGCTCGATGAAAGAGAAGCGAGGCGACAAACGCACGCCTACCAGGAAATAATGAGTGAACCCTGCTTGTGAACATGCTGCTCGCAATGCCTCCGACGCGCCCGGCAGATAGAAATACCAAAGCTGTCTGCACGGAAAGCAGAGGGCTTTTTAATAATAATTGACACGGTTCGCCTTACAGAAATCAATTAATGAAATGTCAGCCATCTGGGGCTTGCACATTCGCTGCTCCTCCCCCGTTGTCGCCACCACCCCCGGCACACACCAGCGGCAGCACTGGTGCACAGCGCGCTGCTCGTGCACGCGAGGACGGCGGGGGCGCGCCGGTCACGATTGCGCTGGCCAGTTGGCACGACTGGCACAGGGTGGCCTGGGCTCTCTGCACAACCCTGCTGCCTGGCGCAGCCAGACTCCAGGCCTCTCGGCTCCCCGAGACGGCAATTAGCGCCTCCGCACCCGGAGCCCCCCGGGATTACGCGCACAAGAATTACTTGCCATCCTCCCGAGGTGGAAAAATATTGTTGCCACAGTTCTCACGGCTGCAGGTTTTGTTCTCCTTGAGCGCGTTCTCACTGTCTGGGGATATTGTTATAACTTGTAAATCACTCTATGCGAGCAAATCCCACTTGTCAGCTCTCACAAATTACGCTTCACTCCTGAGGAGGGGGGGCAGGGCCCAGGGGTCTGTCGAAGATCACACCGTGCGTCACCTGGGACCGCGGATGTTAACATATTGTATACTGTATGATGCTCAGTATCTCTTTTCTCCGATTTGTGATCCTTTAACTGCACCCGAGGTCTGTGTCGTTGCCTCGCAGGAACCCACTTACACACATAGACAAGTTGTAGTGGACGCACGCTCTGCCCAGGCGCGCAACGCAACTGCTGTCACGTGCAGGGCTTTAAGTGGGCCGGGTCGCAGACCAGGTAGTAATTAAAAACGGAAATTGAAACTAGTTCCTATCGGGCCCTATATTCATGTCTTTAACTGTACAGGCAAAAAACACCAATCGATTTCTGAACTTCAGGATGTTGTGTTTCCGTACTTTTTTTTCGTGTAGCGCCTATTACTCTTATGTAAGGCTACTTTGAACTGGGCCGGCTTCGGGTGTTTATATGAAGCCCTGATTTAGAGCTCTGAAGTTAAGGCAGAACGCAGTGCAGGTTTCTCACAGTGCCTGTCAGTGTTCACACTACATGGCCATCCAATCCTAGGCCTCTCTGCACAGCGCACCGAGCAGTGGCCACTTATTCTCTGAATTCGCTAGTTCTGTGCAAATGAGTATGAAAGAGGGACATAGATGCCAACATTTTCACAAGGCAAAGGGAAAAGTGAAAGGAGGGTGCCGAAGAGGAAAGAGACGTGTAAGACACGCAGATGGGGGGGGACGTGGCGAGAAAAAGGGCGCGCATGTCTAACTTAGAGTGAGCTTAATGGGGTGATTGAGGCACCCTGAAGACCACAAGCACTTCTACAGACCTCAGAAATGTTTAATTCATGGAATTTCAGAATGAAAACATTTCCAATCGCCATTATTTACAAGAAAACCCTTGTTGTCATACATGCATCTTAAACAGCTAAAAACCATTGACAAAGACAATAGTCCACTTGGTGCTAAGTCAGTGTCGGTTGTTGTGTTGCATATGTACAGTCGCAGCCGGCATGACTCGCGGGTGGGTGGCGGCACAGGGTTGGGGGGGGAATAATAAAAAAAACTTACCTTACGGCAGAGGTCTTCAAACTTTTTGATGCTGAGACCCACTTGTCAAACTTTTTTAGGAGTAAGGACCCCCTCCTGATAAAAATTTCTAGAACCTGTTACTCCTCATCATCGACAACCGTAAACGCCCCCAATTCCCACACAAAATAATTTTTACAGTGGGGAAATAATATTAAACAGTGTTTGGCCAACCAAAGGTCAGTGAGCATGGCGGCCTGGTCAAAGGTGTAGCTAAAAACAATGAGCCTCATCTATGAGGAAGTGGGGTCGGGCAGCGCTGCAAGTCCTCTTGCTGCACTGCACTGCGCCAATGTGGAAGGGCAGGAAGGCACCATATTTATGAAATACGGCGCATTCCTGTCCTTTTCCCCTTGCGTTGGCGCATAAATTGCTGCCTAGCACCAATATAGGCAGGATTGTTTATGTGTAGGGACACCTTCCCTCACAATAATAATCCAGAGAGAAGTTTATCTCTTTCTATGTGAGGTGCAGAGTGCAGCACACATGGAAAGAGGAAAACACGAGGAGAAATGTTTTCACTGGGGAGACGTACGTTTTTGGTGCTGCCCCAGGGTTAAGTGATTTTAAAAATAGGGGGCAGCATCAAAATACATGGGTGTTGCGTGGGAACACCCCTGCAGCGCCCATGGAACACCTCCTTGATGCCGAGTTAGGCGAGGCAGCAACTTGCCCTGCTTTGTCTTATTCCATATCTATGAGGCCATGCAAAGCCATGCAGGGTGACTTTGCGCCACCTCATAGGTATGGTTGAGACGCTCGCGCCCCCAGAGTGTAAAAAAAACTGGTGCTCTGGTGGCGCAAGTCTCTCATAAATAAGCCCCAAAATATTCTGTATGTTTTTTAGGTCTTTCACCATCAGGTACCTGCATATACAATAATAGGCAGTGTAAATTAACAATAAATGTAAAAAGTTGTTACTCAGCGGGAAATACACTGAAGTACATTATAAAACCTCTATTAGTTAATGCACTGCATAGATCTGCGTGTAACCAGAGAGACGCAGAATTAAATCTTGGTTGGTGCAGTGGAGAATAGTGTATTTTTAGTGCTACGTGCTCACAGCCTGTGACAGAAAGCACTGTATGTAAATCGGTATTTTATACCAGAACCAGATCCAGAACCAACCTGCATGAAGGGGTGAAAGAAGTAGCAAAGTGGATGAAGAACAGCTGTCTGAAGCTGAACTCAGACAAGACGGAAGTCCTCATCCTTGGACCATCACCATCTGCCTGGGACAACTCCTGGTGGCCCCCGGCCCTAGGCAGCACACCCATACCAATGGACCACGCACGCAACCTGGGATTCATCCTGGACTCCTCCCTGTCGATGAGCAGACAAGTCAACGCCGTCTCGTCCTCGTGTTTCAACATCCTACGCATGCTCCGAAAGATCTTCAGTTGGATCCCCACCGAAACCAGGAAGACGGTCACCCAGGCACTTGTCACCAGCCGGATGGACTACGGAAACACCCTTTACACCGGAACCACCGCCAAACTGCAGAAAAGACTCTAACGCATCCAGAACGCCTCTGCACGACTCATCCTGGACATCCCCCACCACAGCCACATCTCCGGACACCTGAGGGACCTGCACTGGCTCCCCGTCAGCAAAAGAATCACGTTCCGCCTCCTTACCCACGCACACAAAGCCCTCCACGACCTAGGCCCCAAGTACCTCAACGACCGCCTGACCTTCTACACTCCCACCTGCCAACTACGATCGACCAGCCACGCTCTCGCCGCCGTGCCACGCATCCGAAAAGCCACCATGGGAGGAAAATCCTTCTCCTACCTGGCAGCCAAGACCTGGAACTCCCTCCCTATCCATCTCCGTCTTACTCAAGACCACCTCTTCTTCAGGAAGCAACACAAGACCTGGCTATTCGAGCAATAACGGACCCCCCCCCCAAGCGCCTTGAGACCCTCTGGGTGAGTAGTGCGCTATACAAATTTCTTGATTGATTGATTGATTGATACTTGCATTGCATTACACACAGTAAAATATAGACTGATACAAAATGTATAAATAGTTTTAAGTAAAATGGTTCTTCCAAAATGTAGATTTTAGGAATACCATGGCTTATGTAATCCAATTTCTTTTTTAAATAACTGTCCGTTCAACACCTCCTTAGGGGTACCAAGGGCTGTGTAAGTACAGTTATGATTAAAAGCAAACACTTCACAGCCCAGTTGTTAACTCTTTGCACTACCACTCAAAAAAACACCTCCTTGTCATCACAAAGGTTGGCGTGATTCACCGGTCTCAAGCACCCTTTACAGTTCCAGATTAAATAATGGGGCACATTTGCATTTCTTTCAGGTGACCAAGCACCCTGACACAAAAGCCTTTCACGGAACAGGAGACTCAGCAGAAGCATTTCAAATGATCGAAATTAGCTGTCCCAGGACCGCTCTCCTTTTCCAAAACCAAAGCAAATGTTTTTGAAATCAGGCAAAGTGAGGCTGGGGAATGCGCGACCCCCTTCCTAGGGCTCCTCGGTCCCCCTGGGGGACGAGCCCCACAGTTTGAAGACGTCTGCCTTACGGGTTCCCGTGCCGCCTCCGCTGTTTTTCTGCTGCTTTCCTGCTCCCCTGCCTCTGGCTGGAACAGGAAGAAGGCAGCCTCCTCCCCTCCCCTAAGCCAATCACAACCCTGCAATGGCAGCTTTGTGATTGGTGGGGACGGCGCCCAGCCGGTCACCTATGGGGAGGCCATTTTCTCTATGTAGGCTGCATGCAGCCTACATAGAGAAAAGGCAGAGTACGCATGACTGGTTTGGTCGGCCCCAGAGGGCTGACCAAACAGATAGGGCCCACAGCATTGGGCAAGGCACTCCTCCCCAACCCGCCCATCCGCCTGCTCCCAACCAGGCATACCCTTCGGCTTTCTCGCATTGCGAGAAGCTGAAACATAAAATGGTATTTAAAATACCATTTTATGTTTTGCTTCTTGCACTGCGAGAAAGCAGTGGGGCGACGCTCCTCCACCCTAATGGAGGAGCCGCCCCTGCATGATATGCAATAACAGAAATCTGAGAAGTAGCAAAATAGCATTCAGGTGGCACAATATAGAAATGTAGTTTACTTGTTTAAACCACTTCCTTAATTGCAAGGTCACACCCTTTTCAGAGACCTCCCACTTTTGTCATCCCACTTAAAGCCCTGGCAGTGCACAGACAAGATAGCTGCTACCTTTCATCCACAATCTGTCTCATTTTTTTAATTCCAGGAGCGCCCTCAGCGGGCACTCCTGGAATCGGAGCAGAAAGGGAACACCCAAAAAAGTGAGCAGCTGCTGAGTTGAGCACCCCAAGCCATGTGCTCCAGGATGACATCGCACAAAGACCCACAGAACCACTTTCTCAGCCCCAATTTGGTATTGTTTAAACTTCTCCCGTATCAAGTTTTGCGAACTAGCTCCATTTAAGCAACCCAAAAAATACAAAAGTTGTCAAGTCCATGACTGAGCAATCACCCACATGCGGAATGGGTGTCATCTGTTGGTTCCACTGATGAATGTGATATACTTCACACTTTTACCCACATTTACACTGGGTGTTTATTGGTTACACTGCTGCCTGTGGACGTCACAACTACACCCTCATGTACACTAGGAATTTATTGGTTACACTGCTGCCTGTGGACGTCACAACTACACCCTCATGACCACTAGGAGTTTATTGGTTACACTGCTGCCTGTGGCCATCACAACAACACCCTTTACTTTACTTTACTTTACTTTGTGAACTCGTTGAGCGCAAGCGAATCATCTCCGAGGGGATCTCTCGGCACTGTAGGGAAAGATATGGAGGATGCGACCATCTAAAACAGCCATGTCTTTAAAAGTTTTTTTAAACCTGGGTAGCTCATTGCAAGCCCTGATGTTTGCTGGGAATTTATTCCAATGTCTCAGGGCCAGGTGACAAAAGGCTCTACCGCCCTTTCTTGCCTTCTGTATCTTCTGAGTACACAGAAGGTTGGCATTACTGGATCTTAGTTGTCGTGCCGGTTGATACCGCCTGAGTTTATTTCTGAGGTACTCAGATCCTTTCCCCTGCAATGATTTAAAGACAACAACGAGCATCTTAAAGATAGCACGTTTCCTCACCGGGAGCCAGTGTAACTGATTCAACTGATTCAGGGCTAGACGGGCTGCGGTGTTCTGCACCACCTGTAGACGCATTAGTAGGTCCTCCCTGGCACCCACCAGCAGTGAGTTGCCATAGTCCAGCCGACTCACCACGAGTGACTGGACAAGGGTTTTCCTCGCCGACAGAGGGATCCAGGGAAAAAAATGTCTTAGCATCCTCATTGTGCCAAAACACGTGCCGGATACTATCTTGACCTGTTCCTCCATGGATAATTCATCATCTATCCTAACACCCAGATTCTTGGCCCATCTCCTGGGTAGCGGAGCCTCCCCTAACTCAGGTGGCCACCACTCTGGGGACCAGATTGTCTCCGCCTTTCCAAAAAGCAGAATTTCAGTTTTTGAGGAATTAAGTTGTAGGAAATTCCTCCTCATACAGACAGCGATACTGGACATGCAGCTTCTAAATTTCCATTGGGTTGACATAATATCTTCCTCAATGGGAACAATTAGCTGTGTGTCATCCGCATAGGAGATGGTTTCGAACCCATGGCTTCTGATGATGTCTGCTAAAGGTGTCACATGGGCATTGAACAGGGTCAGGCTCAGTACTGAGCCCTGCGGGACACCCCTATCTACCCCTATTGTCTGAGATACAAATGACCCGAACTGGATAATCTGTGTATGTCCCGATAGGAAGCTCTGGATCCACTCAAGAGCTTTACCCCTCACCCCAATCTGTCCAGCAGCAACCGATGTAAGATGCTATCAAAAGCCGCTGATAGATCGAGGAGGACAAGGATCACTGGAATCCCTCTATCTAGTGTCATTCTGATGGTGTCCGTCACTTCCAACAGTGCCACCTCTGTGCTATGTGATGCACAAAGCCAGACTGAGAGGGATCTAAGAGGTGGTATTGTTCCAGATAATGGGACAGCTGTTTGTTTACCAGAGTTTCCAGAACCTTCGCACAACAGTGGGGGAGTGAAATAGGTCTGTAGTTCTGCAGCTCAGACGGGTCCGCCGTCGCCTTATTTAGGAGAGGCTTGACCCGTGCTCTTTTCCACTCATTTGGAAATATGGCTGTCTCCAACGAGATGTTATAAATATTGGAGAGTGCATCTGCTAGGATAGGGCTAAGTATTGACATCAAACCCTCTGTACACCAGAAGTTTATTGGTTACACTGCTTCCTGTGAACGTCACAACTACACCCTCATGTAGAGTTGGTGTTTAGTGGTTACACTGCTGTCTGTGGACTTCACAACCACACCATCGTGTAGAGTAGGTGTTTATTGGGTACACTGCTGCATGTAGACTTCACAACTACACTTTAATGTACACTAGGTGTTTATTACTTGCTGTGCTGCTTGTGGACTTCACAACTACACCCTCATGTACACTAGGTGTTTATTGGTTACACTGTTGCCTGTGGACGTCACAACTACACCCTCATGTACACTAGGTGTTTATTGATTACACTGCTGCCTGTGGACGTCACAACAACACCCTCATGTACACTTTAGGTGTTTATTGGTTACACTGCTGCCTGTGGACTTCACAACTACACTCTCATGTAGAGTAGGTGTTTATTGATTACATTGCTGCATGTGGACGTCACAACTACACCCTCATGTACGCTAGGTGTTTATTACTTATACTGCTGCTTGTGGGGTTAACAACTACACTCTCATGTAGAGTAGGTGTTTATTGGTTACACTGCTGCTTGTCGACTTCACAACTACACCCTCATGTAGAGTAGGTGTTTATTGATTACACTGCTGCATGTGGATGTCACAACTACACCCTCATGTACACTGGGTGCTTATTGGTTACACTGCTGCATGTAGAGTAGATGTCATGTATTGGTTAGACAGCTGCATATGAACTTCACACACATGTAGAGTTGGTCTTGTCTGTTGGCCACACTGCTGTCATGAGCTTCACCCACATGTAGAGTAGGATTTTACTGGTTACGCTCCTCCCTGTAGACGTTGCCACTCCCTCCCCACCATGTAGAGAAAGTGTTTATTGGTTACATTGTGCGATACAAGTCAAGAGGCCAAAGTCTTTGCTCTCTCACTAGCGTTCAGTATACCGTGGGATATGTTAGAACACATACTTGTATCGTTTCGCTAAGGTGTAAAAGTGAAAATGTGTGGTCAAAAACAAGGTTAACCTATAATTTGAGATGAATGACCTTCTGTGAACCACAGCAGCCTTGTGTGAACTGTGGATAACCATGTGAGAACCACAGGAGGCGATGTAGAGACAGTGGGTGACCATGTGCAGCCTTCGGGTTTCACCCTTCAAACCCACAACCCACGGTACATGACTTATTCAGTTAAGAAAGGGACATTCTTTGCCATGTAGCGACCGCAACTTTACAGTTCAGGCTCTGGTCTGTAGAGGTAACTCCACAGCCATTTGGGTAGTCATCCCTGGGGCACAAGTGCACTGTGATGTCATATTAATGGCCACTAGCTTGCAATGTACGTTTTAAATAACAATGTATGAGCTATGGACAAGCAGCTGTGGCCCATAAATTCCCAGTTTTGAACCCTGGGTGCCCATGTGTGATCCGGGATATCACGGCGTATCAATGAACTTCAGAGGAGGGGATTGATCTGTGCTCCTGGAATCTTGTGATGACCGTAGAAGGTTTGTGTGAGCCGTGGCCCATGAATTCCCAGTTTTGAACCCTGGGTGCCCATGTGTGATCCGGGGATATCACGGCGTATCAATGAACTTCAGAGGAGGGGATTGATCTGTGCTCCTGGAATCTTGTGATGACGGTAGAAGGTTTGTGTGAGCCGTGGCCCATGAATTCCCAGTTTTGAACCCTGGGTGCCCATGTGTGATCCGGGGATATCACGGCGTATCAATGAACTTCAGAGGAGGGGATTGATCTGTGCTCCTGGAATCTTGTGATGACGGTAGAAGGTTTGTGTGAGCCGTGGCCCATGAATTCCCAGTTTTGAACCCTGGGTGCCCATGTGTGATCCGGGGATATCACGGCGTATCAATGAACTTCAGAGGAGGGGATTGATCTGTGCTCCTGGAATCTTGTGATGACGATAGAAGGTTTGTGTGAGACGTGGCCTACGAATTCCCAGTTTTGAACCCTGGGTGCCCATGTGTGATCCGGGGATATCACGGCGTATCAGTGAACTTCAGAGGAGGGGATTGATCTGTGCTCCTGGAATCTTGTGATGACGGTAGAAGGTTTGTGTGAGCCGTGGCCCATGAATTCCCAGTTTTGAACCCTGGGTGCCCATGTGTGATCCGGGGATATCACGGCGTATCAATGAACTTCAGAGGCGGGGATTGATCTGTGCTCCTGGAATCTTGTGATGACGGTAGAAGGTTTGTGTGAGCCGTGGCCTATGAATTCCCAGTTTTGAACCCTGGGTGCCCATGTGTGATCCGGGGATATCACGGCGTATCAATGAACTTCAGAGGAGGGGATTGATCTGTGCTCCTGGAATCTTGTGATGACGGTAGAAGGTTTGTGTGAGCCGTGGCCCATGAATTCCCAGTTTTGAACCCTGGGTGCCCATGTGTGATCCGGGGATATCACGGCGTATCAATGAACTTCAGAGGAGGGGATTAATCTGTGCTCCTGGAATCTTGTGATCACGGTAGAAGGTTTGTGTGAGCCGTGGCCCATGAATTCCCAGTTTTGAACCCTGGGTGCCCATGTGTGATCCGGGGATATCACGGCGTATCAATGAACTTCAGAGGAGGGGATTGATCTGTGCTCCTGGAATCTTGTGATGACGGTAGAAGGTTTGTGTGAGCCATGGCCCATGAATTCCCAGTTTTGAACCCTGGGTGCCCATGTGTGATCCGGGGATATCACGGCGTATCAATGAACTTCAGAGGAGGGGATTGATCTGTGCTCCTGGAATCTTGTGATGACGGTAGAAAGTTTGTGTGAGCCGTGGCCCATGAATTCCCAGTTTTGAACCCTGGGTGCCCATGTGTGATCCGGGGATATCACGGCGTATCAATGAACTTCAGAGGAGGGGATTGATCTGTGCTCCTGGAATCTTGTGATGACGGTAGAAGGTTTGTGTGAGCCGTGGCCTATGAATTCCCTGTCTTGAACCCTCGGTGCCTGTGTATGATCCGGGGATATCACGGCGTATCAATGAACTTCAGAGGAGGGGATTGATCTGTGCTCCTGGAATCTTGTGATGACGGTAGAAGGTTTGTGTGAGCAATGGCCCATCAATTACCAGTTTTGAACCCTGGGTGCCCATGTGTGATCCGGGGATATCATGGCGTATCAATGAACTTCAGAGGAGGGGATTGATCTGTGCTCCTGGAATCTTGTGATGACGGTAGAAGGTTTGTGTGAGCCGAGGCCCATGAATTTCCAGTTTTGAACCCTGGGTGCCCATGTGTGATCCGGGGATATCACGGCGTATCAATGAACTTCAGAGGAGGGGATTGATCTGTGCTCCTGGAATCTTGTGATGACGGTAGAAGGTTTGTGTGAGCCGTATCCTATGAATTCCCAGTTTTGAACCCTCGGTGCCTGTGTATGATCCGGGGATATCACGGCGTATCAATGAACTTCAGAGGAGGGGATTGATCTGTGCTCCTGGAATCCTGTGACGATGGTAGAGGGGTTTTGTTAGTATCCCGGAGAGCAGGTGGGTTTGAAGATACAAAGTACCTGACCAATGATAATAGAACCTTGATTTTGTATGGTGCTTGTGCCACCCTGCTGCTGTATCTAGGCACCTTCAAAGTCGTTTGGGTGTGCAAAGCAGGCGGTGGTAGTCAGTAGCGCGTATATCACTTTTTGATCTACTTGGTAGCGCTAATGTTCCTGAAGGCCACCAGGAGCTGCTTCTTGGCACGGTGCGTGGGAGAATAGTGCACAAACGAGGTATGTGTTCCACATTACTTGCTTGCCATTAGCTCCGGATTTAAACATCTAGGCACCCCCACGCTGGAGTGTGCTGCAGGGGTCCCTGCTCCTGTCTCTGCTCAGCACCCAGCCTTGTTTGTGCCAGGAATGAAAGCTTCGGTGACATGATAGCTCCCTGAATGCTGCGAGCGCATCTGTAGTCTCTTGGAGAATGTGGTCTGTTGTCCTCAATTTAAATTTCATTCTAATCAAGGTTTCTAAAATTAGATTCTTCAACGTTCTCGAATCCCAGGCAGATTGTGGCAATATGAGGATTTTTGATAAACATGCGAGTCGTGTTTAAATGACTACGCCGTGTCCTGATGCTGTTGTTTTCTTTATCTGTTTTCTTGTTTGGTTTTTAAAAGACATTTTTGTAGCACTTGTGATAAATAACTTATTTTAGGTGCTCTAGTCCCTGGAAGCGCCTTGCGGTCCTTGCTCAGTAATGGGACTAGTGGCCCACTTTTGAGACAAGGCATTCCCTAGGCGGAGTAGTGTTGTCCGAGTGGCACCTTAAGCTGTCTAAATCACTTACCTAAAATGTAATTTTCTCTCAGTTCTAGCACAGGTTTACCTACTGCTGCCGACATCCTGACCCAGGTATTCCCCCGGAACAGGTTTACCTACTGCTGCTGGCATCTTGACCCAGGTGTTCCTCCTGGAACAGGTGTACCTACTGCTGCCGACATCCTGACCCAGGTGTTCCCCCTGTCACATGTTTACTTACTGCTGCCGACACCCTGACCCAGGTATCTCCCCAGAACAGGTTTACCTACTACTGCTGACATCCTGACCCAGGTATTCCCCCGGAACAGGTTTACCTACTGCTGCTGACATCCTGACCCAGATATTTCCCCCTGGAACAGGTTTGCCTACTACCGCTGACACCCTAACCCAGGTATTCCCCGGCACAGGTTTACCTACTACTTCTGACAACTTGACCCAGGTATTCCCCCGGAACAGGTTTGCCTACTGCCGCTGACATTCTGACCCAGGTGTTCCTCCTGGAACAGGTCTACCTACTGCTGCTGCCATCCTGACCCAGGTATTCCCCGGCACAGGTTTACCTACTACTGCTGACAACTTGACCCAGGTATTCCCCCGGAACAGGTTTGCCTACTGCCACTGACATTCTGACCCAGGTGTTCCTCCTGGAACAGGTCTACCTACTGCTGCTGCCATCCTGACCCAGGTATTCCCCCTGTCACATGTTTACTTACTGCTGCCGACACCCTGACCCAGGTATCTCCCCAGAACAGGTTTACCTACTGCTGCTGACATCCTGACCCAGGTATCTCCCCAGAACAGGTTTACCTACTGCTGCTGACATCCTGACCCAGGTATCTCCCCAGAACAGGTTTACCTACTGCTGCTGACACCCTGACCCAGGTATCTCCCCAGAACAGGTTTACCTACTGCTGCTGACACCCTGACCCAGGTATCTCCCCAGAACAGGTTTACCTACTGCCGCTGACATCCTGACCCAGGTATTCCCCCGGAACAGGTTTGCCTACTGTTGCTGACATTCTGACCCAGGTGTTCCTCCTGGAACAGGTTTACCTACTGCTGCTGACATCCTGACCCAGATATTTCCCCTGGCACAGGTTTGCCTACTGCCGCTGACACCCTAACCCAGGTATTCCCCGGCACAGGTTTACCTACTACTGCTGACATCCTGACCCAGGTATTCCCCCGGAATAGGTTTGCCTACTGCCGTTGACATTCTGACCCAGGTATTCCCCCGGAACAGGTTTACCTACTGCTGCTGACATCCTGACCCAGACATTCCCCCTGGAACAGGTTTACCTACTGCTGCTGACATCCTGACCCAGGTATTCCCCCGGAACAAGTTTGCCTACTGCCGCTGACATTCTGACACAGGTGTTCCTCCTGGAACAGGTTTGCCTACTGCCGCTGACATCCTGACCCAGGTGTTCCTCCTGGAACAGGTTTGCCTACTACTGCTGACATCCTGACCCAGGTGTTCCTCCTGGAACAGGTTTGCCTGCTGCCGCTGACATCCTGACTCAGGTGTTCCTACTGCTGCTGACATCCTGACCCAGGTATTCCCCCGGAACAGGTTTACCTACTGCTGCTGACATCCAGACCAAATCTTATCTAGCTAAGGGGCCTAAGCTATCGGTTGATAGAATCCTGGATCCAGTCTGCTTGGACTGGGCTTCTTGAGGAAGGGAGTGAGCCAGAATCTTTTTTAGGGCATAGAGGTATAGTATTATGTAATGGATTGTTTGATAATCCCTGGTATGGCTTCTTGTGTATTAAAGCATTGGATTAATTCACTTCTGAATGTCAAGGATTGATGAAACAATTTGTGACGTTTAAATGTTTGGTAACGTTAAAAATGTCTTGTGCAGTGACATCAGCAAGGCTGAACTCTGGAATGTGCATCTTGGATTCCTGGATGGTTAAGAGTCTTTGCATGTTTCTTTGAGCAGGAGGTGTTCCTTGTAAGGGTGTGACCTGGCCTGGGGTTCAGCATCCTGGCTCCAACGTCTAATACTTTAGATGTGAAGATTCCCTGCTTTCTATTCAGAATAATAGACTATCGGTCTTGTCTAGGGTTTAAAGGAGTAGTGCATTCATTCAGAATTCTGAAAGTCTCCTTGGGTTTATTCTCTGCATAGCTCACCTTACTGGTGCATTAGGTCTGCTTTTCTTCTGTCAGCATCATCTTATCATTTTTCAGGGCCTCAGTTAGTATGGTTGTATTTGCCTTCGATGGAAGCCTTGACATTTTCTAGTAGCATCCTTTAATCTCACCTTAACCTTTTGCAAATCCTCAGTGTAATGTGTTTGCAAATGCACTCTCCTACCTTCAAATCTTACAATTACAGGTGCCATGGTAACATGTTGCTCAAGATCTTATTCTGGCCACAAGCTCTGGTGCTAATCTCACTCCTTCCCCTTTCAGTCAAATAATATCTGTAATGAACTCCAGAATCTGAGCTGACTGTACAGGAGGAAAAAGGGGGATGGAAGGCAGAGAGAAAAAAAACACTCCATAAGTGTCTATGCCCCGCTGACCTTTGGAGCACCGGCTGGTGGAAGGAATGCGGCAAAGGTTACCGGTCTACAATGGACTGACTGGTAATCCCCGTAATCTTATAAAACAAGGTACCATTAATAAAATATACCTGTGTACAGCCTGTAATATGTCTTGTGAGTGTCAGTGGAATGGCTTACCACAGTATGGAAGCATAGATGCCGTGATTAGCTTTCATACTACCAGGAAATAGTGTGGGAGTTGAATACGAAGGCCCCCGTCCAATAGTGGAGACGCCCAGATCCTTTGGAGTGTTTGAAGTTGGAGCAGGTATTCCAGAACGGCAGAAAGCAATGCTCATTTATTTTACGAGTGTAACTCCCTTATCCTGACTAGAGTGGTGGTTTCTGCCTGGCTTTGGCACATGCTCTAGCCTACCAAAAATCCCATTTCTAACCGGTATACAGAGCAAGTTGTGATTGGCTGAGCGCAAAGGTCGGAGAGGAAGGTATCTTTTGATTTTATTGCAGATATATGTCGATCTTTCATTTGAGTGGCCCTAAACGTTTACAGAAGAGCTATACACTTTATTCTTTGATTGATGTGGAGCCTGTGAAGGCTTTTCAAGGCATTTTGGATCAATTGCCTTTTAAGAATGTTCAGCACCAGTCTCGCTGCTGCGTTCTGAATCCTTTGCAGTCTGTTTAACCCCTTCCGTGCTCTTGACGGAACCACTCCGTCACGAGCCACGGACGCGCTGTGCTGGTGACAGAGTGGTTCAATCACGGCGCGGCTGCCACGCCCACGCTGCAGCAATTCCGCGCCTGCGCGGCAGTATTAATGAGCGGGAGAGGCCGTTACGGAACCACTCCGCCACAAGCACAGCGTGCTCGTGACGGAGTGGTTCCGTCACGAGCATAGTGGCACCGCGCAGCCCCCCAGCGCGCGGCGGAATTACCGCCACGGCCAAGGGGTTAACAATGCTTGGGAAGATCCTAAAACCAGCACGTTGGCGTAGTCGAGTCTGGGTGCGATCAATGCACATATAATGATCTTTCTGGTGTGTTCGGCAGGAATTTGAGAGTCTTTCTTAAAGTTTTCAACATGGAGAAACAGACTCCAGCAGGGGCATTGATAAATGGCTTAAATGAGAGAGCATTGTCTAGCTTTACCTCCGTGTTTATGGCAGAGGTGGATGGTACCGGCGGGAGTCCCATTTCTGTAGGCCACAGATGGGTCAGGTCCGGTATGGGGGATGCGCCAAATATTAACATTTCAGATTTGTCTTAGTTGAAGCAAAGACACCTTTTATGCATCCAATGTGCTAATGAAGATATCCTGGAAACTGTCTGGGACAGAGGAGTCCAGGTGTTTGAAAGCAAATATTAACTGGGTGTCACCAGTGTAGGACACCACATTGAACCCCCACGCTTGATCAATCGCAGCAAGGGGGGGCAAAGTAGATATTAAAAAGACATGGGCACAAGGCTGATCCCTGCGGTACTCTGAAAATTACCTCTCTATACTCCAACTTAAATGGAGGGAGGTGGACTTCATGGTTACGGTTGGAGAGAAAATAATTGATCCATTTAGACACAGAACCAACAATTCCAGCCTTTTCGAGTCTTTGCAGGATAATATCATGCAACACCATGTCAAAAGCCGCCGATAGGGCTAGCAGAATTGTGATGATATTTGTGCCCAGAGCGATACGGGCTTTAATAAACTCAGCCACTTCTAAGAGTACTCTCTCTTTACTAAATCCAGATTGAAACCCAGATTGTGAGGGATGAGGCACATTATTTGCCTCAATAAAATTAGCAATTAACGACAGATTTCAGCATCTTTCCACAAGTAGGAGGGAAGTGAGATAGGTCTATAGCAGGCAGGACATGTAGGGCCCTAATTAGTTTATTGTTTTTAAGTGAAAGGGCCAACGCCTCCTTCCAACACGCAGGCACTGCCCCAGACTTTATAGAAACCTTAAAGAGGACATTGATTCGTGCCAGAATGAGCTTTAAGATCAAGCTCTCAGAATCCTTCAAAGGAAGCTTTTCGAAGGAAAAAAGTTGGCTGTTCAGAATTTGGGAGGTTAGTCCAGTTGTGACCGACCTAGTATCTTTAGTATATGAAAATGTCGAACATTTGTTGAAAACCTTGTAGTGAAAAAAATCTGATATATTATCAACAGACTCCTGTGGTATCGGTGTTGATTGTTTTTGTACCTAAGGATTTATCAGGGAGTGGACAATTGAAAAAATTGTACGAGGTACGTTTTCTGCTTCATTGAGTTGTGTGGTAAATAAATAAACCTTAGCTTTTTTAATGTTTTTTCTGAACTGTTTAAGAGCAAATTTATACCTAAGTTTGGCTTCCTCCAGAAAGGTGTGTTGTCATTTCCTCTCTAGAGCTTTGTACTTCTGTTTTTCAGCTTTAAGTGTGGCGGAAAACCAAAGGGCAAAACTAAAAAACCTTCTATTTCTACTCACTCTCAAATGTATTAAATCATCAAGAATGGTCATGAGATCAGAATTAAAGGATGATACAGACAAATCATTGTCTGCAAGTTGGTTGACCACTGTTTGTGAAAAGGCGATGTTTATGGTGGATTCAGCATGGGAGCAGCAAAGGCGAAAGAAAGATGACTTCAGTATATGTATAAATAGTGCTGAATGCTGTGGTTGCCAAATGCAATGAACACCTAGTTAATGTTTCACCTCATGCCGCTTTCTTCCACCACCACTTCCCATTTTTTTTCTCACTCTTACAAGTGCTTTTTCATTTTACCTGTCTCTTTGCCACTGTCTTCCTATTGTTATCTACTTCCTTTCATTGTTTAGTGGAGAAGTGTGTCTCAATGGTTAGAGCGGCAGACCCTGATGCAGAGGTCTATTCCGGGACCAGGGTTCAATTCCCCGCCTCGGCGGGTCTTGGGCTCAAAATTCCACGGACCTGATAATTCTCGCCTTGGTGCCTATTCCAATTATGGAGTCCCACTCTGCAACTCTGGGCAATAGCTTGCCTAATCTCCACAACGGCCCCCACAACGCTAAGGATGCCTGGCCTCCACCTTGGGGGTGCCCAGGAGTGGACACCTCACAGGGAAAGCCATGGTGGGTTCCTCAGCGGTATTCGTACAAGCGCCTTGAGACCCTTGCGGGTGAGTAGTGAGCTATACAAGTATCAATTTACATTTTATCTCTCTTGCTCTGGCCAAAGTCAGATGATGTAAAATAAGTCCTGGTCCTAAACATGAGTGCTGGTACCTGCCTCCTCCAACCACCAGCACAAATGTTTGTGCATTGCCTCGACATTTGTTGGCATCCATAAGCTCTTCGCAAGCCCCTCAAACCTTGGGAAAATTCTGAAATTTACTTGGACAGGAGAAAGAATGAATAGCTCTTGAGGGTTTGAAAGAAAAGGGAGCAGCTCCAAAACTGGAGTGGATGTAGGAGAGGTTTCTCCATGGGAAACCTTTTTTCCAATGAAGAAAAATGAAATAAAGTGAACTAGTTTTTGCATGAGGAAATATACAGAAAATTCTCTTATGTGGCTCAGACCCGTCGTGCACCAGACCAGAGGAAATATACATATGAACAGTCGCTTAATTTTTGGCAATTGGCCTGGAAACGTGTGATTGTTGCAGGTTTCTAAAAGTACTTCTAGAAATAATTGTGAATTTCCAGAATGTAGATACTTCCCTTATAATTGAATTACCAAAGAACTTTCGACAACTTGCTGCCAAGGAGTTTCAAGGGCAGCGCTGACTTCTGCAAACACACTGAACGCCCTCTCTCTCTCAAACGAAACCGGATACAGCAAACAGAGGCTCGAAGACCTGGAGCAAAGAGTGGGGATTCAGCTAGAGTTTCATGGCAGAGGCCAAAAGGGAATCTGAGAAACCATTTTTCAGCCTCCTTTCCTTTGTTTCCGTTTAGTCCATTGCCCAAACAGATTCGCGGTGTTCTGTGACCGGGCTGGAGTGTACCGAGACAGAGCGGAGAGAGCTCGTGGAAACACCGCCCAGCTCGCTGCTAATCTCCAGGAGACAGCAGCGGTAGCACCGAAGAGCAAACTTTGTTCATGTCTCACTTCTTGATCAGGCCGTGCTTGGACTGAAGCAGCTGGAACCAGAAGCCTGCATTATCCAGGTCTTGAAACCAAGCACAACTCTATAAAAGAATCTGCAACCCTGGAGAATTGTGGGTAATCGCTTCTGCATTACAATGGCCTTCCTTCCTGTGTGCAGTGCCTTACAGAGTAGTTTGCGGAGCACCCCTCTCAAAATTAGCAGATTAACACCGCCTGTGGGGAGGCAGAGCCCTCCAGCCAACACTCGGGCAGATTTATGAGAAAGTGACCCTGTGCATTCCACAAGCCCTTTGCCTGATCCACGCTGCAGCACTTTCAGAGCACAGGAATGCAACATATTTACAACAATATGTTGCATATCTGTGCTTCCCCCTGCGCTGGCGCACAGACTGCTGCCATGCGCTGGTGCAGGCACCCTTGCACCATGGTGCAAGGATGCCTGCGTCATGGGGAGATTGTTTTCCTGCAGGGAAGGGCCCCTTCCTGCACGAAAACAATCACTAGAGGTATTTTCCTCTTTCAATGTGAGCTGTAGAATCCAGCACGCATTGACAGAGGAAGAAGCGAGGAGAAATGAAAACATTTCTCCTCGTTGCGCCTCCCTATGCCTCCCCTAGGGAGGCGCAGCATTCACACGCATTTCCAGATTTACAATTCCTCGTAAATCTGGAAATGTGTCTGGTTCCATAGGTGTTGCGTGCAAAGGGGCCATATTTACAAAGACAGGAAAAGCCACGCAGGGTGGTTTTTCCTGTCCTTGTAAATATGGAACAGTGAAACACGCACCAGTACGTCACATAAAGTGACGCACTGGGGGCTTGTAAATTTGCCCCTCAGTGTCAATGTTGACAAGTCACCATAAGGTACTGGTTCAATACTAGTTCGGTACTATATCTGATCAACTCTTTGAATGGCTAGCAGATCTAAAAACTTCAGTTTTTTAAAAGTTATTTATATGTCATTTTGTATTGCGCACGTTAGATCCAGTGGGTTGCAAAGTGCTTTAAGAAAGGTGGAGTTTCTAGTTACATGCATTCTTGTACAGGTAATATAAGAACCAATAAAGCAAAACACATTTGTATGCCAAGCAACACATAATGCATCCAGTTGCCTGACCTAGTCGTGAGGGTTTCACAGCACAGTTACATAAAATGAAAGGGCGAAGCACTATAACTCTTGTCAACACATAAAATATAGGATAAAGTACCCCCTTGCTGTACCTTTCTAGGCTATTGCAAGTCATCGAGGAGTTTTCATTGCCATACAGAGGATCAAGACCAATGGTTGAGTTCCTTTAAAAGGTTATGGAACTCCAAGGTGACTTGCAATATCCTTATCATGTATGGCAGGGGATACTTTATTCTTTATAATACATAGTCACACCATCACCTTTCCCACACATCACCTTTCCCTCAAACCACTCAAATCCTAGGTACATAGCTCTTTTATATCAAAGAGAGAGCTTGTTTGCAAATATAAAGAATACAAATTGAATCTCTAGTGCATAATTAAAAAACTCATTAAAAATGCTGTTAGATATTTGTTGCTAAAAGATACTAGAAGCCGTTTAATACCATAGTTTTTTGTTTTGTTTAAAAGTGAAGTAAAATGCTGAAATATTCTAACTTTTCTTTAATTACCACATGAGTACAAAAATAAACATGTTGCCATAAATATCTCATGTCTTCTTGTTACTGTACAGCTAAAAAAAAAACAGCAGAAGAAAGAAAGTCAAGGTTTCTTTTTCTTTCTTTAAACAGCGGCTTTAATTATGCTCTCTGACCTGGCATGCCTCCCCTCACAGCAGGCATTGTGAAATCAGGACTCAACTGTAATAAGTTATTACAGTTTAGTTCTGACATAATTTCTTTATAATTGGTGACTGAGTGTTACAAGTTGCTGATTATAAAGAGATTACACACGTGTTTTTATACAGGGATTGCAGAATCCCATTAAAAATAGTGGATGTGGTCAGTTAACAGTCCCACAGTCTAACACATGTGTCACTACTTTGTGTCCTTTGGTAAGGGAGGTGGAATTAAAACATCAGATATATTTTTTTAATTGTGACAGAGAAAGACCACATCCTGATGTCAGGAGGGAGATAGTTATACACCTCTGGTGCACTGTCTGAGAATGATTGCTTTAGTGTCAGTGGGGCCGATTCACAGAACTAACTTATTACAAAATCCTAAACTTACTACTTTTGATATTCACAGAAGGCATTTAGTAGTCTTAAGTTAGGATTTTGTCTTAAATTAGGATTTTGTCTCAATTTAGGATTTTGTCCTAAATTAGGATTTTGTCTTAAGTTAGTTCTGTGAATCGGGCCCAGTGTTTTCTTTAAAGAGGTTTGAGCTCAAGGCTATCACTGGCCCCTCAGATGACCATTTTCATTGTCTAGATATGAAGGGCGGTAGGAATGAACTGCCACAGAGGTACCGCAGGCTCATTCATAGGCACTTTTTGTTCGAGTGGGGACTCAGTTCAGAGATATTAAGGTTGGGGAGATATGATCAAACGTTCTTGTGCATGTGGCCAGGCTGTCTGCTGCGTATAATGCTGCATTAAAAGGGGCTAGGTGGAGTTTGAGAATTCAACATACTGATGTGATTCCATAGTTTGGCTTTCACAACAACAGTGCTTGAATCACAAGTTTGAAATCATGCTGAGGGATAAAGAGTTCAGTGCAGCGGAGGAGACTTGCCCTTTTGGCCAAAGAGCTCATGTGTGCTTGTAGGTCCAAATTCCGGTCTAAGAAGATCCCTAGTGATTTGACTCCGTCTACAATGAGAGTTTGGCCATTCAGCAGCACGTTTGAACCGAGGTCGGGCAGTTCATGGGAGAGATCAGTAGGAATTGTGTTTTTGGGGGGTGAGTTTTAGGTGATGGATAGTCATCTAGGACTGAATGTCCCTTGAAGCTTGGTCTACGATTGCAATGTCTTTTGGTAAGGAAATCTTCAAGAGATGACCAAATATTTGAGGGAAAAGGTGAGTGGTGACGTGTAAAGGTTGAAAAGGGTCTTTGGGAGGATTGGCCTTTGTGGCACACCAGTGGCCCAGAGAGAGTTACTCAGTTTTATTAGTCAACACATCTTGAGTCGACACATCTTCTTGAGATTTGACGAGAACCAGCTAAGAACAGTTTCCCTCTGCCCATTCTATTCTTGAGAATTTCGAGTCAAGTTGGGTTGTTTTCTGTGACAAACACTGCAGACGACCTAGAAGGACGATGAGACCGGAGGCACCTTTATTATGATTGTAGGAAGGTGGATATCTGACTATATGGTTACCCCCACTTTGTGCCTGGTGTTTTGCTGGTTTTCGACTTAGTTGGCCAGGGACCCTGCTATTCAGGGCCCCAGTCTATCTGCTTTCTCTATAAAATGGACTCCATGTACTTTAGCTACATACCAGATTGATTACTGGGTCACCCTTGTGAGCCCCTGTATAGTGTACCATAGGTACCCAGGGCATAGGTGCACCCTAGGCCTACCAGGGGCTACAGCATGTATTGTGCCACCCCTGGTTTGCCTTCCAAACTGACACCACAGGTCTGTGCACACAGCCTGGGTAAGGTGGTGTAATCACCCCTTACTTAGATATAGTGTCCCTATATCTATATACCTATATAGACACATATACACCTATAAGCCACTCCTAAGGCAGACCTCGACAATCCTGGAGGTAGAGTGCTTGGTTTTATGTGAGAGGGTGCCCTAGCATGAGCTGAGCCCCTCTGCAGCTTTCAGAACCATCTCCTTATAGCTGTTCTATGATATAGCCATACCATATACTCTTAAGTGCAATATAATCCACGCGGTTAATGCTAACTTTGGTTTGGCTTTATCAAAACATGTTGTGTAAGGTGTCAAACACTTTGGAATACTACCCCCCTCCCCCTGCCAGTCCTGGCGGTGGGGGTAGCAGTCCACCCTTCTAGAGGGAGAAGACATATAGTTACTGTTAAACCCGGTTAAAGTTAAACCGAGCCCCAGCATCACAAAATGGATGCTGCTGCCACAGACACGAGTCTGCCCTCCTGCTGCTGGACGAAACTCTGGCAGGGAAGGCCTGGACAAAAGGTTTCCTGTCCAGGGAGGTGCTGCCACCTCCCCAGACAGGCTTTAGTGTATTGGGGCAGGGAGGGCTGCATTCAATGAATGCTTTCCAGACACTGCCTGGGGCACACAAGGTGCTCCATGCATTTCCCAGTTCAAACCGCTTGCTGGGGCACTCAGCCCCAGCTCTGGCGTGAAACTGGACAAAGGGAAAGGGGTGTAACCACCACCTCCCCAGGTCTACCCATAGGAGTGACCTTAAAGCTAGTCCAACCCCTAAACTTAGTATAAGTATAGGATCCAAGTCCCTAGGACTTTAGATTACCCTGGACGAAACTCTGCAACATATATCTTGGAGCTTCGACATTCGGTTTCGACTGGAAGATGGAAAACATCTCCCTTGTCGTCAAGGAGTAACCACGCTGTATAAACAGGCACCAACAGCAACTTTGCCAGTCTGAATTTTCGAGGCTCCCGCTGGATCCCGAAGAATCTGCGACACAGGACACAGACTTCCAGACATCTCTGACCCGAACTTCGCTCACAGCAAAGCTGAGACCCGTGGCAGGCACGAGAGACGTCGACCGGAACTTCTGGACATCCTGCATTTTGCAAGCTGTACCCACTTCGCGAGGTATCCCGAAGTTGTGCATTGGGGTGCTTGAAGCCCCGGCCCGAGCACCATTTGCACCAAAGCTCAGAGGCCTACACTCCACGAGTGTCCCGTGGGCCCGCTTTGTGCATTTCCACTCGACGCATCTTCGCGGTTCCTGGCCCGTTGGCTAGTGAGCCCACAAGAAGACCAATCTTGAATCAAACTTGCTTTACTGGTTGCTCCAGGCTTGCTAACGCTTCCCTGCAGAGGAGAAGCGTCACAGACCTTGCTGGTCTGCAACAAAGCCAATCTCGACATCCTGCGTGGGTTGCGTTTGCCGAGGCTTGTTGGGTCTCATCCGGATACCGACACCGCAGTCAACTAGATCCTTCATGGGACAGCTCGAATCCAGCTCCTGGTCGTCGTCGACACCTCCTGGACCTCGTAGCTGAATAGACAAACTTCACCTTTTCACCTGAAATCACCCGACATTGGCTGGCAGCTTTCCATCACCATCCTGGTCACTGGCAAGTGACCCAGACTCTATCCCTTCTGCTTTGAGGTTCTTCAGATCTCCGATCCACCCGGACACTTTTCCTCTGGTCGCCTGCAGCACTTCTTTGCAGATCTCCCTTGAAATCGACGACGAAACCCGACACCAAAAGACACCTATGCACCCGGCTTCCGTGGGTGAGGTAACACGACTACTCTGGTAGTCTCGAGGGTATTGGCCCTCCACGTTTCTAAGACTAAAAGGGTTCCATCATATTTATCCTAGAAGTGTCCTTAAATTGTAAATTTGTAACTTGTTTGTTTCCCATAGAAAGTCAATGGTAACCCGTGGCTGTGTTTAGACACTGCACGGGTCTCTCGTGGGCCTCCTACTTCCTAACCCTTGGTTGTTCCTAGAAGCCCCAGCGATTCCACAGGCCCTAGGCCTGCTTTCTATTCCATACGTGGTTCTTATACCACTATTTTAGTATATGGTTTGTGAGGCCCCTAAGGCAAAACGTATACTGTGCAACTTATCGTATGCTAATTAAGTTCCTTGTATTGTACTTTTACCTCTGATCTCATTAAGTGTGCAGAGGGGTTGTATTTAGAATAAATACATATATATTTGATATATACCTTGTGTGGTGTGCTTTCATTTGGTACTCAAGGGATTATAATTGGTAAGACAACTAGCTTAATTCGCTCTCTGAAATCTTAGCCTGAAGACTGCTTGCCATTGCTACCCCTAGGATAGCTTTCTATAAGGTTGACTTTACAACCACCATCAATAAGGGTCGATTAGACTGGTGCAAGGTGCCCACTAGAACTAGTGGACATCAAATGCCAGGCTAACTTCTCACAATGATAATCGCTGTTCCAGTGCTTGTCGGGAATCAACACTTTCTGGTGGTTGGCTGAAGGGATGCCTCCAGCCAGACACAACCTTCAGTTCCTGTCATGTGTGGGTGATTACACACGCTGTATAAGCCATGCTCACCCTTGGGTAGCTGGGCACCGAGCAGTCAGGCTTAATCCAGAGGCAACGTGTAAAACAAAGGCACAGCAGCCAGCTCTGAAAAATACACTGAGCTCACAAAACAGACCACACAGGATGTATATAAAAACATTTGTATTAAACACACATATTCAATCTTTATAACATGAACATCAGGTCCTTTTGGGCATAAAACACATTTGGAATTATTACTAGCCATAAAAGGCCCACTTGTATGATTATGATATCAACAGTATGTACGTAGGGACAATTCCGAATCTAACCCCACCTTCCCCACAGAGGGAGCCCCCTTATGCGGTGCGACACGCTGTCCACCCCTGGCTCACCCTGGCAATCATGATAATACAGTCCCACCCAGTTATATGGAACACCATGGGTCACAACGATATCAACAATATGTTCATATATGAAATGAGAACACTTTTTAGCAACACCGTGAGCATATTAACCCAATGTCAGATGTATAATCCTTTTGGGGAAAGCCTCAACGTATAGCACTACACCGCTGACCTGTGTCGTGGATCACAGGCGGCCCGCACACTGTCACTCCCACTCAGACACACTCACCGCACACCGCACTAAGGTTTAACAGGTTTCCAGCACAGTCTGTATATAATGCTCTTGCACACATACACACTCGGCACCCTAATGCGGTGCCACTGGTATCCAGCAACTCAATGTATAATGCACTCTGCGGACACCGTGGCCCCAGCTTCCCTCCACCCTCCAGGTGACCCGATTGTCCTATACCCCGGTAAATAACCAATCCCACTTCCTGGACACAAGTCCGCACGCTGCTGAAGTCAGTTAGTCTGGGTCCTTAGGAAACAGATGAAAATATGTAGCAAGTTTCATTAATTGTTAGACATAAACAAGGGGAGTTTAGCAGCCACAGGTCTCAAAACACAATGGAGTGACGCAATCGCTTGACTCGCATCCAAACTGTCTCAATCAATCAATCAGAACAATTTGTAAAGCGCGCTACTCACCCGGAAGGGTCTCAAGGCGCTGGGGGGGGGAGTCCGTTACTGCTCGAAAAGCCAGGTCTTGAGATGCTTCCTGAAGGAGAGATGGTCCTGGGTCAGCCGTAGGTGGATGGGGAGGGAGTTCCATGTCTTGGCCGCCAGGTAGGAGAAGGATCTTCCTCCGGCGGTGGCTCAGCGGATGCATGGTACGGTGGCGAGGGCGAGGCTGGTCGATCGCAGCTGGCGGGTTGGGCGTGTAGAAAGTGAGGCGGTTGTTGAGGTATTTGGGGCCCAGGTCGTGGAGAGCTTTGTGTGCGTGGGTGAGGAGTCTGAACGTGATCCTCCTGCTGACGGGGAGCCAGTGCAGGTCTCTCAGGTGGGCGTAGATGTGGTTGTGGCGGGGGATGTCCAGGACGAGTCGTGTGGAGGCGTTCTGTATGCGTTGAAGTTTTTTCTGTAGTTTGGCAATGGTTCCCGCGTAGAGGGTGTTCCCGGAGTCCATTCGGCTGGTGACGAGTGCCTGGGTGACCGTCTTCCTGGTTTCGGTGGGGATCCATCGGAAGATCTTACGGAGCATGCGCAGGGTGTTGAAGCAGGATGACGATACAGCGTTGACTTGTCTGATCATTGCGAGGGCGGAGTCCAGGATGAAGCCCAGGTTTCGTGCGTGGTCCGTTGGCTTGGGGGTGGTGCCCAGGGTAAGGGGCCACCAGGAGTCGTCCCAGGCGGAGGGGGATGATCCCAGGATGAGGACTTCCGTCTTGTCTGAGTTCAGCTTCAGGCGGCTGTTCTTGATCCATTCGGCGACATCCTTCATTCCCTCGTGTAGGCTGGCTCTGGCGTTGGCCGGGTCGTTGGTGAGCGAGAGGATCAGCTGGGTGTCGTCGGCGTATGAGATGATTTTAAGGTTGTGTTGGCGTGCGATGGCTGCGAGGGGGCTCATGTAGACGTTGAAGAGGGTGGGGCTGAGCGAGGATCCTTGAGGTACGCCGCAGATGACTTCGGTGGACGCGGATCGGAACGGGGGAGGCAGACTCTCTGGGTTCTTCCGGCGAGGAACGAGGTGATCCACTCCAGTGCTTTCCCTTGGATTCCGATGCTGCTGAGGCGCTGTATTAGAGTGCGGTGGCAGACTGTGTCGAATGCTGCAGAGAGGTCCAGGAGGATGAGAGCAGCTGTTTCCCCGTTGTCAAGCAGGGATCCGATGTCATCGGTGGCTGCGATGAGGGCAGTCTCGGTGCTGTGGTTGGCTCGGAAACCGGACTGTGAGGGGTCGAGGGATCCGTTCGTCTCGAGGAAGGCAGTGAGCTGTATGTTGACAGTCTTCTCGATGACTTTGGCAGGAAAAGGGAGGAGCGAGATGGGGCAGAAGTTCTTGAGGTCGGTGGGGTCCGCTGTCGGTTTCTTCAGGAGGGCGCTGAGCTCGGCATGCTTCCAGCTCTCCGGGAAGGTGGCGGTGTTGAAGGAGATGTTGATGATGTTCCGGAGATGGGGTGCGGTGATGGAGCCGGCCTTGTTGAAGATGTGGTGGGGGCAGGGGTCGGTAGGGGATCCGGAGTGGATGGTGTTCATCGTGCGGGTGGTGTCTTCGGTGCTGACCGGGGTCCAGTTGCAGAGGGTGGTGGTGGGGGGTGTTGTTTCGGTGGTTGGGTGCATGGTTGGTGCGTCGAAGCTGTTGTGTATGTCGGCGATCTTGCGGTGGAAGAAGGAGGCGAGTGAGTCGCAGATGTCTTGCGAGGGTGTGATGTCGTTGTTTCCGGCGCTTGGGTTGGAGAGCTCTTTGACGATGCTGAAGAGTTCCTTGCTGTTGTGGGTGTTGTTGTCCAGGCGTTCTTTGAATGATGTCCTTTTGGTGGTGGATCAGCTGGTGGTGTGTGCGGGTGGCGTTCTTGAGGGCGGTCATGTTTTCTGTGGTCTGGTCATGGCGCCAGGCTTTTTCGAGGGTGCGGCAGTTTTTCTTGGATGTTTTGAGTTCGTTGGTGAACCACGTCTCGGAAGCTTTCCTTCAACATAGACAATCTCTCGCTACTACCTGGTGCTAAGATGTCTTCAGGAGGGGCTAGGTGTGGAGAGGACTCTTAGTCCGATGAGATTAAGGTCAAAAAGGGAATAACTGATGAATGGGGAGTAACACAGGGGAGTCTCTCGATAGAATGAGGCACCTCAACAGGTATATCATTATCAGGGCCATGCCCAGTCAATCCGGGCACAATGTGGGGTGCCCTTTGGTATGAGCCGCACCAAACACTTCAGATCGCAAACATGATGAGTTGCAAATTCTGCATCTTCCTGGAATTGAGGCACTATGACGGGTGCACATTGAAATGGGTTGCACCAGGCATTTCTAGCCGCACACAACGAAGAGTTGCAAATTCCTTACCTCCCTGGAAAGGAGGCACCACATCCGGTGCAGGATGATCAAGTTGCACCAGACCAGTCCGGTCATACACACAGGCACAAGTTCAGCAGAGCCACATAAGGTAAAATGCGACACTACTACGGGTACACCCCCACCCTTGAGAGTCGCACCCTGTAAATCAGACACCGCATGCAATGAGCATGCAGTCGGTGTGTTGCACGAGAAAGATGCGCACGATCGACGAAGTAGGTCATCTTAGATCTTGCAACCGATGAATCTGCTCACCACCAACAAAACACTTATGAGTGTCAGGGTTCCTGCAAAATGGGAAGCACATTCCTTAAGTGCGAGCAAGATTTCTGGTCTCCACACTACGCAATCCGGTCTTCAGCCACAAGTGTTTAGTTCCAAGCTCACACCACGTTACTCGTTGGGATTTAGTAGCTGATATGGGTACTTGAGAGGGCACCGCTCTCAAGATGTAAAGTAGATGGTGTAAATCCCTCATTGGCAATTTTTGATGTCCGTGAGATGCCCGAGAGATCAGAAGGCCTGCTGTTGGGCCCTTGGAGAGCACACTTAAGTGTGCCACACTTCAGCAGGTCTCGGCACAGGCTAGTTACTATTCCAAAAGGGCACACTGCCCGCTTTGAGGGCAGTAATCCTTCATGTGCACAACAGAGTCCTCTGACAATGTGCACTACGCAGTCCAGTTCTCCAGTCCCCTGTCCCCACAAGCATATCTCACCCTTTGCTCCCACAGTTATACTATTGTGTGCCTTTGAATTTAGAGGGATGGTGTAGGGTTTTTCCTTTGAACCACAGATGTCTCCCCTAAATTGTAGGCCTGTCTGCCATGAAATGTAGATCTTTATTTTTAGTGGGCCCATGATCCGGCCCCTGGAGGCCAAGTGTAAAAACCTTGCTCGCCTATCTATTCCATCCGACCATCAAATGGCAGAGGTATGATGTTCCTATTGTATGCCCATGGTTTCTGGCTGTTGCTGGGGAGTGCACAGATGTACTCCCCCGACCCTGGTAGTCCACTGAAGCCAGGCACCCTGGCACATGAGACTCTGAGAGCAAAGAAATTACTATATTGCATAGGAGGAATTTCTGAACGAGTTATGCCAACATCACCTTTACCACTGGAAAGGGTTTGGCACAGCATATTTCTATTTCTATTTCTATTTAGGGAGTTTTGTAAAGCGCTTGGTGACGCCAAGAGGCGTGTCCCCGCGCTGAGGAGCAGATACTTACTGGAACTTACAAAAGTGGAATACCTTACTGTTCGAAAAGTGCAGTTTTAAGCTTAGCCCTAAATATTAGTTCTGATGGTTCTAGTCGCAGTGCTGTGGGAAGTTTGTTCCATCTGGAAGCAGCAAGGTATCTAAAGGATCTTCCTCCCATCCGTGCTCTAGACACCTTGGGAATAACCAGGAGTCCTGAGCCGGAAGATCTCAGAGAGCGGGACGGCTCGTAAGACGTCAACAGTTCTTTCAAAGGGAGAGGGGACCTCCCATTGATGATCCGATGGCACGTGCAGAGTGCTTTGAATTCTACCCTGCTTCTGATCGGAAGCCAATGCAAAGACCGGAGAGCCGCTGAAGATGCTGCTCTTCGGGGAAGTTTAAGCACTAGCCGGGCAGCGGCATTCTGCAGGACCTGCAAGCGGCTCAAATTCTTCTCCAGAGTCCCTAAATAGAGAAGATTGCCGTAGTCCATCTTTGATGTGACCAGTGCGTGCACCAGGGTTTGACGGGCTCTTATAGGTAAAAACTTCAGTGCCTTCCTGAGACTTTTGAGTGTCCCGAAGCATGATCCTACCACCTGATTGATCTGGGGGCCAAAGGTCAGATCAGAGTCGAACCAGATGCCCAAGTTCTTTGCTTTCTGGCACGGGATAGGAGTAGATAGGAAATATCATGAGGCTGCTACACTGCAATCCACTATTGCAGCCTGAAGCAATGTCACCCGCTTCCCCATGTTAACTTATGGGAAGAGCGAGCCTCATAGTTAGTTAAAAAACACAGGTATTCTTCACCTGTGCGCACGTGCATTGCTGCGCACACTTACATGCAAGAGCAGGTCAGACACATAGTCCCCAGCACCATAGGTACGAGTGGGCCCACACCAGTCTGCAACGGCAGACTGGACACAAGTTTAACTAACATGGGTATCAGTGCGCACCCACAGCCCTGCGATGGCAGGCTGCACACGCAACCATGGGCACCATAGGTGAGGGTGCGCACACATGAGTTTAATCATTCTAGATGCCAGTGTGCACTCACACCGGTTGGCGAAGACAGACCGGCCCATGATATAGAACATCAAGCCAGCGCCACTTCCCAACATATGTAGCAAAAACGCTGAATTTACAGTGGGGAAGTGCCCAGAGCCCGGAGGATACACAAAAGAATCAGCAAAACCCAGGCGGAAAAAGCAAAAGGTTTAGGGAAACGCCACCTGACGAGTATCAGATCCAACAGTGCTGCATCCTAAAGCTTGTAAAGAAGGTCATTTTCATCTACGAACATTCTGAGCTGAGTTTCAATGCAGCTTTTCTGGGGTTCTGCAGGGACTGGTTGGTTCAAAACTGGAAATAGTATTAAGAATATTGGGGTCTCCTAGGGGTGAAACCTGGTATTTCTGCAGATGTTTTCTGAGTGGGTCACTACTCTGAAGGTAAACCAAATTACCTTGGGTTTCTAGACGGTAGCACAGTACTCCTACACTGTCAGTAGTTAAATTAGAGAGATTGTAGTCTTTTGCACTGTGTCCACAAAGACTCTAGAGATTTAATCACATTTTTCTCTGGAGTCGGTGATCCCCTACTAATAGAGTTTGTGTAGAATTCACTGTCTTGAATGCTTTTAGGACTTTGCTTCAAAAGTCCAAGATTTGTATTTCTTTCTCACTGCTCTCAGAGGAGTCACAGTAACACAGAGCTGCTTTTTATTTTGTTTTAGGGTCTGATTTAGATCTCATCGGATCACAATGGTCACAACAATGTCGGATATCCCGTCTGCCGAAAAATAAATCCCATTATATCCTATGGGATTTATATTTTAGTGGACGACTTATCCATCACCATTGTGACGGATTAACCCGTCCGCCAAGTTCTAAATCTTCAATATTTTCAGTTTGATTAAAATTCTTTTGTCCTTGGTTATTTTCAGACTCTAGTCTCTGAAGTACTGGTCTGCCAGCCTTTTGGGTTTTTTTTGTATAGGGAGGACACAAGGCTATATTACCGGCTGTTGATGACTTGTTATGTTTCAGAGATCCTGACATCAAGTTCTCTTTGTCAGCCGAAGCATGGGAACTTTCTTTTGCCACTGCCATGGATTCTTTAAAGCAATTGCAACGCAAACTCTCCCATGTAGCCACAGCATCAAGAGAGCCACAAGCCGTGTTTTTCATCATTAATGCAGTTCCTTGACTAAAATTTTTCCATGCTTGCTCACTGTCTTCTACTTGATACTGGAAGTCCTTCTCCAGGATGATTCGTTGTCTGTGCCACAGCGCCTTATTGTCCTCTCATGGCGTGTGGCGAGACCCAAGAAGCTGCATTGTTTGTGGTGGGGCCAGTTTCAGCCTTGCCCCTTGGTTCGTACTAGCAATATACAACAAAATCCTTCTATGTGTGTATATGTACGTAGTTTAAGAAAAGTTATTTTAGGTCTTGTTTCTGAGACAGCTTTAGCTGTTTCACCAGATTATCATTTTCAAAAAGACACACCCATGATATACATACATAGAGGGGCTTTTAGTCAGCAGGCTTCATCCATTTGTCTTTTGAACTATCATTCATATTTTGCTTCACCCACTACAGCATATAGCATAGGGCAATGACCCAGAGCACTTCACCCAATCGCTCCCTTCATTTTGAGTGACTGCACAAAGCTTGTGATCCATGCTCACAAATAGTGAATACAAATAAAAATAGTTCCTTTCTCTTCAGTGACAAAGCTCTTTCTAAGTATCCTTTTTAGGTCTCGCCTATTCTATCACGCAAGTGATAAATAGGACGAGAGTATACAGGCTCAAACAAGCTCTGAAACCATAGCGGATTTCGTTGAGTGCATGTGCTCGTGCACGCGCTCCCCGAGCCGCCTGCCTCCGAGAGTTTGGCCTCGCACACCACATCATCACATCAAAGGCTTCTGCTCCCCCTCACTCACACCTCATCCCCATATGCTCCCCATATGCTCGCTCCTTCCCTCCCTCCCACTCTTTGATTGAAACTGCTTTGCCGCCCCAGGCCGTGCCTTGCACGCGCACAACATGCCATGCCCGCTTTCACTTTCAAAGCGTCCCTCGTCCCTCGTTCCTGCCGCTTTCACTTTCAAAGCGTCCCTCGTTCCTGTTAAGACGGTGCTGTAGAAAGTAAAAGCTTGACTTTCGTAACTGCTTGTTTTAAAGGAGGCCGGCATTGTTGTATTATGGATCGCCGTGGTTATCAGATCGCGAGACACAAAGGCCGGTCACACTTTTCACGGCCGCCAGGCCGTTTCTCGCATTTCTCCTCCCCCCCTCCCTGTTTCTGTTCTGTTTCAGGCGTCTGTCCCTTACGTTTCTGCTCTTCCTCTTACCCCTCCCCTTCCCCACACCCCTCTCTCTGTATTTCCCTCTCCCTCTTACTCCTCTCGGACTCTCTCTTTCTTCTCTCCCGGGCTCTCTCTCACTCCATTTCTCTGGCTTGCGCTTCTGGCTGAGGTCTATTCCTCGGGCCTACCTTGCCGAATAGCCCTGGAAGACTAAACAGGTGTTATCTACTTTTTATTTCAGTGCATTTAAATTAATCCTGTCAGCTCAGCTGTTAAAACAACTGTCATCTCCAGCTGTTCGTAATTTTCGACTGGGCTTTTTTACCGGTTGCCAATTTCTAAGGCCGCATTGTAAGCCTCCCTGGAAGCACTATAGTAACAGTGTGCATTTTTTTAAAGGAGGCCGGCATTGTTGTACTATGGATTGCCGTGGTTATCAGATCGCGAGACACAAAGGCCGGTCATGGAAATGAAGGACGGGCGCACAAAGCTTACAGGCAAGCAATACATGTAAATGGCGCGCCAGCCGCCGCGCGCTCCTGCTGATGCTGCGCTGTGGCCGATGGTATCACGAGAGCTCGCCTCAGGCGTCCTCGTGAGACAAAAAAAGCGGCAGAGTAGGAAATATGTTCTCCATGTGGGCACTTAACTCCTCTTCAAACACTAGCATATTATCTGGATGATGGCGCAGTCGTTTGTCAAGCGCAGCAGCATTTTCCATCTGAGAATGATTGTTTTGGAGCACAGTAGATTTTAGGACAGTGCTTAATTTGTAAATAAATGTAAGTGCCGGGGCCCTCGTCAGGAGGCCACCGCAGTTTGCACCACACATGGCCACCATCACACGGCTACAAGTGTGACAGTTCCGACTGTTCGAGGCCACCAAAGCTTTAAGAATGGCTCTGGGTGCCAGGTATTATTTGCTTTTTTAATGTATATTAAATTAACAAGCAACTGTTTTTTTTTGCTCTTCCTTAAATTACACAAACAGCGCCACCATGTGGCACTCCCCCCTCTCACCATCACTCTCCCCTCCCCTCTCTTTTTCCCCTCTCTCCTCACTCTCCCATCACTTTCCCCTCCCCCTCTATCCCCACTCTACCCTCCCTCTCACCACTCTCCTCCCTCTCACCACTCTCCACCCTCTCACTACTCTCCCCTCTCACCACTCTCCCCTCTCACCACTCTCCCTTCTCACCACCACTCTCCTCTCTCCTGTCTCCTCTCTCTCTCCTCTCTATCTCCCCCCTCTTCTCACTCTCCCCTCCCCTCTACCATCTCCCATCTCTCTCCACACTCTCCCTTCTCTCCTCTCTCCTCTACCCTCTCTCCTCTCTCTCCTCTCTCTCCCCACTGTCCCCACTCTCCTCCCTTTCTCCCCTCTTTCCTCACTCTCCCTTCTCTCCCCTCTCTCCTCAAGGTACACACAATTGTCAATGAGCACTAATACAGCATCATTTATACCATTTCGGCATTAGTCAACACCACTAGAGCATCACTCAGCACACCAAATCATTAAACAGCAACAATACGGCATCATTCACCACCACTACACCATCCTTGATCACCAGCACTGCATTAGGCATTACTAATACAGCATAAATCTGCAGAACTCACACTACAATTATAATATGCCCCTCAAGCGGGGCACAAATTCACCACCACAGCATCACTGAAACCCACAGCATCACTCGTCACCACCACAACATCACTCTCCCCCACCACAGCATCAATCTGTGCAACCATTCAACAACAACTGATTCAAATATGTTCTCTCAATGTTTCAAGCTTTATTACAAATGTCGCAAAAAGATGTTAATATTTCACTTCTGTTCTTGGATTTTCGTCACAATAAAATACACTGAACATAATCTTCATAAGTTATTTACAAAAGTTTAAGCTATTGCCATTATAAATTACAATAAATGTTATTTAAGTATTAATTATAAAAAAAAATAAAAGCCAATGTTATTTGTTATATCAATACATGTAAGTCACGAAAATACAACACATTGCATTACAAATACTATAAGTGTCACATTTGTAAAAGTTATAACTAGTGCCAATGTAAATGACAAAACTATTAATTTCGCAATTTTTAAAACCAACACATAAATAAAAAATTTGACATTTACAATTCCAATAGCTCAAACTTTCCTAATGCGAGACCTATTGCATTGCAAATGCTTGTTTATTTAATTTTTCTATACTATCTTTTAAAAAAGCTATTTGTTTTGTGTGTTTCAAATGCCCAGGTAGATGGTGATCCATTTCCTGCCTCCCTTTTAAAGTTGCTGTTATTAAGGATTTAAGTGATATACCGACGTTTTAGCTGCACAAAGTTTGAGTACTTGGTTAGGTGATGATTTCTTCGTGGCGTCTTCACAAAGATTAGTAGTAAAATGAAAGGCTCAACAGAATGTCTTGTTTAAAAAAACAACAATAGTTAAACAGCCACATCAATTCATGTTCTTTTTTCAAATTGAACATTTTTGTTGCAGTCACATGATGGGCACATTTGGATGGTGGTCCGTTTTTTTTTGTCATTTGCTAGTAATGACAAGTGCAAAAAACAAAATAAATAACCATTGCAGCAGCATAACAATAACCTCAAATATAGACTCATGGTCCAACATTATTCAGGGAAAAATGGGTAGTGTCATGTAAAGAGATGTGTATGGGGAAAGGAAGCATACGCAAGCAAATAAATGGGAAATTTTTCATGCAGCAAGAGCCCCTCAGCGCACAAGTCAGGTTTCATAAAATTATAAACAATTTGAGGGCAGGACCTCCGATGCCACTTGTAGGAGGCCGGCTTAATATATGGTGCACACGTATGTAAGTGTAGCACCCTGCACTAATCCAGACAACCCTTATGGTGATTTAGTGGTCTTAGACAACCTAAGAACGCTCTCTAAGTGGTACCTGTGATGAGTAGCTTTTATTATATAGTACACAACAAAGGAGTGACTGTGATACAAAAAAATAAATGTGATAGTTAAAAGATCAGTAAGAAATAAACTCCGCTGTGCGCCGCACGCGTGATCAATGCTCACACGCGTGCAGTGCACACAGCGGGGTAGTCTTTGAGTCCCTGATTAAGCCCAGAAGATTATCCTCAAATCGAGGCAGTTCTAGAGGCTTGCTGGTTACCCAATGATGGGTGGAGGGAGAGAACCCTACTTCTTTGAAGGACCCTCACTCACCACTAGTTGGGACATGCTTCATCATCGGGTCCCCGCTGGGGTGACCGAATGTCTCCCCAGCGTGCTACGACGCCTGGTTGCAGCGGAGCAGGATGTGGTGAGTGCAACAGTGCCCAAATCCAGAGGTGACTAACTGTGATTGTGCAAATGTGTCAAAAAATTAAAAAAATGCAAGGGTTGTGCCTTTAGAATTTTTTTTAATAATGGCCAGCCCGCATTGATTAAAAACAGAGTGAGCGGACTCCCCAGGTTCTTAGTTAAGGAACCGGAATCCTAGATCAAAGGCATAAATTGGTCGACATGTTTCAGCTGTCTTTGGCGTATCGCTCAGCTTTCTTCAGGACCTATACGAAAAAGTCCTCCGGTGGTATGCGCGCGCTAAGGCGCACCCTCCCGAGAGGCTCTAAATGTGAAAAATATATACAGGGACAGCACCACACTACACACTTGGTAGGGATGTATTAAAAAACCTGTGGGAGAAACGGGACAGACAAGACCACAACACATAAACATGAAGAAGGAGAGTTACTTTCTTCGTTATGAAGTTTTGATCAACAATAGGTTTCACATCTAGGTAGGTCTAGGCATCATGCATATTTTGTGTGCCACCAATGCAGGGGTGCTACCATAGATTCCTTCATTTAGGTGCTTCTAAATTAGCCCCAAGGACCGTCCCTGTAATTAGGTCCGTGTCCAATAGAAGGATAATCTTCTGGGCTTAATCAGGGACTCAAAGACTACCCCGCTGTGTGCACTGCACGCGTGTGAGCATTGATCACGCGTGCGGCGCACAGCGGAGTTTATTTCTTACTGATCTTTTAACTATCACATTTATTTTTTTGTATCACAGTCACTCCTTTGTTGTTTACTATACATTGAACCGGGGTACAGGAGTGTCTATGCCCTACCTCTCTTGTTGATATTAAATAGCTTTTATTATAAACACTCACTAACACATTGCAATATCTCCTACCCGGAGATATAACCACAATACTTTAATATTAGAACACGTAAGTAGCACAAATACACTGTGGTCCCCAGGGGGAGGCCAAACCATATACTAAAATTAATGAAATGCGAACCACAACTTAAGTCGAGGCTGGACCCAGAAGATGTAGAAGAGTCGGGTACCCAAAGAACCACCCAAGGTGAAGATCTAGGAACTCTACGGAGGTTGTGTGCTGAGTGGGAACATGACCACGTACTCAATACAAGTCAATGGGTAAGTCCCGGTTGCAGTTTTAAAGAAAATAGACCCTTCCCAGCAGACCCTGAAGATACCCATTGGAAGATGGAAGGTTGGAGAATCACCCCACCCGTGGATACCACAGGAACCAGGATACCTACACCAGGGAAGATGGGTGCATAGATGCGGTGACATTGAAAACTGCTGTAGACCACAATGGAGGACTTCAGGAAAGTTGCCACTGACGAAGAAGGCAAAAGAGTCCGGTGGATCCCAAAGGTGTGTTCAAGTTGAGAGGTACCTGTAAGCAGAGGGGACAGAGGAGCAACCTCTGACCCTGCTCGCAGGCAGTTCGTGCCCCACGCTGCAGCATGGCTTTGCCTACATTGTTTTTGCATAATCTTATATATTTCACATGTGCCTAACTTGCTTTCTTGCCCAGACTTATTTTTATTCCCCTGTGCCTGTACTTGTTTTCTTGCCCAGACTGTTTTTATTCCCCTATGCCTAACTTGCTTTCTTGCCCAGACTTGTTTTTATTCCCCTGTGCCTGTACTTGCTTTCTTGCCCAGACTTGTTTTTATCCCCTGTGCCTGTACTTGCTTTCTTGCCCAGACTTGTTTTTATTCCCCTGTGCCTAACTTGCTTTCTTGCCCAGAGTTGTTTTTTATTCCCCTGTGCGTGTACTTGCTTTCTTGCCCAGACTTGTTTTTATTCCCCTGTGCCTAACTTGCTTTCTTGCCCAGACTTGTTTTTATTCCCCTGTGCCTGTACTTGCCCAGACTTGTTTTTATTCCTCTGTGCCTGTACTTGTTTTCTTGCCTAAACTTGTTTTTCCTTCCTGTGTCCAGTTCTCCTGCGGCCCCGCCCATTTTTCCCACCGCTGCGACCCTGCGGCCCTGCCCCCTGCAATCTCATTCACCGCTCCGCTCCTGCCTCCCAGCTGCTCCTCTCTCCCATATCCCCTCATATGGAGGCCGTGCAGCAGTGAAAGGAGCGACCTCTGATCCTGCTCGCAGGCAGCTCACTCCCCACGCTGCTGCACGGCTCTGCCTGCATTGTTTTTGCCTAATCTTGTATTTTTCCCCTGTGCCTAACTTGTTTTCTTGCCCAGACTTGTTTTTATTCCCCTGTGCCTGTACTTGCTTTCTAGCCCAGACTTGTTTTTATTCCCCTGTGCTTGTACTTGCTTTCTTGTCCAGATGTGTTTTTATTCCCCTGTGCCTAACTTGCTTTCTTGCCCAGACTTGTTTTTATTCCCCTGTGCCTGTACTTGCTTTCTTGCCCAGACTTGTTTTTATTCCTCTATGCCTGTACTTGTTTTCTTGCCTACATTTTTTTTCCTTCCTGTGCCCAGTTCTCCTGCGGCCCCCGCCCATTTTTCCTGCTGCTGCTTCCCCACCCCCCTGCAATCCCATTCGCCGCCCCGCTCCCGCCTCCCAGATGCTTCTCCCTCCCACATCCCCTCATATGGGGGCCGCGTAGCTGCCTCGTGGAGCAGGCGCGTGCAGCAGGCGCTCCACTGGCGCGCCTAAGGCAAGCCCGTCAGCGCCCGTCCGGGCCTGGACCGCGCCCAGCGCCTGGACCCCGCGAACGCCCTGACGCCCAACACCGCTACGATGCCAGAACCCTCCACGCACTCAACACCGGACGATCACACACCTGTTTCCTGGCCGCCCGAAGTGCACCCACGGAGCTTTCACCTGCCGGAACTGCAGCTTCACAAGCATCTACCCCACCATGCTGCTGACCAGGAAAGAACCCAACCACCTCAAATGCATCCTTCTCAACACCCGCTCCGCCCACAAACACGCCGTTGAACTCTGGGACCTACTCGACTCAACCTCTCCAGACGTCGCCTTCCTGACGGAGACCTGGCTAAACCCCACCTCGGCACCCGACATAGCCATAGCCGTCCCGAAAGGCTACAAGATCACCCGCAGAGACCCCACCAACGGAGCAGGAGGAGGAATCGCCATCATCCACAGGAACACTCTCAGAGTCTCGACCAACACTGACGACACCCTCAGCACCGCCGAACACCTGCACTTCCAGATCCACACCAACCCCAACACCACCCTCAGAGAACCCTCATCTACACACACCCCCGGACCCTGACCACAGTTCAGCGACTCCATCGCCTATTTTGTCAGCACACACTCCCTCGCCTCCACAGACTACATCCTCCTCAGATACCTGAACTTCCACCTCGAGAACAACAACTACACCAACTCCGCCACCCCGATCGACAACCTAGCCAACTCATCACAACACCCACCCACTCCGCCGGTCACACGCTTGACCCCATCTTCTCCGCAAGCCTCCACGTCTTCTTCAACCACACCACCGAACTCCACTGGACCGACCATTGCTGCACCCACTTCACCTTCAAGAAACCCACCACGCACCACCGCACCCAACAGATGCCTTACGCTGCTGGAGCAAAGTCATCGAAGACCATCTATCTACCACCCTCGCCCAGAGCTCACCCGGCGACCCCACCGACGTAGCCTCCCGCAACCTCAGACAGTGGATCAACGACTGTGCCAACACCCTCGCCCTGATCAAGAAAACCAGCTGGTTCACTGAAGACCTCCGGGCCTCCAAGCAAACCTGCCGAAAGATGGAGAAGATCTGGCTCCGTGAACGAACACCAGACAGCCACGCAGCCCACAAGAACACCACCCGCAGACACCATCACCTCATCAGATCCGCCAAAAGGGCCTCCTTCAAAGACCGCCTAGACAACAATGCGCACAACAGCAAAGAGCTCTTCAACATCGTGAAGGAACTCTCCAACCCCAGCTCCAACACCAACGACGACCCACCCTCGCAAGACCTGTGCGACTCGCTGGCCACCTTCTTCCACCGCAAGATTGCAGCTATCCACGACAGCTTCAACGCCATGACCGCCCCGACAACCACTGAGACCTCCACCCCCACGACCACCATCCGCACCAACCGCCTGCTGTCCTGGACCAACATCAATGACGACTTCACCATCAAGATCATGAACACCATCCACTCCGGATCTCCGTCAGACCCATGCCCACACCACATCTACAACAAAGCCAGCACATTCATCGCACCCCATCTCCGGAAAGTCATCAACACCTCCTTTGAGACAGCAAGCTTCCCGGAGAGCTGGAAGCACGCCGAGATCAACGCCTTACTCAAGAAACCCAAGGCAGACCCCAAGGACCTCAAGAACTTCCGGCTCATCTCCCTGCTCCCATTCCTGGCAAAGGTCATCGAGAAGACCGTCAATGAACAACTGACCCGCTACCTTGAGGAGAACAACATCCTGGACCCTTCCCAGTCCGGGTTCCGCAACAACCACAGCACAGAGACTGCCCTCATCGCCGCCACCGATGACATCAAGTCCCTGCTGGACAACGGAGAAACGGTGGCCCTCATCCTCCTGGGCCTGTCAGCCGCCTTCGACACGGTCTGTCACCACACACTACGAACATGCCCCCACAACGCCGGGATCCAAGAAAAGGCCCTGGACTGGACCACCTCCTTCCTCTCCGGCAGAACACAGAGTGTCCACCTTCTCCCCTTCTGCTCCGAAGCCACCGAGATCATCTGCGGCGTACCCCAGGGCTCATCCCTCAGCCCCTTTTCGAGCAGTCGCAGCATTCCCCACCCCAGCACCTTGAGACCCTCATGGGTGAGTAGTGTGCTTTAGAAATGATATGATTGATTGATTGATTGATTGATTATGCCAATCAGGAGTGACCAGGAGGTATGGAAGACGAATGCCCACTGATGTCGGGATGCAGGAGAGTTGACGGTGCCCTTGAAGTTGCAGTTGTGTAGACCAGGCAATGCTGTGGAAGACCAGGAGCGGGTCACGAGCTGTCCCACTTTGGATGTCATGAGCCAGGGGGCCAGTGTCCAGCAGGGGCACCAACTAGCCTTGGCAGCGGCAATCAACGTAGTAAGCAAAAAAGGTTCAGTGTCAGGACCAGCAAGGTCCAAGTGACTCACCACGAGCAGGTAAGTCAGACCAAGCCCAGGGCAAGTAGGGTAACCCACTGTAGCCAAAAAAGACCCTCAAGAGGACCTTCGGGCCGAAGGCACAGGATTCACTAGAGGACCTCGAGCAGCTCACCAAAGGATACAGGCCCACGGTGCAAAGAATGCAGTGCAGACAACGATCTTGGCTGCAGGAGATGCTTGAGGCTTGAGCTTCTTGGAGCCCGAAGATCTCTGGTGAAGAGAGTCAACAAACCTTGGTAACAGCAAGTCGATGCAGTGGACAGTGGTACTGCTCCAGTGGTTCCGACGAGGGATACTGGTTTGAGACTTGCTATGAAGACAGTGCAGGCCTCAAGGGAGTTTCAGAACCATCACCTGTGTTGTTGAACCTTTTCAGAGTCCATGGGAGCTCAGGAACAACATACTGGTCAGCTTTGTTATGGTGCCTGCAGATGCAGGGGAGTGACTCCTTCAATCCAAGGGAGTTTCCTTTAGGTGTCTTGGATGTCCACAGACCTTGTGAAGAACCTGTATGGAACACAGGCACAGACGTTGCGGAAAACTGGCAGGACAACGAGGCCAGGAGCAGCAGGAGTCTTCCCAGTTGCAGTCTCGGTTCCCAAAGCGAAGTCCGAAGTTCCCAGATGGTTGAAGATAAAGTGGTTTCGGATCTGAATCTTGTTCCAAACAAATCTAGGGACCCACCTACAGGTAAGCCCTTAAGTACGGAAAGGGTTGGCACGATTCAGGAGTCCCTCCGGAGGAGGGGCTGGAGAGTGGGGAGGATACTACCATGTCCTTTGTCCATTTTCGCACTAGAGCGGGAGCTAACGGCTCCCTGAACTGGTTTCATACGGAGTATGGTAGGAGGACACCAAATGTGCCCTTCAAAGCAGTCTAGTGGCGCTCACAAGCGCCCCCACCCTGTACCAATACACAAAGACCTGTCTGGGAGGGGGTCACACCTCCCTGTGACAGGAAACCTATTGTCCTGCCTTCTCCTGCTCGAGCTTGGCACAGCAGCAGGAGGGCAGAATCGTGCCTCTGGTCGGCAGCAGTCATAGTTTGCTGTCCGAGCCTAGAAGACAGGTACCGGGAGCACTGAGGGCATCCTGAAGGAGCTTTGCAGTGCATGGAATCATACAATGTTGGTGTATGATTCCAGCAAGTTTGATAGCAAAAACGACATGCACGACAAAAGATAGCCATCGCGTAATGACGCATGGCCAATCTATATATTGAAATGGCTGATGCTCTTTCCTGGGAGAATGGACCTCGAAAGCTGCAGGGGTGTCCTGCTCATGCAGGGGCACCATCACACTTCTAACCGAGCACCCTGTCTTCAGAGTTGAAAGGCCTGCTTTGGGGTGACTTGTAGCTTTTAAGTGCAGTGACCTCAGATATATGGAAACTTATATCTGTGTTAAGTGTTGCTAGCACCAACTTGCACTGGCTGAAATGGCAGGCCTGTAGTCACAATTTGAGTGGTCTCTTATGGGTGGCATAATATATGCATCAGCCCATAAGGGAACCTATGCCCTTGTTACCTTGGTACCAATTACTAGGGACTTACAAGGGTTCATCAGTAGCCAATCTGGGGTGTCCCTAAGTACTCACCAAGTCCAATTTAGGGAAGACGCACAAAGACTGGGGCCCTGATTAGCAGGATCCCAGTCAGGCTAGCCAGTAAAACATAATGACACCAGCAAAAAGTGGGGGTGACAATGAGAGCATATCCTACTTTCCTACACCACTGATTCTTCTTTAAGCTATTCAGCCCTTCCCTCAATGTCAATGCATCAGTCCTCGCGTCTTTCGTAAAATATTACTATGTTCATAGGAAGCAGGTAGGACAATACCATATGAGATGGAAAAGTTCTAGCAAAAGTGTAGGTGGCACATATATACACAGAGCATAATAGTGTTCATACACAAAGCATTTCTGTCCTGTTTTTGTGAATTGTATGGGTAATATAAGAAAATGGTGGGGCTCTATCATAGGGCTTCTTGTGTATTCAGACAATGACACTGTAGTTTGTTAAATACCTTTGATTCGTTTTAAGATTAGGTTTTGCCTGGCAGTCCGGCTTGGACTGTTACCATGAGGAGCAGAGTTGGTGCTGATTTACATAACATACGTCTTTGTCTAGAGTGGCATGTTGGGCGAAAAACGATGGACTTGAATGCAGCCCAAGCGATTGCCAGTGGCTGATATAAATTCAAGCAATCAGTCCATCACCTTGTTTCAGCGTATCCCCCCTACGTGCGACTGGTACACCCAGATGTGGGACCTGTGCTCACTGTGACATAGGAGTCAAGCTATACCTCATCAATGTGACCTAAGTAGGTTGAAACTGATCTGGGGTTGCTCGTGGCCTCTTTCGGAATGGGCCTCACCTTGTAGTTCACGACAGACTGCTGTCATGAGGAGCAGGATTGGCACCGATTTGAATAAGGTGGTCCTTCATCTAGAGTGGCATGGTTGGTGAAAAACAATGGACTGGAATGCGGCCCGAGTGATTGCCAGGGACTGAGATTAACAAGCATTCCTTCCATCACCTTATTGTTGTTGCACTCTTCTTGTTCCAGTCATTGCAAAAGGGAGGTAGTGCTAATTTCCATCTCCTCAGTATGCCGTTTTACCACTGCCAAGACGTAATGAACCACCTTCTGCGATGCGAGGTTACACCCTCAATGTTGATGGTATCTTGGAGCATCAGTAACCAACAGGTACGGCGGATAGACATTTCACACATGGACTCCATAGCAGTGCTGACCTAGGACCTATCACATGATTGAGTAGGACGGACCAAAGAATGTGCATGATGTCACTGTCAGAGCATCCACATCTCCAGCCAGAGGAAGGCTGGCCCCAGTTGGCCTTCTGGAGCAAACTAAGGGACCAGTGCCAATTGTGTAAGACTTTTAAGAAAATCTCAATTTCAAACGCGCTTCCCTAAGGCCTTACCACGGTTAAGCAAATTTCTCATTCATGTCTCCTCCTCATATTCCATTGAGATCCTCTCCTGCCACTTATCTGTTAGTGTCATTTCAGTGGAGGCTGAACAACGGGGTCAATAATGGTACCATGTAGGCCTCAGACCATCCCTCAGTATTGCCTCCTTATCAAAAGATATTTCCAAATGCGGAATGTTAAGGCATTGCAGATCTGAGATCCTCATGCAGCATGTATATAATGAATCAATTAAACACACCCTCATACCTGAGATGCTGGTGGGCCATACTCCACCCTCAAATCCAAAAATATTTTAGTGGATTAATGGTCTATCAGCTCACTAATGCAGCTAATACCTGCTCCATTCCATTCTGTACCGAAGGAGGTGGTATTCTCAATTCGTGGAGTAGTGTGGCTCACTGGTTAGAGGCGGCAGACCCGAGAGCAGAGGACGGCCCGGGACCAGGGTTCGAATCCCGACGCGGCAGGTTTCTGGACCTGGGTCAGCGGACTTGATAATTCTCTCGCCTCGGTGCCCACTCTGATCAGCGATCACACTCGGCAACTCTGGGCACTAGCTTGCCTCATCTTCACTAACGGCCCCACCAGACCGCCGGGGATGCCTGGTCTCACCCTGGAGATACCCATTAAGGGACCATCTCTCAGGGAAGCCAGGAAGGGTTTCGCAGCGGTCGAAGCGCGGAGGTACCCCTTCGGGAGTGATTCCAGCGCTATATAAGCACACAATTAATTAATTAATTAATTAATTCTCAATTATAGGAGGGGCCTGAGTGTGGAGGAATGCAGGTATTTATTATTTATTTTTGAGTTTTATATAGCGCTAGCTAGACCCAAGTGTATCATAGCGCTTTACATGATATGTGATTACATTTACAAGATGTACATGAGGGGATTCATAAGAGTCCAGAAAAAGAGCATTACATCAGTAGGTGGTTATAAGGTCACAACAGTTTAATACAGAGAAGCATGGAGGTCTGGCATCAGGGAAAATATGGGAGACTGAAAGAGTCAAGTAGTCTTCTTGAAGGAGCCAGTCAATGAGGGACATGTAGAGCAGCTTGTGTGCATGTTGAAGTAGTTGTTGTGAAGTAGAACTTTAAGGTTCTGTTTGAACGGAGGAAAAGAGGGGTTGCAGTGGAGATCCTTGGGGAGTGAGTTCCAAATCTTAGGGGCATTTTCTGAGAAAGAGCGTGCCTGGGATGATTTGTTGAAAGTAGCTTGTGTGTAGCCTTCAAAACATTCCCTGTCGAGAGCAAGACCAGATTTTCCCTCACAGATGGCTTCTTCGGGTTATCATACCCAACTCCTACCCCACCCGTTTCTCCTCAAACCTTACCCATGTAGGAGTGTAAGCGCAGGCCCTCCGAAGGCGTGGTGTGTGTAGCATGGACATATGGTCCCTTGTCCTTGACACAAGCCTTGATGTCCTTCTCGAATAAGAGGGCGTATACTGCATGTGGGAGCACCCCAAAAACCTCACTGAATCTGGGTGCAATATTCATCTCAATGACCTGGGCGGCCCCCATAGTGACAGCTTCATATGAAGTCTGCTGATGTTTTTAAGAGTAATGGCTTAAGCTTATCAGCGATGATGTTTTTCATCCCTCCGGTTGACTACTAGATACTTTACTTTAAAGGAGACCCACCTGAATACGCACTGTTCGACTGACCCTGTCCTAATATTGGTTATTAGTGGAAGAAATTTGCTTTAGTCCCAGGTTAAAGTGTACAACAAAAATATCGAACTCGTTTATAATTGACTTTAACTCTGGTAGTGAACAAAGTAAGAGTAAAATGTAATCCACATAGATGAATATTTTTTTGCAAGCTGGAGGTGAGAGCTCCTTGGAGTAAATTCAAAACACCCAGCGAAGAAGAAATTCATTATATATTTCAGTGAACCAGTCCCATTCACAATTGTCAGGAATCTGTCTTCGAATCCCCACCCCTCCCCCCCACGGACAAAGAACGTAAATGCATCACTAATCCAAGGCAGAATTCCCGCCTGTATAAAGACTGAACAAGTGACACCTCTCTTGAAAAAACAAGCGCAGACACAACAGACCTAAATAATTTTTGCACTGTGGCAAACATTCCCTTCCTTGCAGAACTACTAGAAAAATGAGTTCACAACCAACTCTGTCAGCACATCGAACAGTGTAACTTACTCGACAAGTTATGCCACACTCAAAATCCTGGACCAAAGTTTCTCCTGCATACTTATCGCTATTGACCTTTTTTGGTGTTTGACACAGTCAATCATAACAACACTGTCACAAAAACACTTCACACATAACGCCCTAAAACATAAACTGAATTCGTACTCATCTCCCCACCGCACATCACCCCCCTTACAAGAATGGTTGATAAACCTAAGTGCCCTCAATTTCAACCTGGTCATCATTGAATAAACAAAATCCCTTGGGATAACGCTAGATAAAAACATGAACATGCAAGCACTCCACAGCTCTTCACATGTAATGTGTTTCACCAACTCCACCTCCCACTGAAGTAGAACATGTTCCTCCCACCACCAGGCTTCAAGACCGCCATACAATCCATAGTGGTATCTAGACTCGATTATAGCGAAGCAACCTTAACAGCATTGCCAAAATCAATGACTGCATCACTTACGCTAACCCTCAATGCCGCTGCATTGATTACGGCAACTAGACACTTCAACCATATCACACCATCTCTCAGATCTCTCCACTGGCTCCCATTCAAAGCCATGATCCATCTGAAGATAGCTTGCCACAAAGCCCTCCCCTTTGACACACCCATGCACCTAGCTCAAAAGCTTATAATATCAGAAGACAGCCGCATTCTACAGAGTGCGAGTTCCCTTCTACTGGATACTCAGATTGAGAAATCAGAGGACCTACAACCACACTTTTTCAGGATCCCCCCAGGAATCTGGAACTTTCTCCGGCTGGAGATTCGAAGGAACGCATCAACCACCACATTCAAAAGAGAGGTTATAAGAATCTTACTCTGATTTGGTTCAGGGTTGACTCCTGAATCTTGGGTGATAGAGCTGCAACAGTCTGCAGTTTCTCACTGTTCACTCCCAATAGGACGACGAAGGGTGAATGAAGTACGAATGTTGCTTAGTACGTTGGTCTTCTGTATTGCGTGCCTAAGTCTTAATACCATATGTTTTGTAACAGGACAGGGTATTTCTAATTCTTTGTACAGCACTGTGATTCCATTGGGTCATGTTCGTGCTTTATAAAACTCTCTGAATAAATAGAATAAAAATGAATGAGAGCCCCACCATTTCAGGAGACTGGTTTATTGTTGCTGCCAAAGCATCGAGAGCTATCAAAAACAGGAGCGACAACAACCGACATTGGTGCTTTTTCTCCCTATTAATTGTGAATGGCTCAGACGGGGGCTTTGCAATCACTTCTCACCACAGGTATAATGTACAACCATATGAAAAAGGGTAGGAGTGCACTGCTTGCATGCAAAAGTACCATTACCTCATAGCGTCTTGGTAGTTGTAGTTCAGTTTTTCACACAAAGTTCATATAATTTTTCAGCTAATGCCGTCTTTTGAAATCGTATCTCTAGACATAATGTACAACCATACAAATGCAGGTTGTAAACCTACCCTCTCAAGTGCACACAATAAATTGTTCTATTCAATACAGTCAAATGCCTTCTCAGCATTTAAAGAGAGTTCAATTTTGTTTTCCTCGTCACCCCTCACAATGGGTGCATTAGCATCCTTATATTGTCTCCTGTTAGACATCTCAACTCAGAGCACATTAAAGGGAAGCACAAGTGCAAAGTCTACAGTTTGGTAAAGCGTAAAGGCTTCGGTTTGGTAAAGTGCAAAGTCTACAGTTTGGTAAAGCATAAAGGCCTTGGTTTGGTAAAGTGCAAAGTCTACAGTTTGGTGAAGCATAAAGGCTTCGGTTTGGTAAAGCGTAAAGGCTTTGGTTCGGTAAGCACCATTAAAAAAGAGTTGGACTTCTTCCCAAACCATGTCAGCTGGCATTTAATAAACTACTGCTTAATCACAAAAAGTAGGTTGTAGAAACCAAGTAATTATTAAATAAATTCTTTAAATTAAACATTGAAATGTCAGATTTATCACTAGCCTAGGATGCTATTAAAACAGCTCTTAGAGGTGGAATTAGTTCCAATCTACTGCAATCTTGCAGGAAAAAGGCTTAAAATTCAAGTGCTACACAAGTAAACCTCACAATCATTCCTTTAGGCATTAAAAGAGGGTTCACAGCATCAGAATGTCCTCACTACCTTATAGTGGGAGCCTGTGCCTGAATATAGTTTCTGTCAAAATGGAAGTAATATTGATCCCATTGTGTTGGTCATGATAGTTAATAAAATACTGACTGCCTCCAACGCTACTAAAGCCTGCTTTAGATCCTGGTGCTAGCAAATTGTAAAGCGCTCTGATATCCTTCGGGATCAAGTTCGCGCTATATAAAACTTTATAAATAAAAAATAAATAAAATAAAGGAGATTGACTGTCCTCAGAAGGCATTCAACCATCTGAGATATTTATCATAGCGATCCGATGATTAACGCTACTACATTATCTAAACATTTCTATGAACTGGAACATTACAAGAAAATATACCACAAAGAAAAATCTGTGGGCAAAGAAGAAAAGTTTCTATCTCCATTTTTCCTTTTCGTCAGTTATCTGAGATTAATACAGCAGAACTTCTTCTTTTTTACCAAAAGTGAAAGAGAACTATTTTTGAATCAACCCCTGGTATGAGACTAGGGCAATGGGGTGGATGGGCGAGGGGCACTGCAAAAAGCAGGTAAAACATGGTTCAAGCATACACATCCCAATACAGTTCCTCTCCTTAAGAGACTAGTGGTTCAACCAGTAAGTCAAGTTTGCAGAACCAACGTAATAATAGAACATATATCTCCAAATAAATGCATATAATTATTGTGTCCTTAATGACTTCCTGGACCCGAGAGTAAATTGTCTCAAATGTCCCAGAACAGGAACCTATTTGTAAATATAGGGATTCATGTGCTGAGAAAAGCACACTCATAACACCTTCAAATGTCCATAATCTATCTTTTTATTGCACGTTTTTCTTGAGAAACACTTGCAAGAATTCTTCTTCTTGATGTAATATTTATATCAAAACATGATTAGAAATCTTCATCAATAGATTGTAGTGTAAACAACCAAGCCAATACTTGTTTCGCAAACAAATTAGCTTCTTAAGGGCTTTATCAGTATGAGTCCAAAAATGTAATTTCCAAATTCATGATTAAAGGTTCACCAATATCAATATGATTCCAAATAATCAATTTCCAATTCAGGATTAGTGATTCACCAATTCCATGACACTAGTACTTCATCTGGTAATTTTAAGGTGATAACGGCTTCTGTATTGTGAGGTGGCTAATCTGTAATTATAGTCACTATTTCCCCAGTTATCTCTCATTTCCCCAATCCTCTTATTTCATACAGGAATTAAAGTCCCCAATGGTAGTGGGTTCCCCCAGTTGAATATTCTCTTATTTTCGTTCTCTTTCTCACTCTTTGATTGTCCACATCTGTTATGGCCAGAGTTCATGCCATGGATACAATATGCAGGAGTGTTCAAGGGACCTACATGAGCATTGCCTTATAGCGTCATCATATTTGTATCGGTGGAAGTCGTGGTATGGAACAATTGTCTTAGATGGTGGAACTGTCAACCATTGGTTCTGTCAGGATCTCGACTATGAGGTAATTATCAAACATTAGAGAGACATTTCACCCACCATGTCGGACATGGTGAAAGGGGGAGGCCTGTGGATCATGCAATTAAATTTATCAGCAATATCAGACATGGCTGGATAACAGAATAGGTCTTGCACGCTGCACATTTAGGACCGAGGTGGTGCGTGATGTTTCAGGGTCTTTCAGTAAAGGGATGCTAAGATTGTGTCTCTGTAGATTGTGAGAAATCAAGTCTCTCTCCTGCTGTGACAGCATCACATAGGCAGTGACTCATTTCTGCATGGTATACCTTTGGTTAAACTAGTTTTCTTATAGACAAAGGTAACTTCAAAATTGCAATCATATTGTAGATCGAAGAATGACTTGAGGTGCGCTTATGATCCGATTGCTGGCCTGCATTGATTATCCATACATGAGTCTCCTTTCAAGACACTTGTTACCAACTGAACTTTTGTGGCAGTTAAGAAAAGTCCACTGTGAGGCTCCATCGAAGACCACATTAGCCTGTGTGGTCCCTTAGGAAAACAGTAGCTGTGAGATACACCTTTCCTGCATCGCATGCCAACAGGAAGGCCAAGCATGGATGTGATACACCTGCCCTGTATCGCCCACCAGCAGGAAGGCCAAGAATGGATGTGATACACCTGCCCTGCATCGTACGTCAGCGGGAAGGCCAAGCATGGATATGGAGGCATCACAAGCACCAACCACCAGGCCTGTATAGATCAGCAGCGTTCCCGCAAAAGCTCTCATACAGTGGGAGTAGAGTTCCCAAGGGACACAGCACCTCTAGAAGGGATTAGCAGAGGGTGCCTATCACTGGCATAGGTCATACTCTTCCTGAAGCCTCTGACACAATGAAGATCATGGCACTAAAGAAATGAAGCTTCATTATCCCTCTCTAATCAACACTGGCCCATTTCTGGGGTGAGTTCAAGAATGATCCTGCCTTTTTGTCCAGGTCTGGCAAGGAGTGCCGCCATCCAAGCTCTCAGTGCCACCTCCTCTTTTTTTGGCTACCCTAGTGTGATTTGCTATTTTCAAGCTGAGTGACCTGCATTCTCTTACCATTAGTACTCACCTTAAGATATGACAGCCCCTTCACGGGTTTGTGAGGAGTCTTAAACCTTCACCTTGGCCAGTTGCTTTATAAATACGGCGGATTGTGGGTCCCATCTCAGCAATAAGAAGGGTCTGCAGGATGAGGCCAAGTGTCCAGGAATCATCAAAGCTATCCTGAGCCACTGGGCCTAGCCTTAAAGTAGTAAGGGGTAGTTGAAACATTCCTTGGAGCGCGCTTACAGGGCCCAAGGCCAGAGCTCCTGAATAAAAAAATTGGCGAATGTTCTTTTGTCCTACGGCTGGCTTGAGCTGTTGCATCCCACAGACACAATCAGCACACTCTGCTCTCCCTGGAGCTGGCATTCAGAGTTATGTTAAGAAGTTTTGTTAAGCGCTTTAATGCCCACAGGCGTCTTGGCAAAGCTGAAAGACAATGTGAGAGATGCCCCAGAAGAGATTACCAGGACCTGAAGAGCCAGGTTTTTGTGATTTCCTAAAAGCCAGCAGATTTAGCATTGATTTGATGTAGAAAGGAAGTTTATTCCAGACTTTAGAAGCACCGACGACAAAACCTCTACCTCCCCAGGAGGCATGCCTGTATCTGGGTATGGATACCAATTTGGCGGAAGCAGATCGTAAGGATCTAGAAGGAGAATACCAGATATAACTGTTGCTAAAAAAACAGGACCTTGGTTATGCAAGGCCTTGTGGACAACGCAGAGAGCCTTAGAAGCACTCTCTGCCTCACAGGGAGCCAGTGTCGTTTTTGATGGAGTCTACAGACCACAGGATGTGAAACCGCATTCTGTAGTGTTTGCAGTTTGTTTAACACCTGCTGATGGGCATTTAGGCATAGGCCGTTCGCATAGTCAATTCTAGACATCACCAAGGAGGTGACTACTGTTTTCTGTAAGTGTTTAGATATAAATGGAAAATCTTTTTAATTAGTTTCAAGGTACAAAAAGCAGCCGAAGTGACTGATTTAGCCTGATCTAAAAAGGAAAGAGAGTTATTTATAATTACACCCAGACTTTTAGTTTTCTTCACTGGCAGAGGGAGAGGACCTAGCTCTATTGGCCACCATTCCGGGGATCTGAAGGAAGGAAATGAGCCAAAGATAAGCACCTCCGTCTTTCCTGAATTTAACTACAGGCAGTTCCTGGCCATCCAGGAGCTAACAGCTAACATGCATTCTCTGAATCTTGTGCCATCAGTTGTGGCTCCACTATCCAGTGAGAGAACTATCTGTGTATCGTCAGCATAGAAAGTTAAAGTGAAGCGGTAAGATTCAATTAAATCTGCCAAGGGGGTAACATACACATTAAAAAAGTGTGGGGCTAATTGCATAGCCATGGGAAACACCACAGGGCAGCGAGAATTCCTGAGATGAAGAATCACCAAGTCCGACTGACTGTACCTGTCCGTGGAGAAACGAGTCTGGCAGCTTCCATACTGACTTAGTTACCCCTATCTCAATCCCTCCATCGGCAGCCCATGATTCACTCTATCAAAGGCTGATGATAGGTCAAGCAGGATCAGGGCCGCTCTACCCCTATTATCTAAAGTGCTCCGTATTTGTTCCTTAGTTTTTAAGAAGGCCGATTCTGTACTGTGCTAACGCGGGATTACTGGTTACTAGTTACCTTACCAAATCCCAAACTATGTCGACTGAATCGTTGGTACCTGTCATTGAGTAAAAGGTAATCTTACAATAAGTCAATCAATTTAAGAACTTACACCACTCTAAATGACCACTGACCAAATTTTAAGTTTCAAAGATTTAATATAAAGTCAAAGATAACTGAAGATACAAACTTCTCAAAATGAGATTCAAAAGATAAATTGGTATCACTATGAACATGAACTTCTTGAGTAGTCTGAGTCTGAAAAACAAAATAATAAGTACAAGCTCGAAAACCATAAGGGTTGCCAAAATGGATACAAGTTGCAACCTCAAAGTCATTACAGAAAAGAAAATTAAGGTTAGTCTGTCCCCACACTATACTAAGTGACATCCCTACTTAGCAAGATCTTTACCCCTCTAGGTGTCAGCCGTGGTGACTTCCTAAGAAGATCACACACTTCTCTTTGTCTCTTCTCTGATAATGGGTCTCTCCTGATCAGCCTATCTGCCTACCCATCCGCTTCCTTAGGCTCCCAAAATCATCTGCTCTGCTCTCCTCCCGGGTCGCTTTCCCTAATACCAAATCACATTTCCAAAAGAAACGCCCCTTGGGACGCCCCTCACGTGGTACATCTTTGCGCGGCAAACTCCATGATGGTACTCTTGAAGACCCTCGTTAAAGTTGACCTTGGTTCCCAGGCTTCTTCTCCAGTGCGCTGATACCCCCTGAAATTCCTGGAAACTCCTACAGGCCTGCGCAAGGCGCCACTGAACAAAGTCCCTTTCATTCGAGCTGATTAGGACCCTCGCACCTGCATACAGTTCGTCCTGCAGTGGGCCTCAAATTCCAGACTCCACCATATCTTTAGGTCGTAAAACACACTCCAAGCTCTGTGCTGGACACCTCTTGACTTCTTCCTTAACGAGCACATGGCAGTTCAAACGATATGACATTATCTGTTCAGGCCTACTTGATTTACATGAAGCAGGTCCCTGCACTCTTAAAACATTAACTTGATTTAAACAGCCACATTCTTAACTAGCATACGTTTCTAAAATAACACATCTATAAAGCATATACTTCAACCCTAAGTTCAATAATACATTTGGAAGAACCACGTCAACCTTATCTCACATTATTTTAGCAGCACGTTTAGGTTTGCTGTGAATTGCCCTGAGGCCTACACATTTTACTGGATTTCAGAATTACATTTAATTCGGACATGATTCTTTTAACATGAGAACGTGAGGTTTTCATATTCATTCCAACATTTCTACATTAATCTCACACAGTTATACTTATTATTACTCTACTTAACATTTTATACATTTCGCTACTGAATATAGAACACTCTGTATATTTCACTCCTAGATATAAAACACTCGTGTGCAAAACATGTTTAACTAACTACGTGCTTGTAAATATGGTGTACTTATACATTTTTTCCCAAACTTGTGCTCTCTCAGTCCCCCCTTTGATGACCTTCAGGGGTCATCACCATCAAGACACTAAAAATGTAGAACCCTTCAAGGTGAAGTCATGGCAGTGCCACCTCTTTTCATAGTCTCCAATGCTTTCAGACTCTTGTATTGAGTGTCCTGCATCGCTGTCAACTCTTCCTCCTGTTTCCTCATAGTTCTCTGCAACCTATTTGCTCTATAACATTGATACAAACGCACCAATCCCCACAAAGTGATTACGCAAATCACAATTATGATGATGGGTTTCAGTATGTACCAAACGATACCCTTTCCTAAGTTGGCAAACCAACCTCCAACTTTACCCATTCCATGACCTACTTTTTCCCACACATTTACTTTTGCCAGGTCCTCAATTTCATAGTGTATGGCAGTGATGTTTCGTATATACTTCTCTAGAGGTTTTGAATTGTCTGGAATGTAAGTGCAGCATTCCTGGACCTTCAAAGCCTTACAGACTCCTCCCTCTTTAGCTAACAGAACGTCTAAAGCAAGTCGGTTCTGAAGAACCATCGCCCTAATCGATTGCATCTCCCCTTCTATCAGCATCAATGATCTTGCAGTACTGGCAGATAGCCTATCTACGACTGTAGCTAACCTCCTGATCTTAATGTCATTCAATATCAGTCCTAAGATAGGGAATGCAGCACCGAGTACATCTCCAACTACTTCTGCTGCACCCAGCCCTCTCTTCCACCTAGTTGGTATTTCTTTCTTTGTTGTTTCTAAATTCTCAACATGATATATTTTAGGGAAGACAACAGCCAGATAGCATGATCCGTACCAATTATCTGGTAACTTCACATAGGCATTTCTTCCACATACAAAATATACATTTGGTATTGCTTGCATCCCTTTCAAAAAATCCTTAGAGTAGTACTCCAATTGAAAGGCATGTTCACAATTGACTTGACCTACATAAAAGTTCTCATAATAGGAGTAACTCCTGTGAATGCACAGTTTCCCCCGTTTCTCCTTATCTAAAGCAATTGGACCAATACTACCTTTTCTTTGATGCGCCCTTTCCTCCTTGGTCCAATCTGTTTCCCATTGTCCTGAGGCCTTCAGAATCTTCTGCCTCCTGTATCTAGTATCTACCTGTCCTATAAACTTTTTCTCAATTTCTGACACTTGACAAGTCAGATTGTTTCTTCGAGCATGTGAAGTATCTAACGTTTTCCATGGAATAAACCATTTGTGTAATCTGTCTTCGCTTTTGTAATAGTCCCACTTGTTCAAATGCTTGAAATTCGGGACCTCTGGCAATGTCGAGTCGAAATTCGAGAAATAATACTCAAATCCTTCTCGCCCATAAAATATGCTCAACAACAAACTGCACGTGATTGCATATGTCAACGGAAGATGATGGTATCTGATACCCTCCTCTACCGAAGCTGGTAATTGCATACAAACGTAACAATTCTTCACTTCCATGGCATCAACGTATTCATAAAGCAATTTAGCATAAGCATTTGACCTGTAATTTCCCTGTGACTCATCCATGTGTAACCTTTTTACTTCTGCATCTAACAATGCTTTGTCTTTACCATTGACATTTCCCTTATCATTAATAATGGTAGTTCTCGGTGTTGACACTCCCTTAGCCTCCTTTAATGCAGTTGCATCTCCCTCGTGTCCCACTATGTATGAGACAGTAACCACTAAAACTATAAGAGAAATCACTACTCCTAAAAGTGTGCCAACTATGCATTTTGCCCTGCGTTTCGGGTTGCCAGCCTCCATGTTCTCAAACAGTGTGGTTCTGGACGTTCTTCCTGCATCAACATCTTCCTCTTTTCGAACAAAGTCTTTCTTTCTCGCAATATCTCTCTTTTGAACACTTGGAAGCTTGACAATTTATTTCCGCAAAACAGTTCAAAGTCCAGTAGAAATTAGACAACCCTAGCCCTTCTCCATCCACTAAAAGGAAACCCCTACCATTTTTTCTTCTTCCACTCGGCACTAGGTTATCTTGCAGCAATTTTACAATTTCTTTTCAAGAGTCTTATTTTCGTCTGAAGTTATGTATGGCTCAGGGAGGGACACTACGTCTTCATAAATGTCCATCCGAAGTAACATTCCCTCAGGTTCTGGGCAGTTCGTACCACAACATGGAAAGTCAACTGTTTCTAGGATTATTCTCCTTATTTCGCTTTGGACAAGTGGACGGACGAAATTGAGAGTTAACGTTTTTTCAATTTCTACTCCTGGTACTATCAGCTCTACATCCACAATTACAAAGGGGTCCGTTCTAATCAAGATCACTTTCTTCACCTTTCTAGTTCTGCGCCCCTTTGAAGACATTCGCAATATGGTATTAATCCACAACAATGAGCGCTCCTAGAATTTCTACTACTCGCTCAAGCATTTCCAAACGAAGAAGAGTTCCCTCCAATATTGGATATCGTGAACAGCAAACTGGAAACTCAACTGTCTCTAAAATCAATTTTCTTATTCCGCTCAGGAGAGGAGGATGAACGATGTTGAGTGTCAGCAACCTTTCGGTCTCCGCTCCTGGCAGTAGAAACCTTATTTGCACTGTGATGATCGGGTTAGTTCTGACCAGGTCCACTTCCCGGATCCTCCCGGTTCTGTGCCCCCCAGACATCTGCAACGAGGTAGCTCCAGTCGGGAGTAGAGTATCTTCTGCTAGGCACTCGCACCCTCCTTGATCTTCTAAGACCCTCCTCGGCTTGATTCTGGATATCTTCTTCTGGATCTGAGTCTTCAGAGATAGGAGCAAGCGTTTCTTCCTGAGCCGACCTTAGGCTTAGCCTTCTTCTCCTTTCTGGCCAAGTGGCAGCTCCAAGCCTTATTCTCCTATTCCTTGTCCTCTCTCTTGGTTCTTGGTCACTCTGATACGGATCTGAGTCTGAGTCGTATTCACTACTGCTCTCTCCTTCAGTTGCGTCCTCAGTCTCACTGCCGTTCTGTCCTCTTTCTTCTTCTGAATCCAATGCGTTCCCAACTTCTTCCGACACCCCCTCAGCTGCCTCAATCCCTTCTTGCGACTCTGCTTCCACTTCCGGGCTTTCGTCTGGGATAGGAGCTGTTCCTTCTAGAGGTGCTGGAACTCTTCGAGTATGGGATGCATGGATCCAATTTGGCAGCCCCCCGCACTTCACCGCGGTGTTCGTTATCAGGATTACCTGAAAGGGCCCACGCCAGCGAACATCTAGGCAGTTCTTCCGGACGTGCTTTTTAACCAATACCCAGTCCCCTGGGTTCAGGTCATGACACAGGTTCCTCGATGCTGGAACTTCAACCGCATGCACCTGAAGGGACACAGAATGGATGGCGTCAGACAGTCCTTTACAATAATCCAAGATCAGATCATCTGTAATATTCAATAGGGCAGTAGTTGGAACTGTGGGAAGTCTCATGGCCCTCCCCATCAGGATCTCGTGGGGAGAGAGACCTGTCCTCCTGTCAGGTGTGCTGCGCATGCTCATGAGCACTAAAGGAAGAGCATCTGGCCAACTCAAAGATGTGGATGCCACTACTTTAGCCAATCTATTCTTCAATGTGCCATTCACTTGTTCCACAATTCCTGAAGCTTCTGGTCGATAACTACAATGCAGCTTTTGATCGATATTCAGTGTGGAGCACAACATCTTCACTATTTCGCTGTTAAAATGTTTTCCTCTGTCTGATTCCAAAGAGGCAGGCACCCCAAAGCGCGGTATCAACTCCCTGAGCAACAATTTAGCCACTGTGAGTGTATCGCACCTACGTGTAGGGTACGCTTCAACCCATCTGGAAAATACGCATACAATCACCAACACATACCGAAGGCGATTGACTCTTGGCATTTCGATGAAATCTAGTTGCATTCTATTGAAAGGCCCCCCCGACCTCCCAATGTGACTCAGTGTGACTGGTGTTCGTTTGCCTATGTTCAGTTGTTGGCAGGTAACACATCGCTTACATACTGACTCTGCTGCTATTCTAAATTTAGGGCAATACCAAGTTTGCCTAAACACTCTCATCATAGCATCCCTTCCTAGATGTACTGGACCATGTATTTCTCTTGCCATGGGATTAGCTAATTCTTCAGGTAACACAGCTCTCCCATCTGCTGAAACCCAAAAATCCATTTCACTTCGCACACAACCTGCTGTTTCCCATGCCCTTTTCTCAGTTTCTGGTGCATTCTCCTGCATTACCCTCAAATCTTCCCAGGAATCCACGGTCTCTAACATCATGCTTAATTCTGTCCTTTCTTCTGCACCTTCTATTTCCACCTTTGAGAAAGAATAATTTTGTTCCGCACAATAACGTGCGACTTCATCAGTGTATCTGTTGCCTTGTGACACAAAATCTGTATTCTTAGTATGAGCTACACACTTTACTATTGCGATGTCAACTGGACCTTGTAATGCTTCTAACAACAGCCGCACAAATTCTCCATTTCGAATGGGCGAACCAGAGGAGGTCATGTAACCCCTCTGAGACCACAACTGCCCGAAATCGTGAACCACACCGAAACCATATTGGCTGTCCGTGTAGATGGTGACTCTCTTTCCGTTTCCTGCTATGCAGGCACGAGTTAGGGCAATAATTTCTGCTACCTGTGCGGAATGTACTCCTTCCAGGCAAGCGGCTTCCACAACTCCAGTAATAGTACAAACAGCATAAGCTGCTCTCAACCGACCAGTATCGTCTCTTAAACATGAGCCATCAACAAAATAAATTTCATCGGGGTCAGACAATGGCTCATCCACAATATCTGGTCTGGGTTTCGTGCATAGTTCAGTCACATCAAGGCAATCGTGGTCTTCACATCCTTCGCCTTCTATCACAGTGGGTAATGGCATCAAAGTAGCAGGATTCAAGACAGAGCATCTCCTGAGGGTCACGTTCTCTGCGGCAAGAATGACTTGCTCGTAGCGCGTGAGCCTACTATTGGTCAGATGCTGCGTCTTCGTCCTGGTCATTAACAATTCAACTGAATGCGGTACATACACCACTACTGGATGTCCCATCACAATACTCTCGCTCCTTTCAATGCTGACACCCGTTGCAGCAACGGATTTGAGACATCCGGGCAACGCTGCGGCTACTGGATCTAATGTAGCCGAAAAATATGCAACTGGTTTACGGGCATTTCCGTGGGTCTGTGCCAAGACTGACAAAGCACATCCCTCTCTCTCACAGCAATAGAGTGAAAATGATTTCTCGTAATCGGGCATTCCCAGAGCCGGAGCACGACATAAATCGTCTCTCAGCTGTAAAAACGCCACCAGACATTCTTCATCCCATGGTACCGGATCACTCACCTCCTTGTGCGTCAGTTTCTGTAAGGGCTTTGCTTTCAGTGAAAAGTTAACTATCCACTGTCGGCAGTAACCCACCATTCCTAGGAACATTCTAACTTCTCTCTGTGTTGTAGGCGCATTCATTTTCATTATCGCCTCAATCCTCTCTGGGGACACCTTACGTTTCCCTTTTTCTAACCTGTGCCCTAGATACTGTACTTCTGTCAAACAATACTGCAACTTACTTGGAGATACCTTATGTCCATTTTCAGCTAAATGGTTCAGTAAGGGAATTGAGTCTGCTTTACAGGCTTCCTCTGTTTCTGACGCAACAAGTAGGTCATCTATGTACTGTACGAGAACCGAATTCTGTGGCAGTACTAGATTCTCAAGATTCTTCTTCAACAACTGATTAAAGATGGATGGGCTATCTGTGAATCCTTGTGGGATTCGACACCATGTTAAAACGCGATCTTCCATTTTAAAAGCAAAAAGATACCTGCTCTCTTCATCCAATGGGATTGAAAAGAAAGCCTGGCAAAGATCTATCACTGTAAACCATTCTGCTTGACATGGTATTTGAAACAGTATCACTGAAGGATTCGGTACCACGGGACAACATGAAACGACTATGTTGTTAATCTTTCGTAAATCCTGCACTATCCTGAATTTCCCACTAGGTTTCTGTAAACCCATAATCGGGGAGTTACAAGGACTACCCACGATTTCTTTCAGTATTCCCTGTTGTATCATTGACTCAATCACAGGCTTTATTCCTGCGACAATTTGTATTGAGGCGTTCTTGGAAACTCAGCATTTGGTTTTACCAGAATTTTTACCGGTTCTACCCCTTTAATCAATCCTATTTCCTCTCCGGTGAAATCCCATACCTCTGACGCCACTGCATCTCGTAAGTCTTGGGGAAGATCTTCTACTGTCAGAGTAGGATATAGTTCTACACAGGATTTGGAATTGGCCACCTTAAAAGTAGCATCTTCGTCGGTAGTCTGTACCTCCACTCCTTGCGGGGTGCAGTATATTGTGCAGTTCAATTTGCACAACAAATCCCTTCCTAACAGACATACCGGACTCGAGTCACAAACCACAAACTGATGTTCGTTCATGTGGTTTCCAATTTTCACAGACACTGGTTCTGTCAAGGGACTAGTCATTCTTTTATTTGCGACTCCTACCACCTGAATAGTTTCCCCTGACATTGGCAAGTCTGGAACCACCGCTGATCTCAGAGTCGAACGAGTAGCCCCAGTATCCACTAAGAACGTAGTGGGACACCCTGCCACTTCTGCCTCAACAAATGGCCCTCTCTGATCCACTTCTAGGACTGCCCCGAGGGTACAGTCCTCTTCACTGCTCACCCGTTGTCCTGTTAATGGATCAATGTAATAACACTTTTCTTCCTCGATAAACAGAGGCATTTGTTTAAAGACCTTTCTCCCAGTTGCTATCTTCGGTGGCTGTGGGAATTGGGCCCATGGAGCCGAAGTCCCCCCTTTGGCCACCTTACTACTTGGAACTGTCACCTTTTGCGTTGGGACTTCTTGGACCTGCTCTTCTACTTCTAGCTCTCCATTTTCAGGGTTAAAGGGACACTCGCGTCGCCAATGCCCCACCTGGTGACACTGATGACACTTTGTCGTTTTCTTTAAAGTGGCAAAGTCTATCCTAGGTCTCTGCCCTTCCTCATTGTCCTTATTATGACCGTTTGGCTTCCGTCCCATCCCCTGCTTCTGCTGGCCACCCTTCCCGGCGGACTGCATTTGTACCACCATCAATTTCTCCTTTAGATTCTTGGCTTTAGAGTCTATTTCATCACTACAGTATCTGGCATAACGTAAAATCTCATCTAGTGGTTTGTTCTGCCAACAGATTAAATGTTGCTGAATCATCAAGCAAATGTCAGGTCTCAACCCCAAGACAAACTTTGACACAAATTGTCCTATATCTTTGGGATCCATTACATCAAGTCCACTGTATTGCTTGAATGTTTTCAACAACCTCTCATAAAACTCATGCACGGTCTCCTTCGGTTCTTGCCTTGTTCGATCTATCTTTACCCAATCTATATCCTGTGGTGGTACCTTATCTTTCAACCAAGCTATTACCCTTTCATACTTTCGCATGACAATCTCAGCTGGTCCATTAGTTCGAACATCCCTCACTGGTTCAGCATTTGGCCATTCGACACTAGTCTTACACGGGGTCCACAGATCAGATGGGACCACGATGTCAAACAACGTGTTCAAATCAATCCACAATACTTTCGAAATTTTAACAAACCTTTCTACCTGCTTATACCACTCTACTGGATTGTCCCTCAACTTCGGAAATGAGTTGGTAAATGCAGCTAAGTCTCCTCTACTCCAGGGCACATGTACATAATTTCCATTTGATATTTCTCGCAAAGGGAATGCCTCCATCTGCATTACCCTTCCCTCAGGAGTCATCACATTTGTACTTCGTCTAACCGTGCCCTTTTTTGACCACCTTTCTTCCCATTTGTCCAATTCTCTCCACACTCTTATCCCTGATACCAGCTCTCTTATGTGTGTTTTTAATCCAGTAGTTCTCTTCTCATCTAGGTCTTGGTCTGAGTATTGTAACCTATGGTTACTCTGTAGTGCCCTTGTCCTAGATAAATCTACAGCATACCTGTCGGCCAAATTAGACAGTTTCTCGTGGAATGCTCTAGCTCTCCTAGTAGTATCCTTCGCTATGAATAGCAATTCGTCTTGTTCGTACAAATCGATCCTTTCTAAAGGCACCGTTCCTTCTATAATCTCGTCTAGATCGGATTTCAGACTGGAGACATCAAGTCTTTTAACCTTTATCGCGGCTTTCAGCACCTCTGGTCCAGATGTACCTTCTGCCTCCCTCCCGTCCCAGCTCCTAGCCCTGCGCCTAGGCACTGGTGAGTTAAAGGGAGTCCTCCCCTGTTCCCATCTCTCTAGGTCCCATGCCTTTCCATCTTCTCGGGGTGGGTAATGAAACACTCCTTCGCGCCTCATAGCCCCGCGTTCCCCATCCTGTCTGGTTTCACGGGATGCATGGTAAGGAATTCCGTTACTCCCTTTGTCTTCCTCATGCATCTGTGACCTCCGATCACTCGATGTATGACGTGACCTTTCACTGTTCCCTCTTTGCCAGTGCTGTACATTCTCCCCAGGGGCATGTGCGTGATGGGTGCACCTAAACCTATCCCTGTACTCTTGCGTTCTTTGGTCTCCCTCTGTTTGCGTGAGGCGAGACACCTCCTCACACTCCATACTCCTCGTATTTTGTTCCTGCTGTTCTCTCTGATTTGTAGGACATGCATCCCCTCTATTCTCTTGACTTTGGCCTTCCCGGCCCTGACTACTTTCGCTGGCCCCACAATGAGATACAGTCCCATTACCCCTGGTTTCCCATTCTGATTCTGTCCTTGTCCTGTTACTCGGAGATACTATGGACCCGTCCCATTCCCTCAAATCAGCTCTTAATTCTGAATAGGGTCTTGGCCGCGGTCCCCTTAGATCCATTGGTCCTCTCGGACCTCCCTGTTCTGAATTGGGATCGACAGTTGTGTCTAATGGGGTATTCCAGGTTACCGATCCTGGCAATTGTTTCCATGCATTTGTCACATTATTCCTTCTTTCTACCTCCATCCTTTCTCTATCCAATTGCCTTTGTTGTTCCTCTCTATCTCTCTCAGGGTTATAGATCGAAACTATGGGTCCTATGGTAACAGGCACCTGAAGAGCATCTGGCAATCCCACAGACTCAGCCCTTTCGGTGGTTGGCGTTTTCTGCACCACAAACCTTCCCACTACACTCTGTACAGTGTTGTTTTGAGGTGTTTCTCCGCCTTTGATAGGTGTCCATTCCGATATAGGGAGTGGTGTATACCCCTCTATGGCATTCCCAACTTCCCTTGCGAGCCCTCTATCTTCTATCACCCCCACTCTCGGAGGCGGTCTATCCATTAACAATCTGTTTATCAGATTGTCCTCCGACTCGCTTTCCTCGTCTTCTTCCATGAGGTTTCCTCCTCCTCCTGCCACCTCCCTCATCGGATACATTTTTTCCACCTCAATAGCCTGTACCCTCCAACGCTTTTCCTCCTCATCCCATTTGGAATCTCGCACTGCCCTTACCGATCGCGTCAGCCTTTGTTGACGCCTGTTCAAATTTCGGTCGTGTGCAGCCTTAATCCATGCATTAAGGGCCTCAAACTGTGTTGGTCTAGGTGAGGGTTTCAATGAGGACATGGTTGCTTTTAGCCGATGTAACACCTCTAATTTAAACGTCCCGTACTTCGGGAACTGCATTTCCTCATTCCCTTCCGTAAGCTTATTCCAAGCCCCAATCCATAATATGGTATGCAGCCCAACATTCGTTGCCATATAATGAGCTGGCGTACCCTCCGGCGGAGCCTCTTCCCCGTAATAATGTTCACTTCGTTTACGTTTAAAAATCCGTTTCAAACACTTAAAACACTTCATGATTTCTCTTTTCTCCGCGTTTGTTTACTTCCTGATGACAATCCACCAATCTCAGCGCCGTTCTTACTAACTGGCCTATCCGTACGCGACTTTCCTCCGACGTCACTCTAGCCGCCCAACCAGAGCGCGGCTCTAGCTAACGTCACCCCAACCGCTCAATCACAGCGCGGCTCTAGCCGACGTCACCCGTCCCCCTTCGCAGCAGTTCCCCTCCTTACTCAGCTCGTCTCCTCGGTCATGCACGCGTCCCATTCATACTCTGAAAAATGATTACTTCCGTCCAAGCGATCACCTTTCTTGACTGTACGCCCACAGTCTTTCTGTAGTTGTCACCTTAACTTGGCGAAATGTCTTTCCGTTTACTTCCAGACAATCGCCTTCTCCGATAGGTTACTCACACACAGTAACTTTCGACCAGCGTCCGTTACTCATACACTCACTCTTACACTCCCCCTATCTTGGATCCACGGCGGTCAATGGTACCTCGTGACCTCCGTACTATGGTCGACAACTACCCTGGATGTTCGATACACCCAAAACCACTTAAGCTCTGGCCTGAACTTAAGATTTCACCAGTTCACCCGTTTACCAGGTAACCAGTTTACCAGGTTGCGCGCGCTCACAACCTTCTCTCATTCACACTACAGGCATTCAACTCCGCAAGACATTACAATACAAATACAACACAAAACACCGCAATCTGTTCACGCATGACCCTTTGTATACTCACTCTCCGATACTGCTGCTTTTCTCGCACCGTCTACACCTTTCGGCACACGATTCTTCCGTTGCTCGTCTCTCGACGTCTAGGGGCCTTGGGGTAAACTAACCTCTCTAGATTACCTTCCTCAAGAAGATAACCATCCTCACTCTGCTACCAACTGCTAACGCGGGATTACTGGTTACTAGTTACCTTACCAAATCCCAAACTATGTCGACTGAAACGTTGGTACCTGTCATTGAGTAAAAGGTAATCTTACAATAAGTCAATCAATTTAAGAACTTACACCACTCTAAATGACCACTGACCAAATTTTAAGTTTCAAAGATTTAATATAAAGTCAAAGATAACTGAAGATACAAACTTCTCAAAATGAGATTCAAAAGATAAATTGGTATCACTATGAACATGAACTTCTTGAGTAGTCTGAGTCTGAAAAACAAAATAATAAGTACAAGCTCGAAAACCATAAGGGTTGCCAAAATGGATACAAGTTGCAACCTCAAAGTCATTACAGAAAAGAAAATTAAGGTTAGTCTGTCCCTACACTATACTAAGTGACATCCCTACTTAGCAAGATCTTTACCCCTCTAGGTGTCAGCCGTGGTGACTTCCTAAGAAGATCACACACTTCTCTTTGTCTCTTCTCTGATAATGGGTCTCTCCTGATCAGCCTATCTGCCTACCCATCCGCTTCCTTAGGCTCCCAAAATCATCTGCTCTGCTCTCCTCCCGGGTCGCTTTCCCTAATACCAAATCACATTTCCAAAAGAAACGCCCCTTGGGACGCCCCTCACGTGGTACATCTTTGCGCGGCAAACTCCATGATGGTACTCTTGAAGACCCTCGTTAAAGTTGACCTTGGTTCCCAGGCTTCTTCTCCAGTGTGCTGATACCCCCTGAAATTCCTGGAAACTCCTACAGGCCTGCGCAAGGCGCCACTGAACAAAGTCCCTTTCATTCGAGCTGATTAGGACCCTCGCACCTGCATACAGTTCGTCCTGCAGTGGGCCTCAAATTCCAGACTCCACCATATCTTTAGGTCGTAAAACACACTCCAAGCTCTGTGCTGGACACCTCTCGACTTCTTCCTTAACGAGCACATGGCAGTTCAAACGATATGACATTATCTGTTCAGGCCTACTTGATTTACATGAAGCAGGTCCCTGCACTCTTAAAACATTAACTTGATTTAAACAGCCACATTCTTAACTAGCATACGTTTCTAAAATAACACATCTATAAAGCATATACTTCAACCCTAAGTTCAATAATACATTTGGAAGAACCACGTCAACCTTATCTCACATTATTTTAGCAGCACGTTTAGGTTTGCTGTGAATTGCCCTGAGGCCTACACATTTTACTGGATTTCAGAATTACATTTAATTCGGACATGATTCTTTTAACATGAGAACGTGAGGTTTTCATATTCATTCCAACATTTCTACATTAATCTCACACAGTTATACTTATTATTACTCTACTTAACATTTTATACATTTCGCTACTGAATATAGAACACTCTGTATATTTCACTCCTAGATATAAAACACTCGTGTGCAAAACATGTTTAACTAACTACGTGCTTGTAAATATGGTGTACTTATACATTTTTTCCCAAACTTGTGCTCTCTCAACTGTGCTCTGCCCTAAATCCAAATTCAGTTGAGGCCAGTAAGTTGTTATCCTAAACATGGCTAACCAGTTGCTCATTCATAATCTTTCCAATCAGCTTGGCAGGAAGTGGAAGGCAGGATATCGGGCGGTAACTGTTGGGGTCAGAGGGATCTAGGGAAGGCTTTTTAATGAGCGGCAAAACAAGTATCTTTTTTCCATTCCGATGGAAACTGACCCCAGCAGCACATACAGTGGAAAATTGCTGTGATCTTAGGCACAATGGGGTCAGCCACTAGGGCTGCTATTTTGGGCGGACACGGGTCGCAAGGCGACCACGATTTAGCTACCTGGGCATATCTGCAACTCTCTCGGAGGAAGGCGGAACAAAGAGACTAAGAGTACTTTCCAAGTGTGGACTGGAAAAAACCTCCATGTCAGATGACCGACCGAGGCAAGGCGGAAAAATTATTAAAAACATCCACAACTTTCTCCATAAATGCAGTAGCTGCAGACTCACAGAAACCTTAACTGTGGTCTTTGCAATTTTTAATGGTGACCGAGGTAAGTTTCTGGACAGTCACAAACAAATCTTAGTTGAATTCAATGCTTCTTCTACTTTAATGGTGTAGAGGGTAGATTTTTCTTGGAAAATCAGTTTTCTGTTGTCAGCTATCCATTTTGTATAGGTGATCTTCTCCTCACAGTACACGGTTCTCCATTTTTTTTCCTGTCTGCGACAGCACTGCTTAGCTGCTCTGAATTTGTCTGAAAACCAAGGTGCAGATTGTTTGTCTTTTTTTTGGTCTCGGCTGGTGTTTCTGCTCCGCCTGCAGTTTTTATTTGTGCATGTCGTTTGACGTCACAAATTATGCAAAAGTGGGTGCAAGGATTGCACCAGAGGTATTTTAATCCCTCCTGGTTGCCACCCTGTCAACTTTTGGCCCCTCCCCCGGGAATGGATCTTTTTACTGGCGGCAGAACACGGTGGGTTTTATAATGACAGCTGGCACTTTTTTTTTACCTTTGTTTGCGTGTGGGCTGTGCGTTTACTCATGGGTGACATTTAATCATGTGCTTTACATGAGTACTAGTTATCTTACATTGGAGCGCTTTACATGAGACCCAGTTACGTTACACAAGGACACATTCGATTTTGGTAGGCACGGGGTACAAAAATAGTCGTGTCACGCTGTTGGGGTAGTTTGGCACATTACCCATACCTTTACCACGAACGTCACATGGTTCTTGACCAATTGGAGCAATCCGCCTGAAAGAGGCACAAAAGCACCAGTAAACACAGTTCGTATATACAGCGTGACATATATTCAGGAAACGAAAGCACTCACAGCAGTCATACGGGCTCGCGGGCAGCCATTCAATCGGTGCTCAGTGATACCAGCAACATAACAATCCATAATGAATCGTGCCCTGCCTCTGATGGTTAGTCTGGGCGCCAATACCGCACTTACAAATAGAACCATTTTAACAAATCTATAACCCTATTCTTTCATCCCAACCACCACGTCCACCACCACCCCAATGTCCACCACTACATCCACCAACACCATGTCCACCACCACCACGTCTACCACCACCACCACGTTGACCACCACCATGTCCACCACGTCCACCATGACCACCAGCACGTCCACCACCACCATGTCCACCATCATGTACATCACCACCACGTTAACCACCACCACCACTACGTCCACCACCATGTCCACCACCAGCACGTCCACCACCACCAGCAACGTCCACCACCACCATGTCCACCACCACCATCACGTCCACCACCACCATGTCCACCACCACCACGACCACCACCTCCATGTCCACCACCACTTCCACCACCACCCTGTCCACCACGACGTCCACCACCAAGTCCACCACCACCATGTCCATGACCACCACATCCACCACCACCATGTCCACCACCACCACAATGTTCACCACCACGTCCACCACCACAATGTCCACCACCACGTCCACCACCACCATGTCCACAACCACATCCACCACCATGTCCACCATCACCACGTCCACCACCACCACGTCCACCAGCACATCCAACACCACCACATCCACCACCATGTCCAACACGTCCACCACCACAGCCACCATGTCCACCACCACGTCCACCATCACCATGTCCACCACCACCATGTCCAACACATCCACCAAGTTTACCACCACCATCACCACCAGCAGGTCCACCACAACCACCGCCACGTCCACCACCACCATGTCCACCACCACGTCCACCACCACCAAGTCCACAACCACCACCACGTCCACCACCACCACATCCACCACCACCATGTCCACCACTACCACGACCACCACCACCACATCCACCACGCCCACCACCACCACATCCACCAACACCACCACCTCCAACACCACCACATCCACTACCACCACGTCCACCACCATGTCCACCAACACCACCACCACATCCGCTACCACGTCCACCACCACCATGTCTACAACCACCACATCCACCACCACCTTGTCCTTCACCACCACCACATCCACCACCACATCCAACAACACGAAGTCCACCTCATCCACCACCACAACATTCACCACCTCCACCACCTCCACCACCACCATGTCCACCATCACGTCCTCCACCCCCACATCCACCACCACCATGTCCACCACCACCACATCCACCACCACCACATCCACCACAACTAGTTCCTCCACAACCAAGGCCACCACCACCATCACATCCCCACCACATCCACCACTACCACAACGTCCACCACCACGTCCAACACTATGTCCATCACCACCACCACACCCATGTCCACCACCATGTCCAGCACCACCACATCCACCACATCTACTACCACCACATCCAACACAAATCCACCACCATATCCACCACCACCATGTCCACTACATCACACCCACAACCACCATCATGACCACCATGTCCACCACCACCATGTCCACCACATCCACCACCAACACCAGCACATCCACAACCACCACAACATCCACCAGCAAGTCCACCACCACCATGTCCAACACCACCATGCCCACCACCATGTCCACCACCACTACCACATCCACCACCACCATGGCCACCACCACCACGTCCACCACCACAACATCGACCACCACATCCACCACCGCGTCCAACAACACCACATCCACATCCACCACCACATCCAGCACCATGTCCACCACATCCACCACCACCATGTCCACCACCAGCACATTCACCACCACCACTTCGTCCACCACCACCATATCAACCACCACCATGTCAACACCTTCACATCCTTCGCCACCACCACCAAATCCACCATCAACACCATGTCCACCACCACTACATCCACCACCATCACCACCACCACGTCTACCACGTTTCTCTTCTACATCTTCATCCACCATCAGGTCATCTGCGTACGGAGTACCTCAGGAGTCCACGTTTAGCCCTGTGCTCTTTAACATCAACGTGAGACCCCTGGCATCCATTGTAGAGGAGGCAGGCCTGTCCCTCTTCTCGTACGCCGACGACACGCAAATCATCTTCTCCTTATCCTCTTCCAAGGAAGGGTCTTTTTCTCCCCTTCAAGCTGGTTTACGGCGGGTGTCGGAATGGATGAGTGCTAATCTGCTGTGCGCAATATAAATTACATTTAATAATAATAATAATAATACCACAACCACATTCACCACCACCACGTCCACCACCATGTCCACCACCAGCATGTCCACCACCACCCAAACACCACCACCACGTCGACCACCACCACATCCACCACGTCCACCACCACCACCACATCCACCATCACATAAACCACCATGTCCACCACCACCACGTCCACCACCACCAGAACGTCCACCAACAAGTCCACCACCACCCCCACCATGTCCACCACCACGTCCACCACCACCACCATGTCCACCACCACATCCTCCACCACCACGTCCACCAACACCACCATGTCCGCCACCACCACATCCACCACCACCACGTCCACCACCACCACATCCACCACCACCACCACATCCACATCTACCACCACCATGTCCACTACCAAGTCCACCACCACCATGTCCACCACCACCATGTCCACCACATCCACCACCACATCCACCACCACCATGTCCACCACCACCATGTCTATCACCACCATGTCCACCACCACCATGTCCACCATCACGTCCACCACCACAACATCCACCACCTATTCCACCACAATGTCGACCACCACATCCTCCACCACCACCACCATGTCTACCACATCCACCACCACCACCATCACTACCACCACCACCATGTCCACCACCACCACCATGTCCACCACCACCAACACATCCACCATAACCTCCAACACCTCAACCATGTCCACCTCTATCACGTCCACCACCACCTTGTCCATCAACACCACCACGCCCACCACCACCACCACGTCCACCACATCCACCACCACCACATCCACCACCACATCCACCACCATGTCTTCCACCACCACCACCATGTCCACCACCAGCAACACCACCAAGTCCACCACATCCACCACCACCATGTCCACCATCACATCTACCACCACCACATCCACCACCACCACCATGTCCACCACCACCAGCACATCCACTACCACGTCCACCACCAAGTCCACTACTGCCATGTCCACCACCACATCCACCACCACCACCTCCACCACCACAACCTCCACCACCACCACTATGTCCACCTCCACCACCACCACATCCACCACCACCATGTCCACCCCCACGTCCACCACCACCATGTCCACCACCACCACATCCAGCACCCCCACCATGTCCACCACGTCCACCACCACCACATCCACCACCACCACGTCCACCACATCTACCACCACCACCACGTCTACCACCACCACCATGTCCACCACCACCACGTCTACCAACAACATGTCCACCACCACCACGTCCACCAAATCCATAACCAGCACCACGTCCCCCACCAGCACCACGTTCACCACCACCACTTCCACCACCACCATGTTCACCACCACCACCGAAATGTCCACCATCACCATCACCACTTCCACCACCACATCCACCACCACATCCACCCCACCACGTCCACATCCACCACGTCCACCACCACCACGTCCTCCACCATATCCACCACCCCCACCATGTCCACCACCACCATGTCCACGACCACCACCATCATGTCCACCACCAAGCCCACCTCCACCATGTCCACCACCACTTCCACCATGACCAACACCACATCCTCCACCACACATCCACAACCACCACGTCAACCACCACCCCCATGTCCACCACCACTACTACCACATCCACCATCACCACCACGTCCACCACTACCACCCCTACCACGTCCACCACCACCACCATGTCTACCACCACCACGTCCACCACCACCAGCACATCCACCACCACCACGACATCCACCACCTCAACCATGTCCACCTCCACCACGTCCACCACCACCATGTCCACCAACACCACCACGTCCACCACCAACACATCCACCAACACCACATCCACCACCACCACGTCCACCACATCCACCACCACCACATCCACCACCATGTCTGCCAGCACCACCACCACCACATCCACCACCACCAAGTCCACCACATCCACCACCACCATGTCCACCACCACCATCACATCCACCACCACCACGTCTACCACCACCACCATGTCCACCACCACATCCACCACCACCAAATCCACCACCACAACGTCCACCACCACCATGTCCACCACCACCAGCACATCCATCACCACGTCTACCACCAGCACATCCACCAGTGCCACGTCCACCACCACCATGTCCACCAGCACATCCACCATCACCATGTCCACCATGATGTCCACTACCACCACGTCCACCACCACCATGTCCACCACTACGTCCACCACCACCACATCCACCACCACCACATCCACCACCACCACGTGTACCACCACCACCATGTCCACCACCACATCCACCACCACCAGATCCACCACCACAACGTCCACCACCACCACCACATCTACCACCAAGTCCACCACTGCCACGTCCACCACCACCATGTTCACCACCACATCCACCACCACCATGTCCACCACGTCCACCACCACCATGTCCACCACCACCACCACATCCACCACCATGTCCACCACCACCACGTCCACCACCACACCTACCACCACCACCATGTCCACCACATCCTCCACCACCACCATGTCTACCACCACCATGTCCACCATCACCACGTCCACCACCATGTCCACTACATCCACCACTACATCCATCACCACCACCATGTCCACCACCACCACGTCCACAACCACCATGTCCACCACCACATCCACCACCACCACTAAAATGTCCACCACCACCACCCCGTCCACCACCACCACGTTCACCACCACCAAGTCCACCCTTACCACATCCACCACTACCACATCCATCCCCACCACCACATCCACCACCACCACATCCACCACCACCCGTTACAGGTAAATTGTCACTGGAGGGCAGGGGTAATAAGGCATTTGTCTATAGGTGAGAGCAGAGTTAATGGGGGGTGGGGAAGAGTGGGAAAGGACCAGACGTAGGAGATTAGAAGGGAAGTTAAGTTGTAAAGCTATATATAAAAAGTGTATTTCAGAAGGCGCCAGGTCAGAGAAGAGCTGGGGTAGGAGTAAACAAAATTAGAACTACCCACTCCCTGCCATGTTCTGCCCTTTCCCACAGCATGGAAGCGAGGAGGTCTCCTTTCACCACATTATCTTTATTTTTTTGTAATGCTCAAATGTCATTTACTATTAATGAAAGTGGGAGTTTTCCAGAAGGCCAGGGGGATGCCACGTTATGTAAACTAGAAAGAGCAAGTCTTTGAGAGCTGAGAGTAGTGTTGGGGGTCGCATAGAGGAGTTGACAGTAGAGGCACACCGGACACTTTTCCACGTCATCAGGGCAGTATTCGATAGAGCGCCTTGTCTCACCCTCGCTTGGGCAGGGTGGCAGTCTGGCTGTGGTGTGAGCGTGGCCTGCTCTGCTGGGGGGTCTGCCTTTGGCATCCTTCAGGAGCTTGAGAAGGCTAGGGTCATAAAACCAGTGCTGACACTTCTGACCGCCTTTGGCCTTGTAGGAGCAGGTGGAATCTGGGCCTTTTAGAGGTTGGGCGGTTCCTGTTCCGGTTGCAGCCTCGATGGCTGTTCCGCTTCCTTCCTTGTTCGTGAAGTGTATTTGAATTAGTTGCTTTTACAAAAGGTTTTTGCTTCTGCTTTTATGGCTAATTCCCATTCTTGCCCCTTTGGCTCATTCATGCCCATCTCTGCCCGGCGCACCTTGGATGGGGATTACTGGGCCGTCTCTGATTGGCTCCTTTTCTGGTGTCACACATGTAGCATCACACTGCCCAGGGGGCTGGCCCCCTCATGTTTTAGTCCTTATTACCATAATAATGTGTGCAGCTCTCTCTCACCCACCCCCACCCACCACACACACCTCGGTGGTCATCACACACAGCATGAAAGCACTTCTCACACAGGCTGAGAACAAAAACAACCCCCTTCCAACATCACAGCCTGAAGGGTGTAGCTTGCTATCCATGTGGGTAAGCGCTTCAGCGCCCCGCAGAGAGGTAGTAAGCACTATACAAATGCTAAAATACAATATACAACATGCTTGGGCCTAGAGGAGGGCTGTATGACCCCCTCCTCCCCCCTCCCCCCCTCCTGCTGGGGCCCTGGCCACGCCCAGGGTCAGAGACGGGTGTGGGACTCTTCATGAATATTCTGTAAGTTAAAAAGAAGCCCTGAGCTCGGCATGGAGGTGGGTCCTGTATGCAGAGCGATGGATCCCTGTGTACAGAGCCGGCACTTAGAAGGCAGTGTTATTTCTAAGTGATTCCCGCGTGCACGCGCAGCTCGACGAAACGCAGAGGAGCCGACACGTTACCCCCAAAGTGCAGGCTGGGGCGCGCTCCCGGCTCTCGGAGGTAGAAAGCGCCATTAATTGACATCTATTGCAACACTCGGCGCGCGCTGGTGTGATTCCTGTGTGAATGCATTCGTCAGGCCTGTCACTTCGGGCCCAGGACGTGTGAGATGCCATGATTTGCAGGTACAGAGGGACTGGGGAGATGACACCAGCGCTTCGCGCCGAGCGCGCTCCAATTATAGCGCTACCTGTTTTAGTAATTTACAGTTTCGAGTAGACAAAAGGCTCGGCGGGTCCCCCGCTCCGTGTTGTTAATTGATAAGCGTGTGAAGGCGGCGGCGGCGGCGGAGGCTGCGGTGTTTTCGGATGTTGCACGGGAGACGAGGCCAGGCCTCGGTGCACCGGCTCCGGTTAACCCCTTGCAGGCTGCGGCCTCCCTACAAATAAAGGGTGCACCGTCATCACACCCGTCTCCAGGGCTGCGTCACGAGCGCGCCCGCGAGACATGGGCGCGAGGCCCCGGGGACTGCTGGACTTTATGACCATTGCAACCAACTCTCTCTTACATCTTTCAAAGTCAAACGAATACTGATCACCAATCAGATGCCTTCATATAAACATACAGTGCCAATGATACCTTATAAGATGTGAGCAAAAATATTAACAGAGAAATAAAAAAACTTAAGAAAAAATATTACAAATACCATATTTCCAAGAAAGAAATTTTACAAGTAGCACGTTTACAGTCCTACATAATTATTCTTTCTGTTTTTTGGGGGGATTTTACCAGTGGTTGTTCTCTGACGTCAACGAACGATGGTGTGAATATTGTGTTGACTCATTGGAGGCTCTGCCGGTCTAACACCTCCGATTATTACCCTAGAGAGGGTCACAGCACTTCAGGCGGCTGCTTTTTGCCCCAGCCTGGGGAACGCACAACAGGAACACACCGGCGCACCCTAAAAAAGTAGTAGCAAGGAGGAGATATTTCTGAAATATGAAGCTCGTGCGATAAACCAGGAAGGGCGCGCTTTGTACCTGATTTTGCATCTATGTCATGTCCAATGTTGGAGACACCTTAGGGTTTTACCATAGAAGGTGTATATATGGCTGAAATTTGTAGGGGGAAGTTTGTGACTTACAAAATAGGGCTCCTTTTGCACAAAGGATGCGGCTACATTTGTTTCCTTCCCCTGTCCCTAAGCTGTCTGTCGCATCATTCTTTCTCATCTGTTGCAACATTCCTTCTCAAACAATCATTGGTGCATGCAGGTGAAACTTTCAATCAAGCAAAACACGGTCAAAGAAAAGTTACTACATACCTGGGCCCTGAGCACAGAAAATAACAGTTCTCAGGACTTGACTGTTTCTTCTTCTGCTAGTGTACTCTACCTGCTTGGAGGGGCATCACCTACAGAAATGCGTCTGTGCTGGGGCAGGTGGTATTATTGGCGAGGTTTCAGCGCAACACTGCTGATGCTCCAACCACCTAGTAGAAGGGGCCTTGGGTTGGTCCCCTCCCACAGGAGTAGTTTGGGAGCCCCCAGATAATGCTGGGTATCCAGGAGACCTAGCGGGGCGATTCAACAACCCTATGCAGAGAACTGATGCTACCCTTACTACTGACCAGGGTTAGATTGGGATTAAAAATCGGCATGGGCACGCCAAAAAAAAGTGGCCCACATTTGCATATTGCCTTTCCGCAAAACACTGCTTCAGCGAAATGTTATTAAAAAGGTGGGGGGTGGGAGGGAATTAAAAAAATGCACTGATTAGTTTACACTGGTGAAACACACCTGAAAACAAGCAAGGCCACTTTTGCTCAGGCCCCCGGCCCCCGCTCAATATGCATATATTAATGGGCCGGCCCATCCAGAGAAAGGGAGTGTTACCTTTGCCGTTGATAAAAGGAAGCTAATGGATGCCCATCTAACTCCAGAAAGGCCACTCGGGCAGCCACTGGGCCGCTGGCAGCATCGAACAATGCAGAAACTGCCCAAATCGCCCAGGCTGCTCAAAAAAGCAGCCCACAGTTTGAGCTCTGACACCGGCCCCCTCGGACATTGCCCGAGTGCCCGCGTTACCAATCCGACACTGCTACTTACTGCTGCATAATGTGTGGTAGTGCACCTTTGCAATGTCTGTCTGCTGCATAATGTGTGTTAGTGCACCTTTGGCAATGACTGCCTGCTGCATAATGTGTGGCAGTGCACCTTTGGCAATGTCCGTCTGCTGCATAATGTGTTGTAGTGCACCTTTGGCAATATCTGTCTGCTGCATAATGTGTGGTAGTGCACATTTGCAATGTCAGTCTGCTGCATAATGTGTGGTAGTGCACCTTTGGCAATGTCTCTCTGCTGCATAATGTGTTGTAGAAGTGCACTTTTGTCAATGTCTGTCTGCTGCATAATGTGTTGTAGTGCACCATGTCAATGTCTGTCTGCTGCATAATGTGTTGTAGTGCACCATGTCAATGTCTGTCTGCTGCGTAATGTGTTGTAGTGCACCTTTGGCAATGTCTGCCTGCTGCAGAATGTGTTGAAGTGCACCTTATCAATGTCTGCCTGCTGCTTAATGTGTGGTAGTGCACTTTTGGCAATGTCTGTCTGCTGCTTAATGTGTGGTAGTACACCTTTGGCAATGTCTGTCTTCTGCATACTGTGTTGTAGTGCACCTTTGGCAATATCTGTCTGCTGCATAATGTGTGGTAGTGCACATTTGCAATGTCAGTCTGCTGCATAATGTGTGGTACTGCACCTTTGGCAACGTCTGTCTGCTGCATAATGTGTTGTAGAAGTGCACTTTTGGCAATGTCTGTCTGCTGCATAATGTGCTGTAGTGCACCATGCCAATGTCTGTCTGCTGCGTAACGTGTTGTAGTGCACATTTGGCAATGTCTGTCTGCTGCAGATTGTGTTGTAGTGCACCTTGTCAATGTCTGCCTGCTGCTTAATGTGTGGCAGTGCACCTTTGGCAATGTCTGTCTGCTGCTTAATATGTGGTAGGGCACCTTTTGCAATGTCTGTCTGCTGCATAATGTGTTGTAGTGCACCTTTGGCAATGTCTGTCTGCTGCCTAATGTGTGGTAGTGCACCATTGGCAATGTCTGTCTGCTGCTTAATGTGTGGTAGTGCACCTTTGGCAATGTCTGTCTGCTGCATAATGTGTTGTAATGCACCACGTCAATGTATGTGTTCTGCATAATGTGTTGTAATGCACCATGTCAATGTATGTGTTCTGCATAATGTGTTGTAATGTACCATGTCAATGTCTGTCAGCTGCATAATGTGTGGTAGTGCATCTTGGCAATGTCTGTCTGCTGCCTAATGTGTTGTAGTGCACCTTGTCAATGTCTGCCTGCTGCTTAATGTGTGGTAGTGCACCTTTGGCAATGACTGTCTGCTGCTTAATATGTGGCAGTGCACCTTTTGCAATGTCTGTCTGCTGCATAATGTGTTGTAGTGCACCTTTGGCAATGTCTGTCTGCTGCCTAATGTGTGGTAGTGCACAATTGGCAATGTCTGTCTGCTGCTTAATGTGTGGTAGTGCACCTTTGGCATTGTCTGTCTGCTGCATAATGTGTTGTAATGCACCATGTCAATGTATGTGTTCTGCATAATGTGTTGTAATGTACCATGCCAATGTCTGTCAGCTGCATAATGTGTGGTAGTGCATCTTTGGCAATGGCATAATGTGTTGTAGTGCACCTTTGGCAATGTCTGCCTGCTGCGTAATGTGTTGTAGTGCACCTTTGACAATGTCTGTCTGCTGCATAATGCGTGGTAGTGCACCTTTGACAATGTCTGTCTGCTGCATAATGTGTTGTAGAAGTGCACCTTTGGCAATGTCTGTCTGCTGCATAATGTGTTGTAGTGCACCATGTCAATGTCTGTCTGCTGCGTAATGTGTTGTAGTGCACCTTTGGCAATGTCTGTCTGCTGCATAATGTGTTGTAGTGCACCTTTGGCAATGTATGTCGACTGCATAATGTGTTGTAGTGCACCATGTCAATGTCTGTCTGCTGCGTAATGTGTTGTAGAGCACCGTTGGCAATGTGAGTCTGCTGCATAATGTGTGGTAGTGCACCTTTGGCAATGTCTGTCTGCTGCATATTGTGTTGTAGTGCACCATGTAAATGTTTGTCTGCTGCGCAGTGTGTTGTAAAATGTCACCATGTCAATATCTATGTGCTGCATAATGTGTTATAATGCACTTTGGCAGTGCATGTCTTCTGTATAAAATGTGATCGCACACATTCAGCAGTGCCTGTCTCCTGCATAATGGATGGTAGAGCACGTTCAGCAGTACATGTTTGCTGTGCAGTCTGTAATGGATTGTAGTACACCTCCAGCAGTGCCTGTCTTCTGAGTAACAGGTGGTAGTGTACCTCTGACAGGTATTGTCTACTGTGTAATGGGTAGTAGCGCACCTCCAGCAGTGCCTGTCTGCTGAGTAACAGGTGGTAGTGTACCTCTGACAGGTGTTGTCTACTGTGTAACGGGTAGTAGAGCACCTCCAGCAGTGCCAGTCTGCTGGGTATTAGGTGGTAGTGTACCTCTGACAGGTGTTGTCTACTGTGCAATGGGTAGTCGTGCACCTCCTGTAGTACCTGTCTACTGTGTAATTAATTTTACTGGCTTGTCAGTTACCTGTGTATTTGGAGACTTCATGAATCCCCTAAACTGTAATCGATTGGGGCGGCGCTGTTCTGAAGGCATAATACAAGAGAAGTTGTTGGCTCATAACCCAGGTATCAGTGAAGCTATAGCACGGGCGGTGGGTCACACAAGGGAATGTGTCAAACAAATGAACTTCAAGAAGAAAGCGGTTGTGGAATGCAGGGCCCCGCGGGAAGTGAAAGTCGAAGACTAGTCTTCCCCTGGGGTCATTCGCGCTGGGAGGGCCAGACTGGGGTTTAGGGGTGTGGTTTGGGGGGTGGGTAGAAGAATGCAGGAGAGGAAGGCGACTTCCTCTTTCTGCATTCTGGCATCATCGGGTGGGGTAGATTAGAAAAGGTGTAGGCGTAGGTTTAAGGCTTGTGAAGAAGGTGTCTGGCGGTTTCGGTGGGGCCCACTGGTCGGTGGTGCTTGAATACGCGGCGATCGGTCTCGACTGGGGGGGAGGGGCGGTATGGCAGACGTATTGGCCGAACAGGTGAGGGAGGCCCTGAGGGTGCTGGGGCGGGCCGGCCAGGAGGATCTCCTCCAGCCCTGTGTCATCGTTGAGGCGTGGGTGGGGCTCACGCGAGCCCCTAGGGCGACCTCGGCCGGTGTGTCTGCGGCGGTGGTGGCGTGTATGGACGAGCCACCACCGCCAGGGAGAGGCATGTCAGGCAGGGGGTGTGGTGCGGGGAAAATGGGAGTGCCGCGCGGAGGCCGGTGCAAGAGCCTGCCACCGCGCCTCCAGGAATGTGAGCAGCCGTCTGGGGGATGTATGAATGCAGAGGCGGCGCGCAACGCTTTTGCAGTGCGCCGTGGTAATCAGGAGTTAGCAGCTGGGCGAGGGGGCCGTGGGGGGCTTCCATTGGGTGTGTGGAGCCAGTGCAAGCCCCTATGGAACAAGCAGCAGGGTGGGGGGAGTGGGGGCCGGTTGTGGTGCCTCCTGCTGTTGACCTGATAGAGGGGCTCAGCGATGGGGGAGAGGCTGCATGCGAGGAGATTGGGGGCCAGTGGGAGGACACTCCCATGGACCTCTCGAAGGGGTCGGGCGCCAGTACCCCAGTTCGTCTGGGGAGCTCCCGGGTGGATCAGCACGTGGCCTTGGGGGCTGGGGGAGGGGGCTGTCTATCATCAGGGCAGGGGGAACCCTTGGGTTCATATGCATGTTGTGGGGCCACGGGGGTATTGCCCCCCACTGCTCCCCAGGTGGGACGCATTGCAGTTAGAGGACAGGATCATGGAGCAAGGCCTGTTAGTGCAGGAGTCTAAGGTGCCGTGGGCTGAGTTGGAGGCAGTCAGGGCAGGGACAGTGGGATGAGGAGGCGGTGGGACCCCCCCACGCCTACATCAGAAGAAGAGCTGTGTGCGGAGCGGGAGTGTGGTGATGGTGTGCGGTTGCAGAATGGTGTGAAGAGAGCGGTGCGTGAAGTGTGTGGAAGCCGGTGGAGGATGAACCTGTGTTGGAGTTGGATTAAGGTACGGAGAGTGGCGATTTGGAAGACGGGGAGGTGAGGGATGACGATGACAGGACGGGGGGTGCGGAGCAACAGTGGTCTTGGTATTTTACAGGCCTCACAGAAGAAGAAGGGCAAGGCGAAGATGGACACCACCAAAGCCAGCAGCTTGAGAGGATGGTCGGGAGAGACACAGACACCCTTGACAGGTGGGGGGTCTTGGTGGTCAGCTTGGGATGAGAGGCCACAAGGAGGAAGGAAGAAGGCATGTAGGTCGGTGGGTGTGGGGGAGAGGTCCGTAAGGGACACGGGGGATGTGTCAGGTGTGTCCAGGGTGGGGATTTCCAAGACAGAGGCAGGCAAGGCGGTAGCGACGGCAGGTGTCCAGACTGACAAAAAAGAGGGAAAAGAGGACAAAGTTGAGAAGGGGAGGACAAGCACCCGAAAAAGCTGCCGTATATGGGTTTGGCTATGCCACTGGGCTCCCACTTATCAGACAAGATTAAGAATAGGATTTCAAAGCATGAATACGTAGACGTGTTCAAACTATTGCACAGGGAGGTGCAGGCGAAGGAGGGCTCTAAAGAGGAGGAATGGGAACTGACAAGGAGACCCAGGGTGCCAGTGAACATGGGGAATTGGACGTCTGCCTTTCTCATTTACGCAGGTATATACTGCGAAAAGCACTTAGACAGAGCTATACCCCTTTTGAAGTACACGGATATTATACGGAAGGCTCAATTGCAATTCGGGGGGTTTGCCTGGTTGAGTTATGATGAGGAGTTTCGGGCCCGGGTTAGCGTGAACTCTGACAAGCCTTGGGGGAAAATCGATCAGGAGCTGTGGATGCAGTGGATGGCGTCAACACATTCGTCAGTGTCCACGCACACAGCCAGTGGTTTGCCGGTAACTTACCGGTCCTGTCTGCCGTGGCCCGCCCAGTCTGGGGCGGGAGGGGCCGCTGCACCCGCGGGAAACGCCAGTCAACCAGCTAAGCCAGGCACCAGCAATACCTGGGCATCCTGGAGCTACAACAGGGGATATTGCTTGCGGTACCTCTGTAAGTTCAAACATGAGTCCTCCAAGTGTGGAGGGCAGCATGCCCTCACCCAATGTTTCACCTTGGTCACGCCTTCGGAGCAGTGGCGAAACGCAAATGCGAAGGGTAGGGGACAGCCTGGACAGAAGGGCGTCTACACTGGTTAGGGTGGAGGTGATGGCCCTGTAGCTCTTGTGTTACCCAGACTGGGAGGCGGCTTTGAAGTTACAGTGGGGTTTCACAGAAGGTTTTCGCGTGGGCTATCAGGGACCTAGGGTGCGGAGATGGGCGGAAAATCTAAAATCCGCTAAAGAATTGCCTGGAGCGGTGGCGGCCAAACTGCAGAAGGAGGTGGTGGAAGGCAGGGTAGCAGGGCCGTTTGTTGATTGGCCCCTTGAACCTTTGATCGTCTTCCCATTGCGAGTCGTGCCAAAGAATGAGGACGGTGAGTTTTGCATGATCCATCAACCCTCGTGGCCAGAGGAACAGTCCGTGAATGATTTCATCGCAGAGGAAGACTCGCGGGTGCTCTATGCGTCGGTAGATGGTGCGATCCGCCTTGTGCTGGTGTGTGGGCCGAGGGCGGAAATGGCTAAGTGTGATATTAAATCTGCATTCCGCCTTTTGCCGATACACCCCGCAGATTTCTCTCTGCTGGGGATGCAGTTTGCAGGGGCCACCTACGTGGACAAGGTTTTTCCCATCGGGTGTGCCATTTCCTGCTCGCTCTTCGAGATTTTTAGCACATTTTTTAAATGGGCTTTTACACAGATTAGCAGGCATCGTGGTGTGATTCACTATCTCAACGACATTCTCTTTCTGGGAAAGGCTCAATCGTGGGACTGTGGCAGGGCCCTGTCACAGTTTCAGGAGATGACGCAACAGTTTGTGGTCCCCTTGGCGCCTGGGAAAACAGCTGGGCCCAGTTGCTGCTTGACGTTCCTGGAGATTGAGCTGGTTTCCATTCACTGGATAGCTCGCCTCCCGCTGTCAAAGGTGGCAGAAATACAGGCATGCCTGTTGTGGGCGATTGGAGAAAAGAGGATTGCGTTAAGGGCAGTGCAGCAACTGTTAGGCTTTCTGAACTTCGCATGCCGGGTAGTGAGGGCTGGACGGACGTTCTGCAGACGGCTTTGCATAGTCATGTCAGGGGCAGTCTTTCCACACCATATGGTATGGATTTCCATGGGGGTGCGGGCTGATTTGAGGACATGGCTGACGTTCCTGACTGATTTCAACGGGGTTTCATTTGATTTTGTAGATGAAAGGATGGTTTGGCAAATCCAAATTTACTCTGACGCAGCTGGGGCAGCAGGTTTTGGCATCTTTCGGGATGGCAGATGGTGCGCGTAGGATTGGCCGGCCCATTCGGTGAAGCAGGGGAGGAGCATTGGGTTTCTGGAGTTTTTACCCTTGTTGGTGGCGTTAGAGGTGTGGGGGTCGGAGTTTCAGAAGAGGTTGGTGTTGTTCCATGTGGACAATATGATGGTGGCCGAGTTGGTCAACCGGCAGAGGGCAAGAGATCTGAGAGTGCTGTGTTTGTTGAGGAGTTTCATGCTGAAATGTCTGAGGTTGATGTAATAGGTATAGATGTAGCCGACGTATAGTTGATTAAGTAGGTTTATTGATGAAGTTTAGGTCTAAATCACAGAATCATAAAAGCCTCACCAGGAGCAGGTCCCTTGCTGCTCAGCCCAATCTCCCAACTGTCATCCATCCACCAGGCATCATACACATTTTATCATTACATCACACACTCCGACATTCCACCATTCATCCACACTGGCTGAGCAGCAAGACAGGTACGCTGGGAAGATACATAGGACCTAAGTGACCAAGATACCACAGTTGAATGTGGTTTTTCGAGCCAAGCACATCCCTGGGATGAATAATGACATTGCGGATGCTTTGTCTCATACGCAGTGGCAGCGGTTCCGGAGTCTGGCACCGGGAGCAGATCAGTGCAAGACCAGACTGCTGGCCGGCCTCTGGGCCTTGGGGGAGTGAGGGTGTTAGGCCTGGTGGAAAAATCCATAGCGGACTCAACGAAGCGGACCTACAGGCTGGCGTGGGCAGAGTTCGGCTCATTTATGGGATGGCGACAGGAGGCGGAATGTGGAGATCGTTCATTGGTGGAGCAAGGGGTGTTGCAGTTTGATTTACATTGCATTGACAGGGGGTTGTCTTCCGCGACCATTGCTGGAAAGTTAGCGGGGCTGTCCTTATATGGTAGCTTGTTTTTCGGTTCCAACCCTATGAAAGATGTGGTTATAGGTATGGTTCACAGGGTTTGGGGTAGGGAGAAGAGGGGGGAGGGGCATTGAGGGAAGCCATTACATTTGATTTGTTGGTCAATTTGGTTGAGGTTTTGTTGATGTGTTGTTATAACAGTTTTGAGGTTTGAATTTTCCGCTTATGCATCGTGTGGATGTTTTTTTCAGCGTTCAGGGTCTCTGAGCTGCTGGGGACGAGGGCAAGAGGCGGCAGGAGGTATGAGGAGATCAGATTGGATGCTGGTCGTTCGGGGATTTGGTTGGGACAATCTAAAACGGATCAGTTGGGGAGGGGTAAGTGGGTTTGGTGTGTGAGACTGACTGTTGTGGGGTGTGCCCGGTGGCTGAGTGGAGGGCATTTCTGGGTTCCTCAATGACTACAACTGGTGAGATCTTTTGTCATGCGTCTGGGGCTAGAGTGACGGAGGCACAATTGTTGGCGGTCCTGCGGATGGCCTTGACCCGGTTGGGGGAGAATCCGGCGGGCTTTGGGACTCTCTCTTTCCGCATTGGGGCGGTGACGGCGGCATCACGATTGGGGTGGTCTTGGGACAGGGTCCGGCAGATTGGTAGATGGAGGTCTGGGTGTTGCGAGCGTTACGCCCGGAAGTAGGGACTTGGCCCGGTGGTTGGGGCAAGTGGGGGAAAGGGGAGAGTGGGGAGCTGTGTTTCAGGATGTATACTCATTCCTTTTTCTTCTCGCAGGTTGCGTGGGTGGCCCAGGGGCCAAGACGGTCACATGGATTGTGGAGCATTCGTTTGTGCACTGGGCCTCCAAGTATGCAGAACAACAGGTGTACGACTGTAACCTGGGACTCAGAGGACAACATGAGGTTCATTGGTGGGGGATGCGATGGGAGGCACTATTCCCCTGGCTCGCGAAGATGGTCCCTTAGAAAGGATGTCCTGACCTTTTGATTATCCATTTGGGGGAGAACAACTTAATTCGGCTGTCGGGTTTGGCGCTCTTACAGCTGATGCAAAGAGACTTGGAAGTGATGTGACACAGATTGGCTGAGACTTGTATTGCATGGACTGAATTTGTCCCTAGGCGGATTTGGAAAGGGCGATCAAACATGGGGCAGTTGAAAAAGCTCGCAGGAAATTGAACAGACCTATGAAGGTCTTTTGCAAGGAGAAAGGCATTAAAGTTATAGCACACCCTGGACTAAGACTTGAAGAACCGCTACTCTTTAGGGATGACGGTGTGCATCTTTTGACGATGGGGAACGCTTATTACATGATGGAGATGAGAGATGTGGTCAGCAAGTTGTGGAATGAGGCGATATGTTGTCACAGGAATGCTTGAGTTGACTATGGCGAAAGATGCACAGGGGTCCCCGGGCTGGGGGGTGGGGGGAGGCATGTAACCGCCCTAAAGGGGATTCCCTGGTTGGCGATACTTGGGAGGGGTAGGAGCGTCACTAGCGGGTGCACTCACTTCTAGTGGGGGGGAAGAGTGAATGATGGGGGGGACTGAAGGCATGAGTGTAATGCCTGGATGCTCTGAGAGATCTGAAGAAAGGGATGAAGAACGGAATGGGTCATGGAGTGGAATGGAAGGTGAGTCTGGAGTGTATGAAGGTTGTGTTGATGTTGGGGGGAGTTGTTGTTTAATGTGTATTCGGTTGTTGTTTATGTTTGTGTAGACTGGTCCTAATAAATGGCCTTTTATGCTTAAAACATCAGTGTGGCCTGTTTATTGCTCGACCAGCGCTAACGTTGTGAAAATACATTCCAAGAGCACGAAAAGTAGTTGAATGCCAAAAGAAGTAAATGACTAATCGAAGCCGTAAAGTCATATTGGTATAATGTTAACATTTATACTTATTGTCCTGTGTACTAGGCACAAAATGCTTTGTGCCTCAAATGTGGTAAGAGTGTCATTTCTCCAATGTGTCATTTAGGGAGAGTAGTAGAAATAAATCAGATTGTACAACATACATAGTAGCATCACTGATTTGACACAAAACACCCTTTCTCGCTGTGGGGTTAGCGAGGGCATTACTTACCATTGGTTGGCTTCATTGTCACTCTCATTTCCTAGATTCTCATTGGTCAGTACGTGTCGGGTTCACTTTCTTCTTCATGTGTTTCTCCCTTTGATGGGGCTTGGAATCAGTACTTATTAATTTTTTTTTGTCAAAGTTGTATTCATTTATCAAAGTGTAACATTACAAACCATATACTTGGTTCTTACAATGTCCCTACTCCTGGTTACAAACAATTCACTTTTGCCAAGGACACAGTGTTTTAACAGCCAGGAGCAGGAAAACAGAGCCCTAAAAAAAAAACTAAAAGAAAAGGAAAAAGGAACAAAAACCTGAAAAAACTTAGACCCACTCCGACGCAATGTGCCTCGCCCCCAGCCCACATCAACAAGAATTGCAAACACTAAACAAATTGTAGTACAGCAAATGAAATGTATAGTCCAGGAGAGAGGAAAAGACTCTTGTCAATGCCCCAGCAAGTCCTGAACTTGCTGATGTCCCCCTAAGATCGAACCCTTAAAGTTGAAACAAATGGCGTGCTCTCGTTCTGACCGGGCATGCAAACAGGGAAAGACCCTCTGAGAGTTGCGAGACCAGAGGACCCCACATAAATTCAATGTTTTTGTAAGAGTTTGCCAGAATATCCGCTAAACGCTCCATTGTCAACCCTCTCCACAAGCGGGTGTGCCATTGAGTTAATGAGGGAACCTCCGTCTTCTTCCACTGCGCCGCTACCACTAATTTTGCTGCTCCAAGGCACAACCACAGAATAGATTTATTGCCATGTGTGTGGTGCTACAGAGACTCATTCCGTAGACCCAACAGCACAAACCCCGGGTCGTCTGTTAGGGGGTAACCTAGGATTCCTTTAAGTTGTGCCAATATTTCTGTCCAAAATGGTCGAATTTTAGGACAGTCCCACCAGATATGCTGAAAGTCCTCTAGGAGCCCACATCCCCTCCAACAGCGGTCTGATGTTTGGGAGAAGATCTGTCTAAGTTTGACTGGATATAAATACCAATTGAAATGCACTTTATAGTGTGCTTCCCGTTGCCACATCGCTAAAAAAACCAATGGCAAAGCCACTTGATCTCACCTAGACAAGACCTACTGGCTTTGCCAGTGGTTGTTGATTGGGGTACCAGAAAAAGTTGGGGACCAAAGGAAAATTACAGATAACCACATTACTAACAAAGCACAACTCCTGCATGAATCTGTACACTTTGGTTTTTCCCTCTTGTTAGTAGTAAACATATTACATCTGCTGACCATGAGTACCAAAACACCTTATTTGATAAGGTCGTCAATGACTGGTTGAATCCCCGCCTCTGCTACAGGCTTTAAAGGATATTTTGAAATAAGAAGCAGAACCTTCATCTAAATTCACCCTTGTAGGTTGTCTCTCTAGACCTCAACGTTGAGATAAGGCGAGCAAGCAATTCAGATAGTTCCTTAGACATTTCAGGGCTATCAGCAACATGCTGACAATCTTTGTCACACGGCATCACAAGGACCTTGTTCTCAGTGTTCTGTGGCACGTTGACGTAGGCTCTGTTGGGTCTATAGAAAGCAGCGCTGCTCAGATCGGACACTATGACTGCGGACACAATATGGCCTTCCTACCACTAGGGTTTCTCTCTTGCCCCGCCCGTTTCCTCTCCCCACACGCTCTCCACCATTGTCCCTCATTGAGGATTCCTATCTTCTTCCCTTCACATTCTGTAGCATATTTTGTAATTTCAAAGGCATCACTTTAGAATTCAAAGAGATCCCTTTGGATTTAATACTCTTTACTTCTTGTGAGGCAAAACCTACAGCTTCTTGAGCCTTCTCTGTCAGACGGGCCATGCCACAATATCTCTCAAACACATCCTTAAGCCAGTCTAGATAATGTGCTGCTGATTCTCCTTGGCAGTGCCATACTATCTCTCAAACACATCCTTAAGCCTGTCTAGATAATGTGCTGCTGATTCTCCTACATTTTGCCTACAATTCGAAATCACAGTGCAATCTGTTTTCACTTGACACATACCCGCAACAGCATTCTGTAAGGCATCCTTTGCCTTGTTCAGGGCCCCATTGTTCCCAGGATATTTCCATTTCCAATGTAACTTCCCCGCGAATCGTTCTGTCACTTCTCGGTACCACCAGACACGACTATTGATTCACTTCAGCTCAGTTAGGCCTATAAACTTCAAACTACAGTTTGAAATTCTTCAAAAAACTGGGCAAGGGTGTCTCCAATCTTGGGGAACTGTTTCTTAAAGTTCATGGGAACTGGTAGAGTGGAGTCTTCACCGTCTTCATCACCAGAGTGAAGGGATGCCTCTGCCCTCTCTCTTTGAATCCTGTTCCTAGCCGTTCCATCTGTGCCTGAATATTGATGGAGGCGCATGTGCCTCTAAATTTCCGTCATGTGATATTAGAGTAGATGGCGTGAGTATTTAGGTTTTAGTAGACTCGTGTGCTTGGTATACCATCTTTTCCCAAGATTTAGTCATAAAGAAATTGCCTAACAAAATCATTTGTTTTGGTAGTTGTGAACCTGTTTTCGCAGGGATCTTTGTGCCCAGCTGGAACTGAATGCACCCCGAGGCAAGCCCTCTCCACAGGAGTGGAGTCTGCGCCTTGTCTGGGTACTCACATGCTTTCAGCTAGCACTCTGTCAGGCACTTGCATTGCAGCATTCGCTTGTTGTTACTTCTGTAAGCTCCATCTTCTGGAAGTCCTGTAGGCACCGCCCTGTTTCCAGGTTCATGCATAGATGACTCTTGACCATTCTGCCAAGCGGGGGAAGATATTCCTGAAATCCTCCTCCATATGGAGTGCCCAGTCTTTACCCCGCGCAGACTTTGCCACGCAGGTCTTATTTTGGTACTTTACCATGGGGCACTTTAGCTTTCAGGTGAGTATTTTAAAAAAAAATATTATATGTCATAAATGTTATATCATTTTAAAAAAAGAGTTACGTGATGGGTAAGGATTCAGGGTGATACGCGTTTTAAAGAGGCTTTTAGGGATCAGGATTGGGTTAAGGTTTAGGATTGGAAGGGTGGTGAACGTGTTTTAGTGTTCATGGGTGGATAGAGGAAAATTAAGGTAAGGGTTAAGGGTTATGGGAGATAAGAGGTTTTTTTAGGGTTCAGAGAAGGGTAGAGGCAAAGGAAGGTAAGTGATTTTTTTAGGGTTCAAGAGCAGGTCGAGGAAAATGGAGATAAAGAGTTTTAGCGTTCAGGGCAGTTAGAGGTCAGGGTTTTTGGGGGTCAAGGTGGCTAGAGGTAAAGGGAGGTAAGGGTGTTTAGGGTTCAGGGACAGATGGTGAGAGTTTTTTAAGGTTTCAGGTCTGGGTAGAGTTATAGAGGGATAAGGGGTTTTGGGGTTTAGGTGTGGGTAGAGGTAGAGGTAAGGGGAGTTAAGGGGGTCTTAAAGTTTTAAGGCAGGTTGAGTAAATGGAGGTACATGGTTTAAAAAAAAAAGAGGGTTTAAGGGGACTACCCCAAAACAGAAAAAGTAAACATATTTAAAATGGGTGGTTTGAATGGTAAAGCCCAAACATATAACAATATACACACAAATAGGTGTGTGTGTGTGTGTCTCTCTCTCTCTCTCTCTCTCTCTCTCTCTCTCTCTCTCTCTTCTCTCTCTCTCTCTCTCTCTCTCTCTCTCTCTCTCTCTCTCTCTCTCTCTCTCTCTTTCTCTTACTTGGTATTCCAGTTTCTCCTGATTCCTGTTTTCATTTGTTTGCTTCCTCATGCCAATTTAAAAATGTTGGCTCTTGCTCAGCCTCTGTCTTATTTTTCAGATCTTTCAACTTCCCTTGTAAGTTACTCTATGGTCGTTATTGAAGGTATCATGTTCAGGAAAGGATTCTCGTTGATGAGTCCCACCCAGTGTTTGTCACCAGAGTGGTTATCGAACCAACTGGTACTTCTGGGTCAGAGGGCCTCTTTTTCACAAACATTCATCCTTGAAGTGTCGGTGCTTGGGGTCCTGACACTCCTTCCTATCTTCTCTGTTCCTGCACTGTTTTATGGAGCCCGCTGACTCCATTCCATGTATTACACACTTATTTTCTGTATGGCTCGTTTCATTCCTTTCTACTCAATCAGTTTATTATCATTATTATCAAAGAAGATATTTTCTGTGCAGTTTCACACATCACAGACATGACAGAACAATATATGCAAGGAAGGCAAAGCAACGAATGATGAGCACATGATAAGCACCGTCTTCTCATCCAGCAAGCAAATCACCTTCAGCCACTCCACCGGACTCCACTGGACCGACCACAGCTGCGTCCACTTCAGCTTCAGAAGAACCACGACTCACCACCACCCGCAACAGGTTCCTCACAGGAGCTGGAGCAAGATCACCGCCGACCAGCTCACCACCTCCCCCAGCCAGAACCCACCCGCCAGCACATCGGACCCCAACGAAGCAGCCCGCAAGTTCACGCAGTGGCTGACCGCCTGCGCCGACGACCTCGTACCACTGAAGAACCCCCCCAGCAGACCCAGAAGCAAGAAGGCCACCTGGTTCACCGACGAACTCAAGGACTCCAAGAAGACCTGCCGCACCCTCGAGAAAGCCTGGCTCCTCGACCTGACCACTGACAACATGACCGCCCTCAAAAACACCACCCGCAAGCACCACCAGCTTATCCGCACCACCAAGAAGAAATCACTTAAGGAACGACTGGACAACAACGCCCACGACAGCAAGGAACTCTTCAGCATCGTCAAGGAGTTCTCCAACCCCAGCACCGGCAACAACGACATCTCTCCTTCACAAGACCTCTGCGACTCTCCACCGCAAGATCGCCGACATCCACAACAGCGCACCACCCACGCACCCAACTGTCGAACCAACGCCCCCCACCACCAGCCTCCGCACCTGGACCACGTGACCACCGAAGACACAGCCCGCACGATGAACACCATCCACTCCGGATCTCCAACCGACCCCTGCCCCCACCACGTCTTCAACAAGGCCAACTACACCATCGCACCCCAACTCCGGAACATCATCAACACCTCCTTCACCACCGCCACCTTCCCGGAGAGCTGGAAGCATGCCGAGCTCAGCGCCCTACTGAAGAAACCAACAGCGGACCCCACCGACCTCAAGAACTTCCGCCCCATCTCGCTCCTCCCTTTTCCCGCCAAAGTCATCGAAAAGATCGTCAACAGACAGCTTGCCGCCTTCCTCGAGACGAACGGATGCCTCGACCCCTCACAATCCGGTTTCAGAGCCAACCACAGCACCGAGACCGCCCTCATCGCAGCCACCGACGACATCCGAGCCCTGATCGACAACGGGGAAACAGCGGCACTCATCCTCCTGGACCTCTCTGCAGCGTTCGACACTGTCTGCCACCACACCCTAGTTCAACGCCTAAGCAACATCGGCATCCAAGAGAAGGCACTGGAGTGGATCATCTCTTTCCTCGCCGGAAGAACACAGAGAGTCCGCCTCCCCCCGTTTCGATCCAAGGCCACCGAAGTCATCTACGGCGTTCCGCAAGGATCATCACTCAGCCCCACCCTCTTCAACGTCTACATGAGACCTCTTGCAGCTATCGCACGCCAACACAACCTCAACATCATCACCTACGCCGACGACACCCAGCTGATCCTCTCCCTCACCAGAGACCCCGACACCGCCAGAACCAGCCTACACGAAGGGATGAAAGACGTCGCCGAGTGGATGAAGAACAGCCACCTGAAACTGAACTCAGACAAGACGGAAGTCCTCATCCTTGGACCATCGCCCTCCGCCTGGGACGACTCCTGGTGGCCCCCCGCCCTGGGCACCACTCCCAAGACAACAGACCACGCACGCAACCTGGGCTTCATCCTGGACTCCTCCCTCTCGATGACTAGACAAGTCAACGCCGTCTCCTTATCATGCTTTCACACCCTTCGCATGCTCCGCAAGATCTTCCAATGGATCCCCACCGAAACCAGGAAGACGGTCACCCAGGCTCTCGTCTCCAGCCGACTGGACTACGGAAACACCCTCTACGCCGGAACCACAGCCAAGCTACAGAAAAGACTCCAACGCATCCAGAACGCCTCCGCCCGACTCATCCTGGACATCCCCCGTCGCAGCCACATCTCCGGCCACCTGAGGGACTTGCACTGGCTCCCCGTCAACAAGAGGATCACGTTCAGGCTCCTCACCCATGCACACAAGTCTCTCCATGACCTGGGCCCCAAATACCTCAATAACCGCCTGACCTTCTACACGCCCACTCGCCAGCTACGATCCACCAGCCTCGCCCTCGCCGCCGTGCCACGCATCCGAAGAGCCACCACCGGAGGCAGATCCTTCTCCTACCTGGCGGCCAAGACGTGGAACTCCCTCCCCATCCACCTTCGGCTGACCCAGGACCATCTCGCCTTCAGGAGACAACTCAAGACCTGGCTGTTCGAGCAGTAACAGACCCCCTCCCCCAAGCGCCTTGAGACCCTTCCGGGTGAGTAGTGCGCTATACAAGTGTTATGATTGATTGATTGATTGACAGTTCGATTTCACCCCTGTTTAGGTCCACACGCGTACACTGTTCAGCTGGATCAATCACCACGTCCAGCAGTGGTCGGTGCCGCGCTTTCCCTCTTCAGTCTCTGAGTGGAGACATTTCTCAGCACACAAAGCACCAGGTTCTGTGAATGAAATTATACACTCTGGAAAGCTGATAGAAGTCAAACACACTTAATACAAGCATCAACAATAGTCTAAGTGCTGTTTGCCCTTTCAGCTGGCCAGTGCTCTAACCTCAGATCAGGTGGAGCAGCTAATGCTAAAGTCTAAACATTTCAGCGCTACATTTATACAATTGTTCTGAGTACAATAAAAGGAGGAAAGGACACGTAATAAAACAGAGACTCTAGATGTTCACCAGAGGGCTGGTGCTAGGCTCTTCCCATGGGAAGAATATGGAAAGACATTGAGGAATAGATACAAGCTTTGGTAAAAAGTCTGACGTCGCTAAATCTGCAGTTCTCGCCTCATTGCACCAACTTCAGAACTTGACTTGAACAGATAGACTAAATGAGCATTTTACAAGACAGGCTAACATTTAAAATGTTTAAATGTGCACTACTGCTGAGGCTTTCGGCATGTATAACAATGAACTCACATTTGTTAATACAAACAGCCAGGTATTCCAAACATTACATCCTTAGGGTGTATTTGATTTGTCAGGTCAACTTCTGAATATCACTAAAATAATCTACACCAGTCTCTGCCTGCTGTCCCTCCTTTATCATTTACTATAGGTCCAGAGGTGTATAGATCTGACAGTACTTCGTACTGACATCCGCTGGTCTGTTTATGTTGGACATACCCCGTCGAAAAGTACAACAGCACCACAAAATCCATTATAAAATGCTATCAAATTGTCAAGAGATACACACTTTGTATCCAAATCCAGTAAACACTGCTATATAAGCAGTTAAAAAGAACTGCCCATTTCAGAAGCATCAGTTGGTCATCGTGTTCCTACGTTCACGTCCTTAAGATGAAGATCAGCAGCTGAGACATTCATGAAATGATTCCTTCAAGATTATGTTTTATAATTTGAGTTTGAAGTTGTGTGAGGCGATGTGTAGGTTGGAAGAGAGCCCTGTGGTCTTCTAGATACATCTGTCCAGAACTTACAACTCACACAGATTGAACATTTCCCTGCTGGATGTTTGCCTTCAAACCTTGTGACTTGGTGCTACAAGCCTGTAGACAGATTTGCATCAAAGTTAGAACATCTGCAGACATTCATCAGAGAAGGAGCAGATGTGGTGTGGTCAGAGTGTTGTACAAATTGTTTGCGGCTATGAACAGAAGTTTATGTGAGTCACCGCCATTAGGAAGGTTTGAGGTTAGATCAAAGATACTTCTCACCGTGATTCCAGAGCAGTGGGAATTAGAATGCGGATGGGCTAAGATTGAAAGTGGAAAAAAAATATTTTGGTGTTCACCATGTGCTTGCAGAAGAGCCAATGAGAGTTTTCCATGGTAACATCAGCCCTACGTGATTTGAATACCTTTTAAGGGGCTTCACATTCATGCTGAGGATGAACAGGAAGTCCGGCACACGTGCAACAGATCACAGCCATGATAGCAAGCATGGATAAGGAAGGCCAATTTCACTGGTTGCCTTCACTGCGTCACGCGGTTTATCTAGGTTGCCATTAGAATGTATTAAGCGGTTCAGGAGGCATTGAGGATGTGGGACATTTGGTATCAATTCAACTCAGTACAATTCATTTTTACTCTTAATTCTTGAGTTAGAGAAACACATAAAGATTGACATACATTTAAGATTAAAAAAGAATATAAAATCCATGAAATAGAATACCGAAAGATAAACCATCATGACTAGTTCATGGATTTGCGAGAGTATGTGCAGCTTTGGAAACGGAGTCAACTCTAACAGAGCTCCTCATTGCCCAGTAACTGTAAATAACACTGTGCTACTCTGCATTGTGGAAGATCAAGCTGAGTTAAAAGCAGTTTTGAAAACTGTTTAGTATAAAAAAAACATAAAAATTCGCAGAGAAATATGAAATGCCACATGGACTGTGAAGGCACTCATTCACAAGGGCACATCGGTGAAAGAATAGAAAAATGATTGCGCTTCGAGAAGAAACAGCGAAGAGGCCATACAGTCCCAGCTCTAAAACGGACCAATGAAAACCTTTCACAAGAACCAATAGTGGACAAAATGTAGGTCTCAGTTCCTGGTGATCCTATTAAATTGACATACGCGTCCACTGTGCTTTTGCCATTCTCCAACTCAGGCAAAGCTCCAGATATAATGTCTTCACCAGCCGCCTATCAGCCCTACAAATGGTCGCTGGATTATCAAATAGGCGGCGGCAGCCAGTATCCCTCAAAGAACCCTACACGTGCATAAGGCATGGGCTCTTAGGGCCCTTCTCAGGTAGAAGGCAGTCCATGATGATGTTCTGATGAAGAGAAGCTTCTGAGTTAACCCAAACCCATAGCCACGACAAGAGACGACGGGCCAGTCTGAGCGAGTCTAGCAAATAAGGGAGGCTTCATTCTTTATGGCACACAAAGTGGGTAGTTGATGGAGTACCAATAGAAGTCATCTACAGGAACAATTGTCCTCGACTTGTAAGGCTAAGCTATTCCCACAGTCCCAGACCCCTGCACTGCACAGAGCAACTGGAATGCACTGGGATTTAAGGATGGTAAGAAGAGGATTCAAGGATTTGTGCCTGGATGGTTAGGGAGGATTGAAACTCGCCCCAGCTGACCTCGAAAGCTTGAGTTGGAGCCTGCGATATGGGTACCTCAAGCACCTGAAGACTCTAATACAACTCCCAAGTATGGGAAACAATGGACTCTACTCGGGCTGTTTGTATTAATAGAGACTATAGGAATGCTTAGTCTTTTGATAGTACGGGACGTGCTATAATTTGTTAATAGGTCCAGGCCTGCCATAAAGTTCACAGACGAGTCAACCAACCTATGGAGGACCTTGGGCGTACGAGCCATACGTACCACATTGTCCACATAAACTATAGCAGGGATGGCAGTCTCCCCCACGAAGGTTAGGTCCAATGTGGCTTTTAAGGAAAGGTTTAAATTATTTATATAACTAATAAATGACTGTGGAGCTAAAATACATCCCTGCTGAAGACCCCTAGAGAGGACTCTGACACTCTCCCCGAGGTCCGAATCTAACCATAGCCGACGGGTTCTTGTGCAAAACATACAAAAACGTTACCAGATTCTGATCAAGTCTTGAATCCAGCGGCATCAATCACAACTTGTTCCGATTTACACAATCGAATGCGGTGGAGAGGTCAATGAATGCCAGCTTCAGTGGGCAGCGCTGGGCAATGGTATATTTAACAATAATAAGATGGATGCTCCTCTGTATCCAGCCGAGCCCCGTACCCATATTGGCAAGGATGGAGCATTTTATGAACGTGCCCATTCCTGTATTTGATTGAAGATTACACTGCTGCTAATCGTAAGCATGCTATCTTTAACCGCATGCGTGCGGCCGTTTTTCCCGCGGTATGCGGCATTTTTAAATTTACCGCGTTACATGACGAGCTCAGCTCGTCATCAGCACACGGTAGGTAACGCTGATGACGAGCTGAGCTCGTCATTAGCATGGAAGGGGTTAAGGGACCTGGTCCAAAAGCATCTCCTAGTCGTTCGATCAGTTTTTTAAAAAAGCACATGATGGTGGAATGAGACTAAAAACTTTTAACTATGTCTGGCGCAAGGTCATTATAAACATTTGCAAGGAGGGGAGCCCATATATACACATTACATTTAATTAGATCTATTGGCATCCTATCTTGGCCAGGAGCCTTGCGGCGACTGCTTAGAGTAAGCAATAATTTGGAGTTACAACGCAATGTAGACAACAATGTGGCTTGCGGACACCAATTCTCAAGAGGGGGATACATAAAAAGTGTTTTTACCCACTCCTTGCCAGATATAATGCTACAAATGGTGTTAATAGCTCATTCTGCTTGTCTTCACTGTTTCACTGTGAGATAGACCTCCTCGTGATTCTGAGAGGTAGCTGCATGTTCAAGGGGATGTATGTCGTTTCAACGCATGCTTTTACCCCGCATGCCTTTACAACGCGGGGATTATAACGCAAGTCGTTACAACGACTTGCGTTGGGGGGGCGCTGGATAGTGGAATAGTTTAATTTTCTATTCCAACTCCAGTCCCCGTGGATAGTAGGGAAGGTGTTGGATATAAAGTTCAACTATTTCCTATCCAACAGCGCCCTCCAACGAACGACTTTCGTTGTAATTCATGCGTTGTAATGGTAGTGCGGGGTAAAAGTTTCGTTGTAAACGATGTTCCCCGTCCAAGGTGATCCCATCCCCCTTAGATAGTTCATCCCGATGCCCTTTTAAAGCAGATTTGTATATATGGCGTGCCTGATTAACTAAGGAGGGAGCTCTGGGCCTGGTTAACAGAGCCTTCCTGAGCTGCTGATCAGCAAGAGAACAGTGTAAGTCAAAGCATCCCGGGCCTGCCAGGGGCTTCTGCACAGGCACATCCACAGAGTTCATTGAAATAGAGTGACATAACATGATCTGATTCCACCTCTGAAAGACAGCTATTAAACACCATCAAATTATTAGTAGGAAGTGAAGCAAGGGATACGTCCGGATTCTTAAGGGTCCAGCACAATTTACCTCCATCATTCAGGGGCTGCGGTGGCCGAATGCACCTACCTGGGACACCTGCTGTAGATATTGGAGAACAACACACAGCCGCTAATGCACTGTGATCGCCCCAACTTGATTCAAGGGTGCTCCCCCGTGAAAAGTGGTCCAGGAGACCCCGCTTGGCAAAAAAAATAATCAATGGTGGGCGCTTATCCCCTCCCTTGGATAGAGGGGAGCACAACCTCCTGAATTAAAATGTGCTAGAGTTAACCAAATCAAAGGTAGCATACTGTCCCGGGTCCACTCCTGTACGGTCATAGACTGCAGGTAGATCCATCGGTAGAACATGCCACATCCCCACCATGTTTGTAGCAAATTCTGCCTTGAAATCCCCCAAAACAATAATGTTAGTCTGGAAAATGTCAGCGAGGCTCGAGCCCCTTATATTTTCCAAAAAGCTAAATAGTTTCACAAAATTACTATTAACCATATAAAATCATATACACAAAATCTTTATTTTTAGAAACTGACCGAATAAAAATAACAATTGTTCAATCTTTTGACGAGAAGGCAGAACATTCGGTCTCTATTACATCCACCCTAATATTTAGACTCACTTTAACCCAGACTGAAAGACTTCCTCCAGCACGGCAGGAGTTCGATGACGTTGCAGGGACGGAATAACAAACATAACCATCACAGGTTGTAACTGAAGCGTCCCAAAATTCCGGCAGTGGACAGATGTCAAGTTTATGAATCCCTGCAAGCCAATCAGGTAACAATATTTTGGCTTTAATCCGGAAACTGTTGGCAGAACAAAGGTGTGATCAGCAAGTCCACTCGAGAGGGCATCCGTAGAGCTGGACAAAGAAGAAGAAACTACCACCTGAGAAATTTGGAAGTCAATCAACGCATGTGAGTTTATGTTAAATCTTTTTGTTAAGCGCGGCAATTACCCGGAGGCCTCTCGGCGCTGCAGGATAAGAAGTGTATGCCCATTAATTTTTAAACAAACAGGTTTTGAGAACTTTTCTAAAGGTTAGTAAATAAGGAAGAGACTCAGGGGGATATGTACAAGGAAATGGCAGAGCCTGTTGTTAGCCTCCTTGGCTTAACGACATGCTCCGCCACTTCTGAAACGCAAGGCTGCACCATATTTCCAAGGATGTGGTGCAGCCTTGTGTTTTCCCATACAATGGTGCTAAGTTTAAAAACTTAGCGCCAACGCAGGCATCTTTGCACCAGAGTGCAAGGGTTTCTGCGTGCAGGGGAGGATTGTTTATGTGTACGAAGGTGCCCCTTCCTTCACATAAACAATCCTAAAATGTCATTTTGTAACTTTTGTGTGTGCTGCTTCCTACACATAAACAAACCATGGCCTTTTGCTTTGTCTATGTGTGCTGCCTTGTGCAGCACACATAGAAAAAGCAAAAACGAGGAGAAATAATGCATTTCCCCTCATTTCGCCAACTTAAGACAAGGATGGCGGAGGAGGATGCGATCACGTACGAAGAGGTGCGAGGAGTACGCAGGCGTCAAATTCCCACAGACTGAAACACACTCCTTCAGAGCTTCTGACAACAAACGGAGGAAGCCCAATCACTTCTGACATCACCAATCCCCATGGGGGCACCCAATTGGGAACCTCCTACCGAGGTCCTCATGGGGCTCCCGACATGCAGAACCCCTACACACCATGCATGCACTCACACCCTCGTCAGCCCCCACAGGGAAGGTTTGCCCCACATCATACCCGAGCCTGTATGCCCCACACCATAGCCATTAGTAACAAGCATGTACCTTCCCATCTACATCCCTACTCCCAACCTCCTATCCCTGGTTCGCCTCCAAGTTAGTATGTAATTAACCGCAGCGGCAGTTCCACAAATCGGGCACATTACAGGAAGGACAACCCCTTCTGGGGTAAAACAAGTCACACTGCAGCACTCCTAGATCCCATCCTATCAGCTTGTATTCCTGCTTGCCTGTAACTATACCTCAAACTCCATGCCATGTTCTTTAGCAGTACACATCTGATGTATAACAATGTGTGTTGATTCTGCAATATGGAAAACCCAATAAAATAGTTAAAAAAAAAATATTTATGCAGCGGTCGGAGGCAACATGCGGAGGGACCACCCTCAGCTGTTTCGACTGGCTCAAGGAGCCCGTCGGCTATGGGGTCGGAATGTAATTCATACTAAAGGGCAGTGCCTTCTCAAGCACCTCCGTAGGGATTATGATGTCCCTTTTGGTCTGCCTTTCTATGGCAGTCCGACCGATATAGAAAGGCAGACAGAAACAGACTTTAGGGGCACCCGGCAGGGTCCCAATCCCTCCGCAGCTACCGCCAAGAGGCCTGTGGTGCCCTCTAAACCTCTTTGCACCATGTGGCAGGCACCACGTGGTGCCTGCCACATGGTGCATGGATGATTGCAAACATCAATTTTCCTAATGCGGGTTGTGCACCAGCCCTTTTCCTCCCGCGGCACAAGCCGCATTAGTTAAATGGATGTTTATAACTGCCTCATGGGCGATCGCATCCAAATTCATCGATGGAACCGTCAACTGCTTGTCGTCGGTTTCTATTCAGACACGATGCTGGTCAGACCGTCGTCCGAACAGCATTGTAATTAGGGTCTATGTTTTCAAAGAAATGGTAAAGCCAATAGAAGCCAACAGTTTATCCTTTCCATTTCAAAGCGCAAGCTACTGGCTTTGCCAAAGCTTGTTATACCGGTTCCCCTCATTGACCATTTTGTACTTACGGCAGGAACTTCAACAATAGAACCCTAGATATTGTAATGGCAGCTTGTCATGATGCCAACTATCGACTATTGAGTGCACTTCAAAAGCCTGGTTAATTTGATATGTAATTGTATGTAGTTTACAATTATTTTTATTTCAAAATATCTTTGTTGAATAGAAAAGAAAACAAAAGGAGGAAAAGACATTCGGGGCTATTCACAAAGGTAACTTACACTTGTGAGTAAGCTACACATGTACGTTGATTCTTACACTTTTGAGTAGCTTTACTATTTTGAACGATTCTCAAAATCTCAGTGTAAAGTTACTTAAAAGTGTAGACATACACATTTCCACTCCCTGAAACGGGGAAGCGAGTCAAATGTACGGGTGTTACTAATGACAAAAAGAAACAGTAGTAAGTTCAGCACCATCTATGGGCATCCACTAGTACAGCAATAACCTCCTTTAGAACATATTGGAGGTAGGTACTTAAAATAAAACCCCATAAGAAATAATGTTAAACTAATATAAACTATTTAAAATAGTTAAAGAGATAAATATAATTTAATCTTACAAATATCAAAATGTAAAACATATTTATTATTTAATATTAAAATGTTTTACAACCTTTTTTGAATTTATAAATTAATATAACATTATTTTATAGAAAATATAATTAAATTACCTTTAATCAATTCTATACATCACTCTGAATAATTATTAATGCAAATAATATTTTTACTTTAGATGGGATTGTATTTTTTAGTTTAAACTTCAGAAAAATATATTTTTTTAATTTAATATATATTTAAATTGATTAAAAAATCATATTAATGGTGCTATATCATTTTTTATATTGTTCTACATTTAAAATATATAAAAATAATTTCCATTAAAATTTAGCATAAAAACATTTTACGTATTTATTATAAAGTTGAAGAAACTTTTTTTATTTTTTTGCCTATACTTATCATAGGAAGATTTCTCCCCCAAATGGCGAGTCTCCCTAAGATAAAGTATAAGAAAAAGTTAAAAAGTTGATTTACTTAAAATTTTAAATGAGAAAAACAATTGTAAAAAATCCCCGCCACCCTTGTTTTCAATGGGAGGGTGTTGCCGTATGAGTGGATGCCCATGTCTGGTGCTGCACTTAATCCCGTCTGAGCCCTTTTGGTTATAGTAACTTTAGAAGTGCAGTTTGAGAATAACAATGGGTTTACTCTTTTGTGGGCGGGTGCATGTCCATCCCTGGATCTCTCCCTAACCTTCCATAAACTCCTCTTTACATGTCCGTAAATCCTTCCCATTTAAAGTAAGGAGCCCCTTTTTTTCAGCCACTCCCCAGTCCCTCACACATTTAATATTAAGGGCCCGATTCTGATGCGGGTTGGAAAGCTTCCTGACGGAATCGGTTTGGAAATGGGTTCCGACCCACTTGGATCGGGAGAGTCCAACCGACGGAGTACGATGCATGCGGATGCTTCCAGATACGATTTGGTTGGACTCCAATTGACATCAATGGGAGCATATGTTCCTAACCGCATCATAATTGGGACCTCGGTCGGGAAGACACATTCCCGATCCCATTTGGAAGGAGCAAATGCCGTTATGAGGCCTTCCTAACCGCATCAGAATCAGCCCCTGAGTAGTAAATTACAAGAGTGAGGACCTCCTCATTGAAAAGATAGGAGAGGTGGATGTGAAGATTTACACTTGTGGGTTTGTGAACAGCATTGTTTAGTAGTGTATTGTACTGTAAAATGCAGTTTGTGAATAGGCCCTATTGTAATGTCAGTCCTCTGCTCTTCCGGTGAGTCTCCACTTACAGCTCATGTGACTACAATGGATACAGCTAGTTGCTTACATTAAGTTATGATTCTGAGACCTGCCAGATAACAATGAGAAATGTCTTGATAAGGGATCACTTCCGGTACGTAGGTTGCTGTTTGTAGGCTTTAAGCATTTCTTCTTGCGTCTGTTCCTGCTGGAGAATAATCGGTTAATTAGTGCAGCTTCCAAGCAACATTTCTCTGACTAATTAGCTAATTAGGCAGAAATCCAATTTATTGTTTTCTAAGGATGATGACTGACCTCTGGTTTAGTAATGCTAGGGGCATGTGTACAATTATGTATTATGTACCACAGTAACGTAAATAACAGTATTTTCTTTTTTAAAAGGCACCTTTTTCATTCTACTGGATTTTGAACATTGAACTTTATTTATGGCCCTTATTACGACTAGCCCAGAAAATGGGCTGGATTTTTCCCCACTCCAAGGTTATGGTGCTAGTGTTACCAGTAACTCCAGGGTGGGCAGATTCCAATTCGTCATGAGTTGGACTCTGCGGGTCCACGACCAAATGAGAAATTACCAGGGGAACAATCAATTCTGGAACTGATTGCCCTGATAATTCTTCATTTCCCCCAGAGTTTCAACAGCCGAAATCTCTGTGTGAAAGTAAAAAACGTATAATTCTGATGAGGCAAGTCACTGCTGTTGCCGACTCCATAGGAATTAACCCCCAGATTCATCATGCTCCTCTTTTGCGAGTCCTTAATAGCGATTTTTAAGGAATCGCTATTAAAGACTCGCAAAACGGGATGCATGTAGAAATCGCAAAATTTATTGCGATTTCTACTGCTTCCTTATTTGCGATTCGAATCGCAAATAAGGAAGCGATTTCAAGGGTGCCAGGGTGTCCAAAGGACACCCTGTAGCACCCCTGAAAAGATGATTTACACTGGTGTTGCGCACACACATGTCCAAAGGACATGTGTGTGTGTAACATACAAAATGCACTAAATTGCGTTTTTCTAAGTTTTCGCTATTTACCACGAAGTCAGACTTCGCGGTAAATAGCGGCCACAGATTGCGAATTCGCAATTCTAAAATGGTTCATGAATTGCATTTAGGGAATCTCAAATTGAGATTCCTTAAATGCAATTCTTCGCAATTTAGCGATTTCAAAATTTGCGATTTTTGCATTTGGGATGATGAATCCCAAATGCAAAAAAAACGCTCGCAAAGGGCCAGATTCGCAGAATCTGGCCCTTTGCGAGACGAGTTTGGCTTCATGAATCTGGCCCTAAGAGACCACTCGTAATGAGGGCCTGTGTGTTTCATCATGGACGTGGTTGCTGCCTCTAAATGTTTGGCAATAATTGTTCCTGTCTGGGTTTCAGAGGTGGGGCCCTTCTTAATGGAGACCTCCCAGATCCTTATTCCCTTGGATTCTTCGAGGTTTCAGTCTCATGTAGCTAGATTCGTCTGGTGAAGGTAGGGCCCTTGTTGTTCGGTTGGTACAGCTCGATGCCACTGAGAGACGGTTTGCCATCAAGAGTAGGGAACCTGACTTGGTAGACAGGCAATGAAAAGGCCCAAGTATTCGATGCTGGGTCAAAGTGCAACTAGATGTCCCATTCCCCTGGATCTGTGCCCGAACCCATCCAGCAGCAAGAGTACCTACTAGCCAGCAGAGCTAGTGACTGCTTAGATTCTGTGAGTGCAAGAGAGAGAGTTGGACTTATGTAGGAGATGCAGGCATGTGTGGGGTACCCTGATGAACCAAGGCTGACCTAAGTTGGCAGGGTATGCCCAGACGTGGGTCCCTTGCTCACTTTTCCTCTGGATTCAAGCTAGCCTGGCTGATGAGTGCTGTTAGCCTGAAACCGGTCCCAGGAAGCTTGTTTCCGGTCCAGGGAAGACATGGCTTGGCAGCTCGGACTGGACTGTTCCCATGAGGCACAGGGTCAAGACTGATTTGCATATAGCTGAATCTGAACTGAGGTGGCGAAGTGAGCTAAAGAACGATGATGGATTCAACCCAGATCTGTGTCTGTGGGAGAGTGAAAAGTTTCAGCGCTCCGTCAATCATATCTTTGTGTTTGCTTTGTTCGCCCTTAGTTGGCACAGTATGCCCAGATGTGGGCCCCTTGCTCACTTTGCCACTAGATTCAAACTAGCCTGGCTGATGAGGGCTGTTAGCCCAAAACCGGTCCCAGGATGCTTGTTTCCGGTCCAGGGAAGACATGACTCGGCAGTTCGGGCTGAACTGTTCCCATGAGGCACAGGGTCAAGACTGATTTGCATATAGCTGTGTCTGAACTGGGGTGGCGAAGTGAGCTAAAGAACGATGAGGGATTCAACACTGATCTGTGACTGGGGGTGAGTGTATGAAACGTTTCAGTGCTCCGTCCATCATCTCTTTGTGTTTGCTTTGACCTATGAAAGGCACGGAAGGCCTGCATCTGAAACCACATGCACAAGGACTCTCAGACAGGTGGAGGATGCTCACTCATTGATGGAGTCCATCATACGACCAGGAAAGCATTATTGATTTGCCATTGATAAGAAAGTGTCATCAAGAGTGCAGGGATAAACTGTTGGATCATTGCCACAATGTTCCAAATCTTACCTACAATCGACCTCATACTAAGGAATGAAGTTAGATTAGGTCATGACAGGCCACACCCAATGAGGCAGCAGCCACAAGTGCAGTCCAGCCAATCACAGCTCAGACTGCCGCAAAGTCACCCTGAGTCTCCACTCCAGAGGACCAGATTCCGCTGACCGCACTCCTCTCTAGACAAGTCCTTCCATGAACATAAAATGTTACTCTGCAACATCCTGAACTTTAGTCCATGATGCTACTCTAGCACAATGTTGTAGAGATAATGAACCACCACTGCAGCCAGTGGGGTGCCTGGGGAACTAGAGACACTACTTAGGGAGTACTGATAGCAAGTTTATAAGTAGGTAACATCAGAATGCCTAAGTTTAGAGCTACCACAAGGAGCTGAGAACACGTAAAGGAGCCCTTGACCCGGTCACTCCACTAACGCACGGCCCCCGTGTGCCCGGATTCTGCTGCCGCTGCCTGCTTGGCCCTCTTGCTGCCGCCTCTCCTTAGGGCCCCTGCTCTCCAGGCTTGCCCTCGCTCTCCAGGCTTGCCCAGGCTTGCCCTCGCTCTCCAGGCTTTCCCAGGCTTGCCCTCGCTCTCCCCCACTCCGCTTTCCCGCTCTTTCCAACCCCCCCTCTGCTCCCCGCCGCTGCCCTCCTGTGGCCCCGCCCCCTTCTCCCGCTCCCCATTCCCCGCCCCGCTCCCGCCTCCTAGCTGCTCCTCCCTCCCACTTCGCCATAATTGGCGGGGACCACACGTACGCACAGCGGGCGCGCCGATTGCGTGCCAAAGGCAAGCCCGTTTATGCCCGGCCACGCCTGGACCGGGCCCAGCGCCAGAACCCCTGGATCCCGCCAGAGCCAGCCAACCCGACTGAGCTACGACGTCGCCACCCTCCACGCACTCAACACTGGCCAACATCCAGCCTGCTACCAAGCCACCTAAGCATGGGCGGATCTAGCGGATCTCGCGTACGCGAATTTGCGTATTTACGGATTCGCAATCCGCGAGAATACGCGAACTCTCGCGGATTTGCGGATTTTCCCGTTTTTTGTGTTGGCGAGCGTTTGCGCGGATTTTGGGACAATTTCGCAATTGCGAACTTACTTTTCGGCTCGCAACGGCCGCGACTATGTTGTTTCTACGTCTGGTTTATCATCACAGGTTCACAGCACCCTCTGTTTCACCACTGCCACCCTCTGGGACACCCATGCCACCCTCTGGTACATCCTCACTGCCACCCATTAGGTTTGTTTATCACTGTAGTTTATGGGGGTTGAAAAAAGCAAGCACACCTCCCCTACTTCAACTGCCATGAATTAATTTGGGGTTGATTAATGTGTCAGTTATTTTGAAAGTTCCAGTCTGGCTGGCACCTGCTTCCTTCCTTATCTGTAATTTGCTTTCTGTTGCAGTGCAATTTTTTTTCCCAGGACCTTTATGGTCTACTTGTAGCTATTCTATGAGCCTGCTGTTTGGGTCATAGCAGGGTCATAGAATAGTTGCAAACTCTGGAGGGGCCCCTCAGGAAGCACTAGAGTGAATGTTACTAATGTTAAGTTTGAACTTTTGCACCTGCTCATTGCTTTCAGTTTAGCAAAAATCGTTTTTTCTGCAATTTCGCGCATTTTTTGGGGCGCGAATCCGTGCGAGATCGATTTCGGAAGCCGCGAATGCTTGCGAATACACTAAGTTTTTCTTTGCGACGTGTATGTTCGCCTGATTTTGTGCGTGTTCGCGAGGCGCTTGTAGCTATACGTTTGCCAAGTTACCCTAGCGGTCGTACACGGGCGCGGCCATCTTGTTTGCGTGACGTAATTCCGTGTGTAATCTCGCAAACTGTGCTGCTCGCTAGTACAATTTCGCGCGTGCTCGCGAGGAAAATCTCGCGCGAACTTACCCACGCGGTCGGGAACGGGCGCGGCCATCTTGTTTCTCATTCATTGCTATGGTTCTGGGCATGCTTTCTGTATCCTCTCTGAATCTCTGCCATCCTTTGCTTGTTTGAAGTTTATTTGATCTATTTTACTTATTAATCTATCCCTCTATTTTTCTAGCTCTATATTTTTGTGTTTTCTGCTGCTTTTAGTTACTTTTAAACTACTTTTTTAAACTCTTTTCTTTTCTTCTTCACTATTCTATTTCTTCTTTATCATTTAACTTTATTTCTGCCCAGACCATGGTAAAGGGAGCCGGGAAGCACCCTGAGAAGGGTCCCGCACCCCGTGACCGGCTCCCGTGCGGGCGTTTGAGGGGGGAGCAAGTGGTGCCACGGGAGATCTTTAGCGCGGAGGAGGTGGCCGCACTCATCTTCCACGTCCAGCGCCGCCTCCCCAAGACGATCCTGGGAGGCGGCAAGATCGCAACCGGCTATGGCATCCGGGAGCGCCGGAAGCGGTGGGAGAAGGTGTGCCGGGCCATGTTTAAGCTCTCTGGGGTCCGGCGCACATATAACCAGGCAACCCACCGCTGGACAGATGTCATGGACCGGGAGCGGGACTTGCTGGACGCGCTCGGCGTAGAAGTCCCCGGGCTTGGTGAGTAGTAGTAGCTATTCATCACTACTCTGTTTTATCCGGCTCTGTCATTTGCAAATCTTTGTTCTTTACCAAGAGCAATAATGCTGCCGATTACATTGTAGGTAAATTATATTTCAAAATCTTCTATGCATTTCAGGTGCACTGCTCTCCTTCTCAGTAGCCTTGCTTGCTACTATGCTTATTTGTTTTGTATTTTGTGTTCATTTCATTGGCCTGAGAAATTATGTATGAGTGTAGTGTAAAGATAAGAACTGCGTAATGCTAGACACTAAGGGTCATATTTTCAATTACCGGCGCATCCCTGCAAAGTAGCAGGGGTGCGGCAGTAATTGTGTGCCATGCCACCACCACCCATTGGCCCAAAATGTCACAGAAGCCTTACGCATCTGTGCCGTAAAGGCGGCGCATTGCTGGAGTTGCGTGCCAACGATGGCGCAGCTCCAGCAATGCTCTGGGGTACCCTATCTCCCCAATGCTGCATCAAGCCGTACGTCGGCTTCAAGCGCGCAGGGTTTGAGTCATGCATCATTGTCCTAAAAGTGACTGATTGACATCTTGTAGATTTCCCTCAGCCACTTTTAGGATTCGTTCCTGCGCAGGTACGCCCTCCCTTGCGCCGGAACGCCCCCTGATGGCGCAGGGCTTTACAACGTGATGCATATATACGCCGCACCAACACCATGGCAAGTCTTTTGTTCTGCCGCTGCGTCACAAAAGTCATGCAACAATGGAGGAAAATGAGCCGCAAGGGACTTCTAAATCAGCCCCAACAGACTGAAGTCCAGTCCTTCCTTTAGACACATGGCTATAAGAAGAAATAGTGGCGGTGGTCGGTGGATTGATAGTTTGAGTATTCACTGATCTGCAAGCGGGATGGACTTTGTCTGTCACTTCGCGTGCTGCGGACTGCTGCCTGCCAGGCCTAGGCAAATCTCTTTAGTAGTCTGTTTATTGAGTTACATAGGAACTTTCTAAGTCAACGGTCCGCAAATCAGGCAATACGAATAACGTAGTATACCACATGAGATAGATCCCGTGGAATAGTTGTCTATCTATTTGCTATTTCTCCAAAATATTTTGTTATTGTTCTTTTGAAATGTTTGATTTGGTTGACAAATCTCATCCATGTTTTCTGGTCTTTCTTTCTTTCATGTTGTACATCAGCTCCCCCCAAGGGCAAGAGGACACAGGAGGAGGGTGCTGTTCAGGAGGATGCAGGCCAGGATCGGGCAGGCGAGGGCTCCTTTGCTGGCCCCAGTAAGTTTAAATTTTAATAAAGAGTACCTATTTTTTCCTAGCGTTCCTCATTCGATTTTTTCTAAATCGTCTTTGATCTTCTTGTAGACTGGATATAAATTCTTATCCTGCCTCGAATATGACTCCATGTGGTATTACTAGATTATTCTTATTAGTCTGTCTGTGTAGCTAACTAAGATTGGACATTTGACAATTCCATTGTACTCCCATTCTATTCAGCAATAGCTCTATGCACTGTCTCCTTACTGACTAGATAGTGTGGCAGAGTCATTTAGCTCCCGAAGTCACCGATGATTGATCCCCAATGATCTTTAGATTATCCTACGCAGGACAAGAGTACGGAGTCACAGTCAAGAAGTGTCAGAGGCACTCATGCTTGCAAAAATGCCAAAACCTTTAGCTCATCCACTCTAGTCTGGAGGACCAAAAACCACAGAGTCTATTTAAATTTAATAGCTTTATTAAAGGTAAACACATTTATTAAAATCAACTTTGTCATAAAACTATTTAACTGAAAACGGAAAAGTGCTTAGTGCTGACGATTAATTGGACACATTTCTTGTGGTCGAGCCGAGCTCTCACCTGGTTTGAACTTGATCCTGGACTCGTGTTCTTAGAAGTCAAGCTTCTGTCTGTTAGGAGAAAAAGTGGTGCGTGTTAAAAATAAAAAGCAAGCATTCATCAGTTGTGCATCAAAGTGCAGCAAGACAACAGCCTTCCCTGGAAAAAGGGACATTTTTACTTTAGAGTAGACAGTCACAAATTATTACATTGTATTCTGTTTTTTTAACATTTCTTTATTACTCCTAGACCAAATATTATATAGTAGTGAGTGGTGTATTCTAACATTCTTAAATGTACTTTGTAGGTGGAACATCTGGTGGCGGGGCCAGCGCGGAGGTGGCGGTGTTGGGCGAGGACTCGGAGGACTCTGGGGAGGAAGCGGTGCAAGAGCCGGCGGACGGTCCTGTGGGGGTTCCCACGATGGTGGCGGGAACAGGTAAGCTATATATTCCTTACTTATTGAGATTGAAGACTGCATAGTGTGCTTTCTGCACAGGTGTATTACAAATCAACCAGGTAGTAGCCTCCTCGAAATGTACTCCGTGAAGTTTTTGGTGAGAAGAATCCCAATAAGATCTTAGATGAACGTGATGGATGGGATGAACGAAAAGCGAAAGAAGGGTGTAAGTAAGTGGGACGCGAAATTTTATGATGGCTGGCAAAGAAGAACGATATGTGTTTGCTTGGCCCCCGAGGTGGCTGGGAAGGAAAGAATATGGTATGGTGCATGGCTGGGTCAATGATGAAGCAAGGATGGGTGGAAGGACAGCAGCCTGGGTGGGTGAAACAGAAACTGTATGTGTGCGTATACTTTGAATGAATGGATGCCTGGAGCATGGTATTCTCTGACTCTTAGATAGCACATGTGTATCTAGAGAGAGTAGATGGTCGCTGGATGAACTAAGTGTTACCTTGAAGAGCATGTACCACCGCACCCGCACGTCCGTTCCAGTGTAGGGAAGGCAAGGAAAAGAAATTGTAAATGTGTCCAATACTACCATGAATAGTAGCAGTACTTTGTATTGCAACTGCAAGCACAGCATATATCTGGTTATTACGGTGGACACTCCGTACCGCTCTTAATAACTTTAGTTTAGTTGTAGTACGTCATTCATGTGTGGGTGTATCACTGTTCACTCAATATTAAGCAAAGCACCTAAAGTCATCCCATATGTCATCAAATACGTCCCATGTGAAGTGATAGATAATCAAATTATTTAGCTTCTTCATTTTCCTTTTCTAGTACTCATTTGCACTGTAGGGTGAAAGGTAAATTAATTAAGCAGTAGCCCTTGTAACAGAGTATTCTCAGTGCCACCCGTAATAGAAAAGTAATAGCTTCACCACCTGCATGTACTGGACCGGTACAGTAACGCCAGTGTGTCTCACTCATCATGGTGTGCAACTGTTTTTCTCGGGTGCAAGTTCACTGTGCTGCCATTCTGCCGGCTTGCATAAGATAACGTACCAATTTTCCTAAACAAGAGAGAAGAAGAAGAATAAGACTGGGGTACTGTCATAGTCGACTGTAATGGAAGTCCATAGTGGTCGTAGAATTTGTTCATTAAACTACCACTAATGTTAGAGCAAGGATGCAGAAGTGGGAGGTTACATAGATACTGTCCTCAATAGTTATGTACTGTGCTTTCAATTTGCTACTTGTACTGTGACCCAACTTTCGGCTCATTCACTTTGTGTTATTAATGCTAAGGAGCATTGGTTACAGACTATGTCTTTCTTTCTTCATATAGTTGCTCCTTCCAAATCAACATCACGGAGGGAGCAGGCTCGAATGGCCCGGCAACGGAGGCTGGATGCCACTGTCGCCGAATATCGGCGGCTGGTGGCCCTGGAGGAGGAGGAGGACACGCAGTCGACCGGTGCAACCACCACAACATCCTCGACTGGGACAGCTGCATCCTCCTCCGTGACCCCACGGGCCGCCAGCATGCGCAGTGCTCCAGCGGTACGGAGCCGGGCTAAGAAAGCCAACCGCCACCGCCAAGCAGCAGAAAGACCAGCTGCCCCCCACAGGAGCTGCAAGGCACGCCAGCGCCGCCTAGGAGTCCGAATGTCCTACCTGGAGCAGGAGGTCCTTACGTACAAGAACTTGGTGGAGGGCCTCCGCTTCGACCTTGCCACCCTCCGCAAGGAGTATGATGCCCTGGCCGCAAAATTCACCAGCACCCTCCAGTAGTGGAGTGTCCCTTGCCCTTTTTTTAGAGACTTTTGGGGGGTGGGATTTGGGAGTTGGGTTCTTTTTGGGACTTTTCAAAGACAATCGTTGGGGTTAGGGAGGGTCTTGAGGGAGATTATTTTGTTAGGGCTACATAAATATACTTTTTTGAACTTTATCTGACCATACCTGTTTTTTACTGCTTTTCAGTCTGGTGGGTGGGGGACGGGGGTGTAACAGTAAGTTTGTTTTCCTGAACAGTCGTAGGACTTTAGTAGTACTACCGTCAATCTCTCGTCTAGTCCTAATACTCCATTATACTACCTCCCACCAAACGCTTATCTTACCTGTAATTTGTGTTAGAAATTAGGGCTAGGCCCAGGGCTGGCTCCACGTGAAATGGGGATTAACGTTGGCAATCCTGGGCGGGTGAAATTTCCTCATTGCGGTGGTACTAGTGGTGTGACACAGTGGCAGTTGCATGCCTATGGAAAAAAAGAAAACGTTTCCTGGTTTGTCCTTACTGTAGCATTACAACAGTTACGGTACGATCAAGAATATAGCAGGTGACAGTACACTAGAACAGTGCCATAATGTAGCCTAACAAATGGTAAAGTATTTGCTTGCAAGTATAACTAGTACTTGCGTTGAATTTATTTGACATTGGCTCCTACTACTAGAAGAAATAGTACTGAAGCTGAGTAAGTCTAGAAGATATCCTCGTATTCCTTCGCCAGCCTGTTGCTATGACCTTATCCTCCCCAGCAAGTGTGTGGAATTATTGATGTCATTTTAGTCAGACATCAAGCAAAACAACACAGCCCGGGGGAAGAGGGTTAGGGTTTGGAAAATGGATGGGAATGGGGGTTTCTTTTTGGGTAGGTTTTGTGGAGAGAAGAAAAAAAATGCACAGCCTGGACAAACAATAATTGAAGATAAAGAAATCTTTTAGTACAAACTAAAGCTAAGCACATGCAGTCACACTCATAGAAGAAAACAATGGATACTGTATCTGTATTCTGTATGTTGTTGGAGTTGTCCTTTTGAATTTGGTAAGTAAGTTGCATGCAGCAAACAATTCCTCTTATTAGCGGCACTCCTCCATTCCAGCTGATGCTTCGTCCATCAATGTTGGTGACCACTGACAGAAGACACCCTGTCCACTGCCTGCCTGGCGGATGTTGACTGAAACCCGGCCTGTAATTATTGAACGGAAAACAGGAAGTGCTATTACAATACCACTGATAAATAAATAAAAGGTATGTACGCTGTGTGGTGCAAAAAGTCACACTTTGATTTCCCTAATAGACAGTACAATATTTTTGAAATTGCGTGCTCTGTCTGAGTCACCTTTTTAAGGATAAATAAGTATGGCCAAAATATTATAGCGGATCTTTCCCCTCAAGGTAGGTGTACTGTAAACTGTGTTTTAGAACACAATTTGACCTTCCCAGCAATGCTCCCACCAAGACCCTTACTAAAGCCAGTCGCAAAAATGTAGAAGACCCCCAATCAGATCTCCAAAAACGATGCCTAGCAGAAAAATGGTGACAAAACGTACTTTGAAAGTAACAGTAGGCCCAAATACACCCTTACCGACCGTGGATTGTATTCAAACCACTTGCAAGTTGCAAGCAAGCAAAAGTATCCATAGCCAGCATCGCTCCAACAGTGCTCTAAAACCCCAGAACTGCGTTGCAATAGAACACCCCGAAACACATGCAATCCTGCTGCTAGGGCTAACCCTAACGAACCCTAAAATACAAAAAGAGCCAAAAGGTGTTTCCTTATGGATTTTGTCCAAAACACTTCTATCCGTTATTAGACCTTCCCAGGAGGAATGCCCCAGCCAAGACCCGCCAACCCACCCGCAAAAAAGCACGCGACAACACCCCCAAACAGCGAAAAAGATAAATCTCATACTTACTATATCTCTCGGCCTTCGGTCCAAACGCGCTGTGCAGCTAGGTCATCATCATAACTCCTGTTTTCCACCACGGATTTCCTGAAAAGCAAATGCAATCAAGATTAGACTGGCAGCAGTGCTTCGACAGAGACCCCGGCCGCAACCCACCCACGAACAGCAGGAAGCCCCCCAAAACGCTACATTGAGCAAGATGTCAGAAGAAATAGCAAAAAAAACGCTTTTCCTTAAGGTTTTTGTCCAAAACACTTCTATCCGGTATTAGACCTTCCCAGGAATGCCCCAGCCAAGACCCGCCAACCCACCCGCAAAAAAGCACGCGACAACCCCCCCAAACAGCAAAAAAGATAAATCTCATACTTACTATATCTCTCGGCCTTCGGTCCAAACGCGCTGTGCAGCTAGGTCATCATCATAACTCCTGTTTTCCACCACGGATTTCCTGAAAAGCAAATGCAATCAAGATGAGACTGTCGCAGCAGTGCTCCCAGACCCCAAAACTCACCCACAAACACCCGGAACCCCGCCAAAGAGCACCTCAAAGGCAAGCAAGTCAGCAAAAACGGCAAGAAATTTCCACCTCATATTTGGTCCAAAACACTTTTATCCATTATTAGAGCTTGACAGCAATGGGCCCAAAGCCGTCAACTCACCCGCAAAGAAGTAGAACACCCCCACAAGTGCTGAGTCTTTCTTCATTGGGCGTAATCCAGCACTCTGCTTTGAGGGAAATCGCAGTCTGGAGGAGGAGGATAGAGGAGCATGTTCTTCTGAACTTGTGAACCTGAGGAATGTAGACTGCGGCACCTTCAAATCAATAAGCAAACAAGTGAAGACAGTTCTGCTGATGGGCTTGTTTTTGTGGTTAGGTGATTAAAGTTTGAATTAAATTAACTGTGCAAAACAAAGAAAGACAGACACACAGGAATAAAAGTGAATAAGGACGAAAAAGAAAGTTATTGATTCATTGTCTCATTTTCAGGGCTCGCTGTCAGGGAATAAGAATAAGAGTTCGTCATCATACTCTGCGAATTCAGGCAGGATGAGGTCAGCGTCACCGAACAGAGAACAAATTCCCTCATCTACGTTGCTGTCCTCCTCGTCTTCATGCGGCGTGCTTTCTCGTACTTTGTAATCTGGTGGTATGAGGTGCTGATTCATCTTGATCATTGTTAGCCTCTCCACATTTTTGGGCGAGAGGCGGCTCCGTTTGGGAGTTACAATGCCACCAGCAGCACTGAAAACACGTTCAGAAGACACACTTGCGAGTGGGCAAGACAAGTAGTTTATAGCCAGGTTGGAGAGCTGTGGCCACAATTGTTTTTTGCCATGCCAATACTGCAATGGCTCATCATTAAGAAAGACCTCTGTTGAGTCATTCAGATAGTCCTGCACCATCGACTCTAGGTCATCAGCGGTTCCTCCACTTTGCTTACTTTTTGCTGTGCCTGTGACTTTTTTTCGAGAACCATACCCAAGCAAACTTAGCCAATCCTCTACAGCAGCCACTGTTACTGTTGTGTGTGGTGCAGATGATCCAGTTGCCGGTGTCTTTAACGGCTGAGAGGTCTCTTGTGCCCCAGCCACAGGTGCAGAAGTGGATTCTTTTGACTGGGGATGGCCTGCTGATGCTGATGCTGATGTACTGCCTTCTCCTTCAATAACCTGCCGTTCTTTTTCAAACCTCTTGGCTGACCAGGCTAGCCAATGTTTGTACTTTTGAACATCTTCATCAGTAAAAGGAAAGAATGCTTCGCCTGCCAGCGCCTTTTTGTAGCGTGGATCCAGAATAGTAGCACAAATGTAATGCTGTTCTGACTTGATCTTTTGAAGACGTTCATCACCACGTAGGCGCTCTAATAATTTCTCAGACAAAATAAAAGGGTCTTTTTTTTTTACATCTTTTTCAAACTCAGAAGACACCGCCATCAGTTGGTGCTCCAGCATGCACAACAATGGGATAGCTTTTCCCAAATTACAGTCCTCCTGGCTGACTGCACGCGTGAAGAACTCAAAAGGACGAAGCATGTCTGTCAGGCTTTTAACTATGTCCCATTGCGCCGCAGCCATCCGCAGGTCCTCCTTCTGAGATGTACCCTCTGTTAAGAAATAGTGATCGAGTACCGTATACTGCTCATACAGACGCTCAAGCATGTAGAAGGTTGAGTTCCAACGTGTTGCCACCTCCTGGATGAGTGCTTTCACTGGCATTCGACGTTCAAGTAGCAGCCTCCTCAGATGCTTCCAGGCCTTAAAAGAATGGCTGAAATGGTTGCACATTTTGCGGCAGGTGGCCATTACCGCGAACGCCGCACTGTCTCTATCACTCAAGAATTTTTGAACTACCAGGTTGATACAGTGCGCCAAACACGGCACTCTGAAATAGCCACCCAGCGACATGGCCTTAACTACATTGGCGCCATTATACGTGGAAACATAACCAATCTGGCGTTTTTTTGGGGATAGCATTTTCGAGACCTTTTTGTTAAACTCGTCCAAAATGTTTTCGGATGTGTGACTTTTCTCCAAGCCAAACATGGCTAGTGTTGCATGTTTCCGAGCAGCTTTGAAAACTTGGTCCGGGTCAACACCTGCGTTTAGCTTTGCTTTAACACCTGAAAAAGAGACCCAGTGTGCAGTGATGCACATGTAATCAGCGCCTGCGCCACTGGTCCACATGTCTGTTGTCAGATGTATTGTGTGAACAGCACTCTTCTGCAAAGCTGCCCCAATCGCCTCCAGCACATCTTCATGTAGTGCTGGAACCGCAACTCTGGCAAAATAGAACCGGCTAGGAACCTTCCATTTAGGGCAGAGCGTTGCCACTAATTCCAGAAAACCTACCGCTTCTACAAAAGAAAAAGGGAGAAGGTCCACAGCTAGCATTTTAGCCAGCTTAGTGTTATACAGACGCGTCAGTGGGTGGTTGCGTTCATATGGCACGTCGGAAGAAAACATGGTTCTAATGTTGCCCTGGACCAAGCATTTACGGGCTGATAATGACTTCGTTGACCCAATTTTGCTCGCTGGTGAACTTTTGTGCGTTGGTGTCTCACTCGCTCCAACACTCTTAGTGTGCCTCACATTGGGTGTGCTGCTGACAGGGGTACTGGGTGTAAGGGAAGTGTTTGACACGTCTTCTTCCTCCTCGTCATCATCAGATGCAACATCAACGTTTTCTTGAATTCGGGCTTCCTTGATCGCATCTAGGTGCGCAAACCATTGGACAGTGTGCTGTCTCCTAAGATGACCTCTCTGGCCTCCGGTACCATAGTTGGTACCTGACTTACCACGACTAACTGCAAGCTTACAAAGGGTACAAATGGCAAACTTTGGATTTTTTTGACAAACAGTAAAGAAGTCCCAAACTGGGGACTTGAAGTGTCTGTGGGGCCTGGAGGAGGCGGCGATACTGGTGGTGGTGGTCATGAAGCTAATGCCAGTTGAAGTGGAGGATCTGGATTGCCCAACTTTTGTACGTTGTGCACTTTCACCGCCACTAATTAAGGTCGAGGTGGATGGAGGTCCCTTCTTGCCAGAAAGAAATATGGAAGCGGGACGAGTTGGTGTACTACTTAACTCCAATGATTGTGGTGTTTCCACTGCCTCCTCATCGACAACATCATCATCATCACGCTCAGCAGCTCTTCGGGTTAGGGTCAAAATGTCTGTTTGCTGCATGCCCGCTGGGGCTGCAGTGACCTTTATGATGACTGGGTCGTCGTTGTCAGAGTCTTCATCAGCAGCAGTATCCGCCACTTCTTGTTGAGCCTCATCACACTCCATAACTCTGAGACTTTGGACGAGCTTCCTTTTACGCTTAACTACCTTTGTCAGATCATGGTGTGCCTCACTGTCAGACGGCAGTGGTGCTGGTTCCCAAGTTTGATCCATATCATCAGAAGGAGGTGTGCTTGAAGAAGATGTAGACACCACCCTTGATCTCTTCCTTGCTAGGGGTGTGGAAGACAATGAATGATCATCAGGAGGAGTGGCTTCCTCAAATGATACCTCGCCTTGATTGTCGATTTCCTGATGTGCCCCTACTTCGGGAGGAACAACTATTGTGGGCACTTGTGACCCTCCATGCACCTCTGCTTGCACATCTCCTTGCGCTGCCTCTCCTTCCACATGTACTTGGGCTTGTACTTGCACATGTGATTGTTGTTGCGGCTGTGGTTGTTCAACACTCGTCAGATGAGCTACAACAACCTGTGTTGATTGAGGGACATTGCTGCTGCTTTCTTGCGATGAGCCAACATCACTGGTCGATGGTGATTGAACAAGTAGATTGGCTGCCTCTGCAGCACTCAAGGGCTTGGACTTAAGTTGGCGTGGTGGTGGTGGTGGCACTGAGCCCAATGGAGCGGGGGTGCTGCTGCCAGCTTGGTCCCCAGCAGATCCCGCTGCTGCTGCAGGCATACTTTTTTTTTACTCCCAAAAAAAGGGGCGGGCGGCACACCAGTCTCCTTGGTAACTTGCTGCAGGACATCTTCCTGGCACTGGTGGTTCTCTTGAGTCTTGTGCACCTAAAAGCAATGGAAGACAGAGGAACATCAGTTCAGTTATACACCCCAAAAAATCGACAAAACACAGAAAAATCAGCACAATCCCATGCCATCCATGATGTTTACATTGAAGACACCCCACAGAAAGACTAGGGCCATGCAAGTATGCAACACTCACTACCCCTGGGCATAATGGATGAAAAGTAGGCAAAATAAGTGCAGGCCTCAGACACTGCCTCTCTTCAAAATGGCCCCTTACACCCCAAGCCAGTCCACACCAACAGTACACCCCAAAAAAACAGAAAAACAGCCAGAAATCACCACAATCCAATGCCATCCATGATGTTTACATTAAAGGGAGTGAGACCACACCACAGGCACACTCAGTCCATGCACCACCACCCCTGGGCAAAAGGCCACACCAGCAGCCCCAAAAAAACGACAAAAAACAATAAAATCAGCACAATCCCAGCCCATCCATGGCCTCAATGATGTTTAAATTCAAGAAGACACCCCACAGAAAGACTAGGCCCATGCAACACTCACTACCCCTGGGCATAATGGATGAAAAGTAGGCAAAATAAGTGCAGGCCTCAGACACTGCCTCTCTTCAAAATGGCCCCTTACACCCCAAGCACATGTTGCCTGTACCAGCCAGCACTCAAGATGGCCACCACCACCACCCACATGGCCAGTCCACATCAACAGTACACCCCCATAAAACAGAAAACCAGCCAGAAATCACCACAATCCAATGCCATCCATGATGTTTACATTAAAGGGAGTGAGACCACACCACAGGCACACTCAGTCCATGCACCACCACCCCTGGGCAAAAGGCCACACCAGCAGCCCCCAAAAAACGACAAAAAACAATAAAATCAGCACAATCCCAGCCCATCCATGGCCTCAATGGTGTTTAAATTCAACAAAACAGTTGTATCATGCACCCCTAACCAACCCTGGTCCTACTGGATACTGTGGCTACCAACAATATAATTTATTTAATGCTCTGAAAAAGTTCCAAAATTGTACTTGCAGCAACTGTAATGCCCCAAACAAACTTACTTGTGAAAGTTGATTTCTAATCCAAAAGTGATCCAAAGACAGTCAAAAAGGCCTCAAATCCAAATATCCAGCAGCACCCACAAAAAGTAATCCTTCCAGCTCCAGATCCAAATGAAAGTGACCAGGAGATGGACAAAGCACTGGGAGGAGCCTGCTGGACAGGAACAGGAAGTTGGAGACTGTGGGGCACTTCCTTCCTCCCCCCCCCCCAAAAAAATGGACTCCTTGCAAAAAAAAAGGCCATGCAAATGTCAACCTGAGGAGTGATTCTGATAAAAACCATAATTTTCTGAAGGTTTATCCTGTTTGCTGGTGATTTTCTTGTGCAGAATTGCAAAATCTCTATTTCGCGAGTGCGAGATTGTTCCTTTCCGCCGCAACTACGTGTTCGCAATTGCGAACTCTCGCGAGGTGTGCTGTGCAAGGTGGCAAGCCGCGATTACGTATTCGCGGGCGCCAAACTCCCGCGGGATCACGCAGCAAGATCTAAAATGGCGCGGCACTAGAAAAATATGATCGAGAAAAACAACTCGGCAAGCGCTTAATGACGGAAAGTGAACGCCGTGCACCACGCTGCGCGCCGCAACCAAGCAAAAAATCCGCAGCGAGCGGATTCACGGATTTTCGACAAATTCGCGAGAGTTCGCGGATTGCGAACTTGCCGAAAATCCGAAAAATCCGCGAGCGGAGCGGATTTTACGCCCATGCTTAAAGCCACCCTGAAACACACCCACGGAGCCTTCACCTGCCACGCCTGCTACTTCACCTACACTCGGTCCTGTACCGCGCCAGCCAAAACAGCCGCCAACAACAACCACCTCAAGTGCATCCTGCTCAACACTCGCTCCATCCACAGGCACACCATCGAACTATGGGACCTCCTGGACAAAACGGCACCAGACGTCGCCTTCTTCACGGAAACCTGGATGAACGCCTGCTCAGCCCCCGACATCGCCATTGCCATCCCGGACGGCTACAAGATCATCCGGAGGGACCGCGTCAACCAGACCGGAGGAGGCATCGCCATCGCCCACAGAAACACTATCCGCATGACGACCAACACCGACGACACCCTCGCCACCACAGAGCACCTGCACTTCCAGATTCACACCGACCCCAAGACCACCCTCAGAGGAACCCTCATCTACAGACCCCCGGTACCACGCTCACACTTCAGCGAGGCCATCGCAGACTTCATCAGCCCGCTCGCCCTCGTCTCCCCCGACTAAATCTTCCTAGGAGACCTCAACTTCCACCTGGAGAACGACCAGGACAACAACACCACCGCCCTACTAGACAACCTCGCGAACCTCGGATTCAAGCAACTGGTCAACACCCCCACCCATTACGCCAGCCACACGCTCGACCCCATCTTCTCCTCCAGCAACCACATCTCCTTCAGCCACACCACCGAGCTCCACTGGAAACGACCACAGCTGCGTACACTTCAACTTCAGGAAAACAACGACCCACCACCGCCCTTAACAAACCCCCCGAAGATGCTGGAGCAAGATCACCACCGACCGACTCACCACCTCCTTGAGCCTAAACCCTCCCACCAACACCACGGACCCCAACGAAGGAGCCCGCAACCTCACACAGTGGATCACTGACTGCGCCGACACCCTTGCTCCACTGAAAAACCCTCCCAGCAACCTCAACAGCAAGAAAGCCGCGTGGTTCACTAACGATCTCAAAGATTCCAAGAAATCCTGCCGTGACCTCGAGAAAGCCTGGCGCCACAACCAGTCAACGGATAACATGACAGCCCTCAAGAACGCCACCCGCAAACACCACCAGCTGATCCGCACCACCAAAAGTTCATCCTTCAGAGAACGACTGGACAACAACACCCACAACAGCAAGGAACTCTTCAACGTCGTGAAAGAGCTCTCCAACCCCAACGCCAGCAATAACGACATCACGCCTTCTCAAGACCTCTTCAACTCTCTGGCCACCTTTTTTCACCGTAAGATCATCGACATACACGACAGCTTCGGCGCTCAGAACTCGTACCCCACCACCAAACCTACACCCCCCACCACCACCCTGTGCGCCTGGACTCAGGTCAGCACGGAAGATACCACCCACACGATGAACACCATCCACTCGGGCTCCCCAGCCGATCCCTGCCCACACCGCATCTTCAACAAAGCCGACTCCATCATCGCACCCAAACTTCGGGACATCATCAACAACTCCTTCATATCTGCCACCTTCCCGGAGAGCTGGAAGCATGCAGAGATCAGTGCCCTCCTGAAGAAACCCACCGCAGACCCCTCAGACCTCAAGAACTTCCGCCTCATCTCGCTCATCCCCATCCCTGCAAAAGTCATCGAGAAAACCGTCAAAAAACAGCTGACAGCCTTCCTGGAGACGAACAGCTCCCTCGACCCATTGCAGTCCGGATTCCGAGCGAACCACAGTACCGAGACCGCCCTCCTCGCGGCCACCGACGACATCCGGACCCTGCTGGACAACGGAGAAACCGCCGCCCTCATCCTGCTCGACCTTTCGGCTGCGTTCGACACGGAGTGCCACCGCACCCTGACAACCCGCCTCCGCCACGCCGGGATCCAAGGAAAGGCCCTGGAATGGATCACCTCCTTCCTCTCTGACAGAACCCAAAGAGTCCGTCTCCCGCCCTTCCTCGCAGAAGCCACCAAGATCATCTGCGGCGTACCTCAAGGCTCCTCGCTCAGCCCCACACTCTTCAACGTCTACATGAGCCCCTTCGCAGCCATCGCACGCAAGCACAACCTCAACATCATCTCCTATGCCGACGATACCCAACTGATCCTCTCCCTCACCAACGACCCCACCTCTGCCAGAGCCAGCTTCCAGGACGGAATGAAAGACATCGCAGACTGGATGAAGCTCAGCTGCCTGAAACTGAACTCAGACAAGACGGAAGTCCTCATCCTCGGCTCATCCATCTCCGCATGGGACGACTCCTGGTGGCCCCCTGCTCTGGGCCTCCCACCCAAGCCCACGGACCACACACGCAACCTGGGCTTCTTCCTTGACTCCTCCCTCACGATGGCCAGGCAAGTTAACGCCGTTACCTCCTCCTGCTTCAACACACTCCGCATGCTCCGTAAGATCTTCCGCTGGATCCCCACTGGAACCAGGAAAACGGTCACCCAGGCACTCGTCACCTGCCGTCCGGACTACGGGAACGCCCTCTACGCTGGGACCACCGCCAAACTACAGAAAAGACTCCAGCGCATCCAGAACGCCTCAGCACGACTCGTCTTGGACATCCCCCGACACAGCCACATCTCCGCCCACCTGAGGGACCTGCACTGGCTCCCCGTCACCAAGAGGATCACGTTCAGACTCCTCACCCACGCACACAAGGCTCTCCACGACGGGCCCGAATACCTCAACAACCACCTCACGTTCTACACGTCAACCCGCCAGCTCCGCTCCGCCAACCTCGTCCTCACCACCGTCCCACAGATCCGCAGGACCACCACCGGAGGAAGATCCTTCACCTACCTGGCGGCCAAGACCTGGAACACCCTCCCCACCCACCTACGACTCACCCAGGACCATCTCTCCTTCAGAAAGCAACTCAAGACCTGGCTTTTCGAGCAGTAGCATTGCATTGGGTGTTGAACATACCAGGGATTCCGCCACATTACAATTAATGGACTGTGTTTTGTGAATTTGTTGAACTTTTTTGAATATTCATGACTGAGAGGAATTAAATCAAGAAATGAAGAATTTTTTATAAAGTTATTTATAAGAATTTTGTGTTAATATATTGAACGAAAATGTTAATGATTTGCAACCCATTTGTTACTAATTGCAAATGCAAAAGCACCGGCACCATAGTGCGCCAGTGAACAGTGTGTCTTAACCAACAGGTTCTGTTATTTTTGTATGATTTTGTACCTGGCAGGGGTCAGCCAGGATTTGAGACAGCATCAACATATATTTGAATTAAAGCTGATTAGGTTTGTAAAAGGAGGGATACATTTGGGAGTGCAGGTTGTCACATCTTAATAGATATAAATAGTTATCAGATTCTGCAACACACTGATAAGGGCAACACACCTGTCTAGGTCAATGCCTGCCAACATACCAACCAGATGGTACACAGCTTTACTGTGGCTCTCTTTACCATGTAGTAATGTTGTCTGGCCTGCCAAGCTAGAATTCCAAAAGCTAATACTTGGAGAAAAGAGTCCTGCAGATGGGTTCTCCTTCTTACCACCTCTGGCAGAGTCTTAGGGAGACAGCTGCTACCAGAGGCAAGGGAATATTGTTTGCTCAAGGGAGGCCAACCACAAGAGACAGAAGTTATGATACTGAAATGATGAATAATGTAGAGATGCTTTAACATGTGCTACAGAGGGGCCAGCCAGAAACATGTCTCTAGTACAGTCAGGCACCACAAGCAGACCTAGTGATACTAAATGCAATTATAATCAGCAGGACTTAAAGATCCTTATTTCAAAAACGAAATCATAGACAATGGAAAGAATCTTGTTTATTTGTAAGGGTCAAGTGAACTGGTGGTTTCAGGGTTATGGAATCACCTTACAGAAAAGGGACTTTAACAAATATAAGGTATGCGGTGATGATGACCTGGGTTACCTCCCAGCACAGGTGGCGGTGGCAGCAAAGCATAGGTAATATAGCGAGCAAGCATTGGCAAAGCCAGGAGATTGGGATTTAATGTCCACACAACAAGGGCACAGGCAAGGCCACCAGCCAGAAAGGACAGAGAGGCTGTAGTTGTGAAGTAGTCCCACTGTATACTTCAATGAAAGCACTTGAGTGAAGAATACACCCACAGAGCCTAGAGCATTTGGTGGGAGATGAATATTCTACTGGGCTCTACACGTGAGGGCCAGAGAGGTGCTCTTGTCATGTTGCTACAGAGCTGGCTCCATGCATAGGCATGCCAGTGATGCACAAGAATGTATGCTCAATTAGGAGAGTGTCTTTGTATTGCTTGACCATGGGGGAAGCACTGGGTGATGCGGATGAGAGGCGGAGGGGTGCTTGTCTTGTTGCTTCTGGCTTTGCATTGTGCATAGACTAGCAGTTATGCAAAAGATTGCAAAGTTCATAGGGTGGTGCTTGTGGGTACGTATAGTTGTATGTCGGAGTAACGATAGTTGCGTATTAGTGGACCATAATACATGAGAGATCCTTGACCGCTCGCCACAGAGGCTGAGGGTTAGTCCTCAAGGAACAGCCAGATCTTCAGTGCTCTTTACAATTCCAGGGTTCCAGGGTTTTGGGGAGCTTGGACGTCTGTATGAAATAGGCCCGCGGATTGTAAGGAGACCGGCCTTTAGATTTGAGTTGAGGCAGAAAGAGCGAGGAACGCTTGGTACGCCCCAAAGTGGATTAGTGTAAAGGAATTAGCAAGCCACGAGTAACATCAGGACTTTAAGCAAGCAGTGGAGTGAAAAAACCTGTTCATTTTGTGTACGTGTTGGTGAATTTACTTCTGATTGCCGGTTACCCCGACTTTAAGGTGATGTAACCAGTGGCTGGTTAATTGGAAGTTTCCACAGGTTCAATTGGGTTGCCCAGAGGCTTACAGTCAGTTACATTTGTCTGCCTCAAGTTTGTTCGCTTACTCTTGTCTTGAGGAGGCCAAGATGTAAATGAAGGCTGAAATGTGCCGCGTCGACAGTTTTTGACAAGAGGAGTCCAACTGAAATTGACCAAAAATTTCTATGATTGAAAGCACATTTGAACTGGGGTATTTAGAGGGGTGGTAACCTTGTGTGCATGTAAGATGACCTCATAGTGTATTGCCTTTATTCAGTCTACAAACACTGATTAATTTTCAATTGAATGGGTAGAAGGATTTATGAATTTTGTTCTTTGTTGTTGATTTGTGATGTATATCTATGTTGTATGTATATATGTTTGTATGTTTTAAAAGAGAAACACAAATAATGAGGACTATTTTCCCAAAAATGTGTCTGTGGTATGTGATTTGTTGTTTTGAATAAGGTATATGAATTAATGACAGGACTATGTACTACTAATAAGGTAATATGTAGTTCCCTATGATTTAGTAGATATAGATATCTTTTCCTCCTTGCCATTTTCTTTTTCTCTACTTTTTGTAGTATTTTCACCCAGGTATAGGAGGGTAATTTGAGTAAACTCCAACATATTTTTGAATATATATATGAAATAGTCAGTCACACTGTTGCAGGATTTTGTGAGGCTCCTTGTTAGTTTGTTGGTAGGCTCAGAGCTATGTTGCAGGAAGATGGTTGGTACCATGGATAGCTTGATGTGAAGAGCAGGGGGCTGTTAAGGAGTTGTGCCTTCACAGTGTTGAAGACCAAGGCAGTATCTTCACTGCTTTGTGGCCTTCTGTATGTTGTCTGCCAGGCAAAAATGTAAGGTTATGCCCTAAGGCATTTTGTATTTTTGGTGTTTGTGAGTAGTTGAAGGATTTAATTTAGTCCCACTGAGTGTGACCAGTTCTAGCTCATCAGAATATATGTGCAGAGATATCACAAAGGAATAGGTTGGCTGGCTTACTGGTGGTTTGTTATGGAGCAATACTTAAGATAAAAAGATCTAGGTGTATCTCACCGCCTCTGATGGAATTACTGGAACATCGTTTGTAATTGTTTTCTTTTAGTGTTGTGTCTGGTTTTGTAATTAAAAAAGTAATACAGAATTCATTTGGGTTTAATTATTAATGAAATGTTTGGCTCATGGGGTGTTTGAATTATAAACTGTAGTAGATAATGGTAGATTGATCAAGAATTAAGTGCTGAAATAGTTCCATCAAGTGACTGACAGTTCAGCTAAGAGGCTATAGGCAGGCATTCATTGGCACATTTACCAAGAACATCAGATCCCAGAAAGAATCCCAGAAAAAACCTTGGTGTGGGGGGGGAGAGAGAAATAGAGAGAGAGAGAGAGAGGGAGAGATATGAGCAGATTGGGAGAGTCAATGGTGTTGTAGAGTGTTCCATGAAAATAGAGCTGCTCTCCACCTCAAACTTGGGAACTTCCCCAGCTTCTCTCCCCCTAAGCCTGAAAGGGCACTGCTTTGTCTTATGCTGGTTGCTCCCCTGTGTTTGGACAAAGCTATACCTCTGACAAGCTCTAATAAGAGTGAAATGTCAAGGGTTGTTTTTAGTCATTCCAGGTTGACTTGATGTAATATGTTAGGTCATAATCTGTGCATGGGGAGGGTGTGAGTTATAGTTACTTCAGTTAAGTATAACAGGTGAATTTCAGTGTTTTTTTAGTTTAAAGTGTTATGTTGACACTAATATTTTCACCTACCTATAACGTCCCTTTAACATTAGTTTTTGTTAGTGAATTTCTGAGTTTTTTTTATAAAGGTAAGATATTATTACCATATATAACCCAAAAATTGCTTAAACCTTTGTTTTTTTTTCTGTGAATTTCAGGTATTTTTAAGGTAATGTAATATTCTATTACCATACATAACTATACCAACCACCTGCCCGGGCAGCGAAGGGCATGCGTGGTTTGAGGTTGACCAGACCCTGTGCTCAACCCAGCATGGACAAATACACCGTGCCATGCACGGTCTTTGACCATACGTGGCCTGAATGAGTCAGAGGGCCACCTGACCGTATGTGGCCACCCCACCACAGACACTCGGGTCACCCTTTTTTTTAAAAATGGTTTTACGATCCTGTGGTACTCACCTGGGAGCCAGCTCCAAACTTCTGTACGTCCACAGGAGTAAGATATAAAAGATCTATCTATCTATCTATCTATCTATCTATCATCTATCTATCTATCTATCTATCTATCTATCTATCTATCTATCTATCTATCTATCTGTCTGTCTGTCTGTCTGTCTGTCTGTCTGTCTGTCTGTCTGTCTGTCTGTCTGTCTGTCTGTCTGTCTGTCTGTCTGTCTGTCTGTCTGTCTGTCTGTCTGTCTGTCTATCTATCTATCTATCTATCTGTCTATCTCTCTGTCTATCTATCTATCTATCTATCTATCTATCTATCTATCTATCTATCTATCTATCTATCTATCTATCTATCTATCTATCTATCTGTCTCTCTGTCTATCTATCTATCTATCTATCTATCTATCTATCTATCTATCTATCTATCTATCTATCTATCTATCTATCTATCTATCTATCTATCTATCTATCTATCTCTCTGTCTATCTATCTATCTATCTATCTATCTATCTATCTATCTATCTATCTATCTATCTATCTATCTATCTATCTATCTATCTATCTATCTATCTATCTATCTATCTATCTATCTATCTATCTATCTATCTATCTATCTATCTATCTATCTATCTATCTATCTATCTATCTACATATATAGATAGCGAGAGAGGGAGAGAGCGATATGTGTGTACGTGTTTTGCAATGCCCCTATAATGTATAGCACGGGTACAACACATCTCTCTATATATAGATAGAGAGAGAGATATGTGTCACATCCTAGGAGGATATATATCCTAGGATCTGACATTGTGACCCCAGGGCAATACAGAGTTCAGAATTCCGTGTCTTACCCAACTTATCTATCCAGCACAACCCGCCAGTACAGAAGCTTCTATAAATCTGCTATAAACAAACTTGCTGAACTTCCTTGTCCGTGGTCTCACCCTGTTTGTGATGTGATGCATTTTCATGAAGCTTTAATTCAGTGGTTGTTATGCAGAGAAGAGTTTATCAACACGTCAGTTGTCAAATGTGTTCGCTGTATGAAGCTTGTGTTTTGATTGAGTTTCCATCGGATGATGACACGGGGTGGGACTGGATGTGTGCCTGGAATGCTGATGCCTGCCCTAGTTCCTGCCCTGTTCGCTGTATTTGCCATTTCAAAGGTCTCCACACCATGCTCTGTACATGTCCAGCGTTGCATTGGCTAGGGTCTAGTGCTGGTCCAAAGGCATCCTTCCCCGAGAGTGTTCAAGTGTGAGCCCTTCTTGTAGGTGAACCGCGGGTCAGCATAGAGTGATTGTTGATTCGCCATCATCGGAGTCACTAAAGGTTCAATACCATTCCACCTGTGAGCAGGGAAATAGATTCTGATCCTTTCAACATCCCCCCTAATGTCCTCCTCTCCTTGTTGCAAAACTTGCACGCGGATGCTGTTTTCAACATTCTGCGTTTGAAAACCTCTCTGAGAAGATGGTGTAGGTGTAATACTTGGGATATCACCCGCCTTCATCGCCCCATCTCCGGGCAAGACCTCCTTTCTAACAGTGGCTTCATCCACCACTCTAGTTCCTGCTTTTCTACTTAGTGTTCCTATTGGAACTTCACTCAAACACAAAAGACGAGAATCTGACCTCCAGCACTGGTTACTTATTTACATATGTATATGTAGCACGGACATGGACACGGTGCAGTGCGGTGCTTTACACATGCCATATTCGAGTCCAACATAGAACATGGTGGTGTTTGACAGATCACATGGTACAGGATAACATAGAACATAATAAAGAGAATTAGTAAGTAGTGAGCTACAGTCTGAATATTGGTGTTTTCATCTCTTTAAAGGAGATCAGTTGATCCAGATACAGGGTGCTCTTCTAGAGTTCCGCCATCTTGGATCAATACTGGCCAAAGGCCATTTTAAAGCTATTCTTCTTAAAATGTAGGGTTTTCGAGAATTATTCTGAGAAGTGATGTGGTCTGTCTGTATGGAGCCTGTAACGGTCCTGGCGGCAGCGTGGAATTGAATATAGCTCCTAGAGAGCTCTAGAGGGGGTTGTAATGCCTATAAGGACTCCATTGCCTCTGTCTAGATATGTGAGAAGAAGTGACTGCACTATGTTCCTGAAGTCTGAGTCAGACATTCAAGGACTTTATTTCCTGAGCAGGAGGTTATGGGTGGGAGGCAGATTTAATTTGTCGATTTTAGTCTGACTGTCAGCTATTTTGGGGAAAACGCAATTCTACATGGAAAACAAATCTCATTGGGGATATTGACACTTGCTATCTCAGTGCTTTGTCTGGAGAACCGGTTCCCCAGTGTGACCTAAACCGTGATAGGCTCTTCCATGCAGAGCCTATCACAGTCATGATCTCTCCTTCCATCCTGAGCTCTAAATAGTTCTTGCGTGCAGTAGAGGCGTGCATCTGATGGCATGCACCTAGAGGTGCTCCTAGCCAGGGACATCATTCCTTTAGCAGAGATTGCTTGTCAAAAAGTGAGACTGGTCATTTGTGTAGATATAGCACACCGACGTGTGTGCACACACCAGAGATTAGGCACTACCAATCAGACTCAGAAGTGCCAAAGTATTCTCCCACCTTGACTGGATTTCTCCGGAGAAGGTTGCACTGGTGGATGACATCAATGCTTTTTGTTATGTATTTTTTTCGGGGGGGGGGGAGTTTTATATAGCGTGACACCCCCCAAAGGTATCCGAGCGCTTTACATGAGCACCAGTTGTGTTACAGATGGGCACATTCATTTTGTTTGGCACGGGGACATGAATTAATTTGCCCAGAATCACAGGAGGTTGAGCCGACGCTGAGACTCGAACCCAGTTTCTCAGCTTCGAGGTTATCCTCTAGCCGTTAGGCCACATCCTCTCCTATTGGCTGAAGGGCCAGCAAAACTAAATATCCTTATCGCCATGTTGATGCACAAGACTGTGCAACCTAAGTGAAACTTTAGACCACTTCTTTTCAGGTTCCAGGTTTCTTGCAACATGTAATTGACCCATTCCTGGCACCTGCTTCTGTGAAAACCATAGCAGCAAGGATGCCCAAGAAATATGGCCCTTCTGATCAGTATCTGCTGCTCCTTAGCCTCCTTAGCCATCATCCACCTCGAGACTCAGTGATCATATGGCTAAGAAAAGACATGCCACAGCTCCTTCGTCAACAGTATGTGCAGAGGAAGAGAGCACAAGGCTAGGGTCTGTTGGAAGCTCTGCGGTCCAGCTGCATGGTCAGTAAGACCAGTGGGTGCTGGTGACCTCCATGGCAGACTCCATTCCTCTCTCCAACGCATTGCAAGATTTCACAGGAGGCTTGGACAAGGCTTTGGTAGTTTGAAATACAACCATTGATGCCTCGCCTGATTGCAAAAAGAACAATTTATGGACAGAATGCTGAAACACTGTCAAACATTCACTCCCCAGTACATACCTCTGAGCCTAAATCCATCTTATTTTGCTCCCCATGCCATTCCAATTTAGACCCAGCCATATGCAGATCAGTCTTGACCCTACTCCAATGGGAACAGTCCAATCTGAACTGCCAAGCCAGGTCCTCCCTGAACCGGAAACAAGTATCCTGGGACCGGTTTCAGGGTATCACCCCTTATCAGCCAGGCTAGCTTGACTCCAGTGGTATGGTGAGTATGGGACCCATGTCTGGGCATACCCAGTCTAATCTGATTCAGCAGCCCACGAATATTGCCATTTGTTCGCCTTACAGTGCTCTTCATAGCTAGATCTTGCAGACTTTATTCCTGATGGCCATTAAATGATTCTAAACAGTCCATTTTCTAGAACATCACTACTTGGTAAGTGCACGATATGAAGGACCGAATGATGGATGTGATTAAAGGCTTTGGGTTTATAGAGGAAAAATAATATCAAAGGATCTAAAAACAGGTGATGTATCCAACAAGGATTCAGAGCCTACAGTCACAGCAGCATCAACGTTGATAGTCAATGTTGTCTGCATTGCATATTTAAGGATTGGCTTACTATTCTGTTTACTCTTATGTCGAGCAATGAAGATCCCATGAAAGGGAAGGACAAGTTACTTACCTGTAAGCCTAGTTCTCTATCATGAAAACCTAATTGACTTCATAAGCAGCCCACCCCCTCTCCAGTGGTAACACCAAGGTGACATGATAAGACGCTTGTGCTGCTGACTCGCTGAAAGGAGCGGCGCCACTCTTAGCCACAGGAAGACTGCAGCTTTCCTGGCTACACTATCCTCTGTATCATTCCCTTTTTTTTTTTAAAAAAAGGTATTGTTAACAATTATTATGTCACTTACTGCCGCCTTTAGAATTTGGTGGAGCAGGAGCAGCGCTCACCGGTGCTCCCGTCCCGCCAAACTCGTGGTTGACCCTCTTACCTTAGAGACAGGTGAAGCACCTGGTTTACATTGCCACCACCTCCACTGGCTTTCGGTGTAAATCTGTGACCTGGCGGCTTGTCCGCGAACGGGCTGCCACATCACAATCAGTCATCCTGCCCTTACTGGGCAAAACAACCATCACTCATTTTCCCTGCCTGTTTTCGCCATACCAGATAGGGAAAATGTTAAACAGCCCCCACGTGCAGGTGTGAAAACTCCTGCTTTGGGGGTTTATTTCTTTTCAAGAAAAAGATTGCTGAGTGGACATTTTAAGCATGGTGGCCGCTTGTCAAACCTTCAGTGATTTAAGGGGAGACACTGCGGCGGTGGTTCCCTTAGATCCCTCAGTACTGCAGTCGGTTCTCCACCAGTGTGAGAGGTGGTTTTCTCTTTCCCTTCTTGGTGGATCATTGGACCATCTGCTAGTGACTTTGCTAGAGTTTTAGGGCCACATGCATCAAACTATGCATTTGCGATTCCAAATTTGCGATTTTTAAGAAATCGCAATATAGGAATCGCAAATGCTTATGCATGTAGGTATCGCAAAACAATTTGCGATTCCTACACATTCCTTATTTGCAACTCGCAAATTGTGATTCGCAAATAAGGAATTGCTTCCCAGTCATTCCTATGGGCCCAGAGGCCCATAGGAATCAATGTGAATTGCATGCGCAATTTGCGAGTAACAAATAGGTACTCGCAAAGTGCGCATGCAATTTCAAGGGTGCCAAAAGGACACCCTGATGCACCCCTGAAATTGCAATTTCAACACATGTTGCACACACACATGCCCCAAGGACATGTATGTGTGCAACATAGAACTTTGAAAACTGCACTATTGTGCATTTTTCAAAGTTCTCGCAAATTACCATCAACCTTGAATTGATGGCAATTTGCGTTTCTTAATTGCTAAATCGCACATTTTTTTGGGTTGTTGCATTGCATTTAGGGAATTGCCATTTGCGATTCCCTAAATGCAATCGCAATTTAAGTAATTGCAATTTTAGCGATTACTTAAAAAGTGATTTTTGCATTTTGGATGCTGCATCCCAAATGCAAAAATTGCGGTCGCCAAGGGGCAGATTCTGTGAATCTGCCCCTGTGTGACCGCAATTTACAATGATGCATGTGGCCCTTAGTGACTATTTTTGTAATGCAAAAGGAAAATAAATTCAGCCATTGGAGCCTGCAGATATACTACACAATTTTCCTAATTTGCTACAAATCTTTACTAAGTTTGAGAGTATATATCTTGAAACGTGCTCTGGGATCCTGCTCATGAGCAGAACTATTTAGTGTTTATAACTCAAGGACAGATTTCGACTAAGGAAAACTTTGATTACAGGTAACCTTTCTTTTAATTGATATAGATATTTTTTCTCGAAAGATCTTTTTAGTGCCCATCACACCATCCAGAAGGACCATGCTCTTTCTTAGAAAACACCCGACGCTGTGTTTCATTGTTACAAGGAAGTCCTCTACACAATAACTTATTGTTTTGCAAAGGTCAAATTAGAGCTCCATTTGAACCTGAGGGTGTTCCTTGCAGGTTTTCAGACTAAGTGCCTTATTAAAATCTTGTCAGACAGGTTACTCTATCACAATGGTGACAGATATCCCGTTTGCCGAAATATAAATCCCGTATGTTAGAATGTATTTATTTATAAGGTTTTATATAGCGCAGACATGACCTGTAAGGATATTAGAGCACTTAACAAAATATAGGAAATGAAGGAAAAACAGGAAAGCAAACAACAACATAATCAAGAGAGGTATCAAAGGTGTAAGTTCACAAGTTGGTGGGGTGATATCTCTCGGACAAATATGAGAAAATCCAGGAAAGCAAAAAAGAGCATAATCAGGAGTGGTATCATGTGTGCAAGTTCTTGAATTGTGTCAGGTGACATCTGTAGGATAGGTCAGCAAAACAGTAGATATGGTCCAGCAATCTAGTTGTAGTCATGGCTGTAGATCTTGAGTCAAAATTATTTTTTGAAAGATGCAGTTGCAGACATTAGTCTGATTTCAGGTGGAAGAGAGTTCCATCTTTTTGGGGCAATACCCAAGCAGGCTCTGTTGCAAGTTTTTTTCTTATGGAATTTCCGTGGTTCCAGTACCCAGGTGCTGTTGCTTCTAGAGGGTCTGTATCCACCAGATAATTCTAGTTTTTGTGCTAAGTACCTAGGGGGTGGTAGTGCAGTGCTTTATGGTTCATGCAGGCAATTTAACTGTATCCTTGCCTAATAAGTGAGCCAGTTAGGGCTTTAAGATCTGGGTATTTATATTTCGGCAGACAGGTTATCTGTCACCGTTGTGATGGAGTAACCCATCTGCCAAGATCTAAATCAGGCCCTGAGTCTCTTTTAACATCTGTGGGGGAGTCTCTTTGTACCCTTAATGTTGCAAGAGCTCTCATGTTCTCCTGTGAGAGACCTTAGATAATCAAAAAGCAATCTTTTAATCACTTACAAAGATTTAGGGGCATATGTAACAAGCCCTTTTACCATTCACAAACGGGTCGATTCTCAGAATTGGCCCGTTTGCAAATGGGAAACGGCCTTTTCAGATGTATCATCCCAAAAGGGCATCGCAAAATAGGAAATCGCAAAATTTGCGATTGCATTTAAGGAATCGCAAACTACGATTCCTTAAATGCCATGCAGGAAGTACCCAAGTTGTGCGATTTTGGCATAAGTAATCACAAATTACCACCAACTTCAAGTTGGTGGTAATTTGCGATTTCTTTGAAAAATTCACTTTTTTGCATTTTTCAAAGTGCCATGTGGCGCACATACATACACCTAGGGCATGGATGTGCACCACATGTGCACACATACATATTTCAGGGGTGCAACAGGGTGTCCTTTTGACACCCTGGCACCCTTGAAATTGCATTCGCAATTTGCGAGTACCTAATGGGTACTCGTGAATTGTGAATGTCTTCCCATTCATTCCTATGGAACTCTAGGCCCATAGGAATGAATGGGAAGGTATTCCTTAATTGCGAATCGTAATATGTGATCCGCAATTAAGGAATATTAAGAAATCGCAATTAATATTGCAATTCCTAGATACATTCCATTTTCCGAGTCCTTAATAGCGATTCGTAAATAATCGCTATTAAGGACTCGCAAAACAGGTTTTTAATACATATGCCCTATAACCCTTTGTAGCAATGCATCAGACCAGATGAAAGTCACTGTATTTTTTCTTTTTTTATTAAGTTCATTGGGGTCCCATTACAAATATACTGTGGACACTGTTGGGTCTGGTGGCTCAGTGAACTAATGCATCCATTACAGGGACCTTTCTTTGACCTCATGGTCACAGGTTCAAATCCCGGCGGGTCCACTCAGCCTTTCATCCATCTGAGATCGATAAAATGAGTGCCATTGAGGTGGGTAACAATAAACACCTGTTATTCAGCACCAAGATGCCTAAGGGTGAGCGTGCGCTTTACAAATACATGTTATTTTATGTTAAGAGCAACATTTCCATCAGAGGCTCTTCTGGGGCTTCTCCCAGTGTTGTAAATGAGGAGGTGCAGCCCCAAGGGGCCCTTTCACGCACATTTTGAAGGCATTACTTGCTAGGTGCATCCCTCAGATTTGAAGATTCCTGGTGTTAGGAGGTTTTGTATAATCTATTTACCTTGCACCTGGTTCTGCTTATGCTCTCTCCACCTTGAACAATGTTAAATATGCCCCTACTAAGTTGATAATGAGAGAGAATTGGAAGTGAGAAGCATTAAAAACAATCTTGAGTGATTCTGACTCTCTTAATAGTTTCTCTCCCTCATTCACACCAGCCAGCCCAGCCATCACCAGAGCATATGCACCGTCATATGTCAGAGCATATATCTCCCGGCCTTAGAAACTATCAATGCAACATTTTAGTCGGCAGTCCCAAACTTAAAATCATCACCAACACACATTAAATCATAATTAAGACTTCTTGTTTTCCGTTTTTGCTAATTTTTACAGATACATACAAACAGAAAACACTTGTTTTCCTATCTGTATCTATTTTTAAACTTGGAGATAAACGGAAGTTAGGTTGTTTTTTTCACTGATTCCAATTGCTTTCAGTCTTGACAGTCAGGCCAATAGCTGTGCAGATTGACAAGTAAGGGGGTTAAAAAGAAAACAGTTTTTTTTAGTAATGAGGCTTAAGCAGCAGTTGATGTACATAAGGATAGTAATAAAATGTGCCTGCTTTCAAATAGATGCAATGTTTGTTCATATCATTGGCTTTGCTTTTATGGAAATAGGAGAATGTGAAGACCTCTCCAACTTAGTCAAAGTAAGTTGGGTGTTGTCTGCATTTAGGTGTCCCTTTTCTTCTCCTACTTAGATGCTAATTCCCCCATATCATCTGATGGCTGTGTGGTCTTCTGCCAGCGGTTCCAGTACAGAAGTGGCAACAATGGATACCCCTTATTTGCAACCCTACAGAGATCAAAATTGGATGGAAGAACGCCTCAAAAATGCATCTTTGCAGATGGGTCATGGTATAGCCAGGATACCTAATATTTGTAGTCAGTGAGAAAACCCACTCTTTACCGTGTTCACAAGAGGTGGTCCCATAGACCCAAGACTTACTAACCTTCAGGAGGCTTCTCAAGACCTGGCTGTTTGAGCAATAGCAGCATCCCCCCCCCCGTGCCTTAAAACCCTCATGGGTGAATAGTGCGCTCTACAAATTCCTTGATTGATTGATTGATAGACTCTATCAACTGGCGTCCCGGCATTGATTGAGAAGGCAATGGTCCTCCTGGATTCTCTGATGCACCATGGCAGATGCAATTGAATTCTCAGATGATTTTGGGTGGCCTCCTGAAAGAATCCGATTGGGGATAGGAATACGTCGATTGATTGCTCGGTTGAGTATATTACCCAGTATTTTTGCCAGGATTTTCATGTCCACACTGAGGAGGTATCAAGCAGTAGCTGGCACAATAGAGAGGGTTTTTTTCCCCAGGGTTTAGCATTATAGATGTATAGGCTAATGAGACGCTGGTTTCAGCTTCCTTGTTGTCATCTAATAGGATTCTCAACATCTGCCTTCTTTCCAGTTTATGGAACTCATCTGGGAAGCTGTCTTTGCCCAGGTAGTAATCATATGGTAAGTTAGTGATGGTGGAAACGATTTCTTCTCTGGAGATTTCACCAGCAGGGCCCTCTCATCTTCCGAGAGATCGGCATCTCCAGATGTGATAGAATTCCATTTTCTTTGGAGGCTGTGGATGGGCCCTTCGACTTGTAGAGATTTTAGTTGACGACAACATATGTCTGCTATATCCTGTGATTACGTTTGTAGGATGCCTTGATTGTCATAGATGGCTGGGATTACCGATTGTGATTTCTTTTGTTTGAGTTGCGCAACCAGAAGCCTCCCCCACCATCTCTTTCTGCTCCTAATGGTGCCATCTTAATTGACCTAGTACGTATTCAGTTTTATAAGTAAAGAAAGAGTTCAATATAATGATTGCCTTTTCCGGTGTTATTCTATATGTTGTCGTAGTGTAGTGGATATATTTACCTTGTTGGTCTCTTATGGAGGTACCAAGTTTGATTTGTTTCCGTTTGATTTTCTTCCTGTTTAAGGCAGAGTCTCTCATCATCATCCTTTATATGGGTGTCTTTCCCACTGCCATTGGGGTCTGTGACGAAGATACTGAGCTCCTGTTCTTAGGCAAATAGGTCCAAATGTGATCCTATGGAAGTAATTTCTCAGCATGCAAACTAGGTTTAGAGCCATTCATTTTTCATGACTTAGCTCTTGGAGGTATCAGACCAAAGGCCTGAGTCAATTATGTTGATGAGTGATTCCATACTGCAGTCTTCACAATCCTACTATGTTACACTTGGCAGTAGAGAGCCTGAAACAAGAATGTAGTCTACTGTGGATAATGTCTATGGGTGGACACGAGATTATGTAGTATTTTTCAAATGGAATTGTCAGTCTCCGGACATTGGAGACTCACTTTCGTTCTCTCAGGTACTTTGGTGTGCCATCCACATTTATCTCATTTAGACCTCCAATTTTTGTAACAATCCCTTGTATCTCTTTAGTTTGATTTTCTGACCCACAATTGAGACCCAGAACTTAAGGAATATTTGGAAAACATTTTGTAAATAATGGTAGGAAGGAACCCATCATCAATTTTTATTTCCTTGCATTAAGCTCTTTCTCTGTTTCCAGACTCAACCACTACTCCTCCGGTGACTTTTAGCACCACAAATTGCCCCAATTCCAGTAACTCCGCAGCTTATATTTTCCCATTTTCTGGCCTCTGTTAATTTGTTTGCCGGACCTGTCCTCGCTCCTTGTACCAGGAGTGGGAAGGCTAGTACATCTGATATACACTCTCTTTTTTGTGGCAGTGGCCTCCCACCCTACCCAAATCTTCGCACTGTTAGTGCTTACCTCTTGGCTGACCAAGAATACACCTTGAAGACTGTTCCCTTAATTATCATAACTATGTTCTCCTGAATAAAAGTGTATGATCAGTGATTTGCTACTACACTGGTTCCTAACCTTTTGATTTCTTGAGACCGCCGCTTGCTCATTACTGGAACCAAGGGACCCCTACTAAATCATTATTGGAATCCGGGGACCCCCCACTGAGTCATTGCTGGAAGCTGGGGACCCCTACTGGATCATTACTAGATCCCGGGGATCCCCACTGAATTATACTGAAATCCATGGACTCCCCACCCCCCAACTGAGTCATTACTGAAAGCCGGGTCACCCCACTGAATCATTATTGGAATCCGAGAACCCCCCACTGAGTCATTACTGGAAGCCGGGGACCCCGACCTAAGCATTGTCCATGAAGCATTGTTGATTATTTGAACCGGAAAACAATACACAAAAAATACAGAAAAAAAGCATTCATCAAACTAATACTCAAATGATGACACATTGTATTTAATTCACAAACACATATAAATAACAAAAATCAACATTTTAATTTTAATATGAGGGTTGGAGCTTTTCTAAATTCCATTTAGGCCGCTCATGGTCCATACTATATTCTGTTTAATGCACCTGCACTGCTCCCATGAATCATTCTGAGGATACTAATTTAATTTTTAGGCTCCAATTTCAAATCCCTACACATTTACAGTATGTTTAAAAATGTTAATTGGTACATTCAGCTTTCTTAATTATATGGACTGTATTAATCTGTTCATTTTATTTAATTTTCTAAGTAGTCGCGGACCCCCTGAGGAGGCCTCGCAGACCCAGAGGGGTCCCAGGACCACAGGTTGGGAACCACTGTCCTACTACATTGACACAAGACCATTGCCTTCACCTTTCCTCTCTACTCCTGCACTAGCGCTGCACTGCTGAATTACCACTGAATACCAACTAGGGTCGCTCGCAGTGTGACGTGCCCCGCTGTTTTAACACCTATTTACAGTGAACACAAGATATTGTAAACTGTTAGTAGTTAGTCTTGGCTACTAAAATGTATGCATTACTTGTAATGGGGTAACCCAGTGACCCTCAGAACCTGGGTAGACAATGTTAAATAAAAATTGGTTCTGTCGGGGAATGAACAATTTCTTAGATACACAACGTATATTCCTATAACTTTTCTCACTTAGTTATACCTGGAAATATTTGAATACGAAAATCACACACCACACATTTTTTAGATATCAAAAAGGAGAAAGGTTGTTATTCATCAATCTCTTTATACAAATTAATTTTTAACATTTAAAAAGATGGTTGTCCATACAGTAGAATTTCAAAACAAAGTGCACAAGTGAATAAATTGTGATCAAGTGATTTAAGTGTATAATACAATGGAACAATTTAAAGCTAAAGTTAAAAGAAGTACAGGTCCAACATTAGTTTCAATTTCCACAGACAGTACAATTATTTCTATTTTTCTGCTGTGATATAACAAGGACCAATTGGTGAATTAACGTCGACGTTTCGACCCAGGGGGTACGGTGCTGTCTTATTAGCAACCAGTTCGGGTCTTCATCAGGACGAAAGAAAGAAGGGACAACCTAAAATTAAAAAGGCGTGCCTGTTTTAATACGGGGTGTGTGAAATTGACAAGTGGGTGATAACAAACTCTGTTGAATTGCTCACCTGAAGGTTCGTTTTAGGGGGTGGGGCGTCCTATTTCTGCCTCAACGCAGATTATTCTTGCGTTCTAGCGTTGGTTCTGTAAATTATTAATACCATTAAGCATCCCATATTTTAGGGGTTAACTCATACTTAAACTTAAGGATTCTGCTAGTCACATACCTCAAGGATTTGTCACCATCCGGTGAACAAATCGAATCTTGGAGCTGCAGATCAGCTACTATCTTTTTGGTGGTTTTTCAGGACGTTGGATCTGTAATTTATGTAAGCAACGTTCAGTGCTCTATTCAACATGAATAAATAATCAGTGACACGCAGATTCATGTCAACACGTACCTTTTTTGTGTGAAACGCCACCTTCGGGTGAAAGTTTCTGGTCTGTGGTGCCGCAGCCGCGATCACCTGGACAGGTAATTGTTTTCACATTAGTGACTTCACTCTATTTAGTTATTTTTTAACAGTACAAGAAGCGGGATCGTTTTGAGGCGATCCTCGGCAAACTGTCAGTTCGCCTGAACTAAACTCTTCACACTTACTTAAGGGACAGTAACAGCAGTCGTCTATCTGTATCCCGCGAGTCAATCCTTACTCTCTGCTCGCGTCTGACACAGTTTCAACCTTAGGCTACGTCAGGTCTACGTGTATCACGGCACGTCTGTAGACCCTTGACGTTCGTCATGCAAAGCGTTTTGGACGAAGGTCCAATGGTTATCTGAAACGCACCACGTCAGAGTTTCGTGCGCAACAATCTCTCAACCTATTCGTGTATCCGAATGGTCGTCATAACTGACGTCTGGAATGCTGCATTGCACCTTGGTACTTGTATGCGCGGTTAACTCGAGGCAACCATAGCGACCGCGAGGTCTAGTATTAATTGACCGAGAACATGATTGGGTTTCCGATCAGTGTGCGGAGATAGTATATTACACGCATCCATGACCCATGGTTTATATTTCGTACATTTTCGTATGTTTTTTGGACAGCCTGATCAGAAGACATTTTATTACAACCAGGGATGTTAACATTATCCACAGGCATACATGCGTAACATATTCAGTGAAACTACAAATGCTTTTGGTCAATTTAGTTGGCAACACATTTGGAACATATTGCAATTGCATATGATTATAGGCAGTATAACTACATGTAATATTCACGTTTTAATGTTGACAACTTAAACCCTATTTCAGACCAACAGGGTAACTGGTACAAGTAGTCATCATACCTCATAAATCATTACCAAAATTAAAGTCTACTCATTTGCATCTGAAGTAGAAACTTGTATGCAAATGAGTAGACTTTGCAATATGTTCCAAATGTGTTGCCAACTAAATTGACCAAAAGCATTTGTAGTTTCACTGAATATGTTACGCATGTATGCCTGTGGATAATGTTAACATCCCTGGTTGTAATAAAATGTCTTCTGATCAGGCTGTCCAAAAAACATACGAAAATGTACGAAATATAAACCATGGGTCATGGATGCGTGTAATATACTATCTCCGCACACTGATCGGAAACCCAATCATGTTCTCGGTCAATTAATACTGGACCTCGCGGTCGCTATGGTTGCCTCGAGTTAACCGCGCATACAAGTACCAAGGTGCAATGCAGCATTCCAGACGTCAGTTATGACGACCATTCGGATACACGAATAGGTTGAGAGATTGTTGCGCACGAAACTCTGACGTGGTGCGTTTCAGATAACCATTGGACCTTCGTCCAAAACGCTTTGCATGACGAACGTCAAGGGTCTACAGACGTGCCGTGATACACGTAGACCTGACGTAGCCTAAGGTTGAAACTGTGTCAGACGCGAGCAGAGAGTAAGGATTGACTCGCGGGATACAGATAGACGACTGCTGTTACTGTCCCTTAAGTAAGTGTGAAGAGTTTAGTTCAGGCGAACTGACAGTTTGCCGAGGATCGCCTCAAAACGATCCCGCTTCTTGTACTGTTAAAAAATAACTAAATAGAGTGAAGTCACTAATGTGAAAGCAATTACCTGTCCAGGTGATCGCGGCTGCGGCACCACAGACCAGAAACTTTCACCCGAAGGTGGCGTTTCACACAAAAAAGGTACGTGTTGACATGAATCTGCGTGTCACTGATTATTTATTCATGTTGAATAGAGCACTGAACGTTGCTAACATAAATTACAGATCCAACGTCCTGAAAAACCACCAAAAAGATAGTAGCTGATCTGCAGCTCCAAGATTCGATTTGTTCACCAGATGGTGACAAATCCTTGAGGTATGTGACTAGCAGAATCCTTAAGTTTAAGTATGAGTTAACCCCTAAAATATGGGATGCTTAATGGTATTAATAATTTACAGAACCAACGCTAGAACGCAAGAATAATCTGCGTTGAGGCAGAAATAGGACGCCCCACCCCCCTAAAACGAACCTTCAGGTGAGCAATTCAACAGAGTTTGTTATCACCCACTTGTCAATTTCACACACCCCGTATTAAAACAGGCACGCCTTTTTAATTTTAGGTTGTCCCTTCTTTCTTTCGTCCTGATGAAGACCCGAACTGGTTGCTAATAAGACAGCACCGTACCCCCTGGGTCGAAACGTCGACGTTAATTCACCAATTGGTCCTTGTTATATCACAGCAGAAAATAGAAATAATTGTACTGTCTGTGAAAATTGAAACTAATGTTGGACCTGTACTTCTTTTAACTTTAGCTTTAAATTGTTCCATTGTATTATACACTTAAATCACTTGATCACAATTTATTCACTTGTGCACTTTGTTTTGAAATTCTACTGTATGGACAACCATCTTTTTAAATGTTAAAAATTAATTTGTATAAAGAGATTGATGAATAACAACCTTTCTCCTTTTTGATATCTAAAAAATGTGTGGTGTGTGATTTTCGTATTCAAATATTTCCAGGTATAACTAAGTGAGAAAAGTTATAGGAATATACTAAAATTTATGCTCATGATTTTCTGTGTTGTCTTTGTTGTTTTTTTCACTCTGCTTCTGTTTTTGTATATCAGCGCTGTGATGTCTCCATCTGCATGTGGTGTTTTTTTCAATGTATGATTTCTCTTTATCCTATTTATGATTTGGTTGTGCGTATGTTCCGTACATAAGCAGCCTTGGAGAAGCCCCAGGCCTGTGAACCCACAAGCGGACGAAATGCGTGTTGGCTGATTCTCTTCTTACAACTTCTCTATGCATTGTTTATAATGTCTGACTAACACTGAGGATTACATCAATAAAATCCTAAATAGGAAATGAAAATTATATTGCTCTCCACTTAATTTTCTAAAAGCAACTAGATTCGTATTTGAAGAGATACTACAATCTTTGTCTGATTAACCTATACCTTTATTTATTGTTGAGGTTGTTGTTGTGGGTTCCTAGGGGTGTGGCCCACCTATAGGTGTAGTCTCCAGTTTGAAGTAGCTCTTTAAGATGTAGGAGATGATAACTGCTAGGACTACTACCCCTATGCTGTTGTATAAATCTATTGGCCAGTGCAGCTTTGCCAAGAGTCAAATGAAAGAAGGCCAGTTCTGTCAATGCTAAGTAACACTGAAGGACTGCATGGGCGTTTCAGGATGTCTGGTTGGATTGTGAGTAGGGAGTTGTGATAGAAATACCTAGATGGGCATAGGCCGACCCACAATATCCGACTGAATTCAGGTGGACTACTGCAATTCACTGCCCTGCTATTTCCAGGGTGACTTGGACCTGTCCTCTTGAGTTCACTTTTGGAATTGTACCTGGGTTAAGAGTTCAACCCGGAGTGATCTTCTTGGGACATTCGTGGAGTGATGGACACTTCCATATCAGTGGTTCCCTAGTGCCTCGGACACTGGAAGAAGAGGCCGTTGGTGCACACTTGTCCAGATCCTACAAGCACCCTACCCTTGCTTATGTATGGGGTGATGCATGGGGTTGGCTGGGGACCTTCCACCACCCTGCGTCTTCTGGTTACCATGGTAGAATGCGAAGCACTGCTTTATCTGCCCCTCCACTCTGAGCCTCTCAGGCATCTGAGACATGCTTCTCCAAGTCAGTTGTTGGGGGAATGACCCGGTGTGTTCTGTGGGACATTCCCACTTGTCCCCGCCTATCTTATTATTTCTGTTTCATTAGTTTGCCTTGCTTTTTAAAAAGTTGCACCAAAATAAATGCATATGAACATGTTCCCATGACGGCGTTGGAAAGCAGTTACAGATTCAGAAATGGCCTGTGCGCATAGGATTGTATTGTATAGTATTGTAATTGCATTTATATAGCGCTTACTACCCCTGACGAGGCGTCAAAATGCTTTTTCCGTGAGCAGCACGCTACTCCAGAACCCATAAAGAATTAGTGTTGAATTAGTATAGTGAAATATGAAAGTAATTTGAGTGGTGGATATGTTAGTAAATTATTTGGATTGAGAAGGATAACGGAGGGATAGAAGAGGCAAAAGGTTTGCATTTATATAGCTCTTTCTACCACTGATGAGGTGTTGAAGCGCTTTTTTATGAGTAGCATGCTACTCTGGAACCTACAAAGGATTAGTATAGTGAAATATGAATGGACATGTTAAACTGTTATTTGGATTGAAAAGGATAGTGGAGGGATAGAAGAGGGAAGGATTCTTTTTTTGGAGGTCATAGCAGTAGGAGGAGGCTCTGGTTGAGTAAAAGGGATGTGGAGGGTAAGAGTCGGAGTGAAGGATTTAGAAAGGCTTGTTTGGGGGGATCGCTATAGTAAAAAGAGGCATGAGATGATGCAAGGAAGGGGAAGAGTAGGGAAGAGTCTACAAAGGGGTATTTTGGGGCTCATAGTAGTGGTGTGGGATTTGGGATGAATGAGAGAGTGGAGGTAGAGTATATATCGAGAGAGGCATAGGGTGAGAAATTGGGAAGTGCATTGGATATGCTGAATTAGCAGAAAAGTAATAAGTAAATAGATCCAAGTACATGAAAGGGATATAGATGCATAAAGGAAGTAAGCATATGTAGATTAAAGATGCATTAAACAAATTTTGGCTTTCAAGTGTTGTTGTACTTAAAAGTTTATTTTATTAATTTGTTTTAAAACATAATTATAATTATTCTACACATTTACACAAAGCAATACACATACATAGGTACATATCTATAGTAAAAATAAATGCTTATATACCGAGGGATATGCTGTATATTTCTGTTTGCGTAACACACAGAGAGACCTGATGGGGATAATCCTGGATGGTGGAGTTCTCCTCCATGAGCAAACAACACCTTTCTCACATTGATCGGTCCCTGGGTGATCCAAGGGCCCAGGGTTGACGATGACAAAAACACATTCCTTCATTTTGAATTTGGAAAGGGCGTACCCGGGGCCTCTCCCCAGGGGCTCTTTTGGACCCTGAGATCCTATTCCTCGGGGCTCCAATGTGTTACAACAATGTCCCAGAGACCCCATCCCCCGGGACACAGAAAGACGTGGACCTGGTGGATGGCCTGCAGGGTGCTTCCCTTGCATACCTTGCCTGTGTATTGTGGAGGCACAACCTGCTCTCAGTTACTCGCCCATAGTCAGTACAGGCAGGAGAAGTAAATCATGGAATCTACTCTCACCCACTGGCAGCAGCGTAGGTGGAAGTAGAATAATGAGGATGCTTGCTCCTGCCCAGTGCTGGAGCCGGCTTGGGCCATCGGGTCCTTGTGGCTCCACCCGCAGCTCTTAACGACCTTCCCAAGTGTAGTTGCCCCATTTTGAAAGATAATTGTGGTGCAAACCTGTCTTACCAGCTCCTTGGCCATGGCAAAGAAGCTAGCATAATGTGCACAACAACAGGCACGGAGTGCCCTATAATCCCCAGTGAGAGGGCTAATGTTCATATTTTTCTGCTTGCGTTGGCCCTACATTGACTAGGGACACCATCAAATACTACAACTGTGTTGTGGAGGTCTGCAGGAGGTACAGCAGTCTCCCCCTCAGACTGCACTCAAAGTTTGCTCAAAGTCTCCGGTGGGTTTATGCACTTGACCATAATTTTAAGCTCTGCTCGTACTGGGGCTTTTGCCCTGTGTTGTGAAGTGTGGGGATCCTTTGGTTTGCCTTGCGTCTGCAATTTGTGGCCTGTTGAGAATGAAGAAAGACTGACACATTTTATGTTTGTTAATACTTTATTGACATTACTGGTGACTGACTACCAGTGTAATGTTTACATTTATTATGAATGGTTTTCAATCTCGGTCTTGTTCTCATTAATTCAAATGATGTACCACTGACAAAATATAACATATGATTATTGTTCCTCAAAAGAAATTGGTTCAGCACTCAACAAAGTATAATATAATATAAGAAAAGAATTGCAATAGTAAACACATAAAGAAGATTTCCAGATTGCAAGTATTTTCTTTTTATTCCAGATGATTCTATATTCTATGTTCATTAAAATTCAAATGACCATAGCCGACACGTTTCGTCTCGATAAAAGACTTCTTCAGGGCTCCTAAGAGTCACAATATGTTTTCACAATTGTTCATTATTACAGCAATCCAGAGTTCAAAGGAAGAATCTCATGTAATGTTTCTTTCCTGCAAGTGTCTCACTCATGAGAGGGCGGTGGCTGCCCCACTTCAGCCTACTGCTGTAACAGAAGCCTTGGTTCTGTGCACTACTACTTACTGCTGGATGTTAAATTGTCGGGTACGGATTTCTATAGCCTCTACCCTCAGTATTTGCTTGATTATGATTATTGTTATTAATATGATCACACCCTGGCAAAGTCAGTAGACCTGCCTTATTTATACTGACACCCCTTATTTTGTGATGGTGTTCCTGGTATTGGTGCGGGTGGTATATCGATGAAAGGTCTCAGGCCCCTTAGGAGTGTAATGGGCTATGAGGGTGTCACCAAAGGTATGTCCTTCTATGTGATGTATATAGTTGTAAATTAGTGCATAGTATTTAGTAGCGTGTGTGTAATGAACATACTTTTCCTTTTTAATGGAAAAAACACTGACTGGACAATAATTTAGTGAGTGTCGGGTTATTGTGTGCCAACGAATTTGGATGGCTGGCCACTCTACCTCTGCGGAGTACGTGCGCCATGGACTGTTCTGCTTCGCTGCTCTGAGAGAGTCAAGTGCTACAGTGGGACAGTTGGTTCTCAGTAATAAGACAATTGCAGCAGTAGCGGCTCCTCCCTTATGGTGGCGGTGCATCGCCCAGCCTGCTTCGAGCGCAGCGGGCACACATTAATAAAATGGTAATAAATAGCATTTTATTTTGGTCGCAGGCTCGCGCTATTACAGTACGAGGGCAGGGGATGGGGCTGATTCGTGCATTTACACTATAACTGCAGGCCCTGCCAATGCGCATGTCAGATGGGCCAGTGCGCATGTCAGATGGGCCGGCAGGCAGTCTGATAAATCTCAGGGCTGAGAAACAGCCGGGGTTTGCAGCTTCAGGCCCCCAGCTGCAGAATGAGCGCTGGTTTAGCCTGCCCCAACCAACCCTGGAGCGTATTCTTAGTTGGAATCACATTGCACAAGCCCCACCATGTTTTAGATTTACCGTCCGCCACTGAATTGTAGACTTATTACTTGTGAAGGACTCCCAGACTTCGCAACCAATAACCCCTTTCTTACATATGTTCATGAAAATGTGGGCAGTTTCATGGACCACAAAGATCCGAGGTGCTAACCCAGATCGTGCAGCGCAGGGGTACCATGGGCAGACGGCCGGCAGGGCACCTTTGCCACAGAGCTGCAGGGTTGGCAGAAAAAAGCCCTTCCCTCCTCGCCGCCTGCACCTTCAACAGATCATATTGAGCAGTTCCATACGTCGCCTTCCTGTGTCTGCGACTGGAGCTGTTACAACAGTGTGACTGCATTCTCTCTCCCCGAGTAAAAACAATGTCTTTTTTCCATGTTTACTCCGCTAAGTGCTAATCTAAATAACAGATTTTGTTGAACCTGTTTGTGCTGACTGTTTTTACACTCTTGCTACCGCTACCCCAACCAGATTTCTCTCACTTTCGTTCAGGCGGAGAGCTGGGGACGGATCCGGCGCTCTTCATTGCAGGCTTTTTTAATTAAACCCTCCCTTCTTGTCACTTTATTTCTGGTTCACTTTGTTGCTTCTGGTGACACTATTTAAGGCCCGAGTCGGAGTAATTACTTTCCATTCCGCTGGTCCTCTGAGCACGGGGGTTTTCATTAGGAACATTTGAAGACAGCTATTCTTTTTTATAGATGTATAATGGAAAATATGCGCCGTTTCGAAATGTAATTAATTTGATCATTTATATTAAACAGTGGCATAAAGGTGAGAGCTTCGTGTGTGTGATTATTGGTGTGATAGATATGTTAATGCGTGTGTGTGTGGTTATTCTTGAAGTATATGTTTCTGTCTGTGTGTGTGTGGTTATTCTTGAAGTATATGTTTCTGTCTGTGTGTGTGTGGTTATTCTTGAAGTATATGTTTCTGTCTGTGTGTGTGTGGTTATTCTTGAAGTATATGTTTCTGTCTGTGTGTGTGTGGTTATTCTTGAAGTATATGTTTCTGTCTGTGTGTGTGTGTGGTTATTCTTGAAGTATATGTTTCTGTCTGTGGGTGTGTGTGGTTATTCTTGAAGTATATGTTTCTGTCTGTGTGGTTATTCTTGAAGTATATGTTTCTGTCTGTGTGTGTGTGGTTATTCTTGAAGTATATGTTTCTGTCTGTGGGTGTGTGGCTATTCTTGAAGTATATGTTTCTGTCTGTGTGTGTGTGGTTATTCTTGAAGTATATGTTTCTGTCTGTGTGTGTGTGGTTATTCTTGAAGTATATGTTTCTGTCTGTGTGTGTGTGGTTATTCTTGAAGTATATGTTTCTGTCTGTGTGTGTGGTTATTCTTGAAGTATATGTTTCTGTCTCTGTGTGTGGTTATTCTTGAAGTATATGTTTCTGTCTGTGTGTGTGTGGTTATTCTTGAAGTATATGTTTCTGTCTGGGTGTGTCTGGTTATTCTTGAAGTATATGTTTCTGTCTGTGTGTGTGTGGTTATTCTTGAAGTATATGTTTCTGTCTGTGTGTGTGTGTGGTTATTCTTGAAGTATATGTTTCTGTCTGTGTGTGTGTGGTTATTCTTGAAGTATATGTTTCTGTCTGTGTGTGTGTGGTTATTCTTGAAGTATATGTTTCTGTCTGTGTGTGTGTGGTTATTCTTGAAGTATATGTTTCTGTCTGTGTGTGTGTGGTTATTCTTGAAGTATATGTTTTGTCTGGGTGTGTGTGGTTATTCTTGAAGTATATGTTTCTGTCTGTCTGTGTGTGTGTGTGGTTATTCTTGAAGTATATGTTTCTGTCTGTGTGTGTGTGGTTATTCTTGAAGTATATGTTTCTGTCTGTGTGTGTGTGGTTATTCTTGAAGTATATGTTTCTGTCTGTGCGTGTGTGTGTGGTTATTCTTGAAGTATATGTTTCTGTCTGTCTGTGTGTGTGTGGTTATTCTTGAAGTATATGTTTCTGTCTGTGTGTGTGTGGTTATTCTTGAAGTATATGTTTCTGTCTGTGTGTGTGTGTATGGTTATTCTTGAAGTATATGTTTCTGTCTGTGTGTGTGTGGTTATTCTTGAAGTATATGTTTCTGTCTGTGTGTGTGTGTGGTTATTCTTGAAGTATATGTTTCTGTCTGTGGGTGGGTGTGTGCTTGTGTGTGTGTTTCTGTATGTAGCTGGATTTGTGTGTAAATCAGCGGATAGGCGTGTACGTGGTCTTGTTTGCATCTGTGTGCATTTCTGTGCTTGCGTGTGTGCCCGAAGGGGTGGGTTTGTATGTGTGTACATTGTGTGTGTCTGTGCATCTACAAATGGGCATGATTCTGTGTTGGTGAATCTGTGGGCCCTTCTTAGAAGGCCATACATGCCTGAACGCCTTGTTAAATGTGCAATAAGTAATTACTGTACATGTAGCCCCGCTTTATTTATTTATTTATTTATTATCATTTATAGAGCGCATGAATCACCCCAGTCTGGGTATCTCCGCGCTGTAGCAGCTCTTGGGGACAGCCAGAGTAGGTGGATCAGAACAGTGAAGTTTAAAAAAAAATTCTGAATGATAGATTTATCACTAGCCAGTATTCCTGGCTACAAGACCTTCTAAAGTCCTCGTTTGGAAATTCGAAAAATACCCAATGCCACTAAAAGGCTGATGCAACTCCATACCTAAAAGAAAAAAAGTAGATGGCCAGAACACAATTCCATTTCAAAGAGTAACTCCGGCCCCTCGTCTGTGCCTGCGAGATTCTAGGGGGTGGTCGGTGGCTGTCCTTTTTCCCTTTTTCTTTTAATTTCGTGAATGATTGGTGATAATGATCCATAAAAAGGTAAGGTTTATGCTTCTGATACTCCATATAACGTCTAAATGCAGAAAAGCTGGGGGAGTCCCAGTTTCCACAAGTTACCTCCCATTTAAATTTGCAATAGTATTAAGCACGCCGGTAACACAATCGTTTATTCACGGATTTACCATCAATTTGCTGAAATCAGAGCCATGCTGCAATTCTCTAAATCAGCGCCGTGCCGCAATAGTTTTCAACCCTCAACCCGGATACAGATCCAACCACGGTACAGAGGCTACCCTCATTGTCGCCATAGACGACATCTGCGCGTGGGCACAGGTCTGTCTGGATCTTTCCGCCGCCTTCAACATCATCTCCCACCCCATCCTCATCCAATGACTACCGAAGGTGGCGTTCAAGGTTCCACAGTTTGCTGCATTGCTCCTTCCAGACATGCCGCAACAGTCGGTCAGCCCGGTCCCTTTCACCTCGGACGCTGTAAGCCTCCTTTGCGGAGTTTAAAGGATCCCCACTCAACCACACACAGTTCAATGCCTCCATGACCCCACTCACCAGCACCATCTGCGACCACAGAATCAACACCATATCCCATGCTGACGACACCCAGCCAATGTTCTCCCTCTCTGACAAGATGCCAAACACCCTTACCTACATAACCAAAGTCACCAGATGGATGAAAACAAACTGCCTCAAGCTCAACCCGGATAAGACAGAAATAGTTATCTTCTGCAAACAGTAATTGACAACCATCTCACCATGACTGGCCTAGAGAATGCAGTCACCGTCTCCTGCTTTCACACGCTCCAGATGCTCAAGAAGATCTTCAAATGGCTCCCCACTAACACTTAGAGAACCATCACCCAAGCCCTCATCACCAGCAAGCTGACCTACGGCAATGCACTCCATGCGGGAATCAACGTTGAACTGACTAGAAGACTCCAGACCATACAGAACTCTGCGGCCAGGCTCACCCTCGACCTACCACTTCACACCCACATCACCCCATGCTTCAAGGATCTCCACTGGCTCCCAGTCGACAAACGAGCACTCTTCAGACTCCTCACGCACACGTACACAGCCTTACACAACATTGGCTTCATGTATCTCAAAAAACGCATTAACTTCCACAAACCTACCTCACACTGCCGCTCAGCCTGACTCCTATTTGCACACCTCCCTGCAAGCGCAGAACCGGAACCAGATCCAGCGGCCGTGCCTTCTCGTACCTCGATATTAAAGCCTGGAAGGACCTGCCCACACATCAGACCCACCGCCTCAGTTCCACAAGAAACTGGTTCTTCACCTATCCCTGACCCTCGCTCGCCTCATACAGCTCCCGCTTCAGGGTACACTCCTGGGTGAGTTGTGCGCTAAACAAATGCACATAACATAGCATAACATTCCAACTATTTGAAGCTATAAAAGTCTAAGATTACAGAGTTAAAGAATGTCATAAATGGACATTACCAGCATCTGCGTGAAGACAAAGACACATAATCTGCTGTCCTCTAGGCATCATCAAATGTGTCTGAGTGTTCCTGTCTACTCTTGATACACATATAGTACATGACCTATAGTATACTCCCATGTGTTCAGAACTGTTGTTTCACCTGTGTCTGGTGCAGGTAAATTTGTATTTCTGGTTTGTGGCAGAGGAGGCCGACTGCATAGAGTGGGCTTAAGGTCTGTCCTTTCCAACCATTTACCTTCTTCTGTGTCTCTTTCAGTCACATTGTTCATACATTGTCAGTTACAGCTTGGCTCCGCCCAGACAAATATTAATTGTGAGAAATTAGCCTGGCATATGATGTCCACTAGTTCTAGTGGGCACCTTGCACCAGTCTAATCAACCCTTATTGATGGTGGTTGTAAAGTCAACCTTATAGAAAGCTATCCTAGTGGTAGCGTGAACCAGCAGTCATCAGGCTAAGACTTCAGTAGGCGAGTTAAGCAAGTTGTTTTACCAATTATAATCCCTTGAGTACCAAATGAAAGGACACCACACAAGGTATATATCAAATATATATGTATTTAGTCTAAACACAACCCCTCTGCACTCTTTATGAGATCAGACGTAAAAATACAATACAAGTCACACAATTAATATACGATAAGTTGCACAGTATAAGTTATGCCCCAGGGGCCTCACAAACCATATACTAAGGAAGTGGCATAAGAACCACAAGAGAATTAGAAAGCAGGCCTGGGGCCTGTGGAATCGCTGGGGCTACTCTAATTGACCAAAGGTTAGGAAGTAGGAGGCCCACGGGAGACACGTGCAGTGTCTAAACACATGCGCGGGTTTCCATTGACTTTCTATGGAGATCGTAAAAGTTACAAATATACAATTTAAGGACACTTCCGGATGGACTAGGTTGGAACCCTTTTAAACTAGGACACTTCGAGAGTCAAGACCCACGGTAGCACCGGAATAGTCGTGTTACCTCACCCAGGGAAACCGGGTGCATAGGTGTCTTTTCGTGTCGGGTTTCGTCGTCGTTTTCTATGGAGAGCTGCAAAGAAGTGCTGCAGGCGACCAGAGGAAAAGTGTCCGGGTGGATCCAAGGGTGGATCAAAGATCTGAAGAACCTGAAAGCAGAAGGGACAGAGTCTGGGTCACTAGCCAGTGACCAAGAAGGAACCAGGAAGGAACCAGGCGATGTCTGGTGATTTCAGGTGAAGTAGTCGAACTTGTCTCTTCAGCCACGAGGTCCAGGAGGCATCGACGATGACCAGACGCTGGATTCGAGCTGTCCCACGACGGATCTAGTTGACTGCGCTGTCGGTATCCATATTGGACCCAACAAGCCTTGGCAACCGCAACCCACGCAGGATGTCGAGATTAGCTCTGTTGCAGACCAGCAAGGTCTGTGGCACTTCTCCTTTGCAGGGAAGCTGGAGAAAGCCTGGAGCAACCAGGAAAGCAAGTTTGTTGTAAAGAAAGGTCTTCAGGGAGCTCACTAGCCAAAGGGCAAGGAACCGGGAAGACGCATTGAGCTCAAATGCAAAAGTGGGGCCCACTGAACACTCGCGGAATGTGGGGGCCAGGGCTTCGGTGCAAATGGTGCTCGGGGCGGGGGCTTCAAGCACCCCAAAGCACAACTTCGAGATACCTCATTGAAGGAGTGCAGCTTGCAAAATGCAGGATGTCCAGGAGTTCCGGTCCCACGTCTCTCTTGTCCGCCGTGTGTCTCAGCTTTGCTGTGGATGTGGGTTGGAGTCAGAGATGTCTGGAAGTCTGTGTTCTGTGTCGCAGATTCTTCGGAATCCGGCGGGAGCCTCGAAAATGCAGACCGGCAAAGTTGCTGTTGGTGCCTGTTTGAACAGGGTGGACACTCCTTGACCACAAGGGAGATATCTTCCATCTTCTAGTCAGAATGGAACGCTGAAGGTCCAGGATATGTCTTTCAAAGATTCGTCCGGGGTAATCTAAAGTCCTATGGACACAGCTCCTATACTTATACTAAGGATGTGGGCTGGACTACCTGGCTAGGTCCCTCCTATGGGTGGACCTGGGAAGGGGGTGGTTACACCCCTTTCCCTTTGTCCAGTTTCGCGCCAGAGCTGGGGCTGCATGCCCCAGCAACCGGTTTGAACTGGGCTATGCATGGAGTACCTTGTGTGTCCCAGGCGGTGTCTGGAAAGCATTCACTGAATGCAGCCCTCCCTGCCCCAATACACTAAAAGCCTGTCTGGGGAGGTGCCAGCACCACCCTGGACAGGAAATATATTGTCCAGGCCTCCCCTGACGGAGTTTCGTCCAGCAGCAGGAGGTCAGACTCGAGTCTGTGGTAGCAGCATCCATTTTGTGATGCTGAGGCTCTGTTTAACTTTAACCGGGTAAACCAGTAACTACATGTCTTCTCCTTCTAGAAGTGTGGAATGCTACCCCCCCCCGCCGGGGGGGGGGGTAGTATTCCAAAGTGTTTGACACCTTACACGACAAGTTTTGATAAAGCGAAATCAAAGTCAGCCTTAACCGCGAGGATTATAATGCACTTAAGAGTATATGGTATGGCTATATCATATAACAGCTATAAGGAGATGGTTCCGAAAGCTGCAGAGGGGCTCAGCTCATGCTAGGGCACCCTCTCACATAAAACCAAGCACTCTGCCTCCATTGTGGTGGCCTACCATAGGAGTGACTTATAGGTGTATATGTGGCTATATGTATAGGTAGATATAGGTATACTATATCTAAGTAAGGTGTGATTACACCACCTTACCTAGGCTGTGTGAACAGACCTGTGGGGTCAGTTTGGAAGGCAAACCAGGGGTGGCACAATACATGCTGCAGCCCCTGGTAGGCCTTGGATGCACCTATGCCCTGGGTACCTATGGTACACTATACAGGGGCTCACAAGGGTGACCCAGTAACCAATCTGGTATGTACCTAAAGTACATGGTATCAATTTAGAGAGAGAACAGCTGGGCTGTGGGTCTTATTGGCAGGCCCACAGCCACACTAAAGTCAAAAAACCAGAGAATCACAGCAAAAAGTGGGGGTAACCATAGGAAGCAGACCCTACTCTCCTACATTAATCTCTCACCAAATACTGTTGGCTCTTTTGATGTATTTCTCCACCTCCACTCAAGTGCTTGCATTGAAGTACACAAGGGACTACTTTACAGCAATAGACTCTCTGTCCATTCTTGCTGGCAGCCTCCCCTGTATCTTATTCCTGTGTGCTAATGCTACACGTGTCAGCACATTAAACCCAGAGCTATTGGCTTTGCCAATGCTTGCTCACTATATTACCTGTGTTTTGCTACCACCGCCGCCTGAGCTGGGAGGTAGTCCAGGTCATCAGCACAGCATATGTTATGTTTGTTACAGTCCCTTTTCTGTAAGGTGATTCCACACCCTGAAACCACCAGTTCACTGGACCCCTACAAATAAACAAGATTCTTTCCAATGTCTTTGATTTTAAATGAGGATCTTTCTGTTCTGCTGATTATAATTGCATCCAGGGTTAGTAGGTCTGGTTGTTGTGCCTGGCTGTACTAGAGACATGTTTTTTGGAAAAAAAAGAAATTTCAGCACCGGGTTCTGTGTATTTTACAAAATTGTCTAAATGACGTTGACCTATGACACTATCTAAAAAATAATATAATGTATTCCTTCTTTATATTGTTTTTATTATTACATTATAATTTCATGAATATTCTTTCAAACAACATTTTTTTTGTCTTTTTTTCCCTTTTGTATAAATATTTGATAAATAATTTGTTATACAAACATTATTAGATACGAGCTCTACATAGTACACCGACTTAATTCAAATTAATATACAGACCCACAATTCCATTCATTCAACGCGTTTCGGCATGCGCCTTCATCAGGAATTCTGTGTTTCTTTCACATTACTGGTAACTGTGTTGCTCTCCAACTTTAGTATGCTTTAGTTACGGAAATGATGTGACGCTGGGGTTAAGTGCACGCTCGTGGTAGGTGTTCACAGTGCGGTATAAAGGGTGGACCAATCTGCGCAAGTCTTGTGCTACTTTTCTATTGTAAAATTCTGTATTCCGACTTCTAGAAGTTATTCATTCTCTCGTGCCCGCATAAATTGTCAGGTACTCAAAATTGAAGTCGCCTCGCATCGATATCTGCGATGTGTGTATATCCTTCACAATAATGTCCACCATATAGGCTCAAACGTGTTACTTGTGCAGCGATGATCCCGCAAAACAACCGGGTTCGTCTTCCGTCTTTCAGCTTATACTCAAAGCTTGTACTAGAGACATGTTCCTGGTTGGCCCCTCTGTAGCGCATGGTAAGATATCTCTACATTAGTCATAATTTCAGTATCTTGACTTCTGTCTCTTGTGGTTGGCCTCCCTAGAAAGGACTATATTCCCTTGTCTCTGGTAGCAGCTGCCTCCCCAGGACTCTGCCGGAGGTGGCAGGAAAGAGAGATGAGATGTGCCTATGAGACTTGCACCAGGGTGCAGTCCACTCCAGAGTAGGTTAAGAGGAGGTTAGTGGACATAAGTGTGCCCGTGAACATTAAGCAGGAAGTCTAGTTTTGTCCCTTCTGATGTCAGTATGCCATCTGCATTTTAAGGACTTGGTTTTATAAGGGTGTTGTCTGGTCAGATGTATCAAGCGTTTTACCATTCGCAAATGGGATAATTTGCAGAATCGGCCCGTTTGTAAACGGTAAAAAGCCTTGTGAGATGTATCATCCCACGAGGCATTCACAAAATAGGGAATCACAATTTTCGAGATTACCTATTTTGCGAATGCATTTAGGGAATCGCAATTTGCGATTCCTTAAATGCAATGCTGGAAGCAAAAAATATTACGACCTGGCTTTAAGGAATCGCAAATTACCACCAACGTCAACTTGACGTTGGTGGTAATTTGCAAATTCCTAGACAAATGCACTTTTTTTGCATTTTTCTAGGTGCCATGTGGCGTACATACATGCATGTATGTGCGCTACATGTGCACACATGCATATTTCAGGGGTGCAACTGGGTGTCCTTTTGGCCACTTTGCACCCTTGAAATTGCATGCGCAATTTGCAAGTACCTATTGGGTACTCGCAAATTGCGCATGCAATTCCTATTCATTCCTATGGGACTCCAGGCCCATAGAAATGAATGGGAAGCCATTCCTTATTTGCGACTCGCAATTTGCAAATCGCAAATAAGGACTGCGTAGGAATCTCAATTTTATTTGCGAAACCTACATACATTAAATTTTGCGACTCCATAATAGCGAATCAGTAACATTCGCTATTAAGGACTCGCAAAATACAATGTTGATACATCTGGCCCCATGACTTGATTGATGGGCACTCCAGCCTGTTCAAGGACATTCCATGATGTGCACCTGTTATAGACAAGGCGCAGGGCAGGGGAATGTTGAATTGGTGCAGACTCTTGTAGCACAGTGGAGCTGTCAGTCGGTGATTGGCTGCTTCTTATCATAACATATCACGGTTTGGCATTGCATAGTTTGGTGCACAAGACTGCCTGTACCATTCTGGGTACTGAATAATACTACTGATTCTCTTGACCCGCAACAGCAGGGCCCTCAGGATCTCTAACATCCGTGAACCCATGTGCAGGACTCTCTTCACCAAGTATTAGCTTTTTGGAACACCTGCGTGGCAGGCCAGACGACATTACTACATGGAGAAGCGTGGCTCAATGGTTAGAGCGGGCGACTCTGATGCAGAGGTCTGGCCCGGGACCAGGGTTCAATTCCCGTCTCGGCAGCTCTTGGACTTAATTTCCCCGGACCTGATAATTCTCGCCTCGGTGCCTAGTCTAATCATGGGTCCCACTCTGTGACTCAGGGCAATAGCTTGCTTAATCTCCACAACGGCCCCAGCAGCGCTTGGATGCCTGGCTTCACCTTGGGGGTGCCCAGGAGTGGACATTTCACAGGAAAGCCAGGATGGGTTCCACAGCGGTATGAATACACGGCTACGAGACCTCTGGGTAGAAGTGCGCTATATAAATACAAACACACACACACACATGGTAAAGAGAGCCACAGCAAAGCTGTGTACCCTCGGGTTGGTATGTTGGGAGGCACTGACCTAGACAGGTGTCTTGCTCTGATCGGTGTGGTGCAGTCTCTGCTAACTATTTATCTCTGACTTGAAAAATCGGACCGAATGGATTTGAAATGTTAAATGTTTTTGAAAAAAAGCGCATAGTGTTTGTTTTAATGATTTGGAGTTGCAATTTATTGATATATGTTTTTTATCTATAGTGAAACCCCTGAAGAAGTGCTTAGTCAAGCACGAAATGCATTGGGTACCATACGATTCACTTCTGAGGATGTTTTATGTTATTTGGCGTCAAAGAAAAACAACTTGGAGTAGCATATCTGAGGCATTAGAAGCAGTTTAAAACATATTGTCTCACATGTGTTTAACCATCGAAAATAAATGACATCATGACAACGCGTTTGGAGTACATGGCTTAACATTTCTTTGGAATTTTTTGAAAATTGAAATTCAGTATTAAATGGAACAAAACGCTGTGCGCCCGTTAAAGGAACGTCATCACGGTCCGATGATTTTTCAAGTCATTAATGCAAACGTGAACCAGGGTGGATCACGGAACCGGGCTGCACGCCCTACATTGTCCAGGAATGTGTAAGTTCAACTAAAAAAGAAAAAAAAGTTAAAAAGTTGTGCACAGTAAACTTTAATGGATATAACTATTTATCTCTGCCATCCGCCTCTCCGGTATGGCTAACCTCGACAAAGTGGTAAGTGATGAGAAAGAATGCAGTACTGGTAGTCATGGAAGGCAGTCACAGAATGCTACTGCCTGACTCCAAGATGGGAGCCGTTCTTAAAGTATAATGGGAGGGGAGCTTCATTCCATGTTATGCTCACGTGTTTGTTTGCGGGCATGTATGTATGCCACATGGCACCTAGAAAGATGCAAAAAAGTGCATTTTTCTAGGAATTTGCAAATTACCACCAATTTGACGTTGGTTTACATTTGTGATTCCTTAATCCAGGTCGTAATATTTTTTTCCCGCGCCTGCAAGCCTTCTGTGCCTTTCATAGGTCAGCCTTGGTTCATCAGGGTGCCACACATGCCTGCATCTCCTACATAAGTCCAGCTCTCTCTCTTGCACTCACAGAATCCAAGCAGTCGCCAGCTCTGCTGCTAGTTGGGACTGGAGCTGCTGGATGGGTTCAGGCACAGATCCAGTGCATCTAGTTGCACTTTGACCCAGCAGTGAATACTTGGGCCTTTTCATTGCCTTTTACCAAGTCAGGTTCCCTACTCTTGCTGGCAAACTGCCTCTCAGTGGCATCCAGCTGAACCAACCCAACAACAAGGGCTCTACCTTCACCAGACGAATATATGCAGCCACATGAGACTGAAGCCTTGAAGAAGCCAAGGGAATAAGGATCTGGGAGGTCTCCATCATGAAGGGCCCCGCCTCTGGACAGACAGAAACTATTATTAGTTATTGACCATTATTTAGAGACTGCAACCACGTCCATGATGAAACACACAGGCCATCCTTAAGAGTGGTCTCATAAATCCTATGGAGTCGGCAACAGCAGTTACGGGAGACGATGTATCCTTGCGGCTAGAGCGGTCGACCTCGAAGGTGGGGAACCGGGTTCGACTCTCGACAACGATGCTCAACATCCTGTGATTCTGGGAAAATCACTTAATCTCCCTGAGCCTAACAAAAATGAATGTCCATCTGTAACGACACTGGTGCTCATGTAAAGTGCTCCTATATCCAATTTCTCGGGTCTAGTTAGCGCTAGATAAAACAAAAAAAACAAAAAAAAAATCAAAAAAAACTTGCCCCATCAGAATTATACGGTTGTTACTTTCACACAGACATTTTGGCTGCTGGAAAAAAGGAAATCCCTTAGCGAAAATCTGGGGGAAATTAAGAATTACCTGGGGAATCAGATTCAGAATTGCTGGTTCCGCCAATGTAATCTTACTCAAGACCCCTGTAGGTCTCCTCCCATACCGACGGGTACAATCTATTAGCAATTACGTAACAAATTTGTTCCTTTAAGCAATTGTTAGATTTACTTGGACCGACATCATCATAAGATATATAGATATCAACCACTGTTTGAACCTAGATTTATCACACCGATTTCTAACTAACAACATGTTACCGCAATATTAGATCCTTAACCCTGTGATTATAAATATGTATCACACTGTTAACTGATGTAGGATAGATCACGTACACACATATACGCCATGAACTCAAGAAACTAATCACATCTTACTGGCATTTATTTCACTCGTAGACATATGATGACTATATTTATCTTACAGAACCTGTGTCTCATGCAGGTAAGTTTTTAGTTCTGGGTTATGACAGAGAAGGCCGACTGCATACAATACACATAGAGTGGGCATAAGGTCCTGTCCTTTCCAACCATTTACTTTCTTCTGTGTCTCTTACAGTCACATTGTTGATACATTGTCAGTTACCTCTTGGCTCCGCCCAGTAAAATATTCATCTCTCACCAAATGCTGTTGGCTCTTTGGGTGTATTCCTCCACCTCCACTCAAGTGCTTGCGTTGAAGTACACAAGGGACTACTTTACAGCAATAGACTCTCTGTCCATTCTTGCTGGCTGCCTCCTCTGTGTCTTATTCCTGTGTGCTACTGCTACACGTGTCAGCACAATAAATCCAGACCTCCTGGCGTTGCCAATGCTTGCTCAATATATTACCTATGCTTTTCTCCCACCGCCACCTGTGCTGGGAGGTAATCCAGGTGGTCATCACCCATATGTTGTGTTTGTTACAGCCCCTATTCTGTAAGGTGATTCCACACCCTGAAACCACCAGTTCACTGGACCCCCTACAAATAAACAAGATTATTTCCAATGTCTTTGATTTTAATTTTAAATGAGGATCTTTAAATCCTGCTGATTATAATTGTATCCAGGGTCAATGGGTCTGGTTGTTGTGCCTAGCTGTACTAGAGACATGTTCCTGGTTGGCCCCTCTGTAGCTCATGGTAAGATGTCTCTACATTAGTCATAATTTTAGTATCATGACTTCTGTCTCTTGTGGTTGGCCTCCCTAGAAAGGACTATATTCCCTTGTCTCTGGTAGCAGCTGCCTCCCCAGGACTCTGCCGGAGGTGGCAGGAAGGAGAGATGAGATGTGCCTATGAGACTTGCACCAGGGTGCAGTCCACTCCAGAGTAGGTTAAGAGGAGGTGAGTGGACATAAGTGCGCCCGTGAACACTAAGCAGGAAGTCTAGTTTTGTCCCTTCTGATGTCAGTATGCCATCTGCATGATAAGAACTTGGTGTTGTCTGTTCAGACATCAAGGGCCAGCTGTATCAAGCGTTTTACCGTTCGCAAACGGGCCAATTCGCAGAATCGGCCTGTTTGCGAACAGTAAAAAGCCTTGTGGGATGTATCATCCCACAAGGCATTCGCAAAATAGGGAATCATTTCGCAAATGTATTTAGGGAATAGCAATTTGCGATTCCTTAAATGCAGTGCTGGAAGCAAAAAAATATTGCGACCTGGCTTTAAGGAATCGCAAATTACCACCAACGTCAAGTTGGTGATAATTTGCAAATTCCTAGAAAAATTCACTTTTTTGCATTTTGCCATGTGGCGTACAACCATGCCCATAGGGCATGTATGTGCGCTACATGTCAACACATGCATATTTTTTTATTTATTTTTTTATAACTTTATTTAGGTATTTTGCAGAAGTAGCAAGACAAAAACATTATACAAGGCTCAATCTCAGTGCATGGCAAGTATACAGCCGGTAGGGTAGTTCTTATTTTCTTTTTTACATCACATAGAACCTCATGTTGTAGTAATGGCACAAATTGATACAAAATTTGCTACAAAGAGGTGGGTGACCCAATATACCCTTGCGGGCTCGGGCAAGTGATAAGTATGAAATGACGGTACCAGCAAGGGTTTTATTTTTAGATTCAACGTTACAGCGTCAGAAGGTCTGTATGGCTAGATCTCTTCAACTGAAATTATCAGTAGCTGTCCTAGTTGTTGTTCCACCCAAAGAAATTGGTGAATGAACCTCAAAAGACTACCACACTAGCTTTGAGGAATTCAAACTATTCAAACATTAGAAATCAAAAAATGAATATAAAAATGAAAATGAAAAACAACACAGAAGTTAATGTTTCAAAGAGACTTTTTTTTTATATATCTTTGAATCAAACTCATAAATTGTAAGGGTACATAGTCAACTAAATTGCAACCAAATCTTGAGTATAAGGAAACGAACATTCATTCCATAAATACAAAAGATAAGAAATCCAGTCTGTATAATGAATAAAAGACGACTTCTTGTTGAAATAGCCAGTAAGTCAGATGAAAATAAATGCAGACATGGACTGGTATGTCGACGTTTCGGTCTTATATGGTATTATCCTGAGACCATCATCAGGACGGAAGATTAGTATGGTATTGATGACCCTTTTGAAAAACAGATTGCCCTGTGTGACTTCTGAAAAACGATTTGGTTTGTGATGTCACACTCTTGGGGAGTCAAAACTGTCTCCCTTGGGCGGCGTTCGGTCGAAAGTACCAACCTGGATTTTTGTTCTTCGACGATAAAAGGTACAATTTCTCAGAGTTTGGAAAAACGTATTGACGGGAACACTGCAACTGCGAAGTCAGGTCGGAGGTTACATACATTGCAGGTATGTCGGTCATCCTGATTTGCATCCCAGCGTCTACAGGGAATGTGTATAGTGGTTCCAGACTCCTGTGATATGGAACTTCGACTATGACATAGGGAGGCGTGTTCCCTGTAGTGTTACCTCTAAATTTAGGGGTATAGTGTGTTTCTAGCCCACTCCTGTTGGTTCCTTATCCTGGCCCTGTGGTGGGGGTTGTGGGTGCTGTTGTTCCGCTAGGAATGTTCGGAAAGGGCCCCAGATATCTTTGGGTCTGGATGTCAACGGCATAGTGTCAGCATACATATCGCTTTTTGTCGTGCAACTCGTCATGATTTGTAGCCAACCAACAACACATGCATATTTCAGGGGTGCAACAGGGTGTCCTTTTGGCTACCTTGCACCCTTGAAATTGCATGGGCAATTTGCGAGTACCTATTGGGTACTCGCAAATTGCCCATGCAATTCCCATTCATTCCTATGGGCCTCTAGGCCCATGGAAATGAATGGGAAGCCATTCCTTATTTGCGACTCGCAATTTGCTAGTGGTAAATAAGGAATGCGTAGGAATCTCAATTTTATTTGCAAAACCTACATACATTACCTTTTGCGAGTCCATAATAGCGAATTGGTAAAATTCGCTATTAAGGACTCGCAAAATACAATGTTGATACATCTGGCCCCATGACTTGATTGGTGGGCACTCCAGCCTGTTCAAGTACATTCCATGATGTGCACCTGTTATAGACAAGGCGCAGCGCAGGGGAATGTTGAATTGGTGCAGATTCTTGTAGCACAGTGAAGCGGTCATTCGGTGAGTGGCTGCTTCTTATCGTGACATATCACGGTTTGGTATTGCATAGTATGGTGCACAAGACTGCCCGCACCATTGTGGGTACTGAATAATACTACTGATTCTCTTGACCCGCAACAGCAGGGCGCTCAGGATCTCTAACATTTGTGAACCCATGTGCAGGAAGGACTCTCTTCTCCAAATATTAGCTTTTTGGAACGCCTGCGTGGCAAACCAGACGACATTACTACATGGTAGAGAGAGCCACAGCAAAGCTGTGTACCCTCTGGTTGGTATGTTGACAGGAATTGATGTAGACGGGTATTTTGCCCTTATCAGTGTTTTGCAGTCACTGCTAATTATTTATCTCTACCATCCGTCTCCCCGGTGTGGCTTACCTCGACAAAGTGGTAAGTGATGAGGTAGAATGCAGTACTGGTAGTCATGGAAGGCAGTCATAGAATGCTACTGCTTGACTCCAAGATGGGAGCCGTTCTTAAAGTATAGAGGGAGGGGAGCTTCATTCCATGTCATGCCCACATGTTTGTGCCTTATTCCTAAATCACGTACTACTGTGGTTCAGGAAACCTGGGAATCAATGAGATTATAGAACCGTCTGTGGGATTATTACTGAACGCCTCTAAACTAGAACCTCCTAATCTCCAGTTTTCCATAGTTGTGTAGTTTTTTTCTTCAATAATAGTCATGTTCAGTTTAAGGAAAATATCAGCTTCAGTTTGGTTGAGCAGGACACTTCCATATGTGTGAAACATATTCCCTCTTAAAGATGGAGATTTTTGGAGAGCATAGAGTGCTATATATTGAATATTTTCCCTGTTGCTCCTTTACGTGTTCTCAACTCTTCGTGGTAGTTCTAAATTCTGATGTTACCTACTTATAAACGTGCTATCAGTACTCTTGCTCCCTAAGTAGTGTCTCTAGTTCTCCAGGCACCCCACTGGCTGCGGTGGTGGTTAATTATCTCTACAGAATTGTGCTAGAGCAGCATCAGGGACTAAAGTTCAGGATGTTGCAGAGTAACATTTTATGTTCATGGAAGGACTTGTCTAGAGAGGAGTGCGGTCAGCAGAATCTTGTCTCTGGAGTGGAGACTCAGGGTGACTTTGCGGCAGACTGAGCTGTGATTGGCTGGACTGCACTTGTGGCTGCTGCCTCATTGGGTGTGGCCTGTCATGACCAAATACCATCCTTAATAGACAGTTATTGTGTCAAACTGTCTCACACTCATTTGAATTTTGACACCATAATTTTCCCTAATAAAGTTTTCCTTAAATCATGGTAGCCAATTTTACATCTCACTTTTTGATTCTTTTTGCACTCATTTTTTCTCACTGCAATTTAACATCCCACACCATTCCAAACTGATTTGACTTTTGGTATGATCCATCACTGGTGGTTCCTTGGGTTTGGAGAAGCACATAATTCCAACAGGTGTGTGGCTCCCTAACCGGACTATCTTTGGTTCTATCCCAGATGATGACGCTCTGCCATATGGGTGGGCTGATGGGATTCATTTCCTTTTTGTGTTACACACTTTACAGGTAGACACAGAGTCTGTCACATTTTTCTTTGCCCCCATAAGTTGTATAGACCATTGACAGTCCTTTTGTGTTGTTTTATTGTGGCCTGTCATGACCTTCATACTGAGGTCGATTGTGGGTAAGATTTGGAACATTCTGGCAATGATCCAACAGTTCACCCCTGCACTCTTGATGACACTTTCCTATCAGTGGAGAATCAATAATGCTTTCCTGGTTTTATGATGGACTCCATCGCTGAGTGAGCATCCTCCACCTGCCTGAGACTCCTTGTGCATGTGGTCTCACGTGCAGGCCTTCTGTGCCTTTCATAGGTCAGCCTTGGTTCATCAGGGTGCCACACATGCCTGCATCTCCTACATAAGTCCAGCTCTCTCTCTTGCACTCACAGAATCCAAGCAGTCACCAGCTCTGCTGCTAGTTGGGACTGGAGCTGCTGGACGGGTTCAGGCACAGATCCAGTGCATCTAGTTGCACTTTGAGCCAGCAGTGAATACTTGGGCCTTTTCATTGCCTTTTACCAAGTCAGGTTCCCTACTCTTGCTGGCAAACTGCCCCTCAGTGGCATCCAGCTGGACCAACCCAACAACAAGGGCTCAATCTTCACCAGACGAATCTATGCAGCCACATGAGACTGAAGCCTTGAAGAAGCCAAGGGAATAAGGATCTGGGAGGTCTCCATCATGAGAACACAGGCCCTCATTAAGAGTGGTCTCATAATTCCTATGGAGTCGGCAACAGCAGTTACGGGAGACGATGTATCCTTGCGGCTAGAGCGGTCGACCTCGAAGGTGGGAACCGGGTTCGACTCTCGACAACGATGCTCAACATCCTGTGATTCTGGGCAAATCACTTAATCTCCCTGAGCCTAACAAAAATGAATGTCCATCTGTAACGACACTGGTGCTCATGTAAAGTGCTCCTATATCCAATTTCTCGGGTCTAGTTAGTGCTAGATAAAATTAAAAAAAAAAAAAAAAAATCAAAAAAAACTTGCCCCATCAGAATTATACAGTTGTTACTTTCACACAGAGATTTTGGCTGCTGGAAAAAAGGAAATCCCTTAGCGAAAATCTGGGGGAAATGAAGAATTACCTGGGGAATCAGATTCAGAATTGCTGGTTCCGCCAATGTAATCTTACTCAAGACCCCTGTAGGTCTCCTCCCATACCGACGGGTACAATCTATTAGCAATTACGTAACATATTTGTTCCTTTAACCAATTGTTAGATTTACTTGGACCGACATCATCATAAGATATATAGATATCAACCATTGTTTGAACCTAGATTTATCACACCGATTTCTAACTAACAACATGTTACCGCAATATTAGATCCTTAACCCTGTGATTATAAATATGTATCACACTGTTAACTGATGTAGGATAGATCACGTACACACATATACGCCATGAACGCAAGAAACTAATCACATCTTACTGGCATTTATTTCACTCGTAGACATATGATGACTATATTTATCTTACAGAACAGTTTATGATGAACATTCATAACTCTCTACAACCCTTATGATTTTAAGGAGCATGTACTAGAATCATATATTGCTTTGAACAAACTTTATTGAAAATGTATAATCTTGTTGTTTTTTGAACAGTTTATTACCATCATGCTATATATTGAAGGACTGATTCGTTTTGTGTATTGTTTATTTTCTAGACCCCTGAAGAAGGGTCCATATGAGTGACCCGAAATGCATTGGGTTTTGATGGAATGATCATTGATGATTTTGAATGACGTTAGAATTTTAAAAATTAAAATTAAAATTATGAACTTCGGAATAAACACAAAATATTGAGTAACAGTTATCTGTCGTTGGATTTATTTTGAAAAAGCATGCTATAAAATAGATAAGGAACAGGACCAGTTCCAATCAAAAAGTGTGCACATTCTTCGGGGAAGGATCTTCCTGACCGACCCTCTTTTATTCCCCTGGTAATTCCCCATTTGTTAATGAACCCTCAGAGTCGAACTCATGATGAATTGGATTTCGCCCACCCGCGTAGTAACCAGTATCACCAGTACCATAACTCTGGGGGTGGAGAAAATCCGGCCCATCTTCTGGGCAAGTCGTAATGAGGGCTATAGTTAAAGTTCATTTATACAGCGTGCAATAGAAAGAAAAAAAAATCTTTTAAAAGAAAATCCTGTTATTTATGTTACTGTGGTACTTAATACATAATCATACACATGCTCCTAACAGTTCTAAATCAGAGGTCAGTCATCATCCTTAGAAAACAATAAATTGGGTTTCTGGCTAATTAGCTAATTAGTCAGAGAAATACTGCTTGGAAACTCTACTAACTTAACCTATAATTCTACAGCAGGAAGAGAAACAAGAAGAATTGCATAAAGTCTTTAAATAGCAATCTGTGCACCGGAAGTGATCCCTTGTCAAAGACATTTCTCATTCCAGTGTGTTATCAGGCAGGTCTTAGAACCATAATCTTATGTAAGCAACGATTCGATTTTGTTGTTGTTTTTGAATAATTAAAATCATACAATGTTATGTTACACAGCATTTATTAAGCACGTGTACACCAAGCAGGTTTCATGGCGCTGGTTTATGCTATCATTAAAAAATATGTTATACGGTACAATATATTAAAATCACTTAAGCAAAATTAAATAAAATACTTTCAAATTACAGTTTAACCGCATGCGTGCGGCCGCTATTTTTGCGCTGTACGGCTTTTTAAAAAAAAACGCGTTACATGACGAGCTGAGCTCGTTATGAGCATGCGAGCGGCGCAACTCATGACGAGCTCAGCTCGTCATGAGCATGGAAGGGGTTATAATCAATTTATTTATTTATTTATTTTATTTATTTGCTGGTTTTTATAGCGCTTGAATCGACTCCAGATGGAGTATCTCTGCGCTTTTGGTGCCGGTTAAACAGGAGGTGTAATTAGAGCAGAAGTTAGATCTCATTTTTAAACAGAACGGTTTTCAATTGCCTTCTGAATTTTAAATGTTCAGTACACTGTCTCAGGGACAGAGGGAGTCTGTTCCATAATGTGGGTCCTGCAATTGATAACGCTTTATTCCCATGCCTCGCTTTCCTGGCACGGGGCACCACTAGGAGCAGATTATTGCTTGACCTTAGTGGTCGGGTTGGAATGTAGGGAATACATTTGTTTTAAAGATATGCGGGCCCTTGTCCATGTAGACATTTGTGGATCAGGCAACATATTTTAAATTTCGTTCTTTGCCGGATTGAGAGCCAGTGCAGTTGCTCAAGGAGGGGTTTAGATGGAGTTCTTGGCGGAGCATTAAGAACTAGGCGGGCCGCCGTGTTCTGAATGACCTGGAGCTTAGCCAACGTGCCTTCATTGGCAGAGAGCAGCAGGCCATTACAGTAGTCGATCCGACTTAGCACGAGTGCCTGAACTAGCGTTCTCCTAAAGGAATCCGGCAGCAGAGGGAAGACCTTACGCAACAGGCTGATTGTGTGGAAACAAGAACCCGAGATGTAGTTAATGTGTTGTTTTAGTGATAGTTCTTGATCCAAACGGACTCCTAGGTTTTTCACTATCTGTTTGGGTTCGGGGGCTGCTCCCAGGTCCTGTGGCCACCAATCCGGGGCCCATAGCATCCTGGCTTCTCCAAACAGCATGACTTCAGTCTTGCTGACGTTGCACTGAAGGCAGTTGGAGGACATCCAGTGTGCCACTGCCTTCATACCTGATGAGAAGGAGTTTCTTACTTCAGCGGAGAGGGTTTTGAAGGGGAAGAGGAGCTGTGTATCATCAGCATAAGATACTGGGATGAAACCATACTTGCGCATCACTCTAGCCAGGGGTGCCACATAAATGTTAAAAAGGGTCGGGCTTAGACAGGAGCCCTGTGGCACCCCTTTTGATATCTCCACCTCCGCTGAACGATATGCACCCATGGTGACACTCTGGGTGCGATCGGATAAGAAACTCCTTAACCAGGCAAGGGCTTTGTTCTTGATACCAGCGTTCGACAACCGCTCAGTCAGGATGGAATGTGACACGGTGTCGAACGCTGCTGACAGGTCTAAAAGAACCAAGATCACTGAGAAGCCCTTGTCCTGGTACATGTGCAAGTCATCAGTGACTGACAGAAGGGTGGACTCAGTGCTATGTTTAGGTCTGAAACCTGACTGAGAGTAGTCCAGACCCCCAGCAAGTTCGATATAGCTGGACAGATGGTGGTTGACATGCTTCTCAGTCAGTTTCCCTAGAAAAGGTAATAGGGAAATGGGCCTAAGATTTGCTAATTCGGTCCACGGGGTCGCAGTGTTTTTCCTAATTGGTCTAACAATGGCTCGTTTCCATTCTCTAGGGATATTGCCTGTGCTAAGAGAGAGATTTACCAGTTCTTCAATCATGGGGCAGAGCTGTTCAGCTAGGGCGGGTATTATTCTAGCCGTGATAGTATCATCTGGGCTACCACTTTTGATCTGCGATATCAAGGAGAGGATGTTTCCGGAAGAAATAGGAGGGAAGATATCAAGTGAATGAGTATCCTGCTTCAGTTCAGCATCTATTTGGGGAAGAGCTATATCTGTAGTGGTAGTCTTGTTAGCGCTAATTATTTTCTCATAGATTTTGTCTATTTTGTCGGTAAAAAAATGAGATATTTCATTACACAGCTGTTGTGATGCTAACTCAGATGATTCACATGCTGTTGGTTTAACCAATGTTTGAAGAATTTGATATAGGACCCTGGGTGAGTTCCCTGCAGCTGTGATTTGTGAAGCAATATGGGTTTTTCGTGCTACACGGATGGCTTTATGGTAGATGGATAGTGAATCCCAATATTTATTCTTGTCCTCTGCCAGATGAGAGGTTCTCCACTTCTTCTCTAACTTCCTGGCGGTTAGTTTTAGCGTCCTTAGATGGTCCGAGAACCAGATTTCCTGTTTCTTTGCAGGTCGGGGTTTGAATAGCTTCATAGGGGCAATTTTGTCTATCGCATCCCTAGTTGCACTTTCAAATTTTTCAAGTGCGACTTCAACATTTTCAGTGGGGAGGATGGGGAGGGGTTTGAACTTTCCTTTGAAGGAGTTAGCAGTAACTTTGTGCCATTGTCTGCGTACACTAGGTAGGGAGATCGTGCCTGCGGGGGTAGGGTTAAAATAAGGAGTGTAGAATTCAATAATAAAATGATCAGTCCAGTTAGCCTGAATTGCAGGTAGGCATAAAACTGACAAGAAATTAGATAAAATCAGGTCTAGGGTGTGTCCTGCCTGATGGGTGGGCCCAGAGTTACATTTTGTGAGTCCTAATAAGGATAGATCTGTTAATAGAGTTTGCGCTTCACTACAATCCAGCCTTTCGCTGTGTACATTAAAATCCCCTACTAGTATGAAGTTGCTCTCATTATTTATATGAGGGGCAAGTAACTCAATCAACATATTGGAAAAGTTTGTGCAGGGCCCGGGAGGACGGTATACTAGGGCACCTTTTTGACTTTCTTTGGGGGACAATATAATTTTGAAAACTAGTAATTCAATTTCTGGGGTACTCAGCTCATCTAGAATTGAGATGTTAATATCTTGTTTATGCACAATAGCTATCCCACCACCTGTTTTATGGGGCGGTCCAGTCTGACTATTTTGTAGTCATCTGGGATTCCTAGGGTTATAGCAGGGGTAGAATGTGGTTTTAACCATGTTTCTGTGAGATAGCACAGGTCGGGTTGTTTTGAGGAAATTAGGTCCCAAACTTCGACAGTGTGTTTAGAGAGTGACCTAATATTACAGAGGATGTTTTTCCTCCCCGAAGGAGTATGGTTAGAATCAATAGCAGCATTGCTAGGCGGTTGATATAGTTTATGATATTTAGTATTGATATTGTCTCTCGTTTGAGTATAAAACTGATTGTGGCAGTGGAAGCAGGAAAAAGGCCCTTCTACCTCAGGGAAAACATCCCTTCTGCAGCCCAGTAGCGGCGCAGATTTAAGTTGCAGCAGTACCTGAGGTGTGTATGTAAGCCCTCTTGGAGGATGCCTTGGTAAATCGGTTGATGCAGCCCCCATGGCCCCTGTGCCCCGTCCTGTCGCGGACGGGCGCAGACGGGCAGGTCTTTGGCTTGTCTTAGGCGCCGTCCAGGGCGCCCCGCTGCGCGCAACCGCTGCGCGCTCGTACCGACGAGGGGCTAAATAGCCCTCAGAATTGAGCAGCCAGAGCGCTAACCGCTCGACTTCCTGTGGGCGTCTGGCTCTTGCCTGCCCCGCCCTCCGCACTACGGTATTGGCTACCGAGTCGGACCGGGGCGGGCAGGCTGGAATATTGAGCACAGACGGCTGGGAAATGTTATGTGAGCCCTTAGCGACACCGGCGAAGTGCAATGTGCAAATGGCAATACAAAGTGCAAAGGTACAGTTAAAATTATTATTCAACTTTAGCTGCTATCCGCCGCTAGTGCTAAAGTGCTAGGCTCAATTAAAAGTGTATTTTAAAAATTAGTAGTCAATTTTAAAATCAAGCAATTTTCAGAGGGTTAAAACAGTTTCCCTGCAGAGCATCCGCTCTAAGTATGTTTCAGGCGCCAAGCGGGGTCAGGAGATGCTGCCACCGTCGTCCCTTACCGCAATGGGTTGTGCCTCCTCGCAGCCTAAATAGCCCTCAGAATTGAGCAGCTAGACCGCTAACCGCTCTACTTCCTGTGGGCGTCTGGCTCTTGCCTGCCCCGCCCTCCGCACTACGGTATTGGCTACCGAGTCGGACCGGGGCGGGCAGGCTGGAATATTGAGCACAGACGGCTGGGAAATGTTATGTGAGCCCTTAGCGGCACCGGCGAAGTGCAATGTGCAAATGGCAATACAAAGTGCAAAGGTACAGTTAAAATTATTATTCAACTTTAGCTGCTATCCGCCGCTAGTGCTAAAGTGCTAGGCTCAATTAAAAGTGTATTTTAAAAATTAGTAGTCAATTTTAAAATCAAGCAATTTTTAGAGGGTTAAAACAGTTTCCCTGCAGAGCATCCGCTCTAAGTATGTTTCAGGCGCCAAGCGGGGTCAAAATTCCTAAAGTACCAGCCGCACACCAGAATTCTGCGATTAGCAAAATGATACGCTGGTCCTCTTTTGTTATCCCAGCTGAATAGTGCCTCGTATACAAATCGTAAATAGCTAAACAAAGTGCAGATTTAGCATCTTGTGTGTATGTATAGTGTCGCCTCGTATAAATAGTTAATCAAATACATGTATGTCCGCTTAAAAGAAAACGTAAGTCGATATTATACTATATCTAAACCGCTTGAGTGCGGCGCACGTCGCATGCCCTACCTCGGTAGTTCTGCGCACGTCCGTTGAACGTTCCGGCCCCGCCCGCACGATAGACCGTTCCGCACCAGCACGGAACGTTCAGCGCAGCGAAGGTGCTCAATGAAATTCCATTGCTTGCAGTAAAGTTAAACGAAAATGGCTCATAGAAGCCAGTTTTCTAGCCACTACTGTCATGAACTTTATAAAAGTGCAATTCGAAACTGTATCAGATGTTTTAAAACAAGCTATCTCCACTTGCCTGCATATACGTATTCCCTGTTTATTAAAGGGTATCTTTAATAGCCCCCTTCTTCCTTTCAGTAGTGCTAAAAGTGTAATAAATTCTTAGTACCACTGGTATGTACCTGCTGTTGCTCCAATAGACCACTTGCCACTTGGCATGGTTGATTTTTTTATATGGAATGTGGTTAGCTAATTCCCAAGCATTATTATGATCTTTAATAATGTGTATGTTCACTACAAGTGGAGGTGGGGCTCCTGATCTCAGCAGTTGCCTTTGAGAATTTCTTGGTAACTTTTGGGGTGTATATAAACCAGTTAAGGGCTGTTGTGAAAGTGGCATTAGTGAATGCTTCTCCAAATGTGTTAAATGGCCCCATTGAGAGACTTTGTTTTCTGCCAGCTCACTTGTAAGTAACTCTGGGCGTAGGACTACGCTATGCTCGCAGAGCGTGCATAGTTTGCTCACCTACGCACTACGCGAATTGCACGTTGCACAGTGCAAAAACGCGTAGCGGGCATTTTTTCGTTGCTTGCGGTCCTCTACGTCAAGTTGGCGACCACGAGCGAGCAAAATAACAGACTTTTTCCTCGTTCGCGATCAGCAACATCAAGTTGCCGATCGCGAGCGTGGAAAATAAACCTTCCGGCGAGATTCTCAACGCGGGGAGGTCAGGTTTCTCATTGCGAGTGGTCGCGTACGCGTTGAGAAATCTGCAGCTCGAGTACAAAACTACTAGAGCGACAGAAAACGACCGCCTGCACTGTGCAAGATAAGGTTTGCAAAGATTGCACAGTGCGGACAAGCATCCGGCACTGTGCAATCAGTGCGAACAGCATTTTCCCTAACGCACTATGCAGTTTGCGTAGCTACGCATAGCTTGCATAGTACGAAGTGCACTTTGTGTAGCTACGCGTAGCGCTACTACGCAAACTACGCCCAGGGTTACTTGTAAGCCCGCCTTCGGGCAGGTTCATGATGCTACAACCTTGATCTAAGAGTGTAAGTTTTGCACTACTAGTTGGTTTAATTGGTGCCAGGAGGGTACATGTGTCTTCTTGTATAGTTAACCTTGCCCCAACTGGATCTTTCAAGAAGTCAAATTTATCCGGAATTTTAGTTGACTTTTTAAACATCTGTACCACAGGAGAAATTAATGGCTGATTCTCTCTATTTAATTTTGCTTTAACAATGTTGACAGTTATCTGTGATTGAAGTTTCTTCTTTCTCCTCATGGGCTGGAATCGCGCTCTTTCCCGGCATGACCACATGACCACGTAATCCTTAAATGTTCCTATCCCAGAGTTTTTATAGTTAGTACCGTGCCCCCTAAAAATCTGTGAACCATATGTGTGGCGTGTTTGATGACGTTTTTTTCAGAAACATTCCTAATTTCAGCATCTTGGTAATGTCTTTTAAAACTTGGCACTATTGGCCGTAGAGCACAGTACCTGGCACCGCCACCCTCCTGCAATTCCGCTGCAGTATGCCAGGAGGGGGGCATGAACACGCCAGAATCTTATGAAACTTCCACACTGCGCCAAACCAGGAAAGACGCTGTTACCTGCTTTTCACTCTTTTTCCTTTTTGTCACTGTGCAGGTGCAGCAAAGATCAGCTGAATGTGGCTGCCCAGCTGACTACACTGTGGTTGGACTCTCACCATGAAAACTGATGAGGGCTGAAATCCCGAAACCGGCCCTAGGATGCTTGTTTCCAGTCCAAGGAGGACCTGGCCTGGCAGTTCGGGCTGGACTTTTCCCATTGGGCGCAGGGACAAGACTGATTTGCATATGGCTGGGTCCAAACTGGAATGGCATGGTGAGCAAAAAAACGATGGATTTAGGCCCAGATCTCTGTGCTGTGGTGAATGTATGACATTGTTCTGCATTCTGTCCATCAACTGTTTGTGCAATAGTTACATCATCAACTGAATGTGGCTGTGCAGCTGGTTGCACTACGAGTGCGTAAACCGCCTCGGCACAGGGAATGCCGTAGGCCTCGCCTTACCCGCCTTGTTGCTGCTATTCCTGTATCCACACGGTTGGAGTGTTCAGGCACTGGTTTTGGCTCTGATCGGCTCCTGTCTACCCCCTACCCGCCCTGCTTGTTGACCTGCACCAGGGGCATCCGGGGGCCCAGGGCAGAGGCGCAACTAGAGCCACATTTTGGGTGGGGAGCTACTAAAAATTTGGGGGGGGGGGCTAATTCTTCCAGCAATAGTCAGAGTGGAGATAAAGGGGTGAAAAAACAACAAAACCTCATTAACACGTTAATGGTCTTTTAAAGACCTGTGAAGTACTCGGGTGCGGCTGCGATAAGTTAAAAAACTGTCTATGTGTGTGCCCGGCTGACACATATGCCGGGGGTGGGAACTGAAGCCCCTTGAGCCCAAATGGGCATTGCATGCCTGGCCCGGGGTGTCCGTAAAGTTTGGGGCCCAGGTTTTAAAGACCCGTTTATCCGTTTGCGAGGGTACCGGGGGCTGTGGGAACAACTATACCCACTCGTTCCCCGCCTCGGCCTCGGAGAACCTGCATGTGACGTCACGCATCAGGCTTCAGGCACGATCAGTAACACTCTCTCTTACCAGGTTGAGTCAGCTCCAGCAGTGGGGCAGTGAGATAGAGCTCCTGTTTTCTCCATTAATTGCGCTGGCAACATGCCATTCTTTTTTTTTTAATTCTTTTTCTTTTATTAAGTATATAATCAATTAGGATGCAGTCATTATACCGTAACAACCATATATTTTTATAAGTCGAGAAACAATATAGTTTGCATCGTTCAACATTAAGCTTAATTCATCCCCTCTGTCTTATTTCTGTGATAGCGCGAATAAAAGGCCTCTCTTATACTGGAAATTCCTCAGCTCTTAGAAATGTATTCTTTCTTTTTTAACATACAAGTTCTTTTTTAATAATGTGCACTTTTGTAATGGTTTTAATTAATCAAATACAATAAATGTTTATATGTAATATATATATGTAATTTCTGTGATCGTCCCTAGCCTTCCTCCCCATGGTGACTCCACCGAGTTGCAGGGAGGGAGCAGTGCAGACCCCTACCCTATAAGCGTTCCATTTACCGCAGATCTGTTCCCACTTCCTGGGGCATCCCCTACCTGCTTTTACAGCCCTCTCAACGATCAGGCATCAGTCCATATCTTTTTCCCACTCCTCAAGGGTTGGTGTGATTTGTGCCCTCCAATGTTGAGCAACATTTACTTTTGCTATTGCCATCCTGATTGTCACCCATATTTGGACTTTACGACTCAGATCCGTCGCCTGTTATGACGTCGCCTGTTATGTTAAGGAGACACCATTTTAGCTCGGGTTGTAGGTCCATCCCACACAATGTATTCAATATGCACATAACGGCCTCCCAGTATAACCTTATCCTTGTTGTATATGATAAATAGTACCCTCTTGCCCACATAGTTGTGACACTTCGAGGCAACCTCCCTGCCCATTTTGACCAATGTGTCTGTAGAAAGGTAGGATCTATGAAGTATTCTGAGTTGGATCATTTGTAGCTTAGCTGATATAGCCATTTCTTTAGGGGAAGCAAGGGCATCCTGCCAGTCTTCATCCTCCAGTTCTCCCAAGTCCCCATGTCAGAGCTCTCGATACCGCCAGAGAGGGACAGGGGAATTATTAACAAGTTTTTGCTAGTTCATGGAGGGTACTCCCCAGTGGTATGGCTACCATTAAGGCATGTCTAACCTGTAGATACCTGAAAGTTTCATTGGTGGCTACATCGTATTCCTGTTGCAGGTCAGCAAATGAGACAACCCTTCCCTTAGTCCAAAGAGCTTTTACTTTTGAGATTCCTATGAAGTCCCACTTGTCGAATCCAGGGGATTTACACAACTGGCCTACTCTCTATGTCTCCCAAAGTGGTTTAGCTTGTGTAATTTTATTATGCCATCCCATCCTCTTGTGTACTATGTGCCAGAGTTTGACGGTTGGTTCAGTGGGGCCCGTGAGTTTGTTGCCCCTGGGGTTAGTGTACCCGGGTGTATCTCCCTGGGCTCAGGAGGAGTCTGTCCATTCTATAGGCCAATTCATCGTGCGCCCTCTGCACCCAATGGCTGATGACCACTAGTTGGGCTGCCCAGTTATAAATGTCTGGATGTTTGGCAGTGCATTTCCACCATTGTACCACCCTTTCGCCAACTTCTGCATTGCCGTACGGGGAGGCTTCCCGTCCCAGAGCAGAGTTTGCACTTCAATATCAATAGCTAGGAAGTAGGATTGGTGTATTTTGTAAGGCATAGAGAAATAGCAGAAGCACCATCATATTTAATAATGCCACACATCCTAATAAGGACAGTGGCAGTGAGCTCCATTGGTGAATATTTCTCCGAAGTCCCTTCAGAGGGGCCTGTAGGTTATGGCAGCGGCGGTCCATGCAGGTAAGAGCGTTTTGGCCGGGTTGTGGAGATTCTGAGGGACAATTAATTTTCCCTCATCACCGTCTGTCGGAATTCCCCCCGCCCCCAACCCGACCGCACTTCCCACTGTTATGGGTGTAAAACAAGTCAGAGACTGCGCAACAACATCAATCTCGCCCTCGAGACAGCGACCTTCCCAGAGATCTGGAAACACGCCGAGATCAACGCCCTACTAAAAAAACCTAAGGCAGACCCAAGAGACCTCAAGAACTTCCGGCCCATTTCTCTGCTCCCCTTCCCGGCCAAGGTAATCGAGAAAACCGTCAACAGACAGCTAACCCGATACCTCGAAGAAAACAGAATCCTGTACCCTTCACAGTCAGGGTTCCGCAGCAACCACACCACTGAGAATGCCCTCATCGCCGCCACTGACGACATCCGGACCCTGCTGGACAATGGCGAGACTGCAGCACTCATCCTCCTAGACCTCTCTGCCGCCTTTGACACCGTCTACCACTGCACACTACGCGCACGCCTCCACGCCGCAGGGATCCGAGACAAGGCTCTGGATTGGACCACCTCCTTCCTCCCCGGCAGAGCCCAGAGTGTCCGCCTCCCCCCATTCCGTTCCAAAGCCTCTGAGATCATCTGCGGCGTACCCCAGGGATCCTCCCTCAGCCCAACGCTGTTCACCATTTACATGGCCCGCTTGCACACGTAGCCCGACAGCACGACCTTAACATAATCTCCTACGCCAACGACACTCAGCTGATCCTCTCCCTCACCAAGGACCCCATCACGGCCAAACCCAACCTCCGCGAGGGAATGAAGGCCGTCGCCGACTGGATGAAGACCAGCCGTCTGAAGCTGAACTCTGACTGGGTGCAGCCCCGACACCCACCGACCACGCACGCAACCTGGGAATCATCCTCGACTCAACGCTCTCAATGACCAAGCAAGTCAACGCCGTCTCATCCTCTTGCTTCAACACCCTCTGCATGCTCCCCAAGATCTACAGATGGATTCCGACAGATACAAGAAAGACAGTCACCCAGGCCCTCGTCAGCAGCAGACTCGACTACAGAAACGCCCTTTACGCGGGAGCCCCAACTAAGCTCATCAAACAACTACAATGCATCCAAAATGCCTTGGCACGACTGATCCTCGACATACCACACCACGGCCACATCACCCCCCACCTGAGAATCCTGCACTGGGTCCCTGTCAACAAGAGGATATCCGTCAAGCTCCTCAACCACGCACACAAGGCACTCCACAAGACCGGCCCAGCCTACCTCAACAGACGGCTCTCCTTCTACATCTCCAACCACCAGCTAAGCTATGCCGACCTCTCACTCGCCACTGTCCCAGGCATCCAAAGAACAACCACCAGTGGGAGATCCTTCTCCCACCTCTCCGCCAAGACATGGAACACCCTCCCACTGAGCCTACGGCAGACCCAAGACCTGCTGACCTTCAGGAGGATACTCAAGACCTGCTATTTGATCAGTAGCGCCCCCCTCCCCCAGTGCCTTGAGACCCTCCCGGGTATGTAGTGCGCTTTACAAATGATTGATTGATTGATTGATTGAGTCAGCTGTCACGAATATCCTGAGTTAGTGGAATCCCTCCGCTGCCACCGCCGCCTCACACTCCACCTGCAAGATTATGGGTGGGCCATGTAACACAAACATTGTGGATTTGGGAAATTTATGGAGTAGCCAGAGTATTTACCAAAATTGGTAAAAATATTCATAATTCTGGCTATGGAGCAACGTGGTGTGGCAACATGTAGTAAAGTATCATCAGCATATAGAGATATTTTGTCTTCCCATCCCTTCACCCAACGAAGTCTCTGAATCAGCGTGTCACCTCTGACCCAAGTTGCCAGCAGCTCCAGAAGCAGGGCAAAGAGTAGCGGTGACATGGGGCACCCTGCCTCATTCCCCGCCCGAGAGGAAAGGTGTTTGAGGCTCGTCCGTTCACCAAAACCTGTGCCATTGGTCCGGTGTATAGGAGTCAAATCCACACCAAACATTTGAGGCCAAACCCTATTCACTCTAAACCTGCATATAAATATGGCCTTTTGAATGTATCCAATTCCATACGGGCATCCAGGTAAAGTACCACTGCCTCTTCTAGAATAGTATCCGTTCTGCTTAGAACCCCATTGAGTCGGCGTAGATTAAGGGCTGTGTTTCTACACTGGCTTAAAGCCAGTTCAATCCTGATGCACTCATTTGGAGATATGTTGGATCAGTCTGGAAGCCAATTATTTGGCCAATATCTTGGTCTTCGCATTAAGCAGTGAGATGGGTCGGTATGAACTGCAATACTCTGCCGGTTTATATGGTTTGTTAAACAATACAATCGATGCCAGTTGCTGGCCTTCCGGTAGTCCACCCGCCCGTCTACTGTCCAAATACATTTTTAGTAAATGAGCTGCCACCTGGGAGGTAGTTAGCTTATAGAGTTCTATCGGGAGGCTGTTTGGCCCCAACACCTTTCCCGACTGAATGCTACGAATCGCAGAGATTAGTTCCTCGACTGTGGGATCACTCTCCATGGACGCCGAATCCTCAGGGGAGAGCAAGGAGAGTGGGAGATCTATCAAAAAGTCCCTTGAGTCCAGCAGTGAACATGGAAGAGTAGAGGCAGGCTTAGTGCTTTGCAAATGCCTCAGCAATATCTTGCAAATCATTGAAGGTCTCACTCATCTCCATGGCAACCATACAGACCCACCAGCTCGCACGTTCCCGCCTCTCAAGACATGCCAGTAAATTCCCAGCTTTATCTCCAATTTCTTAGATTCTATATCGTGTCGCCAACTGTTTGGCCGTAGTGGCCTCCATTGCTAGGTCTCTATATTCTTGTTTTTTACGGTGTAGGGCGTATCTAGCGGTGTTAGTGCAGTCACTCAGGGTCACCTGTGGGCCGTTGTTTTAGGGCCTAAGTTGACCTGCTTACAAAGCCCTACAGTCTTGCAGGCCCCAACCAGGCCACTGTATCCCAGCCACACCCTCTCCCTCCCCCAAGCAAGGCTGAGGGCCACGTGTTGCTCTGGCCCTCAGGCCACCCTTACCTCGCCCCCCCTATGTGTAAGAACCGGCCCAGCAGCAGTGCTTTTCCCCTGACGCTTCCCAGTCGGGCCACTACATTCTGGCCATGGTGGGTGGGGCAGGAGGGAGTATGCAGATGCCTCACTGGAGGCCAGGTGCTGTTACCTCTGCCTCAGTGTCTTTTAAATGGCCTGTTGGAAGGTGTGTGCATTTATATAGGCCTCGCTCTAAGACCGCCTTTTCCAGAGAGAGAAATAAAGCAGCTGTAATCTACGTTCGAGTCCCAGCATCAACTCAGCATCCTGTGATTCTGGGCAAATGACTTAGGGCCTGATTACGAGTTTGACGCAGTTGTGCCGGCTCTCTGCTGGCACAGCTGTGCCAAACCCATGCAAGGACCGCCCACCATATTAGGAGTTGAAAGTGTTCAACTCATAATACGGCGGGCGGTCCTTTGCCCTGCCCATGGCGGTGCCTAGAAACCAGGCAACACAGTGGAAACGGCAAAACAGTTTCAGCAAGGTATGGACGTAGATATCCATGCTGTCCTGGAACTTTGTGAAAATACACATGTGCTCCCCCTTGAATGTATCCCCATGGCGGGGGCCCATGGGGGCCCCCTAGGGCCCCTTTTGTTCCTGCACCGCCAGCCTTTTCATGGTGGGGCTCCGCCATGAAATGGCTTGTGGTACAGGAACTTGTAATATGCAAAGCAGGACTGAGCCAGTCCCCTCTCATTATATTGTGTTGTGGAGTAGCTGCGCCACCCCCAGCCCTGGCGCAGCTGGCGGGTCATTCACTGCCGATACGATTGTGAACGTCGTATTACGCAAAATGGTGGACCGCCACTGCTGCGCCACCGCAAGTATGGTGCCTTATAATCCTTTAACCTGGACCCAATGTCAAAATAACCCCAAGGCTGAGGCAGATGTTATTTGGATGGCAGATTAGAGAATAGTACATTTACTTCCAAGAAATAATTGGTTTAAAAAGGGGCTGGCTTCAGAGTGGGGGAGGGTAGGAGGCAGGCGCGCAGGTTACCCAAAAAGTGGAAGCCCCTCCCCTCACGCCCCGCCCCGCCCCCCCTCCCCCATGGCAACAGCAGAGGACCTGTTGGATATTGCCTAACGCCTGCTTATACTTGACACCGTTCTTCATTTTTAATTGTTTTCTTTTAGTGTTGTGTCTGGTTTTGTAATTAAAAAAGTAAAGCAGAATTCATTTGGGTTGAATTATTAATGAACAATGTGGCTGCGGGGGGGGGGGGTATTTGAATGATAGACTCTGCTAGATAATGGTAGAGTGATCTAGAATGAAGTGCTGACATCATTCCAGCAAGTGATTGACACTTCAGCTAAGATGATATACAAATTTGATTGACACATTTTCCCAAGAACATCAGATCCCACAAAGCGGGCAGAAAGCACAATGAAAGCACCTGGGCTGAGAAGTAAAAGAAATGCAGGCACGTGAAGCTGCCAGGAACCCCCCCTCCCGCCATTGAATCTCTCCGTAAGGCGCGGGTCCCTGCGGCGCGGAGGCGGCTGCGGAAATTATATTTAAAAGCGTTTTTATGTCCAGTACATTAAATGAACCTCCCTAGCCCTATTTATACAACATGATAGATAATACAGTACTCAATTAATTAAAATTCCAGGGCCATTGGAAGTGACATCACATGCCCTTTAACACTTGGCAACGTCACATGAATGACCCCTCACTCACCTTCAGTCAATCAAACAGCCTTTGTAAAGCGCAGCACTGCCTCCCATCAGAAAGATGATAGTTTTATTTTAAATATCTTTATTGATGCCTTGCAGATACATCATGAAATCAAAAAGCAGGTTAATTTATTTATTTATTTATTTATTTAAAGAGTTTTATATAGCGCTGGCTAGACCCGAAGGTTTCGGAGCGCTTTACATGAGAATCAACAATGTAACAGAAAAAAGATCAGCAATTACACAATAAATCAAAAAATAGGCAATACAATTAGGAGAGGTGGGAAAGGAGAGATAAAAGTGGTGGAGGGGGCAGGGGAGGTGAGAGAGGGAGGATAAGGGAAGAGACAACAAGGAGAGACGAAAGGAAGTCTGTCTAAAGCCCGACTGGGTAGGTGACGGCCAAGGAGAGAATCCACGGCCCATCTCCCCTACAGCTAAACCAGGTAGCTCCATCGGGCATCAGACAGAATAGTTCAGTCTCGATACATTGAGAGAAAAGAGAAGGAGAGACATAAATAGAGGGAGGATGCGGGAGGAGACGACAGGAGAGACGAAAGGAAGTGCAACAATGTGGTTCAACAATATAACAGAAAAAGATCAACAATTACATATTATATCAAACAATCAGCAAAACAATAGGAGAGGAGAGAAAGGGGAGAGAGAAGTAGTGGAGGTGAGAAAGTGAGGATAAGGGAAGAGACAACAGTAGAGACGAAAGGAAGTCTGTCTAAAGACCAACTGGGTAGGTGACGACCAAAGGAGGTAATCCACGGCCCATCTCCCCTATAGCTAAACCAGGTAGCTCCATTGGGCATCAGACAGAATAGGTCAGTCTCAATACATTGAGAGAGGAGAGAAGGAGATAATAAAAAGAGGGAGGAAGCGAGAGGAGACCACAAGAGAGATGGAAGGAAGTCTGTCAATAGACCGACTGGATAGGTGACGTCCAAGGAGTGAATCCCCGGAATAATGTTGTGTCAAAGACATCATTATTAAAGCATTTGTTTTCAAGCGAGGCTAGTACATAAAACTCAACCAAAGAAGATAAGAAACCAGTGTAACTCACACCTTTAATTCTTAAGCCTTCACTATCCTTTTATAGCAGTTGAGAAGTCACAGCAACCCTCATGAGATTTACATTATCAGAGTAACATTGCAGACACTTCACATCCTTTCCTTTATCTTGTATCCATGCATTTTAGGCGGACGCCCAAACTTCCACCAACCCTTTTATCCCCCCCTTACTGTGCAATTAAGAAAAGTTCACAAAGAAAAGTTCCCCTTTCCCTCATAGTACTGCAGGAGTGGTGTGTAATCTTTACAGCCCAACAGGAGTAATCTACATGCAACTACAGTAAGAAAAAAAACTAGCTACTATGTTTCTGTTGATCTCACTTTCATGTCTAAAAATTCTCAATTCCAAAATGTGGTGGCCATCACCCCTTGTAATATAAAACTTTAGCTGGAAAACAATGTCCCAGTCCTCCTCCATTGCTGGACATTATTCAAAGGATACATTAAAGCGGCTTGGAATGTATAAAACATGAGTTAGATACATCAGAGTAAAATTTCATAGCATGGCTCAGTATAAATTATTTATAAAAAAATCTTCTTCTTTTTTTTAAATTGTCTGAGCCTAATTTTATGTGGCTCAAGAGAACCTTCAGTGGTTATTCTTCTGTCGAAATACAGAGATCTGGACAGCCTTGCCATGTTGGTTACACATGTTTCCCACTACTCACCTGATGCCTTGTTCTGTTCACTGTAAGGGCACTGTAACCTTGGAAAAAGGGGACAAGAAGACATCAGTGAAGTCCCAGAACTTAATTATAATATTGACACCGAGCATATGTGTGGGGCATAAATATATTCAGTCAATAAACTGAGAACCACATGACACCAGTGGTTCACAATCTGTGGTCCAAAGACCCCTGAGAGACAGCAAAACCTACTCACTGGGTCCACGACTGGTTAGAAAATTAAATAATATTAACAGATTAATAAAATGTATATACATAAAAAAGCAAGATTGAAAATGTACAATTTTTAAATGTGAAGGGATTTGAAATTGGAGGCTAAAAATTAAGTTGGTATCATCATATTGATTTGTGGGACCGTGCACGTGCATCAAACAGAATAGCATTTTTTTGAGTAGTCCCATGAGGTCCTAGGTGTGCCTAGAGACTCAACCCTGCTCAGCTCTGGGATATCTTCCCGGTGATGGTACGTGTTTAAAATGTGTATAATGTAACATAATATGGATGATGGTTTGCGTTAATTGAACTTTAAAAAGCTGCAACCTTCCCATTGAGATTAAAGTTGTGATTTTATTATTTTTGGGTAAATTAAATTAAATATTTAATCACTAGTGTATTGCTCTTTGTGGTTCAAATTACCGAAATTGCGTAGGCTGGGGTCCCAAACTTCCAGTAATGACTCAGTGGAGGTCCCTGGATTCCAATAATTATTCAAGAGGGGTCACAGGATTCCAGTTGTGATTAAGTGAGGGTCGACCGAAGTCAAAAGTCAAAGAAGCACTACCATAGTGCTTGGATTAATTTTTTAACCCTCAGTACTCCACACTGCCACAGTGAACAAAGTCTGTAACGTCAGCGTGCTGTGTGACAGAAATCTCTCCTCCATCCCCCAAATAAATGCAGTTTCTAAATCAGCCTTATGTCACGTACACTTGCTCCAAGGAGTCCTTGCATCCATTAGAGCCTAAACTGAGATCCAACCCTCAGAGTAGGCTTCGACTGCTCACCGTTGCTACCCTCGGAAAGTCAAGTGTATAAAGAAGCCACTTACCCAGTTAGAAAGCAAGGGCCATATGTAGGTTGCCCAATTGCGATTGCAAATGCAGAAATTAGCAGAATTTCAGCGTTTGCGATCGCAATTTGGGTAGTGTGCTATATAGCACACAAAAACCCACACGCAAAATAAGGAATTGCAAAATTTGAGATTCCTTATTTTGATAATGCATTACAGAAATCCCAAATTGCGATTCCTTAAATGCAATGTAGGTAGCACCCAAGTTGTGCGATTTTGGCTTAAGGAATTGCAAATTACCACCAACTTCACGTTGGTGGTAATTTGTGATTTCTTAGAAAATTGCACTTTTTTTGCATTTTTCAAAGTGTCATGTGGTGCACATACATGCCCTTAGCGCATGTATGTGCGGCACATGTGCACACATGTTTATTTCAGGAGTGCAAAAGGGTGTCCTATTGACACCCTTGCAACCTTGGAATTGCATTCTCAATTTGTGATTCTCTAATTGAGAATCGCAAATTGAGAATGTCTTCCCATTCATTCCTTTGGGCCTTCTAGCCCATAGGCATGAATGGGAGGTATTCCTTATTTGCGAATCTCAATTTGCGATTCGCACATAAGGAATAGGTGGGATTCGCAAAATATTTTGCTAATCCTACCTACATTGCGTTTTGCGATTCTCTAAGTGCGATTCCCTAAAAATCGCAATTTGAGAATCGCAAAACACGTATTACCTACATATGGCCCTAAAACTCTAAAAACCTTGCGATATCAAATGGGAAAATACAGACCCCTCTACAGGCACAGCCTAGTAGTGCACTACTATGGGACAATGAGTAAAGGCCTCATTGGTGGTCTTTTGTGGACAGGATTCAAGATGGAATGACGTGTGTCTTGATAATAAAGAGACAACCTCGTTCTCAAACGAAACGCTGAAGAGAGTACGGATGACGCAGGACACTGTGACAGTCAAGGTCCATCCTATCACGCGAGAGCGCTGCTTCAGGGCGCGTGACCAGACTCCTGAGCGCACCTGCTGACGGTGCAGCTCTGTCTGCAAATGTCACCTAGCCTATGTACCTGCTGAGCACACAAGACCTGGACACAAATGTTCGAGCTTTTGCTGTGTTAGGCAGAATCTTCCTGTGGAAGGACAAGAACAAGGATGATACGTGGTCTGGTACAGCAGGAGAGCTAGACGCGTTGCACAACGCAAAACACTTCAAATTATAACCACAGTGTAACAAAGAACATGAGCACAAGCAGGTTACAGGGACCCAGACTGAGAATGGGACAAACACACACGACAGAAGTTCCATTAAACACACAGCTCAAAAACAACACAAGAGCAGAAATATTCCAACAAAGCCCCTGATGAGCAACACACTTTGCAAGCAGGACATGTGGATCCTAGAAATATATAGTACATCCAGAACACATGGACTACTGAACCAGCACATCACGAAGAACTAACAATGACCACACTGAGCCAGCATGACCCAAGGCAGCCCTGATGAAGACGCGTAACAAGCAGGACCCATGACCCACTGAACCAGCACATCACGACAAACTGACAATGAACACACCGAGCCAGCATGACCCAAGGCAGCACGGATGAAGACGCATAACAAGCAGGACCCATGACCCACTGAACCAGCACATCACGACAAACTGACAATGAACACACCGAGCCAGCATGACCCAAGGCAGCACGGATGAAGACGCGTAACAAGCAGGACCCGTGACCCACTGAACCAGCACATCACAACAAACTGACAATGAACACACCGAGCCAGCATGACCCGAGGCAGCACTGATGAAGACGCGTAACAAGCAGGACCCATGACCCACTGAACCAGCACATCACGACAAACTGACAATGAACACATAGAACCAGTATGACCCAAGGCAGCACGGATGAAGACGCGTAACAAGCAGGACCCATGACCCACTGAACCAGCACATCACAACAAACTGACAATGAACACACCGAGCCAGCATGACCCAAGGCAGCACTGATGAAGACGCGTAACAAGCAGGACCCATGACCCACTGAACCAGCACATCACAACAAACTGACAATGAACACACCGAGCCAGGATGACCCAAGGCAGCACTGATGAAGACGCGTAACAAGCAGGACCCATGACCCACTGAACCAGCACATCACAACAAACTGACAATGAACACACTGAGCCAGCATGACCCAAGGCAGCCCTGATGAAGACGCGTAACAAGCAGGACCCATGACCCACTGAACCAGCACATCACGACAAACTGACAATGAACACACCGAGCCAGCATGACCCAAGGCAGCACGGATGAAGACGCATAACAAGCAGGACCCATGACCCACTGAACCAGCACATCACGACAAACTGACAATGAACACACCGAGCCAGCATGACCCAAGGCAGCACGGATGAAGACGCGTAACAAGCAGGACCCGTGACCCACTGAACCAGCACATCACAACAAACTGACAATGAACACACCGAGCCAGCATGACCCGAGGCAGCACTGATGAAGACGCGTAACAAGCAGGACCCATGACCCACTGAACCAGCACATCACGACAAACTGACAATGAACACACCGAACCAGTATGACCCAAGGCAGCACGGATGAAGACGCGTAACAAGCAGGACCCATGACCCACTGAACCAGCACATCACAACAAACTGACAATGAACACACCGAGCCAGCATGACCCAAGGCAGCACTGATGAAGACGCATAACAAGCAGGACCCATGACCCACTGAACCAGCACATCACAACAAACTGACAATGAACACACCGAGCCAGCATGACCCAAGGCAGCACTGATGAAGACGCGTAACAAGCTGGACCCATGACCCACTGAACCAGCACATCACGACAAACTGACAATGAACACACCGAACCAGCATGACCCAAGGCAGCACGGATGAAGACGCGTAACAAGCAGGACCCATGACCCACTGAACCAGCACATCACAACAAACTGACAATGAACACACCGAGCCAGCATGACCCAAGGCAGCACTGATGAAGACGCATAACAAGCAGGACCCATGACCCACTGAACCAGCACATCACAACAAACTGACAATGAACACACCGAGCCAGGATGACCCAAGGCAACACTGATGAAGACGCGTAACAAGCAGGACCCATGACCCACTGAACCAGCACATCACAACAAACTGACAATGAACACACCGAGCCAGCATGACCCAAGGCAGCACTGATGAAGACGCGTAACAAGCAGGACCCATGACCCACTGAACCAGCACATCACAACAAACTGACAATGAACACACCGAACCAGCATGACCCAAGGCAGCACGGATGAAGACGCGTAACAAGCAGGACCCATGACCCACTGAACCAGCACATCACAACAAACTGACAATGAACACACCGAGCCAGCATGACCCAAGGCAGCACTGATGAAGACGCATAACAAGCAGGACCCATGACCCACTGAACCAGCACATCACAACAAACTGACAATGAACACACCAAGCCAGCATGACCCAAGGCAGCACTGATGAAGACGCGTAACAAGCAGGACCCATGACCCACTGAACCAGCACATCACGACAAACTGACAATGAACACACCGAGCCAGCATGACCCAAGGCAGCACGGATGAAGACGCGTAACAAGCAGGACCCATGACCCACTGAACCAGCACATCACAACAAACTGACAATGAACACACCGAGCCAGCATGACCCAAGGCAGCACTGATGAAGACGCGAAACAAGCAGGACCCATGACCCACTGAACCAGCACATCACGACAAACTGACAATGAACACACCGAGGCAGCATGACCCAAGGCAGCACTGATGAAGACGCGTAACAAGCTGGACCCATGACCCACTGAACCAGCACATCACGACAAACTGACAATGAACACACCGAACCAGCATGACCCAAGGCAGCACGGATGAAGACGCGTAACAAGCAGGACCCATGACCCACTGAACCAGCACATCACAACAAACTGACAATGAACACACCGAGCCAGCATGACCCAAGGCAGCACTGATGAAGACCCATAACAAGCAGGACCCATGACCCACTGAACCAGCACATCACAACAAACTGACAATGAACACACCGAGCCAGGATGACCCAAGGCAGCACTGATGAAGACGCGTAACAAGCAGGACCCATGACCCACTGAACCAGCACATCACAACAAACTGACAATGAACACACCGAGCCAGCATGACCCAAGGCAGCACTGATGAAGACGCGTAACAAGCAGGACCCATGACCCACTGAACCAGCACATCACGACAAACTGACAATGAACACACCGAGCTAGCATTACCCAAGGCAGCACCGATGAAGATGCGTAACTAGCAGGACCCATGACCCACTGAACCAGCACATCACAACAAACTGACAATGAACACACCAAGCCAGCATGACCCAAGGCAGCACTGATGAAGACGCGTAACAAGCAGGACCCATGACCCACTGAACCAGCACATCACAACAAACTGACAATGAACACACCGAGCTAGCATGACCCAAGGCAGCACTGATGAAGACGCGTAACAAGCAGGACCCATGACCCACTGAACCAGCACATCACGACAAACTGACAATGAACACACCGAGCCAGCATGACCCAAGGCAGCACAGATGAAGACGCGTAACAAGCAGGACCCATGACCCACTGAACCAGCACATCACGACAAACTGACAATGAACACACCGAGCCAGCATGACCCAAGGCAGCCCTGATGAAGACGCATAACAAGCAGGACCCATGACCCACTGAACCAGCACATCACGACAAACTGACAATGAACACACCGAGCCAGCATGACCCAAGGCAACACTGATGAAGACGCGTAACAAGCAGGACCCATGACCCACTGAACCAGCACATCACAACAAACTGACAATGAACACACCGAGCCAGCATGACCCAAGGCAGCACTGAAGAAGACGCGTAACAAGCAGGACCCATGACCCACTGAACCAGCACATCACAACAAACTGACAATGAACACACCGAGCCAGCATGACCCAAGGCAGCACTGATGAAGACGCGTAACAAGCAGGACCCATGACCCACTGAACCAGCACATCACGACAAACTGACAATGAACACACCGAGCCAGCATGACCCAAGGCAGCACTGATGAAGACGCGTAACAAGCAGGACCCATGACCCACTGAACCAGCACATCACAACAAACTGACAATCAACACACCGAACCAGCATGACACAAGGCAGCACTGATGAAGACGCGTAACAAGCAGGACCCATGACCCACTGAACCAGCACATCACAACAAACTGACAATGAACACACCGAGCCAGCATGACCCAAGGCAGCCCTGATGAAGACGCGTAACAAGCAGGACCCATGACCCACTGAACCAGCACATCACAACAAACTGACAATGAACACACCGAGCCAGCATGACCCAAGGCAGCCCTGATGAAGACGCGTAACAAGCAGGACCCATGACCCACTGAACCAGCACATCACACCAAACTGACAATGAACACACCGAGCCAGCATGACCCAAGGCAGCACTGATGAAGACGCGTAACAAGCAGGACCCATGACCCACTGAACCAGCACATCACAACAAACTGACAATGAACACACCGAGCCAGCATGACCCAAGGCAGCACGGATGAAGACGCGTAACAAGCAGGACCCATGACCCACTGAACCAGCACATCACGACAAACTGACAATGAACACACCGAGCCAGCATGACCCAAGGCAGCACAGATGAAGACGCGTAACAAGCAGGACCCATGACCCACTGAACCAGCACATCACGACAAACTGACAATGAACACACCGAGCCAGCATGACCCAAGGCAGCACAGATGAAGACGCGTAACAAGCAGGACCCATGACCCACTGAACCAGCACATCACGACAAACTGACAATGAACACACCGAGCCAGCATGACCCAAGGCAGCCCTGATGAAGACGCATAACAAGCAGGACCCATGACCCACTGAACCAGCACATCACAACAAACTGACAATGAACACACCAAGCCAGCATGACCCAAGGCAGCACTGATGAAGACGCGTAACAAGCAGGACCCATGACCCACTGAACCAGCACATCACAACAAACTGACAATGAACACACCGAGCTAGCATGACCCAAGGCAGCACTGATGAAGACGCGTAACAAGCAGGACCCATGACCCACTGAACCAGCACATCACGACAAACTGACAATGAACACACCGAGCCAGCATGACCCAAGGCAGCACAGATGAAGACGCGTAACAAGCAGGACCCATGACCCACTGAACCAGCACATCACGACAAACTGACAATGAACACACCGAGCCAGCATGACCCAAGGCAGCCCTGATGAAGACGCATAACAAGCAGGACCCATGACCCACTGAACCAGCACATCACGACAAACTGACAATGAACACACCGAGCCAGCATGACCCAAGGCAACACTGATGAAGACGCGTAACAAGCAGGACCCATGACCCACTGAACCAGCACATCACAACAAACTGACAATGAACACACCGAGCCAGCATGACCCAAGGCAGCACTGAAGAAGACGCGTAACAAGCAGGACCCATGACCCACTGAACCAGCACATCACAACAAACTGACAATGAACACACCGAGCCAGCATGACCCAAGGCAGCACTGATGAAGACGCGTAACAAGCAGGACCCATGACCCACTGAACCAGCACATCACGACAAACTGACAATGAACACACCGAGCCAGCATGACCCAAGGCAGCACTGATGAAGACGCGTAACAAGCAGGACCCATGACCCACTGAACCAGCACATCACAACAAACTGACAATCAACACACCGAACCAGCATGACACAAGGCAGCACTGATGAAGACGCGTAACAAGCAGGACCCATGACCCACTGAACCAGCACATCACAACAAACTGACAATGAACACACCGAGCCAGCATGACCCAAGGCAGCCCTGATGAAGACGCGTAACAAGCAGGACCCATGACCCACTGAACCAGCACATCACAACAAACTGACAATGAACACACCGAGCCAGCATGACCCAAGGCAGCCCTGATGAAGACGCGTAACAAGCAGGACCCATGACCCACTGAACCAGCACATCACACCAAACTGACAATGAACACACCGAGCCAGCATGACCCAAGGCAGCACTGATGAAGACGCGTAACAAGCAGGACCCATGACCCACTGAACCAGCACATCACAACAAACTGACAATGAACACACCGAGCCAGCATGACCCAAGGCAGCACTGATGAAGACGCGTAACAAGCAGGACCCATGACCCACTGAACCAGCACATCACAACAAACTGACAATGAACACACCGAGCCAGCATGACCCAAGGCAGCACTGATGAAGACGCGTAACAAGCAGGACCCATGACCCACTGAACCAGCACATCACGACAAACTGACAATGAACACACCGAGCCAGCATGACCCAAGGCAGCACTGATGAAGACGCGTAACAAGCAGGACCCATGACCCACTGAACCAGCACATCACAACAAACTGACAATCAACACACCGAACCAGCATGACACAAGGCAGCACTGATGAAGACGCGTAACAAGCAGGACCCATGACCCACTGAACCAGCACATCACAACAAACTGACAATGAACACACCGAGCCAGCATGACCCAAGGCAGCCCTGATGAAGACGCGTAACAAGCAGGACCCATGACCCACTGAACCAGCACATCACAACAAACTGACAATGAACACACCGAGCCAGCATGACCCAAGGCAGCCCTGATGAAGACGCGTAACAAGCAGGACCCATGACCCACTGAACCAGCACATCACACCAAACTGACAATGAATACACCGAGCCAGCATGACCCAAGGCAGCACGGATGAAGAAGCGTAACAAGCAGGACCCATGACCCACTGAACCAGCACATCACGACAAACTGACAATGAACACACCGAGCCAGCATGACCCAAGGCAGCCCTGATGAAGACGCGTAACAAGCAGGACCCATGACCCACTGAACCAGCACATCACAACAAACTGACAATCAACACACCGAGCCAGCATGACCCAAGGCAGCCCTGATGAAGACGCGTAACAAGCAGGACCCATGACCCACTGAACCAGCACATCACGACAAACTGACAATGAACACACCGAGCCAGCATGACCCAAGGCAGCACGGATGAAGAAGCGTAACAAGCAGGACCCATGACCCACTGAACCAGCACATCACGACAAACTGACAATGAACACACCGAGCCAGCATGACCCAAGGCAGCACTGATGAAGACGCGTAACAAGCAGGACCCATGACCCACTGAACCAGCACATCATGACAAACTGACACTGAACACACCGAGCCAGCATGACCCAAGGCAGCCCTGATGAAGACGCGTAACGAGCAGGACCCATGACCCACTGAACCAGCACATCACGACAAACTGACAATGAACACACCGAGCCAGCATGACCCAAGGCAGCACTGATGAAGACACGTAACGAGCAGGACCCATGACCCACTGAACCAGCACATCACGACAAACTGACAATGAACACACCGAGCCAGCATGACCCAAGGCAGCCCTGATGAAGACGCGTAACAAGCAGGACTCATGAATCCTAACCTGGAAGGTGCAGAACACAAGATGAGGTCCAACAATGAAAAAGCAGAACAAGCGAGGTCCAGCACAGCCCCTGATGAAGAAACACTAAACAAGAAGGGCATACTGGTAAGAGTAGATAACAAATTATCTTAAGTACAACCCATCAGTTTCGTGAGAAATATTCAATGATGGATAACTGAAGCATTTCTGCTGGGGTCAAAACCTCAACACTCGAGAAGTAACCACAGAGTTTTCTATTCGAAAAAGCTTGTGAAATTGATGTGTACATTGTGGTTTTCCAGGCAAATCTGCTATCTAATCTAAATTTATTTTCATCTCCCTTCCAATCCTATCTGCTATATAAAAGGAGTCACCCTTTTAAGAATCTTAAAGGGTCCCTGCCAGTGACTCATCATTTTATTATCAGTGGTGGGAAGGAGGAACAACACCCAATCCCCTGGCTGGAATTCTCTTATTTTGACCTTTCTTTCACAAACTAGTTTTCGTTCTTATTAACTCCTCTCTATATTGTTCTGCACAATTTGGCATAATTTTCCCAACTGCGCTCTTAATTGACTAACATATTTTAACAAGGGTTTCCAGTATTTGGCTGATTCTCCCACACCTCTCCAGCTATGTCTTTTAAAAATAAATGTAACAAATCTTTTTATTACGTTTTTCGAACACTTGTTGCAACCATCTTGGTAGTGTACACGGGTACAAGACATCACAAATATACACTACAGTGTCTGTGCTGCTTGTTGTTTTGACAACTTACACTAGATGATTTAAATGTTTTATTGTAAAAATCAAACAAAGTGTACTTTATATTAACTGTCTGTTTTAATTTTGAACAATTTGCAGACTGCCCTTCCTTGCCTCTCACTTGTATGTATGTCATTTTGTCTTCACATATGTGGTAGTTGGACACAGGTTATGTCCCACTTGGAAATTGTTTAACAACTTGGCCACATTTGACTATACCTACTATTAAATCTGTCCGGCTGGACAGTTAATATAGATTTCAATCTTGGTCTATATTTATTTCTGTCTTAATTATTTGTATAGATGTTTGGGACCATTGTCTCTTGAAATATTGTATACACCCAAGGTCCCAGACCTATTGCTACTTTGGGTTTCCCTTGTTCTGTATAATATTAGCTTGTTGTTTCCTGGCACATTGTCTTTACAACTTAAAATAATGTTTTCATAATTTCCTCTGTGGAGCCCTTTCCTCTTGTTGTTCCATAATCGTATTTATCATCCCACCCAAATCCACGAGTTCCTCTTCTTATCATCTCCCTCTAGCCATGCCTAATAAGGTTCTGAGTTTCTGTAAAAAAAAAAAAAAACAAGTTTAAATGGAGAGAATCTGGTATATTTTTCATTCCTGACACCGTATTTTAAAGAAAACCATGGGAAATAAATTTGTTCCAGTCTCTTTTATCCAGGCCTTATAACTTTTTTAGGGTGAGGTATTTATTTTATTTATTTATTTTTTGCGATTTGCAAAGCGTGCAAATACCCGTGGGTGTCTCGGCACTGTGGACTGCAAGCACAAAAAAAAGAGACTGTGGACTATTGGCTGAACAGCCATGTAAGTAAGTAAGTTTTTATTTTTTGTAGTTAATTAAAACCTTTACAATTTTGTTGCATAAAAACAAATGATTTAAAGATAAAATATACAAACTGACAGGATAGTTAAAAATAAAAGTTTCTGTGATGTCTATGTAAGTAATATTGTTATGTATGAAATTACAATGTCTCTGTTCATAGCACTTCATGCTTCGGTTTTGTGCCTTTAGCTCTCCTTTTTCTCAGTGTTCAGGATTAACTGCGATGCCTTTTGACAAAATCTCGCAGCCCTGCAACTGTCTGCAGCTGGTAGCTGTTCAGTGCTAGCATGACGGCCGGGCGGCATGATCTAATTTGAAAAAGACGGAATATGTGGAATAGATAATTATGTCTCAAGCTCGTCAACGACGGACAAATACACAATATATGCATCAGTGATTCTACCATTTGGCCACATAGTCTACAGGCAGAAGTCGGCCATGTTTGTTTCCATGCTGGTGTCTGGTCTTTTAAAATGAAGGATCCCAGCCGTAATCTTAGTAGTGTTTTTTGGGTGGCTGGGGTTATATGGTTGACTAAGTAGGGTTGCGGCTCCATTTTCTCATACGTGGCCAGCACCATCCAACCATGTTTTTTCTTCGCTAATGCGGCTTTATCTGTTATCCATGATCTTTGCTTTGCAGCCCCATTGGCTGCTTTTTTAAAGGCCGCAAAAGTTTGGTTGGAATTCCATGCCTTTTCCATTTTGAGGTTTGACAATGCATCCTCCAATACTGTTTTCCAGGCGTTTTTCGCCTTTGTCTGGTTGTTCATCTCAGTCCAACAGAGGCCCATGAGCGTGTCCTCTTGTGCTGCCCTTAGTTTCCAACCTGTTTTTAATGCGGCCGATCTGAAAGATGTATTTAAACAACTCTGATTGTTGTGTGTTCAAGAAATTTGCGTCTTTTCCTCTATACAATTCCGACCCGTATGTAAGAGATGGTAAAAACTTTGCCGCGATTACCTTCAACAGGTGTGAATTAGATGGGCATTTCAGTTTCGTTTTTAATAAATTTAGGGCGAACCGTAGTTTGTTTGCCTGAGCCTTTCTATATGATTGATGCTCTTTCAGACTCCACCTGGCGTCGACTACTACTCCCAGATATTTGTAGGAGAGGGTCTGCTCTATTGTGTTGCCTGCGATGTGCCATTTAAAAGATTTCCTCCCTGCCCGTGAGGCGAAACTGACGATCTTCGTTTTTTTGTAGTTAATTAGTAAGCCTTGTGCACCGATGTACTCATGGAGCTTCGTGATGGAACGTTGTAGGCCCAACGGGGTCTGACTACAAAGTACGATGTCATCTGCGTACTGTATTCTCCTAATGTTGTGGTGGGCTAACTTCGGTGGATCACTTTGTGTCTCCGCGATGCACTTGTCCAAGTCTGCGGTGAAGATGTTGAAAAGAGTTGGTGCCAATACACAGCCCTGCTTGAGGCCTACGTGGGTGGGAATTTTTTCTGTTGTTTTATCGCCATTGCCTAGTTTTATTCTAACCCAGGTAGATGAATATAGGTTCATGATGGCCCGCAACAGCTTTGATGGTATTCCCCAATTTGCCATCTTTTGCCATAGTGCCTCCCTCGGAACTGTTTCGAACGCCGCTTTGAGGTCTACGAAGCACATATACAGCTTGGTTGACTTTTCTCTTGCTTTATCCACCAAGAGGTTTAACGCCAGCAGGTTGCATGATGTATTGGTTCCCGGCCTGAAACCCGTCTGCGTGATCGGCAGAATCTTATTTGTGCTAACCCAGTCTTCCAGGGCCCTCAGAAGGTTCGAAGCATACATTTTGGCCTCGACATCTATGAGCGCGATGAGGCGGTAATTGGCTGGATCGGACCTTATACCTGCCTTGAAGATTGGATGTAAAATGCTGCCTATCCATGACTGGGGAATACTCCCGGTCTGAAATGCATTGTTGTATAGTGGGGTAAGATATTCTGCCCAAAAGTCTTGATCTTGTTTAAAAAGTCCATTCGGTAAACCGTTTGGGCCTGGTGCACCTTTGGACCTCAAGTTTTTAAGTACCATGGCTACTTGGGATGGCGTTATCCAGTTTTCATCGAATTGTAGGTCATCTTCTTGGTTTTTATTTTGATGAGGGGTCTGCTGGTCTGGCCTCCGTGCTGGAGTGTTATTTATTTGTGATTGCTCTAAATGCTGAATCCACTCTTTCTCCAGTATGTTTGCATTGAAAACCTGGGCCGCTCCGTTTGCAACTTTGTTGATTTCTGCCCAAAAATTCCTGTTGTTATTTGATTTGCTGGAAGCTAATAGTGATTGCCAGATGTCTGTTTGGTGTTTGGATTTTTCCAACCAAACCTCTTTTTTATATTTTTTTATATTTTTTATATTTTTACCTTAGTTTGTACAGCCATGTTTTTGTCAGTTTCATGAAGGCAAGCAGAGTTGGGCTGGATTTGATGTGTATAGGAAGGGAGTTCCATAGTTTGGCTGTGGTGACAGTGAATCGTCTGTCACCCCATGCGACTGTCATGGTGCGGGAAACCCTTAGCAGGTTAGCTGTGAAAGACCATAAAGTCCTGTTAGGGATGTAAGCACCCAAGGCATCCTTTAGGAAGCTAGGTCCAAGGTTACGCAATGCTTTGTACGCGATACAGAGGGCCTTGAACTCAATGCAGTTTTTTATTGGAAGCGGGTGATACTGTCGGATCACTTTTGAAATGGGTTTGTACTTCTGGATTCCTGGTAAGATTCTGGACTAGTTGTAGTTTGTTGAGAATTTTGCTTTGTGCATTCATGAAAAGACCATTTCAGTAATCTATGTTTGACATGACTAAAGTGCTCACCAGTGTCTTTCCAGCACTGAGCGGGAGGAATGGTAAGAGCTTTTTTATCATTCTTAGTTTGTGGAAGGATGAAGAGACCACTGAGTTGACATGAGATGCAAAGGTCAGCTTGTCGTCGAATATAACACTCATGTTTCTGACCTTAGATCCAGTACTGGAGGGGGTCCTAATTTGGGTAGCCACCAGGAGGGGGACCAGCCTGGCAATAGTTTGCCAAAAATCATGACCTCTGTTTTTCCAGAGTTAAGTTGTAGGCAGTTATGGGCCATCCATGTGCTGATTGCTAACATGCCATCCTGGAAATTGGTGGCTACTGCCCCTCCATTGTTATGTACTACAAGCACCAACTGTGTGTCATCAGCATAGGACGTAAGCCCCATCCCGTGAGCTTTGATGATTCTGGCCAGGTCCGACACATAGATATTAAATAGTGTCGGACTCAATGATGATCCTTGTGGCACGCCGCACAGGAGTGCAAATTGTGGGGAGTTAAAAGTCCCAAGGCTCACTGATTGAGTGCGGTTGGCGAGGAAGGAGGTCAGGAGGGCTTTGGGTTTAAGGGTTAAATTACACTGCTCCGCCGGGCCATCAGTTTGAGGATGATAGGCCGAAGTCAGATCTGTTTAACAGCTAGGGGCATATTTACAGGCCCCTATCGCCATAGAAACATAACTTTTTCCAATTTCCTGTGGTTATATGGGGCTTTGCCTTATTCATGTGACTTAACACCGCCATGTGAATAAGGCCCCCTTTCATGCTACACTTAGCGTAAAAGGGGTGCGCAATGGGTGTTGCGATGGGCGTTCCACCGTAACACCCATTGATTTTGACGCTGCCCCATATTTACAGGGGTGGCGTAAATATGGGGCAGCTCCATAAGTAAGACCGGTGAAAACCTGGTCTTAACATGGCGAAACAGGTAGAAATGCTTTATTTCCTCGTTTTTGCTGTTTCTATGTGTGCTGCTTTGTGCAGCACACATAGAAGCTACAGACCGCCATTACTGATTGTTTATGTGCAGGAAGGGACAACTTCGGGCACATAAACAATCTTTCCCTGCAATGCAGGCATCCTTGCACGATGGTGCAAGAGTGCCTGCGTTGGCGCTAGGCAGCTACATTTAGTGCAAGCGCTAAGGGAAAGGGCGGGGGTGCATCGTATGCTTGTGAATATTCGCATTCCTGCGTTTGGAAACTGTTGGAGTGCGGCGTTAGCCTTCTTGGCTTAACACAGCGCTCCAACAGTGTCCTAGTAACTATGCCCCCTATTTTGGTACAAATTTTGTAGTACTGAAAATTCTGGACCCGTGTCATAAACATCGTCGTATCATGACGATTCTGGTATCAGCGGACCGAGAATGACAAGTACACTTTATACGAGCATTTTCGGCGTATTCGTGTGGCGAGATCACCCTGAAATCAGGGATTTCGTCCTGAACCCTCGAGCTCCATTTTGTGTATGGCAGCCATTTTGTGGTTGCCCTCACATATGCCGATGACTAAGGCCGAATAAAGTCATTTGGGACACGTACACCTTTAACTGACTTTTGTGTGACCTGGGCAAGCTGACTCCAATGCCCGAAGTCAAACCTGTTCGGCCAGTTTCTTTCCCAGTGGCCGAACGAGATTAGGATCAAGGTGCTGCATGTCATAAACCGTTCATTGAACACAACTATGCCTAATCTCGCACACACCTGTCTCTGTTTCTTTCTTTATGACTTGCTTTACGAGGAGGAGGTGCCGATTTTATTAGGGGTCCGTCCGATATCTGATGAAAATGTTGGGCCTTGCCGGGAAATTGATTGTGGGCTGGACAAACTGAAAATGGGCTTGTCATCATGAATCTGCTTTTTCGTTGTCATCAAAATATGTGAATGGTCATCTGTAAAATAAGGAATGTTTGCCTAAAGCATAATATTTTGTATAAAAAGGGATGGCTGGTTTTGTGAGGTTGAGCAGTCTCCTGAGAATATACACCGAGTTGTACTTCTAGGATACCGGTTACTGGCTGCAGCCAATAAATTCGATCTTTGACTTCACCAAGAAGACTCTGTGTTTCTGTAGTCTGGGACAGGAAGGACTCGAAGTCTTAGGGTGTGTTCCCTGGCACCGCTGGGTTCTTAAAAACCCAGTACTTCAGTTGGCACCCAACGTTGGGCGATTTCAGCGGTACAGGTCCAAGCCAGAGGTTCGTGAGGAGCTTTGTATGAAAATTCTGGAGGAAGGCCAACCACTTCATCGACCCCTGTATGTCGTTCGTGGTCCGAAAGTCTTTGCTGCGAGGTTCCCCGCTTCCCGACGGCTACGAAGGACTGCTGCCCTGACTATCGCCCTGTCTTGGACCCTTTGATGATTTGTAGAGCGAAACAATAGACGAGTCTTCTGGTGACGTCATCGATACCTCAGTTAAGTATAAGTGGAGCGTCTCCCAGTCTTTAGTTTGGTTCTTAGTGTGGGTATCCCCTTGGGATCTTTGATTTGGAACTTGCAAGTACCAAAGCCGAGGGACTCGTGTATTCACGAGACTATCGTATTTCGATAATCCTTTGAAGTTTGAAGCTAGACTAGAGAGCGAAGATGCCTGGTCTTAGCAGACTTGGAAATTTGTTTTGTCTTGGTTGTAATAGGGATTCCCGATTGGAGGACTCGTGTCCGGTTCCTCCGATTGGAACTCCAACCTATGAGCTCTATGTGAAGCACGGCGTGGGCCCCATCACATATAATGAAGTATGGATTCGATACACCAGGAAGGATGGTGTTTTAAAATGGCCCCAATATGGTAGTTTTGACACAGAGATTTTAGATAATCTAGAGGTTAGACTTTTTAAGAAGAAAGCCCGGCCGGCGATGTTTGACTCTTTCCGCCTATGGCGAAAGGAAGCCAAACAGAAAGAAATTAAATTAGCTAAAAGAAATAAAAGAGAAAAGGGTATTTCGATAATGCAAGCTGCTATGCAGTATAAAGATAACGAAGAAGAGCAAGCGAGTGAGCAGTTGCACAGGCAACGTAAAATGGCAATCGATAAATGCTATCCAGTTTTGCCGCCTCTTCAGCAGGATGCAGCAAAAGAACTTGAGAAAGACCCTCTAATGTCACATTTATTGAATTCGCCACCACCCTATGCGCAGAGTGCTACTGCACCTCCGCAACCTTTAGTTGTGCAACCTCCGATTGTTGTGCCTCAGGTTTTTCCACAACCGCCAGCTCCTCTTCAGTTGGCTCTTACTGCTACGGCGCAGCCCCCTCAAGGGCCACCGACCTTGATACCTGCTCCGCCTTTACTCCCTACAACTTTGCCTACTGCATCGACTACCTCTCCTGATGTTCCTCCTGTTACTGCGTCTGCATCTGCATCTGCCTTGCCTCACTCTGCTTTTCCTCCTGTTCTTTCGTCGACTTCTCCTTCTGTTCGACAGAGACTGACTGACACTGTTGCTAGTCTCCTATCTCCTCTTTTTGGGGCAGCAAGTATGACCCCTGTTTCAACGCACAAACAGTTGCGCAGTCAACTGCCCGACTCTAGAGAGCGGGAAACGTTGGATTATTTGGCACATAAATGGGTTACAGACCCCACAAGATATGAGCTAGAGTCTGTTATGGATGTCTTCCATCAGTGGAAAGCACCGAAGCAAAGATACGTTTTTGATAAAATGTGTGCTTTTCTTTGTGAGGATTTGGAGGATAATGATTTGGAGCCCAATCCACCTGAGTTGTGCCGTGTACGGTTCGAGTTTGCAAAAGGAACGATTGTGGGTTCCGATGTTGAAAGAGCAGTTGCGACATTGTTGTCATTTAGAAGGGAGGCTATCTCTCGGTCGTTGTTTGAGTCCGGTCCCTCTGTTAGGAGGAAAGCGAGACAGTACCCAATGAGAGAGGTCCCTCCGGTATGGAAGGATGCCGTTGCAGCTGATGTCGCTAATAACGTCGATGCTGTTCCAGCACACTTTCAGCGTGTTTTTGTACATGTTCCTTGGAAGCGAGCTGAAGTTTTCGCCCTTAAGCAGACTTTGCCTGACCCCCGTAAAAATCCTGCAGGATATTACAAGGAACTATCTCAGACTGCAGACTCATGCATTATGAATTTAGCCGATATCGACATGTTGTTTGGAAATGTTGTTCCACAGCCTTTATGGGGTTTGATTCGTCACACTGATCATGCGCAGGAGTTAGGTGATACCTGGGCTAATATTGCTACTGCAGATGGCCGACAGGTTCGTGGTGCTAAACCTGAGCCTTTAGTTGCAGAACTCCTGTTGCAGGGTTTCTGTACTCACACAGAACTGTGCACAGAGGAGTGGAACCTCGGCAAATTAGGGTGTCCCAAAACTTACCTTAGCAACCAACTCACCCCTTACCGAGCTAGCTACAGTGTCTCATTGGACATATCAAACACCCAATGTTTAGACAAACCAGAACATGAACTTACAGTACCTCAGGGTACGTGGGACTCATGAACACTCTTTCGTTATATTATCATTACAAACCAGAACATGGAGTAAAGAAGACACATGTGCATTTGAAATGTTTATTTACTAATGCCGTCTTCTCAGGCGCAGTATCTTTGATAATACAAGTATACTTATTATCAGTAGCAAAATTATCAGCATAGTTACTAAGACATAAAAAGCGAATGGTGACAGCATGTTAACATGCTGTAATGAATAAGAGTTAACAACACTTATATCTCACCCTCCCTAACACATATATTATATTATTATCTAAGAAGGTCTCTTTGGGTTGTTTTAGGGCGGGCCCATACCTTAGTGTCCTAGCATGAAGGAATCACATCAGCATACACCAGCTCTCTCTGCATGTGCACCGCATCAAGTGTGTTAACAATTCTCGTGCAAAGCAATATCAATCCCGCCTCAAGCCCAAGTTGGCAAAGGCTGCACTTGTGTTATGACTATGAAGGCGTGGAGATCAGACCTCATAACAATTCCATATCGTGTTGCTCCTGAAACTTCAGCACTCTCCGTGCAGACATGGTTTATTAAACAAGACTGATATCAGAGCAATAACATATTATTCTCACATACACCACGGCAAACCACTAGGTTGAAAGCTAAGTCAACAATTAAGGGTCGTGTGCAGAAGTTGCAAGAAAGGAAAAATGGCGTTTAAATCCGAAATGTACCTATGCTAACTTAACACGATATAAGGATATATAGGAGCTATACAACACCCCCCCATGATCCGAGAACGGACTAAATAAGGCAACAGAAGTGCCATCACATGAGAGCAGAATCCATTTATAAACGAGCATGAATAAAAATTCAATTATAAAAACTAATGCCAAAAAATAGCCCACAAATATAATGTGGCTCAAGCCAATAGGCAAGCAAAAATAAAATGTCTTGACCAAAAGTCAATAAAATCAAGGAAATGCTATCAATCAGCATGTCAATTTGAGGCAGTGTCTATGATAAGACTGTATATGAAAAGTAAGCTGCAACAGCCTCCAGGAGGAAGTCACTGTCCTCATCCGAAAACAGTTCAGCCATCCAATTTAAAAGATGAAAGGAACATACGTGATCTTCCAGCACCGGATCCTCTATAACCATCAGAGGACAGCTCGGTGGGTTCTCAAGAAAACTTAGTTCCAAGAAATTTTGCGCTGCCGACAACACATCCCAGGGACCCATTAGTCCATGTGCCACCGCCAAGGCCATAATCCTTTCGTCAGAACAAACCAACTCGTGAGCAATGATAGGACTCATCAGTTGATCAAAATCGACGTCAGAAGATGCTGGTCCGCAGAGACACAAATCAATGGCCCAAAGGAAATCGCAGGTCAGACAGCGAAATACAGGCTGGACACAGGTGAAATAGGAGAACCGAAAAGATAATCCAAACGCCGTGCTTAGAGTCGCCAACGGCAGTGTGCCATAGTAATCAAGCATGCGGTTGCGAAACCGCGTCAGCAGTAGCTGTTCGTGGTCTAGCACAGGAAGGGCATCCATATTTAAAAAGGCAGAAAACCACCAATGCGCCAGCCGCTAATGCAAGCAAAAACGGGAACCCTCCAAATAAGGATGAAAAAATAGAATGGAAGAAGGCAGGGATGACTCCAAATATCTTCTCAAAGGAAGTCACGAGACCACCGCTAACAACTTTAAAAAAATGTGCTAGGCCCGTAGTGGAGGATGCGCTAAAGATAGAACGGACCATGGCTCCGAAATGCAAAGGCAAATCAGTGTTTAATAGAGCCTGAACCTCCGTACGGGTGTTAGCAATGTGAAGCACGAAAGTTTCACGGGCCGAGCTCAAGGCCACCTCTTTCTGGGACAATAGAGCTCTTATTCTAGCCATGCCGCTGAATTCTGCTCCCAAGGTCGGTATCTGTGGCCAAATGGAAGACTCCCTATGTTCACGTGTGGGAGGATAAAGAACATTTCTGCAGCAAATAACTCGCTCACTAACCGTTACTATGAAAGCTATACCTTTAATTAAACCACAGCAGTTTTCATTATTGAGCATTAAATAACTACCATTCTCTAACAATTTAAACGTGGGGATGATAGCAGGAACTGGCGTGCCCTGTAAAACGCAAGCCATATTCGGTCGGTCCTTGTTACATGAACCGTGTAACTGTATGTGTCTGCACATTAAAGAATGATCTGGCGTCTCAGTACACTCATCCCCTGTTAGATAAACCTCTTGTTCATCCTTGAAACATCTGTATGTGTATGGGAGTGACCAGACCTCATGAAGAAAACCGCTACCTAAGGGTTCAAAACGACCTATTGGCACATATTTCATACAATTTGAAAACTTATATAAAGCAAACGGCAGCGTTATTAAACCGTGGATAAGCCACGTAGCAGCAGTGGTCTCTGCCACAGAAAAAGGTAAAGATTCCAATCTTTCAATATGGAGCATAGAAAAGGAAGCATCACGCATTGAAAGCAAGCGTTGTTTGTCTGTCAAATTAAACGGTGCAAATAAAGAGGAAACGTTCATGTATCCCCAGGGAACTTTACCCATTTTTAGAGTCTGTAGTGTCCATGCAAACTGCATGATTGAACGTAATTGATTTTGACCATGGTATAATACAGACACTTCATCATGCACAATATCAACAACAGACGACACAATATTATCTAATGTGTAAATTCTAGAGGAAAGCACGTTAATGCTATTGTCAACCACTGCAAGCACTTTCTCAAGATTTGCCTGATCAATAGCCCTAAGGCGTGAAGCAGCCTCAATCTGTGAGAGTTTCCAAATTTCATTGTAAACACCATATAACCACCTTTTCGACCTGCCACTAGCTGGGCCCTTAATGAAATCATTCAAATCCACGTCTGCATTCAGTTTGGAAAGGTGATACTTAACCGCAGGTAAAGTTGAATGTTTCAGCCAAGCTTGACACAACTTGCCAACTGAGTAAGAGGTGACAGTATGACTCAAATCAAAACGGGGATCAGATCTAACAGTCTTAAAACCGTCAGTTATATTTAAAAATCTCTTTTGGCAAGAATCAGCACTACGGTGCCAAAGCAGCCAACCCTTGGGATTCATACTGGAAATGTTAAAGGAGGAATTCAGAAGCAGAGCCTGTATATCTCTAATGGACAATTTAGTAAAATTACTCCAATTCTCATATTCCTCCAACTCCGGGAAAGACGGGGTGTTTAACCTTTTAGATGTAGCCAATCCAAAGCACGTGGTCTGGGAAATGGTTTCATTTAAAAACCACATATGATTTGGGATGAGACATGCACGGTGCAAAGCCTCAGTGCCTTGTACCTGCCAGGCCCTTGAGCCCCAAACTGATTTAAGGTCTATGGTATCCTTCCATAACTCATACCCTCCAGTAACTAATTGATCCAGGAAGGCCTTTGAATATAACAATTTTGTATTTGTAAGTCGAACCTTGGACAGTGGCTGTTTGTGAAATTTAAAATAAAAGGACTCGGGATTGGACTGATTAAAGTCAGTGAAATAAGTATACTTTTTAAGAAACGTTTCTGAACTCCCTTGTGTTGGTGCTGGGCAATGTTCCCACTGAGTAAAATTAACCGCATCCCTTCGGGAAGATGTCTTGTGTAAGAAGTGATTGCCATAATGTTGGTAACAGAACAATTCACCATAATTAGCAGATTCTAAATATAAATCCTCAGCATCAAAAGCAGCATAATATTTCAAATCAGAAAACAAACTTTCCACAGCATTAACATCCCAATCATCAGAACGAATGTTTTGTTTCACCACATCCCCCATATTAACTCTTAGTACATTAGGGACATTAACGACTTCCGTTGGACCATGTATCTGAAAACGAACTGCATCCCACGCGATTCCATCCAGAACAGGCCACGCTGTGATGTTAACCAAAGTCAAGTCTCTTTTTAATCTGTGTGTAGAATGTGAAGAGGAAAGTGGGGCCAAAGTTCCATTCAAATGAGTAATGCAAGTTCTCTCCTCGACATAGTGTCCATTCATAATGCGAAAAAAATAAAACACAAAACCAATTGACATAAAAAGGTAAACTGAAAAAAGGACCAGCCAAATGTATATCCAAGGAGGTATCAAAAAATGTTTTTTAAACAGGCTAGCATATACTGCAATTTTAGAGGGTTTTTTCGAGGCAAGGGAAGCAGAGTCAAATGAAAATCTGGATTCCGTGGCTAAACGAGCTTGCAGGTCAGGCATGGACAAATCAGTGGGGTATGTATAGTCTGTCTCATCAAGGTTAGTTCCTGGTAAATTATTCAATAATGGACTGGAAACAGCAGGTAATTCGATGGCCACCTCAGGTTCATTATTAGAAGCAGTGGGCATAATTGAATTTCTCACAATGGAAGGACAGGAAACAGCCGGTGTCATGCTAAGAAGAATCGGCCACTCTGTGTATCTTGACATTGTCAATAGAAATAAACCTGTTTTCCTTACGACCTGGAAGTGGTGGTAAAATGACTGTTCTTGTGCCCTTCACTCCAAGCACTGGGACCGGAGCTCGATAGGAGGGACCAAACTCTTTCTTGTTGTCGATCTTCTCTCGAACCAGTTCTCCAACTTGGGGTAGCCAGCCAACTACCGGGATCTGCAACGCATCATCCGATGTGGAGGGCAAATGTTCCTTTGCAAGAGTGTCTCTCGTCTTTTGTAGATTCTGTAAAACATTGCAATGTTCATCTGCGTCAAAGGAAGTGGCGCGAACCACCGAGTCTAGACCGTCAAGGTCAGGGACGAACATCTTGATGCCAAAGAGCATTTCGTATGGGGTCCGCCCACCCAGAGACCTTCTAGGGAGATTATTAAGAGCACGCTGCACGCCATAGAGGTGAGCCAGCCAGTTTCTGCCAGTGCCTATAACTCGGGCTGTCAAAGATTGCTTTAAATCACGGTTCATTCGTTCAACTACACTATTACCCTCAGGTCTGTAGGGTGACGAAAACTTGACTTGGACCCCCATCGAAGTCATGGCATCCTTATACGCCTTAGAGGCGAAAGCCGGACCCTGATCCGAATGGAAGGTACCACAGGCAAAAATCCCTATAAAGATACGCAAATCTCTGATGACAGTCCGGGAATCAGCGCTGCGATGTGGCCATACCCACACAAAGCGTGTGCATGAGTCAACTGCTACTAAGATGTATTTATACGCAGTATCAGATGAAAATGGACCGCAGTGATCTAAATAAACACAGCCTAGTGGTTTATTAGAAATGTACAACTGAGTCTGAGGCGGACGCGTAGCAGTTGAAGGTTTAATCTGCTGGCATATGTCACAAAGAAGGACATAATCACGCGTCTGTTTGTACAGTCCCCGCCACCAGAAACGTTGTTGTAGTTGCGTTACAGTGGCTGAGACGCCCGCATGCGCAGACGCCACACCTTCATGAGCAGCTGTAATCAAGTCTGTTCTGCGATCCGTGTTGGGAATCAGCCGTTCCCCAACATCAGGAATTGTCACAAAAGGAACCTTTTCGGGACTTAAGTGGTATTTATACTTCGAAGGGAATCCCGAAGGATGTTTACTTCCCTTCTCAGAGGCAGCAACCGCTGCCAAGATGTCGCTATCAATCTTGGTTTTAGACCTAGTAACTGCTGCAACTAAGTATGTAGATACTGCTGATTTCGCCGCTTCATCAGCAAGCGAGTTGCCAACAGCGTGAACTCCCACGCGCTGATGACCGAGAGTATGAATCACATAAACGAGTGGCAACATAGCCTTAAGCTCTGCCACTCGAACCCAGATCATTTTATGTTTTATTGTGCTACCCTTGGAATCATGAAAATCATTTTGAATCCAAAAGAACAAGTTTTCATTGTAAGACTGGACACAGTAGTAAGAATCACTTACAATTAGAGTAGTAACACTTGGATCTGCGTACTCCAAAGCTAGTAAGAGAGCACGAAGCTCTGCCAATTGTGCGGTGCAATCGCCCAGGGGCAACGTGTGTACCTCCCTGGAAATGAACTCATCATTCAACATAGCACCGACCACAATGGCGCATGCGGAAACGTAGGCATGTTTAGAGCCATGCGCAACCTGCGCCGACCCATCAGTGTAAATGATGCAATGGAAGTCTTCCAAAGGTCGCATCGCCAGAGGAGCAGGATGAACGAATTCATACTGCAAGTACTCCTGCGACCGTAAGGAAGCGTCAAAAATAAACATGACATCTGCGGATGACAATGACGCAGCCCACTGAATCCACCGAGGGTGCAAAGCCTTTGAATTTGGTACACTGGCTTTCGTGACTGCCTCTAAATGAGGACAGGGTGTTACCACTAGCATGCGCTTCCCCTGTGACAGAGCACGTTCCTTTAGAATTGCCATCTGTACAGCAGTTAAAACCTTTTCCACTGTGGGGAACCGCATCTCAGCCGAAGTGTACAAGTGTGACTTGTAAGCAATAGGTACCGTGTCACCTTCATTAAAAGTGAGGTACGTGAAACCCACCGTCCCAGGAATTATTCTTATGACCAGGTTGGTGTGGTTATCACGAGTCAGTAAATATTTAGAAGCGAGCAGATCAGCCTGCAAGGATTGCAAAATGGCTGAATGCTCAGGCAGCCAGCATGATTTTGAGAAAGTTGGTTGTATCAAAGCATACAAAGGCTTGATACGCTGGGCATATTCCGGAATGTAAGTTCTGCCGAAATTCAAAAAGCCCAGTAAAGACTGTAATTTTTTCAGTGTCGTTGGTGCGCGCAATTGTGCGCACTTCTCTAAGAAGTGAGGAGCTAAACCTCTACCTTCATTGTTGAGCTCATAGCCCAAAAACAACACTGTGTGTTCAGCAATGTGCGATTTTGCAAAGTTGAATTTGTAACCCATGTCTGCGAAGTTGCAAACAAGTGAATTTACACGACACAGATGCTCCCAAATATCGTCGTCTGTGAGATATATGTCATCCACATACGAAAAAGCGTCAGGGTCTAGTGCCTCCAGAATAGAGACAATTCGAGCGGTAAATATACCAGGACTATTCTTGTAGCCCATTGGAAGACGCCGGAATTGCTTTTGGACTCCAGCGCTTGTAAAACTGGTCCATTGGGAGCTAAGGCTGTCCAATCTGTGGGCATAAAAACCATTGGATATGTCAAGCGTTGTCTTGAAACGCTTACGCACGAGACTATCCACTAGGGCAGAGCCGTGGGTATTCTGTACTGCACAGTTACGGCAATGCGAGTTTAAATGCCGGTAATCCAAAACCAAACGATATGATCCGTCAGGTTTATTCACAGTAAAAAGGGGATTATTCATCGGTGACACACACGTTTCAATAACTCCCTGATATTCCAATTGTTCAAGGATTTCCGCGACGGAAGATTTTGCTTCACGCCGAATGGGATATTGAGGTTGAGGCTGCGGCTGAGACCGCAACGGAATTTCGTGGCAAGGCGACAATTTATCCCAACCACATTGGTTACGGTACAGAGCCGGCGCGAGAGCCCGAGCCCACTCTTCTGCAAAATGCTGCGCATGCTCTTTCGAGACAGTGTTCGCGAAACTGGGTAGGATCACCTCCTCCCCTCGCGGCGCCGCGAGCACAAAAGGTGGGGGCCAGTCAGCCTCCGAAAGCAAAATATCATATGTAGAAGACAGATTCTCCCAAAATACACCTTTAACGGTACGCTGTATGTCACCTTCAATTAACAGGACAATTTCATATAGTCGTTCAGGGGGAGCAAGTCTCGTATCCGCTGTTTCTATCACAACGTAGACATCAGTCGCTGTCACCCTCAGTAGTGGACGCAGCGCCTCTCTGACTATGGTTATCTCCGCCGCGCTGTCCAGCAAGGTCAGAGCCCACGTCAGATTCCGAAGCCGCGTTCTCACTATCTGTGGCATACCGATGCGCTGTTAAGGCTGCGACTTTCTTTTTCGCAAACTGCGGACGCCTAGGCGTAGAATCCTCCTGCTTCACTGCGCCGTCCGTCTGGCGGGACTGACCACGTCCTTGTTGGCCACCACGTCCACGTCCACCCCCTCCTCCTCCACCGGTCTTCGGGGCCGATGTGTCCTGAAAGGAACGAGGAGAGCGTTGATCAGAACCCTGAAAACGATCAGGTGATTTAATCATCGCGCGGTCGCGCAAATCATAAACTTTTTCGGATGGCGCAGGAGCTTGTATTGCAGGAAAAGGACCCTGAGTCTGCACTGTCTGCTTCCCCTGTGTCTGTTTTTTAGGCCAATTCGATTTCTTGGACTTGGGCTGGGCATCTGTCACTGCAGATTGTCCCTGTGGTTGTTTTTTATCCTTCACTGGAAAATATTTCAGACCTCTACTTGTGCGGCCAATCGTTTTATAAGCGGCCACTACAATCTTTGCCAACTGTCGGGGTTTGTCGGCATCGGGCAGAGCAGCCAAAGCATTCGACACCTGAAAGTTAACTGCATCTCCTTTAACATTGGAGAGAATGAGATCACTTACAATCTCAAAAGAACCACACAGGCGCATACCCAATTCCACCGCTGCCTCTGGACCGTGATCATTCTGAACACGTCTAATGATTTCAGGCAGGGCATTCATAGACGGGGTGCCGAAGCACCTCGTATAAACTGCCGCAAAGGTTTTTCCCCAGCTTTCACAGTCAGCAAGTTCAGGAGTAATATCCTTCGGTAGAGTAATCGTCAACATTCTATGTTTATCAGCAGGAGTAGAATTCGGAAAAACCGCCTCCAGTTGATCAAACTTCTCCGCTAGCCAGAATGGGAAGTCATCGTTGTCAACAGGACGCGCACCAAAAACCGAATTTACCATCACTGGATTGAGACGCATTCCGCCTCGTTCCATGGGAGCGGCCGCACCCCCCTGGGGACCACCAGGAAGATGTCGACCGATGTATTGCACTAAAGCACGAATCACGGAAATGGAAACTACATGAAGCCTGCGAATTTCTGCCAGGGTACAAGCCCCGTGATTCGGGTGCGGGGTAAAGCCACCCAATGCAGGCCAATTCGTACCTGGAATCGAGAGTGGACCTAACCTCGCACGGGACAAAGAGTGGGGGAGGGCGCCATCAAACCAAACTCGATGCTGCCAATGATCAATAGGTATTTCCAATGCCCTGTATGGCGTATATTCAGCCGGGACATCCGAGGCGGTGTAGGAGTGGTACAAACCAGAATTAGCGTCCACAGCCGGAAACGTAACCCAAGAGTAAAACAACTCGTAAGGAAACGCCGGATCTGCACTTACCACGAAAATCACAGCCATCCCATCTACTGGGACCTGGTACGTCTGAAGATGGTTGCGTACCGCTACGCGACTATGCTGCGCAATAGCCACCGCTGCCGCCATTACAGAATTGGAAACAAGAAAACACAAAGAATACTTTGTAGCACAACTGGGTAGTAATTCAAAGAAACCGTTTAAGTAAGAATCAAGCTTGAATAAAGACCTATTTCAAAAAATAGGTAGGTTTCACCAACACCCCGTTTTCCGGAAACGGATGTGAAGGGGTTAAGGCATGAATGATAAACTACTCGAGTGTCATGATATAAGACCACCGAAACCGTTGGGCGCCATGTTGCAGGGTTTCTGTACTCACACAGAACTGTGCACAGAGGAGTGGAACCTCGGCAAATTAGGGTGTCCCAAAACTTACCTTAGCAACCAACTCACCCCTTACCGAGCTAGCTACAGTGTCTCATTGGACATATCAAACACCCAATGTTTAGACAAACCAGAACATGAACTTACAGTACCTCAGGGTACGTGGGACTCATGAACACTCTTTCGTTATATTATCATTACAAACCAGAACATGGAGTAAAGAAGACACATGTGCATTTGAAATGTTTATTTACTAATGCCGTCTTCTCAGGCGCAGTATCTTTGATAATACAAGTATACTTATTATCAGTAGCAAAATTATCAGCATAGTTACTAAGACATAAAAAGCGAATGGTGACAGCATGTTAACATGCTGTAATGAATAAGAGTTAACAACACTTATATCTCACCCTCCCTAACACATATATTATATTATTATCTAAGAAGGTCTCTTTGGGTTGTTTTAGGGCGGGCCCATACCTTAGTGTCCTAGCATGAAGGAATCACATCAGCATACACCAGCTCTCTCTGCATGTGCACCGCATCAAGTGTGTTAACAATTCTCGTGCAAAGCAATATCAATCCCGCCTCAAGCCCAAGTTGGCAAAGGCTGCACTTGTGTTATGACTATGAAGGCGTGGAGATCAGACCTCATAACAATTCCATATCGTGTTGCTCCTGAAACTTCAGCACTCTCCGTGCAGACATGGTTTATTAAACAAGACTGATATCAGAGCAATAACATATTATTCTCACATACACCACGGCAAACCACTAGGTTGAAAGCTAAGTCAACAATTAAGGGTCGTGTGCAGAAGTTGCAAGAAAGGAAAAATGGCGTTTAAATCCGAAATGTACCTATGCTAACTTAACACGATATAAGGATATATAGGAGCTATACAACACTCCCTGGTAAGATAGTTACTTACATGAAGACTTTAATGCCTGCGATGCGTGTAAATTGGGACAAATTGTCTGCATGTAAGCAGAAGAAAGAGGAACCCGTGTCTGATTTCTTCACCAGGTTTGTAGAGACGTTCATCGACCACAGTGGTCAAGATATGAGTACAGAAGGTGGTCAACGGTTGTTCGTTGACAAGTTCGTACATAATTTGCTTCCTGAGTTGTGTAAGAAATTGAAAGATTCAGAGAGTTTGTGGGCCGTTTCCTCATCAGCACAGATATTGGCTACTGCGCAGTATTATGAAAATAGAGATAAGGACGAGAAAGATAGAATAGACAAGAAAACGTAAGAGTTAAAGACGAAGGTTCTTTTACAGCAAGCTTATCCGCCCCGTAATGGTCAGCGTGATTATCAGCAACCTCAGCAATTTCAGAGAAACTCGCAAAGGTTCGAGTTTTCTCAACAACGTTTTCCTGTAGGCCCTAATCAGTGTGCATATTGCAAAGAAGAGGGTCATTTTAAAAGTAGCAGCCCTGATCTGTTACAGCGTATGAATGGTGTTTCTAGCGCAAGAGGTCGAGGTGTTTCACAAACTCTTGGAGGTAGAGGGCGTGGAGGATTCTCCCAGAACGCACGTCCATTCCCTCCTCAGAATTCAATGAATAGTTTTGATCAGCAGAATAACACGTCCGGTAGGACGACTCAGTACTATGCTGATGACTACTATGCAGAAGATGAAAATATGGAAGGTAATGATTCCTAGGACAGCCATAGACAAAGAGAGGGAGTGGTTTCAGTTCCAGTAGATCAGAGTGGACCTTATGTTGAGGTGATTACATCAGGTGTGTCAGAACCTTTTCTGTTGGATACTGGTGCTACAAAGAGTTCTATTATGCACTCTAAACTCCCTGGCGCACCTTTGTCTGGCGAAATGAATGTTTCAGTAGGTTTTTCTGGCGCCCCAGTTAGGAACCCGATTTCTAGTCCTATGTCTCTGTCTGTTGGACCTTGTGAATTCGAAGCACCCCTTATTCTGACGACAGGTTGTGGTGAGAATTTGTTAGGATTGGATCTGTTAAAAAGATTGTATGCAACCTTGTATTGTTCTCCTTCAGGAGTACAGCTTACACTGGGTAAGAAAGTGGTCTCCCCAATGTATTTGTCGAAGAATAAACTTCCGGCAGAATTGTTATCTCTTCCTGATATTCTTTGGGCTACTGGTCCTAATGATGTGGGTCTTTTGGAAATACCGCCATATGTTGTGACATTAAAAGCGAATGCTAAAATGCCACGTATTCCCCAATACAAGATCTCTAGTGAATGTGAGAAAGCGTTGCTAGCGATCATTTATGATTTGATTGAAAAAGATGTAATTGAGGAGACAAGAGGCAACGTTTGCAATAGCCCGGTTTTGCCTGTTTTGAAGCGTACTGACCCTTCTCAGCCACCTGTTTATAGGTTTGTGATTGATCTTAGAGAGGTGAACAAAATCATTGTGCCACAATTTCCAGTCGTTCCTGATATCACTGCCCTATTGACTATGATTCCAGCTTCTGCGACTTGGTTCTCGGTGATTGACTTGAAGAATGCTTTCTTCAGCATCCCGATTGCCGAGGAGAGCAGGGATATTTTCGGCTTCTGTTTAGGAGGACGAAGCTTCCGGTTCAAACGCGCTCCCCAAGGCTATTGTGAGAGTCCATCAATATATAGTCAGGCTTTAAAAACACAGCTTGATACAATTGTTCTACCTGATGGCGCTATGCTCATTCAGTACGTTGACGATTTGCTAGTCGCTGCAGATACTGAGGATATTTGTAAAGAAGCAACCTTGTCATTGTTACGTCATTTGTCTGATTTAAATCACAAAGTGTCCCCTTCAAAGTTACAATATTGTCGACAAGAAGTGACCTACTTAGGTCATCTCTTATCGAAGGAGGGAAGGAAACTGACCCCAGAAAGAATTCAGGCAATTGCAAAATTGAGTGTGCCAATGACACACAGAGAAGGGCGTGCTTTCTTGGGTATCACGTCATATTGCAGACAATGGATACCGAATTTTTCCTTGCTGGCCAAACCTTTGGTGGCATTGACTCGTAAAGATACACCGAATCCCCTTCCATGGTCTGAGGATTGTCAGAGAAGTTTTTCCGAATTGCGTGATGCATTGTGTTCGGCTCCTGTGTTGGGTACCCCCGACTACAGTAAGCCTTTTACACTGTATGTCCATGAGAAAGAAGGTTGTGCATTGTCAGTGTTGACACAGTCTTTTGGGGACAAGCAGCGTCCATGCGCGTATTTTCCGGCGACTTTGGATCCGGTAGCTAGAGCGTTGCCGAGTTGCTTGAGAGCCACAGCGGCAGCAGCAGTTTCTATTCGACAATCTGCTGGTTTAGTGATGAATAATATGTTGATTGTAATGGTTCCACATGCAGTGGACATTTTGTTAAACAGGACCAAGACACAGCACTTAACTAGTGCTCGATTGTCAGGTTACGAGTTGACACTTTTAGCGAGTCATGTGCACTTAAAAAGATGCAACACATTGAATCCAGCTACGTTGTTGCCGATTGTAGCAGAAACAGATGTTTCTGAACAGCATGATTGTTTTCTTAAGACAGAAGAAGAAACGAAAGGGAGAGTAGATCTCAGAGACACTCCTCTTGTGGAGTGTGATGGTACCTTATGGGTGGCTGGTTCATGCTTCAAGCTTCCGAATGGTGATACGACTGCAGCATATGCTGTTACGACTTTGCATACGATTGTTGAAGCTGCACGTATCCCACATAATTCAGCTCAAGCAGCAGAGTTGATTGCACTTACAAGAGCGTGTGTGTTATCAAAACGAATGAAAGTGACCATATATACTGACAGCCAGTATGCATTTGGTGTGGCTCATAGCTTTGGACGATTGTGGAAAGAACGTGGGTTTTTGACCTCGCATGGAGCCAAGATTCAGCATGGTCAGTTGGTGAATGAGCTTCTTGAGTCACTTACTTTGCCGTTGCAAGTTGCGATTGTAAAATGCAGTGCACATAAGAAGGTTACTGATGATGTTGGTCGTGGCAATGCATTTGCTGATGAAGTCGCGAAAGAAACAGCAAGAGATGTGATGAGTCGAATGTATGTTGCAGGCCCTGCGAGATGGGTTGGTGACATCGGAATGTGTGAAGATACGATAGAGAGTGTGAAGTCTATTCAAGCTGAAGCTACAGAGAAAGAGTTGAGTGTGTGGAGAGAGAGTACCGGTTAATTGGATGCAAATGGTTGTTGGGTTGAATTGTCAGACCATCAGCGATGGTTGTTACCCGATGCATATGTGCTTGCAGTGGTTACAATGGCCCATGGAATGGCTCACATCAATGTGAAAGGGATTTGTAAGTTGTTGGCTCCGGTATGGCAAAATGCTAGAATTCCTAAGTGTGCAGAGAATGTGGTCAAGAATTGCATGGTGTGTCTGAAATACAATCCTGGTAGGGGAACCCCAACTCCAGCTGGTCATTTTGCGCCTCCAACGTACCCGTTCGAGGTTTTGCAGCTAGATTTCATCCACATGGAAAGGTGCAACAATTTGAAATACGTACTCGTTGTTGTTTGTGCCTTTTCGAGATGGGTAGAAGCATATCCCCTGAAAGACAACACTGCCATGTCCACAGCTAAAGCCCTTGTCAAAGAATTCTTCCCCAGATTTGGGTTGCCGAGAATTGTCTGGAGTGATAATGGAAGTGAATTTGTGGGTCGAGTGATGAAGAAAGTATGTGAAGGGTTAGGAATCCAGCAAAAATTTCACGCTGCAAATCACCCCCAATCAGCTGGATTAGTAGAGTGCTATAATGGCACTCTAAAACTTAAACTGGCCAAGATACAAGCAAGCTCTGGCCTTAAATGGCCCGATGCCTTACCATTAGCACTTCTATCGACAAGAATGACTGTGCATTCACGAGTAGGACTTAGTCCTTACGAAATTGTGTTCGGCCGCCCGGCCAACATAAGGGGAGTGCCTACGCCGACAAAATTCAGTGAGATTGAACACCCTGTATTGCTTGATTATTTGTATGATTTGACGGCTAAATTGCGTGTTTTACACCAACAGGTTCACGATACTCTGCCTCAGGTCTCTGAAGCTCCAGGACACACTATCGATCCTGGTTCATGGGTCTTGGTTAAAAACTTCCAGCGGACAAAGAATGATCAGCCCCGCTGGACCGGCCCTCACCTAGTCCTTTTGTCAACAAGATCCGCCGTGCGAGTGGAAGGCAAGCGGAACTGGATCCACGGCGTACACTGTAAGAGGGTCCCTTTGCCTCTGCCGAACGACCGGTGGGTCCAGGAGGGTATTGCTGACTCTGAGACTGAGACTGTGCCTCGTTTTCTGCCTTTCAGTGATGCACGCGTAAAAGGAACAAATTCTGAGCGTGAAAGTGACAATCTTTTACAGGAAGCTGTGCCACCGTCAATTCGATTGGACACTACCAAGCCTGAACTGTTGTTCCAAGACCAGACATTACCTGGAAAAAGCCGTTATAATCTGAGGCCGAGAACTATGGACAAATAAAAACCTTTTTCTTTGCTATTTTTGAAAACGCAGCTCTCTCATCTGGGAAACTTTTTTTATTTTTGTTTTTCGAACCACCATCCGGGTTCAGCTGTAGGGTCGCCGGCGACAAGTCTTTGGAGTGCAAACCGAAGACACAAGGTCGACGGTTCTGGTTGGTTCTTGGGCGTTTCCCTTGGACTGACAGGCGCATTCCTTAGCACGGAACACCCTACCTCCGCGAGCAGCAAGGTTAGAGGATGGAGTTTTTCGAGATGGAGAGACCTGCCAAAGAGATGAACTTTAAAACCAAAATGTGTATAATGATGACCAGAAAAAGCTTTTTGATATTTTGCATTTTTATGTTGCTTAGTGTAATGATGTTTTTAATAGGATATGTTTTATTTTATTTTCGAGTGACATTTGCACCAACTGTACAGCCCATGCCTCCTTCTACTGTTTCCTCACATTCTTTTCACCCTTTTCCTGAACATGAATCCGTTAGGAGATTAGAGTTTATCAATAACTCTTTCGTTCAGCTTTTACACCAACACCAATTAGTAGTGAACACGACTAACTGTTGGGTGTGTGGTCTTATGCCTCATACTACTGATAAAGGTATCCCTTATCTGGTCCTGCCTTTTAGCCATAATGGTTCTGTGTGGGCATACAGAACGATGTTCATCTATGCTCATGAAGTCCACCCCCTACGTTCTGTAAAAGATAATCCAAAGAATAGTGCTCTAGTTAAAGGTACAGTAGATATGATTAGAGAAGCTACTGCCTATGAGACTATCCCGAGAGATGAGACACTAGCGTATATTGGATGGAACGTGACCGGATATGGAGTTACTCTGAATGAAAACCAGCGAGCAAAGAGATCTTCCCCGATTTGGATTGTACCCCATCAGGGTCACCTATGTCTGCAAGGTAATGGCAAGAATCCCGGAGCTCAGTTAGGGAAGAGTATCTGCACTGAGACATATGTTTTTGCGTCTCAGACTTCCCCTTCGTTCCTAGCAGCTAAGGGTACCTATTTCATCTGTCATGATAGAGCCTACACATGGTTGCCCCCTGACTTCTCGGGCACATGTTTTGTTTCGTTCCTGTTGCCACCCACCTACACAGCTGCGGCAGATTACCATAAGACAAGGATAGTTAGAGGTGTCTTCAGTAAAGAAGACACTGCGGGACAAGAATTTGAAGACTTCTTTAAGGGTTTTCTGCCGTTTTGGGGACCTATGGTTAACAGCAGGAACATAAGACTATTGATGAGGGTGGTTGAATCCACCGTAGTTGTAACTGCCGGTGCCCTTAGTAACTTGACTGCTGAGCTCCAGTCGGATCGCCTTATGACCCTTCAGAAAAGGGTCGCATTAGACGTCATACTTGCAGACTGGGGTGGGGTATGTAAAGTGATCCACTCGAGTTGCTGTGTTTTCATTCCAGATAACGCTCCAACAGTGTACCAGGCCATTTCCAAACTACATAAGATCTCTGAATCTATTCATGTGGATAAAGGAGATTGGTCGTTGATGGGGTGGTTCTGGGAACTGATATCTGCCTGGGGATGGAAGATTCTGATGGTCATTGGGATGATTTTAGCCATCCTTTTCCTGTTCTGTCTGTGCGTACAGTGTGCTCCTGCTATATGTGGCCTCTGTGCTACATCATGTGTAAGGAAACCTGTATCAAGGGACGAGCTAAGTAATAGGATGATGCTACAGCAACATCTCAATGATTTTATGAATATAGACCTGGACTCAGATTAGCGTGAGTGTAGGTTGATTGCCTATGTAAGGGCAAAAGGAGGGTCTGTAGTACTTAAAATTCTGGACCCATGTCATAAACATCATCGTATCATGACAATTTTGGTATCAGCGGACCGAGAATGACAAGTACACTATATACGAGCATTTTCGGCATATTCGAGTGGCGAGATCACCCTGAAATCAGGGATCTCGTCCTGAACCCTCTAGCTCCATTTTGTGTATGGCAGCCATTTTGTGGTTGCCCTCACATAGGCCGATGACTAAGGCCGAATAAAGTCATTTGGGACACGTACACCTTTAACTGACTTTTGTGTGACCTGGGCAAGCTGACTCCAATGCCCGAAGTCAAACCTGTTCGGCCAGTTTCTTTCCCAGTGGCCGAACGAGATTAGGATCTAGGTGCTGCATGTCATAAACCGTTCATTGAACACAACCATGCCTAATCTCGCACACACCTGTCTCTGTTTCTTTCTTTATGACTTGCTTTACGAGGAGGAGGTGCCCGATTTTATTAGGGGTCCGTCCGATATCTGATGAAAATGTTGGGCCTTGTCTGGAAATTGATTGTGGGCTGGACAAACTGAAAATGGGCTTGTCATCATGAATCTGCTTTTTCTTTGTCACCAAAATATGTGAATGGTCAACTGTAAAATAAGGAATGTTTGCCTAAAGCATAATATTTTGTATAAAAAGGGATGGCTGGCTTTGTGAGGTTGAGCAGTCTCCTGAGAATATACACTGTGTTGTACTTCTACGATACCTGTTACTGGCTGCAGCCAATAAATTCGATCTTTAACTTCACCAAGAAGACTCTGTGTTTCTGTAGTCTGGGACAGGAAGGACTCAAAGTCTTAGGGTGTGTTCCCTGGCACCGCTGGGTTCTTAAAAACCCAGTACTTCCATTTGATCCAACATATGGAACATAAATTCACTATACTTAAGTGTGAGGATTTGTGGAGGAATCCTACTCTCAAAAATATGTGTAGTGTAGTGTTATCAATGTGTACTGTGTTTTGTACATCTCGCCATGGATCGTTGCATGCTGGCCTGCTGAACTCGGCCTATCCCCTGCCCAAATAGACAACGCCCACCGACTTCGGCATCATCTTGGACAGCAAGCTATCTATGAAGAAACGGGTAAAAGCTGTCTCATCCACCTGCTTCCACACCCTACGCTAGCTTCACAAGACATTCAGGTGGCTCCCAGTTAACATCAGAAAGACCGTCACTCAAGCCATCGTCACCAGCAGGCTGAACTAGAGAAACTGATTCTACATTGAAATCACTGCATGCCTGCTGAAGAAACTACAGACAATACAGAACTCATCATCGACCTCCCCATACCTACCCACATCACACCACACTTCAAGATGCTACACTGACTCCCAATCCAGAGGAGATGGCAGTTCAAGATGCTGATCCATGCATACAAAGCCCTGCACAACGAAGGACCAGCATACATCAACAAACACATGACCTCCCAACAACCGACCTGACACCTACGATCCGCCTCCCTCTTCCTCGTAGACACCCCCCGCATCTGCTCAAAGCAACAATGGAGGACGCTCCATCTTTCCTCACGCCCAAAGCTTGGATCTACCTTCCCCTGCACCTCAGGACAGCCTCATCGTTCAAGCATTTGAGGAAAGGACTCAAGATTTGGCTGTTTGAATAAACAGATTTCCACGAAGCAGCGAGAAACTCCAGTATCTTGAGATCCACACGGGTTATTTGCTGCGCTTTATAAATCCCCAATTGATTGATTGATTGATTTAGGACCGAGGACTGAGCACGGGTTGGGACCTCTCCAGGAGCCCATGGAACTGAGCACAGGCTGGGACCTCTCCAGGACCCCATGGAACTGAGCACAGGTTGGGACCTCCAGGACCCTACGTAGTTGAGTTGAGTTGGAACCTCTCCTGGACCTCAAGGAACTGAGCACAGGTCGGGACCTCTCCGGTACCCCATGGATCTGAGCACAGGTTGGGACCTCTCCAGGACCCCAAAAAAACTGAGCGCAGGTTGGAACCTCTCCTGGAACCCAAGGAACTGAGCACAGGTTGGGACCTCTCCAGGAGCCCATTAACTGAGCACAGGTTGGGACCTCTCCAGGAGCCCATGGATCTGAGCACAGGTTGGGACCTCTCCAGGACCCCAAGAAACTGAGCGCAGGTTGGAACCTCTCCTGGAACCCAAGGAACTGAGCAAAGGTTGGGACCTCTCCAGGAGCCCATTGAACTGAGCGCAGGTTGGGACCTCTCCAGGAGCCCATGGAACTGAGCGCAGGTTGGGACCTCTCCAGGACCCCAAGAAACTGAGCGCAGGTGGGAACCTCTCCTGGAACCCAAGGAACTGAGCACAGGTTGGGACCTCTCCAGGAGCCCATTGAACTGAGCACAGGTTGAGACCTCTCCAGGACCCCATGGAACTGAGCACAGTTTGGGATCTCTCCAGGACCCCATGGAACTGAGCGCAGGTTGGGACCTCGCCAGGACCCCATGAAACTGAGTGCAGGTTGGGACCTCTCCAGGACCCCATGAAACTGAGCGCAGGTTGGGACCCCTCCAGGACCCTCAGGAACTGAGCACAGGTTGGAACCTCTCCAGGACCCCGAGGAACTGAGCGCAGGTTGGGACCTCTCCAGGACCCCATGGAACTGAGCACAGGCTGGGACCTCTCCAGCTCCTCATGGAGCTGAGCACAGGTTGGGACCTCTCCAGGACCCCATGAAACTGAGCACAAGTTGGGACCTCTCCAGGACCCCATGGAACTGAGCACAGGTTGGGACCTCTCCAGGACCCTAAGGAACTGAGGACAGGTTGGGACCTCTCCAGGACCCCATTGAACTGTGCACAGGTTGGGACATCTCCAGGACCCCATGGAACTGAGCACAGGTTGGGACCTCTCCAGGACCCCATGGAACCGAGCACAGGCTGGGACCCCTCCAGGACCCCCAGGAACTGAGCACAGGTTGGGACCTCTCCAGGACCCCCAGGAACTGAGCGCAGGTTGAGAGCTCTCCAGGACCCTATGGAACTGAGCACAGGTTGAGACCTTTCCAGGACCCCATGGAACTGAGCACAGGCTGAGACCTTTCCAGGACCCCATGGAACTGAGCACAGGTTGAGACCTTTCCAGGACCCCATGGAACTGAGCACAGGCTGGGACCCCTCCATGACCTCATGAAGCAGAGCACAGGTTGGGACCTCTCCAGGACCCTGTGAAACTGAGCACAGGTTGGGACCTCTCCAGGACCCCATTGAGCTGAGCACAGGTTGGGACCCCTCCAGGACCCCATGGAACTGAGCACAGGTTGGGACCTCTCCAGGACCCCATGGAACTGAGCACAGGTTGGGACCTCTCCAGGAGCCCATTGAACTGAGCACAGGTTGGGACCTCTCCAGGACCCCATGAAACTGAGCACAGGCCGGGACCTCTCCAGGACCCCTTGGAACTGAGCGCAGGTTGGGACCTCGCCAGGACCCCATGAAACTGAGTGCAGGTTGGGACCTCTCCAGGACCCCATGGAACTAAGCACAGGTGGGGACCTCTCCAGGACCCCATGGAACTGAGCACAGGTTTGGACCTCTCCAGGACCCCATGGAACTGAGCACAGGTTGAGACCTCTCCAGGACCCCATGGAACTGAGCACAGGTTGAGACCTCTCCAGGACCCCATGGAACTGAGCACAGGTTGGGACCTCTCCAGGACCCCATGGAACTGAGCACAGGTTGAGACCTCTCCAGGACCCCATGGAACAGAGCACAGGCTGGGACCTCTCCAGGACCCCATGGAACTGAGCACGGGTTGGGACCTCTCCAGGACCCCGAGGAACTGAGCACAGGTTGGGACCCCTCCAGGACCCCATTGATCTGAGCACAGGTTGGGACCTCTCCAGGACCCCGAGGAACTGAGCAGAGGTTGGGACCCCTCCAGGACCCCATGGAACTGAGCACAGGTTGGGATCTCTCCAGGACCCCATGGAACTGAGCACAGGTTGGGACCTCTCCAGGACCCTGTGAAACTGAGCACAGGTTGGGACCTCTCCAGGACCCCATTGATCTGAGCACAGGTTGGGACCTCTCCAGGACCCCGAGGAACTGAGCACAGGTTGGGACCCCTCCAGGACCCCATGGAACTGAGCACAGGTTGGGACCTCTCCAGGAGCCCATTGAACTGAGCACAGGTTGGGACCTCTCCAGGACCCCATGGAACTGAGCACAGGTTGGGATCTCTCCAGGACCCCATTGAACTGAGCGCAGGTTGGGACCTCGCCAGGACCCCATGAAACTGAGCGCAGGTTGGGACCTCTCCAGGACCCCGAGGAACTGAGCGCAGGTTGCGACCTCTGCAGGACCCCATGGAACTGAGCACAGGCTGGGACCTCCCCAGGACCCCATGGAACTGAGCACAGGTTGGGACCTCTCCAGGACCCCATTGAACTGAGCACAGGTTGGGACCTCTCCAGGACCCCCCGGAACTGAGCACAGGTTGGGACCTCTCCAGGACCCCATGGAACTGAGCACAGGTTGGGACATCTCCAGGACCCCATGGAACTGAGCACAGGTTGAGACCTCTCCAGGACCCCCAGGAACTGAGCACAGGCTGAGACCTCTCCAGGACCCCATTGAACTGAGCACAGGCTGGGACCCCTCCAGGACCCCAAGGAACTGAGGACAGGTTGGGACCTCTCCAGGACCCCATTGAACTGAGCACAGGTTGGGACCTCTCCAGGCCCCGATGGAACTGAGCACAGGTTGGGACCTCCCCAGGACCCACAGGAACTGAGCACAGGGTGGGACCTCTCCAGGACCCCATGGAACTGAGCACAGGTTGAGACCTCTCCAGGACCCCATGGAACTGAGCACAGGTTGGGACCCCTCCAGGACCCCATGGAACTGAGCACGGGATGGGACCTCTCCAGGACCCCAAGGAACTGAGCACAGGTTAGGACCTCTCCAGGACCCCATGGAACTGAGCACAGGTTGGGACCTCTCCAGGACCCCAAGGAACTGAGCACAGGTTAGGACCTCTCCAGGACCCCATGGAACTGAGCACAGGTTGGGACCTCTCCAGGACCCCAATGAGCTGAGCACAGGTTGGGACCTCTCCAGGACCCCATGGAACTGAGCACAGGTTGGGACCTCTCCAGGACCCCATGGATCTGAGCACAGGTTGGGACCTTTCTAGGACCCCAGGGAACTGAGCACAGGTTGGGACCTCTCCAGTACCCCCAGGAACTGAGCACAGGTTGGGACCTCTCCGGGACCCCATGGAACTGAGTGCAGGTTGGGACCCCTCCAGGACCCCATGGAACTGAGCACAGGCTGGGACCGCTCCAGGACCCCAAGGAACTGAGCACAGGTTGGACCTCTCCAGGACCCCATGGAACTGAGCACAGGTTGGGACCTCTCCAGGACCCCCCGGAACTGAGCACAGGTTGGGACCTCTCCAGGACCCCATGGAACTGAGCACAGGTTGGGACATCTCCAGGACCCCATGGAACTGAGCACAGGTTGAGACCTCTCCAGGACCCCCAGGAACTGAGCACAGGCTGAGACCTCTCCAGGACCCCATTGAACTGAGCGCAGGTTGGGACCTCGCCAGGACCCCATGAAACTGAGCGCAGGTTGGGACCTCTCCAGGACCCCGAGGAACTGAGCGCAGGTTGCGACCTCTGCAGGACCCCATGGAACTGAGCACAGGCTGGGACCTCCCCAGGACCCCATGGAACTGAGCACAGGTTGGGACCTCTCCAGGACCCCATTGAACTGAGCACAGGTTGGGACCTCTCCAGGACCCCCCGGAACTGAGCACAGGTTGGGACCTCTCCAGGACCCCATGGAACTGAGCACAGGTTGGGACATCTCCAGGACCCCATGGAACTGAGCACAGGTTGAGACCTCTCCAGGACCCCCAGGAACTGAGCACAGGCTGAGACCTCTCCAGGACCCCATTGAACTGAGCACAGGCTGGGACCCCTCCAGGACCCCAAGGAACTGAGGACAGGTTGGGACCTCTCCAGGACCCCATTGAACTGAGCACAGGTTGGGACCTCTCCAGGCCCCGATGGAACTGAGCACAGGTTGGGACCTCCCCAGGACCCACAGGAACTGAGCACAGGGTGGGACCTCTCCAGGACCCCATGGAACTGAGCACAGGTTGAGACCTCTCCAGGACCCCATGGAACTGAGCACAGGTTGGGACCCCTCCAGGACCCCATGGAACTGAGCACGGGATGGGACCTCTCCAGGACCCCAAGGAACTGAGCACAGGTTAGGACCTCTCCAGGACCCCATGGAACTGAGCACAGGTTGGGACCTCTCCAGGACCCCAAGGAACTGAGCACAGGTTAGGACCTCTCCAGGACCCCATGGAACTGAGCACAGGTTGGGACCTCTCCAGGACCCCAATGAGCTGAGCACAGGTTGGGACCTCTCCAGGACCCCATGGAACTGAGCACAGGTTGGGACCTCTCCAGGACCCCATGGATCTGAGCACAGGTTGGGACCTTTCTAGGACCCCAGGGAACTGAGCACAGGTTGGGACCTCTCCAGTACCCCCAGGAACTGAGCACAGGTTGGGACCTCTCCGGGACCCCATGGAACTGAGTGCAGGTTGGGACCCCTCCAGGACCCCATGGAACTGAGCACAGGCTGGGACCGCTCCAGGACCCCAAGGAACTGAGCACAGGTTGGACCTCTCCAGGACCCCATGGAACTGAGCACAGGTTGGGACCTCTCCAGGACCCCATGGAACTGAGCACAGGTTGGGACCTCTCCATGACCCCATGGAACTGAGGACAGGTTGGGACCTCTCCAGGATCCCATGGAACTGAGCACAGGTTGGGACCCCTCCAGGACCCCGTGGAACTGAGCATAGGTTGGGACCTCGCCAGGACCCCATGAAACTGAGCGCAGGTTGGGACCCCTCCAGGACCCCATGGAACTGAGCACAGGCTGGGACCGCTCCAGGACCCCAAGGAACTGAGCACAGGTTGGACCTCTCCAGGACCCCAAGGAACTGAGCACAGGTTGGACCTCTCCAGGACCCCATGGAACTGAGCACAGGTTGGACCTCTCCAGGACCCCAAGGAACTGAGCACAGGTTGGACCTCTCCAGGACCCCATGGAACTGAGCACAGGTTGGGACCTCTCCAGGACCCCCAGGAACTGAGCACAGGTTGGGACCTCTCCATGACCCCATGGAACTGAGGACAGGTTGGGACCTCTCCAGGACCCCATGGAACTGAGCACAGGTTGGGACCTCTCCATGACCCCAAGGATCTGAGCACAGGTTGGGACCCCTCCAGGACCCCGAGGAACTGAGCGCAGGTTGGGACCCCTCCAGGACCCCATTGAACTGAGCACAGGTTGGGACCTCTCAAGGACCCCATGAAACTGAGCACAGGTTGGGACCTCTCCAGGACCCCATGAAACTGAGGACAGGTTGAGACCTTTCCAGGACCCCATGGAACTGAGCGCAGGTTGGGACCTCTCCGGGATCCCATGGAACTGAGCACAGGTTGGGACCTCTCCAGGACCCCATGGAACTGAGCATAGGTTGGGACCTCTCCAGGACCCCATGGAACTGAGCACAGGTTGGGACCTCTCCAGGACCCCATGGAACTGAGCGCAGGCTGGGACCCCTCCAGGACCCCCATCGAACTGAGCACAGGTCGGGACCTCTCAGGACCCGATGGAACTGAGCACAGGTTGGGACCTCTCCGGGGCCCCATGGAACTGAGCACAGGTTGGGACCTCTCCAGCTCCTCATGGAGCTGAGCACAGGTTGGGACCTCTCCAGGACCCTATGAAACTGAGCACAGGTTGAGACCTCTCCAGTACCCCATGGAACTGAGCACAGGTTGGGACCTTTCTAGGACCCTATGAAACTGAGCACAGGCTGGGACCTCTCCATGACCCCATGGAACTGAGCGCAGGTTGGGACCTCTCCAGGACCCCATGGAACTGAGCACAGGTTGGGACCTCTCCAGGACCCCAAGGAACTGAGCACAGGTTGGGACCCCTCCAAGACCCCAAGGAACTGAGCACAGGTTGGGACCTCTCCAGGACCCCATTGAACTGAGCACAGGCTGGGACCCCTCCAGGACCCCATGGAACTGAGCGCAGGTTGGGACCTCTCCAGGACCCCATTGAACTGAGCACAGGTTGGGACCTCTCCAGGACCCGATGGAACTGAGCACAGGTTGGGACCTCTCCAGGACCCCATGGAACTGAGCGCAGGTTGGGACCTCTCCAGGACCCCATTTAACTGAGCACAGGTTCGGACCCCTCCAGGACCCCCAGGAACTGAGCACAGGTTGGGACCTCTCAGGACCCCATTGAGCTGAGCACAGGTTTGGACCCCTCCAGGACCCCATGGAACTGAGCGCAGGTTGGGACCCCTCCAGGACCCCATGAAACTGAGCACAGGTTGGGACCTCTCCAGGACCCCATGGAACTGAGCACAGTTTCGGACCCCTCCAGGACCCCATGGAACTGAGCGCAGGTTGGGACCCCTCCAGGACCCCCAGGAACTGAGCACAGGTTGGGACCTCTCCAGGACCCTATGGAACTGAGCACAGGTTTGGACCTCTCCAGGACCCCAAGGAGCTGAGCACAGGTTGGGACCTCTCCAGGACCCCATTGAACTGAGCACAGGTCGGGACCTCTCCAGGACCCAATGGAGCTGAGCACAGGTTGGGACCTCTCCAGGACCCCATTTAACTGAGCACAGGTTGAGACCTCTCCAGGACCCTATGGAACTGAGCACAGGTTGGGACCTCTCCAGGACCCCAAGGAGCTGAGCACAGGTTGGGACCTCTCCAGGACCCCATTGAACTGAGCACAGGCCGGGACCTCTCCAGGACCCTATGGAACTGAGCACAGGTTGGGACCTCTCCAGGACCCTATGGAACTGAGCACAGGTTGGGACCTCTCCAGGACCCCAAGGAGCTGAGCACAGGTTGGGACCTCTCCAGGACCCCATTGAACTGAGCACAGGCCGGGACCTCTCCAGGACCCTATGGAACTGAGCACAGGTTGGGACCTCTCCAGGACCCTATGGAACTGAGCACAGGTTGGGACCTCTCCAGGACCCCAAGGAGCTGAGCACAGGTTGGGACCTCTCCAGGACCCCATTGAACTGATTACAGGCCGGGACCTCTCCAGGACCCTATGGAACTGAGCACAGGTTGGGACCTCTCCAGGACCCTATGGAACTGAGCACAGGTTGGGACCTCTCCAGGACCCCATTGAACTGAGCACAGGTTGGGTCCTCTCCAGGACCCCATGGAACTGAGCACAGGTTGGGACCTCTCCAGGACCCTATGTAACTGAGGACAGGTTGGGACCCCTCCAGGACCCCATTGAACTGAGCACAGGTTGGGACCTCTCCAGGACCCAATGGAGCTGAGCACAGGTCGGGACCTCTCCAGGACCCCATGGAACTGAGCACAGGTTGGGACCTCGCCAGGACCCCATGGAACTGAGCGCAGGTTGGGACCTCTCCAGGACCCCAGGGAACTGAGCACAGGTTGGGACATCTTCAGGACCTCATGGAACTGAGCGCAGGTTGGGACCTCTCCAGGACCCCATGGAACTGAGCACTGGGTGGGACCCCTCTAGGACCCCATTGAACTGAGCACAGGTTGGGACCTCTCCAGGACCCCATGGAACTGAGCGCAGGTTGGGACCTCTCCAGGACCCCATTGAACTGAGCACAGGTTGGAACTTCTCCAGGACCCTATGGAACTGAGCACAGGTTGGGACCCCTCCAGGACCCCCATCGAACTGAGCACAGGTTGGGACCTCTCAGGACCCGATGGAACTGAGCACAGGTTGGGACCTCTCCAGGACCCCATTGAGCTGAGCACAGGTTGGGACCCCTCCAGGACCCCATGGAACTGAGCGCAGGTTGGGACCCCTCCAGGACCCCATGGAACTGAGCACAGGTTGGGACCTCCAGGACCCCATGGAACTGAGCACAGGTTGGGACCCCTCCAGGACCCCATGGAACTGAGCATAGGTTGGGACCTCTCCAGGACCCGATGGAACTGAGCACAGGTTGGAACCTCTCCAGGACCCCATGGAACCGAGCACAGGTTGGGACCTCTCCAGGACCCCCAGGAACTGAGCACAGGTTGGGACCTCTCCAGGACCCCCAGGAACTGAGCACAGGTTGGGACCTCTCCAGGACCCTATGGAACTGAGCACAGGTTGGGACCTCTCCAGGACCCCAAGGAGCTGAGCACAGGTTGGGACCTCTCCAGGACCCCATTGAACTGAGCACAGGCCGGGACCTCTCCAGGACCCAATGGAGCTGAGCACAGGTTGAGACCTCTCCAGGACCCAATGGAGCTGAGGACAGGTTGGGACCTCTCCAGGACCCCATTTAACTGAGCACAGGTTGAGACCTCTCCAGGACCCTATGGAACTGAGCACAGGCTGGGACCTTTCCAGGACCCCCAGGAACTGAGCACAGGTTGGGACCTCTCCAGGACCCCAGGGAACTGAGCACAGGTTGGGACCTCTCCAGGACCCTATGGAACTGAGCACAGGTTGAGACCTCCCCAGGACCCCATTGAACTGAGCACAGGTTGGGACCTCTCCAGGACCCCATTGAACTGAGCACAGGTTGGGTCCTCTCCAGGACCCCATGGAACTGAGCACAGGTTGGGACCTTTACAGGACCCCATGGAACTGAGCACAGGTTGGGACCTCACCAGGACCCCATGGAACTGAGCGCAGGTTGGGACCCCTCCAGGACCCCATGGAACTGAGCACAGGTTGGGACCTCTCAGGACCCCATTGAACTGAGCACAGGTTGGGACCTCTCCAGGACCCCAAGGAACTGAGCACAGGTAGGGACCTCTCCAGGACCCAATGGAGCTGAGCACAGGTCGGGACCTCTCCAGGACCCCATTGAACTGAGCACAGGTTGGACCTCTCCAGGACCCTATGAAACTGAGCACAGGTTGGGACCTCTCCAGGACTCCATGGAACTGAGTGCAGGTTGGGATCTCTCCAGGACCCCATGGAACTGAGCGCAGGTTGGGACCTCGCCAGGACCCCATGAAACTGAGCGCAGGTTGGGACCTCTCCATGACCCCATGGAACTGAGCGCAGGTTGGGACCTCTCCATGACCCCATGGAACTGAGCGCAGGTTGGGACCTCTCCAGGAGCCGATGGAACTGAGCGCAGGTTGGGACCTCTCCAGGACCCCATGGAACTGAGCGCAGGTTGGGACCTCTCCAGGACCCCATGGAACTGAGCACAGGTTGGGACCTCTCCAGCACCCCATGGAACTGAGCACAGGTTGGGACCTCTCAGGACCCCAAGGAACTGAGCACAGGTTGGGACCTCACCAGGACCCCATGGAACTGAGCACAGGCTGGGACCCCTCCAGGACCCCATGGAACTGAGCACAGGTTGAGACCTCTCCAGGACCACATGGAACTGAGCACAGGTTGGGACCTCTCCAGGACCCCATGGAACTGAGCACAGGTGGGACCTCTCCAGGACCCCATGAAACTGAGCACAGGCTGGGACCTCTCCAGGACCCCATGGAACTGAGCACAGGTTGGGACCTCTCCAGGACCCCATTGAACTGAGCACAGGTTGGGACCTCTCCAGGAGCCCAAGGAACTGAGCACAGGTTGGGACCTCTCCAGGACCCAATGGAGCTGAGCACAGGTCGGGACCTCTCCAGGACCCCATGGAACTGAGCACAGGTTGGGACCTCTCCAGGACCCCATGGAACTGAGCGCAGGTTGGGACCTCTCCAGGACCCCAGGGAACTGAGCACAGGTTGGGACCTCTTCAGGACCTCATGGAACTGAGCGCAGGTTGGGACCTCTCCAGCACCCCTTAGAACTGAGCACAGGGTGGGACCCCTCCAGGACCCCATTGAACTGAGCACAGGTTGTGACCTCTCCAGGACCCCATGGAACTGAGCGCAGGTTGGGACCTCGCCAGGACCCCATGAAACTGAGCGCAGGTTGGGACCTCTCCATGACCCCATGGAACTGAGCGCAGGTTGGGACCTCTCCATGACCCCATGGAACTGAGCGCAGGTTGGGACCTCTCCAGGACCCCATGGAACTGAGCATAGGTTGGGACCCCTCCAGGACCCCCAGGAACTGAGCGCAGGTTGGGACCTCTCCATGACCCCATGGAACTGAGCGCAGGTTGGGACCTCTCCAGGACCCCATGGAACTGAGCACAGGTTGGGACCCCTCCAGGACCCCATGAAACTGAGCACAGGTTGAGAACTCTCCAGGACCCCATGGAACTGAGCACAGGTTGAGACCTCTCCAGGACCACATGGAACTGAGCACAGGTTGAGACCTCTCCAGGACCCCATGTAACTGAGCACAGGATGGGACCCCTCCAGGACCCCATGGAACTGAGCACAGGTTGAGACCTCTCCAGGACCCCATGGAACTGAGCACAGGTTGAGACCTCTCCAGGACCCCATGGAACTGAGCACAGGTTGAGACCTCTCCAGGACCACATGGAACTGAGCACAGGTTGAGACCTCTCCAGGACCCCATGGAACTGAGCACAGGATGGGACCCCTCCGGGTCTGGGTGTCTGACATGCATTTTGGGTACAGCCAGGGGCACCCTGTCAAGTGAAGGGGCCATGCCAGCCATGGCCACAGCGTGAATTGAACCTGGACAGAGACTGTGCTGCCGGTGCCAGTGGGGCACCCTTCATGCCACGAGGATTGTGCTCTCCACCCTCCCGAAGCGAGCCCTCCCTGCTCTGCCGTCTCTCCTCCCCCTCTCTTCTTTCCTTGAACAAAACATAAGTGCGTGTTCTGACTTAACGATGCACATTTTATGAACACTGCCCCAGCTAACAGTTTTTTTCTCGCTCCTGCATCCTGTTTAATACGTATGTTATTCAGCAAGCTTTTATAAAAATGTTTTTTTCATCGCCATCTGTTGCCTCTAAAGAAGTAACCTTTGAAAACAATTTTTAATTAATAGTGTTATGCAGCCAGTGTATTCTTTTAATATGGCGCTCAGCTTCTGTGGTCTTTTTTTAAACATGTATTTAGTAATAAATAATTATTATGCTCCAAGTCTAGGAAAAAAAGATGCTGGAGTTAGAAAACACACATCTCTAATCAGATTCCACCCTCTCCTGCTGATATTTAACAACAGTGTTGGTTCACTTACGTTGTTGTGAAGCTTTTGAATTCATGGCTGAAAGGATTGGTGCTGTGTTGAGACAAACCACAACATCACGTCCACAAAGTCCTCCGAAGAGTACCGCAAAGTGCAGTAGACTTGGGTCTTTGCACCCTTCTGATGTGCAAACTGTTGGAAAAGAGGTTGCTTAGTTCTGGTACCACTTAACTGTTATGTAAATGTAAATGTCTAGGTATTTGTAGAGCGCACTGCCACCAAGCGGTTTCCTGGCGCTATTACTCATACTGCTGTGGAACCCTTCCTGGCTTTCCCTGTGAGGTGTCCACTCCTGGGCACCCCCAGGGTGAAGGCAGGCATCCTAGCGCTGTTGGGGCCGGTGTGGAGGCTAAGCAAGCTATTGCCCAGAGTTGCAGCATGGGACCCATGATTAGAATAGGCACCAAGGCGAGAATTGTCAGGTCCGAGGAAATTGAGCCCAAGACCCGCCGAGGCGGGAATTGAACCCGGGTCCTGGGCCAGAACTGTTGATGTGACCCCCCAAAGAGGTGTGGGAAGATGTACGCAGGGTTGGTCTGTACGTCCATCTCCGTACTTGCGCATTTGCTTTGAGGTTTTTGCAATGCGCTGCGTGCAGACAATGGTCACCTCGAAGCACTTTGCATGGAAGTTTTGGCCAGATATAGTGATTCCAGATAATTGGTCTGGGTACCAGGCTGAGGGTGTGACTCCCACAGTCAGTTACATGTACTTGAATCTGGAGATGCCCTTCTTCAGGATTGTACTACTGAATATCGACACCAACAATATCCTGGAATACTAATATCGAGGACAGAATTTTGAGGGACCAAATACACAAAGATAAGTGCATATAGGGAAGTATAGATTGACGACTCCTAACTCCACAACTACGTACCTTAAAGACATATGTACTGCAGAGGTACACATATGTGGAGTTACGTATAGAAAATCTAGACTTACCTGCCAATATTTATTTTCCAGATTCTGTCCTTGATATTCTGTTCCATCAATAGTGTTGATTCGATATTCGAGACCAGACCTTCCAGAGTCTTCTCTGATCTTCTGGGCAATAGGGGTCAGATGATAAAGCCTGGTGGGATGGGATTCTTAGAGCATACTGCGATTCTTAGAGCATACTGCTCCACCCAATAGGGTGGCGAATAACAAACTGAGAGTGACTAGTGTGCCTTCATGTCATAGGCTGATCAAAAGAGACAGATCTGCAGGCGCATGCTACCTAGTCTAGAATGAGTGGAGAAGGTGCTTCAGAGTCAGGAGCGAAGAAAGGGGAGCAAATAGCTGTTACAGTTTGTAAGTCTTTTTTTTAGGATGACAAGTGGATGGCTGACGTCAGGTGGCTGGCGGAACTTACAGAGTTCTTTTTGATAGTAGCTTGTGAGTGAGGCACAGCGGTGCAGAATTTCAAGTGATGTTATAGCAGAGTTATGCATCAAAGGTTAGTCCGTTGTATAACTGCTTTGAGTGGAGTTTAGCACGCACCTCTTTGGGCACTCACGCTACATCAAATTCAAGTCATCAATATACACCAACATAAAAGCCATTACACCGACTCTTTCCTGTATAGAACAGCATTCTTCTATCACAGCATTGATCTCAACAACCCTATGTTGGCATTCATAGTTTTAGGAGAGTCGTGTAAATGTTAGGGGCTTGGTAACCATTAGGCTAAGGGGTATGGTTAGGTGCAGATTTAGCTCTAAGGATAATGCTAGTTTAGCATTAGGGTATGGATTAAGGTATGGTTAGAGCCAGGATAAACTAAGGATTATGTTTAGGTCTATGGTTTAGTATTAAATCGGGTATTAGATTGCAAGTTGGATTAAGAGTTATTGTTAGACTTACAGTAGTCTTAGGGCCCGATTCTGAACTCGTTCGGAAAGCATACCGAACGACTCGGGTCCGGAATGCTTTCTGTACTACTCGGTTCGGGGGAGTACGACCGAACGAGTATGCTGCATTTAAATGCATCTGGATACGGTTTGGTCGGACTCCCATTGACTGCAATGGGAGCCTGTGTACCGAACGCGTACACAGGCTCGCATTTACAAAAGAAGTGTTTGGGGATAATCGTGCTCCCCTTGGTGCCTGCCACACTGTGCATGGTTGGGAAGAGAGGACCCATGGGCAGCCCCATAGGTCTGATTCAGAGGGCCCTGGGTGAAGGGGTCCTGCTACGGGCCCCCAAAGACCGATTCCGGCAGCCTTTTCGATCCGGGCAAACCGAATCAGAAAGGCTGTCCGAATCGTTCATCATATTTGCTCGCTTGGAAAACCTACTCCATAGAGCTGTACAAATCGGCTCCAGAAGGTTCTATCTCTCTGAATGCCTTCCAAAGCTAATTCGGTCAGCGCTAAGTTTTTCCAGGCATCGCACTTGGTCTTTTGGTACTGTGAACGATTCGGTCGGAAACAAGGACTCTGGATCGGTTTAGGCAATTCCGAATCCGAGCCCTTCCGACCGAGATTGGAATTGGGCCCTTAGTCTTAAAGATAGGGTAAAGTTTGTGGTTAGGGTTATGGTTAATGTAAAACCAAGGGCTAGATTTAGGGCTAGGGTTTAAATAAGGTTAGGGTTACAGATTGCGTAAACTAACGCTTATGTTTAAACTTGTGGTTTAAACTTAGGTTTAGCATTAGACTTATGGTTATATGAAGTGGTTACCTTAAGAGTAGTCTTAGAGCTGGTGGTAGGGTAAAGTCTTGGGGTAGGGTATGAAAAAGCATGGGGTTAGGATTAGATTCAGGAACAAGCTAAGGCTAGCTTGCTTGGCTGAGGCATAGGTGGAAGGTGAGGATATGTGATAGGTTTATCAACAGAGTACGAGTTGCTGCACCTTCAAATCTGTTTCAGGGGGAGCTGTGGCCTGACATTTACAGCTCTTTGTTAAAGATTGTCAACTATTGGACCTGATTTAGATAGAGTTTCTCTAGCCTAGGAATATATATGTTTTTGCAGATTTATATAGAGCAAACTTAACCCGAAGGTATTGGAGTGCTTTACATGAGCACCAGTTATGTTACACAAGGACACATTCATTTTGTTTTTAGTAGGCACGGGGAGATCAAGTGATTTGCCCAGAATCACAGGATGCTGCGCCGACGCCGAGGCTCAAACCCGGTTCCCCAGCTCTAATGTCAGCAGCTCTAGCCGTAAGGCTACATCCTCTTCCCCTTTGGTATCTCTGGCCGACTGCCAGCGTCTGGTGATGGATGTGTTGGTGGCACTGCTCTCCTTCGGCGTGTTTAATACCATCACCCGTGGCAACCTTCTCGCTTATCCTCATAGTTTTACTCAGAGCCCTACATTATTCAATTTCCCTTTATGGCCATTGGAAAATCTGGGTTCCTCATTCAATCTAAATTTTCCTTAACACCACACATGACCCAATTTCTCCTGAAATTTGATGACAATCTGGAAATGTTGTCCAGGGGCCTTGTTTATGAAAAGGAGTCAATCCCTGTTGACTAAAGTTTTGCCCACTTAGCCAGGCAATTATTAATACTGTCACTGGCTGCCTGCTCTCCTGTTCTTTGCTCCTTAATTCTTTCACTGGCTGCCTGTTCTGTTCTTTGCTCATTAATACTTTCACCGGCTGCCTGTTCTGTTCTTTGCTCCTTAATTCTTTCACTGGCTGCCTGTTCTGTTCTTTGCTCATTAATACTTTCACCGGCTGCCTGCCCTAAGATATTTTCCCCTTTATTTGCGGTCTGTCTTTAGTCATTGCCAGCATCGGTGGCCGCCTGTCCTTAGACGATCCTGCCCTCGCTAGGATGTCGTCCTGAGACCTCTCTCTGCCTGTCTTTAGACATCCCCACCTTCTCTGGTCCACTGCCTTTTGGCGCTCCGGCCTTAACTGACTGCCTGTGTCTAGACGCCCCGCCTTCGCTGGCGGCCAGTCCTTAGACACGCCCAGCAGGAAGTGACATAAAGCCAGTTCCTGCTTGGGGCGCTCTTTCTGAAGCAGATCATTCTAAAGCATGCATGTCAATAGACCTGATTCAGACAGCAGACTCACGATTTTTGAAGCAAAACTTGTCTTTATTTTGGCTGTTTCCCTCCTGAAATTGCATCTCCTTCATTAGAAGTCAATGGGAGAAATGTATTCTCCCGATTTTTTATTTATTTTTATTTCCCACTTTCCTCTACTCTAATGTTGGCTTGTATGTTAAAACTACAAACCAACAGGTACATGGTACAAGATCAGGTATGTGCATCACAGTGTACCTGTACTGCTAATCACATCTAACAAAATCAAAGAAAGAGGAACTGGAAAAGAAGAAATGCATTTTTATTTCAAATACCACATTTCTAAAAATAGCCCTCAAGTTTATGAAAGCAATGCAGCATTCTCAGAATGACAATCAATGCCTCCCCTGTGTTTCTATTGGTGGAGGCTGTCCTGTGCAGAATGTGTCACCACACTCCTGCTGTGTTATTGTGCTTGCAAAGCCGGACTGCGTGGTAGCAGTTCCCGCTGGGTTCTGTATAAAAACATATATGTCATTGGCTGTAAACTGTCCCTGGCAGCCATTTTGTTTACAGTAAACACCAGGACCTCTCCATAATGGTCAGCAAATGTCACTTGCGCAAGGTCTGTTGGGAAAATAACCTCTCTCTGATTGGAAAAAAACATAAAGCAACAATACTTCCGGCTCGAGCATCACTCATGCCTTATAATTCTCACCACTATTTTGAGGTAGAGATGAGAACAGGGTTAAGTCATAGACAGCAAGTGCGACCTAACAATGGCAATTAAAGTTAGAATTTTGCAAGCCCTATTTTAATATTAGTCATTCCTCGATAGAGTTTAATGAATGGATAATATTTGTATTGTTCACCTTACAAAGAAGCCAAATAGAATAATAAAGAGGTAAAAATAGCACACAAACGTGGGGCCAAAACTCCGGAAAAAAAAGTGCGTGCCTCTCAGCAGCGTTCCATTCCTTCTCCAAACATTGCATAAAACCAACCAGTGTTATAATTGCTTCGAGTTGTAGCCAATAAAAGCGTAAGAAGCGGGGGCCTCATTTATGAGGCTGTGCGTCACTTTTACGCCGCCGGTGCGTCACTTTTTGTGACGCACCAGCAGCGTAAAAAATGTGCCTTGCTGCACCATATTTACAAAGTGACGCATCTAGGTAGATGCGTCACTTTGTAAACCCCTGCGCTACATTATACCTGCCTCAGGTATAATGTATGCAGGGGGGGCGTTCCCCGGCAAAAAGCCTCGTAGAAGTGACGCAGTGAAATTTATGAGATTTCACTGCGTCACTTCTAGGACGCAGTTGCGTCAAAATCTTACGCCTGCCTCACAGCAGGCGTAAGACTGACGCAGGCCCTTTCACATGGGGCTTGCCCCATGTGAAAGGGCACATTGCTGGAGTTGCGTCACTTTTGTGACACACTCCAGCAATGCGTCACTTTTGCGCCATACAGATACGTCAGAAATACTGACGTATCTGTAACTCCTTGCGCCATGATGCGTCATATTATAAATATGACGCATCCAGCATGTCGCAAGGAGGGAGCAATGAAAAGTGACGCATCGCTGTTTTCACGCAGCGATACGTCACTTTTCATAAATGAGGCCCCGGGCATTTAAGGGACAAAACATGAGAAAGACTCCTGGTAAACAAAACACTGTAGCAGGGCTTCTGCCTCGAGGCATTTCAAAGTGCAAGTAACGACACCGAACTAGTGGTCACAATAAAAAACGTCACAAGTGCAGCGACAGAATTTAATTGCCGGCTTACACCCCAGGGCAACTACGAAAGCAGTGGGGCAAATCTGCGCACCTCTAGTCCCTCGTCTAGGCTTGTTATACTTTACAAAAAGGCCTTAAATCATATAGTATCGGCAGGGCTTTAAGTGGGATGAAAAAACTGAAGGGGTCTCTAAAAGAGGCGTAGTCAATGCAATTAAGGGCGAGGCTTAAATATGTAAGCTAAAAATCTGTGCTTAGCATAGTGTGCCGCCCGACTTGTATTTTGCTGTTTCTGTCACTGCACCCAGATATATGATACAAGTAACATCATACCTACAACACGTCAGGACTATTGGCTTTGTCAATGGTTGTTAGTTGCATAAGATAAATACGCAGCAACTATGGCGAGTATATAATACTGAAAAAGCGGTCACTTAAAGCCCTAGTGACACCAGGACGATGTTGCTGCTCCTGAGTTTCAAAAAGAGAAGAGAAATCCAGAGAGAAAATGACTCTCTTTAAAGGATTTCCCTTCCCCTACAAGCTCACCTGGCATGACGTCATGTCGGGACTTCTCTACTAGGGAGCAGTGTGAGCACACACACATCGTACCTGCTGTCACTGCAATGGACCGCCTGTGCCGGGGCACAAAATAGAGCCCGATAGAGACCCGTTTCGAGGCCTCCTTTAAAAAACTGCCGGTGCTCAGACCCGGTGAGACCCAGCCCACTTAAAGCCCTGAGTATCGGTAATTGTACATGCATTAATTTATAAATGCACGGGGGCGGGTTGTTGTAAAACACATGAAGCCACATATATCTGTCAAAAAACTCTCCAGACTCTCTCATGAGCACACGGACATATATTTATAAAGTAGTCACAAACTAAGATTAGTACACGCATTCTAAACAAACTCTCTCTTTCACGCACCCCTCCCCAGTAAGCGGCATATGAATGCAATTACAAGAGGAAGCAATACACCCTATTTATAATGTACCTCCCAGTTAAGATTAGTCCACACTTTGTAAACAAACAGTTCTCTCTCACATACACACAAATACCCACACACGTACTATAATGCAGTCACTAGCTAAAATTAGTAGGCAATTTATGAACTAGCTGTCTCACATGCACATTTATAATGTGGTCACTAGCTAAGATTAGTACACTTAACTGTTTCTCTGACACACAGAGCACACATTTATATTTAGCGCTCCTGGCTTTATGGTATTTATTTTTTTGACATTTCCGTCTGTATTTATCCAAATTTATTTTGTGCTAATTTTATCTGTATTTATTCTTGTTTATTTTGGGTTTTGTGAAAAAAATGTAGCTGAAACTGGTATATTTTCATATTAATATATAACAGATAAATATGCAGTCATGCTTGAATGCATGCCAGGTTTCAGTGATATGAACACCCTGCAGAAGATACATCAATGCACTTATATGAAAATATGCAACTTTCACTATCAAATTTCTGCATATCTACTGCTGTTTAAGCCTCTTTACTAAAATTCCTTTCTTTTTAACCCCCTTATCCATCAATCCACACAGGTACTGGCCTGGCAGTCAATGCAGATAGTATTTAGAATCAGTCAAAAAGCAACCCAATTTCTATGTTTATCCACATTTAATCATGAATACAGACAAGGAAATAAATGGTTTTCTGTCTGTATTTATCTGTAAAAATCAGTAAAAATGGAAAACAGGAAGTCTTATTTATAATGTAGTCACTGTAGATAAGTTTAGTACGCACAGTTGTTTCTCTCACACAAGGCACACATAATGTAGTATAAGGGTAATAGACACTTAACTGTTTCTCTCACATACAGCACACATTTATAATGTAGTCGCTGTAGCTAAGATTAGTACACACAAATGTTCCTCACTCACAGGACACATTTATAATGTAATTGCTGTAGATAAGATTAGTACACAAAACTGTTTATCTCACACACAGCACACTTTTATGATGTAGTCACTGTAGATAAGATTAGTACACACAAATGTTCCTCACTCACAGGACACATTTATAATGTAATTGCTGTAGATAAGATTAGTACACAAAACTGTTGATCTCACACACAGCACACAGTTGTAATGTAGTCACTGTAGATAAGATTAGTACACACAACTGTCTCTCACACACAGCAAACATTTTTAATGTAGTATAAGATTAATACACACTACTGTTTCTCTCACATACAGCACACATTTATAATGTAGTCGCTGTAGCTAAGATTAGTACACACAAATGTTCCTCACACACAGGACACATTTATAATGTAATTGCTGTAAATAAGATTAGTACACACAACTGTTTATCTCACACACAGCACACATTTATAATGTAGTCACTGTAGATAAGATTAGTACACACAACTGTCTCTTACACACAGCACACATTTATAATGTAGTATAAGATTAATACACACTACTGTTTCTCTCACATACAGCACACATTTATAATGTAGTTGCTGTAGCTAAGATTAGTACACACAAATGTTCCTCACACACAGGACACATTTATAATGTAATTACTGTAAATAAGATTAGTACACAAAACTGTTTATCTCACACACAGCACACATTTATAATGTAGTCACTGTATATAAGATTAGTATACACAACTGTTTCTCTCACATACAACACACATTTATAATGTATTCGCTGTAGCTAAGATTAGTACACACTTAACTGTTTCTCTCACACAGAGAACACAATTATAATGTAGTCGCAGAAGCTAAGATTAGTACACACTGTAAACATACTGTCCCTCATTTTCACAGACTCTCTCTCACACACACATATTTACATTGTGGCCACTAAAGCTAATGCTTTAGGATATGAAATGGTGATACATAACATTTACCCTCCTGTTTAAGAAGAAAATTAACATTACGTGTCTGCAAATGAAAAAAATCTTTCTTTCTGGTACCATACCCCAACATGTACTCTAATGGATGTAAGTATGATCTTATTAATTATATAAATGAGCTTTTAAATTATTGACGTTAATTATAATGAATTCTTATTGAGTCTTCCTTTCGAATTAACAATATTTGCATTTACAACATTGTTGTTTTCTTATCTAAAAATATTTGTTCATCATGGGTGAATGCACATTGATTATTAGATTGTATCGGAAGATGTATATTTTCACTTTTTGTGTAACATTCAATCTAGTCTGGAGTACTTGTCAGTCACTGTTTATAATATGGTGTTGGTTATGTAATGGGGTTTTTATAGCTATTTTAATTTGTAGATATATTTTGTACGTGTACTTTTTTGGGACAAAGCACGCTTGCTGTGCTGAGAATAGGTTGATGTGATGTTCTTCAAGAAGAATGAAGAATAAAACTGGATTACACAATCAACTAACCATTTGGGATATATTAATGTACTGAATGTGGACATTTCTGTGCCTATCATGACTTATTAAAACATGTTTAATTAGCAGAGTTAAAATGTATTGATTTAGGAACAAAATGGGTAGTTGAACAAAAAGATTTATGTGTGCTTCTCTCCTATTGTTGTTGGATAACAGTAAAGCTGAGATTAGTCCACACTTTGACACATAGACTTTTCTTATGCACACACACAACACACATATACATTTAAAATGTATTTATTTTATCTAAGAATAACACACTTAAAATATTTCTTGTACACATGCAAACACATCACATTCACATACACAAATGCATACATATACTTATAATGTTGTTGTGCACACTTCATTTATTTATTTATTTTACTTTTATTGTGATATTTAACATGTCAGAACTTTAACCACACTACCTAATTTCTTTTTTTAGCTGAAAGCAATTTATTCCACTTTTTAAGTGGTGTTTGACTGTTCCAGTAATTACCAAGTCTTCTCCAACTTCGGCAGGAACAGCTATTTATGTAATATGAAGTTTGTCATTCAAATTTGATTTCAATATGTTTTATGCTCATTAGGTAATAATTATCTTCCTATAGTACAATTAGTAAACAATTTCCTAACCAAATAATAATTAACATACACAGATGGAATTAGTGAATTTCACACTGTTATTCCAGTTCTGTGCCGGTATATTGCGTAAAACTCAATGTACAAATATGGACAGGCCTATTAAAAGGTTGATGTTTTAACTTAAAGATCTATGCATTCTTTAGGAGAGTTGTACCTCTCAAAGTAGGCTTTATGAGAAAATAAGATTCCAGACTAGGAATAAATAAATAAATAAAAATAAATCTATCTATCTATCTATCTGTATACATATATATATACATATTTATGTATATATATATATATATATTTCTTGGATGTGGAGGTTTTTGTAGAGGGCAGCAGCCTCAATACCAGACTGTACAGGAAGCCGAGTGCTGGGAATACCATCTTACACTCCAATAGTTATCACCCAGCACATCTAATTCGGAGCATTCCTTTTGGGGAAATGCTCCGAATTAGAAGGATCTGCAGCACTGATGCTGAATGCGCGGCCGCGCAGGAGGCTTGCAGATTACGCTTCCTGGATAGGGGCTATTCCATTGAAACTCTCACCAAGGCAATAGCACGTTCCAATTCGGTCAGCAGGCAGGAAGCTCTCATAACCAGAAAGAAAAATGAGCAACTAAATTGTGAGGCAACCAAGGACGTCCAGAAAAACTTTCCTAGAGCAATCTTAACATACAATAGGCAACATGGGGCTCTTCGAAAAATACTTACCAAGAATTGGAATTTGGTCCTCAGTGACCCTGTGATTGGTCACATGGTGGTTACCAAACCGATTCTTACTTTCAGAAGATCCCCTTCAATGTCGAAAGCCTTGGTCAATAACACCTTAGAACCAAAGATTTCCACAACGTGGTCAGCACTGAGGAAGGGCTTTAAGACTTGCCCCCAGTGTAAAGCCTGTAAGTTCGGCTCTAACAGGACACATTTTAGAAGTCCTTTCTGTGAAAGTCCTATTGCCATCTCTAAATGGCTGACATGTAAAACAGAATATGTTGTTTATGTTTTGGAGTGTCCTTGTGGGCTCCAATATGTGGGCTGCACTAAGCTGCCCGCCCACAAGAGGATACTCCAACACATACGAGCAATTTCTGGACATGATCAGAACTATCCGGTTGCCAGGCATTTTCAGGATAAACACCTAGGTGTCCCTGATTCATTAATATTCTTCCTTATTGATTGTGTCGAGGCTTCAAGGAGAGGAGGTGACCGTGAGGGCAAGCTCCGTCTCCTTGAGACCCGCTACATATTGGAATTGAATTCTAAAAATCCAAATGGCCTTAATGACAGGGAGGACCTTTATACTTGCCTTTAAAAACCTTTAAAAACTTTAAATAGTCTAATTTTTCATGGTTGTGACTGATAAATGCCTGTCCGGATATTTTAATGACCATGGAGTTACATTCCCCCTGAATACTGAAAACCTGTTTCCTGATGTATATATGATGAAATCTTTCTCTTTTTTTATCTTTAGCAACTATTTGCCTTTGATTTTAACTTTGGAATCTTTGAATTTATAAGCATTTTGCACTTTCGAATTTTTGCACTCTAAATTTTGCACTACATTTTGCCTACGACCATCCAAGTGACTTGCCCACTGTGGCTTCATTTTGAGAAAATACACCAAAAAAAAGGGATAAAAAAGAAATACTTTTGTATTGTGTTATATATTTGCTGCTATTTGACAGTTTCTGATATTTGCACTATTTGTAAATATTAGATATATATATATTTTTTTAACAATATGGGTCCAACACACTTCGGATTGTACATAGATGAATTTAATTATCATGGATATTTCTCTGACAGTGTATGTTGGTTGATTGATCTAATTTTGTAAATATTACATGTTTTCGACAACCTTGCGGTTACTTTTCAGCAAGATGTTATTTGTTGTAAATATGTATATTACTTAATTTCAAATATTGATGGCCCACTTGGGCACGATGTAATTCCCCATTGTATTTATGGATGTGTACAGCATTTAGGTTTTGAAGTATTTTCTTCATTTCCATAACACAATTCAATGCACTGTCACTTTAAAAGGTCGAGTACGATGCTCGCTGCTTTGTCATGTGAACAAGCCTCCTTGGGAGGCGAAACGCGTCGTGGCGGCAGCGCTGGCTTTGAAGAAATAAATCACTGTTCACCAGCACTCTATGGGTCGGCTCTTTGTTGCTGTTATTGAACTTTTCCTGGTTCGGTGTGACAAGCTACGCCATATATATATATGCATATATATCTGTCAACAAGAAAAAAAACCTGCATCTAAGGATCAATCAAGCCCATCAGTCAGTGAGTAGCCTACAAAACTTCTTAAATTCGCAGAAGGTTATTTACATAATGCGTTCGACCCTCCTGGGTCTTAATCATATCTATCATGTGATGGGGCCAGTTCTTCTGCTTTTAAATCCACACTCGTAAACACTGAAGATGGACTACATGTGACTCTTCGCCATATTTTCAGGTTTTTTTCACTTTAGTAGTTTACAATTTCATGAACATTGGCCACTAGTAAGATAATTTTATGGCATATTCACATAGTATTCACCAATATTTGGTATTCACACAGTTGCTTTGTTGCATTTTTCGTTTGTCTCATTTCTCAGCCCACAGTCCCCATAATGCCCTATAACACTTGACCTAGACCATCATGGATTCTTGCAACACTTGTTCTTTTATAACAATTCAAGGTGCCTTAAACTATTTTTAGACCATGATCGCATCATAATTACCTCAGAAGAAACTAATTTCATGTCGGGCAAAACACTAATATAATCTGTAAAATCTCGAAGGCACCATCTTTGCCATTTCGCATGTTTAAATATCAGAGAGCTTTTCATTTCCTCAAAGTAAACCTCTAAATATTTTTCTTTTACATAATTATAAGACTGCATGTAGGCACAGATGAAAGAAGATGCTTTCTAGTTTATTCTATGTAAAACACTTCAACCCCCAGGTATGCCATCATATTTTTCTCCTTTCAGCTCACATTTAACTCCTCAACAGTCTTCTATCATCTAAATACTCCAATGTTACAACAATCCAAACTACATCATTATCATTAGACTACTACTCTCTCTCTAAGAAATACTACAACCTCCATACATATATAATTCAACATAAAAAAATGAATAACAACACAATTTAAATAACATAACATTACCTATGCATATAAGTATTTTAGACAAAGTCGTTTTATCTACATGGCTTCTGACACATCTGGTTCGACCTTCTCAATTCTTTGTTCTCCTCAACCACATTGTTCTTCTTTTCTTGTTGTGATCCGTTTTCTCCTTATCAAAGCTACTGTATACAACTCTTTTTAGATTTAAAATGGAAGCAGCTTCACTCTTGGTTGCATTGTGAAATATTTGTAACAGTTTTAAAAAAATGCATTTTGACTGCCATAATTGCTATGATATTTATTAGATCACCAACTATAACTTTGTGTCAGCAAAGCCACCATACGATCTCTATATTCTTTCCTTTCTTTCAACTTCTCTTTTATTCTCTCTCTCCACTCACCTCCATTATAAATATCGCCCACACGGTTTCCTTTATTTAATCCATCCAGGATATAACAGCATTGCAACTTCGTCCTCTGAAGAGTTAAAAAGGTGCCCAACCAGTGGTTTAATGGGATGTGACCCTGTAAGCTTTCGACCACGTCTTTAACTGAACTCTCCAATGTTCCCCATCATACACTGACAACTGAAAATTTAGCTTCAAGTTTTTATTAAGTCTTTCCACCATACTATTGGCTTCTGGATGATACAATGTACATTTCTTGTGCATTATACCCCTCTCACTAAACAACTGAACCCCTTATTTGGATATAAACTGCACTCCATTATCAATTAATGTAGTCTTAGTAAATCATTCCCTGGCAAACTGATGACACTCCTTGTGTTTTTCTCACCCACAATCTTCATCTCAAGCCATCTTGAGAATCTTTCAACAAACACTATGACAAAACTGCCACAGATCTCATTTCCTAAAGGTCTTGCAATGTCCATGGCAACATCTTCCCAATCTTTAACTGGGAACCGTCTTATGATCATAGGTTGCTCCCTCGTTCTACTTATCTTATCACTATAGGAACACTCTGCACATTCTCTCACCATCCTCTCTTCCTGTTTATCTAGACCTGACCACCAATAAGTCATCCTGAACTTTTCTGTCGCTCTACATATTCTGATGCCCCTCATGTGACTTATGAGTAAATTCTGATGAATTGCAGAGGGAGAAATCAATCTTATGTCTCTATTTACTATATCTTGATTGACAGACAGTCTATTCTTCACGTTCCAGTTTACCTTATCATTATCTTCTTCAACGTCTTGTTTAGATTTTCAACCATCACTTAACAATACACATACCTTCTGCAGTATTTACTCTTTCAAAAGTTCATCTTTCCACCCATTAACATCTATGGGTCGCTCACTGTCGACACTCGCCTATTTCCCCTTTCATAATTTATTCTACATTTACTCCAGGGCTTTCTTTCACCAACCTAGAACACTAATCACTTAGTACATCAATTTTCCAGGAACATAGCACACCTCAAAATCAAAAATGTGCAGTGCCATTACCCACATGCTTATTCTGTTAGATATATAGGGGCTTATTTATGAGCCCCTGCATCACTTTTGCGCCGCTGGTGCATCACTTTGTGTGACACACCAGCAGGGTAAAAAATGCACCATTTTGCGTCATATTTACAAAGTGACGCATCTAGGTAGATGCGTCACTTTGTATGTTATAATTAATTATTATTAGTATTATTTATATTTCAATAATTTTTATTTGAAATATTCTATTTATTTTCTGTGGGTATTTTAAAGTATTTATTTTATGTTTGAAAGTTATACATTTTTATATATATTTTATAAGTATAATTAGTGTAAAATATAATTTTGTAAAGTTAAAGTTTTCGACTTAATATATTGTATAATAATTAATATTAAATATACTTACCTATTTTATGATGATATTGTGGGCTTCCGTATTGTTGTTGTTGACATTGACTTTATGTACAGAGGGGCCAATTATGATGTTGAGACATCATCGTGGAATCGAGACCGACCAACCTCCGGTCGGCGGTCCCAATCACCTAATTACGATGCAACCCCTTGTGCTCCCATAGAGAAATGGGAGGTTGTGTTCCTCCTTGCACCGCGTGGCAGGCACCTCAGGGTGCTAGCCACATGGTGCAGGGATCAACAGGTTAACGGTTACCATAGGTGACCCCTCGGCCTCCAATCAGAGGCCTTGAAAAGAAGGTGGCACTGCTAGGGACCCCAAACTCGCCCGACATGGAAAGTTTGTTGAAAACCAAGCATCGTAATCCCAACGGCGGAAGCACCGTCCATTGGGATTACAGACCGGTCTCCGACTGCTCGACGTGCTCCTTAAGCCCGTCAGAATCCAGCCGGAATGACCACCCAGTTTCCAATCCGACTGCCTACATTGTAATTAGGCGGTCGAAATTGAAACCATTTGCAATAGGTTCCAAAGTCTGTGAAGTCTATATTTGTGTCCTCGATATTTTTTGCAGTATTTTGATTACCAATGTTTTTGATGGCAATATATCCTAATACAACCCAAATTGTATGCAACTATTGATTTACACAACGGAAACAACTGTCTAATAGTCACATGGTCCCTTCACTGTGGTTTTATTGTATTGTATAAATGTAGCCCCTTGCACCTCTATATATACCTATATATTGATGCACGATTTTGAATGTCTGAATGAAAGTTGGCACGCGCTGGGACGTTGTTTGTTTCTTTATTATTTAAAAATGAGAAGACCTTGATCATGGCCAACAATTGTGCTATTACTGTTTGTAGTCAAATTGATCAAAAATGTTCTAGTCCTCATTTAATACACATATGAAATAATGTTCTGATATCAACTTTGAAATTGAAACTATAAAACTCCTGATGTGTTTGTGTTATTGTTGAGGATATAGAAGTCACCTGCAAAGAGTAGCAACAATTGTAGGACCACTGTTGCCGAGGTCAAGACCTCGCTGGTTGAAATGCAGCAGCACTTGCTCACGACTGGGCAAATGTACTACTAAAAAAGAGACTGACCGGCCTAAAATACTACACCGGGTTTATATTACTGGCACACGACTGAAGCTGATGGGACGTAGTGAGGAGGGTCTCTGTAGAAGGGGATGTGGGGAGCTAGGAACCTTCATTCACATTGTATGGGAGTGCCCAGTGTTACAGTCCTACTGGAAACGTGTGATTCGACGTATGCAAGAAGTGTGGGAGGTGGAGCTGTGAATGGAGGCTAAGAGAGGCCTTTTAAACATCTGGGAGCCTACGGACCTACCAGCGAAGGGGAGGCTATGGGTGACGCTAGGACAAGCAGTGGCAAAGCGAAACATTGCTAGGCTGTGGGGGGCAATCGTGCCTCCGAAAATTAGCGCCTGGAAAAAGGATATGGACTGGTGCATGCTCCAGGAAAAGACAGTGTATACGGCACGAGGGTGCCCCTAGAAATGGGGGGCGGTGTGGTCAAACTGGAACGACTACAGAGGCAATATATGTGAACCCCCCCAACCTTTACATACAGACAGGGAGGCGGAACTGTGAATTGTTTCATGACATGCTAATGTAACCACTCTAAAATAGACCGTGAATTGTTGGCTCTGTGTTCTCTATGGTTCACCGTAACAACTGTACTGCAAGACTGTGTTGACCACCCCTTGTTCTAAGCTGATAATAAAAAGATTTTTTTTAAAAAGAGACTGAATCTCCAATAGTGTCGTCTTTTATTGCGATATTCCAATTCTTGCATCAGTAAAAGGGCCGGTAACCCTGATGGTCACCCATGATCTGTTCTGCTCTGTAGTGAATTTTGCTATTTGTTGACAAGAGTTATATAGCAAGACACAATAGTGTGAACATCATGGCCCCTCCCACTCTCAACCATGGTAATAAATAACATGTTAAAAGCAGCAAATCTGCATGTCAAGATAAGATAAAGATAAGATAGTACTTATAGAGAGCAAAATACCCGTAGGTATCAAGGCACTATGTATGTTGTAGATGTGTAACATCTTCACAAACGAGGGGATGTGATATTCTCTCACATAGTAAGCACAATATACTTATCAAATAAGTTGTTTATTGTCCTAATATATTCACCTTATTGATGGGGGGGCTGAGTTGTGTACACAGATGTCTCGCGGGAACTAGAGGCATCTTGGCTGGTTGTGTTATTGAATGTCATTTCCCCATACCCTTTTGGTATTCTTTTAATTTCTAAATATAAATTCTTCTCTTATCATTTCAAGTTTTAGCTCTCCTTTGAAAATGTTCTCCTCGTAATGGATTGCAATTTGTAGCCGTACACCGTCCTGTACAATTGAAAGTTACTTAAAGATCTGCAATTAAAAAAGATAACTCTGATGGAAGAAGCGGGCCCTCTAAATCAGTGCTTACCTCAAAGTCTTTACTTCCCTCAGCCTGGAGAATGTAATGGTTTCTAATAGCTAAGCAGCTCCCTTGCAGCTCCAAAACACATTACCATTTAAAGAACCAGCTATGTTAATACCCAGCGTCAGCCAAGTGTCTTCCGGGCTCAAACGTGCAGTGTGGAAGGAGACTTTAAACTGTACCTATTCCCCTCAGCCTCGTTTAACAACAGTGATGTTTAGACTTGAAACAGCAGTGTGAGGTCCATTCTGTCTGGAGAGAGGGTGGCATAACGGCCAGAGCTGCCGACTTTGGGGCTTGGGATCCAGGTTCGAGTCTTGGCGTCGGCTCAACATCCTGTGATTCTGGGCAAATCAATTAGGGCCTGATTTAGATTCCTGCCGAAGGGTTACTCCTTCATAATCGTGACCGATATCCCATCCACCAAAATATAAATCTCATAGGATATAATGATATTTATATTTTGGCGGACGCAATATCCCTCACCGTTGTGACGAGTAACCTGTTAACCTTTTCCATATTTGTTTAAAATTGCTCCAGTGGTTTTTATGAAAAGCAACTTCAAAAACACATATATATCTATAGGCGCGCTCCGAGCGCTCACCGGTATGCGTACCGGGGAGCGCACCCGGCACGCCACGGAAGTGCGCGAGCGGAAAGCTGATTGGCTCTCGGGTGCCTGACAACATTATAAATAGTCTGGAGAGTCCGCCATCTTGTGTCTGCTGAGATCTAAATCAGACCCTTAATCTCCATGTGCCTAAGAAAAGCGCATATAGACCCTCATGGGTGATTAGCTGTGCTCTACAAATCCGAGTATTATTATTCAGTCTGTGCATTTCCCTTAGAAACTCACACAAAGTACGTTCTCTAAAGGAACGTGTGTCCTAGAGATACCTACTAAATGGCAATGAAATCTCAAACGACACCAGTGTGTTCGGGGGTAAGGAAGACCTTTTCTCTAAGGACGCAAACACTCACTCTCCCGAAGCTAACGCGCTTCATCATCGGGCTCCCTCCTCACACCAGGGCCGCAAGGTTCCAGGTGTGGGCTACGACTCCTCAAAAAAAAGGAAAGATAGGAAGAGGAGCTAAGGTATTTTTCAGTAAGTAAGGCGGAAGAGGACTAGGGGTTTCTGACAAATATCCCCTACTAGAGGTCAACATGTTTCTGCCCTTACTCGACTCCCACCAGAGTTCATGGGCATTCCTCAGGACCAAATCAAAAACTAGTCACTCTGCAAAAGTGGGATGGTGATACAAAATACTCAACAGAGATGATTATACTGGCCGTCAGAAATGTGTAGCCCATATATATACCAGGAGATGAATACCCTGTCTCATCTGGTTAGACGGATTCTATTACCTCTCTTCAGCCTTTTCTCCTTTTGTGTGTTCGCTATCTTACTCTGGGTTAATGTCTGATGAGAAAATATAGGTGCTGCTCCCCAAAAATGAGTACCAGTGGGGCTCACCGGCAACCACGGTCACAAATTAAGTACTGGATTCTATAAAACCACAAACGGCGGCCCACCAAGTTTAAAGTCACCTGCTATATCAGTATTGTGTTTGAGCTCAAACAGCTCCTCCTGACATGGTGGGAGCTGATTGGATGGATAAAGTATGCTCGCCAGCCCACCCATCCAAGGAGGAGTGGCGGACCATTGTGCACTTGTTTTCTTTTGCAAGGCAATCCCCTACAGCGGTACCTTGGGAGAGACCAGCCTTTCTCCAGAGAAGTATTCTTAGTAAGATCCTTATGGCTTGCACAGCCTGTGAATGAGGCAGAGGAATTTAGAGTTTGACGGGCAGGGGGTCTGTGATTTCTGTCCAATAACTTCTCAAACTCTTATTCTAATGACCTGATTTATATCTCTGCTGACGGGTTACTCCATTACAACGGTGATGGATATCCCGCCCGCTGAACTATAAATTCTATTATATCCTATGGGATTGATATTTCAACGGACGGGATCAGGCCCAAAGTCAGAGTTTGTCCACGAGGGCGGAGCTAAGCAAGATTTTCAGAATATTCATATGAGACAATATTACAAGCAGTGATTCCAAATGCAAATAATGATCAAAGTCAGTAGTTATCAAGCAAATCTGAGATGGACCAAAGTTAGGCGTGCGGTCTTTCCTATTACAGTGTCATTACACCGCTGCTGCATCAGGGGGCAGTAGTCAGAGGGATGACTGGGGATTAATTTATGTCCATTGAGGAATAACTGCATGAGGGTAGTGGGAAGGATAAAAGTTCATCACATGACACTTACTAACTTCCATCCATTTTGCTTGCTAAAAAGATGTCAAACTTGTGAATTCAAAGAGGTTGCAGCATTACTGTAATGCTATAAAACTAGCACAAAGTCTGCTTTTAGCCCATCTTTTTTTCATTTAAAAGGAAAAGCATTGGCACTTTCAGGTACAAATGAAAGGCGACCTCCCTGGCGTCACGTGACACTTATAATCTGCGTGGAACTACTCACCCTAAGGATGTATGTTCATTCACGAGATTTGACGTAGACACCAGCATTTAAATTATGTATTCTACTAAATATACTTTATATCGCGCAAAAATATAAATCTCATAGAGTATAATGGGATGTTATGTTGAACTGAATGTACCAATTTTGTTTTGAAGGTATTTAAATATATAGCAGAAGTCTGTCTCCAGAAAGGACTGAAGACCTGTGGCGAGTGTATATTTCGCATTGAGAGATCAATTTATACATTAGTTGCTACATATGAACCTTCATGCTGAAACTTGGGTTAGCATAAGGGGTGTATAAGGTTTTTTTACGCAGGCGAAAGTCTACAAAGTTCTACATTATTGCCTTTTCTGACGTTTCCCTGTTTAAGTTCGACTTTGCAACATGTTTCTCCGCATTGCATGGTAATTTCACCACATGGCATGATAATTTCACCGCATTGCATGGTCATTTCACCACATGGCATGATAATTTCACTGCATTGCTTGGTAATTTCACCACATGGTGTGATAATTTCACTGCATTGCATGGTAATTTCACCACATGACATAATGATTTCACTGCATGGTAATTTCAACACATTACATAATATTTTCACCACAGTGCATGATACTTTTCACCTCATTGTAAGATAGTTTTCAGTCTTATCAAATTATTCAAAATGGAAAACGTATGCAGACTTGTTTCTTTCAAGTTTACCTTTCACGTAGCTTTTCAGTGCATAATGACAAATGTGGTGCTCTGCCAGAATCTTTTGCAAACAATATTACACTACAAAAATATCATAGAGAAAATATCAACTACTAAAACATCATGAAAGTAAGTATATATAGGTAATTGTACGTTAACTATGCATAACTCCTTCATACCTTGACCATATCAAAATATCTCAGGTACATAGATTAAGTAAGTAAAGAAGGATAAACCTATACTTACCCTTATATACTTACCTTCAACTATAGTTTTAGTCAATATTTTGACTTCAATATGTTTGGGGCACAATATCCGTGGCCATTCTATTCTGCCATAAAACCAGGAAATGTATGCAGACTCCTCCCCTGCATGCGAACCTTTCTGCAGGCGGTCACACGTGGGGCAGTTAAGTGGGCGTTATGCCCCAGACCCAATGCTTGTGCAGGTTTATACCTGGGGCCTGCCATTTCTTTCTTTGTTCATGATAAAGTAGCTTGCAGGAACAAACCACTCAATGGCACAAGATGAGGTAACTGTTGTGCTTTCTCTTTCCCTGGAGGACATGTTTTATTCTTCGGCCTGATTAAGGAGTCCCCCAGAGGCTATTGCATATTCATCAGATCTCGTGAACGCTGTGATGTGAGGTGTGTAGCAGGTCTGGTAAATGGGAAACATCCTTTACAATGCAACTTTTACCACGCAGTGCCTTTACGACGCAACTTTTACAACGCAAACCATTACAACGCATTGCGCTGGGGGGCGCTCTAGGATAGGGAATACGTTTAATTTACTATCCAACACCTTCCCTAGTGTCCACGGGGACTGGAGTTGGAATAGTAAATTAAACTATTCACTATCCAGCACCCCAAAGCGCAATGCGTTGTAAAGGTTTGCGTTGTAAAAAACGCGTTGTAAAGGCATGCGATGTAAAAGCATGCGTTGTAATGTCATACATCCCTGGTAAACATCTGTTACAAACTTCCCCATACAAAATGTGCAATTACATCCAAATGTGGTGGCTTTTCCAACAATTTGCACAAGTTTCGGGATTTGCTTGTCATTTTCCGGTAAAAATTAGCCATAGTGAAATATCAATGTGAGGGGTATTTACTGATCGCAGCAGTCGTAATTCCGATATGTGTGGTACATACAGGAGTCACCACATGCATCAGGGCTCTTATAATTGGGCCTTAACATTGGGCGCTTGCGCCACATATCATAGAGAGAATAAGGTGGGCCCCACTTGTGTTTGATGACCTTGGCCCTACATAATCTTCTCACAGGCCTGCCTTTTGTGACATAAGGTGCCACACATGTCACTTGTTTCCATGAATGTGGGGAACCCATACAAATCTGCATTGTTGGAAGTTGTGAATCTTGCCACAGAAGTTCGAGAAGGTTGCAAGAACAAAGTTTTGCAGATTCGCATGCCTCTCCCTATCCAGGAATCTCGGTTTCTGGGTCAGCAAACAAGCAAGACACCCCCTATCTGGGATACTCTGAAAAGCTTTAGAAAGTACTGTCTGGTGGGTCTGATGTTGGCTGCCAAGGTACTGGCTTTGCCAATGCTTGTTTGCTTTGATTGGTTTCTGGTTAGGTTTCACAAAAACATGCAAATCATCCGTGTCTACACGTGCAGTTGCAGGCGTAAAAGTCTAGTAATGTTTCTGTTTACACTTTGCTAAAAGCCTTATACATACCTACCGATGCACATTCGGCCATCTTTGAATGGTTTTAAAGTATCTTTCAAGATGGAAGCTATCTGCAGTACTCACATAGAATGCAGCACGCTGCAAGTGGCAGGGAGGGCCAGGTACCAGCCTCGGGGAAACTGCTGAGCCCTCACAAGATAAAAACAAATATCTTAAAAAAACGAATAACAAAACTTAGGAAAGGACTTTGAAACAGACTGTGGATGACGACATTGTGCTTGGGCAGAATGCTGCCAATCACTCATAAGGGAATCAATTGCTGAAGTGGACTAACCATTGCCTCTTGATGGATGCTTTAGCGGGTGGATTCAAAATGTAAATGCTATCTTATGTTATGTGGGATTTATAAACGCGCACAGCTACTCAAGAGTGTCCCAGGGCTAGCGGAACAGTAAGGGCAGAAGAGAGCCATCTACTGGACAAAGAGCCAGGTTTTATGCATTTTCCTGAGCAGTCTTTCCTCCTCCATACCCTAAGTTCTAAAGGGAGCTTGTTCCAGCTTGTTGGTCCCAAAAGAGACAAAGACCGTCCGCCTACTCTTACAAGCCGGACTCTCAGCACCTTGGCTAAGAAAATGTTGGCGGACCACAGCTTTCTCAAGAGGCTGTTGAGGGAAGTTCTTAACCCCTTGCATTCTGCCGCGATTCTGCGCCTGTACGGCAGTTTTATTGAGTGGGCGGCCCCCAGCCGTCATCAGCACACGAGCACCGTAGTCCATGACGGCTGGGGGCCGTCGTCAGCATGCAGACGTGTAGTCTGGTCCTGAGCGGTAAAATACTCTGTGCACAAGGATAGAGGTCTTAAAAAGAATCCGTCTGTACACAGAAATGACACTACAAGAGACCAATGTATGAGAAGGGCTGGCTGAGAGGCTTTGTACGTCTGTATATGTAGGTAATATCTTAGGATTTTTTTAAAAAGAGAAAAGGATTTGGCTAACACTGTCCTTAAAAAGCATAGGCGCTGATTACAAGTGGGTTGGATGGGGATGAAGTTTTTACTGCACCCGCTATATTCGGACCGCACAGGCTGCGGTAATTACTGGGTGTGATAAATACTTCCTATTCCAAGTTTTCCTTTGAAAAATGGGGAATACTGTGCAGTTTTTGGTGTTTTTCTACACTAAATTATGTGTGTTTTACCCAGTACTGGATAACCCAACTCCTACGCAATCAGTACAAGGAGTTCAGTTTACACAGAACTAGTAAGTGTCCGTGATATATGCGTTGCACTCTGTCTACACTTCTGGACTGGCCGTAGCGGGCATCGGGTGTCTCGCCAGGAGGCTGGAATGGTGGGTCCGGTTTTGAAGCGGTGGGGGCCAGTTTTGTTTCTGGGGGCCGTTAATGCAGCGGTAAAGCAATATCGGCCTTATACGGGGTGAACCTCCATTGCCCTGTTTCACCATGCTTTTAACCTCTATCCCTTAAGGCATAGGAATAAAGTTGTTTTGCTCTTATTGAGATAGTTTTAACACACTATTTTCCTTTGCACTCTGCCCTCATTCTACCTGAGAGGTACTAATATATAGACGTGCCACATTAAAACACTCCCTCTCCTTTCCTGCTAGAAAGTTGTAGCCCACAGTGGGTACCTTAAGGTCCCTTTGTGTGGAGGGACCCAATGTTGAAGCATGTCACCCTTGGGCAAGTGAGGGTTCTCGTTTAACCCCTTCCATGTGGGGCTAATTCTCCCGCGGTGCGGGGGGAGGGGCCGCGCGCGACGCTGCGGTGCTCGTGACGAGCCCAGCTCGTCATGCTGCACAGTGGAGCTGTGCTCATGACGAGCTGAGCTCGTCACAACTCTGCCCACTCCCATGGAACACCCGCACAGGCGGGGAATTAGCCCCCCCGTGGGCCCTCCGCGGCAGTTATGACGAGCTCAGCTCGTCACGAGCACAGCTCCACTGTGCAGCATGACGAGCTGAAGCGTCGAAGGGTTACACTTGGGGTGCCCCACCATCTCTTCGTTTTACATTTTTCATTTTTCCTCTGTTCTTTTTGCATTTTGCTACTCTATACACTGTGTGAGTTTCGTTATTTCGGAAATAGTATAGTATAGTTTTTAATAGCATTTATTTCCCTTTGATCCCTTGTGTGAGATACATTACATTGGATTTCACAGATGACTTCTTTAATGACTACTCGCATCCCACCACAGATTACAACAGACATGTTTGCTGAGATTACACATTTATTGCCAGCACCATCTACTGCAAAAACAAGGTGCAGCTGCAAAGGACTGAGAGTCCCCAGAAGATGCAGAGACTTCGCAGCCGGGAACCTACCGTCGAGGCTGAGCATTCACGAGTCAGTGTGAAACAATTGAAAACAATACAAACCTGTGAATACAAGCACACGGCATCCAGATGATTTCATACTTTAATAAGGTGCAGAGATGTCGAGGTGCGATGTTTCACAATGGCGAGAAGGCTGTCTGATGGGGTGAACTCTGCATCTGTTATTGAAACTGCGAAAAGATGCTCTCTCCTTAATTGTATTTGTACCCTTTCATGCTGTACATTGTTGTAACACCACATATTGCACTGTATAGCTAACACAAGTGGAAAAGAATGCAATTAATAGAAAAGCCACTGGGGCGCTGCGGGTGACGTCTTTCCTGCCTGCTCCTTCGCGAACCCATGAGCTTCTCTGTCGCCTTAAGGCGCTGTGACACTCCTATGAGGGAAATGCTGATGGGCAAGGCGGTGGTGGACAATGTGCTCTCATTTATTGACGTAAGAATCAATGGCGCGGCTTAAAGTGCTGGACACAAACCCGAACCACGCTTCAGCACACAAGACTGGACGCCGCCGATGACGCAACTACTAGTGGACAGGCCCGCCTCCATGAACGTCAATTCACCGAAATGTCAGCGGTAGCGGAAGTGACATCACACGCCTATGACCTTTACTTTCGCTCACACACACATGCTTTCACATACACAAACATTTATTCATACACACACACACTGTCTCACATAAACACACTCTCACCTGCAAGCATGGGCCCAACATACGCACAAATACACACACACATACACACACTCATATACATGCTAACTCATACACACTCTCACCCGCAAGCATGTGCACAACATGTGCACAACATACACATATACATAAACACAACCACACACATACACACACTCATACACATGCTTACTCGTACACACTCTCACATAAACACACTCTCACCCGCAAGCATGTGCACAACATGTGCACAACATACACATATACATAAACACAACCACAAACATACACACACTCATATACATGCTTACTCATACACACTCTCACCCGCAAGCATGTGCACAGCATACGCACAAATACACACACACATACACACACTCATATTCATGCTTACTCATACACACTCTCACATAAACACACTCTCACCCGCAAGCATGTGCACAACATATGCACAACATACACATATACATAGACACAACCACACACATACACACACTCATACACATGCTTACTCGTACACACTCTCTCTCAGCGAGACACACACTCACCTGCAAGCATGTGCTCAACACACACACACATACACACACTCATACACATGCTTACTCATACACATTCTCTCTCTCACCTAATCAAACTCTCACCCACAAGCATGTGGACAACATACACACATACACACACACATAGACACACTCGTACACATGCTTACTCATACACACTCTCTCACCTAATCACACTCTCACTCACAAGCATGTGCACAACATACACACACCACACACTGGTACACATGCTTACTCATACACACACTCTCTCACACCTAAATACACTCTCATCCACAAGCATGTGCACAATATGTCCACAACATACACACACGCACATACAGACACTCATACACATGCTTAATCATACACACTCTCTCTCTCACCTAGACACACTCCCCCGCAAGCATTCTCACAACAAACATTTAAAAACATGTTTTACTTACCTGCGCTGCCGGATAGGGTCTTTTCCAGCTAATTGTACTCCATTGTTTATTACGCTGATAGTAAACAATATATTATTATTCATTATCAGTGTAATAAAAAAATGGACAAAAAGCATAGAAAGTGGAGCCCCAACCAATGTCCATAAGGACGAGTTGCTCCTGTGTCCCTGGCACTGATGTTGCTAGCTCTGAGGGCAGGGGTCACAAAAGCAGTGGGGTCGCAAGGGGCAAGCCAGGGGTTGAAAGGCGACCCCCAAATGACGTCCATGCCCGCCTCCTTCCAATGGACCGTAGAGGTGCCACATTTTGGAGGCAGAATCACAGCACAGCCTCAGAACTGTGGCAAGGCAGGGGTCTCAGGGAAGTGCCCGAACAAACAGAACTTGGTGAGACCCCTGCTTTTCGAGTCAGGGGCAATAGTTGAGTGAACACCTTCCATTGCTTGAAAAAGACAACAAAAAAATGCAGGTTTGAAGAGAAAGAACAAACCAAGGAGCAGCAGAAGGGTGACGGAGGGTACAAATACATTGGACAAGTCTAACTTGGAGAAATGCAACCAATGGTTCACTTGCCTTGGTGTGGACAGGAACACTGACATTATGAGAAGGGAGTCTGCTAACCAAGCGACAGGGCTCAACTTTTCAAAGGACATTCGAAGCTACCAGAGAAACCCTAAAGTTTTCAGAGTAAATTGGGCTGTGGAGATACAATCAGTGAAGAATGTACAGGAGGCTGAAGTGTAAAAGAAGTCTGAAGTCTTTAACAGCAGCAAAAGCCACAAGCAGAGGCCCATGGGGAGATGTGGGAGCAGGCAGCGCGGCCTTTGTAAAAGACCAGCACCAGCCATAGGCTGATTATTTGTTAAACCAGTTTGGGCTATGGGCTGACTACTCTTTAGACCAATTCAGGCTATGGGCTGATAGCTCTTTAGACCAGTTCAGGCTATGTGCTGACTAATCTTTAGCTCAGTTCAGGCTATGTACTGACTACTCTAGACCAGTTCAGGCTATGTGCTGACTAATCTTTAGCTCAGTTCAGGCTATGTGCTGACTAAGCTTTAGCTCAGTTCAGGCTATGAGCTGACTAATCTTTAGACCAGTTCAGGCTATGTGTTGACTAATCTTTAGCTCAGTTCAGGCTATGAGCTGACTAATCTTTAGCTCAGTTCAGGCTATGTGCTGACTAATCTTTAGCTCAGTTCGGGCTATGTGCTGACTAATCTTTAGCTCAGTTCGGGCTATGAGTTGACTAATCTTTAGAACAGTTCGGGCTATGATCTGACTACTCTTTAGACCAGTTCAGGCTATGTTCTGACTAATCTTTAGCTCAGTTCAGGCTATGTGCTGACTAATCTTTAGCTCAGTTCAGGCTATGTGCTGACTAATCTTTAGCTCAGTTCAGGCTATGTGCTGACTAATCTTTAGCTCAGTTCAGGCTATGTGCTGAATAATCTTTAGCTCAGTTCAGGCTATGAGCTGACTAATCTTTAGAACAGTTCAGGCTATGAGCTGACTACTCTTTAGACCAGTTCAGGCTATGTGCTGACTAATCTTTAGCTCAGTTCAGGCTATGAGCTGAGTAATCTTTAGCTCAGTTCAGGCTATGTGCTGACTAATCTTTAGCTCAGTTCAGGCTATGTGTTGACTACTCTTTAGACCAGTTCAGGCTATGGGCTGACTAATCTTTAGCTCAGTTCAGGCTATGTGCTGACTACTCTTTAGAACAGTTCAGGCTATGGGCTGATTAATCTTTAGCTCAGTTCAGGCTATGGGTTGACTACTCTTTAGACCAGTTAAGTCTTTGGGTTGACTACTCTTTAGACCAGTTCAGGCTTTGGGTGGACTACTCTTTAGACCAGTTAAGTCTTTGGGTTGACTACTCTTTAGACCAGTTCAGGCTATGGCCTGACTACTCTTTAGACCAGTTCGGGCTATGGACTGACTAATCTTTAGACCAGTTCCGGCTATGGGCTGACTAATCTTTAGCTCAGTTCAGGCTATGGGCTGACTAATCTTTAGCTCAGTTCAGGCTATGGGCTGACTAACCTTTAGACCAGTTCAGGCTATGTGCTGACTAACCTTTAGACCAGTTCAGGCTATGTGCTGACTAATCTTTTGCTCAGTTCAGGCAATGGGCTGACTACTCTTTAGACAATTCATTTTATGGGTTTACTACTCTTTAGACCAGTTCAGTCTTTGAGCTCACCACTCTTTAGACTAGTTTAAGGTATGAGCTGTCTCAAATAAACCAAAACCTACGGACTACGTCAAATCAATGTCTGATTCTCTAGGTCAGCCTACAAATCAGCACATATAAGTTTGTACCGCTCTCATGGACCGACCACTAAGACAGCCTATTCACACTCAACCAGGCAAACAACCAAACACGAACAACCACAGATTAAACTTGATATCACAAATAACTACACTCATCACTTCTTCATGAAAATCATAGCGCCGCCAAACAGTACTTCACCATAAGAAACATATAACTCGTTGAATACTTCATTGCACAATCCTTTAGAAATGCTGCACACTCTTTGCAATTTACCCAGAAGTAAACACATAAATAGAAAAATAAGAACATATGAGTCTCTGAACCTAATCTCCACTCTTTTTGCCTTGATTCAACTGGTGTGCTGCAGCTTCCTCATTCAGCGATTCTCATCGCTCCCCTGTGGCAGACTGCCAGTTTAGTTTAGGAGGGTATCACTTTCTGTCTGATGTCACACTTCTTGGATGGGCTTATACCATTTAAAGAGAATGTATGACGATACTACGAGATCATGTTGATCGCGGTATCTTACAACACGGGCTTTACAACGCAAGTCGTTTCAACGACTTGCGCTGGAGGGTGCTGGACTTAGGGATAGTACGATTTACTATTCCATCACGGGTCTACGTACAGTAGGGAAGGTGTTGGATAGTAAATTGTACTATTCCTTAGCTTACAGCGCCCTCCAGCGCAAGTCGTTGAAACGACTTGCGTTGTAAAGCCCGTGTTGTAAACAGATGCAGTGAAACGCCCGCTTAGTAAAGGTCGTCTCCCTTTAAAGACCAGTGGTTCCTCACCAGAAAACATCTTATAGGTCCACTTTGTGCTAACAGGACTCCGCTCTTGAATCCTGGAATCTTCTGTTACCTGTTCCTCTCCTTGGAGCCTGAAATGGGTGTGAAGATCTGAGGGCGCGGGACAGGCACTTGGACCTCCATTTCAAATCTGTACCTGCAGTCTACGTCATTGCCTGGCCTCCCCCCTACAGAAGCAGAACCACGCCGGATTCCCAGAGCTCTTGCCACCACTGCTTAACCACACTAGTCTTTTCTGCACATTCCAATATTAGAAATCCATTGTACCAATGCTCACCCACTGCACTCTGTGAAGCAATTCCACTCATTCTCACAGCTTCTCTCAATGTAATCCTGGGATCTGCTCTCTCCTTACTTTTTTGTTCCTCTCCTTCAATGCACTCAACTAATATTGCAACTAATAAAAGCACATTATCACCACTGTGTTCCTCCATCATTTTCGATGAAAATTGTAGTTGCACTAGTGCACTGTGTGCCGATGACACTGTTCCTACTAAATGCCCTTGGGCCTCTAAACAAGCAGTGCCTGCACTTACTACTGGCTTCTCTCTCAAACTTCTCACAAAAATATATCCAGAACCAGCCTCATCCCCTACTCTAACCATCAGCCAATCCTATTGATGCATCGAATGCTTTCCAGCCCATCTTGTCACTACTAATAGCTTGATTCAATTCCACTGCACCCGCTCTCCCTTTTCACAGCAAACTAAGCTGTAACTCGCTTCCGATGTGTATGTTGCAGAATGTGACGTCCGCCAGTGCCCATTATACTGAAAATGCCAAACCCATTGCTACCTGCGACCTCAACCTTCTGTGCATCGCAGAGTAGGTCATTAACCCTCATTCAAACCCATTATGAACTTGCTAGTATTTCAAGATTACATGATCATGCATGCTCACATACAACACAAACGAGACAGTGTCATTGCATGCAAACACACAAATATGCTCCAAGGCAAGTATGTTCCCACAAAAGACCTTTGCGCATTTCAGTGCCTGAAACTTGCTTGCCATAATTCTACTCCATTCAACACAATTTTCGTCTTCCTTATTATCTGTCATGCTCAAACTCTAAGCAGATCAGGGAGTCCTTTCACACAAGTGAAATGCTGGCCACAAAACATCTTTCTCAGGGACTTCAATCTTAATGCCAGGTGCTATCCACTCTAGAGAGTATCCTGCAACTATTGCAACCTCCAACACCCCTCACTTTGGAACCACAACTGAAGTACAACATTAGACCTCGTTGCTACCAATATTTCCCAAATTAGTTGCTTCGCATCTGTAGAAACCAACAGAGCAGATCCTGTTGGCTATCCCTTTCCTCATCCCTGTGGGGATATCACCTTTGCCCATCAAGGGTCCCAAATGAGATCTTGGAAACATTCTTTGAAAAAACTGCCTTCAGTCCTACTTGAAGACCTGATCTCATCAAAACTCAAACCAGTGGACTTACCTGCTGATTTATTGTTAAAGACTTACTCAATATACTCAGTAGATGACTTCACCCATCCCGAACCTTCTGAATCTCTGCCAAATGAGGAGAGATAGAAACCTGGAAAATAAGTGACACAAATCCAGACCTCCTGTACTGCACATCAAACTGAGAAGTCCAAGAAGAAACTTTTTAGAAAAATGACACATCCACCAACCATAGTAGATTCCATTTTTAGACACATTCATTCCAACAGCATTCAACTTTGTCAACCCATGCATCCCCCCTACTCTTAAATGTGTGAAATTCTTTGCTTTGTTGACCATCACTTAAAAACAGAAACAGGTCTGACCGATAGCTGTCAGATAATAGAACGTGAAGGTTCTTCACCGATTTCTCTTCTAGTAAAATCCCTGAAGTGTTAAAACTTCAGTCATCTCTTCCACTCAATGCACAAATCAGTCATGGTCATGTCTGCCATTTTCAAAAAAGCGGAGATAAAACTATCACCCTATTTACAAGAGTGTGCTAACTTGCATAATCGCATGTTAGCACCCTGTATCGCTTGTTGTTTGTACTGCCATTTTGTTTGTTGACTCCTGGCCCGTCCCTCCCCCCCGCTCCCGCCTCCCAGCTGCTCCTCCCTCGCTCCGCCACCTCCAATATCCATTTATGATAGATGCTTTTGCGCGCAGCGGTCGCGCCCCATGCGCGCCGAAGGCGCGCCAAAGGTAAGCCCGTCTATGCCCGTCCGCGCCCAGCGCCAGACCCCCTGGCCCTCGCAAAACACACTCCACCCGCATAACGTATGACGCCGCAACTCTCCTTACCCTTAACCCCGGACGCAAACCACAATGCTGCTTAGCTATCCCAGGACACACCCACGGACCATTCGCCTGCCACTCCTGCAAGTTCACCTGCATCAGGACTCACACCAAATCCTCCTCCTCCAAACACAGCTCTGACTCTAACCACCTGAAGTGCATCCTGCTGAACACCCGCTCGGTCCACAAACACGCCACTGAACTCTGGGACCTACTCGACACTACATCTCCGGACGTCGCCTTCCTTACAGAAACGTGGATGAACGCCTCATCAGCGCCCGGCATCGCCATAGCCATCCCGGACGCCTACAAGATCATCAGAAAAGACCACACCAACCAAACAGGTGGAGGCATCGTCCATAAGAACACCATCCGAATTACGACCAGCTCAGACGATAACATCGCGACCGCCGAACACCTTCACTTCCAGATCCACACCGACCCCAGGACCACACTTAGAGGCACCCTCATCTACAGACCACGGAGTGCACGCACACAATTCAACGAAGACATCACTGACTTCATCAGCCCACATACCCTCACCTCCGAGAACTACATCCTACTAGGAGACCTCAACTTCCACCTGGAAAAGAACAACAACAGCAACACCACCACCCTTCTGGACAACCTGGCCAATCTCGGACTCAAACAACTTGTTGACACCCCCACCCACTTAGCCGAACACACGCTCGACCCTATCTTCACCTCCAGCAAACACATCTCCTTCGATCACACCACAACTCTCCATTGGACGGACCACAGCTGCGTTCACTTCAGCTACAAAAAGACCACAACCCACATGCCACCACAACCTATTCCTCGAAGAAACTGGAACAAAATCACCACCGACCAACTCTTCACATCACTGAACCTAAACTACATTTATCCTCTTGGGTGTAAATAGTCTATTATTAACTCTAATACGTATATAATATTATATAAAATAGACCTATTAGAGTTAATAATAGAATATCAACACCCAACGTGATTATATTTATGTTGGCAATATTTAGGACAAGACATTTCTGTCAGGGAATAATTTTGCTAATGGAATTCTGACATTCAAGCATGTCCCATGGAAAGTCATTCATCAGAACAAAGGGGCATATTAGCAAGAACCTCGTTAAAATTATCGCTGTTTTAGCGGCAGGAAACTGCCGCTAAAATGACGATAATGAGCTTGCTAATATGCGTTATAGAATTCCAATAGAAGCCCAGGTTAGATGTGCAGGACATCGAACCTGGGCTTCTATTGGAATTCTCTAGGGCATATTATCAAGCCCATTATCGCCGTTTTAGCGGCAGTTTCCTGCCGCTAAAACAGCGATAATTTTAACAAGGTTCTTGCTAATATGCCCCTGAGTTCCACAAATGTCGAAGGTGCTTACCTTACTAGGGAACAGAGTAGTCAGAAGCCAAAATTCCACACTGCTATGAACACCGAGATGTAAAGACTCAGGCTTGGAAACTCTTTTATTGGTTCAGTTACTAATTCTAGTAACTCTGCACATCCAAACTCAACCACCCGACTCAATGTATGGAAACATCTAAAACTCATCCTTTCCGTCTGTTCTTGAAGTATTGGCATGTTTCTACTACTCAAAAGTTTCTGCCGCTGCACGTGTACTCCAAGTGTTATCCTAAAATTGTTCTGAAATTAGCTCTTTCTAAAGCAATATACCACTCATTGGGGTGCATGTACACTTTATAAACATGATAAATAAATGAATAAATAAATAGTTATCTGGTAGAAGGAACTTTTCAAAGAAAGCTCCAGAGTACTTGGCTCAGCCTGGAGAAAAGTATCTATAATATGAAATTGGAAAAAATACAAGATTTACTTCTGTGTAAGAAATGTTACTTCACTGTCAATCTCCATTCCTCGCAGTTGTTTGTGATTCTATTCCAAAGCACCCCCATTTTACCTTGACCACACGTGGGAATCAGTTTGTGACAGAATGTGTTACTTTGTGGACAACTGAATCGCTGAAATTTCAGATATTCCGCAGGACAGCAAACTACCCCCACCTAAAATATTAAGCAAGCTAAACCAGATAAAACAAGGACAGCCAGTCACATCAGACCTACAATCTGAAAACCCTCTCAACATTTTGGCTCACGTTTTACATACTTTGGGTTTCCAGATTTTTTTTTCAACTTATGTCATATGTTAACACCAAACATGAAACAAAATTGGGTATTCATTAGAAACTGTAAAAAACTAAATTACACTATTAAGGGATGGCATAAAAAAGCCAGCTGACAGGCAGCAAAATGGACCATAACTCTTACAAACAGCGCACCTGATGCCGGCTGTAACTTCTTCTATCTTCCTCCAGAGGGTAAAGAGACTAGTAATAGACAACCAGTCCTTGAACGACCTCTGTTCCATGCAACTGACCACAATTGTAACCACAGCAGGGACAACTGCAACACGAGCTGCCACAACAGCAAGAACTAAAACAAATTCAACAGATCCACAGTCGGGGCTACACCGACAACAACTGCCAGGAATGTTTGAAAACACCAGCAACCGCACGCGTAACCACTGAGAAAAACCGAAAAAATGATGAGTGGAATTCTTGAATGTATCCCGGTCACTAAAAACATTACTCTAGTTCTCATTCCAGTCATTTTTGTGTTGCTTGTTCCATCAAAGTCAAGGACCAATCATGAGTAAATCAGTTCTGCTCCTACAGGAACCGTCCAGCCTGGGAAACAACCACTACAACGCGGCATCACATCGCGATGCCCTTACAACGCGCTTGTTAGCAACGACCGCGTTGTTACCACGCACTGCCATTACTACGCAAGTCATTACATCGACTTGCAGTAGATGGCGTGCTAACATTAGAAATAGTATAGTTTACTATTACAACACCTTCCCTACTGTTACGTAGGCTGGAGTTGGAATAGTTGGAATTATAAATTAGACATTTATAATGTCAGCACGCCATCTACTGCAAGTCGATGTAGTGACTTGCGTAGTAATGGCTTTGCGTTGTAACAATGCAGTCGTTGTAACGGCCGTGTTGTTATGGAACGCGCTGTGATGACTCGCGTTGTAACGAGTCATATTCGTCCAGCCTCAATCACTACTTTACCCTCTTAGCAGGAATACAAGCAAAGTGACACGATTTTCAGACTGTTTCGCCGCACCATTCCGGTACTCTTGATTTTTGAGGCCCTTCGGCCAAGGGATCCATGTCTGGCTACCTCGTTTGCAGCAAAAGTGCCTCAGTGAGAAAAAGAGCAATTGTTTGCAAAGCCAACAGTTCTGGCCTTAATGTGTGTAACAAATGTAAAAACTGACATGCACAAATGAACGCCCCCATTTGCGCATTGTCTCTGTGCAACTTACTTCTTGTAGTCCCTCCTTTATCTATTTTTTTAGGCAAACGTGCAGTGCCATGACTATGTTTGCACTGATTAGAATATTAAAGTCTGGCATATTCGATGTGCCAGTGTTTGTTGTATTCAGTGATTGGCCCGTGCAGCTATTGTGCCTGTCTGACCAGAGACATGTTGTTTTCCTTTCTCCTTTGTTTAGTTGGAGGCGGAGCTGCGAGTCTAAGCAAAGAACAGAGCTAAATGTTATCCACACAGATGCTCACGAAGTACCACCATTTTTTTTTTCCTTTTAAAATTTCTCCTGAAGATCTCTACTTACTTGATAGTTAAAAAACAAAAAAATACCTCACGATACTGACTAGAGCTTTTATATATATATATATATATATATATATATATATATATATTTTTTTTAGAAATTAAAAAAAAACATAAGTTGTCCAGTGTGCATTCCTTTATCTACTTATATCTTTCAAGTTGGATGAAAACGCTCTACCGATTATTATTCAAAAGCACACTCAACACCTTTTCTTCTTCTGAAATATCTTCTTTTTTTTAAATCAATTTGCTTGTTTTTGTTTGAAGATGGACAGGGCTTCCACCTAAGACGCGCTTCTAAAGCCAGCTCTTTAAGTGGCTGCTTAACTGTTTCTGTACACAGGAAAGTCAAATAAACAGGGAGAGTGCAAAGTGGGTGCTCTTGGAATGACAGTGATTAAATTGTTTATGACAGTGAAGTGGTCACTTAAGGGTTTCTTAAGTGGTGGAGAGCGGTAACCCGAGGCGGTAAGCGATCCCTGACCCAGATGAGCAGCGCCGGGGCCTGGGAGTCTGGCCGAGCTGCCGGGGCGCGCGCACCCGCGCGAGGGCGCGTCTGCCTTCACACTCTTGAAAGGGGACGGGCCCTCGCTGTGCAAAACCTTATTATTTTAATGCAATGAAATAAAAAAAAATACATTGCAATGAAATGCGGCCTCGTGTCCTCAGATATCGGACAGAAGGCAATGACAGACGGATGGGTAGACAAGAAAGGCTCGCTTCTGCATTCAAGGTTTCGGTTTGTAGGTGGAGAGGAGATAATAGGACATTGGATACCCCCCTTTCATACCAAGACCTCGAACTGGGGGTTATTTATGAGAGCCCTGCGTCACTTCTGCGCCATGTAAAGTGATACGTGCATGACGCAGTGCTCTGGATCGGATGTACGTTGTTACGACGCGTGGTATTACCACGCGTACCGTTACAACGCATATTTTACAACGCAAGTCGTTACCACGACTTGCGCTGTAGGGGTGCGGACTTACGAATAGTTTAATTTACTATTCCAACACCAGCCTACGTACAGTAGGGAAGGTGTTGGAATAGTAAATCTACTATTCCTTGTCCTTTAGCGCCCTCCAGCGCAAGTCGTGGTTACGACTTGCGTTCTAAAATACGCGTTGTAACGGTACTGCGGGGTAACATCCGCGTCGTAAAGGATGTTCCCCCTCTGAATCGGATTTACGAAGCCATGCTGAGCCACCCTGTGTGGCTCTGAGTGGTCTCTTAAATGTTGGGTAAGGCGACGCAGCGCACATTGCGGCGTTGCATTACTCTGCACCTGGGAGGTGTTCCATCGGCGCTGCAGTGTGTGTTTTCAAGCATCCCCCAAGGGATTTGACGCTGCCCTTATTGATCAAATCTTGTAACTCTGGGGAAGCACACAATCTTTATTACTCTTCCTTTTCAGTCAAGCCTAAGGGCAGCGCGCATGCACTGCTCGCACTGCGAGGCATGCAGTTTTGGAGTATGCTCTTGAAGCCCCGCCCACTCTCTGCCCATATTTGTCATTGGCTTATGTCATTGCCCTTCGTAAATGCTGGCTTCTGATTCGTACGTGGGCTTGTTAGTCCCTCCTTAGTACCGCCTTGTCTTCACTTGTGACTTCCCACGAAGACTGGCCCTTTTACTTCGGTTGTTACACGGTCTGCTTTATAAGTTGGTGAGCACTATTTTCTTTAATGCTCTTCCCCTATTCCACCCACGGCAGATACATGCATGCTGGCTTAACCTTTTCCACGCTCATAACGAGCTGAGCTCGTCATGAGGCACGGTGCTCCGGTGCTCATGACGAGCTCAGCTCGTCATGAGCCGTGGAACGCTCAGGTGCGGGGAGAATTCCCCTGCTGTGCTGAGCGTTCCACGGGAGCCGGTGCACCTGTGACGAGCTCAGCTCGTCATGAGCACAGGAGCGCCGTGCCTCATGACGAGTTGAGCTCGTCATGAGCATGCGGGCCCTGTGTGCGCCCCCCTTCCCCCCAGCACAGCGGAGGAATTACCTCCGCAGCGAAGGGGTTAAATCCTAGCAGTGTCAGCCTTGCCCCTCTTCATTTCAAGAAGGATTTCAGCAGTAGCATCCTAGCCTTTCATTGTTGTGAGAAGGCTCCCAGCAGCGCCAGCCTAACCTTTCCTCGTCTCCAGATGGATCTCAGCAGCGTAAGCCTAGCCTTTCATTATTTCGAGGTGGATCCTAGCCTAGACTGAGCCTAGCCATTCATTATTCTGAGGAACATCCCTGCAGTGCTATCCTAGCCTTTCATTATTTATAGGACGGATCTCAGCAGTGTCAGCCAAGCCTTTCATTGTTTCTAGGAGCATCCTAGCAGCAGTATCCTAGCCCTTCATCATTTCTAGAACCTTCCCAGCAGCATTATCCTTGCCCTTCATTATTTCTAGGGAGGATCGAAGCGGTGTCGCCCAAGCCTCTCTCGGTTTTGAGGAGCATCTAGCATCATCATGGTCCTTCCTTTCTAGAAGCTTCTCAGCAGCATTTTTACCCAAGCCTTTCATTGTGTCTGAGAAGGCCCCCAGCAGCGAAAGCCAGGCCTTTCATTGTTTCAGGGAGCATCCCAGCAGCATCTGTCTAGCCCTTCATCATCACAAGAAGCAACAGAAGTATCCTAGCTTTTCAACGTTTCGAGGAAGGATCCCACCAACATCAGCAAATCCTTTCATCGTTTCGGGGAGCATCCCAGCAGCGTCAGCAAATCTTGTCATTGTTTCTAGGAGGATCCCAGCAGCTTCAGTGAATCCCTTCATTGGTTCTAGGAAAGAACCCAGCAGCATCAGCCAACTGTTTCATTGTTTCGGGGAGCACCCCATAAGCATTATCCTAGCCCTCCATCATTATGAGGAGCTTCCCAGCAGCAGTACCCTATACTTTCATTGCTTCTAGGAAGAATCCCAGCAGCGTAAACCTAGCCTTTCATTATTTCGAGGAGGATCGTAGCAGCATCAGCCTAGCTATTCATTATTTTGAGGCGCATCCTAGCAGCGTTATCCTAGCCTTTCATGGTTTCATGGAAGGATCTCAGCAGTGTAAGCCGAGCCTTTCATTATTTCGAGGAGCATCCTAGCAGCAGCATCCTAGCCCTTCATCATTTCTAGAAGTTTCTCAGCAGCATTATCCTTGCCCTTCACTGTTTCTAGGAAGGATCCCAGTGGTGTCATACAAGTGTTTGATTGTTTCGAGGCTCATCCTAGTAGCAGCATCCTAGCGCTTCATCATTTCTAGAAGTTTCTCAGCAGCATTATCCTTGCCCTTCACTGTTTCTAGGAAGGATCCCAGTGGTGTCATACAAGTGTTTGATTGTTTCGAGGCTCATCCTAGTAGCAGCATCCTAGCCCTTCATAATGTCTAGAAGTTTCTCAGCAGCATTATCCTTGCCCTTCACTGTTTCTAGGAAGGATCCCAGTGGTGTCATACAAGTGTTTGATTGTTTCGAGGCTCATCCTAGTAGCAGCATCCTAGCGCTTCATCATTTCTAGAAGTTTCTCAGCAGCATTATCCTTGCCCTTCACTGTTTCTAGGAAGGATCCCAGTGGTGTCATACAAGTGTTTGATTGTTTCGAGGCTCATCCTAGTAGCAGCATCCTAGCCCTTCATAATGTCTATAAGCTTTCTGGCAGCATTATTCTTGCCCTACATTGTTTCTAGGAAGGATCCCAGCGGTGTCGCACAAGTTTTTCTTTGTTTCAAGGAGCATCTTAGCAGCATCATCATGGTCCTTAATTTCTAGAAGCTTCTCAGCAGGTTTACCCTAGTCTTTCATTGTGTCTAGGAAGGACCCCAGCGGTGACAGCCAAGCCTTTCATTGTTTTGATGAGCATCCCAGCTGCATCAGCCTAACCTTTCATTGTTTCGAGGACCTTCCCAGCAGCGATATCCTAGGCTTCCATCATTTCGAGGAGGTTCCCAGTAGCGTTATCCTAGCCTTCCATCATTTCGAGGAGATTCCCAGTAGCGTTATCCTAGCCTTCCATCGTATTGAGTAGCTCTCCAGCAGCGTTATCCTAGCCTTCCATTGTTTCTAGGAGGTTCCCAGCAGCGTTTTCCTAGCCTTCTATTGTTTTTAGGAGCTTCCCAGCAGCGTTATCCTAGCCTTCCATCATTTCGAGCAGCTTCCTAGCAGCGTTATCCTAGCCTTTCATCATTTTGACGAGCTTCCCAGCAGCATTGCCCTAGCCTTTCATCGTTCTGAGGAGCTTCCTAGCAGCGTTATCCTAGCCTTCCATCATTTTGAAGAGCTTCCCAGCAGCATTATCCTAGTGTTCCATCATTTTGAGGAGCTTCCAAGCAGTGTTATACTAGCCTTCCATTGTTTCGAACAGCTCCCCAGCAACGTTATCCTAGCCTTCCATCGTTTCGAGCAGCTTCCCAGCAGCATTATCCTAACCTTCCATCATTTTGAGGAGCTTCCCAGCAGCATTGCCCTAGCCTTCCATCGTTCTTAGGAGCTTCCTAGCAGCGTTATCCTAGCCTTCCATCGTTCTGAGGAGCTTCCCAGCAGCGTTTTCCTAGCCTTCCATCGTTCTGAGGAGATTCCCAGCAGTGTTATCCTAGCATTCCATCATTTCGAGGAGCTTCCCAACAGCGTTGCCCTAGCCTTCCATCATTTTGAGGAGCTTCCCAGCAGCGTCATCCTAGCTTTCCATTGTTTCAAGGAGGTTCCCAGCAGCATTATCCTAGCCTTCCATCGTTTCGAGGAGCTTCCCAGCGTGTTATCCTAGCCTTCCATCGTTTCGAGGAGCTTCCCAGCAGTGTTATCCTAGCCTTCCATTTTTTTGAGGAGCTTCCCAGCAGCATTGCCCTAGCCTTCCATCGTTCTGAGGAGCTTCCTGGCAGCATTATCCTAGCCTTCCATCGTTCTGAGGAGCTTCCCAGCAGCGTTATCCTAGCCTTCCATCGTTCTGAGGAGCTTCCCAGCAGTGTTATCCTAGCCTTCCATTGTTTCGAGGAGGTTCCCAGCTGCGTTATCCTAGCCTTCCATCGTTCTGAGGAGCTTCCCAGCAGCGTTATCTCAGCCTTCCATTGTTCTGAGGAGCTTCCCAGCAGCGTTATCCTAGCCTTCCATCGTTTCGAGGAGCTTCCCAGCAGCGTTATCCTAGCCTTCCATTGTTTCGAGGAGCTTCCAGCAGCGTTATCCTAGCCTTCCATCGTTCTGAGGAGCTTCCCAGCAGCGTTATCCTATCTTTCCATTGTTTCGAGGAGCTTCCCAGCGCATTATCCTATCCTTCCATTGTTTCGAGGAGCTTCCCAGCGTGTTATCCTATCCTTCCATTGTTTCGAGGAGCTTCCCAGCAGCGTTATCCTAGCCTTCCATCCTTTCGAGGTGGACACGTTGAGCTCCATTGAGTTTGGTGACAGGAGCACCTGCAGACAGTTCAGATGGTGGTGTGTGGTGTATAAACAGGCATTCCTGCTGGAGCTCTCCTGCTACCAATAACACTATCTGCAGACAAGAAAGTGCCTTCTTTCTAAATCTCTCTTTAATTGAAGCCTCAAAGGTCCCTTAAACATGACAATACGTATCAAATAATTGACATCTAACTAATTGTGTGCTGTCAAAAATTAATTTCGATTCATAGATTTAATTATCTGTACCCCGTAGAGTGCAACATGAGAATGTTCTATTAATTATCTTAATGATTCATCAGTGCAGCCCCTCCGGGTTCCTGTGAGTCAGTGGTACCTGGGAAGGCCCTAAGGCGCCATCCTTTCTATACCCTAAACCCAGGGTCTCTTGTTTAGCTCCTTCCTTATCTTGTATTTCTGTCTTTTTCTCTGCTGCCCTTTTTTCTAACTCTTCAAAACGTGACCTTCGTTCCCTGTTTTCATCTCTTTCTGTTGCTGTTTTTGTATTTTCTTCTTTTACACCCCTCTCGCTAACAGTCTGTTAAATAGTATATGAGAGTAGTCCCAAATACAGACTTTCTGTTTAATACTTCATGCAGAACAGCAGAGGAGTAAATTCTAGTTTGTTGCACCTCGGTGTAGGCAGAATTTACATATCTAGGGCCTCATTTATGAGAAGTGACGCATCGCTGCGTGAAAGCAGCGATGCGTCACTTCTCAGTGCGCAATCTGAGTTACAGATACTTCAATATTTCTGACGTAACTGTAGGGCGCGAAAGTGACGCATTGCTGGAGTGTGCCACAAAAGTGACGCAACTCCAGCAATGTGTCCTTTCACATGGGGCAAGTCCCATGTGAAAGGGCCTGCCTCAGTCTTACGCCTGCTGTGAGGCAGGCGTAAGATATTGACGCATTTGGGTCCTAGAAGGGGCGCAGTGAAATCTCATATATTTCACTGCGTCACTTCTACGACCCTTTCTTGCGTCAATACGCCCCCCCTTGCATACATTATACCTGGTGCAGGTATAATGTGGCGCAGGGGTTTACAAAGTGACGCATCTACCTAGATGCATCACTTTGTAAATATGGCGCAACAAGGCGCATTTTTTACGCTACTGGTGTGTCACAAAAAGTGATGCACCGGCGGCGTAAAAGTGACGCACAGCCTCATAAATGAAGCCCCTAGTATTTCGCAATTACAGTCAGTGTGAGAACAGCTGCTCGAGGCCTGTGGGAGAAATTCAGGGGCGAGTAGGAGCTGGTGGGGGACCAAGGAGCCTAGGTGAGGGCAAGGGGCCGTGCAGCCTAGGTGAGGAGAAGACGCCATGTAACCAAATTGAGGAGGAGGGGCCATGTTGTATTGGTGAGGGCAAGAGGCCATGTAGCCAAGGTGAAGGCAAGTGGCCATGTAACCTAGGTGAGGACAAGGGGCCATGTAACCAAGGTGAGGACAAGGGGCCATGTTGCATAGGTGAGGCAAGGGACTGCATTGTATAGGTGAGGCAAGGGGCCGCGCAGCCAAGGTGAGGACAATAAGCCATGTAGCCAAGGTGAGGCAAGGGGCCATGGAGCCTAAGTGAGGGCAAGAGGGCATATAACCTAGGTGAGGACAACCAGCCACGTAGCCAAGGTGAGGACAACCAACCACATGGCCAAGGTGAGGACAAGGGCTCGTGTAGCCAAGGTGAGGACAATCGGCCATGTGGCATAGGCAAGGACAAGGGGCCATGTTGCATGGGTGAGTACAAGGAGGCATGTTGCATAGGTGAGGACAAGGGGCCATGTAGCCAAGATGAGGACAAGGGACTATGTTGCATAGGTGAGGACAAGGAGGCATGTTGCATAGGTGAAGACAAGGAGCCATGTTGCATAGGCGAGGACAAGGAGCCATGTTGCATGGGTGAGGACAAGGGGCCATGTTGCATGGGTGAGGACAAGGGGCCATGTTGCATGGGTGAGGACAAGGGACTATGTTGCATAGTTAAGGATAAGGAGCAGGAGCCATGTAACCAAGGTGAGGACAACAGACCATATAGCCAAGGTGAGGATAGGGGGCCATGTTACATAGCTGAGGGTGAGAGCACACCTCTAAAGCTTTTTGATACTCATGCTGAGAGAACCCTGTTCGCTTTTTTAAGGGTCTCCAGGCGCTGGGGGCGGTTGGGATGATTAAGCAAGCTATTGCCCAGAGTCACATGATCCTGGGGTAATCTGCCGCCAGCGCCAGGAATCGAACTGTGATCCCCAGAGTCCAGCGTTAGTCGCCCTGGCCGCTGTGCCACACCTCTCCCACTCGTTCTAACACAACTCTTGAATGAAGAACACTTGGCGTACAGTCCTGGCTGAAACCAAGATGTCATATCCGCTTTCCCCATTTTCCACCACCCATGCACCTTAGACAGATATAAAGTATTCCTGAAATGGAAAGGAAAATCTACATGTGAAAGTCATGAGCAGGGTGAGACGCGGCAAGTCAAAGTTGTACCCGCAGTACTTTGTACCTTATAATACATGTAAGGTTCTATGGGCCTCATTTATGAGGCTGTGCGTCACTTTTACGCCGCCGGTGCGTCACTTTTTGTGATGCACCAGTGGCGTAAAAAATGCACCTTGTTGCGCCATATTTACAAAGTGACACATCTAGGTAGATGCGTCACTTTGTAAACCCCTGCGCCACATTATACCTGCGCCAGGTATAATGTATGCAAGGGGGGCGTATTGACGCAAGGAAGAGTTGTAATAGTGACGCAGTGAAATCTATTAGATTTCACTGCATCACTTTTAGGACGCCGTTGCGTCAAAATCTTGCGCCTGCCTCACAGCAGGCGTAAGACTGACGCAGGCCCTTTCACATGGCGCTTGCCCCATGTGAAAGGACGGGTATGCAACCTTTACCACGCATTTTTTACCACGCAATACCATTACCACGCATTTTTTACAACGCAAAAACTTTTACAACGCATACTTTTACAACGGATACTATTACAACGCAAGTACTTTTACAACGCATGTACTTTATAACGCATTTTTTGGGTACAGGGGTATTTTAAGGGTTAAGGGCTAGGTTTGGGTTTTTGGGTAAAGGGGTATTTTTAGGGTTCAGGGCTAGGTTTGGGTTTTTGGGTAAAGGGGTATTTTTAGGGTTCAGGGCTAGGTTTGGGTTTTTGGGTAAAAGGGTATTTTTAGGGTTCAGGGCTAGGTTTGGGTTTTTGGGTAAAGGGGTATTTTTAGGGTTCAGGGCTAGGTTTGGGTTTTTGGGTAAAGGGGTATTTTTAGGGTTCAGGGCTAGGTTTGGGTTTTTGGGTAAAGGGGTATTTTTAGGGTTCAGGGCTAGGTTTGGGGTTTTGGGTAAAGGGGTATTTTTAGGGTTCAGGGCTAGGTTTGGGTTTTTGGGTAAAGGGGTATTTTTAGGGTTCAGGGCTAGGTTTGGGTTTTTGGGTAAAGGGGTATTTTTAGGGTTCAGGGCTAGGTTTGGGTTTTTGGGTAAGAGGGTATTTTTAGGGTTCAGGGCTAAGTTTGGGTTTTTGGGTAAAGGGGTATTTTTAGGGTTCAGGGCTAGGTTTGGGTTTTTGGGTAAAGGGGTATTTTTAGGGTTCAGGGCTAGGTTTGGGTTTTTGGGTAAAGGGGTATTTTTAGGGTTCAGGGCTAGGTTTGGGTTTTTGGGTAAAGGGGTATTTTTAGGGTTCAGGGCTAGGTTTGGGTTTTTGGGTAAAGGGGTATTTTTAGGGTTCAGGCCTAGGTTTGGGTTTTTGGGTAAAGGGGTATTTGTAGGGTTCAGGGCTAGGTTTGGGTTTTTGGGTGAAAGGGTATTTTTAGGGTTCAGGGCTAGGTTTGGGTTTTGGGGTACAGGGGTACAGGGGTACAGGGTAAAAATAAATTAAAATTAAAATTAAATTAAAATAAATTTTATTAATTTTAATTAAGGGGTACAGGGTAAAAATAAATTAAAATTAAAATTAAAATAAAATAAATTATATTCATTTTAATTAATTACATTTAAAAAAATATATTATATACTTACCAATACTTACGTTGTAATGGGATGCGTTGTAAAGGTATATGCGATGTAAAAAAATGCGTTGTAATAGTACTTCGTTGTAATGGATCCTGCGTTGTAAAAATTGCGTGGTAAAGGTAGGCGTTGTAAAAGGATGCGTGGTAACGTCATACATCTGAAAGGACACATTGCTGGAGTTGCGTCACTTTTGTGACACACTCCAGCAATGCGTCACTTTTGCGCCATACAGATACGTCAGAAATACTGACGTATCTGTAACTCCTTGCGACATGATGCGTCATACATTAAATATGACGCATCAGGAATGTCGCAAGGAGTGCGCACTGAGAAGTGACGCATCGCTGCGTGAAAGCAGCGATGCGTCACTTCTCATAAATGAGGCCCTATGTGTTGCGGTGTCCAATGTTGTTGAAGCCAAGTGGGGCTTAGCACTGCCTTGGACTGATTTCGGAAGTTCTGTTGTGGAAGGGGCGCAGCTATCACTGTCAGGAAAACCCAATAGTGTCTGGAAAAACCGAAAGGAGGGTCAGGGCCAATTTGTAATTAAAAATCGAATAAAGAGAGACATAAAATGTGCCATTTGTGCTGTTTCTGCCCGGCCCTTCTGCATGGAGAATTTTATTTATACTGTATCTTATGAGGCAGGTCGCCAGGGGAACAGAAACATCCTCGACGTATCAAACATTTCAAGTGGCAGCGAGGACGGAAATCTTAGCTCAGATAACGAGTTTACAGCGAGGGGGCGAGGAAAGCAAACAGTGGCAGCTTGAAGGAGAGAGGCAGGCAGACTGCAAGTAAATATTCTGCTAATGAGTAATTTGGAAACGCATCAGAAGCCAACCCAAGAGAAAGTGTAGAGATCAGAAAAGCGGATGGTGAGAAGCGAGAGTCTGACGTGAGAAGGACAGAATGTTCTGTTCTGATGGAGTGATGGGTGCTCAGCCTCGTTGTGGGGGCACCAGACCAGGCTCCCTAGGGGGGCAGGTGGGAGGCAGTGCCTGGAGGTTAGCCGGCATATTTACAAGGCGCTAGCGCAGCGTCATTTTTGTTGACGCATCAGCGGCGCAATCAGTGCTCCACACTACTTCTTATTTACAAGCTGACTCATTGGGCCAAATGCGTCAGTTTGTAGAGGACTGCGTCACATTACACCTGCTCCAGGGGCCTCATTTATGAAAAGTGATGCATCGCTGCGTGAAAACAGCGATGCGTCACTTTTCCTTGCGCCCTCCTTGCGACACTAATGATGCGTCATATTTATAATATGACGCATCATTGCGCAAGGAGTTACAGATACGTCAGTATTTCTGACGTATCTGTAAGCGCTAAAGTGACGCATTGCTGGAATGTGTCACAAAAGTGACGCAACTCCAGCAATGCATCCTTTCACATGGGGAAAGCCCCATGTGAAAGGGCTAGCGTCAGTCTTACGCCTGCTGTGAGGCAGGCGCAAGATTTTGACGCAACAGCGTCCTAAAAGTGACGCAGTGAAATCTCATAGATTTCACTGCGTCACTATTACGAGGCTTTTTGCGCGGGAACGACCCCTCTGCATACATTATACCTGACGCAGGTATAATGTAGCGCAGGGGTTTACAAAGTGACGCATCTGCTGAGATGCGTCACTTTGTAAATAGTGCGCAACAGGAGGCATGTTTTACGCCGCCGATGCATCACTTTTTGTGATGCATCGGAAGCGCAAAACTGACGCAAGGCCTCATAAATGAGGCCCCAGGTATAATGTATGCATATAATGTGATGCAGGCTAGGGTTTCTTACGTAAAAAGCGACATAGAACTGACACAGTGTAATTTACAACTTTTCACTGCATCACTCTACAACTTGACTGAGTCAAAATTTTTAAGCCTGCTCAAGTAAGCGTAGGGATTTTGACGCAGTCAAGTCGTAGATTGATGCAGTGAAAAGTTGTAAATTACACTGTCAGTTCTGTGTGGCTTTTAACGCGTCAATATCCCTATGTCTTCTCAATCCAGGCGTAGGGATTGACGCAGGACTTTTAATATGGGATTCGCCTCTGTGTTCTGACGACCAACTCCAGCAATGCGTCACTTTAGTCCCAAAAGATGCAGCAGAGTTTCTGACGCGTTCTTGAGTCGTTGCACCACGAAGCACTGTATTGTAAATACAGCGCATCCATGGTCTCCTTAGGGCATTTGTGGCGTGCAGAACAAATCTGACGCATGGAGACCGATGGATCAGTTCTTGTGAATATGTCGTGGAGTTGGCACTCGTCGGGTTACCACAGTCCTGCTGCACCTTTTGAGAATGTCGGGGGTGCACGCTTTAGCATATCAATATCGGGGCCTCATTTATGGGGATTTGGCGTAGGGCAGCGCCGCAAGTCTTCTTGCTGCGCTGCCCTACATCAGTGTGAAAGGGCAGGAATGCATCGTATTTATGAAGTACACTGCATTCCTGTCCTTTCCTCCTGTGCTCGTGCACGATTTGATGCCTAGCGTCCACGCAGGCACACTTGCACATGGTGCAAGGGTTTCTACTTTGCTGGCAGGATTGTGTTTGGGCAGGAAGGGGCTCCTTCATGCACAAAAACAATCCACTGAGGCATTTTCTACGTTCTATGGGGCACATGCATCAATATTGCATTTTACAATTCCTTAATTGTGAAAAATAAGAAATTGCAATTAAGGAATTGCAAACTGCAATGCATAAAGAAATCGCTAAAAAAATAACGATTTCTTAAAATTCCTTAATTTGAATTCTCTAATTGAGAATCGCAATTAAGGAATACCTCCCCATCCATTCCTGAATGGGAAGGCATTCTTAATTTGCGATTCACCATTAGAAATTCGCAAAATGAGAATGCAATTTCAAGGGTGCAGGGGTGTCCAAAGGACACCCTGTTGCACCCCTGAAATCTGCCTATAAGTACATTTTGCACACACATGCCCCAAGGGCATGTGTGTGTGTAAAACTGGAACTTTGAAAAATGCACTTTAGTGCATTTTTCAAAGTTTTCGCAAATTACCATGAAGGTCAACTTCATGCTAATTTGCTCCCCTTATTTGCGAATTCGCAAATTTCTAAAGTTTGATGCATTGCATTTAAGGAATCTCAATTTGCGATTCCTTAAATGCAATCGCAATTTAAGAAATCGCAATTTTGCGATTTCTTAAATTCAAAATTACAAAAATGATAATGCATCCCAAAAATTTAAATTGCATTCGCAAACGGCCGAATTTTGCGATTCGCACCATTTGCGAATGCAATTTCCATTGATACGCATGTGCCCCTATGTGTGCTGCAGATGCAGGAGGAAAAAACTAGAAGAAATGAGAGTATTTCTCCTTGTTACACCTGCTTTAGGGAGGCGTAAGGTTTTGGCGCTGCCCCGGATTTATTTCATTAACTAAATCTGGGGCAGCGTCAAAATTCGTGGGTGTTGCTTGGAAACTCCCACTGCAGTGTCCATGGAGCGCCTCCTTGACGCAGAGTAAGGCAACGCAGAGACTTGCGCTGTTTTGTCTTACTCCATCTCTATGAGGCCATTCAAAGACATGCAGGGTGGCTTTGTGACGCATCATAGATAGGATCGAGGGGCTTGCGCTGGCGCAGCGTGTAAAATGTGACGCTCTGGCGTTGCAAGCCTGTCATAAATGAGTTCCCTGGTGTCTATCGGTGCTGGTAGGGATGGGGCTGTTAGAGCCTATTGGTGCAATAGGTTAGTTTGGGAGCAGGAGGGGGTATAGCACTGTCTGTGTATTGGTAAAACCACTAGGCGAGGACGTAGCTTCAGGGGGGTGTTTGGTGTGTTCCCCCCTCCCTGTTGCTCTCAGGCCTGGCTGTCGGTGCAGAGCTGCACTCTGAGGCAATTAGTGCAAAACAATCTTCCTCGTGGTGCTCGGTTCCAAACACATCTGTCCAGCAAGTCAAGTACAGTTGGGCCTGAGTTCTTGCAGGAGCATTCTTTGTTCTTTTTCATCTTCTGAGCTCGGGTCTCTGAAGGGCGTATCCTTGTGCACGTGCAGCACACGACAGCTGCTTCCTATGCAGTGTACAGGCAAACTCTTACAGAGCAGCATATTAACAACAGTGTGTTTCTGTTCCAGTGGCTCCTGCCACCCGCAGTGGGATTCTGGAGTGCCTCATTAATGGGTGGCTTTTGGTGCAAGATAACTCAGGGGGTTAATGCTCATGTTTCCATCATAAACATCTGCCTACCGTCTCTGCACAACTGTTCTAATAGATTGGAGGGTTAATGTTCCTGCATCGGAGCATTGCATGCAACACTTCACATGTGTCATGTATTTAATGTATCAACCCTGCCTGCAGCAGCTGAAGCGCCAGTGCCCCGTGCCCGCGGCAGGTGGCAAAGTACCTACAGCCTGTGATCTATCCCGAAACGGCATCTGTATGTACACACGTGTGCCCAGCCTGAGGTACAAGTGAGCTATATTTGCAGTGCTCTACGTCTCTGTACACAGTGCTGCTTGCCCTGTTTATGTACTACTCCAAGAAGCCTGCTCACTTTCTTTGCAACCTGTAAAATGCCAGTATAGATGAGACGCCTCTAGCCTGCCTGCAGGAGTGTGCACTTTATAATTATGACATGTGAGGTGCTCTTATACCCTCCATGCAGTCTTAGAACAGACTTAAGACAAAATCCTAACTTAAGTCTGTCTTAAGTCTGTCTTAAGTTTGTCTTAAGACAAACTTAAGACAAGATCCTAACTTCTGTGAATACCAAAAGTAGTAAGTTTAGGATTTTGTCTTAAGTTAGTTCTGTGAATCGGGCCCTCTGTCTCCAGTTGGGGCAAGGGGTTTATGTTTATGTGTAGGGAATTTAAGCGCACGTATACCAAAGGTCTCTTGGCGCTATGAGGGGAGAGAAAGCCTTCCTAACGACTTCTAACAATAGGCTAGGGTGAACGACCAAGTTTTCAGTTTGATATCTATTGGCAAGGAATTCCAAAGTGAAGGGCCAATAACAGAAAAATGGGAGCCACCCGTTCTCTTGTGCTTGAATATTGGAGTAGTCAACATGACCATTGTGGCCGGGTTGTCGGTTGCCACGTTCAAGCCGGGTGATGAAGTCCTAGGGTGTGCTTCGTCTGGTGTAGCTCAGATGGAGCTGGGGGTGGGGGAGTGCAGAAAAGATCTTGATGCTGTCATTTTCTGATGCCATGGAGTGGTTCAGCGTGAGTGCTGGGGGCTTTTCCTATAAGTTTGAGGGTGGAAGAACAGTACATCAGGAAGCATGAGAGCATGATCGACTCAGTCGAGTGATTTTTCCATGCGTAGAGAACCTTAGCTCAGCTGATGCAGGGGGACAGGCTCTCCTTTACCAGGTATGGAAGGTTATAGTTCAAAGGGTCCAGGTAGACATGCCTATCATAAGAGGAGTTTCTTTTCGAGGTTTGGTGGACTCAGCGGTTTGGTGGACTCAGCGATTTGGTAGACTCAGCGGTTTGGTGGACTCAGCGGTTTGGAGGTCTCAGGTTTGGTGGACTCAGCGGTTTGGTAGACTCAGCGGTTTGGTGGACTCAGCGGTTTGGTATTACTCAGCGGTTTGGTAGATTCAGGGGTTTGGTGGACTCAGTGGTTTAGTAGACTCAGCGGTTTGGTAGACTCAGCGGTTTGGTGGACTCAGCGGTTTGGTGGACTCAGCGGTTTGGTAGACTCAGCGGTTTGGTGGACTCAGCGGTTTGGTGTACTCAGCGGTTTGGTAGACTCAGCGGTTTGGTAGACTCGGCGGTTTGGTAGACTCAGCGGTTTGGTGGACTCAGCGGTTTGGTGGACTCAGCGGTTGACTCAGCGGTTTGGTGGACTCACCGGTTTGGTGGCCTCAGCGGTTTGGTGGACTCATCTGTTTGGTGGACTCAGCGGTTTGGTGGACTCAGCGGTTTGGTAGACGCAGCGGTTTGGTGGACTCAGCGGGTTGGTGGACTCAGCGGTTTGGTGGACTCAGCGGTTTGGTGGACTCAGCGGTTTGGTGGACTCAGTGGTTTGGTAGACTCAGCGGTTTGGTAGACTAAGCAGATTAGTAGACTCAGCGTTTTGGTGAACTCAGCGGTTTGGTGGACTCTGCGGTTTGGTGGACTCAGCAGTTTGGTAGACTCAGCGGTTTGGTAGACTCATCGGTTTGGTGGACTCAGCGGTTTGGTGGACTCAGCGGTTTGGTGGACTCAGCGGTTTGGTAGACTCAGCGGTTTGGTAGACTAAGCAGATTAGTAGACTCAGCGTTTTGGTGAACTCAGCGGTTTGGTGGACTCTGCGGTTTGGTGGACTCAGCAGTTTGGTAGACTCAGCGGTTTGGTAGACTCATCGGTTTGGTGGACTCAGCGGTTTGGTGGACTCAGCGGTTTGGTGGACTCAGAGGTTTGGTGGACTCAGCGGTTTGGTAGACTCAGCAGTTTGGTGGACTCAGCGGTTTGGTGGACTCAGCGGTTTGGTAGACTCAGCGGTTTGGTAGACTCAGCGGTTTGGTGGACTCAGCGGTTTGGTGGACTCAGCAGTTTGGTAGACTCAGCGGTTTGGTAGACTCACTTAAAGAGAGCACAGGGACAAGATCGCTTTGGGGCTTCTTTTTTTAGTTTGGTCTCAAATTAATTAAAATCAATTCCCTTAATACCTCCTTGACTATCCGCCCAGCTGCCCCAGTCCACTTTTACTTGAGAAACTACATATCTTTTGTGAAATCTCAGACACACGCCCCCCCCTAACATTATTGCCTTGGCTACTCCATCAGCCAGCAGATCAGGCAGGCAAGTGTGTTAACTACACGCCCTTTTTGGCCTCGGTCCCAAAGCAACCTTTGCACCTCCGAGGCTGATCTGAAGGTTATTTTGCCACATTCCCCTGAGCCCTGCCACATCCCTGGGGCGCGCACACACGGAGTTCGTGACTTCTAGCAGAGGCGGCCTCTGTTTCCCTTCATCCTCGCGTGTTATGCCAACAGTGTGTGCCCACCCGAGGGCGGGGGGGGAGCTGAAGCAGGGAACATGTATGTGTTGCAGGGAGCAGGCCTGAGATTCGTTCGTAGTCACTGAGCACACGAAGAGCTGTTTACGGGCTTGTGGGCAATCTGCTGCACCCACGTGCGATGCCCACAGAATTTCTCACTTTGGTAAACATTTCCTAACCCCCTGCCTCCTTCTGGTGGATGCGACTCCTGGTGGCACCGAGCGCGCGCGAAGAGTGGCTCTCGGCTGAGGGTGTTTTAATGAATACATTATTACAAGCTAAGCCTTTGCCATCTGTTTGGTCCTGCGTTTTGATTGCAGAAACACAATGTTTCTTGTTTTCATCAGTAAACACTTAGAGATGTTAGTAAAATGTGTGCTCAGCATGGGGCATGAATGATCTTTGTGAAATCCACACGCCTGCGACGCCAAGCGCCCGCGTTCTGCCGCGCGCACGTTGTCGCGCTCTCTTGTTTTTTGGGGGGACGAAAAAAGTCCTTAGTGTGGTGATGGACGTGCACCCCTGCCCTGAGTCCCCACCTGTACTGATGTCTGGATCCCTAATGCTGAGTTTTGTTGTCATAGGCAAACACGGCTCATGCGTGTGACCTTGACAAAGGCCTGCAGCCATGTTGGACCAGGAGGGGAGCCCAAATTGCTGGGTGTATCTGTGCCTGGGAAGGGTACAATACAACAATACAGGGTTAATGCAGCTCTGAGAAGTGTGTGCATGGGGAGTGCATGTGCTGGGTGTATGTGTGCCAATGAGTAGTACAGAATATGAAGGATACAGTGCTGTGCTGCGTGTGCATGTTATATGTTTTTATGATTATGAGTGGTACAGTACATGAAGGATACAGTGCTGTGCAGTGCATGCGTGTTATATGTATGTTCTGTGGACATATGTGCCTATGAGTGGTACAGTACATGAAGGATACTGTACTGAGCAGTGCGTGTACACTGTATACATGCATTGGGTGTATGCACGCCTGTAGATGGTAGAGTGCATGAAGGGTCCTGGGATCCATTGAGGGAGACCCATGCCTTCATGGAGAGGAGGTAAAGACCCCCGCCCCCCCATACAGATGTGTGTGTTGCTGCATTCATGTGAGCTGGGTGGGATTCATTGGAGGAAGGCGGGCGAGGCTCCCCCTGCCCACTCCAAAAGGGGCTCTTTGATTCAGTGAAGGTCACAAGAAAGGGGCCTGGTCACATCTCAGGATGGAGATGGGGCTGTCAAGAGACTGGGGGCTCTGGGCTAACCTTTTGATACACATATCAGTGTGACTGACATCCAGCTGAGGACTCTGGTCACTCCCATGGCCAGTGGGACTGTTGTGACAAACTGATTTTCAAGAGGAAGGGAGAGCAGAGGAGTGGACGCTTCAAAAGACGCAGATCCAGAGCATAAAATATAAAAGATTCAGACCATAACCACTTAACCGCGGCGGCAATTCTGCAGCGGTGCGGCGGTTTAGCGCAGTGGGCGGGGCCGCAACGTACGTGCGCAGCACTACGGAGGTAGTGGGCGCAGTGGCCGTTGGCCGTCAGAAGCAGCGAAGGGGCTAAAGCACATTTGGTGTCTCGAAATGGATAGCAAGAAGGGGTGTTTGAGACCTCAATAATTGTCATCTGCCAGCAGCCAGACAGGCTAGGTGATGACCAGTGCTAGGGACCTAGGCTTGCTAGTCTCCCTGCTGGGGGAGGGGAATTCAAGACCCCCTGCCCTGGAGCCTGGTGCCTTTCTGCTTGCCAAGACCAGTGTGCCCTGTGAGGAAGAGGAAATTGTTGGAGGGAGCATGGTTTAGTGGGGAGCTCTGTCAAATGGACGTCCTCTGCCAGGTGTGACGAGAGGGCTGCTGTACTGATTGGGTCATTGCCCGTGTGCAGGACAGACTCATCAACCCCGGGATGCCAACGGAAGGCCACAATGTAGTCAGCCGTGTTCTTTGTTATGCCGATAGGGCCGGAGCACATGCGTAGTACTAAATCGGCTACCTTGAATGCCAGGAGGGACAGCCGTGAAAAACGACTGCTGTGCGATAAGGGCCGTAGCCTTGTGTGGTAGCTACCCACAGCCCAACGTCAGGAGAGTCTGCCACTGAAGACTTCACAGTGTTGATTAAGCAGAAGCCCGTATACTGTGAGATATAGTGACCCTGTATGCTCGAGGAGGTCACCGGGAGCATCAAGAACTGCGTCCAGAATGTCCGTCTCCTGGCGGGAAGTGAGGATGCCATGGGAGCATGTGCGGACCATCACCCAAGCGAGGGTCCTTCAACATAATCAACACAACCACCCGCCACCGGGATACATACCAGCTACTCACCGTGCAGGAGGAGCTGCACTGAACCTCTGGTTGCTTTAGGAGCGCAACTCCAATTAAGGGACTCTGAAGCCGCCTGGGCCATTTGCAGCAGACTCACCTGAACTCAGTAATTGTTTGTGAATTCTGCATTTCTCCTTTTTGTGGGTAGCAGTAGAAAATAAAGTACCTCTATTTTTACATAAAAATGAGTATTATTTATCTGGATAATAATACATTGCTGCTGCCCCACCCATATTGAGTTGAGACTATGTTCTAGAAATAACCTCCAGTTGTAGGGAATCCATAGTAGGTCAAGCCCCAGAACATCACGAGTAAAAGGCCTCAACTCCTATGGTTAGGGCCTGTAACCACCGCTTGCCCCGTGGCCTTCTGAAAGCGGTTCTACAGGGGTTCAGTGGAAGGTCGCTGAACTCATAAAATCAATTCAGACTTTCGGCATACTCATGGATTTCAATGGGGCACAGTAAGACATTGAGCTGACGAAGGCAAGCTTGAGTCATGGGGCAGCCATCGGGGACTCAGTCATGCAGGTAGCAGAGACGGGCCTCAGTCATGCAGTCATCAAAGGTGAGACCACGTCTTAGGACTGACATACTTGAGCCTACATCATGCTGCGGACCCAGAGTGCTTCAACCTTAGAGCAGACCTCAGGGAGCCTGGAGTCTGGATCCACAGGAGGTCATAGGAGAGCTCTCCTATGGCCTCAACGGCCAATGTTCTCCTATGGCTCAATGGCCACAGCTCTCCTATGGCCTCAATGGCCACAGCTCTCCTATGGCCTCAATGGCCACAGATCTCCTATGATCTCAATGGCCAAAGCTCTCCTATGGCCTCAACGGCCAACGTTCTCCTATGGCCTCAATGGCCACAGCTCTCCTATGGCCTCAATGGCCACAGCTCTCCTATGATCTCAATGGCCAAAGCTCTCCTATGGCCTCAATGGCCACAGCTCTCCTATGGCCTCAATGGCCACAGCTCTCCTATGGCCTCAATGGCCACAGCTCCCCTATGATCTCAATTGGCAAAGCTCTCCCATGGACTCAATGGCCACAGCTCTCCTATGGTCTCAATGGCCACAGCTCTCCTATGGCCTCAACGGCCACAGCTCTCCTATGGCCTCAACGGCCACAGCTCTCCTATGGCCTCAATGGCCACAGCTCTCCTATGGCCTCAACGGCCACAGCTCTCTCATGGCCTCAACAGCCACAGCTCTCCTATGGCCTCAATGGCCACAGCTCCCCTATGATCTCAATGGCAACAGCTCTCCTATGGCCTCAACGGCCACAGCTCTCTCATGGCCTCAACGGCCACAGCTCTCCTATGGCCTCAATGGCCACAGCTCTCCTATGGTGTCAATGGCCACAGCTCTCCTGTGGCCTCAATGGCTACAGCTCTCCTATGGTCTCAGTGGAGAAGTGTGGCTCACTGGTTAGAGGCGGCAGACCCGTAAGCAGAGAACGGCCCGGGACCAGGGTTCGATTCCCGACGCGGCAGGGTCGTGGACCAGGGTCAGCGGACTTGATAATTCTCGCCTCGGTGCCTACTCTAGTCAGAAACCACACTCGGCAACTCTGGGCATCAGCTTGCCTCATCTTCACAACGGCCCCCCCAGACCGCCAGGGATGCTTGGTCGCACCTTAGAGATACCCATCAGGGACCATCTCTCAGGGTGAGCCAGGACGGGTTCCCCAGCGGTCGAAGCGTGGAGATACTCCTCCGGGAGTCGATTCCTAGCGCTATATAAACCCACAATTAAATGGCCACACCTCTCCTGTGGCCTCAATGGCCACAGCTCTCAATGGCCACAGCTCTCCTATGGCCTCAATGGCTCGCCATTGAGGCCGTAGGAGAGATGTGACCATTGAGACCATAGGAGAGCAGTGGCCAATGAAACCATAGGAGAGCAGTGGCCATTGAAACCATAGGAGAGCAGTGGCCATTGAAACCATAGGAGAGCAGTGGCCATTGAAATCATAGGAGAGCAGTGGCCATTGAAATCATAGGAGAACTGTGGACATTGAGGCCATGGGAGAGCTGTGGCCATTGAGTAGGCACAGCCTGAGTCACAGGTAGAGCACAGGCTGCCCTGAGCATTGACACACTGTGTGAGTTATGGCGTAAACCCAGGTGCCTAAACATGCGGCAGAAGAAGACAGGAGTGACTTGGATCAGGAAGCATGTGACATGGAGAAGACACAGGAAACTCAGGGGCATATTATTAAGGTGGTTTATCTCTGCTTTTTTGGCTTTAAAAGCCAAGAAAGCGGAGATAAAATTATCTCCCTATTACCTAGCTGTCGCTAACACCAGTTAGCGACAGCTAGTAGGAGATAGCGACCATCTTGGGCCCCGCTTTGCATGTCAGTGATATTTATCACTAATGACATGCAAAGTGGGCGTGCCAAGATGTTAGCGACTGGAGACAGTCGCTAACATCGCTATCTCCTATTACCAACTTTTGGAGATATTTGCGCTAAGCGCGAATATCTCCAAAAGCTAACACCTGTCCCTGAGCAGTTCTTAGCCATGTTATCCAATAGTAGGTGGATAACATGGCTAAGAGCATTAGCTCGGTAATGCATGAATATCGCTGACTTTTCAGCGATATTCATGCATTTGGGCCGATTTTTATCGCTTAGGAGATAAACCTTGATAATAGCAAGGTTCCTAAGCGATAAAAATCGCCGCAGCTCGGCGATAAAAATATCGCCGCTAAACCAACATAGCGATAATTATCGCTAGTTGTTGGTAATATGCCCCTCAGTTTCAGAGTAACCAGAAGGGGGATTGGCTCCTGTGAGAGACACAACTTCTGGAGGGACATAGACATGTTACTGATGCCAGGACCGCTGCCTACCCCAGCATGAAGTAGTGTTTGGAGGGGGCAGGAATCTGATGAATGAGCGCTGGGAAAGGCCCTTGGCTGTCACTAAACCCTCTAAGAGCCTAAGTTTGACAGCACAGGGAAGGGTTTAAAAGAACGAGGCAGCCATATTGAGGCTTGAAGAACTGCAGCTCTAATGAGATGACTGAAGAATCTTGGAAGGAGCAAGGTGGAAAAGAGGATCTGGAATACAGAAGCGAAGGAAAATTCTGTATACAATTAGAAAATTGACCATGTGAAACTGCATTTCTAGATTTGTTTTAGTTTCTGTAGCTCCTACGGTGCTGTGGATTGTGTATAAAGAGAGCTTGTGCTTGGAAAAGCACTCCTTTGCCACAAGTCTTCTAAAGTGTTCCTTGGAAGGATGAAAACACAACACCCCGAAATTAGTAAGGTTTGCTCGGCAGCGACAAAGTGTTACAGTATTTCATTATTGCCTTCAAAATATTTCGATTTTTAGCCTACATATGTCAATCAATCAATCAATCAGGTTTGGTAAAGCACAACTACTCAACTGCAAAGGTCTCAAGGCGATGGGGGCTACGTGGATGCTGTGCTGCAAAATACACCATTTGGCTGTGATTTCCACAACCTTTTCTCCAGGAAAGAGCCACATATCCTTCAAACCCCCATGCCCCTCCCCAAGATGAGGTTAGGTGTGTTCCATCGCTCACTCCTTTCTGAGAAGGTATTTATCCCATATCACCCATTAAGCAGACCAGACACCACAGTACTCGGGTGCATTGTAGGGGCCTAGGCCAGCCTGCCCCTCTAGGGGCTGTTCTGTACTGATCAGCTTAAGGAGGGTCATTTTCTGTAATAACATAAGAAGGCCAGACAATTGATTAAATGTTACTCAGGGATTGTATGATTTTTTTTTGCAGTTTTATATAACGCAAACTTGGCCCATGGTACTGGAGGCTTTACATGAGCACCAGTTACCTTACAGAAGCAAACTTAAAACCCTTGAGACCAAGAGTCAAAAGCCTAGCTTGTCAGTGACTAGTATTCGCAACACTCGCTGGAGTTGGAATCACTATGTTTTGAAAAAAGAAAGAAAAGGATTTTTCTTTCTTGTGTCCCCTCACTCACCACGTTTAGGAGTGGCTAGCACAGGGCTGGTCCCTGTGTAGTCCTGAAGAAGAGCTTGGGGGAGCTCGAAACATGTTGACAGAAACTGCTAGGTACACCGAACTCATTGCCAGTAGGATCCCAAGCATTCTACCCCGTTTTTAATGTACCCCCCAGGAGCAAGAATAAATCATTTGTAGATCACTAGGTAGGTAGTTTTAACTCACTCGTAGTAAATACCACTCCACTTCACAACACCTTTTTGCACCACACTTAGTCCATCACTTAAGTGCTCCTACGTAGTTCGCAAAAGCACGCCTCAGTCCGTAGAGTGCTGGGATGGCCACAATGATGAAGCATGTCACCGTAGGGAAACCCTGGTGAGTGAGGGGACACAAGAAAGAAAAATCCTTTTCTTTCTTTTTTCAAAACATAGTGATTCCAACTCCAGCGAGTGTTGTGAATACCAGTCACTGACAAGCTAGGCTCTTGACTCTTGGTCTCAAGGGTTTTAAGTTTATTGTTAATTTGAGGAGGGTGAGCCTGGTTTCTACTTCCCTCTTTCTCCCCCTTTTGGAAAATAGACCTTACAGAAGGACACATTCCTTTCCATTTTTAGGCACAGGGAGATGAAGTGATTTGCCCAGAATACCAAGATATGAGCTGACGCCGAGACTCGAACCTGGGTCTTCTTTTCCAAAGTTGGCAGCTCTGACCAGACGCCACTTCCTCTCCCCAACACGGCCGTCCGACGTCACGGTGGGCATGTGCAGAGGACGGCCGGGGGCCGTCCGAACCACGCCCAGTCATAAATCACCCGCACCGCGGCAACATTTTCGCCTCGGTGAACGGGTTAAAGCCAAAAAAAGCGGAGATAAAGCCCTGGCTGATATGCCCCTAAATCTCCCTGCGACCAACAAAAAATGAATGTGCCCTTGTGTAATGTAGCCGGTCCTCATGTAAAGCGCTCCAATACCTACGGGTCGAGTTTCCGCTGTATAAATCTGCAACAAAAAAAAAGGACGTGTTTACGGAGTGGGTTGAAGTTTTGTGTCTCTGCTGCTTTTTGTGAGTTGTGTGTCTGTTTGTGTGTATCCTTCTGTGAGTCCACAGTCCTGAATGAACGCTATGGACCTGATTGCAAAGAGGAAAATTATCGCTCCCCATAAAATCTATCACTGAAGTGTTCGAAATTAATCGGATGAAGTAATTACCGCCTTTTCTGACTTTTTGGGGAATAACGTGAGCATTTTTGGGCTTACCACATCAAAATCTGCATGACCCGGGACAAGGCGGGCCCGTTCGCCTTGTTAGATTCCGTACTGTTTGACCTGCCGAAATGTAACGACGGCGAGAACTTTATGGCACCTGGTAATTAGCAACTGCGATAAACATTGCATGATATGTAACTGCTATTCATGAGCAAAAAAGGCTCGCAATTTAATGGGTCACCTGCAATGAGGCCTCCTGCAATTAAGCAGAGTATCATTTAAGAGCCTAAATGGATACCTGTGAGTGATTTCCGTGACCCCCAGCCCCGTGCTGCCTCCTGCTGAGGCGCTTGATGAGATGCATGGACTTAGTCGAGAAGGGTGCTAATGTCCACTGTAGCCCCCCCAACTTCTTGGACCAAGAGGAAGTCTGCGCCTGGCCATGCCTCCAAATGCCACACTCATCCTGCCCAGTGCCACAGTGTTTGGAGTATTTCTGACCCTAGACAGAGTCAACTGCACACCACCCACATGTGCCACTGAGGTACTTAAATCTCTGCCAGTGTCACATACACACTTGCAAATCATCCAGAGATTTTGTAATAGAGCAGCTACAGGCAAATCAAATCACTGAAAGGTCAAATTTCACCCTACGCCACAACTTGGGTAAATAAGAAGTAAAAAGAGACATTCTGGAATGGGCAAGGTATATTGACGAGGATAAGGGGACACTGAGTTAGAATTATAGCAATTTAACCAATTTGATGGTGTTCTCAGTAATATAAACACCATTAATAACGGAGGTGCATCTACTCCTGGTGACCTATGGGACTTCAACACGGATGCCCACGCCGCCTGGACTGATAGGGATTTCCCCCAAACTTACCAGCTCCGACTGGGAGTTTCTATTCCACCCTTTGGTGTTGATCCCTGACTCAAGAAAGCTTTATTGTCCAAGCTTGTTGTTAGCTGCCTAAGGATGCCCACTTGATGCAGAGTGCAGCACTTTAGATGTTGAGATCTGTACCCCCCCCAAATATTCATCCTGTGTCTGTAACCTTCACCGAATGTCTCACACTTTCTGCGTGAGATTCAAGTTGGCGCTGTGATCCGTAAGGCGTATGCAGTGCCCATGAGAGCGAAGAACCTCAGTCCAAATGCCATCTGTCTGTATTTGCCCCCTAAAACCTACTTCATTGCATACAACTCCAGACTGGCACCCGTTCTCCGGCCAGACATAGCTGGTCAAGCTTTCTTTTGCACCAGCTTTGAAACCTTCCTCTTTTTAATCTTCAGGATGTTTGTGCTACAAATTCTACTATTATTGTAAGATATGTTGATGCCATGGAGGAGTGCGGTAGCTCTAAAAATAAAATGATGAGGAAGCAGATCGGAGAGCTTGGAAAGTCGTAGATAGCTTGACTCATGGGTTGGCATGGGAAGCTGGAACATGAAGAAGTCACCGATAGATGGATGCGAGTCAATTTTTTCATCGGTGGATCTTGGGAGTAGATAGTAAACAACTCTCAAGTCAGACTCCATTTTAATTAGAATGTTAAGATAGCCTATCGGCCTTTGGTCCACATTCAGCATGTCATTATCTTTCAGAGAATTTGTGAAAGTGTCACTTCATGTAAACAATGATTTTGTTATGTTATGTTAATGATATTTTCAAAGCGCTTCGGTTACCCAGGGGTGTCCTGGCGCTAGTTACATCTCCATTAGACTAGAAACGGAAGAAATGTGTAATTGGGCAAAGAGGCAGGTTTTTAAGCCTTTCCTAAAAGTTAAAAGGTATGTGGCATTTCTCAGGTGAAACAGCAAGTCAATCTAAGCATTTTCCGCACCATGAGCAAAACTTCTACCACCCCACTGAGCTTTTTTTGTGTGTGGCACTGAGACCAACTTGGCACCCAGTGAGCGAAGTGATCTTTTCGGTATGTGCCAATGGAACTGCCGTTTTAAATAGTCTGGTCCTGTACCTTGAAGTGCTTTAAAAACCAAACAGAGGGCTTTAAAACACACTCAGTTCCTTACCAGGAGCCAGTGGATTTTTTTAAATTTCCTTGGATATGGGAGAAAACCTGGACTTGCCAGTACATCAGGTGACACAAATGTGCCACACAACTACACAATATATATTTCACAGTTTGACAGTAGACGTGTAAGGTAAGCATGTAGCCTGAGTTCATATGTTTTCATCTTGCTGGTTTAGACTGGATACAACTTGGATTTTGGAACGTCTCCACTAGAGTTTGCAAAATAGGCTAAAAGTCAGTGATCAATATCTTGTATAAACCCTTTGAATTGACCTCTGAATTAGAGAGAGGCCTCCACACCAGGTTGTCACAAGACGTCCTGCCAGACCGCCATAGCATTTTCTCATATTCTAAGAGTGGATCCAGTGATAACAAAAATGAAGCTCAGCGGATCTTGCGTTTTCCTTCTGATGGAACACTCTCTCCCAGCAGAAGTGTGATAATCACAGCTGATCAGCTGTGAACAGGTATGCAGTGCGCTGTGTCCCCAGACCATCACATGCTCTCTGAAGAACCGGGTTATTTAAGACCCAGCGGCGCCAGGGATAACGCCCTAGTCTCCGGGTCCACCTGTCTTAGAGTACAGAGACACAGGATACTTCTTGGTAACGTCAAAGATCAATTTTATTAGCTGCAGCCAGTAACAGATATCCTAGAAGTACAACACGGTGTATTTTCTCAGGAGACTGCTCAACTTTACAAAGCTAGTCATCCCTTTTTATACCAAATATTATGTTTCAGGCAAACATTCCTTATTTACAATTGACCATTCACATGTTTTGACGAAAAGGAAAAAGCAGGATCATGATGACAAGCCCATTTTTCAGTTGTCCTGCCCACAATCAACTATTGGTCAAACCTAACATTCTTCATCAGATCGGTCGATCGAACCCACCATAAAAACGTGCACATCCCCATCGTAAACGGCCCATAAAGAAAGGAGCTGGGACAGGTGTGAGCAAGATTAGACATAGTGATGCACAATAAAAGCTTAGAGGTGTCTTGTGTCTTGTTCAGTAATCTTGAACAGCTACTGGGAAAGGAACTGGCTTAACAAGTTTTGGCTTCAGGCAAGAGGGTCGCTCGCTCAGGTCATTCAGAAGTCAGCTAAAGTGTACGTGTGCTTGGAGACTCGTTTGGCCGCTGTCATCGGCCTATGTGAGGGCAACCACAAAATGGCTGCCGTATACAAAACGGAACCCGAGGGTTCAGAACGGGATCCCTGATTTCATGGTGATCTCGTCCCTCGAATATGACGAAAATGCTCGTATACCTTACACTTGCCATTTTCGGTCTAATGGTACCAAAATCGTCATGATACGACGACTTTTATTAAACGGGTTCAGAATTTTAGTACCTCAGACCCTCCTTTTGCCCTTAGATAGGCAATAACCTAAACCCATGTCAGTCTGAGTCCAGGTCTATACTCATCAGGTCATCAAGATGTTGCTGTAGCATCATCCTATTACTTAGCACGTCCCTCGATACAGGTCTCCTTACACACGATGTAGCACAGAGGCCACATATAGCAGGAGCGCACTGCACGCACAGACAGAACAGGAAAAGAATGGCTAAGATCATCCCAATGACCATCAGAATCTTCCATCCCCACGTGGAAACCAGTTCCCAGAACCATCCCATCAACGACCAATCTCCTTTATCCACATGTATAGATTTGGAGATTTTATGTAGTTTGGAAATGGCCTGGTACACTGTCGGAGCATTATCTGGAATGAAAACACAGGAACTTGATTGGATCACTTTACATACCCCACCTCGATCTGCAAGTATGACGTCTAACGCAACTCTGTTCTGGAGTGTCATAAGACGATCCGACTGGAGCTCAGCAGTCAAGTTACTAAGGGCACCGGCAGTTTCAACTACGGTGGACTCAACCACCCTCGTCAATTGCCGTATGTTCCTGCTGTTAACCATAGGTCCCCAAAACGGCAGAAAACCCTTCAAGAACTCTCCTAATTCTTGTCCTGCAGTATCATCCTTAGTGAAGACACCTCTAACTACCCTTGTCTTGTGGTAATCTGCCACAGCTGTGTAGGTGGGAGGCAACAGGAACGAGACAAAACATGTGCCCGAGAAATCAGGGGGCAACCATGTGTAGGCTCTATCATAACAGATAAAATAGGTACCCTTAGCTGCTAGGAACGATGGGGAAGTCTGGGACGCAAAAACATATGTCTCAGTGCAGATTCTCTTCCCTAACTGAGCTCTTGGATTCTTGCCATTACCTTGCAGACATAGATGACCCTGATGGGGTACAATCCAAATCGTAGAGGATCGTTTTGCTCGCTGGTTCTCACTCAGACTTGCTCCATATCCAGTCACATTCCATCCAATATATGCTAGTGTCTCATCTTTCGGGATAGTCTCATAGGAACTAGCTCCCTTAATCATATCGACTATTCCTTTAACTAGAGCACTATTCTTTGGATTATCCTTCGCAGAACGTAGGGGGTGGACTTCACGAGCATAGATGAACATCGTTTTGTATGCCCACACAGAACCATTGTAACTGAATGGCAGGACCAGATAAGGAATACCTTTTTCAGTAGTATGAGGTATAAGGCCACACACCCAACAGTTAGTCGTGTTTACTACTAACTGGTGTTGGTGCAGAAGCTGAATGAAAGAGTTATTAACGAATTCCAATCTCCTAATGGACTCATGTTCAGGCAGAGGATGAAAAGAATGTGAAGAAACAGTGGAATAAAGTATGGGCTGTGTAGTGGGTGCAAACATCACTTGAAAAGAGAATATAACATATCGCATTAAAAACATCGTCAAGCTAAGCAACATAAAAACACACAATATTAAAAAACATTTTCTGCTCATAATTCGACACATTTTGGCTCTAAGATTCATTTCTTCAACAGGTCTCTCCATCTCGAAAAACTCCATCCTCTAACCTTGCTGCTCGTGGAGGTAGGGTGTTCCGTGCTAAGGAATGCGTCTGTCAGTCCAGGGAACGCCCTAGGACCAACCAGAACCGTCGACCTTGTGTCTTCGGCTTGCACTCCAAAGACTTGACGCTGCGACCCTACAGCTGAACCCGGATGGCGGTTCGAAAAACAAAAATCGGTCAAAACAGTTTCTCAGATGGGAGAGCTGAACTTAAAAAATCTTTTATTTGTTCATGATTCTCGGTCTCAAATTATAACGGCTTTTTCCAGGTAACGTCTGGTCTTGAAATAGGAGTTCAGGCTCGGTAGTGTCCAATCGAACTGACGGTGGCACAGCTTCTTGCAGAAGATCGTCGCTTTCACGCTCAGAACTTGTCCCCATTAAACGTGCATCGCTAAAAGGCAGAAAACGAGGCACAGTTTCAGTCTCAGAATTAGGAATGCCCTCCTGGACCCACTGGTCGTACGGCAGAGGTAAAGGAACCCTCTTGCAGTGTACGCCGTGGATCCAGTTCTTTTTTCCTTGCACACACACTGCAGTTCTCGTGGACAAAAGCACCAAGTAGGGGCCGATCCAGCGGGGCTGGTCGTTCTTTGTCCGCTGGAAATTCTTGATTAGTATCCACGATCCAGGATCGATTGCGTGCCCTGGATCTTCAGAAACCTGAGGCAGTGTATCATGAACCTGTTGGTGTAAGACACGCAATTTAGCCGTCAAGTCATACAAGTAATCAAGCAGTATAGGGTGTTCAATCTCACTGAATTTCGTCGGCCTCAGCACTCCCCATATGTTTGCCGGGCGACCAAAAATTATTTCATATGGACTAAGTCCCCCTCATGAATGCACAGTCATCCTAGTTGATAAAAGTGCTAATGGCAGAGCATCAGGCCATTTAAGACCTGTGCTCGCTTGTATCTTGGCAAGTTTCAATTTGAGGGTGCCATTATAGCACTCCACTAGACCAGCTGATTGGGGGTGATTTGCAGCGTGAAACTTTTGGCGGATTCCTAACCCATCACACACTCTCTTCATCACTTGACCCACAAATTCACTCCCATTATCACTCCAGACCATTCTCGGCAAACCAAACCTAGGGAAGAATTCTTCGACAAGGGCTTTAGCTGTGGACAAGGCAGTATTATCTTTTAGGGGATATGCTTCTACCCATCTTGAGAAGGCACAAACAACCACTAGTACGTACTTCAGGTTGTTGCATCTCTCCATGTGAATGAAATCTAGCTGCAAAACCTCGAACGTATACGTCGGAGGAGCAAAATGACCAGCTGGAGTTGGAGTTCCCTTACCAGGATTGTATTTCAAACAAATCACACAATTCCTGACCACATTCTCTGCACACTTGGGAATTCCAGCATTTTGCCATACTGGAGCCAACAACTTACAGATCCCTTTCACGCTGATATGGGCCATTCCATGCGCCATTGTAACCACTGCAAGCACGTACGCATCGGGTAACAACCATCGCTGATGTTCTGACAACTCAACCCAACAACCATTTGCGTCTAATTTACCCGTACTCTCTCTCCACACCCTCAATTCTTTCTCTGTAGCTTCAGCTTGAATAGACTTCACACTCTCTATCGTATCTTCTCACATTCCAACGTCACCAATCCATCTTGCAGGGCCCGCAACATACATTCGACTCATCACATCTCTTGCCGTTTCTTTCGCAACTTCATCAGCAAACGCATTACCGCGACCAACGTCGTCAGTAACCTTCTTATGTGCACTGCATTTCACAATCGCAACTTGCAACGGTAAGGTAAGTGACTCAAGAAGCTCATTCACCAACTGACCATGCTGTATCTTAGTTCCGTGAGACGTGAGGAACCCACGTTCCTTCCACAATCGTCCAAAACTGTGAGCCACACCAAACGCATACTGGCTGTCAGTATATATGGTCACTTTCTTTCCTTTTGATAATACACACGCTCTCGTAAGTGCAATCAACTCTGCTGCTTGAGCTGAATTATGTGGGATACGTGCAGCTTCAACAATCGTATGCAAAGTCGTAACAGCATATGCCGCAGTCGTATCACCATTTGGAAGCTTGAAGCATGAACCATCCACCCATAAGGTACCATCACACTTCACAAGAGGAGTGTCCCTAAGATCTACTCTCCCTTTCGTTTCCTCTTCTGTCCTGAGAAAACAATCATGTTGTTCAGAAACATCTGTCTTTGCTACAATCGGCAACAACATAGCTGGATTCAGCGTGTTGCATCTTTTTATGTGCACATGACTCGCTAAAAGTGTCAACTCATAACCTGACAATCGAGCACTAGTTAAGTGCTGCGTCTTGGTTCTGTTTAGCAAAGTATCCACTGCATGTGGAACCATTACAATCAACATATTATTCATCACCAAACCAGCAGACTGTCGAATAGAAACAGCTGCTGCCGCTGTAGCTCTCAAGCAACTCGGCAACGCTCTAGCTACCGGATCCAAAGTCGACGAGAAATACGCACATGGACGCTGCTTGTCCCTAAAAGATTGTGTCAACACTGACAATGCACATCCTTCTTTCTCATGGACATACAGTGTAAAAGGCTTACTGTAGTCGGGGGTACCCAACACAGGAGCCGAACACAATGCATCGTGCAATTCCGAAAAACTTTTCTGACACTCTTCGGACCACGGAAGGGGATTTGGTCTATCTTTACAAATCAATGCCACCAAAGGTTTGGCCAGTAGGGAAAAATTTGGTATCCATTGTCTGCAATGTGACGTGATACCCAAGAAAGCACGCACTTCTCTTTGTGTAATTGGCACACTCAATTTTGCAATCGCCTGAATTCGTTCTGGGGTCAATCTTCTTCCCTCCTTCGATAAGAGATGACCTAAGTAGGTCACTTCTTGTCGACAATACTGTAACTTTGAAAAAGACACCTTATGATGTAAATCAGACAAATGACGCAACGACAAGGTGGCTTCTTTACAAATCTCCTTAGTATCTGCAGCTACTAACAAATCGTCGACGTACTGAATAAGAGCAGCACCATCAGGTAAAACAATCGTATCAAGCTGTGTTTTCAAAGCATGACTATATATGGATGGACTCTCACAATAGCCTTGAGGAGCTCTCTTAAACCGGAAGCTTCGACCTCCTAAAGAGAAGCCGAAAATATCCCTACTCTCCTCGGCAATCGGGATGCTGAAGAAAGCATTCTTCAAATCAATCACCGAAAACCACGTGGCTGAAGCTGGAATCATGGTCAGTAAGGCAGTGATATCTGGAACGACAGGAAATTGCGGAACTACAATCTTATTCACCTCGCGAAGATCGATCACAAACCGGTAAACAGGTGGCTGAGAAGAGTCAGTACGTTTTAAGACAGGCAACACAGGGCTATTGCAAACATTACCTCTCGTTTCTTCAATTACATCTCTCTCAATCAGGTCATGAATGATCGCTAGCAACGCCCTTTCACCTTCACTCGAGATCTTGTATTGGGGAATACGTGGCATTTTAACATTCGCTTTCAATGTCACAACATATGGCGGTATCTCCAAAAGACCCACGTCATTAGGACCAGTAGCCCAAAGAATATCAGGAAGAGACGACAATTCTGTCGGAAGTTGATCCCTCGTTAAATACATCGGAGAGACCACCTTCTTACCCAATGTAAGTTGTACTCCTGAAGGAGAACAATACAATGTTGCGTACAATCTTTTCAACAGATCCAACCCCAATAAGTTCTCACCACAACCCGTCGTCAGAATAAGGGGTGCTTCGAATTCACAAGGTCCAACAGAAAGAGACATAGGACTAGAGATCGGGTTCCTAACCGGGGCACCAGAAAAACCTACTGAAACATTCGTCTCGCCAGACAAAGGTGCGCCAGGGAGTTTAGAGTGCATAATAGAACTCTTGGTAGCACCAGTATCCAACAGAAAAGGCTCTGACACACCTGATGTAATCACCTCAACATAAGGTCCACTCTGATCTACTGGAACTGAAACAACTCCCTCTCTTTGTCTATGGCTGTCACAGCAATCATCACCTTCCATATTTTCACCTTCTGCGTAGTAGTCATTAGCATAATACTGAGTCGTCCTACCAGACGCGTTATTCTGCTGATGAAAACTATTTATTGAATTTTGTGGAGGAAAGGGACGTGTGTTCTGGGGGAACCCTCCACGTCCTCTACCTCTAAGAGCTTGTGGAACACCCCGGCCTCTTGTGCTAGAAACACCATTCATACGCTGTAGCAAAACAGGGCAGCTACTTTTAAAATGGCCCTCTTCTTTGCAATATGCACATTGATTAGGGCCTACAGGGAAACGTTGTTGAGAAGGCTCGAACCTTTGCGAGTTTCGCTGAAACTGCTGAGGTTGCTGATAATCACGCTGGTTACTACGGGGCGGATACGCTTGAATGAATGAATGAATGAATGAATGAAATTATTTGTAGAGCGCACGATGGCCAAACGGCTTCCTGGCGCTGAGAGGTCTGGGGGGCAGAACAAACAAGGCCAGGGAGAATTAAGAGGGGTAGGCCAAGGCAAACAAGAATGTTTTGAGCGCTTTACGGAAGTGTGAAAAGATAGGAATAGAACGCATAGAGAGAGGGAGGGAATTCCAAAACCGGGGTGCAAGAACAGAAAATCTAGACCCACCAGTGCGAGTTTTGCGAAAGCGGGGGACCGTGAGAAGGGCAGAAGAAGATGAGCGGAGAGTGCGGACAGGGGTGTGGGAGGAGATAAGAGAGTTGATGAACGCCGGTGCAGAGCGATCAAGGGCCCGGTAAACAAGGCAACCAAGTTTGAACAAGGATCTCTGCAGAATGGGTAACCAGTGAAGGGATTTGAGGACAGGAGTGATATGATGAGTTTTGGGCAAGTGGAAGATGAGGCGGGCCGCCTGATTTTGGATTGCTTGGAGGCGGCGGGTTTCGTAGGCAGGAATGCCCACGAACAAGCTGTTTCCATAATCAAGGCGGGAAGTGATGAGGGCAGAAATAATAATTTTAAGAGATTCAAGGGAAAAGAAACGAGAAATTTTTCAGATCAACCGAAGGGAAAGAAAACAGGAAGATACTACAGCACTGACCTGGCCATGCATAGACAGGTCCTGGCTGACCTTGATGCCCAATGTTTTAACGGAGGCAACCGGGGTGGGAGGGGGACCAAGGGAGGGGGGCCAGAAAGCAGAGGACCAAGGGCTGGATGAGCCGCCAGTCAGAACAAGCTCAGTCTTGTCTGGGTTGAGCTTGAGGTGATTGGCGCCCATCCACCCAGAAATAAAAGCCATGGTGGAACGAAAAAAGGATAAGGAGTGAGAAGAAGAAGAAAGGTCAAAGACAAGCTGGAGGTCATCTGCGTAATTAAACACCGAGACCCCCAGCTGAAGAAGAGAAGAGATAAGTGGATGGATATAAAGATTGAAGAGAAGAGGAGAAAGGGAAGAGCCTTGGGGAACCCCGCAGGGCACCGAGAGGGGAGGGGCAGAAAAACCGGGGAGGTGAACAGCTTGTGAACGTCCTGTTAGATAGGACGTGATCCAGGAAAGGGCAACACCTCTAATGCCCGCTGCGCTGACGCGGTCCAAAAGAATGTTATGGTCGACCGTGTCAAACGCAGCGGACAGGTCGAGGAGAACCAAAGCTTGGGGAGAATTAGTGTCGGCCTTGGCTTTCAGCTCGTCAAGAACGGCGAGCACCACAGATTCGGTCGAATGACCCGAGCGAAAACCCGCTTGGTGAGAAGCGAGAAGTTGGTTCTGCTCAACATAAGTGGAGAGACAAGAAGTGACGTAAGATTCCAGAATTTTAGCAAGATAGGGAAGAAGAGAGATGGGCTTGCTGTAAAAGAACCTTCGTCTTTAGCTTTTTAGTCTTTTTGTCTGCCCTATCCTTCTCATCCTTATCCCTATTTTCGTAGTATTGTGCAGTAGCCAATATCTGTGCTGATGAGGAAACAGCCCATGAAATCTCGGAATCCTTCAACTTGGTACATAACTCGGGAAGCAAATTATGCACGAACTTATCAACAAACAACCGTTGACCACCTTCAGTACTCATATCTTGAGCACTGTGGTCGATAAACGTTTCTTCAAACCTAGTTAAGAAATCGGACACAGTTTCATCTTTCTTCTGCTTACACGCAGACAATTTGTCCCAGTTTACTCGCATAGCAGGCATTAAAGTCTTCATGTAAGTAACGATCCTACCAGGAAGTTCTGCAACTAAAGGCTCAGGTTTAGCACCACCAACTTGTCGCGTATCTGCAGCACTAATATTAACCCAGGTATCACCTAACTCTTGCGCATTAACCGTGTGATGAATAAATCCCCATAAAGGCTGTGGGACCACGTTTCCAAACTACATGTCTATATCAGCTAAATTCATAACACATGAGTCTGCAGTCTGTGATAACTCCTTATAATACCCTGCAGGATTTTTACGGGGGTCAGGTAAGGTCTGTTTAAGAGCCAAAACTTCAGCTCGTTTCCATGGAACATGTACCCAAACACGCTGAAAATGAGGCTGGACAGGTGGATTAGCGGTTAGATCCCCTTCTTTCCAAACTGGGGGAACTTCCCTCATCGGATATTGTCGCACCTTTCTCCTAACAGAAGGATCAGGTTCAAACAACGGCCGAGAGACGGCCTCGCTCCTAAATGACAACAATGTCGCAACTGCTCTCTCAACATCGGAACCCACAATCGTGCCTTTCGCAAACTCGAACCGTACATGACACAACTCAGGTGGATTGGGTTCCAAATCATTATCCTCCAATTCTTCACAAAGAAAAACACACATTTTATCAAAAACATATCTCTGCTTCGGGGCTTCCCATTGGCGGAAGACATCCATAACAGACTCTAACTCATATCTTGCAGGGTCGGTAACCCATTTATGCGCCAAATTATCCAATACTCCCTTCTCTGTAGAATCAGGTAGTTGGCTACGTAACTGTTTATGCTCTGAAACGGGGGTCGTGTTTAATGACCCAAAGAAAGGAGACAAAAGACTAGTAACAGTATCCGTCATTCTCTGTCGTACAGAAGGAGAAGTTGACAGAACAGGGGATAAAGCGGATTGAGAGGAAGCTAATGTAGGAGCAGTAGCAGGGGAGGCAGCAAAAACAGGTGGAAAAGTCGTAGAGATTAAGGACGGAACAGGTAGCAAAGTCGGCAGCCCTTGAGAAGGCTGTACCAGAGGAGTAGGAGCCAGCTGAAGAGGAGCTGGCGGCTGTGCAATAGCAAGAGGCAAAGCAACCAGAGGTTGCGCCGCTAAAGGTTGCGGAGGTGCTGTAGCACTCTGCGCATAAGGGGGTGGCGAACTCAACAAATGTGACATTAAAGGATCTTTTTCAAATTCCTTTGCTGCATCTTGCTGAAGAGGTGGCAAAACTGGATAGCATTTATCAATCGCCATTTTACGTTGCCTGTGCAACTGCTCACTCGCTTGTTCTTCTTCATTATCTTTATACTGCATAGCAGCTTGCATTATCGAGATACCCGTTTCTCTTTTATTTCTCTTTGCTAATTTAATTTCTTTCTGTTTGGCCTCCTTTCGCCATAGGCGGAAAGAGTCAAACATCGCCGGCCGGGCTTTCTTCCTAAAAAGTCTAACCTCTAGGTTATCTAAAATTTCCATGTCAAAACTACCACATCGGGCCATTGTAGGACACCATCCTTTTTTGTGAAACGAATCCATACTTCGTTATATGCGATGGGGCCTATGCCATGCTTCACATACAGTTCATAGGTTGGAGTTCCAATCGGAGGAACCGGACACGAGTCCTCCAATCGGGAATCCCTATTATAACCACAACAAAACAAATTTCCAAGTCTGCTAAGGCCAGGCATCTTCGCTCACTAGTCTAGCTTCAAACTTCAAGGGAATATTGAATACGATAGTCTCGTGAATACACAAGTCCCTCGGCTTTGGTACTTGCAAGTTCCAAATCAAGGATCCCAAGGGGATACCCAAAAACGAAGGACTGGGAGACGCTCCACTCATACTTAACTGAGGTATCGATGTCGGCACCAGAAGACCCGTCTATCGTCTCGCTTCACAAATCATCAAAGGCTCCAAGACAGGGCGATAGTCAGGGCAGCGGTCCTTCGTAGCCGTCGGAAAGCGGGGAACCTCGCAGCAAAGACTTTCGGACCACGACGACATACAGGGGTCGATGAAGTGGTTGGCCTTCCTCCAGAATTTCCACACGAAGCTCCTCACGAACCTCTGGCTTGGACCGGTACCGCTGAAATCGCCCCACGTTAGGCGCCAAATGAAGAACCGGGTTATTTAAGACCCAGCGGCGCCAGGGATAACGCCCTAGTCTCCGGGTCCACCTGTCTTAGAGTACAGAGACACGGGATACTTCTTGGTGACGTCAAAGATCAATTTTATTAGCTGCAGCCAGTAACAGATATCCTAGAAGTACAACACGGTGTATGTTCTCAGGAGACTGCTCAACTTTACAAAGCTAGTCATCCCTTTTTATACCAAATATTATGCTTCAGGCAAACATTCCTTATTTACAATTGACCATTCACATGTTTTGACGAAAAGGAAAAAGCAGGATCATGATGACAAGCCCATTTGTCAGTTGTCCAGCCCACAATCAACTATTGGTCAAACCTAACATTCTTCATCAGATCGGTCGATCGAACCCACCATAAAAACGGGCACATCCCCATCATAAACGGCCCATAAAGAACGGAGCAGGGACAGGTGTGAGCAAGATTAGACATAGTGATGCGCAATAAAAGCTTAGAGGTGTCTTGTGTCTTGTTCAGTAATCTTGATCAGCTACTGGGAAAGGAACTGGCTTAACAAGTTTTGGCTTCAGGCAAGAGGGTCGCTCGCTCAGGTCGTTCAGAAGTCAGCTAAAGTGTACGTGTGCTTGGAGACTCGTTTGGCCGCTGTCATCGGCCTATGTGAGGGCAACCACAAAATGGCTGCCGTATACAAAATGGAACCCGAGGGTTCAGAACGGGATCCCTGATTTCATGGTGATCTCGTCACTCGAATATGACGCAAATGCTCGTATACCTTACACTTGCCATTTTCGGTCTAATGGTACCAAAATCGTCATGATACGACGACTTTTATTAAACGGGTTCAGAATTTCAGTACCTCGTCTCACAGTGTAGTACATAGAAGTAGCTTCAGGGTGGTAGGCTGCTAGGTTGTTTGAACAAATTATGCTGAACATACATAAGTTCTGTTTTAATTATACTCATTGGGGCAGATTCCCAAGCCCCGTGCGCCAAGGAGAGGAAAAGCCACCCTGCGTGGCTTTTCCTCTCCTTGTAAATATGGCCCCTTTACATGCAGCACTTTGCGTGAAAGGGCCGTTCCAAGGGTGTTGCTGTGCACACCCATGCAACCAGACACATTTCCAGATTTACGAGGATTCGTAAATCTGGAAATGCGTGTGAATGCTACCCCTCCCCAGGGGAGGCATAGAGAGGCACAACGAGGAGAAATGTTTTCATTCTGCATTCTGCAGCACACATTGAAAGAGGAAAATGCATGTAGTGATTGTTTTCGTGCAGGAAGTTGCCCCTTCCTGCACGAAAACAATCTCCACATGTTGTAGGCATCCTTGCACCACGGTGCAAGGGTGCCTGCACCAGCACATGGCAGCTGTTTGTGCGCTAATGCAGGGTGGGGCACAGGAATAGGACATATCATTATAAATATGTTGCATTCTTGTGCTATGAATGTGACTCAGTGCGGCGCAGCCAAAGGCTTGCGGAATGCACTGAGTCACTTTCTTGTAAATCTGACCCTGTGTGTTTATTATTTTTGCACTAAGCAACAGGATGTAACTAGGGAAATAAACACTTTTAAATATATAACATCTTTTCTTATTGCAGTGCTGGAGTGTACTATTGTAAGAACAGAATTGGTATTTAAATGGCCACTGCATCCCTGAACCCTGTAAGGCACTGTTACTAACCCAGAAAGCACAGACACCCTGCCTGCAGGAATGCTCAGTGGGTTTTGTGGGGCAACAGTAACCTGGACCTCATTGCTCAGTGATGGTACATTGAAGTCCGGGGCATATTTACAACGAAGTGGCGGAGCGCGGCGTTAGCCCTCCTTTGCTTAACACCATGTTCCGCCACTTCAGAAATACAGGGCTGCACTGTATTCACAAGAATACAGTGCAGCCCTGCGTTTCCCCCTGAGCTGCTGCTAAATTTAGCAGCCTGGCGCCAATAAAGGCACCCTTGCACCCCACAGTGCAAGGGTGTCTGCGTTGAGGGGAAGATTGTTTATGTGCAGGACGGTCTCCCTTCCTGCACACAAATAATCTTTAAATGGCGTTTTGTAACTTTTATGTGGGCTGCTTTATGCAGCACACATAGAAGTTGCAGAACGTCATTTTTTTGTTATTATTTATGTGCATGAAGGGACATCGTCCCGCACATAAACAATCATTGGAGTTTTGCTGTTTCCATGTGTGCTAAATAATGCAGCACACATGGAAACAGCAAAAACGAGGAGAGATAAAGCATTTCTCCTCATTTCTCCAGGTTAAGACCAGGTTTTCCCTGGTATTAATTTTGGCGCTGCCTCCTATTTTCGCCTCCCTTGAGACTAGGGGGCAGCGTCAAAATCAATGGGTGTTGCAGTGCAACGCCCACCGCAACACCCATTGCCCACCCCTTTCACGCTAAGTATAGCGTGAAAGGGTGCCTTATTTACAAGGCAGCATTCGGCCACATTAAGTGGCTTAACGCCACCTTGTAAATAAGTCGATGCCCCTATCGCTACTAAAATGTTCTGAAAAGTGACGTTGTGGTGGCGATAAGGGCTTGTAAATATGCCCCAAAGTCATTGCACACGTGGGTTAGGAATACAAACCTTGTAGACCTGGGCCTTTGACTCTAGACTATCCTTTGCCCCAAAAATGGCCACTAAGTGGGCAGAATTCCAATAGCAGGACACAGAATAATGTGAGTTTCACAGTTGTGCTGGACAACCTGTGCCTTCCTGCATCTCAAAACAGACCAGAAGATTGTGTGCTCTGCCAGTCATTTTGATTGGCTGCCCAGTAATCAATCAGAACAATCTAATCCCAGAGCTCATTGCACCATGGTGCATCCCTTTTTTAGATGCACCGGTGGCGCAGTGTGCCGGCCCATATTTAGAAGTCCATGTAAAGCAACCCTGCGTGACTTTTCATTGCCTCGTAAATATGCCCCCCTTTCATGCATTACTCTACGAGAAAGGTCCTTTACATGGGTGTTGCTGTGGGTGTTTCCGTGCAACATCCATGTAACGTGACACATTCCCAGATTTACCACATTTTTTTAAACCTGGGAATGTAACATAATACTACGCCTCCCAGGGGAGGCGTAAGAGAGGTGCAACAAGGAGAAATTCCTTTATTTCTCGTTGTTTTTCCGATTTAGGTTGAGTCTGGGCAGCACACGCGCTGCTCTGCGAAGCATGCTGAATTGAAATAGGGAATTGAAGCTCCGCCCACATTTTTAATTGGCTTGTGTCATTGTCCACTGTAAACTAAGGTTGTTCATTAGTCAAAAGGCTTAGTAGTCCCTCCTTAGTACCGCCTTGTCTCATTTTGTAACCTACCATGGAGACACCCCCTTTTACGTGTGTTGTTAACGTGGTTTAACATTTTTATAACAAGCATTTGCAATGCAATAGGTCTCGCATTTGTGAGAGTTTAAGCTATTGGCATTGTAAATGACAATGCCTTTCATATATCCGTTTTAAATACAACACATAAATAAAAGGCATTGTCATTTACAATGCCAATAGCTCAAACTCTTATAAATGCGAAACCTATTGCATTGCAAACGCTTGTCCTATGTTTGCTACATTTTGCAGCACACATAGAAAGGAGAAACACCTCTTGTGATTGTTTTTGTGTAGGATGGTGTCCTTTCCTGCCCCAAAACAATCACCCCTACAACTCAGACACCCTTGCACATGGCACAATGGTGCCTCAGTAGGCGCGTGGCAGTCCATTGTTCGCCAGCGCTGGGGAAAAGGACAGGAATGCACTGTAACTTGAAGATATGGAGCATTCCTGCACTTTTCTTTTGATGCATAGCAGCTCAGCAGGAAGGCTTGCTGCGCTGTTGTGCATCAAAATATTGTAAATGAGGTCCATTATGTTTGAAGGAAAAGAGAAATGTAGAACCACCAGAATTAGTCCCTGTGTAAAGAGCATCCTGATTGGCTACGAAATAGCCAGACAGAAATTGCTGGGCAGCCTACACCTTTCTGGACCATTTTTCAGGTGAAGAAAATAAGCAGAATCTGCAGTTTTCAATTTTTGGTTTTGACATTTTCGCTCAGGATTTGGGCCCTGTAGGTTAAATTGGTTTCATGTGCAAATGTCCCTTTTCTTAAGCTTGTGTGCATACATTTTAGCTCATTAGCTTCGAGCCCAATAGCTTCACTTTAATGTGCTTTTAATTCTTTCAACCTGCAAACATATGTTTTTTGGTTTTTGCAGATTTTTATGTTATAAACAATTACATTTTCTCCAGATTCTCTTTGCTATAAATAAATGTAAATATATGTGTGTGTGTGTGTGTGTGTGTTTGCGCGTGCGTGCATGCGTGTGTGTGTGTATATATATATATATATATTTGTGGTTTGAGGATTACAGATTTTGGAGAGACCCCCGCTCTTGGCTACATTTTTTATCGGGAATGTTGCTCTACTCCTATGTACACCTGTCCCCTTCCTCCTGCATTTTTAGGTCTTGATGCTGTCTGTAGGCAAAAGTCTTGTTTGGACGATACACAAAACTTACAGTGGGCTTTGGATCCATCCGTTGCTTACCATTGGTTGGATTTCTTGTCAATCTCTTTTGTTTCTTTCTCATTCGATGGCTTGTGCAGCCTCTTTATAATCCTTCTGATTATCTGGCTTGTATCCTTCCACTGCCCGCATGTAGGGAACTGCCTTTTCCCATTTTGCTAAGCACTCCATGCGAATGCATGAGTTGGTATTGAGCTCTCTCGCTCCTGTGATTCTGACCGTCAAATACCCTCCACTGTGCTCCTTGATTCTTTCTCTTGTGTTCCGCTAGCTCGTCAGTGGCGGCAGGCATCTACGGGGAGTGGGGAGGCAGGCAAATCAAGGGTGGGTGCATTCACTATCGCAAATTGCACTATATGTAAGGCACAAATATAACAATAAAAAAATTAGCTTACCTTACATGCTGGCACAACACGTCCCCCTCTACGCTCCAGTCTTAGATTCAGCGCGACGCCAGCCAACTCTCTTAACCAATCCTGGCGCTTCGCTCATGCTGTTAACCAGCATGAGAGAAGCGCCAGGATTGGAGGGAGAGGCTCTCTCAGCGCTCCCGGGGCGCTTGAGGCCTGTGCTTGCTCTCAACCCAGCTGTCTAAAAGGGCTGGGTTGAGAGGTTTAAAATGCGCATGTCTGGCTGACTGTCGCAACACCGCCAGCAAAAGAGACATGCGCACTTTAAACGTAAGTGCACAGCCAGCCCACCACTCCTCCCTGCTGCTGTCACTCAGCAGGCCACACCCCATTCTGACACTCGGCTTGGGACGGAATGATGAAATATAAAATAGTAAATTAACTTTATTACCATTTTATTTTTAATCTCTGGGGCTTTTGGGGTCATTTTAGTTGGCGGGCGACGCTCCTCTGCTCAAATGGAGGGGCCGCCTCGGTATCTCATCCTTCAGCTCCTGCCATCCCGACCAGCACTTTATGTTGCTCTTCCTCTCATGTACTTCTTTATCCCTTCTCTACAAGCCATCTTTATTTTGATCATGTTGCCTGCCCAATTCCCGTTGCTTGCCCCACTCTCTCCTCCATTGCCCGTCCACATCATGCGGTCCTATTAATATTTATTTTTACATTGTTTTCATTTCTAGGAGGGCCTGGCATCTTCCATTTGCTGCGAGACTGCTCCGCTTGCAGATATTTCTGTTTTAGGGCAATTGAAAATTTATTTTTCCATTTTCTACGCAAAATGGCGTCCATCATCCTGGATTTGCACATAAATAAAATGTCTCCTGCGTCATTGAGTAGGCATGCGCGAACATATACATTGTAATGCATACATGCGCTACTGAAAGATGCAGGTGCCATGACTAGTATGAATTTTCTTTCAGATGCTGCACGTCATCACAAAAAAAAAATCTTCTTTTTCCCAATGCTGTACAGCATCGCCTAAAAGTATTGGGAAAGCCAGTCCACCAGAAAGGTGAGGCCAGTTGGCTTTACCAAGCCTTTGTATTTTTTGTCCACCAGATGGGTTCATCCTGTCTGTGGTATGCGAGAGAAAAAAGGGCGGGCAAGAGCGAAGACAGTGACAACTCATCACACTTTGACAGGTAAGTTGAGCACCTTTGTGTCTGTAAGTTGTAGACACTGCGTAAGCTATGAGCGCCCGAGAACGGGGTGTTTTGTTTTGGAGTGTGAAGGCCTTTTGTTAAAAAACCACAAGCCCAGGGGTGTAGCTTCAGGGGGGGGGATTACACCCCCCTAATAAATGTATTTTCAGGTAAATAGTTTGTTACAGGTGCGTTCAGTCGGGTATGGTGAGGTGTATGCTGGATTTCACAAGGATTATTTTACATAAACGCAGGTAAGAAAACGCACGCACTCTCTCGTTCTGTGCTTTGACAGTCTTCAAAAATGTTGGTTATTTTGCAAAATATTGTGTTTTCTCTCCTTACTACCCCTACCTGTCCACATTCATCTCCCATTCCTCGTCCCCTTTATGCTCTCTCATGTGCCCTGCTTGTCCTGTAATGTATTTTGACATTGTATACTGCCTGATTGTCAGCAAATCTGAGGCTCACACACCGCAATCTTATTGACCAAGCTACGCCCCTGCACAAGCCAATGAAAAAAAATGCACATTTGTTTCGTGCCAACCCTGTGATGGACCTAAGTGATTCTGGGCAGATCGTTTTATCTCCATTTCCCTAACAAATGTGTAACTTAGGGCCTTATTACGAGTTTGGCCGTCCTCCTGCGGCACTGCAACCGCTGCGCCCGCCTGCCGGACTATGAGTTTAATTCAGGGTGGGCGGGCGGTGATGCGGTGGTCTCATGACGGCAGTTGTGTTAGGCTCATTGGAGAGCCTTAACAGCAGACTGCCGTACTGACAGTGCCTGCAGCACATTCCTGCATGGTGTGGCATGTAAATGTAAATTGATACTTGTATAGCGCACTACTCACCAGCAAGGGTCTCAAGGCGCTTGTACGCATACCGCTGTGGAACCCACCCCCAGTCAACTGATCAGGACCGTCATACACGTAATAAGTTGCTCAGTCTGTACATTTGTGTGATGCGGACACTCACTGAGGATGAGGGGGCGCTGTACATGTGTGAGGCGGACACTCACTGGGGATGAGGGGCGCTGTACATGTGTGATGCAGACACTCACTGGGGATGAGGGGGCGCTGTACATGTGTGAGGTGGACACTCACTGGAGATGAGGGGGCGCTGTACATGTGTGAGGCGGACACTCACTGGGGATGAGGGGGCGCTGTACATGTGTGAGGCAGACACTCACTGGCGATGAGGGGGCGCTGTACATGTGTGAGGCGGACACTCACTGGCGATGAGGGGGCGCTGTACATGTGTGAGGCAGACACTCACTGGAGATGAGGGGGCGCTGTACATGTGTGAGGTGGACACTCACTGGCGATGAGGGGCGCTGTACATGTCTGAGGCGGACACTCACTGGGGATGAGGGGGCGCTGTACATGTGTGAGGTGGACACTCACTGGCAATGAGGGGGCGCTGTACATGTGTGAGGCGGACACTCACTGGGGAAGAGGGGGCACTGAACATGTGTGAGGCAGACACTCACTGGGGATGAGGGGGTGCTGTACATGTGTGAGGCGGACACTCACTGGGGATGAGGGGGCGCTGTACATGTGTGAGGTGGACACTCACTGGGGATGAGGGGGCGCTGTACATGTGTGAGGTGGACACTCACTGGCGATGAGGGGGCGCTGTACATGTGTGAGGCAGACACTCACTGGGGAAGAGGGGGCACTGAACATGTGTGAGGTGGACACTCACTGGGGATGAGGGGGTGCTGTACATGTGTGAGGTGGACACTCACTGGTGATGAGGGGGCGCTGTACATGTGTGAGGCAGACACTCACTGGGGATGAGGGGGCGCTGTACATGTGTGAGGTGGACACTCACTGGGGATGAGGGGGCGCTGTACATGTGTGAGGCGGACACTCACTGGGGATGAGGGGGCGCTGTACATGTGTGAGGTGGACACTCACTGGGGATGAGGGGGCGCTGTACATGTGTGTGATGCGGACACTCACTGAGGATGAGGGGGCGCTGTACATGTGTGTGATGCGGACACTCACTGAGGATGAGGGGGCGCTGTACATGTGTGAGGTGGACACTCACTGGGGATGAGGGGGCGCTGTACATGTGTGAGGCGTACACTCATTGGCTGGTGATGAGGGTGCTGTACATGTGTGAGGCGGACACTCATTGGCTGGTGACGGGGGTGCTGTACATGTGTGAGGCGGACACTCACTGGGGATGAGGGGGCGCGTAACATGTGTAAGGCGGACACTCATTGGGGATGATGGGGCGCTGTACATGTGTGAGGCAGACACTCACTGGAGATGAGGGGGCGCTGTACATGTGTGAGGTGGACACTCACTGGCGATGAGGGGCGCTGTACATGTCTGAGGCGGACACTCACTGGGGATGAGGGGGGGCTGTACATGTGTGAGGTGGACACTCACTGGCGATGAGGGGGCGCTGTACATGTGTGAGGCAGACACTCACTGGGGAAGAGGGGGCACTGAACATGTGTGAGGCGGACACTCACTGGCGATGAGGGGGTGCTGTACATGTGTGAGGTGGACACTCACTGGGGATGAGGGGGCGCTGTACATGTGTGAGGCGGACACTCACTGGCGATTGGGGCGCTGTACATGTGTGTGATGCGGACACTCACTGAGGATGAGGGGGCGCTGTACATGTGTGAGGTGGACACTCACTGGGGATGAGGGGGCGCTGTACATGTGTGAGGCGGACACTCATTGGCTGGTGATGGGGTGCTGTACATGTGTGAGGCGGACACTCATTGGCTGGTGACGGGGGTGCTGTACATGTGTGAGGCGGACACTCACTGGGGATGAGGGGGCGCTGAACATGTGGAAGGCGGACACTCATTGGGGATGAGGGGGCGCTGTACATGTGTGAGGCAGACACTCACTGGAGATGAGGGGGCGCTGTACATGTGTGAGGCGGACATTCATTGTCTGGTGATGGGGGTGCTGTACATGTGTGAGGCGGACACTCATTGGCTGGTGATGGGGGTGCTGTACATGTGTGAGGCGGACACTCACTGGAGATGAGGGGGCGCTGTACATGTGTGAGGCGGACACACTGGAGATGAGGGGGCGCTGTACATGTGTGAGGCGGACACTCACTGGCGATGGGGGCGCTGTACATGTCTGATGCGGACACTCACCGGGGATGAGGGGGCGCTGTACATGTGTGAGGCGGATACTCACTGGGGATGAGGGGGCGCTGTACAAGTGTGAGGTGGACACTCACTGGGGATGAGGGGGCGCTGAACATGTGTGATGCAGACACTCACTGGGGATGAGGGGGCGCTGAACATGTGTGAGGTGGACACTCACTGGGGATGAGGGGGCGCTGTACATGTGTGAGGCGGACACTCACTGAGGATGAGGGGGCGCTGTACATGTGTGAGGCGGATACTCACTGGGGATGAGGGGGCGTTGTACATGTGTGAGGCGGACATTCACTGAGGATGAGGGGGCGCTGTACATGTGTGAGGCAGACACTCACTGAGGATGAGGGGGCGTTGTGTATGTGTGAGGCGGACACTCACTGGGGATGAGGGGGCGCTGTACATGTGTGAGGCGGACACTCACTGAGGATGAGGGGGCGCTGTACATGTGTGAGGCGAACACTCTCTGGGGATGAGGGGGCGATGAACATGTGTGAGGCGGACACTCACTGGGGATGAGGGGGCGCTGTACATGTGTGAGGCGGACACTCACTGGGGATAAAGGGGCGCTGTACATGTGTGAGACGGACACTCACTGGCGATGAGGGGGCGCTGTACATGTGTGAGGTGGACACTCACTGGCGATGAGGGGGCGCTGTACATGGGGTGAGGGGGTGTTGCTGTACATGTGTGAGGTGGACACTCACTGGCGATGAGGGGGCGCTGTACAAGTGTGAGGCGGACACTCACTGGGGATGAGGGGGCGCTGTACATGTCTGATGCGGACACTGACTGGGGATGAGGGGGCGCTGTACATGTGTGAGGTGGACACTCACTGGCGATGAGGGGCGCTGTACATGTCTGAGGCGGACACTCACTGGAGATGAGGGGGCGCTGTACATGTGTGAGGTGGACACTCACTGGCGATGAGGGGGCGCTGTACATGTGTGAGGCGGACACTCACTGGGGATGAGGGAGCGCTGTACATGTGTGAGGCGGACACTCATTGGCTGGTGATGGGGGCTCTGTACATGTGTGAGGCGGACACTCACTGGCGATGAGGGGGCGCTGTACATGTATGAGGCGGACACTCACTGGGGATGAGGGGGCGCTGTACATGTGTGAGGCGGACACTCACTGGGGATGAGGGGGTGCTGAACATGTGTGAGGAGGACACTCACTGGGGATGAGGGGGTGCTGTACATGTGTGAGGCGGACACTCACTGGGGATGAGGGGGCGCTGTACATGTGTGAGGTGGACACTCACTGGGGATGAGGGGGCGCTGTACATGTGTTAGGCGGACACTCACTGGCGATGGGGGCGCTGTACATGTGTGTGATGCGGACACTCTCTGAGGATGAGGGGGCGCTGTACATGTGTGAGGTGGACACTCACTGGGGATGAGGGGGCGCTGTACATGTGTGAGGCGTACACTCATTGGCTTGTGATGAGGGTGCTATACATGTGTGAGGCGGACACTCATTGGTTGGTGACGGGGGTGCTGTACATGTGTGAGGCGGACACTCACTGGGGATGAGGGGGTGCGTAACATGTGTAAGGCGGACACTCATTGGGGATGATGGGGCGCTGTACATGTGTGAGGCAGACACTCACTGGAGATGAGGGGGCGCTGTACATGTGTGAGGTGGACACTCACTGGCGATGAGGGGCGCTGTACATGTCTGAGGCGGACACTCACTGGGGATGAGGGGGCGCTGTACATGTGTGAGGTGGACACTCACTGGCAATGAGGGGCGCTGTACATGTCTGAGGCGGACACTCACTGGGGATGAGGGGGCGCTGTACATGTGTGAGGTGGACACTCACTGGCGATGAGGGGGCGCTGTACATGTGTGAGGCAGACACTCACTGGGGAAGAGGGGGCACTGAACATGTGTGAGGCGGACACTCACTGGGGATGAGGGGGTGCTGTACATGTGTGAGGCGGACACTCACTGGGGATGAGGGGGCGCTGTACATGTGTGAGGTGGACACTCACTGGGGATGAGGGGGCGCTGTACATGTGTGAGGCGGACACTCACTGGCGATTGGGGCGCTGTACATGTGTGTGATGCGGACACTCACTGAGGATGAGGGGGCGCTGTACATGTGTGAGGTGGACACTCACTGGGGATGAGGGGGCGCTGTACATGTGTGAGGCGGACACTCATTGGCTGGTGATGGGGTGCTGTACATGTGTGAGGCGGACACTCATTGGCCAGTGACGGGGGTGCTGTACATGTGTGAGGCGGACACTCACTGGGGATGAGGGGGCGCTGAACATGTGGAAGGCGGACACTCATTGGGGATGAGGGGGCGCTGTACATGTGTGAGGCAGACACTCACTGGAGATGAGGGGGCGCTGTACATGTGTGAGGCGGACATTCATTGTCTGGTGATGGGGGTGCTGTACATGTGTGAGGCGGACACTCATTGGCTGGTGATGGGGGTGCTGTACATGTGTGAGGCGGACACTCACTGGAGATGAGGGGGCGCTGTACATGTGTGAGGCGGACACACTGGAGATGAGGGGGCGCTGTACATGTGTGAGGCGGACACTCACTGGCGATGGGGGCGCTGTACATGTCTGATGCGGACACTCACCGGGGATGAGGGGGCGCTGTACATGTGTGAGGCGGATACTCACTGGGGATGAGGGGGCGCTGTACAAGTGTGAGGTGGACACTCACTGGGGATGAGGGGGCGCTGAACATGTGTGATGCAGACACTCACTGGGGATGAGGGGGCGCTGAACATGTGTGAGGTGGACACTCACTGGGGATGAGGGGGCGCTGTACATGTGTGAGGCGGACACTCACTGAGGATGAGGGGGCGCTGTACATGTGTGAGGCGGATACTCACTGGGGATGAGGGGGCGTTGTACATGTGTGAGGCGGACATTCACTGAGGATGAGGGGGCGCTGTACATGTGTGAGGCGGACACTCACTGGGGATGAGGGGGCGCTGTACATGTGTGAGGCGGACACTCACTGGGGATGAGGGGGCGCTGTACATGTGTGAGGCGGACACTCACTGGGGATGAGGGGGCGCTGTACATGTGTGAGGCGGACACTCACTGAGGATGAGGGGGCGCTGTACATGTGTGAGGCGAACACTCACTGGGGATGAGGGGGCGATGAACATGTGTGAGGCGGACACTCACTGGGGATGAGGGGGCGCTGTACATGTGTGAGACGGACACTCACTGGCGATGAGGGGGCGCTGTACATGTGTGAGGTGGACACTCACTGGCGATGAGGGGGCGCTGTACATGGGGTGAGGGGGTGCTGCTGTACATGTGTGAGGTGGACACTCACTGGCGATGAGGGGGCGCTGTACAAGTGTGAGGCGGACACTCACTGGGGATGAGGGGGCGCTGTACATGTGTGAGGTGGACACTCACTGGGGATGAGGGGGCGCTGTACATGTGTGAGGCGGACACTCACTGGGGATGAGGGGGCGCTGTACATGTGTGAGGTGGACACTCACTGGCGATGAGGGGGCGCTGTACATGTGTGAGGCGGACACTCACTGGGGATGAGGGGCGCTGTACATGTGTGAGGTGGACACTCACTGGCGATGAGGGGCGCTGTACATGTCTGAGGCGGACACTCACTGGGGATGAGGGGCGCTGTACATGTGTGAGGTGGACACTCACTGGCGATGAGGGGCGCTGTACATGTCTGAGGCGGACACTCACTGGGGATGAGGGGGCGCTGTACATGTGTGAGGCGGACACTCACTGGGGATGAGGGGGCGCTGTACATGTGTGAGGTGGACACTCACTGGCGATGAGGGGCGCTGTACATGTCTGATGCGGACACTCACTGGGGATGAGGGGGCGCTGTACATGTGTAAGGTGGACACTCACTGGCGATGAGGGGGCGCTGTACATGTGTGAGGTGGACACTCACTGGCGATGAGGGGCGCTGTACATGTCTGATGCGGACACTCACTGGGGATGAGGGGGCGCTGTACATGTGTGAGGTGGACACTCACTGGCGATGAGGGGCGCTGTACATGTCTGAGGCGGACACTCACTGGAGATGAGGGGGCGCTGTACATGTGTGAGGTGGACACTCACTGGCGATGAGGGGGCGCTGTACATGTGTGAGGCGGACACTCACTGGGGATGAGGGGGCGCTGTACATGTGTGAGGCGGACACTCATTGGCTGGTGATGGGGGCTCTGTACATGTGTGAGGCGGACACTCACTGGCGATGAGGGGGCGCTGTACATGTATGAGGCGGACACTCACTGGGGATGAGGGGGCGCTGTACATGTGTGAGGCAGACACTCACTGGGGATGAGGGGGTGCTGAACATGTGTGAGGCGGACACTCACTGGGGATGAGGGGGTGCTGTACATGTGTGAGGCGGACACTCACTTGGGATGAGGGGGCGCTGTACATGTGTGAGGTGGACACTCACTGGGGATGAGGGGGCGCTGTACATGTGTGAGGCGGACACTCACTGGCGATGGGGGCGCTGTACATGTGTGTGATACGGACACTCACTGAGGATGAGGGGGCGCTGTACATGTGTGAGGTGAACACTCACTGGGGATGAGGGGGCGCTGTACATGTGTGAGGCGTACACTCATTGGCTGGTGATGAGGGTGCTGTACATGTGTGAGGCGGACACTCATTGGCTGGTGACGGGGGTGCTTTACATGTGTGAGGCGGACACTCACTGGGGATGAGGGGGCGCTGAACATGTGTAAGGCGGACACTCATTGGGGATGATGGGGCGCTGTACATGTGTGAGGCAGACACTCACTGGAGATGAGGGGGCGCTGTACATGTGTGAGGTGGACACTCACTGGCGATGAGGGGCGCTGTACATGTCTGAGGCGGACACTCACTGGGGATGAGGGGGCGCTGTACATGTGTGAGGTGGACACTCACTGGCGATGAGGGGGCGCTGTACATGTGTGAGGCAGACACTCACTGGGGAAGAGGGGGCACTGAACATGTGTGAGGCAGACACTCACTGGGGATGAGGGGGTGCTGTACATGTGTGAGGCGGACACTTGTGGAAAATTAGTACGGTCTGGTAAACATTATCTGCGCCATCTTGCCTTTTTCCCCTGATGCCACACTTTTTGTCGTGCGCACCCGCCATTTTAGGTGCCTCGATCAGAACAACCCTTTTGCATGCCACTGGCCCCCAGCATAGCCCTCCTCCCTCACAAAGCCCGCACTCTGACAACCCCCGCTCGCACATGCCTTGGGTCATAAACCCTTCTTCAGCGCAGCTCTGCCTCAGAACCCCATCCTGTCCCCAGCGCGACACCTCCCTTCCTTCCTTTCATGGTCCCAGGCCCTTTTTGATACAAATCCCCTTTTCCTGTGTGCCCGTTTGTCTTCCTCGTTCCCAGGCCGACACCTAGCTCTGCCGATACTGTTCCTTGCCCCTCCCCGTACAGTAGAAAGCTTCCCTCATCAAAGGACCCCCGAGTTGATCAAAGCCCTCACCCTATGAGATCCGACCAAACCCCCACATTCCATGAATCGGCGGAATGTCCAGCTGCGCGGTAGTCATCACCTGTTGTGACCGGGGTGAGGACTTCAACTGTAAATGTGTGTGGGAACGGGTCTGAAGGGGAGATTCGGAGGATATCCCTCCGTACATCAAAGCATTGCCAAGAATGTGTTGTATGTAATAAAGCAATAAACCTGTGTATAAGAGGCCAGGCCTCAGAGATGCGGGGAGAGCACCTCATGACGATACCTGCTGTCTGAACTGATGTGTTCTCCTCCGGAGAGAATAAACCTTGTTTCCTGCCTTCCCGTCTCCAGCGCCTGCCTCTTCATTGATTAATATTTCGTGGGTTAAAGAGGCGATACCGCCGGGCAAATATCGATTGTCCCTGACGTAGTTTTAACAATTGGCGTCCCAAGCGTGGGGCCCATCAGCGACTCGTGGATCCAGTGGGAGAGGTCCTGACGACAGAGTGAACGACTGCAACGATCGGGAGAGCTCTTGCCCAATAGACCCTCGTCTGGCAGCCGATCATCCGAACTTCACTGGTTCCGAACAGACCTCTCCCGAGTGATCTACGGTCCTGACTGGGAACCATCAGGAGTGCTGCGAGGAATACAAAGAAAAGAGGACGATCGGGCGCTGGATTCGGAAGACAAGAAACTGTCCATACGGTCCGGGTAAGGTCGTGTAGACACGACGAAACACGAAATAATTGTTTAATTGTTCAGAAAATACTAGTATTACTCTTTGTTGACCTATTTGGAGATTCACTGTCTGCACACGAAGAAACAGTAGGCTCTTTCTCTTTGCAAACAGTGAAGGATAGGTAACGCAGCCGTCGCGCCTATCTTTCTCCCCCACTGAATCGATTATTTATTAACGGCCACTGATTAACTGTTATTGACCCCGAGCTACTGTTCGCCGATTGTTTTCTGGAGATTCTCTGTCTACAAACAGGAAAGAACAGGTTCCCCTTTGCAGATAGTGAAAGGGTAGAGGACGCAGATCTTTTGCGAATCTGCTTATTCTTCCCACTGGTCCTCTTTTTGTTCATTTGATATTGGTTCATGAGGTATTCACTGCCTGCAAACAACGTAGAATAGAAATATTCTGTCTAGTCTTTGCACACAGTGCTAAGATAGGCAGTGCTGACTTTTGTCCCTTGTTGTGAGCTGTCATGTCTGTCTTCTCCCCACTGGTCGATAGCTGGTTCAGCCCGGACCGTTTATTAGAGGTGGATCATCTAGCTCCGCTGGAAGGCACCCCTAATAAAGACATGTTCATAAACTATGGATTAGTTACCATAGCCTATAGTAAACTGTGGCACAGGTATACCAAAGAAAGTCAAGAGAAACAGTGGCCACTGATAGGATCCTTCGATCTTGATAAAATAGAAACGTTAGAAATAGCCCTTCGTGATAATAAGACAACGCCTATTATGCTCGACTGCCTCTGTATGTGGCGCAAAGAAGCAATGCAACGAAAGAAAAGAGACGAGGACAGAGCAGGTAAAGGAACATATCGACAGGACGACCCCAGGACACAACGTCCCGAAAGTAATCCCCCGACACTACGCACAGGACGGCCAGACTTAGGGCAAAACCAATGTGCTTTTTGTAGATATGCCGGGCACTGGAAAGCCCAATGCCCGACTCTACTGAACGTGAGTAGGAGCAGAGGACCGACAGGAATAACAGGCCGGCAGAAAGGGAAAAGGCGCGAGACAAAGATGAATCAGACTGACATGGACAGGCCAGATAGAACCACCACGTTCGATTATGCCCGATGGCACAGATTTCGCCAGGCCGATTTCAGCGACATGTTCGAGTCCTCATAGATCAAACAACGCTAAGACGGGAAACCCAGTCTAGCTCTAAATTAACAGACGACAAACCCCGAATAAAGCAGAAAGAATAATGTACACACATGATCAAGCATCCTTACGTTTAGCCAAGTAGGGAAAAGTTTAGGGTATTTCGAGGTAAGGGTTACACAAGTATCCTTCGCCGAGAGGACTAGGGATATTGCCAATGTCTGAAAACCTACTACCTCCTTTCTTCCGCATCCTTATAGGCATATAACTAAAGCCTGCCCCATTGCTCTAACGATAAGTATGCGCAGCATACAGAAAAAGATAATTATGGCCAAAAAAAAAAAAATAATAATAACTGTTTTATGTTTGTCTTGGGTCTTTTGTATATAATACTTGTACTGTCTCCCCGTCTGAGTTTGTGTGTACGTGATGCATGAATCTGCGTCATCCCTCTGCCTGTGTTTCCGTGTTACTTAAACTTCTGTTAACAGAAGCTTTAGCATGGAACAACCTGGAAAGAAAGGAATGGGAAAACGAAATCCGTAGGCCACTGATGAACTTGAACTTTTATTTAACATAACGAACAAGAAACAAATAACAGTACGTAATAATAACACCTATTAATGCCCTAACAACAGAAAACGTTTGAAACAAGAATGGTAAACTAGAAAATGAAAGTCAGCCGAACATTCGCCCCCCCCACTCTGGAACCTTCCAAGGTAGGGCAGGGTTACGGCTACGCCCAGCCGGCAGCAACCCATATAAGGCGGGTCCTGCTGCCAACAGTCGGCCAGGAAATCGTAACATAGGGTGGAGCCGGAGGAGAGACAAGGGCCAGCGGGACCCAGCCAGGGGATCACCTTGACCACACCGGAGAGTTGTAGGGGGGGGGAATGTCTATGTCCTCGACCCCCCCTCTCTCTCTCCCCCAGTCCGGCCACGGTGGCGCGTGGGAGTTTCAGGTAGTCCCGCCACATGTCTTCCCGGTCCGGCCACCAATGGCCAGGGACTGGGGCCAACTGGATCCGGCTGCAGCCGATGAGCCAAGGAACCCGTTCATGGGGCCAGAGCAAGGGGCGTCCGGCCGACATCCACCGGAAGCCCGGCCCAGAGAAGGACGGGACACTTCTTTCTTTTCTCCTCCGTAATGGCCGCAGCAGCACGCCCGGCGCCACTTGAATAATGGCTGCGACAACTCTGGGGGGGAGGGATGTCTTGTACATACCTCCGCGAAAATTAGTCCAGGTCGGGCTGGGAGGGAGAGGCGACGCGGACGAGCCTCTCCCACCTCCACAGATAGGAGGTTTCCCAGCCCCCGGCCCAGCGCCGAACTCCTCCAGCCAGGCGGTGGTGCCAATACCTGCGTAGCACCGAACATACCATGGTGGCACCCCAGTACTTGCGCAGCACCGAACATGCGCCGCAGGTGGCCATACTTCCGCAGCACTGGGCATGGGACTTGTGGAGAACAGGGTGTGGAGAGACCATCGTGCATGCCCATGAAAGAGAGCGGCATGGAGTGCACCGGGAGAGGGAGACGGCGCGAACGAGTCTCCCTCGCCCCCCAGGTGGGGGCACCACAGCTGCACCCTAGCCGAACGTCCTGCTTCCACAACACGGAGTTCCATTCCCTATTTGTCCCCAGAAAGGTCTCTTCCACTCTTGCAGACTCGACGAGGGGGGCTGCTGCAGGGCCTCAAAATGGCGTCTGGGTCCGCTGGAAGGCGGGTCTCGGCCGCTAGAGTAACTTTGAACAGCAATGTAACTCGGGCGCTTGCCCACCGGGGCACGAGCCCCCACCTCCGACAGCACCCCCACAGGCTTGAAGATTCTACAAAAGTCCCAGGAGCCCTCGGCCCCTGCAGGTTTCCGGTGAGGGACAACTGCCTTGATCGCTAACGAAATAAGCATGACATAGCCACTCCTTCTGTTAGCATGAATTCTCGAAACTGCCGAAAAGGACTCTGGTCCAACTGCCGGTTGTAGGAAACATTTTTTCCTTGATACTACTTCCGGACTAACCCGGCCCCGCCCAAAATGGCGCCGGTAACAATAGGAACTTACGAACGCCTCGTGGTGTTTTCTTTTGCTAAAAAGACTCGATGTTCCGAGATATGTTATGATCCTTTGTACACTTGACGGAAAAGAGGGAGGATTCACTCGACGAACATGTAAAAGGACCCCGTGAAAAATGTTTTTCAATGTACGATTCATTATGATATTATCATGTCCGACATGTAACCTCGCTTATGACACACTCCCATGGTATACCTATAGGAATTTGATTACAACTAGTCCAACTGTGTTTCCAATTATGAAATGAATGCCCCTTGGTCCCTCAACTATTCGATAGACGTTTTTAGTTCCCTGCAAATGAATGAATGAACCTTTTTAAACATGTTTTTAATCCTACAAGATAGCCCCCCCCCCTCTACTGTACGCACTTTAGCCATTGCCGTATCCGGCCAACCCCGATCACACTGTCCTATCAACATGCTGAACGATTGTGAAAATAAAGGTTTTCGAAACTATGAACGGGTATTGCATGCTTTATTTAAAATGTGGGATCGGCGGGAGAGTTTTTTTCTGTGCACCCTACTCTGCTCTCTCTTTAAGGTTAATAGAAGATGGTTGCCCAGCCCCGGATGGAGGATCGAATCTAAGACACGACACTCTGCCGTCAAATATGCGACTGACTCAGGGACTCGCGCATGGAGAAAGACCTCGACTTCTGGGGATGGGTAAAAGCGAAACGGTGTAAAAGATGGAATATAAAGGATGGGTAAAGTGAAACGATGTAAATGATAGAATATTATAAAGATACGACACTCAAAGGTACTAGGGAACAGAGTTGACCGAAGAGCTGATAAACCTTAAAACATCACAGCGTTGAAAGAGATTTAAGGACCCCGATAGCTAAATACACTTACCAACTAGAAACCTCGCGCTAAGTGTTTCTGATTCTCTAACGTTTTCCTACTCACAGCCTATAAGGACACACTGCCCCCCCCCCCCTTGGCTCCAGAAACCACAACCCCAGGGATTCTATCCCGAAGAGATAAGACGAGTATGAGGTAAGTAAAAGACTTTCGTACCCGTGCTTTTGATATGCTCGAATGTTGTCCCCCTCCCCTCCCCTCCTTTTCCCCCCCCCTGCAGGCCACATCGGAATCACGACCGAGGTATGGTGAAGATCTGAAGCCTCGCCATGTCTGATACACGAAGCGGACTAACACTGCCTGGTGGCACCTAAACACACCCACAAACTGCTCTTGTACCAAAAGAGCCAATAAATTGTATGACATGATGAAAGCGATCACCCTTAATCCGTGTTGCGTGAATGGACGCCTGTCACGTATGTCCGAAACTATGAGATGATGTTTGTGTATGACTGACGCGTTGACTTAACTGGTTAAAGGACCGAGAATGCAAGAAATGCGACACAATGGTGCCCTTTTTTACTCGATGTATGTCCCCTGTACCCGGCCTAATGCTCGTCCATCCCAAACTGCATGCTTTCAAAATTCTAACACAGACCCGTAATGTCTTATGTTGTGTAATGCGCTGAATAGCCTATCTTAATGCACGGCCACTCCTCATGTCGCACGTGTACTATTTAGCCTGTTGTTGCACATCTCTCTCTCTCTCTCTCTCTCTCTCTCTCTCTCTCTCTCTCTCTCTCTCCCTCCCTCTCTCTCGCTCTTCCGAACGACTAGCACCTAAATTGGCAAACCGCCACCCCTAGTGCACCACCCAATTGGCTCCAAATACCACAAGTATTTGCTCAAAATTTATCCTAAATAAAAATCACCCTGACGCCGTGTCACTACCTCTCCTTTCTGCTAAAAATTGATGAAACCGAGATTTGGCCATAAGGGAAAGGACAGGTAAGACGACTGAGGTTCCCTAATCTGACCCGAAATAAGGGAACTACATGTCAGCGGCTCCTGTGTTATAAAAAGATGCCTCAGATAACGCGACCTTCCCCGTCCCGAATTGTCGCAATACCCAAACAGTAAAGGTGATCGAAACATCCTCATGTTCCCGGAACGCCCCCTGTTTCGTATCAGCTGCCCCAGACGAGAGTTATAAAACTGTCCCTCACCCCCGGTTGTAAGAGATGGGTCGATTTACGCCCTTACCACAGTTTTCTATGTCCCTAGTTGTTTCCCATAAGACCCCTGTCTTTTCTAATTAAGTAGTCAGGCCGTAAGAGGCTACGTAGGAACCAGAATGATGTTTTACAAAGTTAAAGATTAGACCGAAGCGAAGAAATCATTGCAATGAACCCTGTTGAAAGCGAAAATGTTTAGTTGAAAGGCAGGATGCATTGATAGAATGAAAAATGTTTAGCCTATGTTCGTCCCTCAGCAAGATACCTGTCAGACCATGGTGATAGCACACAGCACCCTTTTTAAATATAAAGCCCTGGGGAACGGTATAGCTTCGTAAGGCTCGTATTAAGAAGGTGGGTCTCCGTCAGAAGAACTGACGTAACTGTAATGCAATAAAAGGTACCAGATCTCGTCCCACGACCAACAAACACCAAAGAAATAGTTGTGAAGGAAAGTTATAGTAAATCCAGCAGGCCCATCATCAATCATTTATATGTTAGTTGCGAACCCTAATATAACGGACGTTTCCATTTTTGCCTGGAGCTGGGAGAGAAATAGACTTATGTGATTACCTTCCTCTGCCAATTCTCTAAAGACTGTCTTTTCAAACTCATTTAAGGGTACGACTGTCGGAGGAAAGAAGGACCGGATGTGGGAGCACGTGGCCTGACTACAGACTATGGAACATCTGCGACATTGGCCAAGGCGAGACCACAACAGTAAGGAGCTGCAGGACGAGGCACTGTTTTCGACAAAATGAGAGGAAAGGGCTGACCTGATGCCCCTGCTCGATGTTCAATGTATGCCGAAAAGTCCCCGCTCTCTAAACTCGGTCATGAGCCCGCCTACCTGAAATTTTCCGTCCCCCTAGTCTGTTCCCGATCTGGCCCTGCTCCATCCCCCCTTTTTCTCCGACCTACCCTAAAGGACTGCTCACACGCACATTTCTTCCATCTGAACCTTTTTGACAATCAACTCAAAGGACACAGGGCGAAAAGGACCTTTTTGACCAGAAACGCGAGGAAAGGGTCATGCCCTGCAACGCGGGACCTAGAATAGAGCTGGACCCGTAGCTCCACCGCCGGTGCTCCACAGCGCCAACAAAAGACGACAAAGAATGCTGAGAACTCATTAACTTCGAACATTGACACCCTCAATTATCGTTTCTACTACGTCTCATTTCTCTCCCAGCCACCATTGTATTAATTATGCTCCAACCAAACATGAACAGAACTCACATATGTAATGACCTATCAATTTACATTCCGAACGACTATAAGTAGCTATGAAATGTACTCAATGCTCTCACTACAGAATCATTTTTGTCTGTTATTGCATTACTATGACTTTCCTGCAAACGAGTTTTTATCGATAGACCCGCCTCCTAAGATGAAAGATTTTAAAATGTAATGTTTATAACTCCTTCACCTGGGTACCTACTTCTTTTCCTATGACCACCACAGTCGACATGAATTGGAAATAGGCCAGCAAGATGTCTTGGATATGTTAAAGGGAGGACTGTGGAAAATTAGTACGGTCTGGTAAACATTATCTGCGCCATCTTGCCTTTTTCCCCTGATGCCACACTTTTTGTCGTGCGCACCCGCCATTTTAGGTGCCTCGATCAGAACAACCCTTTTGCATGCCACTGGCCCCCAGCATAGCCCTCCTCCCTCACAAAGCCCGCACTCTGACAACCCCCGCTCGCACATGCCTTGGGTCATAAACCCCTCTTCAGCGCAGCTCTGCCTCAGAACCCCATCCTGTCCCCAGTGCGACACCTCCCTTCCTTCCTTTCATGGTCCCAGGCCCTTTTTGATACAAATCCCCTTTTCCTGTGTGCCCGTTTGTCTTCCTCGTTCCCAGGCCGACACCTAGCTCTGCCGATACTGTTCCTTGCCCCTCCCCGTACAGTAGAAAGCTTCCCTCATCAAAGGACCCCCGAGTTGATCAAAGCCCTCACCCTATGAGATCCGACCAAACCCCCACATTCCATGAATCGGCGGAATGTCCAGCTGCGCGGTAGTCATCACCTGTTGTGACCGGGGTGAGGACTTCAACTGTAAATGTGTGTGGGAACGGGCCTGAAGGGGAGATTCGGAGGATATCCCTCCGTACATCAAAGCATTGCCAAGAATGTGTTGTATGTAATAAAGCAATAAACCTGTGTATAAGAGGCCAGGCCTCAGAGATGCGGGGAGAGCACCTCATGACGATACCTGCTGTCTGAACTGATGTGTTCTCCTCCGGAGAGAATAAACCTTGTTTCCTGCCTTCTCGTCTCCAGCGCCTGCCTCTTCATTGATTAATATTTTGTGGGTTAAAGAGGCGATACCGCCGGGCAAATATCGATTGTCCCTGACGTAGTTTTAACAATTGGCGTCCCAAGCGTGGGGCCCATCAGCGACTCGTGGATCCAGTGGGAGAGGTCCTGACGACAGAGTGAACGACTGCAACGATCGGGAGAGCTCTTGCCCAATAGACCCTCGTCTGGCAGCCGATCATCCGAACTTCACTGGTTCCGAACAGACCTCTCCCGAGTGATCTACGGTCCTGACTGGGAACCATCAGGAGTGCTGCGAGGAATACAAAGAAAAGAGGACGATCGGGCGCTGGATTCGGAAGACAAGAAACTGTCCATACGGTCCGGGTAAGGTCGTGTAGACACGACGAAACACGAAATAATTGTTTAATTGTTCAGAAAATACTAGTATTACTCTTTGTTGACCTATTTGGAGATTCACTGTCTGCACACGAAGAAACAGTAGGCTCTTTCTCTTTGCAAACAGTGAAGGATAGGTAACGCAGCCGTCGCGCCTATCTTTCTCCCCCACTGAATCGATTATTTATTAACGGCCACTGATTAACTGTTTTTGACCCCGAGCTACTGTTCGCGGATTGTTTTCTGGAGATTCCCTGTCTACAAACAGGAAAGAACAGGTTCCCCTTTGCAGATAGTGAAAGGGTAGAGGACGCAGATCTTTTGCAAATCTACTTATTCTTCCCACTGGTCCTCTTTTTGTTCATTTGATATTGGTTCATGAGGTATTCACTGCCTGCAAACAACGTAGAATAGAAATATTCTGTCTAGTCTTTGCACACAGTGATAAGATAGGCAGTGCTGACTTTTGTCCCTCGTTGTGAGCTGTCATGTCTGTCTTCTCCCCACTGGTCGATAGCTGGTTCAGCCCGGACCGTTTATTAGAGGTGGATCATCTAGCTCCGCTGGAAGGCACCCCTAATAAAGACATGTTCATAAACTATGGATTAGTTACCATAGCCTATAGTAAACTGTGGCACAGGTATACCAAAGAAAGTCAAGAGAAACAGTGGCCACTGATAGGATCCTTCGATCTTGATAAAATAGAAACGTTAGAAATAGCCCTTCGTGATAATAAGACAACGCCTATTATGCTCGACTGCCTCGGTATGTGGCGCAAAGAAGCAATGCAATGAAAGAAAAGAGACGAGGACAGAGCAGGTAAAGGAACATATCGACAGGACGACCCCAGGACACAACGTCCCGAAAGTAATCCCCCGACACTACGCACAGGACGGCCAGACTTAGGGCAAAACCAATGTGCTTTTTGTAGATATGCCGGGCACTGGAAAGCCCAATGCCCGACTCTACTGAACGTGAGTAGGAGCAGAGGACCGACAGGAATAACAGGCCGGCAGAAAGGGAAAAGGCGCGAGACAAAGATGAATCAGACTGACATGGACAGGCCAGATAGAACCACCACGTTCGATTATGCCGGATGGCACAGATTTCGCCAGGCCGATTTCAGCGACATGTTCGAGTCCTCATAGATCAAACAACGCTAAGACGGGAAACCCAGTCTAGCTCTAAATTAACAGACGACAAACCCCGAATAAAGCAGAAAGAATAATGTACACCCATGATCAAGCATCCTTACGTTTAGCCAAGTAGGGAAAAGTTTAGGGTATTTCGAGGTAAGGGTTACACAAGTATCCTTCGCCGAGAGGACTAGGGATATTGCCAATGTCTGAAAACCTACTACCTCCTTTCTTCCGCATCCTTATAGGCATATAACTAAAGCCTGCCCCATTGCTCTAACGATAAGTATGCGCAGCATACAGAAAAAGATAATTATGGCCAAAAAAAAATAAAAAAATAATAACTGTTTTATGTTTGTCTTGGGTCTTTTGTATATAATACTTGTACTGTCTCCCCGTCTGAGTTTGTGTGTACGTGATGCATGAATCTGCGTCATCCCTCTGCCTGTGTTTCCGTGTTACTTAAACTTCTGTTAACAGAAGCTTTAGCATGGAACAACCTGGAAAGAAAGGAATGGGAAAACGAAATCCGTAGGCCACTGATGAACTTGAACTTTTATTTAACATAACGAACAAGAAACAAATAACAGTACGTAATAATAACACCTATTAATGCCCTAACAACAGAAAACGTTTGAAACAAGAATGGTAAACTAGAAAATGAAAGTCAGCAGAACATTCGCCCCCCCCACTCTGGAACCTTCCAAGGTAGGGCAGGGTTACGGCTACGCCCAGCCGGCAGCAACCCATATAAGGCGGGTCCTGCTGCCAACAGTCGGCCAGGAAATCGTAACATAGGGTGGAGCCGGAGGAGAGACAAGGGCCAGCGGGACCCAGCCAGGGGATCACCTTGACCACACCGGAGAGTTGTAGGGGGGGGAATGTCTATGTCCTCGACCCCCCCTCTCTCTCTCCCCCAGTCCGGCCACGGTGGCGCGTGGGAGTTTCAGGTAGTCCCGCCACATGTCTTCCCGGTCCGGCCACCAATGGCCAGGGACTGGGGCCAACTGGATCCGGCTGCAGCCGATGAGCCAAGGAACCCATTCATGGGGCCAGAGCAAGGGGCGTCCGGCCGACATCCACCGGAAGCCCGGCCCAGAGAAGGACGGGACACTTCTTTCTTTTCTCCTCCGTAATGGCCGCAGCAGCACGCCCGGCGCCACTTGAATAATGGCTGCGACAACTCTGGGGGGGAGGGATGTCTTGTACATACCTCCGCGAAAATTAGTCCAGGTCGGGCTGGGAGGGAGAGGCGACGCGGACGAGCCTCTCCCACCTCCACGGATAGGAGGTTTCCCAGCCCCCGGCCCAGCGCCGAACTCCTCCAGCCAGGCGGTGGTGCCAATACCTGCGTAGCACCGAACATACCATGGTGGCGCCCCAGTACTTGCGCAGCACCGAACATGCGCCGCAGGTGGCCATACTTCCGCAGCACTGGGCATGGGACTTGTGGAGCACAGGGTGTGGAGAGACCATCGTGCATGCCCATGAAAGAGAGCGGCATGGAGTGCACCGGGAGAGGGAGACGGCGCGAACGAGTCTCCCTCGCCCCCCAGGTGGGGGCACCACAGCTGCACCCTAGCCGAACGTCCTGCTTCCACAACACGGAGTTCCATTCCCTATTTGTCCCCAGAAAGGTCTCTTCCACTCTTGCAGACTCGACGAGGGGGGCTGCTGCAGGGCCTCAAAATGGCGTCTGGGTCCGCTGGAAGGCGGGTCTCGGCCGCTAGAGTAACTTTGAACAGCAATGTAACTCGGGCGCTTGCCCACCGGGGCACGAGCCCCCACCTCCGACAGCACCCCCACAGCCTTGAAGATTCTACAAAAGTCCCAGGAGCCCTCGGCCCCTGCAGGTTTCCGGTGAGGTACAACTGCCTTGATCGCTAACGAAATAAGCATGACATAGCCACTCCTTCTGTTAGCATGAATTCTCGAAACTGCCGAAAAGGACTCTGGTCCAACTGCCGGTTGTAGGAAACATTTTTTCCTTGATACTACTTCCGGACTAACCCGGCCCCGCCCAAAATGGTGCCGGTAACAATAGGAACTTACGAACGCCTCGTGGTGTTTTCTTTTGCTAAAAAGACTCGATGTTCCGAGATATGTTATGATCCTTTGTACACTTGACGGAAAAGAGGGAGGATTCACTCGACGAACATGTAAAAGGACCCCGTGAAAAATGTTTTTCAATGTACGATTCATTATGATATTATCATGTCCGACATGTAACCTCGCTTATGACACACTCCCATGGTATACCTATAGGAATTTGATTACAACTAGTCCAACTGTGTTTCCAATTATGAAATGAATGCCCCTTGGTCCCTCAACTATTCGATAGACGTATTTAGTTCCCTGCAAATGAATGAATGAACCTTTTTAAACATGTTTTTAATCCTACAAGATAGCCCCCCCCCCTCTACTGTACGCACTTTAGCCATTGCCGTATCCGGCCAACCCCGATCACACTGTCCTATCAACATGCTGAACGATTGTGAAAATAAAGGTTTTCGAAACTATGAACGGGTATTGCATGCTTTATTTAAAATGTGGGATCGGCGGGAGAGTTTTTTTCTGTGCACCCTACTCTGCTCTCTCTTTAAGGTTAATAGAAGATGGTTGCCCAGCCCCGGATGGAGGATCGAATCTAAGACACGACACTCTGCCGTCAAATATGCGACTGACTCAGGGACTCGCGCATGGAGAAAGACCTCGACTTCTGGGGATGGGTAAAAGCGAAACGGTGTAAAAGATGGAATATAAAGGATGGGTAAAGTGAAACGATGTAAATGATAGAATATTATAAAGATACGACACTCAAAGGTACTAGGGAACAGAGTTGACCGAAGAGCTGATAAACCTTAAAACATCACAGCGTTGAAAGAGATTTAAGGACCCCGATAGCTAAATACACTTACCAACTAGAAACCTCGCGCTAAGTGTTTCTGATTCTCTAACGTTTTCCTACTCACAGCCTATAAGGACACACTGCCCCCCCCCCCCCTTGGCTCCAGAAACCACAACCCCAGGGATTCTATCCCGAAGAGATAAGACGAGTATGAGGTAAGTAAAAGACTTTCGTACCCGTGCTTTTGATGTGCTCGAATGTTGTCCCCCTCCCCTCCTTTTTCCCCCCCCTGCAGGCCACATCGGAATCACGACCGAGGTATGGTGAAGATCTGAAGCCTCGCCATGTCTGATACACGACGCGGACTAACACTGCCTGGTGGCACCTAAACACACCCACAAACTGCTCTTGTACCAAAAGAGCCAATAAATTGTATGACATGATGAAAGCGATCACCCTTAATCCGTGTTGCGTGAATGGACGCCTGTCACGTATGTCCGAAACTATGAGATGATGTTTGTGTATGACTGACGCGTTGACTTAACTGGTTAAAGGACCGAGAATGCAAGAAATGCGACACAATGGTGCCCTTTTTTACTCGATGTATGTCCCCTGTACCCGGCCTAATGCTCGTCCATCCCAAACTGCATGCTTTCAAAATTCTAACACAGACCCGTAATGTCTTATGTTGTGTAATGCGCTGAATAGCCTATCTTAATGCACGGCCACTCCTCATGTCGCACGTGTACTATTTAGCCTGTTGTTGCACATCTCTCTCTCTCTCTCTCTCTCTCTCTCTCTCTCTCTCTCTCCCTCTCTCTCGCTCTTCCGAACGACTAGCACCTAAATTGGCAAACCGCCACCCCTAGTGCACCACCCAATTGGCTCCAAATACCACAAGTATTTGCTCAAAATTTATCCTAAATAAAAATCACCCTGACGCCGTGTCACTACCTCTCCTTTCTGCTAAAAATTGATGAAACCGAGATTTGGCCATAAGGGAAAGGACAGGTAAGACGACTGAGGTTCCCTAATCTGACCCGAAATAAGGGAACTACATGTCAGCGGCTCCTGTGTTATAAAAAGATGCCTCAGATAACGCGACCTTCCCTGTCCCGAATTGTCGCAATACCCAAACAGTAAAGGTGATCGAAACATCCTCATGTTCCCGGAACGCCCCCTGTTTCGTATCAGCTGCCCCAGACGAGAGTTATAAAACTGTCCCTCACCCCCGGTTGTAAGAGATGGGTCAATTTACGCCCTTACCACAGTTTTCTATGTCCCTAGTTGTTTCCCATAAGACCCCTGTCTTTTCTAATTAAGTAGTCAGGCCGTAAGAGGCTACGTAGGAACCAGAATGATGTTTTACAAAGTTAAAGATTAGACCGAAGCGAAGAAATCATTGCAATGAACCCTGTTGAAAGCGAAAATGTTTAGTTGAAAGGCAGGATGCATTGATAGAATGAAAAATGTTTAGCCTATGTTCGTCCCTCAGCAAGATACCTGTCAGACCATGGTGATAGCACACAGCACCCTTTTTAAATATAAAGCCCTGGAGAACGGTATAGCTTCGTAAGGCTCGTATTAAGAAGGTGGGTCTCCGTCAGAAGAACTGACGTAACTGTAATGCAATAAAAGGTACCAGATCTCGTCCCACGACCAACAAACACCAAAGAAATAGTTGTGAAGGAAAGTTATAGTAAATCCAGCAGGCCCATCATCAATCATTTATATGTTAGTTGCGAACCCTAATATAACGGACGTTTCCATTTTTGCCTGGAGCTGGGAGAGAAATAGACTTATGTGATTACCTTCCTCTGCCAATTCTCTAAAGACTGTCTTTTCAAACTCATTTAAGGGTACGACTGTCGGAGGAAAGAAGGACCGGATGTGGGAGCACGTGGCCTGACTACAGACTATGGAACATCTGCGACATTGGCCAAGGCGAGACCGCGACAGTAAGGAGCTGCAGGACGAGGCACTGTTTTCGACAAAATGAGAGGAAAGGGCTGACCTGATGCCCCTGCTCGATGTTCAATGTATGCCGAAAAGTCCCCGCTCTCTAAACTCGGTCATGAGCCCGCCTACCTGAAATTTTCCGTCCCCCTAGTCTGTTCCCGATCTGGCCCTGCTCCATCCCCCCTTTTTCTCCGACCTACCCTAAAGGACTGCTCACACGCACATTTCTTCCATCTGAACCTTTTTGACAATCAACTCAAAGGACACAGGGCGAAAAGGACCTTTTTGACCAGAAACGCGAGGAAAGGGTCATGCCCTGCAACGCGGGACCTAGAATAGAGCTGGACCCGTAGCTCCACCGCCGGTGCTCCACAGCGCCAACAAAAGACGACAAAGAATGCTGAGAACTCATTAACTTCGAACATTGACACCCTCAATTATCGTTTCTACTACGTCTCATTTCTCTCCCAGCCACCATTGTATTAATTATGCTCCAACCAAACATGAACAGAACTCACATATGTAATGACCTATCAATTTACATTCCGAACGACTATAAGTAGCTATGAAATGTACTCAATGCTCTCACTACAGAATCATTTTTGTCTGTTATTGCATTACTATGACTTTCCTGCAAACGAGTTTTTATCGATAGACCCGCCTCCTAAGATGAAAGATTTTAAAATGTAATGTTTATAACTCCTTCACCTGGGTACCTACTTCTTTTCCTATGACCACCACAGTCGATATGAATTGGAAATAGGCCAGCAAGATGTCTTGGATATGTTAAAGGGAGGACTGTGGAAAATTAGTACGGTCTGGTAAACATTATCTGCGCCATCTTGCCTTTTTCCCCTGATGCCACACTTTTTGTCGTGCGCACCCGCCATTTTAGGTGCCTCGATCAGAACAACCCTTTTGCATGCCACTGGCCCCCAGCATAGCCCTCCTCCCTCACAAAGCCCGCACTCTGACAACCCCCGCTCGCACATGCCTTGGGTCATAAACCCCTCTTCAGCGCAGCTCTGCCTCAGAACCCCATCCTGTCCCCAGCGCGACACCTCCCTTCCTTCCTTTCATGGTCCCAGGCCTTTTTTGATACAAATCCCCTTTTCCTGTGTGCCCGTTTGTCTTCCTCGTTCCCAGGCCGCCACCTAGCTCTGCCGATACTGTTCCTTGCCCCTCCCCGTACAGTAGAAAGCTTCCCTCATCAAAGGACCCCCGAGTTGATCAAAGCCCTCACCCTATGAGATCCGACCAAACCCCCACATTCCATGAATCGGCGGAATGTCCAGCTGCGCGGTAGTCATCACCTGTTGTGACCGGGGTGAGGACTTCAACTGTAAATGTGTGTGGGAACGGGCCTGAAGGGGAGATTCGGAGGATATCCCTCCGTACATCAAAGCATTGCCAAGAATGTGTTGTATGTAATAAAGCAATAAACCTGTGTATAAGAGGCCAGGCCTCAGAGATGCGGGGAGAGCACCTCATGACGATACCTGCTGTCTGAACTGATGTGTTCTCCTCCGGAGAGAATAAACCTTGTTTCCTGCCTTCCCGTCTCCAGCGCCTGCCTCTTCATTGATTAATATTTCGTGGGTTAAAGAGGCGATACCGCCGGGCAAATATCGATTGTCCCTGACGTAGTTTTAATACACTCACTGGGGATGAGGGGGCGCTGTACATGTGTGAGGTGGACACTCACTGGGGATGAGGGGGCGCTGTACATGTGTGAGGTGGACACTCACTGGCGATGAGGGGGCGCTGTACATGTGTGAGGCAGACACTCACTGGGGAAGAGGGGGCACTGAACATGTGTGAGGCGGACACTCACTGGGGATGAGGGGGTGCTGTACATGTGTGAGGTGGACACTCACTGGCGATGAGGGGGCGCTGTACATGTGTGAGGCAGACACTCACTGGGGATGAGGGGGCGCTGTACATGTGTGAGGTGGACACTCACTGGGGATGAGGGGGCACTGTACATGTGTGAGGCGGACACTCACTGGGGATGAGGGGGCGCTGTACATGTGTGAGGTGGACACTCACTGGCGATGAGGGGGCGCTCTACATGTGTGAGGCGGACACTCACTGGGGATGAGGGGCGCTGTACATGTGTGAGGTGGACACTCACTGGCGATGAGGGGCGCTGTACATGTCTGAGGCGGACACTCACTGGGGATGAGGGGGCGCTGTACATGTGTGAGGTGGACACTCACTGGCGATGAGGGGCGCTGTACATGTCTGAGGCGGACACTCACTGGGGATGAGGGGGCGCTGTACATGTGTGAGGTGGACACTCACTGGGAATGAGGGGGCGCTGTACATGTGTGAGGTGGACACTCACTGGGGATGAGGGGGCGCTGTACATGTGTGAGGTGGACACTCACTGGCGATGAGGGGGCGCTGTACATGTGTGAGGCGGACACTCACTGGGGATGAGGGGGCGCTGTACATGTGTGAGGTGGAAACTCACTGGCGATGAGGGGCGCTGTACATGTCTGATGCGGACACTCACTGGGGATGAGGGGGCGCTGTACATGTGTAAGGTGGACACTCACTGGCGATGAGGGGCGCTGTACATGTCTGAGGCGGACACTCACTGGAGATGAGGGGGCGCTGTACATGTGTGAGGTGGACACTCACTGGCGATGAGGGGGCGCTGTACATGTGTGAGGCGGACACTCACTGGGGATGAGGGGGCGCTGTACATGTGTGAGGCGGACACTCATTGGCTGGTGATGGGGGCTCTGTACATGTGTGAGGCGGACACTCACTGGCGATGAGGGGGCGCTGTACATGTATGAGGCGGACACTCACTGGGGATGAGGGGGCGCTGTACATGTGTGAGGCGGACACTCACTGGGGATGAGGGGGTGCTGAACATGTGTGAGGCGGACACTCACTGGGGATGAGGGGGTGCTGTACATGTGTGAGGCGGACACTCACTGGGGATGAGGGGGCGCTGTACATGTGTGAGGTGGACACTCACTGGGGATGAGGGGGCACTGTACATGTGTGAGGCGGACACTCACTGGCGATGGGGGCGCTGTACATGTGTGTGATGCGGACACTCACTGAGGATGAGGGGGCACTGTACATGTGTGAGGTGGACACTCACTGGGGATGAGGGGGCGCTGTACATGTGTGAGGCGTACACTCATTGGCTGGTGATGAGGGTGCTGTACATGTGTGAGGCGGACACTCATTGGCTGGTGACGGGGGTGCTGTACATGTGTGAGGCGGACACTCACTGGGGATGAGGGGGCGCTGAACATGTGTAAGGCGGACACTCATTGGGGATGATGGGGCGCTGTACATGTGTGAGGCAGACACTCACTGGAGATGAGTGGGCGCTGTACATGTGTGAGGTGGACACTCACTGGCGATGAGGGGCGCTGTACATGTCTGAGGCGGACACTCACTGGGGATGAGGGGGCGCTGTACATGTGTGAGGTGGACACTCACTGGCGATGAGGGGGCGCTGTACATGTGTGAGGCAGACACTCACTGGGGAAGAGGGGGCACTGAACATGTGTGAGGCGGACACTCACTGGGGATGAGGGGGTGCTGTACATGTGTGAGGCGGACACTCACTGGGGATGAGGGGGCGCTGTACATGTGTGAGGTGGACACTCACTGGGGATGAGGGGGCGCTGTACATGTGTGAGGCGGACACTCACTGGCGATTGGGGCGCTGTACATGTGTGTGATGCAGACACTCACTGAGGATGAGGGGGCGCTGTACATGTGTGAGGTGGACACTCACTGGGGATGAGGGGGCGCTGTACATGTGTGAGGCGGACACTCATTGGCTGGTGATGGGGTGCTGTACATGTGTGAGGCGGACACTCATTGGCTGGTGACGGGGGTGCTGTACATGTGTGAGGCGGACACTCACTGGGGATGAGGGGGCGCTGAACATGTGTAAGGCGGACACTCATTGGGGATGAGGGGGCGCTGTACATGTGTGAGGCAGACACTCACTGGAGATGAGGGGGCGCTGTACATGTGTGAGGCGGACACTCATTGGCTGGTGATGGGGGTGCTGTACATGTGTGAGGCGGACACTCATTGGCTGGAGATGGGGGTGCTGTACATGTGTGATGCGGACACTCACTGGAGATGAGGGGGCGCTGTACATGTGTGAGGCGGACACACTGGAGATGAGGGGGCGCTGTACATGTGTGAGGCGGACACTCACTGGCGATGAGGGGCGCTGTACATGTCTGATGCGGACACTCACCGGGGATGAGGGGGCGCTGTACATGTGTGAGGTGGATACTCACTGGGGATGAGGGGGCGCTGTACAAGTGTGAGGTGGACACTCACTGGGGATGAGGGGGCGCTGAACATGTGTGATGCGGACACTCACTGGGGATGAGGGGGCGCTGAACATGTGTGAGGTGGACACTCACTGGGGATGAGGGGGCGCTGTACATGTGTGAGGCGGACACTCACTGAGGATGAGGGGGCGCTGTACATGTGTGAGGCGGATACTCACTGGGGATGAGGGGGCGTTGTACATGTGTGAGGCGGACATTCACTGAGGATGAGGGGGCGCTGTACATGTGTGAGGCAGACACTCACTGAGGATGAGGGGGCGTTGTGCATGTGTGAGGCGGACACTCACTGGGGATGAGGGGGCGATGAACATGTGTGAGGCGGACACTCACTGGGGATGAGGGGGTGCTGTACATGTGTGAGGTGGACACTCACTGGGGATAAGGGGGCGCTGTACATGTGTGAGATGGACACTCACTGGCGATGAGGGGGCGCTGTACATGTGTGAGGTGGACACTCACTGGCGATGAGGGGGTTTTGTACATGGGGTGAGGGGGTGCTGCTGTACATGTGTGAGGTGGACACTCACTGGCGATGAGGGGGCGCTGTACAAGTGTGAGGCGGACACTCACTGGGGATGAGGGGGCGCTGTACATGTGTGAGGTGGACACTCACTGGGGATGAGGGGGCGCTGTACATGTGTGAGGCGGACACTCACTGGGGATGAGGGGGCGCTGTACATGTGTGAGGTGGACACTCACTGGGGATGAGGGGGCGCTGTACATGTGTGAGGCGGACACTCACTGGGGATGAGGGGCGCTGTACATGTGTGAGGTGGACACTCACTGGCGATGAGGGGCGCTGTACATGTCTGAGGCGGACACTCACTGGGGATGAGGGGGCGCTGTACATGTGTGAGGTGGACACTCACTGGCGATGAGGGGCGCTGTACATGTCTGAGGCGGACACTCACTGGGGATAAGGGGGCGCTGTACATGTGTGAGGTGGACACTCACTGGGGATGAGGGGGCGCTGTACATGTGTGAGGTGGACACTCACTGGGGATGAGGGGGTGCTGTACATGTGTGAGGTGGACACTCACTGGCGATGAGGGGGCGCTGTACATGTGTGAGGCGGACACTCACTGGGGATGAGGGGGCGCTGTACATGTGTGAGGTGGACACTCACTGGCGATGAGGGGCGCTGTACATGTCTGATGCGGACACTCACTGGGGATGAGGGGGCGCTGTACATGTGTGAGGTGGACACTCACTGGCGATGAGGGGCGCTGTACATGTGTGAGGCGGACACTCACTGGGGATGAGGGGGCGCTGTACATGTGTGAGGTGGACACTCACTGGGGATGAGGGGGCGCTGTACATGTGTGAGGCGGACACTCACTGGCGATGGGGGCGCTGTACATGTGTGTGATGCGGACACTCACTGAGGATGAGGGGGCGCTGTACATGTGTGAGGTGGACACTCACTGGGGATGAGGGGGCGCTGTACATGTGTGAGGCGGACACTCATTGGCTGGTGATGGGGGTGCTGTACATGTGTGAGGCGGACACTCATTGGCTGGTGACGGGGGTGCTGTACATGTGTGAGGCGGACACTCACTGGGGATGAGGGGGCGCTGAACATGTGTAAGGCGGACACTCATTGGGGATGATGGGGCGCTGTACATGTGTGAGGCAGACACTCACTGGAGATGAGGGGGCGCTGTACATGTGTGAGGCGGACACTCATTGGCTGGTGATAGGGGTGCTGTACATGTGTGAGGCGGACACTCATTGGCTGGAGATGGGGGTGCTGTACATGTGTGAGGCGGACACTCACTGGAGATGAGGGGGCGCTGTACATGTGTGAGACGGACACACTGGAGATGAGGGGGCGCTGTACATGTGTGAGGCGGACACTCACTGGCGATGGGGGCGCTGTACATGTGTGAGGCGGATACTCACTGGGGATGAGGGGGCGCTGTACAAGTGTGAGGTGGACACTCACTGGGGATGAGGGGGCGCTGAACATGTGTGAGGCGGACACTCACTGGGGATGAGGGGGTGCTGAACATGTGTGAGGTGGACACTCACTGGGGATGAGGGGGCACTGTACATGTGTGAGGCGGACACTCACTGAGGAAGAGGGGGCGCTGTACATGTGTGAGGCGGATACTCACTGGGGATGAGGGGGCGTTGTACATGTGTGAGGCGGACATTCACTGAGGATGAGGGGGCGCTGTACATGTGTGAGGCAGACACTCACTGAGGATGAGGGGGCGTTGTGCATGTGTGAGGTGGACACTCACTGGGGATGAGGGGGCGCTGTACATGTGTGAGGCGGACACTCACTGAGGATGAGGGGGCGCTGTACATGTGAGAGGCGGACTCTCACTGAGGATGAGGGGGCGCTGAACATGTGTGAGGCGGACACTCCCTGGTGATGAGGGGGCGCTGTACATGTGTGAGGCGGACACTCACTGGGGATGAGGGGGCGCTGTACATGTGTGAGGTGGACACTCACTGGCGATGAGGGGCGCTGTACATGTCTGATGCGGACACTCACTGGGGATGAGGGGGCGCTGTACATGTGTGAGGTGGACACTCACTGGCGATGAGGGGCGCTGTACATGTCTGAGGCGGACACTCACTGGGGATGAGGGGGCGCTGTACATGTGTGAGGTGGACACTCACTGGCGATGAGGGGGCGCTGTACATGTGTGAGGCGGACACTCACTGGGGATGAGGGGGCGCTGTACATGTGTGAGGCGGACACTCATTGGCTGGTGATGGGGGCTCTGTACATGTGTGAGGCGGACACTCACTGGCGATGAGGGGGCGCTGTACATGTATGAGGCGGACACTCACTGGGGATGAGGGGGCGCTGTACATGTGTGAGGCGGACACTCACTGGGGATGAGGGGGCGCTGAACATGTGTGAGGCGGACACTCACTGGGGATGAGGGGGTGCTGTACATGTGTGAGGCGGACACTCACTGGGGATGAGGGGGCGCTGTACATGTGTGAGGTGGACACTCACTGGGGATGAGGGGGCGCTGTACATGTGTGAGGCGGACACTCACTGGCGATGGGGGCGCTGTACATGTGTGTGATGCGGACACTCACTGAGGATGAGGGGGCGCTGTACATGTGTGAGGTGGACACTCACTGGGGATGAGGGGAAGCTGTACATGTGTGAGGCGGACACTCATTGGCTGGTGATGGGGGTGCTGTACATGTGTGAGGCGGACACTCATTGGCTGGTGACGGGGGTGCTGTACATGTGTGAGGCGGACACTCACTGGGGATGAGGGGGCGCTGAACATGTGTAAGGCGGACACTCATTGGGGATGATGGGGCGCTGTACATGTGTGAGGCAGACACTCACTGGAGATGAGGGGGCGCTGTACATGTGTGAGGCGGACACTCATTGGCTGGTGATAGGGGTGCTGTACATGTGTGAGGCGGACACTCATTGGCTGGAGATGGGGGTGCTGTACATGTGTGAGGCGGACACTCACTGGAGATGAGGGGGCGCTGTACATGTGTGAGACGGACACACTGGAGATGAGGGGGCGCTGTACATGTGTGAGGCGGACACTCACTGGCGATGGGGGCGCTGTACATGTGTGAGGCGGATACTCACTGGGGATGAGGGGGCGCTGTACAAGTGTGAGGTGGACACTCACTGGGGATGAGGGGGCGCTGAACATGTGTGAGGCGGACACTCACTGGGGATGAGGGGGTGCTGAACATGTGTGAGGTGGACACTCACTGGGGATGAGGGGGCACTGTACATGTGTGAGGCGGACACTCACTGAGGAAGAGGGGGCGCTGTACATGTGTGAGGCGGATACTCACTGGGGATGAGGGGGCGTTGTACATGTGTGAGGCTGACATTCACTGAGGATGAGGGGGCGCTGTACATGTGTGAGGCAGACACTCACTGAGGATGAGGGGGCGTTGTGCATGTGTGAGGTGGACACTCACTGGGGATGAGGGGGCGCTGTACATGTGTGAGGCGGACACTCACTGAGGATGAGGGGGCGCTGTACATGTGAGAGGCGGACTCTCACTGAGGATGAGGGAGCGCTGAACATGTGTGAGGCGGACACTCCCTGGTGATGAGGGGGCGCTGTACATGTGTGAGGCGGACACTCACTGGGGATAAGGGGGCGCTGTACATGTGTGAGACGGACACTCACTGGCGATGAGGGGGCGCTGTACATGTGTGAGGTGGACACTCACTGGCGATGAGGGGGCGCTGTACATGGGGTGAGGGGGTGCTGCTGTACATGTGTGAGGTGAACACTCACTGGCGATGAGGGGGCGCTGTACATGTGTGAGGCGGACATTCACTGGGAATGAGGGGGCGCTGTACATGTGTGAGGTGGACACTCACTGGGGATGAGGGGGCGCTGTACATGTGTGAGGCGGACACTCACTGGGGATGAGGGGGCGCTGTACATGTGTGAGGTGGACACTCACTGGCGATGAGGGGGCGCTGTACATGTGTGAGGCGGACACTCACTGGGGATGAGGGGGCGCTGTACATGTGTGAGGTGGACACTCAGTGGCGATGAGGGGCGCTGTACATGTCTGAGGCGGACTCTCACTGGGGATGAGGGGGCGCTGTACATGTGTGAGGTGGACACTCACTGGCGATGAGGGGCGCTGTACATGTCTGAGGCAGACACTCACTGGGGATGAGGGGGCGCTGTACATGTGTGAGGTGGACACTCACTGGCGATGAGGGGGTGCTGTACATGTGTGAGGTGGACACTCACTGGGGATGAGGGGGTGCTGTACATGTGTGAGGCGGACACTCATTGGCTGGTGATGGGGGCGCTGTACATGTGTGAAGCGGACACTCACTGGCGATGAGGGGGCGCTGTACATGTATGAGGCGGACACTCACTGGGGATGAGGGGGCGCTGTACATGTGTGAGGCGGACACTCACTGAGGATGAGGGGGCGCTGTACATGTGTGAGGCGGACACTCACTGAGGATGAGGGGGCGCTGTACATGTGTGAGGTGGACACTCACTGGCGATGAGGGGGTGCTGTACATGTGTGAGGCGGACACTCACTGGAGATGAGGGGCGCTGTACATGTGTGAGGTGGACACTCACTGGCGATGAGGGGGCGCTGTACATGTGTGAGGCGGACACTCACTGGGGATGAGGGGGCGCTGTACATGTGTGAGGTGGACACTCACTGGCGATGAGGGGGCGCTGTACATGTGTGAGGCGGACACTCACTGGGGATGAGGGGGCGCTGTACATGTGTGAGGCGGACACTCACTGGGGATGAGGGGCGCTGTACATGTGTGAGGCGGACACTGATTGGCGATGAGGGGCGCTGTACATGTCTGAGGCGGACACTCACTGGGGATGAGGGGGCGCTGTACATGTGTGAGGTGGACACTCACTGGCGATGAGGGGGCGCTGTACATGTGTGAGGCGGACACTCACTGAGGATGAGGGGGCGCTGTACATGTGTGAGGTGGACACTCACTGGCGATGAGGGGGCGCTGTACATGTGTGAGGCGGACACTCACTGGAGATGAGGGGCGCTGTACATGTGTGAGGTGGACACTCACTGGCGATGAGGGGCGCTGTACATGTGTGAGGTGGACACTCACTGGCGATGAGGGGGCGCTGTACATGTGTGAGGCGGACACTCACTGGGGATGAGGGGGCGCTGTACATGTGTGAGGTGGACACTCACTGGCGATGAGGGGGCGCTGTACATGTGTGAAGCGGACACTCACTGGCGATGAGGGGGCGCTGTACATGTATGAGGCGGACACTCACTGGGGATGAGGGGGCGCTGTACATGTGTGAGGTGGACACTCACTGGAGATGAGGGGCGCTGTACATGTGTGAGGTGGACACTCACTGGCGATGAGGGGGCGCTGTACATGTGTGAGGCGGACACTCACTGGGGATGAGGGGGCGCTGTACATGTGTGAGGTGGACACTCACTGGCGATGAGGGGGCGCTGTACATGTGTGAGGCGGACACTCACTGGAGATGAGGGGCGCTGTACATGTGTGAGGTGGACACTCACTGGCGATGAGGGGGCGCTGTACATGTGTGAGGCGGACACTCACTGGGGATGAGGGGGCGCTGTACATGTGTGAGGTGGACACTCACTGGCGATGAGGGGGCGCTGTACATGTGTGAGGCGGACACTGATTGGCGATGAGGGGGGCTGTACATGTCTGAGGCGGACACTCACTGGGGATGAGGGGGCGCTGTACATGTGTGAGGTGGACACTCACTGGCGATGAGGGGGCGCTGTACATGTGTGAGGCGGACACTCACTGGGGATGAGGGGGCGCTGTACATATGTGAGGCGGACACTCATTGGCTGGTGATGGGGCGCTGTACATGTGTGAGGCGGACACTCACTGGGGATGAGGGGGCGCTGTACATGTATGAGGCGGACACTCACTGGGGATGAGGGGGCGCTGTACATGTGTGAGGCGGACACTCACTGAGGATGAGGGGGCGCTGTACATGTGTGAGGCGGACACTCACTGAGGATGAGGGGGCGCTGTACATGTGTGAGGCGGACACTCACTGAGGATGAGGGGGCGCTGTACATGTGTGAGGCGGACACTCATTGGCTGGTGATGGGGGCGCTGTACATGTGTGAGGCGGACACTCACTGAGGATGAGGGGGCGCTGTACATGTGTGAGGCAGACACTCACTGAGGATGAGGGGGCGCTGTACATGTGTGAGGCGGACACTCACTGAGGATGAGGGGGCGCTGTACATGTGTGAGGTGGACACTCACTGAGGATGAGGGGGCGCTGTACATGTGTGAGGCGGACACTCACTGAGGATGAGGGGGCGCTGTACATGTGTGAGGCGGACACTCACTGAGGATGAGGGGGCGCTGTACATGTGTGAGGCAGACACTCACTGAGGATGAGGGGGCGCTGTACATGTGTGAGGTGGACACTCACTGGTGATGAGGGGGCGCTGTACATGTGTGAGGCGGACACTCACTGAGGATGAGGGGGCGCTGTACATGTGTGAGGTGGACACTCACTGAGGATGAGGGGGCGCTGTACATGTGTGAGGCGGACACTCACTGAGGATGAGGGGGCGCTGTACATGTGTGAGGCAGACACTCACTGGCGATGAGGGGGCGCTGTACATGTGTGAGGCGGACACTCATTGGCTGGTGATGGGGGCGCTGTACATGTGTGAGGCGGACACTCACTGAGGATGAGGGGGCGCTGTACATGTGTGAGGCAGACACTCACTGAGGATGAGGGGGCGCTGTACATGTGTGAGGCGGACACTCATTGGCTGGTGATGGGGGCCGGGGACTGACTGACATTTATGCGTCTTTAAACCTCGATATGTCCGCGCCACAGGCGGGCGCTGCAGAGAGCCGAGCCGCCTCTCAGCACTACATGAAACGTCACAGCTTCCTGCCCATGGAGCACTGGCAAAAACAAAGGCAGGAAAAGCTGCCAGCAGCCCGAAAGCAGTCATTAACAGGAGGATGAGCGCTGCACTCCGTGCCCGGGTCGGACGGGATGTTTTCCAAACAACCTTCGCAGCGCTCTGAAATGTCCGTGCATGTACAGTTTTAGAGACACCGCCCCGCCGTGTCCTCTTCGGGGCAGGATCCGCTTCCACCGTAGCGCCTGGCCTCCCCTCCAGGAGCTCGTCTCCGCAGTCACCGCGCTGTAATCCGGCCTATAAAAGGCTTTCTGTACTAATAAGAGCCGCGATGGAAATAGACACCGCGCCACTAAATGCTGATTGACACTTTCCGTCACGTGCTCGGCCGCGGTGGAAGCAAAGGGCTGCAGGAAGGTTGATTCACCGCAGCACGGCGAGGGCAGGGGCCCTGCAGACAGACGTCCCCGTGCAGAGGCCAAGGTCGGAGCTGTGCATGGCAGGGCCAGGCGGCCTAGAAGCATCTCTGTCCCTAGATCAGACCAAGGTGGGGCCCAGGAGAGGCCAGTGGGAAGGAGGCACATGGGGCAGATTTACAATGCCCTTGCGCCACTTTTGCGTCATTTTCGACATGGAAAAAGTAACGCAAAAGTGGCGCAAGGGGCTTGTAAGTCGGCCCCTTTGGGGCCGATTTACAAGCCGCTTGCGACACTTTTGCTTCACTTTTCCAATGGTAAAAGTGACGCAAAAGTGGTGCAAGGGGTTTGTAAATCTGCCCCATAGTCTTTTTATTGTGTCAACTACCAGACCGTATATAGGTGGTGGTTGCCTGGCAGCCTGTGCTGTTGGCAAGGTGCTTGTAGCGGATCATTGCTGTGTGGCGCCAGAGGTAGACATGGGCTAGCCCCACCCTCATACAGATGTGCAAGAGCTTCTTCAAGGTGAGGTAGAGCCCTCTACTCCACCTAGTGGTCGTGCTAATTTACTACAGAGTGGTGTTTGAATAAATATCCTTTTTTGCCACGCCAAGTGCCCAGCCAACGGTCCCACAGAACTCACTGAGAACAAAGTCCCCATGCCGCATTACCATTAGCACAGGGCACTTGCCCGTGGGAGTAGCCTTGGCTCACTGTCACCCCGAGTGGGCTGGGTATGCTCAGACGTGAGTCCCGTGCTCTCCACGCCACTGGAGTCAAGCTATCCAGGTTGAAGACGGCTGATAGCCAGAAACCGGTCCTTGGATGCTTGATTCCGGTCCAGGGAAGGCATGGCTTGGCAGTTCGGTCTGGACTGTTCCCATGAGGCACAGGGTCAAGGCTGATTTGCATATGGCCATGTCTGAACTGGGGTGGTGTGGAGTGCAAAAAAAACGATGGATTTAGGCCTAGATCTCTGTACTGGGGTGAATGTATGACATTGTTCTGCATTCTGTCCATCAACTGTTGTTTTGCAGTAGCCTTGGCTATGGCCAGTAAATACTGGGTGCAGACACCAGCCTTGAGTCAGGCCTACGCCTACTCCCGTCTGCCCTAGGGCCTCCACTGGACACCAGGACATGGACTTTGGTAATAACCTTTGTCCATTTCCCCTGCTCCGAGTGGCCTCCGAGCGGAGTGTCCCCATGTGCTGGGAGTTCTCACTCCCAGAGCCAGCTGGACAGGGCCTGCAGCCACCAATCAATCAATCACTCAATCAGGGATTCTTTAAGCGTGCTACTCACCCGTGAGGGTCTCAAGGTACTAAGGGGGGCAGCTCCGATCAGTCGAAGAGCCAGGTCACAACACAACAACACATCTGGCCCGTACCACTCCCAGTCTCAGGCACTGCACATGGGCTGGCACCAGTGTGTTTTGTCTTCCTACTTTCCAGAATCTGCCTGTGACAAGTTTAATGGAATTTCAATGGAAAATGCAACATTAGGGCCTCCCCTGCAGCCTCTTTGCACCTTGAGCAATGCATGAACCTTCACAAGAGGGAAACATCCTTAACAACGCAACTTTTACCACGCAGTGCCTTTACGACGCAACTTTTACAACGCAAACCATTACAACGCATTGCGCTGGGGGGCGCTCTAGGATAGGGAACAGGTTTCATTTACTATCCAACACCTTCCCTACTATCCACGGGGACTGGAGTTGGAATAGTAAATTAAACTATTCACTATCCAGCGCCCCAAAGCACTATGCGTTGTAAAGGCATGCATTGTAAAAACAGCGTTGTAAAGGCATGCGTGGTAAAAGCATGCGTTGTAATGTCATACATCCTTCACAAGAGGAAATGTAAATCACTCCAAGCCACGGTCCAGCCACAACTGTCCCCACCTAGATAGCTATAATTACTTTCACCTCACCAATCCCTCAAAAACAAAGCAGAGACTTACACCAAATCCTAAAAGACACACAGACATCAGTGTCCTCTCTTCAATCAATGTTTGGTGTTCAATTGTCCAGCATTGGTTTCCCCGAAGTCTTTGCTAAACCCTCCCTTGGCAATTTAGAAGGGACAATTATATTTTTGGGTCCACCCTCACCTAAAGAACTTCCCTGGTCCAATCACGTGTCCAGCGGCGGTCCGTGCAGCTAAGAGCAGTAGGGCGGGGCGGGAGATGGGGGGGAGTAGACAGACGACAGAATAGGGATAAATGAATAATTCCTATTCCGTCATCTGTCGACATCCCACCCGCCCGCTGCGCTTACCTACACTGACCACTGCTGGCGGTATCTCATCCTAACTGCAGATCAAAACAAATCATCCCATTACTAGAACATTGACTTCAGTACTTTCTAAGAATACTACACATCTCCCACCCATAACAAAGAATACACCAGCAAACATGAGAAATGCCTGCTCTAAATAGTACTACCAATGTTACATGCTAAAGATAAACACAAAAAATTACCAACAATGAATCACACATAGTGGCTTTAATGTGGAGGTTTTTTTCCCACCACAAAAACTCTTTCTTTTAACAAACTATGAGTTAGATGGACATGAAGACGTACGAGAACTCTTTTCCAACCTTTTAGATTCTTTGCAAGACTGAAAGAACCTTGCATCCCTTCCTATGCTCCAAATTTGGCGATCCTCAATTTTAACAACATTCTTAAATAATTTGATAACTTTAACAAGTTTTCTGAATTTGAATACATTAGTGGCCCTTGCTCGACTCTTAATCTTGACCATGGCACCTATTCGTACACCAGCTGAACATTTTCTCTCTCTCTCTCTTTCTCTCTCTCTCTCTCTCTCTCTCTCTCCTTTCCTTGCCAGACCTCACATCCCTGCTACAACCCTTTCTTTTCTTCACCTAACTTGGACACATTAAGCAATTGGCTTTTTTGTTCCTGATAAGCTGAAACAAGGAAATTCCTGTTGTGGAATATCGGCATAACCTAAAATACACTCACCTTACTATTCAATTCTCCCTTCCAACACAGAGTACTTTCAATCGTACATAGATAGTCTCCTTCAAAACTTTATTGAAGTGCCCTATCATGCTGTTGGCTTCAGTATGAAGCAAAGCCACTTTCTTATGCAAAATCTCTTTACCTTTTAAACATTCTACCATGCCCTTAGATGTGAGCTGCAAACCATTATTAGTTAATAAAATGCAGGAATAATCCTATGTATCAAACAATTCATCGAGTCAAAATATGGCACATTGAGTTTCTATTCTGTTCATTGCCTTAAACTCAGGCCAGTGTGAGTACATATCTATGTAGCTCAAGATCTATCTGTCTATGCTTGATGTGCGAGTGGGACGGAGAATATCCATGCTATTTTGTCACTAGTCAGGCATTCACAGCAATTCCTTCCCATCCTCCCAATCATCAAATCCATTCCTGGCCACCAATAATCATCTTTTACTCTGTCTTTGTTTGTGGAAACGCCCAGATGACATTTGTGGATGCCGGTGATTAAGCATTTTCTCGCTTTATTTAGAAACTCTAATCTAGTATCTTCCTCTTCCCCCTCCTAAATGATCAGGATATATATATATCAGGATATACAATTAAGTCCCATTAAAAGGGACCTAAGCTATATCTGGATTCCATTGAAACTCCACCTGTTAAGTTAAATGAAAGGGTAGGAGTGGTTAGTGTCCCTGCTAGTGCTTCCTGTTATGAGAATGACTTTCCAGAATTAAGAATTATTCTCCAATTTATCAAAACTCAAAATGGATCTCAACTAAAAATAGGTCAGTTAAAAAATGTTCCACTCATTGTGAAAAAAGATATTGCTTGCGTGATAGAATAGCTACAACATAAACAAATTATTACAGAGGTTGAGGCCATGAAGTGGCTAGCTTTCGTTATCATGACACACAAAGCCAATGGTGAGGCAAGACTATGCATAGATCTGAGGGAGTTAAACAGGTGTGTGGTTGTAGAAAATTATCCTATTGTCGTCACCAGTATAGCAAGGATGACTCAAAGGCAATCCAGTAAGAGTTCAAAGTGAATGTATTCAAGTTACATCCAAGTAGCTTTAGCCACAGCGGCAGCTCCTCCGCTAAGGTTGGAGGAGCATCGACCCACAGCTTTTCAGCAGTGCAAAAAAGTAAAAATATAAAAGGATAATAACACAATGTTATTATCATTTTATTTCTCTGTGCTAAAGCCAGTTTTGAGATGGGTGGCGCTTGGCTGTCATCACAGCCAGTAAGGGGAGGAATGGTGGACACTCTCTTAAGTGCACATGACGGTTTGGCCGGCCGTCTTGAGCAGTGTCTTGATTGGCTATAGGGGGCCCATGTGCTTCCTACTTTCGGGACTCATCAGGAACAGAAAATGAGGAGAGACATCTGGGGAAAGATGGCAGGGTTGAAGAGGTAAGTATAACCTTTATATTTTTTTCAATCCCACCCCGGCCTCACCACCCCGATCCGTGCCAGCCGCCACTGCTCAGCCATCAGCCTACAGCTATGTTTTAAAGTCCAACTCAAACTGAATCATCATAATCCTAGAACATTGGCTTCAATACTCCTTAAGAATGTCACATTATCAGCAAATGAAGACTTGATTTCTATATAGACTATAAAGTGCCCCTTTATGTATGGTCACCCCCCCTACTTTTTGCTCCAAATGTTGATGGTTATGACTCTGATAGTGCACTGGAGTCTGCTACCCAGACCCCAATGCCTGTCCTCTCTCTCAAAACTCTTATGCTCGACTTGGTAATCCCAAATTGGCAATAACTTGACCCCCTTATAAGCCCTCAGTTTGTGGTACCAGAGATACCCAGAGCATAGGTGGTAAAGGGGTCCCCAAGGCTGCAGTATGGTTTTGTGGCACCCTGAGTGACCCAAGCAACGTACTGATAGCAGGCCTGCCATTGCAGACTGCAGAAGCAGTGCAAACTGCTCGAACTCGACTGTGCACTCAACATTTGTGGCTCAGTCAAATACACTACCTATAATTTATGTCAAGTGCACAGAAACAGGAGTAAACCCATTAACCCAGCTGAGACCGGGCAAGTATTATAGCAATAAGACAACGTCTCAACTGGTATATCATACAGGGGGACAGTTCAAAAACGCGTATCAATCACAGAGCACAGGAAAGGGACGAGGTAGACCAAGTAAGGGTGGAAAGTTGTTATTTGTATATAGAAGCACAAAAAACACAACTCAATTGAAGTAACTATAACAACCAAATGAGCACTGGAAGTGTTGCATTGAGTAAACGGCGCAGTGACACATGTGATTAAGAAACAACGTGAGGCGGCGAAGAAACAATAATTAGTTGGGGGTCAAATGAAAGTATTTACAGTCACAAACATAATTTCATTATTTGTGAATGACCCTTTGGTTGCAGCGAATGGCGTTGTAGACTTGATGGCGTTTCGACCTCTTTAACTCAAGGTCATCATCAGGATGATGGTTACGCAATTCAAAAAGTGCTCTGGAGGCACTGAGAGGGGAGAGAGAATGGAGAATCCAGAGGGTGAATTCCGCTCGTCCGGAAAAGCAGTGAAGCGTCACTTGATGGGAGGCAGCGATTGAATTGCTGGGATGAGGTCTAGTGAGGAAGGTCCAACGTCAAGGGAAGGAGCGTGTGGGAGGGAAACATCCTTTACAACGCAACTTTTACCACGCAGTGCCTTTACGACGCAACTTTTACAACGTAAACCATTAAAACGCATTGCGCTGGGGGGCGCTCTAGGATAGGGAATAGGTTTAATTTACTATCCAACACCTTCCCTACTATCCACGGGGACTGGAGTTGGAATAGTAAATTAAACAATTCACTATCCAGCGCCCCAAAGCACTATGGGTTGTAAAGGCATGCGTTGTAAAAACCGCGTTGTAAAGGCATGCGTGGTAAAAGCATGCGTTGTAATGTCATACATCCGTGTGGGAAGCTGGGCTGCGCTCTGAGAAGTAAATACTACCGGCTCCAAGGGAACGGAGCATTGAATCCGGCGATCAATCACGACCAGCTCTGTCGTGGTCAAGAGTGCCCGGATTAATCCGGGCGGGGGGGGGACATCACATGCATTAGTGAAATGGCCCCACAAAATGTAGCATGTGAGTAAAATGACAATATACAGATACTACGAGTACAGATGGCAAGGACAGTGCCCTCTTTGGAGGTTTACTACCCGTGAGTTGGATGGTTCCCAAGGCCATGTTGATGCTACTGTGGTACCACCTCCCGTACTCATAAATGCTTTTGCGAATCGCCCCTGAGAGTTCTAGTCGTGCAGCCCCTGCACGCAGCCATGATATTCCAGTTCATCGCTACTAGAGGATGGGGGAGTACGCCTCACTCCCATGAGGATTCAGACCTGAGCAGGTGGTGTAGGACAGCTAGCAGTTCCAAGAACATCAGAAGGGAGACAGCACAACTGATCCCCTTTTCAGGCCTGTGACAGAAATGAGAAGAGAGGGATGTGAGTGATCTCATGGCACGGTCTAGGTCCCAAGGAAAAACAAAAAGGTGATGATGGACGGAGCATTGACAATACAAACACTCACCCCCAGTCAACTGATCTGGGTTTAATCCATCACCGTTCTTTAGCTCACTCCGCCACCCCAGTTCAGACATGGCCATATGCAAATCAGTCTGACCCTGTGCCTCATGGGAACAGTCCAGCCCGAACTGCCAAGCTGTCTTCCCTGGACCAGAATCAAGCTTCGCAGGACCAGTTTCTGGCATTACAGCCGTCTACGGTCTAGGTCCCAACAGAGTCCCAGAGCTGTGACAGCCGAAGACCCCTGATGAAGACTTCTGCGACTTGAGCGGGGTGGGAAAGAACAGCGGCTTCGACCATTCCCCAAACACCAAACTACTACCTGGCGGGGTGGGATGCGCAACTGCAGCCCATTCCCAACCTTAGGAAGAGTAAAAACTCGTTCAACATCATGGACGTCATTTAGGGGTCACCAGGGATTGCAGCTGCGACCCCTGGCTTGACAGTTGCGGATCACTGAAATAATATCGAGGGACAGAATATCGACCATCAAAAATATCGTTGACAAAATATCGACAGTCAAAATATCGAGTTTCTATCTACAAACAGGTAAGTACAAAAATATCGAGTTAAAAATATCATTTACAAAAATATAGTTTTAAAAAATATCGTATTTACTAAAAACAGTGTTAAATTAAATTAATATTAATAATTATTTACTAAAATATACTTAAAATTACTTAAATTAACTTATAATAATTAAATAATTAATGAAAGTTAAATAAATATTTTTTTATTTCATATTTATTAAAACATATATATATATATAGTAACAAAATATAATAAAATAATACCCAAAAACTGAAAACTGACCCTGAACCCTAAAAATACCCCTTTACCCAAAAACCCAAAACTGACCCTGAACCCTAAAAATACCCCTTTACCCAAAAACTGAAAACTGACCCTAAACCCTAAAAATACCCCTTTACCCAAAAACTGAAAACTGACCCTGAACCCTAAAAATACCCCTTTACCCAAAAACTGAAAACTGACCCTGAACCCTAAAAATACCCCTTTACCCAAAAACTGAAAACTGACCCTGAACCCTAAAAATACCCCTTTACCCAAAAACCCAAAACTGACCCTGAACCCTAAAAATACCCCTTTACCCAAAAACCCAAAACTGACCCTGAACCCTAAAAATAAAACCGAATTTTTTTACTATCTATATTATATACTTACATATTTTCACTTTCTATATTATTTACAGTCGATATTACTTCACTTACCTTAAAAACGATATTTTGGCTGTCTATAGTCTGTCCTGTCGATATTTTGTCCAAACGATATTTTTGACTCGATATTCTGTCCAAACGATATTTTGGAGTCGATATTATGTCTGTGCACCGACAGTTGCAACCCCTGGCACTGCTTTTGTGACCCCTGGCCGCAGAGTTGGCAACATCAGTGCCAGGGACACAGGGGCAACTCGTCCGCATGGACCTTGGCTGGGGCTCCACTTTCTTTGCTTTCTGTTAACTTTTTTATTACACTAATGGTGAATAATAATATATTGTTTACTATAAGTGTAATAAACAATGGAGTGCAATTAGCTGGAAAAGACCCTATCCGGCAGCGCAGGTAAGTAAAAAAATGCTTTAAAAGATTTATGTTTTGAGCATGATTGCGGGTGAGAGTGTGTTTATGTGAGTGAGTGTGTGTGTATGAGTAGGTGTATGAATGTTTGTATGTGCAGGCATGTGTGTGTGCCTGAGTGAAAGTACAGATCAAATGGCGTGTGATGTCACTTCCTCTACCCCCGGCATTTTGGTGAATTGGCGTCCATGTTCAGCAGTCTATCTGCTGATGCAGCCCCCCAAACCCTGAAAAGGGGTGCTGTCACTAAGGGAAGATAGGGGGATATAGAGTGGAGTGGGCAGAGAGCGTGAACCAACTCAGGAAGGTGGACGCCCCTTTTGTGGTGAGGCGCTACGCACACACCTCTGGTCTCACACACTACAGTGAGCCTGCCTAGAGCTCCTGGGCTGCTGTTGACCTCCCCTGACCTTGCAGGAAGGATAACCTCAGTGAATGGGGCAGGTGGTGAGAGGAGGAACCCCACAGGTAGACCTTGCCGCAAGAAGAAGGACCTACAACAGGCCAATATCAAACTGGCACAGCAAAATAACTGCAGGCCCCAGGTGTGCCAGTCAGCACCACAGGTGAATGGAGGCCTCCGAAGATCAGCAGGCATGGCAGTGCCCAAGCCAGGCAATGAATTAAAACAAAGTAAACAAGAGCAAGGGGGCTTCTCAACAGAGAGAGGGGGGCCCCACCTCACAGCTTAGGGTCTGAAACTAGCAGGAGGCCTTGCATGGGTTTTTGTCCCCAGGAGGGGCTAAAATCTACATTAAATTGAAGGTGCCCTGGTGGCTGCCACTTTCCAGAGTAAGCCTCACGTAAATTCTGCAAAAGGAACAAAGATAAAGTGGTATCACACTTCCAACATAAAACACAAAAAGCAACAAAGCGGAAGCCAATCAAACCACACAAACATCTACAGCTACACAGATCGCCAACACGGATGCTACATGTGCCAGATTCCAAAATGAGTCCAAGGGAGGAGGCTTGTGGCAGGTCACAGAGAAGACCTCTAAAACAAGTCCAAAGTGCAGTCATTCCCAGAGACCTCAGATGAACCGTCGCTGTTGTATGACTCAGAAGAAACTGCAAGACAAACATGCATTTTAGACTGCGACAATGACATCACACTGGAAAGCACTCCACAGTTGTATCTACTGCAAGTTACTCTTCAAAACAAAGCAGTTGTCCCTTTCTAGCCCACAGGGATAGTAACAAAGAAGCCACAAAACATGGAGCCATATTTGCAAGGAGCTTGCACCGCCACATCGTCATTTTTTTGACTCACCGGCTTCGCTTTCTTTGTTCCTTATTTACAAGGTGACGCATCTGGGCAGATGCCCCACTGTTCGTCGGTCTGCGTCGGTTTGTACTTTTGTCTGAATTGGCTGCATCACTTAAAAATTAATATATGCAAGGTAGGTGTTCCCACATAAAATCCCCTGTGAAACATACGCTGTGGTATTTAGGATTTTTTGGGAAAAGTGACTGATCGTCAGGAAACCACCCGCTGTGCTTGCAATGTGTCAAAATGTTTGTGCCTCTAAAATGCAGTCGTAGGAATGATGCATTGGCTGTGGCATTGAAATCTGAAACGCTGAAGACACTTCCAACAATGTAATCTGCAAAGAAATCACATCCCCTCAACAGTAAGGGGCACATTAGGATGTCGGGCGGATTTCCTCCGCCAGGCTGGCGGTGGCTACCGCCAGCCTGGCGGAGGAAGTTTGCCCGACATCATCAGCCCAATTCCCCCCCGCCAGATTTGGATGGCGGGAGGGACCGTCGCCCTGTTTTCCGCCCCGGTCGCAGACACCGCCTACCGTATTACAATGGGCTTTGCACAATGCATTTCCGGCATGCGAAGACTCCCTGCGGGGGCCCGTTGCGGGCCCCCTGGGAGTCCGTGGCTTGGGGGGGTGCACATGGGGGGTACCTATGGTACCCCCCGCATTTCAAGGTGCAACATGGCAGGCACCGCGCGGTGCCTGTCATATTGCGCTTTGAAATGCAAAAGGTGCATTTTTACCATTGCTGCGGGCGGAGATTTCAGCGCCGCCCGCCGCAATGGTATATATACAGAATGCGCCCACCTGTGTGGCGGGCGCATCCTAATCCTCAATTTGGGACCCCCGCCCTTTAGGCGGGCGGTCCCGTTTACCACTAGGGTGGCGGGCGGGCCTAATGTGCCCCTAAGTGTGCACATAAGGGAGATATCACCGTAAATGTCACATTACACAACATTGATGACTTGTATCCACAAACATAGTGGTCTCCCACAATATGTCACCATACATAGGTATAGTGGTGCACAGAAGTACACTATGTCCACTTATTTGCGAGACATACATGGCCAATGTAATAGAGTCCAAGGTGAGCTTTTCACACTCTGTTACATTGGTCCCCATAAAGTAGGCTCTGTTTTTTTTACGCATTGCTGTAGTTGCGTCAGTCTTATGCCCAACTATAGCATGCACCACTTTTGCGCCTGATACCTTTGCGCATTCATTCCACAGATCCGCCAGTATTTCTGATGCATCCTTGGGACCTTGTGCCATGGAGCCTCGTATTGTAAATACGGCGTATCTGTGGCCTCGTACGGATTTTTTCAGCTGGTGCAAGCTATTATGTTGCATCAATGCCTTACCGCAGTGATGCGTCATTTCTTGTAAATAAGGCCTTTGAGGTTTAGTGATGCATGTGACATTATGGACTGTACATACAACTAAATCCAAGCAGATGTAACCTTTAGAGAAGAAACAGATATGTAAACTGTTTCTATTCTAATCCAGTGAATGAATTTTAATTGTAATATGTTTATGCTTCATTTTCAAAACTGCTTTCTCCCTTGAATATACATACAAAACTTCAAACATCCTGGAAATATGGTGCGGTATGTTGTTCTAAAAATGAGTTTTTTTTAAATAAAGGTTATATTAATCATGAAATAGAAATGTACAAAACAACGAATCATAAAATGTGTGTAAATTCTTTATCTCACCCTCAAAAAGTGGTTAATGACCACGAAAAACTCAGTAACAGATAAATGCATCAAACCCCAAGCGTCTACTTCAAAATACACGCCAGACTTAAGAAAAGATACAAAAACACTAGTAAAAAACAACCTAAAAATAAACACATAAAAAGCGAAAATGATAATTGATATGTAACAAAAAAAATACTTTTACAAAATTACACAACTAATAAAACATAAGATAATACAAAATCCAACATCTACAAAACATCCAACACAACCTATCGAAACACTGAAATGAAAACCGTAAAATAGCGACACACAAGAAAACAGCCAGCATATGATGTAACATAACACTGAATCTCACAAATATTAGCATAAGCTGTTTATAAAACAGTAGACATTGTTGAGGGCCAGTGGAGTCAAGCAACTCTGTGGCTGCAGTCTTTACCATATGATTATGGATTTACGGCAGAATTACCACATTTTATTATTTTTCCCTAAATATGCACCCACCCATTACTTTATGCCTGCAGCCCCTGAGCTGATCAGCTGTTGCTGAAGTGGTGGTGTAAGCAGTAGCCTTCCAAGAGACAGACCATTCGCCTAATTCTAGTGCTTATCAAAATCAAGCAATATAACACAATTTCACATGCAAATAATATAGGGGCATATTACCAAACAATAGCGATAATTATCGCTATTGCTTGGTTAGAGACAAAAATTTACCGCTGAGCTGCGGCGATTTTTATCGCAAATAAACCTTGGTATTACCAAGGTTTATCGCAAATGCGATAAAAATCGGCCGCAATGCATGAATATCGCTTAAAAGTCCGCGATATTCATGCATTACCGAGCTAATGCTCTTAGCCATGTTATCCACCTCCCATTGGATAACATGGCTAAGAACTGCTCAGGGCAGGTGTTAGCTTTTGGAGATAATCGCGCTTAGCGCGAATATCTCCATAAGTTGGTAATAGGAGATAGCGATGTTAGCGACTGTTTCCAGTCGCTAACATCTTGGCACGCCCACTTTGCATGTCATTAGTGATAAATATCACTGACATGCAAAGTGGGGCCCAAGATGGTCGCTATCTCCTACTAGCTGTCGCTAACTGGTGTTAGCGACAGCTAGGTAATAGGGAGATAATTTTATCTCCGCTTTCTTGGATTTTAAAGCCAAAAAAGCGGAGATAAACCCCCTTGATAATATGCCCCTTTGTTTCTTTCTAAAGTTTTGTAGTCTCAGATTCCATGCAATATGAAAAAGGCCTCATCTGTAGTCCCATGAAAATTGATCCTAACTTAAACCTCTGATAAATCCCTCTCTTTTTTCTTTTCCTCCCCTTGCTTTCCATCACATGCATGCCTCCTTCCTCTGAGCACAGCCCACTTTAAGCCACCTGCATGTTTGCCCAAGTCACTATTATTGTATTTCTGAAAATTGCCCACACTGCATGTCAAAGATCACAACCTCTCTTTCGAAATTCACACCCCTGCAACCTAGCACGATCTAATCTTCTGTGGCTCATCTATTAATATCGCCAATTGTTGGAATGAATTCACATACCCCCTCTCCCACTGAAGATCACACCTAACTCCTATTAATTTATGCTCACACAGAAACCAGAGTGAATGCTTGGAATGGTTTCCATGAGAGCACAAGACTAAATCCAATAACAACTGGAAAAACACTAACCTTGGGTTCAGGAGCAGCCGGCATAAATCGCTTCACTATCTCATCAAGTGAATAAGACTATATAAATGCTCTTACAATACAATGCATAAACCTCTCGGCCCATACAAATACCATAACCCTCAGCAGTCGGGCAATTGATTATCGTTCATAAAGACCGCAAGCTTCCCCTGCCTCAGAGCGGATCATATTCCTTCTTGTGCAGTTGATATTTGCAGCAGGTACCTGATCCACACACCTATGCAACCCTTGCACAAACAAACCCAGCTATCATTGAGGTCTCTGTACTCCACACAAAACGTAATTTCTTTCTTTCCACTTTGGGAATGAGGTTTGAGGACTAACACAATTGGGCTTGCCCAGGGGCTCTCTGAGGGTTCAATGACACCCAAGTCTAGCATCTTGGTTACCTCCGTTTTGATGATTTCCTTGACATGATCAGACTGCCTGTATATTTTGTTTTTGACAGGTAGGCTGTCACCATGTCCACATCAGGTGTGCATCAGTTAGTCTGTCCAGGGGTCAAGGGAATGAGCTCAACAAACTGACTTAGGACTTGCTTGTAATCAGTCTGCTGTTGGGTAGTGACAGTATCTGAAAAGACCACTCCATCAACTGACCCATCTTCAGGGCTGTGAGAGAGGAGATCAAAGAGTGGCTCACTACCTACCTCCTGCTCTTCATCTGTAACGATAAGCATGGTGGCCTCAGCTCTATCAATGTAGGGGTTAAGGCCAGTTACATGTATCACCCTTTTGAGGTTTCCATATGTGCCAAGGTTAACTAAGTAAGTGACCTCCCCTTTTCTCTAAAGGATAGGGTAAGGCCCAGTCCATTTGTCCTGGAGGGCCCTAAGTGCCACAGGCTCCAACACACAAACCTTCTGCCCTGGTGGGAACTTCACCACTGCTGGAGCTCTTGGCTGGCATCAACGTTTTTTTTCTTCCATGTGTTCAGCCATCTAAGAACGTCAGCCAAGTACATAATCCACAATGTCTTTGCTTGGGTTCCAGGAGGGGTCTCTCCCATCCTTCCTTGACAAGACAGAGGGGTCCTCTTACAGAGTATCCAAACAAAAGTTCAAAGTGGGAAAACCATACTCCCTTTTGTGGCTTCTCTCTGTAAGCAAAAGCAAGCAAAGTAGCAAGACATCCCATGTCCATCTACGTTTTTCAGGGAATCCACCTATCAAGCCTTTGAAGGTCTTGTTAAATTTGTCATAAAACCCATTTGTTTGAGGATGGTATGGTGTAGTGAACCTATTGGTCACCCCACACTCATCCCACATGTGTTTCAAGTATGCAGACTTGACGTTTGTACCTCTGTCTGATACTACATCCTTAGGAAAGCCAACCCTAGTGAAAATACCAAGGAGGTGCAGTGGTGGTCCTTAGATAATTGCCTCAGGGCACCTCGCGGCATGATCATCTACCACCAGAATACATTTATTCCCTGATGCTGTTGGAGGGTCAAGGGGACCAACAATGTAAATCCCTACACTTTCAAAGGGTACTCCAACCCCTGGAAGTGGAATTAAGGGGGCCTTCAGGTGGCTATCTGTCTTGTCACTAGCCTGATAGGTGGCACAGGAGTTACAAAACTCTGATGAGTTTCTGGGCCCACCCTCTTAATCAGGTTTCTGGGGGCCTGAAGAAGACTCATTTTTGTTTTTATATTTTTGCTCACCATCTTTCCATCAGGGGTTCTTTTTGGCCTCTTTCTTTTGGTCACTCCTACTAGTGGTAGTTTTGGTCACCCTTGATTTGACCCAGTGGCCCCACTTCTAGAGGAGAAAGTGGACCTAGGTCTACCAGATGCTGATGTAACTTTTCAATGTAACAATTACTCAAAAGATGCTCATTCATAATTAAATTGTAAAGCCCCTCAAAGTAATTCACATTTTTACCTGTTAACCAACCACTTAAGGCCTAACTACGACCTTACAGCAGAGCAGTGGTGTGGCGGTGCAAGCCGGCGCGCCACCACTCCACCAAAGGTTGTCGCTGTTTACCCTCAAGATTACTACTTTCCTGTAGCGGCATGGCGGTTCCCCCTAAGGTGCCCTTTAAAAGGCGCTGTTGCCTTTTGAAAATGCACCGCAATGGGAGCGCCTCACAAGGTTCCTGTACGGCACTGTCGTAATCTGGCCCCTAGTGTTTTCACTGAAGAGTCAACAAATCCCACCCAGGACTGACTCTGGGTTTTTCGAGTCTCCCTGAATCTTATCCTATACTCTTCAGTGGTGAGTCCAAAGCCCTCAATCAGCGTACCCTTCATGAGGCCATAAGCATCTTTTTTCAGGCCATGTCTGGAGTCAATCCCTGCATTTACCTGAGAATAGTTCCCACAAGAGAGGAGCACAATTTGTTCCGGCTACTTTTCTACCTATACAGGCCCTCTCAAATGCAGTGAACCATTAGGTGATGTCATCACCATCTGCATATTTTGGCATAGAGTGAGGGCTGTGTGTCCCTCAGGGTTTGGTGCAGTGGGTCTCAGACTGAGGGCCTTGTGTTCCAGTGTAAGGGCTCCGTGTGTCTCAGAGTGAGGGTTGTGTGCCCCTCAGAGCTTGGATTGAGGGGTTGTGTTGTGGAAGGAGGGCTGCACATCCCAGCCTGGAGTTAGAGTCATCTGTGCCTGAGAGAGTCGGTTTGTACTTCCACTGTTGTTTGTTGCACAGGAAAGAGCAGTCCTTTGCCTGTGTGTTGTCAGGTGTTTCTTCCTGGCAGTGTCTTGGAGCTCTTACAGAGTTTCTGACAGACTTTCTTTCTGTGAATCTGCTCTGAAAAGGCTAATCTTCAATCACCAGCACTTATAATCTGCTTGCGTCCCTCTGGAGTCATGTAGCTGTTGTGTTTTTAAAATAATAGCATGCTTGTAACAAAGTCTGATGCTGGCTTTTGTCTGTAAGAAGATGGCAGCTTGTTGTGCCCGCTTCTTTCTTTGATGTTCTAATCGTCCTTTCTCTCCTGTGTGTCTTTTGGCTCAGTTTGTGTTTGGAGCCCATCCAACCCTGCACTGCAGAGCTTTCTGCAAACAGCTCAGCATCTTCTGCTGCTGCTGGAGCTGAGTTCCTGTCCGCCCTTCGCACCTTATGTAGCCTCTCTCCCTCCACCTTGCACTCGACCCTTCCTCTCCCTTCTCCTCCATTGTGCCTTACTCTTGCACTCTCTTTCTTGTCCTCACTCACAGCTTACCTTTCTTCTCTCTCCCTCCACCTTGCATTCTATCCTTCCTCTCCCTTCTGCTCCATTGTGCCTTACTCTTACACTCCCTTTCTTCTCCTCACTCACAGCTTACCTTTCCTTTCCTCTCTCCCCACCTTGCACTCTACCCTTCCTCTGTCTTCTCCTCCATCGCGCGTTACTCTTGCACTCTCTTTCTCCTCCTCACACGTTACCTTTCTTCTCTCTCCCTCCACCTTGCACTCCACCCTTCCTCCCCCTTCTACTCCATTGTGCCTTACTCTTACACTCCCTTTCTTCTCCTCACTCACAGCTTACCTTTCCTCTCTCTCCCTCCACCTTGCATTCCACCCTACCTCTCCCTTCTGATCCATTGTGCCTCACTCTTGCACTCCCTTTCTGCACCACACTCACATCTTACCTTTCCTCTCTCTCCCTCCACCTTGCACTCTACTCTACTCTTCCTCTCCCTTCTGCTCCATTGTGCCTTACTCTTGCACTCTCTTTCATCTCCTGACTCACACCTTACCTTTCCTCTCTCTCCTTCCCTTGTACCAATCTCTTCTCTCACTTCTCTCTCACTTCCCCTCTTTAGCCTCTTCCCCCTCTACTTGCATTTCATCTCTTCTTTCTCCCCTTACACCTTACCTGCACTGCCCCTGCTTTCTCCTCCTTCACCTTTCGTGTCATTTCTAACTTTTGTCTATCACACTATACCCCTCTTGTTTCTTCTCTTTCACAACCTTGTCCATTGTCTCTCCTCTCCCTCGTTTGTCTTCTCTGTACTCTCTTTTGCACTCTTTGCATTAAACATCCTTTTTTTCCTATCCCAGTTCCAGCTTCGCCATCCCCTTTCTTCGTTCCCTTTTGCAGGACACCCACCCCCTTGCTATTCCCTGTCTTTTCCGCTATCACATTTCTATCTCCCGTCTCCTTCCCTTCCCCCCTCATTGTCTTCTCTCACCTCTCCCCCTCACCTTACCCATCCCCGTTCTGACCTGCCAGATGTATGACGGTACAACGCGTACCGTTACAACGCGTCCTTTACGACGCAGTTTTAACAACGCAAGTCGTTACAACGACTTGCGTTGGGGGGGGCGCTGATAGTGAATAGTTTAATTTACTATTCCAACACCAGTCCCCGTGGATAGTAGGGAAGGTGTTGGATAGTAAATGAAACTATCCCCTATCCTAGAGCGCCCTCCAGCGAAAGTCGTTGTAATGACTTTCGTTGTTAAAAAACTGGTTCGTAACGGTACCGCGTTGTAGCGGTTCTGTTGTAAAGGATGTTTCCCGACCTGCCCATTCACCTGACCCCTCCTGGCTGTCCAGTCCCCTTACACTTTACCTGCCCCTTTCCTCTGCCCGGCACACTATACCTGGCTTCTTTCTTCCCCCACTTGTTCCTTGACCCCTCCCAGCACCCCAAATGAGCATAAACTGCGCAAGAAGAGGTAAGACATACATTTATAAGTTTCTTATTTGGGGATCCCCTGGAGATCAGGTAATGAGACTGAAACAAGGAGGTCTGAGGTGCAGGAAAGTCATGAGAAGGTGCGCAAACAACCTTCAAATAGATTAATAAAGCCATGTCAACTCTCACCCTCAGCGTGTCGTGTAGTTCCTATATTACCCATACAGGACCTGCGCGTTTGGATAACATAAACTGTAGGACTGCTGGCAGACTAACTCTGAGCACCCCCACCGGATATGTTAGCCTGTTTGCATTAGCTAGCTCACAGTGCCACTAGAATCTCCTCTAATTGGGGAGAGAATCGTTTCTGACAACCTTAGACCATGACAACCCTGACAACCCTGATCCCCCAGTATCCCCCAGTAACAATGCACTACTTTTCGCTCAGTCACTCGTGCTCACTTACTTCGTCTCAGAGAGTTACATAGAAGAAACAGTTATGTTCCTTCCACACGTATTATTCCTCACCATAGTTACCTAGGCCAGGTCGAGTCTGGAGGACTTTATCATACACTTCTTAAGGCCTACATCTTTTAGATACCTGAGGTTTTTTATCCCACTTCAGCACTGCCGGTGATATCTGCTTGTCGGGAATGTGTGCATAACTGGTTCTGGTGGTTGAGTGGACTAATGCGTTCAATATAGGGGCCTGTGTTCACCTCATGGTCACAGGTTCAAATCCCGGCCTTTCATGCTTCTGAAATCGATCACATAAGTACCATTGAGTTGGGTAGCAATAAACATCTGCTATTCAGCGCCAAGATACTCTTTGGGTGAGCACATGTTTTGTTCTGTTATGTGCATGCCATCTGCTCATACACAATCAAAAACATAAAAATGTGTGCAATAACTTCATAACATGAAACATACATTTAAGTAGCAGCATGGCGACCTAAAAATTGGGTAGAGGGGTTGGCCTAATGGCAAAGGCGCTCGACCTCGGACCTGGGGATCTGGGTTCGAGTCTCGATAACGACGCCAAAAACCCCCTGTGATTCTGGGCAAATCACTTAATCTCCCCGTGCCTAAAATGAAAGTGTGTCCTCATGTAACGTAACTGGTGCTCTGATAACTGATTCGGTTCGGTACTAGTTCGCGCTATATAAAACTCTGCAAAAAAAAAAAAAAAAATAACTTCTAAAGTTAGTAAGATTACGTCCTGTGGTGCATCTTAGAGCCTGGCAGTGCGATGGGTGAGGTTATGTGAGAGACAGACCCACACATTGTAACTGTATGACACAGGGGGAGGATTTAGACTTACGGCTAGAGCAGTCGACTTCAGAGCTGGGAAACTGGGTTTGAGTCTCTGCAACGACGCTGAAAATCCTGTGATTCAGGGCAAATCACTTAGGGGCATATGTAGGTAGTTTTCATTGTGCGATTCTCAAATTGCGATTTTTAGGGAATTGCAATTAGAGAATTGCAAAACAAAGTGTAGGTAGGATTAGCAAATTTGATTGCGAATCCCACTTATTCCTTATTTGCGAATCGCAAATTGCGATTCGCAAATAAGGAATACCTTCTCATTCATTCCTATGGGCTAGAAGACCCATAGGAATGAGTGGGAAAACATTCTCAATTTGCGATTCTCAATTAGAGAATCACAAATTGAGAATGCAATTTCAGGGTTGTAAGGATGTCAATAGGACACCCTTTTGCACCCCTGAAATTGACATGTGTGCACATGCCCTAAGGGCATGTATGTGACCCACATGGCACTTTGAAAAATGCCAAAAAGTGCATTTTTTCAAAGAAATTGCAAAATACAACCAACCTGAAGTTGGTGGTATGTTGCGCTTCCTTAAGCCAAAAGACGCACAACTTGGGTGCTTCCTACATTGCATTTAAGGAATCGCAATTTGCGATTCCTTAAATGCAATAGCAAAATAAGAAATCGCAAATTATTGCATGTGGGTTTTTGTGTGCTGCATAGCACACTGCCCTAATTGCGATCGCAAATGCTGAAATTCAGCGAATTTCAGCATTTGCGAGCGCAATTAGGCTTCCTACATATGGCCACTAATCTCTCTCCCCTTGCCTAACAAAAATGGATGTATCCTTCTGTAACGAAACTGGTGCTCACATAAAATGCTCTGATACCCGATTTTTGGGGTCTAGTACGCGCGATATAAAACTCTAAAAAAAGAGCCTGGCAGTGCGATGGGTGAGGGTGTGTGAGAGGCAGACCCACAAGCCTTGCAGTGCTATGGGTGAGGGTGTGTGAGCGGCAGATCCACACATTGTAACTGTATGGCACAAAAAGCCTGGCAGTGCAATGGGTGAGGGTGTGTGAGAGGCAGATCCACACATTGTAACTGTATGGCACAAAAAGTCTGGCAGTTCGATGGGTGAGGGTGTGAGGTGTGCCTCCCGAAAAGTCCATGCTCGTGTGTGCCCCGTGTGGCATGCATTACATGTTGCATGCCACACAGTGCACAAGACGTGGCAGCGGTTCCAGGGTCGCGGGATGACTGCTGGATATAATCCTCAGCCAAAGCATGCCGCCGCTGTTAAATCTGGAATAACGCAAGGCAGTACAAGATGCTTCCTTGCGTTACTCTGTTCTGGGAAGGCATTTGATGGGTGGAGTGTGGGTGTTCTCACACATCCATCTATGGATTTTGTCGTATTCCCTGATTTACCAGGACAGGTAAATGTGGAAGAGCATCAAAATGCAACATCTTCGAATAGGAGGCTCAACAAGGAAAATGTACCCTCTTCGGCTTTATTGACATACTCAATTCGGCACATCACGTTGCCCAACCAACACCCTCTAGAGACCAAATCCTAGACCTTGACATCTCAGCATCTCCTACAATCCAATGGATACCACCCATACCCCAGTTCTAGACTGCCCCGCATCTTCCCTATCTCTCTATAAAAATGTAAAAAGAAATATAATGATTTTAAATAAGGTAAAATAAATAAGCCACTTATAAATATATACATTTAAACAAACAAATAAACTATAATATAATAATACATAAACAAATTCAATTTTCTAAAAAAAGATATAATTAATAAAAAAATAAAAAAGTTGTTAAAAATATATACAAATATCTGTAATTAAAAATAACTAAACATTTACATTTAACAATATAATAAGTAAGTTATTAGAATTAAATTGTTCAAATACAATACTAACATTCATATTACTCTAAAAAAGTAAACAAAAAATGACATTACAAAATTTAAATAGAAATATACTATCAAATGAAATCACAAAAATATACCTAAAAAATGAAAAACAAATAAATAACTGAACATAATTTAAAAAAATTAAGAGTGCTAATGTACAAATTCCCACAAACATTAATAGAAATAGATGCACCTTAAAAAAGCAACAAATATTTACGTTTTTACCTCTAAACAAACAAATATAAAAATCGTGAAGCTAAATTACAACCTAACAATTAACCTCCATCAAAAAGAAAACTCTTAAAAGAAATAAACAGTGTTATCATTTAGAGCAAAATAATTCAGTATTTCTCCACCAACCTAAGCAACAGTAGGGAACAAGTTGGACTTTGGAATAATTACATTTACTATTCCTGCTCCAACCTAAGTAACAGTTGGGAAAGCATTGGACTTTGGAGAGGTCGGATTTACTATTTATGCTCCAACCTAAACAACAGTAGTGAAAATGTTGGACTTTGGAGGAAACCAATTTATTATTCCCACTCCAGCCTAAGCAACAGTAGGAAAACTGTTGGATTCTGCAGGGTTCAGGTTTATTATTCCCATTACCTTTCAGAAAACATACAAACACTTAAGCTAACTAACTATATATATAGTTTCAAGTAATATATTTAAAGCAAATTAAAGGAAAATATATAAATTCATGTAAAATATGAAAACTAAAATCATAATTTGCAAAATAATATGATATTCCATTATATATATATATATATATATATATATATATATATATATATATATATATATATATATATATATATATATATGTGTGTGTGTGTGTATATACATATATAATTAAATTTAAATCTAATGCATATTATACTATTTTGCAAAATACATAAATTGTAAATTAGAATAAAATGAATCAAAATATATAAACTAAATATGAAATATTGAAACACATAAAATACAAACTTAATACATTTTAACCAATTAACAAATAACAAAATCAAAACAATTAAAAATATATTGAGAAAATACATTCAAACAAATCCAAATAACCTAACAACTATTAATACAATGTAGGAAACATAACACTATGTAATTAAAAGTACTATAAACCTTTTATCATTTTTTGCAAACAACCAAATTCTCGTACAATTTACTTAAACAATTAGTTAAGCAATTTGTAAAAAAAAAAGAATTAACCCACAAATGTTTGCCAATTACAACACAACAAATACATGCATTGAAAGTACTTCCCACTCTGCTTCCCTACAAACCCTCCAACTCACAAATAAATAGAAAATAATGCTAAAAGATATCAAATAAATGACAGCAACAAAACCATTATAGCAAAATTACTAAATATAAAAAACGAAAACATAATACACATAAATAAATTAAAACCAGTTTAAACAAAACAAATATATCATTAATAATCTAATCAACCACTTAAAACGTTTACAATTATTTTATAAAAAATATAATAAATAATGTATCAGTTAGATTATTTACATAATGTATAATCTAATCAACCAATTAAAGTAAAAAATGTAATACCCCCTACAATCCTAACAACCCTTCAATAAATAAACAAATTAAATCAAAAACAGTTCTTTAAATGTATTACAAAAGTAAAAAGATGAACTGACCTTAAAAAAATTTAATATAACTAACAATAAAATATCAATACCTTTGACCACATAAACTATTAAAACTTTACAACGTAATTAAAACTCAATAATATATAAAAAATTACATAAAACAATGTTAAACATTTATAAAAACAATATTCTTACTTGGGATATTCTGTCATATGATATTCTGATATTCTTATTGTCACAATATTTCTAAGGTGATATTTGTGTCCAGCGATATTTTTGTGACAATATTATGGCCTTAGTCAATCTGAATCCAGTGCATGTCAGACATTCACCCAATAAAGGGTATTCTGATATTCTTATTGTCACAATATTTCTAAGGTGATATTTGTGTCCAGCGATATTTTTGTGACAATATTATGGCCTCAGTCAATCTGAATCCAGTGCATGTCAGACATTCACCCAATAAAGGAAGCTAGGCTGCTCTGTAGAAATTGAGAGTGTGTGGGAAGCATAGTCTGTGCTAAAGACTGAAATATGTATAGTAACTTGGGGATTATATTCTGTTTAGTGACACTATTTAGCTCAACCACGATGTATGTAAGTTCCTCCACCATCTTAAGTCTGCCAGAATGTTTACTGTGTACCAGCTCAAAGGTGAGTCTCTCAGTTACATCCCCAATATTATATTGTATCTTTTGCCATTTTGAAGAGTACTGTGCTTTTATAGGCTTGTACTCCCCTGACTTAGAGGCCAAGGGATAGAAGCTCCAATGTGTAATCATTACTTTTGTACCTAGAGTATCTGCCATGTTCCCCTAGCACATGGATTAACTGTAGAAGAGACCTCTCCAGTTCTCCAAGGCATAACATTACATCATCAGCCAATAATGTTTTTTGTGTTCTGCCCATCCAAAGTGATGCTCTTTATTTTATCACCTGATCTTATTCTCGTGGCTAAGGGTTCTATTACTAGAACTTAGACTAATGGGTATAAAGGGCAGTCACATCTAGTGCCTTGGAACAGGTGGAATTGCTCTGAGGATACCTCATCAATTACCACTCTAGCCGTCAGAGTGTAATGACCTACTATTACAATGATAATGAAGGCTCGTTCCAATCGTTACATGTCCATCACTGGTGCCACAAAAGTGCAGTCTATCCTTACAAAAGCTTTTACGGTATACATTGCCAATGAAACTGATTTCATTTTTTTCCGATTTGCATTGTGGATAAGGTGGCACAGACTGTGGATGCTGTTGAATATCTGTCGTCCTGTCACAAACTCAAGACTGGTCTCTGGGTACTGGAGATGTGGGAAGGGTTGTCAACCTAGCTGCCAGAACTTTCATACCGATTTTTACATCTCTGATAGATCTTAATAGTCCTTTCCTGGCTTAGAATCTACGACAATATCATAATTTTGTTGCTTTGTCTCCTTCTGAGCTTGGTACATCTGGAGCACATCTCTAAGACTAAGAACTGATGTTATCTTGGAGGAGAACATCTTATTGGATTCCCAACTGAAATCATAGGGTCCAGGGGCCTTGCTAGATTTAAGACTTTTTTATTGCCATTTGAATCTCTTAGGGGGATATTAACAAGAACGTGTGCTTAACATCCCCAAAAAATGCGAACGCAACTTTACACATCGCAGCCTATTGCAGGAAAATAACCCTGTGTCAATGTGGAATTCACAACAAGGTGGTACCATGCGATAGTCCACCGAAACCGCGTCCAATGTCCGCGATACAACAAACTCGACTGAGATAATAACACATACCACAACACAAAAAACGTGCGATGAGCCTATTCGCGATGAGGAAAGCAGGGAAAAGCACTGCCAAGCCGGCGACACACACGACAGGTAGGAATAAGCAGAACAAAAGCCTGAAAAAGACAGACAAACCAAACAGAAAACAACAGCCAAGCACAATGGAGGCAACCTTTTGGGCCTGTAGTGGGCAATGTCCTCCTCTAGCGTTGGTTCTGGGTGGCAGGTGCTTTTCAGATGGGTCCGCTGTCTTTGTGTACGCTGCCTCTGTGGTGTTCCGGGGGAAAGAGGGGAGACGGGTCCTGGGGTGGTGGCGGGCCTGGGGTGGTTGCGGTGGGTGTTGTGGCCCTCATGGTTATACGTGTTGCATGATCATTGTCTCCATGGCATCTCCAGGTGTGGATCTTGGCTGCGCTCCCTTTTATGCTGCAGGTAGGCGTCCTGCTTAACACCAGCAAAAGGCAGGTGTTAATTCCCTGCTGCTACAGCGGCTTATCGCCTGTTTTTGGTTCGCATCGCAGATCTGGCAGTTCATTGTGAAAGTAGTCTTGTGTTTTTTTCGTGTGTTTTTGCACGGGAACGCCTACTCTGCATCTCATTAGGGCTAGTTGGTGGTGCCCACCGTGGAGATAAATTTTGGGGCAGTTATCGCGGGAATACTGGCGATGTCTGAAGTTTGCACCAGCTCGTGAATGGGGTGTTAAATCTATCTCCACTTTTGATGCATTAAGGTGGAGATAAATCGGTGATAAGTCCTTGTGAATATACCCCTTAGTCTTCTATCACAGCCCTTTAATCTCCTACTTGTTCTTTGGATAAGCGGAGAAACATTCATCTGTCAATAAATATACTTCTTCCTGCCTCCTCAGTACACTTTGTAGAGTAAACTGTGGCTACATCTGAAGTCTGTGTGTGCCCAGCTACAGACTTCTTTCTGTATTGGGGCTCATCAAGGTGTTAGGTATGATCCAGATTGTTTCATAGTCTGAGACTGATAACATATGATGCCCCCCCTGAAGACCGAAGATGGAATACTGTGGCATAAGAATACCGAGGACAAACTATCAAAACCCAAATATCTAAAGGAAAGTGAGTATAGATCTTCTATACCTAACTCGATATATATGTACTTGGACAACATACATATCTTTATGGTATGTAGATGTCTATATGCACTTACATTTTCATATTTTGGTCTTCAATGTTTTCTCCACGATATTTTTGTATCATGAGATTCATAGCCTTCTGATTAACCCCTTCCATGCTGCCGTCGGCCATTGGCCGACGGCAGCACTACCTCGCTGGTGCTGTCGTCGGCCAATTGCCGACTCGGCCCCGCCCGTTTTGCGGAAGTGCCGCACTGCCGCAAAACGGGCGGCGCAGCCGAGGGGTTAAGTAGTACAATCATATCACACCCATGCCTGCCTTGCTTACTTTCCTTGCAATGCGCCTAGCACTAAGAATCATGTCTGTCCTGGAATTTGTATAGTGTTCTAGAGAATAGAGTGATACATCTTTCTCTTCCAGGTGTGTCAAACCCAAATGACCTCAAGATGAAAACCACCAATGCACACTGATATGTTTTCTAAATTCTCTAGAGCACAGCCCGGAATTCGGCTTTCTAGACCCCTGGCAAAAAAGGACTTAGTCAATGTGCCACCACCCCACAACCTTCTGAGCAATGTTTGAGTGAGATGTGTTTCTTGTAACAATCAATCCTATGACACATCACAGGGATAGTTAGGGAAATCCAAACCCTCTTTCATTAAAGAAAGGCACACTCACAAACACTAGGAAACAATAGATATATTTTACAGATTTGAATTGTACCTGCATTAAGAATAAACAGAATGGTAGCTGAAACATTTACCAAAAGTGTGAACAACAGAGCATACTCTTAACAACATACTAGCAGTACAGCTTTATAAGAGTCCTTCACCCACTAAGCTAATCTTAGCACTAAAAGGACGTGTGATTGGAGTTTCAGAGATGCTTCACACCTGCATACTTGTTTGAACAATAAGGGTATTTGTTCACTAATAGTCTGTTACTCTCACCTATGCTGGCATCTGGTCTGATAAGCTCAGCAGGTGAAGGCTGAATACCCCCTTAGGCTTCAGCCACAGTAGGTGATCGGATTCTGCATGGCTTGTTGCTTTTGGATCACCTTGTGTGAAGCGTCTCTCTAATCCTTCCCACCCTGTGCTTAGGTCATACAATAATATTTAGTCGTTGTTGAATGTTTTTGAGAAAGCGGCCTGGCGCTGTTTGACATATTTTGATTCTTCAAGACTGAGGGGCATATTTACAAGGGCTTTATCTCTGCTTGTTTGGCTTAAAAAGCCAAAAAAGTGGAGATAAAACCAGCGCCCTATTTACAAGAGGGTGCTAACATGCATAGTCGCATGTCAGCACCCTTTTTCCCAACTCCTCACTTTGCATCTCCAATGAGATGCAAAGTGGGCGTTACTGGGCGTACCCTGGATGGACAACCTTGAAAATTTCGCTGATGTTTACATCGCAATATTTACAAGGCAGCCCACAGGATTTTAGCACACATTAGATTTAGACGAAAACGGCCCTTTTCGCCGAAAACTAACGTCTGCTAAAATCCTGACTTAGCCATCCCTAACATAGAGGGTGGATTATGCTGATATGACCCTTTGGGTCGTATCAGCAAGGTTATCGCCGTTTTGCAGGGAACATCGCTGGAAAACCAGCGATGTTCCCTGCAAAAGGGCGATAATATCGCTATCTCTGGAATTTTTATCGCCCTGGAGAAACGCGTTGTTAATAACGCGCTACCAGGGCGATAAATGCCAGCGATAGCCCGGCCAGCGATAATTATCGCTGGCCGTTGCTAATATGCCCCTGTGTTCTTTAAATAATAATAAATATAATATTCGAGAAAATATAGTTGTCGTCTTTCCATGAAACTTCATTCACAACTCAATAACAATTATTTAGAACAGAACAATCAACTCAGTTTAAATACACATTGCAAACAAAAAAGACATAAAATAAATTTGCATTCTACATTGATCAGTCACATTTCACTTCTAAATCATTAATGTGTAACCTTAAAGGTTGATAGCCAGAAGAGAAAAAAGACACACTAACTAAAAAGCAGGTTTAGAGGGTGCAGATTCATGGTTTGTTTACTGTAGAGTTTGTATCACATCTTGCCCCATTACCTCTGTGCAAGTGGACTCCTGCAGTGTTACAATACCTGGGCTTTCAGAGGCCAGAGAGTGATTGGTCTTTCCCTTTTGGAAAGGGGATTCAGCCCCGTGGCATTGAGAGGTTTCAGAAAGTTGTACCTTCCACTGTGAACTGCCTCTGTGGGATGCTGTGGCCTGAATGTCATATTAATGTATTTCTTTGAAATTGGTGTACATTTCCATCCCATAAAGGAAATATGTGGTAAATATGTCAACTAGTGTCTTCACCATTAGTCTAAGTGAACAAACTAAACAGCCCTCTCTTATGGGCTCAACTACAACCGGTCTTGCTGTAGTTGAGTACCGGACCCCGCCAGAAAGACTTAACTCCTCCCTCCCTAAACGAATGTATGACGTTACAATGCATACATTTACAACGCATGCACTTACAACACAGTTTTTACATCGCAAAATCCACTACAACGCATTCTATTGCATCGCATGGCACTACATCGCATTTTTAAAAACTACCTTTACAACGCATTCCATTACATCGCATACTACCTTTACAATGCATTCCATTACATCGCATACCATTTCATTGCATTTAAGGTAAGTATTGGATAGTATAGGGGTAAAACGTACTATTCGAACTCCAGGGGGTGCAGCAGTAGGGTAAGTGTTGGATAGTGTAGGGGTTAACTATTACTATTCTAACTCCAGGGTTTTCAACAGTAGGGTAAGTGTTGAATAGTGTAGGGGTTAAATATTACTATTCTAACTCCAGGGGTTGCAACAGTAGGGTAAGGGTTGGATAGTGTAGGGGTTAAAAATTACTATTCTAACTCCAGGGGTTGCAATAGTAGGGTAAGTGTTGGATAGTGTAGGGGTTAAAAATTACTATTCTAACTCCAAGGGTTGCTACAGTAGGGTAAGTGTTGGATAGTGTAGGGGTTAACTATTACTATTCTAACTCCAGGGGTTGCAACAGTAGGGTAAGTGTTGGATAGTGTAGGCGTTAAAAAAAATTACTATTCTAACTCCAGGGGTTGCAACAGTAGGGTAAGTGTTGGATAGTGTAGGGGTTAAAAATTACTATTCTAACTCCAGGGTTTGCAACAGTAGGGTAAGTGTTGGATAGTGTAGGGGTTAACTATTACTATTCTAACTCCAGAGGTTGCAACAGTAGGGTAAGTGTTGGATAGTGTAGGGGTTAAAAATTACTATTCTAACTCCAGGGTTTGCAACAGTAGGGTAAGTGTTGGATAGTGTAGGGGTTACAAATTACTATTCTAATTCCAGGGTTTGCAACAGTAGGGTAAGTGTTGGATAGTGTAAGGGTTAAACATTACTATTCTAACTCTAGGGGGTGCAACAGTAGGGTAAGTGTTGGATAGTGTAGGGGTTAACTATTACTATTCTAACTCCAGGGTTTGCAACATTAGGGAAAGTGTTGGATAGTCAGGGGTTACAAATGACTATTCTAACTCCAATGGTATGCATTGTAATGGTATGCATTGTAATGCCTGCGTTGTAGTGTCATGCGTTGTAAAGGATGTTGCGATGTAATGCCTGCATTGTAAGTGTAGTGTGATGTGATGGTTGCGTTGTAAAAGTTGTTTCCCTCCCTGAACCAGTCACTGGGTGCATTTCAATTATGCACAACTCGCCTTCAACTCTAATAATAGCAAACAGTGCTAGGTCTTGTAAAGCGCATAGCTACTTCTTGCAAAGTGCCCCAGCGCTTGGATACTGATTTCTGAGAAATAAGGTGTTGCCCTTCCAAATCGATCGGTCCTAACCAGATCCGAAGAGCCAGGTTTTCAATGTTTTCCTGAAAAGAGTTTGAGGGAGCTACCCAGATTCCAGCCAGGAGAGAGTTCCAGATTTCTGATGCAAGATGACTGAAGGCGTTGCCTCCAATTCTGTCTCTATTACATTTAGGAATAACATCCTGTTTTGCTATGGATGATCTTTAGCTCCTAGTGGGAACATGAAGGTTAATCACTGACTGCCGGTAAGCGGGGCCTTGAGAAGTGAGAGCCCTGTTGCAATCGCAGAGGGCTTTGAACTGAACTCTCTGCTTCACCGGCAACCAGTGCAGTTTCCTCAGAGAGGTACTGATGGAGACATGCTTGGGAAGCCTGAGCAGTGCCCAAGCTGCCATGTTCTGAACCCGTTGAAGGCTGTTCAAACAGGACTGAGATAATCCTAGGTAGAGGACATTACTGTAGTCCTGCCCGGATATGATCCGTGCCTGGACTACTGTTTTTTGGGCGGATTCAGGTAAGAAAGGAAGTTAAAGTTGACACTGATAGTTCTTAGACATGCGTTGTAGCTCTTCCCTCCTCAATGACATGTGTGACTGGTACAATACCAATCAACTATGAGCGTTTCTTACTTCACGCTTCAGATTCAACATCTTCCACAGATTGGTTAGCTTTCCTATGATTAACAACTGGACGCACGATCCACTATGCTGTGCCTGTGATAATGTCTCCCCCCAGAGTACCATTCACCTATTCTTATTTTGTAAACTGTACCATGAAATGAGGAAAATTGTCCTATTGCCATTTTTAAGAGTTTTAGGATTTCGTCATTGCAGTGCGGCGATGATTAGTATGCAAGCGTTAGATAATCATGTATCTGTAGCGACAACAGCTTTGTTACTAAGGAATGTGATGACTATTAGGAAACGTATGACTACATAACTGCACTTTACAAATGTATTTATAATTGTAACTGAACTTTAAAAACGTAATCAAATTGCTTATGAATCCAATGAATTACTGTATTTTTATATTCTCTTTTTAAATTGTAAAACTGTAAATTATTTGTACTTTTATGATTGCACACAACAATCGAATAAAGATATTTTGAATTGAATTGACAATACCAATCCAGTGGCTTTTGTGTGCCCATCTCTCAGAGACGTGTTCTATGTGTTGAGCACTGTCTTCAGCTCCAGTCCTTTGCTTTTCTTTCTCTGTCCCAGGATCTTGAGCTTCTGCTGGCCGCGTTGTCGGTGGTTGTTGTGTATTTGTCCAGTTCTCGTTGACCTCCTTCGGAAGACTGGACATGATGGATCTTGTTCTCAAAGTGAAAAGAACCCCACATGGAAACGACCACCCAAAGTGGATATTATTTCTATTGAGGACATTGATTAGCGGTTTAAGTCTGTTACTTTTCTTCAGGGTTGTTTGTGCAAGACCCTGTAATGGAAGTAATTCATTATTGCTGTCAATCACTAGAGAGAGCCTCCTTGCTTGACTCAGGATTTTTTTTTTTCAGATAGATTGGTAGTTTCAGCAGAATGTCTCTGTGTCTTGAAGTCTTGATGATTCTGTGGGTCTTCTAAGTCCTACTCGCGTTGTAAATCGGACACTGGCTCTCCTCAGCTTGTTAACCTAAACCTAAACACAACATAAGTAAAGGCTGGAGACAAGTAGCCATCTGTGATTCATGGATTCGTCAAGCTACAAAACCCCTACCTGGGACAATGGTCTCTAGGATAGATCTTAAAATGAATGCATGAGAAAGGGAGCGCGACACTGAGAGACATAGAGAAGAAAGCGGAGAGCATTACTGAGTTGCGAGGATCATGCTAGAATATCTTTCCCTTCCCACATGTTACCCTGAGAAGCTGGGAAGTTACATCATTGGATGAGTAGATACTTATGGCCTCATTTATGAAAAGTGACGCATCACTGCATGAAAACAGCAATGCGTCACTTTTCGTTGCGCCCTCCTTGCGACACTAATGATGCGTCATATTTACAGTATGACGCATCATGTCGCAAGGAGTTACAGTATTTCTGACGTATCTGTAGGCGCAAAAGTGACGCACTGCTGGAGGGTGTCACAAAAGTGACGCAACTCCAGCAATGTATCCTTTCACATGGGGCAAGCCCCATGTGAAAGGGCCTGCGTCAGTCTTACGCCTGCTGTGAGGCAGGCGTAAGATATTGACGCATTTGCATCCTAGAAGTAGCGCAGTGAAATCTCATAGATTTCACTGCGTCACTTCTACGACCCTTCCTTGCGTCAATACGCCCCCCTTGCATACATTATACCTGGCGCAGGTATAATGTGGTGCAGGGGTTTACAAAGTGACGCATCTACCTAGATGCGTCACTTAGTAAATATGGCGCAATAAGGTGCCTTTTTTATGCCACTGGTGCGTCACAAAGAGTGACGCACCAGCAGCGTAAAAGTGACGCACAGCCTCATAAATGAGGCCCTTATACTTTTGCCTTAAAGTAAAGGATTAGACATTGAAAGAACAGCCTAACTCCCTTTTTATAATGTAGCTCTTTGATCATTTCAGAGCAACTTGTATGTAGTAGAAGGAAGATCCTATCTCATTTGAGTGCAGGCATCCCATTGAACACACATCAAGGCGGTGAACACGTATGTTCAATAAGAAATGCCACCACTCTGAATAATGTTGGTAAATATTTGGGGGCATATTCATCAAAGGTTTGCGTTGCCTTTGCTCAACGCAAAGTAGCACAAAGGTGACACAAAACCTAGAATGAGATTTACCAATCCGAGCTAGGCCACCCTGTGCACAAGTTGCTGCCTATCGTTACTCCGCCCCAGGGAGGTGTTTCATGGGTGGAGCCTGGGTGTTCCGAAGCACCACCCATCGATTTTGACGTATTCCCAGAGTTATCATTACTACGCATCCCCTGCTGAGGTATAACAAGGCAAAATATGTTTATTTCTCCTTGTTTATTCCTCTTTTTACATTCCGCAGCACACATAGAAAAAGGAAAATGCCTCAGGGGATTGTTTTTGTGTAGTAGGGTGCCCCTTCCTGCACAAAAGCCATCCTGCCTGCAATGCCGGTGTCCTTGCACCACTGTGCAAGGGCGCCTGTGTTGACTTTAGGCAGCAGTTTCTGCACCAGCGCAGGCAGAGGGCACGTATGCTCCATGTCTTGATAGATAGTGTGCATTCCTGCCCTCTCTCTTTCACGCAGCGCTGTGGAGCACAGCAAGGGATCTTGCTGCGTTGCTTGAAATAATGATAAATATGGCCCTAAAAGTAATGGACAGAAGTGGTGACCCCTAGAGGGCGCCCAATATTAGGATTCTTCCTGAGAGAATGGATCTCAATTGGTTCAGGCAAACTCTCCATTATGGTTCAGGGACTGGAGCCAGTCAAACAACAACAGCAACTGCTGCTAATTCAGCAGAGCCACGCTCATCCAGGAATAAGAGAATGTCACCACACACACACAACTTGGGGGCATATTAGCAAGGGCCATATCGCCGCTTTAGCTGCACTTTTTGCTGCTAAAGCGGTTATATTTTTACCGCCCTATTAGCAAGCTGTCGCTAACAGCAGTTAGCGACAGCGACCGGTTTGGGGCCCGCTTTGCATGTCAGCAATATTTATCGCTAATGACATGCAAAGTAGGCGTACCCAGACTGTTAGAGACTGAAAGCAGTTGTTAACACAGCTATCGCCTAATAGCAAGGCAGGCATAGCGATGAAAAAAATCGCGCTAAGCGCGATTATCGTTATAATTTCACGCCTGCTAAAAACATGACTTACCTGTTTATCCAATGGGAGGTGGATCTTCAGGTTATATCCCCATTGGCGTTAAGGCGTGAATATCACTGGATATCCAGCGATATTCACGCATTTCGCCGCTATCGCTGGATATTTTAGCACAATGGAGAAAAATGTTGCTAATAGCAGGTTTTCTACGCTAACATATCCAGCGATAGGCAGCGATAAAAAAGATGCGCTAAGCGCATTTAGCGATTAATATCGCTATTTCTTGCTAATATGCCCCGTAGTCCTTTCACTGCCTCTAAGGTATCTGGAACTTTGCAGCTAGTTACCCAATGGGGCTGTGTCTTCCAGATGTTGTCATTCTGTTAATATATGGTTTGCACAATCTTGACCAAGGAGGGCAGATTATAATTCCCCTTAAATCAGCTGAAGTACCACTGGGGTACTCCATCTCTGTGACACCGCTTGCCTTCCCTTTTCTAATCCCTCCCATAAAGTAGAACAAGTATTACTATTTAGCCCTGTGTGAAATCACACTCCTCACACAAGGCTGCTTTGTACAATGATGCTCAAACTCTTGCTTCCTGCATTCTGACCACCTCAGGTCTTGGGCGCTTGAGCAGGACAGGTCGCGAGGGGTTAGCGTGGAACCTTCTCATCCCCTGGGCCTGAACCTCACACGTGTTGCCCATGGGAGCCTACAGCAAGCGAAGCGACAAGAGTCTTCTGGTCTGGCTGTCGCCGGTGGAGAGACGGTGGACATGTGCTGATGAATACCTGCAGCATCTCAGGTTGATTTGAGTTCCTAATGATGATGGTGATGATAAGGGAAAAGCGACTGCATTTCTGCAATATGTCTGAATTTTAGACTGAGACCTGAAAGAATAAATGTGATAGAAGCCACTGGTGCCAGAGATGTCAGCGGAGAACTGTGTACCCACCTCTGTCTGAAAAGCTGTAATGAGGCGGAATTTCAGCGGAGAGAGTGAGGGATCAGGCAGCTCCTTCTGCTGTTGAGTTGCCTTCGCGCTATTTTGCAAGCCCGCTCTTCCCGCGACGGCCTAATGTGGAAGCTATCATACTTACGGTGTAATAGCCTGCCATTACATGTAGTGATAGTTGAAACGCGGGGAAGGCTTCAAACGCTCCACACTTCCCACTAAACCTGCTGCTGAGATTTTCCAGTCGGTAATGACTAAACACTACAATAAGGTAGAGTCAGAATATTTGACTAACATGAGGCAGAGTAATTGGCATCCTCTAGACAAAAGAAACTCTACACAATATTGCTATATATAATCTGAATACATTAAAAAGCTTTCCTGGAATCAGTGTCAGAAGAAGTTTGCTGCATGAGCTTTGGTTAGCATACAAACTTTGGCCCCACTCAGAAGGAGGGAATGCATGCCATGGAAATAGAAGTAGGCTAAAGGAGAGGATTAAAATGCATGGAGTCTATCTGCTCAGGCCTATAAATTAGAATAGTGGGGGTGGAGCCGTCTGCAATTTAGGGCCTGATTGGCCAGGATTTATATTTCCCAATGGGATTTATATTTCGACAGACAGGATATCCGTCACCGTTGTAATGGAGTAACCCAACTGCCAAGATCTAAATCCGGCACTAAATTGCAAACATACTATGTTGCAGCAGACAGAAAAGTGAGCAAAAATATATAGGGGCAACAATCCTAATCCCGAATTCATCTGAATTCAGAGGTAGAGTGCTGGCACTTCTGAGCAGGAAACAAGAACTTCACGACAATACATACCTGCACTTGGCATCTACCATTTCAAGAACAGCCCTGTTTATTGGCTCAACTCACAGTCATCTCTAACCTTGTGTTTGTCTGCATCACCATTTCCTGTCACTGGCTCACTTCTAGTTTTCTTTCTTGCCTCCTTGTTACTTGTCCCCCACACCTTGCTGAGTCGCTCTTATTTTCTCATCTGTCTCCCTTCTTTTATGTCTTTCTCTGTTTCTCCCCCCTCATCAATTTCCCCATTCTCTTTTTGTCCTTGTCTTCCTCACTCTGTATAGCTTTATTTTCTTTTTTTTCCTCAGTTATTTGCCTCTAAACTTGGCTGCACCTGCTCTCTTTTTCCTTCCTACTCCTATTGCTGTCTATCTCATTTCTTTTCCGAGACTATTCAGAGGCTTCAGTGTGCTCTGAAATCTGCATAACACCTTCAACAGGTACAGTGTAGTCTGAACGTCACCAAAGATTATCAGCCTCATACATCAATATTGCATTTTGCGATTCCTTAATTGCGAAAAATAAGGAATCGCAATTAAGGAATTGCAAAATGCAATGCATCAAAAAATCGCTAAAAAAATAGCGATTCCCTAAAATTGCTTCTCTAATTGAGAATCGCAATTAAGGAATACCACCCCATTCATTCCTATGGGCCTAGAGGCCCATGGGAATGAATGGGAATGACATTCTTAATTTGTGATTCACCATTAGAAATTCGCAAATTAAGAATGCAATTTCAAGGGTGCAAGGGTGTCCAAAGGACACCCTGTTGCACCAATGAAATCTGCCCATAAGTACATTTGGCACACACACATGCCCCAAGGGCATGTGTGTGTGTAAAATGAAACTTTGAAAAATGCACTTTTGTGCATTTTTCAAAGTTTTCGCAAATTACCATGAAGGTCAACTTCATGGTAATTTGCACCCCTTATTTGCGAATTCACAAATTTTTAAAGTTTGATGCATTGCATTTAAGGAATCTCAATTTGAGATTCCTTAAATGCAATTGCAATTTAAGAAATCGCAATTTTGCGATTTCTTAAATTGCGAAAATACAAAAAATTATAATGCAGCCCAAAAATGGAAATTGCATTCGCAAACGGCCGAATTTTGCGATTTGCACCATTAGCGAATGCAATTTCCGTTGATGCACGTGCCTGTATAACATAACGTGTATTTGTGAAGCGCATGTTAACCCGTAGGTATCTCGTGCTGAATAACAGATGTTTATTGTTACCCAGCTCAATGGTACTCATTTTATCGACATCAGATGGATGAAAGGCTGAGTGAACCCGCCAGGATTTGAACCTGTGACCATTAGGTCGAGCACAGGCTCCTGCAGGGACCGTATTAGTCCACTGAGCCACCAGACCCGGCTTATCAAATACAGAAAGCCCCAAATTCCAGACATCTGGTCTTGCAGCATCATGTTTTTGCCCAGTCCTGGGCTATCAAATCCAGCAAAGCCAGGCCTGCAATTACCACAGGCAGCGCTATTGCTGAAGTACGTGAGAGTGTTGTAATATTATAGTTAACCATAACTGGCAAATAAACAGGGTTAAAGGTTTTTATCATAAAACTAACATTTCAAAATCACACAGGAATGAATTATTTAACATCTTGGCTGCGCGGCCGATTTTGCAGAAGTGCGGCACTTCCGCAAAACGGGCGGGGCCGCGTCGGCCATTGGCGTTGCCGTCGGCCATTGAAGGGGTTAATCTTCATGCTTCCTGGTTGTAGTGTAGGAATGTTGCCAATAAGAAGTCAGGAGATTTAAATGGCATATTGCAGCATGCAATACTATCCAGGAGGCTTCCATAGTGTTGCTGTGTGACAAAAGAACAAAGGGGCTTATTTACAAGCCCCTTGCGCCGCCAGTATGTCACTATTTTCCATGTAAAAGTGACGCACTGGCGGTGCAAGGGGCTTATAAATAAGCCCCAAAGTTGTATTGAATGAGCATCTGAGAAATGCGAGGTGTGCAGTGGGAAGTGGCGACGTTGATGGCTATGAGAGCTCAAGATGGAGGCTCCTCGTAGGTACGCGTTCCTGTAGAAACGTTGTGGTGCTCTTGCTTAAAACAATCCCTCAAGCACGCCTTTCTGAAGAGTCCAGGGCCTCATATTTGAGGTTTTGCCGTAGGGCAGCGCACCAGGCCTTCCTGCTGCACTTCCCTACGGCAAAAGCAAAAGTCAGGAATGCACCGTATCCATAAGATACAGCGCATTCCTGTCCTTTTCCCCTGCGCCGGCGCACAATGGGCTGCCATGCGCCAACGCAGGCACCTTTGCACCATGGTGGAAGGGTGTCTGCGTTGCGGGGATGATTATTTTTGTACAGGAAGGGAAACCTCTCTGTACAAAAATAATCACAAGAGGCTTTTTCTTCTTTCTGTGTGTGCTGCAGAATACAGCACACACAGAAAGAGGTGCGCCTCCCTTACGCCTCGGCACTGTCTCAGATTTATGATTTCTCGTAAATCTGGGGCAGTGTCTAAAGGCCATGGATGTTCCTGGGAACGCCCCCAGCAGCACCCATTGCACGCCCCTTTAATGCAGAACACTGTGTTAAAGGGACTGATATTTATCAGGCATCATTAAGCCCAAAAAAGTGGCTACTAAGCTGCATCTCCATCCCTTCTGGGGCTCAAAAACCCCGACTGCCCGGAGCACACTACACACGTATGAATATGAAACAGCAACACCGCTCTCACTTTCGTTTCTCCAGCATGATCACCCAGTGCTCGGCAGCCAAGCTCGAACCTTAGTAGCCTGATATCTTCCACAATCGGAGCACATTTCCAACAGAACCATTTAAAACAAATGTCTTGCAATCTAAGCATGACGCTTGCATGGGATGGCTTCTGGACTAAGAATCCATCTCTGCAGTTGCCACATTTCTGGTTCTTTTTACCATGGATGGGGTCAAGATGTCAAGCTGTACCCTTATACTATAAAAACAAGGCTAGGTAGCTGTGTCTGGTGGCTTAGCGGACTAATGCATCCTCTGTAGGTTCCTGTGTTAGACTTCATGGTCACAGGTTCAAATTCTGGTGGGTCAACTGAGCCTCTCATCCTTCTGAAGTCAATAAAAATGAGTCCTGTTGGGTAACAATAAACATCTGTTATTCAGCACCAAATACCTATCATGGTGAAAATGCACATTATGTGAGGGTATCCATTGGACTTACCCATTTGCAGCCCTGTATCTTTTCAGCCACCAGTCATGTTGGATTTTCTCTGTGGTGGAGGGTGACCACAGGACCTGAGGCACGCACCCCAATGCAGCAGCATTTAGGGCCATATGTATCAAAATGTTGTTTTGCGATTCTCAAGTTGTGATTTTCAGCAAATCGCAATTTGAGAATCGCAAAATGCTATGCATGTGGGATTTGCTAATAATTTTGTGAATCCCACATATTCCTTATTTGCGAATTGTAAATTTAGATCCGCAAATAAGGAATACCTTCCCATTCATTCCAAGGGGCTAGGAGGCCCGTAGGAATGAATGGGAAGGCATTCTCAATTTGCGATTAGCAATTAGAGAATCGCAAATTGAGAATGCAATTTCAAGGGTGGCAGGGTGTCAAAAGGACACTCTGTTGCACCCCTGAAATGTGCATGTGTGCACATGTGGCACACATTCATGCCCTAGGGGCATGTACTTACGCCACATGGCACTTTAAAAAATGCAAAATAGTGCATTTTATGTGAAATCGTAATTAACCAACCAACATGAAGTAGGTGGTAATTTGCAATTCCTTATGGCCCAATAGCACTTTCTTTTGTTGTGCTTCTATGCATTTAAGGAATCGCAATTTGTGATTCCTTAAATGCAATTGCAAAATAAGGAATCGTAAAAGTTGCGATTCCTTATTTTGCGAGGGGGTTTTTGTGTACTACATTGCACACTGCTAATTTGCCATCTGCGAATTTCAGCATTTGCGATCGTAATTGGCTTCATACATATGGCCCTTAGTGAAGACAGAGCCAGAGACAGGGGTCAGAAGTTCAAAACAGTATATCTCTGAATCATGTAACTGGTTTAGATGCAGCTTGCAGTTATGTACTAGGGGCCAGATGTAGGTAATCTCGATTTACCTACTCTTAAATACCGAATCATACCGATTCGGTATTTAAGAGTAGGTAAATGGGATGTAGGTAATTTCTCTTTTTAAATTACCGAATCAGTAAGATTCGGTAATTACCGAATCGGTATTTACCGATTCGGTAATTGCCATTCATTCCTATGGGCCTGGAGGCCCATAGGAATGAATGTCAATTACCGAATCGGTAAATACCGATTCGGTAATTGGGGGAAACATTGAAGGGTGGCAGGGTGTCACTTTGACACCCTGTTGCACCCCTCAATCATGTATGGGTGCACATGTTGCAGACATACATCCCCCTAAGGGCATGTATGTCTGCAACATGGCAGCGTTTGAAAAGGAAAAAAAATGCTTTTACAAGGCTTTTAATTATTTACCATCAACTTCTAGTTGGTGGTAAATTACGAATTCTTAAAGCCCTGTAGCACTGATTACAGTGCTACCTACATCTCATAATACAGATTCGGTAATTTTACAGAATTGGTAATTTTACCGAATCTATAAAATTACCGAATCTGTAAAATTACCGAATCTGTATTTTAGGTGGCCCTACATCTCAGTATCCAAATACCGGTCGGTAACGGCCGAAAATCGTTATGTATTTTCGGCCGTTACCGACCGGTATTTGGATACCTACATCTGGCCCTAGATGTTGCTTCACCTAATGTCCTCCCACACTTCTCCAGGTAAAGAGATGGAACCAAGGGGTGACCAACCCTCCTGGAGTCAAAGAGGGCAGGCACTGGTTTCCCTGCAACGCTAGCAGGGTCATGGAAAAGAGGGCCATCAAACAGTGATGCTGGTGACAATGACGAGTGATGCAGAGAGCTGCAAGTGTTTTCACTGCAGAGCACCTTGGCAGTGTCGTGTCCTGCAGCGGCATGGACATCGCAACTTCTCCGACCGGTCCTTATGCAGAAGAGCCGTTCAGCTCTTTCCAGGCAAGTTCTTCTCTGTAGACTGGGGTCTGTCAGCAAGAGCTCCCTCTTTTAAACATTGAAGCTTCTGCAGAAGGAGCAGGGAGAGATGGAGTGCTCTGTGAGAGGCCCTCCAAGCAACTTCCAGTGCTAGGCACTTGGGTCCACATGCATCATTGTAAATTGAGGTCGCAAAGGGGCAGATTCTGACTGACATGGGGCCGTTAGTGTAAGTACATCAGACCATCTGCCCTGTTTAGAGTGGACGGTGTGATAGACTTTTATTCTGTTCGGACCGCCATAGAAAGCCCGGTGGCCGGAAATGGGAAAAGAATTTGCCTCTCATCCTGGGAGAAAACTCCCATTTGTTTTTTTTTAAACTTCCGCTTTGGGGTTTTGTTTCTGAAAAGCAAAAAACCTTTGCAAAGTTGCCGCATGGACCGTGGTGACTTCTCAGCAAATTCTTAGTACCTTCAGAGGAGCCGCCGGGGCAGAGACCTCTTACAGGCTAGCGGTGATCTCGAAGTATGGTGGGTGGTAATCCATAGGGTAGCAAATTTAGGTCCCCGTGCTGCCCTGATGGATGGTGAGCTACCCACAAAACTCTAAGGGGCAGATTTACCAGCCCTTTGTGTAATTTTTGCACCGCTATTGCATCACTTTTTGTGACACAGCAGCAGTGTAATAATGCGACCCATTTAAAACGTGACGCATCTAGGGAGATGCATCACGTTGTAGAGCCCTGGGTCACATTATACCTGCGCCAGGTATAATGTATGCAGGGTGGGCGTTCCAATGCATAAAAGCCTCGTAGAAGTGACACAGTGAAATGTACAAGATTTCACTGCGCCACTTCTAGGACACCACTGCATCCAATTATTACGCCTGCTTGTAGCAGGCGTAAGGAGTGACGCAGCACAATGAGGATAGGCCTCCCCCTGTATTGCTGGAGTTGCACTGTGCTTGTGACACAACTCCAGCAATGCGTGACGTTTGCGTCAACAGATGCATCAGAATTTCTGATGCATCTGTCAATCCTCGCGCCATGGTGCACCTTATGGTAAATACGGCACATTCATAGTGGTGCAAGGGTTTCTAATGGTGGCGCATGGGAAAGTGACACATCTACAGATGCATCACTTTCTTGTAAATCTGCCCCTAAATTAGGACAGACGTCACTGTTGTTAATAACAATAAGAGACAGGAATGGTTCAAGGATTATAATTTTTTTTTTTACTTTTCATTCATTTCCATTCACGCAAAACAGGAAAACAATCTTGAGCATAAGAAAGCAGTATAGCACATCACATCATTATCATAAACACCTTCAGTATTAAAAAGTCACAATTATGCAGTTCTACAACATTCGAGACCAAACTCCCCTTACTCATTCCTGGGTCGTCAGACTCCCTCCGAATCCGAATCACTCTCATCTCGGTTTGGTGGTGGATCACAAATATCACCTCTGTATTTATTCCACGCCTCCCAGATTTTACTCCACTTTTTAGGGCACCCCTGCCTACTGAATACTGCCCTTTCAGCTATCATGGCTGCATCCATATCTTTACCCCACGCTGCTAGAGTAGGCACCTCCACCCCCCTCCCCCATTTTTGTGCTATATTCCTCTTGGCAACCATCATGCCCAGCGTTACCCAACTTTGCCCAGAACGTGTGAGGTCATTCGGCTCCCATATGTTTAACAAGCAACACCCAAGCTCAGGTAGAAGCAAGACCCCCTCTGATTGCGATATAGTTCTCAACACTTGTGTCCAATATTTTAGGACAATCCCATATGGTGTGATAAAAGGTTCCTTCGTCTCCGCAGCCTCGCAGGTAGAAGGGATGTTCTGCCCTCCCTATCTTGTGCAAAGTGTGTCTAGTGTTGTATGAATGGTGTAGGATGCGTAACTGCACTAGCCTGAGGCGTGAGGGTATGCCCACCTCCCTTGGGGATGCCAATGCTTCCTGCCACTCTGAATCATCAATCTCACCGATATCTTGGGACCATTTATCCCTCAGGGGTCCCGTCGGGTCAGGCAGGTTATTCACTAGTTTACGGTACGTTAGAGAGGTCGCCCTCTTTGGCATGTAATCAGTTAACAATCTATCTTCCATAGGGGACGCCTCTGGAACTTGTGAACCAGGCGGCAGTGCTGTCATCAGGGCATGTCGTATCTGCGTGTACCTGAACAATTCCGAGGGGTGGTTCAAGGATTATTGATGTCACAGATAAACGTTTTATTTTGGCTCTTGATGCTGCAAAAGGACCATATGTGTGGCTCCCGCTGGGATATGTCACTCTTTGAAGCCCACGCCTCGTGGTGCAATAAGGCCACAGCACATCACTTATGATGCTTTTGAATAAACTTGTTATCGTTCTACAGCAACCCCCTAACTAATTCTATAGGATCACTAATACTGAGAGAACACCACATGACCTCATGCACTATGTAGGAAAGGTGTGGAGAAGTGTGGCTCAATGGTTAGAGTGGCAGACCCTGATTCAGAATTCTAGCCCGGGACCACGGTTCAATTCCCCGCCTTGGCAGGTCTTGGGCTCAAAAAAAATTCCACGGACCTGATAATTCTCGCCTCGGTGCCTATTCCAATCATGGAGTCCCACTCTGCAACTCTGGGCAGTAGCTTGCTTAATCTCCACAACTGCCCCCATAACACTAAGGATGCCTGACCACCTTGGGGGTGCCCAGGAGTGGACACCTTACAGGGAAAGGGGTTCCCCAGCGGTATTTGTACAAGCGCCTTGAGACCCTTGCGGGTGAGTAGTGCGCAATACAAGTATCAATTTACATTTTTAAGGGTATCATTTGTAGGGTGCTATTTTATGTATTACTAAAACGCACTTCAACTCATATGCTTCAGTACTTTTTAAACTGTTCTTTTTTTGCACCTTGTACCCAGTGTAACCCACTGTAGCACTTTGTGACACCTTGTTTTTATTGCAAAAAATATAAATAGTATTGTAATCGCTTTTATATAGCACTTGCCATCCTTGACGAGGTGTTAGAGTGCTTTACGTCCAGTATCACACTACTCCGGGAACCAAAGGTTAACACTTACTTAGTGAAATATAGGTTATTAGGTTTACGCCTCTGAATTCAGAAAACCAATTACACGCGTTTACTTCTGTTTCTTTTTCAGAAATTAAATGGGATTAAATGATAGCGTTTGCAAGGGCTTTGTGGTATCATGCATGGGATTGAATAGCTGAATGGAGTGGCTGGAGGGGCCAGGCATTATCAGATTTCAGGGAGAGGAGGTTGTGATCCATGGAGGGGATGTAGTCTGTCAGCAGAGGTACTAGTGCTTGCTACGGCAGATGTTGCCATATTACAGCACTGTTATTATCAAGCGGCCTGCCAGCAACCCAGTGGGACCCACTTAAACAATGTCACAAGGATGGCGTACTGAGATGCCCTTCATAGGATTCAGAAGGCACAGTACTGGCCAATATACCCATATACACAAACATGCATGCATGTACGTAAACACGCATGTGCATTAATAGAAAGTCTTAGATAACTCTGAGTCAGAATGCAACATTTCTTTTGTTTTATTTACATTTCTCGGAGGTCGGTGGTGAACCAGGTGGATTTTGTGGGGCGCTATTCGTCTGCGCAGTCAGTGATCCATCTGTGGAGTCCGTAGACTGCAGAGTTGACATCAGGCGTGGCGGGAGGGGGAGCGTGGTTGAAGGTGGAGTTGAGGTGCTCTTCGGTGACCTTGTTCCAGTTCCTGTGCGGGGGGTGTGGTGCAGGTTTGTGTACGGTGGTTTCAGAGAAGCAGTGAACACAGTGGTGGTCTGTCCAGTGGGGTTGCGTAGTGTGGCTGAAGTGGCTGTTGTTCCCTCCTGCGAAGATAGGGTCGAGGGTGTGTCCTGCCTTGTGGGTGGGGGTGGTGATGATCTGCTTCAGTCCGATGTTGGCGAGGTTGTCCAGGAGGGCGGTGGAGTTGGGATCACTGAGGTTGTCGAGGTGGAAGTTCAGGTCTCCAAGCACTACGTAGTCCAAGGAGGCGATGGCGTGGAGTGCGATGGGGTCAGTGATGGTTGCAGTGAATGCAGTACGTGGTCCGGGGGTCTCTAGGCGAGGGTGCCGAATTGGGTCATTCTGGGGTTGGATTGGATCTGGAAGTGGAAATGTTCCGTGGGTGCTGAGGAGTCATTTGTACTGGATGTGGTGAGGAGGGCCTCAAACACCTACCTGGAACCAGAGAGGTGCTGGGGGCAGGGATGCAACGACAGAGCTGCGCGAGGGGAGAGCAGAGTTCACTGACCAGGAGGTCACACCTTCCCTGACTTTAACTCGGATAGTGAACGCCCCTGAGTGATGTCAGTGGCAAGTGGGTGGAGCACCACAGTATGTCCGCCATTGTAGCTGAGGCTCTTGACACCTACACATGGTGGCACCATCCAGCTTGTCTAGAAAGATGGCCACAGTTAGTCCTGCTGGCAGCAGGGCTTAATTTGAGCCAGTGGTTTCCGGTTCTCGGCTCCGGCACTTAATTGGCTGCGCTGGCACTTATGCCTCATGGTGGCGCTGTTTGTCTAGTTTGGAGACTAGCACAATAAAGGTTATTTATTAATTTAACATGCATTAAAAATGACTAATACCTACCGCCAAAGCCATTCTTATAGATTTAGGGGCCTGAAATAGTCAGAATCGTCACACTTGCAGGAGTGTGATGGTTAGTCGCTGTGTTGAATCTGTGATTGGCAGCGCTGACAGTGGCAATGGGCGGTGCGAGTCGAAGGGGATTCCCGGCAAGGGCCATGGCCCTTTTCTTTTTACAAATTAAGCACTGGCTGGCAGGCAGGACTCCTCAATACCTCACCACTGGGATTTCTTGCATCCCTGGGACTTGGGACGCTGCAGCCTTGGGCGCTGCGCGGGACAGATTATTGTGTTTTTCTTTTTGAGTGTGTCATCTTCATTAACACCTTGGGTGCTCATGACGAGCTCAGCTTGTCATGAGGCACAGTGGCGCTGTGCTCATGACGAGCTGAGCTCGTCGTGACCGCCGCGGCGCTCCCACGCAGAGATCATTCCCCTGCTGTGCTGAGCGTTCCATGGAAACGGGCGTGGTCATGATGAGCTCAGCTCGTCACGAGCACAGTGCCACCGTGCAGCGTGACGAGCCGAGCTCGTCCCAAGCACCGCGGGGCAGCGCGCGACCCCCCTCTCCCCTGCACCGCGGGGGAATTAGCTCCGCGGCGAAGGGGCTAAGGCGGTCCTTCCTGCGTGGTGCTTCTGCTTCCTGTCTGTCATCTTCTCAAAGGAGGGAAGCATGTAAAGCAGGAAGTAAAAGTTGCCCTAAGTTCGTCTAGACTGGCCATGAAAAAACTCTCCAGGGCCCCCTGCTGGACACCCCTGTGAAGCTGCTGAAATGTGTGTTGGTTCCCTTTCCCTGTGCAACAACTTCAGAAGATTGAGGCAGGTAGAACCTGGAGAGATGACTTGGCTCTGGCATCAGCTGAGACATTCCCCCTGTGGCTTGTCCAGAAAGAGTGTTACCAATTAAAAAAGGAAAAAAACACACCGTGAGGATTCCTCGCTGCTCATCTCCCAGGACTCCAGCATGGACCAGACAGGCCTCTCGTGAACCCCAGAGCTGCCTTCGCAGGCTCAAGCTGCGCTTTCATTAGTTTGGGAAGTTTGTTTTCAGTTTGTGAATTGCTCCATATGGTATTTATCCTCTTTGATGTGTCTTCAGGTACAGAAGCACACATTTCATCATTGCCAAAAACACACACAGTTTGCACCTGAGCGCCTCGTGGCGGGCGCGAAGGGCTGGGGAGTCTGCGATGGAAGCTTCAAGGGAAAGGATGCTGGGGTTTAACATAAGAGACGTGTGAGCAAGAGATAAAACAGAGCACTATGGATGCCCAATAATAGTGCCTGGTACCGTAGCTTTATAAAAGATAATATAAATGTACACATTTACACCACTTAAATATATTCCTCGAGGGTACGACAGCGCATGCGCCATGCCACATCCAATCCTTCACGACCAAATATTACATATTCAAGTTGAATGATTTTTAGTATTTGCATTTATTTCAAGTGCATATTTTTTCGAACAGAGACACTCCATATAGATTCCATATGGGGTGGGGCATAGGCACTAAAGAGCTGGAGGGAATGGGTTTGTAATGAAGCCCATTAACCCCTTGGCGCGGCCATGCTGGTGACGGAACCACTCCGTCACCAGCCACGGGTGGGCTGTGCTAATGACGGAGTGGTTCCGTCACGGCCCTGCCCGCCTAATAGAACACGCTGCGCAGGCGCTAAATTAATGCTGCGCAGGCACGGCGGCCGGGCCGTGACGGAACCACTCCATCATTAGCACAGCCCGTCCGAGGCTGGTGACGGAGTGGTTCTGTCACCAGCATCCAAGGAGTTAATGGACCTAACGTTGGAGACCATTAAAACATAGGTAACGTGTGCATTTAATCTCAAAGTACTAACAGCCCCGTCGCGTGTGACCTCAGATGTTCCTGCGCGTGGTTAGCACTCAGTGGCGGCTCGTGGGATGTGGGGTTTGAGTCCCACCTTCAGTGAGTTGAAAGATGCCATTGGGCTGATGCTCATGGCGAGAGGGATCCAGTGAAAGGGGGCAGGGTGGATCATTGTAACAGGCTCGCGGCACGCACAGAGCTGTGATGGGATCTGTGGATCAGGGCAGGTACAACGCAGCAGGGGGCAGGACCACACTCGCACTGGAAGGGCTGCAACGCGATCTTGAAAATAGCCAACGAGAGGGCTGCAGCAGTAGCTTGCCCGTGGTCAGTCCATTTATGGAGGGGCGTATTGATGGGGTTTTGGTAAAGGGCAGCGCCACAATGCACCTTCCTACGCTGCACTACGTCAAAGCGAAATGGCAGGCATGCACTGTACGTATCTAATACGGTGCATTCCTGTACTTTCCCCCAGCACTGGTTCAGTTTCAGCAGCTTAGCGCCAACGCAGGTACCCTTGCACCATGGTACAAGAGTACCTATGCCTGTGAGCAAGGCCGCCTGTGTGCAAGTAGGGGCACCTTCCTGCACAAAACCAATCCTGGGAGGCCTTCTTGTCTTTCTATGTCTGCTGCAAAATGAAGCACACATGGAAAGAGGAATAAACGAGGAGAAATCAAGTTATTTCTCCTCGTTATGCCTCACCTTGGGAGGCGTAAGGCTTTGGCGTCTGCCCAGGTTTACATGGTTTTGTACATCTGGGGAAGCATCAAAATCCATGGGTGTTGCATGAGAACACCCACTGCAACGCCCATGGGATGCCCCCCTGGCCCAGAGCAGGTCAGTGCAGCAGTCTGAGCTGGCTTGCCTTACTCCATCTATGAGGCCATGCAAAGCCACACAGAGTACCTTGTGTGGCCGCATAGATATTATTTTGTAGTTTGTGCCACTGGAGCATCACAAAAAGTGACTCTCCGGTGGCACAAGGGGCTCATAAATAGGCCCCTAAGTGTTTGGCATCATGGCGTGTGGTGGACGGCCAGATCTTAAGGATGTGGAGAAGGTGAAGTCGTTCTGTGGTGCTGATGGAGGAGATGACCCCTTGTATTGTCTATGTGGAGATGCCGCTTCCAGGCGGAGTGCAGCACTGGGTGATGGTGTGAGGTGACAAGAGTATGTGTAATGGATGATGGGGGCTTACTGGAGAACGGTTAGGTGGATATTCTCGAGTTTGGATGGATTGCACATGTGGCAGAAGAGTATTGGTCAATGCCTGATTGGAGATGGGCAGTCTTCGATGCAGCCCAGGTGGATGGCCCAATGGTAGAGAAGATATCGCTTTTATCTCAAATCGATCATATGGAAAGATGAAGTAGGAGATGATGTCACCAAGGGAGATGGTGAATAGAGTGAACAGAAGAGCGCCATATGGATGGACCTGGGAGAATGGGAGGGAGGCACACATCCGTAGTTCCAGTGTAGACAAGCGGGCAACCACGAATGTGCACAGCACATGATCCCTGAGTTGGACCAAGTATCAAGAGAACATCCAGCCTAAAAGGCAGCAGAGATCTGGGAACACTCCTCCAATGGTTTGCCAACCTGATGGTAGTTCATGTATATGTGGCCCTGGCACCAGTCTGAGGGTGAAACTGATACTTGCCTCAAAAGTGTTGCCAGTCGGATGGTAGCCTTTTCAAACTCCTGATCCACGCCTAAAAAGCCCTTCACGACCTAGGACCTGCATACATGAACCACCGCTTGAACTTCCACCAACCTTCCAGAAACCTCCACTCTGCCCACCTCGCCCTCGCACAGACACCGTGAATCCACTGCACCAGAGGATGCTACATCTCCCACCACGCGGCCAAGCCCTGCAACGCCCTTCCCCTACACCTCCAAACATAAACCTCGCTGACAGACTTCAGGAAGAAACTCAAGACCTGGCTCTTCGATTTAAAACTAAAGCCCAGCGCATGGATACCCTCACAGGTGAAAAGTCGCACTCCACAAATACAGCATGATTGATTGAGGGCGGTTCATAAACAGGGGTGCACCTCACTCCTCAATTCCACCTTCTCATTGAAAAAGCTCAACATTTCTTGTGGACACAGCCTGTGATTTACATAGGAATATTGTCAAAGTCTCTGCAGGGAGTAGCACCCATGCCCCCCATGGATGTCCTTTAGGGGTCGCAGTTGTGACCCTTGGCTTGCCCCTTGCCACCCCTGGCACTGCCTTTGAGACCTCTGGCCTCAGAGGGGCAAAATCAGGGCCAAGAACACAGAAGTGTCTCTCATTATCAGAGTCAGGCTCTAACCTTATTTTCTGCTCATATTGATTAGATTATTCCTGAATAATAGTTTAATATTCACTATTAGTGTAATAAAAAGTGGAGCAGCAAGATCTGAAAAATAAAATGGTTTTAATGTATGTTGTGTGCGTGCATGTAGGTGAGAGTGAGTTTGGGTGAAAGAGAGAGTTTATGTGTGAGCACGTATGTTTGTATATGAGATCATGGATGTGTGTGTGTCAAAATGAGTGAGTAAGTATAAGTGAGTCAGAGTAAGAGTGAGTGAGAGAGCGCAAATGATTGATTCAGGGTGAGAGTGAGTGCACAAGAGTAGGTGAAAATGAATGAGTAAAAGGGTCTAAACAGAAAGTCTAAGGGCCAGATGTAGGTAGCCAAATACCGGTCGGTAACGGCTGATTTCGGCCGTTACCGACCGGTATTTGGCTATTGAGATGTAGGGGGACGGAAACAGGGCAAATCGGTAATTTTACCGATTCGGTAAATATACCGGTCGGTAAATTTACCGACCGGTATTTTTACAGAATCGGTAAAATTGATATGTAGGTGGGACTCTTCTGAGTCCCACAAGGCCTACAATTCGGTATTTTACCATCAAATTCAATTTGATGGTAAAATACCGATTCAGGTGTGCATGCACATGTGTGCATGCACACCTGTGCCATATGACAGGCAGACCTGCCCTTAGGGCAGGTATGCCTGCCACATGGCCCCTGAACCTTTTTTGGGGGTGCTAGAGGGTGTCAAAGTGACACCCCCTGCACCCTTGTCAAAATCGGTATTTACCGATTCGGTAAATACCGACCGATAATGCCCCATTCATTCCTATGGGCTTCAAAGCCCATAGGAATGAATGGAGCATTACCGGTCGGTATTTACCGAATCGATAAATACAGATATTTACCGATTCGGTAAATGGAACATCTGGATGTTCCTACATACCCCCCCTTCTTATTTACCGATTCTTAATTACCGAATCGGTAAAATTCGGTAATTAAGAATCGGTAAATAAGTTTTACCTACATCTGGGCCTAAATGTGGTACATTAAACTAAAGAAGTCAGTGTTAACCCCTACATGAAAAAAAGAAAAGCATAGATAGGTACCCTGTGATCACTAACAAGATACCCATCAGTCACCACTCGGAACCGCCCTTCATCATTTGGGATTCCTGTTAACCATATAAAAGGTACACCACTGGTTTCGGATGGAAGGTAAGATGTAATCACCTATTGTAAACCTAGTGGTGACCAATATGGTTTGGAGTGTCACAGGCCACTCATCAGTGAAAAAAAGGGAGAGTGACTGTTTTGCAGTGCAGTTGAAGTAAAAGTGCTCGGTGAGAATAAAATTGGGTGAGAGAGCAGGAAAATATTTATTCTGTTTTGTGCTCGCTCCACCAATGTTAAAAAAGCAGCCGTGGTAAATTAAGCAAATATTTACCAAGATGTAATGGTGACCACCACCATATTGGTCGCCACTAGGTTTACAATAGGTGATTACATCTTACCTTCCATCCGAAACCAGTGGTGTACCTTTTATATGGTTAACAAGAATCCCAAATGATGAAGGGCGGTTCAGAGTGGTGACTGATGGGTATCTTGTTAGTGATCACAGGGTACCTATCTATGCTTTTCTTTTTTTCATGTAGGGGTTAACACTGACTTCTTTAGTTTAATGTACCACATTTAGACTTTCTGTTTAGACCCTTTGACACTTTTGTGTTTTATACGTTACTTAGGGAATGTGTCTCTGCACGGTCTCTAAACTCCCTTAGGCCCCTCTTACCTTAGTGTTTTTTCTGAAAATGAATGAGTACCAGTCAGTGCTAGTGATAGACTGAGTGTGAATAAGTGAATGTAAGTGAGCATATGTTGTTATTTGTGCAGATCCGCTGCTGGGCCTGGCACGCTTCTCAGCTCATAGAAGCACCCTTGACAAAATGTTGGCCCTGGAATACTGCAGCCAATACTTGCATATGGGAGACCCTTGGTACAATGCTACTGCTGGCGCTCTGTAGGTAAATGTTTGCATGGAGCACCCATGAAAAAATGCCAGCGCTGGCCTCCTGGAGGAAATTCTTGGCATAGTTGGCACCCGGGACAAATTGCACATTGGAGGAAATCCTGGGCATGTGGGAAGAGGACTGTGGCAAGGTTATGGGGCCATCCATGACAAAATGCGGTCCTTGACATATTACACATAACCTTTGGCATAAGGGACCTGTAGTGCAAGAGAAGCAGCATTAAGATAATATAATTCTGGTACTGGCATATTGTACGTAAGGTTTGGGCAAAAGGGGCCACCGTGGCAAAATGCCTGTCCTATCAATGGAGGTAATTGTTGACATAAGGGGGCACCCATAGGACATTTCAAAAACATGATTGGGTGAACTCATGGGACTGTCTGATTTCAGGAGCTTGGCAAAGTACCATGAAAGGACTTGAATATTTAGTGAGTGTGTTTTTAGAGCCTATGACTTTTTAGCACGTTTATGTGAAAATTGTGCATTAAAATGCACTAGTAAAAACCATTTTTTTTTCAACATTTTCTCTAGGAAGAGAAACCCCCACCATTTATTCTCCCCTAGAATAATAGATAATATTAATTATTCAATTGTGTAACTTCAGCAATGTTAATTATTGTGATTTCACCAGGATTAAGGCTATGTGACATCACTTCTTGGGATGATGCAGGGCCAAAGGTCATACGATGTCACTTCTTGTGACATCATTAAGGTCAAATGGTATATGATGTCACCTCCACTACTCCTGGCAATTTGGTGAATCGACGTCTATGATGGTCGTCCCCACTCCCTGCCTCCCCCACATCACTTCTCAGGTACAGGACCGAGAAGTGTGGCTCAATGGTTAGCGCGGCAGACCCTGATGCAGAGGTCTAGCCCGGGACCAGGGTTCAATTCCCGCCTCGGCGGGTCTCGGGCTCAAAATTCCACGGACCTGATAATTCTCGCCTCGGTGCCTATTCCAATCATGGAGTCCCACTCTGCAACTCTGAGCAATAGCTTACTTAATCTGCACAACCGCCCCCACAACGCTAAGGATGCCTGGCCTCCACCTTGGGGGTGCCCAGGAGTGGCCAGCTCACAGGGAAAGCCAGGATGGGTTCCACAGCGGTATTCGTACAAGCGCCTTGAGACCCTTGCGGGTGAGTAGTGCGCTATACAAGTATCAATTTACATTTACATTTAAATCCCTGGGCATCAACCAGTTTGGGGGGGGGGGGACATCTGGCCTGTGGTGGGAGAAGAGGAGAAGGTTCCTCGGCTCCTCGAAACCCGAACACGCCACTAATCCAGCAAATGAAATTCAAAATATATGAGAGTTCTACTATGTATTTATTTCAGCTTATATAACACCTCCAGCCCCGCATCTCCCCATCGCACATTCCAGCATGTCATCCATTAACAATTACAGGCCATTTACATGCGCGATTTACATACGGATTATCTGAATTGAAGGCTGTGTCAGAGGGCCAATCCTGTGCTGTGTAATTTTGCTGCAAGTGACTGACAGATGTGCATGTTCATAATATAGGAAGCAGCGTCTCTGTCGAAAGCTGCCAAGGCAGGGGCCCTGTTCCACCAAAAATAACTATATGTGCGTTTCCAAACACCGCGTCATGGGAGGAGATGGGGCACGTGGCCATGCCCTGTGTGCGCGGGGATGAAACAAACAAGCATTCGCATTGCAAGTGCTGGATGGAGGGGGCGGGGCTGAGAGGTGGGGGTAGCTTTGTTTCACCAGCCCCTTCCTTTTATTAACTTCCGTTCTTCACCTTTAAAAACACAACCCTTTACTCCGCACCCAGGCTGCAGCTTTTAAATAAATGATAAAATAAATAATGTATTCGTAAAGCGCTGCAAATCACCCGTTAGTGTCTCAAGGCGCTGAAATGTGGCACGAGGAGATAAGGGGATTTGCCCAGAATCACATGATGTTAGGACTTTAGGCTACATCCTCAGCTCCCCACCACAATCATGAGGGGCAGCAGAGTGCGTAATACTCCATACGCACTGCAGGCGGAGCACGTGAAAGTGTATACCATCTGGTACGACACAGATCTTGTTACCACCATGGTCAGTTGCACTAAAACCAACATTCTAACCACTTCAAATGCTTCGGCACTGAGGGGCATATTACCAAGCAATAGCGATAATTATCGCTATTGCTTGGTTAGAGACAAAATAATTACCGCTGAGCTGCGGCGATTTTTATCGCAAATAAACCTTGGTATTACCAAGGTTTATCGCAAATGCGATAAAAAACGGCCGCAATGCATCAATATCGCTGAAAAGTCAGCGATATTCATGCATTACCGAGCTAATGCTCTTAGCCATGTTATCCACCTCCCATTGGATAACATGGCTAAGAACTGCTCAGGGCAGGTGTTAGCTTTTGGAGATATTCGCGCTTAGCGCGAATATCTCCAAAAGTTGGTAATAGGAGATAGCGATGTTAGCGACTGTTTCCAGTCGCTAACATCTTGGCACGCCCACTTTGCATGTCATTAGTGATAAATATCACTGACATGCAAAGTGGGGCCCAAGATGGTCGCTATCTCCTACTAGCTGTCGCTAACTGGTGTTAGCGACAGCTAGGTAATAGGGAGATAATTTTATCTCTGCTTTCTTGGCTTTTAAAGCCAAAAAAGCGGAGATAAACCCCCTTGATAATATGCCCCTGAATTCTTCCCGGATGTTGACAGCTGTTTGCACTGCCTACATGTTGAACATTGAGACAGTTGCAAGTTGACTACATATAGCCTGGAGTCAGACCGGGGCCCCATTCATCTAGTCTACGATGGACATTATGTACAACTGTTCCCACCAGACAGTTGGATGTTGGCTACATGTAGCATGTGGACTGACCAGCGTCCCACTCGTCTGTTCTAGGATGGACATTAGTCTGACCGGAGCCCCACTCGTCTGTTCTAGGATGGACATTAGTCTGACCGGACCCCCACTCCTCTGTTCTAGGATGGACATTAGTCTGACCGGAGCCCCACGCCTCTGTTCTAGGATGGACATTAGTCTGACCGGAGCCCCACTCGTCTGTTCTAGGATGGACATTAGTCTGACCGCAGTCCCATTCGTCTGTTCTAGGATGGACATTAGTCTGACCGGAGCCCCACTCGTCTGTTCTAGGATGGACATTAGTCTGACTGGAGCCCCACTCGTCTGTTCCAGGATGGACATTAGTCTGACCGGAGCCCCACTCGTCTGTTCTAGGATGGACATTAGTCTGACCGCAGCCCCACTCGTCTGTTCTACGATGGACATTAGTCTGACCAGAGCCCCACTCGTCTGTTCTAGGATGGACATTAGTCTGACTGGAGTCCCACTCATCTGTTCTAGGATGGACATTAGTCTGACCGGAGCCCCACTCCTCTGTTCTAGGATGGACATTAGTCTGACTGGAGCCCCTCTCGTCTGTTCTAGGATGGACATTAGTCTGACTGAAGCCCCACTTGTCTGTTCTAGGATGGACATTAGTCTGACCGGAGCCCCACTCCTCTGTTCTAGGATGGACATTAGTCTGACCGCAGTCCAATTCGTCTGTTCTAGGATGGACATTAGTCTGACCGGAGCACCACTCGTCTGTATTAGGATGGACATTAGTCTGACTGGAGCCCCACTCGTCTGTTCCAGGATGGACAGTAGTCTGACCGGAGCCCCACTCCTCTGTTCTAGGATGGACATTAGTCTGACCGAAGCCCCACTCCTCTGTTTTAGGATGGACATTAGTCTGACCGGAGCCCCACTCCTCTGTTCTAGGATGGACATCAGTCTGACCGGAGCCCCACTCGTCTATTCTAGGATGGACATTAGTCTGACTGGAGCCCCACTCGTCTGTTCTAGGATGGACATTAGTCTGACTGGAACCCTCTTGTCTGTTCTAGGAAGGACATTAGTCTGACCGGAGCCCCACTCGTCTGTTCTAGGATGGATATTAGTCTGACTGGAGCCCCACTCGTCTGTTCTAGGATGGACATTAGTCTGACCGGACCCCCACTCCTCTGTTCTAGGATGGACATTAGTCTGACCGCAGTCCCACTCGTCTGTTCTAGGATGGACATTAGTCTGACTGGAGCCCCAATTGTCTGTTCTAGGATGGACATTAGTCTGATCGGAGCCCCACTTGTCTGTTCTAGGGTGGACATTAGTCTGATCGGAGCCCCACCCGTCTGTTCTAGGATGGACATTAGTCTGACCGCAGTCCCACTCATCTGTTCTAGGATGGACATTAGTCTGACTTGAGCCCCACTCGTCTGTTCTAGGATGGACATTAGTCTGACCGCAGTCCCATTCGTCTGTTCTAGGATGGACATTAGTCTGACCGCAGTCCCATTCGTCTGTTCTAGGATGGACATTAGTCTGACCGGAGCCCCACTCGTCTGTTCTAGGATGGACATTAGTCTGACCGGAGCCCCACTCGTCTGTTCTAGGATGGACATTAGTCTGACTGGACCCCACTCGTATGATCTAGGATGGACATTAGTCTGCCCGGAGCCCCACTCGTCTGTTCTAGGATGGACATTAGTCTGACTGGAACCCTCTCGTCTGTTCTAGGATGGACATTAGTCTGACCGGACCCCCACTCGTCTGTTCTAGGATGGACATTAGTCTGACTGGACCCCACTCGTATGATCTAGGATGGACATTAGTCTGCCCGGAGCCCCACTCGTCTGTTCTAGGATAGACATTAGTCTGACTGGTGTCCCACACTCGTGTGTTCTAAGGTGGACATTATCTACAACTGTGCCCACCAAACAGTTGCATTCAGACTAAATGTAGCCTGTGGACTGACCAGTGCCCCACTCGTCTGTTCTAGAATGGACATTATGTACACCTGTGTCCACCAGGGGTTTTACACCCAGGGCTAGTATCACGGCGCAGTGACAATGGAGAAACAGGTCTAGGTCAGATCCTTTCATGCTAGACAAATGGTCTCTACAAATCCTGAGTACATTTCCTTCCACAGAAAGTAATTAAAGGTGGTGAAGCAGCAACATTTTGGCCAGCTTCCTATTGGCCAGCCTCTCACTAAATAAAGAGGCTGTTGGGTGGTGTTGATCTTACTTTGTTTCCTTGCTGAACATAGCCCCCATGGTTATTTTATTGCCAGTGCACAGCTGAGGTGCAACGCCGGAGTGTGGATCACCAGGGTTGACATCCCTGTGCCAGTTAGCGGTTGCTGATGCAGACATGCCAGGAGTGCAGGGCATGGGGTGCTGCTGACGCCTGGGTGTGCCAACTTGTACCAAGCATCATCATCATCTTGTTGATGGAGAGCTCTATCGGCAGCCATCCTAACTCGCACCTTCTTAATGTGGGTTTCTGTTTGGAGCCTGTGAGCCAGATTCACAGAAATAACAAGACAAAATCCTAAATTTACTACCATTTTGGTATTCACAGAAGGCACTTACTCATTTCGGTTTTCACAGAAGTTAGGAGTCCTAACTTTAGGACTCCTAAATGCCTTCTGTGAATACCTAAGGCCTTAAAGGTAGGATTTTTCTCAGTTTAGGAGTAGTAAAGTTAAGACTCCTAACTGTAGGACTCCTAAATGCCTTCTGTGAATACTGAAAGTCTTAAAGTTAGGATTTTTCTCAGTTTAGGAGTCCTAAAGTTAGGACTCGTAACTTCTGTGGATACCGAAAGACACAAGGTGGCCCCTTTCTATCCAGTGGGCTACCAGGGGAGCTGTCAATTTCTTAGTCCTGATGGCCGACTTGTGTTCTGTTATCCTTGTCCTTACTTCTCGTTGGGTTTCTCCTATGTATACTTTGCCACAAGGGCAATTGATCATATATATAACATTGCTGGTTCTGCAATTAAATAGATCCTTATGTGTGTGTGTTGTTTTACCTATGGTAATGTTTGGACCTGGTATTATGAGAGGGCAATTTTTACAGTTATTGCAAGCATAGTTGCCTGTTGGATTTGACCCATCTAGGGTCCTAATGGAGTTCCTTCTCATTTTATCTGGGTACGTTTTAACTAAACAGTTTCTTATTGTGCGGTTTCTCCTGAAGGCAAATATCGGTTTGGGGATTGGTATTTCGCCTGGGTCATTTAGCAACTTCCAATTACTGTTAATACAGTTTTTCAATTTATTGGATACACATGAGAAGTTTGTAACAAATACAATAGGTCTTGTTTCATTGTTAGGTCTGGTTCTTGGTTCAAACAAACTTTCTCTGTTGTAGTATTTTGCCCGTTTGTAAGCTTGTTTAATCATTTTCTTCGGATAACCTCTGTCTGCAAACTTCTTCATTAAGTTGTTTGCATGTTTATCATATTCTTTCAAAGTGGTACAGTTACGTCGGACCCTTAAAAATTGTCCGAACGGTATGTTGTTTTTTTGGGTAGCCGGATGGTGACTGTTAAAATGGAGCATTGTATTACGGTCTGTCGGTTTTGTGAAAAGTTCCACTCCTAAGACCCCCTCCATGTGTTTTATTTTAATGTCTAAAAAGTCACACTCCTCATTACTGTACGTTGAGGTGAAATTTAAATTTTCATCCCCTAGATTTAACCACGTAATGAATTCCATTAGTTCCTCTCTACTACCTTGCCAAATGAAAAAAATGTCATCTATAAATCTTGACCATTTTTGGATGTTTTCAAAAAATGGCGCCATGGGGTTAAATATATGTTTTTTCTCGAAGTCCGCCACATATAGGCACGCCAGGCTGGGAGCACAGGTGGCTCCCATGCTGGTCCCCTTTGTTTGTTTATACATGGTGTCCTTGAAAAGAAAGATGTTATTTTTAAGGATGAGTTCTACACAGTCTATTATGAATATAGAGTGCTCTGAAAGATCTTCCTCCCCGTTTAGCAGTAACTTTTTAATTACTTTGATGGTGTCGTTTTGGGGGATATTTGTATAGAGCGCTTCTATATCAAGCGTCACCATCCACTGGTTGTTAGGATTAAATGTTATTCCTTCTACTCTTTTGATCATTTCCGTTGTGTCCTTTATGTATGCAGGTTGTATTGTGACTAGAGGTTGAATAAATTTGTCCACATACTTGCTTAGTGGTTCTGTGAGGGAGTTTAGACTTGAGACAATCGGTCTCATGGGCGGGTTGTTAATGTCTTTATGCACTTTAGGTAACCCGTAGATCGCTGGGATCGTTGGGTTTTCATTGTTGAGGAAATTTAATTCCTCATGGTTAATTACGCCATCTTCTTTAGCTAGTAAGAGCAGGCTCTTTATCCGTTTCCCTAGGTTATGCCATTCTGTCATGTTGGATTTTGTGTAATGGTTGGGGTTATCTAAGAGGTAGTGCATTCTCTTCTCATAGTCTGTTGTTTCTAATATTACTATGCTCCCCCCCTTATCTCCAGGCTTGATAGTAATACTGTCCTCATTTTCTAGATTATTCAAGGCCTTTTTTTCTTCCAGGTTTAGATTGTTTTTAATCCACAACCTCTGATCTAATATTTCTTCAAGTCCTCTTGTTATAACCCTTTCAAATGTGTCTACATTTTTATTAACCATGGAGCTCAGTGGAGTCCATGTTGACTTCGGACGTAAACCAGATTTGTTATCTGTTGGCATTCTTTCTTTGCCTTCAAAGTATTTTTGTAATCTAATTTTTCTTATCAGTTGTTGAAAGTCCCTTTCTAAGGTGAATCTGTCCGGTTGCCCTGCTATGGCGTAGCCCAGTCCTTTCTCTAATAGACTAATTTCTTCCTTGGTCATTTCTCTTTTGGCTAAATTTATTATTGGTGCTTTTGTATCAGGTTCTAGTCCCATGTCTTTTGGCTTCTCGTTTTCATATAGGGACGTTGTTGGCCCTGATTGCTCTGATAGTTGCCTCTCCCTCTCCCTCGCCCTCTCGGGGTTGGGTTTTGATTTTGATTTCCCCTGTGTCTGTCTAAAAAAACTAGACTGTCTCTTGTTTGTTTATTTGGTCGATCTCTCTCTGGGTCAGTTTGATTCCCTGATGTTGTTTCATTCTCTGAATCACTACTCGTGTATGAGGTGTCAGAGAAGGTTACCCCTAGTCTAGGGCCCTGGCGTTTGTTGGTTTGCCAATTGCCTCTATTTGACCGGTCTTCCCTGGGTCTGTCAAAATAATCTTTTTGTATATAGGGGTATACTAACTCCTGTTTATACTGGTTTAGATCTTTTTTGAATTTATTACTTTTTTTGTTGATCAGGTAATCCTTATACCCGTCAAGATCTCTTTGGATCTCTTCCAGTTTTTGTTTTGCATCCTCTACTGAGGTGTTATCTTTTAATTTTCTTTCCATCTCATCTAGTTCAATTTTTTCTATGATCAGGGTGGCTTGTGCGGTTTCTATGATTAGCAAGAGCCAGTCTCTGCTGCATCTATTGGCTATGAATGTCCAAGTTTCTAAAAATTTTTCATTTTTTGTAAATAGGCTCGGTTCATTCTTAACTTGCAGCCCTTTCGGTATCATCCCCTTCTTACAGTATTGTATCAGAAAATCTGAATGTAATTCTGTTCTAATTATTTTTTTCTTATAATTCCAGAGTTCCTTCCACTGTTCTACATCAGTATTGTTAACTGTTATTGTATTTACACTTTTGTCGGGACAATTGACTAGTTTATTAAATTGATCGTCTGAAAAACTAAATACTTTAAAGGCGTCCATTGCATTAATTATGAACCGCCGTGTGATGAATCACACCTCACTGTTATGTGAGGAAAAGAGAGAACACAACTCCCCAGTTAAAAAACTGTGCTATATTGTCAAAAAAGTTATGTGTAGGGAGCTACCCTTTCTGTCAGGAAAAGGACTGGGTCAATAACTCTGAGAAAAAACAGGGTGCCTTTTCCTGATTCTGATGCCTTGTAGGTATACCACTCCTACCGGAGGTGGCAACCTATGTGTGAACAGGATTCGTGCAGTCTTATTAAGGTTACCAAATTTACAACCATGAATTAACAACCTTTCAGTGTTACACGGGACCACATATAAAGCATGGAAAGCAATAAAAATGTTTAAAATTTGTAGTGCATTTATTCAAAAGAATTTCTTGTTTAAAAAGTCATAGTATCACAAAACAGTTTCAACAAAATTATTACACGGTATATGCTCAATGTATATAAACAATATTAATAACACATTTCATAAAAGACAATGTCAATTGTTAAAAAAAGTTCTCCTTTATACAGTTTTGTTTCCAAAAAACATATTTATAGAAAAATAATAATAAAACACAAATATTAGGAACAAAATGTCGACGCGGCGTTTCGGTGCCCCTGCTGTTCTTGCACCTTCTTCAGGACTTGTTCCCTGATTGGTCACATCTACAAAGACATATATCATAGTATATTTCATTAGGTCCCATCTACTAGTTTCAGTTACATATACTCAATACAGCATTTGATAAACCTAACATTTGGTAACCTCTCAAGTCTCTTATGCACATCCCACCTTAAGATTTGTTACAACGCTATTGTTATACTTTCTGCAGTTATCTATAAATTGATAACCTTCTAGGCTTGGTGGTGGTATGGTGATAGTATTTTACACCCGTAATAGATGACTGACCCAGTTTCATATTTCCTCTGCTGGACAGTCCCTTGTCCCACCCATTACTGAGATCTTTCTGTTGGTCATTTTCAAGTAGCCCTGAGGTCTGACATAGGATTCATTTCCCTTTTGCTCTGTGGTATTTTTCCCACTGTCGGTCATTTAAATGTAATCATAAGGTCTGGAATGAGATTTCTTTCCCTTTTCTCCCAACCAGTTTCATTATCCAACTCACCCAGGTGCTATTCCCTGGAGCCTTTTGCTCATATGAGTCTGTTTAACATCTGCTCATACTCTCGTTCCCTTTAGCTCTATGGGATTTCTTCTCAATCACTGTTCTTGGAGACTGTGGAAATTAACCACTTCAGTACTATAAAATAAAGAGACAATGTTCATATATCATCAATTTTCTCTTTTTTGTGACTATTTCCTGTTCAGTCTAAGAGTAAAAGTAAAATATATGCGCCTCACCGGTTTTTATTTCCAATTCTTATTTTAGTTATAAGGAGGACGCCTCTGGGAGCTCCCGTTCATGTGGGTTCAATACTCCACGCCCACGTCTAGGGATGGGATAATCTTTGTTAGTATATCTAGATTACTCCTTAATTTTATCTAAATAATCCTCTTTCCTATTATTTTCCTTACCTTATTAGATATTTTGGAGTTATCAGTAGTCTACCTCACTCATGGGGATGTTGATCTTTTGTTAGAAGCCTTTTGACTTGGCCTGTGTTTAATGGGAAAGGATACATTTTAAGGCTGAGTTAAAACAGTCTGTTTCCTTTAAAGAAAACATTCTTCTACTAGCAGCGCTAACAGAGCCCTGTTTTTACTTACTTGGTAAAGGGAGCTGAACTGCGTGGCGTCCTCCTTGTCTCTTGAGTCTTTTCCATATACTGAAGCTACCTTGTGTCTGATCTTTATACATGTCACAGATTGGTTCATTTTGGCTAATCACTAACACCTGTTTGCTGTTAATAGGTGCTGGTGTATGGTAACCCGATTTTGGTCGCCATCTTGTAGTGGGTTAAAACCCTAGTTCTCTGCTTGCTTTTTGTTATAAAGATTATTTCTGTTCTATCTCTCAGGGTTTTTTTCGGGTTTCCTAAATGTATAACTCCTGCTAATTATGTGGCTAATTCTGCTCTGATTTCACGATGTTGATTTCATTTTTTATTTTTATTAATCATTGCTACGTTCATTCTGCGTTTATTGTCCGCTAGCTCTTTTTTCTATTTTAGCGGGCACACCTCTGTAAATCGAGGGGTTTACGACCTAATTTACCATCCGCTCGTACTGCGAGCGCCATTTTGGATAGGGAGTCTTCGTGGTTTATACATCTCCCGAGTGGTTATCTATTTAGGTTCCTCGTTTTTAACTCGAGTGTTCAGACTCATGATATTTTATGTTCGGTTCGAGCCTGCTGTAATTTGTAATTTAGCAAGCACATATCCATGGTGTGTTTGTAACCTGATCTGTTTACAACCTAATTATATTCCGCTCTTACTGTGGGCGCCATTTTGGGTAGGGAGTACTCGTGATTTGCTAAACCCATTAGTAGTTATATATTTGGGTCCCTTATTGTCACTAGAGTCACATCGCCTGCTATTATTTCTATTTTAGCGAGCAATCCCCTTTCGCACATTTTTATAGCTTGCTCAGTTAACCTCCTTATTGCACTCCGCTTTTACTGTGAGTGCCATTTTGGATTGGGAGTACTCGTGATTTACTACACTCCTTGGTGGTCAGTAATTTGGGACCATTATTAAACTTAGAATATTATGAGTCCTGTTGTTTGTGAGGGCTCCCTCTTCCTATTTATGCATATAGCAAAATAGCCCAGATTGTATCTCCTAATATTTTATAATCTCCGCATTTTTTGAGTGAAAGCTGAGGACCTTACCCTACTGCTTAAGAGTTTCTACATACCTATAACCTTATTTCTACCTTACCTCTTTATGTTTTTTAAGTCTTATCTAATACTTATTTGCAGTCCAGAAAAATTTTATTTTTCTTATTTTTCTTACAGTATCCTCTCCCAGTCTTCTTTGTTATTCAGACCTATTTTATGGGAGTTGAACTTGGACATGTAGTATTGTTCTCTTTGTTTTCGTTTTTTAGTTAAATCTCCTCCTCTTTTATTTATTCTAACTTGTTCCACCACACACCATCGTATGTCTTCCACTGTGTGGCCCCTTTCTATCCAGTGGGCTACCAGGGGAGCTGTCAATTTCTTAGTCCTGATGGCCGACTTGTGTTCTGTTATCCTTGTCCTTACTTCTCGTTGGGTTTCTCCTATGTATACTTTGCCACAAGGGCAATTGATCATATATATAACATGAAACTGGGTCAGTCATCTATTACGGGTGTAAAATACTATCACCATACCACCACCAAGCCTAGAAGGTTATCAATTTATAGATAACTGCAGAAAGTATAACAATAGCGTTGTAACAAATCTTAAGGTGGGATGTGCATAAGAGACTTGAGAGGTTACCAAATGTTAGGTTTATCAAATGCTGTATTGAGTATATGTAACTGAAACTAGTAGATGGGACCTAATGAAATATACTATGATATATGTCTTTGTAGATGTGACCAATCAGGGAACAAGTCCTGAAGAAGGTGCAAGAACAGCAGGGGCACCGAAACGCCGCGTCGACATTTTGTTCCTAATATTTGTGTTTTATTATTATTTTTCTATAAATATGTTTTTTGGAAACAAAACTGTATAAAGGAGAACTTTTTTTAACAATTGACATTGTCTTTTATGAAATGTGTTATTAATATTGTTTATATACATTGAGCATATACCGTGTAATAATTTTGTTGAAACTGTTTTGTGATACTATGACTTTTTAAACAAGAAATTCTTTTGAATAAATGCACTACAAATTTTAAACATTTTTATTGCTTTCCATGCTTTATATGTGGTCCCGTGTAACACTGAAAGGTTGTTAATTCATGGTTGTAAATTTGGTAACCTTAATAAGACTGCACGAATCCTGTTCACACATAGGTTGCCACCTCCGGTAGGAGTGGTATACCTACAAGGCATCAGAATCAGGAAAAGGCACCCTGTTTTTTCTCAGAGTTATTGACCCAGTCCTTTTCCTGACAGAAAGGGTAGCTCCCTACACATAACTTTTTTGACAATATAGCACAGTTTTTTAACTGGGGAGTTGTGTTCTCTCTTTTCCTCACATAACAGTGAGGTGTGATTCATCACACGGCGGTTCATAATTAATGCAATGGACGCCTTTAAAGTATTTAGTTTTTCAGACGATCAATTTAATAAACTAGTCAATTGTCCCGACAAAAGTGTAAATACAATAACAGTTAACAATACTGATGTAGAACAGTGGAAGGAACTCTGGAATTATAAGAAAAAAATAATTAGAACAGAATTACATTCAGATTTTCTGATACAATACTGTAAGAAGGGGATGATACCGAAAGGGCTGCAAGTTAAGAATGAACCGAGCCTATTTACAAAAAATGAAAAATTTTTAGAAACTTGGACATTCATAGCCAATAGATGCAGCAGAGACTGGCTCTTGCTAATCATAGAAACCGCACAAGCCACCCTGATCATAGAAAAAATTGAACTAGATGAGATGGAAAGAAAATTAAAAGATAACACCTCAGTAGAGGATGCAAAACAAAAACTGGAAGAGATCCAAAGAGATCTTGACGGGTATAAGGATTACCTGATCAACAAAAAAAGTAATAAATTCAAAAAAGATCTAAACCAGTATAAACAGGAGTTAGTATACCCCTATATACAAAAAGATTATTTTGACAGACCCAGGGAAGACCGGTCAAATAGAGGCAATTGGCAAACCAACAAACGCCAGGGCCCTAGACTAGGGGTAACCTTCTCTGACACCTCATACACGAGTAGTGATTCAGAGAATGAAACAACATCAGGGAATCAAACTGACCCAGAGAGAGATCGACCAAATAAACAAACAAGAGACAGTCTAGTTTTTTTAGACAGACACAGGGGAAATCAAAATCAAAACCCAACCCCGAGAGGGCGAGGGAGAGGGAGAGGCAACTATCAGAGCAATCAGGGCCAACAACGTCCCTATATGAAAACGAGAAGCCAAAAGACATGGGACTAGAACCTGATACAAAAGCACCAATAATAAATTTAGCCAAAAGAGAAATGACCAAGGAAGAAATTAGTCTATTAGAGAAAGGACTGGGCTACGCCATAGCAGGGCAACCGGACAGATTCACCTTAGAAAGGGACTTTCAACAACTGATAAGAAAAATTAGATTACAAAAATACTTTGAAGGCAAAGAAAGAATGCCAACAGATAACAAATCTGGTTTACGTCCGAAGTCAACATGGACTCCACTGAGCTCCATGGTTAATAAAAATGTAGACACATTTGAAAGGGTTATAACAAGAGGACTTGAAGAAATATTAGATCAGAGGTTGTGGATTAAAAACAATCTAAACCTGGAAGAAAAAAAGGCCTTGAATAATCTAGAAAATGAGGACAGTATTACTATCAAGCCTGGAGATAAGGGGGGGAGCATAGTAATATTAGAAACAACAGACTATGAGAAGAGAATGCACTACCTCTTAGATAACCCCAACCATTACACAAAATCCAACATGACAGAATGGCATAACCTAGGGAAACGGATAAAGAGCCTGCTCTTACTAGCTAAAGAAGATGGCGTAATTAACCATGAGGAATTCAATTTCCTCAACAATGAAAACCCAACGATCCCAGCGATCTACGGGTTACCTAAAGTGCATAAAGACATTAACAACCCGCCCATGAGACCGATTGTCTCAAGTCTAAACTCCCTCACAGAACCACTAAGCAAGTATGTGGACAAATTTATTCAACCTCTAGTCACAATACAACCTGCATACATAAAGGACACAACGGAAATGATCAAAAGAGTAGAAGGAATAACATTTAATCCTAACAACCAGTGGATGGTGACGCTTGATATAGAAGCGCTCTATACAAATATCCCCCAAAACGACACCATCAAAGTAATTAAAAAGTTACTGCTAAACGGGGAGGAAGATCTTTCAGAGCACTCTATATTCATAATAGACTGTGTAGAACTCATCCTTAAAAATAACATCTTTCTTTTCAAGGACACCATGTATAAACAAACAAAGGGGACCAGCATGGGAGCCACCTGTGCTCCCAGCCTGGCGTGCCTATATGTGGCGGACTTCGAGAAAAAACATATATTTAACCCCATGGCGCCATTTTTTGAAAACATCCAAAAATGGTCAAGATTTATAGATGACATTTTTTTCATTTGGCAAGGTAGTAGAGAGGAACTAATGGAATTCATTACGTGGTTAAATCTAGGGGATGAAAATTTAAATTTCACCTCAACGTACAGTAATGAGGAGTGTGACTTTTTAGACATTAAAATAAAACACATGGAGGGGGTCTTAGGAGTGGAACTTTTCACAAAACCGACAGACCGTAATACAATGCTCCATTTTAACAGTCACCATCCGGCTACCCAAAAAAACAACATACCGTTCGGACAATTTTTAAGGGTCCGACGTAACTGTACCACTTTGAAAGAATATGATAAACATGCAAACAACTTAATGAAGAAGTTTGCAGACAGAGGTTATCCGAAGAAAATGATTAAACAAGCTTACAAACGGGCAAAATACTACAACAGAGAAAGTTTGTTTGAACCAAGAACCAGACCTAACAATGAAACAAGACCTATTGTATTTGTTACAAACTTCTCATGTGTATCCAATAAATTGAAAAACTGTATTAACAGTAATTGGAAGTTGCTAAATGACCCAGGCGAAATACCAATCCCCAAACCGATATTTGCCTTCAGGAGAAACCGCACAATAAGAAACTGTTTAGTTAAAACGTACCCAGATAAAATGAGAAGGAACTCCATTAGGACCCTAGATGGGTCAAATCCAAAAGGCAACTATGCTTGCAATAACTGTAAAAATTGCCCTCTCATAATACCAGGTCCAAACATTACCATAGGTAAAACAACACACACACATAAGGATCTATTTAATTGCAGAACCAGCAATGTTATATATATGATCAATTGCCCTTGTGGCAAAGTATACATAGGAGAAACCCAACGAGAAGTAAGGACAAGGATAACAGAACACAAGTCGGCCATCAGGACTAAGAAATTGACAGCTCCCCTGGTAGCCCACTGGATAGAAAGGGGCCACACAGTGGAAGACATACGATGGTGTGTGGTGGAACAAGTTAGAATAAATAAAAGAGGAGGAGATTTAACTAAAAAACGAAAACAAAGAGAACAATACTACATGTCCAAGTTCAACTCCCATAAAATAGGTCTGAATAACAAAGAAGACTGGGAGAGGATACTGTAAGAAAAATAAGAAAAATAAAATTTTTCTGGACTGCAAATAAGTATTAGATAAGACTTAAAAAACATAAAGAGGTAAGGTAGAAATAAGGTTATAGGTATGTAGAAACTCTTAAGCAGTAGGGTAAGGTCCTCAGCTTTCACTCAAAAAATGCGGAGATTATAAAATATTAGGAGATACAATCTGGGCTATTTTGCTATATGCATAAATAGGAAGAGGGAGCCCTCACAAACAACAGGACTCATAATATTCTAAGTTTAATAATGGTCCCAAATTACTGACCACCAAGGAGTGTAGTAAATCACGAGTACTCCCAATCCAAAATGGCACTCACAGTAAAAGCGGAGTGCAATAAGGAGGTTAACTGAGCAAGCTATAAAAATGTGCGAAAGGGGATTGCTCGCTAAAATAGAAATAATAGCAGGCGATGTGACTCTAGTGACAATAAGGGACCCAAATATATAACTACTAATGGGTTTAGCAAATCACGAGTACTCCCTACCCAAAATGGCGCCCACAGTAAGAGCGGAATATAATTAGGTTGTAAACAGATCAGGTTACAAACACACCATGGATATGTGCTTGCTAAATTACAAATTACAGCAGGCTCGAACCGAACATAAAATATCATGAGTCTGAACACTCGAGTTAAAAACGAGGAACCTAAATAGATAACCACTCGGGAGATGTATAAACCACGAAGACTCCCTATCCAAAATGGCGCTCGCAGTACGAGCGGATGGTAAATTAGGTCGTAAACCCCTCGATTTACAGAGGTGTGCCCGCTAAAATAGAAAAAAGAGCTAGCGGACAATAAACGCAGAATGAACGTAGCAATGATTAATAAAAATAAAAAATGAAATCAACATCGTGAAATCAGAGCAGAATTAGCCACATAATTAGCAGGAGTTATACATTTAGGAAACCCGAAAAAAACCCTGAGAGATAGAACAGAAATAATCTTTATAACAAAAAGCAAGCAGAGAACTAGGGTTTTAACCCACTACAAGATGGCGACCAAAATCGGGTTACCATACACCAGCACCTATTAACAGCAAACAGGTGTTAGTGATTAGCCAAAATGAACCAATCTGTGACATGTATAAAGATCAGACACAAGGTAGCTTCAGTATATGGAAAAGACTCAAGAGACAAGGAGGACGCCACGCATTTCAGCTCCCTTTACCAAGTAAGTAAAAACAGGGCTCTGTTAGCGCTGCTAGTAGAAGAATGTTTTCTTTAAAGGAAACAGACTGTTTTAACTCAGCCTTAAAATGTATCCTTTCCCATTAAACACAGGCCAAGTCAAAAGGCTTCTAACAAAAGATCAACATCCCCATGAGTGAGGTAGACTACTGATAACTCCAAAATATCTAATAAGGTAAGGAAAATAATAGGAAAGAGGATTATTTAGATAAAATTAAGGAGTAATCTAGATATACTAACAAAGATTATCCCATCCCTAGACGTGGGCGTGGAGTATTGAACCCACATGAACGGGAGCTCCCAGAGGCGTCCTCCTTATAACTAAAATAAGAATTGGAAATAAAAACCGGTGAGGCGCATATATTTTACTTTTACTCTTAGACTGAACAGGAAATAGTCACAAAAAAGAGAAAATTGATGATATATGAACATTGTCTCTTTATTTTATAGTACTGAAGTGGTTAATTTCCACAGTCTCCAAGAACAGTGATTGAGAAGAAATCCCATAGAGCTAAAGGGAACGAGAGTATGAGCAGATGTTAAACAGACTCATATGAGCAAAAGGCTCCAGGGAATAGCACCTGGGTGAGTTGGATAATGAAACTGGTTGGGAGAAAAGGGAAAGAAATCTCATTCCAGACCTTATGATTACATTTAAATGACCGACAGTGGGAAAAATACCACAGAGCAAAAGGGAAATGAATCCTATGTCAGACCTCAGGGCTACTTGAAAATGACCAACAGAAAGATCTCAGTAATGGGTGGGACAAGGGACTGTCCAGCAGAGGAAATATGAAACTGGGTCAGTCATCTATTACGGGTGTAAAATACTATCACCATACCACCACCAAGCCTAGAAGGTTATCAATTTATAGATAACTGCAGAAAGTATAACAATAGCGTTGTAACAAATCTTAAGGTGGGATGTGCATAAGAGACTTGAGAGGTTACCAAATGTTAGGTTTATCAAATGCTGTATTGAGTATATGTAACTGAAACTAGTAGATGGGACCTAATGAAATATACTATGATATATGTCTTTGTAGATGTGACCAATCAGGGAACAAGTCCTGAAGAAGGTGCAAGAACAGCAGGGGCACCGAAACGCCGCGTCGACATTTTGTTCCTAATATTTGTGTTTTATTATTATTTTTCTATAAATATGTTTTTTGGAAACAAAACTGTATAAAGGAGAACTTTTTTTAACAATTGACATTGTCTTTTATGAAATGTGTTATTAATATTGTTTATATACATTGAGCATATACCGTGTAATAATTTTGTTGAAACTGTTTTGTGATACTATGACTTTTTAAACAAGAAATTCTTTTGAATAAATGCACTACAAATTTTAAACATTTTTATTGCTTTCCATGCTTTATATGTGGTCCCGTGTAACACTGAAAGGTTGTTAATTCATGGTTGTAAATTTGGTAACCTTAATAAGACTGCACGAATCCTGTTCACACATAGGTTGCCACCTCCGGTAGGAGTGGTATACCTACAAGGCATCAGAATCAGGAAAAGGCACCCTGTTTTTTCTCAGAGTTATTGACCCAGTCCTTTTCCTGACAGAAAGGGTAGCTCCCTACACATAACTTTTTTGATCATCAGAAATTGTGGCATTGGCTACTAAACGTTCTCGAAAGATCTTTTTGCCACTCTCCCGTGGCACTTAACTATGGAAAAGAAAGTGTTGGATAGAGAGATTGGATTAGTCTCAGCCACTGGTAATTACTCAGGGTCACATCCCAGTCCATTGTTATTTTGCATACCGTGCCATCTCAGTTTGTTCCCGGACATATGCAAATCAGTCTTGACCCTGCACCAATGGGAATAGTCCAGCCCAAACTGCCAGGCCAGACCCTCCCTGGACCGGAAACAAGCATCCTGGGACCAGTTTATCCCCAGTTAGGGCTCATCAACCAGGTATAGCTCTGTTCCAGTGACACAGTGTGCACGGCACCCACGTCTGGGCATACTCTTCCCACTTAGGGCAATACACAAAAATATACAGAAAAGTGATGGATGGAATGAGTGAATTAATCTCAGCCTCCGGTAATGGCTCGGGCTGCATCCCAGTCAACCATTATTTTGTAAATTTTGGATGTGCAGCAAGGGGGGTGGGGCTCGCCCCTTGGGCATGGACAAGTGCTCCAACAGGGCACAACACTCTTTCCGCTGCTCCCCCCTCACCCCTCCACCCAGAGAGTATACAGGTAGTTACCCTAATCTACTTCTTAGGTTGGTAGAAAGCCCATTAGACCCCAGGCATTTTTTGGGGAGGAAAAGAAAAATGAATGGGGCCTAACTAGACATTGAAATTTGTCCACACCCCAAAGAGAGGTAGTGCAATTTGTCTGTCCTCCTGAAGGAAGATTAAGGAGTGTTACCCCCACACTGCGACACCTCTGGGGGAGGGGGGACGAACGACCACTAGACACCAGGCCAAAAAATACAAAATTAAAGAAGAGGTTTGGGGGGCCACTCAGGCATTGGGCTGTGTCCTCACCCGTAATGTCCCCATTATTCTTTCTACCTTCCATGGGGGGAAAATTGGAACTTTTACCTCCAATTTACTAGAGGAGCTGAAAGCCCACTAGACACTGGGGAAAACTGTTAAAAAAACAAAGGATGGGGTAACAACCTGTCCAGGCATTGCGTTGTATCCCACTCAAGAACGGGCTTAACAGTCTACCTGACCCCCAGGGGACAAACTGAGGGGTGGGTATTGGGGTGGGTGTGGCCTGCCCAGGCATCGGACTGTGCCCCCACCACAGAATGGGATCAGTAGTATTTCTGCTCTCCGGTGGGCAGATTGGGGGCGGGGTTTACACCCAAACTAACCCACGAGGTGACAGAAAGCCCACTGCATCCAGCAATTTTTTAAACAAAAAAGAATGGGGTGTGTGCCAGACAGAATTAGGCCACAACCAGGGCTCGAGTCGGGGTACCACACGGGCGGATTGCGTCCCTATACTTATTTTACCAGGAGCTCGATAACTGGAGCAAATGGAACCACACATTCACTCTTTGGCCTCTCTGGGGCGAGATCGGAGATCATTCAGAACGTTGCTCACGCGCTGGCTTCTCTGATGCAACCCCATCTAAGAGGTGAGCGAGGGGAGGCAATGAGTCTGATGGTGCCAGGCACCTTTCGTGATGTCACTTCCTGTCGTGACGTCAGCATCCCCCCACTTCTTTTTTTTAGGATTTGTGCCCTTGCCACACCCCTATCCCTAAAGCTACAGCAGTCTCTCTGTCATCCTTTGGGAAGACTGTGATGCCACAAATATATATATATATTTATTAATGTTGTGGGAGCCTGCCCATCCGGACATCAGGCCACATCCCCACTCCTTAAGCCCCAACACTCATGGGACGTCTAGCCAGTGACACATCAGTTACAGGTGTGCTCAGCCTGTAATAGCCCTACCATTATATGCAATTGATTTTCCTTGTGCTGACAAAACATTTGCATACCCAGGAATGCGCCTTCCTGGTAAAGTATTTTATGCAACAATACAGTGTACCTGTATCATTCCTTGTCCTGATGCTGGCCGTTGACTACTGTGCATGGTCGAAACTCTGTGACACCATCGGGCACCTTATTACTTCATTACTGCCAACTATAAACAGCATAACAGTTTGAACTGGTCATTTTAGCATACCTCTGGACATATTTTACCTACTTGAGTGCCAGCATACTTGTACATATTACACACATGTGTACATCACAACGGCCACCAGATTTAGAGATGGGATGACGGCGGTGGTGAATGGATGGCCAATAATTGTTTGCAATTAAATGCAAGCAAAACAGAGGTTCTGCTGGTTGGCAAAAATGTTAGTCTCTGGAATGAACATTGGTGGCCGTCACTCCTAGGAGTCATGCCCATGCCCGAGGCAGTGGTAAATAATCTGGGCGTTTGGATGGACTCTACTCTTAGTTTCCAGACCCACATAAAGAAAGTTGCTGCTACTTGTGTTGGTCTGCTACGAGGTCTTAAACCTCTTCTGAAATTTTTTGACCCGTCAGTACGACAGCTTATTGTGCAGACAACTATACTATCGTGTTTGGATTATGCAAGCTCCCTGCTTTTAGGGGCCAATAAAGCGGAGATACTTCGGCTGCAACGGGTTCAAAACTCGGCAGCTAGAATACTTTTGGGTCTTCCTCGCTCCTGTCCTGTGGGGGCTACTATTCGAGGGCTACACTGGCTTCCGATTGAGAAGCGTATCCAGTTTAAATCATTATGTCTATCCTTCAAGATCTTGAAAACTGCCAGCGCGGCGATACTGATAGACTTCTTGATCCCTTATGTCCCCCCTCGGCAGCTGCGCTCGTTGGGGCAACACTTGGTGATTGTCCCTTGGGTTAAACTATGCCGTGTAGGAGGGCGCTCGTTCCGCTGTCTGGCCGCTAAGTTATGGAATTCGTTGCCTGTACATATTCAAGGTATGGACGGCCAGCTCGCCTTCAGGAAAGCCATTAAAACTTTCCTCTTCCCTTCAGTGCAGTCTATTGGTTCCGTGACGTTTGTTACGACCTTTCCTGCTGTGTGTGTTATTCGATCTCTTGCAGCGCTGGGACGCCCCTTTGCTGGGGCAGCTGTGCGCTATGGAAAATCACTTAACATACATAACATAACATAACATGTTATACTTTGTTTCTCATTTGTCACTCTCTGTTCACCCTACAAGGACTTCACCATTATTTGTTTTCTTGTTTATAAATCCTTGACTACATTTTTTTATCAAGATTATAGTATGGTACTTGGGAGTCAGCTCTATTTACATACAGTCAACATTTAGAAAAGTTCCTGGTGAACCATTGTTTCTTTTAAATTTACAAAAGGTAGGCTTCCTGACATACCTCTACTGCTGTCAATGGATGTTGTGCTTACGGAATTGCTAAGCTTTTGCCGCAGTGTTAGTTTTGGAGCATAACATAATGATACATTGTAGTGTTTCTTCACAGTGGATGTCCCTGGCCCTACTCTTTTGTCTACTGTGGAGTTAATTGACTCAATTACTTTAAACAAAAGAAGTCTGCATGCTGGCAGGGATTTTCTTCAAACTTCTTTCTTTAATTGGTTCACCCTTGCACTCCTAACTGCAGCCCCTGGATAGATGTATCTGGGGCCAACAAATTTTAAGCCCAGTTTCAAATTCAAATTTCAAATTCAATTGTGCTTTTCTTTTGGCATTTTCCGATTTCTTTTTAGTTCAAGAAAAGCTTTATTAATCATAAAATGAGGTATCAATACACAATAAAGCAAAGGGACGGAGGGAAAGAAGGGGGGAGGTAAACAAAGAAAAAGTAAACAGGATGTGCTTACAAGAAATCAAATAGCAAAATACATATCATGGGCAATGAGAATAAAAATAAGGGGTACAGGGGAGGAGCCAAGATGGCGACTGAGACGGACGTGTAGGCTCCCGGCTCCGCAAGCCTTTGTTTCCCGCAACGATATCCTGACCTTCATCCTGTGATAGCACTGCAGCGGGACGACTATGAGAGTGCGCTGTTGTGGTTCGCGTTCCACCGGTGTCCCTGCCTGCCCGATAGCCGGAGATATCGACGAGACTGTTTGGCGGCCTTTGTAGCCCTGGAGCCGGGACCTGTGCTACCGTACGCCGCCGGAGGCTGCGGGGGTGACGACGGACGGTCTAGCCGGGGCGGAGCTGGCACCTTGGGCCACGCTGCCTGCTGTGGGGGAAATAGATGGACCCTGCTGCTAACTGTGCACATCGGCCAAGTGGGAGTTCATTCTGTTCCTTTCTCCTTGTGGAACGCTGAAGGTGAGCTGTGCTGTGCTGACCACTTTCTGGCGCTTGCCTGGCTACCGCGGATCACCCCCGAGTTTGCCCCCGTCTTGAGCCGCAAAGGGGATGACTCTCACTGTTGGTTGCCCATTATTAGCGTGTCCGGACAAAATCGGCAGCTTTCACTCCAGCCTCTCGGTGCCGGTTTCGCCCCCACATTCCTGTGAATCCCCTGACGGGGTGGCAATGGCGGCTGGCTCTTTGGTTGTGAGGGTGAGTGTCACATCGATTCCAGCTTGTGTCGCACTGCATGGATTTGAACGGTGTGTTAGACCGTGTGTCACGTCTCGTACCATGGAGTTGTTGGAACAGCAGCCTGTGTTAACTTATGGATCTGTTCTTGCCGCTCTTGCCGATTTGCGATCTGAATGGGGAGAGTGCTACCGAGTGCTGAGTAGGAAGCTTGATGATGCTACGCTCGCTCTGGGATGTGCGCCTCTAACCTGCTTTCAACGATGCGCTGATCTGCCTCCGCTGATTTCTGACTGGGCTACAGTGCTGCCACATGAGTGCAGAGAGGAGCGGTCTTTTGGCTGTGTTGGTGCTTACGGACTGCCGCCCGCCTACCTCAGCGGTGCTACAATGTTTCCCTCTCTACTGAAGCCTGCGCCCTCACCCGTGACATCGCTACTTTTGTTTCTGACGCCGCTAGTACAGCTACTGATTCCCTTTGTTGCCTTCGTCTCGCAAGCTTGGCTATCCCTACAATGTACTGCACATCATCGGGCGAACCTGGAGACACCCCTCCTTTGGGTCAATGGAACTATTTGTGACTGGCGATGTCCATTTTGTTTTGGTGCACACCTCCTCGGCCGAGTGCGGCCATTTTGTTCCTTTGTTCTGTCTGGGGCGGGTCCTCTTCTGGAGCTATGCTTAGGGGGACGCCCACGAACTGGCCAGGGCTAGGAGATTCCTCCTTACAACTTGTGCTTGATTCGCCGGTGGGGACTCGGTTTGGAGCGCTTCCACAACGCGTACTGCTGTGATATGTGATGATTCTCCCCGTTCTATCCTGTGCTTGATTCATTTTGTTGTTGTTTTTACAAATGGGGTAGAGTTCAAATGTATGGCGGGGGAGTCCGGGAGAATTTAGATTTGGCCCTCCTCTGTGGTTTCCTTTTTCTTTTCTTTCTTGCTTTAGTTTCTATATTTCGGGTTCTTTATCGGGCGACAGGCACACTGCGGGGGGGGGGGGGGGGGTAGGCCGTAGCCTCTGCATGCGTGTAGGGTGGGGGGTAGGGGGTGGGGATTTTTATTTTTTCCGTTTTTGTTTCTATGGGCCTTATTTTTCTCCTCTCTCTCACACTCTTTTCTTCTCTTGTTTCTAATCTGGGTCCGTGGTTTGGTTTGGTACGCGGTGGGTAATGGTAGACATGGTGTATAATGGTGGTTTGATAATCCTGTTGCATATATCCTTGTGCCGCCATGCTGCTTGGGGGGATTCTACTGTTTGTTGATATTCACTCCACGATGTTGCCCACTCATGTTGTAGGGGGATTGTACGGACTCTCCTTATCTTTGTTTATTATAATTAAAAACGCTTATATTGGGGGGAAAAATCCTTAAAATTAACCTTCATTGCTCCTGTTTCTCAGTAACACGGTGGTGTCCAGTGTAACCCTGCTTGACGGTCAATTTGTATCGAGGTGCTACTGAGTCACCGCACTGTTTGCAAAAGTGCTTCAACTGATATCGTGGCCGGCCGGATGGTTGTGGGCCCGTATTTGTTTTTCTGCTATCGCACAATAAAGGTTTTCAAAAATAAAAAAATAAAAAATAAAAAAAAATAAGGGGTACAATAGATATACATCAGAAACAGGTGCAAATGAGGACAAAGCAGATAATAATGCAGAAAAATACAGGAAATGAAAAGGGTATCAGGGGGGTTTGGGAACCTCCTGCTGAGCAGGTCGTGGGCGAAAAGAGCGAGTCACACAATTATCCAAATACATCGTAACAGGGAGCCATAGGTCTGCACGCTTGGTTGCCAATTGGGCAGAAAAAACAAAAGCAGTATCAAGCCTATGTTTATGGCAAATATTGTACCACCATGCTTTAAAAGAAATGTCAGAAGAAGTCTTCCAGTAACAGTAATCTGTTGGAACGCAACAGCCAAAAGCAAATCAACAATGCGAACATGTAGCGTAGTCCCCTCCCAACAAGGAGAAAGGCTCCCTAGGAAAATATGGGTGTGAGATAAGGGAATACATGTATGGAAAATTACATTAATTTGAGCCCAAACCTGCAACCAAAAATCATGTACATGTTTACAAAGAAATAGCATATGAAACAGAGTAGCGTGCGGTGCGGAGCAGGACCACAAGTGTCTGAGACAGTAGAGAATCTTCTGTTAAGGGTGAAAGGGGTATGGAGTAACCTGTTGTAAATGAAAAATAAGGATTGCGTTAAGGACGCTGCCCTGGATGTTTTGCGAACCTTTGTCCATATCTTGTCCCACAGGGATATTGGCCAAGACACAGCAAGGTCCTGTTCCCATTGCTCCTCCACCTTAGACTTAGGTCTAGTAGAGGTATGAGCATGGAGATGCGTGTAAATAAGGGAAGCTTTAGGAGTAGTATGCAGGAGAGAATGAAGTTGAAGGGTAGGGTCAGGAGAAGCAGAGGAGGGTGATGCCTGCATAAGCCGTGTGTAGACCTCCATGACCGCTGTTTTAAGTAGAAGGTATTTGGGGGCAAAGGATGAGGGTAAATCAAAGGAGAAACAAAGAGTGTGAAAAGGTAGAAAGGTAGAGTGTGAGAACAACTGTGAAATCCAGAGCAATCCTCTGGTCCGCCAGGATTTCCAGTAGAAGGGTCTATTATGAATTAAAAGATATTTGTTCTGCCAAATTGTAGACAAGAGAAAATCAGCAATAGTCGTAGGGGGAGGAGGACTAGAAGCTAAAAGGAGCTTGACAGTAAATTTATGGATGGGAGTAGGAATCGAGAAGGGTTTACGAGAGAAAGAGATATACTCGGTGAAAGAAAATGGAGAAAGGAAAAGGCGTTCAACTTTAGTCCACAAAGGGCAGGGGGAGACGGGATCTTGGAGCCAAAAGGAAGCTTGGCATAACAAAAAGGCCCTTTGATAGGCAGGAAAGTCCGGAAAATTGACTCCACCTTCAGAAGCAGGGCGAATTAGTCTGGCAAGGGACATTCTGGGTTTCTTGTTATGCCACAGGAAAGAGGATAAGATCGAATTAATTTTCTTAAAGAATTTGGCTGGGATAGCAACAGGGATATTGGAAATGGTATAGAGGATTATAAGAGACAACATCATCTTAATGGTGTCGAGGCGACCCCACCAAGACAGATATAAAGGATGCCTTCGAGCTGTAAGGTCGGAAAGTTTCTGGGAGCACTTGGTCATACAAAGGGAAATGGTGTCTGAGATGGAGGGAGTGATGTGCAAGCCTAAATATTTAATGTGAGAGGGACTTCAGGTGAAATTGGAAGTACTAAAGTCAGGTTTAAAGGTGAACTTTGTCAGGGGCAAAATCTCACACTTGTCATTGTTGAGTTTACAGCCAGAAATTGAGGAATAATTTCGCACTTCCTCCAGGAAAGCGGGGATGGAGTCTGTGGGATTAGAGATGAAGAGCAAAATATCATCCGCATAGGCAGCAAGTTTAATGGAAGAGTCCGCAGTTTGAAAGCCATGGATGTTGGGATTTTGGCGAAGCTTGGACAGAAAGGGCTCTAAAGCGAGATTGAAAAGGAAAGGTGAAAGGGGACAGCCTTGGCGAACGCCTCTACCAAGGTCAAAAAAAGCGGCGATCTGACCATTCGCATAAACCGCGGCTCGTGGTCGAGAGTATAACAGTGAGACTAGGGAAGTGAATTTAGGGCCAAAGCCGAACCATTCAAGAGTATGAAAAAGATATGGCCATTCGACCCTGTCAAACGCCTTCTCAGCATCTAAGGCGATCGCTGCAAGGGGAGTCTGGAGGTGGGATGATTTTGACAATATATTAAATAAAAGTCTGGTATTGTCAGTAATGTATCGACCCTTGACAAAACCAGACTGCTCTTCGCCTAAGAGATCGGGAAGGAAATGATGCAATCGTATCGCCAATGCCTTAGCAAAGAGTTTGTAGTCAATATTGACAAGGGAAATGGTTCCGTAATTTTTGCAATGCTTCACATCTTTTCCCTCTTTAGGTATTAAACAAATATGTGCACCAGAGAAGGTGCCTGAGGAATTACTTAAGTCAACAATGGTGGTGAGGGGAGAATGTAGCTTTGGGATTAACAATATGGAAAAGTGGAGGTAGAATTCTACTGTAAAACCATCTGGTGCATGAGCTTTATGATTTTGAGGCGTTGGAGTGCAGTAATCAATTCTTTCTGTGAAATATCATTCTCCAAAGAGGAAAGGTCGAGAGGAAAGTGTGCAGGCTTTTGGATATTAGAGAAAAAACGTTGGAGGGAATGGAGTGAGGGTTGGGTTTCAGAGGTGTATAAGGTTTTGTAGAAACGGGAGAATTCAGTAAGAATATCGGCGTCTTTATACTGTAAGGTAGAATTGGTGTCATAAATAGATTCAATGTTCAGTCGGTTGTGCTTGACCTTCAAATAATTGGCAAGAATTTTCCCAGCTTTATTTCTCCCACAGTAAAACCTAGCACTAGACTTTAGCAAATACAGGGAGGCATCTTCCGTGGACTTTTCATTGAATTTTATTTTGGCAGCGACAAGGGCCGTCAGACTATCGTTTGAATGGGAGGTGAAGTAGACATGTTCCAATCTCTTATTGTCACAAAGGAGCTTTTTAGTGTATAGGCGGGCAGTCCTGCGTTTCTTTGCAACATATCCAATGATAAAGTCGCGAGCTGCTGCCTTGAAAGCATCCCAAATGGTGTGTTGAAGAAGGGAGGGGGTATCATTGAACATGAAATATTCATCAAAAAAGGCAGTGAAGGAAGCAGTAAATTTGGGATCCAGGAGGAGGGTATTGTTGAAGCGCCATCTTTTGGGTCCATCAATCTTAGGAAGCACGTCAACGCTGATGACAACTGGGGCATGGTCCGAGAGTAGAATTGGACCAATTTCAGCAGCGGTGAGTGTTTGAGCAAGAGTATGAGATACAAAAATATAGTCAATTCGCGACTGGGATCAGTGAGAAGGAGAGTAAAAAGTAAACTCCCGCAAGGATGGGTTGCATAGCCGCCAGGTATCGACGAGCTTATGTTGGGAAATGGCTTGAGTGAAAAGCTTGTGTGATTTATTGGGGACATAAGTGGCACCAGAATTCCTATCAATAAAAGGGTCTAGAGGATGTTTGCAATCTCCAGCTAGGATAAAATGGTCATCCATGAATAGGGTGATACATTGAGAAAACTCAGCCCAAAAAAGAGGTTCACCATTAGTGGGAGCATAGACATTAAGGAGGGAGATTGGAACAACTCTAAGCGATAGTCTGACATGTGTCCATCTGCCATTAGCATCTGATTCTTGGGAAACAATTGTGAGAGGGAGAGATCTACGACATAAAATTGCTACACCATTACGTTTACCATCACCTTGTGAATAAAAAACCTCACCCACCCAGCCTCTCTTGAGTTTTGCTGATTCTACGTCGGAGAGGTGAGTTTCCTGGAGGAATGCAATATTGACATTCAATTTGGCAAGATGTGACAAAATGCGTTGGCGCTTAATCGGAGAGTTAATACCCTTAACATTCCACGATACTATGTTCAATGACATATTAAAAACAGTATTTCAGAAAATATATCATAAGCACAATTAGGATAAAAAGTCATGAATAAGGAAAAACAGAAAGGGAAGATATAAGAAAGAGAGGATGAATGTATAGTAGAGATTGGGCAAAAGAAAAGGAAGAGGAGATCAGTGAGAATGGGAGAGAGTGCAAGGAGAAAGAAGAAAGTGGAAATTAAAAGTAGTTGTAAGGAGGTCAGATGGAGAAGAAAGAAGACATGAAAAGAAATACAACCTGAAAAAAGAAGATTATCATCATTGCACAAATAAGGAAACTGGAACATGGGAGGAAGGGTAGAAGACAAAAACGAAAAACAAAAAAGGAAGAGAAAACAAGAAGGAAATATACCTACAAAAGAAGAAGACGAGAAGGAGTCGAGGGGGGAAGGGGCCATGTAGGTAAGGCAACACAACCAAGATCAGCTGGGCGGGGAACCGGGGAGACATCGTCAGACAAGGAAGGGTTCCTATGGAGACAAAGAGGGGAAAAACGAGAATGAGTTACGAACATCGGTCAATAAAGAGACCATGAAGGAAACAGCAACAATGCAACGCAAGGGAGGGAGCAGTCAAACAGGTGAAAACGCTATAAGAGAGAAAACTATGGCGAGAAACGAGAGCATTACAAAGGCAAGCAAAACTACAGTTCAGCCAGGACAAGAGGAGGAAGATCCAGAGGCGTCCATGGCGGTGGTCTGATGTGCATTAATGAAACTCTGCCGTTGCACCGGGTCTTCGTAGGCAGTCGTTCTGTTGTTGTAGGTGACTTTAAACAAACAAGGATGATACAGGCCATAACGAGCACCCATGGAACGAAGGGCCTCTCTCATACCCAGGAAAGCCTTCCTACGATTCGCAGTTGCCTTGGCATAGTCCTGAGCGAAGAACAAAGAAGAGCCAGACCATGTTAATTTGGGGAGAGCCTTAGCAGCTGCTAGAACTTTCAAGAGATCGGTGTACTGCAGAAAATAGAGAATGACGCCTCTTCGTCGTTGTGACATGGACATTGATGTCGGTAGATGGCCAAGATGATGAGCATGCTGAATGTTGAGAGACGTGCCTTCTGGTAAATGAAGCAACTTGGGGAGGAAAGATGTGAAGAAAGCAAGCGGGTCTGAGCCCTCAAGACCTTCCACCAAGACATAAATGCGAAGGTTATTCCGCCTGCCTCTGTTTTCTAACTCCTCCACTTGGTTCTGAAGAGCGCCCACCTGCGAGGTTAAATGCGAAGCTGTGGTCTGAGTTTCCTGGAAAGATGCGACGGATTATTCAACCGAGGAGACCCTTGTCTCGATTTGTGACCAGTTGTCTGTAAGAACTTGAAGCTTGGCATTGGTTTCCTCCATAAAAGGGCGCAATGTTCCGATTTCCTCAAGAAAAGGGCGAAAAGATCTTATTTCTTCCAGCAAAAGTTCCATAGAGACAGGTGCTGATTGCTTGAGTGGCGAAGGGGGATCCTTTTTCGGCCGTTTAACGGTGTTTTTTAGGCGAGAGAGTCTTCTAACTGAGAGAAGACGGAGTAGACTTTGGAATTTTTCACAAAGGCCACCTTTGTAGGCGTTTTGGAAGGTAGGCGCGACATAGATTTGAGCCGTCCCATAAAGAGGCAACTGGAAAAGAACGGGCACATAACGTGCTGTCGCAGCGTGAAGAGATGGATAAAGCCACCAGGGAACGTAAGAGTAGTAGAAGAGGCCTCTGAAGAGAAGAGGAAGGCACTGTTAACGATGAGAGAGGTCACTTGAAGGAATGTCCAGTGGTAGGCGCTAACCATGCTAGGTGCTAACCATGAGCTGCATGAATGGAGGGAAGAAGCATGGAGGATAGCAGGCACGGCTGCAATCGAGAAGTGGAGCAGTGAAGCCAATGGAGGCCAAAAATAGCAACTGGTCATGTAAGAGTCAACAAAGATAGAAGCGTAGACACAGACATGGTGAAAGGAATCTGGAGAGCTCCGCCTGATGGAAGCAGCCAGGCCGAAAGTGCGAATAGGAAAAAAATCGCAGATGCGTCACAGGCCACACAGGGAGGACATCTTAGTCGGCTGAAGCAAAAACAGACAGGGCTCTCAGGACTAAGGGCACTGCACTGATAATATCAAAGTAAAGGCACAGCAGCGTGTAGAGAGCCAGCAGGGACAGAGAGGATCACCAGAGAGCCATAACCTGCAAGGCAAATGGGAAACAAGTATACGCAGTTGCCATCCAGTTGAGGGGTGCCCAAGGATATGCGCCAGGTATGAAGAAGAGTCTCTGGAAGTAATCAAAATGACTGCTATGCCAATGCGTAAGCCAATGTGTAGGCGACAAGCAATCTGCCGCACTTACATTGCATTAGAATGATGTTAGGAACCAGTTACATCGGTCAGGATGGAGCAAAGTGTGAGGCGGTATGAGGGCCCAGCCGAAGCAAAAGCAGCGGGGAAAGTGCAGTTACATCCCGGCATGAAGAGCACGGTGCGCCAGAGTGTACAAAATGGCGGCCACGCTGGGGACAAAGACGGTACACTCACTTGCAAGGCGCTTCTTCTGGAGGGCTTCAAGGGGCTCCAAACGTCCCACGGGCAGCGGAGGTCGTCCGATAGCAGTTACAGCCGCCAAACAGAGGGTAGCAAGCAAGACGCGCTCGCCCCTACCAAAAGAGCGCACCGCGCCAGGTCGCGTAAAATGGCAGCCGCGACCAGCAGAGTGTCCTCAGGTGCAGGGCGATGAATTCTGCCGCCTCCGGTGAATGCGAGAGTGTCGCAGGGGCCTCAGAGCACCATAGAAGTATTCCGACGCCCGACCATCGCCTCCAAGTCGGAAACCGGGGATTCTGAACAGCAGGTCTCCCGGAGCCGCGACAGAGCCTCACTCAGACGCCGCCATTACCCACGGGCGCCAAGCCACCCCCCCCCATTTTCCGATTTCTCATGATTATATAACGCATGCGTTACAACGCGAAAGCATTACCACGTTTAACCGTTACCACAAATATGCATTTACCACGCATACCTTTACTACAAATTTCTTTGTAAAAGCATGCATGTTAAGGGCATATATGTGATAAAGGTTTTACCTGACCCCTGCTCCAAGTCCAGTCCCTTGCTGCTCTCCCATCCTTTTTTTTAAAGTACCCCTCTCCTGTACCGCGACCCCCATACTAAACCCTTATAACAAATACCCCACCCCTGCTCTGAACCCTAAAAACAGACCCCTGTGTGACTCCCTTCCCACACCATCACCGGACCTTCTTCAAACTACCCCGCCCCTGAACCCCAGAAGCGGATTGCTACCCCCCATTTCCAGACCCCCTACCCCTCCCTTGCCCTGAGGCCCAAAAAGGGGACCTGTTAACAGATACCCCTGCCCTGAACCCTAAAAACTGGCCCCTGCGTGACTCTCAGCCCACCTCTCCTCCCCCGGCGCTTCTTCAAACTACCCCGTGCCCTAGAAGCAGACCCCTACCCCCACCTCTCCAGCGCACCTCCCATCTAAAAACTACCTGTCCGCTGCCCTAAATGCATTAAAACATTAATACATTCAAACACATTAATTTAAAATCCCCCTTACCTCTCCACGTTTCACCTCTCCAAATCTTCTGAGACGCGACGCGTGTCGTACAGAGGAAGGGTCAGTTTCCTCTAACGTCACCGATAGACCACCCTTACCACACACGTACCTTTTTCACACATAGCTTTACAACGTAAAGGCCTGCGTGGTAAAGGCTGTGCGTGGTAATGGTGATTGCATTGTAACGCATGCGTGGTTACGTATATGCGGGGAAACAGACACGTTGGAATAGCTGGACAGGGGGCTTGCCTACTATGGGAACACTACAGTAGAAAAGAAGGTATGGATTTCTTCCTTTTCCTCCCTTCTCCCTTCCCCCTCTGGTACCTTGCTCTTTTCTGCACTACTACTCACTAGAGTTTTCCAATGAGAGGACTACTCCATTTTATTATTTAAAAAAAAAAATCTTTTTATTGGCATTTCAGCAAAAACAAATTTAATAATCAAGCAGTGCACTGCTAAATTCCCCAACTCTGTCGTACTCGAAGTATCAATCCTGCCCATCCCCAAATCACCCCTCTCCCCACAGTCCATTTTAGAGACTTTTAAAGGCTTCTGTTTAGTGGTAGTTCCACCGCAAATTTGGTTGGTAGCTACAAGTAAACGAGACTGGGCAATAAACTGGGACTTGGGCATGCAGCAACTTCCTGAGCGGCTGTCTGCATCTTGTTATAATTGTTTAAGCAAAGACTGCAGTTGATGTATTTTGCGCAGAATCTTATAGACTCTTAAGGGCAGATTTACAAGCCCCTTGCGCCACTTTTGCGTCACTTTTAACATGGGATAAGTGTAAATCTGCCCCTCAAACCCCAGCAATATTAAGAGGAGTCATTCTCCCTTGAATTCTACTCCTGGGTAAAACTCTGGCCGGGGCTGTATGGGGGCCGATCAGCGTCTGGGTGCCTAAGCCCCCTGTCTTGTGCATTGTGCACAAGGGAGTGAAAGATTATTTGAACAATGGAATATTGGGAGATCCATTGACGACCGTGAAGTGAATCGGAGCCAATAATTATTGGGAGAGGCCTTTTGTTCTACTTTCAAATGTTTGTATTTGTGTTATTTTTTACTTTAGAACCTTCTACCCTCATTGGGTGGAATGTTCCAAAGCCTTATAGCCATGCCCACTGGAATTATATGGAGGAGAGGGCCAAATTACGCGGCAGGAGTGAGTAAATTAATCCCTTCCATGCTGATGACGGTATGGCACACAGTGCTCGTGTGCTGATGACGGCTCCCGGCCGTCATCACTGCACCCGCGATTGGAATGTGCCGCGCAGGTGCAGAATCGCGGCCGCGAAGATAAGGCAAATTATGCAGCATATTTTGTAATAGTTTTCATTATTTCATCTGTGGGCATTGGTTGCGCCTCATTAGTACTTTCTTTATTCGGGTGCAAACGCATCCATAAAAAATACAATAATGCAATCAGACAATATAAAAGAAAACACAGCATAAAATAAAAACATTATAAACAACTAGAACGTCACCAGCATTTAAAACAGTACAGATTGATAAAGCTCTGAGAATCTAGAACTATATGCACCATTGCGCTAAACGTGACATCATGAGTGCAGGCCATTCAGTGATCAATCAGTTCTAGAGAGCCTAGATCTGCAAGCGGCGTGCAAAAAGCTTATCACTGCACAGAGGGTGTAGGGGTTTGGTAGCAACTGTAAGTGCAAAAATACCAATTTGGCCTGCCTAAACTTCAAACTCTTTAACAGAGGCCGGAGAAATCGTTTCCTTGGCAATGAGGACAACTTGTACAGTAAAACAAAGAGAAGCGTGTGCTGTGGAGATCTAAGATCGAAGCCACAAGGACCTCTTTGGGTTAGAGGACAAAATCCAGCCGGGGATGCTAAAAGATGGTGAAATTGATTGAATCTAAAATATGTGATTAAAAATTTATCTTGAACGCTAGTTAGTGCAAAAAGGCATGGTGCTATGCCTAATACAGATTTAAACCCCTTCGCAGCGGGGATAATTCCCCCGCTGTGCTGTGGGGCGGGGGGCGCGCACAGTGCCCCATGCTCATGATGAGATCAGCTCGTCATGAGGCACAGTGCTCATGTTCTCATGACGAGCTGAGCTCGCCACGGCCACACCCTTTTGTGCGGAACGCTCAGCACAGCAGGGGAATTATCCCCGTGTGTATGCGTTCCACGGCTCATGACGAGCTCAGCTTGAGGTACGGTGCTCGTGTGCTCGTGTGCTCATGACGAGCTCAGCTCGTCATGAGCACACGAGCACCGTACCTCATGACGAGCCTAGCTCGTCATGAGCATGGAAGGAGTTAAAATTACATAAGCCCTCACTGTGGGTTTACTGAGCTCAGTATTTTCACGATGCGCATTGGTAAATGTATGGTGTAAGTCTTTTGTGATGTTAACATCCCCGGGACTTAAAGTGTCATGTGCAAAGAAAATGCCTGGCCTGCCTATAGCCTGAAAAGACTCCTTTACATATCGTATCCATGGAATTGTATTACCATGTTTCAAAGCCAGACCATCCCATAGGATCAAGCGGTTTAAACCCTTATCCTCATGTGTCTATATCTTTATCCAACACAGTAAGGGTTTAATTGCCTCATTAGTACCCACATAACATCCAAATATAGCAAGTTGATCAGCCCAGCTTTGCAAAAGGCCTTCCACATCGTGGTAAAACGTGTTGTTGCATTTTTAGTACCTTTTCGGCTGTTTGAGTTGGAAACAATTTTTCTTAATCTGCAGATTATGCGTCAGATGATAAATTATGTGTCATATGTGTCAAATGTTTAATTATGTGAAAATTGCTGCAGTTGCACAATCACATAATTCAAGTGGCCCTGCTATAGTCCTTCTGCCCCTGAGAAGTAGTGATTGTTAAAGATCCTCTCCCCAATTTATATATATTTATATATGTTTTGTACATATATATATATATATATATATATTCTTTCACTCCTTCTCCACAACATACAAGGTAGGCACCGACACCGTGAGGTAAGTATCAAGGATTATTCTTTATTCCATACCGTAGACGCGTTTCGACGGACCCAGCCGCCTTGGTCACTATATATATATATATATATGTATATATATATATATTCATACACGCATATATATATATATATATATATATATATATAGATAGATAGATAGATAGATAGATAGATAGATAGAAAGATAGATAGATAGATAGATAGATAGATGGATAGATAGATAGATAGATAGATGGATAGATAGATAGATGGATAGATAGATAGATGGATAGATAGATAGATAGATAGATAGATAGATAGATAGATAGATAGATAGATAGATAGATAGATAGATAGATAGATAGATAGATAGATAGATAGATAGAAAGATAGATAGATAGATAGATAGATAGATAGATAGATAGATAGATAGATAGATAGATGGATAGATAGATAGATAGATGGATAGATAGATAGATAGATGGATAGATAGATAGATAGATGGATGGATAGATAGATAGATAGATAGATAGATAGATAGATAGATAGATAGATAGATAGATAGATAGATAGATGGATAGATAGATGGATAGATGGATAGATGGATAGATAGATGGATAGATGGATAGATGGATAGATGGATAGATGGATAGATGGATAGATGGATAGATGGATAGATGGATAGATGGATAGATGGATAGATAGATGGATAGATTTGTGGTAAGTATGGCTAGGTCAAGCTGAATGTTTCTATGTTAAACTAAAGTATGGTTAGGTGTGGCTGGACAGCACAGCTGTCCCCTGACCTGATGTGATGAACAGAAGAATAACTTTAAGAAGCATTACTAACAGAAGGACTTTGAATCTGCCCACATGATGTTTCTCCCTACTGGATTGGATTGCACAGAGGGTATGTGCCTTTCACTGAAAAAGATGTCCTGCATTGCACATGTTATGCTCAATGTGATAGGCCTGAGTTGGTTATGGTGACAAGCCAATATGCAAGACCGTAGACTTGTCTGCTTCATTGCTAAAAGTTAGTTAGATGCCATAGATCCGATCTGTTATAATGAAAAGTTATAACAAAGGCAAAAGACAGTCAGATTACCGTAGGTAGGCAAGGGTCGTAGTTACACCCCTCTAAAATACCCTGGGATTTTTGACCGTAATTAATGATTAAGTCTGGCCTAGTGACATTTTTAGTTGTATCACTAGCCTCAAGCTACAAAAATACATAGATACATATATATTACATAGAGGTAGTTACAGTTGGGTCAGAGTTTCCTTTGGAAGAGTGGTTTTGTTTTCTGATAAGTTTGGCACTGTTTGACGAATCCGCACAAAACATTCCCAAAAACGAAAAAGCTCCTCTGCCTCAGCTCCTTTGTGGAAAGTTTTTAGCTGATGCATTGGGCAGGGGCCAAAACCAAAGGGGCGGTGGAAACAGATTTCCCATGTTAATTCCAATAGGAATTTTTCTCTCCAATACAGGGAAAAAATGGTTGTACTGAATTATAACAAAATTGGCAAAAAGTCTGAACTTTTCTCAAAAACTTTGTTTTTGTGATTTGATGTAAATACATTCAGCTATTTAAAAAAATAGCATTTGAACAGATACTTGGGTTGGGTATGAATGGGTTAAAAAGTTAGCAGTATCTGGACTGTTGGTGTCCAGATATGCTGTACATGGCCAATTTAAAGGAGACTAGTCAGTCTTGAGGCTGACATGAATAATATATTGTGGCAGCCATTTCAGGATTCAGAGACAGGATCCCAGCATTCTGAAAATGAATAAAAAACATAATGGGTCACACCATGACCCCTATGGACATGTAGGTGGGTGGGTGGATGGTCCCAAGGCGAGACATCCCACACCCTGTGATTGGCTGGTCCCAACATGGCCAACATGCTGTGGTAGCCATTACAGGACTCTGAGACATGGTTCTCAATGAAATGCATTTTAGCGAATGTCCGGTTCTGGGGGTCACAGAAAGGAGCACATAGAAAGAGCGATAGCAGATTTTAGTCGCTATATGAATTGGTCGGTGGTGATGTTATATTCATTTTTGGAATTTGTCAGTTGATTTTACCCTGTGAAAATGTGGGCCCTCTGTCGGGGGTTTGACCAACCATGTTTTTCTCATTATTTTCTCAGAAAGGTTATGGAAGGTGCTCCAGTAGCTAAAAAAAGAGCATGTTTTCTATACGTTCACACTATCTTGCTCAGCCATGTAAGAGTAAATTCTGATATTCTGAGTAAAACATACTTCCCACAGCCTCTCAGTTAATTCTCTCTTGTTGTACTGCAGCCTCACCATAGTGTTCTAATAAATAACTAGAGTGCTCACATTCGATATTTATGACAAAAGTGTGGGAAACTTGAAAACCATCTTGATGAAATCAAAACTGTAAAACTAAAAGACATTTCCTACAGAGAAGACTGCAGTAAATAATAAAATAAGAGAGATCTTTTTGCCATAAAAATTATGGTTAGGGATCTAAAAACCTAAAAATGAGGACACATTCCCTGTGAGTTCTCCAATAATTTGAGCCATACATGGCCCTAGGGACCACCTCCTGGGACACAGCTGTTTGCTTTGGCTTGGTGGAAGCATTACCGCTCCCGCCAAGCAATAGCAAACGCTACTTCATTTTTAGCAAGCAAGAGCAATAAAAATGCTCTTGCTGGCTGATAGTGGAGCAGAATTGCTTTTGTGCGGGGGCAGAGCTTGCCAGCACCGATGGCGGATGCTTGATCTTGGAGCTCCGCGCCATCGCCACAATAATCCTACAAAATCCTTCCAATTCGGCCCAATAGGAGGCAGGGTGCCTCGTATAATCTTCCGGAGCCCTCCTCTGCTTGGTGCGGGTTCCAGCGGTGACGCTGCGCCGCTCGGAGCCGGTGGAAACGAGAGTACGGGAACCGACACCCTAGGCCTCTAATCCCCGGCCTAGATTTAAATGGCAGCCGGCGTATGTGATCTTACGTGCGGCGGCCCAGTAGCGCAACCATCCGGTGAGGCTGCAGAACACTGCGGGGGCCCGGGAACACACGCCGATACACCGGAGGGGATCGAGTTTGACCTGCACCCCAAGCAACGCACTACACGACCAGGGGGAAGCCTCCCACGAGTGCGCGTCATCAGGGACGCGCTTGAAGACCCAGAGGCGCAGGGCATCGGAGCCTTGCGGCCCCGCTCCCACACCGCTGCACCACACGGTGCCCTACGGAGGCAGCTGATTTACTGAGGCATCGCTTAAGTGGACACGAGGCTGCGAAGCACAGCGGGAGCCCGGGAGCACACGCCGAGGCACCGGAGGGGTTCGAGTTCGACCTGCACCCCAAGCAACGCTCTTCATGACCAGGGGGAAACCTCCCACGAGAGCACGGGTGGCGCGTAATTGGGGACGCGCTTGCAGACCCAGAGGCGCAGAGCATCGGAGCCCGGCGGCCCCCCTCCCACACCGCTACACCACACGATGCCCTGCGGCAGCAGCTGATCTACTGAGGCATAACTTAGGTGGCCCTGAGGTCGAGCGCTTGCTACGCACGACCATTGGGGCTGAGCAGAGGGGCCCTGGGTACCTGAGAACATACGGCTGCCGGGTGGGCCCACGCGAAGACGACACAGCTGCGGCAGGTGAAGAGTCCAGGCTGTGCCCCCTGATTACAGACGGTTTGAGTGGCCCGCCATGGTAGCGCTTTTGGGGTAAGACACTCCCTTTTGTCCCTAAGGACAGCTAGACTGAGTGATACACGGATGGATCCCTAGTGGTGATAATTCCACCTTTGCGGCCTAGCTGCGTTTTATAACCCCGAGTCAACTGCGACACCAGACAGCAGAGGCGAACGTTTGGTGGACGGAGTGCTGTGTGGTTAACCGCCCGGCGTGGTGAAAGCGTGGCATTGCGAGAGTACTACCTGGGAGTTACTCAGGGCCACTAAAGAAGCATGGGCAAAGGGGACAAAACTCAAACTAAATTACCCTTCGAGCAGCGCCGCACAAAGGCCCCAGACACGCAGGAAATGGAGGCTGCGCCACAAAACAAAGGTATGGAAGGCTCGATTTACACAGACATTAAGGCCCTGCTGGTTACGATGGAAAAGAGCCTACAGGACAGTATGTCATCCCTGGGCACTAAGATTGATGCGTTCTCCTACCGCATGGACCGCATGTCAGAAAGGGTGGATAAACATGCGGAACGTCTGGATATGGCAGAGAGGCACATAACAGAAGTAGAAGAAGCGCAATCGGAACAGGATAAAGTTCGCAAACAACACAACATACTCTTGCAGGTAATTCAGGATAAATCGGAGGATTTGGAAGCCCGTTCCTGAAGATCGAACATACGCATTACGGGTGTATCAGAGACTGCCCAAACTGGGAAAATTGAGTTGTTTGTGGCGAAGCTACTGACCACGTTGCTGGGTGCAGATGTATTTTCGCCAATGTTCATTGTCGAGAGAGCGCATCGTACGCTGGGCCCGCGCCCGAAACCGGGTGCTCCCCCTAGGCCGATCATCGCCAAGCTTCTGAACTATAGGGATAGGGACATGGCCCTCCGGATTGCCCAGGAGAAGAAGACGCTGCAATATGAAGGATCAGACATATCACTGTATCCAGACTTCAATGCGAAGGTACAAGAAGAACGAAGGCACTATGCTCCCTACAAGAAACAGCTTCGTGACCTCGGACTGGACTACGCAATGCTATATCCAGCGAAATTGAGGATCAATCGCCAGGGCCATTCACACATTTTCACAGATCCCAAAGACCTCCAAAAAGCACTGAAAGTTTGGTCCAAGGAGCGTAGAGGTAGTCCCCAGGCTTTTTCTGATAAAATACTGAACGCCACCAACAAGTCTAGGGAAATATTCTCCATTGTTGATGAGTTGGCAAAACCTGATCGGATCACTATGACTCCCCTTCTTTCACAGTCCCTCTGTGATTCTTTGAATGACTATTTTTTAGAAAAGATCGCCTTCATTAAGGCAAGTATTCCTCTACCCGATGCAGGTTTCTCTACAGGTAGTGTGCCAAAAAATAGGGCCTCATTTGCAACCTTTCCCCCAATTACATTGGAAATATTTATGTCTCTTCTCAGGAAAGTCCGCTCTGGTTCCCCTGCCGACTGCTGCCCTGCCCACATTGCCCGTGAAATTTTTCTCAGCCTCCCCGAGGCTCCCCTCTCACTTCTTAACAATTCCCTTGCATCGGGGATGGTTCCTAATGCTTTTAAATCTGCTGTGGTTTCACCTATCCTCAAAAAACCTGGGGCCGATCCACTGGTTCTGAGTAATTTCCGCCCAATATCCTTACTCCCTTTCTTGGGTAAACTTCTGGAAACCTATGTAACGGGCTGTCTTGGCTCTTTTGTTGAAAATTCTCAGTTTCTCGATTAACATCAAGCTGGTTTTAGACCACGTCATTCCACTGAAGCCGTAATGGTGGCAGTCCATGACGAACTGAGAAGGGGGGAGGACAATAACATCTCTCAAGCTTTGGTGCTCCTTGATTTGTCGGCTGCTTTCGACACCGTTGACCATACCATCCTTCTTCAACGGGTTGAGAGCGCCAGCATCAAGGGCACTTCGCTGAGTTGGCTCTCCTCCTTTCTACAGGATCGTGAGCAAGCTGTTCGCCTGGGTCCATTTACATCTAAACCCAAGAACTTGACTTGTGGGGTCCCGCAGGGTTCTTCTCTTTCCCCGTTATTATTTAATCTCTATATCTCCCCCCTTATTTCTAAGTTGCGAGAACTACCAGGGGTCGTCTTCAATTACGCAGATGACCTCCAGCTCATTTCTGATATTGATCCCTCCCCCACCTCTATTGAAAGGTTCCAATCCACCATGTTGTTCATCGGTAATTGGATGAACGTAAACCAACTCAAACTGAACCCTGGAAAGACCGAGATTATATTGACTGGGCCTTCGGCCAATCCTTGGAGTTCCAACTTTTGGCCGCCTTCGCTGGGCAGTGCTCCACGCCCTGCAAGCTCAGTCAAGAGCCTTGGAGTTACCATCAGTGAAGACCTGACTATGAAACCACAAATTAAATCGGTGCTTTCAGCCTGCTTTTTCCATCTCCGCCGCATTAGGAAGATCAGCAGGTTCCTCACTCATGAGGCCCTGGTTCAGATCATGCTTGGACTGGTCATGTCCCGTATTGACTACGGAAATGCGCTTTATGTGGGGATTCCTCTCTATCAATCCCGCCAGCTCCAGCTGACCCAGAACCAAGCGGCCAGGCTGGTTTTTCGTCAGCCCAGGACAAGCTCAGCGAAGCCCCTTCTGAGGAGCTTGCACTGGCTCCCTGTGATCCAGCGCTGTCTCTTCAAGTTGGGTTGCCTTACTCACCAAGCCCTGGCTCAACAAGGCCCAGCCTTCATTTTTAGTCGTCTCGATCGATACATTCCATCTCGAGTCCTTCGCTCTTTGAGCTCTAACCTTTTATCGTCATGCCCGTTTAAGCGGAAAAGATTGGGTGGACTGAGATTCTCTTTTCAAGCTCCCCTCTTCTGGAATTCTTTGTCTCCTGATCTTCGTCTTATTCCCTCTTATCTCAACTTTAGAAAGGCTCTGAAAACTTGGTTATTTTCCCAAGCTTTTGATTTGTTGTTTTTCAGCTCTTTCATCCCAACTTTAGAGAGCCCTGTATAACTTGCTCAGTTTCCCGGAGCCCTCTATTAGTTGGTTTCCTGTTTTCTGTTTGTTCTACTAATGAACAGCTGCCCCACTGCCATTCAAAGCGCCAAGAAGCCGTTGGTGTACGTGCGCTTAATAAATGTCTTTTTTCATTTCATTTAATTTCAGAACGACGAAGAGGGCCACGGCAGCCAACTGGAGAAAAAAAACTAGAAACACTGAACCGTCTGGGGATCGATCCCCGGGCTGAGATTTGGATGTCTGTTAAGCACCCGGGTCTGGCCCTGGGGCCCGGCAGTGATGCATGAAGCCTCCCGTCTCCTGAACACTCACGATTCAAGACTCTATGAGGGGTACTGCGAGTGCCCGGAGGCTCAGTCCAATGGGTGAGATTGTTCCGCTTTACCTACTACTTCCACGCGTAGTATATTTACTGTAAATGCGCGTTAGCATGCACTTCACTCGCTGTGCAGGGATGTTTGAGGTACCTTGCCCGGAGCACTCCGAGCGGTAAGCGAATTGAACTGAGGGCATGATATTATAGTTTACCGGTAATTTGTCGGCCCACGTTGGAATAAAATCTTTGGCGATGGCGCCGGGAGCGATGATTGCACAGGCACCAACTGCAGCAAAGACTACTACACCTGGCAACCTCGGCCCCGGCGCTGCATGCACTGTTCGTCCCCACTTGGGACCTCCAGAGTTTGGTGGAATTGACAGGGGGGGGTACTGACATGCTAGGCCAAGTTGGGGCTGGTGTGCTGTGGGTGGGGGGTCACGGGGTCCGTAGAGGGGGAAGCTGCCGAGTTGGGGTTGAGCAGTTGCAGATTGGGGATGGGGAAAAAAAAAATTGCTTTTGTGCAGAGGGAGCTGCATGTTCAGCATCTCCCTCTGTGCAAAAGCAATGCCGGCTCCCGCAGTATGCAGGAAGCCGGCATGGACCACAGGGGCCTGAAGGCTCCCCCTGCAGTCCCCAACACTAAAATGTGGGTGCTCTGGGTGGGACCAGGGCATCCACAACAGAGGCTGAGCCCCGGGGATGCAGTTCCCGGGGCAGAAATTGGCCCAGGGAAGGCAGACCACCTTTAATGAATTTAAAAAAAGGCAGGCAAGTCGTCCATCACTCTGCAAATGCGCCTCCTGGCGCACTTCTGGTTTGAGGATGAAGTCCCCTTGGCTCCAGAGGGTCCTTGGGGACCAGCAAGCCCTCCTGTTACTTCCACGAAGTTCCACAGAATACAATTGCCGAGAGGACTTCGGAGGCTACTCCCCCTTACCCCACCACTCTGCAAACATGCCTCCTGGTGCACTACTGGTTGGGGGATGAAGTCCCCCTGGCTCTATAGTGTCCTTGGGGGCCAACAAGCTCTCCTGTTATCTGCAGTCAGTCCCACACAGTGCATTTGCTGATAGGACTTTGGAGGCCACGCCCCCTTTTCCATCACTCTACAAACGCGCCTCCTGTCACACTTCTGGTTGGGGGATGAAGTCCCCTTGGCTTCAGTATGTCCCACAGAGTGTGATTGCTGAGAGGACTTTGGAGGCTATGCTCTCTATCCCCGCCACTCTGCAAACGCGCCTCCTTTTTTTTTTTGTATGTTCTTTCTGACAGATGCAGTATGATTGGTTTTAATACTTGTCCTTTTTCTTGGTCTATCCAGATGGAGATTTACGATTCATATCAATGTATATTTTGAGCCTTCGTAAAACATTTGATGGGCCTCTCTAGGCAGATACCACATGGTCATCTTTACTTTCATGAACATTGCGAAGAGGTTTACATTATTGATTATTAAATGTGGCAGTAAAAACTGTTGTTTTCTCATTTTATATTATGACAAAGCCTATAGGCTTAATCTTTTTGATTGGGAAAAGCCTCATTGTGAGAAATTGAGTTACTAGTTTTTTTTTTTTTTTTTTTTTAATTTGTTTATTGGGTTTCAGGTTACATTTACATGAATAATATGACAGTGTTCATTCAAGGTTAAACGATCATTACAAAATTGAAGTCATATAGGTACAATTAGAGCTGCGGATCTTGTTAGGTCTTTCACAGTTCAGGGTCGTTGTCAATCTATTGTCCTTATCTGTGTGCCTTAGTGGCACGTGACACGTGGCTCCCCATCATACCTTCTGTATTTTCCATTAGCGGGACCATCTTGAACATGCTAGATTATCTACTGCACCCGTAGGGGGGTGAGCTCACGTCGTGCCAGGTATTGTGAGGGTGTCGCCATGGGCACCCGGATTGTGGGTGTGATACGTGATAACATGTGACTTCGTGGTGTCTCTATGCATGAAGTCAATCAGTCAGTAATGTGTACGAGTAGCATTCTGTCTAGCTCAATCGTGCCTTCTTTCCCAGAAACTATGGGGGTGAACTGATGAACTTGGGGGTGGGGTGGGAGTGAGGGAAGGACGGGAGGGGGGTTCCTAGGTCACTGCGTTTAAGCACAATATGCGTATTGTCGAGTCGTTAGGTATAGGTCTATAGCGAGTGTCGGTGGTTCGTGTCTGGGTTTCGGAGGACCAACGCTCGCAGTCACTCACTACTGGTGTGTAGATTCCATAATATGTTTATGGAGGCAAGGGTGCCGGCGTCGTCGGACGTGTCTGGGATTGTGTAGCAGTAGGGGACTCCTGAGGGCGTGTCGTCTGTGTGAAGGTGTATAGTAGTTGGGCCCACTCCTGGGATATGGGATTTTTGCGATGTCCCCGTACCTCCTCTTCCCGTAGTATCTCCTCCTCCGCTTTACCCCATTTAAGTACCGCACCTACCCATGCTGCCTCCGGCGGTCCCGCAGGGGCTCTCCAGTGCATGGCGATACCGCGTTTTGCTAAGAGGGTTGCTAGTGATAGGAATCGGTATTTTGTTTTCTCAGTTTTCCGTTTGCGGAAAATTCCGAGTGCGCATGCCTCCCATGTGTTCATGGTGGTAATGGTCGTGGCCTCTTCTAGGGTTCGGTGGATTGTGTCCCAGTACTGGCGGAGAGTGGGGCAATCCCAAAACATGTGCTTGAAGTCTGTACTCTGGGTTCGACATCGGGGACATTCAAAGTGAGTGTCCGGGAAGAATCGTTGGAGACGGCCCGGTGTAAGATAGGCCCTGTGGAGGACGTTGAATTGTATGTTGCGGAACCTTGCGTTCCTGGAGACTTTTTTGGGGTACTCCAGGGCAGCTCTCCATTCCCCGTCGTGGACCACTCTGCCCAGTTCCGTCTCCCACTTCTGGCGTAGAGACTGGAGGGATGGGAGTATTAACGAGCGCACCGCCCTGTAGAGCCATGTTACTAAGTGTCTCCCTGCCCCCATGTGTAGGATCGAATGAATCACTGGATGCGTCGCTGGTTCGCCGGCCCCAAGGTTCCAGTGCGTCCCGCTGCTATCCAGTAATTGCCTGTGTAGCAAAAACTGCCCAGGGGGTATGTCGTAACGGTCCATCAGCTGCTCAAACGTCAGCAACTGTCCGTCATCGAACAGAGACCCGATCTCCGTGACCTCCAGTTCTGTCCACACTCGAAGCGTGCCCGGGGAGTAATACGATTCTCTACGAGGGAAACCCACCAGTGGCAACAAAGGCGAATACGGTGGTTGTGTTTTGGACATGCGGTGTATCCGCATCATGCACGTTCGGGCGACTGACACCTGCAGGGGACGAGTCCGCAGAGGTTTAGTGCCCCGTAACAGGAGCCTGACGATCGCGGCCTGCGAGAGGGGACCGGTAGTTGTGTTGGTCTCTCCTGTGTGGCGTCCCGCCGTCCAGTAGGACAGCCATTGGAGTTGGGCCGCTAGAAAGTATGCCTCAAAGGCCGGGGCTCCCAGTCCCCCCTCCGTGGTAGGCAGGTAGAGTGTGGTGAGCGCCACTCGTTTACGACCCTCTCCCCAAATCAGATCTATCAGAAGAGTGTTCAGTTCCCCGAAGAATGATCGAGGCGGAATCACTGGGAGATTCGCGAAGCTGTATAGCAGGCGGGGGAGCATGATCATTTTTGCCAGTGCCACTCGGCCTATGGGCGCCAGTGGGAGTGTCTTCCAGAAGTTGACCGCTGATCGAAGACCAGCCAGTGTCCTACGATGATTCCCTGTGTAGAGGTCCTCCGGGGTATGGTACAGCCGTATTCCCAGGTATCGGGGGCGCTAGCGTTCCAGGTGAGTGATTGGGTACCCATTCGAATTTCGAAGGGGGCCATATGGGGGCTTAGCGGTATATGGATGATTTCCCCCAGTTGACCCTTAGGCCTGATACTGTCGCAAACTCCTCTAACGTTCTCCAGATGCACGTCAGGTCGCTCGTGGCATCTCTAACGTAGATCAGGAGGTCATCTGCGTATAGTGATACGCAGTGCCGCATATGCGCTAGGGGGATACCCCAGTCTTCCCCCTCTCGTCTCAGGCGTATCGCCAAAGGTTCAACCGCCAGAGCAAACAAAAGGGGCGACAACGGGCACCCTTGTCTAGTTCCTCTGCTTACGGTGAATTCCGGGGAGATATATGTGCCTATCCGGACCCTGGACCTAAGTTGTGTGTACAGGAGCTTAGTGTAAGCGATGAGGCGGGAGCCAAAGTTGTTCTTGGCGATGACTGCGAACAAACATGGCCATAGGAGGGTGTCAAATGCCTTCTCGAGGTCTAGTATGAGGCAAGCTGCATTCGGGAACTGGGCTCGGGTCATGTCTTGGACGTGGAACAGTCTACGGAGATTTTGAGATGTGTTGCGGTTTGGTACGAATCCGTTTTGGTCGGGGTGGACCAGTTGGGGCACGACTTGGGCATATGTTGTCGCTAACAGTTTCCCCAGGATTTTACAGTCTGAGTTAAGTAATGTGATCGGCCTGTAGGACGATGGAAGTTGGGGGTCCATGTGTGGTTTTAGGAACGACACTATCAGTGATTCTCTGAGGGAGCGTGGGAGGATTCCCGTCTTGAAAGCGTCTTCGAACATAGTCGTTAGACGTGGGGCCAGGTGAGTCATAAACGTCTGGTAGTACTCGAGGGGGAAGCCGTCCATGCCTGGGGCCTTGTTCCTGGCAAGCGTCCCTATCGCTGCCTTAATCTCGGTCTGCGTTAATTTTTTGTCTAGGTCCTTTCGGAGCGTTGGCGAGACCTGGGGGATTGGTAAAGGGAGGAGGAAGTTAGACACCTCGAGGGCGTCGTCTTGGCTGGAAGTTTGGTATATGTGCGAGTAGTATGTGTAGAAAACCTGCATGATCGCTACCTGGGAAGTTTGGAGGTGACCAGTCTGGTCTGTAATTTCCGTGATAGGTCTCAAGTCGGGGTCTTGTCGAGCTAACCATGCTAAGAGCGTGCCACCCCTGTTGCCCACCCGGTGTACCTTACTGGCATACTTCCTGAAATTGTATTTTCGTAGGTCTCGCAATGTCTCGGCGTATTTTGTCTTGGCCTCTGCTATTTGTAATTGGGTCACCTCGCCGCGGTCATGTGCCTGCATCATGGCTGCTAGTTCCTGCTCTGTGGTGTGTAGTGCGCCTTCTAGTACCTTTCGCACTCCTAACACTTGTTGAATGCAGTGCCCCCTCGCTACTACTTTGTGCGCGTCCCACTCAACGAGACTAGAGGACGCCGAGCCCGCATTTAGTCTGAAGTGTTCCTGCAGGTGTTCCCCGTGATCATGTGTGAATGGCGGGTCTGTGAGGCACTCCCGAGGGAGCTTCCAGGTCGGGACTGGGGGGTGGGGCGGTCTCCATCGGAGGGTCAGGCCATGAGCGTCATGATCTGATAGTACTCTGCCTAGGTAGTCTGTGTGTCTGGCCTTGGCGTGTATAGCAGGAGAGCATAGAAATCGGTCAAGTCTCACTCGAAGATCGTGTGGGATGGAGTGAAACGAGTACAATTTCGTGGTGGGGTTCAGTGCTCTCCACCTGTCCGTCAGTGTCCAGTATTGAACCCACTCATTGAATAGTTCCGTCTGTCTGTAGATTGGTGACCGTGTTGGCGGGGGGCGGGACCGGTCGAGGGTCGTGTCCAGGACACTGTTATAATCCCCCCCTAGTAGCCATGGGGTGTGAGTGTGATGTGCCAGTGTGTTCGTGAGGCGAGACCAGAAGGCGTTCTGTTCCACATTTGGGGCATATATGCTGCCTATCAGGATAGACTGTCCATCCAGTTATCCTTCCAGTAATGTATAGCGTCCCTCCTTATCCACCACCCTGGATTGTTCTCGGAAGGGGACTCCCGGTCTGATCCATATAAGTGTGCCCCTGGCAAAAGCGGAGTATCCCGTGGCACAGATCGTACCCCTCCATTTCCTCTGCAGCTTGCTGACTTCTGTTGTCGTCAAGTGGGTCTCCTGGAGGAGAGCTATATTCGCCTGCTGTCTCTTTAGATAGGCATAGACTGCATATCGTTTGCTTGCCGTGTGTAACCCCCTGACGTTTAGTGTGATAAAGGTGAAGTCCGAGTTAGAGGGCTTTGTCATGTGAGGATATCTATCGTGTTAGTTGGTGCACTCTCCACCTCTCGGTTATACCCAGGGTCATTCTCGCTTGCGTGACCTCCCTTCATATGTAGTAGCGCCGTGACCAAAGTACCACCTCCCGCGTAGGTATCAGGGTTAAAAGGGTTAAAAAGGAGAGAACGCAACATGGAAACAACATACGGGAAACAGTCCCAACTGAAGGGGCCCATTGCAGGGCATGATGAGCCCAAACTGTACATCTCGTACTGTCTCTAGTTCGTTTGGTGTGAGGGGGTGCTGAAGCGGTGGAACCCTGATCTCGGGTCAAGGCCACCCGTCGCATTGTGTCTCTGCATGTGTGTATGCTACCACTCGTACCTTAGGCGTGTCTTCCCGGCGTCCCCCGTCGGCCGGTTACTCCATCAGGTCAATCTTACCGCTGAATGCATCGGTTGCTATCAGATGAGTGTATCCGCCGTCTGCGGGGTCACCAGCGGCGGGGAGGCTGAACCATCTCTGGAGGTGCGGACATCGCTCTGGCCCTCATCCTCGGACGTGAAGATGTGGGGGCCTCGATCCATCTCCTGCTCAGCGTCCAGTTGTCCGACCTCCGTCGCTGCTTGGATGGCTTTCCGTCGGTCTGCTATGATTTGTTCCGAGTCTGGGACACGCTTGGCGTTGGGCGACGGTGGTCGGTTCATCTGTGTGAGAGTGACCTTCCTGGCTCGAAGTCGTCGTCGTTTGTTGGACGCAGAGCTCGACGGCGTATCCTCGCGGTCTGATCGGGGTTGACTTCGGTGATCCAACCAGTGTCTTGCCTCCTCGGGGTCTGTGAAGAAGTGTGTTGTATCTTCATGGATGACTTTGAGGCGGGCCGGGAACAGGAGGGCATACTGAATCCTATGGCGTCGCAAGGCTTGCTTTACTGCCTAGAATGTAGCGCGTTGGCGTTGCACTGCCTGAGAATAGTCCGGGAACACCATCACATTCTTGTCTTCCACACTGAGGACTTGTGCTTGCCTGGCTGCCCGTAGAATCGTGTCCCTGTCCTGATAGTGCAGAAGCTTCAGAAGGAATGGTCTGGGCGGGAAGCCAGCTCGAGGTCGTCCAGTCGGGACCCTGTGCGCCCTTTCTACTGAGAAGAACGGCGTTAGATCTTGGGTCCGGGTGAACGTTTTTATCCAGGTCTCTATAAATCGGATAGGGTCATCCTTCTCCGCTCCCTCCGGCAGATTGATCAGACGTATGTTGCTCCGGCGAGAGCGCCCTTCTAAGTCGTCCGTCTTGCGTTCAAGGAAAGCGACCGTCTCTTGCAGGTCCTTGATGGCTTTTTGATTGAGTTGGACCTGAGGTTTCAGTTCTTGGATGGTGTGGCTCTCTTGCTTCACCTTATCCGCCAGCTTCCTATGGTCGTCGCGTAGCAGGGTGATGTTCGAGGCCAGTTCTCCAAATTTAGTTTCCATGGAGACCCGTGAGTGCTCGATGGCCGCCAGGACTTTGTCTAATTTCGTGGACATGTCCGATTCCTGTGGAGGACCTCCGGACTTCGATCCACGTGAGGGGCCCGGGGAAGGCGATCTTCTCTGAACTGGCGCTGGCGTCACGGGCACCGTCCGCTGTGTTCGCCCCATGGGTGTCGTGGGTGACTCGCCGGTCTGATCCGGCTGCTAGATGTGGTGCAGGTTCCTGTCCGTAGCAACGTTGTGCAAGCCGGACCTCCGGGGTCTCCACCGTCTGGTGTTGATCTTCCAGGCACCTGGCTGCGGGGGGTCTGTGGTACGTCCTCGGTAGGGGAAGCGGACTCTCCCCGTCTGCACCGCCGTGGTCACCTGTTGAATGTAGTCACAAGGGGTCAGCGCCTCCCAGAGGGCCTCGGGTCTGTCACTGTGGGCCCCCAGTCGGGCATCAGAGTTCACTGCAGGAGCTCACGTGTCATTGCTGCCTGATACCCCCAGTCGCGTGGTCCCCAGGCTGTATTCAGTGGCGCTGGCTCCTGGGCATTGGAGTTAGGACTCCGGAGTCCCCGTACCTCTCTCTCAGAAAGATCGCTCCGGCGGCGCCATCTTGGATTGGGGACTTCTCGGGGTCATCCGCAGGAAGCTTCCCCGGCGTCCAGCGTCGATCGGTCGGGTCCGCGCCGGTCTTCCCGAGCGTTTGCTGCGGTGGGTCACCAGGGGTAGTACCCGTCTATGTTCCCCGCATCAAAGGGAGCGCACTCGGTGCTCGGATCACTGTGCGCCCGCTGTGAGTCCGGGGCTCACAGCTCTTCCCCGGATTCCGTTGCGCCTTGCGGCTGGAGGCGCGCTCCGGATGTCGCAGCTTGCCGGTGAGGTGGGTTGAGCGCTCCTGAGCCCGGCATTGGTGGGGACCGCTCCCGGCACACGGGGCTTCCCGTATCAGTCCCTGGGCGCCGCCATTTTGGGGGGAGGGTCCGCTGATGTCGTCGGGGCCGGCGCGGGCACACCCCGGACGCTCTATGTCACTCCGAGGCCCCCCAGGTGGTCCCGGGAGTCACCTGCAACAGCCGGGGGAGTTATAATTACACTGTGGTGGTTTTCATCGTTGGTGCGACAGGCAGCTGACCGGAGCTCTAAGGGAGTCCGTCCGCCATCTTGGCTAGGCTAGCCACGCCCCCGAAATTGAGTTACTAGTTGACTGGGTGTAAGGTTGGTCAAGCAGCAACCACAATCATTGTCAGGGGGAGGCACAAGCCAGCCCTAAATAAACCTGTACCAAGAGTCGGTCTGATGGAGCTTCGCAATGATTTGCGGTGAGAGCGACAAGGTCTCAGCCCGACCTGGCCTGTTTGCGGACGCGAAGAGCACAAATGCTTGATTTTTGTGACCTTGAGCCACATCAAGGGTCCAGAAACTGGGAGGCCCCACTTGGGCTCACGAACTGCTGCAGCTAGGTCCAGGGGCCGGTGCAGAATTTTGGGTTCTCCTTTATATCTCTGAGGCTCAGATCAGGAGGCCAGCAGACTAGCCCTTGGAGTCACTCTGGGGTCCTGGGTTCAAGATGAAGTTGCAAGTCCAGTTCTTCCTTTCCAGTCAAGAGGGCAGCAGGTCAGTACAGCAGGACAGCAGTTCCTTCAGAACAGAAGTCCAGCAGAATAGCAGTCCTTTCAGCAACACAGCAGTCCTTCTTCCTGGCAGCGTATCCCCAGGTCCAGAAGTGTGCTGAACAGTTGGTGCCTGAGTTCCAATATTTATACACAGTTGTGCCTTTGAAGTGGGGGGAAGCTTCTAGAGGTATGCCTTTGAAGTGCACAGAGATGCCCTGACTTCCTGGCCCTGGCTCCAGATTAACTACAGGGGGTATGCAGCCCTTTGTGTGGAGACAAAACACAGCCTATTCAAGTGTAAGAGGAGCTGGGCCCAGCTCCTCCCACCCTTCCTGCCAGTGATGGTCTAACCAGTCACACCTAAGCACCCCATTGTGTGTGACTGTCTAGGAGCAATACACAAAGGCCAAATGCCAACTACGTCCCGTCATGAGACCCAGAGACAGGCTGCATGCACCAATCGGCTAAGGCAAGAAAATGCCAACTTTTTTAAAGTAGCATTTTCAGAATTGCAATTTAAAATCCAACTTCAGCATGTGTTAGAATTCTAAATTGAGATTGCAAAGACACTAAAGATAAAGGGGTTATCTATGCCCATCTGGAAATTACATTTACAAAATGTAATAAGGTAACTCCAATGTAGGTTTTGCATTAGGGATTTTTTTTTTTTTTGTTACATACCACACAAACTCTACTCAAAGATATTGCAGCGCTTTACATGGGCACCAGTCGCATTACAGACGGACACATTCATCTTGTTAGGCAGGGGGAGATTAAGTGATTTGCCCAGAATAGCAGGATGTTGAGTGGCCCTGCCGAAATTCGAACCTGGTTCCCAATGTTGCGGTTGACCACTCTAGCCATTAGGCCACATCCCCTCCCCTTAAGCATCTAGGGGGCATATTACCAAGGGTGGCGATAGGCAATTATTGCTGGTTTAGCGGCCGTTTTCGGCCGCTAAGCGGCAATAATTCTATCTCTCTATTAGCAAGCTGTCGCTAACTGATGTTAGCGACAGCTTTTAGGCGATAGCGAGCGGTTTGGGGCCCGCTTTGCATGTTAGCGATTTTTATCGCTAATGCCATGCAAAGTGGGCGTACCCAACCTGTTAGCGACTGAAAGCAGTCGCTAACGTCGCTATCGCCTATTAGCAAGGCAGGCGTAGTGATGGAAATATTCCCGCTATCGCCAAAAACCAACGCCTGCTCAGACCAGCTCTTAGCCATGTTATCCAATGGGAGGTGGATAACATGGCTAAGAGCATTTCGTCGCTAATGCGTGAATATCGCTGCATTCTCAGCGATATTCACGCATTTTGCTGCTATCGCTGGATATTTTACCACAAAACGTTGCTAATAGCATGTTTTCTCCGCTAACATATCCAGCGATAGGCAGCGATAAAAATATCGTCGCTAAGCCTATTTAGCGATAATTATCGCTACTTGTTGGTAATATACCCCCAAGGCCCTTTTGACACCAGCTGATCAGTGGGTCCTGGAATAAAGAGCCTGGGATATGTTAAAGTGCTTCTTAAGTGGGTGGTACAACCAGTGCTGGAGGCCCACTGGTGGCAGTTAATTTACAGGCCCTGGGCAGATGTAGTGCCAATTTACGAGGGACTTACAAGTACATTAAATATGCTAATTGGGTATGAGCCAGTGTTACCATGTTTTAGAGAAAGAGCACAAGCACTTTAACACTGTTAGCTGTGGTAAAGTGCGCAGAGTCTCAAGGCCAGCATAAACAAAGTCAACAAAAACAGGAGGTCTGAAGGCAAAAAATTAAGGGAAAACCATGCCATGGATGCCAAGTCTTATTCTCATATTTTTCAGGTTTGGGACCTTGGTGATTTTTAGGATTAGAACCTGTTGATGTGCAAATTGTCACTTAAACAGAAGGGGGCCCCTGACATTGAATAAAGGTAGAGACGCAGGGGAAAGAGACACAACCTAATAATACAAAAATTCTCTACCTGTATTGATCAAGAAGGTACTAAACATCGCCAATGGATAAACTCCCGAGAAGCTCACCTATCAACGGAGGCACGCAAGAGTCATAAATTCAAAGTATATCAAAATGTATTAATAATGAATTCATGCATTTTTATACATAAACAGTCAATAAGCTAAATAGATAACATCCCAACAATCCATTCATTCAGACATTCATACCAAACAACTGATTGAGGCCAGAAAAACGAGACTTGATAAACAAAAAGGTACCGCTGCAAAATAGTAGTACTCGTTGGGGGTAGATGCAAAAAATCGCCAAGTAAAGAAGCCAAATGGATCCATTCCAGGCTGGATGAAGGACGCTTTCCTGTATCGTTGAATGCGTTTATCCAAAAGACGGAGACCTGGCTTGGTTGAACTCGCTGTCCCCACCTGCCGTCTAAGACATGGCACTTGATATCAACAGAGGCAACCCACCAACCTGAACCAGGGGTAGTAAATGAGTATTCCTAACAAAAATTCAGGAAGCACAAAACAATTCACAAATTCTAAATTTGTGATTTGTCCTGTCTAAGACATGGCAGCACTTATAAATATCGCCGGAGTGAACGCTGCATCCTAACAAGTTTATACTTTTCAGAATTTATTATACCCTATCATTTCATTTCAAATAAACTTTATTCGACAGTTAAGTCATAAAAGCACAGCAAAAACCATTTCATCAATATAACAATCTAGCATAAAAATTTCATTTGACCAAGCATATTTAAATAGTTAAGATATGATTAAATTACCATTATAACTGCCGACAGCTTTTATTTAAAATAATACTAAATTTCCCTATATGTTCTTTAACGGTCACCCTTCGGCGTTTCTCATTCCCAATACTCCTCACACATTCCAGCAGGATGATACAGAGATCTGTTATCGGCTGGTCGGTAGCAGCGCCTTTGCTCGAATAGACCATGCCCAGCTCAGGTACTGAGCCATAGCAATGGCTATGGGCTGGGCTGAATCAGTACATAAGACTCTCAACGCCTCATCATGTCTTCTGAAGCCCAATAAGTTACATATAGGTTTAACCCACATGCAGCGAGGTGCAATATATAATGGGCAGAAGAACAGAATGTGGCTTACTGATTCCTGCTCGTCTAGACACCTTGGACATGTATTATTAGTGGCTCCAGCCCATTTGCTGGTGAATAGCCTTGTGGGTAAAGTTCCTACCCTAAGCTGAAAATACAGCTTACGGTCATGTGGTTTCTCGATAAAGTCCCAATATTTTTCTAGGTCAGGCCTTGACTTATATTCCAAGAAACGTCCTGTTAGATGCATGGAGAGTCCCTTGGTGCATACCGATAACATGACCAGTTCCCAATATCTTTCCTTCAAGATCTTTTTTGAAGGAAAGTCAGCATTGGTAGGATCATTCCACATTTCACTCATGCCCAGTTTCATTAGGAGTAGTCGTATCTCCTTCAGCCATTTGATTTTGTGGAAGGAGTCTGCATCCATTATATCCTTAGGACCCTGGGCATAGTGCGATAATTCTTCTGTACACCACAGTCTACGCCAGATTAATAGAGGGCGAAGCTTCGCCAGATCTTCTACTGCTTTTCTTCCCAGATCTAGAAGGAGTGGCCGCATAGGTGTGCTTTGCGGGACTCCGGTAATTTTACGTAAAAAGAAGTTCTCAGCTACAGTTAATTGGTTTAAATTTGCAAACCCCCATAGCTCAGCACCATATAGGGCTGAACTTAATAACTTCATGCCATATATCTCCAACACTGGACTAATTGGTTTAGTGTTCGAGGATTTAAATTTAGATATGAGCATCCCTGACTAATGCCAGTGTTTTAAAGCAGCCAAATCAAGTTGCTTTTTCCATCACATGTCCTTCTGCAGGGTTACACCCAAATAGGTAAATGCGTTAACCTGCTCCAGAGGAGCTTTGTTCATATGCACTTTACCCTGAAATGACCTATGTTCGTTAAAGGACATAAATTTGGTCTTAGCCGTGTTAATTTCTAAACCCCGAATAAGGCAAAATTCTTCAAACTGGTGTAAGGCCCTCTGAAGGCCACTCGGTGTCTTGGAGATAATCAAAGTATCGTCCGCAAACATGAGGATAGGAATGTGATTTCCTGCCAGCACTGGTGCATCCGTGGGGACCAGGGAGAGATAAACAGCCACCCCGTTGACGAAGAGCGAGAACAGGGTAGGCGATAAAACGCACCCCTGTCGTACTCCTCTATCAACGGGGAAGGTCTCAGTTACCTCGCCCCTTGACTCCCACCGGACCCGGGCATGATAATCCTCATGTAACCGGATGATCAATGACAACAGTTCCGGGACCATCCCCATCTCCCCCAAGACACGCCACAATTTGCTACGTGGTACCTGGTCGAAGGCTGCCTTTATGACAAACACGGCATATAATGCCCCTTTCCCCCAAACTACTATCTTCCAATGAATAGTAATAAAACGAAAAACCTGGTCTATTGTGCTTGTAAGGGGGCGAAAGCCAGCCTGCAGTGGGGTCAAGATTTGGTTTTCCTCCATCGATGACTGCACTTTATATAAAACCAATCTGCCCATGATCTTCTGCATAGAATCTATGAAGCTGATTGGCCTATAGTTACCTGCAGCAGATTTATCTCCCTTCTTAAAAACCGGAATAATCTCCGCCCCCATCTAGGAAGGCAGGATGGCTGCGCCACATGCAATTGCATTTGCTAAATAAACAATGTATTGGCGCCAAGTTGGTTTATTATTTAGGAAGACGTCAACTGGGACACAACCTATACATGGCGCTCTTCCAGGTGTAACTGTTTCGAGTGCCCTGTCTACCTCCTCTGGTCTAAAAACCACCCTTGTATAGAATGTATGTGGAAACGACTCGATAGTCCTCTCGTCTGCGCAGCTAGCATACTGTGGTTTAAAATGCTCCACCCAAAGGTGCTGGGCTACATTATTCTGCGAGGGGGCTGAACGTCCCCCCCTATCCCATTTGTAGGTGTCCCAAAATTATTTTGGGTTTCTGGCCTCACATGCTTGCTTTAAATCCTGCCATCTGCTCTGGTCCCATAACTTTTTAGCCTCCATCTGGGCTTTCCTATAATGGTCCCGCGCCTTTCTTACTCTACCAGGATCCCCATCTCTTAATACTAGACCCAACTCGGCCCGGGCATGCAGGCATGTCTCATTGTACCACCCTTGGGGTTTCTTATTTTTTATTTTCCTGTTGGTGACTGATTTGCAAAAATATAACTTTAATCGATCAAAGAGATTAATATGAGTCTCAATTATTAGGGACTGCGAGTCCAATCTGTCCACGCTAGCTCCCAGCACTGCTAATGCGTTCTTGACATCATTATCTATGGCAACCAATGTTTCAGGGTGCTCAATGATATTGCTCCATTTAAGGTGGCGCATATCATTGGATAGAACAAGATCTGGTGCCAATACACCTTCACTTGCTGGTATGACTTCACCTAGCAGCCCGTCCAGTGTAGAAATGAGGGGGTTATGATCGCTTTCTAAACAAACGGTTACGACCATATCTTTAAGGCAGTGCCACAGTTCTAAACTGACTAGCATATAATCTATACGGCTAGCCCTGTGGCCATTATCGTATGTATTTGCACCCTGCCTATCAGACAGTGTGCGTCCGTTGGCAGCCCTCAGCTGATTTCCTATACACAGCCCCTTCATTTGGATGGCCGCCTCTGTCCATTTTTTAATTGGGATTATCTCAAGGTTAGGTATGCCCCATTTGGAATCTTCCTCTTCCATAAGGCACTGTTCCTCATGCCCTAATGGCTCAAATGTGGTATTAAAATCCCCCGCTATGATCGGCCAGATGTTACTGAGCGTGGCCTCTAACATATCCTCTAAAGCTGACACTACCTCCGATCTGCGCCCTCCCGGGTGAACTCTTGCATAGATGTTATAAATATCCAGGCGTCTCCCTGATGGTAGGCTTATTCTCACTACAAGGATGTCATTGTTAGATACTGCAAGTTGGAGTACTTTGCAAGTTAATGCCTGCCGAACCGAAATCACCAATCCCCCTAATGGGCGACCTTTATCTTTCTTTATTGCAGGGACCTGAAAGTTAAGATATCCCGATCTGAACACGGGGTCCACTGCCTATGTCTCTTGAAAGAGACATATATCATGTTTTTCTATAAAGTCTGACCAATCGGGCAGAGTTAATTTAGAACCCAGTCCCGCAATATTCCAGGATAATAATGATATACTTGCCATGTTTTTTGGGGATAAATCACCTAGTTTTAGGCACCTATCTTGTATATATGACTGCCCTATGCTCATACTCGCCCCTGGAACTGATATTAATTCTATTCCTCCTGATCCTTCCATAGATGGTAAATTTGCGTCCAAAAGGTCTAAACCTATTTTCTCGACATTTGATGGTACTCTTTTAGGCTGGGGATCCATTATCCTATTCTGGGTGTTTACCGGGTCGACCACTGTATTCCTATCCCGGCCTAGGGTATCGCCAGGCGGCACTACCAAGGTTGCCCGCTCTTTTCGGTTAATCCGACGTCAATCACAATCTTCAAGCCCTGATAACACGTCATACTTATTCCTCATTCTAATTCCTCCCACGTTCCCCAATTCTGGTCTCTCCCCTACTGGCAGCGCATTTACAGGGGCCATATAATTTGCAGGGTAGAAGTAAGTTAGGGGCAGTGATTTAATTAGAGTATTCGAGCATACCTGTGCCCATCCGCAGATATGCTCAGCAGCTCTACTGTCCCTAAAATTAATTATGATGCAATCACCCTTGATAGACTTTTTCCTTACCCCCACCCAATCCACCCGCCTGGCAAAGAGGATTTCAGCCGACCCTATTGTGGGAAGTGGCCGATAGGTGTTAAGCCAGTGGATACACTTATTCTTAAGTTCCATATCATTCTCCATTTGTCCCTGTCTCAGAGCTGGAACCCCCACTAGGACTACTGAAGAACTGAAATCTTCATTCTCAGGGAATACTTACTAATAACAAAGAACTTGGCACAGAAGCTGAAAATATGAAATGACATCTTTAATAAATTTAATACGTGCGGCCACGTCACACAGAAGCCGTAGCAACTGAATGAGGTAGTCTGAGGAATACAGAGGACAGAGGCCTTTTATATGTTTTAAGGTTACATGACTCAGCACAAAAGTAAGGGGCAGTCCTAGCTTTTGCAAGCATGCAAAAAATCCAACATTCCTTCTTACACAAGCTGAACAAACCCATAATAAAAGACAACAACCCATATCGTAAACAGGTCATAAAGAGAAGGAACAGAAACAGATGAGAAGCAAGATAGAAGGGTGTGTGCATGTACCATAAACTCAGCAATGTCCTGCTCTTTGATCTCTATCTTGATCAGCTAAAGGGCAAAAACTGGTTTGGCAAGGTCAGCTTCAGGCAACAGGGTCAGTTCACTCAGGTAATCTAAGAGTCAGCTAAAGTCATCGGCCTATGTGAGGGCAACCACAAAATGGCTGCCATGCACAAAATGGAACCCAAAGGTTCAGAACGAAATCTTCAAATACACAGTGAATCCATCGGTGTAACATGACGAAAACACTCATGCTTGCTGAGCTCACTGTTTACGGTTCGCTGTTACCAAAATCGTAACAGAACCATGACCTTTATGATCCAGGTTCCGAATTCACGGAACCTCACTACCACATACGGTACGACGGAAGCAGGAGGAAGATCTATACATGTCAGACCATTTGATGGTGAATCATTAGGCATCTTGCTATTTGCACTAGGATGCTGGTTCATGGGCCTATTTCCGTCCCCCATTTCTACACTTCTTCTCAGAGGCAGACCACCAGTCACTCCATTCTCACTAAGGGGCGGTTGGAGTTCCTTAGAGGTCACAACATGGCAAATGATGTCAGCCGTATCTATTGTTATCCGGGTGACGGAAATGGTTCCAGCTTCAGCTTCATTTGTCCGCTCATCCAATCTCTTATGCGTGTCGACTGCCCCTATGTCCCCTTTTCTATGGACCTGGGCCATAGTTGACTCAAGACAGGTGAGTCTGTTTTCGATGTTAAGAAGTCTATTGTAGATGGGGGTACATGTCCTATAGAAAATCTGTTTCAATTTGTCCCAAATGTCCTCGCCCCACTCAGATGGGGGCACCATACCGGAGCTCTTTGCTGGAGTAGATAGATCAACAATAGGTTGTCCTGCTCCAGGACTAAATTGAGATATCGACCCCGTACTCTTTCTGGTAGCGTTTGGTTTCTGAACTTTAGCCTTTCTGCCTTTTTGAACGGCGCCCCCACGCTTCCTTTTAGTTTCCAATGGGATTAGCCCAGGTTTGGAGCCTCGTGTGGATCTCGTTGGTGCGCCACGTGTGGGGAGTTCAGGATGAACGTTGCATTCAATAGGATCATTTTGTATTTCTGAGATATCGTGTCTGCTAGTAGCTGGGTTTAATAAACCGTCAACAACTTGTGATGTTTGTGTCCCTAGACCCTCCCCAGTCCCAGCAGGCGTTGATACAACAGGCTCAGCTAAGGAGGTAAGGGACAACACCCGGGCCAACCTGCCCATGGATGACCTATTGTTAAAGGCAGGGTCCATTGACAATCTCCTTTCCGTCAGTTCTATTTCATGGGCTAGGGCTGACGATGCTCGAGTGAGGAATTGGTCAAGCGTGCCCACGATTGACCCGCCATTAATCGATTTTCTACCCCATCCAGCCTTAGTAGCCATTATGAAGTATAGGTGAGAACGCCTTTGGGCACATCTGTTAGTTAGGGTTCCTTCTCGGTTCTACTTCGATCACAGATGATATAAGGATCTCCCAAGAGCTAAAACACTAACCTTTAATTGTAGTTGTTAGTGGAAGGCCCCGTCCCGTCCTCAATGGTTCTCGAACGGGCTCAAATGGGCCCGCCCCTGGCCCGGGCGCGACCCGCGTTGCGAGGACTGGGCGTTGTTACATAGGAATAGGTGGGAAGAGGATCAGCTGCAAGAAATGACGGGGCTGCTGGTCCTCGCAGTCCAGCGCTTGTAGTCCCAGTGAGCAAGGATCCAAAGGGCAACAGGTGAACTGCTGCGAGCGGCTCCCGCGAAGCGGGGGCCGCGAGCAGTTATCAGCAGGCAGGCGAGTAGGCGGGAAGAGGAGCAGCTGTACGAAATGACGGGGCTGCTGGTCCTCGCAGTCCCGCGCTTGTAGTCCTAGTGAGCAAGGATCCAAAGGGCAACAGGTAAACTGATGCGAGCAACAGAGAGGGTTGAGATATTCGGTGCTGCATATTTCCCCTTTGTTTATCGGGACTCCCTCCCTTGAAAATTCCATTTGGCTTCTTTACTTGGCGATTTTTTGCATCTACCCCCAATGAGTACTACTATTTTGCAGTGGTACCTTTTTGCTTATCAATTCTCGTTTTTCTGGCGTCAATCAGTTCTTAAGTACTTGAGTTCAGGTACATCCCACAAGCTCTGTTACGGATATACCCGCCCTGAGGAAGGTGAAACCATCAACGGATCACACACCGAAACGCGCGTCAGCACTCTATATAAAAATCTGTTGTGTACCATAAAAAAATGATTATTACATCTGTTCACCTTTATTGTATAATCCTGAACATTAACTGGAAGATATCTCTTTTTCTTATTTATTCAAGCAAAAGTTTGGTTTATGCAACAACTATTTCTGATAATTGTGCTCCACATTTGCAAACATTACCTTTATCGCTGCTAGTATGACTGGATCCCTGAGTTTCAGGACGGATGAGAATGTGTTGCGTATGAGTTGTTTGGTCTGAATGTCTGAATGAATGGGTTGTTGGGATGTTATCTATTTAGCTTATTGACTATTTATGTATAAAATGCATGAATTAATTATTAATACATTTTGATATACTTTGAATTTATGACTCTTGATAGGCCAGCTTCTCTGGAGTTTTATCCATTGATGACGTTTAGCGCCTTCTTGATCAATACAGGTAGAGAATTTTTGTATTATTAGGATGTGCAGATTGCCACCTGGCACCTCAAGGATAATGGGAGAATTCTACATTGACAGGGTTAGTCGCTGGTGTGATATTTCTTTAGGGCACGTTATTTGCACCTTGGTTCATTAACAGGGTTCCTAAAAGACGAGTTCCAATTTGTAATTCCACCTGACATGTTCAAAACATTTGTCATTTTGAGCATAGTATTCAGTTATGTGTGTGTATTTTCCTTTGTAAGAAAAATAATTTGTTGCAATGGATATATTTAATGTTGTGTGTGTGTGTGTGTATGTGTGTGCGTGCGTGCGTGCGTGCGTGTGTGTGTGTGTGTGTCTTGCTTACAGCACCTCATAATAGTCTTGGATTGCTCTGTTCAGTAAACTGAAAGTCGGATTTTTACATTGTGAGCTGTTTAACAGATGCACTAGAATAGAGGTTTACATTGTGAACTCTCAGACATTGGAAGATGGAAGGTTTCTACATTGAAAATTCTGTGACAAGCAAAATAAGAAATTCTCATTGTGAACTCCTTGACGAACACCATAGGGAGGAGCAATGCATTGTTTAGCACAGATCTTCTGACATATACCTGTGGTTCAGATCACGCTAGAGAGTTCTCCTTGATATTTTATACAGTTGTAATGTTATGTTTACTATTTAGTTATGGGCAAAATAAAGTATTTTTTTAAGTAAATCTGTGGTCACTGATTTATTAAGTATCATTGTGCACTTTGTGTGAGTCTTAAATGTTTATTTAACCCCTTGGCGGTAATTCCGCCGCGGTGCTGGGGGGGGGGGCCGTGCGGCGCCGCCATGCTCGTGACGGAACCACTCCGTCACGAGCCACGGGCGCGCTGTGCTTGTGATGGAGTGGTTCTGTCACGGCCCCGCCCGCTCAATAAAACGGCAGCGCAGGTGCGGAATTCCTGCAGCGTAGGCCGGGCGGCCGCGCCGTGACGGAACCACTCCGTCACCAGCGCAGCGCATCCGTGGCTCGCGACGGAGTGGTTCCGTCACGAGCACGGACGGGGTTAATCCCTTTAGTCAGTTCCTGATGCAAGAATGTGGTAGTAACTCTGCCTTTCCACTTTTAAACTTAGAGAATGTGTTACTTAAGTTGCAAGTTTAACAGATCTCATCTTTCCAGATGTAAACAAAAGGCAGTGGCAGGAATTATTAGGCCTGTATTGAGAAGGGTGTACAGTCTTAATATCGAGTCATTTATTTCGAATGGACATAATATCGACTAGAGAATATCGAGATGGCATTAATATCGAGGTAAGTAATATCGATTTATTTTTTATCGATTGTTATGTATGTAAAAAATATCGATAGATAAAATATCGAGTAAGTAATATCGTTAGTAAAAAATATCGATTTGTTTATTAGTTTAAAAATATCGATGGTTGTGTTATCGACTGTCATGATATCGACTGTCATGATATCGACTCTTAATATGGATATATATAATATGTAATAGTTCAATGTACACTGTTTTAATGTTTAATAAAAACATTTTTTGTTAAAATATATTATTTTTATTTATTTATTTATATAGAATTAATGTTAAAAATAATTAATAAATTTAAAAAAAAATTAAATTACTATAATAATTTCTAGGAGCGGGTAGTGGGTTTTTAGGGGAATAGGGTGGGAAGTATTTTAAATATAATTAATTAAATATGTAAATATATTAATTGGTATTAATTAATTAAATATGTAAATATATTAATTGGTATTAATTAATTAAATATGTAAATATATTAATTGGTATTAATATTTAATTATTTGTTAAATTACTATTTAATTAAATATATAATATTTAATTGGTAAATATTTTAATTTAATAGCTTATTTGATAATTATGCTTATTTAAATAATTTATGTCATGTAGCGGGTTGTGGGATTATAGGGGAATAGGGTGGGAAGTAATTTAATTATAAGTAATTAAATATGTTAATTAATTAATTGGTATTAATAATTAAATAATTGTTAATTAAATTAAGTATGTTAATTATATATAATTTAATTGGTAATTTATTTTAATAAATTGAATAATTGTTTATAATGTAAAATCTAATTTTTTATGTTATGTAGCGGGTTGTGGGTTTATAGGGGTATAGGGTGGGAAGTAATTTAATTAAAAGTAATGACATATGTTAATTAATTAATTGGTATTAATAATTAAATAATTGTTAATAAAATTAAATATGTTAATTCTATATATATAATTATATATAATTAATATTATTATAATTATATATATATAATTATATATATTATATATACTTATATAATTATATATAATTATATATATATATAATATATATATAATTAGATATATAATGATATATATATAACATATATATATATCATTATATATATATTTATATATATATATATATATATATATATTTGGGTAAAGAGGTCGTTTTAGTGTTCAGGGTTAGTTTTCTGTTTGGGTATTATGGGATATATGTTGTGTGCAGAGTCAGTTTTCAGTTTTTTGGTAAAGGGGTAACTTTAGGGTTCAGGGTTAGTTTTAAGTTTGTGGGTAAAGGGGTATTTTTATGGTTCAGGGTCAGTTTTCAGTTTTTGGGTAAATGGTTTTTTTTAGGTTTCAGGGTCAGTTTTCTGTTTGTGGGTAAAGGGGTATTTTTTGGGGTCAGGGTCAGTTTTCAGTTTGTGGGTAAAGGGGTATTGGTAAGGTTCAGGGTCAGTTTTCAGTATTTTGGTAAAGGGGTATTTTTTGGTTGTAGGGTCAGTTTTCAGTTTGTGGATAAAGGGTTATTTCTTGGGTTCAGGGTCAGTTTTCAGTTTGTGGATAAAGGGGTATTTTTAGGGGTTAGGGTCAGTTTTCAGTTTTTGGGTAAAGGGGGGTATTTTTAGGGGTCAGGGTCAGTTTTTAATTTGTGGGTAAAGGGGTATTTTTAGGGGTCAGGGTCAGTTTTCAGTTTTTGGGTAAAGGGATATTTTTATGTTTCAGGGTCAGCTTTCTGTTTGTGGGTAAAGGGGTATTTTTAGAGGTCAGGGTCAGTTTTCAGTTAGTGGGTAAAGGGGTATTTTTAGGGGTTAGGGTCAGTTTTCAGTTTTTGGGTAAAGGGGTATTTTTAGGGGTCAGGGTCAGTTTTTAGTTTGTGGGTAAAGGGGTATTTTTAGGGGTCAGGGTCAGTTTTCAGTTTTTGGGTAAAGGGGTATTTTTATGTTTCAGGGTCAGTTTTCTGTTTGTGGGTAAAGGGGTATTTTTAGGGGTCAGGGTCAGTTTTCAGTTAGTGGGTAAAGGGGTATTTTTAGGGTTCAGGGTCAGTTTTCAGTTTGTGGATAAAGGGGTATTTTTAGGGGTTAGGGTCAGTTTTCAGTTTTTGGGTAAAGGGGTATTTTTAGAGGTCAGGGTCAGTTTTCAGTTTGTGGGTAAAGGGGTCATTTTAGGGTTCAGGGTCAGTTTTGAGTTTGTGGCTAAAGAGGTATTTTGTGGGTTCTGGGTCAGTTTTCAGTTTGTGGGTAAAGGGGTGTTTTTAGGGTTCTGGGTCAGTTTGGGGTTTTAGGTTAGAGGGGTACAGGGTACAAATAAGGTAAATTTAAATGTCTATTAAATTAGTTAATTTTTAATACTTTTTATATAAAATATTTCTATTAATATACATTAAACACAATATTATATAATTATAAATAGTTATGTTGTAATGTTATGCGTTGTAAAGGTATTTATTTTGTACAAATATTTGTTGTACATTAATGTGGTGTAATGGTATTTGCTTTGTTAAAGTTTCGTTGTAAAGGTACGCGTTGTAAAAGTATGTGTTAAAAGTTAATACATGTTTTATTTAATTTTATTAAATAGAAAAAAATTGAAAAATCATTTTTAAATTATCTCATAAATTATTGGTAATTAGTTGTAAATTATTATTAATAGGAAAGTAAGATAAATAATGATAGTTATTTAGTATTTTTAAAATATTAAGTATTATGTGAAATTTAATTGGTAATCATTTATTAAAAATATTATATATATATATGATTTTTTCATTAATTTATTAATATATGAAGTATTTACTTTCCCTACTCTTGCACCCACTGGAGTGGGAATAGTAATTAGTATGGGTTCAGTGTCCAGCACCTTCCATGACTTTACAATTGGTGAAATGGGAATAGTAATTTGTATAGTTTTAATGTGTAGTATGGTTTTGTGAGTTTATAATTGGTGCAGTGGAAATAAGAAAACAATTTTTAAATAAATACTTATTATTGGTAGGATAATATAATCAAGTTTTTACATTACATAGAACTTTTATTTTCTCATTATAATTATTGTTATTGTAGTACTTTAAATATTAATACATTTTTAAAAATATTAAAATTTATAAGGCATTTTTAAATAGAATATTTAATATGCAATTAATATTTATATACAATAATAAAGAAGGAAACATACACAGGGTTAAATGCAATAAATGAGAAACTGTTTATTAACATATACAAAATAATTTGTAAGTAGACATTAATTTTTTATTTATATTGAAATTTTTTAATAGACAGTTTTTATCATCCTAAAAAATATATGAAGTACATATATATGTTTTTAACACATAAATGATATTAACATAATTTTATGTATTTTTACATATATTCACATTTAAATAGTTTCAGAAACAAATTGGTAATATGTACTTTTTTTAATAACAAACAATTTATTCAGATACACATTGCATATATTGTCATTGAAAAATATGTACATTTATTTTGTAACAGTAACATTTTTGTTTTTTACCAAGTCATGTTATATTTTTTTTAATTATTATTATGAATATTGAACATATTTATAATATTAATTTTTACATACATAAGCACCCAATTTTTTTTATATACATACATAATGTTTAAAATAATATTTCCAATTTTTAATAACACATTTTTTGTAACAAACTTATATATGCAATTTTTTTTAACATATACATTATTTACTAAATGTATTTATAAATCATACAATATTTTTTAAACTATAACATAACAGTTGAATAATTATTTCAAAGTAATGAATATTTATGAAATAATTTTATACAATTTAAATAATTATTTACACTTAATATAATACTCTGTATTTTTTTAAGTGTTGGAATATAGAAATTAAAGAGCATTTAGCTGTATACAGGGACTACTTTTTAACCGCGTAATGTTACTTAGGCTTATTTGGTGCTTCAACAGATCGCGGTTGGATGCTGCTTCGCGTTAGAGAGGGTAAGTTTGTTTTAATTGTTTTTTACAAGTTAATGAACTTATTGTTAGTGTATGTGTGCTGTGTTTAGGTTTATGTAGGTAGAGTTACTAAGAGAAGATTGTGTGTTCGGTGTTAGGTAGAGTGTACGATATTAGATTTTTACCGCGTTTTTGTTGTAGGTGTGTGAGGTGAGGTAATATGTTTAAATGTTACTAAGATAATATGTTTGATGCATAAATATGTGTTTTTATATATGTATGGGTGTTTTTGTGTGGGTGGGTATGTATTTTATTTTTTCTAGGTTATCGTCGCGTTTCGCTGTTTTGGAGGACTTCCTTCTTTTTTGATCAGAGCTGTGTAACGAGTATTATATACTCTTATTTTTGCACACACATTTTTGGGATTTTAAGTTTTCCTGGAGCGGTTTTTTTTCTGCATTACTGTTTTTCGGGTTTTTTTATCGTATCTCGTGTCTACTGAAGTGGAAAGGAGTCGCTATGGATTTGCTTGTATTTTTGCATTTTTTTTTGGGCTTCCATGGATTGTATGGGTTTTTGGAATGGTGTCGTATGGATTGCTTGGAATTGGATTACGTTTGAAGCTGCAACAGAAATGTAAGTATTTTCAGAACATTTAATGGGTGGGGAAACTGTTTCAAATTTTGCTTTACTTACGTTGTATGTAACATTTTGTAAATACATTATGTAAATACATTTTATATATGTTAATATTATGTATTTGATAATTTAATTGCAAATTGTTACATGTTATAATCAAGGATTTTAGGAAAAAAATGTTTAATTTAACGTGTATAGTTATGTAATGTTTTAAAGAATTGTTTTTGCTATCATTGATAGATATTCTAGTCCTTTGCTAGTTGGATAGAGGGTAACTTGACTTTGGAGTGTGTTATACATTTTTTTAGTTTCTTTGGTGAGTTTAGGTCCGATCAAAGTTACTGATTGCTCCATTCGGAGCTCCTGGTAACTTTGTTCTTTTTGTAAGGATTGTATTAATTTGTGAAGGGTAGGCGTTCCTCGGCCTGTAGTTGCTTGGAAGGCATTGTGCCATCCTTCAACTGCATTGTTTGTTTTTGCTTCCTTATTTAGTGTGCTAAGGTGGACATTCCACCAAGCTATTTGGTATTTGGGTTGTCTTCTATGGCCTGATCTGTGTAGCCTTCCTACCCATGTGTCTTCGAAGTAGTCAAGCATAGGGCTTAGTTTATCTTCGTTTCTTTTATAGTAGGGGCTGTCTATTAATAAGTTATAGTGCTCAGTTACATCTGTTAGTGGAACATAGGCTAGGGCGATGAGTTTTTTAATTTGATAAGCAAATGTGCTATCAGTGGCGTATTGGATACTCAAGGTTGATTTTTGTAGATGTCGCCAGATACATTGATTAAAGTGGTAATAGCAACCTTGTATTGCTGTGTGTGGGTATGTTTTAAGGATGCCGTTTATCATTGCTTTTTCAAAGTCAATGATAATTTTTTGTGGAAAATAGTTGTTAGTATGTTGCTTGACTTCAGTTAGTATTTCTTGATAGGTAGCTTGCTGTTTGTTTGGTAGAAGGGCATAAAGGAATGGAATATTTGCATTTTGGAAATGACCATGGATGGTGTATAATTGATAAAAAGGTTTGGGGCATACAGAAAAGGTACCGTCCATCATCCAAGTTTGGCATTGGGTAAGTTTAGTCATGTTGTTTGCTGTGGCAAACACTATAATTCTTTTATCTTTTGATTTGTTGTCATAGAGTATAACATTTTCTTTATTGTGAGTTACAGAGAGTTCAGGGGGAATTTGGACTTCTTCTAAAGTTTTTGGTGGGGGAGGAGTAGTGCATGTTGCTCTTTTTTGTCTAGCTACTGTTCTTTTAAGGGATTCAATAGATGGTAATTGGCTAGAAGCATGTTGGGGAAGTACACTTAAATGGTGTTTCAGAATAGCAGTTGTTGGTTCATCAGTTCTAGTACTATCTTCTTTAAGGGAATCTAGCATTTGTCTAATCTCTATTTCTGTTACATTGGGTGGGTGATTATGTTCTTTAGTATAAGTAACAGTAGTTTCCTGAGTTATAGCTCTACCATAACATTTGTTGGCATAATATTTCGTACACTTCCAAAACACTTTCAAATCTTTTTGTTTCTCTTGAGTGTAGACATATCCCATGTAACAAAGAAGCATTTTCCCTTTTTGTGAATAAATGAATTTAGCTCCTTCAGTCATGATTGTATTGTAGTGCTAGGAGGTAATTAAAAGAGAATGTAATTATATTTTTAGAAAAAATAATGTTCTAATCACATTATACAGTTTCATACATTTTTATTTTACCTGTAAATGTTTTGATGATTTCAAGTCGTTCTTTCCAGCTGTTGATGTTCTTCAAACTGTTATTTTCTGTGTATATCTTTTTGTACCTGTGGCAGTTGAGAAAATGTGTAGAAATATTTTATTACTATTTATGATATTTTGATAGACGTTTTTAGCTACTTTCTATTTAGTTACCTATCTATTAAATATCGAATTTACATTTCTGATATATACTTACTTATTTATATGTAACTTTTGATGTCCAGGTGTTGTGTAGGTCTTCTGTTTTTTCTTTTTGTCTGTAGGATGAGTGCTAAAAAAAAACCCATATATTTGAGGTATTTTGCTTTTAAATATAGGTGTGAGCTTTGAGAGTTACATTTTCGCTGACTAATAATGTAGTAGTACTTACTTTAGATATGTGTAGCTCTCTTTCTGTTGAAGTCAATCAGTTTTCTTTCTGAAATCCTGCAGAGTTTCGTCTTCCTTTAGTTAGGAGATGTATACTGCGTTTTTAGTTTGCTATGATCTCGTTTATATAGTATTAGGTTAATTGTTTCAGAAATAGGATTGGTTGTTTAAATTGATAGTCTGTTTTTATTTGTGGATTAGAATTTTTTTCTCTGTTATGCTAATTGCTTTCCTTATATGGGTGACGCCAATTAACGTTTATTGAATGTGTAAGGCCTTATTTTGTATAGGTAATGTTATCTTGATATTTGTAAAGTGGAGGAATATATATAATTAGCTGTAAGAAATGTGTAGCGGGTCGAAACATTGTTTATGTATTATAAAATGTATGTTAGTATTTATTGTGTGTTGTAAATGTTATGAAAATATATAATATATTTTATCTATTTATATTAACACTATCTGATTTTGTATGATTAGTATGACTGAATTATTAAATAATAAAGTCATTTATTCTAGGATGTATTAATGGCGATATTTTTAAAAATCGATAAATTTGCTATCTATATTTTTGTAATCGATATTTTGACTGTTGTTATATAATAATCGATGTTTTAGAAATCGATAATGTTGTCAGTCGATATTGTTGTAGTCGTTGTTTTTAGTAGTCGATATTGTGGAATCGATATTTTTGATGTTTGTTGTTTAAGTATAGTCAATCGATAATTTTGTTGTCGATAATTAGTCATCGATATTTTGTCAGGTCGATATTCGGTCTGTCGAGGTTATGTCAGTGATCCATTGAGAAGATGGGAAACAAGTTGAGAAGCAAAAAGACTCATCTCTACATGCATCATTGCTGTGTCCCCCATATCTTCACCCCACAGTTAGAATGCCATTCCTACAATTGTCATCTATTGCTTTTCATATAAATCTGCCCATCATTAAATTCTTAAAGTCCCATAATTATTTTAGTCAATAGGGATTTTCTGTAAAATAGAGGAACTAAGACATTTCTCTTGACATTATAAAGAACGTATAAAAGGATATTAACTTGGTTTTGATTCTGTTTTGCTGATCATTAGTGCAGGGTGTTCATTACATGAGCAAATTCATGCTTGGATCCTGAGTACTACGCAAACAAATGATGGACGGAATGCTGAATGAATCATACATTCACCCCCAGTCAAGAGATCTGGGTTAAATCCATCGTTCTTTTGCTCATCCTGCCACCCCAATTTAGACCCAGCCATATGCAAATCAGTCTTGACCCTGTGCCTCATGGGAACAGCGCAGCCCAAACTGCCAAGCCAGGTCCTCCCTGGACCAGAAGCAAGCATCCTGGGACCGGTTTCAGGGTATGTCACTGTTCTTCAGCCACGGTATCTTGAATCCAGTGGCACAGTGAGCAATGGACCCACGTCTGGGCATATCCATCCCACGTAGGGCAAAAAGTGGCGCACCAGTAGTTTTTGGGTGGCCTGAAAATCTGCAGGAGCATTTTTGTGGTTAATTTCCTCACTACTCTCTATACCATAAACTGCCAGTATTTCCTTGGAAGTGCTGGTCAGTCCTGGAAGTGGATGTGCTGTTTTCTTGCAAGCTATCCTTAACACAGTCTTCCATACAATTTTTGAAATGGGTGGATGTTGTGGGCCTCTTTTTTCTTGGGTCAAAGGCTACTAAAGTCCTTATTTTAATTTGAAAAACAATGTGTAGAAAACTTTGTGAACTAAAAGTAGTAATAGTAGTAGTCACAAGAATTGTAGGACCTTTGTGAGAGAAAGAATTGCTAGCATCATAGACCTCTGTTCATTACTTGGAAAGCATCTTCGTTGTGAGGGTTAACGTGTGGGTCCTGAATACAGAATAGGGAAATATCGTTACACCGTAATATCATAGCCTAAATATCAAAGACAAAAATATTGACAGATAAGTATGTATAGATTCTCTATATCTAACTCCACATATGTGTAGCTCAACAATATATACATCTTCAAGGTACGTAGATGTAGAGTTGCGAATAGTACATCTATACATCCTATGTGCATTTACCTTTAGATATTTTGGTCCTCCGTATTTTGACGATGATATTAAGGTAACACAATGTTCCGTACTTGATATTCCAGACGCCAAGTGAGGGCTATCATACATAGAAACCTCTCCCTGATTTGAACATGGCACTTTCCAGAAGATTACAGGTGGCTGCCATTGGCTTACTGGCACTTTCTGTTGTTTGTTGTGTGTAAATTTACAATGCTGTACTCTATTTCACTTTGGGTACAGGGTTTCTGCTCCATTAGGCAGATTGTTTTCTCAGCTTCTGTCTTCCCGAGCCATGTTGGAGTGGCTTGGAAGAATGCAAACCTACATGCGGCGAAGGCAAGTGTACTAAAAGGGTAGAGACAAGTTACTGTGGAAAATTAGTACGGTCTCGTAAACATTATCTGCGCCATCTTGCCTTTTTCCCCTGATGCCACACTTTTGTTGTGCGCACCCGCCATTTTAGGTGCCTCGATCAGAACAACCCTTTTTGCCTGCCACTGGCCCCCAGCATAGCCCTCCTCCCTCACAAAGCCCGCACTCTGACAACCCCCGCTCGCACATGCCTTGGGTCATAAACCCCTCTTCAGCGCAGCTCTGCCTCAGAACCCCATCCTGTCCCCAGCGCGACACCTCCCTTCCTTCCTTTCATGGTCCCAGGCCCTCTTTGATACAAATCCCCTTTTCCTGTGTGCCCGTTTGTCTTCCTCGTTCCCAGGCCGACACCTAGCTCTGCCGATACTGTTCCTTGCCCCTCCCCGTACAGTAGAAAGCTTCCCTCATCAAAGGACCCCCGAGTTGATCAAAGCCCTCACCCTATGAGATCCGACCAAACCCCCACATTCCATGAATCGGCGGAATTTCCAGCTGCGCGGTAGTCATCACCTGTTGTGACCGGGGTGAGGACTTCAACTGTAAATGTGTGTGGGAACGGGCCTGAGGGGGAGATTCGGAGGATATCCTTCCGTACATCAAAGCATTGCCAAGAATGTGTTGTATGTAATAAAGCAATAAACCTGTGTATAAGAGGCCAAGCCTCAGAGATGCGGTTAGAGCACCTCATGACGATACCTGCTGTCTGAACTGATGTGTTCTCCTCCGGAGAGAATAAACCTTGTTTCCTGCCTTCCCGTCTCCAGCGCCTGCCTCTTCATTGATTAATAATTCGTGGGTTAAAGAGGCGATACCGCCGGGCAAATATCGATTGTCCCTTGACCTTAGGTTTAACAATTGGCGTCCCAAGCGTGGGGCCCATCAGCGACTCGTGGATCCAGTGGGAGAGGTCCTGACGACAGAGTGAACGACTGCAACGATCGGGAGAGCTCTTGCCCAATAGACCCTCGTCTGGCAGCCGATCATCTGAACTTCACTGGTTCCGAACAGACCTCTCCTGAGTGATCTACGGTCCTGACTGGGAACCATCAGGAGTGCTGCGAGGAATACAAAGAAAAGAGGACGATCGGGCGCTGGATTCGGAAGACAAGAAACTGTCCATACGGTCCGGGTAAGGTCGTGTAGACACGACGAATCACGAAATAATTGTTTAATTGTTCAGAAAATACTAGTATTACTCTTTGTTGACCTATTTGGAGATTCACTGTCTGCACACGAAGAAACAGTAGGCTCTTTCTCTTTGCAAACAGTGAAGGATAAGTAACGCAGCCAGCGTGCCTATCTTTCTCCCCCACTGATCGTTCATTTGTTCACGAATTGTTTTCGGGAGATTTCCCCCTCCCACACTGATTAACGGTTTTTTTGACCTCGAACTACTGTTCACGGATTGTTTTCTGGAGATTCTCTGTCTACAAACAGGAAAGAACAGGTTCCCCTTTGCAGATAGTGAAAGGGTAGAGGACGCAGACCTTTGCGGATCTACTTATTCTCCCCACTGGTCGTTTATTTTGTTTTGATATTGATTCATGAGGTATTCACTGCCTGCAAACAACGTAGAATAGAAATATTCTGTCTAGTCTTTGCGCACAGTGATAAGATAGGCAGTGCTGACTTTTTGTCCCTCGTTGTTGAGCTGTCATGTCTGTCTTCTCCCCACTGGTCGATAGCTGGTTCAGCCCGGACCGTTTATTAGAGGTGGATCATCTAGCTCCGCTGGAAGGCACCCCTAATAAAGACATGTTCATAAACTATGGATTAGTTACCATAGCCTATAGTAAACTGTGGCACAGGTATACCAAAGAAAATCAAGAGAAACAGTGGCCACTGATAGGATCCTTCGATCTTGATAAAATAGAAACGTTAGAAATAGCCCTTCGTGATAATAAGACAACGCCTATTATGCTCGACTGCCTCGGTATGTGGCGCAAAGAAGCAATGCAACGAAAGAAAAAAAGACGAGGGCAGAGCAGGTAAAGGAACGTATCGACAGGACGACCCCAGGACACAACGTCCCGAAAGTAATCCCCCGACACTACGCACAGGACGGCCAGACTTAGGGCAAAACCAATGTGCTTTTTGTAGATATGCCGGGCACTGGAAAGCCCAATGCCCGACTCTACTGAACGTGAGTAGGAGCAGAGGACCGACAGGAATAACAGGCCGGCAGAAAGGGAAAAGGCGCGTGACAAAGATGAATCCGACTGACTTGGACAGGCCAGATAGAACCACCACGTTCGATTATGCCCGATGGCACAGATTTCGCCAGGCCGATTTCAGCAACATGTTCGAGTCCTCATAGATCAAAACAACGATAAGACGGGAAAACCCAGTCTAGCTCTAAATTGACAGACGACAAACCCCGAAGAAACCCGAAAGAATAATGTACACACATGATCAAGCAACCTTACGTTTAGCCAAGTAGGGAAAAGTCTAGGGTATTTCGAGGTAAGGGTTACACAAGTATCCTTCGCCGAGAGGACTAGGGATATTGCCAATGTCTGAAAACCTACTACCTCCTTTTCTTCCGCATCCTTATAGTCATGTAACTAAAGCCTGCCCCATTGCTCTAACAAAAAGTATGCGCAGCATATAGAAATAAGATAATTGCGGCCAATAACTGTTTTATGTTTGTCTTGGGTCTTTTTATATAATATTTGTACTGTCTCCCCGTCTGAGTTTGTGTGTACGTGATGCATGAATCTGCGTCATCCCTCTGCCTGTGTTACCGTGTTACTTAAACTTCTGTTAACAGAAGCTTTAGCATGAAACAACCTGGAAAGAAGGGAATGAGAAAACGAAATCCGTAGGCCACTGATGAACTTGAACTTTTATTTAACATGACGAACAAGAAACAAATAACAGTACGTAATAAGAATGGTAAACTAGAAAATGAAAGTCAGCAGAACATTCGCCCCCCCCATTCTGGAACCTCCCAAAGTAGGGCAGGGTTACGGCTACGCCCAGCCGGCAGCAACCCATATAAGGCGGGTCCTGCTGCCAACAGTCGGCCAGGAAATCGTAACATAGGGTGGAGCCGGAGGAGAGACAAGGGCCAGCGGGACCCAGCCAGGGGATCACCTTGACCACACCGGAGAGTTGTAGGGGGGGGGGGGATGTCTATGTCCTCGACCCCCCCTCCCTCTCTCTCTCCCCCAGTCCGGCCACGGTGGCACGTGAGAGTTGCAGATAGTCCCGCCACATGCTCCCCCGGTCCGGCCACCAATGGCCGGGGACTGGGGCCAACTGGATCCGGCTGCAGCCGATGAGCCAAGGAACCCGTTCATGGGGCCAGAGCAAGGGGCGTCCGGCCGACATCCACCGGAAGCCCGGCCCAGAGACGGACGGGACATTTTTTCCTTTTCTCCTCCATAATGGCAGCGACAACGCGCCAGGCGCCACTTCTTTCTTTTCTCCTCCGTAATGGCGGCAGCAACACGCCAGGCGCCACTTCTTTCTTGAATAATGGCTGCGACAACTCTGGAGGGGGGATGTCTTGTACATACCTCCGCGAAAATTAGTCCAGGTCGGGCTGGGAGGGAGAGGCGACGCGGACGAGCCTCTCCCACCTCCACGGATAGGAGGTTTCCCAGCCCCCGGCCCAGCGCCGAACTCCCCCAGCCAGGCGGTGGTGCCAATACCTGCGCAGCACCGAACATGCAACGGTGCCGATACTTGCGCAGCACCGAACATGCAACGGTGCCGATACTTGCGCAGCACCGAACATGCAACGGTGCCGATACTTGCGCAGCACCGAACATGCACCGCAGGTGGCCATACTTCCGCAGCACTGGACATGGGTTCGCTCCAAAAGGTCTCCTCCACTCTTGCAGACTCGACGAAGGGCGGCTGCTGCAGGCCTCAAAATGGCGTCTGGGCCCCCTGGAAGGCGGGTCTCGACCGCTAGAGTAACTTTGAACAGCAACGTAACTCGGGCGCTTGCCCACCGGGGCACGAGCCCCCACCTCCGACAGCACCCCCACAGCCTTGAAGATTCTACAAAGGTCCCAGGAGCCCTCGGCCCCTGCAGGCTTCCGGCGAGGAACAACTGCCTTGATCGCTAACGAAATAAGCATGACATAGTCACTCCTTCTGTTAGCATGAATTCTCGAACTGCCGAAAAGGACTCTGGTCCAACTGCCGGTTGTAGGAAACATTTTTTTTCCTTGATACTACTTCCGGACTAACCCGGCCCCGCCCAAAATGGCGCCGGTAACAATAGGAACTTACGAACGCCTCGTGGTGTTTTCTTTCGCTAAAAAAGACTCGATGTTCCGAGATATGTTATGATCCTTTGTACACTTGACGGAAAAGAGGAAGGATTCACTCGACGAACATGTAAAAGGACCTCGTGAAAAATGTTTTTCAATGTACGATTCATTATGATATTATCATATCTGACATGTAACCTCGCTTATGACACACTCCCATGGTATACCTATAGGAATTTGATTACAACTAGTCCAACTGTGTTTCCAATTATGAAATGAATGCCCCTTGGTCCCTCAACTATTCGATAGACGTTTTTAGTTCACTGCGAATGAATGAATGAACCTTTTTTAAACATGTTTTTAATCCTACAAGATAGCCCCCCCCCTCTACTGTACGCACTTTAGCCATTGCCGTATCCGGCCAACCCCGATCACACTGTCCTATCAACATGCTGAACGATTGTGCAAATAAAGGTTTTCGAAACTATGAATGGGTATTGCATGCTTTATTTAAATGTGGGATCGGCGGGAGAGTTTTTTCCTGTGCACCCTACTCTGCTCTCTCTTTAAGGTTAATAGAAGATGGTCGCCCAGCCCCGGATGGAGGATCGAATCTAAGACACGACACTCTGCCGTCACATATGCGACTGACTCAGGGACTCGCGCATGGAGAAAGACCTCGATTTCTGGGGTTGGGTAAGGCGAAACGGTGTAAAAAAAAAATGGAACATAAAGGGTGGGTAAAGTGAAACGATGTAAATGATAGAATATTATAAAGATTCGACACTCAAAGGTACTAGGGAACAGAGTTGACCGAAGAGCTGATAAACCTTAGAACATCACAGCGTTGGAAGAGATTTAAGGACCCCGATAGCTAAGTCCACCTACCAACTAGAAACCTCGCGCTAAGTGCTTCTGATTCTCTAACGTTTTCCTACTCACAGCCTATAAGGACACACTGCCCCCCCCCCTTCGCTTCAGAAACCACAACCCCAGGGATTCTATCCCGAGGAGATAAGACGAGTATGAGGTAAGTAAAAGACCTTCGTACCCGTGCTTTTGATATGCTCGAATGTTGTCCCCCTCCCCTCCCCTCTTTTTTCCCCCCCCTGCAGGCCACATCGGAATCACGACCAAGGTATGGTGAAGATCTGAAGCCTCGCCATGTCTGATACACGAAGCGGACTAACACTGCCTGGTGGCACCTAAACACACACACAAACTGCTCTTGTACCAAAAGAGCCAATAAATTGTATGACATGATGAAAGCGATCACCCTTAATCCGTGTTGCGTGAATGGACGCCTGTCACGTATGTCCGAAACTATGAGATGATGTTTGTGTATGACTGACGCGTTGACTTAACTGGTTAAAAGACCGAGAATGCAAGAAATGCGACACAATGGTGCCCCTTTTACTCGATGTATGTCCCCTGTACCCGGCCTAATGCTCGTCCATCCCAAACTGCATGCTTTCAAAATTCTAACACAGACCCGTAATGTCTTATGTTATATAACGCGCTGAATAGCCTATCTTAATGCACGGTCACTCCCCATGTCGCACGTGTACTATTTAGCCTGTTGTTGCACATCTCTCTCTCTCTCTCTCTCTCTCTCTCTCTCTCTTCCGAGCGACTAGCACCTAAATTGGCAAACCGCCACCCCTAGTGCACCACCCCATTGGCACCAAATACCACAAGTATGTGCTCAAAATTTATCCTAAATAAAAAATCACCCTGACGCCGTGTCACTACCTCTCCTTTCTGCTAAAAATTGATGAAACCGAGATTTGGCCATTAGGGAAAGGACAGGTAAGACGACTGAGGTTCCCTAATCTGACCCGAAATAAGGGAACTACATGTCAGCGGCTCCTGTGTTATAAAAAGATGCCTCAGATAACGCGACCTTCCCCGCCCCGACTTGTCGCAATACCCAAACAGTAAAGGTGATCGAAACATCCTCATGTTCCCGGAACGCCCCCTGTTTCGTATCAGCTGCCCCAGACGAGGGTTATAAAACTGTCCCTCACCCCCGGTCATAAGAGATGGGTCTACTTACGCCCTTACCACAGTTTTCTATGTCCCTAGTTGTTTCCCATAAGACCCCTGTCTTTTCTAATTAAGTAGTCAGGCCGTAAGAGGCTACGTAGGAACCAGAATGATGTTTTACAAAGTTAAAAATTAGACCGAAGCGAAGAAATCATTGCAATGAACCCTGTTGAAAGCGAAAATGTTTAGGCAGGATGCATTGATAGAATGAAAAATGTTTAGCCTATGTTCGTCCCTCAGCAAGATACCTGTCAGACCATGGTGATAGCACACAGCACCCTTTTTAAATATAAAGCCCTGGAGAACGGTATAGCTTTGTAAGGCTCGTATTAAGAAGGTGGGTCTCCGTCAAAAGAACTGACGTAACTGTAATGAAATAAAAGGTGCCAGATCTCGTCCCACGACCAACAAACACCAAAGAAATAACAGTGAAGGAAAGTTATAGTAAATCCAGCAGGCCCATCATCAATCATTTATATGTTAGTTGCGAACCCTAATATAACGGACGTTTCCCATTTTTGCCTGGAGCTGGGAGAGAAATAGACTTATGTGATTACCTTCCTCTGTCAATTCTCTAAAGACTGTCTTTTCAAACTCATTTAAGGGTACGACTGTCGGAGGAAAGAAGGACCGGATGTGGGAGCACGTGGCCTGACTACAGATCGTGGAACATCTGCGACATTGGCCAAGGCGAGACCGCGACAGAAAGGAGTTGCAGGACGAGGCACTGTTTCCGTCAAAGTGAGAGGAAAGGGCTGACCTGATGCCCCTGCTCAATGTTCAACGTGTGCCGGAAAGTCCCCGCTCTCTGAATTCGGTCATGAGCCTGCCTACCTGAAATTTCCGCCCCCCTGATCTGTTCCCGATTTGGCCCAGCTCCATCCCCCCCCCCTTTTTCTCCGACCTACCCTATGGACTACACACTCTTCTTCCATCTGAACCTTTTTTGACAATCAACTCAAAGGACACAGGGCGAAAAGGACCTTTTTGACCAGAAACACGAGGAAAAGGTCGTGCCCTGCGACGCGGGACCTAGAATAGAGCTGGACCCGTAGCTCCACCGCCGGTGCTCCACAGCGCCAACAAAAGACGACAAAGAATGCTGAGAACTCATTAACCTCGAACATTGACGCCCTCAATTATCGTTTCTACTACGTCTCATTTCTCTCCCAGCCGCCATTGTATTAATTATGCTCCAACCAAACATGAACAGAACTCACATATGTAATGACCTATCAATTTACATTCCGAACGACTATAAGCAGCTATGAAATGTACCCAATGCTCTCACTACAGAATCATCTTTGTCTGTTATTGCATTACTATGGTTTCCCTGCAAACGAGTTTTTATCGATAGACCCGCCTCCTAAGATGAAAGATTTTAAAATGTAATGTTTATAACTCCTTCACCTGGGTACCTACTTCTTTTCCTATGACCACCACAGTCGACATGAATTGGAAATAGGCCAGCAAGATGTCTTGGATATGTTAAAGGGAGGACTGTGGAAAATTAGTACGGTCTCGTAAACATTATCTGCGCCATCTTGCCTTTTTCCCCTGATGCCACACTTTTGTCGTGCGCACCCGCCATTTTAGGTGCCTCGATCAGAACAACCCTTTTTGCCTGCCACTGGCCCCCAGCATAGCCCTCCTCCCTCACAAAGCCCGCACTCTGACAACCCCCGCTCGCACATGCCTTGGGTCATAAACCCCTCTTCAGCGCAGCTCTGCCTCAGAACCCCATCCTGTCCCCAGCGCGACACCTCCCTTCCTTCCTTTCATGGTCCCAGGCCCTCTTTGATACAAATCCCCTTTTCCTGTGTGCCCGTTTGTCTTCCTCGTTCCCAGGCCGACACCTAGCTCTGCCGATACTGTTCCTTGCCCCTCCCCGTACAGTAGAAAGCTTCCCTCATCAAAGGACCCCCGAGTTGATCAAAGCCCTCACCCTATGAGATCCGACCAAACCCCCACATTCCATGAATCGGCGGAATGTCCAGCTGCGCGGTAGTCATCACCTGTTGTGACCGGGGTGAGGACTTCAACTGTAAATGTGTGTGGGAACGGGCCTGAGGGGGAGATTCGGAGGATATCCTTCCGTACATCAAAGCATTGCCAAGAATGTGTTGTATGTAATAAAGCAATAAACCTGTGTATAAGAGGCCAGGCCTCAGAGATGCGGTTAGAGCACCTCATGACGATACCTGCTGTCTGAACTGATGTGTTCTCCTCCGGAGAGAATAAACCTTGTTTCCTGCCTTCCCGTCTCCAGCGCCTGCCTCTTCATTGATTAATAATTCGTGGGTTAAAGAGGCGATACCGCCGGGCAAATATCGATTGTCCCTTGACCTTAGGTTTAACATTACTATCATATAATTATGGGACCTTATTAAATCACAGTCACTACTTCTGCCTAAATAACTTTGACTAAGGCACTGATTTAGATCTTGGCGGGTTTAGATTTCGGCAGATAGGTTACTCCATCACAACAGTAACGGATATCCCGTCTGCCAAAATATAAATGACGTACAGTATAATGGGATTCATATTTTGGTGGATGGGATACCCTTCACCGTTGTGACTTAGTAACCCATCCGCTGAGGTCTAAATCAGTCCCTAAATCCGATTGCTCTGTGGTTCTTAACCCCTTTGCTGCGGCGGCTATTCCACCGCAGTGCTAGGGGGCGGAGGGGGCCGCGCGGCGCTCCGACGCTGCTGACGGAACCGCTCCATCACGCCCCTCGTATGGGCTTTGCTTGTGACGGAGCGGTTCCGTCACGGCCCTGCCCGCTCAACAGAACGCGCCGCGCAGGCGCGGCAAGCGGGCCGTGACGGAACCGCTCCGTCACCAGCACAGCCCTCCTGAGGGGCGTGACGGAGCGGTTCCGTCACCAGCATGGGAGGGGTTAAATTAGTCCTTTGACCTTCACCGGGTACTCATGTCATAGACTCAAAGAGCGATGACTTAAGAAGGCGAGTAGCTAGTGGCAGCAGGTGCTAGCCCTTTTTGGCCCTTTGATGCCCCTACCCTTGCTACCCCAACACTGCCCGTGCTAGCCCCAGTAATTGCCCTGTTTATTTTATTTTTGTAGTTTCCACTCTTTGCCTTTCCTGTAGTCCTAGAGCTACACTTACAGTTTTGTCATGGACTCAATTCCCTAATTCCATTGGAGGTCAAAGGGTGCGTGATGTCACTTCTGCCTCCCTTGGCTGTTTGGTATCAACATCCGCGTTGTTTGCTGCTCTGCTGGGGACATTAGCCGGTTGGCTCGCATTCAAGGATGGGTTTTATCAGGGGATGCAGTGTTTACTGGTGTTAAAAAACAAAACACTAATCCTAGTGAAATTTTCAGGCACTGTAATTGCCAAATATTAACACTTCAACCGTGTCATACTGAATTTAACAACCCTTCAGGCAAAGGCAAGAAAATTATGCAGAAGACAGAAGTGGACCAAAATTATTTTACACAGTTTTGCAGCTTATTACATAAAAATACATCTCAAATTAAATACAATACATTAACTTTATTGGAAGTGTAATAAATAACACATATGGGCTAAGAGCAAAATCTGAGAAATACAACATGGTTGGTGGCTAAAAATAGTTAGTTGTTTGTATACATAATTGTAGGCAAATATTGTTACTTTACAATCTTATTATAATTCAGTTAAATCCTGCAAAGTTGTGGCTGTTAATTTATGATATCAGAAAAAGCAGAAAATCATCAAGGGGTCTGTTTTTGCAGAGCTTTGGAATCTAAACTTCACCAAATTATTTTGTAATTAATATTTTTCACTTTTATTTCTTCGTGTTTCATGTTTTTGAAGGACTAGTCGAGATAGAATTCTAGCAAGTGGGTCCCTGCAAAGGGAAGGAGAGCCCCCCAACTTTCAGAAACTCTCTGTGGGAGTGTCACCTGCTATTGTGGTGTGTCCTCGGGTGCTCTGACGTCAGGATGGCAGCTTCCGGAAATGCAGCAAACTTAAGCTGTGTCACCGCAGAGGTTTGGAGCTGTTGCATGTGCTATCTAAGCTTTCATTTAAAAATCAGGCTGGCTGTTTCATTTTGTATTGCCTGAATCCTTGCAGCAGGCTTCTCGGTGGAACCACTGTACATAGTTATTTTTCAGTTATTTATTTTGGGAGCACGACAGCACTTCATCCAGGAATGCTGTGTGTAGCAAACAATAATAGGACACACAACCAGTTGTGAGTTGGTATGGCAGCATAAAGAAGAAGCTTTTTTTATGTATTAATTTATTTGAGAGTTTTGTATAGCGCTGGCTGGACCAGGGGGTACCAGAGCGCTTTACAAGACATTCAGCTAGATGCATCAAACAAAAATTCTCAGAATCTGCCCCTTTGCGACCGGTATTTTTGCATTTGGGATGCATCATCCCAAATGCAAAAATTGCAAATTGAGAAATCGCTAAATTGCGATTATTTGCATTTAAGGAATCTCAAATTGAGATTCCTTAAATGCAATGCATGAAAGTTTTAAAAATAGCGAATTCGCAAATAGGGCACACAAATTACCATGAAGTACAACTTCATGGTAATTTGCAAAAACTTTGAAAAATGCACTAAAGTGCATTTATCAAGGTTCCCTGTTACGCACACACATGCCCTTTGGGCATGTGTGTGCGCAACATATGTGCACAGATCAATTTCAGGGGTGCAACAGGGTGGCCTTTGACACCCCTGCACCCTTGAAATTGCCATCTCAATTTGCGATTCGCTAATTGCGATTCGCAAATTGAGATTGTCTTCCCATTCATTCCTATAGGCCTCTAGGCCCATAGGAATGAATGGGGAGGTATTCCTTAATTGCCACTCGCAATTTGCGAGTCGCCATTAAGGAATTCTAAGAAATCGCTTTTTTTAGTGATTTCTTGATGCATTCCATTTTGCTATTCCTTAATAGCAAATCGGTATTTTTCGCTATTAAGGAATCGCAAAATGGGTTGTTGATGCATCTGTGGGCCTGCAATGATAAAAGGATTTGCGAGTGGCGAAACTAAATTTGAGGGGCCCTCCTGCGAAGTACATGAAGGGGCTCCCCCCAACTCACTCAGGAGCTCTCAGGCCAGGTTACTGTGCTGAGGGAGCCTCCCGGAGCTCGGGGCCAACCCGCACTGCGGGGGCCTTTGTTTCGTCACAGGGATTCACAGTTGATATGGTATAACAGGAGGAGATAAAAACATTGTAACATAAAATACGTATCTCAAAGAGTAACAGATAATCCAACATTGTCCGTCTGAGGCATAGACTCCGAATCGGGTCATGCGACCATATTGAATGGTCCTTTATTCAGTAGTAGAGTTTCGAGATTCCTCGGAAAGCAGATATAGCAAGCGTTGCAGTGAAGGTCTTTAGGAAGTGAGTGGCTTTAAGGGATGATGGCTGTCTAGTATAGACCCAAAAGGAACAATTGATGGACTGCAGAAACATGTCATACATTCACCCCAGGACAGAGATCTGGGCCTAAATCCATCGTTTTTTCTGCTCACCATGCCATTCCAGTTTGAACCCAGCCATATGCTAAGCAGTCTTGACCCTGCGTCCAATGGGAACAGTCCAGCCCGAACTGCCAGGCCAGGTCCTCCCTGGACTGGAAACAAGCATCCTAGGACCGGTTTCGGGGTTTCTGGGCATACCCGTCCCACTTGGGGTGTATGGTATAGACGAGCCATTGATATATTTACGTTGCTGTCTGATGTGGTGTGAAACTGGTGCTGGTTTCTGGATGATAATCCGTATTTCATTAACTTGAGGTCATCCTTGAGACAGTCTTGATGGAGGTGAGCCCAGTTGAGCCGGAAGAGAAGGCCAGTACTGGGACGCCGTTCAGCAGAAGGATCGAACCCCGGGCGCTGTGTATGCAGGTTTGGGGTGGCCAGGAGATTAGGCTTGGCTGTGCTGAGGTTTCGAGTTGGGACACATCTCTTGAGGCTTGGGAAGAGCCATTCATGGGGGAAAGAAAGACTCCATGACACAGCCTTATGGGACTCCAACTGGGAAAGGTAAGGGGAGGGCATGGACTACTGACATCCTGCATGGATAGGAACAGCCTTTTGGGACTCCGACTGGGAGAGGTAAGGGGAGGGCATGGGCAAACGACATCCTGCATGGATAGGAACAGCCTTGTGGGACTCCGACTGAGAGAGGTAAGGGGAGGGCGTGTGTTAAAAGTTAGATTGAGAATGTCAACATTATCGGCACCATCTTGCTCTCCTTGGGCCCATTCGTGCGCGTAAGCGGCAGCCATTTTGTACACCATGGCCTCCCTGCCCCTCGCCGATAGCCAGCGTCTCTCTCTCTCTCTCTCCTGACCTCGCAGGCAACCCCCCGCCCGCTGACAACCCCCGCTCGCACATGCCTTGGGTCATAAACGCCTCTTCAGCGCGGCTCTGCCTCGGAACCCCATCCTGTTCCCAGCGCGACACCTCCCTTCATTCCTTTCATGGTCCCAGGCCCTTTGATACAAACCCCCTTTCCTGTGTGCCCGTCTGTCTTCCTCTTTCCCAGGCTGACACCTAGCTCTGCCGATACTGTTTATTGCCCCTCCCCGTACAGTAGAAAGCTTCCCTCATCAAAGGACCCCCGAGTTGATCAAGGTCCCCACCCTAAGAGATCCGATCAAACCCCCACATTCCGTGAATCGGCGGAATGTCCAGCTGCGCGATAATCACCACCTGTTGTGACCGGGGTGGGGACTTCAACTGTAAATGTGTGTGGGAACGGGCCTGTAGGGGAGATTCAGAGGATGTCCTTTCATACTTCAAAGCATTACAAGACTGTGTTACCTGCAATAAAATTCATTTAACTGTGTATAAGAGGCCAGGCCTCTGAGATGCGGGTAGAGCACCTCATGACGATACTTGCTGTCCGAACTGATGTGTTCACCTCCGGAGAGCTTCTGAATAAAAACCCTTGTTTCCTGCCTTCCAGTCTCCAGCGCCTGCCTCTTCATTGATTAATATCTTGTGGGTTTAGGAGGCGACACCGCCGGGAAATACTTAAGGATCTTTTAATCTGGTTGGTAGCCTGACCCTTAACAATTGGCGTCCCAAACGTGGGGCCCATCAGTGACTCATGGATCCAGTGGGAGAGGTCCTGACGACAGAGTGAACGACTGCAACGATCGGGAGCGCGCCTGTCCGATAGACCCTCGTCTGACAGCCGATCATCCGAACTTCACTGGTTCCGAACAGACCTCTCTCGAGTGATCTATGGTCCTGACTGGGAACCATCAGGAGTGCCGCGAGGAATACGAGGAAAAGAGGACGATCGGGCGCTGGATTCGGAAGACAAGAAACTGTCCATGCGGTCCGGGTAAGGTCGTGTAAACACGACGAATTGCGAAATGGTTATTTGAATTGTCCAGAAAATACTAGTATTACTCTTTGTTAATTTATTTGGAGATCCTCTGTCTGCAAACGGAGAAACAACAGGCTCTCCCTTTGTAAACAGTGGAGGATAGGTAATGCAACTGTCGTGTCTATCTTTCTCCCCCACTGATTAATTACTTGAAACTGAACTATTGTTCACAGACTGTCTTCTGGAGATTCTCTGTCTGCAAACAGGAAAGAGCCCCTCTCCCCCCCCTTTTTACAGATAGTGAAAGGGTAGGTAACGCAGACCTTTGCGAGCCTACTTATTCTCCTCACTGAATTGTTTTTTTATTTTTTTGATATTGGTTCATGAGGTATTCACTGCCTGCAAACAACGTAGAATAGAAATATTCTGTCCAGTCTTTGCACGCAGTGATAAGATAGGCAGTGCTGACTTTTTGTCCCTCGTTGCGAGCCGTCATGTCTGTCTTCTCCCCACTGATCGGTAGCCTGTTTAGCCCGGACCGCTTATTAGAGATGAACCATCCGGCTCCACCGGAAGGCACCCCTAATGAGGACATGTTCATGAAGCATGGATTGATCGCTATAGCCTATAACAAACTGTGGCATAAATATACGAAAAAGAATGGAGAAAGTCAGTGGCCACTGATAGGATCCTTCGATGATGACAAAATAAACGCGCTAGAAACAGCCCTAGGTAAAAATAAGACAACGCCCACTATGCTTGATAGTTTCGGCATGAGAGTAGGTTGGAAAAAGAGCTGCGAAAAGCAGCCCACCTAGCTGCTCAGAAGCTAGAAGGAGAGATAAAGGAAAGAGAGAAAGCCAAACAGAAACTAGAAATGGAAACATCAAGCCAGTGCCCGGTTAGAACGCCCTCCATGCTCTACCCTGATTTATCCTCGAGACAAAAACGAGCGAGCGATGATCTGCTGTTAGGCCCTCCGGCCATCTACATGCCCCCTCCATATGCCCCTTCCCAACCCTTAGCACAACACCCACCACCCCCAGGTGCAAATGAGGGTAGTGCCACAGCTTCGGCCCCCATGGTCTCTGTGCCGGCGGAACCCCTTGTACCAAATACTCCGCAAACAACAACGTTGGGCGACCCTGAGACCCGAGGGGCTGGTTCCGCAAGAATAAACAGACTAAGGAAAGATGAGCGAACAGGGATCGATAAGATAGCAAGGACACTGGTAGAAAGGAAGGAAGGCGAAGAGTACATCACGGATATGTTTAAATCATATACGGGGAGTCACAGACGGCACTTTACTGTACGACTGTGTTACCATGTCTTGAACGCATACGAGGACCGATATCGAGACCAAGGTCCCGAGAGCCTAACGACTCTGTACCGGAAGGTCGATATCGGGGATGAGGGCAAGTGTGATGTGACGGACCTCCTTACGCGCACGGTTGAGGTTTTCCGCCACCTCACTGAACGAGAATCGGGAACTAAGCCCACGACATCCGTGGCGACCGAACCACAAACTGAGCAACCTAGCACCATGATGCGAATACGAGAGGCTGCCCCTTACTGGGTTCCTCCACGAGGTGCAGGGACTCACGATGATGCAAACCACCAAGATGCAAAAGGAAGAGTAGTGTACAACTGGGTCTACCAGCCATGGGACCGACAAGAGATTCTGACATTCCGAAAATCTCTGCCTGACCTACGTAAAAACCCCACTGCCTTCTATACTGAATTGGGTACAGCCCTAGGTTCAACGATTATGACCCTGGCTGACATCGACTTGTTTTTTGGGTTATGTCTACCAGCTGATGTGTGGAAGCAAATCCGGAAAGTCGACCACCTTGAGCTGCTCGGACATACCTGGACACAACTCGAGGAAATTGACAAACAACGGGGACCGGGACAAAAGCCTTTGAAATCCATTTTAGACCTCCCGGATAAAATCGTACAGAAATTAAAAACCCTGATTCCAGAAAAGAAAGTGGACTGGTCGATAGTAACGGCCTGTCGCCAGAAACCCCAGGAGGATGCATCGGAATACTTCTCCCGGTTCTAAACGGTGTTCTCCGATTACAGCGGCCAGGACATGACCACCGCAACCGGACACCATCTGTTTGTCCAGAATTATGTTAAGGGTCTGTCATCCGAGGTCTCCCAGAAACTGCAGGCTAGCGAGAGTAGTTGGGCAGCCTCCAAACCTACGGCTATCCTCCAGATGGCCCAATATTATGAACATCAGAAAAATGAAAACGATAGGGCAACCGAGAGAAAGAAGAAGGATTTGAAAGAAAGGGTGATGATAGCCCAGCTGCAAGGGGTGACTATAGGACGAGACCAATACCGGGGAAACTATCAGACAAACGCCCCTAAATCCCAAGACCGTACTTCGACTCCCCACAGTGGACGTACAGACATTAGAGAGGACCAGTGTGCTTTCTGTAAAGGGACTGGCCATTGGAAATCCCAGTGCCCAGTTCTTCTGGACATGGTCAGAAACAAAGACCCCAAGGACATAGCAAATGGGCCGAGAAATAAGGGACAACAGCGAGGGCCCCCAAATGACACGACTAACGACAGATCAGGTAGACCAAATACATTTGATCGACCCAGGCAGAACCAATACCAGCAATCTGACTATGATGACACCCACAACTTTGCATAGGACTGCCAAGGGCAAGGGAGGGATCCAGTCGAGCTCTATGTTGACCAGCAAGGCCCTTACGTCACTGCTAAGGTCCTGGGTACCAAGTCTCCATTTCTGGTAGACACTGGCGCAACACGTAGTGCGTTATCTAAACGACTGATTCCGGGGGCACCCTTGTCTGGCTCACTTATAACATCGACAGGTTTCGATGGAACGCCCTCCACTAACCCTTTGTCTGCCCCGATCCTCTTTGACGTAGAAAACAACACCACTGACACCACGTTTTTTGCTTTCCTCCAATAGCCCTGACGCCATTATGGGACTTGACCTATTGAAACACTTCCGAGCGACGATTAGATGTTCTCAAAACGGAGTTCGAGTTTTTCTTTACGACAACCCTGTCCTGCTTAGACATTGCCCTCCCCGACGCATGTTTTCCATCACCGACACTGACACATCCCTACTTGACACTCTGCCTCCATATCTATGGGCCAAGACGGATTCGGACGTAGGGCGCATGTTGATCGACCCAGTGCACATTACTGTCCGACCAGACGCAACTCTCCCAAAACTTCCACAATATCGGATATCGCCCGAAGGCGAGAAGGCATTGGTAAAAATGATTCAGTCGCTAGTCGACGCCGCAGTGGTGGAGGAAGTAGTTAGCAACGTTTGCAACAGCCCTATCTTGCCCATCATCAAGAAACAGGGAGAGGGAGATGAGAAAGCATACCGTTTTATCATTGACCTTCGAGAGATCAACAAAGTGGTGGTACCCCAGTACCCTGTGGTCTCGGACATCACCACCATCCTGACTTTGATTCCTTCTACTGCCACCACCTTCACTGTCATTGACCTCAAAAATGCATTCTTTTCCATCCCCATCCACCCAGACAGCCGATACCTCTTCGGCTTCACCCTAAAAAACCGCTCATATAGGTTCTGCCGAGCACCCCAGGGCTACACAGAAAGCCCTAGCATCTACAGCCAGGCCCTCAAGAGACAACTAGATCAAGTCCAGTTACCCGACGGAGTGGTGTTAGTACAATATGTCGATGACATCCTCTTAGCGGCCGACACCACTCCATTAGCAGTCACAGCCACCATTCAACTCCTGCACTTCCTTGCGGAAAATGGCCACAAGGTCTCCAAGAAGAAGTTGCAATTCTGCCAACCCCAGGTCACTTACCTAGGCCACCTGTTGTCCAAAGAAGGAAGAAAACTCACTCCTGATCGAATCCAAACCATTCTAGATACTCCTGTCCCTAAGACCCAGAAGCAGGTTCGCTCCCTATTAGGCCTCACCTCCTTCTGCCGACAGTGGTTACCAAACTTTAGCCTCGTTGTGAAACCACTGCTTTCTCTGCTAGGTAAAGACGTCCCTTTCCCACTCCCTTGGACCCCTGAGTGTCAAACCTCCTTCACGGAACTACGAGATGCCCTTTGTTCAGCCCCCGTCCTAGGTACCCCTGATTACAAAAAGCCCTTCTCCCTTTACACTCACGAAAGGGAGGGGTGCGCTTTATCTGTCCTGACCCAGGCCATTGGCCCTAAGCAACGACCGTGCGCTTACTTCTCTGCCACTCTTGACCCTGTAGCCAGAGCCTTGCCTGCCTGCCTTCGAGCCGTAGCTGCTGCTGCGATCTCTATCCGACAGAGTGAGGGGATCGTACTCTCGAATTCCCTCACGGTACTGGTACCCCATGCAGTCGACACCCTCCTGAACCAAACCAAAACGCAACATCTGACGAGTGCACGACTGACTGGATACGAACTGACTTTGCTTGCACCCCATATCGCCCTGAAAAGATGCACCACACTGAACCCGGCAACTCTGTTACCCTTGCCAGAGAACAATCCCAACGTGCACCCTGTACATGACTGCGTGACTCTTACGGACGAACAGACTAGAAGTAGGGTTGACCTTAGAGACACGGCTTTCCCTGACCCTGACGGAGAGCTGTGGGTGGACGGTTCTTGCGTCAAACTCCCCGATGGCACCACTTCCGCTGCCTATGCAGTCACCACGGCCCGAACTGTAGTTGAGACAGCCCGTATCACGCAACGATCGGCCCAGGCGGCGGAACTGATTGCCCTGACCCGAGCCTGCATCCTGGCAACAGGAACTACAGCGAACATTTACACCGACAGCCAGTATGCCTTTGGGGTGGTTCACCATTTTGGGCTCCTTTGGAGGGAAAGGGGATTCTTGACCTCACACGGCACCCCCATTTTGCACGGGGATCTAGTCTCTGCCTTGATCGAGGCCGTCCTTCTCCCCAACAAGCTTGCAGTCATCAAATGCCAGGCACACAAAAAGGCGACAGACATCATTGGGCAGGGAAATGCGCTAGCCGACATCACTGCCCGAACGACAGCTGAAAATAGGACGACAACACATATGTACGTGACCAGGTCACAAGCAGAAAAATGGACTGACGCTAGAGACACTATTAGGGACATTCAAACGGCTAGCACACAACACGAGTTGACTGAATGGACACGGGTGGGATTAAAAGACGATGAAGGCTGCTGGCGGACAAGAGACACAAACAAATGGTTGCTACCTGATTCATACCTGATTCCCATACTGGCTATGGCACACTCCCCTGCCCACATAGGATCAGCCCCCATGATTGAACTTGTCTCCAGAGTTTGGCACAATGATAAAATCACAGACTCCGCCAAACGTCTGGTCCAACAATGCTTGATATGCCTGCAACACAACCCCGGGAAAGGAACTGTAGTGCCCCGGGGAGGATTTGGGGTCCCAAACCACCCATTTGAGGTCCTGCAAATGGACTACATCCAGCTAGACAGGTGCCAAGGCCTGAAATATGTACTTGTCGTGGTGTGCGCCTTTAGCAAATGGGTGGAAGCATACCCAACCCGTGACAACACTGCTATGGCCACCGCAAAAGTACTGTTAAAGGAGTTTTTCCCCCGTTACGGCCTTTGTCGTATTTTATGGAGCGATAACGGCCCCCACTTCATAGCCGAAGTCATCCAGTTCATCTTAAAGGGGTTGGGCATCAAGCAGAAATTCCACGCAGTCTTCCACCCCCAGTCTGCTGGACTAGTTGAGCGACACAATGCCACTCTAAAGCTTAAACTGGCCAAGATAGTGGCTACCACGGGTCTGAAATGGCCAGACGCCCTCCCACTAGCATTGCTATCGATGCGTTCCACCCCCACCAGACATCACTTAACCCCTTATGAAGTTGTTTTCGGCCGACCCATGAGTATCTGGTCTGCACCAAAGCCAACTTCCTTTCATGACGTCCCGGACGTCCTAATGTCTGATTATCTGTATAAATTGACTGAAACTCTGTCTGTCATTCATCAGCAGGTGCAGCAGGCCATCCCCGATGCTTCCAGGGGTCCGGGTCACGCCATCCAACCCGGGGATTTCGTGCTGATTCGAAACTTTCAGCGGACGAAAAGTTTGGAACCCCGGTGGACGGGCCCCTGGCAAGTGTTAATCACCACCCGGACGGCTCTTCGTGTGGAGGGGAAAAGGCATTGGCTGCACGCGCACCACTGTAAGAAGGTCTCCCCGACCCTGGCCACGGCAGAAAACATCGGCGACCAAGAAGAGCTCCTGAACAAGGACCGACCGTCACTAACCTGCTATCCTGATACCGAAGCACTTGAACTTTCCAAATTCTCTGATCCCACTGTGCCATCCAGAGAAGGGTATTTCCTGCGTCGAAAGGAGGGAGCTTCGGCTAAGTAGACCACAAAACTAAGTTGAATCTCAAAACGGTGACCCAAAGCAATCAAGGGTTGCCTGGAGAGAAGCTAAACTAAGTCTGTGGTTCTGCCCACTACCGAGCACCTTGAAAATGAAGATGATGGAAGCGCCAGATAAGAAGATGATGGAAGCGCCAAATAAGAAGATGACGGGGACAACAGGAAATACCCACTACAGAAACCCAAGAACAGACAGACTCCACAGCTCAAAGACAATTGCACTCTTCATCGCAATCCTTTTTTGCTTTCTCCTCATGACCACACTCTGGATTGTGGAAGAAAATGCACCTGCTCATGAGACATTCCTGACCACTGCTCAGCCTATCACCGCGAAGGAACATTATCTGATTTCGCTCTCTCCCCAACTCAGAGAGAGGCGAAAGGAGTTTTGGAATAACTCTTTCGTACAGCTCCTTCACCAGCACAATCTCGCCACCAATGCCTCCAACTGTTGGATCTGTGGGTTGCTACCCCACGCCACTGGACACTCGATACCATTCATCCCCTCACCCTTCTCGGTTCATGGCTCCTGCCTTGCTTGGCTGATCCTCCTGCAAGAAAGCTATAAGGACAATGCCACCTCCAGCAAAACCGTAACGCCTTTCTCCCACGGGGTCCGGCGAAACAAAACAAAGACACACTTCTGCCCACAGACCTCCAACTACTCCATCCACATGGACATCCCTGCTAAAGAACGAATTGAAATGCAGGTGTTCAACAATCCAACCAGACCCACCTTCTCCTACCTGCGGAAACGAACGGCTGCCACTCTGACTGTGGCCCTATCAGTCATCAACGTCACAGGCCACATGTGCATAGAAGGACATGGGACACAGCTGGTGGGCCGCAGCGCGTGCCGATTTACCCGAACTTTGGACACTACGGATCCACCTTCCTTTGTATCGTCCCCACACATGTATTTCGTCTGTGGCACAAAGGCCTACACCTGGCTCCCCAAAGGCTGGGGGGGCACTTGTTTCATCTCCTTCGTCCTTCCTCCGACTTATGTGGCCCCAGCGAATCATCATAGGCAAAAACGAGCCAAGGACATTGAGCAAGCCGACTCAACAGGAGCACAGTTCCTCGATGCTATGAAGGGACTTGTTCCTCTTTGGGGCCCGATGGCAAACAGCCAGGCCATCTGACATTTGACTCAGGCAGTTGAGACAACAATGAATATCACAGCTGGTATCTTTGCCAACAACACCGCCGAACTCCAAGCGGTCCGCTTGGTGGCCCTACAGAACCGCCTTGTCCTAGATGTGGTTCTTGCGGACCGTGGTGGAGCATGCCGCATTATTGGGTCCAGCTGCTGTACATACATACCGGACAACTCGCCCTCAGTGTACAAAGCCATCGAACATCTTCACAGACTCTCTTCGGAAGTTCACCAGGAACAGGAAGAATGGTCGCTAGGTGGTTGGTTCTGGAACACCGTTAAGAACTGGGGCTGGAGACTGTTCACCATTATCCTAATTCCTGTAGTAGTCATATGTTGCCTATGCTTAGGAATTCAATGTCTGCCACCCCTGTGTTCATTATGTGCAAACTGTATTTGCCCTAAGGCCGTGGACTTTGGAAACGAACGCATGGGATCATTATATGATGCCGAGGTTGGGAATTTGATGAAGATTGACATTGAGTAGGCAAGTTGGCTAGATATGTTGAAAAGGGAGGACTGTTAAAAGTTAGATTGAGAATGTCAATGGGCCCATTCGTGCGCGTAAGCGGCAGCCATTTTGTACACAATGGCCTCCCTGCCCCTCGCCGATAGCCAGCGTCTCTCTCTCTCTCTCTCCCGACCTCGCAGGCAACCCCCCGCGCGCTGACAACCCCCGCTCGCACATGCCTTGGGTCATAAACCCCTCTTCAGCGCGGCTCTGCCTCGGAACCCCATCCTGTTCCCAGCGCGACACCTCCCTTCATTCCTTTCATGGTCCCAGGCCCTTTGATACAAACCCCCTTTCCTGTGTGCCCGTCTGTCTTCCTCTTTCCCAGGCCGACACCTAGCTCTGCCGATACTGTTTATTGCCCCTCCCCGTACAGTAGAAAGCTTCCCTCATCAAAGGACCCCCGAGTTGATCAAGGTCCCCACCCTAAGAGATCCGATCAAACCCCCATATTCCGTGAATCGGCGGAATGTCCAGCTGCGCGATAATCACCACCTGTTGTGACCGGGGTGGGGACTTCAACTGTAAATGTGTGTGGGAACGGGCCTGTAGGGGAGATTCAGAGGATGTCCTTTCATACTTCAAAGCATTACAAGACTGTGTTACCTGCAATAAAATTCATTTAACTGTGTATAAGAGGCCAGGCCTCTGAGATGCGGGTAGAGCACCTCGTGACGATACTTGCTGTCCGAACTGATGTGTTCTCCTCCGGAGAGCTTCTGAATAAAAACCCTTGTTTCCTGCCTTCCAGTCTCCAGCGCCTGCCTCTTCACTGATTAATATCTTGTGGGTTTAGGAGGCGACACCGCCGGGCAATACTTAAGGATCTTTTAATCTGGTTGGTAGCCTGACCCTTAACACGTGGACCACTGACATCCTGCATGGATCGGAACAGCCTCGTGGGACTCCGACTGAGAGAGGTAAGGGGAGAGCATGGACCACCGACATCCTGCACGAATGGACCAGGCCTCGTGGGACTCTGACTGAGAGAGGTAAGGGGCGGGTCTGGACCACCGACGTCCTGCATGGATAGGAACAGCCTTGTGGGACTCCGACTGGTAGAGGTAAGGGGAGGGTTTGGACCACCGATATACTGCATGGATAGGAACAGCCTCATGGGACTCCAAATGGGAGAGGTAAGGGGAGGGCGTGGACCACCGACATCCTGCACGGATGGACACAGCCTCGTGGGACTTCGACTGGGAGAGGTAAGGATAGGGCGTGGACCACCGACATCCTGCACTGATGGACACAGCCTCATGGGCCTCCGACTGGGAGAGGTAAGGGGAGGGTGTGGACCACCGACATCCTGCACGGATGGACACAGCCTCGTGGGATTTTGACTGGGAGAGGTAAGCATAGGGCGTGGACCACCGACATCCTGCACTGATGGACACAGCCTCTTGGGACTTTGACTGGGAGAGGTAAGGGGAGGGCGTGGACCACCGACATCCTGCACAGATGGACACAGCCTTGTGGGACTCTGACTGGTAGAGGTAAGGGGAGGGCGTGGACCACCGACATCCTGCATGGATAGGAACAGCCTTTTGGGACTCCGACTGGGAGAGGTAAGGGGAGGGCGTGGACCACCGACATCCTGCATGGATGGACACAGCCTTGTGGGACTCTGACTGGTAGAGGTAAGGGGAGGGCATGGACCACCGACATCCTGCATGGATGGACACAGCCTTGTGGGACTCTGACTGGTAGAGGTAAGGGGAGGGCGTGGATCACCGACATCCTGCAGGGATTCTTTAGAGTGGTATAATAAACACCAAGATCTCAGGGCTGTGATGTCAATATTGTACTGTGTGGGCGTGCATTTTCAAGGTTGGTTTGTGGTAGAGAGATCGAGGACTATGAAAGCGAATATAAGTGACTGTGTTATGCAGACCGTACACCTATGCCGGCTGCAGGTAAGGGAGTCTAACAAGGGCCAGTCAGGCATTCAAGTGCTGCTCTACAGTTATCAGTGAAATGAATGTCAAAATATGCTAGTTCTGGCAATAAGTTTTCACAAAACACAACATAAATATTGGTAAATACAGGCAAGATGTTAAATACAGACAAAAATATAAATAAAAGAAATGCCATAATAGTAATATTAACTATATCCTTTCTAATGTTAATAAAAATCCAAATCTTTAAAAAAGTTTAACACATTAGATATTCTGTTTGTTGCAAGGTCACTATAGGTTTTCCACTTCTTGCTGTCCTCCAACAATGAGACTTGACTGTTCAGCTTGGCAAACCCCAGAAAGTCAAAGGAGGGACTTGGCATTGCAGGGAGCTTGCAGCAGTACCTGGTTTCTGCATTTCCAAGGACAGAAGAAATTATTGAATAAAGGATTACTTTATTGCCGTTCAATTATGCTGGTCCTGGAGAATTTTTCTGACACAGAGATGGATGAATGGATGGTTGGATGGTTGGTTGGATGGATGGATGGATGGATGGATGGATGGATGGACCAACGGACAGACAGATGTGAAATCAGAAGCCTATTTTTAGGCAGGTAGATCAGATAGATGATGGTCAATTGATATTCATTCAGAGGCCCAGTGGCGGCCGAAACAGTATGGGGAGCGGGGTGTGAGGGGCATAGGGGGGAAATCACGTACCTGATCACCGCTTCTCTCCTCCGTCTCTCCCATGTTGTGTCTCCTCCGCGTGTCTTCCAGGAAGCACCCAGGCTCCCCTGAGCCAAACACAATGCTGCAATCAGGGCCGGACTGGCCGTTGCAGGCATCGGGCATTCCCCTGGTGGGCTGCCATGTTGGGGGGCCGGTTTTGGGCTCCTGGGGGCCAATTTTGTTACTGGGCCTTTTTTGCAGCATAGCTGCATTATCGGCCGCTGTAACAAAATCGGATGAAACCGCCCGTGGCAAACAGCTCGGCCGCACCCCTAGCCCCTCGGGGGGCCGGCTGAGCACTTTGCCAGGGCCGGTTTTGGTTCTCAGTCCGGTCCTGGCTGCAATGCAGCATTGTGATTGGTCTGAGCACCGTGGTTCGAGGGAGCCTGGGCATGTTCCCCACCCAGGCTCTAATGCAGCCTGGGTGGAGAGCATACAAAGTGTGCAAGGTGGTTTGGCCAGGCCAAGACGGCTGGCCAAAGCGCCATGCGCACTTTAGAGTGCAGCAACTACTCCTTCTCCCTGACATCAAGTGTGGCAAGTCCCGCCCGTACCTGACGATTCTAAAAATAAAATGATTAAAACTTCAGTTATTATTATTTTCTTTTTTCTTTTACACTGCTCCATGAGCAGTGGAGGACGCTGCTCTGCCTTAGCTGAGGAGCCGCCACTACGTGAGAAACCTTAGATAGATAGATAGATAAATAGATAGATAGATAGATAGATAGATAGATAGATAGATAGATAGATAGATAGATAGATAGATAGATAGATAGAGTGAGTGAGTGAGGGAGATAGATAGATAGATAGATAGATAGATAGATAGATAGATAGATAGAGTGAGATAGATAGATAGATAGATAGATAGATAGATAGATAGATAGATAGATAGATAGAGAGATAGAGAGAGAGAGAGATAGATAGATAGATAGATAGATAGATAGATAGATAGATAGATAGATAGATAGATAGATAGATAGATAGATAGATAGATAGATAGATAGATAGATAGATAGATAGATAGATAGAGTGAGGGAGATAGATAGATAGATAGGTAGATAGATAGATAGATAGATAGATAGATAGATAGATAGATAGATAGATAGATAGATAGATAGATAGATAGATAGATAGATAGATAGATAGATAGATAGATAGATAGATAGATAGATAGATAGATAGATAGAGTGAGGGAGATAGATAGATAGAGAGATAGATAGATAGGTAGATAGATAGATAGATAGATAGATAGATAGATAGATAGATAGATAGATAGATAGATAGATAGATAGATAGATAGATAGATAGATCGATCGATAGATAGATAGATAGATAGATAGATAGATAGATAGATAGATAGATAGATAGATAGATAGATAGATAGATAGATAGAGTGAGGGAGGGAGATAGATAGATAGATAGATAGATAGATAGATAGATAGATAGATAGATAGATAGATAGATAGATAGAGAGAGAGGAGATAGATAGATAGATAGATAGATAGATAGATAGATAGATAGATAGATAGATAGAGAGAGAGGAGATAGATAGATAGATAGATAGATAGATAGATAGATAGATAGATAGATAGATACAGTGAGGGAGGGAGATAGATAGATAGATAGATAGATAGATAGATAGATAGATAGATAGATAGATAGATAGATAGATAGATAGATAGAGTGAGGGAGATGGATAGATAGATAGATAGATAGATAGATAGATAGATAGATAGATAGATAGATAGATAGATAGATAGATAGATACAGTGAGGGAGGGAGATAGATAGATAGATAGATAGATAGATAGATAGATAGATAGATAGATAGATAGATAGATAGATAGATAGATAGAGTGAGGGAGATGGATAGATAGATAGATAGATAGATAGATAGATAGATAGATAGATAGATAGATAGATAGATAGATAGATAGATAGATAGATAGATAGATAGATAGATAGATAGATAGATAGATAGATAGATAGATACAGTGAGGGAGGGAGATAGATAGATAGATAGATAGATAGATAGATAGATAGATAGATAGATAGATAGATAGATAGATAGAGAGAGAGAGTGAGGGAGATAGATAGATAGATAGATAGATAGATAGATAGATAGATAGATAGATAGATAGATAGATAGATAGATAGATAGATAGAGTGAGGGAGATAGATAGATAGAGAGATAGATAGATAGGTAGATAGATAGATAGATAGATAGATAGATAGATAGATAGATCGATCGATAGATAGATAGATAGATAGATAGATAGATAGATAGATAGATAGATAGATAGATAGATAGATAGATAGATAGATAGATAGATAGATAGATAGATAGATAGATAGATAGATAGAGTGAGGGAGGGAGATAGATAGATAGATAGATAGATAGATAGATAGATAGATAGATAGATAGATAGATAGATAGATAGATAGAGTGAGGGGATAGATAGATAGATAGATAGATAGATAGATAGATAGATAGATAGATAGATAGATAGATAGATAGATAGATAGATAGATAGATAGATAGATAGATAGATAGATAGATAGATAGATAGATAGATAGATAGAGAGAGAGAGGGAGGAGATAGATAGATAGATAGATAGATAGATAGATAGATAGATAGATAGATAGATAGATAGATAGATAGATAGATAGATAGATAGATAGATAGATAGATAGATAGATAGATAGATAGATAGATAGATAGATACAGTGAGGGAGGGAGATAGATAGATAGATAGATAGATAGATAGATAGATAGATAGATAGATAGAGTGAGGGAGATGGATAGATAGATAGATAGATAGATAGATAGATAGATAGATAGATAGATAGATAGATAGATAGATAGATAGATAGATACAGTGAGGGAGGGAGATAGATAGATAGATAGATAGATAGATAGATAGATAGATAGATAGATAGATAGATAGATAGATAGATAGATAGATAGATATATTTTCTTTAAGTGCTTCCTAAATGCTCGAAGTGTTAGACCGGAATGCCTTCTATCTAAAACTGTACTAAATGAGTTCTGTTTTCACGTGGCAGGCGTGATAATCTGAAGTGTAAGGTGGCCAGCCTGTTCTAACAACGCTAATACTGTGCATTCTCCCGAAAAAACACCCCCTGGGGCCCATTACCTTGAGTGTGCAAGTATGTAAAAATAAACTCGGGATTGCATGTCACATTTATATCCTGACAAATTAGTTTCGTGCTGGGAACCCGAGAATGTAAACAAGACGGACAGATTTTTAGCAGCTTCTTCCCCCCAAAAGCAGGGGCCTGGACGGCGCTGCCTCGAGGCCTGAGCGTCACCTAAGACTGGGGGGGGGGGCGGGCCCAAGTAAAAGTGTTGGAATTTAAGGAGCACTTAGCGCACGCATTAGGGCCTCTTTAGGACGGGCGGGTCTCAATTGTCAGTAATTCCAGTCCTCCAGGTGCCCTGCCGCTGACCCCCCCATTTTACTGCGAGCTCAGGAATGCCGTGTTTAAGCTCTTTGTGGCGATTCCGCCAACAGGCCGCGGGAGGGGTCCCTTCGAGCAGGGGGGGGGGCCGAGGGACAGGTCCCTTCGAGCAGGGGGGGGGCTGAGGGTCAGGTACCCCATAGGTACCCCACTGAAACTCTCTGGAGGCTCTAGACCATCACGGAATGCGGAAAATCTACTGCTTGAACCTCCCACTTTCAAGAAGGAGAAATCGATGGCCCAATCCTTTTCAGGCAGCGCAGTGAGAATCTGGAACTCACTTCCGCCTCAGCTCCGAACCACCTCCTCCTCCCAGGCCTTCAAATCTGACCTCAAAGTTCTCCTTCTTCAAAGACATTTCCAAATGTAATTCATGCCCTCTCTGCTATCTGAAGGAAGACCTTCAACTACTGAAAAACCTACTTTATTTGACTATGGAAGTGTCTTCCAAGTGTGTTCTTGTGGTTTGAAAGTCTGCCTCTTATTGCAGTATTGTCCTTCTTCCTGTGTCTGGGACTCGTGGGTGACTTGCACCCGTCACTCTCTCCTGTAACACACTGTTTTCTACCTCCTACATTTGTTTGTTTCGACACCTGCACAAGTGCCACCAGTGCCTACGCAACGTTTGTTCTTGTGCTGGAGTGTCCTCCATATATTGCAGTATTATACCTCTATATTTATTTTGTATGCTTTTTGTAACCTGCACACGTCACTTTTTCCTCCTGCAATGCACCGTTTGCTACCTCTTGTATTTTGTTGACTCACGACTGTCACTTTTGTAATGCACCGTTTACTACCTCTTATACTTTGTTGGCGCACAATTGTAATTTTGCTTCATTTAATGTAACGTTTGCCTTTGTATTTTGCTCCCTTGTAATATTCTCATGTATCAGTTCTGTTCCTAGTGTGAAGCGCTCTGACACCTTCGGGTAAAGTCCGCGCTATATAAAAATGCATAAATAAATAAATAAATAAATAGAGGCCGAGGGATGGGTCCCTTCGAGCAGGGGGGCCGCGGGACAGGTCCCTTCGAGCAGGGGGGGGGCTGAGGGTCAGGTACCCCCTAGAGGCCGAGGGACGGGTCCCTTCGAGCAGGGGGGGGGCCGCGGGACAGGTCCCTTCGAGCAGGGGGGGGCGAGGGACAGGTACCCCCAGAGCAGGCCGCAGGAGGGGTCCCTTCGAGCAAGGGGGAGGGGGCCGAGGGACAGGTCCCTTCGAGCAGGGGGGGGCTGAGGGACAGGTACCCCCTAGAGGCCGAGGGACGGGTCCCTTCGAGCAGGGGGGGCCGCGGGACAGGTCCCTTCGAGGAGGGGGGGCGAGGGACAGGTACCCCCAGTGCAGGCCGGGGGACAGGTCCCTTCGAGCAGGGGGGGGGCGAGGGACAGGTACCCCCTAGAGGTCGAGGGTCGGGTCCCTTCGAGCAGGGGGGGGAGAGGGACGGGTCCCTTCGAGCAGGGGGGGGCCGAGGGACAGGTACCCCCAGTGCAGGCCGAGGGACAGCTCCCTTCGAGCAGGGGGGGGAGAGGGACAGGTACCCCCAGTGCAGGCCGAGAGACAGCTCCCTTCGAGCAGGGGGGGGCGAGGGACAGGTACCCCCAGTGCAGGCCGAGAGACAGCTCCCTTCGAGCAGGGGGGGGCGAGGGACAGGTACCCCCAGTGCAGGCCGAGGGACAGCTCCCTTCGAGCAGGGGGGGGAGAGGGACAGGTACCCCCAGTGCAGGCCGAGAGACAGCTCCCTTCGAGCAGGGGGGGGCGAGGGACAGGTACCCCCAGTGCAGGCCGAGGGACAGGTCCCTTCGAGCAGGGGGGGGAGAGGGACAGGTACCCCCAGTGCAGGCCGAGAGACAGCTCCCTTCGAGCAGGGGGGGGCGAGGGACAGGTCCCCCCAGTGCAGGCCGAGGGACAGGTCCCTTTGAGCAGGGGGGGAGGGGGCGAGGGACAGGTACCCCCTAGAGGCCGAGGGACGGGTCCCTTCGAGCAGGTGGGGCGGAGGGACAGGTACCCCCAGTGCAGGCTGAGGGACAGGTCCCTTCGAGCAGGGGGGGCCGAGGGACAGGTCCCCCCAGTGCAGGCCGAGGGACAGGTCCGTTTGAGCAGGGGGGGCCGAGGGACAGGTCCCTTCGAGCAGGGGGGCAGAGGGACAGGTACCCCCTAGAGGCTGAGGGACGGGTCCCTTCGAGCAGGGGGGGGCAAGGGACAGGTACCCCCGGTGCAGGCCGAGGGCCAGGTCCCTTCGAGCAGGGGGGGGCCGAGGGACAGGTCCCTTAGAGCAGGGGGGGCCGAGGGACAGGTCCCTTCGAGCAATGGGGGCCAAAGGACAGGTCCCTTCGAGCAGGGTGGAGGGACAGCCAGGTACCCCCAGTGCAGGCCGAGGGACAGGTCCCTTCGAGCAGGGGCAGAGAGACAGGTCCCCCCCGGTGAAGGCCGAGGCCCAGGTACCCCCCCCTTGCAGGCCGAGAGACAGGTTCCTTCCAGCGGGGGCCGGGGGCAGATACCCCCAGTGCAGGCCAAGGGACAGGTCCCTTTCAGCAGGGGCTGAAGAATGGGTCATTTCCAGTGGGTGCTGAGGGACGGGTCCATTCCAGGGGTGGCCGAGGGACGTGTCCCTTCCAGTGGGGGCCGAGGAACGGGTCCAGGGCTTTAAGTGGGATAAAAAAAACTGGGGGGTCTCTCAAAGGGGCGTGGTCAATGTATTTAAGGGCATGGCTTAAAAACACGTAAGCTAAGAATCTTTTGCTTACCATAGTGTGCCGCTCGACGTGTATTTTGCTTTTCCTGTCATTCCGTCCGGATATATGATACAACAAGTAACATCATACCTACAACAAGTCGGGACTATTGGCTTTGTTAATGGTTGCCAGTTGCATAAGATAAATAAGCAGCAACTATGGCTTGTATATAATATTGAAAACACTTCCACTTAAAGCCCTGGTGACACCACGACAATGTTGTTGTGACGGAGATGTTGGGATCCGACAGTGTGGGCGACTGACAGTAGGGCAGTAGGACCCTGTGGGTCCTCAGGCAGAGTGACCAGGTCACCGGACACCAGATCCGGTGACGGGACAGGAAGGACGGGAACAATGACCAGGACAGAGACGTGGACGGACGTGGGGACGAGCAACTGCATGATGTAAGAATAAAGAAGTGTTAAACTAACCTGCGTCCTGTGTGTGGTGTACACCCCTGCGCACAGCATGGACACGACAACTGGCGACGAAGGAAAGTGACGAACGACGCGTGGGTCACAGTGCGGAAAACAGATGGCTGGAGACACACCAGGAGTCCACCCTGGAAGTGCAGGAGACAAAAAGAAAGAATGCCCATTGAGCAGCGACGTGGGAGCACATCCCGGTGAAGACAAGCGCGGATGCGGTAAGCGCTGAAAAAAAAAAAAGGGGAGTGTGTTGAAGAGGCGGGCGCGAGCCGTCGCGAGAGCATCCAGAGACTCGGCGGCCATATTTGAATGGGGCGAGTTGAGAGAATAGCACCGAGAACAGCAGTGGGCCGGCCCCAGCGAAAGGGGTGCAGAGATGCTGACTCTCCACTAGTGGTTGGCTGGGCTGTGAGGGAGATGTCGTGAACACGGCCAAGTGATCTCGTATGTCTGTGAAGAGAAACTATATTTGAAGTGGCGGCCATCTTATGATCAGGCAATGTGATTGTGACCGCGAAACTGCGCGAAAACGGTGGTGGCCATTTTGGATGAGGAAAGAAGGACAAAAAGAATGGAGCGGCCATTTTAAGGCCAAATAACGTCGGAAAGGAAGGAAATGAAAAGAACATAAAGACAAACTAAGGAGACGAAATAAGGACGGAAAGAACAAAGATCTAGAGCTTGCTAGCTGGAGAGGAGAGCCAGAGAAGTGACAGGGCAGCTGCAGGTTACCGCAGTTTGAACTCACCCAGCAAAGGACAGTTGTGGCAAGGGGTGTAGCTGCTACAAGAAGACTTTTATGATAAAGATTTATGAATGGGACATTCAAGAAAAGAGCAGAGGGAAACAGCTGAGCAGACATTTCAAAGCCAGGCAAAGGGCAAATAAGAAGAATAGCATAAGACAAGGTGAATTAAGGAGAACGCGAATAATAAAAAAGGAATAGAGAAGAAAAGACAGAAAGAAAAAGAAAATAAGAATGGAAAAAGTCTGAAAAGAGAAAGAAAATAAAAGTTTGAGTGAAGAATAAAGGATAAATAAAGTGCAAAAAGGGCGCACAAGTAAAAAAGGGCAACAAGAGAAAGAAGACAGTGCAATAAGAAAAAGGAAAATAATAAGTGAAAGGAAGAGAAAGGACATAAAGAGAAAGACAAATCGACAAAGAGAAAGAAGAAAAAGAAAGACAAAAGAAAGGAGCAGAAGAGAGTGGAAGAAGTCAGAGAAGGCTAAATAAAAGACAGAAAAGAGAAATAAGACAGAAAAGAAAGGACATAAAAGAAAAAAAAAAGATAAAGAGAAGAAAGAAGATAAAGAGAAAAGAAGAAAATAAAGAGGAAGAAAGAAGATAAAGAGATAAGAAGAAAATAAAGAGAAAAGAAGAAGAAAAGAAAAAAAAAGATAAAGAGGAAAGAAGAAAATAAAGAGGAAGAAAGAAAATAAAGAGATAAGAAGTAAATAAAGAGAAAAGAAGAAGAAAGAAGATAAGAAAATATAGAGAAAAGAGAAAGGAAGAGAGAAATAGAAATAACAAATAAAAAAGGAGCAACGTGACAAGACTTTGGCGCAGGAGAAACAGCAACAGAAGAAAGGAAATTAAGAAAAAGGAACAAACAAGCATATGCAAAGGCAAAAAGAGGCAAAATAAGAAAACAAGGGTTGAACAAGGAGCAATAGAACAAAGAACAGAAGAGAAGGTGACAGCACAATGAACAGGTGCAAATAAAGAAGATACAAGAGAACAAAGCACAGACAAAGAAGAAAATAAAGAAAGAACAAAGGGTGACAAGGACGAATAAGAGAATAGAAGAGTGCCAGGAAGAGCACAGGAAACAGAAGAGTGCCAGAAAGAGCACGGGAAACAACAAAAGAAAAAGATAATAGAAGAAATAACAAAAAAAAGAGTGCCAGAAAGAGCACGGAGAATAGAAGAGTGCCGGAAGAGCACGGAGAATAGAAGAGTGCCAGGAAGAGCACAGGAAACAGAAGAGTGCCAGAAAGAGCACGGGAAACAACAAAAGAAAAAGATAATAGAAGAAATAACAAAAAAAAAAAAAAAAAAAGAGTGCCAGAAAGAGCACGGAGAATAGAAGAGTGCCGGAAGAGCACGGAGAATAGAAGAGTGCCAGGAAGAGCACAGGAAACAGAAGAGTGCCAGAAAGAGCACGGGAAACAACAAAAGAATACCAGGAAGCGCACACGAAAGAGTGTCAAGAAGAGCACAGAAAAGAAGAAATGACAGACGCCAAGCCAGAAAGACAAAGTGCACAATACAGAAAAATACCACCATTCAACTTGTCGGAGCCACAAGTAGGAATAAGGTGGGAGAATTGGATCAGACATCTGGAGAGATACATGGAAGAGACTGATGTGACAGAGGCAAAGAAACTGGGTCTATTACTAAATTATGCAGGCGATGACATTGGGGACCTCCTAGGGACGCTACCAACAAAGGAAACAACTACTTATAAAAAACTAAAGAAATGTTTAACAATGACATTTGACCCGCAAAGAAATATTGATCTTGAAAGATACAATTTCGCAACTGCGTCTCAACAAATAGGCGAAACACCAGATGACTTTGCGACCAGACTGAGGAAACTTGTAAGCCATTGTGAATTGGACAAATTTGACAACACACAAGCAATAAGATTGTGAATAATAGAAGGATGCCGTGACAAGAGCTTCCGTGCAAAAATACTAAAAGAGCCAACATCACTAGAAAACATCCTGGCCCTAGCAAGAGCGGAGGCTAGAGCGACAGCAGACGCAAAAGAAATGGAGCGAGGAAAGTTCACAGAAGAAACAGCGCCGTGCCTGTTGAGCAACGTCACAACGCAAATGATGGGTCTCATGGCAACTGAAAGACTGGAAGAAGATGATGCCATCACAAGCACCCCACCGAAGGGGCTAACAAACAAAGGAAAACGTGTCACATGGACCGAAGAGCACCACAAAGAATTGAAAGAGATCAGGTTTGCTATGACGGCCGAGGACGACCCAGCACATGCTGACCGGGGACAGCGCAGAAAGCCAAATTCAGATGGCAACGAAATAGAACTGGTAGCAAAGGTGACACAACATCAACAAAAAAAAAAAATTACCGAAGACAGGTGGTGGCAATGAGAGAATGAAGAAGAGTGAGACTATCACACACAAGAAAGGAAAAAGCGTGGAACAAGAAGACACTGCTGCAAGAGCTCAAACAGCAAACGCAACAACAAAGGCTCAGTAGAAAAAAGGAAGACATGCGACGAAACGGAAAAGAAAGAAAGGAGGCATTGCGATGGTCAAAGAAGGACAAGCGAGGAAATGGAGCAACGAGATCCCCGGAGGCAAATTGAAGATGACAAAAGCAAAAGAACGGATGGCAAAGGCGGCAGTTTGGCCAGTGTCACGTCACAGGGCACCTTTCGCATGTCAGCAAGGCAGACGCAAGAGAAGCGGAAAGGTCAAAGCAAGAACTATAGAAAGGCACACAAAAGGAAGAAGCTCAAGCGGATATCAGAAAACAGCGATCAAGAAGGAAACACATGGAACCAAAGAGACTAATTGAAGAGGTGTAAACGAAGAGGCCTCTGGGCCATCGAACAACATCTCTCTCTCTCTCTCTCTCTCTCTCTCTCTCTCTCATTCTTTCACCTTCATCAATATAACGGTGAATGAGGACTATGATAAATGTGTCACGAACATTTGTTTGCAACAAGGGGGGAGATGTCGTGACGGAGATGTTGGGATCCGACAGTGTGCGCGACTGACAGTAGGGCAGTAGGACCCTGTGGGTCCTCAGGCAGAGTGACCAGGTCACCGGACACCAGATCCGGTGACGGGACAGGAAGGACGGGAACAATGACCAGGACAGAGACGTGGACGGACGTGGGGACGAGCAACTGCATGATGTAAGAATAAAGAAGTGTTAAACTAACCTGCATCCTGTGTGTGGTGTACACCCCTGCGCACAGCATGGACACGACAAATGTTGCTGCTCCTGAGATTCAAAAAGAGAAGGGAAATCCAGAGAGAAAATGACGCTCTTTAAAGAATTTCCCTTCCCCTACAACGCTCACCACGCACACATCGACGTGCCTGCTGTCACTGCAGTCCCTTCCACTCCCATTGGAACGGGTCCCTTCCAATGGAGGCCGATGGACGGGTCCTTTCCAGCGGGGGCATAGAGATCAATCCATTCCAGGGGTGGCCGAGGGACGTGTCCATTGTGCCAATATCGGCAACACACCCCATCCTTCCCACAGCAATACTTTAGAGAAACTATCAGGCCCAACACATTTTTAGTGGAGAAAATTGCCTCAGGTTTATTTGCATAACAAATATGCCGACATGGTGGGTTATCTTACGGGCGATCCCAGGGTAGTCAGCCCCTCGCCGCCTGCCCACCTGATGAGCCAATCTACCCGGTGGTCCTCGCCAACCGGTGTTTGTTGACTTTAGGGGAGTGTCTAGCCCCTCCCACCGGTGGACCGCCAGTCCACCCCTTACTCACGCCCCTCCCAGGTAAGGGGGGGCGGAGAGTTGCAGGCAACCCCCGGTTGCTCAGGTCCACAACCGCCCGAAGGACTAACGGGGCGCCGTCGCTCCTCCAGGGTCCAGCGTGAGGACCTCCCTGTGGATTTTGGCTTTCGCACCCTTACTGTGCTCCTGCAGTGGGTACCCTTACTGTACCTTACAGCCTCTGGATCGCCCTGTAACTCCGCCTGCAACACAAAATAATAAGTTAGTGAAACACCCCCCCCCCCCCTGCCTATACGCTGGGTACGCGGTGGGGAGGGAAACAGCGTCAGGGCAGCAGAGAAAGAGGGTGCTCCAAGGGCGGGGGAGGTATAAGCACCCTCCTCCCGCCCTCTCCTGCCCGGAAGTGACGTCGGCCTAGGGGACCCTCGAGGATCCCGGACACTAGGAGGCTGACTCGTCGTGTGCCATCCTGTGGCACTAAGTGGGGCCGCCCTCTTAGGAGGGCCCCTTGTGTGGGCCCGGGAAAGCCCCGCATAGTGCCAATATCGGCAACACTCCCCATCCTTCCCTCAGCAATACTTTAGAGAAATAATCAGACACAACACATTTTTAGTGGAGAAAATTGCTGCAGGTTTATTTGCATAACAAATATGCCAACATGGTGGGTTTTCTTACGGGCGATCTCAGGGCAAGCAGCCCCTCGCCACCTGCCCACCTGATGAGCCAATCTACCCGGTGGTCCTCGCCACCCGGTGTTTGTCAATGTTGGGGGAGGGTTTAGCCCCTCCCACTGGCAGACCGCCAGTCCACCCCTTACTCACGCCCCTCCCAGCTAAGGGGTTGCTCAGGTCCACAACCGCCCGAAGGACTAACGGGTCGCCGTCGCTCCTCCAGGGTCCAGCGTGAGGACCTCCCTGGGGAATTTGGCTTACGCACCTTTACTTTGCTCCTGCAGAGGGTACCCTTACTGTACCTTACAGTCTCTGGATCGCCCTGTAACTCCACCATAGCACTGGGTGTGGCCACCGTCACCACTATAGACCTAGTTACCTACAGCCTGTTCATTCAAAGGTCTCCCTTAGATCAAGCAAGGACAGGTCCTTTCCTCCTCTGGACAGCTGTGCTGACCAGCAACCATAAGCCCCTATCAGCTCTGCCACTCTACGGGCCTGTGAACTTGTATCCCCTGTCTGGATTCTGGCCTCCTAACCCATACTTAGACATACCTGAGCTATAACCCCACATATAAAAGGCCTGCCAGCCGGCTGACCACCACAATGCCGATCCTAATGTTAGCTGACAATCTCCCAAGGACACTTCGCTTGACTGAAGCGACTGGTAACATGTAATCCTTTTAGATCAGGTGACATAGGGTAAACATATGAGTAATGTCCCTGATCCCTCAAGAATGACTGCAACTGTGCTCTGGAGTTGTCCGTATTAGGGCTCCATCCCCTCCATCTCAGCACTACAAGACCAATCGCACCCTCCTGGGAATGGCTCACTCATGCCCCCTGCTCACAGAAAGGCCTATTTATGTGTAGCCCATAACCTTGCATTTATTCCCGACAGTATATCAGGGTTCTGCTGAAACTTAGCTTGCTTGACTGCCGAGTGCGCATTGCACCTTCGCGGATATGAATTTTCCTACTCCGTTACCGGCCGCCAAGCTGACAACCTTGCCAGCCCCAACCCTGGGCGAACTAAAAGAAGCTATACTATTAGCCATGTGCGCAGCTGCTGTTGCTAATGATGGTCCCGTACAGAACCGGTAAACTAGATGCTGTACTATATCATTCACTCATGGTGTAGCAGCAATTGGCCCCTTACATCAACTTGACAAGCCCAGGAGCAAGCCTGAGCTGGCTACCCAGGTCCCTGCTGCACACGCCTTACCCTAACGAGCTCTCATAAATACGGAACATTCAATCCAACAGAAATGACACATCTGTATCTAACTTGCAGTGTGTCAGAAGAAGCGAACCAGGCCCCCTTAAGGCTAAAAGGATGCCCTGGGCCGAAGGCAGTTGTCTACCATGATCTTGACTTACTGAGTGCCGACGGAAAATTCCGGTATTTTAAATATCTTTTCACACATTATATCCACCTGGGATGGACGCGCCTTAGCGAGCGTGGACCACCGGGGATATTCACTTTTTTGGTCCTGAAGAAAGCTGCATTAATAATTTTGGACAGCTGAAACATGTCGACCGAGATTCTAAAGGATACAAGTGGTTAATAATATTACCCTTATTGGTATCCAACACATTGTTTTTAACAATATTAGCTGACCACTGAATAAAAATCGGTTCTGGTACAGCTGATATTTTTTAACCTCACTAATCACTTTCACATAACACAAAATAAAAAATAAAAAATTCCACAACAACCAGCTCCGCTGTAAATCAGGCGTTGAAGCACACTGGAGGGACATTCGGTTCCTCCAGTGAGAACCCCATGATGAAGCATGTCACCACTAGGGTGAGTGAGGGTTCTTCTTAAAAATAAGTTCTCTCTCTGTATGTTGTCCACTCATTCTTTGTTTTTCTCTTGGTTAACGCTTAATCACTGACGGTGTGATTGTGTTTTCTTCTGGTGGCTTGGTTTTCAAAATGTCTTTTTTACTACAGCACCGACCAGTCACTCTTTAGTTGTTTTTTGCATATATTATTAGGGATATAGGAGTGACCTTTGAATATCCTTACTCTCTTGTTGTTAGTATTTACTGAGTGAACAACATTATTTCAACCACCTAGCTAACTATATCACAGGAGAACTCCTGCTTACAATTTTTTTTTTGGGCGGGCCCTAGCCGTGCTTACGGAAGTTCAGATTTGACAATACCGTTGCCCCTGACCACCTGGACAGGCCCGCTCCCCTGCTGTGTGCAAACCCTATAGTGTGTCACAAGTACTGACCCTCAGATGACTTCTTTAAAAGACTCTTGGGCACCCCCCTAATAATTACCATAGCAGTCTTCTGCCCATCTACCCTTGTGGTTACCCCACCTGTCACCTATGAGCTGGGGCCAGTAGTTGCAAAGGTAATTGAGCACAACTGTGGCTGATGTGTAAGGATAAGTAAGTAAATCAAAAATGGACTAGCTAAATAATCAAAAGAAAATAAATTGTTTTAATTTATCAGGGACTCAAGTATGTTTTGTCAACGGTTTGTGGCACCTGGTAGGTGTGCTTATAAAGCCCTCACCCACCAACCTAGTTGGTGGCATGCTTCATCATCGGGCCCACCCAGTGACACCTAGCGTGTCCCGGGTGTGCTTCGACGCCTGAAGACAGCGGAGCAGGTATGTCGCTGTGTGTGCGGTGAAGACTGTTATGGATTGTGAGTTTAAAACGGCTTGGCGGGGATCCCAGTGCCCAAGGGCAAATACACTTTATTGGCTGGGTCACCGTCAGCGGTTAAAAATAAGGCTATTGGATGCTAGGGGCGAGTTACGACCTCCCACATCCTGGGGTGTGTCAACATGTTTCAGCCAGTGCCTTATGTCTATGCTGGCTTTCTTCAGGACGGGTAAAAAAGGTGTGTGCAGTTAAAACTAGTGGGTGTATATCCAGACTATGTGTATACACGCCCTAAAGTGTTTTTCTATGTGTGAGTGGGGGATTCCCATCTCAAGAAAACACGCTAGTTTGTCAAGAATGCTACTTCATGGTTTGAGAAGTGGCATGGGTTGACCAAAGTTCTTGGTCAGAGCCTGCCGTGGACCTGTACTGCCTCCTTCGCTGCACCGTGCAGCGTGTTTTCTTGAGATGGGAATCCCCCACTCACACATAGAAAAACACTTTAGGGCGTGTATACACATAGTCTGGATATACACCCACTAGTTTTAACTGCACACACCTTTTTTACCCGTCCTGAAGAAAGCCAGCATAGACATAAGGCACTGGCTGAAACATGTTGACACACCCCAGGATGTGGGAGGTCGTAACTCGCCCCTAGCATCCAATAGCCTTATTTTTAACCGCTGACGGTGACCCAGCCAATAAAGTGTATTTGCCCTTGGGCACTGGGATCCCCGCCAAGCCGTTTTAAACTCACAATCCATAACAGTCTTCACCGCACACACAGCGACATACCTGCTCCGCTGTCTTCAGGCGTCGAAGCACACCCGGGACACGCTAGGTGTCACTGGGTGGGCCCGATGATGAAGCATGCCACCAACTAGGTTGGTGGGTGAGGGCTTTATAAGCACACCTACCAGGTGCCACAAACCGTTGACAAAACATACTTGAGTCCCTGATAAATTAAAACAATTTATTTTCTTTTGATTATTTAGCTAGTCCATTTTTGATTTACTTACATATAATCCGGGGGATAAGGACTAGCTTTCTGGTCCTCTCTCTCCTTCTTGATACACGCATGATGTGTAAGGATGTCATGGTAATTGCACAACCGCTACACTTAACACTGCTTCTACTCTCCCCTACAAGAAGTCAGAACCGGGTTGTCGCCTTGCCCCCCAAGAGCACTTAACCAGGAACAGCATTCAGGCTCCGAGCCCGGAGCACCCCTGGCCATTCCTGCTTCCGTTCCCACCTGACCTTCTCAGAGTGATGCCTGTGTACTCGATCCGATTGTCCTGAAATTAGAAAAAAGGTTTCACTCCAAACCCGGACGTGCTGACCCAGAACCCCACACACTGGCCCCAGTGTGTTCTTCCCCTGTACCTGCTCCGAGCCCTGGCAGGCCAGCCTGCTAGGCGTGGTTTGACCATTATAGAACAAAACCCGTGCTTTTCTGGAGAGAACAAAACCATGAAAACAGCCCCTAACCAGCATTGACAGGTAAGCCTATTGCTAACTCGATCACCAGGATCAGAGCCCCTTACTTGCGCACCAGTTGCTGTACAAAAGAACACATTCCATTATTGCACATGGGATGCATGATATGCCCCGACACACCAGTTGTTTAAAAGAAAACGCATTTCGATTTTGTCACTGGGGATGCATGATTTGCCTACACTCTGCCACTGCTTACCGAGAGAAACCCCAATTGTTGCCCAGTAAATCAACAAATTGCCCAGACTCATCAGTTGTCTAACCAGAGAAAACATCCAATTATTGCACAGGAGCTACCTGCTCTGCTCAGACTCATCAGTTAGCTACCAATGCATTACTTCCATGAGGTGTAACCTGCGCGCCCCCCAACAGGGACAGTAATGACACCTGGGGAGAACCTGGGTGTCCCAGACCCTAGCACACTGCCTCCAGTGTGCTATGACCCTTATACCTGTTTATAGTTCAGATGGCCACCCATGTGAGTAGGGCGGTTCTCCAGCACACTTCCTGCATTTGAAGCATAAAACATCCATTAGAAGCCCTACCCCCCTCATATACCAATATGGATACTCTGCAATGAGACAGGGGCCATCAATGCCCCCCATGCTACCAAGGCCAAGCCTGGTTGTCAGTTACGAGTACTAGTTTGTCCACATTACATTCTCGTAATGAGTTGGGTGGGGCAAATACTTGCATACCTCCAGTGCCTGATGCAGTGGTGTAGTGTCTTGAAACTAAGTCAATATTCAAATGCTAAGTCTGATAATCACCATTGCACTTTGGTACTTTGCGACTTTGAATCACTTCTTAACTCGTCCCCTTACAATTCTTCCCAGAAACACCTCCTCCTCCCAGGCCTTCAAAACTGACCTCAAAGTTCTCCTCCTATAAAGACACTTCTAAATATAATTAATGCCCTCTCTATTATCTGAAGGAAGGCCTTTTATTGTAGAAACTTCTATTCTCCTTGACTATAGAAGTGTCTTCCCAGTGTGTTCTTGTGGTTTGAGAGTCTGCCATTTATTGCAGTATTACCATTTGTCCTGTGTTTGGTACTCTTTTGTTACATGCACACGTCACTTTTCTCTTGTAACACACTGTTTGGCAGTGTTTTACCTCTTCTTGACTTTATACGCTTTCGAGCACGAGAGCTTGAATTGCCCAAAATCATCGGAAGTGAATGCGACCCCAAGGCGCGAACCCTGATAAATGCACCAAAGTCATCAGCACTAACTCAACCCGAAAGAAAGAAGCGCTTTCAAGCACAGTTTATACATTACACATTCTGGCACGTGCGAGTTACGCGCTTTGTCTGGAATCACCTAATTGAACGCGACCCTTAGGGTTGAACCCTGGTTCTAGCACCCAAGTCGGCAGCGCGAACTCGGCCCAGACGTAAGGAGCGCTTAAATGAGCAGTAATTCATTACCCATACAAGGCACATGCAAGGTAAGTGAGTTGACCAAAATCACTGCATGTGAACGCGATCCTGAGATAAGAAACCACTATTTAAGCAGCGCGAACTCAGCACGAACTAATTGATTTGACCAAAATCACTGCATGTGAACGCGACCCTGAGGCAAGAAACCACTAGTTAACCAGCGCGAACTAAGTGATTTGACCAAAATCACTGCATGTGAATGCGACCCTGAAGCAAGAAACCACTAGTTATCCAGCGCGCACTCAGCACGTACGAAGTGCTTTGACCAAAATCACAGCCTGTGGACGCGGCCCTGAGGCAAGAAACCACTAGTTATCCAGCGCGAACTCAACCCAAAAGTATGGGGCATATACATGAGTAGGTTTATCAATAACCATGATCACCTTGTGACATTGAAAAGGAGGGCTGTGTTATAAAATTAACTGCTTCCATCTGTGTTGTGGGCGGGTCCCTTCAGCGGGGGTTGAGGGTCGCGTCCCTTCCAGTGGGGGCCGAGGAACGGATCCCTTCCAGGGGTGGCTGAGGGACGTGTCCCTTCCAGTGGGGGCCGAGGAACGGATTCCTTCCAGGGGTGGCCGAGGGATGTGTCCCTTCCAGTGGGGGCCGAGGAACGGATCCCTTCCAGGGGTGACCGAGGGACGTGTCCCTTCCAGGGGTGGCTGAGGGACATGACCCTTCCAGTGGAGGCAGAGGAACGGATCCCTTCCAGGGGTGGCCGAGGAACGGGTCCCTTCCAGGGGTGGCCGAGGGACAGTTCCGTTCCAGCGTGGGCAGTGGGATGGGTCCCTGCCAGTGGGTGCTGATGGACAGTTCCCATCCAGCAGGTGCTGAGGGACAGTTCCGTTCCAGCGGGGGCCGAAGGATGGGTCCCTGCCAGCGGGGTCGAGTGACGGGTCCCTTCCAGTGGGAGCGAGGAACGGGTCCCATTCAGTGGGGCAGAGAGACAGGTCCCTTCCAGTGGGGGCCCAAGGACGGGTCCCTTCCGGGGCGCCGAGGGACAGGACCTTTCCAGGGGGACCGAGGGATGGGTCCCTTCCAGGAGGGGTCGAGGGACTGGTCCCTTCCAGGGGGGGACAAGGAACCCGTCCTTTCCAGTGCAGGCCGTGGGACAGGACCCTTCCAGTGAGGGCCGGTAAACAAGACCCTTCCAGCGGGGGTTGAGGGCCAGGTCACTTCCAGCGAGGATCGAGTGACAGGTCCCTTCCAGTGGGGGCCAATGATGGGTCCCTTCCAGCAGGGACCAAGGGATGGGTCCCTTCCAGAGGGGGCCAAGGAACGGGTCCCTTCCAGTGGTGGCCAAGGTACGTGTCCCTTCCAGTGGGGGCCGAGAGACAGGTCCCTTCCTGTGGGGGCCGAGGAATAGGTCACCCCTGTGCAGGACTTGGGACAGATCCCTTCCATTGAGGTTCTTGGGACAGGTACCTTCCAGCTAGAGCCGAGCGACAGGTCCCTCCCAGTGGAGCCAAGGGACGGGCCCCTTACTGGGCAGACTGAGGGATAGGTCCCTTCCAGTGAGGGCCGAGGGACAGGTCTCTTCGAGTGAGGGCCGAGGGACATGTCTCTTCGGGTGTGGGGGGGGGGCAAAGGACAGGTCCCTTCCAGTGAGGGCAGAGGGACAGATCCCTTCCAGCAGAGGCAGAGAGACAGGTCCCCCCAGTGCAGGCCTAGGGACAGGTCCCTTGCTGCAGGGGACAGGTCCCTTTCAGCGGGGGCCGAGGAATAGGTCACCCTCAGTGCAGGCCAAGGGACAGTTCTTTTTCAGGGGGTTTAAGGTACAGGTCCCTTCCAGCCGGGGCCGAGGGACAGGGGCCGAGAGACAGGTCCCCCCATTGCAGGCTGAGGAACAGGTCCCTTCCAGCGAAGACCTGGACTCGCAGTAATGAAGATTACCGGTCAGTAAGTGGGTATTAACTGCAGGGTTGGATTGGGATTGAAAATCGGCCCGGGCACGCATTAAATAAAATCGGCCCACTTTTGCATAATCACTCCTCAGTCAAATCACTGCTTTGGCGTAACCTTATAAGAAAAACTTTAGGGAGGGGGTAAAAAAAATGCACACGTTAGTTTACAATGGTGAAACAAGTGAGGGCACTTCTACTCGAGCCCCCTGCACCGGCTCAGTATGTGCACACATTAATGGGCCGGCCCGCGAGACAAAGGGAGTGATACCCCGACTCAGAGTAATGAAGATTAACGGTAAGTAACTGGGCATTAACTGCATGTGAAACGAGTGGAACAAGAAGACCCCCGACTCAGAGTAATGAAGATTACCGGTAAGTAACTGGGCATTAACTGCATGTGAAACGAGTGGAACAGGTAGACCCCCGACTCAGAGTAATGAAGATTAACGGTAAGTAACTGGGCATTAACTGCATGTGAAACGAGTGGAACAAGAAGACCCCCGACTCAGAGTAATGAAGATTACCGGTAAGTAACTGGGCATTAACTGCATGTGAAACGAGTGGAATAGGAAGGCCCCTGACTCAGAGTAATGAAGATTACCGGTAAGTAACTGGGCATTAACTGCATGTGAAACGAGTGGAACAGGTAGACCCCCGACGCAGAGTAATGAAGATTAACGGTCAATAACCGGGCATTAACTGCATGTGAAATGAGTGGAACAGGAAGACCTGGGCTCGGAGTAATGAAGATTACCGTTCCGTAACTGGGCATTAACTGCATGTGAAACAAGTGGAACAGGAAGACCCCGACTCAGAGCAATGAAGATTACCGGTAAGTAACTGGGCATTAACTGCAAGTATAGGGAATGGAACGGGAAGACCTGGACTGATTTCAGGTCAGTAACCAGCCATTCTCTTCTCTTGTCCCGCCATCCTCGGCGGCGGCTTGGAACCCACCTGTGCCCGGCCCAGCCCTGGAGACACTACTGCACTTCTGATAGAGATGAAAGGAATATAACACCAGGCGTGCCAGCATCAAGGTGAAGCACATAGTGACCAACAGAGGGGTCGCAGAGAGTTGGATAATGTCCAGACTGGACTGGAAACCAGAACCCTCCCTGGTAAAGTTCTCCACCCCAGCCTCACACTGCAGGAGGCCCTGAGTGCAGGGGCCACGGGGCCCCGCTCTAACACAGCAGCCTGCTCTGAAGCCGGCCGGGAGCCCGCAGCCTCCCAGGGGCATGTAGAGGTACTTGTATAGCGCACGACTACCCGGAGGCATCTCGGCGCTTGTACGAATACCGCTGAGGAACCCTTCCAGGTCTTTCCCTGTGAAGTGCCCACTCCTGGGTACCCCCAAGGTGCAGCCAGGCATCCTAGCGTTGATGGGGCCATTGTGGAGATTAAGCAAGCTATTGCCCAGAGGTGCAGAGTGGGACCCATGATTAGACTAGGCACTGAGGCGAGAATTATCAGGTCCGAGTAAATTGAGCCCAAGACCCGCTGAGGCGGGAATTGAACCCTGGTCCCGGGCCAGACTTCGGCATCAGGGTCTGCCGCTCTAACCATTGAGCCACACTTCTCCAGCGTGCCGGAAGGACCAGTCCAGCCCTGGATGGTGTGACGTCATCGGTCCTGGACTCTGGGTTCATCTCTTCCAAAGGAGGGTGAGGGGCACGTGCTCGCCTGTCAGCAGCCAGTGAGCCAGACACTTGTGTCTGCTGGGGACAGGTATGGTACCTGCTAGGACTCGATGCCAGAGAGCAGGGGGCAGCGTTTTTACAAGTTCAGAGTCTGAATAAACTGCTGCTGGCGTCACTTAATGGCACCTGTGTTGACAGGCTCACTTATTGCGCCTTGACCCTCCGCCCCGAGGCGCTATGCTATTATCTGAAGAAGAGGGGGGTATCTCAGCGGGGTCAAGAGAGGCGGGTAAATGAAGTCAGGCCTCCATCCATGCCTCGGGCTGCCCTCGAAGGGGTACATGTGGGTCGGCCTGCTCCTATAGCGCCCCCATGAGCGGGGTGCCCATCTCCTGACACAGGGGGCAAACTGTGGGCGCTTAATACCTACACAGCATTGGAAGTCAGGAGGAACCCGAAACACGCCTTGTAAGCCGATTTAGCACTTAACTGAGGGAGTAAATACCAAGGGTAATATTGGCACATTCAATGGAACCCAATGCATCGGCCTCGGAAGGATTAGATGACAGAGTTGACCCTGCCCGCTGGGAATGGAAATGTTGACCTGCAGATTGGCACAGTGCTCCTGGCTTGCCACCACTAGCCCCGGACAGCGTGGCACGCCTGGCATACGCCTTCCTGGCATGCATGGCACACACACCCCCTAACCTTGGCCACACGGACCCACTCTCAGTTTGGAGTCCCTGTCAATGAAGCAGCTTTTGAAGGGACCCTCTCGGGTGGCCCCGCTCTAACCTCCAGACAAAGGGCCCTGACAGCCTGGCTTCCACCGCCCTCCAAGACAGGGTAAACAAAGGCTGCGGCTGGAGGTGCCGAAGGAAGGACGCGCTGTCAGTGCAACAGGTAAAGTTACAGCCCGACCAGAGCTGACATCCCCAGCTCCAGGCGGCGCAAACACTGCCGGTGTCACCTTTCTGCACACATCAAAGGCAAACTCTTCATCTTCCAAAACGTATTAGCCTTAAATAATGGCGTCGGGTGAAGCACCGCGGGGTCTTCTGCCTCTTATTAACCCCCCCTCTCGCCCCCGCCGCTCTAGTGGCGTTAGAACTATTTTATTGTTTCGAATATTAAACCGGTGTGGCTCACCCACTAATAATCCCACAGCAAATGTGTGCAAACGATAACAACATGTTTAGACGCCATAATCCCTTAAACAGTCCATTTAGCTAGCGAGTATCTCCAGGGCTTAATTTGTAAAAGCATTAAAGCCGGGGCTCAAAGTTCTGCTTAGAAGCCAGCAGCCTGTCGAATGCTGAGGATGCAAACAGCAAGGCTTCGGAGTTCTTGATTCCACCCTATGCGTCTTCCAACTACCACTAGCCACTCCCTGCCACTTAACCTCTCTTTTACAAGTTCTTTTTCATCCCTGCGTTCTCTCTTTGCCACTGGGTTTCCATCTGTCTCTTCCTCCTAATTTCACCAAGTCTTTATCTTGCTTTGGGCCCGAGTCTGAGTTTGAAAAATAAGTTCCAGTGCCGGTCGGCCCCACCTGCAAGCCCCTGCTCAAATTAAGCTCTACTTATCTCAGTTTTGCACGTTGTCCTGATGGAAACTTTAGATTCGCTCAGGGTTGGATTGCGACAGCAAATACGCCAGGGAAGTTAGTACTGCTGAGTACCCCGACTCCCTTAGCTCCAGAAAACCCCTGGGGTGAGGGCCCTTCCCGGCTCCCGCATAGCTCGTCGCCCCTCTCCCTCAAGGCAAACAATTCAAGACAAAAAAGTTGTTTGGATAAGGGGTAGTAAACCCCGGCCGTATTTTATTACATAAAATTGATCAAAACATTGAACTGATATTATTTACATTATAACTGCAACAAATGATGGACGGAAAGCTGAATCATTCAAGTATTCTCCCCCAGTCAAGAGATCTGGGTTAAATCCATCTTTCTTTTGCCAACCACGCCACCCCAGTTTGGACCCAGCCATATGCAAATCAGTCTTGAACCTGTGCCTCATGGGAATAGTCCAGAGAGAACTGCCAAGCAAGGTCCTCCCTAGACCGGAAACAAGCATTCTGGGACCAGTTTCAGGGTGTGTCACCCTTCATCAGCCAGGCTAGCTTGAATCCAGTGGCACTGTGAGCAAGGGACCCACGTCTGGGCATACCCATCCCACTTAGAGCAAAACCGGTCCTAGGATGCTTGTGTCCAGGGAGGACCTGGACTCGCATTTTGGGCTGGACTGTTCCCATTGGGCACAGGGTCAAGACGGATTTGCATATGGCTGGGTCCAAATTGGAATGGCATGGTGAGCAAAAAACAGATGGATTTAGGCCCACATCTCTGTACTGGGGTGAATGTATGACATTGTTCTGCATTCTGTCCATCAATAGTTCTTTTTGCATTTGTCACCCCGAGTGGGACGGGTATGCCTAGACGTGGATCCCAAGCTCTCCATGCTACTGGAGTCAAGCTATCCTGACTGATGAGGGCTGAAAGCCCGAAACAGGTCATAGGATCCTTGAATGTATGACATTGTTCTGCATTCTGTCCATCAATAGTTCTTTTTGCATTTGACACCCGAGTGGGACGGGTATGCCCAGATGTGGATCCATTGCTCTCCATGCTACTGGAGTCAAGATATCCAGGCTGATGAGGGCTAAAAGCCAGAAACCGGTCCTAGGATGCTTGTTTCCAGTCCAGGGAGGACCTGGCCTCGCAGTTCAGGCTGGACTGTTCCCATGAGGCACAGGGTCAAGACTGATTTGCATATGGCTGGGTCCAAACTGGAATGGCATGGTGAGCAAAAAAACGATGGATTTAGGCCCAGATCTCTGTACTGGGGTGAATGTATGACATTGTTCTGCATTCTGTCCAGCAATAGTTCTTTTTGCATTTGTCACCCCGATTGGGACGGGTATGCCCAGACGTGGATCCCAAGCTCTCCATGCTACTGGAGTCAAGCTATCCTGACTGATGAGGGCTGAAAGCCCGAAACCGGTCCTAGGATCCTTGAATGTATGACATTGTTCTGCATTCTGTCCATCAATAGTTCTTTTTGCATTTGACACCCGAGTGGGACGGGCATGCCCAGATGTGGATCCATTGCTCTCCATGCTACTGGAGTCAAGATATCCAGGCTGATGAGGGCTAAAAGCCAGAAACCGGTCCTAGGATGCTTGTTTCCAGTCCAGGGAGGACCTGGCCTCGCAGTTCAGGCTGGACTGTTCCCATGAGGCACAGGGTCAAGACTGATTTGCATATGGCTGGGTCCAAACTGGAATGGCATGGTGAGCAAAAAAACGATGGATTTAGGCCCAGATCTCTGTACTGGGGTGAATGTATGACATTGTTCTACATTCTGTCCAGCAATAGTTTTTTTTGAATTTGACACCGAGTGGGACGGGTATGCCCAGATGTGGATCCCTTGCTCTCCATGCTACTGGAGTCAAGATATCCAGGCTGATGAGGGCTGAAAGCCCGAAACCGGTCCTAGGATGCTTGTTTCCAGTCCAGGGAGGACCTGGCCTCACAGTTCGGGCTGGACTGTTCCCATTGGGCACAGGGTCAAGACTGATTTGCATATGGCTGGGTTCAAACTGGAATGGCATGGTGAGCAAAAAACCGATGGATTTAGGCCCAGATCTCTGTACTGGGGTAAATGTATGACTTTCTTCTGCATTCTCTCCATCAATAGTTATTTTTGCATTATTTACATTACATACCAATACGCAGAAAGTCCATTAAATTGATTGGTACAGTATGTCAATTGGCTAACCTTAACATGCATCTAATACATAGCCATTCCTATCGTAACTAAGGAATGAACAACAATACTATCTAACAATACTATCTTTCTGCGTATCCCTGTTAGATCCTACGGCAAGGTCAATGGCTGGCCCCAGATCCATATCAAGCTAAGTCCCAACCTCCTACCAGAGTGACCGTGCGCAGGAGGCCCAGTTTACCGGACGGATACCTCCCCCCAGGCACCCCCTGCACCCTCAACATTATCTCCATAAGGGGCCCATGCAGTTATTCGTCCTTGCACCCTTGAGCGCATGCGTGTGCCTGCGTTGGGCCAACCAGCCTACCGGAAGCGTAACTCCCCTTCCCCCGCACCCTTCCAGCCTACCGGCTGTAACTGCCCCTGGGGTTCCCTGAGAGACCATCTGTCCCCCACTTGGGCGTCCCCATTTGACAATGGTGATGTCTGCTAAGGAACGTAAACTATGCTCACCAATCATGACCTTACCGCCTGACCAAGGGAAACACATATAAAATACGACAAAATTACTTTTCCTGAAAATTGAAATGTTTTTGTTAAGACAAGATAATTGTTCATTTCAAAAATTCTAAGAGAAAATGGTGAAAAAACAGTCCAATTTATTACATTAATTCTTCCTAAAATAGAAAACAATACAAATTATCGAAAATATTCTGCCTTAGGGCAGGGTGGGTGGGAAAAAGATCTGTTGGGGCCTCCGATGAGGCCCTGACGTCGATGATGAAGTGAACAGCTGAGGAGCGGCGGAACAAGAGACCGCTCCCACTGCTCAACAGCCTTTTAACAGCTTGGGCAGAGCAAGCCGGTTCCGACAGGATTACCCTACGTTTGGTGAACGCGTGAACCGGAAGTGCTACCCAATGCTTCCAGTCCACGCCCCCGTCAGCCAATCAACGATGGTCGAAGAGAGGGAGGGGGCGCCACATCACTGGTGTGAGCGGCACCCCCAGCCTCCCACCGGATGCTGGGACCAGCAAGACCGCCATATTGGCGGCGTGCCCGAGTCCGTGCCCGCCTTAAAAAAACTACTGTGTTGGCACACGTGCATTGATTATTGTGTTCTAAGGCTTATAGCGCCAGTACTTAAATTGAAAATTAACATTCCATGGACAAATACAAGTTGGAAACTCAGAATTATGAAAACTACTAGGAAATCATGTATAACTGCTTTTCTATCTGTACATTTGCTGTGTATTTTTTGATAAATGTCTACTTGGAAATAGGAAATGGCTCAGACCTAGACTGCCTTTTACTCTCACCCTGGGCTTTTAGATGTGGTTTTTTTACAGTATGTAAGAAAGGCCCTCCAATGCTCAGAGACTGGTGAAAGGTGTATCTGTTATTAGTTTTTTTTACTACTGACATCAGGTGCAATTTCCAATAATGGTAATGATGCTACTGTGTAAATGCAAAAAAAAAAATAGCGTCCCTTTCCTCAAATACATGTCATTTTATACAGCATCAAATTGGCCCAGAGGTATTGGAGTGCTTTACAAGAGCACCAGATAACATTACAGACAATCAAATTAAAATTTTGGGGCTCCTGTAGACAGGGCACAAGTCCTAAACGAAGAAGTGGGGTGACTGACCAAGTTAGGCAATATGCTAGTGACATCATGGTGCATGCCATCACAGCGCAAGACGTCATGACGCATGACATCACATGTGTCATCACTGGAAGTGACCTCACTGGAGGTGACATCACAAGAAGTGACACCAGATATTAAGACCTCCTACATATGTTTATTAGGTATATCATGAGCACTTTTAAGCTCATTATGAGATTCAACAAATGAGATTTCACGTCTGGGTTGTGCCACACAAGTGGCGCAGCCCTGACACAAAAGCTGGGCCTCAATTAAAACATTTATATATTTTTTAAAACCCTACCACAAAGAATTTGGCAACAAGGAGAAGCGCAGTAGTAGATCTGTTCTGCTTAATTGGTTGCAAAGTCTGCATTTTAAAATATTTTTTGGGGTTAAGGCACCTGCTGCAGAGATCTTTGTGTGCCCAGAAAATCTGTGGGAATAATAATAATGGTAAAATTGCTCTGGAGATTAACTCTTTTGCTGGAGAGATCTGTGTTTTGTGTAATCCTAGATTTGAGTCAAAGTAGTTTAGAAGCTTACTGTGTCTCCTGCAAATCACGTCAACATACAGATGACAGATTTTTATTTTATGTAGATAGGTAAGTGGGTTACTGATTTCAACACAGAGATTCTTTTGTTACGTGCAGTTCAAAAATTCTGATTCTTTCAATATAGCACAGTGAGATCTAAAGGAAATGTGACTCCTAAGCCTTGTAACCCTCACCGCCTTATGTAACACATCCTGTACATTGACTTTCACACTTCTATGATTTATTGTCAATGTATAATGTTACATAAAGCGCTCTCACACCCGCATTGGGATGAATAGCGCTGTAAACGAGATAAAATAGTGCTATTTAAATTGTTATTAGGGTGAATGCTGAGATAGACCAACACATCTGACACTCTTACAGTGCATGTACTTGCGTTCAGGGACTGAACAAAGTCATAAGAATGCCTCGTGCGGCCGCGATTTTCGCGCTGTGCGGCTTTTTAAAAAAAAACACGTTACATGACGAGCTCAGCTCGTCGTGAGCATAGAAGGGGTTAAGTACCTGTGAAGAGATAAGCTGTGTACTTTTGTTTCCCTTCCGTTGCATTTGTTTTTAAGTGTGAGGTTCCAGGCCACCTCCAGTCAGGATCGAAAGGAGGCCTGATGGCCCCTCAACTTCGGCCTATGTCTTTGGCCCAGCTGGAGGTGAAAATAAAGAAAGCCTCCCTCACTCTCTGCAGGTTGCTGCTGGGAATGGAAAGCCGACAACGCGCAGGCGCTGCTGAACGTGCCACGGTGTCTGTAAGTTACACTCGAACGAGTTCAGCATATTTCTGTGGGGCCCAACTTCTTTGCGGGGTGGACGGCGTCTACCTTGTGAAAATAGTGGGTGGACGCTGTGTACCTGTGTGTACCCTTGACTTGTGCCCTGCCTGTAGATTAGTGGTTTGCCCAAAATTACAGGATGTTGAGCTGCCTCTGGGACTCAAACCCGGTTTTATGGCAGGCAAAGGAGAACAGCAGAGACTTATGTGCATGGGAATGCCTGTTTCATGCAAGAGAGGGAGACAAAAATGACTGAGGAGTCCCCTTGCTGGCCCTCATCCAACCCCCCACCATTCGCTCTAGTCCTCTCCCCTGCAAAGCAAGTGCAATGGTTTCCCATCAGCCGCTCCTTGAAGCCACTGTCACACCTGGATGGAGCTAGGGGGCAGACACACCTCATGCTGTGACAGATGGAGCAGCCGATTCTCATTCTGCCTTTCACAATGCGGCATCCTGGCCTTAACGTGCATCAGGTCAGGCTTATTATATATATATGCAAGGGCCTCAACTGCAGTCTTTGATCTTGTGCCCTTGCGTTGTAGACTGGGATGGCCACCAAAAAAAACTGCCCACCAACATGCCTCAACCACAGGCCGCTTGCTGATTGCCTGCCTTGCCAATCTGAGGCTGGTTTAACTCTCCTCACAGTCAGAAACTTCCTTAGGGGTGGATGGCCTTGGTTCTTAGGGGTAGGGAGGTTGTTGCTTTGCCGCGTCAACAAATAAGGAGCGTTCTGTGGGATTGCGCATCAAAATACTACTGTTGCCATTCAGTGTCGGGAGCAGCGGCAGGCAGACCACCACCACTATGCAGCCATCCAGTGCGAATCTCCACTCCTTATAGCACCACCCGCTGCAGTTAGGTCTGCCCTCTAAGGAGGCAGGCTTCCAATGGCGGTGTGTCAGAGGGGCGGGTCTGAGGACCAGTGGCTGCTTACCTTACCCACTGCGGCTTAGGGGAAGGGTCGTCTTGAGTACTTGAAGGTAAATTACCACGCGTAGGAGCCAGTGTTGTTCCTTGTGAGCTTGGCTATATCTGCACATATAAAAGGTTTTTCACATCTTGATGCCACGCCACTCCTCAGTGCAACACGGGCTTCAGAAATCATCATCTGAGGAGGCTGTGGGCATCAATCTATACCCCAGGCAAAGTTAGGAAGCATTTCCTTGCATTTTAGAATGCTAAATTTCCCCACTTAACATTTCACACAGCAAAGGGGCATAGCTTTTAGCAGTGCAGCTGGTGCAGTGGCATCTGCTCCCATGGCTAACTTCACCCCAGATAGAGGCTGTTTTTTTAACTACAAATCCAGGGGGTTAAGGGGGCAATTTTCTTGCTTGCATGAGTGTTGACAGCACCCTGCCTACATCACTGTTTTCACCACCATTCCCAAAGAAATCCACAAGCAACAAGTCCCTTTCCTAGAAAAGAAAAATATCATGCTGTTGGCTGATGGAACACACCACGTGGATGACACCCAAGAAAAGCAAGAGAAGTGGTCCAATGGTAGATAGCCTCTCAAGAAAGCAAAATAAACATCAGTAGCTTTGAGCATCTTTCCTGATCCTAGCCTTAATAGGATTGACAGCAAAACCCACCTCTTAAAGAAACCATTGGCATTGCCAAAAGTGCTGGAAGATACATTTGATCACTAAAGGAATTGTCTGACAGTAGACAAGTGTCTGGAGAAGGGTGTGCCATGAGAAACAAACTTCCACTTGCAGAACAAAAATTTGGAAGAACCCAATATTAATGCCTTTTATCATGGAGGTACTACTGTGGACAAGGTTGGATTTGTTATTGCTTCAGTAGAATTTAAGCACAGAAGTTTTTAGGTGCTGTCTATGTTGCTAAAAATGGTCAACACCTTCTGGGGTGGCTTATCTCTTTGACGCAGTGAATTTGGCTACAGAGCTTCTCAAGGAGGATCATTGGTTATGAGCAACAAAAGCCGATAAATCTTTGGAAGACCGGAAGGAGTTTGCATCTTGTCCATGGCCAATAGAGAGGGTCGTTTATTCTGGTTTACAGGTTTTCTGGGAGGTCAAGGATGAATTGGCTTGTGAAGGTTTGCGAGGGGATACACTCTTGCGGCCTGAAAATATCAGAAATAAAATAATAAAGTTGCTCCTAAAGAAGAGTTGAGTAAGACTCCACAAAGACACTGGTCAGGCCATTTACTGATGGTAATACATGGATGATATAATAAGTGATCATGTGAAATCTTGAGTATTTTCAGCAATTGTATTTGAAAATTCTTCATTTACATTTAATATCTGTAACAATTCCTGAGGGTCCAAGGCCGTGGACACCCTGGACATGATTGTAGGAAGTATGCTTTTGGTTTATTATATTTCCAAATGATTGCTGTGGAATTTGTCAGAGAACCCGCAACTCATTGTGTGTTAGAGTTTCTAAATGAGTGGTTTTATGCAGAGAGTTTTCCAGTATCTTTAACAGATATTGGTGCCCCATCTACATTTTCCAAGATCGACAAATGTTAGTTTCAAAAGTAGTATTGTTCACAACCTCACGCCTATTCTCGGACCCGACACGGCGTAGCAGCGGGTGGCATGGCTTGACACAAGTGTGACCAGAGCCAGTGCCTTTACCCCGGCTTCCATGAGGCAAGATAGCTTTGCGTCTCAAATTTCCCTTTCTACAATTGAAGAGAGGGTGCCCGACTGTGAGCACATTGTTTGGTCTCTGAGTGACCAAGGGTTGGGTACACCTTAGCGTGTGTAGACCACTCGGGTCACGTCACTTGCTCCTGACGAAAACCTGTTAATATAGCCACCATCAGGTTGAAACATGTAGACCACTTTTCACTTTTTATCACCATCAAGATACCGGAGGTCAATCTAACCGAGCACGGCATCTTACTTAAATTTTAACATTGTCCAGTTGCTCCAGATTTAAGTATTTTAGGGAGTTAAATCTGGCCAATTTTTTATTCACTTTTTTTCACTCACTTGCACCACTGAAAAAAACCTGCTCCACTGTAATCAGGTGTTGAAGCACACCCAGATAGCACTCGGCTTTTCGGGTGGGACCCCTATGATGGCGCATGTCACCAACTAGGTTGGTGAGTGAGGGGTCCTCTTAAAAAGGAGAATTCTTTTCTTTTTTGTGCACCTCTCCCTATGCCACGGAGACATTGTTTTGTCTTCAGGGTATACTCCTTCAACTGTTTGAAAATGATACCATAAGTGGACCAGGAGTGTTCCCTTCAAAACCTTTTCTCTCTCCTTTGTTGTTTGATAGGGTGGGAATAGTAAGGCCAACCCCTCCAAACTGCCACAATTTTCATGCTGTTGCTTTTGTTGGAGTTGTTATCGTTACTCTGATCCCCCCAAAGTCTGACACTTTCCCTACTGTTGCTCACTTTGGAGTGGGAGTAGTAAGTTTGACCCTTAAAATTCTATTTTTTTTAATGTCTATAAATATAACTTTTATTTTAATTTTAAAAGTTAATTTGATGTAAATTATTTTATGATTTAGTTTTTTGTAGTAATGTTTTTTATTAACGTAGTTTTATAATGTTGTTATTGTATTACTTAAACACTTTCTAAAATATAGTGTTTGTAATTATAAGTAATTTTATTTGTTTTTCTATTACTTCTTTTTAAGTTATAATTTAATTTTAGATTACATTTTTGGTAATTATTTTAAAGCATATATTTTTATTTTATGTTTGTAAGCAATCATTTTGTTAAATATATTTTTATAAGCATATTATGGGTTAGAGCTAAAGTTCAATATACTTACCTATTTTTTTTTTACAAAGTGTGGTCTTCAATATTTTAGATGGCAATACTTTTAATTTTACATAAAAAGCATGTAACATTAATAGTTTGAGGCAATAATTGTATTGGCAATAGTTTGTCACACAATCCATTGACCATTTTATTTTATTATTATTTTTTTTTTAAAAACCTTTATTGTCAGAAAAGTCATACAACTACAGACCTACAACCCCCCAGGGCCGGTCAGTAATAATCCGCAACACAGTCGAAAACAGTACAAGGCCCATCAACCCCTGGAATCAATCGCAATGTTTACACGGCAATAAACAGGGCTGGCGGCTGTAAGGGGATAAAAAAAAGGTTTGACATTTTATATTTTAAACAAAACAACACAGAAACAAAGTCCGAGGTAAGATTGCTGTCGAAGTGACCATTTCCACCAGCAGGGGGGGAAAGCCAGCCAATAAGGCTGGTCTACAGAAGGATAAGTCTTAAGGGGGTGGAAAGAAGGGCCAAGAGTGGACAAGCAAACAGTGTGGTATAGGAGAAGGATGCATGTAGGCGAGGTCACGGAGACAGAGGGGTAACAACGGGATCTACGGAGGGGGGGGTACAAATCTCTCCTTGATACGCATTCCACTGACCCCACACCTTACCCCATTTCCTAGGTCTACCCCGGGCAACATACACCGTTTTCTCCCTAAACATACACCAATCCATGCATTCCATCCACGCCGATGCCGAGGGTGCCCTCTGGGACCCCCACAGCTGGGCTATGTCCCTTTTGGCGATCATGTTGCCTAGGGTGAATGTAAATGTAAATGTACAGGAATTTATATAGCGCAAATCACCGAGCGGTTTCTAAGCGCTTGCTTAGGGAACCCGTCCTGGTATTCCCCTGTGAGATAGCCCCGGCAGGGTATCCGCAAGGTGAAAGCCAGGCATCCCGCCGCGAGGGGCCGTTGTGGAGATTAAGCAAGCTATTGCCCAGAGTCGCAGAGTGTGAACCCGTGAATCGAGTAGGCACCGGAGCGAGAATTGTCGAGTCCATGGACATTTTAGGACTCAAGACCCCGCCGAGCCGGGAATTGAACCCTGGTCCTGGGCTGACCTCTGCTTCCAGGTCTGCCTCCTCTAACCAGTGAGCCACACTTCTCCACCAGGGTGGCCCACCGAGTCTGCGCCACGCTATAATCATTGGGCTCCCAGACATTCAGAAGGCACCTCCTAGCCTCTGGCAGTAAAGACACACCCGTCACCTCTTCCATAATGGCATGTACACCTCTCCAATAAGACATCACATCCGGACACTCCCATATGATATGGAAAAAAGTAGCAAGCATACCACAGCCACGCCTGCACAACCCATCCAACGAATAACTCATCCTCATCAGGCGTGGACCCGTGACATAGACGCGGTGTAAAATCTTCAATTGCACTAGCCGTAGACGCGCAGGAATCGCCACTTCCTTTGGAGACGACACCGCGGCCTGCCAGTCTTCGTCATCCAACTCAAGCCCATCCACGGTCCAGGCATTACGGAGCTGTTAGAGGAGGTCAGAACGGGCGTTAATAAGCTTCTTATATATAAGAGAGATGGTACTATCAGGGACATGCCCATCGAGCACCCTATCCTCCAGGGGGGAGGATTCCGGGACTACGGCACCAGCCGGAAACACCGAAGCAAATGCGTGGCGAATTTGAAGATAGCGGTAGTATTCCCTGTCACTCAGGCTGTATTCCTGCTGGAGTTCGGCAAAAGTCTTGATCCTGTCCTTGATCAGGAGGTCCCCTACTCGGCTGATACCGATAAGATCCCACTTGTCGAACCCCTTCGTCGCCCAGAGATTCCCCAGCCGTTCAGCCGCATAAAGCGGAGTTGCTCTAGTCAGCTTGTCTGTCCATCCTGTGGCAGCCGTCGCACTAGTCCAAACTCGCACAGCGACCGCAGTGGGACCAGTAAGTGACTTCCTAGCAGCTTTAGAATAAAGCGCTCTATTGTAGTCGCCACCCGGTAGCTGCCATTTGTCCATCTCGAACGCAGGGTTAGGGATAGGCCCATACATGGCATGGTTGATGGCACTCAACTGAGACGCCCAGTAATAGCGCCTGACGTCGGGCAGCGCTATACCGCCATCATACCAAGGTGGAGTCAGTTTCGAGAACGCAATGCGAGGCCGCCCGCCCCATACCAGTTGCCGTTGGAGGCCCTCAACCTCACGGAAATAACTAGCTGGGACCAGATCGAGCGTATTCTGAAGGGCATAAAGGAACCGGGGGAGAGACATCATCTTAAACAGGGCGGCTCTCCCCAACGTGGACAGCGGCAAGCCACACCAACCCGCGACGTCCGACCGCAGCCGACGAAGTGGCGGCAGTAAATTCCTCTCATACCGCACCGTAGAGTCCAAGGAGATATAAATCCCCAAATACTTAAAGCCGTCACGTACTACAGGTATCGGGCAGGCACGGGGCAGCAAGGGCATTTCTCCAGTGAGCGGATAAATACAAGACTTGGTCCAATTGATGGACAAGCCAGAGTTTCTCCCGAAGGAGCGCAACACGTCAAATAACACTCCCAAGGATTTACGAGGGGAAGTCAAGTACAGCAAGATATCATCCGCATACAACGAAACACGATCCTCATATCCCAGGGACCAACTAATGCCCTTAAGCGACGGCTCCCATCGGAGCCACACGGCAAGGGGTTCAAGAGCGAGTGCGAAGAGCAACGGTGACAACGGGCAGCCCTGCCGCGTGCCCCTGCCAAGAACGAAGGACTCCGAGGCCCTGCCGTTCACCACCACCTGAGCCAATGGTTGTTCGTAGAGGAGCTGAACCCACCCGATAAAACGCGGGCCGAAGCCGAACTTCGAGAGAGCCGCCCATAAATACGACCACTCTATTGTGTCAAAGGCCATCGAGGCGTCTAAAGAAACCAAGATGGCCGGCTCACAAAGTGACCCCGCCCGCGCCAGAACGCCATTAAGACGGCGAAGGTTGAGCGCAGTATTACGGCGGGGGATAAATCCGGACTGATCCGGATGTACTAAGTCACCAATCACTGCAACTAGACGGTTCGCCAATACTTTCGCCAGAACCTTAGGTTCAACATTCAGAAGCGAGATCGGTCTATACGACGAACACTGCTCACGGGGTTTCCCATCTTTATGAATGACCACAATGGACGCCAATCTCTGATCCCGGGGAAGGAGTCCGAGATCTCGCGATTCCAAGAACATGCGACGTAGATGTGGCGCCATCTTATCCGGGCACAACTTATACAACTCTACCGGAATACCATTCGGGCCAGTGGCCTTGCCTGAACGAAGGGAACGGATAGCAAGCGCTATTTCGTCAGTGGAAAAATCCGCTTCCATAAGCTCACGGTCAGACTCCGAGAGGCTAGGCAGCGCGATATCTCTCAGAAGCAAATGTGAGTCCTCCTCCGGCCTGTCCGAGACCGGCACGTAAACCTTCTGGAAGTGCTGAGCAAAAGCCACGACTATCCCAACAGGGTCCACAACCCGCGAGCCATCCACCCCATCCACAGCAGGCACAACCCTATTCAAACACTCTCTCCTGTCCAACCAAGCAATCAACTTTCCGGCCTTATCACTAACATCATACATTCTCCCCTGTTGCACACGATACATCGTCCTGGCTGCATCCGTCACCAGAGCCCTGTATTCAGCCTGTTTAAGGGCCAAAACATGCAACTTCTCGGGTGTAACCCCGGATTCCAAGTCTTCCTCCAAAGCTGTGACATAATTCTCAAGGCAAACAACCTCCTCATGCTTACTTTTCTTAGCGCTAGCAATCAAGGACAGGACCTGACCCCGAATCACGGCCTTATAGGCCTCCCAGAGGGAAACGGAAGAGGACACCGATCCCACGTTCTCATTAAAGTAGTGTTCCATGCATTGAACCACTGCAGCCCTAGTTTTGGGGTTGCGTAGGTGCCAGGGGTTGATCGGGGCAACACGGCCCTCCGCTCCCAAGGACAAATCAATCCCAAGCCAAAGTGGAGAGTGATCCGAGATCCCCCTAGCCAAGTGACGCACTTCCGTTACGGAGACCATCTGCACCGCTGGCACTAGAATATAATCAAGCCTCGAAAGACTACCATGCGCTCCCGAGTGAAAGGTGTACTGTAACTGTCCAGGGTGCAGGTGTCTCCAGCTATCCACTAAACCCATTGCATCCAGAAAATCACCCAACCATGACTGCGATCTCAAAAGAGTTCTTGGGGGGTTACGATCATCATCACCACTAACCACTGAATTGAAGTCGCCACCCATTATCAACATGCCCTCGGGGAAGCTCAAGACCACCCCACCCAAATCAGAGAACGTAGTGGACTGTAGACCTGGTGGGACATAGACAGAGAGTATGGAAATCGTCTTCCCCTCCCATCGCCCCGTAATGGCCGCATATCGGCCACGATCGTCAAGCACAACGTCATCGACCTCCAAGGGGAGGGAGTTACGAACCAAAACGCCCGCCCCCCCGAACCTGTGGTGAAACCTGAGTGCGCCACCAGACGATACCCCCTCCTATTCAGCGCATGGCAAGTGTTCCCTATCAAATGAGTTTCTTGAAGGAAAACAACATCAGGTGAAAGACGTTTCAAGTACTGCAAAACTATCCCCCGCTTGATCCTATCACCCAGCCCGTTTACATTCCAACTCAACACCCTCAGCCCCCTATCCCCATTGCAGAAACGTACCCAGCGTCCCCCCCGCATAAGGACAGTCACATCCAGCGAATCGTATATTGAAATGAAACCTCGGAGTAAACAAAGAAACAAAAGACCCCCCTGCCCCCGAAAGAATACCAAACACACCCCCCCCACCCTGCACCCCTGCGTCGATCCAAAGAACCACCCCAACTTGCCTGTCGCCCCATTAAACTAATCTACGAAAAGAGAGAAGAACCCCTTAGAGGAGGAAGAAACCCGAACCCTCCCACCCCCGGGTAAACAATATACATGCGCTCAATAACAGTCAAACCGCTGCTGCAAGTCCATATAGCCGGCCCTCCGGCGGGGACTCACTCCACCCGCTCCTCCAGGCCACCTTCAGCACCGCCGGAGTGTTCAGATCGATCTTGCCATGTAGGCAGAGTATCAAGCCAGTCATTAGCAACCTCCGGGCGATCAAAAAAGAAAGTGCATTCATCATATTCGACCCTCAAGCGGGCCGGGAACAGCATAGCGTACTTTAGGCTCATATCTGGAGGCGTCGTTTCACACCCGTGAAGTTCATGCGCTTGGACTGACTGCGTGAAGTCCGGGTAAAAACTGATAGATGCATTGTCAAATTTCGTGGGCCCACCAGTGCGCGACGCCTGAAGAATAGCGTCTCTGTCTCGAAAGTTGAAGATCCTGGCTATAATGGGCCGTGGCGCCGCTCCCGATTTAGGCTTACCACCTGGGACTCTGTGGGCCCACTCAACAGTGAAGAAGTTACTGAGGCCCTTATGTGCCAAGTGGTTCAGAACGAGGTCTTCAATCAAAAGATCCGTGGACACTGCTTCGGAACTTTCCGGAACACCAATGATGCGGACGTTGTTTCGCCTGGCCCGGCTCTCGTAATCATCCAGCCGACGAGCAAACAAGTCATTAAATTTCCGGAGATTGTGGACCTCGGTCTGGAGGTCCGAAACATCAGTAATGAGACTTGCTGTTTTAATGTCCAGCGATTTTACCCGCTCATTAGTCTTTGCAAGATCCGTTCTGATGAGGTTAACCTCGATAGCCACAGTGTCTATCTTCGAGGCCAGTGTCTCGTACTGCTGGCCCATGGAGGTCTTTACACTGGCAATGGCGCCCATGACGTCTCGCAGCGTCAGGTCGTCTGTCGCAGGAAGGTCCTCTCCAGATTCACCTGGGGCTCTACCCAGCCCCCCAGGGGTGCCTTTCGGGCGGGCGAAGCGATCAATGGTATTAGACTGAATAGAACCCCCTCGGTTCGTGACCCTGGTGGCCCGCTTCTCGCTCTCAGGTTTACCCAACATGGTGGCCAAGGAGTCTTGGCAGACCTCCGGAAGGGTACGGCGAAGGCAGCTCTCTAGAGATCCGACGTGTACAGTCAAGAAATACGAGAGACAGGAGATGCGCTGGGGGCGGGCTGCAAGGTATGGGCCAGCAGTACTGGCAGGCAGGAAGCCACGGAGGACAGCGACCAAAAACGAAACCGAAAGTACCACGAGGGTTGCGATCAAGCCCCAGTGACCGTTGTTATTCAATTACCACTCGGGTAGTTCGGCAACTCGAGACCGTGGGCATCCGCCGGTGTAGGCCAGAAAGTTCGAGATGCAGCAAGTCCGGTGTCCGGCGGCCAAATCGAATTACAAAAGACAATTTCGTATCAGCAGGGCTTCCTTCAGTCGAACCCGTCGTCTAAATCAGGATATTGTACAGGATAGCCTCAGGAGGTGGAAGGGGTCTCGGGAGCCCTGTGCTCACGCGTCCATCTTGGATCCGCGCGAAGCTCCTCCTCCCATTGACCATTTTAATGTTGAGGATGTCGGTTGTAAGTTATGTCTACGTAGTTGTTTACCTAATTTCACTTCTGAGAATTCTTCTGTTGCCGCAAATTAAGACGTAGATATGCATAATACTGAAATCATAAGATAAGGTATCTGTAAGAATATCTTTATTTCTTTTGTGACTTATCTCTGTATCCATTGGACAAATCTGCTTTTAAATTGTTGTAGTACTTTTATTGTCAAATTGTGTGTAACACTTTATTTATTGTATAAAGGAGAGATACAATAAGTGTAACATGTATTTTCTTTACCTGTTGTTGTTCCCTCTGTCTTCACTGCTTCATGGATATTGTATCTTGTCTGCGGTGCCTTATGCTTTCTCGTTCCTCTTTTGCACTTGTGGTATGTGAACTTTTTTATCTCGTGAAATGAAATGAAATTGGGTATTATAAAGCAAAGGAGCATCCTGGCGCTCATTTTGCATGTGGGGTGTTATTGGCTGGGTGTCAGAGAGGGAGCAGAGGCTTTAGCAAATTGGATTCTTCCCCCGGGACCCCTTATTGAAGAGAGAGTGTTGTAGGCAGGGCTGTGTAAATTTTGGGTTTACAGTTGTTCATGATGGAGTCCAAAGCAAATCAGCTGACAGAAATGTTGCAAACTGGGCCATCTTAGACTGAACTCTCACTGCCATTTAATGAGGTCTGGTTGAGACTCTGATGCCAACCTGGTCCAAACAATGTTAGACACCGCCTGCGAGCTGTCCAGAGTTTCGGCGGCACAAAGTGAACCCCAATGTTTTCCTTACTGTTCCAAAAAGCATAACACTTTAGGAAAAAGTTTTTTCATCTCCCAGTTTGGCCCTGCGCTCAGTTCACACTGTGTGCCTCTTGGGCATTTATACACATGCGCTTTAGGGCATGGCAAGCTCAATCATGCCCACTCTCCTCGAGGACTGTCAGGGCATTATTTGGTCAAACTGTACATGGCAGCCTGGATGCGGCTAGATACACCTTTAGGGCTGTGTTGAACACTACAGACTGTGCACGCCATGGTTTGCACACTAGTGTCAATGCCATGCTTGGTTCCATGCTTCTGGGTCCGCCTGAGATGTCTGTCCAACCTTTTGGTGGAATCCAGAGGGAGAGGTGGCCCCATAGGCCCTGGCCACCAGAAGATGCTGCAGCGCCCCTCCTAGGTCTTCATCAGGTGGAACCGCTGCCTAGTCACTTGAGTTTCCCCACAATTGGTCATAAGGCGCTGGTAGGGATACAATTCAGTTCTGTCTGCCTGACTAGCATGTAGTTACTTTGGACCAGTGGGTCCCTCAGGTTGCTCATTTTGGTTATGCTCTCTACTTGTTGTCCACCCCTAATCACAGACCACAAGTTTGTAGCCAGACGCTGGCAAGTATGCCCCATCCTAGCGAAAGATGTCCTGCTTGCCAAAGCGGTGCTCTAGATAGAGAGGGTCACAGGGTGGTACTGCTGATCATTCTTAGATCCGAAGGACATTGAGAAAAGATACTGGATCTCAGGCTTCTGAACACCGTCATCAGGAAGGACAAGTTCAAGATGCTGATGCTGGCTCAGGTCCTGGTGGCTTTGGATCCTGGTGACTGGATGGTGTCCCTGGACTTGCAGGACCTGTCGTTTCATGAACTGATCCTCTAGTCCCATTGGCATCTCCTCCACCTTGCATTGAAATCTTAGCACGTCAGTTCACCAGCCTGCCCTTCAGCTTACCTGGGTCACCGGTGCTCAAGAAAGTGGTGTCAGTGATTCACAGATCATCTTTACTGGTCTGGATTACAAATATTCTAGTACCTCGAATTCTGGCTACTAATGGAAGACTTGCCTCAGTCAGTTTAGGTCTACTTGAAAGCAATGGTTTTGATGCTGTCAACTTTGGCGTTCTCCATCAACGAGCCAAATTCATCTTTTCCTTCTATGGGGCATTCCATTTATAGAGGACATCCTGGACAAGGTGCCTTTGACGGCCTTTTCACCTCCGCAATGAGTTCGGGGGCATTCAGGCTGTGATCTCTATGTTTTGCCCTCTGGTCTCGATTCTGGTCTGGGTGGATCTGTAGGAAAAAGCACCCCGGCGTGGAAAGTCGTATGTTGTGATACTTAAGCTAGAAAGCGCTATGCAAATACTGACAAGTTAATATTTAGGTAGTACCCAGACATTACTAACAACAACACATAGCTACAAAAGAGAATTTCCTGCCGCCTTGTCTGTTTTTCTGTGGCCTTCATTCCAGAAAATAGAGAAGACACCAGAAACTGGCCCTTCCACAAACTGGGATGAACTTTAAGTAAGTGCTAATAAGCTGTCAGCTGATCTAATCAGAGGTAAATAGTAAAACAACATAGGGGCTAATTACAATGTCGGTGGAACCTCCACCAACAGGCTGTCGGTGGCGCTCCCACCGTCTAACAGCCCTTTGATCTGACTGCCGAATTATGATGAAGGCAGTAGGACCCTTGTCAGACGGGGGACAGACCGCTGCCTCCGACAGGATCTACTGATCCCGACGGGGTGGCGATTGGAATCCCTAATAATGGCGGCGCCGAGAGGGATTATGATGTCCCTTTCCGACAGCCTTTTCATGGTGGTCCGACTGCCGTCAGAAGGCTGCCGGTAACGGACTTTGGGGGCTCCAAACAGGGCCCCCGTCCTACTTGGCCCTCTGCAAAGTGGCCCAGGGGCCACATGTAGTGCCTCACGCACATCTATGCACCGCGTGCCATGCATTGATGTCTAAAAAGTGCTCTTTCACACTGTGGCTTGTGCTACAGCCCTTTTCCTGGGATGTATGACGTTTCAACGCATGCTATTACAACGCATGCCTTTACGACGCAAGTTTTATAACGCAAGTCGTTACAACGACTTGCGTTGGGGGGCGCTGGATAGTGAATAGTTTAATTTACTATTCCAACTCCAGTCCCCGTGGATAGTAGGGAAGGTGTTGGATAGTAATTAAACTATTCCCTATCCTAGAGCGCCCCCCCAGCGCAAGTCGTTGTAAAAGTTGCGTTGTAATGGTTGCGTCGTGAAGGTACTTCGTTGTAAAAGTTGCGTTGAAAAGGATGTTCCCCCTTTTCCTGGGCTGCATCACATGCTGCAGTGTTAAAGAGCACTTTTCCTACTGCCAGCATGGCGGGCGCATCATAATTCAGTGGTCAGACCACCGATTGCTTGTCAGGCAGTCTCCTGACCGCCGCAATAGTGGTCGGCAGTCTGACTGCCGACATCAAAATCAGCCCGATAATTATGTTAGATTTCTAGTCACCCCAGCAATACTCTCTTTGAAAACATCAGGTCAGGAAAATAGCGCAATGTACGGGCTTAAACATTGCTCATTAGCAATTCATAAACTATGGAAAAAATCAAATTACGTACAATACACTATAAATATTAGCATAGTTGAGAAATTATTCTCAAAGCATGCTATCACATAAAGGGGTTGCTTGTTAGCAACAATGGTGTGATTCATAGTACTACGCGTTCTTATGGTCAAAGTGTTGCAACAATCACAGCTACTAAAATGCTAATTTATTCCAATTATGTATAATTTACATAAAGGTGCCTTAACAATTCATCCAAACATTGGAGCACAAAGGAAAGGAAGATTCTCAAATACAGGGTGGCCTGCGTTTCGGTAGGCAAAAACCTGTTAAGGTTGAAATCTGTTTCACACACTCTTAATTACACCTCCAATAAGAAAATACAGTAATGCTTGCTTGCAGAACAAGGAGCAATACCTAAGGTAAAAAAGAATAAAGGCAGTAAGCTTTGTTAAGAAGCAAGATTGAAAATTATTTATTGTGGATCTCAAGCAGTTTCTTATTTCTGCTGTCCCTCCTCCCCAAGGGGATTTCATATGAGTCATACTGAGAACCAGTGCTTAATTTGTAAAAAACATAAGTGCCAGGGCTCTCGTCAGGAGCAGCAGCGGCCAGCACAGGTAAACGTGGCGGGGTAGGTGTGTGGTTGGAGGGGGTGGAAGTCAACGGACGATGGAATAGGTATAATTGAATAAATAATACCTATTCTGTCATCTGTCGGCCCCCCCCCACACTGCCTCACCGCGCTAACCTGTGCCAGCCGCCGCTGGCCAGGAGTCCACTACAGCTTGCACCACACATTGCCCCTGCTAGCGCTGCCAATGCTTTTACTGATTTTATGACGGGTTTGGACCTGAAAGTACATTTTAGTAAATCATTCATCATGGACTGTGGCCCCAAGCAGACTAAAACGCAAACATTTGTGATAAAAGAAAAGATCATTGATAAGGTACCCAATTTTACATGCCTGGGGAACGTTTTTAATAACAAACTAAATTGGGACCATTTGATTGTAACCAGAGCCCAACATACTAGTAGAATTATAGAGGAGCTGTTCCGTTTCGCGTCCAAACTGGGACATAAACCAGTGACAGAAATGTTGACTTTATGCAAATCAAAATGCCTCTCGGTTGCGACATATGGGGCAGGAGTTTGGGGGTCACCAAAAAAGCAGGCAGATTCAAATTTTAGAAAATAAATACCTGAAAAGATTACTGATGATCCCCATTAGCTCTCCTACAAAATTCTGTCACTCTGAAGTGGGTTTAGACTACGTCAGAGATAGAATAAATAGTGCCCCATTGATTTTATGGGGAAAGGTATGGAATTCGGAGGAGTTATTATTCTCAAGGTCAATCATTAGAGACTGTATGAACTTGGAAAAGGCTATGTCTGTTCCCTGACTTTGTTATGGTAAGAATACTTTGTATAGGATCGGTTTGGGACACTACTACGATTGATGGTATTCAATCTAATATGAAATCAATCATAAAAAATGCATATTATAATGATATAAGTACCGTAGATCGGGAAAATGATGTCTTTATCGATGGGTCGCTACTTCATCAGCAATTTTATTTGTCTTTTACTATTCATACACAAGGTTGTTTCCTTTTGACTAGGTTTCATCTCTGCACTTTTTTTTTTTTTGCAGAGTTTTATATAGCGTGAACTAGAACAGAACAGAATCAGATATCAGAGCGCTTTACATAGCACCAGTTATGTTACATGAGGACACACTTTCATTTTTTAGGCACGGGGAGATTAAGTGATTTGCCCAGAATCACATGGGCTTTTCTTTTTTTTTTTGGCGTCGTTACCGAGACTCGAACCCAGATCCCCAGGTCCGAGGTCGAGCGCCCTAGCTGTTAGGCCAACCCCTCTCCCCTTTCTAGTGGCTTTCCCTAAACAGGCGAGTTGGTGTGAGAGACTGACTCCCTGTCTTTGCAATAACTTAGCTCAACAAAGTACTATGCACTTTATGCTGTTTTGCACACTTTATAAAGATATTAGGGCACGCTTTCCTCAGCCTCTCTTAAAGAAAATTCGCCCCTGTTCTTATCATGAAGGTTTTAATTATCTATGATCTTTGTCCACTGCTGTAATTTGTAGTGCTGTGCTCAACTTCATTAGAACTGTGTTGTCAATTAGGAAAAGGTATGAACTATTACTGGAAAATTAACTTGATGGAATGTTGGTTTTTTTTTAAACAAAAATTGTTTTAAAAATTGAGTATTTTTCATATGAACTCACCCAAATTGTTGGTATAGTAGATTTAAAAAAATGTTTTTATTGTTTTATGTATGTATGGAACACTTTTATGATTCATGTGAATCGAATAAAGTCACTTTGAACTTGACAGTACCAACACAACTACTAACCATCACACTTCTCTAAGTGTGACAATTCGGACTATTCCAGACCCCTAAAGCTATAGGAATTGCTTGGGCAGCAGGTAAAAGTCCTTTTTAATGTATATTGAATTCATCATCAACTGTTGTTTTGGTCCTCTATAAATTAGCCACACACCACCACTAAGTGGCAGACTGTCACAAGCGCCGCCGTTGACAATTAAGTGCTGGTGCCGAGCACCGGGAAACCACGGGCTCAAATTAAGCCCTGCTGACAACCACTGGCAATGCCAATGTGTCTCGCAATTATGACGATTGGCTTTGCCAATGCCTTTTGGCTATGTTGTTCAGCATCGGCTAAAAGCGTTTTTAGTGGATGACATGCAGCATGACCAAAAAGAAAAAAAGGACATCATGACGTGACTGCTGCTGGAGGCACCGTCATATTGTATCATGATGAGGCAACCGTGTAAACCATCTTTTTATTATTACCAATTAAAAATAAATTAAATTGAAGTAGCACAGTAGTATTTGTTTGAAAGAGAGGAGTCAGCAGCAATGTCCTGCCTGTCCTTCTATATAAATCTAAATTGACAAAAATAATATAGGACCGCAAGGGATGTGGGAGGCAGTGGAGGCGTGGGTTGGTAGAGCAGATTGGGTCAGATTAAGTAAAAATAAAGACGAATGGGGTAAAATTGTAAATCCATACTTGTAAAGCGCAAACTACTCACCCTTACAAGTCTCAAGGCGCTGGGGGCTGTTGTGGAAATTAAGGGCCAGATGTAGGTCACCAAATACCGGTCGGTAACGGCCGATTTCGGCCGTTACCGACCGGTATTTGGTTTGTGACATGTAGGGGGCCTAAAATGTACCGATTCGGTAAATTTACCGATTCGGTAAATTTACCGAATCGGTAAATCTAGATGTAGGTGGCACTGAAAACAGTGCCACAGGGCCTTAAGAATTCATTATTTACCATCAAATACTATTTGATGGTAAATAACGAATTCCTGTGTACATGCACATCTGTGCATGTACACCTGTGCCATGTGGCACACATACATGCCCTAAGGGCATGTATGTGTGTCACATGGCACACAAGCCTGAATCAGGGGTGCAACAGGTTGTCAAAGTGACACCCTGTCCCCTTTGTCAATTCGGTAATTTTACCGAATCGGTATTTACCGATTCGGTAATTGCCATTGATTCCTATGGGCCTCAAGGCCCATAGGAATCAATGGCAATTACCGAATCGGTAAATAACGATTCAGTAATTACCGAATATTACGATTCATTAATTTTTTTTTCACAACCAGTTTATTGATGAAGATAAGCATATGAAATAGAGTGGCAGCCCACAATCAGGACCATACCACCAGACATTTTGATACAATCACAGCAGTCAACCGAGTGTCCAAGCAAGGAGATAATGCAATCAAGGATATCAGAAAACAGTTACCCCACCTTCATCTTATTCCGCTATCTACCTACCCAACTCCCTGATCCCACCCTGGAACCCACCCTAACCCTATGCATGTGTGCACTAACTGTATCGACGTAAGATTGTGACGTGGGTAATGTGTGTGTGGACATGGGCTTTGCCAGCCCGTACGGGGCTAAAGATCTTCTTCTTGCTCCACTGGGGGGTCCAGTGTCAGATCTCTATAGTCCGCCCACCTCTTCCATATCTTAAAGTGTTTGCGGGGGCATCCTCGTGCCTCAAATATAGGTCTCTCCAGGCCCATACAGAAGTCTATACCAGCCTTCCATGCATTCAGGGGGGGGGCCTCACATTCTTCCATGCTCGGGCCAGGTCTCTTTTAGCTACCACTAGCCCTAGTAGGAGTAGGTGCCGCTTATAGATATTACCACCAACCCCTTCCAGGACGTGCAATAGACCCAGACGGTGAGTACGGGGGAGGGTCCAGCCCAGCACCTCAGACAGACATCCCCAAACACCCCTCCAGAAGCCAACCAGCCGAGAGCACGACCACATCGTGTGAAGTAATGTACCCACCTCGGCCCCACACCGCAGACACTCTGGGGACCTAATCAGGCCCGCCTTCCACAGACGCTCTCGGGTATAGTATGCTCTATGGAGAATCTTGAACTGTATGAGTCGAAATCGCATTGCGATAGCCGCCCCCCTCGGGGATTCCAAGGCCTCTCGCCAGTCATCCTCGTCCAAGGGGCCGAGATCAGCCTCCCAAGTCGTCTTCAGTGAGAGAAGAGTAGGGGAGCAGTGGGTGACCATTGTTTGGTAAATGCGCGATACTTTTTTGTCCCCAAGATCACCCATGAAGACCTTCGCCTCGATCGGGCTAAATTCAGGGAGTGAGTCAAGGTTGGCAATACTGGGCGTCAGTGCATGTCGGAATTGCAGGTACCGAAAAAATTGAGATTGGGGCATATCAAATTCGGTACTGAGGGTCTGAAAGGATTTGAGCGACGTTCCAGACATCACCTGGCCTAACTGCGAGATACCTATTGCATCCCAGCCATCGAAGCCTGACAGTTTAGAGAGTTCAGGTAGCATACCGTTCCGCCATAAAGGCGTTTCTGCGGTTAGTTTGCCCCACCAGCCCACGCGACGCAAGGCCTGTCGCCATATAGCAAATACGAGTTTAGTAACCCTCGGCAGCGAGCTACGCAGTCGGGGTGAGTATAAGATGGTATGGAGCGAGTTATCGCCCATCAAAGCACGCTCGAGGGCATAGGCCGGATCTCCACCGTCACCGTACCACCATTCGTTCAGAATAAGGAGATGAGCGGCCTGGTAATACGACTGCAGATCCGAGGTGGCCAGGCCGCCACAGTAGGTGGACAAAAAACATGTGCGCAGTGCCACCCGGGCAGAACCTCCCGCCCAGAGAAAGCGACCCAGCACTGAGTTAACCTGTTTAAACCACCGAGGTGGGATAGGATACGGATGGTTTTGTAACTGGTAGAGTAGGCGCGGGAGCGCAACCATCTTGAAGATGGCAGAACGGCCAAAGATTGTCAGGGGCATTCGAGACCAAGTTTTGACGTCCGTCTGAACTCGTTCCCAGACGGGCTGCAGGTTATGGTCCCAGGCAGTGTCAGCCGAGTCCGAGAGAAACACCCCAAGGTATTTCAGCCCATTTGTGGCCATTCGTAATCCTGAAGCCCAGGGGTCTGTCACCGGGTCTCCTGATAGCACCCACAGGGTGGACTTGTGGAGGTTGAGATACAAGCCCGAGGCCTCCCCAAACTGGTGCATGATCTCCAAGACACGTGGACCCGAGCGTTGCAAATCCGTAAGGAAAAAGAGGACATCATCCGCGTACAACGCAATCTTATCCGACAGGGTAGCATTCCATACAAAGCCCCGTATCTGTGCATCCCGGCGCACTCTTGCCGCCAGGGGCTCCATGGCCAGAGCAAAAAGATAGGGGGAGAGCGGGCAGCCCTGTCTGGTCCCTCGGCCTATGCGGAATGTCTCTGATACCGCCCCGGCGACCCGCACCGAGGCTGTAACATCGGTGTAGAGGAGCTTTATATAGGACAGGAAGACCGGGCCCAAGTTGAGCCAAGATAGTAATGTAAATAGGTACGACCAGCCAACCGAGTCGAAGGCCTTGTTGATATCGGCCAGCAACAACGCCGCCTGATCCCCCAAGGCCCCAACAGCGTTGATCGCCGCCTGTGCGCGCCGGATATTGTGTCGCGTTGCCCTGTGGGGCATAAAGCCTGCCTGGTCCGAATGGACTAAGTCCGTGATGTGTGGAGCCAGACGGTTCGCCAGAGCCTTGGCCAATATCTTAGCCTCAATATTAATTAAGGAGATGGGCCTATACGAATCATGGCTATCCGGGGGTCTGCCAGGCTTCTGAAAGACCACTATTTCTGCATGGCGCCAGTCTGATGGCAGCATATCCCGAGTACGGGCCGCTTCCAGCGCCCGGCGATAATGTGGTCCCAACTGCACATGGAATTTTTTTAAAAAATTCACATGGGTAGCCATTCGGTCCAGGGGCCTTACCGGCATTGAGTTGCCCCAATGCGTCTCCCAGTTCCTCCGCCGTGAGGGGTGCATCTAGGGCCTCCCTGGTCTCGTCCGACACCGGCACCGGCGGGAACTCTGCGAAGAAGCGGGCCAAGTCGCCCTCAGGCAATTGGTCGCGCGAGGCATACTGATCAGTAAAGTATGTGGCGAAGCTTGCCGCCAAGTCGTTCGGGTCGGTCAGGACTTCCCCGTTGTCGTTCGTGAGACCCGGCAGTACGAGGGGCTGGAAGTTGTGCTGACACAATCTATGGAGCATGGAACATGACTTGTCCCCCCATTGATACACCCTACTTCTTGTGGCCAGCCACGCCTGCTTGGCTTCATCTAGCAACAGGGACGCGTACGATTGCTGTGCCTGCAGGAGCAGCCGCAGATCCACCCCATCACCACCAGCACTGTGTACTTGTTCGAGGGTCGCCACTCGGGCAGCCGCCTCTGTAGTATGCTCACGACGCTGCCGACGGGCCGCTGAGCACCATGCGATATCGATTCCCCGTATGGTAGGTTTCATAGCCTCCCACACCACACCTATGTCGGCACCCTCCACCAGGTTCTCCCGCCAATAATGGTCTATGGTTTCTCGCAAGTGTTTAGTATACGCCGGTTTCAGGAGATGCCACGAGGACATCCTCCATCTAAACGGCTGCCGTTTCTGAAGTAGATCTATGTTAACTGAAACTGGGGAGTGGTCGGACAGGCCCCTCGGGAAGATGTCTGCGCCCTTCACCCTACACAAGTATTCTCCAGGTAGAAACATATAATCCAACCGCGAGAACGAGCCATGTACTGCTGAGACATACGTATAATCTCGGGTTACAGGGTGCATATGTCGCCAAGCATCCACCCAGCCTAGCCCCTCACTCATTGCATGCAATCTGGTGGGCGGAAGGGAGGGGGGGGTGGTCACGGTCACCTCTCGACGTCTCCGGCGATCCACACTCACGTCCATCACATCATTCCAATCACCCCCAATCACTGCCAATGATCCAGAGACGTCTTCCCACACCGCAAACAGCCGCTCTGCCAGGGCCCACTGCAGGGGAGGGGGGGCGTATACACTCCCAAACACCACGGGCTCCGTGCCCACCATGCCCTTAACAAACAAGTAGCGGCCCTGAGGATCCACCCACTGCTTCTCGTGCACATATGCCACCCTGCGATGTATCAGTATGGCCACTCCCCTGGATCCCCTGGAGAACCCAGCGTGGAAAACCTGCTGATAACCAAATCTCTGTAGACCCAGTGCCTTCGTGCCCATCATGTGAGTCTCTTGAAGCAATAATACATCCGCCGCTTCTCTTTTCCCCCATCGCAACACCGCCCCACGTTTAATCTTGTCTAACAACCCCCTGACATTCCACGTAATCACCCGTATAGAGTCCACAGGGAGACGATTGGTCGATTCAGCCATAGTCAATCGGAGTCCACCACAAAAGCCCCTTAGGCCCGCTCCACCCGCCACACACCACACAAAGCATCATCTCGGTACACACATGCATTACACTAACTAACCCAAGAAAAACTACCCACCCCCATGTCCCACGATCTGCAACAGTTCCCTTCCCCAACTCAGCAGTCGCACCCCCGACCGCCCATTCCCCGCCTCCCCCCACCCTATACCTCAATGAACCATGAAGTACCTGTCGCGGCATGGGTAGTCTCGAGACCAAAACCGAGGGCCCGGGCCCACCCATACCAATGGATCCCAACATCCCAACCAGAAAAAACCGTAAACACACCCCCCTCCCCTTGACGTCCCACTCACAATTAGGAGAGTGGTAGCCCCTATCTCGTAGTCCCCAAGTCCCCAACCCCACCAAAACTCTTCCCACAATTAGGAGATCAAAGCAGTACTGTCTCAGAGCTGCAAAATAGTCAGCAATTCAAGGTCTCAAGCGACTCAGCGCACTCAGCCAGGAGTCACAGCATTACTAGCAAAAAAAATTGAGTCAAGGCTCCGAAGACTTCAGTGATCCGTTCCCGACTGCTCTGAATCTTCGGTTCTACCAGTGTCTTGTGAGCCATCCACCGAGGCCGCACGCCTGCGTGATTTGGAGCGTTTGGGTCGTCCGTTCCTTGTCGTTTGGTCTCTCTGCACCCGCGGTGAACCCTCAGGGGTGCCCGGATGAAGTCCTGGCTGAGAATTCGGTCTGACCCGCACTGTTTCATCCGTCCACTTGAAAAGGTCTTCCGGGGTATCAAAAAACAGTGTCCGTGACTGGAATATCACCCTCAGGCGCGCTGGGTACAACAGGGAGTATTGTAGTTTAAGACCTCTCAACTTAGCCTTAGCCGCCACGAAAGAATGGCGCTGTTGCTGCACGAGTCTAGTATAGTCAGGGAAAATCATGATCTTATGATTTTCATACAGGAGGGTTTCCTTGGTTCTGGCTTCCCTCAGTATAGCGTCCCTGTCGTGGTAATTTAACAGCCTAGCGATTACTGCCCTAGGCCGCTCGCCCTCAGGCGGCCTTTGCGTCAGGGCGCGGTGCGCTCTTTCGATAATAAAACAAGCAGATAGCGACCCCGGGGGCATCCATGACTCCAGCCACTGTGTGAGAAAGAGTGCCATATTGCCCTTGGCACAGCTCTCCGGAAATCCAAGAAAGCGGAGGTTATTACGCCGTGCCCGCCCTTCAGCATCCTCCACCCGGAGCGCTGTGGTTCGCTGCGCGTTCTCCATCGCCGCCATTCTCTTCTTAAGGGCACTGACATCCTCTTCCACCACTGACACCCTGGACTCGGCTTCCGTGATCCGTGCCACTGCGTTTCTAAGATCTTGGCGCAACAGGGTTACATCTGCACCAACGGCCCCTATCTTTGCGTCCAGCATGTCTCTTGACTGGGTTATAGCCGCCATAAGGGCTGTATTGTCCGGCCCTCCTCCAGATGGACCACCCCCCGACGATCCAGGGCCCCCACCGGGGCCAGTAAATTTGTCGATGGTCATCTGCTTGGTGGATCCACCACCTCCCCTGGTCATGAATGTCCGGGTGGATGAGGGCCACTAGGGTCGCCGGCCCCCAGGAGGGGAGACCCGAAAGAAGTCTCTTCGGCAAGAACTAGTGGCAGATGAGAAATAGGGGGCAGGCTTCAGCCACTTCCCCCAGGAACAGCCCCCCCAGCCGCCGCCGACCAGGGCCCCCTGTGACCTGCGTCGCCCCTCAGGAGGCGCGGGGACCCCCAGCGTCCTGCGCTGCTGCACCGGCAATGTCACTGAACAGCGGGCCCCGGGGGGGGGGGGGCGGGGAGGGCCACTACTCACGGTTGCTGCCCGCCGGGCCACGGGTCGCCCTTCGTCCGTCTGCTTCCGACCAGGGTCGCCGGGGGTGCCAGTCACTCCTCTAGGCCGCCGGCCCCGGCCCGACACGAGGCCGCGAAAATCGAGGTCCCGGCTGCGCCCACGATTCATTAATTTATTCGGTAAAAATACCTACATGGCATTTACCGATTTGTAAATACCGAATCGGTAAAATTCGGTATTTACGAATCGGTAAATACTAATTACCTACATCGGGCCCCTAAGTGAGCTATTGCCCAGAGTCACATCGTGCTGAGCTGAGCTACCACCCGCGCCGGGGATTGAACTGTGGACTCTGTACTCCAAAGACAGCTGCCCTGGCCGCTACACCACACCTCTTCACTAGAGTGAAGGAGGAAAGAAACATCACACAAGTGAGAGCAACACAAGATGGGGGAAAAGCACGTGTGAGTAATAGCAGGACGGCAGTGGCGTAACGAAAGTTGAGGGGGTCCCCCTGCAAGGTACACAAAGGGGCCCCCCTCCGGGTTTAATCCAGAGCTCTCAAACCTGAGTACCGTGGTGAGGTCCCCCCTGCACCCCAGGAGCTGGGGGGGGCCTGTGTTATGCCCCTGCAAGATGGGAGCGAGGGGAAAGCCACAGAAGGAAGAGCACATGAGCGGGCATGGAGGAGAAGCACGCGTGCAAGAGAGAGCCACATGGAGCACATGAGGGAGGGAGCAGGAAAACACATGCACTCTAATCCCACGGAGCGCTTAGCCAGGATGAAAAAATAGTTCCATAAAAGAGAGTAATGAAAGAACACAAATCAACGATCAAGAGGATGGGAAAGAGGCTATGCTCCAGGGGAGGGACAAACAAAGGGTGGACAAGGAAAGCCATTGAATGAGAAGAAAGTTAGCAAGAGTGAAATTAAAACCCACCAATGGTAAGCAGTGGGCGGGCTTTAAGTCTCTGTAAGTTTTTGGTGAGAATAAAATTGTCTTTTTGGAACCAGCCAGCTTGATCTGTCTAGCATGAAATACCTAGAAGTCTTTAAATCTTTGCAATCACTGTGGCGCCGTAACACGACATTGTGTATAAGGCTTTCATAAACATAGCAACAATGCAGGGAAGGGAGTGCTGTACAAAGAGCTGCAGAGGATAGAGATGAGGGGGAAGATGCAGCAATGGCGGACGGGGGGGGGTTACCCACTGGGACCCCGATACGGGAATCACATGTGGATGAAATCTTGATTGACTAGGAGGGACTTCGGGTTCTCAGTTGCTTCCTGGAGAGCAGGAGTGAGGGAGCCTGACAAACCCCATTAGGGAGGAAGTTCCAGACCCTAAAAGCAGACAGAGAGGAGGATTTTACAGCTCCAAGTACCCAGGGCCATCAGTGGTGTAACTCAAAATGAGGGGGCCCCCTGCAAAATGTGATGAGGAACCCGTCGTCTCCCAGATCTTCCAGATATTCATTGTTCTTGGGTTCAATGGGGTCACCATGAAGGGTTGGGGTTCCCCATACTCTAGGTGGCCTGCTCATGAAAGCACAGTGACTTTCCCGAGCCTTTACCTATTTCTTAGTCGTGCCTTTGCACTCATTCTGCAAGGCATGCAATGGCATGATTTTGGGTGGTGAGGGGGGCCCTCCAAAACAAGGAACCCTGGGGGTCCTTCGCATTGCGGGGACTGCTGGGGCCTCCATCACTCCCCTGCGTTCCATCCATTACTTTTCGCACCCCTAATAAGTTCCATTGGGCACATCTTTAGCTTCCTAGTGTGTTCCCTGACAGACACCAGTGGTGTAATGGAAAATGATGGGGACCCTTTGAAACATTTGATGAGGGGCCCCTGAGGCTCTCATATCTCACAGACTGCTACAGTCCTTGTGCTGAATGGGGTCCCCCAATGGTTGGGCCCTCCCTGTGCCACAGGGTCTACAGGGGCCTGAGTCACACCCCAGACAGACACAAGTTTGCAACTCTTGGTGAAAACACACTGTATGTGTCGTCCCATTGCTTTTAAGATCCTTGGAGAACTATGCTGGCTCTTTGCTACTCCATGCATACATCTAGCGCTAGGAGGCATATAGGGAGCCCTTTATTTTGAGGTGAGTGATGCGAGGAATGCTCAAGCCCCTGAGTGACACTGTCCTTAGGACTGATATCATGTTTATCTGTTTGTTGCGGATTGTGCCTCAACTAGTTGTATTTTCTCACTATACACTTGCTGTACCGTGAACTTCGTCTTACTACAGATGACTATGAATTTATTTAATCACTGATCATCCTTAGAAGTGGATTTTTTGGGAATTCAGGGGCATATTATCAAGGACCGGTGTTAAAATTATCGCCGTTTTATCGGCAGGAAACTGCAGATAAAACGGCAATAATGGGCTTGATAATACGCTCTTTTTAATTCCCATAGAAGCCCATGTTCTTGTGTTAACATGGGCTTCTATGGGAATTAACAAGGGCGTATTATCAAGCCCATTATCGGTGCTTTATCGGCAGTTTCCTGCCGATAAAACGGCGATCATTTTAACACCGTTCCTTGATAATATGCCCCTTAGTCTCTTGCATTATAGTAATGGGATAGTCTGGCCACAGGTTTATTTCATGTCTGGTGGTTTGCAGTATAGCTGCATTTATTGGGGTTTCTACAGAGTACTTTACAGAGTAGCGGTATGCATACCAGATATGCCCGGTTACAGGGTGCAAGCGTCAGCACTCATATAGTTCTGGTCACTCGACTATAACAGCCTTCGGTCCCATGGATTGTGGTTGAACATTTGGTGGGAGGTAGGGTGATTGGGGGAAGAGTGAAGATCCCCTAGCCAGGAGCTGCTGGTAAGTGAAGAAGATGCTGTTGTAACTCCTCCTCAAAGCCCCGGAGAGAAGAGGGAAGCTTGGGATGAAGGGGTCACTCATTGCAAAGGCTTAATGAGGCGGTGGACAAAGCTTGTTTTTGGGGTTACTTCTCCATGTCTTTGCGATGCCTAGCTTCGTGATGGACGAGCTGCGAGTTTTGAGGTGCCCTCTGGGTTGGCTCTTAGTGAGTTATACCTTAGTCATAAAAAAAAACCTTTGGGTCAATCCACACATAACATTCCACACTCACAAAAGGAACCTCAAGTCACCAGTATGGATACAATGGACAAATAGACAATGTAATCAAAAAGTAAACATAATATTAATGATTCAAATGTATTCAGTAACAAATATGTAGATATCTGTGAATTGCAATGTACATCAATTAAATAAAAATATAAACATTAAAAATATATAGTCCCTGTCTAAACTACATATGACACAAAGCAGTTAAAAATCTTCAATAAAAACCATAGAATGGCGAAAGCCTAATCATGATAGCAAGAAAAATGTGCTAAAAAGTATTGGGAAAACAAGTAGGAAAAATAATTTCAAATCACAGAAAAGTACTACTAAACCATAAACAAATCAATTGTGATCATTTGAGAGAGTATTTCCTCTATCATATAGCCTCAAAGCAATTGTCCACATAGATTTAAAGTAGTCTTTCCTTCTCAGTTTGATGCACTGAGAAGGAAAGTCTGCTTTAAATCTATGTGTGGATTGATACAGAGGTTTTTTTTTTATGACTAAGGTCTTTTCTGGTACCCTTCCCCTTTGGTTGTTGGGTCCCTAATAAATCAGGCTGTAGCCTTTTCATTTGATCGGGGGTAGTAGTTAAACTTTTTGGAGAGTGGGGATGACTTGATTGAATTTAGTTTGATCCATGATTGGCTGGACAGAGGATGGTTTGAAGTGGCCATGGTGATGTTGAATGTTTAAAGGGCTGGATTCAAGGAGAAGTGTCCTTGGAAATGTAAAGGAAGTTATGCTGAAATGCTGTGTAGGAGTAGACAAGGACCTGGACAGTGAAGCAATGTTGTAAGGAGGCTGGAAGAGTTGGGGTCAGCATCAGAGAGTCAGCTGCATCTGTGCGGTCTCAGTTTTTGATCTTTAAATGCTCTTGAATGACAGGCCAGAGTCTCTGTGAAATGCAAAGTTTGGCACATGTGCTGAAGAAGAGTGAGAGGCCCTCAGGGGCAATATCTGATTGACAGGCCTGACTTAGTGATTTCAAGGTGATGCCTTTTGATAGAGTGACTCGCTCTTAGTAGGTCTGGGTTACAGATAAAGGCTGGACACCAAGGTTTGGACGGTCGGTGTTCAGAAACTCAGAGGGGACAGCTCTTAGTAGCTAAGCACATTTTGAGGTCAGATTGAGTGTGGCAGTGTATTAAAATGGAAGTGTCTTGGGTCAGTATGCCTCCACTGTGGTTCCATCCATAAATCTATCACAATTGGGCCTGTGAGGAGGCAGCATGCTTAAATGTCTGTAAAGATGGGGCCTGTGAACAGACAGCATCTTTACTGTCTGTAAAGACGGGGCCTGTGAGGAGACAGCATCTTTACTGTCTGTAAAGACGGGGCCTGTGAGGAGACAGCATCTTTACTGCCTGTAAAGACGGGGCCTGTGAGGAGACAGCATCTTTACTGCCTGTAAAGACGGGGCCTGTGAGGAGACAGCATCTTTACTGTCTGTAAAGATGGGGCCTGTGAACAGACAGCATCTTTACTGTCTGTAAAGATGAGACCTGGAGGGAGCAGCATCCTTACTGCCTGTAAAGATGAGGCCTGTAAAGAGGCAGCCTCTTTACTGCCTGTAAAGACGGGGGCTGTGGGGAGGCAGCATCTTTATTATCTGTAAAGGTGGGGCCTGTGAAGGAGCAGCATCATTACTGCCTGTAAAGATGGGTCCGGTGGGGAGACAGCATCTTTACTGCCTGTAAAGATGGGGCCGGTAAAGAGCCAGCATCTTTACTGCCTGTAAAGATGGGGCCGGTGGGGAGACAGCATCTCTACTGTCTGTAAAGATGGGGCCTGTGAGAAGGCAGCATCTTTACTTCCTGTAAAGGTGGGGCCTGTGAAGGAGCAGCATCTTTACTGCCGGTAAAGATGGGGCCTGTGTGGAGGCAGCATCTTTACTGTCTGTAAAGATTGGACCTGGAAAGAGGCAGCATCTTTACTGCTTGTAAAGATGGGGCATGTGAGGAGACAGCATCTTTACTGCCTGTAAAGATGGGGCCTGTGGGGAGGCAGCATCTTTACTGCTTGTAAAGATGGGGCCTGTGGGGAGGCAGCATCTTTACTGCATGTAAAGATGGGGCCTGTGAAGAGGCTGCATCTTTACTGTCTGTAAAGATGAAGCCTGTGAGGGAGCAGCATCTTTACTGTCTGTTAAGATGTGGTCTGTGAGGACACATCATCTATACTGCCTGTAAAGATGGGGCCTGTGTGGAGGCTATATAACAAAATTAAGGAGTATCACCAAAGATGAGGCTGACAGCCAATATTGGTGGAATGAGATATTGGTATGAAAGAAGAAGTCCTTCTTTGTTTCTAAGGAACCCCTCACTCACCGACCTGGTCGGTGACATGCTTCATCATCGGGGCCACCTTGACAGCCGAGTGCCATCAAGGTGTGCTGCGACACCTGGAATACAGTGGAGCGGGTATGTGGGTGATGAATGTAAAAAAAGGGTCAGTGAGTTAAAAATTGTCCTGGTATGACTTATCCAAACATTATTTATTCTAAGACTACTGGACAATATTAAAAACAGTGTATGTTGATACAATAAAGGCTTAAATAAGACCTAGTGTATCTGTGGTATGTGTTAGGTCTACATGTTTCAAACCAAACGGGAGTTGCCGGTTTTTCTTCAGGACCAAAAATGATGTAAAAGGAGTTGGGTGGTCAGGGTACACTAACACCCTGCCATACCTGCAACCCTTTCAGAACCCTAACACTGCCTGTGTGGAGGCAGCATTTTTACTGCTTGTAAAGATGGGGCCTGTGGGGAGAAAGCATCTATACTGCCTGTAAAGATGGGGCCGGTAAAGAGCCAGCATCTCTACTGTCTGTAAAGATGAGGCCTGTGAGAAGGCAGCATCTTTACCCTCTGTAAGGATGGGGCCTGTGAGGAGGCAGCATCTTTACTTCCTGTAAAGGTGGGGCCTGTGAAGGAGCAGCATCTTTACTGCCGGTAAAGATGGGGCCTGTGGGGAGGCTGCATCTTTACTGTCTGTAAAGATGAAGCCTGTGAGAGAGCAGCATCTTTACTGTCTGTTAAGATGGGGTCTGTGAGGACACAGCATCTATACTGCCTGTAAAGATGGGGCCTGTGTGGAGGCAGCATCTTTACTGCTTGTAAAGATGGGCCTGTAAAGAGACAGCATCTTTACTGCCTGTAAAGATGGGGACTGTGGGGAGGCAGCATCTTTATTGCCTGTAAATATTGGTCCTGTGGGGAGGCAGCATCTTTACTGCCTGTAAAGATGGGGCCTGTGAGGGAGCAGCATCTTTACTACCTGTAAAGATGGGACCTGTGGGGGGCAGCATATTTACTGCCTGTAAAGATGGGGCCTGTGGGGGGCAGCATCTTTACTGCTTGTAAAGATGGGGCCTGTGGGGAGAAAGCATCTATACTGCCTGTAAAGATGGGGCCTGTGGGGAGGCAGCATCTATATTGCCTGTAAATATTGGTCCTTTGGGGAGGCAGCATCTTTACTGCCTGTAAAGGTGGGGCCTGCGAGGGAGCAGCATCTTTACTGTCTGTAAAGATTGGGCCTGGAAAGAGGCAGCATCTTTACTGCCTGTAAAGATTGGGCATGTGAGGAGACAGCATCTTTACTGCCTGTAAAGATGGGGCCTGTGGGGAGGCAGCATCTTTACTGCATGTAAAGATGGGGCCTGTGAGGAGGCTGCATCTTTACTGCCTGTAAAGATGGGGCCTGTGGGGAGGCACCATCTTTACTGTCTGTAAAGATGGGGCCTGTAAAGAGGCAGTATCTTTACTGTCTGTAAAGATGGGGCCTGTGAGGAGGCAGCATCTTTACTGCCTGTAAAGATGGGGCATGTGGGGAGCAGCATCTTTACTGCATGTAAAGATGGGGCCTGTGAGGAGGCTTCATCTTTACTGCCTGTAAAGATGGGGCCTGTGTGGAGGCAGCATCTTTACTGCCTGTAAAGATGGGGCTTGTGGGGAGGCAGCATCTTTATTGCCTGTAAATATTGGTCCTGTGGGGAGGCAGCATCTTTACTGCCTGTAAAGGTGGGGCCTGTGAGGGAGCAGCATCTTTACTACCCGTAAAGATGAACCTGTGGGGGGCAGCATCTTTACTGCCTGTAAAGATGGTGCATGTGAGGGGGCAGCATCTTTACTGCCTGTAAAGATGGGGCCTGTGGGGAGGCAGCATCTTTACTGCATGTAAAGATGGGGCCTGTGAGGAGGCAGCATCTTTATTGCCTGTAAATATTGGTCCTGTGGGGAGGCAGCATCTTTACTGCCTGTAAAGGTGGGCCCTATGAAGGAGCAGCATCTTTACTACCCGTAAAGATGGACCTGTGGGGGGCAGCATCTTTACTGCCTGTAAAGATGGGGCCTGTGGGGAGGCAGCATCTTTACTGCATGTAAAGATGGGGCCTGTGAGGAGGCTGCATCTTTACTGCCTGTAAAGATGGGGCCTGTGGGGGGCAGTATCTTTACTGCTTGTAAAGATGGGGCCTGTGGGGAGAAAGCATCTATACTGCCTGTAAAGATGGGGCCTGTGGGGAGGCAGCATCTTTATTGCCTGTAAATATTGGTCCTGTGGGGAGGCAGCATCTTTACTGCCTGTAACGGTGGGGCCTGTGAGGGAGCAGCATCTTTACTGTCTGTAAAGATTGGGCCTGGAAAGAGGCAGCATCTCTACTGCCTGTAAAGATGGGGCATGTGAGGAGACAGCATCTTTACTGCCTGTAAAGATGGGGCCTGTGGGGAGGCAGCATCTTTACTGCATGTAAAGATGGGGCCTGTGAGGAGGCTGCATCTTTACTGCCTGTAAAGATGGGGCCTGTGGGGAGGCACCATCTTTACTGTCTGTAACGATGGGGCCTGTAAAGAGGCAGTATCTTTACTGTCTGTAAAGATGGGGCCTGGGAGGAGGCAGCACCTGTATTGCCTGTAAAGATGGGGCCTGTAAAGAGGAAGCATCTTTACTGTCTGTAAAGATGGGGACTGTGAGGAGGCAGCATCTTTACTGCCTGTAAAGATGGGGCATGTGAGGAGACAGCATCTTTACTGGCTGTAAAGATGGGGCCTGTGGGGAGCAGCATCTTTACTGCATGTAAAGATGGGGCCTGTGAGGAGGCTGCATCTTTACTGCCTGTAAAGATGGGGCCTGTGTGGAGGCAGCATCTTTACTGCCTGTAAAGATGGGGCTTGTGGGGAGGCAGCATCTTTATTGCCTGTAAATATTGGTCCTGTGGGGAGGCAGCATCTTTACTGCCTGTAAAGGTGGGGCCTGTGAGGGAGCAGCATCTTTACTACCCGTAAAGATGGACCTGTGGGGGGCAGCATCTTTACTGCCTGTAAAGATGGTGCATGTGAGGGGGCAGCATCTTTACTGCCTGTAAAGATGGGGCCTGTGGGGAGGCGGCATCTTTACTGCATGTAAAGATGGGGCCTGTGAGGAGGCAGCATCTTTATTGCCTGTAAATATTGGTCCTGTGGGGAGGCAGCATCTTTACTGCCTGTAAAGGTGGGGCCTGTGAGGGAGCAGCATCTTTACTACCCGTAAAGATGGACCTGTGGGGGGCAGCATCTTTACTGCCTGTAAAGATGGTGCATGTGAGTGGGCAGCATCTTTACTGCCTGTAAAGATGGGGCCTGTGGGGAGGCAGCATCTTTACTGCATGTAAAGATGGGGCCTGTGAGGAGGCTGCATCTTTACTGCCTGTAAAGATGGGGCCTCTGGGGGGCAGCATCTTTACTGCTTGTAAAGATGGGGCCTGTGGGGAGAAAGCATCTATCCTGCCTGTAAAGATGGGGCCTGTGGGGAGGCAGCATCTTTATTGCCTGTAAATATTGGTCCTGTGGGGAGGCAGCATCTTTACTGCCTGTAAAGGTGGGGCCTGTGAGGGAGCAGCATCTTTACTGTCTGTAAAGATTGGGCCTGGAAAGAGGCAGCATATTTACTGTCTGTAAAGATGGGGCATGTGAGGAGACAGCATCTTTACTGCATGTAAAGATGGGGCCTGTGAAGAGGCTGTATCTTTACTGTCTCTACAGATGGGGCCTGTAAAGGGGCAGCATCTTTACTATCTGTAAAGATGGGGCCTGTGAGGAGGCAGCACCTGTACTGCCTGTAAAGATGGGGCCTGTAAAGAGGCAGCAACTTTACTGTCTGTAAAGATGGGGCCTGTGAGGAGGCAGCACCTGTACTGCCTGTAAAGATGGGGCCTGTAAAGAGGCAGCAACTTTACTGTCTGTAAAGATGGGGACTGTGAGGAGGCAGCATCTTTACTGTCTGTCTTTACAGACAGTAAAGATGCTGCCTCCTCACAGGCCCCATCTTTGTGAGGAGGCAGCATCTTTACTGTCTGTAAAGATGGGGCCTGTGAGGAAGCAGCACCTTTACTGCCTGTAAATATGGGGCCTGTAAAGAGGCAGCATCTTTACTGATTGTAAAATCGAGGTTTGAACAAAGATACAGAGGCTCCTGTTGTATCTAAAACTTTATTTTGCAGCGACCCAGCAGCAAAGGTACCGAACAATTAAGAACGTTCTGGAAATAGACCTTTAAGAACTCAAACCCCCCGAACAGCCTGAGCCATGTGGATTCCTAGCTCTGACGTCAGGCTGGTTTGCAAAACAACCCTTCCACTTGTTGCACATACGTCCAAGCGCTGCAAATGAGGCCAAAGAAGCCTCTTCAACCGTGTCCAAGAAAGAACCAGGGAACTCCCCTCCTGCAGGATTCCAGGTGGCTATAAATAAATAAAACAAAAAGACATGAAGGAGTTTGCAACTCTAAACCGTTTGTAAGCATTCCTACAAGTATCTGTGCATATTGTAACAAAATGTTCAATTATCATGAACTAAATTGCAACTAAACTGTAAAAGAAAAAGAGAAAACTGTGCTGAAACCAATTATTTTCCTCATTATAACTTTTCTCTCGTTAGTAGCGTTTTTTGATTTCTTTATTATTTCATTTAGTTAGTATAGGTGAAAACAAGACATTAAGGGAGAAAATAGATTACATGCCTTTTATCAACTCCTGAGTTTACAAACATTAAATCATGATTTTAAAGCAAGATTCGACAGATTAGCTCTATTTTAAAACCAACATGTGTTTCGCCCTCTCTTGGCAAGCAGGTACAGGCCTTCTTCAGGGCTTTAAGTGGTACAGCAAATTTGGGGGCATATCAGCAACAGCCAGCGATAATTATCACTATGTGCACCTAGCGCGAGCATAATTATCGCCGGCTCTCGCTGGTGTATATCGCATAGATAGTGCGTTATCAACAACGCTTATCTCCAATGCAATATAAATTCAAGCGATGGCGGCGAAATGTGCGATTATCGCTGGAAATCCAGCAATAAACGCACAGTGGTAGGCAATACCTTGCTGATAGGGGTGGGTGTTCTCAGCCCTATAATCCACCTCCCATTGGATATAATGGGTTAGTCAGTTTCAAAGCAGGCGTAAACAAAGCAGCTATAAACGCCGTTAGCGATATATTTATTGCCTCTACGGGGGTTTGAGGCCAGCTTGCTGATAGGCGAAATGTCTGTTAGCGACATTTCTCACGTTATTTTGGTGAGGAACGCCCACTATGCATCTAATTAGTGTTGAGATGCTGGGCGTTCAGGAAACAGGCGCTGATTCATGGATTCACGCGATAGCGTGACCTTGCTGATCGTGCAATAAAATTATCGCCACTTTTCGCCCGAAAACGGACGCTAAAGCGGCAATAATTTTATCGCGGTGTCTTGATGATATGCCCCATAATTCTTTACTGTCTTTCCTATGTTTAAGTCTGCCGATCAGTATGATGAATTTTGGTCAGATAAACCTGAAAGAGGACTGGGCACACGGACACACTTTATTTAATCAGACCACACAAAGATACCCTTTATCTGACCAGGGCTCCTCTTAAAACTGAGCGGGAATGCGCCACGCTGAAGATATGAGAACCCTGCAATGAATCTTAACAGACTGCACTGTGAAGAATGAAATTACATATTTTTAAGAGTATATCTGCTGTATATTTGTTCAGCTGTTTGCAAGTGTGAATAAGTTAAGCACTGTGTGGCGTGAAATCCTCACACTGTCAGTCTGTTTGGTCTACACTGTAGACATATGCTAAAACAAGTTTGGCTGAAAAGGTTATTCCTTGTCTACTTAATCAATCTGCCAATGAGCTTATTACTATAAAGTGTAATATGAAAACAGTTTCAGGACGGCCATTCCTCCTCCTTCCCTGATCCCACTCGATGGCACGATCCCTTTCCTCTCATTGGAGAAAATTATCTTACAATCATGCTGACGCTGTTTGCAGACCCTTACCAAGTATTCAGACATTTTCATTTCAGCAATTCCCGCCTCCATACCATCACTCACTTTCTAACAACTGCTTCTGTTACTGCTTTGATAGCAATAATTATGTGTACCAAAAAGCTCAAATTATATTGCAAATATTATAATGGACTAAAATATCTTAGTTTATATTAACATAACCCATTCTTCAGGTGCTTTTCAGTATCCCTGCACCTCCATGCGAAACCCTTGCGTCACCATGGATGCTTATTTACAATATGGTGCACCATGGCGCAAGGATTGACAGATGCTTCAGAAATTCTAACGTATCTGTTGGCGCAAAAGTCATGCAAAGTCGTGTCACAAGCATGATGCAATTCCAGCAATGCACTGGGAGGCCTATTCCCAACACACTGCGTCAGGAGCAGGCATTGGGTTTGGACACAGTGGCGTCCTAGAAGTGGCGCAGTAAAATCTTGTAGATTTCACTGTGTCACTGCTATGAGGCTTTAAAATTGGGGAACGCCCACCCTGCATACATTATACCTGACGCATGTATAATCTGGCGCAGGGGTTTATAAAGTGACGCATCTCCCTAGATGCGAAACATTGTAAATGGGCTGCAACGCACAGAAGTGTTGCAAGGGGCTCGTAAATCTGCCCCGTAGTTTGTTGGATATTGATCAAGCTTTAATCACAGAAGGAAAAAGGAAATAAAAAAAATGGAACTCTGTGCAAACACTAATTATTTGGGAAAACTCAAGATTAACAATAAGTTGTTGGATTTTACTAGGAACGTAAATGGTTTGGAAAATTGTAAAATATAATTTGTTTGTAAAAATAATGACTTAAACCTATTGCTAATATTTTGTCTTTGACTTCTTACAGTGTCACTGCCTACAAACTTCTTTACATGGGCCTTGGGAGTTTAGGCTAGACCCAATTCTGAACATATTGACACCCTACCACTTATTTGCTCATAAAGACTGATGTTACGGGACACCAAAATCTGTACCCATTACCCTTTCATTTACAAGATAAGGAGTGTAGGGGGCTTTGCTTGGTTTGGCAGTGGCTAACAAATGTATCCCAGTACTTGACAACCAGGTTCTTTTTTGGGGAGGAACTTGTCTTAGCTGCACATCCCACTGTGGTTTTGTGGTATGCTTAACTGATGGAAGTGGATTTGCTCAGTGCCCCACAGATCTCATAGTATTATACAGGTTATTTCCATTGTCCTTGAAGCCCTGCACCCCTCCCTCACTGTCTGGTCACCTTTGCATTTTCTTTGTTTACATTTTGGTCTATTGAATCCAGCCTGTGCTGAGAGGACCAGGCCTAACTTCAAGGAGTTATACACGTTTTCAGTAGCTTCTCTTTGAAGGCAGCTTTGTTTTCTATTTTGCAGCATCATTTGTTGAACGACGTCACATGAGTGTCTTTTTTTGGTTTTTGATTTTTGGTTTGTCTCCTTGAAATGAATATTCATGTATATTAACCACCGTATAACTAGCCTTTCAAGCAGGAGAGTCATCCACCTACTACAAAGTTGTGAATTTCTTTTGACCTCTGTCCAGCACTTCTTGGCATGGTCTTGCTTTGGGTGGGCCATTGGCCTGTAAGGTGACTTGGAGTGTTGTGAACAGGGTCACTTGTTGTACCCCACTTGTTAGCATTGTTTTAATGGGGGCCCTAGACATAGTTACCCTTGCATGATAGAGCTAGCAAAAGACTTGATTAGGCATGGGTGATGGCGGAGGTCAGAGTTACCAAGGGGCATATTAACAACAGCCAGCGATAATTATCGCTGGCCGTGTTTAGCAATAATTATAATCTCTGGAATGTATTGGCCTGGTAGCACGTTATTACAACGCGTGATAAAAATTCCAGAGATACCGAGGTCATCGCCCTTTTGCAGGGAACATCGCTGGTTTTCAAGCGATGTTCCCCACAAAACCGCGATAACCTTGCTAATACGACCCACAGGGTCGTACCAGCATATTCCACCCCCAATGTTGGGGATAGGTAAGTCTGCATTTTAGCAGACATTAGTTTTTGGCGAAAACAGCAGTTTTCTCCAAAAACTGACGTCTGCTAAAATGCTGTTACAGCCTTGTAAATATCGCGATGTAAACATCAGTGATATTTGCAAGGTTGTCCATCCGGGGTACGCCCAGTGACGCCCACTTTGCATCTCATTAGAAATGCAAAGGGAGGCGTTGGGAAAAAGGGTGCTAACACGCGATTATGCATGTTAGCACCCTCTTGTAAATAGGGCGCTAGTTTTATCTCCGCTTTTTTGGCTTCTTAAGCCAAAAAGCGAAATAAAGCCCTTGTAAATATTCCCCCAAGTTTGGACCAGTCCAGCAGCCTGAGCGCTGGTTAGCCAGTGACTTCCTTGTGCCACACCTTGGACAACTTCCACCCTTCACTAGTGTGGGGGGGTAAGGGTGGGGTGGGGTGCAGCCGCCTCGCTATTTCCCTGGTAACGCACATGCAGAATGTGTTGGAGAGCCATAGATTCTCGGCTTCCAATGTCTTTGTACAAACAAAAATGAATGTTGCGCAATTCTGATGTCCTGAGAGATTTTTCCTTCTGGATTGGGGGAACTGAGCAAGACCTCCCGATCTGCCGATTTGAAAGTTTTTTTGAATATTTCTCTTTTCCACCTTCATAGTGCACCAGCATATTTTTATCTCAGAATAATTTTTGGGGGTCAATCAACTTTTTGTACGCATGACGTATTTTTATTTTAATCTTTTAATCTATTTTCCATATTTTTTTACAAGGTGCACGTGCAGGTCAGAAAACACTTCTATGACATATGAAAGGCGCTGTGGGTTACTATTTTCAGGTTCACTCCCTTTTCCGCAGGCGCAGGGTTGAACCTTGTTTCCAAGGCTTTATTTCTGCCCCCCTCGACGGCCTGATGCAGGTGGTCACCTTGGGTGTTGCCTGGGCAACATTTGACCTCACCTGTCTATAAGCGTGTCAGGGCTGGATCGGTGCTGCTGCTTTTTGGCACCAGGTTCTGACTTCATCTCACACTATGGGAGATGATTCCTTTCTTGTGAAATATGATCCATGGTAGGCTGCCATATTTGTTTACTCCATCCACCTTTTTCTCCTGTTCTCTGAACATCCAGTGCTTTTGTTGTTGTTACGAAATGTTGTCTCTCGGTTAAGGTAGGGGACAGGGTAGGTGTAAAGAATACACTAAGGGCCTCATTTATGAAAAGTGACGCATCGCTGCGTGAAAGCAGTGATGCGTCACTTTTCATTGCGCCCTCCTGGCGACATGCTGGATGCGTCATATTTACAATATGACGCATCATGTCGCAAGAAGTTACAGATACATCAGTATTTCTGATGTATCTGTAGGCGCAAAAGTCACGCATTGCTGGAGTGTGTCACAAAAGTGACGCAACTTCAGCAATGGGTCATTTAACATGGGCAACTCCCATTTCAATGGGCCTGCGTCAGTCCGTAAGATATTGACACATTTGCTTCCTAGAAGTGACGCAGTGAAATCTCATAGATTTCACTGCGTCACTTCTACGAGGCTTACTTGCATCAAAACGCACACCCTGCATACATTATATCTGGCGCAGGTATAATGTGGCACAGGGGTTTACAAAGTGACGCATCAACCTAGATGCGTCACTTTGTAAATAAGGCGCAACATGGCACATTTTTTACTCTGCTGGTGCGTGTTGGAAGGGCCAATCTCCGAGGGCCAGGTTGTGCTCACCCAGACACCCCAAGATCCACCTCTCCCACAGAACTTGCCGAGTCTTGATTGTGAGGTCCTCACCGGGGAGGACTTTGGGTTTGGGATCGTACACACTGAGCTCACACCACACTACGAACAGACACTACACCGTTGGATGTTAGGAACAAGTTCTTTATATAAGCAAATAACGAAGGAAGCACTCTTATATACACAGTGGCCACAGGACCACGAAGTCTCTGAGGATTCGGGAAGGGGGAAGCGGGACAGTCTTTTAATCTCTGGGTCAGTACCAGGTGTACACTACGCACAGCTCTCAATCCTTGAGCTGGGGGGTACGGGATGGTGGTCGCACTGGCTGCCTCACCTTCGTCGAGTCGGCCCGGTCGTGATGGTGGTCTCGATGGTCCAGCCGGACCAGAGTACTCCTTGAGCCGCGACGAGGTCAGCAGGGCTCGATCGGGAGAGGTTCGTGAGAGCCGCGACAGCGTCAGCAGGGCTCGGATGGTTGCAAGTTCAGCTCGAGCCGCGACAGCGTCAGCAGGGCTCCGATGGTCTTAGATGTCGAGCCGCAACAGCGTCAGCAGGGCTCCGGTGGTTCAGTTCCTTAAGGCGAAGGAGGAGCCGCGACAGCGTCAGCAGGCCTCAGAGGTTCAGGATGAGTCTTCTTAGGATCAGCCGCGATCAGATCAGCAGGGCTTCAGGTCCAAGATACAACTGCCCGCTAGTTGTCGGGCGGGCCCAGTTATAGTTCTTCTGCTCTTTGATCTCCGGACCCTCGCAGGCGGAGGTCTCAGGCCCTGGGGGCTGGTCATTGGCGAGGTCCAGCGGTTGGTTCTTTGATCCCTTTGCAAGATGGGTCCGGGAATTCCCAGACGCCCAGCGGGTCTGGAGCCAGCCCTCGGGGAGGCCAGAAGGGTGATCAAAACGGGTCCACAGGGGAGGGCCAAAGGTGTGATGGATGCCAGGTCCTCAGGGGAGGCCGGAGGTGCTATCGAAACTCCCCGGCTTATCTCACTCGGGGAGCCCCTTACCCCCTGGCGGGGGACTGGCGTGCCTTTGGAGTCTGGGTTTCGCTGGGGCCAGGGTCACGCTAGGCCCAGGGAGACAGGGGTGTCGGGAAGGGAAGATGGCGTCCGGGCCTTGTGGGGTATGCCAGGTTAGGCGCTCGGAGCCTGGCGAGGAGCGGGAAAGGCAGGCCTGGTCGGGGTTCTTGGGGGATCTAGGTGTACGGGGAGTATGACGACCAGGCTCGGGGTTCAGGCTACCCTCACGGGGATGCTGCGCAGAGGTCTCGGGGTGCAGGCCTACGCTCGCAGGGTGTGGAGGGACAGAGGTGCACCACGCCACGAGGCCGGGTCCAACACGCGTCCCCCCCAGCTGAAGGCGGGGAGAACTACCCATCCTCGTGGGGGTTCTCTTCGCTGAGGCGGAAGAATCGGGACAGGCCGTCAGCGTTGGGGTGGTCAGAACCAGGCCGGTGTTCAACAGTGAAATCCATCACCTGGAGGGAGATGGACCAGCGCAGCAATTTGGGATTCTCCCCTCTCATTTGCATTAGCCACCGGAAAGGTCGGTGGTCGGTTTGGACCTGGAAATGAGTCCCGAACAAGTAGGGCCTCAGCTTCTTCAGGGCCCAAACCACCGCGAAGGCCTCCCGCTCGATGGTGCTCCACCTTTGTTCTCGAGGGAGTAGCCTCCGGCTAATGAATGCCACTGGTCGGTCTAGGCCGTTCTCGTTCACCTGGGACAGGACAGCTCCGATGCCATGCTCGGACGCGTCCGTCTGGACTACAAACTCTCGTGAGTAGTCGGGGGCCTGTAGAATGGGGGCCGTGCACATGGCGTCTTTTAAGGTTTCGAACGCCTCTTGGCAGGCGGGGGTCCAGCTGACTCTCTTCGGCTGGCTTTTGGAGGTCAACTCCGTGAGGGGGGCTACGATGCTACCGTACCCCTTGATGAACCGGCGGTAGTACCCCGTAAGCCCTAGAAACGCCCGCACTTCTGTCTGGGTCGTGGGGGCATCCCAGGCCACGATGGCATCGATCTTGGGCTGGAGGGGGGCTACGAGGCCGCTTCCGACCTGGTGCCCGAGGTAGACTACGGACCCCTGCCCGATCTGGCACTTGCTTGCCTTAATGGTGAGACCTGCCCTCCTCAGGGCGGTCAGCACCGCCCAGAGGTGCTGGAGGTGCTCGGACCAGTGGGAACTGTATACTGCGATATCGTCCAGGTACGCAGCGCTGAACTCTTCCAACCCCGCCAGGACCTGGTTCACCAGCCTCTGGAAGGTGGCGGGGGCGTTCTTCATCCCGAAGGGCATCACCCGGAAATGGTAGTGACCATCCGGGGTGGAAAAAGCGGATCTTTCCTTAGCTCCCTCGGTGAGGGCGATCTGCCAGTAGCCACTGGTCAGGTCGAACGTGCTTAGGAACCGAGCAGCCCCGAGGCGATCGATAAGCTCGTCTGCTCGGGGGATGGGATGAGCATCGGTTCTGGTGACTGCGTTGAGCCCGCGGTAGTCAACGCAGAACCTCAGCTCGGGAGCCCCACCGGGGGCGGCTGCCTTCGGAACCAGGACCACGGGACTAGCCCATGGGCTGTCCGAGGCTTCGACCACCCCGAGAGCTAGCATCTTCGATACCTCGGCCTTGATGCAGGCCCGAACTCTGTCAGGGACGCGGTAGGCTCTGTGCCGTACCGGTGGACTGTCCCCGGTGTCCACATCGTGGACGCACCAGCTGGTGACGCCGGGGGTGAGGGAGAAGAGGTCAGAGAACTGTCCCAACAACTGGCGACAGTCCTCGTGCTGCTCGGGGAGAGGGAGGCGGAGAGACTCACTCCCTCTACGGAGCCATCTTTTTCTTGGGTGGACAGGAGATCGGGGAGAGGCTCCATTTCTTCTTCTTCCCCATCGTCCGTGGCGAGGAGTAAGCTCAACTCGGACCGGGCGAAGTGGGGCTTGAGGCGGTTCACATGGAGGACCCGCAAGGGGTTCCTGGGGGACTCTACATTGACGAGGTAGGTCACCTGACTCTTGCATTCTACCACCTTGAAGGGCCCTGTCCACTTGTCTTGCAGGGCACAGGGCACCACCGGGGCCATCACCCAGACCTGCTGTCCGGGCTGAAACTCGACCAGAGTGGCATTTTGATCATACCACCGTGTCATCTCTTCTTGACTGGCCTCGAGGTTGGCCTCGGCCAGTCCTCTGAACTTCCTCGTCTGATTCCGGAGGGCCAGAATGTATCGAAATACATCTGGAGGGGGCTCTGGGGCTGCCGTCTCCCACCCTTCCTTGACCAGGGTGAAGGGTCCCCTGACGGGGTGTCCATAGAGCAGCTCGAAGGGGCTGAACCCCAGGGACTTCTGGGGGACTTCGCGGTACGCGAAGAGGAGACAGGGAAGGAGGACGTCCCATTTACGCCTCAGGGGCTCTTCGAGACCCATGATCATCCCCTTGAGGGTCCGGTTAAAGCGTTCCACCAGACCGTTACCCTGGGGGTGGTATGGAGTGGTAAATTTGTACGTCACCCCACACTGTTGCCACAGGGATTTCATGTATTTCGAAATGAAATTGGTCCCTCGGTCGCTGACGACTTCTCGGGGGAATCCCACCCGGGAGAAGATGGCCATGAGGGCCCGCCCCACTACGGGGCGGTCACCGTTCGGAGGGGAATGGCTTCGGGGTATCGGGTGGCATGGTCCACCAGGACGAGGATAAAGCGGTGGCCCAAGGATGTCCGGGGGTCGAGGGGGCCCACGATGTCGATTCCCACCCGTTCAAAGGGGGTACTGACCACGGGGAAGGGTTGGAGAGGAGCCTTGCGCTTCCCTCCGCTCTTCCCGCTGGACTGACACGTGGGACAGGATTTACAATGGGCCTCCACATCGGAGCGCAGGCCCGGCCAGTAGAAGTGGGTGACCAGGCGCTGGTACGTTTTGTCTTGGCCCAAGTGTCCCGCCAGGGGTACATCATGGGCCAGGTTCAGAAGGAAGCCGCGGAAGCGTAGGGGGACCACCAGCACTCGGCCGGACCCTAGCTCGGCAGACTTTTGCTCGCTGTATAGGAGGCCGTTCTCCCAATAGATAAAGTGGGAGCCGGTCTGATCACCGGCGGCCTGCTGCCGCAGCCCCACAAGGGAGGGACAGGAGGTCTGCTCCAAGCAGAACTCTTCTCGGGACGGTCCCCCTTCCTGGCGCCATTGGGCCAGCTCAGGAAGGTCGTCCAAGCTCGAGGTTGGTTCGACTTCGGGGCCGAGGGGCCCTGCGCCGGGAGGAAAGCTCTCCCCGGGGAATAGCTCAGGGGTCTCAAAGGATTCTGGGACCTCGGGGTCCTCAGGGGTAGTCAGTGCCACCTCTAAGGTCGCCCCTTCGGGGGTGGCTCTTCGGGCGGTCATCGACCGGGTACTCACACAGGCCCACTCGGGCAGGCCCACCATCTCCAAGTGGGTCCTCTTCTCAACCCGCTGCCATGGGGAGCTCTCCAGATCGTTGCCGAGCAGGCAATCCACAGGCATGTCGGAGTGGACTGCCACTCGTAACTCCCCAGAGACGCCCCCCCACTCGAACGGGACTTGAGCTATCCGGCAGGTGCGGACGGAGTTATCGGCTGCGATCACCCTGCAGGAGATGTGTGGAACAATCTGGGCCTCAGTGACGAGGTGCCGTTTGACGGCGGTGATACTGGCCCCAGTATCCCGGAGCACCCCGATGTGATGGCCATTGACAGTCACCTGCTGTCGGTATTTCTCGGTATTGTCGGGTAGGGGGGCTCCTGGGACCATCTCCCTATCACCCAGGGAGACTAACATCATGGCTGCGGGGTCAGCTCCCTCGAACTCCTCTTCTCCCCCCCCCTCTTCTAGGGCTACGGAGGTGATGTGGCGCACTGGGGGCCCTGCAGCGGCAGGCTTCTTGAACAGAGGGCAGTGGGGGTCATTGGCATAATGCCCTGGTTGCTGGCAATGATAGCAGGCTTGGCTGACTCGGGCCCTGGTTTAGCTGGGGGAAACCCTGCGTGCGCTGTGGGAGGCGAGGTACCTGGCTGGTTTCTGGGGGGACTGCGCGGGGACCCTACCTGGGAACCCCGCTGTCTATTCTGATTCCCCCCTCCCCTCTGGCGGGACGATCCCTGTTCATTTCGGCCATAATCTCCCCCGGGCCCCCGGGGGACTCTGGTGCTCACCCAGCGATCAGCCTCGACGGCCAGTTTCCGGGGGTCAGCCAACTTGCTGTCCAGGAGGTGCTGTCGGAGTTCCACAAAGCAATTTAGGGACAAATGTTCATAGGCAATGAGGTCTATGAGCCCCTCGAAGGTGGATACCTTGCTGCCCTTGATCCATCCCTCGAGGGCCCGGCTATAGAAATTGACATATTCTACCCAGGTGGTGCCGGGGATCTTCTTGCAGTCTCTAAAGCGTTGGCGGTACATTTCAGGGGTGAGCCCGTACCTTGTGAGGAGGGCTTCTTTCATGTGGCTGTAGGAGGTCTGTTCGGCGGACGGGAGGTCGAGTAGGGTGTCTCTCCCCTCACTCAGGAATCGACCCCATAGCCCGGCTCCCCAGTCTTTCTGCGGAACTCGGTGTGAGGTCATGGCGACCTCGTAGGCCTTGAACCATTGCTGGATGTCATCGTTTTTATAATATTCTTTGACCACATCCTTGGGGATGTGGACCTTGGGTTCCACTGGGGGACCAGACTCTCGGGTCGCTGCTGTTTTGCTGCCTTCGTTCCGGGCCTTTAGTTCTATTTCCAATAGGCTGTGCTCGTGCTCCAGCTGGAGCTTCTTTCCGTCATGTTCTCGCTGGAGTTTCTTTTCCTCCAGTTCTCCTTGCAGCCGCAACTGCTCGATGGCTAGCTTCTTCTCGGCCAGCTTGAGTTCTCCTTCCATCTTCAAACGGGCTAGTTCTAGCTCGTGGTTTCGGTTGCGCTCTTGGTCGGTCATCTCTTCCCGGGATAGGCCTCTTTCCGTGCTGGGAGTCCGCATCGGGGACTCTGCTCTTTCTTGCTCTGGTGCGTGGGTTTCGATCAGGGGTGCTCCCCCTCCATCGACTTCTGTCGGTGCTGGAGGTTGGGCTCTGGCCTCCACCCAGGCTGTTAGAGCTTGTTGAAAGTCCTCTTTGGTGTTTAATCCCGTCGACAGGATATGGAGATCTTTGCAGAATTGCTTGAGCTCACGGTGTGAATAGTCTCCCAGAAGCTCCATCTGGAAGGTGGTCTTGTCGGTCGTGACGCTCATGGCTGCTCTTTGTTCGGGTAGTGTGTCAGTGCTGTACGATCCCTAGACGTAGGTTCTTATCGCGACGCTGCCACCAATGTTGGAAGGGCCAATCTCCGAGGGCCAGGTTGTGCTCACCCAGACACCCCAAGATCCACCTCTCCCACAGAACTTGCCGAGTCTTGATTGTGAGGTCCTCACCGGGGAGGACTTTGGGTTTGGGATCGTACACACTGAGCTCACACCACACTACGAACAGACACTACACCGTTGGATGTTAGGAACAAGTTCTTTATATAAGCAAATAACGAAGGAAGCACTCTTATATACACAGTGGCCACAGGACCACGAAGTCTCTGAGGATTCGGGAAGGGGGAAGCAGGACAGTCTTTTAATCTCTGGGTCAGTACGAGGCGTACCCTACGCACAGCTCTCAATCCTCGAGCCGGGGGGTACGGGATGGTGGTCGCACTGGCTGCCTCACCTTCGTCGAGTCGGCCCGGTCGTGATGGTGGTCTCGATGGTCCAGCCGGACCAGAGTACTCCTTGAGCCGCGACGAGGTCAGCAGGGCTCGATCGGGAGAGGTTCGTGAGAGCCGCGACAGCGTCAGCAGGGCTCGGATGGTTGCAAGTTCAGCTCGAGCCGTGACAGCGTCAGCAGGGATCCCATGATCTTAGATGTCGAGCCGCGACAGCGTCAGCAGGGCTCCGGTGGTTCAGTTCCTTAAGGCGAAGGAGGAGCCGCGACAGCATCAGCAGGGCTCAGAGGTTCAAGATGAGTCTTCTTAGGATCAGCCGCGATCAGATCAGCAGGGCTTCAGGTCCAAGATACAACTGCCCGCTAGTTGTCGGGCGGGCCCAGTTATAGTTCTTCTGCTCTTTGATCTCCGGACCCTCGCAGGCGGAGGTCTCAGGCCCTGGGGGCTGGTCATTGGCGAGGTCCAGCGGTTGGTTCTTTGATCCCTTTGCAAGATGGGTCCGGGAATTCCCAGACGCCCAGCGGGTCTGGAGCCAGCCCTCGGGGAGGCCAGAAGGGTGATCGAAACGAGCCCACAGGGGAGGGCCAAAGGTGTGATGGATACCAGGTCCACAGGGGAGGCCGGAGGTGCTATCGAAACTGCCCGGCTTATCTCACTTGGGGAGCCCCTTACCCCCTGGTGGGGGACTGGCACGCCTTTGGAGTCTGGGTTTCGCTGGGGCCGTGGTCACGCTAGGCCCAGGGAGACAGGGGTGTCGGGAAGGGAAGATGGCGTCCGGGCCTTGCGGGGTATGCCAGGTTAGGCGCTCGGAGCCTGGCGAGGAGCGGGAAAGGCAGGCCTGGTCGGGGTTCTCGGGGGATCTAGGTGTACGGGGAGTATGACGACCAGGCTCGGGGTTCAGGCTACCCTCACGGGGATGCTGCGCAGAGGTCTCGGGGTGCAGGCCTACGCTCGCAGGGTGTGGAGGGACAGAGGTGCACCACGCCACGAGGCCGGGTCCAACAGTGCGTTACAAAAAGTGACGCACCGGTGGCACAAAAGTGACGCAAGGGCTCATAAATACGCTCCTAACTTTATTGAAGAGGACCTGCTATAGGTTCTTCGGTGGAACACCCCACCAAGAACAGCCTCCTCTAACCCCCCCCCACACTCAGCTATTCATCTTGTTCTGCACCTGTAGCACCACTTGGCTGCCTGCCGCTGAGTGGTCATCTGTGCTTTCAGTACTACAGGTCTCCTTCTTGGCATCCTCAAAACCAGAGTTTGAAGCTGCCTAACCTGAGAGCGCTGCGAGGCCGTACTCGTGGGAATACAGCGCTACACAAATGTCAGCTAGCACAGTAACGTTTGTCTTTCACACGTGGAGTTGTGATCGGTGCACGTTCTTCAAACACATTGTATATTAGAGGTAGTTGATCCTTCTGAAAGTGGGAGTCTAGTCATGTTGTTTTAATGTTAATCCAGGAAACTCTGATCCATCGTTTGAAGAGTAAAGCACCCCCTTTCAGTTCTTCATGGCCAAAAATGTCTTTCTTAGGGTCCCTTGTGTCTTAGAGTGCTTGTGAATTGCACCAAAGGATGATGGATGCTCCTCCCGACAGCCTGGAAAGTAATTGTAAACTTATTCTCAGACCAAATCTTATCTTGCCTGAAAATGCTCAGGCGATCAAGGAGTGGTCACCGGTCCCGCCACCTGTTGTTGCAGGGATTCTGCTCTGGGACAGAACTATGCTTGGGACCACAGAACATCAGCATGTAGGGTCTGAGTCACCATACCACCTCAGTGTCCATGAGCCAGAGTCCGGCTAGCTATTGTGCCTCACTTGTCCTCCTAACAAAACCAGAGAAACAAGTGAGTTGGCACCCCTGAAGGCAACACTCTCGACCATCTCAGGGATCGTGGTAACAGGGTACACCCTTTCGCTCTTTCACTCGTACTTGTCCACATTAAAATAAAAGAGAGACACAAAAGAAGTTTTCAATATTTACTCAAACTATTGTGCTCTGAAATGCAGTTTTCATGCAACAATTAAAAAACAAATGCATAATATACAGACTGTTGGCTTGGTCAGTAATCCACATACTCTGAACAGAGCTGTCATTTTATAAGACTGATTAAATCCAAAGATTATATGAAGGATCTCTGGGAATATCGGCAGACCCTGTACCTTAGCATACACAGATGGACGCTCTACATCTCAGCAGACGCAGTGCTCTTGTCTCCATGTGTGTGTTTTTGGCTCATGTGCCCATCTATATGATAGGACATGTGTGCACATAAAGAACAGCTGCATTCTTGTGCTATGCCTAGGTGCTAGTGCCTGGCCAGAAATAATAATAACAAGGGACATTGTTGCCTGACCCTGTCTGTAGTGTTCAGACTAAATCCTAGGAAAAGAACAGAATGTGAAAACGCCATGCAGGTTCTGTGTGAAAGTACAATGTGGCACAAAAGCAAAATGTGTTTATATAGTAATGTGTGCAAAGGAAAATGAGGCCTACAATATGCACAACTATGCGAACACAGGGAAAAATGCACTGGTCATGCAGAAACACACGACACTGTGAGTTCCCCTAGTGAAATCCACATAATGTCTGCAACGTCATACGTTCTCCTGGTACTGGACAACCTACTAAGATCCCACTCAGTCTGTTATAGCACTGAGGGCATAACACAGGCCCCTGAGGCACAGGGGGAGCCCCACCCTCAGTGGCACCCATTCACCCTAAGCTCTATGCAATTCTGTAAGGTACGGGGATCTCAGGGGCCCCTCATCACATTCTACAATGGGGTCTCGTCATTTCACATTACGCCGCTGTACTACTCCTTGAGCCATTGGTATTTACAGAGTGCAATATTACCCCCACAAATAATGGCCCAACTGGCTGTGGTATTTGCAGACCTGCTATCTGACAGGCATGCACAGTACTTCAGTACCGAGAGGGCGCCTGGGAGCCCTCCCCTCCGCGACACATTGATGGCATCTGGCATGGAAACCGTTAAAGAAGGTACTTCTCCAGATTCATAAGGTAAAGCACATATTCCTTAAGTAACCGTCATTAAAATAAATTGCCGATGTGAAATTGTAAGTAATATTTTTATCTAAGACTAGTAATTGTTTTATACAGCCATTCAAAAGATAAAGTGAAGGCACATGCCATTTGAGTCATTATCAGGATTTAACAAGATTGAATGCAGGCTGTTGAGAGGGGGGAAAGAAGACCCTTTTTCCCTATAATGGAAATCAGCAGCCTTTGTTAAATACTTGAGTTAACAGGGATGCTGAAGGTGGTAGCCTGGAACTCACCTGTGGGGATGGAGGAATGCCTTTAGTCCCTGCGGTTAGTGATTGATCACTGCAGTGTCGCGACACTTTGACTGCGATGGGCTTATGGAAAGAATTCAAAATAGATGATGTCAGGATTGACAGATTGGCCAACCGCACTCTTCTGGGAGAGTCACCTCATAACAGTTCACAAGGTGGTTTAATCCAAATTCTTTGCAAACAGATATTCACACAGTATTCCAAGGTAACTCAATTAATGCATTGATATTTATTTACTGTGGTTCAATTTTTGAAAAGTAACGTTGTTGCATCACAACTTTGTAAAGAGTTCATTAATTATCCTTTTGAAAATGTACACATCAAATAATTCATCCACATGCCCAATGCATTTCGTGCCGGGAAGCACTTCATCAGGGGAAATACATTTCTGTGGGGTAAATAAGACAAAAGGAAATTGGTAGGGGGAAGCGTGCCACGCCACCCCCTATTTTAGTATCTCACTTATGGAAAGAATTGTCATGCACTTGTACAAACTTGTGCCCAAGGCCAGAGGTCTTTGCAAGAAGAGAGACGAGAAATAATTATTTTTCTGGATCTCTCCCCTCTGTCTTCTTTGCTGCTACTCTGCTTCATTGTGGCCTCCTATTGGAGTTGAGTGTCTTTCCTTAATATATATATTTTTTAATATCTTGAGAAGGGCAGTTTTCCTTCTGGTAGGGGTACTCCTCACGTATGTGTTGTTTTAAACTATTGAGGTCTCTCTATGTCCGCGTTCCAGGTTACAGTCTTGGACTACGTTCTCTGTTCAGGCTCAGGACCAGTCGCCATGAGTCAACCCAGGTTACTTCCTTCACCATAGTACTATGGCCACCGAATACCTCTTGAGGTTTGAACCTGGGACTGCCCGACTGTTCATGACCCTCTCATATCTCTCAGGGCTCCCGTACTCACAGCACCTGGTCCTCAGTAAGCCTCTCGACTCAGCCTACCTGCTTTGCCTGTCCCAGCAATTAGGCGTTTCATTATTTGATCCCTTTCTGGAGTTTTTGTAGTGCAAAAAGTCCACTTCGAGTGCTCGGTGTGTCTAGGATGGGGGTTAAGGATGAGGGTATGTGGTTTTCAACACCACTGTTACCTTTGGGGTCCTGAGTTGATCATATGATAATGTAGCGGTAGAGCCAGGGGTGGAGCTTAGTCAAAGAGCTTCAGGGGAGTGAGTCTCAAATTTCCCAACTAAAAAAACAGTGAGCCACAGGGTGAATGTGTGAAGTGAACAATTTTCGGGATGGACTGATCCCATGTGGAACGAGCCAGAAATAATTTGCATTCGGTGGGCTTCCGGGGCTGTTTTAGTTTGGTGTAGAGGTACACTGTTGCAACGGTGACGGAGTACCCTGCCTGGAAAACTCAAGGTCCACCCACCTGATTTTTAGTCTTGCAGAGTGCATGTATTTACGCCAGCGGATTATAATTTACTTTGTCAATGAAAAACTTCGCCAAACTGCCTGATGGGTGTAGATGGCGTCAGAAGTAAGCCATCTGACCGTCTAATCTATTTAGTGCTGTCTGTCACCGCCTGGATATACCTGCCATGTCCTGGTAAGGGGCAGTAAAAAAAAGAAAAAAATGACCCCCCACACCATGTAAGAAAATTGGCGTAGAGATCATGAGACAGCCTGATCTGCTATTACCTTTGGTGAGTTCAGTGTATTATAACAGTAGGTGGAACCAGGCGACAGTTCTTCCACTAGTATCTATGGGGTCCTGAGTTCAGTCTTTCACTGCTACCTTTAGGGTCCTGAGTTCATCATATTATGTGTGGTTGGAAGACATAGAAGATAGGCCTATCACTGTTATCTTTGTTGAGTTCCAGGTATTATGACAGTAGTTAGAACCAGGAGATGGCCCCTTCCAGTTTTTCATTTGGGATCCTGCCTGTGAGTTGCTCACTTGACCCTGACATGATTCCTGACTGATTGTAACTTCCTTCTCTCTTCCTCATCTTTTATACAAGGTTTAGTTTCACCTGTCCCCAGCATACTCATCTTTCGAGTAGTTAGCTCTTTCATGGAGTAGCTCTCCTTGCTTCTTCTTTTATGTCTTCGAGTAAAGTTTTCTCCAGGATTGAGACTGGAACTTACCTTTTCTTGGACTCCATCACTAACATCCTTCCTGGTTTTCCTTGCGTTTGCGCCACAACACTTCCTGGCATCTGCTGCAATTTCTCCCGTTGAAATCCATATTTCCCTTCCTCCAGTCAAGAACTGAGTCTATTCCTCGCTTCCTCCATCCACCATCATCTGGTGTCCCCTGGTTAGATGATCTCCCACCCCCCTGCACTGGATGGCATGGACCTCCCTATACTCCCCTACACTCCTGCGTGCCCAGGCCTTCCCTAGTCCCCATGGATCTCCTTATACTCCCTTAACCTCCTGCGTGCCCAGGCCTGCCCTAGTCTGCATGGACCTCCCCATACTCCTGCGTGCCCAGGCCTGTCCTAGTCTGCATGGACCTCCCTATACACCCCCATACTCCTGCGTGCCCAGGCCTGCCCTAGTCTGGATGGACCTCCCCATACTCCTGCGTGCCCAGGCCTGCCCTAGTCTGGATGGAACTCCCCATACTCCTGCGTGCCCAGGCCTGCCCTAGTCTGGATGGACCTCCCCATACTCCTGCGTGCCCAGGCCTGCCCTAGTCTGGATGGACCTCCTCATACTCCTGCGTGCCCAGGCCTGCCCTAGTCTGGATGGACCTCCCCATACTCCTGCGTGCCCAGGCCTGCCCTAGTCTGGATGGACCTCCTCATACTCCTGCGTGCCCAGGCCTGCCCTAGTCTGGATGGACATCCCCATTCTCCTGCGTGCCCAGGCCTGCCCTAGTCTGGATGGACCTCCCTATACTCCCCCATACTCCTGCGTGCCCAGGCCTGTCCTAGTCTGCATGGACCTCCCTATACTCCCCTATACTCCCCTAGTGGAGAAGTGTGGCTCAATGGTTAGAGCTGGCAGACCTGATGCAGAGCTCTGGCCAGGGACCAGGGTTCGATTCCCGCCTCGGCGGGTCTCCGGCTCATTAATTCCCCTGACTGGATATTCTCGCCTCAGTGCCTGTTCTGATCATGGGTCCCACGCTGCAACTCTGGGCAATAGCTTGCTTAGTCTCCACAACGGCCCCAAAAGCGCTGGGATGCCTGGCTGCAACTGGGGGGGTGCCCAGGAGTGGACATTTCCCAGGAAAGCCAGGAAGGGTTCCTAAGCGGTATACAGACAGCGCCGGGACACCTCCGGTGGAGGTAGCTGTGCGCTTTACAAATTCCGACATTTACATTTACATTTACACTACTGCGTGCCCAGGCCTGCCCTAGTCCGCATGGACCTCCCTATACTCTTAGACAAAACACTTGGAGGGAGTCGCACAAAAAACGAATTTGAACATTACTGAAGATACGTAAAGATACATGAGTGCCTGATGGATCTTTAATGATTTACCTCCCTATACTCCCCCATACTCCTGCGTACCCAGGCCTGCCCTAGTTTGGATGGACCTCCCTATACTCCCCCATACTCCTGCATACCCAGGCCTGCCCTAGTCTGCATGGACCTCCCTTGACTCCCCAGTACCCCTGCGTGCCCAGGCCTGCCCTAGTCCGCATGGATCTCCTTATACTCCCTTAACCTCCTGCGTGCCCAGGCCTGCCCTAGTCTGGATGGACCTCCCCATACTCCTGCGTGCCCAGGCCTGCGCTAGTCTGCATGGACCTCCCTATACTCCCCCATACTCCTGCATACCCAGGCCTGCCCTAGTCTGGATGGACCTCCCTATACTCCCCCATACTCCTGCATACCCAGGCCTGCCCTAGTCTGGATGGACCCCCTTATACTCCCCTACACTCCTGTGTGCTGATGCAGCGGGTCTAACATAAAACCCTTTACCTGTGTCACTAATCCAGGAAACTCTTACCATTCACTCATCGGTGAGGCCCATAACACCGAAAAACCGCACACATTCACACAGTTCCTGAATCAGTGATAAGTAGACGAGCTGCAAGACATGGGGGTACCTTATAACCTACTCAATAATTATATACATTTTATACATTAGACTTTAACCGCTGTCAGTTCTAAAAGCATCAAGGTACTCCGCTATTTGGTCGATGGACCAACTAGTAGGACTCAGTTGATGGCGATTAAGTCCAGCTCAATCACAATTTAAAACCTTCAACATTTATTTTGTCATGACTTTATTCTAATAACAGCAAACAACTACAAACTTAGGGGTCTTACTAGGGATTCAACCGTAATCCTCTGCTCGTCAACACCTTATCAATAGTACAAGGGTACGAGCAAAATAATACTAACAAACCAGATCACAAGATGTGAAGAACCAGTAACGTGAGTCACCCCTGGTGTAGGATTCCCATCAACAATCTTGTAATGATCAATATTATCATTTGGTAGTCCTTATCGGGTATTGTGTCTCTAGATCATTGAGACCGGCATACCCCGATAACCAGATATGGGGTAGCGACCCACAATCACTCGGTACTACCACATGTTGTTGATGTGATGGGGAGTGCAGTGTGAACAAAAAATAAGTGGTAGTCTTAAAAAAGGATAGGGAACTCAACCCAGAAAACTTTAATAATTGTTGGCCCCTTCCTTAATAAAAACAAGAACAGTATAATATCGTCATCGCAGTCCAAACAAATAGCTGCGAGGAGACCAACATGTTTCAGCCACTAAGGGATGACTCCTTCGGCTTTCGTCAGGGTCTCTGTTCTACAATAATACTACTGCATTGGTTGTGATTAAAGTGTGAAAAAATATATGAAAAAACACACATGTGAAAAACCAGTAAAGGATATAATATTCCTTCGGCTGTTTCAACTCCTCTCTTCGGCACCTGGTTGGATATGTACTATTTAGAGAGGACAAACGTACAGGAAAACCACAATCTGTTACCCTGGTCTGTAGAAAACATAATAAATTGTTTAACAAAAATATATGCCAGCTTGCTTACTCACCCAGTGTGTCCGGGGAGTGGACCTCACCTCTTCCTGGACCTGGCTCAGGATATATGAGACCCCGCTCTACAATAACAGAAACCGACTACGTAAAATTCACAAACCAGACAACCAGTCATGTAGCTACTCTGGTGATGTATATATCTACGCAATCCAAGGTGTTCTGTACATGGAGTCAATTAACCCCCATCAATAGGTTCACAAATCCCCCTCTCTCCACCTCCCTGTCAACTACAGGCTAAGCTACCAGGGGTTTGCAAAGTTTCTAATATATAGCATATGGCTAGCACAGTGGCATGCACCTAATATCAGGCTAGCAAGACAGGTAATCATACCTGTCCGTCGGTATCTCAGGCCGTGACTGAGTCAGGGGGAGGCGCAGTCACCAGTGAGCTCTAACTACTTCACTGTTAGACTGAGCAGCACTCAGCCAATCGATACCGGTGGGGGAGGGGCTGGCCCGATCGCCGCCTACCCCCAGATCACTTTATATTGCCATCATGGTTGTTCATCTGCCGCTTACCTCACTAATAAAGCCCGCTGATGGTACCAGGACGTGATAATGCATCTGTCCTAGGTAGTACCCTTTCCCACACTCGTTCGCGGCATTGCGCGCGTACTCTCGCGAGCATAGGCCGGTATGGAACTACAGAGTGACGTCACGTCATTCGTGATTGTAGTTCTTTTAGAAACAAGGGTGTACTACCGCAATACTGTTTAGCGCGTGGCCAAGCGCAGTATCACTCAGAACGCCTAAAGCCACGACCAGCTATGATGACACTCCAGCCTATTCACAGTCCTACCCGCTATAGGTGTATGGACTAGTCCGGTTTTTTTGTGTGGTGCCCTCTCGCGCGCTCATTCACGGACACTTGCGCGTCCTTCCTATGGCATAGAACTACACGATGACGTCATGTCGGTGATGAGTGTAGTTTTTTAGTTGTTTTGGGTTTTAAGATGGAAAGCAGATACTCGCCAGCTAGTTAATCCGTGGCAGAGCGGGAACGGTCCCAACTAGCGACTCAAATACAGTGAAACCGAACCGCTAGTTATTATTTGAACGTTGCAAAGCATACTAGCTTGCAGATGGTGCAGCGCTGGGTCAGACATTGGTAATGGCGCGTTTAGAGACACACATCCCGCTCCACAGAAATTACTCAGATCACCATACCATTTATACCGGGATAAGACGGGGAGTGTTCGTAAATAACGGACCCCTCTCATTAAAAGGTGAATACCTGGATAACCAGGCTCACCAACACATGTACCAGACCGCCCCTGGCTAAGCCACCAAGTTACCCTGCCATGCGGGCAACGCTGGAAATGGATATACCCGGTCATGAGCATCAAACAGTGGGCGAAGTGCTCTTATAGATAATCAATAGGTAGTGGGCTAAAGATGATTTAGCCAAAGGCCAACTAGTGTATTGCCCACAGAGGAAGAATACTGTTATGTACAAGGACAAATCCTCTTGTACTCTGTCAAAGATAATGATAAAGATCAAAGATATGAACCACGCATACCCCTATATATTCAAGCACAGAACGAATTACAGAGAGCTCAGGACAAGGAGACCCACGGAATGTCATCGTTCAGCCCTTGTGTGTGTGTCCCCAATTTGAAAACCCACCTTTGTTCCCGAATGAAAAGATATCTAGACACGTCACTCACATGTGGTGGAATGTATGGTTTCTCAAGAACATGCCATTTGAAGTCTGTCTCGGCATGATTACATGTGATAAAGTGCTTAGTAAGTTTAGAGATATCTTTCCTACAGCGGAAGGTACTTTTGTGCTCCTGCATCCTCACACGCACCTTTCTCGTGGTCATGCCCACGTATCTTTTATTGCACGTGCAAGTGATGAGGTAGATCAAGTTGGTGCTGTTGCAGTTTGTGAACTGCCGCAGCTCCCAAGGCTTATCTGTACCAATGTCCACACTCGTGACTTTAGTTGTTAGAGGGCAAATGGAGCAACCCCCGCAAGGATGGTGCCCTACCACCGGCGGGAGATCCCATAGTGTGCCTAACTCTCTCCTGGGTGTGGTCTTGGGTCGTGTGTGTACCAAACGGTCCCTCAGGTTAGTTGAGCGTTTAAAGGCGAAAAGTGGAAAGGGAATCTTTTCTTTCCCACTATTCAGAATTCTCCAGTGCTTTTTAATCACTTTTTGAACATAGTTCGATTTGGTGTTGAAAGTGCTCACTAGGGTTAAACGATCCAGTGGTGGTTTCTCTATACGTGGTTCCAAAAGGGCAGCCCGATGATTGTTAGCTGCTCGTTTGTATGAACGTTGGACCAATTTCTTAGGGTAGTGCCTCTCTCTCAACTGTTTGGAAAGCTCCTCTGCATGGAGTTTGAAAGTATCTGGGGTAGAACAGTTCCGATGAACTCGAAGAAACTGTCCAAAGGGCAGATTGTCCCTCAGAGACTTGGGGTGTTGACTTTCATACAGGAGCAATGAGTTCCTTGCCATTGGCTTTTTGTACAGTTCACTCTCCAAACCCCTCGAAGTGCTGTAAATCGAGAGATCCAGGAACGGGAGTCTGTCTTTACTAATCTCCATCGTGAACCGGAGATAATTGTTCTTGCTATTGAGCCATTGGTGAAATTGTGAGGCCGATTATCATTATCTTTGACAGAGTACAAGAGGATTTGTCCTTGTACATAACAGTATTCTTCCTCTGTGGGCAATACACTAGTTGGCCTTTGGCTAAATCATCTTTAGCCCACTACCTATTGATTATCTATAAGAGCACTTCGCCCACTGTTTGATGCTCATGACCGGGTATATCCATTTCCAGCGTTGCCCGCATGGCAGGGTAACTTGGTGGCTTAGCCAGGGGCGGTCTGGTACATGTGTTGGTGAGCCTGGTTATCCAGGTATTCACCTTTTAATGAGAGGGGTCCGTTATTTACGAACACTCCCCGTCTTATCCCGGTATAAATGGTATGGTGATCTGAGTAATTTCTGTGGAGCGGGATGTGTGTCTCTAAACGCGCCATTACCAATGTCTGACCCAGCGCTGCACCATCTGCAAGCTAGTATGCTTTGCAACGTTCAAATAATAACTAGCGGTTCGGTTTCACTGTATTTGAGACGCTAGTTGGGACCGTTCCCGCTCTGCCACGGATTAACTAGCTGGCGAGTATCTGCTTTCCATCTTAAAACCCAAAACAACTAAAAAACTACATTCATCACCGACATGACGTCATCGTGTAGTTCTATGCCATAGGAAGGACGCGCAAGTGTCCGTGAATGAGCGCGCGAGAGGGCACCACACAAAAAAACCGGACTAGTCCATACACCTATAGCGGGTAGGACTGTGAATAGGCTGGAGTGTCATCATAGCTGGTCGTGGCTTTAGGCGTTCTGAGTGATACTGCGCTTGGCCACGCGCTAAACAGTATTGCGGTAGTACACCCTTGTTTCTAAAAGAACTACAATCACGAATGACGTGACGTCACTCTGTAGTTCCATACCGGCCTATGCTCGCGAGAGTACGCGCGCAATGCCGCGAACGAGTGTGGGAAAGGGTACTACCTAGGACAGATGCATTATCACGTCCTGGTACCATCAGCGGGCTTTATTAGTGAGGTAAGCGGCAGATGAACAACCATGATGGCAATATAAAGTGATCTGGGGGTAGGCGGCGATCGGGCCAGCCCCTCCCCCACCGGTATCGATTGGCTGAGTGCTGCTCAGTCTAACAGTGAAGTAGTTAGAGCTCACTGGTGACTGCGCCTCCCCCTGACTCAGTCACGGCCTGAGATACCGACGGACAGGTATGATTACCTGTCTTGCTAGCCTGATATTAGGTGCATGCCACTGTGCTAGCCATATGCTATATATTAGAAACTTTGCAAACCCCTGGTAGCTTAGCCTGTAGTTGACAGGGAGGTGGAGAGAGGGGGATTTGTGAACCTATTGATGGGGGTTAATTGACTCCATGTACAGAACACCTTGGATTGCGTAGATATATACATCACCAGAGTAGCTTCATGACTGGTTGTCTGGTTTGTGAATTTTACGTAGTCGGTTTCTGTTATTGTAGAGCGGGGTCTCATATATCCTGAGCCAGGTCCAGGAAGAGGTGAGGTCCACTCCCCGGACACACTGGGTGAGTAAGCAAGCTGGCATATATTTTTGTTAAACAATTTATTATGTTTTCTACAGACCAGGGTAACAGATTGTGGTTTTCCTGTACGTTTGTCCTCTCTAAATAGTACATATCCAACCAGGTGCCGAAGAGAGGAGTTGAAACAGCCGAAGGAATATTATATCCTTTACTGGTTTTTCACATGTGTGTTTTTTCATATATTTTTTCACACTTTAATCACAACCAATGCAGTAGTATTATTGTAGAGCAGAGACCCTGACGAAAGCCGAAGGAGTCATCCCTTAGTGGCTGAAACATGTTGGTCTCCTCGCAGCTATTTGTTTGGACTGCGATGACGATATTATACTGTTCTTGTTTTTATTAAGGAAGGGGCCAACAATTATTAAAGTTTTCTGGGTTGAGTTCCCTATCCTTTTTTAAGACTACCACTTATTTTTTGTTCACACTGCACTCCCCATCACATCAACAACATGTGGTAGTACCGAGTGATTGTGGGTCGCTACCCCATATCTGGTTATCGGGGTATGCCGGTCTCAATGATCTAGAGACACAATACCCGATAAGGACTACCAAATGATAATATTGATCATTACAAGATTGTTGATGGGAATCCTACACCAGGGGTGACTCACGTTACTGGTTCTTCACATCTTGTGATCTGGTTTGTTAGTATTATTTTGCTCGTACCCTTGTACTATTGATAAGGTGTTGACGAGCAGAGGATTACGGTTGAATCCCTAGTAAGACCCCTAAGTTTGTAGTTGTTTGCTGATTCCTACGGGGGATAATACTTAGGCTTGGTCTATAAACATCCCTCTAGCCCTGCAATAATTTGTGTTTTTCTTTATTCTAATAACCACAGACTCGAGTCGAGTTTTCATATGATTTTATCTAAATTCTTTAATGATAACTCAAAATCAAATAGAATGTATTAGGCAAGTACATCTAAGCATTATTTAACACAATTAAGCATAGGAAAATTAGAAATGGAAAATACTCATTACCCCTTGGCCATACGGCGATGATGAGAATGGTTCACCAGAAAATGAACCGCAGATCACAGGATAGGTTCCCAAGCTGACTGTCTGTCCCTCTAACCTCCTCGGATGTATCCCTCCAGAGATAGGTTTCCTGCGATGGTCTTGTTCCTTTTCCCCATCAAAGTTCAATGTCCAAAAGTTTCAAAGTCTTTTGCACCATAAAAGAAAATCGTCTCAACTGACAGCATGTCGTGCTGAGTAAAGGTGCGGAAAGTAAAGATCATGTATCACGAATCACAAAAATCATGAAGGAGCATGAAGAAGAAGAAGACTCCTAGTCATAAGCACAGGCTCTTTTATACCCTGTCACTAACTTTCTATACCCAAAATTGAAACTTTTAGGGGCTACATTAATTTCTGATTGGTCCATTGGATTGTCCTCCTAGCTCAAACCAGTTCACAAATCCCTGAATCATTCTGAACTTTCACATGATTTCATAAAATATTTTCATTTATTCCTTATAAAATTCTTTGTAACTCTTTTCACAGTCTCGATCCTGATCATCCTCTGGAGCTCCGTTCTCTCATCCATTCCCATGCTTTTAGAATAGTCTCTTTGGCACAACTCCTGTAGCAGGCCAGGCTGGCCTTGACATCTCTCACTCCGGCCATACGCCACATACACTTGTGACTGAACATCCATTCTGAGCATGCGCGGGGGCCATCTTTATTTTCTTTGCGCCGTCGCATTTCACGTCAGCCATTTTTTAGACAAGGCCTAGCAGGGCCGAATCTGAATTAGTTCAAAAGCAAACATAACAGAAACTAGATATAGAATATAAGCCCTTCTGTTTACCGACCATCATTCTAATTACCCATGTTGGGTATTACCAGCGAAAGCAACATTCAAAGCGATTATACTTACCATCTGCATTCTTTGCCACGATATAATTCTACTACAGACAAAAATACATGTACTTTACTCTTCTTTTCTACGTAATCACAAACCTATATTAGTTCGATTTACATTTCATGAATACATTTTTTTTTGTTGCAATATAGCAGTTAGTTTCCCACGTGTAATGTCTAAATAAAAGGGACATTTGCTGATTAATTCACATGCTTCACACAGTTAATATTATTAAAGTTATAAGGGCATTAACTTCAAAGGGGGTACAAATTTTTTTGTATCTCCCCTGCTCCATCAGTGCCCAGGCCTGCCCTAATCTGGATGGACCTCCCTATACTCCCCTACACTCCTGCGTGTGTTGTTTAGCTGTGTTGGTGCTTCAGTCGTAGGTCAGGGGTGCATTGGTTCATCAGCTGTGCACACTTTGGATGCTGTGGTGGTTTTGCAGGGATTGGCATTGGTGCATGTGGTACATCAGTGGTGTGCGTCTTTGGATGTTGTGGCGGTGCTGCAGTGATGTCCAATCCAATCCAAAAGTTCTTTATTTCGGCCATCAAGGCCATAAAAGATGCAGTAAAAACAGTCAAATCCTCGTGCAATACAAATACAAGCTAAAAAAAAGCATCAACATACAATATTAACGCAATTGCAAGGAAGCGGAAACTAACTTAATTCATTGTGTGTAAGGATCCAGGAAAGTCATTGGTGCATGTTGTGCATCAGTGGTGCACATGTTTGGATGCTGTGGTGATGCTGCAGTGTTAGGTCCGTGGTGCATGTGGTACATCAGTGGTGTGCATCTTTGGATCTTGTGCTAATGCTGCAGTGATGGTCATTGGTGCATGTTGTGCATCAGTGGTCAGTGGTGCATGTGGTATTTCAGTGATGCACATGTTTGAAAGCTGTGGTGGTGCTCCAGTGGTTGGTCAGTTGTGCATGTGGCATTGTAGTGGTGTACATGTTTGAATGCTGTGGTGGTGCAGGTCGTACATCAGTAGTGGACGTGTTTGGATGCTGTGGTGGTGCTGCAGTTGTTGGTCAGCTGTGCATGTGGTAGGTCAGTGATGCAAGTGTTAGGATGCTGTGGTGGTGCATGTGGTAGGTCAGTAGTGCAAGTGCAAGTGTTTGGATGCTGTGGTGGTGCTGCAGTTGTGCATGTGATAGGTTAGTGATGCACATGTGTCAATGCTGTGCTGCTGTTGCAGTGGTAGGTCAGTGGTGAATGTGGTAGATCAGTGGTGCACGTGCTTGGATGCTGCGGTGTCAGTGGTGCATGTGGTGGGACAGTGGTGTGCATTTTTGTATGCTGTGGTGGTGCTGCAGTTGTGCATGTGGTAGGTTAGTGATGCACATGTTTCGATGCTGTGGTGCTGCTGCAGTGGTAGGTCCGTGGTGAATGTGGTAGGTCAGTGGTGCACGTGCTTGGATGCTGCGGTGTCAGTGGTGCATGTGGTGGGTCAGTGGTGTGCATGTTTGTATGCTGTGGTGGTGCTACAGTGGTAGGTCCGTGGTGCAAGTGTTTGGATGCTGTGGGGGTGCTGCAGTTGTTGGTCAGTTGTGCATGTGGTAGGTTAGAGATGTACATGTTTCGATGCTGTGGTGCTGCTGCTGCCGTAGGTCAGTGGTGCATTTGATTTGGTACATCAATGGTGCAAGTGTTTGGATCCTGTAAGGGGAAAGTCACATTTTGAAGCCTGGTAGAAATGGACCTTGGAAGTTGCTTTTCCATTGTGGGTATGTATGTGTGCATGTATGTATGTATGCATGCATGTATGTATGTATTTATGTATGCATGTATGTGTGCATGCATGTATGAATGCATGCATATATGTATGTATTTATGTATATATGTACATATATATAGTGCATGTATGTATGTATGTATGTATGTATGTACCTATGTATGTATGTATCTATGTATGCATGCATTTATGTATGTATGTATTTATATGGTATTTCAATGGTACAAGTCTTAGCCAAAGGGCAGCGGGCGCTGTACATGGACAGAGACATGCATGAGTATGTTTATTCCAAACGGTGTAGTTGATACAGAATTGTCTCGTCTCTGTGATTTGTTGTTTTTGCTTTGCTGCTCTTTGTAGATGGTTCACACTCTCTCAATAGATTTCTTGAGAGATTGGGTTGTTATCTTTAAAAGATGCCCCGCCCCTCCTTAAAGCTGTGGTGTAGTAAGCCCAGGGTAAGGGCTTACTCTGGGTATGTTTACGTCATAGGCGAAGTACAGTGTTTACACCACTCAACTCTCAACCCCCTCCACCTGTCTCCTCCCCCAGTACTCTTATGGCTTCATTCCTTTTCCCAAGCAGTGACTGCCTGTGTCGTGTGGACTTTAACCCCTCCCATGCTCATGACGAGCTGAACACTCGCACGCGGGGCTAATTCCCCCGTTGTGCTGAACGTTCTGAGAAAACGGGTGTGGCCGTGACGAGCTCAGCTCGTCATGAGCTCCGGGGCGCTGTGCATGCCCCCCGCCCCCCAGCACAGCGGGGGAATTACCCCCGCAGCCAATGGGTTAAACCACCCTGCGTGGAATGCGATTGGCCAAGCACCGAAACCTAGCAGCTGCTGAGGATAAAATAACAACGTCTTTTCAAATAGCGCTTGTAAAGCACTTCTGCTACTTCAATCCAAGCACTGTAATAGCAGGTGCTACTATTACCCAATTTAATGATACTCAATTGACCACCTTCGGGAGCGCAGAGGACATGCTGCCTTGTTAAGATTTATTTGTGTGATCTGCAGAGCACTGCATTTGTCAGCGGGGAGTGTTTAAATGACTGGACCACCCTGATGGCGGAGGTAGTGACAAGGTGGCCTGCTCACTCCTCAGGCAGCAACCGCCTTCAGTCAGTAGCTTCCGCAGTGACCCTGTGGTCACTGCCTGTGCTATTGACGTGTTTTTGTGGGGCGGGGGGGGGGGGGGGAGGTTCTCACAAAGAATCTCCGGAGTCCTATCGGAAATCTATATCTGATCGCGCGCAGTTAATGTTTGTAAATGTTTTCCCCTTCATGGAGAAACCCCTCCCCTACATCGCAAGAGATACTAATAAGAAGAGGGCTTGAATCTGATTGGCTGCCGCAGGCACACGTGGCCAGCTCTTGTTTCAGAGTTAATATGACTAGGGCCTTTCCACCTTGGGGTGAAGTAGGGCCCTAGCAGGAAGGGGTTAAACAAGAACCACGCACTGCCCTCTTCTGCCAGGTTCACCACCCCACTCTCTTGTTTTCAGTCCCATATTGAGCCCCAAGGACAGATGGCTAAGTACCCCTAAATTCTAACCCCTGTACAGACCCTCTATGACACATGTGGGCGGGGCATAAATATGTAGGTTTAGGATTCATAACCAATCCCCAAAAGCCGTGTTACAAAATGTCGATTAATATTGCCCGTGGTGGCCAGAATATTATTCCATTGGCAGCTCGGAGGCCCCCTAAATGAAACCTAAACCAGTGAAAACAAATTTCCCTAGATTATAGAAATAGGCAGGGCACAAGTCCTAAACAAAAAAAGAAGTGGGGGGACTAACCAGGTTAGGCCGAATGCAAGTGAAATCATGACGCGTGACATCACATCCCATGATGTCACGACGCATGACATTGCAAGTAGCATCACAGGAAGTGACCTCACTGGAATTGACATCACAAGAAGTGACATCAGATATTAAGACCTCACACATATATTTATCAAGTTTATCATGAGACCATTTAAGCACATTATGTGATTTAACAAATGACATTTGGGGATAGGGCTGTGCCAAAAAAGCGGCGTAATCCCGACGCAAAATCTGGGCCTCAACTGATACATGTATTTTTTTAAACCCGGCCACAAAGAAATTGGCAACAAGGAGAAGCATGGTAGTCGATCTGTTCTGCTTAATTGGTTGCAAAGTCTGCATTTTAAAATATTTGATTGGGCTACTATCTGCTGCAACGGTGCCCAGTAAATATCAGGCAATAGTAATAATGGTGAGATAACTCTGGAGGTTAATGCACTTGCTGGAGAGATCTGTGTTTTGTGAAGTCTCAGATTTGAATCAAAGTAGTAGAGAAGTTAAATGTGTCTCCTACAAAGCACATCATCTAACACGCAGATGACAGATTTTTTTTCTACGTAGATAGTGTAGTGGGTTGCTGCTTTTAATGCAGAGATCCATTTGTTACCTGCAGTACATACATTGTAATCCTTTTAAAAGACCACAGTGAGCTATGAAAGACATGTGACTCCTACACCTTGTAATCCTCACTGTCTCATGTCACTGATCTTGTACATTGACTTACACATGTACATGATTTATTGTCAATGTACAATATGTATGTTATATAAAGCGCTCTGACCCCCTGCATTGGGTTAAATAGCGCTATAAAAGAAATAAAATAGTGCTTTTGAAATTGTTAATTGCATAAATACTGGGACAGACAAACACACCTGATATTCTTACAGTGCCTACATCTCTTATATACTGGGACACGACAAAGGCAAAAGCTGCCTCTCCTAAGTACTTGTGAACAGATAACAAGCTGTGTGCCTTTGTTTCTTTCCTCTCTATGGCATTTACATTTAAGTGTGAGGTTCCAGGCCACCTATAGTCAGGCTATTCAAACACAAGGAGGCCTGATGGCCCCTTAACTTCCGCCCAACTGGAGGTGAAAAAAAGCTCCCGCCCCTTCCGCACGTTGCTGCTGGGAATCGAAAGCAGACAACGTGCAGGCGCTGCTGAACGTGTCCCGGTGTCTGAAAATTACACCGGGACACGTTCAGCATATTTCTGTGGGTCCCAACTTCTTGGCAGGGGGGACGGCGTCCAACCTGTGAAAAGAGTGGGTAGACACCGTGTACCTACGTGTACCCCGATGTGTGCCCTGCAAATATGAGAGACACGACACAGGCGGAGCGACTCCCCGGATGGTAAATGGATGAATCACGTACTTCCAGAAGTCAGAGTGTGTGTCTTCCTGTCTGTGTGACTCAGACGTGCTCCGTCGCAGGCACCGCGCACGCATCCTTGCCCAACCACGGAGTACTTGTGAATCAGCTTTCTAAAATGACTTAGAAAATCAAACCCCTTAATGAAAATTTAACCTAATGCATGACTTGTGAGCAATCAACATTTCAACGTAAAACACAAGTTTCAGTATCCAGTGCTCCTGGCCATCAGTGAAAGTTGGCATTTATAGGGTCATTTACACATTTCTACGCCATTCTGGGTCTGTGCACCTGTTTTCATGTGACCTTTATCAAAATTCAAAGTGATAAAGGACGGTGTAATTAATCAATAAATCAATCAACGTATTTGTAGAGTATGGCCTGTCACCCTGGGGGGGTTTCATACGCTAGCTGCTCGTCTAATTCGATCAGCCAGATGTTGAGCTTCTTCCTGAAGGCGGTCAGCGATGCTGCAGTGCAGAGGTGGAGAGGTAGGTCGTTCCAGGCTTTGGCGGTGCGGTGGGAGAAAGAGCGTCCCCCGCTGCACCTGCGTCATATGCGTGGTATCTCTGCGAGGGCGAGGTGTGTGGGGAAGAGGTTCCTGGGGATCGGTGGAAGTGCAGGCGGTGGTTCATGTAGGAGGGTCCTTCGGTATGGAGGGCCAGATAGGCATGGGTCAGGGTCTTGAAAAGGCATCTTTTCTGAACTGGGAGCCAATGGAGGCCCTTCAGGTGCTGGTTGACGTGGGATCTCTTGGGAAGGTTGAGAATCAGTCTGGCGGCTGCGTTCTGGGTTGTCTGGAGTCTTGGCATGAGTTCAATGGTGGTGCCGGCATAGAGTGCGTTGCTGTAGTCCTGTCGGGTGTTGATAATGCCTGTGTTACTGTTTTCCTGGTGTTGGCGGGGTACCATTCGAATTATTTTTGGAGCATGTGGAGCATGTGGTAGCAGGCTCAAGAGACGGCGTTGACTTGAGGTTTCATGTAAAGTTAGCTGTCAACGATGATACAGAGGTTGCGGGTGTGGTCTTTAGGAGTGGGGGTGGGACCGAGTTCCGACAGCCACCAGGAGTCGTACCAGAGGGTGGTGTGCTTGCTGAAGATGTCCATGTTGAGCTTGAATGTCGAGTGGGTGTGGGGGATTCCCACACTGGTTGCTGTTGGCGCTCCTATAGGAGGCAGATGTGCCTCTGTTTTTATCAAGATTAATCAAGTTCAAAAGTCTGAATCAATTCATCATAAATTTATTCATGAGAAGTCATATATTGTACTCATAATGATTTGAGTTAACATTATTCAAGATTCAATCCATGAACACTTTTCGAAGTGCAAAAATTCCTATGCATTTCGGGACGAAAGTCCCTTCATCAGGGGACTTAGAGTGATCTGCGAAGGAAACAAACACTGTTTCAGGAAATGGACGAGACCCTAAATTCAATAATTAAAATAAATGAAGGTGGAAAGTAAGACCAAAGGGCCATTGGAGAAGCGGGGTAAAAACAACAAGGAAAGTCGAATGTTGTGTGGCCACGAACATAAAGCTGAATAGGTGAAAACTGGTGTAAAGGAAAGTTTTTGCGGAGTGACATGCATCAGAGAATGACCTTATGCAGATACATGCGAAAATCGAGCGGTGCAACATAAGTAAAATACAAGTCAGAGTCACCCGAGTAAACACCCGAAACGTGCGCGTTAAAAAACGTGAAAAGCAAACAGAGGGCGCAGAAACCATCAAGCGCCAAGAAGAAGAAGACTAACTGCGCTGACCAGGTACTGGACTGCCTGCACCTGGGCCCCCTTTGTCCTGACCTGGGTCCCTGCGCTAACCTGCTACTGTTGTGTGGCCTGTCCTGCATCATCTGAACTGTCTAATTTACCTCAGCTGACAGAACTTGTCTGTAAAGTGTCCCCCTGCTGTGTGCTGGGCCTGAATTGCTGACTGTCCTGCCTAATCAGCGCTCTGGACTGCCCGAATTGTTGTGCCTCTAAGCGCTGTGAAATTGCCGAGCGCTAACTCTGCTGTGAACTTGCCCCTAAGCGCTATTATTGTCCCGCGCCGCTCTGCCCTGGAAGTGGCTGCCACACTTACCACTCCGGCGCGGTAGCCTCGGCGCCTTTTTGTGCCCCCTCGGCGGCCCTCGGTGCCAGGAGAGGGCCGCCGCCGCTTCGCTGAGTGAGGAGATCACCGCCGCGGCCCGGGGGCTCACAAGGCCTTGTACCTGCAGTGGCGGCCCGGCACTCGCTCGGCGGCGCCGGTGCTGCTTTTATCGCCCCCTTCGGAGGCCCCCGGGACCAGGAGAGGGCCGCGGCAACATTCTTTGAGGCCGTTCGAGGCCTGAAGCTGGATTCCAGTATCGCGTGACGGGGGCGCGTCACAGCCCCCGCCTCCGCTGCGCTCCCATTGGACCTGGCTGACAGGAGCTACGACGAGGCCGCCCTAGGCCTCGCTAGGCCTGCCGACGCCTCGCACACCCGCCCCATGTGACGGGGGCGCCCGGCCGCGTCAGAGGCCGCGCCCCCGCCCCTGCGGGCGCTCATTGGTCGGCCGGCCGCGCCCTTCCACACGCGGCCTCTGATTGGTTTAGGCCCTGAGACGCCCCGCAACCGGCCCCACAGCGCAGAGAAGACCAGAGGGCTCTGAGAAGAGCACGAGCCCTCCCTCCAGCCTCGGAAGCCGCCGCAAGGGCCGAAGACCAAAGGTAACCCCCAGAAAGACTGATGTGGGGCCCGTGGCGCCCCCGAGACATTAGGAACTGGGCCCGAGCCCTGTAAATCATTTGGGGGACTGGGTGTATCGGCCAAAAGGGGCCCTGGCCCCGAGTGTGGAAATATTAATGTGGCCTGCTGGAGTGAATAGTCGGGCTAAGTGAAATGGTTTCCTTCCTGCCAAATGAAGTATGAAAGGAACTGTCCCTGCTCACTCAAGGAGTGGGTAACCATATGTGATGAAATGTTGATCCCTGATTAGGGAATTGTTCATTCTTTACCCGGGGGATGCCTGATCTACTTTAGGCACTGTCTATTTCATGACTTGATGAATTGCCCTGCATAGGTTTGATGGAATGTTCTAGTCTCACCTAATGAACTGGTTGATGCCAGAGTAGTGACCCTTGATTTCCCTTTAGGTAAGGGTTAGGGAGTCATGTTATATTAGTTACTGTACCCTTTTCTCCCCCGGGGAACACTGCTGAAGGGCCCCGTTGGCCCTAATTATTCACAGAAGGCCCCTCAGAACTGGGCAGTAGCCCTTATTGACTGGGTCAGAACCCCCAAGTTCATCCTTTAGTGACTGGGCCCCAGTGGCCCCCATTAGCCCCACAAGAGGAGTTGTTTAGTCTCAATGAAATGATTTACCTTGGATGGAAGGTGTTACTCCGACATTGGGAAGTGTTCTACCCCTGCTTCCACGGTAATCTGCTGGGGCCTGCCTAATGAAAGGTTGTAGTCCGACCTAATAAGACGTTGCCTGGGTACTAATGACCCGTTTGCTCCTTACTTTACTGAAATGGTTTGTAGCCAAATTTATATGTTTAATGAACGGCTCTACCTATGGTAAATGAAATGGTGGTTAAGGCCTAAAGGAATGTTATTGCTGAGTAAGGCACTGCTTATTCGGGCACCAGGTAATGTGATGGTATTTAATGCCTAATGAAATGGTTTACATTTAATGAAATGTTTTATCTCCCAGTTAATGCACTGTTTATTGCTGCTAAGGAGTTTTAGGCAATGTTCACCCTTGTTGGGTGAGAGGTTAAATTGCTTTACCTACTGAACAGGTTACTTACCTGAACACCTGTGGACAATTGCCATAGGATTGCTCGTTTTTGCCTGATGAGCTGGTTGAAGTGCTCATTCTTTCATGAAGTGTTATTGTTAACTAATGAAATGCTAATCCTTCTAGGAAATGCTTACCGTGACATGCTATATTGTTTATTGAACGCTCCCTTTTCTCCCCTCCTATGAAATGCTTTGATGAGTAATTGATACTGTGATTTTCCAATCCTGAACCTTAATCTTATATAAAAGTTATTTGATTTTTAATCAAACACACTGGAGTGGCGTCAGTCATTGCGTGCCTTTTATCGTCTCAGTGGGTGTGTGCTGTGTAGTCACTTAACACCTAAGCTTTCGGGTGCCTACCTGCTCGTGCCAGGCTACCCCCGGGGAACTGGCGACCCCAGTTCCTACAGAGTAACATACATAAAGAGGTGATCCTGCATAAATCCATAGAAACATCGAGCGGTGCAGCATAAGAAAGAGTCACCCGGGTAACCATCCAAAGTATGCGCATTAAATAAACCCTAAAAAATGAACTAAAGTCAATACTGAAGTTGAAAGTTCTCACCAAAGTAGTAAAGTTGCCGCATTCAGTAGCGGGAATCAGCAGAATTGTTACACGGAAGAGGGAGGATACGCTTTGAAGACTTCCGGTAAAACATAGAGAGGAGACTAAAGAGTGTGCAACGTGTGATGTTAGAGACAGTACCCCAAGGACTTCGGGGGAAATAACCAAGTGCGTAATGAAACGATTTTAAACATTCAAAAGAATAAATGGGATAAAAAGAAAACAAGACATTAGGTACATTAACTTTAGATCAATCGCATCCAAAAGTGTCGGACATCTTAGGTGGGGAATGCTTAAATGAAAACGTCAACAGAGAACAGAGGAAAACATGTGGAAAGGAAAGAAAATACACGGAGACTAAAGAGTGTAATCAAAACCATTAAGAATGATAACATAATGTCGGTTAAGGTGAAAAAATCATCATCACAAAGAAATGTAAAGAAGTATAGAAAAAGGGGTTTAGAAAAAGAGTGAAGGAAGGTAAAACATATGGAAAAAATGGAAACAAATAGGTTCGATACAAACGACTGTTCGAGATATATCAGACAGAATGTTAGAGCATGTTTAAAGGAAGCAACTATATTCTATACGATCATTGAGTCCTTTCGGTTGGCAGGAGTCCAACGACTTTATCCAAAAGAGTTCGCGTTGTAATAACTTTTTGTGATTATCTATGCCAGGTCTCATCGGGACACCCTCCAGTACAAGGAACCTTAACTGGCTGATGTTATGTTGAGATGAGATGAAGTGAGCAGCTAGGGGAGATTTCAAGGTCTTGTTCCTTATAGTGCTTTTGTGCTCAGTGAGGCGAACTTTGATTTTTCTTTCGGTTTTTCCGACGTAAGGTAAGCCACAAGGGCACTTTAGTAGGTACACCAAGTTCATGGAATCACAAGTGGCATTAGTTCTAAGTTTGATCTGTTTGCCAGACTGAGGATGGTTGATGAAGTTACCTTTAATGATATTGTTGCAGTGACTGCAGTTGTGACATGGTTTAGTGCCAGAAAAAACGGTAATCGATGGTTTGGGTTTGCGTTCCAGCAGGTTTTTCAAATTGTTCGCTCTTTAGCGAACAGTGGGGTACAATTAAATATGAGAAATGCATATATGGAGGAGAGATGCACACCTTTCTTTTTCCTTCTTTTTTCTTCCTCTGAATTATCTATCATTAAGTTAAATGTCCATGTTACACATTGTCGGCGTGCTAGCCCTTTGTGCTTCGCCCATTCGCACTGCCAATGTAGAGAAAACCAAAAGAGAGACACATTTAGGTCTCTGTGTAGCTGCACAACCTATGAATTTAATGAATCAAATTCGTAATCCACTTTTTAATTATTCCTCAAATTTATCCATAATTCTTTAATCCTTTCTTCACACTGTTTTACTTCAATCCATTGAGGTTCCGTAAAAATTATTACGACGTTTTGGGCATTACCGAATATGGACGAGTTTGGTATCTACGAACCGTAAATGGCGAGTTCGATAAGTGTACGCATTTTTCGCTACACTACCTGATAGGGTTCGCCTAATATTACGTGTTCTTCACCTGAACCCTCGGGTTCCATTTTAGATACGGCATCCATTTTGTTTCTTGCCCTCACGTAGTCAGCGAGCAGGTAACTGTTCGCCCCCTGACCCTCTAGTTCCCAAGCCTTGCGGAAGACGCATATTCCTTTCATGCGTCTTTATGGCCGGAGGAATGACACAGCGAAGGCAGATGGCTCAGCTTGAGGGTAATCTGGTCGTGCCGGTCTATTGTGACAGCCGTGCAGGCGATGGGATCCAGCTCTTTGATCCTACGATCATGCTTCCGATATTACCCCCACACTCTTTTCTGTACACGTGTCTGACTTCCTTGCAGCTGCTCTTGTCTCTTCTTCTTGGTCATTTACAACTCTAATGGGTGTGCCTAATGGTGGGAAGATGTACTTTTACGGTTGGGAACCGGCATTGCTACTGTAATTATGTTCCGGGATTCTGAACACATGAAAGCGACCCTTTTGAAGTTTACTGTGGGAACTGAATTGTAAACTTTTGTTCGCATGTTGTGCAATGGCAACATTTTGTATAAAAGAGAGCGACCTACATATGCAATTTGAAGCAGACTCGCAGAACCTACATGCCGATGTACTTCTAATGACTCTTGTTTCCCTGCAGTAAATAAACGCTGATCTTTGACGCCAAAGGAAGTGTCCCGTGTCTCTGTCATTGTGCGCCGAAACAGGTATCCCATGAAGGTTATAGGTGTTGTTCCCTGGCACCGCTGGTTCTGTTAAAAGTCCAGTCCTTCAGTTGGCGCCCAACGTGGGGCGACATCAGCGGTACCGGTCCAAAGCCTGACGATCGTGAGGAACTTCGTGTGAAATCTCCGAGGGAAGGTGCACCCCGCTTCATCGATCCTGTTGTCGAAATAAGTGGCCCGAAGATTTTCCCTGCGAAGATTCCCGCCTCCTGACGGCTACGACGGACCGATGCCCTGACTGTCGACCTGTCTTCGACGCTCGGCGCAGACCTTACGTACAAGCGAGACGATAGACGGGCCTTCCTGGTGACGCCATTGAAGTTCTGAGTTAAGTATTTGTGGGTCGCTCCCAGTCCTTAGTGGTTGTTCTAGCTTCTTGAAGCTTTGTTGTAGCTTATTAAAGCTTTGTTGTTCTAGCTCATTGAGCTTTGTTGTAGCCTTTTAAGGCTTTGTTGTATTGCATGGTTCCATTGCATTTGTGGTTCTTAGTATTGGTTCTTAGTATTTTATTTGACAGTTGCAATTGCCAAAAACCGAGGGTTTTGTCTTACACAAAGATTTAGCATTTCGGTAACCCTTGAAGTTTGATACTAGGTTAGTGTGCACGATGCCTAGCCATAGTGGTTTGTTTGGTATCTTCAAATGTTGCGCAATGGATTCCCGGTTGGAGGACTCGTGTCCGATACCTCCAGTTGGAACTCCGATATATGAGCTCTACAGTCGACATGGTGTGGGTCCTATTATATATAATGAATACTGGGTCCGTTACACGAAGAAAGACGGTGTCCTTAGTTGGCCACCGCATGGAAGTTTTGAACTTACGATTTTAGATAATCTTGAAGCTAAATTATTTCAAAAGAAAGCTAGGCCAGCTATGTTTGATTCTTTTCGGCTGTGGCGTAAAGAGGCCAAGCAGAAAGAAATCAAACAGCTTAAAAAGGATCGAAGAGAAGGGTTTGTTCCGATAATGCAAGTTGTACAACAATGTAAGCGAGAAAAAGAAGAAAAAGAAATGGAAGTTTCCACTAGACTACATCACATGAGTGTAGATAAATGTTATCCGGTTTTACCGACTGGTCTAGATAAGAAAGAAGAAGATTCGAAGGAGGATTCCTTGTTAGCGTATTTAATGAAATCGCCACCTCCTTATGCACAGGGTGCTACGGCTCCTGTAGCTCCTCCTGTAGCTCCTCCTGTAGTTCCTCCTGTTGTTCCAGCGGCTGCGGGTCAGCCCGTTGTTAATCCTATGTTTGTCCCACCACCTGTCCTTGTTCCTACTGCCCCTGTACCTGTACCTCCTCAATCTGTTATTTCTGTTACCCCGACTACCTTGTCTGTTTCTACTATGCCTTCCTTCGCTTCTAATGTTGTTGCTCCTGCTCTTCTTTCTTCTTCTCCTTCTGTTCGTAATCGTATCCCTAACACTGTTGCTACCCTTTATTCACCGCTTTCTGGTCAGTTATTCCTGTCTGATCTTTCCGAAACTCCTCAGAGACGGAGTCAGATCCCTAGTGGAAGGGAGAAAGAGACATTAGTGACTATGGCACATAGATGGATAAGACACCCTGCTAACTACACTCCACGTGTGGTCTTCGACACGTTTTCTCAGTTTAATGAGCCTACGCAGAGATTCGTGTTCGAAGAAATGTGTAACTTTTTGAGGGAAGAATGGTATAATGATGATCTAGATAACGTACCGCCCGATATAACTGAACTCCAGAGTCACTTTTCGAACGGTATGATTGTAGGTGGAGATGTACGACGTGCCTTGGAACGTTTGTTAGCGTTCAGATCCACAGTGCATTCTCGAGTGTCATTTGATGATGCCACTGAGAATTGGAAAGCGGCTTCTGGTCAGTATCCTATGAGAGAGGTTCCGCCACTTTGGGTGCCTGGTGATCCGCAAGCTAACCCTGCGGTTTTACCGCATTTTCGAAGAGTGTGGATACACCTCCCATGGAAACGATCGGAAGTTTTGCAAGTGAAGCAATCCTTGCCTGATCCGCGTAAGAATCCGGCTGGTTATTATAAGGAGCTATCCCAATTGGTGGAAGCTTCTGTTATGAACCTTGCCGACATCGACATGTTGTTTGGTAATGTTGTACCACAACCAGTTTGGGCGAAAATTCGTCAAGCAAACCACGCAAATGAGTTAGGTGGTGATTGGGCTGCACTGATAGCGGCTGATGCATTGCAAGTCGGTGGGGCTAAGCCTGAGCAGTTGATCTTGGATTTACCTCAGAAAATCATTACGCTCATGAAAACTCTCATGCCAGCGATGAAGGTGAACTGGGATAAGTTATCAGCTTGTAAGCAAAAGAAAGACGAGAGTGTCTCGGATTTCTTCACAAGGTTTGAGGAAGCGTTTGTCGACCACAGCGGTCAGGACATGGGCGCTGAGGGAGGCCAGCGGTTATTTGTCGACAAGTTCGTGTCGAATTTGTTGCCTGAACTATGCAACAAATTGAAGAATTCAGAAAGTGCAGGGGCGGTTTCAACCACTGCACAGATATTAGCAACGGCTCAATACTATGAGAATAGGGAAAAGGAAGAAAGTGATCGTGTAGATAAGAAAACGAAGGAGCTCAAAACGAAGGTTTTGTTGCAGCAAGCGTATCCTCCATGATCAAATCAAAATGATTCACAACAGCAGTATCGACCGCGAGCACAGCCCGATAGGATGCAGCCGTGTTCTGAAAACTCTGACTATAGATCTTCACTTGGGTATAATCAGTGCGCATATTGTAGAAGAGAGGGACACATAAAGTATGATTGTCCTGCTTTACGGGACCGTCTAAATGGTGTGTCGACACGAGGAAACCGTGGTGGTGGTCCTCAACAGGCATCACGAGGTAGAGGTCGCGGTTCACCCCAAAATCAGATTGATCGCCATCAAAATCAATTAGACACGAATAATTGTTTTGACCAGCGAAATGCAGGGTCAGTTCGATCTGCACAATATAATGTGGACGATTATTACGTAGAACATGAGACTGTTGCAAACGACCATTACTAGGACAGCCACCGACAAAGAGAGGGAGTAGTATCAGTTCCGGTTGATCAGAGTGGACCTTACGTTGCAGTGGCTACATCGGGCGTAGTTGAGCCTTTTCTGTTAGACACTGGTGCGACGAAAAGTTCCATCATGCATTCGAAACTCCCTGGCGCACCTTTGTCTGGCTTAACGAACGTTTCCGTTGGATTCTCTGGCGCCCCTGTTAGCAACCCCGTCTCTAGCCCTTTGCCCCTTACGATTGGCCCTCGTGAGCTGAAGGCTCTGCTGATTCTATCTACCGGCTGTGGTGAGAATCTTTTGGGTCTGGATTTGTTGAAACGACTATATGCGACTTTGTATTGCTCTCCTGAAGGAGTGGAGCTTACATTAGGTCGGAGAGTGATCTCTCCCATGTACTTGTCGATCGATAAATTCCCACCGAAATTGAGTTCCCTTCCTGCGTCTCTATGGGCCACAGGTCCCAATGATGTGGGTCTGTTAGACATTCCACCTTATGTGATTCAATTGAAACCAAATGTGCGATTACCACGTTTACCTCAATATCGTATCTCTCTTGATGGTGAGCGAGCGCTGTTAGCAATCGTTCATGATCTAATTAAGAAAGGTGTTGTTGAAGAAACTCGTGGAAACGTGTGTAATAGCCCTGTATTGCCTATTTTGAAACGAACTGACCCATCCAAACCTCCTGTGTATCGTTTCGTAATAGATTTGAGAGAAGTAAATAAAATAGTGATTCCGCAATTTCCCGTGGTCCCTGATATCACGGCCTTACTAACAATGATTCCGGTCTCTGCCTCCTGGTTCACGGTGATCGATCTAAAGAATGCTTTCTTTAGTATCCCGATTGCTGAGGAAAGCAGAGACCTATTCGGATTCGCATTAGGTGGTCGCAGTTTTAGGCTAAGACGCGCTCCACAGGGCTACTGTGAGAGTCCGTCAATCTACAGTCAAGCACTTAAAAGTCAACTTGATGCCTTTGTTTTACCGACGGGTGCGTCTTTGATTCAATACGTTGACGACCTTCTAGTGGCAGCTGATACAGAAGCTATTTGCAAAACGGCTACAGTATCATTATTGCATTATCTGCATGACTTACATCACAAAGTATCACCTTCTAAGCTACAATATTGTTGTCAAGAAGTTACCTATTTAGGTCACTTATTGTCAAAAGAAGGGAGAAGGTTGACCCCAGAGAGAATCGCAGCGATTTCCCGAATGACTGTGCCAAAAACTCAGAGAGATGTTCGTGCCTTTTTAGGTATTACGTCCTACTGCAGACAATGGATTCCAAATTTTTCATTGTTGGCGAAACCATTGATAGCCCTTACGTTCAAGGATGTTTCATCTCCTTTGCCTTGGACTGAAGAGTGTCAGAAAGGTTTTTCTGAACTGCGTGATGCGTTGTGTTCGGCTCCTGTGTTGGGTACTCCTGACTACAGTAAGCCGTTTACACTATACGTTCACGAGAGGGATGGTTGTGCATTGAGTGTTCTGACACAACCTTTTGGTGGCAAACAATGCCCATGCGCCTATTTTTCTTCGACTTTAGACCCTGTAGCTAGAGCCTTGCCGAGTTGTTTAAGAGCAACAGCGGCAGCTGCGGCGTCCATTCGACAGTCCGCAGGTCTGGTCATGGATAATATGCTTACGGTGATGGTCCCGCATGCAGTTGACACTCTTTTGAACCGAACGAAGACTCAACATTTGACGAGCGCAAGATTGTCTGGATATGAGTTACCGTTACTGGCCAGTCATATACGGATAAAACGATGTAATGTGTTGAATCCAGCAACATTGCTGCCGATCGACACAGAGTCAAGTGGTGTAGCACTACATGACTGTTATCTAAAAACTGAGGAGGAAACAAAGGGTCGTATTGACCTAAAAGATACTCCATTGGTAGATCCCGATGGTACTTTGTATGTGGATGGTTCCTGTTTTAAGTTGCCGAATGGTGATGTGACGACTGCGTATGCTGTAGTAACATTGAGTACGGTTGTAGAAAACGCAAGATTGAGTCAGAATTCGGCTCAGGCTGCTGAGCTGATCGCATTGACAAGAGCGTGTGTGTTGTCTAAAGATAAACGGGTGAATGTGTTTACGGATAGTCAGTATGCGTTTGGTGTGGCGCATAGTTTTGGGCGATTGTGGAGAGAAAGAGGATTCCTTACGTCGCATGGCACAAAGATTCAGCATGGTCAGCTTGTGAATGACCTTTTAGATGCACTCACATTGCCTAAAAGGTGGCCGTAATCAAATGTAATGCACATCAGAAAGTAACGGATGACGTGGGTCGTGGTAATGCGTTTGCGGATGAGACAGCTAAAGAGACAGCTAAAGATTTGACGAATCGAATGTATGTTACGAGTTCAGTGAGATGGCCAACAGAGACTAGTATGTGTGAAGACACGATTGAGAGTGTGAAGGGAATACAGAATGAAGCCACTGAGACGGAAAGGTCTAAATGGAAAGAGAGTATGGGAAGGCTGGATGAGAACGGATGTTGGGTTGATTTGTCAGAGAAACAGAGATGGATGTTACCGGATGCATATGTGCTCGCTGTCGTTACAATGGCTCATGGTACAGCACACATAAGCACGAAAGGCATATGCAAGTTGTTGTCTCATGTATGGAAGAATGATGGGATTACTAAGTGTGCAGAGAGAGTGGTTAAGAATTGTATGGTGTGTTTGATGCACAATCCCGGTAAGGGCACTCCCACTCCACCTGGCCATTTTGCCCCTCCTACTTACCCTTTCGAAGTTATCCAGTTGGACTTCATCCACATGGAGAGATGTAACAACTTGAAATACGTGTTGGTTGTGGTATGTGCATTCTCCAGATGGATTGAGGCTTACCCCCTTAAGGATAATACTGCCTTATCCACGGCAAAAATTTTGCTCAAGGAGTATTTTCCCCGATATGGAATGCCTCGGGTTGTATGGTCGCACAACGGAAGTGAGTTCGTGGGAAGTGTGATGAAGAGTGTGTGTCGTGGCCTCGGTATAAATCAAAAATTCCATAGTGCAAATCATCCACAATCAGCGGGCTTGGTGGAAGGATACTATGGCACCCTAAAACTAAAATTGGCTAAAATTCAGGCAACAACTGGTTTATCATGGCCCGACGCTTTGCCTCTAGCTCTCCTATCGACCAGGGCAACTGTACACTCACGAGTAGGGCTTAGCCCATACGAGATTGTGTTTGGTCGTCCTGCTAATATATGGGGAGTCCCAAGGCCTAAGGAGTTTGATAGAATCGAATATCCAATGTTGATTGATTATCTTCATGATCTGACTGCTAAATTGAGTTTGATTCATCAACAGGTCTTTGAGGCTCTGCCGTCACGAACAGAGGGTCCTGGTCATCGGCTCCAACCAGGGGACTTGCTCCTTGTCCGCAATTTCGGACGAAAACGGAACCTTGAGCCGAGATACGTGGGACCATACCAGGTGCAACTAGCAACGAGGACGGCAGTTCGACTGGAAGGACGGAAGCACTGGGTACACGCTACCCACACCAAAAGAGTCCCGCTTCCTTTGCCGTCGGACACCTGGATGAGAAGAGGTTTTACTTCATCTGAAACCGACGTTCCACAACGTTTTGTCCCATTCAGCGAAGCTCAGCTTGTATCTAACACCCTTGTTGATCCCCCTCAAACAATTCCCTTTCCGTCAACCCTGGAAAATTCGAGTGCTGAACAATCATCTGAACAATCGAACACTTGTTTGCCATCCAATCCACTATTTGAAGACCAGACTCGCCCTGGGAGCAGCCGATACTTTTTTCGTCCACGTACAAGCCACGAATAAAAAGATTTTTGTTTTTTAGGTTTCACATTTGCCCTGAACATAGTGGACATTGTATATTGTGTACCTTTTTCCTTTTCGTACAGCCAAGAACATTATAATAAATTGAATGTTCAATTTAGCTAAAACCTATCATCCAGGTTGGCCGTAGGGCCGTGCGGGTACTTCCTTCTGTTTAGCAGCTATCGACACTAGGTCGGTTTCTTTTGTCGATTTCTGGGAACTCCTGGGAATTGATAATCGCTACTCAGAACGAAGTGCGTCAAGAACGTCGCGGACGGTCGTTAGGGGATGGAATCGTCATTTGAGCTGTCAAAGAGAGATAAAATGTTGGCGCAAAGATTTGCATTAGATAAAATGTTTCGTACAAAATGGTTTTTGCTACAGGTTTCCATATTGTTCCTGACTGTATCTATGTTACTGGTGGGGGGAGTATATTTTGGGTCCCAATTCTTACTGCTTTCTACTATACCTACTCTTCCATTTCATGATCTAAATTTCGTTTCAACTGTCTCTCCACATTCCTTTCATCTTCTGCCTCAGCACGAACAAGCCAGACGTGCGGAATTTAGAAACAACTCCTTTATTCAACTCTTGCATCAGCATCAGTTAGTGGTAAACACTACCAATTGTTGGGTGTGTGGGTTAATGCCACATACCATGGATAAGGGTATTCCGTACTTGGTGCTGCCTTATAGTTCCCAAGGGTCAGCTCGAGCATTGCAAACTATGTTCCGTAGCGCACTAGATTCCTACCCCCATCGAGAGCCACGCTCAGCAAACTTTGGTCCTGGCCCGTACCACAAGACTCTGGCGAGAGCTATTGCTGATTTAGATAGAGATATTTTTGATGCATCGCTTATCCCAGAGGAGGAGGTGCGAGCATATAAGGAACTAAGTGAGGCTGAGTATAGTGTATCAGTGGGTGATAGGCAGCTTAAAAGCTCATCACCGATATGGATAGTACCTCACCTTGGTAACTTCTGCCTGAAAGGTCTCGGTCGAAATCCGAGAGCTCAGTTTGGGGAGAGTGCGTGTACTGAGACATATGTCTTACCAACGCTCTCATCCCCTGTCTTCCTAACTGCCAAGGGTACCTATTTTGTATGTTATGATCGAGCCTATACGTGGTTACCTCATGACTTCTCGGGTACCTGCTACATTGCAAATCTTTTGCCTCCGACTTTCACTGTGGCCTCAGATTATCACAGAACTAGAGTTGTGAGAGGTGTTGTCAACAAAGAAGATACTGCCGGTCAAGAAGCAGGAGACTTCTTTAAGGGTTTCCTACCGTTTTGGGGCCCTATGGTCAATAGCAGGAACCTGAGACAGTTAACTCGTGTAGTAGAATCAACTGCCAACATAACTGCAAGTGCCCTTGGTAATTTGACAGCCGAGCTTCAGGCGGATAGACTGATGACGTTACAGAACCGTATGGTTCTAGACGTTGTTCTAGCAGATAGAGGTGGTGTTTGTAAAGTCATCCATTCGAGCTGCTGCATATTCATACCTGATAACGCTCCAACGGTTTATCAAGCCATCTCTAAGTTGCACAAAATTTCGGAGTCCATACACGTGGACGAAGGAAATTGGACGCTTCTGGGATGGTTTTGGGGCCTGATGTCGACTTGGGGTTGGAAGATTCTGATGACCATAGGGGTTGTTGTGACGTTTCTATTCACATGTTGTCTTTGTGTGCAATGTGGTCCTGCCTTATGTGGCCTTTGTGCTACAACGTGTATAAGACAGCCAGTTGTCACCAAAGAAGCATTGATGGATAGAATAATGTATCAGCAGCATCTAAATGATCTGATGAATATCGAAATCGATTATGATACCGACTAGTGCTTGCCTACATGAGGGCAAAAGGACCGTCTGAGGTTCCGTAAAAATTATTACGACGTTTTGGGCATTACCGAATATGGACGAGTTTGGTATCTACGAACCGTAAATGGCGAGTTCGATAAGTGTACGCATTTTTCGCTACACTACCTGATAGGGTTTGCCTAATATTACGTGTTCTTCACCTGAACCCTCGGGTTCCATTTTAGATACGGCATCCATTTTGTTTCTTGCCCTCACGTAGTCAGCGAGCAGGTAACTGTTCGCCCCCTGACCCTCTAGTTCCCAAGCCTTGCGGAAGACGCATATTCCTTTCATGCGTCTTTATGGCCGGAGGAATGACACAGCGAAGGCAGATGGCTCAGCTTGAGGGTAATCTGGTCGTGCCGGTCTATTGTGACAGCCGTGCAGGCGATGGGATCCAGCTCTTTGATCCTACGATCATGCTTCCGATATTACCCCCACACTCTTTTCTCTACATGTGTCTGACTTCCTTGCAGCTGCTCTTGTCTCTTCTTCTTGGTCATTTACAACTCTAATGGGTGTGCCTAATGGTGGGAAGATGTACTTTTACGGTTGGGAACCGGCATTGCTACTGTAATTATGTTCCGGGATTCTGAACACATGAAAGTGACCCTTTTGAAGTTTACTGTGGGAACTGAATTGTAAACTTTTGTTCGCATGTTGTGCAATGGCAACATTTTGTATAAAAGAGAGCGACCTACATATGCAATTTGAAGCAGACTCGCAGAACCTACATGCCGATGTACTTCTAATGACTCTTGTTTCCCTGCAGTAAATAAACGCTGATCTTTGACGCCGAAGGAAGTGTCCCGTGTCTCTGTCATTGTGCGCCGAAACAGGTATCCCATGAAGGTTATAGGTGTTGTTCCCTGGCACCGCTGGTTCTGTTAAAAGTCCAGTCCTTCACCATTATATTCATTATCGTTCTTCTTTTACTCTTGAAAAACACACAGGAAAATCCATGTTTTCTTTTTGCCACGTTTTTATTATCAGTCACCCAATGCATTTCGGGAATTAATCCCTTCTTCGGGGGTTTTCTAAAGTACAAACAAAATAGAACCTCATCAATTAAGTAGCAAACTAGTTTCATGAAAACATCTTTTTTAAGCAACAAGTAGCAAACTCGTTTTATGGAAACATCTTTTTTGGAAAAGGAACATCTCATTTAGAAAAACATCTGTTTTGAGAAAAAGCAACTGATTTGTGTCATGTATCATTATTTAAGTTTGTGCTTATACTGTCATTGTTGCTTAATTCCCCTAACTACTACCGCTACCCATGTTACCCTGTAGTTACTCCTGAATGTATCTCACACCCGTATTACTAGAGTCTCACTGAATTAAATGCTGTCTGTTCTTCAAAGAAACATTTACCATACCAATACAAAAGTTACTCTGAGAAGCGCTTACCGTGGCACTAGGCTAATAGACCTTGCATATTTAAAAACGCTCTGCAATCTTCCCACGGATAAACTGCATACTGCTCCCTCTTCTTGCTTTTGTCAAAAGTTTACTGAACAATCACTCACTGACTCTCGCTGCACCTCTCTCTTCAACCAACGAAGCCATCTTAACCCACTAGCAACCATTTGTTCAATAAACAACAATTCCCATAGTCCCTCTCGCCTCTGAGACTCTCATGCATAACTCCCCACCCATATAGCTTCCACATTCTGCTGTACATAAAACCTTATTTGCTGGGGATTGCATTAAAAAGTGCTCTTAATATAAATATGCCACAAAAGTCTGGTTCGAATTGGATCATCTGCCAGTTGCTTAGAATAATGTTCTTAATAGACGCACTTCTGGACGAGTATCTGGACACAAATACTGGTCTTTCACTGTTGGTGATGTTGGTACGAGGGGTTAGAAGATCATTTATTTTCTTAAGTTTGATACGATCTTGAGCTGCTTACAAGGTAAATTCAGGGTATTTCCTCTCCCTGTATTTTTCCAAAATGTTCTTTTCGGTTTGAAGATATTCCTCTGATTCTGAACAAATCCTTTTGGCCCTCATCAACTGAGAAAACGGTAGATGTTTTTTCAGGGGAGTCGGGTGACAACTGGTATACATGAGAGCATTGTTCCGATCAGTTGCTTTAACGAACAATGAAGTTTTTATGTTGGTGTTGTCGAGGGTGACTAGAAAATCCAAGAAGGGTAAACATTTGGTGTCCACACTATGGGTGAATCGAATGTGATCATCCACGCCGTTGAAATAGGAAATGAATTCAGGTATCTCTTCAGGTGATCCTGCCGAAATAAAAAAAATTTCATCAATGTATCTCCAATACGTCTCAATTTTTTTGGACCAATGGGCGTTGTTCAAGATATGGTCCAGTTCAAGACGATGCATGAACAGGTTCGCGTAGCTGGGGGCTGCACAGTTGCCCATTGAAGTGCCCACTAGCTGCATGAAAAACTCATCATTCCAAGTGAAGTAGCTATGGTATAGCGTAAATTGCATGAGCTCGAGTATTAGTACTTTCAAATCATCTTTCATAGAGTGAGAAAGTAAAAAAGATTCCAAAGCTTCAATTCCCCTGTTGTGCGGTATTGAAGTGTACAGGGCACACACATCGATGGTAACCAGAGTGTGTGGAATGGTTGGATTCAAAGCCACTTTTTGAGGAAATCTGTTGAATCACGTATGTATGTGGACATGCCCCTCACGATGGGCTGAAGGTACATGTCGACAAACTTCCCGGTGGGTTCGTGGATAGGTGGTTGATGTAAATTTTTATGAATTTTAGGCAGCATATGGATGCTGGGACATTTGGGGTGAGGATGGATCAGGTATTTCAAGTCTTTCTGTGTAATGGTCCCCATTTCCATAGCTTTTTCCAGGATGGTCTTCAAGATCTTCAAGAAAGTGTCAGTGGGATCAGAAATCAATTTCATGTAGAGTTCCTTGTCGGTCACATGAGTGGTTACGCTTTTTTGATAGAACTCCTGGTCTAAAATAACCAGGGATCCCCCCTTGTCGGCCTTGCAACAAATGATTTTCTTGTTGTTGGTAATTTCCCTGAGTGCTCTGGAGTCTCTTGTGTCAAAATTGCTGATCTTTGGAGAGGGTTTTTTGAAATTCTCTTTCAATGCGTTCAGGGTTATGGTCTCATACGAGTCAAAAATCTTGTGGCTTACAGGAGCCATGAAGGAACTCTTGCTTCTCAGATCTTTGCAAGTGTGTTGGATAGGAGGACCAGTCGGGGGATTCACGTTGGTAAAAAAGTGGCGTAATCGTAGGTTGCGCATACATTTAAAAAGACATATTTCCATCTCAAGTTCATTGGCATGGTAGGTAGGGACGAAAGATATCCCTTTTTGTAGGACATTCAATTGGTTTTTTGACAAAGGTACTTTTGAAATGTTAATTACTAAGTTCTTTTGCTCCTGGTTGCTTGAGCTATGGAGCGATGTTACTGCTGCGGCTGCGGCTTCTGCCCCTCCTGGTTCTACGGTGACGGTTGGGCCTTTCTCTAAAAAAGGAACACCAGAAGTTGTGGGGATTGTCTGGATAGTACTTTCACCCCCTTTGAGCTTGAGGCAGTTGTCCCTCATCCAGCCTGGGACATTCTTCATATAGATGTGGAAGTTGGTTTTAGTTGAGAGCAATAGGACAAGCTGATTGTGCAGGTTGTTTCTTTCCAGGTGCTCAGTGAGTTGGAGATGATGGCCTTCACCAGGACTTTGCCAGAGAAGGGAGTAGTGAGATGGGTCGGTAGTTCCGGTGATCGCTGGGGTCTGCCAAGAGTTTCTTGAGGAAATGTCTGACCTCAGCGTGTTTCCAGGCATCCGGAAAGGTGGATGTGGTTATTGAGGAGTTGAGGATGGTGGTGAGTTGTTTGCTGATCTCCTCTCTTTCGATGTTGAAAAGTCGGTGTGGGCAGGAGTCGGTGGGTGCGCCTGAGTGGATCATGTTCATCAGTGTGGTTGTGTCCAATGTGCTGAGTTGTTTCAATTTAGTGGTCTGGTGTTTGGCTGTGGTGGTTAACTGCTGGCAGATGGGATTGGTGGGTTGGGGGGTCACAGTTTTTGTAGATGGCTGCTATCTTGATGTGGAAATGATCGGCAAGTGCATTGCAGAGTTCCTGTGATGCTGGGATGGCGGTTTCGGACCCTAATGGCAGGACAATTCTCTGACGATGGTGAAGAGTTCCTTGGCTCAGTTGGAGCTTGTTTCAATTCTGCAGGTGAGGGCCTCTTTTTTTGTGACTTTGATCTGTCAGTGGTAATCATTGAGTGCTGCTTTGATGGAGGCTCTATTGGCCTGGTTCTTTCTTGTGCACCATATTCTTTCCAGCTGTTTGCATCTGTGTTTTGAAGTCTGAAGTTTCAGGGTGTACCAGCTGGTTTGTTCAGAGGCTGTGTGGTTTTGGCTGGTTTGGTGGGGGCAACTTGGTCAGTGGCGTTGGTGATCCAGTTGTTAAAGCTGTAAACAGTCTGGTTCAGGTGGTGGTGTCTTTGGGCTGTGTGTGCTGAGGTCGTCGGTCCATTGTTGCTGGGTGACCCTGGACCAGCTGCAGACGGGGGTGTTGTATCCTTTGTGGTGGCAGGGCGTTTTCGGCGATGGTGAAGTGTACCATGGAGTGGTCTGACTAGGTGAGTTCCGAGGCATGGCTGCATCTGATTCTGTTGCTGGACGTGAAGGTAGTGTCCAGTGTTTGTCCTGCTTTGTGTGAGGTCTGTGACGAGTTGCTTTAGGTTGTTGTCCAGGCTTTCCAGGAGGTCAGTGCAGCTGGTGTCAGTAGTGGCATTTATGTGGAAGTTGAGGTGTCTCAGGAGGACATACAGTTCAGATTAAATGGCATTGCTGAGTCCTCGCAGTCTATTGCTGAGGGTGCCTCTGGTGGTGGTGTTGTCATTGGTGTGTGTCTGGAAGTTCATATGTTCCATGATAGGTGTGGTTTCATTGTTGGAGGTGGTGAAGGGGATTGCCTCATTGTGGATTAAGGTGAGGACGCCTCTGGGTTTGTTGGTGAGGGTGCAGTGCTTCATTTTGTAACCAGGGGTGTTGCCATGGCAATGTTGACGTTGCTGAGCTGGGTTTCTGTGATGAAGGTCATGTCTGGCGTGATGGTGGTGATGGTTTCCCAGATTTCGGTGGTGTGCTTGCGGAGCTATCCGGCGTTGAGCAGGAGGCAGGAGAGTTGTCCGGGGGTGGCCTCGACTTCTGGTGGTGGAGAGGTGCTGTTTTTTGTTGTGGCATTCAACTCTGGGGCTGAAGTGATCTGCCAGCCAATGCAGGAGAAAGGTCCCTTTGTGGTGAGGGGTGATGTGAGGCAGCAGTTGTTGTTGCATCTGGGGTTGAGTGCATGATGGTCTGAGGGGGACTAGCGGGGGGCATGCAGAAGTCCAGGAGTCCTGGTGCTGGGAATGGTTCTGGCGCGTACTAGTGCAGATAGGCTTTGCCTTTGGCATGTCTGCTGCACTCGGCCGCGCCGCAGCCTCTATATGTAGTCCTGGGAGGAGAGTGGGGTTGGCGGGAGGCAGGAGGGAGGGGGGATCAGCGGCAGGAACTGCAGAAACGATAGCAAGGAGCCATGGGGGGAGAACTGCAACAATGTAATACGAAGGCTCAACAGAAATGAAATAACAATTCACACAGGCTAACGGAAATAAAGTTAAATTAAGATACCATTCATGCGGGCTAATAGAAATAAAATAAAACTTTGAAACCAATTCTCATGGGGCTAATCAGCCAGCAACCAACCGACGAACCCCGAATCCCCAAGAGAGAGGCATAAGGCACGAACTGAGGGCATCTGGGCTGCTAGCGAAGTAGCAGAATTACAAAGCTGGGCGACATTGGCAGTGGGAGCAGCACAAGACTGGGGGTCGATGAAGATGAAGCCACTCTGGTCACTTGCTTGTCCTGTGCATTGTGCAGGTTCACTCCCAAATTATGAACCTTTTATCGTATGGTCGGTGCATGCTTAAATTCATCACCTTATCAGAAGAGTTGTAGGTTGTAATTCTAATGAAAAACGTTCTTGTTGAACAACATAAACCAGGATTGTCGTACATAAGGGCAAACGTGACGGAGTACCCTGTCCACCAAGTCATCAGCAGGGGCGTGACTTACGCAGTAAGATTTGGGGGGAGGACTTCAGATTTCCCAACAATCACGGTGGTTAAAATACATTATACAAGAAGGAGCCGGTGGGCCTTATGCAGCAGTCTGAAGAGCGAGGAGTGCTGATTGCGACAGGTACTGTAGCAGTCAACCAAGAGGGCATCCTAGCAACCCTAAGGGGAAGTGGCAAGTTTTTAACAGTTTCCGAAAGACCGGGTGGTTGGGTTCCCTCGGTAAGTGAAGAGGGAGGGAGTTCCACAGCCTTGCGGCGTTATAAGAAAATAAGCGGCCGCCACTTCTGGCTCTCTGTTTCCTGGGAACGATGGCCAGGTACAAATCATCGGAGCGAGCGCAGTCGTCTGTTCGCCAGGTACGGTGGAACCATGGAATGGTTGATCCCTGGTCCGTTCCCTGCTAACATCTTGTGAGCGATGCACATGGCCTTAAAGTTAACTCTCTCCTGGACCCCGAGCCAGTGGAGAGACTTCAAGGCGGGTTTGCGGATTGTCGGTTCGAAGTCCACACGAGAATCCTTGCTGCTCAGTTTTGTACCATTTGGAGTTTTGCAAAGGTAGAGCCCAGAGCACCAAGGTAAAGGGCATTCCCCTAGTCCAGGCGGGAAAGAATGAGGGCCTGTACCATGAGGTTCTTGCCTGCAAGGGGAGAAGTGGAAACACTTTACTAAGCATCCTTAGGATGCCATAACAGGAAGCCGCAACCTTCCGGGCCTGGACCGTGAAGCTAAGATCTTGATCGAGCCAATTACCCAGGCTCTTTATCTGGGTCTTAGAGACAGGGGCCGGTCCCATACAGGCTGGCCACATAACGTCTGCTTTAAAGAGAGAAGGGTTACCAAGGAGCATCAACTCGGTCTTATTACCGTTGAGTTTTAAATACGAGTGATTCATCTACTTGGCTACCTCTTCTAAACAAGAACAAAGGTCTGGGGCGGCATTATCAGAGTGGTTCAGTGATACGACCAGCTGGATTCATCAGCGCGGGTCACTATGTGAACCCCGAACGGGGCCACAATCTCCACAGGCGGAGTCATATAGATATTAAAAAAGGAAGGACTCAAGGACGATCCCTGGGGGACTCCGCAGTGGAGAGGCATGGATTTTGAGATGACCTCACCCTTGAAAACCTGGAAGGATCTCCCTTCTAGGATTGATTGCAGCCAGGTTAAAGCTTGTCCGGTAAGCCCCAAGCTTCTTAGTCGATGGACCAGGGTTTGGTGGTTGACCGTATCAAAGGCTGCGCTGAGGTCCAAAAGGATAACAGCTGTGGAACCACCAGCATCAAGAATCTTTTTACCCCTGTTGTATACCCACAGTCCCCATATTAACCACTGCCATGTCACGACCCAAGTCTAGGTCCATTACGATAATGTCGTGGAACGTTAACGGGTTGGGGCACAAAATAAAATGCGGCATAGTCCTCCAATACTTACGGCGCCATTCCCCCGACATAGTATTGCTACAGGAGACCCGCTTGGTAGGTAACACATGTCAAGCACTCCAAAGAGGGGGCTACAGGCTACTAGTCCATGTAGGGTTCACCTCTGGGTCCCGCGGCACCAGGATTCTGGTTAAGAAGTGACTAGCGCTGACACTTTCAAAGACCTGGACCGACCCCCTGGGCCGTTTTGCACTAGTGGAGGCCGCCTGGGAGGGGCATCCCCTAAACATCATATCGGCATATCTCCCACCGACCCTAGGTAGAGATTCCCTCAGGGAGTTGGTAACCCGACTGCTAGGCCTCCCAGCTGGCACACTTCTTATCGGGGCGGTTTCAACATGACGATGGATGATGAAATGGACCGACATCTTAGGCGCAGCTGACACAGACAGGGCTCTGAACTGTCTGACTTCGCGCAGGCAATGGGGCTAGAGGATATTTGGCGCACCCACAATCCTGCCACACCCTATTTCACACACTACTCTAATGCACAACACAACATGTCCCGAATTGATTATTTCTTTTGCCCCACCACAGACAGAGGCTGCTTCACACGACTGAAAGGTCTTCCCCAGGGCATCTCCGACCACTCTCCCCTTAGCGTAGACCTGACGTACCACCGACAGTACACCGGGGTCCCATCATTATCAACCCCTGGCTCCTACAGATCCCGGACATTAAGGACAGCCTGATCGAGCGGACCGATTTCTATTTCGCGGACAACGTAGGCTCAGTGAGCTCAGCGGTCACGGTTTGGGAGGCATATCTAGCGGTCATTAAAGGTGAGGTGTTAGCTCTTAAAATGGCTTATCTACACAAACACGATGAACAGATCCAGCAGGCCGAATCTGACCTCCTTGGTCTCGAATGGTCCCACAACACTGCCCCCTCAGAAGAGACGGCTCGCCGTCTCCGAACCCAAAAAGCTGTTTATAAAGAGCTGGTGCAGGAAAAGGCACAGGCTCGGTTACTCCATACACGTCACCACGTATATGAATTTGGAGACAGCGTGGGGAAAATGCTTGCATGGCTGGAGCGGCGTGACCAGGGGTCCAGATGGGTGCCATCCATAGTAAGACCAGATGGGTCCGCAACGGGGGATCCACAAGAAATAGCGGAGGCTTTCGCCGACCACTTAGAACTTATATACACTGCTGGTGCGCATTACACCTCGGAGGAGTCCAGACAACTTCTGGAGGAGATGCGCCTACCTACCCTCTCAGAGACCGAGCAAGAGACATTAGACTACGACGCTCTTTGCCGTTAACTCCGGTAAAGCTATGGTTCCCAACGGAGTTCCCATTGAATTCCTGAAAGGCATGGCTCCGGGGATTGTCCCTCATCTAAAAAACATGTTCGAGGACAGCAGGGACAGTGGTTCCCTACCGCTTGACCTGAGACTAGCCTCCATTGCTGTCATCCTTAAGCCGAATAAACCACCCACTGACTGCGGTTCATATAGGCCGATCTCTCTAATTAGTGCGGAGGCAAAGATCCTTGCAAAGCTTCTGGCTAATCGCCTCCTCCTCGTGCTTCCCTCCCTAATTCACGATGATCAATCGGGTTTCCTTCCGGGGCGCAACAAGGCCCTCAATCTTCGGAGGGTCAATAATGTCCTAAGTCGACAGCCTATTATACAGCAAGACACCGCCATTCTGTCCCTAGACGCCACCATGGCTTTCGATTCTATCGAATGGCCCTATCTCTTTGAGGTCCTCCACACATTTGGCTTTGGACCTAAGTTTATCCGCTGGGTACAACTCTTGTATACAGACTTACTAGGCCAGGTACGGGTCAACAACCACACGTCTAGACAGTTTAGACTTCACAGGGGAACAAGGCAGGGCTGCCCCCTGTCACCGTTGTTGTTTGCCCTCACCCTAGAACCCCTGGCCCACTGGATCCGCACAGATGTCTCCATCAGAGGCCTCCAATGAACCGATGAGGTAACGGACAACATTTCCCTCTATGCAGATGACATCCTGGTATATGTAGCCTCCCCTCTGTCCTCTATTAAGAGTCTATTCCACGTCCTCAATAACTTTGGGAAATACTCGGGCTATTCGATCAACTGGTCTAAATCGACGCTGTACATGCTACACGGCCCCCCGCCTGTGCTGCCCCAGGGGTTCTCCATTACGGTGGCTTCCGATGGATTTAAATACCTGGGTATCTACGTTACATCAGACCCCAAAGTGTTCCACGACCGAAACCTGCTGGGTCCCCTCAGACGGTGGCACAGTGACGTGGCCCATTGGCGATCTCTTCCACTGTCCCTCCCTGGCAGGGCGGCTTTATTCAAAATGTTGGCGCTCCCACGTTTCTTGTACGCCATGCAGAATTGTCCCTTCCAGATCCCCGACTCTTATTTTAGTACCGTGGAGTGTGACATTCGACTCCTATTATGGGACGGTGGTGCAGCCCGTATCGCCTTACGCAAACTCTGCCGAAGCTGGTACGACGGCGGTATCGCCTTGCCTAACCTGCACCTCTACTATTGGGCGTCACAACTGGTGGCCGTTAACCAATGGATACATGGCTCGCCCATGAATCCGGCCTTCCTCCTCGACAGAAGCCAGACCGGGCGAGAGGGCTACCTGGGTGCCCTTTTTAGCAAACCGGTTAGGAATAGATATGTTGGACCCATGGCACACACAGTCGCAATCTGGCATAGAGCGAACAAAAGTATGGGGTGGTCGGAGAAACTTACTGCGGCAACACCGCTATGGTCGTCGCAACAATTGGGCTCCCTCTGCTTCCTTCGAGGATTCGACAAATGGGACACGGTATTTCGACGGTGGGCGACCTAGTACACAGGTGTAAAATACTGACGTTCGCTGAGCTAAAGGCCAGACACTCCCTCTCACTGACAGAATCTTTCTGCTATCTTCAAATCAAACATGCCATCCATGCCGCCATCCCCGACCTCACATCCATACCAGAGACTTCCGCACTGGAGGATAGACTGCTATCAGAACCCCTCCCTTCGAAGGCTATCTCCTACACATACCGCAAGCTCTGTAATAACCTTCCTGACACCTTCCAGCCACTGCCGGACAAATGGGAGGCGGACCTAGTTCCGTTGGATGACGCGGAATGGCAGGCGGCCTTAATGTCCCCCAGAGAGGCGGCAATCTGCCATCGGTTTCGGCTAATCCAACTGAAAGTACTACACAGGGCCTACATGTCTGCACCCACGCTAGCCAAAATCGGTAGGCGCCCTGATGAGCTGTCCCTTTGGGGCTGCGGCCTACCCGGCACCTTCTACCACACCCTCTGGGAATGCCCGGTGGTACAGCGATTCTGGGAGGGAACACATCGCAAAATGGGTGACTCCCTGGGTAAGCTAGTCCCACTATCGCCCAAAGAATGTGTCCTTAATGTATGGGGGGCCACCGATTTGAACGACCTGGAACCACAGTGGGCGGCGTTGGGTTTCCTGCTTGTTAAGCGCTCTATAGCTATGAAGTGGTGTGCTCCCGGGAGGCCGCTGGTGGTGGGCTGGATGGCTGAGATGGATCGCTGCATGCTTGCTGAAAAAACTGTTTATATAATCAGAGGCTGCCCCAAGAAGTGGGACAAAAAATGGAGACCTTGGAACAAATACCATGGTGGACTCTGTGAATCCCCGACGATGGAGCTGGCCATGGCCAGAGTTGGACCTCTATGACGAAATGCATGCAAGTCTCTTTCTTGATTGTGGTAACCTTGACTCAATTGTGTCGATGTACATGTGACTGATTTCATGACTCTGCCTTCTTTCTAATAAAAAATGATGTTAAAAAAAATAAAAGAATCTTTTTAGACTACTCAACTACTGCTAACAGAGCAGTTTTCGTTCCCTGACCGGTTTGAGAGGTGTGAAAGAGGTTGTGGGTTTCCAGAGATATCAAGAGCGCATGTTTCTCCACCATTTTACTGATCCTGGGAGAAGCGAGATGGGGCGATAATTACCCATGAGATCCGGGTCCAGACTCGGTTTTTTCAAGAGAGGCTTCCCCATCGCTCTTTTCCACAGAGATGGGACCACTCCGGTGGAAATAGAAGCATTGATCAGATACAAAATGGTGGGGGAGACAGTTTCGGACAATTGCTTCAGAATATTGAGTGGAGCTGGGTCTCTAGGCAACCCACGAGTGCCGAGATGGTATGAAATGACTCGCAATCCAACAAAGGAAATGCCACCAAGGAGTGTTCCCTACTATGCAGACGGGTATACTCTACATGAGAATCGTTGTGCCTATCTACTGTGGCGAATGATGAGTAGATTGTTTGAATTTTATTATGAAAGTAATCTGCAAGTTCATTGCAGCGTCGGCCGCTGGTATCAGGTATATGTGGGGGTAGGGGACTTTGAGTAGTGTTTCCGCTATGCCGAAAATTTTGCAGGGGTGGGCAGCCGTAGAAATGCTGTTCTCATATTATGTGGCCTGAGCCAGTTTAATTTCAGCCTTGTACATTCTTATGGCCTCCCTGTATTCAGTTTCTTGTTTGAGGAGAAATCCTTTTTCCAAGGATCTTACAGGTTTGTTTTAGTTCCTGGAGCTTGGGAGATTACCTAGCCATTCTGTTGGATCCTACTTTCATCTGGGTAATTTTTTTCAGGAGGTCGTGATCTAAGGAGCTCTCAATCCAATTGTTGAATCTCTCATTGGCCACGGTTGGATCGGTGTCTGGGGTAGGCTTAGTATTTTCCAGCTCCGATACCCACTTTTCTAAAGTAAGTTTGGGCCAGGGGTGTGACAAAGTTCTTATTGGCCTGGTTGAGGGAGTAACACAGGTGGGGGTCCAAAAGAAAGGTATCAGGAAATGATCAGACCAGGGTATTGGGATGGGTTCCTTTCCAGTTAAATCCTCCAGATTGGAGAATATAGGATCTAGAAGGTGTCCCTTCGAATGGGTCGCATTAGTGACCTTCTGTTTGAACTGGTACGCAGCAAGATCCTTAGTGATTTCTGCTGCGGCCATGTGTGAAGAATCGTCAAAGTGCCCGTTAAAATCACCCAGTAATGTGATATTAGCATGGGTACTGGTGAAGTTCGCGGCCATCTCAGGCAGTAGTTAACGGAATCGTCCCGTTGACCCAGGGGGCCGGCAAATTAAAATGCCTGACAGGGAAAGTGTAGAGGTGAATCCGTAATAGGAGGTTCTCGCAATCCGGCAATGGACCCCTAGAAATGCGGCAGCTGAGGTGACTTTTACAAATGATGGCGATGCCGCCACCATTACCTACGGTCCGGTCTATCCTCTGCATTAGGTAGGTGGGAGGAAGAGTTTGAACGATATCGGGTTCCGAGGCTGAGTTAAGCCAAGTTTCTGTCAGAAACAGAACTTCTGGGCATTCTTCCTTAAGCAAGATGGAGATATCCGTCGCATGCTTAGGCAGTGACCTGCAATTCAGCAGAAACATTTTATAGGACTTCGGAAGGGGCGGGGAGGTTTGGAAAAGCGGCGATAGCCTAAACAGGCAGCGTGCACAACCAGAGTCCGGACTACCAGGGACAATGGAATGAGCGCAAATTACCGTGGTGGCTATGTTTAACTGTCTAAACTGCTCAGCAATATAGCACTACCTATCTGTAGTAAAAGAGGCAGGGGTTGTGGTCCCTGGCCCCACCCGGACGTGGACGGGCGCAGACGGACTTTCCTTAGTTGCGCCTTTAGTGCGCCAGTGGGGCGCCCGCTGAGCATGTCTGAGTGCGGTCCTGTCATGTGTGCCTTAAGTAGCCCTGAGCAGGGTCCAGCCGCTAGAGCGCTGACCCAAAATGGCTGCCAAAGTGCAAGTGCGAGTACAAAAAAGAACAAATTCTCCCCTCTGAGCTTTAACACAGCTCAACAACAGTAAAACCAACAGTAAAAGTACATTTTTTTCAAAGCTGCCCCCAATTCTAAAAATGCTTTCCTGGTAACGCTTCGAGCCTAGTGATTGCTTGTCGTTGCCTCCGTTAACCGCTGCGCGGTCGCGTCATGCGTGCCTTAGGTAGCCCTGAGCAGGGTCCAGCCACTAGAGCGCTGACCCAAAATGGCATCCAAAGTGCAAGTGCGAGTGCAAAAAAGAACAAATTCTCCCCTTGAGCTTTAACACAGCTCAACAACAGTAAAACCAATAGTAAAAGTAATATTTTTAAAAAGCTGCCCCCAATTCTAACAAGCATTTGCAATGCAATAGGTCTCGCATTAGGAAAGTTTGAGCTATTGGTATTGTAAATGGCAAAGTTTTTATTTATGTTTTTTTTTTAAATACCTAAATTAATAGCTTTGTCATTTACAATGCCAATAGTTATAACTTTCGCAAATGTGATACCTATAGCATTTGTAATGCAATATGTTTTGTATTTACATGACTTAGATGTATTGATATTACAAATAACAATGGCGTTTAATTTTTTTAAATAACTAATACTTAAATAAAAGTTATTGTAATTTATAATGGCAATAGCTTAAACTTTTCTAAAGAACTTTTGTGAAATTATGTTCAGTGTATCAGAGAGCGCAATAATACGAGTTCAGTGTGAGATCCTGAACACACCTGCTGCCAAGATGGATACCGCCCAGGCTCTCTGTGACTCCATCCACAAATGTGTGAGGGGGTCTCAGTGTGGGGAGCTCTATCCAGCTGAGGACAACCAGCAACAAGACTGGGCTAGTACCAGATATTCGGTCTCTCACACCATGTCCTATTCCCACAAAAACCTTACATTTAGATTTAATCTGAGGGTGGGAACGGGGGTGCTCTTTCACTGTGCCTAGGCCAACCCTCAGTCTTTTTGCTGAGAAGAATTTGGGAGGTCTTGTCCTTTTTTAAAGCTTTGACAATCTAGCTCTACACTGGGACCCCTTCTGGGGTCCCCCAGCATTTTACATAAAAGTAATGGAAACTTGGGGTTGCAACATCACTCACAGTTGTCAGAGCTTGGAGATTCCCTCCAAGTGGTTATTACAACTGCATTTGTTAATACATAATATACAACATAGCCACATTCTGTTTACACTGCTTAAGTGTCTAAGCTCTCGTTTCTGTTGCAGGATGAGAACTCAAGCTCAAACATGACAGCAAAAAGTGGGTACTTCAAAAGCCGAACATGTGGACTTCTAAAACAAGCATATCGTAGCGCATTAATAAGATACAATCCACAGTCATCTAGAAACATCCTCAAACTGAGTCTCGGCTGTCCATGCATACGAACAATTGATTCTTCCAACTCTCACATTTTGGGGCGCCTCCGGAGAGGCTTCAATAGGTTAAACTACCAACCTGTGGGCACCAATATGTAAATTTCTTAACCTCTATTAATAATTCACAACATTTTCTCCACACGCCCTTAATATGAGGCTGATACTAAATTCGGGGCCAAGCATGACAGCAGGATCTGTGATTGTTGACATAACTTAAGCGCATGCTGCAGTCGCGGCGCCGGCCTGCGACCAGGAAGTCAGGCAGGCCGGGCGGGACAACCGGAAACAGGAAGTAGGAGGGCGGGAGCCTACCCCGCCTCCCACGGAAGAGCCGCGATTGTTTGGAGCACCGGAGCAGGCAGGAGCCTACCCTGCGCCCCGGTGCCGAAGAAGGGAGGAAGAGTCCTGCTGCCGGTGAGAGCCGCTGCACCAAGGAAGCCGGTGAGTGGGGCTTCGCCTTGTTGCTGGGCTGCGAGGGCGGGGGGCATGTGTGTGTGCGCGCGCATGCGGCGGCGGGCTGTGTGTGAGCGTGCGTGCGTGTGTGTGTGTATGTGTCTTGGAGTCTGTGTGTATGCGTGTGTGTGTGTGTGACTGTGGGGGGGAGGGGGTTGCCTGTCTGGGTGCCTGCGTGTCTGTGTAAGTGTAAGTGCGTGTGCGCGCGTGTGTGTGTCTGTGTGCATGCATACGCGTTAGGCTGACTGGCTGGGAGTATGGGAGGGAAGTGCACGGCACGGCGCAGGACGGAACGTGCGCGTTCGCGCACACAAATCCAGGGAAAAAGCTCGTAACACCCTCTTGTCCTCCTTCCCTCGAGACAGGCAACATTAGGTCTCCAGCTGGACACCTGCATCCTTCGGATGCAGTTTACCAGCTCGACCTAAAAATGCTTTCCTTGTAACGCTTCGAGCCTAGTGATTGCTCGTATTTGCCTCGTCGTAGATACACCAGGGTTCCCTTTCCTAGTTGGCAAATCCTAACATTGAACTGGATGATAAAAAATTTTTTTTCTTTTCAGCAGACAGGAGACCACATTTTTGTTAATCTGTTTTCTTTAGAAATTAGAGAAATAATGCACTTTTGTGCAACAATTTTTGTAAATCCCTTCATGAACAGAAGTACATCTTCATTATAGCCGTAAAGTGACAGCACGCGGCCTGGGTTTGTCGGGCTTGTTCTGGATTAAGCAAACATCTGCTCTCGGCTTTCCTTAGATCAGCTAAGTCGATTTTTGGTGGGTCTCAAAAGTCCAAGCAATAAATAAAGATGCCTTTGCATTCTGTATTTATCTTGTCAAATGTCCTGTGTCTCAAAACAGAGGTCTTATGTCAGGCTATGTCTTCTGACAAATTGCTGCTTATGTTTTAACACTGAGATTGGTGTTAAAAACGTGTCTCACTTTGCAGCTAGAGAAAGAAAAGCAAAGTGAATTATGCGGCAATCTTGCTGGGGTACATGGAGTGCGAAAGGAAAGGCTGTAGGATGTAATTTTCGTTGCATCAGACGACAAAATGTATATATTCATTCATTTATTACAGTTTTATACCTGTAAATGAACTGTACACATTAAGTAGAACGGAAGCAATACTGAAGCATGATCAAAACAGAGATTTTAGTAGGATCAAAACAATCAAGGCACTTCACTTGGTGGTGCACAAAGTATTAATATTCTCTGAAATCCAATTTCTACACATTGTCATGTGTGTAAAATAGTTTTATCAGCAAAACTGTGAGCCCTATTCACAGAACTAACTTAAGACAAAATCCTAAACCTACTACTTTTGGTATTCAAGGAAGTTAGGATTTTGTCTTAAGTTTGTCTTAAGACAGACTTAAGACAGACTTAAGTTAGGATTTTGTCTTAAGTCTGTCTTAAGACAAACTTAAGACAAAATCCTAACTTCTGTGAATACCAAAAGTAGTAAGTTTAGGATTGTGTCTTAAATTAGTTCTGTGAATCGGGCCCTGTATGTCTGTGCACATTTAGTGGCCATTTCAATGGAAAATGGGCTGTCTGTAAATGACAGTACGCTACCACCCGATGCTTTAGTTACATTAAACAAATTGCCTGCCTCATGTTTGTTAAAGCTAGGTGGGACGCAAAAGTTTGTTGTATTAAAATTTGGGTTGTGGGTCTAAAAAGTTTGGGAAGCACCGCCTTAGACCATATACAAAGATAATTGGAAGGTTGAGCCGAGCCTCCAAAAGTGAAAGGCAAACCACAGCAGAGTGCGTGAATGTTAAAAATTCTAACATTGTACTACGATCCCCAAATATTGTCCTCAGCTGATGAAGTTTGCCTTGTTCTTCTAACCCATGTGGTAGACCATGTTGTCCTTTGGACCTGAGGGGGAAGGAGAGGACAGTATGACTCAGACCTTCACTTTAGTAGCCCATCACTATCGTTGAAAGGAAGCGGCCCTTCAGTTCATCATCAGCTCTACGAACCAATGAGATGCCTGGTCTCACTGAATTAGAACTTCTGCACGTCCAGAGCACCACTGCTGGGGCTGATCATTTCACCCCACAATCCAACCAATGTCCCGCGCCTCGTTTCCTTGACGTGAATACATTATTCAGAATATAAGTGCATTTCGCTATAATTAGACATTTCAGTCGATTTGCACCAAACTGCTGTAAGACTACTAATTGCCACTTAGAGGCACATTTCATAGAAGAAAAGATATCTGCAGTTATTTAACACCTACAGATTGGAGCTTAATTTAACATTTCTCTTTTCTTGACTTTTTTATTACCGATCTCATCGCCTTGCAGACCAGGCTGCAAAACTTTCCCTTTACTGAGCATTAGTATTAAAAAGACTCCCTGCTGAGAGGGAACATCAGTGTGTGCCATCACGGAGGACTAAAGCATCAGCCATAGCTTATAGGACTGAAACTAGTGTGACTGGGTTGCTTGTGTCTGGACCAGGTAAATCTCTGTGACTTGGGGCCCGATGTAGGTAGCCCTTTACCGGTCGGTAACGGCCCAAAATCGGTAAAATCGGCCGTTACCGACCGGCATTGAAAAAAAGAGATGTAGGAGTCAAAAATATACCGAATCGGTAAATATGAATCGGGAAAATACCGAATCTGTATTTACCGAATACATATTTACCGAATCGGTATTTACCGATACCTTATTTACCGAGTCCTTATTCACCGAATCGGTAAATAAGAAATCGTAAAAAATGCAGAACGAGATGTAGGAAAGACCAAAAATACCGATTTCAATGAAATTCGGTATTTAAGAGTCGGTATTTACCATGGACTGAAAGCAGATGGTAACCATGTGCAGCCTATAAAAATTGGCCCAAAATGCAACAGTGTTGCAAAAATGGTGGCACTCTATGTGATTGCGAGGAGGCGAAGGCTACAGGCTGCAGGTCTGAGGGTATGGCAAAGGGAGGAGCAGGTATATAGGCAGAGGATCACTCTGTTCCAATTGACTGAGCCTGAGATACTCCAGAGGTACAGGCTGCACCCCAGGACCATCATGGACCTAATAAGGGACCTCCACCCATACCTGGATCACCCAACACCCAGGGCCCATGCCATCCCACCCCATGTCCAGATGCTGTGTAGCTTACACCTGCTGGCCTCTGGGAGCTACCAGAGTGTGATAGCTGCAGTAGGAGGTGTATCCCAGAGTTGTCTGTCCCGTTTTTTCAGGAAGTTCCTGGATGCCATGACGCAGAGAATGGGACATTACATCCGGTTCCCTGACACATCTGCGGAACTTGCAAAAACAAAAACAGATTTCTATGGACTGGCACACTTCCCGCATGTGATAGGCTGCATAGATGCCACCCACATTCCCCTATGCCCACCTGCAGCCCCGAACACATACACAGAAACCGTAAGTCTACGCACTCCATCTATGTGCAGGTGATATGCAATGCAGGCAATATCATCACCGACATAGTGGCCAAATTTCCTGGGAGCACGCATGACTCCTACATTTTCCAGAACAGCGGAATATACACACAGCTAGTTGCTGGAGATTTTGGAGATGGATATCTGCTAGGTAAATATCTGTAACACACCCTGTAATGAAGGCAGCTGAATGTGCAATGTGATTCTAACGCATGTACCTCTCATTCCCTACCAGGTGATAGTGCATATGCCCTGCGTTCTTTTGTGCTCACACCGTACCTCAACCCAACCAACAGAGCCGAAAGGCGATACAATGTGGCACACAGGTCTACTCGCAACGTAGTGGAGCGAACATTTGGACTCCTCAAGAGCAGGTTCCGCTGCCTCCACAAGAGTGCACCCCCATCCTGTGTTGCAAGATAATAGTGACCTGTGCCATTTTGCACAATCTGGCTACCAAGGAAGGCACAGAGGTGGAGTTGACACATCACGAGAACATCGATGAGGACCAAGAACATGCAGAGGTCCAGGCAACAGGACCAGCAGCACTAGATGGTAGATTGAGACGGACAGAAATTACACGTCGATATTTCTAGGTAATGTATGACACATAGACCGGTGTAGTGTTTGACAAGTGTAGTTTAATCTGCACTACATCATCATTGTCACATCTGAAAGGGCTTCATTAATCAAAGTCAATGTCTCTGGCTGCTCCTGCTCAGTTGCCGTCACTGCGTACAGTTCAGTAAATCAGCACCATAGGTTAGTGCTTACGTCCACGCACCACATTGCGCGATTGTTGTGCCTGGCTTTCAGATTCCCTACTGGGGCCTGATTCTGTATGGCTGCGCCTGCGCTCCTGCGCACCTCCGGAACTGGTGTGCTAGCGCCACTCCTGCTACTTGACGCCTCTGTCTCCTCCACACCCGTGTCACCAGCATTGCCAGTGTTGGTGTTGAGCATATGCTCCATCGCAGAGGTCACTCTACCCATGTCCCGTGTCAAGTCTGTGCCGCAGTGCATTACTGCATCCTGCATGGAAATAGAGGGTCTGCACAGTAGTGAGGTACTTGTGGCAAATCTATTCATCGCCTTAGTTTGTTGGCGCATGTACTGTCGATCCCTGGCACGCTGCAGATGATCCCTGTCCAGCTTATCCGATAGTACTCCCATGTAAGTGGAGATGTCTGTAATCTCCTTAGCAATTTGATCCAGGCTTGATGCAATGTGGCCTATGCCCTGGTCCATGTTGGACATTTTAGTGTTCATGCAGCGAACCTGCCTATGCATGGCTAACAGGGCTTTGGCCTGCAGGCGCTGTACCTTCACCATTGTGCCCTCCAGGCCACAGAAGACGCTCTCCCCTTCCTGCCCCTCCCCACCCTCACGTGCCCTCCTGCCAAGTACACTGGTGCGCACAGCGCCTTCTGCTGTCGGTGGTCTTGCCCTGTCAGCCACAGGTGCATTCCTTTGGGGGATATCATCCTCATCCTCCGATTCAGAGGTTTGCAGGATCCTCTGAGGGGGCTCCTCATGCATACTTGCCCCTCCCGGGATGGACACCCTGGACATTGCAATGGGTGTGGTTGTCAGTTCAGGTGATCCAAACAACAGAGGGGAAAGTGGGACAGGTGTTATGGGTCGCTCTGGTGATGAGGCTGCCTGGGTGGTGTCGTTGCCTCCTTCTGCGGCCCTGTGATCAGATTGTCTCTTCTCTTTCTCCCCTCTCTTAGGTGCTGGTGCCCTCTCCTCTCTTGGTGGTGCTGAACTGCGTGAGGACTCTCCTGTGGAATGAAATTAACATAGGGTCACTGTTGTTGTTCATCTGTGTGTAGTTCTTAAATAAATAGTCTACACATCTTTGCCCTGTGCACATTGTGTGTTTGGTGATGTGTGTGGCATGCCTTGCTGGATTAAGTGGTGGATGCTTTGCATCTATGTATTCATGACTACGTCTACCATGATGCATTGCTGACACCGAGTATGAGTTGTTATGCAGTATGATTAATCTACACAGTGGAGTACGGGGTCAGGTTGATGGGTGTGGATTAGGGTGCATGCCTCTTACCTTGTTTTTTGTAGCTCTTGCTGTGCTGTCCATGTCGCCTATCCCATGGATGCATTCTGGCTCCATGGTGGTTTCCACTAGCTCCTCAATTGCTGTCAGCTTAGGGGCTTTGCTCCTGCCACCTCCAGTCTCACCAGCATCCTTTTTCTGGGCCGCAATCTTCTTTTTTGTCACAATGCGCAGGTCATACCACCGCTTTTTTCAGCCTTTGGGCTGAATTTGATTTTCCGTTTTCTCTCCCCACCATCCTTTTGGCCTTCAGTTAACTCCATCCTGTAGCACTGCTTGCCTGTGGCTGCTCTGCTCCTCTCACCTCTGCTGAAATGTTTGTTCTGTTGGTTGGCACCTGCATGGGTGTGGCCACTCCCAGGTACAGGGGTGGAGTGCTTCAATCTGATAGGTTGGATTCTCAGGGCCTTGGTTGTGGGGTGTGGTGGGGGTCCCTGATTGGTTGGCAGGCTCACATGGCTGTTTTCAAAACTCACGATTCGGTAATTACCGATTCGGTAAAATCCGAATCGGTATATTCCGAATCGGATTTATCCGAATCGGTAAATCCCATTCATTCCTATGGGCCAGGAGGCCCATAGGAATGCTTGGGTTTCACCGACTCGGAATTTTCCGATTCGGTAAATACCGATTTGGGTTACCGAGTCATTCCGAATCGGTAACTTTTACCGATTTTTTACCTACATTCCATTTACCGATTCAGAAACACCGATTCGGTATGAGTCGGTATTTATGAATCGGTAAATGGAAATTACCTACATCTGGCCCTTGGTGTGGAGCCGCAAGTTCTCTGCAAGTCCCTCCTCGATGAGTTCTTTCCAAACATCAACTGGTAGTATTTGAACCCCCAATGAAAATTCACAAGTCGAAACATAAAGGCAGTGACGAAATCAGTGCTTAATTTGAGACAGTGGTTTCCTGTGCTCAGTACCAGCACTTAATTGTCAACACCGGCACCTCTGACAGTCTGCCACATGGTGGCACTGTTTGTCTAATTTAGAGATTAGCACAACAACAGTTGCTTATTAATTCAATATGTATTAAACGTGGCTAATACCAGCAGCCAAAGCCATTCTTATAGCTTTGGGGGCCTAGGATCATCTGAATTGTCACAATTGTATGGCTGTGATGGATGGGAGTTGTGTATTGGTGCTGTCTTTGGCAGTGCTGGTACGGCCAGTCGGTGGTGCAAGCTCCAACGGTCTCCTGACGAAGGATATGGCACTTATATTTTTACAAATTAAGCACTGCCTGAAATGAGACGTCCAGAAGCTATAGAAAAAACAGGTACAAATAAACAACGTCAAGGCTAACTCAACGCTAATATTTGTGATGGAGGGCCCAAAAGTAACACTATCAAAGACTCCATCATCCATTGGAATTCTTGGAGTCCTCAAGGAGATTGACTACTGTGAATTTACAAAAACTAAAAAATTATCACCATCTTCACAAAGCTAGACCCATCAATGCATTCCACGGTTAAACCAGTGAGATCCTCTCCTTTGCTCAGTGCCAGGTACTTACTACTCATACTATGTGCGCCAAAATGGAGATGCAGCGTGCTCAATGTAATTCGGTTTATTTATTTATTTAGTTACTTAACTCCGTTCGGCCGTATGACGGAGTTTACTACCCCCCACCCTGCCCCTCCCCGCCCTGGCCCACCGCCTTGCAGCACTCCATCGAGGAGCCGCCACAGCTCACCTCACATGCAGAGGCCTGGGATGCTCGGCTGTTCGCATGGTCCTCCCGGGCTCCAGAGCGGTCCCCGCGGGGCTGCCGAGCCTGCTCGCACGCAGAGCCGCCTGATCACTGTCACTCTCGCACCACACTCTGAACACAGAGCGCAGGACTAACTTCTCTCAGACCACTTCATGCCCTTGGAGCGGGTGATTCAAACAGCTGGAGAAGGAACATTCTGAGGTTGTAATGGAGGGCAAGGAGCAGTTTTCATATACACAGGTGAGAGGATAGGTGCGTGGGGCAGAGCGATGGGTGGTCACCTTTATCAAAAACACTCAAAAAGGCCTGGATGGCGGGGGCTGACTTTGCAAGGGCCTTATAACTAGAGTAGCTGGAGTTTTGGCAAGGGAGAGCAAATGTGGGGCGGAGCGGAACTCCACAGAGTTTTTATGCAACTCCACGGAATTCCGTGTAGTGCAACTCTACAAACTCCACCCACCCCTATCAGGGACATCTAGTCCAGGCCGCTCAGGGTAGATCTAGTCCAGGCCGCTCAGGGTAGATCTAGCCCAGGCCGCTCAGGGTAGATTTAGCCCAGGCCGCTCAGGGATATCTAGCCCAGGCCGCTCAGGATAGATCTAGCCCAGGCCGCTCAGGGATATCTAGCCCAGGGCGCTCAGGGTAGATCTAGCCCAGGCCGCTCAGGTATATCTAGTCCAGGCCGCTCAGGGTAGATCTAGCCCAGGCCGCTCAGGGTAGATCTAGCCCAGGCCGCTCAGGGTAGATCTAGCCCAGGCCGCTCAGGGATATCTAGCCCAGGCCGCTCAGGATAGATCTAGCCCAGGCCGCTCAGGGATATCTAGCCCAGGCCGCTCAGGGTAGATCTAGCCCAGGACGCTCAGGGTAGATCTAGCCCAGGCCGCTCAGGGTAGATCTAGCCCAGGCCGCTCAGGGTAGATCTAGCCCAGGCCGCTCAGGGTAGATCTAGCCCAGGCCGCTCAGGGTAGATCTAGGCCAGGACGCTCAGGGTAGATCTAGCCCAGGACGCTCAGGGTAGATCTAGCCCAGGCCGCTCAGGGTAGATCTAGCCCAGGCCGCTCAGGGTAGATCTAGCCCAGGCCGCTCAGGGATATCTAGCCCAGGCCGCTCAGGGTAGATCTAGCCCAGGCCGCTCCAAGCTTCTCAGTCTGTCCCTCTATCCCCTGCATGTTGAGATCACCTCATGACCCAAAGCACTGACAGAAGTTTTATCTGCTAATTCCCAAGTGTTCTCCTCACAGGGCAAAGTTATCCTCAAGCGTATAACTGCACTATCCAATGAGCAGTGGAAGGGCAGGTTTTCCAGGGCCCTTATCCGAGCTGTTTACCACCCCTGAGCATTTGTTGACAAGGGCCTATTGAATCCGAAGGACTCAGCCTCTCTCCATTCCACTGGACACTGTTCGTGCACTTCTGCGGCTGGGCCTCGAGCTGCCGCGTCACAGATCCCAGGCTGTGTGCAGGGGGTTCGTCTGAGTGGTCAGCTGTCCACACCATGGCAGGAGGACGCGTCTGCGGGCACGGTGGATCCACGGAAAAGTCCTTACAATTCCGCAAGAAGTTCAAGCTCACTCTTCAGAGAAGAGACTCTTAACTCAGAAAGACAACCTAGAAATGGAGCTTTTCCTCACAGCAAAACCTTCACAAGCCATTATACATGCCGTGCTATTCTATGTTATCCTGTGTAATATTATTGCTGTGATCTCTTGTGTTATGTAAATGCTACATTTGACATACTGCTACATGATTGTTATTTTGTATTACGTTATCTTATGCTGCACTATGTTATTATATGTTATGCTACACTGTGTTATTATACGGTATGCTACATTGTGTTATTATACATTATGCTGCACTGTGTTACTACTCGTTATGATGCACGGTGTTATTATACGGTATGCTACACTGTGTTATTATACGTTATGCTACACTGTGTTATTATACGGTATACTGCACTGTGTGATTATACGTTATGTTGCACTGTGTTATTATATGGTATGCTGCACTGTGTTATTATATGGTATGCTATATTGGGTTATTATACATTATGCTACATTATGTTATTATACGGTATGCTGCATTGTGTTATAATACGTTATTCTACACTGTGTTATTATACGTTATGCTACACTGTGTTATTATTCGGTGTGCTGCACTTTGTTATTATACGTTAGGCTACACTGTGTTATTATAAGTTATGGTGCACTGTGTTATTAAACGGTATGCTGCACTGTGTTAATATACGTTATGCTGCACTGTGTTATTATACGTTATGCTACACGGTGTTAATATACGTTATGCTACACTGTGTTATATGGTATGCTACACTGTGTTATTATACGTTATGTTGCACTGTGTTATTATATGGTATGCTGCACTGTGTTATTATATGGTATGCTATATTGGGTTATTATACATTATGCTACATTATGTTATTATACGGTATGATGCATTGTGTTATTATACGTTATGCTACACTGTGTTATTATACGTTATGCTACACTGTGTTATTATACAGTATGCTGCACTGTGTTATTATACGTTAGGCTTCACTGTGTTATTATAAGTTATGCTGCACTGTGTTATTAAACGGTATGCTGCACTGTGTTAATATACGTTATGCTGCACTGTGTTATTATACGATATGTTGCACTGTGTTATTGTACGTTATACTACACTGTGTTATTGTACCTAATGCTGCACTGTGTTATTATACGGTATGCTACACAGTGTTATTTTATGGTATGCTGCACTGTGTCATTATACAGTTTTCTGCACTATGTTATTATACGTTATACTACACTATGTTATTATACGTTATGCTGCACTGTGTTATTATACGGTATGCTACACTGTGTTATTATACGTTATGTTACACTTTGTTATTATATGTTATGGTACACCAAGTTATTATATGTTATGCTACACTGTGTTATTATACGTTATGTTACACTGTGTTATTATATGTCATGGTACACCGAGTTATTATATGTTATGCTGCACTGTGTTATTATACGTTATGCTGCACTGTGTTATTATACGTTATACTACACTGTGTTATTATACGTTATGCTGCACTCTGTTATTATACGTTATGCTACACTGTGTTATGTTATGGTATGCTGTATCGTGTAATTATACGGTATGGTGCACTGTGTTATTATGCGTTATGCTACACAGTGTTATTTGATGGTATGCTGCACTGTGTCAATATACAGTTTTCTGCACTATGTTATTATACGTTATGCTACACTGTGTTATTATACGGTATGCTGCACTGTGTTATTATACATTATGCTGCACTGTGTTATTATACGTTATGCCACACTGTGTTATTATACGTTATGCCACACTGTGTTATTATACGTTATGCCATACTGTGTTATTATACGTTATGCCACACTGTGTTATTATACGTTATGTTACACTGTGTGATTATATGTTATGGTACACCAAGTTATTATATGTTATGCTACACTGAGTTATTATATGTTATGCTACACTGAGTTATTATATGTTATGCTATACTGTGCTGTATACACAAGACCTATATAGACAATGTTGTATCTTGATCATCTCTAGCATGAGGTGATGTACACAGGAATTGTCACTTGTGTTTATTTTGATAGGTTAATTGGAGCCTCACAGCCAATGACAAAGCAGCTCTGCTTCCATGGGGAGGTGGAGACAAGAGGAACACCAGGGTCCCCTGCTCAAAGGGCTCTTCTTGTTTTGGGAGAGGGGAGAGGGGTGAGGTGGAGCAGCGGGACATAAGGGCAGGCTCAAGCTGAGAGCCTTCCACATCTCCAGCCAGACCCCCTAGCTTCTCCTCCTGTGCCAATATGTCTTTATTGATTTTATTAGCAATCTTCACAGAAAGGACACATCATGTATAATACCAAATAAAGTAAATAATCATTTTTAATTTGTATAACTGTAAGATATCATCTTATACCCCCTCCCACCTTCCCCTGAAGCTTCCACTTAGAGAGCAATCCATGATTCCTGTGCAATGTACACATGACATGGGCTTATGGGATCAACTGAGCAGAACCACACAATGTCATCAGACTGGGGTACCCCTCTGCATTGTTATAGAGTCATCCCTTAAGCAGACATCTAGCCTGCGTTGTGCCCATGGGGTGCTGGAGACATGCAGGCCAGTAAGGACCACAGCACGTGGAAGAGGTGTGGCGCAGCGGCCAGAGTGCCTGACTCTGGACCACGGGCTTCAGGGTTTGATCCCCGGCGCCATCGGTAGGTCGGTCCTGTACCATGTGACTTTGGGCAATAGCTCACTTAATCTTCCCGATGGCCCCCAACGCCGGAAAACCACTTCGGAGGTAGCTGTGCGCTTTACAAATTCAAGGTTATGTACCCAACACACCCTGCAGTATTATGATGCCTGCTGGGATCCCAGGACATGCAGGCCTTTCAAGCATGTGGAGGCAGAGAGTCAACATGTGTCTACTCTATGAAACTTTAACCCCTAGACCAGGGCCGGTCCGGGAACCCAAAGCAGCCCTGGCAAACGTTGCCAGACGAGCCCCCGTACGGTGCGTAGCGACCGAGCACAGCAAGCGAGTCAGACCACTACAAGGGGGAGTTTAGGGGTTGCATTTTGCAACACATTTTTCATTATATATTCAATTGTATTCGCTTTTAAAGCATAGTAAATGATGACCTTACAGTCAGGATAATCAGCCACTTTAACAAATATAATTAAGGCTCCCTGTTTTCAATTTTTACGGATTTTTACAGATAAATACAGACAGAAAACATTTATTTTCTTTACTGTATTTATTTTTAAATGTGGATAAAAACGGAAATTGGGTTGCTTTTTGAGTAATTCTTAATACTGTCTGCCATGAAAGCCAGGCCAATAGCTGTGGGAATTGACAGATAATGAGATTAAAAAAGAAAGGAATTTTAGTAAAGAGGCTTTAACACCAGTAGATATGCACAAGGTTGATACTGAAATGCACATATTTTCATATAAGTGCATTGATTTATCTTCAGCGGGTGTTCACAGTATTGAAACCTGGCAGGGATTGAAGGAAAAGTGCATATTTATTCGTTAAGTAAATGTGGAAATATACTAATTTCAGGTACATTTTTCTACCAAACCCAAAATAAATATGGATAAATACAGATAAAATTAGCAAAAAATAAATATGGATAAATAAAGACGGAAATGTCATAAAAATAAATACTATAAAACCGGTAGCCCTAATCCTAATTAGGCATTTTTTAACATGTGTGTTATAGGTCCAATTCGAAAGCCTGTCTACAATACATCAGAGTGCAGTTAAGAGACTCCCTTTCAATGAGTCACACTATCATTGTGCAAAAATAGACACGGTAGACATGTCGAAAAGCAATTTCTGTATTGATATATTAACAAGGAAGACTAAATGTCTTACTCATGTCATCCTCTAATCACACCACAATTTGTACCAATGTGATTTACAATAAATATATTCCTCAGTTACCCAATCATTAGGCGATTAACACAGGAAAGCAGAAAAAGGCAATTTAGTCCTTCACACTGGCTGTTTATTACCCCCAGGGCCTCTGAGGCGTGATCTGGAAGACGAGGGGCATATTACCAAGCAATAGCGATAATTATCGCTATTGCTTGGTTAGAGACAAAATTTTACCGCTAAGCTGCGGCGATTTTTATCGCAGATAAACCTTGGTATTACCAACGTTTATCGAAAATGCGATAAAAAACGCCCGCAATGCATGAATATCGCTGAAAAGTCCGCGATATTCATGCATTACCGAGCTAATGCTCTTAGCCATGTTATCCACCTCCCATTGGATAACATGGCTAAGAACTGCTCAGGGGCAGGTGTTAGCTTTTGGAGATATTCGCGCTTAGCGTGAATATCTCCAAAAGTTGGTAATAGGAGATAGCGATGTTAGCGACTGTTTCCAGTCGCTAACATCTTGGCACGCCCACTTTGCATATCATTAGTGATAAATATCACTGACATGCAAAGTGGGGCCCAAGATGGTCGCTATCTCCTACTAGCTGTCGCTAACTGGTGTTAGCGACAGCTAGGAAATAGGGAGATAATTTTATCTCCGCTTTCTTGGAGATAAACCCCCTTGATAATATGCCCCAAGGTCACCCCACGACAATTTGTAGGTAGGGTTAGGGAGGGCCAGGGCTGACTTTAGCTTTGATGGCACAGAGTGTGACAATCTTTGTCGGGGCTTTTCAATGATTCCCTCACTCTCACGCTCCGACAGTGACACTCATCTCTCAATTGCCCCTTTCACACATGTATTTCATTTATTTTATAGCGCCTCTCTTACCAGTGTAGGGTGTCGGAGCACTTACATCACACACACGTACAGAGACAATGACTCATACATGTGTAAGTCAGTGTATAGAAAATATTACATAATGCAAAGGGGACTGCAAGGTGTAGGATTCACGTCATCCATACTGGTAGGAACTGCTGTAAAACAGGTCCCTTGTAACAAAACCAGCCCACCACCCTTCCAGCCACCCGGGGAAATGCGCGATGCCCGGTATGGTTAGTCCGGCCTTGTCCTCGACTGACAGAGAAAGCAAGAACAAACAGGCAGTGGCACGCATGCTCTGCCACTGATTTCCTTTCGTAGCCTTATCCCTCCATTTGGGAGGAATTCTTTTTGATTGACTTGACTACCAGGCTATTTTAATAGAAGACACTGTTAACCATTTTGTAGTGAGGTATTGCTGTTGTACTAGTCTCAGGCCGGCCTCCCTTGTACGAGGCCGTTCACCCATGTTCTCCCTGCCTCGCCTCCTTCAGTTGTTGAAGCTGAAGCCACCAGCTACAGGGAACTCGCACACAGGCACAGCCGCCATGTTTGACAATGAGAGTGCGACCTCCGCTACTGGCTGCAGACAGGAGCCTCCCACTTCCCAGATACTGAGGGGTGATTACAGAAGGTGACGCACTCCCTCAATGGTGACACCCAAATGAGAAATAGGTGGCCATATTGGACTAGCCGAGTGCAGCATCAATATACAAAGGAAATATTATAGCCTTATGGCCCGCCGTAGCGGGCTATACCGGCTAGTAAAGGCCTGCTCCCATGTTAAAGGCCCAAGCCGAAGGCGGGGGACTTTAACAAGGGATCGGGACTTCAATAGCCGGTATAGCACTGCTACGAAGGGCTATAAGGCTATTAGAACATTCTATCACTAGAGGGCAGAATGGTCTAACAAATAAAACAAAGGCCTCTCGAAGCTCGAGGGTATTTAAATCCCCTCGAGCTTTGAGAGGCCTTTATAAAATATTGGAATATTGCTCTACGTGCCTTTACCGGTCCATAGAAGCAGGGAGCACTCTATTGTCTACAATGGAGCTCCCAACATTCCAATGTTCTAATGGGTGGTAAACTCTGCCATGCAGCAGTTTGGGGAGTTCTTAACAAACTTCGTGCTCCAAGGGGAACATGCAGTGGCAAAACTCTGCAAACTCCACCAGCGGGGCGGAGTTTACCGCCCACCCCTAATGAAGATATCCCTTTCATACCTTGTTGGGAATAGTGGGGTGGAGCTGGCTAGTGTCCAGAAGATCCTCTAACGGTGCGTTGGCATTGTGTTCACCACAACCGGTCCTCCAAGTATGTGATGTATTTAATGTGTAAATTGTTAAGTCACACCTCAATAGATGTCAGGCCCACAGCATTGGGCAGGCCACTCCATCCCTGACCCGCCCGCCCCTAACCAGGCATACCATTCTGCTTTATCGCAGCACAAAAAGCAGAAACATAAAATGGTATTTAAAGTACCATTTTATGTTTCTGCTTCTCGCACTGCGAGAAAGCAGTGGGCCAACGCTCCTCCGCCCTAATGGAGGGGCCGCCCCTGCCTATTTTTCTGCCTCAGTCATTTACTGAGAGCAAGAGAGGGAAAGCAACAAAGCTGAAAATGGAGGAAGAGAAAGATGCAAAGAATGTTGCAAAGGTAGAAAGCAGGACCCAGCAAGAGTGAGATGCAGGGGCAGGAAGTGCCTGCTGTGAATTAAAGAGGTGAAGACTACACAGCCTTGAATTGCCATCCCTGAGGCTAAGGGGTTCTCTGCCTCCCCCACCTATCGAAACCGGGCTGCAGGCTGGTGCAGAAATCCAGAGAGGGGGAGACGGGGTCCACTGCCACCCATGAGCTGAGGGGTCCCACCCCCACCCCAGAAGGATCCTTCCATCCTGGCAGGCCGTGTTAAGAGGGGTTTGCTATTGTGTCATGACAGTGGCTAAGCTGACCCCTGGCAGAGCAGGAGTTGAGGACAGCACCATCTGTTGGTGATTTTTGCAATTGGTGGTCACGTGGCAGTTGATGGTACCCTTGCACACCAAGATTTAAATAAGGTCTCCTCCTATTGGTCCCTGAACTTATTCCACGCTTAAAGGTTGCATTTAAATGCGTTCTATTTTTCAGCTCATTGTTAATATAGAGCGCATTTCATATTGACATTCTTGATTACAGTTGAACAGTGTTTGCCTAGTTTAACTATTTCTTAGTTGAAAGCCAGGTTGTGTGTCGTGCATCTGAACTCGTGTATTTTAGACAAAAGACCTGCGTTCATTGCAATTACAATTTGGTTGCATTGAACCTGAAAGGGTCGATTTGTTCCTTAATTATTCTGCACTGAAATCATTTCATTATTGCAAACTCCTGTGTAATTTAGTGCTCTTGATGAATGGATTTTACCATATATTTAGTTGCTGCAGCTGTGTACCTGCCTAGCAAGGTGCTGTTTATATATTGTTTGATAGTCACTCATTTGGTGTATTAACCGAAGGCAGCGGGAGAACTATCATTTTTAAAATAGTTGCCAAAAGAATTGGGAATGATATCGGAACAAGATTGTGGTGTCTGTTTATGATTGTTGCTTCAGAGCTGCATCATATCTGTGCTGAAGAAGAGTGAAGGGCAAGGTGACTGACCATGAGTGGAGGTGACTGACCATGAGTGGAGGTGACTGACCGTGAGTGGAGGTGACTGACCGTGAGTGGAGGTGACTGACCATGAGTGGAGGTGACTGCCGGTGAGTGAAGGTGACTGACCATGAGTGGAGGTGACTTACCGTGAGTGGAGGTGACTGACTGTGCGTGGAGGGAACTGACAGTGAGTGGAGGTGACTGACCATGAGTGGAGGTGACTGACCGTGATTGGAGATGACTGACCATGAGTGGAGGTGACTGGCCGTGAGTGGAGGTGACTGACCATGAGTGGAGGTGACTGACCGTGAGTGGAGGGAACTGACAGTGAGTGGAGGTGACTGACCATGAGTGGAGGTGACTGACAGTGAGTGGAGGGAACTGACAGTGAGTGGAGGGAACTGACAGTGAGTGGAGGAGACTGACCCTGAGTGGAGGGAACTGATCATGAGTGGAGGTGACTGACTATGAGTGGAGGTGACTGACCTTGAGTGGAGAGACCTGACCGTGATTGAAGGTGACTGACGGTGAGTGGAGGTGACTGACCGTGAGTGGAGGGAACTGACGTGATTGGAGGTGACTGACCTTGAGTGGAGGTGACTGACCCTGAGTGGAGGTGACTGACCATGAGTGGAGGTGACTGACTGTGATCGGAGGGAACTGACGTGATTGGAGGTGACTGTCCGTGAGTAGAGGGGACTAACGGTGAGTGGAGGTGACTGAAAGTGATTGGAGGTAACTGACCATGAGTAGAAGTGACTGACTGTGAGTGGAGGTGACTGGCTGAGAGTGGAGGTGATTGATGGTGAGTGAAGGTGACTGAAAGTGAATGGAGGTAACTGACCATGAGTAGAAGTGACTGACCGTGAGCGGAGGTGACTGACCATGACCGGAGGTGACTGGCAGTGAGTAGAGGTGACTGACGGTGAGTGGAAGTGACTGTCTGTGAGTGGAGGTGAATGACAGTGAGTGGAGGTGACTGACTGTGAGTGGAGGGGACTAACCGTGAGTGGAGGGGACTAACCGTGAGTGGAGGGAACTGACCGTGATTGGAGGTGACTGACCTTGGGTAGAGGGGACTGACGGTGAGTGGAGGTGACTGACCGTGAGTGGAGGGAACTGACCGTGATTGGAGGTGACTGACCGTGAGTAGAAGTTATTGACCATGAGCGGAGGTGACTGACAGTGAGCAGAGGGGACTGGTAGTGAGTGGAGGGGTCTGCACTCCCCTCCTTGTGGCTGCTCTCTGGGGACAGACCCCTGTTGTCTCCATTTCATCTGGTGGAGACAACAGGAAGGCACGCTCCAGTGTGAGCTGAAGTGCACATACATGTGACACAGGTCTGTCATTAAGTTACTACTTCACATTTACATCCACGTGTAATAAAAACTCTTTGGGAGCAGATTATTGTATACTTTGGTTGCACCCAAAGTAAAAAATGGCAGGAGCAAGAGTGATCCAGAGTGCAGACCGTAGCAATGTAAGACATGCTCTTAATACCTCAGAAGATGCTTCTGGAAACACGAGCCAGGATATAGAGATGGGTTTATACATGAACCAAAGCAGGACTCGGACTCTCAATCAATCAATCATTTATAGAGCGCGACGAATCACTCGCGAGGGACTCGAGGCGCTGGAGATGTTGGCTGCTCCGAGGAGGTTTGGCTTCCAGTGGCGGCTCGCCGAGATACTGCGGGTTGGTGAGGCGGGGCGGGGGAGGGGCAAAATGGGAGGGTAGTGGAGTCTGACATACAATGGCGTAAGGTAAGTGATTAAATAAATCAATTTACCTTGCAGGCGCTGCATCACCAACCCGGCGCTGCAGTGTGCGCAAGGTAAATTGTTTTATTTACTTAATTATTTACCTTACTCCTGTCTGTCATATGTTGGACTCCACTACCCCCCACCTTGCTCCTCCCCGGCCTCACCGTCCCGAAGCACTCCCTCGGCGAGCCGCCACCGTTGGCTTCCCAAGAGTAAGTCAACCTACCCTCTGGTGTGCTTGGTACCCAGCTCTTCATCACAGTATATATCAGAGCAACCAACAACCATCTACTACAATGAATGTACCTCACAATAGTGCCTCAACTCTTCCTAAACACATCTAGGCACTAGGTGGGTCAGGTGGAGGTGTTCTCTTGGCTCTCTTAAAAGAACACAGCTGTCGAACAATTAAACTGTGGAAAAATATAATGGTAAAATGACATTCATAAAGGTATTTATTATATAAATATAACATGTAATTAAGGAACACATGGAGACGGTGCAGTCCGTTTGCAGCCCATGAGCACAGAGGTACTGCTCTCTCTATTAACTTGAGGCATCCTGCAACACACATAGAAAGAGCAAAAAGCCTCTCAGGATTGCTTTTGTGCAGGAAGGTATCCCCTCCTGCACAAAAACAATTCACCCTCAAATGCAGACACCCTTGCACCATGATGCATACCTATGGTGCAACGGTGCCTGTGTTGGCCCTAGGCAGCACTGTGTGCACCAGCGCAGGGACGGAGCAGGAATACATCAACACTTAGGGCCCAATTCTGATGCGGGTTGGAAAGCTTTCCGACAGATTCGGTTTGGAAATGGTTTCCGACCCACTCGGATCGGGAGAGTCCGACCGACGGAGTACGATGCATTTGGATGCTTCCCGATATGATTTGGTTGGACTCCCATTGACTTCAATATGAGCATAGGTTCCTAACCGCATCATAATTGGGACATCGGTCGGTAATACATGTTTCCCATCTGATCTGGGAGGAGCAAATGCCCTTAGGAGGTCTTCCTAACCGCATCAGAATCAGGCCCTATGTAGATACGGCACATTTCTGCCCTCGCCACGTGATGTAATGCCGCACCGCAAGTTGTCTGGCTGTCTTGTGCTGCGACACATCAAGTTCAGTTCCATAACTAACTCCTGAAGCTTCCAGAAGCATCTGTGAAAAATTACTGTTGTTTCTCTGCATCAACACAAACATATTTGAGTCACAAATAAAACATCACTGATTCTTTGGAGTGTAATTGGACTATGTCCCTTAAGCACAATATGTTCCCATGTTTTTTTGAGATAATGTACATCTTCTGATGCAGAAGACACTTAAATACTGTCATAATATAAATCATTATTTAGTTTGCAGTATTTCTATTTTACATGAAGTGTTCTAATTTAAGCTTTTAAGTTACCTTTATGTGCCTTTGAAAAACACACAGATTATTAACAGCGATCTATTGGGAAAATAAACAGAGCATATTTCTCTGGTTACTGCAGCACTGTAGGGTCTGCTGTTTTTTATGTAAATAATTAAATGCAGATTGAGCTGCTAGTAAACCTTTATAGAACGGGGATTTTCTAGTTTTTACATAAATATATTTGAAGATAAAAAGCTAGTAGTATTTGGCAGCGCCACCAATATTTTGTATTTTTGAAATTTGGAAAGACTGACTTTTAAGGAATAATTATAGATATTGCGCTCTAGTTGTTTTCTTACTAAAAATAAATTATTGAAGACATCTGAAAAAGAAAATAGAAAATGTGCAAACATTTAAATTACTTGGAACATTTTTTAAATTACTTCTTAAAATTTGACCAGGTTTATAATGTTCTTGATAAATCCATGACATTCTGTTCTGAAACAACAAACTTATAAAAATTCATTTATCCCCAAATAGCTCCACCGCTCCTGGAAACAGAGGCAGAAGACCTTGACTTTGCTGACCCCGCGACCTTAGAAACATCTCCAACCACCAGAGAAGATGACAACCATGAAGTCATGGACACAATGGTACCTGCTGCCCATTAACCCATTGCAACACCTGCTGGTACTCCAGAATCCACACCTCGCGCCGGATGAAATGTAACCTGCTACTCATTAACCAATTGTAACACCTGCTGTTACTACAGAATCCACACTTCACCATGGACACAATGTTACCTGCTACTCATTAACCAATAGCAACACTTACTGTTACTCTAGGATCCACACCTTTCGGTGGATACAATGTTACCTGTTACTCAATAAGCAATAATAAAACCTACTGTTACTCCTGAATCCACACCTTATGGTGGATACAATGTTACCTGTTACTCAACAAGCAATAATAAAACCTACTGTTACTCCTGAATCCACACCTTATGGTGGATACAATCTTAACTGTTGCTCATTAACCAATAATAACACCTGCTGTTACTCCAGAATCCACACTTCATGGCAGATACAATGTTATCTGCTACTCATTAACCCCAAACAACACCTGCTGTTACTCTAGAATCCACACCTCACAGCGGATACAATGTTACCTGCTACTCATTAACCCATGACAACACCTGCTGTTACTCTAGAATCCACACCTCACAGCGGATACAATGTTACCTGCTACTCGTTAACCCAAAACAATACCTGCTGTTACTCCAGAGTCCACACCTCACGACAGATACAATGTTACCTCATTAACCCATAAAACACCTGCTGTTACTCGAGAATCCACAGACTTTGACCATAGTCCACAGTCAGACAGGGCAGGGACTCTAGGCAAGCAGGCGCTGCATAATTTAAAAACATAGAAGCTGTTACCCCGAGGGCATCTGAATTTCATTTGTTAGAGAAATCAATGCTAAGAATACAAAGAAAATAAAAGCAGGACCACTTGTGAGCTCAGTGGCAGAGATCAGGAGGTTCAAAGAACCTTCTCTGGGTCCATTGGTACATTAGGGACAGGAACGTCTCATATTAGTCAGGCAGGCAAGGGTCTGTGCCAGGTAATAGCCGCCGCGTCACATGCAAACAGGAGCAGATTGAGGCGTACAGACATGCGCCTAGAGGCTTGCGGCCGGTCTGTAAGCGCACTGGCATCTGCTACTTTACAGTGTGTAGACACGCGTCTACTATGCAGGTTGAAGCGGTGTTCGAGTGATGGCGGCGGAACTCTACCACACTTTACACATACTCTGGAGGAAATTCCAACAACCAATGTCTGTAGTAGATCCAGAGTTGGGCATCAAGAAGCAAGGCAGGTTTCAGTGTTAGTAGTCTGTCTGGTAGGTCTGAATCCTGCGCTGCTGGAGGAACTAGGAGTTGGAGTGCGCAGGGACAGTCAAGCGTGACGCCACGTGTCATTGAAAGTCAGTTTGTTTAAGTTCAAGACGTAAATAAGATAAAGTTCATAAATGTATGTAGTTTGGAAATATCTTTTTATCAAAAATTATTTGTATGTCCAAAGAAATTGCTTTTTTATTTTGGCAAGAAAATGAAAAAAAAATTAAAAAGATTTAATATAAAAATATATTAGAATAATTCAACATTTCTTCTATGTGATGTATTTGTTTTCTTGCCTTAAAAGTAGTTGTTTGTGACATATGTCCTGCGTGAATGGCATCCGACTTCTCCGTAGGGATCATATCCTGGGGGTGGGGTGTCTGACCATGTTTCCATCTTCATCACACTCATCATATGAAACTATTTCTGATGACTTGCCTTTTTTATTGCTACATTGTGTGATATATAGCACGCAGTGCCCGCCGCAAAACTCAAATGGGGTTGAGGTGAACGGCACGAGGTTTTAATTGACCTGTCCTGCCGCCGACGCTGCCGGCCGCCTCGGTGCTCCTCTTCTCTCCTGCTCCTAATGGTGTCCCATCAGTGCCAGGTTGTTGACTTTCTAAACTTTCTTAAATCACTTGCTTTGCCTACTAGGTGTAAGTGATGAAGGTTGGATTGGTGCAAATTTATTTAGACACTTCGGCAGCAAAACAATTCTTGCAAAAGGAGCACTGACAAATGTCTTATAAGAAATTATCCCACAATCCATCAACCTCATCAGACTCATTACTCATGAGGTGTGCTCCACCTGTAGGCAGGAGAAACATACCTGGAGGTATAGAAGCTGCTCCCACATACTCAGGTGGGCACTGTGTATTGAATTCTTCCTGTTTATCTCCTGTCTCTGGTTGAGACGAGGAGCTGGATCTAAGCCTGCTAGGCCCACCTTCACGCTCATCTGAGCATACATCGTGGGAGTGCATATAGTGGTCTGATATTGTGTGGGTCGCTGCGTGAAGCTCAGCGTATTCACTTCTTGTCGGGATGTGGTGGGAAATGCACTGCTATGCCCAGACTGACGGTGTCCTTACTGAATGGTTGGAAAGGGTAAGACTTATGTCTGTTCTGATCATGATACGTGCACGGAAGAACTGTAGCTCCGTGTGGCTGGTCGCATGTGCGGCAAGAGGAGCTCCGATCGTCATTCATTCTCATGCAGTATTTTTGTTTTCAGCCTCTGCAATTCTAGTTTCTTTTGAGTCTATAACAGGAATGCAGTCTTTGGGTAAGTATTGATCAGATGATGGATATTTGTTTATTGTTTAGTATCTGTGCTGCCTAATCAGTTGCACCATCCTTCTCTAAGCATAGCAAGAATAGCAGGAAAAGGTACCATGTTTATAAATTCCCTTCCTCGCGGTCCCCTTCTCCGCCTAAAAAGAAATCACAAAAGAAGTCGAGAGAGTGGGGACAGGAAGAGCTTGAGGATAAAATGTGCAGGATAAACTTTGAGTTGATGTCATCTATGCAGATGCCTGAGTCTCCTGGCTCCAGATCAACGGGTAACACAGGCCTCCTTTGCGACTCCTCAGCCTCCAAAGCAGAAGGGTTCAAAGGGGGAAATGCTTTGAGTAAAACACTGTTATGAATTCATAAAACTTGCTTTTTATTCAGAACTGGTTCTCAGGAAATTTCAGAAGGCTCCATATCTGGGCCTCCTTCTTCATAAGCAGAGCACGATATGATCATTAGGGAGTAGAAGGATTCAATGCTTAATTTGAGCTGTTGTGTGCCGGTTGGGCCACAGGTGCTTTCTTGCTTCGACCGGCACTTATTTTTCCGCATTAGATATCACCCTAGGGTAAATGAGGGAAAAACACACAAATCAAAAAGATGGGAGAGGACAAAGACGGAAAAGCTGCCACAAAAGGGAGAAAGCAGGAACATGCATAGTCGGATAAAAGCGCAGGGAGTGTCTGGTAGGGTATTAAAGAAGATGTCACTTTATTGCACCGGCCGCCAACTTCTGAGCAGGAGCTTCGGGCACAGGCTCTCTTTCGTTTACAAATTAAGCACTGGATTACATCAGTTTTTCTAGATTTGTGTGTCACTTATATACTGTTGAGGACACTGACAAATTAACTTCTGTAGCAATCATTGTGGATTCAACAGTTTCGAGCCTGGTGGTTCATATCTCTGTGGGAGAGGAGACCACAGTTGAGGCTGGCATCTATGGGGAGTGGTGGCGCAGCAAATGGGTGATGGGTAAAAATAAAAATACAAATCACTTACCTTGAACACGGCCTCCTCCTCGCTGCACGTCCTCCTACTGCTGCTGCAGTCCGATGCCGGCCCCAACCAACTGCGTTAACCAATCCTGGCGCTGCTCTAAATGGCATGAGAGAAGCATCAGGATTGGAGGGAGCGACCTCACTCGCAGCTCCAGAGGACACTGGAGCCACCTACATGTTGTAAGCTGGGAGTGCATGTTTTGATTGGGCAGAAGTTTTGTGCTTCCTCAAAAAGTGCTTGCCCTCCATACATCTACAGCTGTGATCGTTTTGTTTCTCTTTCCAGCTGCCTGAGCTTGAATTTTCAGGGGCACACACATGACATTGTAGTGCTGTTAGATAGCTAGATAATGTGTGCTTTTTTCCACTGGCAGCAGCGCAGATGGGAGGAGGACAGTAATTAAACTACATGTATTTTTAGATCTGGCTTGATAGTCCAACTGTCACCTGACCTTTTAACCTACACCAATAATAATGTACAGTTATTTGTTTCCACACAGGTGCATATGAATTCCCATGTTTTGTACTTGTAATACTACCCATTACTATTCAATGTTCATTTAAAGCACAGACCAATTGGCATTGTCAATGCTTGTTAGTACAGGTTGCTACTTTTTATCATTTCGGCCAAGTAGGTGACTAGTGTTCGTCAATAGCGGAGGGTTACAATTAGGTCGTCATCTTTGAGGTAAGGCTCTGAGCAATTATGTAGTTTTATTCCTATTGTGTTGTGTTTATGATTTGTTCACTGACTTTTAATTTAACCCTTTGGCCGCTGCGCTAATTCCACCGTGGCGCTGGGGTGTTGGGGGGTGAGCGCGGCGCCGCCATGCTTGTGACGGTACCACACCGTCATGAGTCACTGGCGAGCTGTGCTCCTGACGGTGTGGCTCCGTCACGACCCCGCGCACTCACTAATTTGCCCGCACAGGTGGAGAATCAGAGTCACGTGGGCGGAGCGGCCGCAGCATGACAAAACTATGCCGTCATGAGCACACGTCGCCCGTGGCTCATGACGGCGTGGTTCCGTCATAAGCAGGGAAGGGGTTAATAGCTTTTTGGAATGAAAGAATAATATTTAGCAATTTGTTGTTTCCCAAAGACTGATAAATCAATAATTCACAACTCAGATATGCTGCCTGCACTTGGTAAGCTTTGGAAATGTTGAGTCTCTGAACTGGCTTTGACTGTTCAGGCAGAGCTCAGCAGCCCTGAGCCCTCATCCTGAAATGTACAGATTCAGCAGTCGCTGCTGAATGTTATCCCACTGATGTGCTGGGAAGCTGCTGAAGTGACGAAGGGGCCATCCATTTACATCAGCCAATCAGTGAAGGGTATCGGATGACGTCATGCATCACCTTCTGCTGGACTCCATACCCTGTGGGATCTGTTCTGAATGGCACAACATTCTGAAGTAAGTGCAGGGCAATGTATGAAAATGTATACAATCATAAATCAATAAACCCTGTCGTCAAATGAGGTTCTGATTTAAAAAGAAATCTAACAAGGATGTTTCTCTTTTCCTTTTAACCAGCCACTTGCTATGTTATCTACGCTTCGGCATGTGCCAAAAGTATTAGTTATGCACACAATTTTGTAACTTGTATGGTAAATAGGGCTCCCGGTTTTATGCTATTTAATTTTTTAACATTTCCGTCTGTATTTATCCATATTTATTTTTTGGCCATCCTATTGGTAGTTATCCATATTTATTTTGAGAATAAATGAATTCATAAAATTGTATCTTTCCACATTTAACTAATAAACATGCACTCATATCATATTTTTGTTAATTAAGCAGCTAAATATAACAAAGCCCTACACCAAGAGGTAAATAATAGCATGATACTACAGATTTGTTAACAATATGCCTGTATTTAAGAAAAATCTCATCCTGTTTTTAACTCTTCGTGCTATCTGCTTAGCAGTTGACTTTGAATGAATGGAACACAGCATGTAGAGTCCCTTTCAAGAAGCCCAGTTATCTTTACTTTTTCACTTTAAAAAATAAATACAGACAGTCAACAAAGTATTTTCTCTCCGTAGTTATCTGTCAAAATCAGTAAAAACGGAAAACTGGGAGTCATAGGTATGAAGAAGAATCTCTGATCTCTAGAAAAAAAATCACAAATTTAAATCAGTTGCAGCTACACAAGGTGTAATTCTACCAAATCATCCAAAATCATATTTCTGCAGTGTAATCGTGATGGACAGTGACGTGGACACTGACGTGAGCAAAGCGCCTGCAAAATTAGGTAGTCAGTGTGGGAAATGTCCAATGACCAGGGCTAGTTGGATGAAATTAACTAATGGGAGTTTGATGATGCAATGTGTCAAGATTTGTGTAGGTGAAACAATGTATATTGCCACTATGAAGGGTAAATGCACTAGTAAAGATCGGAATTCTTGCAAACATGTTCTTATTAGAAATCCTTTTCAAATACTGCAAATACAAGGGAAAAATCCCTTTATTCTGGCACAAAAACATTTAATTTCTTCGAGGCGCGCCAAGAACAATACGGCCTTTTCAAACCCCAGATTGCAATATTGTTACTGGTCGAGCATGAGTGGAATCAGTAGTTCTTTGTGTAAGCGATATATAAATACAATTTACAATTACAATTGGCAATAAAACTTCAGTGTGTCATTTTTTAAATTTGCTTTAATTATGTAAAACGACTATATATCTCTTACTTCTTTGCAAATTTTGAGATAGATATTACAATTCTCATTTAAACAAAAAACGTATATAGTTAAGGGAGGTTAGCTGTCACTTGTTGCACAACTTTGTTTCATTGTAAAGAATCATGAATCTTAATTCGCTGCATTCATGCATAACTAAGACCCAATATACTGACATTTTACTACGTACTGCATTTATGGTAGAAATGCTTCATACATAATCACTTCGGGGCAGATCTACAAGAAAGTGCGCGCAAGCCCTTTGGCTGCGCCATGCTGCGGCACTTTCAGAGCACAGGAATGCAACATATATACAATATGTCGCATTCCTGTGCTCTCCCCTGCGTTGGCGCAAAAACAGCTGCCATGCGCCGGCGCAGGCACCCCTGCACTATGGTGTACGGATGCCTGCGCCATGGGGAGATTGTTTTTGTGAAGGAAGGGGCCCCTTCCTTCACAAAAGCAATCACTGCAGGCATTTTCCTCTTTCAATGCGTGCTGTAGAATGCAGCACAAATTGAAAGAGGAAAAACGAGGCGAAATGAAAACATTTCTCCTCGTTTCACTTGGCTACACCGTGGCGTAGCAAACTGACGCATTTCCAGGTTTACGATTTCGCATAAATCTGGAAATGCATCAGTGGACATGGGTGTTGCGTGGGAACACCCACAGCAACACCCATGTCCCGCCCCTAACACGCAAAGTGTTGCGTTGACAGGGGCGATATTTACAAGCACAGGTTAAGTCACGCAAGGTGACTATACCTGTGCTTGTAAATATCCCTTAGCAGGCTGCGCCACCAGTGTGTCATGCAACGTGATGCACTGTCGGCGCATGGGGCTTGTAAATCTGCCCCTACATTTGATACAATAACTGATTTACCGTATAGCAAGCACTGCATGCCACACCTCTGCCGTTTTTAATTAAGTACTGCATCTGCCCCTACATTTGATACAATAACTGATTTACCGTATAGCAAGCACTGCATGCCACACCTCTGCCGTTTTTAATTAAGTACTGCAAATAAAATAACAGCCTTTACTTTCACCGAAATCGACAGGACTCAATGTGCTATCCTCAGACCTACAGCAGGCTGGACTAGCGTTGGCTAATGAGTTGCAGATGTCAGGAACAATCACTTAACTCACAGAGACACTTCACAAATAAGCAGGAACTATTAAAAAAATAACACTTTAAAACAGGGTACAGAAATATGAAAATAGATATAGGCAGCTAATGCTATGTAGAGACATAGAAAAAGTACTAACGGCGCAGGTCAGCAGTCTTTCTTCTAGGCCCACTCCCATCCTCGTCGCCACTGTCATAACCTCTGACTTCGGTTGTTTCCTACCAGCATTAGCACTTTCTCAAATCCCCGCCCAACACCAGATGAGCAATCGAAAGGTCCATTTGTGGGGGCTTTGAATATTTTTTTGTTCCTGTCAGTACACAGCGCGTAATGCACATGCCCATTCGAGAAGGAAAAAAAAACCCTCCAAACGGTGTCGAGCTTAAATATTGCGCCAAGGCAATTATTTTGTCAACTGAGCCCCCCTCGCCGGTCCCTCACAGCGCGGGCGCCCAGAGTAGCAGTAATTGCCGGCACTGGCGCTCAACTTCTCTCCGCCGTGAATGGCGATGAGAAAAGTGTTTTTTTCCTCCATAAAAGATGCGGAGATGGTACATTACTTTTTTTCTAAGAAATCCATTATATCACATTAACAGCGTTTCATCTTGTAAGCAATTTCCCGAGGTGTCCTCTCTGCTAGCCTCGAGCCGCGTATTAGCATCTGGTAACAAGGCCTGGAAGCTTCTCAGAAGTGCGGGATTATTTTAGCTACAGCCGCGCAGGCACTTCAAAACATTCAGTGTGTGATGGGTAGCCCTCTGAGACTGGGGCAGATGCACCCTGCGAGCAGCTGGGGGGGCTCGGCAAATCTATAGGAACTCTACCCTGGCCGGATCCGCCACCCTGGCCGGACCACCGTCTCTTCCTTCTTTTTCTGTGATGTCCATATTGGTCAGACTTGTTTATAAAGTGGTCAGAATCTTCCGATGAACACTCCCTTATACATTCTGCACCCAAATATGATCTAATGACAGAGCTGAGCGGCGCCAAGTGGTTCTCGAAGATTGACCTGAAAGCTGGGTATCACCAAATGTGCCTTCAAAACACCACCAAGACACCTAACCACTTGTCCTACCCATGTCAGCGATATAAGCGCCTATGAATGGAAATTTACAGCACAGCTGAAGTATTCCAAAACTGCACCCGAGAAACACTCGCCGGATTACACGACACCAAATTCAACTTCAAGTCTTGCTAGATAGAATCCGAGACAGCTGGTTTAAATCTGGACAAAATGTGGTTTTCTCAGGAAAGACATTGTGGGGTATATTATCAAGGGATTTATCTCCGGTTTTTTGGCTTTAAAAGCCAAGAAAGCGGAGATAAAATTATCTCCCTATCAGCAACAGGGTGCTAACAAGCAAATTCGCATGTTAGCACCCTTTTTCTCTACGCTTCCCCTTGCATCTCTAATGAGATGCAAAGGGGGCGTTCCAGAGAAAAATAATAGGAGAAATGTTGTTACGCGACATTTCTCCTATTATCAAGGATTTCGCTAACCCTGTTAGTGATAAAAAAAGCAGCGCTAACCGCGGTTAGAGCTGCTTTTTTTACACCTGGTATTTTCCTGATTTAGCCATGATATACTATGGAAGGTGGATATCATGGCTAAGTTTGTGAGCCCCTATCATCAAGCTAACGCCAAACTCCGAGAGATTATCGTTGGTTTACCAGCGATAATCTCTTATTTGGCAGTTAACGTGAGGATTTTTATCACTTCTGAGATAAACCTTGCTATTAGCAAGTTATCTCTGCGATAATTTCCGGCGATGCTTAGCGCAAAAAAATGTGTTGCTGGCGCTACGTTTCACGGGCATGAGTTCTACGATTATCCCACCTCGCTAAAAGCCGAACACAGGATGGCAATGGCAGGATGAACTTGAGCGAATGGTAAGGTGGAATGGTTTATGAGGACCCTGAAGAAGGTTTTGAGGACCTCTGAGCTCGAAATAGTACTGAGTGAGCCATCTATTGCAGAAGTACTCCCCATGTAATAACTGCAGTGACGCTCTTTAAAAGTCATGCAGCGTAAGCAACGCACACTCTTTGCGGCTGGAAGCCACTTATGACTGGTGACAACGTGACCCAGCGGAGCTGAAAGATGCAGACGAAGGAGTCAGAAAGAGGACAAGGGCAGGAGACAAGGATATCAAGCCCCCGTGTTTCTCTCATCATTGTGTGATGGTTGTGCGTATGTGTTATACTTTTTCTAAAGAACATTTTTCAACCCCTTTGTTTAAAAAGCTGTTTACCTGCCTCTACCTGAAAGAGAAAGACTGACTGTTTCCGATTAACACGAAGCAGTGAAACTTTCTTCAGGCTTGAGACAATTGGAGCTGCACAAAACCAACAGTAAAGCAATTTCATCACCATCTTCTTTATTCGCATACCAGTGGTACACATAAAAGCACATCAAAATACATACCATTTTAAAAAATAACTTCAGTAAAATACTTTTAACAATTCATTAATATGCATCATGTTAACATTCACTGTTACGGCGTGAGGTACGGTTCTGATGGATGAACAACAGATTTCAAGGGAAGACCCACACACACAAAATAATAACAAATCAACAGTGTGTAAAACAACACACATTAAAATTCATGAAAATAAGGTGCTTCACTCACTAGTGTTTAAGAACAATATTATCCGGTACAGGAACTAGGGGTGTAGGAAAGTGACCCAGTTGACCTTTGAAGGGGACCATTGCAGCCAAGCCAAACGTCATGCCTGTGGGTCACACCACACCAGCCGGAGGGTGGAACACCCCGTTAACAGGATGACAACACTTGGTGACTGACACATGCCTTTAAATGGGTCCTGTGCTTTGGGCCCTCTGATTTGTCACTATTTTGGTCAATTAGGTGACTCGACAAGGTCCAAGCCTGTGCCAGCCTCGGGACAGTGGTGGTATAAAAGAAGAATATTAAATCAGTATTTGTAAAGCGCAAACTGCTCACCCTTACGGGTCTCAAGGCTGTCGTGGAAATTAAGTGCGCTATTGCCCTGAGTCACATGGTGCTGAGCTGCAGCCAGAGCCAGGGATCAAACCGTGAACCCTGTGCTCCAGAATCAATCAGTGACACTTGTAGAGCGCGCTACATACCCCTAGGGTCTCAAGGCGCTGGGGGGGGCCCCTGGCCGCTGCACCAAACCTGGTAAATAATAGCATGCCATAGTTTGGTTGTAGAATAGATGCCATGGAGTCTGCACATCTCACAAATGGGAAAATCCTCACCTACTCCCACAAATGACCGACATCACAGACATAACTAAACAGGGCGGGCAACGTCACACTGTGCTGTCAGGGTCACCCACCAAGGGACAGCAGTGGTGGGTGGTGGATTCCTTCAAGCTCTCTACCCATGTCCTTTCGCTGGGATACTATTCCCCTTTTTGAGAAGCAGCGACAGGAAGTAATGGAGAGATTGAAGCTCTTCAGGTCATCTAGACATCTCCGCAGCCAGCATCTTGCCTCACTGGGAGGTGAGGTTCCTTCGCTGCTGCCTCTAGAACATCACAAAGTAAATACAATACCCCAGTTCATTTTGCCGCCAAGCCATTTCTGGCAGTTCTCTGCAACCCTGCAGCCAGACACCATCAGGGCACACAAGACAGAGAACCTTTTCAACCTATGCACTCAGGATCTGGAACAACATCCCTGTACCAATCAGGACCGCCCCAACGCTGCTCCAATTTAGCTAAAGAGTCGAAGACTCACCTCTTTAAAGAACATCACATCTCAATGCATTAACCATCCTCAGCCCAGCTCTATCTTGTCTTACTCATTGAGTGTATACTTACCTTTGACCATGTACAGCACTCTGTTACCTTTTGGATAGTTTGACTATATACATACATAGACATTCATACATACATATACACCGACAGTGGGGGGCTCTGGGGTGGGGAAAGAAGACTGGTATTCCCAGAATACATGGCTAGAGCTGCAGCGTACTGCATACGTCTGAGCATCTGTTTATTGTCCTATCCTGTCCCGCTGTCCCTGCTTCATTGTGTGGCGAACACAGAGGGCCCCATGTGCTCGTTGTTGTTGGGTTTTGTGGTGATAGATCAAAGGTTGACATTTGATGGCTCCCTCTCCTGAGGTGTCACACCAAGCTTTCCTTCCTGTTAATTTTATGATTTGTTTGACCAAGAAGATCACAGGTAGCCTAGTTTAGACCCTGATGGCCCAGGGTTAAAACGCCTGGTCTAGAACTCCATCAGTGGTTTTTAGCTTTTATATGTGATCTCTACACTGCATCTCACACCCTTAATGATATAATTTCCTACCTTACTTGGTTATCTATTTAATCCTTGCCGCAAGCTAAACCTATTAAACTCTTATTGCTATTTACTCATGGAAGTGCACCGATAACACTATGTAACCTACCTCACTGAGCCTGACGATATGACTATGACTCAAGCCAAATCTATGCACCTCCTAAGGCCAATGTTACAGATGTTAGGAAGATATTTATCTAATCACCACTGTTAGCATAGCGCCTACTACCTCATATATGTTTGTTGTTATTATTGCTACTATAATCTCAATCGGTAATTTGTAATCTTTTTATGTTAAGCGCTCTGATACCCACGGGTCTTGTCCGCGCTATATAAAACTCTATAAATAAATAAATAAATAAATAAATAAATAAATAGCTGCTCCATTCACGGTCCTCGTTTGCTGGGACCTTCTGCCCTAATCGATGGAAGTCATCGGGCGTTGCTCGTTCTCAGCAAGCATTTTGGATTTGCGCCCCTGGAGTCTGAGTAGGTGTGTGTTAGAAGGGAAACCTTTTTATGGATTGCTTGGCTGTCATTTCAGAGGCGTGGCTGTTACTAAAGAAGCTAGAAGGCTAAGAAGGGGTCATTTAATGAGACTGCTTGGCTCTGGTTTCAGAAGTTAGATGAGAAATAGGAGTCAATTTAAGAGAATCTTGGCTCTGATAAGAGAGATCAGATGTTAGGAAGGAGTCATTTGTAGGAGACTTGCTTGCATTAGACAGGCTGGAAGGCTAAAAAAGGCCATTTCATGAGACCACTTGGCTCTGTTTTGAGAACCTAGACTGTCCTCTTCCATAAAGATTTATGGCGGTTAAAGGATGGGATGCTCGGGACGGTGCGGAGAGAAATAGTCAGATCCTTTCTTGTAAGGCTTAATCTGCGTTACAAAATTGTTCTAATTTGGCCATTCTTGGTTTTAAGTTCAAAATAGTTATAATAACATAATTTTTACCTGTGCTAAAAGTCAAGCTTTACCCATGCAAATTAGAATTTCTCATTGCAGTATATTGCCTTGTGACCCATTGCTAGGCAAACAAGCATTATATACGCTGAATGGTCAAAGCCCACAAGATAGTCCGGCAGCATTCACAAGAGCGACGGCAAAATCAGGAGCAACCATTGATTTCACCTTAGTAGATCCAGACCTATTCCCCAGTATCACAAATTTTCAAATACTAGAAAGAATAGAGAGTGATCACTACCCCCAAACTTTTACACTAATTGATTTCAGAAAAAAGCATCCACCATCAAGAGCTCTGACGCAATTCACTAAACTGTATAATTTAAACCGGTTAATATGGAACGAAAACACCATAGACAAAATCTTGGAGTTCTGCACAGCTTTTCTGACTACTATAGGTGAAAAATCACTGGGGATAGAGGCGTGGGAGTCCTTAATTAACAACTTGAATAGAAAGTTTATACACAGCCCCAAAAACCGAAACACGTCACGGATCAGCGGGTCAGAATGGTACACTAAAGCTCTGAGGACAAAAAAAACAAAATTAAACAAAGCATTGAGACAAATGAGAACTCACGGTCAACAACCTTCCTGGGAGGTCTTAACGACAATTAAAAAAATGAAAAGTGACCTAAAAAAAGAGACCCGGGAAGCCAAATGCACATATAATGAGCAATTCTGGACAAAAATGCTCTACGCAAGTCAACAACAAATTTCCAAACTGTTTTGGGCCCAAATAAACGCTCTATCCAATGGAAAAAAACGGCATTTCAACTCCGATATAACTGAGCATGTATGGCGAGCTCACATAGAAGCTACATATAACTCACAGACTAGTACCGTAATAGACATACGGATGGCGATGCAATTAAACCAAGGAAACCCCAGTGAGACTCTAAAAAGAGAGCAGAGGAAGGCAGAGATACAGAAACCATCTATGTATGCTCCATACCACACGACAAGCAAGCCGAACCAGAAACAAAACAGCAACTCGCAAAAAAAACAAATGGAAGGAAAATCGCAACAAGATCAGCCAGAAACAGCAGGGTCAGATCAATCATTAGTTGACATTCAGACTATACAAAAACAAGTAAAGAACATCATAAAAAAACAGAGATCAGATGGGGCGCCGGGACCTAATGGTCTGCCAAACGCCCTATTCAAAAAAGATTCAGCATTTTGGTCCAACCATCTAGCCATACTGTTTGAGAACATTTTTGAATCTCACACTATCCCCGATTCGTGGCGAGGAAGTATTCTGCACCCAATATTTAAATCTGGGGCTCGCGCAAATCCCGCAAATTATAGGTTAATAGCCCTCATAGATGTTGAGGCAAAAATTTACGTGGCAAACTTGCTCAAAGACCTAGAAGATTGGGTAGAGAACATCAAACTGATCCCCAATACACAAACGGGCTTTAGAGCCGGAATGGGTACCCTAACAAACATATCCGCAGTAACACTCCTGGCTAACCAAGCTATTGTAAACTCAAAAGTATTGTATGCGTGTTTTATAGACCTCAAGACGGCCTTTGATAAGGTCCCCAGACAAGCCTTGTGGGAAAAAATGAAATCTTGGGGTGCACCGACAAATTTACTGAATGCGATAATCAACCTTTACTCAAAAACATGGGTTCAAGTAAAAATGGGGGATGGCCGAACTCTAACTAACAAAATTACAACCATCAATGGCCTAAAACAGGGGTGCGTTTTGGCCCCCTGTCTATTCAACATATATACAGCTGATCTAGACTACAACCTACGTTCATCATTAGGTGACCCCCCAAAACTGGGGAACGTGAGAATAGTAAGCTTACAATATGCAGATGATATTGTGCTGCTCTCCCAAACGCCTCGCGAGCTGCAACGACTGATCAACAAATTAGTAGAATACACAGACGTAAACCAACTACAGATAAATAAAAAAAAAACAAAGGTCATGTGTTTTTCTAGACCACAGAAAAATATACCAAAAATTATTTGGACGATCGATAGCAACCGTTTGGACCGTGAGGGGACATACAAGTATCTGGGATTTACTTTGGACCGTCATCTTAATTACAAACCACACCAAGAACAGCAAAAAATAAAAGCCAAACAGCTATTATTTGCATTTAAAACCTTGCAAAAGAAACTCAGTGATAGTTCTACTACTCACTTACTAAAGGTTGTGGCATCAAAATTTCTACCAGCAATTACATATGGTTCTGAACTTTTAAACTTAAAGGATGCAACATCTCTGAATATCGCCCAAGCGAGCCTCTTCAAAAAATTGTTTAATATTCCACGCCACATTTCTCAAGATCGGATTAGACTGGAATTTGGGCTAAAAAATCAAATTATGTCAAGACAAGGAGCGCTGGTAAAATACTACTGGAGAATGCGGGCAGCAAAGGACGACTCTCTGGCACATTACTGTTGGCTGCAGGTCGAAAAACAATCCAAACTGACTAATTCCGTTTATCCAATCCTAAAGAAATCGATCGAGGCTCTAAAGTTGGAGGAAGCATGGCACACCATAACGGCCTATCCGGAGCTTAAACAATTGGTCAACAAAATAATTAATCAAAGGTCCCAAGAACAGGATAAAGCCACGTTGTCCAAGAAAACACACGCATGGATGGTGCTGCCAACATATAAAAAGCTAAAGCCTCAATCATATCTTTTGGAACATTTTGCAAACCGAATGAAACAGCAACTAATTTTAATGAGAATGGGAGTGTTCCCTGACTAAAGATCTAACACCAATATGGAAACTGAAGTACTGGGTTTTTCAGAACCGGTACTGATCCGGTAACCCAGCGGTGCCAGGGACAACACCCAAAGACTTCGGGTTCTTCCTGTTCCAGACTACAGAAACACAGAGTCTTCTAGGTGAAGTCAAAGATCGAATTTATCGGCTGCAACTAAGTAACAGGTATCCTAGAAGTACAACACGGTGTATATTCTCAGGAGACTGCTCAATCTTACAAAGCCAGCCTTCTCTTTTTATACAAAATATTATGCTTCAGGCAAACATTCCTATTTTTACAGTTGACCATTCACATATTTTCACTACAAAGAAAAAGCAGAGTCATGATGACAATCCCACATTTCAGTTTGTTCAGCCCACAATCAATTACCCGGCAAGGCCCAGTATTTTCATCAGATATCGATGGACCCCCAATAAAACGGGCACCTCCTCCTCGTAAAACAAGTCATAAAGTAGGAAACAGGGACAGGTGTGTGCAAGATTAGGCGTGGTTTGTGTGTGAGGAAAGGTTTATGGCATGTTGTGCCATGATGCTATCTCGACCGGTCACTGGAAGAGGAACTGCCCAAACAGGTTCTGCCCTGGGCAGTGGAATCAGCTTGCCCAGGTCGCAGAGAAGTCAGCAAAGGTGTACGTGTCCTTCAGAATCATGTTTGGCCTTAATCATTGGCCTATGTGAGGGCAACTCACAAAATGGCTGCCGTACACAAAATGTAACCCAAGGGTTCAGGACGAAAATGACGGTTTCAGGGTGAAATCGTCACTCGAATATGACGAAAATGCTTGTACATAGTATACTGGCTATTTTCGGTCTGCTGCTATCAAAATCATCATGATACGACGATGTTTATAACATAGGTCCAAAATTTTCAGTACCACAGACCCTCCTTTTGCCCTTACATAGGCAATAACCTATACTCATGTTAATCTGAGTCCAGGTCTATATTCATAAAGTCATTGAGATGTTGTTGTAGCATCATCCTGTTACTTAGCTCGTCCCTCGATACAGGCTTCCTTACACATGATGTAGCACAGAGGCCACATATAGCAGGAGCACACTGTATGCACAGACAGAACAGGAAAAGGACTGCTAAGACCATCCCAATGACCATCAGAATGTTCCATCCCCAGCCGGATACCAGTTCCCAGAACCATCCCATTAACGACCAATCTCTTTTGTCTACATAAATAGATTCGGAAATCTTATGCAGTTTGGAGATGGCCTGGTACACTGTTGGAGCGTTATCTGGAATGAAAACACAGCAACTCGATTGGATCACTCTACATACCACACCTCGGTCTGCAAGTATGACGTCTAACGCGACCCTGTTCTGAAGGGTCATAAGACGATCCGACTGGAGCTCAGCAGTCAAGTTACTAAGGACACCAGCAGTTTCAACCACGGTGGATTCAACCACCCTTGTCAATTGCCTTATGTTCCTGCTGTTGACCATGGGTCCCCAGAACGGCAGAAAACCCCTCACGAAGTCTCCAAATTCTTGTTCTGCAGTGTCCTCTTCACTGAAGACACCTCTGACTATCCTTGTCTTATGGTAATCTGCCGCTGCTGTGTAGGTGGGAGGCAACAGGAACGAAACAAAGCATGTGCCCGAAAAGTCAGGGGGCAACCATGTATAGGCGCTATCATGGCATATGAAATAAGTACCCTTAGCTGCTAAGAACAGAGGGGAAGTCTGAGACGCAAAAACATATGTCTCAGTGCAGATACTCTTCCCTAACTGAGCTCTGGGATTCTTGCCAATACCTTGCAGACATAAGTGACCCTGATGGGGTACAATCCAAATCGGGGAAGATCTCTTAGCTTGTTGTTTCTCACTCAGAGTAACTCCATATCCGGTCACGTTCCATCCTATATATACTAGTGTCTCATCTCTCGGGATAGTCTCATTGTAGATATCTTCTTTAATCATGTCTACTATACCCTTCACTAGAGCACTATTCTTAGGATTATCTTCCACTGAACGTAGGGGGTAGGTCTCATGTGCGTAGATGAACATTGTTCGGTATGCCACACAGAACCATTGTGGCTGAAAGGCAGAACCAGATAAGGGATACCTTTATCCGTTGTGTGAGGCATAAGACCACACACCCAACAGTTAGTCGTGTTCATTACTAGTTGGTGTTGGTGCAAAAGCTGAACGAAGGAGTTATTAATAAACTCTAATCTCCTAGCGGATTCATGTCCAGGAAGAGATTGAAAAGAATGTGAGGAAATAATAGTAGGAGGAGGTATGGGCGATGAAGTGGGTGCAAATGTCACTCGAAAAGAGAACAAAACATATCCTATAAAAAACATCAGTACACTGAACAACATAGAAATACATAATATCAAAAAGCGTTTCGTGGTCATCATTCTGCAAATTGTAGTCTTAAAGTTAATTTGTTTGGCAGGTCTCTCCATCTTGAAAAACTCCATCCTCTCTAAAATGCTGCTCGCGATGGTAGGGTGTTCTATGCTAAGGAATGCTTCTGTCAGTCCAGGGCAACTCCCTTAGACCAACCAGAACTGTCGGCCTAACGTCTTCAGCCGCACCCCAAAGACTTTGGGCAACCGCGACCCTACAGCGGAACCCGGATGGTGGTTCGAAAAACAAAAATAAAAATTTTCTCAGATGAGAGAGCTGGACTTTCAAAAATTTTAGTAAAGAAAAGGAAAATGTATTTGTCCATAGTTCTCGGCCTCAGATTATAGCGTTGTTTCCCAAATACTGTCTGGTCTTTAAACAGGAGTTCAAGCTCCGTAGTGTCCAATCGATTTGATGGTGGCACAGCTTCTTGCAAGAGATTGTCACTTTCTTTTTCGGTAATTGTTCCTTTCACACGTGCATCACTGAAAGGCAGAAATCGCGGCACAGTTTCAGTCTCTGAGTCAGCGACACCCTCCTGGACCCATCGGTGGTACGGCAGAGGCAAAGGAACCCTCTTGCAATGTACGCCGTGGATCCAGTTTTTCTTCCCCTCCACTCGAACAGCTGATCTTGTTGAGAGAAGAACTAGATGAGGGCCGGTCCACCGGGGCTGGTCATTCTTTGTTCGCTGGAAATTCTTGACCAACACCCAGGATCCAGGGTCGATCAGATGTCCTGGAGCTTCAGAGACCTGAGGCAGAGTATCGTGAACCTGTTGGTGTAAAACACGCAATTTAGCCGTCAATTCGTACAAATAGTCAAGCAGTACAGGTTGTTCGATTTCACTAAATTTGGTCGGCCTTGGCACTCCCCATATGTTGGCCGGACGGCCGAACACGATTTCGTACGGGCTAAGCCCCACTCGCGAGTGCACAGTCATTCTGGTTGATAGGAGTGTTAAAGGCAGAGCATCAGGCCATTTAAGACCAGAGCTCGCTTGGATTTTGGCCAATTTCAGTTTTAATGTGCCATTGTAGCATTCTACTAGTCCAGCTGATTGGGGGTGATTTGCAGCGTGGAATTTCTGCTGGATGCCTAGCCCTTCACATACTTTTTTCATCACTCGACCCACAAATTCACTCCCATTGTCACTCCAGACCATTCTCGGCATTCCAAATCTAGGGAAGAACTCTTTGACAAGGGCTTTAGCTGTGGATAAGGCAGTGTTGTCCTTTAAGGGATACGCTTCTACCCATCTTGAAAAGGCACAAACAACAACGAGTACGTATTTCAAATTGTTGCACCTTTCCATGTGGATGAAATCTAGCTGCAAAACCTCGAACGGATACGTTGGAGGTGCAAAATGACCAGCTGGAGTTGGGGTTTCCCTACCAGGATTGTATTTCAGACACATCATGCAATTCTTGACCACATTCTCTGCACACTTAGGAATTCCAGCATTTTGCCATACTGGAGCCAACAACTTACAAATCCCTTTCACACTGATGTGAGCCATTCCATGAGCCATTGTAACAACTGCAAGCACATACACATCGGGTAACAACCATCTCTGATGCTCTGACAATTCAACCCAACAACCATTTGCATCCATTTTACCCGTAGTTTCTCTCCACACACTCAACTCTTTCTCTGTAGCTTCAGCTTGAATAGACTTTACACTTTCTATTGTGTCTTCACACATTCCAACGTCACCAATCCATCTTGCTGGGCCTGCAACATACATTCGACTCATCACATCCCTCGCTGTTTCTTTTGCGACTTCGTCAGCAAATGCATTTTCACGACCAATATCATCAGTCACTTTCTTGTGTGCACTGCATTTTACAATCGCAACTTGCAATAGCAAAGTAAGTGATTCAAGGAGCTCATTCACCAATTGACCATGCTGAATCTTAGTTCCATGCGAAGTCAGGAACCCACGTTCTTTCCACAATCGTCCAAAGCTGTGGGCCAAACCAAATACATACTGGCTGTCGGTATATATGTTCACTTTCATTCCTTTTGACAACACACACGCTCTCGTAAGTGCAATCAACTCTGCTGCTTGGGCTGAATTATGTGGGATACGTGCAGCTTCAACAATCGTATGCAAAGTCGTAACAGCATATGCCGCAGTCGTATCACCATTCGGAAGCTTGAAGCATGAACCATCCACCCATAAGGTACCATCACACTTTGAAAGAGGAGTGTCCTGAAGGTCTATTCTCCCTTTTGTTTCTTCTTCTGTTCTGAGAAAACAATCATGCTGTTCAGAAGTATCTAACTCTGTTTCAATCGGCAACAACGTGGCTGGGTTAAGCGTGTTGCATCTTTTTATGTGCACATGACTCGCTAACAATGTCCACTCGTAACCTGACAACCGAGCACTAGTTAAGTGCTGTGTCTTGGTTCTGTTTAACAACGTGTCCACTGCATGTGGAACCATCACAATCAATGTATTATTCATCACTAAACCAGCAGACTGCCGAATAGAAACAGCTGCTGCTGCTGTGGCTCTTAAGCAACTCGGCAACGCTTTAGCTACCGGATCTAAGGTCGATGAAAAAAACGCGCATGGACGCTGCCTGTTCCCAAACAACTGTGTCAACACTGACAATGCACAACCTTCTTTCTCATGGACATACAATTTAAAGGGCTTACTGTAGTCGGGATTACCCAACACAGGAGCCGAACATAATGCACTGCACAATTCGGAAAAACTTTTCTGACACTCTTCAGACCACGGGAGGGGATTCGGTGTATCTTTACAAGTTAATGCCACCAAAGGTTTGGCCAACAAAGAAAAATTCGGTATCCATTGTCTGCAGTAAGATGTAATGCCCAAGAAAGCACGCACTTCTCTCTGTGTCCTAGGCACACTCAATTTCGCTATTGCCTGAATTCTCTCTGGGGTCAGTTTCCTTCCCTCCTTCGATAAGAGAAGACCTAAATAGGTCACTTCTTGTCGACAATATTGCAATTGGGAAAGAGACACTTTGTGATGCAGATCAGACAAATGATGCAACAACGACAACGTGGCTTCTTTACAGATTTTCTCAGTATCTGCAGCAACAAGCAGATCATCAACGTACTGAATAAGGGTAGCGCCATCAGGTAAAACAATTGTGTCAAGCTGTGCTTTTAAAGCTTGACTATATATCGATGGACTTTCACAGTAGCCCTGGGGAGCGCGTTTGAAGCGTAAGCTGCGACCTCCTAAACTGAAGCCGAAAATATCCCTACTTTCCTGGGCAATCGGGATGCTGAAGAACGCATTCTTCAAGTCAATCACCGAGAACCAAGTCGCAGAAGCTGGAATCATAGTCAATAGGGCAGTGATATCAGGGACAACTGGAAATTGTGGCACAACTATTTTATTGACCTCTCTAAGATCAATCACGAATCTGTAAACAGGTGGCTGAGAAGGATCCGTACGCTTCAAAACAGGCAGAACAGGACTATTGCAAACTTTGCCTCTCGTCTCTTCGATTACATCCTTTTCAATTAAATCCTAAATGATCGCTAGCAACGCTTTTTCACCTTCACTAGAGATTTTGTATTGGGGAATCCGTGGCATTTTTACATTGGCTTTCAATGTCACAACATATGGCGGTATTTCCAAAAGACCCACATCATTAGGACCAGTAGCCCAAAGAACATCAGGAAGAGACGACAATTCTTCCGGGAGTTTATCCCTCGACAAATACATTGGGGAGACTACTTTCTTACCTAGTGTAAGTTGTACTCCTGAAGGAGAACAATACAAAGTCGCATACAATCTTTTCAACAGATCCAATCCTAACAAGTTTTCACCACAACCTGTTGTCAGAATAAGGGGTGCTTCTAATTCACAAGGTCCAACAGAAAGGGACATAGGACTAGAAATCGGGTTCCTAACCGGGGCGCCAGAAAAACCTACTGAAACATTCATTTCGCCAGACAAAGGTGCGCCAGTGAGTTTAGAGTGCATAATAGAACTCTTTGTAGCACCAGTATCCAATAGAAAAGGCTCTGACACACCTGATGTAATCACCTCAACATAAGGTCCATTCTGATCTACTGGAACTGAAACAACTCCCTCTCTTCGTCTATGGCTGTCCTAGCAATCATTACCCTCCATATTCTCATCTTCTGCATAGTAGTCATCAGCATAGTACTGAGCTGTCCTATTAGACGCGTTATTCTGCTGATCAAACCTATTCATTGAATTTTGAGGTGGAAATGAGCACGCGCTCTGAGGGTAATTTCCACGTCCTCTACCTCTAGGCGCTTGTGGAACACCTCGACCTCTTGCACCAGAAGCACCATTCATGCGCTGTAACAAAATAGGACAACTATACTTCAAATGACCCTCTTCTTTACAATATGAACACTGATTGGGACCTACAGGGACACGCTGTTGAGGATACTCGAACCTTTGCGAGTTCCTCTGAAACTGTTGAGGTTGCTGATAGTTACTCTGACCACCACGTGGTGGATACGCTTGTTGCAAAAGAATCTTCGTTTTTAATTCTTTAGTTTTCTTGTCTACTCTATCCTTCTCATCTTTATCCCTATTTTCGTAGTACTGTGAGGTAGCCAATATCTGTGCTGAAGAGGAAACGGCCCAAGAACTTTCTGAATCTTTCAATTTTTTACACAACTCGGGAAGCAAATTGTGCACAAACTTGTCAACGAACAACCGTTGACCACCTTCTGTACTCATATCTTGACCGCTGTGGTCTACGAAGGTCTCTTCGAACCTCGTGAAAAAGTCAGACACCGTTTCGTCTTTCTTCTGCTTACATGCAGACAACTTGTCCCAATTGACACGCAATTCAGGCATTAAAGTCTTCATATACGTAATGATCTTATCAGGAAGTTCGGTAATCAAATCCTCAGGTTTAGCACCGCCTACTTGCCTATTGTCGGCATCTCTGAGATTAACCCATGTATCACCCAATTCAACCGCATGATCTGTATGACGAATCTTACTCCAAATAGGTTGTGGAACAACATTGTCAAACAACATGTCGATGTCCGCCAAATTCATAACACACGAACCCACAGTCTGAGTCAACTCTTTGTAGTACCCTGCTGGATTTTTGCGTGGATCAGGCAAAGACTGCTTAATAGCTAAAACTTCAGCACGTTTCCAGGGAACATGCACCCAGACGTGCTGAAAATGAGCCGGTACAGCCGGTGGATTATTACCTGGACCAGCATTAACTGCTTCCTTCCACACCGGAGGAACTTCTCTCATTGGATATTGCCTTGCTTATCTCTTAGTAGAAGCGTCAGGTTCAAACAACGGCTGAGAAGGAGACCCACTCCTAAACGATAACAACGTTGCAACTGCTTCCTTAACATTGGAACCCACAATGGTTCCCTTCGCAAACTCGGACTGTATATTGACCAACTGGGAAGGAGCCTGTCCCACATCATCATCTTCTCATTCCTCATGAAGGAAAGTACACATTTTATCGAAAACATATCTCTGCTTAGGTGCTTCCCATTGATGGAAGACATCCGAAACAGATTCTACACCATATCTTAAAGGACAAGTGACCCATTTACGCGCTAGGCGGTCCAAAATTTCTTTCTCTCGCGAATCAGGCAGTTGGCTACGCAACTGTTTACGCTCCGATTCAGGGGTCGTACTACGTGACCCAAAGATAAAAGGAAGAAGATTAGTAACAGTGTTTGTCATTCTCTGTCGAACAGAAGGAGAGGTCGACAAGAAGGGAGATAAAGCAGACTGAGAAAATGTCAATGTAGGGGCGGTAGTAGGGGAGGTAGCAAGAACAGGTGGAAAAGTTGCAGGAGTTAAAGGCGGAACAGGTAGCAAAGTCAGTGGCCCTTGAGGAGGCTGCACCAGAGGAGTAGGAGCCAGCTGAAGAGGAGCTGGCGGCTGTTGGATAGCAAGGGGAAAAGCAACCAGAGGTTGCGCCACTGCAGGTTGCGGAGGTGCTGTAGGACTCTGCGCATAAGGGGGTGGCGAACTCAATAAGTGCCAATGAAGATGTGGGATTAGGCGGGGCACAGCTGTTGTTTGTAACGGTAGCAAGAAGTGTAGATAATTGCGTGTGCACTCTTGGGTCGTGTTTCCGTCGAAGCACGTTCTAATCACTGTACTGTCGTGTAGGCATGGTTATGCAGCTACATCCCCAATGGAGGCACAACGATAAAGTTCAAAACAATGATTCAGGAGTTTCAGTTGCACATTTCAAATGTTTATTTTAGATAATTTTCATTTTGTCCGTAGATATTAGGTTCATATCTAGTGCCGGCTTAATGAAGCATGATAGAAAGCGGGGAACGCCTCCGATGCATTTCGGGCCGGTAGCCCTTTATCAAGGAGCGCTGTAAGGAAGACGAGAGAGCGCTGTGAGCTCAAAAGTATATGGCAGCTTGTGATTTTAAAATGCTTAATAGTGCCGATCAATGGGGTGAACTGTTTAAACGAGTGGGAAAAGGTGAAGGAGGTGAAGCGTCTAGCGTCAGCGCGTGACCGATCCGGTAGGTAGTGAAGGGTGGGGTTGTGTTGGGTTGCCGGTCTCAGCGGTACTTACTTCGTGGGTGAGTTCGAAAACCTCTAACGCTTCCAGTGTGGGTTCGGGCGAGGTGCCTAGTTGGAATGAGGACGCGGGAAGCTTTAAAGAGACGCGAGGTGACGGGAGTAAAAGAAGGACTAAGGTTGTGATCTGAATACAGTGTGGGGGCCATCTTGGAACGGTGCCAGAGCTTAGGTAAAGGTGAAACGCAAGCGCGAACAATGCAATTAACATGTATATGAAAAAACGGTACAACAATGCGAGTAAGGTATAAACATGGTAGATTACAGATGACAACTAAATTCAATCCGGTCCGGAAGCCAGACATTCTATCGCTCAAATGCGATTCATCGTTTTGGAAACAGCCTCGAAGAAAGAAGGAACAGACATACGTAAATTCCTACTCCAGAGAGAATTGTACTGGATATATCGTTTGCACACCCTTAAGCCTCACGGTCTCAACGACCGGATTGAATTTAGTTGTCATCTGTAATCTACCATGTTTATACCTTACTCGCATTGTTGTACCGTTTTTTCATATACATGTTAATTGCATTGTTCGCGCTTGCGTTTCACCTTTACCTAAGCTCTGACACCGTTCCAAGATGGCCCCCACACTGTATTCAGATCACAACCTTAGTCCTTCTTTTACTCCCGTCACCTCGCGTCTCTTTAAAGCTTCCCGCGTCCTCATTCCAACTAGGCACCTCGCCCGAACCCACACTGGAAGCGTTAGAGGTTTTCGAACCCACCCACGAAGTAAGTACCGCTGAGACCGGCAACCCAACACAACCCCACCCTTCACTACCTACCGGATCGGTCACGCGCTGACGCTAGACGCTTCACCTCCTTCACCTTTTCCCACTCGTTTAAACAGTTCACCCCATTGATCGGCACTATTAAGCATTTTAAAATCACAAGCTGCCATATTCTTTTGAGCTCACAGCGCTCTCTCGTCTTCCTTACAGCGCTCCTTGATAAAGGGCTACCGGCCCGAAATGCATCGGAGGCGTTCCCCGCTTTCTATCATGCTTCATTAAGCCGGCACTAGATATGAACCTAATATCTACGGACAAAATGAAAATTATCTAAAATAAACATTTGAAATGTGCAACTGAAACTCCTGAATCATTGTTTTGAACTTTATCGTTGTGCCTCCATTGGGGATGTAGCTGCATAACCATGCCTACACGACAGTACAGTGAACTCAATAAGTGCGACATTAGAGGATCTTTTTCAAGTTCTTCTGCTGTATTTTGCTGGAGAGGTGGCAAAGCTGGGTAACATTTATCAATCGCCATTTTACGCTGCCTGTGCAACTGCTCGTTTATCTGTTCTTCCTCATTATCTTTAAACTGCATAGCAGCTTGCATTATCGAAATACCCTTTTCTCTTTTATTCTTTTTAGCTAATTTAATTTCGTTCTGTTTGGCTTCCTTTCGCCATAGGCGGAAAGAGTCCAACATTGCCGGCCGGGCTTTCTTCTTGAAAAGTCTAACCTCTAGATTATCTAATATCTCTGTGTCAAAACTACCATATTGTGGCCATTTTAAAACACCATCCTTTCTGGTGTATCGGATCCATACTTCATTGTACGTGATGGGGCCTACTCCATGTTTCACATACAATTCATAGGTTGGAGTTCCAATCGGAGGAACCGGACACGAGTCCTCCAATCGGGAATCCCTATTACAACTAAGACAAAACAAATTTCCAAGTCTGCTAAGACCAGGCATCTTCGCTCTCTAGTCCAGCTTCAAACTTCAAAGGATTATCGAATACGATATTTCTCGTGAATACACGAGTCCCTCGGCTTTGGTACTTGCAAGTTCCAAATCAAAGATCCCAAGGGGATACCCAAACTAAGGACTGGGAGACGCTCCACTTATACTTAACTGAGGTATCGATGACTTCACCAGAAGACTCGTCTATCGTTTCGCTCTACCAAACATTAAGGGTCCAAAACAGGGCGATAGTCAGGGCAGCAGTCCTTCGTAGCCGCCGGGAAGCGGGGAACCTCGCAGCAAAGACTTTCGGACCACGTCGACATGCAGGGGTCGATGAAGTGGCGGCCTTCCTCCAGAATTTTCACGCGAAGCTCCTCACGAACCTCTGGCTTGGACCGGTACCGCTGATATCGCCCCACGTTGGGCGCCAACTGAAGTACTGGGTTTTTCAGAACCGGTACTGATCCGGTAACCCAGCGGTGCCAGGGACAACACCCAAAGACTTCGGGTTCTTCCTGTTCCAGACTACAGAAACACAGAGTCTTCTAGGTGAAGTCAAAGATCGAATTTATTGGCTGCAACCAAGTAACAGGTATCCTAGAAGTACAACATGGTGTATATTCTCAGGAGACTGCTCAATCTTATAAAGCCAGCCTTCTCTTTTTATACAAAATATTATGCTTCAGGCAAACATCCCTATTTTTACAGTTGACCATTCACATATTTTCACTACAAAGAAAAAGCAGAGTCATGATGACAATCCCACATTTCAGTTTGTTCAGCCCACAATCAATTACCTGGCAAGGCCCAGTATTTTCATCAGATATCGATGGACCCCCAATAAAACGGGCACCTCCTCCTCGTAAAATAAGTCATAAAGTAGGAAACAGGGACAGGTGTGTGCAAGATTAGGCGTGGTTTGTGTGCGAGGAAAGGTTTATGGCATGTTGTGCCTTGATGCTATCTCGACCGGCCACTGGGAGAGGAACTGCCCAAACAGGTTCTGCCCTGGGCAGTGGAATCAGCTTGCCCAGGTCGCAGAGAAGTCAGCAAAGGTGTACGTGTCCTTCAGAATCATGTTTGGCCTTAATCATTGGCCTATTTGAGGGCAACTCACAAAATGGCTGCCGTACACAAAATGGAACCCAAGGGTTCAGGACGAAAATGACGGTTTCAGGGTGAAATCGTCACTCGAATATGACGAAAATGCTTGTACATAGTATACTGGCCATTTTCGGTCTGCTGCTATCAAAATCGTCATGATACGACGATGTTTATAACATAGGTCCAAAATTTTCAGTACCACAAAATGCACCTGGCCTTCAATGGACTGCCTCCTCTGTGGACAAGGAAATGAATCAGTGCTCCACTTACTTTGTATTTGTCCGGCATTATCCTCCAAACCGAAAGAACTGCTGCGGCCGTTAATGAAAAAAGAGCAGATAAGGACCTGCAGATCCACAGTAATAAAATGTTTAGGAGGATCAACACTGCAACTGGCATGCAAATCATTAAAGTTCCTAAGCCTGGCGGCAAAAGCACTAGAAAAGAGATGGAACTGATTCTGAAAAACGATTAGATAATCATCTTGAGTCAATTTAAGAATAAGAAACAGTCACTACAAACTAGAACAATTATCACAAGACTAAAAGCACCAAGTGCACTGTTGTTTTTCTTTGTTTGCTCTGTTTCACTGATCAAAAAGGTTTTAACGAGAAGTCATTAATTAACGTCTATTTTACTCATGAATTTTAAGTCACACGCGTTAATGTGTTTTTAGCGGTTAACCCGCTCTTTTTATGATTTAACCAAATCAAATAAAAGAAAATTCAAACCACTGCCTTGTGACCCAAAGGAAGTGACAGCAAAAATGCCATTGACTGATGGCTGCAGATTTGAAATACAAAGTGTCCAAACTGTGGAGTTGCATCATTTGTGGTTGTTATCTGGCCTCGTTTAGAGGACAGAGAGCAAGGAGGTTCTGCCTCAAAAGGCAGATCGGCTTTCCACCCTCCTTTCTTCCACGGCTTCCTTTAGATTGTGGAGACTTTCCTTTTTTTTTTTGTAAATCTTTTTATTGCAGATTTAAGAATAACAGTACACAATAGAACCATGTGCATCACATCTGATCCAACATATAGATTACAATCCAGTACTAGCATCCCAGATATCGATCCTACCCTCTTACCCCCGTAAACTGTAACTATGTTATAAATGTAGCATCGTCGGTCCATGGCTTTGCTCCGAGGGGGATGTGCAAATATTACCTCTATATGTATTCCATTTCCCCCATATTTTATCTCATTTTTTAAGGGCAACTTCTGTTTATGTAGATTGTTCATTCTGAAAACATGCACCAGTTGACATCACGTTCCCATTCCACCAGTATTGGTGTGTCTAAGACGCCCCCTTTACGGGCGATATTACGCTTTGCTATTATGAAACCATTGGCTGCCCACAGTTGGTCCATGTGGTTAAAGTCAGTAACGTCCCGGGTATTAAGGAGGCAGATCTTTGGGGAGGGTGTTGGAGTGATACCACTTACTTTACTCACTACTCAATTGACCGTTTCCCCAAAAACATGTATCTCAGGACACTCCCAGATTGTGTGATAGAACATACCCGTTTCCCCGCATCTCCTTCGACAGTCCGTAGAGTTACTACAACACATTTCAACCAGTGTTGTGCATATGATATATGTTCAGTGTAGCACTTTCAATTGGACCAGTCACATTCGTGATGGTATGGCCCCTCACTCAGGAAGGACAGCGTCTCCCGCCAGTCTTCGTCCTTTAGGTCACCAACGTAAGTCTACCATCGGGCATGCAGGTGCATCAGTGGGTCTGGAGTGTTATTGATTATTTTCCGGTACGTGAGTGAAATTGCTTTCCTCTCCATGGGGTCTGCTAGTAATCTGTCTTCGAGTAGGGTGTATTCTGGGATCTCCTCTAGTCTTTTTGTAGCTTTCCATAATGCATAGCGGCTTTGCAAATATCGAAAGGTTTCTCCTGTGGATAGCTTATACTCCTTTTGCAGTTCTGTAAATGTCAATATTTCCCCCACCTTCTTTAATAAGTCGCTAACTTGGGATATACAGATGAGGTCCCATTTGTCAAACACCTTGTGATTACTTAAATTGCCCAGTGTGGTGGCATGCCATAGGGGCATCATTTGCATCAATTTTCGCCCCAACCAAGTTTTGTAGTAATAGTGTGCCAGATGGCTACTGTGAGAGCAGTGGGCCCGGTAAGCTGCTGTCCCCACAATTTTGTGTACAATGCCTCTCTATACCCTCCTTGGCCCGTTTGCCATTTATCCATTCAGCACGCTGGTTCTTGCTGTGATCCAAACACCCATTTGCTTATAACAGCCAGGTGTGCGGCCCAATAATAGCAGCGAACATCTGGTAGTGCAATTCCTCCATCGTACCACCCTCAAACCAGTTTAGTCCCCGCTATACGTGGAGGCTTCCCGTCCCAGGGTAAATTCCTAATTTCCCATTCAATTGACTTAAAATATGCCTCAGGCACCGGGGAAGGGCCATATTTTGTAGAGTGTGGCACGCCCATAGCGACACTGGCAGTGTTCGCCAATGGAAATTGTGGAAGTTTTCTGATGGTGGAGAAGCTGCCAGCTCTGCCATCAGAAACAACTTTGTGACAAGCAGATGCAGGTGAAAATCTAGTGTCAGGGGGATTCCCAAATTAGGACAGCTCCTCTAATGCCATTTTCACCGGTTCTCTTTCTGTGCAGGGCAACCATGTCAGCCTGGACAGAAAACGTTCTAAAATGTCTCCCATATCCTTCCAGAGGGCTCACATTCGTATGCTTGTTATTTTCATGTTTTTGATGAGGGGTCTGATTTCTTCATTATGTTGTTGAAGAAGTGATTGATAGTGTTGCTCTTGTTGGCCTGCTGGGGATTGGGAGGTTCTAAGAGTGGACTGGTGCAGTGCTCGATTGCTTTGAGACAGCTTTGCTTCTAATAGACTCTTTGTTGATTGTAGAACTGTAGAAGGTGGCCTTGGTTGAGGTGGCCTCTGTGTGAGATCAGAGGGATTTGATTTGAGTTGGATGAGGTTATCGGGCCTTGGTCCATCTCCATTTATTTTCTTGTCTGCTTAGGCATGCACTTGTCAGATAATTCTTGGGGTTACCAAATAGATGACTGTTTGGAGTATGATGTTTTCAGTTGAGTGTTTGGTTCTATATTGATTTTTTACGGGTTTTTAGCAGATGTTGACAAACATGGCGACATTTGATGCTGTCTGGATTGTTTTCAATAAATTGATGAAATATTTGGAAAAGGTCTCCCATGGTAGGTGTTAGAAGGAGTGCATAGTGTGTTTTTCTCTCTTTGGTTGACCTTGATACATTGGAGTGTTGGGGGGGATGGAGAAGAGGATGGCAACGAGGTTTGATTAGCACTGTGCCTTGTGCCATGTCTTTGTATGCCCAATGGCGTTCCTTAGCACTATCTTTGCAGTGTTCAGAGGATATCGCCTCACGAGACTCAGATATAGTTGTGAGCGCTCACCTGATGGTTGTTCTAAGGCTCCAAGATCCCCAGTGCCTGGGGCTGGTTATTGGGCTCATCACAGTACTGTTTGGCTTAGCATCCGGTAGAACCCAACTCTCAAGTGAATGTGCCCTGCCTACTTCACTTGTGCCCCCACCCCTGACGTCTCCAGACCCTCTTTGGAGCTCTTCTCCTGGGTGTGCATAGTGGTCCCAACCCTCCTTCTTCAACTCGAGCAAGATCTGCACAGGAGTTGGAGTTCCTGCTCTGTTGCTTATGGTACCAGGTACCTGAAAAAAGAAAATAGGAGGTTAGTTATGCCTCGTCATGGAAATTAACGCGTTGCCTTTCCATCGCACACATGCTAAACCCCACATCCTCAATAAGGAAAAGTAACAAGACATTTCTTAAACGACAAGACATTGACCATTCAGAGGATAAACCACAACACAGTGACCATTAATAGGAGAAACCACAATGCATTGAGCATTCATAGGATAAACCACAATGCATTGAGCATTCATAGGATAAACCACAATGCATTGGCCACTTGTAGGATAAACCACAATAGAGTGACCATTCATAGGATAAACCACAATGTATTGACTATCCATAGGATAAACCACAATGCATTGACCAACCATAGGATAAACCACAATGCATTGACCATCCATAGGATAAACCACAATGCATTGACCATCCATAGGATAAACCACAATGAATTGACCATTCAGAGGATAAACCACAACATAGTGACCATTAATAGGAGAAACCACAATGCATTGATCATTCATAGGATAAACCACAATGCATTGAGCATTCATAGGATAAATCACAATGCATTGGCAACTTGTAGGATAAACCACAATAGAGTGACCATTCATAGGATAAACCACAATGTATTGACCATCCATAGGATAAACCACAATGCATTGACCATCCATAGGATAAACCACAATGCATTGACTGTCCATGGGATAAACCACAATGCATTGACCATCCATAGGATAAACCACAATGCATTGACTGTCAATGGGATAAACCACAATGCATTGACTGTCCATGGGATAAACCACAATGCATTGACCATCCATAGGATAAACCACAATGCATTGACCAACCATAGGATAAACCACAATGCATTGATCATTCATAGGATAAACCACAATGTTCCGACTATTCATAGGATAAACCACAATCATTGACCATCCATGAGATCTTAGAGACTATCTGCTCATCTAAATTTATACTCCATGCACAAATAACTCTCGCTCATCACTGAGACATAGCAGTCACTACCCTAAGCATCCAACTAGTGATGCAAACCGCAAGCCTGTTTGAAAAACTGTGGAGTCTTCTGCAGGAAGATACAAGTTCAGGATTTGGGAACACTTTGGTTATGGAGGGACTAGTCCTCCTTCTGATTTTCCAGTAGCTATTCAGCTGAGTACAGTAGATGAATCAGAAACATTAATAACTCATTCATCTTTTACCAAAGCGCTGCTAAATGTGATCTTGGTCCTACAGTCTGTACACACTTCCTTTTCTTTGAGTGAATCATCCTAAGCAATAAAAATCTTCAACGTTGCAATAGTGAACACATCGGTCACGGTTACATTAGTGGCCACCTCGTGCAAGATGACCATCAGTGATCGCCTTGGTGCATTGGGCAGAGAAGACAGAAGAAATGTCAAAAAGGCTTTATCAATTTGGAGCATCTTTACATGACTAATACTTGACATGCCAATGCCCCTGGCACCACAGTAATATTAGTTGTAAGTCTTCAAAATCACTCAACAATCAGCTTTTGAATATTCAACAATTTTTCTCCAAACATCAGCTTCTGACTTCTGAAAACACACACTTCAAGTACAGGGTTTCCAATGTTGGTATACATATGTGAATTAAACCAAGCAGAAGCTTCAAACGTAGTCGGCTGGGCTGCACAGAGGAGGGCAACTTGCAGGTAGCTAGAGAGCTACCCTGCAGCTGGCAAACTACTCCTAGGAGACGCCTGCGTTAGACAACAAGGTGTGCGCAGTGCAGTGAAGGCACTACATTTGCATCCACCTTTTGCATAAAAGTACATTTGGTGAGAGACAGATGTACAAGGCAAGAGTACACGCGATATCTAGAGCACACATGGCAAGTCCAGATGGTACATAGAGAATTTAAGATGGGTAAGTAGTGTAAAATAAATACAATTGCTGTGCCTCCAGGAAACATGGCATACACAACCCCCATATATTGATGGCTTTGTTGCAATGTCTACCCCAGCTATACCATCACCACATGGACGGACCAAAGGAGGCCTGGCAATTTTGGTTTCCTCAACAGCACCGGTCCTATTAAAAAAACTTTTATACCGACTCTCCCTACTTTCAATTTGACCTTCTTGAAGTGGGTAACAATGTACCCTTCATATTAATAAACTTCTATAGCAAGATTTTTAATGCCACCCGCTATAAGTTGTGGAGGAGTTTACAAGAGAACTCACTAATTTTGAAAAGAGTCATGACCCCGAATGTATCCATATTTGGGTGGGGGATTTAACACTCGTAAGTGCTGTTATTCAGGAATGAGTAGGTGTGGTTTTACTGACACCCACATCATTCTCCTCATGGTAGCTATGGGGAATGGATAAACGAGCTCCTGTGTAAATACAATTTAGAAATAGAGGGCCCGATTCACAGAACTAACTTAAGACAAAATCCTAAACTTACTACTTTTGGTATTCACAGAAGGCATTTAGTAGTAGTAAAGTTAGGATTTTGTCTTAAGTTTGTCTTAAGTCTGTCTTAAGTCTGTCTTAAGTTTGTCTTAGACAAACTTAAGACACACTTAAGACAGACTTAAGACAAACTTAAGACAGACTTAAGACAAACTTAAGACACGTTCACGTGCATGGTGAGCAAAAACAACGATGGATTTAGGCCCAGATCTCTGCACTGGGGTAAATGTATGACATTGTTCTACATTCTGTCCATCAATTGTTCTTTTTGCATTTGTCACCTCCAAAATATGAAACATGGAAGAAAACTATCCCAGGCACACATGTGACGGGAAAGCATCCCAGTCCATGGTGCATCTTATGCTCTTTAGTAGGTTTTATGAAGACATTAGAATGACATTCCTATGATCACTTTTTGTAACTGAGATTTTTTTTATAAGGATGCAATGAACTTCATATGTAGTCTTGAAAATTAATTAGTCTGTCGAGCAGTCGCAGCTTATATTCTTTGGGCTGTAAAAAGAAGGAAATCACTTGTACATCTGGATAAATTGATCTATGAAGGCAAATAAAAGTGAGGATATGGATGATAAGTTTTTAATTTTTTTAATCTTATACAAGGTTTTTAGGGATGTTTTTAAGCTATAATTTATTGTAGACATTTTTAAATTGCAATGTATGGAATTCTTTTTAACCTTCTATTATATAACATTTTAATAATGTACTTTTATGTATCTAAATAAAAGAAGCAGAATAAAGTTATTTAAATTGAGCACACGCGATGAGCCAGGAGTGCGCCTGGCGCGTCATGCAGTTAGTCATGATCTGGGGCCAGATGTAGGAAAAGCCTATTTACCGATTCCTAAATACTGAATTTTACCGATTCGGTATTTATGAATCGGTAAATATGAAGGTATGAGATGTAGGAAGATTCGGTAATTGAATTACTGAATCTGTATAAATCGGTATTTACCGAATTGGTAAATACCGATTCGGTATTGCCCATTGATTCCTATGGGCTTTGAAGCCCATAGGAATCAATGGGCAATACCGAATCGGTATTTATCGATTCGGTAAATACAGATTTTTGCAAGGGTGCAGGGGGTGTCACTTTCACACCCTCTGACACCCCACAAATAGGCATGTACGCCATGTGGCACATGGCTAGGTGTGCATGCACACATGTGCATGCACACCTGAATTCGGTATTTTAACACCCAATTGGATTGGGTGGTAAAATACCGAATTTGTAGGGCCTTTGGGACTCAGAAGAGTCCCACCTACATCTGGGATTTACCGAATCGGTAAAAATACCGATTCAGTATTTTACAGCATCGGTAAATTTACTGAATCAGTAAATTTACCGATTCTGTAAAATTATGCCCCTACATGCCAATTCTGAAATACCGGTCGGTAACGGCCGAAATCGGCCGTTACCGACCGGTATTTTGGCTCCTACATCTGGCCCCAGATGAGGTACATCTGCTGAGTTCAGAGTATGCATGACGAGTCCACAGCTCACATGCGGAATCAAGGGTGCACGTGGAAAATACAGGATAGAAATTTTGAGTCATGCCTACACATGGCAAGTCAACTGTACATATGTTAAGTCGATGTATACCTCATGAGTCAATTTTATGCATTAGAAGACACAGTGAATCAAGTGTACATATGGCAAGTCCAGTTTGCAAATTAAATGAAACGATAAGGCTATAAGGTGTGTAGAGGGATTAAACAAGGTGAGTCAAAGGTACATGTGGCAAGCCACAGGCACACTTCCAGGCCCATGGAAGACATGTATTCATTTTTTTCCACCATTGTGAAGTTGTATGAACGATTCTGCAACTTCGTGTGTGTTGCAAAGATTTAGGCTTTGCCACATTTGAGTGAAGATGATTTATTTTCGAACAAATGTAAGTCAAAAATTGTGACAAAAATTAAGCTTACGTTTTCCATTCAGCAGAGATAAATTCTGCATTTTTTTTCACCTCTGATAGATTCGATTAGAGTGATGATTATCTCACAATGAGGTGAAAATCTCACACTGCAACGAAAAGCCTTGCACGAGTGAATACAGTTAATCGGGGGATATTGCCAGCTTTGCAGAGCATGAAAATCTGAAAATTAATAAAAGTTCAAAAGCAAAAAAAACACTTTGCACACCCCTGGTCAACGGTAAGCAACCGAAACGGCTGGTCATTAAGAAATGATTAAAGACATAACAAGGAGTGCCGATAGCAGTGTTTTGTTTCACCAGCTACAAGCAGCAATGAGAAATGTTTAGTCATGATCTGGAAATGTGAATATTCAGCTGGTGCAGTCAGGCAGATGCTCTTGATGCCTGTGTTACTCAAATATGAATTTAAATTGAAAAATCAAAAGACAAGAGGCGCGTGGCAACAGGAACAGTTGGTTTAATTAAACCTTTCGGCTGGGAGCATGGTTACAGAAGCAAGAGGCTCTGAGGACTGTCCTAAAGTAAATGTAAAATGTAAATTGATACTTGTATAGCGCACTACTCACCCGCAAGGGTCTCAAGGCGCTTGTACGAATACCGCTGTGGAACCCATCCTGGCTTTCCCTGTGAGGTGTCCACTCCTGGGCACCTCCAAGGCGGAGGCCAGGCATCCTTAGCGTTGTGGGGGCCGTTGTGGAGATTAAGCAAGCTATTGCCCAGAGTTGCAGAGTGGGACTCCAAGATTGGAATAGGCACCGATGCGAGAATGATCAGGTCTGTGGAATTTTGAGCCCAAGACCCGCCGAGGCGGGGAATTGAACCCTGGTCCCGGGATAGACCACTGCATCAGGGTCTGCCGCTCTAACCATTGAGCCACACTTCTCCGCTCCCAAAAATATTCTTAGTGAGTTTTTATAGCGGTTTTGGATATCATAAAAAAACTTCTGGTGATCCTTGTTTGGTTAAAGAATGCTGGCCTTTTCTGTTGACTTGTAAATAATGCCCCTGACAACAAATGCAGGTGGGACACGACCTTGCGTGGACACAATGTGGGCCAGTGGGTAACATTTCCAGATGTCAGATATGGGGAGAGCGTGATCACTGCATATACTGTGTACGCTGTGTCCTTATTGGGTATATGTCCTTAACGTTACATCTGACTTTATGACGTTTTGGGAATGTTAGCACCTCTTCGGCCACGTGTGCTTTATTGGGGCCAATCTCCCTGGACCATTGTGGTGTTACTGTGCTTATCTGGGGGTTGGACCGGAGTTTCCTGTTCACGCATTTGCCCGCTACGTGCCATTCCACCTGTGACATGTCAATCACTTACCTAGGGACCTGTCTATCAATTACCCGGGGTCTTGGCTGCAGAGCCTGCCTGACCAAGTATTTCTGAGTCAGGGTTGATGGAGAGTTCATGACGGACGAATTTGATAATGGTGATGTGATTTCATTCGTATATTTGAGAGTATCATTATAAGCATTGACATCGAGCAGTTTATCAAATGTCTTGCTGCATTCTGCACAGTGTGCAGATTAGGGATTTGTTTCCCACTAGAGGACCATCCCTTGTCGGATAGAGTTAAAGGTCTTACTACTCGTGCAACCGGCCCTTCATGAAACAGCACCTTCGTATCTCACAAATCTGCTGTTTCCTTAGTGTCCGAGTATACTTTGAAGGTTGAAATCCCAAAACTGTCTCCTAGTGCACCTGATGATGTACAAGTGACGGTAGAAGCTTCCATATGCAAGTCCTCTGGACCTTGCAGGATTTGCCTCAGCACGCCAAACACAACTCAGGAGGTTCCTAAAGTCACCCCTCTTTCGAGGGGCTCCAGAAGACGCACCTCCTGATACCCTTCTAACAACCAGCTCTGCTTGTGGAACCCTTTCTGCGCTTATGACGAGCTCATCATGAGGCACAGTGGAGCTGTGCTCATGACGAGCTGAGCTCGTCATAACTGACGCGGAACACCCACGCGGGGCTAATTGCCCTCCTGTGCGGGCGTTCCATGGGAGTGGGCGGAGTCATGAGCACAGCTCTGCTGTGCCTCATGACGAGCTGAGCTTGTCGCGAGCACCGCAGCGCCGCTTGCGGCCCCCCTCTCCCCCTCACCGCGGGGGAATTAGCCCCGCACGGAAGGGGTTAATTGTAAATATACGGGACCTTAGTATGAGTGCCCCTGTGCAAGGGGTGTTAATTCTGCGCCAATGGTGTTAGTGATTCTGGGGCCGGTTAACTGAGGGGTGCAGAATTAACATGGATTCTGGGTAGAACACTAAGAAAGAATACCCTACAGTTTCCTCCAGATATTTCAGCTGCTTTTAGTGTTTGGTCCCGAAATATAAAGTTGTAAATGTCAAAATACAAATATTTTTTGACCAAAATATCCAGCACCAGAACATAGTTAAGTAAGCATATGAAAGTAATTATAGGTTTTCCTATACTTAACTCCACATCTGTGTATCTTGGAAATGCTGGCAAACTGTAACAATTACCATAGACATATAGGTGTAAGCTGTAGAGAACCTTACTATACAATAAATAAATATTCAATAATATGTCATTAGTGAAGTACAAACATACATAAAAAAAACAATTCATGCACATATCATAATCATAACATATAAATAAACTCCAAGATAATCCATCAATTTAAAAATGTAAATACTAATTTTGTTTGCATCCTCTATTGCACATCATCGGATATTAAAACCATATATATTTCTTCATGTTCCCAAACTCCAGTGTGGCAAGAGATACACCTCTTTTAATCCTCCACGTGTTTCCGTGGATGAATTGATAAAGACCACCTTCTTCAGGACAATTAATGGATATATATTTCTTATTTAAATGCCTGGAATAGATTTGCATGAAATTTAAATATATGGATCTACCTATAAACAAAAATTACAACATATAACATGCGTTAAAAACAAATAATTGAATAATACATACTTTTTTCACAGTAAACACATAATAAATCTACAAAATATTTTTTTTAAAGATGGAGAGATTTTTAAATCGTATATCAAGACAAGATTGGAAAATGGAAAAAGTGGGAGAGAGATACAGATAAAGTAGGACAAATCATCAACCCCCCTCTGCATGTGTAATTATACAAACTTCAAGAAAGAGCTCATACAGTCCTCATGTAGACTAGCTCTGCGCCCTATATGAGATCAAGGAGGCAAGATATAGTGTAAAGTGATGCATGCTCCATTAGAAATTCCTTACAAATGCCACCGGCTAAAGGATGAGGAGTATTGCAAACCTATATCACACACCTATCACTGCAAAACAATGCTCATCACTGGAGAATCCCAGAGCCAACCGGATTATCCACTTTACAGATATCCCTGCTCACCAATTCACTTGGAAACCCAACTAACATCTAGGGCCAGATGTAGGTATCCTAATACCGGTCGGTAACGGACGAAATTACTGAATTTCGGCAGTTACCGACCGGTATTAGGCTTTTCAAATGTAGGAGGCCAAATTGAAGGATTCGGTACTTTACTGAATTAGTAATTTAAGGAATCGGTACATTACCAAATTCTTAAAATACGATTCGGTAAATTACCGAATCCTTAATGTAGGGAGCACTCAAATGAGTGCTTTTCTCATTTCAGGATGTGTTATTTACCACCAACTACAAGTTGGTGGTAAATATCGAAAACCGTTAAAAAAGCAATTTTTTGCAATTTTTAACAGTGCCATGTGGCAGACATACCTGCCCTTAGGGCATGTATGTGTGCCACATGTGCACCCATGCACTATTCAGGGGTGCAACAGGGCGTCTATGTGACACCCTGCCACCCTTGTAAGTCTTCCCCCTATTACCGATTCGGTATTTACCGAATCAGTAATTCTCAGTCATTCCTATGGGCCTCCAGGCCCATAGGAATGAATGGGAATTACTGAATCGGTAAATTCCAAATCGGTAATTACTGAATTTTACCGATTCGGTAAAATTTACTGAATTTTTTCCTACATAGCATTTACCAATTCTAAAATACCGAATCGGTAAAATTCTGTATTTTAGAATCGGTAAATGTAGATTACTTGCATATGGCCCCTAATGTTATAAAGCAACCCTTCCCCAGGGCGCCAATAGTTTTCTGGAAAGAAGAAGGCTCTCCCTTTTATTCCTAGATATCGAAGTCTGGCAAGGAGAACTGAGTGGGAGCCTGTGTCAACTGTTGCTGTCAAGGAAGATGACAATCAATAGGGTGACCCAATATTCCCAAGGAACTGGGTATCATCAATAACACAATATAAATGTTCCTGAAGGAGTCATTCATTAATCTTTTTACAATTTTTGATTCTTGTCACAGCAGTGAACATCAATTTTAAAGTACTCGAGGGACATACATACAATTCATTAGTTATTTTATTGTATTATGTCACATTCTTTTTCATTTGCATATATGTAAATATGTAAATCGCCTTAATCTCAACCGCATGGCGTTTTGCTGCCGGATGCGGTTGAGATTAAGGCGATTTACTCGTAGTCACGGAACTCGAAGAGGAAATTGATTTCCCCTCTTTAAATACCCGCGAACTGTTTTACAAACAAAGAGGCAGAAGGAATTGACAAGTTATATGGTTGTTCATTGTGCAACACGGGTCCTGATGATGCTCTAGATGAATGGTACTATATGAGACCGAAACGTCGACGATAAGACACTTCTTTGTATATACAAGCACGGAATTTGTATTCGTATATAGTTGTTGAAAAATGTATATATGGTAGATATGTAAATACTATCCATATTTTGTACAAAAAGTGTCAATAAGTACTGTACAGTGAAAAAAACTTAGTAACAGTACATTTGTTTTGTTGCTGTTTATGAATTGACATATGATTTACATATATGCAAATGAAAAAGAACGTGACATAATACAATAAAATAACTAATGAATTGTATGTATGTCCCTTGAGTACTTTAAAATTGATGTTCACTGTTGTGACAAGAATCAAAAATTGTAAAAAGATTAATGAATGACTCCTTCAGGAACATTTATATTGTGTTATTGTCAAGGAAGATGAGCAGCAAAAAGGCCCTGTGTTGTACTGTACGGTTGTTGTGTTGTATTCCGTTTTCTTGTGTTATTTGTGATGTTTTAATTGCATTGTTCTACCATTTTGTGCTACGTTAATGGGTTTTGTTTTGGGGTTTACTTTAGAGATGTTCAATGCTTCTACATTTACAACCAAAAACAGCACATGTCTGTAAAGTTCGATTAATAATCAACCATTCAGCATTGATGAAGATGGTAAAATAGCGTTGCTTCAGCTCTTCAACTATTTAAGGTACCCGTCACCCTCAAACTGTTGCTAAGACCAGTCTTAGATTAGCATACTCAATACACACTTTATTTGATGCGGCCCTTGGAGCCTTTATCATTAATGGCCTCCTACCACACACTTGGGGATCGATTTCCATGTCAGACGGACTCAGGTCCGTCCGACATCGGTCAGGAGCCGTAACCGACTGACCTGCTGCCGTCGGTTACGGCCCTGCTAGTACGATGCTACCGAACAGGGTTCGGTCGTACTCATATACTTCACAATGCAAGCATGCATTCCGAGCAGAATGCATGCTTGCATTGTGAAAAGCAGGGGTGCAGTTCATCCCTGCACCCTGTGCCGGCACCCCAAGGTGCCTGCCATCAGGTGCAGGGATCCACAGAGGGGCACCATAGGTGCCCCCAGGCCACCATTCGGCAGCCTCGCACCCATGGGGGCCCTACTGGGGGCCCACAAAGACAGTTTCCAACTGCCTTTTCGTGCCGGAAAAAACGGCACGAAAAGGCAGTGAAAAATTGCCATCATACTCCCTCGGTCGCAAAGAGGCGGCCGGGGGAGTATGGAGAGATTTTCGGACGGCGGAAGGGCACTCCGAGCCTGTCGTCCGCAATCCAGAAATCCGAGTCGGATTCCTTTTCGACCGAGCCCATCATAATGGCTCGTCGGAAAGGAATCCAGGCGACACATTCCGGTTCGGTCAGAAGGGCTCCGACCATCGTTCGGAGCCCTTCAGACCGAAATCGGAATAGGCCCAATAGAAGATAAATACATAAAGCCAATGGTGTTCTAGGGGCTGTTATTTGTTAGCAAAAGGTACTTCCAGTAGCCATATTGGGTGGGCATGTCGTAAACTTAAACCCGAAGACAAGTCTTCCATCCTAACTGGACATGTTCAGAGTAAACAATGCACGTTTTCTTAAGATTTGTGCAAATGCCTTGTTTCCCGCTTAGCGGCACACTCGTGCAACACTATGGCACTGATTGCGAGACCGCTGGAATAGGATGACGTATTTACTGCACTCAGCAGAGACCGGTATCCAGAGATGCTATACTTACCCAATGCAGAACAAGTTTGCAAACTTGGAATAAAAAGCCTTTTATGCGAGCGCTGCATCATTTTGAAGGCGTGTGATTTTTTCTTCTTTTTATTTACTGATCCGAGTTGGATTGGTAACTAAAAAACCCCCAAAAAACGCGGAAAATGTTTTTTTTAAGTTTATAGCAGGAAGTGTGGGAACAGGGGCGCAACTAGAGCCACATTTCAGTGTGAGGGAATACTTCCAGCAATGTAGAGCCAAATTTCAGTGGGGTGTGGGGGTGGGGCTAATACTTCCAGCACTGTAGAGCCAAAGTTCGGGGGAGTAATACTTCCAGCAATGTAGAGACACATTTTTGGGGGGGCTAATACTTACAGCAATGTAGAGGCAAATTTTGCGAAGAGGGGGCGGGGGTAATACTTCCAGCACAGTATAGGCAAATTTCAGGGGGAGGAGGGAAGGGGGAGGGATGGGGGGGATAATACTTCCAGCAATGTAAAACCAAATTTCGGGGGGGGGGATGCTTATACTTCCTGCAATGTAGAGCCATATTTCGGAGGGGGTGGGCTAATACTTACAGCAACGTGTCCTTGTATAATGTAACAGGTGCTTATGCACAGTGCCTCAATACGTTCAGGTGGAGTTCAAGCTGTAGAAAACTGCACAAAAACAATGCCCTAAAGTTACCTTTCAGGAAATGCATTCTCACACTGTGGCAGCAAAAGTAATTCGCAACTTTAAGGAATAGGCAGAGTGGAGATGCAGGGGCTCTAGGAGGGGGTGAAAAAACAACAAAGCCTTGTTATCAAGTAAATAGTCTTTTAAAGACCTGTGAAATACTCGGGTGCGGCTGCGATAAGATGGATGCCAGACCAGCCAGGCCACAGCAGCTCAAGAACTGTCAGTGTGTGTGGGGAGGTTGTCTCAGCCCGGGCTGACACACACAGCGGTGGGGGGGGGCTGAAGCCCTGTGAGCCCAATGGGTGTCGCGCTCATGTGTGTGAAGCAAGAGGTTGGGGGGTTCCACTGCCAAAGCAGCCACAAATAGGGTGGGGGACGGGAAAGCAACGCAATGGACATGGGGGGAGGAAAGAACACGATGGAGTAGGGTGACCAACAGTCCGTAATTTCGGCCGTCTGTCCGTTAAGGATTCTTTAACGGACGCCATTTGTCGGCAATTTTAACCAGGCACAGCTTCCACCCACCTCCCTTCTTGACTCCGATGCAGATACCCATCAGCATTGGAGAGGCACAGCGGGGTGGCAACCCTCACACCTCCAGCCCTTGATGAGCTGTTAAGAGGTGCTTGAAGGTATCTGAGAGGTTGGCTGCAGCTTCAGGAGCAGGGGCATCTATTCAGATGCAAACAGCACTGAATGCATCTTGTATCTGCAATTGGTGTGAGACATTCCCTTTCTGCCCAGGGCCCCAAACATCCTAGAACCCCTGATTACACCGAGGCAGCACGTGGTTCTCTTCACAGAGCTAAATTACTGTCACTAAATTGTAAACAAACCTCGATTCTTCAAACATGCAGTGTATGTTGTAATCAAATAAAGAAATGGCACAATCACACCCACACTGATTAACAAAGTATGGAGGACAATCAGTTAAATCAGTTCTCTTGGAGTATCTCCTTTCAGTACTGTACATCAGTGTGGGGGTGAGGGGGGCAAAACTAACATTTTGGAAATAGAGCCTGTCTTCTCGTTGTCTTGTCCAGGAGGGGGCGAGGAGCCCTCACCCACCCTGGAAGAGACCAAGATGATACTAGAATACTGCATACCCACCCCTGTGCCCACCCTGGTGGATCCTGTTCCCCCCATGGGGTGGCTCCTGCCCCCCTCTCTCCGCCTGTGATGGCTCCTGTTCCCCCCTGTGGTGGCTCCTGCCCCCCCTCTCCGCCTGTGATGGCTCCTGTCCCCCCCCTGTGGTGGCTCCTGCCCCCCCTCTCCGCCTGTGATGGCTCCTGTCCCCACTGTGGTGGCTCCTTCCCCCCCTGCCTGTGATGGCTCCTGTCCCCCCCTGTGGTGGATCCTGTCTCTGCCCTGGGTGGCTTCTGTCCCAGTCCTGGAATGGCTCCTGCAGCGAGGGTGAAGTTCTTGATGGGCCTCTTCTCAAAAAGGCTCAGCTCAAAATTAGTATGAAAAGCTGGGCGTGTGAGTAAGTGAAGGGATGGCTGGATGAATTAGTGAAAGGGTGAATGGATGAATGAAAGATTGAATAGATGGATAATAGGAGAGGATGGATGGATTGATGAGTGAGTGGAAGGATGGAAGAGAGAAAAGGGAAATAGCTGGATGTATGGGTGGAAGGGTAGCTGGATGGGTAAAAGGGTGGATGGATGAGTGAAAGGATGAATGAGTGAAAAGGTGGATGTTGAGTGAGTGAGTGGGTGGATGGATGAGTGAAATGATGGATGGATTGATGAATTGATAAGTGCAAGGGCAAATGGATGGACGGATGAGTGAAAGGGTGGATGTAAGGATGGATGAGTGAGTAAAAGGTAAGGTAGATGGACAAAATGATGAATAGATGAGTGAAGAAGTGAAAGGATAAATGGATGAGAGAAAGGATGGATGAGTGATAGGGTCAATGGATGGATTCATGAGCGGATGAGCAGATGGATGGATGGATGGGTGGGGGGATGGATGGAAGGAAGGATTGCTAAGTGAAAGAGTAAGGGTGGATGATGGATGACTGAAAGGGTGGATGGGTGCAAGGACGAGTGGCTGGGTGTATGGATGAGTAAGTGAAAGGATGGCTGGATGGGTGAAAGGGTAAATGGCTGGATGGATGAGTGAATGGATGGATGGGTAGAAGAGTGGATGGATGAGTGTACAGATGGATAGGGTGAAAGGGCGGATGGATGGATGAGTGAAAGGATGGATGAAGGGATGGATGAGTGAAATGATACATGATGGATAGGTTTGCAAATTCCAGAATATGTCTAGATATGGCTGGGCTTACATATATACAATTGCGCGACCTCTGATGTGTCTGTAAAACTTATCCTATTGTCCTGAAGTTTTTTCCTGAATTTTGACCTCCTGTCCTGAATTTGTGTCCTGAATTTTGACCCTTTGTCCTGAATTTTTACACTCACCGTCCTGAATTTGCACCAATGCCAGTTGGTCACCCTACGATGGAGGCAACGGGAGAGGCACGTGAACGAGCGCAAAAGGGAGGGGGAGAGGCACTTGGGCAACAGAGAGCAGCATGGAGTGCACGGGGAGGGAAGTCCATGAGCACGACAGTTGGAAAACACATGCCCTTTTATGGAGTGCTTGGCAGAAAAAAACAACGCTAAAAAAGCAAGAAGTGGAAGATGAGCTGCCAGCCAATCAAAGCAGCAGTAAAGAGGCAATGAGCCATGGAAAGGACAACCACAAGAGTGACAAGCTTGTGCACAAATAAGAAGCAGGCAAATGAGAGTGACAGGAAAGCTGACCAATGGGCAGGCTGCAAGCCCCTCCATGTACTTGGTAAGGCGCAATATGTCCCGCAACAGAAAGCGCATATGGTGCTGTCTATTAGGCTCCATCTAAAAAACTATGTGTTTGCAGCAGCTAGAGGATCCCTTATTCATGAATGCGTGTTAAAATGCCACATTAGTCAGATAATAATGGCACAGATTGTGCCGCATAACTTGCCTTTAATTCCATAATTGGCAGATAATATTATTTTTATTTTCTGTGTAATGGAACCATCTGTGACATCTAATTTTGTACAACATCGTCTCATAATTTAAATGTCTTGGCGGCTATACTATAGGAACCAAACACTTGTCTCATCTTGGAGAAAAGGAAGAAGGGTGATAGCATTCTCCAATGCCTCAAGCTTTTGTATTTTTAGACCCAGTGCTCGACTAACGTACTGATGGCGAAGCTTTACCAACGCATAAAGTTACCCATAGGAGGCAATTAGGGGCAAATGTCACTTCTTGACTAGATGCACTGGTATCTCAAGTCCTAGGTCCAGAGCTCACTGGATGTTTGGAGAGTGTCGTCTCGCATGAGAGGACTTGCGGCTTATTGTTCGCACCTTCGTGGTCAGTATTCCAGCCTCATCGCCTCCACTGGTCAATCAGATGGTGATGCTGAGTCTGAGGAATGAGCAGTGGCGGCTGTCAGGGAATGGGGGTGGCGGGTGGAGGGAGGGTGGAAAGGGGGAGTGAAAAAAAACCCACTTACGTCTTTGGCTGGTCGCGTCTTTCCTCCGCTTCCCTTCCGACGACTCTCGAAACGGAAGCAGGAAGCACACAGGGTTCCGTAAGCCAATGGTCTGAGCGCCGTAGTTCGGCGCTTAGACGGGGACTATGAGCCTGTGCACGTTCCCCACCCAGGCTGTGCATTACAGCATGGAGGGGAACCTGCAAAGTGTGCTTGACTGTTTGGCCAGCTCAAGACGGCCAGCCAAAGCGTCATGCGCACATAGAGTGTGTCCACCATTCCCCCCCCTGTGACCCCAGTCCCGCCCCATCCTAACCTAGCCCGTAGATACGAAAAATACAATGAAAATAACGAGTTTATTATCATTTTATTTTTCCTTTTCCTTTTTTCACTGCTCTGAGTGCATTGGGATGACGCTCCTCATCCATAGGGGTGCCACACTGTACAACCAGGACCTAATAAAACCGTGTAACCAGACACAGGGCACCATACCGCTCACTAACCCTGATGAGGCGTCGAAGTGCTTTCAGCGAGTAGCACACTACTCTGGAACCCATACCTATACCAATCCACCCCTAATCCTTTTCTGTATTATTTCTGCTCCTTCTCTCACTGAGAGTAGCTCGGGCCCTTTTCACAGTCCTGCAGAGAGTGCGGCTGTGGCTTGCCAGCAAGGTGTGGAGCCCCTATGTGTGCTCACGGGTCTGTGGCTTGTCAGCACGGTGTGGGGCCCCTCTGTGTGTGCTGCAGAGTGCGGCTGTGGCTTGTCAGCACGGTGTGGGGCCCCTGTGTGTACTCGCGACTCTGTGACTTGTCAGCACGGTGTGGGATCCTTGTGTGTGCTTGCGGGTCTGTGGCTTGTCAGCAGGGTGTGGGGGCCCTATGTGTGCTCGCGGGTCTGTAGCTTGTCGGCACGGTGTGGGGTCCATCTGTGTGTGTTGCAGAGTGCGGCTGTGGCTTGTAAGCATGGTGAGGGGCCCTTGTGTGTGCTTGCGGGTCTGTGGCTTGTCAGCAGGGTGTGGGGGCCCTGTGTGTGCTCACGGGTCTGTAGCTTGTCAGCACGGTGTGGGGTCCATATGTGTGTGCTGCAGAATGGTCTGTGGCTTGTAAGCACAGTGAGGGGCCCTAGTGTGTGCCTGCGGGTCTGTTGCTTGTCAGCACGGTGTGGGGTCAATCTGTGAGTGTTGCAGAGTGCGGCTGTGGCTTCTCAGCACAGTGTGGTCCCCGGTGGGTGCTCGCAGGTTTGTGGCTTGTCAGTACGGAGTGGGGCCCTTGTGTGTGTCCTGCAGAGTGCGGCTGTTACTTGTCAGCACGGTGTGGAGCCCTGTGTGTACTCATGGCTCTGTGGCTTGTCAGCACGGTGTGGGGACCCTGTGTGTGCTTGAGGGTCTGTGGCTTGTCAGCACGGTTTGGGGCCCTTTGTGTACTCGCGGTTCAGTGGCTTGTCAGCACGGTGTGGGGCCCCTGTGTGTGCTCACAGGTCTGTGGCTTGTCAGCACGGTATGGGGCCCCTGTGTGTTTCCTGCAGAGTGGCCTGTGGCTTGTCAGCACGGTGTAGAGCCCCTGTGTGTGCTCACGGGTCTGCGGCTTTTCAGCACGGTGTGGGGCCCCTGTGTGTACTCGCAGCTCTTTGGCTTGTCATCACATTGTGGTCCCCTGTGTGTAATCACGGGTCTGTGTCATGTCAGCAGGGTGTGGGGCCTTGTGTTTGCTCGCGGCTCTGTGGCTTGCCAGCACGGTGTGGGGCTCTTTTGTTTGCTCGCGGATCTGTGGCTTGTTAGACACGGTGTGGGGCCCGTGTGTGTCCTGCAGAGTGGGTTGTGGCTTGTCAGCACGGTGTGGAGCCCCTGTGTGTGCTTGCGGGTCTGTGTCTTGTCAGCAGGGTGTGGGGCCTTGTGTTTGCTCGTGGGTTTGTGTCTTGTCAGCAGGGTGTGGGGCCCTTGTGTTTGCTCGCGGGGCTGTGGCTTATCAGCATGGTGCGGGGCCCTTGTGTTTGCTCGCTGGTCTGTGGCTTGTCAGCATGGTGTGGGGCCCCTGTATGTTTCCTGCAGAGTGGGCTGTGGCTTGTCAGCACGGTGTGGGGCCCATGTGTGTGCTCGCGGGTCTGAAGCTTGTCAGCATGGTGTGTGGTCCCTCTGTGTGTCCTGCAGAGTGCGGCTGTGGCTTGTAAGCATGGTGAGGGGCCCTTGTGTGTGCTTGCGGGTCTGTGGCTTGTCAGCAGGGTGTGGGGACCCTGTGTGTGCTCGCGGGTCTGTAGCTTGTCAGCACGGTGTGGGGTCCATCTGTGTGTGTTGCAGAGTGCGGCTGTGGCTTCTCAGCACAATGTGGTCCCCTGTGGGTGCTCGCAGGTTTGTGGCTTGTCAGCACAGTGTGGTCCCCTCTGTGTACTCACAGCTCTGTGACTTGTCAGCACGGTGTGGGGCCCTTGTGTGTGTCCTGCAGAGTGTGGCTGTTACTTGTCAGCACGGTGTGGGGCCCTGTGTGTACTCGCGGGTCTGTGGCTTGTCAGCACGGTGTGGGGCCCCTGTGTGTGCTCGCGGGTCTGTGGCTTGTCAGCACGGTGTGGGGCCCCTGTGTGTGCTCTCAGGTCTGTGGCTTGTCAGCACGATGTGGGGCCCCTGTGTGTGCTCACGGGTCTGTGGCTTTTCAGCACGGTGTGGGGCCCCTGTGTGCACTCGCGGGTGTGGGGCTTGTCAGCACGGTGTGGGGCCCCTGTGTGTACTGGCAGTTCTTTGGCTTGTCATCACATTGTGGTCCCCTGTGTGTACTCACGGGGCTGTGTCATGTCAGCAGGGTGTGGGGCCTTGTGTTTGCTCGCGGCTCTGTGGCTTGCCAGCACGGTGTGGGGCTCTTTTGTTTGCTCGCGGATCTGTGGCTTGTTAGACACGGTGTGGGGCCCATGTGTGTGTCCTGCAGAGTGCGTTGTGGCTTGTCAGCACGGTGTGGGGCCCCTGTGTGTGCTTGCGGGTCTGTGTCTTGTCAGCAGGGTGTGGGGCCTTGTGTTTGCTCGCTGGTCTGTGGCTTGTCAGCATGGTGTGGGGCCCCTGTATGTTTCCTGCAGTGTGGGCTGTGGCTTGTCAGCACGGTGTGGATCCCATGTGTGTGCTCGCGGGTCTGAGGCTTGTCAGCATGGTGTGGGGTCCCTCTGCATAGCTGCCAAGGTTTTAGATTGCTATGTGTGACATTTTCATAATTTCAGTGTAATTATGAGTGACATTTTAACAACTATGAGTGACAATTTTTTGTGAGCAAAATTATGCAATGAAGACGATCAAAACATATAAATATCAGAAATTACACCCATTTGAGCAAGACGAAACTTGAAGTTCTTAACACACCAGAAATGTTGCAAAGCACCAGAAATGGAAGGGCACAATATGGCCTCTCATTGTATAGTAAATGGTGATGTACTGTGCATGTCCTTCCCTTCCACAGAGGCCAATGGGCCATTTCTAAGCCGCACCATCCTTGAAGACGCACACCTGCAGGGCATTGAAACTGCACCCCAGTACACAGGGCGCAGTACTGGCAGCTTAGAACCACCATGATACAAACTAACCCCGGGGCCAAGCTTCATTAAAATACACGTACCTAAACCTCATGGCAGGAAACAGAAATCAGAGGTGTTTGCCAACCTACAGGTTGGAAGGGTGTTTTGTCAAAAGCTATTAGGGAAGCTGTTTAAGCACATGCCATGGCTTGTGGTACACATCATGACCAGCATGGAAACCCCCATGCTGTATTTGAGGGTAAAGAAATATTTAAGACACCTCCTGATACTTAATCTGCACATTCCTATGTGCTTTTATGAAATACAAGTTTGCTGCCTGCCGCAGAGGCGCCCCTAAGAGTGCCAGCCTTTGCCCACACTGGGACCCCTCCCTGCCAGCAATCAATTAGGAGAGCACCAGGACTCCAGGGCCTCTCCGTCTATGGGACCCGACCCAACAGGATGTGAGGCAGCCCCAATAGTTACAACACACGGATCCATCTTAGCTGCCTATGTGTGACACTGACTCACGCACGGACAGGCACTATACTGCATTATCCTCCGGCTGAGGCAGGAGCTGTGAAGTAATCTCACGACAAAACCAACAGCTAGTATGAGTGTCAGAAGAGACCCACTTAAATTATTACCCCCAAGATGAAAACGGAGCACGGGTGCCAAAAAGCAGTCTGCATTACCTCCTCGTCCTGTCTTCCTCGCCACAGTAATATACATATGAGCCTCCGGCTCCACACAGAACTCCAAGTAAATTAAAAGAGCAGCGCTCTAGTCTCCCCTCCCTCCTCCAATATGGCCCCAGAGGCTTCCTCCAATCACATAAAAGGACACATAACCAGCAGCCCAGCCTGTTCTTTTTTTCTGCACTTCTCCGAGTGCTGTGTTTTCCCTGCTGGTCAGGTGAGTGGGGCTGGGATCCTGCTTGAGCTGTCCCCTTCTGCCCTTTTGGTATTGAGTTTGGGGGTAGTAGTGTTGTGCTAGTGTTGTTTTTCTATGCACTTTGTGGTTGGTGTTCTTTAATTTGTCTTGTAAAATTTATTTTCTTGCCCCCTTCTTTTGCCTTTTATTGCCTCTCGTCCTGCTTTAGCGGACTTCTGGGCTTGTTCTTTCGGCTTTTTAGGCGGGACGCATGGGTTCCTGGAAGCCGTTTTTATTTTGTTTCCGACCGCGCGTCCTGCTGAGCGGACGTTGCGCGGTCGGGTGTCTTTGCTCTGGGGGCCGGTGGCTCCCGGTCGCATTTCCCTACCTGCTGCCGAGGCCGGGTGTACTTGATGTGGGGGCCGGAGGCTCCCGGTCACATTCCCTACCTGCTGCCGGGGCCGGGTGCGCTTGCTGTGGGGGCCGGAGGCTCCCGGTCGCATTTCCCTCCCTGCTGCCGAGGCCGGGTGTACTTGATGTGGGGGCCGGAGGCTCCCGGTCACATTCCCTACCTGCTGCCGGAGCCGGGTGCGCTTGTTGTGAGGGCCGGAGGCTCCCAGCCGCATTCCTTGCCAGCTGCAGTTCTAGGCATATTCTTTGGCTGTGTTCAGCTTTCGGTTTTCTCCGACCACGCAAGGCGGTCTATGGCTGTTTTTTTTGCGCATGCGCGCAGCTCTTCTTCATTGCATTTGGGTTGTTGGAGTCATGCGTGCGTTGCTTTATGTGGTTGACTAGCAACCTCGGGGCCCTTTTCGACCTGGCATGTTGTCCTGTTCATTGCTTGTGTTGACTCCACTTGTGTGTGGATGTGATGGGGCGTGGTTCTCTAGATTTTCCTGCTCCTGGGTCCTTGCATGGGACTTCTGGGTCAGTGGTGGCAATTCATTCTTTTGTATTGTTGCTGCTTTGTTTACTTCTGCTATGGCTACGGCGTTGCAGGGTCAGGTACCTGTTCCTCCTGATGATGTGGCGACGGTGGATGACGCTACTGCTGCTGATTCTGTCGATGTTGTGGACGTTGATGTCCAAGGTCGCTTTGTGCTGGGTGCTGCCTCATGGTGGTGCTGGGTTACATTCGTGTGGACTTGGTGTTTCCTGCATTTTTGGTGGATCTGGTGGGCGGTCTGTTTTTCGCGGTATCAGCGCCCTGAGACTGTTGCTTTGCCTATACCTTCTTCTGTTTTAATATGGATACATGTAGGGTTGTATGTGGTCAGGGGTTCGTTTTCACGTTTTGTGTGCTCGATACCCGCTGCGGGTTTTTTGCTGTGAGTAATGGTTGGTGCGATGAAGCGCACTTTTTGCAGCTGCGTTGTTTTTTCTATCAGTGCCTATTCGTCTTACGCGATCCGGTCTTTGCTTTCAGTATTTTGGTCGGTGCCTGCTTGTTGGTTCGAAGGGTAGTTATTCTTCTACTCTGGCGATATTGGAGAAGCGGGTGCGCCTGCTTTCTGATGTTTTTCATTGGTTCTTCGCTCCTGGATAGTTGGTGCTGCGCTGTATGTTCTCCGGATGATCCCTTTTTCGGGTGTTTGGTTGTTTGATCCTCCTTTGGATGTCATGGTGGAGTTGACTGCGGAGGACCGTATGTTCCTTGCTCCTGGGCGTCCTGATCGCTTCCATGCCTTTGGTTCCCTGAGTGCTTTTGGTCATTCTTGGATGGCCGGGGTACTCCTTCCTTTGACTAGTCCCGGTTCTCTGGTGCTTCTACCTCGTCCACTCCCACTTCATCATCATGTGGGGCTCGCTCCTGGTGTCGGCCCGGTTGGGGGTCGTCTACCTTGATTCATGGATTATTGACGCGAGACTGTGTCGGACATGCGGGTTCTTCGAGTGGTTTCGGAGGGTGTTCGTCTTGGGTTTTCCCTGACTCCCCCTGACTGTTTCAGGGCCACGCCTTGTCCCAGAGACCCTGTAAGGTGTTTGGCGCTGTTGGGACGGCATCGATTCCCTGGTGGTCGTTAGGGCGGTGATTCCTGTTCCCCGCGACCGATTGGGGTTGGGTGTGTATTCCATCCTGTTCCTGATGTCCAAGCGCCCTGGGGTTCTTCGGCCAGTGTTGGACCTGCAGTGGTTGTATGCTTACATCCCTCACATGCAGTTCTATCTGGTTTCGCTTCGGTTGCTCCTTCCTCTGATGTCTCAGGACGTCTTCCTTGCTTCATTGGCCTTGTGAGATGCTTCTCTGCATATCCCTGTTCCTCCAGCCTCTCAGAGATTTCTCCTGTTTTGCGTGCTGGGTCGTCATTTCCATTTCCAGGTACTGCCCCTTGGGCTCTGCTCTGCTCCTGGGATCTTTACTGAGGTTCTGGCTCCTCTTATTGGACTTTTGCATGGGGAGGGCGTCTGTGTTTTTCCTTCTCTGGACGACATTTGATTTCTGCTTCTTCTCTTCCTGAGGCGGAGTTGCATGTCCAGTGGGTGTGCATTGTCCTGGAGCATCATGGGTTCCTCGTGCTTGTGCCAATGTCCTGCCTGGTTCCTGCACAGGATTTGATTTTCATTGGGGCTCTGTTTAGGACTCTGTTGGGGATGGTGTTCCTGCCCCCTCCACGGATTCTGTCCCTGATGTCTGCAGTTCGTGTCCTGTTGTTGGGGCGTTCTCGTCCTGTGAGCCTCTGTTTGAAGGTTCGGGGTCTGCTGTCGGCGTCGTTTTTGACGGTGCCATGGGCTCGCCTCCACATGTACCCGGTGGGGTCCCGCGTTTTTTGTCACATTGGGTCCCCTGTTCCCTCGATATGGGTATTTTGGTTCCTTTGTCGGAGGACTCAGGGGATTTGGCCTCAGTCTGTCTTGTCGTGTTCCTCCGACTACAAGGTACTGAAGCCGTCCTTCTGGGTCTGTTGGACTTCTCGGATCTTGTTCTGGGTCTCCACGTGCAGATCCGGACGGACCATCTGGTTGTGTGGTCTTATGTGTACCATCTAGGGGGGTGCTGGGTTCGCTCCCTCAGTTGCCTGGCCCTTCGGATTGGTTCTTGGGCGGAGGTGCTTCTGGGGTCCCTGTCTGCCATCTACCTGCCTGGTACGGAGAACACTGTGGCGGATTGTCTGAGCCGGGTGTTTTCCTTCCATGGGGTCCTTGTCTCTCACGAGGTGGATGTTCAGGAGGTTGCGGGGGATGTTTGGTTGTCCGATTGTGGACCTGTTTGCCTCCCAGGACAATGCCCAGACCCGTTGTTTTTGCACGATTATGCCTTGCCAGGATGCCTGGAGGGTGGACGCCCTTTCGTTCCCTTGGCCGGAGGGTCTGCTGTATGCATTTCCCCCTGTTCCCCTGCTTCCTGCTGTGTTACGGAAGATCAAGAGGGAGGGGTCGTTGGTGCTTCTGATTGCTCCTTGTTGGCGGCGTCGCCCTTGGTTTCCCCTTCTGAGGGAATTGGCTGTGTCTCCGGGGTGGCCCTTGCCGTTCGTGCCGTACCCTCTGATGGGTCCTCTTCTTCCTCTGCCTGTGTTCCGTTCCCTGGGTCTGCGGGCCTGGCTCTTGAGAGGGAGTCTCTGATGCGTGAGGGTTGTTCGATGGCTGTGGCTGGTGTCATTCAGCAGTCCCGGAGGCCTTCTACGCTTATGTCTTACGCCAAGCATTGGGATCATTTTGCTTCTTGGTGTGTTGTTCATGGGCTGACGTTGGATTCTTTGGATCCGGCTCGCATTCTGGACTTTCTGAACGATGGGTTTGTGTTGGGATTGGCCATTTCGACCCTTCGGGCTCAGTGGGCCGCCATTCGGGCTTTTCATGTCCTGCCTTTGGTTTCCATTTATCCGTTGGTTGCTCGACTTTTTGAGTCTCTTTCTTTCCAGCGACCACGTCCTGTCATGTGTCCTCCTCCTTGGGACCTTCCTTTGGTTTTGCGTTCCTTGCAGTTGGCTCCTTTCGAGCCTTTGGAGTCTGTGGACTTGAAGTTTTTGACTCTCAAGGTGGTGTTTCTGGTGGCGATTGCCTCTGCCAGGCGTGTAGGGGAGTTGGGTGCTTTCCTTCGTTCTGCCCCGTTTTTGTTGGTTTTGGCGGACCGTGTGGTCTTGCGCCCTCATCCCACTTTTGTTCCTAATGTTGATTCTTTTTTTCACCGGTCTGCCGAGGTGGTTCTTCCGGTTCTGTGTCCTGATCCCTCCTCGGCTGAGGAGTCCCTTTTGCACCTCTTAGATGTTCGGCGTGCCTTGCTGATTTACATTTCTCGCACTTCTCCCTTTTGTAAGGTTGACTGCTTGTTTGTAAATTATGGTTTGTCGCGTCAGGGTATGAAGCCCTCCCTGTCCACGATCAGTCGGTGGATTGTGGAAGCCATTCTTTTGGCTTATGCTTCGGTCTCTGTGGTTCCTTCTCTTCCTATTCAGGGTCGTTCCACCAGGTCGGTTGCTGTATCCTGGGATTCTTTCGAAGGGGTGTCTATGGAGGATGTTTGCAGGGCTGCTACGTGGTCTTCTCCGCATACCTTCATGTCCCATTACCGCCTCCAGATTGGGGGTGGGGGTTCTGTTTCGTTTGCCTCTTCTGTTTTGACTGCTGGGGTGCCTTAAGAGGTTGTCCATTTTTTGGGTTGTTGTGCCTCTGTATATTAAAAATATGTTTCGCTGCACTGATGGTGTGGTCTGTTTTCCTTACATGAAGCTGATTGCTTTGGTATCGGCTCATATGTATATTACTGTGGCGAGGAAGACAGGACGAGGAGGTAATGCCCCGGTTACTTACCGGTAATCTTCATTACTCCGAGTCCATGTCTTCCTCGCCACAGTATAGTTTCCCTTCCCTCCCGGCCCTGGTGGTGGCTTCATGTCTGCGGCTTGGTTTTTTCAGGCTGGGCTGCTGGTTATGTGTCCTTTTATGTGATTGGAGGAAGCCTCTGGGGCCATATTGGAGGAGGGAGGGGAGACTAGAGCGCTGCTCTTTTAATTTACTTGGAGTTCTGTGTGGAGCCGGAGGCTCATATGTATATTACTGTGGCGAGGAAGACATGGACTCGGAGTAATGAAGATTACCGGTAAGTAACCGGGGCATTTACCAACAAGCGCTTGAAATAATGTGCGCACATACCTGCGGCATTGCTGTCAAGTTTTTTACATTGCTTATGTGCGTCATTTTAATTGTGATTGCAATCACAGAGCCCACCGAGGCACCAAAGGCCTTTCTTATTAGGTATTTAAATCATAGAGAAATAATACCTTAAGCACTATTCATTAAGATGTTATGGAGGCTACACTACAAGCTGTAGTGTAGCCTCCATAACATCTTAATGAAGAGTGCTTATGGTATCATTGCTCTATAATTTAAAAACTGTAGTCTACAGGAACTTCTTTAGTGGAGCTGGATACATGGCCATCATTATGGCGCCAAACTAGAGCCCACCGCCAAGGCAGTTTCAGGCTCTTTGAGGCACACACCTATTTGCAGCCCACCGGCACCGGTGTGTGGTTTTATCTAAATGCAAGATAATTACCGGACATTGAGATGCAGCAAATTTGGGCCCCCATTCGAGGTCTTTCAGATAGCACTTTCACTCTATAAGCCTGATGCAGCTGTGTTAGGGGTAGCTCACGTTCGGTTTACAATATAGTAACAGTTTTAGTAATGCACTGCTAACTATACAGGTATCCTAGCGCAGAGAAGAGGGCAAAAATAAGGAGGCAGCAGTGATTTTTTTAATGGGTGAATTCGACCTCCAGGTAGTAACTGGCAGTACATGAATTGGGATAACATGTCTTTAATGTCATCATCCTTTATACCAGAGACACATAAGTTAGCTATTTCTTAGGTTATTACAAATATGTACATTTCTGAAATACCGAGTACTCTGAAGTAACCGAAAGGCGATGCACAGTGTTATGAAAAACAATAAATACATCCGATGGGATTTGCATAAAAGCCTATTTCAGTTCCAAATATGTGGTTCTCTATTAAACAAAAACGACATTAAGAAAAGATTTTGCTGCCTCTTTTAAATTATGAAACTTTTCTACGGAGCTCCGCGCACGCATTTGTGCCTGGTTTACAGAAACCTAGTAGTGGGTGTCACACCGGCTAAATAGGCAGATGTCTCGGTCTCCTAAGACTCTCCTTGCTTTTTAATGTGCCCGCCTCCTGTACAGGCGGTAGATGGTGTTCCTGTTGTTGAAGGCGCCACAGAGTCTCCGTCACCAACACTGACAGTCAAAACGAGACACTGGCAACCTCGAGCCTGCATACATGCCCAGGGAGATTGACCTTACTACAGCTTGCCAGGCCGCGAAATGTAGCAATGGGTTAATTACCGCGGGGGCGGGCTGACCGGCCCGGTCGCCTGCCTCCTCAGATTCCAGCCCTGAAATATGTCACTCCCTCTGCAATTCACGGCGCTGGGGGGGGCAGTTTCTGAGACTGAGAGGAGAGCGGGGATGATGGTTGCAGCTTGTGCACCATCGCGCGGCTGCAATAAATCCAACATTGTTATCATGATGATTGCAAAGGTGACAATCATTATGAATAAAATGTTTGATTTATTGCAGCCACGCGATGGTGCACAAGCTGCAACCATCATCCCCGCTCTCACAAACTTGAGCAATCTTCGTGGCCTGCACTGCACAGAACGAAACGAGGGCCGGCCTATACTACATTGTACTTATTTAACCCCGGCCGCCCGCACCATGAAGCATCCAACTTCAACCCCCACCCTCTGACTCGGACTTCTTGTTGCTGGCTCAGAGGCGTCTGAGACTCACCTGCGGGCGGCAGAAGACAGAGAAGACTGCAAGGCGAGCCAGGGGCTAGAACTAATTAATCATGTCCGGCGGCAGCCCGGTCCCTATCAGTGATCTCCGGCCTCTGTGATGCTTCACCTCACCAGTCATGGGCGCACTTTTAATTGCGCGATGCGCATGATAACGTTCACCAGGCCAGCCCCACCCTAAGGGTGAAGACCGCGCAGGCGCGGTGGCAATGACATCTGCGCACCAATATAAAGAGGCCATGGCGAGGTGCAACGAGCGAGGGTGGTGGGCGTAATGTATTAATTACCAAAAAATGCTGGCTTCACTAAGGGGCCCCTGAAGCACGGGGCCCCCTGGACCACAAGGCCCCCCGCAATGCGGGGGCTGCGGGGCCTGTGTTACGCCCCTGCAAGGCGCTGGGGGCCTTGGGGGAGATTAAGGGGCCTATTGATCAAGGTAGGCTTTTGCGATTCCTTAATTGCGATTATCAAAGAATAACAATTAAGGAATCGCAAAAGCCAATGCATGTAGGAATCTCTATAAAATTAGCGATTCACAAACCCTTAATTGCGACTCGCAAATTGGAATGAATGGGAAATTGCATGCCCAATTTGCCAGTACGCAATAGGTACTGGCAAATTGCGCATGCAATTTCAAGGGTGTCAAAAGGACACCCTGTAGCACCCCTGAAATTGATCTGTGTGTGTACACATCTTGCGCACACACATGCCCTTCACACACATGCCCCAAGGGCATGTGTGTATGTAACCTACAACTTTAAAAAATGCACTTAAGTGCATTTTTCAAAGTTTTTGCAAATTACCATCAAGTTCAAATTGATGGTAATTTGCAGCCCCTATTAGCTAAATCGCTATTTGCGATTTCATCGTGCATTGCATTTACGGAATCGCAATTTGCAAATCCTTAAATATAATCGCACTTTGAGAAATCGCAATAAATTGAGATTTCTTAATTGGTGAGAGGCTGACTGTTTGATGCATCGCAGAAGCCCTTATTTCGGGCGCAAACAGACGATTTTTGCGAATCGCACCGTTTGTGCTCGCAAAAAAAGGTTGATGCATGTGCCTGTAAGTGAGCTATTGCCCAGAGTCACACGATGCTGAGCTGATCTGCTTCCGGCACTGGGGATCGAACTGTGAGCCCCACACTCTGGAGTCAGCCGCCCTGGCCGCAGCGCCACACCTCTCCCACATGTGCATCTGTGTACCTAAGGGTTGAGCCACAACACTCTGATTATCTTAATTAGTGGGAGGGGAACCAGCCTGCCAAGCAGTGCTTGTAAAGGTGACACAGTAGTGCAGGTGCTTTCTACCACAACGTGCCTTTTGCTACTGTGAAGTGCTTGCACTGGTCCATTAAGAGTACTGCACGACTGTTTGTTGGCGGGGGTCGTCCCCCTACTTGGTGCCTCGTTGAACCAGGGGCTCGCCTCTGACTCTTTTTTTCTACAGTCGGAGGAGAAAGAACAGTGGCTTGCCAGTGGTGTCGCACAGGCCATGCATCGCCTGCAGCATGGGGGCGAAGGCAACCTTTCAGGGGGACCCAATCCTACAGGGGCCCCCATTCGACCCAAGGAATATACTGTGACTCTGGGAGGCTCTGGGGCCCCTCATCACATTCTGGGGTATCCACCCCCACAATGCCACCCATTGAAAGCGATGTCTGTGAAAGCAACAGTTGCCTTCTATTAGTCGCGGTCACCGACCCCATGAGATGGCGGTCTATCAAACATGGAGGATGCAAGGAGGCTGGGCCCTCCCGCTCCCAAGGAGGCCTCGTGTTGTGGTGACTTGAGAAGAGCTGAGAGGTTCTCCAAGTGGAGGGCGGTGGAGTGTCCATGATGAAGGGCTAGCTGGCCGCCATGCAGAAGCGTTTGAAAACCAGATGGGGTGCCTTGGCTGCCAGATCGAGGCCTTGGAGAGGGCCACTGCGGGCCAGATTGAGGAGGTCCGTAACCACCAGAGAGGCATCGACACCTCCATAGTGTGTCTAGACAGAAGTCTACTGCGATTGGGACAGGAATCTTGGGAAGCCTGCATTTGAATCTTGAGTCCCTAAACTGCAAATGACCTGCTGACTAAAAAATGCGGTGCGCAGCTTCCAACTATAGTCGTCAACAATACTGGCCTGTGGCGGTAAGGTCATGATTGGTGAGCATAGTTTTCGGGCCTTAGCGGGCATAACCATGGTCAAAATGGGGATGCCCGAGGGGGAGACAGAGGGTCTCTGATGGAACTCCAGGGGCAGTAACAGCCGGTAAGCTGGAATGGTGCGGGTGGGGGTAGGGAGGTCACGCTTCCAGTAGGCTGGTTGGCCAATCCTCGCATGCGCGCAAGGACGCATAACTGCAGCGGCCCCCTTTGATGGAGTTGAATCTTTAAGGGCATAGGGGGGGCCTGACGGAGGTATCCATCCGGTAAGCTGGACCCCCTGCACAAGGTCACTCCGGTTGGAGGTTGGGACCTAGCTTGCACTTGACCTAGGGTCGCCAGTCATTGACCTTGCCATAGGCTCTAACAGGGATAAGCAGAAAGAGAATATCTTCATTGCTTAGCTTACGATAGGAACCGAAATGTAATAGAAACATGTTAAGGTTAGCCAATTGACAGCTTGTGCCGATCAATGTATTGGACTTTCTGCGTATTGTGTGCATAATGTAAAAATTATAATATTTAATGTTTGCTTATTTTATGTAATAAAATACGGCTGGGGTTTCGACCCCTAATCCAAAGCAGTGTGGTGCTTGAATTGTTTGCCCTGGGGTAAAAGGGGGGGAGCCCGTATGGGAGCCAGGAGAGTGCCCACCCCCAGGATTGAGGGTGAAGAGGAGGGGGACTTGAGGCAAGTACCAGGCCATATTGATACTTCCCTTGATACTCCAGAAGAGATGCAGAGCACTGCCCTCTACTTGCTGATCGTCTTGATACTCTAGAGGAGATGCAGTGCACGGCTCTCCTTATGCTTATCTTCTTGATAGTCCAGAGGAGATGAAGTGCATGGCTCTCCTCATGCATATCTCCTTGATACTTCAGAGGAACTGCAGTGTGCCGCTCTCTACATATAGATCTCTTTCGGAAATGGCCCTTTTTGCAGGGTTATCCCCAAACGTTTTGCTTCTTCCTCCTATTGTTTCCCGACTTGTTTGCGTTGGTTTTAGGACTCTGGGCACTTTAACACTGCTAATCAGTGCTAAAGTGCATATGCTGTCTGCGTAAATTGTGTTATGGATTGGTGTTTCCATGATTGGATATCTGATTTACTTGTTAGTCCCTAGTAAAGTGCACTGAGTGTACCAGGGCCTGTGAATCAAATGCTACTCGTGGGCCTACGGCACTGATTGTGCCACCCGCGTGAGTAGCCCTGAAAGGTAACTCAGACCCGCCATTGCAGACTCTGCTTGTAGTTTGTAACTGCCCTATCGGCATAGCCAGTGCACTTACTTGCCAGTCCCTAACCTTCCCTTTTCTTACATGTCAGGCACCCCTAAGGCAGGCCCAAAGTACCCCTGTGGACAGGGTGCAGTGTATGTGAAAGGTAAGACATGCCATGGTGTGTGCGGCATGTCCTGATAGTGAATTACAGCCCATTTTGTCTTTCCCTATTGCAAGGCTACCTGGTCCACATAGAACAGGGTGGAAAGTTTGTTTATAACATCTTAAAAAACATAACTGGCCCTGGGAACTAGGTAGGAAAATAACGTTTAGTATGCCTGCACTCAGAATCTAAAGATGCGTCTTTTAGTGAATGTGATTTTTACATTCTGTGTTTGAAAATACCATTTTTTCTTGCTCAGTCATCCCGTGTGCCTCTGCTGGAATGTGGATTGCCTGTCTGGGCTTTGGATGCCAGAAGGCTGGGAAGCAGGAGTGGTTCCAGATAGTCTAGGTGGTCAGGAAAGGCTGAATAGACCTGGGCTGCAATGGGGAAAGAGGGAGGAGATTTCATTGCACCTCAAACGGCCTGGTCCGCCTCTGACAATGCCATCTCCACCTCCTGCCAGGAAATCACACCAGAGAAGGCAGAACTGGTTCTGGCTGGGCACAGACACTCTCTGCCTAAGAGATCAAAGGATTTTGGGATATAAATATTGGGGCCCAGACCCCTGAACTTTAGAACTGCTTTGGATTAAGAAGACTCCCAAGAAGAAGAGCTGAAGAAGATGTGAGGAGGGACTACCACTTTGCTGTGCACTTTGTTGTGTTGGCCTGCAGGGGCTCCTTTTGTCTTGGGCAGTGAAAGAACTGGACTGAACTTTCTGCAATCTACTTTTGTGAGTTTCTCCAAGGGCTTGAGGTGGAGCTTGCCCCCTGTTCATGAAGTGTCAGGAACAGCAAAGACTTCAAGCTATTCTGCCCGCAGCACTGGGGACTGTGTATTTTGTGCTGCAACAGAAGAAAAGCAACTCGATGATTTCTATGACGACGCGGCCGACTCCGTGTCCTGAAGGCACCTCAGAGGGCCCCACCGCACTGCTGCACCGTGATGCCGCCACCAAGCCGCTGCTCGCACCGAGACCTGTGGGCACCGTACTCCGCACCGCTTTTCTTCATGATGACGCCTTGGCACCGCAGAGGGCACCGCCGGATCGCCACACCGCGATCCTGGTCTCACCGACGACGCCTGCTGACACTCCCATTGAGCCGCTGCTTGCACCGCGTCCTGTGGGCACTGTCCTCCGCACGCCTCACTTCACGATGACGCCTTGGCCTCCCAGACGACGCCGCTCCACACCGAAATCAACGCCGCTGCTAGCACCGTGGTTAGAGGACATCGCTCGTAAAGTTACACAACGCACCACCCTCATCCCACAGCCTTGGCCTACCAACGCCGGCAACATCGACACCAGTTCGTCAGCCGACGACAGTGCTTCAGCAACGCCGCATCCGCTGCTTGCATCGTGACCTGTCAGCACTGTGACGAGCACCGCCTTCTTCATTAACAATCTCCTAGATACTTCAGAGGAGGTGCAGTGCACTGCTCTCTACATAAAGATCTTTGTGATACTCCAGAGGAGATGCAGTGTGCAGCTTTCTTCATACAGATCTTCTTGATACTCCAGATGACATGCAGTGCACTGCCCTCTACATGCTGATCTTCTTGATACCCCAGAGGAGATGCAGTGCACAGCTCTCTACATACAGATCTTCTTGATACTCCAGTGGATATGCAGTGCATGGCTCTGTACATACAGACCTTCTTGATACTCCAGAGGAGATGCAGTGTGCGGCTCTCTTCATACAGACCTTCTTGATACTACAGAGGAGATGCAGTGCACGGCTCTCTACATACAGACCTTCTTGATACTACAGCGGAGATACAGTGTGGGGCTCTCTACATACAGATGTTCTAGATACTGCAGTGGAAATGTAGTGCATGGCTCTGTAATAAATAAATAAATAAATGGCTCTGTACATACAGACCTTCTTGATACTCCAGTGGAGATGCAGTGTGTGGCTCTCTTCATACAGACCTTCTTGATACTCCAGTGGAGATGCAGTGCATGGCTCTGTGCATAGAGGTCTTCTTGATACTCCAGTGGAGATGCAGTGTGCGACTCTGTACATACAGACCTTCTTGATACTCCAGTGGAGATGCAGTGCACGGCTCTCTACATACAGACCTTCTTGATACTCCAGTGGAGATGCAGTGCACGGCTCTCTACATACAGACCTTCTTGATACTCCAGTGGAGAAGCAGTGTGCGGCTCTGTACATACAGACCTTCTTGATACTCCAGAGGAGATGCAGTGCCCAGCTCTGTACTCCAGAGGAGATGCAGTGCACAGCTCTGTACATACAGACCTTCTTGATACTCCAGTGGAGATGCAGTGCACAGCTCTGTTCATACAGACCTTCTTGATACTCCAGAGGAGATGCAGTGCGCGGCTCTGTACATACAGATATCCTTGATACTCCAGTGGAGATGCAGTGCATGGCTCTGTACGTACAGACCTTCTTGATACTCCAAAGGAGATGCAGTGCACAGCTCTCTTCACACATACCTTCTTGATACTCCAGAGGAGATGCAGTGCACAGCTCTCTTCACACATACCTTCTTGATACTCTAGAGGGGATGCAGTGTATGGCTCTGTACATAAAGACCTTCTTGATACTCCAGAGGAGATGCAGTGTGCGGCTCTCTACATTCAGATCTTCTTGATACTCCAGAGGAGATGCAGTGCATGGCTCTCTACATACAGACCTTCTTGATACTACAGTGGAGATGCAGTGTGCGGCTCTCTTCATACAGACCTTCTTGATACTACAGTGGAGATGCAGTGCACGGCTCTGTACATACAGACCTTCTTGATACTCCAGAGGAGATGCAGTGTGCGGCTCTGTACATACTGACCTTCTTGATACTCCAGAAGAGATGCAGTGCACAGCTCTGTACATACAGACCTTCTTGATACTCCAGAGGAGATGCAGTGCGCGGCTCTGTACATACAGACCTTCTTGATACTCCAGTGGAGATGCAGTGCACGGCTCTGTACTTACAGATCTCCCTGAGAGTCCAGAGGTGGACGCCACAGCTCTCCACCAGCATATGTTTTTGATTCTTTGGGTCGACACAGATATAATCTTCACAGTTTAGAAGAGATGCAGCGCAGAACTCTCCGCAAGGAAAGCTTGTTGATACTCCGGACGAGACAGATCTAGAAGTGTGCGAAGCCGCGTACCTGCGCACTGTTGCCCTCAAGGCAGAGAGGCATGCTGGGACCCACTGAGGCTACTCTGGGAGGCACAGAACCTCATGGGCAAGTGTTGACAGTGGCTGCCCAAAAAAAGAAAACGTGAAGGTGGGCGACTTCAAGGTGCACATTCTTCTGAAACTTAAGGGCATATGTACAAGCCCCTATCGCCACCACAACGTCACTTTTACGGACGTTGTGGTGGCGATAGGGGCTGCACATTATGTACAAGGCAGTGTTAAGCCACTTAATGTGGCTTAACACTGCCTTGTACATAAGGCACTCTTTCACGCTATGGTTAGCATTAAAGGGGCGTGCAGTGGGTGTCGTGGAGGCGTTCCACTGCAATACCAATTGTATTTGATGCTGCCCCCTATGTACAAGGGTGACGTACATAGGAGGCAGTTCCAAAATTAAGACCAGGAAAAACCTAGTTTTTGCTTTTTACATGTGTGCTGCCTTGTGCAGCACACATGGACAAAGCAAAATACCATGGTTTGTTTATGTACAGGAAAGTGTCCCTTCCTGTACATTAACAAACCTCTACAAAAAAGGCCATTTTGTCACTTCCATGTGTGCTGCATGAAGCAGCTCGCATGAAAGTGACAGAATTGCATTTTAGGATTATTTTTGTGCAGGAAGGGGGCACCTTTGTACACATAAACAATCCTCCCCGGCACACAGGCACCCTTGCACTCTGGTGCAAGGATGCCTGCATTGGCGCTAAGTGATTAAACTTAGCGCCATCGCAGGGGTAACTAAACGCAAGGCTGCCCCACATCCGTGTAAATATGGTGCAGCCTTGCGTTTCAGATGTGGTGGAGCGTGTCGTTAAGCCAAGGAGGCTAACGACACGCTCCGCCACTTCCTCGTACATATCCCCCTTAATTTGGCATCCATGAGATGTACGCAAAATCCATAACAAAATAAGAAGGAGCCGATTGGCCAGGATTTGGAGGCCTCTTCAGTGTTCTTGAGCAAGCCCAGGATTCTTGACATGGTGAGAGCCAATGTCATCAACCAGAACCTGGAAGAAAGGAAGTTGTCTAAAGCCAAAAAGGCTACTGACTGCCCCCCTCTGGCAAACTGAGTACCGTAGATTTAGAAAGACTCTTCTGATTCTTTGCGTCACCTGAGGGTGATGAGGAACCTTTAAAAATAGTTTTCAGGACTTTACTCCAGAAGATTCTCTTATCCTTCCTCTCGAGTAGTGTCACGATGCACCACTGACGTGTTTCCTTCCCCTTTCAACCTGAACACTGCTTGGGATTTGGATGTTTATAGAGACTGAGATTTTTATGGGCTTAAATTAAATTTGCTGGAGGCTGCCGGGATACTCCTTCAGGTAAGTAAACAATGTGGACGTACCCAGAAGTTGAGTAAAGAAATATTGGACTCACTGTAGGTAATTGCAGTGACAAAAAACCATTAGGTTTTTATAGAAGACCCCGCACACACCAACCTGGTCGGTGTCATGCTTCATCATTGGGGTCCCAGCCGGGTGGCCGAGTGCCGCCTGGTTGTGCTACGACGCCTGATTACAGCGGAGCTGGTGTGGTGTAAGAGAGTGATGTGGTAATGTGCAGGTTAAAAATACCTCTGGGAATCGTTGCCGGGTATTTTTATTCGTGGCGGCCCTGGATATGTTAAAATTCAAAGAAGGGGGACAACTAGTGGAGTAGTTTGACTCGCAGTTGTCAGAGTAGGTCAACATGTTTCAGCCCCAAAGACAAAATTGTGTAGGGCTTTCATCAGGACCACATGCAAAAAGGTGAGTGGCAAAATCAAGCCACGTGAATAATAAAATCATAACACACGCGCTAAGGTGTGTTGGAAAAAAGGTGTAGGAAGTCGATACTTACGACCCGCCAATCGTGACCTGTAAGAAAAATGACAGGACAAGACATATAAAACATTTAAAAACCAACATAAAATGCAACATTTTGTGTGATCAAGTGCCTGTCTATGTCTCTGAAGTAGGCACAGGAGTGAATCCAATAGCGAGAGCCGAATACTTGTTCAGGTGCCATTGTTAATACCTGTCTTCTGCCTAGTTTGTCTTGTGCAATGTGTGATGTTGCTCAGCTTTTGAATTTCTAATAAAAGGATTCCAACCTAGAGCACAGCTGACATTTACTCCCAGAGCAATGCAACAGATATAGCCTGTCTTCCCCTTGTTTGGTTTCTGATAGGTTTCCAGTAACGCGTCACAGGCGGCCCTTTGATAGATAGTCAATATGCGAGGACATGCACACGTCAAGCTGAGGCGGGATCTCAGTCCAACCGAGCGGCTTCCATCAGCATCCTCAAATTGCTTGCATTAGACATAACTGGCACTTACCTATTCAAATGGCGCCCGCTTGGCTGCCATTGCTGCTGTTGCTGCTGGTATACATGTAGGCAAGAAGCTTTATCTCTTAAGTAAGATTTACACAATCTGGATTCATAATTTTAAACTCCTCCTTCTCTTCAATGGTTGCTTTTGGTTTACTCAGTTTTCGACTACTTCTTTATTTAGGGAGTTAGGTGCTCAGGTTTTGCTGAATGCCTTGTTTTAGGTCTGTGTGAGCAATAGGAAAAGAACATTTTGAAGCCCTACTTACGGGCTCTCACTCCACTCACATCTATTTTTATTTTTATTGTATTTATTGAAAATTGCACAGTAAAATGCAGCATTTATATATCATTACATCATGTGTATATCCGATAAATCAAGCAGTATGGTTCTGCTGCTACACATTTCAAAAGGATACAATTTTTAGTTTTTCGATAAACAACCAGCAAACAGGCAAACGTCAGTGTATTTATACAGCAAATCTGACATTTCAGCATTTAAATAACAAAATAGGATGAAAAAACATATCCCATGGAGGCAATGAGCAGTAGGCGGAGCAATCACATTGCTTTACATGCAAAGACAACCAGGCGACCGTATCTTCCTTTATCAGTTACGGGCTGGGGCGGGGAGTAGAGCACTCCAGGGTCATGCACATCCCAGTACGACCCCATGTGTAATAAGATCGGTACATTTATACAGACAAAGTAGATGGTAATCTCATCAGGTCGGGACTGTGCATTCGGGCTATTGGGTGTAGCCAGAGGGGAGACCGCCCTATTGCGTGACCACTGCAAGAATGGCTCCCAAATGTCTCTAGGTCGTGAGGCGGTTGGCATCAGGTCCCAATAGGCTCCCAGTTGCGTGTGGCCATATGTAACATCTGACAGCCAATCATTAAATTTAGGCTTGGTTTTACATCCCCAGTTCATAGTCATTCGCCTCTTGGCATACAGTAACAATAGCACATGTAACTTCCGACCTTTGGGCTCAGTGTTTTCCACCAATCCTAGAATGCCTAGGAGCGGAGAAGGGGCATCTGCTCTATTCAGGATTTGGTTGATAGCATCAAAGATTTCAGACCAGTAATCAAATAGAGCCGAGCAGTGCCAAGCCACTTGCAAAAAGGAAGCACCCTCCTCCCCGCATCTCCAACATTTGTCATCATCTCTAATACCCATGCGATGGAGAGCTAGCGGGGTGCGGTAGAATCTGTGGAGGAACTTGAAGTGTATAAGTCGGAGTTTGTAGTTTGGGGAGAGTTCTAACAGCTGTCTACAGCAGAATGACCACTGTTCGTCAGTCAGAGGTGTCTCTAGTTCATTGTTCCACAGTTGCTGAGATTTGGGCACCACTATGGGGGATTGCTCTTGCATGCAGTTGTATAGACGCGACACCAGTTTCTTCCGGGATGCCCTAGCTAATATGTTTTGGAGAGCCTGCAGGTGTGGCGGCTCTTCAGGGAACCGGTCCCACCTCGCCTTGCATGCAGATTTGAGTTTGTGGTGCGTGAATCTGTCTCTAAATGATAATGGTCTGTCCTCTTCTGCAGTCGGCAGATCCAGGAATATGCCATCAGGGTACATGCCGCGAATGTGTGCAGTGTGGATCCAGCAATGGTTACCTCGCCTCCGCCTTCTTCCAGGCATGGAAGCATAGGATTCTGTTTAAGGGGGATCGCAGGCGCATATAATAGAGGTAGGGCAGCACGCTTTAGCAGTTCCCGCCATGTCCAGCGGAGCATATTGGCTGAGTCTATGTCCCGCGATGGCCTGGGAGTTTTGCGGTAGAGGGCCACTCCTAAGGGAAGTGGAGCAACCATGTCAATCTCAACTGCCTCATGAGGCTGGTAAGGAGTAGGGTAGGCCCAAAAGTGTAGGAACTGGGCTTGCGCGCAAAGTGCATATAAGTGCATGTCTGGGGCGCCCATGCCACCCTACCGAAGCGGAAGTGTTATCAATGCCCACGAGAGTCTAGCCTGACTCCCAGCCCAGGCCAGTGCCAACAGATGTGAGCGCAGACAGGTGAAAAAGTGTTGTGTCAGTGGGATAGGTATGTTCGTAAATAGGTAGAGGAATTTAGGCAATACAATCATTTTTATAAGTGCAATTCTACCCGCTAAAGAGAGGGGGAGTTTCGACCATATCGCCACCTTACTTTCAAGCCAAGATACCGCCCTGCCAAAGTTCAGAGTCCAGATATCTTGGAGTTTTCGGCTAATCCAAATGCCTAGGTATTTCACCTCATCAGCTTCCCATCTCAGAGGGTAGTCAGTAAGAGGGAAAATAACTGACTTAGACCAATTTATGGAAACGCCTGATAGCCCCCCAAACTTAACAAACTCCCGCAATAGCAGGTTTAGGTTCTCGGTTGGGTTGCTCACATACAGAGTAACATCGTCGGCGTATAAGGAGATTAGCAAACATCGGGTACTAAATCCAATACCTCTGGCAGTATGGTGCTGCCTAATCCTGGCAGCCAGTGGCTCCATGGCAATCGCGAACAGTAGTGGGGACAGTGGGCACCCCTGTCTAGTACCTCTGGAAATTGGGAACAGGTCTGACACCATGCCATTAACTCTTACCCTGGCTCTAGGGGCAGTGTAGAGTAAGCGGATCAGATTCACGAACAACGGGCTAAATCCCATACGCTCCAGTGCAGTAAATAGATATGGCCATTCAAGCGAATCAAATGCTTTCGTGGCATCTAGAAATACCACTGCTGCTTGTGTATCAGGGTGCAGATAATGCAATGTCGAAAAGACAGTCCTTAGGTTATGAGTAGTTGCACGGCCAGGTATGAATCCTGATTGGTCCGGAAGGGCCACGATCGGGATCAATGGTTGGAGATGATCAGCTATTATTTTCGCACATATTTTGACGTCCACATTAATCAATGAGAGGGGCCTATATGAGTCCATATGCTGGCCATCCTTGTCTGGTTTCAGTAATGTAATAATAAGGGCCTCTCTCATCGAGTCTGGTAACTTTCCTACCTCTTGAGCCTCAGCGAATACAGCATGCAATCGAGGGGCAAGCTCCTCCACATATGTCTTGTAAAAAGCCGCTGTAAGACCGTCGGGTCCCGGAGCTTTATTTAGTGGAAGGGCCTTGATAGTAGTGGCAATTTCCTGTACTGTCACGGGTCGATCCATATACTGCCTGTGCGCATTATTAAACCATACAAGTGCTTTGGACTCTAAAAAGGACACAAGGGCGTCTTTCGACTCAACATGAGTGGACCCATATAACTTAGAGTAGTATGTAGTGAATGCCTGCAATATTTCGTGTTGTCCCGTTGCAATGTCCCCTGTGTCGTCTACAATTGTGTGCACATGTGTAGGTGGTGAGGTGGTATTTATCATTCTGGCAAGTGTACGACTGGGACGGTCTCCCTCCCCGTATCTTCGAGCTTCGGCCTGCTTACCGAGGAATTTGGGCTCGCGATGTGCTTCCTCTGCAAAGTCTAGTAGTTTGGTTTTAATCTGGGAAGCCAAATCTGGTGTGGGATCATCACAGAATGATTGTTCAAGAGCCTTAAGCTCCCTCTCCATCACAGCCAAAGTGTTTCTTATAGCTTTCTGAACCCCTGCCCCACGTGCTATGCACTGTCCACGTATAACAACCTTGAAGGCGTCCCAGAGAACTGCCTCAGTAGTAACTGAGCCTGTATTGTTAGTGAAGTAGTCTGTAATGTCTCTGTAGGAGAGTAGGGTCTGCTATCCTATGGTCACCCCAAATTTTTGCTTTTTGCTTCACTGGTTTTCGACTACTGAGGCTGTGGGCCTGCTGATCAGACCCCCAGCCTGCTGTTCTCTCACTAAATTAATGACACATGTGCTATAGGCACATACCAATTGGAAATGGACTCCTTGTCAGCCCCTGTAGAATGCACTATAGGTGCACAGGGCACAGGAGCCACTAAGGCCTACCAGGGGCTGCAGCATATCTTTTGCCACCCCTGGCTGGTTCTTAAATTGACACAACTGGCTGATCACTCAGCTGGGGTAAGGTGGTGTACACACCCCTTGCTTAGATATAGTATACCTATGTCTAAACCTATATCTGGACACATGTAAACCTGTGAGCCACTCCTATAGACAGGCCTCACCAATCCTGGAGGCTGGGTGCATGGTTTTTATGTGAGATGGAGCTCTAGCATGAGCTGAGCCTGTCTGCAGCCGTCGGGAACAAATCCCTAAGCTGTTTCAGGATAATGCCATACCATATACTATCAAGTGCCTTATAATCCTCGCGGTTATTTAGCAACTCTGGTTTGGCTTTATCAAAACATGTCGTGTAAGGTGTCATACGCTTTGGAATACCATCCCCTCGCCAGTTCTGGCGACGGGGATGGCATTCCACCCCTCTAGAGGGGTAAGACATGTTACTTCACTTTAATACGGTTGATTTCTCCAAAGGCCTTAAGATCCACAAAATGGATGCCTCTGCCACAGACAAATGTCTGGACCCCTGGAGCTGACCGAAACTCAGTCAAGGGGGTCCTGGACAAAGGGTTTCCTGTCACAGGAGGGTGTCACCGCCCTCCAGACAGGAGATAGTGTATTGTAGCAGGGAGGTTTGAAAGAAACCAGACACTGCCTGGGGCGCACAAGGCTGCCCCTTGCATAATCCGGCCAAACCGGTTCTGGGGCACTCCAGCCCTCGTGCCAGGGCGGCCTGGATCAAAGGAAGGGGGTGTATCCACCCACTTCCTGGGTCCCACCCATAGGAGGGGACCTAGCAGGTAATCACGCCCACCAGATTCGAATAAGAGTGGGAGCAGTGCCAATGCACATCAGATTTCCTGGAAGAAACATTTGAAACGATATTCTGGACCCTTCGCCCTCCATCTCAACGTGGAAGCCCGAAGAATCTCCCTTGTGGTCAAGGAGTGACCACCCTGCAGCAGCAGGCACCATCCAGCCCTCGACGTCTACTTAGTTGCAGTTCCCGCCGGAACTCGAGCAACTGAGATCGACGAGATCAAGCCTGCCCAGCTTCTAACAGCCCGATCCACAGTCCCTGCAAAGCTGAGACCCGTGGAGGCGACCGGAAGCGTGGGGCACGCCATCTTGAAGTGACCACGAGACGCTGACCGTGCAGCCCACGAGTGACCCTCGAAGCTGTACACCGGGGTTTGAGAAGCCCCCACCCTGAGCTACTCCTGAGCCGAAGTTCAGCCCTCCACACTCGACGAGTGCTGCGTGGGGCCCTTTGGCACGATTTGGCTCAACGCGTTGGCCGGGTCACTTGCCAGCTGGCTTGTGGTCCCTGTGCCGACGAACTACCTAAAAAGACTTGTGATTCTGGTTGCTCCAGATCCACACCAGCTCCCCTGAAAAGGAGCCCCGACTCTGACCTTCCTGGTCCGAGTGAGAAGCAATCTTCCGATCCTGCGTGGATTGCTCTTACCAAGGCTTGTTTGCTCCCAACTTGAAGCCGACTGCACCGACGGTGAGAGCCTGCGTGGGACAGATCGTGACCTGCTCCTGGACGTCGCAGATGCCCCAGAGCCCACGTGACAGCGGAGAGAAGCTCCTCGACGACCACCTGATTGCGCCCGACATTGCCTGGTTCCGTCCTGGTTCCACCCTGGTCACTGCTGAGTGACCCAGACTCTGTCCCCTCTGCTTTCAGGTACTCTACAACTTGAGTCCACCCTTGGACTCCACCGGACACTTCGTCTTCACCCTGCCTGCAGCCCTTTCAGCTTCAAGCACCAAGAGCCTGCGTGTCAAAACCCGACGCCACTTCGACCCTGTGCACCCACTTCCTGTGGGTGAGGTAACTTTGCTCCGCCGGTGTTCCCACACTGGTGCACACCTCTAGGGTCTGTGTGTTAAGTTTTGTTCCTCTAGGTTCAGCGGAAGTGTCCTTAAACTTTAACTCTTTGACTTTTACGCACCATTGGTTAACATTGGTGCATGCGTGCGCTTTCCGCACATCTCCCGAATCCCGAGGGCCATTCCCGACTTCAGCATTGCTTGTCCTGACTGCTCCCAGCGATTCCCTAGGCCCTAGGCCTAACCACTGCTCGAGTGGCCTTTCTTATACCACTTGTTTAGTATATGGTTTGAGTGGCCACCCGCCCTCATCCATAATTGTGCAACTTGTATGTTTAAACAGTGCTTTTGATTTAACGCTTGTGCCCCTTTATCCATAAAGAATACTGGGGATTGTTTTTAGTAATAAACACATATATTTTTATAATATATACTTGTGTGGTGTCCTTTCATTTGGTATTACAGGATTGTATGTGGTAAAACAGCTCGCTTAACACGACCTCTTAAGTTAAGCCTTTAGGCTGCTTAGTCCATGCTACCCCTAGGATAGCTTGTCTAATAAGGTTGACTTACAACCAGACACCATAAGGGATTGTTTGGTCAGGTAGTAGGTGGTTCCAGAATTGGAAACATCCCCTACCAGGCCAACTTCTCACAGTCTCGTCTAATTTCTTCCGTGAAGGCAGCATCCTGTAGCGCATTTGGTGGGAGGCGCCAGGCAAAGGCCCTAGTAGGGGCACCCGGAATATCCAGCTCCAGGAGACATGGAGCATGATCTGATAAGGATCGGGCCAAAATACTAACTTTAACAGTCCAGGTGGCCACATCCTGAGACACCAACCAGAAGTCCAGTCTGGACCAGGCCGCATGATGTGCGGATATGCACGTACCCACCCTGACACCCACATTGCGGGATCTCCAGATATCTATAAGTGAGCTCTCATTCATTATGTCTCTTAGGGCCTGGCTGGCATGTGGGTGTAATTACCTGGTCGTGCCCTTTCTATCTAAGGAGTCGTCTATTACCACGTTGAAGTCTCCTCCCCATATAACCGTGGAGCAGTCCAGAATAGTAATCTGAGCCCACACTTCCCTGAAGAACTCCAGATCGTAAGTGTTTGGCCCATACACAGCCACCAGAGTCATGTCTTTACCAAGCAGGGTGCCATGCAATATTACATACCTACCCTCAGTATCCCTGGACACAGAGTGTTCCCTCCAATCTATTCCCCTGCGTAGAAGGATAGTTACACCCCTTGCGTTATTTGAAAATATAGCTGAGTATGTGGATCCCCACCTTGAGTGCTTGAGTTTGGGTGAGCACGTGGTATTGATGTGCGTTTCTTGCAAAAAACAAATATCTATGTTATGTCTGAGTAAGTAGCTGTGCATCAGCCTAGACTTTCTGTTATCATTCAAGCCCCTTATGTTCCATGTTAAAACTTTAGTCACCCCCATTGTCTAAGATTCACAACAGTGTGTCCGTACCACGCTCGACTCACATTAGGACTATGTAAATCAAAGAGAGCATGCAGATTTTTGTAAATTCGACGATATGCCAAACATCCCATCACCCAAAACCGCCCCCACCCACACCAACCCCCCTAATACGGCGAAGGCGCTCAAACAGTAGAACATTTGAACAGTGGGAGACACCCCTTGGAGGCGCGGCATCTCGAGCGTACACCCCTGTTCACACAGGGTGGCTGCATTATTTCAAGCTGTTTCACTAACGGATAGAAACTAGATAAAAGTAATAAACAGCTCTTAGACCAGCCAGATTCGGCAACTTATACCACAGCAATGGGAGCAAAATGGTAAATGCGGTGTTTCCAGGACAATTACAACATTGACATGGTAACCAAACTCAGGGGTACGAATACAGTAGGGTATTTAGAGGTCAGTCATTGTCACTCATTTGGCTCTCAGCTTCAGCCCCATCTTGAGCTTTCCTTTTGGATCTGGGCTTACATATATGTTTCGCGAACTTCAAAGCAGACCCAGCATCAAGGAAATGGTGCGTTGTACCATTGTGCACGACCCTCAGTTTAGCAGGGTACAGGAGAGAGTATGGAACTTCCGCTTGGAGCAACAGTTTTTTGGCAGGCAAGAATTATTTATGCGCAGCTTGCACCAGCGGCGTGAAGTCTGGATAGAAGGATATGTTGTTCCCTTTGTGTGTGATCCTCCCTTTCTCCCTCGCCAGACGTAGTATTAAGTCCCTTCCCTGGTAGTTGAGCAGTTTCACTAGGATCGGCCTTGGCGGGGTGCCCAAGGGTGGCTTTTTCCCCAGAGTTGCTCCACAGTGAAGACCGGGGAGAGGTTTGGGTCGAAAAGTTCGTGCAGCAGTTCCGTTACGAAAATCTCCATTTTCCCCATTGCCGTGGTCTCCGCAATACTTGTGATCCGAACATTACACCTCCTAGAGCGTGCTTCCAAGTCATCCGCCTTGGCGCTTAGCGCTTCGATTGTCTTTTCCATGTTGGTGATGTGTGCTTTGGTATTCTGCTGGAACTCACAGCACTCCGTATGCCTATTTTCTAGGCTATCTAGGCGTGTTTCATGTGTGGCAACCTGGGATCGCACATTTTCAAGCTGGGCCGTCATGTGGTCCAATTTTGCATCTATACTCTTTAGGCTGGAGCGCACCTCAAGCAGTAGCGCAGTTACATCGATTTCTTGAGGGGCCTCTTGTGATGCCGCCCCCGCAGCCATGGCGTCTTGCTCAGCTTGCTTGGACTGTCTTTTCTGCTCGAACGTGAGCTTAGGCTGGCGGGGGTCGCCCTTACCCATGACCAAGTGTCCGAATTTGGCGCTTCCTGTAGTATGGTGCATCTCCGTGACCTATACCTCAGATGAACTCACTCTTTAGGGAGCGCAATGCGGGGTAATGCACATTTCGGGTGATTTAGGCCAGCAGGAAGCCACCTCTCCACTCTTGACGGCGGCTCCCCAAGCACAAAGGATCGTCAATGAAGGGGTCGGGCCTGAGCAGCTCCGCAGCGGCAGGATGAGCCCCACAGAGAAGGTCGAATTTAGAATGACAAAATGGCCCCGAGCCCCACATGTCCGTGTCCACAGCGAGCAGGTCTCGTAGTAGTCAGGGTGTAGCTCCGGTCGGGAGCGCTTACACAACAGTAAGGATCAGTGCTTTGGAAACATAGGAGGACAGACGGACACACCCGGCACTGAGATCAGGCACACTAGTTCAGGGTAGAGGCGGTATCCTCTTGTATTAGTAGTTGCAAGCCTCCCCGCTACTTCGATACGACACAGCACACAGCACCCACAAATCCCACGTGTGCGGCGCGATTATCGAAAACGGTCTGTCGTGTGGGCCAAACCACCAGTCAGTCGCTCCCCCAGGTTGGCATCGGGTCAGCAGGCATCCAGACTCTCATGCCCATAAAGTGGAACCTCTCGATTCAGTCCCGCACTCGGCACTGATCGCGGCGATGTGGCCCAATCCAAAATGGCGGCATCTCTCACTGCCGTCTCATACAGCAAGTCTTTGTGCCCGTTAGGGAGTTCAGTGGGCTCATAAAGAAGCTTTAGTTGCACGAACCCTCGTACGCTTAATCCAGAGCCTTACCCCACCTCCACATGCTTGTGTCCTGGGTCAGCTCACGTCGTCCCACCACACCACCGATCAGGCCTGCGGGGGCCGCGCCCTCAATTTGCGCTCCACGCCCGTGCAGGTCACCAGCGCCCTCAGGTCGAGTCGCGAGCACCGGTCGGATCAGGCAGCCGGATCTCATTCGTGCGGTTCCGAGTGTCGCATGGCGCCAGCTCTTTGGCCGAGTGTGCCACAGGTCCTCAGATGCCGTTGCGTACTGGTTCTGGGCATATGCGACCAGGAACAGCCAGGATATTATAAGGATTTATCGTGCAGCCGGCGGAGCTCACTGATTAAGCAGCCATCTCGCTGCTCGTTCGGTCACGCCCCACTCCACTCACATCTATAATATCCTGAGTACAGAATTTGATTGGTTGGAAGTTGTGTGCATCCACTAAAAAGAGTTCTTGTTTTGCACTTTTTGCCTTGTGGGAACGGTTAGGCTCAATACAGCAGGACTGAGCTGGTTAGATCAGGGCGATCGGACATTATGACAAAGCCTGTAGGCCTGCTGTATTCATTTTGAAAGCATATGGTAGTACCAAGAGGTATTTAACAGAGGATTCTTATTACGCTTTATTCAAACATGTGGAGAGTCATGGTGCAAGGGTGTCTGCGCCGGCGCATGGCAGCAGGTTGTGTGCCAGCATAGGTGGAAGCGCAGAGATGTGACATATTGTTGTAAATATGTCGCATCCCTGTGCTTCAAAACTAACGCAGCGCAGCACAGCAAAATGACTTGCAGCACGACGCTGCATTAGTTTCTTGCAGATCTGCCCCTTAGGGCCTAGTGGGAGTACTTGAAAAGATGGGTCTTCATTTTCTTGCGGAATTTAAGAAGTGAGGAGAAGGCTCTTATCTGTAGCGGCAGGTCGTTTCACGCGGTAGGCGCGATGTAGGAGAATGCTCGGCCACCAGATCTGGTTTTCATTTTGTGTGGGATGTGTTCCGGTCTGAGTCCGGACCAGGGCCGGACTGGCCATAGCGGGCGCCGGGCAATCCCCCGGTGCGCCGCACGGGTGGGGGCCGGTTTTCCATTTGTGTGGGATGTGACGAGCGCACGTGTCTGTAAGGTTTGTGAAAGCAGATGTGATTGTTGAGGTACGCTGGACCGGTGGTGCTACGTAGCGCCTTGAAAGTGTGGGTGGGAGTCTGAATTGCACTTGTTTGTGACTCTGGAGCCAGGTGAGCTGCTTCAGGTGTGTTGTGATGTGAGTGCGGGGTGAGAGTGGCTGCAGTGCTGCAGGGCGGTGTGTTTACTAGACACTCACTGCATCAGTCAAAGCAAAGCTCGACTGCATTCCAATGGAGCCTCTAATAGGCGAGCACCTCGCCCGGGGTCAAAGGTCACGCTCGCCTTACAAAAGAGGTGTCAGCTACTGTACAATAATGACTTCAAATGGGGAGTACCAGGCGGGGCCGGGAGAAACAAAGCCTGGCGTGGGGCGGGGAGGGGAGGTGGGGGGGGGCCGCTCCCCCCCCTGTGAATCGCCCCGGGTCCGAGCTGTCAGGGCCGGATGAAAGCCGGGCCGAGGCATCGGGTGTTGCCCGGGCCCGGCCCTGCCCTCGTCGGGTTTCAGAGGCGGCCTGGGCCTGGTCCTGTCTCTGCTTGAAAAGCACATTTGATCCGGAGGGGGGGGGGGGGTGTGCATTTCTGTTTGTTGCCCCCACCGGGTCAGGTGAAAGGAGGGCTGTGACGGCGCCAACAAAGCCGGGCCCGGGGCCCCTCGTCAGAGCCCAAGTGCAATTAATCTGCTGTGACAACTGACGACAGAGGACGGTTTGTGCAAAAGGCAAACATACAAATGTTGTGAAAGAGACGGGGGTGCGAGGTGATGGAGCGCGTGAAGAGGAGGGGGCAGGAACCCGAGGCCTCTGAGAGGGGCCGCGCTGCCAGGCAGCAGGTAAGGAGGGGGGCCTGGCTGCGGAGATAACATGGCACACACCCGCTGAGCGGGATAATGCAATGCATCCCTACAGAGGCATGCCACCCACCTGCGGAGCAGGGTACTGCACCCATGCAGAGGCATGCCACACACCTGCAGAGAGGGGTACAGCTGCCAGGCAGCAGGTAAGCAAGGGAGGCCTGGCTGGTGCAGTGCTGCGGAGAGAGTGACAGCATGGCACACACTTGCAGAGCAGGGTGCTGCACCCATGCAGAGGTATGCCACAAACCCGCTGAGCAGGGTAAAGAATGCTTGGAGAGGCATGCCACACACCTGCAGAGTGGGGTAATGCATCCTTACAAAGGCATGCCACACACACAGAGCGGGGTACTGCAGGCCTGCAGACGCATGCCACACACCCGCGGAGCAGGGCTCTGAAAGCCTGCAGACGCATGCCAGACACCCGCGGAGCAGGGCCGTGCAGGCCTGCAGACGCATGGCACACACCCGCGGAGCAGGGCCCTGCAGGCCTGCAGACGCATGCCACACACCTGCAGAGCGGGACTCTGAAAGCCTGCAGACGCATGCCACACACCCGCGGAGCAGGGCCCTGCAGGCCTGCAGACGCATGCCACACACCTGCAGAGCGGGACTCTGAAAGCCTGCAGACGCATGCCACACACCCGCGGAGCAGGGCCCTGCAGGCCTGCAGGCGCATGCCACACACCTGCAGAGCGGGGTAATGCATCCCTGCAGACGCATGTCACCCACCCACGGAGCAGGGCCCTGCAGGCCTGCAGACGCATGCCACACACCCGCGGAGTGGGGTATTGCATCCCTGCAGACGCATGCCACACACCCGCGGAGCAGGGCCCTGCAGGCCTGCAGACGCATGCCACACACCCGCGGAGCAGGGCTCTGAAAGCCTGCAGACGAATGCCACACACCCGCGGAGCAGGGCTCTGAAAGCCTGCAGACGCATGCCACACACCTGCAGAGCGGGGCTCTGAAAGCCTGCAGACGCATGCCACACTCCCGCGGAGCAGGGCTCTGAAAGCCTACTGACGCATGCCACACACCCGCGGAGCAGTGCTCTGAAAGCCTGCTGACGCATGCCACACACCCGCGGAGCAGGGCTCTGAAAGCCTGCTGACGCATGCCACACACCCGCGGAGCAGGGCTCTGAAAGCCTGCAGACGCATGCCACCCTACCACAGAGCAGGGACCTGCAGGCCTGCAGACGCATGCCACACACCCGCAGAGCGGGACTCTGAAGGCCTACAGACGCATGCCACACACCCGCGGAGCAGGGCTCTGAAAGCCTGCAGACGCATGCCACACACCCGCGGAGCAGGGGCCTGCAGACGCATGCCACACACCCGCAGAGAAGGGCCCTGCAGGCCTGCAGACACATGCCAAACACCTGCAGAGCGGGGCTCTGAAAGCCTGCAGACGCATGCCACACACCTGCGTAGCGGGGTAATGCATCCCTGCAGATGCATGCCACACACCCACGGAGCAGGGGCCTGCAGACGCATGCCACCCACCCACGGAGCAGGGCCCTGCAGGCCTGCAGACACATGCCAAACACACTGCAGAGCGGGGTAATGCATCCCTGCAGACGCATGCCACACACCTGCAGAGCAGGGCCCTGCAGGCCGGCAGACGCTTGCCACAAACCCGCAGAGCAGGGCCCTGCAGACGCATGCCACACACCTGCAGAGCAGGGCCCTGCAGGCCTGCAGGCGCATGCCACACACCCGCGGAGCAGGGCTCTGAAAGCCTGCAGACACATGCCACACACCCGCGGAGCAGGGCTCTGAAAGCCTGCAGACGCATGCCACACACCCACGGAGCAGGGCTCTGAAAGCCTGCTGACGCATGCCACACACCCGCAGAGCAGGGCCCTGCAGACGCATGCCACACACCTGCAGAGCAGGGCCCTGCAGGCCTGCAGGCGCATGCCACACACCCGCGGAGCAGGGCTCTGAAAGCCTGCAGACACATGCCACACACCCGCGGAGCAGGGCTCTGAAAGCCTGCAGACGCATGCCACACACCCGCAGAGCAGGACCCTGCAGGCCTGCATATGCATGCCACACACCCACGGAGCAGGGCTCTGAAAGCCTGCAGACGCATGCCACGCACCTGCAGAGCGGGGTAATGCATCCCTGCAGACGCATGCCACCCTCCCACAGAGCAGGGCCCTGCAGGCCTGCAGACGCATGCCACACACCGCAGAGCAGGGCCCTGCAGGCCTGCAGATGCATGCCACACACCTGCAGAGCGGGACTCTGAAAGCCTGCAGACGCATGCCACACACCCGCGGAGCAGGGCACTGCAGGCCTGCAGACGCATGCCTCACACCTGCAGAGTGGGGTAATGCATCCCTGCAGACGCATGCCACCCACCCACGGAGCAGGGCCCTGCAGGCCTGCAGACGCATGCCACACACCCGCGGAGTGGGGTATTGCATCCCTGCAGACGCATGCCACACACCCGCGGAGCAGGGCCCTGCAGGCCTGCAGACGCATGCCACACACCCGCGGAGCAGGGCTCTGAAAGCCTGCAGACGAATGCCACACACCCGCGGAGCAGGGCTCTGAAAGCCTGCAGACGCATGCCACACACCTGCAGAGCGGGGCTCTGAAAGCCTGCAGACGCATGCCACACACCCGCGGAGCAGGGCTCTGAAAGCCTGCAGACGCATGCCACCCTACCACAGAGCAGGGACCTGCAGGCCTGCAGACGCATGCCACACACCCGCAGAGCGGGACTCTGAAGGCCTACAGACGCATGCCACACACCCGCGGAGCAGGGCTCTGAAAGCCTGCAGACGCATGCCACACACCCGCGGAGCAGGGGCCTGCAGACGCATGCCACACACCCGCGGAGAAGGGCCCTGCAGGCCTGCAGACACATGCCAAACACCTGCAGAGCGGGGCTCTGAAAGCCTGCAGACGCATGCCACACACCTGCGTAGCGGGGTAATGCATCCCTGCAGATGCATGCCACACACCCACGGAGCAGGGGCCTGCAGACGCATGCCACCCACCCACGGAGCAGGGCCCTGCAGGCCTGCAGACACATGCCAAACACACTGCAGAGCGGGGTAATGCATCCCTGCAGACGCATGCCACACACCTGCAGAGCAGGGCCCTGCAGGCCGGCAGACGCTTGCCACAAACCCGCAGAGCAGGGCCCTGCAGACGCATGCCACACACCTGCAGAGCAGGGCCCTGCAGGCCTGCAGGCGCATGCCACACACCCGCGGAGCAGGGCTCTGAAAGCCTGCAGACACATGCCACACACCCGCGGAGCAGGGCTCTGAAAGCCTGCAGACGCATGCCACACACCCACGGAGCAGGGCTCTGAAAGCCTGCTGACGCATGCCACACACCCGCAGAGCAGGGCCCTGCAGACGCATGCCACACACCTGCAGAGCAGGGCCCTGCAGGCCTGCAGGCGCATGCCACACACCCGCGGAGCAGGGCTCTGAAAGCCTGCAGACACATGCCACACACCCGCGGAGCAGGGCTCTGAAAGCCTGCAGACGCATGCCACACACCCGCAGAGCAGGACCCTGCAGGCCTGCATATGCATGCCACACACCCACGGAGCAGGGCTCTGAAAGCCTGCAGACGCATGCCACGCACCTGCAGAGCGGGGTAATGCATCCCTGCAGACGCATGCCACCCTCCCACAGAGCAGGGCCCTGCAGGCCTGCAGACGCATGCCACACACCGCAGAGCAGGGCCCTGCAGGCCTGCAGATGCATGCCACACACCTGCAGAGCGGGACTCTGAAAGCCTGCAGACGCATGCCACACACCCGCGGAGCAGGGCACTGCAGGCCTGCAGACGCATGCCTCACACCTGCAGAGTGGGGTAATGCATCCCTGCAGACGCATGCCACCCACCCACGGAGCAGGGCCCTGCAGGCCTGCAGACGCATGCCTCACACCTGCAGAGTGGGGTAATGCATCCCTGCAGACGCATGCCACACACTCACGGAGCAGGGCCCTGCATCCCTATAGATGCATGCCACACACCCACGGAGCAGGGCCCTGCCGGCCGCAGACGCATGCCACACACCTGCAGAGTGGGGTAATGCATCCCTGGAGAGGCATGCCACACACCCGCGGAGCAGGGCCCTGCAGGCCTGCAGACGCATGCCCCACACCTGCAGAGTGGGGTAATGCATCCCTGCAGACGCATGCCACACACTCACGGAGCAGGGCCCTGCATCCCTATAGATGCATGCCACACACCCACGGAGCAGGGCCCTGCCGGCCGCAGACGCATGCCACACACCTGCAGAGTGGGGTAATGCATCCCTGGAGACGCATGCCACACACCCGCGGAGCAGGGCTCTGAAAGCCTGCAGACGAATGCCACACACCCGCGGAGCAGGGCTCTGAAAGCCTGCAGACGCATGCCACACACCTGCAGAGCGGGGCTCTGAAAGCCTGCAGACGCATGCCACACACTTGCAGAGCAGGGCCCTGCAGGCCTGCAGACGCATGCCACACACCCGCGGAGCAGGGCTCTGAAAGCCTGCAGACGCATGCCACACACCCGCGGAGCAGGGCTCTGAAAGCCTGCAGACGCATGCCACACACCCGCGGAGCAGGGCCCTGCAGGCCTGCAGAGGCATGCCACACACCTGCAGAGTGGGGTATTGCATCCCTGCAGACGCATGCCACACACCCGCGGAGCAGGGCCCTGCAGGCCTGCAGACGCATGTCACACACCCGCGGAGCAGGGCTCTGAAAGCCTGCAGACGAATGCCACACACCTGCGTAGCAGGGCTCTGAAAGCCTGCAGACGCATGCCACACACCTGCAGAGCGGGGCTCTGAAAGCCTGCAGACGCATGCCACACACCCGCGGAGCAGGGCTCTGAAAGCCTACTGACGCATGCCACACACCTGCGGAGCAGTGCTCTGAAAGCCTGCTGACGCATGCCACACACCCGCGGAGCAGTGCTCTGAAAGCCTGCTGACGCATGCCACACACCCGCGGAGTAGGGCTCTGAAAGCCTGCAGACGCATGCCACCCTACCACAGAGCAGGGACCTGCAGGCCTGCAGACGCATGCCACACACCCGCAGAGCGGGGCTCTGAAGGCCTACAGACGCATGCCACACACCCGCGGAGCAGGGCTCTGAAAGCCTGCAGACGCATGCCACACACCCGCGGAGCAGGGGCCTGCAGACGCATGCCACACACCCGCGGAGCAGGGCCCTGCAGGCCTGCAGACACATGCCAAACACCTGCAGAGCGGGGCTCTGAAAGCCTGCAGACGCATGCCACACACCTGCGTAGCGGGGTAATGCATCCCTGCAGATGCATGCCACACACCCACGGAGCAGGGGCCTGCAGACGCATGCCACCCACCCACGGAGCAGGGCCCTGCAGGCCTGCAGACACATGCCAAACACACTGCAGAGCGGGGTAATGCATCCCTGCAGACGCATGCCACACACCTGCAGAGCAGGGCCCTGCAGGCCGGCAGACGCTTGCCACAAACCCGCAGAGCAGGGCCCTGCAGACGCATGCCACACACTCACGGAGCAGGGCCCTGCAGGCCGGCAGACGCTTGCCACAAACCCGCAGAGCAGGGCCCTGCAGACGCATGCCACACACCTGCAGAGCAGGGCCCTGCAGGCCTGCAGGCGCATGCCACACACCCGCGGAGCAGGGCTCTGAAAGCCTGCAGACACATGCCACACACCCGCGGAGCAGGGCTCTGAAAGCCTGCTGACGCATGCCACACACCCGCAGAGCAGGGCCCTGCAGATGCATGCCACACACCTGCAGAGCAGGGCCCTGCAGGCCTGCAGGCGCATGCCACACACCCGCGGAGCAGGGCTCTGAAAGCCTGCAGACACATGCCACACACCCGCGGAGCAGGACTCTGAAAGCCTGCAGACGCATGCCACACACCCACGGAGCAGGGCTCTGAAAGCCTGCTGACGCATGCCACACACCCGCAGAGCAGGGCCCTGCAGATGCATGCCACACACCTGCAGAGCAGGGCCCTGCAGGCCTGCAGGCGCATGCCACACACCCGCGGAGAAGGGCTCTGAAAGCCTGCAGACACATGCCACACACCCGCGGAGCAGGGCTCTGAAAGCCTGCAGATGCATGCCACACACCCGCAGAGCAGGACCCTGCAGGCCTGCATATGCATGCCACACACCCACGGAGCAGGGCTCTGAAAGCCTGCAGACGCATGCCACGCACCTGCAGAGCGGGGTAATGCATCCCTGCAGACGCATGCCACCCTCCCACAGAGCAGGGCCCTGCAGGCCTGCAGACGCATGCCACACACCGCAGAGCAGGGCCCTGCAGGCCTGCAGATGCATGCCACACACCTGCAGAGCGGGACTCTGAAAGCCTGCAGACGCATGCCACACACCCGCGGAGCAGGGCACTGCAGGCCTGCAGACGCATGCCTCACACCTGCAGAGTGGGGTAATGCATCCCTGCAGACGCATGCCACCCACCCACGGAGCAGGGCCCTGCAGGCCTGCAGACGCATGCCTCACACCTGCAGAGTGGGGTAATGCATCCCTGCAGACGCATGCCACACACTCACGGAGCAGGGCCCTGCATCCCTATAGATGCATGCCACACACCCACGGAGCAGGGCCCTGCCGGCCGCAGACGCATGCCACACACCTGCAGAGTGGGGTAATGCATCCCTGGAGAGGCATGCCACACACCCGCGGAGCAGGGCCCTGCAGGCCTGCAGACGCATGCCACACACCTGCAGAGCGGGGCTCTGAAAGCCTGCAGACGCATGACACACACCTGCGGAGCAGGGCTCTGAATGCCTGCAGACACATGCCACACACCCGCGGAGCAGGGCCCTGCAGACGCATGCCACACACCTGCAGAGCGGGGCTCTGAAAGCCTGCAGACGCATGCCACACACTTGCAGAGCAGGGCCCTGCAGGCCTGCAGACGAATGCCACACACCCGCGGAGCAGGGCTCTGAAAGCCTGCAGACACATGCCACACACCCGCGGAGCAGGGCTCTGAAAGCCTGCTGACGCATGCCACACACCCGCGGAGCAGGGCTCTGAAAGCCTGCAGACGCATGCCACACACCCATGGAGCAGGGCTCTGAAAGCCTGCTGACGCATGCCACACACCCGCAGAGCAGGGCCCTGCAGGCCTGCATATGCATGCCACACACCCACGGAGCAGGGCTCTGAAACCCTGCAGACGCATGCCACGCACCTGCAGAGCGGGGTAATGCATCCCTGCAGACGCATGCCACCCTCCCACAGAGCAGGGCCCTGCAGGCCTGCAGACGCATGCCACACACCGCAGAGCAGGGCCCTGCAGGCCTGCAGATGCATGCCACACACCTGCAGAGCGGGACTCTGAAAGCCTGCAGATGCATGCCACACACCCGCGGAGCAGGGCACTGCAGGCCTGCAGACGCATGCCTCACACCTGCAGAGTGGGGTAATGCATCCCTGCAGACGCATGCCACCCACCCATGGAGCAGGGCCCTGCAGGCCGCAGACGCATGCCACACACCTGCAGAGTGGGGTAATGCATCCCTGGAGAGGCATGCCACACACCCACGGAGCAGGGCCCTGCGGACCTGCAGACGCATGCCACACACCTGCGGAGCAGGGCTCTGAAAGCCTGCAGACGCATGCCACACACCTGCAGAGCGGGGCTCTGAAAGCCTGCAGACGCATGCCACACACCCGCGGAGCAGGGCTCTGAAAGCCTGCAGACGCATGCCACACACCCGCGGAGCAGGGCCCTGCAGGCCTGCAGATGCATGCCACACACCCGCGGAGCAGGGGCCTGCAGACGCATGCCACACACCCGCGGAGCAGGGCCCTGCAGGCCTGCAGACACATGCCAAACACCTGCAGAGCGGGGCTCTGAAAGCCTGCAGACGCATGCCACACACCTGCGTAGCGGGGTAATGCATCCCTGCAGATGCATGCCACACACCCACGGAGCAGGGGCCTGCAGACGCATGCCACCCACCCACGGAGCCGGGCCCTGCAGGCCTGCAGACACATGCCAAACACCCTGCAGAGCGGGGTAATGCATCCCTGCAGACGCATGCCACACACCTGCAGAGCAGGGCCCTGCAGGCCGGCAGACGCTTGCCACAAACCCGCAGAGCAGGGCCCTGCAGACGCATGCCACACACTCACGGAGCAGGGCCCTGCATCCCTATAGATGCATGCCACACACCTACGGAGCAGGGCCCTGCCGGCCGCAGACGCATGCCACACACCTGCAGAGTGGGGTAATGCATCCCTGGAGAGGCATGCCACACACCCATGGAGCAGGGCCCTGCGGACCTGCAGACGCATGCCACACACCCACGGAGCAGGGCCCTGTGGACCTGCTGACGCATGCCACACACCCACGGAGCAGGGCCCTGCAGGCCGCAGACGCATGCCACACACCCACGGAGCAGGGCCCTGCGGACCTGCAGACGCATGCCACACACCCACGGAGCAGGGCCCTGCAGGCCTGCAGACGCATGCCACACACCCGCGGAGCAGGGCCCTGCAGGCCAGCCACACACCCGCGGAGCAGGGCCCTGCAGACGCATGCCACACACCTGCAGAGCTGGGCTCTGAAAGCCTGCAGACACATGCCACACACCCGCGGAGCAGGGCCCTGCAGGCCTGCAGACACATGCCAAACACACTGCAGAGCGGGGTAATGCATCCCTGCAGACGCATGCCACACACCTGCAGAGCGGGGCTCTGAAAGCCTGCAGACGAATGCCACACACCCGCGGAGCAGGGCTCTGAAAGCCTGCTGACGCATGCCACACACCCGCGGAGCAGGGCCCTGCAGGCCGCAGACGCATGCCACACACCTGCAGAGTGGGGTAATGCATCCCTGCAGACGCATGCCACCCACCCACGGAGCAGGGCCCTGCAGGCCTGCAGACGCATGCCTCACACCCACGGAGCAGGGCCCTGCAGACCACAGACGCATGCCACACACCTGCAGAGTGGGGTAATGCATCCCTGCAGACGCATGCCACCCACCCACGGAGCAGGGCCCTGCAGGCCTGCAGACGCATGCCTCACACCCACGGAGCAGGGCCCTGCGGACCACAGACGCATGCCACACACCCGCGGAGCAGGGCCCTGCAGACGCATGCCACACACCCGCGGAGCAGGGCTCTGAAAGCCTGCAGACGCATGCCACACACCCGCAGAGCAGGACCCTGCAGGCCTGCATATGCATGCCACACACCCGCGGAGCAGGGCCCTGCAGGCCTGCAGACGCATGCCACACACCTGCAGAGGGGGGTAATGCATCCCTGGAGAGGCATGCCACACACCCACGGAGCAGGGCCCTGTGGACCTGCAGACGCATGCCACACACCTGCAGACCGGGGCTCTGAAAGCCTGCAGATGCATGCCACACACCCACGGAGCAGGGCCCTGCAGGCCTGCAGATGCATGCCACACACCTGCAGAGCAGGGCTCTGAAAGCCTGCAGACACATTTTACTACTTTCTGTATTCACAAAGGGCGTTTACAAGAGGTACCGTAGCGAGGTGCAACGAGGCGCAACGAGGAGAAATGTGTTCATTTCTCCTAGTTTTTTCCTGCTTGACTTAGCATATGCTTGTAAATATCACCCCTGTTCACGCAACACTTTACGTGTTAGGGGCATGACATGGGTGTTGCTGTGGGTGTTCCCACGCAACACCCATGTCCAATGATGCATTTACAGATTTACGAGAAATTGTAAATCTGGAAATGCGTCAGAATCCTACGCCACCCTATGGGTGGCGTAACGAGGCACAACGAGGAGAAATTTGTCATTTCTCCTCATTTTGTCCTCTTTCAATGCGTGCTGCATTCTACAGCACGCATTGAAATAGGAAAATGCCTGTAGTGATGTTTTTGTGCAGGAAGGTGCCCCTTCCTGCACAAAAACAATCTCCCCATGACGCAGGCATCCCTGCACCATGGTGCAAGGGTGCCTGCGCCGGCACATGGCTGCAGTTTGTGCGCCAGCGCAGGGGGAAGCACAGAGATGTGACATATTCTTGTAAATATGTCGCATCACTGTGCGTCGGAAGTGCCGCAGCCGTGGCGCAGCCAAAGGGCTTGCAGTGCCACGCTGCGGCACTTCCTTGTAGATCTGCCCCTGTGATCTTAGCTCTTTGCAGAGATGCGCACAGGCCAACATTCTTCCTAAAATACAAGCAGGTAAAGCGGATTTTTGGTCTCACCCAAGCTCTGTGCTTCCAGGTATTAAAGGCCACTAAAGACCCCCTAAAGCTGGCTTGAGAAGCAGAAGACCCCGCCTTGGGTTGCAGTAAAAATATAGAATAAACAAGTCTTGGTAACGCCAATAAGTCTCGCCACTGGGTCCTGCTGACTTTGCCAAAGGTTTTGCAGCATGGCTGTAACAAAAAACAAAACGCTCCTGCAGCTGTGCGCCGGCCTGCCAAATGACGTAGAGCACCCTCTGTTTTCATGTGTATTTGCTGATCCGAGATTAATTTTAAAAAGTAGCGCAAAAGCGCTTTTTTAACTCTTCAACCCCTCCCATGCTCGTGACGGAACAGCTCCGTCACGAGCCTCTGGTGGGCTGTGCTGGTGACGGAGCGGTTCTGTAACGCCCCGCTCGCCGCGCCTGCGTGGTGCTGATTTCACGCCTGTGTGGCGCGTTCTATTGAGTGGGCGGGGCCATGACGGAACCGCTCCGTCACAAGCACAGCCCACCCGAGGCTTGTGACGGAGCGGTTCCGTCACAAGTACGGGAGCGCCGCGCGCCCCCTCACCCCTAGCACTGCGGCGGAATTGCCGCCGCAGCCAAGGGGTTAAATAGAGGAGAGGTTAGGGGAGCGGGTAGGCATGCAGGGGCAGATTTACAAGAAAGTGACGCATATGTGAAGATGCGTCACTTTCCCTGCACCATTGTGAGTAACCCTTGCTCGACTATGGATGCGCCGTATTTATAATACGACGCACCATGGGGCAAGGATTGACAGATGCATCAGAAATTCTGACACATCTGTTGACGCAAAAGTCATGCATTGCTTGAGTCGTGTCGCAAGCACGATGCAACTCCAGCAATGCATGGGGAGGCCTATCCTCGTTGTGCTGCGTCACTCCTTCTGCCTGCTTCAAGCAAACGTAAGAATTTGACGCAGTGGCATCCTAGAAATGGCGCAGTGCATTCTTGTAGATTTCACTGTGTCACTTCTACAAGGCTTTTATGCGTTGGAACACCCACCCTGCATACATTATACTTGACGCAGGTATAATGTGACGCAGGGCTTTACGTGACGCATCTCCCTAGATGCGTTACGTTGTAACTGGGCCGCACTTTTATGCTGCTGCTGAGTCACAAAAAGTGACGCAACTGCGGTGCAAAAATTACGCAAGGGGCTTGTAAATCTGCCCTGCAATACAGAGGGAGAGCGAGAAAGAGGTCAGGCAACACCGAAAGAGGGTGGGAGTGAGGCGAGCAACACCTGGGGAGGGGAGAGGTACATGGGTGAGAAAGAGCAATATGCAGATCTGAGGTTGGTAGAGAGGCAAATGGGTGAGAGAGAGAGATCAAGATGAGTGTGTGTGGGTGGGGAGAGAAGCACAAGGGTGAGTGAGCGCGACACAGAACGTAGGGGGGCAGAGAGCACACGAGTGAGAAAAAGCAACCTGGAGTGTGGGGAGAGAATCACAGGGATGAGAGTCGGCAATAGAGGAAGCGGAGTGGGGGTGAGAGAAGCATACGAGGGAGACAGCAGGAAAACACATGCACTCACATGGAATTCTTATGGTAAAAGAAAAAAAATAGTTCCTCAAAAGTCGGCAATCGCACTTCCAAAAGGCAGCTAATAAGAGAAATGGTAAAGAGGGTATGCTCCAGGGGAGGGACATACACAAGACGGACAAGATGCAACACAGAAAACAATTGAATTAAAAGAAAGCAAATGAAAGTGAGAATACATCCAACTAAAGGTAAGCAGTGGATGGCTTAACGCCCAGATAAGGTCTTGGTAAGCCCACAGTAGTCTTTTGCAACCACACTGCTGCCCTGTGTGGTAGGCATGTTTTATCTCACGCCTGTACAAAAGGGGGTGGTGATGGGCGGAGTAATTGAACCAATCAAACACTCACACCCAGTCAAAAGATCTGGGTTTAATCCATCACCGTTCTTAAGCCCACTCCGCCACCCCAGTTCAGACATGGCTATATGCAAATCAGTCTGACCCTGTGCCTCATGGGAACAGTCCAGCCCGAACTGCCAAGCCATGCCTTCCCTGGACCGGAAACAAGCTTCCGAGGATCGGTTTCTGGCATTACAGCCGTCTTCAGCCCGGCTTGCTTGAATCCAGTGGCAAAGTGAGCAAGGGACTCACGTCTGAGCATACCCTGCCACATTTATGGCGGCCAAAAGCGGTACAAAAGAGGGTGGTGATGGACGGAGTATCTGAACCAATCAAACACTCAAACCCAGTCAAAAGATCTGGGTTTAATCCATCACCGTTCTTTAGCCCGCCCTTTTGTACCGCGTTGGCCGCCATAAGTGTGGCAGGGTATGCTCAGACGTGAGTCCCTTGCTCACTTTGCCACTGGATTCAAGCAAGCCGGGCTGAAGACGGCTGGAATGCCAGAAACCGGTCCTCGGAAGCTTGTTTCTGGTCCATGGAAGGCATGCCTTGGCAGTTCGGGCTGGACTGTTCCCATGGGGCACAGGGTCAGACTGATTTGCATATAGCCATGTCTGAACTGGGGTGGCAGAGTGGGCTATAGAACGGTGATGGATCAAACCCAGATCTTTTGACTGGGTGTGAGTGTTTGATTGGTTCAGATGCTCCGTCCATTACCACCCCCTTTTGTACCCCTTTGGCGGCCATAAGTGTGGCAGGGTATGCTCAGACGTGAGTCCCTTGCTCACTTTGCCACTGGATTCAAGCAAGCCGGGCTGAAGACGGCTAGAATGCCAGAAACCGGTCCTCGGAAGCTTGTTTCTGGTCCAGGGAAGGCTTGGCTTGGCAGTTCGGGCTGGACTGTTCCCATGGGGCACAGGGTCAGACTGATCTGCATATAGCCATGTCTGAACTGGGGTGGCAGAGTGGGCTAAAGAACGGTGATGGATCAAACCCAGATCTTTTGACTGGGTGTGAGTGTTTGATTGGTTCAGATGCTCCGTCCATTACCACCCCCTTTTGTACCGCTTTGGCCGCCATAAGTGTGGCAGGGTATGCTCAGACGTAAGTCCCTTGCTCACTTTGCCACTGGATTCAAGCAAGCCGGGCTGAAGACGGCTGGAATGCCAGAAACCGGTCCTCGGAAGCTTGTTTCTGGTCCAGGGAAGGCATGGCTTGGCAGTTCGGGCTGGACTGTTCCCATGGGGCACAGGGTCAGACTGATTTGCATATAGCCATGCCTGAACTGGGGTGGCAGAGTGGGCTAAAGAACGGTGATGGATCAACCCAGATCTTTTGACTGGGTGTGAGTGTTTGATTGGTTCAGATGCTCCGTCCATTACCACCCCCTTTTGTACCGCTTTGGCCGCCATAAGTGTGGCAGGGTATGCTCAGACGTGAGTCCCTTGCTCACTTTGCCACTGGATTCAAGCAAGCCGGGCTGAAGACGGCTGGAATGCCAGAAACCAGTCCTCGGAAGCTTGTTTCTGGTCCAGGGAAGGCATGGCTTGGCAGTTCGGGCTGGACTGTTCCCATGGGGCACAGGGTCAGACTGATTTGCATATAGCCAAGTCTGAAATGGGGTGGCAGAGTGGGCTAAAGAAAGGTGATGGATCAAACCCAGATCTTTTGACTGGGTGTGAGTGTTTGATTGGTTCAGATGCTCCGTCCATTACCACCCCCTTTTGTACCGCTTTGGCCGACATAAGTGTGCCAGGGTATGCTCAGACGTGAGTCCCTTGCTCACTTTGCCAATGGATTCAAACAAGCCGGGCTGAAGACGGCTGGAATGCCAGAAACCGGTCCTCGGAAGCTTGTTTCTGGTCCAGGGAAGGCTTGGCTTGGCAGTTCGGGCTGGACTGTTCCCATGGGGCACAGGGTCAGACTGATCTGCATATAGCCATGTCTGAACTGGGATGGCAGAGTGGGCTAAAGAACGGTGATGGATCAAACCCAGATCTTTTGACTGGGTGTGAGTGTTTGATTGGTTCAGATGCTCCGTCCATTACCACCCCCTTTTGTACCGCTTTGGCCGCCATAAGTGTGGCAGGGTATGCTCAGACGTAAGTCCCTTGCTCACTTTGCCACTGGATTCAAGCAAGCCGGGCTGAAGACGGCTGGAATGCCAGAAACCGGTCCTCGGAAGCTTGTTTCTGGTCCAGGGAAGGCTTGGCTTGGCAGTTCGGGCTGGACTGTTCCCATGGGGCACAGGGTCAGACTGATCTGCATATAGCCATGTCTGAACTGGGGTGGCAGAGTGGGCTAAAGAACGGTGATGGATCAAACCCAGATCTTTTGACTGGGTGTGAGTGTTTGATTGGTTCAGATGCTCCGTCCATTACCACCCCCTTTTGTACCGCTTTGGCCGCCATAAGTGTGGCAGGGTATGCTCAGACGTAAGTCCCTTGCTCACTTTGCCACTGGATTCAAGCAAGCCGGGCTGAAGACGGCTGGAATGCCAGAAACCGGTCCTCGGAAGCTTGTTTCTGGTCCAGGGAAGGCATGGCTTGGCAGTTCGGGCTGGACTGTTCCCATGGGGCACAGGGTCAGACTGATTTGCATATAGCCATGCCTGAACTGGGGTGGCAGAGTGGGCTAAAGAACGGTGATGGATCAACCCAGATCTTTTGACTGGGTGTGAGTGTTTGATTGGTTCAGATGCTCCGTCCATTACCACCCCCTTTTGTACCGCTTTGGCCGCCATAAGTGTGGCAGGGTATGCTCAGACGTGAGTCCCTTGCTCACTTTGCCACTGGATTCAAGCAAGCCGGGCTGAAGACGGCTGGAATGCCAGAAACCAGTCCTCGGAAGCTTGTTTCTGGTCCAGGGAAGGCATGGCTTGGCAGTTCGGGCTGGACTGTTCCCATGGGGCACAGGGTCAGACTGATTTGCATATAGCCAAGTCTGAAATGGGGTGGCAGAGTGGGCTAAAGAAAGGTGATGGATCAAACCCAGATCTTTTGACTGGGTGTGAGTGTTTGATTGGTTCAGATGCTCCGTCCATTACCACCCCCTTTTGTACCGCTTTGGCCGACATAAGTGTGCCAGGGTATGCTCAGACGTGAGTCCCTTGCTCACTTTGCCAATGGATTCAAACAAGCCGGGCTGAAGACGGCTGGAATGCCAGAAACCGGTCCTCGGAAGCTTGTTTCTGGTCCAGGGAAGGCATGGCTTGGCAGTTCTGGCTGGACTGTTCCCATGGGGCACAGGGTCAGACTGATTTGCATATAGCCATGTCTGAACTGGGGTGGCAGAGTGGGCTAAAGAACGGTGATGGATCAAACCCAGATCTTTTGACTGGGTGTGAGTGTTTGATTGGTTCAAATGCTCCGTCCATTACCACCCCCTTTTGTACCGCTTTGGCCGCCATAAGTGTGGCAGGGTATGCTCAGACGTGAGTCCCTTGCTCACTTTGCCACTGGATTCAAGCAAGCCGGGCTGAAGACGGCTGGAATGCCAGAAACCGGTCCGCGGAAGCTTGTTTCTGGTCCAGGGAAGGCATGGCTTGGTAGTTCGGGCTGGACTGTTCCCATGGGGCACAGGGTCAGACTGATTTGCATATAGCCATGTCTGAACTGGAGTGGCAGAGTGGGCTAAAGAACGGTGATGGATCAAACCCAGATCTTTTGACTGGGTGTGAGTGTTTGATTGGTTCAGATGCTCCGTCCATTACCACCCCCTTTTGTACCGCTTTGGCCGCCATAAGTGTGGCAGGGTATGCTCAGACGTGGATCCCTTGCTCACTTTGCAACTGGATTCAAGCAAGCCGGGCTGAAGATGGCTGGAATGCCAGAAATCGGTCCTCGGAAGCTTGTTTCTGGTCCAGGGAAGGCATGGCTTGGCAGTTCGGGCTGGACTGTTCCCATGGGGCACAGGGTCACACTGATTTGCATATAGCCATGTCTGAACTGGGGTGGCAGAGTGGGCTAAAGAACGGTGATGGATCAAACCCAGATCTTTTGACTGGGTGTGAGTGTTTGATTGGTTCTGATGCTCTGTCCTTTACCACCCCCTGTTGTACCGCTTTGGCCGCCATAAGAGTGGCAGGGTATGCTCAGACGTGAGTCCCTTGCTCACTTTGCCACTGGATTCAAGCAAGCCGGGCTGAAGACGGCTGGAATGCCAGAAACCGGTCCTCGGAAGCTTGTTTCTGGTCCAGGGAAGGCATGGCTTGGCAATTCGGGCTGGACTATTCCCATGGGGCACAGGGTCACGCTGATTTGCATATAGCCATGTCTGAACTGGGGTGGCAGAGTGGGCTAAAGAACGGTGATGGATAAAACCCAGATCTTTTGACTGGGTGTGAGTGTTTGATTGGTTCAGATTCTCCGTCCATTACCACCCCCTTTTGTACCGCTTTGGCCGCCATAAGTGTGGCAGGGTATGCTCAGACGTGAGTCCCTTGCTCACTTTGCCACTGGATTCAAGCAAGCCGGGCAGAAGACGGCTGGAATGCTAGAAACCGGTCCTCAGAAGCTTGTTTCTGGTCCAGGGAAGGCATGGCTTGGCAGTTCGGGCTGGACTGTTCCCATGGGGCACAGGGTCAGACTGATTTGCATATAGCCATGTCTGAACTGGGGTGGCAGAGTGGGCTAAAGAACGGTGATGGATCAAACCCAGATCTTTTGACTGGGTGTGAGTGTTTGATTGGTTCAGATGCTCCGTCCATTACCACCCCCTTTTTTACCGCTTTGGCCACCATAAGTGTGGCAGGGTATGCTCAGACGTGAGTCCCTTGGTCACTTTGCCACTGGATTCAAGCAAGCCGGGCTGAAGACGGCTGGAATGCCAGAAACCGGTCCTCGGAAGCTTGTTTCTGGTCCAGGGAAGGCATGGCTTGGCAGTTCGGGCTGGACTGTTCCCATGGGGCACAGGGTCAGACTGATTTGCATATAGCCATGTCTGAACTGGGGTGGCAGAGTTGGCTAAAGAACGGTGATGGATCAAACCCAGATCTTTTGACTGGGTGTGAGTGTTTGATTGGTTCAGATGCTCAGTCCATTACCACCCCCTTTTGTACCGCTTTGGCCGCCATAAGTGTGGCAGGGTATGCTCAGACGTGAGTCCCTTGCTCACTTTGCCACTGGATTCAAGCAAGCCGGGCTGAAGACGGCTGAAATGCCAGAAACCGGTCCTCGGAAGCTTTTTCTGGTCCAGGGAAGGCATGGCTTGGCAGTTCGGGCTGGACTGTTCCCATGGGGCACAGGGTCAGACTGATTTGCATATAGCTATGTCTGAACTGGGGTGGCAGAGTGGGCTAAAGAACGGTGATGGATCAAACCCAGATCTTTTGACTGGGTGTGAGTGTTTGATTGGTTCTGATGCTCCGTCCTTTACCACCCCCTTTTGTACCGCTTTGGCCGCCATAAGTGTGGCAGGGTATGCTCAGACGTGAGTCCCTTGCTCACTTTGCCACTGGATTCAAGCAAGCCGGGCTGAAGACGGCTGGAATGCCAGAAACCGGTCCTCGGAAGCTTGTTTCTGGTCCAGGGAAGGCATGGCTTGGCAGTTCGGGCTGGACTGTTCCCATGGGGCACAGGGTCAGACTGATTTGCATATAGCCATGTCTGAACTGGGGTGGCAGAGTGGGCTAAAGAACGGTGATGGATCAAACCCAGATCTTTTGACTGGGTGTGAGTGTTAGATTGGTTCGGATGCTCCGTCCATTACCACCCCCTTTTTTACCGCTTTGGCCGCCATAAGTGTGGCAGGGTATGCTCAGACGTGAGTCCCTTGCTCACTTTGCCACTGGATTCAAGGAAGCCGGGCTGAAGACGGCTGGAATGCCAGAAACCGGTCCTCGGAAGCTTGTTTCTGGTCCAGGGGAGGCATGGATTGGCAGTTCGGGCTGGACTGTTCCCATGGGGCACAGGGTCAGACTGAATTGCATATAGCCATGTCTGAACTGGGGTGGCAGAGTGGGCTAAAGAACTGTGATGGATCAAACCCAGATCTTTTGACTGGGTGTGAGAGTTTGATTGGTTCAGATGCTCCGTCCATTACCACCCCCTTTTGTACCGCTTTGGCCACCATAAGTGTGGCAGGGTATGCTCAGACGTGAGTCCCTTGCTCACTTTGCCACTGGATTCAAGCAAGCCGGGCTGAAGACGGCTGGAATGCCAGAAACCGGTCCTCGGAAGCTTGTTTCTGGTCCAGGGAAGGCATGGCTTGGCAGTTCGGGCTGGACTGTTCCCATGGGGCACAGGGTCAGACTGATTTGCATATAGCCAAGTCTGAAATGGGGTGGCAGAGTGGGCTAAAGAAAGGTGATGGATCAAACCCAGATCTTTTGACTGGGTGTGAGTGTTTGATTGGTTCAGATGCTCCGTCCATTACCACCCCCTTTTGTACCGCTTTGGCCGACATAAGTGTGCCAGGGTATGCTCAGACGTGAGTCCCTTGCTCACTTTGCCAATGGATTCAAACAAGCCGGGCTGAAGACGGCTGGAATGCCAGAAACCGGTCCTCGGAAGCTTGTTTCTGGTCCAGGGAAGGCTTGGCTTGGCAGTTCGGGCTGGACTGTTCCCATGGGGCACAGGGTCAGACTGATCTGCATATAGCCATGTCTGAACTGGGGTGGCAGAGTGGGCTAAAGAACGGTGATGGATCAAACCCAGATCTTTTGACTGGGTGTGAGTGTTTGATTGGTTCAGATGCTCCGTCCATTACCACCCCCTTTTGTACCGCTTTGGCCGCCATAAGTGTGGCAGGGTATGCTCAGACGTAAGTCCCTTGCTCACTTTGCCACTGGATTCAAGCAAGCCGGGCTGAAGACGGCTGGAATGCCAGAAACCGGTCCTCGGAAGCTTGTTTCTGGTCCAGGGAAGGCTTGGCTTGGCAGTTCGGGCTGGACTGTTCCCATGGGGCACAGGGTCAGACTGATCTGCATATAGCCATGTCTGAACTGGGGTGGCAGAGTGGGCTAAAGAACGGTGATGGATCAAACCCAGATCTTTTGACTGGGTGTGAGTGTTTGATTGGTTCAGATTCTCCGTCCATTACCACCCCCTTTTGTACCGCTTTGGCCGCCATAAGTTTGGCAGGGTATGCTCAGACGTGAGTCCCTTGCTCACTTTGCCACTGGATTCAAGCAAGCCGGGCTGAAGACGGCTGGAATGCCAGAAACCGGTCCTCGGAAGCTTGTTTCTGGTCCAGGGAAGGCATGGCTTGGCAGTTCGGGCTGGACTGTTCCCATGGGGCACAGGGTCAGACTGATTTGCATATAGCCATGCCTGAACTGGGGTGGCAGAGTGGGCTAAAGAACGGTGATGGATCAACCCAGATCTTTTGACTGGGTGTGAGTGTTTGATTGGTTCAGATGCTCCGTCCATTACCACCCCCTTTTGTACCGCTTTGGCCGCCATAAGTGTGGCAGGGTATGCTCAGACGTGAGTCCCTTGCTCACTTTGCCACTGGATTCAAGCAAGCCGGGCTGAAGACGGCTGGAATGCCAGAAACCAGTCCTCGGAAGCTTGTTTCTGGTCCAGGGAAGGCATGGCTTGGCAGTTCGGGCTGGACTGTTCCCATGGGGCACAGGGTCAGACTGATTTGCATATAGCCAAGTCTGAAATGGGGTGGCAGAGTGGGCTAAAGAAAGGTGATGGATCAAACCCAGATCTTTTGACTGGGTGTGAGTGTTTGATTGGTTCAGATGCTCCGTCCATTACCACCCCCTTTTGTACCGCTTTGGCCGACATAAGGGTGCCAGGGTATGCTCAGACGTGAGTCCCTTGCTCACTTTGCCAATGGATTCAAACAAGCCGGGCTGAAGACGGCTGGAATGCCAGAAACCGGTCCTCGGAAGCTTGTTTCTGGTCCAGGGAAGGCTTGGCTTGGCAGTTCGGGCTGGACTGTTCCCATGGGGCACAGGGTCAGACTGATCTGCATATAGCCATGTCTGAACTGGGGTGGCAGAGTGGGCTAAAGAACGGTGATGGATCAAACCCAGATCTTTTGACTGGGTGTGAGTGTTTGATTGGTTCAGATGCTCCGTCCATTACCACCCCCTTTTGTACCGCTTTGGCCGCCATAAGTGTGGCAGGGTATGCTCAGACGTAAGTCCCTTGCTCACTTTGCCACTGGATTCAAGCAAGCCGGGCTGAAGACGGCTGGAATGCCAGAAACCGGTCCTCGGAAGCTTGTTTCTGGTCCAGGGAAGGCTTGGCTTGGCAGTTCGGGCTGGACTGTTCCCATGGGGCACAGGGTCAGACTGATCTGCATATAGCCATGTCTGAACTGGGGTGGCAGAGTGGGCTAAAGAACGGTGATGGATCAAACCCAGATCTTTTGACTGGGTGTGAGTGTTTGATTGGTTCAGATGCTCCGTCCATTACCACCCCCTTTTGTACCGCTTTGGCCGCCATAAGTGTGGCAGGGTATGCTCAGACGTAAGTCCCTTGCTCACTTTGCCACTGGATTCAAGCAAGCCGGGCTGAAGACGGCTGGAATGCCAGAAACCGGTCCTCGGAAGCTTGTTTCTGGTCCAGGGAAGGCATGGCTTGGCAGTTCGGGCTGGACTGTTCCCATGGGGCACAGGGTCAGACTGATTTGCATATAGCCATGCCTGAACTGGGGTGGCAGAGTGGGCTAAAGAACGGTGATGGATCAACCCAGATCTTTTGACTGGGTGTGAGTGTTTGATTGGTTCAGATGCTCCGTCCATTACCACCCCCTTTTGTACCGCTTTGGCCGCCATAAGTGTGGCAGGGTATGCTCAGACGTGAGTCCCTTGCTCACTTTGCCACTGGATTCAAGCAAGCCGGGCTGAAGACGGCTGGAATGCCAGAAACCAGGCCTCGGAAGCTTGTTTCTGGTCCAGGGAAGGCATGGCTTGGCAGTTCGGGCTGGACTGTTCCCATGGGGCACAGGGTCAGACTGATTTGCATATAGCCAAGTCTGAAATGGGGTGGCAGAGTGGGCTAAAGAAAGGTGATGGATCAAACCCAGATCTTTTGACTGGGTGTGAGTGTTTGATTGGTTCAGATGCTCCGTCCATTACCACCCCCTTTTGTACCGCTTTGGCCGACATAAGTGTGCCAGGGTATGCTCAGACGTGAGTCCCTTGCTCACTTTGCCAATGGATTCAAACAAGCCGGGCTGAAGACGGCTGGAATGCCAGAAACCGGTCCTCGGAAGCTTGTTTCTGGTCCAGGGAAGGCATGGCTTGGCAGTTCTGGCTGGACTGTTCCCATGGGGCACAGGGTCAGACTGATTTGCATATAGCCATGTCTGAACTGGGGTGGCAGAGTGGGCTAAAGAACGGTGATGGATCAAACCCAGATCTTTTGACTGGGTGTGAGTGTTTGATTGGTTCAGATGCTCCGTCCATTACCACCCCCTTTTGTACCGCTTTGGCCGCCATAAGTGTGGCAGGGTATGCTCAGACGTGAGTCCCTTGCTCACTTTGCCACTGGATTCAAGCAAGCCGGGCTGAAGACGGCTGGAATGCCAGAAACCGGTCCGCGGAAGCTTGTTTCTGGTCCAGGGAAGGCATGGCTTGGTAGTTCGGGCTGGACTGTTCCCATGGGGCACAGGGTCAGACTGATTTGCATATAGCCATGTCTGAACTGGAGTGGCAGAGTGGGCTAAAGAACGGTGATGGATCAAACCCAGATCTTTTGACTGGGTGTGAGTGTTTGATTGGTTCAGATGCTCCGTCCATTACCACCCCCTTTTGTACCGCTTTGGCCGCCATAAGTGTGGCAGGGTATGCTCAGACGTGGATCCCTTGCTCACTTTGCCACTGGATTCAAGCAAGCCGGGCTGAAGATGGCTGGAATGCCAGAAATCGGTCCTCGGAAGCTTGTTTCTGGTCCAGGGAAGGCATGGCTTGGCAGTTCGGGCTGGACTGTTCCCATGGGGCACAGGGTCAGACTGATTTGCATATAGCCATGTCTGAACTGGGGTGGCAGAGTGGGCTAAAGAACGGTGATGGATCAAACCCAGATCTTTTGACTGGGTGTGAGTGTTTGATTGGTTCAGATGCTCCGTCCATTACCACCCCCTTTTGTACCGCTTTGGCCGCCATAAGTGTGGCAGGGTATGCTCAGACGTGAGTCCCTTGCTCACTTTGCCACTGGATTCAAGCAAGCCGGGCTGAAGACGGCTGGAATGCCAGAAACCGGTCCTCGGAAGCTTGTTTCTGGTCCAGGGAAGGCATGGCTTGGCAGTTCGGGCTGGACTGTTCCCATGGGACACAGGGTTAGACTGATTTGCATATAGCCATGTCTGAACTGGGGTGGCAGAGTGGGCTAAAGAACGGTGATGGATCAAACCCAGATCTTTTGACTGGGTGTGAGTGTTTGATTGGTTCAGATGCTCCGTCCATTACCACCCCCTTTTGTACCGCTTTGGCCGCCATAAGTGTGGCAGGGTATGCTCAGACGTGAGTCCCTTGCTCACTTTGCCACTGGATTCAAGCAAGCCGGGCTGAAGACGGCTGAAATGCCAGAAACCGGTCCTCGGAAGCTTTTTCTGGTCCAGGGAAGGCATGGCTTGGCAGTTCGGGCTGGACTGTTCCCATGGGGCACAGGGTCAGACTGATTTGCATATAGCCATGTCTGAACTGGGGTGGCAGAGTGGGCTAAAGAACGGTGATGGATCAAACCCAGATCTTTTGACTGGGTGTGAGTGTTTGATTGGTTCTGATGCTCCGTCCTTTACCACCCCCTGTTGTACCGCTTTGGCCGCCATAAGAGTGGCAGGGTATGCTCAGACGTGAGTCCCTTGCTCACTTTGCCACTGGATTCAAGCAAGCCGGGCTGAAGACGGCTGGAATGCCAGAAACCGGTCCTCGGAAGCTTGTTTCTGGTCCAGGGAAGGCATGGCTTGGCAATTCGGGCTGGACTATTCCCATGGGGCACAGGGTCAGGCTGATTTGCATATAGCCATGTCTGAACTGGGGTGGCAGAGTGGGCTAAAGAACGGTGATGGATAAAACCCAGATCTTTTGACTGGGTGTGAGTGTTTGATTGGTTCAGATTCTCCGTCCATTACCACCCCCTTTTGTACCGCTTTGGCCGCCATAAGTGTGGCAGGGTATGCTCAGACGTGAGTCCCTTGCTCACTTTGCCACTGGATTCAAGCAAGCCGGGCAGAAGACGTCTGGAATGCTAGAAACCGGTCCTCAGAAGCTTGTTTCTGGTCCAGGGAAGGCATGGCTTGGCAGTTCGGGCTGGACTGTTCCCATGGGGCACAGGGTCAGACTGATTTGCATATAGCCATGTCTGAACTGAGGTGGCAGAGTGGGCTAAAGAACGGTGATGGATCAAACCCAGATCTTTTGACTGGGTGTGAGTGTTTGATTGGTTCAGATGCTCCGTCCATTACCACCCCCTTTTGTACCGCTTTGGCCACCATAAGTGTGGCAGGGTATGCTCAGACATGAGTCCCTTGGTCACTTTGCCACTGGATTCAAGCAAGCCGGGCTGAAGACGGCTGGAATGCCAGAAACCGGTCCTCGGAAGCTTGTTTCTGGTCCAGGGAAGGCATGGCTTGGCAGTTCGGGCTGGACTGTTCCCATGGGGCACAGGGTCAGACTGATTTGCATATAGCCATGTCTGAACTGGGGTGGCAGAGTGGGCTAAAGAACGGTGATGGATCAAACCCAGATCTTTTGACTGGGTGTGAGTGTTTGATTGGTTCAGATGCTCAGTCCATTACCACCCCCTTTTGTACCGCTTTGGCCGCCATAATTGTGGCAGGGTATGCTCAGACGTGAGTCCCTTGCTCACTTTGCCACTGGATTCAAGCAAGCCGGGCTGAAGACGGCTGAAATGCCAGAAACCGGTCCTCGGAAGCTTTTTCTGGTCCAGGGAAGGCATGGCTTGGCAGTTCGGGCTGGACTGTTCCCATGGGGCACAGGGTCGGACTGATTTGCATATAGCCATGTCTGAACTGGGGTGGCAGAGTGGGCTAAAGAACGGTGATGGATCAAACCCAGATCTTTTGACTGGGTGTGAGTGTTTGATTGGTTCTGATGCTCCGTCCTTTACCACCCCCTTTTGTACCGCTTTGGCCGCCATAAGTGTGGCAGGGTATGCTCAGACGTGAGTCCCTTGCTCACTTTGCCACTGGATTCAAGCAAGCCGGGCTGAAGACGGCTGGAATGCCAGAAACCGGTCCTCGGAAGCTTGTTTCTGGTCCAGGGAAGGCATGGCTTGGCAGTTCGGGCTGGACTGTTCCCATGGGGCACAGGGTCAGACTGATTTGCATATAGCCATGTCTGAACTGGGGTGGCAGAGTGGGCTAAAGAACGGTGATGGATCAAACCCAGATCTTTTGACTGGGTGTGAGTGTTAGATTGGTTCGGATGCTCCGTCCATTACCACCCCCTTTTTTACCGCTTTGGCCGCCATAAGTGTGGCAGGGTATGCTCAGACGTGAGTCCCTTGCTCACTTTGCCACTGGATTCAAGCAAGCCGGGCTGAAGACGGCTGGAATGCCAGAAACCGGTCCTCGGAAGCTTGTTTCTGGTCCAGGGGAGGCATGGATTGGCAGTTCGGGCTGGACTGTTCCCATGGGGCACAGGGTCAGACTGAATTGCATATAGCCATGTCTGAACTGGGGTGGCAGAGTGGGCTAAAGAACTGTGATGGATCAAACCCAGATCTTTTGACTGGGTGTGAGAGTTTGATTGGTTCAGATGCTCCGTCCATTACCACCCCCTTTTGTACCGCTTTGGCCACCATAAGTGTGGCAGGGTATGCTCAGACGTGAGTCCCTTGCTCACTTTGCCACTGGATTCAAGCAAGCCGGGCTGAAGACGGCTGGAATGCCAGAAACCGGTCCTCGGAAGCTTGTTTCTGGTCCAGGGAAGGCATGGCTTGGCAGTTCGGGCTGGACTGTTCCCATGGGGCACAGGGTCAGACTGATTTGCATATAGCCATGTCTGAACTGGGGTAGCAGAGTGGGCTAAAGAACGGTGATGGATTAAACCCAGATCTTTTGACTGGGTGTGAGTGTTTGATTGGTTCAGATGCTCCGTCCATTACCACCCCCTTTTGTACCGCTTTGGCCGCCATAAGTGTGGCAGGGTATGCTCAGACGTGAGTCCCTTGCTCACTTTGCCACTGTTTTCAAGCAAGCCGGGCTGAAGACGGCTGGAATGTCAGAAACCGGTCCTCGGAAGCTTGTTTCTGGTCCAGGGAAGGCATGGCTTGGCAGTTCGGGCTGGACTGTTTCCATGGGGCACAGGGTCAGACTGATTTGCGTATAGCCATGTCTGAACTGGGGTGGCAGAGTGGGCTAAAGAACGGTGATGGATCAAACCCAGATCTTTTGACTGGGTGTGAGTGTTTGATTGGTTCAGATGCTCCGTCCATTACCACCCCCTTTTGTACCGCTTTGGCAGCCATAAGTGTGGCAGGGTATGCTCAGACGTGAGTCCCTTGCTCACTTTGCCACTGGATTCAAGCAAGCCGGGCTGAAGACGGCTGGAATGCCAGAAACCGGTCCTCGGAAGCTTGTTTCTGGTCCAGGGAAGGCATGGCTTGGCAGTTCGGGCTGGACTGTTCCCATGGGGCACAGGGTCAGACTGATTTGCATATAGCCATGTCTGAACTGGGGTGGCAGAGTGGGCTAAAGAACGGTGATGGATCAAACCCAGATCTTTTGACTGGGTGTGAGTGTTTGATTGGTTCAGATGCTCCGTCCATTACCACCCCCTTTTGTACCGCTTTGGCAGCCATAAGTGTGGCAGGGTATGCTCAGACGTGAGTCCTTTGCTCACTTTGCCACTGGATTCAAGCAAGCCGGGCTGAAGACGGCTGGAATGCCAGAAACCGGTCCTCGGAAGCTTGTTTCTGGTTCAGGGAAGGCATGGCTTGGCAGTTCGGGCTGGACTGTTCCCATGGGGCACAGGGTCAGACTGATTTGCATATAGCCATGTCTGAACTGGGGTGGCAGAGCAGGCTAAAGAACGGTGATGGATCAAACCCAGATCTTTTGACTGGGTGTGAGTGTTTGATTGGTTCAGATGCTCCGTCCATTACCACCCCCTTTTGTACCGCTTTGGCCCCCATAAGTGTGGCAGGGTATGCTCAGACATGAGTCCCTTGCTCACTTTGCCACTGGATTCAAGCAAGCTGGGCTGAAGACGGCTGGAATGCCAGAAACCGGTCCTCTGAAGCTTGTTTCTGGTCCAGGGAAGGCATGGCTTGGCAGTTCGGGTTGGACTGTTCCCATGGGGCACAGGGTCAGACTGATTTGCATATAGCCACGTCTGAACTGGGGTGGCAGAGTGGGCTAAAGAACGGTGATGGATCAAACCCAGATCTTTTGACTGGGTGTGAGTGTTTGATTGGTTCAGATGCTCCGTCCATTACCACCCCCTTTTGTACCGCTTTGGCCGCCATAAGTGTGACAGGGTATGCTCAGACGTGAGTCCCTTGCTCACTTTGCCACTGGATTCAAGCAAGCCGGGCTGAAGACGGCTGGAATGCCAGAAACCGGTCCTCGGAAGCTTGTTTCTGGTCCAGGGAAGGCATGGCTTGGCAGTTCGGGCTGGACTGTTCCCATGGGGCACAGGGTCAGACTGATTTGCATATAGCCATGTCAGAACTGGGGTGGCAGAGTGGGCTAAAGATCGGTGATGGATCAAACCCAGATCTTTTGACTGGGTGTGAGTGTTTGATTGGTTCAGATGCTCCGTCCATTACCACCCCCTTTTGTACCGCTTTGGCCGCCATCAGTGTGGCAGGGTATGCTCAGACGTGAGTCCCTTGCTCACTTTGCCACTGGATTCAAGCAAGCCGGGCTGAAGACGGCTGGAATGCCAGAAACCGGTCCTCGGAAGCTTGTTTTTGGTCCAGGGAAGGCATGGCTTGGCAGTTCGGGCTGGACTGTTCCCATGGGGCACAGGGTCAGACTGATTTGCATATAGCTATGTCTGAACTGGGGTGGCAGAGCGGGCTAAAGAACGGTGATGGATCAAACCCAGATCTTTTGACTGGGTGTGAGTGTTTGATTGGTTCAGATGCTCCGTCCATTTCCACCCCCTTTTATCTCACGCCTGGCAGGGATCAAGGAGGGAGAGGGACGATAGAACGCCGACCGCGCTCCTATTACCGTTAAAGATAACGGAAGGAGTGGCCAGATTACTCACGGATGGAGTTAACGAAAAAAGTTTTTTCCTAAAGACCTCTCGGCTGGTATGAGAGACAGTTGCCGAGTGAGGTATTTCGAAACCCTGGTGTCCAATGCAGTGGCATAGAAAGTTGTTGCCCTGAAGAAATTGCCTGAATATCACCATGGCAATGAAACATGTTGGCAAGGAGAATCTGGCTCTATAGGTAGTAGCCATTTTCACTTTTTTAATATACACTAGCAGCATAAAAGAACAAGTATAAAACTGTGGGTTCGTGCTGTTAGTTGTTTATATGTGTGTATGTTTTGTGACATCACTGTATGTTTTCCACTGCACTTATAACACAGTTGTGTTTCACTCGGACACGTTTCTTTTAGCTCGATAACACCGATGATGATAACTGGGCCGTCCTGGTGAGTACCTACCAGGGGTCCCATTGGTGGTGCGCCCGTGAGGTGTTATCGCGCTCTTGCACAATTTTTTTCATCACTTTACGGGTGTGGGTTTCTTTCCTGTCTGGATAGGGAGCAGGCTTGTTTTTAAGATGGGTTGCTGACTGGTGTATTATCTTCCCTTGAATGATGAGAAGTGGGAGGTAGTTTTGCTGAGAAAAAAGTGTGATAAGCAATACACCTTCTCGGTCTAAAATTGAATGCCCATAAGCGACCTAGGTCATTGTTGGTTTGATGATCAAGGAGGGAGAGACAAAAATTCAGAAAAGTAGAAAATCAGACAACAGAAAAATAGAATATTAAAAATGATTAAAATGATACACAAATGCATAGGTGAGGTAGGGAAATATTTAGGGTTAGGTTTCATTCATATTGGGGTTTAGGACTGAAGTAAGTATGGTGTGAGCAATAATGTAAGGTAAGTTGTGTGGGTTAAGTTAGGAGTAACACGGTTATAAATGGGATACTAGTCTGGGACTGATCAAGGGTTAGGTTAACTTTAGGGGTGGACTTTAGGTTATGTTTAATGTAAGGCATGGTATTATGGAAGGAGTAAGGGAAGAAGTAATGGTTAGTGTTGGAGAGAGGGTTACCATTAGGAATAAGGGTTAGGATTGGAGTAAGAAGTGAGTATCTTTAAGTTATGCTTAGGTCTGTGCTAGGTGTAGGGTAATGCATTTCACAAATGTAGTGGCAACAATTCGAATTTTCACCATGCTTTTTTGTGTTTTTCATAAATATTCATGTTTGCCACAACCTTTTTACCTCTACATTTTCCCCCTACTTACTTGAAATTTACTTTTTTGCAGTGTAATTTTTTTTATAGATAGTCCCTCACTCAGTGCCCTGCAGAGGTGGCCGCCGCTGAGCCGCAAAGGGCGCGCTGCTTGCATTGGGTGCTGCGGGGCCTAGTTCCAGCGGCATGGCACCCCCCCTGCAGCTCTCTGGTTGCAACACGCTCCATTTCCAGGGGTTTCCATTTCCATGTTTGCCCCCTCTCCATTCATTACACCAGATTTGAGATTCATGAATGCCGCTTCTTAGCCCCTCACAATAGGGGGAGGCTGGGGTTACACTTGATGTCCTGCTCAGGTTTCAGGCTCCTGAAGGAAGCGGCTGCTGCCTTTTGATTCTAAGGTGTAGAAATCAGATAAATAGAAAACATGAGAGAGCCATCCTTCCAAGCGGCTGTGTGTGGACCTGGAAGTGACGCGCGGTGTCATCCAAGGCTTGGGTGCCTGGAAGCGGACTCTTCTGTCCCACAAGCGAGCATTATGAGGCGGAGAGGTCTTACCTTTCCACCAGCCCGGGGCCTGTCAAAGGATATCCACAGTGCTTCTAAGTGCGGTGTTTGCCTTCTCTAATGACCTGTCTGTCTGTCTGTCAGAAGAGGAGGTGACATCATTGACTGACTCATGGCGGGGCCTTCCAGGAACAAGTGGCCTGCGGTTTACTCCACGTCTACTTATGGCAAAAGGTCTCCTTGTTATGTTATGTTAAACTTTATTTGTATAGCGCACGTACACCAGGTTGGTTTCTTGGCGCTGCTCTGAAGGTGTTAGACTAAGGTGTTACTAGGATGCCTGTTTAAATAATCCTTCTTACGGCCTGGGCTGTGAAAAACATCGGGGAAGATTTGCTTTACCTGCACTTATGCCTTTACTGTACTGGGTGCATTAACTGGTGTTATTGACTTTCCTCGTGACTGTGGGCCCTGAGCCCAAGGCGAGGTGCCTGGTAATAGGAAGGAGCCTTACTGCCTGCCCCCTGACAGCACGGGGGCAGTAAGGCTAGTACCACCTGCCTCTTGCATCACCCACCAGGCCCACTCTGTCATGGCTGCCGCGCGGCCACTTCCGGTTCCTGCTTCCGACTCTCACTGAAGACAGACTCAAGGAAGCTGCCAGCATTCTACGCCCTCTGATTGGCTGCTGCGGCTCTCTGTGTGTTTACCGTCCTCTCGAAGGCGAGGGGCGCTGGAAATGTTGTAAGGGACCTGAGTTGCTGAAAGGAAGTGACGTCGGTAACTGAAGGAGGCAGAGCAGACTGATTTCTGTTCCTCTTGGGGTCTTGCACAGTTTCTGCTTTCTTGGACATGCCTTGATTTCCCCCTGGCCAGGAGTGTCTTAAATCCTGGCTTACCTTAAGAGAGTTTGTGGTCTAGGCCCTTGTTCCATAGTTTATACTGCGGCTACGCTCCAGAGTACCCAGCCACGCGAGTGGTTGGTAGAAGAGGAGCATAAGCTGCCCACGTCAGGAGTAAGGAGACATGATGTATCAGGGCTCCCACCAACACCTCCACCGGAGTCACACAGCTCTTTAACACTTGAAATACATGCCCAGGCCTCCTCCTGGCGTTCCAGGGTGGAGGGACCCTATTGTCGTGTATAAGAACTCACGCTGTTGGCTTTGTGCCATGCACGAGTCTTTCTTAAAACCCACGAAGTCTCTTTAGGTGCCGCCTACAAAGAAGTCTTGTAAGGACTGTCCCACAGGCTATGGGAGATAATTAATGACTGTTCCAAAAGGATCCCCGCGCCTGGAGCACCCGGATAATCGAGAAAACATCCAGGTGACCTATGCAGTCGGTGAACACAGCGAATCCTATCTTCATGCACAGGGTACAGAGCCCTTGGCCACATACATGCAGTCAAGTACTACTGTGCTGCTCTGTTACAGGGGCAAAAACAACAGTTGATGAACAGAATGCAGAACAATGTCATACATTCACACCAGTACAGAGATCTGGGCCTAAATTCATCGTTTTTTGCTCACCAAACCACCCCAGTTCAGACTTGGCCATATGCAAATCAGCCCTAACCCTGTGCCTCATAGTAACAGTCCAGCCCAAACTGCCAAGCCATGTCTTCCCTGGACCGGAATCAAGCATCCTAGGACCGGTTTCTGGCTATCAGCCATCATCAGCCAGGATAGCTTGACTCCCGTGGTGTGGAGAGCACGGGACTCACGTCTGAGCATACCCTTCCCACTTGGGGTGACAAATGCAAAAACAACAGTTGATGGACAGAATGCAGAACAATGTCATACATTCACCCCTGTACAGAGATCTGGGCTTAAATCCATTGTTTTTTTGCACTCCACACCACCCCAGTTCAGACATGGCCATATGCAAATCAGCCCTGACCCTGTGCCTCATGGGAACAGTCCAGCCCGAACTGCCAAGCCATGTCTTCCCTGGACCGGAATCAAGCATCCTAGGACCGGTTTCTGGCTATCAGCCGTCCTCAGCCAGGATAGCTTGACTCCAGTGGTGTGGAGAGCACGGGACTCACGTCTGAGCATACCCTTCCCACTTGGGGTGACAAATGCAAAAACAAAAGTTGATGGACAGAATGCGGAACAATGTCATACATTCACCCCTGTACAGAGATCTGGGCCTAAATCCATCGTTTTTTTGCACTCCACACCACCCCAGTTCAGACATGGCCATATGCAAATCAGCCCTGACCCTGTGCCTCATGGGAACAGTCCAGCCCGAACTGCCAAGCCATGTCTTCCCTGGACCGGAATCAAGCATCCTAGGACCGGTTTCTGGCTATCAGCCGTCATCAGCCAGGATAGCTTGACTCCAGTGGTGTGGAGAGCACGGGACTCACGTCTGAGCATACCCTTCCCACTTGGGGTGATAAATGCAAAAACAACAGTTGATGGACAGAATGCAGAACAATGTCATACATTCACCCCAGTACAGAGATCTGGGCCTAAATCTATCGTTTTTTTGCACTCCACACCACCCCAGTTCAGACATGGCCATATGCAAATCAGCCCTGACCCTGTGCCTCATGGGAACAGTCCAGCCCGAACTGCCAAGCCATGTCTTCCCTGGACCGGAATCAAGCATCCTAGGACCGGTTTCTGGCTATCAGCCGTCATCAGCCAGGATAGCTTGACTCCAGTGGTGTGGAGAGCACGGGACTCACGTCTGAGCATACCCTTCCCACTTGGGGTGACAAATGCAAAAACAACAGTTGATGGACAGAATGCAGAACAATGTCATACATTCACCCCAGTACAGAGATATGGGCCTAAATCCATCAATTTCTTTGCACTCCACACCACCCCAGTTCAGACATGGCCATATGCAAATCAGCCCTGACCCTGTGCCTCATGGGAACAGTCCAGCCGGAACTGCCAAGCCATGTCTTCCCTGGACCGGAATCAAGCATCCTAGGACCGGTTTCTGGCTATCAGCCGTCATCAGCAAGGATAGCTTGATTCCAGTGGTGTGGAGAGCACGGGACTCACGTCTGAGCATACCCTTCCCACTTGGGGTGACAAATGCAAAAACAACAGTTGATGGACAGAATGCAGAACAATGTCATACATTCACCCCAGAACAGAGATCTGGGCCTAAATCCATCGTTTTTTTGCACTCCACACCACCCCAGTTCAGACATTGCCATATGCAAATCAGCCCTGACCCTGTGCCTCATGGGAACAGTCCAGCCTGAACTGCCAAGCCATGTCGTCCCTGGACCGGAATCAAGCATCCTAGGACCGGTTTCTGGCTATCAGCCGTCATCCGCCAGGATAGCTTAACTCCAGTGGTGTGGAGAGCACGGGACTCACGTCTGAGCATACCCTTCCCACTTGAGGTGACAAATGCAAAAACAACAATTGATGGACAGAATGCAGAACAATGTCATACATTCACCCCAGTACAGAGATCTGTGCCTAAATCCATCGTTTTTTTGCACTCCACACCACCCCAGTTCAGACATGGCCATATGCATATCAGCCCTGACTCTGTGCCTCATGGGAACAGTCCAGCCCGAACTGCCAAGCCATGTCTTCCCTGGACCGGAATCAAGCATCCTACGACCGGTTTCTGGCTATCCGCCGTCATCAGCCAGGATAGCTTGACTCCAGTAGTGTGGAGAGCACAGGACTCACGTCTGAGCATGCCCTTCCCACTTGGGGTGACAAATGCAAAAACAACAGTTGATGGACAGAATGCAGATCAATGTCATACATTCACCCCAGTACAGAGATATGGGCCTAAATCCATCAATTTCTTTGCACTCCACACCACCCCAGTTCAGACATGGCCATATGCAAATCAGCCCTGACCTTGTGCCTCATGGGAACAGTCCAGCCCGAACTGCCAAGCCATGTCTTCCCTGGACCGGAATCAAGCATCCTAGGACCGGTTTCTAGCTATCAGCCGTCATCAGCAAGGATAGCTTGACTCCAGTGGTGTGGAGAGCACGGGACTCACGTCTGAGCATACCCTTCCCACTTGGGGTGACAAATGCAAAAACAACAGTTGATGGACAGAATGCAGAACAATGTCATACATTCACCCCAGAACAGAGATCTGGGCCTAAATCCATCGTTTTTTTGCACTCCACACCACCCCAGTTCAGACATTGCCATATGCAAATCAGCCCTGACCCTGTGCCTCATGGGAACAGTCCAGCCCGAACTGCCAAGCCATGTCCTCCCTGGACCGGAATCAAGCATCCTAGGACCGGTTTCTGGCTATCAGCCGTCATCCGCCAGGATAGCTTAACTCCAGTGGTGTGGAGAGCACAGGAATCACGTCTGAGCATACCCTTCCCACTTGGGGTGACAAATGCAAAAACAACAGTTGATGGACAGAATGCAGAACAATGTCATACATTCACCCCAGTACAGAGATCTGGGCCTAAATCCATCGTTTTTTTGCACTCAACAGCACCCCAGTTCAGACATGGCCATATGCAAATCAACCCTGACCCTGTGCCTCATGGGAACAGTCCAGCCCGAACTGCCAAACCATGTCTTCCCTGGACCGGAATCAAGCATCCTAGGACCGGTTTCTGTCTATCAGCCGTCATCAGCCAGGATAGCTTCACTCCAGTGGTGTGGAGAGCATGGGACTCACGTCTGAGCATACCCATCCCACTTGGGGTGACAAATGCAAAAATAACAGTTGTTGTGAGGTGGAATTGTGTTGTGTGAAGTGGAATCGAGTGGAATAAAATTGTGTGGAGTGGAGTGCAAGTATGTAGTGTAGAGAGAAATTGTGCAGCGTGAAGTGGAATTGTGTAGGGTGGGATGTAGTAGAATTGTGTAGCTTGGAGTGGCTTGGGATTGTGTGACATGTAGTGGAATTGTGTGGAGCAGCATGGAGTGGAATTGTGTGGCGTGGAATGGTGTGGAATGGCATGGAAATAAGTGATATGGAGTGGAATTTTGTGGCATGGACTGGTGTGACTTGGAATGAAGTGGAATTGTGTGGTAAAGAAAGAGTGGAGAAGAATTTAGCAGCATGAAATTGTGTGGGGTGGAATTGTGTGGCATGGAATTATGTGGTGTGGAGAGGGGAATTGAGTGGCTTGAAGTTGAGTAGAGTGGTGTGGAATTGTGGCAAAGAATTGTGCGACATGGAGTGGAATTGAGTGGAGTGGAGTGGCATGGAGGGGAGTGAAACTATGTGGAATGGAATTGTGTGGTGTGGAGTTGAATTGGGGGTGTGGAATTGAGTGGTATGGACTGGATTTGAATGAAGTGGAATTTTGTGGCAAGAAGTGGAGTGGAATTGTGTGCTAAATTGTATGACATGAAGTGGAATTGAGTAGAATGGACATGAGTGGACTGGAGTGACGTGCAACTGTGTGGAGTGAAATGGAGTGAATCTCTGTGATGTGGAATGGAGTGGAGTGGAATGGGCTAGAATTGTGTGGCATGGAGTAAAATTATGGGACAAGGAATAAAGTTGAATTGTGTGGTGAAGAGTGGAAGTGTGCGGTGTCGAGAGGGGAATTGTGTGGCCTGAAGCTGAGTAGAGTGGTGTGGAATTGTGGCAAAGAATTGTGTGACATGGAGGGGAATTATGTGGCGTGGAGTTGAGTGGCATGGAGGGGAGTGGAACTTTGTGGCATGGAATTGTGTGGCGTGTAGTGGAATTGTGTGGCGTGGAGTGGAATTGTGTGACATAGAGTAGAATTTTGTGGAATGGTATGGAATGGAATTGTGCATAGAATGGGGTTGAATTGTATGTCATGGAGTGGAATCATGTGGTGAGGAGTGGAATTGTGTGGCATAGAGTTGAGCAGAATTGGGCAGAGGATATGGTAGAACGGGCTAGAGCTGTCGATCTCAAATATGGGAACCGGGTTTGAGCCTCGGCAATGATGCTCAACATCCAGTGATTCTGGGCAAATCACTTAATCTCTCTGTGCCTAACAAAAATGAATGTGTACTTGTGTAATGTAACTGGTGTTCAAGTAAAGTGCTCTGATACCTGATACTTTCAGGTCAAGTTTGCGCTGTATAAAACGCCGGAAAAAAAAAATCTGCAGAGCGGAATCTAGTGTAACTGTGTGGTGTGTAGTTGAATTGGGTGGTGTGGAATTGAGAGGCATGGACTGGAATTGAATGGCATGGAATTCTGTGGCAAGAAGTGGAGTGGAAGTGTGTGCAAAATTGTATGTATGACGTGAAGTGGAATTGAGTAGAATGGATTTGAGTGGACTGGAGTGACGTGCAACTGTGTGGAGTGAAGTGGAGTGAAACTGTGATGTGGAATGGAGTGGAGTTGCATGGGCTAGAATTGTGTGACATGGAGTAAAATGATGGGACAAGGAATGAAGTGGAATTGTGTGGTGAATAGTGGAATTGTGTGGTGTGGGGCAGAATTGCATGGCATGGAGTGGAATTGTGTGGCATGGAGTGGAACTTTGTGGTGTGGGTGGAATTGTGTGGCATGGAGTAGTGTGGAGTGGAATTGTGCAGCAATGAGTGGAGTGGAATTTAGCTGCATGGAATTGTGTGGGGTGGAATTGTGTGTCATAGAGACAAGGAAAATTGTGTGACCTGAATTAGAGGAGAGTGAAGTGGAATCATGGCGAAGAATTTTGTGACATGGAGTGGAATTATGTGGTGTGGAGTGGCTTGGAGTGTAACTGCGTGGCATGTAGTAGAGTGGAATTGTGTGGCGTGGAGTGGAATTGTGTAGAATGTTATGGAGTGGAATTGTGTGTAGAATGGAGTGAAATTGTATGTTGTGGAGTGTAATTGTGTGGTGTTAAGTGGAATTGCATGGCATGGAATAGAGTGGCATAGAATTGTGTGGTGTGGAATTCTGTGGCATGGAGTGAAGTGGAGTGTAACTGCGTGGTGTAGAGTGGAATTGTGTGGCATGGAATTGAGTGGCATTGAGTGGAATTGAGTGGAGTGGAGTAGAATTTTTTGGCATGGAGTAGAGTGGAATTGTATGTGGAAATGTATGACATAAAGTGGCATTGGGTGGAGTGGAATTGAGTGAATTGGTGAAGAGTGCAACTGTGTGGAGTGGAGTGATATGGAATGAAGTGAAGTTGTATGGAGTGAATATGTATGGTATGGAGTTGAATTATGTGACAAGGAGTGGAGTGAAATTGTGTTGTGTGAAGTTGAATTGTCTGTTGTTGAGGTTGTGTGGTGTGGAATTTTGTGGTGTGGAGTTCAATTGTGTGGCATGATGTGGAATTACGTGGAATGTAGTAGAGTGCAGTGGAGTGGAGTAGAGTGAATTGGCATGTGGTACAATTGTGTGGAGGGCAGTGGAGTTGTGCGGCATGGAGTGGAATTATGTGTCATGGAGTGGAATGGTGTGGTGTGGAGTGGAATCGTGTGGTGTGGAGTGAAATGTGGCATGGAATTGTGTGGCTGGGTGTGTAGTGGAATTCTGTGGTGTGTAGTGGAGTGGAGTGGAATTGTGTGGTGTGGTGTAAACTGTGTGATGTGGAGTTGAATTGTGTGGGGTTGATTGGAGTGAAATTATGTAGCATGCAATTGTGTGGTGTGGAGAAGAAATTGTGTGGCAGGGAATCAAGTGGTTAGGAATTGTGTTGAGTGAAATTGTGTGGCATTGATTGGATTGGAGTGGAGTGAAATTGTGTGGTGTGGAGTGGAATGGAACTGTGTGGCATGGAGTCAAATTGTGTGTCGTGGTGTGGAATGGAATTGTGGTGATGTGGAGTGAAGTGGAATTGTGCAGCGTGGAGTGGTATTGTGTGGCATGGAGTAGATTGGGTGGCATTGTTTGGCATGGTGTGGAGTGGAGTGGCATTGTGTGGTGTGGAAAGTTGACCAAGTTGCCACCTTATTGACCTATAGTGCTTCAAAGTCATGTGTTTTATAAATGCAATTATAATGCAATATGTTGCTAATTATCTTGACCTAAGAACTATTTATGACTTTGATTCAATGTAGTAGCTTGTTAGTATGTACAACACTTCTGCTAGAACTGTTTTTTTTTTACAAATTAAGGTGTTGTAGACCTGGAAGGGCTCGCTTGGTGAAAGAAATGGTACCTAAATCACAACGCGATCAGCGTACCAACAGTAATGAAGTTGAACCAATGTGTGCTTGGTCTATGCTCCTCAGAAAGAAAAGGGAGTGAAGCCCAGCATGAGCTGGCCAATTAGGAGGCAGCAAAGAAGAGTGACAATGATTCCACCCAATAGTAAGCAATAGGCAAGCTGCAAGCCGCTTATAGTAAACAATACCCCTCCTAGCAGATAGTGCATGCGCTGTCGGCAGGTGAGATCTAACAATCGAGATACTGATTTCCATTTTTATTCTGAGCTGTTTCTTCAGCCACCCTCTTTGAAGAATTATGGATCAGAGCTATAAAATGAGACATACTTGAAGCATTATAGGTCATATATATTTAAATGCACTGGTAAAGTTTGTGTTTGTCAGTCAGTGTTTTCACATGGAACAGAAGCAGTGTGATGCTGGTGGCCAGGCCTCTGGAAGGAATTTTGCTAGTGTCCTCCAGACAAAGCACCTAACTGGATGGTGAGAATCTGTAAAGAATCTTGGGGCATATTATCAAGGGATTTATCTCCGCAATCAATACCACACAATTTCACTCAACACAATTCCTAACCACTTGATTCCCTGCCACACATTTTCTTCTCCACACCACACAATTGCATGCTACATAATTTCACTCCAATCAACCCCACACAATTCAACTCCCCATCACAGTTTTACACCACACCACACCACACAATTCCACTACACACCACAGAATTCCACTACACACCCAGCCAGTCACACAATTCCATGCCACATTTCACTCCACACCACACGATTCCACTCCACACCACACCATTCCACTCCATGACACATAATTCCACTCCATGCCGCACAACTCCACTGCACTCCACACAATTGCACCACATGCCAATTCACTCTACTCCACTCCACTGCACTCTACTACATTCCACGTAATTCCACAACATGCCACGCAATTCCACTCCACAACACAAAATTCCACACCACACAACCTCACTCCACAACACACAATTCAACTTCACACAACACAATTTCACTCCATTCCTTGTCACATAATTTAACTCCATACCACTTGTGTGAGTTTCATTGGATGAGAGCTGCTTTAGCCCCATTCCTTCTCTCTCTGCTGCCATGGAGCTTGTTTCCAGCCATCTTTGAAGATCCCTGCCATCTCTGATTAATTGAAATTGAATATTCGAACTCAGATCCATATTGTCCTAGTTTAAAATATTTGCCAGAAGTCATAGGTTTTATGGGAAAATAAAATGTGTTATTTAATCAAGAAGCATGTCAAGCTAACGTGCTGGGCCTGGATAACATAAATTAAGGTACACTACTGAGTGTATTAATCCTAGTCAGAGTAGTAAATGAAACTATATTAAAAATGCCAAACCTGCTGTGAGTTCTGGCATCCTTGGCAATTATGCTTTGCAAAGTTTCAATAAACTTCCCAGATCTTAAAGAAAAAGATAGAAGTTTCTCCTGGAAATGCAGGCAATCCTACAAGATGGTGTCTCCTTGTGCACACGAATAAACTGGTGAAGGTGACAGGTTGGTGTGATTTCACACAGCACCTACCTATTCACATTTCAGACCACAGATGGTACAGGGCAGATTGCGGTCTGACCTGGGAAAGCTTCCACACTCGAATGTTCATCTTCCATCCACCCGGCTAGGGGCCATATGTATCAACATTCTGTTTTGCGATTCCTAAATAGCGATTTTTAAGGAATCGCTATTTAGAAATCGCAAAATGGTATGTATGAAGAAAATCGCTGTTTTTTAGCGATTCCTTAAAATTCCTTAATTGCGATTAGCAAATTGCTAATCGCAATTAAGGAATAATTTCCCATTCATTGCTATGGGCGAGGAGGCTCATAGGAATGAATGTGAAATTATTCTCAATTTGTGATTAGCAATTTGCTAATCGCAAATTGAGAATCATTTCAAGGGTGCAGGGGCGTCTCAAGAACACCCTGCTGCACCCCTGAAAATGACATGTGTGCGCATATGGCGCACATACATGCCCTAAGGGCATGTATGAGCATCACATGGCACCATCGGATTTTCAAAAAAATTATTTATTAAAAGAATTCGCAACTTACCACCAACTAGAAGTTGGTGGTTGTTTGCGAATCCTTAATGGCATTTTGGAATGTTTTTTTCATTGATACATTGCATTAAAGGAATCGCAAAATTTGCAATTCCTTAAATGCAATCGCAAAATAAGGAATGGCAAATTTAGCGATTCCTTATTTTGCACCAAAAATGTTTCATACATACCATTTAGCGAAAATGGGTTCGCAAACGCCGGAATTCTGCGAATTTCGGCGTTTGCGAACCCATTTTGCCTTGATACATATGGCCCCTGGTCTCTGGAAGAGAAGAACAGACCAGGTGCATGTAGACACTGGTACAGGGGCTACACAGGCTCCTATTTGCATGGATTTGTCATAGGGCAACGCAGCAAGTCATCCAACTGCGTTGCACACAGCCAAAGTGAAAGGGCAGAAATGCACCGTATTTATGCTATATGGTGCCTTCCTGTCCATTCTCTTTGCGCCGGTGCTGTTTCAGCAATTGAGCGTCAACGTAGGCAGCCGTGCACCATGGTGCAAGGGTACCTGTTTTGTCAACAGGATTGTTTTTGGGCAGAAAGGGGCACATTCCTACACGAAAAGAATCCAGGGAGGCGTTGTCCACTTTGCAAGTGCGCTGCAGAATGCAGCAGACATAGAAAGAGGAAACAATGAGGAGAAATAAAGATATGTCTCCTTCTTACACCTCACCTTGGGAGGCGTAAGCATTTGGTGCTTCCCCAGGTTTACATGATCTTGTAAATCTGGGACTGGAATGGAATGCATTGTAAATGTAGTTTAACATTTTGTTGTAATGGAAGGCGTTGTAATGGATGTTGCGTTGTAAAAAATGTGTTGTAAAGGTATGCGTTGTAACGTCATACATCCCTTTGCGTGGTCTCATAGATATGATTTGGCTCTCTCCGTCACCGGAGTGTCAAAGAAGGTGACGCACTGGAGGCGCAGGGGGCTCGTAATTGAACCCCGCTGCGTTTTGTCTCCTGCAGAGGTCTACATTAGCGACGGTATATCGCTTTCAGCTTCTAGGCACTTCTACACCACCAGCCTGTCTGGGTTTTCTACACTGGACACCCACTGCACTCAGCAGAAGCTGGTAGTCTTGGCACTTTCCTTACCCAAATGATCTAGATCATAGGGTTGTGCGCCTGCACCGTGCACAGATCCAGGGTTCACAAGTTTGCAAGCAACACTGAACCTAGACGTCCGGAGCAAAATGCAAGCTCGCGACTGGCCGCCTACTCAAGATGCAAGCTCGCGACTGGCCGCCTACTCAAGATGCAAGCTCGCGACTGGCCGCCTACTCAAGATGCAAGCTCGCGACTGGCCGCCTACTCAAGATGCAAGCTCGCGACTGGCCGCCTACTCAAGATGCAAGCTCGCGACTGGCCGCCTACTCAAGATTCTTTACAGCTTCTCACCATCCAGTGAGGTGCTTTGTCTGGAGGACACTGGCAGCTTCCCTTCAGTGGCCTGGCCACCATCATCCCACTGCTCCAGGTCCATGTGAAAACACTGACTGACAAACACACAGGGCCAACTTTACCAGTCCATTTAAATCCAACTTCCAGAAGCAAATGGCTTTATTTCCAAGTGTAAGCATTTCCCAAAAGATGAATTTGCACTCTTCAATTATTTTACACATTAATACATTACCCCAATGGGACACCACGTTACACACTTGTAAATATCCAACAAGGGCCATTGCCTTGAACAGTTGGGGAAAAACCACTAACAATATTGTCAAACATGTCTACCGCCCAGTCACAGATGGTTCTGCCAAGGGTAGGAGCAGTGCTTTAAATGGGCCAATATTGAGTGCCTGCACTTCTTTAATTTGAAAGGGAGAGTGCAGGCACTTCTCAGCAGTGCTGCTATACATTTAACGGGAGAACACCGGCACTTCACAGGAGCAAGCATGTGTTCTAAATAGAGAGCACCAGCACTTTTCAGGAGCAAGCATGTATTCTAAATAGAGAGTACCAGCACTTCACAGGACAAAGCATGTATTCTAAATACAGAGTACCAGCACTTTTCAGGAGCAAGCATGTATTCTAAATAGAGAGTACCAGCACTTCACAGGAGAAAGCATGTATTCTAAATACAGAGTACCAGTACTTCACTGGAGCAAGCATGTATTCGAAATACAGAGTACCAGCACTTCACAGGAGAAAGCATGTATTCTAAATAGAGAGTACCAGCACTTCACAGGAGCAAGCATGTATTCTAAATAAAGAGTACCAGCACTTCACAGGAGCAAGCATGTATTCTAAATACAGAGTACCAGCACTTCACAGGAGCAAGCATGTATTCTAAATACAGAGTACAAGCACTTTTCAGGAGCAAGCATGTATTCTAAATAGAGAGTACCAGCACTTCACAGGAGAAAGCATGTATTCTAAATACAGAGTACCAGCACTTCACAGGAGCAAGCATGTATTCTAAATACAGAGTACCAGCACTTCACAGGAGAAAATATGTATTCTAAATAGAGAGTACCAGCACTTCACAGGAGCAAGCATGTATTCTAAATACAGAGTACCAGCACTTCACAGGAGAAAGCATGTATTCTAAATACAGAGTACCAGCACTTTTCAGGAGCAAGCATGTATTCTAAATAGAGAGTACCAGCACTTCACGGGAGCAAGCATGTATTCTAAATAGAGAGTACCAGCACTTTTCAGGAGCAAGCATGTATTCTAAATAGAGAGTACCAGCACTTCACAGGAGAAAGCATGTATTCTAAATACAGAGTACCAGCACTTCACAGGAGCAAGCATGTATTCTAAATAGAGAGTACCAGCACTTCACAGGAGCAAGCATGTATTCTAAATAGAGAGTACCAGCACTTCACAGGAGCAAGCATGTATTCTAAATACAGAGTACCAGCACTTTTCAGGAGCAAGCATGTATTCTAAATAGAGAGTACCAGCACTTCACAGGAGAAAGCATGTATTCTAAATACAGAGTACCAGCACTTCACAGGAGCAAGCATGTATTCTAAATACAGAGTACCAGCACTTCACAGGAGAAAACATGTATTCTAAATAGAGAGTACCAGCACTTCACAGGAGCAAGCATGTATTCTAAATACAGAGTACCAGCACTTCACAGGAGAAAGCATGTATTCTAAATACAGAGTACCAGCACTTTTCAGGAGCAAGCATGTATTCTAAATAGAGAGTACCAGCACTTCACAGGAGCAAGCATGTATTCTAAATAGAGAGTACCAGCACTTCACAGGAGCAAGCATGTATTCTAAATAGAGAGCACCAGCACTTCACAGGAGCAAGCATGTATTCTAAATAGAGAGTACCAGCACTTCACAGGAGCAAGCATGTATTCTAAATACAGAGTACCAGCACTTCACAGGAGAAAGCATGTATTCTGAATACAGAGTACCAGCACTTTTCAGGAGCAAGCATGTATTCTAAATAGAGAGTACCAGCACTTCACGGGAGCAAGCATGTATTCTAAATAGAGAGTACAAGCACTTCACAGGAGCAAGCATGTATTCTAAATAGAGAGCACCAGCACTTCACAGGAGCAAGCATGTATTCTAAATAGAGAGTACCAGCACTTCACGGGAGCAAGCATGTATTCTAAATAGAGAGTACCAGCACTTCACAGGAGCAAGCATGTATTCTAAATAGAGACTACCATCACTTCACAGGAGCAAGCATGTATTCTAAATAGAGAGCACCAGCACTTCACAGGAGCAAGCATGTATTCTAAATAGAGAGCACCAGCACTTCACAGGAGCAAGCATGTATTCTAAATAGAGAGTACCAGCACTTTTCAGGAGCAAGCATGTATTCTAAATAGAGAGTACCAGCACTTCACGGGAGCAAGCATGTATTCTAAATAGAGACTACCATCACTTCACAGGAGCAAGCATGTATTCTAAATAGAGAGTACCAGCACTCCACAGGAGCAAGCATGTATTCTAAATAGAGAGCACCAGCACTTCACAGGAGCAAGCATGTATTCTAAATAGAGAGCACCAGCACTTCACAGGAGCAAGCATGTATTCTAAATAGAGAGTACCAGCACTTCACAGGAGCAAGCATGTATTCTAAATAGAGAGTACCAGCACTTTTCAGGAGCAAGCATGTATTCTAAATAGAGAGTACCAGCACTTCACGGGAGCAAGCATGTATTCTAAATAGAGACTACCATCACTTCACAGGAGCAAGCATGTATTCTAAATACAGAGTACCAGCACTCCACAGGAGCAAGCATGTGTTCTAAATACAGAGTACCAGCGCTTTAAAGCACAGGGCAGGAGTAAAGCCATTTAAAGTGTTGGGGTGGGAGGAGAAACCTGCAAAAGTGAAGGAGGTGCAGGTTCAGTGGTTTCTCCTCAGTCAACATATATTTTCAGAGTGTAGGATAAAACTAGATAAATAAAGGAGATGATGCAAATGTAAATGCACTTTTGCCTGCACAATTGCAGCATGTGTACCAGTGTTAGTTTAGAAATTCGTTGGATTTCCGTAGGTAGGGAGCTTTATATCTGAGATCAAAAACGGGCACGTGCCCTCGTGCTGCGGGCAGGACCACTATCACTGTCCGAGCGCCTGGAAGACCAAGTGCTGCTCAGCTGTCAATGTATGCTGGAAGGCGGTGGCTTTACCCCTCATATCTGACCCACCGCTCTCACCAGGGGGGCATATTTATCAAGGTTTTGTGCCACCCTTGGGTTATGCAAGAGGGCGCAAGGGCGATGCAAAACCTAAGTGAGAATTATCCTGCAAAGCCAGTCCACCTTGTTGGCCCCGCAGTGCTTGATAAATCTAGAGTAACACAAGGCAGTATAATCATTGCCTAGCATTAATCTGCGGCATGTAGGCGTTCCATGGGTGGAACGTGGGTGGAGTGTGGGCGTTCCCACGCACACACCCATGGATATTGGCGCATTCAGACTTACCATTCGTGGCAGACCTGGGAATACATCACATTGCTAGGCCTCTGCAGGTGAGGTGTAAAGAGGAGAGATATCTTTATTTTTCCTCGTTTTTTCCTCTTCCTAGGTGTGCTGCATTCTGCTACACACACAGATAGAAGAAGATGCATCAGGGTATTGTTTTTGTGCAGGACGATTGCCCTTCCTGCACAAAAGCAAACCTGCCTACAACGCAGGCACGCTTGCACCATGGCGCCAGGGTGCCAGCATTGGTATTAGGCGGCCAAAAGGGCAACAACACCAGGAAAAGACAGGAATGCACCATGTAATGGTAAATAAGGCCCAGTCCTGCCCTCTCCCTCTCATGCAGATGTCGGGAGCACAGATATTCTTGTAGAGCATCATTTTATAGTTTGTGTCTTTACAACATATGTTTCTGCATTCTATGTGTTCCTGTGGAACTCTCCTGCAGGAGTCCAGTCAACAAGGGGCAGCTTTATAAAGTCAGGCCCTGTAATCTTACGCCTTTATTTGGAGTACGTTGCCAGCTGTTATGGGATTCACAGAGAGTCATAGGGGTACTCCTGGTAAACTGAATGGTTTCGGCTAAAGCTGCTTTTATAATTGGATAGGTGCATGCAGAGGATCACACGCTGCTTCAGGGGGAACGCTGACATGGACACTGAGGTGTGATTCTGTTGGATGTATGACGGTACAACGCGTGCTTTTACAACGCGTACCGTTACCACGCAGGTTTTACAATGCCAGTCATTACAACGAGTTGCGTTGGGGGGCGCTGGATAGTGAATAGTTTAATTTACTATTCCAACTCCAGTCCCCGTGGATAGTAGGGAAGGAGTTGGATAGTAAATTAAACTATTCCCTATCCTACAGCGCCCTCCAGCGGAAGTCGTTGTAACGACTTGCGTTGTAAAACCTGCGTGGAAATGGTACCGCGTTGTAAAAGTTTTGTGGTAAAGGATGTTTCCCATTCTGTTGGACCAGGAGGCCTGTAGTCATCCACATGCGCACTGGAGACACAGTCTGACGAGGAAGCAGCGCGTGCAAGGACTGTGATGGTGAAGCCTTCAGAAATCTCACTTGAGAACCTTGCGTAAGAGCGAAACACATGTCGGTGGCAAAGAAGCTTGCGCGATATACAATAAACAGTTATGTAAATAATAAAATTACAATTGAGACCTGCGAGATAATAACACAGCATCACCATAAGGAAACCTTCATAAATGCGCAATGTTTGAGGTTACAATGCCATATTCTAAGTACAAACCAAACATTTACAGATCTCGAAATAGTGCCAGCGCGTGCTCTCCTCTTCCATCACCACAAACCACCTTGGTGTCTGCTGGGCTGGACAGACACCTCTGCTGGGCTCCACCAGGGAGGCCTGACACCTGTTTCTCCACTCTCCATGGCTTGCATCCGTTCCTTAATCACTCCAAACCAAAGCAGGATTTTTTCTATAAACCCCTGCAGCAGCCAGGCCTCCTTCCCTTCTAACTGCCTTTTGTTTGCATAATTTGAAATTTGTATTTCTGCCGTGTTTTCTTTTTTTTTAACTTTGCTATATTTTTTTGCGCGAGGCGCCACCACGTATGACAGCCGCCTATGATGTGTGCTTATTAGCTCCGGAGGAACATCTGTGTGCTCAGATTGGATGAAAGGTCAGCGGCATGATGAGGGTTGCTAGGTAACCGCGCCTTTTAGCCAATTTAGTTGTGAAAATGAAGGGGTTTTATTTTCCCTTTTTTTGTCCATGGAGATAGGTTGTTTGGATTACACAATCGACCAGCCCCTCCCTCCCGCTCACATTTTATTATCTTAAGATGTGCAGATGCTGGAGCCCCTCTGCTGGAGCACCTTCCGCCTGCTGGAGCTGCTATGGCTTCCTGCTGGATGGGCGGCCATGTTGGTATTTTTACTTAAGGTCTGGGGGCCTATATCTTGATGATTTGTGGAAGCCAGAGCTATTTTCAGATCTGCGGAGAGGCAGGATTTGTGCTCACATTTTGAGAATCAGCATAAAGCGCGCCAGTGTGGTGCACGCGCGCGGCTCACCGGAGACGGCGCGGGCACGTTGGCCAATGGCCAACGCAAACGATGGGGCTACCAAGTAAATGTTTTGTTGTAAAATCATGGCCACTGAGTAGGGAAACCAGCTTTATTATGCATAATGCACACAAAGCGTTATTACAAGCTCAAGGGCCTGTCTGACTGCTCTGCAGGCACGCGGAACAGCGGTTAAATACACCAGATTTACAGGGTGGCTCTATTGCGGGTTCAATGCTTAAGTGCTCCGAATGCACGCTACAATTACGCACCAGGGTATCCGTTCAATAGGTACGCGGCTCTAAGCGTGCACCGGAATGACGCTGCGTTGTGGGCCCAAGCCACCAAAAATAAATTAATCAGGCCTACCCCTACCTTTGTAGTAGGTAAGGAAATACCTCTTTTTCCATGATTACCCCAAAAGATTTGGACTGACACGGCTGGTTTTTCGACTCTGAGAGTGCACTGAGGCCTGCTAACCAGACCTCACTGTTATCGCTCTGACCCTTAAAAGTGTATAGTTGATTGTGTTATACCCAAGTGGCGTGTTAACTCATTCATAAGCCTCTGGTACATGGTGCCAGGGAAACACAGCGCCTGTAAGTTAAAGTGGCCCCCGTGCATCAGAGCACAAATTGTGCCACCAGGAAACAACGTAAAACATGACTTCCAGCCTGCCACTGCAGACTGGTACAGAAGTTTTAAACTATTAAGTCGACTTTTCCATTCAAACTAATGACAAAGTCCAGACCCTCCTTTTTAATATATATATATATATATGTCACCCATAAAGTAGGCCTGTTGAACCTTAATGCAGGGTGCTGAGTATTGAAAAGCAGGATATATGTCCTTTCTGTATAAATTCTAAATTGTTGTTACTGTCGAAAGGCTAGTAGCCCAATTGGTGAATACACACTGACAACTCAGCTGCGCTAACTCCTGAATGGGACTACTAAAGTTGGTTCTTCGAGGTATCAAAAGAATCATTACATTAAACCCAACTTGATACTCAAGTGGAATTGAATGTAACTTTTGAGTAAAAGGCAATCATAGAAAGTTGCCACTCTGTTGACGAAATCTCCCAGTGGCCATTACAAATGCCGGCCACAAGACAGCCTTCTGCCCTTCTGGGGAGGGGTATGAGTGACTCCCAGGAAAGGACACAACAGAGGCCTGCTGTTGGAAGAGGTGGTGGCCCTCCCTTCCGGGAAGCCACAGCAGGGTGTGACTCAAAAGGAGAACTTCAACGGGGAAGCCGCCTTTGAAGGGAAAATGATGGAAACACACAAGAGGGGCTGATCTGTTGCTCTGGTTCACCGGTTGGCACTGGGGACAGAGAGCGAAAAGCAGTGGCCAAACTGTTTTCCCATGGGCATGTAGACCCCGGTAGCCACACCTCTAGAATGGGCAACCAAACTCCACAAACTGAGAACTGGGTTCTGCCATTTTGGGAGTGGGCAGAATGTTGCACTCTGGGATAGCTGGATGCCACATATTACAGGAAGTTGTCATCAGGCGGTAGGGTCCTGGTAGCCCATTGGCTAGTCATCACCGCATCCCCAGAGGGCCAGTTGTGGGTATAAAAGTGGCACCCCTTGCACTCATACCTGAGATCGCGTCTGCACTGGAGAGAGGACTGAAGAAAGACTGTCCTGCTGGACCCTGGACCAGGCGAAGAAAGGCTGCAACACAGACTGACTGCACCTGCTGCCACTGGGCTAGCAAAGAGAGGACTGCGCCTGTGGTGCCCTACTTGAGGAAAACTCACCCTTGAGTCTCAGACAGAAGAGCTGAACTCCAAGAGTCAGTCACCTCACTTTGAACCCTTATTCTGTATCACTTTTTGTCACAGCACGAGGGCCACATAAGCTGAGGGGGCAGATCTACAGTTACTGGCACGTCCCTGCATAGCAGCAGGGATGCGCCCGTTATTGTGCTTCACGGCTCCGCCACCATGGATGCGCCGCATTTACAATGCAGCGCACCAGGGGGCAAAAACGGACGGATGCGTGGCGCATCTGTGCCGTAAAGGTGGCGCATTGCTGGAGTTGCGTCGGAAGCGCACCATGGGGTAAAAAAAGGCACAGATGTGTCACGCATCTGTGCCGTAAAGGTGGCGCATTGCTGGAGTTGCGTCGGAAGCGCACCATGGGGTAAAAAAAGGCACAGATGTGTCACGCATCTGTGCCGTAAAGGTGGCTCATTGCTGGAGTTGCGCTGCAAGCGCTACGCAGCTCCAGCAATGCTCTCGGGGGCCCTATCTCCACAATGCTGCGTCAATCCTTACGCCTGCTTCAAGCAGGCACAGGGTTTTGACGCAGCATGGGCTCAAAAGTGACTGAGTTAAAACTTGTAGATTTCACTCAGCCACTTTTAGGAGGCGTTCCTGCGCCAGAACGCCCACTTCTGGCGCAGGGCTTTAAAACGTGACGCATCCCCGAGATGCGTCACATTGGAAATACCCCACAGCATGGCGCTGGTTTTGCGCCGCCGCTGCGTCACAAAAGTGACGCAACGGCGGCGTAAAAGAGGTGCAAATAAGGCTTGTAAATCTGCCCCGGGAATCCGCCTTGGTGAGTTGGTAGGCAAAATAGCTTGATTGCTTCTACTGACTGCTGAAGCACAGCTGGGAGACCAAGACCCAACACTCAAAATGTGCACCCCGGTTTGCTGGACCTGCGAAAGTTATCTGACTGTAATTTGATTGCCCAAGACGGACACCAGTTGCAGTTAAAGGCAACTGCTGGTTTTGCTGCATCTGGAGACCAGTGGCTGGACTTCACTTGGACTACGAGGTACACCGGCCCCTTTGGCCAAAGTCACGCCACTGTGTCCGTGGGCAGTGGGCTGGCCATAGGATGACCCCCTTCACTGGATCCATATCCACAGCATCTTCAACCTCCTGTATCCCTCGCTTCAGGAACGCTCTATTGATCTCTACGGCAGCTCTGCCATAGAACCTGGGCCTGAACTGGAAACTGTTTTGACTGCAAGGTAATTGTCCTGTAAAGCCCTATTGGCCTTTAGGACTTGCTCTTTGTTAGAGATGGTTGCCAAAAGCGGGCCGGCGTAATCAAACACAACTTTAAAAAAGTTTCCCAAAGTTTTCAATGTAACTGCGGTACTTGCCAGTGCTTGTTTGTGATTGATTGAAAAAGCAGTGGTTTCCTATTTGCTTAATAATTTGTATCTCTGGATCTAAAAATTCATAAAAATAATATAAATTTATATAATTTGGGGTTGCATTTCCTTTGAGTCACGTTTCTTTTTTATTCCATTGTTTTGATACTTCGAAATGCTTTGCACTTCTCCCTTTGTTCAAAGCCTGGCAGCTGAAACCACAGCTTCCCAGGGTTGAGTTGAGGTTTTGCAAAGGACCCTGACTGGATCAAAGATAGATATCTATGTGTATTACATGGTGAGGCCACAGAACCTCACCTTATAATAAACCACATTTCCGCACATAGTATATTAACATTTTTTGGGGAAATTTAAAAAAGACTTCCAAGACAATTCTTCAGAAGCTCTGCAAACATACAAGTGTGCATTTGATCACGTGAATATTCGTCAGCAAGTACCAATAAATTGCCTAAATATTTTTGCCTCACAAGGAATGTGATTTTCGCTACTGAGAAACAGCATTCTCTGAATGCCCACCAATTGTGAAGGTGCTCCCTTCACCTTCCTTGCCTGGATCCAGGTTTACAGGTGGTTTGAGCGGTGCAAATCTCTATTTCCAGGGCACAAATGGACAGAGAAAACGTTTATGAGTTCCCGCAAACTCACGGGTTTATTGATGTGCCCCAACTTTCTCTATCACCTCAACGTGGAATGCCTCTTTCCATTCCCAAGGAGTAGACTTACTCACATGGAAATGTACACAAATGCATCTTTTTGTGAGTTTGTCACTAACAAACCTTACACTGGTAATACTGCACATTTGCACAAGTAAATCGACCGCAGATCTGCAAATGGCTGTATGAATCGCACATTCAAAGGAGATGCCCCATTACTCGGCATAACAACTGTCCATACATTTTCGTACACTAATGTTACACTGCAAATGCACATCAGGGAAATTAGTCAATAGTAAGTTACTCCATAGATGCACTGCAATTTCACAGAAGTTGGACTAAGCAATGCTCACCCAGCATGCATCTGAACTTTAGCAAGACTGAAGAGTCACTGCACAGTGCTCAGCTCCACTGATTTTGAGATTTAGAAAGATTGAGAGTCACTGTGCAGTGCTCAGCGACACCGATGCTGAGATTTAGTAAGATTCAAGAGTCACAGTACAGTGCTCGGCGACGCTGGTGCTGAACTTTATCAACACTTAATAGTCACTGTGCAGTGCTCAGAGACACAGAAGCTGAACTTTAGTATTATGGAAGAGTCACTGCGCAGTGCTCAATGACACTGATGCTGAGATTTAGTAAGACTGAAGAATCACTGCACAGTGCTCAGCGACACAGATGCTGAGATTTAGAAAGATTGAGAGTCACTGAGCAGTGCTCAGCGACACCGATGCTGAGATTTAGTAAGTCTGAAGAGTCAATGAGCAGTGCTCAGCAACACCGATGCTGAGATTTACTAAGGCTGCAGAGTCAATGAGCAGTGCTCAGGGACACTGAAGCTGAACTTTAGTAAGATTGAAGAGTCACTGTGCAGTGCTCAGCTACACTGATTTTGAGATTTAGAAAGAATGAAAGTCACTGAGCAGTGCTCAGCGACACCGATGCCGAGATTTAGCAAGACTTAAGAGTCACTGATCAGTGCTCAGCGACACAGATGCTGATATTTAGTAAGACTGAAGAGTCACTGTGCAGTGCTCGGCGACGCTGATGCTGAACTTTGGCAACACTTATAGTCACTGTGCAGTGCTCAGAGACACAGAAGATGAACTTTAGTAATATGGAAGAGTCACTGCACAGTGCTCAACACATATGCTGAGATTTAGTAAGACTGAAGAATCACTGCACAGTGCTCAGCGACACTGATTATGAGATTTAGAAAGATTGAGAGTCACTGAGCAGTGCTCAGCGACACCGATGCTGAGATTTAGTATTATGGAAGAGTCACTGCGCAGTGCTCAATGACACTGATGCTGAGATTTAGTAAGACTGAAGAATCACTGCACAGTGCTCAGCGACACAGATGCTGAGATTGAGAAAGATTGAGAGTCACTGAGCAGTGCTCAGCGACACCGATGCTGAGATTTAGTAAGACTGAAGAGTCAATGAGCAGTGCTCAGCAACACCGATGCTGAGATTTAGTAAAACTGAAGAGTCACTGAGCAGTGCTCAGTGACACCGATGCCGAGATTTAGTAAGACTGAAGAGTCACTGGGCAGTGCTCAGCTACACTGATTTTGAGATTTAGAAAGACTGAATGTCACTGAGCAGTGCTCAGCGACACCGATGCTGAGATTTAGTAAGACTGAAGAGTGACTGCACAATGCTCAGCTACACTGATTTTGAGATTTAGAAAGTCTGAATGTCACTGAGCAGTGCTCAGCGACACCGATGCTGAGATTTAGTAAGACTGAAAAGTCACGGAGCAGTGCTCAGCCACACTGATGCTGAGAATTACTAAGAGTGAAGAGTCACTGAGCAGTGCTCAGCGACACCGATCCTGAGATTTAGTAAGTCTGAAGAGTCACTGAGCAGTGCTCAGCGACACAAATGCTGAGAATTAGTAAGACTGAAGAGTCACTGCACAGTGCTCAACTTCACTGATTTTGAGATTTAGAAAGGCTGAAAGTCACTGAGCAGTGCTCAGCGACGCCGATGCTGAGATGTAGTAAGACTGAAGAGTCACTGAGCAGTGCTCAGCGACACCGATGCTGAGATTTAGTAAGACTGAAGAGTCAATGAGCAGTGCTCAGCGACACCGATGCTGAGATTTAGTAAGACTGAAGAGTCACTGTGCAGTGCTCAGCTACACTGATTATGAGATTTAGAAAGATTAGGAGTCACTGTGCAGTGCTCAGCGAAACTGAATCTGAGATTTAGTAAGACTGAAGAGTCACTAAGCAGTGCTCAGTGATACTGAATCTGAGATTTAGTAAGACTGAAGAGTCACTAAGCAGTGCTCAGTGATACTGAATCTGAGATTTAGTAAGACTGAAGAGTCACTGCACAGTAGTATTGACAACAATGCTGAACTTTAGTAAGGCAGAAGAGTCACTATGCAGCGCTCAGTGATACTGATTTTGAGATTTAGAAAGACTGAAGAATCACCGCGCAGTGCTCAGCTACACTGATTTTGAGATTTAGAAAGATTGAGAGTCACTGAGCAGTGCTCAGCGACACGATGATGAGATTTAGCAAGACTTAAGAGTCACTATTGTGAGACTTTAGCCTGGCATACGATGTCCACTAGTTCTAGTGGGCACCTTGCACCAGTCTAATCGACCCTTATTGATGGTGGTTGTAAAGTCAACCTTATAGACAAGCTATCCTAGTGGGAGCATGGACCAGCAGTCATAGGCTAAGACTTCAGAGAGCATGTGAAGCAAGCTGTTTTACCAATTATAATCCCTTGAATACCAAATGAAAGGACACCACACAAGGTATATATCAAATATATACATATTTATTCTAAACACAACCCCTCTGCACTCTTTATGAGGTCAGAGGTAAAAGTACATCACAAGTTACTCAAATACCATACAATAGGTTGCACAATATACGGTAATGCCCTAGGGGCCTCACGAACCATATACTAAAATAGTGGTATAAGAACCACGACAGAAATAGTGAGTAGGCCTTGGGCCTAGGGAATCGCTGGGGCTACACTAAACAACCAAAGGTTAGGAAGTAGGAGGCCCACGGGAGGCACGTGCAGTGTCTAAACACATTCGCAAGTTACCATTGACTTATAATGGGAAACGAAGAAGTTACAAAGTTACTGTTTAAGGGCACTTCCGGATGGACTACGACAAAACCCCTTTAGACTAGGACACTTGGAGAGTCAATACCCACGGGAGCACCGGAGTACTCGTGTTACCTCACGCAGGGAAGGTGCCTTTTGGTGTCGGGTTCCGTCGATGTTTTCTATGGAGATCTGCAAAGAAGTGCTGCAGGCGACCAGAGGAAAAGTGTCCGGGTGGATCCAAGTGTGGATCGAAGATGTGAAGAACCTGAAAGCAGAGGGAACAGACTCTGGGTCACTAGCCTGTGACCAGGAAGGTACCAGGAAGGAACCAGGCGATGTCACGATGATCTTAGGTGAAGCTTGTCTCTGCAGCCACGAGGACCAGTAGGTGTCGACGATGACCAAGAGCTGGATTGGAGCTGTACCTTGAAGGATCTAGTTGACAGCGGTATTGGTATCCGAATTGGACCTAACAAACCTTGGCAAACGCAACCCACACAGGAAGTGAAGATTGGCTTCGGTGCAGACCAGCAAGGTCTGGGGAGCTTCTCCTTTGCAGGGATGCTGGAGCAAGCCTGAAGCAACCAGGGAAGCAGTTTGGTTTCAAATAAATGTCTTCAGGAGGCTCACTAGCCAATGGGCTAGCAACTGGGAAGACGCATTGAGCTGAAATGCAAGAGCAGGCCCCACGCGTCACTCGTTGAATGTGGAGAGCTGAGCTTCAGTACAAATGGTGCTCGGGTCTGGGGCTTCTCATACCCCAATGCACAACTTCGAGTTACCTCAGGAGTTGATGCAATTATCAAAATGCAGGATGTCCAGGGTGTCCGGTCCCACATCTCTCGTGTCCGCCACGGGTCTCAGCTTCGCTGTGGATGTGGATCCCAGTCAGAGAAGTCTGAGAGTCCAGTTCCTGTGTCACTAAGTCTTCGGGTTCCGGCGAGAGCGTCGACAAAACAGACCGGCAAGTTACTGGTGGTGCCTGTTTGCACAGGGTGGTCACTCCTTGACCACAAGGGAGATGTCTTCGGTCTTCTAGTCAGAATAGAATGTCGAAGGTCCAAGAGTTCTGTATCAAAGTTTCGCTCCAGGATAATCTAAAGTCCTAGGGACACAGCTCCTATACTTATACTGATTTAAGGGGCTGGATTACCTGCTAGGTCCCTCCTATGGGTGGACCTGGGAAGGGGGTGGTTACACCCCTTTCCCTTTGCCCAGTTTCGCACCAGAGCGGGGGTGGAGTGCCCCAGCAACTGGTTTGAACCGGACTATGCATGGATCACCTTGTGTGCCCCAGGCAGTGTCTCAAAAAGCATCTGCTGATGCAGCCCTCCCTGCCCCAATACACAAAATCCTGTCTGGGGAGGTGCTGGCACCTCCCTGGACAGGAAACCTATTTTCCAGGCCGCCCTTGCTGGAGTTTCCCCCAGCAACAGGAGGTCAGACTCGTGTCTGTGGCAGCAGCATCCATTTTGTGATGCTGAGGCTCTGTTTTACTTTAACCGGGGTGAGCAGTAACTACATGTCTTCTCCCTCTAGAAGGGTGGAATGCTACCCCCGCCGCCAGAACTGCTTGGGGCGTAGTATTCCAAAGTGTTTGACACCTTACACGGCATGTTTTGATAAAGCCAAACCAAAGTTAGCATTAACCGCGAGGATTATAATGCACTTAAGAGTATATGGTATGGCTATATCATAGAACAGCTATAAGGAGATGGTTTCGAAAGCTGCAGAGGGGCTCAGCTCAGGCTAGGGCACCCTCTCACATAAAACCAAGCACTCTGCCTCCAGGATTGTCGAGGCCTACCATAGGAGTGACTTGGTGCACAGACATAATATCGACTCCAAAATATCGTCTGGACAGAATATCGAGTTTTAAATATCGTTTGGAGAAAATATCGACTAGACAGAATATCGACAGCCAAAATATCGTTTTTAAGGTAAGTGAAGTAATATCGACTGTAAATAATATAGACAGTGAAAATATCCAAGTATATAATCTAGATAGTAAAAAATATAGTTTTTTAAATAATATTTAATTATTTATAGTGTGTTTATGTTATAATTTGTGTGAAAAGTGTCAATTTATTTTATTATTTTTTTTAATTAATTATTTTTTTAATTATTGTGTAATTTAATTCTGTAGCGGGTTGTGGGTTTATAGGGGAATAGGGTGGGAAGTAATTTAATTATAATTAATTAAATATGTAAATTTATTAATTGGTAGTAATAATTAATTAATTGGTAATTAAATAATATATGTTAATTATTTAAAATTTAATTGGTAATTAATTTTATTTAATTGATTAATTGCTAATTATGTTAATTAAAATAATTTATTTTCTCTAGCGGGTTGTGGGTTTATAGGGGAATAGGGTGGGAAGTAATTTAATTATAATTAATTAAATATGTTAATTTAATAATTGGTAGTAATATTTAATTAATTGTTAATTAAAAAATGTTTGTTAATTAATTAAAATGTAATTGGTAATTAATTTTATTTAATTGATTAATTGCTAATTATGTTAAATGAAAGGGGTATTTTTAGGGTTCAGGGTCAGTTTTTAGTTTTTGGGTAAAGGGGTATTTTTAGGGTTCAGGGTCAGTTTTCAGTTTTTGGGTAAAGGGGTATTTTTAGGGTTCAGGGTCAGTTTTCAGTTTTTGGGTAAAGGGGTATTTTTAGGGTTCAGGGTCAGTTTTTAGTTTTTGGGTAAAGGGGTATTTTTAGGGTTCAGGGTCAGTTTTCAGTTTTTGGGTAAAGGGGTATTTTTAGGGTTCAGGGTCAGTTTTCAGTTTTTGGGTAAAGGGGTATTTTTTGGGTTCAGGGTCAGTTTTTAGTTTTTGGGTAAAGGGGTATTTTTAGGGTTCAGGGTCAGTTTTCAGTTTTTGGGTAAAGGGGTATTTTTAGGGTTCAGGGTCAGTTTTCAGTTTTTGGGTAAAGGGGTATTTTTAGGGTTCAGGGTCAGTTTTCAGTTTTTGGGTCAAGGGGTATTTTTAGGGTTCAGGGTCAGTTTTCAGTTTTTGGGTCAAGGGGTATTTTTAGGGTTCAGGGTCAGTTTTCAGTTTTTGGGTAAAGGGGTATTTTTCGGGTTCAGGGTCAGTTTTCAGTTTTTGGGTAAAGGGTTATTTTTAGGGTTCAGGGTCAGTTTTTAGTTTTTGGGTAAAGGGGTATTTTTAGGGTTCAGGGTCAGTTTTGGGTTTTTGGGGTACATATACAATATTGCCTATTATTTAATTAAATGTTGTTACTATATATATATGTTTTAAGAAATATGATTAAAAATATATATATTTTTTTACTTTCATTAAATATTTAATTATTAAAAGTTATTTTAAGTATTGTTAATTATATTTTAGTAGTTAATTTTTTATATTAATGTAATTAAACATTGTTTTTAGTAAAGTCGATATTTTTTACAACGATATTTTTGTAAACGATATTTTGTAGTCGATATTTTTGTACTTACCTGTTTGTACATACAAACTCGATATTTTTGTAGTAGATATTTTCACCTCGATATTTTGGGTACTCGATATTGTGGTAGTCGATATTCTTTCAGTGATCCGAGTGACTTATATGTGCATATGTGTCTATATGTATAGGTAGATATAGGTATACTATATCTAAGTAAGGGGTGATTACACCACCTTACCCAAGCTGAGTGATCAGCCTGTGGTGTCAGTTTGGAGGGCCAGCCAGGGGTGGCACAATACATGCTGCAGCCCCTGGTAGGCCTTGGATGCACCTATGCCCTGGGTACCTATGGTACACTATACAGGGGCTCACAGAGGTGACCCAATACCCAATCAGGTATGTACCTAAAGTACATGGTATCAAGTTAGAGACAGAACAGCTTGGCTGTGGGTCTGGTTAGCAGGCCCACAACCACACTAAATTCGAAAAACCAGAAAATCACAGCAAAAAGTGGGGGTGACCATAGGAAGCATACCCTACTCTCCTACACAATCCCCCCCAAATGTAAGGACATTAAACTAACCTTGACCAGTTGAGTCTTCATGTTCTATGTGGAAATATCTGGAGAGTCCATCTGCATTGGCATGGTCAGTCCCAGGTCTATGTTCCACTGTAAAGTCCATCCCCTGTAGGGAAATGGACCACCTAAGCAGTTTGGGATTTTCACCCTTCATCTGATTTAGCCACAAGAGAGGCTTATGGTCTGTCTGAATCTTGAAGTGAGTACCAAACAAGTATGGCCTCAGCTTCTTCAGGGCCCTAACCACAGCAAAGGCCTCCCTCTCACCAACGTTTCTCTCTAGGAGTCAGCCTTCTGCTAATAAATGCTACTGGCTGGTCTTGACCATCTTTATTCAGTTGTGAAAGAACAGCACCTACCCCCAACTCAGAAGCGTCTGTTTGAACAATGTATTCCTTGGAGTAGTCTGGACTCGGCAGAATAGGTGCAGTGCACATGGCCTGCTTCAGGACATCAAATGCCTTTTGACCGCTTACTGTCCACTGAACTTTCTTTGGCATTTTCTTGGAAGTTAAGTCATTAAGGTGCGTCACAATGGAACCATACCCCTTGACAAATTTCCTGTAGTACCCAGTCAGGCCCAAGAAAGCTCTGACCTGTGTCTGGGTGGTGGGAGCAGTCCAGTCCTTTATGGTCTGGATCTTGCTCTCCAATGGTTGAACCTGACCCCACCTACAAGGTAGCCCAGGTACACAACCTTACTCTACACTATCTGGCACTTGGTAGCCTTGATAGTTAGGTCTGCCTTTTGCAGGGCCTCTAAAACATTCTTCAGGTGGATCAGGTGATCTTCCCAATAGGAGCTAAAGACAGCAATATCATCAACATAAGCTGCACAGTAGTCATCCAGACCTGAGAGGACTTGGTTCACCACCCTTTGGAATGTGGCAGGTGCATTTGTCAGACCAAAGGGCATTACCACAAACTGATAATGTCCTCCTGGGGTTGAAAATGCTGTTTTGGCTTTTGCATCATCAGCTAGTCTGATCTGCCAGTAGCCAGCTGTCAAGTCAAATGTACTCAAAAACTTGGCAGATGCCAATCTGTCAATGAGTTCATCTGCCCTTGGTATTGGATGTTTCCGGTCCAGGGAAGGCATGGCTTGGCAGTTCAGGCTGGACTGTTCCCATGAGGCACAGGGTCAGACTGATTTGCATATAGCCATGTCTGAGCTGGGGTGGCAGAGTGGGGTAAAGAACGGTGATGGATCAAACCCAGATCTTTTGACTGGGTGTGAGTGTTTGATTGGTTCGGATGCTCAGTCCATCTGAAGGACTGGACTTTTAACAGTACCAGCGGTGCCAGGGAACAACACCTATAACCTTCATGGGATACCTGTTTCGGCGCACAAACTACAGAGACACGGGACACTTCCTTCGGCGTCAAAGATCAGCTTTTATTACTGCAGGGAAACAGGAGTCATAAGAAGTACATGAACATGTAGGTTCTGCGAGTCTGCTTCAAATTGTATATGTAGGTCGCTCTCTTTTATACAGAATGTTGCCATTGCATAACATGTGGACAAAAGATTACAATCCGGTTCCCACAGTAGACTTCAAAAGGGTCGCTTTCATGTGTTCAGAATCCCGGAACATAATTACAATAGCCATGCCGGTTCCCAACTGTAAAAGTACATCTTCCAACCATTAGGCACACCCATTAGAGTTGTAAATGACAAAGAAGGAGAGACAAGAGCAGCTGCAAGGAAGTCAGACACGTGTAGAGAAAAGAGTGTGGGGGTAATATCGGAAGCATGATCGTAGGATCAAAAGAATTGGATCCATCGCCTGCAAGGCTGTCACAATAGACCGGTACAACCAGATTACCCTCAAGCTGTGCCATCTGCCTTTGCTGTGTCATTTCTCCGGCCATAAAGACGCATGAAAGGAATATGCGTCTTCCGCAAGGCTTGGGAACTAGAGGGTCAAGGGGCGAACAGTTACCTGCTCGCTGACTACGTGAGGGCAAGAAACAAAATGGATGCCGTATCTAAAATGGAACCCAAGGGTTCAGATGAAGAACATGTAATATTAGACGAACCCTGGCAGGTAGCGTAGCGAAAATTCGCACACTTGCCGAACTCGTCATTTGCGGTTCGTAGATACCAAACTCGTCTATATTCGGCAATGCCCAGAACATCGTAATAATTTTTACGGAACCTCAGACGGTCCTTTTGCCCTCATGTAGGCAAGCACTAGTCGGAATCATAATCGATTTCGATACTCATCAGATCACTCAGATGTTGTTGATACATTATTCTATCCTTCAATGCCTCTTTGGTGACAACAGGCTGTCTTATACACGTCGTAGCACAAAGGCCACATAAGGCAGGACCACATTGCACACAAAGACAACATGAGAACAGAAATGTCACAACAACCCCTATGATCATCAGAATCTTCCAACCCCAAGTCGATATCAGACCCCAAAACCATCCCAGAAGCGTCCAATTTCCTTCGTCCACGTGTATGGACTCCGAAATTTTGTGCAACTTAGAGATGGCTTGATAAACCGTTGGAGCGTTATCAGGTATGAATATGCAGCAGCTCGAATGGATGACTTTACAAACCCCACCTCTATCTGCTAGAACGATATCTAGAACCATACGGTTCTGCAACGTCATTAGTCTATCCGCCTGGAGTTCGGCTGTCAAATTACCAAGGGCATTTGCAGTTATGTTGGCAGTTGATTCTACTACACGAGTTAACTGCCTCAGGTTCCTGCTATTAACCATCGGTCCCCAGAACGGTAGGAAACCCTTAAAGAAGTCTCCCGCTTCTTGTCCGGAAGTATCTTCTTTGCTAACCACACCTCTCACAATTCTATTTCTGTGATAATCCGAGGCCACAGTGAAAGTCGGAGGCAAAAGATTTGCAATATAGCAGGTACCCGAGAAGTCATGAGGTAACCACGTATAGGCTCGATCATAACATACAAAGTAAGTACCCTTGGCAGGCAGGAAGACAGGGGAAGAGAGCGTCGGTAAGACATACGTTTCGGTACAAGCACTCTCCCCAAACTGAGCTCTTGGATTTCGACCAAGACCTTTCAAGCAGAAATTACCAAGGTGAGGTACAATCCATATCGGTGGCGAGCTTTTAAGCTGCCTCTCACCCACTGATAAGCTGTACTCAGCTTCACTTAGTTCCTTATATGCTCGCACCTCTTCCTCTGGGATGAGCGATGCGTCAAAAATATCTCTATCTAAGTCTGCAATAGCTCTCGCCAGAGTCTTGTGGTACGGGCCAGGACCAGAGTTTGCTGAGCGTGGTTCTCGATGGGGGTAGGAATCTAGTGCGCTACGGAACATAGTTTGTAATGCTCGAGCTGACCCTTGTGCACTATAAGGCAGAACTAAGTACGGAATACCCTTATCCATGGTATGTGGCATTAATCCACACACCCAACAGTTGGTAGTGTTTACCACTAACTGATGCTGATGCAGGAGTTGAATAAAAGAGTTGTTTCTGAATTCCGCACGTCTGATTTGTTCGTGTTGAGGCAAAGGATAAAAGGAATGTGGAGAAACAGTAGAAACGAAATATTGATCATGAGATGGAAGAGTAGGTGTAGCAGAAGACAATAGGAATTGAGACCCATAATATATTCCTCCTACCAATAGCATAGATATGGTGAGAAACAGTATGATTACTTTTGAGAAAAACCATTTTGTATGACATATTTTCTGCAATGTAGATCTTTGCGCCAACATTTCTTCTCTTTTCGACAGCTCAGACAATGATGATTCCATCCCCTAACGACCGTCCGCGACGTTCTTGACGCACTTCGTTCTGAGTAGCGGTTATCAATTCCCAGGAGTTCCCAGAAATTGATAATAGAAACCAACCTTGTGTCGATAGCTGCTAAACAGAAGGAAGTACCCGCACGGCCTTACGGTCCACCTGGATGGTAGGTTCTAACTAAATAATGTTCTTGGCTGTACGAAAAAAGAAAAAGATACACAATATATAATGTCCACTGTTTTCAGAACAATGTAGAACCTAGAAACAAAAAAATCTTTTTATTTGTGGCTTGTTCGTGGTCGAAGAAAATATCGGCTACTTCCAGGGCGAGTTTGATCTTCAAACAATGGATTGGACGGCAAAGGAGTGTTCAATTGTTCAGGCAATTGTTCAACAGTCAAATTTTCCAAGGTTGACGTGGAGGAAATTGTTTGAGGGGAATCAGCAACGGTGTCAGATACAAGCCGAGCTTCGCTGAATGGAACGAAACGTGGTGGAGTGTCGGTCTCAGATGAAGAAAGACCTCTTCTCATCCAGGTGTCCGACGGCAGAGGAAGCGGGACTCTTTTGGTGTGGGTAGCGTGTACCCAGTTCCGGCGTCCGTGTAGTCGAACCGCCGTCCTCGTAGCCAGCTGTACCTGAAACGGGCCCACAAATCTTGGTTCTAGGTTTCGTTTTCGTCCGTAGTTTCTGACGAGGACCCAGTCCCCTAGTTGAAGTCGATGACCAGGACCCTCTGTTTGTGATGGCAGAGACTCAAAGACCTGTTGATGAATCAAACTCAATTTAGCAGTCAGATCATAGAGATAATCAATCAACATAAAATATTCAATTCTGTCAAATTCCTTAGGTCTTGGAACTCCCCATACATTAGCAGGACGACCGAACACAATCTCATATGGGCTGAGCCCTACTCGAGAGTGTACAGTTGCCCTGGTCGACAGGAGAGCCAGAGGCAAAACGTCGGGCCATGATAAACCAGTTGTTGCCTGAATTATAGCCAATTTCAGTTTTAAAGTGCCATTATATCCTTCCACCAATCCTGCTGATTGTGGATGATTTGCACTATGAAATTTTTGTACAATCCCTAAACCGCGACACACACTCTTCATCACACTCCCAACAAACTCACTTCCGTTGTCCGACCATACGACCCGAGGCATTCCGTAGCGGGGAAAATACTCTTTGAGCAAAATTTTTGCCGTGGATAAAGCCGTATTATCCTTAAGGGGGTAGGCCTCAATCCACCTAGAAAATGCACACACCACAACCAACACATACTTCAAATTATTACATCTTTCCATGTGGATAAAGTCCAACTGGATAACTTCGAAAGGGTACGTAGGAGGGGCAAAATGGCCAGGTGGAGTGGGGGTGCCCTTACCAGGATTGTGCATCAAACACACCATACAATTCTTAACCACTCTCTCGGCGCACTTAGTAATCCCATCATTCTTCCATACATGAGACAACAACTTGCATATGCCTTTCGTGTTGATGTGTGCCATACCATGAGCCATTGTAACAACAGCGAGCACATACGCATCCGGTAACATCCATCTCTGCTTCTCTGATAAATCAACCCAACATCCATTCTCATCCAATCTTCCCGTGCTCTCTCTCCATTTTGTCCTTTCCGTCTCAGTGGCTTCATTCTGTATTCCTTTCACACTTTCAAATGTGTCTTCACACATACCAGTCTCTGTTGGCCATCTTACTGAGCTCGTAACATACATTCTGTTCGTCAAATCTTTAGCCGTCTCCTTAGCCGTTTCATCCGCAAACGCATTTCCACGACCCACATCATCTGTTACTTTCTGATGTGCTCTACATTTGACTATGGCCACTTGTTTAGGCAATGTGAGTGCATCTAAAAGATCATTTACAAGCTGACCATGTTGAATCTTCGTGCCATGCGACGTAAGAAATCCTCTTTCTCTCCACAGTCGCCCAAAACTATGTGCCACGCCAAACGCATACTGGCTATCTGTAAACACATTCACCCGTTTATCTTTAGACAACACACACGCTCTCGTCAAAGCGATTAACTCGGCAGCCTGAGCCGAATTCTGACTTAATCTTGCGCTTTCCACAATCGTTCTCAATGTTACTACAGCATACGCAGTCGTCACATCACCATTCGGTAACTTAAAACAGGAACCATCCACATACAAAGTACCATCGGGATCTGTCAATGGAGTATCTTTTAGGTCAATACGACCCTTAGTTTCCTCTTCAGTTCTGAGATAGCAGTCATGTACTGCTTCACCACTTGACTCTGTGTCGATCGGCAGCAATGTTGCTGGATTCAACACATTACATCGTTTTATCCGTATGTGACTGGCCAGCAACGTCAACTCATATCCAGACAATCTTGCGCTCGTTAGATGTTGAGTTTTCGTTCGATTCAATAGAGTGTCAACTGCATGCGGAACCATTACCGTAAGCATATTATCCATGACTAGACCTGTGGACTGTCGAATGGATGCCGCAGCTGCCGCTGTTGCCCTTAAACAACTCGGCAAGGCTCTTGCTACTGGGTCTAAAGTCGAAGAAAAATAGGCACATGGGCGTTGCTTACCACCAAAAGGTTGTGTCAGAACACTCAACGCACAACCATCCCTCTCGTGAACGTATAGTGTAAACGGCTTACTGTAGTCAGGGGTACCCAACACAGGAGCCGAACACAACGCATTACGTAATTCCGAAAAACTTTTCTGACACTCTTCAGTCCAAGGCAATGGGGATGGAATATCTTTGCACGTAAGAGCTATCAATGGTTTCGCCAACAATGAAAAATTTGGAATCCATTGTCTGCAATAGGACGTAATACCTAAAAAGGCGCGAACATCTCTCTGGGTTTTTGGCACAGTCATTCGGGTAATCGCTGCAATTCTCTCTGGGGTCAACCTTCTCCCTTCTCTTGACAATAAGTGACCTAGATAGGTAACTTCTTGACAACAATACTGTAGCTTTGAAGGCGATACCTTGTGGTGTAAGTTATGTAGATAGTGTAACAATGATACTGTAGCCGTTTTGCAAATAGCTTCTGTATCAGCTGCCACTAAAAGATTGTCAACGTATTGAATCAAAGCTGCACCCGTTGGTAAAACAAAGGCATCAAGCTGACCTTTAAGTGCTTGGCTGTAGATTGACGGACTCTCACAGTAGCCCTGTGGAGCGCGTTTTAGCCTAAAACTGCGACCACCTAATGAGAATCCGAATAGGTCTCTGCTTTCCTCTGCAATCGGGATGCTAAAGAAAGCATTCTTTAGATCGATCACTGTGAACCAGGAGGCAGATGCCGGAATCATTGTTAGTAAAGCCGTAATGTCGGGAACCAGAGGAAATTGAGGAACCACTATTTTGTTTACTTCTCTTAAGTCTATTACAAAACGATACACAGGAGATTTAGTTGGGTCAGTTCGTTTCAGAATTGGCAATACAGGGCTATTACACACATTTCCACGAGTTTCTTCAACAACACCTTTTCCAATGAGATCATGAACGATTGCTAACAGCGCTCGTTCGCCCTCAAGAGAAATACGATATTGAGGTAAACGCGGTAATCGCGCATTTGGTTTCAATTGAATCACATAGGGTGGAATGTCTAACAGGCCTACATCATTAGGACCTGTGGCCCATAAGGACGCAGGGAGGGAACTCAATTCCGGTGGGAATCTATCGACCGACAAATACATGGGAGAGATCATTCTCCGTCCCAATGTAAGCTCCACTCCTTCGGGGGAACAATACAATGTTGCATATAATCGTTTCAACAAATCCAGGCCCAAAAGATTTTCACCACAACCTGTAGATAGAATCAGTGGAGCCGTTAGCTCACGAGGTCCAATCATAAGAGGCAAAGGATTAGAGACTGGGTTACTAACAGGGGCGCCAGAGAATCCAACGGAAACGTTCGTTAAGCCAGACAAAGGTGCGCCAGGGAGTTTCGAATGCATGATGGAACTTTTTGTCGCACCAGTGTCTAACAGAAAAGGCTCAACTACACCCGATGTAGCCACTGCAACGTAAGGCCCACTCTGATCGACCGGAACTGACACTACTCCCTCTCTTTGTCGTTGGCTGTCCTAGTAATGGTCATTTACAACAGTCTCATGCTCTACGTAATAATCATCCACATTATACTGTGCAGATCGAACTGACCCCGCATTTCGCTGGTCAAAATAATTATTCGCATCCGATTGATTTTGATGACGATCAATCTGATTGTGGGATGAACCACGACCTCTACCACGTGGTGCCTGTTGAGGACCACCACCACGGTTTCCACGTGTCGACACACCATTCAGACGGTCCCGTAAGGCAAGACAATCATATTTTAGGTGTCCCTCTTTCCTACAATATGCGCACTGATTATACCCAAGTGAAGATCTGTAATCAAAGTTGTCAGAGCGCGGCTGTGTCCTATCGGGCTGTGCTCGTGGTCGATACTGCTGTTGTGAATCATTTTGGTTTGATCGTGGAGGGTATGCTTGCTGCAACAAAACTTTTGTTTTGAGCTCTTTCGTTTTCTTTTCTACACGATCACTTTCTTCCTTTTCCCTATTCTCATAATACTGGGCCGTTGCTAGTATTTGCGCAGGGGTTGAAACTGCCCACGCACTCTCTGAATTCTTTAATTTGTTGCTTAGTTCAGGCAGCAAATTCGATACGAACTTGTCAACGAATAACCGCTGGCCTCCCTCAGCGCCCATGTCCTGGCCGCTGTGGTCGACAAACGCTTCCTCAAACCTTGTAAAGAAATCTGAGACACTCTCGTCTTTCTTTTGCTTACAAGCTGATAACTTATCCCAGTTCACCTTCATCGCTGGCATGAGAGTTTTCATGAGCGTAATTATTTTCTGAGGCAAATCCAAGATCAACTGGTCAGGCTTAGCCCCACCAACTTGTAATGCATCAGCTGCTAGCAGTGCAGCCCAATCACCCCCTAATTCAACTGCGTGATTGGCTTGACGAATTTTGGCCCAAACTGGTTGCGGTACAACATTGCCAAACAACATGTCGATGTCGGCAAGGTTCATAATAGAAGCTTCCACCAGTTGTGATAACTCCTTATAATAACCAGCCGGATTTTTACGCGGATCGGGTAAGGATTGCTTTACTTGCAAAACTTCCGATCGTTTCCATGGAAGATGTATCCATACCCTTCGAAAATGCGGTAGAACCACAGGGTTTGCATTAGGATCACCAGGCACCCACAGTGGCGGAACCTCTCTCATGGGATACTGACCAGGAACCGCTTTCCTATTCTTAGTGGTATCATCTGCTGACGCCCGAGAATGTGCTGTGGATCTGAACGCTAATAAGCGTTCCACGGCACGTCGTACATCTTCACCTATGATCATACCGTTGGAGAAGTGACTCTGAAGTTCAATTATGTCGGACGGTACATTATCTACATCATCATTATACCATTCTTCCCTCAAAAAGTTACACATCTCCTCAAATACGAATCTCTGCGTAGGCTCATTAAACTGAGAAAACGTATCGAAGACTACACGTGGAGTGTAGTTAGCAGGATGTTTTATCCACTTATGTGCCATGGTTACTAACGTCTCTTTCTCCCTACCACTAGGGATCTGACTCCGTCTCTGATGAGTTTCAGATAAATTAGATGAAAATAACGGACCAGAAAGAGGTGAATAAAGGGTAGCAACAGAGTTAGGAACATGCTTACGAACAGAAGGGGAAAGAAAAACAGGGGCAACAACGCTGGAGGTGAAGGAAGGCATAGTAGGAACGGACAAGGTAGTCGGAGTAGCAGAAACAACAGTCTGCGAAGGTACAGGTACAGGAGCAGTAGGAACAAGGACAGGTGGTGGAACAAACGCAGGGTTAACAGCGGGCTGACCCGCAGCCGCTGGAGCAACAAGGGGTACAACAGGAGGTACTACAGGAGGAACTGCAGGAGCAGTAGCACCCTGTACATAAGGAGGTGGTGATTTCATCAAATATGATAACAAGGAATCCTCCTTTAAATCTTCTTCTTTCTTTTTTAGTTTATTCGGTAAAACTGGGTAACATTTATCTATTTTCATGTGATGCAATCTAGTAGAGATTTCCATTTCCTTTTCTTCTTTGTCCTGTTTACATTCTCGTATAGTTTGCATTATAGGAACGAACCCTTGCTTTTGATCCTTTTTAAGTTGTTTGATTTCTTTCTGTTTGGCCTCTTTACGCCATATCCGAAAGGAATCAAACATAGCTGGCCTAGCTTTCTTTAAAAATAATTTAGCCTCAAGATTATCTAAAATCGAAAGTTCAAAAGTTCCATGTGGTGGCCATCTAAGGTCACCGTCTTTCTTTGTATAACGGACCCAGTAATCATTATATATTATAGGACCCACCCCATGTCGACTATAAAGATCATGTATCGGAGTTCCAACTGGAGGTATCGGACACGAGTCCTCCAACCGGGAATCTATTGCGCAACAATTGAAAATACGAAACAAACCACTATGGCTAGGCATCGTGCACACTAACCTAGTATCAAACTTCAAGGATTACCGAAGCAATAAAACCTCGTGTAAGTCAAAACCCTCGGTTTTTGGCAATTGCAACTGTCAAATAATACTAAGGACCAATACTAAGAACCACAAATGCAATGGAACCATGCAATACAACAAAGCCTTAAGGCTACCACAAAGCTCGGAGAGCTAACCACAAAGCCTGAGGAGGCTATTACAAAGCTCAGTGAGCTATTACAACAAAAAGCTAGAACAACCACTAAGGACTGGGAGCGACCCACAAATACTTAACTCAGAACTTCAATGGCGTCACCAGGAAGGCCCGTCTATCGTCTCGCTTGTACGTAAGGTCTGCACCGGGCGTCGAAGACAGGTCGACAGTCAGGGCATCGGTCCGTCACAGCCGTCAGGAGGCGGGAATCTTCGCAGGGAAAAACTTCGGGCCACTTATTTCGACAACAGGATCGATGAAGCGGGGTGCACCTTCCCTCGGAGATTTCACACGAAGTTCCTCACGATCATCAGGCTTTGGACCGGTACCGCTGAAGTCGCCCCACGTTGGGCGCCAACTGAAGGACTGGACTTTTAACAGTACCAGCGGTGCCAGGGAACAACACCTATAACCTTCATGGGATACCTGTTTCGGCGCACAAACTACAGAGACACGGGACACTTCCTTCGGCGTCAAAGATCAGCTTTTATTACTGCAGGGAAACAGGAGTCATAAGAAGTACATGAACATGTAGGTTCTGCGAGTCTGCTTCAAATTGTATATGTAGGTCGCTCTCTTTTATACAGAATGTTGCCATTGCATAACATGTGGACAAAAGATTACAATCCGGTTCCCACAGTAGACTTCAAAAGGGTCGCTTTCATGTGTTCAGAATCCCGGAACATAATTACAATAGCCATGCCGGTTCCCAACTGTAAAAGTACATCTTCCCACCATTAGGCACACCCATTAGAGTTGTAAATGACAAAGAAGGAGAGACAAGAGCAGCTGCAAGGAAGTCAGACACGTGTAGAGAAAAGAGTGTGGGGGTAATATCGGAAGCATGATCGTAGGATCAAAAGAATTGGATCCATCGCCTGCAAGGCTGTCACAATAGACCGGTACAACCAGATTACCCTCAAGCTGTGCCATCTGCCTTTGCTGTGTCATTTCTCCGGCCATAAAGACGCATGAAAGGAATATGCGTCTTCCGCAAGGCTTGGGAACTAGAGGGTCAAGGGGCGAACAGTTACCTGCTCGCTGACTACGTGAGGGCAAGAAACAAAATGGATGCCGTATCTAAAATGGAACAGATGAAGAACATGTAATATTAGATGAACCCTGGCAGGTAGCGTAGCGAAAATTCGCACACTTGCCGAACTCGTCATTTGCGGTTCGTAGATACCAAACTCGTCTATATTCGGCAATGCCCAGAACATCGTAATAATTTTTACGGAACCTCACATCACCACCCCCTTTTGTACCGCTTTTGGCCGCCATAAGTGTGGCAGGGTATGCTCAGACGTGAGTCCCTTGCTCACTTTGCCACTGGATTCAAGCAAGCCGGGCTGAAGACGTCTGGAATGCCAGAAACCGGTCCTCGGAAGCGTGTTTCCGGTCCAGGGAAGGCATGGCTTGGCAGTTCGGGCTGGACTGTTCCCATGAGGAACAGGGTCAGACTGATTTGCATATAACCATGTCTGAACTGGGGTGGCAGAGTGGGCTAAAGAACGGTGATGGATCAAACCCAGATCTTTTGACTGGGTGTGAGTGTTTGATTGGTTCAGATGCTCAGTCCATCACCAACCCCTTTTGTACCGCTTTTGGCTGCCATAAGTGTGGCAGGGTATGCTCAGACGTGAGTCCCTTGCTCACTTTGCCACTGGATTCAACTAAGCCGGACTGAAGACGGCTGGAATGCCAGAAACCGGTCCTCGGAAGCTTTTTTCCGGTCCAGGGAAGGCATGGCTTGGCAGTTCGGGCTGGACTGTTTCCATGAGGCACAGGGTCAGACTGATTTGCATATAGCCATGTCTGAACTGGGGTGGCAGAGTGGGCTAAAGAACGGTGATGGATCAAACCCAGATCTTTTGACTGGGTGTGAGTGTTTGATTGATTCAGATGCTCAGTCCATCACCACCCCCTTTTGTACCGCTTTTGGCCGCCATAAGTGTGGCAGGGTATGCTCAGACGTGAGTCCCTTGCTCACTTTGCCACTGGATTCAACCAAGCCGGGCTGAAGACGGCTGGAATGCCAGAAACCGGTCCTCGGAAGCTTGTTTCCGGTCCAGGGAAGGCATGGCTTGGCAGTTCGGGCTGGACTGTTCCCATGAGGCACAGGGTCAGACTGATTAGCATATAGCTATGTCCGAACTGAGGTGGCAGAGTGGGCTAAAGAACGGTGATGGATCAAACCCAGATCTTTTGACTGGGTGTGAGTGTTTGATTGGTTCAGATGCTCAGTCCATCACCACCCCCTTTTGTACCGCTTGGTATTGGATGGGCATCTGTCCTAGTGACAGCATTGAGGCCTCTGTAATCCACGCAAAACCTCATCTCTCTCTTACCATCTTGGGTGTGAGGTTTAAGCACTAGGACTACTGGACTGGCCCAAGGGCTCTCTGAGGGCTCGATGACTCCCAATTCCAACATCTTTTGGACCTCTGTCCTGATACAGTCCCTGACATGATCAGGTTGCCTGTAAATCTTACTTTTAACAGGAAGCCTGTCCCCAGTGTCCACCTCATGGGTGCACCAGATTGTCTGACTTGGAGTCAGTGAAAACATATGTCTATAGACCTGCAGAACTTGTCTGCAGTCCCTCTGCTGCTGATCAAGGAGGCTGCCTGCCAAGTCTACACCATCAACTGACGCATCATCAGGGTTCTGAGAGAGCAGGTCTGGGAGAGGGTCACTCTCTTCCTCCTGTCCTTCATCAGTAGCCATGAGCAAGCCCATGTCAGCCCTGTCAACAAATGGTTTCAGTCTGTTGACATGAAGCACCCTGTGGGGGCTCTTGGGAGAGCCAATACCAACCAAACAGGTTACCTCTCCCTTTTGCTCAACCATAGTGTGGGGTCCAGACCATTTGTCTTAGAGAGCTGCTGGGGCCTCTGGCTCCAACACCCACACTTTCTGCCCTGGCTGGTAAACCGTCAGCACAGCCTTTTGGTCATGTCAGGCTTTTTGGAGTTCCTGGCTAGCCTTAACCCCTTCGATGCTTGTGACGGAACCATTCCGTCATCAGTCACGGTTGAGCTGTGCTGATGACGGAACGGTTCCGTCACGACCGCACCCTGTTCTGGAATGTCCAGCACAGGGGGGGAATCGGCGCCGCACGGAAGCGGTTAAGGTTTTTGGATGCCTTTTTCATATACTCAGCCATCCTGGAGCGGAGACCAAGTACATAATCTACAATGTCTTGCTTTGGAGCTTTGAGAGGTAACTCCCATACTTCCTTCACCAGACCAAGGGGTCCTCTTACAGGGTTCCCAAACAAAAGTTCAAAAGGGCTGTAACCAACCCCCTTTTGTGGAACCTCTCTGTAAGCAAACACAAGGCAGGGCAGCAGGTGATCCCATCTCCGCCTGAGCTTTTCAAGGAGACCATTAATCATGCCCTTTAAGGTCTTGTTAAACCTCTCAACTAGACCATTGCATTGTGGATGATAGGGTGTGGTGAAATTGTAGTTCACTCCACAGTCCTTCCACATAGCAGTCAGATATCCAGACATAAAGTTTGCACCTCTGTCTGAGACAACCTCCGTTGGAAAACCCACTCTTGAGAAAACTCCCAGGAGGGCACCTGCCATAACAGGTGCTGTTGTGGTCCTTAGGGGAATAGCTTCAGGGTATCTGGTGGCATGATCCACTATCACCAGAATAAACCTGAGCCCAGACGCTGTTTGGGGATCCATTGGACCAACAATGTCAATCTCTACTCTTTCATAGGGAACCCCCACCACAGGTAGTGGTAATAGGGGGGCCTTTGTGGTGCCACCTGATTTGCCACTGGCTTGGCAGGTGACATAGGAGCGACAACACTCCTTTGTATCTTCTGACATGTGGGGCCAGTGAAAGTGAGGGACAAGCCTGTCCCAAGTCTTGTTATAGCCAAGATGTCCTGCAAGGGGAATATCATGGGCTAATGTAAGAAGGAAGCCCCTGAATGCTAACGGTATGACCAACCATCTGGAAGCAACAGGGTTGGGGGCTCTAGCCTCTGAATACAGGAGCCCTTCATCCTAATACACTCTATGGGTTCCATTAGCATTCCCAGCAGCCTCAGCAGCAGCTTGCTGTCTGAGGGGTTCAAGAGAAGGGCAGTCCAACTGCGCCTGCCTCAGATCTGCCCTGGAAGGTTCCCCTGTCTCAAGAAACTCAACCTGGACAGGCTCAAGCTCTTCTAGGATATTTCCTTCTTGGGTCTCACAATCAGCTTTCTTGGCAGGCTGATCCTCATTCTGAAGCAAGGGGGAAGGCACTGCCTTAACCCTACTGCTTCTCCTCCTGGTAGGCAACTGGTCCATTATTTCAGGATCCAGGGCCTGTTCGGTTTTGCAATTTTTTACCTGTGACCTGGTCACAGCAAGGACATGTGCCGATATACCTAACATTTCTGCATGAGTCCAATACTCCACTTCAGACCAGACTGAAGATTCTAGGTCATTGCCAAGCAAACATTCTACAGGGAGGTCTGAACTAACAACAACTCTGTTGAGGCCAGTTACCCCTCCCCAGGAGAAATTAACAATTGCCATATTATGGGTGGTAGTGACATTGCTTGCCTTGGTCACTAGGTAATTGTCACCTAGTATGATCTGTGCAGGGTCCACAAAGCTGAGTTTCACCATTGTGACACTAGCACATGTGTCCCTGTAAGCCTGAGCCACTTTGTTATTAATTAAATGAGTCTGCCTGTACTTGCCCAAGTTACTGGGGCTCACAGTAGAGGACATGATTATGTCCACATCACAGACAAGAACAGCTCGAGTTGGTATTCTGACTAGGCCAGAATCCACCTCAGTTCCCAGGGTTAACCCTACTACACTCTTCTGTTGAGAACCACCACTATTAGCTGTACTAGGGGGAACAGTTGCCTTAGGGGCAATGGTGGCAGGAGCTGCCTCCTTTTTGGTGCAATCACTGGTCCAGTGAGTATTAACCTTACGAAAGTTGCACCATGGTTTCTTTGGACCTTCTTTGTTTTAAGGTTTGGCCCCCCGCCCCAGTAGAAGCTTTTTGGGGACCTTGAGAAGACTTTTGGTCTTTTGCTTTCTCCCCACCCTTTTGGTCTTGCTTCTTCTGATCACCACCTTGGTTCTGTACCTTCTGCTTCACCCTGGTTCTGACCCATTTGTCCGTCTTCTTACCGAATTCTTGGGGAGAGGTCAGATCAGAGTCAACCAAGTGCTGATGCAGTAACTGGTTTTGACAGTTGTTAAGAATGTGTTCTCTCATAATCAAATTATACAATCCTGTATAGTCATTGACCTTACTGCCCAGTAACCAGCCTTCCTGAGCTTTAGTAGCACAATCTACAAAGTCAGTCTAGTCCTGAGTCTATGTCTTTTGGGTGTCTCTGAACAGCAACCTATACTGCTCAGTGGTTAAGCCAAACCCATCTATTAGGGCACTCTTCAGGACAGTGTAGTTGTTAGCATCCTCATCACTAACTGTGAGGAGCTTGTCTCTCCATTTGTCTGAAAAGGAGTGCCATAAGATTGCTGCCCACTGACCCTGGGTTACCTGCTGTACTCTGCAGGCCCTTTCCAAAGCAGTTATCCACTTGTGGATGTCATCCCCACTCTTGTAGGGAGGGACATTCTTATTTAGGTTTTTATGGTCATAAGACCTTTCCCTATCTCTACGAATTATGCTGCCACCAGTGGGCTCTAGTCCACACATTTTTTTCTCTCTCTCATGAGCCAGGGTCTCTTTTGCAAGGGCAACTTCATGCCTCTTGATTCTAAGCTTGGATTCCTTCATCCTAGCCTTATGCTCTCTTCTCTGAGGGGAAGTCATTCTCCCTAGAGCTGAGGCATGGGACCCTACTGAGTCAGCAGAATGGTTGGACTCACTGGAGAGTGATCTTCTCCTTCTGTGCCCATTGTTAGGCCTACCTGGGGCTCTGGATTGAATCCTTCCTTCTCCAGTCCCATGTAGTCCTAGGTTAACCTGGTTCAGTTCCCTGACTTCTACCTGGTTATCAGCTACCTCCTCTTCAGAATCCCCTAGGTTCTCACCAATGGGATCATCTGTTGAGGGCTTCCCCCCTCTGTACTACCTGGTTGTTCAGAGTTGGATGCTTTTTCTACATCATACTCCACTAAAATATCTACCTGGTGGTTAAAGGTTGGACTCTGTCCTTGTCTCAGCCTTCTGGCTGTACACAGGCTACTCAATTCATGAAAAGTAAATGTGTCATATTTAGAAGGTGCCCTGGAAGGGTCAGCTTCTGGTAGAGGCCCACTAGGCCATACATCCAAGGACATTTTCTAGTGAGGTGTGGTGTGTGCACCTACCTACTCTAAATGGTATCTACTAGAACCTCTCTAGGAGTTGTAGTCAGGGTGTGCTAAGCCCTTATCACCTGCAACTACTAGGTTCAGTAGAACGTATGTATTATAAGAACTTGATTTATATGTACCTACGGGTACCTTAATGTCATCTTTCAAATGATATTTTAAGATTATATGGTAAAACAACAGCAAGCTCTTATCCCATTCGCTGCACACCAATGGGAGAAGTTAGCCTGGCATATGATGTCCACTAGTTCTAGTGGGCACCTTGCACCAGTCTAATCAACCCTTATTGATAGTGGTTGTAAATTCAACCGTATAGACAAGCTATCCTAGTGGTAGCATGGACAAGCAGTCATAGGCTAAGACTTCAGAGAGCATGTGAAGCCAGCTGTTTTACCGATTATAATCCCTTGAATACCAAATGAAAGGACACCACACAACCCCTCGCACTCTTTATGAGGTCAGAGGTAAAAGTACATCACAAGTTACTCAATTAGCATACGATAAGTTGCACAATATACGGTAATGCCCTAGGGGCTTCACAAACCATATACTAAAATAGTGGTATAAGAACCATGACATAAATAGTGAGTAGGCCTAGGGACTAGGGAATCGCTGGGGCTACACTAAACAACCAAAGGTTAGGAAGTAGGAGGCCCACAGGAGACGCGTGCAGTGTCTAAACACAGTCGCGAGTTACCATTGACTTATAATGGTAAACGAAGAAGTTACAAAGTTACTGTTTAAGGGTACTTCCGGATGCACTACGACAAAACCCCTTTAGACTAGGACACTTGGAGAGTCAATACCCACGGGAGCACCGGAGTATTCGTGTTACCTCACCCAGGGAAGCCGGGTGCATAGGTGCCTTTTGGTGTTGGGTTTCGTCGATGTTTTCTATGGAGATCTGCAAAGAAGTGCTGCAGGCAACCAGAGGAAAGGTGTCCGGGTGGATCCAAGGGTGGATCGAAGATGTGACGAACCTGAAAGCAGAGGGGACAGAGTCTGGGTCACTAGTCAGTGACCAGGAAGGTACCAGGAAGGAACCAGGCGATGTCGCAATGATCTCAGGTGAAGAGGTGAAGCTGGTCTCTGCAGCCACGAGGACCAGGAGGTGTCGACGACAACCAGGAGCTTGATTCGAGCTGTGGCATAAAAGATCTAGTTGACTGTGGTGTCAGTATCCGGATTGGACCCAACAAGCCTTGGCAAACGCAACCCACACAGGAAGTGAAGATTGGCTTCGAGTCAGACCATCAAGGTCTGAGGAGCTTCTCTTTTGCAGGGAAGCTGTAGCAAACTAGGAGCAACCAGGAAAGCAGTTTGGTTTTAAAGGATTGTCTTCAGGAGGCTCACTAACCAACAGGCTAGCAACCGGGAAGACGTGTCAAGCTGAAATGCCAGAGCGGGCCACACGCGGCACTCGTGGAGTGTGGAGGGCTGAGCTTCAGTGCAATTGGTGCTTGGGTCTGGGGCTTCTCGTACCCCAATGCACAACTTCGAGTTACCTCAGGAGTTGATGCAGTTAGCAAAATGCAGGATGTCCAGGGAGTCCGGTCCCATGTCTCTCGTGTCTGCCACGGGTCTCAGCTTTGCTGTGGATGTGGGTCGGAGTCAGAGAAGTCTGGAAGTCTAGTTCCTGTGTCACTGAGTCTTCAGGTTCCATTGGGACCTTCGACAAAGCAGACCGGCAAGTTACTGATGGTGCCTGTTTGCACAGGGTGGTCATTCCTTGACCACAAGGTAGCTGTCTTCCGTATTCTAGTCGAAATAGAATGTCGAAGGTCCAAGAGTTCTGTATCAGGGTTTCATTCCAGGATAATCCAAAGTCCTGGGGACACAGCTCCTATCTTTATACTGATTTTAGGGGCTGGATTACCTGCTAGGTCCCTCCTATGGGTGTACCTGGGAAGGGGGTGGTTACACCCCTTTTCCTTTGACCAGTTTTGTGACAGAGTGGGGCTGGAGTGCCCCAGCAACTGGTTTGAACCGGGCTATGCATGGAGCACCTTGTGTGCCCCAGGCAGTGTCTCAAACAGCATCTGTTGCTGCAGCCCTCCCTGTCCCAATACACATCTGCCTGTCTGGGGAGGTGCTAGCACCTCCCTGGACAGGAAACCTTTTGTCCAGGCCTCCCAGCAGCATCCATTTGTGATGCCGGGGTTCTAATTAACTTTAACCGGGTAAAGCAGTAACTACGTCTTCTCCCTCTAGAAGGGTGGAATGCCACCCCCGCCACCAGAACTGGTGGGGGGGGGGGTAGTATGCCAAAGTGTTTGACAACTTACACAACATGTTTCGATAAAGCCAATCCAAAGTTAGCATTAACCGGGAGGAATATAAATGCACTTAAGAGTATATGGTATGGCTATATCATAGAACAGCTATAAGTAGATGGTTCCGAAAACTGCAGAGGGGCTCAGCTCATGCTAGGGCACCCTCTTACATAAACCCAAGCACTCTGCCTCCAGGATTGTCGAGGCCTACCATAGGAGTGACTTAAAGGTGCCTATGTGTCTGTATATAAGGTAGATATAGATAAACTATATCTAAGTAAGGGGTGATTACACCACCTTACCCAAGCTGAGTGATCAGCCTGTGGTGTTAGTTTGGAGGGCCAGCCAGGGGTGGCACAATACATGCTGCAGGCCCTAGTAGGCCTAGGGTGCACCTATGCCCTGGGCACCTATGGTACACTATACAGGGGCTCACAGAGGTGACCCAATACCCAATTTTTTATGTACCCAAAGTACACGGAGTCCCTTTTGTTTAGAGAAAGCAGATAGCCTGTGGCCCTGAATAGGAGGATCCCAGGCCAACTAAGTCGAAAACCAGCAAAACACTAGGCAAAAAGTTGGGGTAACCATATAGTCAGATATCCACCTTCCTACAACGATGCTGAGATTTAGTATATCTGAAGAGTCACTGAGCAGTGCTCAGCGACACTGAATCTGAGATTTAGTAAGACTGAAGAGTTACGGTGCAGTGCAAGTGCCATTTATGCTGAACTTCAATAAGTCTGAAGATTCACTGCGCAGTGCTAGCAACACTGATGTCTATTTGTGCTATCAGTACCAGCAAAAGTGGTATGTCTATGCCTATTTGTGCTATAAGTGCCAGTACACTGCTATATCTGTTTGTGCAATCAATACCAGAACAACTACTATGTCTATTTCTGCTATCAGTAACCGTATAACTAGTTTGTCTTTCTATTTGTCATATCAGTGCCAGTACAACTACTATGTCTGCTTCTGCTATCAGTACCAGTGTTGAGCAGATCAACAACTATTTGAAGTAGGTCTGGGTCCAAAAGAATAATTTTAGATGGTGGAAGAGGATCCAATGGTGAGCCTGATTTAATTGAACTCAGCAAAGTCATAACCTGAGGGATGTCTAGCTGGAGAAGTAACTCTAATTTAGGGGCATCAATAGGCATATTTGATGAGTTATTTTCCCTTCTTGGAACATGTACCAGGTGTCGATGCTAAGAGGGACATCGGTAGCCTGCCCATCGGCCATATGAGGTGGAGCTGGATATCAGCCACCTGTTTTACGAAGAAGTGTGCCAATTCTTCGCACTGATTTTGCGACAACAGAGGCGCTGGAGAAACTCTGCTAAGGTCTGAAATATCCCTTACCACAATTGAAAAGTGTCTTCAGACAATTTTGGGTTTCAGCAATTTTATCCGCATAAAAAGCTGTCCTTGTTAGCTTACAGTGACCATGATACTGTTTTAGAGCTGATTTATATGCAGCTTTTTGGTTCACCTAATAGCACTTTCTCCACTCTCTTTCTAAATCCTTACACTATTTTTTCTCTAAAAAAAAATGTTTCAGGAGGATGGATTGTCCATGATGACCTTGACATCATTGGCAGAACTGCCTCCAGAGAATTTGTGAGTCAATGCTTGACTAAAAGCTGATATTGGTGCACTGTTAGTGTCAAATCTGGCACAAGTGCAACGCGGTTGTGCATTCAGCACCTGGATGTCGAATATTCACCCGGGGAAATAGCTGGACTTACAGAAATCGTAAATCAAGTATTTGTAAAGCGCAAATTACTCACCCTTACGGGTCTCGAAGCGCTGGGGGCCATCGTGGAAATTAAGGGAGCTATTGCCCAGAGTCACATGGTGCTGAGCTGATCTGCCACCAGAGCCGGGCATTGAACCGTGAACCCTGTGCTCCGAAGTCAGCTGCCCTGGCCGCTGCACCACACCTTTCCAATGAAGAGGTGGCTGGATTCCTAAAGGAGAATGGCACTGCCTCAATATTGGAAAAATGAGATGAAGAGGAGGGCCAACCCCGTATATGGGTGATGAGTTATCAAGACCTAAGTGCAACACACTCAAATCCTCTATAAAGATCCTTGCCAGGTTGCCTGTAGGGGCTTCATAGTGTAAGGTAAAATCACCTAATAATATAAAATTAGCATATTTCACGATATCCTTATGTTTTACAATTGGTTCTTATGTAAAGTGCTCCGACAACCTTCGGGTAAAGTTCGTGCTATATAAAATCGCATTAAATAAAAAAATATATATATATTTGCTCTTAAAAATGATTGCAATCCCAGAGAAACAGAAGCAACACTTAACACATGCTCAATGCTTCCAAAAAGCAGACATGTAAAAAAAAAAATGTAAATGCCCCATGCCCCCCCAACTTAGTCATACAATGCACAAGACAGAAAGTGATTTTAAAAAGCGCTCCTACTTGCAACGTAGCGGTGCCACAGGGTGACACCCTACCTGAATTTCAGTGTTTTTTTATTTTTAGTTAAAATTGTATTTTTAACTGACATTTTCGCCTGACTATAACCTCACTTTAATCTTTGTTTTTTCAGTGAATTTCTAAGAATTTTGTAACACATTAACGGCCACATGCATCATTGTAGGAGTTTGCAATTCCTAAATTTCGAAAATTAAGGAATCGCAATTTAGAAATTGCAAAATCCTATGCATCAAGAAATCTTAAAAGTTTTTAAGATTTCTTAATTTTCGGAATTTGCGATTCCTTAATTGCGAATCGGAATTAAGGAATGGCATTACATTGATTCCTATGGGCCTAGAGGCCCATAGGAATCAATGCCGTTTTGCATTTTTTTTTTTGTGATTCGCAATTTGTTGATGCATTGCAAGGGTGCTGAGGGGGGTCCAAAGGACCCCCCCCCCACCCTTGAAATTTTTTTTTAAGTGCAAGTTTCACACACACATATCCAAAGGACATGTGCGTGTGTAACATGACACTTTCAAAAATGCATTTTTGAAAGATTTCGCAAATTAACACGAGGGTCAACCTCGTGTTAATTTGCACCTCCTATTTCCAAATTCGCAATTTAAAAAAAAATCATGCATTGCATTTAAGGAATCGCACAAATGCGATTCCTTAAATGCAATCGCATTTTTAGGAATTGCAAAAAATTGCGAATTTTGTGAAAATGTTTAATGCATCCCAAAATGTGATTTTGGAATCGCAAACGGCCGATTTTTCTGAATCGCACCGTTTGCTACTCCAAAATCACTTGATGCATGTGGGTGTAAATCTTTGTTTCTTACAGTGAATGTTTAGGATTTTTTAACGTAAAGTAAAATATTACTAACATTCCTAGCTGTAGGTAGTGGGCTCTTGGCTATGTAAGGAGTATGTGGAGGGAGTGAACTCTCGCTGGCTGCCTTCTTTGTGCTTTCATTTTCTTTTTCAGGCACAGGGATACCATATCCTGTAATGGCAGCAGCAACATTTCTGAAACTGTTGAGGCCCATCAATCAGAGTGTGAGCTTCTGTGAGACAGTTTTGCTTCTGACAGTGCAAGTGGCAGACGTCTCGCCCACTCATTAGCACTCACATGCACTCATTTATTTTCACTCAGGCTCTTGCACCCACTCTTACCCTGACTCACTCATTCACATTCTCTCACTCATTTTTGCGCTGACTCATTTAAGCTTTTCTAGCTCACTTTTACTCACATACACACGCGCACTTGCACGCACACACAATTTCATATACAAATATACATGCCAGCACATTTGCGTGCTCTCTCACACACTCACACTTACCCAAATGCAAGCACACCTCATACATTTAAAGCCATTTGATTTTTCTTTCCTAAGATGCCAGACAACGTCTTTTCAAGATCCTGCTGCTCCACTTTTTATTACACTAATCGTGAACTATTATTCACAATTAATGTTATAAAAATGAGCAGAAAACGAGGTTGGAGCTTGATGGTGATACTTTAAGAGACCCTGGGGCATATGTAAAAGAAGTGGCAGAGAGTGCCCTCCTTGGCTTAACTACACTCTCCGTCACTTCTAAAATGCAGGGCTGCACCATATTTACAAGAATATGGTGCAGCCTTGCATTTCCCCCTTTCGCTGGCGCTAAGTTTAGCAGCCTAGCGCAAATGCAGGCACCCTTGCACCATAGTGCAAGGGTGTCTTCGTTCAGGGGAAGATTGTTTATGTACAGTAAGGTCTCCCTTCCTGCACATAAACAATCTTTAAATGCTGTTTTGTAACTTCTTTGTATGCTGCTTAATGGAACACACACAAGTTGAAAAATAGCATTTTTTTTAAATGATTGTTTACGTGCAGGGAGGGAGACCGTCCTGCGCATAAACATTCATTGGCCTTTTGCTGTTTTCACGTTTGCTGCACAATGCAGCACACATGAAAAGAGCAAAAACGAAGAGAAATGTAACATTTCTCCTCGTTTCGCCCTGATAAGACCAGGTTTTTACTGGTCTTGTTTCTGGTGCTGCCTCCTATTTACGCCTCCCTTGTAAATAGAAGGCAGCTACAGAGTCAATGGGTGTTGCGGTGGAACGCCCACAGCAACACCCATTGCCCTCCCCTTTCATAGTGTGAAAGGGGCCTTATTTACAAGACAGCTTTAAGCCACGTTAAGTGGCTTAACGCTGCCTTGTAAATAAGGCGAAGCCCCTATCGCCACAGGAACGTCCTGAAAAGAGTGACGTTCCTATGGCGACAGATTCTTGTACATATACACCGCTGTGTTCTTGGCACTGATTTTGCCACCTCTGAGGTCAGGGGATAAAAAAGCAGCACCTGGGGTCATAGCTGCGACCCCTAGATTATGTCCATGAGTAGTTGACATCCAAATTGATGTATAATATTAAGCACTAAACTGAACAATCTAGTGTGGCATACAAACCCATTTGGAAGGTGTAGGAAAGTAGGATCGGCTTCTTAAGGTTACCCCCACTTTTTGCTTGATGACTCCCTGTTTTTGACTAGTCTGACTAGGATCCTACTAATCAGGACCCCAGTCTATCTGAATTCTCCCTTAAATTGACATACATGTACTTTGGTACACTCCAGATTGCATACTGGGGTACGCGTTTAAGTCCCTAGAATATGGTACACCATGTACCCAGGGCATACGTACCCCAGAGGTCTCCCATGGGTTGAAGTATGTATTATGCCACCCATGAGATGCCATGCAAAATGGAACTCTAGGTCTGCTACTGCAGCCTGTGTAAGATGGTACTTGCACCACTTACTTTAGATATAAGTTCACTATATCTAATGGTCACTACACTTGAAACTAATAAGTAACCCTTATGGCAGGCCTTAACAGTCCAAAAGGCAGGGTGCTGGTTTTATGTGAGAGCGTGCCCCTGCATCAGCAGAGCCCCTCTGCAGCCTTCGGAGACCATTCTTCCGGGTTGTCTGTGACTCAGCCGGATATATAGGTAGAGGTGCATTATAACCTCGCGGTAAATGCTATCTCGAAAACGGCTGCATAGAAACATATCATGTTTGGTATCAAACACCTTGGAATCATCCTTCCACACCAGTAACTGGTGTGGGAGGTATGATTCAACCCTTCAGAGGCGAGCTTCGTGGGGTCACCAGTCTATCAGTACCAGCCTTCTCGACCCGGACATCACAAAATGGATGCTGCCAGCCAGAGACACATTTCTGCAGCACAATAGGCATCCTATCACAAGGAGGTGTGACCACCTCCCAGACAGGGTTTACTATATGGGGCTGGGTAGGGCACTCTGAGAGTGCCTGCAAAGTCTGCACTGGGGGCACATTTGGTGTCCCTGTGCATAGTCCAGCTCAAAACAGTTCTGGGAGCTATTGGCTCCTGCTCTGGCGTGAAACTGGACAAAGGACATGGGTATAGCCACCCCTCTGTCCTGCCCCTCCCCTAGGAGGGTCCTCTGAATCTGTCAGCCCTCTCCTGTGGGTACAAAAGGGCTTACCTGGCTGTAAGACTTTAGATTTTATGTGGACAAGATTCTACAAGAAGAAACCACTGACCTTTAACCGTCTGGACACCTTGGACTTCGCTGGACCTCGATTGGGCTCGACTTCGCCCCCCTTTCCGTCCGAAGCTTAGTTTGTGCCTTTGCTCCATACAGGCTCCATGCAGGACCTGTGGTGCACTTAAGACAACAGAAGAATCTCCCTTGGAGTGAAGGAGTCACTCCCCTGCTTAGCAGCCACCTAAAGCATAACTGACCGGTCTGCGGCTCCTGAGCTCCTGCAGAGTCCGAAGAATTCAGCAACACAAGAGGTGGGTTCCTGAAGGTCCCTGAGGTTGATCTGCCCTCTCACCAAGTTTGAGGCCAGTATCCCTCGTGGAGGCGCGTAACCCGAACCCCAGTGCACCGCGCCCATTTGCAAGTGCATATGCTGTTGGTGTTTACTGAGCTTGTGCATTGGAATCTGTGTAGTCCTGACCTCGAGCAGTATTTGGACCAAAGAACTCCAGCCTCCTCGCACCAAGTGCTCTGTGGGGTGATGCTTTGTAATCTTACTTGAGGTCTCCTGGCGACTCCTGGTCATTCGGCCTGTGAGTCCTCCTGAGGGTCATCTTGACTGTTCTTGGGTTTTCCTGGTTGCTCCAGACATGCCCCGATGCCCCATTGCTTGGTGAGTTCCCTGCACTTTGCTGGTCCACACCATAACTGTGTCCCGCCGGACACAGACCCCTCAGCACTCGACATCCTTCGTGGGACAGCTCACCTCTGGCTTCTGGTCATCTTCGACATCTCCTGGTCCTCGTGGCGGCAAAGTCAAGGATCCCTTCTTCGCACCTGAAGCACCCGTTGTAGGTGGGCATTGGTCTACCGAGCCCCTGGTCAATCTGAAGTGACCCAGACTCTGTCCCCTCTGCTTTCAGGTACCTTCCTTCTAGAATCCAGGCTTGGATTCCCCCGGATCCTTTTCACCTTCACGGCAGCAGTACTTCTTCACCAGCTTCCATACAGAACGACGGAGGTTTCGGACACCACTTAAGACCTATGCACCCGGCTCCCCTGGAATAGGTAACTCTGGTACTATGGTATCCACGGGTGGGGTGGCTCTTTACACTCTTTAGTTCCGAAGGGTTTTCTCAAAGTCCTCCTAGAAGGGTCCTTACACATTAACTTTGTAACTGCTACTTTCCCATAGAGTTGTATGGAGCACTCGGTCGTATTTCCTCACTGCACCCGTCCTCCGTGGGTCCCCTGTGTCATCACCTTGGGTGGTTCCTTGGGGTCCCAGCAATTCTACATGCACTAGGCACGGTGTCTAGTCAAGTCGTGGTTGTTATACCACTATTTTAGTATATGGTTCAATCTCCCCCTGGGGCCCGCTGTGTATTGTGCTACTTACAACTGTTCTATTGATCTCGTATTGTGTGCTTTGTGTTCTATCCTCGTGTAGAGGATAGTAGAGAGTGTTATATTAATAAATAAATAAAATTATCTAACTACTGTGTGGTTCTCCTTCCTTTAATCATTTAGGAGGTGATATTCTGGTAAAACAAGCTGCTTTACATTCCTTCAAGATTAAGCCTGAAGGCTGCTCTCCACAGCTACCACTAGGATAGCTTTCAATAAAGGTTATCTTTGACCTCATACTGTGGATTGGCACAAGGTGCCCACTTTAATTAGTGGACAGCATATATCAAGCCAACTTCTCATAGAAGGTATCTAAAGTTAAACGGGAAAAGCAGACATTATATGCTGCCCATTTAATATAACTGCAAGTGCCGAACATGTCAAGCTCTCACTATACAAATATTTAAACACCATTTGAATTTTTTTTTAAGTGAACTAAGTCTTATTGTTGTCATCCAATCTAATGCATTTCAATTATTACGTTCAAAATGTAAGCAGATTTCAAAATAGAATAGCCGTGCAACATTTACCAGAGTCTGAAAGTCATGAATATTCCCCAGTTTTGACATTTTGCGCAAAGCAACGTTAAAAGCTCATGAAGATGACGTGCTTGAGAAACATCGCCGCCCTTTTTCGTGAGTGGGACCGTGTTTTATGTCCCAAACCCCATGGCATAGGTCAGAGTTTACAATGAAAAGGCAGAATGCAATGTTCTTTGACATACATTGTTGAGTAGAAAAATAAGCTTATCATGCAGCGGTCGAGGACCATACTCCTACAAAATACAGACTGAGCCGTAACATCTGCACCAGTCCAGGACCATACTCCTACGTTATACAGACTGAGCAGTAACATCTGCACCAGCCCAGGACGATACTCCTACTTTATGCAGACTGAGCCGTAACATCTGCACCAGTCCAGGACCATACTCCTACGGTATACCAGGACCATACTCCTACATTATACCAGGACCATACTCCTACGTTATACCAGGATCATACTCCTACATTATACCAGGACCATACTCCTACGTTATACCAGGATCATACTCCTAAGTTATACAGACTGAGCAAAAACATCTGCATGAGTCAAGGCCTATACTCCTAAGTTATACTGACTGAGCAGGAACATCTGCATCAGTCCAGGCCCATAGTTCTATGTTATACCAGGACCATACTCCTACGTTATACCAGGAACATATGCCTACGTTATACCCGGACCATACTTCTACATTACACCAGGAACATAATCCTACATTATACCAGGACCATACTCCTGCGGTATACCAGGACCATACTCCCACGTTATACCCAGACCATACTCCTTCGTTATACCAGGACCCTACTCCTGCATTATACCAGAATCATTCTCCTACGTTATACACACTGAGCAGTAACATCTGCATCAGTCCAGGACCATACTCCAGGACCATACTCCTACATTATACAGGCTGAGCAGTAACATCTGTATCACTCCAGGCCATACTCCAGGACCATACTCCTACATTTTACAGACTGAGCAGTAAAATCTCCATCAGTCCAGGCCATACTCCAGGACCATGCTCCTACATTTTACAGACTGAGCAGTAACATCTGCATCAGTCCAGGCCCATGCTCCTACATTATACAGACTGAGCAGTAACATCTGCATTAGTCCAGGCCCATACTCCTAGATTATACAGACTGAGCGGTAACCTCTGCATCAGTCCAGGAGCATACTCCTACTTATACAGACTGAGTAGAAACATCTGCATCAGTCCAGGCAGATACTTCTACATTATACAGGTTGAGCAGTAACATCTGCATCAGTCCAGGCCCATACTCCTACATTATACAGACTGAGCGGTAACCTCTGCACCAATCCAGGCCCTTACTCCTAGATTATACAGACTGAGCCGTAACCTCTGCATCAGTTCAGGAGCATACTCCTACTTATACAGACTGAGTAGAAACATCTGCATCAGTCCAGGCCCATACTCCTACGTTATAACAGAACCATACGCTTAAATTATACCAGGACCATACTCCTACGTTATGTCAGGATCATATTTCTGGGTTATACAGACTGAGCAGGAACATCTGCATCTGTCCAGGCCCATACTCCTAAGTTATACTGACTGAGCAGGAACATCTGCATCAGTCCAGGCCCATACTCCTACGTTATACCAGGACCACACGCCTAAATTATACTAGGACCATACTCCTACGTTATGCCAGCATCATACTTCTAGGTTATACAGACTGAGCAGGAACATCTGCATCTGTCCAGGCCCAAGCTACTACGTTACACAAACTGAGCAGTACCATCTGCATCAGTCCAGGCCCATGCTCCTACGTTACACTAGGACCATACTCCTATGTTATACCAGGACCATACTCCTCACTACACCAGGACCATACTCCTACGTTATACCAGGACCATACTCCTATGTTATACCAGGACCATACTCCTATGTTATACCAAGACCATGCTCCTGCATTATACCAGAATCATTCTCCTACGTTATACAGACTGAGCAGTAACATCTGCATCAGTCCAGGACCATACTCCAGGACCATACTCCTACCTTATACAGACTGAGCAGTAACATCTGCATCAGTCCAGGCCCATACTCCAGGACCATACTCCTACATTATACAGACTGAGCAGTAACATCTGTATCAGTCCAGGCCCATACTCCTACATTATACAAACTGAGCAGTAACATCTACATCAGCCAAGGCCCATACTCCTACATTATACAGACTGAGCAGTAACATCTGCATCAGTCCAGGCCCATACTCCTACGTTATACCAGGACCATACGCCTAAATTATACCAGGACCATACTCCTACGTTATGCCAGGATCATACTTCTAGGTTATACAGACTGAGCAGGAACATCTGCATCTGTCCAGGCCCATACTCCTAAGTTATACTGACTGAGCAGTACCATCTGCATCAGTCCAGGCCCATGCTCCTATGTTACACTAGGACCATACTCCTATGTTATACCAGGACCATACTCCTACGTTATACCAGGACCATGCTCCTATGTTATACCAGGACCATACTCCTATGTTATACCAAGACCATACTCCTGCATTATACCAGAATCATTCTCCTACGTTATACAGACTGAGCAGTAACATCTGCATCAGTCCAGGACCATACTCCAGGACCATACTCCTACATTACGCAGACTGAGCAGTAACATCTGCATCAGTCCAGGCTCATCCTTCAGGACCATATTCCCAAGTTATACAGACAGAGCAGTAACATCTGCATCAGTCCTGGCCCATACTCCTACATTATACAGACTGAGCAGTAACATCTGAATCAGTCCAGGCCCATACTCCTACATTATACAGACTGAGCAGTAACATCTGCATCAGTCCAGGCCCATACTCCTACGTTATACAGATTGAGCAGTACCATCTGCATCAGTCCAGGCCTATACTCCAGGACCATATTCCTAAGTTATAAAGACTGAGCAGTAACATCTGCATCAGCCCAGGCCCATACTCCTACATTATACAGACTGAGAAGTACCATCTGCATCAGTCCAGGCCCATACTCCTACATTATACAGACTGAGCAGTAACATCATTTAACAAGCAATGAGGGGAGAGAGAGATAAGACTGGATTCGTCCTCCCTGGGTATACATAAATAAACAATTAGAATCCACTCCATGGGAACAAGGGGGTCACTTCCACAGTGGGGAGTCACCCTGTGTTTTTTGTGTCCCCTCACACACCAACAGGCCCCTTGGTGTCATGCTTCATCATCGGGGCCATCGTACCCGAGGGGTACGGCGTGCTGCGACCTACGGAGACGCGGGAGCACTAGAATGTAACTATGTGTGGTGTTGGTGTAAGTGTTTTTTTTTATATATAATGTGAGTGTTACGTGGTGTTTGGGGAATAGTGAAAGTTAAAAAGAACCTGGCTCGTGGGGTACCAAAAACTATTTAATAAGCCCCCGGGCTGGTGCTGTTAAAAATAGAGAAGATAGGAGGTTTGTACGCTAACAATGTGCGTTACCTCCTTTTTGTGTGCGTCAACATGTTTCGGTGCCCGAGGCACCTTCTTCAGGACGGGGTGCACAAATCCCCACCTTACTCATGTTTCTCTAACTCTTACCAGACAATTTCTAATAAAAGTGAGGACAAAAATAATATATTAATAGTGCTGATTATGTGCCTATCAAAAAGAAGATCGTTGTCTTTCCATCAACTGTTTTGGACTCTTCGTAAAACCTCATGAGCCCATGCGTCAGGAAATACCTCCCGATCGACCCCTCCGCGGCTCCGGTGACATAGTCACCGGAGCCGCGGAGGGGTCGATTGGGAGGTATTTCCTCATAGAAATCGTGCTATTTAGCACACCAGACACACAAAAAGGAGGTAACGCACATTGTTAGCATGACACCAAGGGGCCTGTTGGTGTGTGAGGGGACACAAAAAACACAGGGTGACTCCCCACTGTGGAAGTGACCCCCTTGTTCCCTGCATCAGTCCAGGCTCATCCTTCAGGACCATATTCCTAAGTTATACAGACAGAGCAGTAACATCTGCATCAGTCCTGGCCCATACTCCTACATTATACAGACTGAGCAGTAACATCTGAATCAGTCCAGGCCCATACTCCTACATTATACAGACTGAGCAGTAACATCTGCATCAGTCCAGGCCCATACTCCTAGGTTATACAGACTGAGCGGTAACCTGTGCATTTGTCCAGGCCCATACTCCTAAGTTATACAGACTGAGCCGTAACATCTGCATCAGTCCAGGCCCATACCCCTAAGTTATACAGACGGAGCAGTAACATCTGCATCAGTCCAGGCCCATACCCCTAAGTTATACAGACGGAGCAGTAACATCTGCATCAGTCCAGGAGCATACTCCTAGGTCATACAGACTGAGCAGTAACATCTGCATCAGTCCAGGAGCATATTCCTACTTTATACAGACTGAGCAGGAACATCTGCATCAGTCCAGGCCCATACTCCTACGTTATACCAGGACCATACTCCTACATCATACCAGGACCATACCCCTACTTTATACCAGAATCATATTCCTAATTTATACAGACTGAGCAAGAACATCTGCATCAGTCCAGGCCCATACTCCTAAGTTATACAGACTGAGCAGGAACATCTGCATCAGTCCAGGCCCACACTCCTAAGTTATACAGACTGAGCAGGAACATCTGCATCAGTCCAGGCCCATACTGCTACGTTATACAGACTGAGCAGGAACATCTGTATCAGTCCAGGACCATACTCCTACGTTATACCGGGCCCATACTCCTACATTATACCAGGCCCATACTCCTATGTTATACCAGGCTCATACTCCTACGTTATACCAGGACCATACTCCTACGTTATGCCAGGACCATACTCCTACGTTATACCAGACCCATACTCCTACATTATACCAGGCCCACACTCCTGCGTTATACTAGACCCATACTCCTGCGTTATACCATGACCATACTCCAACGTTATACCAGGCCCATACTCCTGCGTAATACCAGGCCCATACTCCTGCGTTATACCAGGACCATACTCCCACATTATACCAGGCCCATCCTCCTGCATTATACCAGGCCCATACTCCTGCGTTATAGCAGGACTGTACTCCCACGTTATAACAGGCCCATACTCCCGTATTATACCATGCCCATATTCCCGTGTTATACCAGGCCCATACTTCCCCGTTATACCAGGCCCATACTCCTGGGTTATACCAGGCCCATACTCCTGCGTTATACCAGTACCATACTCCCACGTTATACCAGGCCCATACTCCTGCGTTGTACCAGGCCCATACTCCTGCGTTATACCAGTACCATACTCCCACGTTATACCAGGCCCATACTCCTGCGTTATACCATGCCCATACTCCCACGTTATACCAGGTCCATACTCCTGTGATATATCAGGCCCATACTCCCACTTTAGACCAGGCCATACTCCTGTGTTCTACCAGGTCCAAACTCCGGCGTTATACCAGGACCATACTCCCACATTATACCAGGCCCATACCCCTGCGTTATACCAGGCCCATACTCCTGCGTTATACCAGTACCATACTCCCACGTTATACCAGGCCCACACTCCTGCGTTATACCAGGACCATACTTCCACGTTATACCAGGCCCATACTCCTGTGATATATCAGGCCCATACTCCCATCTCGCTCCTTCCTTTTCCGGCCAAAGTCATCAAGAAGACCGTCAACAAACAGCTTGCCGCCTTCCTCGAGACGAATGGATCCCTCGACCACTCGCAGTCCGGATTTCGGGCCAACCACAGCACTGAGACATTGCCCTGATCGCTGCCACCGACGACATCAGAACCCTGATCGACAACGGGGAAACAGCGGCCCTCATCCTCCTGGACCTCGCCGCAGCGTTCGACACGGTCTGCCACCGCACCCTAGTGAAGCGCCTCAGCAACATCGGAATCCGAGAGAAAGCACTGGAGTGGATCATATCGTTCCTCACCGGAAGAACCCAGAGAATCCGCCTCCCTCCGTACAGATCCGAGGCCACCGAAGTCATCTGCGGCGTACCACAAGGATCCTCTCTCAGCCCAACCATCTTCAACGCCTACATGAGCCCCCTCGCAGCCATCGCACGCCAACACCACCTCAACATCATCTCCTACGCCGACGACACCCAGCTGATCCTCTCCCTCACCAACGATCCCACCACCGCCAGAGCCAACCTACACGAAGGGATGAAAGACGTCGCCGACTGGATGAGGTACAGCCGCCTTAAACTGAACTCAGACAAGACGGAAGTCCTCATCCTGGGATCATCACCCTCCGCCTGGGACGACTCCTGGTGGCCCCCGACCCTGGGCACCGCCCCCAAACCGACGAACCACGCACGCAACCTGGGCTTCATCCTGGACTCCTCCCTATCAATGAGCAGACAAGTCAACGCCGTTTCTTCCTCGTGCTTCAACACCCTGCGCATGCTCCGCAAGATCTTCAGATGGATCCCCACTGAAACCAGGAAGACCGTCACCCAGGCACTCGTCACCAGCCGATTGGACTACGGGAACGCCCTCTACGCCGGAACCACAGCCAAACTCCAGAGAAGACTCCAACGCATCCAAAACGCCTCCGCACGACTCATCCTGGACATCCCCCGACACAGCCACATCACCGGACACCTGAGAGAACTGCACTGGCTCCCCGTCAACAAGAGGATCACGTTCAGACTCCTCACCCACGCACACAAGGCCCTACACGACCTGGGCCCCAAGTACCTCAACGACCGCATGACCTTCTACACGCCCACCCGCCAGCTACGATCGACCGACCACGCCCTCGCCACCGTACCACGCATCCGCAGAGCCACCGCCGGAGGAAGATCCTTCTCCTACCTGGCAGCCAAGACCTGGAACTCCCTCCCCATTCACCTTCGACGTACCGAAGACCATATCTCCTTCAGGAAGCAACTCAAGACCTGGCTGTTCGAGCAGTGACACACCCCTCTCCCCCAGCGCCTTGAGACCCTCCTGGGTGAGTAGCGCGCTAAATAAATGTCGTGATTGATTGATTGATTCCTACAAGTCCATAGACTGTGTGCCATGCACCATGTGTTGCATGGCACACAGTGCATGGAGGTGAGTGGGGGCACTACATGTACCCACAGGGCCACTTTGCAGAGGCCTATGAGGGATGGGGGCTTTGTTTGGGCCCCCCAATATCCCTTTCTGGCATTCTGTACATGGCAGAGTTCCAGCCATGAACACGCTGTCGTAAAGGAATATCCAAATCCCGACGGTGGGGCCTGGCTCAGCACCACCACCATTCTGGGACAGAACTCTTGCCGCTGCCTCGTCGGGATCTGAGATCCTGTCTGAGGCAGCAGTCTGGACTCTGCCCGCTGCCTGTCTGACTACCAGCATTAATATTTGATGGTTGGACCGAAGGGCTGTCGGCGGTCTGACCACCACCGACGGCCTGTCACTGTGCGGTCCGACCGCCATCATAATCAGCCCCTAAAAGTCTACTGAGGCCTGAGCAGAAAATTGAAATAATCCCTGAACATTTCTGTCGAGGTACACAAATGGCTTCTATTTCCTTTAACAACAGTTTCAAGAAAGTTTCCATGAGAGACCGTCTCACAATGAGAACATGGTGCTCTTCCTGTGTCTTCTTCTCCAAGAGATCCATCATTGTCTGTGGTCTTTCTGCTTCCCCAGTCTTTAAAAATCTGAACAACATCCCTTTATAATAGATGCCCCGATCTATGTCAGGGCTTGTGGACATATGGAAAAGACACTGAAAGCGCCCAGCTTTCAGTGCCACTACACATCGTCACACCATAAAAAGAAGTGCCATGGTTCTAAAATAATAGGTGTGTCCAACTACCAGTGCCAGCATTGTTTGATGCAAAACAAATAAGGATTTAACAGGCATAGAATAACTTCAAACAGAAAAACAAAGTAAAATATATTGATAATCCCTAAAGAATGAAAGGGAACATCTCTTGATTATTGTGTATCCTGTGTTGATTGGGATATTCAGCCTGATTCATCAACGGGCCGTTTTGCGAGCCCCTAATAGCGATTCATAGCGAATCGCTATTGAGGACTCGCAAAACGGTATTCATGTAGGAATTGCTAAATAAATAGCGATTCCTACACATTCCTTATTTGCGAGTAGCAAATTGCTACTCGCAAATAAGATAGCGATTTTAAGGGTGCCAGGGTTGTCCAAAGGACACCCTGTAGCACCCCTTAAATGCACATTTGAACAGGTGTTGCGCACACACATGTCCAAAGAACATGTGTGTGTGCAACATGCAACTTAGAAAAATGCTTTTAAAAGCATTTTTCTGAGTTTTTGCTATTTACCGAGAGGTCTGACCTCTCGGTAAATAGCGTCCCGAAATTGCAAATTCTCAATTTTTAAAAGTGTCATGAATAGCATTTAAGGAATCTCTAATAGAGATTCCTTAAATGCTAATCCTCGCATATTTGCTAATTCCTCATTAGCGATTTTTGCATTTGGGGTTGTGAATCCCAAATGCCAAAATTGCACTCGCAAAAGGCAAGATTCTGAGAATCTTGCCCTTTGCGAGTGCAATTTAGCTTCATGAATCAGGCTGATAGTTCGTTAATAATTTAGGGGTCTGACAGAAATGATTCAGACTCCCTGCATTTTAGTTGTTGTTTGAAACTTTATTGCGGCTATTACAGCCACAAAAGAACATTTAAAAATACAGTTTTTATCAATCGGTTAAAAGATGGAAAAAGTGGTCAATATGGAAGTTCAAAGATACATAATACAGAAACATTTATGGGTTCACTTTTAGGGGGCGTTGGCCAGTAAATATACACCAAAGTGAGAAATGTAATTACTATAAATATTTTAAAAATATAATTTAACATCTGGATGATAAAACCAATATAAAATTTCATATAAAAACTTAACTAAAGCCGATCCTCAGCTAGCAACCAATGGGTATATTACAATCATATGGTTAACAAGTGCCTAGAAGGGAGGCCATATATCTCGCCTGATCTTTCAGGAAAAGGTAGGTGTGATGCAGATGTTATGTATTCATATTACAATTGTCAAGCAAACGCCTACGCTTAATCCACATTGCAAACAAAAATTTAGAGATTACAACAACAAAAACCGGGTCAGTATGCGTTTTTAAAATCCTATAGATTTCTAGATAATTTCTAATGCCCAGGTTTCTGTGAAGTTGAATCACCCACCTAGATCTGGGGCCCTTGTAAGCCGGACAGAATAAAACCACGTGGATCACGGTTTCCTCCTCCTCTAGACAGCCAGGGCAGGGGCGACCAATGCTACCTGCCCACTTGTTAGTTCGAGCATTTAGTGGAAGGGTCCCATATCTAAATTGGAGGAACAATTTTTTGGCCGAAACAGGTTGTATGGTATCTACCACCTGCTCAAGCTTATATTGGCACTTAAAGTCAAGAAACCCATGTGTTAGACTGGAGGAATCAACCGTCTGGACTATATGCAACAGGTTGTATTCCTTCATGGCGCTAGTTAGAGATTTTTTTGAGATTTCTGGGCACATTGTTTCGGGTGCAATCCATAAGTCATCCCTGCCCATAGCTCTAAAAGTATCCCTTATAAAAGCCAACCGGGGGATTCTGCCTGCCCCCAGTGAGGGCAATACCGCTTTAAGTTCATCCCTATAATGGGCCAATTCCGGAGTACTCCACAGCCGAGGCAGTACAACAATGGGCGTGAAGATATTAGATCCACTATAGGGCAGATGCCCAGGTCCATTCTTAATGGTACTAGGGCTGTATTTTTGGGCTGAGTTAGGATCTGTCTCATAAAATATTTTCAGTTACTGTCAGGGCATTCGCTGGGCGATGGCCCCACAGTTCTGCCCCATATAAGGTGGATCCCCTAGCCTGTACTTTGAAAATTTCTACTGGCGGGCCGATGGCCTTTAAGGCAGACGTTTTTTGGAGCTTTAGGATCCCTCTGATGGCCTGGATTCGTTTTAAGTTAGCCTTATTGATTTGTGAGCCCCACCCCATTTTATCGTTAAGGGTAAGTCCTAGATAATCAAAGATAGAGACCCTATCTAGGGTTCCACCATCCATTCTAGGGTGTGGACAGTTGGTGGAGTTCGCGTTAAAAACCATATATTTGGTATTTTTGATGTTAATCACCAGATTCCTCCTCTTGCAGAATTGACTAAATTCGTCTAGGACACGCTGCATCCCCATTGGTGATTTTGAGAGGAGCAGAGTGTCGTCTGCGAACATCAGTGTAGGAATTTTGTGATTCACCAGTTTAGGGGGGTCGATATCCTTAACAGCAAGAAGATCTTTAATTAACCCGTTGAGAAAGAGGGAGAAAAGGGTTGGTGCAAGGACACACCCCTGTCTCACCCCCTTCTCAACAGGAAAGGGAGATGTCAAGTTCCCATTCTTGCCAAACCTCACCCTAGCAAATGTTCCCTTATGGAGGCGCCTGAACTGGTGACATAAATACGGTGGGGCCCTCATGTCTAACAAGATGCCCCACAACTGGTCGCAATCCACCATATCAAATGCGGATTTTAAATCCACGAACGTGAGGTACAAACTTCCACCCTCCAAAACGATATGCTTCCAGTATATCAGTTGCAACCTGAACAACTGGTCGATAGTCGATGTTTTGCTTCTGAAGCCAGCTTGGAGGGGGATTAAAATATCATGTTCCTCCATCCATTCATGGAGTCTGCCCAACAGCATTCTAGCATATATTTTTTGGGACGCATCAATGAGGCTAATAGGCCTATAATTTGTAGGGTCAATTGGGGATCCCTTTTTATAGATGGGGATAATCTCTGCCCCGGCCCATGTTGGGGTGGTGACAGCCCATTAAGCATTGCGTTAAAGAGCGATGGTAAATTTGGGGCCCACACTACCTGTTCGCTTCTGTACAAGTCCCCTGGGATTCTATCTAACCCCGGGGCCTTGTTAGGTAATACATTTACAATGGCAACGAGCACCTCTGTCAGGGTGCAAGTCGGCAAATCCCCGGGGAGGTATAAAATATGGGCGGTAGATATGTTCCTGTTCATGTTTTGATCTTCTTTTGGGCTTGAGTACAGTTCCTTAAAATGAAGGCGCCAGGCTTTCTCACTAATATTGGGCTCAATGGTGGTTTTGCCCTCAGCTCGTCCAGTATGGACTAAGTTCCAAAAGGCTGGTGAGTCGTTTTCATCTAAAGCATTTTTTATTGCCTGCCATCTTTCCATTTCCCACTCTGTTTTCGCATGTAAAATTGTTTTCTTAAAAAAAGACCTACTATCCCTAATACTTGTACTATCACCCTTTTTTAGGCATGTCAGGAGTGCTCTTTTAGCATCCCTACATGCCGGGGTGATCCAGAGTTTTTTTCCTCTTGGACGGTGATTCTCAATAGGTTTGTTATTATAAAAAAAGTGCCAAGATTGCAACCAGTTCCTGATGTACTTTTCCCATCTCTACATCATCTACCTCACAGGATCCGATTCGTGTGAGAAGGCTTGCCTTTTCCAAGATGGGAATAACACAAGAATACATGTCCATTATCATGTCTGGGGACCGGGTTTTTACCCCCCATCGAATGCGCCGGCCTCCATCTACCACTGTTAAATTGCTAAATTGGTTATTTGCTGTATTTTAAAAATCTCCATAGATGACTTCGTTATTTTGGCTTTTTTGGAAATTAATTGGACATAAATGCTTTTAAACGGCTAATGGGTGATATAAGTTGCTATGCCTCACTAGGCAGTGATGATCCCTTTGCGCAAAAGCTTACAAAGATCTTTTGCTTTCATCAATATGGACATCATGATATTCATTGATCCAACATCCTAAAGAATTACATAATTATAAACAGTAAGAGCATTGTCAGGCTCCTACCATCAATTGTCAAATACGTTTCTATAGAAAAATTCCTACATTTAATAGCGATGACAGGTCCGACCAATCTGCCTTTTGTTCTTCTCGAGAGCCGGAGAGCCTGGAAATGACCCTAATCACCAATCACAGATTTATTTACTCCACACATTTTATTTATTCATTTACAGGACAGCGTTATGCAAAGTGGAATGAAAATATAAATGGAAAAGTAGTGTTGGGAGCCAAAGGTCGGTGGTGTTTGACCACAATCTCGAGTTTGTAATATGGTATTACCAGAATATCGTTGCAGGGATATTTTGATATCAATATTATCATCACCAGCAATGTCACAGACAAAAATATCAAGTGTTGTTTTTGATATAGTTGTAAAACATATTGTTGTTAAAAATATAATTGTACGGTATTTTGTTGTTTTCAATATTTTTCTAATAGCATTATATGTTTTGGATTGTTTTTGTTACAAACTGTTTAAGAGTTATACTAAATGGAATGGTTTTTAAAAACATTTGTATTTTTTAAATTTTTTTGTAGGTTTACAAATTTCTAATATTTTAGAAAATGTTATGCTAAAGTTATATTTAATTTTTTATGTGTTTTTGTGATTAAAATATTTTTAATTAAATTGTTTTTTTAAATCACAGATGTGGGGTTTATATGGGAAAAGGATAGGGAGTTTTTCTAAATATATCAACATTTAGAAAAAATAAAACATTTACAAGTGGCTTTTAATGTAATATAAATGTTTTTAATAAAAATGTACATTTGTTATTTAATATTTTTTTATTTTGAAATGTATTATGATTTATGTAAAATTATTCAATTTTTAAAACGATAGACACTATTTTGAATTGTTTTAATTACACAAATGTTTATAAAATTAATGTAAACATATTTACTAAATATGCAGCTTTAAATTCCATTATAAATAAAGTATAATTATGAAAATATGAAAAATGCAATATTATATATATATTGATGGGTACCTGCTTTGCTCCCAGCTATGCCAACCTTGTGGGTGGCTGGTGGGAGAAGCAGGTACTCTGGAGTGAGGAGATGGAACCGTGGTCCAACAACGTCCGACTATGGCTAAGATTTATAGACAATGTTTTATTTGTATGGGAGGGCAATGAATGTGATCTCCTTGAATTTGTTGAACGACTAAATTGTAACACCATGAATTTGAAATTTACTATGCAACACAGTCAGCAAAGTATTTACTTCCTTGACATCAGGTTAACTGTAAGTGATGGCAAATTAACAACAGATTTATACAGATAAAAGACTGCAGGGAACTCCATTCTTCACACAGCAAGCTGCCACCCCCCTAATTTCAGATGGAGCGTCCCATATAGAGAGTTCCTTTGAGCTAAACGAAATTGCAGCACAGAAACCGCCTATGAGAAAAACAAACAGGACATGGTTAAGAGGTTCAAAAACAGAGGATACCCAACCAAGATGCTTCGAAGAGGTATCATCAAATCTGATTCCGTCAGCCGCAATGACGCCTTATTCCAACCATCTAAGACTCACAATAAACCAGACGACGCAGGTACACCAGTCAGGTTCATAACCACATACAGCACACAGGCAGATGAACTGAGAAGTGTCCTTAAGAAAAGATGGCATAGCCTAACACAGGATCCATTACTTGAAAAAAAGCTAGGTCATTTACCAGCCGTCACTTTCAGGAAAAACTCGTCCCTTAAGGACATCCTGGTCAACAGTCACTTACAAACAAATAAGAAAACCTGGCTAGAACAAAGGGGAGGCTTTTACCAGTGCAGTAAACTCAAAGCCTGCAGCCATAGTGACAATGTGAAGGAAGTGACATTACAGAGGTCAAGAAGGAAATGGAGAATAACAAAACCAATAACGTGTGGGACAGACTTCATAGTTTATGCAATAACTTATCCATGTGGGAAATGGTATGTCGGCTCGACAACGTTCTTAGTCAAGAAGAGAATCTTGGAACACTGGAGAATGGTCACCAACCGCGACTTCAGTTACAGCACTTACAGACATTTTAATGAGGTACATGAGGGCGACTGGACCAAGGGATGTGGAGTTATTTGTAGAAGGAGACAAACTGAAAAGTAAAATGTACAGAAAGGAAACTTCATGTAATTCTTTGTTGCATGCTGAGAGCGCCCACCCTAAAACTCAAATAAATGCCATTCCCTATGGAGAGTTTTATAGAGCACGGAGAAACTACTCTAATGATAGAGATTTTGCATATGGCATAACAGACATGGAAGAAAGATTTCGATCTAGGGGTTATGATCAGAAAATCCTAACTAAAGCTAAAAAACAAGTCAAAAAGTTAAAAAGGCTTGATACATTGAAATCTCGTAATAAGGACTCTGATAAAGTTTTACCAGTGAAACTAATAACGGGATATCATCCATGGTCACATAAGATATATGGCATCCTCAGACGACACTGGCATTTACTTACGTCTAATGTGCAATTACAGAGATATATTTCTAAAAGTCCACGTATAGCATATAGGAAAGGCAAAACACTGGGGAATATTATCAGCCCAAATTATCTGAGAGACAATAGAACAAAACCCACCTGGTTACATTCACATAATATTGGTTCCTTTGAATGCTATAACTGCAGTATGTGTAGAATGGCTATTAAGAAGAAAAAAGTTTGTGCGTATAATGGATCAATGACATATAATATTAGACCTCATATTGATTGTACAACTAAATATGTAGTTTATGTTATAGTGTGTAAATGCAAAAAAATGTATGTGGGTAGCACAATTAGAAGTATGAAAGAACGGATTGCAGAACATTACCGAGCATTTAAAAATATGGATCAGAGATATCCTATAGGAGTCCATGCTGCAAACTGCCCAGATAAGAGTTTCTCTTTTCATGCCTAGAGAGTATTCCCCCTAATGTGAGAGGGGTTAATAGAGAACTTAAAGTGAGACAAGCAGAAGTGCGTTGGATCATTAGATTTCGGGCGGTAGAACAGGGGATAAATATCGATGATGAAATGCAGTTCTTTCTTGGCTAAATATGCAATTCCTTTTTGGATGATAAATGAAAATATATATAAAATGATGAAACTGATGTAATATGGAGACGTGTTTAATTTAATTCATCTTCAGTATAGACATCTGTCAATATATTCAATCGGTATTTATATAATTTTCCCCCTCTGGAGAGAGAATGCTATATTGAGTTGTATAGAAGAAAAAATGTAAGTCAATAAGGATTCAGTCATGTTTTCGCGATTGTTATTAATTTGATACATGTATGGAGTTTTTGAATAATAGGTATATAATATTAGAATGTAACTAGTAATCACTAGAGGCAATTTTAATAGTTTAGAGTCTTATAAATTACTAGGTTATCTGAATTTTGGTGAAATCAACAGAATTACAAGATGTGATATCCTATTATATAAATTAGGATTAGATTCTTTGAATCTGAGATAATATTACAGAATTTTGGAGCTTCACAAGAATTTATTTAACACTTATTTAATAACTATAGGAGTACCCCTATTTCAAATATATAATAATATTTTCTCTCTATTTACGTTTTAATTAATAAATAAGGAATTCGTAATTTACGAATATATGTTCAGTGGGCTAATAACCTTAGGAAATCTTATTGCTACGATCTAATTGATTCTATATTTATATACACAAAGCTTAGAACAAAGTGTTAAGATGGCGCCTACTAGTTTGTTTGTTTTCGATCTAGAAGTAGTTAACATAAATGAGGGCACGTGTGGACAATGAATGTAGGCTCTAACTTTAATATATGTAGACGGTGAATATATTCATAATGGATATTCGGACGATATATATATATAAAAAATAATCTAAAATATATGACTCTATAGCTTTTTCACACACTTTTTACTCGTTAATCACGGATAAATAAAACGAGCATACGATACTAGTCCTATCTCGCTTTTTTGAAGCAACCGATGGTATAAATAGACTGTACCAAGATGGCAATGATGCTAGACTCCGTTACCGTAAAGACTCCCGAAGTGCTCAGATTGATCATATTTGATCAGGTGAGATGGTGCCTATGGACTGCTAACCTTAAGCTTTGTAAAATTTAGGAACATTACTTTTATATTCTTTCAACCTTTTGTCCTGCAGATCTATCTTCGATGCCTCGACTTTTTACCCTAGGAAAGGACGTACCCATTACAATATATTACTAATCATAGCGGAGGTACGATCTCCTTTTCAATTATTAGATTTGTATTAAGATAGAAGCCGTTTTATAGTAAATTAATGTATATTTCCTTTAACATTTGATCGTCAGTGTAGGATTTAGTAAGAATACTGTATATTACCTATGGCTTTATTGACTCTCCATTTAATGACGTTAGAGGTAATTTTTAAAGTAGGAAACATCATTGTAGGAAGACATGGTTCTATAACTAGGAATACTATCAGACTTAAGGTCTGTTTGGTATCTACTATTTTCAGAATTAACCAACACGATCTTTCCAGTATAATATTTTTTCTTAAGTATTATATAACAGGATCTCTGATAGATCTCTCTTTTACCTACCTTACATAGGATCACCAGTTCGACAACAGTACAACGTTTTTGAGTCATCAGATGTTGTCAGGACCGACCTTTTGAAGGACTAGGTAATATAATATTTTGATATATTCCCCTTTCAATAAAACGGTATACGGGCTCATGCCAAACAAAATACGAATGCAATTAGTGATTTCAACTTCTTGAACAGGCCCATCATGATAAGTCAGGCACCTTATAATGTAATACTATTTGCTGACCTATATACTATCCTTTCATAAATAAATAGAGATACTAAACATCTAATTATATATCTTTCTAGGATTTAAAGTAACAAAATCATCTCTTGGTCTCGCCAATATACAGACTATTGATTTTATAATGGTAAGTCTAGTATCAGTTGTAGTATTTTATATTCAGAAGCCTAATAACGCGATAGAGACTCGTTTTAGATATGTTTATATCTTTCTCTGGCATAAAATGCAGTGTACTTTGTTTTTAAATTAGCCGAGTATGTAAAGAGTATCTTTTATTAGAAATTCTGAGATCTTCCTTGTGTAAAATCGAAATATTGTATTCCCTTACTTGTACTAGTTTTATTGTTGAGTCTATCTGAACTAGTAGCCATGATGTATCTAGTCGATGATACTAATCTTGTATGGGGAGTATTGAGCTTAAAATTTGGTCACAAATAATATATGTCAGATAACATCCTCTAGGACATATAAAATGTGTTTCTTAATATAAAGTATTTTTTGATGCATATATTAGTAATTAAATATATGTTCTACTTGATTTTCTAGCCCTGATGAAGTCCAATTGCTGTAAAGCTGGACGAAACACGTGTTGGCAAATGAGAACAAACACTATAGTATGAAAATACTGGTACTGAGTGACTGAAAGAAAATTAAGAAATAAAAGAAGATCTAATGAAAATATTTGTATTGATATCTACTGTTATTGTATCCAAGTGCATTCTATGGTTAATTGATCTATATACATCCAGCTAGTATTGCTCAGGTAGAGAATCTAATGAGTAATTAATCAGACAAATTCTATTTGTCAGTGGTTACAACTTTAGGCAAGGGTTGTATCTCATCCTTAGAGCATAGACTAGAGAATTCCACCAACTCTCAGATTTTTATACACTGTTATTGCGCAAATCCCCTCTTGCCCTCTGTATATTAATTGCTGGACCAAGGGAAAATTCTTCGGTCTAACAACAATCCCCAAACACCCTAGAGGAGGAAACCGAGTTTTAGCGCTACGCAGACTTGAGTCCAGATTGATTCTGTTGGCCGGTAGCATGTTCCCCACAGGTATGAACAATGACGAGGAATTATACGTGCATCTATGCCACGTGGACGCTTCCTGCCAACCAATCCAGTAGTTCCCATTCAGAATGACTATAGAGTCTCTAATTCTAATCTTACCAGCTATTAATTTTATTTTATTTTGTATTGTTGAGTTCCTATTTATCACTGTCACTTGATATGTTTGAAAACTAATGATGCATTAAAGTACAACATGCATACATTTTAGCACTGAGATGCAATGTCAGATCCTAAAGTTAAAATGCCCTCACTATGTATTTTTTAAATGATGTTATGAGTACAGGGGAAGTGCTGCATTGTTACTAATAATCTATGTCTTTATATTTTTTACAGATTGATATCACGACATAAGAGGAGAATAGCCACCAGGTTTTTTCTAAGAGCACAAGAGATCCTGCATGTTCATAGGAACTGTTGTCTCTGCAAAACCACTGGTCACGCCAGTGATATCGTCATAAATTGCACTACCCAAATAATTTGGCACACCACCACACCTTTTATGTTAAGAAAATAGACAGGATTTAACGATGCAGATGAGCACAACTGGAGGAGTCTAAAACAGCATGTACAACATGCAAATTAACTCCATCGTAGAGACTACCCCGCAAGATAAAACACGACACGCACTAGTACCCACACTCGCACTATATCACAAATAAGGAGCAGACGACTAATGCAAGGAGGTTCATTACAGTAACCCACTGCTGGGTTGAACAACAGGGTACTACACCCAAGATTAACTAATCTCAGACGTTTCAAGGTATGGGTACTAGACCGAGGAGATAGTCTTTAGGGACGTAAGACACCATAACAAGACTGCTGTATGAAATAGATGCTTCACTAAAATGTATAAAAATATCCACATTTATACATATATATATATCCGGAAAACCGCGTCTCCACCCAGCACAAACAACTTCACTGAGTAAGAGATAGCACGGACACGGACCAAGTAAGTGCTGATGATTTATTTGTGCAAATTCAGCCGCATGACGTTTCGGCTCCGAAGAGCCTTGCTCACATGACCTATATATATATATATATAGATATATATATATATATATCTATATATATATATATATGAACGCAATACGCTGTCTCGGCACCTCCTTCCGGCGAGCCAGAGGACAACTTGAATTCCAATGCTTCTGGCACAAAATCTTTATCTTTGGAGCCTCAAAAACATACCTATATATATATATATATATATATATATATATATATATATATATGTATATGTATATATATATATATATACCTTCCTAAAACAATTGTGATATGAACAATGTTTTATTGTATTTTATTTAAATAATACAAGAACTCACCGAAGTATTTTCTTTATGTCTCACCGCATGCTGCATCGTGCATCTCACTGCGCCTTTAAATATATGCGGAACTGGCAAAAGGTCATGTGACCAAGATCTCGTTTGAGATCAAAACGCGTCATTTTTATTCCCGAAAATAAACCCATAGTACTGTACAACTTCAAAACTGGAGCGGCTCGTCTTTCCTGCTAGGATTGCAGGGATTTTCCCAATGTCTGCCGGAAAGGCTCTGAACGGGTTTCAGATTTTCCTAACCCATATTGGAACATATGTTTCCGACCGACTCAGAAACATTTCCGACTGACCGATTACGATGGAAAAGTAACCGTTTGGTCATTCTGGGGCTGATTCACAGAACTAATCTGGGAAAAAATCCTAAACTTAATACTTTTGGTATTCACAGAAGGCATTTAGTAGCCCTAAATTAGGATTTTGTCTTAAGTTAGGATTTTATCTTAAGTTAAACTTAAGTTAAACTTAAGTTTGTCTTAAGAGAAAGTCCTAACTTAAGACAAAATTCTAACTTAAGACTACTAAATGCCTTCTGTGGATACCAAAAGTAGTAAGTTTAGAATTTTGTCTCAGAGTAGTTCTGTGAATCGGCCCCCATAATTTGGTTCTCACCGGCATTCGAGAGTCTGAGTCTGTCAGAGCCGAATCATACAGTTCTATGGACTGAGTCTCCGACGAACGTATTACAATGTTGAATTTGGACATCCTTTCCGAATTGGTCCGTCCGACACAAAACGGCAGTCAGAAATTAATTTTGGGCGCCTGTGGCAGGCTCCCCTTCACCTGGAGGCCTCTGGTTGGGGCCCGGGGGGGTACCCATGGGTCCCCTCTTGACAACCATTCACAGTGTGGCAGGCACCATGGGCTGCCCGACACAACGTGCAAGGTTTTCTGCAACCACTCCTTTTTTCAATGGGAGCTTGTGTTGCTAGTCGGAACACAGGCTCCCATTGAAGTCGGAATGCTTTCCGACTGACATCGTAATTAGGCCCTAAGTTGTAAGAACTGCTGGCAGAGATAGCTCTCTCAGATGTCGCTCATGGAAGAGGGGCTATGTTTATTTCCACATTGTTGCTTTCTGCAGTGTGGCCTGAGGCAAATCCCCTATGATACAGTTTGCTGCCGTCTTGGTCACCAGATTGCCTTTACTCACTAACTTAGAGGCCTATAAGGATGGCGGACGGACCAGCGTCCGTCCGCCACCCCCGAGGTGGAGGGACCGTCCGCAGGGGCAGCGGCGGTCCCTCCGTTGCAATTAGGATGTGACCACCACCCTGGCGGTCACATCCCGTATTTTTAACCTTGCGGCGGGTGCTGCTTGAAGCAGCACCCGCCGCAAGGGTAAAAATGCATGATTTGCATTTACATGCACAACGCGGCAGGCACCGCACAGTGCCTGCCGCTTTGTGCATGTAAATGCAGGGGGGTACCATAGGTGCACCCCCACCCCCCCTTCACCCTGGGGGCCCACAAGGGGCCCCCAGAAGCAAAGTTCCACATGCTTTTCCACGGCGGAAAAGCCGCCGCAGAAAAGCATGTTTCAACACACATCCTAATTTGGCTGACGGTGTCTTGCAGACACCGCCACCAAATAGCGCTCAACACCCCGCGGATCAACGGCGGACGGACCTGCCGTCCGCCGCTGTTCCCACCGCCATCCTAATCTGGCGGTGGGTGTATTCTGTCACCGCGGCGGTGAATCCGCATCCTCCGGGCCGGCGGTGGCTTCCACCGGCACGGAGGATGCGGATTCACCGCCATCATAATCGACCCTGTAGTCAGAAGGAACATATAGCATGGGATATTAAAGGAAGCTAGACAGAGGTCCAGCAGATGCTACTGGGCCTTTTGTTAGGGGCAGATGTTGCATTTGGCCTGGTAATAGCACTCTCCCCACCTCTCTTACTAGGAAGAATCCGTTTTGCCTCATTTGTCACACCTGTAATGTCCAGACTTGCACCATTCATCTCTGAAGACTCACCTCTCCTGCTTCCAACAATTGAGGAATGTTCAGTATTAATTATTTTGCTGCTTTGACATCAAAAGTGCCCTGCTGTTGATAAGGAATTACAACCCTTAACTGAATACGTTTTTCAATTAGAATAATGTATTACATAACATACATTTTTTTTTTTACCCATGTCAAGCATTTAATAAAAAGAGACGATATATTCCTTATAATATTAATATTCTAGGTTTTTGCTTAAATTCATCATTCGGTGGTAAAGAACATCACACCAAAAATATTAATTTGGTTGCTTGCACAATGTTAACGCGCTGGTCAGTGAGCGAGGTCTGATTTGGGTGTTTGACACACTTCCTGTCATGGCTCTAAGACTCCTAAATATAATCGCACCATAATGTCAAGGTCAAAATACCATGGATACAAAAATATTGTGGACAGAAATATTAAAGGCAAATATATTGTGTAGATTATATTGCTTTGATTATTTTATTGATTTTTTTTATATGTTTATATTTCATCATTTTTTTATTGTGAAATACATGTTAATTACTTTTTTCTTTAATATATTAGCAGTGTTTAATTTTTATCTGGTTGGTAGGTTTATTTAGAGATTATGTGAGTGCTGTTTTTTTAAGTACATGTAAATTATTGTCAGCAAATTAACATGGCGGTTCTTTAATTTTGTAAATTGCATTTGTTTACAGGTTTAATAATTGTTTACATTTTTTATTATATTTTAATTTTGAGTTGTGTGGTTTATTAGGGGATTTTACAAGTAATGTTTTAAAATATAAATAAATGTATTCATGAATGAAGTAAATTATTGCAGTGGTTTACTTTTAAATTCTGAAAATATTTGTGTATATCTTGTTTTCAGGAATTGTATTTATTAATTTTGTTACTGTTGTGGGGTGTAATTAATTTAAGTGGATCATCTTATCTGTAACGTTTATATGAATTCTTTTTTAATATTTAATTTTTGACAGTGATACTTGTTTTTTTACTTTTTATAGTTTTACATTCTTTTTTCAGGATTAGCGTTTTATTTGGGGACTGGGTGGGAAGTCTTTTAATTCGGAAATATGAATCTTTATGAATTCATATATTATTGCATTATTATGTTTTTATTTAATTGTTTCATTTTTAAACATAATTGAAGTACACAAATATAGAAATATCATTTAAAATATATTTATCACATTTTTAATATGGGTTTGGGGAATATTGGGCAATGGGTGGATATTGTTTTTTTAAATAATTAATAAATTATAATGAATAAAAAAGTAAAATATTTAAAGTTTAAATATTGCAATTTGTTTTTCAGGTTGTGAAAATTAGTTTCTATTATAGGATATTTTTTTTATTATTTTTCTTTTAGGTTCGTGTGTTTTATGAGGGCATTTTATGGATTCATTTTTTTTTACTTTCTATTTAAATATTCAAACCGTTTTTATTTTACAATTTTTATATATTTGTACATGTTTTTTAAAAAGAGTATGTTACGAATTATTCATTTTTAAGATATTTATTTTTAAAGTTTTTTTACATTCTGAAATAATTTTTAATGGTTACTTATATTCTTTGGGTATTATTAGTCTGACCCCCATTGTTTTGGTAATAGTTAGAATTAATTTTAGCGCAAGGGTAGGACTTCCTAATTTTTAAAAATCAATTTCAAGGAGTTTAATTAAATCCAATTAATCAAGTGAAATAAAAAATTTTACTCAGTGTTAAACGAGGAGTAGGAGAAGGATATAATATTCTATAAAATGAACTTAAATATAATTTAATTAAAACATACAGTTTACAATAGTTTGGTTTAAGGTTATCATTAACATTAGGTTTAGAATACTTTTTGATAAAAATTTAAAAAACATGAGCATAACTAAATATTTATCATTAGTGAGAGCCATGGTGATGCATTACTGACTTGGTAAAGGTCAGAACAAATAGATGGGAAACATCCTTTACAACGGAACCGTTACAACGCGGTACCGTTACAACGCAGGATTTACAACGAAAGTCGTTACAACGACTTTCGCTGGAGGGCACTCTAGGATAGGGGATAGTTTAATTTACTATCCAACACCTTCCCTACTATCCACGGGGACTGGAGTTAGAATAGTAAATTAAACTATTCACTATCCAGCGCCCCCCAATGCAAGTCGTTGTAACGACTTGCGTTGTTAAACCTGCGTCGTAAAGATACGCGTTGTAACGGTACGCGCTGTACCGTCATACATCCAAATAGATGGTACTGAGCCGATGGAAACATGAATGTTACAAACAAGCTCTTAATGTAATTGGGAAAGAGGTGAAGTTCGTACGGTAAGGGTTTAAAATGTAATGGTAGTAAAGGTAGTGGTAGCTCTATGTAGCCTGTTGGGCGTGGAACATAACTCAGAACCTTCATTCCCTGTAACCTCAGTGATGTGGTGAGTGACCATTGAAAAAGATCCCACCTTGATGTGCCGTACAATAGAACGCCTTGGCATATGTCTGTCTTAGGTGTAGGGAGCCTGTGGCCTTTGAATAGGGCAATAACCCATGTGCCCCTTGAGGTCACTGAAGCTAAATTCAGTGGGGTTCCCACACTCATGTCCTGTCTCTCAGGTGAAATCCGTTTCCAGTCGACTGTAGGATTCTCAGCTGTGACCTCTAAGTTACGACAAATGTGTTGCTGTTGTGAACTCTGATGTACAAGAACTCTCATGACAGAGACGCGTCCATATCAACACTCTATAATAATTGAGCAGACTGTTGGCAACAATGCTCTACCTGTTCTAAAATGGTAGGGTGTTCTCTTTGTCTGTTCTCCTGGCAGAGGATTTTGATGGTAGGGCGATCATCGGGTCAGTGGTAGCATCTCGCCTGGACTAGAGAAAGGTGCATGCAGTCGTGCCCAGAAGTCACCCCCCACTTCAGGAGCATGTAGAGAGCACTAAGGGGCTTGGAAAGCTTCCCGATCGAATCGGTTTGGAAATGGGTTCCGACCCACTCGGATCGGGAGAGTCCGACCTACGGAGTACGATGCATCCGGATGCTTCCCGATACGATTTGGTTGGACTCGGAGCATATGTTCCTAACCGCATCATAATTAGGCCCTCGGTCGGTAAGACATGTTCCAAATCCGATTTGGATGGAGCAAATGCCATTAGGAGGCCTTCTTAATTGCATCAGAATCAGGCCCTAAATATCTACTCTGGTGAACCAGGGAAGGACCGTCAATGGTCCTCAGTCAATGTGGTACAACATTCAGACCTGGTTCCGGACTGCCGGACCTTTCACAAAAATGGACAGTGATCCAAAGAGCAAAAACATAATACATCACCTGTCAAACCATTTAAGAAACTTAAACCTAAGTTCCGCCTTCTGGGGTGGTAATAGCTTCTCATGTGTCACATCCAGATGGTGGAATGAGATGCCAATAGAGTTAAAAAAAACCTTCCCTGATCTACTCTCCTTTAGGAAGGGACTTAAAACCTGGCTTTGTACCCAATAACCTCTTTTAAACAACCGGGTGGTTGGTCGGTCTCTGTGTTGGGCTGAAAGCGCCTAGACGCCCTTGGGTATTAGCGCGCTATATAAATAAATAAAAACAAACACTAACGCGACCGTAGCTTAGATAGGTCAGGAGAGAAGGCAAACTTCTCTGCAAGGCTCTCAACAATGTTTGTATGTGTGGGGGTTAATATCAGACCAACCGAGCTTGGAACAACAGACCGCTGAGCACTGAGGTACCAGGGTGCCGAGGCGTGTAAGGGACACGACATCTACCTAGATGCACGGTGGTCCTCTAGGATTGGCGATACGACCTTGATGGTGGCCCCAATGTGTTGACTTGATGTTATTTGAAGAGATGTTTCTTCAAATCTTTCCAGGAGCAACGGGGAAAGCATGGTGCGTGGAGGTGTGTTGCATTTTTTTGTAACCCCAGGGGTGGAGAAGGTATATTAGTGTGTTTTTACATTTTTGCACGTCTTCATAACTGTTCAGGTGATGTCCCGGTGTCTTGCGATACACTGGGGGCTTCAGATGTTTAATTTCTCTGAATGTTAGGAACATGCATTTTAGAAAATACAATAAACTAAAGATACATGTTTTCAACAACACTCACAAGGTTTGTCTTCACGAACAATTTGAGCCGTACCCAGGGGTATATTATCAAGGGGTTTTATCTCCGCTTTTTTGGCTTTAAAAGCCAAGAAAGCGGAGATAAAATTATCTCCCTATTACCAAGCTGTCGCTAACACCAGTTAGCGACAGCTAATAGGAGATAGCGACCATCATGGGCCCCACTTTGCATGTCAGTGATATTTATCACTAATGATATGCAAAGTGGGCGTGCCAAGATGTTAGCGACTGGAAACAGTCGCTAACATCGCTATCTCCTATTACCAACTTTTGGAGATATTTGCGCTAAGGGCGAATATCTCCAAAAGCTAACACCTGCCCTGAGCAGTTCTTAGCCATGTTATCCAATGGGAGGTGGATAACATGGCTAAGAGCATTTGCTCGATAATGCATGAATATCGCTGACTTTTCAGCGATATTCATGCATTGCGGGCGTTTTTTATCGCATTTGCGATAAACCTTGCTAATAGCAAGGTTTATCTGCGATAAAAATCGCCGATGTGCGGCGATAATTTTTGTCTCTAAACAAGTTAGAGACAAAAATTATCGCTAGTTGTTGATAATATACCCCCCAGTTTTTCCCAGTTCACAGCACTCACTTTGTGTTTCCTATTATATTAATGTATTTGCTACAGACCTATGAAGAGAATTGAATACTATCGGGTTCTTCATACAGATGGGATTCAAACAAAGAAATAAGATTTTTTTGTGCGAAAGCTATTTCTACTCAGACGCAGCTTATTATAGGCTCCCTGCCTCCCAAGTTAACACAACCCCAAAACGTCTCCTTGACCCCAGCACTACCACCACGCGCAATCAAAGCGCGTCACAAGCAGCAAGATATGTTGCAGCCTGTCAATCATGCTTAACACGCCAGATGCAGAAATATGTTATTCCTAAGTGGCTTGCCTCAGACATTTAGCAGAGCACAGTGCGCCCCATATGTGCTTAAAACACAAGTGGTAATTCCTCGCCGCCGAGCCCGCGACGCGCCATCTTCACATCTCTCAGGAGAAGTCTCGGTAGCCAGATGTTGACTGTGTACACATTTCTTTGTGTTGCTTGCATAAACAGTATAATCACATATAGACAACAGCCGAGATACAATATTTGGAAAACATTTTTCCCACCTCCTTATTAAGCGAGACGATCAAAATTATGAGTCATCAGCCTTATTGTTTTTGCCTGTTTTCTTGTTCTGGGTGAACAGTCGTAGACATCTGGTTTTAATACAATAGGTGCCGCTTAGGGAATTAATGGTTGATGCCTCGTCGCCACAAATATATCTTGTCAGATGGCATAATGAGCCAGAGAATATACATATATCTATTAATGCCCTCGCATACGTCTTTCTTTCTGCAAATCACAGAGACAGCACGTCTAAAAAGGGAAAAAACAACACAAATAAATGTTTTTCGAGCAGTGATAGGACCCAGGCATGGAAAGAATGCTTCAGCTTTCAGTCTGTTTGTGATCCTGCGCATAGGAAGTTAGCGGGAGCGGGCGTGTACGCTGCCTTTCTTTCCGCTCCTTTCACAACAACACCAGCGCGCCTATGCTCCAGGGAGATTTGTATGGGATCCGACGCCTGTATCAGCCCTGCACAAAAAGAGGAAAAAACAAGCAAATTACAGAGTGAGGTGATGCAAATGATATCCTTGGCGCATCTTCCCCCAATGCTCCTGCGAGCTTCTTGACAGCTGATGGCGGGATTAAACAAAAAAGGCCAGTACCATGCGAGTATTAGCTCAAAGCAATCACGGCTCATTATTTCAATTACATGGGTAAATGCGCGCAATCACGTATCAAATGCCGGCTCCCCTTTCAAGAGCCGCTCCGCGGAGCGGGATTTCTGCCAGCCAAAAATGTGCAAATATTGACACTGCTTTTTTATGCAACTCAACCTTTGTTTGGCAAAACCTCCCTATGGCTACACTTTTTGAGTGATATTTTGAAGAAAAGGGGGGAAAAAATACACAACCAAAAAGAAGGCGGGTGGGGTGCAGGTTGTGGCGGCTCATTAGCTGCCTGGGGGCTGCCCCCCCCCCTCCGGTTTCTTATTGCTACCTGACTCGTGAATGCCGGCCCTTGCTTTGCCCAAAGCCCGGGCCCGCGCGCGGGCTGCAGCGCAGGCCACTCTGGCCACCGGTGGGTGGATGGATGGATGCGCCAGGCGCGGCCAGGCGCGCGCGCTCATGAATTATGCAGGCCACCATCACTGAGCCAGAGCAGCCGACGACAGCTCCTGACACCGCCTGAGCGCTGCGCACCAGCAAATCACTTACGAGGAGCTGCAAAAATAGCCGCTTTGAGGCATGGTGGCGGCGGGCGTGAGGGCGTGCGGGGCGACGGTGGGCCATGTCCCCCTGCGCTCTGTCATCCATCCGTGCGCCCTCACCTTCCTGACACTCTTTGCAATTCCAAAGCACGGACAGACAGATGGACAGATCATGTTTCCCCACAAATCCCAGGGCCAGTAGAAATGATCAGATATTTTATTTTATGCACCTACTTGCTACGTTTCAAAGCCTCGTTCCTTAGTCACACCTGAATAAAGTGATCTATTTGCTCAGAAAATATTGCAAATAAATAATCTTGTGAAACTAAATGAAAGCATCCCATCCATTTGTTGTTTTTCACCTACAAATAAATGTTATTATATAAGCATATACTTCCACATGGTTTCTAAACATTTTAGATTTTAAAAAATACGTTTTCGATCATCGTTAAGTAAAACTGTTAAAAATTAAAGTCTGAAATGTATCAAAATGAAAATATGTATGTCCCATGCAATATTAATGCCCCTTAATTAAACGGTATATTATAATTATGTGTGTTCTTTAGTGTTCATGATGTGATGTGATGTCTAATGGTGTTGTGAGGCAGTATAAAAACTTCTTGATTTTTTGTGTTAATGTTACATTATGCCATGTTGGTTCCTATGCAGTGTGTCACTGCGTGTGTATAGGCAGGTTAAGTTGTTTTTTGTTTACAGTGTGTTCATCTGTGTTGTTTTTGTGTTTTTCGTATGACTTTTTATGCCATGTTTTAAATCTGATATTTTATGTTGTTTGTAAAAGAGTCTGTAAAAGGTATTATGCTTGTGTATGATTGTTTTATGTTTATTTACTCTTTATGTTTGTGTCATATTGTGTTTTGTTTGCTTTCAAGTAGTCTGGTGCACGCTTCATTGTGCCAAGGTTTTACCTTTTATCAATTTTTTTTATCATTAACACATTAACCCTTAATGTTGCCTAAATTTAACATTTACCTTTTTTAAGTATTTTTTTGATGTAGAAGTTAACCCTAACCTTAGCTTATTTTTATAAAATCTTTTTACTGGCTCACTTTCTTTATTAGATCCGTCATGGCATCAGTTTGTCACCAACAAGGTAGTTACTATACACCGTATTACTCACTGAGTACGTTTTCATTTTACTGGTAGTATCTACATACAACATAGACAATATTTTTGCAACGAGGTACGACACAAAACAAGAGCAGCATATAATAGGCACTGATAAAGGCAATAGTCCAGGCCATGGCAAACTGGATCAATGCTTAGTTAAAAAATAAATTGCAAGCATATGCCACAAAAAAAAGAAAATGCAGATTTAAGGCATGCTATCCATACATTTGGTGTTCATAAATTTACAATAAAAATATTAAATTTAAAAAACATTTTATATGATTTGATATAGAACTGTAGATGTGTTTTTTTTGCAGCCAGATATACATCAAACAGGTGTAGAAACCCTTTTCAGTTTTAACGTCTGCCACCAGAAAATTCAATATTAATGTAAAGTAAATGTGCTCTTGGCTTTGAAATATTTTAACCTTAAGACATACTTTCAACACACACAGGATGTCTCAAAAAATTAAGAAAAGGATAAAGAATGGGAAGAAAAGCACATTGGCTAATTAAGATATTGTCACAACAGCCTTGGCACTGAAATGCACCTCTTTTTAGGGAGATGTGCACATGCGATCAAGGAAATTACAATCACTCACAGTGCAAGCTAGCCGATGGCCGAAGTGGGCTGAACCGTTGCCCCCCCGCTCTATGCTGCAGTGGATGCAAGTGAATTACAGCCAAACAAACAAAGGTTGAACCAAAGCCGCTCTATGTTTTTATATAAGTTTAATTTTTTATATAAGTATATTTTTTATATAGGATATTTTTGATAACATGAGACTACCCAGACAGCTAAAGCTGTAACTAGGCCAGACAGAAAAATGACTACATATATATCTATATATATATCTATATATATAGATATATATGCAAAAAAGAAGGAGAGAACTCTGGGTAGGTCTCAGTTTAGGTGGAAAGCAGCTCCTGTTAGAGCACTCTCAACACCAGCGACACTCGCCTGAAAGGGTTTTGTTTTGATATATATATATATCTATATATCTATATCTATATCTATATACATATATATATATATATATCTGAAGCCAAGTATCACCTTGTTTTAATATAACCGAACTCTTTAGAAGGGCGTGGCAAGGATGGTTATTCTGATCGTGTGTGGTGGGCGTTTCTCATATGGGATGCATAGTTATGTATGTAGTAAATGTTGTGTGGGTGAGTGGACGTGGAGCGTGGGTTGTACTCAGGAGTGACACACATGTGGAAGATGCACAGATGTGTGGTCGTTTCACCAGTGCCAGCAGGGCACGGACTGGATTCAGCTTGTGTCACGCACGCGTCTGCTCGTGCACAGACAGACGTTCATCCTTGTGGTGTTGCTCAGAGTGGCACCTGCTGTACTCATGAGTGATGCGCATGCGTGAATGTCCGAACGCGCCATCCTTTCTGGCCCATCCCAGGGTCGCAGTCCGTGGACTCTCACCCTTGTACGCGTGTGAGAGTTCACACAAACCACGCCTTGTGAGACCCCTCCCCACTCTTGGCGTGGGAGCGGATTCAGGGGTACAGATGTCTCCCCACTGTTGGTGGAGAAATCCAAAATGGAAAATCTATTTTTACACCCGCCAGGAACCCTTTTCTGAGTGGTTTGCATCCGTAAATGGGCCGTTCTCGCCATTAAACATTTGTTTATATCCAAAATGTGCTTTGTTAAGGCCACATATGTTGAAGGCAATGTTTGCAAGGAGCTGTTCGGCACCCGGTACAGTCTGGAAGACGCATCACTGTAGTTTTGCCCACAGGAATGTTTTCTAATTCCAGAATAAAAGTTGAGAAAGTACAATGTGAAGTTCACTACACTGGGAAATTGCACAGATATAATCCTTATGCAAATGTGCATTCTGGGTGTTGTCTGTTTGATTGACAGGGCTCCGTGAGATCACAGCAGAGTCACAGCTCAATGAAAATTGAGTTAAAATGAAGCGGATTCAACTTTTAAAATTTTTTTAAAAATTGAAATGTTGAAAAAATGATCCATTTAACTAGATTCCATGAGTTTTAAGTTGCCAACACATTTTAATACGATCACTGGGCTGCGCACATAGAATGTATTAAAAAACACAAACTCAACAAAATTAAAAAAAAGGAAAGCCCAGACCGCGCCCTTCCTAATGCCATATATTAGCCCCAGAGCGGCCTCTTTCTGAGGGGTTCCTTGATCGTGTTTACCATGAACCTGTACATTAAAGGAAGGTGACGCAACGAGCTCAGAGCCTGCTCTTCCCAAGGTGATTGGAACCAGCAATCTTCATTTTAAGGCAGAATCTGGGAAACTGTCATCTTTTTATCTTCTAATTTAAGCAATGTTGTCTGTTGTCTGTGGATAAAATATTCACTCGCTCTGGAAGACAAAGGGGGCGGGGGGTGTCGGGAAGGAATTAAAATGGAGTTTAAAGTCAAAACATTCTGATGTGTTCATCAGGCTCCGCGCGCCGACACCCGGCGAGAGTCAACCCCCCCGTGCACGCGCCTGGCCCTGTCTGCGCCGCCGTGTGTGAGGGCAACATTGAAGAAAGGGCGTCAGTCTGGGGTCTGAAGGGGAACCCCCCGCCCGACAGGAAGGAGGGATCCAAAAACAGGAAGTGGATGCGCCCTAAAGAGAGCAAACACAGCAGAGACTTTAGCAAAAACCAAGAGGCGTCCAAGGTTCAGCGGTTGGATCAGTCATTATGCCTGCTTTATGCCTCAAATATTCCTTTGTGCTTTTGTCGATGAGCGAAGAAGGGAACATGTTTACTGTGATATCTGCGCATCCTTCCCAGGAGAGGACACCGGAGGACATGTCCTGTTTATATGTGAGAGAGAGAGCAAGAAATAGAGGATTGTGCACCTTTAAACTGGTGGAGTTACCTGTTTATCTAATTGACATATCAAACATATATCTACCTATCTATCCACCTATCTATCTATAGATATATGTATATATATATGTGTATATGTGTGTGTATATATGTGTATATATCTACACATACATATACACACACATATATAAATAAATATATATATATTACCTACTGGCGGTCGCCAGTAGGTATATATAGTTAGGATTTTTTCTCTATGGGATTTTTGAAAATTCTATGTCTAATAACTTTGGCGTTTGTGGACGGAATTGGCTGAAATTTTAAGGAAAATGGAACATTTTGTTTCTGAGCAGCCCCTGACAATTTGGGGGGGTTTCATCAAGGGGGGGCCGAGAAAAAAGGGGGGTCCCAAAACGCGTTTTTCCCATGTTAATTTCCATAGGGCGGTTGGCCTCACTTTTAGCTCGAACGGCTGAATGGATTTGCACGAAACTTGGCAAAATTGTAGGGACTGTTAGCCCGATGTGCCTTTGCTAGGTCTCAATATATGTGCTCCAGTGGATTTTGAGTAATTTAGGTTCAAAAAAAGATATATATCTGGGCGGAGCCTAACCACACATCTGATCTGATTGGCTGTCAGCACTTCATCCAAGAAGTGTTGGCAGCCATCTTGGGACCAATATACATGATAGCACCTCATTAAAAAGCATTGTAGTTAATAGAGGGTTTTAGGACTTTAGTTACATTATAAATCATTTGTTGATGGTACCATACTCGTTTTAGGAATTGTGGTGGGTTCTAAGGTGATTTTACCATGTGAAAAAACCTTCTGCTGTGATATCATGAATATTGTTTGAAAGAAAACTAATATCTCATGATTTTCCCACAGTGGTTTGGAAGGGGATCTATAAGCTAAACTGAAAGCATATATTCTGTAAATTCACATTATCTTTCTCAGTCATGTGAAAATGAAGTCTGACATTCTCAGTAAAACATGTACATCCAACAAGGACAGAGACTGTCAGTTGATTCCTTTGTGTTCTACTGCAGCCTCCTAGAGTGTTCTAAAGAACAACTAGAGCGCTAACAGTCCTACTTATTACAAAGGTATGGCACACCTGAAGCCATCTTGATTGGAATAAAGTGGTAACTCTTAAAACATTTAATTTAAAAAGAAACAACATGAGCGGGTATATTTTGCCATAGAAAGTATGATTAGTGCTGCAGAATGAAAAATTAGGGCACATTTTGAGTGACTTCTCAAATCCTTTTCTATTTCATTAAAACATTCTGACATGCAGTCTCCCAAAATGGCCACCAGAGACAAAAGAGCCCAAATGTAGCCCAAATATCACCCAGATGTAGCCCAAGTATAGCCCAATGACAGAATGTCCCAGAGTGTTCTAAAGAACAACTAGAGCGCTAACAGTCCTACTTATTACAAAGGTATGGCACACCTGAAGCCATCTTGATTGGAATAAAGTGGTAACTCTTAAAACATTTAATTTAAAAAGAAACAACATGAGGGGGTATATTTTGCCATAGAAAGTATGATTAGTGCTGCAGAATGAAAAATTAGGGCACATTTTGAGTGACTTCTCAAATCCTTTTCTATTTCATTAAAACATTCTGACATGCAGTCTCCCAAAATGGCCACCAGAGACAAAAGAGCCCAAATGTAGCCCAAATATCACCCAGATGTAGCCCAAGTATAGCCCAATGACAGAATGTCCCAGAGTGTTCTAAAGAACAACTAGAGCGCTAACAGTCCTACTTATTACAAAGGTATAGCACACCTGGAGCCATCGTGATGGGAATAAAGTGGTAACTCTTAAAACATTTAATTTAAAAAGGAACAAAATGAGGGGGTATATTATGCAATAGAAGGTATTATTAGTGCTGCAGAAAGAAAAATTAGGGCACATTTTGAGTGACTTTTCAAATCCTCTTCTATTTCATTAAAACATTCTGACATGCAGTCTCCCAAAATGGCCACCAGAGACAAAAGAACCCAAATGTAGCCCAAATATCACCCAGATGTAGCCCAAGTATAGCCCAATGACAGAATGTCCCAGAGTGTTCTAAAGAACAACTAGAGCGCTAACAGTCCTACTTATTACAAAGGTATGGCACACCTGAAGCCATCTTGATTGGAATAAAGTGGTAACTCTTAAAACATTTAATTTAAAAAGGAACAAAATGAGGGGGTATATTTTGCCATATGAATTATGATTAGTGCTGCAGAAAGAAAAATTAGGGCACATTTTGAGTGACTTCTCAAACCCTCTTCAATTTCATTAAAAAAATTCTGACATGCAGACTGAAACATGCACTTTGAATACCAGCAGCAGACGTCCCTGGTGAGCAGTAGCTTTACTACAGTGATCTAATGTGCAACTAGAGTGCTAACATTCAGAATTTATGGCAAATGTGTGACACATCTGAATGCCTTCTTGATGGAACCAAAGTAAACAAGCATTGAAAATGCAATAGATCTCGCCCTCGTTTAAGTTAAAGCCATTCTGTTTGTAATGAGGTGGCTTTTTAGCTTTGCTTTTATTAGTGTTTTTTCAACTTTCATGTAAATAACATGCATCTGTATGCATATAAGTATATGTATGCATGCATTTATGTTTGTATTTATATAGATATACAGATGATATATGTTTATATATGTATGTATATATATATATTCACTGAAAAAACCATAGGTTATAGACCATATATAGTTAGGAATTAGCATTTACAAAACCTTGAAAATTCACTGAAAAAACCATAGGTTATAGACCATATATAGTTAGGAATTAGCATTTACAAAACCTTGAAAATTCACTGAAAAAACCATAGGTTATAGACCATATATAGTTAGGAATTCGCATTTACAAAACCTTATTTTACTCACACAAAACCATTGAAATTCCGTATATAGTTAGTTGCACTAACTATATATCGCGCACCCGCAATCCACTGCTGATGATGTCACATATTACATCATTCATGACATGGTCAGTGACATCACTGATGACATCACTGATGACATCTCAAATGACATCACTGATGACATCACTGATGACAACATCCAGTGACTGTATGTTTCTGTAAAGTTAAAATATGTCTTACATATTGAAGAATGAGTGGATGTATAAGTGTCTGGATGAAGGATTTAGTAGGTGCATGACTGACTGTATGAGTGAGTGATTAAATGTGTCTCACTGAGTGCATGGGTTAGTGACTAAACTGTCTTAATTTGTGCATCATTATGTCTGTTGTTCTGTAAACTGTTGCATGTGTTGATAAGTAGCTATATGAGTAACTATATGGGTTATTGATTGGTTGCCCAAGTATTTGTATGGGAGACTGAGTGTGTGTGTGGGTGGCTGGGAGGTGTATGACTCTGTGCATAGATGTGTGAGCAGTTGATTCACTAGATGTATGGTTTCAAAAGTGCATGTGGAAACAGCTGTATGGGCGGTTGACTGTGTGCATGAGTGTATTGGTGAGTGAATGGATATCTCAGTGCTACATGTCAAAGTAAGTACATATGTAAAACACAGTACATGTGAGAGTTGACATATATAAATAACTGTGCATAAGAGCCAGTGAATGTGTGAGTGGCGGTATGGATCATTGTGAACTTGTATCAGGGATTGTATAAGAGAGTAAATATGTGTTAGTATATGTTTGAATAAGTAAAGTTTGTATAACTGTATAGTTGAGGAAATGGAGGTGTGATTGATTCTTTGCATGACTGACTAGGTGTGTGAGTAACTCCATGGATGAGTGACAGTCTGTGAGTGTCTGTTTACACTGATTGTATCTAAGGTTATATTAGAGTCTGAAGAGGTTCATCGTATTATCACATGAATGATATCATCAGTGATGTGATCAGTAATGTCAAATGAGATGTCATCAGTGATGTCATCAGTGATGTCATTTGAGATGTCATCAGTGATGTCATCAGTGATGTCACTGACCATGTCATGAATGATGTAATATGTGACATCATCAGCAGTGGATTGCGGGTGCGCGATATATAGTTAGTGCAACTAACTATATACGGAATTTCAATGGTTTTGTGTGAGTAAAATAAGGTTTTGTAAATGCGAATTCCTAACTATATATGGTCTATAACCTATGGTTTTTTCAGTGAATATATATATATATATATATATATATATATATATATATATATATATATATATTCACTGAAAAAACCATAGGTTTCAGGAGTTATATAGTTAGGAATTAGTTTTAAAAAAACCTTTGAAATTCACTCAAAAAACTATAAGTTTTAGTGGTGTTATAGTTAGCTGGACATTTTACTCATACAAAACCAATGAAATTGCTCCTATATAGTTAGTTGTACTAACTATATTTCGCGCACCCGCAATCCACTGCTGATGATGTCACATGTTAGATCATTCATGACATGGTCAGTGACATCACTGATGACATCTCAAATGACATCACTGATGACATCACTAATGACATCATCCAGTGAATGTGGTTTGCTTCGTTATTTAAATATGCATTATATATATAGCAATTTACATTGAAGAATGAGTGGATATATATAAATAAATATTTGGATGGAGGATTTAGTAGCAGTGTAATTGACTGTTTACTTGACCAATTTATAATGTCTCACTAAATATAGTGGATAGTGACTAAACTGTGTGAATATCTGTATCACTTTGTCAGTTGTTGTGTAAACTGATTCTACAGTTGGTTACTAGCTATGTGAAAGTCTATATTAGTTATTGATTAGTTAACTGAGTATTTGTATGGGAGTGTGAAAGTGTGTGTGGTTCGGTGGGGTGCGTGTGACTGTCCAAAGATGTGTGAATAGTTGATTCAGTAGATATATGAAGTTAAAACTACATGTTCTAACAGTTTGGGTGAGGGAATCTCTTTATGGGTGTTGTGATGAGCAAATATATTTCTCAAAGGTACAGGTCCAACAAACTAGAAAAATAAAAGGCAGTGTATGTGCCAGTTGTTGTATATAAATAAGTATACATAAGACACAATGATTGGGTGAGTGACTGTATGGATAACTGTATACTTGTAATAATGATTTTATAATTCACTAAGTATGACTTACTACCTAAATGAATAGATGAAGTTGTGTTTGTATAAGTGTGTAGCTAAGTAAATATGTAAGTATGATCCATTGTTTGCATAAGTGAGTAGGATGACTTCATATGTGAATAGGATGTGTGCTGTTGTTTAATGTCGATATAGATGTATAAGTATTTTTGATAGTGTTCTATTGTTCATTGACAGCATGTATGAGTGAATCCATAGGTAAGTGATTAGATGTGTGTATACATCTATGAATCACTGAGTGGATTTTTAGATACTTGTATTGCTGTGACAATGGATTTAAATATGATACTCTGTATTTTACAAACAGCGATGAAAAATTGTAATAGTGTATGAAAAGGTGTATGTGATTGTCACGTGGATGATGTCATCAGTGATGTCATCACTGATGTCATTTGAGATGTCATCAGTGATGTCACTGACCATGTCATGAACGATCTAATATGTGACATCATCAGCAGTGGATTGCGGGTGCGCGAAATATAGTTAGTACAACTAACTATATAGGAGTAATTTCATTGGTTTTGTATGAGTAAAATGTCCAGCTAACTATAACACCACTAAAACTAAAGGTTTTTTAAATGCTAATTCCTAACTATATAAGGCCTGAAACCTATGTTTTTTTCAGTGAATTTCAGAGGTTTTTTTAAATGCTAATTCCTAACTATATAAGGCCTGAAACCTATGGTTTTTTCAGTGTTTTTAAAAAAAAAATTGATTGATTAACTGGCTTATTAAGTGTATCTTAGTGAATACATATATTAGCGAGTAATGTTTAAATATTTAAATATATGCATGAGTGATGTAATATGTGACGTCATCAGCAGTGCATTGCAGACGTGCAAGTTATAGTGAGTCCAACTAACTATAACGTGGGAATTTCAATGGGCCCTTTTGTCTCTGGTGGCCATCTTGGGAGACTGCATATCAGAATTTTTTTAATGAAATATAAGAGGATTTGAGAAGTCACTCAAAATGTGCCCTATTTTTTCTTTCTTCAGCACTAATCATAATTTCTATGGCAAAATGAACCCCCTAATTTTGTTCCTTTGCAAATTAAATGTATTAAGTGTTAACACTTTATTCCAATCAAGATGACTTCAGGTGTGGCATACTTTTGTCATAAGTAAGACTGTTAGCGTTCTAGTTGTTCTTTAGCACACTCTGGGACATTCTGTCATTGGGCTATAGTTGGGCTACATCTGGCTGATATTTGGGCTACATTTGGTTTTTTTCGTCTCTGGGGGCCATCTTTGGGCTACATTGGGCTACATTGGGCTACATTTGGGCTCTAACATATATATAGCCCAATGTAGCCCAATATATATTTTTTCAAAGTTAATTTTCGTAAAAACCACTGGAGCACATATCTTGAGACATAGCAAAGGCACATCGGGCTACCAGTCCCTACAATTTTATCAAGTTTGGTGGAAAACCATTCCCCCCCAAACTTTCAGGGAAGTAGCGGAGCGCCGCGAGGCAAAGTTGAGGAAAATTTCAGGAAGATTCCTCAACCGGCGCCAAAGTTATTCCCAATAGAATGTTGCGATTTCCCTATGGAAAACAATCCTAACAATATATACCTACTGGCTATCGCCAGTAGGTAATATATATATATATATATATATATACACGCATATATATATATATATATATATATATATATATACTCTTAAAAAAACGTTTAAGTGACATCCAAATGTTTACATGACGTTATAATGTTATAGTTAGCTCTGGTAATACTCTCTTATAGTACATTAAAAAACCACATACAAATTCACTATAAAAACAGATGCTAAAATTAGGTTATAGATAGGTGAAAATGTCAATTAAACAATACAATTGTATTACCAGACCTAACTATAATGTTGTTTTGACCTTTGTCTTTTTTTTCAGTGATTTTCTGTTTTTTCATTCTTAAAAGTAAAGTAGCACTTTATTACCAACCCTAACTATAACATCCATTTAACCTTTGTTTTTTTAAGCAGGTGTGGCCGGCACAGGTAAGAGCAGTGAGGCGGGGGCGGGGCAAGACAGGGTGGAGGAAAGTCAACAGATGACGGGATAGGTAAAATTAAATAAATAAATAAATAAAACCACTTGCCTTGCCTTGCCGCATCCCAGAGTCGGCGATACAGTGAGTTCAAGGTAAGTGGTTTAATTAATTGTTTTATATAATTTGACGTATCACGTTGCCTGTCAACTCCCCCCCCACTCCCCCCCCCCACAGCTCTTACCTGTGCCGACCGTGCCTATTTTTAAGTGAATCTTTAGGTGTTTTAAAGGTAAGGTCAAATATTACTAACATGCCTACCTGTATGTAATAGACCCTTTGATACATAAAGAGGCGTGAGTATCTGGAGGGAGTGAAGTCGCCGCCAAGAGCTGCACAGAGAGCACAGCCTCTCTGTAGTAATGGCTTGCCCACCTAATTGGGCGTGGGTGTCTGGAGGGAGTGGCCTCTCCATGAAGAGCAGCGTAGGGAACACACGCTGTGAGTAGTAGAGGTATACCCACCGAAGGAAGTTTGGGTGCCTGGGGGAGTGGCCTCTCCATGAAGAGCAAAACACACAAGATGATGGACGGAATGTTGCACAATGGCAAAACATTCCACCCCAGTCACAGATCTGGGTTTAATCCATCGTTATTTTGCTCACCAAGCCACCCCAGTTTAGACATGGCCATATGCAAATCAGTCTTGACCCTGTGCCTCATGGGAACAGTCCAGCCCAAACTGCCAGGCCATGTCTTTCCTGGACTGGAATCAAGCATCCTAGGACCGGTTTCTGGCTATCAGCCGTCTTCAGCCAGGATAGCTTGACTCCAGTGGCTTAGTGAGCAAGGGACCCATGTCTGGGCATAACCTTCCCACATAGGGTGAACAGCAAAACACACAAGATGATGGACGGAATGTTGCACAATGGCAAAACATTCACCCCCAGTCACAGATCTGGGTGTAATCTAACGTTATTTTGCTCACCAAGCCACCCCAGTTTATACATGGCCATATGCTAATCAGTCTTGACCCTGTGCCTCACGGGAACAGTCTAGCCCGAACTGCCAGGCCATGTCTTTCCTGGACTGGAATCAAGCATCCTAGGACCGGTTTCTGGCTATCAGCCGTCTTCAGCCAGGATAGCTTGACTCCAGTAGCTTAGTGAGCAAGGGACCCATGTCTGGGCATAACCTTCCCACATAGGGTGAACAGCAAAACACACAAGATGATGGACGGAATGTTGCACAATGGCAAAACATTCATCCCAGTCACAGGGTCAGACTGATTTGCATATGGCCAAGTCTGAACTGGGGTGGCAGAGTGGGCTAAAGAACGGTGATGGATTAAACCCAGATCTGTTGACTGGGTGTGAGTGTTTGATTGGTTCAGATGCTCCGTCCATCACCACCCCCTTTTGTACCACTTTGTTTGCCATACGTTGGCAGGGTATGCTCAGATGTGAGTCCCTTGCTCACTTTTCCACTTCAAGCAAGCCTGGCTGAAGACGGCTGTAATGCCAGAAACCGGTCCTAGGAAGCTTGTTTACGGTACAGGGAAGGCATGCCTTGGCAGTTCGGGCTAGACTGTTCCCATGAGGCACAGGGTCAGATTGATTTGCATATGGCCATGTCTGAACTGGGGTGGCAGAGTGGGCTAAAGAACGGTGATGGATTAAACCCAGATCTGTTGACTGGGTGTGAGTGTTTGATTGGTTCAGATGCTCCGTCCATCACCACCCCTTTTTGTACCACTCTCCATGAAGAGCAGCGCAGGGAGCACAAGCAGTGCGTAGTAGAGGCATGCCTCCCTAAGGAGGTTTAGGTACCTCGGGGGAATAGCGTCTCCAAGAAGATCAGCGCAGAGAGCACACGCTGTGAAGAGTAGAGGCCTGCCTCCCTAAGGAGGCATGAGTGCTCGGAGGGAGTGACCTCTCCATGAAGAGCAGTGCAGGGAGCTCAAGCTGTGAGTAGTAGAGGCCTGCCTCCCTAAGGAGACATGAGTTCTCGGCGGGAGTGGCCTCTCCAAGAAGAGCAGCGCAGGGAGCACAAGCTATGAGCACACTCCCCAACGAGCCCACAGACATGATGGAACATCTACACTTCAAGATACAGACCAACCCTATCACCACCCTGCGTGGAACCCTCAACTACCGACCCCCTGAACCCTGCGGACCGTTCAACAACTCCATCAAGGACATCATCTACTAGCATGCCATTGCATCCACCAACTGTGGAGCATAAAAACGTGGCTTTTTAATAAATAATTGCTTTGTCTGTTCTCTCCCCAGTGATATCTGAGTGCTTTGCGCTCCTGGCGCCGGGAAACCCTTTGTGGGTAGCTGCGCGCCTTACAAATGCTATAAAATAAATAAATAATAAATAATAATAAACTACACCCTGCTGGAAAACCTCAACTTCCACATCGACAACCAACTGGACCCCAGCACCACATCCCTCCTGGACAATCTCTACAACATTGGACTCCGCCAAATCGTGACTGAACCCACGCACTCAGCAGGACACACCCTCGACCCCCTCTTTACAACAGGAAACTCCATCACCTTCAGCCATACCACCAAACTCCCATGAACTGACCACTGATGCATCCACTTCACCTTCAGAACACCCACCATCCACAGACACCAGTAACTGCTCCCATGAAGAAACTGTACCAGAATCACCAACGACCAGCTCACCACCTCAGTCGGAAACTCCACCCCAACCATCACGGAAAACGACATCCCCAATATAGCAGTCCGAACCCTGCACAGATGGATCTCTGACAGCACCAACATCATAGCCCCCTCAAGAAAAACAACAACACCCAGAAATCCAGATGTTTCACCAGCGAACTTCGAGAGTCCAGACGCACTTGCCGCCGCTTCAAAAAGGCCTGGAGGAACACCAAATCCACAAAATCTCACAACAACTTCAGAGCCCCTAACAACGCCCACCAACAGCTCATCAGAAAAATTCGGAAAATGCATTTGAAGACAGAATCTCCACCCATGCACACAACAGCAAGTAACTCTTCAACATCATCAAGGAGTTTTCCCAACCCACCATCGAGTCGACTGACATCCCTTCCTCACAAGACCTCTGCGACAAACTCAGCACCTACTTTCACCACAAAATCAAGAGCATCTTCAACAACTTTAACAAAGTCAGCCCACACACAGAACCCCCAACAACCACCCGACACCGTGAAGCCAACCATTGACATCTGGACAGCCCTCACTACCGAAGACACACTGAAGACAATGATGTCTATCCACTCCGGGGGCCCCACAGACCCCTGCCCCCACCACATCTTCAACGGAGCTGCCGACACCATTGCACCCATGCTCCGCCACTCCATTAACCGCTCCCTGGCAGCTGCCTCGTTCCCCGATGACTGAAAACACGCCAAGGTCAACCCCCTCCTGAAGAAACCCTTGGCAGACCCCACCGACCCTCAAAAACTACAGACGCATCTCCCTGCTCCCGTCCCCTACGGAAGTCATTGAGAAAGCCATCAACAGCCAACTCGCCACATTTATCGAAGAGCACAACATCCTCGACTCCTCCCAATCCGGCTTCAGGAAAAAATACAGTACGGAAACCACCCTCCTCGCCGCAACAGACGACATCCACCCCTGGAGAAAGGAGAAGCGGCAGCCCTCATCCTTCTAGACCTCTCAGCGGCATTCAACACAGTCTGCCACTGCACTCTGATACGCAGACTTCACAACGCAGGGATCCAGGACAAGGCCCTTGACTGGATCAATTCCTTCCTCTCTGGCAGAACGCAGCGGGTCAGACTCCCCCCCTTTCCTCTCGGACCCTACACCAACCAACTACGGAGTCCCTCAGGGGTCCTCCCTCAGTCCCACTCTCTTCAACGTCTACATGGCTCCACTCGCCCCCATTGTCAGAAAGAACCTATGGACTCCACATTGTGTCATACGCAGACGACACCCAACTCATCCTCTCCCTATCCAACAAACCCAACACCGCCAGACACAACTTTCCAGAAGGCATGAAAGCCGTCGCCAAATGGATGAAGAACAGCTGCCTGCAACTAAACACCAACCAGACAGAAGTATTCATCATGGGCCCCAACCCCGATGCCTGGAATGACACCTGGTGGCCCTCTGCCCTCGGAAACCCGCCCACCCCCACGGACCACGCATGCAACCTGGGAATCATCCTGGACTCCGAGCTCAAAATGGACTGCCACATCAACTCAGTCTCGGCCTCCTGCTTCCACACCCTCCGACTCCTATGTAAGACCTTCAAATGGATCCCCCTCAAACACAGAAAGACCATCACGCACGCCCTTGTCACCAGCACTCTACACCAGAATAAACAAAAACCTCACTCGCAACCTACAGAACATCCAGAACGCCGCTGTAAGTGCTTTTAATATAATTGCAAACATGACAACCCCACCTGAAGTCAGTGCCAGTTGCAGTCCATGCAGGTAACAGCGGTTGGACTGGGTAAGGGGGGATTTCGTGGGGCAATGCAAAGGGAAAATCAATTCTTTATTTAATTTGTCCTCTGCATTGTCCCTCAAAATCCCCTCATACCCACTGCTGTTAGTTGCATGTACTGCGGCTAGTCATCACCTGGTGCGGTCACACTGCCCTAGAGCCACCCTGCTCAAGGGTCCTGTGACCTCACTGACAGTCACTGTCACTCTATGGTGTGTTACTTCATAGGCCTGCCTGCAAGACTGGAGGTGAACTTCAGAATGAATTGTGACGGACAGGCCTTCAAGGTGAACCCACACTTGTCACTGCTAGGGTCCACTTGCTGATGCTAAGACTCCAGGACTTTTCAAAACCTTGTGGGGCCTTCTAAGGTCTAGCATGGGAATGTGCCTCCTCAGGGGTGTGGTCTCGTGGACTGGTCATGAAGGCTGAACCTGGTTCCCCAGTTCCAAATTCAGCAGCGCTGACCATTGTGCCACATCCTCTCCCCCACTGAACACCATACTGCCCCACTGAGAGAAAATTGCACCACACTGACCTGCTATAAACACCTGGATGTGACTCAATTCGAATGATGCACTAGACTAGAGCAATATGTTGCCTAAAAAACAAACAAACCATATCCTAGAAAAAGCAAACACTCATAGGGAATGCAAGATTAAGTAAAGCATGTGAAATGTAAGCAGGAACAACATGGTTACCTTTTTCTTTTTACACTCATTATTCAGAAATTAGTGAGCGCTTTTGCCTGAAAAGATAAGGCCATGACTATAGGGGACCAGAAGGGATGCCCATTGCTTATATCCTTGTAAGCAGTATGGTTTAAAAAGAACACATTTGTGAATACAGAGCGCAGTATGCATTATGTTTTCCAATTCACCCATCAAACAGGTATTTCGGTACCCCCAGGAATAGTGCACTTTCCCACCCAGGGAAAACAATGTTGTTCAAAGAGCGACGAGAAAACAAAAGTAGCGCTTCACCAGCAAACACTATAAAGTGGCGCTAATGTGTTTAGGTGTGAATAAAATCAATCTGGCCAACTTGCAACCACTCTGTCTTGCTTTATTTAGTTAGTTAGTTCTTTTTCGTATTTTGAATGTTTTATTTCTCTCCACACTGAGGCTGCACTTAGAAATTGAAAATTGTCAGAAAAAGACGACGTTTCCAGCAAAAGTGTTTTTCTTCTTTGGATCCATTTCACAGGGGAGCAAATAAATGAAAGGAGGAAAGAGAAGGTAATACCTGTTTCTCGAAGTCTCGGTTTTCACTAAATGAGGAGGAGTGAGACAAGAAAGAGAGGGAAGAGGGGAAACAAAGAGGGGGGCGGGGCAAGAGAACTGGACACTGTGGGGCACATTACCAAGCAATAGCGATAATTATCGCTATTGCTTGGCTAGAGACAAAAATTTACCGCTGAGCTGCGGCGATTTTTTTTGCAGATCAACCTTGGTATTACCAAGGTTTACCGCAAATGCGATAAAAAACGGCCGCAATGCATGAATATCGCTGAAAAGTCCGCGATATTCATGCATTACCGAGCTAATGCTCTAAGCCATGTTATCCACCTCCCATTGGATAGCACGGCTAAGAACTGCTCAGGGCAGGTGTTAGCTTTTGGAGATATTCGCGCTTAGCGCGAATATCTCCAAAAGTTGGTAATAGGAGATAGCGATGTTAGCGATTGTTTCCAGTCGCTAACATCTTGGCACGCCCACTTTGCATGTCATTAGTGATAAATATCACTGACATGCAAAGCGGGGCTCAAGATGGTCGCTATCTCCTACTAGCTGTCGCTAACTGGTGTTAGCGACAGCTAGGTAATAGGGAGATAATTTCATCTCCGCTTTCTTGGCTTTTAAAGCCAAAAAAGCGGAGATAAACCCCCTTGATAATATGCCCCTGTCTTCTCTGGGCACCAAGGAAAAGAGGGAGTCCTTTTCCTTCTCTGCCCGTTCTGCCTGTCTGCAAAAGCTGAGCCTTAACTATTGGCCTTGACGACTTCTGCCGTCCGGGCAGTATGTTTAAAATAAGAAAGTAGAGGATTGGACTCTATGAAATTAAAGAAGTAGGGGCACGCTGTGCCCTGCCGAACCAGCCCACTTTGACCACTGTGCAGCCATAAATCCTCCCAGCAGTGAGCACGGTTTACAGGTGCGTCCATTTTATCGAAGTATTTTCAGATTGGGTAGCTGCAAGTCTTTTAACATACATTTTGGTACTTTTTTAATTCAGAATTGCGCATTTAGATGCAAGAGGCACACTCACATGTTAGACACTCTTTTTTATTCATTTTTAAAATGTGTTAGTCACTCACGACTCACGGGCCACTTATTTGAAAAATAAGTATTGATACCCAACCACATACCATTTTTTTTTTTACTTTCTGGATTTAATTTGTATATTTTAATTTGAGTAAGGAACCTCTATTAATACTTTTTTGACCTTATTTGTAGCTGAGACTCATCTCTATGCCTCCATCTTATTGGCTCTACCCTAATTTATGACCACACCCTTGTACAATGTTCTCTGGCCCTCCTTCCACGTTTTCCTCCAGTCTTCTTTCAATCAATCAATCAGTCATTTGTTAAGCGCACTACATACCCGCGAGGTGGGGGCTACTACTGATCGAACAGCCAGGTCTTTAGTATCCTCCTGAAGGTCAGCAGGTCTTGGGTCTGTCGTAGGCTCAGTGGGAGGGTGTTCCATGTCTTGGCGGTGAGGTGGTAGAAGGCTCTCCCGCCGGTGGTTGTTCTTCGGATGCGCGGGACGGTGGCGAGTGAGAGGTTGGCGGAGCGTAGCTGGCGGTTGGGGGTGTAGAAGGAGAGCCGACTGATGAGGGAGGCTGGACCGGTCTTGTGGAGTGCCTTGTGTGCGTGGGTGAGGAGCTTGAAGGATATCCTCTTGTTGACGGGGAGCCAGTGCAGGTTTCTCAGGTGGGGGGTGATGTGGCCGTGTTGTGGTACATCGAGGATAAGGATGTGGACTTGGTTTTCAGTGCTGTCACAAAGATGGATAAAGACACTCAAACAGATTGTAATCCTGTGCTGCCTAGGTTTGTCCAAGGGGCAGATTTATAAGGAACTGACGCATCTAAATGGATGCATCAGTTTAATTGCACCAGCGTCAAATGTCCTTGCGCCACCATGGATGCGCTGTGTTTACAATACAATGCTCCAATGTGCAAGGATTGACAGATGCGTCAGAAATTCTGACGCATCTGTTGGCCCAAAAGTCATGTATTACTGGAGTTGTGTCGCAAGCACCACGCAATTCCAGCAATGCATTTTGAGGCCTATTCCCACTATACTGCGTCACTCCTTACGCCTGCTTCAAGCAGGCGTAAGGTTTTGACACAGTGGCGTCCTAAAAGTGGCACAGTGAAATCTTGTAGATTTCACAGCGTCACTTTTACGAAGCCTTCCTGCGTGGGAACGCCCACCCTGCACACATTATACCTGACGCGGCTATAAAGTGACACAGGCGTTTACAACGTGACGCATCTGGGCGGCACGCTTTGTTTGCGCCGCCGTTGTGTAAAAAAAATGACACAGTGTCGGTGCAAGGAGACGTAAATGGCTTGTAAATCTGCCATACACACAAAGGAGCTATAGAGGGATACAGATTAGGCCGCCCTCCTCTCACAATATTCAACCAAAAAAAGGACCTGATCTAATACAGGATAATCTTTGTGAGCATGCCCCACGCCATGTCTTGGCTCTGATACTTCACAACAGCTTCCTCTATGCTGTTCAATCCTAGGTGCTCCTGTCCATTTAGATAAAAGTTGTTCGGTGTCACTCCCCAGTGTGTAACCCATAAAGTGCTTAATTCAAGAAAAGAAAGACAAAATGTGCAAAGGTTTGGAAGTGCCGCACGGAAATAACACCATGGGAGCTGCTGGTAGGTTCTCACCAGTGTGCTCAAGTTCTCATCATTGGCGACTCCCAAGACCGAAAAGTAATAGTGTAAAAAAAGTGCAGTTTTATGTAGATGTGTGGTAAAAGGTGAACCAGGCACTTGGAACAATTTCCGCATGCACCCCTATTCTGACCCCTTCATGAAAAAGCAAAATACCCACTGAATTTCGCATCTCCAAGCGAAAAACGAGCTAGACAACCACTGGTAAAACTACTAACTTTAGTCAGTGCCGTGGATCTGCTCAATTTAAAAACCAAGACTCACTGTCGCAAACTATCAGTTTCTATGGAAGGCCAACATGTTTCATCGCCATTTAAACTTACGGCAATTTCTTCAGGGCTAGGGGTCAGTCCTCGCCACACTGTCAATTCGGTTATATGCCAGGTAGTTGCGCACACCATGCATACCGGCAACCCCCTTTCATGAGGATGCGTACAAGTCTTTTCCACCTAAGCGTACTTACCACAGTTGCTTTATGCCAACCGGTAGGCTTCTTGCATCTGGCCTCGGACTCCACGCACCTTGTAAATCTGCCCCCAAGTCTTTAGTAGTCCCTGTGTATGTATCTTATATGGTAGTAGGTATGGGTGGCAGACAATATACTTCAAGCCTTTTAAATGCCTTTTAGCCTGTTTCTCCTTTTAATTGCTATTGTCCAGCTAGGATGTATATCATTTCAACACATGCTTTTACCACGCATGCCTTTACAACGCAGGTATTACAACGCAAGTCTTTACAATGACTTGCGTTGGGGGACGCTGGATAGTGGAATAGTTTAATATTCTATTCCAACTCCAGTCCCCGTGGATAGTAGGGAAGGTGTTGGATAGAAAATTAAACTATTTCCTATCCAACAGCACCCTCCAGCGAAAGTCGTTGTAACGACGTTCGTTGTAATTCCTGCGTTGTAATGGTAGTGCGGGGTAAAAGTTTTGTTGTAAACGATGTTCCCCGTCCAGCTAATATGGTGTTAGGTCTCTTATCAATTTGTAACTCATGACCTATTCTTTTTATTTTAACTTTTGACTTGTCACAAAACAGCTCAGATTTATGAGTTTGTCTCTAATTATGTGCCTACGTAGCCTTTGGCTTTGTGTGTGAGTGACTCATGGAAAGTGTACGTGTTTTGGTGAGTGATTCTAAGCTTTTGAATATGAATCAGTGTGCCTTTGCCTCCTCTGTAGATACATCAAGCCGGTGACTGTGAGGTTGATCTGGTCCCAGAGTCCCTTCCTGAGAGTGTGCCTGGGTGAGTGGCCGTGTGATCAACCAGGTCTCAATGGCTCACAAAGAGCGTGCGACTGTCTCTTTGCCTCCGCTGGACTGATACCAAGTCAGAGATGATGTGAATGTCTGTTTGCTACCTGAGTGTGCCCCTGGATGTGTGTCTGGTGAACGGGAAACAACGTTTACATTTCGGATTTTACACCGCGGTGCTCTAGACTAAGGAATAGTATGATTTAGTATGATTTACTATTCCAACACCTTCCCTACTGTTGCACTCACTGGAGTTAGAATAGTAAATCATATTATTCCTAAGTCCAGCGCACCATCTAGCGCAAGTCATTGTAATGACTTACGTTGTTATGGCACTGCATTGTAACGACGCAGATGTTGTAACGACCGCATTATGAATGCATCGCGGTGTAAAAACTGCACTGTAAAGTGCTATGTTCCTGGTGAACTGATGGTGTGCTGACATATGCCCCTGGGTGTAACCCTGGCTCTAACTCTGACTATGTCACAGGGCCTTTGCTTCCAATGGATTGTAACTGAGTCACTGACAATGTTCAGATCCCACAGTGGGCCTCTTGAGTGGTTGTGTACAGACATTTGTCCGTGGACGTGTCTGAGACCAGATCATATAGCCTCTGTATCAATTAAAGTGACACAAAGTAAGTGATGGTGGGCAATTTATACTCCAAGTGTGCCCATGAGTGTCTGTGTGAGTGGCAGTGAGCTGACACATGTCCACACTCAACGCAGCAACTAGACTTCTCTCTGGAGAGAACCGCTGTAATCACATCACTCCCACACTCAAAAAACTCAGCTAGCTACCAATCAAAGAGAGATGTGTATTCAAAACTGCCTGCATAACCCACAAAGCACTTTAAACTGAAAAACCAACCTACCTCACAAACAAACTATCAAAAGTTGGACTAAAGAGGCCCCTGCCAAGCTCAAACACTCTCCTCCTAATTCTGCCCAAATTTAGGAACAAAAAAAATCACTTACCTGTGCCTTTACCAGCAATGTGCCTAGAATTTGGAATTCCCTACCACAGGATCCGAGTGACAACCAGTCATTCGCACACTTCAGAAAAAAACTTAAATGACTTCTTCTCTCAAAATTCCTGAACCCACCCTCATAAAGCAACTTTCCCCACCAACCAGCAAAGAGCCTGAACAACTCTACCTCTGAATGTTACTGTGCACTCCCCCAACTTTTGAAATAACCTGCCATCGCTAACTCCAAACATTATCACCCATCTAATCCACCATCGTTTACATATTATTACCATGTATGCTCATTGAGTTTTTATTTTCCATGTATATTGTCGCTCTGATACCCTCGGGTCAAGTTTGCACAATATAAAACTAAAAATAATTACATCAAAGTGTCTTTGCATTCATTGGAGATATACAGTCAGATCCAGTTTCTATGGTCTGGTCACTGACGGAGCACCCAAGTGCGTGTATTTGTAGTAGTACCGGAGTGCCGGCACATATCTCTGGGTAGGATTCTCCGTTAATGTGCGATGCATCCATTGGAGTGACACCAAGACCTTGATGTGTGCATGTTCAGGCCAGTTAGTGTGCCCCTGAGTGTGTGGGTCAGCGAGTGGCAGTAGGCAGACAGATGTCCCTGGGTAGACCGCTCATGACATCATTGTGCCTCTGCCGACCTTGGAGTGTCATTGAGTTTTTGAAGGTTTGCATCTTCATGCCTCTTAGAGTGCCCCCGTGTATGTTTCCTAATGAGTGTCACTGAACAGAATCATGACACTTAGGGGCCGATTACGATGTCGGTTGGGTTGCCTCCGACCGGGATCAACCGACATCCGGTTGGCGGTTCTGACCGCCTGATTACAATGCTACTGAACACTGTTCGGTCACATAATCCAATTTCTGTGGGAGCTTGTGCTACGGCTGTTAACCGTCCGTAATACAGGCTCCCATAAAGATATGCAGGAGTGTGTAAAACCCTACACCATGTGGCAGGCACCCCACGGTTTAAGGATTGCTTGCGCACAACCAGTTTTGTTTAGAAATAGTATATATCTTGTTTCCTTTTGTGAAAGTTTCCAATTTCGATAAGTTTTGTTTGTGTTTTTAGGTTGCTCCCAGGGGTGACGTTTCCGTCATGTATGAACGTCTTGTAAACTAATATTTATAAGTGCTTCCAAATGTCTTGGTTGCAACCCCCTTTGGGGCTCTCCTTTCTGTGACCAATAAAGTTTTCAATACATTTCAAACAAAAATTCTTGTTCACTTATTCATGAATTTTATTAATTTTTTAGTATTTTTCAATTTGTTTTTTATTTAACGCCATCGGGTGAATAGGATTACCGGGACGCGGTACTCCGTGATGACTGTACTCCCTGATGAAGGGCAAATATTGCTCGAAATGCATTGGAGAACACTGTAAAACTAACATGTGGAAATTTAACATGTAGTACAGCGGAAATTGAAGAATAATGTCAAAAAATAAAAAACAAATTGAAGAATACTAATGAATGAATAAAATTCACGAATAAGAGAACAAGAATTTTTGTTTGAAATTTATTGAAAACTTTATTGGTCACAGAAAGGAGTGCCCCAAAGGGGGTTGCAACCAAGACATTTGGAAGCACTCATAAATATTAGGCACCCCATGGTGCCTCATTTGTCATGAATCTGTAGCACACCATTTATTTTTTTTGTTGGTTCAAACTGCACACAGTGGAGGGATTTACAGGGGGCACCCTAGGTACCACCTAGACCACCATCCTTAGGCGGCGGAGGAAAGGGGGGCCTGCTATGGGCCCCCAAAGCCCCTTTCCAACAGCCTTTCCTTGTCGTAAAGGCTGGCGGAGAAAAGCTGTAAGAAGCCAACATCGTAATCCTGATGGTGGAAACACCGTCCATAGGGGGTTATGGTGCGGGTCCAACTGGCCGGAAGACACCGAGAGCCAGTCAGACCTGCGTTCGAATGACCGTCTGGTTTACGCTCCGATCGGTGACATCGCAATTCGGCTGTCATACCGCAAACTGACCGTGTTGGTCGAAAAGCGTGCGACAGATCTCTTTCATTAGTTATGTTGGTTAAGTATCATGTCACTATGTGGTAAATATAGATTTGAGTGTTACTGGTGTGCACCTGAGTATCTCTTCTAGGGCACTGTGGAGAGTGATGATAGGTGAATACACATCCCTGTGTGCAACTCTACATTCTTCTTCTGATGCTTTCATTGGAGTGTCCCCCAGTGAGTACGGATATTCATGTGGATCCCTCCATGTGCTGATGAGCGTGTGCCTTCGTGAGTACCAATGTGTGCTCACATGTGCCTGCGTATAAGTCTGACATTATAGTGTAACCAAATCACTTATGATGTAGAAGCTCTCATCTCTCAGTGTGAACGTGACTCTAGGTCTGGTTGGATGGTGCTGTATGAATATGTTTCTTTGTGATGGACCCTGCAACACCACTATGACTTTACCTCTATTTAGCTTTGCTGAATCTGTAACAGAATAAAGTCCCTCGGATTGTCCCTAAGGTTATGCCTGGGTACACTAAGCCTTAGAAAGTGTGTACTTGCTAACAATTCTGTCTCAGTATGACACAAGAAATATGGAGGTAGTCCTTGTTGGGAGTACCACCAGTGGTGGCTCCTCGAGGGAGTGCTGCAGGCGGTGGGGAAGGGGCAGGGTGGGGGCGGGGGGTAGTAAACTCCGGCATACGGCCGAATTGAGTTAAGTAAATAAATAAAGAAATAAAACGAATTACATTGTGTGTGCTACATTGCATCGCTGCAGTGCAGCATGCGCAATGTAATTCGTTTTATTTATTTATTTACTTAACTATGTTCGACCGTATGCCGGAGTTTACTACCCCCAACACTGCCCTTCTCCGCCACACTGCCCCGCAGCACACAGTGCATCCAGACCAGTGATACACTAGTAGCTCATCTGAGGACATAGGGCATACAGACCAGTGATACAGTGATAGCGCATCTGAGGAACAGAGCATCAATTAATCAATCAAACAATCAATCAAGCATTTGTAGAGCGTGCTACTCACCCGTGAGGGTCTCAAGGTGCTAAGGGGGTTGGGGGAAGTAGCTACTGGTCAAACAGCCAGGTCCTGAGAAGTCTCCTGAAGGTCAGCAGGTCCTGGGTCTGACGCAGGTGGGGGGGAGGGTGTTCCATGTCTTGGCGGCGAGGTGGGAGATTGATCTGCCACTGGTGGTTGTTCAGCGGATGCTTGGGATGGTGGCGCGGTCGAGGTCGGCGGAGTAAAGCTGGCGGTTCGGGGAGTAAAAGGACAGTCGTTCGTTGAGGTATGCTCGTCCGGCTTTGTGGAGTGCTTAGTTAGCGTGGGTGAGGAGCTTGAAGGTGATCCTCTTGTTGACCGGGAGCCAATGCAGGTCTCTCAGGTGGGTGGTGATGTGGCAGTGGCAAGGGAGTCCGAGGATGAGGCGTGCGGAGGCGTTTGTATGCGTTGGAGTCTCTTCTAGAGTGTGGCCAAGCTTCCTGCGTACAGGGCGTTGCTGTAGTCCAGCCTGTTGCTGACGAATGCTTGGGTGTCTGGCCTTCTGGTTTCGGTGGGGATTCATCTGTAGATCTTGCGGAGCATGCAGAGGGTGTTGAAGCAGGAGGAGGAAACAGCGGAAACTTGCTGGGTCATAGAGAGTGTTGAGTCCAGAATGAACACTAGGTTGCATGCGTGGTTGGCGGGTGTTGAGTCAGCTCCTAGCGTGGCCGGCCACCAGGAGTCGTCCCATGTGGAGGGGGTTGAGCTGAGGATGATGACCTCCATTTTGTCTGAGTTTAGTTTCAGCCGGGTAGTCTTCATCCAGTCGGCGACGGCCTTCATTCCCTCGTGGAGGTTGTATTTGGCAGTGGCCGGGTCCTTGGTGAGGGAGAGGATTAGCTTGGTGTATTCGGCAGACCCGATGATGTTGAGGTGGTGTGCTCGGACGATGTTGGCGAGCGGTACCATGTAGATGTTGAAAAGGGTCGGGCTTAGGGATGATCCTTGGGGTACGCCGCAGGTGATCGTGGTGGCTTCGGATCGGAAAGGGGGAGGCGGACTCTCTGGGTTCTGTTGGTGTGGAAGGACGTGATCCAGTCCAGGGCTTTGTCTCAGATCCCTCAATATGCGCAGGGTATGGTGGCAGATGGTGTCGAAGGTGGCCGAGAGATCCAGGAGGATGAGGGCCGCGGTTTCGCGGTAGCTGGTAGCGCATCTGAGGACACAGAGCATACAGACCAGTGATACGGTGATAGAGCATCTGTGAACCTGGAAGCAGTACCCTCTGAGGGAAAGTTGTCTGCAGTGAGGCACGGGAACAAAGAGGGTGACGCCCCACACCCTAAACCAGTTTTAGGGATTCAGATATTCATATATAAGTGTGAGGGGTCTGCTTTGGGAGTGACTCTAGTGAAACATGGATTTAGAAGGCATTACGTCATTTCTCCATTCCGCCTGTGCACATCTGGCTACCCCTGAAACACTCCCCCCTGATGCACGGGCAACCCCACACAACATGTGACCCTGTCCCAGCCCCGCGGGCCTCTCATAGGGGATCCTGACATAAACCACTGGGGCCTCATTTACCAAACTTTCCGTCATGACTGAATCTGACCCAGCCCCACTGGCTTTTAAGCCTGACCATCAGCCAGCCCTGCCTGCCTCTCAGAGGAGATAGCTTCATTGGACTGTCAGGGGCTTTAACCACATCGCTGCGGCAGCTATTCCGCCGCAGCGCTAAGGGGGCGGGGGGGCCGCGCGGCGGGCCCATGCTGGTGACGGAACTGCTCCGTCACCAGCTGCGGTTGAGCTGTGTTCATGACGGAGCGGTTCCATCATGGCCCTGCCCGCTTAATAGAACGCGCAGCGCAGGCGCAAAATCAGCGCCTCGCAGACGCGTCGGGCGGGCCATGACAGAACCGCTCTGTCATCAGCACAGCGCCACCGCGGCTGATGACGGAGCGGTTCCGTCATCAGCACGCAAAGAGTTAAGAGATGATTTGAACAGGTTCCCTTTGACCCCATGTCACGTAACACTTCCAGACAGGCCGGGGGTTTTCAGCCAGGAGACCCCACCTTCAGGCTCTTACAGTTGTGATTTTTTTTCATTCGAAGGGAGGTGGGAGGCTCAATCCCCTCTGAAATTAAGCAATGTATCTATAGCATAAACAACTCGTGCAGCCATTAGAATGAAGTGTGACGGTACAAAAGCGAACAACAAGACGCTTAACAGCATCAGATTTAAGAAAACAAAATATGAAATCTATTGTTAAACATTTAATGGACGAAACAATTCATTGCAAATAAACTTTCAAGTGCAGGATTTGTTCCCATCTGTAAGCAAGGAAGAAATGTAAAAGGAAACTCTTACAATATTAAAATTATAGGCTGGAGTTATTCGGTACAGGTGACTCACGAGCTGTTAATGAAACACAAAGCCTCATGTTTTTTTGTAATTAAGGAGGCACTTTTTTCACTGCTAAGTTGATACATAAAAATATGAATCTTTAAGGGGTAGGGAAGAAAGAATATTCATAAGCCCTGGAGATAAGGTAAGCTTTTTAAGGAGAAAAGACAATGGAGACATTTTAATTCCAGCCTGGAGGGGAGGGGGGGGGGGCTGGGGTGGGGGGGGGGGATGTTTGTATGGGGTCTGGGAGGGAGGGTTTGTGAGTATCTACAGGGTGGCCAAAGTTGGATACTGTTCCTTAAACCGGCTAGAACACTCATTCTGTGTCTGATTAATGATCATTGTATGCATGTTGTCCTTTTTTGTTATAAATTATCTATTAAACAGATAATTTGGAATCCCCAAAGAAGGGGGTTGTATTCTGAAATGTAACAGGGAATAAGAAATTACAATTAATAATTATAACTGCACAAATGATGTATATTCTGGTGGAATTCATGAAATGCATAACTAGAAAATAAATGTAAAAAGAGTTATGGTGATTCATTTCACATGGAGGTGCAAATGTGTCTTGGGTAAGGCGCATCCAAGCGTAAGTCAAGAATGGTTCTTTTATAGAAGCTTCCCACAGCCACCAATGGACCTGAAGGTGAACCTTCCAACCCTCTCCATACCTATCAATCCCACAACCACCAATGGGCCTGAAGATGAACCTTCCAACCATCTCCATCCTTATCACTCCCAAAACCACCAATAGAACCTTCCAACCCTCTCCATCCCCATCGCTCCCACAGCCACCAATGGACCTGAAGATGAACCTTGTAATGCTCTCCAACCCTATCACTCCCACCACCAATGGACCTGAAGAAGAACATTCCAATGATCTCCAACCATATCACTCCCACAACCAAAGGACCTGAAAATGAACCTTCTAATGCTCTCCAATCTTATCACTCCCACCACCAATAGACCTTAAAATGAACCTTTCAACTCTCGCCATCCTTATCATCCCCACAACCACCAATGGACCTGAAGATGCATCTTCTAATGCTCTCCAACCTTATCACTCCCACCACCAATGGACCTGAAGATGAACCTTCCATTGCTCACCAACATTATCACTCCCACCACCAATGGACCTGAAAATGAACCTTCTAATGTTCTCCAATCTTATCACTCCCATCACCAACAGACCTGAAAATGAACCTTCCAACCCTCTTTATCCTTATCACCCCCACAACCACTAATGGACCTGAAGAAGAACCTTCCAACCATCTCCATTTGTATCACTCCCACCACCAATGGACCTGAAGAAGAACCTTCCAACCATCTCCATCCGTATCACTCCCACAACCACCAATGGGCCTGAAGACGAACTTTCCAATGCTCTGCAACCTTATCACTCCCACCATGAATGGATCTGAAGATGAACCTTCCAACGCTCTCCATCCATATCACTCCCACAACCACCAATTGACCTGAAGATGAACCTTCCAACCATCTCCATTTGTATCACTCCCACCACCAATGGACCTGAAGAAGAACCTTCCAACCATCTCCATCCGTATCACTCCCACAACCACCAATGGGCCTGAAGACGAACTTTCCAATGCTCTGCAACCTTATCACTCCCACCATGAATGGATCTGAAGATGAACCTTCCAACGCTCTCCATCCATATCACTCCCACAACCACCAATGGACCTGAAGATGAACCTTCTATTGCTCTCCAACCCTATCACTCCCACAAGCACCAATGGATCTGAAGATCTCCAACCGTATCACTCCCACCACCGATGGATCTGAAATTGAACTTTCCAACCATCTCCATCCGTATCACTCCCACAACCACCAATGGACCTGACGATGAACCTTCCAACCCTCTCCATCCCTATCACTCCCACAGCCACCAATGGACCTGAAGATGAATGAACCTCCTAATGCTCTCCACCCATATCACTTCCACCACCAATGGACCCGAAGATGAACCTTCTAATGCTCCCTAACCTTATCACTTCCACCAACCTTCTAATGTTCTCCACCCTTATCACTCCCACCACAAATGGGCTTGAAGATAAACCTTCTAATGCTCTCCAAACTTACCACTCACACCACCAATGGACCTGAAGAAGAACATTCTAACAATTTCCATCCTTATCACTCCCACCACCAATGTGCCTGAAGATGAACCTTCCAATCCTCTCCATCCATATCGGTCCCACCACCAATGGACCTGAAGATGAACCTTCCAACCCTCTCCATCCTTACCACCCCCACAACCACCAATGGACCTGAAGATGAACCTTCTAATGCTCTCCAACCTTATCACTCCCACCACCAATGGACCTGAAGATGAACCTTCTATTGCTCTTCAACCTTATCACTCCCACCACCAATGGACCTGAAAATGAACCTTCTAATGCTCTCCTACCTTATCGCTCCCACCACCAATAGACCTGAAAATGAACCTTCCATCCTTATCACCCCCACAACCACCAATGGACCTGAAGATGAATCTTCCAATCAGCTCCATCCTTATCACTCCCACCACCAATGGACCTGAAGAAGAACCTTCCAATCCTCTCCATCCTTATCACTCCCACCACCAATGGACCTGAAGATGAACCTTCCAATCCTCTCCAACTTTACCACTCACACCACCAATGGACCTGAAGAAGAACCTTCCAACCACCTCCATCCTTATCACTCCCACCACCAATGGACCTGAAGAAGAACCTTCCAATCCTCTCCATCCTTACCACTTACACCACCAATGGACCTGAAGAAGAACCTTCCAAACATCTCCATTCTTATCACTCCCACCACCAATGGACCTGAAGAAGAACCTTCCAACCATCTCCATCCTTATCGCTCCCACAACCACCAATGGACCTGAAGATGAACCTTCTAATGCTCTCCAACCTTATCACTCCCACCACCAATGGACCTGAAGATGAACCTTCTATTGCTCTCCAACCTTATCACTCCCACCACCAATGGACCTGAAAATGAACCTTCTAATGCTCTCCTACCTTATCGCTCCCACCACCAATAGACCTGAAAATGAACCTTCCATTCCTTATCACCTCCACAACCACCAATGGACCTGAAGATGAATCTTCCAATCCTCTTCAACCTTACCACTCACACCACCAAAGGACCTGAAGATGAACCTTCCAATCCTCTCCAACTTTACCACTCACACCACCAATGGACCTGAAGAAGAACCTTCCAACCACCTCCATCCTTATCACTCCCACCACCAATGGACCTGAAGAAGAACCTTCCAATCCTCTCCATCCTTATCACTCCCACCACCAATGGACCTGAAGATGAACCTTCCAATCCTCTCCAACTTTACCACTCACACCACCAATGGGCCTGGAGAAGAACCTTCCAACCACCTCCATCCTTATCACTCCCACCACCAATGGACCTGAAGAAGAACCTTCCAATCCTCTCCATCCTTACCACTTACACCACCAATGGACCTGAAGAAGAACCTTCCAAACATCTCCATTCTTATCACTCCCACCACCAATGGACCTGAAGAAGAACCTTCCAACCATCTCCATCCTTATCGCTCCCACAACCACCAATGGACCTGAAGATGAACCTTCTAATGCTCTCCAACCTTATCACTCCCACCACCAATGGACCTGAAGATGAACCTTCTATTGCTGTCCAACCTTATCACTCCCAACACCAATGGACCTGAAAATGAACCTTCTAATGCTCTCCTACGTTATCACTCCCACCACCCATAGACCTGAAAATGAACCTTCCATCCTTATCACCTCCACAACCACCAATGGACCTGAAGATGAATCTTCCAATCCTCTTCAACCTTACCACTCACACCACCAAAGGACCTGAAGAAGAACCTTCCAACCACCTCCATCCTTATCACTCCCACCACCAATGGACCTGAAGAAGGACCTTCCAATCCTCTCCATCCTTATCACTCCCACCACCAATGGACCTGAAGATGAACCTTCCAATCCTCTCCAACTTTACCACTCACACCACCAATGGACCTGAAGAAGAACCTTCCAACCACCTCCATCCTTATCACTCCCACCACCAATGGACCTGAAGAAGAACCTTCCAATCCTCTCCATCCTTACCACTTACACCACCAATGGACCTGAAGAAGAACCTTCCCAACATCTCCATTCTTATCACTCCCACCACCAATGGACCTGAAGAAGAACCTTCCAACCATCTCCATCCTTATCGCTCCCACAACCACCAATGGACCTGAAGATGAACCTTCTAATGCTCTTCAACCTTATCACTCCCACCACCAATGGACCTGAAGATGAACCTTCTATTGCTGTCCAACCTTATCACTCCCAACACCAATGGACCTGAAAATGAACCTTCTAATGCTCTCCTACGTTATCACTCCCACCACCCATAGACCTGAAAATGAACCTTCCATCCTTATCACCCCCACAACCACCAATGGACCTGAAGATGAATCTTCCAATCCTCTCCAACCTTACCACTCACACCACCAAAGGACCTGAAGAAGAACCTTCCAACCACCTCCATCCTTATCACTCCCACCACCAATGGACCTGAAGATGAACCTTCCAATCCTCTCCAACCTTACCACTCACACCACCAATGGACCTGAAGAAGAACCTTCCAACCACCTCCATCCTTGTCACTCCCACCACCAATGGACCTGAAGAAGAACCTTCCAATCCTCTTCATCCTTATCACTCCCACCACCAATGGACCTGAAGATGAACCTTCCAATCCTTTCCATCCTTACCACTTACACCTCCAATGGACCTGAAGAAGAACCTTCCAAATATCTCCATTCTTATCAATCCCATCACCAATGGACCTGAAGAAGAACCTTCCAACCATCTCCATCCTAATCACTCCCACAACCATCAATGGGCCTGAAGATGAACCTTCCAATGCACTGCAACCTTATCACTCCCACCACAAATGGATCTGAAGATGAACCTTCCAACCCTCTCCATCCTTCTCACTCCCACAACCACCAATGGACCTGAAGATGAACCTGCCAACCATCTCCATCCTTATCACTCCCACGACCACCAATGGGCCTGAAGATGAACCTTCCAATGCTCGGCAACCTTATCACTCCCACCACGAATGGATCTGAAGATGAACACTCCAAACTTCTCCATCCTTATCACTCCCACAACCACCAATGGACCTTAAGATGAACCTTCCAACCCTCTCGATCCCTATCACTCCCACAATCACCAATGGACATGAAGACAAACCTTCTAACGCTCTACAACCTTATCAAGTTCAAGTTCATTTAGTCTTTATTTCGAATAAAATTCATAAAAGACCACAGAATAAAAACATTTGCAAAATATCAACATTTTTACATTTTACAATGGAACCACAGTTTTAAAAAGAGTTTGCCCTTGAGCAACAACAAACATTAAAAACAAGTTAATCAAAGCAGGGTTACAAGTTCTTTGCGCGTATCAGCCACATCCACCCCAGAAATTTAGCAACACAGATCACAGATTTTTCGGTACGCATGTCACGTAATTTCAACAGGGCTGTACGATTCCCCACACAATTTAAGGTTTTACAAATTGGTTTCAACCATTTTAGTCGGGGCAATCGATATGCTGGGCAAGCAAAAAACAGATGGCCAATACTTTCGACCTGGTCAGGGCAATAGGGGCATTTGGTGGTTGAGGTCTTAGCCCATTTTGCAGTAAAGGAATTGATCGGCAAAGTACCCACCCGAAACTGATGATACAGCTTACGGTCGAGGGTTTTGCATATCAAATCCCAATAGGGCTCAAGGGATGGTGTTAACTTGTGTGTTAAAAACACTCCCGTCAAGCTGTTTTCTGATGAAAGTGAGACCAGTGCAGATTTCTTTGCAGCCCAAAATAACTCTTTAAATTCCACTTTAGAAGGGAACCTAGAACATTCGGGATGTAGCCATAGTTCGGAGAGGCCCATAGAGTGCAAAATTTGTTTGACCTCCCGCAACCAAGGGATTTTCTGGGCACCCCACAATGATCTGATCTCGCACAATTCATGGGCAAAAAGACTAAGCTCTTGGGTCGTCCAAAGGCGTCGCCAAAGAGCAACAAGACAATACTGTGCCATCTCATCCAAGGGTCTACAGCCTAAGTCCAAAAGCAATGGTTTTATGGGTGTCGATTGCGGAAGCCCAACTAAGTTCCGAAAGAACCTGTTCTGCGCTATGGTTAGAGCTGACAAGCCTTTGTAGCCCCATATGTCCGCGCCAAGCAGGGTAGCTGCATTGACCTTGGCCTCATAGATTTTTAACGCTGGTGTAATGCATTTGGTCAGGGTTTTTTTTTTGTTCTTTTAGCAAGCATCCTGTGAGGCGAACAAATTTCAAAATTAAAACCTCCAACTGGGGATTCCAAGTAAGTTGATGGTCAAGAGTCACGCCCAAATAGGTCATGACTTTGACCTGTTCAATTGGGACACCTCCTAATAAAAATGAACTTTTGATTTGTTTATTTTTATTAAAAACCATAAATTTAGTTTTTTCAGCATTAATCTGAAGGTCATTTTCTGTGCAAAATTCTGCAAATCTGTTTAAAGCTGCTTGTAGGCCACTCCGGGTCTTAGAAAGGAGCAGGGTATCATCGGCGAATATTAACATGGGGTACTTGGACCCCCCCAGGGTGGGAGCGTCAGTTTGTGTTTCACTAAAGAAAGCAACCACCCGATTAATAAACAGGAGAAACAGGGTGGGTGCCAACACGCAACCCTGCCGGACCCCTCGTTCGACAGGGAAGTTAGCGGTCACCTGACCCTGTTTCCCCCATCTTACACGTGCAAAGTTATCCTCGTGTAAGCGCCTAACCAGCTTTAATAGTTCAGGTGGAAGGCCCATGAGTCTAAGGGCATCCCAAAGCTTAGCCCTGGGAACCAAGTCGAAAGCCGACTTGAGATCGACAAAGTCGGCGTAGATGACTCCTCCGCCCAAAAGAACCACCTTCCAATACAACATGGTTAGGCGAAACACCTGATCTAGGGTGCTGGTACCTGATCTGAACCCTGCTTGCATGGGGGAGAGTATATTGTTCTGCTCAATCCACCCCTGTATTCTAGCTAAGGCCATTCTTGATACCACTTTCTGAATGGTATCAATCAAACTAATGGGGCGATAGTTTTTCGGTAGAGATCGATCCCCTTTCTTATAGACCGGAAGTATTTCAGCCCCTTTCCAGGATTGTGGTACCCTTGCCCCTGCTGCAATAGAATTTGCTAAAGTTGTTATGTAAGGGACCCATAGTTCTAAATTCAATTTAAAAAGGTCTGCTGGAACAGCGTCTATACCAGGGGCTTTCCCAGACTGGATAAGGCCTAAGGCATGTTCAGTGTCCGAAGTACAAAAGTTAAGCCTATCCCCATAAATTACTGGTGTGGTCCCCGCACCGGGCTCATCTGCCAGTTGAACAATATTAGGATCTTTAAATTGAGAGGAAAAAAAATCCACCCAGTCCATGGAGGAAACATAATTTTCCGGTGTAAGTGAGTCAGAACCCCTACCCCACCTGACTAACTCCCAAAACTTAATTTGGTTGGACGATTCACAGGCTTTAAGGAGATCAAGCCAATATGAGTCATCCCATTCCCTTTTGGCTTCCCAAATGATATGTTTGTAGGCCTGTCTCGCTGTCCTAATGTCTGGAGTGTTTCTAGATTTAACAGCAGCAATTAAGATGCTGTGGGCTTCTCTACAATTTTTATTATACCAACCTTTAGGTTGCTTCACTTTCTGTTTTCTACATGGCCTAGTGAGCAATTCTCTAATGGCCACAAAACATGCCTCATGAAGATCAACAATAATGGGCTTTGCCCTGTCGTTAGGTGATAATGCACTCATCTTATCTCTGGTTTCTAGGACCAGTTCTTCTATTTGACGGACAAGCTCCTGATCAGCTATGACCCTCGACCATTTAACCCGTCTTCTGTTGTCGCTCAAAACTAGGTCTGATGTGATACAAGCTGTTTCTACCAGGGGGAGCCCTAGACCCAGGACCTTAAATACAAATGAGAGTGGGTTGTGGTCGCTCTCTGGCCTTGTTACAATTGACATATCCACTACGACATCCCAGGAGTCAATATTGACCAAAATGTAGTCAATGCGACTCGCACTAGATCCATTGTTAAAAGTTGGTTTACCCACCTTATCAGATAGGCTACGCCCGTTCACCGCCCGGAACCCCCATTCCAGGCAGAGTCCAAGCCAATGGAGAGCAGCCTCCGTACCCCTGACTCCCTTAGTTATTGCTAGTGGGGGAATGTTCCAGACAATATCATCTTCCATCCCTACATCCTCAACAATGTTCAAGATGGGTTCAAATGAGCAGTTCAGGTCACCGGCCACTAAAACGAGCTGGTCGCTTTTCTGCTCATTTAGGAGCTCTTCCAAGTCATTAAGGATGGGTTGTTTTTTACCACCCTGGCAACCTCGGGCATAGATATTAATTAGAACAATATCCTTACAATTCTCCTTGCTTAGGGATAAACAAAGGAGATCGGGGTTCTTCACCAGGATTTCCCTCACGCTGAAACCAAGTGAGTTTTTTATCCATATGGTTAAACCACCCGATGCCCTACCCCTGGGGCCCTGCAATGCAGGTTTATAAAAATTTAGGAAACCTACTCTATACAGGGGATCAACTGACCAGGTTTCCTGGAAAGCGATGATATCGTGAGTAGTGATGTAATCAACCCAATCATCGTTATCCAGGCGACCCCTTAAACCTGCTATGTTCCAAGAGGCCATTTTAATTTCGTTAACTGGATTACTAGGGCTAGGAGTCTCAGTGTGTCCCAGAACTCCTAACTCTGCCGAGATTCGATCACAAACAGTGTCCAGTGTTAATCGTGGGCCCGAAGGCAACATGGAACATGCCGTACTGGGTGGTGCCTGGGAGGGCGAGATGAAATCTACTGGATGTTTTAAAGCATCCACCCCCCCATGTCAATCGACCTCATCCAAGCAGCCAAACATATTAGATGTAGGCACACCTTGCCACCTGGTGCTCTGGGTGGGCCCACCATTTCCAAATCCTCTGTGCCTGGGCTTTTGGATTGTCGTCCAAGACCCTCCCAGGCCATACTGCCGTTGAGGAGGATAGAAAAAGGTGAGGGGTCTAACAACGACTGAGTGGTCATCTTCACAAGGGGCCCATGAACAAAGGTGCTGAGCTGTATGGGGGTCAGCAAATGACACCACTATACAGTCACCAGTAATGGATTTGTGAGTGCGTCCAACCCAAGGTACTCTTCGTACCATTAAGACCTGACTTCTTGGGTGACTAGGTAGCTGTCTATTCTTATTAAGCCAATGAATGACCTTATTTTTAAGAGACCAGAGGTTCTCTTTTGTTTGTAGGTCGAGAGTAGGTACACCAGCTAATACGATGACATATGGACTGGCCTCTGGAGGTAGATCGATGTAACCACCACGAAAATTCGGTCGGCTAGATTCTAAGGGTGGCAGGTTCTTATTAGTCAATTGATTAGGCTGTTGTACAACAGATTGTGGCCTGGGTTTAAGACGTGTTATGTTCTGTTGTGAGCTAGTTTGAGCCCTCGCATTAGATGGTGTTATATTTTTGGCGGGGCAAGCTTGTTGTCTGGGTTTGGGTGGTATTGAATCCTGGGGCAGGGGATAAACACTAGGATTGGGAGAAGTAATAGCGCTATCCCCAACTATTGTGCGAGGTTTTGGTACAGGTTTAGATCTTGGGGGTGGGGGGACCGTGGGATCTGACTCTAGTGGCTGGGAAATTAAACCCTCATCCTGTGAAAGCCTAGCTTCCATTTGCTTAAGACTAAAGCTAGCCAGTGTAACTATAGTCCTATCCATTTCTAGCAAATGGTTTTCCATACGGGAAAGTCTAAGTTCCAGGGGGGCGAGTAACTTTTTAAGTGTGTCCCAAACAGTTTGTAAGAATTCCTCGTCCCTCCTCCTATCCCCCTCAACCCCACTCAATCTATCCACATTTGGCCCTTCTTTATTCTTATCCTGGGAAATTTCCACTAAGGGATCAAACTCAACACCACTTGGAACAAGGCTGATGTCAATGCCTGGTAAAGCTGAGGTAGTTTTATCTTTAGCTTCCCCAAGCCCAGATGTACCCAATGGTCGTCGACTATTAAAAAACTGGGAACGGGCAAACTTTGCCTTTTTACGAGCAAAGATAGACCTTGCCAGACTTTTTTTTCGCTGTAGGGCAACCTTTCTAGCATTAGCAGCGATCTTGGACATGACAATTTTTACTGGTGATCTTTTCCCAGCCACATAAGTAGGCGGTGCAGACTCCTCCAAAGGGGTTGGGATAGAGTCCTTAACTTGCTTGAAAGGAGATATAGGTGGTGAGTGGTGTATATCAACCACTGTAAGCAAGGGGCGAGGACCAGAAGTGCGCTCGGGGGTTATCACTAGGGCCAGCTTTCCTAGGGATGATTTCTTGGAAGAAGCGATGTCTAGAGACAATTTACGCGCAGCATCTAGTTCAAGGGAAACCCTGTGCTGCATTTTATTTATTTCCGCATCAATGGCCAAATTAGTCTTCGTGAGGAAGTCATCCAGGGTCCCACTAGGTTTTTTAAGACCCATGGCAGTTTTGCTACGACTGCCCCGTGAACGGATGTATGACGTTACAACGCATACTTTTACAACGCATACCGTTACAACGAATTTTTTACAACGCAAAAACTTTTACAACGCATACCATTACAACGCATGTTTTTACAACGCAAATACCTTTACAACGCATACCATTACAACGTAAGTATTGGTAAATATATAATATTTTTTTTATTTTAAATTAATTGTAATTAATATAATTTAATTTAATTAATTTAATTTTTTTTTTACCCTGTACCCCTGTACCCCAAAAAAAACCAAATTAACCGAGAACCCTAAAAATACCCTTGTACCCCAAAAACCCAAAACTGTCCCTGAACCCTAAAAATACCCCTGTACCCCAAAAACCCAAAACTGTCCCTGAACCCTAAAATACCCCTGTACCCCAAAACCCCAAAACTGACCCTGAACCCTAAAAATACCCCTTTACCCAAAAACTGAAAACTGACCCTGAACCCTAAAAATACCCCTTTACCCAAAAACTGAAAACTGACCCTGAACCCTAAAAACACCCCTTTACCCAAAAACTGAAAACTGACACTGAACCCTAAAAATACCCCTTTACCCAAAAACTGAAAACTGACCCTGAACCTTAAAAATACCCCTTTACCCAAAAACTGAAAACTGACCCTGAACCCGAAAAATACCCCTTTACCCAAAAACTGAAAACTGACCCTGAACCCTAAAAATGCCCCTTTACCCAAAAACTGAAAACTGACCCTGAACCCTAAAAATACCCCTTTACCCAAAAACTGAAAACTTAAAAAAAAAAACATATAAAATATTAAATATAATTATATACTTACCAATACTTACGTTGTAATGGCATGCGTTGTAAAAGTACTTGCGTTGTAAAAACATGCGTTGTAATGGTATGCGTTGTAAAAGTTTTTGCGTTGTAAAAGTTTCGTTGTAATGGTAGTGCGTTGTAAAAGTTGCGTTGTAAAGGTTGTTTTCCCCGTGAACACATTATAAAAACAACAGGGAACAAGGGCACAGAATAAATTTAGTACAAGTAAAAACAAAGCTGATAAAAACCCAAGGGGGGTGGCGCAGCCCAGACCTCTAAGACCTCTAACGGCCTCAAACGGCCCGCTTTTAGCCCGGTCTTTGCCCCGGGCTGCGTCCCGCGCTGCGGGAGTGATGTTCCTAGATATAGAGACCGTAAGGGGCGATGGGCGGGCCAACGGGGAGAGCGGACCGGAAGGTCTGCAGGGGTCACGCAGGGACTCCTGGGCAATGGAGTCCCTGTCCACGCTCGCAGCCCCGCTGTGCCTCTCACCCAGCCCGGGTCCTTGCAACCGCCAGGAACAGCAACACAGACAAGCCCCCAGCAAGGGACGACGAAGCGGCACCCGCGGAGCGGGTGCGGCGAGCTTCCACAGGAGGCAGGCAGGCGTCCAGCAACCAAGTCCCAACAGCTAACGCCAGGTATGAGCGCTAAGCAGAGTTAAAAGTGTCCCACAGAAAAGACGGGAAGAGGAGATAAAATACCCTCCAAAGGGCGGTGGGCGGGCCAACGGGGAGAGCGGACCGGAAGGTCTGCAGGGGTCACGCAGGGACTCCTGGGCAATGGAGTCCCTGTCCACGCTCGCAGCCCCGCTGTGCCTCTCACCCAGCCCGGGTCCTTGCAACCGCCAGGCACAGCAACACAGACAAGCCCCCAGCAAGGGACGACGAAGCGGCACCCGCGGAGCAGGTGCGGCGAGCTTCCACAGGAGGCAGGCAGGCGTCCAGCAACCAAGTCCCAACAGCTAACGCCAGGTATGAGCGCTAAGCAGAGTTAAAAGTGTCCCACAGCAAAGACGGGAAGAGGAGATAAAATACCCTCCAAAGGGCGGTGGGCGGGCCAACGGGGAGAGCGGACTGGAAGGTCTGCAGGGGTCACGCAGGGACTCCTGGGCAATGGAGTCCCTGTCCACGCTCGCAGCCCCGCTGTGCCTCTCACCCAGCCCGGGTCCTTGCAACCGCCAGGAACAGCAACACAGACAAGCCCCCAGCAAGGGACGACGAAGCGGCACCCGCGGAGCGGGTGCGGCGAGCTTCCACAGGAGGCAGGCAGGCGTCCAGCAACCAAGTCCCAACAGCTAACGCCAGGTATGAGCGCTAAGCAGAGTTAAAAGTGTCCCACAGCAAAGACGGGAAGAGGAGATAAAATACCCTCCAAAGGGCGGTGGGCGGGCCAACGGGGAGAGCGGACCGGAAGGTCTGCAGGGGTCACGCAGGGACTCCTGGGCAATGGAGTCCCTGTCCACGCTCGCAGCCCCGCTGTGCCTCTCACCCAGCCCGGGTCCTTGCAACCGCCAGGAACAGCAACACAGACAAGCCCCCAGCAAGGGACGACGAAGCGGCACCCGCGGAGCAGGTGCGGTGAGCTTCCACAGGAGGCAGGCAGGCGTCCAGCAACCAAGTCCCAACAGCTAACGCCAGGTATGAGCGCTAAGCAGAGTTAAAAGTGTCCCACAGCAAAGACGGGAAGAGGAGATAAAATACCCTCCAAAGGGCGGTGGGCGGGCCAACGGGGAGAGGGGACCGAAGGTCTGCAGGGGTCACGCAGGGACTCCTGGGCAATGGAGTCCCTGTCCAGGCTCGCAGCCCCGCTGTGCCTCTCACCCAGCCCGGGTCCTTGCAACCGCCAGGAACAGCAACACAGACAAGCCCCCAGCAAGGGACGACGAAGCGGCACCCACGGAGCGGGTGCGGCGAGCTTCCACAGGAGGCAGGCAGGCGTCCAGCAACCAAGTCCCAACAGCTAACGCCAGGTATGAGCGCTAAGCAGAGTTAAAAGTGTCTACAACCTTATCACTCCCACCACCAATGGACCTGAAGATGAACCTTCCAACCCTCTCCATCTTTATTACTCCCACCACCAATGGACCTGAAGATGAACCTTCCAATGCTCACCAAATGAATTACTCCCACAGCCACCAATGGACCTGAAGATGAACCTCCTAATGCTCTCCATCCTTATCACTCCCACCACCACTGGAGCTCAAGATGAGCCTTCCAATCCTCTCCATCCTTATCACTCCCACCACCAATGGACTTGAAGCACCACATGGCCAGAGGATGGCTAGATTAATCTACAGTTGCACCCCAAGACCGAGCGTGGCCTGATCGATATGCAAGTGCACCCCAATGCCACAAGGTGGATAAATGAATATACAGGAGCACCCCAGGCCGTAGGGAAGCTAGATGAATGGACAGACCTACCCCAAGCCTGGAGGGTGTCTAGATGAATATACAGTAGTACCCCAAGGCTGGAGAGTGGCTAGAATAATATACAGGTGCACCCCGAGGCGGGGATAGCCTGATGAATATAAAGGGGCACCCCAAGCCAAGCCCAGAGGGTCACTGGATAAATATTGAGGTACACCCAAGGCCGGAGGGTGAATAGATGATTATACAGGTGGACCCCAAGGACAGGGTGTGGCTAGAGAAATATACAGGTGCACCCCTAGGCTGGAGTGTGGCTAGATGATATTCATGGGTACCCCAAGGCTGGGGATTGCTAGATGACTATATAGGTGCACGCCTAGGTCAAAGGGTGGAAAGATAAATATACAGGTGCACCCCAAGGCCGAAGGGTGGCCTGATAAATATACAGGTGCACTACAATGTCTGAGGGCAGATAGATGAATAGTCAGGTGCACTCCAAGGGCGGAATGGTGCATAGATGAATCTACAGGTGCACCACAAGGCAGGGGGTGGTTAGCTGAATGCACAGGCATCCCTCAAAGCCAGATGAATATACAGGTGCACCCCAAAGTCGGCGGGTGGTTAAATATAAGTACACTGCATTTCCAGAAGGTGGCTAGAGGAATATAAAGGTTCACCCCAAGCCGAAGGGTGGTTATATGAATATAGAGGTGCACCCAAAGGCCTCAGGGAGGATAGATGAAAATACAGGTGTAACTCAAGGCTGGAGGGTGGATAGATGAAAATACAGGTGTAACTCAAGGCTGGAGGGTGGATAGATGAAAATACAGGTGTAACTCAAGGCTGGAGGGTGGATAGATGAAAATACAGGTGTAACTCAAGGCTGGAGGGTGGCTAGATGATTGTACAAGTGCACCTCAATGCCAGAGGGTGGATGGATGAATTTCAGGTGCACCCCAAGGATGAAGGATGGCTAGGTGGATATACAGGTGCACCCCAAGAATGGGGTGTGGCTAGAGTAATATATAGATGCACCCTCTGCTGGAGTGTGGCTAGATGATATTCATAGGTACTCCAAGGTTGGGGGTGGCTAGATAATTACACAGGTGCAGTCCAAGGTCAAAGGGTGGCTAGATTAATATACAGGTGCACCCAAGAGCAAAGGGTGGATAGATGAATATACAGGTGCAACCCAGGGTCAAAGGGTGGGTAGATGAACGTACAGGTGTTTTGCAAGACTGGAGGATAGCTAAATGAATGTACAGATTAACTCCAAGGCCGAAGGGTAGCTAGATGAATCTAGAAGTATACCCCAAGGTTGGAGAGTGTCTAGATGAATATACAGGTGTACCCCCTAGGCCACAGGGTGATAGATGAATTATACAGGTGCATCCCAAGGCTGAGGGGTAGACCGATGAATATACAGGTGCACTACAATGCCAGAGGGTGGAAAGATAAATATTCAGGTGCACCCCAAGGCTGGAAGGTGGCTAGAATAATATACAGGTGCACCTCGATGCTGGAGGGTGGCTAGTTGAATTTACAGGTGCACCCATAGGCCTGAGGGCAGCTGGATAAATTTACAGGTATGTACAAAAGGGGGTGTTGATGGACGGAGCATCTGAACCAATCAAACACTCGCACCCAGTCAAAAGATCTGGGTTTAATCCATCACCGTTCTTTAGCCCACTCTGCCACCCCAGTTCAGACATGGCTATATGCAAATCAGTCTGACCCTGTGCCTCATGGGAACAGTCCAGCCCGAACTGCCAAGCCATGCCTTCCCTGGACCGGAAACAAGCTTCCGAGGACCGGTTTCTGGCATTACAGCCGTCTTCAGCCCGGCTTGCTTGAATCCAGTGGCAAAGTGAGCAAGGGACTCACGTCTGAGCATACCCTGCCACACTTATGGCAGCCAAAGCGGTACAAAAGGGGGTGGTGATGGACGGAGCATCTGAACCAATCAAACACTCGCACCCAGTGAAAAGATCTGGGTTTAATCCATCACCGTTCTTTAGCCCACTCTGCCACCCCAGTTCAGACATGGCCATATGCAAATCAGTCTCACCCTGTGCCTCATGGGAACAGTCCAGCCCAAACTGCCAAGCCATGCCTTCCCTGGACCGGAAACAAGCTTCCGAGGACCGGTTTCTGGCATTATAGCCATCTTCAGCCCGGCTTGCTTGAATCCAGTGGCAAAGTGAGCAAGGGACTCACGTCTGAGCATACCCTGCCACACTTATGGCGGCCAAAGCGGTACAAAAGGGGGTGGTGATGGACGGAGCATCTGAACCAATCAAACACTCGCTCCCAGTCAAAAGATCTGGGTTTAATCCATCACCGTTCTTTAGCCCACTCTGCCACCCCAGTTCAGACATGGCCATATGCAAATCAGTCTGACCCTGTGCCTCATGGGAAGAGTCCAGCCCGAACTGCCAAGCCATGCCTTCCCTGGACCAGAAACAAGCTTCCGAGGACCAGTTTCTGGCATTACAGCCGTCTTCAGCCCGGCTTGCTTGAATCCAGTGGCAAAGTGAGCAAGGGACTCACGTCTGAGCATATCCTGCCACACTTATGGCGGCCAAAGCAGTACAAAAGGGGGTGGTGATGGACGGAGCATCTGAACCAATCAAACACTCGCACCCAGTCAAAAGATCTGGGTTTAATCCATCACCGTTCTTTAGCCCACTCTGCCACCCCAGTTCAGACATGGCCATATGCAAATCAATCTGACCCTGTGCCTCATGGGAACAGTCCAGGCCGAACTGCCAAGCCATGCCTTCCCTGGACCGGAAACAAGCTTCCGAGGACCGGTTTCTGGCATTACAGCCGTCTTCAGCCCGGCTTGCTTGAATCCAGTGGCAAAGTGAGCAAGGGACAAATTTACAGGTGCACACCACGTCTGGAGGTTAGCTATATGAATGTACTGGTCTACCCTAAGGCCTGAGGGTGGCTAGATTAATGTAAAGGTGTATCGCAATGAAGGAGGGTAGATGGATGACCATACAGGTGCAACTCAAGGCTGGAGGGTGGCTAGATGAACATACAGGTGCAACTCAAGGCTGGAGGGTGGCTAGATGAACATACAGGTGCAACTCAAGCCTGGAGGGTAGATAGATGAACATACAGGTGCAACTCAAGGCTGGAGGGTAGATGGATGAACATACGGGTGCAACTCAAGGCTGGAGGGTGGCTAGATAAACATACAGGTGCAACTCAAGGCTGGAGGGTGGCTAGATAAACATACAGGTGCAGCTCGAGGCTGGAGGGTGGATAGATGAACATACAGGTGCAACTCAAGGCTGGAGGGTGGCTAGATAAACATGCAGGTGCAACTCAAGGCTTGGGAGTAGATAGATGAACATACAGGTGTACCTCAAGGCTGGAGGGTGGCTAGATGAACATACAGGTGCAACTCAAGGCTCGAGGGTGGATAGATGAACATACAGGTGCAACTCAAGACTGGAGGGTAGATAGATGAACATACAGGTGCAACTCAAGGCTGGAGGGTGGATAGATGAACATACAGGTGCAACTCAAGGCTGGAGGGTAGATAGATGAACATACAGGTGCAACTCAAGGCTCGAGGGTAGATAGATGAACATACAGGTGCAACTCAAGGCTGGAGGGTAGATGGATGAACATACAGGTGCAACTCAAGGCTGGAGGGTAGATAGATGAACATACAGGTGCAACTCAAGGCTGGAGGGTGGCTAGATGAACATACAGGTGCAACTCAAGGCTGGAGGGTAGATAGATGAACATACAGGTGCAACTCAAGGCTGGAGGGTAGATAGATGAGCATACAGGTGCAACTCAAGGCTGGAGGGTAGATAGATGAACATACAGGTGCAACTCAAGGCTGGGGGGTAGATAGATGAACATACAGGTGCAACTCAAGGCTGGAGGGTAGATGGATGAACATACAGGTGCAACTCAAGGCTGGAGGGTGGATAGATGAACATACAGGTGCAACTCAAGGCTGGAGGGTAGATGGATGAACATACAGGTGCAACTCAAGGCTGGAGGGTGGCTAGATGAACATACAGGTGCAACTCAAGGCTGGAGGGTAGATGGATGAACATACAGGTGCAGCTCAAGGCTGGAGGGTGGATGGATGAACATACAGGTGCAACTCAAGGCAGGGGGGTAGATAGATGAACATACAGGTGCAACTCAAGGCTGGAGGGTAGATGGATGAACATACAGGTGCAACTCAAGGCTGGAGGGTGGATAGATGAACATACAGGTGCAACTCAAGGCTGGAGGGTAGATGGATGAAGATACAGGTGCAACTCAAGGCTGGAGGGTGGCTAGATGAACATACAGGTGCAACTCAAGGCTGGAGGGTAGATGGATGAACATACAGGTGCAGCTCAAGGCTGGAGGGTGGATGGATGAATATACAGGTGCAACTCAAGGCTGGAGGGTAGATGGATGAACATACAGTTGCAACTCAAGGCTGGAGGGTGGCTAGATGAACATACAGGTGCAACTCAAGGCTGGAGGGTAGATGGATGAACAAACAGGTGCAACTCAAGGCTGGAGGGTAGATAGATGAACATACAGGTGCAACTCAAGGCTGGAGGGTGGATAGATGAACATACACGTGCAACTCAAGGCTGGAAGGTAGATAGATGAACATACCGGTGCAACTCAAGGCTGGAGGGTGGATAGATGAGCATACAGGTGCAACTCAAGGCTGGAGGGTAGATGGATGAACATACAGGTGCAACTCAAGGCTGGAGGGTAGATGGATGAACATACAGGTGCAACTCAAGGCTGGATGGTAGATGGATGAACATACAGGTGCAACTCAAGGCTGGAGGGTAGATAGATGAACATACAGGTGCAACTCAAGGCTGGATGGTAGATAGATTAACATACAGGCGCAACTCAAGGCTGGAGGGTAGATAGATGAACATACAGGTGCAACTCAAGGCTGGAGTGTAGATAGATGAACATACAGGTGCAACTCAAGGCTGGAGGGTAGATGGATGAACATACAGGTGCAACTCAAGGCTAGAGGGTGGCTAGATGAACATACAGGTGCAACTCAAGGCTGGAGGGTAGATGGATGAACATACAGGTGCAACTCAAGGCTGGATGGTAGATAGATGAACACACAGGTGCAACTCAAGGCTGGAGGGTAGATAGATGAACATACAGGTGCAACTCAAGGCTGGAGGGTAGATGGATGAACATACAGGTGCAACTCAAGGCTGGAGGGTAGATAGATGAACATACAGGTGCATCTCAAGGCTGGAGGGTAGATAGATGAACATACAGGTGCAACTCAAGGCTGGAGGGTAGATGGATGAACATACAGGTGCAACTCAAGGCTGGAGGGTAGATAGATGAACATACAGGTGCAACTCAAGGCTGGAGGGTAGATGGATGAACATACAGGTGCAACTCAAGGCTGGAGGATAGATGAACATACAGGTGCAACTCAAGGATGGAGGGTAGATAGATGAACATACAGGTGCAACTCAAGGCTGGGGGGTAGATAGATGAACATACAGGTGCAACTCAAGGCTGGAGGGTGGATAGATGAACATACAGGTGCAACTCAAGGCTGGAGGGTAGATGGATGAACATACAGGTGCAACTCAAGGCTGGAGGGTGGCTAGATAAACATACAGGTGCAACTCAAGGCTGGGGGGTAGATATATGAACATACAGGTGCAACTCAAGGCTGGAGGGTAGATGGATGAACATACAGGTGCAACTCAAGGCTGGATGGTAGATGGATGAACATACAGGTGCAACTCAAGGCTGGAGGGTAGATAGATGAACATACAGGTGCAACTCAAGGCTGGATGGTAGATAGATGAACATACAGGCGCAACTCAAGGCTGGAGGGTAGATAGATGAACATACAGGTGCAACTCAAGGCTGGAGTGTAGATAGATGAACATACAGGTGCAACTCAAGGCTGGAGGGTAGATGGATGAACATACAGGTGCAACTCAAGGCTAGAGGGTGGCTAGATGAACATACAGGTGCAACGCAAGGCTGGAGGGTAGATGGATGAACATACAGGTGCAACTCAAGGCTGGATGGTAGATAGATGAACATACAGGTGCAACTCAAGGCTGGAGGGTAGATAGATGAACATACAGGTGCAACTCAAGGCTGGAGGGTAGATGGATGAACATACAGGTGCAACTCAAGGCTGGAGGGTAGATAGATGAACATACAGGTGCATCTCAAGGCTGGAGGGTAGATAGATGAACATACAGGTGCAACTCAAGGCTGGAGGGTAGATGGATGAACATACAGGTGCAACTCAAGGCTGGAGGGTAGATAGATGAACATACAGGTGCAACTCAAGGCTGGAGGGTAGATGGATGAACATACAGGTGCAACTCAAGGCTGGAGGATAGATGAACATACAGGTGCAACTCAAGGATGGAGGGTAGATAGATGAACATACAGGTGCAACTCAAGGCTGGGGGGTAGATAGATGAACATACAGGTGCAACTCAAGGCTGGAGGGTGGATAGATGAACATACAGGTGCAACTCAAGGCTGGAGGGTAGATGGATGAACATACAGGTGCAACTCAAGGCTGGAGGGTGGCTAGATAAACATACAGGTGCAACTCAAGGCTGGGGGGTAGATATATGAACATACAGGTGCAACGCAAGGCTGGAGGGTAGCTAGATAAACATACAGGTGCAACTCGAGGCTGGAGAGTAGATAGATGAACATACAGGTGCAACTCAAGGCTGGAGGGTGGCTAGATAAACATACAGGTGCAACTTGAGGCTGGAGGGTAGATAGATGAACATACAGGTGCAACTCAAGGCTGGAGGGTGGCTAGATAAACATACAGGTGCAACTCAAGGCTGGAGAGTAGATAGATGAACATACAGGTGTAACTCAAGGCTGGAGGGTGGCTAGATGAACATACAGATGCAACTCAAGGCTGGAGGGTAGATAGATGAACATAAATGTAAATGTAAATGTCGGAATTTGTAAAGCGCACAGCTACCTCCACCGGAGGTGTCCCGGCGCTGTCCGTATACCGCTTAGGAACCCTTCCTGGCTTTCCTGGGAAATGTCCACTCCTGGGCACCCCCCAGGTGCAGCCAGGCATCCCAGCGCTTTTGGGGCCGTTGTGGAGACTAAGCAAGCAATTGCCCAGAGTTGCAGCGTGGGACCCATGATCAGAACAGGCACTGAGGCAAGAATATCCAGTCAGGGGAATTAATGAGCCGGAGACCCGCAAAGGCGGGAATCGAACCCTGGTCCCTGGCCGGAGCTCTGCATCAAGGTCTGCCAGCTCTAACCATTGAGCCACACTTCTCCAACATACAGGTGCAACTCAAGGCTGGAGGGTGGATAGATGAACATACAGGTGCAACTCAAGGCTGGAGGGTAGATAGATGAACATACAGGTGCAACTCAAGGATGGAGGGTAGATGGATGAACATACAGGTGTAACTCAAGGCTGGAGGGTGGATAGATGAACATACAGGTGCAACTCAAGGCTGGAGGGTGGCTAGATGAACATACAGGTGCAACTCAAGACTGGAGGGTGGCTAGATGAGCATACAGGTGCAACTCAAGGCTGGAGGGTAGATAGATGAACATACAGGTGCAACTCAAGGCGGGAGAGTAGATGGATGAACATACAGGTGCAACTTGTTGAAAGGTAGGGCCGAATTCGACCAAGAACCCTTCAGTATTTGCCCGGCGTTAGCCGCCTCTCATACCATTCGAGATTACCAAACAAAGAGGCAGGCGCTGGAGACAGAAGGCAGGAAACAGGAGTTTATTCCGACGGAGCAGAACACGTCAAATCAGACAACAGGGTATCTTCTCGAGGTGCTCTAAACGCATCCTTGAGGCCTGGCCTCTTATACACAGGTTTATTGCTTTATTACATGAAACACATTCTTGTCAATACTTGATGTACGGAAAGACATCCTCGGAATCCCCGCTTCACCCCTGTTCCCACACATATTTACAGTAGAGTTCCCACCTCGACCTCAGCATGTGGTGGTTATCGCGCAGTTGGACATTCTGCTGGGAACGGGAAAGGGGGCGATCGGTCGGATCTGGAGGTGTGAGGGTATTGATTAACCACCGCTCCTTTGATGTGAGGCGGGGCCCTACTGTAGGGGGCAATAAACTGCATCTGTCGGGCTAGGTGGTGGCCTGGGATTGGGCTGGACAACCGGGCAGGGAGGAAGAGGTTATCAAAAAGGGCCTGTTCTTTGAATGAGATGAAAGAGCGGGGGGGGGGTTCAGCACGGGATGTGGCTCGGAGACAGGGTCGCGCTAGAGGTGCGCTTATGGTCCACGCAGGAGAAACCGGGGGCTGCCGGGGCGCGGGGGAATGCTTGCGAGGCTGGGGTGTGAGGGGGAGAGGCGTGCTGGCTATTGGCAGTGGGTAGAGAGGTCGTGACACAAAAATGGCTGCCACCTACTTTCGCAAGGGGGCCTAAAAGGGACAAGATGGCGTGGCTCCTGTTTTCATGATTGTCGCTCTACTTTCAACAGTGGCTGTGGTGAACATAAATGAACGCCGCTTATGTATACCGATTTTAGTCATTTTCCACAGTCCCCAGTTTTTATCATGAATAAGTTCATTTTCTGTTCATGTCTGAGGTAAGGACGTACAAGCTGACATTTTAGTTATACTAATAAGGGAGGTTTGTGGCTGGGCTGTCTATCGAGGTCTTTGGTAACCCATATGCATTACGGGCAGATGGAAATAATCCTACCATAAATGTTGACAGAATCGTGCATAACCACATGTAGTAAATGCGATAGGCGAGGAGGCAGTGCATACAAAATTACATTAGCTGTGTCATACGTCAGACCTTGGAGACGGGGACATTATTTAGACGATGTAGGAAATTCGTTCGAATACAAGCATGATGTCATACAGAAAATGTTCTGGCAGAATAAGGGCTATTAAGCCATGATACAGAGTTAACGCTTTCTTAGTTATCCATGTACAGTTGAAAAGCGACCGATGTAAGGTTATGAAACTCAATTGGGTGGTAATCAATATGAAATGGTTGGGAGAGAAATTCAACTTGACAAGGGACAGTCAAGGGGTGGCAATGTTCAAAAAGGGTTCGTCTGTCCAGTGTCTTTTTACAGCGAGCCATCACTGGTAGGCTCTCGTCGTTCTTCCTCTTTCGTTGGCGCTGTTGAGCACCGGCGGTGGAGCTACGCGTCCGGCTCTACTTCAGATCTCGCGTTGCAGGGTGTGGTCATTCTTTGCTCTTGGACCACAGTCCTGTGTTTGTCCTCAGAGTCAAGTTCAAAAATTCCATATGGAAAAAGGGGGGGGGGTTATGGGGGCGTGCTTTGGGAGGCCAAGGGAAGAGAGGGTGGAGGGGGATCAGACCTGAAACGGACCAAGGAGGGCAGAAATTTCAAGCAAGCGGGCCAATCAATCGGGCACAATGGGCTGGGACTTTCGACACGGGCTCATCAACGTGCAGGGGCTTCTGGGTGGCCCTTCTTTCCTTCACTTTCCACGCTGAGAACGGTGCCTTGTCCCGCAACTCTTTGCTCTGCGGCTCCCCCTAGGTCGAGGTCATAGATTTTCCCCGATCTGCAGCCAGGCTGTGCGTCACATCCGGCCTCTCTCCTCCCGACGACTGCACGTTATCCTTGAATGAGTATAAAAAAACAATTTTTAGAGAATTGGCAGGGGAAGATGTCTACACACTTTAATTTCTCTCCCAACCCCAAGTAGTTGGGGAAACGTTCATTGGTCACGATAGGGTGGATGCTTAGTAATCCTTACATCGGTGTATGTTGTTAACTCATGCATCATTGCTGTAGTGCAGGTTGGCAAGCATTTTTATTTTCAAACAACACGTCTGTCTGGTGTTTTACTCTTGTTATAGTTGCGAACGTGGCAAGAAGTCTGATGTCTAAAATTACATAGTTTATCGGATTCAAAACCGGCTCCTTCAGTAGAGACTCGCGTTTGTCTAAAACAAATCCTGTTGAGCTATGTTTCTTCAAGGTCTGTTAATTTATAAAAATTGTGAAAGGCTGTTATCATGGGACTATAGCTACAGTCTTTAAGATTTTCTGGGACGGTTGGTACAGAACTAGGACCATTCTGGAGGAACGGGGACGTATCGGACATTCTATTTTTGTACAATGGGCGGAGGTAATCCGAACGATGAGGGTGGTGTTGCCAAAGTACTTAAGAAAAAAACCACTGACATATAGTTCCCTTTTTAAGGGTCAGATTAGGGGACATCAGTCGTCTCACCTGTCCTTTCTTTCTCGGCCAATTAAGTTTCATCATTTTACAGAAAGGAGAGGCAGTGCTATGGCAAAAATACGATTGTTTTGTTTCAGTCAATTTGTTCAAACACTGTCGTGTCTAAGAGCCAATTATTCCCGTACCGGCGAGGTACAGTGTCGTCATTTATTCAAAAGGGAGCGAGGGAGCCCTCAGAGGGAGAGAGCGTCGTGCGTACCAAATAGTCTATTAGTACAAGTACAACATAAAAAGAGGGAGAGAGAGAGAGAGACGTGTACAATAATAGGCTATTCAGTGCACACACATATAGATCAGTACGGGTCAGTTTCACGTAAAAAAAAACACAAGCTGAGGGAAAACATAAATTCATAGTGTACATAAACACAAATACCAGATAGGGTGCGACAGTACATACATCAAGTACGAAAACTTAAGATAAAACAGAGGGCTATTTTTGGCAAAAGAGCCTTTTCATGCGTGTTGCATATTTTCAGTACTCCATTTAATTCATTCGGGGGTCGAGCTCTTCGTTCTCCTTCCTTCCTAATAGCAGACAATTTCTGTTGGTAACCTCGCTTCAATAAATACTTACTCCTTTTAATTGATCGGACACTGGTCCAGTCGTGCTTATACTCACGGTGGGGCCTTCCAACATCTAACAAATGTCGATGCGAGTTGAGGTAAAGGAGGGGTGTCTGTCGGATGTGCGATGGTGCAATTCTGACTTTTCTATGAGGATAGAAGAAGAGGGGGTGAATCTTAAACATGACAATATCCCTAATTTCAGGGCTGAGGGGGGATTTTAGATGAATCCCATCCCGGGGTATCCTTAACTTTTCTCATCTAGTCTGCACATTAACTTGACTCACTGGTGTGCGTCAGTTCGGGCGTTCATTTGGGATATCGGTTGGGGTCCGAGGTACTACAATAACCCTTCAAGCTTCTGGCGTAGGCCACTCTCCAATTCACTAGCTCCAGAGAGGGAGAGAGAGTCGTTCCTAGGTAGGGTAAGTGCTATATTCTTTCTCGTCCTTCACATGCAGGTACCATGTTCGGGTTTGGTTTTCTTATTCCATTAACCGCTCGATCCATACCTCAGTCATAAAAAAAAAGCATTCGTCCGTCAACGAAGACGTGCGCCTCACATGAGCATTCATACAACACAAATCGGGGCCCACGCGTGCATTCATACCATACAATTCTTCTTCTTTCCGCGTGTAACACGGTGCATTCTGGGTCTTCTCCATACTCCAGCTGAAATTCCGATATTAACCTGCAGAGGAAGAGAAAAGGGGGGGTGACAGCGTACAAAGCACATCAGCGCGCAAAAACACGAAAAGGTTTTTACCTACCACGTGCCTAACTTATCTTCTGTGGGAAGCAGTACCTTGCATCTCGGCATTGCAGCCCAGAGGAACTGGTCTATCGTCCTATTCATAGATATATCTAAATATCCGAGTCTTTTACCTATTGCTTATGCTGCAGGAATGCAAAAATACGACAGATCTTGACTATTCTTTTCGCATTGTTCGTATGTACCATGCCTTTCTAATTTTTCATAACCAAAATTGCTTCATTTTATTTGTAAAAACTCAAACGAGACAAATGGTTGCAGGATCAATGAAGGTTGACTTTATAATTGAAAGTAAAACAAGATCAGTTACAACAAAATCGTTTATACGCATACCATGGGCGTGCATCATGAGTAGCATTACTTCGAAAATACAATAATCAATAGTGAATAAGAACCAATATCAGCAGGGTTGTCCGCATGCCCAGTCAGTACCCTTCCCCGCCCGCCACGTGTTCAAGGACCGTATACATATCCCATAATATCCAGGCTACGCAGCTAAAACGTCATAAGGAGTTGCAAGTCTCGCCCATACTGGCGCCATTTTGGGGCGTGGCCGGGTGGGTCCAGAGTATAGTTCGAATGCCTCCGACAACTAGCGGCCGGACCAGAATCCCTTTCGGTAGTCCAAAAAGTTCGTTGGCGCCAACAGAGAGGACAAGCGGCGTGGACTGCGGCTTAAAGGCGAGGAAGGCAAAATCTTCCCTACCGGGTCCCGCTGAGGTCCCACCGGAGCTGATCGAGTTTGGCAGTACAAAGGCCGGTGTCAGCACGAGAGCACCACCATCTTGTGACAATGTTGTGGCCACTCCAGAGAGCGGGACAGCAGGTGTATCCCTCCACCGACACGTTGAATCAGTCTTTCCTACGATACCAGATGTGGATAAGGTGGCGGTCGCCCGGGCAGTGGCATATCCATGGGGGATAGTCGAGCAACAGTGGCGGTGGCCCCCACCGGAAGCCTGCGGGAGCCGAGGGCCAGTGACTTTCGAAGAATTTTTAAAACTGAGAGAACGTCTTCAAGAGTGGGGCTCATGCCCGAGCAGGCAAGCATCCGAGTTCCAAGGCCGCCCAGCGCCACTCCAATGGACCAGGCCCAAATCCGGGGTGTCAGCCGCCATTTTGTGAGTTCCGTGTTAGCCGCCTGTCGCTGCACCGCGAGAGCGGGTGCAATTCAGTTGGATGGTGGATGAGACACTGTTCCGCCAGAGCGGGCGCAACTCAGCTGGCCGAGCGAGGCACTGTGCCGCAAGAGCGGGCGCAACACCTGGGGAGGTGGGGGAGGCTCGTTCGCGCCGCCTCTCCCTCCCGGCGCACCCCACGCCGTCCGGATGCCACCTCAGGGCGGACGGATGGGAAGGCCCGTACAACGACATCGTGGCCGTGGTGCTTCCGGGCCATCCACTCGACGACCTCTTCGGACGATGGCTACCAGCAAGGTCTTGGCGCGTTGGGTAGCCTCCGGCCTATTCGCTCAACGGGCCGCTACCGACGCTACCTCGCCGGCTGATGGCTTTTGTAGACTTTTTTATAGCCCAAAACCTACTAAAAAGTAGCTCAAAGTAGCCCAACATTGAAGGCGGGACAGGAACAGCGTTAAGCAAATGGCGAATGCGTTGGATTTGTAGTTGCAGCTGGCTGCCATGTAAATAGTTGTTTAATAAAAAGTTTTAAATAGTTGTTTAATAAAGAGTTTTCTGGTGTTACTTTGCTGGAGTGTTGTATATATTTATAATGCTTGCATAGGGTTTGTCGTTATTTGGGCGGGGTGGGCGGTGGAGCCGAGCTGTCTTGCAGCCATCATGGCGCCGAGCTCGTTTCTTCTCATTAGTTTCATATTTCTCATGAGGGGTTGTTCCTAATGTTTCTATTTTAGCGAGGTCAGAAAAGAGATCCCATCAGTGGCCTACTGATTTTACTCGATTCCTTTTGGTTTTCCTAACGATTTTTATGTTTTTGTTTGCTAGCACGATACAGCGGCTAACCCGCAATTTTTTATATATATTTATGTCCTTTTTATTAGGGGCGTCCTCCAGCGGAGCCGGATGATCTACCTCTAATAAACGGTCTGGGCTGAACCACCTACCAACAAACGGGGCAAAGATAGGCATGACGGGTTACAAAGGGGACAAAAGTCTGCACTACCTATCCTTCACTATCCGCAAAGACTAAACAGAGTATTGCGACCCTGTGCTTATTTGTGAATAGAGAATAACCCAAAGAGAACCAATTCCGAACGATCAATGTTCGGTCAAACAATCAATCAAATGAGGGATAAAAATAGGCACGACGGATTACAACGGGGGCAAAAGCCTGCGTTACCTATCCTTCACTATTCACAAGGACTAAACAGAGTATTGCGACTCTGTGCTTTTTTGTAAATAGAGAATGATCCAAAGAGAACCAATTCCAAAACAGTAAATGCTTGGATAACAATCAATCAAATGGAGAGGGAAGTAGGCACGACGGGTTACAACGGGGGCAAAGGCCTGCGTTACCTACCCTTCACTATCTGCAAAGACTAAACAGAGTATTGCGACTCTGTGCTTGTTTGCAGATAGGGAATCTCTCAGAAACAATCAAATGAGTAATACTAGTATTTTCAAACAATCAAACAATCAATTCGCAATTTGTCGTGTTACACGACCTTACCCGGACCGCATGGACAGTTTCTCGTCTTCTGCTTCCAGCGCCTGATCGTCCTCTATTCTCTGTAATTGCTGTGGCACTCCTGATGGTTCCCAGTCAGGACCGTAGATCACTCGAGAGAGGTCTGCTCGGAACCGGTGAAGTTCGGGTGATCGGCTGCCAGACGAGGGTCTATCGGGCAGGTGCACTTCCCGATCGTTGCAGTCGTTCACTCTGTCGTTGGGACCTCTCTCACTGGATCCACGTGTCGCTGATGGGCCCCACGTTGGGCGCCAATTGTTGAAAGGTAGGGCCGAATTCGACCAAGAACCCTTGAGTATTTGCCCGGCGTTAGCCGCCTCTCACACCATTCGAGATTATCAAACAAAGAGGCAGGCGCTGGAGACAGAAGGCAGGAAACAGGAGTTTATTCCGACGGAGCAGAACACGTCAAATCAGACAACAGGGTATCTTCTCCAGGTGCTCTAAACGCATCCTTGAGGCCTGGCCTCTTATACACAGGTTTATTGCTTTATTACATGAAACACATTCTTGTCAATACTTGATGTACGGAAAGACATCCTCGGAATCCCCGCTTCACCCCCGTTCCCACACATATTTACAGTAGAGATCCCACCTCGACCTCAGCATGTGGTGGTTATCGCGCAGTTGGACATTCTGCTGGGAACGGGAAAGGGGGCGATCGGTCGGATCTGGAGGTGTGAGGGTATTGATTAACCACCGCTCCTTTGATGTGAGGCGGGGCCCTACTGTAGGGGGCAATAAACTGCATCTGTCGGGCTAGGTGGTGGCCTGGGATCGGGCTGGACAACCGGGCAGGGAGGAAGAGGTTATCAAAAAGGGCCTGTTCTTTGAATGAGATGAAAGAGCGGGGGGGGGGGGGTTCAGCACGGGATGTGGCTCGGAGACAGGGTCGCGCTAGAGGTGCGCTTATGGTCCACGCAGGAGAAACCGGGGGCTGCCGGGGCGCGGGGGAATGCTTGCGAGGCTGGGGTGTGAGGGGGAGAGGCGTGCTGGCTATTGGCAGTGGGCAGAGAGGTCGTGACACAAAAATGGCTGCCACCTACTTTCGCGAGGGGGCCTAAAAGGGACAAGATGGCGTGGCTACTGTTTTCATGATTGTCGCTCTACTTTCAACAGTGGCTGTGGTGAACATAAATGAACGCCGCTTATGTATACCGATTTTAGTCATTTTCCACAAACTCAAGGCTGGAGGATAGATAGATGAACATACAGGTGCAACTCAAGGCTGGAGGGTGGCTAGATGAACATACAGGTGCACCTCAAGGCTGGAGGGTAGATAGATGAACATACAGGAGCAAATCAAGGCTGGAGGGTAGATGGATGAACATACAGGTGCAACTCAAGGCTGGAGGGTAGATAGATGAACATACAGGTGCAACTCAAGGCTGGAGGGTGGCTAGATGAACATACAGGTGCAACTCAAGGCTGGAGGGTAGATAGATGAGCATACAGGTGCAACTCAAGGCTGGAGGGTGGATAGGTGAATATACAGGTGCAACTCAAGGCTGAAGGGTAGATGGATGAACATACAGGTGCAACTCAAGGCTGGAGGGTGGATAGATGAACATACAGGTGCAACTCAAGGCTGGAGGGTAGATAGATGAACATACAGGTGCAACTCAAGGCTGGAGGGTAGATAGATGAACATACAGGTGCAACTCAAGGCTGGAGGGTGGATAGATGAACATACAGGTGCAACTCAAGGCTGGAGGGTGGATAGATGAACATACAGGTGCAACTCAAGGCTGGAGGGTAGATAGATGAACATACAGGCGCAACTCAAGGCTGGAGGGTAGATAGATGAACATACAGGTGCAACTCAAGGCTGGAGGGTAGATAGATGAGCATACAGGTGCAACTCAAGGCTGGAGGGTAGATAGATGAACATACAGGTGCAACTCAAGGCTGGAGGGCAGATAGATGAACATACAGGTGCAACTCAAGGCTGGAGGGTAGATGGATGAACATACAGGTGCAACTCAAGGCTGGAGGGCAGATGGATGAACATACAGGTGCAACTCAAGGCTGGAGGGTGGCTAGATGAACATACAGGTGCAACTCAAGGCTGGAGGGTAGATAGATGAACATACAGGTGCAACTCAAGGCTGGAGGGTGGATAGGTGAATATACAGGTGCAACTCAAGGCTGAAGGGTAGATGGATGAACATACAGGTGCAACTCAAGGCTGGAGCGTGGATAGATGAACATACAGGTGCAACGCAAGGCTGGAGGGTGGATGGATGAACATACAGGTGCAGCTCAAGGCTGAAGGGTGGATGGATGAACATACAGGTGCAACTCAAGGCTGGAGGGTAGATGGATGAACATACAGGTGCAACTCAAGGCTGGAGGGTGGATGGATGAACATACAGGTGCAGCTCAAGGCTGGAGGGTAGATGGATGAACATACAGGTGCAACTCAAGGCTGGAGGGTGGGGTAGATGAACATACAGGTGCAACGCAAGGCTGGAGGGTGGATGGATGAACATACAGGTGCAACTCAAGGCTGGAGGGTAGATGGATGAACATACAGGTGCAACTCAAGGCTGGAGGGTGGATAGATGAACATACAGGTGCAACGCAAGGCTGGAGGGTGGATGGATGAACATACAGGTGCAGCTCAAGGCTGGAGGGTGGATGGATGAACATACAGGTGCAACTCAAGGCTGGAGGGTAGATGGAAGAACATACAGGTGCAACTCAAGGCTGGAGGGTGGCCAGATGAACATACAGGTGCAACTCAAGGCTGGAGGGTGGATGGATGAACATACAGGTGCAACGCAAGGGTGGAGGGTGGATGGATGAACATACAGGTGCAGCTCAAGGCTGGAGGGTGGATGGATGAACATACAGGTGCAACTCAAGGCTGGAGGGTAGATGGATGAACATACAGGTGCAACTCAAGACTGGAGGGTGGCTAGATGAACATACAGATGCAACTCAAGGCTGGAGGGTGGATGGATGAACATACAGGTGCAACGCAAGGCTGGGGGTGGATGGATGAACATACAGGTGCAAAGCAAGGCTGGAGGGCGGATGGATGAACATACAGGTGTAGCTCAAGGCTGGAGGGTGGATGGATGAACATACAGGTGCAACTCAAGGCTGGAGGGTAGATGGATGAACATACAGGTGCAACTCAAGGCTGGAGGGTGGCTAGATGAACATACAGGTGCAACTCAAGGCTGGAGGGTAGATAGATGAACATACAGGTGCAACTCAAGGCTGGAGGGTAGATAGATGAACATACAGGTGCAACTCAAGGCTGGAACATACATGTACAGGTGCAACTCAAGGCTGGAGGGTGGCTAGATGAACATCCAGGTGCAACGCAAGGCTGGAGGGTGGATGGATGAACATACAGGTGCAGCTCAAGGCTGGAGGGTGGATGGATGAACATACAGGTGCAACTCAAGGCTGGAGGGTAGATGGAAGAACATACAGGTGCAACTCAAGGCTGGAGGGTGGCCAGATGAACATACAGGTGCAACTCAAGGCTGGAGGGTGGATGGATGAACATACAGGTGCAACGCAAGGGTGGAGGGTGGATGGATGAACATACAGGTGCAGCTCAAGGCTGGAGGGTGGATGGATGAACATACAGGTGCAACTCAAGGCTGGAGGGTAGATGGATGAACATACAGGTGCAACTCAAGACTGGAGGGTGGCTAGATGAACATACAGATGCAACTCAAGGCTGGAGGGTGGATGGATGAACATACAGGTGCAACGCAAGGCTGGAGGGTGGATGGATGAACATACAGGTGCAAAGCAAGGCTGGAGGGTGGATGGATGAACATACAGGTGCAAAGCAAGGCTGGAGGGTGGATGGATGAACATACAGGTGCAAAGCAAGGCTGGAGGGTGGATGGATGAACATACAGGTGTAGCTCAAGGCTGGAGGGTGGATGGATGAACATACAGGTGCAACTCAAGGCTGGAGGGTAGATGGATGAACATACAGGTGCAACTCAAGGCTGGAGGGTGGCTAGATGAACATACAGGTGCAACTCAAGGCTGGAGGGTAGATAGATGAACATACAGGTGCAACTCAAGGCTGGAGGGTAGATAGATGAACATACAGGTGCAACTCAAGGCTGGAGGGTAGATAGATAAACATACAGGTGCCACTCAAGGCTGGAGGGTGGATAGATGAACATACAGGTGCAACTCAAGGCTGGAGGGTAGATAGATGAACATACAGGTGCAACTCAAGGCTGGAGGGTAGATAGATGAACATATAGGTGCAACTCAAGGCTGGAGGGTAGATAGATGAACATACAGGTGCAACTCAAGGCTGGAGGGCAAATAGATGAACATACAGGTGCAACTCAAGGCTGGAGGGTAGATAGATGAACATACAGGTGCAACTCAAGGCTGGAGGGTAGATGGATGAACATACAGGTGCAACTCAAGGCTGGAGGGTAGATAGATGAACATACAGGTGCAACTCAAGGCTGTAGGGAAGATAGATGAACATACAGGTGCAACTCAAGGCTGGAGGGTAGATAGATGAACATACAGGTGCAACTCAAGGCTGGAGGGTGGCTAGATGAACATACAGGTGCAACTCAAGGCTGGAGGGTAGATAGATGAACATACAGGTGCAACTCAAGGCTGGAGGGTGGATGGATGAACATACAGGTGCAACTCAAGGCTGGAGGGTAGATAGATGAACATACAGGTGCAACTCAAGGCTGGAGGGTAGATAGATGAACATACAGGTGCAACTCAAGGCTGGAGGGTAGATGGATGAACATACAGGTGCAACTCAAGGCTGGAGGGTGGCTAGATGAACATACAGGTGCAACTCAAGGCTGGAGGGTAGATAGATGAACATACAGGTGCAACTCAAGGCTGGAGGGTAGATAGATGAACATACAGGTGCCACTCAAGGCTGGAGGGTGGATAGATGAACATACAGGTGCAACTCAAGGCTGGAGGGTAGATGGATGAACATACAGGTGCAACTCAAGGCTGGAGGGTGGCTAGATGAACATCCAGGTGCAACGCAAGGCTGGAGGGTGGATGGATGAACATACAGGTGCAGCTCAAGGCTGGAGGGTGGATGGATGAACATACAGGTGCAACTCAAGGCTGGAGGGTAGATGGAAGAACATACAGGTGCAACTCAAGGCTGGAGGGTGGCCAGATGAACATACAGGTGCAACTCAAGGCTGGAGGGTAGATAGATGAACATACAGGTGCAACTCAAGGCTGGAGGGTGGCTAGATGAACATACAGGTGCAACTCAAGGCTGGAGGGTAGATAGATGAACATACAGGTGCAACTCAAGGCTGGAGGGTGGATGGATGAACATACAGGTGCAACTCAAGGCTGGAGGGTAGATAGATGAACATACAGGTGCAACTCAAGGCTGGAGGGTAGATAGATGAACATACAGGTGCAACTCAAGGCTGGAGGGTAGATGGATGAACATACAGGTGCAACTCAAGGCTGGAGGGTGGCTAGATGAACATACAGGTGCAACTCAAGGCTGGAGGGTAGACAGATAACCATACAGGTGCAACTCAAGGCTGGAGGGTGGCTAGATGAACATACAGGTGCAACTCAAGGCTGGAGGGTAGATAGATGAACATACAGGTGCAACTCAAGGCTGGAGGGTAGATGGATGAACATACAGGTGCAACTCAAGGCTGGAGGGTGGCTAGATGAACATACAGGTGCAACTCAGCAACTCAAGGCTGGAGGGTAGATAGATGAACATATAGGTGCAACTCAAGGCTGGAGGGTAGATAGATGAACATACAGGTGCAACTCAAGGCTGGAGGGCAAATAGATGAACATACAGGTGCAACTCAAGGCTGGAGGGTAGATAGATGAACATACAGGTGCAACTCAAGGCTGGAGGGTAGATGGATGAACATACAGGTGCAACTCAAGGCTGGAGGGTAGATAGATGAACATACAGGTGCAACTCAAGGCTGGAGGGTAGATAGATGAACATACAGGTGCAACTCAAGGCTGGAGGGTAGATAGATGAACATATAGGTGCAACTCAAGGCTGGAGGGTAGATAGATGAACATACAGGTGCAACTCAAGGCTGGAGGGAAGATAGATGAACATACAGGTGCAACTCAAGGCTGGAGGGTAGATAGATGAACATACAGGTGCAACTCAAGGCTGGAGGGTGGCTAGATGAACATACAGGTGCAACTCAAGGCTGGAGGGTAGATAGATGAACATACAGGTGCAACTCAAGGCTGGAGGGTGGATGGATGAACATACAGGTGCAACGCAAGGCTGGAGGGTGGATGGATGAACATACAGGTGCAAAGCAAGGCTGGAGGGTGGATGGATGAACATACAGGTGTAGCTCAAGGCTGGAGGGTGGATGGATGAACATACAGGTGCAACTCAAGGCTGGAGGGTAGATGGATGAACATACAGGTGCAACTCAAGGCTGGAGGGTGGCTAGATGAACATACAGGTGCAACTCAAGGCTGGAGGGTAGATAGATGAACATACAGGTGCAACTCAAGGCTGGAGGGTAGATAGATGAACATACAGGTGCAACTCAAGGCTGGAGGGTAGATAGATGAACATACAGGTGCCACTCAAGGCTGGAGGGTGGATAGATGAACATACAGGTGCAACTCAAGGCTGGAGGGTAGATGGATGAACATACAGGTGCAACTCAAGGCTGGAGGGTGGATAGATGAACATACAGGTGCAACTCAAGGCTGGAGGGTAGATAGATGAACATACAGGTGCAACTCAAGGCTGGAGGGTAGATAGATGAACATATAGGTGCAACTCAAGGCTGGAGGGTAGATAGATGAACATACAGGTGCAACTCAAGGCTGGAGGGCAAATAGATGAACATACAGGTGCAACTCAAGGCTGGAGGGTAGATAGATGAACATACAGGTGCAACTCAAGGCTGGAGGGTAGATGGATGAACATACAGGTGCAACTCAAGGCTGGAGGGTAGATAGATGAACATACAGGTGCAACTCAAGGCTGGAGGGAAGATAGATGAACATACAGGTGCAACTCAAGGCTGGAGGGTAGATAGATGAACATACAGGTGCAACTCAAGGCTGGAGGGTGGCTAGATGAACATACAGGTGCAACTCAAGGCTGGAGGGTAGATAGATGAACATACAGGTGCAACTCAAGGCTGGAGGGTGGACGGATGAACATACAGGTGCAACTCAAGGCTGGAGGGTAGATAGATGAACATACAGGTGCAACTCAAGGCTGGAGGGTAGATAGATGAACATACAGGTGCAACTCAAGGCTGGAGGGTAGATGGATGAACATACAGGTGCAACTCAAGGCTGGAGGGTGGCTAGATGAACATACATGTGCAACTCAAGGCTGGAGGGTAGATAGATGAACATACAGGTGCAACTCAAGGCTGGAGGGTAGATAGATGAACATACAGGTGCCACTCAAGGCTGGAGGGTGGATAGATGAACATACAGGTGCAACTCAAGGCTGGAGGGTAGATGGATGAACATACAGGTGCAACTCAAGGCTGGAGGGTAGATGGATGAACATACAGGTGCAACTCAAGGCTGGAGAGTAGATGGATGGACATACAGGTGCAACTCAAAGCTGGAGGGTAGATGGATGAACATACAGGTGCAACTCAAGGCTGGAGGGTAGATAGATGAACATACAGGTGCAACTCAAGGCTGGAGGGTAGATAGATGAACATATAGGTGCAACTCAAGGCTGGAGGGTAGATAGATGAACATACAGGTGCAACTCAAGGCTGGAGGGCAAATAGATGAACATACAGGTGCAACTCAAGGCTGGAGGGTGGATAGATGAACATACAGGTGCAACTCAAGGCTGGAGGGTAGATGGATGAACATACAGGTGCAACTCAAGGCTGGAGGGTAGATGGATGAACATACAGGTGCAACTCAAGGCTGGAGGGTAGATAGATGAACATACAGGTGCAACTCAAGGCTGGCGGGTGGCTAGATGAACATACAGGTGCAACTCAAGGCTGGAGGGTAGATAGATGAACATACAGGTGCAACTCAAGGCTGGAGGGTGGCTAGATGAACATACAAGTGCAACTCAAGGCAGGAGGGTGGATGGATGAACATACAGGTGCAACTCAAGGCTGGAGGGTGGATGGATGAACATACAGGTGCAACTCAAGGCTGGAGGGTGGCTAGATGGGCATACAGGTGCAACTCAAAGCTGGAGGGTAGATGGATGAACATACAGGTGCAACTCAAGGCTGGAGGGTGGCTAGATGAACATACAGGTGCAACTCAAGGCAAAAGGGTGGCTAGATGAACATACAGGTGCAACTCAAGGCTGGAGGGTAGATGGATGAACATACAGGTGCAACTCAAGGCTGGAGAGTAGATAGATGAACATACTCGTGCAACTCAAGGCTGGAGGGTAGATAGATGAACATACACGTGCAACTCAAGGCTGGAGGGTAGATAGGTGAACATACAGGTGCAACTCAAGGCTGGAGAGTAGATAGATGAACATACACGTGCAACTCAAGGCTGGAGGGTGGCTAGATGAACATACAGGTGCAACTCAAGGCTGGAGGGTAGATGGATGAACATACAGGTGCAACTCAAGGCTGGAGAGTAGATAGATGAACATACAGGTGCAACTCAAGGCTGGAGAGTAGATAGATGAACATACACGTGCAACTCAAGGCTGGAGGGTGGCTAGATGAACATACAGGTGCCACTCAAGGCTGGAGGGTGGATAGATGAACATACAGGTGCAACTCAAGGCTGGAGGGTAGATGGATGAACATACAGGTGCAACTCAAGGCTGGAGGGTAGATGGATGAACATACAGGTGCAACTCAAGGCTGGAGGGTAGATGGATGAACATACAGGTGCATATCAAGTCTGGGGGTGGATAGATGAACATACAGGTGCAACTCAAGGCTGGAGGGTGGATAGATGAACATACAGGTGCCACTGAAGGCTGGAGGGTGGATGGATGAACATACAGGTGCAACTCAAGGCTGGAGGGTAGATAGATGAGCATACAGGTGCAACTCAAGGCTGGAGGGTAGATAGATGAAGATACAGGTGCAACTCAAGTCTGGAGGGTAGATGGATAAACATACAGGTGCAACTCAAGGCTGGAGGGTAGATGGATGAACATACAGGTGCAACTCAAGGCTGGAGGGTGGCTAGATGAACATACAGGTGCAACTCAAGGCTGGAGGGTAGATAGATGAACATACAGGTGCAACTCAAGGCTGGAGGGTGGATAGATGAACATACAGGTGCAACTCAAGGCTGGAGGGTGAATAGATGAACATACAGGTGCAACTCAAGGCTGGAGGGTAGATAGATGAACATACAGGTGCAACTCAAGGCTGGAGGGTGGATGGATGAACATACAGGTGCAACTCAAGGCTGGAGGGTAGATGGATGAACATACAGGTGCCACTCAAGGCTGGAGGGTGGATAGATGAACATACAGGTGCAACTCAAGGCTGGAGGGTGGATAGATGAACATACAGCTGCAACTCAAGGCTGGAGGGTAGATGGATGAACATACAGGTGCCACTCAAGGCTGGAGGGTGGATAGATGAACATACAGGTGCCACTCAAGGCTGGAGGGTGGGTAGGTGAATGTTCAGGGGAACCCCAAGGCCAGAGGGTGGCTAGCTGAATATACAGGTGTACCCCAAGGCTGGAAGATGCCTAGATCAATGTATTGGTGTACCCCAAGCCTAGAGGGTGGCTAGGTGAATATACAGGTGCACCCCTAAGCTGGAGGGTAGCTAGATTAATGTATAGGTGTACCCCAAGGCCAGAGGGTGGATAGATGAATGTATAGGTGCACCCCTAAGCTGGAGGGTAGCTAGATGAATGTATAGGTGCACCCCTAAGCTGGAGGGTAGCTAGATGAATGTATAGGTGCACCCCTAAGCTGGAGGGTAGCTAGATGAATGTATAGGTGCACCCCTAAGCTGGAGGGTAGCTAGATGAATGTATAGGTGTACAGTGAATGAATGATGGATGCAGGATGAATGGATGGATGAATGGATGGGTGAATGGATGAATGGATGCAGGAATGGATGCAGGATGGATGATGGATGGGTGGTTGGATGGGTGGATGAATGAATGATGGATGCAGGATGGATGGGTGGATGCATGAATGAATGATGGATGCAGGATGGATGGGTGGATGGATGGGTGGATGCATGAATGAATGATGGGTTAGGGATGGATGCGGGATGGATGGATGGGTGGATGCATGAATGAATGATGGATGCAGGATGGATGCAGAATTGATGGATGGATGGATGGGTGGATGCCTGGATGCAGGATGGATGCAGGATGGATGGGTGGGTGGATGCATGAATGAATGAATTATGGATGCAGGATGGATGGGTGGATGGATGGATGGATGGGTGGATGCATGAATGAATGATGTATGGATGCAGGTTGGGTGGGTGGGTGGATGGGTGCATGAATGAATGATGGATGCAGGATGAATGGATGGATGAATGGATGGGTGAATGGATGAATGGATGCAGGAATGGATGATGGATGGGTGGATGGATGGATGGGTGGATGAATGAATGATGGATGCAGGATGGATGGGTGGATGCATGAATGAATGATGGATGCAGGATGGATGGGTGGATGGATGGGTGGATGCATGAATGAATGATGGATGCAGGATGGATGCAGGATGGATGGATGGGTGGATGCATGAATGAATGATGGATGCAGAATTGATGGATGGATGGATGGGTGGATGCATGAATGAATGATGGATGCAGGATGGATGCAGGATGGATGCAGGATGAATGGGTGGATGTATGGATGGGTGGATGCATGAATGAATGATGTATGGATGCAGGATGGGTGGGTGGGTGGATGGATGGATGGGTGGATGCATGAATGATGTATGGATGGATGCAAGGTGGTTCAGGCTCGCTCGCTGCGCTCGCTGCGGTGCAATATGCAAATTAGTTTACGCTCCACCACTTTCAAATGTCACCAGCCGCCCCTGGTGTACACCAAGGCCGGAGGGTGTCTAGATGAATGTATAGGTGCACCCCTAAGCTGGAGGGTAGCTAGATTAATGTATAGGTGTACCCCAAGGCCGGTGGTTGTCTAGATGAATGTGCGGGTGCACCCAGAGTCCAGTCGTATTTAGGCGTTCTCATGATGAGGTGTCTACAGGTCTATCATATGGGTGGGAGGGGGGGGGGGGGGTAACAGAAACGCCCTTCTGGCACTGGATAGGTTACAAGAGGCGAATACATGTCTGGTCGGTGCCAACAGAAGGCCAGTCCGTGCCAGCAGTGGTTAGAGTCCTCCGTGCGGGGGCGCCATTCCAATGGTTCCTGTGCTCATAGGTGAACCTCAAAGCTGGTGTCTGCCAGTATTCGCGATTGAGGCAGGAGAGTCACAATATTTTAGTCAAACATAGAAGTTAATCTTCGGTCTCCAAAAACGTCCAGTCCTTTATTGGAATTATTCGATGGGAAAATGGAAGTATCCGTTGTCACAAAATGACACGGTGTTCCCAAATGTTGGCGCGTGCGGTCCTTACGGCGCATCCTGTGTAGTTTAGAAACTGCGATCAAAGTTATGGGTATGCGTATATTAAAAATGAAATTCGTTTTTTCGCATCACCAGTGACGTTTGAGGGTGGGGGGGGAGGGACTTTGAGTAAGTCAAAGAAAACACATCGGCTCGAATGAACCTTACAGTGAGCTGAGAGCCGGTCATTAGCCTCTTCCGGGATCTGAAGGGCACAGTCCATATCCCGGCGGGGCCAACTCAGGCCCCATCCTTCTGATGTCGATACATTGAGCATCGTTCCAGCTCGGTGAATGAAACACATGCGTTGCGTTTGACAGGTCTCTAGTTCCCTGCCAGAGGGTAGGACGCGCAGCCGGGAGGGGCGCGGGGCCCCCCAGTACCCCCTCCGCCCGCTCCGCATTGTATCCGCATGAAAGGCCGGTTTACCTTGGCCAGCAGCGAGGGGCGAAGGGCTCGTGGCGGGAAGGCATTCCTGGGGGCGAGGCCCCCTCTTCCTGCCCACAAGTCAGGCCCTCGGCTGGCAGCCCCCCCCCTCCCCCCCCTCCCCTCTCACCACCATCTGCCCGGGCCCTTTCTTCACGGGCATCTGATTAATTAGCGGCGGGGCGGAGTCGAGCGCCTCGGTGACCCTGATTGTGCCGCCCCTTCAGAAAGCCCCCCATTTGTGTGAGAGCCTCAAAGGAGAGAGGCGCAATTAGCGCCAGGTCCCTCCTCGGAGCGGGGGCGCAGCGATGCTGAGAACCGGCCAGGATTAAAGGGGGCCCGGGGGGGGGCATTCACCGCTGCTTTTTATTTGCCACAGAGGCAACCTGGGAGCAGCAGAGAAAGCCGGGCCAGGAGCGCCGGGCAGTGCCCCCCGTACCCCGGGGTGGAGGCCTCACAGGGCAATTATGGGGCGCACAAAGGCCGGGGCTGGGCCGGGCCCCGCGGACGGGGTTTGTCCCCTAACATGCACCGCACACTCGGGGCCGGGCGGGCATTGTCCCTGGAAACAAGGGGCAACAAGGGGCTGCTGGTGGGCACCAGAGGCGGGGGGGGGGAGCGGCCTCTGACGGGCGCGGTGTGCAGGAATGGCACGAGGAGGCGGGGGTGGCTGCAGGCCTGCCTCGGGGCCCGCGGGGCTGGGGCAGCGCACGGCACTGCACAGGAGACAGCTCACTGCGGACCACTGGCCTCTCACTGCACAGCACTGCACGGGGCAGGAGACAGCTCACTGCGGACCACTGGCCTCTCACTGCACAGGAGGCAGCTCACTGCGGACCACTGGCCTCTCACTGCACAGCACTGCACGGGGCAGGAGACAGCTCACTGCGGACCACTGGCCTCTCACTGCCCAGGAGGCAGCTCACTGCGGACCACTGGCCTGCTGAAGACTCACTGCACAGGAGACAGCTCACTACGGACCACTGGCCTGCTGAAGACTCACTGCACAGGAGACAGCTCACTGCGGACCACTGGCCTCTCACTGCACAGCACTGCACGGGGCAGGAGACAGCTCACTGCGGACCACTGGCCTGCTGACAACTCACTGCACTGCACAGGAGACAGCTCACTGCGGACCACTGGCCTGCTGACAACTCACTGCACTGCACAGGAGACAGCTCACTGTGGACCACTGGCCTCTCACTGCACAGCACTGCACGGGGCAGGAGACAGCTCACTGCGGACCACTGGCCTGCTGACAACTCACTGCACTGCACAGGAGACAGCCCACTTTGGACCACTGGCCTGCTGACAACTCACTGCACTGCACAGGAGACAGCTCACTGCGGACCACTGGCCTCTCACTGCACAGCACTGCACGGGGCAGGAGACAGCTCACTGCGGACCACTGGCCTCTCACTGCACAGGAGGCAGCTCACTGCGGACCACTGGCCTCTCACTGCACAGCACTGCACGGGGCAGGAGACAGCTCACTGCGGACCACTGGCCTCTCACTGCCCAGGAGGCAGCTCACTGCGGACCACTGGCCTGCTGAAGACTCACTGCACAGGAGACAGCTCACTACGGACCACTGGCCTGCTGAAGACTCACTGCACAGGAGACAGCTCACTGCGGACCACTGGCCTCTCACTGCACAGCACTGCACGGGGCAGGAGACAGCTCACTGCGGACCACTGGCCTGCTGACAACTCACTGCACTGCACAGGAGACAGCTCACTGCGGACCACTGGCCTCTCACTGCACAGCACTGCACGGGGCAGGAGACAGCTCACTGCGGACTACTGGCCTGCTGACAACTCACTGCACTGCACAGGAGACAGCTCACTGCGGACCACTGGCCTGCTGACAACTCACTGCACTGCACAGGAGACAGCTCACTGCGGACCACTGGCCTGCTGACAACTCACTGCACTGCACAGGAGACAGCTCACTGTGGACCACTGGCCTCTCACTGCACAGCACTGCACGGGGCAGGAGACAGCTCACTGTGGACCACTGGCCTGCTGACAACTCACTGCACTGCACAGGAGACAGCTCACTGCGGACCACTGGCCTGCTGACAACTCACTGCACTGCACAGGAGACAGCTCACTGCGGACCACTGGCCTCTCACTGCACAGCACTGCACGGGGCAGGAGACAGCTCACTGTGGACCACTGGCCTGCTGACAACTCACTGCACTGCACAGGAGACACTGACCTGCCTGCTGGCAACACAATGCACAACACTGCACATGAGACAGCTCACTGCGCCTCATCGACCTGCTGACAACTCACTGCACTGCACAGGGCAGGAGACAGATCACTGCGCATCACTGGCATTCTGGCAACTCACTGCACTGCACAGGGCATGAGACAGCTCACTGCGGATCACTGGCATGCTGACAACTCACTACACTGCACAGGGAAGGAGACAGCTCACTGCACACCACTGGCCTTCCTGCTGACTGCTCACTACACTGCACAGGGAAGGAGAAAGCTCACTGCACATCACTGGCATTCTAGCAACTCACTGCACTGTACAGGGCAGGAGACAGCTCACTTCGCAGCACTGGCCTGCCTGCTGACAACCCACTGCACTGCACAGGAGACAGCTCACTGCGGATCACTGGCCTGCTGACAACTCACTGCTCTGCACAGGGCAGGAGACAGCTCACTGTGCATCACCGGCCTGCTGACAACTCACTGCACTGCACGGGGCTGGATGCAGCTCACTGCGGACCACTGGCAACTCACTGCACTGCACAGGAGACAGCTCACTGCGGACCACTGGCAACTCACTGCACTGCACGGGGCTGGATACAGCTCACTGCGGACCACTGGCCTTCTGACAACTCACTGCACTGCACAGGAGACAGCTCACTGCGGATCACTGGCCTGCTGAAGACTCACTGCACAGGAGACAGCTCACTGCGGACCACTGGCCTGCTGACCACTCACTGCACAGGAGACAACTCACTGTGGACCACTGGCCTCTCACTGCACAGCACTGCACGGGGCAGGAGACAGCTCACTGCGGACCACTGGCCTGCTGACAACTCACTGCACTTCACAGGAGACAGCTCACTGCGGACCACTGGCCTGCTGACAACTCACTGCACTGCACAGGAGACAGCTCACTGCGGACCCTCTGGCCTCTCACTGCACAGCACTGCACGGGGCAGTAGACAGCTCACTGCGGACCACTGGCCTGCTGACAACTCACTGCACTGCACAGGAGACAGCTCACTGCGCATCACTGACCTGCTGACCACTCACTGCACTGCACAGGAGACAGCTCACTGCGCATCACTGGCCTTCTGACAACTCACTGCACTGCACAGGAGACAGCTCACTGTGGACCACTGGCCTGCTGACAACTGACTGCACTGCACAGGAGACAGCTCACTGCCCATCACTGGCCTGCCTGCTGGCAGCTCACAGCACTGCACAGGAGACAGCTCACTGGCCTGCCTGCTGACAACTCACTGCACTGTACGGGGCAGGAGACAGCTCACTGCGCATCACTGGCCTTCTGACAACTCACTGCACTGCACGGGGCAGGATACAGCTCACTGTGCATCACTGGCCTTCTGACAGCTCACTGCACGGGGCTGGAGACAGCTCACTGCGCATCACTGGCCTTCCTGCTGACTGCTCACTACACTGCACAGGGAAGGAGAAAGCTCACTGCACATCACTGGCATTCTGGCAACTCACTGCACTGTACAGGGCAGGACACAGCTCACTTCGCAGCACTGGCCTGCCTGCTGACAACCCACTGCACTGCACAGAAGACGGCTCACTGCGGATGACTGGCCTGCTGACAATTCACTGCACTGCACAGGGCAGGAGACAGCTCACTGTGCATCACTGGCCTGCTGACAACCCACTGCACTGCACAGGAGACAGCTCACTGCGCATCACTAGCCTACTGGCAGCTCATTGAGCGCCACAGGCCAGGAAGGAACTCACTGCATATCACTGGCCTACTGGCAGCTCACTGCTCCTCACTTCCAGGACAGAACTCACTGCCATCAGTCTGTGCACTGCACCCACTGTGCATCACCGGCCAGGAGAGAACTCACTGCACCTCACAGGACAGGAGAGAGCGCACTGCACATCACAGGCCAGGAGAGAGCTGACTGCACATCACAGGATAGGAGAGAGCGCACTGCACATCACAGGCCAGGATATAACTCACTGCACACCACAAGCCTAGTGAGAACTCACTGTGCATCACAGGCCAGGAAAGAGCTAACTGTACATCACAAGACAGGTGGGAACTCGCTGCATATCACAGGCCAGGATATAACTCACTGCACATCACAGGCCGAGTGAAAACTCACTGCACATCACAGGCCAAAATATAACTCACTGCACATCACAGGCCTAGTGAGAAGTCACTGCAAATCAACAGCCAGGAGAGAGCTAACTGCACATCACAAGCCAGGAGGGTACTCACTGCACATCACAGGCCAGGAGAGAGCTAACTGCACATCACAAGCCAGGAGGGTACTCACTGCACATCACAGGCCAGGAGAGAGCTAACTGCACATCACAGGACAGGAGAGAGCTAACTGCACATCACAAGCCAGGAGGGAACTCGCTGCATATCACAGGCCAGGAGAGAGCGAACTGCACATCACAGGCCAGGAGAGAGCGAACTGCACATCACAAGCCAGGAGGGAACTCACTGCACATCACAGGACAGGAGAGAGCTGACTGCACATCACAGGACAGGAGAGAGCTGACTGCACATCACAGGACAGGAGAGAGCTAACTGCACATCACAAGCCAGGAGGGTACTCACTGCACATCACAGGCCAGGAGAGAGCTAACTGCACATCACAAGCCAGGAGGGTACTCACTGCACATCACAGGCCAGGAGAGAGCTAACTGCACATCACAAGCCAGGAGGGTACTCACTGCACATCACAGGCCAGGAGAGAGCTAACTGCACATCACAAGCCAGGAGGGTACTCACTGCACATCACAGGCCAGGAGAGAGCTAACTGCACATCACAAGCCAGGAGGGTACTCACTGCACATCACAGGCCAGGAGAGAGCTAACTGCACATCACAGGACAGGAGAGAGCTAACTGCACATCACAAGCCAGGAGGGAACTCGCTGCATATCACAGGCCAGGAGAGAGCGAACTGCACATCACAGGCCAGGAGATAGCTAACTGGACATCACAAGCCAGGAGAGAGCGAACTGCACATCACAGGCCAGGATATAACTCACTGCACATCACAGGCCAGGATATAACTCACTGCACATCTCAAGCCCAGTTAGAAGTCACCATGCATCAGGTCCAGTGAGATCTCACTGCACGCTGCAAACAAAATCTTATCCTAAGCAAAAGCCCATTCTAAAGTAATCCAGCAGTCCGTAGTGATGGCAATTTCTTTGTTTTGTTCCAACTGTCAGAGTTCCAAATAGGTAATATCACAGCCAGTCTAAACAGAATGCAGCCAACACGTGTTTCGTCACATGGGTTATTTCCACTAACTTCATCTGGGATACAAAAAATATGTAATATATAAAATATATAAGCAACAACAACACCTTTTTCATTTGCCTACTCCCATTAAAGTTAGTGAAGTTGTGAAAAAGTGAAGAAAAGTTACACAGGATCGTGATCTGTCATTAAACACACGCAAAGAGAGGGTAGGGTTCCTTTTATGAAGAATAAAAAGGTATAATCTACAAAAAGAAGGTCCCAATGTATCTTTGGGTTTTAAGCCCCAAATACACCTTAAAGTTGTTGTGCCAGGTCCGATTCACCACAAGAGAGCGTGCAGGTGGGAACTGAACACGTTCCAATAAACAACCACAGCCACCAATTCATCTAGTTATGACTTACTCAATAAGTCATAATCAAGTTCAGTCCTCAGTAGTAAAACATAGATTTTCACAATCACCTAAATAATATTAATCATTATCAATACAACCATTTACAACCATAATGTAAAAACACACATAGGTATTATTGTAAAGTAATCCATACCCATATCTCAGTACCTGGGGCCAGATGTAGGTAAATCTATTTTACCGACTCATAAATACCGAATTTTACCGATTCGGTATTTATGAATCGGTAAAATAGAAGTACTGATATGTAGGTAAATACAGATGTGCATTTACCGAATCGGTAATATTCGGTATTTACCGATTCGGTAAATACCGACCGGTAATGCCCATTCATTCCTATGGGCTTTGAAGCCCATAGGAATGAATGGGCATTACCGAATCGGTATTTACCGATTCGGTAAATACCGAATATCACAAGGGTGCAGGGGGTGTCACTTTGACACCCTCTGGGCCCCCCAAAACAGGCTCGGGTGCCATGTGGCAGGCATACCTGCCCCAAGGGCAGGTCTGCCTGTCACATGGCAGAGGTGTGCATGCACACATGTGCATGCACACCGGAATCGGTATTTTACCATCAAATTGAATTTGATGGTAAAATACCGATTCAGAAAGGCTTGTGGGACTCAGAAGAGTCCCACCTACATCTCAAAATTACCGAATCGGTAAAAATACCGATTCGGTAATTTACAGAATCGGTAAATTTACCGATCGGTAAATTTACCGATTCTGCCCCCTACATCTCAAAATCCATTTACCGGTCGGTAACGGCCGAAATCGGCCGTTACCGACCGGTATAAGCCTACCTACATCTGGCCCCTGATCCCTTAATTCCTTAACCCCGCGCGTGCGGCGCATTTTCCCGCTGTGCGCTGACTTTTGAAAAAACCCACGGTTCATGACGAGCTGAGCTCGTCATGAGCGTACGAGAGGCGTAACTCATGACGAGCTGAGCTCATCATGAGCGTCGAAGGGGTTAATATCTTTCAATCCAACAGTAGACATTTCATGTATCTGTAAAACATAATCCACACCGTATATTTCAGGAGGGCAAGAGGACGGTCCACTGGTTAGGAAAATCAAGCTATTGAGCATGATATGCGTTTACGTTTGCTAAAATTAAATGGCGTAAGTGTCATATCCAACAATCTATAGCCTTTCATGAGAGCGCTTCCGGCCTTCTATCACAGGAACCATGTTACATCGACCACTGGGGGTAGTTTCTTTAAAGGAATGAGATACTCAAGCTTGGAGAAATACTCACTGAATACAATGAGAGATGGATAGTTCTGCGATCTGCGTGGAAGAACAAAATTCGACCCAACCTGCGTTCTCCAAAGTCTTCCAATGAAAATGGTACCTCACTTGTGTGGGGAGGCCTAGTGCCCGCAACAGGAAACTGCCGAAAATGCAACGTGGACAAACCACATTTTTACAGTGAAAACTGACCCTTTTTTTTTGCAAAGTACCTATCTGTAGATTGTGAACCCTAGCACTTCCGGAACCTATGGAAACCTGGTAAACCTATACATTTTTTAAACCTAGACACCCAGAGGAATCCAGAAGGAGGTGACTTGTCTGGCTCCCAATAGGTTCTGTTACCCAGAATCCCTAGCAAACCTCAAAAAAAAAAAATAATTCCCCGCATATATGTGATGGAAAGTTCTGGAATCTTCGTGGGTCCACAAACTTCCCCCCACCCTGCATTCTCCAAAGTCTCGCGATAAAAACAGTACCTCACTCGTGTGAGTGGGCCAAGTACCCGCAACAGCCAAGTGCCCAAAATGTATTGTAGAGACATCAAAATTATCTATCGTAAAATGACCTGTTTGTGCAAGGGGGGGTCACCTGGGATTTTGCCCCCCAACATTTTCCTACCCAGAATCCCCTGCAGACCTTAAAATTAGCAGAAAGAATCAACATTTTCTCAAGTTTCTGTGTAATAAAGTTGTGGAATCATTGGACTGACACAAATTTCCAAACACCCAGCGGTCCCCCAACTCTCCTGATAAAAATGGTATCTTACTCATGTGGGTTGGCCAAGCACCCGCGACAAGGGGTCTAATTACGATCTGGCGGTCCTCTGACCGCTAGACTCGTGGGGGCACGGCAGTGTCGGTCCGGCCAACGCCGCACAGACAGTCTGACCCCCCCCATTAAAATTTTGGTGGTCAGTCCACCATTGCACTGCCGCAGCCGCCTGGGAACTGCCGTTCCCTGGAACAAGGTTCCTGATCGGTTCAGACCTTACTACGTGTTGCCCTGTTTGAAATTCTTGTATTATCAAATAGTCGTCATTCATCCAGGTTACCGTACATTATTGTGAATCCGGTGAACAGTCTAACATTCACCAGTCGTGAACTCCCTTGATTGACTAAGCTAATCAATTAGAATCTTTGGTCTCAGTTGCAGCGACCATATTTAGAAAAGGGGCTTTTCCTGCAATAAAAACAAATGTCCTGAGGATGGTCTTATAGACGTATGCAGTCAAGACCGAAACGTCGACCGCTACATCATCTCCTCAAGAAATGTATTTTTCTTTTAGTAACGTATTCACTTATGTGTATAGTTGTTTTTTTCCATTTTAGGAGCTTGAAGTGTGCCATGAACTGTTTTGTTTAATTGAGTCTAACATCTGTTCATGACCTATTGCATTTGATTTATTTCTCTGTTGTAATATTTCCCCATCAATTTGTTTTAACATATTAAAACCCAAAATACAGTTTTTCAATTACAAACAAGGATTATCCGTGTGCCTTATAGGATTTCCTTTTAGCATTTGTTGTGGTTGTCCTGTGGACACATTTGAGTTTGATCCTTGGACTAACTCTTTGATTTCACTCAGTTAACTTACTAGAATTAGACATTTTGAAGCAAATCCCTTGTAGATTTCCTTTATAAGTGTTGTTCCTTGGAAGTGGCACAGCGGTCAGGGCCTCAGTAATAGTGATGCTGCGGCACCATCATGCATATGAAGAGTTTCAGGACCATCAGCAGTGTGAGGAAGGTCTTTCCTCCATGAAATCGCTGGCGGTCCACAAACAACTGTTGCCCATGTGCATGGAGGTGGGGCACAACATGTGCTCCCCAGTGTGCATTCACCTCAGTTCCTGCACGGCATGGACTTTACTGTCCATGCTGTGCAGGAACTTTTTTGGTGTTGCCATTGTGGTGCCCATTTTCAGAGGCTTTGCCATGGGACTTCCAAAAAAAGCCCGCCAGACAAGAGGAAACTGGTAATCTGGTAGGCAGTGGGCACACAGGTTTGGCAGTGCCGGAGAGGGCTGCCAGCATGGCGGTCCACTCCCGCACCGCCAAAGTCGTAATCAGGCTCTACATAAGGTGATAACCGGTAAACAAAGATGTAGGGCCCTTGAACTGTCCAGGTGCCTTCTTAAATACATCAGGTAACTACAACATAGTAGATTATTCACGCAAAATTAACTCCTAGTTCACTAATAACTTCTTCAGTTATTCCTGAGCATTTGACTAGTATGAGTTTCTTATTTCAACATTTTGTTGAATATTTTAAAATTTGGAAGAAATGATTGATCAAGAAGGATCATTATACATAAGTGTCTGGGTTATTATCTGTAAAGAAATTGATTGACCAGACACCTAGGAAGTAAGGTATCATTGTCTGTTACTGATTATGAAACCATTTTTCTGGAGTAAATAGTTTAATTGAAAGAAGTTTGACTTCTATCTCCTTAAGGCCTGTTATATCAGAAATAATAAGAAAGCCACCATTGGAATACTTGGAAAAGTTATTAGTAGACTAGTGGTTTTAATATTTATCTATCTATCTATCTATCTATCTATCTATCTATCTATCTATCTATCTATCTATCTATCTATCTATCTATCTATCTATCTATCTATCTAGATATCTATCTATCTAGATATCTATCTATCTAGATATCTATCTAGATATCTATCGATCTATTTATCCAACTATCTATTTATCTATCTATCTATCTATCTATCTATCTATCTATCTATCTATCTATCTATCTATCTATCTATCTATCTATCTATCTATCTATCTATCTATCTATCTATCTATCTATCTATCTATCTATCTATCTATCTATCTATCTATCTATCTATCTATCTATCTATCTATCTATCTACCTATCTATCTATCTATCGATCTATTTATCCAACTATCTATTTATCTATCTATCTATCTATCTATCTATCTATCTATCTATCTATCTATCTATCTATCTATCTATCTATCTATCTATCTATCTATCTATCTATCTATCTATCTATCTATCTATCTATCTATCTATCTATCTATCTATCTATCTATCTATCTCTCTCTCTCTCTCTCTCTCTCTCTATCTCTCTCTCTCTCTCTCTATCTATCTATCTAGATATCTATCTATCTATCTATCTATCTATCTATCTATCTATCTATCTATCTATCTATCTATCTATCTATCTATCTATCTATCTATCTATCTATCTATCTATCTATCTCTCAAACTTGGCTGTGACGTAGGAGAAGGAGTAGCCCTCACTGCGGCTGCCAAGGATGCAGGAGGTGTGTGCAAGGATAGTGAGGAGGATCAAAGGTGTCTTGCAGGTAGGTGGAAGTTCAGTCGTTGGTTGATGCTGGTCGGTCCTCGATTGTGCGGAGCTATGTAGGCACGCCTGAGGCTCTTGAACTGGCATCCTTTCTGGATGGGGAGTCAGTGGAGGTTTCCGAGGTGGGGGTGATGTGGGTCCATTTGGGGAGGTTCAGGATATCATTCTGTGTGGTCCAGAGTCTTTTGAAGAGCTGGGTGGAGATGCCGATGTAGAGAGAGTGCCAAAGTCGAGGCGGCTGGTGATTAGGGAGGCGGCTGGTGATGAGGTCCTCAGTGACGGTCTTTCTGGTGTTGACAGGGATGATTCTGAAGATTCTGCAGAGCGTGCAAAGTAGGCCTTTGCAGAGATCGCAGAGATCCGCTGTGCAGATTTCTGCGAAGTGACAAAAATACTCCGCCGCTTTATGCCGAGTCCCGCAAGCAGTGGAGTGCATTACGTCATGCCGTTTGCGCAGATTTTTTAGCACAGGGTGTTTGTACCATGCTAGAAAAATGGCACCATGCGCAGCACAAGAGGGCACGCTTCTTTCTGCTGTCCGAGGGGATCTTCTACTTGAGCAGCAGCTTCCTCATTGTGAACAGAAGGTTTATCAACGTGAGCAATAGTGACCATCGGTGACCACCCGTGTTAAAACATCTTGCTGGGAGGTGGTCTAGCATTGGATTTTCCTTGCTCACCAACTAGACGTTGGCGAGCAAGGAAAAAACTCTGCTTCGCGGAGCGGAGTTTATTGGAACTCTGTGTGCTTCACGGAATGTGGATTGCAAAAAACTCTGGGGTGTGAAAGCAGGAGGAGACAACTGCGTTGACTTGTTTCATGGACAGTGTGCTGTTGAGGAGGATGCCTAGGTTACATGCATGGTCTGTAGGAGTGGGTGTTTGTCCAAGTTCTACTGCCCACCAGCTGCGGTCCAATGCAGTTGTGTTCTTACCGAAGATCACTAATTCTGTCTTATCAGATTTGAGTTTAAGGCAATTGTCTCTCATTCATTTGGCTACATTGGTCATGGTGTCTCAGAAGTTGATTCTGGTAGTGATGAGTTCTTGGGTGACGTAGAGGATGAGTTGGATGTCATCTGCAAGAGGAAATTTATGTTGAGGCCGTAGGATCTGACAATGTCTGTGAGCGGGGTCATGCAGGTGTTGAGCAAGATGGGACTGAGGGACGATACTTGGGGGACGGTGAATAAGATGCCCTTAGGTTCGGATGTATTGGGAGGCAGCTGGATGCTCAGTGTGAGGAAAGAGGTGATCTACTTGAGGGCATTTTGCAGGCTTCCAAAGTTGTAGAGTCTGTTGATGAAGGTGTGGTGGGAAACGGTGTTGAATGCAGCAGAGAGGTCGCGGAGGATCAGGGCCACAGTCTCTCCATGGTTGAGGAGAGTTCTGCTGCTGTCTGTGGCATTGATCAGGTCAGTATCAGTTCTGTGATTGGCATGGATTCCTGATTAGGAGGCGCCAAGTAGGTAGTTTTGTTCCAGGTATTCTGTAAGCTGTTTGCTGAAGGCCTTCCCGGGTAATTTCGCTAGGGAGACGGTCGAAATTCTTTGAGTTCACTAGGGTTGGCAGAGGGTTTCTTTAGGAATCTATCTACATATCTATCTATCTATCTATCTATCTATCTATCTATCTATCTATCTATCTATCTATCTATCTATCTATCTATCTATCTATCTATCTATCTATCTATCTATCTATCTATCTATCTATCTATCTATCTATCTATCTATCTATCTATCTATCTATCTATCTATCTATCTATCTATCCTTCACTCTATCTATCTATCCTTCACTCTATCTATCTATCTATCTATCTATCTATCTATCTATCTATCTATCTATCTATCCTTCACTCTATCTATCTATCTATCTATCTATCTATCTATCTATCTATCTATCTATCTATCTATCTATCTACCTATCTATCTATCTATCGATCTATTTATCCAACTATCTATTTATCTATCTATCTATCTATCTATCTATCTATCTATCTATCTATCTATCTATCTATCTATCTATCTATCTATCTATCTATCTATCTATCTATCTATCTATCTATCTATCTATCTATCTATCCTTCACTCTATCTATCTATCTATCTATCTATCCTTCACTCTATCTATCTATCTATCTATCTATCTATCTATCTATCTATCTATCCTTCACTCTATCTATCTATCTATCTATCTATCTATCTATCTATCTATCTATCTATCTATCTATCTATCTATCTATCCTTCACTCTATCTATCTATCTATCTATCTATCTATCCTTCACTCTATCTATCTATCTATCTATCTATCCTTCACTCTATCTATCTATCTATCCTTCACTCTATGTATCTATCTATCCTTCACTCTATCTATCTATCTATCCTTCACTCTATCTATCCTTCACTCTATCTATCCTTCACTCTATCTATCCTTCACTCTATCTATCCTTCACTCTATCTATCCTTCACTCTATCTATCTATCTATCCTTCACTCTATCTATCCTTCACTCTATCTATCTATCTATCCTTCACTCTATCTATCCTTCACTCTATCTATCCTTCACTCTATCTATCCTTCACTCTATCTATCCTTCACTCTATCTATCCTTCACTCTATCTATCCTTCACTCTATCTATCCTTCACTCTATCTATCTATCTATCTATCCTTCACTCTATCTATCCTTCACTCTATCTATCCTTCACTCTATCTATCCTTCACTCTATCTATCTATCTATCCTTCACTCTATCTATCTATCTATCCTTCACTCTATCTATCTATCTATCCTTCACTCTATCTATCCTTCACTCTATCTATCTATCTATCTATCCTTCACTCTATCTATCCTTCACTCTATCTATCCTTCACTCTATCTATCCTTCACTCTATCTATCCTTCACTCTATCTATCTATCTATCCTTCACTCTATCTATCTATCTATCCTTCACTCTATCTATCTATCTATCCTTCACTCTAGCTATCTATCTATCCTTCACTCTATCTATCCTTCACTCTATCTATCCTTCACTCTATCTATCCTTCACTCTATCTATCCTTCACTCTATCTATCCTTCACTCTATCTATCCTTCACTCTATCTATCCTTCACTCTATCTATCTATCTATCTATCCTTCACTCTATCTATCCTTCACTCTATCTATCCTTCACTCTATCTATCCTTCACTCTATCTATCCTTCACTCTATCTATCTATCTATCTATCTATCTATCTATCTATCTATCTATCTATCTATCTATCTATCTATCTATCTATCTATCTATCTATCTATCTATCTCTCTCTCTATCTATCTATCTATCTATCTATCCTTCACTCTATCTATCCTTCACTCTATCTATCCTTCACTCTATCTATCCTTCACTCTATCTATCCTTCACTCTATCTATCCTTCACTCTATCTATCTATCTATCCTTCACTCTATCTATCTATCTATCCTTCACTCTATCTATCCTTCACTCTATCTATCCTTCACTCTATCTATCCTTCACTCTATCTATCCTTCACTCTATCACTCTATCTATCCTTCACTCTATCTATCCTTCACTCTATCTATCTATCTATCTATCTATCTATCTATCTATCTATCTATCTATCTATCTATCTATCTATCTATCTATCTATCTATCTATCTATCTATCTATCTATCTATCTATCTATCTATCTATCTATCTATCTATCTATCTATCCTTCACTCTATCTATCCTTCACTCTATCTATCCTTCACTCTATCTATCCTTCACTCTATCTATCTATCTATCCTTCACTCTATCTATCTATCTATCCTTCACTCTATCTATCCTTCACTCTATCTATCCTTCACTCTATCTATCCTTCACTCTATCTATCTATCTATCCTTCACTCTATCTATCCTTCACTCTATCTATCCTTCACTCTATCTATCCTTCACTCTATCTATCCTTCACTCTATCTATCTATCTATCCTTCACTCTATCTATCCTTCACTCTATCTATCTATCTATCCTTCACTCTATCTATCCTTCACTCTATCTATCCTTCACTCTATCTATCCTTCACTCTATCTATCTATCTATCTATCTATCTATCTATCTATCTATCTATCTATCTATCTATCTATCTATCTATCTATCTATCTATCTATCTATCTATCTATCTATCTATCCTTCACTCTATCTATCCTTCACTCTATCTATCCTTCACTCTATCTATCCTTCACTCTATCTATCTATCTATCTATCTATCTATCTATCTATCTATCTATCTATCTATCTATCTATCTATCTATCTATCTATCTATCTATCTATCTATCTATCTATCTATCCTTCACTCTATCTATCCTTCACTCTATCTATCCTTCACTCTATCTATCCTTCACTCTATCTATCCTTCACTCTATCTATCTATCTATCTATCTATCTATCTATCTATCTATCTATCTATCTATCTATCTATCTATCTATCTATCTATCTATCTATCTATCTATCTATCTATCCTTCACTCTATCTATCCTTCACTCTATCTATCCTTCACTCTATCTATCCTTCACTCTATCTATCCTTCACTCTATCTATCCTTCACTCTATCTATCTATCCTTCACTCTATCTATCCTTCACTCTATCTATCCTTCACTCTATCTATCTATCTATCTATCTATCCTTCACTCTATCTATCCTTCACTCTATCTATCCTTCACTCTATCTATCCTTCACTCTATCTATCTATCTATCTATCTATCTATCCTTCACTCTATCTATCTATCTATCTATCTATCCTTCACTCTATCTATCCTTCACTCTATCTATCTATCTATCTATCTATCTATCTATCTATCTATCTATCTATCTATCTATCTATCTATCTATCTATCTATCTATCTATCCTTCACTCTATCTATCTATCTATCTATCTATCTATCTATCTATCTATCTATCCTTCACTCTATCTATCTATCTATCCTTCACTCTATCTATCTATCTATCTATCTGCTCTGTTCCCTTTTTAACAAAAATCAGCCCTGGGGTTCTGGTGCGCAGGGCTTAATAAGGCTGAGGAGGCACTTTGCCCCTCCCCTTGAAAATACATGGGGCCCTGGTGGATGGGGACCCCAGAGCCTAATGGCCCCGGGGAAGCAACACAGCCACCTTACCGTTAAAAAGAGATGTGGCCCTGGAGAATGGGGTACCCAGGGCCTTTTAAAGGATTGGGGAGGAGGCCACTTGTCCCCGCTCCCCTTTAAAATAAAGGCCCTGGAGTTCCCAGGGCCTAATTAGGCTTGAGGGTGGGGTACCCCTTGGCCCCATCCCATCTATCTAACTTTATATTTAATATTTATAAGGCGCAGCGAATCATCCCCAAGGGGATCTCTCGGCGCCTGGAAGGCAGATTACAGGATGGACTGTGATCTAGCAAAACAGCCACTTCTTGAGAAGCTTCTTGAATTATGCCAGGTTAGGATATGCTCGCAGCTCCTCTGGGAGACTGTTCTAGTGGGCAGGGGCCAGATGAGAAAATGCACGCCCTCCAATCCTGGCTTTCCTAATTCTGCAGGTGCAAAGCAGCCTTTAACTGCTAGGTCTCAGGAGGCGCCCTGGTGAGTACGAGGCGCCCTGGTGAGTACCATTGCAGCTTTTTGATTAAGTATGCCGGTCCATGTCCTTGCAGGACTTTGAATACCAGAAATAGGAGTTTAAAAATTGCTCTTTTGCTAATAGGAAGCCAATGCATGCATGCAGCTCCTACATTTTTCTCTAGTCAGAGCGAGGTCTTTGCCTACAGGGACTATTACCGAGGTGTCGTCTGCTTAAGAGATTGTATGGAACCCACACGGTCTAATGACAGGGGCCAGCGAGCAGACATAAACATTAAACAGGGTGGGACTTAGAGTGGAACCCTGTGGTACCCCCCTGTCCACCACTGTAGTTTGAGATCCAAACACATTGTGTTCTCTCTGTCGGGAAGCTATGTATCCAGTTTAAGGCCGAGCCTCTGTCACCAGTCCCTCGCAGCTTATCCAAAAGGACACTGTGAGAGATGGTGTCAAACGCTGCTGACAGATCCAAGAGAATTAGCATGACGGGGGTTCCCTCATCCAGCAACATCCTTATTGAGTCTGGTACCTCTGTTAATGCAGATTCAGTGCTGTGCCGAGCATGGAAACCCGACTGCGAAGGACCGAGCTGATGATTTTCTTCTAGATAAGCTGATAGTTGTCGATTAATAAGGGATTCTATGACTTTAGAACAGCATGGAAGAAGAGAAATTGGCCCATAGTTTTGTAGGTCTGCATGATCTGCTAGTGCTTTCTTGAGCAGTGGCTTTATATAAGACTTTCCCATTTTGCCGGGAACACGGCTGTGTCCAACGATAGGTTACAGACTTCCATAGTTGAGGTTGATAAGGCCGGAGCCAAGTTTACGATGATGAGGGGGGGAGCCACATCTGAATGCGAGCCTGATTTAGTATGTGGCAATAAGGCATGCACTTGCTCGGTGGTGATGGCTGTGAAGGACTCTAAACTGGGGGAGGACAGGTCTTCCAAGGGAGGAGTAGATGCCAGGACAGCCTCTTCCACCTCAAATGTGTTATAGATTTTATCAATTTTCTGTTTGAAATAAGTGGTCAGATCATCGCATAGCCCTTGCGTGGGTGGTAGGGTGGAGATGTTGGCTCTGGGATTGGTAAACTCTTGAAGAATCTTGAAGAGCTCTTTAGTGGAATTGCTGGCTTCCGCAATTCTTTTCCCTAAATGTGCTCTCCTGGCTCTATTGCAATTCCCCAGATAAATTCTATGTAATGATTTATAGGCCCTCCCTCATTGATTCCCTCCTTTTTCGGCTCAGTGACTCTACAGGTAGCTTTTTGTTACCTTCAAACTTTCTGAGTGCCAAGGTGCTGGGACGGCCCTGTCCCTCACTCTGACTGTCTTGGCAGGCGATATGGTGTTGAGGGCCATTGTTATAGAGGACTCAAGCATATGAAGCGCTGAATTGCTATCCGTCCCATTTTAAATGCTGGTAAATGCTGGTAAAAGTCACTTTCTTCCATGATCTGCATGAGCTCTTCTGCCCTTGGATCTGGCTTAAGGGAGTAGGAACAGCCAAGGAGAATCCTAGAGCCATGTGGTCCATTCAGCTTAGGGCTAGCAGAGGATCTACTAGGAGATCCTTCATGTTCGTAAAGATGTTATCCAGCTGATGTATGTTGTTACAACGCATGCTTTTACTACGCATGCCTTTACAACGCAGGTTTTTCAACGCAAGTCGTTACAACGACTTGCGTTGGTGGGTGCTGGATAGAGAATAGTTTAATTTACTATTCCAACTCCAGTCCCCGTGGATAGTAGGGAAGGTGTTGGATAGTAAATTAAACTATTACCTATCCTAGAGCGCCCCCCAGCGCAATTCGTTGTAATGACTTTCGTTGAAAAACCTGCATTGTAACGGCACTGCGTGGTAAAAGTTGCGTCGTAATGGATGTTTCCCTTATCCAGCGTATGACCCTTTGTAGTATGACTATGAATTCTAGGAAAAAGGCCTAAGGACTCCATGGCTGCTAATAAGCTTAGGGTATCTGTGTTGGAGCTGATGTCTAAATGAGGATTAACATCACCAAGGAGTAGAAAATTATCGGCTTGCATGGTGTATGGGGCTATATGCTCCAGTAATGACAAACAGAAGTTCTTTTTGCTTTCCCCAGGGTGTGGTATACTACCGCTTCCATCAGCCTAACGCCTAGGGCCGGTTCCATTTTAAATATCATCAGTTCCATGTCAGGGGCTGAGATAGAATCTAGGGGCCTCATTTATGAGAAATGATGTATAGCTGCGTGAAAGCAGCGATGCGTCACTTTTCACTGCGCACTCCTTGCGACACCAATGATGCGTCATATTTACAGTATGGCGCATCATGGCGCAAGGAGTTACAGATACGTCACTATTTCTGACGTATCTGTATGGTGCAATAGTGACGCATTGCTGGAGTGTGTCACAAAAGTGACGCAACTCCAGCAATGTGTCCTTTCACATGGGGCTAGCCCGATGTGAAAGAACCTGCGTGAGTCTTACGCCTGCTGTGAAGCAGGCGTAAGAAATTGACGCATTTGTGTCCTAGAAGTGACGCAGTGAAATCTTATTGATTTCACTGCGTCACTTCTATGACCCTTTCTTGCGTAAGAATGCCCCCCCTGCATACATTATACCTGGCGCAGGTATAATGTGACGCAGGGGTTTACAAAGTGACACATCTACCTAGATGCGTCACTTTGTAAATATGGTGCAACAAGGCACATTTTTTACGCTGCCGGTGCGTCACAAAAAGTGACGCACCGGCGGCGTAAAAGTGACGCACAGCCTCATAAATGAGGCCCTAGGATTTTTGCGTGAAGGGCTAGGCGGGTAGCCATGGCCACCCCTCCTCCCCCTTTGCCTGCTCCATCTAATCTCGCCACTGCATAGTCTGCCGGGAAGGCTATCGCTACGGAAGGAGCAGATTGTAAGTGCAACCAGGTCTCAGTAAAAAAGCAGATATCTGTCTCTAAACCATCCAGGACGTCCCAGACTTCCCCGGTGTGTTTAGGGATGGATCTGGCATTGAGGTAAAGACCTCGAAAAGTAGCCTCTATTTCTCTCCACCTCCACTTTTTCTCCCCTGCTGACTACTCCAAAGGCACTCGCCCATCTGCAGGATGGTGGCTTAGCAGACATAGTGGCTCCCACAGTCTTGCTCAGAAGCCCACAACCGGCACTATCAAAAGTTGGGGTGCCCCTACCAGGTTGCACAATCTCGATTCTACTCAGGGGCATAGCTTCAGAGAAGGTGGTTGGAGGTGTTACACCCCCCCAACACCCTTTCAATTCATCTATTATTTCATAAATACTTGGGTGTAGGAACTTTCAGTCGGGTTTGATAAGGTGTTGGTCGGAATTCATCTGGGATTTTTAAATTCGCACTCAGATACACACACATACACTCTTTTCTCGGTTTTTGAAGCTCTTAATAGATGGTTACAAAATACTGTTTTAAGTACCCTTCGCAATCCACAGTCCTTTCCCTTTCCACTAGCACTTAAGCCCCCCCCATGCGCTGCAGGTTTTTTTCATCTCAGCTCTCTCCTTTTGTCCCTGTTTATGCATTTTTCTATTGCTCCTTCTTTTCCCTTTGTGCGTTTATTCTCTCTTGTTCTGGACCAAAGTCTGTTAATGAAAAATATGTGTTGATGGCCAAAAATAAGAGCCGGTAGGTAGCACCTGAAGGAACCAGCCCAAATTAAGCACTGCACCACACCCTGTGACCGTGTGAAGGGAGCTGCTCTTGTTCTGGACCAAAGTCTGTTAATGAAAAATATGTGTTGATGGCCAAAAATAAGAGCCGGTAGGTAGCACCTGAAGGAACCAGCCCAAATTAAGCACTGCACCACACCCTGTGACCGTGTGAAGGGAGCTGATATCGTGTGACACACTGTGGCGGCGCTCTGTGAGTTTGCAGAGCCGCTTTTGGAATTGTACATTGGTAAAACGAACCAAGAAGTACGACAGAGAATCTCGCAACATAAATCCAGACTCAAGAGGAAAGTACTTACAGCACCTCTAGTACAACATTGGATGGAAAATGGACATGGCGACAGTGACCTGAGATGGACAGTCATCTCTAAAGTAGAACCGGATGCAAGAGGTGGCGACCTAGAAGCCAAACTACGGCAGAGGGAAGCCATGCTAATACTACAATTCAATCCTGCAACAAATGGGCTTAATGAAATGTCAGAACTTTATAACTCGTAATACCATCTGCATATAAAAAAAAAATGTCCACCAAATGATCAGTACTGGGCAATGTACATGTATCTATACCTATCCGAAAACAATCCAACCACATGTAAATCAGGATTTTTTCCAAATTAAACTTCTCTGTAAACCATGGGTACTCACAAACTTTCTCTCGGGGGCCAAATTTACAGTGTGGGTTGTGTCCGAGGGCCACACCGGTGGGGGCGGGGTCAGTGGGGGAGGGGGCAGGGCTAGAGCAAAGAAAAAACTGACCATTAGTTTGGACACAGGTCCCTGCAGTGGACGCCTTCATCCACTGAGCCACCAGACCCGGCATACACGCATCTCTCTCTCTTTATCTCTCTCTCTCTCTCGCTCTGTCTCCCTCCCTCCATCTCTCTATCTATCTCTCCCTCTATCTCTGTCTCCCTCCCTCTCTCTATCTACCTCCCTCCATCCCTCTCTCTCCCTTTCTCCCTGTCTCCCTCTGTCTCCCTCACTCTGACTGTCTCACTCCCTCTCACTCCCTCTCTCTCCCTCACTCTCCCTCACTCTGACTGTCTCACTCCCTCTCTCTGTCTCCCTCTCTCCTTCCCTCTCCATCTCTCCCCCTCTCTCCCTCACTCTCCCACATTCTGACTGTCTCACTCATTCTCTCTCTGTCTCCCTCTCTCTCCTCACCCCTCCCCCTCTCTCCCTCTTTCTCTGTCCCTCTCCTTCCCTCCCTCACCTTTCCTCACCCTCCCTCTCCTTCCCTCTCTCCTCCCCTCTCCCTCCCTCCCCTTCCCTCTCGCTCCCTCACCCTCACTCATTCTCCCTCACCCCCTTCCCTCCCATTCCCTCCCCCACACTCCCCTTCCCCCTCTCCCTCCCTCACTCCCCTTCCCTCCCTCCCTCTCTCCCCTTTCCTCTCTCCCTCACTCCCCTTCCCTTACTCCCTTACTCCCTCTCCTTCCCTCACCTTCACCCGCTCCCCCTTCCCTGTCCCTCACTCCCCTTCCCATTCCCCCTCCCCACTCCCCTTCCTTCCCTCACTCCCTCCCCTTCCCTCACTCCCTCCCCTTCCCTCACTCCCTCCCCTTCCCTCACTCCTTCCCTCACTCCCTCCCTCACTCCCCTTCCCCGCTCCCCCTTCCCTCTCCCTCCCCCACTCCCCTCTCTCCCTCCCTCACTCCCCTCTCTCCCTCCCCCACTCCCCTTCCCTCTCTCTCTTTCTCCCTCACTCCCTCCCCTTCCCTCACTCCCTCCCTCACTCCCCTTCCCTCTCCCTTTCCCTCTATCCCTCCCCTTCCCTCTGCCTTTCCCTCTATCCCTCCCTCTCCCTCTGTCTCCCTCCCTTTCCTTCCCTCTCCCTCCATCCCTCTACCTCCCTCTGTCATTAATTAATTAATTTATTTATTTGTTTATGCATTTTATAAATTAGTTCTGAAAGTGTCTTTGGAATAGAAGAGATTTGAGGTCTGCTTTGAAGATCTGGGTGGAAATGGTGAAACGGAGCGATGGAGGAAGCGAGTTCCAGATTCCAGATTCAGATGCCTAGAGGGTGCAAAAAGCAAGTGAAAAATACCCACTGTGAACCCATGGGACTTCAATAACCCAATTTCCGTTCTCAATTATACACAACCACCATAAGTCTCTAAAAAACGGTATTAGATGTCATCAATACCTCCCACAACAAAGGATAACGAGCTGGGCCTCAGGAATCAGTAGATTTGAATGCTAGAAACAAAACAATTCCTTCCAATAATGGCAAAACAGAAGCAAATCATTCATTTTCTGTTTTGTTGGCGAAGAAAATCTTACGGCTGGCAGGGTGCACATAAACTTGTTTTTGGATGATGGGAACAAAACGCAGTTTAATTTCTAAAACAGAGAGATTATGGTATGCCTCTGCGTTTAAACGGGCTGACCAAAATAATACAAAACGAGACTACTTTTACAACGTCCTCATCTCAAGGATTGCCAGAAGAGACATGCTTGCAGACAAGTGAATACAAAAACAGCTAACCCCTTATAAAATAAATCATCTGTTACAAACCAAAAACAACAACACACCGACCTATCCTGTCCCTAAGAGGTAAACTATCTTTGCACATTTCTCATCCCTTCACTGCATTTTTCATCGATTGGTCATTCCTCTAAATGTGGTCACAGAACTGCTTCCATAGTATAAAGAATGACTGTTTTTGATACAGAGCGAATGCTTCCGTTTTTACACTTACCCCTCTTCTGCACCCAGCCTTCCTTGACAATTGTAATGTCAGTCATGGTAGCTCCCCTCTGTGCCCCCAACTTGAGGAATTTCTTGCAGCTGACTTCGGAGCTTTGGGACTGCAGTCCTTTTCCCTCTGCTAGACTGATGCTGCGAGCCCTAGGTTCAGCGATGAGTCAGCCTGCGACAGGAACGGCATCTCACCCTGTGTGTCGGCCGGCTGAGACAGCTTCCGGGCAAACACACACAAAGCCGCACCCCAGCACTTAACAGGTCTTTAAAAGACCATTTGCATTTTAATGGGGCTTTATTGTATTTCACCTCTTAGGCCCCTGCAGGTCCGCTCTGCCTATCACCTGGATGAATCACCCGACCGACCCCCACAGAGTAGCAGAGTCTCGCTCCGATTGCAGACACTTAAAAATGTGTTTTTAAAACACTGGTACGATGTCTGCCAGGTCCGCGGGCTGCCAGGCAAGGCTTTCCGGGCCGCCACCGGCCCGCGGGCCGTACTAAGAGTACCCATGCTGTAAACCATTCGAACCGGATTAATAACATATCTGAGTGCTTTAAGGGCCATCCATGCGGAAACCAGAATCCAGACCTCCAATTCATCAAATTGTACCGGAACGAATAATTAATAATTTGGACTGCTCACAATAATTATTACTATCTCCCATAACAAAAGCGGTCTTGGTGATTCCATGTTTATAAAGATTTTCGTCATTGCATGATTTCTCCAATTAGAATCCACTCGATAGGCAGACCATTTAGACTACATTTAAAAAAAAACTACAATTCCCAACTGGCCAAGCGAGAATCGGAACCCTGATTTTAAGCACCAACAACATGACGTAACAACAACGGCGCCAGAGAGACATGCCGAATGGGAACCTCGAGACATAGCAATTGACGGTAAGCCCGCTGGTCTAAATCTTACGTTTATAGAACTTCAAGGGTCCTACAAAAAGAGTCGCCAGTTATACCGCACCGTGTGGGGATGAGCGAAAATATGGGCGTTAGGAACCGCGCATTATACAAATAAGGAATAACAAGTTTGGCATTGTGAGCCCATAACGTGTATCATTCCACAACTGCTCTTCACGTCTAACCTTGAAATCGAAATAGGGCAATGTGATCACTTCGAACCTTTTAGAAATTAACGTTCGACCTGCACCTTCTTGCATTTTCCTGTAATTTGTATATGGACACTAGAGACGGTTCTTGAGCCTGATAGTAAAAATACGTGAATTTTCCCCAACAGAAAACATAAAAACAAGATAGAAGAGAAGAAGCCTTTCATAATTAGCCGAACTTGGAAATTGGATCGATTGATAGGAGAAACAGTACACCTGTCCCACACAAGTGAGTAAGAACTAACCATGGGCGTAAAATCCGCTCCGATCGCGGATTTTTCGGAATTTCGGCAAATTCGCAATCCGCGAACTCTCGCGAATTTGTCGCAAATCCGTGAATCCGCTCGCGGCGGATTTTTTGCTTGGTTGCGGCGCGCGGCGTGGTGCACGGCGTTCACTTTCCGTCATTAAGCGTTTGCCGAGTTGTTTTTCTTGATCATATTTTGCGAGTGCTGCGCCATTTTGGATCTTGCTGCGTGATCCCGCGGGAGTTTGGCGCCCGCGAATACGTAATCGCGGCTTGCCACCTTGCACAGCACACCTCGCGAGAGTTCGCAATTGCGAACACGTAGTTGCGGCGGAAAGGAACAATCTCGCACTCGCGAAATAGAGATTTTGCAATTCTGCACATGAAATCCACCAGCAAACAGGATAAACCTTCAGAAAATGATTATTTTTATCAGAATCACTCCTCAGGTTGACATTTGCATGGCCTTTTTTTTTGCAAGGAGTCCATTTTTGGGGGGGGGAGGGAAGGAAGTGCCCCACAGTCTCCAACTTCCTGTTCCTGTCCAGCAGGCTCCTCCCAGTGCTTTGTCCATCTCCTGGTCACTTTCATTTGGATCTGGAGCTGGAAGGATTACTTTTTGTGGGTGCTGCTGGATATTTGGATTTGAGGCCTTTTTGACTTTCTTTGGATCACTTTTGGATTAGAAATCAACTTTCACAAGTAAGTTTGTTTGGGGCATTACAGTTGCTGCAACTACAATTTTGGAACTTTTTCAGAACATTAAATAAATTATATTGTGGGTAGCCACAGTATCCAGTAGGACCAGGGTTGGTTATGGGTGCATGATACAACTGTTTTGCTGAATTTAAACACCATTGAGGCCATGGATGGGCTGGGATTGTGCTGATTTTTGTTGTTTTTGTTGTTCTTTTGGGGCTGCTGGTGGGGCCAATTGCCCAGGGGTGGTGAGTGTTGCATGGGCCTAGTCTTTCTGTGGGGTGTCTTCTTGAATTTAAACATCATTGAGGCCATGGATGGGCTGGGATTGTGTTTATTTTATTGTTTTTTGTCATTTTTTTGGGGCTGCTGGTGTGGCCTTTTGCCCAGGGGTGGTGGTGCATGGACTGAGTGTGCCTGTGGTGTGGTCTCACTCTCACTCTCTTTAATGTAAACATCATGGATGGCATTGGATTGTGGTGATTTTTGGCTGTTTGTCTGTTTTTGGGGGGTGCACTGTTGATGTGGACTGGCCATGTGGGTGGTGGTGGTGGCCATCTTGAGTGCTGGCTGGTACAGGCAACATGTGCTTGGGGTGCAAGGGGCCATTTTGAAGAGAGGCAGTGTCTGAGGCCTGCACTTATTTAGCCTACTTTTCATCCATTATGCCCAGGGTTAGTGAGTGTTGCATGGGCCTAGTCTTTCTGAGGGGTGTCTTCTTGAATTTAAACACCATTGAGGCCATGGATGGGCTGGGATTGTGCTGATTTTCTTGTTTTTGTGGGGCTGCTGGTGGGGCCCTTTGCCCAGGGGTGGTGAGTGTTGCATGGGCCTAGTCTTTCTGTGGAGTGTCCTCTTGAATTTAAACACCATTGAGGCCATGGATGGGCTGGGATTGTGCTGTTTTTTGAGGTTTTTGTCGTTTTTTGGGGGCTGCTGGTGTGGCCTTTTGCCCAGGGGTAGTGGTGCATGGACTGAGTGTGCCTGTAGTGTGGTCTCACTCTCTTTAATGTAAACATCCTGGATGGCATTGGATTGTGGTGATTTGTGGGTGTTTTTCTGTTTTTTTGGGGTGTACTGTTGATGTGGACTGGCTTGGGGTGTAGGGGCCATTTTGAAGAGAGGCAGTGTCTGAGGCCTGCACTTATTTTGCCTACTTTTCATCCATTATCCCCAGGGGTAGTGACTCAGTGTTGCATGGGCCTAGTCTTTCTGAGGGGTGTCTTCTTGAATGTAAACACCATTGAGGCCATGGATGGGCTGGGATTGTGCTGATTTTATTGTTTTTTGTCGTTTTTTTGGGGCTGCTGGTGGGGCCCTTTGCCCAGGGGTGGTGAGTGTTGCATGGGCTTAGTCTTTCTGTGGGGTGTCCTCTTGAATTTAAACACCATTGAGGCCATGGATGGGCTGGGATTGTGCTGTTTTTTGTGGTTTTTGTCGTTTTTTTGCGGCTGCTGGTGTGGCCTTTTGCCCAGGGGTAGTGGTGCATGGACTGAGTGTGCCTGTAGTGTGGTCTCACTCTCTTTAATGTAAACATCCTGGATGGCATTGGATTGTGGTGATTTGTGGGTGTTTTTCTGTTTTTTTGGGGTGTACTGTTGATGTGGACTGGCCATGTGGGTGGTGGTGGTGGCCATCTTGAGTGCTGGCTGGTACAGGCAACATGTGCTTGGGGTGCAAGGGGCCATTTTGAAGAGAGGCAGTGTCTGAGGCCTGCACTTATGTAGCCTACTTTTCATCCATTATCCCCAGGGGTAGTGACTCAGTGTTGCATGGGCCTAGTCTTTCTGAGGGGTGTCTTATTGAATTTAAACACCATTGAGGCCATGGATGGGCTGGGATTGTGCTGATTTTCTTGTTTTTTTGTCGTTTTTTTGGGGCTGCTGGTGGGGCCCTTTGCCCAGGGGTGGTGAGTGTTGCATGGGCCTAGTCTTTCTGTGGGGTGTCCTCTTGAATTTAAACACCATTGAGGCCATGGATGGGCTGGGATTGTGCTGTTTTTGTGTTTTTTGTCGTTTTTTTGGGGCTGCTGGCGTGGCCTTTTGCCAAGGGGTAGTGATGCATGGACTGAGTGTGCCTGTAGTGTGGTCTCACTCTCTTTAATGTAAACATCCTGGATGGCATTGGATTGTGGTGATTTGTGGCTGTTTTTCTGTTTTTTTGGGGTGTACTGTTGATGTGGACTGGCTTGGGGTGTAGGGGCCATTTTGAAGAGAGGCAGTGTCTGAGGCCTGCACTTATTTTGCCTACTTTTCATCCATTATCCCCAGGGGTAGTGACTCAGTGTTGCATGGGCCTAGTCTTTCTGAGGGGTGTCTTCAATGTAAACATCATGGATGGCATGGGATTGTGCTGATTTTTCTGTGTTTTGTCGATTTTTTGGGGTGTATAACTGAACTGATGTTCCTCTGTCTTCCATTGCTTTTAGATGCACAAGACTCAAGAGAACCACCAGTGCCAGGAAGAAGTCCTGCAGCGGTGTGTGTGTGCAGCATAACGTCACGCGACGTCACGTCTGGACACAGACAACTCTGCAACTCGTGCAACTGCTGCCTGCTGTTCTGACCTGCTCTGAAGAAGATGGCCCCAAAAAAAGTTACCGCTCCTCTAGCAAGAAAGGTGCCAGTAAGGAGCAGAAGAAGCAAGTTACCAAGGAGACTGGTGTGCCGGCCGCCCCTTTTTTTGGGAGTAAAAAAAAAAGTATGCCTGCAGCAGCAGCGGGATCTCCTGGGGACCAAGCTGGCAGCAGCACCCCCGCTCCATTGGGCTCAGTGCCACCACCACCACCACGCCAACTTAAGTCCAAGCCCTTGAGTGCTGCAGAGGCAGCCAGTATAGTTCTTCAATCACCATCGACCAGTGATGTTGGCTCATCGCAAGAAAGCAGCAGCAATGTCCCTCAACCAACACAGGTTGTTGTAGCTCATCTGACGAGTGTTGAACAACCACAGCCGCAACAACAATCACATGTGCAAGTACAAGCCCAAGTACATGTGGAAGGAGAGGCAGCGCAAGGAGATGCGCAAGCAGAGGTGCATGGAGGGTCACAAGTGCCCACAATAGTTGTTCCTCCCGAAGTAGGGGCACATCAGGAAATCGACAATCAAGGCGAGGTATCATTTGAGGAAGACACTCCTCCTGGTGATCATTCATTGTCTTCCACACCCCTAGCAAGGAATAGATCAAGGGTGGTGTCTACATCTTCTTCAAGCACACCTCCTTCTGATGATACGGATCAAAATTGGGAACCAGCACCACTGCCGTCTGAGAGTGAGGCACACCATGATCTGACAAAGGTAGTTAAGCATAAAAGGAAGCTCGTCCAAAGTCTCAGACTTATGGAGTGTGATGATGAGGCTCAACAAGAAGTGGCGGATACTGCTGCTGATGAAGACTCTGACAACGACGACCCAGTCATCATAAAGGTCACTGCAGCCCCAGCGGGCATGCAGCAAACAGACATTTTGACCCTAGCCCGAAAAGCTGCTGAGCGTGATGATGATGATGTTGTCGACGAGGAGGCAGTGGAAACACCACCACAATCATTGGAGTTAAGTAGTACACCAACTCGTACCGCTTCCATATTTCTTTCTGGCAAGAAGGGACCTCCATCCACCTCGACCTTAATGAGTGGCGGTGAAAGTGCACAACGTACAAAAGTTGGGCAATCCAGATCCTCCACTTCATCTGGCATTAGCAGCATGACCACCACCACCAGTATCGCCGCCTCCTCCAGGCCCCACAGACGCTTCAAGTCCCCAGTTTGGGACTTCTTTACTGTTTGCCCAAAAAGGGAAAAGTTCGCCATTTGTACCCTTTGTAAGCTTGCAGTTAGTCGTGGTAAGTCAGGTACCAACTATGGTACCGGAGGCCAGAGCGGTCATCTTGAGAGACAGCACACTGTCAAATGGTTTGCGCACCTAGATGCGATCAAGGAAGCCCGAATTGGAAGTCAAGAAAACGTTGATGTTGCATCTGATGATGACGAGGAGGAAGAAGACGTGTCAAACACTTCACTTACACCCAGTACCCCTGTCAGCAGCGCACCCAATGTGAGGCACACTAAGAGTGTTGGAGCGAGTGAGACACCAACGCGCAAAAGTTCACCAGCGAGCATAATTCGGTCAACGAAGTAATTATCATCCCGTAAATGCTTGGTCCAGGGCAACATTAGAACCATGTTTTCTTCAGACGTGCCATATGAACGCAACCACCCACTGACGCGTCTGTATAACACTAAGCTGGCTAAAATGCTAGCTGTGGACCTTCTCCCTTTTTCTTTTGTAGAAGCGGTAGGTTTTCTAGAATTAGTGGCAACGCTATGCCCTAAATGGAAGGTTCCTAGCCGGTTCTATTTTGCCAGAGTTGCGGTTCCAGCACTACATGAAGATGTGCTGGAGGCGATTGGGGCAGCTTTGCAGAAGAGTGCTGTTCACACTATACATCTGACAACAGACATGTGGACCAGTGGCGCAGGCGCTGATTACATGAACACAAGCCCTGTGTGACCTTCACTGGTTAAAAATTCCTGACCGTGTGGCTTTTAAAACCTTGTGCCTTCTGTTCAAAATTCGTCAGGGTTCTGCCCCCACTTACCTGCACAATCTTGCTCAGCCTTACCAGCCCAGTCGTCCTCTCAGGTCATCAAATCAAGCCAATTTTGTAATTCCCAGAATCCGCTTGGCAAAAATGGGAGGCCGCTCATTCGCCCATTTGGGGCCGAAGATGTGGAATGCTCTTCCGTTGGTGCTAAAAACAGAGACCAATCTTTTTGCTTTTCGCAAGAAGTTGAAAACTTTTTTGTTTTAGTTGGTTACTGTTTCTGCTCATTCCTTGCTTCAGCAATTACCTATCTTTCTTCTCTAGTCTGTCCCTGGCGCCGGGAAACCCATTACGGGTAGCTGAGCGCAATACAAATTCAATAAATAAATAAATGTGCATCACTGCACACTGGGTCTCTTTTTCAGGTGCTAAAGCAAAGCTAAACGCAGGTGTTGACCCGGACCAAGTTTTTAAAGCCGCTCGGAAACATGCAACACTAGCCATGTTTGGCTTGGAGAAAAGTCACACAGCAGAAAACATTTTGGACGAGTTTAACAAAAAGGTCTTTCACTGGCTGTCTCCAAAAAAACGCCAGATTGGTTATGTTTCCACGGATAATGGCGCCAATGTAGTTAAGGCCATGTCGCTGGGTGCATATTTCAGAGTGCCGTGTTTGGCGCACTGTATCAACCTGGTAGTTCAAAAATTTTTGAGTGATACAGACAGTACAGCGTTCGAGGTAATGGCCACCTGCCGCAAAATGTGCAACCATTTCAGCCATTCTTTTAAGGCCCGGAAGCATCTGAGGAGCCTGCTACTTCAACGTCGAATGCCAGTGAAAGCACTCATCCAGGAGGTGGCAACACGTTGGAACTCAACCTTCTACATGCTTGAGCGTCTGTATGAGCAGTATACGGTACTCGATCACAATTTCTTAACAGAGGGTACAGCTCAGAAGGACCTGCGGATGGGTGCGGCGCAATGGGACATAGTTAAAAGCCTGACAGACATGCTTCGTCCTTTTGAGTTCTCCACGCATGCAGTCAGCAAGGAGGACTGTAATTTGGGAAAAGCTATCCCATTGTTGTGCATGCTGGAGCACCAACTGAAGGCGGTGTCTTCTGAGTTTGAAAAAGATGAAAACAAAAAAGACCCTTTTATTTTGTCGGAGAAATTATTAGAGCGCCTACGTGGTGATAAACGTCTTAAAAAGATCAAGTCAGAACAGCATTACATTTGTGCTACTATTCTGGATCCACGCTACAAAAAGGCGCTGGCAAGCCAAGCATTTTTTCCTTTTGCTGATGAAGATGTTCAAAACTACAAACATTGGCTAGCCTGGTCAGCCAAGAGGTTTGAAAAAGAACGGCAGGATATTGAAGGAGAAGGCAGTACATCAGCATCAGCATCAGCAGGCCATCCCCAGTCAAAAAAATCCACTTCTGCACCTGTGGCTGTGGCACAAGTGACCTCTCAGCCGTTAAAGACACCGGCAACCGGATCATCTGCACCACACACAACAGTAACAGTGGCTGCTGTAGAGGATTGGCTAACTTTGCTTGGGTATTGTTCTCGAAAAAATGTCACAGGCACAGCAAAAAGTAAGCAAAGTGGAGGAACCGTTAATGACCTTGAGTCGATGGTGCAGGACTATCTGAATGACTCAACAGAGGTCTTTCTTAATGATGAGCCATTGCAGTATTGGCATGGGAAAAAACTATTGTGGCCACAGCTCTCCAACCTGGCTATAAACTATTTGTCTTGCCCACTCGCAAGTGTGTCTTCTGAACGTGTTTTCAGTGCTGCTGGTGGCATTGTAACTCCCAAACGGAGCCGCCTCTCGCCCAAAAATGTGGAGCGGCTGACAATGATCAAGATGAATCAGCACCTCATACCACCAGATTACAAAGTACGAGAAAGCACGCCGCATGAAGACGAGGAGGACGGCAACGTAGATGAGGGGATTTGTTCTCTGTTCGGTGACACTGACCTCATCCTGCCTGAATTCGCAGAGTATGATGACGAAATCTTCTTCTTATTCCCATACACCGAGCCCTGAAAATGAGACAATGAATCGATAACTTTCTTTTTCGTCCTTATTCACTTTTATTCCTGTGTGTCTGTCTTTCTTTGTTTTGCACAGTTAATTTAATTCAAACTTTAATCACCTAATCCCAAAAACAAGCCCATCAGCAGAACTGTTTGCTTATTGATTTGAAGGTGCCGCAGTCTACATTCCTCAGGTTCACAAGTTCTGAAGAACATGCTCCTCTATCCTCCTCCTCCAGACTCCGATTTCCCTCAAAGCAGAGGGCTGGATTACGCCCAATGAAGAAAGACTCAGCACTTGTGGGGGTGTTCTACTTCTTTGCGGGCGAGTTGACGGCTCTTGGCCCATTGCTGTGAAGCTCTAATAACGGATAAAAGTGTTTTGGACCAAATATGAGGCGGAAATTTCTTGCCGTTTTTGCTGACTTGCTTGCCTTTGAGGTGCTCTTTGGCGGGGTTCCGGGTGTTTGTGGGTGAGTTTTGGGGTCTGGGAGCACTGCTGCAACAGTCTAATGTTGATTGCATTTGCTTTTCAGGAAATCCATGGTGGAAAACAGGAGTTATGATGATGACCTAGCTGCACAGCGCGTTTGGACCAAAGGCCGAGAGATATTGTAAGTATGAGATTTTTCTTTTTTGCTGTTTGGGGGTGTGGTGGTCGCGTGCTTTTTTGCGGGTGGGTTGGCGGGTCTTGGGGCATTCCTGGGAAGGTCTAATACCGGATAGAAGTGTTTTGGACAAAATCCATAAGGAAAAGCCTTTTTTTTGCTATTTCTTCTGACATCTTGCTCAATGTAGCATTTTGGGGGGCTTCCTGGTGTTTGTGGGTGGGTTGCGGGGTCTCTGTCGAAGCACTGCTGCGACAGTCTAATCTTGATTGCATTTGCTTTTCAGGAAATCCGTGGTGGAAAACAGGAGTTATGATGATGACCTAGCTGCACAGCGCGTTTGGACCGAAGGCCGAGAGATATTGTAAGTATGAGATTTTGCTTTTTTGCTGTTTGGGGGTGTGGTGGTCGCATGCTTTTTTGCGGGTGGGTTGGCGGGTCTTGGGGCATTCCTGGGAAGGTCTAATACCGGATAGAAGTGTTTTGGACAAAATCCATAAGGAAAAGCCTTTTTTTGCTATTTCTTCTGACATCTTGCTCAATGTAGCGTTTTGGGGGGCTTCCTGGTGTTTGTGGGTGGGTTGCGGGGTCTCTGTCGAAGCACTGCTGCGACAGTCTAATCTTGATTGCATTTGCTTTTCAGGAAATCCGTGGTGGAAAACAGGAGTTATGATGATGACCTAGCTGCATAGCGCGTTTGGACCGAAGGCCGAGAGATATTGTAAGTATGAGATTTTGCTTTTTTGCTGTTTGGGGGTGTGGTGGTCGCGTGCTTTTTTGCGGGTGGGTTGGCGGGTCTTGGGGCATTCCTGGGAAGGTCTAATACCGGATAGAAGTGTTTTGGACAAAATCCATAAGGAAAAGCCTTTTTTTTGCTATTTCTTCTGACATCTTGCTCAATGTAGCGTTTTGGGGGGCTTCCTGGTGTTTGTGGGTGGGTTGCGGGGTCTCTGTCGAAGCACTGCTGCGACAGTCTAATCTTGATTGCATTAGCTTTTCAGGAAATCCGTGGTGGAAAAACAGGAGTTATGATGATGAGACCTAGCTGCACAGCGCGTTTGGACCGAAGGTCGAGAGATATTGTAAGTATGAGATTTTGCTTTTTTGCTGTTTGGGGGTGTTGTCGCGTGCTTTTTTTGCGGGTGGGTTGGCGGGTCTTGGGGCATTCCTGGGAAGGTCTAATACCGGATAGAAGTGTTTTGGACAAAATCCATAAGGCAAAACCTTTTGCCACTTTTTGTAACTTAGGGTTCGTTAGGGTTAGCCCTAGCAGCAGGATTGCATGTGTTTCGGGGTGTTCTATTGCAACTCAGTTCTGGGGTTTTAGAGCACTCTTGGAGCGATGCTGGCTATGGATACTTTTGCTTGCTTGCAAGTGGTTTGAATACAATCCACGGTGGGTAAGGGTGTATTTGGGCCTACTTTTACTTTGAAAGTACGTTTTGTCACCATTTTTCTGCTAGGCCTCGTTTTTTGAGATCTGATTGGGGGTCTTCTACATTTGCGACTGGCTTTAGTAAGGGTCTTGGTGGGAGCATTGCTGGGAAGGTCAAATTTTGTTCTAAAACACAGTTTACAGTACACCTACCTTGAGGGGAAAGATCCGCTATAATATTTTGGCCATACTTATTTATCCTTAAAAAGGTGACTCAGACAGAGTACGCAATTTCAAAAATATTGTACTGTCTATTAGGGAAATCAAAGTGTGACTTTTTGCACCACACAGCTTACATACCTAATATTTATTTATCAGTGGTATTGTAATAGCACTTCCTGTTTTCCGTTCAATAATTACAGGCCGGGTTTCAGTCGACATCCGCCAGGCAGGCAGTGGACAGGGTGTCTTCTGTCAGTGGTCACCAACATTGATGGACGAAGCGTCAGCTGGAATGGAGGAGTGCCGCTAATAAGAGGAATTGTTTGCTTCATGCAACTTACTTACCAAATTCAACAGGACAACTCCAACAACATAAAGAATACAGATACAGTATCCATTGTTTTCTTCTATGAGTGTGACTGCATGTGGTTAGCTTTAGTTTGTACCCAAAGATTTCTTTATCTTCAATTATTGTTTGTCCATGCTGTGCTTTTTTTTTCTTCTCTCAACAAAACCTACCCAAAAAGAAACCCCCATTCCCATCCATTTTCCAAACCCTAACCCTCTTCCCCCGGGCTGTGTGGTTTTGCTTGATGTCTGACTAAATGACATCACTAATTCCACACACTTGCTGGGGAGGATAAGGTCATAGCAACAGGCTGGTGAAGGAATACGAGGATATCTTCTAGACTTACTCAGCTTCAGTACTATTTCTTGTAGTAGTAGGAGCCAATGTCAACTAAATTCAACGCAAGTACTAGTTATACCTGCAATACTTTACCATTTGTTAGGCTACATTGTGGCACTGTTCTAGTTTACTGTCACCTGCTATATTCTCGATCATACCGTAACCGTTGTAATGCTACAGTAAGGACAAACCAGGTTTCGTTTTCTTTTTTCCCATAGGCATGCAACTGCCACTGTGTCACACCACTAGTACCACCGCAATGAGGAAATTTCATCCGCCCAGGATTGCCAACCTTAATCCCCATTTCACGTGGAGCCAGCCCTGGGCCTAGCCCTAATTTCTAACACAAATTACAGGTAATATAAGCGTTTGGTGGGAGGTAGTATAATGGAGTATTAGGACTAGACGAGAGATTGACGGTAGTACTACTAAAGTCCTATGACTCTTCAGGAAAACAAACTTACTGTTACACCCCCACCCACCAGACTGAAAAGCAGTAAAAAACAGGTATGGTCAGATAAAGTTCAAAAAAGTATATTTATATAGCCCTAACAAAATAATCTCCCTCAAGACCCTCCCTAACCCCAACGATTGTCTTTGAAAAGTCCCAAAAAGAACCCAACTCCCAAATCCCACCCCCCAAAAGTCTCTAAAAAAGGGCAAGGGACACTCCACTACTGGAGGGTGCTGGTGAATTTTGCGGCCAGGGCATCATACTCCTTGCGGAGGGTGGCAAGTTCGAAGCGGAGGCCCTCCACCAAGTTCTTGTACCTAAGGACCTCCTGCTCCAGGTAGGACATTCGGACTCCTAGGCGGCGCTGGCGTGCCTTGCAGCTCCTGTGGGGGGCAGCTGGTCTTTTTGCTGCTTGGCGCTGGCGGTTGGCTTTGTTAGCCCGGCTCCGTACCGCTGGAGCACTGCGCTGGCTGGCAGCCCGTGGGGTCACGGAGGAGGATGCAGCTGTCCCAGTCGAGAATGTTGTGGTTGCACCGGTCGACTGCGTGTCCTCCTCCTCCTCCAGGGCCACCAGCCGCCGATATTCGGCAACAGTGGCAACCAGCCTCCGTTGCCGGGCCATTCGAGCCTGCTCCCTCCGTGATGTCGATTTGGAAGGAGCAACTATATGAAGAAAGAAAGACATAGTCTGTAACCAATGCTCCTTCACATTAATAACACAAAGTGATTGAGCCGAAAGTTGTGTCACAGTACAAGTAGCAAATTGAAAGCACAGTACATAACTATTGAGGACAGTATCTATCTAACCTCCCACTTCTGCATCCTTGCTCTAACATTAGTGGGAGTTTAATGAACAAATTCTACGACCACTATGGACTTCCATTACAGTCGACTATGACAGTACACCAGGCTTATTCTTCTTCTTCTCTCTTGTTTAGGAAAATTGGTACGTTATCTTATGCAAGCTGGCAGAATGCCAGCGCAGTGAACTTGCACCCGAGAAAAACAGACGCACACCATGATGAGTGAGACAGACTTGCGTTACTGTACCGGTCCAGTACATGCAGGTGGTGAAGCTATTACTTTTCTATTACGGGTGGCACTGAGAATACTCTGTTACAAGGGCTACTGCTTAATTAATTTACCTTTCACCCTACAGTGCAAATGAGTACTAGAAAAGGAAAATGAAGAAGCTAAATAATTAGATTATCTATCACTTCACATGGGATGTATTTGATGACATATGGGATGACTTTAGGTGCTTTGCTTATTATTGAGTGAACAGTGATACACCCACACATGAATGACGTACTACTACTAAACTAAAGTTATTAAGAGAGGTACGGAGTGTCCACCGTAATAACCGGATATATGCTGTGCTTCCAGTTGCAATACAAACTACTGCTACTATTCATGGTAGTATTGGACAAATTTACAATTTCTTTTCCTTGCCTTCCCTACACTGGAACGGACGTGCGGGTGCGGTGTTACATGCTCTTCAAGGTAACACTTAGTTCATCCAGCGACCATCTACTCTCTCTAGATACACATGTGCTATCTAAGAGTCAGATAATACCATGCTCCAGGCATCCATCCATTCAAAGTATATGCACACATACAGTTTCTGTTTCACCCACCCAGGCTGTTGTCCTTCCACCCATCCTTGCTTCATCATTGACCCAGCCATGCACCATACCATATTCTTTCCTTCCCAGCCACCTCGGGGGCCAAGCAAACACATATCATTCTTCTTTGCCAGCCATCATAACATTTCTCGTCCTTCCACACTTACTTACACCCTTGTTTCGCTTTTCATTCATCCCATCCATCAAGTTCATCTAGGATCTTATTGGGATTCTTCTCACCAAAAACTTCACAGCTAAGTCGAAGTACATTTCGAGGAGGCTACTATCTGGTTGATTTGTAATACACCCGTGCAGAAAGCACACTATGCAGTCTTCAATCTCAATAAGTAAGGAATATATAGCTTACCTCTTCCCGCCACCACCGTGCGAACCCTCACAGGAAAGTCCGCCGGCACTTCCACCGCATCCTCCCCAGAGTCCTCGTCCAACACCACCACCTCCGCGCTGGCCCCGCCACCAGATGTTACACCTACAAAGTACATTTAAGAATGTTAGAAATACACCACTCACTACTATATAATATTTGGTCTAGGAGGAATAAAGAAATTTAAAAAAAACGAAATACAATGTAATAATTTGTAACTGTATACTCTACAGTAAAAATGTCCCTTTTTCCAGGGAAGGCTGTTGTCTTGCTGCACTTTTTGGCACAACTGATGAATGCTTGCTTTTTATTTTTAACACACAACACTTTTTCTCCTAACAGAAGCTTGACTTCTAAGAACACGATCAGGGTCAAGCTCAAGTTCAAACCAGGTGAGAGCTCAGCTCGACCACAAGAAATGTGTCCAATTAATCGTTAGCACTAAGCACTTTTCCATTTTCAGTTAAACGTTTACTTTTATGACAAAGTTGATTTTAATAAATGTGTTTAGTTTTAATAAAGGTTTTAAACTTAAATAGACTCTGTGGTTTTTGGTCCTCCAGACTAGAGTGGATGAGCTAAAGGTTTTGGAATTTTTGCAAGCATGAGTGCCTCTGACACTTCTTGACTGTGACTCCGTACTCTTGTCCTGCGTAGGATAATCTAATGATCATTGGGGATCAATCATCGGTGACTTAGGGAGCTAAATGACTCTGCCACACTATCTAGTCAGTAAGGAGATTGGGGGTTCTTCAAAGTCTGATAACACTGAGGTATGTGGAAAGAAAGTCTACCTGCGCCTATTATAATTGATAAACAATGCACTATTTAGTGTTCATAGTTCGGTTTGTGCAGATTTGTCCCTGCAACAGTAGTAGAATGGATTGTCCTCCTATCCAAACCAAAAGTAAAGTAGTATCTTATTCTTTCTTGGTGGTCATTCACCTTTTTATTGTTGGCAATTGTCAAAGCATAAACATTTAGAAGACTTGAAAAGACATTATGGACAATCCCAGAGGACTGCACTCAGTGCATAGAGCTATTGCTGACTAGAATGGGACGGGAGTCCAATGGAATTGACAAATGTGCTATCTGAGTTAGCTACACAGACAGACTAATAAGAATAATCTAGTAATACCACAGGGAGTCATAGTCGAGGCAGGATAAGAATTTAGATCCAGTCTATAAGAAGATCAAAGACGATTTAGAAAAAATCGAATGAGGAACGCTAGGAAAAAATAGGTACTCTTTATTAAAATTAAAACTTACTGGGGCCAGCAAAGGAGGCCTCGCCTGCCCGATCCTGGCCTGCATCCTCCTGAACAGCACCCTCCTCCTCCTCCTCCTGTGTCCTCTTGCCCTTGGGGGGAGCTGATGTACAACATGAAAGAAAGAAAGACCAGAAAACATGGATGAGATTTGTCAACCAAACCAAACATTTCAAAAGAACAATAACAAAATATTTTGGAGAAATAGCAAATAGATAGACAACTATTCCACGGGATATATTGACCTATCTCATGTGGTATACTACGTTATTCGTATTGCCTGATTTGCGGACCGTTGACTTTGAAAGTTCCTATGTAACTCAATAAACAGACTACTAAAAAGGTTTGCCTAGGACTGGCAGGCAGCAGTCCGCAGCACGCGAAGTGACTGACAAAGTCCATCCTGCTTGCAGATCAGTGAATACTCAAACTATCAATCCACCGACCACCACCACTATTTCTTCTTATAGCCATGTGTCTAAAGGAAGGACTGGACTTCAGTCTGTTGGGGCTGATTTAGAAGTCCCTTGCGGCTCATTTTCCTCCATTGTTGCGTGACTTTTGTGACGCAGCGGCAGAACAAAAGAGTCGCCATGGTGCGGCGTATATATAAAAAAAAACGCATATGGGAGATGCATCACGTTGTAAAGCCCTGCGCCATCAGGGGGCGTTCCGGCGCAAGGGAGGGCGTTCCTGCGCAGGAACGAATCCTAAAAGTGGCTGAGGGAAATCTACAAGATGTCAACCAGTCACTTTTAGGACAATGATGCGTGACTCAAACCCTGCGCCTGCTTGAAGCCGACGTATGGCTTGATGCAGCATTGGGGAGATAGGGCACCCCAGAGCATTGCTGGAGCTGCGCCATCGTTGGCACGCAACTCCAGCAATGCGCCGCCTTTACGGCACAGATGCGTAAGGCTTCTGTGACGTTTTGGGCCAATGGGTGGTGGTGGCATGGCGCACAATTACTGCCGCATCCCTGCTACTTTGCAGGGATGCGCCGGTAATTGAAAATATGACCCTTAGTGTCTAGCATTACGCAGTTCTTATCTTTACACTACACTCATACATAATTTCTCAGGCCAATGAAATGAACACAAAATACAAAACAAATAAGCATAGTAGCAAGCAAGGCTACTGAGAAGGAGAGCAGTGCACCTGAAATGCATAGAAGATTTTGAATTATAATTTACCTACAATGTAATCGGCAGCATTATTGCTCTTGAAAAAGAACAAAGATTTGCAAATAACAGAGCGGGATAAAACAGAGTAGTGATGAATAGCTACTACTACTCACCAAGCCCGGGGACCTCTATGCCGAGCGCGTCCAGCAAGTCCCGTTCCCGGTCCATGACATCCGTCCAGCGGTGGGTGGCCTGGTTATAGGTGCGCCGGACCCCAGAGAGCTTAAACATGGCCCGGCACACCTTCTCCCACCGCTTCCGGCGCTCCCGGATGCCATAGCCGGTTGCGATCTTGCCGCCTCCCAGGATGGTCTTGGGGAGGCGGCGCTGGACGTAGAAGATTAGTGCGCCCACCTCCTCCGCGCTAAAGATCTCCCGTGGCACCACTTGCTCCCCCCTCAAACGCCCGCACGGGAGCCGGGCATGGGGTGCGGGACCCTTCCCCTTCTCCGGGTGCTTCCCGGCTCCCTTTACCATGGTCTGGGCAGAAATTAAGTTAAATGATAAAGAAGAAATAGAATAGTGAAGAAGAAAAGAAAAGAGTTTAAAAAAGTAGTTTAAAATTAACTAAAAGTAGCAGAAAACACAAAAATATAGAGCTAGAAAAATAGAGGGATAGATAATAAGTAAAATAGATCAAATAAACTTCAAACAAGCAAAGGATGGCAGAGATTCAGAGAGGATACAGAAAGCATGCCCAGAACCATAGCAATGAATGAGAAACAAGATGGCCGCGCCCATTCACGACCGCGTGGGTAAGTTCGCGCGAGATTTTCCTCGCGATCACGCGCGAAATTGTACTAGCGAGCAGCACACTTTGCGAGATTACACATAGCGGCCGGAAACGGAATTACGTCACGCAAACAAGATGGCCGCGCCCGTGTACGACTGCGTGGGTAAGTTCGCAAACGTATCACTACAAGCGCCTTGCGAACATGCAAAAAATCACGCGAACATACACGCCGCAAAAAAAAAGTGTATTCGCACGCATTCGCGGCTTCCGAAATCGATCTCGCACGGATTCGCGCCCCGCAAATCGCGCGAAATTGCAGAAAAACGATTTTTGCTAAACTGAAAGCAATCACAGGTGCAAAAGTTCAAACTTAACATTAGTAACCATTCACTCTAGTGCTTCCTGAGGGGCCCCTCCAGAGTTCAGTTGCCTATTTGCAACTATTCTATGACCCTGCTATGACCCAAACAGCAGGCTCATAGAATAGCTACAAGTAGACCATAAAGGTCCTGTGAAAATAAATTGCACTGCAACAGAAAGCAAATTACAGATAAGGAAGGAAGCAGGTGCCAGCCAGACTGAAAGTTTCAAAATTACTGACACATTAATCACCCCCAAATTAATTCATGGCAGTTGAAGAAGGGCAGGTGTGCTTGCTTTCACTGGAACAGAAAGCAAATTACAGATAAGGAAGGAAGCAGGTGCCAGCCAGACTGGAAGTTTAAAAATCACTGACACATTAATCAACCCCAAATTAATTCATGGCAGTTGAAGCAGGGCAGGTGTGCTTGCTTTTTTTCACCCGCATAATATACAGTGATAAACAAACCTAATGGGTGATAGTGAGGATGTACCAGAGGGTGGCATGGGTGTACCAGAGCGTGGCAGTGGTGAAACAGAGGGTGCTGTGAACCTGGGATGATAAACCAGACGTAGAAATAACATAGTTGCGGCCGTTGCGAGCCGAAAAGTAAGTTCGCAATTGCGAAATGGTCCACAAATCCTCGCGAACGCGCGCCAACACAAAAAACGTAAAAATCCACAAATCCGCGAGAGTTCGCGTATTTTTGCGGATTGCGAACCCGTAAATTCGCAAATTCGCGTACGCAAGATCCGCTAGATCCGCCCATACTTAGTAAGAACCAACATAAATGCCTTTTGTAGAACATAAATCACAGACCCTAATTCTGACAGAGTTGCACCCGTCTTTATGCCCACAGTTCAACCACAGACAAGAATTCAAGAAAGCCCTACAGGTACTGCATGAGTGTGTACTGGTCTGAATGTTAAGTTGAGAGTCATTTGGCTGCTGTTACTGACGGAATGTTCCTCTGATTTTCATGTTTTCCAGATAAAATTTGTTACGGTCCTGAAGAGAATCCCACGAATTTAAGGGATTCGAAACGCGTCGACCTTTTTGTGTTTGATCTTGTCACTTTGTGTCTTCATATAATATTGACCTTTTTGTGTTTGATCTTGTCACTTTGTGTCTTCAAATAATATTGACCTTTTTGTGTTTGATCTTGTCACTTTGTGTCTTCAAATAATATTGTTTCCCAGCATTTCTAGGCCAATTGTGGTTGTAAATAACTTGGAAATATAAAGTATAAGATGGCCTAATCAGCTTAGGTGATTATAAGAAAAAGAACTTATTGTTTTCCTTAAAACCCTGGATTGATAAATGATTTAGATTCAGGGATTTTATTCCATTTTACTCTTACACACCATCAAGTCCCCTTCTCTCACACTAACCCTCACTTGTGTTTCTCATTTTGTATGTATGTTGAAAAAATGACGTCGTATGATTCTGATGAATGAGTTTTGAATTCAACTGTTTAGGTTATTTTTGCATTGTTTGCACACTCTTTCTGACACCCCCATGTACATATTCACAAATTTGTCTTGATCATTGGAGTTCTCTCCTCCTCCTTATCGCAATTAGTATAAATAGGTAGTTTTACCTTATTTTTGATATATTAATGTCGGATGTTAAAAATTAAAAGAAAAAACAAACAACTCTTTAAAATAAATAAAAGATATTTTTGAGATACATTTCAGGACTGAAAGAGTGGTCTATTAAGTTGAGAACGTGGGGCTCAGCTGTATTGTTCTTTGAGAAAATAATTGAGCAGTATTGGCAATTGTTTCGTTGTTTATGAATGTGGCGTAGCCTTACTGCGCTTAAGCCAAACCCTTTTTTGTTCAAGCTTTTGGAATGTGGACCTCCGTGGACTTACAAAGGTGGTCATTGGCCCTGAGGGGCAGAATTACAACTTCTGGCGCATCTCTGCAAATCAGCAGGGATGCACCAGAACAGATGCGTCACACAATCCCCCCCTTGCGACACCACGGATGAGTCGCACCATGGTGCAAGGAGGGGCAGATGTGTGATGCATCTTGTGGCATATGGGCGTTGCATTGCTGGAGTTGCGAACTCCTGCAATGCACAGGGGCTGCCCATACTTAATGTGGTGCGTCACTCCTTACGCCTGCTTCAAGCAGACGTAAGGATTTCACGCAGCAGCGTTGTAAAATTGACTCAGTGAAATCTTGTAGATTTCACTGTGTCAGTTTTACGGGGCTTTCCTGCGAGGCAACGCCCACCCTGCGACAGAATGCCCACATGAAACCTGACGCAGGTTTCATGTGGCGCAGGGCTTTACAACGTGACGCATCTGCCTAGATGCTTCACGCTGTAAAAAAAGTCACAACGTGGCTTATGGTTTACGCCACCGTTATGTCACAAAAGTGACGCAACGGTGGGGTAAAAGTGTCGCAAGGGGCTTGTCAATCTGCCCCTGAATGTCCACAGAAGCGCAATCCGATTGGGCAGGGGTACGCGCAGCCACCTCCCTATCACCTAGGACGGATAACCGCTGAGTCTAAAGCGAGCGGGGTAGGACCTGAGTCAGAGGAGCGCTCCGGGGGTCAGCGCACCATGCCTTAAACATCAACTCTCAGTGTTGCAAGAGCGAGGCTATGTAATGAGTGAGAAATCCAAATGTTGGGTGGAAATGAGTGAGATATCAGTCATACCTCACCGGAGCCCTTCGCCGCCTCTTCCAGTCTCAGCGAGATTCTGTAAGCAGCGACTTCAAAGACACAAAAAGGTGTCAGTCTCAAGCTGAGAGTGGGAGACGTGCTTGCTTTGCCTTTTTTTTGCCCTGATATTTAGCTCTTATCACTTTCTAGCTGATGTGGTATAAAATGAGCATGTTTTCTTGAAGAAAAAAAAAGATCTGACTCCCCACATACAGGAAATAAAGTATTCTCTCACAGTGACACACGGATGCCTTATTTCACTTGTTTGGCTTCAGTGCCTCTGTATTTGCTAGAATGTGCTTTTTTAATCTCTGCGGGTTTCTACATTGCTGCCCAATGAGACTGTCCCAACATTAACCACACCCACTTTACGTCACAGGGCTTTATCTCTTATGCTTTGGCCAGTAGGTACATCCCATTGTCACCGCCCAACACCTATTGTCCACCACCCAATGGTACATGCCTAGAAGCATTCATTTATGCAGTGTGCTCTACAAATTCAAATACATAAAAGAGAATACCTATTTATCAAAAACAAAATAAAGTTGTGATGGAACTCTGTATCTGAGAATGAGAATAACAAAAATAATGTGAGCGCATCCTTCATACTTCTGCGAAATATATATTTTTTTATTAGCAGGTTAAAAAAGATTACGTTACTGATGAAAAGTTGATTTTTTATGTAATCATAAGTGCAAATAATTTGCAGTTGATTATGAAAGGTTGTTCTTCAATAACCGGGGTTAATGGCACTTTTAACATTCCACGATTGTCGGTTACCTGTTCAGCAAGCTTGATACTTGTCTAATTTTCTAAAATACACATAAATATATATATATATATATACATATAAACCCAAGTTATGTGTAATGGGTAGACACTGCCAATATTGGCACATTCCATTTCCATCTCTTTTGAGCAGACTGAGGTTTTTAAAAACGTTTAGGTGTATGTTGCATTTTAGCTCAGCCTGTCTTGGGCTCTTTGTTGGTTCCGCGTACTGATAGCTTTATCTGTCTGACGAAAAGCTATTGCCAAAACACAACACACGCCACACTCATACACAATACAACACAACAAATACCATAAACATACATCCAGATACATTGACAGAAAGGAGATTGTGGGCAGTCTCTTAGCCATTGGCTACTGTGGTTCAGCTAGCTTCGGACATTGGCTAAGAGGATTGTCAATCAGTCTTGGTATCCTCCTATGGCATTTCACGGATGGAAACTCCATAAAAGTACGACTCCTGTCCTTTCTTTCTCCCCAGCACCCCCTGCCCATCTCTTGGTTGGTTTAACATTTTGTTTGATGTCTATCAATGGGAATACATTGTAGATGGGAAGAAACAGTGGTGGCCTTTAGGGTTGTAAGTAAAATATCACGTAAGCGTGTAGTAGAACGGGAGGCAGAATGGGTGTTAGAATGGAAGTGAGTATATGCAGTAGATATGGAGTCTTGTAAAAGCTGAAATTTATCTTGAAAAGAAAGTGGAAAATCAAAAAGATCTTGAACTTGCTTGAAGGATATAGGAGAGTTTTGAACTCAGTTGTTTTACCCAAATTAAGCCTTTTTCTCTGCATGTTTTCCACAAATAGGTTTGTTATTAAGTTGTGTAAAAAGTATTGTGGCAAATACTCGAGTCAAGAAATGTGTGGATATCTGTGGGAAAATTTGATAGTATGGGATCAAGAAGTTTACAACAGAGTTTGAGAATAGCGGTTAAGAGTTTGAGGTTTACGTGTGAAAGTCAAATATTCTGGAAAAGAGAAAAGTGATTAAAAGTTTTTTCCAAATCAACCCATGAACAGAATTAGCGTGGAAAAAAGATCTTGGAATGTCGTGTTCCGTTTTAATGTGGAAGAAAATCTAAATAAAACTAAGAAATCCACCTGGTTGGCAAACACTACACAAACATGTTTTAATATATATAATAGACCCTTATTACCCCCCTCAACATTGCACAGAATCTACCCAGACCTCTCCAACAATTGCTGGTTAAGTTTCTCATGAAATGCAGATCTTAAACACTTACTTTTCATAAGTCCCTTAGTACATGCATTTTGGTTACAGATATGTAATCAATACACTTTAATTTTTCAATCTAGACAACCCTTCTCCTTTACTAATATTATTCTAGGCACCTTATTTGATGATTGGGTACATTCTTCAATGGACTCGCGGCTATTCGACTATTAGATTTGTTATTGGCAATAACATTCCAATAGATAACAAAAAATTTGTAAGACTTTACCCAATTATCTTTTCAAGCATGGTGGCGAAGTGTGGCTCAATGGTTAGAGCGGCAGACCCTGATGCAGAGGTCTAGCCCGGGACCAGGGTTCAATTCCCTGCCTCGGCGGGTCTCGGTCTCAAAAATTCCATGGACCTGATAATTCTCGCCTCGGTGCCTATTCCAATCATGGAGTCCCACTCTGCAACTCTGGGCAATAGCTTGCTTAATCTCCACAACGCTGAGGATGCCTGGCCTCCACCTTGGGGGTGCCCAGGAGTGGACACCTCACAGGGAAAGCCAGGATGGGTTCCACAGCGGTATTCGTACAAGGGCCTTGAGACCCTTGCGGGTGAGTAGTGCGCTATAAAAGTATCAATTTACAATTTTTTATGCTGTATGCCCAGATGAGGAAGAAGTTCTCCGACCTCCTTGACTTTCCCCTGTATAACAATATTAACTATGATTTTCAATTATTTATTCATGTTTATTACACTCATCTATGTACATATCAGGTTATTTTAGCCACGAACCATGTATATACTCTTACCTATTTTATAGATGTCTTACATTCTTCAGTCCCGTTGTATTCTTTCTTTGGATTATAATGTATTCTCTAACTGTATTTTGTTTCAACTATAATAACATTACTTTTAAACTAAGATTCTGTTACGAGGAGTTGACAGCCGCAAAGTGCTGGTGTGCTGCTAGCATCAGTTATTGAGTCTCCGTGTATTATGTTTCTTTATTTTTTACTATACCATTCTGAAATGTGCATCTACTTCAATCAAAAGCTAAAGTAAAAATAAAAAAAACATTGGCAAAGCCAATAGGTCGGCATTTGGGTTTTAAAGGGAGGACTATTGGCTTACCTTATAGGACTGTTGTTGGCATGGGGGGCGCAATAAGCTCTCTCTTTTGGCTTTAATTCAGTCCGCACCTGATATGATCCATGTAAAAGAAGTAATCAGATATTAAGATAATAATGTGTTGCTGTCACATGTATTTTGTATCACCATCTGGAAAATTGGAGTCCCCACCAGGACAGGAGACTTCAGAAGCACCTGGGGGAAGTGAGTGTGACACAGGCAGACTGAGTACAGACACAGTATTACAGCTCACGCTGAGGCTCAGACCAAGGCCGCGGTGTCAGTAGACCAGCATCAGTAATACCCTGAAACCCGTCCCAGGGTGCTTGTTTCCAGTCCATGGAGGACCTGGCCTGGCAGTTCGGACTAGATTGCTCCCATGAGGAGCAGGGTCAAGACTAATTTGTATATGGCTGGGTCAAAACTGGGATGGCATGGTGAGCAAAAAAACAATGGATTGAGGCCCAGATCTCTGTACTGGAGGTGAAAGTTTGGCTTTGTTCAGCATTAAGTATGGGCGAATTTTGCGGATCTGCGGTCCATGAATTTGCGCAAAATCGCAAAAAAATCTGCTAATTTGCAGATTTTCCCACGAAATCGTGGATTGTTTTGCGATTTGCACTGGAGTACTTTCTACTGGCTAATCCAGTAAGTGCTACCTCGTTGGTTAAATGTATAGTGCTTTTCCTACACTGCAGCTCCGTAAAGGGCCAGAAGATTTGTCTCCACTGACCATGTGTGCCTGTAACTTTGCCACCGCGCCAAAAGGCGCCGAGGTCCCTTGAGTGAGCTGTCCATCATAGTTGGGAAAGGGCGGGAAGACGTTTCATACCGCTAGTGTGTGGTGCGGGGCCAAACGGGCAGGGCTTCTATGCGTGTTCACATGCCTCTTGTGTAAAGGATCAGAGAGCGAGCAAGGCAGCAGATGAGGAGAAAGCAGCCTCCTGGTCACAGGAACTACAAGGGGATCGCGCTCGAGAAACTCATGGATGCAAAGACCTCCCTCGAGTATTACAGCTAATTTTCGACAGCAGATATGGGGTTAAAGCACACTTGCCCAGCCTCGACCGCGCTCACTAATGTTTTGGGTTGATTAAAAGGTTACTGAATTTGAGCTTCAACTCGGGCACCTGCTATATCTGTAAGTGCTTCCTGTTGAGGTTTAATTTTTGTGACAGGAGCCTAGTGCCATAATGAATCCTGCCCTGCATAGTTATTCACCGTTTTGTGCAATACCTCTACTCAACTGAAGTACTTTTACTGGCTAATCAGTAAGTGCTACCTCGTTGGGTAAATGTATAGTGCTTTTCCTACACTGCAGCTCCGTAAAGGGCCAGAAAATGTGTCTCCACTGACCATGTGTGCCTGTAACTTTGCCACAGCGCCAAAAGGCGCCGAGGTCCCTTGAGTGAGCTGTCCATCATAGTTGGGAAAGGGCGGGAAGACGTTTGATACCGGCAGTGTGTGGTGCGGGGCCAAACGGGCAGGGTTTCTATGCGTGTTCACATGTTCTTGTGTAAAGGGTCAGAGAGCGAGCAGGGCAGCAGGTGAGGAGAAAGCAGCCTCCTGGTCACAGGAACTACAAGGGGATCACGCTCGAGAAACTCATGGATGCAAAGACCTCCCCGAAGTATTAAAGCTAATTTCCGATGGCCGGGACGGGGCTAAAGCACACTTGCCCAGCCTCGACCGTGCTCACTAATGTTTTGGGCTGATTAAAACGTTACTGAATTTGAGCTTCAACTCGGGCACCTGCTTTATCTATATCTGTAAGTGCTTCCTGTTGAGGTTTAATTTTTGTGACAGAAGCATTGTGCCATACTTGTAACTATTCTCTGACCCTGCTTCGAGGGTCAGAGCAGGGTCAGAGAATAGTTGCAAGTAGGCAACAAACTCTCTGGAGGCGCCGCTCAGGAAGCACTTACAGGGTTACAGCAGGTGCCCAAGTTGAAGTTAATTTCTTTGTAACCATTTTGTAAATGGTTACAAAGAAATTAGCTTCAACTTGGGCACCTGCTGTAACCCTGTAAGTGCTTCATGCTTCATGTAATTCAGTTTTGGAAAATCCATCCCGCTCGGGGATTTGCGGATTTTTCTGCAATTTCGCGAGATTCGCGGATCGAGAAATTGCAGAAAATCCGCAAATTCCGCGAGCGGAACGAATTTTCCACCCACACTTATTCAGCATTCCGTCCATCAATTGTTCTTTAATGCTCGGTGACAGTGGACTGCAGCCACATGAACATCCCTTTCCCGAGAGTGTCTTCTCAGCGCTAGCCAGTGTGTTGCAGAAGCGTGTGGTCAGTGGAAGAGGATCACAGCAGTATGTCCTGCCCGAGGAGTGCCTCATCGATGCTTCCAGGTAGTGTCAGTTCCCCCAGTGGTGTCATCTCATCACTAGAGTACTCCCTCAGAGCTCTGTCTTTCCAGTATTACAGGACCCCTGCATGGCATCCTTGCCTTTGGAAGACCCCCGGTGATGCCGCCTTCCTCAGCTGTCTTTGGGTATTGTTGGCTCTAGTAGTGTCATCGAGCCCAGCAGTGGCTTCTCAGTGGTAAAGGATCTCAGCAGTGTGTTCTGGCCTATCCGTTCCATGGCATTGCTTTTCAGGTAGTGTCAGCTTCCCCTAGTAGTCTTTTCTTACTACTACTGCAGTGTGATCTTCCACCAGCGCATTCGCTGCGTTGTAGGATCTCAGGTAGTCACAGCTTTCCCTAGCAGTCTTTTTTTTACTGTTAATGAACCCTGCAGTGTGATCGTCAACCAATACCTTCTCTGCTTTATACTACTCCAGGTAGTGTCAGCTTCCGCTAGCAGTCTTTTCTTACTGCCAATGGCCCTGTCGTGGGATCTTCCACCAGTGCCTCCTGTGTGTATAAGGATCCCAAGTAGTGGGAGCTTTCCCTAACAGTCTTTTCTTACTGTTAACAAACCCTGTGGTGTGCTGCGTTGTAGGATTCCTGGTGGTGTCAGCTTCACCTAGTAGTCTTTTCTTACTGCTAATGGACCCTGCGGTGCGAAGGTCTACCAGCGCATACTCTACGTTATAGGATTCCAGGTAGTGACAGCCTTTCCTAGCAGTCTTTTCGAGCTGCTAAGGGACACGGCAGTGTGATCTGCCACCAGCGCCTTCCCTGCGCTGTATGATCCCAGGTAGTATGGCCAGATATGGCCTAGACACCCTCCTCCCTTATCAATACTAAGACAGTAACACGTTTACCACAAGGACATTTTTGCATTAGGGAGTCGTTAACCCCCGGCCGTTTTTATTAACATAAAATGAAATAAAACAATTTTTTTATACATTATTTACAAAATACGCAGAAAACCATTGCATTACATTGATTTTCTGGATAGGTACAAATGTCATATTGCTAACCTTAACATATCTCTAATACAAAGATATTCCTATCCGAATCTAAATATACCATAATCAATAATCATAATAATAACATTTAATTTTCTGTGTTTCCCTATTTGAGCCTACTGCAAGGGCACTAACAGGTGCCAGATCCTATCAAATTATGCCTGCCCTCCAACCGGAGTGTGCATGCACAGAGGGCCCATTCACCGTGAGGGTACTTCCCCCCAGGTCATCCCTCATACGCCCATATGTCTGCCCCCCAACCGGAGTGCGAATGCGCAGAGGGCCCGTTCACCGTGAGGGTACTTCCCCCCCAAGTCACCCCGTACACCCTGTAGATTATCTCCATAAGGGGCCCTTGCAGTTATGCGCCGTTTACTTGCACCAGTGTGCACGTGCGGGGTGGCCAAGCAGCCTACTGGAAAGCGTAACTCCCACTCTCCCGCACCCATCCAGCCAACCGGCTGTACCTGCCGCTGGAGTTCTATGAGAGACCACTTGTCCCTCCCCCTTGAGCGACTCTATTCAAGAATGGCGCCGCCCTCTACGGACCTTAAATTTACTGCTTACCAATCATGACCTTACTGCTTGACCAAGATATAGCACTAAAAATACGACAATAAACAACCTACACAAGGATACAACCTCCTAAAACAAAGGGAAATAAAACAATCACACATATGATAAACATAACCATGTCAACCTGAAAAATAAAAGGCCAAACAATACACCCTGTAAACCCTGCTTTTAGGGGAAGGTGGGTGGGGAAATTAAAATAAAGCCTCCTAGCGAGGCTGGTGTCCTTAAGGGCAGCTTGTGAGAGCGGCAAGCAAAGAGGTAGACTCTGCCGCTCCCCAGCCTTTTATCATGATCCCAGATGATCCAGGCCAGGCCGGTTCTAACCGGCCTAGCGTTCGCGTGACGCATGACCTGGAAGTGATTAAATCACTTCCGGGGCACGCCCCGAACCCAGAGACCGATCATTGCGAGGCGCGCCTGTCGCGTAACGATGGCGCGTGACAGGCGCGCCCCTGTGTAGTCATCGGGGGCTGGCATGACCGCCAAATATGCGGCTTGACCGATGCCGGCCCCGCCTTTCTATATGGCCAGGTACGGCCGAGACCCCCTCCTCCCTTATCAATACTAAGACAGTAACACGCTTACCACAAGGACATTTTTGGGATTAGGGAGTCGTTAACCCCCGGCTGTATTTATTAACATAAAATTAAATCAACAATTAATTTTTTTAAACATTATTTACAAAATACGTAGAAAAACATTGCATTACATTGATTATCTGGATAGGTACAGATATCATATTGCTAACCTTAACATATCTCTAATACAAAGATATTCCTATCCGAATCTAAATATACCATAATCAATAATCATAATAATAACATTTCATTTTCTGTGTTTCCCTATTTGAGCCTACGGCAAGGTCAATCACTGGTGCCAGATCCTTGTCAAATTATGCCCGCACTCCGACCAGAGTGCGCATGCACAGAGGGCCTGTTCCCCGTGAGGGTACTTCCGCCACCCAGGTCATCCCCCGTACGCCCATATGCCCGCCCTCCAAATGGAGTGCGAATGCGCAGAGGGCCTGTTCACCGTGAGGGTATTTCCCCCCCAGGTCATCCCCCGTATGCCCATATGTCCGCCCTCCAACCGGAGTGCGAATGCGCAGAGGGCCCGTTCACCGTGAGGGTACTTCCACCCAGGTCACCCTCGTACACCCATTATCTCCTTAAGGGGCCCTTACAGTTATGCGGCATTTACATGCGCCATTGTGCACGTGCGGGGTGGCCAAGCAGCCTACTGGAAAGTGTAACTCCCACATCCCTTTGCCCATCCAGCCAACCGGCTGTAACTGCCCCTGGAGTTCTATGAGAGACCACTTGTCCCTCCCCCTTGGGTGACCCCATTCAAGAATGGCACCACCCTCTAAGGACCTTAAATTTACTGCTCACCAATCATGACCTTACCGCCACAGGCCTGCATAGTTGCCTGACTATCAGGCCCCCCCAAAAGCTCACTGACAGGTCATGCCCTGTCCCTATACACAACTAACTAGGCCAGAATATTCTCCATGAAGATTACATTCCCTAATTTGGACAAATGGATGCCATCTTTTTAAGAAGCATGACTCCCGCCTTTTCTAGCAGTCCTTTCAAGCTGCTAATGGATACTGCAGTGTTATCTGCCACCAGCGCCTTCTCCGTGCTGTACGATCCCAGGCCGTGACAGCCTTTCCTGGCAGTATTTTCTAGCCGCTAAGGGACACTGCTGTGCAATCTTACCCCAGTGCCTTCTGTGTGTTATCATCCAAGGCAGTGTCAGTTTCTTCATCACACAGTCTTTGCTGATATCCATGGATGGGTGACACCTCTGCCTCCAGGTCGGATCCCGGAACAGTTTTTATGAAAAGATTCTTCAGTAGGATAAACTGCCCCGCTCCCACGCCCCAGAGTCTCTCCACACTTTACTTCTGAGCTCTCGCCCCACATTAATGCATGAGCCCCCAGTCCCACTTCATTCTAGACCCGCCCCTCTACACATTAATACATGAGCCCCCAGACCCACTCCACTCTAGCCCCCGCCCCTCTACACATTAATACATGAGCCCCCAGACCCACCCCACTCTAGCCCGCCCCCTTTCAATATTAATACATGAGCCCCCAGACCCACCCCACTCTAGCCCCACCCCCTTTCAATATTAATACATGAGCCCCCAGTCCCACTCCGCTCTAGCCCCCGCCCCCTTTACACATTAATACGTGAGCCCCCAGACCCACTCCACTCTAGCCCCCCGCCCCGCCCCCTTTACACATTAATACATGAGCCCCCAGACCCACTCCACTCTAGCCCCCCGCCCCTCTACACATTAATATATGAGCCCCCAGACCCACTCCACTCTAGCCCCCCGCCTCTTTACACATTAATACGTGAGCCCCCAATACCCACTCCACTCTAGCCCCTTCCCCTTTACACATTAATACATGAGCCCCCAGACCCACTCCACTCTAGCCCCCCGCCCCCTTTACACATTAATACATGAGCCCCCAGACCCACTCCACTCAAGCCCCGCCCCCTTTACACATTAATACATGAGCCCCCAGACCCACTCCACTCTAGCCCTGCCCCCTCTCCCCCTTAATACATGAGCCCCCAGACCCACTCCACTCTAGCCCCCCGCCCCCTTTCCACATTAATACATGAGCCCCCAGACCCACTCCACTCAAGCCCCGCCCCCTTTACACATTAATACATGAGCCCCCAGACCCACTCCACTCTAGCCCCGCCCCCTCTCCCCCTTAATACATGAGCCCCCAGACCCACTCCACTCTAGCCCTCGCCCCCTTTACACATTAATACGTGAGCCCCCATACCCACTCCACTCTAGCCCCCCACCCCTTTACACATTAATACGTGAGCCCCCAGACCCACTCCACTCTAGCCCCACCCCCTTTACACATTAATACATGAGCCCCCAGACCCACTCCACATTAGCCCCGCCCCTCTCCCCAATAATACATGAGCCCCAAGACCCACTCCTCTCTGGCCCCCACCCCTTTACACATTAATACGTGAGCCCCCAGACCCAATCCACTCTAGCCCCCCGCCCCCTTTACACATTAATACGTGAGCCCCCAGACCCACTCCACTCTAGCCCGCCGCCCCCTTAACACATTAATACATGAGCCCCCAGACCCACTCCACTCTATCCCCGCCCCTTTTACACATTAATACATGAGCCCCCAGACCCACTCCAATCTAGCCCCACCCCCTCTCCCCATTATTACATGAGCCCCCAGACCTACTCCACTATAGCCCCCGCCCCTTTACACATTAATACGTGAGCCCCCAGACCCACTCCACTCTAGCCCTCCGCCCCCTTTACACATTAATACGTGAGCCCCCAGACCCACTCCACTCTAGCCCCCGCCCCTTTACATATTAATACGTGAGCCCCCAGACCCACTCCACTCTAGCCCCGCCCCCTTTACACATTAATACATGAGCCCCCAGACCCACTCCACTCTAGCCCCGCCCCCTCTCCCCATTAATACATGAGCCCCCAGACCCACTCTACTCTAGCCCCCACCCCTTTACACATTAATACGTGAGCCCCCAGACCCACTCCACTCTAGCCCCCGCCCCCTTTACACATTAATACGTGAGCCCCCAGACCCACTCCACTCTAGCCCCCGCCCCCTTTCAATATTAATACATGAGCCCCCAGACCCACTCCACTCCAGCCCCCGCCCCTCTACACATTAATGCTTGAGCCCCCAGACCCACTCCACTCTAGCCCCCACCCCCTCTCAATATTAATACATGAGCCCCCAGACCCACTCCACTCTAGCCCCGCCCCCTCTCCCCCTTAATACACGAGCCCCCAGACCACTCCACTCTACCCCCCCTACAATATTAATACATGAGCCCCAGACCCACTCCACTCTAGCCCCCGCCCCTTTACACATTAATACATGAGCCCCCAGACCCACTCCACTCTAGCCCCAGCTCCTCTACACAATAATACATGAGCCCCCAGACCCACTCCACTCTAGCCCCCGCCCCTCTACACATTAGTACATGAGCCCCCAGACCCACTCCACTCTAGCCACCGCCCCTCTACACATTAATACATGAGCCCCCAGACCCAATCCACTCTATCCCCGCCCCTCTACACATTAATACATGAGCCCCCAGACCCACTCTACTCTAGCCCCCGCCCCTCTAGACATTAATACATGAACCCCAGACCGACTCCACTCTAGCCCCCGCCCCCTTTACACATTAATACATTAGCCCCCAGACCCACTCCACTCTAACCCCGCCCCTTTACACATTATTACGTGAGCCCCCAGACCCACTCCACTCCAGCCCCCCGCCCCTCTACACATTAATACATGAGCCCCCAGACCCACTCCACTCTAGCCCCTGACCCTCTACATATTAATACATGAGCCCCCAGACCCATTCCACTCTAGACCCCCGTCCTCTTTACACATTAATACATGAGCCCCAGACCCACTCCACTCTAGCCCCACCCCCTTTACACATAAATATGTGAGCCCCCAGACCCACTCCACTCTAGCCCTCGCCCCTCTACACATTAATACATGAGCCCCCAGTCCCACTTCACTCTAGCCCGCGCCCCTCTACACATTAATACATGAGCCCCCAGGCCCACTCCACTCTAGCCCCGCCCCTCTACGCATTAATACATGAGCCCCCAGACCCACTCCACTCTAGTCCCGCCCCCTTTACACATTAATACATGAGCCGCCAGACCCACTCCACTCTAGCCCCGCCCCTTTACACATTAATACATGAGCCCCCAGACCCACTGCACTGTAGCCCTTCCCCTCTACACATTAATACATGAGCCCCCAGACCCACTCCACTCTAGCCCTGCCCCTCTACACATTAAGACATGAGCTCACAGACCCACTCCACTCTAGCCCCCCGCCCCTCTACACATTAATACATGAGCCCCCAGACCCACTCCACTCTAGCCCCCCGCCCCTCTACACATTAATACATGAGCCCCCAGACCAACTCCACTCCAGCCCCCCGCCCCTTTACACATTAATACGTGAGCCCCCAGACCCACTCCACTATAGCCCCCGCCCCCTTTACACATTAATACATGAGCCCCCAGACCCACTCCACTCTAACCCCGCCCCCTTTACACATTAATACATGAGCCCTCAGACCCACTCCACTCTAACCACGCCCCCTTTACACATTATTACATGAGCCCCCAGACCCACTCCACTCTAGCCTCTGCCCCTTTACACATTAATACATGAGCCCCAGACCCACTCCACTCTAGCCCCCCGCCCCTCTGCACATTAATACATGAGCCCCCAGACCCACTTCACTCTAGCTCCGCCCCTTTACACATTAATACGTGAGCCCCCAGACCCACTCCACTCTAGCCCCGCCCCTCTACACATTAATACCTGAGCCCCCAGACGCACTCCAATCTAGCCCCGCCCCTCTACACATTAATACATGAGCCCCCAGACCCACTCCACTCTAGCCCCCGCCCCTCTACACATTAATACATGAGCCCCCAGACCCACTCCACTCTAGCCCCCACCCCTCAACACATTATTACATGAGCCCCCAGACCCACTCCACTCTAGCCCCCCGCCCCTTTACACAATAACACATGAGCCCCCAGACCCACTCCACTCTAGCCCCCGCCCCTCTACACATTAGTACATGAGCCCCCAGACCCACTCCACTCTAGCCCCGCCGCTCTACACATTAATACATGAGCCCCCAGACCCACTCCACTCTAGCCCCCCGCCCCTCTACACATTAATACATGAGCCCCCAGACCCACTCCACTCCAGCCTCCGCCCCCTTTACACATTAATACATGAGCCCCCAAGACCCACTCCACTCTAGCCCCCGCCCTCTTTACACATTAATACATGAGCCCCCTGACCCACTCCACTCTAGCCCCGCCCCCTTTACACATTAATACGTGAGCCCCGAGACCCACTCCACTCTAGCCCCCGCCCTTCTACACATTAATACATGAGCCCCCAGACCCACTCCACTCTAGCCCCTCGCCCTTTTACACATTAATACGTGAGCCCCCAGACCCACTCCACTCTAGCCCCGCCCCTCTACACATTAATACATGAGCCAACAGACCCACTCCACTCTAGCCCCCGCCCCTCTACACATTAATACATGAGCTCCCAGACCCACTCCACTCTAGCCCCCCGCCCCTCTACACATTAATACATGAGCCCCCATACCCACTCCACTCTAGCCCCTGCCCCTCTACACATTAATACATGAGCCCCCAGACCCACTCCACTCTAGCCCCGACCCCCTTTACACATTAATACATGAGCCCCCAGACCCACTCCACTCTAGCCCCGCCCCCTTTACACATTAATACGTGAGCCCCCAGACCCACTCCACTCTAGCCCCGCCCCCTTTACACATTAATACATGAGCCCCCAGACCCACTCCACTCTAGCCCCGCCCCTCTCCACATTAATACATGAGCCCCCAGACCCACTCCACTCTAGCCACCGCCCCTTTACACATTAATACGTGAGCCCCCAGACCCACTCCACTCTAGCCCCCCGCCCCTCTACACATTAATACATGAGCCCCCAGACCCACTCCACTCTAGCCCCCCGCCCCTCTACACATTAATACATGAGCCCCCAGAGCCACTCCACTCTAGCCCCCCGCCCCTTTACACATTAATACGTGAGCCCCCAGACCCACTCCACTATAGCCCCTGCCCCCTTTACACAATAATACATGAGCCCCCAGACCCACTCCACTCTAACCCCGCCCCCTTTACACATTAATACATGAGCCCCCAGACCCACTCCACTCTAACCAAGCCCCCTTTACACATTAATACATGAGCCCCCAGACCCACTCCACTCTAGCCTCTGCCCCTTTACACATTAATACATGAGCCCCCAGACCCACTCCACTCTAGCCCCCCGCCCCTCTGCACATTAATACATGAGCCCCCAGACCCACTTCACTCTAGCCCCCGTCCTTTTACACATTAATACGTGAGCCCCCAGACCCACTCCACTCTAGCCCCGCCCCTCTACACATTAATACGTGAGCCCCCAGACGCACTCCACTCTAGCCTCGCCCCTCTACACATTATTACATGAGCCCCCAGACCCACTCCACTCTAGCCCCCGCCCCTCTACACATTAATACATGAGCCCCCAGACCCACTCCACTCTAGCCTCCGCTCCCTTTACACATTAATACATGAGCCCCCAGACCCACTCCACTCTAGCCCCCGCCCTCTTTACACATTAACACATGAGCCCCCAGACCCACTCCACTCTAGTCCCGCCCCTCTACACATTAATACATGAGCCCCCAGAGCCACTCCACTCTAGCCCCCCGCCCCTTTACACATTAATACGTGAGCCCCCAGACCCACTCCACTATAGCCCCTGCCCCCTTTACACATTAATACATGAGCCCCCAGACCCACTCCACTCTAACCCCGCCCCCTTTACACATTAATACATGAGCCCTCAGACCCACTCCTCTCTAACCACGCCCCCTTTACACATTAATACATGAGCCCCCAGACCCACTCCACTCTAGCCTCTGCCCCTTTACACATTAATACATGCGTCCCCAGACCCACTCCACTCTAGCCCCCCGCCCCTCTACACATTAATACATGAGCCCCCAGACCAACTCCACTCCAGCCCCCCGCCCCTTTACACATTAATACGTGAGCCCCCAGACCCACTCCACTATAGCCCCCGCCCCCTTTACACATTAATACATGAGCCCCCAGACCCACTCCACTCTAACCCCGCCCCCTTTACACATTAATACATGAGCCCTCAGACCCACTCCACTCTAACCACGCCCCCTTTACACATTATTACATGAGCCCCCAGACCCACTCCACTCTAGCCTCTGCCCCTTTACACATTAATACATGAGCCCCAGACCCACTCCACTCTAGCCCCCCGCCCCTCTGCACATTAATACATGAGCCCCCAGACCCACTTCACTCTAGCCCCGCCCCTTTACACATTAATACGTGATCCCCCAGACCCACTCCACTCTAGCCCCGCCCCTCTACACATTAATACCTGAGCCCCCAGACGCACTCCACTCTAGCCCCGCCCTTCTACACATTAATACATGAGCCCCCAGACCCACTCCACTCTAGCCCCCGCCCCTCTACACATTAATACATGAGCCCCCAGACCCACTCCACTCTAGCCCCCACCCCTCTACACATTATTACATGAGCCCCCAGACCCACTCCACTCTAGCCCCCCGCCCCTTTACACAATAACACATGAGCCCCCAGACCCACTCCACTCTAGCCCCCGCCCCTCTACACATTAGTACATGAGCCCCCAGACCCACTCCACTCTAGCCCCGCCGCTCTACACATTAATACATGAGCCCCCAGACCCACTCCACTCTAGCCCCCCGCCCCTCTACACATTAATACATGAGCCCCCAGACCCACTCCACTCCAGCCTCCGCCCCCTTTACACATTAATACATAAGCCCCCAGACCCACTCCACTCTAGCCCCCGCCCTCTTTACACATTAATACATGAGCCCCCTGACCCACTCCACTCTAGCCCCGCCCCCTTTACACATTAATACGTGAGCCCCGAGACCCACTCCACTCTAGCCCCCGCCCTTCTACACATTAATACATGAGCCCCCAGACCCACTCCACTCTAGCCCCTCGCCCTTTTACACATTAATACGTGAGCCCCCAGACCCACTCCACTCTAGCCCCGCCCCTCTACACATTAATACATGAGCCAACAGACCCACTCCACTCTAGCCCCCGCCCCTCTACACATTAATACATGAGCTCCCAGACCCACTCCACTCTAGCCCCCCGCCCCTCTACACATTAATACATGAGCCCCCAGACCCACTCCACTCTAGCCCCCGCCCCTCTACACATTAATACATGAGCCCCCAGACCCACTCCACTCTAGCCCCGACCCCCTTTACACATTAATACATGAGCCCCCAGACCCACTCCACTCTAGCCCCGCCCCCTTTACACATTAATACGTGAGCCCCCAGACCCACTCCACTCTAGCCCCGCCCCCTTTACACATTAATACATGAGCCCCCAGACCCACTCCACTCTAGCCCCGCCCCTCTCCACATTAATACATGACCCCCCAGACCCACTCCACTCTAGCCACCGCCCCTTTACACATTAATACGTGAGCCCCCAGACCCACTCCACTCTAGCCCCCCGCCCCTCTACACATTAATACATGAGCCCCCAGACCCACTCCACTCTAGCCCCCCGCCCCTCTACACATTAATACATGAGCCCCCAGAGCCACTCCACTCTAGCCCCCCGCCCCTTTACACATTAATACGTGAGCCCCCAGACCCACTCCACTATAGCCCCTGCCCCCTTTACACATTAATACATGAGCCCCCAGACCCACTCCACTCTAACCCCGCCCCCTTTACACATTAATACATGAGCCCCCAGACCCACTCCACTCTAACCACGCCCCCTTTACACATTAATACATGAGCCCCAGACCCACTCCACTCTAGCCTCTGCCCCTTTACACATTAATACATGAGCCCCCAGACCCACTCCACTCTAGCCCCCCGCCCCTCTGCACATTAATACATGAGCCCCCAGACCCACTTCACTCTAGCCCCCGTCCTTTTACACATTAATACGTGAGCCCCCAGACCCACTCCACTCTAGCCCCGCCCCTCTACACATTAATACGTGAGCCCCCAGACGAACTCCACTCTAGCCCCGCCCCTCTACACATTAATACATGAGCCCCCAGACCCACTCCACTCTAGCCCCCGCCCCTCTACACATTAATACATGAGCCCCCAGACCCACTCCACTCTATCCCCCACCCCTCTACACATTATTACATGAGCCCCCAGACCCACTCCACTCTACCCCCCCGCCCCTTTACACAATACCACCTGAGCCCCCAGACCCACTCCACTCTAGCCCCCGCCCCTCTACACATTAGTACATGAGCCCCCAGACCCACTCCACTCTAGCCCCGCCGCTCTACACATTAATACATGAGCCCCCAGACCCACTCCACTCTAGCCCCCGGCCCCTCTACACATTAATACATGAGCCCCCAGACCCACTCCACTCTAGCCTCCGCTCCCTTTACACATTAATACATGAGCCCCCAGACCCACTCCACTCTAGCCCCCGCCCTCTTTACACATTAATACATGAGCCCCCAGACCCACTCCACTCTAGTCCCGCCCCTCTACACATTAATACATGAGCCCCCAGAGCCACTCCACTCTAGCCCCCCGCCCCTTTACACATTAATACGTGAGCCCCCAGACCCACTCCACTATAGCCCCTGCCCCCTTTACACATTAATACATGAGCCCCCAGACCCACTCCACTCTAACCCCGCCCCCTTTACACATTAATACATGAGCCCTCAGACCCACTCCTCTCTAACCACGCCCCCTTTACACATTAATACATGAGCCCCCAGACCCACTCCACTCTAGCCTCTGCCCCTTTACACATTAATACATGAGTCCCCAGACCCACTCCACTCTAGCCCCCCGCCCCTCTGCACATTAATACATGAGCCCCCAGACCCACTTCACTCTAGCCCCCGTCCCTTTACACATTAATACGTGAGCCCCCAGACCCACTCCACTCTAGCGCCCGCCCCTCTACACATTAGTACATGAGCCCCCAGACCCACTCCACTCTAGCCCCGCCGCTCTACACATTAATACATGAGCCCGACCCACTCCACTCTAGCCCCCCGCCCTTTTACACATTAATACGTGAGCCCCCAGACCCACTCCACTCTAGCCCCGCCCCTCTACACATTAATACATGAGCCAACAGACCCACTCCACTCTAGCCCCCGCCCCTCTACACATTAATACATGAGCTCCCAGACCCACTCCACTCTAGCCCCCCGCCCCTCTACACATTAATACATGAGCCCCCAGACCCACTCCACTCTAGCCCCCCGCCCCTCTACACATTAATACATGAGCCCCCAGACCCACTCCACTCTAGCCCCGACCCCCTTTACACATTAATACATGAGCCCCCAGACCCACTCCACTCTAGCCCCGCCCCTTTACACAATAACACATGAGCCCCCAGAGCCACTCCACTCCAGCCTCCGCCCCCTTTACACATTAATACATGAGCCCCCAGACCCACTCCACTCTAGCCCCCGCCCTCTTTACACATTAATACATGAGTTCCCAGACCCACTCCACTCTAGCCCCGCCCCCTTTACACATTAATACGTGAGCCCCGAGACCCACTCCACTCTAGCCCCCGCCCTTCTACACATTAATACATGAGCCCCCAGACCCACTCCACTCTAGCCCCCCGCCCTTTTACACATTAATACGTGAGCCCCCAGACCCACTCCACTCTAGCCCCGCCCCTCTACACATTAATACATGAGCCAACAGATCCACTCCACTCTAGCTCCCGCCCCGCTACACATTAATACATGAGCTCCCAGACCCACTCCACTCTAGCCCCCCGCCCCTCTACACATTAATACATGAGCCCCCAGACCCACTCCACTCTAGCCCCCGCCCCTCTACACATTAATACATGAGCCCCCAGACCCACTCCACTCTAGCCCCGACCCCCTTTACACATTAATACATGAGCCCCCAGACCCACTCCACTCTAGCCCCGCCCCCTTTACACATTAATACGTAAGCCCCCAGACCCACTCCACTCTAGCCCCGCCCCCTTTACACATTAATACATGAGCCCCCAGACCCACTCCACTCTAGCCCCGCCCCTCTCCACATTAATACATGAGCCCCCAGACCCACTCCACTCTAGCCACCGCCCCTTTACACATTAATACGTGAGCCCCCAGACCCACTCCACTCTAGCCCCCCGCCCCTCTACACATTAATACACGAGCCCCCAGACCCACTCCACTCTAGCCCCCGCCCCTCTACACATTAATACATGAGCCCCCAGAGCCACTCCACTCTAGCCCCCCGCCCCTTTACACATTAATACGTGAGCCCCCAGATTCACTCCACTATAGCCCCTGCCCCCTTTACACATTAATACATGAGCCCCCAGACCCACTCCACTCTAACCCCGCCCCCTTTACACATTAATACATGAGCCCCCAGACCCACTCCACTCTAACCACGCCCCCTTTACACATTAATACATGAGCCCCCAGACCCACTCCACTCTAGCCTCTGCCCCTTTACACATTAATACATGAGCCCCCAGACCCACTCCACTCTAGCCCCCCGCCCCTCTGCACATTAATACATGAGCCCCCAGACCCACTTCACTCTAGCCCCGTCCCTTTACACATTAATACGTGAGCCCCCAGACCCACTCCACTCTAGCCCCGCCCCTCTACACATTAATACGTGAGCCCCCAGACGCACTCCACTCTAGCCCCGCCCCTCTACACATTAATACATGAGCCCCCAGACCCACTCCACTCAAGCCCCCGCCCCTCTACACATTAATACATGAGCCCCCAGACCCACTTCACTCTAGCCCCCGTCCCTTTACACATTAATACGTGAGCCCCCAGACCCACTCCACTCTAGCCCCCGCCCTCTTTACACATTAATACATGAGCCCCCAGACCCACTCCACTCTAGCCCCGCCCCTTTACACATTAATACGTGAGCCCCGAGACCCACTCCACTCTAGCCCCCGCCCTTCTACACATTAATACATGAGCCCCCAGACCCACTCCACTCTAGCCCCCGCCCTTTTACACATTAATACGTGAGCCCCCAGGCCCACTCCACTCTAGCCCCGCCCCTCTACACATTAATACATGAGCCAACAGACCCACTCCACTCTAGCCCCCGCCCCTCTACACATTAATACATGAGCTCCCAGACCCACTCCACTCTAGCCCCCCGCCCCTCTACACATTAATACATGAGCCCCCAGACCCACTCCACTCTAGCCCCCGCCCCTCTACACATTAATACATGAGCCCCCAGACCCACTCCACTCTAGCCCCGACCCCCTTTACACATTAATACATGAGCCCCCAGACCCACTCCACTCTAGCCCCGCCCCCTTTACACATTAATACGTAAGCCCCCAGACCCACTCCACTCTAGCCCCGCCCCCTTTACACATTAATACATGAGCCCCCAGACCCACTCCACTCTAGCCCCGCCCCTCTCCACATTAATACATGAGCCCCCAGACCCACTCCACTCTAGCCACCGCCCCTTTACACATTAATACGTGAGCCCCCAGACCCACTCCACTCTAGCCCCCCGCCCCTCTACACATTAATACACGAGCCCCCAGACCCACTCCACTCTAGCCCCCGCCCCTCTACACATTAATACATGAGCCCCCAGAGCCACTCCACTCTAGCCCCCCGCCCCTTTACACATTAATACGTGAGCCCCCAGATTCACTCCACTATAGCCCCTGCCCCCTTTACACATTAATACATGAGCCCCCAGACCCACTCCACTCTAACCCCGCCCCCTTTACACATTAATACATGAGCCCCCAGACCCACTCCACTCTAACCACGCCCCCTTTACACATTAATACATGAGCCCCCAGACCCACTCCACTCTAGCCTCTGCCCCTTTACACATTAATACATGAGCCCCCAGACCCACTCCACTCTAGCCCCCCGCCCCTCTGCACATTAATACATGAGCCCCCAGACCCACTTCACTCTAGCCCCGTCCCTTTACACATTAATACGTGAGCCCCCAGACCCACTCCACTCTAGCCCCGCCCCTCTACACATTAATACGTGAGCCCCCAGACGCACTCCACTCTAGCCCCGCCCCTCTACACATTAATACATGAGCCCCCAGACCCACTCCACTCAAGCCCCCGCCCCTCTACACATTAATACATGAGCCCCCAGACCCACTTCACTCTAGCCCCCGTCCCTTTACACATTAATACGTGAGCCCCCAGACCCACTCCACTCTAGCCCCCGCCCTCTTTACACATTAATACATGAGCCCCCAGACCCACTCCACTCTAGCCCCGCCCCTTTACACATTAATACGTGAGCCCCGAGACCCACTCCACTCTAGCCCCCGCCCTTCTACACATTAATACATGAGCCCCCAGACCCACTCCACTCTAGCCCCCGCCCTTTTACACATTAATACGTGAGCCCCCAGGCCCACTCCACTCTAGCCCCGCCCCTCTACACATTAATACATGAGCCAACAGACCCACTCCACTCTAGCCCCCGCCCCTCTACACATTAATACATGAGCTCCCAGACCCACTCCACTCTAGCCCCCCGCCCCTCTACACATTAATACATGAGCCCCCAGACCCACTCCACTCTAGCCCCCGCCCCTCTACACATTAATACATGAGCCCCCAGACCCACTCCACTCTAGCCCCGACCCCCTTTACACATTAATACATGAGCCCCCAGACCCACTCCACTCTAGCCCCGCCCCCTTTACACATTAATACGTGAGCCCCCAGACCCACTCCACTCTAGCCCCGCCCCCTTTACACATTAATAAATGAGCCCCCAGACCCACTCCACTCTAGCCCCGCCCCTCTCCACATTAATACATGAGCCCCCAGACCCACTCCACTCTAGCCACCTCCCCTTTACACATTAATACGTGAGCCCCCAGACCCACTCCACTCTAGCCCCCCGCCCCTCTACACATTAATACATGAGCCCCCAGACCCACTCCACTCTAGCCCCCCGCCCCTCTACACATTAATACATGAGCCCCCAGAGCCACTCCACTCTAGCCCCCCGCCCCTTTACACATTAATACGTGAGCCCCCAGACCCACTCCACTATAGCCCCTGCCCCCTTTACACATTAATACATGAGCCCCCAGACCCACTCCACTCTAACCCCGCCCCCTTTACACATTAATACATGAGCCGCCAGACCCACTCCACTCTAACCACGCCCCTTTTACACATTAATACATGAGCCCCCAGACCCACTCCACTCTAGCCTCTGCCCCTTTACACATTAATACATGAGCCCCCAGACCCACTCCACTCTAGCCCCCCGCCCCTCTGCACATTAATACATGAGCCCCCAGACCCACTTCACTCTAGCCCCGTCCCTTTACACATTAATACGTGAGCCCCCAGACCCACTCCACTCTAGCCCCGCCCCTCTACACATTAATACGTGAGCCCCCAGACGCACTCCACTCTAGCCCCGCCCCTCTACACATTAATACATGAGCCCCCAGACCCACTCCACTCTAGCCCCCGCCCCTCTACACATTAATACATGAGCCCCCAGACCCACTCCACTCTACCCCCCACCCCTCTACACATTATTACATGAGCCCCCAGACCCACTCCACTCTACCCCCCCGCCCCTTTACACAATAACACCTGAGCCCCCAGACCCACTCCACTCTAGCCCCGCCCCTCTACACATTAGTACATGAGCCCCCAGACCCACTCCACTCTAGCCCCGCCGCTCTACACATTAATACATGAGCCCCCAGACCCACTCCACTCTAGCCCCCCGCCCCTCTACACATTAATACATGAGCCCCCAGACCCACTCCACTCTAGCCTCCGCCCCCTTTACACATTAATACATGAGCCCCCAGACCCACTCCACTCTAGCCCCCGCCCTCTTTACACATTAATACATGAGCCCCCAGACCCACTCCACTCTAGCCCCGCCCCTCTACACATTAATACATGAGCCCCCAGAGCCACTCCACTCTAGCCCCCCGCCCCTTTACACATTAATACGTGAGCCCCCAGACCCACTCCACTATAGCCCCTGCCCCCTTTACACATTAATACATGAGCCCCCAGACCCACTCCACTCTAACCCCGCCCCCTTTACACATTAATACATGAGCCCTCAGACCCACTCCTCTCTAACCACGCCCCCTTTACACATTAATACATGAGCCCCCAGACCCACTCCACTCTAGCCCCACCCCCTTTACACATTAATACATGAGCCCCCAGACCCACTCCACTTTAGCCCCCCGTCCCTCTACACATTAATACATGAGCCCCCAGACCCACTCCACTCTAGCCCCCCGCCCCTCTACACATTAATACATGAGTCCCCAGACCCACTCCACTCTAGCCCCCCGCCCCTTTACACATTAATACGTGAACCCCCAGACCCACTCCACTATAGCCCCCGCCCCCTTTACACATTAATACATGAGCCCCCAGATCCACTCCACTCTAACCCCGCTCCCTTTACACATTAATACATGAGCCCCCAGACCCACTCCACTCTAACCCCGCCCCCTTTACACATTAATACATGAGCCCCCAGACCCACTCCACTATAGCCCCCGCCCCCTTTACACATTAATACATGAGCCCCCAGACCCACTCCACTCTAGCCCCCCGCCACTCTGCACATTAATACATTAGCCCCCAGACCCACTTCACTCTAGCCCCCGCCCCTTTACACATTAATATGTGAGCCCCCAGACCCACTCCACTCTAGCCCCGCCCCTCTACACATTAATACGTGAGCCCCAGACGCACTCCACTCTAGCCCCGCCCCTCTACACATTAATATATGAGCCCCCATACCCGCTCCACTCTAGCCCCCGCCCCTCTACACATTAATACACGAGCCCCCAGACCCACTCCACTATAGCCCCCGCCCCTCTACACATTAATACATGAGCCCCCAGACCCACTCCACTCTAGCCCCGCCCCTCTACACAGTAATACATGAGCCCCCAGACCCACTCCACAGTGGGGGGTGGAGGCGGGGGCAAATTTAGCGGGGGAGAGTGGAGGGGCTGGAGCGCAGAGTAGGGAAATCTCCGCACACCCCCCCAACAGAGCGAAGGTTTCCGCCCGCGCCTAGTGTCAATCAATCAATCAATCACATAATGTGTATAGCGCACTGCTCACCCGGAGGGGTCTCAAGGCGCTGGGGGGGGAGGGGTCCGTCACTGCTCGAAAAGCCAGGTCTTGAGTTGCTTCCTGAAGGAGAGATGGTCCTGAGTCATCTGAAGGTGGATGGGGAGGGAGTTCCATGTCTTGGCCGCCAGGTAGGAGAAGGATTTTCCTCCGGCGGTGGCTCTGTGGATGAGTGGTACGGCGGCGAGGGCGAGGCTGGTCGATCGTAGCTGGCAGGTGGGCATGTAGAAAGTCAGGCGGTTATTGAGGTACTTGGGGCCCAGGTCTTGGAGAGCCTTGTGTGCGTGGGTGAGGAGTCTGAACGTGATCCTCTTGCTGACGGGGAGCCAGTGCAGGTCTCTCAGGTGGGCGGAGATGTGGTTGTGTCGGGGGATGTCCAGGATGAGTCGTGCGGAGGCGTTCTGTATGCGCTGGAGTCTTTTCTGTAGTTTGGCTGTGGTTCCCGCATAGAGGGTGTTCCCGTAGTCCAGTCGGCTGGTGACGAGTGTCTGGGTGACCGCCTTCCTAGTTTCGGTGGGGATCCATCGGAAGATCTTGCGGAGAATGCGCAGGGTGTTGAAGCACGATGATGAAACGGCGTTGACTTGTCTGGTCATCGAGAGGGAGGAGTCCAGGATGAAGCCCAGGTTACGTGCGTGGTCCGTTTGCTTGGGAGTGGTGCCCAGGGCAGGGGGCCACCAGGAGTCGTCCCAGGCGGAGGGTGATGATCCCAGGATGAGGACTTCCGTCTTGTCTGAGTTCAGTTTCAGGCGGCTGTTCTTCATCCATTCGGCAACGTCTTTCATCCCTTCGTGAAGGCTGGCTCTGGCGGCGGCGGGGTCGTTGGTGAGGGAGAGGATCAGCTGGGTGTCTTCGGCGTAGGAGATGATGTTGAGGTTGTGTTGGCGTGCGATGGCTGCGAGAGGGCTCATGTAGACGTTGAAGAGGGCTGGGCTGAGTGATGATCCTTGTGGTACGCCGCAGATGACTTCGGTGGCCTCAGATCTGAACGGGGGGAGGCGGACTCTCTGGGTTCTTCCGGCGAGGAACGAGATTATCCACTCCCGTGCCTTCTCTTGGATTCCGATGTTGCTCAGGCGCTGTACATGGGTGCGGTGGCAGACAGTGTTGAACGCTGCAAAGAGGTCCAGGAGGATGAGGGCCGCTGTTTCCCCGTTTGTCGAGCAGGGATCTGATGTCATCGGTGGCTGCGATCAGGGCGGTCTCGGTGCTGTGGTTGGCTCGGAAACCGGACTGCGAGGGGTCGAGGGATCCGTTCGTCTCAAGGAAGGCGGTGAGCTGTCTGTTGACGGTCTTTTCAATGACTTTGGCAGGAAAAGGGAGGAGCGAGTTGGGGCGGAAGTTCTTGAGGTCCATGGGGTCCGCTGTCGGTTTCTTTAGGAGGGCGCTGAGCTCGGCATGCTTCCAGCTCTCCGGGAAGGTGGCGGTGTTGAAGGAGATGTTGATGATGTCCCGGAGTTGGGGTGCGATGATGGAGTCGGCCTTGTTGAAGACGCGGTGGGGGCAGGGGTCGGTTGGGGATCCGGAGTGGATGGTGTTCATCGTGCGGGGAAGAAGGAGGCGAGTGAGTCGCAGAGGTCTTGCGAGGGGGTGATGTCGTTGTTTCCGGCGCTGGAGTTGGAGAACTCTTTGACGATGCTGAAGAGTTCCTTGCTGTTGTGGGTGTTGTTGTCCAGTCGTTCTTTGAGTGTTGTTCTTTTGGTGGTGCGGATCAGCTGGTGGTGTTTGCGGGTGGCATTCTTGAGGGCAGTCATGTTTTCTGAGGTCTGATCGTGGCGCCAGGCTTTTTCGAGGGTGCGGCAGTTCTTCTTGGAGTTTTGAGTTCGTCGGTGAACCAAGAGGCTTTCTTGCGGCCGGGTCTGCTGGGACGGTTCCTCAGTGGTGCGAGGTCATCTGCACAGTTGGTGAGCCACTGTGTGAAGATGCGGGCTGCTTCGTTGGGGTCCGTTGTGCTGGTGGGAGGGTTCTGGCTGAGGGACGTGGTGAGCTGGTCGACGGTGATCTTGCTCCAGTTCCTTCGGGGAGCCTGTTGCGGGTGGTGGTGGGTCGTGGTTCTTCTGAAGCTGAAGTGGACGCAGCTGTGATCAGTCCAGTGTAGTCCGGTGGAGTGTGCTTGCTGGAGGAGAAGACGGGGTCAAGCGTGTGGCCGGCGTAGTGGGTGGGGGTGTTCACCAGTTGCTTGAGTCCGAGGTTGGCGAGGTTGTCCAGGAGGGTGGTGGTTTGCTGTTGTTGTTGTTCTCCAGGTGGAAGTTGAGGTCCCCTAGGAGGATGTAGTCAGCGGAGGGGAGGGCGTGCGGGCTGATGAAGTCTGCGATGTCTTCGCTGAATTGTGTCCGTGGTCCCGGAGGTCTGTAGATGAGAGTGCCTCTGAGGGTGGTCTTGGGGTCGGTGTGTATCTGGAAGTGGAGGTGTTCGGCGGCGGTGAAGGTTTTCTTCGGAGTTGGTCGTGATACGGATGGTGTTACTGTGGACGATGGCGATGCTTCCTCCGGTCTGGTTGACGCGATCCCTCGGGGTGATCTTGTAGCCTTCCGGGATGGCTATGGCGATGTCGGGGGCTGAGGAGGCGTTCATCCATGTTTCTGTGAGGAAGGCGACGTCTGGTGATGTTGTGTCGAGCAGGTTCCAGAGTTCGACGGCGTGCCTGTGGACGGAGCGGGTGTTGAGCAGGATGCACTTGAGGTGGTTGTTGCTGGTGTCTGGCTTGGCGGGTGCGGTGCAGGTCCGGAGGAGGTGAACTTGCAGGTTTGGCAGGTGAAGGGTCCGTGGGTGCGTTTCGGGGTGGCTCGGTAGCAGGTGGGGTTCCTGTCGGGTTTGAGTGCGTTGAGGGTGGCGGCGTCGTAAGTCCGTCGTGTGGGCTGGCATCCTAGGGGGCCAGGGGTCCTGGCGCTGGGCGCGGTCCAGGCGCGGACGGGCGTAGACGGGCTTGCCTTTGGCACGCCTTCGGCGCACAATCGGCGCGCCCGCTGCGCGTGCTCACTGCGCATACGCACGGACTCCATTTAAGGCGTAGTGGGAGGGAGGAGCAGCTGGGAGGCAGGAGCGGGGCGGCCAGTCGGGACACAGAAAGAAAGGGGGGGCGGGGCGCGAGGGAGCAGCGGCGGGAAGCGGGGAGAGGGAGGGGGGGTCACACCAGGGGAACAATAATGGTAAAATCGCACAGCCTAATGTGGAAAAGTAAATTTTGCCATGTTCTGTGTCCCTACGTGTTCCCCATCTTATGCTATATGTGCATGATTAATATGCATATGTATTCCCCATGATCGATTAAAGACGCAATTACAGTTGTGTCCAACTCTAGTATGCCAGTTTCCAGTCCTCGTGAAAGCTACGAGTATTAGGCCTATGTAAAGTTATGTTGCCACGTTTTACAGTGTGCACGTTATTTCATTGAAAGTCCCCGTTTCTAGGCCTCAAAAGGGCCCGGACTCAGATTCAGCTCCTGTCTCCTGAACCCTCTCCAAGGAGCGATACAGCCCCCACCTGTATCCCTGACCCTTCACTTACTTCCTGCCTCACAGTGCCCGGCTCGGCCTGGCTCTGCCTGCCAGTCTGCCAAAAGTATGTTATGATTCCAGTTATCAGTCCAGCTCTCCTTCTCTGCATTCCTAAGCTACTGAATCGCATCAATAGTTTCAGTCATCGTCTAGCCTTTACGTCTCCATGTAAGAGAAATACTGTATTTATGGTGATTTAATATTCCTCAACACACACTACATGTAGAATAATGCATGCACCAGTCTTAGTGTCTGTTAGCCTTTGCCCTGATAACTTTTGGATTCTATCAACATGTTCTCTAAACATCAGATACTAGATAGTGTTTAGGTACATGTCGCTCTGACTCTCCAGACTTTCGTCTCTCCTTCTAGCTCAGAAGTCATAGCCCCCAGCTTCTCCCTAGTAACGCGTCATTGCCAGCTTGCGCGCACCACTAGGTTAGAGGTCCCGGCTCCTTAGGTAGCCCCCTCCATGTTTCCGCCCATTTGTGACATATTCCGTTACGTTTACATCACATGTCTATGTATACGCCCTGTTCACGCCTCTTGTTACACCTACTTTCTGCCTTATCTCTCGCGACTGCTATAGGCCCTGCCTACTGTTACGCCTATTGTATTGAATACCATGTATTTTGTTTAAGTATATATACTTGTGCACTGTTATTAAAAGTTGCCATCCCATTCCTTTGTCCCTGCCCCGTGCAGCGCTGCCATCCTATTCCCGTGCAGGTTGTCCTGTTCCCGTCCTTTATGCTGTATTAAACCTGCAAACTCCTACTACCTCGAATCTTGACTCTTATTTATTGAGCTATCTGTTATTGTATATCTAGTCAAAAATAGAGGTATTATTTATTTATGTACCACATAATGGCGCCCGAATAGGGACTTGCCCTTTCCCCACGCGCCGGTGAAGCCACGCAAGCCCCCTGATCCTCTGCAGCCGTGACGGAACCATACCGGCCACGTGCAGATATTTCTGCTTCAAGTATCCCTCAGGCCCACGGAGGAGACGGAGGTTGCGGTCCAGCGTCCAGACGAGGCGGTGGAGGAATGCGGCGAGTCCCGACCAGAGCCCAAGCCGAGAGTCCAAGGTCCGAGGTATCCGGAGGCCCACCTGTAACTGAAGTCCGAAGTTCGTCCGTCCGTCGTCGTAGCAGTCCAGTCCAGTCCGAGGCCTTCCGTTCTTGCTGCCCGGTGAGTACCGTTGCTGGGGTAGTATCTAGACAGGGTCAATTGCATTGTCTCTGGTCCGTGGGTTTGGGTACACAGATCCAACACGAAGTGTCCACTTAGGTGGATGCGGGTCCTGACGTGTCTCTTTATGAGACCGGTAAGTTTCGTACTGTTTTAGCAGTGCATCTCGTTTCTGTTCTAGTCCGTTCTGTTCTCGAGAAATTCATGTATTCTGTTTCCAGTATTCCAGGTAGTATTTTGTCCGAACTGTTATTTTAAATGTCATTCATGTATTTCAATGTCGTGGTATGAAAGTGGTGTACCTTCAGTAATTATCGTGTTCATTGTGTATTGTAATTGTGTCTAGACTCCAGCCCAGTCATGCCATTGTTTTCAAAGTTACGTCAGTTAAGAACTAGAAAAGGTCTGTTAGAAGAAGCAGTTCCTGTCCCGCCTAGGGACAGTCCAGGTCATTTTATGTATCAAAAGCATGGCATAAGTGCCATATTATATCTAGATTTGTGGGTGGAGTACACCAAACAGTTAGAAGAAAAGTATAGATGGCCCGTATCGGGTACATGGGATGCCGAGTACATCATGCGAGTAGAAGAAGCATTATGGAAAAAGAAAGCCAGACAGTCACAGAAAGATGCCATCGAGTTATGGCGCAAAGAATCTCATAAAAGAACCGAAAAAGAAATCAGAAAGTCAGAATTAAGTAGAGAATCCTTAGAAAGAGCCCAAGAAAGGGAATTAATCGAAATAGGTGAAAGAGTTAAAACCGAACAGTCAGACAGACAGAGAAATGCCCTTATTAAGGGTATGTATCCTCTTCTTGCCGAAGGCTTGCCAAAAGCAACCCCGGAGGCATCCAGTAATTTTCCGCCACCCTTAGTTCCGACCAAGCTACGTCACAAACCGACCGCAGCTGATATTTTTCTCTCGTCCTATTTTGACGACACAGTCCCAGAATATGCAAATCCTGTTCCGCCAGCTCCTGTAAATAATGTAAATCCTGCTCCTCCAGTCACCGGGGCACCTGTTACAGCACCTGTTACGGTACCCCCGGTCCAGCCTACATTACAAGTACCCGCTACACTGGTCACCCTGCCAGCACGAAGAGTATCAGTCGACGATTCCAGTTTAGGGGCCGCGGGAGGAGGTCCTCCGGGTACCCCGCCGCCACACAAACGTGTAACGTCAGTCGAGTTACATGAACGTGCGTTACAGCGCACGCCCAAACATCAGTCTGTTGCAGATATCAGACGAGCTCTTACCGAATGCCGTTATGATCCGGTCCCAGGTGATGATAGTATGGTTATATATTCATTACGTGTAAGACGGGTGACCGAGTATTTGGACACCCTACCGAATATGAAAGAAGATCTAGACAGAATGTATCGTTTCATTCGTACAGGACAAGATCCAGAAAGTATTGGTGAAGTCATGTCTCACAGAAAATCTGAGATCCAGTTCATGCTGTTAAAGTTTCTGATCAATTGTTTAATTAGGGAACAAGATTCCCCGACTAAAGATCCGACCGAAATGAAAATTCTGACAAAGTGGAGTGATAATATAGCCGAGGGTAAGCACAAGACACTCAATAGTATAGAGAGTATGTACAAGAAAATACGTAAAGAAATAATAAGGTTACACGAACAACGCAAAGAAGCTCTAGGAAGCGAGAAAGAAAATGACTCTCCTACTGAAGAGGTAGACGACGAGAACACCGCCAGAATAGCGTATGTAGGTAAATCTAGATTTCCAGACCGACATTTACGCCTAGAACACAAGAAAACTGTTCCTCTTCCAGCACCAGAACAAGGTTCTCTAGAACAAGTATTTCAAGCTACCGATCATATTCTGAAATCACGAATCGGTTATAGTGAGTTAAGTACCATGCATGAACAAGAACTAGCCCGATCAGCAGTCCGATGGATTACTGATTCTACCACTTTTCCAGACGAAATAGTGGCACAAATGTTTCTGAAACTGCCCCCAGCCGAGCAGCGACTGGTGGGTATGTATATGATCCAACACCTCATTACTCTGTATGAGGGTCAACATTCTGATCCAGGTCCGTTACATGATGTCCTGAACGAGTTACTCCAGTATAGATGGAAAGGTTTAGGCACCGATTTAATTAGTGTCATTCTAGAACAGCGCCACAAATATAGAACGTTCCTAAATCCGCATTTTGTTCATGTCTCACCTCCAGAAAGTAAACCGTTTTATATAGATAGACAGCATCCGTTACGAGAAGTACACCCAGTTAGGACAGCGGGTGGTGAAATGCAACGAGTATTTGTTTACACCCCAGTTACCAAGATGGAACTCTTAGAGATGAAGAAATTAATTCCCTGTCACGACAAAGATCCAGCAGGGTTCCACCGAGAATTAAAAGACATGCTCCGTATGGGAGAATACACGTATCCAGATATTATTAAAATGTTAAAAGTCCTGTTGCCTGCGGGCATATACGAAAAACTCAAGGAAAAAGATTGGGAGGTGGGAGAGAAAAAGATCGATTGGACAGCTCTAGAAGCTGAAGATAAGATACGAGTACCAGGTACCGGTCTTGGAGACAAATGTAAAGAATTACCAGAATTATTAATACAAGTTTTGCCTAGATTATTAGCCACGAAAAAGGAAGACTGGGATGCAATCTCAGCCTGTAAACAGAAACAAGACAAAGATACTAGTGATTTTTATTCTAGATTTGAGAAATGTTTTATAATAAACAGTGGTTTGAAGACGAGTAGCGAGTCATACCCTCATCTTTTTGTTACTAAACTAGTCGAGAATTCAAGTCCACAAGTTAAGAATCGAGTTTTGAAAGTCGAAAGTACATGTCAAGCTAGTACCCCGTCCCAGATGCTCCAAATGCTCCAGTATCACCAGAATAGAATCAGAGAAGAGCAAGAACACGAGAGAAGACGTATGAAAGACACGAAAATGAAAGTACTAGTTGCACAATCTGTTCCACAAGACAGTCAGAAGAGGGGTCCGAATCAAGCCAGTCATCCTGCAGCTCCCGTTAAAGGGACATGCAATTATTGTAAACAGCCAGGTCATTTCATAAACGAGTGCGCAGTTCTGAAACACAATATAGCCACTGGTAAAACTAAAGAAAGACCACGTCCGCCTAGACAAGAACAAGTTTCACAGACTTCTCAGTCACCACAGAATGCACAACAGACAGTTCCAGCACCGCAGCCTATAGCTGCAACACAGCATGTTACACAGCAGATGTACCAGTATGCACAATCCGAGTATCCAGAGTATCAAGCGTATTCATGAAACAGCCTAGAGAGGGAGGTAGGCTTGCCTCTCATCGAGATTCCTGTAGATCAAGAAGGTCCCTACGTACACAGTCAAGTATTAGGGAAAGACAGAAAGTTTTTGATTGATACAGGGGCAAGTAGGACTACCATTAGTCACGACGAGGTTCCAGGTGCTCCGCTCTCAGGCTCTAGAAATGTTTCCCTTGGATTTTCAGGAAAGCCTATTGTAAACGAGATATCAAAGCCAGTTACTCTAGAAGTAGGTCCATTGTCCCGAACTACTGATCTATTGCTTACGAAGTCATGTCCAGAAAATTTGTTAGGTATTAAGACACTGAAAGAATTAGGTGCAGTTATTTGCTGTTCCCCAGAGGGGATACATTTGTTTTTACGTGACTTCAAGGGTCACTATGTATTACGAGATTTTGATCCGAGATTGTCAAATGTCCCGCAGCATCTATGGGCGCAAGGTCCAGCTGATGTTGGTTTCATGCGAATCACACCCCATCGTGTGACTCTCAAGCAAGGTATAGTCTTGCCACGAATCAGACAGTACAGATTGCCACCTGAGGCTGTAGCAGCCTTATCCAAAATTATTGACGAGCTCATTGCTCAAGGAGTAGTTGTAGAAACTGACTCCAATGTATGTAATTCTCCTATCATTCCAGTCATGAAACGTACTGATCCAAATGCACCCCCAGTATATCGATTAGTGATTGATCTTCGAGAACTCAATAAATGTATCATTCCCCAGTACCCAGTTGTTCCAGATATTTCTTCCCTATTGACAGCCATTGATTCTGAGGCTACATTTTTCACAGTCATAGACCTCAAAAACGCATTTTTCAGTGTCCCCATTCATCCAGACAGCCAGTACCTTTTTGGATTCTGTTTAAATGGAAGGAGCTATAAATTCACACGAGCTCCTCAAGGTTTCACAGAAAGTCCTAGTATTTACAGTCAAGCACTTAAGAGACAACTAGACAATATTCACATGCCAACTGACACTGCCCTGCTCCAATATGTCGATGATCTACTGATCACAGCCCGTTCTGAACGTGCTTGCGAGCGAGCGTCACTCACAGTTCTGTATTTCCTAGCCGAGATGGGGCACAAGGTGTCCCCTTCAAAACTTCAATTCTGTGTCCAGCAAGTGATCTACTTAGGCCACTTACTGTCCAAGTGGGGTAGGCAGTTGACACCTGACCGTATCCAGTTAATAGCGAGTCTCCCTCAGCCCAAGACACAGAAGGAGGTACGTGCTTTTATCGGCCTTACTTCTTATTGCAGACAATGGATTCCTCAGTATGCATTTCTAGCCAAGCCACTGATACAGTTAACGACACAGGAGGCAGCCGTATCGACTGTCCTCCCTTGGACATCTGAACATACACTTAGTTTCAATGAGTTAAAGAAAGCTTTATGCCAAGCTCCTGTTCTAGCAACACCGAACTACAGTAAGCCTTTTACGCTTTTTGTCACAGAACGTGATGGTACTGCATTATCTGTTCTCACCCAAGATCAAGCCGGACAATACAAGCCCTGTGCTTATTTTTCGAGCACACTAGATCCAGTAGCCCAGGCTCTGCCTGCGTGCCTCAAGTCAGTTGCAGCCACAGCACTAGCTATCAGACAAAGTGATTCCATAGTATTAGGACATTCCCTGACAGTACAAGTTCCACACTCCGTGGAAGTTCTTTTAAACCGAACACAGACTCAGCACTTGACAATTGCACGTTTAACAGGTTATGAACTGACACTGTTCCAGCCACACATAGAAATCAGACGCTGCAACGTTCTAAATCCTGCTACACTGTTACCGTCAGTTACTTCAAATCCTGCCACACATGACTGTGTGGAAGTAGTTAACACTATAACAAAGCCAAGACAAGACCTGACAGATATTCCGTTACCAGACCCCGACCTGACACTTTATGTGGATGGTTCATGTATGAGAACAAGTACAGGAGAACTAGTAGCCGCGTATGCAGTGACTACTGACACTGAAGTTATTGAAACACATCGTATTGACACCCTGTCTGCTCAAGCAGCAGAGCTGGTTGCTCTGACACAAGCCTGCATACACGCCAAGAACCTGAAAGTTAATGTTTACACAGATTCACGCTACGCATTCGGAGTTGTACACGACTTCGGAGTGCTCTGGCAGGAGAGAGGTTTCATGACTTCTCATGGAACCAAGATTCAGCATGGTCTCCTCATTCAAGCTCTGTTAGATGCAATACATTTACCGACATCCATCGCTATTATGAAATGCAAAGCACATACGAAAGTTACAGACATTATTTCTCAAGGTAATGATCTAGCAGATCGAACAGCCAAGCTTACAGCACAGACACCAGACATACCAGTTAACAAGACACCGACATCCACTCTCGAACAGACTACTTGTATGACAGTTAAGGACCCTACTCAAGATGTCATAGATATCCAGTTACATGCTACCCCCGAGGAAATCAAGAAATGGTCCGAACAAGGAGGGGTCCAGACAGATCAGGGATGGTTGACGAGGGGAAAAGCCACATGGTTTCTCCCCGACTCAATGGTTCAAGTCATTATCAATACCGCACATAGTCCAGCACACTTAGGCGAAAAAGCCATGTTAGACAGTATCCAGAACATTTGGTTTAACAAGCATTTACGAGCTGCAGCCAAGCAGAAAGTCCGTACCTGTATGATATGTTGCCAGTTCAATCCAGGTAAAAGTGTCCCGGTGGAACAAGGTGGATTCCAACCTCCTGACCACCCTTTTGAAGTCCTCCAGATGGATTATATTCAGATGGAGCGATGTCGAGGTTTCAAGTATGTCCTTGTAGTTGTATGCGCTTTGTCCAGGTGGACAGAAGCATATCCAGTCCCAGATTACACAGCCGCAACCACTGCCAAGCAGTTGGTTCGTGAATTTTTCCCCCGTTATGGACTCCCTAGGGTCGTGTATTCTGATAACGGCCAGCCATTCTCATCTGAACTAATGAAGCACGTTTCCCTTTTGTTAGGGTACCAGTGGAAGTTCCATTGTGTACGCCATCCAGAAGCAGCCGGTCTCGTAGAGAGACATAATCAAACCTTGAAAATCCGCATTGCCAAAATCTGTCAAGAAAAAGGTGTAGACTGGTTAGTTGCTCTGCCAGTCGCTTTGTTCTATATGCGCATGGTCGCACACTCCAGATCAGGTCTGTCCCCTTATGAGGTCGTATTCGGCCGCCCCCCGAATATGTGGGGTACACCTAGACCCCGAAGTATTACCGATGTTTCCAGTAATATGCTGACAGATTACCTAGCTTCCTTGATGTCTGCCCTACACTCTTGTCGTTCACAGGTTGCCGCTGCATTTCCCGACAATACTGAAGTCAAGCCACACGAGATCCTTCCCGGCACCCTGGTCCTCGTCCGCAATTTTGATCGTTCAAGTCCGCTGGAGCCTCGCTGGAAGGAGCCGAAGTTAGTCCTCCTGACCACCCGCACTGCCGTCAAGTTGGAAGGCAGGAAGGGGTGGGTGCACCTGTCACACGTCAAGAAATTTCACGGACTAAAAACTGTTTCCAAGAACATTTCCAAGGATTGTCAAGATTTTAAAGACTGCCAAGATACTATTCTTAAGGACTGTCCCGCAAATGACATTGATATCAAGCCCTCCCTGTTAGAAAAAACTCCGCAGCAGGAGTATAAAAGTAAGCTACGGTCTAGTAAAATAAGTCAGCCAGTTTAATTGTCTAAGTCCTCCCCTAGGTGAAACGGTTAGACAGGTATCTGACATGTATGAAATAGACCCCCATAGTGAGAGAGTTAGTCAAAACTCAATCCGATGTATCGTTTTTCTAAGTTTTATATTGTTTTTAAGCTTAATGGTTACCTGCACGAGTTATGCATTTCATTTATGTTTTCCAATTTCTCATGTAAATATGTTTTCTAATGCTACAGTAGAGCACACATTTAGTGATCTGCCTCCTCACGAACTATCTTATCGTCTTGCTATGCGCAACAATACCTTTATCCGTATGTTGCATTATTCACACCAGACCAGCAATGCCACTAATTGTTGGGTGTGTGGTCGACTCCCCCCTTTCCAGACACCGAAGGGAGTTCTGCCACTCTTTCCTTATCCGTTTTCACATAATGGTTCATGTGGAGCATGGTCCACGTTAACGTCATCCTCAACTGATATGTCCCTTCTGAACAGTACATGTTTTCCAGACAAGCAAGGTCTTCCCCACAGAACAGGGTTAGATCTAGAAAATGAAGTTTATAATTTGGGTAATTATTCTTCGAATTTTATGGTCCTGAATGTTCAGTCTGATCCTACTCCAGACTTACCTGCTATTTCAGTCTTACCAGTCAAAGGCGAATTATGTGTCCGAAATAATGGTTCCGTACATGTAGGACATAGTGATTGCACTACTATTGTCAAGTATAGTGACAGTGGGAAATCTATTTTCAAAGCTTCACGTCATTCTTATTTTGTTTGTGGTCAGACCGCATATGTTCGTCTGCCCCTCGATTGGGATGGAACCTGTTACATTGCCTTCCTACTGCCACCAGTTTTCCTAGCCCCGTCCGATTATCACAGAAACACACATCTAGTACACATTAGACATAGAAGGGAGATCGAGTCCCCGATTGTCGATCAAACTGAAACTGCTCTAGAACAGTATACAGATTTCAATAGAGGATTCTTTTTCTTTATAGGACCTATCCAGAATAGTAAGTTAATCCGTAGATTAACCAGAACCCTTGAAGCAGTAGTGAATGAGACTGCCTCTGCTCTAGGTAACTTAACCGAAGAGCAATCTGCTATGAGATTTGTCGTGCTCCAAAATCGTCTCGTTCTTGACGTCATACTGGCCGATAGAGGAGGAGCATGTAGAGTCATCGGATCTAGTTGCTGCATTTTCATTCCTAATAACGCGCCGTCTGTTTATTCAGCTATAACCAGACTTCATAAAATTGCCCATCAGTTACACCAGAATCCAGGCACCTGGACATGGTCCGGTTGGTTTTGGAGTATAATTTCTGCCTGGGGATGGAAAGTATTGTCCTTTCTAGGTATTGCAGTAGCGATCATATTCAGTTGCTGCCTCTGTATACAATGTGGCCCTGCGATTTGCGGCATTTGTGCTACCTCTTGTATTCCTAGTCCCAAGTCCCGTCCTAGATCCCGTTCCAAGAAATTTCGAGACGAGCAAATGATACTGTATGAAATGATAGATGGTATCATGAATATTGATGTTTCCTGATGGAAACGTAGTGACAAGGAGGGAATGTGGAAAAGTAAATTTTGCCATGTTCTGTCTCCCAACGTGTTCCCCATCTTATGCTATATGTGCATGATTAATATGCATATGTATTTCCCATGATCGATTAAAGACGCAATTACAGTTGTGTCCAACTCTAGTATGCCAGTTTCCAGTCCTCGTGAAAGCTACGAGTATTAGGCCTATGTAAAGTTATGTTGCCACGTTTTACAGTGTGCACGTTATTTCATTGAAAGTCCCCGTTTCTAGGCCTCAAAAGGGCCCGGACTCAGATTCAGCTCCTGTCTCCTAAACCCTCTCCAAGGAGCGATACAGCCCCCACCTGTATCCCTGACCCTTCACTTACTTCCTGCCTCACAGTGCCCGGCTCGGCCTGGCTCTGCCTGCCAGTCTGCCAAGAGTATGTTATGATTCCAGTTATCAGTCCAGCTCTCCTTCTCTGCATTCCTAAGCTACTGAATCGCATCAATAGTTTCAGTCATCATCTAGCCTTTACGTCTCCATGTAAGAGAAATACTGTATTTATGGTCATTTAATATTCCTCAACACACACTACATGTAGAATAATGCATGCACCAGTCTTAGTGTCTGTTAGCCTTTGCCCTGATAACTTTTGGATTCTATCAACATGTTCTCTAAACATCAGATACTAGATAGTGTTTAGGTACATGTCGCTCTGACTCTCCAGACTTTCGTCTCTCCTTCTAGCTCAGAAGTCATAGCCCCCAGCTTCTCCCTAGTAACGCGTCATTGCCAGCTTGCGCGCACCACTAGGTTAGAGGTCCCGGCTCCTTAGGTAGCCCCCTCCATGTTTCCGCCCATTTGTGACATATTCCGTTACGTTTACATCACATGTCTATGTATACGCCCTGTTCACGCCTCTTGTTACACCTACTTTCTGCCTTATCTCTCGCGACTGCTATAGGCCCTGCCTACTGTTACGCCTATTGTATTGAATACCATGTATTTTGTTTAAGTATATATACTTGTGCACTGTTATTAAAAGTTGCCATCCCATTCCTTTGTCCCTGCCCCGTGCAGCGCTGCCATCCTATTCCCGTGCAGGTTGTCCTGTTCCCGTCCTTTATGCTGTATTAAACCTGCAAACTCCTACTACCTCGAATCTTGACTCTTATTTATTGAGCTATCTGTTATTGTATATCTAGTCAAAAATAGAGGTATTATTTATTTATTTACCACACTACTGACAAAAAAGAAACACTACAGTGAAATACTAAACAAAATACAGCACTACAGTGAAATACAAAGCAAAATACAAATGAGAGGCACAGATGAGGGCAACAGCGGCAGGAAGAACGAGCAGCAGCGAGGGGGCACCGAGGTCAGGGACGGACCTGAGCCGCTGGGGCAGAAGCGCGCCTACAGCTGGTGGGCCGTGCGGCGTGGGGGTGTCCTGAGGGCAGGTCAACAGCTATACTGACCCAGCTGCCCAGTCCACTGTGTGCACCGCTGCCCACTGCACACAGCTGAAGGCCATGTACAAAAGGGTGTAGCCAAGAACAGCTGCAGTGCACACAATTCTTTTTGTTTATATTTTTTTCAGGATATGCGAATCAGGTGCTGGTTTCATGAATCCTGATATCCTAGGGTGGTAGGAAGGGCTCCGTGATGTTCCAGGATTCTTTAAATCTGGCACAAAAGTCAGATATCCTGTACATATATAATTATAGGGCCGGAGATCCCTTTATCTGCGTCCCACGTGGGCCTGTGGGTTTTTGTGTCCAATTTTCCCAACGCTGTGCTCTGTGCACTATGGGGCAGATTTACAAGCTCCTTGCGCCACTTTTGCGTCACTTTTCCCATGTTAAAACTGACGCAAAAGTGGCGCAAGGGGCTTGAAAATCTGCCCCTATATTGGGTAATAATAGCGGTGACAGACGTGTTTCTGTGACGGCCTGCTAAGCGGAGGGCTGCAGATTCACTGAGCCACAGTTAGACTTGCAAATCCACAGTGGTAAACACGAAAAAGGTCCCCAGTCCAAAAGCATACCTTCATTTTTATATTGGAATTGCAAATCCTCTCTGGATTTGGAAATCCGTGACGGACTCGTGGAGTAACAGTCCAGATTTCTCCAAATTATAACCTCTTAGTGTACCGACTGAAACCCTTTTTAAACGCCAATTTTTCTAAAACTTTGGCAAAAGCACTTCTTTATGACAAGTTCTACTTTCAAGCTCAGTTTGGTATAGCGCCGCTATCCCGTTTGCCTGTCTCTAGGAGCAAGAACCCTATGGGTGGTAAATAGAAATGTTACTTTGGGGATCGCATTATATGTTTTTGGGTCCAGCTTAATGGACTTCTGAGAAACGTAATTGCAAACACAACAGTGATGGACAGAATGTGGATCAATGTCACACATTCACCCCAGTCCAAAGATCTGGGCCCAAATCCATCGTTTTTCCACTCCACACCACCCTGGGTTAGACAATGGCGATATGCAAATCAGCGCTGACCCTGAGAAACGTGCCATGAAGAACCTAATGTAGATGAAAATTTGGATTGGAAAATGTGTGCAGTTACTTGAAATGTTTTGCGAATCCAAAAAAAGCTGTTTCAATGGAAAGTCTGACCTAACCATAACTACACATGCTATACACATTACCTCTACATTAGCAGGTTATTAATATTATTATCAGCCTTACTATTACCATTTTTTTAGTGGTGTTAATATTGTGTCACGTGTTGCATCTTATTGCGTCATGTGTTGCGTCTTCAGCGGCCCTGATGGTTTATCCGCCTGCACTTGTATTTTCACCGCCTTGGTTCTGTTTCTATCATTACCCTTAAAGTGCCAGCATTACAAGTACTGTTAAAGTGCCTGGACGGGCTGAAAGCGTCACAATGTTATCTATAGCACATATATCATGTATGCATTTAGGGCCATATGTACCAAGCAAAATTGAGATCGCAAACGCGGAAATTCGCAGAATTTCGCCATTTGCAATCTCAATTTTGCTTTGTGGTATGTATGAGGCAAATCTGTGTGCAAAATAAGGAATCGCAAATTTTGCGATTCCTTAAATGCAATGTAAGAAGCATCAAAAAAGTGCAATTTGGCCATAATAAATCACAAATTACCACCAACTTCAAGTTGGTGGCAATTTGCGATTTCTTTGAAAAATGCACTTTTTTGCATTTTTCAAAGTGCCATGTGACGCACATACATGCCCTCCGGGCTGTATGTGCGCCACACGTGCACCCATGCTAATTTCAGGGGTGCAACAGGGTGTCCTTTTGACACCCTTGCACCCTTGAAATTGCATTCTCAATTTGCGATTCTCTAAATGAGATTCACAAATTGAGAATGTCTTCCCATTCATCCCTAGGGGCCTTTAGGCCCATAGGAATGAATGGGGAGGTATTCCTTAATTGCGAATCGCAATTTGAGATTCGCAATTAAGAAATATGTAGGATTCGCAAACTTTATTGCAAGTCCTATATACATAGCATTTTGCGATTCTCAAATAGCGATTCGCAAAAAATCGCTATTTGAGAATCGCAAAAGACCATTTTGATACTTATGGCGCATACGGCCACATGCATCAATCTTCCCGTTTGCGAATTCTTAATTGTGAAAATTAAGGAATCGCAACTAAGAATTCGCAAACGGCTATGCATTAAGAAATCGCAATTTTTTTTGCGATTTCTTAATTTTCCTTAATTGCGATTCACAATTTGCAAATCGCAATTAAGGAATCCCTGTCCTAGAGGCCCATAGGAATGAATGTGAAGGCATTCTCATTTTGCGATTCGCAATTAAGGAATCGCAACATGAGAATGCAATTTCAAGGGTGCAGGGGGGTCCAAAGAACCCCCCCTGCACCCCTGAAATGTACCTTTAAGTACTTTTTACACACACACATGCCCCAAGGGCATGTGTGTGTGTAAAATGAAACTTTCAAAAATGCACTTCATGTTAATTTACCGCTTCCAATTTGCGATTTAGCAATTGAAAAATATTCATGCATTGCCTTTAAGAAATCGCAAAATTGCGATTTCTTAAATGCAATCGCAATTTAAGAAATCGCAAATAAATTGCGATTTCTTAAATTGCGAAGAAGCAAAAAAGCTTAATGCATCGCAAATCAATGAATTGCATTCGCAAATGGCCGAATTTTGCGAATGCAATTCAGTTTGATGCATGTGGGCAATAGTCCCCTCGGGACTGACCATGCGAGAACCTTGTAACATGTTCGTTTTCCTGTTACTCTTAATTGAGAAAGCTGTTTCCTGGGCAATAGATTGTGGGGGCAGAGAGACCCCTGAAAGCCACAAACCTTAAGGAAAGTTGCTCGAAGAGAGAGGGGCAGGTTGGAGTACTGCCCCTTGAGAGGGGTCTGTGTGGCTGAGAGCTGTGCACGGCCTCAGCCTGGCAAGTACTGGCATCATTAGACGGCTCTGCTATTTCTGCTTTCCTGATGGGGTCCGGCAAGCACGGGCATGGCACCCCAGGCCCGCGCAGAAATGCAGCTAAACTCATTTCCTTGTGCCGCTATTTCTGATAATTGCTTATCGCCCAAATATTTTGCCCGGCTTGTGTGCAGAGGCGCGCGTCTGATGAGCCAACACCCGGGGCGGGAGCGTGCAGCGCCCATCAACAGCTGACGACGAGGGCGCCAGACCTGTGGCGTCTACTTCCGGCGAGGAGGGCCGGGGCCTCGTGCCCGGAAGAGACGTCAATGCCCGAGATCTGGAGGTTCAAAGAGGTTATATAGATCTTCCAAAAAGTGTAGGTCGAGGGGCAAAAATCAAATCTTCCCCCTGCCAGTCCACGCACTATGGGCCATAATATCAAGAACAGCGCAAACCTTATCGCCGCTTTAGCGGCAGGAAACTGCCGCTAACGCGGCGATAAGGGGCTTGATGATATGCCCTGGAGAATTCCATTAGAAGCCCAGGTTCTACTGGGAAGGACCACAAACCTGGGCTTCTATTGGAATTCTCTAGGGCATATTATCAAGACCCTTATCGCCGCTTCAGCTGTAGTTTCCTGCCGCTAAAGCAGCGATAATGTTTGTGCTGTTCTTGATAATATGGCCCATACATCTGTGCTAAGGTCACTAGTGCTTGACACCAAAACACTACGGGGCAGATTTACAAGAAAGTGACGCATCTATAGAGATGCATCACTTTCATTGCGCCACCCTAAAAAATGCTTGCGCCACCATGGATGCTCCGTATTTACAATACAGCGCACCATGGCGGAAGGATTGACAGATGCGTCAGAATTTCTGACACATCTATTGGGGCAAAAGACACGCATTGCTGGAGTTGTGTCACAAGCACGACGCAACTCCAGCAATGCATTTTGCGTCCTATTCCCAATACACTGCGTCACTCCTTACGCCTGCTTCAAGCAGGCGTAAGTTTTTAACGCAGTGGCGTCCTAAAAGTGACGCAGTGAAATCTTGTAGATTTCACTGCGTCACTTTTACGAGGCTTTCCTGCGTGGGAACGCCCACCATGCATACCTTATTCCTGACGCAGGTATAATGTGACACAGGGCTTTAAAACGTGACGCATCTCCCTAGATGCGTCACGTTGTAAATAGGGTGCATTGTTTGCGTCGGCGCTGCGTCACAAAAAGTGATGCAATGGCGGCGCAAAGAGGCGCAAGGGGCTTGTAAATCTGCCCCTAACACTATTCCGCTGTCTACAGTGCTGCAAGGTCCAGAATGCTGTCTGACACCCTGCAATGGATAAGGGTGGGCGGAGCAGGCGTAGCGCCTCTAAGCGGAGTTGGAAAAAACTCAGCTGGACTTCGCTCCGTCTCCCCTCCCAAAGTAATTACAATGTAAAATGAAAATCACTTACCAGCCGATGAAGGAGGCAGCCACGGCAGGTAAGTGCTTTTATTTTACATTATAATCACTTTGGGAGGGTGGAGGGGCCGGCTAACTCCGCCCTGACACGAAGCCGGTTTTGCCTATACTCCGCGTTCACAGCGGACTGCCGAGTAGGCAAAACTCCGGAAACCCGCCCGGGGATTCAAATATGAGGCACTATAGAAATGCAATTATAATTAATAACAGGCCAAGCGCTTTGATCAACCCACAAAATAATTCACAAGCGGCCCTTGAGTTAGAAGCGCACTCTGCAGTTTTAGTGCCAGTCCTCATGAACCAGACCCCTAGGACCAAAATACACATTTTTAGAGTCTACCACTACTAACAGAATGTGTGCTGAAAGTAGGTGAAGATGCCCATATAACAGTCCTACAGATATGCACAACGGGCGTGCCTCGGTCATTTGCCAAGTAGGCAGGTCTTCTCTCAGTGGCTCGTGCCTCAGTGCCACGGGGAGGTCTTTACCCACCAGACCCGTCATGGCTGGCCCAAAATTTGAATGATTTTCATCTGACGCATAAGGCCAATCACACCATTTACTCCTACACTGACCTGCAAACAATCATTTAGTGCATCAAGGCCACTATTAGGGAATGAGGTCTCAGAAAGAAGACAAGCAGCACAATCTCCTCACCCATATGAAACACTGACACCACCATTTGTACAAACCCTGGCCCATGAAGGTAGACCGTCCCACCTGAAGAAACCCTTCGACAGGAATATCCCGCCACCAGGGTCCCCGTTCCCCCACGACCCTATCAAATGTTACTGCGAGAGGGAAAATATGTTCAGCTTAAGGTATTGCAAGGAACATCTGTATAATGATGACATCGCAGGAAGTGATATCACTGAAGTAAATATAATTGAAGTAAAGAAGGAAGACGAAAAGGGTACCTTAAAGTCCTCACCTGTACTGTAGCTTTCGAGATAAGCCTGGAGCGCAGCCCTTACCTTCACCTACCCGGAAACAACCGTCGTATGCCACAGGAAGTCACATGCATTTGCTAATTTTGCTCTCCTTTCAATGCAAATCATGGAAATCATATTTTTAAAAAAATCATATGAAATGGTTAATTTGTGTCCCGAATTGAGTGTGCTTTCGTTTGAAATCAGAGAAGAAAACTGTTGTTGGAACCAGAAATTTCTGGTTGACTGAGACTTTTCCCTAGCCAGGCGGACCCTAGCTCTCCCATCAGAGGCGAGTGATTACACTCACTGTATAACCTACGCTCACCCTTGGGTAGCTTAGCACTGAGCAGTCAGGCTTACAACAGAGGCAATGTGTAAAATATTGGCACAGCACTTACAATAAATACACTGAGGGTCACAAAAGAGACTTCACACGTGATGTATGTAAATAAAGATTGTAGTCTACACACACATTAATTAACAAACACAACATGAACATCATGTATTTCTGGGTGTAAATCACATCAGAATTATTACTAGCAGTACTAGGCCCAACAGTGTTAAAATGACATCAGTAGTGTGCACACTTGGAAAAGATCCTCCTTTCCTCCAGCACTCTTCTGGGGTGTGAAACGTCAGAACTAGGCCAACCCTGGCAATTTCAATTCAATGCCACAGTTATAGGGTGCACCTCAAATCACAAGGATATAAAAAATGTGTACACACAGAAAATTACAACACTTTTAAAAGCACCATGAGCCAAGGCTGCACTGGTGAAAGCCAATGTCAAACGTAGCATTCTTTTGGCAAGAAATCAACATGTAAAGCAACACTGCTGTGTGGTGTATTTAAAAGCAGGCAGTCACTCCCACACACTCACTCAGCACCACTACGCGGTGTCACAGATATCTGACAGGTCGGTATGGAGCGTACTTGCATGCATACGCACACTGCACCGTAATGAGGTGCCACTGATAGTCGGCAGGTCCGTTGATAGCACACAAATGCAAACCTTGTGACCCAAGCCCCCCTCCAACTTTCAGCTAACCCGACTACCCTATGGCCATGGGTTGGAGATAAACCACCCTCCCCGTGATACTAGGCCAATTGCAGCTGGATTCACACTTAGTCAGGGTCTGAGGAAAGGAGGTGGGGGTAGGTAGCAGGGCTAATTACAGCAGTTGACAAATGGGGCTTTGTCTACCACTCAGAAAGTTCACCCACGGGATGTGGAGCAGAAGCAGGCTGAGGGAGATAGTTGTTTAATCTAAGTATTCCACAATGTGCCTTCCTGCACCAGCCCAGTTCCGCGAAGCACGGGTAGGTCACTCAGTCTCTTGACCCACTTCCTATCACTCTCGGAAGCATTCCTTAACCCAAATTACTCTCACCACCCAGGCCTGATCCGGGAAATTCTACCTGACAACACAAAGTCACTGGGGCTGGGTGAGAAAAGGGCAGTTGGCCTGCTGCACTAAGGGAACAAAGAAAACAATCAATGAATGGGGAGTGGAGCTTAGGAGCCTCTTGGAAGAAGAAGGCACCCTGTCAGACACCCGCCAACCAAAGTAGCACCCAGTCAATCCTGGCACAACAGAACACCAATCCTCTCCTCCGCACCTCCCGGGAAATGAGGCACAACGTTGGGTTCACATTGATAGGAGTCGCACCAGACAACTCTGGTCACATGCAATGAAGAATCGCAAACACAGTGCCTCCCTGGAAATGACACAAAAACTATAATGGGTGAGGCTCTAATCAGTAAGGCTGAGCCTATAAACTACAAAACAACCAGAGATGCCAATACTGATGACTGTTCCAATTACTTTCCCAGGCACAAAAAACTACTAGTCAAGATATACCATGATTATTCAATAATCTATATTTATTTGAAAACTGCAATCTTTTATATTTTTGTAAACTTTTTTTCTCAAAAAAGACAACGCCACATTCAACATGTAATGTTAAGAGAAATAAATACACCACATCTAATAATGCAACAAAATAGATCTATATACAGGGAAATATCACACGCCAACTCATCCATTCATAGCTTTCCACATTCATACCACATTACCTCAAAAATACTAGTCAGGATTCACACACATACTACTGGCCCCTTAAAACCAAGAGAGGAATTTTTTCATATCTTTAAATGGGCAATGGGGCCTAAAACCAAACAGTGCAATAATCAAATGTAAAGACTTGGTTGTACAGGAAACCTGTACAAGATAATACTAATACATTAAAAAAGACCAACTTTTTTTGAACCGTATAACCAGCCCTATCTATCTAGGTAGTGCATTTGTTTGATATCCAACAAAAGACGATAAACAAAGGGGTCTACGCGTTTCGAACCCCCTCACTTTTGGGGTTCTCCTCAGGACCACAAAAAGCTGGAAATGAGCCACAATGCCTGGTATGCAATGATACCGGTCACACCAGACAATTCTAGTCACATACAACAAAGAGCTGAAATTCCGTACCTTCTTGGAAATGAGTCACAATGCCTGGTACGCAATGATACGGGTCACACCAGACAATTCTAGTAGCATACAACAAAGAGCTGCAAATTCTGTACCTCCTTGGAAATGAGGCACAACACCTGGTGCACGTTGAAAAGGGTCACACCAGATAATTCCTGTCATACACACAGGCGCAAGTTTAGCCATGCAGCACAAGGTAGATTGAGGCACTACTCTGGGTATGGCCTCCCTCCGAGTGTCGCTACCTGTGATTCAGATAACACATGCAATAAGCATGCAGTCGGCGTGAGAGAGATGCTGCACGATTGATGAAGCGGGCAATACGGGGTCCTGCGACAGGTGAATCCGCTCAGCACTAACAACATGCTTATGCGTTTTGAGGCCCCCACGATGTAGGGGCCACACTCCTTAGATGCAGGCAATACTTTTGGGGCACCGCAAAAGGTAATCCAGTCTCCAGGAACAATAATTAGCTCCACGCTCATGCCGCGCTACCAGTTGAAATCCAGCAAGCGATGTAGGCACTTAAGAGGGCAACACTCTCCAGATGTCACAAGTAGACTGTGTGGGTCCCTCATAGGAAGTCTTTGATGTCCCTTAGACCTCCATAAGAGAACAGGGGGCAAGCCAACAAGCCCTTGGTGAGCACACTTCAAGGAGCCACACAGCAGCAGGTAGTCAGCCCAGCCCAGCCACTGTTCAGAAAGGGTGCACGGTCCCCTCTAATGGCAGAAATCCTCCTTGTGTACCACAGATTCCTCTCACAGTGTTCACTGCGCAGTTCCAGGATTTGTGTGGTCCTACATCACCACACAGGGATCCCTGCCCTGCTGAAATATGGCACCAGTAGGTATACTGCAGTGTGCCTTGGAAGTTGGGGTGGTTCAGAAAATCTCCATTTTGAACCACAGATATCTCCCCTGAATGTCAGTCCTATCTGAAATTGCAGAGGTCTGAATGCACAGATGTGCTCCCCCAGCCTCCAGTGTGGGACGGAGTCAAACTAAATAATAATAATAATAATAATAGGGGCATTTGTAAAGCGCTGAGTTACGCGCACCGGCGTGTCCCCGCGCTGACGGTGAAAGAAACAAAAAACAGGGGCAAACAGTACTGGCAGGCCAAAGTTATCTGGTGTAGAGGTAGGTTTTTAACTTAGCTCGGAATCTTGTTTCTGCTTGTTCCAGGCGAAGGTCTACTGGGAGTTTGTTCCAGTGGTTGGTGGCCAGGTGCCTAAAGGACCTGCCTCCCATCCGAGCTTTCTTTACCCTGGGAGTCCTCAGCAGTCCTCCGCCCGCAGATCTAAGCGCTCTAGGAGGTTCATAGGCTTCGATCAATTTCTGCAAAGGTCGGGGCGCCCTACCATACAAAATCCGATGACACGTGCAGAGAGCTTTATACTCAACTCTGCTCTTTACCGGAAGCCAGTGGAGTTTTCGTAGAGCCAGCTTCGAGGGCGCCCCTTTGGGCAGCCTAAGAATCAGGCGTGCCGCCGCATTCTGCAGCACTTGAAGACATGCAATGCTTTTACTCGGTGCCCCAAGGTACAGCAAGTTCGCGTAGTCAAGCCTTGCGGTCACCAAGGCATGCACTAAGGTTTGACGCGCTTCCAATGGCAGAAGGTCTAAAACCTTCTTCATTCTCTTCAGGACCCCAAAACAGACTCCGACTACCCGATTGATCTGAGGCCCGAAGGTAAGAGCCGCATCGAACCACACACCAAGATTTTTGGCCTCCTGACAGGGGGTGGGAGTAGATCCGAGACAAGATGGCCACCAAGCTGACGACCAGGCCGACTGGGCTCTCCCTACCACCAGCACCTCTGTCTTGCTGCCGTTTAGCCTCAAGCAATTCGCGGCCATCCAATCGGCCAGATCTTTCATGCACGACTGGAAGCCATCCGCAGCAAGACAGGGCGCGTGCGACAGGGAGATGACCAGCTGCGTATCGTCAGCGTATGTCACCAATTGGAGGCCATAGCTCTCCACAATCGATGCAACGGGCGCCACATATAAGTTGAAAAGGGTCGGGCTCAGGGACGAGCCCTGCGGCACGCCCTGACCCAGCGGCACCCCTTTGGAATAGTGGTCGCCCTAAATGGTACACGAAGAGTTTTAAGCAGAGTAATGCCCACTTTCTTGAAGTCGCATTTCGTGGCTATTAATGACAAATCCACCTTTACCACAGGAGAGGGGGTGTCATTGTGAATCCAATGATAGAAAACATTACGAGGCTGATCCACTGCAATCCACTAATGCAGCCTGAAATAATGTCAACCATTCCCCCATGTTAACCTGTGGGAAGAACAAACCTCATAAGTAGTGAAAATGAACATATGTATTCTTCACTACATGTGTCCCTGCTCTGCCTTTCATTTACCACTTGCTTCACCCCTTAAGACTTACCCCACGGGTGCTCAAGTGATAGTGAAAGGTTCCCTCAGGATTGGCCAGTGGTTTAGAAAGGCCAACCTGAGCATAAGTGCCTGGTGCACCTCCCACGTGCAGTCCGAGCCTCAATCCCCAGACTCCTGTGCCTGGTGTGACCTCTCCAGGTGCAGTCCATGCCTCAGTTCTTGCCTCCAGTGCCTGGTGTGACCTCCCCAGGTGCAGTACGAGCCTCAATCCCCAGACTCCTGTGCCTGGTGCGACCTCCCCAGGTGCAGTCCAGGCCTCAGTTCTCATCCTACAGCGCCTGGTGTGACCCCCCAGTAAGTGTGTTGCAGTTTGATGTTCTCTCTGAGATGTATCAGTCGCTCATATTTCACTTTGCCATAATTGGAAATATCATTATCTTACCAGCCTCTTATTAATACCTTGAATTACTTTTGTAATCCATCCCTGTTGAGTTTGATGTTACAATCATACTCACTTTCCAACTATATTTTTCCAGAATGGCGGGTGAGTAAACTGACAGTCAAAATTGGGTGCCCTTTCAGGATGTCATTACACTATCAAGAGAGTCAGTTAATAGGCTGCCGGGGTAAAGTGTGCTCTTCAGGAATCAATCATCTATGCTTACGTGGGCACATTTAATGTTACATGACAGATATTTCACAGTCGAGCGGATTTACTATGCTGTAGGAAAGTGCCTCTTTTTGACATGGTCACCCCCACGTTTTGCTCACTTTTACTGATGTTAATTGGTTGTACACTGGGACCCTGTGAACCAGGCCCCAGAGCCAGTGCGCTTTTCCTAAAAACAAGACAAATGCTTAATTGCAACATGATTGGCAAGGACTTTAGAACCCTTGTGAGTCCCTGGTAAATGGTATCCCTGTTACCCAGGGAATGGGTACTAGAGAGGGTCCCTAAGGCCTGCAGCATGCATTGTGCCACCCAAAGGGACCCACACACAAACTGCACGCAGACTACCATTGCAGGATGCGTGAAATGGTGTAAACCATTCTGAAAACACAACATGGCACACTCCCTGAGGCTGTGAGCAATGCCAAAGTACACTGCATGTACTATGTGCAAGTCACCCCTACAGCAGGCCTTAGAGCCCTAAGGCAGGGTGCATTATATCACATGTGAGGGCACATCTGCTGGAGCAGATATGTCCTTGTGATGTCTAGCTCCATTGCTCCACATTGCAAGGGGTCAGTCAGCTATTTCAAAGGTATGTACTGGACACTGGTCTTTATGAGTTACCCAGTGACATAATGGCTTCACTGAAAATACAGATGTTTGGTATCAAACATATTCTCCTAATAAATCTGTACTGATGCCAGTATCGGATTTATGAAGACATGCACTCAGAGGGCATCTCAGAGGTGCCCCCTGTATCCCTACTAGTCACTTAGTGTGTTGATTGAGAGGTATCATACAGCCTGCCATCACGTATGAGTTTCTGCTCCCTGGCAGGCGAGAGCCCGCGCTCACAGAGGGCAGGAACAATGCATGCCCGGCAGAAGGAGATCACACCTCCTCCAGCAGAATGGCTAGTGAATTTAGCTTTTCAAGGCCAGAGGCTCCAAAGTCCCTGCTGTCTTCAATGGTGTAATACAGTCTGCAGAAGGTTTTGATGATGTATTTTTAAGTTAGATATGTATCTTATATTGTATATTTTTATTTACAGAATTATCGTAAAATGTGGGAATCTATTTTTAATCCTGAGGAAGGTGTTGGCTTTTAAATCAAGTTGCCAAAACCGAAACGCGTCGATGCAAGTTGAATTGTGACACGTTAAGTCATTGGACTAACTAACTTCTCCATATCTGAGGATATATGTACAAATTGGAGTTTGATTTAATTTTGTCTGACTACTGTGTCCTTTTCTATTTTAATTAGAAATATTTTCTATGTATTATTCCCATGTTGTCATTACTGTCTGTATATTAATTGCATTTTAGTCTGGATATTTACTTCATTTTATTTTTGTTTTTATGATTGTTATAATAAATTGTATACATAATTTTAATATCGTTTTTACTTTTCATCATCTCTGCTTTTTGCTAGACTGTACTGGGTTATGAATTTTGTTTGATGAGGCTGCATATGTAATATCTAGTGTGAAATTTGTCCAAAGGGGATCTTGTGTTTGACTTATTGTCTTCAATATGCGCCCATGGACCTGTAGAATGCCACCCCTCGCCCTTTGGCCTATTTGGCACCAGAGCAGGCAGGAAATTAGATATTCAGGAGGCATATTTCACTTACAGGCTAGTCACACCTCTAAGGTGGGCTACCAGAAGTTGAAAGCCAGAGAATGGTATCCCCATGTTGTTTTGGTGAAACTAGAGAAATCTGGGTCATGGTTATAACCACTCCCCCCTGGAAGTGGTCATATAGGGGGTGTAGTCACCCTAGTGGTAGGTAGCCAATTGGCTACTACCATGTACTCCCCTAAACACCACTGAATTGAGTATTTTATGGGTCCCTTAACACCAGAGAGACAGATTAGTCTGCCTGAATACAGAAGAAGGACAAAGAAGAGCTGTCACGGCAAGAACTGAGGCTCTACCCGAAACTTGGCACAAAACCCTGCCTGGCTGTTGGTACCTCGAGATTTGCAAAGACTTGACTCATCCAAAATCTGTGCATCCTCTCCAACACCTGGAAGACTGTCCAGCACTTCACCAACCATTTAGTATCTCCCTTGGGGTGGAGCAGCAATGCCCCAGCATCTGCAGCCACCGACTGCACTTGTCCAGTACACCGTGTTTTTACCCATCGGACCCACCGAGGGAGCTGCACATCAGGAGGAATTCTTTTTTGCCTTTAGGAGGTCAGCCCCATCTCTCTGCTGAGTTTCAAGATGCTAGGCCCCTCAGAAGCACCCATGCACCAATACCTTAGGTACCAGAGCACTTGCACCAGCCAAGGCTTGTTTATGTTCAATTTGTACACCACCACCATGGAAAACCTACCGGAAAGACAAGAGACTTCAGAAACAATGAGATCCACAACCAGAGTGGCCATGCTGTTTTGTTTTTACCTTATCTGCGGAACCCACCAACCACCGTGAGAGCCTTAACCTCCATTGGCCAGCCAGCCAAGACCCTCTGCACCCGAGCTCCACAGGCCCAGGGCCATGACTCCTGACTGCTCCCCCTTGGCCTAGGGGTCTTCAAGACCTGAACCCTCCTTTGGGTACTCCTGGACTTGTCCCTAAGTACCCCCCTGCAGCCTCTTTGTTTCAGGTACCATTGACTTACGGCGTAGTGGCCATGGCTACCATCCTGACCAGCACTTCTGCACCCAGACACCCCAGGGCAGGTAAACCCAAACTGCTGGTGATTCTTTGGACTGTGACCCCTGCTAGATACTTAAGTCCTAAAGGGCACCCCAGAACACAGACTGCAAGTATATGTTTGCCGAGCATGTTTTTCCTCCAATAGGATAACATTACTGCGTTCGAGGCTCATACCTCAAAAATCGTCATTTGAGTATTTTTACTGTTTTGTTGTAAAATCAATAACTCCAAAATTACTTACCTGATTCCACAAATGTTGGTGTCTAAGTTCATATAAAAATCTGTGTTCTTTTTTATCAATTGGTCTCGGATTTCTTTCTGAGTGTGTGTCTCGGTTGTTGACTCAGGGCCCGATTCACAAAGGTAAACTGAGACAAAAGTTTCACTTTTAGACTTTCGGTATTCACAAAGGGCGTTTACAAGTAGTAAAATTAGAATTTTGTCTCAGTTTTGGTCTCAGTTAAACGCAAGATCAAAACATCTTAAATCCCAGCTTGGAACAATCTAAAATGTGCTCCCAATCAAATAGTACCTACACCAAATGTTCATGTGAGTAACATGACTATCATGCACTTCGAGCCTGAAGATTTGTTGACATAGTAGGTCGCGACTTAAATATTACTATATGATGGTGCCAATATGCTGGCTCCATGATCAATATCAATATCAATATCACCCTCTCGATATTAGGCCTCAACAGCGTGAAGTAACTTGAAGCTGTTGAGTTCCTTCCTCCACATATTAACAAGTAGATTCATTGTTTACGTTTACAGCACCCCCGACGAAGGGATACATGTACCCCGAAATGCATTGTGAACATCTTGTGAGAGAAGAAGAATTTCGTTTATAGTCTGTCAATTGTAGACATGCATTATCAATATTGTATATATTGATATTGAAATTCATTTTTGTATAATAAATGTCGATTGTGCATTAGCGGAGAGGAATCCGCAGGAAATGAAAATAAAAATAATAACATGACAAATGGCACATTGATGCATGAAGGAGCATGTGCAGAGAGTTTTTAGGAAACAGTGGATTCATCTTTGAAATAAGACAGGGGTTTGTCTCTGAAAGCAGTGCGAAAAGGGCCAAGTGCATCATTACACTTGCAATTCAAATAGTATAAGAGGCAGGACACCTCATTCCTGACTAGCACGCTATACATACATTAGTATTCATAAACATTTGACTACTTCTGAATTTGATTTGAAACTTAGGAGCGCGCAACAACCCATTGTTGAAGTGTGAATGGGACCAGACATGCGCAGTTATTGTCGGGTTTCTGCACATGCCAAAACACAATGTGGAACAAGCATAGGGCCTGATTGAGATCTCTGCGGACGGGTTACTATGTCACAACGGTGACGATAATCCTGTCTGCCGAAATATAAATCCCATAGGATACAATGAGATTTATATTTTGGTGTACCCGATGTGACGGAGTAACCCATCCACCAATATCTAATTCAGGGTTATAATTATTTTTTCTACTGTCGGCCGATCCCTTTTTTTTGCAGTTGTGGTGGTAAACCCTATTGGCACATCTCTGCTGCCATATTGGAATTTTCAAAGCAAAGCAACTCGCTGTGGACCCCCCCCACTATTTACCACATGCGTAAAGCGGGTGCCGTATAGGAATGTTAGAAGTCCCCTTGAATCTGGGAAAAACCTGCGTAAAAGTACCTGGTAATTCAGAGTCTGCCCGAATATTCCTTAATCCCGGTAGTTTGACCAGTGATCCCTGTTAAATTATGGTGAGATAATGTCTTGAATCATTAATTCCGGCACTGGTATAGTGTAATGAATTTAACTGGGAGCTCGTAACGAGGGCCTTGGTAGTGCGTAATACAGTGGTATTAACTCATGGAGTAATCTGAGTCCAACAATGAGGCTGGGAGTGAAGGATATGGACCTCACTCTGAGCTCATCCCGATATCAAGAAAACAATGGGCAATGTTATGGCACAATTTCCACCCCGCAAATATCTCCATTCAAATTTCATCAGGTTCTGGTGCGATATGTGGAGCACATCAGAGCCTCCTCCTCACTTCTTGAATTCCGCAAGCAGCTGAAGACCTGGTTCTTCGTACATTGCACCTTTTGGACCACAGACCTACACACCTGCCCATGCTCCTCGATACCCTCTCGCGTGACTAGTGCGCTATACAAATCAACATAACATAACACAATATAACATAAATGAGAGGAAAATTTTGCACAAGGAACGGGGCCAAACTTGTAGCATGTGTGTGTTATTCCTCATTCCAAGGTGCGGAACTGAGAATGATGCAGCAACAGCACCCCTCCAGTATCAGTTGCATTGTGCCCTATGCCGCTAGACTGGTCTGCGTCACCCACCTGGAATTAGAAAGAAAAATCTCTGGGAACCACTAGATTGTGGGTCACGGTGTGGCGGAGGAAAGGGTGTGGAGTCTTGCGGGGCGGAGTCTGACATTAAACGTATACACTTAAAAAAATTCTGCCACTACAAAGATAAATGTGTCAGTACATCTGTTCTTACTTAATCGGCCACAAAAGGGCTGCATGTCAAATATCTTACAAGGTTGAGACACCTGCAGCGGAGATCTTTTTGTGGTCAACAATTTTCAGGGCATTATAATAACGGTAAAATAAGTAGGCCTGGCGATAAATTCCGTTCCGCTCGCGGAATTTGGGAAACTTTGCGTTCCACGGAAAACGCGAAATTGCCCAAAATTCTGCGTTCCGTGACTTTGTGAAATTTTTCGCTTGTTCGCGGTCTCAAAATGTGTGTTCGCAAGATATTTCCCCCCGAGCACGCAAACAGCAATTGCGAACAGGAAAAAAGCATTGCGAACAAGCAATTCCGCATGTTCGTAGATTTTTTACGTTTTCGCAGAGATTTTTTACCATTTCACGGAGATTTGCGTAACGCGATTACGCAAATTACGCCCACCCCTAAAAATTATTTGTGTGGTCAATGCAGCCCCAGGTGAGGTCCGTGTTTTCTCCAGTCACAGATCCCAGATTTGTGCTTACTTTAGATAGGCACGCGGGTTACTGCTCTCAACACAAAGATCCTTTTGTTACATCCAGTTCATAAGTTGCAATTCTATTATAGCACAGTGAGCTATCAGCCAGCATCAAGGAGCTGCATGCCAACTGCAAGTCCTGGGTTTAGATCCTTTTTTATTTCTCAGTCTGTTGGTATTCCAATTTTGCAAAGAAGGGTTCCTTTAGGAAGTAATAGCGTTATGTTAGTACAGACAACCCTAAACACTGCATTATATTTAAAATCCTGACTTTGTGTTTCTCCAAACCATTGACTCTCAACATATAGGGGCACATGCATCAACGTTTTTTGCATTCGCAAACGGTGCGAATCGGAAAAATCGGCCGTTTGCGAATGCAAAAACCGTTATTGGGATGCATCAAACTTTTGTGCACAATTCGCATTTTTTAGAATTTCTAAAAAATGCGAATGCATTTAAGGAATCGCATTTGTGCGATTCCTTAAATGCAATGCATCATTTTTTCTAAAATTGCGAATTCAAAAATTGGAAGTGCAAATTAACACGAGGTTGACCCTCGTGTTAATTTGCGAAAATTGTTAAAAAAGAAACAAAATGCATTTTTAAAACTTGCATGTTACAGACACACATGTCCATAGGACATGTGTGTGTGAAACATCCACTTAAAAATACATTTCAGGGGTGCAGGGGGGGGTCCTTTGGACCCCCCCCTGCACCCGTGGAATGCATCAACAAATTGCGAATTCTTAACTGCCTTCCCATTGACTCCTATGGGCCTTTCAGCCCATAGGAATCAATGGGAATTGCGAAAATGCACTTTGGAATTCGCTATTTATTTGCGAATCGGTAAAAATTGCGATTTTTACCGATTCCCAAATAAATAGTGAAAAAAATGATGCATAGCATTTTGCAATTCTTAATTTGCGATTCGGTAATTTTCGCAAATTAAGAATCGCAAATGCTATCAATGATGCATGTGCCCCATAATGCCTGCAAGTAAGGACGATGTGTGATACCCACACCTTGCAAGCCTCATTTGCTTATTTCATTGTTTTACACACTTGTATGATCTATTGTCTGTGTGTGTGAGGTAAAGCGCTCTGATATCCAACACTGGGATGAGCAGCGCTGTAAAACAATTAGATCAAAATAAATGAGTACGTGCCTGTGGAGTGTGGGGGTGTGCGGGCCGGAATAACAGGCGTGGAGGCCGGATGTATTGTGCTATGGTTAGCACGAGTTTTATTATATATAACAAAGTCAAGCTCTTGGGCACGGTGTTTAGGCACAGTCCTTGTGGGTCGGGATGGTTCCTAGTGAGGAGGGTCCGCAGGTGAGAACACAGGCAGGATGTCCACTGCAGGGCTGGTGTGCTTCTTCCGGGTTGCGGGCCTTGGGGCGTCCCTCGGAGATAATGGAAAGAGACACAGGGCAGTTAGTTCCAATAGACACGGAACTCGGTCGACTGACACCGGCACCGGGAGTGTGAGGGCGGAAATAGACCGTGAGGGAGGGCGGTAGGGTAGGGGAAGAAGGGAAAGATAAGACAGGATGTAGGGACAGGGTGAAAAAGGGGGGTGTGGGGTGGACGATAATGTACAGTGGAGGGTGTTTATAATATACAGTGGTGTGTGCGTGACTTCTGTGCATGCTGTAAAGATTTACACTAATTACACTATCTACACGGGGAGGGGGAAACACGGAGAATGGTAACAGTTTACTCACGTGCCCCGCCGTAACTCTCATCCGAGTTACGGCCGCTTTCCAGCCACCTCCTGAGGATGCCACCAGTCCTCGCACCAAACGTCTTCCTCTTCCTCCTTCGCTCGCCTCGTCCTCTCTCCTACAGACTCCGCTGTCGGTCCTCCGCGTCTCGCCAACTCCTGCCACGAGTCCACCGCTGGGAACCCTGTCTCCTCGGCGTCGCTGGCTTTTCTATCATCTGACCGGGTTCCTGGAAAACAGCTTCCGGGGTCAGGCGGAGTCACTTCCGGTCCGTCGGTAGCCGGCGCACTTCCGGGGTCAATCCAGGTCGCTTCCGGTCCGCTGTGTTCCGGTGATGCTGTCGGCGCCTGCAGGGAGACAGAGAGAGGTGTAGCCGGTTTTGGCTGTGGGTTAGTGATGCCGCCCGTATGGGCGTTCCTACAGTAGCGCTGAGCCCGGGAGGGAAGGGGCGTCCCTTTACAGTGCCATTTAAATTGCTGTGTTATTACTCATACACCGATACAACTGCATTCTTACAGTGCACGCACACCTCTTACATGGGGGGCTGGACAAATTCAAATACCTGAATTCAAAATGAAAGCTTTTTCAAAGTACGTATGAAGTGATAGGATGTGTGCCTTTGTTTCCCTCCATTACATTGGCGTCTAGGTGAAAAGCTCCAGGTAGATCCTAGGGATAATGAAATGTAAACAGAACACTTAGAAGCTCCAACTCACTTCTCATTTCTCCGAAACTGAAAAAGAAAACCACCCAATACCGATCGTTCTCTGGCAACGCTCCCAGGATATGGAACGCCCCCCCTGGAATCCTCAGATGGAACCCCACCTTCTCCTGTTTCAAAAGGGACCTGAAACTCCATCTCCTAAACAAATTCTTTCATGACCAACGTCAACTAACCTAGTCTTCTGGATCCGAGTTATCTCCTCTCTCTCTTGACATTCATGGATAGTGGGTGACCGGACCATGTCACTCTCGCCTTTCTTTTATTGCTCTCTCCTCCTCCGCTGCACTGCATATTTTTTGACCATGCTGTATTTCTCTGTTTCTGTGGTTTGCTTCCTTACGGCCGGCCTACAATGTAATGTAAAGTCATTCTGCTGTTTACTGTGTGTATGTAAAGCGCTCTGATACTTACGGGTTAAGGTAGCGCTATATAAAACTTAATTTTTTTTTATTTTTAAAAAGGGCTAATGGCCCTTTAAATCAGTCCTTTGTTTTAGACCAAGCTGGAAGGGAAATTAAAAGCCCCCTTATCGTCCGCAAGTGGCTGCTAGGAAGGGAAAGCAGATAAAGTGCAGGAAGTGGTGAATTGTGTCCAGAGTCGGAACATCACACTAGGATAAAAGTAGCATATTTCAGTGGGTCGGCCAGATCCCAGATCAGGCTCAGAAATAGCTGATGCAACCGGGATCTGGTGGGATCCCCCGTATTTCCTGCACTGGCTTCACCCAAGCATCATATGTTCTTCTTTTGTGTTGAAGACGAGGCAGATGATGGCTACCTGTCATGGCTAGCTGTCATGGCGCCTCTGCGCGCGCCTCCCTCCCCGACGGAAGGCTGCCACAACAGACATTTCTGCAAAGGTTCAAGCTGCACATATGTTGCCTTCAGTTTCAGACTTGTAGCAACACACAGCAAGATGTCAGGCACAGACTCTGCGAGACAGAAAATCCAGCAGACATCAGACAAATTTATGCAGAGTTGATTACTCCAGCCTCGCCAGTGGACAAGGCGGGGGATGCTCTTTTTCTTAAAAAAAAAAAAAAAAGCCAAATTCTCTCAGCTAAATATAACGCAAGGGCTGAGTCTCACAAAAGGGGTACACTCTGGGAACCGCTTGTCATAGACTAATAACACAGGGTTAGTAAGTGACCACTGAAACCTGTGTGTACTCTGCAGGATATAGGTTCACGTTTTAGCAAAGGAAACAACATTTCAATTTATTTGGGTAAATAGGATGAACAGCTTCATTTATGAAAAGTGATGCATCGCTGCGTGAAAACAGCGATGCGTCACTTTTCATTGCGCCCTCCTTGCGACACCAATGATGCCTCATATTTACAGTATGATGCATTATTGCGCAAGGAGTTATAGATATGTCAGTGTTTCTGACACATCTGTATGGCGCAAAAGTGAAGCATTGCTGGAGAGTGTCACAAAAGTGACCCAACTCCAGCAATGTGTCCTTTCACATGGGGCAAGCCCCATGTGAAAGGGCCTGCGTCAGTCTTGCATAAGAAATTGATGCATTTGCGTCCTAGAGGTGGTGCAGTGAAATGTTATAGATTTCACTGCGTCACTTCTACGACCCTTTCTTGCGTCAATACGCCCCTCTTGCATACATTATACCTGGCGCAGGTGTAATGTAGCGCAGGGGTTTAAAAAGTGATGCATCTACCTAGATGCGTCACTTTGTAAATATGACTCAACAAGGCACATTTTTTATGCTACTGGTGCGTCACAAAAAGTGACGCACCGGCGGCGTAAAAGTGACGCACGGCCTCATAAATGAGGCCCTAGGTGTCTTGAAGATTGGTTATTTTTTCCTACTTTCATTAATATGTTATTTCAAATTTTTAGACCCGATTCTGGGCTCAAAAGAGCACCAGAGTGCTTTACACGAGAAATGAACATATTATACAAATGTAGTATTTAGAAAGAGACAAAAATTAAAAGAGTTGGGAGGGAGGAACATAGGAATATGAACAAGAAACCATGAACGTGGAGGATTGACAGGGGTAGCGGAAGTGACATCACACACGCATTGACCTTTATGACATACAAATCTGGTGACCTTTGGTCATGAATCTTCCCAGGAAGTGAAGTCACATGACCTTAACCCTGAAGACATGTTTGATGTAACTACACAACATCGACAAATGTCTGTTTTGAGGCCACTGGCCACCTATGCCGGGACGGGGCCATGAGATTGGACAGCGGTGGGGGTAATACTTGCTTTTAATTCAAGCAAGCGAAACAAGTGAGCCAGACATCTTGTAAGGACGTCCAGGGGCCCTCACCCTGACCAGAGAACATTTTGAGAAAAACCGAGTAAAATATTGAATTTTAAAGAGCAATTTTCAGATAAATTTGCTAAAAATATGTATGGTCAGAAAGGACATTTGTTGAATATGCAAAGCCGCTGAAACCTGTCGCTCACCAAGGGTTGACCCCATTTTTCCAAAATGTGCTGTGGGCACCCAATATGTCAAAAATTACCTCTATTGTGTCAGGGCCAGCATTTTATCATGAGGGCCCCCATTTGCTGTGGCTTTCATCTTATGTCAAAAATGCGGTTGTATGACATTACAACGCATGCTTTTACCACGCGTGCCTTTACAACGCAGTTTTTACAACGCATGCTGTTACAACGCATAGTGCTTAGGGGTGCTGGATAGTGAATAGTTTAATTTACTATTCCAACTCCAGTCCCCGTGGATAGTAGGGAAGGTGTTGGATAGTAAATTAAATCTATTCCCTATCCTAGAGCGCCCCCAGCGCAATGCGTTGTAATGACATGCGTTGTAATAGTTGCGTCGTAAAGGATGTTTCCCGAAAAATGCCATTCAATGCCGCAATGCCACAATTTTGATTTTGCAACTGATGCTCCCCATGTGCCATGGGTGACACTTAAGTCAAAATGCAGCAGTAACACCAATTCCCATGAGTGTCTATACATTCTGCACTGTAGGAAGCCACTGCTAGGAAATGGATGGCTTTCACAATTAGATTTCACCTTTTCCTCAGTTGAAAATATTGCCATGCTCCCTCCTACGCACATCCTGAAAAGCTGTGGCGTTTGTTGCTCGCGCTTTCTGCCACAGTAGCACCTGGGTGAATCAGGTGTCGCTTCGCAGCGGTGTAAAGTCACATAAGTGCTTTGAGGAATGTTTGTGGAGTATTTATAATTCATGGTGAGCAGATGTGCATATATTTGCATAGGATCTCCCTGGCCTCTCCTCCAGGGTACTCCTGGGAACACTGCAAAACAGAGTCATATTTCTAGTTTTTAGCATCAGTCCCACTGTATTGTGGCACTTGGGGCCAGATGTATGACCATGACAGTTTGCGACTTGCAAATTGCGCTCGATTGCAAGTCACAATTTGCGAGTCGCAAAATGCCATGTACAACAGTGTCTGAGACACTGTTTGCGATTCCCAATGGGGTTGCAAATTGCATGCCTCATGAGTATTCATGAGGCACTCCGAATTTTGTGACCCCATTGGGAATGGCTGGCCCTTCGAGGGATGGTGGCCTGCTGGGCTCAGCAGACCTCCATGTCTGGGACTACTTTTAAATAAAGCAGTTTTAAAAAAAAAATGCAGCCCTTTTTCCTTAAAGGAAAACAGGATACATTTAAAAAAATAAAATTAAATGTTTTTGTTTAATTTTTTAAGGGCAGGTGGTGGTCCCTGGGACCACTGCCTGTCCCAAAACATTATTTTCCCCTGCATGTGCAAAGAGGAAGGGGTCCCCTGGTGACCCCTTCCCATTTGAGAGTGCATTACCACCCTCTTGGAGAGGGCGGTAAATGGCAAGTGTTGTGCAACCGCAATTGCTGCCGCAAAACATTCATACATGGGGTAGAGAGTCGCTATTAGGAAGAGACGCCCTTGAAAAGCCCATTCCTAATAGCGAGTCGGAAATCCTACTTAGTGAGTTGCAAATAAATTGCAACTTGCTAAATAGGAATTCTACATGGCCCTATTCATGTTTGCATTCGCAAACTGGTCACTAACCCGTTTGACCATGCAATTTAGCGTCGTACATCTGGCCCTTGGTATCTTACACATTAGAGTCTTTCATGATTTGTTTTATTTTGAAGTCAGTCTCTCTCTGCATTAGGGACACCCCGCGGTGATCACCAGTCTTCAGAGGAGCTCAGATTAGTGGTCAATTATTCAGAAGCGACAGTGAACTCTGCAAGACGACATTTACTGGAATCCACTGGGGTCCACTGGGGACCAATACAGGAATACTGTAAATGCTGGGGCTCCCTTGACTGAGTGCAGACACACCCCCTTTTAAACCTGAGATGGAATCCTAGTAGTAGGTGATACGAGTCCCCACCTCCTCGCATGAGGGTGTTGAGACTCCGAAGACTGATTTTATAACCATTGTGTTACTATTAGCATCTTTATAGCAGTATTTCTAGTATAGTCTTGTTGGGGGACTTTGGTGCCGCCGTATAGATCTTCACTCAATCAAGGATTTGTTGAGCACGGCTAATCCCCCGTGAGGGTCTCCAGACGCTGAGCGCGCTGCCACAGGAGGACTCACTTGAAGATCCAGGTCTTGAGTCCTTTTCGTAATTCCAGCAGAGAGGATGAGTCCGAGGGCAAGGTAGCAGGTGTGGTTCTGAAATTCTGGACCCTGCTGTTGTCCCGGTATCGAGGTCCGATACCCGTGTCCCGAAACATCAACGTACCATGACGAATTTGGTGTCAACAGACCGATAATGATTAGGACATCATCCCTATGCATTTGCGTCATGATTAGGGGATGCCAACACCCTTAAATCATAGTTTCCGTTCCGAACCCTTAGACTCCATTTTGTGAACGGCATCCATCTTGTGTCTTGCCCTCATGATAAGTCAATTAAGTAAGGCCGAGTCTGATCTAAAAGGACACGTCCACCTTTCCTTGACTTCCCCCTGACCTGTCCCAACTGACTCCATTGCCTCCAGCCAAACCTGTTTGGGCAGCTCCTCGCCCAGTGGCCGAATACGATAGCATCGATGCACAACATACCACAAACCATTCACTACATCCAGATCATGTTGTTACACACACACACACCTGTCCACGCACCCTGTTTATGGCCAGTTTTATGACTAAGAGGTGCCCTTCTTTATTGGGGTTTCGTCGATATCTGATGGGAGTTCCGGGCCTGACCGGGTAATCTATCACGAACTGGACATCTAAAATAGGAGCTTGCCTACATGACTTCGCTCTTTTGTATTATTGTAGAAATATGTGTATAGCCATATCATAAACTCAGGAATTCTTGCTTGCAGTTATTATTTTTGTATATAAGGAGACGGCTGGTTCTGTAAAAAGGAACAGTCTCCTGAGAACACACGATCCGCGTTTGTCGTGCTTCTAGGACACATGTTACTTGGTAGCTGCCAATAAAACTTGATCTCTGACGGTAACTAGAAGACTCCGTGTTTCTGTGGTCCAGAACAAGGGAGTACTCAGAGGTCTTCGGGTGTTATCCCCTGGCACCAGCGGGTTCCTAAAAACCCGTTACCTCAGTTGGCGCCCAACTCGGGGCGGTATCAAGCGGCGACGGTCCAAGCCGGATGTTCGTGAGGAGCTTCGTGTGAAAATTCCAGAGGACGGCCAGCCACTTCAGCGACCCCTGTATGTCGACGTGGTTCCGAAGGTCTTTGCTGCGAGGTTCCCCGCGTCCCGACGGCTACGAAGGACTGCTGCCCTGACTATCGCCTTGTTTTGGACCCAGTGATCCTTGGTAGAGCGAAACGATAGACGAGTCTTCTAGCGACGTCACAGATCTTCAAATACTTCAGTTAAGTATAAGTGGAGCGTCTCCCAGTCCTTAGTTTGTCCTTAGTTTTTGGTATCCTTGAGATACGCTTTGATTTGGTACTTGCAAGCCCCAAAGCCGAAGGACTCGTGTTTTCACGAGAAATATCGTAACAGATAATCCTTTGAAGTTTGAAGCTAGACTAGTGAGCGAAGATGCCTGGTTTTAGCAGACTTGGAAACTTGTTTTGTCTTGGTTGTAGTAAGGACTCCCGATTAGAGGATTCTTGTCCGGTTCCTCCAATTGGAACTCCAACGTATAAGCTCTATGTAAAGCACGGCGTAGGTCCTATCACATATAATGAAGTATGGATAAAATACACCCGCAAGGATGGTGTTTTAAAATGGCCCCAATATGGTAGTTTTGATTCAGAAATATTAGATAACCTAGAGGTCAAATTGTTCAAGAAAAAAGCCCGGCCGGCGATGTTTGACTCTTTTCGCTTATGGCGCAAAGAAGCCAAACAGAAAGAAACAAAATTAGCAAAAAAGAATAAAAGAGGAATGTCAATGGTACAAGCTGCCGTTGCATACAGGGATAACGAGGAAGAGCAGGATTGCGAACAAATACTTAGGAGCAAGAAACTAGCAGTAGATAAATGTTACCCGATGTTACCAAATAAGGGACAAGGTCAAGAGGAGAGATCCGAGAAAGATCCATTAATGTCCCACTTATTAAGCTCACCTCCACCGTATGCGTTAGACGCTACGGCACCCCCAAAGCGTTTTACTATACCGCGCCCCGGCGCACGTAACACAGCTCTTGCACAAACGCCAGCTACTGTTCAGCTGGTTCCTACTTCGCCGGCGCAGCCTTCTCAAAGGCCGCCGTCTCTGCTACCTACCCCATCTACTTCTACGACTTTGCCTACAGCTCCAACTATTCTCTATGATACTACATCTGCTACCGCTCCAACTTCCTCTGCTATTGCCTCTACTTCTTCTTTGCCTCAGCATGTCTTTTCCGATGCACTTGCCCTTCCGCAAGGTTCTCCTTCTACTAGACAAAGAGTGACAGGTACCGTCACTAGTCTGTTTTCACCTTTCTTTGGGTCGCCTAAAACAACCCCTAAAACAGAACATAGACAGTCACGTAGTCAACTGCCTGATTACGAGGAAAGAAAAGTGCTGAATGAACTAGCCCGCCAATGGATTACGGATACTGTTAGATATGATGTTCAGCATGTTATGGACGTTTTTCGTCAATGGAATGCACCCACTCAGAGACACGTATTCGAAGAAATGTGTGTATATCTGTGCGAAGATGTGAAGACAAATGATCCCAAATGCACAATGGACGAACTATGGCGTACACGCTTTAAGTTCCATGAAGGTATGATTGTAGGTGCAGATATTGAGAAAGCGATAGAGTTATTGCTCTCTTATAGGAGTAAGGGAAACGTCTCTAGATCATTGCACGAAGACGACGTATCAGGTAGGAAAAGAGCGAGACAGTACCCCATGAGAGAAGTTCCTCCGGTTTGGAGGGAAGGCGATGCAAATGTAGTACCGCCAATTCTGCCACATTTCCAGCGTGTATGGGTACATGTCCCCTGGAAAAGATCAGAAGTTTTAGCGCTCAAGCAGACACTACCTGATTCCCGTAAAAACCCGACTGGGTATTATAAGGAGTTATCGCAGACTGCAAACTCATGCATGATGAATTTAGCAGATGTAGAAATGTTGTTTGGGAACGTTGTTCCACATCCTTTATGGAACAAAATCCGTCATACGAATCATGACCAGGAACTAGGTGACTCATGGGCAAACATTACCGCTACAGATGCTAGACAAATTGGTGGTTCTAAACCTGAGCCGTTAATAGCCGAACTTCCCGGTAGGATTAAAGCGTACATGAAAACAATAATGCCTGAAGTACGCGTAAACTGGGACAAGCTCTCTGCGTGCAAGCAGAAGAAAGATGAGAATGTGTCTGACTTTTTCACGAGATTTGAAGAGACTTTCACCGATCATAGTGGTCAGGATATGGCTACCGAGGGTGGTCAAAGATTGTTTGTAGACAAATTCGTACATAATTTGCTTCCTGAACTGTGTGCTAAACTAAAAGATTCAGAGAGTGCTTGGGCTGTCTCTACGTCAGCGCAGATTTTAGCTACAGCCCAGTACTATGAAAATAGGCGCAAAGACGAGCTAGATAAGGCAGACAAAAAGACGAAAGATTTAAAAACTAAAGGTCTTCTCCAGCAGGCCTATCCGCCTCGTATGGCTAGTCAGCCCAATTATCAGCAACAACAGCAGTATTCGAGAAACGCGCAAGGAAACGAGTTTTCCCATCAGCGTCTTCCGTATGGCCCGAATCAATGTGCGTATTGCAAGGAAGAGGGTCACTTCAAAAGTAATTGTCCGGCTCTTGCGCGACGCTTAAACGGCGTTTCAGGTGTAAGGGGAAGAGGTGTTCAACATGCCCCTAGAGGTAGGGGCCGTGGAAATTTCTCCCAGAACACAGCTTCTTTTCCGCCTCAGAATTCCATGAACAGCTTTGACCAACAGAATAATGCATAGTCTAGGTCAGCTCAGTACTATGCTGACGACTATTACACCGAACACGAAAATGAGGGTAATGATTGCTAGGACAGCCATGGACAAAGAGAGGGAGTCGTTTCAGTTCCAGTAGATCAGAATGGACCTTATGTCGAGGTAATTGCCTCAGGAGTGTCAGAGCCATTTCTGCTGGATACTGGTGCTACAAAAAGTTCTATTATGCACTCGAAACTTCCTGGCGCACCTTTGTCTGGCGAAATGAATGTCTCAGTAGGTTTCTCTGGCGCCCCTGTTAGAAACCCGATCTCTAGTCCTATATCACTTTCTGTTGGCCCATGAGAGTTAGAAGCACCCCTCATTCTTACAAAAGGTTGCGGTGAAAATTTGTTAGGTTTGGATTTGCTAAAGAGGTTATATGCGACTTTATACTGTTCCCCCTTGGGAGTACAGCTTACTTTAGGTAAGAAAGTCATTTCTCCAATGTATTTGTCAAAGGAAAATATTCCAACTGAATTGTCATCACTTCCTGATATACTTTGGGCTAATGGTTCTAATGATGTCGGTCGTTTGGAGATAGCACCGTATGTCATAACTTTGAAAGCCAACGTTAGGTTGCCACGTATTCCCCAATACAAAATATCTAGCGAATGCGAAAAAGCGTTGATGACGATTGTTTATGATCTGATTGACAAAGATGTCATCGAAGAAACAACAGGTAATGTTTGTAACAGTCCAGTTTTACCAGTCTTAAAGCGTACTGATCCTTCACAGCCCCCTGTGTACAGGTTTGTGATTGACCTCAGAGAAGTGAATAAGGTAGTTATCCCGCAGTTTCCAGTTGTCCCCGACATTACTGCTTTATTGACAATGGTTCCAGCTTCAGTAGCTTGGTTCTCGGTGATTGACCTGAAGAACGCTTTCTTCAGCATCCCGATTGCTGAGGAGAGTAGAGATATTTTTGGATTCAATTTAGGAGGACGAAGCTTCCGCTTCAAGTGCGCTCCTCAAGGCTACTGCGAAAGCCCATCAATATTCAGTCAGGCTCTGAAAACACAACTGGACACGATTATTCTACCAGATGGTTCAACTCTGATTCAGTATGTAGACGATCTGCTGATCGCTGCAGACACTGAAGAAATTTGCAAACAAGCCACGTTATCATTATTGCGTCACTTATGTGACATGAAGCACAAAGTCTCTCTTTCCGAACTACAATTTTGTCGACAAGAAGTAACCTACTTAGGTCACATCTTATCGAAGGAGGGAAGGAGACTGACTCCAGAAAGAATACAGGCAATTGCAGAACTGAGTGCCCCAAGGACACAGAGAGAGGTTCGAGCCTTCTTGGGCATTACATCGTACTGTAGACAATGGATACCAAATTTCTCACTACTAGCTAAACCCTTGCTGGCACTACTCTGCAAAGACACGCCCAATCCTATGCCCTGGTCTGAAGATTGTCAGACGAGTTTCCACGAGTTGCGTGATGCATTATGTTCGGCTCCTGTGTTGGGAAACCCCAACTACAGTAAGCCGTTTACATTATATGTCCATGAGAAGGAAGGTTGTGCATTATCAGTCTTAACACAACACTTTGGGAACAAACAGCGCCCATGCGCGTATTTTTCGGCAACTCTAGACCCTGTGGCTAAAGCCCTACCAAGTTGTCTGAGGGCTACCGCCGCAGCAGCTGTCTGCATTCGACAGTCTGCTGGATTAGTCATGAATAATACTCTGATCGTTATGGTTCCGCATGCAGTAGACATTTTGCTAAACAGGACGAAGACACAACATCTTACTAGCGCTCGACTATCCAGTTACGAACTTACACTGTTAGCAAATCACATCCACATAAAGAGGTGTGATACACTCAACCCCGCTACGCTACTACCCATCCCGACAGAAACAGACGAGATTGATAAACATGACTGCTGCTTTAGGACAGAAGAAGAGACAAAAGGGAGAGTAGACTTACAGGACACTCCCCTTCCTGAATGCAATGATATTTTATGGGTTGATGGTTCATGTTTCAAGTTGCCAAATGGTGATACGACTGCAGCCTATGCCGCAACAACATTACACACCATTATAGAGACCGCGCGCATTTCCCACAATTCTGCACAAGCTGCAGAGCTAATTGCACTTACAAGAGCATGTGTGTTGGCGAAAGGAAAGCGAGTGAATGTGTACACTGACAGCCAATACGCCTTTGGTGTGGCTCACAGTTTTGGGAGATTGTGGCGTGAACGTGGATTCCTTACGTCACATGGTGCAAAGATACAGCATGGTCAGCTAGTTAATGAACTCCTTGAGTCACTGACCTTGCCACTACAAGTTGCAATTATGAAATGCAGTGCACACAAAAAGATTCAGGATGATGTTGGCCGCGGGAATGCATTTGCAGACGAGGTTGCGAAAGAGACTGCAAGGAACACGATGAGTCGGATGTATGTTGTAGGTCCCGCTAGATGGATTACTGATGTGGGAATGTGTGAGGACACCATTGAAAGCGTGAAATCTATACAAGCCGAGGCGACTGAGAAAGAGGTGAATGAATGGAGAGAAAGTACAGGTAGATTAGATGCGAATGGTTGTTGGGTCGAATTGTCAGAACACCAGCGATGGCTATTACCTAACGCATATGTACTTGCAGTAGTAACAATGGCTCATGGAATTGCACACATCAGTTCGAGAGGAATATGTAAACTATTGGCCCCAGTATGGCAGAATAGTAATATCCCAACATATGCAGAGAATGTGGTCAGAAACTGTATGGTGTGTTTGAAGTACAATCCCGGTAGGGGAACCCCAACTCCAGCTGGTCATTTTGCACCTCCAACGTACCCGTTCGAGGTTTTGCAGCTCGATTTCATCCACATGGAGAGGTGCAACAATCTGAAATATGTGCTCGTTGTTGTTTGCGCCTTCTCCAGGTGGGTGGAAGCATACCCCCTTAAGGACAATACCGCCTTGTCAACTGCCAAAGCCCTTGTCAAAGAGTTCTTCCCTAGATTTGGTATGCCTAGAATTGTCTGGAGTGATAATGGAAGCGAATTCGTAGGACGCGTGATGAAGAGAGTGTGTGAGTGTCTAGGCATACACCAAAAGTTCGACTCTGCAAACCACCCCCAATCAGCTGGATTAGTAGAGTGCTACAATGGCACGTTAAAGCTCAAATTAGCCAAGATCCAAGCCTATACAGGTCTTAAATGGCCTGACGCCTTGCCTCTAGCACTCTTGTCAACCAGAACGACCGTCCATTCCAGATTAGGACTTAGCCCCCATGAGATAGTGTTTGGCCGCCCAGCCAACGTCTGGGGCGTGCCAAGGCCAAAGAAACTCAGCGAAATAGAACACCCCGTACTGCTTGACTATTTGTGCGAATTAACAACTAAATTGAGTGTCTTACACCAACAGGTTCACAGTTCCTCTCCACCAGCCTCTGACGATCCAGGTCACTCCATCGAACCCGGCACGTGGGTCTTGGTGCGGAATTTCCAGCGCACAAACAACTGACAACCGAGGTGGACCGGACCGCACCTGGTACTTCTTTCCACGAGATCAGCTGTTCGGGTGGAAGGCAAAAAGAACTGGGTGCACGGGACCCATTGTAAACGGGTCCCTCTACCCCTCCCATACGACCGGTGGGTCAATGAAGGACTTGCCGACTCTGAGACAGAATCCGTACCTCGCTTCATCCCTTTCAGCGATGCACGTTTGAAAGAGACTGGTTCCGAAAAGGAGAGTGATCATATTTTACAAGGACTTGTGCCACCGTCTATGCAGTTGGACACTATCGAACCTGAGACATTGTTTGAAGACCACACCGTACCTGGGAAACGACGGTACAATCTAAGGTCTAGACAAAGAGACTAATAAAAGGCAAACTAATGTGAATTTCCTTTCCCCTAAGAACTATTTTTGATTTTTCAGCTCTCTCACTCTCAGGAAACCTGCTCATTTTTGATTTTCGAACCGCCATCCGGTTCTGCTGCTAGGGTCGCGGTTGAAGTCTGGGGAGAGCAACTGGGGACGTTTAGGTCAACGGTTCTGGTTGGTCCACGGGAGTTACCCAGGACTGAACAGAGCGCACTCCCTGGCAGAATCAATCTACCACCGCGGGCAGCAACTAGAGGATGGAGTTTCCTAGGGTAAAGAGACCTATCAGATTCACGAACTTTGAAAAACAATTATGCACGATACTGTCCAAAAGAAGATTCCTGATAATATGTGTTTTAATGCTGTGTAGCATAGCGATGTTCTTGACTGGTTATGCTCTATTCGTATTTCAAGTTTCCTTGTTTTCAAATGACACTCGGCCAACGCCTCCTCCCACTCTCTCTCCGCACTCCTTTCACCCTCCACCTGAACACGAGTCTGCCAGAAGACTCGAATTTGTAAATAACTCATTCATTCAACTTCTACACCAAAACCAGTCCATAATGAACACATCGAACTGTTGGATATGCGGACTCATGCCACACACAACTGATAAGGGTATCCCATACTTTATCCTGCCATTCAGTTATTATGTACAACAAGGGGTGGTGATGGACAGAGTCTCTGAATTAAGCAGAGTACTCTCACCCAGTCAAGAGATCAGGGCTAGATCCAACACCGTTTTTTAGCTCATTGCACCATCCCAGTTTCAGAACCTGGCTGTATGCAAATTAGTCTGTCCCTGGCCCAGTGCATCATGGGAACAGGGCAGACCAGACTACAAAAGCCAATTCTTACACTGGGAAGGAAACAAGCTTCCGGGGACCGGTTTCTGCCATCTCAGGCGTCTTCGGCCCGGCTTGCTTGAATCCTGATGGTGCAATGAGCAAGGGACTCACATCTGAGTATACCCTTCCACGCTTAGGGTGGACAAAATTATTTACAACAAGGGGTGGTGATGGACAGAGTCTCTGAATTAAGCAGAGTACTCTCACCCAGTCAAGAGATCAGGGCTAGATCCAACACCGTTTTTTAGCTCATTGCACCATCCCAGTTTCAGAACCTGGCTGTATGCAAATTAGTCTGTCCCTGGCCCAGTGCATCATGGGAACAGGGCAGACCAGACTACAAAAGCCAATTCTTACACTGGGAAGGAAACAAGCTTCCGGGGACCGGTTTCTGCCATTTCAGGCGTCTTCGGCCCGGCTTGCTTGAATCCTGATGGTGCAATGAGCAAGGGACTCACATCTGAGTATACCCTTCCACGCTTAGGGTGGACAAAATTATTTACAACAAGGGGTGGTGATGGACAGAGTCTCTGAATTAAGCAGAGTACTCTCACCCAGTCAAGAGATCAGGGCTAGATCCAACACCGTTTTTTAGCTCATTGCACCATCCCAGTTTCAGAACCTGGCTGTATGCAAATTAGTCTGTCCCTGGCCCAGTGCATCATGGGAACAGGGCAGACCAGACTACAAAAGCCAATTCTTACACTGGGAAGGAAACAAGCTTCCGGGGACCGGTTTCTGCCATTTCAGGCGTCTTCGGCCCGGCTTGCTTGAATCCTGATGGTGTAATGAGCAAGGGACTCACATCTGAGTATACCCTTCCACGCTTAGGGTGGACAAAATTATTTACAACAAGGGGTGGTGATGGACAGAGTCTCTGAATTAAGCAGAGTACTCTCACCCAGTCAAGAGATCAGGGCTAGATCCAACACCGTTTTTTAGCTCATTGCACCATCCCAGTTTCAGAACCTGGCTGTATGCAAATTAGTCTGTCCCTGGCCCAGTGCATCATGGGAACAGGGCAGACCAGACTACAAAAGCCAATTCTTACACTGGGAAGGAAACAAGCTTCCGGGGACCGGTTTCTGCCATTTCAGGCGTCTTCGGCCCGGCTTGCTTGAATCCTGATGGTGCAATGAGCAAGGGACTCACATCTGAGTATACCCTTCCACGCATAGGGTGGACAAAATTATTTACAACAAGGGGTGGTGATGGACAGAGTCTCTGAATTAAGCAGAGTACTCTCAACCAGTCAAGAGATCAGGGCTAGATCCATCACCACCCCCTTTTCTGAATCGTTTTTGGCCACTATAGGTGTGGCAGGGTATACTCAGACATGAGTCCCTTTCTCACTGCTCCATCAGGATTCAAGCAAGCCGGGCCGAAGAGGCTGAAATGCCAGAAACCGGTCCCCGGTAGCTTGTCTCCTTTCTGGTGAAGAATTGGCTTGGTAGTTTGGTCTGCCCTGTTCCCATGATGCACTGGGCCAGGGACAGACTAATTTGCATATAGCCAGGTTCTGAGCTGGGATGGGGCAGTGAGATAAATAACGGTGATGGATCAAGCCCTGATCTTTGGACTGGGTAAGAGTGGTCTGCTTAATTCAGACACTCTGTTCATCACCACCCCCTTTTCTGAATCGTTTTTGGCCACTATAGGTGTGGCAGGGTATACTCAGACATGAGTCCCTTTCTCACTGCTCCATCAGGATTCAAGCAAGCCGGGCCGAAGAGGCTGAAATGCCAGAAACCGGTCCCCGGTAGCTTGTCTCCTTTCTGGTGAAGAATTGGCTTGGTAGTTTGGTCTGCCCTGTTCCCATGATGCACTGGGCCAGGGACAGACTAATTTGCATATAGCCAGGTTCTGAGCTGGGATGGGGCAGTGAGATAAATAACGGTGATGGATCAAGCCCTGATCTTTGGACTGGGTAAGAGTGGTCTGCTTAATTCAGACACTCTGTTCATCACCACCCCCTTTTCTGAATCGTTTTTGGCCACTATAGGTGTGGCAGGGTATACTCAGACATGAGTCCCTTTCTCACTGCTCCATCAGGATTCAAGCAAGCCGGGCCGAAGAGGCTGAAATGCCAGAAACCGGTCCCCGGTAGCTTGTCTCCTTTCTGGTGAAGAATTGGCTTGGTAGTTTGGTCTGCCCTGTTCCCATGATGCACTGGGCCAGGGACAGACTAATTTGCATATAGCCAGGTTCTGAGCTGGGATGGGGCAGTGAGATAAATAACGGTGATGGATCAAGCCCTGATCTTTGGACTGGGTAAGAGTGGTCTGCTTAATTCAGACACTCTGTTCATCACCACCCCCTTTTCTGAATCATTCAGTTATTATGGTTCTCTGTGGGCTTTCCAGACCATGTTCCTATTCGCCCTAGAACCATACCCGACCCGTTCCACTGAGAGCGATTCCAGTAACAAGGCACTAGTGGCAGGGATCAGAAATATGAGTAGGGAGTTCGACACTTATCTCGCGATCCCAAAAGATGAACTCAGTCCCTACACTCGTTGGAACGTAACTAAATATGGGGTTTACCTGAGTAAGAGCCATTCAGCAAAGAAATCCCACCCAGTTTGGATAGTGCCCCACCGAGGTCACTTATGTTTACAAGGTATCGGTAGGGATCCCAAAGCACAATTAGGAAAGAGCATATGCACGGAAACATATGTATTCGCTTCCCGAACTTCCCCTATACTCTTAGCAGCCAAAGGCACGTATTTCGTCTGCCACGACCAAGCCTACACATGGTTGCCCCCTGACTTCTCAGGTACATGTTTTATCTCATTTCTGCTGCCTCCCACCTACACGGCCAGAGCAGATTACCATCGGACAAGGACAGCTAGGGGTGTCGTGAGTAAAGACGACACCGCGGGTCAGGAATTCGCTGACTTTGCAAAGGGTTTTCTGCCATTTTGGGGGCCTATGGTGAACAGCAGGAATATTCGTCAATTAGCAAGGATAGTTGAATCCGCCGTGATTGAAACGGCCGGAGCCCTTGGTAATTTAACAACCGAGCTTCAGTCGGATCGACTTATGACCCTTCAGAACCGAGTTGCCCTAGATATCATACTCGCCGATCGTGGTGGTGTGTGTAGAGTGATCCAATCCAGTTGCTGCATTTTCATCCCTGATAATGCGCCGACAGTGTACCAGGCCATCTCTAAGCTACATGAAATATCTGTTTCCCTTCACGTAGAAAAAGGGGACTGATCCTTGCTAAGGTGGTTCTGGGAACTGATTACTGCCTGGGATGGAAGACACTGATCTTCATCAGGATGATCTTAGCGCTTCTGTTTATGTTCTGCCTGTGTGTACAGTGCGCTCCTGCACTATGTGGCCTCTGTGCTACCTCATGTGTACGGAAGCCTGTGTCAAGGGACGAACTGAGCAACAGAATGATGCTACAGCAACATCTCCACGAATTCATTAATACAGATTTAGACTCAGATTAACATGAGTTATTGCCTTACATAAGGGCAAAAGGAGGGTCTGTGGTTCTGAAATTCTGGACCCTGCTGTTGTCCCGGTATCGAGGTCCGATACCCGTGTCCCGAAACATCAACGTACCATGACGAATTTGGTGTCAACAGACCGATAATGATTAGGACATCATCCCTATGCATTTGCGTCATGATTGGGGGATGCCAACACCCTTAAATCATAGTTTCCGTTCCGAACCCTTAGACTCTATTTTGTGAACGGCATCCATCTTGTGTCTTGCCCTCATGATAAGTCAATTAAGTAAGGCCGAGTCTGATCTAAAAGGACACGTCCACCTTTCCTTGACTTCCCCCTGACCTGTCCCAACTGACTCCATTGCCTCCTGCCAAACCTGTTTGGGCAGCTCCTCGCCCAGTGGCCGAATACGATAGCATCGATGCACAACATACCACAAACCATTCACTACATCCAGATCATGTTGTTACACACACACACACCTGTCCACGCACCCTGTTTATGGCCAGTTTTATGACTAGGAGGTGCCCTTCTTTATTGGGGTTTCGTCGATATCTGATGGGAGTTCCGGGCCTGACCGGGTAATCTATCACGAACTGGACGTCTAAAATAGGGGCTTGCCTACATGACTTCGCTCTTTTGTATTATTGTAGAAATATGTGTATAGCCATATCATAAACTCAGGAATTCTTGCTTGCAGCTATTATTTTTGTATATAAGGAGACGGCTGGTTCTGTAAAAAGGAACAGTCTCCTGAGAACACACGATCCGCGTTTGTCGTGCTTCTAGGACACATGTTACTTGGTAGCTGCCAATAAAACTTGATCTCTGACGGTAACTAGAAGACTCCGTGTTTCTGTGGTCCGGAACAAGGGAGAACTCAGAGGTCTTCGGGTGTTATCCCCTGGCACCAGCGGGTTCCTAAAAACCCGTTACCTCACAGGTCGTCGCACTCAAGGTGGAGCTCTCTGCAGCCACGGGGGGCTCTGAAAGGAAGGGGAGAGGGAAGCACCCCACACCTGACCCATATCACACATACCTGATAGACATTTATCCTAAAGTCAAATAGATACACCCCACATTGTAGGCTCTTCCTTTTTCCTCTTAGGCTCTCTGACTAACAAGATGCCACATAACACCGACAGATACTACGGTGCAGGCAGCCTCGGTCCTCTTCCACCTGAGAACAGTCCAGCCCGAACAGCCAAGCCAGGTCTACCCTGAACAGGAATACAATCAACTCAGGGCTAGTTATGCCCTAATAAGGGCTTATCAGCCAGATATAGCTTGATCCCATCAGCACAGTGAGTATGAGGCGTACCCGTCGCACTTAAGGGTGTCAACAGCAACAACAAGGTGATGGATAGAATGCTTCAATTAATCTCAGCCACTGCCAATCGCCCCGGACTGCATCCCAATCCATAGTTTTTTGTCCATCATGCCATCTCAGTTTGGGCCCAGTCATATGCAAATCAGCCTTGACCCTGTGCCCCATGGGAACAGTCCAGACCGAACTGCCAAGCCAGTTCGTCCCTGAACTGGAATACAAGAAACGTAGGACTGGCTTCACCCTAATAAGGGCTCATCAGCCAGGTACAGCTTGATTCAGTGACACAGTGCGCACAAGAGCCATGTCTCGGCATACTGCTCCCACTCAGGGCATCAACTTTAACAACAACAAGGTGATGGAGCGAATGCTTAAACTAGGTGGGGGGAGGGGGTCTCATTAATATTCAGTCAGCCCAAGAGCATGCGTTGAACACGCCTGACCCCTTAACTGAAACCCACTGCCACTTGGTGGGTTTGAGGGAAGTTTGGTTTGGCGCTGACACTGTCATCCACAATGGCAATCTCCTGTCTTATTATCCACGCACGCAACCTGGGAATCATCCTGGAATCAGAGCTCAAAATGGACCCGCAGATCAACTCCGTCGCGACCTCCTGCTTCCACACCCTCCGCCTCCTACGTAAGACGTTCAAATGGATCCCCCTCGAACACAGAAAGACCGTCACTCACACCCTGGTCACCAGCAGGCTCGACTACGGCAACGCACTCTACGCCGGAATAAACAAAAACCTCACCCGAAAGCTACAGAACATCCAAAACACCGCCGCAAGACTGGTCCTCAACCTGCCAAGCCACTGCCACATCTCCCAGCACCTGAGCACACTCCACTGGCTCCCCATCGAAGCCAGAGTCACCTTCAAGATGCTCACCCACGCTCACAAGGCCCTCCACGACACCGGACCAGCATACCTGAAGAGCCGACTCAAATTCCACGCACCCCAAAGGACCCTATGATCAGCTCAGCTCTCCTACACCATGGTCCCCGCACCAGAAAGATCAGATCGGGAGGCTGCTCCTTCTCCTTCCGCACGCCCAGAGCCTGGAACGACCTTCCGCTCCATCTCAGACAGATAACAACGCTCCCGATCTTCGCAAGAAAGCTCAAAACCTGGCTCTTCGACAGACCCCCTCCTTGATGAACTGGAACCGGCAAACCCCCCGCTCCCCCAGCGCCTTGAGACCCTTACGGGTGAGTAGTCACGCTTAACAAACACCTGATTTGATTTGATCCACTAAACCAGAGAAGCAAACCAGGGGAAGGGTAGCTTTAATCCATACCACTTAACTAATCTGTACTGAACTCTGAGCAACTTCTCCTCCTCTAAGTGTGTAGTATCCGGTTTCGTAGTCAAACAGCACTTTCACTGCTGCCTGTATCTACCGCCCCTTACACAGCTGGAGCACTTCCTTGAATGGACCTGCTGTCTCCTGACAATAGCTATGAATTTTTTTTTTACACGGATGACTCCTATTTCTAGATCAATACAAAAGAATTACAATTCGCCTCAGATATTCTCGAAAACATTCAGGCTCGGTTGGCCAATTCAGGCAGCCGGCCACACGCTGGACTTTATCCTCATACATAACATTGACACCGGTAACTTGTCAGTCCTCCCACAGTCATCTTCCGCAACCTCTCAAACTTGCTGCACTGACCAAGCCTCAGATCTCACAATTAGTCTTAGCCAGGAACATCACAAACATCACTGCTGAGGCATCCGGAGCAACCTACATCTCAACTACGACAACATCCATGAATGTGTCTGATCCTGAAATCCTGCTGGAAACCTTCCCGCATAGCATCCCATCCAGACTGGAGGCACCTGCTCCTACCTGACCCAGAAACTTGAAGACAGGTATCCAATCCGATAACACGCGGGGCCTTGGCTTAGCGTCAATGAGCGACACTGGATGAAATCGATGCAGATGAGGATAGGATCCTTTGCAAGATACACAGGAGGAACTACCACAAAACCACCTAGAAAACAAAATAAACAACAAAGGCCTGAAATCAGACTATGAAGATTGTGAACATCTATTAGGAGATGAGGAATCTGGCATCCTTTGGAAGACACCCCTTTTGCGACACCGCAGTACTCTAAAGAACTCCTGCTGGTCTCCAACTCTTAAATCGTGAAGCTTTGCCACTCCATCTCGAGCATATCTGAGCATTCGCCATCACTCATCCCTTAACCTCCCATCATCCAGTGACCAAAAAAGAATGAATGATGGCCCAAGGCTCAAAAACATCTGGAGGCAGATCTTACAGCTTTTAACCCCTCACTGCTCCTGCATGGAGTCATGCTGAGGCCCTTGAACCAATGCATCATCACACCTCTGCTCAAGAGTCCTCTGACCTGAGAGTTTCATCAGTTACAGACCAATCTCCCACCTACCCTCTCCTGCAAGATCAGTCAAAATGAGAAACAATACAGCTTAAAAAGCATTTCAAACTAAACCTTGTCTTTCATGGCCAACAATCTGAGTCCAGGCCTGCAAGGGGACCAGAAACAGCCATGGTCAGCATCAGAGAAGAGCTGCTGCTGTCCTTGTTTTCAATAGAAAAAACACAAGGTGATGGATGGAATGTTGCACAATGGCAAAACATTCACCCCCAGTCACAGATCTGGGTTTAATTGATCGTTATTTTGCTCACCAAGCCACCCCAGTTCAGACTGATTTGCATATAGCCATGTCTGAACTGGGGTGGTGGAGTGAGCTAAAGAACGGTGATGGATTAAACCCAGATCAGTTGACTGGGGGTGAGTGCTTGCATCGTTCATCCCATTTGGTTTTGCCTTGTTTTAATCAGAAATGTATATACGGAGGGTTCACCCAATTTTAAGTCACTGGGACCTGGGTATAGAGAGTACTGAGAGTGGGGGTCCCAGCAATTGAAAAGCAATTATAAGTGAATCAAAAGAAAATATTCAATGACTTTGCAAGCATTGTTATTTAATCACAATGTTTGTAATGCATAAATAAACGAACACTTCTTAGGCTGATTCAAAATATTTACAGTGCCCCTGAGGAGAAGGAGGAGGGTGATAAAGTGAAGGGTAGTGAGGGTAAAGGATGGTGACATATAAAATATTGGCCGAGCAGCCTTACTGTATTATAAGTCAAACATAGACTTGTATGACAATAGATGAAAACGATTTCAAAATATCATGCTCCACAAAATACACAAATATTCAAATCATCAGGTAGAGCTCTCACCCTCCTCCTTCTTCTCCAGGGGCACTATTTTTTTTTGATTCACTTATAATTGCTTTTCAATTGCTGGGACCCCAACTCTCAGTACTTGTTTTAATCAGAGTCAATAAATCTTGATCGGTTCTAGGGAATCTGTGCCCCAAAAGGTGCCCGTTAGAACAACAGCTGAAACATACCCAGATGAACTGCCCAATGTACATGGACAACACTCCATCTAGGAACTTGGTTGGAGAATCAGGCCAACATCAGGGCCATGCATGCTTCTGGTTTGAAGTTTTTTTTAGGTGGAATGGTACCAAAATAGACGCATGTATTGTAGGAGGTCGAGAGCCTGTGTCACAGCCATTTGGAGTGGCCAGCTAATCTAAGAGCACCACTGCCCACTGCACCCAGAGTTACTGCCCACTGCCTCAGACTCTGAACTGCCCTCAAAGTCATATCAGACTCTGAACTTTCCTATGTGGCACCAGTGGTCCAGGACATCCATCTGTAGATCTCCTTACTACACAGAATCCCTCCACCCCTCTGAGGTGAGCAAAGAGTGGTGCAGTGATACCCTTGCATTGACCTGCTGAGACAACTGTCCCATTGTTCACACCTCTCTCATAAAGAAACTCACTGACAGCCTTGTAAGCCTTCAGAAGCAGTCAGTGAGAATCTGTAGTCTGGGTCAACACATGACACCAGCCTTGAACACACTTCACTGGCCTTTGCAGACGCAAGCAGAAAGGTCACAGGGCCAGATGTACAAAGCTTTTTGTGGTCGCTTTGCAATGTACAAAAGACTTGTGATTCGGTAACTTGTTGCGTTTGCTACCAAATATCGTATCAGAATCAGAATGGCATGTATTAATGACCAAATCCTGGTTGCAAAACAGTAATACTTTACCACCAGTTTAAAATTGGTTGTAACCCATTCACAAAGGGGTCCTTTAGGAACCCCATCCCCCTTGAGAATGCTAAAAAAAATGTTTTGAGGGTAGGCAGTGGCCCATGAGACCACGGTCTACTCTTAAAAAAAATACTGAAAAGTTTCATTTTTTCTTTTTAGATGGAGCTGCATTGAAACATATATATAATATGCTTTATTAAAAAGCAACCACAGACATGGTGGTGTGCCGAGCTTAGCAGGTGATGGTTGAGGTTCCTAATGGGTCGCAAATTGTGACCTACCTCATTAATATGTGCTAGGTAGCTCTATTTGCGTCCCACTAGGAATCGCTATACTCAAAAGAGTTTCATACATTAGGAATACCGATTCCTATTTTTTTTTTTCTTGTAGCTTTATATAGCGCAAACTTGACTAGAAATCAGGCATCAGAGCACTTTACATAGCACCAGTTGTGTTACATGAGGACACATTTTTGTTATTCATGGGGAGATCAGGGGCCATATGTATCAACATTCCGTTTTACGATTCCTAAATAGCGATTTTTAAGGAATCGCTATTTAGGAATCGCAAAATGGTATGTATGTAGAAATCAGCTTCTTTTTAGCGATTTCTTAAAATTCCTTAATTGCTATTAGCAAATTGCTAATCGCAATTAAGGAATAATTTCCCATTCATTTCTATGGGCCAGGAGGCCCATAGGAATGAAGGGGAAATGTGTGATTAGCAATTAGCTAATCGCAAATTGAGAATATTTTCAAGGGTGCAGGGGTGTCCAAAGGACACCCTGCTGCACCCCTGAAAATGACATGTGTGCACATATGGCGCACATACATGCCCTAAGGGCATGTATGAGCGTCACATGGCACCTTTTATTTTTATTAAAAATGTTTTTTTAAGGAAATTCGCAGCTTACCACCAACTTGAAGTTGGTGGTAATTTGCGACTCCTTTGGGACAATTAGCAATAATATTTTGCATCATACATTGCATTTAAGGAATCGCAAATATTGCGATTCCTTAAATGCCATTGCAAAATAAGGAATCGCAAATGGTACGATTCCATATTTTGAACCACATTTGCTTAATACATACCATATTGAGAATTCGCAGTCACAAAGGCTGAAATTCTGCGAATTTCGGCCTTTGCGAATGCGAATTTCAATGATACATATGGCCCTAAGTGAAATGCCCAGAATCACAGGATGTTAAGCGTTGTTCTTGAGACTCGTGACCAATTCCCCAGATTTGAAGGTGACCGTCCTAACCGTTTGACCACACCCTCTCTCCATTTTGCGATTGCAATTAGGAAATCAGTATTCTTATAGTTTGTACATCTCACCCAAAGTTCTTTGTACAAGCACAAGGCTTATTGGGGCCCACGCCCAGAACACCTGAGGGGCTGCCACCCACTATGTGCCCAACAGAAACCTGCGGTCAGCCTTGGCAAACCGTATCAAGCCTTCAGAGGGACTAAGCAGGAAAGCAGATCCACTGGAGACCAGAAAGCCGAGCTGTGAAAGGCACTGGACCCACCATCCCTCAGGAAAGAACAAAGCTACAGGCTGTACGGGAAGGGCTGCAAACCCATCACCTCTGAGGACATGGACTGAAGCATATCAGGTGGGACCCTCTTTTCACCAACTGGAGTGTCACCCCACTTCTCCAGTGTTTCACCTAGTGCTCTGGAGTAACCAGGAGACACATATTAATCTATAAAAACTCTAAATAAATGATAAATGTTACATCACCTCCCATGCATAAGTTAAACTTGCACCCTGGAAGAGCCTGGAGTGGCCCTTTCAGATCATGAAATGAGACGGGACCAAGGATCCCTCCCAGCAGAAACCTTGGGGTGTTAGAGGCCCTGGTTCTCCATTAGTGTCCGAGAAAGAGGTACCTAGCTGCCATGCTAGACACATGACCACACTCTTCCTTCCATGTTTCACTGCTCCAGCATAGATTTTGTGCCCATGAAATGGGTGGTATAGAAGTGGCCTCACATACTTGCGCCCCTTTTTTGTCAGTGGCGGCTGGCACAATGAAAATACGGTGAGGCACGAAGCCCCAAAACTCACCATGAAGGCTGTTTCCCATCTGATGTTTCACTGGCCGGATCCTGGGCACGACGATCAAGAAAATAAATGACTTCCTTCCTGACTAGTGGATGAGGATCCAACCAATCCTGGAGCTGCTCTCATGCTGTTTTCAGCACGAGAGCAGCTCCAGGATTGATTGGAGCAGGCTAACCAGCGCTCATTTTGAGGCTGGGAGCCTGTGCCAGGAATCCCCTGGCTGTTTCACACCCCTGGGATTGCTGGGTATACAGTGTGTTTGTTGGCAGGGCCGGACTGGCCGTAGCGGGCACCGGGCAATCCCCATGTGCGCCGCACGGGTGGGGGGCCGGTTTGGGGCCCCTGGGGGCCGTTTTTGTTACAGGGCCGATTTTGCAACATAGCTGCAAAATCGGCCCTGTAACAAAATCGGCTGAAAACCAGCCCTTGCAAAGAGCTCGGTGGCACCCACAACCCCCAGGGGTGGCGGGGGGAGGGGGGCCGGCCGAGCACTTTGTCAGGGTCGGTTTTGGTTCCCACTCCGGCCCTGTTTGTCGGGCTGGCCATCGCAAGACAGACAGCCAATCTGACATGCGCACTGCAGGGGCAGCAGTGTCACTCTGCAATTGCAGGAGTTAGTCCCACACCCTGCCGTCACGCTCGCACTACACACAGCGTGAGCGGGCAACAATTCAAATTGCATGGCAATGCGATTTCAATTATTTGTTTTTACCTGCTGTGCTCGCAGCAGGTGGGGCGACACTCCTTCTTAGGAGGATTCACCCCTGCCTTTTGTACTTACACATTGTCTATAAAGCAAAACAACAAGCATTGGCAAAGCCAAGAAATCGTGCCTTTGTGGCCCACTTGCTTTGCATCTGTGATGCTGTGCACGTGGCTAAAGTAAAAAAACAAAAAAACATTGATACTGTCTAACAAAAGGGACATAATAATAAATGGTCTGGAGGAGTTCACTGTGAAATGAGCTTGACTGTGTGTGTGAGTGTCTTTGCGAGTGCATTTACGTGTGTGTGAGTGCGTTTACATGTGTGTGTGTATGTGTGTTAGATGAGGCCTAATGGCTAGAGCAGTCAACCTCGGAGCTGGTGAAACAGGTTCGAGTCTTGGCAGGGACGCTCAGCATTCTGTGATTCTGGGCAAATCACTTAATGTTCCTGTGCCAAAGAAAATTAATGTGTCTGTCTGTAATGAAACTGGTTTGCGCTATATAAAACTCCCCCCAAAAAAGAGAGAGAGAAGCGAAATTAAACTGAGAAGGGAAGGAGAGTGAACGAGAGAAATGAAGCAGAGAGGAAATGAAGCAGGTAACCATAGAGAGGTGAGAATGAGACAGAAAAGGAGACACGCAAACTAGGAAGAAAACAAGAGATGAGGGGGAAAAGAGACACACACAGAAATAGAATGGTAAAGGAAAAGAAGAGAAATGGGAGGCTGAGAGACAGAACAGTGTGAGCGTGAAATATGAAGTGAGAGAGGGATATGGAGCAAGAAAGCAAGGGAGTGAAATAAATGTGGAGCGCAAAATAGGTTATGGTAAATTATATGAAAAAGTATGTATACATAAATATATGAATATATATATATATGAAAGTATATATAAAATGTATTTAACTCAAAAATAAATATTAAAATGTTTTATGTTAAATATTGAAGTAAATTCATTTTAGATATTTATTTTATATGTACAGAAAATAAAAACATGCTATAGTACTTTTAAGTTAATTTTGTAAACATGAAATTAAAATTGTTTTTCTGAAGTTTAAATTAAAAATAAATTCCCACCTATAGAAACAACATTTTCATTATGCATTAATAATTATTACATGTGATGTATAGAATGTATCAGAATTAGTTTGGTTATATTTTAATAAAAAATATTGTTATATTAATTTTTGCATTCAAAATAGGTTATAACATATTTTAACTATTTTAAATAATTTAATTTTAACACATTTCCAAGGGGTTTTATTTCAATTTCCTCTCTCCATTATTTTCCATGGGAGGGTGTTGCTGTAACAATGGTTGGCCATGTATGGGGCAGGACTTACTACTGGTTTTTTTTTGGGGTGAAAAGTTACAATCAGATGTCTTGAATGACCAAAAAGTAGTAAACTTACTCAAAAATGTTATTGACTAAAAATCGTAAGTTACCTTTGTGAACCAGGGTCATAATTTTTAAAAGATTTGCAATGCGAATGCTTGAATCACAGTGGTTAAAAAAAGGTGCCTGGGGTTGCAAGTATGAACACTGGGGTAGCCACCCTTGCCATGAACTGGCCATCGGTGATGCTTCTGGACAGGCCCGGCTCCAGGAATTTTATTTTTGGTGGGCTAGTGAGAAAGTCTTTTTTGGCGCCCCACCAATGACCTCTTTCAGATACCATTACTACCACCCTCCAACAGTGCCCCTTATCTTTACATAGCCCCTCTCTCATATGCATTTCATCTGTTGTATAGCGCTACTGATATCAGTGTAGGGTGTCACAGTACTTTACACCACACACACATTATACAAAGACAATGAATCATACAAGAATGTAAATCAGTCTACAGGGAATGTCACATGAGCCAATGAGGATTACAAGGTGTATGAATCACATGTCATCCATACCGGTGGGCATTATATTTTAAGAGCGTTTGGGCTGGGTAAGGCCAAACTCAGGATTTAAAGCATACCCAAGTGGTTGGCGGTTGGCTTTACTAATAAAAATGTATATCGCCCCAAAGTCTTTTTAGCAAAATTAAAATAACTATATAGTAACATAAAAAAATTGACATTCTAACTATACCATTCATGTTTGTATGCAGCTCTTTGATGACAGTTCATAGGTCACTGTCCTATTTTAGGATTGTAACTTCTGAACTGCAAGTAATCAAAGGATCTCTGTGACAAATGCAGTAACCCACTGAGCTATCCACATAAAATACAGTTTATCTGCATTTCAAAACTACCAACAGGCAAAGGATTGCTCTCCAGCAGGATCATTAATCACCAGTTATCTGGGCATTTTTATGGTTGTCTTGCATCCATGGCCGTGATATTGATAAAAACAATTTAAATGAAGCACACACAAAGTATGTGCCTTGCTGGGCCTGTGCAGATTTAAAAAATAAATACAAATATATTCTCTTACCTACTCCCTTAGTCAAACTTTGTGTCACAGCCTGATCTGATATGCAGCTGCAGGGGTCATGAAGGATGAATAGGAATAAACAAACTTCTTTTGTCCAGCACTGAACAGAAAAGGAAATATCCACACAGCAGTATGGTAGGCAAAATCGGTGCCAAATAAAGAATTTGTCCCCTTTGCCATGCCCCTATTGTTCCTGCAAGACACAGCCCACCTCTCTAAAAAGAGTTGGGTGATTGGAGATGGCTGTGAGAGAGAGCCCAGGCCAAATCACTCAACTCCCAGAACAGGAAGGTAAACAACGTTAGGTGTAAGGTTTTAACCCCTCCCATGCTCGTGACGGAACCGTTCCGTCACGAGCCTCGGGTGGGCTGTGCTGGTGACGGAACGGTTCAGTCACGGCCCTGCCGCTGCGCCTGCGCGGCGCGTTCTATTGAGCGGACGGGGCCGTGACGGAACCGTTCCGTCACAAGCACAGCTCACCCGCGTGCCGTGACGGAGCACGGGACCACCGCGCCGCCACCCCGCCCCCTTAGCGCTGCGGCGGAATAGCCGCCGCAGCGAAGGGGTTAAATTAAAAGATTCCATTTAAACATTCCACTTTTGCGCCGTCACTGCGACGGCCAAGGCTCATGTTTGGGTGGGCCTGGCCCGGCCGCCCCCCGCTAGAATCGGGCCTGCTTCTGGAGGTCTTGCGTCTTCGCCTCCTCGGTTTGAGCGCATTTCCAGGGGTTGTCATTGGCCCACGAGTAAGGAGCAGATATAGTGGTAAGTCTGGAATCACTGTGTCATATATGCAGGGCACAAGTCCTAAAAAAAGAAGTGGTGGGACGCTGTCACCGGAAGTGACGTCACAACAGGAAGTGATGTCACGAAAGGTGGCTTGCTCCATCAGGCTCATTGCCTCCCCTCGCTCACCCCTTAGATGCGATTGCATCTGAGAAGCCAGCGCGTGAGCAGCGGGCTGTGAGCTCCGATCTCGCCCCAGAGAGGCCAAAGAGTGAAGTCCAGCTGTTTGGCACGGGGGACGGCGTCCACCAAGTAAAATAAGTCGGGGGACGCCGTCCACCCGCGTGGTACCCTGACTTGAGCCCTGCATATATGACTCTCTTACGGTAAACATCCTTTACCACGAAACTTTTACAACGCGGTACCATTACCACGCAGGTTTTACAACAAAAGTCGTTACAACGACTTTCGCTGGAGGGCGCTCTAGGATAGGGAATAGTTTAATTTACTATCCAACACATTCCCTACTATCCACGGGGACTGGATTTGGAATAGTAAATTAAACTATTCACTATCCAGCGCCCCCCAACGCAAGTCGTTGTAACGACTTGCGTTGTAAAACCTGCGTTGTAACGGTACGCGTGGTAATACAGCGCGTTGTACCGTCATACATCCCTCTCTTACAGAACCCTGGAGTTACAGCTTCTCCAGAAACATTTATAGAAAACCAACGGTTGTCAAAGAACTGGTGAGATGACCCACAGATGGAGTTCAAGCGGATGGGTGTAGAACTCGCTTTCAGAATTTAACTGATGCCTAGTAAAGGTCATCAGTCCAATGCCCTATAGTTATTTTTGTGGCATTAAGGGTGACCGGCTTCCAAAAATCTCCCAGTTTTGATGAAACATGGATGTGTAACTCGGTACTTGGGGCCACCTGTGCAAAACAATTGTATCGCTGCAAACACTGCAATTCTCAAAACCCAAGGGTTTGGGATTCCACAATTCTTTGATTAATGTAATAAATCCATTTTGGGGTTTGGTAATAGGATAGTGAATCTTAATATAGGTTTAGAAAGGAATAACGCATTGCTGTTGGGAGGGAACGCGTTTAGGGCGTCCCTTCTAAATAGTGATCTGTTGTGGGATGTGCCAATGTTGAAAAGTTACTGTCTCTCGAGTTGAGTGGTACAACTCTTGCAAAACGGAAGGGGTCCCACAGGGGCCCGATCCCCGTTGGAAATGTAAAAAAAAGTTTGTTTGGGAAGCAAGAGACAACTGCCAAACAAGCTAAAAAAAAATAAAAAATTCTTTTTAACTGCAGCCCAGTTGCCTTTAAGTGCAATCATATACAAGGTGGTCTTCTGGCCCCAGCAGGCCACCGTCCCTCTGATGGCTTCCAATGATGCTGAGTCTAATGTGTAACCCACCTCATGAATACTCATGACTTATACATTGAGGTGTGGCGCCGCGGCCAGGGCGACTGACGCTGGAATCTGGGGACCACGGTTCGATCCCCGGCTCCGGCGGCAGGTTAGCCCAGCACCATGTGACTCTGGGCAATAGCTCGCTTAATCTTCCCGACGGCCCCCAGCGCCTAGAGACCCTAACGGGTGATTGTGGACTTTACTTTACATTGAGTTGCCTGTCCCTACACCCCAGTCTGCCCCTGTGGTCCAGGCCTCGTGTGAGGGGCGGCCTCCCCTCACAATCTCTGCCTTGGCCACTTTCCCCCAGATTCATCAAGAACACATTTTGCTATTCCTTAATAGCGAAAAATACCGAATCGCTATTAAGGAATAGCAAAATGCTGTGCATCAAGAAATCACTACAAAAATAGCGATTTCTAATAATTCATTAATTGCGACTCGCAAATTGCGAGTCGCAAGTAAGGAATATCTCTCCATTCATTCCTATGGGCCTAGAGGCCCTTAGGAATGAATGGGAAGACAATCTCAATTTGTTAATCGCAATTAGCGATTTGCTAATTGAGATTGTGATTTCAAGGGTGCAGGGTTGTCCAAAGGACACCCTGTTGCACCCTTGAAATTGATGTGTTCACATATGTTGCGCACACACATGCCCTTAGGGCATGTGTGTGCGCAACATGAAACTTTGAAAAATGCACTTTAGTGCATTTTTCAAAGTTTTTGCAAATTAACACGAAGATGTACTTCATGGTAATTTGCGTGCCATAATAGCGAATTCGCTATTTTTTTCACTTTCATGCATTGCATTTAAGGAATCTCAATTTGAGATTCCTTAAATGCAAAGAATCGCAATTTAGCGAATTCTTAATTAGCGATTTTTGCATTTGGGATGATGCATCCCAAATGCAAAAATACCGCTCGCAAAGGGCCAGATTCCCAGAATCTGGCCCTTTGCGAGTGGATTTAAGCTTGATGAATCTGGCCCATAGTGTCAGGTGCGGCCCCAGCCCTGCCAGGACGCGCTCGCCCTGGTCTCCTCCAGCAGGATAATTTGAGGTGGAAAAGCAATGAGTTGATAATGTGTCCGCTCCACCACTGTGCAGCTGGGAGACCGTAGAAGTGAGCAGTTCATGGCAAACTAAATAGTTGTTGCTGTAACTTACTTCCGCGGTGCTGAATGTATCAACCTTAGGGGTATATTATCAAGGGCCTTATCTCTGCTTTTTTGGCTTTAAAGGCCAAAAAAGCGGAGATAATGGCTTCGCCCTATTTACAAGGCAGTGCTAACATGCATTAGCGCATGTTAGCAGCCTTTGTAACGACACTGCGCTTTGCATCTCTAATGAGCTGCAAAGTAGGCGTTTCTTTAAAAAACAACAGGGAAAATAACGCTAACAGCGCTTCTCCCTATTAACAAGATGGCCACAGGAAACCCATAGCGATAAAAAAAAGCTGCGCTAACCGCGCTTATCGCCGTAAGTTAACGTTTGCAAATTGTCAGACTTAGCTATGTTTATTAAGGGAGGTGGATTGTATGCCTGAATCCACATCTCCCTATTTACAAGGATTCCCTTATCGCCGCATTTGTATCGCTGGATTTCCAGCGATGTGCCCTTATTCTGCCGCTATCGCCGGATTGTTTAACGCTGTGGAGATAAACGTTGATAATACCGCGGTATCTCAGCGTTTCAATCCAGCGATAGCCGGCGTTACTAAAAATAGCACTAAGCGCGCTCAGCGATATTTTTCGCTGTGTGTTGTTAATATGCCCCTTAGTGAGAAGAAAAACTATTGTGATGGTGAGGTAGCGTAGAGAGTTTAAGGGTGGTTGGCGCTAGGGAGATGCGAGAGTGACGTAACCAGGGGTTATAGTGACGATATAGCGAGACACGATGCGATAGGTGAACACTCCTGACCCATCATAACATAACCTGCACTCTCTGTAACACCCGTCGATTCAGTGTTAAAATCTGTCCTCAGCACATAGAAGCCGCCTTCGAGCCGCACTGGCGACAGACACGTCACTGTGACGTCAGCACCCTCCTGTCCTCGTGCCAGCTGTGCCCACACCCAGCTCCACAGCACAGGCCACAGCAGACCCGGCCAGAGCTGCGCACAGTCCGGAAAAACAAGACGCTTAGCGCCGAGTGTCAACAGTCATAATTTATTTAGCGCTACATCTCTTAAACATGACACGTGAACGCTTCACGGGGCGCCCTCCGCCGCGCGCCACGGCTGGCAGCCTCACGCATGACCCACGCGCTCTCTGGGCCTCTGTCACAGGAGCTGCTGCCTGCTCTCAGCAGCGAGGCCAGCACGGCTGCTAGGGGAGGCGTCCTTTTTAAGAGACATCCATGACTCGAGCGCTCTCTGGGCCTCTGTCACAGGAGCTGCTGCCTGCTCTCAGCAGGTGAGGGAAGCATGGCTGCTAGCTGTGGCCTCTTTAAAGAGACATGCATGCACTGCCTGCTAGCTGCAACATTCTTTCAAGACATGCAACCATTGCCTGCTAGCTGCAACATTCTTTCAAGACATGCAGCCATTGCCTGCTAGCTGCAACATTCTTTCAAGACATGCAACCATTGCCTGCTAGCTGCAACATTCTTTCAAGACATGCAACCATTGCCTGCTAGCTGCAACATTCTTTCAAGACATGCAACCATTGCCTGATAGCTGCAACATTCTTTCAAGACATGCAGCCATTGCCTGCTAGCTGCAACATTCTTTCAAGACATGCAACCATTGCCTGCTAGCTGCAACATTCTTTCAAGACATGCAGCCATTGCCTGCTAGCTGCAACATTCTTTCAAGACATGCAACCATTGCCTGCTAGCTGCAACATTCTTTCAAGACATGCAACCATTGCCTGCTAGCTGCAACATTCTTTCAAGACATGCAACCATTGCCTGCTAGCTGCAACATTCTTTCAAGACATGCAACCATTGCCTGCTAGCTGCAACATTCTTTCAAGACATGCAACCATTGCCTGCTAGCTGCAACATTCTTTCAAGACATGCAACCATTGCCTGCTAGCTGCAACATTCTTTCAAGACATGCAACCATTGCCTGCTAGCTGCAACATTCTTTCAAGACATGCATCCACTGCCTGCTAGCTGAAGCATTTTTTCAAGACATGCATGCACTGCATGCTAGCTGTGGCATACTTTCAAGACATGCAACCATTGCCTGCTAGCTGCAAAATTCTTTCAAGACATGCAGCCATTGCCTGCTAGCTGCAACATTCTTTCAAGACATGCAACCATAGCCTGCTAGCTGCAACATTCACATGCAAGCCATTGCCTGCTAGCTGCAACATTCTTTCAAGACATGCAGCACAACTTCCTGCAAGCTGCAGCATTCTTTCAAGACATGCATCCACTGCCTGCTAGCTGAAGCATTTTTTCAAGATATGTACGCCACTGCCTGCTAGCTGCACCATCCTTTAAAGAGACATGCCGCACAACTGCCTGCTAACTGCAGCATTCTTTCAAGACATGCATCCACTACCTGCTAGCTGCAACATTATTTCAAGACATGCACGCCACAGCCTGCTAAGTGTCGCGTCCTTTAAAGAGACATGCATGCACTGACTGCTATCTGCGGTGTTTTTTAAAGAGACATGCGTGACACTGCTTGCTTGCTGTGGTGTTCTTTAAAGAGACATGCAGTGAAACTGCCTGCTAGCTGCAACATTCTTTCAAGACATGCATACACTGCCTGCTAGCTACAGCATTCTTTCAAGACATGCATCCACTGCCTGCTAGCTGCAGCATTATTTCAAGATATGCACGCCACTGCCTGCTAGCTGCAACATTATTTCAAGACATGCACGCCACAGCCTGCTAAGTGTCGCGTCCTTTAAAGAGACATGCATGCACTGACTGCTATCTGCGGTGTTCTTTTAAGAGACATGCATGCACTGCCTGCTAGCTGCAGCATTCTTTCAAGACATGCATACACTGCCTGCTGGCTCCAGCATTCTTTCAAGACATGCAAGCCACTGCCTGCTAGCTGCAGCATTCTTTCAAGACATGCATACACTGCCTGCTAGCTGCAGCATTCTTACAAGACATGCAAGCCACTGCCTGCTAGCTGCAGCATTCTTTCAAGACATGGAACACTGCCTGCTAGCTGCAGCATTCTTACAAGACATGCATACACTGCCTGCTAGCTGCAGCATTCTTTCAAGACATGCATACACTGCCTGCTGGCTGCAGCATTCTTTCAAGACATGCATCCACTGCCTGCTAGCTGAAGCATTTTTTCAAGACATGCATGCACTGCCTGCTAGCTGTGGCATCCTTTAAAGAGACATGCAGCACAACTTTCTGCAAGCTGCAGCATTCTTTCAAGACATGCATCCATTGCCTGCTAGCTGCAGCATTCTTTCAAGACATGCATCCACTGCCTGCTAGCTGAAGCATTTTTTCAAGCTATGTACGCCACTGCCTGCTAGCTGCAGCGTCCTTTAAAGAGACATGCCGCACAACTGCCTGCTAAGTGCTGCATTCTTTCAAGACATGCATCCACTACCTGCTAGCTGCAACATTATTTCAAGACATGCACGCCACAGCCTGCTAAGTGTTGCGTCCTTTAAAGAGACATGCATGCACTGACTGCTATCTGCGGTGTTCTTTAAAGAGACATGCATGCACTGCCTGCTAGCTGTAGCATTCTTTCAAGACATGCATACACTGCCTGCTGGCTGCAGCATTCTTTCAAGACATGCAAGCCACTGCCTGCTAGCTGCAGCATTCTTTCAAGACATGCATACACTGCCTGCTAGCTGTAGCATTCTTACAAGACATGCATACACTGCCTGCTAGCTGCAGCAGTCTTACAAGACATGCAAGCCACTGCCTGCTAGCTGCAGCATTCTTTCAAGACATGCATACACTGCCTGCTAGCTGCAGCATTCTTACAAGACATGCATACACTGCCTGCTAGCTACAGCATTCTTACAAGACATGCAAGCCACTGCCTGCTAGCTGCAGCATTCTTTCAAGACATGCATACACTGCCTGCTAGCTGCAGCATTCTTACAAGACATGCAAGCCACTGCCTGCTAGCTGCAGCATTCTTTCAAGACATGCATACCCTGCCTGCTAGCTGCAGCATTCTTACAAGACATGCAAGCCACTGCCTGCTAGCTGCAGCATTCTTACAAGACATGCAAGCCACTGCTTGCTAGATGTGTCATTCTTTCAGGAGACATGCAAGCCACTGCCTGCAACCTGTGGCAATCTTTCAAGAGACGTGCAAGCCACTGCCTGCTAGCTGCAGCATTCTTTCAAGACATGCATCCACTGCCTGCTAGCTGAAGCATTTTTTCAAGATATGTACGCCATTGCCTGCTTGCTGCAGCGTCCTTTAAAGAGACATGCCGCACAACTGCCTGCTAACTGCTGCATTCTTCAAGACATGCATCCACTGCCTGCTAGCTGCAACATTATTTCAAGACATGCACGCCACAGCATGCTAAGTGTCGCGTCCTTTAAAGAGACATGCATGCACTGACTGCTATCTGCGGTGTTCTTTAAAGAGACATGCATGCACTGCCTGCTAGCTGTGGCATCCTTTAAAGAGACATGCAGCACAACTTTCTGCAAGCTGCAGCATTCTTTCAAGACATGCATCCATTGCCTGCTAGCTGCAGCATTCTTTCAAGACATGCATCCACTGCCTGCTAGCTGAAGCATTTTTTCAAGCTATGTACGCCACTGCCTGCTAGCTGCAGCGTCCTTTAAAGAGACATGCCGCACAACTGCCTGCTAAGTGCTGCATTCTTTCAAGACATGCATCCACTACCTGCTAGCTGCAACATTATTTCAAGACATGCACGCCACAGCCTGCTAAGTGTCGCGTCCTTTAAAGAGACATGCATGCACTGACTGCTATCTGCGGTGTTCTTTAAAGAGACATGCATGCACTGCCTGCTAGCTGTAGCATTCTTTCAAGACATGCATACACTGCCTGCTGGCTGCAGCATTCTTTCAAGACATGCAAGCCACTGCCTGCTAGCTGCAGCATTCTTTCAAGACATGCATACACTGCCTGCTAGCTGTAGCATTCTTACAAGACATGCATACACTGCCTGCTAGCTGCAGCATTCTTACAAGACATGCAAGACACTGCCTGCTAGCTGCAGCATTCTTTCAAGACATGCATACACTGCCTGCTAGCTGCAGCATTCTTACAAGACATGCATACACTGCCTGCTAGCTACAGCATTCTTACAAGACATGCAAGCCACTGCCTGCTAGCTGCAGCATTCTTTCAAGACATGCATACACTGCCTGCTAGCTGCAGCATTCTTACAAGACATGCAAGCCACTGCCTGCTAGCTGCAGCATTCTTTCAAGACATGCATACCCTGCCTGCTAGCTGCAGCATTCTTACAAGACATGCAAGCCACTGCCTGCTAGCTGCAGCATTCTTACAAGACATGCAAGCCACTGCTTGCTAGATGTGTCATTCTTTCAGGAGACATGCAAGCCACTGCCTGCAACCTGTGGCAATCTTTCAAGAGACGTGCAAGCCACTGCCTGCTAGCTGCAGCATTCTTTCAAGACATGCATCCACTGCCTGCTAGCTGAAGCATTTTTTCAAGATATGTACGCCATTGCCTGCTTGCTGCAGCGTCCTTTAAAGAGACATGCCGCACAACTGCCTGCTAACTGCTGCATTCTTCAAGACATGCATCCACTGCCTGCTAGCTGCAACATTATTTCAAGACATGCAGGCCACAGCATGCTAAGTGTCGCGTCCTTTAAAGAGACATGCATGCACTGACTGCTATCTGCGGTGTTCTTTAAAGAGACATGCATGCACTGCCTGCTAACTGTGGCGTCGTTTAAAGAGACATTCAGCGCAACTGCCTGCTAGCTCCAGCATTCTTTCAAGAGACATGCATACACTGCCTGCTAGCTGCAGCATTCTTTCAAGACATGCATACACTACATGCTAGCTGCAGCATTCTTTCAAGACATGCATACACTGCCTGCTAGCTGCAGCATTCTTTCAAGACATGCATACACTGCCTGCTGGCTGCAGCATTCTTTCAAGACATGCATCCACTGCCTGCTAGCTGAAGCCTTTTTTCAAGACATGCATGCACTGCCTGCTAGCTGTGGTCTCCTTTAAAGAGACATGCAGCACAACTTCCTGCAAGCTGCAGCATTATTTGAAGACATGCATCCATTGCCTGCTAGCTGCAGCATTCTTTCAAGACATGCATCCACTGCCTGCTAGCTGAAGCATTTTTTCCAAGATATGTACTCCACTGCCTGCTAGCTACAGCGTCCTTTAAAGAGACATGCCGCACAACTGCCTGCTAAGGGCTGCATTCTTTCAAGACATGCATCCACTACCTGCTAGCTGCAACATTATTTCAAGACATGCACGCCACAGCCTGCTAAGTGTCGCGTCCTTTAAAGAGACATGCATGCACTGACTGCTATCTGCGGTGTTCTTTAAAGAGACATGCATGCACTACCTGCTAGCTGTAGCATTCTTTCAAGACATGCATACACTGCCTGCTGGCTGCAGCATTCTTTCAAGACATGCAAGCCACTGCCTGCTAGCTGCAGCATTCTTTCAAGACATGCATACACTGCCTGCTAGCTGTAGCATTCTTACAAGACATGCATACACTGCCTGCTAGCTGCAGCATTCTTACAAGACATGCAAGCCACTGCCTGCTAGCTGCAGCATTCTTGCGAGACATGCATACACTGCCTGCTAGCTGCAGCATTCTTACAAGACATGCATACACTGCCTGCTAGCTGCAGCATTCTTACAAGACATGCAAGCCACTGCCTGCTAGCTGCAGCATTCTTTCAAGACATGCATACACTGCCTGCTAGCTGCAGCATTCTTACAAGACATGCAAGCCACTGCCTGCTAGCTGCAACAATGTTACAAGACATGCAAGCCACTGCTTGCTAGATGTGTCATTCTTTCAGGAGACATGCAAGCCACTGCCTGCAACCTGTGGCAATCTTTCAAGAGACGTGCAAGCCACTGCCTGCTAGCTGCAGCATTCTTTCAAGACATGCATCCACTGCCTGCTAGCTGAAGCATTTTTTCAAGATATGTACGCCACTGCCTGCTAGCTGCAGCGTCCTTTAAAGAGACATGCCGCACAACTGCCTGCTAACTGCTGCATTCTTTCAAGACATGCATCCACTGCCTGCTAGCTGCAACATTATTTCAAGACATGCACGCCACAGCCTGCTAAGTGTCGCGTCCTTTAAAGAGACATGCAAGCACTGACTGCTACCTGCCGTGTTCTTTAAAGAGACATGCATGCACTGCCTGCTAACTGTGGCGTCGTTTAAAGAGACATTCAGCGCAACTGCCTGCTAGCTCCAGCATTCTTTCAAGAGACATGCATACACTGCCTGCTAACTGCAGCATTCTTTCAAGACATGCATACACTACATGCTAGCTGCAGCATTCTTTCAAGACATGCATACACTGCCTGCTAACTGCAGCATTCTTTCAAGGCATGCATACACTGCCTGCTAGCTGCAGCATTATTTCAAGATATGGTCACCACTGCCTGCTAAGTGCGGTGTCCTTTAAAGAGACATGCATGCACTGCCCGCTATCTGCGGTGTTCTTTAAAGAGATATGCATGCACTGCCTGCTACCTGTGGCGTCCTTTAAAGAGACATGCAGCGCAACTGCCTGCTAGCGCCAGCATTCTTTCAAGAGACATGCAAACCACTGCCTGCTAGCTGCAGCATTCTTTCAAGACATGCATACACTGCCTGCTAGCTTCAGCATTCTTTCAAGACATGCATCCACTGCCTGCTAGCTTCAGCATTCTTTCAAGACATGCATCCACTGCCTGCTAGCTTCAGCATTCTTTCAAGACATGCATACACTGCCTGCTAGCTGCAGCATTATTTCAAGACATGCATGCACTCCCTGCTAGCTGTGGCATCTTTTAAAGAGACATGCAGCACAACTACCTGCTAGCTGCAGCATTCTTTCAAGACATGCATCCATTGCCTGCTAGCTGCAGCATTCTTTCAGGACATGCATCCACTGCCTGCTAGCTGCAGCATTTTTTCAAGATATGTACGCCACTGCCTGCTAGCTGCAGCGTCCTTTAAAGAGACATGCCGCACAACTGCCTGCTAACTGCTGCATTCTTTCAATACATGCATCCACTACCTGCAACATTATTTCAAGACATGCACGCCACAGCCTGCTAAGTGTCGCGTCCTTTAAAGAGACATGCATGCACTGACTGCTATCTGCGGTGTTTTTTAAAGAGACATGCGTGACACTGCTTGCTTGCTGTGGTGTTCTTCAAAGAGACATGCAGTGAAACTGCCTGCTAGCTGCAACTTTCTTTCAAGAGACATGCGTGCACTGCCTTTCAAGAGACAGTCATGCACTGCCTGCTAGCTGCGGCATCCTTTGAAGAGACATGCATGCACTGCCTGCTAGCTGTGCCGTCCTTTAAAGACACATGCATGCACTGCCTGCTAGCTATGGCGTCCTTTAAAGAGACATGCATGCACTGCCTGCTAGCTGTGGTGTCCTTTAAAGAGACATGCATGCACTGCCTGCTAGCTGTGGCGTCCTTTAAAGAGACATGCATGCACTGCATGCTAGCTGAGGCGTTCTTTAAAGAGACATGCTAATGCCTGTTATATGTGGCATTCTTTAAAGAGACATGTACGCCACTGCCTGCTAGCTGCAGCATTCTTACAAGACATGCAAGACATGCAAGCCACTGCTTGCTAGATGTGTCATTCTTTCAGGAGACATGCAAGCCACTGCCTGCAACCTGTGGCAATCTTTCAAGAGACGTGCAAGCCACTGCCTGCTGGCTGCAGCATTCTTTCAAGACATGCATCCACTGCCTGCTAGCTGCAGCATTATCTCAAGACATGCATCTACTGCCTGCTAGCTGCAGCATTATTTCAAGACATGCTCGCCACTGCCTGCTAAGTGCGGTGTCCTTTAAAGAGACATGCATGCACTGACTGCTATCTGCGGTGTTCTTTAAAGAGACATGCATGCACTGCCTGCTAACTGTGGCATCCTTTAAAGAGACATGCAGCGCAACTGCCTGCTAGCTCCAGCATTCTTTCAAGAGACATGCAAACCACTGCCTGCTAGCTGCAGCATTCTTTCAAGACATGCATCCACTGCCTGCTAGCTTCAGCATTCTATCAAGACATGCATACACTGCCTGCCTGCTAGCTGCAGCATTATTTCAAGACATGCATGCACTGCCTGCTAGCTGTGGCATCCTTGAAAGAGACATGCAGCGCAACTACCTGCTAGCCGCAGCATTCTTTCAAGACATGCATCCATTGCCTGCTAGCTGCAGCATTCTTTCAGGACATGCATCCACTGCCTGCTAGCTGCAGCATTCTTTCAAGACATGCATCCACTGCCTGCTAGCTGCAGCATTTTTTCAAGATATGTATGCCACTGCCTGCTAGCTGCAGCGTCCTTTAAATAGACATGCCGCACAACTGCCTGCTAACTGCTGCATTCTTTCAAGACATGCATCCACTACCTGCTAGCTGCAACATTATTTCAAGACATGCACGCCACAGCCTGCTAAGTGTCGCGTCCTTTAAAGAGACATGCATGCACTGACTGCTATCTGCGGTGTTTTTTAAAGAGACATGCATGCACTGCCTGCTAACTGTGGCGTCCTTCAAAGAGACATGCAGCGCAACTGCCTGCTAGCTCCAGCATTCTTTTAAGAGACATGCAAACCACTGCCTGCTAGCTGCAGCATTCTTTCAAGACATGCACGTCACAGCCTGCTAGCTTCAGCATTCTTTCAAGACATGCATCCACTGCCTGCTAGCTTCAGCATTCTTTCAAGACATGCATACACTGCCTGCTAGCTGCAGCATTATTTCAAGACATGCATCCACTGCCTGCTAGCTGCAACATTATTTCAAGACATGCAAGCCACAGCCTGCTAAGTGTCGCGTCCTTTAAAGAGACATGCATGCACTGACTGCTATCTGCGGTGTTGTTTAAAGAGACATGCATGCACTGCCTGCTAACTGTGGCGTCCTTTAAAGAGACATGCAGCGCAACTGCTTGCTAGCTCCAGCATTCTTTCAAGAGACATGCATACCACTGCCTGCTAGCTGCAGCATTCTTTCAAGACATGCATACACTGCCTGCTAGCTTCAGCATTCTTTCAAGACATGCATACACTGCCTGCTAGCTTCAGCATTCTTTCAAGACATGCATACACTGCCTGCTAGCTGCAGCATTATTTCAAGACATGCATCCACTGCCTGCTAGCTGCAACATTATTTCAAGACATGCACGCCACAGCCTGCTAAGTGTCGCGTCCTTTAAAGAGACATGCATGCACTCACTGCTATCTGCGGTGTTTTTTAAAGAGACATGCGTGACACTGCTTGCTTGCTGTGGTGTTCTTTAAAGAGACATGCAGTGAAACTGCCTGCTAGCTGCGGCATCCTTTGAAGAGACATGCATGCACTGCCTGCTACCTGTGGCGTCCTTTAAAGAGACATGCATGCACTGCCTGCTAGCTGTGGCGTCCTTTAAAGAGACATGCATGCACTGCATGCTAGCTGAGGCGTTCTTTAAAGAGACATGCTAATGCCTGTTATATGTGGCATTCTTTAAAGAGACATGCATGCCACTGCCTGCTAGATGTCATTCTTACAAGACATGCAAGCCACTGCTTGCTAGCTGCAGCATTCTTACAAGACATGCAAGCCACTGCTTGCTAGATGTGTCATTCTTTCAGGAGACATGCACACCACTGTCTGATACCTCCATCATTCTTTCAAGAGACATGCATGCATTGCCTGCTAGCTGCAGCATTCTTTCAAGACATGCATACACTGCCTGCTAGCTGCACCATCCTTTAAAGAGACATGCAGCGCAACTGCCTGCTAGCTGCAGCATTCTTTCAAGAGACATGCATACCACTGCCTGCTAGCTGCATCATTCTTTCAAGAGACATGCAAACCACTACCTGCTAGCTGCAGCATTCTTTCAAGACATGCATGCACTGCCTGCTAGCTGCAGCATTATTTCAAGATATGCACGCCACTGCCTGCTAGCTGTGGCGTCCTTTAAATAGACATGCATGCACTGCCTGCTAGTTGTGGCGTCCTTTAACGAGACATGCAGCACAACTACCTGCTACCTCCAGCATTCTTTCAAGAGACATGCATGCACTGCCTGCAAGCTGCAGCATTCTTTCAAGACATGCATACACTGCCTGCTAGCTGCAGCATTCTTTCAAGACATGCATACACTGCCTGCTAGCTGCTGCATTCTTAGAAGACATGCAAGCCACTGCTTGCTAGATGTGTCATTCTTTCAGGAGACATGCATGCCACTGCCTGCAACCTGTGGCAATCTTTCAAGAGACTTGCAAGCCACTGCCTGATGGCTGCAGCATTCTTTCAAGAGACATGCATACCACTACCTGCTGGCTGCAGCATTCCTTCAAGACATGCATACACTGCCTGCTAGCTGCAGCATTATTTCAAGACAAGCACACCACTGCCTGCTAAGTGCGGTGTCCTTTAAAGAGACATGCTTGCATTGCCTGCTATCTATGTTGTTCTTTACAGAGACATGCAGTGAAACTGCCTGCTAGCTGAAACATTATATCAAGAGACATGCATGCCACTGCCTGCTAGCTGCAACATTTTTTCAAGAGACATGCATGCACTGCCTGCTAGCTGCAGCATCATATCAAAACATGCATGCCACTGTCTACTAGCTGCAACGTCCTTTCAAGAGACGTGCAAGCCACTGCCTGCAAGCTGCGGCATTCTTTCAAGAGACATGCATGCTTCTGCCTGCTAGATGTGTCATTCTTTCAGGAGACATGCACGCCACTGCGTGCTAGATGTGTCATTCTTTCAGGAGACATGCACGCCACTGCGTGCTAGATGTGTCATTCTTTCAGGAGACATGCACGTCACTGCCAGCTAGATGTGTCATTCTTTCAGGAGACATGCACGTCACTGCCAGCTAGATGTGTCATTCTTTCAGGAGACATGCACGCCACTGCCTGCTAGATGTGTCATTCTTTCAGGAGACATGCACGCCACTGCCTGCTAGATGTGTCATTCTTTCAGGAGACATGCACGCCACTGGCAATCTTTCGAGAGACGTGCACACTCCTGCCCACTAGATGCAGCTTTCTTTCAAGAGGCAAGCATGCTACTGCCTGCTAACTGCAGCATTCTTTCAAGAAACATTCATGCCACTGCCTGCTAGCTGCGGCGATCTTTCAACAGACGAGCACGCCACTGCCTGCTAGCTGCACCATTCTTTAAAGAGACATACATGCCACTGCCTTGTAGCTTCAGCATTCTTCATAGACATGCAAGCCACTGCGTGCTACCTACAGCATTCTTTCAAGAGACATGCACACCGCTGCCTGCTGGGTGCAGCACTCTTTCAAGACATGCAAGCCACTGCCTGCTAGATGTGTCATTCTATCAAGAGACATGCATGCCACTGTCTGCTAGCTGCAGCGTTCTTTAAAGACATGCTTGCCACTGCTTGCTAGCTGCAGCATTCTTTCAAGAGACATGTATGCCACTGCCTGCTAGCTGGAGTAATCTTTCAAGAAATTCCCTTAAAAAAACTAGAAATTCACTAAAAAACAAAGATTACAGGGACATTATAGTCAAGAAATACCATTAAAAACTGTAGAAATTCACTAAAGAAACAAAAAGGTTGTTATATGTAGGTTCACATTTTACACCCACAAAACCATAGAAAAGTAGCAGTTACATTTTGAGTTATATTGAGTAACTAGAACTCGTGCCCTAAGATAACTATAACTTTTGCCCTCGCCATGCCCTGCTAATTACCCCCCATATTACATCACCCATAACATCTTCTATGACATCATTGATAATATCACTGCAACGTTTGCTGTAAAATTATTGATTAGAAAACTGTGTATGGCGGGGTGCGAGTAATAGTTACTTGACATAACTTTAACTATAACTGCTGAATTTCAATGGTTATGTGGGTGTAAAATCTGAAGCTAACTATAACGTCCATGTAATCTTTGTTTTTCTAAGTGAATATGTTTAAATATACTCTTGCTTTGCTCACACTCCTGCGTTGTCACCTTAACATAGGTACTGACACGGCTGGAAAGGTTTTCAAAGGATTTTGTTTACAGGAGGCTCTGACGCATTTCTAGAGTTCTCACCACCTTGCCCACATAAGGTGGACGCCGTTTTACATGCAATTTAAACTGCCGCATGTTACACGCACAGTGTCATGGACATAGTAGAAACACTCTGCGTTCCTATTAACATTTAAAGAAAAAGTATCTGATATGCTAAGGACAATCGAAAAGAGTGAGTATTGCATATAATACAAATGGGTTAGCTATCTCAACAGTCAAAGAGAAATGTACTAAAGTGATCAAATAACATACTGGAATAAACCAAATTAATTTCATATTCCAAATGGGTTAACACTTCAATGTATGGTTAGTAACTTAATCCTCTCTCTGTATAATACTCTGGATATAAATCCCACTCATTTTTCCAGGTCCAACATATCACCCCAAACGAAACCACCTTTGTTAATTTAAGCACTGAATGACCAAAGAAGTCAATATTAACCAATATTAAAATGTCCAAATTGAATGAAGATAAAATAAATGTATACTTGACTCTCAACAAATAACTATCTACTCATGGCTATTTTGAGAAGTCAAGAGATCAGCACTGAATCTTGAGTCTATCTCACAAATAGACATATAATTCTCCATCAGAATTTAAACCCGTTGGTGTTGTTCTGTTCAAGAGAGTTTCCTTAACTGGGGTTCCCTGTTGACTCCTTTTTGGGACCAGTCTATAACAAAATAGGCAAGTCCTGCCTCATTGCCCTTATGTATTCAATAAAGAAAGTGATGCCTAGGAAATAATAATCAATCAATTAAAGGATAGAGATCAATGAATTATCCCTTCCTGTCCTAATTTAATCACATCAAAAAAATATGTGTTTTCTATTTATCTGCAACCAATGTCAAACCAATGATAGTTATATGTTATTTTAATTTCTTGTCAATATATTCTTCAAAAAAAGCTAAACAATTTTTTCTTTTCTTTTTCAAAACATATATATCTATATATATATACAACAAATACATATATATAATGGGAAGAACGAGCAAACTGTGGCATTTGAAAAAGGCTCCATGCCGAAACCGGTCATGCCGTTTGCTTTTCTAAATAAATGTCTTCATGAGCCCCGCTGTGTCCCTCGCTTCTCTTTGAATGAAGGAAGATTTGTGCCATATTCTGCGTGCAACCTGTAACGCGCATTGGGGGGACCCTTCCTACAAGTGGCTGTGATGTTTACAGGACGTCAGGGAACTGATAAAAACTTTCACCGAGCTATCGGATCTTCACAGCCCGCCTCCTTGCTTGTGATCTTCAAGTACTGCTGCCATCTAATGGTCCGAGACTTCTCGGGGGGAGCGCGTGCACTGTCTCTGCACCCCCGGCCTTGAGGACGTAGGCACAAGGAGACTTGGAAGTTGGGGACTTAAGGACATTTGTTGCCCAGGATTTTTGCAAGATCTCTCCCACTGCAGCTTACGGGATACCAGCAAAGTGCATGGTGGGATCGGCAGTCCGTGGCAGAGGCTGTCGAGGCATCAGCACGTAATGAGGTGCAGCTGGGCACTCCATCACTGGGTAGGAGGAGCCCTATAAACACTGAATGGGAAGAACGAGCAAACTGTGGCATTTGAAAAAGGCGCCATGCCGAAACCGGTCATGCCGTTTGCTTTTCTAAATAAATGTCTTCATGAGCCCCGCTGTGTCCCTCGCTTCTCTTTGAATGAAGGAAGATTTGTGCCATATATATATATATATATATACACAACATATATACTCAACAAAAAAATATGTATACAATATTTATATTATTGGCAAACTAACATTTTGGACCTTTGTATATCGTAGCCCATATTTTTCAAAAGGAGGATGCTTCAAAAATTCTAAAAGGCATTCCTTCAAAAAGAGATCAACCAAAAACATAGGAGCCTAGGAGGTATATTATTAGAACCTTTATTATTTAAGTACTCCTTCTAATCAATTTCAATGTTCTTAATTCTTTGATGGTGTCTTCATAACAGATGTCGGCGCGTTTCAGCCCTATAATTTACTGGCCTCATCAGGACTAGGGCATTTAAGGATCCGTCACAATCTGATTTATCACGTGTTTTCGAAAATGGCGCAAGTATAGAAGTATCTATACTTTCCTGAGTAGTGGACAGCTATTATGTAAGGAGATCGAGTATTAATACTGTCTTTCCTCCCGATTCCCAAAAGAGTCTGGGGGGATCAAAAACGATTTCACCTTTCTCCCTTGCTTCAGCGTGTCTCACCCGCGTCGGCTTCTCTCGCCATTCTGCTCCACCAACGTTGCCCTTATGTAGCACATGTATATGAAGCGTAACTGGGTAACTCTTGTCATCATTTGTAATGGCTCTCAGATGTTATTAGCACTCTAACATGCAGCATGTGGATTGTGCTGCCTATATACATTTTTGGGCATGAACACTGTAGGACATACACAACAAAATCACTACTGCAGTTATATGCTCTGTGAATGTGAAGCAGGGTGTTCAGTAGGGGTGAAGTGAATTCTTTAGTAGTTCGGTCGTATTTGCAAGCTTTGCGTCTGTGACACCATTGGAATTCAGGAATCCCCCTAAACCAAGGTTCTGATTGGTCATTTCTGGACTGCTGACTACCAATTATTGGCGCATGGGCTTCGCCTGTCTGACTGTAAGTAAAGGGTTCCTTGGAATAGTGTGGGCTAATATTGGGTCACTTCTATCACCTCTAATGAGATTCCAGTGGGTGGATAAGATTGCCCTCATTTTTTGATGATATACATTATAACCTGTGATCATTCACAATTGCCCAAAATTGGATGACTCCGTACTTCCCTTTTTAAACACCAATGTGTCTCTATGTTTGAGATTACCTTTCTTCTTAGCTGTGTCTAACACTGCATGATTATATCCTCTGGCTAAAAATCTGTCATTCAATTCTCACGGTACTTTCCCTAGTGTTGTTTCATCACTGCAATTCAACCTCATTCGTAGATTCTATGCCTATGGAATACTGTTCGTGAGTTTCGTAGGAAGGAAGCCTTCGGCATGGAGGATGGAATTTCCTGTCGTAGGCTTCCTGCATGTTTTGGTATGCATTTGGTTATCTATCACGAATAAGATCAAACCTAAAAAATGCACTTCAGTTATACTAATGTTGGAAGTGAAATAGAGGTTCAGGTTGTTGGTGTTTAATTTATCTGTAAACAGCTTTGCCCTTCCGTAGAATAAAAATGTAATCTATAAAACACGCCCAAAGGACTCCTGGGCAAAGTCAACTGCGAGCACCTGCTCCTCCTATCAGCCCATATTAAAATTAGCATAGCTGGGGGCCAAGCAGGTGCCCATAGCCGTACCTCTGACTTGCCTGAATGTCTCCTTACCAAATAAGAAAACATTGTTCTGTAGGCACCATTGTGCCATTCGAAGGAACAACTGAGTGTGTTGGTGCAGGTTGATATGCCTTGTATTTAAAAAGTGCTACATCGCTCTTGTACCATTATGATGAGAGATACTGGTGTACAGCGAGGTGAAACCCATAGTCATGAACACATAGGAGTCATCCCTTGCAGTGTCACAAATTCTTTATAAGAAATCACCTGTATCCATTAAAAAAGAGGGTAAGTTACGAACATTCTCCTGTAAAAAGTTATTGATGTACCGTGATGTGCTCTCGAATAACCCTCCAATGGCTGAAATTATTGGCCTACCTGGGGGGTTCGGTGGATTATTATGCACCTTGGGAATAAGGTATAGTATGGGTGTCACTGGGTGTCCCATTCGCAGGAACATATATTCCTCCTGTGAAATTAAGCCCACTCGTATCCACCTAGAAAGCTCACCATGATATTTCCTTTAAATTAGTTTTGGGTGACCTTACATTAGCACTCCTTGCCACTGAGTTGTTGCTTAGCCTCTGTTGAATACATGTCTAGGGGCCACAAAACAATATTGGACCCTTTTTCAGACTGACGTACTACCACATCTTTCCTGGCTTTCAGTATATTCATCACCTTCTTATACCTACTGAATTGAGTTGCTTTGGCAGACCTGAATTTATATATATATTCAATCAAAAAGCCAAAGGTTAAAGGGACATTATATTTAGGTGAAAATGTCCCTATTTTAAACTAACAAAATCACTGAAATTCAGCATTTTTAGTTAACTCAGTTAACTATAAATCATGCCCTAAATTAACTATAACTTGTGCCCCGCCCACACAAAGTATTTTCATCAATCATGTAATGTCAGATGTTGCAGTGATGTTATCAATAATGCATAAAACATGTCATAAGTGATGTAATATTTGAGGTATTTAGCAGTACTTGCACCCAATCCCTGCGTTGTCACTATAGTATGTACATCTATCAATAATAAGTACCTCTATTGTTAAATTATTGCCTAGGGAGATATTATGCTACATCTACGTAATTTTAGCTTTACTTAGTCTGTCCAGCATTACTGTATCGGTAATTAAGGTTCTGTGCTGTTATTCATATGTGAATCTGCATCATATAAATAATTATACCCATTATGAAAATTTCATTTTAAGTTTGTGCATGCCATCTAAATTGACATGAACTAAATAAATAAATGGCCAGCCACAACAATGATTGTTTACCTTTTGACACAAAACAATACAACTCTTGCCTCAAATCCAATACCACTGTGGCCCTACTAGGCAGTCCCTATTAAATCCTAAAATCGCTTGCCTGGAGATTGTGAAAGGGTGAAATTGCTTGCCTAGAACATGCAAATGGGTGAAATCACTTGCTAGAGTATGTTAATGGGCGAAATTGCTTGCCTAGAGCATGCGAGTGGGAGAAATCGCTTGCCTTGAGCATACACATGGCTGAAATTGCTTGCCTACAGCTTGTAAATGGGTAAAATTGTTTTCCTAGAGCTTGTGAATAGGTGAAATCGATTACCTAGAGCGTATGAGTGGATGAAATTGCTGCGTGTCTAGACCGCGTGAATGGGTGAAATCGCTTGCCTAGAGCTTGTGAATGGGTAAAAACGATTGCCTAGAACATGTGAATGGATGAAATCGTAGCTTGTCTATACCACGTGGATGGGTGAAATCGCTTGCCTAGAGCTTGTGAATGGGTGAAACTGCTTGCCTAGGGCATGTGAATGGGCGAAATCGATTGACTAGTGCACGTGAATGGGCGAAATCGCTGCTTGCCTAGACAGCGTGAATGGGTGAAATCGCTTGCCTAGAGCATGTGAATGGCCCAAATCTGAATATACACTCCCTGAAGAATGTGAAGGGGGTTTGCTGTGATATATCCTTCACTTTGACAGAATCTCCACCCACGTGCACAACAGCAAGGAACTCTTCAGCATCATCAAGGAGTTTGCCAAATCCACCAGCGAGTCTACCGACATCCCTCCCTCACAAGACCTCTACGACAAACTGAGCACCTTTTTCCACCACAAAATCAAGAGCATCTACGACAACTTTGACAAAGACAACCAACACACTGAACCCTCACCAACCAGCTATTGACAACTGGACAGCTCTCACCATCGAAGACACACTGAAGACAATGAAGTAAATCCACTCAGGGACCCCCATGGACCCCTGCCCCACCACATCTTCAACAGAGCCGCCGACACCATAGCACCCATGCTCCACCACAACATCAACTATTCCCTGGTGACCACCTCATTCCCCGATGACTGGAAACACGCCGAGGTCAACTCCCTCCTGAAGAAACCCTCGGCGGACCCCACCGACCTTAAAAACTACAGACGCATCTCCCTGCTCCCGTTCCCAGCGAAAGTCATTGAGAAAGCCATCAACAGCCAACTCGTCACATTCATTGAAGAACACAACATCCACGACTCCTCCCAGTCCGATTTTAGAAAAAATCACAGCATTGAAACCTCCCTCCTCGCTGCAACAGGTGACATCCCCACCCTACGGGACAAAGGAGAAACAGTAGCCCTCATCCTCCTTGACCTCTCAGCGGCATTGGACACAGTCTCCCACCGCACCCTAATACGCAGACTCTACAATGCAGGAATCCAGGACAAGGCCCTCGACTGGATCCGCTCCTTCCTCTTCCGGCAGGATGCAGCAGGTCAGACTCCCCCTGATCCTCTTGGACCCTATGCCTACCATTTGTGGCATCCACCAAGGCTCCTCCCTCAGCCCAATGCTTTTCAACGTCTACATGGCGCCTCTCGCCCCGATCGTCAGAACCTACAGATGCAACATCATGTCATATGCAGACGACACCCAAGTCATCCTCTCCCTATCCAACGAGCCCACACCACCAGATACAACTTTCAAGAAGGCATGGAAGCCGTTGCCAAATGGATCAAAAACAGCTGCCTACAACTAAACAGCAACAAAACAGAAGTACTTGTCATGGGCCCAAACCCGATGCCTGGAGGCATCCCGCCCCCAGAAACTCACCAACCCCACAGACCAGGCATGCAACCTGGGAATCATCCTGGAATCTGAGATCAAAATGGACCGCCAAATCAACTCCTGCTTCCACACCTTCTGCCTCCCCCATAAGACCTTCAAATGGATCCCCCTTGAACACCGAAAGACTGTGACTCAAGCCCTGGTCACCAGCAGACTCGACTACGGCAATGCACTCTACGTCGGGATAAACAAAAACCTCATCCACAAGCTACGGAACATCCAGAACGCCACCGCAAGACTAGTCCTCAACCTGCCAAAACACTGCTACATCTCCCAGCACCTGTGCACACTCCACTGGCTCCCCGTTGAGGCAAGAATCACTTTCAAGATACTCACCCACGCACACAAGGCCCTCCACGACACCGATCAACACACCTGAAAAGCCGACTCAAGTTCCAAGCACCCCAAAGGACCCTACGATCAGCCCAGCTCTCCTACGCTGTGGTCCGCGCACCAGAAAGACCAGATCAGGAGGCCGCTCCTTCTCCTTCCTCTTAGCCAAAGCATGGAACGCCCTTCCGCTCCACCGCAGACAGACAACATCACTCCCCATCTTCACAAGGAACCTCAAAACCTGGCTCTTCGACAGCCCCCCTCCTTGATGGAATGAACCTGCATCCCCACCACCACCCCTAGCGCCTCGAATCTCTTACGGGTGAGTAGTTGCGCTTCAACAAACCCCTGATTGATTAATTTATTGACTTTGCTATTATGGATTGTTGGTTATAAATACTGGTTTGTGGTTTGTTTTAAGCTGGAAAATCATTATTTTAAGTAGTGAATTAGTAGATTAAGGGTCGGGGAGAAGATCATCCGAATGTTTGAAAGATGATCAGGGTCTTGTTTTGAATTAGCTCCTGTCCTCACATATAAATACTATAGGACACATATCTGGAAAGTGGATCCTAGATTGTTTCCAGATATGAACCAAAGGTCCTGATTTCTTATTGCTAGTTAATTTTTCTGATCATTGTTCTGCTTGCTCTGCGTGACATCCACAGTGATGTAAAGGGATGGATATTTGAGAAATGTTCAATGGGCAGATCTCAAACGCTTCCTTGTTGGGCGCCTCTCTGGACTAATGTGCCAGCTCGCTTTTATGCCACATCCAAAATTTTGTATCTCAGGGCCTGATTTAGGGCCAGACGTAGATAAAGTCAGTTTTGCAAGTCCTTAATAGCGATTTTTACCAAATCACTATTAAGGACTCGCAAAATGCCATGTAGGTAAGAATCGCAATATTTTTTGCGATTCCTTAATTGCGAATTGCGAATTGCAAATTGCGATTCACAATCAAGGAATACCTTCCCATTCATTCCTATGGACCTATTGCAAATTGCGATTCCCTAAATGCTTGCGCAAAATAAGGAATCACAATATTAACGATTCCTTAATTTGCGAGTAGGCATTTGCCTTTCTACATTGGACAAAGCTGAATTGCAATCGCAAACGCCGAAATTCGCAGAATTTCAGCATTTTCGATCGCAATTTGGCTTCCTACATTTGGCCCTTAGATCTTGGCGGATGGGTTAGTCCGTCCCAACGGTGACAGATATGCTGTCCACCGAAATATTAATCCTATTATATCCTGTGGAATTTATCTTTCGGTGAATGGGATATCCTTCACCGTTGTGATGGAGTACCCGTCCGCCAACAGCTAAATCAGGCCTCTGGATGTTTCTGAGTTCTGATTAACAGTATATTCTCTTACAAATAAGTATGTCTACCTATTACGGAACCGGTAATGGGACCAGACAGGTATGTTTAATCTTACACTGCAAGAGACAGCACCAGGCTGTGAACTATTCCACTGCACACCACACCTGGCAAGGACACCTGTGCGGCCGCAGCATACGCAGTCGACTTACTTTCCCCATACGCAAAGCTCACATTGGAAGTTCTAATGCTAAGGTATTGGACAAAGATGAGAGGATTCACTCTATTGGTCATTGCACCTTTCCATATGCAAATATAGTGCAATGGAATTTGCAATCTATTTCGAGTGATTTTTGTCCCAATATCTGAATTTAAGGAAAAAAAATCTATATTGAAGCATTTTTTATCAACTCGGCTAATAGCTTCCTCCTTCTACCTCAGTCCACTAATGTACCCTGTAGTCACTAGTCAGTGAATAAATATTATTTTCTGGCACAGAATGCTTTGAACTGCTAATTAAGTGTTATTACAAAGATGTAAAGCATTGTTTCAAAATAACATACAGTTGAGCCCCTGATGTTTCCGACACCCTATTTCTGGACTCATTATATCATTAATCAATGAAGGCCCCTCACTGATTAATTCAGACATATTAGCTGCCACTTTTAACAGCATAGGAATTAGGTGTTTTTAATTAGCAGAGCTGCTCTTTTGATGTGTCCTGTTGGCTGAAGGAAATCATAAGATGCCCCACTGATGAGTTGCAGACACCTCTCCCCAGTTTAAACACTGCTAAAAGGTACCATCTAGCTGATTGCCGGTTTATATCCATGTAGGAGTCACTATGTATTAGGCGAAATTTCTAATCTTTGTCAATATAATATATTCATAATTATTTCTCTGATAATATGAATAATTAAACATAGTGTAACTTAATGTGGCGTTAGCAAGTGACGAAGTACTAAATAAATGAATATGATACCATATATAGTTCCAATTTCCCCTGTATGTATATATGTATTTATGTATGTATATGGTATTTCTATAGCATTCACCCAACCGAAGCCACAACTGTACAAGATCCAAGACAAGAAAGCATAAAGTCAACGAGTATTGGTAGAGGAAGCTAAGCGGAGGACGGTTAATGCATTGTGTGTTCTTTAACCCCTTGGCCGCAGCGGTAATTCCGCCGCAGCGCTGCCATGCTCGTGACGGAACCACTCCGTCACGAGCCACGGGCGCGCTCTGCTTGTGACGGAGTGGTTCCGTCACGACCCCGCCCGCTCAATAGAACACTCAGCGCAGGCGTGGAATTCATGCTGTGCAGGCTCGCCGGCCGGGCCGTGATGGAACCACTCCATCATTAGCAAAGCGCGTCCGTGGCTGGTGACGGAGTGGTTCCGTCACGGCCCCGCCCGCTCAATAGAACACTCAGCGCAGGCGCGGAATTCGTGCCGCGCAGGCACGGCGGCGGGGCCATGATGGAACCACTCCGTCATTAGCACAGCGCGTCCGTGGCTGGTGACGGAATGGTTCCGTCACCAGCATGCAAAGGGTTAAAGAGGTGCCTTCAACTCTTTCCTAAATTGGAGAAAAGTTGGGCAATCCCGTTGGATACAGGGATGCTGTTCGCCACTCACTGCGACCTCTTTTTCTCTCGTTTGCTCACACCTACTTCGACCAATCTTACTCTCACTTTTATATTTGCAAACTTCCTCCTCAAATCTGCCTTTTCCTCTCTCATTCTCTCCCCTCCATTCCTGGTTCTCTCTCACCAACACCTCTTCTTCTCTCACATCTAGCGCGTCCAGTTCGTATCTCCCGCTCCTTCTACCAGATTCTCTTTCATCTCTAAGTCTACATTTAAACTCTCTTAATTTATCTCTCTATTACTTTTGACCCCATTCTATTCTCTCATGCATTTCTCCCAAAGTCACTCTCACCTCTCTACCCATCTTGTCCCCTCACTTCAATGTCTCTCACTTATCTTCTTGCCTGCACCTCTCTGTCTGTCCCCACTTCTCTACCAGTCACTCTCCCACTGTCTTTTATAGGTTTATTTGTCTCATTCCCTATCCTCCATTTGAAGTTTCTCTCTGCTCTGGTTCACTCTGATCCTTACTGCCAACTCTGTCAGCCTCACTCTCAGCTCTGTCCCTCCCTCTTTCTCTTTCACACCCGCCTCTCTCGTACTGTTACTTCTGCCTTTCAGTGTCTCTTGCCTTCATTTTTCACTTTCCCACTCACTTTCTTCTCCCACCAGCTCTGCATCTCCCATCCTTTCATCTTGTTCTTCCAGTCTCAGACTCACCTCTCTTTCTTCCCCAGGTACACTTCACACCACCTTTAACAATTAAAAGAAACGTTTACTCTTGGTGGGGGCTGGAGGCGAGTCGTGCATCAGTTTACAACTTTACAACCAGCTCACAAGCTTTGATGCAATTTACACATTATTGTGAACCCTTTCTTACTTAGGGTTTCAAAGACAAAATTAAGAGACCTAAAGTGTTTTCCCAATGCGGAGACACTGCATGCTGGACCCGACCAAGGGCCATTTCTGATGACAGTTGTTGTTATCTCCGTGCACTCCTTAGATATTGGACGAAATTTAACAAGTTTTTAATGCGCGAACCTTGTCGCACTGTGTCTGTCAGTGCCTTACGAAATTAGAAGAATATGTGATTCAAAAATCACAAAGGGCGCGCTTACTTAACATGAAACCAAGGAGTTTCTTTACTCATTTATCCATGATCTTTAGTATTTCCAAATGAACCAGTCATTATACTGTTAGAATCATCAGATTTATTGGATTCATTTCAAAAGTAATTTCTTTGTCAATAAGTTTGATGCAGTTCATAGAATTCAACAACAATTAATTGCATTACTTCATGCCCAATGCATTTCGGGTTGGTGGGAGTAACCCTTCGTCAGGGGCCTGTGGGTAAAAACATACAGGACCTTAGCATTCAGTGTGAGAACCATAAACAATATTATACTATTACAAATGCAATCAGTGAACATATGTCATGTCCTTAGACATTATCATTTACATTCATAAGCATTGGAAAAACGTCATTAACATTCAGCGAAACGTTGCAGGTTAAGGTCTAACATTATCAGCTCTATTTGATGAAGAGATCTAAATTAAATGCAACATGGTACAGGGTGAACAAGATATAGCGAAATAAAGGAACCGAAATGGAAACTCAGCCTGACAAACTTACTTTAAGAGTAATGCGTGGGACTCTCGGCGTTCCGAACGTGGAACCGATCAGGTTGACAATGAGCCAATCGGGGAGTTGCTTATAGCTTGGTGGTATAATCATGTGATGTTGGAAACGCGCAACTTAGAGGTACGGTAAATAAAATAACTATTAGGCCTGACGATGGTCAACTAGACATTCATTAAGATATTAGAACACAAAGGATAAGGAAAGTGGGAATATCGAAAAATAAATACGATGCGGAAAAACTGTGGAGACTGAGCTGCGTACTGATAGGGTGCTGGTTTGTACCACGTGGTGGTCAAACCAGGAAATAAACAAACGAATACTGAATGAGAGTTACAATCGCGGCATCGGGATAGTGGATTATTAACCCTGTGGGTGCTCAAAGGGTTAGAAGATCCAAACAGAGGATATATATGAGACGTGTGATGGGTGTGCATCAGAAAACTTCTATCTTAATACACTCTTATGATACATTCTAATATTCGTGAGGTTAAAACAAACATAGGTATAACACAAAACGAAATACACAATCGAAAATAAGGTGAATAATCTGTCCATCAAGAAATTAGCAAGCTGATTTTATAAAAGACAATTGGGACTGGAATAATTGATGGGGGAACGAGGGGACCTCAATTTCAAAGTTGTGCTGTAGAGTCAAAGAAAACATGAGAATTCAATTCGATCATTGATCCCTGTTGGTTGCAGGGAATTTAGGGCCAGATGTAGGAGCCAAAATACCGGTCGGTAACGGCCGAATTCGGCCGTTGCCGACCGGTATTTGGGTTTTCAGATGTAGGGGCATATATTTTACAGAATCGGTAAATTTACCGATTCGGTAAATTTACTGAATCTGTAAAATACTGAATCGGTATTTTTTACCGATTCTGTAATTACAAATGTAGGTGGCACTCCTGAGAGTGCCACAGGCCTTACAGATTCGGTATTTTACCACACAATCCAATTGTGTGGTAAAATACCGAATCCAGGTGTGCATGCACATATGTGCATGCACACCTAGCCATGTGACAGACAGACATGCCCTTAGGGCATGTCTGTGTGCCACATGGCTCACATGCCCGTCTTTGGGGTGCTAGAGGGTGTCAAAGTGACACCCCCTGCACCCTTGCTAAAATCGGTATTTACCGATTCTGAATCGGTAAATACCGAATCTTAACGATTCGGTATTTACAGAATCTGTAATACCTACATCTCCCCCCTTCATATTTACCGACTCTTAAATACCGAATCGGTAAAATTCGATATTAAGAGTCGGTAAATATGAATTGCCTACATCTGGCCCTTAGTTTTTTAATCCAGAAAAATTCTGCCTGTAAACGCTGTTTGACAGGATCCATGTCACAGCGTTGTGGGAGTATCTCCAGTATGGTAAAATTGAGTTGTGCTATTTGATGGTTGCTTTCAAGCCAATGCGTAGCCACCGCTGATTTCGTGTTCTTTGTACGGATATTGCTTTTATGTTCAGATATTCTTATTTTTATTTTCCTTTCTGTCTGACCGACATACATTTTGCCACACGGGCATTTGATAGCATAGATTACATTTTTAGAGTCACATGTTCCTGTGTATTGTAAATCTATTTTGTAACCTTTTGAAGGATGCATAAGAGTTTTCCCGGTAATTACATTATTGCAGTGTATGCAATTCAAACATTTGAACATGCCTTTGTGTTGGGTTGTAGTCGCTTTTTTAGTAGTTAGAATCTCCTTTAGATTTCTTGATCTTTTGAACGCAAAGGTTATTTGTTCACTGTACAAGTTTTGCAAGTCTGGTTCGTCTTTGATTAAAGGCCAATGTAGATTAATTATTCTTTTGATCTTTTTGGCTTCTGTTGAGAATTTCAAAACACATACTGTTTTTTGTTCTATGGATTTACTTGTAGGCATCAATAAACTTTCTCGTGATAATTTAGCTACTTTTCTGCGTGATTCTTCAAGAATCTCTTTAGGATATCCTCGGTCAAGGTATTGTTGTTGTTGCTCTTCCATAGTTTTTTCCAGAATATGAGAATCCGAGGTAATTATTTTCAATCGAATGAATTGCGATGTCGGTAAATGCTTCTTGAGGCTTTCAGGATGAAAACTTTGGAATAGCAGACTAGAGTTCCGATCAGTGATTTTTTTGTATACTTGAGTTTGTATTCGTTGATTGGTGATTGTGATTTGTGCATCTAGAAACGAGATTGTTTCTTTATGGATAGTTTGAGTAAATTTGATTCTGGGGTTCAGTTGATTGAGTTCAGTGATGTTTGTCAGTAATGCTTCCTTTTCACCTCTCCAAATTAAAAATAGATCGTCAATGTATCTTTTGAACATCATTAAGTGGTCGGTCCAATTGGTGTTATTAAGAATGTTGTCGTGTTCGAATTTTGACATAAACAAATTAGCGTATGAGGGAGCTCCCCCAAAACCCATTGAGGTCCCATTGCATTGGTTGTAGTACTTATTGTCCCATTCAAAATAACTATGGTATAGCGCGAAGTGCATTAATTCAATGAGGAAATTTTTTTTGTTGAATTCGCATTCTTCATCTCTGAGTAAATTCCATTCAAGGGCTTCAAGACCTTCATTGTGTGGTATTGATGTATAAAGTGACACAACATCGATTGTGCACAGCCAATAATCAGTGTTGGCTTCAAGATCAATTGTTTTTAGCTGGTTAAGAAAATTTGTTGTGTCTTTTGTATAGGTTTGCCCCTTTTGTACTATTGACTGTAGGAAATGATCCATGTATTTCCCGATACTGTCTGATATTGACCCGCAGGCTGACACAATGGGTCTGAACGGTGGTTTCTGGATGTCTTTATGAATTTTTGGTAACATATAAAGTTTTGGTCTGCGAGGATATTTGGTGTCCAGAAATTTAAATGTTTTCTCATCAATCCATTGCATTTCGAGTGCATGTTCCAAAATTGATACAAGTGTTCTTTGGTATGCTTCAGTAGGATCAGTGTCCAAAGGAATATATGTATTTACATCGTTTACATGTTGGTTAACACTCTTTTTATAAAACGTGGTATCCATAATGATTAAGGCCCCTCCTTTATCAGCTCTCTGGATAGTGAATTCCGGATCTTTAGATAAGCTGATTACCGTGCTCATTTCTGCTTTGGACAAGCTGCTTTTAGTGTTTTTTCTGAAGTTAATTTTTTGAATGTCCGACATTATTGATCTTTCAAATGTTTCAATGGTTTTGTGCGAATAAGGTGCACAAAACGTGCTTTTGGGTTTGAATGTTTTTGTGTTGGTTCCCAATGCAACTGGGGTATCTTTGAAGAAATATTTTAATTTAAGAGTTCTGAAAAATTTGAATAGTGCAATCTCCGTTTCAGCCAAATTCGTCGTGAATGTGGGGACAAAGGATGTTCCTTTATTGTGTACAGCCATTTGTGCAGAAGTTAGATGTTTCGAAGAGTTGTTAATCACGAAGTCATTTTTGTTGTTCTCTGACTCCTTGTTCTTTTTGCTATTTCTTCCGCTGATTCTCCTGCTCCTTCTGTTCCGCCGATAGGAGGTGCGTTGGCCGCTGGGCTTATATCTAAAAAAGGCTGCTTTTTTGTTGATGTGCTTGGTTGTTGTGTTTTTTCAATTGGCTGTCTGGTTTGCGAAATGTCGGATTCAGAGACTAGGCTTTCTTGAGATGAATTACCAGATGGCTTCGATTTGGGTTGTTGCCATTTTTTTTGGTTGTAAATTTCAGCCCAAGTGTACACTTCATCAACATTATAATCGATTGTGTCTCTTTTATACTTTCTGACTTTTCGATCATTTACTTCTTTAGCATACTTGTCCAATTTTGCGTTGACATCTTCTAATATTGTTTGTAGATCTGGTAGTTTATCGAGTTCTTTCTTCATACCATCCAAATCAGATTCTATTTCCTTTAGTACTTTCGATAGTTCTTGTATTATCAATAAAATCAAATCCAGGGAACATTTGTTTAAGATTTGGTACCATCTTTCTACGAATTGTTTATTGTTTTTGCACAACATTGGTTTGAGGGCAATTCTCAATCCCCTGGGAATTCTTTTGTTCTTGTGGTAGTGAATCAGTGTAGTCGCATGAAGCCTTTGGTTAATTTCCTTTTTGCTTAGAAATTCAAACTGTCGGATTAATTGTGCTGTGGTTGAAACATTCGGGCTGAATGCTCTGGTCTCCTGTATGAGTCCATAGATTTCTTCTGCTGCTTCTGGTGTGAAGGCCAATAGTTCAGCTTGGTGGGAGGTAATTTGAGCAATATCATCGAATTGCATTCTTGTGTTTTTGTGGGTGCACCGGGGGATACGGTAGACAGCAGTTTCACAATGATAGTTGTTGTTATCTCCGTGCACTCCTTAGATATTGGACGAAATTTAACAAGTTTTTAATGCGCGAACCTTGTCGCACTGTGTCTGTCAGTGCCTTACGAAATTAGAAGAATATGTGATTCAAAAATCACAAAGGGCGCGCTTACTTAACATGAAACCAAGGAGTTTCTTTACTCATTTATCCATGATCTTTAGTATTTCCAAATGAACCAGTCATTATACTGTTAGAATCATCAGATTTATTGGATTCATTTCAAAAGTAATTTCTTTGTCAATAAGTTTGATGCAGTTCATAGAATTCAACAACAATTAATTGCATTACTTCATGCCCAATGCATTTCGGGTTGGTGGGAGTAACCCTTCGTCAGGGGCCTGTGGGTAAAAACATACAGGACCTTAGCATTCAGTGTGAGAACCATAAACAATATTATACTATTACAAATGCAATCAGTGAACATATGTCATGTCCTTAGACATTATCATTTACATTCATAAGCATTGGAAAAACGTCATTAACATTCAGCGAAACGTTGCAGGTTAAGGTCTAACATTATCAGCTCTATTTGATGAAGTGATCTAAATTAAATGCAACATGGTACAGGGTGAACAAGATATAGCGAAATAAACGAACCGAAATGGAAACGCAGCCTGACAAACTTACTTTAAGAGTAATGCGTGGGACTCTCGGCGTTCCGAACGCAGAACCGATCAGGTTGACAATGAACCAATTGGGGAGTTGCTTATAGCTTGGTGGTATAATCACGTGATGTTGGAAACGCGCAACTTAGAGGTACGGTAAATAAAATAACTATTAGGTCTGACGATGGTCAACTAGACATTCATTAGATATTAGAACACGAAGGCTAAGGAAAGTGGGAATATTGAAAAATAAATACGATGCGGAAAAACCGTGGAGACTGAGCTGCGTACTGATAGGGTGCTGGTTTGTACCACGTGGTGGTCAAACCAGGAAATGAACAAACGAATACTGAATGAGAGTTACAATCGCGGCATCGGGATAGTGGATTATTAACCCTGTGGGTGCTCAAAGGGTTAGAAGATCCAAACAGAGGATACAGAATTTCTTGATGGACAGATTATTCACCTTATTTTCGATTGTGTATTTCGTTTTGTGTTATACCTATGTTTCTTTTAACCTCATGAATATTATAATGTATCATAAGAGTGTATTAAGATAGAAGTTTTCTGATGCACACCCATCACACGTCTCATATATATCCTCTGTTTGGATCTTCTAACCCTTTGAGCACCCACGAGTACCCCGAGACACGCCCCATTTGAATGCTTATCTATACACAGTACTTATAGAAGACAGTCCACTCTTTACATGTAAGGAAGACAGCAGTGATGGGCATTAAAAAGGGCTGGACAACTCAGTCAAAAGCCATAGAGTGTTTTTTTTCTCATAGTTATATATAGCGCAAACTTGACCCAAAGGTATCAGAGCACTTTACATAGCACCAGTTGCGTTACACAAGGACACATCCACTTTTGCTAGGCATGGAGAGATTGAGGGCCATATTATCAAGAAAGGGAAAGACATTATCGCCGCTTTTATCAGCAGGAAACTGCAGCTAAAGCGGCGATAATGGGTTTGATAATATGCCCTTGTGAATTCCCATAGAAGTCCAGGTTAACACCAAGGGAAGTAGTCTTTCTTTATTGATTGGTTAAAAAAACCATTTACAATTTGCAACATGACAAAAAAAAAATTAATAAAAATGAATCTGATAAAATGAATTTAAAACAGTTAATTTAAAATAGTTTGGGATTCAGGGGTCCAATGAGATCTAGTAATGTCCCGGTACAGTACTTAAATCTGGATTACTTGTAAACTGGTTCAGATATTGTGTCTGTTAACACCACTGTCTGCTGTAATGTGGAGACTTTGGGTTGGAGAGTGGCTTCGAGGGATTTTATCGCTTTGTGGACAAATTTTGAAAGCCCAATGTTTAGCTTGACGTTGACAGGGTCGAGAGCGGCCATTATGGCCTGGCGGCAAGATCGAACTTCCAACTGGATACATTGGCCTCACAACAGTGACCGTCTGGCTGTAAGCAGTGCGGGGCATGCACAGACGATATGTTCAATTGATTCTGAATGGTAGCCGCACAATCTGCATTTCGTGCAACTACTCGGCTGCCGCCATTCCGGGAGGTTCGTCAGAAAGGGCCATTCTCCCATCCTCAGGGCTAAAAACTTGCATTTCCAATAAAGTGCGTATGTGCTTGACAAGTAGAGCGGCGGTACACCCACTTTAAGATTGGCGATTACAGCCCAGGCATGTCTCCTCTTTGAAAGGATCGCCCTGTCCGAGTGGAAGGACCACAATCTAACAGATTTTTTGATAGCAGACTTTAGCACCGGGACAGATGGATTTATGTCCCAGAGATCTTTTGCGCCTAATAACTGTAGGCTGAGGTCCAGGAGTTGCCGGTGCTTGTGGCTGGTCTGTTTATGCTGTATTTCCTGCCAGAGTCGGGCCTTCAAGGAACCCTCCTGGGCTCGGCGCAGACTATGGCACAGTTTGATGAATGCACCTGCCTCCACTCCATGCTGGTCTTGGAGACCCAATTCAAGTCTCACTTGAGCTGGCGAGGCAGATTTTGGCAACCCAAAGGCTCTTTTGAAGATTTTTGTTATTAACTTGTTTAATAGAGTACTGGTTGTGCCTTTGGTGATTTCGTGGCCATAGGTTAGGGAGTTGATTACTTTGGTTTTCATTATTTTCAGCATAGGTATTAAGCTGGGACCTAGTAGCTGTTTTGCCAACTTTGCAGCAGCCACGTCTAACGACAGAGCTTTGATTTTTAATGCTTCTTTGTGCTTGATGAAGGAGCCTCTTCTATCCAGATAGATGCCCAGGTATTTGTAGCTATGAGTTGAATCTAACTTTGTTTTGCTAAAATACCACCTTTCTGTTGAACTTTTTTGCTTCCCAAAAGAGATGGTTTTGGTTTTTGACAAGTTGAGCTCTAGATGATTACTTGTCGTATAGGGGAGCAATTCATCCAGCAATCTCTGGCGACCCACTTTTGTGTGGCTTAAAAGCACCAGATCGTCGGCATAAAGCAAGTTAGTGATGCGAGTCCCATCAAGTTGAGGAGGGTGGCAGTTTACACTGTCGAGAACTGGAGAAAGATCAGATATAAACAAGTTGAAGAGAAGTGGGGCCAATACGCACCCTTGTTTGATGCCGGTTTCGGTTTGGATCTTCCTGGAGACATGGCTGCCTTCGCCTAGCTTAATTATTATCCACGTTTCAGTGTGGAGTTGAATTATCGCCTGAAGAAGAGACTGCGGGATGCCCCACAATTTTAGTTTCTGCCATAACAGGCCCCTAGGCACACGATCAAAGGCTGCTTTGAAGTCTACAAAGCAGCAGTGCAACGGGATATGTTGGCAGGTCGCTTTCTCCAGCAAGACGGTTAGCGCTAGCAAATTAATTGTGGTACCGGTATTAGCCACAAAGCCCGTCTGATTGAAAGGAAGGAGTGCAGTTGATTCGGACCAAGCCTGTAGCTCCTCCAGTAGAATATTTGCGTAGTACTTGGACTCCGCATCGAGAAGCGCTACCATTCGGTAATTTTTTGGCTCATTTCTCTTCCCACCTTTGTGGATTGGATGGATAACTGCGCCACGCCAGGATTCTGGGAACGTGTTGTTTAAACTGCAGTAGAGAAATAATGGGCTCAAGTATTCTGACCATAGGCTGATGTCGAATTTAAACATGGCTTGAGGGAGACCGTTGGGGCCCGGGGCTCCATCGGCTCTGGCTTTCCTTATGCAGCTTGAGATCCTATTTTTTAAGGCGACCAGCGACGCCGTAGGCTCCGGTGAAGTGACACTCACTAGTTCCTTGTGTGTCAGATCTTCAGATGGAATTGCTGCAGGGCAAGCCCGCCTCGAACTCTCCAGTCCCAGAAGAAGTCTCGTGGTGTTGACTGGGCCGGCAGAGTCGGTGCAAGCTTCGTTTGCATTGGTGACTCTGAAGTGCAAAGATAAAAACTTGCACCAAACTGCTTCGCTGATGTTTGCGCTGTCATATCCACTTGCACTTTGATTACTCCTATTTACAAGAGACCAGAATTGCTTTGGGTTAGGATTTTTACTTTCGTGGATAAGCTTCATCCAGAATTGATCCGATGCCACTCGTTTTTCCTTTTGTGTGGCGAATCTGAAGGCGGCTTGAGCTTGCTTATAGTTATTGAAATAGGTTTTGCTGCTGGGGGACTTTCTTGATTGACGAAGTGCTCGATTCCTCTCGGTTCTTAATTTCCTTGTGGCTTTTGAGATGTAGAATTGTGAGATTTGGTTTCTTTGGCTCCTCTTTATTGGAAGTTCCTGGAGAAGGAGGTTTGTGAGAGAGGTCCAGCCACTGACAACATGGGTATTTAGCGCTAGAGAATTTTGTAGTAGGGCTCTACTTTTTTCCGTCAGGGGTAGAGCCGAGGATTGTGACCACTTTATCCGCAGGTTAACACCAGAACCTGGGCTTCCATGGGAATTCTCAAGGGCGTATTATCAAGCCCATTATCACCGCTTTAGCAGCAGTTTCCTGCTGATAAAAGCGGCGATAACGTATCGCCCTTTCTTGATAATATGGCCCTAAATGTTTTGCCCAGAATCACAGGATGTTGAGTGTTATTGCCGAGACTCAAACCCGTTTCCCCAGATTTGAGATCGACCGCCCTAGCCATTAGGCTACATCTTCTCCCCTATTTGTTGAGTCGCAGTTTAGTCTCCAGAGGTAACATTGTCAAGGGATAGGCGTAGGGGATGTGGGGGTTGGGGGGAGTAACCTGCCCTGTTGATGTATTTCCCCTCAGAGGTTTTACTACTGTGAGTACTTTCCCCCTGCAGGTCAGTACTTCCAAACACCCGTCCCTCCCAGGGCTACTTCACACACTCCCTGTGAGCTGGGGAGGCCCAGCCTCACCCCGGCTTTGCCAGCTGCTTAGATGCTCAGTTCTGGGTCGGCCACTGCACACACAGCTTTCTTATTACAGTGTGTAAACAAATCATACAGGTGCTTATCTCTGTAATACGTCCAAGTGCCCATGAGAGGGTGTTTCAGGAGCTTCTCGTCTCTCCTCGCCGGTTCGTGTTACACTTTTTATCGCACGGGTGATTACTAACTTCTTATCTCTCTGCATAGAACCCTCCACACACACACACCGCTGCACATAATTCACCTTCAAATACCACCTCTTTCATGTACCACCGAAGGGACCTAAATCTTCACAATAAACCTTAATATCCAGTTTAGATTATCCGGAGCAGCGTGTGTGAGGAAGTTCATATTTCCAGTGCAGATAAAAAACTTAACAATAACTATCTGGACAAAGACCCACCAAGATCCGCCCCCAGACCGTCCTGACATTGACAGCAGCGACATCCACGGATCTGATTGGCCAGTGGGCCTCCTTGAAGGCCGCACATCCTGTGTGCATTGTTTATATGTCCAGCACTCACTCACCTTCCGGTGACCTTGTCAGTCTGGATTCACTTCTTCATCATAACTCTTTGGTGCCACCTTTCAGCTACAGCCTTCCATAGGAAGCACTCCTTTCATCCATAGTATTGGTGAGCAGATTTTCTCCCGCTGCAAGGTGGCTTGGGCTTGGCTAACTGTAACCACTAAGATCATCAAGACTGTTAATGTTATGATATACATATTAACAGTATGTGATCTCTAGGGGAAAACACAATAATAAGTGGAAGATGGTGACATTGATTGTAAATGTTTAGGGTTTGCATCAACGGGTCCCTAACACCTCTCGAGCGAAGTACAGTATCAATATTATTATATAAAAAATCACTATATAGAAGGTAAAAGGAGCCAGAAAAGGAGTAATATTCGTTATAATATATTTGTTTGTAAGAACAAGCTGCTGAGTTACAGAGAAAAACGGAAAAACATGCAATAACATTTTTTTCTACATATGAATGTTTAAATATTGACAAATAGTCACAATTTATAACTAAGTTCTATGCCTATGGCATCTTGAAACAACTTACAACTCCAGAATATGTTTGTTGACGCAAAAAGAGAATCCGATGCTGGAGAACGGAACTTGCAACAGAGATTGGCGATTTAGAAATAACTCGGGACAACGAAACTAATTGCACAGTAGGTGTGGTTTATTTAGTTTTTATTTGTTTAGTAGTCTATGGAAGGAAGATGTGGCTCCGCTTATGCAGATGGCACGTTTTGCAGTTTACACGTGCTCACGTTTTAACTGTTTTTCGTCTGCACGTGGGTAACTTCTTCTAAAACCTCTTAAAGGACCAGCTGAGCATCCGACTCAGTCCACCATCTGGAGACTGACGTCAACATATATCCCCAAACCCAAGCAGACGTCATCAAACAAGCAGCATTGTAGAATGCCTGTTGCTGATGATAGAGATGCAGGCTGATTAAAGACCTTGGCACAGGATGGCCCCTCTAAAATTAAAAGGGGGGGGTGGTACAGCTCCCTCGATCAGTAAGGTTGTTTGTAGGGCTGTGTTAAATCCTAATTTAAGTGCAATGGGTTCTTTCTCTAGTGACCTTGTTACCTGCTGCTCAGGCATAGTGTGTGATGGAATGGAATGTTGAGGAGGGCGTGGCCCGGGAGAGGGTCAGTTGGAGAGGGTGGGCAGCGCAGTGGGATACTGCTCCTGCTGGGGCGCATACATTCACCTATTACCTGTAACCTGCAACTGAAGATACAACCTCTTCTGTAAATCTGTATCATATAACCTGCGTGACCTGTCAACCAAGGAGACATCTTTATTTGTAACAGGCCCACCAAAGAAAATGCCTGCCAAGAAAAGAGTAGAGAAGCACTTCGGATGCAGAACATTGTGACGATGAAAGAAAACAAAGGTTTTGACAACAGCACTTCATAATTGATAGATTAATTGATTGATTTTTTTGACATTACATCAAATTAGCATCTGGCAAAATGTAAACCCCAAGGGCCACAGGTGCAGCTTGTTTCTGCTGGGTGAACAATGTACCTCTCTAAGGCAAAGGTGCATCTCCTATGGGCTGGCTCGAAAAATGCACCCCTCTGGTGGAAAGATGCATCTTTGTCGGCTGGCTTGGTTAATGGACCTCTCTGGTGCACAGGTGCGGCACTCGTGGGCTGGGCTGGTCAATCAATCAATCAAAGATACTTTATTCGGTTTTCTAAAATACAAAACCATAAAAGTTCATTACAAAAATACAATTGAAACAACATGATTATATTTACACATTTCTTTAAAAAAATGTAAAATTATGAGCAACTAGTATCTTATCTGTGACGTTATTGAGCAAAGTAACACATTTATAAAATTTATAAAACGTACCAATCAAATTTGGACAATTTGTAAACAGAAAATTAATTCCATGATATCAAAATCACGAATACTATTCCAAATTTGACCGATGTCTAATGCAAAATGGTAAAAAATTCGCAATGTTCCTTGCAATGCACTCCACCTCTAGGTGCTGAATCAAGAGGACATTGCCGTAAGCCTAAAATGTTCATTATCGGTTTCACCCACTGCTTCCTTGTTCCGTGGTAAAATTTACAAAATAAAACCACGTGCATTGTGGACTGACTAGACATTTCATCACAAGGACACAGTGGCAATAAATGGGACCAATCGTTAGTTTTTTGGAAGGTTAACATGCGGTGAAATGTATTCATTCAGTCGGGTAAGCACCAATCTATCGTAGCCACTCAGACTATCTGTGAGGTATGGCTGAATGGCCAGGGTAGTTTGGACTTGGAGGATCTGTTGAACTGAGCGTTTTGTTGCCTCTGACAATAAGCGCAACTCCTCCATATGTAGCATACACCGTTTCTTTAGGTTTTTCCTTGAGATCTCCTGGATCAATAGGGGCTTTTTATACTGTACTAGGAGCCCGTCCCGACCTTGTCCGGGAGCAATCAGGCTTCAGGGCCCCCGACCTGCCCCGACATTGTCCGTGGGTCCCCCGGAGTAGCAGCCCGTCCCGACCTTGGCTTCAGGGCCCCCACCCGCCCCGACATTGTCCGTGGGTCCCCCGGAGCCTTACCTCATCCGCCGCACCTCCCCGCGCTCCTGAGTTCACCAGTCCGCCGCTCCTCGCCGCTCCTCCCCGCCTGTCCGCCGCTCCTCTCCGCTCCTCCCAGCCTGTCCGCCGCTCCTCGCCGCTCCTCCCCGTCTGGCCGCCGCTCCTCCCAGCCTGTCCGCAGCTCCTCACCGCTCCTCCCCGCCTGTCCGCCGCTCCTCCCCGCGCTCATGTCTGCCGCTCCTCCTGGCGCTCCTGGACGCCGCTCCTCCCCGCGCTCCTGATGTCAGCACGCATGTCGCGGCCGGCGCTACTTCCATGTGACTACTTTTTTTTTTCTCGTAAATATTTTAAATAACTTAGATTTTTTAAATTTATATAGCCTATGTCCATCTGCACACCCTGACAGTTACAACGATGTATCGGGTGTGTGGATTGGCGCTGTGTTTCCCGAGTTTACCCGCCTCAAAGGTTCAAAGTTCTTCCTTTATAATAGTAGTATAGATTGCGAGGCCCAAATCATACAAAAACTTTTTAACGTATGAAATCCAGCCTATCTTATCCACATTTTCTAGTGAAAGGCAGTCATTCAGGAGGTCTCTATTAAAAAAATTTTGGTAAGGACCATATTCTATGCCATAGGAGGATCGGTTGAATTTTTACCTGGTCGGTGATATATGGAAGACCCAGTTCCATGTGGTAACTAAAAGTGGATGTACCTCTTGGAACTGCTAAAAGGAACCTGAGAAAGCTGTTTTCCACTTTTTGAAGGGAATCTACATTCCCAGTATCCCATACCCCTGCACAATACATCACTACACTTACACATTTAGCTTGGTATATTTGTATCATCTCCGTGGGTGGCCTTTTACCAAGCCTACGTGCAAAGTTAACTATCACGGTGGTGGCCCTTATAAATAATAATTTTCTGGCCTCTATTGCCTGCCTCTACGAACATTTTTTACCAATTAAGATTCCGAGGTATGGGTAGGTAACTGTATTTTCTAGCTTACACTGTTCTATAAAAACACTCCTCATTTTCTTATGGTTTGTCTCACAGGACATTACAAAGGTTTTTTTAATAATAATCCTTAGGTCTAGATTTGCCATATAGCTGTGGTACCTGATTAAAGCGCACTGAAGTTCAAGGGGAGTGCGTGCTATAATCACAGCATCATCTGCGTATAACAGAGCGGGGATTGGACGATCTCTCACGCAGGGTAGATCCTGGCTCCCTTTCAGCATGAGAAGAGGAAGGGTGCCAGGACACAGCCCTGTCTTACCCCCCTCTTCACACCAAAGGACGCCGTGAGTTCACCGGCCATGCCAAAACGGACTCTAGCGGTGGCGTTTGTATACATTTCCCGCAAGAAGTTTAACAGTGGAGGCTCAATTCCCAGCTCGCTTAAAATGACCCACAATTTTGCATGGTCCACGCAATCAAAGGCTGCTGTTAAGTCTACGTAGGCCATGTATAGGTTCACCCCTTCGCGTTCTTATACTTCCCCATTAATAGACTCAAATTCAGTACTTGTTCAGGGGTGCCAAGGCCCTCGCTGAACCCAAATTGGAGATCAGACAAGATGTTATTGTCCTCCGACCATTGATGTAAACGTTCAAGGATAATACGTCCCGCTATCTTCCCTAAAGAATCTAACAATGATATGGGACGATAGCAGGACGGGCTTTGGAGGTCTCCTTTTTTAACTATCGGGACTAGGATGGATTCAGACCATGAATCCGTCAGGCCTACTGCACACGAAGCTTCCAACACCCTGGTTAGAATTGGGATCCACAGTTCCATGTTAAATTTGAACAAGTCCACTGGGACTCCGTCGGGCGTGATGCCTTACCCCCTTTACTAGCTTGTAAGGCATGCTCGACCTCAATCGGTAAGATATTCAGAACAATGGGGAAGATTGGGGGATCTGAGCGTGGGCTTGATCTATCCCCTAAAGTTGAGGAACTTGTCTCCTTATCGTTCACCCCAAATATCCGTGAGAAATGTTCCACCTATAAGTGTTCGTCTATGGCTATTTCTACCTTTGGAATATCTTTGGTTTCAGATAGAAAGGGAGTTCTTACGATTTTCCAAAAGGCCGCACTATCTTTCTCTTTACAGGTTTTATGTAACTCTTCCCATGCCTCGTTTTTTAATCCAACTTTCCTTAATTTAATGGCCTTATTATATTCCTTTCTGAGGAGCGCTACTTCTTTTTGATACCTGACTTTTTTTTGCAGAGATGATTTTAAATCAGAATAAGCTTTGGTGTATGCCCTGTTAAACCATCTTTTAGGTTTTCCTTTCTTTCTCTGTTGAACGATTAAAGCACCTTTTACTTCTCGTGTGATAACCTCAAAGCTGGCTAGAATTTCTTGGTCCGATGAGGTGGCATCTAAACATACCTCTATCGATTTTAGAGACTTTTTTATCACTTCTGTAGTGATCTGAAGTGGGTTAACTCTATCCCACTTTAATGTGTATCCATTCAGCCTATCTAATGTTAAATCTTTTTGTCCTGGGCGTGGTCTGGCCACGCAGGAAGATGGGCGCCTGAGGGTAGAGCTCCGCCGAGGGACGGAACCCCGACGAGCTTTCCTGCCTTACCTGCTCACCGGGATCCCGCTCTTCGTATTGCTCTGGCAGCGGTGACCTCACGGAATGCAGAGACGGTCTTCTCTGTGGAGCGGCGCTGACTTTCGCTGCTTTGTGGCGAGATGACGTCCTGACTGGCCGCTCCGACGAGTGCACCGAGATTTGCACGTTCCTGGTGCAGTGCTTCCTGTCAGGGTAAGCCGCGCCTCCAACAACTCCAGGGCCGGGCTTCCTCCCGCCTTAGGCCGCGCCTCCTCAGACAACGAGCCTGCACGCTTTTAACTATCAGAATGCTGTGACTCACATTGAGGATGTTCCTAATACACTGAACCCTATTTAAAAGTCTTTTCAGAGGATTCTTTGAGAACTAAGTGGTGGGACACTTTGGAACTTGCATTTTTCACGGTACCTTTTTTATTTTGGAGGCTTTTGCTGTCTTTTGAACAGGAGTTTCTATTTTGCCTCAGTTTGCTATCGCTTCTTCATTTTCTCACAGGACCTTTACGTCTTTTATTGTCCTGCCTCTGCATGCCAGCTGGTGACATTTTCTCCCCAATTGGATTTTATCACTCCATTTTTTGCAATATTTCATGACTCCGGCCTCTGTTATACTGCCTTCTGTGCACTCACTGTACCTTTTACATGCGGACCACCTTATCACCATAGCTATATTGCTTTGTTATTTTCCTTTCATACATATACATGCTTTCTCTCTGAGATAGTTTTGGCGCGTATGTTTGATTCATATAATATTATACTGGTTTGGTGTAGCAATACTTGGCGCTTATTTGTCTATGTTGTAATGCTTATCATTTTCCAGTGTTAATTGCATGCTGTCTGTGGTGGTCATTTATTTCCTACATTTGCTTCCCTGCCTCTTCTGTCATTTATTACATGGTTGGTTCCATCATTGCCTCCTGTTCTGCTATTAAGTCAATTCGCTATTGTAGGTCATCTTCTCAACGGCGCAATACCATGTCCAATAGTAAGAATGGAGGTCGTGGCCCTAAACAGCCACTTTTTACTGAGGTAGTAAAGCAACCTTCTACTTCGACAAACAAAGGTATTGGATCTGCGTCACCTCCTTCTTCACAAGCTTCATCACTTCAGAGCGACAAGACTCTGTCTGATACTATGCAGCGCATTCTACAAGAACTTTCTGGAGTTAACCGTCACTTGGAAGGTTTGGATATTACCATGACGTCACTAGCTGCGGAGACTAAGTCCATTCGGGCTGAACTTACTACTTTTCATACTAGGATTGATGCCACTGACTCTAAAATGTTGGAGATGGAGGGGCGGTTGGACTCTGTTAGGGGCTCGGATCAGGATTTACTCTTTCTCCACAGTAAAATCATTGATTTGGTGGATCGTAGCCGTAGAGACAATATATACGTTTTTCGGATTTCCGGAAAATATTGAAAAGCAGGACGTGAAGAAATCTTTATGTGATGTTCTCCCCACTTTGACTGGGCTTTCTTTTGCCCCTCCTCTTGAGATCCAGCGTGCTCACAGACTTGGTCCACCGCGTTCTGGAGCTTCTGCGAGATCCAGACCAATTATTGCCTGTTTTCTTCGGCATGAGCAGACCAGACAGATTTTATCAATGGCTCGCTCACATGGTTCCTTTATCTTCCAAGGTCATACCATTCATATGGCTGCAGATTTTTCTAAAGAGACTAATGAATGGAGGAAGGCATTTCTTTCCCTGCGGCCAAGACTCCGTCAACTGGATATCAAGTATGGTCTATTTGAACCTGCACGCTTTCGGATTACCTGGAATGGGGAATCTAAAGACTTTTATGATCCTGCTCTTCTTCATCAGTTTCTGGATGATATCAAGTCCAATGACATGGAAACTCAATCTTCTTCCTACGCTCAAACTTCTACATCCAAGGCTCCCTCTACAAATTTGCCACCATCTCATTTGAACGACTCTTCTGACTTCAGGCAACGTGGTAGGGATATCACCCGTTTTCCTCGCTCTCAAGAAGAGAGGGACTCAGCTGTACATTCCGTCTCATCTGTTACTAACACACCGCAGAGAGACAAATCCAGATCGCCTCTTAAAAATCCCTCTGATGCTGACTGAATTTCTTTTTGTGCTCTACTGATTTTGTTTTTCCATGAGTTGATGGCCGCTACTGTTGTTGTTACTGCTCTGCTTCTTGATTTGTCCACTGACACTCCCTAGCACTGCATGATGTGTCTAGATCGCCTCTTAAGACGTCCTCTGATGCTGACTGAATTCTATTAATGCTCTAATGCTTTATTACCTTTTCTTATTTTATGTGCTTATAGCAGTGTTTATTGTTCACAATGGTTTTGTTGCTCGCTTAGCTCACTGAGATTTTATTGCATGGTGTTCTTGTTCTTATACGTTGCTTCATGCTCTATTGTTATTCTCTACTCACTACAGATTTTAATGCATGGTATAATAAGATTCACCCTGCTTAGTGTCCTGTATAGTATTCTGTATCCTATTGTTCTTCTATATTTACTAATATGTGATTTACAGTTTACAGTTATTTAATTATTTCAGGTTTTTGCTTATTATATACTATAAGACTGTTCCCCATCACACAAGAGATCTTTCTCTCCTCCTGTTTACTCCCCTAGCTATGGTGTTGTTATTGTTGCTACGCCTATCACCATTTGTTTCATGTATTAATTACTCCGGTTTTATTTTTTTTTTAAACAAAGTTTTATTGATTTTATACATCAACACACAACCAATTGACAAAAAACAAAACAAAACCACAATGCCCCTGCACTTGTACAGAAGTGTATTTACGGTGTGTGGTAACACCACTGTCAATTAGCTCAGTATGAGGAAAAATAGTTTAGAACAACATCCAACTCATTCAAGTAAATAAATTGTCGGTAATCGTTTTTAGACAAAATAGGGAAGGAAAATCAGGATGTAATTCGTTGTTGGTGCAAAAGAGTTTTCGTTTATTGTTCCGTTAAGTAGGCCAACACGTGTTTCATCGCAGGGAAACAGACTGCGAATCTTCAGGGCTGGATTAAAACATAGAGAGTGCATTTGCGATCATGTTTTACGTTTGCAAGTGTATTCAGATGTGACTTGGTAGTGTCACCAAAAGTGACAAGAAGACATGCCAACTAGTGAATGTAGGTGACTTGGTGTTCACAAGTGTGGAGACATTATTCTTTTTGTGAGTAGTAAGAAAAATTATTATTATTATTTTTTTTTTTTTTTTGTGTGAAACTGTGACTATTCTTGGTATTGTTATTATTCGTGACGAGTTGTAGACAGTAGAACATTTTGTGGCCGTTGAAAAATAAGGTGCTATAAGTGAAAAGGTTGTGTCGCAACGTGAGGTGTTTGACAAGGAAAGAGTACGATATCCCGAGTGACTGTTGAGGTGAGCTTATATACATTTCATCAGAACCCATATGATAACTGTACCATGGCGCTTAAATGGTAGAAACATTACACATTCTCTCGTGCGCTTTCGTTTTTTTGGTGTCTATCATGAGTCTCATCTAAAGCGTGTGGGAATGCTAGGTAGTAATCAAGTTTAAAAATGACTCTGGGTTCTTGGAGATTAACTATGTGCTCAATGCGATTTATTGCGATGTTATGTTAGTCCATTACTAGAGCGGTGATGTTTCAGCCTGTCTACTATTCAGACGAGTGTCGTCTGAAACAGGAAAGAGCAAAAAGACTGAAGAAATCACAATTTAAAGACAAAAAATTAGAAACGAGATATTATTTTAGAGCAGTCTCTATTTCTGGTGTTCTGTCATGAGTTAAACAACTAAAAGTCGAAAAATTGCAACGCATGCTCAAGTGGAAGTGATAGTTAAGTGGGGAGGGAATAGAGGAGCACTCACCCTAATAGATGAGGTGCCAAGGCCACCTCTGATACGTGTAATCAAAAGATCCTGTAAGACGGAGTTTCACTTGTTGAGTGAAGTCGCACTCCGAGACCGGATAAGTCTGTTGGAAGTACAGTCAGGGTTATCTTCGTTACCAACGATTTATCCGGATATTATTACATGGTTTGTTCTCTACATATTGTGATATGTTTCAAAATACGCGCGCACAAAAACGCGCGCAAAAACAGAAGAACAAGAGAGTGGAGGGGCTGGGGTGAAAAAAAGGGGAAATGGACCTACCTCATAAATAAAGCACAGAGTATAAACCGGGAGGAGAGGATTGACAGGTAGCTTCAATTGCGTGACGCTGTCAAATACTACGTATGGCGGGTACACCTATATATGTTCGTCATCGGCGGGATAAAAAAGAGCAAAAACGAATTATTTCTGCTTCCCCATCGTCTCTGGTATTTACGGCAAAAGTAGATATTGTTTCGCGCACGTCAGGGAGAGGTTGCTTACCTGGTCGTAGCAGTTCTCCCTCTTGAGTTTCCCGGCGCCGTTTTCCGAAGACGGTCACGTGACAGGAAACCCGGCCTGAAGATATACCGGCCGGCGGTTTCCTGTTCGTGTAACTACTAGACCGTCAACCCTGTGTGCTGACATTCACTAGTGGTGGCTGTGGTGAAGAAATACTACAAGACCACAGTGATGCCTATGGGGTTAGGCATACCCGTATCTGTGTAGCGGGTTTTGTCCCAATTATAACAATACTAATCCTCCGAAATTGTGTGAGCCTTGTGCCTAAAATTTCCTTATTGCTAGAGAGATGGGTAACCTTCGATTTAGCAATTGATACTCAGACAATGGTTAAGCCGAGTTCATTACTTGCTTTGGGAGCATGCGTGCAAAAAAGGTACTAGATTGTGGTGTCAGAAAGCTATTATATAGTCTTTCCTTATTGTTCCATTAATTACTCTATATAAGAGATCCTCCGTATCTATTTAGGAGGGAGGGAACTTGTTATTCAGGTGTTTCACATACAGTAGAATACTGTATATCATAGGAGGTTTATATTATGGTTATGAGCACAAAATTCGGTTTATTCCCTCTGGGTGATATCAGTTATTTAGTTTAGGGAGAAGGGGAAGTCCTACCTCTCGATGGGGTTTTGTTTGATATAATGGCTACTATTAGTAACTTTGGTTTAACCTGTTCATGTTATGTCACACATCACAAAACATTTCACATTTTCTTTTTATCACAAAACAATAATAGTCTTATATTGCTTATTTGACAAGTTATTTGTGGAGTTTTTATGTCGACACATTTCCAACGATGTCTAATTGTTCACATTTCTTTGTGTAAGCGAAAACATGTTTTAAAAGAAAATGAAAAAGGAGTGTGAAAATATATCAGAAATTAGACAAAATTAGTGTCAACTTGAGAAAATTATTTTTCACGAGAAAATAGTCATTAATTTTACATGGGGAAAATTAAACGAAGGAAGCCGCTGAGGCATAGGGTTAAGTCAATGGTGTATATATACTGTCTATACATTCTCGGCAGGCTTAGATTTGATAATCTAATTTGTTTCCAGGCTACTAATTCTTGTTTCGTTCCGGAGATGGACGGTTGTGGCTGCGACATCTCCTTTTTAGATCCATTGGGATTACTAGTTTCCTAAGAAAAATTGCATCTCTGGATCATAATTCAGTCCGTGTTCAATGCTTCGAAGACGCATTATCCATGTGGCTTCTTTGCGTCTGAGTGTCAATTCTCTGTTGCCTCCTCTTATGTGTACAGGCACAGTTTCAATTCCATAGAAGGAGACTGAGAAGTCTTCTGTATTGGCCTGACACGTGGCCACATGAAGAGCCACCGGATATCTGGGGTCCTGTTTTTGAATGGCCCTCATGTGTTCTGCTATTCTCTCTTTTAGTGCTCTTATGGTACTTCCTACGTACAATTTTCCACATCGGCATTCAATGATGTATACCACGTATTTGGTGACACAATTGATATTAACTCTTATTTCATAGCTCTCTTTGTCTGGTCCATAGAACTGTTTAGTCTTGTGTTTGGCCCATTTGCACATTGTACACAGGCCGCATTTAAAGAACCCATTACTGCGTTGGGTTAGCCAGGTGGGTCTCAGGTCGCTTTGTGGGACGGTTGGACTAAGTCTGTTTCTAAGTGTTCTCCCTTTTCGAAAGGTGATTTGTGGGGTTGTTGGTATTATGGCTTCCAGGGTTGAATCCTTTTTTAGCAGACCCCAATGTTTCTTCATGCTCAGTCTAAGTGGATGATGCATTGCGTTATACTCGGTGATCAATCTCACTGTAGAGTCTTTCGCTATTGGTTGAGTTTTTGGTTTCAGCGTATCTGGTCTCTTGATTTTGTGGAGTTTTGTCTTGGCCTGAGTCAGGATGCTTTTGGGGTATCCTCTTTTTTCAAATCTGCCTTCCATATCTTGTATGGTTGTCTCAAGATTCTTATTGTCACTGCAGTTTCTCTTGGCACGGAGGTATTCTCCAAAGGGAATTGATTTTATTTGGTGGTGTGGATGAAAACTATCTGCTCTTAGGATGGCGTTACAAGCTGTGGGTTTTCTGTATAATTTGCTGTGCAGTTTGTTCTTCTCTACGTAAAACTCAAGGTCCAGGAACTCTATGTTTGTTATACTTGATTTCATTGTGAACTTGATTTCCCAGTCGTTGTGATTGAGATGTTCAAAAAAGTCGTTCAAGAGTTCATCTGTTCCTGTCCACAGTAGGATACAGTCGTCTATATAGCGACCCCAGAACAAGATTGAATCCGTGTATATTGTGCCTTTCGGGCCCCAAATCTGGTCATCCTCAAAGGCACCCATGAACAGATTGGCAAAGGATGGGGAAAATTTTGAACCCATGGCCACTCCGCGTTTCTGCTGGTACCATTTTTTGTGAAAAATGAAAAAGTTGTTGTTTAGGATGAGATTCATCATGGAGATCAGCATTTCTGTGTGCGCCCAAAGAGACGCTGGTCGTTTGGACAGAATATGGGTGATTGCTTTCATCCCCAAAGTTGGATTTATGCTGGTATAGAGTGCGACTACATCCATGGTGACCAATATAGTGTTGGGTTGCCATTCTAGGTCGCTCAGAACACTGAGTATGTGTTTTGAGTCCTGTATAAACGAGGGCAGGTTCTTCACCAGTGGGTTAAGAAACATGTCCACGTACTCAGCAAGTCTCTCGGTGGGACCTCCAATACCCGAGACTATCGGCCTTCCAGGGGGAAAAGGTAGATCCTTGTGGATTTTGGGTAGGGTATAGAGCCACGGGTATGTGGGTTTGAGTACTTTGAGGTACAGGTACTCGTCGTCGTTCAAGAGACCCTTCTCTTTACAAGTTCTTAAAAAGTCATTGATGGTGATTGTCAGAGTGCCCATGGGGTTGTTCATGATGGGTTCGTAACAGGACTGGTCTGCTAGCTGAGTTAGTATTTCGTTGTTATAGTCGTCTGCGTTCATGACCACAATATTGCCTCCCTTGTCAGCTTCCCGTATGATGATGGTGGGAGTTTTCGTAAGTGTGGTGAGGGCAAGACGCTCTCCTTTGGTCAAATTATCTTTGAAAGTGAAAGTTTCCTTATATTTTTTTGTGTTGATTTTGTTAAGATCCTCTAGAACTAGTTTATGAAAGGTGTCGATGCTATTACCACCTGGTAAGGTTGGTGTCCAGGTGGACTTGTTTTTTAAGCCACTTACTACATCCAAGTTAGTCTCAATGTTCATTTCCTCAAGAAGTTGTCCCATTTCCATAGGACTGTCTTCCCGTTCGGTAATGGATAATAGAAGATGAATTGCTTGAACATCTTTTATTGAAAGCTCATCATTAGCCAATACATCTGGAATATTTTTTACATTTTTTTCGGTGGTTGTTTTGCCCAAGAAATGTTTTTTGAGTTTCAGGTTTCGAACAAATTTGAACAGATCTATTTTGATTTGACAGATATCGCCTGTCGAGTATGGGTTGAAGTTCAGGCCTTTGGAAAGAAGGTTGGTCATGTCTGTGGTTAGGGGAAACGAGGAGAGGTTTATTACTTGTACCTCATTATCTTCATTTGTTACTTCCTTGTCGTTCCTGATCTTAGTTTTTTTCGGTAATCTTCGTTGGCCACCCCTGCTGCCTCTGTGGGTCTTGGATTTTGTGTTCTCCTTTGTGGCAGTGCCCTGAATCCTTTCCGGATCCGCTCCATTTCTACTAAAAAAGGAGTACTGTTTGTGTCTAAGTTGTCTCCTGCCTCTGAGCCAGGTTCGCTAGTGCCTGCGCTGTTCAGGGAAGTGTTGCTGGACGAGACTGAGCTAGGGGCAGACCTGTTGTCACTCGGTCTGGTGGCATTCGTAGATCTAATCATCGCATCGTATTTGCGATCATAGGTGAAAATCCTACCATTGCGGTAGTCCTCATCATCCCTCTTTATTTGTCTGGCTTTCCTTTCTTTTATTTCATCTTGATGTTTGGCTAGAAATTCATCTAGGATCGTATAGTTCTTTATGGTAGGTTCTGGTAAGTTCAGGTCTTTTATTTCTTTTTCCAGGGTTGCTATCTCTTCTAGTAGTTTGACTGATTTACGATCCGCGCTCTCTATTAGGATGTCCATGAGAACAAATGAGTTGTTGGTTACAGAGTCTTCCCATTTCTTTAGAAGATCAGCATCTAAATTGTCATAGGTTGGAAAAATCTGGGAGCGTAAGCCTCTAGGTATCTGTTTAAGTCGCATATATTGTTTAAGTGTGGTGGCATCCCACCATCTTGAGCTTTCTTGTTTCTTCAGTCTTTCTAATTTTTTGAATTTGTCTTTAAGGCCCTCTACGCGAGGGGGACCGGCATTGGCCGTGGCAGTGTGTGTAGGCATGCCTTTTGCTAAATTTTCGAATAGATCTGCCGCTATTTTGTCTCTGTTCATGATGAGATAGATAAGGTGAAGGGTGTGTTCTAGGTTGTGATATACTGTTGATTGGTTGATGGTATACGGGGGGCTGCCCTCTCTGGAACTCAAGAAATGTACTGGCGACTTGGGGGTTTATTTAGGTATTCCAGAATTACAAGGCGCACAACTCCTTGTAATTCTGGAATACCTAAATAAACCCCCAAGTCGCCAGTACACAACCAATTGACAGTGGTTTCATCAGTTTCACGAAGTATATCAATAGTACAACTAATTTGCCCCACATATCAACGCCCTATCCGTCTCGCTCCCCCACCCCCACTACCCCCACCCCCCCGTGCCAGTGTGCCTCAGTCGTAACTCTTGCAGTGCACCATAAATCTGCATGAAACAGCATGTGACTTCTCCTTGGTCTTGAACAGTAACTCCCCAACCTATAAGGGGTGCAAACGCTACACAGACCAGTGCATGCTGCTCAGACCATCTTCCACATCCTCAGTACGACCAATCGGTTCCTCGGCTGCCATTGAGTATGGAGACCTAGTGTACTATGTCCCCAATAGGTGTCCCCGCCCTCCCCGCCTCAGTCGCCTCTTCCTGGTTCGCTTGGACCTCCGCCTCACTGCCCTCTGCGACTTCTGACATTGATTGTAATTCTACCACTAGCGCACTCCACGCCCTGGCTGTTTCTAGTGCTTTATCATTATTGGCGCAGCTGGCTAATTGTAAGCGAAGGGTCCCTTCACTAGACGCCCATTGCTGAAAACACCCCCGCCATCTCAGGAAGCTGGGCCCCCCCCTAGATTTCCAATGTATCGTGAGCTCCCTCTTGGCCAGGATCAACCCCAAATCGAAAAATTTACTGGTAACCTTCGTGGCGGTGTGTGTGGGAACCAGAGTAGAAGGCAAGCCCCCATGTCAGTTTCAACTTGGCGTCCTGTAATCACATTCAGACACATCATAACATCAACCCAGTACAAGCCAAGCCCCGCGCAGGCCCAGAACATGTGTCCAAAGTCAGCACCCCCCGAATTACAACGGGGACACGTCAATTGCGCCCCACCGAAAACCCGCTGGATCTTGGCCGGCGTCCAATATGCCCTATGTAGAGTGAAGTATTGGACCAGTTGGAACCGGGCATTGCGCGTGCCCTTCCAGGCCCGACGCACAAGCTGGGACCAAGTCGTCTCCGGTATCTGCCGGCCAAGGTCCGTTTCCCAGCGCTCCCGCAGCCTATCCTATGGGGGGGGCCATCTAGCGCCGATCTCCTATACAAACAAGTAATAGCTTTGAAGGTGCCAGCAGCCATCACGATGTACTGGCAGCCCAACGACGTGGGGGGTTCTGCCAGCCCCTTCCTCCAGCGTTTCTGGATCGCAGATACCAAAGCCGCGTGGAGTAGGAAGTGGCCCCTCGGCAAATCGAATGCCTCCTGCAGATCGTAAAACGACAGCAAGACACCATCCCTGTACAAATCTCCTACCATGTGGCCAGCCCCGACCAGTCCCCGCCGTGCGGGAGGGCGGTACACATGCCTTAGGGGATCTCCGGCGCATAAGGAACATGAATACCCGCCCGCTTTTGACTACGAAGCCAGCAGTGGTGGAGGGTGCGCTCCTCCAGAGACAGCTGGCCCAACCGAAGTCCCTGCTGAAGCAGCATGAAAGATAGAAAATGCCGCCGTATAATTCTGCCCTGTGAGCCGTCTGGGCTCCTAAATTCCTGCGCCACAGCCTGCGTGAGCCACTGTAGCTGCGCCGCCAGATAGTACTGATGAAGCAGAGCTTCGCATTTGCGACTTGCTTTTGTCATGAACCTCGCTCATGTGTAACCAAGTAATAATTTGTACGTCTTACTAACCTTTATTTCATGTTTGAACGAGGTAAATGAAGCTTGCATATGTGTATTTCTAATACGATTAATTCGAGTCCATAAAATGGCCGCTGCTTTGAAATAGCTTCTGCGCATGCGTCAGTCACACTCGCGTGTCCTGACGTGTTTGCAGGTTTGGAGGGAAATAGTTGCGCATGCGTAATACATAGCTTTGGCAATAACGTGGTACTGCTCGTGCCATTGCTCTTGTGCCTGTGTATATGTAGCTAACATTTAGACTGCATAGTATATTTTTATAGTGATAAGTTGAAAGTACAAAACCAATGATGTGTTTTCATATCGTTATTTCTATTCTATGTATTAATTTGTTCTCGCTTACTTTTCATGTACCGCGGGAAATGGGGGTCTGACTGAGCCGAAAGCCATCTTGGAGGTCCTTTCTGCGCAGGACCGTCCGCCTGGGGAGAAGTCAACCTTGGCTGGTGGAACTCAGCCAGCTGGCAGGGATGGGCAAGATGCTCCTGAGAAACTGACCTGCGAACTCAGCAGGACGGAGTCATGTGTCCCTATTCTGAAACAATGTTAAAAGTCATTGTATTTCCCTGGACTTTCTCATGAGAACCTCAATCTCGCTAGGCGGTACCCAGAGATGCAAAGTAGGCATCCAAATAGTGTGTTCTGAATGGTGTGTTACCCAAATCCTACCTTAGGACCAATCCAAATTGAGGGATTCTGACACTTTGCAACATTGGGGGGTGGTACACCGTCCCCAAACTGTATATCTACCCTGGGTTCACCTAGGGAAATTGTCCGACTTGTCTGGTTTAGCTGACCTGTCACTGACCCAACGCACTCAATAGGTGACTGAAGATACAGAGCACTGCGGAGTACTCTGTCCGAAATTGACCATAGACTAAGGTTTTACTGAACCTTAAAGTGCTGGCGGAGCACTTGGCTGGGAGTTCGCTGACCCAATCGGGGTCTTGATCGATAGCTGCAGAGAGGGTGGAGCGCAGGCGTTGCTTCCAAACTGCGGGTGCGGTCCTGTCCTGAGGGGTTCCTGTCCTGAGGTCCTGTCCTGATTCCTAATCTGAGGGTTTCCTGTCCTGTCCTGGGTGTCCATTCTGCACCTGCTGTCCATTGAGGGGTATCCTTCCTTGAGGGTGTCCTGTCCTTAACTGACCCGTGGCCAGGGTTTGGTTTCCACACCAGTCTAGGTAAATATTGCTCTAAAATCTTTAAACTTGCACCTTTCTATTTTTCTGTCTTTTGCTTCAATAAAGACACACCTTTGCATATGTTGATTTTTCCATGCTTTTGCCGCAATTATTGAAACGTAAAGACATTGCATATTTTCATAACGTGTTCCCATGTTCCCCTACCTGTTAGAAATCATATTTTGCATTGCAGTTTGTCATTTCCTGATATGGTCTAGAACGGCCTTACTTAAACTGTCCAAAGAACTTTTGCCCTAAATACATAGCGTTTCCTGTTGCATCTCATATTAGCATTTCCATGATTACCCTGACTTTATTTCTCTATAGTTATGTACTTTTCATTATCTTAATTATCGATTGTCTTATTCTTGTAAATCTAATGCTTACTGAGAACGAACTTTAGATAAAGACTTTAAAACTTCCAGTTGTCCGTGGTCATTTTACAAAAGTATTGAATGTCATTTTGAGTTGTATTTTGCTGCCTTTCCTTTACAGCTAGCTCCCTGATCCATTGTGGTCATAGGTACCCGTGTCGGTGGATGGTAAGTCGGGTACACTGAGCAATAACAGTAGGGAATTCACACAAATTGGTAGCAGCCCGTGAAGTCACCCGGTCAATGTATATGGTGAATTGAAATATATGGGCCCGAAGCCGGAAGCGGCGAAATTATTGGTTGGGTGACCTCGCGCGCTCTATCAGTTTTTCTGGTAGCAGAGGTATGGTTAGGGACTAGTTAAAGGTTAGGTAGGACTAGTTAGTCTAGTCATGTCGGTAGCTGCTAGTATATTAATGCTGCTACAAGAGCGGCCGTTCCGAGGGACCTGATCATTCTCTTGAGAATACGCTGCTTTGAAATTTATGAATTGTTTTATCATTGTTATTCTTGTTCTTATATTGTTATATGTATTAATCCATGCATTTGTAAACCGTCTCGTTCAATGTTGTCAGAACTCCCCGGGGAATTGAATGGCAAAGTGGTGAATAGAATCCATTTGCCTTGAGGTCGCAGGCTCAAGGAAAGTTAGGTGCAGGTTAGGTACAACCGGGAAGCACTAACTAGGGTTTTTCTGAATACGTGTGTGAATAAATGTCAGTAACGAGGTTCATTGGCAAAATTCCAATAGTGGCGTAACCTAGTAAGGGTCACATCGGAAGAGTAGCAGGTTCATCGGAGCTTGGGTGAAAGCAGAGGGGTCCGCTGGGAAACCTTAGACTCGGATATATCCCGGAGAAGTGGATGAGTTTAGGGAAGTAACAGGTTCACTGATGCTAGAGTGAAGGGTAGGCGGAAGAGATCTACCCGCAGCGTGTGAAAAGTAAATGGAAGTAGTTTACTTGCAGTAAAATAACTCTTTCCTGTCTAGACACTTGAGCACTGTGGCGAATGTGTATTCGTTGTAAATTGACCAAGCACTAGCACTTTAGAAAGAAAGAAAGTTTCCGTTACCTTGTGAAGGGAGGGAGTCAGTCGCGAAGCATCTCTGACGTCACTCCGTGCCGCGCTGGAATTGGTAGAAACAGCGGGCGGGTAGCGGGGCTGGAATTGTGAAGGAGGGGTGAGCGCCGAAGCGTGAGAACTGTCTCACGAAGGGGCCGCGCACCCATTGGTCGAAACTATTTGAACGCGTGCACCCCATTGGTCGTACGGAATTGCAAGACGCGTTCTGATTGGAGGTAACTTTGTAAACAAAGTTAAGCGTAGAAATCGTATGTGGCACTCGTATTGTCCAGAGACTAGACCCGATCCAAGAAACCAAGGGTTTGAAAGGGATCAGTGGAAAGCCAATAGATACGATATTATGTACGGAACTAAGAGAAAAATGTCCCTTGTAAATAAGGTGAAGAATTACTTCAAAACGGACAAACCGATTAAATCCAGAGAGGGCGTTATTGTTCCACCACCCAATACTCCCGCCTCGTTCATGATGTTTGACCGAGGGTACAATACCTGTGTGTGGTTGGAAAATTGGGTAAAGTACACAAAAGATGACGGAATATTGGCTTTTCCGTTAGACGGTACTTTCAATGGTAGGATTTTATTTAATTTGAGAACCCGAATGAATGAATTGCATCCCAGACCGAGACTAACGCAGTATGAGGCATTAGAGGAATGGGAGATTGAGGCTTTCGAAAGAGAGAAACCCCGAATGGACAAAGGTCTGACCAAGTGGTACCCAAGGCTGAAACAAGAGACCAGGGATAAAAAGATGAAACAGTGGAGACAGAGCATGATTGTTGAGGGTCTGTTTCCCATGATGCCAGCATGTCACACTTCTGCGGGAGAGAAAAAGACAGAAAAATGTAAGCATTGGGGGGCTCTTGGGGAGTCAGACGATGAATTATTAGATGACATTTTTACGCGAAGCCCGCCCCCTTATAATGAGTGAGCCCGACCTTCCAGTGCAGGAGAAAATCCCCAGCGTCCATCTATTAAGGAGGAGGACAGATCCCTAAGTAGGGGGGGAGGTTGTCAGATACCGCCCTATTTTGAGAATCCCGGACCCGCGGAGGCTAGAGTGCCCGTGAGCCCGGAGGAAAAATATTCCAGCAAAGGAGTCTTTTTCCCCAGACCTCTTTATGAAAACGAAGAAAAACCATTAAGTTCAGGAATGCCCTTTTTACAGCTTTCATATGAGGAAGAGCGCAGGTCATTTGGCACGGGAACTTTGTTCCCAAAACCAAATTATGGTGGAGGACCAAGTGAAACGCATCCTACTGCCCCGAGTTTTACCCCTCACCTGACCCCACAGATAATACCAGACAGAACATTAGGAAGGGTACTGGATGAAAGGGAGCAAGAGGCTCTAGCTAAACAGAGAACAGAAATAATTCAGAAAATCTCCCAGTTAAATAACAGTCCTGAGGCTTTGACTATTCCGGTAACAATTGGACCAGTGGTTCCGTTATATGGGAATAATCAGGGAAGTCCACACCCTCCAGTTATTACCCCAATCATGGCACCGCCAAGACAGGAACCAATAATAGTAGATGACCAGTCCAGTGAGTGCGAGTCTGAAGTTGTGTTCTTGGACCTGCCAAACAAACAGACCGGGAAGGGAGTGCAGAAGAGGCATAATCCTTTTAATGCGAAAGAAATTAAATTAGAATCAACGTCAGGTACTAGGAGTGTCTCTCTGGTAACTCCGGAAGAAATTGAAAATTGGAGTCGTGAATTAGAAAAACAGACTCCGCAGACGAAGCCTTTAGACCTCTATAAGCTGAGAATAGAAATAGAGGAATTGATGGCAGGAAATGTGGGATTAGACAGATTAAATACCTACTCTGAAGAAGAGTTGCTGTTTATGTGTAAAAGCCTTACCAGAAGTACCAGAGTGCTCCACGAAAAGTTGACAGACACTGCAGCTAGTATGGGGGTAGATATTTCAAGGTCCAAGCCCTTGCAAAAACCTTACAGAGCTGATTTCTCAGACAAAGATATAGAGAACCTGAATGTGTCAGGGAAAAAGTTGCAGATTAAAGAGTTGTTAGCAATTCTGCAGAAATGGGGAGATGTGGAAAAATGGAAAAACAGGTGGGCACGAAAGAAAGATGAGGCTCGATCCAGACAAGCGACCCCTGAGTTCGCTTTGAGAGAAGTAGACAAGCCCGAACAATTATGCCCCATGCGGGAAGTACCTGGTGGGAGGTATGTGCACGTTCCATGGTCCAGACAGGATATTGTGTCCTTTACTAACGATTTCCCGAAATTGCGCGAAAAGCCAGTTGACTGGTACCGGCAGGTGGAAAGGTTCGTAAAGGTGCAAAAATGCCTGTGGAAAGACCTGGATGGATTTTTCGATATTGTGGTCCCGGTAGATCTATGGACCGAGTGTAAAATAGCCATAGCCTGGCCTAGTGAGGAGTACCCGAGGGACTCTAACACAGGGGAACCGTCGATTGAAGTGATGAAAAAATATGAACAAGTAATTCAGCATTTGAAAAATAAGGTGCCCGCAAAGGAAACTGATTGGATCAGGATAGATAGAACGACGCAGGAAAGAGACGAGACAGTGCACTCCTATTATGAAAGGCTGTTGCAGGTGTTTAAAACATAGAGTGGTATAGATAACATCGAGATGAAGGATATGACGCATTTTATTTACAGGTTTGTAAATGGTTTAAGGCCTGAAATTTGTCAGTGGATAAAAGATAACAAAATTTGTTGGCAGTCCAAAAAGATAGACGAGGTCCTACGGTATGCAAAATACTGTGAGGACGAGATGGCAGAAAAGAAAAAGGCTCTCAAAGAGAAGGTTATGTGGGCTCAAGTGAAGCTCGCAGAACAGCAGGAAAAACAGTTGAGTAATATGGCCAAAAACACTCAGAACCAAGGTCCTGGGGGTGGGGGAGGAGGTAAGCCCCGGCCCAAAATGAGCAGGGAAGAGGCTATGAAGAAATTTCCCTGTCACCAGTGCGGAGAAATTGGACACTGGCGAAACGAGTGTCCTTATCTGCCCGATGATAACCCCAAAACACCTGATTTAACTCCACAGACGCAGAAAGAAAGACCAAGAAAGACTCAACCACAGGTAAAAACGATTCAGGTGCCCCGAGCTCCAAAGCAAATATATAAGGGAAAATCCACAGAGGGTGATGAGGTAGAAGTCTGGGAAAGCAATGAGAACAGAAATGCAGCAACTTCGCAGTATTTGTTAAATGATACCTTCCTTTGTGATGACCAGTACTGACGGGGCCTGAGAGGGGAGGACGAGGAGTGCGTACTTGGCGCCTCCTTGCCGGTAGACCAGTCCGGACCATACATTGAAGGAAAGGTTGACGGAAATGATGTCACTTTTATGTTGGACACTGGCGCTACCCGTTCTACTGTGAGAACAGTGGACGTTCCAAACCTACCCCTCTCGGGAGAAGCCATCCAAGTAGTGGGTGTATCTAATCAATTGATTAGTACTCCTGTTACCAAACTCATGGAGATCTCAATTGGAAACTTTAAAGAAATGCATAGATTTGTCGTTTGTGACACCAGTCCAGTGAACTTACTGGGACGTGATTTGCTGTGCAAAATGAACTGTACCATCTTTTGCACACCAAAGGGAGTTGAAATTCAGACCCCAGATGAAGATGGCATCTATAAATTAATGTTAATCAGACCTGACTCAGAGATTAAACGAATGACTATGCAGGATTTGCCCAAAGAACTCCAAGAAGCAGTGAAGCCAGAAATATGGGACTTTACTGGGAAAGATGTAGGGTTAATGAAAAACGTGGACCCCATACAAATAGCAATAAAGGACAATGCTGTATACCCCAATACTAAACCCTACAGAATGAATGCAGAAGTGAGAGCAGGTGTTACTCTGGAAATACAGAAATTGCTAGAAGGAAACATCATACAGGAAGTAATGAGTAGCCCATGTAACTCACCGATTATGGGCATCAAGAAGCCTAGTGGCAAGTACAGAGTAGTGCAGGACCTAAGAAAAGTAAACAAGATAGTGGTCCCCTGCTGCCCTATTGTCCCGAACCCAGCAGTGATTCTGTACCAGATTCCCTGGGATGCTGAGTGGTTCACTGTGATAGACCTGTGTCATGCATTATTTTCCATTCCCTTGCATCCAGACAGCAAATTTCTTTTCTCCTTTGCCTTCAATGGTCACGTGTATGTCTGGAACAGGGTCCCCCAAGGGTACACAGAGAGCCCCTCTATCTTTAATCAGATCTTGAAAAAATGTTTGGAAACTTTGGTCTTACCTGGAAACTCTGTCCTAGTGCAATACATTGACGACCTCTTGGTGGCGTCTAAAAGTCATAGGGATTGTGTGATTGACACCATTGCCCTACTGAATCACCTGAGTGAGAAGGGACATAAAGTGGCCCCTGAGAAATTACAGTTCTGTGCAAATTCAGTGAAATATCTGGGGCACCAGATAGAGAAAGGCGTCAGAAAGGTAACGTCAGAAAGAGTGAGAATAATTCAAAAGATGCAGTTACCCCGTACTCAGAAAGAGATCAGAATGTTCCTGGGAGTGATAGGATACTGCAGGCAATGGATTCTGGGATTTGCAGTCCTAGCTAGGCCCTTGATAAAAATGACCAAGAGAGGAACACCGGATATTGTACAATGGGATGATGAAAGCTTAACAGCCTTCACAAAACTACGGGATTGTCTGTGTACAGCCCCTGCGTTGGGAATGCCAGACTATTCCAAGGAATTTGCCCTATTCTGTGACACTCGCGATAATTGCGCATTGTCAGTCCTAACTCAAGAACATGGCACAACCAGGAGGCCTGTGGCATATTTCTCTGCCACCCTGGATCCAGTGGCTGCTGGATTACCAGGATGTCTGAAAGCAGTAGCTGCTACCTGCGCAAGTTTAGAGCAGAGTGAGTCATTGTCATGGGACGTCCTGTAACTGTGTATGTTCCACATGGAGTGGTAATTTTACTGACCAGGACGAAGACTCAGTATCTCACCCCTAGTCGGCTGACTAAATACGAGAGGATTCTTGTGGGTGCTGCAAATGTAAACATTGTCAGGTGCAGTATTCTGAACCCCGCCACTTTGCTCCCCGATCCTATGGATATGAAAGATGGGGTGGATGATGAGCATAATTGTATTGATTTAACAGAATTCAGCACCAAACCACGCCCAGACATTAAAGAAACACCATTGCCTGTGCATGACAAGGAATTATTTGTGGATGGTTCATGTCTAAGACATGAGCAAGGAGGCCTGAGTGCCGCCTATGCGGTAGTCTCCTTAACCAAAATTGAAGAAGCAGGTTATCTATTTGACGTAAAGTCTGCACAAGTAGCCGAATTGATCGCTATGATAAAAGCTTGCAAAATTGGGAAAAACCTACGCATAACAGTGTATACTGACAGTCAGTACTGTTATGGAGTTGTGCATGACTTTGGCCAGTTGTGGCTACAGAGGGAGTTCCTGACTTCATCAGGTTGTGGAAAAGTAAATTTTGCCATGTCGTATGTGCCTACGTGTTCCCCATCTTATGTTATATGTGCATGATCGATATGCATATATTCCCCTCTGATCGATTAAAGACGCAATTACAGTTGTGTCCATCTCTAGTATGCTAGTTTCCAGTTCTCGTGATAGCTACGAGTATCAGGCCTATGTAAACCTACGTTGCCACGTTTCACAGTGTGCACGTTAATTCATTGAATTGTCCCCGTTTCTAGGCCTCAAAAGGGCCCGGACCCAGATTCAGCTCCTGTCTCCTGAACCCTCTCCGAGGAGCGATACAGCCCCCACCTGTATCCCTGACCCTTCACTTACTTCATGTCTCGCAGTGCCCGGCCCGGCCTGGCTCTGCCTCCCAGTCTGCCAAGAGTATGTTATGTTTCTAGTTATCAGTCCAGCCCTCCTTCTCTGCATTCCTAAGCTACTGAATCGCATCAATAGTTTCCGTCATGGTCTAGCCTTTATGTCTCCATGTAAGAGAAATACTGTATTAATATTCATAGAATATTCCTCGCACACGAACTACATGTAGAATAATGCATGCACCAGTCTTAATGTCTGTTAGCCTTTACCCTGATAACTTTTGGATTCTATCAACATGTACTCTAAACACCAGATACTAGATATGCCTGGGTACATGTCGCTCTGACACTCCAGACTTTAGTCTCCTCTTCTAGCGCAGAAGTCATAGCCCCCAGTTCCTCCTGGTAACACGTCATTGCCAGTTTGCGCGCACCACTAGGTTAGAGGTCCCAGCTGCTCAGGTAGCCCCCTCCATGTTTCCGCCCCGTTTATGACATATTCTGTTACGTTTACATCACATGTCTATGTACACGCCTTCTTGTTACATCATTTTGCCCTTATCTTTCGCTACTGCTACAAACCACGCCTACTGCTACTCCTACTGTATTGAATGTAATGTATTTTGTTTAACTATATATATTGTGCACTGTTATTAAAAAGTTAGCGCATCGTTCCCAGATCCTGCCCCCGGCAGCTGCCATCCTATTCCCATGCAGGCTGTCCTGTTCCTGTCCTTTATGCCTGATTAAAGCCTGTAAACTCCAGCTACCTCGAATCTTGACTCTTATTTATTGAGCTATCTGTTTATTGATTATTCTGAAAAATAGATCCGGTAATAAATTATTTATTTACCACATAATGGCGCCCGAATAGGGACTTGCCCTTTCCCCACGCGCCGGAGAAGCCACGCAGGCCCCCTGATCCTCTGCAGCCGTGACGGAACCATACCGGCCACGTGCAGATATTTCTGCTTCAAGTATCCCTCAGGCCCACGGAGGAGACGGAGGTTGCGGTCCAGCATCCAGACGAGGCGGTGGAGGAACGCGGCGAGTCCCGACCAGAGCCCAAGCCGAGAGTCCAAGGTCCGAGGTATCCAGAGGCCCACCTGTAACTGAAGTCCGAAGTTCGTCCGTCCGTCGTCGTAGCAGTCCAGTCCAGTCCGAGGCCTTCCGTTCTTGCTGCCCGGTGAGTACCGTTGCTGGGGTAGTATCTAGACAGGGTCAATTAATTTGTCTCTGGTCCGTGGGTTTGGGTACACAGATCCAACACGAAGTGTCCACCTAGGTGGATGCGGGTCCTGACGTGTCTCTTTATGAGACCGGTAAGTTTCGTACTGTTTTAGCAGTGCATCTAGTCATTCCAGTAAGTTCTGTTCTGTTCTCGAGAAATTCATGTGTTCTGTTCTCAGTATTCCAGGTGATATTCTGTCCGAACTGTTATTTTAAATGTCAATTCATGTGTTTTTAGTGTCGTGGTATGAGTGATTTGTTTTTCAAGTTATTATTGTTGTGTTTATCGTGTATTGTATTGTGTCTAGATTCATGTCTAAGTCATGCCTCTGTTCTCGAAGTTACGTCAGTTAAAAACCAGAAAAGGTCTGCTCGAAGAAGCAGTTCCTGTCCCGCCTAGGGACAGTCCAGGTCATTTTATGTATCATAAGCATGGCATAAGTGCCATATTATATCTAGACTTATGGGTCGAGTATACTAAAGATCTAGAAGAGAAATATAGATGGCCTGTATCAGGTACATGGGATGCCGAGTGCATCATGCGAGTAGAAGAAGCATTATGGAAAAAGAAATCCAGACAGTCCCAGAAAGATGCCATCGAGTTATGGCGCAAAGAATCTCATAAAAGAACCGAAAAAGAAATCAGAAAAACAGAGTTAAGTAGGGAATCCTCAGAAAGAGCCCAAGAAAGGGAATTAATCGAAATAGGTGAACGAGTTAAAGCCGAACAGTCAGACAGACAGAGAAATGCCCTTATTAAGGGTATGTATCCTCTTCTTGCCGATGGCTTGCCGAAAGCAACCCCGGAAGCACCATGTAATTTTCCGCCGCCATTAGTTCCGATTAAGCTACGTCACAAACCGACCGCAGCTGATATTTTTCTCTCGTCCTACTTGGACGACACAGTCCCAGAATATGCAAATCCTGCTCCGCCAGCTCCTGTAAATAATGTAATTCCTGTTCCTCCAGCCACCGGGGCACCTGTTACAGCACCTGTTACAGTTCCCCCAGTCCAGCTTACAGTACATGTACCCGCAACATCAGTTACTCTCCCAGCCCGTACGATACCCGTCGATGATTCTAGTCTAGGGGCCACGGGGGGAAGTCCTCCTGGAACCCCGCCGCAACACAAACGTGTAACGTTACTTGAGCTACACGAACGTGCGTTACAGCGTACGCCCAAACCCCAGTCCGTTGCAGATATCAAGCGAGCTCTCACCGAATGCCGTTATGATCCAGTCCCAGGCGATGATAATATGGTCATATATTCATTACGTGTAAGACGGGTAACCGAGTATTTGGACACCCTACCAGATATGAAAGAAGATCTAGACAGAATATATCGTTTCATCCCTACAGGAACAGACCCAGAAAGTATTGGGGAAGCCATGTCTCAAAGGAAAGCCGAGACTCAGCTCATGCTATTAAAGTTTCTGATTAATTGTTTAATAAGGGAACAAGATTATCCAGATAAGGATCCGACCGAAATGAAAGTCCTGACAAGGTGGAGTGATCATATAGCCGAGGGAAGACACAAGACACTAGGTAGTATAGAGAGTATGTACAAGAAAATTCGTAAGGAAATAATAAGGTTACACGAGAAACGCAAAGCAGTACAAGTGTCCGAGAAAGAAGACGACCCTGATACTGAAGAGGTAAACGACGAGAATCCCACCAGAATAGCGTATGTAGGTAAAACTAGACTTCCCGACCGACATTTACGTCTAGAACACAAGAACGTTTTTCCTCCTCCAGCACCAGAACAAGGTTCTCTTGAGCAAGTATTTCAAGCTACCGATCACATTCTGAAATCACGAATCGGTTATAGTGAACTTAGTACCATGCATGAACAAGAACTATTCCGATCAGCAGTCCGATGGACTACTGATTCTACCACTTTTCCAGACGAAATAGTGGCACAAATGTTTCTGAAACTGCCCCCAGCCGAGCAGCGACTGGTGGGTATGTATATGATCCAGCACCTCATTACACTGTATGAGGGACAGCACTCTGATCCAGGTCCGTTACATGATGTTCTAAACGAGTTACTCCAGTATAGATGGAGAGGTCTAGGTACCAATTTAATTAGTATCATTTTAGAACAGCGCCACAAATATAGAACGTTCCTGAATCCGCATTTTGTTCACGTCTCACCCCCAGGAAGTAAACCATTCTACATAGATAGACAGCATCCGTTACGAGAAGTACATCCAGTTAGGACAGCGTGTGGTGAAATGCAACGAGTATTTGTTTACACCCCCATCACAAAGATGAAACTCTTAGAGATGAAGAAGTTAATTCCCTGTCACGACAAAGATCCAGCAGGGTTCCATCGAGAATTAAAAGACATGCTCCGTATGGGAGAATACACGTATCCTGATATCATTAAAATGTTAAAGGTCCTGTTGCCCGCAGGGGTATATGAAAAACTCAAGGAAAAAGAATGGGAGGTGGGAGAGAAAAAGATTGATTGGACAGCTCTAGAAGCTGAAGATAATATACGAGTACCAGGTACCGGTCTTGGGGACAAATGTAAAGAATTGCCCGAGTTATTGATACAAGTTTTGCCAAGATTACTAGCCACGAAAAAGGAAGATTGGGATGCAATCTCAGCATGTAAACAGAAACAGGATGAAGACACTAGTGATTTTTATTCTAGATTTGAAAAATGTTTTATTATTAACAGTGGTCTGAAGACAGGTAGCGAGTCATACCCTCATCTTTTTGTTACTAAACTAGTCGAGAATTCAAGTCCACAAGTTAAAAATCGAGTTTTGAAAGTCGAAAGTACCTGGCAAGCTAATACTCCGTCACAAATGCTTCAGATGCTCCAGTATCACCAGAACAGAATCAGGGAAGAACAAGATCACGAAAGGAGACGTATGAAAGACACGAAAATGAAAGTATTAGTTGCACAATCTGTTCCACAAGACAGTCAGAAGAGGGGTCCGAATCAAGCCAGTCATCCTGCAGCTCCCGTTAAAGGGACTTGCAATTATTGTAAACAGCCAGGTCATTTTATAAACGAGTGTGCAGTTCTGAAACACAATATAGCTACTGGTAAAACTAAAGAAAGACCACGTCCGCCTAGACAAGAACAAGTTTCACAGACTTCTCAGTCACCACAGAATGCACAACAGACAGTTCCAGCACCGCAGCCTATCGCTGCAACACAGCATGTTACACAGCAGATGTACCAGTATGCCCAGTCAGAGTATCCAGAGTATCAACAGTATTCATGAAACAGCCTAGAGAGGGAGGTAGGCTTGCCTCTCATCGAGATACCTGTAGATCAAGAGGGTCCCTATGTACACAGTCAAGTATTAGGGAAAGACAGAAAGTTTCTGATTGATACAGGGGCAAGTAGGACTACTATCAGTCATGACGAGGTTCCAGGGGCTCCGCTCTCAGGCTCTAGAAATGTTTCCCTTGGATTTTCAGGAAACCCGATTGTTAATGAAATTTCAAAACCAGTTACTCTAGAAGTTGGTCCATTGTCCCAAACTACTGATTTGTTACTCACGAAAGCATGTCCCGAAAATTTGTTAGGCATTAAGACGTTAAAAGAATTAGGTGCAGTGATATGTTGTTCCCCAGAAGGAGTCCGATTGTTTTTACGTGACTTTAAAGGTCACTATGTATTACGTGATTTTGATCCAAGACTTTTGAATGTACCGCAGCATTTATGGGCGCAAGGTCCAACTGATGTAGGTTTTATGCAAATCACACCCCATCGTGTGACTCTCAAGCAAGGTATAGTTTTGCCACGAATCAGACAGTACAGATTGCCACCTGAGGCTGTAGCAGCCTTATCCAAAATTATTGACGAGCTCATGGCTCAAGGAGTGGTTGTAGAAACTGACTCCAATGTATGTAATTCTCCTATCATTCCAGTCATGAAACGTACTGATCCAAGTGCACCTCCAGTATATCGATTAGTGATTGACCTTCGAGAGCTTAATAAATGTATCATACCTCAGTATCCAGTAGTCCCAGATATTTCTTCCCTATTAACAGTCATTGATTCTGAAGCTACATTTTTCACTGTTATCGATCTCAAGAACGCATTTTTCAGTGTCCCCATTCATCCAGACAGCCAGTACCTTTTCGGTTTTTGTTTAAATGGAAGGAGCTATAAATTCACACGAGCTCCTCAAGGTTTCACAGAAAGTCCTAGTATTTATAGTCAAGCACTTAAGAGACAACTAGACAATATTCACATGCCAACTGACACTGCCCTGCTCCAGTATGTCGATGATCTACTGATCACAGCCCGTTCTGAACGTGACTGCGAGCGTGCGTCACTTACAGTCCTGTATTTTCTGGCCGAGCAGGGGCACAAGGTGTCCCCTTCGAAGCTTCAATTCTGTGTCCAGCAAGTGATCTACTTAGGCCACTTACTGTCCAAGTGGGGTAGGCAGTTGACACCAGACCGTATCCAGTTAATAGCGAGTCTTCCACAGCCCAAGACACAGAAGGAGGCCTTACTTCTTACTGCAGACAATGGATTCCTCAGTATGCATTTCTAGCTAAGCCACTGATACAGTTAACGACACAGGAGGCAGCCGTATCGACTGTCCTCCCTTGGACCCAGGAACATACACTTGTTTTTAATGAATTAAAGAAAGCCTTATGCCAAGCACCTGTTCTAGCTACACCGAACTACAGTAAGCCTTTTACACTTTTTGTCACAGAACGTGATGGTACTGCATTATCTGTTCTCACACAAGATCAAGCCGGACAGTACAAGCCCTGTGCTTATTTTTCGAGCACATTAGATCCAGTAGCCCAGGCTCTGCCTGCGTGCCTCAAGTCAGTTGCAGCCACAGCTCTAGCTATCAGACAAAGTGATTCCATAGTGTTAGGACACTCCCTGACAGTACAAGTTCCACATTCCGTGGAAGTTCTTTTAAACCGAACACAGACTCAGCACCTGACAATTGCACGTTTAACAGGTTACGAATTGACACTGTTCCAGCCACACATAGAAATCAGACGCTGCAACATTCTAAATCCTGCTACACTGTTACCGTCAGTTACTTCAAATCCTGCCACACATGACTGTGTGGAAGTTGTTAACACTATGACAAAGCCAAGACAAGACCTGACAGATATTGCATTACCTAACCCCGACCTGACACTTTATGTGGATGGTTCATGTATGAGAACTAGTACAGGAGAACTAGTAGCCACGTATGCAGTGACTACTGAAACCGAAGTTATAGAAACGCACCGTATTGACACCCTGTCTGCTCAAGCAGCAGAGCTCGTTGCTCTGACCCAAGCCTGCATACGTGCCAAGAACCAGAAAGTAAACATATATACAGATTCACGTTACGCATTCGGAGTTGTACACGACTTTGGAGTGCTCTGGCAAGAGAGAGGTTTCATGACTTCTCATGGAACCAAGATTCAGCATGGTCTCCTCATTCAAGCTCTGTTAGATGCAATACATTTACCGACAGCTATCGCTATCATGAAGTGCAAAGCACATACGAAAGTTACTGATATCATTTCCCAAGGTAACGATCTAGCAGATCGAACAGCCAAGCTTACAGCTCAGACCCCAGACATTCCAGTTAACATGACACAGACACTCACTCCAGATCCGACTACTTGTATGACAGTTAAGGACCCTACACAAGATGTCATAGACATACAGTTACATGCCACTCCCGATGAAATCAAGAAATGGTCCGAACAAGGAGGGGTCCAGACAGATCAGGGATGGGTGACGAAGGGAAAAGCCACATGGTTTCTCCCCGACTCTATGGTTCAAGTCATTATTAATACCGCACATAGTCCTGCACATCTAGGAGAAAAAGCTATGTTAGACAGTATTCAAAACCTTTGGTTCAACAAGCATTTACGAGCTGCAGCCAAGCAGAAAGTCCGTACTTGTATGATATGTTGCCAGTTCAATCCAGGTAAAAGTGTCCCGGTGGAACAAGGTGGATTCCAACCTCCTGACCACCCTTTTGAGGTCCTCCAGATGGATTATATTCAGATGGAGCGATGTCGAGGTTTCAAGTATGTCCTCGTAGTTGTATGCGCTTTGTCCAGGTGGACAGAAGCATATCCAGTTCCAGATTACACAGCCGTGACCACTGCCAAGCAGTTGGTTCGTGAATTCTTTCCCCGCTATGGACTCCCTAGGGTCGTGTATTCTGATAACGGCCAGCCATTCTCATCTGAGTTAATGAAACATGTTTCCCTTCTGTTAGGGTACCAGTGGAAGTTCCATTGTGTGCGCCATCCTGAAGCAGCCGGTCTCGTAGAGAGACATAATCAAACCCTGAAAATCCGCATTGCCAAAATATGTAAAGAGAAAGGTGGACTGGCTAGTTGCCCTGCCAGTTGCATTATTTTATATGCGAATGGTTGCACACTCCAGATCAGGTCTGTCTCCGTATGAGGTCGTATTCGGCCGCCCCCCAAATATGTGGGGTACACCTAGACCCCGCAGTATTACAGATGTTTCCAGTAATATGCTGACAGATTACCTAGCTTCCTTGATGTCTGCCCTACACTCTTGTCGTTCACAGGTTGCCGCTGCATTCCCAGACAATACTGAAGTGAAACCGCATGAGGTCATTCCAGGCGACCTCGTGTTGGTCAGGAACTTTGATCGTTCAAGTCCATTGGAGCCCCGCTGGAAGGAGCCACGTCTAGTCTTGTTAACCACGAGGACGGCGATCAAGTTGGAAGGAAGAAAAGGCTGGGTCCATCTGTCCCATATCAAGAAATTCCATGGAATTCGTGAAAAAACATTTGCAAAGGACTGCCAAAAATTTAAAGACTGCCTAAAAAGAGACTCTGAACTTGATTCGGAACTTAAAGTTCCTCTGTTAGAGAAAACTCCGCAACAGGAGTATAAAGAGAAACTCAGGTCTAGTAAAATAAGTCAGCCAGTTTAATTGTCTAAGTCCCTCTCGGGTGAAACGGTTAGACAGGTTTCTGACATGTATGAGATAGACCCCCATAGTGAGAGAGTTAGTCAAAACTCTATACGATGTATCGTCATTCTAAGTTTCTTATTGTTTCTAAGTTTAATGGTTACCTGCACAAGTTATGCATTACATTACATGTTTTCCAATTTCTCATGTAAATAAGTTTTCTAATGCTACAGTAGAGCACACATTTAGTGATCTGCCTCCTCACGAGCTATCCTATCGTCTTGCTATGCGAAATAATACATTCATTAGAATGTTACACTATTCACACCAGACCAGCAATGCCACTAATTGTTGGGTGTGTGGTCGACTTCCCCCTTTCCAGACACCGAAGGGAGTTCTGCCACTCTTTCCTTATCCGTTTTCACATAATGGTTCGTGTGGAGCATGGTCCACGTTAACGTCATCCTCCAATGATATGTCCCTTCTGAATCGAACATGTTTTCCAGACAAGCAAGGTCTCCCCCATAGAACAGGGTTAGATCTAGAAAATGAAGTTTATAATTTAGGTAATTATTCTTCGAATTTTATGGTCCTGAATGTTCAGTCTGATACTACTCCGGATTTGCCTGCTATTTCAGTACTACCCGTCAAAGGCGAATTATGTGTCAGAAAGAATGGTTCCGCACATGTAGGACATAGTGATTGTACTACTACTGTCGGGTATAGTGACAGTGGGAAATCTATTTTCAAAGCCTCACGTCATTCTTATTTTGTTTGTGGTCAGACCGCATATGTTCGTCTGTCCCTCGATTGGGATGGAACATGTTACATTGCCTTCCTACTGCCACCAGTTTTTCTAGCCCCATCTGATTATCACAGAAACACACATCTAGTACACGTCAGACATAAAAGGGAGACCGAGTCCCCAATTGTCGATCAAACTGAAACTACTCTAGAACAATATCAAGACTTCAATAAAGGTTTCTTCTTCTTTATAGGACCTGTCCAGAATAGTAAGTTAATCCGTAGGTTAACCAGAACCCTTGAAGCAGTAGTGAATGAGACTACTTCTGCTCTAGGTAACTTAACCGAAGAGCAATCTGCTATGAGATTTGTCGTGCTCCAAAATCGTCTCGTTCTTGATGTCATACTGGCCGATAGAGGAGGAGCATGTAGAGTCATCGGATCTAGTTGCTGCATTTTCATTCCTAATAACGCGCCGTCTGTTTATTCAGCTATAACCAGACTTCATAAAATTGCCCATCAGTTACACCAGAATCCAGGCACTTGGACATGGTCCGGTTGGCTCTGGAGTATTATATCTGCCTGGGGATGGAAAGTATTGTCATTCCTAGGTATTGCAGTAATGATCATATTCAGTTGCTGCCTCTGTATACAATGTGGCCCTGCGATTTGCGGCATTTGTGCTACCTCTTGTATTCCCAGTCCTAAATCCCGTTCCAAGACAATTCGAGACGAGCAAATGATGCTATATGAAATGATAGATGGTATCATGAATATTGATGTTTCCTGATGGAAACGTAGGGCACAAGGAGGGAATGTGGAAAAGTAAATTTTGCCATGTCGTATGTGCCTACGTGTTCCCCATCTTATGTTATATGTGCATGATCGATATGCATATATTCCCCTCTGATCGATTAAAGACGCAATTACAGTTGTGTCCATCTCTAGTATGCTAGTTTCCAGTTCTCGTGATAGCTACGAGTATCAGGCCTATGTAAACCTACGTTGCCACGTTTCACAGTGTGCACGTTAATTCATTGAATTGTCCCCGTTTCTAGGCCTCAAAAGGGCCCGGACCCAGATTCAGCTCCTGTCTCCTGAACCCTCTCCGAGGAGCGATACAGCCCCCACCTGTATCCCTGACCCTTCACTTACTTCATGTCTCGCAGTGCCCGGCCCGGCCTGGCTCTGCCTCCCAGTCTGCCAAGAGTATGTTATGTTTCTAGTTATCAGTCCAGCCCTCCTTCTCTGCATTCCTAAGCTACTGAATCGCATCAATAGTTTCCGTCATGGTCTAGCCTTTATGTCTCCATGTAAGAGAAATACTGTATTAATATTCATAGAATATTCCTCGCACACGAACTACATGTAGAATAATGCATGCACCAGTCTTAATGTCTGTTAGCCTTTACCCTGATAACTTTTGGATTCTATCAACATGTACTCTAAACACCAGATACTAGATATGCCTGGGTACATGTCGCTCTGACACTCCAGACTTTAGTCTCCTCTTCTAGCGCAGAAGTCATAGCCCCCAGTTCCTCCTGGTAACACGTCATTGCCAGTTTGCGCGCACCACTAGGTTAGAGGTCCCAGCTGCTCAGGTAGCCCCCTCCATGTTTCCGCCCCGTTTATGACATATTCTGTTACGTTTACATCACATGTCTATGTACACGCCTTCTTGTTACATCATTTTGCCCTTATCTTTCGCGACTGCTACAAACCACGCCTACTGTATTGAATGTAATGTATTTTGTTTAACTATATATATTGTGCACTGTTATTAAAAAGTTAGCGCATCGTTCCCAGATCCTGCCCCCGGCAGCTGCCATCCTATTCCCATGCAGGCTGTCCTGTTCCTGTCCTTTATGCCTGATTAAAGCCTGTAAACTCCAGCTACCTCGAATCTTGACTCTTATTTATTGAGCTATCTGTTTATTGATTATTCTGAAAAATAGATCCGGTAATAAATTATTTATTTACCACAAGGTACCCCTATTCGAAATGGAAAAGTTGTTCAAGACCTTTTAGAGGCAATCCAGTTACCAAAGGAACTGGCAGTGGTAAAATGTGTTGCTCATAAGAAGGGCATGGACACTGTATCACTGGGAAATTATTTTGCTGATCGAGTGGCCCAATGGTGCGCCAGAGATCGATATATCATAAATCCAAAACGAGGGGGGCCCGGAACCAGCTGCCAACTTCAAGTGTTTGAAGAAGTGCCTACTTGGGATGAAGTGAAAGAGTGGCAGCAGGCAGCACCTTGGCAAGAGAGAGAGAAGTGGAAGGAAGACGGGTGTAGACCAAGACGTGTGGATGGTGTCATCTTGGGCCCAACTGGTATGCCTGTGTTACCTAGACACTTACTTGGCACAATGGCGAGATTGATACATGAAGGATCACACATTGGTAGGGACGCCATGATTCTAGTGTTCCAACAGACTTGGTACAGTAAAAAGTTCAGGAAAGTAGCAGAGTCCCTCTGCCAGAGGTGCCTGCCATGTCAAAGGATGAACGCAGGCAAAAGAACTGCGGTGGAACTGGGAAAAATAGGGAGGTCAGGGGGTCCCTTTGTGAGAATACAAGTTGATTTCATCACCATGCCACGTTGTGAAGGGAAGCAATATGTCCTTGTCATGGTCTGCCTATTCTCGAAGTCGGTGGAAGCTTTCCCTACTCCCCAAAATGACGCACTGACAGTAGCTAAGTGTTTACTGAAAGAACTGATACCTAGGTTCGGGGTTCCAGTCACTATTGAATCAGATAGAGGCCGACATTTTCAGAATGATGTAATCGACGAACTCTGTAAGGCCTTTGGAATCACACAAAAGCTTCACTGTGCGTACCGTCCAGAGGCTTCTGGAATAGTGGAACAAATAAATGGAACTATCAAAAACAGACTAGCAAAACTGTGTGATGCATCTGGCATGACCTGGGTGAAGGCCCTGCCCTTGGTCCTGATGGGACTCCGAAGTGTTCCTGACCGCAAGACAGGCCTAAGTCCCCATGAAATCCTGATGGGAAGAGTGATGAGACAAGCATGGGTACCAGGAAGCAAACTGTTGAGTATTACTGATGATTTGGTGCTTGAATACTGCAAGAGATTAGGTGACCAAGTGCGTTCTATCTCTTGCCAGATCGGAGAAGACGCCATCCTCAATCCTACGACTCCTCTCCACAAACTGGTCCCGGGGGACTGGGTCAAGATAAAGAAGCATACTCGGAAGAGCTGCCTGGAGCCAAGGTGGGGAGAGAAGCGTCAGGTGATCCTGGTAACAACCACAGCAGTAAAGTGTGCAAGGGTTCCACATTGGATACACGCCAGCCACACCCAGAAGGTATTACCAGACGAAGAGCCTGAAGAAGAAGGGCGTCCAGCAGAGGACTCTGCAGGAGCCAGACCAGAAGTAGCTGACGACGTACAGCCCAGTACCAGTCAAGCTGCGGGATCAGCAGACGTTGGCCCAGGAATAGTTGATAACGAACTACCAAGAGCCCAGCCTGCTGAAGGGGTCCAAGAAGCTGAGCCAGAAGTAGCTGAAGACGAGCTGCCGAGCATATGGCCAGAGGAGTGGATACCATTGATTGATCTCACCGAAGACCCCATTCGAACAAGAGAACGACTTTGTGAAGGTAGAGAGTGGACTAGAGAGGAAAAGCAAGGCACAGGCGAAGAACCATAGGATCTTGAGATTCACATCAAAACTGAGGAAGGAGAAGGTCAGACAGGGACAGAACAAGTGATTGATACTCCTCCACTGACTCCTGGTGTCGAGAAGGGACAGACTAGACATAGCGTAATAGTTAGAGCAGAAGAAAATCCAGAGATCGAAGTGCTTGAACAGGATCAGATAGGATTAGAAGAACGTGTTCAGGAAACAGAAACAGAGACATTTGAAAAAGAAACGCAAAACTGTCCTGAACAAGGCCAGATTAGTAACCAGGCAGAAGGAATAGATGCTAGCCCTGGAACTAGTCAGATAGAAGAGGAAGAAACTGAAACAGAACTGCCACCGACTAATGAAAACAAAAGGGCAAGAGAAGAAAACGAAGTCCAAGTGCCAACTAAAAGACTTAAGAAAAGAAAGCACATTGAGCATGGATTTGTCAAGAAATTGAGGCTAAGGATAAAAACGGTGGAAGAAAAACGTGCTGAAGAAAGGAGAAGTGCTCGCATAGCTGAGCAACAAGAAGGTACCTCCAAAAGAAGGAGTGATCGAATAAAGAGACAAAACAAAAAGTACAAGTCACCTGAATGGACGCTCGTTTTGGAAGAATTTGAAGATCTTGATATAACTGACGAAAGCGACGGAGAACCCGTCCCTGAGTACTCTGCCGAAGAAGAAGACGAGCCACCGTGAATTTGCACAAAGTAAGCTACTTGTGTAAAGACACAAAGAGGGGTCGAGAAACTTCTTCTGAGCCAAAATGTCTGATTCAAGCGTGAATGGTAGACCTAGTCGCAGTTGTTGCAAAACATGCTGCAATGTATGTGTATGTAGTATAGTTATACTGATATTAGTTTGGATAGGACTAACAGTGTTCATTCCCTTTGCAGTGAGCAAAAATACTAATATTTACCCTACTGAAATTGTAAATACTGACAGTGAGGAGCTGACAACACAGACTGTAGCAAGACATGAGAGAGCACTGAAACAAACAAAACAAGACTTAGAAGCATCAGATGAGGGAGGACTACATTATCACGGAGTTAAGAACAGGACACATTTAAATGTTTTCGCAAACTTGTTAATACACTATGTAGAGCCTATGGAAATTGAAGATTGCTATGTCTGCATGAAGCTACCTACCTCTGTAGCTGAAGGCGTGACATACCATCACCTGCCCCTGACATATGGAATCTCCTGTAGCATTTTAGCCAGTTTATTTTACAAAAGAGGACCGTTACAGTACTATTACTCTAACAATGACGTGATCTTTTCTGAACTTCCTATACGTGGGAACTTGAATCCTGTACATACCAAAAGTGACGTTACTCGCTATATGGGCGAATACTTTCTGACTATAGGTAATATCGACATAGGTGACGCACACAGAGATAACTTGACTTGTTCTTTGCGTGAGCAGGAAAAGATGTTCCTGAAGATGTCAGAGAAAAGGAGAATAAAAATACAAAGAAAGGCAGATGACGAAAGACAGAAAAGGCCAAGATGGGCAGAGAACATGGAAGGCACCTCAACTGGTGGGGCGGGTCCTGCTCTGTTGCTGGATTTTGAAAAGAAAGGCAAGCTATGTCTTCACCGCGAGAAGACTAGCTATTATAATAACATTTTCATTGGTTCCAGTGAATGCGAACATAATTACAAGGTAATTGGAGGTTGGGGTTTCAAAAATGGGTCAGAGCCTGTGTTTCCTGGAATTTATTATATTTGTGGGGACAAGGCTTATTTCAAATTGCCGGATCACTGGTATGGAAGCTGCTATTTTGGCATTGTCTTCCCGAAAATATACCATGTGAATGGAGTTGCTGGAAGCAGTGAAAATACTAATGGCTTAGTGCGTAGTAAAAGAGAAAGCGTAGGTGAAATAATGGGTAGTATTTTCAGTGCACTGATACCTGGAGTGGGAGTGGTTCTGAACACTCACAGAATTTGCAAATTGTCCACTATAGTGGATATGTTGTCTACTGACACAGCTCATGGATTTCTGCTGGTCAATACCGAAATGGTTGCGATCAGATCAATGGTTTTGCAGAACAGACTTGCTCTTGACACCTTATTAGCAAAAGAGGGCGGAGTCTGCCGGATGTTGAAGGCGCAACATTGTTGCACTTATATTCCGGACAAAAGTGTACAGCTCAAAAGATACGTGAAAAACATTACTAATTTGGAAAGGGAACTCAAACCACTCGAGGTTGACAGTGCCTGGAAGAGACTGGTAGATGGTCTCTCAAATGTAGGTCATTGGCTTGCTAGTTTAGGTAAAAGCTTATTGTTTAAGGTACTGATGCCAATTGGAATTATAGGTCTTATCCTATTCTTCATATTTGTCTGTTGCAAATGCCGTAAGCACACCAGAAAGCATCAAGTGAATGCGAGAGGAGTGAAACGAAGTGTGGATGAGCTTGAACTGGAGGAAATAAATAATCAGATATACAAAAGGGTGAAAAATTCTCACCCTACCAAAAATGAGAAAGAAAAGCTGAACCGCTTGTTGGAAGAGATAGAGCTGTATAAAGTGTGAGAAGTTGGCATCTGGTTCCATTTATTTTGTGATGATAGTAAATATCATCAAAGAGGGGATTGATGAAGCAGAGCTTCGCATTTGCGACTTGCTTTTGTCATGAACCTCGCTCATGTGTAACCAAGTAATAATTTGTACGTCTTACTAACCTTTATTTCATGTTTGAACGAGGTAAATGAAGCTTGCATATGTGTATTTCTAATACGATTAATTCGAGTCCATAAAATGGCCGCTGCTTTGAAATAGCTTCTGCGCATGCGTCAGTCACACTCACGTGTCCTGACGTGTTTGCAGGTTTGGAGGGAAATAGTTGCGCATGCGTAATACATAGCTTTGGCAATAACGTGGTACTGCTCGTGCCATTGCTCTTGTGCCTGTGTATATGTAGCTAACATTTAGACTGCATAGTATATTTTTATAGTGATAAGTTGAAAGTACAAAACCAATGATGTGTTTTCATATCGTTATTTCTATGTATTAATTTGTTCTCGCTTACTTTTCATGTACCGCGGGAAATGGGGGTCTGACTGAGCCGAAAGCCATCTTGGAGGTCCTTTCTGCGCAGGACCGTCCGCCTGGGGAGAAGTCAACCTTGGCTGGTGGAACTCAGCCAGCTGGCAGGGATGGGCAAGATGCTCCTGAGAAACTGACCTGCGAACTCAGCAGGACGGAGTCATGTGTCCCTATTCTGAAACAATGTTAAAAATCATTGTATTTCCCTGGACTTTCTCATGAGAACCCCAATCTCGCTAGGCGGTACCCAGAGATGCAAAGTAGGCATCCAAATAGTGTGTTCTGATTGGTGTGTTACCCAAATCCTACCTTAGGACCAATCCAAATTGAGGGATTCTGACACTTTGCAACATTGGGGGGGTGGTACACCGTCCCCAAACTGTATATCTACCCTGGGTTCACCTAGGGAAATTGTCCGACTTGTCTGGTTTAGCTGACCTGTCACTGACCCAACACACTCAATAGGTGACTGAAGATACAGAGCACTGCGGAGTACTCTGTCCGAAATTGACCATAGACTAAGGTTTTACTGAACCTTAAAGTGCTGGCGGAGCACTTGGCTGGGAGTTCGCTGACCCAATCGGGGTCTTGATCGATAGCTGCAGAGAGGGTGGAGCGCAGGCGTTGCTTCCAAACTGCGGGTGCGGTCCTGTCCTGAGGGGTTCCTGTCCTGAGGTCCTGTCCTGATTCCTAATCTGAGGGTTTCCTGTCCTGTCCTGGGTGTCCATTCTGCACCTGCTGTCCATTGAGGGGTATCCTTCCTTGAGGGTGTCCTGTCCTTAACTGACCCGTGGCCAGGGTTTGGTTTCCACACCAGTCTAGGTAAATATTGCTCTAAAATCTTTAAACTTGCACCTTTCTATTTTTCTGTCTTTTGCTTCAATAAAGACACACCTTTGCATATGTTGATTTTTCCATGCTTTTGCCGCAATTATTGAAACGTAAAGACATTGCACATTTTCATAACGTGTTCCCATGTTCCCCTACCTGTTAGAAATCATATTTTGCATTGCAGTTTGTCATTTCCTGATATGGTCTAGAACGGCCTTACTTAAACTGTCCAAAGAACTTTTGCCCTAAATACATAGCGTTTCCTGTTGCATCTCATATTAGCATTTCCATGATTACCCTGACTTTATTTCTCTATAGTTATGTACTTTTCATTATCTTGATTATCGATTGTCTTATTCTTGTAAATCTAATGCTTACTGAGAACGAACTTTAGATAAAGACTTTAAAACTTCCAGTTGTCCGTGGTCATTTTACAAAAGTATTGAATGTCATTTTGAGTTGTATTTTGCTGCCTTTCCTTTACAGCTAGCTCCCTGATCCATTGTGGTCATAGGTACCTGTGTCGGTGGATGGTAAGTCGGGTACACTGAGGAATAACAGTAGGGAATTCACACAAATTGGTAGCAGCCCTTGAAGTCACCCGGTCAATGTATATGGTGAATTGAAATATATGGGCCCGAAGCCGGAAGCGGCGAAATTATTGGTTGGGTGACCTCACGCGCTCTATCAGTACCATTCAAAATCCGGCACTGCTAGGCCACCTTCCTCCCGTGATCTGAGTAGGGTGGTTAAAGCTAAACGCCTCCTGCCAGAGACCCATATAAACCCTATCACCATCGACCGCAACGTCAGAAAGAAAGAAAGCGGAATCCACACCGGCAGTGTGCAGAAAAAATAAAGCAGGCGCGGGAGGACCACCATCTTCAGCAATGCTATCCGTCCGGCCACAGACAAGGGAAGGGTGCGCCAAAATCCAATACTGCCTCTGATGCTTCTCAGCGTTCTGCCCACATTTCCCTCATACAAGAACGATTGGGTATGATAAATGTGAACCCCAAGGTACGGTAGACACTCAGGCTCCCAACGTAGTTCCCCAAGCTCCGCCGGCCGGGCACTTCGGGGAGTCAGGGGGAGCAAGCAGGTCTTGGACCAGTTAACACGTAGCCCCGACAGTTCACCAAACTCTCGGAGCAAGGCCCGCGCGCCCCGCACCGAAGTCTCCACATCAGCCAGATACAACAGGAGGTCGTCGGCATATAGGGAAATATAGTGCTGAACACCACGCAACAGCACCCCCTCGTAATGCCGCCCCTGTCGTGCCCGTGCCGCCAACGGCTCAATCGCCAAAGCAAATAGGAGCGGGGACAGAGAGCAACCTTGCCTGGTACCCCTCGTCACTGAACATGCCGCAGATATTGTACGGCCCGTGCCCCAAACCGAACCGGCGAAGCACGCAGAACAGATACGGCCACTCTACACTGTCGAACGCCTTTTCGATATCCACCGAGAGGACAGCCGCGTCCGGAGGGCCCTCCCCCTCAACATCCATGACCCGTATCAAGCGCCGTATACACGTCGAGGTGCTCCGCGTGGGGATAAAGCCCGCCTGGTCCGGGTGAACGAGAAAGCACATATGGGCAGACAGTCGCGTGGCCAGAATCCTACTCAGCACCTTATAGTCCACAGTGAGCATCGAGAGCGGACGGTATGCCGTTCTTGCCGTGGGAAGGCAGCCCTTCTTCAACAATGGCACGATAATCGCCTCCCTCATCGACTCCGGCAACCTGCACAGCTCCCACGCCTCGCCATAGACCTGTAACAGCTGAGGCGCCAGGAGGTCAAGGAACGCGGCATAGAACTCCACCGGGAGACCATCACCCCCTGGCGTCCTCTTCCGGGCCATGTGCTTAACCGCTGCTCTAATCTCCCCCAGCGTAATAGCAGCACCCAGGGCATCTCCATGCTCCGAATCCAGCTGCAGCAGCCGAGCCTCATCTAGGAAGGCCCGAACCGGCGAAGCACGCAGAACAGATACGGCCACTCTACACTGTCGAACGCCTTTTCGATATCCACCGAGAGGACAGCCGCGTCCGGAGGGCCCTCCCCCTCAACATCCATGACCCGTATCAAGCGCCGTATACACGTCGAGGTGCTCCGCGTGGGGATAAAGCCCGCCTGGTCCGGGTGAACGAGAAAGCACATATGGGCAGACAGTCACGTGGCCAGAATCCTACTCAGCACCTTATAGTCCACAGTGAGCATCGAGAGCGGACGGTATGCCGTTCTTGCCGTGGGAAGGCAGCCCTTCTTCAACAATGGCACGATAATCGCCTCCCTCATCGACTCCGGCAACCTGCACAGCTCCCACGCCTCGCCATAGACCTGTAACAGCTGAGGCGCCAGGAGGTCAAGGAACGCGGCATAGAACTCCACCGGGAGACCATCACCCCCTGGCGTCTTCTTCCAGGCCATGTGCTTAACCGCTGCTCTAATCTCCCCCAGCGTAATAGCAGCACCCAGGGCTTCTCCATGCTCCGAATCCAGCTGCGGCAGCCGAGCCTCATCTAGGAAGGCATCCAATCCCGCCGGGAGCATAGACAGTCTGCTCCGATAGAGCTCCGAGTAGTAAGCTAGGAACTGACCATTAATTTCCTGTTGGGAATAAACCAGCGCACCGGCAGGCGTGGTCAGGGACAGAATCGGTGTGGTCCCAGAGTGAGGGTTTGCTAGCCACGCCAGCAACGATCCAGCCCGATCCCTCTCGGCATGGGCCCGGACCATATACTCCCGGAAGTCATGGCAGCGAAGCCTTTCCACTTGGGTGGCTACTCGCTCCCTAGCCGCCAACACCTCCTCCCTATCGCCCCCCTCCATGTGGTTAGCCTTCTCCACCTGCCGAAGCGAGGCCTCCTCCCGCTCCACGTCAGCCAGCAGCGTCCTACGCACCCCGGCCGAGGATGAAAGGCACGCGCCTCGAACCACCACCTTGAAGGTGTCCCATTCGATCGCCCTGGCGGTGCCCGCATTTTCCCGAAAATATCGCTCAATGCATTCCTGCAATTCTGTGTAAAATATCGGGTCTTCCAGCGTCAACGGATTCAGCCGCCACGTGGGGATCGGCTGCCGCTGTCTAGACCAGAGGACCGTGAGCAAGCAAGGGTTGTGATCCGAGATAGTCCTCGCCAAGTATTCGCTACTGCACGCCAGTTCCTGGGCCCCAGAAGTACAAAGAATGGTGTCAAGGCGTACGTGGAGATCATGATGCGCGGAGTAAAACGAGTAGTCCCTGTCGGCGGGATAGAGCATCCGCCAGGCGTCCAGGAGGCCCCATTGCTCTTGCCAGTTCCTCCGGGCCTTGGCCACCCTGCGCACTACCGACTGAGCCAGCGGGGGATGGGAGCGATCTATATCCACATCCACCACCGAATTAAAGTCCCTCCCCCAGGAACACCGTGCTGATTAACAGAGACGCCAACCTCTTTGACAACGCCGAAAAGAACGCGGCCTGATCAAAATTAGGGACATAGACACTGCAAAGCGTAACATCCCGACCATCCAACCTCCCCATTACTGCCACAAACCTCCCATCTGAATCAACCTCCGTCGTCATAGGCTGGAAGGGGACACCCGCTCGAACCCAAATCAACGCTCCTCTAGCATGGGCGGAATAAGTAGTATAGAAAAGTTGCCCCCTCCATCGCCGCTGCAGCGCCCGCCCCTCTGCTAGAGTTAAGTGGGTTTCCTGCAGAAAAGCTACCTGAACCCCCCTGCGCACCAGGTATGCATGCACCTTATATCTCTTACTCATGGAGTTAAGCCCCCGCACATTCCATGTTACACATTTCAGTTCCAGTTTAGCTGCCATCTGTAGATCTATAGCGGTGGGCGATCCCTAACAACCCCAGCGGCACACTGACAAACCCCTGCAACATCAAACAACCCCAACCAACCCCCAACCCGCCCACCCCCAGAACAGGCGCCAAACAGTTGTTACCCATCCAAACTCCCACCCCCATAGATGAGGGAAACTCTGGAAATCACCAGAGACTCACAAGCTATGTGAGATAGAGGGGATAGCTCAACACCCTCCGGCCGGACAGCAAGAGACCCACCACACCGTGATAGGCCGATCCCGACTAAGAAAAGACCTTTCCCCCCTCCCCAAGCAGCACCCCCGCCCAATCGAAGTCACAGGTCCATGGGGCCCTCGCAAGTGCCGGCAACACCCCGGTGATACAGGGAAAGGAGCCACACCCAGCACCCCAAAGAACAGGACTCCAGCAACCCTGGAATAGTCATCCCCACAGGCTGAGCACCCCTTCTTACTGTTCCTCGCTCAGCTGCCTGGCGTTCACTCGTCCATCAGTCCATCGGCCGTCTGGGGGGTAACCTGAGGTAGCTCCCCAGGATCCTTCTCCGAGCCCCCATCCGGGCCCCCCTGTTCCGCTTCATCAGAGCCCAAAAGGGAGCCCGAGTCCACTACTAGGGCCTCCGTCGCCACTCCAGAAATGAGCGAAACCGCCTGCAGGGCAGCCTGCCTCTCCAGCTCCGTCTGCGACGCCGATGGGGACCGCCGGCTCTGTCCTCTCCTCCGATTGCGCCTGTTTTACTGTTTTCTTGGTTTAAATTATGTTTGGTCATTTTCTATGTTTCTTCTCTGCTGTATGGCTTTAGGGTTTTTTTCCTCCTTTTCTTCTACTTCCTATCTCTTTCCCTCCTTTTCTATGACAATGTTGGTATCTTCCTCATTCCTGCTTTCTTCTTCTTAGTTATGTTTTCTCTTTTTTCTTGTCATGTTATTCTTGTCTAGGTTTTATTCTAATGGTGTTTCCTCTTTTGTGGTGTGTCTACCCTTGCCCTCTGTTTCATATTGTGGCTTATACCTTCTTGCTCTTTTAAGTTTTTGTATTAGGTGATTGAATTCCTCAGAGTATTCATTTGATTGCAGCCTTTCCTCAAAGTTGTTACCTCTTATATGGTGGTTCCTTTTCCAATGCATTCCCCTTCCTATGAGGTTGTACTTGTTGTTAAATGTGACATTATCTATTTCCTTTACTCTGATATGGATGGTTTCACATATCTCTTTCAATAGGTTCTAATATTTTCTTCTGCATCTATTACTTTACCTCTCTCCCACTTTTTCTTTTTTGTATCTTATCTCCCCCTTTGCTTTATCCCACTTGCTTCTCTTCACTCCTTTCATGTCCTTCTCATGTAATCTTTAGTTGCTGGGGGGTTTGATGTGTTGATGTGATGGTTTGATGTGTTGGTTAATCTTCTTATTACAGTTTGTGACAGACTCCTGTGGGGACGTACAGGAGTTGGTCCAGACTTTTATGATGATATTTTATTCTTTTATGCTTTATGTATTTCATGTTACAATTTTTTCTCTAGGTCCCCATTCTTCTTTACTCGAAGGGGGTCTGGTTCCCCCTGGCGTTGCTCTAAGTGCACCCAGACCGGTAGTTAACAGTCCAGGTTGCTCTTTTCTCCTACTGTTCTTACTTACTTTTCCTTTTCTTTTTCCTTCTTTTCTTCTCTTTTTCCCTACCAGAGTAGCATTTCTCCTTTTTCTCTCTGCTTTTTCCTCACTTATTGTTAACTCAATCCTATTATCATGCCTTCTATCCTTCCGTTGTCTGTGGTTTCTTGGAATGTTCATGGCCTCACCCATTACATAAAATGTAAGAAAGTTCTTTCCTATTTACATTCTAAGCATGTGGATGTGGTTCAATTGCAGGAGACTCATTTGGATGATATTGAGTCTAGTAAACTCAGCTGAGATTGGGTTGGTAAAGTCATTCATAGTTCAGTTTCTAAACCTGATCCCGCCAATCCTAATCCTATTCATAAATGCGGAGTCGCCATTCTTTTTCGGAAGTCACTTCCTTTCACAATTTTAAAGACATGGTCGGATCCGGAAGGTCGGTATGTTTTTGTTAAATTGAAGCTTGGCAATTCCTTCCTTTGTCTTGGTTCGGTGTACGCTCCGCTTGGTTCCAAAAAGCAATTTTTTCTTCGACTAAATCGTCTTCTTACGGAAATAAATGCTTCTCAATTTCTCATTGGTGGTGATTGGAATTTAGCACTGGATCCTGCTCTTGACAGAACAGGTTGCATTGACACTATTAACGCTTCAGACAGAGCCATCTTCGGTGACATTCTTGCTGACACTGGTCTTGTTGACCACTGGAGACTAAGTCATCCACAAGATAAAGAATATACGTTTTTTTCTTTGGAGAAGTGTGGCTCAGGGGTTAGAGGCAGCAGACCCGGAAGCTGAGATCGGTCCTGGACCAGGGTTCAATTCCCCGCCTCGGCGGGTCTTGGGCTAAAAATTCCACGGACTCGATAATTCTCGCCCCGGTGCCTCCTCGACTCACGGGTTCACACTCTGCGACTCTGGGCAATAGCTTGCTTAATCTCCACAACGGCCCCTTGCGGCGGGATGCCTGACTTTCACCTTGTGGATACCCTGCTATCTCACAGGGGAATACCAGGAAGGGTTCCCTAAGCAAGCGCCGGGACACCCACTGCGGGTAGCTGTGCGCTATATAAGCTCAACTACATTTACATTCATTTCTTCTACTCACGGTACGTTTTCGCGTCTTGATTACTTTCTTCTTTCGCAACGTTCAGTCCGACTGGTTACTGATTCTAAGATTTTAGAAGCAGCTATATCTGACCATTCTCCTGTCCTTTTGTCTCTAGATTTGGGTCTTATGAATCCGGGGCGCAAACCGTGGCGTTTGAATATCAACAGATATAAAACACCAGCGGGCAAGCTTCTTTTGCAATCCCACTGACGTGATTATCTTCTCAATAATGCAGATTCGGTTTCCTCTAAACGAACGGTTTGGGCAGCTGCTAAGGCAACCATTAGAGGCCAACTTATGCGGGACACTGCTTTTTATAATAAAAAGAATGTTGCCAAGCAGACTGATCTAGAAAAGGATATTCGCCGACTCTCTCAATTATATGTTTCGCAACCATCTCTCCAAAACCGAAAGTTATTGGAACAGGCGTCTATGTCCCTCAATACTCTTTTTACTACTTAGGCGGAATATGCCTTACAAAAAACGAAAGGCCGTCATTACGAACAAGGAGAAAAAGCTGGTCGGTTATTGGCTGCGCAGTTGCGCCAAAGAGAGGCCGCTATGGCGATTCCAGCAATAAGATCAAGTGGTGGTGATATCCTCACTCGGCCACAAGAGATAGTTGAGGAATTTTATAGATCTCTGTACTCCCCAGGCACTCAGGTAGATACGATAGCGGTGTCTAAATTTCTGGATGAAGTTCATCTTCCACGGCTCTCCGATGATGGCAGGGCTATACTTGAGGGAACTATCACAAAGGAGGAAATTTCTTCAGCTATATCTACCTTACCGTACCATGAAGTTCCGGGAGAGGATGGTTTCCCTCCTGAATTTTTTTAATGGACTGGTCAGAATATGCTTGATACTCTTCATGCTGCCTTTGAGGAAGCAGTGGAGGAGTCTTCTCTTGGTTCTATCTCTAACAAAGCCATCATAGCAGTCTTGCCAAAACCTGGCAAGGACCCTCTATTGTGTAGTAGTTATCGTGCTATATCTCTTTTAAATTCTGATGTTAAGCTTCTTGCCAGCATTCTAGCATCACAACTCCGCAAGGTTTTGCCTTCCTTAAACCATAACTCCCAAGTAGGTTTTGTTCCTGGTCGTTCCTCCCGCAATCATTTACGTACTCTCTCCCATGCCCTATGGTCCGCTAAACATTTGGCAGATGATGCCCTCCTTCTTTCTTTAGATGCTGAAAAAGCATTTGACCGTATTGAGTGGAAATACCTTTTTACCATAATGCAAAAATTTGGATTAGGTGATCAGTTCATAGCCAAAGTACGACTACTTTATGATAGCCCATCTGCCTAAGTTAACTGTGGAGGTTTTCTCTCTACTCCATTTCCTATTCGGCAAGGTACCCGTCAAGGTTGTCTACTCTCCCCTCTTCTTTTCCTTTTGGCTATGGAACCTCTGGCTGCTGCAATTCGTCAATCGGCTGCTGTGAGTGGTGTTCCTCTTCCAATTGGTCATTCAAAAATGTATTTATATGCGGACGACATTCTTCTTACACTTACTAATCTTCCGCGCTCTCCCCCTGCTCTCCTCCGTGTCATTGATGATTTTTCTTCTTTTTCTGGCTATAAGATAAACTGGGACAAGAGCGAAGCCTTACCTATGTCTCTTGGTACTACAAAGGAAGCAATCTCTGGTTTTCCATTTCACTGGCAACCTTATCGGCTTAAATACTTGGGAATACTCCTCAATAGGGGATTGGATAACGTTGTCACGGACAATTTAACTCCCTTGATTGCGCAAATGCAAAGGGACTTCGATAAATGGAAGGCCCTGGGTTTATCCCTTTGGGGACGGGTTCAGGCGATTAAGATGGTCACCTTACCGCGTTTTCTTTATGTTCTGGGTATGCTCCTTTTGACTATTCCTTTGGCTACTCTTCGGTCCATTGATTCAAAAATTAAACTTTTTATATGGGGTACAGCTAAACCGCGTCTTACGTTTGCAAAATTAAAATCCCACCAATTGCAGGGAGGTTTGGGTCTTTCCTCTATTGAGCACTATTCCCTTGCCCTTCATATTTCCCATCTTTCTTTCTTTTTACCTAAGTCTAAAGATATCCCTCAATGGGTGCCACTTGAATGCCATTTATTGGCTTCTGGCCCTGGTTTGTCCCTTTTATATGGCAAGGGTAGCAGTTCTTGTGACCCAAAGAATCCTATATTATCTGCTATGTATAAGTCTTGGCAAAGAAGTCACCGTCTCCTTAAATCTAATTTGCGGTTTCACTTTAATGCTCCTATATGGTCTAATTCGGCTATTCGAGTTCGAGGTCGAACTGTATCCTGGCCTCTATGGCAGGAAGCTGGTATTCATTCCCTGGAACAACTGTTCCATGGTGGCAATTTTAAATCCTTTTCCCAATTAAATGAGGAATTTCCTCTACCGCCCACACAATCCTGTAAATATTCTCATCTTCAGCAAGCTATCACAAAACATCTAAGTTCCCCACCTGAATTGTTGTCCGCTTCTCCTATTTTATCTTATCTGAATTTATGGGGAACTTTTAAGGGTGTCACTTCACTTCTGGTCTTTATAAGACTTTCCTACAACCTCTATTTTCGCAACCCCTTTCGAAAGCTCTTCAATTGAAATGGCAAACACGCCTCTCGGTGACATGCTCAGATACTCAATGGGATCTCATTTTGGAAGGATTACATAAGGGTGTTCGAGAGGCTCGCCTTAAATTTTTTATTTTTAAAATTCTCCATGAATGGCACTGGTCTCCGGTCAAATTACATCATGCTAAGTTACTTTCGCATTCCTTGTGTTGTAGATGTTCTGCTTCCGGCTGTGATATAACGCACATTATATGTGAGTGCCCTCGTACCAGATCATTTTGGCTTTTTGTACGAAACACTTTGGCTCATTCCATGTCATTGCCCTTACCCTTTACCTCTGCAAATATAATTTTACATGATTTTCGTGGCCTTTCCAAATTTACTAAACCACAGACCCGTCTCCTCCATACTGCTTTAGCCACGGCAACAATTTGTATATTGCGTCACTGGAAGTCTTCCTTACCTCCTTCTCAGGAGGAGTGGTTGGTGGCAATGATACAAACAGCTTCTTAACGTGAAAGTATCATTTATAGTCTACAGGACCAAGCTTCCATTTTTCTTCAAGTATGTCCCCATTCCTGGAAACCACTGGGCGAAGTAATTACGAGAAGAAAGGCAGCATATATTTTAGGGCCAAAAGAAAGAAAAGATTCAATGTTTGGTAGCTTCTTTGAGCTCTCCCTAGTGAGAGACACTAGGGCTGCGAGCACTTTTATCTGGACTCTCTTGCTGGCACATTTAACTGGCGAAATTGCATTTTAAGACGTGAATATAGCGTTTTTTACGAATTGTACCTGGGGGCTCTAAATGCTAAGTTTTAATTGGGGAATTTTTTAGGCACACTGACACCTCTCTCACACGCTGAACTGTACCCTCCCTGCCTCGCCCAGTCGTCTTTTAGGAATTGTTGTTAGCGCCGGCGGGCGCCATCTTAGGTAGGGCTGGGGGTGCGCTCTAGTCGCGCCGCCCTCCCACCCTCCTCACACTCTATATAATGTGCATTCCGGCCAGACGGCGCAGCGGGCTGGCGCAGCGGGCGCGCCGGATGCGCGCCTAAGCCAAGCCCGTCTGCGCCCGTCCGCGACCGGACACGGCCCAGGGCCCGAACCCCTGCCCCGGCCAGCAGAATTACTTGGAGCAGGAATGAACTAGTAAGTTGCTTGTCTAATGTGTGTACCCCAGGACTCCATAGCGTTAGAGCAGGGGTTAATGAAGGGTGTCGTCACTGCCAATTTCGTTTCTGTATAGGGAAAGCAGATAACAAGACTAGTAATTTTTCCTTGTCTTGTGGCCTCATTAACGTGAGATCGTTGAGCTGTCACAAATATGATGTATATGAGCTTCTCATCGATAAAAATCCCGACTTACTGTTCATTACAGAAACATGGCTTGATTCTAACTGTGACCCTGATATTATACAGGCCTTACCAGAGAATTATCAGATGGTCCGTCTGGACAGACCGAAAGGCAGAGGAGGTGGAATTGCGATCGCCTTTAAACAACATTGGGCTTGTAAACTTGAACCAATCAGTTTGGCAAGTTGTGAGGCGGGCTTTTTCACCATAACAATTGACGGTAACATGACGCTAAAAGGTTTGCTAGTTTACCGCCAACCAGGACCTATGTCCAGATTCAAAGGTAATCTTCTAGAGTGTATCACTGAAACAGCGTTAAGAAGTGATAAGTTTCTGCTGCTAGGTGACTTAAACACCCATCTAGAAGATCCACTGGACAAAGGAGCGATGGAGTTCCGTGAGGAACTGTACACCCTACAGCTAGAGCTCAAGGGACAGCTTCCCACACATAACCGTGGACATCTGTTAGATCCCATATTCGCCAATTGGGAGGATGTCTTGGTTGCGCCCCCAGAGCCCCTGCCCTGGACAGATCACTTCTTTGTCCCATTCGTTATTCATCTGCCCAAGCACAAAGCTCATGCTTCCGCCCCTCTCAACTACCCTCGTCGAAGGTGGGCAACATTTTCCCTGTCAGAGTTCAATAAGGCTCTCATTGCGGAAGGCCCTCCAGGAGGCAAGGATGTGGCAACGGCAAACAAATTGCTCAATGACCGCATCATAGCCGCTTTGGATTGCACAGCCCAATTGGGTCGGCCAAAAAAAGGTGCCCACAGACAGATAACTGCTCCCTGGTTTGGCGAGACGTTGCGCCGCGCCAAAAGGGACTGTAAACGGGCAGAGAGACAATGGAGAGTGGCATATGATGATTCGATGAAAGAAGCCTATCATGTTAAGAGACGCATCTATCATAACAAAATCCGTATAGAGAAAGCTACATACTATGCAGACAGAATCCAGAGGGCAGAGAACTCCGCCAAGGAACTGTTCAGCATATATAAGTCTCTAGCCACCCCAAAAACTACAAGTCTAGACAAAGAGCACTCAGTAGCAGCATGCAACCGCATCGCTACTTACTTCGGAGATAAAGTGTCTAAAATTTACGCTGCTTTCCCCGAAATACCTCATGCAGCGGAAGAGCCGGTAGACCTAGTAGCAGAGGAAGATGATCGAAATCAGCTACTCAATTTTACCACTCCCTCACCGGAAGAGCTAGTTAAAATTTGCAGGTCTGTCAAATCTGGCTCTCCCCGAGATCCTGCACCCCCTAAAAGATTGAGTGACAGTTTGGAGACCCTTGAACCTTACATCAGGCATGTGCTAGATGTCTCCTTCCGGTCCAGTTCAATACCTGAGGATTGGAAACAGGCTGTGGTGCTTCCCCTCCGCAAGAAGCCCAGCATTAGCTTTGAGAAACTGGACAATCTACGCCCCATCTCCCTGCTGCCTTATCTCTCCAAGGTAGCGGAGAAGGTGGTAAATAAACAGCTAATGACATATGTGGAGGAAGGCAACCATCTTCATCCTACCCAATTCGGGTTTCGGCCCCGTCACTCTACGGAGTCTGCCCTTCTGAGGGCCACCGAAGCTCTCAGGCAGGGTGCCGACGAGGGACATACAATGGCGCTAATTTTATTAGACCTTAGTTCCGCGTTCGACACTGTAGCACATTCCATCTTGCTACAGTGTCTGAACAAGGTTGGGGTGCGAGGGGCAGCGTTGAAATGGATTTATTCATTTCTTACTGGCCGGGGTTTCCAAGTGAGGCAGGGTGACCACTACTCTGAGTGAATCCCTTTGGACCAGGGGGTGCCGCAGGGCTCGTCCCTGAGTCCAACACTTTTCAATCTTTATGTCGCTCCGATTGCCACCTTAGTAGAGAGTCACGGCCTCAGTTTGGTGTCGTATGCCGACGACACGCAGTTGGTTATCTCCCTGTCGCGCGCACCCGGTCTCTCGGCGGACATCTTCAGAGCATGCATGCAAGATCTCGCTGCCTGGATGTCCGCCAACTGCCTCAAGCTCAACGGAGGGAAGACCGAGGTGCTGGTCGTGGGGGGCTGCCAGTCTGCGTGGACGTCGGCATGGTGGCCATCTTCTCTGGGCCCAACACCCATTCCCTGCCAAAAAGCTAAGAATCTGGGCATCTGGTTTGATGCCGCCCTCACCTTTGGCCCTCAGATCAACCAGGTGGTCGGACTATGCTTTGGGACCCTTAAAAGCCTCAGGAAGACTCTGAAGTTCTTGCCTGTGAGAGCCCGACAAACCTTGGTACATGCACTAGTCACATCAAGGATGGACTATGGCAACCTGCTCTATTTAGGTACCTTGGAGAAGAACCTCAGTCGCTTACAGGTCCTACAGAATGCCGCTGCCCGATTAGTGCTCAGACTACCCAGAAGAGCTGCTTCTGCAGCGGCCCTCCGGTCTCTGCACTAGCTCCCGGTCAGAAGCAGGGTAGAATTTAAAGCACTATGTACGTGCCATCGGATCATTAATGGGAGATCCCCTCTCCCTCTGCAAGGACTTTTGACATCTTACGAGCCTCCCCGATCCTTGAGATCCTCCGGCTCTGGACTCCTGGTTGTCCCTAAGGTGTCCAGAGCACGGATGGGTGGAAGATCTTTCAGATGCCTTGCAGCCTCGAGATGGAACAAGCTGCCCATGGCACTGCGATTAGAGCCATCTGAATCAATTTTTAGAGCTAAGCTTAAAACTGCTCTATTCGCTCAGTAGGTCTGCCGCTTCTGTAAGCTCCAGTAATAAAAGTTTCTCCTCAGCGCGGGGACACGCCGTTGTTGCGTCACCATGCGCTTTATAAAACTCCCTAAATAGAAATAGAAAATAATGACCCTGTCTCTACTTCTTCTTCTTCTACGACTACTCTTCCTTCTTAATTTCATCTTCCTTGAAACATGCTTCCTTTCTCTTCCTTCTCTCTTTTCCGCTTCTTATCATTTATCATGCTTCTTGCTTCCATCTCCCTTCACAACTAGTTTGTTACTCTGGGGCTTCTTTTCTTTTTCTTTTTCTTCTTCTTTCCTTTTCTCCTTCCTATCTCTTCTCTTTCTTTTCTTTTTTACCCCAAATTTGGCCTTATGAATACTAAAGGATGTGTTGTTTTATGCCTCCTTTGTTATATTTTATGAATGGTTTCCTCATTTATACTATGTTCCATTTTTTCTTCTGCATATGTATCTGCATCTGTGATTTATTTGAAATTTAATAAACAATTTCAACACAAATCTTTTTGTCCTGATATCCTAGCCCTCATACTCCTACTAGATTTATTAGGAAGTAATAATTCTACGCTGTTAGGGTAGTGATCACTAGTGGCGTTGTTGTGAGTATTAAAATTAAGTATACGGGATCCAACATTCCTTTATATAAATATAAAATCAATGATGGTACTCGCTCCTCTTCCAATAAAGGTCTGGGTCAGTGGTTCCGGTGGGACCACTAGTTCATTTGCAAATGCGAGTTCTAGAATAAATAATGTCACCTACCACTTAGTTAGTGGTGGTGAGAAGGGAAAGGGGTGAAGGAGGTACCGGGATGGGGAATCCCGCTGGGGCGGAACTAGGGTCCTCACACCCAGCAAGCTAGGTGTCATGCTTCATCATATGGACCTGCTCCTCGTTGAGCCGGCGCTGCAATGCTCAACGGGCACCCGCGAAGGGGCTCTTTGTCGGAGATCTTTTGTTCCTTAGCCGTATGATGAAGTGCGGGTATGTGGCCCTTGTGTGTGTAGATAATAGGGTGGTGCAGTGAGTGCATTGTTAAAAAAGGTTGGATATTTCCAAATAAATGCGTTTATTCTGGTTGGTAATCCACCTTGAATAAAAATTAATATATAATAGAGTGGCAGCAGCCCTGGTGAGGGGTATTGGTTAGATCTTGTGCTCTACTCTATGTGTCGGGTCGACATGTTTCTTGCCCTGTTGGTCAGTTAGTACCGTGGCAATTCTTCAGGACCTATATGTGCAATGTGTTTGTGAAGCGTGTTGGTTGGTATCTACACTAAATGGTGCCTCTAAATAGTTGCTACCATTAATGGTTGACTACATGTCCAAGCTATTGTAGTCATGATTAGCAGGACCTCACTCAATGGTGCGGTGTGCTCCATCATGGGCTGGCGGATCGCCGGGGCGCCTCGTTAGTAGGAGCCTTGTGCCTGATAAGTGCACGTTGGGAACCTACCCTCACCGCCAGTCCACAGCCGCTGGAAATATCCAACCTTTTTTCATAACGCACTCACTGCACCACCCTATTATCTACACACACAAGGGCCACATACCCGCACTTCATCATACTGCTAAGGAACAAAAGATCTCCGACAAAGAGCCCCTTCGCGGGTGCCCGTTGAGCATTGCAGCGCCGGCTCAACGAGGAGCAGGTCCATATGATGAAGCATGACACCTTGCTTGCTGGGTGTGTGAGGACCCTAGTTCCGCCCTAGCGGGATCCCCCATCCCGCTACCTCCTTCACCCCTTTCCCTTCTCACCACCACTAAGTGGTAGGTGACATCAAACATAGAGGAACTAGTCCAATCTCTCTTTTTGTGTAGGACATGACCCAGGTGGGCAAGGAGTCTAGACCTCTTTAAATAAGCCCCCCCAGTCCCCCTTCTTTTTGTTAAGAATAAATAATGTATCATTTAAACAACTTCCAGTTTGTGAGTGCGGAAAGTGAGTTATGCACCCATCGCCACGCTTAGGACGCCGTTTGTACTGCGGGACAGACATAGAGGAAACGAATTAGAACACAGCTCCGATTGTGGAAGCGGTTCCTCTACAGACAGTTGTGGTCATATTTTTCCAATATGGATTATCGCGGTGCCCTTGGACACTATGACTGAACAGATTATCCCTTTTCCAAACCGAATAACGCACTCCCTTTTGACTCTCCTGGCCATCACCTGCAGAACAATCCATCGACACCCTGACTTGGTCGCAATTATCACCAGTTGAGGGGGATTAACTATACTATCCATTAGAATTTAACCCTGAAGATTTGGAGTGTACGGCACTCCAATGAAACACGTGTCGGCTGGCGCAATAAAAGCAACACGTTCAGCGTATACCGACTGCCTTCTTCATTGTTTCTAAGAACACTAACAACATATTACTTGTTATTGATAATTTTGTGTGTGCACAGGTTTTGTTTCTCAGATTGTAGATGTATGCATAGCATTACATTGTCACGGGGTTGTTAGGGTCACCCCTTTCCTAGTAGCACCACACCAGTAAAACAAGACCACTAACCTGGCCAATTATCCAGTGAAGCGCAACTATTCTCTTAGACTAAGTACCCTTGTCATTGGTAGAAATACGGAAAGTGAGTTATATTGTTCCCGACCTCATCTGTTACACCACAAGTAGAATTCTCATGGGCTGGTCAATGGGCCATTCTGGTGCAAAGGTGCGGCTCTCATAGGCTGGCCTGGACAATGGAACTCTCTGGTGCAAAGGTGCGGCTCTTATAGGCTGGCCTGCACAATGGACCTCTCTGATGCAAAGGTGCGGCTCTCATAGGTTGGGCTGGACAATACACGTCTCTGGTGCAAAGGTGCGGCTCTCGTAGCCTGGGCTGGACAATGGACCTCTCTGGTGCAAAGGTGCGGCACTCGTGGGCTGGGCTGGACAATGGACCTCTCTGATGCAAAGGTGCGGCTCTCATAGGCTGGCCTGGACAATGGACCTCTCCGGTGCAAAGGTGCGGCACTCGTGGGTTGGCCTGGACAATGGACCACTCTGGTGGAAAGGTGCAGCTCTCGTGGGGTGGCCTGGTCAATGGACCTCTCTGGTGCAAAGGTACGACACTCATGGGCTGGGCTGGACACTGGAACTCTCTGGTGCAAAGGTGCGGCTCTCATAGGCTGGCCTGGACAATGGACCTCTCTGATGCAAAGGTGCGGCTCTCGTAGGCTGGGCTGGACAAAGGACCTCTCTGGTGCACAGGTGCGGCTCTCGTGGGGTGGCCTGGTTAATGGACCTCTCTGGTGCAAAGGTGCGACACTCATGGGCTGGGCTGGACAATGGAACTCTCTGGTGCAAAGGTGCGGCTCTCATGGGCTGGACAGTGGACCTTTCTGTGTCTATGAGAGGAAGAGAGAACCATTCAAGGGTGTGATCATGGACACTGGATGGTCCAGGAGATGTAGGTGTTTCACTGCATCACTCGGCACCGGGGTAAACATGCAAGTGACCTCTGGCTGAAGCTGTCCGACCTGTGCACCTCAGGTACTGTCCAGCCTCTTCGAACTCCGGCCAGGGCTTTTGGTCTCCCCCTGTATTAGAATGTGGTCAGATTTCAGATATTTCACAGCTAGCACATCCAACACTCACCTTTTCCTGGGAAGCTTCATTCTTCGATTACCAGGGGGACAGGTTCACCATGGGAATAGTCACATTATAATGGGTAACCTTAGGTTTTACGTGAGTAGTATGCAATTGTTTCATTATAATACTTTAACTGAATACAATTGTCTGAGTAGCCTTTATTTTGACCCACAGTGTTTGTTTATATCATTGTGCTTGTCTATCAATTTTGCAGAGAAGTTGTATCCTTCGGTAAAAAACTAAAGGTTTTTGCCCTATTCTTTGATTCGCAGGAGCCCTCTGGGGGTTAGGTAAGTGCCAGAGGAAGAGGCTCGCCTCTGTACCCTTCTCCAGTCTGACATTAAGCAGCATCAAAGCCTATTTATCTCTCAGTAAAAGCTAAAGATCTCTTTGTTTGGGAGGGCTGATTCTACTTGGACACCACTTAGCGCTTGGATTCTACTTCATTTAGGCACTTTACATTGTACAGAACTGGAACTCGTGCCCCAGGGGAGCCAGTGTGTGACCTTTGTGGTGCTCGCCTGGGCCTGCCCCAACCCTGTCCTGACTGAGGGTGCAAAAAAATATCTACAGTCATCATAAAATTACTTATTACTGTAGATTCACCACCACTGGGCACCCCCTCGCCCCCACAAAACCCCAAGAGAAGGGCAGGTAAATATGTGGGTTTGCACTGGTAAAAGGGTAAGGTGTGTTCTCCACTATCATGTTATGGCGATTTCGCAGAGCACCAACACGTTTCGCGGGTCTGCTTCAGGGCACTGGATGGTCTGTTTGGATGACATACAATAGACTGCGAAATCTCATAAGTACCACAGAGTGGAACACGGGTGTTCTTAGAGAGCTCCAAAGTTGCCAGTCTGCATAGAGGGTACAAGGGTATTGAAACATACATTTCAGGACCTATGGTTTGGCCATCACTCTCCTGATTGTGACCCGTCGAATGGTGACCTAGTTTCACAGATAGGCAAACGGGTGCTTTGGGGTGATTCTGTTTTGTATTGCTGTGGGTACGTTGCCGTGGTTTTTCTCATTGAGGCAGGAACAGCCTCACAGGCACATGGTCACAGAATTCATGCCTTGTAAACCATTGGGGTGGTCCCAGGAGTGCAAGGAAGCTTGTTCATAGACTCTTAGGGCCCGATTCACAAACTTTTCGTGTAAGTTTATCCCGAGTGCAGAGATTGTACCCCGAGTGCGGAAACCCTGCAGTGGTAAAGATACTACTTGTAACTTACCTTTGTGAACACCGAAAAGTAGTAAACAGAGACTTCTGGTCTGAACTTATACCAAAAGTCTAACTTTACCTTTGTGAATCCGGCCCTTAGCGTTCATGTACAGTTTATACCTAATAAAACACACCTTATCTTCATGAAATCGCTACCACTGTTCAATCAAGTGGATATCTGACAACTCGACTGAGGCCCACATGCTGCTCTCCAGCGGGGTGCAAGTTGCCCTCCGGCACCTAGCACACCATTGTGTTACCCCCCTACTAAGTACCTCTAACCTTAAGACTAGCACAAGAGGTGGCAGGCCCGCGGGTTGGGAAGATGAGGTTAAAGTGACACATGACATTTTTCTGGTCTCTCCTAACAGTGAAGTACCCCGCGGTGTGTTACATTTATATTAACCCGCTAGCCATTTAGGGACGACCAGATTCAACAATGCAACAGGTCAATCCTTGAATTCATATTCAAATTCAATTTGCATAATGTGTATTCAACTTAAAAATATTAAACACATTGAGATAGAATCTTGATATAAGAACATACATGTACTGACAGATGAAGATTCTGGATCTCTGTTACAGAATTAGTGACCTCCACTAAGCATGGGCGTAAAATCCGCTCCGCTCGCGGATTTTTCGGATTTTCGGCAAATCCGCAATCCGCGAACGCTCGCGAATTTGTCGAAAATCCGTGAATCCGCTCGCGGTGGATTTTTTGCTTGGTTGCGGCGCGCGGCGTGGTGCACGGCGTTCACTTTCCGTCATTTTAGCGTTTGCCGAGTTGTTTTTCTTTGCGAGTGACGCGCCATTTTAGATCTTGCTGCTTGTTCCCGCGGGAGTTTGTCGCCCGCGAATACGTACTCGCGGCTTGCCACCTTGCACAGCACACCTCGCGAGAGTTCGCAATTGCGAACACGTAGTTGCGGCGGAAAGGAACAATCTCGCACTTGCGAAATAGAGATTTTGCAATTTCGCACAAGAAAATCACCAGCAAACAGGATAAACCTTCAGAAAATTATGATTTTTATCAGAATCACTCCTCAGGTTGACATTTGCATGGCCTTTTTTTTTTGCAAGGAGTCCATTTTGGGGGGGGGAGGAAGGAAGTGCCCCACAGTCTCCAACTTCCTGTTCCTGTCCAGCAGGCTCCTCCCAGTGCTTTGTCCATCTCCTGGTCACTTTCATTTGGATCTGGAGCTGGAAGGATTACTTTTTGTGGGTGCTGCTGGATATTTGGATTTGAGGCCTTTTTGACTGTCTTTGGATCACTTTTGGATTAGAAATCAACTTTCACAAGTAAGTTTGTTTGGGGCATTACAGTTGCTGCAAGTAAAATTTTGGAACTTTTTCAGAACATTAAATAAATTATATTGTGGGTAGCCACAGTATCCAGTAGGACCAGGGTTGGTTAGGGGTGCATGATACAACTGTTTTGTTGAATTTAAACACCATTTAGGCCATGGATGGGCTGGGATTGTGCTGATTTTTGTCTTTTTTTTGGGACTGCTGGTGGGGCCCTTTGCCCAGGGGTGGTGAGTGTTGCATGGGCCTAGTCTTTCTGTGGGGTGTCTTCTTAAATTTAAACATAATTGAGGCCATGGATGGGCTGGGATTGTGCTTATTTTATTGTTTTTTGTCGTTTTTGGGGGGCTGCTGGTGTGGCCTTTTGCCCAGGGGTGGTGGGTGGTGCATGGACTGAGTGTGCCTGTGGTGTGGTCTCACTCTCTTTAATGTAAACATCATGGATGGCATTGGATTGTGGTGATTTCTGGCTGTTTTTCTGTTTTTTGGGGGTGTACTGTTGATGTGGACTGGCCATGTGGGTGGTGGTGGTGGCCATCTTGAGTGCTGGCTGCTACAGGCAACATGTGCTTGGGGTGTAAGGGGCCATTTTGAGGAGAGGCAGTGTCTGAGGCCTGCACTTATTTTGCCTACTTTTCATCCATTATGCCCAGGGGTAGTGAGTGTTGCATGGGCCTAGTGTGTTTTTGAGGGGTGTCTTCTTGAATTTAAACACCATTGAGGCCATGGATGGGCTGGGATTGTGCTGATTTTATTGTTTTTTGTCGTTTTTTTGGGCCTGCTGGTGGGGCCCTTTGCCCAGGGGTGGTGAGTGTTGCATGGGCCTAGTCTTTCTGTGGGGTGTCTTCTTGAATTTAAACATAATAGAGGCCATGGATGGGCTGGGATTGTGCTTATTTTATTGTTTTTTGTCGTTTTTGGGGGGCTGCTGGTGTGGCCTTTTGCCCAGGGGTGGTGGTGCATGGACTGAGTGTGCCTGTGGTGTGGTCTCACTCTCTTTAATGTAAACATCATGGATGGCATTGGATTGTGGTGATTTCTGGCTGTTTTTCTGTTTTTTGGGGGTGTACTGTTGATGTGGACTGGTCATGTGGGTGGTGGTGGTGGCCATCTTGAGTGCTGGCTGGTACAGGCAACATGTGCCTGGGGTGTAAGGGGCCATTTTGAGGAGAGGCAGTGTCTGAGGCCTGCACTTATTTTGCCTACTTTTCATCCATTATGCCCAGGGGTAGTGAGTGTTGCATGGGCCTAGTGTTTCTGAGGGGTGTCTTCTTGAATTTAAACACCATTGAGGCCATGGATGGGCTGGGATTGTGCTGATTTTATTGTTTTTTGTCGTTTTTTTGGGCCTGCTGGTGGGGCCCTTTGCCCAGGGGTGGTGAGTGTTGCATGGGCCTAGTCTTTCTGTGGGGTGTCTTCTTGAATTTAAACATAATTGAGGCCATGGATGGGCTGGGATTGGGCTTATTTTATTGTTTTTTGTCGTTTTTGGGGGGCTGCTGGTGTGGCCTTTTGCCCAGGGGTGGTGGGTGGTGCATGGACTGAGTGTGCCTGTGGTGTGGTCTCACTCTCTTTAATGTAAACATCATGGATGGCGTTGGATTGTGGTGATTTCTGGCTGTTTTTCTGTTTTTTGGGGGTGTACTGTTGATGTGGACTGGCCATGTGGGTGGTGGTGGTGGCCATCTTGAGTGCTGGCTGGTACAGGCAACAAGTGCCTGGGGTGTAAGGGGCCATTTTGAGGAGAGGCAGTGTCTGAGGCCTGCACTTATTTTGCCTACTTTTCATCCATTATGCCCAGGGGTAGTGAGTGTTGCATGGGCCTAGTGTTTCTGAGGGGTGTCTTCTTGAATTTAAACACCATTGAGGCCATGGATGGGCTGGGATTGTGCTGATTTTATTGTTTTTTGTCGTTTTTTTGGGCCTGCTGGTGGGGCCCTTTGCCCAGGGGTGGTGAGTGTTGCATGGGCCTAGTCTTTCTGTGGGGTGTCTTCTTGAATTTAAACATAATTGAGGCCATGGATGGGCTGGGATTGGGCTTATTTTATTGTTTTTTGTCGTTTTTGGGGGGCTGCTGGTTTGGCCTTTTGCCCAGGGGTGGTGGGTGGTGCATGGACTGAGTGTGCCTGTGGTGTGGTCTCACTCTCTTTAATGTAAACATCATGGATGGCGTTGGATTGTGGTGATTTCTGGCTGTTTTTCTGTTTTTTGGGGGTGTACTGTTGATGTGGACTGGCCATGTGGGTGGTGGTGGTGGCCATCTTGAGTGCTGGCTGGTACAGGCAACATGTGCCTGGGGTGTAAGGGGCCATTTTGAGGAGAGGCAGTGTCTGAGGCCTGCACTTATTTTGCCTACTTTTCATCCATTATGCCCAGGGGTAGTGAGTGTTGCATGGGCCTAGTGTTTCTGAGGGGTGTCTTCTTGAATTTAAACACCATTGAGGCCATGGATGGGCTGGGATTGTGCTGATTTTTATTGTTTTTTGTCGTTTTTTTGGGCCTGCTGGTGGGGCCCTTTGCCCAGGGGTGGTGAGTGTTGCATGGGCCTAGTCTTTCTGTGGGGTGTCTTCTTGAATTTAAACATAATTGAGGCCATGGATGGGCTGGGATTGGGCTTATTTTATTGTTTTTTGTCGTTTTTGGGGGGCTGCTGGTGTGGCCTTTTGCCCAGGGGTGGTGGGTGGTGCATGGACTGAGTGTGCCTGTGGTGTGGTCTCACTCTCTTTAATGTAAACATCATGGATGGCGTTGGATTGTGGTGATTTCTGGCTGTTTTTCTGTTTTTTGGGGGTGTACTGTTGATGTGGACTGGCCATGTGGGTGGTGGTGGTGGCCATCTTGAGTGCTGGCTGGTACAGGCAACATGTGCCTGGGGTGTAAGGGGCCATTTTGAGGAGAGGCAGTGTCTGAGGCCTGCACTTATTTTGCCTACTTTTCATCCATTATGCCCAGGGGTAGTGAGTGTTGCATACTTGCATGTCCGTAGTCTTTCTGTGGGGTGTCTTCAATGTAAACATCAAGGATGGCATGGGATTGTGCTCATTTTTCTGTGTTTTGTCGAATTTTTGGGGTGTATAACTGAACTGATGTTCCTCTGTCTTCCATTGCTTTTAGGTGCACAAGAAGACTCAAGAGAACCACCAGTGCCAGGAAGAAGTCCTGCAGCGGTGTGTGCAGCATAACGTCACGCGACGTCACGTCTGGACACAGAACCCTCTGCAACTCGTGCAACTGCTGCCTGCTGACCTGCTCTGAAGAGGATGGCCCCAAAAAAAGTAACCCGTAGCTCCTCTAGCAAGAAAGGTGCCAGTAAGGAGCAGAAGAAGCAAGTTACCAAGGAGACTGGTGTGCCGCCCGCCCCTTTTTTTGGGAGTAAAAAAAAAAGTATGCCTGCAGCAGCAGCAGCGGGATCTGCTGGGGACCAAGCTGGCAGCACCCCCCCCCGCTCCATTGGGCTCAGTGCCACCACCACCACCACGCCAACTTAAGTCCAAGCCCTTGAGTGCTGCAGAGGCAGCCAGTATAGTTCTTCAATCACCATCGACCAGTGATGTTGGCTCATCGCAAGAAAGCAGCAGCAATGTCCCTCAATCAACACAGGTTGTTGTAGCTCATCTGACGAGTGTTGAACAACCACAGCCGCAACAACAATCACATGTGCAAGTACAAGCCCAAGTACATGTGGAAGGAGAGGCAGCGCAAGGAGATGCGCAAGCAGAGGTGCATGGAGGGTCACAAGTGCCCACAATAGTTGTTCCTCCCGAAGTAGGGGCACATCAGGAAATCGACAATCAAGGCGAGGTATCATTTGAGGAAGCCACTCCTCCTGCTGATCCTTCATTGTCTTCCACAACCCTAGCAAGGAAGAGATCAAGGGTGGTGTCTACATCCTCTTCAAGCACACCTCCTTCTGATGATACGGATCAAACTTGGGAACCAGCACCACAGCCGTCTGAGAGTGAGGCACACCATGATCCAACAAAGGTACTTAAGCGTAAAAGGAAGCTCGTCCAAAGTCTCAGACTTATGGAGTGTGATGAGGCTCAACAAGAAGTGGCGGATACTGCTGCTGATGAAGACTCTGCCAACGACGACCCAGTCATCATAAAGGTCACTGCAGCCCCAGCGGGCATGCAGCAAACAGACATTTTGACCCTAGCCCGAAGAGCTGCTGCGCGTGATGATGATGATGATGATGTTGTCGATGAGGAGGCAGTGGAAACACCACAATCATTGGAGTTAAGTAGTACACCAACTCGTCCCGCTTCCATATTTCTTTCTGGCAAGAAGAGACCTGCGTCAACCTCGACCTTAATTAGTGGCGGTGAAAGTGGAAAACGTACAAAAGTTGGGCAATCCAGATCCTCCACTTCATCTGGCATTAGCTTCATGACCACCACCACCAGTATCGCCGCCTCCTCCAGGTCCCACAGACACTTCAAGTCCCCAGTTTGGGACTTCTTTACTGTTTGTCCCAAAAATCCAAAGTTTGCCATTTGTACCCTTTGTAAGCTTGCAGTTAGTCGTGGTAAGTCAGGTACCAACTATGGTACCGGCGGCCAGAGTGGTCATCTTGAGATAAAGCACGCTGTCAAATGGTTTGCGCACCTAGCTGCGATCAAGAAAGGCCAAAATCAAGGAAACGTTGATGTTTCATCTGATGTTGACGAGCAGGAAGAAGACGTGTCAAACACTTCCCTTACACCCAGTACCCCTGTCAGCAGCACACCCAATGTGAGGCACACTAAGAGTGTTGGAGCGAGTGAGACACCAACGCACAAAAGTTCACCAGCGAGCAAAATTGGGTCAACGAAGTCATTATCAGCCCGTAAATGCTTGGTCCAGGCCAACATTAGAACAATGCTTACTTCAGACGTGCCATATGAACGCAACCACCCACTGACGCGTCTGTATAACACTAAGCTGGCTAAAATGCTAGCTGTGGACCTTCTACCTTTTTCTTTTGTAGAAGCGGTAGGTTTTCTTGAATTAGTTGCAACGCTCTGCCCTAAATGGAAGGTTCCGAGCCGGTTCTATTTTGCCAGAGTTGCGGTTCCAGCACTACATGAAGATGTGCTGCAGGCGATTGGGGCAGCTTTGCAGAAGAGTGCTGTTCACACAATACATCTGACAACAGACATGTGGACCAGTGGCCCAGGCGATGATTACATGTGCATCACTGCACACTGGGTCTCTTTTTCAGGTGTTATAGCAAAGCTAAACGCAGGTGTTGACCCGGACCAAGTTTTCAAAGCTGCTCGGAAACATGCAACACTAGCCATGTTTGGCTTGGAGAAAAGTCACACAGCAGAAAACCTTTTGGAAGAGTTTGACAAAAAGGTCTTGACAATGCTATCCCCCCTAAAACGCAAGATTGGTTATGTTTCCACGGATAATGGCGCCAATGTAGTTAAGGCCATGTTCCTTGGTGACCATGTTAGAGTGCCGTGTTTGGCGCACTGTATCAACCTGGTAGTTCAAAAATTCTTGAGTGATAAAGAGAGTCCAGCGTTCGAGGTAATGGCCACCTGCCGCAAAATGTGCAACCATTTCAGCCATTCTTTTAAGGCCCGGAAGCATCTGCGGAGACTGCTACTTCAACGTGGAATGCCAGTGAAAGCACTCATCCAGGAGGTGGCAACACGTTGGAACTCAACCTTCTACATGCTTGAGCGTCTGCATGAGCAGTATACGGTACTCGATCACTATTTCTTGACAGAGGCTACATCTCAGAAGGAGGACCTGCGGATGAGTAAGGCGCAATGGGACATAGTTAAAAGCCTGACAGACATGCTTCGTCCTTTTGAGTTCTTCACGCGTGCAGTCAGCCAGGAGGACTGTAATTTGGGAAAAGCTATCCCATTGTTGTGCATACTGGAGCACCAACTGATGGCGGTTTCTTCTGAGTTTGCAAAAGATGAAAAAAAAAACCAACATTTCATTTTGTCTGAGAAATTATTACATCGCCTACGTGGTGATGAACGTCTTCAAAACATCAACTCAGATCAGCATTACATTTGTGCTACTATTCTGGATCCACGCTACAAAAAGGCGCTGGCAGACAACGCATTCTTTCCTTTCGCTGATGCAGATGTTCAAAAGTACAAACATTGGTTAGCCTGGTCAGCCAAGAGGTTTGAAAAAGAACGGCAGGTTATTGAAGGAGAAGCCAGTACATCAGCATCAGCATCAGCAGGCCATCCGCAGTCACAAGAATCCACTTCTGCACCTGTGGCTGGGGCACAAGTGACCTCTCAGCCGTTAAAGACACCGGCAACTGGATCATCTGCACCACACACAATGACAACACTAACAGTGGCTGGGGAGGAGGATTGGCTAAGTTTGATGGGGTATGGTTCTCGAAAAAATGTCACAGGCACAGCAAAAAGTAAGCAAAGTGGAGGAACAGTTGATGACCTTGAGTCGATGGTGCAGGACTATCTGAATGACTCAACAGAGGTCTTCCTTAATGATGAGCCATTGCAGTATTGGCATGGCAAAAAACAATTGTGGCCACAGCTCTTCAACCTGGCTATAAACTATTTGTCTTGCCCACTCGCAAGTGTGTCTTCTGAACGTGTTTTCAGTGCTGCTGGTGGCATTGTAACTCCCAAACGGAGCCGCCTCTCGCCCAAAAATGTGGAGCGGCTGACAATGATCAAGATGAATCAGCACCTCATACCACCAGATTACAAAGTACGAGAAAGCACGCCGCATGAAGACGAGGAGGACAGCAACGTAGATGAGGGGATTTTTTCTCTGTTCGGTGCTACTGACCTCATCCAGCCTGAATTCGCAGAGTATGATGACGAAATCTTGTTCTTATTCCCTGACACCGAGCCCTGAAAATGAGACAATCAATCAAGAACTTTCTTTTTCGTCCTTATTCACTTTTATTCCTGTGTGCTTTGTGTCTCTCTTTCTTTGTTTTGCACAGTTAATTTAATTCAAACTTTAATCACCTAATCCCAAAAACAAGACCATCATCAGAACTGTCTTCACTTGTTTGCTTATTGATTTGAAGGTGCCGCAGTCTACATTCCTCAGGTTCACAAGTTCTGAAGAACATGCTCCTCTATCCTCCTCCTCCAGACTGCGATTTCCCTCCAAGCAGAGTGCTGGATTACGCACAATGAAGAAAGACTCAGCACTTGTGGGGGTGTTGTACTTCTTTGCGGGTGAGTTGACGGTTTTGGGCCCATTGCTGTGAAGCTCTAATAATGGACAAAAGTGTTTTGGACCAAATATGAGGTGGAAATTTCTTGCCGTTTTTGCTGACTTGCTTGCCTTTGAGGTGCTCTTTGGCGGGGTTCCGGGGGTTTGTGTGTAATTTTTGGTGTCTGTCGAAGCACTGCTGCGACAGTCTAATCTTGATTGCATTTGCTTTTCAGGAAATCCGTGGTGGAAAACAGGAGTTATGATGATTGATGATGATGACCTAGCTGAACAGCGCCGCATTTGGAACGAAGGCCGAGAGATATTGTAAGTATGAGATTTAGCTTTTTCGCTGTTTGGGGGTGTTGTCGGGTGTTTTTTTGCGGGTGGGTTGGCGCCGGCGGGTCTTGCCTGGGGCATTCCTGGGAAGGTCTAATACCGGATAGAAGTGTTTTGGACAAAATCCATAAGGAACAGCCTTTTTTTTGCCATTTCTTCAGACATCTTGCTCAATGTAGCGTTTTGGGGGGCTTCCTGCTGTTCGTGGGTGGGTTGCGGCCGGGGTCTCTGTCGAAGCACTGCTGCGACAGTCTAATCTTGATTGCATTTGCTTTTCAGGAAATCCGTGGTGGAAAACAGGAGTTATGATGATTGATGATGATGACGACCTAGCTGCACAGCGCCGCGTTTGGACCGAAGGCCGAGAGACATTGTAAGTATGAGATTTAGCTTTTTCGCTGTTTGGGGGTGTTGTGTCGGGTGTTTTTTTGCGGGTGGGTTGGCGGGTCTTGCCTGGGGCATTCCTGGGAAGGTCTAATACCGGATACAAGTGTTTTGGACAAAATCCATAAGGAACAGCCTTTTTTTTGCCATTTCTTCAGACATCTTGCTCAATGTAGCGTTTTGGGGGGCTTCCTGCTGTTCGTGGGTGGGTTGCGGCCGGGGTCTCTGTCGAAGCACTGCTGCGACAGTCTAATCTTGATTGCATTTGCTTTTCAGGAAATCCGTGGTGGAAAACAGGAGTTATGATGATTGATGATGACCTAGCTGCACAGCGCGTTACTTTGGACCGAAGGCCGAGAGATATTGTAAGTATGAGATTTAGCTTTTTCGCTGTTTGGGGGTGTTGTCGCGTGTTTTTTTGCGGGTGGGTTGGCGGGTCTTGGCTGGGGCATTCCTGGGAAGGTCTAATGCCGGATAGAAGTGTTTTGGACAAAATCCTTAAGGAAAAGCCTTTTTTTTGCCATTTCTTCAGACATCTTGCTCAATGTAGCGTTTTGGGGGGCTTCCTGCTGTTCGTGGGTGGGTTGCGGCCGGGGTCTCTGTCGAAGCACTGCTGCGACAGTCTAATCTTGATTGCATTTGCTTTTCAGGAAATCCGTGGTGGAAAACAGGAGTTATGATGATTGATGATGATGACGACCTAGCTGCACAGCGCCGCGTTTGGACCGAAGGCCGAGAGACATTGTAAGTATGAGATTTAGCTTTTTCGCTGTTTGGTGGTGTTGTGTCGGGTGTTTTTTTGCGGGTGGGTTGGCGGGTCTTGCCTGGGGCATTCCTGGGAAGGTCTAATACCGGCTAGAAGTTTGTTGGACAAAATCCATAAGGAAACACCAGTTTTGGCACTTTTTGTAAGTTAGGGTTCGTTAGGGTTAGCCCTAGCAGCAGGATTGCATGTGTTTAGGGGGGTTCTATTGCAACGCGGTTCTGTTGTTGTAGAGCACTGTTGGAGCGATGCTGGCTATGGATACTTTTGCTTGCAGGCAAGTGGTTTGAATACAATCCACGGTCTGTATTTGGGCCTACTGTTACTTTCAAAGTACGTTTTGTAACCATTTTTCTGCTAGGCATCGTTTTTGGAGATATGATTGGGTTCTTCTACATTTTTGCGACTGGCTTTAGTAAGGGTCTTGGTGGGAGCATTGCTGGGAAGGTCAAATTTTGTTCTAAAACACAGTAGTACACCCACCTTGAGGGGAAAGATCCGCTATAATATTTTGGCCATACTTATTGATCCTTAAAAAGGTGACTCAGACAGAGCACGCAATTTCAAAAATATTGTACTGTCTATTAGGGAAATCAAGTGTCACTTTTTGAACCACACAGCGTACATACCTTTTATTTATTTATCAGTGGTATTGTAATAGCACTTCCTGTTTTCCGTTCAATAATTACAGGCCGGGTTTCAGTCAACATCCGCCAGGCAGGCAGTGGACAGGGTGTCTCTTCTGTCAGTGGTCACCACCACATTGATGGACGAAGCGTCAGCTGGAATGGAGGAGTGCCGCCAATAAGAGGAATTGTTTGCTGCATGCAACTTACTTACCAATTTCAACAGGACAACTCCAACAACATACGCAATACAGATACAGTATCCATTGTTGTCTTTTATTCTATGAGTGTGACTGCATGTGCTTACCTTTAGTTTGTAACCAAAGATTGTCTGTAAACTCTGTATCTTCAATTATTGTTTGTCCATGCTCTGCTTTTTTTTTCTTCTCTCAACAAAACCTACCCAAAAAGAAACCCCCATTCCCATCCATTTTACAAACCCTAACCCTCTTCCCCCGGGCTGTGTTGTTTTGCTTGATGTCTGACTAAAATGACATCAATAATTCCACACACTTGCTGGGGAGGATAAGGTGATAGCAGCAACAGGCTGGTGAAGGAATACGAGGATATCTTCTAGACTTACTCAGCTTCAGTACTATATCTTCTAGTAGTAGTAGCCAATGTCAAATAAATTCAACGCAAGTACTAGTTATACTTGCAAGCAAATACTTTACCATTTGTTAGGCTACATTATGGCACTGTTCTAGTGTACTGTCACCTGCTATTTTCTCGATCGTACCGTAACCGTTGTAATGCTACAGTAAGGAGGACAAACAAGGTTTCTTTTTCTTTTTTTCCATAGACATGCAACTGCCACTGTGTCACACCACTAGTACCACCGCAATGAGGAAATGTCACCCGCCCAGGATTGACAACGTTAATCCCCATTTCACCTGGAGCCAGCCCTGGGCCTAGCCCTAATTTCTAACACAAATTACGGTAAGATAAGCGTTTGGTGGGAGGTAGTATAATGGAGTATTATTTCGGAGTAGACAAGAGATTGACGGTTGTACTACTAAAGTCCTACGACTGTTCAGGAAAACAAAGTTACTGTTACACCCCCGCCCCCCACCCACCAGACTGAAAAGCAGTAAAAAACAGGTATGGTCAGATAAAGTTGAAAAATATATTTATTTAGCCCTAACAAAATAATCTCCCTCACCCACCCTAACCCCAACGATTGTCTCTGAAACGTCCCAAAACGATCCCAACTTCCAAATCCCACCCCCCAAAAGTCTATAAAAAAAGGGCAAGGGACACTCCACTACTGGAGGGTGCTGGTGCTGGTGCATGATGCGGCATGGGCATCATACTCCTTGCGGAGGGTGGCAAGCTCGGAGCGGAGGCCCTTAACCAAGTTCTTATACCTCAGGACCTCCTGCTCCAGGTTGGACATGCGGACTCGTAGGCAGCGTTGGCGTTCCTTGCAGCTCCTGTGGGGGGCAGCTGGTATTTCGGTTGCTTGGCGGTGGCGGTCGGCTTTCTTAGCCCGGCTCGGTCCCGCTGGCTTAGTCACGGAGGAGGATGCAGTGGTCACAGTCGAAGATGTTGCCCCGCTCGACTGCGTGTCCTCCTCCTCCTCCAGGGCCACCAGCCGCCGATACTCGGCGACTGTGGCCTCCAGCCTCCGTTGCCGGGCCAATCTAGCCTGCTCCCTCCTTGTTGTTGATTTGGAAGGAGCAACTATATGAAGAAAGAAAGACATAGTCTGTAACCAATGCTCCTTATTAATAACACAAAGTAATTGAGCCGAAAGTTGGGTCACAGAGTACAAGTAGCAAATTGAAAGCACAGTACATAACTATTGAGGACAGTATCTATGTAACCTCCCACTTCTGCATCCTTGCTCTAACAGTAGTGGTAGTTTAATGAACTAATTCTACGACCACTATGGACTTCCATTACAGTCGACTATGACAGTACACCAGTCTTATTCTTCTTCTTCTCTCTTGTTTAGGGAAATGGGTACGTTATCTTATGCAAGCCGGCAGAATGACATGGACACAGCACAGTGAAGTTGCACCCGAGAAAAAAAGTTGCACACCATGATGATGGAGACAGACTTGCGTTACTGTACCGGTCCAGTACATGCAGGTGGTGAAGCTATTACTTTTCTATTACGGGTGGCACTGAGAATACTCTGTTACAAGGGCTACTGCTTAATTAATTTACCTTTCAGCCTACAGTGCAAATGAGTACTAGAAAAGGAAACTGAAGAAGCTAACTAATTTGATTATCTATCACTTCACATGGGACGTATTTAATGACAGATGAGATGACTTTAGGTGCTTTGCTTAATATTGAGTGAACAGTGATACACCCACACATGAATGACGTACTACAAGTAAACTAAAGTTATTAAGAGAGGTACGGAGTGTCCACCGTAATAACCAGATATATGCTGTGAATGCAAACGCAATACAAAGTACTGCTACTATTCATGGTAGTATTGGACACATTTACAATTTCTTTTCCTTGCCTTCCCTGCACTGGGACGGACGTGCGGGTGCGGTGGTACATGCTCTTCAAGGTAACACTTACTTCACCTGGCGACCATCTACTCTCTCTAGATACACATGTGCTATGTAAGAGTCAGAGAATACCATGCTCCAGGCATCCATTCAGTCAAAGTATACGCACACATACAGTTTCTGTTTCACCCACCCAGGCTGCTGTCCTTCCACCCATCCTTGCTTCATCATTGACCCAGCCATGCACCATACCATATTCTTTCCTTCCCAGCCACCTCTGGGTCCAAGCAAACACATATCGTTCTTCTTTGCCAGCCATCATACAAGTTCGCGTCCCACTTACTTACACCCTTCTTTCGCTTTTCGTTCATCCCATCCATCACGTTCGTCTAAGAACTTATTGGGATTCTTCTCACCAAAAACTTCACAGCTAAGTCGAAGTACATTTCGAGGAGGCTACTACCTGGTTGATTTGTAATTGTAATACACCCGTGCAGAAAGCACACTATGCAGTCTTCAATCTCAATAAGTAAGGAATATATAGCTTACCTGTTTCCGCCACCACCGTTTGATCCCCCACAGGAACGGCCACCAGCTCTTCTAACGCCGCCTCCTCCCCAGAGGCCTCCGAGTCCAAGTCCAACACAGCCACCTCCGCGCTGGCCCCGTCACCAGATGTTACACCTACAAAGTACATTTAAGAATGTTAGAATACACCACTCACTACTATATAATATTTGGTCTAGGAGAAATGTTAAAAAAACAGAATACAATGTAATAATTTGTGACTGTCTACTCCATAGTAAAAATGTCCCATTTTCCAGGGAAGGCTGTTGTCTTGCTGCACTTTTATGCACAACTGATGAATGCTTGCTTTTGATTTTTAACACGCACCACTTTTTCTCCTAACAGACAGAAGCTTGACTCCTGAGTCCTAAGAACACGACCAGGATCAAGTTCAAACTAGGTGAGAGTTCGGCTCGACCACAAGAAATGTGTCCAATTAATCGTCAGCACTAACCACTTTTCCGTTTACAGTTAAATAGTTTTATGACAAAGTAGATTTTAATAAATGTGTTTACTTTTAATAAACTTAAATAGACTCTGTGGTTTTTGTTCCTCTAGACTAGAGTGGATGAGCTAAAGGTTTTGGAATTTTTGCAAGCATGAGTGCCTCTGACACTTCTTGACTGTGCTGTGACTCCGTACTACTCTCTTGTCCTGCGTACGATAATCTAGAGATCATTGGGGATCTATAATCGGTGACTTCGGGAGCTGAATGACTCTGCCACACTATCTAGTCAGTAAGGAGACAGTGCATAGAGGTATTGCTGAATATAATGGGAGTCCAATGGAATTGCCAAATGTCCAATCTTAGTTAGCTACACAGACAGACTAATAAGAATAGTCTAGTAATACCACAGGGAGTCATATTCGAGGCAGGATAAGAATTTATATCCAGTCTACAAGAAGATCAAAGACGATTTAGAAAAAATCGAATGAGGAACGCTAGGAAAAAATAGGTACTGTTTATTAAAATGTAAACTTACTGGGGCCAGCAAAGGAGCCCTCGCCTGCCCGATCCTGGCCTGCATCCTCAGCACCCTCCTCCTGTGTCCTCTTGCCCTTGGGGGGAGCTGATGTACAACATGAAAGAAAGAAAAACCAGAAAACATGGATGAGATTTTTCAACCAAATCAAACATTTGAAAAGAACAATAACAACATATTTTGGAAAAATAGCAAATAGATAGACAACTATTCCACGGGATCTATCTCATGTGGTATACTACGTTATTCGTATTGCCTGATTTGCGGAACGTTGACTTAGAAAGTTCCTATGTAACTCAAAAAACAGACTACTAAAGAGGTTTGCCTAGGCCTGGCACTGCAGGCAGCAGTGCGCAACACGTGACAGACAAAGTCCATCCTGCTTGCAGATCAGTGAATACTCAAACTATCAATCCACCCGCCACCACCGCCACTATTTCTTCTGATAGCCATGTGACTGTCTAAAGGAAGGACTGGACTTCAGTCTGTTGGGGCTGATTTATAAGTCCCTTGCGGAAGTTGCGGCTGATTTTCCTCCATTGTTGCGAGCCTTTTCTGACGCAGCGGCAGAACAAAAGACTCGCCATGGTGTTGGTGCGGCGTATATATTAAAAAAAAAAAACACATATGGGCATATGGGCGATGCATCACGTTGTAAAGCCCTGCGCCATCAGGGGGCGTTCCGGCGCAAGGGAGGGCGTACCTGCGCAGGAACGAATCCTAAAAGTGGCTGAGGGAAATCTACAAGATGTCAATCAGTCACTTTTAGGACAATGATGCATGACTCAAACCCTGCGCGCTTGAAGCCGACGTACGGCTTGATGCAGCATTGGGGAGATAGGGTACCCCAGAGCATTGCTGGAGCTGCGCCATCGTTGGCACGCAACTCCAGCAATGCGCTGCCTTTACGGCACAGATGCGTAAGGCTTCTGTGACGTTTTGGGCCAATGGGTGGTGGTGGCATGGCACACAATTACTGCCGCATCCCTGCTACTTTGCAGGGATGCGCCGGTAATTGAAAATATGACCCTTACTGTCTAGCATTACGCAGTTCTTTTCTTTACAGTACACTCATACATAATTTCTCAGGCCAATGAAATGCTTCTGAACACAACATACAAAACAAAGAAGCATAGTAGCAAGCAAGGCTACTGAGAAGGAGAGCAGTGCACCTGAAAATGAAATGCATAGAAGATTTTGAAATATAATTTACCTCAATGTAATCGGCAGCATTATTGCTCTTGGTAAAGAACAAAGATTTGCAAATAACAGAGCAGGATAAAACAGAGTAGTAAATGTACTACTACTACTACTCACCAAGCCCGGGGACCTCTACGCCGAGCGCGTCCAGCAAGTCCCGCTCCCGGTCCATGACATCGGTCCAGCGGTGGGTGGCCTGGTTATATGTGCGCCGGACCCCAGAGATCTTGTACATGGCCCGGCACACCTTCTCCCACCGCTGGCGGCGCTCCCGGATGCCATAGCCGGTCGCGATCTTGCCGCCTCCCAGGATCGTCTTGGGGAGGCGGCGCTGGACGTGGAAGATCAGTGCCGCCACTTCCTCCGCGCTGAAGATCTCCCTCGGGACCACTTGCTCCCCCCTTAAACGCCCGCACGGGAGCCGGGCACGGGGTGCGGGACCCTTCCCCTTCTCAGGGTGCTTCCCGGCTCCCTTTACCATGGTCTGGGCAGAAATAAACTTAAATGATAAAGAAGAAATAGAATAGTGAAGAAGAAAAGAAAAGAAAAGAGTTTAAAAAAGTAGTTTAAAAGTAACTAAAAGCTGCAGAAAACACAAAAATATAGAGCTAGAAAAATAGAGGGTTAGATAATAAGTAAAATTAGATCAAAAAAACTTCAAACAAGCAAAGGATGGCAGAGATTGAGAGAGGATAGAGAAAGCATGCCCAGAACCATAGCAATGAATGAGAAACAAGATGGCCGCGCCCGTTCACGACCGCGTGGGTAAGTTCGCGCGAGATTTTCCTTGCGAGTACGCGCGAAATTGTACTAGCGAGCAGCACACTTTGCGAGATTACACATAGCGGGCGGAAACGGAATTACGTCACGCCAACAAGATGGCCGCGCCCGTGTACGACCGATAGGGTAACTTGGCAAACGTATAGCTAGAAGCGCCTCGCGAACACGCGCAAGATCACGCGAACATACACGTCGCAACAAAAACAATTTTGTATTCGCACGTATTCGCGGCTTCCGAAATCGATCTCGCACGGATTCGCGCCCCAAAAAACGCGCGAAATTGCAGAAAAAACTATTTTAGCTAAACTGAAAGCAATGAGCAGGTGCAAAAGTTCAAACTTAACATTAGTAACATTCAAGGTAGTGCTTCCTGATGGGCCCCTCCAGAGTTTGCAACTATTCTATGACCCTGCTATGACCCAAACAGCAGGCTCATAGAATAGCACCATAAAGGTCCTGTGAAAAAAAAATTTCACTGCAACAAAAAGCAAATTACAGATAAGGAAGGAAGCAGGTGCCAGCCAGACTGGAACTTTCAAAATTACTGACACATTAATGAAACACAAATTAATTGATGGCAGTTGAAGAAGGGCAGGTGTGCTTGCTTTTTTCAACCACCATAATCTACAGTGATAAATAAACCTAATAGGTGCCAGTGAGGATGTACTAGAGGGTGGCATGGGTGTCCCAGAGGGTGGCAGTGGTGAAACAGAGGGTGCTGTGAACCTGTGATGATAAACCAGACGTAGAAACAACATAGTCGCGGCCGTTGCAAGCCGAAAAGTAAGTTCGCAATTGCGAACTTGTCCCAAAATCGGCGCGAACACGCGCCAACACAAAAAACGGAAAAATCCGCAAATCCGCTAGAGTTCGCGGATCTTCGCGGATTGCGAATCCGTAAATACGCAAGTTCGCGGATTGCCAATCCGCAAAATCCGCCCATGCTTAACCTCCACTCTTCTTCAATCAAAAGATCACATGTAGCACACACACAAGCAAGTTACTTACCTTCGGTAATGATCTTTCTGGTGGATGCTGTACCTGACTACAGAGTCCTCACCTTTGGAATATTTAAGGTGCCAGACTGGATCTGAAAGTTTTAAAACAACATCGCTCCCTATGCTGGTAGTTGGCGCTGTGCTGCTCCGCACCAGACTTCTTTCCGTCCCGGAAGTGATGAACGTAGCCACATATAAGTGCCATCTCTGCGTGCCGATGTCAGTTTCTTTCTTGACTCTGTCCACGTCCTTGGACGCGGAGCCCAACAATAATCAGCAATACCAGTCTACAGATTTCCTAGATTGAGACCTTTTCAGATTGGAAAGGACACTATTCCACAGAGCAGGAAGGCAGAAGGACGGTGAGGGATCTGCGGTTAGATAGAGTATCCACCAGAAAGACCATTAGCACCAGTAAGTAACCTGTTCTTTTGATGGATACTTCTAACTGCAGCTTGCTCATGTCACCGGGGGGTCTGTCTGTGGAATGGTTCAGGCCAAAAATTCCTACAGGATAGGAATGGCCAAAATGCCTTTCCCACTGGAACGGCGTTGTATATAGAAGGTAGGACACTCTGCCCGCACTGCATTTCATGAATTTTGGGTTGACCATGACCTGATGTCACCTAAAAATAACAGTTAAATCTTGGATTTTAGCACGCAAGAACACATAAATCTTGGACCCCAAAACGCAAGTACAACTATGTGATGCTGTATCATGAAATAATACAGAAGGGAATTTTTGAAACGCACTTTCGTAATTGGGGACCATGATATCCCAGTGATACAGATAGGATAAACTCGAGGTGGCATCCAAAGTTGGGAGGATAAGTACATCTCCCAGAGGACAGCTTATGAGCCCTGAAGAAGTCCTAAAATAGGAAAAAACGCGTTGACTACTGAGAAGAAAGGAATCATAATAAAGGAATATGTAAATTATGATATTTTGGTGGAACTGTTTACTTACTTTTTATGGTTTGCGGATCAAATGCTTTATGCCTTTCCCACTGGACCTGGCTATCACGGCAGAAGTGTTTTATGAACGTGTTCACCAATTGCCCACGTTTCGGCTGAGAGATGTCAATGGCAGGCACTCCAGATGGCAGCACAGTGGCAGCAGCCTTAGCCCACATAGATTGGGCCCTCGCTCCTACAAGGGGCTGTTTCGTGGCCTGTGTAGAGCAGATCTTAGTGCAGAGGATTATCCAGCGTGACAGAGTCCGTTTTTGCACAGCCTTGCCTTATTTTGCCCCCAGAGAACCCCATACACATGATCTTTGGTGCAATTGATGTAGAGGCTCATGGCCTTTCTGTGCTCCAGCTGATGGAGTCTCTCCTCCTCCTTAGAGGGATGAGGCGGAGCAAACAACTCTGGTAGATGACGGACTGCCAAATGCGAAAAGTAGTGACAATCTTTTTCAAATAGGCCAGCCTGGCCCTCTACACCATTTTATCTGGAAAAAAGGTAGCATAAGACGATTGCACTAAGTTCACTTTCCACAAGCTGAAATTACCATGACAAGGAACAGTCTTCAGAATTAGGAGACATAATAAGCAGCTTTGCATCAGTTTAAAATGCATGCACTTGAGGAAAGTGAGAATCAAATTGAGGCCTCACTGTGGCACCACAAGGGGTTTAGGAGCAAACCTACAGGTCAAACCTTTTAGAAACCATACCACAACAGGTGACTCGAACAGAGATGGTAGGTCCAGCAAATCTGGCCGAAACGGGCAACAAGCAACCTTTAATAGTACCTACTGCACGTCAGAGATAAACGTGCAAAATATTCAATAGTTTTGCCTGTAATTGGTCCTTATTGCGGGTGCCACACTGGCTACAAACATGTCCCAGCTCCTAGCGTATAAAGTCTTCGTAGTCTTTTGTCAGCAAGAAAGACAGCCACAACTTTACGAGGAGGGTCAAATGCAATCAACTGATGTCTCTCAATTTGCACGCATGGAGGTGCAGATTGTGCAGGTTTGTGTGCAGGACTCTGTTCTGCTGCTGCAACAGGAGGTCGTCCCTCAGTGGTACCCTGTTCAGAGGACAGATGCTCATGTCCAGAAGATCCAGACACCACCCTCTACTTGCCAAACCAGAAGCCACTGGGATGACTTGGGTCTGGTCCTTTCTAATCTTCTTCAGAACTGTGGTCAGGAGAGGCAGAAATGTATACAGGAGTGCTGTGCTTCACTCTTTCCAGAGTGTGAATCTAAGAGAGAGCCTCCTTGGAAACTCCAGCATGCAAACATTTTGACATTGCACATTCTAGACAATGGCGAAGAGATCTAGTCAGGATTCTCCCTATTGCTAGATGATTCCTGGTGCCACTTCGTGATGCAATCACCACTCCTTAACCGCCAGGCACCGACGGCTGAGTTTGTCTGTCCAGGGGAATAATTTCCATAGGTGCAGCATGTGCAGTGACACTGAGGTCCAGGGGGCTGAGAGGCAACTGAATCCTGATTAGTGCTGTATCTGACAGTACAATCAGGGGCCAGGGGGAACGTGTCCTTGCACAAGGAGCCATGATGGCACGCTGGCTATGCCACTTCATCTGCCCTGGCATTCAATGATACTGCCAGGTGGTTCACAACCAGTGCCAACTGCAGAGTTGAAGAGCCTCTTGACACATTACGCAGGACCCCACCCAGCCCTGCTTGTTGCAGTATCACATGGTGATGGTGGTGTTGTTGACAACCTGAGCCAGCCTCCCCTTGATGGACAGTAGGAAGGCTTTCAGCACCAGGTAAATAGCCCATAAATCCAACCGGCAGATATGGAGCCTGGTCTCCTACAGAGACCATAGTCCTCCGATCTCCATCCTTCCCAGATGCCCTCCTCAACCGAGCACCAACGCATGCATCCCAACAGTCAGCTCTGGGTGGGGCAGGGTGAGGGGTCTGCCACTAGTCAAATTGTGGTCGAGCGGCCACCGCTGCAGGTCTTTTGCACTCTCCTCTGAAACATGGATGGAATCAGGGAGTTTCCTCTGGTGCTGGGCACACTGAGATTTCTGGTTCCATTGCAAAGCCCGCAAATCCCATCTGGCATAGCCATTGAGCAAGATACAAGAAGCCATGAGGCCGAGAGGTCTCTAAGCTGCTCTCGCTGAGACCTAGCACTGGCCCGAAACATCATGATCATAGCCTGAATGTCCTGGACTTGTGGTGGATGGTGGGCCCCAAACTACACCATATCCAGATAGCTACAATGAAAGGGAGCTTCTCTGAAGGAATCAAGTGTGACTGTGTTGTTAGTGAACTCCAATAACATCAAGAGGTTCACCATCATCTGGAGGTGGTCTACGTCTGACTATGGTGAGCCCACCTTCAACAGTCAGTCATGGAGGAAATAACTGGAGAAACAACCAGTCCCTATGGCCCATTTGGCCAAAACAGCTTGCACATCTTGGAGCATGATACCCAGCTGCTCCTCCCAAGGCAGGATGCTCTGATTTAGCTGGAAGATGTGGTGGGTTGAAAAGGTATGGCAGAGCATTGCCTTGTTGAACAATCTGAAGGGCCCACCTATTGCATGAATATTTTGCCACCCTTAGAAGAAATGCCTGATCCTGCCTTCTGCAGGGTGGTCGTGTGCACTAAGGAGTAAACTAAAATGGTGGAGGCTGATGCCAGAGGGGTGCAGGAATGGGAAGCTCACTGACCCTGGCGGGCTGGACATTATCTGTTTGACTCCCACCCTTGAAAATACTAGGGTGCATGTTTCAGGGGCAGTGAGCATTGGCATTTTCCAGTACGCCAACCCATTCAAGTAGTCATGAAAGGGGCAGAGCTTTTGAGGGTAATGCCTCAGAGGGACAGAAAGGCCCAAAGATCCCAGTGTGGCAGGATTCTCCCTGTAGTGTTCCAATTGGTTTCCTCACCAAACAGTTGGGATCCATTGAATGGCATGTCTGTCACCGAGGTTCGCATGTCCCTGAAAAGTCTGGGGATCACATCCAAGCATGACTTGGAAGCCAGAACCACCGTACCTTCTGGTGTAGGGTGTAGTATCAAGAAGTCAGGGCTGGCTGGCACCGGTCTTTTTAGCCGAGCACCCTGCCTCTTCATCAGTGGGTAGGAACAAGGCTTAGGCCAGGGGCTCATTGTCTTCATTGCATGGTAATAAAGGCTCAGAGGAGGTCTGTCCGTGTCGCAAAACATCCATTAACACATTCGTTTTGTCTTCCATAGTTGGCAGCTGTGAGTCCAATACCTCTGTTGCTTTTCTCATCTCTGCAGTATGGAGACTCTCGCTTCCACTGATGGACCTGTGGGAGAACACAACCCAGTGCCTGGGGAAGAGTCTAACCCACTGGCCTCCTGCAAGTATCAGTACATATTTTCATCATAGTGTTGGAGTAAATGATCCCTTTCATCTTCAATGTCATCTCCGAAGACAGGTTACCCCTGATCAGAGTTGGAGTCCTGATCATTGGGGGCACCTCTGAGGTACAGACTAGATTGTATCTGAATCATATTAAACTGGTGCTGGTGCGTTGGTAAGGCTTCGGGATGTCACCTTGATCAGTGCGAGATGAATTCAGCGCGGAACCACATGGGACTACACAAGCACAATCTTTCTCCTGCACTGACGGCATCAGTATCATGTTTGATGTCACAGGGGCCAGCGTGAATTTCGGTGCCGGAGTGGAAGTCGGCTTCTGTGCTGGAGTAGAACCCGAGGCAGGTTCAGGGGACACAGAGGACGCTGATGGTGGACTTGCCGGTGGTAACCCAACTGGAGCCCTCTGCTAATCCTAGGGCACATCGAAAAGTGTCCAAATTTCACAACATGTTCTCTCTGTAGGCCTCAATCAGTTGTGATGTCACTGAATGACTGGGAAACTCAAGGTGCGTCAGAATCCTTTTGTGGAATTGGCTCTTTGGCGGGGCAGCGAGAGCATGAGGCCCACTGGGCGAGGCTGGACTCGGACGAATCCCACTTGGCCTGCATGGGCTTGGACTGCAATGAAGACCTGTCACAGGAACAGCCTGAGACTTCTTTTGGTGTTGGGCGAGGTACAGCTTTGCTTTGTTACCTTGGATCGCCTTCTGATTCATAAGGGCACACTAATCGCAGGACTTCGAGTCGTACGACATTTGTTTGTGACAGTCCTTCCAAGCCTTAAATCCTATAGTTTTAGGAAGGAACATAATTCTGTTGTATGCTGGAAAAATCTTAATTTGCAAGAAAAAACTCAGCAGCGTGCATCAACAAACGCTTGACCTCTCACCAACCACCCAGACACCTAGAATCCACCTTCCTCTTCCTCCCAGACCCCCCCCCGGATCCACCGGGGCGGGGGGGGGGGGGGTGAACGCTCCTTCTCACACCTGGCAACCAAAGCATGGAAAAATATTAGAGGCCCCTGCACCTCAGGATCCCCACCCCATCGCACCTGCAATGTAGGAAAGGTCTCAAGACCTGCTGGTCGAGTTAACAGATCACCACGAAGCAAGCAGCAACTCTAGTGCCTTGAGACCCTCACGGGTGTTTTGCACACTCTACAAGTCCCCGATTGATTGATCAACCGACAAGGAAGAATTTTTGAAGTGAGAAGTTCCAGGGCTCGAGTCAAGGTACCACGCGGGTGGACGGCGTCCCCCCACTTATTTTACCTGGAGATCGATAACTATAAACTGCAACTGAGTGCAAGACACCTTTCGTGACGTCACTTCCTGTTGTGACGTCAGCGTCCCCCCACTTCTTTTTTTAGGACTTGCGCCCTGGTGAGAACCTAGATCAGAGTACGAAGGTGTAGAAAGACCGTAACGGTCATGCACGCGCAGAGGTGTCGCTTATATCCTGCTTGATTGTTGTCACTTCTAGAGTGGAACGAAGTCAGCGCGGAGCCGCATGACGCCCCCCACTGGCGCATGGCAGCAGTGATCTTTTAAATCTTCCGGATCCAGTCTGAATCCTGGGCATATCCTGAAGTGAGGAATCTGTGGTTACAAGCAGGGCTCGAGTTGGGGTACCACGCGGGTGGACGGTGTCCCCCCACTTATTTTACCGGGGGGACGCCATTCTCCCTGCCAAACAGCTGGACTTAACTCTTTGGCCTCTCTGGGACGAGGAGCTTGGCACCTTTTGTGTCATCACGTCCTGTCGTGACGTCACTTCCGGTGACAGCGTCCCCCCACTTCTTTTTTTACGACTTGTGCCCTGGTTACAAGTATCTATCCGAAATCCGATTGCCCGGCATGTTTTACTCCAAAACAAACACATGCTTAAGGACATTGAGCTGGAAGAGGTTTACTCTGAGAAGCTACTTGCATTACAAGGATAAGCCCGGGAAAAAGTCAGAGGTCACAGTGCTAAGGGACCCGCTTCTAAGGTCACCGTGACCGACCCCTGAGTAACAGAGCCCCTTGCATCGTCCTAACTCAATCCCTCATGTCTCTGACTGAATCCATATGGCACCGGCGTTCTCCAATGACTGAGGGCAGGGTGGGGGGAGACAATGCGTGCCACTTCCGGCCCCCGCCCTTGCAACGGCGACGCCATGTTTGCCTGTGTATGTTTATAGCACCTGTCAGTCGATACACCAGAAACACAAGAGTCTTGTAAGGCGATCCCGCCTCCCATGGCCCTGAATATTTAATGCAGCCTGCTCAAAAGAAATCACACAAACATCCCTCCTCTGCAGAGCAGCCTTCCCGGCCTCTTAGCAGGTCCCCCGGGGAAGGATGTCTTCCCAGCTTGGTTTCAGCCAGAGCCCATTTGCGCGGGGGCATCTCTCCCCTCCAAGACCCAGCCTTCTTCCTGTCTCCGAAAACTACATTTACTTCATTTCAGGCACCTCAGAGCAGACTTGTGTGTATATATTTTCAGGGAAATTTGATTGCCCGTATGGATTTTTAAATCAGCAGCTCGGATCGGGTTCAGAAAGATGTAAACTGTTGTCTTGTTTCTTCGGGGCGGTGGAGGAACACACATCTGAGAGGTGGACCACTCCATCGCTTCAAGACATCTTTAAAGGAGACGTTGAGGGCCTAAGCGGATTACAGTGGCCAGTAATTGGAAAACAAGTCCCCCTTCCAAGACCAATTGTAGGAAATTTAAGCCCGGGCAAGGAGCATTAGGAGACTTTATTAAATTGAGGCCATATTCACACTTATTGCGGCCTGAAACCCGAACCGGTCCTCGCGTGCTGGCCCTTGGCTTCCTCTCGCTGAGATGCCCTAATGCGCGCGCGGCCCTTGTAGCACGCCAAGATCGGATGACCGCTCTGGATCTTCAAGGCGGTGTCTCCAAACTTGTGATTGGATTTGAATTGACGGATGTACATTAAAAAGCCTGTTCTTTGGTATCAAACAGCCCCCAAACCTAAATAGAGTGGGCCACGATGGGAGTCCCCGAAGCTTCCTGCTTCCCGCCCACAGATAACCTTGTTTGCCGCATTAAGCATCTCCTTCCAAGGAGTCAATTAGGGCTGCCCAAGGCTTGGCTTGACGAAAGCGGAGGAATCCTGTCTGCGGCGTTATCGGAGCAGCCGTTCTGAAGGGAGACATTTGCCAGGAAACAAAATAAAGTTTTTCGTTTTTTTAAATAATGTTTTATTTATTACTCAGCAAGAAAGTTGATTGTAGTGACTGACACAAGCTCACACAACAACACGGTTGAGATTGATGACTCAGCATTGTTTAACATCCCTAACCGCATCACTGATAGGGTAGACTTGTCACTATAATTAAAGCTCCCCCGGCAGCAGTTGATGGGGACGACTCAACAATGTTACAACTCACCCAACAGCAGAGATGATGATGAAGACACAGTGATTTGAAAACTTCCCCAACATCAGCGTCGATAGTGATGACTCAGCATTTTACAACTCCACAGCAGCAGAGTTCATAGTGAAGTATTATCACTTGAAAAACTTCCCCAAACAGCATAGTTGACAGTGACAAGACTGCATTATGTCGACTTCCCAATAGCAGCGTTGATGACGAGGACACAGCGCTATAAAAGCTACTCCAACCGTAAGAGTAAAGAGTAACAACTCTGCACTGTCACAACTCCCCAGTATCAGAGTAATAATGATGACTTTGGATTAATACAACTCCCAATAACAGAGTTGATGGTGAAACAGACTGCTATGAAAACGCCCTCACCAGCGGTAGTGATGACTTGGCACAAAATAAAATTCTCCCAACAACAAAGTCAATAGTGATGACTCAGCGTTATTGTAAACCAACTGATAGGTAGCATTTAGTCCGAACCTCAAATGAGGGATGGATGAATGTGTGTAGGCTGATAGCGAAATCGTTCATGGGGCACCCTAAATTTATTAGTAGTGTTCCCATCAGAGTTCCATCCTGTACCGCCCTACATCATTTGGGAAAGTAACTGGTAGTACACAAGGAATGACCCAATGCACGATTTGGCACAACGTTGCCCTGCAGAAATTCAATAACCCAATGTAGTTATTTATTCGGTAGGTATCAGGAGGTAACTGGTAAGCAGTGCTAAATAGTGTAGTAAACAAAAAACATCAAAGGAGTGGTGTAGTTTAAAAAGGGGTAAAGGAAGGAAAATGTATTTAATAGAAACCTTCCGTTCCCACTATTTAAAAACAGTGAAAAAGGTAGTGTCAACAAATAACTACCTTGACAGTTTTAATGGTCATGGTCGACATGTTTCTGCAGTTTTACCTTGGGCCCATAGGTCACCTACTGCTTCATCAGGACCTTCAATGCTACTGCTTAAGTTAGTGCATAAACAAAAAGGGGGAAGTGAAAATTAAATATCACCTTAAGTTCTCCTGGTTGGAAGACCGTCGGATTTCACAATACAGCACACACACCAAAACATGAAGAGAAAAGAGAAGAACGAGCTCATTAGCTAGTGCCTCACAAGCAGCTAAGGTCATACAAAGTACCTCACTGTGGCTGCTAATTCATTAATTATGTTAATCACCAATCTTGTTCCCTTAGCGAGTCACAAGAGAGCAGAAATACCTTTCGTACAAAACACTCACCCGAAGTTTAGGAGAATGTAGCCCCACCTCACCCGGCATTAGCACAGGTACAACGGAGCCCCGCTCTGTGTGAACAAACACAAACAAACAGAAGGACTGGGTTAAAGGAAGCACCAATGGGCTGAGACAAGCCACTAGGTACTTTGTTCGTATCCTGCGCACTACGTTTCTTAACATAAGCCACACAGATTGGATATTAAAGTATTGCTTAGTATGTTTCTATATCATGGTCTCTTGCTCATACATGTCGCGTAGCATGCGCTAATTTACTCTTAGAGCCGCTATGTAGTTATAAGAGACAAACTCAACAAGTGAGCAAACAAATAACTCATACAGGCCACGTACCAGCGCGTGTTAGTTGGTCAAACGATCAACTTGGGACCGTGAATTAAACGCGCTAGCAGTTTTCAAATCACTCACCTCTCCGTCGGTACTCCAGACGTCCATCTGGGCTGTCTGTGGGAGGTACCGACGGGATGAGTCAGCCCGCTTTTACAATTTCCGGTGTTTCTCCCGAGAGGTGGGCGCGGCGCTATGATGTAATTGCGCCGCGCACAGACTCACGGATACTGTAGTTCCTATGCGCCCGATCATGCCCGCAAAGGAAAACACTTTATCTACGTATGGCTCCTCTGAAGACACTTTTAGTCTGTAAGCAGAGCACCCTCTTTCTGACTGTAAATGGTAACGAACCTTATGGAGGGTAAAATGGGGTGTCAGTGTGTTATCGCGCCACACCACTTGCTCATAGAGCGTATGATTCTTATTTGGTGTTATTATTAATGGGCCAGTCATACTTGTCCTATCTCATTCTGGACATGTAGAAACATTTGTGGAGAACCATTTCGAAAGGTTAAATGTGGGGTCCGTATTTTATCGTAACCATTAGCTTCCTGGGCCATGTAGTCCTATTGGTGTTACTATTACCGGACCCCTCAAATTAATACTTGTCCTATCTCATTTTGGACATGTAGAAACGATCCTTTGTAGTTTCAATTGGTCTACATCACTTAGGGCATTGACCAATCTATTGCTAAATCTAAATCTTTCATTTCGTCACAGAATATGGACTTCATGTAACACTATAGCGACATCCAAGGAATATCTTCATTCAATCCTTGTTTATCTGTCCCAAGTTTGTACACCCATTTCTGTTCGCGCCAAAACAAAAAGCTTTTGATGTCAGTAATATGGGTGGGTATCATAGGTTGCTCTAACACAGTCCAATGCAGATCGAACGGTGTATGTTTTGTCTGTAAAAAATTATTTGTGAGTCTGGTTGATTGCCTAGAGCACCTAATCGAACTCTTATGTTCTGAAATGCGTGTCTTAATCTTACGAGTTGTCATGCCCACATATCTTTTGTTGCATGGACAAGTGATTAAGTACACTAAGTTGGAGCTATTGCAATTAGTAAATCTCCGCTGTTCCCAGGGATGACCAGTCCCTATGTCAATCATCTGTGATTTAGTGGTATTAGGACACGCTGCACAATTTCCACAGGGATGGTGTCCCGTGGCCGCAGGCATGTCCCACAGTGTGCCCAATGTTCGTGGTAGTACTCCTTTAGGACGAGTATGGACTAATCTATCCTTTAGGTTCTGACCTCTTTTGAAAGCGAACAGTGGAGCTGATATGGAGTCAGTTCCAGTATTAAGAATGCTTGTTATTATTCGCGGTTATTATTGGAGGCTCTCTTTTTTGATCTACGAACTAGATGTTTCGGATATTCTTTTTGTAAGAGATCCTTTTCTAAAAAAAAAAGAGAGCCTCCAATAATAACCGCGAAGGGCTATTAGAGATTATGCCACCGAAACCCCAACAAGATCGGGTTACCTTTGTGAGCACGTTTACCACACAGTCCAATCAAATTTAGAGAATAGTGAAGAAGCATTGGAGCATTCTTAATACTGGAACTGACTCCATATCAGAACCTAAAGGATAGATTAGTCCATACTCGTCCTAAAGGAGTACTACCACGAACATTGGGCACACTGTGGGACATGCCTGCGGCCACGGGACACCATCCCTGTGGAAATTGTGCAGCGTGTCCTAATACCACTAAATCATAGATGATTGACATAGGAACTGGTCATCCCTGGGAACAGCGGAGATTTACTAATTGCAATAGCTCCAACTTAGTGTACTTAATCACTTGCCCATGCAACAAAAGATATGTGGGCATGACAACTCGTAAGATTAAGACACGCATTTCAGAACATAAGAGTTCGATTAGGTGCTCTAGGCAATCAACCAGACTCACAAATAATTTTTTACAGACAAAACATACACCGTTCGATCTGCATTGGACTGTGTTAGAGCAACCTATGATACCCACCCATATTACTGACATCAAAAGCTTTTTGTTTCGGCGCGAACAGAAATGGGTGTACAAACTTGGGACAGATAAACAAGGATTGAACAAAGATATTCCTTGGATGTCGCTATAGTGTTACATGAAGTCCATATTCTGTGACGAAATGAAAGATTTAGATTTAGCAATAGATTGGTCAATGCCCTAAGTGATGTAGACCAATTGAAACTACAAAGGATCGTTTCTACATGTCCAAAATGAGATAGGACAAGTATTAATATGAGGGGTCCGGTAATAGTAACACCAATAGGACTACATGGCCCAGGAAGCTAATGGTTACGATAAAATACGGACCCCACATTTAACCTTTCGAAATGGTTCTCCACAAATGTTTCTACATGTCCAGAATGAGATAGGACAAGTATGACTGGCCCATTAATAATAACACCAAATAAGAATCATACGCTCTATGAGCAAGTGGTGTGGCGCGATAACACACTGACGCCCCATTTTACCCTCCATAAGGTTCGTTACCATTTACAGTCAGAAAGAGGGTGCTCTGCTTACAGACTAAAAGTGTCTTCAGAGGAGCCATACGTAGATAAAGTGTTTTCCTTTGCGGGCATGATCGGGCGCATAGGAACTACAGTATCCGTGAGTCTGTGCGCGGCGCAATTACGTCATAGCGCCGCGCCCACCTCTCGGGAGAAACACCGGAACTTGTAAAAGCGGGCTGACTCATCCCGTCGGTACCTCCCACAGACAGCCCAGATGGACGTCTGGAGTACCGACGGAGAGGTGAGTGATTTGAAAACTGCTAGCGCGTTTAATTCACGGTCCCAAATTGATCGTTTGACCAACTAACACGCGCTGGTACGTGGCCTGTATGAGTTATTTGTTTGCTCACTTGTTGAGTTTGTCTCTTATAACTACATAGCGGCTCTAAGAGTAAATTAGCGCATGCTACGCGACATGTATGAGCAAGAGACCATGATATAGAAACATACTAAGCAATACTTTAATATCCAATCTGTGTGGCTTATGTTAAGAAACGTAGTGCGCAGGATACGAACAAAGTACCTAGTGGCTTGTCTCAGCCCATTGGTGCTTCCTTTAACCCAGTCCTTCTGTTTGTTTGTGTTTGTTCACACAGAGCGGGGCTCCGTTGTACCTGTGCTAATGCCGGGTGAGGTGGGGCTACATTCTCCTAAACTTCGGGTGAGTGTTTTGTACGAAAGGTATTTCTGCTCTCTTGTGACTCGCTAAGGGAACAAGATTGGTGATTAACATAATTAATGAATTAGCAGCCACAGTGAGGTACTTTGTATGACCTTAGCTGCTTGTGAGGCACTAGCTAATGAGCTCGTTCTTCTCTTTTCTCTTCATGTTTTGGTGTGTGTGCTGTATTGTGAAATCCGACGGTCTTCCAACCAGGAGAACTTAAGGTGATATTTAATTTTCACTTCCCCCTTTTTGTTTATGCACTAACTTAAGCAGTAGCATTGAAGGTCCTGATGAAGCAGTAGGTGACCTATGGGCCCAAGGTAAAACTGCAGAAACATGTCGACCATGACCATTAAAACTGTCAAGGTAGTTATTTGTTGACACTACCTTTTTCACTGTTTTTAAATAGTGGGAACGGAAGGTTTCTATTAAATACATTTTCCTTCCTTTACCCCTTTTTAAACTACACCACTCCTTTGATGTTTTTTGTTTACTACACTATTTAGCACTGCTTACCAGTTACCTCCTGATACCTACCGAATAAATAACTACATTGGGTTATTGAATTTCTGCAGGGCAACGTTGTGCCAAATCGTGCATTGGGTCATTCCTTGTGTACTACCAGTTACTTTCCCAAATGATGTAGGGCGGTACAGGATGGAACTCTGATGGGAACACTACTAATAAATTTAGGGTGCCCCATGAACGATTTCGCTATCAGCCTACACACATTCATCCATCCCTCATTTGAGGTTCGGACTAAATGCTACCTATCAGTTGGTTTACAATAGTCTTGAGGGACGTAGCATTGTAGTCATTAAACTTTCCCTCCGACCCCCTTGTGTTAGTATTGTGACTCAGCGTTATTACAAATCCACAACAGCAAAGTGACAGTGAAGCCTCAGTACTTGCAAAACTCCCCAACAGTTGACAGTGAGGGCTGGTATGATTAAAACTCTCACAACAGCAGAGTCAATAGTGAGGACTGGGCAGTTTTAAAAAACTCCTTGGCCCAACCGCATATGTTGATTTTAAAGAGTGGTCACAATTAAAACTCTCACAACAGCAGAGCAGCTAGAAATAACTCGACATTGAAATTCTCCCCCACAAAAGAAGAGATAATGGTGAGGATGGCATTATTCAAACTCTCTTGCAGACAATAGTGAGAATTCAACATTACCAAACTCCTCTGAACAGAAAAGCTGATTGTAATGACTCAGCATTATTAAAACTCAACCAGAGTTTACAGAGAAAGGTCGGCATTATTAAAACACTTCCATCTGAAGAAAGAAGAAAGGATAGTGATGCCTCTGCATTATTAAAACTCCTCCAACAGAAGAGCTGACATTATTAAAACAACCCCAAAGTCTATAGAATTCAGCATTATTAAAAACTCCTTGAACAGAAGATCCGATAGTGATGACTCAGCATTATTAAAACTCTCCCAGAGTTTATAGAGCGAGTTTGTCATTATTAAACCACTTCCAACAGAAGATCCAATAGCGATGACTCAGCATTATCAAAACTCCTCCAGAGTCTATAGTGAGAATTCAGCATTATTAAAACTCCTCCCAACAAACAAGCTGATAGTGATGACTCAGTATTATTAAAACTCCTCCAACAGAAGAGCCGATAGCGATGCCTCGGCATTATTAAAACTCCTCCAGAGATTATCTCGAGAATTCAGCATTATTAACACTCCTCCCAACGGACGAGCTTATAGTGATGACTCAGCATTACTAAAACTCCTCCAACAGAAAAGCTGATAGTGATGAATCAGCATTACTGAAACTCCTCCAACAGTAAATCCGATAGAAATGACTCAGCATTATGAAAACTCCTCCAGAGTTTATTGTGAGAATTGGGCATTACTAAAACCTCCCCATATTTAAGAGTGAGAATTCACATGGACATCATTTAAGGGTTGCAAGGGGTCACAGTCGAGACAGCCGTCTGAAACTGAACTCAGACAAAACAGAAGTCCTTATCTTAGGTACCTCCCCCTCCGCATGGGACGACTCTTGGTGGCCAGAGGCCCTTGGAAAAGCACCGATCCCGACGGACCACGCACGGAACCTGGGCGTCATCCTGGACTCTTCACTCTCGATGACCAGACAAGTCAACACAGTTTCATCATCTTGCTTCAACATTCTTCGCATGCTCAAAAAAACATTTCGCTGGATCCCCACCGACACCAGAAAAACGGTCACCCATGCTCTGGTTACCAGCCGCCTGGACTACGGAAACACCCTATACGCCGGTATCACCGCAAAACTCCAGAAAAAACTCCAACGCATCCAGAACGCATCAGCTAGACTCATACTAGACATCCGGCGTAAAGACCACATCTCTAGTCATCTGAAAAACCTCCACTGGCTCCCCGTCAATAAGAGGATTACTTTCCGCCTCCTAACCCACGCACACAAAGCACTCTACGAACTTGGACCCGAATGCCTCAACACACGACTTTCCTTCTACACCCCCTCCTGCCAGCTACGATCCTCCAACCAAGCCTTTGCTACCGTACCTCGCATCAACAAAACCACCATGGGAGGTAGATCCTTCTCCTACCTCGCAGCTAAATCCTGGAACTCACTTCCCACTCACCTTCGTTTCACTCAGAACCACCTAGCATTCAGAAAACAACTTAAAACTTGGATTTTCGACAAGTAACTCCCCACACTCCTGCAAGCGCCTTGAGACCCTCCGGGTATGTAGCGCGCTATATAAATCTTCTGACTTGACTTGACTTGACTTGACTTGTCCCTTGTGACCCGTAACGCTGCCTTTGCGACCCCTTGCCTAATCAGTGACAAAGTCAGTGGTAAGAACAGAAGTAGAAAGTGGCATGGTCAGCCGTGTTTACTTTCTTCATCTCCTACTGGGGCGTTACTTACTGTAAGGGGAAAATAGATGCATTCGGCAGTGCAACGCTCTTTAGAATACATGCCAACACGAAACAAACGAAAGAATACTTCTTGTGAATATATGAAGAACAAGCAGTGGCAAAGCCAATAGGTCTGGTATACCAGTAAGAATTATTGCAAGGATATGTCACAAAAAGAAAAATAAGCTGTCTCAATGAGGTGCTGTATGCTTGCAATATTAATGTTAGTAAAAACAAAATAACAGTTGCGCACAATTTTATTTGAACAGTGTGTATCCTTCCGAACAGGCAGGTGTACTTCGAAGTATAGAAAACCTTTTTCGTTTTAATGCACGTCACCAGAAAACATGATTCTTATTGACACAAAGAAAAAGTGTTGTAGGATCTGACTTACTGTACACGTTTAAACACACAGAATTTAGATTATCAAATCTTTTGTGATTGGATTACTGGAGTAGGCAAGTTGCTTACACCATCCAACAATGAGAACACGAAACCTAGGTATAAGAAAAAAAATGCTCCGTGGTTTTCACCAGCCCTTAAGACTGAGTTAGGCGAAGTGAAAACGCTAGAACGGAGGTGGCGTCGTAATTACGACACCGACGCACGCAATAGTTACATAGTAGCAAGACGGAAGTATCACGTAGGAATAAAATTAGCAAAAAAAGCCTATTACCTACAGGCCATTTCTTCAGCAGGCCAAGAACAAAAAGCTATCTTTAGGATTGTTAAGGATTTTATCAATCCTTCAGCTCTATCGCAAGAGATCCCTCCATCGCAAGATCTCTGTAACACGATATCTGATTATTTTGAGAATAAAATCCTAACAATCACTAATACCTTTCCATCAGAAACCATCATCACAACTGATGTTGGAGAGATAGCGAAACTGACTCCCCCCCCCCGTTTCGACGAGTTCGCCCCAGTCTCTCTGGAAGAAACTGCTAAAGCTATTTTAGCCAGCAAATCAGGTTCCCCTTTTGATCCCTGTCCTGTTCCGGTGTTGCACCAGTTAATAGAGATAGTTAATCCTATGATTAACAGTATCATCAACTCTTCTCTAGTAACAGCAAGTATCCCTGAGGATTGGAAACTTGCAGCTGTCAAGCCACTCCAAAAAAAGGCCCTGGCCGACCCTACCACCCTTTCCAACCTGCGCCCGATTTCCCTGCTACCCATTCTATCTAAACTGACTGAAAAGTTTGTCATTAGCCAACTGACAAACTTTCTGGAGAAGAATAACGTTCTCCATACGAATCAGTCAGGTTTTCGGTCAGAACACTCTACCGAATCAGCTTTATTATACTCTGCTGAAACTGTAAGAGCAGCAATGGATCAGGGAAAACAGGCTGTCCTTATCCTTCTTGACCTGTCGGCAGCCTTCGATACCGTATCCCATAACATCTTACTGGACCGGTTGGCTGCCGCAGGGGTGGGAGGGCAGGTGTTGGCCTGGTGTAGGAACTTCCTTATTAACAGGCGCCAAATAACAGTGCTTGGCCCATATCAGTCTGAGGCTAAAAACGTCAGCTCAGGGGTGCCACAGGGCTCCAGTTTGAGCCCTGTTCTTTTCAATCTATATATGGTACCCCTGATGAACTTGATCGCGTCATTCAGGATCAGTTCTATATCATACGCTGACGATACCCAACTGATTTTGGTGCTGGATAAGGAAAAACCAGGTGCCGAGGAAGATCTTAGGAATTGTCTTGCAGCAACATTCAAATGGATGAATAACAACCATCTAAAGTGCAACGCCGGAAAAACGGAAATCTTACCCATGGGGATCAATAACCCTTTTTCCCCCTTGGTATGCTGGCCATCGGATGCAGAAGCCCCACCCAATACAATTGCATCCGCACGTAACCTAGGCATAAAATTTGACAACTGCCTATCTTTTAAACCTCAGGCGATAGCAGTGGCAGGCATGTGCTTTCAAATTATTAAAGCACTTAGGAAGTTTTTTGATCTCCTTCCTCTCTCAGCGAGGAAAACAGTCGCAGTGGCCTTAATAAATTCTAGGCTTGACTACTGCAATGGACTCTACGCTGGAGCAAATAAAATCGTGCTCCACAAATTGCAGATGGTCCAAAATGCGGCTGCCCGCCTCGTACTGCGTCTGCCCCGTAGATCATCAGCCTCTGCAGCCTTAAACACTTTACATTGGCTGCCAATAGGAAGGAGAATCCTGTTCAAACTTCTATTGATTACTTTCAGGGCCTTCCATCAGCGTGGCCCGATCTATCTACGCAGGGGGTTTAAAAGATACTACCCAACACGCTGCCTTAGATCTGCAAGCCAGAATTTATTTACCACTCCTCGTTTTAAACTGGCTACAAAAGGTGGCAAATCCATTTTTGTACTGGGAACCAAGGCGTGGAATAAACTTCCCCTTTCCTTGCGATCCCTTTCCCAAGAGGCCCCTTTTAGGAAGGCATTGAAAACCTGGATTTTTTCTATGTCTGATACTCTGTGTAGGATTTTAGTTTAGTGGATGTGCTTAATAATTCAGGATGCTCTCTTCCCTATTCCAACTATTCCACCGGGTTGTGTAAGCGCCAAGATACTCCTTGGAGTGGTAGCAGCGCTCTATAAGTGTCCCTTACATTTACATTTACATTTACAAAATAAGTATTAGCAATAAAAATAAAAGAGTATTAGAAAAGTAAAAGTGTTGGTCCGCGGCACTGAAGTGCAATTCTTTTTTAGAAGATGTGCGTCTGTGACGCAGTCACTCACAGCACAAGGCAGCCAATGGATGAAGTGGGCGGAGCCGCTGCTCCATGCGGTCTACTGCAGCGGGTATAGGCAAAGGGTGAATGACTGTTGGACCGACCAATGGATGAACAGAGCTAACCCAAGCCCTCCAATGAATGTGTCTAGTTGTGTAAATCAAAAGTTGTTTACTATGACAAGGGGTAAATGAAGCAAGTAATATATTTGATATTTAATGTACAGTCCATATGGGTTATCCTGACCACTATTATGTTTACATCTTTATTGTCAATCAATCAATCAATCAATCAGGGATTTGTAAGTGCGCTACTCACAAGGGAGGGTTTCAAGGCGCTGAGGGGGTGAGGGAGGTCTGCAGAACTGTTAGCAGACGAGCCAGATCATGAGGGCCTTTCTGAAGGTGTTCAGGGAGGGGGCACGTCTGATGTCTGCTGGGAGCTCGTTCTAGGCCTTGCCTGCAATGTGGGAGAAGGCTCTTCCGCCTACTCTGGCTCTGTGGATGTGCGGGGTTTCGGCCAGTGCAAGGTTGGCAGATCGGAGGTTTCTTTTGGGTACGTGGAAGTCGATTCTCTCGTTGAGGTATTTAGGTCCTTTGTTGTGTAGCCATTTGTAGGCGTGAGTGAGGACTTTGAAGGTGACTCTTTTCTCCACGGGGAGCCAGTGCAGTCTGCATAGGTGTTGGCTGATGTGTTTGTGCAGGGGGATGCCTTGTACGAGTCTGGCGGCAGTGTAATGTATTGTCTGGAGTTTGTGGAATAGGGACTTGATGCTGGCGTAGAGGGCGTTTCCATAGTCCAGTCTGCTGGTGATGAGTGAGTGGGTGACTGTCTTCCTAGACTCCGTGGGGATCCATTTGAAGGTCGTACGGAGGATGCGGAGTGTGTGGAAGCAGCTGGAGGGGACGATGTTGACCTGTTGGTTCATGGTGAGTGATGAGTCGAGTACGATGCTGAGGTTTTTGGCATGGTATGAGGGGGTGGGTGGGCTTCTGAGGGCGGTCGGCCTCCAGGTGCTGTCCCAAGCTGAGGGGGGGTTCCGAGGATGATGACTTCAGTTTTTTGGGTGTTGAGTTTTAGGCAGCTGTTGGTCATCCAGACTGCGACGTCTTGCATACCCTTCTGGAAGTTCAGTGTGGCGCTGGTGGGGTCTTTGGTGAGGGAGAGGATGAGCTGGGTGTCATCGGAATAGGATACGATGTTGAGGCCGTGTTGTCGGAGGATGGCGGTAGGGGCGCCAATGTAGATATTGAAGAGGGTCGGGCTCAGTGATGACCCCTGTGGGACTCCGCATGTGATTTTCGTGGGGTCAGAGAGGAAGGGTGGGAGTCGGATTCTTTGGCTTCTTCAGGTAAGTAATGCGCAGATCAAGTCCAGGGCTGTTCCTTGTATGCCTGCGTCGTGTAGTCTGGCGACTAGAGTGCGGTGGAAGATGGTGTCAAAGGCCGCTGATAGATTGAGTAGGATGAGGGCTGCGGAGTGACCTTGGTCCAGGAGGGTGTAGGCTGTGGCGGTGAGTAGAGCGGTCTCGGTGCTGTGGTTGCTTCGGAAACCTGATTGCGATGGGTCGAGGACGGCGTTCTCTTCGATGAATCGAGTCAGTTCCTTGTTGACTGTTTTCTCTGAGGCTTTAGCTGCGAAGGGGAGGAGCGAGATGGGCCGATAGTTCCTGAGGTCAGAAGGGTCAGCTGTGGCCTTTTTGAGAAGGGGGCTGACTTCAGCACACTTCCAGTCATCTGGGAAGGTGCCTGTTTCGAAGGGGGTGTTGATGGTGAGTTGTAGTTCAAGTGCGATTATGTCCGCAGCTCTGTGGTAGATGTGGGGGGGCAGGAGTCAGTAGGGGCCCCCTAGTGGGTGCCTTTCATGGTCAAGACGGTGTCTTCGGTCATGATTGGTGTCCAGTTGGAGACGGTGGGTTGGTGAGTGTGTCTCTGAAGGGCGGGGGGCCAGCAGTGGCATCTGGTGGCTGGTGGCTGGTCGGTGAAGTTGTCAAAGAGGTTTTTGACCTTGAGGTTAAAGTAGGTTTCAAGGTTGTCGCAGAGGTCCTGGGACGGGGTGAAGTCTGGGGCTCCGCTGTGTGGGTTGGTGAATTCCTGAATGATACTGAAGATTTCCTTGGAGTTGGTGGAGTTTGTGAGGATTTTGTTGTGGATAAAGTTCCTCCTGGTGGTTCTGATTTGGTTGTGGTTGTCCGTCATGGCGGTCTTGTGGGTGGAGTAGTTTTCGGTAGTCTTCGTGTTTCTCCAGTTCTTCTCCAGGCTTCTGCAGGTGCGTCTGGCTTTTTGGAGGTCTGTGGTGAACCAGGTGGCTTTCCTTGGACATTGTTTGTTGTGGTTGCATAGCAGGGCTAGCTCGACCACGCGATTGGTGATCCAGGTGTGGAGTCCTCTGTCTGCGATGTTTGCGTCGGATGCCCAGGTGTGGTTGTTTTGGGCGAGGGAGGAGATAAGTTGCTCGTTGGTAACCTTGTTCCAGTTTCTTCGTGGTGGGCGTGGGGCTGGTTTGGGTGTCTTGGGTTTGACGGCAGAGAAATGTACACAGTGGTGGTCAGTCCATGGCGTTTGTGTTGTGTGGGTGAAATGGACGCTGTTTCCAGTAGCAACGATGGAGTCGAGGGTGTGATCTGCTCTGTGGGTCGGTGTGGTGACGAGTTGATTGAGTCTGATGTAGGCGAGGTTGTCTCGGAGGGCAGTGGAGTAAGGGTGGCTGGTATTTTTGAGGTGGAAGTTCAGGTCTCCGATGAGTATGTACTTCATTGAGGCGATGGCGTGGGGCGCAATGAAGTTGTTGATGGTGGTGGCGAAGGTTGTCCCGGGGTCGGGCGGGTTTGTAGTCGAGGGTTCCTCGGAGTGTGGCCTTGGGGCTGGTCTGGATCTGGAAGTGTAGGTGCTCGGCCGAGGGTAAGGTTTTGCTCGAGGTGGTGAGGCAAAGGGTGCTCTTGTGGGCGATGGCGAGGCCCCCTTCCGGGCCGTTAGGGTGGTCCTTCCTCTGGATCTTGTATCCACCTGGGATGGCGGTGTTGATGTCATGGGCAGAGGAGGCGTTTGTCCAGGTCTCCGTAACGAAGGTGATGTCGGGCTAGAGAGTCGAGTAGGTTCCAGATTTCCGTTGTGTGTTTGTATCCGGAGGGCTTTATTGTGATTTATTAATACATTTTATCTTTGAGTTACGCATAAACTTCAGTGACAACCATCATTGTGGTGTCTTCAGGCGCAAGGTCGTATGGTGTAACTACCTAGTATTCAAGGTCAAAGGTTATATACAAAATGTGTAAATATTTTTAATAATATTTTTCAAGTTTATTAAACTTGTACAATTTTCTCTATACTGGTGGTGGAGATCTCCCTATGGTTAATGTAGTGAAAATTAAAAAGTTTATTGAACTTGAAAATTATGACCTACTTTTTTATGAAAAATATTATTTTAAATTATGTTTTATATTTATTTGGAAAGTAGATCTAAATAACCAAAAGTTATAGCATTTATAACTTAATTGAAATCAAAAATGAAATTATTTTGAATATATTATATTAAATTCAAATGATTTCTCTCGAAGTTTGAATTCAGGAAAAATCCCACAATATTTTAATAATTATTAACAGTGATGTGCAGAATTCATCAAGACGAATTCTCTTTTAGTAATGCAATTTTTTTTATTCGAAATTGGAATTGGAGTACTACACACACACACACACTGACAGAACATTATTCTAATTAAAAGGAAAGCTCCGTGAAAAAGTTCATGTTGATTTGAAAAGGGGGAGTGCGATGACTAGAAACCATAAAATATGGAAACATTGTGGAGAAAAGTGCAATAAAATATTTTTCTGGAATCAGGGTGACCTGACTCAGCCAAGCAGTAAGGAGTGAACCCTCCAATTCTTGTCAGTCTTGAGGACAGTCGATGCAGCTTCAAGAAAGTTGGATAAGTTGATGGTATTTTCTATGCCTGAGTTTGTTATTGAAGGGGACAAGCTTTTCCGTTCAAATGTGTGAGATGACACTCAGATCTATACAAAACCGCCTTCCATCCATGACCTTTAAACTAACCTTGTAATATACCAGCACTGGAAATCAGACAACTTCCTGCTGCTCAACCCTCAGAAAATGGACGCCCTCCTCCATATTTTCTGCTGGCGACCCATTATTTCTAAACAAACTCAAGGTGAAGGCTTCTCCCCCTGACTTTCCCTTGCAGGTAAATCACAGGGTGTCCCGGTCCACTCTATTGCTCACTTAAGAGAATCTGACACCCGCTCTCACCTGCCCGGCTGAGAGGGGCAGCCTACGCTCTAGTTGTTTCTCACTTGGACTTTGATAATGTGGTACCTGCAGAGAACCGCTGCAAAGCTGTTTCCATTCCACCGCCAAAGTCATGTAGTTTACAAGAAACGCTGATCATATCTCCCCAATCTAACGAGAACCACAATGGTAAGCCATTGAAGCGATAAGTGTAAAACCTGGTGCCTCACCTACAAGGTTGTTCACCCACCCGGCCCGTTCTGTTCCCATCACAGTGGTACAGAGATCACAGGAGTAAGAACTCTACGCGTGGCATGGCTGAGATCTGCAAGTACTTCAACAACCCTTTGGAGCTCTCTTCCAACCTACGTAAGAGTACAAACCACTCATATCACCTTCAGAAATTGTTAAAAACTCATCTTCTCTGCCTCTTAATGTAAGAAGTGCTGAGGTCTATGGTTTCTGCCCAGTCTTGCTGACTTTATTTTTGCTGTCATTGGTTTACTTACTATGTTTGTTCCTGTCTCTCTTGTACAGCACTGAACAACCACTTTGGTGTAGCAGTGACATGAGAATGAGCAGTACTGGTCATCAACAAACATAGCGCTTCAGGGGTGCAGTGCCTCCACACTAGAGCAGCTGGTTTAACACCATCATGGCTCCTGGGAAAGTTCACATCTTTAAACCCTCCATGGAGTCTCTGGTGGATCTCTGTATGCCGGCGTCATGAAGTCTGGCGGCTAGTGTGCAGTGGGAGACGGTGTTGAACTGGAGCAACACCGCAAACAGAAGTGATGAAGAGCTTGAGTCCTTGTGGCAAGGGGTCACTGAGGTTTGCTGGAATTGGTAATTCCACATCGATACACAGGCAAACTGTCTCTTTACCGCTATGCACTGGGCAATAGAGCGAAGCTTAGAAAGGACACTACCTAGAGCCATGACCTTACGAGACCTGAAACCTTACGACTCCATGTTGCAAGCAAGCGATGACTCCTAGTGCTTAATGGCCAGAGCTGCTCGTCAGTGGCCAAGAAGGAACAGTCTTTAAATAAACAATTACTATTAAGCAAAGATGTGGAGGTGTTTCTGAAAAGTCAAGGTTCTCTGACTTCTTCCAAACCCACCTGCAGCACTGTATATTAAGTCAATCAATCAATCAACCTATATTTCTAATCACCCACAAGGGTATCCAGGTGCTAGATTCTTGCTTGGATCAGTCGATGTTCCAGGTCCCGAGTCCCTTTCTGAATTCTAGTAGGGAGGATGATGTACGGAGGAGGAGGGAAAGGTTGTTTCAGGACTTGGCGGCGAGGTAGGAGAAGGATCGTTCTCCACTGTAGCATCGGCGGACGTGGGGAGTGTATGCGAGAGCGAGGGATGTGGAGCGCAGGCGTCTGGAGGGTTGGTGGAAGTTCAATCAATAGTTGATGTATGGTGGTCTCTGGTCGTGGAGAGCCTTGTAGGCGTGGGTCGGCATCTTGAATTGGGTGTTGGACAGTGGGGTCCACCAATCCTATTTTAAAGCTCAAACCAAATCGTACACTTAGCACCAGCACGGGGCACCAGCCAGTGGCATGGATAGAGCTTCCTTCTCAGTTATGAACCCGTCCTGTCACCAGAGGGCCCCTGTTATTTCAGGTCAAAGACTGTATTTATTGCCACAAACAATACAGGTTCTACTAAATCACATGATACCGCTGCAGATCTCATGGCTGCTCCACAAGCAATGAAGGTGAAGGGACCACACACAGCTATATCAATCTCTACCAGTCTCCACCAGTTCTCTTTTCTGTTCCAGTACTTGACCCACACACCGCTCTCTCAATGTTCCTAAGTCTTGACCCGAGGCTCTCCCTTCCATTGGAGCCCTAAGACACAGAAAAGCTCTGCCAGTGACCCAAGTTCTGGTCTTCTAGGTCCCTGCTTCTCCGCTGTCATTTTCCACAGACATCCCGGCCTCAAACTGCAAGCTCCAGACCCCCCGCGGTACGAGGTGATATCCACGGTGCCTAACATGGTCTTATAAAAATGTGTCTGGCTACTGTGTGTCATAGGCTTCGAGTCACACTCTAGGAAGCACAAACAAATACTGGATTTTCAGCAATAAACACTGATAGATCTTTTTTTAGGTCCAGCATAATGCCAAGATCTTTTGATTTTACTAAAATATGTATAATACATTTACCTAAATGGACTTTCAGTCAGCCCGCTTCTTGCATGGATCTGTTGTTGTGACATTCACATTTTTCTCCTGCCCCCTTCAGCCATCGGTGACAAATGCACGGTGAGTCACAGCATTCTACTCTTTCACAAGGAACACATCCACGAGCAAAGTAGTTCCCGGCAGTGCCAGGAACCAATGCGACAATGTGTACTTTTCGAAACCAAAATGATATTGTATTTTTTAGCCAATATTTTTTTATATTATCGTGGGCCTAGGATCTCCCCTACATACATTTTTTACAAAAAACACGAGAAAATAAAACAAGCATTGACAAAGACTGGCAGCCAATGTCAGACCTATTGGCTTTACCAATTCTTGTTGTACTCTACGGCTTTAAATACACTTGTAGTTGGCTTGTTTCAATAGAGTCCACACAGCATTGCTTGCTAGGTTCAGTAAGGATACCTCCTTATGAGCTATAGCCAAGGCCACTGGAATTATGCGGCAGGCGAGGGCTATATTATGCAGCAGGGTTGACTAAATTACGCAACAAAAACAGGAAATTATGCGGCATACTGCGTCACATTTTCTGATAGTATTTCATCCTTATTTTGATAGTTTTACACTTGTTAACACTGCCTGGGTATAGGTTGCATATCATTAGTACCAATTTAGCACCCACACATATCAATAGGCAAAAGAAGGGTGACCAGTCAACCTCTGAAAAGGGCCTTCCACTGCGCAGCAACACGTGTTGGTGCATTTTTAGCAACTTTTGAACCATTTGAGCTAGAAACCATTTTTTTTCATCTTCAGATTATGCAGAAAAAGATGGATTATGCAGCAAATGTGGCAGATCTATAACTGTATTGAAACAGCCGCAGCTGCACAATCACATAATTCCAGTGGCGCTGTTTATAGTTCAATAATTGTTCTATTTCATTTATTTTACAAATCGATGTATTTTACCCGCTGACTCTCTTTCGAGCTTCTCCCACTGAGCTCTGAGCCATTGAAGACAGAATAAATTAGTTTATTGATTCCAGGTATGGGTTTGCTCCTAATCGAAATCAGAAAATTAAAAACCCCTATTTAAAGGGAATTTGGACCAGTACAATTTGGACACAAATTTGTCAGTAAAAATTTGAGATTGCTCAATTCATTGGCAAAAATGGGATATTGTGAAAACAAAGAAACACTGTACATGGTTTCTTTGCCCTGTAAATGAGTGATTAGTAATAGTTTGAGTCAGGTATAGGACTCTGGTCAGAGGTCAGCGGTTCTTCTCAACATTATCAGAGCCGTATTCCAAAACATGGGGCTCCTCTCCGGAATGTGTCGCGTGGCTCCTCAGAATAGCTCAATGATATTTATAGGCCTTAGCATGAATGTGGGGGGCCCTGAAATTAAGGTCACTGGAGCTCTGTGATTGCATAGCTGCAACGCCCCATCAGGGGTAACAAGCGCTATCTAAATGCAAACCTTTTTTCCTCTTCTATCCTTCCAAATCCTTATAACTGACTAACCTATCCACCACTTAAAACGTACTTGCATGTTTCACTATACTAATTCAACACTAATTCTCTATGGGTCCCGGAGTAGCGTGTTACTCGCGGAATAAAGCAATTTGATGCCTCCTCAGGGGTAGTAAGCGCTATACAAATGCAATTACAATCCACACCACAATATTACAGCCTCCCATAACTGTGCCAGTAACATCATGCCAGTGCAAGCCAATTTTGCCCGTGGTCAGTCTGATGCTGCCAATGCACTTTGTATCCTGTTATTTCTTTCTTTAGCTTGAAAGACCCCTTCTGAGAGGATGACGAGGAGCCCTGGGCCCTCTGTTACCACACCATTGGCTGCTCACCAGCGGCAACTGGTGACTAGCCTTCTCTTATAGCCTCCTGTTGTGGACACTGTTGCTGGGAGCCGATGACCGCTCAGACGGGAGACCTCTAACTCAGGTCTAGTGCCGTGGATGGGCTGAACGGGCTTGTGACAGGTTCCTACAGAACATTTCCCCAGCTGACACCATAACTACCAGTTCCACCAGTCACACGGTAAATATATCCACCCGGGCAGAGAGACCAGTTGACCTGTTGCACGTGGTTTCTAGGACATACAGGGGCATATTACCAACAAGTAGCGATAATTATCGCTAAATAGGCTGAGCGACGATTTTTTCATCGCTGCCTATCGCTGGATATGTTAGCGGAGAAAACATGCTATTAGCAACGTTTTTCTTCAGTGTGCTAAAATATCCAGCGATAGCGGCGAAATGCGTGAATATCGCTGAGAATACAGCGATATTCACGCATTAGCGACAAAATGCTCTTAGCCATGTTATCCAACTCGCATTGGATAACATGGCTAAGAATTGGTCTGGGCAGGTGTTAGTATTTGGAGATATTCACGCTTAGCGCGCATATTTCCATCACTACGCCTGCCTTGCTAATAGGCGATAGCGACGTTAGCGACTGCTTTAAGTCGCTAACTGGTTGGTTATTTTTTTTTTCTCCTGGGAGTTTTATATAGCACAAACTAGACCCGAAGGTATCAGAGCGCTATACATGAGCACCAGTTGCGTTACAGGCGGATACATTCATTTTTGTTAGGCCGGTTGCTTACACCAGTGCAAACCATTTGTAACTGGCAACTTGATTTTAGACCCGTGTCTGTGGTGACGAATACAAAAAAGAGAGCGACTGCGTGGAAGTTAGGCCCTTATGCACCATTTGCAGCTTTCAGCCAACCAGCATCACTTTTGTGAGATTCCCAGATTTCTGAGGCTTGCGGTTCCCGCTCTTTCTTTTACGCGGGCCACTAGTCGAATCGTCAGCCTGGAGTTGCTTCCAGGCTGACGGAGGGAACTTCCTGCCCTGGCACAGCTCTGCAAGCACACAAACACAAATGTGTGTTGTCCGTGTGCACTGTGGCAGGTAATGTCCATTCTCCCTTGGGAAGCGCCCCCACGGTGATGGCCAATGGCCAGCTAATCCACTCGCCCTGTTCTATCTCCCAGGACACAGCCAAGATGGCCGCCCTTTCTCTTCTGCTTTCTATCTCAGTGTTTTATTCAACTTAAACAGAGGCAATCATGCACGAGGTCAGGGGTCAAGTGTATCCTCATGTCAGGCTCTCGAGCCGGCCGGAAGGATTAGGACATGTCCACAACAGCTCCAGAGCCCCGGGCTGCAGGACAGACACATGGACACCGCGTCTGGCCTGCGCCTACAGTTCAATCAATTTCAAGCAGCCACTTAAAAAGCTTGTAATGGCGGTAACACAATCGCCCTAATCCGCATGTCGCGCTGTGTTCTCCTTGACAAACAACTGTACGTCTTCCTGGAGAAACGTCTGGAAGCGCCGGGTCCCACGGCCGGCCCGCCCCCCCCCGTCTGTCTCCAAAACCCCAAACTCTGCTTGTGTTTACAGCCCGTCGTGCGCCGTAAATATTGCATAAGTCAGCTTTCAAGAAACTCGTCTGCTGGAGACCTTTCGACCTCAGCAATCCTTCGCGCGTTAAAAATTCATGGGACACGGGAACCTGATCGGGGCTGAGCAGGGCCCGGGTTTAGCAAAGCTTTGTATTGACAGCTGATTAGAGAACAGGCTGGGGGTGGGTGAGGGCAGGCTGGGGGCGGGTGGGGGCAGGCTGGGGGCCAAGCTGGCGACGCCGGTCTCTGCTTCCCAAAGTTTGTAGAGCCAACCCAAAACACGAAGGGGCAGATTTACAAGCCCCTTGCGCCACTTTTACGCCGCCGTTGCGTCACTTTTGTGACGCAGCGGCAGCGCAAAGCCAGCACCATGCTGCTGGGTATTTACAATGTGACGCATCTGGGAGATGCGTCACGTTGTAAACCCCTGCACCACATGTGGGCGTTTCGGCACAGGGGGGCGTTCCGGCGCAGGAATGCCTCGGAAAAGTGGCTGAGTGAAATCTACAAGATTTCACTCAGTCACTTTTACGGCCATGCTGCGTCAAAACCCTGCGCCTGCTTGAAGCAGGCGTAAGGATTGACGCAGCATGTTAGGCATAGGGGCACCCCAAGCCTTGATGGAGCTACGTCGCGCTTGCAACGCGACTCCAGCAGTGCGCCGCCTTTCCGCCGGGGGATGTGACACTCATCTGCCCACCTGTGCACCACGGTACGCCGCATTATAAATGCGGCGCATCAGTGGTGGCGCACGGGTGGTTTGGCACGTCGCAACTGTTCTGGCGCATCTCTGCTGATTAGCAGAGATGTGCCAGAAGTTGTTAATCTGCCCCAGAGAGGCACATTTACAGGCCCCTTGCACCACTTTTGCGTCACTTTTAACATGGGAAAAGTAGCGCAACAGGCTTGTAAATCTGCTCCGATGTGTGTCCCTGGCCCACAGCGCTGTTTCTCAGCGCACCAAGGCCTAGTGAAGGATGCTCCTGAATGGAAGCAGACAACACATATTTTATATTTTGTTGTGAAACGAGAAAATGTCTCCACTCTTGCCGAGGGTGCTGGGGTGGCTCTGCTCGCACACACCAGAAGGCCTTTCGCAGGAGATGGCTGCTGTTTTGGAAACACGGATGTGTTCGAAGAAAAGTTTATGTGTTCATCTGACAACTCGTGAAAAACTTTTGGACAAGAATGTATTTGTGATGCATCGGAGGTATAAAGGTGAGCAGTCAGTGCGTAATTTCGACAGGAGGCCACTGCTGCTTCCTCCACACATCCACCCTACCAGTGCTGCCAATGATAGTACTACACAACTACTAAGCATCACACTCCTACAAGTGGGACAATTCGGACTATGTCAGGCCCCCAAAACTATAAGAATGGCTTGGGCTGCAGGTAATAGTCATTTTTAACACCATCGGCGCTGCGCATTTTCCCGCTGTGCGCTGACTTTTTGAAAAACCCGCAGTTCATAATGAGCTCAGCTCGTCATCCGCGTACGAGAGGTGTACCTCATGACGAGCTGAGCTCGTCATCAGCGTCGAAGGGGTTAATGTATATTGAATTAATAAACAACTGTTGCTGTGCTCATCTCTAAATTAGACATGCAGCGCCACCATTGGCTCAGGGGTTAGAGGCAGCAGACCCGGAAGCTGAGATCGGTCCTGGACCAGGGTTCAATTCCCCGCCTCGGCGGGTCTTGGGCTAAAAATTCCATGGACTCGATAATTCTCGCCCCGGTGCCTCCTCGACTCACGGGTTCACACTCTGCGACTCTGGGCAATAGCTTGCTTAATCTCCACAACGGCCCCTCGCGGCAGGATGCCTGACTTTCACCTTGTGGATACCCTGCTGGGGTTATCTCACAGGGGAATACCAGGACGGGTTCCCTAAGCAAGCGCCGGGAAACCCACTGCGGGTAGCTGTGCGCTATATAAGCTCATTTACATTTACATACATTTACATTTACCATGTGGCAGACTGTTACAAGTCCAGTGTTGACAATTAAGTAACGGTGCCGAGCACCGGAAACCACCTGCTCAAATTAACCTGGGCTGCTTCTAAGTGTCTGCAGCGGTTCCAAGGTGGTGCTTACCTTCAGAGTGTCTAGCCTGCCTGGCTGCATGTAGAGGTCCATCCAGGTTTGCCCCCAGGAGTGGTAGGTCAGATGTCATTCACCCCCCACTCCAGATTTACGCTTGCCCCCTACACAGGGGACCCCAACAGACCCCGGCCGTAAACTTGTGCTTTGAATAAGGTCTGTTAAGCTCAGATGCTGCTCGGTGTGACATCTCCGGAGAGCTGTGTGAAGTCCCCTGATAGGGCCTATCCTGGATAGGTATGAGGAGTACCAGAGACCCTGTCTAGGAGAGGCCCGGGTACATGGTGGTTCTCATAAACAAACAACCTATTGTAAGTGAGAGTAAACATAGTAGTGACCCATGATTGGCTCCTGATGTCAGGTGACCTCTCGGAGGAGGGAGGCCCCATCCCTGGGGATTGGCTGATGCAACTGCCAGTCACCCTGGGTAAAGCAAGATATATAATGCCCTGCAGCAGGGGCCTTTTGATGTTTGTCATCTCTCAGTCTTTTAGGGAAAAGAAAGAGGCTAAGAACTAGGGGGCATAATAACAAGGGCTTTATCTCCACTTTTTTGGCTTTTAAAGTCAAAAAAGCGGAGATATAACTATTGCCCTATTTACAAGAGGGTGCTAACATGCATAATCGCATGTTAGCACCCTTTATTTCAACACCTCCCTTTGCATCTCCAATGAGATGCAAAGTGGGCGTTACTGGGCCTACCCTGGATGGACTACCTTGCAAATATCGGTGATGTTTACATCGCGAAATTTACAAGGCAGCCCACATGATTTTAGCACACGTTAGATTTTGGCGAAAACTACAGTTTTCGCCAAAATCTAACGTCTGCTAAAATCCTGACTTAGCCATCCCTAACATAGGGGGTGGATTATGCTGATACGACCCTGTGGGTCGTATCAGTAAGGTTATCGCCCTTTTGCAGGGAACATCACTGGAAAACCAGCGATGTTTCCTGCTAAAGGGCGATAACCTCGCTATCTCTGGAATTTTTATCGCCCTGGAGAAACGCGTTACCAGGGCGATAAATTCCAGAGATAGCCTGCGATAATATTATTATCGCGAAGCACGGCCAGCGATATTTATCCCTGGCCGTTGATAATATGCCCCTAGGAAAGTTCCCTACGCCGACTCTGTGGAGTATAGTGACAGACGGACATTTATCAACACAAGCGAGACAACTGTGTCTTCATTCAGTGGAAAGAAGATGAAAGATCACCTCAATGGAGAGAGAGTGATGTGGAGAAAGAGTAGATCCTAAACAGAGGCGACACTAGGCTCTGCACTGAGATGGAAAAACAAATTGAGAAAACTCATTAGCAGAATATCTCACAAAAATAGCAGCATTGAATCCATGTCTAAAAATAAACTCTGTGCCTACACAGAGTAAAGTCCACATGGTCAAGGTGACGGTTCGACAACACACATTCATAGACCTCCTCATGGTAGAGCGACTGTCGGAAGCAGAACTGGAAATCCATGAAGAACTCCACAACAAGGTCCTACAGATATCTACAGCTGCTCCTTGCGTGACACACGCAACAGACCTCCATGTAAAGCTGTGTACAGAGGCGATGGACCACCACCTCCTGATGCTGACCAAGAAATTCTACGATGGATCTTATCGAAACACCGTGATGGAGAAAATTGAGGACCTTGCTGCAAACTCTCATAACTATTCACCGCAGCCCCCCACAGCGCTGATGTGTGAAACTCAATGGCACCAGTGTGTCACAGACCAGGAAGACAGCAGAGCTGCATCTGAAAATGTCAAACTGAGGGATGGAGGGATAGGGTCTGAGACTCATAATCTAAAATCATCAATCCTTGGTTGACTGTGATAGTCAGCGATGAAGACCTTGGACTTTGGCTGATTTGATACATCGAGGTAGAGCGGAAGGCCCTCTGCCCCTGTGGCCTGGGAGCTGATGTACCCGGTCCATGCTAGCGGGGGCCTAGATGTCCATGGCACTGGATGCAATGCCTTCCGCTGCAGACCTGTCAGTGAGCAGCCCACAGGTTCTCTCCACCCGGCCTCTCCAGTTCTACACGCTACATGCATCCAGAGCAGACCATCAGAGACTGCCAAAGCTTTCCGAAGTCCTTCCACACACCACCAAAGGCTCAGAAGATACATCTTATCCTCGCCCATAGGGGGCGTGAGATGCCACGTGCTCTGGGAGGGATTCTCAGAACCCACATGTTTCCACGGGGCTACCTTTGCAATGTAGACTTTCTGGAAGGTCACTACCTTTTCGGTGTGTTGCCGTGTATTGTCTTTGTCCATAGATTCCTACTTTTCACAGGATTCCTGCCCGTAGCGATCTCCTGCAAGCTCATGAATGTCAAACTGCCTGTTCCTTCATCTCCAGCCCCCAAACTGGCTTCTGTCAGAGAGGTGGGGTCTAAACTTGTCTTACAATCACTAGCCACCATTGTACAGTCTTTTACTAGTGATTCTTGGCCATTGGTGGTGTCAAGCCACACAACTCCACTCAGCTCCCAGGACCCACGTCCATCACCAAGGCAAGAAGTGTACGTCAAACGGCCTAGCTGTTTGGTCTTGACCACATTACCCCAAATTGTCATCATGTACTTTGTTATTGTAAGCTTGCCTGCCCAAACCTTTCTTGACAGGGTTACTCCAAATATTTTCCTTCAGGTTTCATCCTCAGGTTATTTGCATTCCCCGCTCACCCCCCACAGACACTGTGCCTCAAGGTGAAGCACACTCACACCACAATCATGTAACACAAAGGTACATAACCCTGTGCAAACTCCGCCAGAGGCACTTACCACCATTCATAATCCTGCCTACTCTGTGATTCCAGACATCCATACTTCATTAGGCACCCTTAGCACCAATGTATGTCAACGCCTGTTCATGTATCTATAGATATGGGAGTTTCTGGCTTGCACAGAGGCCTCTTCCACATCAAACACAAGCAAGTACAAGGGCAACCCGATGGCAGGATTCAGAAAGGTCACAGACATCTGGCCACATGCAGGGGTGGGAAGCCCTGGGAAGTTTGGAAGGGAGGGCGGTGGAAACTGGGCTCATGAAACACCAGTCCAGGCAACACAGTTTGACATTACATCCTCCCTTCCTGGTAAGCTTGGTCACGTCTATGGTGTTATTGGGGGAGTCATTGTCTAAAGCCCCTTCAGGATGAAGCCGACCCCAGGAACGTGTGGAGTTGTTGCTTCATTTTAGTTCGCAACGGTTTTTCCATGCGGGCACTTCTGTTGTTCTCTCCCTTTCCATTTCCCCTTGGTTAGGGTTTCCCTTTTAGTTCCCTTCATGGTATATCTTTCTTTGCATTTGGCTCCCTTTGTTCTCCGGCTTACAGTTCTGACCCTCAGTTCGCATTTCATCTGTCCTCTGCCATGACGGGTTCCCGCCTGACACTCCGGTCTCAAGGGAGCACCTTACAGCATATTCCACCATCACACCGGGTGGACCATAAACCCACAAAGTCCCTGAGGATACCGGGTAGAAGTCCTCAGAAAGCACCGGCAGATTAGACAAATCCACCCAGAGGACAAGTTCACTCCTGGATTTCTTTGAACCCTTTTTTCTGTGTTGTCCCAGGTACTTTGGAGGTGTCAGCTACCCGATGACTCCATGCAGGGATCTAGGGATCCCAGTGACTTAGGGATCGCAGTGATTTAGGGATCCCAGTGACTTAGGGATCGCAGTGATTTAGGGATCGCAGTGAGTTAGGGATTGCAGTGATTTAGGGATCGCAGTGATTTAGGGATTGTAGAGATTTAGGGATCACAGTGATTTAGGGATTGTAGAGATTTAGGGATCGCAGTGATTTAGGGATCACAGGGATCTAGGGATCGCAGTGATTTAGGGATTGTAGATATTTAGGGATCACAGTGATTTAGGGATCACAGTGATTTAGGGACCGCAGTGACTTAGGGATCGCAGTGATTTAGGGATTGTAGAGATTTAGGGATCGCAGTGATTTAGGGATCGCAGGGATCTAGGGATCGCAGTGATTTAGGGATCGCAGTGATTTAGGGATTGTAGATATTTAGGGATCGCAGTGATTTAGGGATCACAGGGATCTAGGGATCGCAGTGATTTAGGGATCGCAGTGATTTAGGGATTGTAGAGATTTAGGGATCGCAGTGATTTAGGGATCGCAGGGATCTAGGGATCGCAGTGATTTAGGGATTGTAGATATTTAGGGATCGCAGTGATTTAGGGATCACAGGGATCTAGGGATCGCAGTGATTTAGGGATCATAGTGATTTAGGGATCGCAGTGATTTAGGGATTGTAGATATTTAGGGATCGCTGTGATTTAGGGATCACGGGATCTAGGGATCGCAGTGATTTGGGATCGCAGTGACTTAGGGATCGCAGTGATTTAGGGATCGCAGTGATTTAGGGATTGTAGAGATTTAGGGATCGCAGTGATTTAGGGATCACAGGGATCTAGGGATCGCAGTGATTTGGGGATTGTAGATATTTAGGGATTGCAGTGATTTAGGGATCACAGGGATCTAGGGATCGCAGTGATTTAGGGATCGCAGTGATTTAGGGATTGTAGAGATTTAGGGATCGCAGTGATTTAGGGATCACTGGGATCTAGGGATCGCAGTGATTTAGGGATCGCAGTGATTTAGGGATTGTAGATATTTAGGGATCGCAGTGATTTAGGGATCACAGGGATCTAGGGATCGCAGTGATTTAGGGATCGCAGTGACTTAGGGATCGCAGTGATTTAGGGATCGCAGTGATTTAGGGATTGTAGAGATTTAGGGATCGCAGTGATTTAGGGATCACAGGGATCTAGGGATCGCAGTGATTTAGGGATTGTAGATATTTAGGGATCGCAGTGATTTAGGGATCACAGGGATCTAGTGATCGCAGTGATTTAGGGATTGTAGATATTTAGGGATCGCAGTGATTTAGGGATCGTAGTGATTTAGGGATCGCAGTGACTTAGGGATCGCAGTGATTTAGGGATCGCAGTGATTTAGGGATTGTAGATATTTAGGGATCGCAGTGATTTAGGGATCACAGGGATCTAGGGATCACAGTGATTTGGGGATCGCAGTGATTTAGGGATCGCAGTGACTTAGGGATCGCAGTGATATAGAGATCATAGGGATCACAGTGATTTAGAGATCGTAGGGATATAGGGATCGCAGTGATTTAGAGATTGCAGTGATTTAGGGATCCCAGTGACTTAGGGATTGCAGTGATTTAGGGATCGCAGTGATTTAGGGATTGTAGAGATTTAGGGATCGCAGGGATCTAGGGATCACAGTGATTTAGGGATTGCAGTGATTTAGGGATCGAAGAGATTTAGGAATTGCGGGGATCTAGGGATCGCAGTGATTTAGGGATTGCAGTGATTTAGGGATCTCATTGATTTAGGGATTGCAGGGATCTAGGGATTGCAGTGATTTAGGGATCGTGGGGATCTAGGGATCAAAGAGATTTAGGAATTGCAGGGATCTAGGGTTCGCAGGGATCTAGGGATCACAGGAATTTAGGGATCAAAGAGATTTAAGGATTGCAGGGATCTAGGGATCACAGTGATTTTGGGATCGAAGAGATTTAGGGATTGCAGGGATCTAGGGATCGCAGGGATTTACAGTTCACATGGATTTAGGGGTTGCAGGGATCTAAGGATCACATAGATCTAGGGACCACAGGGATCACACAGATTTAAGGATCACAGGGATCTAGGGATCATAGAGATTTAGGGCTTGCATGGATCTAGGGATTGCAGGGATTTAGGGATCTAGGGATCACATTGATTTAGGGCTCACAGGGATTACAGAGATTTAGGGATCACAGGGATCTAGGGACCACAGGGATTTAGGGATCACAAGGATTAAGGAATCACAGGGATCTAGGGATCACAGGGATCTAGGGATCACATGGATCTAGGGATCGCAAGGATCCTTGGCAGATTCGACTGCTGAGAACCTGACACCCTCGGCAAAGGCGACATCTAGTAGCATTTTCTTATCCATTAAACACCTGTATGAGGTCACTTACCAAACAATGTAAAATGCAAGGGATGAAGCGCTAGATTGCGACGAGAAGCCACAGTATTTAATAGTAATACAGTTTGAAGAAACTGAGGTCAAAAGTCAAGGACCGCACAAGTCCTCAGTAGATCTAGGCCTGGGAGTCACCATTGCAGAAATAGGTCTGTGGTAAACATCAACTGCGGCTTCAGCCCTGATCTTCCAATGCACCAGCTACTGTTAGGGCCACTGGAATTGTGCAACTTTGCAGCTGCCGTGCTTTCCGCACCATTGTGGTTCTAACTAGGCCTGGGCAAGAATTCCTGTTACGCTCGCGGAATTTGCGGAATTCGGTAATTTTGCATTCCGCGGAGAACGCGGAATTGCCCAAAATTCTGTGATCCACGGCTTTGCGGAATTTTTTGCTTGTTCGCGCTTTAAAAACTGCATGTTTGTGAGATATTAATAATAATAATAATCCACATTTGTAAAGCGCGAACAATCACCCGTAAGGGTCTCTAGGCGCCGTTGGGAAGATTAAGCAAGCTATTGCCCAGAGCCACATGGTGCTGGACTAATCTGCCGCAGGCACTGGGGATCGAACCGTGATCCCCAGATTCCGGAGTCAGTCGCCACACCTCCTTCATATTTGTTCCTGAGCATGCAAACAGCGTTCTCCAACAGGAAAAAAGCATCGCGAACAGGCAGAACAAGCAATTCTGCGTGTTCGCGAAACATTTACGTGCTCGCGGAGATTTTTTACCGTTTCGCAGACCTTTGCGTAGCGCGACTATGCAAATTCCGCCCACCCCTAGGTCTAACTTCTGACGCATTGGCCACATAATCCATCCGATGCTGCGAACTGGTGCTAATGACATGAAACCTTTGCACAGTAAACCTGTGCAAAACAAGAACAAAAGAATTACTAATCCTGCCAGAAAAAGAGCCACATAACGCTGCATAATTTGCCTTTTCATGCCGCACAATCGATGCAGCATAATTGTGTCCACCGTGCCGTATAATGTGGTCCTCTCCTGCCGCATATTTCCAGTGGCCCTGGCTATCGGTAAACATCCCTTAATAATGGATACCTAGAACAGTTATTTTAGGGCTGAGGCTGGGAGTAGTAGAATACATATCAACTTGTGTTAGAACATTTTAGAAAATCTTCATTTTATAAATATTCCTGAGCACGAGCTGGTATTGCTGCATAAAATCGTTGCACCGTTAATGTCGCATTGATTGTGTTACTCTTTTGGAAAATTATGTAGATGCGGCTCCCTCCCACCAGGAACAGAAGCCAGGCCTCGGCGCTGGGTTCCTCGTGCTGCGCTTAATGTAAATGTCCTCAAAACAAGTCCCACTTATCTGTAGGTCTCTATTAGCATTTGTTCGCGGGAGCAGGAGGAAATCAATATTTAATAGGAGAGAAAAAAATGCTCTTCTGCGCTGGAGAACTAAATCAAGCTGTTTGTTTAAAAGCATTTAATTTGGCAACAGTGGCCCTGTGCCGGCGGGATGAAGGCCGACCCCTGAGCGGCTGAGGGCCCCGGCCCCTGAGCGTGGTGGTGGAGGGCCCCGGCCCCTGAGCGGTGTGGTGGAGGGCCCCGGCCCCCCCCAAGCGGTGTGGTGGAGGTCCCCAGCCCCTCAGCGGAGTGGTGGAGGGCCCGGCCCCTCAGCGGAGTGGTGGAGGGTCGGTCCCCCCAAGAGGTGTGGTGGAGGGCCCCGGCCCCTCAGTGGTATAGTGGAGGGCCCCGGCCCCTCAGTGGTGTTGTGGAGGGCCCTGGCCTCTCAGTGGTGTAGTGGAGGGCCCTGGCCCCTCAGTGGTGTAGTGGAGGGCCCCGGCCTCTCAGTGGTGTAGTGGAGGGCCCCGGCCCCTCAGTGGTGTTGTGGAGGGCCCTGGCCCCTCAGTGGTGTAGTGGAGGGCCCCGGCCTCTCAGTGGTGTAGTGGAGGGCCCCGGCCCCTCAGTGGTGTTGTGGAGGGCCCGGCCCCTCAGTGGTGTAGTGGAGGGCCCGGCCTCTCAGTGGTGTAGTGGAGGGCCCCGCCCCCTCAGCGGTGTAGTGGAGGGCCCCGGCCCCTCAGTGGTGTTGTGGAGGGCCCGGCCCCTCAGTGGTGTAGTGGAGGGCCCGGCCTCTCAGTGGTGTAGTGGAGGGTCCCGGCCCCTCAGTGGTGTAGTGGAGGGCCCCGGCCCCTCAGTGGTGTAGTGGAGGGCCCTGGCCCCTCAGTGGTGTAGTGGAGGGTCCCGGCCCCTCAGTGGTGTAGTGGAGGGCCCTGGCCCCTCAGTGGTGTAGTGGAGGGCCCGGCCTCTCAGTGGTGTAGTGGAGGGCCCGGCCCCTCAGTGGTGTAGTGGAGGGCCCCAGCCCCTCAGTGGTGTAGTGGAGGGCCCCGGCCCCTCAGTGGTGTTGTGGAGGGCCCCGGCCCCTCAGTGGTGTGGTGGAGGGACCCGGCCCCTCAGCGGTGTGGTGCAGGGTCCCGGCCCCTCAGTGGTGTGGTGGAGGGCTCCGGCCCCTCAGTGGTGTAGTGGAGGGCCCCGGCCTCTCAGTGGTGTAGTGGAGGGCCCCGGCCCCTCAGGGGTGTGGTGGAGGGCCCCGGCCCCTCAGTGGTGTGGTGGAGGGCTCCGGCCCCTCAGTGGTGTAGTGGAGGGCCCGGCCCCTCAGTGGTGTAGTGGAGGGCCCCGGGCCCCCAGCGGTGTGGTGCAGGGTCCCGGCCCCTCAGTGGTGGTGGGATGGAGGGTCCCGGCCCAACAGCGGCTGAGGGCCACGGCTCCCCGCGGCAGATGGGGCCCCCACCGGCCCCGGAAGCTCACGGGGGCCTCTAATGCTCCGCAGTCGCAACAGACACTTAACAAGTGACACTGAGACCGGGGCAATTACTTAACGGATCGTTTACATCAGCCCGCGCGATCAATAGCAATATTTACTCGGAATCCAGTCTCTGATCAGCAAAATCTTTACTTAAAAGCCGCATTAAAATTTAATCAGGGCCCGAGGGCCCGGGGGCCCCGGGAGCGGCGGCCTTGGACAGGCGTCTGCTGACGGTTTAAATCCGGGCCCCGGGGCGGCCGCTCCTGTCTCAGCAGAGAGTGTGAGGGGCGCGGAGTGTGAGGGGTAAGAGAGGTGTGGGGGTGTAAAGGGAGGGGGCTCCTGTCTCAGCAGAGAGTGTGAGGGAGCCGGAGTGTGAGGGGTGAGAGAGGTGTGGGGGTGTACAGGGAGGGGGCTCCTGTCTCAGCAGAGAGTGTGAGGGAGCCGGAGAGTGAGGGGTAAGAGAGGTGGAGGGTGTACAGGGAGGGGGCTCCTGTCTCAGCAGAGAGTGTGAGGGAGCCGGAGTGTGAGGGGTGAGAGAGGTGTGGGGGTGTAAAGGGAGGGGGCTCCTGTCTCAGCAGAGAGTGTGAGGGGTGAGAGAGGTGTGGGGGTGTACAGGGAGGGGGCCCCTGTCTCAGCAGAGAGTGTGAGGGGCACGGGTGTGGGGGGTGAGAGAGGTGTGGGGGTGTAAAGGGAGGGGGCCCCTGTCTCAGCAGAGAGTGTGAGGGAGCCACAGTGTGAGGGATGAGAGAGGTGTGGGGGTGTAAAGGGAGGGGGCTCCTGTCTCAGCAGAGAGTGTGAGGGGTGAGAGAGGTGCGGGGGTGTACAGGGAGGGGGCCCCTGTCTCAGCAGAGAGTGTGAGGGGCACGGGTGTGGGGGGTGAGAGAGGTGTGGGGGTGTACAGGGAGGGGGCCCCTGTCTCAGCAGAGAGTGTGAGGGGCACGGGTGTGGGGGGTGAGAGAGGTGTGGGGGTGTACAGGGAGGGGGCCCCTGTCTCAGCAGAGAGTGTGAGGGGCGCGGAGTGTGAGGGGTGAGAGAGGTGTGGGGGTGTACAGGGAGGGGGCTCCTGTCTCAGCAGAGAGTGTGAGGGGTGCGGAGTGTGAGGGGTGAGAGAGGTGTGGGGGTGTACAGGGAGGGGGCTCCTGTCTCAGCAGAGAGTGTGAGGGAGCCGGAGTGTGAGGGGTGAGAGAGGTGTGGGGGTGTACAGGGAGGGGGCTCCTGTCTCAGCAGAGTGTGAGTGGTGAAAGAGGTGTGGGGGTGTACAGGGAGGGGGCTCCTGTCTCAGCAGAGAGTGTGAGGGAGCCGGAGTGTGAGGGGTGAGAGAGGTGTGGGGGTTTAAAGGGAGGGGGCTCCTGTCTCAGCAGCGAGTGTGAGGGGTGAGAGAGGTGTGGGGGTGTAAAGGGAGGGGGCTCCTGTCTCAGCAGCGAGTGTGAGGGGTGAGAGAGGTGTGGGGGTGGACAGGGAGGGGGATCCTGTCTCAGCAGAGAGTGTGAGGGAGCCGGAGTGTGAGGGGTGAGAGAGGTGTGGGGGTGTACAGGGAGGGGGCTCCTGTCTCAGCAGAGTGTGAGTAGTGAAAGAGGTGTGGGGGTGTACAGGGAGGGGGCTCCTGTCTCAGCAGAGAGTGTGAGGGAGCCGGAGTGTGAGGGGTGAGAGAGGTGTGGGGGTGTACAGGGAGGGGGCTCCTGTCTCAGCAGAGTGTGAGTAGTGAAAGAGGTGTGGGGGTGTACAGGGAGGGGGCTCCTGTCTCAGCAGAGAGTGTGACGGACGCGGAGTGTGAGGGGTGAGAGAGGTGGGTGGTGTACAGGGAGGGGGCTCCTGTCTCAGCAGAGAGTGTGAGGGAGCCGGAGGGTGAGGGGTGACAGAGGTGTGGGGTGTACAGGGAGGGGGCTTCTGTCTCCACAGAGAGTGTTAGGGGTTTCAGAGAGGTGCGGGGGTGTACAGAGAGGGGGCTCCTGTCTCAGCAGAGAGTGTGAGGGGTGAGAGAGGTGCAGTGGTGTCACTAGGGGGGGTGCGGGGGGTGCGGACCGCACCGGGTGTCACCCCATCAGTTAGCTTAGCTGCCTGCCTTGTAGTGTAGTTCCTATATTCCCAATAGGCTCTGTGCATTGGAATAACATAAACGATAGTTTAGATGTAGGACTGAGGTCGACTAGGTCTCTATTGAATATGTTAGACTTAATTATGAATGCCAGCTAGCTCAGAGGTCACTAGAAACTTTCTCGAGTAAACAAGGAGGTGTTAACTTCCCTGAATAGACAAGAAGGGATTAGCTTCTGACAACAGCATAAACATGACAACTTTGCTCCCTCCAGAACAAGGAGTATATCTCCAGAGTCGTGTGAAAACAATAGACATCTATTTTACTCAGTCAATCGTGCATGCTTAGTTTCACCAAAGTGCAGAGAAATAGAGAGACGGGCGTTTTCAATAAAAGTTGTTATTTATTGAGCAGTCCTCTTTCTCGTGCAAGAGAAGTGAATTGCCGTAATTGCAATTCTAGTCATAAAGTAAAGTGCGCACAGTAAAAGGAGTGTTATGAAATAATATTGTAAAAGCATTGATATGGTTTCTGAGCCATATGATATTTAAAATGGATAAAATATATACATACATAAAATCATTGACTAAACGTACTCAACTGGTGCTTCTAAGATACGCCTACCCCGGTGTACCTAACCTAAGCCTAGTACGTGGGAAGGAGTAAGTGAGCTGCATTTTAAGTTAAGTTAGTTTTTGCCACGAATCTGCATCAAGAATTCTCTTAAGGATCTAATCAGCTCCGTACCTTGGTTATAGAATGAAGGAGGTCTTGTATCTCGTTTCTCAGGACTCGATCTCCCAGAAACCCGCACTGGAAACACTGAAGCTGGATTTCTCAGCAGGAGAAAAGACAGCGTCTCTCTCAGTGCGTCAAATGGGAGGGTCGGCTTCCTTCGGCTCTCGCATCAGCTGGGCTTCGGGCAAGTAGATAGCCGCTCTGCTCCAAACCACCGTGTGTTTGCTTAAGGCAACGTTGGTATATTTATACCTGGAAGGTGCCGAGTTTGATGTAAGGTTGGACATAAGACGCCACTAACTTACAGTTCTTTCTGGACTCCAGGAGTTCTTGTTCAAATCAAAACAAAAGCAGGGGGGCTAGCAGCCATCGATGGCGGCTGCAACTTGAGGAGGCTCCTGAGCGGGTAAGGCTTCCCGTAAACATCCGACATATTTATCCGGCTCCTACCAGTGCCAGACGGGGCGGAGGAGAACCGGGATCCATGCAGCACCCAGCGGTGTGGGTTTGAGGCTGATTCGGCACGTCTGCGACCCCTGAGCCGCCACTGAAGCCCAAGCACTGGTGAGGCCTGTCATCTCCCAGTAAGCACCGGAGCCACAGTGCCCCTGAGGCCGACCGGAAGCTGACTCCCGGCGGTCACATCTGGCCGGAAGTGCCGGCTGGCCATAGAAGTCGAGCTACTCCGTCCTTCTTCTCCCCAGACACCTGGTGACGCGAGCGGAGCTCCGCGACCCCCGACAGCGATAACGGGGGGCCGTGGACACCACCTACAGCCTCCACGAACACCGAGCACCACGAAGGAGGTACCGCCATCTTAGGCGCTGGACGCACGTCGCATCCCATCAGTGGCGGCCCCCCCCCCTGCTTGGCGGAGGTCGGTCCCGGCCCCCGATGTCTGGAGGGGGCTCTGCGACCCCTTGACTTTGCCCTGGGAGAGGTGGGCACCGGGGGTGTGACTTTCCTTCCCCCCCCTACTTGCCTGGCGGACGCGTGCGAGCGGATACTGCCTTGCACACACCTGGAGGGGGGCCACGCATTAACGGCGGCGGGGCCACACCTACGAGCCTGGCTTGACCCACATCTTGCTGACCAGGGGCACGGGGCATCACACGGATTGGCCGGGAGGGGGAAGCCACTACACCTGATGCCATTCGGAGACACGGCGCCCCACATCCCTTGCTGTGACGGCTGAGGTCCAGAACTACCGACGAGTGCACGGGCAGAGTACCCGTTAACCCTCACGACGGACCTTACATTTCGGAGGGTGTCCGACATGTCACAGAGAGGCCCCAGACAAACTGCCGCCCAGGCCAGGTTGGATAAATTTGCGTATGACAAGCACTCCCCACCCCAAGACCAGCGCAAAACGGGGGGGGAAGACGATGGAGTCGGAGGGCACCAAGAAGGCCACTATTGAGGATGTCCTGGCGGCGTTGGCGCAGGTACAGGCGACGGTGGGTGCTACTGCTACTGAGGTCACGCTAATCCTCCACAAGATGTCGGAAAAGGTCAAGCAGATGGAGGTAGTCACCAAATCCCTGGTCGAGGATGTATCGGAACTGCAGACGGCGATGGAACGACTGCAGACGGATAACAAACTGCTTCGTGACAAGTTGGATGACCAGGAAGGGCGCTCCAGACGCAACAACGTCCGAATTTTGGGAGTGCCGGAATCGGAAAACACGGGTGCCATGGATCTCTATGTGGAGGAGTTGGTTAGGACCAAGCTCCAGCCTAAGGGACTATCGAACTTTTTCTCGGTGGAACGGGCCCACAGGGTGCCGGGGGGGAAGCCTAAGACTGGAGGGCCACCTCGGCCAATACTAGCAAGACTGTTCAATTTTCGAGACCGCGACACCATCCTGCAGGCCGCACGAGTGGCACCGGCCATCCAGATCCAGAACTCGAGGATAGCGTTCTTCCCGGACTACACGGCGGAGGTCGCCAGGAGGAGGAGGACATTCCTAGAGGTCAAGAAAACATTACGGGAAAAAGAACTACAGTACTCGATGCAGTTTCCGGCCCGGTTGCGGGTGGTAGCAGACAAGAAGGTGTGGTTCTTTGACACCCCGGACGCTGCCCGGGACTGGTTGGAGGGATGGCACACTGTGGACCGACAGCGCAAATCATCCAGGCACCAGAACGACCGCGGAGGACACCACGGGACTGGCTCGCAGTCGTCCGGCCGGAGTGGGGCAGAGGGATCACACTCGCATGGACTTGCAGGGAATGGCGAAGAGGAATGACTCCCACTCGGACGAGGGCCTCACTAACAACTGCTGATCGTCGTCACATCACCTGGTAGCTGTTTTTTGGACTCTGGCGACACTGCCCCAGAAGCACGCAGGGATGCCGCCTGCTCAGGGAGATACTCTCCCCCTTACACGCAAGTACTCTGGTTGTGGGATGGGTAAAGCGCTCTGCTCAGTTGGGGAGGCGGGCAGTTGGAAGTCCGTTAGGCAGGGATGCAGGGAGGGGGCAGTTGGGAGGGGGGGTTTTGTTACTGTTAGGAACATACATGCACGGTCAAGGAAGGTAACTAGGTTTCCATATGTGTTTAAACGAGACGAGAGTAATGAACAGGGAGATGCAACTCCCAGCAGAGCCTTTGAGGGTGGGTCAACCCCGGGTGGGGAGGGGGGTGTCCCTCGTGGGATCCTCCTGTTTCCTGGTGGGCGGAGGCGCGCCCGGTACCCGGGTCACGTTTCTCCTGCACTACACTGCCGGCCCCTGAATACCCAATGGCAGATACGTCCAGTCCTGTGAGGGGAGTGGGGGATGCTGAAACGCAATGCCCGGCCTTGCGTGTCATGTCCTGGAACGTGAGAGGGCTGGGAGACAAGGTTAAACGGGGTTTGGTCCTTACCGCGATCAGGAGACAGAAACCCATGATAATACTACTGCAGGAGACACATTTAACAGGGGGGGCGGTCAAAGCCCTAGATAGACGAGGGTACAAGATGGTAGTTCACTCGGACTTTACGTCCGGATCCAGAGGCACCGGCATCCTGATGCAGAAGAATACACGGTTTATCCCCATGCTCACGAAAACTGACGATCAAGGGTGCTTCGCGGCCCTGCAGGGTCAGTGGGAGGGAAAGCTCATCACCCTGGTTTCAGTATACATTCCCCCAGCGTTGCACTCAGTACACCTCCCCAAATTGGGTGAGTTTATTCTGGCCCTCCCGGAGGGTGAGATTGTCCTTGGAGGGGATTTCAACGCAGTCCTTGACACACAACTCGATAGATTCCCCACACAGGTCCCCGCGGGGGGGGATCCCCTGCCTCCAACGATTCTTAACTGCCATGGGCCTGGTTGATGTTTGGAGACACCTCTACCCTAACACTAACCGATACACCTTCCACTCCTCAGTACATGGGAGTCTGTCGAGAATCGACCTTTTCTTAACTCTGGGGGACGGTCTCCGACTCGCGGAGGAAATGACGATTCATCCTCGAGGGATCTCGGATCACTCTCCTCTTACACTCACACTTTCCTCACAGACGAGATCACGTAAACGACTGTTCCCCATACAGGCCGCTTATCTCAAGGTTCCCCAGGTCCGCAAGGTTCTCAAAAAGGTGACATCGCAGTATTTTACTGAAAATATACACTCGGTGCACTCCTCCGAGGTACTGTGGGAGGCTTATAAGACTGTTCTGAGGGGGGAAGCCATAAACACAATCACAGGGTACAGGCGGGAGCGCTCCCGAGAATTGGACAGTATAGACCTGACCTTGCAGGACCTAGCAGAGAAACACGAACAATCCCCCACACCCTCCACCCTACACGCACTGACATTACACCAGCAGATCTATAACGACCATCTCCGTATGTATGTCAAGGGTCAACTGCAAGACACCCAGAATAGGGTCTACGGGGTGGGTGATAAGGCCGGGAAACTGCTGGCATGGCTCGATAAGCGAGAAGGGAATTCTAGGGGGGTTCCGCGTCTGAGGGACGCAGATGGCACACTGCACACCAATCCAGAGCGAATTGTGGACCTCCTTGCAGACTACTTTGAACAGGTTTACACCCCTGTCCGGGTGGTCACCTCGGAAATGGCCAGAGACGCACTAGCGCCGATCGCAGTCCAAGCACTGTCCCCGGAAGCATCAGAAGAACTGGAGGCGGATATCACCGCTGAGGAAATACACTTAGCTATTCAGGCCCTGAACCCGGGTAAGGCCGTGGGGCCCAACGGGATACCGGTAGAGTGGTATCAGGCAATGCCGGAGGCCCTTAGTTTACATCTGCTGGGCATGTTCAGGGAATGTCAGGAGCAGGGTGCGCTCCCGCCTGATCAACGGATAGCAACTATAGTGACCATCCCCAAACCGGGCAAACCACCTGAGGAATGTTCCTCTTATCGCCCTATCTCACTGCTCAACGTGGAAGTGAAGGTACTAGCCAAACTCCTGGCGACGCGACTTTTGCCCCACCTATCTTCTCTGATACACCCGGACCAATCCGGGTTTATGCCACACAGGAACACGGCGTTGAACCTGCGACGCCTACATGGCGTGCTGGCTAAGGCTGACTCGATAACGTCCCAGGCAGTAATTTTGGCACTCGACGCCAGGATGGCCTTTGACCTGGTGGAATGGGCGTACCTGTTTGAGACGCTGTCGCGCCTAGGGTTTGGGCCCCGCTTCATTGCATGGGTCAGATTGCTTTATACAGACCCGGAGGCTAGAGTGATGGCTAATGGCCATGTCTCTCGGAAGTTTTCCCTGGGGAGGGGTACAAGACAAGGTTGTCCCCTCTCCCCCTTGTTGTTTGCGATCTCACTGGAGCCCCTTGCCACGCTCATCAGAACCTCGCCCCTACTTAAAGGCATCTGCTGGAGGGAGGGGTGGGAGGACCGGCTGTCCCTCTACGCGGACGACATGCTGGTCTACTTGTCTAATCCCACTGATGGAATTCCGGCCTTGTTACAACTTTGTGATGCCCATGGCAGGATCTCGGGGTATACGCTGAACTGGAATAAGTCGGAACTGTTTGTCCTGAGGGGACAGCCTCCAGCCCTTGACCCGAGCTGCCCTCTACGGGTGGCAGGTTCATCGTTCAAATACTTAGGCATCCATGTCACCAGGGACCCTTCAGAATTCGTTGAAAAAAATTTGAAACCCCACGTGGTTAGACTCAGACGAGATGTTAAGTTCTGGTCGGACCTTCCTCTGACACTCTTGGGACGGGCCGCACTTTACAAAATGATGGCTCTGCCCAGGTTTTTATATGTCCTCGAGAACACGCCTTACCCGATAGCCCCCAAATTCTTTCAGATAGTGGCGGCACTGGTTTCCAGCCTCCTGTGGGGGACCCACCCTGCCCGTATCGCCCAATCTAAATTACACAGAGGCTGGTTTGATGGGGGTATCGCCCTACCCAACTTAAAATTATACTACTGGGCAGCGCACCTTAAACCCATCAACCACTGGCTACATGCTTCGCAGGGTGAGCCGGCGTTCCGGACAGACAGGGGGCAACTGGGCTTGGATAACATGCTGGCTCCGTTATACGACCACCGCAAACTTCGCTCCTTAGTGGGTCCCACTAAATTAACGGTTGCAATCTGGCATGCAGCGACAGCTGCACTTGGATGTCAGGGAGTGATCACCAGACTAACCCCGCTGTGGGACTCCTGAGTCCTCGGTCACTTGAGAAACAGTAAGGGGTTTTCACATTGGGACACGATAGGGATCTCCACAGTGGGAGATCTTTGGGAGTCGGGCGGGGTGCTGCCCTTCGGTAGATTGAGGGAATTGTATGACCTCAGTGAGAGGGAGCTCTACAGGTACATCCAGATAAGACACGCACTACTGGCGGTACTGCCTGCAGACACCGTACTGCCGGAATCCGCCCCACTAGAGGACCGTCTTCTTACTGAATTCATGGTGGAGCGCGCAACGTCCCTTGTTTACCGCAAACTACTTAATAATTCACCGGACCCGACACTAAAATTAAAGGCGAAGTGGGAGGGGGACATTGGTGAGATGGACGAGCATGAATGGAGTGAGGCGCTGGCATCGCCTAAGGAGGTCGGAATCTCATCGAGATTACGATTAGTGCAATTGAAGATAGTACATAGAGTATACTACACTAGAACAATGCTACATCATATTCACAGGATAGAACACCCTTACTGCCTTCGTGGGTGCGGGGAGGAGGGCTCATTCTTCCACACCATATGGGATTGCCCTCGAATTCAAGAATATTGGAGACAGATACTACGGACAATCTCGCAAACACTAGAATTGACACTACTACCCGACCCGAGGAGGTGCCTCCTCAATATATGGGAACCTACAGACCTCACACGACACAGTAGACTCTGGGTCACGGTGGGATTGGCAGTAGCGAAGAGAGATGTCGCGCAACGCTGGGGGGTTCCAGAAACACCGTCCAAATCACAATGGTGTCTGAACATGGACAAGACAATGGTGACAGAAAGGGCAGTCTACTCTAGCCTGGCCTGCACGGGGAAATGGAATAAAATCTGGTCCAGGTGGAATACGTATAGAGTGGAGATCTGTGACCCTTTGCCAGAGGATGACCCTGAGGACTCGGATGGAGAGGGGGAGGAGGATTAGATTGATAAGCGGTGTGTGAGATTGAGAGGCACGGATTTAGATGGGGAGACAACTGTACCAGCACCCCACAGAGAACTAGGGCCAGGAGGACATGGACGTATGCATTACTGGCCCGCAGGATTAGCTGAAGGCTTCCCTACTGCGGGATAGGTTGCCACCTTAGAAGGATCTGTTATGGGAAACCACAGGGAGATACTTCCACATGATCAATGTTGCACTAAACCTGACCACACTCTTGTTCCTACAGGTTATTTGTTTGTTTGTTTGTTTGGTTAAAAAACTGGGAAATCAACGCCCATCACTTTCTGGCTTACCGCTCGAAATGCCAAGACCTGTGACTGTAACGGTTGTCAAACTACTGATTTTGTTGGCTGTCTCTCTGTAAAATGTATAACATAACTCTACCACCATGACTGAATGTTAGCGGCCGGCCCAACGGGTTGTAGGCATTCTGCAGTGTAATTGTAAGATGCAATAACAGTTTTTGATCCCAAAAAAAAAAAAAAAAAACAAAAGCAGGGGGGTTTCCCGGGCTGCTGGAGGCTTGGTTTGTTTAAAGAACGCGTTGTACTTTCTAGGAGTCTATGGGAGTAGCCTTGCCGTATTTGGACTGCATTGGCTATGACTAAATATGGATATGATTCTTATGCCTTTATAAGGATATTATTTGTTATAACCACATAAGGACATGAAGACATGAATCGGGAATATTTTAATAGGGTCCTAGATACATTTACAACACCCACTCCACGTATTATGTCAATCATCACTAAAATACTAAGCAATACTAAACATAAAGCGATGCATGTGTTTTCCAACCCACCCCAAAATACATAAATTACATTTGAAATGGTATATGGTATATACACGAAAATGAGTATTTATACTGTACGGTTTTCAAGCAGTGGTATCATTCAGATAATGCATACATAAATATCGACTGAATGAATTGCGAAAATTACATTTATGAAATGGCTCTTAATACAGAAGAGAAGGTTGAGACCATTTCATCACATATTTATACAATACTGTACATGTGCTAGAGGCTGAATCAAAATATTGTCTCTAGAGTTTCAAAATAGAAATCTGGTTCTCTAAGAATAGTTCTACTTTAAGTAGAGTACCGTGTGCCAAAAAAAGTAAATATTTTGGAAATGGAAAAATAATTTCACTTTCAGGGGAAAAAAATAGTTCCAATTGTTTTCAGGAGTGTTGTTTATCAAACTGAAGGCCGAATTCAGAGTTCAGGGAACGCTGTGTGCTCGTTGTTTTTTAAAAGTTATTCTCGTTGCTAGGAGAGAACATCAAATCAGACAGGCTTGCAAAAAATTCGTCTACAACAGTAGGGGAAAGTTCGACCAAGTTCGAAAAAGCTGAAATAGTGCATATGTGAGAGTCATTGCTATCATCGATGTCTGGATCAGCAATGCTCACTGAAGGTTGTACCTGTGTGGTGCTGCTTTTATCTCGTACTTCATCGCCACCTACTCGTAATGGTGAAGTCTCAATGAATGCCGTCATCAGAATAGGTAGCTGCTGGGGACAACACGTTGCATGAGCCGTTACCGAACCAAGCAAAGTATCGATATCCATAGGTACTGCTGATGGTAGTGTAAGACAAACGTCCAAAACGCATTCTTCTCCGCATAGCAGACATCGAAGCACAGGTAAGATGCAATCTTGCCAGATTGGTCTGAATAAAAGAAACCAGGTAGTACTCAGATCTCTTAGCCGGGCAGAGACGAGGACTTTAGTGATCCGTTCTCGGTATCGTATAGCCACGATCGTTTCTTCCATTGTAGCCTGAGTTTTGTCTGTGACTTGACTTGCCATATCGGAGCAGAAGGAACAAAAATAAAATTCCTGCTACGAGTCCCAATAGAAGAGGCAGTCCGCCAAATACAGAATGCACAAAATTCGGGAAGATGCCCAGAACTGTTTCAAAGGGTGCTAACAGTCCCGAAAAAATGGTCTTAAATACATGTGCGAGGCCACTGGTATCAGACATGTTTAAAATTTGACCTAACATTTCTACGAAATGCAAGGGGCAATTTGTCGATAATAGGGAATGTATCTCTGCCGCTGTCCTTGCAACTTGCAGATCATACGTCTCTTTGGACGAGGTTAAAGGCACAGTTGTCTGTAAAAGAATAGACTTCATTCTGCTTAAAGTATCAATTCGAATAGAAGAGATATTCAAAGAAGGCCATATTGCTGCCTCCATGTATGGTTTGCTGTTTGGATACAATACTTACATACAGCAAATGACCCTGGAAGTAACGCTCACGAGATAGGATAATCCTGGCACCATGCCACAACAGCTGCGGTCATTTATTACAACGTAGCTGCTGTTGGAAAGCTGTCTGAAAAAAGGCTCTATCTGTGTTGCAGGAGTGACATGAAAGGTTATTTGATGAACCTTCGCAGGCTCCATGCAAGTTAATACCTTGACACAGAAGTGTACCGCTTAGTGCATTTTTACAGTTATTACCACTAAGAAATACCTCTTATTTCCCTTTACTATAACATTTATATGTGTAAGGTAATTTCCAGGTTGACTTGATGTATCCTTTACCCAACCTTTCATACAGGCCTGCTGGTATATATTTTTGGCAATATTGAAACTGGAAAGTTGTTATCGGAATTGTAATTGGACCATGTATTATCCATTCAATGACAGGTCTCTCTGACATTGTCAATGGTAATCTCTCAAGTTTTTCAATGCTCAGAATCATATAATCTGCTCCTTTTTGTGCCAAACTGATTTGTTTATCAGTAAGGTTAAAGATAGAAAATAATGACGTTTTGTTGATTAGACGCCATGGCACGTGACCTGAATGCAGATTTTGTAACGTCCAGCATAGCTGTATAATAGAACGTAATTGGGACTAGCCATGTTGTAACATTAGCAAGTCCTGCTCTATTATATCAATAGCAGATGATACAATGCTGTCCAGTGAATAAATTCTGGAGGACAGAGTCGTTAACCCATTGTCCACTACAGACAGTGATTTTTCCAAATTAATACGATCAGTTTCTCGTATTTTTTCAGCAGTTTCAATTTGCATTACTTTCCAAGCTTCGTTCTAAGCTGCGTATATGCCGGCGTATATGAAACGTTTTTGATGCTGTTTGCAAGGTCCCAATATGAAATCTCGCAAGTCAGCACCTTTTTTAAGTAAAGTTAAGTGTTGCTTGATTTCCTGCAGTGTGGATCTCTGTAGCCATTCGAGGCATAGTTTCCCTACACTGTATGTTGTAACTATCCCTGGATGTTGTCTCTGGGAATATCTTGGGTCTGGCCTGGTCTGTTTGAACCCCTGTGTTTTGTTCAGGAATCTATCTTGACAGTTATTAGTGTCTGTGGGCCAGATCAACCATTTTTTCCAATCAGGATTTGTTCTGTTTTGGTGTAAAATATGGGATACGTCTATCTCCACATCTGCAGTGCTATTACTATCAGGTATGGGCTTTGGAATAGACTGTTTGTTTAAGTCTTTTATCTTGGCTAGGCCAAGACAGGTTGTTTGTTGAATGGTGTCATTCAGGAACAATATCTGTTCTGGAATCATGCAGGCTCTAAATAATGATTCTAGACCTTGTACCTGCCAATCTTTAGTACCCCAGATGGTTTTTGTCTCAATGTTGTTTTTCCAAAATTCAAAACCAAATGTAGACATTTTTTCATAAAATGTTTCAGAATAAATCAATTTAGTATTTGTCAACATCGTTTTCATTCCTGTCTTATTTAACATTTTAAAATAAAACGTTTCTGGATCACTTTTGTTAAACCCTGAGAAGTATGTGAATTTCTCATAAAATGTTTTTGAGCTGCCTTTTGGCGGTGTTGGACAATGTTCCCATTGATTATATGTAAAAACATTTCTAGGATTAGCAGATTTATGCAAATAGTGATGACCATAATGATTATAACAATACATTTCTTCATAATTTGATGAGCCTTTTAAATAATCATGCTCTGTGAATTTTGCTGACATTTCTAAATCTGACATCATATTAATAATATTTTCAAAGTCCCAATCATCAGAGAAAGTACTTGGTGATACAAAGTCACTTAATGAAACCTTGAACTGGTGTGGATATTTCAAGAGTTCAACCGGGCCATAGATTTCGTAATCCGTTTTGTCCCATGCTACACCGCCAGGTATAGGAATGGCTGTGATGTTCACTGATGGCAGTTCTCTTTTTTCAATGTGAGAAGATCTGTGAGGCTTTAGGGCCAAGTTGATGTTCTGACTTGCTGTGTCCATTGTACTATATTTTCCATCAATAAATCTACCCAAACATAAAATCACGATGAGCCAAAGTAGAAGGAAAAGTACACCTACCACAATCCATCATTTAATCCATGGTGAAATCAGATATGTTTCTTTGAGTTGATGAAATATTTCAGTCAATTTTTCTTTCAAAGTTTTTGTTGCTGGCGTTTCTTCATGGTCACTTGGATCATCTGAAAAGTAATCGAAATTGATGAAGTAGCCAGATGCAGTTCTGTCAATTGTTGGAATTGCTTCCGGATTTTCATTTGTCTTTGATTCTGTATGTTTAGAGGCTACATCATTGTAGATTGGTGTTTCTTGACGATCTTTTGTGCTGTGCTGCCGACCGTTATCTTTGGCTGTCCTGTCTCCTGCTACAACTCGCGGTACCCGCTTCGCGGGTCCCGCTTCGTGTGGTGAACTTTGGTGGAGGACCTTGGTGATTGCAGCGGACTTAGTTGGGGCATCTACGGGCAAGGCAGGGCTGCGAGCTACAGCGCGGGGACTCCATCACCCAGGAGTCCCTGCTCGGCCAATTGGAGTCACCTGGCCAGCTCTCCCTGCTAGCCCCGCCCCCCGAGTGCCGGACACCGGTAAAAACGCCCTTACACTTCCAGCAGGTGGGATCTTTTGTGCTGTGCTGCCGACCGTTATCTTGGGCTGTCCTGTCTCCTGCTACAACTCGCGGTACCCGCTTCGCGGGTCCCGCTTCGTGTGGTGAACTTTGGTGGAGGACCTTGGTGCTTGCAGCGGACTTAGTTGGGGCATCTACGGGCAAGGCAGGACTGCGAGCTACAGCGCGGGGACTCCATCACCCAGGAGTCCCTGCTCGGCCAATTGGAGTCACCTGGCCAGCTCTCCCTGCTAGCCCCTCCCCCCGAGTGCCGGACACCGGTAAAAACGCCCTTACACTTCCAGCAGGTGGGATCTTTTGTGCTGTGCTGCCGACCGTTATCTTGGGCTGTCCTGTCTCCTGCTACAACTCGCGGTACCCGCTTCGCGGGTCCCGCTTCGTGTGGTGAACTTTGGTGGAGGACCTTGGTGACTGCAGTGGACTTAGTTGGGGCATCTACGGGCAAGGCAGGGCTGCGAGCTACAGCGCGGGGACTCCATCACCCAGGAGTCCCTGCTCGGCCAATTGGAGTCATCTGGCCAGCTCTCCCTGCTAGCCCCGCCCCCCGAGTGTACCAATCCCAAATAAGACTAAGCCCAACCACCGCTGCGCGGGAGCGTCCCGGGAGAAGCCCGGGACAAGGGCGGGACCGTCTGTGGCCGTCAGAGGCCGAAGGAGGCTGGGCTGGGCCTGGTCTCTAACATCTATAGTTTGTACATCTTCGCCAAAGGTTTGTTGCTTTTTTTGGTAGACCTTAAGTGTAAAAGATGTCTTCAGACTTGCTCAGTTCTTTGCCCTTCAGTGTTGGGGTTTCCTTTCTTGGTCCCCTGGATAAATATTTTGTGAGGGCAAATAAAGATATTGCCAAACAACTCCTGTTAGAAGAGAAACGTGCAGAGCGTCGTCGCTCTATAGAATCGCTAAAAAAGAAACCACTGATTACTCTCCAAAACGTAACTCTCACTCAAGATCTAGCTAGTACTGGTAGGTTGGAGGCAGACGCTGAGTTACTCAGCACTGACCCTATACCTATACCTAGTATCTTTTAAGATCATAGTATAATTCCTGTTCTTCTTGATAACACTAGTCATAATAATACAATTAGCCCTCCTATTGTTTCCAACAGTTTAATTAATATAAACTCCTCTGTTCCCCCGATTTTTGTTACACGTTTGCATTCAACTCCTTCTAATCACTCAATTGATACTGTCGACCCTATTGAGATTACCCCATCACATATTGCTAGCAAGGCTATAACTAATCCTAAGAAGCCGCGGAGGTTTCCCCATTCCCCGCCAAGGAAAAAGAGAAAAAAAAGGTGGGGTAAAAAGAAAAGGGGAAAATTTACTGACTTATAAACCTCCCTCACTAGGTCCCAAAACTAAAATAGCTAGCCCATTAGTGAGTAATGTATTACCAGGTACTCATCTATTACCACCTTCCCCTGGGGAACTGCCATCTATGTCTAAGAAAGAGCCAATAGAAATATTTGAACTGCTCTTTAAAGCTTATATGTTCCCTCTAATGGAGAGAGTTAGAATTTTGGGGGGAAAAATGGATTGCCTCTTGTCAGCCGCCCACTCGAGTACAACTCCTGATCCCGAGAAACCCAGAGATCAATCTCGAATAAATTGCCAGATAAGTTCTTCTACAACAAAATCAAGTAGCTCAATTAAATCTAAAGGAATTCCATCAGCTAATACCAAAATTGCCCCAACCATTCCTAGCAAGCCGACTGTTGTGTATAAGCCACCTAAAGATAAGAAACTGTTGGTTCCAAATAAACCTCCAGCTTCGACGATTAAGCCTACTATGCCCTCGGGGGCAACTAATATCAAAAGACCCACTTTAAAACGTAGGAATATAGTAGACTTACCTCCAGAGTCAGCTAACTTTGTGATCCTTTTAACAGGCGTCCCCCCCTATCCTTAATGGAAACTTTGAACAAAACGATAATTTGAAAAATAAAATCATTTTTTGGTTGAGATCCAACAGGCCTCTTCCCGCTCATTTAAACGGAGATATAATCTCTGTAAGAAGATGCAACTGGGTGGGTCCCCGACCGAAAGATATTGAAGGTGACGTAGTGATCGTTAATTTCAAGGATCACAGAGTCGTTACATATTTAAGCGACTGGTATCCAGGTAAAAATGAGGGTGGAATATCAACAAGAAATTTGAGCTACTTTTACCCAGAGGCCTTATTTAGACCCCCTACTCACTCTAGGACTAATAGATATCCTAATCCCCAGATTTTAGCTCACTGCTCATTACCTTTTCCCCGCCCCACTAATAATCCAAACATTCCTTCCCCTTTTCCTGTATGTCAATATCCCCCCAGACGCTTCCCCCTACCGAATAATCACACCAAATACACCAACTATAATGAGTACTGGAATATCCCGTTGTATAATCTTTATGAACCCATTTCAGGGTTGGATCTAAACGAATGACTGGATCTACCACTAATTGAAACAGAGCTCATTCAAGATTGTACGGGTATCTTTGACACCCCAGGTTCAGTACCACTTCTAGAAGAAGATCAGAATGTAATATTTTACAATATTGGGAATGAGAAGCTTGATTCTTGTGGAGGGGAATGGGGTGAGTGTTTGGTATTAGATGAGGCTGAGAGCCAGGATGTGCTGGCATTAGAGGTTGGAAATAAGGAGCTTAGCACACACAGAGGGATTCAAGACAGAACAAAGAAAGCTGATGTGTTAGTTGCTGGTGGAATGGATAAAAACAATAAGATCTGTTTCCATTCCATGACAGATGATGTACCGTCACAGGTGTTTTTAAGCCCTAGGGGGGGAAACCCTTTATCATCGGGTATTATTGGTTCCGCAGGGCCGGGTTTGGCCAACCATCCATCCTCACTGAGACTTATTTCATGGAACATAGCCGGTCTGCGAAGTAGGCTTCAAATTGAGGAGTGGGTGGAGTTGGTGAATAATTAGGATATTCTGATATTTCAAGATACCTGGGCAGTTGATCCCATCTTACTACCCGGGTTCCTAAACTTTTATAAGCCTGCCTGTAGGGGTGGAGTGGGTAGACCCTCAGGGGGACTATTGTTGCATCCAATGAAGACAGGATCAGCTTGGTAGGTTAAGATAGGTTTATTCATAAGAATAAGTACAGCACTCTAACTGCCAGAGTGTCACACACTCTGCTAAGCTCCAGTCTCTACTGAGCTGCTAGAGCCTAAACATTCCAATATTGCTAAGCAACAATGACATAAGATAGAAGCATGAGGAAGAAGCTACAGATTACACATCTTAACATGAAACATATAATGCAGGATAACTTAAAGGCATATAAACAAAGAGAATTTAAAACAAGGGATATAACACACCTCCTCACCTGTGAAAACAAAAACGTTAAGTCACATAATCATCCAGATATTTTGGAATAGTTCTCAGCCTGGAACTGACCCTACTAGAAGAGTCACTTGAGACAAGCTCAGGACCATCCACAACATCATCGGAAACAGTTGGATTCTCACTTATAGGAAGTGTAGTACCTGGAGAACAGAAAGGAACATTCGAGACTGAGTTATGAGAATCCTGACCAGAGTATAACTGCGGACCAGGAACAGAAGGAGGAACGGACCTACCACCAGAAATTTTAGCAACACGTCTGTTACTCCACCATCTCCCACCTAAGACCATGACAGAATGTTTACCAAGTTTGACAATGGTAGTCTCAGGATAAAATCTTGATCCTTTAACTTTACCTGGTCTCCTTATTCTGACTTTGTCTCCAATAGAAAAACATTCATTCTTGACATGTTTACTGTCATCATATCTGATCTTGGACTTGAATTGAGAATTCTCAATCCTAGTCCTAACCGCATCCAAATCAATTAAACTACCTCTAGATCTAGTTTTACTGACCACCCATTCAGGAGACAGTTCATTGAAGGATTCTCGCCCACGCAACATGGCAAATGGAGTGATTCCCGTAGTAGAGTGAGGAGTGTTATTATATGACCACACTCTGGCTAAGATTAGGGTCAATAGGGGATACTCTGCAGCAGTCAAGATATGTAGAGGGACCAGACAGGGTTGTCCATCATCCCCCCTGTTGTTCGCACTATACCTGGATCCCTATCTGCGCAGGTTGGAACAAAATCCACTGATTGTTCCGATGAATATAAACGGCTGTGCAATAAAAACCCTCGCGTATGCGGATGATGTCGCTATTTTGACACTTAACCCCTCCACTGCTATTCGGGAAATCGAGGCAGAGGCAGAACGCTTCGGTCTAATCTCAGGATATAAATTGAACAAACCCAAGACACAGATCGTTGAAAATAGCTACTCAGGGTATAATGACGCTAGGGGAGTTGGTTCAGCCATGTACTTGGGAGTGGCTATATCAGCAAATCTGGATAGGGTGGTAGAGATAAACATGGCTCCTCTGATGTCAAGAGTAAAGATAGATCTAATAAGGATGAATAATTTACACCTTTCACTGATGGGTTGCACTAATGTTATTAAGATGTTGATTCTCCCCAAATTTCTTAACTTTTTCAGATCGATTCCTTTATTCATTGAGAATAGTTGGTTTAATACACTAGAGACATTATGCAACAGATTCATCTGGGCCCATGGAAAGACGCGAAGGGCATATAAATATATGACGCTCCCAAGAGAAAGGGGGGGTGGGGTGCACCAGATTTCAGGTTATACTATATGGCAGCTGCTCTACAGTACATGCAGGGGTTAATAGGAGGAAATGGCCTGGATGAAAGAGTTAACAACCTGTCTACAAAAGTGTATGCTACGGTTTTAGGGACAGACGTGGGAAACTGCTTCTTAAACTGTATTGATTACGGCTACTTTAAAAGAACAAGGTTTAAGACGGTCTCATCTGCTGTTAGGATATGGACTGCCTTCTTGAAAAGAAGTAAAATTCGGAAGTATAATAGATACACTAGACTCTTTAGAAACAGGTCATTTCCTCATGCAATCTTTGCAGATGTAGCAATGCTTGAATGGGCAAACAGCGGAATCATCCAGATCGGGGACTTATTTGATATAGAGGGGTTCATTCAGTTTGCAGATTTAAGAACTAAATATGGTATTAACAATAGAGATTTCTTCAAGTATCTCCAGGTCAGGAGTTTTTTTAATGATAAAGCAGGGGGGTCTGTGGGAGTAGGCAGGAATGAGATACTGGAAAAAATTAGACTTTCGGGGGATTGTACCATTAGGTCTTTCTATGCCTGTTTGATGAAAGTGAAAACTGATGATTTAGGAAAGGTGGGTAATAAATGGGCGGAAAAACTCAGCATAGATGCCGGGTGGTTTAAAAAATCATTGGACCTGGGCCGTACTATACTGTGCTCATCCCCCATGCAGTCACAACACTACAAAACTATTTATTCATTGTACCATACTCCTGCCAAGATAGCCAAATGGGGAGGGAGCACGGGCATAAATTGTCCCCGATGCAATGCTAGCGAAGCAGATAGTATCCATATTTTCGCTACATGCCCTCAATTACACACGCTAATAAGGGACATCGAGGGTTTTCTAGATAGATCCCTGGGGATTCAAATCAATCTTAGCCCAGCTAGAATAATCTTAGGTTTGGGATTGGAAGGATCTGACACACATCAGGAATTTCTGTTTGTGGCAATGTCAGTATATAGATTGACCCTAGCAAGGGCTTGGCTTGACAAAAACCCACCGACACTGCAAACTTGGCTGGCTAATCTCTTGAATGCGTATAATATGGAGAAGAACATCTATGCACGTAAAGGGAAAAGGGGAAGGACACTAGGCCTAAGAATATGGCAACCTATAAGTATTTGGAAGGAAGGAATAGGGTCTTAGGTACACCCAAGAAGGGCTTAAGCTTTAACTGTAATTAACTAAGAAACTCATAAATACTTTTTGTGGAAATGTGTAACGAAAAGCTTGTATATCTTGTAAAAAATAGTTTATTTAGCTATGAAGCATGAAGTATTAATGCTGGAAAATTCTATAATGTATAAAGTGTGTGCAACATGGAAAAAAAATATATATAATAAAAAAAAAAAATATGACCACACTCTATCACTCACCACATTTTGTACACTTTGTCCAGAAGAAATGGCAAGTTGAACAGAATCTTTTAAAATGCGGTTCACTCTTTCCACTAAACCATTACCTTGTGGACTGTATAAAGCAGTGGTTAAATGTTTTATACCATGATTATTTAAAAAGTCTGTCATATTGTGCGAAACAAACTGCACCCCATTGTCTGACACAATAAAACCAGGGATTCCTTCTGATCTAAATAACTTGGTCAAAAATTTGATCACATTTTCAGTATTGGGATCCTTCATGAATTTGAAAGACACCCATTTAGAGTGATAATCCACAACAGTTAAGATAAACCTGAAACCTTGGTTCAAGCTGCTAATTGGTCCCAAAAAGTCTATACCAAGTTTTACCCAGGGGTTTTCAGGCAATTTCACTGGGGACAAAGGAGAATTGACTGTGCGTAAAGATTTTTCTGCATGAGAACATTCAACACAGTTGTTCAATAATGTTTCAACAGAAACATCCATGCCCGGCCACCAGTAGTGTAGTCTTAGTCTCTTTTTTGTACTGGTAATTCCTCCATGTCCCTTGTGAGCCAAAGCAATCACTTTGTCTCTAATGGACATAGGAGGAACAAGTAAAGACCCTCTCATGACTAGATTACCTTCAAGGCTCAGTTCTTCCTTGATTTTAGAGAAAGGAATCATACTTTTGTCAATTTGACTGTCTCTCGGCCAACCATTGGATATTAACTTTTTCAAAAGAATTTGAGAATTATCACATTCAGAGGCTCGTAACCAGTCAGAATTAGAAATGACCCCTTCAGTTAACTTAAGTCCATCAATTAAACTTACTACTACCTCTTTATCATCAAGTATGGATTCATCCACTGATGTATTCACAGGACACCTTGATAAGAAATCCGCCTTAAAATTTTTACCTCCAGGAATATGTCTCATGGAAAAATTGAAATCATATAACTTAGAAAAGAGGCGAACTAATCTAGGACTTGCATTTCTCAAACCTTTATCATTCCAGATGAAGATGAGTGGTTTGTGATCAGAAACAAGTACAAATTCTTTACCCCATACATAAGTGGAAAAGTGTTTGACCCCCCAGACACACGCAAGAGCTTCCTTCTCTATGGTGCTATAATTTTTCTCTGAAGATGAAAGCTATCTAGAAGCAAACGCAATTATGTTTTCATTCCCATTGTCGAACTGACTAAGTATGGCACCCAACCCTGTGTTGCTAGCATCAACAGTAATGTAGGACGACACATCCTCATTGAAAGGTTTGAGTGCAGGAGCAGAAATGATCAAATCTTTCAATTTCTCAAAAGCAGACTCTTGATCATTACCCCACACATACTTGACTTTATTCCTAGTCAGTAGTCTTAATGGTTCACTGACCAAAGCAAAGTTTTGCACAAATCTTGAATAAAATTCACTCAACCCTAAAAACGACCTCAATTGGTCCTTATTAGATGGTTGAGCACACTCTTTAATGGCTTTAAGCAAGTCTTGTTTAGGACTAATGCCTTCATGAGAAATGACATGACCTAAATATTCCACTTCATTGAGTAAAAACTTGCACTTCTGTTTTTTTACAGTCATACCATGTTTGTTTAAAATGCTTAAGACTTGATCAAACTTGATCAGATGTTCCTGAACAGTATTAGTGGAAATCAATATATCGTCTAAGTAAGCCAACACATCTTTTACATTGCCAAAAAGTTGTGACATCAATTTTTGAAAGACTGAGGCCGCGGATGCTAGGCCAAATGGTAGTCTTAAAAATCTAAATGGACCAAAAGGAGTGTTGAAAGCAGTGAGGTCTTTGGACTCATCACTCAGCTCAATTTGATGGTATGCCGCTCTCAAATCTATCGTAGAAAACACTTTTGTACCTTTAAGTTGCGCAAGCATATCTTGTATGCGAGGCAAAGGAAAACAATCAACTTGAATGTTCTTATTTACAGACCTAAGGTCAATGCAGAGCCTAATCTCATCACAATTCTTTTTAAGAGCTACGACAATCGGGGAAATCCATAATGATGAATCAATCTGCTCAATCACACCCTCACTGCATAACTGATCAAGATGAGTCTTAAGTCTATCTCTAATACTCAATGGAACATGTCTGACTTTGTGAATCACAGGAATCGCATCAGGTTTAAGTATTATCTTGTGTTCGTAACCTTTGACTGATCCCAGTTTATCAGAAAAGATAGCCTGGTGTTTACTAATAACTGTGTCTAAAGACGAATGGTCAAAGGTAACAGAACTGACATTCTCAAAGCGATCCAAAGAAATCGGATTATTAGTGCCTGGTCTCAATACCATTTTAAATTTTCCTTGGTCTTTCCAACCTAGGATTTTATATCCTTTTTTAGAGACATAAATTTTTGTATCAATGGTTCTGTCTTCAAATGTAATACTATCAAGAAAATATCCCATCATTTCAATTTCAATTTCATTGAACGCTACAGTATGTATATCAGGTGGTAATAAATTAATCCCAACCCATTCCTTAAAGAAGAATACATCAGGAATAATGGTAACTGGAGAACCAGAATCAACTGTAACTTTGAGAGAAACTGTTCCTATTATGATATCACAAACAGGATCGCCACCATCTGATTCTAGTTGTGAACTAATTATATCCACAGATAGTAGAATTTTGTTTACTGAATTCTCTCCAGATATCAAATTCATTTCTGTGGTATTCTCCGTTATAGCACACATAGTTTTAGCTTTGAACTTGCAAACAGAGCTGAAGTGACCAATCTTTTTACAGTTGGTGCATTGTTTTTTTGCAGCAGGGCAAGTTGGAGAATTGGCAAGATGAGATTTTGAACCACATCTATAACATTGAAGAGATTTATCAGATTTTTTCCAATCAGTCTTATTAGGAACTTTATCTTTTTCTCGTTGTGAAGAAGGTTGTGAAGTTTGTTGCGAAATTTTATTAACTGTTTCTGAAGAAGAAGGTTTAATATCACTAAGTTCTTTAGATGCTGATACTGATCTTTCTATACCTCTTGCAATTTCTAGAGTTTCAGCAAGCGATGGATTTCTACCACAGAGAATTCTCTTTTGGACTTCATTAGAATGACAATTGACAACTAGTTGATCTCCTAAATATTGGTCAATAGAACCTTCAAATTCACAAGAAGCTGCTAAAACTCTTAATTCTGCTAAAAATGTATCAATATTTTCATGTTCTCTTTGTTTCCTAGTGTAGAATTTGTGTCTTTCAACAATTATGCTAGGTTCATCAATAAAATGTTTTTCTAACCTGTGAACTGCTTCTGTGTATTCATTCCAGTCGTCAGAGGGTGGGCGAACAATTTTGGGTTGATGATCAAAAATTCTCTGACCCTCTGCGCCTAAAGCGTTATATAACATGGCATTTTTCCGCACTGGAGGAAATTTGATGCCATCTATAGCTATAATATAACTGTTGAAAGATTTATACCACTGTGTCCATTTTATTTTTGGATTACCTGGTTCAGGAAGGAAAGGGGAAGGAAGAATGGCAGTTTGCATAGTCATGACAATTATGAGCAAGTGTGGTAAATTGATAAAGGAAACCTATATGTTAGTAAATTTACAGAAAATAAAATGAAATTAACTTAGCTGTTCCTATCAGCGTGAAGGCAATGTAGAAATATCCAAGGAAGCAGCTGTGTACATCAGCGAATGTACTAGAGAGTTGTAAAGTTGATTAGAGCAATTCCACTGTGATAATTTGTACACATCAGTGCTTGTTGGAAGGAAGGATTAACTGTGCCTGTCAGTGTGAAGGCAAAATGACCGTATAAGATGTAATCCGGTATTTTGTAGAGCAGTCAGTATATTTCAATCGTGAGTGACACGACTTCTGTGTGAAATTGTATATCGAGAAATAAGCGAGCAAAAAGATTTGTTCACAGTTGCGTAAAAGTTTTGAGTGAAGCTGTCCGTCAAGCGAAAGGTTTGATTACTGTTGCCAGGATACAATCAAAATGGCAGTGACGTTGCGTAGGGACATATGACGTCCGACGTTATGACGTGAACAATGTGGATGCACGCAGAAGGCTGTGACGATGCTGGTTGCAGAAGGAGGCTTCTGATGAATGCGGGGAAAGACGTCAGGGAATTCTAAAAAGGAGCCGGTAAGCGAATCTACTGAAGTTTTGAATGTCGCTTTGGCTTTTGAACTTGTATTCATCAAAATAAAGTCGTATATCCACAATATTATCAAAATGAAGTCGTAAATCCACAATATTATTTAAAATAAATTGTGATCGAACTGGTAAAAAGTGTAAAGAGAAGCCTATGCCAAAGTAATGCGAGCTTAATGCATAGACACACAACTTGAAGTGACAGTTAAAGCAACGACATATTAGTCTAACGAAAACAGGTAGAAAACGGAAGTACGTTCGCTAAAAAGCAATAAGCGATTCGTGGAAATTGAAACAAAGTTTTAAATACGATTATTTCTATGAGCCTGCATCGAATTAGTGTGATTTTCAAAAGGATGCTTGAAAATTTTGAAAAGCAGCGAAGTTCTCAATAGAAAGTGTGATAAAGGTTTGTCTTAAGTAGTTCATCATGGTGGAGATTAAAGCAGAGGTTTAAAGTCAATTAATTCTATGAGCCTGCATCGAATCATTGTGAGTTTTAAATGTAGGCTTGAAAGATTGTGAAATGCAGCGAAGCTCCCAATAGAAAGTGAAAAAGACTTATCTTAATTAGTTCATGAAGGTTGTATTTCCAATCAGCGAAGTTATTTTCAAACGTTGTATATGAGGAGAGGACACTGTAGTCTGGCAGTTGTAGGAAAGTCTTGATTATCTTCCAAGTTGTAATGGATAGGAATCTTGAAGGTCTTCAAAATAGGTTGCAGTGGGTTCAAAGAGGGCTGACTTGACCACCTCACCGCCAGATTTATGTTGCATCCAATGAAGACAGGATCAGCTTGGTAGGTTAAGATAGGTTTATTCATAAGAATAAGTACAGCTCTCTAACTGCCAGAGTGTCACACACTCTGCTAAGCTCCAGTCTCTACTGAGCTGCTAGAGCCTAAACATTTCAATATTGCTAAGCAACAATGACATAAGATAGAAGCATGAGGAAGAAGCTACAGATTACACATCTTAACATGAAACATATAATGCAGGATAACTTAAAGGCATATAAACAAAGAGAATTTAAAACAAGGGATATAACAACTATGTGTCTGGATAAGACAGTCTCTGGTCTATCAAACCACTGAGATACTCACTTCTAATCTTGATATTCTTGTGCTTAAGCTCACAAATCCAGGCTCCTTGACGATAGTTATTATAAATGTTTACGCGAGAGGCATCTCAGGAGGTCGTAGTCCAATTGGCATATTCAATGACCTGGAGTTAATATTTAATCAATTTGAAAGGGAATCCTTTGTTATCTTGGCAGGTGACTTTAACTGCACTTTTGAGCCTTTTTCGGCTAGAGGGATGGACTTCCAGGCAGAAGAGGACAAACGATGGAAGATCCCGCCCTTAGAATTATCTCCTATTAAGAAAGGGACAGAAGCAGCCCTTCATTGGCTGGGTTTCTGCCTAGAACAGGGATTGAGAGCCGTAAACGGGCGAACTGCGTCTGATAAACAAGGGAAGCACACCTTTGATAATGGACGCAGGACGAGTAGGATTGACTACCTTCTTATCAAGGTGGAATATTGGTCCTCTCTGGTCGATATGATGGTGGAGGATCGCCCAGAGAGTGACCATAATCCCCTAGTACTCAGGCTAGCTCTAGACAGTAACTGCCGTTTGGGAGCCCCCAAAAATTGTACCACAGCAGATGTGTTTCTGGAGAATAATAGCAGAAGGGTACAGTGGAGTAGAGTTGTTGAGGAACCCGTAACTTTAAGCTTGATCTCACGGAAAGTAGTGGAGGTATTGAACGCCATGGAGTCAACGACTGAGACAGCCGAAATTTGCGGGCTACACAATAGCTTTTTTCTCTTTTTGAAATCACTCTTCACAAAAACAAATAACAACTCTGGCAAAAAAAAAAAAACAATCGTGGGAGGAGGTAAGTGGTACAACCAATCCTGTCGCAAAGCCCCTAATGATCTACTTACCGCACTTAAATCACGAGATAGTGCTGGCATACGAAAATTAAATAATGCCAGTACTGTCACCACTACTTATTTTTAGTTTGTCAGACCATAAGAATTGTGCAATATGGTCAAATAACACGTCAAAGTTTTGAATGAATCCACTATTTTATTTTTGAATTTTCAAAGCAAGGATATTGGTTATTATTTCACCAATTCATTATACTTATATATTTGTATAATGAATTGGTGAAATAATAACCAATATCCTTGCTTTGAAAATTCAAAAATAAAATAGTGGATTCATTCAAAACTTTGACGTGTTATTTGACCATATTGCACAATTCTTATGGTCTGACAAACTAAAAATAAGTAGTGGTGACAGTACTGGCATTATATTTGTTCATTGATATTTTGTGGCTTAGCCTTGCTGTTGGGGGCCCAGACCCAGTGGTGGTTTTTGGGCATACGAAAATTAAGGCAAGAATATAAAAGTTGCCTGAAAGAGGCCAAGTCTGCCAGGGATGATAAACACTGGCAGGACCTCTATGAGGCGAGCCTGTCTTCCAATCAATCAAGGTTCTGGTATGTCCTTAAGTGGGGGAATTCTCATGAACCCCAGCTTCCCTCAAACCATGTAGCTGAAGACGGTTGGGTTGCACATTTTGGGGCGCAATTTAGCAATCCTGGCCCTCTAGTAGACCCTGTTGTAAGCTTATGGGAGGCCTACCTAAGAACCCCGAGTCATGACCCCCTCTTCGACCGCTCAGATGTGAAGTTGGCCTTAAACCAGACTAAGGGGGTCATTAGGATCGCGGACGGACTTGCGTCCGTCCGCGACCCCAGAGCAGGAGGGAACCTCCGCATGGCATGCGGAGTTCCCTCCTGTGCAATTAGGATGTGACCGCAAGGGTTGCAGTCACATCCTCTATTTTTAACATTGCGGCGGGTGGAGCTTCAAGCTGCACCCGCCGCAATGTTAAAAATGCACGCATTGCATTTGCATGCAGTAAGAGGCAGGCACCGCGCGGTGCCTGCCGCTTTCTGCATGCAAATGCAGGGGGGTACCATAGGTACCCCCCATGTGCACCCCCCACCCCCCCTTCACCTAGGGGGCCCGCAACGGGCCCCCGCAGTGAAGTTCCGTATGTTTTTCCACGGCGGAAAACCCGCCGCGGAAAGGCATACTTTACAGGCCATCCTAATATGGTGGACAGTGTCTGACAGACACCATCACCATATTAGAGCTTTTCCGCCGCGGTTGTAAGCCAGCCGCGGCGGAAAAGCTGCGGACGGAAACCAGGACCCACCAGCCATCCTAATGTGGCGGTGGGTCTTTGGTCAGTCCGCTGCGGTTTTTCCGCATCCTCTGGGCCGGCGGTGCCTTCCGCCGGCCCCGAGGATGCGGAAAAACCGCGATCCTAATCGACCCCTAAAGGTGGGAAAGCTCCCGGCATAGATTGCATTCCCTCTGATCTTTTTAAATCAGATCAGGCAGCCTGGGTCCCATATATATTGAAGATTGCCAATGCGGTGGCAGGTTGAGCTCCGATACCAGACTCTTGGCAGGGGGCGGAAATTATTCCAATTTTTAAAAAGGGGGACCGCTCCCTACCCACAAATTATCGTCCAATCAGTCTTATAGACGCCATCCAAAAAATCATCTCTCGGATGGTGTTATTTAAGATCACAGCGTGGATGGACGAAAAGTCTATTCTATCACCACTGCAGGCCGGCTTTAGGCCTTGCATAAGCACAATAGACCAGATCCTAAGATTCTCATTAATCTATTGGAAGGTGGTGGTCTTAAATGAAGGTGTGATTTATGCGGCCTTTGTGGACCTTAAGTCCGCCTTCGATTTGGTACCAAGAACCAAATTGAGGGAGGCTTTGGCACAAAAGGGTCTGCCTATGGGTCTGTTGGTTTTAATTGTTAGACTCCACGAGAGGAATTATGCACAGGTCCGCTGGGGCATGCAGGGCCAAGTCACCAAAAAGTTTCCAGTGACCCGAGGAGTCCGTCAAGGATGTGTCCTTGCCCCCACCCTTTTTCTCCTCTTTATTAATAGAGTTGTTGATTATTTTTCGCATACCCCTACAGACGCACCTAGTTTGGGAGGTATGAAGGTCCCGCTCTTGATTTTTGCGGATTATACGCTTCTACTCTCAAAAACCCAAAAGGGGTTACAATTGGCACTTAGTAAATTTGTGGAATTTTGTGACGCTAACGACCTACAAGTAAATACAAGTAAAACTAAGGTTATGGTTTTCACAAAAAATAGACCAAGATTGGGACAAGTTAGTCTTGATGGCGTAAATTTAAAACAGGTGCATGAGATGACATACCTGGGGGTGGTTTTGGACCACAGATTAAGTTGGTCTGCTCAGCTAGACGTGTTGTCACTAAAATTTTCACAGCTGAGTGGGACACTGGTTAAAGAGCAAAGATCCTCGTTGACTAAAAGAGTGAGCCCAGCACTCAAAATTTACAACATCAAGATTAGATCGGCTATTTCATATGGAGCGGACCTATGGGGTTACGCTAATTTGTCCCAACTTGAGAAAATACAAAATAAATTTTTACGTAACTTGGTGGGACTGCCTCTATCCACCCCCATGCTTCCACTTATGTTGGACTTGGGTTGTTATCCAATAAAGGAAATAGCCAAATTGAGAATAATCCTATTATGGAGGAGAATTTGGGTAACCCCTGAATTGGCTTCCTTCGCTGAGGGTATAGAAGACCTCAGACGAATAGTAGGTAGTGGCAATCTCCCTTGGTTCAGAGCGGTCAGAACCACTTTGGCAGATATGGGTCTCGCTCAGCTGTGGTCCGATCCCAGGACCAGCGTGTTTCCTGGAAAGAAGGATCTTAAAGACCAGTTTTGGGCCGCTTATAGATACAGGCTGATCATGGAACATAGCTCAACAACCCTCTCTGGCAGATTTTTGAGCCATAAAGTGGATACAAGCTTGGAGAATTATTGGGATGCCATATCAAAGAGTAGAGACAGGAAACTCTTCCATCAATTTAGAGCAGGAACTTTACCCTTGAGGTCGTTTACACAGAAATGGAGGGGGGGTACAGGGGACTCATGTCCATGGTGTCAAGCACAGAGGGAAACTGTGAGCCATTTCTTCTTTGTTTGCCCTGCATATGTTAGCCCACGGAAAAAATGGTTAAAGCCGATTTGTCAGAAGCTAAAGACGAGAAGGGCAGAGGAAGCTCTAAGGTTGCTGGGGACGGTAACAACTCTCCCGGTGGCCATATCTGTAGCCAAATTTTTAGGATGGTCCTGGTTAATCAGAGTGAAATATTTGCACAGCACTAGTTAGTTTGACAGTCTACTGATATTATTACTATTTATATCACTCTTATTATTGAATAGTCAGTGAAGCATCATGCATTATGTAAATCATGTATTATATTGGTTTTATTGCTCTACTGCGTGTTTTAAACTGTGTGTTTTATTCTGTGATGTCTTTTATGGTTAATTTTACCGAAATAAAGACTTATGAAACTGGAAAAACTGGTTTCTTGACGAACTGTTGCAATTTGGGTTTCAAGAGGCAGAAGTTCCATGGCTTTGTTGCATAGTCCTTTTTTATTCACTGCAGGTTTATCAAATGTGATTAGTCTCTCAGTTTGAACCTCTTGGTTTGTAGCAAGGTTTGGTCTTCTGCTACTTCTTGGGAGTCCACTGGGCCTACTACTTATTATTGGCCACATGATTGTGGTTTTATCAGGTCGATTGATACAACTCTGTGCTCCTTTTTACCAGCAAGGGGCAGTAGTTCTACTGATCTTGTTCCGCTGACAGCTAAGACAGATACTGCTTTTCTGTAAGAAGGCCCAAATTCCTTCTTCACCGCGATCTTTTCTCTGACCAGATCCCCAATCTTTGGAATCCAGACAGGTCTTGCTGGGACAGGTGGTTTTTCTTCAGTGGCCGTTGGCTTTAGCTTTGTGTTACTTAGACTTCTTCTTGTTTCATTTAAGTCCTGTAAAACAGCCGAACGATCTTTGATGTCAAAGGATTTTTCTTTCACCACTGAAGTCTGACAATCTAAGTCCTGGATTATCATTCTAGTACCGAACAAAAGTTCGTATGGAGTGATACCTCTTAGAGAATTTTTGGGCAGATTATTAAGACTACGTTGGATACTTGTTAGATGTTTGACCCACCCATCACCCGAACCTAATACCCTCGCCGTTATAGATTGTTTTATGTCACGTTTTTTTCTCTCCACTATCGCATTTACCTCGGGATGGAATGGACTAGAGTACCGCAATACAATGCCCATGCCGGCCATGGCCTCCTTGTAAGCTCGAGAGCTAAACGCAGAACCCTGGTCAGAATGTAGCATGCCAATTGCGTATGTGCCGTTAAAGACTCGCAGATCTTTTATAACAGTTCTGGCGTCAGCCGAGCGCTGGGATCTCATCTAAATGAGCCTTGTCTTAATAATTATGGGATTGCCTTTTTCCATCTGGATTTTTGCATATAGATAGCCTAATGCTTTCTAATAGAGGTGTCCGAGCTGGTATCTGGTCCGGGTCACAACTGCGATCTCTATTGCAGTCCTGACAATTAGTTGCAAAGTTGTAAATTTGCATGCTCATCCCCGGCCACCAGTATTGTGATTGTAAATCTATTAGAGATTTCAAGATCTCTTGGTGCCTCAGACCCATTCCCATGTGTGCTTCTTTAATCAAGTAAGCCCTCCGGTTCGTGTTTGGAATTACTCTATCCCCCACTCCAGGGATTAGAGCAAAAGGAACGGAGTTCGCATCAATTATGTATTTATTTCTGAGTGGATAATTTAGAGGTAACGCCGCATAGTTGCCTTCCATTGAGGCTTTTACTGCTAGTAGCGTTTCACCGTCTATATGTTTTTTAGTACGCTTTTTAGTAGCTACGGAAGCCGGTTTGACAGCTGCCACTGTGGCTTTGTTAGCCAATGAATTCCCCGCAACGTGAACGCCCTCACGTTGATGACTCAGTGTATGTATCACGTGAGTCTTTTGTAGGTCTTTCTGTAAAATAACTACTTGTTCCCAAAGTTTTTTATGCTTTATTGTGGCACCTGTCTCATCTTTGTAACCATTTTTGATCCAAGTCTGCATGTCATTATTGTAAGACTGGACGCAGTAATGTGAATCGCACACTATTTGTGTGGGCAATTCGCTATTGGCATTTTCAAGCGCCATCTTTAAAGATCTTATTTCAGCTCGCTGAGCTGTACAGTTTCTGAATGATTCAGTTTTGGTGACCACCGGTCTGAATTTACCTAAGCGTCAGCGACCTTTAACAATCGCGCATGCTGCATTGTAAACTTGTTTTTTCACAACATAGTGTTGTGCAAATCTGTCCGTGTAGATTACACAGGTGTGTTGTTCGAGAGGCAGAATTTCCATTGACAGAGGATACTCATGTTCGTATTCTAGATCTTCTAGTCTTTTAATTTTTGGATCAAAAGCGTGTTTCACGTCTTCTGCAGCAAGAGAACTTTCCCATTGTATCCATTTTGGATCGAATGCCACTGCATTTGGAATGCGTGGTCTCGTTACTGCCTCAAGGGCTGATACTGCTGTTAAAACAGATATGCTTTTGCCTTGGGCTCTTTCTTATGCTTCAGCAGTTTGAACCGCAGTTAGTATTTTTTCAGTAGAACTGAATTTCATTTCAGCTTGTGTGTACAAGTGTGATTTATAAGCTATTGGTACCGTTTCTCCCTCATTAGAGGTCAGGTACGTGAATCCGCATCTTCCTGGGATGACTCGGATTACAAGGTTGCGTTCGTTTGCGCGTGTTTGCAGTTTTGTTTTAGTTAACATGTCTGCTTGTAATGTTCTTAAAATTTCTGTGTGTTTCTGAGTCCAATTAATTGGTTTGAAATCAGGTTTTATTAATTCATAGAGAGGTTTAACCCTCTCTGCATAATTTAGAATGTATGTTCTTCCAAAATTCAGGAAACCTAGAATTGATTGTAAGTTCTTCAGCGTTTTTGGAGCTTGGAGTACTGCACATTTGTCTAAGAAATTGTCTGCTAGGCTTTTGCCTTCACTTGATAATTCATATCCTAAAAACAGGACAGTTAGATGGGCAATTCGTGACTTCTTAAAGTTGAATTTATACCCTTCAGATGCGAACCCAAGTATGCTGGTGTTCACTCTTTTCAAGTGTGTCTCCAGGTCATCGTCTGTAAGATAGATGTCATCGACATAAGATAATGCCTCATGATCATACATTTGTAGTAACTCTGTTACCCTTGCTGAGAATAATCCTGGGCTATTCTTGAATCCCTGTGGGAGATGGCAAAATTGTTTTTGTGCCCCCATACAGGAGAAAGCGTTCAAATACCTGCTTTCTGGTGCAATGTTTTGAAAGAAGAAACCATTTGAAATATCTAATGTTGTTTTATATTTTTTGCACACAATGTTATTCATTAGTGCTGCACTGTGTGAGTTTTGTACTGAAAATGTTTTGCAACAAGAGTTTAAGTGTCTGTAGTCCAAAACTAGACGATATGAATCGACTGGCTTGGAGACAGGAAACAAAGGATTGTTCATTTGTGAGGTGCATGTTTCAATCACCCCCTGATATTCAAGTTGATCTAAGATCTCCCTGACTTGTTTTTTAGCTTCTTGCTTAACAGGATACTGCCTCTGTGCAGTAGGTTGATTTTTTAATTGAATTTTATGGTGAGGAGAATCCTCATCCCATCCTACATGATTTTTATATAATGCAGGTGCGTGGGCAACTGCCCATTTTCTAGCATATGTGTATTTTTAATGAATTGGAATTTGATTTGAGAAGGCAGGCATAATCATTTCTTCGCCATGTGGGCACTCCCTGACAAACTCTGGTGGCCAGTCTTTTTCTGCTAGAAGGATATCATAGCCTTTCGAAAGGTTATCCCAAAAGAGACCCTTTATTTTCCTAGTTTTGTCCCCCTCTATACGTAATGTTATTTCATATAATTTATGAGGTATGCTAACTCTGGTGTCTGCAGTTTCCACTTGAATGTATTCATTCGTGTCCACTGTCTCCAGAAGATTCATCAGGATCTTGCGAGCTATGGTCACTTCTGCTGCGCTGTCTAGAATTGTCTGGGCCCACTCTCCGTTTTTCAGTTGTGTCCTCAGAATCCACGGCATGTTTTATTTTAATACTAGCTACCTTCTTCTTTGGAAATTGTAATTTTTTACTTTGATGAGCAGGTTCCTTGTCTTTGGACTTGACGTGCTCTTCCTTCTGTTCTGACCGTCCTCTTCTTTCTGATTTCTGTGAGGAAGTCTGAAAAGATCGAGAGGGACGTGTATCAATATCTTGATATCTATCAGGTTTTCTTATTTTATCCCTATCTCTAAGGTTGTAGCTTTTCTCAGAGGGCTCCCTGTGGGGAGACCTGCCTCCCTGTTCTGGAGATCTTTTTCTCCGATTGGGTGACTTTCCTCTGGACTGGAACTGTTTTTCTCTGGGAGTGGTTTGTTTGTTACCTTCCCACTTCTTTTCAGAAGTAATGAGATTATTTTTAAGAAATGTTTTTTCAGGATTTTCAGTTAGTTGGGGTTTTAGTGGTTTCCCACCCAAACTATCTCTACCTAATTCTTCATAGGATTTTTCTATGATTCTGGCAAGTTCAAAAGGTTGTTCTGCTATATCTGTTTCTTTCAATTTTTGGCAGCAAGTTTTACCGTCAAGTGTTAATTGAACCAATTCTCTATATGCTTTTGTTAATTCTTTTAGCTTAACAAAAAGTTCTTCGCTGGACATTTTTTCAATGTCAGGATGTGGTGTATAGCTGGCTAGAACCGGCCAAGTGGCTCCTGGTCTACCTAGTGGACCGAGCCTGGTTATGTGATTTTGATATTTTAGGGCGCCATTAAACCAGAGCAGGTGCTCTTGGTATGTTAGTGGAATTTCAACGTCCTCGAAAGAAGTGTATTCCGCTGGAGATTCCCCTACTTTTTAGTGGTGGAACTCGTGTGTTACAGCATGTGCTGCCGGAAAATGTATCCAGGAATAGAATACCTCTGTTTGCCGATATTCATGGGCCTCTACCACAAATATGACTGTACCACATCTTGGTGATAGTCCATTTTCTATAAGTTTACTAGTTATAGTTTTTCTCACATTGACTGGGATGAGTATAGCATCCGGGTCATCTTGCCGAAGACTTGTGTCTTCCGCTAAAAGTTGAGCTGCTAATTCCTCTCTTTCTCTGTCGTCATCCGACATTTTTATTGACTATAAGTTTGCAGATCAAGTTTCAAGGAAACAAAGATTAGGTGCACAATATTTTGGAACACTTCAACGTTGACTAAACCAAGAACTAATACATAGGATTCTCATCCTACTAAGTTCCGGCGGATATTAACCCTTTTACCCACTCCAGACGTCTATTGGAGTTTTTACGGGAAAAAGGGGTCTGTGTGTGAAAAGCATCTAGCGTTAGATTATCGCCTTACCAAACATTGGGCGCCATATAGTGTAGTTCCTATATTCCCAATAGGCTCTGCGCATTGGAATAACATAAACAATAGTTTAGACGTAGGACTGACGTCGACTAGGTCTCTATTGAATATGTTAGACTTAATTATGAATGTCAGCTAGCTCAGAGGTCACTAGAAACTTTCTCGAGTAAACAAGAAGGTGTTAACTTCCCTGAATAGACAAGAAGGGATTAGCTTCTGACAACCGCATAAACATGACAACTTTGCTCCCTCCAGAACAAGGAGTATATCTCCAGAGTCGTGTGAAAACAATAGACATCTATTTTACTCAGTCAATCGTGCATGCTTAGTTTCACCAGAGTGCAGAGAAATAGAGAGACTGGCGTTTTCAATAAAAGTTGTTATTTATTGAGCAGTCCTCTTTCTCGTGCAAGAGAAGTGAATTGCTGTAATTGCAATACTTGTCATAAAGTAAAGTGCGTACAGTAAAAGGAGTATTATGAAATAATACTGTAAAAGCATTGATATGGTTTCTGAGCCATATGATACTTAAAATGGATAAAATATATACATACATAAAATCATTGACTAAACGTACTCAACTGGTGCTTCTAAGATACGCCTACCCCGGTGTACCTAACCTAAGCCTAGTACGTGGGAAGGAGTAAGTGAGCTGCAGTTTAAGTTGAGTTAGTTTTTGCCAAGAATCTGCATCAAGAATTCTCTTATGAATCTAATCAGCTCCGTACCTTGGTTATAGAATGAAGTAGGTCTTGTATCTCGTTTCTCAGGACTCGATCTCCCAGAAACCCGCAAGGGTGACTGGAAACACTGGAGCTGGATTTCTCGGCAGGAGAAAAGGCAGCGTCTCTCTCAGTGCATCAAATGGGAGGGTCGGCTTCCTTCGGCTCTCACATCAGCTGGGCTTTGGGCAAGTAGATAGCCGTTCTGCTCCAAATCACCGTGTGTTTGCTTAAGGCAACGTTGGTATATTTATACCTGGAAGGCGCCAAGTTTGACGTAAGGTTGGAAATAAGACGTCACTAAGAACTTACAGTTCTTTCTGGACTCCATGAGTTCTTGTTCAAATCAAAACAAAAGCAGGGGGGTTTCCCGGGCTGCTGGAGGCTTGGTTTGTTTAAAGAACGCGTTGTACTTTCTAGGAGTCTATGGGAGTAGCCTTGCCGTATTTGGACTGCATTGGCTATGACTAAATATGGATATGATTCTTATGCCTTTATAAGGATATTATTTGTTATAACCACATAAGGGCATGAATCGGGAATATTTAAATAGGGTCCTAGATACATTTACAACAGCCTGACTAGTGTACTGTAGTGCACTGCTGCACTGCTTTAGTGCTGTTACTGTCACTGTGCAAGGCACACACACGCCACCGCGCCACGCGTGACGCACCGCACGCACGCACCGCACCAGATGGATTGTGATGTTCGTCACTGGTGGTGCGATGCGGATGCGCGCGGCGTATTACCCAGCACTTTGGTCCCAGGGCCGTCAATCTTAGAGCTACCAATGACGGCCCTGGGACAGTCCCCGCGCGCTGTGCGCACCTGCTGACGCGTCACGGCGCGGTCACGCGCCCGCCAGCCAGAGTCCAGACTGAGGTCGGAGACGAGAGTGCGTGGTGAGAATGATTAATACGACGACATCAGAGACTGCACCACCATCTTCTGATATCGCGATTCGCGAGTGGAATATTTAAATAGGGTCCTAGATACATTTACAACAGCCTGACTAGTGTACTGTAGTGCACTGCTGCACTGCTTTAGTGCTGTTACTGTCACTGTGCAAGGCACACACACGCCACCGCGCCACGCGTGACGCACCGCACGCACGCACCGCACCAGATGGATTGTGATGTTCGTCACTGGTCGTGCGATGCGGATGCGCGCGGCGCGGCGTATTACCCAGCACTTTGGTCCCAGGGCCGTCAATCTTAGAGCTACCAATGACGGCCCTGGGACAGTCCCCGCGCTCTGTGCGCACCTGCTGACGCGTCACGGCGCGGTCACGCGCCCGCCAGCCAGAGTCCAGACTGAGGTCGGAGACGAGAGTGCGTGGTGAGAATGATTAATACGACAACATCAGAGACTGCACCACCATCTTCTGATATCGCGATTCGCGAGCGCCGTCGTCGTGGTCTCTCTCCTCTCCCCTTCAAATTTTGGACGGTGAGACTGAGAGAAATAATATCCTTTACACATTTTGCTTTATTTGTATGAATAGTACTATTACTGCATGTGCATGCATGAACTAAGTAAGTTAAAAATGTGGCAGTGCAGTGGCACACAAATGAACTGATACGATTCAGTACATGCTTTTTTTTACTGGCACAAACGAAAACGCGGCCCTCTTCGGGCGGGTGCACCAGGCTAAGCTTTCTTCCTTCCTAGGCTTGGGCAGTCACGAATAGGCCTGGGGACTGCGCGGTAATGGAATTTTGTTTGCTTTGATACTTGCACATCATTGCACAAGTGCCACCATTGCCTACGAACGTAACGTTTGTTCTTGTGTTTGAGTGTCTGCCATTGCAGTATTATCCTTTATTCCTGCGTTTGGTACTCCTTTGTAACATGCACACGTCACTTTTCTTGTTGTAACACACTGTACCTCCTATATTTTGATTGCTTTAGATACTTGCACAAGTGTGCCACCATTGCCTACGTAACGTTTGTTCTTGTGCTTGAGTGTCTACCATATATTGCAGTAATATTGTACCTCTTCTAATTGTACTTTGTTTTCTCTCGAGCAGACTTCACTTTAAAATAGTTTATTGGGTTTAGAGTGTAGACACCTGGTGCAGAGATGATCCGGGAGATCTTTGTTTACCCAACAAATTCCAAAGCATTGTGGCTCAGTAAGATAACTTTGGTGGTGAATACACTTGCTGGCGAGATCTGTGTGCAGTCTAGTTACAGGCCGGCCTGACTCATACAAAGTGAAGCATGCACCATGCAGGTCACAGATTTGTATTTTACGTAGGAAGCTCATCGAGTTACTGCTTTCATTGCAGACATTCTTGAGTGAGATAGGTCTCAGGTTACCATTCTTATAATATGCCTGCTTAATGAATTATGAACCATCTTTAAGGAATTGCATGCTAACTGCAAGGTATAAGTTTAGAAACAGTGCTTTTTGCTCAGTATTTCATAATTCAAATTTTTCACAAAAGTGTTCCTTTAGTAATAAAGACGCATTAGTAATTGCTTTTATACACTGTTATTAGTTTAATTACTCGTGTAGATAATGCATCTGGAATTCAGACAGTGGATGTGAAGCTCTTACATTCAGGGATTGGAAAATTCAACACCTGCCTTCAGTCATAGTTTATCTTTTAAGCACTTGTAACCTGCACACATGTCACTTTTTCCTCCTGTAATGCACCGTTTGCAACCTCATGTATTTTGTTTGCTCACAATTGTCACTTTTGCCTCTTGTAACGTAACGTTTGCTTTTGTAATTTGTTCACTTGTAATTTTCTCCTCATGTTTCATTACTGTTCCTATTGTGAAGCGCTCTGACGCCTTTGGGTAAAGTCTGCGCTATATAAAAACGCATAAATAAATAGAAGACCCTGTCCGGCCCCGCCCTTCCAGCCTCCTAGGCTAGTCCTGACCAGGGCAGTGCATTGTGCTTGGAGGTGCACACGGCCGGCTGCATGATTCATTGCTCAAGGCAGGGAACAGGCCAGGCCTTTCCCTAAACTTGTCACTTCACTTGCAGGTGGTTCACTTCACAGTTAGTTCACTTCATACGTATACTATTAAGTGAACTGCTTTGGCTGAATATGCCTGCTTTGCTGGCCGGTCTTCATCCTGCTGCCTTATTGTCCATCCTGGCAGTGGCAGCTTTTATGTTCCTGTGCTTTTGGCTGTGGATTTGTGTTTCTGCTGACTTGTGATTTGTTATTTTGGTCATTCCCTCGGTTGGGGCCCTGCTTCTCTGAGTACACTGGCTGTGCCATTTCTCTTTTGGGTTTCTGGTCTGTTGGAGGTAAAATCGGCGTTATGGGGTTACCAGTTAGAAAATAGAGCATTCGTGCTGCGCCTTTCAAGTGCCCACAAAGAGAAGAAAGGAACCAGATTTTAAAGTGAAAGACACAGTCAAACACGAGATGAAAATATGGTTCTGTGATTTCATCACATGCCGCAGTAAAGAGAAACTGTATGAACATATATATATTTTCCATGTGTGTCCACTGGCGGACTCGGAGCGGAGGAGGTCCATGCGGTAAGTCGTGAGGGGGTGACACCATGAGTTACCCGCACCGGGTGACACCAACCCTAGTGACGCCACTGCGGGGGTGTACAGGGAGGGGGCGCCTGTCTCAGCAGAGTGTGTGAGGGGTGAAAGAGGTGTTGGGGTGTACAGGGAGGGGGCTCCTGTCTCAGCAGAGAGTGTGAGGGGTGAGAGAGTTGTGGGGGTGTACAGGGAGGGGGCTCCTGTCTCAGCAGAGAGTGTGAGGGGTGAGAGAGGTGTGGGGGTGTACAGGGAGGGGGCTCCTGTCTCAGCAGAGAGTGTGAGGGAGCCGGAGAGTGAGGGGTGAGAGAGGTGGAGGGTGTACAGGGAGGGGGCTCCTGTCTCAGCAGAGAGTGTGAGGGAGCCGGAGTGTGAGGGGTGACAGAGGTGTGGGGGTGTACAGGGAGGGGGCTCCGGTCTCAGCAGAGAGTGTGAGGGGTGAGAGAGGTGTGGGGGTGTACAGGGAGGGGGCTCCTGTCTCAGCCGAGAGTGTGAGGGGTGAGAGAGGTGTTGGGGTGTACAGGGAGGGGGCTCCTGTCTCAGCAGAGAGTGTGAGGGGTGAGAGAGGTACGGGGTGTACAGGGAGGGGGCTCCTGTCTCAGCAGAGAGTGTGAGGGAGCTGGAGTGTGAGGGGTGAGAGAGGTGGGGGTGTACAGGGAGGGGGCTCCTGTCTCAGCAGAGAGTGTGAGGGAGCCGGAGTGTGAGGGGTGACAGAGGTGTGGGGGTGTACAGGGAGGGGGCTCCTGTCTCAGCAGAGAGTGTGAGGGAGCCGGAGAGTGAGGGGTGAGAGAGGTGGAGGGTGTACAGGGAGGGGGCTCCTGTCTCAGCAGAGAGTGTGAGGGGTGAGAGAGGTGTGGGGGTGTACAGGGAGGGGGCTCCTGTCTCAGCAGAGAGTGTGAGGGGTGAGAGAGGTACAGTGGTGTACAGGGAGGGGGCTCCTGTCTCAGCAGAGAGTGTGAGGGAGCCGGAGTGTGAGGGGTGAGAGAGGTGTGGGGGTGTACAGGGAGGGGGCTCCTGTCTCAGCAGAGAGTGTGAGGGAGCCGGAGTATGAGGGGTGAGAGAGGTGTGGGGGTGTACAGGGAGGGGGCTCCTGTCTCAGCAGAGTGTGAGTGGTGAAAGAGGTGTGGGGGTGTACAGGGAGGGGGCTCCTGTCTCAGCAGAGAGTGTGAGGGAGCCGGAGTGTGAGGGGTGAGAGAGGTGTGGGGGTGTAAAGAGAGGGGGCTCCTGTCTCAGCAGAGAGTGTGAGGGGTGAGAGAGGTGTGGGGGAGTACAGGGAGGAGGCTCCTGTCTCAGCAGAGAGTGTGAGGGAGCCGGAGTGTGAGGGGTGAGAGAGGTGTTAGGGTGTACAGGGAGGGGGCTCCTGTCTCAGCAGAGAGTGTGAGTGGTGAGAGAGGTGTAGGGGTGTACAGCGATGGGGTTCCTGTTTCAGCAGAGAGTGTGAGTGGTGAGAGAGGTACGGGGGTTGTAGGATTGTGTGATGTAGTCTAGTGGTTGGGGGGTGGAGTTGAAGGGAGGAGCAGGAACGGGAGGATCCGAGGACAGGAACTAAGTGCGTTAGAGTAGGGACAGGGAAGATACTGGATGTGGATAATAAAGCTCCAGTAAGATACCAAGAAGTGTCTGTATTTATTTGTAGCACGATGCTACAACTGGCGACGAGGGTGGGATGGGCATGAACACAGCCCACAGAACCCCACAAAAGTGCCCTGTCCCGTGCAGCGCCGAAAGGAAGAAAACGCTGCCGTGTGGAGCTGCCGCCTAAGGAGATAGCCTAGCAGCAGGTGACCCTGTCCCTCCAGTAGTGGTAAGGGAGTGAAGAGGGAGCCGCAGCAACGAGCGCCGAAACGCTTGAGAGAGGTGCAGCAGCAAGCGCTGGAACGCTCGAGGAGAAAGAGCAGTTCGCGCCGAAACGTGACCCCGCCGGAAGCGTGTAATCCGGCGTGTGTGGAGAAAACAGAGGTCGGGAGCCCACTCCGACTCTTTCCAGTGTCCCCAAGAAGTGTAGGACCACTGCCCTGGGTGAGGAAAGCTGCCCCAAAGAAGTCCGGCGGTCAGCGCAGTCGAGCGCGGTGGAACCGGAGCTTGAAGAGCCGCCGGCATCGGAAATCTCACGCCCGATGCGTGAGTTTTGGCACTGTGTCGCCGAGTAGACGCGGGACCGAGCAAAGCAAGTCAAAGAGGAAACTGGGAGCCCACCCCAGCCCTCTTGAGGCGCCCTGAGGAGTGAGGGGTGTCCAGAGAAGCGAGAGACCCTGAGGAGGCGCCGGAAGAAAAGCGCCGATCCTGCCGACATCGGGGCTCACCCCCGATGCGTGAGAGACGGCACGTGGGCACAAGGAAGAAATCGGGAGTCCATCCCTGGCATACCTGAAGGGTGGAAAGTGGCCAAAGATCGTGGGCTGCGCTGGAAAGGACCTGCTGGCCATGGAAGAAGCTCCCGGTGAGTGTCTGGTGTGACTCGGTGAGCAGGAGACTGAATGTATCCCAAATCTCGTGGAGAGTGAGATGTTCGGGCGGCCATCTTGGAGTCAGGCAGGTTTTGTCCCAAACTCTGTCAAGAATCCAGAGCAGCCATTTTGAGGTCAGGCAGGCAGAGGTGGAAACAAGCATTGGCAACTGTGATGAAGTAAGCATTGGTGACTGTAACAAACAAGCATTAACACATGCAAACAAGCATTGGCGAATGCAAGTGAAGAATAATAAAGCGCTGAAAAGACAACGACAAACAAGCACATGCAAATGCAAGGAGCAGTCTAAGAAGACAAGCATTGATAAAGACAAGGAGAGAAATAGTACAACAAACAGTGACAAATGTAAGTGAAATACAAGGACAGGCATTGGCAAGTCTAGAGGAACAATCAGCGGCAAAGGTATAGGACCAAGCACTGGCAAAAGCAAATGCGCGAACACCAACAAACGAACAATCACGAGTCAGTGCAAGGAAGAAACAGCGAACAAGCATGAGCACCTACAAAAGCGATGCAACAAACATTGGCCAACGCAAGTGAGGAAAAGAACCGAGCACAGACACTTGCAAGAACTAGGTAGAAGCGATAAGTGGACACAAATAATCACGAGCAAATGCAAGGAGTATAATAAGAAAACAAGCCCAAGTAAACGCAAGAGGCGTAATAAGGAAAAATAAACAAGCACTGGAGAGAAGAAGCAAACAAGCATAAGCAAACGCAAGCAACAGGTAAAGGTAATGGTGAACGCATACCGAAGAGCGTAAAAGGGAGAAGAGCTGCTGGACAGAATCGCATGAGATTCAGAAAAGGGCAAGACTGCGAAGGACAGCCCCAGAAACAAGCACAACATACACTGAAGTGACTGGAGGAGTTGCACTAGTGTAAAGGGAACGCCCGAACGAACAAAGATGTCAAACGTGCCCAGCATCACCGCGGAAGAGTCGGTAATCACCTGCCGCTAACATGCGACTCGAAAGAGAAGGAGCCCTGTGTCTAGCACAGTGCAGCTGAGTGGTGGACATTTCGGAACGCAAGAAATCTAAGTTTTATTCACTGGCGCATACTGTGATGGTTGCAAAGATTATCAACGTCCCAGCAAGTGACCAGACCGAAGGCCTTGACTAAAGAGGATCAGCTAAGAAGACGAGAAGCCGAGTGAACAGCCCGTGCCCTGCGAATATAATCGATCAGAATCCTCCTCTCATGGCGGGGGAAGGAGTAGCACAACGGTTCAACCCCTGCATTGAAGTACCACCCCCAGGGGTGCAGACTGATACTTGGAGTCTGTGTCTCAAACGGAACCAATGGCTGGCAACATTGGGTGACTTCCTGGACGCCAATGGTGAACAAAGAGAGAGAAAATGTCTAATGCTACTCCTCCATCTGGTGGGTCCTGAGGGCCGATGCCCAATCAGAAAATTTTCCAAAAAAGACACAGAAATCTATGAAAGACTCCAGGAGAAGCTATGTGCCCATCTCTCCGCACAAGCAGATGTGGATCATGATCGCATCGTTTTCAACACAGCTCGGCAGGAACCAGGCGAAACATTGCCAACTTTCATCATTCGGTTGCAAAACCTGGTACAAGGCTGCCATTTCAACACCTTTACGAATGAGGACGCAGTTCGACTCCGGATAATTGAAGGCTGCGCAAACCCCGACACAAAGCGCAAGATCCTGCGAGGGCATTGGTCGTTAGAAGAAATCATTAGGAAGGCTGAAATTGGAATGCACGTCAAGGCAAGAGACAGATCAAAGGACCTGGCTCTGAAGGCAAAATGTCAAGATGCCTGGACAGATAAAACTCGGAAAACAAACAAAACGAAAAGGAGTGAGAGGGAAGTCAGACCAGTAAAAAGACAACGGGAGAGACAAAGTGACAAGGGAAGTGACCAGGAGTACTCCGAGTCAACCAGTCAAAGGACAACCCCAAGGAGTTCTTCACCCTCAAGGTGTCATTCAAAGTCTGACGAGGAGGGAGCGTCAAGTGGGTCAGATCGAACCCCTGGACAAGATGGCAACCTGCACAACAAGAGGGTAAGGAAGACAAACTATAGAAGAAGAGATCAAAATGGTCAATACTGGAAGTCGGCGCAGGTACACTCTTCGCCAAGTTGTGAAGATGAGTCCGAGGAAACATCCAGCAGGAGAACACATCACACCCGTATCATAGGTGTCCGAGCACCAAATAAGTGGGAAGAAGAAATAGGTCGCATAAGAAGAACTGATCCTCCCCAACAACGAACAGGAAAAGACCAACGCATCAATGGCACCCGTGACAACGAAGAAACTGAGAAGAAGTCATTGACATCATGTGAGAAGGGCAAAGATGAAAAACCTCGAGATCAAACACAAAGAACAAGCACGTGGTTGTTGAACAACTTCTCAAATGAAACAACGTCAAAGACAAGTCGACGAAGGCGCCCGGAGAAGCGTCTTAAAGACAACTCTGAGTCAAAGAACAACGTGTCACGGCCTACTCCTTTCAGAAATCCATTACTCGATACACTCTCAAAGGAACGTTTTAAAAAGAATATGGCTAGGAACTCCTCTGATTCAGAGAGCGCGTCTGTCCGATCCTGGAAGTCGACAAAAGACTTCTCTGACTCAGAAAGCATGTCTGTCCAATCCCTTGAGTCGACTGAGTCATGGTCCCGACAACAGCCATGGCGTCAACCACCCGAACGCACCATGGAACCAAAGGACATCCTTCCCGTCAAGAGCAACATGTCCCACACTAAGGTCTCTGAATACTCAGTCACTCCACAAGACAACCTGTCATGTCAGTCACAAGTAAATCCAGACATAGATCATACACCGTCACCCCTGAAGGGGTCCGCGAGGCTGACTCAAAGGGCCTACAAAAGGAAAACAGAGATAGTGGACCTTAGTCACCGGATGGGAAGGACCAGCCAGTCACTCCGCAAGGAAAGCTGGACATGTCAGTAGAGAGAGATCATCATCGGATGAGAGAGAAACATGCCTATGCACAGATAGCCCAAGAGTTCGCCAGACAACCCGAGGCCGCGAATGAGTTACCGAACCAATCCAAGACAATCTCTTCAGATAGTACCGTACTGTCTGGTATACATGACCCTGAACTGGAGGGCAGTGTTGCCCTCGACCGGACAAGACAAAAGGAAGTAAAAGTAGATGCGGGTGCTCGGAAGAGAACCAGAACATTATCCACTCATGAAAGAGATCGAGCATCTGAGCCAACAGCAGTTACACCACAAGAAGGAAACATGATGACTGTGGAATGTGAGAATAAACAGTTCACACGCAACGTAGTCAAGTATGCCCTGATTAAGACAACGGAAAGATTGACCAAAGCCAAGCCCACCACTGATTTGACACTACTGAGGCTTGAAGAACAGGCTGTCCGCCGACCCGTGTGGTGGATTGAAGTATTGCGAACACTGTGGAAATTAAGCTCATTTTGTTAAGAAAGGGGGAGATGTAGGATTGTGTGATGTAGTCTAGTGGTTGGGGGGTGGAGTTGAAGGGAGGAGCAGGAACGGCAGGACCCGGGGACAGGAACTAAGTTAGTTAGAGTAGGGACAGGGAAGATACTGGATGTGGATAATAAAGCTCCAGTAAGATACCAAGAAGTGTCTGTATTTATTTGTAGCACGATGCTACAGGGGTGTACAGTGAGGGGGCTCCTGTCTCAGCAGAGAGTGTGAGGGGTGAGAGAGGTGCGGGGGTGTACATGGAGGGGGCTCCTGTCTCAGCAGAGAGTGTGAGGGAGCCGGAGTGTGAGGGGTGAGAGAGGTGTGGGGGTGTACAGGGAGGGGGCTCCTGTCTCTGCAGAGAGTGTGAGGGGTGACAGAGGTGTGGGGTGTACAGGGAGGGGGCTCCTGTCTCAGCAGAGAGTGTGAGGGAGCCGGAGTGTGAGGGGTGAGAGAGGTGGGGGGTGTACAGGGAGGGGGCTCCTGTCTCAGCAGAGAGTGTGAGGGGTGAGAGAGGTGCGGGGGTGTACAGGGAGGGGGCTCCTGTCTCAGCAGAGAGTGTGAGGGGTGAGAGAGGTGTGGGGGTGTACAGGGAGGGGGCTCCTGTCTCAGCAGAGAGTGTGAGGGAGCCGGAGTGTGAGGGGTGACAGAGGTGTGGGGGTGTACAGGGAGGGGGCTCCTGTCTCAGCAGAGAGTGTGAGGGAGCCGGAGTGTGAGGGGTGACAGAGGTGTGGGGGTGTACAGGGAGGGGCTCCTGTCTCAGCAGAGAGTGTGAGGGAGCCGGAGTGTGAGGGGTGAGATAGGTGCGGGGGTGTACAGGGAGGGGGGTCCTGTCTCAGCAGAGAGTGTGAGGGGTGAGAGAGGTGCGGGGGTGTACAGGGCGGGGGCTCCTGTCTCAGCAGAGAGTGTGAGGGAGCCGGAGTGTGAGGGGTGACAGAGGTGTGGGGGAGTACAGGGAGGGGGCTACTGTCTCAGCAGAGAGTGTGAGGGGTGAGAGAGGTGTGGGGGTGTACAGGGAGGGGGCTCCTGTCTCAGCAGAGAGTGTGAGGGAGCCGGAGTGTGAGGGGTGACAGAGGTGTGGGAGAGTACAGGGAGGGGGCTACTGTCTCAGCAGAGAGTGTGAGGGAGCCGGAGTGTGAGGGGTGACAGAGGTGTGGGAGAGTACAGGGAGGGGGCTACTGTCTCAGCAGAGAGTGTGAGGGGTGAGAGAGGTGTGGGGGTGTACAGGGAGGGGGCTCCTGTCTCAGCAGAGAGTGTGAGGGAGCCGGAGTGTGAGGGGTGACAGAGGTGTGGGGGTGTACAGGGAGGGGGCTCCTGTCTCAGCAGAGAGTGTGAGGGAGCCGGAGTGTGAGGGTGAGAGAGGTGGGGGGTATACAGGGAGGGGGCTCCTGTCTCAGCAGAGAGTGTGAGGGAGCCGGAGTGTGAGGGGCGAGAGAGGTGTGGGGGTGTACAGCGAGGGGGCTCCTGTCTCAGCAGAGAGTGTGAGGGGTGAGAGAGGTATGGGGGTGTACAGGGAGGGGGCTCCTGTCTCAGCAGAGAGAGTGAGGGGTAACAGAGGTATGGGGGTGTACAGGGAGGGGGCTCCTGTCTCAGCAGAGAGTGTGAGGGAGCTGGAGTGTGAGGGGTGAGAGAGGTGGGGGGTGTACACGGAGGGGGCTACTCTCTCAGCAGAGAGTGTGAGGGGTGAGAGAGGTGCAGGGGTGTACAGGGAGGGGGCTCCTGTCTCAGCAGAGAGTGTGAGGGGTGAGAGAGGTGTGGGGGTGTACACGCAGGGGGCTACTCTCTCAGCAGAGAGTGTGAGGGGTGAGAGAGGTGTGGGGGAGTACAGGGAGGGGGCTCCTGTCTCAGCAAAGAGTGTGAGGGAGCTGGAGTGTGAGGGGTGAGAGAGGTGGGGGGTGTACACAGAGGGGCTACTCTCTCAGCAGAGAGTGTGAGGGGTGAGAGAGGTTTGGGGGAGTACAGGGAGGGGGCTCCTGTCTCAGCAGAGAGTGTGAGGGAGCCAGAGTGTGAGGAGTGACAGAGGTGTGGGGGTGTACAGGGAGGGGGGCTCCTGTCTCAGCAGAGAGTGAGAGGGAGCCGCAGTGTGAGGGGTGATAGAGGTGGGGTGTACAGGCAGGGGACTCCTGTCTCAGCAGAGAGTGTGATGGGTGAGAGAGATGTGGGGGTGTACAGGGAGGGGGCTCCTGTCTCAGCAGAGAGTATGAGGGAGCCGGAGTGTGAGGGGTGACAGAGGTGGGAGGTGTACAGGGAGGGGGCTCCTGTCTCAGCAGGGAGTGTGAGGGATCCGGATTGTGAGGGGTAACAGAGGTGTGGGGGTGTACAGAGAGGGGGCTCCTGTCTCAGCAGAGAGTGTGAGTGGTGAGAGAGTTGTGGGGGTGTACAGGGAGGGGGCTCCTGTTCAATGCAGTGCCGCACACTGGAGCAGGGCACTGTGGGCCTTACAGGGCCCCCCTGCACAGCAGCATCACACACTGGAGCAGGGCTGTGTTTTCAAGATATGGGCCTGGTTAGCTCCGGTATTAATTCGAGAAGCTTCTCAGATTCATACCGGAGCCACTGTTGGTTACCAGACTACAAGGTGGACCTTCGGCACCTTTCTCTCAAATATACTGGAATCGCTTCCCTTTTGCAAGAACTAACCAGGCCCACATTTTGAAAACACAGCCCTATTTTTCACGCTGTTACTAACGGTGCTCCCTCCCCTCCCACCCCTTTTTTGAGTCCTGATGAAGACCCCATAATAAGGATGAAACAACCTTTATGATAATAGGGGTCGAAACGTTGATAACATATCCATATATATATCAAACATGGGCAACAGAGACATGTTTATATGTGCCTAGATTTTTATGTTTATTTTGTACATTGTTTCGACTAGTTGAAGACCGGATTAGTTCTAAATTATTTGGATGTACTTGAACCACATTACCTTTCCGTCCCTTCGCACAATCTTTCAACTCTCCCTGAGCACTCACTCCCTACCCTTTTTTCTCTGAGCACCAATGGATACCAATGTTGATTAAGTTCATATGTTTTGATTGATTCTTTTTCTGTGATGCAATATTAAATCATAGTAAATCATCTTTCCGTGCTGTGACGTTTCAAATGATTTAAAGAATTTTAATTCAGTTCTGAATTCAGCTGAGGGTGTCAGTGAAGCTTCAGGACAGAGGGTGTCAGTGAAGCTTCAGGGCTCAGGGTGTCAGTGAGAGCTGGGAAGAGAAGATGCTTGTGAAGTGCAGAGCTGAGGGTGTCAGTGAGGTCTGTAAACTGAGGATGTCAGCGAGGGTTCGGGACTGAGGGTGTCAGTGAGGACTGTAAGCTGAAGGTGTCAGTGAGGATTGTAAGCTGAGGGTGTCAGTGAGGACTGTAAGCTGAGGGTATCAGTGAGGATTGTAAGCTGAGGCTGTCAGTGAGGACTGTAAACTGAGGGTGTCAGTGAGGATTGTAAAATGATGGTGTCAGTGAGGACTGTAAGCTGAATGTGTCAGTGAGGACTGTAAAATGGATGAGGATGTCAGTGAAGACTGTAAGCTGAGGCTGTCAGTGAGGACTGTAAGCTGAGGATGTCAGCGAGGACTGTAAGCGGAAGGTGTCAGTGAGGACTGTAAGCTGAGGGTGTCAGTGAAGAATGTAAGATAAGGGTGTCAGTGAGGACTGTAAGCTGAGGGTGTCAGTGAGGACTATAAACTGAGGGTGTCAGTGAGGATTGTAAGCTGAGTCTGGTGTCAGTTGTTCTCTGTCGATTTAGATTCCGTATGAATTTCCTGATTCATGCCCTTATATAGGTACAATTCACATTGCCCTTATTTAGGCATAGAAATCCAGCCCTCATTTAGGCATTGCTCAGTCTAACCAAATACAGGCATGGCTACTTACATCCGTTCATCTACATCACAACGAGTTCTTGGAAAACCTGACTCTTAAGCCTTTAGGACTTCCCCTCGCTTGGATATCGGTTTCTCCTAGAACTCATTTCTAATTCATGAACATCTGTTCCTTAGGGGTTCATTATGACGTTCTTATGCCCGACTTTTACTTCAATTCTGGCATTCCTAAACACCTTCAAGGTATAAATATACCTTCACTTGCTATGGCAAATCACGGTGCGGTTTGGCTACCTACTTGCACGACGCGCCACAGCAAGTTCTGAAGGAAGTCAAGCCCCCAACTGACGCACTGACCAGACCCTGTCATCCTCCTTGCCAAGAATCCAGCTCCAGTGTTTCTGGCTCCCCTTGCGGGGTGTTAGAGATCGAGTCCCGGAAAGAGATACCAACCTCTCTCATTCTAAGGTATGGAGCTGATTAGAACCTAGAGGAACTTTTGGCAACTCTTGGCATAACTAAACCAGACTAAGACAGCACCTACTTCTTCCCTTGTACTACACTTAGGTTAGGTACACTGGGATAGGATTATTTTAGACGCACCGGATGAGTATTTTAGCCTGTGTTATTTATGTATGTATTTTTATGAATATATGTCATAGCTACAAGACATGCTATTACAGAATTATTTCATCTTACTGCTAACACTGTACATTTTATACTTCGCATTCTTTCTTACGATTGTAGCAGTTAATATCTCTTGCATGAGAAATAAGACTGTTCAATAAACCCTTTTATTGAAACACCCGTCTCACTATTTCTATGCAACTCTGTAGAAATGAAGCATGCACGATTGACTGAGTGAAATGGTTATCTATTGTTTCCACGACTCTGAAGATATTTTTCCGACTCTAAAGGGAAACAAAGTTCTCATGTTTATGCGGTTGTCAGAAACGAATCCCTTCTTGTTCATTCGAGAAAGTTTCTAGTGACCTCTGCGTTAGCTGGTACACACAAGTAATTAAGTTTAATGTACTCGATAGAGACATACTGACCTAAGTCCTATGTCAAAACTATAGTGTATATTATTCCAATGCGCAGAGCCTATCAGGGATATAGGAACTACACTACATGGCGCCCAACGGTTTGGTAAGGCACTAATTTAACGCTAGATACTGAAGTAACTCAGTCGTGCCTTTCGCAGAGACCCCTACTCACAAAACTCCATAAGACGTCTGGAGCGGGTAAGGGATTATATCGACCATAACTGAGTAGGACAAAAATCCTATGTATTAGCTGTTTGGTTTGTTCAACGTTGAAGGATACAGTGTTCCATAATATTGTGCACCTTATCTGATTTTCTCTGGAAACTTGCTCTGCAACTTTCATTAAACAATGAACCTAAACGGGGATAATAACACCGAAACCGGTGGAGCTGCGGCTGACCAAGCTGAAGCAGTTTTTAACTAAACATGTTTTAATAAAACTGATGCGAATGCTTTAATCATTCCTCCAAATTTAAGGAGAGCCATCACTCTAAAACTTATAAAACATGGCCTAACATCAAGAGGTGGTGGAGCAGTTTTTGTGATAGAGGCACATGAATATCACCAGACAGAGGTGTTCTACTCATGGATAGTATTCCCACAATCAAATCCAGTAACACACGTGTTTCACTTCTACAAAGAAGATGTACCACCTGAGGAATATATTCCTTTCGAGGATATTGAAATTCCACTCACATACCAGGAGCATGAGCTCTGGTTTAAAGGCACCCTAAAACATTTAAATCGCATTACCAGGCTCGGTCCACTAGGTAGACCAGGAGCAACATGGCCGGTTTTAGCCGGTTACACACCTCATCCTGACATTGAAAAAATTACAGATGTAGAATTACTTACTCAACACAAAGAGTTAATTACCACTTATAGACATTTAGTTCAATATATCATGCGGACACTCACAGTCCAACCACCATTAGTTATTCCACAACAAACCTCTCACCAGGGGAATACACTAAAAATCACACCACAGACTTTACACGCAGTCATGGGTAAATTACTCGCAAAACGTGAACAAATTCCATTCGGGATAGCACAGAAAATTACTCAAATCGAAGCAGTATTTCCTAATACCAGCCCTTATGAGAAACAGAGGATTCTAACAATCTGTTTGCCAATGGGGATCACACCACATCTGGAAGACTACACCTCTTGGGGAACAGACAAAAAACGGTATATCCAAAGCTAAAAAAATTCAATGTCATAGTCCATTAATTGAATTCCATGAATCAGGTGGCTTTCATATCATCTTCATTTATTTTTCAGTTCGTTAATTAATCCAGTCTTCACCAAGAAACCAAACATTAGCCGTTGCCAACACGTGTTTCGTCTTGGTATGGTGACCAAAATGACTTCTTCAGGGCTGGAAATATTACAATAAAAATAATCACAAATCCAATCAGATGAACAGAAAAGTTTAAACACATAATTCAATACCTAAGGTAGCACCTACCAAACAAAGTGGCCTAAGTTAAGGATACAGCTGGTTGGTATATTAATACCATGTTCTTAATATCCCAATGATGAGAGCCAACAAGGGTCCTTTATATCACTCAAGTTATGATTAAACATTATCTAATTTATTAGGTCATATATGTCATTCCATCATATAGCAGCATTAAAATCAGCGAAAAGTACTCTTTCAGATGTTAACACCAGAGATAATGACAAAATCGCATATCATCCCAAGAGGTTGACACTACTAGATGAAGTAAAAAAGTAGTGAAAAAGTAAGACCATAAGAACGTGGAAAGAGAGTAATCCAATATTCCAAGTGAAAGTAACAATAATAGTCATAGAAAAAAGACTCCTTCTAAACACCATAAATATGTACCCAAAACACCGAAAATTAAGTGACAAAATCAATATAAGAAGTGAACAATTATTAAATAAACAAAACGAAATCAAAAGAAAAAATATAGACAGAGAGAAGGTATGCGATCGCTCACCTATGGCTAGAGTCGGAAAAAATCAATAAGGCAAGGTGTGCCAAAAAGGGATCCACGGCATCCACCAATATACTCTAGAACAAAGGGGGGCAATACGTCATCCTATTACCTATTTGTACACCATTTATATACAAAAATAATAACAGCTAATTTATTATAATGTAGCATCCTTAAAGAGGTAAATATATATGTACAATACATATTAACTAAGGTAAAACGATAAACTTGTCTGTCCTTCGTACAAATATGAGGTCTGTAATATCAGGTGAACTAGACTAGTATGTACCTAAAGGGGTTTTTATCCGTATACAAATCAAGAGAATATATGAAGAAAACACTCACTAAAAAGTATTTCCACGTTCCAGAAGATAGTTCAATGTTTTCCGATATGTAGAAAGCAGCCGATCTCCCCAGTCAAGCGTATATTATTAAATAAGATGACATATACTATCGAATGCAAGCAAGCAGTGTCCTAAAAGTGAAAGAACACAAATAAGCACGTAAATATCCCGTCCGTGTTGCTAGTCCTAGTGATGTAGTTGTAATACGTTCTTAAATTAAGTTTGGTTAAAACACGAGCATTCAGACTCCAAGAGTCATCTGTGTTAAGACTCTAAGGGCCAGATGTAGGTAATTCATATTTACCGACTCTTAAATACCGAATTTTACCGATTCGGTATTTAAGAGTCGGTAAATATGAAGGGGGGAGATGTAGGTATTACAGATTCTGTAAATACCGAATCGTTAAGATTCGGAATTTACCGATTCTGTAATTACAGATTCGGTATTTCCCATTGATTCCTATGGGCTTTGAAGCCCATAGGAATCAATGGGAAATACCGATTCTGTAATTACAGAATCGGTAAATACCGATTTTAGCAAGGGTGCAGGGGGTGTCACTTTGACACCCTCTAGCACCCCAAAGACGGGCATGTGAGCCATGTGGCACACAGACATGCCCTAAGGGCATGTATGTCTGTCACATGGCTAGGTGTGCATGCACACATGTGCATGCACACCTGGATTCGGTATTTTACCATCCAATTGGATTGGGTGGTAAAATACCGAATCTGTAAGGCCTGTGGCACTTTCAGGAGTGCCACCTACATTTGGATATACCGAATCGGTAAAAATACCGATTCGGTATTTTACAGAATCGGTAAATTTACCGAATCGGTAAATTTACCGATTCTGTAAAATATATGCCACTACATCTGAAAACCCAAATACCGGTCGGTAACGGCCGAATTCGGCCGTTACCGACCGGTATTTTGGCTCCTACATCTGGCCCTAAGTAAAGAGTAATTCTTCCAACGAGTCATAAGTAATAAAACAGATCATTTTACAGTCGAGATAAAATAGAAAAAGTCATCATACCGGTAAATGCCAGAGATGACAGGCGGAGAACATTAATGTTGTATCTACTCGAATTAGACATGGTCAAAGGAGTACAATGTTACGTTAGGCAACGAGCGTTAATCGTTGCTCTTACCTCCGAGTGCAGAGAAAGACCGCTTGTAATCAGGTGTGTTCGGTGTTCAGCAAGCGCGCCATGTTAGTAGCCTCCTATTAGTATGCATAGGTAATAGGAAGAAAAGAGGGACTAACTGAATCCAAAAGTTCTCCTGTGAGACATCACAGTAGCATCCATATTGTAATGGGTTTTAGTAGGTTTGAGCTTATTGGATCCATCCAAAACTAAATTAATAACATATATTTACATAGTATCACGCCCCAATGATATATGGAATTGAATATATATTTAAAATAGGTTCACAAAAGAACGATAATGGTCAATGTTAATTTTCATAATAGGATGGAACCATTTACTTGGACATAACGTATATGTAGTTCATCCGCCAGAAATAGATATCCAGGTTGAAATTAAATATAAAAGAAACCGCTCGATTGCTATAATCAAATATAATTAATTTCAAGTAAACGATAACCCAAAGAAATATCGGGTACCTATTTATTAGACCAATATAAGGTTAATAAGTGAACAAAGTTAATTATTTAATTCTTTCATAAAATAAGATGTCCGAATTAGAAATAAGGATGAAGGACACAGCTCGATTGTCATAATAGATTATATAGAAACAAGAGGGGCAAACACCCAAAATAATTCAGATGCCTAAAATGTTAGAACAGTATGATACTAAGAAAACTACAAACGAGTAGTAGTTCTTTCAATAAGTCGTGTATCACGAATATAAAATAATACAGTTAGGGAAAATCAGCGAAATAGCATAATAAAAGGTGAAAAAACAGAAAAGGAAGGGAAAGTTCACAAAAAGAAAAGAAAATTATAAATAATAAGAGTTAGGATATAATGCACAGTAGTATACATATTTACATGTTCATACTAAGAAACACTTGTGAGTATACAAATAAGTTGCATCTAAGATCTAAATGACACAATATAAACAGAGTCATTGGTCAACACATCCATCTAGACCCTCAATCAACAATACAGTACATAAAAACTGAGGTCACAACAAGGATTACATTGGTCCCAATGTTAATCAGCATAAGAAATATTGCATTTCATCATCAAAGTTCTGCCCTCTATCAACCGCATGGACACGCATAATCCAGCGTGCCTCTTGCTGTCTCAGTTTTAAATCACGATTTCCACCCCTGTCATCCATAGGTACCACTTCTATACCGTGGAATGACATAGTTAGATGATTCGTTTGTGACGTACATTTAATAGCATGTGCTGCTAATGGAACTCTATCGTCCCGATTTTTAAGAGCTCTGAAATGTTCACTGATTCTATCTTTAAGCCTTCTGATGGTACTACCTATATATACCTTTCTACATTTACACAGGATGGCATATATAACATAGGTTGTATTACAATCTATGTGTGTTTTGATATGGTAAACTCCAAGGTCATTATATTCAAACGATCGAGTGCCATGTAGGGACATTCTGTACATGCTACAATTTCCGCATCGGAAAGATCCCTTATTCAGGGTATGCAGCCAAGATGGTTTATGGCTGTTTTTTGGGTAGCTGGGGCTAACCATATTTCTAATTGTTGTACCCCTGCGATAAGTTATCGAAGGATGAGGCAATAGCAACTCATTTAAGGAAGGATCGGATGTGAGCATGAACCAATATTTGTTTAGAATTTGGTAAATCTGTGTTGACCAAACACTGTAACTCGTAATGAGTCGAACTGGATTTTTTGATTTTAACAGATTTAGCTTTTTGTTGGTGAGTTTCTGTTCGTTTGAGTTTCAGAGCTCAATTCTTTGCCCTTTTAACCACATCTTGTTTATACCCTCTGGATAAAAATCTGTTTTCAATATCATTGACACATGTTAGGAAGTCAGTGTCCTCATTACAGTTTTGACGAGCTCTGTGGAACTCCCCATATGGAATTGAATTAATCTGAGATTTCGGATGTGCACTACTACCGTGCAGAACTGCATTACATGATGTTTTTTCCTAAACAATTTACTACATAATTTACCATCATGAACATATAGTGTCAGGTCAAGAAAAACTATCTCAGTTCGGCTGTAGTTGATGGTGAAGGTCATATAATATATAAATTATTATTCATATATGTAAAGAAGTCCATAAGTTGCGTCTCACTGCCTGTCCAAATAAATAGAAGATCATCAATATATCTTCCATAATAATTGATGTATTGCTGCCAGGGGGCACCACCAGGGCCCTAGATATGCACCGCCTCCATCCACCCCATGTAGAGGCAGGCGAAGGACGGCGCAAATCTGCAACCCATGGCTACTCCACATTTCTGGCGATACCACCTATCATTAAAAAGGAAAACATTATTCTCAAGGATGAGTTTAGACATAGTCAGTAACATGTTGGTATGGTCTAATAGTTCTACCGGTCTTTTATATAGAAAGTATTCTAATCCCAAGATACCTCTTTCATGTCCAATGTTGGTATATAGTTGTGAGACGTCCATAGTAACCAACAACATTTCAGGTTCCCAGGTGAAGTCGTTTAAAATATTGAGAACATCCTTAGTATCTCTAATGTAAGAGGCTAGGCCAACCACATCTGGACGAAGAAAAATGTCTACGAACTCTGATAGTTTTTCGGTGGGCCCCCCTATACCAGATACTATGGGCCTCCCAGGAGGGCAGGTAGCATCCTTGTGCACCTTGGGTAAGGTGTATAAACAAGGAAAGCGGGGGCGATCCACCATTAGATATTTGTATTCATCATCTGTTAAGATAGTTTCATGATGGCACTGTTTAAGATACCCATTGATTTGTGTAACAATCAAAAAAATGGGGTTCGATGGTAATTCAGCATACCAGACTTGATTATTAAGTTGAGTGAGAAGCTCTTGATCATACTTTAACTTATCCATTAGGACGACATTTCCTCCCTTGTCAGCCTCTTTGACTACAAGGGAAGAAGCTTCAGACAAGGTTTTAAGTGCTCGTCGTTCACGTATAGTCAAGTTATTTGTATATGGAGATGTTTTTGACTTTTTGATCTTATTCTCCAATATATTAAGTTCCTGAACAATGATCTTGTGGAAAGCATCAATGTTGTTGTTCCTAGGTAGTTGAGGGGTCCACTTAGACTTACTGTTTAATCCACTGTCTTCACTAAAATTGGTACAATAGTCAAGTTCCTGTAAGACACGTTGTAATGTGACAGGGTCATTCTCGTTTTCGGTAATAGAGAGTAACAGTTTAGTTGCTTCAACATCATGGATAGTAACATCCCCCCATACTTTCTTAGACAATTGATTTTTCTCAACACCATTTGCTGCAAAAAACTTTTTAATTTTCAACTGTCTGATAAATTTGTATACATCAATCACATTACATTTGCCAGTAGGGCAGAAGTTTAAACCTTTTTTGAGTGCTGTTCTTGTTTCTCGGGGAAAGTTCCTGTCAGACAAATTTATTATCTGGATATCGTTCCCAGAGTCTACCTTCCCTGATTCGCCTTCCAAGATCTGGTCTGATATTGGGTTCTTGTTCCTGAGTTTACGGCCACCCCTTTTACCTCTCTTGTACCTAACGTATCCTCCCCTCTTTGGTCCCTCTGTCTCGAATTGCCTATCCGTATACGTTGGATCTCCTTTGAAAAAGAGGAAGATGCAGACCCCACATTTGTCTGATCTCTGTTAGTATTACTAGCTCCTTCATCTTCACTAATAGAAATACTACTAGATGAAACTGTGTTGAGGCTACTGGTCGATGGCATCTTGTTATCATTAGTAAGTGTGTCATTAGTGACCAATACATCAAATCTCTTAGCAAAGGGGAAAACCCTGCCTGTGGCGTAATCATGTTCATCACGTTTTAGTTTGCGTGCTTTTCTTTGTTTGATGTCATCCTCATATTTATTTAGAATCTCATTTAGGATATCATAGTTCTTTTTGGTCCCTTCCATTTTCTGTAAGTCTGCTATCTCCTTCTCCAAAATGTCAACCTCCTGTATTATCTTAGTGACCTTTTTTCTATTTTCTTTTTTCTTTTTAGTCTTTTTTCTATGACTATTATTGTTACTTTCACTTGGAATATTGGATTACTCTCTTTCCACGTTCTTATGGCCTTACTTTTTCACTACTTTTTTACTTCATCTAGTGTTGTCAACCTCTTGGGATGATATGCGATTTTGTTATTATCTCTGGTGTTAACATCTGAAAGAGTACTTTTCTCTGATTTTAATGCTGCTATATGATGGAATGACATATATGACCTAATAAATTTGATAATGTTTAATCATAACTTAAGTGATATAAAGGACCCTTGTTGGCTCTCATCATTGGGATATTAAGAACATAGTATTAATATACCAACCAGCTGTATCCTTAACTTAGGCCACTTTGTTTGGTATGTGCTACCTTAGGTATTGAATTATGTGTTTAAACATTTCTGTTCATCTGATTGGATTTGTGATTATTTTTATTGTAATATTTCCAGCCCCGAAGAAGTCATTTTGGTCACCATACCAAGACGAAACACGTGTTGGCAACGGCTAATGTTTGGTTTCTTGGTGAAGACTGGATTAATTAACGAACTGAAAAATAAATGAAGATGATATGAAAGCAACCTGACTCATGGAATTCAATTAATGGACTATGACATTGAATTTTTTTAGCTCAGGATATACCGTTTTTTGTCTATTACAATTGTGGTTGGCCTCTCTTATCACATTGTTAGGTCCATGGTGAGTGACCAGGACCTTATCCTTTGAGCTTAACAGATATTGAATTTCACTTGTGTTTCTTCCTAGCGCAAGTTATACTCATTCACCTGTTTTCTCTTGGGGAACAGTCTTTGCTGCAATCTACACTAAACCACATGGTGTTCCGTCTATGGCGGTAATACCTGATGTCCTGAAACCGATTCAAAACTAATACAGGGCAGAACCTGCTCTAAAATTAGGTATGAAATTACTGAAATTTTTTAACCAGGTCTCATCAATAATATGATCTAATATTAAAAGAGAAGAAGCATCAGTGGCAACCCGCCAACAATTAATGGACTTTGATGTAACAGAGCAACCACAAGAACTAGCCGGAATAATTGAAAAATCCTATGAAGAATTAGGCAGAGACAGTTTGGGTGGAAAACCAGTTAAACCACAACTGTCTGAAAGTCCTGATAAGACTTTTACTAAAAACAATCCTATCTCTTCTAAAAAGAAGTGGGAAAATAGCTAACAAAATTCCAAAGAGAAACGTTCTCATTCCCGAGGTAGGTCTCCTCAAAAGGAGCCCTCCGAAAGGAGATACAACCTCAGAAGTAGGGATAATTTGAGAAAACCTGATCGATATAAAGATACTTATACACGTTCCTCTCGTACTTTTCAGATATCGTCACAGACATCCGAAAGAAGAGGACGGTCAGAAAACAATGAAGAACGCGCGAAGTCCAAAGACGATCAACACGTTCAGAAAAACAAACTAAAACTCAATTCTCTAAGAAGTAGGTAGCAGGTCTAAAAATCAGGCATGCCGAGGAATCTGAGAACGCAGCTTAAGAACAGAGAATGGGATCAGACAATGTTGGACAGCGCAGCAGAAGTAACAATAGCTCGCCAGAACCTGAAGGGACTTCTGGAGTCAGTGGACCTGAATAAAGACATTCAAGTTGAAACTGCAGATACCAGGGTTAGTTCTCCACAAAGATTATATGAAATAACACTCCGGTTGGAGGGAGACATACCAAGAAAAGTGAAAGCACTCTTTTGGGAGCAACTTTCGAAGGGTTATGACATACTTCTAGCAGAATGGGACTGGCCACCAGAATTGGCAGAACATGGCGAAGACATCATTGTGCCAGCCTTCTCCAACCATGTTCCAGTACATTTCAAATATACTTATGCCAGGAAATGGGCAGTGGCCCAAGCCCCAGAATTATATAAAAATCATGTAGCATGGGATGAGGACTCACCTCACCACAAAATCCAGTAAAAAAATCAACCAACTGCTCAAAGGCAGTGCCCAGTTAAGCAAGAAGCAAAAAAACAGGCCAGGGAGATCTTAGATAAACTTGAATATCAAGGGGTGATTGAAACATGCACCTCATCAATAAACAATCCTTTGTTTCCTGTCTCCAAACCAGACAATACATATCATCTATTTTTGGAGTAAAGACATTTAAACTATTGCTGTAAAACATTTGCAGTGCAAAATGCACACAGTAAAGTATTAATAAATAACATTGTGCGTAAAAAATATAAAACCACATTAGACATTTCAAATGGTTTCTTTTGGCAAAACATTGCACCTGAAAGCAGGTATTTGACAGCTTTCTCAATAATGGGGACCCAGGGTCAATTTTGTCGACTCCCCCAGGGGTTCAAGAACAGCCCGGGGTTATTCTCGGTAAGGGTAACAGAGTTACTACAAACTTATGATGACGAGGCATTGTCATATGTCGATGATATCTATCTGATAGACGATGACCTGAACAGGCACTTGAGCAGGGTGAACGCCATTATACTGGGCTTTGCCACGGAGGGTTATAAATTCAATTTAAAAAAATCAAGAATTGTCCATCTCAATGTCCTTTTTTTAGGATATGAATTATCAAGTGAAAGCAAAAGCCTGGCAGCCAACTTTTTAGGAAAATGTGCGCTGCTCCAATCTCCAAAAACACAGAAAAACTTGCAGTTGATTCTAGGTTTCCTGAATTTTGGAAGAACTTACATTCTAAACTACGCAGAAAGGGTGAAACCTCTGACTACAAATTAATCAAAATTGATTTTAAAAACACAAATTGGACACAAGAACACACAGAAATTTTGGGTTCACTTCAAACAGACATGTTAGCAACAAAACAGTTGCAAACACGCGTAAACGTACGCAACTTAGTGATCCGAATCATTCCGGGTCAATGCGGATTCACCTACTTAACTTTCAATGAAGGTGAAAAAGTACCAATTGCTTACAAATCACATTTGTACATGCAAGCAGAAATGAAATTTACATCAACAGAAAAAATTCTGACAGCAGTTCAAACCGCTGTAGCAAAAGAAAGAGCTCTAGCATAGGGGAAACGCATTATGGTTGTAACTCCTAGAGCAGCCTTAGAGGCAGTTGCAAAAGCTAGCATTCTAAATGCAAAAGCTTTACATCCAAGATGGATACAATGGGTTAATTCTCTTGCTGCAACTGATGTTGAATACGTTTTTGATCCTTATTTGAAAACACAAGCATTCCTGCAATACGAACAAGAATGTCCTCTGCCTACTGAAATTCTACCTCTAGAAGGGTATGAATCTATAATTTATACTGACGGATCAGCACAACCCGCTATGGGGGGGGGGAAGCAAGCTTATAGTGCTGCATGCGCGATCATTAAAGGTCATATGCGCGATGGCAAATTCATACCTATGGTCACTAAAACACAATCTCTAGGAGATTGTACAGCTCAGCGAGCTATCTACAAGCATTCAAGATGGTATTTGAAAATATGGATCGCGAATTCCCCACACTCATAGTGTGTGATTCCTTTTACTGTATTCAATCTTACAATAAATATTTACAGAATTGGCTTCAAAACGGTTTCAAAGAGGCAAAAGGTGGCACAATCAAGCACAAAACGCTTTGGGAACAAATAGTTCAGTTATGAAACGGACTACAAAACACTCACGTGATACACACGGTGTACCGACATTGAGTCATCAACGTGCTGATGTTCACGTTGAAGGGAATTCATTGGCTGAAGAAGCCGTGCAAGGGGCTGTGCAAACGACTGCAGTAGCTGCAATCACTCGTTCAAAAACGAAAATAGACAGTAAAATAATACTAGCTGTCAATGCTTCAAGCAAAGGCAGCGGTGCAGGGTTACCTAAAGGGTTCCCACTCAAATACTCATATATAACTGATACAAATAATGTTCCCTTTGCTTGAATCCCTGGAGTGGGGAATAGGGTAATTCTAAACATGGAACATAGATTAAGACTAATCCTAGCAGCACATGAAGGGGTCGCCTCTGCTCATGCAGGTGTTTCAGCCACAGTATTGTTACTAAAACAGAGGTACTGGTGGCCAGCCATTAGAAAACAGACCAGAAACTATGTTTAGGACTGTGAAATATGTCAAAAGATGAAAGTTTCTCCTGTAAAACGTCCTGCGCAGACTCCCCTGTTAATCTCTGATAAACCATTAGCGTGTGTTTACCTGGACCACTGCGATCCCTTACATAGGGATGGTAACTACGAATATATCATGGTCGCAGTGGATTCATGTTCAAGGTTCATTTGGATGTGGCCTCAGCACTCGGCTGACTCTCGAACTGTTATAAAAGATTTGCGAGTCTTTATCGGCACATACGCAATAGGCACACTACACTCTGACCAGGGCCCCACGTTTAGCTCTCGAGTTTACAAAGAAGCCATGGCCAGTTTGGGCGTTGAATTGCGGTACTCTTCTCCATTTCATCCCAAGGGAAATTCTGTTATGGAAAGAAAAAACCGGGACATAAAGCAGTCTATAACAGCTAGGGTATTAGGTTCGGGTGATGGGTGGGTCAATCATCTTTATGGGTTCCAACATAGTCTAAACAACTTGCCAAGAAGTTCTCTAGGGGGTGTCCCTCCATATGAGGTCCTATTTGGGATAAGAATGTTGGTTCCGGATCTTGATTGTGATGGAACAGTGGTGGAAAATAAGGAATTTGATATCAAAGATCGTTTGGCTGTTTTACAGGACTTAAATGAACTAAGATCGAAACAAAGCAACGTGTTCCTGAAGCCAACCACCACTGGGGAAAATCCAACCGTCCCAGCAAGGCCTGTCTGGATCCCAAAGCTTAGTGATTTAGTCAGAGAAAAGATCGCGTACAAAAAGGAATTTGGGCCTTCTTACAGACAACCAGTACCTGTCCTAGCCATCCACGGATCAAGAACAGTACTACTGCCGCCCATTGCTGATAAAAGGGAGAGAAGATTCGTGTCTATCGACCTGATCAAACCACACTATGTGGCTGATAATAAACAGTAGGCCAAGTGGACTCCGCCAATGTAGCAGACGCACTCCTCTGGCTACAATCCAAGAGGTTCAAACTGAGAGACTCATCACCTTTGAAGATTCTACAGTGAGAAATGAAGGACTAAGCAACAACGCTATGGAACTTATCCCTCTTGAAACCCAAATAACAGTTCGTCCTGATACACATGTCTACGACGAAGTAACAAGTGATCAAGTGGTTCCAGCGATTTCAACGAATCCTGATGCAATTCCAACCATTGACAGAACTGCTTATGGCTATTTCATTAACTTTGTTACCTTTTATGAGGATCCCAGAGAACCTGAAATGACACCAGCAAAAATAACTTTCAAAGAACAAGCAATAGACCTAATTTATCACCTGAAAAAGACTTATCTGGTTTCACCATGGATCGAACTATGGGTTGTGTTGGGAATATTTTTCTTTCTACTTTGGTAAACTCTGGTAATAACTCTGGGTATGCTGATAAATGGAAGATACATTCAAATGGACACAGCAGGTAAAAGAGTGAACTTACTTCTCCAGCCACACAACTTATCCCATCGTGAACAAAGAGACTTGTCAGCAGTGAACATCACAGCCGTTCCTATACCAGATGGTATAGTTTGGGACAGAACTGAATACGAAATTTTTTACACGTCGGAGCTTTTGAAGATTCCACACTTATTCAAGATTTCATTAAGTGACTTTATTACCTCTAGTACCTTTTCTAATGATTGGGACTTTGAGACTGTTAATAACATGATGTCTTATCTAGAAATGTCTGCAGTATTCACAAATCATGAATATTTAGAGGGTTCATCAGACTATGAACAAATGTATTGTTATAACCATTATGGTTATAATTTCTTGTACAAATCTGCAATACCTAGAAATGTATATATGTATAACCAATGGGAACATTGTCCTACACCTCCAAAGGATAGCTCAAAAACTTTTTCAATGAAATTTCCATACTTTTCAGGGTTCAATTAATCAAATGTAGAATCATTTCATTTTAAGAATATGAACAAAACATGGAACGAAAAATATGTTGACAAATTCAAAACATATTTATTCTGCAGCCTTTATTGCCCAACTGTCTAGACAGGGTTTCGACTTTTGGAAAGACAACATTGAGACAAAAACTGTCTGGGGTACAAAAAGATTGGCAAGTGCAGGGGGTAGAAGCTTTGTTTAGGGCCTGTATCATCCCGTAGCAAATTATGTTTTTGAATGACACTGTCCAACAAACATCTTGGCTTGGGTTATCCAAGATCAAAGACATGAACACACCGACCATACATATACCTGCAAGTAATAGCACTATACGGGGGGAGGTCGATGTACATACTATTTTGCATCACAACAGATCAGACTGAGGAAAATTGAATTTTGCCCTGTCATGTGTCCCTACGTGTTCCCCATTATATGTTATGTGTGCATGATTAATATGCATATGTTCCCCCTTGACCGAATAAAGACGCAATTATAGTTGTGTCCAACGTTAGTATGTCAGTTATCCAGTCCCTCATGAAAACAACGTGAATTAGGCTTCTAGGCCTATGTTGCCAACGTCTTTACATTGTGCACGTTAAATCATCGAGTTGTCCCCGTTTCTAGGCCTCACAGGGCCCGGACACCAGATTCAAGCCTCAAGTCTCCTGAACTACTCCGAGGAGAGATGCAGCCCCTCCCGCATCCCTGACCCTTCACTTACTTCCTGCCAAGCAGCGCGGTGCCCGGCCTGGCCTGCCTGCCTGTCTGCCAAGAATATGTTATGCTTACAGTTATCAGTTCAGCTCCCCGGCTTCACATTCCTAGCTAACGAACCGCATAAACATCTTCATCTATAGTCTAGTCTTCCTGTCTCCATGCAAGAGAATTACTGAATTAATATCCATAGAAGATTCATAGCACACGCAATACATAAAGAAATATATGCATGCACCAGCCTTAGTGACAAGTAGCCTTTGCCCTGATAACTTTTAGATTCAAGCAACATGTACTCCAAACACGAGATATCAGATATGCTATAGGTACATGTCGTCCTGACATCCCAGACTTTAGTCTCCTCTTCTAGTGCTAGAAGTCAGAGCCCCCAGCTCTCCCCAGTTACACGTCATGGTCCGTTTGCGCGCACCAGTAGGTTAAAGGTTCCAGCTGCCCAGGTAGCCCCCTCCATGTATCCACCCACTTATGACACTTCTGTGACGTTTACATCACATGCCTCCGTGCACGCCCTGTGCACGCCTTCTTTGTACGCCCATATGTTCTTATCTTCCGTTTGTCACTTGTTACGCCTACTGTATGCAATGCAATTGTACTGTTTTACTATATATACTGTATGATGTTAATGAGAAGCTGCAGCTGCCATTCCCCTTTTCCTTGTGTCTGTCCCTTCCTGAACCTTTGCAGGTGATGGAACCCGATGGTCCATTGTCTCGAGCCATCTGATTAAAGCCCGTATGACTCAGATACCACGGATTCTGCCTCTTATTTATTGAGCTATCCTTTTCAGTTAATGCATAGAAAAATAGTACCGGTAATTATTTATTTATTTACCACATAAATGGCGCCCGAACAGGGACGAGCCCCTTCCCCACGCGCCGGCGATGTAACGCAGGCCCCCTGACCCTTCTACAGCCGTGACGGAACCCTACCGTGCACGTGCAGATATTTCTGCTTCAAGTCTCCCTCAGGCCCACGGAGGAGACGGAGACTGCGGTCCGGCATCCAGACGAGGCGGTGAGGAAGGCGGATCGTCCCGACCAGAGCCCAAGCCGAGAGAGCAAGGTCCGAGGTATCCGGAGGCCCACCTGTTTCCGAAGCCCGAAGCCCGAGGCGCATGCGTAGTGCGTAGCAGTAGCCTGACGTCGTAGCAGTCCAGTCCAGTCCGAGGCCTTCAGTTTTGCTTCCCTGTGAGTACCGTTGCTGGGACGTATCTAGACGGGTTCATTAATTTGTGCCCGGTCCGACGGGTTTGGGTACACAGATCCGGTCCGACGTGTTCACCTAGGTGGATACGGTATGACGTGTCTCTTTAGGAGACCGGTATGTTCTGTACTGTTTTAGCAGTGCATCCAGTAATTCTAGTAAGTCTGTTCTCGAGAAATTCAAGTATTGTGTTTTCAATGTATTAGGTAGTATCTGTTCGAACTGTTATTAATGTGTTTTTAATGTCATGGTATGAGTGATTGTTTGCTATTTTATTACTGTGTTCATTGTGTATTGTGTTCAAGTTCAAGTACGGTTCAAATATGCCGCTGTTTTCTAAGTTACGTCAGATAAAAACCAGAAAAGGGTTACTCGAAGAATCAGTTCCTGTCCCTCCCAGGGACAGTCCTGGACATTTCATGTATCATAAGCATGGCTTAGATGCCATACTGTATCTAGATTTATGGGTGGACTACACCAAAAATCTCGAAGAGAAATATAGATGGCCTGTTTCAGGAACATGGGATGCCGAGTGCATCATGAGAGTAGAAGAAGCATTATGGAAAAAGAAAGCCAGACAATCCCAGAAAGACGCCATAGAATTGTGGCGTAAAGAATCCCATAAAAGAACAGAAAAGGAATTCAGAAAAGCAGAACTAAGTAGGGAATCCTCAGAAAAAGCCCAAGAAAGGGAATTACTAGAAGAAGGTGAACGAGTTAGAGCAGAACAATCAGACAGACAGAGAAATGCCCTTATTAAAGGTATGTATCCTCTTCTCGCCGAGGGTTTGCCGAAGACGACCCCGGAAACACCCCGTAATTTACCGCCACCATTGGTTCCGACTAAGCTACGTCATAAACCGACCGCAGCTGAAATCTTTCTTTCTTCCTATTTAGACGACACTGTCCCAGAATATGCTAATACGAATCCTACCCCGCCTGTTCAACTTCCACCTTCTGTTAATAACGTAATTACTGTGCCTCTAGTCGTTGGTCCCGGGAATCCTGTTAATGTGCTAGTACCCCAGGATCAACCCACACTACGTACGCCTGCTTTACCAGTCTCGTTACCAGCAGCCGCACATTCAGTATTAATTGGCGATTCTAGTCCAGGAGGAGCAGGGGGAGGTATTCCTATCACCCCGCCTCAAACAAAACGACTAACGCTGAGAGATGCAGCGTTACAGCGTACGCCAAAAGTGGCTACGTTCGAAGCCCTCAAAAAGTATCTTACTGATTGCAGATATGACCCAGTGCCAGGTGAAGATGACATGATATTGTATTCCGTACGTTTACGACGAGTTGCAAATTTTTTAGTTACCATACCAGGTATGGAAAAACATCTAGACAGTATATATCATTTTATTCGTACAGGGGAGAAACCAGAAAGTATTCACGAAGCTATGGTACACAGGAAAGTCGAGACTCAAGGCATGATTTTGCAATTTTTAATAAACTGTTTAATAAGAGAACAGGATCATCCTGATAAAGACAAAGAAGAGATGAAAGCCCTGACCAGATGGAGTGACAATATAGCAGAAGGAAAACACAGGACCCAAAATTGTATAGAAACCATGTACAGAAAGATTCGTAAAGAAATTTTAGGCATACACGAAAGGGAGAAAGCAAGGAAAATAGCCGAGAAAGAGAATGACTCTTCAGACGAAGAGGTAGACAACGAGAATCCCACCAGAATAGCGTATGTAGGTAGGACGAGACCTTCTGATAGACACACACGCCTAGACTACAAGAAAGCTTTTCCTCCTCCCGTACCAGAACAGTGTTCTCTTGAACAATTATTCCAGGCTACCGATAAAGTTCTGAAACTACGAATAGGTTACAGTGAGCTTAGTACCATGCATGAACAAGAACTAGTCCGATCAGCAGTCCGATGGATTAGTGATTCCACCACGTTTTCAGACGAAGTAGTGGCTCAAATGTTTTTGAAACTGCCCCCAGGCGAACAGCGACTGGTGGGTATGTACATGATCCAGCACCTCATTACACTGTACGAGGATCAGCATTCTGATCCAGGTCCTTTATATAATGTATTGAACGAGTTACTCCTAAACAGATGGAAAGGTCTAGGTACCGATTTAATTAGTGTCATTTTAGAACAGCGCCACAAACACAGAACGTTCCTGACTCCGCATTTTGTTCCTGTTTCACCCCCATTCTACATAGACAGACAGAATCCGTTGCGAGAAGTGCATCCTGTTAAGGGAACGGGGGGTGCGCTCGAACGAGTATTTGTGTACACCCCTATAACGAAAATAGAATTACTAGAAATGAAAAAGTTAGTGCCCTGTCACGATAAAGATCCAGCAGGGTTCCACCGTGAATTAAAAGACATGCTCCGTATGGGAGAATACACATATCCTGATATCATCAAAATGTTAAAGGTCCTGTTGCCGGCGGGCATATATGAAAAACTCAAAGAAAAAGAATGGGAGGTGGGAGAGAAAAAGATAGATTGGACCGCGTTAGAGAACGAAGATAACACACGAGTCCCAGGTACTGGTCTTGGGGATAAAGCTAAAGAGTTACCCGAACTGTTAATTCAAGTCTTGCCAAGATTACTAGCCACGAAAAAGGAAGAGTGGGATGCCATCTCAGCCTGTAAACAGAAACAAGACGAAGACACTAGTGATTTTTATTCCAGATTTGAGAAATATTTCATTATTAATAGCGGTCTGAAAACAAGTAGTGAGTCGTATCCACATCTTTTTGTTACCAAATTAGTTGAAAATTCTTTACCACAAGTTAAAAATCGAGTATTAAAGGTCGAGAGTACATGGCAAGCTAATACCCCGTCCCAAATGTTACAGATGTTACAGTATCACCAGAACAGAATTAGGGAAGAGCAAGAACACGAAAGGAGACGTATGAAAGACACGAAAATGAAAGTTCTAGTTGCACAGTCTGTTCCAGCAGATAGTCAGAAGAGGGGTACGAATCAGACCAGTCATTCTCCAGCTCCCGTTAAAGGGACATGCAATTACTGTAAACAGCCAGGTCATTATATAAACGAATGTGCAGTTCTGAAACACAACATAGCTACAGGTAAGACGAAAGAGAGACCGCGTCCTCCTAGACAGGAACATGTTCCGCAGAATACACAACCGCCACAGAATGCACAACAGACAGTTACAGTACCGCTGCCTATAGCTGCCACACAACACGTTACACAACAGATGTACCAGTACGCACAGTCAGATTATCCAGAATATCAGCAGTATTCATGAAACAGCCTAGAGAGGGAGGTTGGCTTGCCTCTCATGGAGGTTCCTGTAGATCAAGAGGGTCCCTATGTACACAGTCAAGTATTAGGGAAAGACAGAAAGTTTCTGATTGATACAGGGGCAAGTAGGACTACCATCAGTCATGACGAGGTTCCAGGGGCTCCACTCTCAGGCTCAAGAAATGTTACCCTGGGATTTTCAGGAAAGCCTATTGTTAATGAAATATCGAAACCAGTTTCCCTAGAAGTTGGTCCATTGTCCCGAACTACAGACTTGTTACTTACGAAATCATGTCCTGAAAATTTACTTGGTATTAAAACATTGAAAGAATTAGGAGCCGTTATATGCTGTTCTCCGGAAGGAGTGAGATTGTTTTTACGTGATTTTAAAGGTCATTATGTATTACGAGATTTTGATCCAAGATTACTGAATGTACCACAGCATTTATGGGCGCAAGGTCCAACTGATGTAGGTTGTATGCACATTACACCATATCGTGTCACTCTGAAGCAAGGTGTTGTATTACCACGAATCCGACAGTACAAGTTGCCACCTGAGGCTGTGGCAGCCTTATCGAAAATCATTGACAAGCTCATTGCTCAAGGAGTAGTTGTAGAAACTGACTCCAATGTATGTAATTCTCCTATCATTCCGATTCTTAAACGTACAGACCCAAATGCACCTCCAGTTTACCGATTAGTGATTGACCTTCGAGAACTTAATAAATGCATCATACCCCAGTACCCAGTGGTTCCAGATATCTCTTCCCTATTGACTGCCATTGATTCCGAAGCTACGTTCTTTACTGTTATTGATCTCAAGAACGCATTCTTTAGTGTCCCCATTCATCCAGACAGCCAGTTTCTTTTCGGATTCTGTTTAAATGGAAGAAGCTATAAATTCACACGTGCACCTCAAGGTTTCACAGAAAGTCCTAGTATTTACAGTCAAGCACTTAAAAGACAACTAGACAGTATTCACATGCCAACTGACACTGCCCTGCTCCAGTATGTCGATGATCTATTGATCACAGCCCGTACAGAACGTGACTGCGAACGTGCGTCACTTACAGTCTTGTATTTTCTGGCAGAGATGGGGCACAAGGTGTCCCCTTCGAAGCTGCAATTCTGTGTCCAGCAAGTGGTATACCTAGGGCACTTACTGTCCAAGAGGGGTAGACAGTTGACACCTGACCGTATCTAGTTAATAGCACATCTTCCACAGCCCAAGACACAAAAGGAGGTACGAGCTTTTATCGGCCTCACTTCTTACTGCAGACAATGGATCCCTCAGTATGCATATCTAGCCAAACCACTGATACAATTGACAACACAGGAGGCAGCCACATCGACTGTCCTCCCTTGGACCCAGGAACATACACTTGTTTTTAATGAGTTAAAGAAAGCTTTATGTAATGCACCTGTATTAGCGACACCAAACTACAGTAAGCCTTTTACACTTTTTGTCACTGAACGTGATGGTACAGCATTATCTGTTCTCACGCAAGATCAAGCAGGACAACACAAGCCTTGTGCTTATTTTTCTAGCACATTAGATCCAGTAGCCCAGGCTCTGCCTGCGTGCCTCTAGTCAGTTGCCGCCACAGCTCTAGCTATCAGACAAAGTGATTCCATAGTGTTAGGACACTCCCTGACAATACAAGTTCCACACTCCGTGGAAGTTCTTTTAAACCGAACACAGACTCAGCACTTGACAATTGCACGTTTAACAGGATATGAACTGACACTGTTTCAGCCACACATAGAAATCAGACGCTGCAACATTTTAAATCCTGCTACACTGTTACCTTCGATTACATCGAATCCTGCCACACATGACTGTGTGGAAGTTATTAACATCATGACAAAGCCAAGACAAGACTTGACGGACATTGCATTACCTGATCCCGACCTGACACTTTATGTGGATGGTTCATGTATGAGAACAAGTAAAGGAGAATTAGTAGCCGCGTATGCAGTGACTACTGAAACTGAAGTTATAGAAACACATCGTATTGACACCCTGTCTGCTCAAGCAGCAGAGCTCATCGCTCTGACCCAAGCCTGCATACGAGCCAAGAACCTGAAAGTAAACATATATACAGATTCACGTTATGCATTCGGAGTCGTTCACGACTTTGGAGTACTCTGGCAAGAAAGAGGTTTCATGACCTCTCATGGAGCCAAGATACAGCATGGCCCCCTCATTCAAGCTCTGTTAGAAGCAATACATTTACCGACAGCCATTGCCATTATGAAGTGCAAAGCACATACGAAAGCCACTGACACCATTTCCCAAGGTAACGATCTAGCAGATCGAACAGCCAAGCTTACAGCTCAGACTCCAGACATTCCAGTTAACACGACAAAGATAGATGTTCCAGATCAGACGACTTGTATGACAGTTAAGGACCCTACACAAGATGTACTAGACATACAGACACATGCTACCCCAGACGAAATCAAGAAATGGTCTGAACAAGGAGGGGTCCAGACAGATCAAGGATGGTTGACGAAGGGAAAAGCCACATGGTTTCTCCCCGACTCTATGGTTCAAGTCATTATTAACACCGCACATAGTCCAGCACATTTAGGAGAAAAAGCCATGTTAGACAGCATCCAGAACATTTGGTTTAACAAGCATTTACGAGCAGCAGCGAAGCAGAAAGTGCGTACCTGCATGATCTGTTGTCAGTTCAATCCAGGTGAAGGTGTTCCGGTGGAACAAGGTGGATTCCATCCTCCTGACCACCCTTTTGAAGTCCTCCAAATGAATTATATTCAGATGGATCGATGTCGAGGGTTCAAGTATGTCCTCGTAGTTGTATGCGCTTTGTCCAGATGGACAGAAGCATATCCAGTCCCAGATTACACTGCCGCGACCACTGCCAGGCAGTTGGTTCGTGAGTTTTTCCCCCGCTATGGTTTGCCCAGGGTCGTGTATTCAGACAACGGACAGCCATTCTCATCCAAACTCATGAAACAAGTATCACTTCTGTTAGGGTACCAGTGGAAGTTCCACTGTGTACGACATCCCGAGGCAGCTGGCCTCGTCGAGAGACATAATCAAACTCTGAAAATCCGTATTGCAAAGGTCTGTGCCGAGAAAGGTGTAGATTGGATGGTAGCCCTGCCAGTCGCCCTTTTCTATATGAGAATGGTCGCTCACCCCCGTTCAGGTCTGTCACCTTTTGAAGTAGTATTTGGTCGTCCCCCGAACATGTGGGGTACACCTATGCCACGTAAAATCACCGATGTTGACAGTAATATGCTGACAGATTACCTAGCTTCCTTGATGTCTGCACTACTCTCTTGTCGTTCACAGGTCGCGGCTGCCTTTCCAGACAACACCCAAGTGAAACCGCACGAGGTCATTCCAGGCGACCTCGTCCTTGTAAGGAATTTTGATCGTTCAAGCCCCCTGGAGCCCCGCTGGAAAGAGCCGAAACTTGTTCTGATGACCACAAGGACCGCTGTGAAACTGGAAGGCCGGAAGGGGTGGCTACATTCCAGCCACATCAAGTGTTTTCATGGACTCCGTCCAAAGACTTTTTTCAAGGACTGCCCCGATACTGACTCTAAACTTCCCCTGTTAGAGAAAACTCCGCAGCAGGAGTATAAACTCAAATTAAGGTCTAGCAAGTCAGACAGTTTAATTGTTTAAGTCCCTCTCGGGTGAAGCGGTTAGACAGGTTCCTGACATGTATGAGATAGACCCCCATAGTGAGAGAGTTAGACAAAACTCCAAGAAAATACGTTATTGTAAGAATCTGCTCAGCAGATGTATTGTTACTTTATTGTTTATGTTATTTCTGAGTCTTACGATCACATGCATAAGTTATGTTCTACATGTATTTTTTCCTCCTATTGATTCGCATGTACATCTTTCCTCTAATGATACAGTAGAGCACACTTTTAGTGAACTACCCCCTCACGAGTTATCCTACCGCCTTGCAATGCGCAACAATACTTTTATACGTATGTTACACTATTCACACCAGACCAGTAATGCCACTAATTGTTGGGTGTGTGGTCGACTCCCCCCTTTCCAGACACCGAAGGGAGTTCTACCACTCTTTCCCTATCCGTTTACACACAATGGTTCGTGTGGAGCATGGTTTACGATAACATCATCCTTAGACGATAAGTCCCTTTTGAATAGAACATGTTTCCCAGACAAGGAAGGTCTTTCCCATAGGACAGGGTTGGATCTAGAAAATGAAGTATATGATCTAGGTAATTATTCATCGAATTTTATGGTTTTGAATGTTCAGTCCGAGACTACTCCAGACTTACCTGCTATAACAGTTCTACCAGTGAAAGGCGAATTATGTGTTAGAAAGAATGGTTCAGTACATCTAGGACACAGTGATTGTACTACTGTGGTCGAGTATAGTGACAGTGGGAAATCTACTTTCAAAGCCTCACGTCATTCGTATTTTGTATGTGGTCAGACCGCATATGTACGTCTGCCCCTAGATTGGGATGGAACATGTTACATTGCCTTCCTACTGCCACCAGTTTTTCTGGCCCCATCCGATTATCACAGAAATACACATCTAGTACACGTCAGACATAGAAGGGAGATCGAGTCCCCAATTGTCGATCAAACTGAAACTGCATTAGAACAGTATACAGACTTCAATAAAGGTTTCTTTTTCTTCATAGGACCTATCTAGAATAGTAAATTAATACGTAGGTTAACTAGAACCCTTGAAGCAGTAGTGAATGAGACTACTTCCGCTCTAGGTAACTTAACAGAAGAGCAACCTGCTATGAGATTTGTCGTTCTTCAGAACCGCCTTGTTCTTGACGTCATACTGGCCGATAGGGGCGGAGCTTGTAGAGTCATCGGATCTAGTTGTTGCGTTTTCATTCCTAATAACGCACCGTCTGTATATTCAGCTATAACTAGACTTCATAAAATAGCCCATCAGTTACACCAGAATCCAGGCACCTGGACATGGTCCGGTTGGCTCTGGAGTATAATACCTGCCTGGGGATGGAAAGTACTGTCATTCCTGGGAATAGTAGTAATGATCATATTCAGTTGTTGTCTCTGTTTACAATGTGGCCCTGCGATTTGCGGCTTGTGCGCTACCTCTTGTATTCCAAGTCCAAAGTCCCATTCCCAGAAGATTAAAGACGAGCAAATGATGCTCTATGAACAGATAGATGGTATCATGAATATTGATGTTTCCTGAAGGAAACGTAGGGAACAAGGAGGGAATGAGGAAAATTGAATTTTGCCCTGTCATGTGTCCCTACGTGTTCCCCATTATATGTTATGTGTGCATGATTAATATGCATATGTTCCCCCTTGACCGAATAAAGACGCAATTATAGTTGTGTCCAACGTTAGTATGTCAGTTATCCAGTCCCTCATGAAAACAACGTGAATTAGGCTTCTAGGCCTATGTTTCCAACGTCTTTACATTGTGCACGTTAAATCATCGAGTTGTCCCCGTTTCTAGGCCTCACAGGGCCCGGACACCAGATTCAAGCCTCAAGTCTCCTGAACTACTCCGAGGAGAGATGCAGCCCCTCCCGCATCCCTGACCCTTCACTTACTTCCTGCCAAGCAGCGCGGTGCCCGGCCTGGCCTGCCTGCCTGCCTGTCTGCCAAGAATATGTTATGCTTACAGTTATCAGTTCAGCTCCCCGGCTTCACATTCCTAGCTAACGAACCGCATAAACATCTTCATCTATAGTCTAGTCTTCCTGTCTCCATGCAAGAGAATTACTGAATTAATATCCATAGAAGATTCATAGCACACGCAATACATAAAGAAATATATGCATGCACCAGCCTTAGTGACAAGTAGCCTTTGCCGTGATAACTTTTAGATTCAAGCAACATGTACTCCAAACACGAGATATCAGATATGCTATAGGTACATGTCGTCCTGACATCCCAGACTTTAGTCTCCTCTTCTAGTGCTAGAAGTCAGAGCCCCCAGCTCTCCCCAGTTACACGTCATGGTCCGTTTGCGCGCACCAGTAGGTTAAAGGTTCCAGCTGCCCAGGTAGCCCCCTCCATGTATCCACCCACTTATGACACTTCTGTGACGTTTACATCACATGCCTCCGTGCACGCCCTGTGCACGCCTTCTTTGTACGCCCATATGTTCTTATCTTCCGTTTGTCACTTGTTACGCCTACTGTATGCAATGCAATTGTACTGTTTTACTATATATACTGTATGATGTTAATGAGAAGCTGCAGCTGCCATTCCCCTTTTCCTTGTGTCTGTCCCTTCCTGAACCTTTGCAGGTGATGGAACCCGATGGTCCATTGTCTCGAGCCATCTGATTAAAGCCCGTATGACTCAGATACCACGGATTCTGCCTCTTATTTATTGAGCTATCCTTTTCAGTTAATGCATAGAAAAATAGTACCGGTAATTATTTATTTATTTACCACAAGACCCAGAATGGAAAAAAATGGTTGCTCTGGCCCACAGACACAAACAACTGTCAAGACCGATTCCTGAACAAAACTCAGAGTTTCACTATCAATAGGCCAGACCCAAGATATATATATAGCGCTGGGACGCCCCTGGGTAGCCATCGCGCTCTACAAATTCTCATTCCATTCCATTCCAAGATACGTTCAAAGACAGCATCCTGGTGTAGTAACAACATACAGTGTAGGGAAACTATGCCTTGATTGGCAACAGAAATCTACACTTCAGGATGTAAAACAACACTTATCTTTACTTAAAGATGGCGCAGACCTTAGGAAATTCTTGCTAGGACCAAGAAGACCGCACCAAAAACGTTTCATATATGTCTGTATATATGCTGCATATAATAAAATATGGAAGATTACCGAAGCAGAGACTGCAGAACGAAAACGAGAAATTGATTGTATTAATTTAGAGAAATCTCTCTCTGTGGTAGACAATGGGTTAACAAATTTGTCGTCCAGGATACATTCTTTGGACAGCATTGTGTCTTCTGCCATAGACATCATTGAACAAGACTTGGTCATGTTGCAACATGGTCAGCCTTAGCTACGTTCTATCATGCTATTAGGCTAGATGCTACAAAACTTGTGTTCAGGCTATGTGCCTTGGCGTTTAATCAACACTACGTCACTGTTTTCAGAATTCAATCTCACTGATAAACAGATCAAACTGGCACAAAGGGGAGCAGACTATACGGTGCTGAACATTGAAAAACTGGAAAAATTACCATTCACAGTGGCAGGAAAACCAGCTACTGAGTGGATAATACATGGTAAAATGACTCTACCTGTTACAATTTTCCATTTTCAGTATTGCCTAAAACAAACACCAGCAGGCAAATATGAAAGACTGGGTAAAGAATACAATAAAACATGCAGGGATTTACCATACACACACAGATGTTGGAGTGAGGGACGTGAATTGTTTCTTAGTGGTTCTAACTGTGAAAATGCACTGAGCGGTTCTCTCCTTTGTCAGGGTATTAGTTTACATGGGGTCTGTGATGGTTCCACTACCAACTTATCCTGTCACCTGCAAGGTTCACCAGTTGCAGTGATTAATCAAATTTTTTGACTACTTTCTAATGGGAGTTGCCTAATGTTGGATGATCACAGCTGCTGTGGCATGTTGCCAGGTATTCCAAATCGAGTGACTGCTTCATCCAGGGTCACTTGCTGTATGCAAGTATTGTTTCCACACCCCAAGACAGCCAGGGAGTCGCCTTTATATACGAATTGATACTTTAAGCAGAATGAAAGCCATTCTTTTGCAAAAAAACGGTGCCACTGACCTCGGGCAAAGAAACCTATGATCTACAAGTCGCAAGGACTTCTGCCGAGATACATGCCCTTTCTAATACAAATTGCCCTATACATTTCTCAGAGATGTTGGAACGTATCTTAAACATGTCTGATACGAGCGGTATTGTACATCTATTTAAGAACGTATGTTCAGGACTGTTAGCACCTTTTCAGGCAGTCCTCGGAATACTTCCCAACTTCGTGCACTCAGTGTTTTGGCGGACTGCACCTACTTTTTGGACTCGTTGCAGGGATCCTATTTTTGCTCCTACTGCTACGATATGGCAAGCCAAATCACCAACGTCACTCCAGGCACCATAGAGAGAGCTCTTTGGAGATGAAGTGTAGTGAGCGCATCGTTCAAATTCTAGGTTTACCTTGTCTACGAGAATTAAATATCACATGGTTTCTGTCATTCAGACCAATCAGGCAAGATTGCATCTTACCTGTTCTACGCTGCCTGCTTTGCAGTGAAGAATGCGTGCTAGACATCTGTCTAACACTCCCATCAGTCATGCCTACAGATATCGATACTCTGCTAGACCCGGTAACGGCCCATGCTCTGTGTTGTCCCCACCGGCTACAAATCCTGATGATGGCATTCATTGAGATCTCACAGTCGCAAAATGCTACTGCTGAAGTACGAGAGGAAACAACAGGCACGCAGGTAACATCCGATACGAACATTGCTGATGCGACCAATGCTGAAGGTGATGCTTCTCATCTATGTGCGGTTAATCTTCTAAACGAGGTAATCCAACTTCCACCTACAATGATAGACAATTTTTTGTCTACAGACATAGAAGATTTCATGTTTTCTCCTAGCTCTAACACTGACTTTTGATTTTTGCGCGCAGTGTTCTGAGAGACTTCGAATTTGACCTTCATTAAAAAAAAAAAAAAAATAAGACAAGGGACTAAATTTGGAACTTTTTCCAATGATGAATTTTTTTTCCAAATTTGAATTTTTCATTTTTTGTCACGAAGTAATCTGCTTATAGTAGAACTATTCATAGAGAACAATAATTCTTTAAGTACTTCAAGAGACAATATATGACCTTGTCCACAACTAAATGATTATGTAATCTGAAATGAAATGGTTTTGGCCCTTTTTTCTGTATATATGAGCCATTTCATAAATGTATATATATGTATGTTCATTCACTTAGCATTTATTGCCAACTTATGCTTAGAATGAAACATTGCTTTGCAAGGTACAGCACCATTGTATTTTATACATCGCAACAGTTTTCAATGCATTATTTACAATGTATTTTTAAACATGTTCATAGCCATTCATATGTAGCTATGTTTTAGATATGTTTAATATGTTTAGGATTTAGTAACATCCTACATAAGAAAGTGGAGTGGGTGTTGTGCGTCGATTTAGATACCGTATGAATTTCCCGATTCATGCCCTTATAGAGGTACAATTCATATTGCCCTTATTTAGGCATAGAAATCCAGCCCATATTTAGGCATTGCTCATGCTAACCATCCATTCATCTACGTCACAACGAGTTCTTGGAAAACCAGACCCTTAAGCCTTTAGGACTTCCCCTTGCTTGGATATTGATTTCTCCAAGAACTCATTTCATGACCATCTATTCCTTAGGGGTTCATTATGATGTTCTTATGCCCGACTTTTACGTCAATACTGGCATTCCTAAACACCTTCAAGGTATAAGTATACCTTCACTTGCTATGGCAAATCACGGTGCGGTTCGGCTACCTACTTGCCCGACGCAACTCGCCACAGCAAGTTCCTAAGGAGGTCAAGTCCCCAACTGACGCACTGACCAGACGCTGTCATCCTCCTCGCCGAGAATCCAGCTCCAGTGTTTCTGGCTCCCCTTGCGGGGTGTTAGAGATCGAGTCCCGTAAAGAGATACCAACCTCTCTCATTCTAAGGTATGGAGCTGATTAGAACCAAGAGGAACTTTTGGCAACTCTTGGCATAACTAAACCAGATAAAGGCAGTACCTACTTCTTCCCTCGTACTACACTTAGATTAGGTACACTGGGGTAGTATTATTTCAGAAGCACCAGATGAGTATTTTAACCTGTGTTATTTATGTATGTATTTTTATGAATATATGTCATAGCTGCAAGACATGCTATTATACTACTATTTCACATTACTGCTAATGCTGTACATTTTATACTTCCCATTCTGTCTTACGATTGTAGCAGTACATATCTCTTGCATGAGAAATAAGACTGTTCAATAAACCCTTTTATTGAAACGCCTCTCTCACTATTTCTATGCAACGCTGTAGAAACTAAGCATGCCCGATTGACTGAGTGAAATGGTTATCTATTGTTTCCACGACTCTAAAGATATTGTTCCGACTCTAAAGGGAAACAAAGTTGTCATGTTTATGCAGTTGTCAGAAACGAATCCCTTCTTGTTCATTCGAGAAAGTTTCTAGTGATCTCTGAGTTAGCTGGCACACACAAGTAATTAAGTTTAATGTACTCGATAGAGACATACTGATACATAAGTCCTATGTCAAAAGTATAGTGTATATTATTCCTATGCGCAGAGCCTATCAGGAAAGAGGAACTACACTACACAGTGAGGACTGTAAGCCGAGGGTGTCAGTGAGGACTGTAAGCCGAGGGTGTGAGTGAGGACTGTAAGATGAGGATGTCAGTGAGGACTGTAAGATGAGGATGTCAGTGAGGACTGTAAGCTGAGGGTGTCATTGAGGACTGCAAGCTGAGGGTGTCAGTGAGGACTGTAAGCTGAGGGTGTCGGTGGGGACTGTAAGCCGAGGGTGTCATTGAGGACTGTAAGCCTGGGGAGTCAGTGAAGACTGTAAGCTGAAGGTGTCAGTGAAGTGAAGAGGTGAGGGTGTCAATGAAGAATGTAAAATGAGGGTGTCAGTGATGACTGTAAGCTGAGGGTGTCAGTGAGGACTGTTAGGTGAGGGTGTCAGTGAGGACTGTAAATTAAGGGTGTCAGTGAGGACTGTAAGCTGAGGGTGTCAGTGAGGACTGTAAGTTGAGGGTGTCAATGAGGTCTGTAAGCTGAGGGTGTCTGTGAGGACTGTAAACTGCGGGTGTCAGTGAGGACTGTAAGCCGAGGGTGTCAAGGAGGACTGTAAGCCAAGAGTGTCAGTGAGGACTGTAAGATGAGGGTGTCAGTGAGGACTGTGAGCAGAGGGTGTCTGTGAGGACTGTAAGCCAAGGGTGTCAGTGAGGACTGTATGATGAGGGTGTCAGTGGGGACTGTAAGCTGAGGATGTCAGTGAGGACTGTAAGCTGAGGATGTCAGTAAGGTGAAGCGGTGAGGGTGTCAGTGAGGACTGTAAGATGATGGTGTCAGTGACTGTAATATGAGGGTGTCAGGGAGGACTGTAAGCTGAGGATGTCAGTGAGGACTGTACGCTGAGGGTGTCTGTGAGGACTGTAATATGAGGGTGTCAGGGAGGACTGTAAGCTGAGGATGTCAGTGAGGACTGTAAACTGAGGGTGTCAGTGAGGCCTGTAAGCTGAGATGTCAGTGAGGACTGTAAGCTGAGGGTGTCAGTGAAGACTGTAAGCCGAGGGTGTCAGTGAGGACTGTAAGATGAGGGTGTCAGTGAGGGCTGTAAGCTGAGGGTGTCAGTGAGGACTGTAAGCCGAGGGTGTCAGTGAAGACTGGAAGATGAGGGTGTCAGTGAGGACTGTAAGCCGCGGGTGTCAGTGAATACTATAAGCTGAGGGTGTCAGTGAGGACTGTAAGCTGAGGGTATCAGTGAGGATTGTAAAATGAGGGTGTCAGTGAGGACTGTAAAATGAAGGTGTCAGTGAGGACTGTAAGCTGAGGGTGTCAGTGAGGACTATATGCTGAGGGTGTCAGTGAGGTGGAGAGTTCAGGGTGTCAGTGAAGCTTCAGAATTGAGGGTGTCAGTGAGGACTGTAAGCTGAGGGTGTCAGTGAGGACTGTAAAATGAGGGTGTCAGTGAGGCCTGTAAAATAAGGGTGTCAGTGAGGACAGTAAGCTGAGGGTGTCAGTGAGGTCTTTAAGCCGTGAGTGTCATTGAGGACTGTAAGCTGAGGATGTCAGTGAGGACTGTAAGCTGACGGTGTCAGTGAGGACTGTAAGATGAGGGTGTCAGTGAGGACTGTAAGCTGAGGATGTCAGTGAGAACTGTAAGCCGAGGGTGTCAGTCAGGACTGTAAGCCGAGGGTGTCAGTGAGGACTGTAAGTCTGGGGTGTCAGTGAGGACGGTAAGCTGAGGGTGTCAGTGAAGTGAAGAGGTGAGGGTGACAGTGAGGACTGTAAAATGAGGGTGTCAGTGAGGACTGTAAGCTGAGGGTGTCAGTGAGGACTGTAAGCCGAGGGTGTCAGTGAGGACTGTAGGCTGAGGATGTCAGTGAGGACTGTAAGCCGAGGATGTCAGTGAGGTGAAGAGGTGAGGGTGTCAGGGAGGACTGTAAGATGAGGGTGCCAGTGAGGTGAAGAGGTGAGGGTGACAGTGAGGACTGCAAGATGAGGGTGTCAGTGAGGACTGTAAGCTGAGGGTGTCAGTGAGGACTGTAAGATGAGGGTGTCAGTGAGGACTTTAAGATGAGGGTGTCAGTGAGGACTGTAAGCCGAGGGTGTCAGTGAGGACTGTAGGCTGAGGATGTCAGTGAGGACTTTAAGCCGAGGATGTCAGTGAGGACTGTAAGTCGAGGATGTCAGTGAGGTTAAGAGGTGAGGGTGTCAGTGAGGACTGTAAGATGAGGGTATCAGTGAGGACTGTACGATGAGGGTGTCAGTGAGGACTGTAAGCCGAGGGTGTCAGTGAGGACTGTAAGATGTGGGTGTCAGTGAGGACTGTAAGCCGAGGGTGTCAGTGAGGACTTTAAGCCAAGGATGTCAGTGAGGACTGTAAGCCGAGGATGTCAGTGATGTGAAGAGGTGAGGGTGTCCGTGAGGACTATAAGATGAGGGTGTGAGTGAGGACTGCAAGATGAGGGTGTCAGTGAGGACTTTAAGATGAGGGTGTCAGTGAGGACTGTAAGCTGAGGGTGTCAGTGAGGACTGTAGGCTGAGGATGTCAGTGAGGACTGTAAGCCGAGGATGCCAGTGAGGTGAAGAGGTGAGGGTGTCAGTGAGGACTGTAAGATGAGGGTGCCAGTGAGGTGAAGAGGTGAGGGTGACAGTGAGGACTGCAAGATGAGGGTGTCAGTGAGGACTGTAAGATGAGGGTGTCAGTGAGGACTTTAAGATGAGGGTGTCAGTGAGGACTGTAAGCCGAGGGTGTCAGTGAGGACTGTAGGCTGAGGATGTCAGTGAGGACTTTAAGCCGAGGATGTCAGTGAGGACTGTAAGTCGAGGATGTCAGTGAGGTGATGAGGTGAGGGTGTCAGTGAGGACTGTAAGATGAGGGTATCAATGAGGACTGTACGATGAGAGTGTCAGTGAGGACTGTAAGCCGAGGGTGTCAGTGAGGACTGTAAGATGAGGGTGTCAGTGAGGACTGTAAGCCGAGGGTGTCAGTGAGGACTTTAAGCCAAGGATGTCAGTGAGGACTGTAAGCCGAGGATGTCAGTGATGTGAAGAGGTGAGGGTGTCCGTGAGGACTGTAAGATGAGGGTGTCAGTGAGGACTGCAAGATGAGGGTGTCATTGAGGACTGTAAGCTGAGGATGTCAGTGAGGACTGTAAGCTGACGGTGTCAGTGAGGACTGTAAGATGAGGGTGTCAGTGAGGACTGTAAGCTGAGGATGTCAGTGAGAACTGTAAGCCGAGGGTGTCAGTCAGGACTGTAAGCCGAGGGTGTCAGTGAGGACTGTAAGTCTGGGGTGTCAGTGAGGACGGTAAGCTGAGGGTGTCAGTGAAGTGAAGAGGTGAGGGTGACAGTGAGGACTGTAAAATGAGGGTGTCAGTGAGGACTGTAAGCTGAGGGTGTCAGTGAGGACTGTAAGCCGAGGGTGTCAGTGAGGACTGTAGGCTGAGGGTGTCAGTGAGGACTGTAAGCCGAGGATGTCAGTGAGGTGAAGAGGTGAGGGTGTCAGGGAGGACTGTAAGATGAGGGTGCCAGTGAGGTGAAGAGGTGAGGGTGACAGTGAGGACTGCAAGATGAGGGTGTCAGTGAGGACTGTAAGCTGAGGGTGTCAGTGAGGACTGTAAGATGAGGGTGTCAGTGAGGACTTTAAGATGAGGGTGTCAGTGAGGACTGTAAGCCGAGGGTGTCAGTGAGGACTGTAGGCTGAGGATGTCAGTGAGGACTTTAAGCCGAGGATGTCAGTGAGGACTGTAAGTCGAGGATGTCAGTGAGGTTAAGAGGTGAGGGTGTCAGTGAGGACTGTAAGATGAGGGTATCAGTGAGGACTGTACGATGAGGGTGTCAGTGAGGACTGTAAGCCGAGGGTGTCAGTGAGGACTGTAAGATGTGGGTGTCAGTGAGGACTGTAAGCCGAGGGTGTCAGTGAGGACTTTAAGCCAAGGATGTCAGTGAGGACTGTAAGCCGAGGATGTCAGTGATGTGAAGAGGTGAGGGTGTCCGTGAGGACTATAAGATGAGGGTGTGAGTGAGGACTGCAAGATGAGGGTGTCAGTGAGGACTTTAAGATGAGGGTGTCAGTGAGGACTGTAAGCTGAGGGTGTCAGTGAGGACTGTAGGCTGAGGATGTCAGTGAGGACTGTAAGCCGAGGATGCCAGTGAGGTGAAGAGGTGAGGGTGTCAGTGAGGACTGTAAGATGAGGGTGCCAGTGAGGTGAAGAGGTGAGGGTGACATTGAGGACTGCAAGATGAGGGTGTCAGTGAGGACTGTAAGATGAGGGTGTCAGTGAGGACTTTAAGATGAGGGTGTCAGTGAGGACTGTAAGCCGAGGGTGTCAGTGAGGACTGTAGGCTGAGGATGTCAGTGAGGACTTTAAGCCGAGGATGTCAGTGAGGACTGTAAGTCGAGGATGTCAGTGAGGTTAAGAGGTGAGGGTGTCCGTGAGGACTGTAAGATGAGGGTGTCAGTGAGGACTGCAAGATGAGGGTGTCAGTGAGGAGTGTAAGATGAGGGTGTCAGTGAGGACTTTAAGATGAGGGTGTCAGTGAGGACTTTAAGCCGAGGATGTCAGTGAGGACGGTAAGTCGAGGATGTCAGTGAGGTGATGAGGTGAGGGTGTCAGTGAGGACTGTAAGATGAGGGTATCAATGAGGACTGTACGATGAGAGTGTCAGTGAGGACTGTAAGCCGAGGGTGTCAGTGAGGACTGTAAGATGAGGGTGTCAGTGAGGACTGTAAGCCGAGGGTGTCAGTGAGGACTTTAAGCCAAGGATGTCAGTGAGGACTGTAAGCCGAGGATGTCAGTGATGTGAAGAGGTGAGGGTGTCCGTGAGGACTGTAAGATGAGGGTGTCAGTGAGGACTGCAAGATGAGGGTGTCAGTGAGGACTGTAAGATGAGGGTGTCAGTGAGGACTTTAAGATGAGGGTGTCAGTGAGGACTTTAAGCCGAGGATGTCAGTGAGGACGGTAAGTCGAGGATGTCAGTGAGGTGATGAGGTGAGGGTGTCAGTGAGGACTGTAAGATGAGGGTATCAGTGAGGACTGAAAGCCGAGGGTGTCTGTGAGGACTGTAAGCCGAGAGTGTCAGTGAGAACTGTAAGCCAAGGGTGTCAGTGATGACTGTAAACTGAGGATGTCAGTGAGGTGAAGAGGTGAGGGTGTCAGTGAGGACTGTAAGATGAGGGTGTCAATGAGGACTGTAAGCCGCGGGTGTTAGTGAGGACTGTAAGCCGAGGGTGTCAGTGAGGACTGTAAGATGAGGGTGTCATTGAGGACTGTAAACTGAGGATGTCAGTGAGGACTCTAAGCTGAGATTCTCAGTTAGGTGAAGAGGTGAGGGTGTCATTGAGGACTGTAAGCTGAGGATGTCAGAGAGGACTCTAAACTGAGATTATCAGTGAGGTGAAGAGGTGAGGGTGTCAGTGAGAACTGTAAGATGAGGGTGTCAGTGAGGACTGTAAGCCGAGGGTGTCAGTGAGGACTGTAGGCTGAGGATGTCAGTGAGGACTGTAAGCCGAGGATGTCAGTGAGGTGAAGAGGTGAGGGTGTCAGGGAGGACTGTAAGATGAGGGTGCCAGTGAGGTGAAGAGGTGAGGGTGACAGTGAGGACTGCAAGATGAGGGTGTCAGTGAGGACTGTAAGCTGAGGGTATCAGTGAGGACTGTAAGATGAGGGTGTCAGTGAGGACTTTAAGATGAGGGTGTCAGTGAGGACTGTAAGCCGAGGGTGTCAGTGAGGACTGTAGGCTGAGGATGTCAGTGAGGACTTTAAGCCGAGGATGTCAGTGAGGACTGTAAGTCGAGGATGTCAGTGAGGACTGTAGGCTGAGGATGTCAGTGAGGACTTTAAGCCGAGGATGTCAGTGAGGACTGTAAGTCGAGGATGTCAGTGAGGTTAAGAGGTGAGGGTGTCAGTGAGGACTGTAAGATGAGGGTATCAGTGAGGACTGTACGATGAGGGTGTCAGTGAGGACTGTAAGCCGAGGGTGTCAGTGAGGACTGTAAGATGTGGGTGTCAGTGAGGACTGTAGGCTGAGGATGTCAGTGAGGACTGTAAGCCGAGGATGTCAGTGAGGTGAAGAGGTGAGGGTGTCAGGGAGGACTGTAAGATGAGGGTGCCAGTGAGGTGAAGAGGTGAGGGTGACAGTGAGGACTGCAAGATGAGGGTGTCAGTGAGGACTGTAAGCTGAGGGTATCAGTGAGGACTGTAAGATGAGGGTGTCAGTGAGGACTTTAAGATGAGGGTGTCAGTGAGGACTGTAAGCCGAGGGTGTCAGTGAGGACTGTAGGCTGAGGATGTCAGTGAGGACTTTAAGCCGAGGATGTCAGTGAGGACTGTAAGTCGAGGATGTCAGTGAGGTTAAGAGGTGAGGGTGTCAGTGAGGACTGTAAGATGAGGGTATCAGTGAGGACTGTACGATGAGGGTGTCAGTGAGGACTGTAAGCCGAGGGTGTCAGTGAGGACTGTAAGATGTGGGTGTCAGTGAGGACTGTAAGCCGAGGGTGTCAGTGAGGACTTTAAGCCAAGGATGTCAGTGAGGACTGTAAGCCGAGGATGTCAGTGATGTGAAGAGGTGAGGGTGTCCGTGAGGACTATAAGATGAGGGTGTGAGTGAGGACTGCAAGATGAGGGTGTCAGTGAGGACTTTAAGCCGAGGATGTCAGTGAGGACTGTAAGTCGAGGATGTCAGTGAGGTTAAGAGGTGAGGGTGTCAGTGAGGACTGTAAGATGAGGGTATCAGTGAGGACTGTACGATGAGGGTGTCAGTGAGGACTGTAAGCCGAGGGTGTCAGTGAGGACTGTAAGATGTGGGTGTCAGTGAGGACTGTAAGCCGAGGGTGTCAGTGAGGACTTTAAGCCAAGGATGTCAGTGAGGACTGTAAGCCGAGGATGTCAGTGATGTGAAGAGGTGAGGGTGTCCGTGAGGACTATAAGATGAGGGTGTGAGTGAGGACTGCAAGATGAGGGTGTCAGTGAGGACTTTAAGATGAGGGTGTCAGTGAGGACTGTAAGCTGAGGGTGTCAGTGAGGACTGTAGGCTGAGGATGTCAGTGAGGACTGTAAGCCGAGGATGCCAGTGAGGTGAAGAGGTGAGGGTGTCAGTGAGGACTGTAAGATGAGGGTGCCAGTGAGGTGAAGAGGTGAGGGTGACATTGAGGACTGCAAGATGAGGGTGTCAGTGAGGACTGTAAGATGAGGGTGTCAGTGAGGACTTTAAGATGAGGGTGTCAGTGAGGACTGTAAGCCGAGGGTGTCAGTGAGGACTGTAGGCTGAGGATGTCAGTGAGGACTTTAAGCCGAGGATGTCAGTGAGGACTGTAAGTCGAGGATGTCAGTGAGGTTAAGAGGTGAGGGTGTCCGTGAGGACTGTAAGATGAGGGTGTCAGTGAGGACTGCAAGATGAGGGTGTCAGTGAGGAGTGTAAGATGAGGGTGTCAGTGAGGACTTTAAGATGAGGGTGTCAGTGAGGACTTTAAGCCGAGGATGTCAGTGAGGACGGTAAGTCGAGGATGTCAGTGAGGTGATGAGGTGAGGGTGTCAGTGAGGACTGTAAGATGAGGGTATCAATGAGGACTGTACGATGAGAGTGTCAGTGAGGACTGTAAGCCGAGGGTGTCAGTGAGGACTGTAAGATGAGGGTGTCAGTGAGGACTGTAAGCCGAGGGTGTCAGTGAGGACTTTAAGCCAAGGATGTCAGTGAGGACTGTAAGCCGAGGATGTCAGTGATGTGAAGAGGTGAGGGTGTCCGTGAGGACTGTAAGATGAGGGTGTCAGTGAGGACTGCAAGATGAGGGTGTCAGTGAGGACTGTAAGATGAGGGTGTCAGTGAGGACTTTAAGATGAGGGTGTCAGTGAGGACTTTAAGCCGAGGATGTCAGTGAGGACGGTAAGTCGAGGATGTCAGTGAGGTGATGAGGTGAGGGTGTCAGTGAGGACTGTAAGATGAGGGTATCAGTGAGGACTGAAAGCCGAGGGTGTCTGTGAGGACTGTAAGCCGAGAGTGTCAGTGAGAACTGTAAGCCAAGGGTGTCAGTGATGACTGTAAACTGAGGATGTCAGTGAGGTGAAGAGGTGAGGGTGTCAGTGAGGACTGTAAGATGAGGGTGTCAATGAGGACTGTAAGCCGCGGGTGTTAGTGAGGACTGTAAGCCGAGGGTGTCAGTGAGGACTGTAAGATGAGGGTGTCATTGAGGACTGTAAACTGAGGATGTCAGTGAGGACTCTAAGCTGAGATTCTCAGTTAGGTGAAGAGGTGAGGGTGTCATTGAGGACTGTAAGCTGAGGATGTCAGAGAGGACTCTAAACTGAGATTATCAGTGAGGTGAAGAGGTGAGGGTGTCAGTGAGAACTGTAAGATGAGGGTGTCAGTGAGGACTGTAAGCCGAGGGTGTCAGTGAGGACTGTAGGCTGAGGATGTCAGTGAGGACTGTAAGCCGAGGATGTCAGTGAGGTGAAGAGGTGAGGGTGTCAGGGAGGACTGTAAGATGAGGGTGCCAGTGAGGTGAAGAGGTGAGGGTGACAGTGAGGACTGCAAGATGAGGGTGTCAGTGAGGACTGTAAGCTGAGGGTATCAGTGAGGACTGTAAGATGAGGGTGTCAGTGAGGACTTTAAGATGAGGGTGTCAGTGAGGACTGTAAGCCGAGGGTGTCAGTGAGGACTGTAGGCTGAGGATGTCAGTGAGGACTTTAAGCCGAGGATGTCAGTGAGGACTGTAAGTCGAGGATGTCAGTGAGGACTGTAGGCTGAGGATGTCAGTGAGGACTTTAAGCCGAGGATGTCAGTGAGGACTGTAAGTCGAGGATGTCAGTGAGGTTAAGAGGTGAGGGTGTCAGTGAGGACTGTAAGATGAGGGTATCAGTGAGGACTGTACGATGAGGGTGTCAGTGAGGACTGTAAGCCGAGGGTGTCAGTGAGGACTGTAAGATGTGGGTGTCAGTGAGGACTGTAGGCTGAGGATGTCAGTGAGGACTGTAAGCCGAGGATGTCAGTGAGGTGAAGAGGTGAGGGTGTCAGGGAGGACTGTAAGATGAGGGTGCCAGTGAGGTGAAGAGGTGAGGGTGACAGTGAGGACTGCAAGATGAGGGTGTCAGTGAGGACTGTAAGCTGAGGGTATCAGTGAGGACTGTAAGATGAGGGTGTCAGTGAGGACTTTAAGATGAGGGTGTCAGTGAGGACTGTAAGCCGAGGGTGTCAGTGAGGACTGTAGGCTGAGGATGTCAGTGAGGACTTTAAGCCGAGGATGTCAGTGAGGACTGTAAGTCGAGGATGTCAGTGAGGTTAAGAGGTGAGGGTGTCAGTGAGGACTGTAAGATGAGGGTATCAGTGAGGACTGTACGATGAGGGTGTCAGTGAGGACTGTAAGCCGAGGGTGTCAGTGAGGACTGTAAGATGTGGGTGTCAGTGAGGACTGTAAGCCGAGGGTGTCAGTGAGGACTTTAAGCCAAGGATGTCAGTGAGGACTGTAAGCCGAGGATGTCAGTGATGTGAAGAGGTGAGGGTGTCCGTGAGGACTATAAGATGAGGGTGTGAGTGAGGACTGCAAGATGAGGGTGTCAGTGAGGACTTTAAGATGAGGGTGTCAGTGAGGACTGTAAGCTGAGGGTGTCAGTGAGGACTGTAGGCTGAGGATGTCAGTGAGGACTGTAAGCCGAGGATGCCAGTGAGGTGAAGAGGTGAGGGTGTCAGTGAGGACTGTAAGATGAGGGTGCCAGTGAGGTGAAGAGGTGAGGGTGACAGTGAGGACTGCAAGATGAGGGTGTCAGTGAGGACTGTAAGATGAGTGTGTCAGTGAGGACTTTAAGATGAGGGTGTCAGTGAGGACTGTAGGCTGAGGATGTCAGTGATGTGAAGAGGTGAGGGTGTCCGTGAGGACTATAAGATGAGGGTGTGAGTGAGGACTGCAAGATGAGGGTGTCAGTGAGGTTAAGAGGTGAGGGTGTCAGTGAGGACTGTACGATGAGGGTGTCAGTGAGGACTGTAAGCCGAGGGTGTCAGTGAGGACTTTAAGCCAAGGATGTCAGTGAGGACTGTAAGCCGAGGATGTCAGTGATGTGAAGAGGTGAGGGTGTCCGTGAGGACTGCAAGATGAGGGTGCCAGTGAGGTGAAGAGGTGAGGGTGACAGTGAGGACTGCAAGATGAGGGTGTCAGTGAGGACTGTAAGATGAGGGTGTCAGTGAGGACTTTAAGATGAGGGTGTCAGTGAGGACTGTAAGCCGAGGGTGTCAGTGAGGACTGTAGGCTGAGGATGTCAGTGAGGACTTTAAGCCGAGGATGTCAGTGAGGACTGTAAGTCGAGGATGTCAGTGAGGTTAAGAGGTGAGGGTGTCAGTGAGGACTGTAAGATGAGGGTATCAGTGAGGACTGTACGATGAGAGTGTCAGTGAGGACTGTAAGCCGAGGGTGTCAGTGAGGACTGTAAGATGAGGGTGTCAGTGAGGACTGTAAGCCGAGGGTGTCAGTGAGGACTTTAAGCCAAGGATGTCAGTGAGGACTGTAAGCCGAGGATGTCAGTGATGTGAAGAGGTGAGGGTGTCCATGAGGACTGTAAGATGAGGGTGTCAGTGAGGACTGCAAGATGAGGGTGTCAGTGAGGACTTTAAGCCGAGGATGTCAGTGAGGACGGTAAGTCGAGGATGTCAGTGAGGTGATGAGGTGAGGGTGTCAGTGAGGACGGTAAGATGAGGGTATCAGTGAGGACTGAAAGCCGAGGGTGTCTGTGAGGACTGTAAGCCGAGAGTGTCAGTGAGAACTGTAAGCCAAGGGTGTCAGTGATGACTGTAAGCTGAGGATGTCAGTGAGGTGAAGAGGTGAGGGTGTCAGTGAGGACTGTAAGATGAGGGTGTCAATGAGGACTGTAAGCCGAGGGTGTTAGTGAGGACTGTAAGCCGAGGGTGTCAGTGAGGACTGTAAGATGAGGGTGTCATTGAGGACTGTAAACTGAGGATGTCAGTGAGGACTCTAAGCCGAGATTCTCAGTGAGGTGAAGAGGTGAGGGTGTCATTGAGGACTGTAAGCTGAGGATGTCAGAGAGGACTCTAAACTGAGATTATCAGTAAGGTGAAGAGGTGAGGGTGTCAGTGAGAACTGTAAGATGAGGGTGTCAGTGAGGTGAAGAGGTGAGAGTGTCAGTGGGGACTGTAAGATGAGGGTGTCAGTGAGGACTGTAAGCTGAGGGTGTCAGTGAGGACTGTAAAATGAGGGTGTCAGTGAGGTGAAGAGGTGAGGGTGACAGTGAGGACTGCAAGATGAGGGTGTCAGTGAGGACTGTAAGATGAGGGTGTCATTGAGGTGAAGAGGTGAGAGTGTCAGTGAGGACTGTAAGATGAGGGTGTCAGTGAGGACTGTAAGCCGAGGGTGTCAGTGAGGACTGTAAGCCAAGGATGTCAGTGAGGACTGTAAAATGAGGGTGTCATTGAGGATTGTAAGCTGATATTATCAGTGAGGGGAAGAGGTGAGGGTATCAGTGAGGACTGTAAGCCGAGGGTGTCTGTGAGGACTGTAAGCAAAGGGTGTCAGTGAGAACTGTAAGCCAAGGGTGTCAGTGATGACTGTAAACTGAGGATGTCAGTGAGGTGAAGAGGTGAGGGTGTCAGTGAGGACTGTAAGAGGAGGGTGTCAGTGAGGACTGTAAGCCGAGGGTGTCAGTGAGGACTGTAAGCCAAGGGTGTCAGTGAGGACTGTAAGATGAGGGTGTCATTGAGGAATGTAAGCTGATATTATCAGTGAGGGGAAGAGGTGAGGGTATCAGTGAGGACTGTAAGCCGAGGGTGTCTGTGAGGACTGTAAGCCGAGGGTGTCAGTGAGAACTGTAAGCCAAGGGTGTCAGTGAGACTGTAATCTGAGGATGTCAGTGAGGTGAAGAGGTGAGGGTGTCAGTGAGGACTGTAAGATGAGGGTGCCAGTGAGGCTGTAAGCTGAGGTTGTCGGTGAGGACTGTAAGCCGAGGATGTCAGTGAGGTGAAGAGGTGAGGGTGTCAGTGAGGACTGTAAGATGAGGGTGCCAGTGAGGTGAAGAGGTGAGGGTGACAGTGAGGACTGCAAGATGAGGGTGTCAGTGAGGACTGTAAGCTGAGGGTGTCAGTGGGGACTGTAAGATGAGGGTGTCAGTGAGGACTATAAGATGAGGGTGTCAGTGAGGACTGTAAGCCGAGGGTGTCAGTGAGGACTGTAAGCCGAGGGTGTCAGTGAGGACTTTAAGCCAAGGATGTCAGTGAGGACTGTAAGCCGAGGATGTCAGTGATGTGAAGAGGCGAGGGTGTCCGTGAGGACTGTAAGATGAGGGTGTCAGTGAGGACTGCAAGATGAGGGTGTCAGTGAGGACTTTAAGATGAGGGTGTCAGTGAGGACTGTAAGCTGAGGGTGTCAGTGAGGACTGTAGGCTGAGGATGTCAGTGAGGACTGTACGCCGAGGATGTCAGTGAGGTGAAGAGGTGAGGGTGTCAGTGAGGACTGTAAGATGAGGGTGCCAGTGAGGTGAAGAGGTGAGGGTGACAGTGAGGACTGCAAGATGAGGGTGTCAGTGAGGACTGTAAGATGAGGGTGTCAGTGAGGACTTTAAGATGAGGGTGTCAGTGAGGACTGTAAGCCGAGGGTGTCAGTGAGGACTGTAGGCTGAGGATGTCAGTGAGGACTTTAAGCCGAGGATGTCAGTGAGGACTGTAAGTCGAAGATGTCAGTGAGGTTAAGAGGTGAGGGTGTCAGTGAGGACTGTAAGATGAGGGTATCAGTGAGGACTGTACGATGAGGGTGTCAGTGAGGACTGTAAGCCGAGGGTGTCAGTGAGGACTGTAAGATGAGGGTGTCAGTGAGGACTGTAAGCCGAGGGTGTCAGTGAGGACTTTAAGCCAAGGATGTCAGTGAGGACTGTAAGCCGAGGATGTCAGTGATGTGAAGAGGTGAGGGTGTCCGTGAGGACTGTAAGATGAGGGTGTCAGTGAGGACTGCAAGATGAGGGTGTCAGTGAGGACTGTAAGATGAGGGTGTCAGTGAGGACTTTAAGATGAGGGTGTCAGTGAGGACTTTAAGCCGAGGATGTCAGTGAGGACTGTAAGTCGATGATGTCAGTGAGGTGAAGAGGTGAGGGTGTCAGTGAGGACTGTAAGATGAGGGTATCAGTGAGGACTGAAAGCTGAGGGTGTCTGTGAGGACTGTAAGCCGAGGGTGTCAGTGAGAACTGTAAGCCAAGGGTGTCAGTGATGACTGTAAGCTGAGGATGTCAGTGAGGTGAAGAGGTGAGGGTGTCAGTGAGGACTGTAAGATGAGGGTGTCAGTGAGGACTGTAAGCCGAGGGTGTTAGTGAGGACTGTAAGCCGAGGGTGTCAGTGAGGACTGTAAGATGAGGATGTCATTGAGGACTGTAAGATGAGGATGTCAGTGAGGACTCTAAGCTGAGATTATCAGTGAGGTGAAGAGGTGAGGGTGTCATTGAGGACTGTAAGCTGAGGATGTCAGAGAGGACTCTAAACTGAGATTATCAGTGAGGTGAAGAGGTGAGGGTGTCAGTGAGGACTGTAAGATGAGGGTGTCAGTGAGGTGAAGAGGTGAGAGTGTCAGTGGGGACTGTAAGATGAGGGTGTCAGTGAGGACTGTAAGCTGAGGGTGTCAGTGAGGACTGTAAGATGAGGGTGTCAGTGAGGACTCTAAGCTTAGATTATCAGTGAGGTGAAGAGGTGAGGGTGTCATTGAGGACTGTAAGCTGAGGATGTCAGTGAGGACTCTAAGCTGAGATTATCAGTGAGGTGAAGAGGTGAGGGTGTCAGTGAGGACTGTAAGATGAGGGTGTCAGTGAGGTGAAGAGGTGAGAGTGTCAGTGAGGACTGTAAAATGAGGGTGTCAGTGAGGACTGTAAGACGAGGGTGTCAGTGAGGACTGTAAGCCAAGGGTGTCAGTGAGGACTGTAAGATGAGGGTGTCATTGAGGATTGTAAACTGATATTATCAGTGAGGGGAAGAGGTGAGGGTATCAGTGAGGACTGTAAGCCGAGGGTGTCTGTGAGGACTGTAAGCCGAGGGTGTCCGTGAGAACTGTAAGCCAAGGGTGTCAGTGAGACTGTAATCTGAGGATGTCAGTGAGGTGAAGAGGTGAGGGTGTCAGTGAGGACTGTAAGATGAGGGTGTCAGTGAGGACTGTAAGCTGAGGTTGTCGGTGAGGACTGTAAGATGAGGGTGTCATTGAGGACTGTAAGCCGAGGATGTCAGTGAGGTGAAGAGGTGAGGGTGTCAGTGAGGACTGTAAGATGAGGGTGCCAGTGAGGTGAAGAGGTGAGGGTGACAGTGAGGACTGCAAGATGAGGGTGTCAGTGAGGACTGTAAGATGAGTTTGTCAGTGAGGACTTTAAGATGAGGGTGTCAGTGAGGACTGTAGGCTGAGGATGTCAGTGAGGACTTTAAGCCGAGGATGTCAGTGAGGACTGTAAGTCGAGGATGTCAGTGAGGTTAAGAGGTGAGGGTGTCAGTGAGGACTGTAAGATGAGGGTATCAGTGAGGACTGTACGATGAGGGTGTCAGTGAGGACTGTAAGCTGAGGGTGTCAGTGAGGACTGTAAGATGAGGGTGTCAGTGAGGACTGTAAGCCGAGGGTGTCAGTGAGGACTTTAAGCCAAGGATGTCAGTGAGGACTGTAAGCCGAGGATGTCAGTGATGTGAAGAGGTGAGGGTGTCCGTGAGGACTGTAAGATGAGGGTGTCAGTGAGGACTGCAAGATGAGGGTGTCAGTGAGGACTGTAAGATGAGGGTGTCCGTGAGGACTTTAAGATGAGGGTGTCAGTGAGGACTTTAAGCCGAGTATGTCAGTGAGGACTGTAAGTCGAGGATGTCAGTGAGGTGAAGAGGTGAGGGTGTCAGTGAGGACTGTAAGATGAGGGTATCAGTGAGGACTGAAAGCCGAGGGTGTCTGTGAGGACTGTAAGCCGAGGGTGTCAGTGAGAACTGTAAGCCAAGGGTGTCAGTGATGACTGTAAGCTGAGGATGTCAGTGAGGTGAAGAGGTGAGGGTGTCAGTGAGGACTGTAAGATGAGGGTGTCAGTGAGGACTGTAAGCCGAGGGTGTTAGTGAGGACTGTAAGCAGAGAGTGTCAGTGAGGACTGTAAGATGAGGGTGTCATTGAGGACTGTAAGCTGAGGATGTCAGTGAGGACTCTAAGCTGAGATTATCAGTGAGGTGAAGAGGTGAGGGTGTCATTGAGGACTGTAAACTGAGGATGTCAGAGAGGACTCTAAACTGAGATTATCAGTGAGGTGAAGAGGTGAGGGTGTCAGTGAGGACTGTAAGATGAGGGTTGTCAGTGAGGTGAAGAGGTGAGAGTGTCAGTGGGGACTGTAAGATGAGGGTGTCAGTGAGGACTGTAAGCTGAGGGTGTCAGTGAGGACTGTAAAATGAGGGTGTCAGTGAGGACTCTAAGCTGAGATTATCAGTGAGGTGAAGAGGTGAGGGTGTCAGTGAGGACTGTAAGATGAGGGTGTCAGTGAGGTGAAGAGGTGAGGGTGTCAGTGAGGACTGTAAGATGAGGGTGTCAGTGAGGTGAAGAGGTGAGGGTGTCAGTGAGGACTGTAAGATGAGGGTGTCAGTGAGGTGAAGAGGTGAGAGTGTCAGTGAGGACTGTAAGATGAGGGTGTCAGTGAGGACTGTAAGCCGAGGGTGTCAGTGAGGACTGTAAGCCAAGGGTGTCAGTGAGGACTGTAAGATGAGGGTGTCATTGAGGATTGTAAGCTGATATTATCAGTGAGGGGAAGAGGTGAGGGTATCAGTGAGGACTGTAAGCCGAGGGTGTCTGTGAGGACTGTAAGCAGAGGGTGTCAGTGAGAACTGTAAGCCAAGGGTGTCAGTGATGACTGTAAGCTGAGGATGTCAGTGAGGTGAAGAGGTGAGGGTGTCAGTGAGGACTGTAAGAGGAGGGTGTCAGTGAGGACTGTAAGCCGAGGGTGTCAGTGAGGACTGTAAGCCAAGGGTGTCAGTGAGGACTGTAAGATGAGGGTGTCATTGAGGAATGTAAGCTGATATTATCAGTGAGGGGAAGAGGTGAGGGTATCAGTGAGGACTGTAAGCCGAGGGTGTCTGTGAGGACTGTAAGCCGAGGGTGTCAGTGAGAACTGTAAGCCAAGGGTGTCAGTGAGACTGTAATCTGAGGATGTCAGTGGGGTGAAGAGGTGAGGGTGTCAGTGAGGACTGTAAGATGAGGGTGTCAGTGAGGACTGTAAGCTGAGGTTGTCGGTGAGGACTGTAAGATGAGGGTGTCATTGAGGACTGTAAGCTGAGGATGTCAGTGAGGTGAAGAGGTGAGGGTGTCAGTGAGGACTGTAAGATGAGGGTGTCAGTGAGGACTGTAAGCTGGGGATGTCAGTGAGGTGAAGAGGTGAGGGTGTCAGTGAGGACTGTAAGATGAGGGTGTCAGTGAGGACTGTAAGCTGAGGGTGTCGGTGAGGACTGTAAGATGAGGGTGTCATTGAGGACTGTAAGCTGAGGATGTCAGTGAGGACTGTAAGCTGAGGTTGTCGGTGAGGACTGTAAGATGAGGGTGTCATTGAGGACTGTAAGCTGAGGATGTCAGTGAGGACTGTAAGCTGATATTATCAGTGAGGTGAAGAGGTGAGGGTGTTAGTGAGGACTGTCAGATGAGGGTGTCAGTGAGTTGAAGAGGTGAGAGTGTCAGTGAGGACTGTAAGCTGAGGATGTCAATGTGAGATGAAGAGGTGAGGGTGTGAGTGGTAGAAGCAGAGGATGTCAGTAAGGTGCAGAGCTAAGAGGGTACAGGAAGACTCATGACTGAGGGTGTCAGTGAAAGCTAAGGGTGTCATTGAGGTGCAGGGCTGAAGGTGTCAGTGAAGCTTTAGGACTGAGGGTGTCAGTGAGGTTCAGGACTGAGGGTGTCAGTGAGAGATGGGAGCTCAGGGTGTCAGTGAAGGTTCAGGACTGAGGGTGTCAGTGAGGTTCAGGACTGAGGGTGTCAGTGAGAGATGGGAGCTCAGGGTGTCAGTGAATGTTCAGGACTGAGGGTGTCAGTGAAGCTTCAGAGCCGAGAGTGTCAGTAAAGCTTCAGAGCTCAGAGTGTCAGTGAAGCTTTGAGGGTGTCATTGAGAGCTGGGAGCTCAGGGTGTCATTGAGAGCTGGGAGCTCAGGGTGTCAGTGAAGCTTCAGGACTGAGGGTGTCAGTGAGAGATGGGAGCTCAGGGTGTCAGTGAATGTTCAGGACTGAGGGTGTCAGTGAAGCTTCAGAGCCGAGGGTGTCAGTGAAGCTTCAGAGCTCAGAGTGTCAGTGAAGCTTTGAGGGTGTCATTGAGAGCTGGGAGCTCAGGGTGTCATTGAGAGCTGGGAGCTCAGGGTGTCAGTGAAGCTTCAGGACTGAGGGTGTCAGTGAGAGATGGGAGATCAGGGTGTCAGTGAATGTTCAGGACTGAGGGTGTCAGTGAAGCTTCAGAGCCGAGGGTGTCAGTGAAGCTTCAGAGCTCAGAGTGTCAGTGAAGCTTTGAGGGTGTCATTGAGAGCTGGGAGCTCAGGGTGTCATTGAGAGCTGGGAGCTCAGGGTGTCAGTGAAGCTTCAGGACTGAGGGTGTCAGTGAGAGATGGGAGATCAGGGTATCAGTGAAGGTTCAGGACTGAGGGTGTCAGTGAAGCTTCAGAGCCGAGGGTGTCAGTGAAGCTTCAGAGCTCAGAGTGTCAGTGAAGCTTTGAGGGTGTCATTGAGAGCTGGGAGCTCAGGGTGTCATTGAGAGCTGGGAGCTCAGGGTGTCAGTGAAGCTTCAGGACTGAGGGTGTCAGTGAGAGATGGGAGATCAGGGTATCAGTGAAGGTTCAGGACTGAGGGTGTCAGTGAAGCTTCAGAGCCGAGGGTGTCAGTGAAGCTTCAGAGCTCAGAGTGTCAGTGAAGCTTTGAGGGTGTCATTGAGAGCTGGGAGCTCAGGGTGTCATTGAGAGCTGGGAGCTCAGGGTGTCATTGAGAGCTGGGAGCTCAGGGTGTCAGTGAAGCTTCAGGACTGAGGGTGTCAGTGACGGTTCAGGACAGAGGGTGGCAGTGAAGGTTCAGGACAGAGGGTGGCAGTGAAGGTTCAGGACTGAGGGTGTCAGTGAAGCTTCAGAGCCGAGGGTGTCAGTGAAGCTTCAGAGCTCAGAGTGTCAGTGAAGCTTTGAGGGTGTCATTGAGAGCTGGGAGCTCGGGGTGTCATTGAGAGCTGGGAGCTCAGGGTGTCAGTGAAGCTTCAGGACTGAGGGTGTCAGTGAAGCTTCAGAGCAGACGAAGCCCCCGAGGCTCACATTAAAAGGGATATTATTTCTCTAATGGTGAAACCTTCATGATTTCTTTTTTCACCACGGATCACAAACACCTTGGCGCTGATTATGCAGCAGCGCCTCAGATTTGCATATGCAAAGTATCGATCGCATTAACACAGATAATTATCCTTATTACAGAACAGATTGTTTATCTCGAAACATATTTTACCTTCTCTGGCAGTCACTGCTCTTCCCTTTTTTTAACATTGAAAATCTTTTTAAAGAAGTCATTTTTATCACGTTTTGTACGTGTTAGCTGGAAAGGAAAGCTGTGTTCTGTTGTTAATTGCGTTTATCTGTGTCTGTAACAGCCTCCCCAGCAGGGGTAAACAGTAACAGATTTCCTTCTTTGGAAAGGGCTTTGTTTAAAGAGGAGCTCAGTGCAAACACACAGCATCATCAATTTCCCCCCCTCCCGGCCCGGTTAGTATATTAATAGGACAGTCAGACACACAGTTGTGTGTCCCGGCTCCACGGGTAGACATGGACACTTGTCAAGCGCCCCGGTGTCACCAGGTGTCTGTAGCCAGCTATGGCTTTTCACCCAGCAGCACTAAACACTCTGGGGCAGATTTACAAGCTCCTTCCGACACTTTTATGCCGCCGTTGCGTAATATTTGTGATGTAGCGTCGTCGTAAACAATGCGCTTCGCTAGAAAGCCTTGTAAAAGTGACGCAGTGAAATCTACAAGATTTCACGGACTCACTTTTACGATGACCCTGCGTCAAAACCTTACGCCTGCTTGAAGCAGGCGCAAGGAGTGACGCAGCACAATAAGTATGGGCCGCCCCTGAGCAGTGCTGGAGTTGTGTTGTGGTTGCGACACGGTTCCAGCAATGTGTTACCTTTACGCCAACAGACGTGTCACGCATCTGTCAATCCTTGCGCCACGGTGCGCCATATTGTAAATGCGACGCATCCATACATTTTTTTTTTTTTTTACAGAGGTTTATATAGTGCAAACTTCACACGAATCGGGTATCAGAGCTCTTTACATAGCACCAGTTGAATTATATGAGGACACATTAATTTTTGTTAGGCACAGGGAGATTAAGTGATTTGCCCAGAATCACAGGGTGTTCAGCGTCATTGCCGAGACTCGAACCCAGTTCCCCAGATTTGAGGTCGACCGCCCTAGTCGCTAGGCCAACTCCTCTTCCCTGGTGGTGCAAGGGTTTTTTTGCGTGACGCAAATTAAGTGACGCATCTCTGCTGATATGCAGAGATGCGTCAATTCTTGGTAAATCTGCCCCTCTGGGACTTGATGGCCAGTCCTGCTCCATGGGAGCACCAGCAAAGACAGCCCTGGTTCAGAGGTGGGCGTGTATGACGGCCAGTGGGCTGCACTGCAGAGCTCTGTCTACAGCACACAGCTGGGGGTCACCACGGTAGGTGCTTCCATGGGCTGCCAAGGAGCCTTTAAACCTACTCAAAGCAGGTGAGTCAAGAGGCCAAAGGATCAAGCGAGGGGAGGAGCAAGGTCACTGTCAGAGCGTGGACCGACACGCCCCTTGACCGTACACCACATGGCAGATGCTATGGGCGAGCAACCTTGAAGAATTTACTGGGTTGCCCACTACAAATGGCAGCATTTGAGGCAAATGCTTCACAGGAGGGCACCTGGGTGGATTACGGTGCAGGGTACCCAGGCCCATAGGAGGAAGGGTGCCCGCTCATGATGGTAGAGAGATCACATGCCAAGCACATGTACCTGGGTGCAATGCTGAACTGGTTGTGATACTCCCAGGTATCCAAGGGAGAGATGTATTGGGGTGACAATTTTTGTTGTGGAAGGTGTGCTAGGTGTCATGCGTTTTCTGTAGCGCCTACAGACCTTTGGTGATAGCGCCTCCTACAAATAGCGCTAACATAACTCGGATCTCTTCTTTGAGGTGTGGCGCTCTGTGTGCCTCTTTCCAGAGAACCAGAGAAACACCCCTGTGATGTTGAGGACAATCCTGGCCATCTGTGGGTGAAAGGGGGTTCACCAGAATCCATGACTAGGTCCAGGGCTTTACATGGGGGGGTTCTCTTAAAGGGGCGGGGCCAATGTAATTAAGGACGTGTCTTAAAACATGTAAACTAAAAATCTGTGCTTAGCATAGTGTGCCGCCCGACCTGTATTTTGCTGTTTCTGTCATTGCATCCAGATATATGATACAACAAATAACAGCACGCCTACAAAAAGTCACAACTATTGGCTTTGTCAATGGTTGTTAGTTGCATAAGATAAATAAGCAGTAACTATGCCATCTGGAGATGTGCTTGTTCCATGGGTGATGCGGTGGAACACCCACAGCAACACCCATGGAACGCCCCTTCCACGCACTGTGCTGCTTGTGAAGGGGCCCTATTTACAAGGAGAGGGAAAGTCACGCAGGGTGGCTTTTCCTGTCCTTGTAAATATGGAGAAGCCCCCTGCGCTACCAGTACGTCACGAAAACTGACGTAGTGGTGGCGCAGGGGGCTTGTAAAACTGCCCCCCTGAGTTTAAAAAAGAGAAGGGAAATCCAGAGAGAAAATGACTCTTTAAAGGATTAACCTTGCACAACAATGCCCCCCTGGCATGAAGTCATGCGGTAACTTCTCCACTAGTGAGAAGTGAGCAGTGTGAGCACGCACACATCGATGTGCCTGCTGTCACTGCAGTCCGGAAAAAACGGATGCCTGTGCCAGGGCACAAAACAGAGCCCGAAAGTAGGGTGACCAACTGTTCGTAAATTTCACGGACTGCCCGTAATTTGGGCCTCTTGTCCGTTGTCCGTAAGGGTTCCTTCCATGGGCCTTTTGTCCGTAATTTCAGACATTGGCGTGAGCTGCCCCCTGTAAGCAGCCTGTAACTCTCACTGCAGGGGCCAGCTCACGCTCCTGCTGTGATCTGTGGCCTGCAGCAGCCCCACCCAGCCCTGGCACAGACTGCTATCAGGCCCATTATTCTGTATGGCGGCTTAATTATCACATACAGAATGACCTCTCTGCCCAGTGACAGCATTTTGGATCCAGTGTTTTTTCCAGTGGGGTAAGATGTGAGAAGCCTTCCGCTTTTATCTTTTTCTTCACTTTTTTTTTTAATATGCAAACACAGGTGTGTTTCACCTGCATTCGCAATAGATGCAGTGACTGCAAGGTTCTCTCAACCTAAAAGAAACTTATTATGACGTTTGCGTGTGTTGGTTGTCTATTTACTTATGCACTATTGCGCGACTTCCTCTGATGTGTATGCAAAACATAAATTTTGTCCTGAATTTTTGTCCTGAATTCTGACCCTTTGTCCTGAATTTTTGCACTCAATGTCCTGAATTTGCACCCATGCCAGTTGGTCACCCTACCGAAAGAGACCCGCTTCGAGGCCCCCTTTAAAACACTGCCGTGTTCCCTTCTCCAGGACCTGGAGGTGTGTGAAGGTCTGCGGCTGGCCTACCTGCAGCAAGCACATGAAACCATGTGCCAGGCCGACACTGACCATATACACAACCCCACCCTCCTCAATGAGAAGCATGCTCTTCTTCTCCCTCTGACATTCAGGCATAGGACCTCAAGTGGAGGAGGGTTGGGAGAGGGACACCCATTAAGATCTGCCAGATGAGCCTTCTCGCCTCCTTATGGCTTCTCTGGCTCTTTTATAGGTGGGAGAGCGGCTACCTTTCCGATTGGGGACCCACAGGCAACACCGGCAGGCCAGACCCCGTCAAGCACCGGCTTGTGCCCGGCATCACCATGCAACAAATAGGGGTTCAGGGCCTGAACCTTCATTTCAATCCTGCTATCCCACTGTGGAGGTGTCAGTGTGCCTGAGTGAGTACATGAGGTGGAGGTGTGTGTGCTGTTCATGAGGCGGAGATGTGCGTGCCATACATGAGGCGGAGGTGTGCGTGCCATGCATGAGGTGGAGGTGTGCGTGCCGTGCATGAGGCAAAGGTGTGCGTGCAGTGCATGAGGCAGAGGTGTGCGTGCAGTGCATGAGGTGGAGGTGTGCGTGCCATGAATGAGGCAGAGGTGTGCATGCTGTGCATGAGACGGAGGTGTGCGTGCTGTTCATGAGGCGGAGATGTGCGTGCCATACATGAGGCGGAGGTGTGCGTGCCATGCATGAGGTGGAGGTGTGCGTGCTGTGCATGAGGCGGAGGTGTGCGTGCTGTGCATGAGGCAGAGGTGTGCGTGCCGTGCATTAGGCGGAGCTGTACGTGCCGTACATGAGGCGGAGGTGTGCGTGCCATGCATGAGGTGGAGGTTTGTGTGCCGTGCATGAGGCAGAGGTGTGCGTGCAGTGCATGTAGTGGAGGTGTGCGTGCCATGCATGAGGTAGATGTGTGCCTGCCCTGCATGAGGCGGAGGTGTTCGTGCCATGCATGCGGCGGAGATCTGCGTGCCGTGCATGAGGCAGAGATGTGTGTGCCGTGCATGAGGTGGTGGTGTCTATGCTGTGCATGAGGTGGAGGTGTGCTCAGAGGTTGCCTGCCTCACGACAACCCATGGCATGCCGCTTGTGAGAAGTTAGCCTGGCATATGATGTCCACTATTCTAGTGGGCACCTTGCACCAGTCTAAACGACCCTTATTGATGGTGGTTGTAAAGTCAACTTTATAGATCAGCTATCCTAGTGGTAGCGTGGACCAGCACTCTTAGGCTAAAACGTCCGAGAGCATGTGAAGCAAGCTGTTTTACCATATATAATCCCTTGAATACCAAATGAAAGGACACCACACAAGGTATATATCAAATATATATGTATTTATTTCTAACACAACCCCTCTGCACTCTTTATGAGGTCAGAGATCGAGATACATCACAAGTTACTCATTAAGTATACTTTAAGTTGCACAAAATACAGTTCTGCCCTAGGGGCCTCACAAACCATATCCTAAGTAAGTGGTATAAGAACCACTTCAGGAATGGTGAATAGGCCTAGAGCCTAGGGAATCGCTGGGGCTACACTCACTGGACAACCAAGGGATTGGAATTAGGAGGCCCACGTGAGAAGCGTGAAGTGTAGTCGCAAGTTACCATAGAGTTATAATGGGAACTTAAAAGTTACAAAGTAGTTGATTAAGGACACTTCCGGATGGACTACGGTAAAACCCTTTCAAACTAAGACACTTGGATAGTCAATACCCATGGGAGCACCGGAGTGCTCGAGTTACCTCACCCAGGGAAGCCGGGAGCATAGGTGTCTTTTCGTGTCGGGTTTCGTCGCTATTTCCTATGGAGAGCTGCAAAGAAGTGCTGCAGGCGACCAGAAGGAAAGTGTCCGGGTGGATCCAAGAGTGGATCGGAGATCTGAAGAACCTGAAAGCAGAGAGGACAGAGTCTGGGTCACTAGCCAGTGATCAGGAAGGAACCAAGCGATGTTGAGTGATTTCAGGTGAAGAAGGTGAAGCTTGTCTCTGCAGCCATGAGGACCAGGTGGCGTCGACGACAACCAGGAGCTGGATTCAAGCTGTCCCATAAAGGATCTGGCTGGCTGCAGTGTCAGTATCCAGATTGGACCCAACAAGCCTTGGCAAACGCAATCCACACAGGAAATGAAGATTGGATTTGGGTCAGACCAGCAAGGTCTGGGGAGCTTCTCCTTTGCAGGAAAGCTGGGGCAAGCCTGGAGCAACCAGGCCAGTAGTGTAAATGTAAAGGTTCGTCTTCAGGGGGATCATTAGCCAACGGGCTAGTAACCAGGAAGATGCGTCAAGCTGAAATGCAAGAGCAGGCTCCACGCGGCACTCGTGGAGTGTGAAGGGCTGAGCATTGGTGCAAATGGCGCCTGGGTCTGGGGCTTCTCAAATCCCAATGCACAACTTCAAGGGTGCCTCGGGAGTTGCACTGTTAGCAAAGTGCAGGATGTCCAGGGAGTCCGGTCCCACGTCTCTTGTGTCTGCCATGGGTCTCAGCTTTGCTGTGGATGTGGATCGGAGTCAGAGAAGTCTGGAAGTCTAGTTCCTGAGTAGCTGAGTCTTCGGGTTCTGGCAGGAGTGTCAACAAAGCAAACCAGCAAGTTACTGGTGGTGCCTGTTTGCACAGGGTGGTCACTCCTTGATCACAAGGGAGATTTCTTCAGTCTTCTAGTCAGCATAGAATGTCGAAGGTCCAAGAGTTTCATTTCAGAGTTTCGGTCCAGGGTAATCTAAAGTCTCTAGACACAGCTCCTATCTTTATACTAATCTAAGGGGCTGAATTACCTGCTAGGTCCCTCCTATGGGTGGACCCTGGGAAGGGGGTGAATACACCCCTTTCCCTTTGTCTAGTTTCGCGCCAGAGCGGGGCTGGAGTGCCCCAGCAACCAGTTTGAACCGGGCTATGCATGGAGCACCGTGTGTGCCCCAGGCAGTGTCTGGAAAAGCATCTTTCCATTCAACCCACCCTGCCCCAATACACTACAGGCTGTCTGGGGAGGTGCTAGCACCTCCCACGACAAGAAGCCTATTGTCCAGGCCTCCCTCGCTGGAGTTTCCCCCAACTGCAGGAGGTCAGACTTGTGTCTGTGGCAGCAGCATCCATTTTGTGATGCTGAGGCTCTGTTTAACTTTAACCGGGTAAAGCAGTAACTACATGTCTTCTCCCTCTAGAAGGGTGGAATGCTACCCCCGTCGCCAGGACTGGCAAGGGGGTAGTATTCCAAAGTGTTTGACACCTTACACATGTTTCGATAAAGCCAAACCAAAGTTAGCATTAACCGCGAGGATTATAATGCACTTAAGAGTATATGGTATGGCTATATCATAGAACAACTATAAGGACATGGTTCCGAAAGCTGCAGAAGGGCTCAGCTCATGCTAGAGCACCCTCTCACATAAAACCAAGTACTCTGCCTGTAGGATTGCCAAGGCCTGCCATAGGAGTGACTTATAGGTATATATGTGTCTATATATAAGGGTAGATATAGGTATACTATATCTCAGTAAGGAGTGATTACACCACCTTACCCAAGCTGAGTGATCATTCAGTTGTGTCAGTTTGGATGGCCAGCCAGGGGTGGCATAATACATGCTGCAGCCCCTGGTAGGCCTTGAATTCACCTATGCCCTGGGTACCTATGGTACACTATACAGGGGCTCACAGAGGTGACCCAATATCCAATTTGGTATGTACCTAAAGTACATGGAGTCCATTTTATAGAGAAAGCAGATCGCCTGGGGCCCTGAATAGCAGGGTCCCAGGTCAACTAAGTCGAAAACCAGCAAAACACAAGGAAAAAAGTTGGGGTAACCATAGTCAGGTATCCACCTTCCTACACCGCTTTCAATCAATCAGGATTTATAAAGCGCAACAAATCACCCATGACGGTCTCACAGCTCTGGAGTTGCCAGCTGCTTTGTGGTGCTCTGTTCATTCCAACAACCTTGTCTTGAGCCCTTTTCTGTATTCTTTGAGTGATGCAGCATTCCTGTGATGTAGGGGATGGTCGTTCCAGGCCTTGGCAGTCAGGTGAGAGAAGGAGCATCCTCCCCTGTTGGATCGGTGGATCGGGGGTGTCTGTTAGGAAAAGGGAGGTGGATCGCAGGTGTCTGGTTGGTTGGTTGGTGGAAGGTCATTTGTTTACAGATGTATGCTGGTTCTTCGTTGTGCAGGGCTTTATATGCATGGGTCAGCATCTTCAACTGGCATCACTTCTGGATCGAGAGCCAGTGTAGCCTCTTGAGGTGGGATGGTGTGACTCCATCTGGAGAAGCCAAGGAGGAGTCTTGCTTTGTACATTATAAGCGCAGGGGCGGTAGTTGCTAGCCCCTACACTTGTATGGTGTTTGCAGGTGTGTGCTCACAGGTTGGAGCGTCCTAGTGGATTGAGAGTGATGCTGAAGTGTCACCTTATAAGGCGCACGTGCTCTCAGATACTCACTCACCCTCTGTCAACTTATGTTGTTTACCTGACTCTGTGTTATGAGCCATGTAGCTGCCAATTCACTTATTGTTGTGAGTTGCAGTCCATGGGCCCGATTCACAGAATGAACTTAAGACTCAATCCAAAACTTACTACTATTTTGGTATTCACAGAATGCCCTTACTACTTTTGGTATTCACAGAATGAACTTACTACTTTTGGTATTCACAGAAGTTAGGATTTTGTCTTAAGTTTGTCTTAATACAAACTTAAGACAGACTTAAGACAGACTTAAGACAGACTTAAGACAAAATCCTAACTTCTGTGAATACCAAAAATAGTAAGTTCATTCTGTGAATGCTAAAATAGTAGTAAGTTTAGGATTGAGTCTTAAGTTCATTCTGTGAATCGGGCCCCATGTTTTTAAATCCATGTGGGGAGGTGAGTTCTTTAGATATTGCATGTGTCCTTGTCAATCTGTTGTTTGTGATGCTCACCTTAATGAATTTCAGGACTTATTTATTTTATCAGCACGCAGATAGGAGAGGTAAAATAAAGGCAGTCTCCATTTATTTCCCAATTTTGAATTCCCGCTGATAATGAATGCTCTTGCAGCTTGTGTCTGTGTAAACGTATTCGTTATTTCAAATCAAAATCTTGAACATGCAACCAATCAACAGCCAACACGTTTCGTTCTTGAGGCAACAAAGAGCTTCTTCAGGGCTGCAGATCAAGATTTATACAATTAGAATATAAAAGATGCATAAAATGTGTGCACATTGAGAAACATGACAAACAGATGACAACTCTAATTAAGCAATTAGAATGTGCCATATTCTTTATCAACAATAAAATTAATATCTGTTTATTAACTCATGACTTAAAAGGTTTCATTCATAACTGTGCTATCTCTACAAAAAGTGCTTACTAAAGAAGTGGAATTTCAGTGCAATGAAGCAATATGTGAAAGGTTCACAAATCTCAAACCGACAATGCCAGTGATCAGTCACTGGTAATGTCATAGCTCATGACGCATATCATTGTCACCATGAGTCAGTTCTAGTTTATCCACCTCAACTCCTTCCTGGAACGTTTTGGTGTGATCCGTCAAGCAGAGGCCGAGGGAAAAGGGGGTGGTCCCAAAACAGACTTTCCCCTTGTAATTTCCATAGATAAAATTAGACAATGATAAAGAAAAAAAAGGCTGACCAGAATTACACAAAAATGGGCAGAAAACGAGGAGGCATATTTATAGGAAAATGGCATAGCGCGGTGCCGCAAGCAATGTTTTTACGCTAAGCTGCGTAATTTTCTAAGCGCCAGAATGCGCCTTATTAACAACAATGTTGTGCATTCCTGTACTCACGCCGGTGCAAAAAGCTGCCTATTGCCAGCACAGGCAACCTTGCACCTTGGTGCACTGTTGTTTTCGTTGCAGGGAAGGTTTCCCTTCCTGCACAAAAAACAATCTTCAATGGCGTTTTGCTGCTTCTATGTGCTTCAAAATGCAGCACACATAGAAATAACAAAAAGGAGGACAAATAACAGTATTTCTCCTCATTGCGATACACTTACGCCTCCCCCAGGAATTCATACGTTTTTGGCGCTTCCTCAGATATACAGATCCTTGTAAATATGGAGCAGCGTCAAAAAGCAATGGGTGTCGCAGTTGAATGCCCACAGCAACACTTGGTGCACACCCCTTTTCAACAGAAAACTATGTCGAGGAGGTCCATATTTACAAGATGGCGTTAAGTCACAGAAAGTGGCTTAGCGCTGCCTTGTAAATATGGAGCAGAGCACAACTCCAGCGGCACGTCACAAGAAGTGACGCTCCGGTGGCGCAATCCTCTTATAAATATACCCCAAAATGCGTGTTTTTTGTGATTTGGTGTAAATCCATTCAGCAGTTCCAGAGAAATTAAGGTCTAGGGGTTACTTAGATTTATGTCATGGTTGTGTCACTTTTTTGGCACAACCTGAAAGTAGAATCCACGTTTGAATTGTACCAAGCCGCGCAAATCGAAACCTGCACGGCTTTGTGTGGGATTTTATCCCAAAGGTAAAGCAAGAGAGGGATTCTCAGAGGTTGCCATGGATGCCGTGAACATTAGATCAAAAAGCATTTGCAATGCAAAAGGTCTCGCATTTACGAGAGCTTAAGCTATTGGCATTGTAAATGACAATGCCTTTTATTTATCTGTGTTGATAATGAACACATAAATAAAAGGCATTGTCATTTATAATGCCAATAGCTCAAACTCTGGTAAATGCGAGACCTGTTTCATTTCAAAGAAGCGGCCGCCGTTGTCCCGGGCTGTTTGGAAAGTGAAAGCGCGCATGGCACGCTGAATGTTGCAGGAAAGCATGTCATGCCTGTAGTAGGAGAAACACATTAAATAAAATAGTGCTTCCAGACTAAATAAGACATACCTTGTAACAACAAAAGTAAAAGGGCCAGTCCTCAAGGGAGGGTACAAAAGAAGACAAGGCGGTACTAAGGAGGGACTAACACGCCTATTAACAAATCAGAAGCCAGCATTTACCAAGGACAATGACACGAGCCAATGAAAAATATGGGCGGAGAGTGGGAGGAGTTTCAAGTCCATGCACAACTACAGCATGCCTCGCAGAGCAGAGCAGCTAAACCTAAAAAGCATCCTTATGTTGTCACCCTGAGGGAGGTCCGGTCAGCTCTTTTACTGCCCCGTACAACGCACTAAGGATAATTTAATTTGGGATAATTGATACTTGCACTCTGCTCAATAGTGAAGTGCAACTGATGGCGTTTGAGCTTATTGATAAATTGTTAGTCGGGCTTGACGGCGCTTCATTACAAAACCACCACAGATACTAATATGTTTCTTTTAAAGCGATTTGTATGAATCCGCCCTGGAGAAGTGTCGTACGTCAGCATTAGATCATAGAGCTAAGACTGGGGACAGTGCAGTGGCACAAGGGCGGGTCAGGGAGAGCAAAATGGCGGCTGCAAAGAGAACAAAATGGAGGCTGCAAGGAGAACAATATGGCGGCTGCAAGGAGAAGAAAATGGAGGCTGCAAGAAGTGGATTGGACCACCAGGATCTCCAGCTCTGAGCAGTGAGAATACAGGTCCTGTGTAACTCCTTCGTCACCTGCCATCTTCGCTTTGTTGACGTCAGTGAGCAAAGAAGGGTGGGGATCAACAGAATACAGAATAAAGGAATGGAATGGGGAGCAATGGATGAGCTGGGGGATGGGAGAGCAACACAGAAAATGACCAAAGGGGGAGTGAAGGGAAGGCAGCACGCAGAAGAGAGGAGGAGACAGCGATAAAACATGTGAACTTCCATAGAATTAAGGCGAAAACAAAAAAAAAGTTCCCTGAATGCAGGCAGTGGAAGGATACGAGTCATCCATTCAAAAAGATGGTAAGGAAGCTTTTCTCCAGCAAGGGACAAAAACAATAAGAGGAAGGAAAGCCACTGAATAAGAAGCAAGGACATGAAAATGACTCAGAAGCCAGCCAATGACCATTAACCCGTTTACTGAGGCGGACATTCCGCCGTGGTGCAGGGGTTCTACTGAGTGGGCGTGACTGCGTCGGCTAATGGCCGTTCGCAGCACACGCGAGGTAGTGCTCGTGTCGGCCAACGGCAGACGTGAGCACAGAAGGGGTTAACAAAGCCATTCGGAGCCCACTGTAAGCATCATTACTGACTCCAATTGGTGTTTCCAAAACACATGGATAAAAGCTGTCTGTAGGCAAGACCTAAAAGAGTGCCATGGGCCAGAAGTACCTCACCACATCATATATCCTTGTCTCATCACTTCCTGTCCTTCAGAAGAGTACGGCCCGTGCTGTACATCACGCTTCATTGGACACAGGTGCGGTGTCCTCATGTTATCGTTGGAGCGCTGGGTTGTTCGTGTGACCTGGTACCCTGACAGCTTCCGGGGCACCAAGTGAATGTTATGGCTCTGGGGTTCAGGTCTGTCAGTGAATAGGTTTGTTCAGTTAGCCTGCTCTTGCTGCTGGGTCCTGACTTCCATAGTCATGGAGAATAGACATTTTCTATACTAAAAGGTCTTCCTTCAGATAATAGAGAGGGCGTGAATTAACTTTTGGAAGTATGTTTGAAGGAGGAGAGCTTTGAGGTCAGTTTTGAAGGCCTGGGAGGAGGTGGTGGTCCGGAGCTGAGACGGAAGTGAGTTCCAGATTCTCACTGCGTTGCCTGAAAAGGATTGGGCCATCGATCCTTACTTCTTGAAAGTGGGAGGTTCAAGCAGTAGATTTTCCGCATTTCGTGATGGTCTAGAGCCTCCAGAGAGTTTCAGTTTATTCGCCAGGTAGCAAGAAGAGGAGGAGTGCAATGCTTTGTGGGTGATGCATTGTGCTTGAGTGTCCTCCATTTATTGCAGTATTATACCTCTACTTGTACTTTGTACGCTTTTGTAACCTGCACACATGTCACTTTTTCCTCCTGTAATGCACCGTTTGCTACCTCTTGTATTTTGTTTGCTCACGATTGTCACTTTTGCCTCATGTAACTTAGCGTTTGCTTTTGTAATTTGTTCACCTGTAATGTTCTCATGTATCAGTTCTGTTCCTATTGTAAAGCGCTCTGACACCTTCGGGTAAAGTCAGCGCTCTATAAAAATGCATAAATAAATAAATAAAATGAACCATCCATGCCTGCTCCCTGCCAGGGCCACAATGCATGCGACCACCGCCCAGTGGCGATGCCAAAGTACTGAAACAAAGGCAGGAATGGCCGTCTTCAGGGTTTGAGGAGTGCTCACCCTGCCGAAGTCTATTTTGCCCGGGGTGCTGGAATCTTCGCATCTTTCCTGCTCATGGCCTAGCGCCTAGTGAAGGGAAACAGGGGTTTCCACCAGGGGTGCCTGCAGTGAGAGAGTGAATGCGTCCATGAAACAGCTTGGATGACGTCACTGTTGCACAAACTCCAGGTGCACTCTGAGGAAGATGAGGGTGAGAATTTCTTGGTGGCGTCAGAAGACCCCACGCAAAGAGACCCTCGCAGCTCCATTTTTGTGGAGAGAAGGGACATGTGCAGACCCTACCGTACATAATAAATGAAGGCAATGACACCTCTGGGGCGGCGGTTTGACCCGCCCACTGCTGGCCACTGGTGAACGCCAGCTTCGAGCAGTTTAAAGGGGGCATCTGGTGAATGACATCACACTACATCTCAAGCCCCAGCTGACATCATCAAAGAACAGGAACCCTCTAGTGACCCTTGGCAGACTCCTTACAAGTATTACGTAATCTGATGGGTGTGACTTGGTGTGATTAATGAAGTTTGTGACTCAGTACATTCAGTTAAAGGTTTTATGTAGACAAAGAAAGAAGTGCAAACCAGACCTCTATGCATGGTGTAGTATGTTACATGCTCCCGTGAGGAGGATACTAAAATTATGACCACCCTTATAAATTCCCACTACATCAGTGTTCAGATCAGGTTTCTTTTTGTTTTTCTGTTTCACTAGACTCAAGATGACTCTTCTGCATTTTGTATATTACACAATACCATCTGCTGGATTCCTCCTGTTTGTGACCGCAGCCTCCAGCTGTGATTTTTCTGCTTTTGCCTCCTTGGTCTCGTCTTGTATTTTGTGTGCCTGCTCCTGTACCTATGCTGTTGCCTACATGCATTTGGGAGGCTTACACCCTCCAACACCGCGGTTCTCCGTGTCCCTGTGTTCTCTTCCATCCTGGTCCAGGCTTCTGCTGCCCCTAAGAAGAAATGTGATTGTCCCTTGTCCATTAACTTGTATCTCGCTGGGGACATTAGAGCGTACGTTAGATCCAGTTCACAGTTGTCTCTTGATCTCCATATACAAACTACATCTCTGCTCCAATGCTAGAGTGTAGTGTGGGAATATTAGGACTTTGTCATTTTCTTATATCCATGCACCCTACTTCCTTGATATATGAAGGCTCTCAGTACAGCCTCTGCAATTAAGGTATTTCGCTATGACTGCTCTTGCCGTGGCCCAGCAGGTGGTACCCTTTGCATTCTTCTAACTATAAAAAAGATCTTGATAGTCCTCTAGGGGCTGCTGCAGGCGTTAGTCCTTCCTCCATTAAAGGTTCTGTGCTGGCCCCTCTATATTCTCAGGCATTCCCACTATTCAAATGTTAATGCACCTTGATGTTCCTTCCATGTCTCCAGTTCTAGTCTTTGCGCTCTCTGTTGCAGCCAATCTCTCCGTCAGCTTCTTCTGTCCCAACCTTGGTAGACCAACTTTAATCACCACTGTGTCCATTTGAGGTTGAGTACATCCCTTGATTCCTGTAACACCTGTCGAATCAAGTCAAACCTGTCAGTGGACTCTTCTGCACTCACCTCAGAGACACTGTCAAATCTTTTTTGCCCACTTCTTCCTTGCCTGCTTCCATCTGTGCCATCTCTTTGATTTGTTTAGTTTTCCCCATCTTGTTTTCTTTCGGATCCTTTCAGAAACCACATTTTCGTGCACACTTGGTGTCTCCATACAAATGACCCGAACCCCGTGCGGGGACCAGTATGATGGTCAGCTTGCCATTCTCACTCACCGTACAGCGTCTTTTCTGGGGCTAACTCCTTCTTCCTCAGCCCTATGTCCAGTGGTTTCAGCTCCTGTTATCCCAATCCAGACGAGGCGAGTTTCCTCAGAGCCCATCTGTGTGGCCAGGGTGTTTCACTGCCTCCGATTTTTAAAAGGGCTTTGTCTCTTCACCGGAGAACCCACGGGAATCTATCCAAACGTTATTGTAGTGCTCCTCTATGTCTGGAGGACGGCAGAAGGAGGGGTACACTTCCTCTTCACAGGGCCGAAGGGGCTCACTCCCAGAGACCACTTGCTCCTCTATCCAGCTTCTCTGGTCAAATATTCTTTCCCCCCTGCTTCCCCTCAGTAACCCCCTTTCATCTTGGCCCTCATCTTGGGCATGGGAGGACACGGTTATCGGGATACCCCTTTTGTTTCTTCTTCTCAAGCAGGTGTAAGTTGGGGACCTCTGACTCAGGATGCTCAGTGTGATGAGGTGGGTTGCCAGAGCTCCCCAGATTTGCATCCTCTGCCATCTTGAGCATGGCCATGGTCCAACGACAGATGCTTATTGCAGATGGCCAGCACATGCGGCTACTGAGATCAGCGATCTGGCCATTCAGGAGTATCATTTAGCAACATTTTGTTGTCTCTTTCCTGACAAACAAGGTTAGTGCTAGGGGAGAATTCAGCATTTGGTCAGTGCTAGTGAACTAACTTGTGCATGGGGTATAGAGTGCAACCTTGATCCCCAAATACACAGCAGTGCATGGACCCACGGGTGTACGTGGCACATCGACATGGCATGTCCTGGCACCAGGGACCACCGAGGTAGATGACACCATCACTCATAAGGAGATGCCACAAATGAAGAGATGAGGACTGTGCCATGATGGATGCCCAGCAAAGCACCTATGTTGCCTTCATAGAGATAAGCTCAGTCATTTTGTGGCAGTTCTGGTCAGGAGGGGAGTAGGGAGCGTGAGGCTGGAGACATGCAAGACGTATGTAGCATCACACGAACCGGCAGAACAAAGTGCCAGAAGCGGCAGCAATGAGACGATGAAACCTTCTTCTTGGTGTGGTCATGGCAACCTCATGATGTCTCCTGAAGTCACCTGAAATGTGTCCTCCAGGTTGGAGTGTTGCATTTGGGAGCTGGCATTGATACCAACATCTCCAGCCACCCACATGTTTCAACATCTGCAAAAATGTCACCCCACCTTAAACCCAGGCATCTAAGACTTGCACGTATGTCAGTGCCACACCACTTCCAACACAAGGGATGTGCAGAGTGATAGCGGATGACTGAATGATGACAGTGGTGTTCTGCGTCAGCAGGGGTGGCCAGGAAGTACTCCTAGGCTGTGAGTCAGAAATGGGACTGGACCTTTGCATATAAACATATTCAGGGAGTATTTCTATGTTGTGTACTTAGTAATCGCATTGGAGATTTACTATGATTTTGCATTGGGTTGTGTCATTTTTGAGGTGCAGTCTGATTCTAGATTATTTTAGTGATTTACGTAGCCACACAAAGCCAGTTTGCGTGCCTTGTGTAGTTTAGAAAATTCAAAGTACAGCTACCCAGCGCATAGCACCGCCTTGCATTACTTTTGTGTCGGGTAGGTGTTACATGGGTGGAACATGGGCATTTTCCTTAAATGCATCCGTGTATTTTGATGCAAACCTGGATTTACAAAGACTTGTTAACCTGGGTTTGCTCCAAAACAGTGCAATATTTTCATTTCTCCTTGTTAATCCCTCTATCCACGTGCGCTGCCTTCTGCCACACATGAAGAAGCAGGAAAATGCTTCTTTGGATTGTTTTTGTGTAGGAAGGTGAACTACGGTGCAAGAGGGCCCGCGCTGGTGCTAGTCAGCACACGGAGCACCAGGTGCAAGAAGAGAGGGCAGAAATGCTTCAAACCTTTGTAAATATGCAACATTTCCTCTCTCACTTCCACAAAGTGCAGCAAGTTCCCTTGCTGTGCTGAGTTGCATGAAATAATACAAAATAAATAAATAATATAATAAATAATAAAAAATCTGCCCACTACCCCCTCGGGTTGGGCTTTAATTAAATGCTGAAAACTAACAACTTGCTCAGGGTTGTTAAAGGGCTCAATTTTCTCGAAATTTTGGGAGGATATGTGTTTGTATATTTTGAGGAAAAATTCCCCATTTTTCCCACATCACTCAACACATTCTTGCTGCGTTCCCTATGGACGGGTAACAAAGTGCAGAGTACAGTGCAACTCCAGCCACGTGAGCACGTGGCTCTGTTCAATCAGTGCGCAAACCAGTACTACTAGCCACTGCGTGAACCTCCCTCGTAACAATGCCAGGGGCTGGAGGGGTTTGCATGTTCTCCACGCAGGCTGTAATGCAGCTTGCATGGAGGAGGGGAAAGTGCACATGAATGGATTGGGCGGCCCAAGAGGGCCGACCAAACAGTCATTGTGCACTTGGAGTGGGCAAACCACTCCTCCCCTGCCCTGCTCTGTTAGCAGAGCAGCCCCGCCCACCCGCAAAGGAAACATAAAATGGTAATAACTAGAAGTCAAGGAAGGTGAGATGGGGAGGACGCTCCTTTTCTGCTGCTAAATAATGGAACTCCCTTCCCCAAGTTATGCGGGGGAACAACAATCTGCTGACCTTTCGCAAGCTCTTGAAAACACACCTGTTTGGAATGCTTCCCTAGCTCCGCGGATTGACGCGATTCTACTTTTCTTTCCATAAGCGCTACGAGGCCTCCGGGTAGTTAGGCGCTATAGAAATACTCTTCTATTCTATTCTATTACCATTTAATGTTTTTGCTTCTCGCACTGCGTGAAAGCGGTGGGGCAACGCTCCTCCGCCATAACTGAGGAGCCGCCCCTGAGTGCTACCATTCGAAACTCCATGAATACTTGTTAGCCAGGAGCTGCCAGTTAGTTCTTCATGGGCACTGCCATTAGGAAGATGGGGGGGTGAGTGGTGGGAGGGCAGTTTGTGTTGTGCAGGTGCGTTGGTCAGGCCTGCTCTCCTGTCTATCTCTAATTACCGCTTGAGAGCGACTGAAGCCAGCAGCAGAAACCTCGTGTTCCATTGTACACATATTGTGGGTGCTCCGGTGTGCAGACAGCCATAGTGCTACCTGCTGTGAGAGGCTTCACTCGACATAAAGGCCTTGTCTGAAGAGCAGCATAACAAGGGTATTTGAAAAGGGACCCACCCCAAAATGGATCTAAAGGCAGAGACAGTCGATCACATCTCCTAGCTAAAAAATCTGTATAAAAGTGGGACCCGAACGATGCCACTTTTTCTAGTTCCAAGTCCTTCATGATCAAGGAAGGGAGCGCTCTGTGGAGCATTTGAAGGAATACTGTGTGGCCAGGGATGGAGTCTGCCTGACAGTCGGTCTCCCAGTGGTGAAAGTCATCACCTGAAGTCTGCACTTTCTGCTGGAGAAACTGAGGGTCTGCCTACTGCCTAAAAGCCTGCTTGCAGAGAGAGTGAAGGTGCTAGCCTGGCCATGCAGGAGGAAAGACTGCACAGGAGAAGCCCAGAATATCCCTGGACGAGAGACCTCCAGAGAAAACCGATTGCCTGTGACCAACGCCAAGAGTGACCAAAGCTGCAGATGGTCTCCTGGTCACTCAGAAGGTTCCTGGTGGAAACCCCGAAAAGCCGACAGAAACGCAATGGCCTGGTTGGAGCTGCAACTGCCCTTATAGTGATATCAGCTTGGTCACTCCTAACCTGCTTCAGCGTTGGTCAACAGGCCAAGTAGGGCGGCACCCATCTCACCAGTTAGATGGAGCCGCAACAACTGGGCACACAACTGCATGGGATTGCCAGGGCCACTAACCAACGCAACCACATGAAAAGAGAGGAGGGCCATGCCGGGCCTCCTCAGCGACATCCAAGCCGGCCTCCCACTGCTGCCGGCTTCCATCTGCTGAGCTGCTGGGTCGGTGCTAGTGACGCCCAAGACCCTCGGAGACTAACAGCCTGATTCATCAATCTCCCGTTTTGCGAGCCCCTGATAGCGATTCATAACGAATCGCTATTAAGGACTTGCAAAACGGGATTCATGTAGGAATTGCTAAATAAATTGCGATTCCTACACATTCCTTATTTGCGATTAGCAATTAGCTACTCGCAAATAAGATAGCGATTTAAAGGGTGCCAGGGGTGTCCAAAGGACACCCTGTAGCACCCCTTAAATGCAAATTGAAACAGGTGTTGCGCACACACATGTCCAAAGGACATGTGTGTGTGCAACATGCAACTTAGAAAAATGCTTTTAAAAGCATTTTTCTAAGTTTCCGCTATTTACCACGAGGTTTGACCTCGCGGTAAATAGCGGGCCGAAATTGCGAATTCGCAATTTTTAGATGGATGATGAATTGCATTTAAGGAATCTCAAATAGAGATTCCTTAAATGTAATTCCTCGCAAAATAGCGAAATCGCTATTACCGATTTTTGCATTTGGGATGATGAATCCCAAATGCAAAAATAGCGCTTGCAAAGGGCCAGATTCTCAGAATCTGGCCCTTTGCGAGCCGATTTCGGCTTGATGAATCAGGCTGTAACTTCCCACCCAATACACCACCAGGAGTACGTTCACACTTTACGCATGAACTAACTTAAGCATTTGACTTTTGGGCTGATGGAATCTGTACCTGAGGCTGATGTCTGTGATTTATTTTGAAATAAAACAATGTTTGTTGCAATACAGCCTATTTTCCTTAACCCCTTCTGTGCTCATGACGGCTCCCAGCCTTCATGCGTCACGGTGGGTGTGTGTGTGTGCAGAGAACGACTGGGGGCTGTTCTTTTTAAAAACGCCCGCACATCGCGAAAATTCACACTGCATGCAAGGGGTTAAAGGAAAACAGGGTAAATTTCAAAAATATAAATCAAAAGCTACCTTTTCATTTTGTAAGATTAGGGGCAGTGGTCTGTGGGACCACTGCCTGCTTTTAAAACATGTTGGTGCCCACATTCACAAAGGTAATGGGTTACCACCAACCTGAAATTGGTGGTAACTGCAAATGTTTTGCGACCACATTCCCAGTCGCAAAACATTCCTGCATACCAGTGCAGCTCGCTGTTAGGAAGGGACGCCCTTAACACGCCCCTCCCTAATTGCAACTTGCAAACCCTATTTTGCGAGCAGGTGATAGGCTACAGACTCGCAAAATAGGGTTGGTACGTACCAAACAGCATTTTACCGGTTGCAAACGGCGTACATGTGGCTCTTTGTACATGGGGCCTTATATGGGCTGCTGGCGCTGAACAGGACTCCGTCAAGGAGCTATGGGCTAGATGTATCAACATACCCTTTTGCGATTTCCAAATAGCGATTTTTAAGGAATCGCTATTTGGGAATTGCAAAAAGGCATGTATGTAGTAATTCGCTATTTTTTAGCGATTTCTTAAAATTCCTTATTTGTGATTAGCAAATTGCTAATCGCAAATAAGGAATAATTTCCCATTCATTTCTATGGGCCAGGAGGCCCATAGGAATGAATGTGAAATTATTCTCAATTTGCGAATCGCAATTTGCTAATCGCAAATTGAGAATAATTTCATGGGTGCAGGGGTGTCTCAAAGACAGCCTGCTGCACCCCTGAAAACGACATGTGGGCGCATATGGCGCACATACATGCCCTAAGGGCATGCATGAGCGTCACATGGCACCTTTACAAATTGCATAAAGTGCATTTGTAAAAGAATTCGCAAATTACCACCAACTAGAAGTTGGTGGTAATTTGCGATTTCTTAGCCAAAATTCGTTAAAATGAAATGTTTCATACATAGCACTTAAGAAATCGCAATTTGCGATTTCTTAAATGCTTGCGCAATGTTAAGGAATCGCAAAATTTGCGATTCCTTAATATTGCAAACTTTTTGCATGATACATCTCATTTCCCGTTTTTCTTGTCGCAAACGCTGCTATTTTGCGAATCGCAGCGTTTGCGACAAGGAAAAAAGCTTGATACATTTACCCCTATATTGTCCACATCAGACTTACAAAATCTACGCTCTCCAAGGAAAGGCACCAACGCGTGTGCTTTTCAAATAAAAATAATAATAAAAGTGTGTTTCTCAGTAAGACGTGCTCCCCCTTTTCCTGCCCTGGCAGCAGCGGCCATCTTGTCGGAAGGGATGCAGGGATACAGGGATGCAGGGATGCAAGGATGCAGGGATGCAGGGATGAGGTCACTGGGATGCAGGGATGCAGAGATGCAAGGATGCAGGGATGGAGGTCGCTGGGATGCAGGGATGCAGGGATGAAGGGATGGAGGTCGCTGGGATGCAGGGATGCAGGGATGAAGGTCGCTGGGATGCAGGGATGCAAGGATGCAGGGATGCACGGATGCAGGGATGCAAGGATGCAGGGATGCAGTGATGCAGGGATGCAGGGATGCAGGGATGCAGGGATGGAGGTCGCTGGGATGCAGGGATGGAGGTCGCTGGGATGCAGGGAATGTGCAATAATCAGCCGAGGCCTCCCGCCAGCACGTGCCAGGGCCCTGCCATTGATGAAACAAACTCACCAGACACGAAAAGAGCAAGGGCATCTCTGCAGCTTCCTTCGGAGGCAGAGAGCCGCTCGGAGACGTGTTGGCAGAGTAAAGCATCACACCTGGCGGGACCGCGGCAGCCGCGCAGGTGTTGTGGTATTTCACAGCCACTGCGCATCCTCACACCCCCCTGCGTCGCACCTCATCGCGGAATGCCACTTCAGGCACGTGTAAACAGTTCGGATACAAGAAATAGCTCCGTGAAGTCCCGACACCTCCAAGCGCTGGGCGCTGGGCCTGTGGGCGCGTCATCGCCCCGCGCGCCCGCGGTCCAGGGAGCTGTGGCTGCAGCTCTCAGCGCACACAGCTCCAGGCCAGGCCTGTCAACGACTCCTGGAACACAGGAACCCACCAGAGGCGGAAAGACACTGACAGCGACTAAATAAATAATAGATAAATCTAATAATTAGGCTCAGGATCGGGTGGGGGGGAGGTCATAACACAGGAGGCCTGATCACGAGGCCCATTAAAGTGTGATCCCTGCACGAACACCTGTCTGCACAGGGGTCACAACTGCAAGTGGTTACATGTTGGCAGGTCAGACTTCCGGGTCCTCATTTATGAAAAGTGACGCATCCCTGCGTGAAAACAGCGATGCGTCACTTTTCACTGCGCCCTCCTTGCGACACCAATGATGCGTCATATTTACAGTATGACGCATCATGGCGCAAGGAGTTACAGATACGTCAGTATTTCTGACGTATCTGTATGGCGCAAAAGTGACGCATTGCTGGAGTGTGTCAGAAAAGTGACGCAACTCCAGCAATGTGTCCTTTCACATGGGGCAAGTCCCCATGTGAAAAGGCCTGCGTCAGTCTTACGCCTGCTGTGAGGCAGATAAGAAACTGATGCATTTGTGTCCTAGAGGTGGCGCAATGAAATCTTATAGATTTCACTGCGTCACTTCCATGACCCTTTCTTGCGTCAAAACGCCCCCCCTGCATACATTATACCTGGTGCAGGTATAATGTAGCGCAGGGGTCTACAAAGTGACGCATCTACCTAGATGCGTCACTTTGTAAATATGGTGCAACAAGGTGCATTTTTTACACCACTGGTGCGTCACAAATAGTGACGCACCGGCGGCATAAAAGTGACGCACAGCCTCATAAATGAGGCTCCCGGTATTTAACACCGGAAGAGGCTTGGAGTGGTAAGCACCAAAATCCGCATTATGAGCCAGATGCACCAACATCAGTAATAGCAAATACGAAATCCCGATTTTTGGGAATCGCTATGTACTAAAGTTATATCTCACCCTTATTCCCTAATTTGCGCTTTGTAGTGGGCCACAAATAGACCGACCTCATGATTATTAATACGGTAAGTTGCAATGTGTGACCCACTTGGAATCTCAGCAATCTGAGGGATGGTGGCCTGCTTGGGTCAGCAGACACCACTGTGTCTGTAACTGCTTTTTAATAAGCAAACTCTTTTTTTTTAAATGCAGCTCTTTTTCCTTAATGGAAAATGGGCTGTGTTTTTAAAAAAATATATAAACTTTTAAGTTTCATTTCTTAAGAGTATGCAGTGGTCACTAGTCCACTTATACGTTATTAAGAAATTTAACATTCTCAAAGGGGAAGTGGTCCCTTGGGGACCCCTTTCCAACTGCGAATGAGTTACCACCTCCTTTGCAGACGTGGTAGATATTATTCTTTTGAGACAGGAATTCAGCCTCACAACATTAATGCAAAGAAGTGCCAGTCGGTATTTGGGAGCAACGACCTAAACACGCCCCTTCGAAATACCAAATTGGTATTGGATCGCAAACTCAAATTGTGATTCGGTAACTTGTTACTGAATCTCAATTTGAGATTTGTACATTTAAAAAAGCATTTTTGAGGTTGCAGATTGACCGATTCTGTGATTCAGGCCATTTGCGACCTTAAAAATGCTTAGTACATCTGGCCCTTTATTCTCCAAACACTTGAAATAATTATTACATCCGATAATGCCGAACACCTTGTTTTTTTTAATTTACCGCACATGCCAATTATCAGAGCTTATTCATAATCATACCCAAACCAGACAAAGTCAGCAAACTTGACACTTTACGGAGATGGGCAGGGTTTTCCAATTTAGCTGCATCTGAAGTTTTTTTGTCCCTCTGAATCTCTGATGCCAGAAGTCCTCTCCAAAAAAGACAGGGAATCTAGCTCCAGGGAACCAGAGAGATTTGTTACATCTGGTTGGAGTTTTCCCTGGTGTCACTTGGAATGCTCTTAGCAATAAAAAAAACAGCATGGAAACACAGTAACACCCGCCGGATAGAAGTCACGCTCTGTCTGTTTCCCACCACCTCAAGCTCCATCCTTTAGGGACTTCCAGATATGTGAAATGTATGGTGTCCCGCAGATCCACCCTTTTGGGCAGGGCCGGATTGGGAACGCAAACTGGCTTTGGCAATTAAGTCGGACCGGCCACTGGGAGTGTAGTGTGTTTATCTAGGTACCTGAATCAATATTCCTATTCTTTGCCTTTGTCTGGTTATAAATCAATAATATCCCTACAACGGCATAGAAACCCTTTTCATAATTCAGTCATAGCGCATGCTGTCACATTAAGCAAGCCTATTCCTCCAGCCCCCTAGAAAGCACACCAAGTTCTTAAACAAATCCAAGCCTCCAGCAACCTGGGAAATCCCCGCTACTGTTGTTTTGATTTCATCCAAGAACTCATGTAAAACACTGTAAGAACGACCAGTTCTTAGTGACATCTTTATTGACGTCTTATGTCCAGCCTTACGTCAAACCCGGCACCTTTCAGGTATAAATATACCAACGTTGCCTTAAGCAAACACACGGTGGTAATCCTGGAGCAGAGCAGCTATCTACTTCAGAAGAGCCCAGCTGATGCGAGAGCCCACGGACGCTGCCCCTCCCTTTTGACGCGCTGAGAAAGACGCTGTCTTTTCTCTTGCCGAGAAATCCAGCCTCCGGCGTTTCCAGCCTACCCTTGCGGGTGACTGGGATACCGAGTCCTGAGAGAGAGATACCAGCCCTCCTGCCTTCTAATACCCAGGTACTGAACTGACTAAACCCTTACAGAGAATTCTTGAGTCAGATTCTTGGCAAAACAAACTTAACTTAAACTGCTACTTACTTACTCCTCCCACGTATTAGGCTTAGGTCAGGTACACCGGGGTAGGCATAGTTAGAAGCACCAGTTGAGTACGATTAGTCAATGTATATATGTATGTATCTATTTTATCCATTTTAAGGTATCATATGGCTAAGAAACCATATCAATGCTTTTACAGTATTATTTCATACTCCTGCTTTTACTGTATGCACTTTACTTAACTATAAGTATTGCAATTGTAGCAATTCATTTCTCTTGTATGAGGAAAGAGACTGCTCAATAAATAACACCTTTTATTGAAAACGCCCATCTCTCTTTTTCTCTGCAATCTGGTGAAACTAAGTACGCACTTATAGACTGAGTGAAATAGCTGTATTTTGTTTTCACATGACTCTAGAGATACACTCTTAATCAGGGAGAGCAAAGTTGTCATGTTCTATGGTTGTCAGAAACTAAATCCATTCTTGTCTATCCAGGGAGGTTAAACTCCTCCTCGCTTATTCGAGAAAGTTTCTAGTGAACTCTGAGCTAGCTGGCAAAAAACGTAAGTCTAATATAGTCAGTAGAGACCTAGTTAACCTCAGTCCTACGTCTACACTACTGAAGATATTATTCCAATGCGCAGAGCCTATTGGGACTATAGGAACTACACTACATGGCGCCCAACCTTTGGTAAGGCGATAAATCTAACGCAAGACGTTAGAGTAACTCAGTCGTGCTTTTTCACACAGACCCTTTCTCCCGTAAATACTCCAAAGACGTCTGGAGTGGGTCAAAGGTTAAAAATCTGCCGAAACTTAATTGGAAAAGATTTCTATGTATAGTTTTTGGTTTATTCAACGTTGAAGGATACAGTGTTCCAAAATATTGTGCACCTAATCTTTGTTTCCTTGAAACTTGATGTGCAACAAAAACCTTTCTGCCAGTAAAAATGACAGAAAGTGAAGAAGAGAAGGAGACAGCTAGAATATCAGCTCAACTCCAAGCGGATGACACAAGTCTCCTGCAGACTGACCCGGATGCAATACTCATTCCGGTTAACATAAGAAAAACTATAACTCTAAACTTATAGAAAATGGACTGACATCGAGAGGTGGTACAGTCATATTCGTAATTGAGGGACATTAATATCGGCAGACAGAGGTATTCTATTCATGGATAAACTTTCCAGCAGCAAACGCTGTCACACATGAATTCCACTATTACAAAATAGAGGAACCTCCGGAAGAGTACACTCCTTTCGAGGAGGTGGAAATCCCATTAAAATACCAAGAGCACCTGCTCTGGTTTAAAGGCGCCCTAAAACATAATAATCACATCACCAGGCTCGGTCCACTAGGTAGACCAGGAGCAACGTGGCCGGTTCTAGCCAGCTACACACCACATCCAGACATCGAAAAAATGTCGATACCAGAACTTCTAGTCCAACTAAAAGTACTCATTAAAATACATAGACAATTAGTCCAATATGTAATGCGGACTTCAACAGTTCAACCAGCTATTAACATTCCACAGCTGACCCCTCATCAGGGGAACACAAATAAAATTACACCACAGAACATACAGTCATGTCTGGGTAAAGTACCCATAAAACGGGAACAAATTCCATTCTCGTTAGCACGAAAAATAACTCAAATAGAGGCAGTATTTCCGGATACTACCCCTGTTGAAAAACACAGAATTCTGACTATCTGTCTTCCAATGGGGATCGCACCACATGTGGAGGACTGTGACACTTGGGGCACAGTCTTTACTTCCATTTACACAAAAACACATGGTGTTCCGTCCATGGCGGTAATACCCGATGTGCTAAGACAGATTCAAAATGAATATGGTCCAGAACCTGCTTTAACTCTGGGTATGAAATTACTGAAAGACTTCAAGCAGGTTTCAGCTTTAATATTATCCAACATAAAAGGAGAAGCCGCATCTGTGGCGATCCGCCAGAAATTGAAAGAAACAGATATAGCAGAACAACCATTTGAACTTGCCAGAATCATAGAAAAATCCTATGAAGAGCTAGGAAGAGATAGTTTGGGTGGGAAACCAGTAAAACCCCAACTAACTGAAAATCCTGAAAAGATATTTATTAAAATTAATCTAAACACTCCAAAAAAGAGCTGGGATGGAAATAAACAATCCACTCCCAAAGAAAAAAGATTCCAGGCCAGAGGAAGGTCTCCTCGGCGGAGAGAAAGATCTCCGGACCAAGGACACAAGTCTCCCCAGAGGGAGCCCTCTGAGAAAAGATACAACCTTAGAAATAGGGATAATCTAAAGAAACCTGATAGATATCAAGATATTGATACACGTCCCTCTCGATCTTTTCAGACTTCCTCGCAGAAATCGGAAAGAAGAGGACGGTCAGAACACAGGGAAGAGCACGTCAAGTCCAAAGACAAGGAACCTGCTCATCAAAGTAAAAAATTACAATTTCCAAAAAAGAAGCTAGCCAGTATTAAAAAAATCAAACATGCCGAGGATCCTGAGGACACAGCTGAAAAACGGAGAGTGGGCTCAGACAATGCTAGACAGCGCAGCAGAAGTGAGCATAGCTCGCAAGATCCTGATGAATCATCTGGAGACAGTGGACACGAATGAATACATTCAGGTGGAAACTGCAGATACCAGAGTTAGCAAACCTCATAAAATATACGAAATAACATTACATATAGAGGGAGATAAGACTAGGAAAATAAGGGGTCTATTTTGGGATAACCTCTCCAAAAGCTATGACATCCTTTTAGCTGAAAAAGACTGGCCACCAGAGTTTGTCAGAGAGTGCCCTCATGGCAAAGAAATGATTATGCCTGCCTTCTCAAATCACATTCCAATTCATAAAAAATATACACTTGCAAGAAAGTGGGCAGTAGCCCAAGCTCCTGCATTATATAAAAACCATGTCGGATGGGATGAGGACTCTCCTCCTCACAAAATCCAGATAAAATGTCAACCAACTGCACAGAGGCAGTACCCAATTAAGCAAGAAGCTAAAAAACAGGTCAGGGAGATCTTAGATCAACTTGAATACCAGGGGGTGATTGAAACATGCACCTCACAAATGAACAATCCTTTGTTTCCTGTCTCCAAGCCAGACGATTCATATCGACTAGTTTTGGACTACAGACACCTTAACTCATGTTGCAAAACATTTGCAGTACAAAACTCACACAGTGCAGCACTAATGAATAACATCGTGCGCAAAAAATACAAAACAACATTAGACATCTCTAATGGATTCTTTTGTCAAAACATAGCACCTGAAAGCAGGTATTTGACCGCTTTCTCAATAATGGGCTCGCAGAAAAATTCTGTCGACTCCCACAGGGGTTCAAGAACAGCCCAGGATTATTCTCAGCTAGAGTAACAGAGTTACTACAAATATATGATGATGAGGCATTATCTTATGTCGATGACATCTATCTAACAGATGATGACTTGGATACTCACTTGAAAAGAGTGAACACCATAATACTTGGGTTCGCAGCAGAGGGTTACAAATTCAACTTTAAAAAGTCACGAATTGCCCATCTAACTGTTCTGTTTTTAGGATATGAATTATCAAGTGAGGGTAAAAGCCTGGCCGACAATTTCTTAGAGAAATGTGCTGTAATCCAAGCACCAAGAACGCTGAAAAACTTACAATCAATTCTAGGTTTCCTGAATTTCGGAAGAACTTACATTCTAAATTATGCAGAGAGGATTAAACCTCTCTACGAACTAATAAAACCAGATTTTAAATCAATCAATTGGACTAAAAAAAACACAGAAATTTTGAGATCATTGCAAACAGACATGTTAACAAAAACAAAATTGCAAACAGGCGATAACACACGCAACCTTGTAATCCGAGTCATCCCAGGAAGATGCGGATTCACATACCTAAACTCTAATGAGGGAGAAACGGTACCAATAGCATACAAATCACACTTGTACTCACAAGCTGAAAAAACATTCAGTCTCGCGAAAAATGTTGTAAATGCGGTTCAAAGAGCTGTAGCAAAAGAAAAAGCCCAGGCCCAAGGCAGACGGATTACTGTTTTAACAGCAGAATCAGCCTTCGAGGCTTTAACAAGCCCAGGTAATTTAACTACCGTGGCATTAGATCCAAAATGGATACAATGGGAAAATTCTCTTGCTACAGACAAAGTGAAATACTATTTTGACCCGGAAATGAAAAAATTGAAATATCTAACATATGAAAAGAATATCCTCTGCTTGACGACATTCTGACCATACAACTTTATGCCTGCGTAATATACACAAACAGTTATGCAGAACCCTCGGTTTGGGGAGAACAAGCCTTTAACGCTACGTGCGAGGTTGTTAAAAACCGGTGGCGCGGAGGTAAATTGAGACCTCTGGTAACAATGTCACAATCTGTAAAAGACAATCCAGGTCAACAAACTGAACTAATAGCTTTGAAAATGGCGCTAGATATTGCCGATCGCGAATTCCCAACACTAATAGTGTGCGATTCGCATTACTGCGTCAAATCATACAATAATGACTTGCAGAAATGGGTTTAAAATGGTTATAAGGATGACACAGGTGCCACAATAAAGCAAAAATCGCTTTGGGAACAAGTAGTTCTGTTAAAGAAAGAACTACAAAAGACTCACGTGATACATTCACTGAGTCATGAACGTGATGGCGTTCACGTTACAGGGAATTCATTGGCTGAGACAGCCACAGCGGAAGCAACTAAACCGGCTTCCGTAGCTACAAAAAAGCGTTCAGAAAAATACATAGACGGGGAAACCATGCTGGCGGTAAAAACGTCATCAAAAGGCGACTGTGCAGCGCTACCCGTCAACTATCCACTCAATTATACATACATAATCGATGCTAACTCCGTTCTTTTTGCTCGAATCCCTGGAGTGGGGGATAGAGTGATTCCAAACACGAACAGGAGAATCTTCTTAATACAAGAAGCACATATGGGATTAGGTCTAAGGCCTCAGATGATCAAAGAATCTCTGACAGAATTACAATCAGTATACTGGTGGCCGGGAATGAGCGTGGATAATCACAAATTTGCAAAAAATTGTGAAAACTGCAACAGAGATCGCAGTGGCGAACCGGCCGAAGTAGTGCCAGAACACATAATAGAAAGTATAAGACGATCTATACGCATGATCAAACAGGAAAAATGCGTCCCATTGTATATCATTTAAGACTAGATTCACTTAAAATGTAGACCCCAACTCTCGGCTGACGCCAGAACTGGTATAAAAAGATTTGCAAGTCTATATCAGCACATACGCAATTGGCATGCTACATTCTAACCAGGGTCCTGCCTTTTAGCTCTCGAGCTTACAGGGAGGCCATGACCAGAATGGGCATTGCATTGTGGTAATCTTGTCACTTCCTTCCTGAGGGAAACGGGATGGTGGAAAGAAAAAATGGAGACATATAGCAATCTATAACGGCGGAGGTATTAGGTTCGGGGGATGGGTGGGTCAAACATTTAACAAGTGTCCAACGTAGTCTTAACAATCTGCCAAGAAATTCTCTATAAGGTTTCTGTCCGTACGAACTATTGTTCGGGACTAGAATGCATATCCAGGACCTCGATAGTCAGACTTCAGTGGTAAAAGGAAAATGCTTTGATATCAAAGATCGTTTGGCTATTTTACAGGACTTAAATGAAACAAGAAAAGACCTGAGCAACATAAAGTTGAAACAACAGCCAACAGCCACTGAAGAGAAACCACCTGTCCCAGCAAGGCCTGTCTGGATTCCAAAGATTGGGGATCTGGTCAGAGAGAAAATCGCGGTGAAGAAGGAATTCGGGCCTTCTTACAGAAAAGCAGTACCTGTCTTAGCTGTCAACGGAACAAGATCAGTTGTACTACCGCCCCTTGCTGGTAAAAAGGAGAACCGAGTTGTATCGATCGACCTGGTTAAACCACAATCATGTGGCCAATAATAAGTAGTAGGCCAAGTGGACTCCCAAGAAATAGCAGAACACCAAAGTTTGCTACAAATCAAGAGGTTCAAACTGAGAGACTAATCACATTTGATAAACCTACAGTGAATCAACAAGGACTATGCAACAAAGCCATGGAACTTATGCCTCTTAAAACCCAAATTGCAACAATTCGTCAAGAAACACCTGTCTACAACGATGTAGCCACAGACTATGCTAATGTAACAAAGAAAAATCCAGAAGCAATTCCAACAATTGACAGAACTGCATCAGGCTACTTCATCAATTTCGATGACTTTTCTGAGGATCCGAGCGAACCTGAGGAACAGCCAACAACAACAAAAACTTTTAAAGACAAAGCTAAAGAACTCTTTCATCAACTACAAGAAACCTATCTGATTTCCCCATGGATTGAATTTTGGGTGGTGCTAGGTGTACTTTTCCTCCTGCTTTGGCTCATCATGGTGCTATGCTTGGGACACTTCATTGAGGGAAAATATATTACAATGGACACAGCAAGCCAGAATATCAACCTGGTCCTAAAGCCACACAAGTCTTCACACATCGAGAAAAGAGAACTTTCTTCAGTAAACTTCACAGCCAATCCGATACCCGGTGGGGTAGCATGGGACAAACCAAATTACGAAATATATGGCCCGGTCGAGCTCTTGAAGTATCCTCATCAATTTAAGGTTTCATTAAGTGACTTTGTAAAACCGAGCACATTCTCTGATGATTGGGGCTTTGAAAGTATTAATGATATGATGTCAGACTTAGTTATGTCAGCAAAATTTACAGAACATGAATATTTACAAGGTTCATCAAATTATGAACAGATGTACTGCTACAACCACTATGCTAACCATTATTTGCATAAATCTGCTCAACCTAGAAATGTTTTTAATTTTAATCAATGGGAACATTGTGCAACTCCACCAAAAGGCAGTTCTAAAACATTTTATGATAAATTTCCATACTTCTCAGGGTTTAACACAAGTGAAGCAGAAACGTTTTATTTCAAACTGTTAAATAAGACAGGAATGAAAACCATGCTGACAAATACAAAATTAATCTATTCAGAATTTTTTTTTGAAAAAATGAATACATTTGGTTTTGATTTTTGGAAAAATAACATTGAAACAAAAACCATCTGGGGTACCAAAGATTGGCAAGTCCAAGGTATAGAATCATTATTCAGAGCCTGCATGATCCCAGAACAAATTATATTTTTGAATGACACAATTCAACAGACAACCTGTCTTGGCCTAGCCAAAATTAAAGACTTAAACAAACCGTCTATTCCAAAGCCAACACCTGACAGTAATAGCACTACAGATGTTGAGATAGACGTATCACATATTTTAAACCAAAACAGAACACATCCTGATTGGAAAAAATGGTTGATCTGGCCCACAGACACAAATAACTGTCAAGATAGATTCCTGAACAAAATACAGGGGTTCAAATTGACCAGGCCAGACCCTAGATACTCCCAGAGACAACATCCAGGGATAGTAACAACATACAGTGTAGGAAAACTCTGCCTTGAATGGCTACAGACATCCACACTGGCAGAAATTAAGCAATACTTAACTTTACTTAAAGACGGTGCTGACTTGCGTGATTTCATTATGGGACCACGCAAACAGCGTCAAAAACGTTTCATAGCGGCCTCTATATATGCAGCTTATAACGAAGCTTGGAAAGAAACTCAAATTGAAACAGCAGAGAAAATACGGTAAATTGACCATATTAATTTGGAAAAATCACTTTCTGTTGTGGACAATGGGTTAATGACTCTGTCTTCCAGAATATATTCACTGGACAGTATTGTATCATCTGCAATTGATATAATAGAACAGGACTTACTAATGTTACAACACGGTCAGTCCCAATTGCGTTCTATTGTACAGCTTGGCTGGTCGTTACAAAATCTGCGTTCAGGCTACGTGCCTTGGCGTTTAATCAACACAACGTCATTATTCTCTATCTTTAACCTTACTGATACACAAATCAGCTTGGCACAAAAAGGAGCAGAATATACAATTCTGAGCATTGAAAAACTTGAGAGATTACCATTGACAATGTCAGAACGACCTGTCATTGAATGGATAATACATGGAATCATAACTATTCCAATAACAACTTTCCAATTTAAATGCTGCCAAGAGTATATACGAGCAGGCCAGTATGAAAGGTTGGGTAAAGGATACATTAAGTCATCATGGAAATTACCTTACACACACACATGTTATAGTGAAAAAGGACAGAATGTATTTCTTAGTGGTAATAAGTGTGAAAAATCACTAAGTGGTATACTTCTGTGTCAGGGTATAAATCTACATGGGGCCTGTGAGGGGACTTCAAATAACCTTTCATGTCACCAGCTTGGCACACCTGCAACTCGAATAGAGCCATTCTTTAGACGGCTTTCGAACGGGAGCTACATTCTAATTGTGGACCACAGATGTTGTGGCTTGATGCCAGGAAAAGCTTATCTTGTAAGCGTTTCGTCCATGGTCACTTGTTGTATGCAAGTATTGTATCCAAACGACACTCCAGACAGGGAGGGAAAAATTTGGCCCAGTTTGAAAATCTCTTCTATTCGAATTGATACTTTAAGCAGAATGAAGTCTGTTCTTCTACAGACGCCTGTGCCCTTGACGTCATCAAAAGAAACGTATGATCTCCAGGTCGCAAGGACAACAACAGGGATACATGCACTATTATCAACAAATTGCCCCTTGCATTTCGCAGAAATGCTAAACCAAATCTTAAACGTTTCTGATACGAATGGTATCCCAAGTGTATTTAAGACAATTTTTTCGGGACTGTTAACACCCTTCAAAGCAGTCCTGGGCATTTTTCCTAATTTTGTCCATTCGGTCTTTGGCGGTCTTCCACTCCTGTTGGGACTCGTAGCAGGCATTTTATTTTTGATACTCCTGCTTCGTTATGGCAAGCCATGTCACAGACAAGACTCCAGCAACGATGGAAGAAACAATCCTAGCTATACGCTATCGGGACCGCATAACTAAAGTCCTTGGATTAGCCCGGCTAAGAGATCTGAATATGACCTGGTTTCTTTCATTCAGACCCATCTGGCAGAATTGTATCTTACCAGTGTTAAGATGTATGCTGTGCGGAGAAGAATGCGTGTTAGACATCTGTCTCACACTACAATCAGAAGTACCATTGGATACAGATACTTTGCTAAGTCCTGTAACGGCTCATGCATCGTGTTGTCCCCAGCGGCTACCCATCCTGATGACGGCATTCGTGGAAACTTCACCACTGCGATTAAAGGGTAGTGAAGTGCAAGATGAGAGCAGCATCAACCAGGTACGACCTTCTGTGAGCAATGCTGATCAATACATTGATGATAGCAATCATTCTCACGACTGCACAGTTGCGGCATTTTCCAACTTGGTCGAACTTTCACCTGAAGCGGTAAACTGCTTTTTTGAAAGTCTGTCTGAAATGATGTTCTCCCCTGAACAAAAAGAATAACTTTTAAGCAAACGAGCACTCAGCGTTCCCTGAACTCTGAATTTGGCCTTCAGGTTTGAAAAACAAAAGCTTCTGGAAATATTTGGAACTGTTTTGGCTTCTTCCCCTGAAAAACGAAATTATTTTTTTCCCCCGATTCCAAAATATGTACTTTTTTTGGCACTCATCCTCTGCTTAAAGTAGAACTATTCTTAGAGAACAGAGCTTCTATTTTTAGGAACTCTAGAAACAATATATTACCTCAGCCTCTAGCATATTTACAAATAACTGTATTTATATGTGATGGAATGGTCTCGCACTTTTCTTTTCTGTATTAAGAGCCATTTCATGTGTACTTTTCGCAAAATCATTCCGCTGATATATATGCATCCTATTTTATGAATGATTACTCTGCTTGAAATACTGTACCTATACTAATTTTTCGTGTATTTCGCATATGCCATTTCAGATGCAAAAAATTTATTTTGGGGTGGATCGGTATACATATGCACCGTTAGATATGTTTACTATTGCTTAGTTTAGTAATTATGGACATGAATTCGTGGAGTGGGTGTAGTGTGTTTATCTAGGTACCTGAATCAATATTCCTATTCTTTGCCTTTGTCTGGTTATAAATCAATAATATCCCTACAACGGCATAGAAACCCTTTTCATAGTTCAGTCATAGCGCATGCTGTCACATTAAGCAAGCCTATTCCTCCAGCCCCCTAGAAAGCACACCGAGTTCTTAAACAAATCCAAGCCTCCAGCAACCTGGGAAATCCCCGCTACTGTTGTTTTGATTTCATCCAAGAACTCATGTAAAACACTGTAAGAACGACCAGTTCTTAGTGACATCTTTATTGACGTCTTATGTCCAGCCTTACGTCAAACCCGGCACCTTTCAGGTATAAATATACCAACGTTGCCTTAAGCAAACACACGGTGGTAATCCTGGAGCAGAGCAGCTATCTACTTCCGAAGAGCCCAGCTGATGCGAGAGCCCACGGACGCTGCCCCTCCCTTTTGACGCGCTGAGAAAGACGCTGTCTTTTCTCTTGCCGAGAAATCCAGCCTCCGGCGTTTCCAGCTTACCCTTGCGGGTGACTGGGATACCGAGTCCTGAGAGAGAGATACCAGCCCTCCTGCCTTCTAATACCCAGGTACTGAACTGACTAAACCCTTACAGAGAATTCTTGAGTCAGATTCTTGGCAAAACAAACTTAACTTAAACTGCTACTTACTTACTCCTCTCACGTATTAGACTTAGGTCAGGTACACCGGGGTAGGCATAGTTAGAAGCACTAGTTGAGTACGATTAGTCAATGTATATATGTATGTATCTATTTTATCCATTTTAAAGTATCATATGGCTAAGAAACCATATCAATGCTTTTACAGTATTATTTCATACTCCTGCTTTTACTGTATGCACTTTACTTAACTATAAGTATTGCAATTGTAGCAATTCATTTCTCTTGTATGAGGAAAGAGACTGCTCAATAAATAACACCTTTTATTGAAAACGCCCGTCTCTCTTTTTCTCTGCAATCTGGTGCAACTAAGTACGCACTTATTGACTGAGTGAAATAGCTGTCTTTTGTTTTCACACGACTCTAGAGATACACTCTTAATCAGGGAGAGCAAAGTTGTCATGTTCTATGGTTGTCAGAAACTAAATCCCTTCTAGTCTATCCAGGGAAGTTAAACTCCTCCTCGCTTATTCGAGAAAGTGTCTAGTGAACTCTGAGCTAGCTGGCAAAAAACGTAAGTCTAATATAGTCAGTAGAGACCTAGTTAACCTCAGTCCTACGTCTACACTACTGAAGATATTATTCCAATGCGCAGAGCCTATTGGGACTATAGGAACTACACTACAGGAGGAGGATGCTGGTGGGAAGCATACTGCTGCTTTTGGTAAATGGGTCCAATATTGCAGTACTGCTGCAAAACCGCCCCCCTGTACGAAAAATGGCCCCCACTGGTCCAAAACCGCCCCCGCCCTTCCAGCCCACCGGGAAAACACCCAGTGGCCGATACGGCCATTTCAGCCCTGCTTTTGGGACTTCCGGATATTTGGAATGAATGGTGTGCAGATACTGTTCAGTGCCATCACGCTCAAGGCCTGGAGTGGCAGAAATAAAATTTTCCAGCTGTTACTGGGAGATCGAGCAAGGCAGAAGGCTGGGATCCGGTGTTGTGATGAGCGCTGTCCATGACCTGTATGATGACAGCTTCAGTGCTGCAGTCTTATCTCAAGCCAGAATGATAGTTGTACATGAGATGAGTGTTTGGTCCCGAAGAGAGACGCCGCCATAGTGCTGTGAGCTAGCCGCCCACACACCTGTAGGAGGTTGTAGAGGTGGTGCTTGGAAGAGCCGTTGAACTTTAGGACTATTCTGTTCCATCCGAGAGTGGAGATTGGTGAAGCCAGCGAGGAGCCAGTTACTAATGTCCAATTTCCTGAGAAGCTAAGCTTCAGTCTGACTTTAAATGTGCGAAAGAGGAAGTGCGGAAGATTCTGGGCACAACAACCAGGTGTGACATGTAGAAAGAGCCGTGAGGTTGCCGACTACTGGTGCAGAAGAACGGATTTGAGTGGGAAGAGATAGGTGAGGGGATGGTTTCTTGAGCAGAAGATGAGGGGAGTGGATGGTGTTGGCCTTGTCAAGGTTGAGCATGAAGCAGCGTGATGCTGTCTGGCATCCCATGGAAATGCGTCTGATGGTCCCATGAGTTGGCAGTTAGTGTGTAAATAGGGAAGTAAATGAGATGATTGGAAAATCCTCTGCAAGTGCATTGTAGAAGAAACTAAACCACAGCAAGATGATGTCACTGAGAGAGAGTGTAGAAGGGGAGAAGGGAGGGGCTACAACGGGACTTTGGAGGACAATCGCTGGTGGTCAGGTGAACATGCACATACAGGAGTCATTGAACGCAAAGAAAGAAGGCTGTGCAGTGATAGAGGAGAGGAAGTGGTAAGCTCCTGCTTTGGTCTATAGGGACTTTCTTGTACCACAACCTTGGTACAGGAAAGGCCACTTGAGGCAATCTTATTGGCTGACCTTCAACCAATCAGATTGCCTCTAAACTCTTTGCGGGCAATTGCATTGGCTCAATGTCATTTTTAGGTCTTGTCTACTAGACAGAACATGCGTTGCCTGTTGCGAGACATACTGTGGAGAACATACAGGGGCTTACAGCCTGTCCATTGCTCATAATTGGTTAGATTTCCTGTAATTCTCATTTGCATGATTGCCCCTGTTGCTTTCTCGCTTGTGTTCTCCTCGTCCCATCCACATTGTTCTCTCGCCTGTTGCTGCTCCTCCCCACCCGCGCGTGCCTCTCTCACCTGTTGCTTTTCCTTCCACTCCGTACACCCTGTTGCGCGTTTGCCAGCGTGCTCCCTGTTGCTCCTTCCCTGGCTGTTCACGTTGCTCTCTCACTCTTGGATTCTCCCCCCCCCACCTTGTTGCTTTTGCTGACCTGACAACGGTGTCCCCCATTACTTCAACCCTCTCATTTCTTCCTGGCCAGTACTTAATTTGTAAAATAAAATATGTGCCAGGGCCCTTCTCAGGAGGTCACTGCAGCTAACACCACTCATTGCCCCTGCCAGCGCTGCCAATGACAGTACCAACACAACCACTAGTCCTCACACTCATACAAGTGTGACAATTTAGACTATTCCAGGCCTCCAAAAACTATAAAACAAATGGCTTGGACGACAGGTATTAGTGTTTTTTAATGTTAATATAATTATTAAACAACTATTATTGTGTTTGTTCCAAAATTATACAGACAGTGCCGCCATGTGGCAGACTGCCATACATGCTGGTGCTGACAATTAAGTGCCGGTGCCAAGCACCGGAAACCACCGGCTCAATTTAAGCACTTTTTCCACAACACACTTTTAAAAAACAAAATACCCTTTCTCACATTTTTGGTTACCGATCCAACTCGGATCGGTTAATAAACAGAACAAGCATTTACAATGCGATAGGTTGGTCTCGCATTACTGAAAGTTTGAGCTAGTGGCGTTGCTTTATTACTTGCAACAACAATAGCTCAAACTTTCAGTAATGCGAGACCTATTGCATTGCAAATGCTTGTTATCTTGGCTGCTGCCCCGGGTAGAAGCATCTAATGTCACAACTCAACCATAATAACTTATTACAGTTGAACAGTTGTATCTTTTCGTTATTACAGGCAACTAAGCACGTCACAAATCTAACGTAATACGAAAGTTAGAGACAGGATTTTATACTAGGGTAGCATGTTTTAAATATAGATGGAAAAATAATGGTTACAAAAGCACGTAAATGCACAGAAATAAATTCTATGCCTTCTTAACTTAGTCATCATTATTCTAGCAGGCGAAAGCACACACGAGGCAGCATAGGCTTCAAAAGATACTGCGCCTTAAAAAACAGAAAAACACTGTTTCTATCAGTGGCAACACAGGCAATAGAACAGGGCACTGTTCTCCCATTGCGTTAGTGTTGCTACTGCCATCGAGGTGAAATCCAGGTGTCTGCATGGAAGTGACCACACTTATCTGCATGGAAGTGACAACGCCTGTCTACATGGAAGTGACCAAACATGTCTGCACGGGAGTGACCACACCTGTCTGCACGGAAGTGACTACACCCGTCTGCATGGAAGTGACCACACCTGCCTGCATGGAAGTGACCACACTTATCTGCATGGAAGTGACAACGCCTGTCTACACGGAAGTGACCAAACATGTCTGCACGGGAGTGACCACACCAATCTGCTTGGAAGTGACCACACTTGTCTGCATGGAAGTGACAACACCAATCTGCATGGAAGTGACGACGCCTGTCTGCGCGGAAGTGACCAAACATGTCTGCACAGGAGTGACCACACCTGTCTGCACGGAAGTGACTACACCCGTCTGCATGGAAGTGACCACACCTGCCTGCATGGAAGGGACCACGCCTGTCTGGTTGGAAGTGACCACACCTATTGTAGTGTAGCTCCTATTTTCCCAATAGGCTCTGCGCATTGGAATAATACCTACAGCAGTAAAGGCCTAGACCAGACGTTAACTAGGTCTACTACTGTCGATACTAGACTTAATTTTTGGGTTTGCCAGCGTAGCTCAGAGTTCGCTAGAAACTTTCTCGAATGTTCAAGGAGGAATTAACTTCCCTGATTAGACAAGAAGGGATTTAGTTTCTGACAACCATAGAACATGACAACTTTGCTCTCCCCTAATCAAGAGTCAATCTCGAGAGTCGTGTGAGCACAAGGCAATTATTTTACTCAGTCAGTACGTGCATTCTTAGTCTCATCAGAATGTAGAGAAAAGGAAGAGACGGGCGTGTTCAATAAGAAGGTGTTATTTATTGATCAGTCTCTTTTCTCATACATGAGAAATGGATCGATATTATTGCAATACTTATAGTTAAGTAAAGTGCATACATTAAAAGCAATAGTATAAAATAATACTGTAAAAACATTGATATGGTTTCTGAGCCATATGATGTTTAAAATGATTAAAATATATTTACATACACATATACATTTGACTAAACGTACTCAACTGGTGTTTCTAAATACGCCTACCCCGTGTACCTGACCTAAGTCTAATGCGTGGGCGGGAATAGAAAGTTACAGTTTAAGTTAAGTTTGTTTTTGCCAAGTGAATAACTAAAGAATTCTCTGTGAGGGGTTATTCAGTTCTGTACCTGGAATTTAGGATGAATGAGGAATGGTATCTCGTTCTCTGGTCTCGATATTCCAGGCTGCCTGCGAGGGCTACCCGGAAGCGCCGGTGCTGGGTCTCTCGGCTTGAGATAGCAGCGCGTCTCTCAGCGCGTCAGGAAGGCGGGGCTGCGCCAGCGGGGTCTGCTTCTGCTCTCGGCGTCGGCAAGTGTGGCTGCTCCGTCTTGTCACCACGCGTGTGTTTGCATAGGGCAAGATCGGCAATATTTATACCTTAAAGGTGCCGAGATTGACGTAAGGATGGACATAGATACGTCAATAAAGATGTCATACGACTTGCTCGTTAGCACATTCTTTACTAAAGTTCTCTGTGAAATCAAAACAATGGCCGCACGGATTTTCCAGGTTGTCATAGGTTTGATTTGTTATGAGAACGTCGTATGCCTTATCAGGGGCTGGAGGAATGTTGCTTGTCTAATTAGATCTCAAGCGTTATGACCTAATCAGATAACACGTTCCTGTGCCGTAGTGTGACTGCGTCAGATAACGGTATCTGCATCATGGGGGCTTGTCTTGCCTCATGGGCTGACTGTTAGTTAACTTGATAGTTAGTTTAACCAGAATAGGGTCAGGAATAGGGGGATCGTTTCAGAACCTATAGGAATACACGACACTATCTGCATGGAAGTGACCACGCCTGTCTGCACGGAAGTGACCACACCAGTCTGCATGGAAGTGACAACACCAATCTGCTTGGAAGTGACCACACTTGTCTGCATGGAAGTGACAACACCAATCTGCATGGAAGTGACCACACTTGTCTGCATGGAAGTAACCACACCCGTCTGCATGGAAGTGACCATACCTGTCTGCATGGAAGTGACCATGCCTGTCTGCTTGTAAGTGACCACACATGTCTGCTTGTAAGGGAGCACAACTGTTTGCATGGAAGTTATCACACCTGTCTGCACGGAAGTGACCACACCTGTCTGCATGGAAGTGACCATACATGTCTGCATGAAAGTGACCACACCTGTCTGCATGGAAGTGAACATGCCTGTCTGCTTGTAAGTGACCACACATGTCTGCTTGTAAGGGAGCACAACTGTCTGCATGGAAGTTATCACACCTGTCTGCACAGAAGTGACCACACCTGTCTCCATGGAAGTGACCATACATGTCTGCATGAAAGTGACCACACCTGTCTACATGGAAGTGAACATGCCTGTCTGCTTGTAAGTGACCACACCTGTCTGCTTGTAAGGGAGCATACCTGTCTGCACAGAAGTGAACACACCTGTCTGCTTGTAAGGGAGCACAACTGTCTGCCCAGAAGAGACCACACCTGCCTGCACGGACGTGACCACACCAGTCTGCATAGACAAGAGACCACGCCTGTCTGCTTGTAAGTAACCACACCTGTCTGCTTGTACAGGAGCACACCTGTCTGCTTGTAAGTGACCACACCTGTCTGCTTGTAAGGGAGCACAACTGTCTGCCCAGAAGAGACCACACCTACCTGCACGGACGTGACCACACCAGTCTGCATAGACAAGAGACCACGCCTGTCTGCTTGTAAGTAACCACACCTGTCTGCTTGTACAGGAGCACACCTGTCTGCTTGTAAGTGACCACACCTGTCTGCTTGTAAGGGAGCACAACTGTCTGCATGTAAGTGGCCACACCCATCTGCATGGAAGTGACCACACCTATCTGCATGGAAGTGACCACACCCATCTGCATGGAAGTGACCATACCTGTCTGCATGGAAGTGAACACACCTGTCTGCATAGAAAAGAGACCACGCCTGTCTGCTTGTAAGGGAGCACAACTGTCTGCATGGAAGAGACCACACCTGCCTGCATGGAAGTGACCACACCAGCCTGCATAGAAAAGAGACCACGCCTGTCTGCTTGTAAGGGAGCACACCTGTCTGCTTGTAAGTGACCACACCTGTCTGCTTGTAAGGGATCACAACTGTCTGCACGGAAGTGACCACACCTGTCTGCATGGAGGTGACCACACCTGTCTGCATGGAAGTGACCACGCCTGTCTGCATGGAGGTGACCACGCCTGTCTGCTTGTAAGTGACCACACCTGTCTGCATGGAGGTGACCACACTTGTCTGCATGGAAGTGACAACACCCGTCTGCATGGAAGTGACCATACCTGTCTGCATGGAAGTGACCACGCCTGTCTGCTTGTAAGTGACCACACCTGTCTGCTTGTAAGGGAGCACAACTGTCTGCTTGTAAGTGACCACACCTGTCTGCACGGAAGTGACCACACCTGTCTGCTTGTAAGTGACCACACCTGTCTGCATGGATGTGACCACACCGTCTGCATGGAAGTGACCACACCTGTCTGCATGGAGGTGACCACACCTTTCTGGATGGAAGTGACCATACCTGTCTGCATGGAAGTGACCACGCCTGTCTGCTTGTAAGTGACCACACCTGTCTGCATGGAGGTGACCACACTTGTCTGCATGGAAGTGACAACATCCGTCTGCATGGAAGTGACCATACCTGTCTGCATGGAAGTGACCACGCCTGTCTGCTTGTAAGTGACCACACCTGTCTGCTTGTAAGGGAGCACAACTGTCTGATTGTAAGTGACCACACCTGTCTGCACGGAAGTGACCACGCCTGTCTGCTTGTAAGTGACCACACCTGTCTGCATGGATGTGACCACACCGTCTGCATGGAAGTGACCACACCTGTCTGCATGGAAATGAGCATGCCTGTCTGCTTGTAAGTGACCACACCGGTCTGCTTGTAAGGGAGCATACCTGTCTGCACAGAAGTGAACACACCTGTCTGCCCGGAAGTGACCACACGCATTTGCATGGAAGTGACCACACCTGTCTGCACGGAAGTGATCACACCTGTCTGCACGGAAGTGACCACACCTGTCTGCATGGAAGTAACCACACTGTTTGCATGGAAATGACCACACCTGTCTGCATGGAAGTAACCACACCTGCCTAGATGGAAGTGACCACACCTGTCTGCATGGAAGTGACCACACCTGTCTGCATGGAAGTGACCACACCTGGCTGGATAGAAGTGACCACACCTGTCTGCATGGAAGTAACCACACTTGTCTGCATGGAAGTGACCGCACCTGTCTGCATGGAAGTGACCACACCTGTCTGCATGGAAATGACCACACCTGTCTGCCTGGAAGTGACCACACCTGTCAGCATGGAAATTACCACACCTGTCTGCATGGAAGTGACCACACCTGTCTGCATGGAAGTGACAACACCTGTCTGCATTGAAGAGACCACACCTGGCTGGATGGAAGTGACCACACCTGCCTGGATGGAAGTGACCACAGCTGTCTGCATGGAAGTGACCACACTGTCTGCATGGAAGTGTAGAGAGATTAGCACTCTTCCTCTTAGCAGTAATGCAGAGATATAGTCCCTACTAGTCAGCACAGCCAACTATTTCCACCTCCGTCACTTCCTGACGAGTGGGGATCAGTCTCTGGCCAAGGCGGGGGCTGCTCTGCGTGCAGGGCTGCGAGCTGCACACATTTCTCGCTGTCCCATTTCAGCGGTGCTAGGTTGCACTGTGGTTGCTTTGTGAAATGACTGCTGCTGGCTCTTGCTCCCCTCTGTCCCACCCTCTGCCGTGCAGTGAGTTGAAATATTGGGGATTGTGTACAGAGCGCCCCTCCCCCATGCTCAACAAAGTGGGGGTAGACGGCGTCACTATGCAGTGTTGCAAGCAGGCAGTGATCTCTATTTTGGATGCAAACGCGCATTCTGTCTCTGGTTTGGGGTGCCAGTCTGGGGGGAACCAGGGCTCGCGCTGCACTGCGGATGGTTCAGAGCCTACGGGGAGGTGGAATTGAATAGAAGGTGCAGAGTGTTGCAGGGTGGTGAATGTTGGGGCAGTGCTGTGAGTGCTGTTCTCCGCTGGAAAGATGGTACAGTGCGGCTGGAGCCCGGAGCTGCACGGTGAACTGATGGAAATTTTAAGCAGCGCCGCAGAATGATGGAGCGGCACCCGTAGTGCGGTGGGATGGAACTAAATCAGTGCAGTGAGCTCTCCGGTATGTATGTGGAGGTTCAGAGATTTTGGAGATGCGCTTCCGCGCCGCCCTCTGCTGCGAGCTGCACACAGAGCTCTCCTTGGTCCTCTCCGAGTGCACCAGCTGCCACAGCCCTGAGCAAAGGGCAAACAAGTAATGTCAAACTTTTACCAAGCATGAAGCGCGGCAGCCGGCCGTAAAGCAGGGAGGCAGTGTCTTTAAAAGAGAAAGTGTGGCGTCTATCATTGGCCGGCGCACTTGAGTCTGGAAAATAGGGTGGGTATGTTGGTAAGCCAGATAACTTGAACTGCCTGCAAATCAAACAAAAGAAAACCGTGCGGTCACCATGTTTGGTGAATAACGTACAACGTGCTGTGCTCACCAGGGCTTATCGCATGCAGGAGTGCCACGCCATGCAAAACTAAGGCGCGTGGTCAGTTTAAATAATACGTCAGCGGTTCTTTCATTTAGTTGATTCCCTGTGAAATGGTAGCAAAAAAGAACAATCCCGCCAGTTGTGAGCCATGTGGTTTCAATTATCGCGCCCATGTCTGGGCACGATAATTAAAACCACATGACGGCGTGGTCACTTCCATGCAGACAGGTATGGTCACTTTCATGCAGATGGGTGTGGTTACTTCCATGCAGACAAGTGTGGCCACTTCCGTGCAGACAGCAGACAGGTGTGGTCACTTACAAACACCAATAGGCCGTAGGCAGAGTAATACGCCCACCTTATTGCGTGCCGTCTTACTTAAAAACTCGCAAGCAAAGCCCAATAGCGTGCCCCTAAAGGAAACGCCCTTGCTTGTTCGTGTGCCATTCCTAGGTCAGCATCTGAAACCCCGTTTTTACCTACTAAATGTCTTGTGCCGCACGACAGTGCTGCGCACTGCAACCCTAGGCGCGAGACCTAAAAAAAGCAGCTGTGTTATTTTGTAGGCGCGCGCATGCTTGGTAAGCATGGTGGGCGCGTCTACAAAAAGTGCAGGCGGTCCCGTCAAAGACTTTTTAAAAAATTCTTTACAAAGTCTGCACAAGATTGGGGGTTTTGTGCAGCATGTCTAAAAACCATTGGCAGAGCTGATAGGTCCCAACGGCAAGACTCCCTGACTTTACCAATGCTTGTTTTGATCTAGCTTTTAAGGTCCAGGAAAGAAGCGCATGTTCACGGTTGTGGGCTAGTGGGAAACATGAGTGAATCAGTGTTTCTGTGGTGATTCCCACACGTTTTTTTGATCGTGTAATGCAGTTTTCGTGGACATTTCGCCTGCTTTCATCTGGCCAGGTTCTGGATGTGAACCTCGGCCGGTGCGGGGGGGGGGGGGGGGGGGCTCATTACCGTGGCCCCAGGGGGGCCGGAAGCTCCCGTGACCTGAGCTGACCGGAGCACTGGTAATGAGACCCTGCTGGGACCAGGCGGCATTTTTTTTTTTTTTTTTCATTTCATTTCAAAGTGCAATGTGGTGCACATATGTGCGCCACATGTGCACCCAAGCTTATTTCAGGGGTGCACCTTGAAATTGCATTCTCAATTTGCGATTCGCTAATTTGAGAATGTCTTCCCATTCATTTCCATGGGCCTCTAGGCCCATAGGAATGAATGGGGAGGTATTCCTTAATCGCGAATCACAATTTGAGATTCGCAATTTAGGAATATGGAGGATTCGCTAAATTTATTGCAAATCCTACATACATAGCATTTTGCGCTTCTCAAATAGCGATTCGCAAAAAATCGCTATTTGAGAATCACAATGACTTTTTTATGGCCCAAGAACACACTGGGAAGGGCGGAAGGCACTTAACAGGCATGGAGTACAGAGCTTCCTATAGGGGAAGAACTTCCTTGCGGGAATAGAGAGGGCTTGAGTTGGATTTGGAAGTGTCTTTGAAGGAGGAGAACTTTGAGGTCAGTTTTGGAGGGTGAAGGGTGAAGGCTGACACGACAGGACGAGCTCGGGGTAAGCCAGATTCCATCTAGATGCCAGCGCACTGCAAACATTCCTTCTGGGGTGTTTTGTCAGGGGGATTACCCTGCAGGGGCTGCTGTCCTTCCGAGAGAGGAGGCTTTCTCATGTTGGTGACCCCCCTTCCCCCCACCCGACCAGAAGCACACAAAGGGAGACCCGAAATTAGCCCCTGTCACTTATGCCGCAAAGTTTACCTAACCTTTAAACAACTCTGCTCCGGTGATCACAGCGGTGGGGCAGTGGAGGGCAGTGGGGGGCAGTGGGGGGCTCAGAGGGGAGCGGAGCAGGCCAAATGCGGCTGCTTAGAGCCCGAACAGGAACGTATCAATTAATCTCTTTCTATGGAGCTAAAGCCCGGGTAATCCGCTCATTAAAGGGCTTGGACCCGGCTCGGGGTAAACAAAGGGGCTAATGAGCCCGTGGCTGGAGCTGTGCGCGCGGAGCATCTTCAAAAGGGGGGCGGGGCCTCCCGCGCCCGGGCCTTCCCCGTCACTGGACACTAATCGCCCCTTTCAAGGCAATTATGTCAGAGAGGAGCTAGGGGGGAGGGGGGTTAGAGGGGGCAGTGGGGATCAGAGCAGTCAGCAGCTGTACACTTCACACCCACACTCAGGTGTGGGGCGGGGCAAAGAGCAGGGATGGGGAGGGGTGGATGGATGGATGGATGGATGGATGGATAGATGGATGGATGGATGGATGGATGGAAGGATAGATGAATAGATGGATATATGGATAGATGGATGGATGGATGGATAGATGGATGGATGGATGGATGGATGGGTAGATAGAAGGATGGATGGATGGATAGAGGGATGAATGGAAGGATGGATGAATAGAGGGATGGATGGATGGATAGAAGGATGGATGGATAGAAGGATGGATGGTTAGATAGAAGGATGGATGGATGGATAGAGGGATGAATGGATGGATGTATGGATAGAGGGATGGATGGATTGATGAATGGATGGATGGATGGATAGAAGGATGGATGGGTGTATGGGTGGATAGAAGGATGGATGGATGGATAGAGGGATGAATGGATGGATGGATAGAAGGAAGATGGAAGAATGGATGGATGGAAGGATGGATGGGTGGATAGAAGGATGAATGGATGGATGGATGGCTAGAAGGATGGATGGATGGATGGATGGATAGAAGGATGGATGGTTAGATAGAAGGATGGATGGATGGATAGAGGGATGAATGGATGGATGTATGGATAGAGGGATGGATGGATTGATGAATGGATGGATGGATGGATAGAAGGATGGATGGGTGGATGGATGGATAGAAGGATGGATGGATGGATAGATGGATTGATGGATGGATAGAAGGATGATGGATGGATGGATGGATAGGAGGATGGATGGATGGATGGATGGATTGATGGATAGAAGGATGAATGGATGGATAGAAGGATGGAAGGATGGATGGATGGATGGATGGATGGATGGATAGAAGGATGATGGATGGATGGATGGATGGATAGAAGGATGGATAGATGGATAGAAGGATGGATGGATGGAATGGATGGATGGATGGAAAGATAGATGGATGGATAGGATGGATGGATGGAAAGAAGGATGGATGGATGGATGGATAGAAGGATGGATGGATGGATAGAAGGATGGATGGATGGATAGATGGATAGATGGATTGATGGATGGATAGAAGGATGATGGATGGATGGATGGATGGATAGAAGGATGGATAGAAGGATGGATGGATGGATGGATGGATGGATAGAAGGATGGATGGATGGATGGATAGAAGGATGGATGGATGGATAGAAGGATGATGGATGGATGGATAGAAGGATGGATAGATGGATAGAAGGATGGATGGATAGGCTTGTGGACATGCATGTATATATCAATTGATGATTGGTGGGACAGTAGGACACGTCATGGGTGGATGGATCAATGGACTGGATGGTTGGGTGGATAAGTGGATGGATGGGTTAATGGATGGGTGTTTTCACCTATTGTTGGTCTATGGGTGGGTAAGTGGTTGGATGGGTTAGTGGATGGGTGTTTTAACCTATGGTTGGTCTATGGGTGGGTAAGTAATTGGTTGGAGGGATGATGAATCAACAGCCGATTGGCTTAGTGGCAGTGTGAATGGATGATGTTTTGATGGGTTGATTTATGGGTGGGTAGGTAGATGGATGGAGGGGGGCTGGATCAATGGCCCATTGGCTGGATGGCTCTGTGGATGGATGAATGGATGGATGGATGGCTATGTTGGCATGGAGAGGAGTAGGAGGAGGGAGCGAATGAGTGAATGAAATGATGGATAGAAGATAAAGGATATGTGCATGGGCAGGTGGACAATTGGGTGTATGATTAAGACTGGTGGATGCTTGAGTGGGCCACAGGATGAATGGATGACTGGACTTAGTTATGGCCCATATCTGGACGAGTGGACTAGTGAACAGATTGATGGATGGATGTATGTTTGGACGGATGGTTACTTGGAAGGAAGGATAGATGGATGGTCTTATGAATAGGTGGGGTTGAACAGAGAGACTAGTAGGTGAAGTAAAAGAAGGACCAATGGATGGATGGATGGATGGAATGAAGGATGGACGGATGGACAGATGAATGATTGGAGAGAGGATGGATGGGGATGGATGGATGAATGGATGAAAGGCTGGATAGTTGGAAGGATGGATGGAAACATGGCTGGATAGATGGATGCTCTGATAAATAGGTGAGGTTGAATGGAGTGACTAGCAGGTGAAGTGACAGAAGCACCAATGTCTGTGTGTATGTATGTATGTATGTATGGATGGATGGGTAGATGGATGGATGCAAGGGTGGATGAATGGATGGATGGATGGTTAGAAGGAAGGATGGACAGGTGGATGGTCTGAAAAATAAGTGGGGTTGAATGGGGAGACTAGCAGGTGAAGTGACAGGAGGACCAATAGATAGATGGATGGATGGATGGATAGAGGGATGGATAGGTGGATGGATGTAAGGATGGATAAATGGATAGATGGATGGATGGTTAGAAAGAAGGATGGATGGATATATAGCTGGATAGTCTGATAAATAGGTGAGTTTGACTGCGGCTGCGGCCGCTGCAGGTAAGAGTGGTGGGGCAGTGAGGCCAGGTGAGGTGGGATTTCGAGACACGACTGCAAGAGAAAATCAAATAAATAATTTATTTTCCCTCATAGTCGTCTCTTGAAATCACCCCTCACCTGGCCCCCGCCCCACCACTCTTACCTGCAGCGGCCGCTGCTGTTTGAATGGAGAGACTAGCAGATGAAGTGACAGAAGGACCAATGGATGGAAGGATAGATAGATGGATGGATGGATGGATGGATGGATGGATGGATGGATGGATGGATGGATGGATGGATGGATAAATGGATAGATGGATTGTTGGAAGGGATCACTGACAGAATATCGAGGAGAAGAATATCGAGCTGCCACAATATTGAAGTAAAATATCGAGTGACAGAATATCGAATTCCTATCAACAAACAGGTAAGTACAAAAATATTGAATCCTAAATATCGTTGTTAATAATAAAGTTTGCTAAAATATCGAATTTTTTGAATGTCTTAAAAGTAATATAACATTAATTAACTAATAAATATAATTAAATAAAACTTACTTAAAAATAATTAAAAAATGTTAAAATGAATAAATAATACATGTAATGTAAAAAAAACATTTTTATTTTGTTTTATATATATTAATTTAATAATATTTAAAAAACTATGAATATTTTTAATTATAAAATGTTAAACACATAATTTAAAATATAATTACATACATATAAATAAACCTATAATATAAATATAAAAATAAATTATATATAATAAGTTAAAACATTAAAATAAATATATATTTTTTAAATAATATTTTACATTAAATATAACAATACTGAAAACTTTGCAGAGTGTAGGGGATAAAATTACTATTCCCACTCCAGCGAGTGGTACAGTAGGGAAAGTGTTGGATTGTGGGTGGATACAAATTACTATTCCCACTCCAGCAAGTGGAAACAGTAGAGAAAGTGTTGGATAGCAGGTGGGCAAAAATTACTATTCCCACTCCAGTGATTGCAAAAGTATGAAAAGTGTTGGATAGCGGGAGGATAAAAATTACTATTCACACTTCAGGGAGTGGAACAGTAGGGAAAGTGTTGTATGGGGGAATTACTATTCCCACTCCGGTGAGTGCAACAGTAGGGAAAGTGTTGGATAGCGGGTGGGAATAATGTACTATCCCACCCCACCAAGTGTAACAGTAGGGAAAGTGTTGGATAGCGGGAGGGTAAACATTACTGTTCCCACTCTAGTGAGTGCAACAGTATGAAAAGTGTTGGATAGCGTGAGGGTAAAAAGTACTATTCCCACTCCAATGAGTGCAACAGTAGGGAAAGTGTTGCATAGCGGGTGGGTAAAAATTACTAGTCCCACTCCAGTGAGTGCAACAGAAGGAAAAGTGTTGGATAGCAGGTGGGAATAATGTACTATTCCCACTCCACCAAGTGTAACAGTAGGGAAAGTGTTGAATAGCGGGATGGTAAAAATTACTATTCCCACTCTAGTGAGTGCAAAAGTAGGGAAAGTGTTGGATAGCGGGAGGATAACAATTACTATTCCCACTCCAGTGAGTGCAACAGTAGGGAAAGTGTTGGATAGCGGGCGGGTAAAAATTACTATTCCCACTCCAGTGAGTGCAACAGTAGGGAAAGTGTGGGATAGAGGGTGGGTAAAAATTACTATTCACACTCCAGTGAGTGTACCAGTAGGGAAAGTGTTTGATAGCGTAGGGCAATAATTTAGTATACCCACTCCTGCAATATAATTAACATTAATTAACAAGTAATTCTTTTTTCAAAATTAATTTACCTCTCAACATTTTCCCCTACAAATGTTACCTACAATATTGTAAAATATTAATAAATTAACATCATTAATTAACAATTAATTAATTAACTAATAACAATTATCAATAAAAGTAATAACCATCAAATCTAAATTAATTCACACAATTAACATTATAAAATAACTTTTAATAAATATGATATAAAAAATATAATAAAAATTACATTATAACTACATTACTTCCTACCCTACTCCCCTATCAACCCTCAACCCACTCCTAAAAAAAGTACACAATTAACATATTTACAAATTAATTATTAATAATCAATATCAAATTAATTACTAATAAATACAAAATGGGCACAATTAACAAAATTACCAATTAATTAACAATTGGTATTAATCAATTTATAATTAAGTAATAATACATTAATTAACTTAATTAACAAAATAAATTATTAGATACTTAATTATTAACAAATAAAATAATTACTTAATTACTTTCATTTAAATTACTTCCCACCCTATTCCCCTATAAACCCCAACCCGCTACAAAATTAAATTCCGCAAAAAGTAATTATCATATAATTAATTAATTCTAAATAATTCTTAGAAAATCTATTGTAATTAAATTACTTACCACCCTATTTCCCTATAAACCCACAACCCGCTACAGAATTAAATTACGCAAAAATTGATTAACATAAATTTCATTACTTTAAAAAAATTCAAACATACTTTACAAAAATAATACATACTTTTAACACATATACTAACACTTAAACACTAAAAAATCGATATTTTTAACAACTATATTATGAATGTCGATATTACTAACTTCGATATTAAGACAACCAATATTTCACACCTCATTTTGCTATTCTGCACCACTATTTTTTTGAAAGTCTATATTATGTCCACTCAATATTAAAAACTCAATATTTTGCCATATCGATATTTAAAATTCGATGTTTTGACTGTTCACCTGTTGGAAGAAAGGATGGATGGATGGGTGGTTGGATGGGTGGATAGACGGATGGATGGATAGATTGATGGATCAGTGGATGGATGGTTGCAAGGATGGATAGATGGATGCATGGACGGATGGATGGTTGGAAGGATGGACAGATGAATGGCTGGATGATCTGATAAATAGGTGGGTTTCAATGGAGAGACTAGTAGGTGAAGTGACAGAAGGACCAATGGATGCTTGGATGGATAGAAGGATAGATGGAAAGATGGATGGATGAATGGCTTGAGACATAGATGAATGGATGGTTTGAAAGAAGGGCGGACGGATGAATGGATGGATGGTCTGATAAACAGTTGTGGTACAAAGGAGAGACTAGCAGGTGAAGTGACAGATGGACCAATGGATGGATAGATGGATAGATGGAAGGATGAATGGATGGATAGATAGATACATGCATGGATGGACAGATGGATGGATTGTTGGAAGTAACGATGGATAGATGGATGGTCTGATAAATAGATGTCTTTGAATGGAGGGACTAGCAGATGAAGTGACAGAAGGACAAATGGATGGATGAATGAAAAATTGGATGAAGAAATTAATGGATGGACGGATAGATGGAAGGATGGATAGGTGGATGAATATATGGATGGTTGGAAGGAAGGATGGATGGTCTAATAAACAGGTGGGGTTGAATGAAGAGACTAGCAGATGAAGTAACAGAGGACCAAGTGATGGATGGATGGAAGTATGAATGTTTGAATGGATGGCTAGACCAATACATGGGTGAGGGGTTGAATGAATGCATGGAGATGTATGGACTGAAGGGTGGAGGGTTGGGTTAGTCGGATAGGTTGGTTGTGTATGGATGTGTGGCAGCTTTGCTAAATTGATGTGTGAGTGTGATGTTTGGTTGGTGGATCGAAGGATATATAGCGAGTTCTACAGTAACCTCATAAACTGCAGGAGGGACAGTGAAGTGTAAGGAAGAGTGAGCTTCATACACGCACATGTATTAAAATAACGACAGAGAGATATATCATACAAGCATAAGCGGATAGAAAGACAATTCACTGCCCCCATGCACACCTAGAATGGACTGAACACAGTATGTAGCGCCATTGGCCAATCAGGTCTTCAGTCTGTAGGACAGAAAGACAGACAGACACTCCACTGGGGGCTCTTAGAGCCGTGCAGCAGTGTCTCTGTGGACACATTTTCCTTCCTCTCCCTTGAGCATTAGAACCAGCACTTGTCTTCAATGCGCTATCCACTGACAGCTCCTTTCTCATTTGTGGTATTAATACTCTTAGGATATTTTACTTTACATCTGAACCCACGACAGTCCCATCTCCTGCAGAGCCTTTACCCTGTACTCTGAGAGCTCTGTCTCCTGCACAGCCTTTACCATGTCCTCTGACATTTCTGTCTCCTGCACAGCCATTATCCTGTCCTCTTACCGTTATATCACCTGCAAATCGTTTCCCCTGTCCTGTGACAGTTCTGTCTCCTGCACAGCCTTTCCCCTGTCCTGTGACAGTTCTGTCTCCTGCACAGCCTTTCCCCTGTCCTGTGACAGTTCTGTCTCCTGCACAGCCTTTATCCTGTCCTGTGACAGTTATGTGTCCTGCGCAGCCTTTGCCCTGCCCTCTGTTAGCTCTTTCTCCTGCACAGCCTTTGCCCTGCCCTCTGATAGCTCTTTCTCCTGCACAGCCTTTACCTCCATAAAAAAATTGTTGTCCAGAGATTCGTTTTTTTGATTTGTGTTTTTGTATAAACACAAATCAATGGTGGATTATTGCAGTGATGAGGTAATATTTAAGGAACCATGAGACCTATATAATTCATTTTGGTGTCAAATCATAGGTTTTGTGGGTTATGTTGTCTTATAGAGACAGAAAATAGGTACTCAGAGCAACTTTTCTGCCATTTTCCAAAATGGCGTCTATAAATTCCTTTTATGTATACACCAAGCAATGTTTATGATCTGAATATGAAAAAAATAATGTTTATAACTCCTGTTTTAGACACATTTTCATAGTTCACTTTATTTATTTGTTTCTGGAATCATGCGTGGTACATTTGCCGAATGTTGAACATTTGAGAAGAGCGTACTGACAGGGACATCTTTTTGTAGCACAGGTTTTGCAAGTTCATTTACGTGTAAGTTCTGTGGGTAGAGGCTTTAGAAATTTCGTAGCCTTTAACGCCCATCAATATCTTCCCAACCAAATTCACACTGATCTTTCTCTACGTATGCATGATCTAAAACATTTACACATCTTCTGATCGAGTAGAATGCTCTTTAATTGTGTCCACTCAGAGAATATGATGTCGGTGGAAGGTCGCTTAGCGGCACTGATCTCTTGAAGTCACTGTACCGAAGATCGTCAAATGTGTGACAGTCAAAACTCATTTTCCACAAGGCACATGGCATTTTTCTACGTCTTTAAAGTCAGATTCTTCTTCTGTTTCAGCAAATCCTTTTAGAAACTTCACAGGTTCAGCAGTTAAAGCTCCAAGCTTTGTTCCAATTTTTCTCATAGTGCCATCACTCGTAAATATATCTGCCTTGATAAGATCCTGAATCGTTTTTGCCTGTCTTTTGTACGAGATACAGTGGAAGCGGTTTTTAATAAAAGCAAGTTAAAAAAAATGCTGGGCATCTCTGGGTCAAATACAGAATATGATGTGGGATTAGGTGTCTTTTTACACCTGTTCCATAACTTATCCACAACTTTGACAATCCTTGACTTATGAACATTGCAACAAATCTAAGTAGCACAATAATAACATCTGTTCACTTGACAGTACAATGACTCGATTGTATACATTTCTAGCAGCCCACACAACACGAAGGTCAGCTTCATCTAATTTGCTGTTAAGTTCTTGACCAATATGGCCCGTACCTTTTGAATATATTTATGCAGGCACACTTCCTCATTAACAATCATTCCATTTGCAATAATTAGAATTCAGTGTTAACTGAAGCATTAGCAATGCTTTGGCGAGTTAACATCTCGAAGTTCATCTTGTTCAATGCTGATGGCCAGAATTTATCAAGTTGCACAACTATAGGTAACGAAATGTTGATGCAGGCAAGGTCAATTGTTCTATCTGTAGACACTCGTCTGATTCTCTCACATTCTTTGGCAGATAGTTCAGGATAACTGTCAAAAACAATGTGCAGTTCTTGCACGGTGCACACTGACTTTGATATCTGTAGATCCGAATTACCTCTCCGAAGTTTTGCATGGATGAAATCTTGACCGTTCGCAATTGTGACATATAGTCCACAATAATAGCAGTTTTCAATGAGGATAACTTTTCGAATTACATTTCTTCAGGGGAAAGTTTTTTTTTTAGCTTTTGTACGAGTTTGTGCTTCACTGGGCTGATTGCAGCATCTCCATCAAATAATGCATTTTTTTTGGAAGAAGATCATGCAAAAGAATGGCCTTGATAACAAAAAAAAACCTTTCCTTTGCTACATCCATCTCTCTATGTGCTTGCAAAAGTTGTTTTTTTGTAACCTGCTTTGTAGTTATTCATTGGACGAAACTCTTACTATGGCAATTATAGCATGGAAGTTTTCTCCCCTAATAAAATTCTCTCCTGCTTCACTTCTGTGTATAGTTTTGATCCATGTTCCGGGACATCTAGTAGATGTGTTTGTATATCGCTATCCACATATTGTTTGGTCACAAAGTTGTGTAGTCGCCCAGGCTCCGTCATTTCAATTGGGTTTCTTTGCCGCTGTATGAAAAGAAGAAGGCCATGAACACGTTTATTAAAATGTTCCCCTCTCGTTCCCACAAGTTCGTGGTGAGGAACAGATTTACGATGATCCATTAATTTGGAATTTATCATCTTTCTGAAAACATTGCAAATATTAAGGACTTCCTGGTAATCTAGCTGCCATTGGGCAACATATTCACTTTTACATGCCTGACCAACAATTCCCTTGGAGCTTTTCTGTGATCTCTGGATCGTCTGTTTCAGTTTCATGTCTGGAGCAACAGCATTGAACCTTCCCTCTGTCTTTCACCACAAAATGTCTTTGGATGTATTTTCTGTGGAGGTATAGTGTTTCAACCTCTTTCTTCTTCACTATTTCCAAATACCAGGACCCATATCTTAGTTAGCTTATGCAATCAAATTAGCAAAACACAGTAATCAGTGACTCAACAGTCTTCACGTGCAACTCCTTCTCTTCTTCCTGATCAGCATGTATCAAGTTTATCACTAGAGCTCTCATGGGTAAAACATGTCCCCAGTGCTTGCAAAGTTCTGATTTGTCTTCACATGCTTTAACAAACTCTACAAACTTGGTTTCCAAGTTTTCTGATTTTGAACTGAGTGTACTGAAAATTGCCTGGCTTTGCATTATGTCTTTTGAATGAAGTGAACCCTGTTCTTTGTTCACTTCTGAGATAAGATATGAAAAACCTAATTTGTCATTCTTGTTCCAGAAAACATTCAAACGCAATGTTTCTATAGCCTTAGATATGATGAGCATACCTTGTAATTAGCAAACATGATTTCCACTCAATACTGGCTGGACAGTTTTGCTTCCAAAGATGTTAGCCTCAATAAATGCATCATCTATGCCACATCCACTGAGGTAGCTTCCTGCACACCGCAACACAACTCGTGCCATGTACAAAATACCCATCATTGGATAAAGATCATCAAATTCTACTGGATTGCTCATAAACATGTCAGCTCCAAGACTGAAAACACCTTAATCACAGAAAATTGGCAGGATAGGCTGATCTTCAAGTTGAGCATGAACATTTTGGATTTTTGTTTTAGAGGTGTGTATACTGTTGGGTAGTTTGTGACTGGAGATGGTATTACTCGTAAAAACCCAACCTTCTTCAGTGGAACAGTATTCTGGGAGATCAGCGCATACATTCAAGCCAACAGAAGTCATCTTTCAGCCTGCATCGAATAAGCAATATGATAAATTCATTTAAATCAGCTTTGCAGACCGCAGCATCAGGTGGAAGAGGATCCATGTCCTCAGCCACTTTGAAACTTTTTGGTAGATTGCGACGTGTTGATGGCTTGTTGTGATTTTGCACACGTTGGCAAGGCAGTTGGCTTATAAGTTTGCAGCTACACTTGCTTATGCCTACAGCTGACACAACTTGTTTTCCAGCAGCTGCTTCATTGGTACAGTCTTGAAAAAGCACCATGGCAGTATCATGTGTGCTGGATGTTCCAGACAAAGAAGATCTGCCCTCAAAATCAAAATGATCAAGAACAGCAATTGTAAATCCTTTCTTGGTAAAGCGACTTGGAAGTAGTGTGCTGTCGGATTCAGAGGATTTTACAGCATGAGCTGCTAACAAGTTCCATCTCCGTATTATGTCATTATTTATTTATTTTCAGAGTTTTATATAGCGCGAACATGACCCATCTGGGTATCAGAGCACTGTACAAATAGCAAAATAAGTCAAGACATAGATAACATAGGCAATAAACAGTTAGAAAAGCAGTTAGCAGTATGTTGTATACATAGCACATTGTAATATCAAAAACAAAAAAGAAACAGGTGAGATACAGAGTGTATATTGTGAAAACAAGCTAATTTGAATACTCAGGGTACAGAAAAGTATATAGGGAAGATAATTCAAACTTCAGGAAATAAGAAGCTACTGCTGATGGTATCTGTTCAGCTACAACAATTTTAATTCTTTTTTGAAGGAGGCAATCAAAGGATTAGATCTAGTTTCAGGAGGAATTGCGTTCCATATTCTAAGAGCAAAGCCCTAAAAGGAATGTTTATAAGTTTTCTTTTTGTTGAACTTCTGTGGCTTCAACAGTAGAGAATTAGAACTTCTTAGAGAGCAACTCCCACCAAATAGTTCAAGTTTTTTTGCCAGGTAGACAGATGTGTTGAAATGAAGAGCCTTATAGGTCATGCACCTTATCTTAAACTGAATCCTCGCTTCAAACAGGAGCCATTTGAGAAAGTTCAGGTCCGGTGTTACGTGGTCGCATTTCCTGGATCCCGTGATCAGCGTTGCGACTTATCTTAGAGTGGCCCTTAATGGAGCCAGCCTGGATTTGGGTAGACCTGCAAGAATAACACTCCCGCAGTCTTTATGACTTGTTGATACAGCAATCCTATTAATTGAAGCGATTAGCTCTCTACTTATACACTTGTCATAAAATTTGTGTTCAGTCATCAAGTGAAGCAGAGTTTTCTTTTTGCTGTGATGTAATTCATAAAACATTTGAATAAGACAGTACATTTGCACAGCATAAGCCTGTCGGTTCTTGGGATTGTCTTCCACTTCCTTGCTTATATCATCTCAGCCATCATCAATATTGTCGGCTTCTGTTCCGAACTCAAGAACGATAGTTTGTCACAGTTTTGCTTTGCTGATATTAAACAATGATGTAAAAAATGTTAAGACAACATAAGGCATTCTTCATGACTCCCATGATATGCAAAGATCTGGGGCGTCACACAATTTGTCATCAAGTCCAAAATCTAAATCTTTCAGGACGTTTCTTAAAATGGTACCTGCTAATTTTCCTGCATCCTATGAAAAATGTTGGCAGCAAGAACTTTAGGGGTCAAATCAGCTGAAAACACCATAAGTGGTTAATTATTTTTGTTAGACTGACAAAAACTAATTCTATCATTGCATATTCTCACCATAAAAAAATCTTAATTTCATTATTATTGATCAATACAGTTTCATTAATGTTGGCCATTTTTTCTCTGATCTCACTGTGTGTGAACCCTTAGCCAGCCCTAAGAGTGGCTATAAAACTTAATTTGCTTTTTTAAAGAGTGCAACTTAACTGAAGGCTGGCGGTTACGTTGCTGCTGGGAGCTCATTGTACATTCATATTTTCAAATGTATGCACGCATGCAGTTCAGGTGGGCAAACAAATCCGCTGCAAATACATTCACCTCGCTGTTTAGATCAGGCGCTGAAAACTTCATCTTGGAAGAAACTAGCTACAGATAAAAACATGTTCGCCCTTTGAGACTCGCATACTCTCTACTTTGTTCTTTCATCAGTCCCTTTGGCCCTTGTTCTGTTTAAACCACAGATAACACATTGAAGATCCTCTGCTTTCTAATAAGTTGCTGGAGGTGGAAGAGGGGTAGCTATCTATCATCTAAGTGGATGGCCATTGGATTTGGTTGTCGTCACTTTCTTAGAAGACTCAGATTATAGTCCTGATTCATTGGTTTCTGCTATTGTTTACAAAAAATTATTTCCAGGCTTTTTCCCATTGTATACGAGGTGTAGCACTGGTTGTCACAATGTTTAAATATTTGATCCTCTTCATCCATAAGTTTCAATCTTTCCTGAACTTGGTCTTGCCGTATCTCTGCAGCATCTCGAACTCACTTCTGTCCAACTACAGTTGATGTTAGATTTTCTTTTGGATTAGTTTGGCAAATGGCACCTTTTTCTTTGCTGAAGGAGTCCTCAGATTTTGTAATTAGCATCACTCAGTCTGGAGGTAAAGGTTCTCAGCTACCACCTGCTTCACTCATGTTTATAAATTTGAATCAACGGAAAACTTGAAACGCAAATAATATTAAAATAAATTACCAATATGATGGCTAAAACACATCGTTATAGAGCGCCATTTTGGGAAATGGCGGAAGGGTTGCTCTGAGGAGTTATTTTCTGTCTCTATAAGACCATTTGAACCCCAAAACCCATGTTTTGACACAAAAATTAGGTATATAGTTCTCATGGTTTCTGAAATATTACATCATCACTGCAATAATCCGCTATTTTAAAAATGTCATCCAGAAAAATTCAGCCCGGATCAACAATGTCTGCCCAAGCTAAATTACTTCTCTAATGATCCAAAGACACAAACCAAAAATTAAAATCTCTGGACATCAATTGTTTACGGAGGTATATGAGGGGCCACAACCAATCCTCAGACAGTGCTGTCTCCTGCACAGCCTTTACCCTGTCCTCGGAGAGCTCTGTCTCCTGCACAGCCGTTACCCTGTCCTCTGAGAGCTCTGTCTCCTGCACAGCCTTTACCCTTTTCCTCTGACAGTTCTGTATCCAACACAGCTTTTAGCTTGTCCTCTGACAATTCCGTCTCCTGCACAGCCTTCACCCTGTCCTCTGACAGTTCTGGCTCCTGCACAGCCTTCACCCTGTACTCTGACAGTTCCGTCTCCTGCACAGCCTTTACCTTGTACTCTGACAGTTCTGTCTCCTGCACAGCCTTCACCCTGTCCTCTGACAGTTCCGTCTCCTGCACAGCCTTTACCCTGTACTCTGACAGTTCTGTCTCCTGCACAGCCTTTCTTCTGTCCTCTGACAGTTGTTTCTGGTGCAGCAGCACCCTCTGCCACTCACTGCCAGTGTCTGAGGTCTTCTCAAACTTTTGCAACCTCCTGCTCACTTTCAACCTACCCTCACTCTGTTCGAGCTCTCCCACCAGGTATGTCTGCTGAGAAGCCTAATTCTGACCTTTCTCTACACATGGTTCCTTAGCTCCTCCCTTCTTCATGCCTATCCCTCTATGATCTCTGTTTGCTTACCTCCTGCTTACAATCTCTGTTGGAACTGGCACTTTCTTGTTGGCTTAGGCAGTGCCCCAGCCTGGCAGAACCTACCATTCCTGTCAGGGGCGGGTGATTGCACTCACTGTATAACCTGAGCTCACCCTGGGTAGCTTGGCACTGAGCAGTCAGGCTTACCTCAAAGGCAATGTGTAAAGCATTGGCACAGCACTCACTCACGATAAATACCTTGATCATCACAAAAGAGACTTCACACGTGATGTATGTAAATACCATTTGTATTCAACACACATAATAATCAACACAACATGAACATCTTGTGCTTCTGGTCATAAATCCCTTTGGGAAGTATCACTAGCAGTACTAGGCCCAGCCATGTTCAAATGACATCAGTAGTATGCACACTTGGGAAAAATCCTAATCTACACACCCCAGCACCTTTATGCGATGCAACACGCTGTCCACCAGAACCCTACCCTATCACTTCTTATAATCCAATGCCACACAGTTATAGGGAGCAATGGCAGGCTGGACACGTATTTAAGAGCACCATCAGTGTACAACGCACACCTGCCTGCAATGACAGCCCAGACACGTATTGAAGAGCACTATCAGTGCAAAGTGCACACACCAGCCTGCAATGGCAGACAGGCCATGTATTTAGGAGCACCATGGGTGCAAACCGCATACCAGTCTGCAATGGCAGGCTGGCCACGTATTTAAGAGCACCATTCGTGTAAAGTGCACACCAGCCTGGAGTGGTAGGCCGGACACATTTTTAGGACCCCTATTGGTGCAAAGCACACACCAGCCTACAATGGCAAGCTTGACATGAATTTAGGAGCACTGTCAGTGCAAACCGCATACAAGTCTGCTATGGCAGGCTGGACATGTATTTAGGAGCACCATTGGTGGGAGTGAGCTCACCAGCCTGGAGTGGCAGGCTGGACACATGCTTAGCACACGCTTGGCGCTGACCGTATGCCAGCCTAGATGAGCAGGCTGCACATGCTTTCAAAGACACAATCGGTGCCAGTGCCCCACCAGCCCGCACTGGCAGGCTGGACCCGGCTTTAAACCTAATAGGTGCCTGTGTGCACCACTCGGCAAGCCATGGCAGACCTGACTGATGTCTTTGAAACCTCTAGTGACCACCACTTCCTAACGTGTGGACGAAGGGCGCGTGCACTTTCACACTGCACTTGCAGTGGGAAAGTGCCCCAGGCCCTAAGGCTGTAACAAGAAAATTGGCCACACCCATGAAGTGTCCAATCGGGAGAGCTAACCCCCTAGGTAGGGAAAACCCACATAAGGCTTCATTCCAACCCGGGCAGGACACACCAGAAGTACCTACCTGGCCTCTCACCTACCCCGGTTTGGTGGTAGTGAACGGCCCCCTCAGGGTTGGCTATGCAGTGAGACGGGCCAACCCGAGTATGAGACATTTTAGACAGGCAATTCAGGTGGGTGCCACTATCAGTGCAGCGTCCCCTTATCAACCAGTGTGGCACCCACCCTAGGTATGTGGTGTACCTTTTCAAAGGGCACTCACAGGTACGACACCTAACCCAATCAAGCAAGCAGGCTATCCTGACAGGTGACGGAAGGGCACGTGAGCACTTTCCTACTGCAGTACAGTGGGAAAGTGCCCAGAGTCCTAAGGTCAGGAAAAGAGAGCTGGCAAAAAGCAGCACGAAAAGCAAAACGTTTTAGGGAAAACCCCTTAAGAAGGACCATGTCCAACACTCTCTCAGCCTTGGTCTTACTTTCCACACATGCCTTCTCCTTGAATTCCATGGAGTTTTACCTCTCCCTGACTCCTTAGAATTCTTTCATTCACTTCTGTCTCCTCACCTAAATTCTTGGATCTTCCTGTTTGAGGTATTTTCTCTAATTTCCTGATCCCGGTGTCTCTTACCGGTAACACCCCTAACAGTTCCTCCCCCCAAAGGTCGTCTTACAGATCTAGGTTTATCAGGATGCAATGCATGAAAAGACCTAATAAGTCTAGGAGCATGAACATTTCTCTCAGGTTCCCAAGATCGCTCAGAAGGATCATAACCCTTCCAATCAACCAAATAAAACAAGGTACCCCGTATCCTTTTAGAATCCAGAATAGTTTTAACCTCGTACTCAACATGGTCACCGACAATTACAGGTGGAGGTGGATTGTCAACTCGAGTAGAAGGTTCAAAAGGTTTCAACAAAGAAACATGAAAAACAGGGTGAATAGCATATTCCTCAGGCAAAACTAGTTTCACAGACACAGGATTCAAAACTTTCTTGATTTCAAACGGCCCAATATATCTGGGTTTCAGCTTCCTGGGACCCTCCAACTGAATGTTTCTAGTAGATAACCACACCAACTGACCTTCCTTATACAAAGGAGCAGGTTGACGATGGGAATCAGCAGTCTTTTTCATGGTAAGTTTACTCTTGACCCATTGCTTCCTAGCCTTATCTTGGATATCAAACAAAATTCCCTAATTTCCTGATCCCTTTGTGGAAAAGTAAATTTTGCCATGTTCTGTGTCTCTACGTGTCATCCATCATATGTTATGTGTGCATGACCAATATGCATATGTTATTCCCCATGTCCGATTCAAGACGCAATTATAGTTGTGTCCACCTCTGGTATGTCATTTCCCAGTCCTCATGAGTAATATGAGTATCAGGCCTATGTAAAGTAATGTTGCCACGTTTCTCAGTGTGCACGTTATTTCATTATAAAGTCCCCGTTTCCAGGCCTTAACAGGGCCCGGACATCAGATTCAGCTCCTGTCTCCTGAACCCTCGCTGAGGAGCGATTCAGCCCCCACCTGTATCCTCGACCTTTCACTTACTTCCTGCCTCGCAGTGCCCGGTGCAGCTTGGCTCTGCCTCTGAGTCTGCCAAGAATATGTTATGATTCCAGCTATCAGTTTAGTCCTCCTTCTCTGCATTCCTAAGCTACTGAACTGCATCAATAGTTTCCGTCATTGTCTAGCCTATGCGGCTCCATGTTAAGAGAAATACTGTATTTAATGGTCATTTAATATTCTTCATCACGCACTACATGTAGAATAAATGCATGCTCTAGTCTTAGAGTCAATTAGCTTTTCCCCTCATGACTTCTAGTTTATATCAACATGTTCCCTAAACATCAGATACTAGATAGGGTTTAGGTACATGTCGCTCCGACCCTCCAGACTTTAGTCTCTGCTCCTAGCACAGAGTTCATAGCCCCCAGCTTCTCCTCGTAACACGTCATTGCTAGTTTGCGCGCACCACCAGGTTAGAGGTCCCGGCTCCTTAGGTAGCCCCCTCCTATGTTTCCGCCCATTCATGACATATTCTGTTACGTTTGTATCACATGTCTGAGTTACACCTTCTTTTTACTCTTATCTTTCGCGACTGCTACGCGTCACGCCTTCTGCTACACCCACTGCTACGCCTACTGCAATGTAATGCTATGTGTTCGCGCTATGTATATATGCTCATGTATTATTATTCAAAGCCAGCGCGCTCATCCCAGATCGAGCCCCAGCAGCTGCTGGGCCCTGTCATCCTATTCCTATGCAGGTTGTCCTGTTCCTGTCCTTATGCTGTATTAAACCTGCAAAAACTCCCACTACCTCGAATCTTGACTCTTATTTATTGAGCTATCTGTTATGATATATGTCTAGTCAAAAATAGGGTATTATTTATTTATTTACCACATAATGGCGCCCGAATAGGGACTTGCCCTTTCCCCACGCGTCGGTGAAGCCACGCCGACCCCCTGACCCTCTGCAGTCGTGACGGAACTCTTCTGCGCAGTGGCAGATATTTCTGCTCAAGTATCCCTCAGGCCCACGGAGGAGACGGAGGAGGCGGTCCAGCATCCAGACGAGACGGTGGAGGAACGCGGCGAGTCCCGACCAGAGCCCAAGCCAAGAGTCCAAGGTCCGAGGTATCCGGAGGTCCACCCGTAACTGAAGTCCGAAGTCCGAAGTTCGTCGTCATCGTCGTAGCAGTCCAGTCCAGTCCGAGGCCTTCCGTTCTTGCTGCCCGGTGAGTACCGTTACTGGGGTGGTATCTAGACAGGGTCAATTTAATTGACTCTGGTCTGTGGGTTGGTGGTACACAGTCCCACAAACGAAGTGTCCACTTCGGTGGATGCGGGTCCTGACGTGTCTCTTTAAGAGACCGGTAAGTTTCGTACTGTTTCAGCAGTGCATCTAGTTTCTGTTCTAGTCAGTTCTGTTCTCGAGAAATTTCAAGTATTTTCAGGTGGTATTCTGTTCGAACTGTTATTCATAATGTTCTTCATGTATTTTAATGTTGTGGTATGAGTGCGACGTGATTTCGTGTTTTCATTGTGTATTGTATTATGTCCGGATTATAGTCCAGTCATGCCGCTCTTCTCAAAATTACGTCAGTTAAAAACTAGAAAGGGTCTGCTGGAAGCAGCAGTTCCCGTCCCGCCTAGGGACAGTCCAGGTCATTTTATGTATCAGAAACATGGCATAAGCGCCATATTGTATCTAGATTTATGGGTAGAATATACCAAACAGTTAGAAGAAAAGTATAGATGGCCCGTATCGGGTACATGGGATGCCGAATGCATCATGCGAGTAGAAGAAGCATTATGGAAAAAGAAAGCCAGACAGTCACAGAAAGATGCCATCGAGTTATGGCGCAAAGAAGCTCATAAAAGAACCGAAAAAGAAATCAGAAAGTCAGAACTAAGTAGAGAATGTTCAGAACGAGCCCAAGAAAGAGAATTGATCGAGATAGGTGAACAAGTCAAAGCCGAACAGAGAGACAGACAGAGGAATGCCCTCATTAAGGGTATGTATCCTCTTCTTGCCGAAGGCTTGCCAAAAGCGACCCCGGAAGCATCCAGTAATTTCCCGCCACCATTAGTTCCGACCAAGCTACGTCACAAACCGACCGCAGCTGATATTTTCATTTCATCCTATCTGGACGACACAGTCCCCGAATATGCAAACCCTGTTCGCGCTCCGCCAGTCCCTGTAAATCAGGTAATTCCTGCTCCTCCAGACACCGGGGTGCCCTTAACAGCCCCCCCGGGTCAGCCCGCCATACAAGTCCAGCCCACGTTACAATTACCGACCCTGCCAGGACGAAAAGCATCAGTTGATGATTCCAGTTTAGGGGCCGCAGGAGGAGGTCTTCCTCAAACCCCGCCGCCATACAAACGTTTATCAGCACTCGAATTACATGCTCAAGCATCACAGCGTACTCCTAAGAGTAATAAGTCTGTTGCAGAGATCAGGCAAACCCTTGGCGAATGTGTCTATGACCCAGTTCCAGGCGAGTTTAATATGGTTTTATATTCCGTACGCGTAAGGAGAGTGACCGAGTATCTAGTCACCCTGCCGAATATGAAAGAAGATCTAGACCGGATATATCGTTTCATCCGTACAGGGGATGACCCACAAAGTATTAGTGATGCCATGTCTCAAAGGAAAGCCGAGATTCAGCGCATGATATTAAAGTTCTTAATTAACTGTCTAATAAGAGAACAGGATTACCCGTCTAAAGACCCGGAAGAAATGAAAACTCTAACAAAGTGGAGTGATAATATAGCCGAAGGAAAGCACAATACCATTGGTGCCATGGAAAGTATGTACAAGAAAATCCGTAGAGAGATAATAAAGATACACGAACAGCGTAAAGCAGCACAAGTAAGCGAGAAAGAAAGTATCTCTGATCCTGAAGAGGAAGACGATGAGAATACTGCCAGAATAGCGTATGTAGGAAAACCTAGATTTCCAGATCGCCATTTACGTCTAGAACCCAAGCCAACTTTCCATCATCCAGCACCAGAACAAGGTTCCCTAGAACAAGTATTTCAAGCTACCGATCACATTCTGAAATCACGAATCGGTTATAGTGAGTTAAGTACTATGCATGAACAGGAACTAGTCCGATCAGCAGTCCGATGGATTACTGATTCTACCACTTTTCCAGACGAAATAGTGGCACAAATGTTTCTGAAAATGCCCCCAGCCGAGCAGCGACTGGTGGGTATGTATATGATTCAGCACCTCATTACTCTGTATGAGGGTCAACATTCTGATCCAGGCCCGTTACATGATATCCTGAACGAGTTACTCCAGTACAAATGGAGAGGTCTAGGTACCGATTTAATTAGTGTCATTTTAGAACAGCGTCATAAATATAGAACATTCTTGAACCCGCATTTTGTTCATGTCTCACCCCCAGAAAGTAAATCATTCTACATAGACAGACAGAATCCGTTACGAGAAGTCCACCCAGTCAGAGGAGCGGGTGGCGAAATGCAGCGAGTGTTTGTATACACTCCGATCACAAAGATGGAACTCCTCGAAATGAAGAAATTAATTCCCTGTCATGATAAAGATCCAGCAGGGTTCCATAGAGAATTAAAAGACATGCTCCGTATGGGAGAATACACTTACCCAGATATCATTAAAATGTTAAAGGTTCTGCTACCCGCAGGGGTGTATGAAAAGCTCAAGGAAAAAGAATGGGAGGTGGGAGAGAAAAAGATCGATTGGGCAGTCCTAGAAGCTGAAGATAAGATACGAGTACCAGGTACTGGTCTCGGAGATAAATGTAAAGAATTACCAGAATTATTGATTCAAGTTTTACCCAGATTATTAACAACGAAAAAGGAAGACTGGGATGCAATCTCAGCCTGTAAACAGAAACAAGATGAAGATATTAGTGATTTTTATTCTAGGTTTGAAAAGTGCTTTAGTATCAACAGTGGCCTCAAGACAAGTAGTGAGTCATACCCTCACCTTTTCGTTACCAAATTAGTCGAGAATTCGAGTCCACCAATTAAAAACCGAGTTCTGAAAGTCGAAAGCACCTGGCAAGCAAAAACTCCGTCCCAGATGCTCCAGATGCTCCAGTATCACCAGAATAGAATCAGGGAAGAGCAAGAACACGAGAGAAAACGTATGAAAGACACGAAAATGAAAGTGCTAGTTGCACAATCTGTTCCTCAAGACAGTCAGAAGAGAGGTCCGAATCAAGCCAGTCATCCCGCAGCACCCGTTAAAGGGAACTGCAATTATTGTAAACAACCAGGTCATTTCATAAATGAGTGTGCAGTTCTGAAACACAACATAGCTACTGGTAAGACTAAAGAAAGACCACGTCCGCCTAGACAAGAGCAAGTTTCACAGACTCCTCAGTCACAGAATGCACCACAGACAGTTACAGCACCGCAGCCTATTGCTGCAACACAGCATGTTACATCGCAGATGTACCAGTATGCACAGTCTGAGTATCCAGAGTACCAGCCATATTCATGAAACAGCCTAGAGAGGGAGGTAGGCTTGCCTCTCATCGAGATACCTGTAGATCAAGAAGGTCCCTATGTTCACAGTCAAGTATTAGGGAAAGACAGAAAGTTTTTGATTGATACAGGGGCAAGTAGGACCACAATTAGTCATGCCGAAGTTCCAGGGGCTCCGCTCTCAGGCTCTAGAAATGTTTCCCTTGGATTTTCAGGAAAGCCTATCGTTAATGAGATCTCAAAGCCAGTCACTCTAGAAGTAGGTCCATTGTCCCGCACTACTGATCTGTTACTTACTAAGTCATGTCCAGAAAATCTATTAGGCATTAAAACATTGAAAGAGTTAGGTGCAGTTATATGTTGTTCCCCAGAGGGAATACGTCTGTTCCTACGTGACTTTAAGGGTCACTATGTATTACGAGATTTTGATTCCAGACTGTCTAATGTCCCGCAGCATTTATGGGCGCAAGGTCCAACTGATGTAGGTTATATGCAAATCACACCCCATCGTGTGACCCTCAAACCAGGTGTAGTGTTACCACGAATCAGGCAGTATAGATTGCCACCTGAGGCTGTAGCAGCCTTATCCAAAATTATAGACGAGCTCATGGCTCAAGGAGTAGTTGTAGAAACTGACTCCAATGTATGTAACTCTCCGATCATTCCAGTCATGAAACGTACTGATCCAAATGCACCCCCAGTATATCGATTAGTGATTGATTTACGGGAACTTAACAAATGTATTATTCCGCAGTACCCAGTTGTCCCAGATATCTCTTCCCTATTGACAGCTATTGATTCCGAAGCCACGTTCTTCACTGTCATAGACCTCAAGAATGCATTTTTTAGTGTTCCCATCCATCCAGACAGCCAGTTTCTTTTCGGATTCTGTTTAAATGGAAGGAGCTATATGTTTACACGAGCTCCTCAAGGTTTCACAGAAAGTCCTAGTATTTACAGTCAAGCACTTAAGAGACAACTAGATAACATTCACATGCCAACTGACACTGCCCTGCTCCAGTATGTCGATGATCTACTGATCACAGCCCGTTCTGAACGTGCTTGCGAGCGAGCGTCACTGACGGTTCTGTATTTCCTAGCCGAGATGGGGCACAAGGTGTCCCCTTCGAAGCTTCAATTCTGTGTCCAGCAAGTGGTCTACTTAGGACACTTACTGTCCAAGAGGGGTAGGCAGTTGACACCAGACCGTATCCAGTTAATAGCGAGTCTTCCCCAGCCCAGAACCCAGAAGGAGGTACGTGCCTTTATTGGCCTTACTTCTTATTGCAGACAATGGATTCCTCAGTATGCATTTCTAGCCAAGCCACTGATACAGTTAACGACACAGGAGGCAGCCGTATCGACTGTCCTCCCTTGGACATCTGAACATACACTTAGTTTCAACGAGTTAAAGAAAGCTCTATGCCAAGCTCCAGTCCTAGCTACACCGAACTACAGTAAGCCTTTTACACTTTTCGTTACTGAACGTGAAGGTACAGCTTTATCTGTTCTCACACAAGACCAAGCAGGACAAAACAAGCCTTGTGCTTATTTTTCGAGCACATTAGATCCAGTAGCCCAGGCTCTGCCTGCGTGCCTCAAGTCAGTTGCAGCCACAGCACTAGCTATCAGACAAAGTGATTCCATAGTTCTAGGACACTCCTTGACAGTACAAGTCCCACACTCCGTGGAAGTTCTTTTAAATCGAACACAAACACAGCACTTGACAATTGCACGTTTAACAGGTTATGAATTGACACTGTTTCAGCCACACATAGATATTAGACGCTGCAACATCCTGAACCCTGCTACACTGTTACCATCAGTTAGTTCAAATTCTGCCACACATGATTGTGTGGAAGTAGTTAACATTACGACAAAGCCAAGACAAGATCTGACAGATATTCCGTTACCAGACCCTGACCTGACACTTTATGTGGATGGTTCATGTATGAGGACTAGTACAGGAGAACTAGTAGCCGCGTATGCAGTGACTACTGACACCGAAGTTATTGAGACACACCGTATTGATACCCTGTCCGCTCAAGCAGCAGAGCTAGTTGCTCTGACACAAGCCTGTATACACGCCAAGAACTTGAAAGTTAATGTTTACACAGATTCACGCTACGCATTCGGAGTTGTTCATGACTTTGGAGTGCTCTGGCAGGAGAGAGGTTTCATGACTTCTCATGGAACCAAGATTCAGCATGGTTTCCTTATTCAAGCTCTGTTAGATGCCATACACTTACCGACATCTATCGCTATCATGAAATGCAAAGCACATACGAAAGTTACTGACATTATTTCTCAAGGTAATGATCTAGCAGATCGCACAGCCAAGCTTACAGCACAGACTCCAGACAGTCCAGTTAACATGACACATACTCCAGATCCGACTACATGCATGACAGTTAAGGACCCCACCCAAGATGTCATAGATATCCAGTTACATGCTACTCCCGATGAAATCAAGAAATGGTCTGAACAAGGAGGGGTCCAGACAGATCAAGGATGGTTAACAAAGGGTAGGACCGCATGGTTTCTCCCCGACTCTATGGTTCAAGTCATCATTAATACCGCACATAGTCCAGCACATTTAGGAGAAAAAGCAATGTTAGACAGTATCCAGAACATTTGGTTCAACAAGCATTTACGAGCTGCAGCCAAGCAGAAAGTCCGTACCTGTATGATATGCTGTCAGTTTAATCCAGGTAAAAGTGTCCCGGTGGAACAAGGGGGATTCCAGCCTCCTGACCACCCTTTTGAGGTCCTCCAGATGGATTATATTCAGATGGAGCGATGTCGAGGTTTCAAGTATGTCCTTGTAGTTGTATGCGCTTTGTCCAGATGGACAGAAGCATATCCAGTCCCAGATTACACAGCCGCGACCACTGCCAAACAGTTGGTTCGTGAATTCTTCCCTCGATATGGACTCCCTAGAGTCGTATATTCTGATAACGGTCAGCCATTCTCATCTGAACTGATGAAGCACGTTTCCCTGTTGTTGGGGTACCAGTGGAAGTTTCATTGTGTACGCCATCCTGAAGCAGCCGGTCTAGTCGAGAGACATAATCAGACTCTGAAAATTCGAATTGCCAAAATATGTAAAGATAAGGGTGTGGACTGGCTAGTAGCTCTGCCAGTTGCTTTGTTTTATATGCGCATGGTCACACATTCCAGATCAGGTCTGTCCCCGTATGAGGTCGTATTCGGCCGCCCCCCTAACATGTGGGGTACTCCTAGACCCCGAAGTATTACTGATGTTTCATGTAATATGCTGACAGATTACCTAGCTTCCTTGATGTCTGCCCTCAACTCATGTCGTTCACAGGTTGCCGCCGCATTTCCAGACAATACCGAGGTGGCACCGCATGAGATCGTTCCAGGTTCGATGGTGCTCGTCCGGAACTTTGACAGATCAAGTCCGCTGGAGCCACGTTGGAAGGAGCCCCGTCAGGTCCTCCTCACCACCCGTACAGCTGTGAAATTGGAAGGACGCCGCGGCTGGGTGCACCTTTCGCACGTCAAGAAATTCTACGGATTGAAACCGGTCTCTAAAAACATTTCCCAGGATATAAAGACTTGTCAAAACATTGTTCCTAAGGACTGTCCCGCAAATGACATTGACACAACCCCTCCCCTGTTAGAGAAAACTCCGCAGCAGGAGTATAAACAGAAACTCCGGTCTAGTAAAATAAGTCAGTCAGTTTGATTGTCTAAGTCCTCCCCTAGGTGAAACGGTTAGACTGTTTCTGACATGTATAAAATAGACCCCCATAGTGAGAGAGTCAGTCAAAACTCAAACCGATGTATCGTTTTTCTAAGTTTCATATTATTCATCAGCATAATGATTTCCTGCACTAGTTACGCATTTTTCCTGTGTTTTCCAGTTCCTCATGTAAATAAGCCTTCTAATGTTACAGTAGAACACACGTTTAGTGATCTGCCTCCTCACGAATCTTCATACCGCCTCGCTATGCGTAACAATACATTTATCCGCATGTTGCATTATTCACACCAGACCAGCAATGCCACTAATTGTTGGGTGTGTGGTCGACTCCCCCCTTTCCAGACCCCGAAGGGAGTTCTGCCACTTTTTCCTTATCCTTTTTCACATAATGGTTCGTGTGGAGCATGGTCCACGTTAACGTCATCCTCAACAGATATGTCTTTTCTTAACAGTACATGTTTCCCAGACAAGCAAGGTCTCCCCCACAGAACAGGTTTAGATCTAGAAAATGAAGTGTATAATTTAGGTAACTATTCTTCGAATTTCATGGTCCTGAATGTTCAGTCTGATACTACTCCAGACTCACCTGCTATTTCAGTATTACCAGTCAAAGGCGAATTATGTGTCCGTAATTATGGTTCTGTACACGTAGGACATAGTGATTGTACTACTATTATCCAGTATAGTGACAGTGGGAAATCTATTTTTAAAGCTTCACGTCATTCTTATTTTGTTTGTGGTCAAACTGCATATGCTCGTCTGCCCCTCGATTGGGAGGGAACCTGTTACATTGCCTTCCTACTGCCACCTGTTTTCCTAGCCCCACCTGACTACCATAGGAATTCCTACCTAGTACATACTAGACACAAGAGAAACCTCCCGATTGTCGACTATACTGAAACTGCTGCAGAGCAATTCATTGATATTGATAAAGGTGTGTTCCCTTATTTAGGTACAGTTGTAAATAGTAAGCTAATCCGTAGGTTAACAAGAACCCTTGAAGCTGTAGTAGATGAGACTGCCTCCGCTCTAGGTAACTTAACCGAAGAGCAATCCTTTATGAGAATTGTTGTGCTCCAGAATCGTCTCGTCCTTGACGTCATACTGGCCGATAGGGGCGGGGCCTGTAGAGTCATCGGATCCAGTTGTTGCATTTTCATTCCAAATAACGCGCCGTCTGTTTATTCAGCTATAACCAGACTCCATAAAATTGCCCATCTGTTACACCAAGATCCAGGCACCTGGACATGGTCCGGTTGGTTCTGGAATATAATTTCCGCCTGGGGATGGAAAGTCCTGTCCTTTCTAGGTATCGCAGTAGCGATCATATTCAGCTGCTGCCTCTGTATACAATGTGGCCCTGCGATTTGCGGCATGTGTGCTACCTCTTGTATTCCTAGTCCCAAGCCCCGTTCTAAATCCCGTTCCAAGACAATTCGAGATGAACAAATGGTACTGTATGAAATGATAGATGGTATCATGAATATTGATGTTTCCTGATGGAAACGTAGTGACAAGGAGGGAATGTGGAAAAGTAAATTTTGCCATGTTCTGTGTCTCTACGTGTCATCCATCATATGTTATGTGTGCATGACCAATATGCATATGTTATTCCCCATGTCCGATTCAAGACGCAATTATAGTTGTGTCCACCTCTGGTATGTCATTTCCCAGTCCTCATGAGTAATATGAGTATCAGGCCTATGTAAAGTAATGTTGCCACGTTTCTCAGTGTGCACGTTATTTCATTATAAAGTCCCCGTTTCCAGGCCTTAACAGGGCCCGGACATCAGATTCAGCTCCTGTCTCCTGAACCCTCGCTGAGGAGCGATTCAGCCCCCACCTGTATCCTCGACCTTTCACTTACTTCCTGCCTCGCAGTGCCCGGTGCAGCTTGGCTCTGCCTCTGAGTCTGCCAAGAATATGTTATGATTCCAGCTATCAGTTTAGTCCTCCTTCTCTGCATTCCTAAGCTACTGAACTGCATCAATAGTTTCCGTCATTGTCTAGCCTATGCGGCTCCATGTTAAGAGAAATACTGTATTTAATGGTCATTTAATATTCTTCATCACGCACTACATGTAGAATAAATGCATGCTCTAGTCTTAGAGTCAATTAGCTTTTCCCCTCATGACTTCTAGTTTATATCAACATGTTCCCTAAACATCAGATACTAGATAGGGTTTAGGTACATGTCGCTCCGACCCTCCAGACTTTAGTCTCTGCTCCTAGCACAGAGTTCATAGCCCCCAGCTTCTCCTCGTAACACGTCATTGCTAGTTTGCGCGCACCACCAGGTTAGAGGTCCCGGCTCCTTAGGTAGCCCCCTCCTATGTTTCCGCCCATTCATGACATATTCTGTTACGTTTGTATCACATGTCTGAGTTACACCTTCTTTTTACTCTTATCTTTCGCGACTGCTACGCGTCACGCCTTCTGCTACACCCACTGCTACGCCTACTGCAATGTAATGCTATGTGTTCGCGCTATGTATATATGCTCATGTATTATTATTAAAAGCCAGCGCGCTCATCCCAGATCGAGCCCCAGCAGCTGCTGGGCCCTGTCATCCTATTCCTATGCAGGTTGTCCTGTTCCTGTCCTTATGCTGTATTAAACCTGCAAAAACTCCCACTACCTCGAATCTTGACTCTTATTTATTGAGCTATCTGTTATGATATATGTCTAGTCAAAAATAGGGTATTATTTATTTATTTACCACACCTTTTTCTCTTAGTTCTCCCCTGTTTCTAATCTCCTAAACCCCCTGCCCTCTTTCTGTATTCCCCTTTTCTCACCATGGCACTTACGCTGAAGTCTTCTTTTTTATCGACTGTTTTCTTCCCTTTCTACACCATGTTGATACTGATTTTGACACTTGGTCTTGATGTGTTTCCTTGACATGCTGCCTTCTGGTTACTTGTCGATTCTCAGCAATGCCACACCCACCTGATGCTGTACAGTGTGCTGACACCTCCTCAGTTGAGCTGTGCTGATACAATCATGGAAGGATCCCATCTGGGTTTTAGGAGGCAACTGTGGCCATTCAACCTGCAGTTTTGTGTTACCTTTAAGGCAAGCTGAAGAGTCAGTGGAATGAACTCGGCTCAGTTAAGCTGACCACCCTTTCTTCCTGAGGTAAAAGAAATACTACTGCGAGCAACAGTTTCTTTGGATCGCAGCCCGAACCTTTACTCCTTGCTCCCGACACTTCCTCCTTCCAATGGGTTGTCCCTTGGCCTATTTTTTTTACATTTTATGTGGTGGATGACATTCACTTGTATGTATTGTATGTTGATGCTCCATTAAGTGGGTTCCATATTGTGATGGGCACCATATTGTGATGGGCGCCATATTGTGATGGGCACCATATTGTGATGGGTGCCATATTTAAGCCTGGGCAAAGCAGTACGCTACGCTCGCGTAGTTTGCGAAGTTTGCTATATTTCGCACTACACGAATTGCACGTAGCACAGTGCAAACACGCGTAGCGTAGTGCAGCGGTCATTTTTTGCTTGCTCACAGTCCACAACGTCAAGTTGGCGATTGCCAGCAAGCAAAATGACATCCCGGCGAGACTTTTTCCTCGGTCGCGATCAGCAACATCAAGTCGCGAGCGTGGAAAATAAACCTCCCGGCGAGATTCTCAACGCGGGGAGGTCAGGTTTCTCATTGCAAGTGGTCGCGTATGCTCGCGACCGCTCGGGATGAGAAACTACCGGTCCGCGTTGAGAAAGCTGCTGCTCGAGTAGAAATCTACTTGAGCGGCAGAAAACGACCGCATGCACTGTGCAAGATGCAGTTTGCACTGATTGCACAGTGCGGACAAGCATCCGGCACTGTGCAATCAGTGCGAACAGCATTTTGCACAGTGCACTACGCAGTTCGCGTAGCTACGCGTTGCTCGCGTAGTGCGAAGTGCACTTTGCGTAGCTACAGGTAGCGCTACTTCGCAAACAACGCCCAGGGTTAGCCATATTGTGATGAGCACCATATTATGATGGGCGCAATATTGTGATTGGTGGAATGAATCATGCAGGGTGACCGTAGGGTGGAGGGAAAGACATGGCTACCGCAGACTTAAAACCTTGGTAAAGAGGAGAGTGATAAAACAGATGATGTCATATTTATCATAGTGACTGTTCCCTACGTGGATAACACGCTGTGGCGGACACTCCTCTGGTTCTGGCTTCAGTTCCACCACGGTCTGGAATCCCCTCTACTGCAGCTGGTAGCAGGTCAGTCACCCAGTTTACATTGGTGCATCCATCACCATGTCCGGTGGAGTTACCGCTGTAAAAGGCCATAAGAGAGATGGTGCAGACTACCAGTGAAAGGTTAGCGCAGTGTTACTCGCTACCTCCGGCATGCTAAGCGCAATGCATTACCAGTGCCCACCTTCTGAGCCCTAGAGACAGTCCTGGTGGTGGGAAGTGCAGAAGAAAGACCTAGATCTGGTCAGGGGACAACCCTGGGGATGGGCAGTGCAGAAGACAGCTTTTGCGCTGGTCGGGAGACAGCCCTAGCGGTGGGCAGTGCAGGAGACAGCATTAGTGCTGGTCAGGAGACCGTCCTGGTGGTGAGCAGTGCAGAAGACAACCCTGGGGCTGGTCAGGACACAGCCCTGGTGATGGGAAGTGGAACCGAAAGCCCTAGTGCTGGTCAGGAGACAGTCCTGGTGATGCGCAGTGGAACGGAAAGCCCTAGTGCTGGTCAGGAGACAGTCCTAGTGATCGGTAGTGCAAAACACAACCCTAGCGCTGGTCTGGAGATGAGCTGGACAGAAGATAGCCCTAGTCCTGGTCAGGAGAAAGTCCTGGTGGTGGGCAGTGCAGAAGACAGTCATAGGGCGGCTGGAGCGGCCCGTGCAGGTAAGAGCGGTGGGCAGTGAAGTGTGGTGGGGGGGACTCGACTGATGATGATGAAGGAAAATTAAATAAATAATAAAATTCCCCTCGTTGTCGCCTGTCCAGTCACACCCCACCCCGCCCCACTGCTCTTATCTCCACGGACTGCTCCTGTAGGGCGGGTCAGGAGACAGTCCTGGTGTGGGCAGTGCTTAAGAAAGACCACGTGCTTATCAGGAGACAGCCCTGGTGATGGACAGGGAAGAAGACAGCTTTGGTGATGGCCTGGAGACTGTCCTGGTTGTCGGCAGTGTCTGCCCTAGTCCACAGGTCGGAACTAGCGCACAGGGTGCTGTTTGTTGGTGAACCCCTTACCACCAGAGGTGTGCCGGGCTGCATCTGCGTGAGGGTAGGGTTGACTTTAGAAGACACCGCTGCCATCCTCTTCCCAGCTCCTGCCCATACTTACGGGACCAGGGCAGTGCAGAACCCAGACCTAGTGCTGGTCAGGAGACAGTCCTGGTGGCGGGTAGTGCAGAAGACAGCCCTGGTGCTGGTCAGGACACAGTCCTAGTGGTGGGTAGTGCATAAGACAGTCCTGGTGCTGGTCAGGAGACAGTCCTAGTGGTGGGTAGTGCATAAGACAGTCCTAGCAATGGTCAGGCGACAGTCTCAGTGACTGGTGGTGGGAAGTGCAGAACACAGCCCTGATGTTGTCAAGAGACAGTCCTGGTGGTGGGCAGTGCAGAAGAAAGACCTACTACTGGTCAGGAGGCAGCCCTGGTGGTGGGCAGTGCAGAAGAAAGACCTAGGACTGGTCAGGAGACAGCCCTGGTGGCGGTCAGTGCAGAAGAAAGACCTAGGACTGGTCAGGAGACAGTCCTGATGGCGGGCAATGCAGAAGAAAGACCTAGTGCTGGTCAGGAGACAGCCCTGGTGGCGTCAGTGCAGAAGAAAGACCTAGGACTGGTCGGGAGATAGCCCTGGTGGCGGGCAGTGCAGAAGAAAGACCTAGGACTGGTCAGGAGGCAGCCCTGGTGGCGGGCAGTGCAGAAGAAAGACCTAGGACTGGTCAGGAGACAGCCCTGGTGGCGGCAGTGCAGAAGAAAGACCTAGGACTGGTCAGGAGACAGCCCTGGAGCGCGTCAGTGCAGAAGAAAGACCTAGGACTGGTCAGGAGACAGCCCTGGAGCGCGTCAGTGCAGAAGAAAGACCTAGGACTGGTCAGGAGACAGCCCCGGTGGCGGGCAGTGCAGAAGAAAGACCTAGGACTGGTCAGGAGACAGCCCTGGTGGCGGCAGTGTAGAAGAAAGACCTAGGACTGGTCAGGAGACAGCCCTGGTGGCGGGCAGTGCAGAAGAAAGACCTAGGACTGGTCAGGAGACAGCCCCGGTGGCGGGCAGTGCAGAAGAAAGACCTAGGACTGGTCAGGAGGCAGCCCTGGAGCGCGTCAGTGCAGAAGAAAGACCTAGGACTGGTCAGGAGACAGCCCCGGTGGCGGGCAGTGCAGAAGAAAGACCTAGGACTGGTCAGAAGACAGCCCTGGTGACGGTTAGTGCAGAAGAAAGACCTAGGACTGGTCAGGAGGTAGCCCTGGTGGCGGGCAGTGCAGAAGAAAGACCTAGGACTGGTCAGGAGGCAGCCCTGGAGCGCGTCAGTGCAGAAGAAAGACCTAGGACTGGTCAGAAGACAGCCCTGGTGACGGTCAGTGCAGAAGAAAGACCTAGGACTGGTCAGGAGGAAGCCCTGGTGGTGGGCAGTGCAGAAGAAAGACCTAGGACTGGTCAGGAGGCAGCCCTGGAGCGCGTCAGTGCAGAAGAAAGACCTAGGACTGGTCAGGAGACAGCCCCGGTGGCGGGCAGGGTAGAAGAAAGACCTAGGACTGGTCAGGAGACAGCCCTGGAGCGCGTCAGTGCAGAAGAAAGTCCTAGGACTGGTCAGGAGACAGCCCTGGTGGCGGTCAGTGTCTGCCCACGTCCACAGACCGGAGCTCGCGCGCAGTGTGCTGTTTGTTGGTAAACCTCTTGCCACTGGAGGTGGGCCGGGCAGGACACCGCTGCCACCTTCTCCCCAGCTCCTGCCCAGGGGCGTCCACGCAGGCTCTCAGGACAGGGGCCCTCGAGGTCCTGTCAGCGCCGGTCACGGGACCGGTCATTAGGAAGGGTCGGCTTAATCCAAGGGCAGAGCTGACAGCACAGGGGGTCTTTGGTGCCGGGTGACTTCATGACCCCTGGTCCCAGCGAGGGATGCGGGCCTGCTGCCAGCGAGGGGTCAATCACTGCCCCCTCAAATTAGGGGATTCCCTCTGCCCCAATCTCCAACCCACTGCCCTCCAGGGTGAAGTGTCAGCCCTTCAGAGAGTTTAGTGACACGTGCACCGAGCACAGCTTCACTTCTTCAACTGCATGATAAAAAATAAAATGGATTTAAAATTGAACTTTTAGCTTCTCTGGTCCGTGGTCGCAAAAATGATGTTATTCCACCATTACTGTGACCTGCTTTCACCCAGAGATTTTATGTAATATGTAATCGCAACCCACCCTTAGCAACATGAAAATGCACCCTGCACGTCTACTTTCTTTAAATCAACCCAGAGCACGAGCTGCGATCCATGGAAGAGTCCATGCACAGCTGTATCCGACACGTGTTTCGCTCTAATTGCAGTGCTTTCTCAAGGCAATCTGTCCAGGGTAAGTCCTCAGGAGGTAGATTCCAAGACAAATGCAGATTTCTTCACTTATGGGCTAATGTGCTGCCTTTGAAGGCTCTTTTACTGATACAAACACTAACAAGGCCAGCGGATTCGACTTTGTGTAGGAAAAAGGTTTTGCCAAAATTCCCTAAAACATGGCACAGTCACAGCATGACCAGCAGCAGTGGAAGCTTCCTTAACACATATAACATTTCCTACACAGACAACAGCACTACAAGTGTCGCTCTGACACACAGATGTGCAGAACTCACACAGACCCTCTGACACACAGATGTGCAGAACTCACACAGACCCACTGACACACAGATGTGCAGAATTCACACAGACCGTCTGACACACAGATGTGCAGTAGTCACACAGACCCTCAGACACACAGATGTGCAGTACCCACACAGACCCTCTGACACACAGATGTGCAGAACTCACACATACCCTCTGACACACAGATGTGCAGTACTCACACAGACCCTCTGACACACAGAGGTGCAGAACTCACACAGACCCTCTGACACCCAGAGGCGCAGTGCTCACACAGGCCCTCAGACATACAGATGTGCAGTACTCACACAGACCCTCTGACACACATGCTAACGCGGGATTACTGGTTACTAATTATCTTACCAAATCCCATTTCCTGTCGACTGAATCGTTGGTACCTGTCTTGAGTAAAAGGTAATCTCGCAGTAAACAATCAATTTAAGAACTTACACCACTCTAAATGACCACTGACCAAAATTAAGTTTTAAAGATTTAATATAAAGTCAAAGATAACTGAAGATACAAACTTCTCAAAATGAGATTAAGAAGATAAATCGGTATCACTATGAACATGAACTTTTTGAATAATCTGAGTCTGAAAAACAGAATAATAAGTACAAGCTCGAAAACCATCAGGTTTGCCAAAATGGATACAAGTTGCAACCTCAAAGTCATTACAGAAAAGAAAATTAAGGTTAGTCTGTCCCTACACTACACTAAATGACATCCCTACTTAACAAGATCTTTACCCTCTAGGTGTCAGCCGTGGTGATTTCCTAAGAAGATCACGCACTTCTCTTTGTCTCTTCTCTGATAATGGGTCTCTCCTGATCAGCCTATCTGCCTACCCATCCGCTTCCTTAGGCTCCCAAAATCATCTGCTCTGCTCTTCTCCCGGGTCACTTTCCCTAATACCAAATCACATTTCCAATAGAAACGCCCCTTGGGACGCCCCTCACGTGGTACATCTTTGCGCGGCAAACTCCATGATGGTACTCTTGAAGACCCTCGTTATAGTTGACCTTGGTTCCCCGGCTCCTTCTTCCGTGCGCTGATACCCCCTGAAATTCCTGGAAACTCCTACAGGCCTGCGCAAGGCGCCACTGAACAAAGTCCCTTTCATTCGAGCTGATTAGGACCTTCGCACCTGCATACAGCTCGTCCTGCAGTGGGCCTCAAATTCCAGACTTCACCATATCTTAGGCCATAAAACACTCTCAGAGCTCCATACTGGACACCTCACGACCTCTCCTCTAACGAGCACATGACGATTTAAACTACATGACATTATCTGTTCTGGCCTACTTGATTTACATGCAGCAGGTTCCTGCACTCTTAAAACGTTAACTTGATTTAAACAGCAAACATTCTTAACTAGCATACGTTTCTAAAATAACACATCTATAAAGCATATACTTTTAACCCTAAGTTCAATAGTACATTTTGAAAGAACCATGTCAACTTTATCTCACATTATTTTAGCAGCACGTTCAGGTTTGCTGTGAATTGCCCTAAGGCCTACACAAAATACTGGAATCCAAAGTTACATTTAATTTGGACATGACTCTTTTTAACATGAGAACATGAGGTTTTCACATATATTCCAACATTTCTACATTTAATCTCACACCGTTATAATTATGGTTACTCTACTTAACATTCTATACATTTCGCTATTGAATATAAAACACTCGTGTGCAAAACATGTTTAAACTAACTACGTGCTTGTAAATATGGCGTACTTATACATTTTTTTCAAACTTGTGCTCTCTCAGTCCCCCCTTTGATGACCTTTAGGGGTCATCATTACCATGACACTAAAATGTAGAACCTTTAAAGTGAAGACAGGGCAGTACCACTTCTTTTCATACTCTCTAATGCTTTCAGACTCTTATATTGAGTGTCCTGCATCGCTGTCAACTCTTCTTCCTGTTTCTTCATAGCTCTCTGTAACCTATTTGCTCTATACCATTGATACAAACGCACCAATCCCCACAAAGTGATTACACAAATCATTACTATGATGATGGGCTTCAATATGTACCAAACGATACCCTTTCCTAAGTTGGCAAACCAACTTCCAACTTTACCCATTCCATGACCTACTTTTTCCCACACATTTACCTTTGCCAGGTCCTCAATTTCGTAGTGTATGGCAGTGATGTTTTGTATATACTTCTCTAGAGGCTTTGAATTGTCTGGAATGTAAGTACAGCATTCCTGTACCTTCAAGGCCCTACAGACTCCTCCCTCTTTTGCTAACAGAACATCTAAAGCAAGTCGGTTCTGAAGAACCATTGCCCTAATCGATTGCATCTCCCCCTCTATCAGCATCAAGGATCTTGCAGTACTGGCAGACAGTCTATCTACGACTGTAGCTAACCTCCTGATCTTAATGTCATTCATTATCAATCCTAAGAAAGGGAATGCAGCACCTATTACATCTCCAACTACTTCTGCTGCACCCAGCCCTCGCTTCCATCTAGTTGATATTTCTTTCTTAGGCGTGTCTAAATTCTCAACATGATATATTTTAGGAAAGACAACAGCCAGATAGCATGATCCGTACCAATTATCTGGTAACTTCACATAGGCATATCTTCCACATACAAAATATACATTTGGTATTGCTTGCATCCCTTTCATGAAGTTCTTAGAGTAGTACTCCAATTGAAAGGCATGTTCACAATTTACTTGTCCTACATAAACGTTTTCATAATAGGAGTAACTCCTGTGAATGCACAGTTTCCCCCGTTTCTCCTTATCCAAAGCAATTGGACCAATACTACCTTTTCGTTGTTGTGCCCTTTCCTCCTTGGTCCAATCTGTTTCCCCTTGTCCTGATGCCTTCAATATCTTCTGCCTCCTGTATCTAGTATCTACCTGAGCTATAAACTTTTTCTCAACTTCTGATATTTGACAAGTCAGATTGTTGATTCGAGCATGTGAAGTATCTAACGTTCTCCATGGAATAAACCATTTGTGTAACCTGTCTTCGCTTTTGTAGTAGTCCCATTTGTTCAAATGCTTGAAATTCGGAACCTCTGGCAATGTCGAGTCGAAATTCGAGAAGTAATACTCAAATCCGTCTCGTCCATAAAACATACTTAACAATAAACTGCACGTTATCCCATAGGTCAACGGGAGATGATGGTATTTGATACCCTCCTCCACCGAAATTGGTAATTGCATACAGACATAGCAATCCTTTACCTCCATGGCATCAACATATTCATAAAGCAACTTAGCATAAGCATTTGACTTGTAATTCCCCTGTGACTCATCCATGTGTAACCTTTTTACTTCTGCATCTAACAACGCTTTGTCTTTCTCATTGATGTTTCCCTTCTCCTTAATAATGGTAGTTCTCGGTGTTGACACTCCCTTATCCTCCTTAACTGTGGTTCCATCCCCTTCGTGTCCCGCTAGGAATGAAACAGTTACCACTAAAATTATAAGAGAAACCACTACTCCTAAAAATGTAACAGCTATACATTTTGCCCTGCGGTTCGGGTTGCCAGCCTCCATGTTCTCAAACAGTGTAGTTTTCGACTATCTTCCAGCATTCACTTCCTCTTCTTTCCAAACAAAGTCTTTCTCTCTTGCAATGTCTTTCTTGGAACACTTGGAAGCTTGACAATTTATTTCCGCAAAACAATTCAAAGTCCAGTAAAATAGACAACCCTAGCCCTTCTCCATCCGCTAAAAGGAAACCCCTACCATTTTTTTCTTCTTCCACTCGGCGCTAGGTTATCTTGCAACAATTTACAATTTCTTTTCAAAAGTCTTATTTTCGTCTGAAGTTATGTATGACTCAAGGAGTGACACTACTTCTTCATAAACGTCCATCCGAAGTATCATTCCCTCAGGTTCTGGACAGTTCGTACCACACCATGGAAAGTCAACCTTTTCTAGGATTATTCTCCTTATTTCGCTCAAGACAAGTGGACGGACGAAATTGAGAGTTAGCGTTTTTTCAATTTCCAATCCTGGTACTATCAGTTCTATATCCACAATTACAAAGGGGTCCGTTCTAATCAAGATCACTTTCTTCACTTTTCCAGATCTGCACCCCCTTGAAGCCATTCGCAATATGATATTAGTCCACAACAATAAGTGCTCCTAACATTTCTACTACTTGCTCAAGCATTTCCAAACGAAGAAGAGTTCCCTCCAATATTGGATATCGTGAACAGCAAACTGGAAACTCAACTGTTTCTAAAATCAACTTTCTTATTCCACTCAGGAGAGCAGGATGAACGATGTTGAGTGTCAGCAACCTTTCGGTCTCCGCTCCTGGCAGTAGAAACTTTATTTGCACTGTGATGATCGGGTCAGTTCTGATCAGTTCCACCTCCCTGATCCTCCCTGTTCTGTGTCTCCCAGACATCTGCAACAAGGTAGGTCCAGTCGGGAGTAGAGTATCTTCTGCTAGGCACTCGCACCCTACTTGATCTTCTAAGACCCTCCTCGGCTTGATCCTGGATATCTTCTTCTGGATCTGAGTCTTCGGATATAGGAGTAAGCGTTTCTTCCTGGGCCGACCTCAAACTTAGCCTTCTTCTCCTTGTTGGCCAAGTGGCAGCTCCAAGCCTTATTCTCCTATTCCTTGTCCTCCCACTTGGTTCTTGATCGCTCCGATACGGATCTGAGTCTGAGTCGTATTCACTTCTGCTCTCTCCTTCAGTTGCGTCTTCTGTCTCACTGCCGTCCTGCCTTCGCTCTTCTTCTGAATCCGATGCGTTCCCAACTTCTTTCGACACCTCCTCAGCTGCCTCAATCCCTTCTTGCGACTCTTCTTCCACTTCCGGGCTTTCGTCTGGGATGGGAGCTGTTCCTTCTAGAGGTGCTGGAACTCTTCTAGTATGGGATGCATGGATCCAATTTGGCAGCCCCCCGCACTTCACCGCGGTGTTCGTGATCAGGATTACCTGAAAGGGCCCACGCCAGCGAACATCTAGGCAGTTCTTCCGGACGTGCTTTTTAACCAAGACCCAGTCCCCTGGGTTCAGGTCATGACACAGGTTCCTCGCTGCTGGAACTTCAGCCGCATGCACCTGAAGGGACACAGAATGGATGGCGTCAGACAGTCCTTTACAATAATCCAAGATCAGATCATCTGTAATATTCAATAGAGCAGTAGTTGGAACTGTAGGAAGTCTCATGGCCCTCCCCATCAGGATCTCGTGGGGGGAGAGACCTGTCCTCCTATCAGGTGTGCTGCGCATGCTCATGAGCACTAATGGAAGAGCATCTGGCCAACTCAAAGATGTGGATGCCACTACTTTAGCCAATCTATTCTTCAAAGTGCCATTCACTTGTTCCACAATTCCTGAAGCTTCTGGTCGATAACTACAATGCAGCTTTTGATCGATATTCAGTGTGGAGCACAACATCTTCACTATTTCGCTGTTAAAATGTTTTCCTCTGTCCGATTCCAAAGAGGCAGGCACCCCGAAGCGCGGTATCAACTCCCTGAGCAACAATTTAGCCACTGTGAGTGTATCGCACCTACGTGTAGGGTACGCTTCAACCCATCTGGAAAATACGCATACAATCACCAACACATACCGAAGGCGATTGACTCTTGGCATCTCGATGAAGTCTAGTTGCATTCTATTGAAAGGCCCCCCCGACCTCCCAATGTGACTCAGTGTGACTGGTGTTCGTTTGCCTACGTTCAGTTGTTGGCAGGTAACACATCGCTTACATACTGATTCTGCTGCTATTCTGAATTTCGGGCAATACCAAGTCTGCCTAAAAACTCTCATCATAGCATCCCTTCCTAGATGTACTGGACCATGTATTTCTCTCGCCATGGGATTAGCTAATTCTTCAGGTAACACAGCTCTCCCATCTGCTGAAACCCAAAAATCCATTTCACTTCGCACACAGCCTGCTATTTCCCATGCCTTTTTCTCTGTTTCAGGTGCGTTCTCCTGCATTATCCTTAAATCCTCCCAAGTGTCCACAGTTTCTAACATCATACTTAATTCAGTCTTTTCTTCTGCACCTTCTATTTCCACCTTTGAGAAAGAATAACTTTGTTCCGCACAATAGCGTGCGACTTCATCAGCATATCTATTACCTTGTGACACAAAATCTGTATTCTTAGTATGAGCTACACACTTCACTACTGCAATGTCAACAGGACCTTGTAATGCTTCTATCAGCAATCGCACAAATTCTCCATTTCGAATGGGCGAACCAGAGGAGGTCATGTAACCCCTCTGAGACCACAACTGCCCGAAATCATGAACCACACCGAAACCATATTGGCTGTCCGTGTAGATGGTGACTCTCTTTCCATTTCCTGCTATGCAGGCACGAGTTAGGGCAATAATCTCTGCTACCTGTGCGGAATGTACTCCTTCCAGGCAAGCGGCTTCCACAACTCCAGTAATGGTACAAACAGCATAAGCTGCTCTCAACCGACCAGTATCGTCTCTTAAACATGAGCCATCAACAAAGTAAATTTCATCGGGGTCAGACAATGGCTCATCCACTATATCTGGTCTGGGTTTCGTGCATAGTTCAGTCACATCAAGGCAATCGTGGTCTTCACATCCTTCGCCTTCTATTACCGAAGGTAATGGCATCAAAGTAGCAGGATTCAAGACAGAGCATCTCCTGAGAGTCACGTTTTCTGCGGCAAGTATAACTTGCTCATAACGCGTGAGCCTGCTATTGGTCAGATGCTGCGTCTTCGTCCTGGTCATTAACAATTCAACTGAATGTGGTACATACACCACTACTGGATGTCCCATCACAATACTCTCGCTCCTTTCAATGCTGACACCCGTTGCAGCAACGGATTTGAGACATCCGGGCAACGCTGCGGCTACTGGATCTAATGTAGCCGAAAAATATGCAACTGGTCTACGGGCATTACCGTGGGTCTGTGCCAAGACTGACAAAGCACATCCCTCTCTCTCACAGCAATAGAGTGAAAATGACTTTTCGTAATCTGGCATTCCCAGAGCCGGAGCACGACATAAATCGTCTCTCAGCTGTAAAAACGCCACCAGACATTCTTCATCCCATGGTACCGGATCACTCACCTCCTTGTGCGTCAGTTTCTGTAAGGGCTTTGCTTTCAGTGAAAAGTTAACTATCCACTGTCGGCAGTAACCCACCATTCCTAAGAACATTCTAACTTCTCTCTGTGTTGTAGGCGCATTCATTTTCATTATCGCCTCAATCCTCTCTGGGGACACCTTACGTTTCCCTTTTTCTAACCTGTGCCCTAGATACTGTACTTCTGTCAGACAATACTGTAACTTGCTCGGAGATACCTTATGTCCATTTTCAGCTAAATGATTCAGTAAGGCAATTGAATCTACTTTACAAGCTTCCTCTGTTTCTGACGCAACAAGTAGGTCATCTATGTACTGTACCAGAACCGAGTTCTGTGGCAGTACTAGATTCTCAAGATTCTTTTTCAACAACTGATTAAAGATGGATGGACTGTCTGTGAATCCTTGTGGGATTCGACACCATGTTAAAACGCGATCTTCCATTTTAAACGCAAAAAGGTACCTGCTCTCTTCATCCAATGGGATTGAAAAGAAAGCCTGACAAAGATCTATCACTGTGAACCATTCTGCTTGACATGGTATTTGAAACAATATTACTGATGGATTCGGTACCACGGGACAACATGAAACGACTATGTTGTTAATTTTTCGTAAATCCTGAACTATCCTAAACTTCCCGCTAGGTTTCTGCAAACCCATAATCGGGGAGTTACAAGGACTGCCCACGATTTCCTTCAGTATTCCCTGCTGTATCATTGACTCGATCACAGGCTTTATTCCCGCAATCGTTTCCTGGGACAATTTGTATTGAGGCGTTCTTGGAAACTCAACATTTGGTTTTACCAGAATTTTTACCGGTTCTACTCCTTTAATCAATCCTATATCTTCTCCTGTGAAATCCCACACCTCTGACGCCACTGCATCTCTTAAGTCTTGTGGAAGATCTTCTACAGTCAGAGTAGGATATAGTTCTACACAGAACTTTGAATTGGCCACCTTAAAGGTAGCATCATCGTCGGTAGTCTGTACCTCCACTCCTTGTGGGGTGCAGTATATGGTGCAATTCAATTTGCATAACAAATCCCTACCTAACAGACATACCGGACTCGAGTCACAAACCACAAACTGATGTTCGTTCATGTGGTTTCCAATTTTCACAGACACTGGTTCTGTCAAGGGACTAGTCATTCTTTTATTCGCGACTCCTACCACTTGAATTGTTTCCCCTGACATTGGCAAGTCTGGAACTACCGCTGATCTCAGAGTCGAACGAGTAGCCCCAGTGTCCACTAAGAACGTAGTGGGACACCCTGCCACTTCTGCCTCAACAAATGGCCCTCTTTGATCCACTTCTAGAACTGCCCCGAGGGTACAGTCTTCTTCACTGCTCACCCGTTGTCCTGTCAATGGATCAATGTAATAACATTTTTCTTCCTCGATAAACAGAGGCATTTGTTTAAAGACCTTTCCTCCAGCTGCTATCTTCGGTGGCTGTGGGAATTGGGCCCGTGGAGCCGAAGTCCCCCCTTTGGCCACCTTACTGCTTGGGACTGTCACTTTTTGCACTGGGTCTTCTTGGACCTGCTCTTCTACTTCTAGCTCTCCGTTTTCAGGGTTAAAGGGACACTCGCGTCGCCAATGCCCCACCTGATGACACAGATGACACTTTGTCGTTTTCTTTAAAGTGGCAAAGTCTATCTTAGGTCTCTGCCCTTCTTCATTATCTTTGTTCTGACCATTTGGTTTTCGTCCCATCCCCTGCTTCTGCTGGCCACCCTTCCCAGCGGACTGCATTTGCACCACCATCAATTTCTCCTTTAGATTCTTGGCTTTAGAATCTATCTCGTCACTGCAGTACCTCGCATATCGTAAAATCTCATCTAGTGGTTTGTTCTGCCAACAGATTAAATGTTGCTGTATCATCAAACAAATATCAGGTCTCAACCCCAAGACAAACTTTGACACGAACTGCCCTATGTCTTTGGGATCCATTACATCTAGTCCACTGTATTGCTTGAATGTTTTCAACAATCTTTCATAAAACTCGTGAACTGTCTCCTTGGGTTCCTGCCTTGTTCGGTCTATTTTTACCCAATCTATATCCTGTGGTGGTACCTTATCTTTCAGCCATGCTATTACCCTTTCATACTTTCGCATGACAATCTCAGATGGTCCATTTGTTCGAGCATCCCTCAATGGTTCAGCATTTGGCCATTCGACACTAGTCTTACAAGGGGTCCATAGATCAGATGGGACCACGATGTCAAACAACGTGTTCAAATCTATCCACAGTACTTTCGAGATTTTAACGAACCTCTCTACCTGCTTATACCATTCGACTGGATTGTCCCGCAACTTCGGAAATGAGTTGGTAAATGCGGCTAAGTCTCCTCTACTCCAGGGCACATGTACATAATTTCCATTTGATATTTCTCGCAAAGGGAATGCCTCCATCTGCATTACCCTTCCCTCAGGGGTCATCACATTTGTACTTCGCCTAACTGTGCCCTTTTTCGACCACCTTTCTTCCCATTTATCCAGTTCTCTCCACACTCTTATCCCTGTTACCAACTCTCTTATGTGTGTTTTTAATCCAGTAGTTCTCTTCTCATCTAGATCTTGGTCTGCGTACTGTAATCTGTGGTTGCTCTGCAATGCCCTTGTCCTAGACAAATCCACAGCATACTTGTCTGCCAAATCAGTCAGTTTTTCATGAAACGCTCTAGCTTTCCTAGTAATATCCTTTGCCATGAACAATAACTCATCCTGTTCATACAATTCTATCCTTTCCAAAGGCAATGTTCCATCTATTATCTCATCAACATCTGATTTTAAACTGGTAACATCAAGCCTTTTTGCCTTTATTTCAGCTTTCAAGACACTCAATTTAGCTCCTCCATCCGCATCTCTCCCATCCCAGCTCCGAGATCTACGTTTAGGTATTGGTGAATTATAGGGAGTCCTCCCCTGTTCCCATCTCTCTAAGTCCCATGCCTTTCCATCTTCTCGGGGTGGGTGGTGAAACACTCCTTCATGCCTCCCAGCCTCTCTCTCTCCATCCTGGCTAGTTTCACGGGATAGAGGGTAAGAGGTTCTATTACTCCCTCTTTCTTCCCTACTTCCCTGTGATTCCTGATTATTCGAGGCGTGGCGGGACCTATCGCTGTTCTCCTTTCTCCAATGTTGAACGTCTTCCCCAAGTGTATGATGAAGGCACCTAAACCTATTCTGAAAAGCCCGTACCGCCTCATCTCCTCCGTTCCCCCAGAGACGGGACATTTCCTCACATTCTACAATCTTAGTATTTTGTTCCGGCTGTTCTCTCTGATTTGTAGGACATGCATCCCCTCTATTCTCTTGACTTTGGCCTTCCCGGCCCTGACTACTCTCGCTGGCCCCACAATGAGATACTGTCCCGTTACCCCTGCTTTCCCACTCTGGTTCCGTTCTTGTCCTGTTACTCGGAGATACTATGGACCCGTCCCATTCCCTCAAATCAGCTCTTAACTCTGAAAAAGATCTTGGCCGCGGTCCCCTTAGATCCATTGGTCCTCTCGGACCTCCCTGTTCTGAATTGGGACCGACAGTTGTGTCTAATGGGGTGTTCCACGTTACCGAACCTGGTAATTGTTTCCATGCATTCGTCACATTATTCCTCCTTTCCATCTCAATCCTTTCCCTATCCAATTGCCTTTGTTGTTCCCCTCTATCTCTCTCAGAATTATAGATTGAAACTATGGGTCCTATGGTAACAGGCACTTGAAGAGCGTCTGGCAATCCCACAGACTCAACCCTTTCTGTGGTTGGCGTTTTCTGCACCACAAACCTTCCCACTACACTCTGTACAGTGTTGTTTGGAGGTGTTTCTCCGCCTTTGCTAGGTGTCCATTCCGATATAGGGAGTGGTGTATATCCCTCTATCTCATTCCCATCTTCCCTTGCGAGCCCTCTATCTTCTATCAATCCCACTCTCGGAGGTGGTCTATCCATTAACAATCTGTTTATCAGATTGTCCTCCGACTCGCTTTCCTCGTCTTCTTCCATGAGGTTTCCTCCTCCTGACACCTCCCTCATCGGATACATTTTCTCCACCTCAATAGTCTGTACCCTCCAACGCTTTTCCTCCTCATCCCATTTGGAATCTCGCACTGCCCTTACCGATCGCGTCAGCCTTTGTTGACGCCTGTTCAAATTTCGGTCGTGTGCAGCCTTAATCCATGCATTAAGAGCCTCAAACTGTGTTGGTCTAGGTGAGGGTTTCAATGAGGACATGGTTGCTTTTAGCCGATGTAACACCTCTAACTTAAACGTCCCGTACCTCGGGAACTGCATTTCCTCATTCCCTTCCGTAAGCTTATTCCAAGCCCCAATCCACAATATGGTATGCAGCCCCACATTCGTTGCCATATAATGAGCTGGCGTACCCTCCGGGGGAGCCTCTTCCCCGTAATAATGTTCACTTCGTTTACGTTTGAAAATCCCTTTCAAACACTTAAAACACTTCATGATTTCTCTTTTCTCCGCGTTTGTTTACTTCCTGATGACTCTCCACCAATCTCAGCGCCGTTCTCACTAACTGGCCTATCCGTACGCGGCTTTCCTCCGACGTCACGCTAGCCGCCCAACCAGAGCGCGGCTCTAGCTAACGTCACACCAACCGCTCAATCAGAGCGCGGCTCTAGCCGACGTCACCCGTCCCCCTTCGCAGCAGTTCCCCTCCTTTCTCAGCTCGTCTCCTCGGTCATGCACGCATCCCATTCATACTCTGAAAAATGATTACTTCCGTCCAAGCGATCACCTTTCTTTGACTGTACGCCCACAGTCTTTCTGTAGTTGTCACCTTAACTTGGCAAAATGTCTTTCCGTTTACTTCCAGACAATCGCCTTCTCCGATAGGTTACTCACACGCAGTAACTTTCGACCAGCGTCCGTTACTCATACACTCACTCTTACACTCCCCCTATCTTGGATCCACGGCGGTCAATGGTACCTCGTGACCTCCGTACTATGGTCGACAACTACCCTGGATGTTCGATACACCCAAAACCACTTAAGCTCTGGCCTGAACTTAAGATTTCACCAGTTCACCCGTTTACCAGGTTACCAGTTTACCAGGTTGCGCGCGCTCACAACCTTCTCTCATTCTCACTACAGGCATTCAACTCCGCAAGACATTACAATACAAATACAACACAAAACACCGCAATCTGTTCACGCATGACCCTTTTTATACTCACTCTCCGATACTGCTGCTTTTCTCGCACCGTCTGCACCTTTCGGCACACGATTCTTCCGCTGCTCGTCTCTCGACGTCTCGGGCCTTGGGGTAAACTAACCTCTCTAGATTACCTTCCTCAAGAAGATAACCATCCTCACTCTGCTACCAACTGCTAACGCGGGATTACTGGTTACTAATTATCTTACCAAATCCCATTTCCTGTCGACTGAATCGTTGGTACCTGTCTTGAGTAAAAGGTAATCTCGCAGTAAACAATCAATTTAAGAACTTACACCACTCTAAATGACCACTGACCAAAATTAAGTTTTAAAGATTTAATATAAAGTCAAAGATAACTGAAGATACAAACTTCTCAAAATGAGATTAAGAAGATAAATCGGTATCACTATGAACATGAACTTTTTGAATAATCTGAGTCTGAAAAACAGAATAATAAGTACAAGCTCGAAAACCATCAGGTTTGCCAAAATGGATACAAGTTGCAACCTCAAAGTCATTACAGAAAAGAAAATTAAGGTTAGTCTGTCCCTACACTACACTAAATGACATCCCTACTTAACAAGATCTTTACCCTCTAGGTGTCAGCCGTGGTGATTTCCTAAGAAGATCACGCACTTCTCTTTGTCTCTTCTCTGATAATGGGTCTCTCCTGATCAGCCTATCTGCCTACCCATCCGCTTCCTTAGGCTCCCAAAATCATCTGCTCTGCTCTTCTCCCGGGTCACTTTCCCTAATACCAAATCACATTTCCAATAGAAACGCCCCTTGGGACGCCCCTCACGTGGTACATCTTTGCGCGGCAAACTCCATGATGGTACTCTTGAAGACCCTCGTTATAGTTGACCTTGGTTCCCCGGCTCCTTCTTCCGTGCGCTGATACCCCCTGAAATTCCTGGAAACTCCTACAGGCCTGCGCAAGGCGCCACTGAACAAAGTCCCTTTCATTCGAGCTGATTAGGACCTTCGCACCTGCATACAGCTCGTCCTGCAGTGGGCCTCAAATTCCAGACTTCACCATATCTTAGGCCATAAAACACTCTCAGAGCTCCATACTGGACACCTCACGACCTCTCCTCTAACGAGCACATGACGATTTAAACTACATGACATTATCTGTTCTGGCCTACTTGATTTACATGCAGCAGGTTCCTGCACTCTTAAAACGTTAACTTGATTTAAACAGCAAACATTCTTAACTAGCATACGTTTCTAAAATAACACATCTATAAAGCATATACTTTTAACCCTAAGTTCAATAGTACATTTTGAAAGAACCATGTCAACTTTATCTCACATTATTTTAGCAGCACGTTCAGGTTTGCTGTGAATTGCCCTAAGGCCTACACAAAATACTGGAATCCAAAGTTACATTTAATTTGGACATGACTCTTTTTAACATGAGAACATGAGGTTTTCACATATATTCCAACATTTCTACATTTAATCTCACACCGTTATAATTATGGTTACTCTACTTAACATTCTATACATTTCGCTATTGAATATAAAACACTCGTGTGCAAAACATGTTTAAACTAACTACGTGCTTGTAAATATGGCGTACTTATACATTTTTTTCAAACTTGTGCTCTCTCACACAGATGTGCAGAACTCACACAGACCCTCTGACACACAGATGTGCAGAACTCACACAGACCCTCTGACACACAGATGCGCAGTACTCACACATGCCCTCTGACACACAGATGTGCAGAACTCACACAGACCCTCTAACACACAGATGTGCAGTACTCACACAGACCCTCTGACACACAGAGGTGCAGTACTCACACAGGCCCTCTGACACACAGATGTGCAGTACTCACACAGACCCTCTGACACACAGATGTGCAGTACTCACACAGACCCTCTGACACACAGATGTGCAGAACTCACACAGACCCTCTGACACACAGATGTGCAGTACTCACACAGACCCTCTGACACACAGAGGTGCAGTACTCGCACAGGCCCTCTGGCACACAGATGTGCAGTACTCCCACAGACCCTCGGACACACAGATGTGCAGAACTCACACAGACCCTCTGCCACACAGATGTGCAGTACTCACACAGACCCTCTGACACACAGATGTGCAGTACCCCCACAGACCCTCTGACACACAGATGTGCAGTACCCACACAGACCCTCTGACACACAGAGGAGCAGTGCTCACACAGGCCCTCTGACATACAGATGTGCAGTACTCACACAGACCCTCTGACACACAGAGGAGCAGTGCCCACACAGGCCCTCTGACATACAGATGTGCAGTACTCACACATACCCTCTGACACACAGATGTGTAGTACTCACACTACTCACACAGACCCTCTGACACACAGATGTGCAAAACTCACACAGACCCTCAGACACACAGATGTGCAGGACTCACACAGACCCTCTGACACACAGAGGTGCAGAGCTCACACGGACCCTCTGAAACACAGATGTGTAGTACTCACACAGACCCTCTGACATACAGATGTACAGTACTCACACAGACCCTCTGACACACAGATGTGCAGTATTCACACAGACCCTCTGACACACAGATGTGCAGTATTCACACAGACCCTTCGCACACAGAGGCGCAGTGCTCACACAGGCCCTCAGACATACAGATGTGCAGTACTCACACAGACCCTCTGACACACAGATGTGCAGAACTCACACAGACTCTCTGACACACAGATGTGCAGTACTCACACAGACCCTCTGACACACAGAGGTGCAGTACTCACACAGGCCCTCTGACACACAGATGTGCAGTACTCCCACAGACCCTCGGACACACAGATGTGCAGAACTCACACAGACCCTCTGACACACAGATGTGCAGTACTCACACAGACCCTCTGACACACAGATGTGCAGTACCCACACAGACCCTCTGACACACAGATGTGCAGTACCCACACAGACCCTCTGACACACTGAGGAGCAGTGCTCACACAGGCCCTCTGACATACAGATGTGCAGTACTCACACAGACCCTCTGACACACAGAGGAGCAGTGCTCACACAGGCCCTCTGACATACAGATGTGCAGTACTCACACAGACCCTCTGACACACAGATGTGTAGTACTCACACAGACCCTCTGACACACAGATGTGCAAAACTCACACAGACCCTTAGACACACAGATGTGCAGTACTCACACAGACCCTCTGACACACAGATGTGCAGTATTCACACAGACCCTCTGACACACAGATGTGCAGTATTCACACAGACCCTTCACACACAGAGGCGCAGTGCTCACAAAGGCCCTCAGACATACAGATGTGCAGTACTCACACAGACCCTCTGACACACAGATGTGCAGTACTCACGCAGACCCTCTGACCCACAGATGTGCAGTACCCACACAGACCCTCTGACACACAGATGTGCAGTACCCACACAGACCCTCTGACACACAGATGTGCAGTACTCACACAGACCCTGTGACACACAGATGTGCAGTACTCACACAGGCCCTCTGACACACAGATGTGCAGTTCTCCCACAGACCCTCGGACACACAGATGTGCAGAACTCACACAGACCCTCTGACACACAGATGTGCAGTACTCACACAGACCCTCTGACACACAGATGTGCAGTACCCACACAGACCCTCTGACACACAGATGTGCAGTACCCACACAGACCTCTGACACACTGAGGAGCAGTGCTCACACAGGCCCTCTGACATACAGATGTGCAGTACTCACACAGACCCTCTGACACACAGAGGAGCAGTGCTCACACAGGCCCTCTGACATACAGATGTGCAGTACTCACACAGACCCTCTGACACACAGATGTGTAGTACTCACACAGACCCTCTGACACACAGATGTGCAAAACTCACACAGACCCTCAGACACACAGATGTGCAGTACTCACACAGACCCTCTGACACACAGATGTGCAGTATTCACACAGACCCTCTGACACACAGATGTGCAGTATTCACACAGACCCTTCACACACAGAGGCGCAGTGCTCACAAAGGCCCTCAGACATACAGATGTGCAGTACTCACACAGACCCTCTGACACACAGATGTGCAGTACTCACACAGACCCTCTGACCCACAGATGTGCAGTACCCACACAGACCCTCTGACACACAGATGTGCAGTACCCACACAGACCCTCTGACACACAGATGTGCAGTACCCACACAGACCCTCTGACACACAGATGTGCAGTACTCACACAGACCCTGTGACACACAGATGTGCAGTACTCACACAGACCCTCTGACACACAGATGTGCAGTCCCCACACATACCCTCTGACACACAGATGTGCAGTACCCACACAGACCCTCTGACACACAGAGGAGCAGTGCTCACACAGGCCCTCTGACATACAGATGTGCAGTACTCACACAGACCCTCTGACACACAGAGGAGCAGTGCCCACACAGGCCCTCTGACATACAGATGTGCAGTACTCACACATACCCTCTGACACACAGATGTGTAGTACTCACACTACTCACACAGACCCTCTGACACACAGATGTGCAAAACTCACACAGACCCTCAGACACACAGATGTGCAGGACTCACACAGACCCTCTGACAGACAGAGGTGCAGAGCTCACACGGACCCTCTGAAACACAGATGTGTAGTACTCACACAGGCCCTCTGACATACAGATGTACAGTACTCACACAGACCCTCTGACACACAGATGTGCAGTATTCACACAGACCCTCTGACACACAGATGTGCAGTATTCACACAGACCCTTCACACACAGAAGCGCAGTGCTCACACAGGCCCTCAGACATACAGATGTGCAGTACTCACACAGACCCTCTGACACACAGATGTGCAGAACTCACACAGACTCTCTGACACACAGATGTGCAGTACTCACACAGACCCTCTGACACACAGAGGTGCAGTACTCACACAGGCCCTCTGACACACAGATGTGCAGTACTCCCACAGACCCTCGGACACACAGATGTGCAGAACTCACACAGACCCTCTGACACACAGATGTGCAGTACTCACACAGACCCTCTGACACACAGATGTGCAGTACCCACACAGACCCTCTGACACACAGATGTGCAGTACCCACACAGACCCTCTGACACACTGAGGAGCAGTGCTCACACAGGCCCTCTGACACACAGATGTGCAGTACTCACACAGACCCTCTGACACACAGAGGAGCAGTGCTCACACAGGCCCTCTGACATACAGATGTGCAGTACTCACACAGACCCTCTGACACACAGATGTGTAGTACTCACACAGACCCTCTGACACACAGATGTGCAAAACTCACACAGACCCTCAGACACACAGATGTGCAGTACTCACACAGACCCTCTGACACACAGATGTGCAGTATTAACACAGACCCTCTGACACACAGATGTGCAGTATTCACACAGACCCTTCGCACACAGAGGCGCAGTGCTCACAAAGGCCCTCAGACATACAGATGTGCAGTACTCACACAGACCCTCTGACACACAGATGTGCAGTACTCACACAGACCCTCTGACCCACAGATGTGCAGTACCCACACAGACCCTCTGACACACAGATGTGCAGTACCCACACAGACCCTCTGACACACAGATGTGCAGTACCCACACAGACCCTCTGACACACAGATGTGCAGTACTCACACAGACCCTGTGACACACAGATGTGCAGTACTCACACAGACCCTCTGACACACAGATGTACAGTAATCACACAGACACACACCAGTTACAGCTCACAGGCACACACACACACACACACATATACACCACTTACAGTACGCACACAACCCCACACAGACATCAGTAACAATTCTCTCACACATTTCAGTTACGGCTCACAGATACACACACCCCAACACCAGTTACCGCTCACACACCCACTATTTACATCACACAAACACACACCCGTTTTGGCATATTTACCTACACACACCCCAGTTACAACTGTCTCTCATACTACAACAGTTACAGCACACACATAGAGACACATACACCAATGACATTAGACATACAATAATACACATCAGTTATAGCTGTCTCTCACACATACACCAGTTACAGCAGACACGCAGACATACACACCCCAATTACATCTGTCACAGCTCTTACACACATGTTGGTCTCCCTAAATATTTGCATCACTCATATGATGAAGGTCTCTCTGGCGATCTCAGGAGCTGTATCTGTGACAATCAAAAACACAAACAAGCACTGGCAAAGCCAATAGGACCCGCCTATGCAAAAGATCTAATGGCTTTGTGTTTTAGCCATGCTGTACACCAACGTGACTGCTGCCCGGCATGGCTAAAAGTTAGTAGCGTAGAGGAGAGTGGCATGGATTTCAGTGGAGTGTCATAGAGTGGAGAAGAGTGGAGTGTCGTAGAGTGGAGTGGAGTGTTGTAGAGTGGAGTGTTATAGAGTGTTTTAGAGTGGAATAAAATGTCGTAGCGCGGAGTGATGTAGAATTGAGTGGGGTAGAGTGGCGTAAAATGGAAGGACGTAAATCAGAGTGGTGTTCGGTGGAGGGGCATACAGTGAAGTAGAGTGTCATATAGTGGCATGTAGTGTTGTGGAGTGATGTGGCCTAGAGTGATGTAGACTGGAGTGGTATCGAGTGGGGTAGTGGAGTAAGGTAGAGTAGTGTGTCGTGGAGTAGAGTGCAGTGGGATAGAGTGGAGTAAAGTAGTGTGGAATGGCATGGAGGGAGTTGGGTAGAGTGGCATAGAGTGCAGTAGAATATTGTAGAGTGGAGGGACATTGAGTAGAGGGGCGCAGTGTGGTGTAGAGTGTCATAGGGTGGAGTGGCCTAGAGTGGAGCACAGTCTTCTAGAGTGGCATTAAGTGGAGTAAAGTGCCGTGGAATGCCGTAGAGTGGAGTGCCATATAGTGGAGTGCCGGAGAGTCGCATACAGTGTAGTAGAGTAAAGCTTAGTAGAGTAGCTTAGATTGGCATAGAGTTTCGTAGAGAGGAGTCGTGTGTTGTAGAGTGGAGTAGAATATGTATGGTGAAGAAGTGCACTGACCTTATAGAAAACATATTTTCAATTAAATCGACCATTACATTTGTACAAACATACAGTGTTACTGATATAACTATAAAGTGTACAAAACTAATGTGTGAAAATGGCATCACCTAGTAGTGTATTGATTTATTTTGATCGTATTCAAATCCAGCACACTCCAGAGTTATGAAAAAATTTGCTTCATGTGTTCTTTATTAATTAGGACATATTCTGAAATATGTGCAGAGTGCATTTACAGAAATGTTGTTGTGTGCAAGGAAAAAAGCTTTACGTTCATGCTTTCAGCTTGTCAGATAAATCCTTTCACTTTGAAGTAAGGGAAAGAAAAGTAAACACCAACCTCCCTCTGAAGAGAGAGCTTGACATTTGACGTCTGACTATGAATGCAGTGCAAATGTGACAAGATAAGAACAAAATTGATAGGCAGATTTACAGAAAGTGGGCACTTGTGGAAGAATACAGTAAACAGTATATGCTCCCCAGAAGGCACTAACTCAAGCTGGACAGCCTAAAACAAATAAAGCTTGCAAATAGAAAGCACGCAAATGTGAGTTACAAAACACAAAGCCAGTGGTAAGCAAGGGGAAGAAGGCATTCCCAGAGAATCTTCCGGATGCCACCAAGACGTCTTAGGCAAAGCAGACACCTACACTGTCTGGTAGGCATTGACCTATAAATAAATAAACAAATACAATACACTGTGTCCATCTCTTGATGCCTTACCTGGTGTATTGGTATTGGTCAAGGTCAATTGTGGCACACTGCTTCCAGGTTTGGAGGGATCATCTGTGACACTGTGTGAACTGCTTGCATTCCTAGCTGGAGTAGTGTGTCCAGTTCCCCTAGTTGGAGTAATGTGTCCAGTTCCCCTAGTTGGAGTATTTTGCCCAGTTCCCCTATCTGGAGTAATGTGCCCAGTTCCCCTAGTTGGAGTATTTTGTCCAGTTCCTCTAGCTGGAGTATTCTTTCTAGTTCTCCTACCTGGAGTAATGTGACCAGTTCCTCTAGCTGGAGTAATGTGTTGGGGAGCTTGGTCAACTCCAACACTTACCTCTGGACCTGCCCTGAGCCGCCACCGGCGAGAGTCTTGTGGGGGCATTGTGCAGGAGGGAGCCGCCACCGCCGAGAGTCACTGGGGGCCATTGTTGTCGGCCGGGGACGCTGGAGGCAGGAGGACTACGCCTCCCAGTGTCCCTTGCGGCGCGCTCGCCGCTGACGCACGCAGAGAGGGCCAGGAGGCACCCAAAAGGATGGTCGGGCTCCTGCGGCAAAGCCCGGGCCAAGGGCGGGCTCGTCCGCGCCCGTCGCAGACAGAAGGAGGCAGGGCTGGGCCACCCCCCTTCCATCAGGCTAATCGGAACACTAAGGACATGGTCAGTGACTGAGACTTTTTTTATATAATCTTCATTTTAATTTGAAAGTTGGGAATTTGAGACCTAAGGTTAACAATGAGTAAGATTAACCAGAAGGGTGCGGGGGGCTCGGGAGTCATTGGAACACTTGATGCATTTCTGGTTAGAGCAGAGTCTGTCCTAATGCATGAGGTTGAGCTCACCCAAAGGAGGTTATCTCTAGAACCTCGTAGTGCCTCCATTGGAGTCCCCTCAACATGTCCTTTGTCAAAAAGGGAGATACCTGCTGAATCGATGATCCAATCAGCTTCTGGGACCACTACAAAACCAATAGTTATTTCCACCCTAGCCAGCGACTCATCTGATACTACTTTGTCTCCAGAGAGAGTACTTACTCGTCAACAGCGACAAACCCAAACAAATAAGGGGGAGTCTGAGGCCATAGTTTCATCTAAGAAAAGGAAGGCGTGGTGTGCCGCCTACTATGCATCAGGCTAGCAAAGTGGCTAAAACTAGAGGGGGGTACGTGGGAAGAAAGGTTGTGCTCACGAGACTAATACCTCAAAGGTTTCCAACCCAATAGCTAGTAGCTCTCAGGTCTGTCATAATTCGTTGTCCAATGGTTTGGAGGATAGGCTTTTGAGTAAACTCGAAGCCAAGCTATTGGTTGCCTTGAAACCCTTAGAACCATAGCTCGATGACATTGTACAAAGTTTGAGTAACATTGAATGTCAATTATCTGTGTTAAAATGTAATTTATCTGACGGCAGGACAAGTGGCTCTGTCAATCGTGTAGGTGTGTTTATTCCCGTGTCAATCCCGCCAAACCCGCCCCCCTCAGATATACATATGGCTGCAATTACTGTCACTCAAGCCTCCCCACTAAACTTGGGTAGCATCGAAGCTTCTGCTGAAACAGACCCATGTGGGAAGGAACCACCAGGGAATACTGGTAGAAGGATGCCACAGGGTGTTTTGGGTGGTGGTTACACCAGCAATGACAATCTTCAAATGCCCCCAGAGGCTACGCCTTACACTATTGTACTTATGAATGTACCCCCTCTGCAACCCGGCCTATAGGAAAATTGGGTGTCACTTAGAAATAAGGCTCTTCACCTAATAAATGCCAAGACTGGGCTGGGAGATCATCTATTTAGCGGTTTCAAAATGGTACGTAGAGTTCCCTGGATAGGTAAATCAAGGAAATTAAGTTGTGAAGATTGTGTGGTGGTGAACTTTGGGACCCCTCAGATAGTAAATATCATTTTATATAGAGCAGGATCAAGGCATCTAAGTAGGGAAGGCATCAACATCTTACCTCTTGTTTTTTTTTTACCAAAACTCTCCAATTTTGAGAAGGGGTGGGCTGGACAGCAATATATTGACACATGCTCAGGGAATGTATGAGTATTCGGTACCAACCCACAATAGATTTGAATCCTTTATGAACCTAGAGGATATTGATTGACTCGAACCTGCAATTATAGACGATAACACCATATCTGGCTTGGGTGTATACTGTGGGGACCCTAGGGGTTTGCATCTTTGTGGTAGTGGTGAGGAAGCCCCAAGCGTATCCCAATGTAGGATGTCATCTGCTAATTTGAGTCTTTCTGTACCTGATAGTGTACGGGAGATTGGTAAGACTTGTACGCCCAACATCATTGATAAAGCTTCAGTGTCTTGCATGTGGAATCCCTTTCAAGGAGCACAAAACAAAAGTGGAGTTCTCACTGAGCCTTGTACTGTCCTAAAAATAGTCTCCTGGAACATTGCGGGGCTTAGTAGTAAAATGGCTTCCACCGAATGGATCTCATTTATTGAGAAACTAGATATGATATGCTTCCAAGAGACGTGGGCAGTAGATCGAGTTTTTTGCGAGGGATATATCAATTTCTTCAAACCGGCTATACAGGGTGAACGTGGCAGACCGAAGGGGGGTTTGACACTGTGGATTAGGCAGACTCAGGATTTCAAGACGGAGGAGATTGCCATTGATTCACAGGATATTCTCATTGTTAAGATAACTCAGGGTAGCTCCCTGGATGTCTTGCTTATAAATGTTTATTCGAGGGGTCTCAAAGGCGGCAAGGCCTCGAATATTGTAGCCCAACTTGATGTATTTTTAATGAATCACAGAGGTCACAGCAATATTTTAATAGCCGGGGATTTTAATTGCACTTATGAACCTCTTGACTGCGAGGACATGAATTTTTCCATAGAGGAGGATGATCAGTGGTCGATTCCACCCCTGGAACTCCCTCCCATAAAAAAATGGACCAGTGCTGCAATCCAATTGAAAGTATTTTGCTTGGAGCATGGGTTGAGGGCGGTAAATGGTCGTACAGCTTCTGATAAATTGGGGATGCCAACTTATACCAGTGAGTGAGAAAAGCTAGGGGTTGGGCCCGCTGGGAAAGAGGGTAGGTCGGGCCACAATGAACTGTAAAAATGGGGGAGTTTTACCTAGGCCTCTATTAAGAATTTCACAATGAATGTTACCTTAGGATAAACCAAAGTTTATTAGTTTATCCTGACATTTAAGTCTGTCAGTTTCTTTCAATTTAAATTTTGATTATTTTGTACAGGCAAACCAAAGATCGTCATCAACTTCATGTACTGCCATATAGTGCCACATTGCACAAATTAGAAAACAAATCATAAGTATTTACAGTGATATAAACACATTAGTGAACAAATAACAATACATTAGTGAACAAATAACAATATCAATGTGCTCACAGTTTTGATAAAACATGGAACTGTTACTCAGTATTACAGTCTCAATGATGGATATCAAACCATCAACTTGGCGAAAAAATCTATAGAGAATGTATCAACCCAGTACAAAGTCCATCCGTTTATATACAAATCAGAGAAATGTGAACAACTCAGTGTACATAGATCGCTGGCATTAAATGTCGATGAAAAAAGAAGAAAAAATGCCGACGCGTTTCGAGTCCCGTGGGTAAATCAAAGGACTCTCATCAGGGCTGTGTGAGTCTGGTCCATGGGAGCTATTTACAAAACAGAAAAAACAAGTGGGATTTTAGCTGTAGGGTCCTCAATCCATTACTTATTTACAAGGATTGCATCAAGGTGCAGCATACCTGGTGATTTCAAATCCCAAGGCTGCACTTGTTGTGAACTGTGGTCTCTGCCGTGGGTGCTGGCTGAAATAGAGTGTTTTTTTTTTTTAGAAAATTACACTGCTGGAAACTACTCAGTGAAACAGGGTGAGGGAAGGAAACGCATTGTTTTACCTTTCGCGGTTTCACACGGGCGGCGCTACTGCCTTCCTGCCACAAATACTCTCTTCGTGGGGATCACATTTTCTGCAAAAATATATGGACATATGTTGTGGATCTTGCCCATTTGGGTGTAAATTGTGCGATATAAAATCGGTGGCGGACTTACTTTTCGAACGACCCAACCGAAGCGGAATTAGCTGCCTCTGCTTTATGTTAGATGCGTTTTAATTCTGTGAAGACATAAAGGCGGTACACGAGCGTGTGTAAATCACTTCGCTGTTGTTACTGGCACAAGAGTTATCTGAATCTTTCTTCAATACATTCTAGCCTACCTTCGTTTTAGACTTTTGAAAACGTGTCTCCTTGGCACACAAACGCGGAATCAATCTGCTCGCAGGATGCGCGTTCGTCTCTCAGGGTTTGAAAAACGGGTCATGTGATGTTCATGTGACCTGTTGGGGCGTGTTAGGCCAGGGGGGCTGAAAAGTGTCTTCTGGGAATGGTAGTTGTGCCAAACTAATGTGTTCTGTGTGATTATCACGCTCTATTTATTTCGCTGAGGCAGTTGAGCCCTTTATTTACACTATCGAATTTCATGATCAAATAGGCTTCTTTTTGAAGTAAGGCTGTTTCGACATTAGTGCAATGTTTTGGGTCAATCCAAAACAATGTTGTCCATCTGAAATCATTTTCACTATGGTTACTGTTCACGAAATGTTCCACCATGGGAGCAGACAGTACTTTTTTCTTTATCCGTGAACGGTGTTGCGTGATCCTTACATTAACAGCCTGAGTTGTCTTCCCAATATACACTCTATTACAAGTGCACACCACAGCGTAGACCATGTTCCTAGTTCTACAATTTGTAAATACATCATGTTTCCATGTCACACCATTATGAGAAAAAACATTTCCTTCCAATGTCGCTGCACATGAGACACAATTGCCACATTTGCGATGCCCACAAATCGGTTTTAAATTCCACTGTGCTATAAGATCACTTTTTTGCTTTGGGATGGAGCTGTCAGCTTTTATCAGATGTTGCCCTATGCTTGTGTTTTTGCGCATGGCGAAAATTGGTTTTTGAAGTGGAGGTTCCAGCGTTTCAAGTAAATGCCAGTTATTAAGAATGATGCGCTTGAATTGGTTCGTGTGCTGACCGAAGGTCGACACGCAGACCAATTTGTCAAGCTCCTCCTTCTTTTTCACTTGCAGCAAAGTCTCCCTAGAGATGAATCTTGCTCTTTTTTTTGAGTGTGAAAGCAATTTTTTTGGATAACCCCTTGTCGCCATTTCTCCGCAGAATGAAGAAGCATGCGTCTCAAAATCCGACATAGTTGTGCAATTACGCCTTATCCTTAGCAATTGCCCGCAGGGCAAATTCTCTTTTAAGCATTGTGGATGTGAGCTTTTATAATGCAGAATAGTGTTTCTGTCTGTGTCTTTTTTATGAATTGTTGTAAAAAGCGTTCCATTGCTGGTGCCTACTGTGACGTCTAGAAAAGTCATTTTTTGTTGGCTGGAGTTCAATGTGAATTTTATATCGTTGTGTCGAGAGTTTAACCATGCATGGAACCGGTCTAACTGGGTCTGGCTCCCCTACCACAGGAGCCAGACGTCGTCGATATATCGTAGCCATTGATGTATATTGTCAGAAAATGGGTTGTTATTGTATATGAATCGTTGTTCATACTGGTCCATGTAAAGCACTGCCAGCTCCGGCGCATAGGGACAACCCATGGCTGTCCCTTTGATCTGAATGTAGAACTCATTTTCAAATTTGAAATAATTGCTCCGTAGCGTAATTTCAGCCAGTGACACAATAAATGAAGTGGGTACCCTGTGGGGTCTCTCTCGCTGGTCCAGATATACTTCTATAACCTCTAATGCCTCATCTTGAGGAATTTGGGTATATAGAGAGGCCACATCAAGTGTGACCATCAGTTGTGTTTCTTCATCAAATGGTTTCCCCTCTATTTTGGTGATAAAATCTGTCGTATCACGAAGATGTGATTTCACCTGCACTATAAAAGGTTTTAGAAAAAAATCGATGTATTTAGACACTGGCTCTAGTGCAGAATCGCAGCCCGAAACGATGGGTCTGCCTGGGGGTACCTGTTCATTTTTGTGTATTTTGGGCAAAAAATAAAGAACGGGCGTTCTTGGCAATTTCTTGTTGATGTATTCGAACTCTTTGGGACCCAAAAAGCCTTCATCCAGTCCTGTCCTGGATATTCTGTCAATTTTGTCTTGAATTGCATGTATAGGGTCCTCCTTGGACGGCCTATACCACTCACGGTTGTTAACATGTGACTGCCCCTCTGTGAGGTACATGGAGCGGGGCCACAGCACGACTGCCCCACCTTTGTCAGCCTGTTTTATTATAATTGATGTGTCAGATTTAAGATCACGAATTGCTGTGGTCATTCCCTTACTGATGTTGTTTTTCATGAAGCTTTTTGTTTTTTCGAGTTTAGTGAGAGACGATAGGACCGTTTGTTCGAAAGCAATTATTTGTTTTGGAATATTTTGAGTCGGGGTAAACTTTGACTTGACTCTCAAACCAGTAATTTCATTACTAGACGTCACCTCGGCAGAAGCAAAGAAGGCCTTCAGTCGTATTTTGCGACAGAAATTTAATGCCTCCAATTTAAGTTTAGTAAAGTCTGTTTTTTTATTTGGGACAAACTTGAGGCCCAGGCCCAAGAGCATCTCTTCATCTTTCGTAAGTTGTTTTTCTGAAAGGTTGACTATAGTGGACACATTTAATTGTTGTAAGTCTTGTTGCGGGTTCGCATCTCCCATGGCTGCTTGAAGCGGACACGCGATTGCCCGCCCCTGGCTAAAAAAGAAGAAGAAGAAGCGGATGAGGCACCTCGTCTTTTAGAATTGTTTTGCCTCGAGTCGTTGGAAGAGTCAGATGAAGTCGTATCAGAGAATGTGAGGAACCTATTTCTTGATCTGCCCTGGAAGGATGTAAGTGCCCCCCGTGACTCTCCTGAAGTGTAAAAGTCTTCTTTGAGAAAGGGATACACTTGTTCTAGTTTAAAAGATTTAGAATCCCTATCAAATTGAGATGATTTGGTATTAAGGGTGTTATCTTTGAAAAGCGCAATTTCCTTCTCAATTTTATCAAGAAGCGCTTTTGCTTCAGTGACAGTTTGGGTGTCGTTAATGGTTTTAATGAGTTCCTCTATTTCTTTCTCTTCTTGGTTGCAGATCCGTTGTGCTGTCTCTATGGTATGCACCATTAGATCTCTGCTACATTTAGTGTTTATTTTTTTTCACAACAGATTTTATTAAGGAAATCAAGCAAGGCAATCAACGTGGCACCCCACAATCAGGAGAAACCACCAAGCATTTGGATACATTACTGTTAGCAGGATCAAAGGTCGAAATGAGATCATCACAAATCTTATTTATTGATAATACCCCCCCACCCCATCCCATCCCAACTCCCACTACCCTCAACTAATTCCACCCCGCAATCCCACCCTAACCCTGTGCACGTAAGAAGAATCAGGGGAAAAACAGCCGTGTGTGAGTATAGTGTATCCGGCAAGGCGCAAGACATAGGCCCATGCAATGGGGGAGCTTAGGGCTCCTCTTCGGGGTCGATCGGGGGGTCCAGCGGCAAGTCTCTATAATCGGCCCATCTCTTCCATATCTTAAAGTGCTTGCGAGGGCACCCTCGCGCTTCAAAAATCGGGCGCTCCAGACCCATACAGAAATCCAGCCCCGCCTTCCATACACACAAAGGAGGTGCTCGTTCGTCTTTCCATGCCCGTGCCAGGTCTCTTTTGGCCAAAACAAGTCCCAACAGCAAAAGATGGCGCTTATAGCAGTTCCCCCCACTCCTGCAAGAATATGGAGCATTCCCAACCGGTGAGTGCGAGGTAGGTCCCAGTGTAGCACCTCAGACAGGCAATTCCACACACCTCTCCAAAATCCAGCTATCCCAGGACACAGCCACACCGTATGAAGCAGCGAGCCCATCTCCGCCCCACAACGCAGGCATTCCGGGGATTCAATCAGTCCCGCTTTCCAGAGGCGTTCACGGGTAAAATAAGCCCTGTGGAGAATTTAAAATTGAATAAACCTGAGCCTCATAGCGATGGCAGCACCTCGTGGGGATTCCAGGGCCTCCCGCCAATCATCCTCATCCATGGGACCAATATCAGCTTCCCAAGCCGTCCGCAGGGGAAGTAAATCTGAAGCACAATGAGTGACCACTGTTTGGTATATTCGGGATACTTTTTTTCACCGAGATCACCCATGAACAACTTCGCCTCAATGGGGCTGAATTCAGGGAGCGAGTCAAGGTCGGCAATGTATGGTGTTAGCGCATGCCGGAGCTGCAGATACCGGAAGAATTGGAACCGTGGCATGCAGAACTCCGCACTGAGGTCCTGGAACGACTTAAGAGCGGTGCCAGACATCACTTGGCCCAGCGACGAGATCCCGATCGCGTCCCAACCACCGAAACCTGACAAGGAAGCCAGGGCAGGCAGTCTACCATTACGCCACAGGGGTATTTCCGCAGTCAGCTTACCCCACCAGCCCATGCGCTTCAGGGCCTGGCGCCAAACAAGGAAGACCGTCTTCGTGACTCTGGGCAACTCCCGCCGCAGCCGAGCAGAGTAGAGGAGCATATGAAGGGTGGTGTCGCCCATCTGTGCGCGCTCCAGGGCATAGGCCTGGTCACCCCTATGGCCGTCACACCAGTCATTTAGGATGAGCAGGTGAGCTGCTTGGTAGTTGGACAGGAGGTCCGATGTGGCGAGGCCCCCACAATAAGTAGATAAAAAGCATGTACGCAGCGCCACCCTAGCAGAACCCCCAGCCCATAGGAACCGCCCCAATACCGAGTTCACCTGCCGAAACCACGAGGTCGGGACCGGATGGGGATAATTTTGCAGTTGATACAGAAGGCGTGAAAGCGCTACCATCTTAAAGATGGCGGATCGGCCAAAGATATTAAGTGGCATTCGGGACCAAGTTTTCACGTCGGCTTGCACCCGCTCCCATACCGGAAGGACAGAGCGTTCCCACGTGTGGGTCGCAGATTCCGACAGAAACACTCCCAGGTATTGCAAGCCAGTGGTTGCCACCTGTAGGTCCAATGTCCAAGGATCCGACACAGTGCCACCTCCAAGGACCCACAGGGTAGATTTACCCATATTCAAATATAGGCCCGAGACCTCCCCAAAGACCCGCATAATTTCTAACACACGCGGCCCGGAGCGTCGCAGGTCTGTAAGGAAGAAGAGGACGTCATCAGCGTATAACGCGATTCTATCAGAGAGGCCCCAGGGCCACACAAAGCCACGCATCTGCGCGTCTATACGGACCCAAGCAGCCAACGGCTCCATAGCAAGGGCAAAGAGGTACGGAGATAGAGGGCATCCCTGCCGGGTCCCCCGGCCAATGTGGAAGGTCTCCGACACCGCCCCGGCAACACGCACAGTAGCTGTGATGTCTGTATAGAGCAGCTTAATATATGACAAAAATACGGGGCCCAGGTTAAGACGGGGCAGGAGCGCAAACAGAAATGTCCAGCTCACCGAGTCAAACGCCTTGTTAATATCAGCAAGCAACAAAGCCGCCTGCTCACCTGTGGCCCCCATGGCATCAATTGCAGCCCACGCGCGCCGAATATTATGGCGTGTAGCCCTGCCGGGCATAAAGCCCGATTGATCGGGGTGCACCAGTTCCGTGATATACGGAAGCAACCGATTCGCCAGGGCCTTGGCCAGAATTTTGGCTTCAATGTTAAGGAGTGAGATAGGGCGATAAGAGTCGTGCCTATCAGGGGGCTTACCTGCTTTCTGGAAAACCACAATCTCGGTATGACGCCAATCAGGCGGTAGCCTACCTTGTGCACGCGCCTCTTCAAGCGCACGCCGAAAGTGGGGCCCTAGTTGCGTGTGAAACTTTTTATAGAATTCACAAGGGTAACCGCTCGGTCCGGGGGCCCTGCCCACGTTAAGCTGTCCCAGAGCATCTCCCAGTTCTTCCGCTGTAAGAGGAGCATCCAGAGAATTCCGGGCTTCATCAGAAACTGCTTTGGGGGGTAGGTCATCTATGAATTTAGCCACCTCCGCGCCCGATAGGCTATCACACGGAGCATACTGCGTCGCAAAATAGGCCGCGAAACTCGCTGCCAGGCTGGCGGGGTCCGTGATAACCACTCCATCTTCCGCAATGAGACCAGGCAGCGTGTCAGGTTTGATATTATATTGGCACAGTCTATAAAGCAGGGAACCCGATTTGTCCCCCCATTGGTATATCCGGCTCCGCGTGGCCAGCCACGCCTGCCTGGCCTCGTCCAGTAGGACCGACGCGTAGGATTGCTGTGCCTGGAGAAGGAGCCGCACGGCAACCTCGTCCCCACCTCCCCGACTCTGTCGCTCCAATGTTTCCACCAGAGCAGCAGCCGTCGCGATCGCCTCACAACGCCCACGACGAGCTGCAGCGGCCCATGCAATGTCCACTCCCCGCACAGTGGGTTTCATAGCCTCCCATACCACTACTGCGTCTACATCCTCAACCAAGTTTTCCCGCCAGTAGTAATCAATGACCTCCCGTAGATGTTTGACATAGCTAGGCTGCTGAAGGTGCCACGAGGACATCCGCCACCGAAAGGGCTGGCGTCTCCTACGGAGTTCCACTTCTAGCAATACTGGGGAGTGATCAGACAGCCCCCTCGGCAAAATCTCCACTGCACGCACTCTGCACATACACAACCGGGGAACAAACATATAATCCAAGCGGGAGAAGGAGCCATGTACTGCAGACACATACGTGTATTCGCGCGCTGTAGGGTGCATATGTCGCCAGGTATCCATCCAGCCCAGGCCATCACACATCGCTCGCAGTCTAGTAGAGGGAGGGGGAGGGGAGGTCAGCCCACTCAGTTCTCGGCGCCCCCTGCGGTCCATACAGACGTCCATCACCTCGTTCCAGTCTCCCCCGACCACCGCCAGGGACTCTGGGATATCACTCCACACCTGGAACAGTCTCTCAGCCAGGGCCCACTGCAGGGGGGGGGGGCATAGACACTTCCCAGGACCACAGGCTCCGTACCCACCATGCCCTTGACAAACAAGCCCATGTCTTCTCGTGCACAAACGCCACCCTACGATGGATGAGGATAGCCACCCCTCTGGACCCCCTGGTAAAGCATGCATGGTATACTTGTTGATAACTCAATCTCTGCAGGCAGAGCACCTTCGTCCCCATCATATGAGTCTCTTGAAGCAGAAGCACATCTGCGGCGGCCCTTTTCCCCCAGCGCAGAACAGCCCCACGTTTTACTTTGTCAAGCATCCCCCTCACATTCCATGTAACTACTCGCAAAGACTCCAACGGGAGTCCGTGTATCGTATCAGCCATAATCAAATGGAGGCCACCATGAATGCCCCTTGCGCCCATACCACACACCACTCAACAACAATTGCATCATCATAATAAGTACGTGCACCCCCCCCCCCCTATCACCCCAGAACTCGAAAACTGCAGGGACAGCAACTGCCATTCCCTCCTCTAACCCCCAAACTCCCCCTACTGCAACCAGGTTCAGAACCCCCCCTCTCGCCTCCCAACATCCCCCCCCATACCTCACAAAACTATGAAGCATCTGTCGCGGCATGGGCACTCCCAGGCCCAAAACGGAGGGCCTAGGACTAACCATACCAATGGATCCCAAAACTTAAAAACCCAGTCGTCACATCCCCCCCCCCAACAATTCCTACCAATGTAGGAGAGGGACTGCCCCCAATCAGCGGTCCCCGAGTCATCTTCACCCCCCCATCACAGATCAACAGCACAGTCTCGATTGTCGCGGGGACATCAAATAGGCCACAAGTCCAACGGGCCACAGCCACTACCACTCCAGAGCCCGGGAGCCACCCCATCAAGCATGGACCACAGATTACCTGAGTTCATCAATGTCACTTTCCAGATGGATCGGAGTCCTCAGTCCTGCCACCTCCACGCGCACCAGAGACAGAGGCCGACCGCTTCCGTGATCGGGACCGTCGATTCCTCTTGCCCTTGGGCGGTCGATCCCCGGGCTCCTGAGACGATCCCCTTGAGGAACCGGATTCAGGCCCGGCTGAGCATGCGGCCGCAGCGCCACCGTTTCGTCCGTCCACCTGAAGAGATCCTCCGGGGAGTCAAAAAACAGCGTCTTGGACTGAAAGATCACCCTCAGACGAGCCGGGTACAGCAAAGAGTACTGGAGCTGCAGGCCCCGCAGCTTTACCTTCGCATCTATGAAGGATTGACGCTTCTGCTGCACAAGTTTAGTATAGTCTGGGAAGATCATTATCTTGCAATTCTCAAAGAGGAGAGCATCCCTGGACCTCGCTTCCCGCAATATGGCATCGCGGTCATGGTAGTTCAGCAGTCGGGCTATCACCGCCCTGGGCCGCTCACCCTCCGGGGGCCTCTGGGTCAGGGCACGATGCGCCCGTTCAATGACGAAACAGTTGGACAGGGCCTCAGAAGGCATCCAGCTCTGCAGCCACTGAGCCAGAAACCGCGCCATGTCTCCCTTCTCACAGCGCTCCGGAAAACCAATGAAGCGGAGGTTGTTGCGCCGAGCGCGCCCCTCCGCATCCTCCGCCCTAAGCGCCAGATTCTTTTGCACGGATTCCACCACCGCCAGACGCTTCTTCAATGAGCCCATATCATCCTCCACAACCGAGATCCTGGATTCAGCTTCGGTTATCCGTTCCACCGCATTTCTCAGGTCTTGGCGAATCAGGGTTACATCCACGCCAACTGCGCCTATCTTGGCATCCAGCATGTCTCTGGACTGAGTGATCGCTGCCATGAGGGCTGTATTGTCCGGCCCCACCCCCGGGAGGGATTGCGACTGTTGTTGTCCTCCACTCGAAGGGCCCGGGACCCCAGAGGGTCCCGTGAATTTGTCAATGGTCGGCTGCTTAGTGGAGCCACCACCTCCCCCCGGGTCATGGCTGCCAGTCCCAAATAGACCAACCAGAGTCTACTCCGGCGAGGGATGCGGGGCTACTGTTCCTTCAGAGGGCCCCGGATAATCTCCTCCGTGGAATAGTGCTGTGTCTAGGCCAGGTCCAGGCAGGCCCCGAGTCCAGCCCCCCACTGGTCAACAAGCAAGGCACCCAGTCTCCCGGCGGGCCAGGCGGCGCCACTCTCCCGCGACCATGGGCTCCACAGCAATGGGTCTCTGACGTTGTTTGTGCAGCTCTGTCAGGGCTCACCCTCCGCCCGGTGGTGTCCCTCGAGGCTCCAGGCTCGTGGCACGGCTCAGGAAAGCCGGCAATAGGCCTCAGGATCCACTCCCACGCTGCCAGCGGCCCGCGGGCCGTGCTGCACCCCTCAGGAAGAGATAGTCCAGTGGCCACCACTACCGGCGTCCAGGGGCCCCCACGCTGGTACTCACGGTTCTATTCCGGCCACCTGGCCCACCAACGGTCGCTCCCCTGCACTCCAAGCCGTTTCCTGTGCAGTAGCTGGAGGGGGTCGTCACAGAAATGCGGCGCCGAGGCCCGACCGGCCCCCGGAGGCAGCCGCCGCCCAGCGCGAGTCCCAGGCGGGCGTCGCGAAAATCGAGGCCCCCGGCTTCCCAGATGTCACCAGGCCGCCGCCGGCAGCAGGACGGAGTCACGCTCCACAGTAAGTCTTGTGCGCCGTTCCGCGCCCAGGGGCAGTGAGCACAGCGAGCGGGTGACTCGCAGGGCTGCCCCGGTGCCCAACAACTGGCAGGGCGGTCGTACCGCGCCGGCGGTATCGCTGCCTGTGCGCTCCGCAAGCCCCCGGCTTCCCGGCCGTCCACTAGGCCGCTCCCCCTTCGCCGTCTCCCGGGGGCGCCCGAGACTCACAGTGCTCCGCCAAGTACACCGGAGGGACACTATTCTCTGCTGCAGACGTCTCCGCACTCCAGATAGGGTAGATCGACTCGGGGAACAGGATAACTGAAGGATAGTTGTGCGGGCAAGCGGGAGCTCTAGAAAGCTGCGACCGCCATTGCCGCTGGCTAAGCCACGCCCCCCATTTAGTGTTTATTTGACTAAATCCTTTCTTATATTCTGTGTCTTCAACAAAGATGACCGGAATATTCTTGACCTGGAGGCCCCAAGGAATAGTCCCTGCTTTAAGATGTTTTAGCAAAAAATGGCCGTGCAGTTCTGTTCGGATATGTTTTTTTTGGAGACGTATTAACTTATCTGCCTCGTTTTGTTGTTTAGCTGAGGTACTGAGGGTGATTGAGGAAAATGGAGAGGACGCATGGCATGGTTCTAGTCGAATTGATTATTTTATCATAAACAAGGAGTTTGGGTCAAAATTTTTAGACATGGTGGTAGAAGCCCGGAGAGAAAGTGACCATAATCCACTCCTAGTTACTTTACGGGCTTTGGAGTTTAAGCATGTTGATGCATTGCCATCTTGTGTCGATTTTGTAGAAGGCCACTTGTCTAACGACACAAGACGCCTTAACTGGGCCAAGATTGCACTCAACCCTGAGAAACTGCTAGACATGAGCAATCTGATAGCTACCACCTTAGCTGTTCTCCGGGATGATGCTGTACAGGGGGTCCATTTAGACAGAGTTGGCCAGGCCGATGAGCATCTTTTTAATCAACGTAAAAAATGTTCATAATAAAGAATAAAAAAGGCCCCACTTCATCTAACCATAAGGCTACGGCCTGGTATAACACAAATTGTCGCGTGGCCTACAGGTCTCTGGCAGCGGCAATTAGGAACAAAGAACAGGCAATCCTTAAAGAGAAGAGGCAGGCTTACAAGGCAGCAGAATTACAGGCCAAAAGGGAGTGGGATGAAGCCGATTGGGCAGATTTGCTTAGTGCATGTAATGGGAGAGATATGACGAGATTTTGGCACCTGGTGAAGTGGGGGAGTGGGGTTTCGAGAAATATGCCAACAAACCATGTGGAACTGGACCAGTAGGTCCGCCACTTTAAATGTCAGTTTGCAAAAGATTCGGGCCCTCAGGTCACTTTTGTAATGCCGTCTCCTCCCCCTGCTCTCAATATTACCAAGAAGGAGGTAGAAAATGCACTCCTTCAGGTCCCCAAGGGCAGGGCTCCGGGTCTTGACTGCATTCCTGCAGATCTTTTTCTCCAAGATATAGATTCCTGGGCAACGTATATACAAGTGTTAATGAATGCTATTGATAAGGGTGTTGCGATTCCTAGTTCCTGGGCAGGTGCAGTAATCCTCCCTATTTTCAAAAAGGGGGACCGCTCCCAGCCAGGTAACATCAGGCCTATAAGCCTGATTGATTGCATTCAAAAGGTATCTGCCAGGGTGGTTCTTGCCAGAATGCAGACTTGGCTGGAGGATTGCCACATCCGCTCCGACTTACAAGCGGGGTTTCGACAGGGCATTAGTACAGTGGACCAGGTTTTAAGGTTTGTCCTCATTTACTGGTGCACTGTTACCCTGGGTAAAGGTTCAATTTATGCCGCTTTTGTGGACCTTAGGTCTGCTTTTGACCTAGTCCCTCGCCCGAAACTATGGCATAGCCTCATAAAACTGGGGATGGCTTTGGATATTTTGGCTTTTGTTAATAAACTCTATACGGATAACTATGCCCAAGTTAGATGGGATTTGGTGGGTAGTACAACAGAAAAGTTCCCCGTAGAGAAGGGTGTAAAGCAGGGATGTGTATTGGCTCCCACTTTATTTTCAATACACATAAATGGGGTACTGGAATATTTTGACAACTACCCTACGGATGCCCGGAGTCTGGCAGGAAAAAAGATCCCTCTTCTAATGTTTGCCGATGACACACTCATTCTCTCGAAAACAAGACAGGGACTACAACGTGCCCTCTCGAGATTAGACGAGTTCTGTGCCGACCATGACCTCGTTGTCAATGTAGACAAAACAAAGTTTATGGTTCTCCAGAACTCTAATAAATTCATCAGTGAAGTTAGAATGCAGGAAGGCTCGCTAGAGCAAGCTGAGACCTTTTCATATTTAGGGGTACATATTGATAAAAAACGTAGTTGGAAGCCGCAAATAGACAGCCTAACGGTGAGACATGCCCAACTTTCTGGTGCGCTGCTTAAAGAGCATAGATGCTCGTATACTAAACCTGTAGCTCCTATTCTCCAAATCTATCATTCTAGAATAAGTGCATCAATCCTATATGGTGTAGAACTATGGGGGTATGCGAATTTGGAATCTCTAGTGGTGGACCAAAATACATTTTTAAGATCTTTGATTGGCCTTCCGCAATCGACCCCACTGGTCCCCTTATATTTAGATCTGGGTTGCAGTCCATCAGGGATGTTGCACATTATAGGTTATTAGTATATTGGAGGAGACTCAGGGTGACTCCAAAGCTGGCCAACTATGCCCTGTCTTGCTGGAAGTCAGGGAGCTGGATGTAAATAAGAACATTGCATGGTTTAGTTGTGTTAGAAATATTCTTTATGAGCTAGGGGTTAAGTCGTTTGTGGACTTCCCCAGCAGCAAGCGCGTTTCCAAGTAAAGCAGAGCTAAAGGCTGCCTATTGGCACATGATAAATCTCAGACAGTTTACAGTTTTCTCCACGTCTACCCTGTCTAGCACTTTTCTGGAGATCAAACACGAACCAAAACTGGAGCTGTATTGGGACCTAATCACCTGTACAAGTGATAGGAAACTATTCCATCAGTTCAGAGTGGGAACTCTACCCACCAAGGCCTTTACCTCCAAATGGTCTAACTTAGATGTAAGTAGTAGTAATTGCCCTTTCTGTTTAGATAAGGAAGAATCAATGCCTCACATTTTTTTTGCATGCCCTGCTTACAGTAACCCGAGGCGACGCTGGCTGAAACCTATTTGTCTAGCCCTGGGTATCAGGTCATATATTGAGGTTTTTAGATTACTCAAAACATCAGTAGATGGACCCATTATGATAGCGACAGCTACATTTCTAGGTCGGGTGTGGGTGATCCGGTGGACTGAAGGGAGATATAGATAAAGTTACTCCCATGTCTATCAACTGAGATTTTTTTATTTTTTTATTATTACATATGATGAATTCATTTTGTGATTAGATGCTCCTTTCTATGTAAATCTTCATTATGTAAGTTCCTGCCCATCAAATGCGGACTGTTTTAGAATTTTTTATTGAATTATTTATTGTCTTAATGATGACTGTTATATGTCCTTGCACTAAATAAGTATGGTTACAAAGTGACAACTTGGTATGTGTAACATGGACTTGATGTTTGTTTGTGATAACTTTTGTGATTTTTTTAAAATCGAAATAAAGTTTATAAACTGTAATGTGTCCAGTTCCTCTGGCTGGAGTCATGTGTCCAGTTCCTCTGGCTGGAGTATTGTGTCCAGTTCCTCTAACTGGAGTATTGTGTCCAGTTCCTCTAACTGGAGTATTGTGTCCAGTTCCTCTAACTGGAGTATTGTGTCCAGTTCCTCTAACTGGAGTATTGTGTCCAGTTCCTCTAACTGGAGTATTGTGTCCAGTTCCTCTAACTGGAGTATTGTGTCCAGTTCCTCTAACTGGAGTATTGTGTCCAGTTCCTCTAACTGGAGTATTTTGTCCAGTTCCTCTAACTGGAGTATTGTGTCCAGTTCCTCTAACTGGAGTATTGTGTCCAGTTCCTCTAACTGGAGTATTGTGTCCAGTTCCTCAATCTGGAGTATTGTGTCCAGTTCCTCTAACTGGAGTATTCTTTCTAGTTCCCCTAGCTGGAGTATCGTGTCCATCTCGTGAGGCCTCACCTAGTGCATTGCTATTACTGTTCAAGGCTGTGTGTAGCACACTGTGTCCCAACATTAAAGAAACAGCAATACTTCTCTGCTGCTGTTTACTATACACTTCCTCCTCTGGGACCAAAGTATTACCACTTCCTCGCTGCCAGGGACATTAGCAGTGGGTGTACTACGTACATAAGAAGTTTATGTAAATGTAAATGTAAATATACATGTATTTATATAGCGCAAATCACTGACACGGTATCTAAGCGCTTGCTTAGGGATCCCGTCCTGGTATTCCCCTGTGAGATACCCCGGCAGGGTATCCACAAGGTGAAAGCCAGGCATCCCGCCGCGAGGGGTCGTATGAGCTAAGAGTCCCAGCTCCTGGGTGCCAGGGACATTAGCAGTGGGTGTACCAAGTACATAAGAAGTTTATGAGCTGAGTGTACCAGCTCCTGGGTGCCAGGGACATTAGCAGCGGGAGTACCGACTACATAAGAAGTATATGAGCTGAGCGTACCAGCTCCTGGGTGCCAGGGACATTAGCAGCGGGTGTACCAAGTACTTAAGAAGTTTATGTGCTGGGAGTACCAGCGTCTGGGTGCCAGGGAGGATCACAGAGGGTGTGCCGAGTACATAAGAAGTTTATGAGCTGAGAGTACCCGCTCATTGGTGCCGGGGACATTAGCAGCGGGTGTACCGACTACTTAAGAAATGTATGAGCTGAGTGTACCAGCTCCTGGGTGCCAGGGACATTAGCAGCGGGAGTACCAACTACTTAAGAAGTTTATGTGCTTGGAGTCCAAGCTCCTTGGTGCCAGGGAGGATCACAGCGGGTGTGCCGAGTACATAAAAAGTCTATGAGCTGAGTGCACCAGGTCCATGGTGGCAGGGACAATAGCAGCGGGTGTGACGACTCCATACGAAGTTTATGAGCGTAGAGTACCCGCTATTTGGTGCCAGGAACATTAGCAGCGGGAGTACTGACTACTTAAGAAGTTTATGAGCTGAGTGTACCAGCTCCTGGGTGCCAGAGACATTAGCACCGGGTGTACAGAGTACATAGGAAGTTTATGAGCTGAATGTACCTGCTCCTGGGTGCCAGGAAGGTTCACTGAGGTTGTACCGAGTACATAAGAAGTTTATGTGCTGGGAGTCCAAGCTCCTGGGTCACCAGGGAGCGACCGTTGACCCTGTCTCCAGGATAGGTCGCCCCCCACGCGCTGCTGCCTTCCTGCCAGCCTGATTTCCACCGCCACTGCCGCTGCCCGCCTTGGACGACCCAGCCGCCGCTGAGCCGCCCACTTCCAGTTTCCTCCTTCCCGCCGCCGCCTCCCTGCGGCCCCGCCCCCCGCCAGCCCATTCGTCGCCCCGCTCCCGCCACCCAGCTGCTCCTCCCTCCCGGTCACATTCTTAAGGGGGCCGCGTTGCTGGCGAAGGAAGCGACCGTTGACCATGCCTCCAGGATAGGTCGCCCCCCACGCGCTGCTGCCTTCCTGCCAGCCTGATTTCCACCGCCGCTGCCCGCCTTGGATGACCCAGCTGCTGCTGAGCCGCCCACCTCCAGTTTCCTCCTTCCCGCCGCTGCGTCCCTGCGGCCCCGCCCCCCGCCAGCCCATTCGCCGTCCCGCTCCCGCCACCCAGCTGCTCCTCCCTCCCGGTCACATACTTATGGAGACCTCGAAGCGACCGCACAGCGGACACACGCAGCAGGCGCGCCGATTGTGCGCCGAAGGCGCGCCAAAGGCAAGCACGTCTACGCCCGTCCGCGCCTGGACCGCGCTCAGCGCCAGAAACCCTGGCCCCCGAGGATGCCAGCCCACACAACGGACTTACGAAGCCGCCACCCTCAACGCACTCAAACCTGACCGGAACCCCGCCTGCTACCGAGCCACCCCGAAACGCACCCACGGACCCTTCACCTGCCAAGCCTGCAATTTCACCTGCCTCCGGTCCTGCACCGCACACGAAAGGCAAGGCACCTGCAACAATCACCTCAAGTGCATCCTGCTCAACACCCGCTCCGTCCACAGACACGCCGTCGAACTCTGGAACCTGCTCGACACAACATCACCAGACGTCGCCTTCCTCACAGAAACCTGGATGAACGCCTCCTCAGCGCCCGACATCGCCATAGCCATCCCGGACGAATACAAGATCACCCGGAGGGACCGCGTCAACCAGACCTGAGGAGGCATCGCCATCGTCCACAGAAACACCATCCACGTCACGACCAACTCTGACAACACCCTCGTCGCCGCCGAGCACCTTCACTTCCAGATACACATCGATCCCAAGACCACCCTCAGAGGCACTCTCATCTACAGACCACCGGGATCACACACACAATTCAGGGAAGCCATCGCAGACTTCATCAGCCCGCACACCCTCGCCTCCTCAGACTACATCCTCCTAGGGGATCTCAACTTCCACCTGGAGAACAACAATGACAGCAACACCACCACCCTGCTGGACAACCTCGCCAACCTCGGACTCAAGCAACTGGTGAATACCCCCACCCACTACGCCGGCCACACGCTTGACCCCGTCTTCTCCTTCAGCAAGCACATCTCCTTCAGCCACTCCACCGGACTTCACTGGATTGATCACAGCTGCGACCACTTCAACTTCAGGAGAACCACGACCCACCACCACCCGCAACAGGTTCCCCGCAGGAACTGGAGCAAGATCACCGCCGAACAGCTCACCACATCCCTCAGCCAGAACCCTCCCGCCGTCACAACGGACCCCAACGAAGCAGCCCGCAACTTCACACAGTGGCTCACCAACTGCGCCGACGACCTCGCGCCTCTGAAGAACCCGCCCAGCAGACCCGGTGGCAAGAAAGCATCGTGGTTCACCAACAAACTCAAATCCTCCAAGAAAAACTGCTGCACCCTCGAGAAAGCCTGGCGCCACGACCAGACCACAGAAAACATGGCAGCCCTCAAGAACTCCACCCACACACACCACCAGCTGAACCGCACCACCAAAAGGACAACATTCAAAGAACGACTGGACAACAACACCCACAACAACAAGGAACTCTTCAGCATTGTCAAAGAGCTCTCCAACCCCAGCGCCGAAAACAACGACATCACACCCTCGCAAGACCTCTGCGACTCACTCGCCTCGTTCTTCCACTGCAAGATCGCCAACATACACAACAGCTTCAGCACACAGACCACGCACCCAACCACCGAACCAGCGCCCCCCACCACCACCCTCTGACACTGGACGCCAGTGAGCACCGAAGACACCCCCCGCACAATGAACACCATCCATTCCGGCTCCCCAACCGACCCCTGCCCCCACCACGTCTTCAACAAGGCCGACTCCATCATCGCACCCCAACTCCGGGACATCATCAACATCTCCTTCACCACCACGACCTTCCCGGAGAGCTGGAAGCATGCCGAGCTCAGCGCCCTCCTGAAGAAACTGACAGTGGACCCCACCGACCTCAAGAACTTCCGCCCCACCTCGCTCCTCCCTTTTCCTGGCAAAGTCATCGAGAAGACCATCAACAAACAGCTCGCTGCCTTCCTCGAGACAAACGGATCCCTCGACCCCTCACAGTCCGGTTTTCGAGCTAACCACAGCACCGAGACCGCCCTCATCGCAGCCACCGACGCCATCAGATCCCTGCTTGACAATGGGGAAACAGCTGCCCTCATCCTCCTGGACCTCTCCGCAGCGTTCGACAAAGTATGCCACCGCACACTAATACAGCGTCTCAGCAACACCGGAATCCAAGAGAAGGCTCTGGAGTGGATCATCTCGTTCCTCACCGGACGAACCCAGAGAGTCCGACTCCCCCCCGTTCAGATCCGAGGCCACCAAAGTCATCTGCGGCGTACCCCAAGGATCCTCGCTCAGCCCCACCCTCTTCAACGTCTACATGAGCCCCCTCGCAGCCATCGCAAGCCAACACAACCTGAACATCATTTCCTACGCCGACGACACCCAGCTGATTCTCTCCCTCACCAACGACCCCGCCACCGCCAGAGCCAGCCTACACGAAGGAATGAAAGATGTCGCCGAGTGGATGAAGAACAGCCGCCTGAAACTGAACTCAGATAAGACGGAAGTCCTCATCCTGGGATCATCCCCCTCCGCCTGGGACGACTCCTGGTGGCCCCCTGCCCTGGGCACCACGTCCAAGCCAACGGAACACGCACGAAACCTGGGTTTCTTCCTGGACTCCTCCCTCTCGATGACCAAACAAGTCAACGCCGTCTCATCATCCTGTTTCAACACCCTGCACATGCTCGGAAAGATCTTCCGATGGATTCCCACCGAAACCAGGAAGACGGTCACCCAGGCACTCGTCACCAGCCGACGGGACTACGGGAACTCCCTTTACGCGGGAACCACAGTCAAACTACAGAAAAGACTCCAGCGCATACAGAACGCCTCCGCACGACTCATCCTGATCATCCCCCGCCACAACCACATCTCCGCCCACCTGAGAGACCTGCACTGGCTCCCCGTCAGCAAGAGGATCACGTTCAAACTCCTCACCCACGCACACAAGGCCCTCCATGACCTGGGCCCCAAGAACCTCAACAACCGCCTCACTTCCTACACGCCCACCCGCCTGATCCTCTCGACCAGCCTCGCCCTCGCCACCGTCCCACGCATTCGCAGAGCCACCGCCGGAGGACGATCCTTCTCTTACCTGGCGGCCAAGACTTGGAACTCCCTCCCCTTCCACCTACGGCTGACCCAAGACCATCTCTCCTTCAGGAAGCAACTCAAGAACTGGCCTTTCGAGCAGTAACGGACCCTTCCCCTCCCAGTGCCTTGAGACCCTAACGGGTGAGTAGAGCGCTTTATAAATCGGTTTGATTGATTGATTGATTGAGGGAGGATCACAGAGGGTGTGCTGAGTACATAAAAAGTCTATGAGCTGAGTGTACCCGCTCATTGGTGCCAGGGACATTAGCAGCGGGTTTACCGAGTACATAAGAAGTTTATGAGCTGAGTGTACCCGCTCATTGGTGCCAGGGACATTAGCAGCGGGTTTACTGAGTACATAAGAAGTTTATGAGCTGAGTGTACCCGCTCATTGGTGCCAGGGACATTAGCAGCGGGTTTACTGAGTACATAAGAAGTTTATGAGCTGAGTGTACCCGCTCCTGGGTGCCAGGGACATTAGAAGCGGGTTTACCGAATACATAAGAAGTTTATGAGCTGAGAGTACCTGCTCATTGGTGCCAGGGAGGTTCACTGAGGTTGTATCGAGTACATAGTACGTTAATGAGCTGAGTGCACCAGGTCCTGGGTACCAGGGACAGTACCAGCGGGTGTAACAAGTACATAAGAGGTTTGTGTGCTGAGACTACCAGCTCCTGGGTGCCAGGGACATTAGCAGCAGGTGTACCGAATACATAATAAGTTTGTGAGCTGGTTGCACCAGCTCCTGGGTGCCAGGGGGGTTCACAGCAGCTGTACCGAGCACAGCAGTAGTTTGGAGCCGCCGTCCCCGGCTGAATAAGCCGTGATTCGCCTGCAGACGAGGTTGAATTGCCTCAGATTACTGTTAACATTTTAAGGCGCGCGCTGCTCCCGCCTCTGGGGCTCGCGGCTCCTGAAACCTAAAATCAGCCCCCGGGCCCCACCCGGCGGCAACCTTTACAGAGGCCTGCGAGGGCCGCCTCGGTTCTTAATGCCACGGACACCGCCATCATCCGCCCTTCACCTTAAGAGGGGTCAAGCGCTGCCATTACACTCAGGAGCAACTTTGGGAAGAGACGAGACAGGGAACTTCATGGCGCTTCGCTGAATTTATTGTGGGAAATGCAGTGCAAAGTAATGTGTTCTGTAATCGTGTTTTTTACCACTTACAGCCAGATTCATCAAGCTCAATTGCGCTTGCAAAGGGCCAGATTCTGAGAATCTGGCCCTTTGCGAGTGCAATTTTTGCATTTGAGATTCATCATCCCAAATGCAAAATTTGCTAATAAAGAATTTGCACATTTGCGAGGAATTGCATTTAAGGAATCTCTATTTGAGATTCCTTAAATGCAATTCATTAACCATTTTTACATTGCGTATTCGCAATTTTTGGTCGCTATTTACCACGAAGTCTGACTTCGTGGTAAATAGCGAAAAAAATAGAAAAAAAAGGACATGTGTGCGCGCAACACCTGTGTAAATTTGCATATCAGGGGTGCTACAGGGTGTCCTTTGGACACCCCTGGCACCCTTGAATTTGCATCCTTATTTGCGATTAGCTAATTGCTAATCGCAAATAAGGAATAACTCCCCAGTCATTCCTATGGGCCTGTAGGCCCATAGGAATGAATGGGAAGCTATTCCTTATTTGCGATTAGCAATTAGCTAAAGGCCCATCGGAATGAATGGGGAGTTATTCCTTATTTGCGATTAGCAATTAGCTAATCGCAAATAAGGAAGCTGCCTACATGAATCCCGTTTTACGAGTCTGTAATAGCGATTCCTTATGAATCGCTATTATAGACTCGCAAAACGGGTCTTTGATGAATCAGGCTGTTAGTTCCACTCTGCAGTACCGAGTCATGAGTAAACACTGTCGGCATGTACATTTACAGAGTGTATTGTCTACACTTTAAAGTTAAAGAAATGCAAAAAGACCATTTTATGGACAGAATGCAGAACAATGTCTTACATTCACCCCAGTACAGAGATCTGGGCATACATCTGATTTGCATATGGCTGGGTTCAAACTCGAACGTCATGGTGAGCAAAAAAAGAAGGATTTAGGCCTAGATCTCTTTACTGGGTTGAATGTTTGACATTTTTCTGCATTCTGTCCATCCCTTGCTGTTTTTGCATAACATTAAAGAAAGGCACATACAATGCTTTAAAATGTGCACATTTTACATTGGAATTCTACGAACTCTAGGGCGTTTCGGCAGATCTTTTTATTGCACTGTAAGCTATATATATATTTATCTTCTCTAGTCTTTATTTCTCTATCAGAATTATTGTGCACGTAAGGTCCAATTAACCTTATGAGATTCTGGCCCGCCACCTGCTGTTCAGAACCAAATCACAGCAGGTGGTGCATAACTCACTGAGCAATCTCACAGGTTTTGAGCCCATGGATTATCAACCTGGTGGAGGAAATTGGATTAATTTAAAAACAATCCAGACACCAATTGGGCCTACCTTTGACCCCTAGGACCAGAGGCCATCATTTATTTCAGCTTGCTGATTTGTGTTTCAAGCGAAGTTCTACAGAAAGGCAGTTTCATAGCACTTACAGGCACATGCATCAATATTGCTTTTTGCGATTCCTTAATTGCGAAAAATAAGGAATCGCAATTAAGGAATCGCAAAATGCAATGCATCAAGAAATCGCTAAATAAATTGCGATTTCTTAATATTCCTTAATTGCGAGTCGCAAATTGCGAGTCGCAATTAAGGAATACCTCCCCATTCATTCCTATGGGCCCAGAGGCCCATAAGAATGAATGGGAAGAATTTTCAGTTTGCGAATCGCAATTAGCGAATCGCAAAATGAGAATGCGATTTCAAGGGTGCAGGGGTGTGCAAAGGACACCCTGTTGCACCCCTGAAATTGATGTGTGCACATATCTTGCGCATACACATGCCCTAAGGGCATGCGTGTGTGCGCAACATGAAACTAAAGTGCATTTTTCAAAGTTTTTGCAAATTACCATGAAGTTGTACTTCATGGTAATTTGCGAGCCCTATTAGCGAAATCGCTATTTTTTCAACTTTAATGCATTGCATTTAAGGAATCTCAATTTGCGATTCCTTAAATGCAAGTAATCGCAATTTAGCGAATTCTCAATTAGCGATTTTTGCATTTGGGCTGATGCATCCTAAATGCAAAAATACTGGTCGCAAAGGGGCAGATTCTGAGAATCTGCCCGTTGCGAGCGGTTTTTAGCTTCATGCATCTGGGCCATAGCACTGAACAACATTTATGAAGAAATTATTCTTAGCAAAGACACGTGTACACTGAATGTGTCTGCGTCATGCCTGTGAATATTTCTGTAGCTTTAAAAGTATGCATCAATTTATGCATGGACGTATGTGCATATGTATGCCTTTTGTATATATGTAAAAACATGTGCATTTTGTTATGCAAACGTAATACCCATTATACATCTAAGTGTAAATGTATTCATACACGCATTCATGTATTCCTACAGGTAGCTATAAATGTGGTTCTTGAAACTTCATGCTTAAATCTGAATTGATTCAGACTAGAAACTAAACACTTTTGCTGTATTTTTCAGGGACTATGCAATTAACCCTTGTGTATTGTTGGAGTATTTTTGAGAAAATCAACCATTTTATCCTGCGTTTTTACAAAAGGTCTTTGGGTTTGTATCCAGCAACTGACTTGCTGCACTTTTGGTGGACTCTTTATGCCTCACCACTATCAAATTTCACCAGCCGCCACTGCAGGAAAGTCTTAAAACTTGAATCTGAGACTTATCTTTGCACCAGACCTGTGATCGAACAGCCCTCTGGTACTATCATTTCATATATTTCAGATTTTTATGCATGTTGGCATTTTGAGAGAGTGAGTGAGCGAGCGGTTACTGTTCTTCAAAGCAGGGCTCTCCTCGCCGCGTGAAGGTGTGGGTAAATGCAGTGACTGTGTCACTGGTCAAGTGACATTTTGTTCTCAATTCCGAGTGGAGAGTTGTGTTATTCCCAGATGACATTCCATTCCACTCATTTATATGCTGAGCAGGGTTCCATGTGCAGGAATAGTAGACCTGATTCTACGTGCCAGAAAATCCAGATGGTAAAATATCCTGGAAGTGGACTGCAGAACAGCCAGCCCCAAACCTTGGGCCTTGCCCGACCCCCATCCAAGGCAGGGGGTTGGGCCCCACCTAGCAGCATTCTCCATCCGCCACTCACCCCAGCGGCATCCCCCCCCCCTCTGCACCATACCAGCCGTGTCACCAGCACGCGTCACCTTCTCAGAGCAAGTGGTAAATGTGTGCATTATATCACATAGAACTGGTAAGTCTAAGCGGAATTCTGCCTGGGAAAATGCACAGGTATTCCCCATTCTTTGAGGTTTAACTTTTAATAGAAGGATCAAATGTGCAGACATACTGGGGCATATTCTCAAGGATTTATCGCTGAGTTAACAGCACTTTATCGCAGCCAAAGTGGCGATAAAACTATAGCCCCATTCACAAGCTGGTGATAACAGCCCATATCACCAGTTTACCTGCGATAGCAGCCGCAAAAAACATCGCCACAGATGACCCCGGCAACTATCGCTAATGAGTTGCAGAGTAGGTGTTCTCGTGCCAAAACCGCGACAACACCACTCCGCAGTATTCTCAACGACCAGCCAGATTGGCGATAAGATCCAAAAACAGGCGATGAGGCGTGTTAGCAGCAGAAAATTAACACCTGCGCTGTCCTGGTGTAAAGTCGGACGACAGCCTGCACCAGAAAAGGCAGACCAGCCCAGAGCTACACCTGTACGGCAACAGATGCCATGGAGCCACTAATCACGCAGCCCGGACACCCAACAGGGGCACAACACCCACCGCCACCACCCCCAGGCCAGCATTCCCCCCCTGACCACCACAGAGGCAGCACAGACAGCGGACCTTCAGAAAATGCACCAGCCTCACAGACTTAACACCAGAGTATGTCATTGCCCACTACAGGCTCAAAAGGACAACCATCTTCCGCATCCTGACCATCGTTGCCCGCAGGCTGACGATACCAATACAGCTGACAATCAACATCCCACCTCAGACAAAGCTGCTGGTTTTGCTGCACCTGTTGGTCTCTGGTACCTTCCAACCAACAACCCCCAGAGTCAGAGGAGTCTCACAGCCAGCCCTATCAAAGTTCCTCAAACCTGTCCTGGATACCATCATCAGCTTGGTACCCCAGTACCTATACTTCCCCCACACTGTGCAGGAACAGCTGGAGACCAAGCAAGGCTTCTACGCCATAGCTGGTTTCCCCGCACTTGTTGGGGGCAATTGACTGCACACATGTCCTACTTGTGCCTCCTGCCAACACTGCACACAATTACTGCAACAGGAAGCACACACATTCCAGCATTGTGCAGGCAATAGTGGACCACCAGGGGCTATTCACCAACATTGTTGCCAACTACCCAGGCAGTGTGAATGATTCCTACATCTTCGGACAGTCATCATCAACCAGCGCTTCCAGGCTGGCACCTACAGAAATGCACTGCTCGTTGGTAAGTACCAAATGAACACACCACAAACCTCAAATCCACAATCATGCAATTCACAACTCTGGGAATGCACACGTCACAAAGTCACATACAACATGCCAAACAACATTCCCACCCACCAGACACGACATCACAACTTACTGTGGGAACCTGGGCTAGCCATGTACTTAAGCCATCAACTGCACGGCACTTCAGCCACACATTAGCAGAATGTGGAGAGATGTGGGAACCAAGCATGTGCGAAGGAGGCAAGTGACCCATGAATGAGAATGTACACAATGCCAAGTGTGGCGTGGATGTGCTGGACAGACTGCAGTATGCAGATCACAGACACATCCATGTCGACACACACCGCTGGTGTATGGAGTGTAGTGGACAGTGGACGCAACCATGTCACCCCAGCCAGTGGTGCAGATCACGGAAATATAGCTTGTTACGTCCCCCCTGTAAGTGTGTGCGGTGTGGCCTGGCCTGTCAGGCTAGCGTAGGGGTGTGAATATAAAGCACGTAGCCCTGGGCGTGGTCCTCTTCTACAATATCCAACGTCCCTGCCAGGGCGGTGCCTCTCACCCCACCACAAGGCCGATGCAGTGAGCAGTGATGCCTGCGATCCTGTGCACCTGCTGCATCTTGTGCCACTGGTCCCCGAAGCTGTCTTGACTGCCCCTGCGCATCCAGGCATCACTGCTCACCTGCCGACACCGGCGTGTGTCACGGAGGGCCCACCACGTGCTGCTGCAAGCTCCAAGCCCGAGGTGCCCGACCTTGGCAGCCTCCTCAGACCATCACACCCTCCGCGACACCGGCCAGCAGTACTCCTTTCTCATTGACATACTCCACCGGCTGACACAGCGGACCAGTAGGTCACACATTTGGAACTGAGTATTGATTACACTATGGTAGAGGACATTTAATTATGCCTAAGTTTATATCACTATACTCCCTTCGATGTGGTGCCACCAACGCCATGCATAGCATTCCAACCACACGTGTCTGTGGGCCCTTGCTGACTTCGGCCTTCGGCCTACACTGCAGTCCTGCAGGCCTCACACCAATCCAATGCAGTGCGTATCAAGCAGGACACGGCATCGTCGCAGGCTACACACCCGCTCAGCTCTGGTGCCACTACCTTCGTCAGCCACAAATCTTCTCCACATGCTATTCCAATGTTGTGTGTTAGAGATCCAGGAGGAGATGGCTGGACAGCGGTTGACCCGCTCTGACTGTTGCCTCCAGCCTACACTGTGGTCAACTAGGTCACTCATTTGGAACTGAGTCTTGATTTCTTCATGGCAGTGTTCATGTCATAGTACACAAGGAGACGAGTAAGAGGAAGACGCGCTTCAGTCCGGAGGAGCGAAGTGTCTCCGTTACGAAGGTGATGGGACACTACCAACAAGTGAACTGGTGCCACTAACTCTGTGCATCGCAGGCCTACGACACGTTGCTGTGGGCCACTGCTGACCGCTGCCTCCGGCACACACTGTGGTGGAGTAGGTCACAAAATTGGAACTGAGTCCTGCTCTCTTCATGGCAAGAGTTTATGTCATTGTACAGGCCTCATCGCAGACTGCATCCCCTTTCAGCTCTGGTGCCATTAAGTATGTGCCCCGAAATTCATGGACACTCTCTGGTTGAACGTGTGTGGCGTCTGAGTCCATGAGCTGGGGGTTGTCTTCATCATCATGTAGCAGGTACTGACATGATGGTAAAGAGGAGTCTGTAGCATTCAACTCCGCCATTTGCCTGCTTCTGCCCTCTGCATCATATCCTGGAAGGACACCTTTCACTGTCCCCCGCAACCCTCCGTGACATACACCTTGGACATCAATGAGGACCTTCTCAGCTCGCGTGGCCCTACCTCAGTGCAGCGCAAGTCACCGACCCGTGCCGGTGTGCCTGTAACCGCCGCAGTGCATCTGGGGCCACTAACTCTGTGCAGCTCAAGTCATGGACCCCTGCCGTTTGAAGCTTGTACTGCTGATTGTCTGACCACTGTTGTGGTTGTTGCCAGCACCAACCAACCCCTGAGGGGTGGCTTACACTACCCAACACCCATCCAGCACAGTCGTCTCAGGACATGTGACCCTGGCAATAAAAGGGGCCGGGCACACGTGCCCGTAGCCAGTTCCACAAACTCACTCAGTGCGTCTGTGTGGTCATTATGTATGCATGAGGGCCCCGGGCCATACCACATCACATTGTGCTGTGTACAACGGTCGCAACCATGTCCCCAGGGACATATAGCCGTGTCCTACCTCCCTGGGAACGTAAGCGGAGTGGACCGGCGTACGACAGTACAGCATAGGAGTGTGGCTCTTCCACATGTGGATCTGGGTGTGGTTAAGTTTAGGCCTTGCCAAGGAAGTGACTATTACGTGTGTCTCTGTTGTAGTGTCTGTGCCACCCGTCCCGCAATGGACAATGTTGCTATGTGGCATGCCCCCAGAGTGCGAGCTCGGCTGAAGGGGTACATGAGGGAGGGTATGCCCGCTCAGGGTGAGGGATCACACATGCCAACTGCATGGCGAGTTCAGCCAGGCAGGTGCTCTACCTCTGTACCCTGTCCTAACAATGGGCCTACACACACATGGCCGGTCACCTTAAGCGCACATCATCACTGTGTCAAAGTCAGGCTTAAGGACATGTGCAGACAGGCATGACAATGGTGTGCCATAGGGGTGCAAGTGATGCAACGGCGCTGCGCACACTAGTGACTATGCTTGGGGGGAGGGAGGAGCTGCAGTTAGGCTACGTAATACACATTGATGCCGCTCATTTGCAACAGGCAGTTCATGTCATCTGGAATCACTAAGTCACACATATCGTACACCAATGAAACATTGAACCTGCCAAAACATCATGCCGAATGAACTATTGACTCATGTCTATCTGCAATGTCACAGGTGACCAAGGATATGCACTCTGCGTTTGGATGATGACACCCCTGTGAGCCCAAAACACACAGGCCCAGAGGCAGTACAAATTGGCCCACAAATGCACCAGGGGCATCGTGGAGCACACATTTGGCATGTTGAAGTCATTTTTCAGGTGCCTGGACGTCACAGGTGGAAGGCTCCTGTACAGCCCAGACATCGTGTGCAAGATGATCGTTACTTGTTGTGCGTTGCACAACATATGTGTACGCAGCAATGCCCCAAGGATATGTGTGCCAGATGCAATGGACGATGATGATGAAGATGAGGCAGGTTTACCACACCCCACTGCAGCAGGAATTGCCATCATTGCTAATTTCTTCTCATGTTGACGTCACATTGTGACGAACCTTAGCAATCTTGGGACAGTACGATGAATGACCACAGGCACAGCATGTGCAAATAAGACACATTCCCTGCGTGCATGTCACTTATCTGTACAGGCACATCACTCAAGTGTGGGTGCCACATGTAGTGGAAGCAATTTTGGAATTTGTTAATGGATGGTGGGTGTGTCACCTCTGTGCAGTGAGGCTGTTTGGTGTATTACGTATAAGAACTGCCAGTTCTGTGTGTCACAGTTGGAACAGTATCCCACTCTTCAGCTTTTCACATGTGTCCCAATTCATTCCATATTGGCTGTCATTTGTGGCCTACGAGTGACAACAGGGCTTCTTTTGGGCTCTGATATGTGCCACCATGATGCAGGGATGCACCCTGTGACTCAAGTCCCACGACATGGGCAACATGTACGTACGTGGGAGTCACTGCCCCTACATTAGTCCATGCTTTCATTATTGTTTCTTCATGGACATGGCATGTCTGTGTGCAGGGGGTGTTGATTGTCCCTCTGCAATGTGAAGAGGAGATGCAGTTTCACAGTGTGTTCCATGTATGTTTCCGGTTTGGCGCAGGTTACATACAGAATGCATGTCAATGTACATTGTGACTGTTTGTGAGGAGATGCCTATCTGTTGCGGGACAATGGTCATTTATTTTACGTCACAGCTGTGGGGTTGTGCTCGTACGTTGTCATCTCACCGTATTCATTACTCTGCTTTTATGGAGCATTTTCCCGCATGACTTGAGGGAGTCACAGGTCTGTCGCTGGTTATCGCTGATGTTTGTATCGCGATTGGCCTCATCGATACTATTTTTGTGCTGGTGTTTCGCATTTTTTCTGTGTTGTGTTGGTTTTAACGCAGACATTTGACGCGTTATCATGAGCCTATTGCATGCTACTGCCGTTTTGTGAATACGCTGTTAACACGGCGTTGTTTTCCTGCGATAGACTGCGATGTGTAATGTTGCGTTATGCTTATTTTGCGCTGATTATCACACGTTCTTGAGAATATCCCCCACTGTCTCATATTAGAAATGTTTACCTTCCGTTGTCTATGTACATGTTTCCTCTGAACCAGTAACCAGGGCCTCTGTGGTTGGTTGGCGACTGGGCTCGATGACTGAGGAAAAAAATTAGTAAAGCGAGCCAAGGCTGACCTGTGAGGAGAGGGCTAGCAGCTTGTGAAATCTAGAGAAACCTTTAGAGGGACACAGGTAGGAATGGAGAGAGTTTCAGGCTTTTTCAGTTATTACAGGGAAAGTGTGAGCTTACAGGTGCACTTTCCCGAATGTAGGGCCCACCGGAGAGTGGCAGTGCCAGAGTGAAGCGCCCTGGTGGGGAGGGGTGGCAGAAAGGGTTGACAAGCATATGACATAAACATAAGGCTTTACATTTGTAATCAATAGCGACTGAAGTGCCTTAAGGTGGCTACAGATCTGTCATCATCTGTTTAACCCAAGAGTAAGACAAGCCCCAACATCTGGATAACTAAGCTGCAGTCTGGCCATGTTATAACCTGGGCTGACATATTGGGACTTACAGGGATCCAGTCACCCACACAACTATTTGCTAAAACCTACAGGAGGAATAGAGATGATTTCCTGATTACTTGCAACAGAAACATAAGCACTCTTCAAAATATCTTTCACATCAAAAGTGATTGCCAGGTAACAAGAAGGACAAGAGCAGGACCAGGGGTGTGGATGGGGTGGGGGGATCTTCAAGCCATCATGAGACAGTCCACAGGGAGCTCCCCATTTCCCTCCCTAGGGGGCTGTGCTGTCACAGCCCAGAGGAGCTGGGCAGCTGTTAGGTTCCCCCAGTGATAGAAGTGTAGAGTGAGGAACTGCCTAGACCCGGCCTGGCTGCCAGTGTGCCTCCTGTGAGAGTGCTGTTTGCACCACCATCCTTAATACTTTCACCAATTTAGTGTGACCTGTGACTATCTGTAATTTTTTGTGAGAATATGAGTTATGCAGCTCCTGGGCTTTTGCCAAGGACTGCTCAATATGTAGGTCTGTTTAATTTCCTTTCAGCTTGCCCGTCCAAAGGCTGACTCCTCCCAGTAGCCGCGGTGCCACCCTGCACAGAATATAATACATGGAAGGTGGCAGGTGCCTCCCTTAGAGGGTCACAGCTAAAGAGGATATGCCCACAAGAGTGAAAGCCCCCTTTGCAATCTGTGTTTACCTTTACTGATGATGTGGGTTGTGTTGGTAAATGATCCTCAAGGAAGTTGACAGCTGAGGCTGCTTTCAATTGGGTGTTTGGCAGCGCAGAGAAAATAATAATACATTTTTTATAATACCTTTTGCGGCCAGCCGCCTTGACTTCTGCTCCTTCACCACACTGCTCCTCTGCTCCCTTCAATACCCAGGAGCACAGGCCCCCAGACTCCTCACGCAATCCCAATGCTGCTTTCACTCTATTACTGCCAGCATGAGAGCAGCGCTGGGATTGGGAGGAGCGGTTGGTCTCACGCTCCAGTAGGGAGTAGCAGCCTGTCCCCAGGGCATTGGGAATATCTTCAAGGGAACAGCCTGGAGATATCCAAGTGCACATGTCAGTTTGGTCGGCCGGCCACCGACATGCATGCTTTCAGTGCATACCACCACTCCCCCGCCCCAGTGCTGATGTGACATGGCCCATCCTAGATTCGCAGATTAGAAGTCAAAATTAAAATTACAATAAAATTGTTTTAGTGCCATTTTAATTTTTGTCGCCTGCTGCCTTTCGGCAGTGGGACGACTGAGAATTATCTGGGGCAAAAATGTGTGGAAAGAAGGCGATGCATGCAATGATCAATCAGGAAACAAAATGCTTGTGAGGCATCCACTCTATCCAAGCACTGCATTTTATATGCCCAATACACAAACTGACCTCAGACACTCTCCTAAATCTTGGATTCCCAAATGAGCGACCTGCTTCTAGAACGGGACACTTTATATGGTCGAGCGAAGTCTGCCATCGGGAACTCAAAGCATGCATGATCTCACAAAGAAGACGTACAAGTTTGACATTCCACATGCCATGCAGGAATCTGGAGAAGCATGGTCAACATTGCATAGCTGCTATGCATGAGGAACTACTACTCTGGCAGGCGCAGAGAAGTCAGAGCAACTCCTGTTAATAGAAAGCTGTTGTAGTATGAAGTCCACAGGAAACAGGTAGTGGTTCCAGAAAGTATCTTTATGCAAGAAGTAATTACAGAGGTGAAGAAGTAGGTAGCCAAGGTGGTAGGTAGGCCAGTAAGCAAGCTGGTATGAAGGCCCCACCAGGAGCAGCTTCCTTCTGCTCAGCCTGGAGTCAACTGACTAACATGAGTCACCCCACATTGTATGACATCATACAGAATTCTAAATACCCTCAGACTGAACAGAGAGAGAAGACAGGGTGGAAAGGAGGATGACCAGAAAAGACCATACAACAAAAGCCCTACTCTGAACATGGCAGATCAACAGCAATGTCCTAAGAGGAACATGTCCAATACGTCTCTCCTTAAAGCTACATTAACTTGAGAAAGTTCTAGTACTTTGTCGAAATCTGGGCATGAATATAAATGTGTGCCCCCTTTAGAAGCTCTGGGTTTATCTGGATATCTGTGGAAAACACAACAAGGAACACTGGCTCATGAGCCAAAGTGGCATCTTCGTGATAACGTTCACTTGGGGAGGGGCAATCCTTCTACCGGAACAGAATCTGAAGTCTTCCTCAAAACGTACTAGAATCACAAACCTCTTGAAACTCATATTCAGGTTGTCCTGGCACCATGATTGGTGGAGGCTTAAGTGGCATTTGATGGTAAGCATCGGACACGTGTGGCTTTAGTTGAGAGGAATGAAAGACAGAACAAATCTTTTAGGTATGAGGTAAGTTATACTGGAAAGCCATTGGATTAACTTAACATGATAACAGAAGTGCCCCAAACAAATCTGGCTAAAACTTTACTGGTAAAGTATGAACTGAAATTAACTGAGTAGACAACCAAACCTTCTTCTCTCGACAAAAAGAAGTGGAATTTGATCATGATTTGTCAACAGGCTTGTTCATCATGATTTTAAAATGATGTAAACTAAGTTGACTGAGTTTCCTTAATTGACTGAAAATATTCTAAAGGTGCAGGAATCAACAACTCAATTTGATGAGGAGACAAAAAACTGTCGGATGAAAATCTTGCACTCAAAAGAATGTCTATGCCTTAGGAGCCCTATGAGTAGCATTGTTATAACTAAACTCTGCAGCTGGAACACAAGAAATACAGTCATCCTGTGTATCTTTCAGTGAAATTGCAAATACTGCACCATACTTTGATTAGTTTGCTCTTTTTGCCCTTTGTATTGAGGGTGATAACTGAAGATAGAGCTTGTTCAATTCCCAGTCCATTACATATTGTCTTCTAGAAAGGCGAAAGACACTGAGATCCTCTATAAGAGATTATTATATAATGTAAGTAATAAGGATGATATATATCTTCCAAATAGTACAGAGCATTTCTTCAATTGTGATTATATTTTGGAATTGATAAACATGTTCCATCTTTGAAAAATTGTATACTGTCAACACTATCGCACGATGGGCCGGATGTACTTAGAATTGAATTGAAAAAAGAGGTTGCAAATCACAAACCAGCTTTTTTCCAATAAGAAACAAGTTTCTTTCAGTGTGGGCAGGGTCCAGGGTATCACTTTCAATTCTTAAACAATGAAACTGACCAACCACTACATCAACTAACGACACACAGCAGATGAGCTGTTCAAAACATCTCACGATACCTATTTGTGAAAGAACAATGGTGGATTTTTGGATTATGCAGCTACAAACATGGTCATAATGATGAGATTTTGCATCTTAAGATGCTCCGGTGCTCAGTGATACGCGTTCTCAGTTTGTGTGTGGTCATGCCAAAATATCGCATGCCACAAGGGCAAGTGAATAGGTGAATACGCTTATCACTATTACAGTTAGTATGCTGTCTCAGCTCCCAGTGACTGTGGGTTCCAATGTTAATGTGGCTAGTGTGTTCAGTAAGAGCACAAACCCCACTCGAGCCACACGGGAAATGTCTCTACACCAGTGGTAGGCCCCAGAGCGTGTCTTGTTTGATGGTTGTCGGAAGACATGCTCTGGTATGTACTTGCTTGTCCCTCATGTTTTGACTGTGTTTGAATGCAAAATAGGGAGCATAGGATGATCTGGGTGCCCTTTGTCAGTATGTGCCAAGTGCTGCATACTGATTTCTTGATGGAGTGAGAGAGACTGCAAAAGGTATTTACACAGACTAGTCTCTAAGGGCGGTTTGGGAGGCCTTGTTTCCAAAAGGGCATCTCGGTTATTATTTCTAGCTCTTTTGGCTGCTGCATGTACTAGTGATGCAGGGTACTGCCTGTCTAGTAGTTGGGTAGAGAGAGCTCCTGCATGTTCTTTGAATCTCTCAACTAGAGAGCACTTCCGCCCCAGGCTGAGGAACTGGTCAGATGGGAGGCTGTACCTGAGAGATATGGCACGCAACACCTTATTGTCATACAATAGCTTTCACCCCAAGTCTCTTAGGGAAAATCTTTCATTTGTCCAGTTCCTCCGCCTTCTGTTGCTAAACATTATTGCCACTCCTGGCCACTCGCCAATTCAATTCAGGAACTATTCAATAGCCTTAGGGATTAAACAACACTCCCCCTGTGGGTACCATCCTGAGTCATCTGGAAAGGTGGAGCGGATCAATTCTACCTTGAAAATACAAGAAGCTAAGATTTGTGTAAAAACAGGACTCAAGTAGGTCAATGCATTAGTCTTGGCACTCTGATCATCCAGAGCCATTACTAGTCAGAAGACTAAAACAAGCACTTACTTAATTGTGATGGGACAGCCCATGCTGCTTCTCCCTTATCTGCCATTATCTTCTTCTGATTTGCTTTGCTCAATTTGCACCTGAATGATGATGTGACACTAAATTATTTATACAACTTATTCGCAGTATCGAGAGCTTCCATTCTCAGGTTTAAGCTGTCTTACCTGCTTGCCCGAGCAAAGCCTGCAAGGATCTACAGACCTGAGACTGGGCCCCTAAACAAGTGCACCAAGGCAGGTCAGCCATACAGCTACACTAGTGTGACCTCTCTCAAGAGATGTACGTTGTTACAACGCATGCTTTTACCACACATGCTTTTACAATGCAGGTTTTTCAACGCAAGTCGTTACAACGACTTGCGTTGGGGGGCGCTGGATAGTGAATAGTTTAATTTACTATTCCAACTCCAGTCCCCGTGGATAGTAGGGAAGGTGTTGGATAGTAAATTAAACTATTACCTATCCTAGAGCGCCCCCCAGCGCACTTCGTTGTAATGACTTGAGTTGTAAAACCTGCGTTGTAAAGGCACTGCGTGGTAAAGAGAGAGAGAGAAAGAGAGAGAGAGAGAGGGAGAGAGAGAGAGAGAGAGAGAGCCAGATAGGAAGAGAGAGAGACAGAGATAGAGAGAGACAGAGAGAGAGCGAGAGACAGAGAGAGAGACAGAGAGAGAGAGAGAGAGAGAGAGAGACAGAGAGAGAGGGAGAGAGACAGAGAGAAAGAGACAGAGAGACAGAGAGAGAGAGAGACAGAGAGAGAGAGAGAGAGAGAGAGAGGGAGACAGAGAGAGAGGGAGAGAGACAGAGAGAGAGAGACAGAGAGACAGAGAGAGAGAGAGACAGAGAGAGAGAGAGAGAGAGAGAGAGAGAGAGGGAGAGAGACAGAGAGAGAGAGAGACAGATAGAGAGAGAGACAGAGAGAGAGAGAGAGAGAGAGAGAGAGAGAGAGAGAGAGAGAGAGAGAGAGATAAAGGGAGACGAGAGCAGTGGAGAGAGAGGGAGTTAGAGAGGAATAAAAAGAGAGCCATGGAGAAAAGGAAAGACAGCTAGAGGCTAAGAGAGAGAGAGAGAGAGAGAGAGAGCTAGCGAGGGGGAGAGAGACACCAACAGCCTGATTCATGAAAAACGGGATTTGCGAGTCTCAAATAGCGATAAAATGCGAACCGCTATTGAGAACTCGCAAATCTGAATTCATGAAGATTACCGGTAAAAAATAGCGATTCGCACGTGGGCGCTAATTCCGTTAGCGATTAACGATAATCGCAGAATAATCGCTATTTCCGGCTACCTGCGTCGGGATTGCGAATCGCAATCTCGCGAGATCGGGAAAACAGGAAGTCGCATTTCGAGCACAGTGATGACATCACAACCAGGAAGCAGGCAGTTCCCACCCCCATTCACCACAGTGAGGCAGACCTGGAGGGAGCAAGTGTGAAAGCTGCTGCTATTCTGGTGATTTGTAGACTGCAACTACTCTGCTGCCATGTCAGAGGAACCTGTTCCTGGCCCCAGCAACAACACAGGGCGGAAGAGGAAGCTCAAATTTTCTGAGCAGGAGCTCGAAAACTTGATTGAAGGGGTGGTGGCCAACCACGAAAAACTCTTTGGCAAAGACTCCAGGAAGGTCCCGGAGCAAGAAAAAAGGAGGATCTGGCTGGGAATAGCCTCCACTGTCAACTCCGTGGGTGTGGCCGATAGGTCACTTGAGGAGCTGAAGAAAAGATGGTATGACCTCCGAGGTCGTGCCAAGGAGAGGGTGGCGGAGCGCCTTGGAGAGTCATCGGGCACTGGAGGTGGCGGACCTACAGTCCCTCCTAACACACCCTTGGAGGACCAGGTGGAGAACACCCTTGAGAGGGAGGCGTGCGTTGGCGTCACACGTCTGGACTCCTCCCGCCCCACCCAAGACACCCAAGATAAGTGGCATGCGACTGCGACCCTGTCCCCTATGACCGTCCCTGACCAAATAGGCTCACATAATGTCCCTTAGTCATGCCATTGTTGCACATCAGGAAATGCCCTTAAGCATTGTGGGAGATGTAGTGTGGCCACAATGTAGTAGTACCACAATGCAGCCAGACAGGTTCCAAAGTACGCAAATTCACAGCCATTCAGGGAATGTCACCCAGCATGCATGTAACAACTGCACGTCTGACAGTCACATGCAACTAATGAGTGTCCACTTACCCTCACAGGTGGCGCAGAAAGCAGCAACAGTGAAAGGCTGCAAATAGATGAGGAGGCCCAGGAGGAGGATTTTCCACCACAAACCCAGGCACCAGCCCCTGCCGCTGCTACAACACCATCAGCCAGGCCCCCCACCATTGTGCCCCCTGCATCAGGCGGACCACCGACAGTCACAGCCAGGCCCGCCACAATTGTGCCCCCTGCATCAGGCGGACCACCGACAGTCACAGCCAGGCCCGCCAAAATTGTGCCCCCTGCATCAGGCGGACCACCGACAGTCACAGCCAGGCCCGCCAAAATTGTGCCCCCTGCATCAGGCGGACCACCGACAGTCACAGCCAGGCCCGCCACTATTGTGCCCCCTGCATCAGGCGGACCACCGACAGTCACAGCCAGGCCCGCCACTATTGTGCCTCCAGTCCCTGCCGCACCAGCAACGCCTGCTGTGACACCACCAGCAGCTGGTGCTACAACATCTGGGCCTGCGACAGCGCCAACACAGCGGCCAGCCACAGTGACAGGCCAGCAGAGCAGGCGTGGGAGGTCTCGCCATCACACCACTGCTGCAATCAGCAGGCGGGGCAATGGACAGAGTCATGCTCGTATGAGCATCGAAAGACACATGTTGAGAATACATCAGCGCCAGGCACGGCAGCAAGGTGCCATTCAGCTCCAGCTCCACAAGATTGGGCGCAATGTGGCCGGAGTGGGAGACCACATGGACCGCATGACGGCGGCCATGGCAGGTATGGGGGACCGCATGGACAACATGACTGCAGCCATGGCAGGTGTGGGGGAGTGAATGGCCCGCATGACTGCAGCCATGGAGGCCAACACCGCTGCGATGACTAAGCAGCGCAGTGCAGCACGCCGGCGCCACCACCAGCTCATGAGCCGGCTGGCCTCCTACAGCAGGTCCAATTATGTGGCAGTGAATGCCACTTCACAGTTGTCGCGGCGGTCACTAGTACAGCAGCACCAACTCGTACAGTGCTGTGAGGACATGACCAGGGTCCTGGAGCACCTCACCACGGCGGTTACGGCACTACACCCTCCTGCTCTACCTGCCACTGTAGGGGGTGATGATGGCAGTGAGGGGGCATCCAGCATCAGCAGCCAATCTGCCACACTAGTCCCGCCACTCAGGCGCAGCACCAGGGCAACGCCAGGTACAGGTGCCCCGGAAGAGGAAGAGCCTCAGAGGCGCTTGGGCGTAACGCGCGGGAGGCGCAATTGACTCATTCAGACAATTACAGGCACAGGCTGACTATAAGCCTGCCCTGTCCTTTGACACTGCAGTATGAAGTAATACTGTTAGTAGAAAATAGTTGTACTGGTGACATTTTTTGTGAATGAAACAAATATATTTATTTTGCAGCACACATTAGCGTTGTGTCATCATTATATTTTGCATGCAATTGTGATTTGTGGGGTGAGGGAAGAGGGTGGCCTAGAAATTGTTCTCTGTGATGTGGTTGCGACGTCTGTGGCCTTCAGCTGGGTTCTCCCCGCGTGCATGGTGCGCATGTGCAGGTGGCCGGTCGTCCCCTTCTGATTCACTGCCTGAGATGTCAACAGGTATCCGGCGCTTGGTTGCAATGTTATGAAGCATTGCACAGACAGCCACAATGCAGCAGCACACTGCAGGATTGTAATACATGGCCCCACCTGTCTTGTGCAGTATGCGGAACCTGCTCTTGAGCAGGCCAAATGTCCTTTCTATACAGTTCCTTGTCCGAATGTGCGCAACATTGTAGCGCCGTTGCTGAGGTGTGGCAGGGTTGAGGTAAGGGGTCAGGAGGTATTCCCGTAGGGCGTAGCCACTGTCACCTGAATGAGAGGAGCAGATGTTGATTGCCTGTGCTGCGCAGTTACTTCATAGCAATGTGACATTGTCGACAAAGTGTACTTACCAAGTAGGTGTCCTTCCCCAAACTCTCCCCTGAGCAGTCGTGTGTGTAGTCCGCTGTGCCGGAAGATAAAGGAGTCATGGGTACTCCCTGGGTACTGGGCGACAATGTCAGTGATGTAGGTCTTAGCATTGCAGACCATCTGTATGTTGAGGGAGTGGTAGGACTTTCTATTGCGGAACATATACTCCGTGGCAGCTGGTGGGCAGATGGCGACGTGGGTACAGTCTATGCATCCGAGTACATGGGGAAAATGGGCTACATTGTAAAATTGTAGCTTTGTCAAGTCCAATTCCTGTTGGCTCGTGGGAAATGTGATGTGACGGTGTAGCTGGGTGAGCATGGCGTCAACGAAAGTGTGGAGGCAGCGTGACATGGTGGGCTGGGATATCCCCCCAGCAGCCGCTACTATGCCCTGGAAACTCCCGGAGGCCAGGAGGTGCAGGCTACACAATACCTGCACATGTGTAGGCACCGCATTGGTTCGCCTTGTTGGGTGCTGCATGAGGGGGTCAAGGTCATGAATCAGCTGGATTATCATTTCCCCATTCAGCCTGTATTTAGCAAATATCTGCTCTCTGGTTTGGCCCAGCAAGGTGACCCGCTGGCGGAAAATCCTGTCCTGGATCCTGCGTCTCCTCCGTGCTGCTCGCTGTAGCCTTCGCCGCCTCACCACCATGTACATTCCTGGCATTGTGGAACGCCTAATGCTGCTGCTGAATGTCCTTATGTGTGATTGGTCAGGCCTGAACCTGTTGGTGATTGGCCAACGGTTTTTCAAATGTAATTAATTCATGGCTTTTATGGTTACCTCCTGCTTTGAGTTGTCCTTAATTTGCGCCGCGCAAATAGCGATTTTGGGGTTTTTCACTAATAGAGATTTTTCATGAATGCCGATTGAGAATATATTGCGATTTCGCTATTTATTTCGCAGATTCCGTGGTTGGTCGCTTTTTCCGATTCGCTAATGCTCGACTACCGGGAATCTGCGATTTTTATAGCGAATTCGCTATTATGTGTTAGCGCATTCGCTATTATGTGTTAGCAAATTCGCTATTTTGTTGTTGAATGCCAATTACGTAAATTGCGCCCGCAATTGCATTTTCGCAGCGATTGCGGGCGCAATTTTGCTTGATGAATCAGGCTGTAAGTCCCATAGAGCGTGAGGGGGAGAGAAAGACACAGAGACAGGTAGAGACATTGTGAGCTGCAGAGATAAACAGCGAGAGATAGAGAGAAGTGGAGAGAGTGAAAGAGGTAGAGACAGAAAAAGAGAGAGAGAGAGAGAGAGAGAGCAGTAGGTAGGGTAGGAGGGAGAGAGGGTCAGTAAGAGATAGAAAGAAGAGCGTAGGGAGCAGGGCCGTGGGGTGAGGGAGTCCTGGAAGGCCAGCACCCCCGGTGCCCCCACAACCCCCCCTGCAGGGGTCTGTTGTGCGCGGTTTTCCTTCTCGCTGCAGCTCTGCCGCCAGGAGCTGCAACAAACAGGATCAATTATGTAAAACAATATTGTTTAAATATACATACGAATTTCCCAAAGCATATTCTGTTTACATATGATGTGTAATGAACATATTCCACCAAAAGTTAATGTGTCTCGGTGGAATAATTACACATAATACTGTAAGTATGTAATTAGGTAAAAGGGAAGAGAGACAAAGAAAAAACACAGTTTAGCAGAAACTAATTACTGTGGAGCCCAATTAAAACAGGAACTGTGAACGGAATGAACCTGTGAAAGGGATGCACGTACCGTGCAAGGCACAGACAGGATACAGGGGGTGCGAGATCTTAGGGGGGGTGGAAAATATGGAATCTTCCTTCAGGAACTTGGCGAAGACATGACTAACTCAGCGCTTCCAATGCAAAAGAGTCAGTTTTACCATCAGGATGAAGGAAGAACGAGCAAATGAATCTTCACAGACCCCTGCACGAGGGTGCAAGGCACGCTGCAACCAGAAGAGGGACTGCAAACCGAGAAGGCAATGCACATTGCACAGGAGGACACAAGGCGCTTTACTGCTGGAGGGCATAAGATGCATTGCTACACGACGACAGAAAGCACAATGCTACTGGAGGGCACAAGATGCATGGCCTCTGGGGGGGCATAGGGCACAGTGCCACAGGAGGACATAAGTCATAGTGCTACTGGAGGGCACAAGATGCATTGCCTCTGGAGGGCATAGGGCACAGTGCCACAGGAGGACATAAGTCATAGTGCTACTGGAGGGCACAAAATGCATTGCCTCTGGAGGGCATAGGGCACATTGCCTCTGGAGGACATAAGTCACAGTGCTATTGGAGGACTCAGGAGGCGTTGCTACTGGAGGACTTGATGCGCATTGCCTCTGGAGGACACAAAGAGAACTTTAAATGGAGGAAGTATTTTCACATTAAATTTGGAGCTGACAATCAGCACCATACCATTACAGGAGCACAGAAGACACATTGCTTCTGGAGGACATAAAGCGCATTGCCACTGGATGAAAAGAGATGTTTCTATTGGAGGACACATGATGATTGCTGCAGGAGGACATAAAGTTCATTGCCACTGGATGACAAGTCATGTTTCTATTGAAGGACACATGATGATTGCTGCAGGAGGACATACAGTTCATTGCCACTGGATGGCAAGTCATGTTTCTATTGGAGGACACATGATGATTGCTGCAGGAGGACATAAAGTTCATTGCCACTGGATGACAAGTCATGTTTCTATTGGAGGACACATGATGATTGCTGCAGGAGGACATAAAGTTCATTGCCACTGGATGACAAGTCATGTTTCTATTGGAGGACACATGATGATTGCTGCAGGAGGACATAAAGTTCATTGCCACTGGATGACAAGTCATGTTTTTATTGGAGGACACATGATGATTGCTGCAGGAGGACATAAAGTTCATTGCCACTGGATGACAAGTCATGTTTCTATTGGAGGACACATGATGATTGCTGCAGGAGGACATACAGTTCATTGCCACTGGATGACAAGTCATGTTGCTATTGGAGGACACATGATGATTGCTGCAGGAGGACATAAAATTCATTGCCACTGGATGACAAGTCATGCTGCTATTGGAGGACACATGATGATTTGCTGCAGGAGGACATCAAGTTCATTGCCACTAGATGACAAGCCATGTTTCTATTGGAGGACACATGATGATTGCTGCAGGAGGACATAAAGTTCATTGCCACTGGATGACAAGTCATGTTTCTATTGGAGGACACATGATGATTGCTGCAGGAGGACATAAAGTTCATTGCCACTGGATGACAAGTCATGTTTCTATTGGAGGACACATGATGATTGCTGCAGGAGGACATAAAGTTCATTGCCACTGGATGACAAGTCATGTTTTTATTGGAGGACACATGATGATTGCTGCAGGAGGACATAAAGTTCATTGCCACTGGATGACAAGTCATGTTTCTATTGGAGGACACATGATGATTGCTGCAGGAGGACATACAGTTCATTGCCACTGGATGACAAGTCATGTTGCTATTGGAGGACACATGGTGATTGCTGCAGGAGGACATAACATTCATTGCCACTGGATGACAAGTCATGCTGCTATTGGAGGACACATGATGATTTGCTGCAGGAGGACATCAAGTTCATTGCCACTGGATGACAAGTCATGTTTCTATTGGAGGACACATGATGATTGCTGCAGGAGGACATAAAGTTCATTGCCACTGGATGACAAGCCATGTTGCTACTGGAGGACACATGATGATTTTCTGCAGGAAGACATAAAGTTCATTGCCACTGGATGACAAGCCATGTTTCTATTGGAGGACACATGATGATTGCTGCAGGAGAACATAAAGTTCATTGCCACTGGATGACAAGTCATGTTGCTATTGGAGGACACATGATGATTGCTGCAGGAGGACATAAAGTTCATTGCCACTGGAGGACGAAAGACACATTGCTATTGGAGGACACTAGATGCATTTCTGCTTGAGGACTTCAAGGGGCCTTGACACTCGAGGTCCCGAGGTGCACTGCCACTGTAGGACACAGTGTGCATTGCCACTTGAAGATACAAGATGTACTATCATCAATTACACAAGGAACACTGTAAGTGAAGGACAAGGCACGAGTCCCTCGATTACTTCCTGACCACAGCTCCTGTACTCCAATCCCTACTTTTGAATTCTAGTTACGGAAACAGCGCTAGTTCCTCACGTGCTTCCTGACCACAACTTCTGCAATCCAATCCCTCCGTCTGGATTCTGGTTTCTGGAACAGTGCTAGTCCTGATCACAACTTCTGTACTCCAATCCCTACTTCTAAACTCCATTTTCTGAAATATCAGTACTTAGTTCAACAGGTAGTACCTGACCACAACTTCTGCAGTCCAATCCCTACTTCTGGATTCTAGTTTCTGAAACCACATTAGTCCATCAGGAAGCACACCTCTGGTCCTCGAACGATTATGTCAATCCTTTAGTATCTGCCTGATGTTGAGTTCAGTCTTGCTCTGCTAATGATCTTGGCAAGGTGCTGATCAACTAATAAACTTCTCTTACTATCCCCATAATCCAGCATAAATGTACATCTCAAGGTTAATTGTTTGCTTACCCAGTCCTTCTACATTTTTTCTGCTCCAATTGAGTCAAGAGATCAGAGTCAAACAACGGACACCATCAGGACCAGCAGCCGTGCTCTCTTCCTTCTCCCATAAGCATTTGAAAGTTCTGTGGATAAGCAAGTCCAGCGGACGTCTTCTGTGGATTTGCTGCATCTCAATTAGGGGTGGACAGAATTTGCGTAATCACGTTACGCAAATCTCCGCGAAACGGTAAAAAATCTCCGTGAACACGCAAAAATTACGCGAACACGCGGAATTGCTTGTTCGCAATGCTTTTATCCTGTTCGCAATTGCTGTTTGCGTGCTCGGGGGAAATATCTCACGAACACGCATTTTGAGAACGCGATCAAGCAAAAATTTCGTGAAGTCGCGAAACGCAGAATTTTGGGCAATTTCTCGTTCTCTGCTGAACGCGAAATTACCCAAATTCTGCAAATTCCTCAAGCGGAACAGAATTTACCACCCAGGCCTAATCTCAATGTAGTTTTGGACTGAGGACGCTTCCTGATCTTGAGGCCCTCAGAATTGCTCATTCCCTTCTTGAGCAGATCTCTCCTTTATTCCTGTTTCTCACTTGATCGATTGGTGCTATGATCCTCCTTTACTAGCGAGCCTTACACCCAACCTTTAATTTGTGTTAGTTTACGGAGGAGAGCTCCTTGCTGCTCACATCAGGCACCACCAGTGTATGCCCTACTGGAAACTTGGATGATCTGGAAACGGGTGACCCTCAAGAGGTACCTCCGTTTGAGGGGTAGTCACTTCCTGTTGTTTCCACATGCAGTTAGAGCTGTCCCTAAACTTCTCTATCCACCATCCATGAGACCCTTTCTTTTCATCCTCTTTGAGGCTTACTTCAAAATCCCCTTGGATGAAGGTAGGTAACTTTTCTTGTCCTTAACCTTGGTTACATTAGGGAGGACAAGAAGTTTGAAACCTCACAGACCCATGGGTCACTAGCAAATCATCTTGCACCAGGTTGACCCTATGTGATGATATGTTCAATATGTGATGTTATAACACGATCATTTAGATTGTGGTGCGTTACATCGTGGTTATTACAACGACTTGCGCTAGGGGCGCTGGACTTAGGAATAGTATGATTTACTATTCCAACTCCAGTGTGTGTGTAACAGTAGGGAAGGTGTTGGAATAGTAAATCATACTATTCCTTAGTGTAGACCACCATCCAGCTCAAGTTGTTGTTACGACTTGCGTTATAATGACCGTGATGTAAATGTATTGCAGTGTAACGACCACGTTGTAAAGGTCGTTCACCGATATGTTCCTTGTTGGCCAAGAGTATTCATGGATGACTTCAGTCTGTTAGGAGAGGTGACCTTTGCACTCGATTAATCATCTTTGGGTTTAACTTGTCAGTAGACCCAGAGTCAGCACTGGTGAGCTCAACAAACGTGAACTGACAGCTAAAGCCAAGTGTTGCCTGAACAGCTGTCCTGTGATTCTTTGGGCTAGTGATGCTCTGAATGCTTTAGGGTCCTGGTTGAGCTCACGTCTTGCAAGAAGTCACCGTGAACATTATGGTAGATACTCACCATAAGATATTAATAGAGGGAACAACATGTCTCCTGGACAGGATGCGAGGGGTGCCAAGTCACCATCACACACCAGTAGAATCATTCTCATCCGCCCGTTCCTCACCCTTCGCATGGTTCGTAAGATCCTCATCGACACCAGACAGACCCTCACCGAAGCCCTCGTCACCAGCAGACTGGACTATGGCAACACACTCAACGTAGGAATCCCATTCGCACATCCATAAGGTACTTCAGATCGTACAGAATTCAGTGGTCAGACCCATCCTAGACCTACCAAATAGGACCCACCTCACCCCCACCTCAAGAAGCCCCACTGGCTCAGAAGAGATGTCAGTTTAATATGTTGATCCACACCTACAAAGCTCTGCACAACCAAGGACCAGCATAATCAACCCAGCCTGAACCTCCACCAACCCACAGACACCTGCGCTCCACCTCCGTCTGCCTTGCCCACACCCCTTGCATCCACCACAGCAACAGCAGAGGACACTCCTTCTCCTTCCTCGCAGCAAAGTCCTGGAATGACCTCCCACTTCACCTCTGGCCCACATCCTCTGCTGAAATTCAGGAAAGGTCTGAAGACCTGGCTGTTCAACTGAACCCTCCCGCAGCAGTGTTCTCTATGCCTGGACACCCTCACAGGTGATTGGCTGCGCTGTACAACTCCTGTTTGATTGATTGGTAAGATCCTAGAGCTAATTCTCAATGGTGTCTACAATTCTCTCGGATGGAAGCTGGGCACTTGCCACAACAAAGGATGACCTCCTTCGCTTTACTCCCAGGATGATGACAGTGCCAGCAGACAGTCGGCCACCTATAGATCAACTAACAAGAAACCTTTACGAGATTCACAACAAAGGTACTCCTCAAATAGCAGAGGAGCGCTTGTAGTCACTCCAGCGTGAAGTGGGTTGACTTGTCCACCTGGTTGGTATGTCTGCTTCCTTTATATCCCCTTTGCCCACTGGATTTCCTTATGGTCATTTTCCATCACCCTCAGCAAGCACAACATGACCCAGATGAGGTCATCAGCAGGGGACCAGCAGTGGATATATAAATCTAACGGTCCCTGAGGACATTGTCTATATCTCACGCTCCCCCGCGGATGTCAGCGTGCCAGGCCCATGAAGTATTCCACGTTGTAAGGCTGTCAAAATCACATTTTCTCAGCTTGGTAGTTCCAGCAGGTGGCTGTCTTAGACCTCATTAGTCATGTAATGGGATGCTATTTTAGGGTACTAAAAAGGCCCAGGACTTTCATCAGGGTAACAGACTGGTACCTCCCTGGATTATAGGTCAAATTGACAAATGGCTGAATAGTGCCAAAAAAATATACAGGGGCAGTGATAATACTTGCCCGTATGTAGTCTTTGTGAAGAATCACCCACAATTGTTGGGTGTCAAGTACCTCGGGAGCGGGGCGCCCTGTAGTCACACTTTCCTCAAAGATCCTGCCCCAGCTATTCGCCTAATTTCTTTCCGTGTCTCCTGGCTTTCAGCCTTAGACTAGGGCTTTCAATTTTAGAGTAGGGCTGAAACATGTTGGTTTAAAATTGGGTCATAGGATCATAATAGTCCATATTACCCACAGGATATTATTTTTACCTCCCCCACCATCTCCACTATTAAAGGGATATCTGGGAGAAGGTGAGCGATTTTTAATCTCTAGTTAAGCCACCTGGTCACCCTTCTGATAAGTGCTCCCTGAAATATTGTTGAGCCCACCATGGCCTTTTGGTATAAATTGGTTAAAGTAAATCAAAAAATTATGCTTTATGAAATATGGTTTCTGTTTGTGGCTCAGATTGGAGTCCTTATATTCGAGTTGCTGGGTTTCTTTGATGTTTCTTGATTTTTTTGTCTGTTTGTTGGGTATTTATCTTTCTTTCTCTCAAGCTTCGCATATCTGTTTGATTTTCTTTTTTGGTTGTTTTGTATTTGTGCTGATACACTTGCAGGAAAATGTGAAAATCTCAATAAAGATTTTTTTTAATGAAATTGGGTCATGGGATCATAATAGTCCACATTACCCACAAGATATTATTTTTACTTTCCCCACCACCTCCACTATTAAAGGGATACCTGGGAGAAGGTGAGAGATTTTTAATCTCTAGTTAAGCCCCCTGGTCAGCCTTCTAATAAGTGCTCCCTGAAATATGGTTGAGCCCACCCTGACCTTTAGGAGTCACAGTGAAACTGATAATGAAGCATGACACTACTACAGTGTGTGAGGGGTGAGGGTTATATATAATAAAGGATTTTTCCTTCCCCACACTAGTCACGCGAAAATGGTGTACCCACTTAGGGTGACTCACCCCTCTTTCCCATGCTCCCCATATTGGAAAAGACCACCCTAATGATCCTTGATGGGATACTTGTGGGTAAAACTAATTTATTTGGGAGGGTGTATTCCTCCATACCTCTTTCATTCATGAAGGGCTCTCTCAACCTGCTGAAGACGGCTGTAATGCCAGAAACCGATCCTCGGAAGCTTGAATCCGGTCCAGGGAAGGCATGGCTTGGCAGTTCGGGCTGGACTGTTCCCATGAGGCACAGGGTCAGACTGGTTTGCATATGGCCATATCTGAACTGGGGTGGCGGAGTGGGCTAAAGAACGGTGATGTATTAAACCCAGATCTGTTGACTGGGTGTGAGTGTTTGATTGGTTCAGATGCTCCGTCCATCACCACCCCCTTTGGTACCGCTTTGTTCGCCATAAGTTGGTAGGGTATGCTCAGACGTGAGTCCCTTGCTCACTTTGCCACTAGATTCAAGAAAGCCTGGCTGAAGACGGCTGTAATGCCAGAAACCGGTCCTAGGAAGCTTGAATCCGGTCCAGGGAAGGCATGGCTTGGCAGTTCGTCCTGGACTGTTCCCATGAGGCACAGGGTCAGACTGATTTACATATGGCCATGTCTGAACTGGGGTGGCGGAGTGGGCTAAAGAACGGTGATGGATTAAACCCAGATCTGTTGATTGGGTGTGAGTGTTTGATTGGTTCAGATGCTCCGTCCATCACCACCCCCTTTTGTACCTCTTTGTTCACCAAAAGTTGGCAGGGTATGCTCAGATGTGAGTCCCTTGCTCACTTTGCCACTGGATTCAAGCAAGCCTGGCTGAAGACGGCTGTAATGCCAGAAACCGGTACTAGGAAGCTTGAATCCGGTCCAGGGAAGGCATGGCAGTTTGGGCTGGACTGTTCCCATGAGGCACAGGGTCAGACTGATTTGCATATGGCCATGTCTGAACTGGGGTGGCGGAGTGGGCTAAAGAACGGTGATGGATTAAACCCAGATCTGTTGACTGGGTGTGAGTGTTTGATTGGTTCAGATGCTCCGTCCATCACCACCCCCTTTTGTACCGCCTTGATGTATTCCTGGGCTCAGTATGACATCCTGAAAACCTTGCTCTCCACTGACAAGCTATCTTCTGTACAGTGGCAGGTGTCAATCCTAGAAGCAATAAATAGAAACGGACAAATTGTCCCAGCACTTCTCCACACTCTCTTTGGTGCTCAGGAGTTATTTCAGTGACAAGTTGCACCCCTTCCACAGGTGCATTCTTCTCATTAATGTGCAGCAGGACACAAAGTAATTATTTGTTATCCTCAACTTCCTCTATCATTCGTAGGATATTCACTGTAAAATTTCACTGGAGATATGACTTAAGTTGGTTAACATTGAAGACCTTCCGTGGATCCCATGTGGCACCTGTGTCCACCAAGTAGTTCACATAAGATACCTTCTGGATTACCTTGTATAAATCACACCACTTACCCACCGGTGCTCTTGGAAAAATGGGCTTAAGCACCAACCAACACCACTTGATACTGCTGATACCCAGTAAGTGCCTCATTTTGGTCATACTAGTCCTTCATCCTCGCTTGATTTGCCTGATGTTTGTTCTTCACCGGACTCATGGACTGCACTACTGCATCAACTTTCTGAGGCCAATAACATAGCCCACCATATCCTTTTGGAGTGACTCTGAAGTTACTTCCCATCCATCTCTGACTAAGGTGAATGGTCTATGTACTGGGTGTTAAAGCATTCTGGTGACCCACTGCTCTGCGGATGGTATGCCGTGGACAAGTAGCAGGTCACACCAGCTTGGTCCCACAACTCTCTCATATAAGAGGAGATAAAGTTTTGTCCCAGCCAGAAATCCCTGTCTTAGGAAACACAACCCTAGAAAAGACTCTTAGGGGTGTCATAGTTACTACCTTCAGAGTTTTGCTCCTTAGAGGTACCTACTCTGGAAACCTGATGTCATGATCAACTGCAACCAAGACCAATGTGTTTTCTGATGCTGAGGGGGTCAAACTGACCAACAATGTCAGTACCCACCCGCTGGAATGGAATACATACTACTGGCAGTAGCACAAATGGTGCTTTTGTTTTACCTCCTACTCACCACTCAATTGACAAGTAGGACAGGTTCTGCAGCATCTCTCTGTGTCTCAGTGCATTCCTGGTAAATAGAACAAAGGTTCAAACCGGCGTCTTCCTAATACTCAGGTGACTTGCTAATGGCACATCATGGACCAGTGATAGGAAATTCCTATGCACAAATGGAACCATTCGCCTCTTACTAGCCCATGGCTCGGGATTCATTGGCTCACTGCATTGCAGTCCATCTTCCAAACAATACAATGCACTCCCTTGCTGACCTGTTCATGGGCTTCCTTTTGTCATACAAGTGAAGGGCACTCAACCTGTCCCTGGTGGAACTCCTATGGGGAAGGTTTTCCAGCACCTTTGAAAGGGGAACATCACTTACAACGCAACTTTTACCACGCAGTGCCTTTACGACGCAACTTTTACAACGCAAACCATTACAACGAAATGCGCTGGGGGGCACTCTAGTATAGGGAATGTGTTTAATGTATTATCCAACACCTTCCCTACTATCCACGTGGACTGGAGTTGGAATAGTAAATTAAACAATTCACTATCCAGCGCCTAAAAGCATTATGCGTTGTAATGGTATGCGTTGTAAAACTCGCCTTGTAAAAGCATGCGATGTAAAAGCATGCATTGTAATGTCGTACATCCCCTTTGAAAGCCTTCAACTGTGGCAGTGACCCAGTGTCCAAGTCTGCTTTGGCTGTCCCCTTCTTCTGTCCCTTTAGAGCAGGGGCGATGGACACAACGCAGTCTGTGCCTTTTCAGAGTCTGCCCTGGAATGTTTACTACCCTTCTCTGCTTCATGCAAATCTGGAAAGGTCCTAGTCTCTTCTTGAGACTAACTTACAACCTGTGCTCTGGTCAACACGGCTGATGTAACAAAGCCTTGTAGGCTTCTGGCCCTTGCACTAAACTGGGGCAAGGAGGATATTGCCCAAGAGACATCCAGCACCTTGATTCTCTTTCACCTCTGCATCGACCGTGACTGACTTGCCATTGATTTCTACCTCAACTCAGACAATCGGGTACTCCATGCCACCTTCTCTGGCTACCAAGCCTGTCATTGGCACCAGGGAGACCCTCTTGAAGACTGAAATACTTCTGCTTAACCACAGTCCTGTGAGCACCTGTATCCCTCAGAGAAGGAAACTTCCTACCATTTATACCAATGTCTGGATTGCTGTTCTTTAGAGCTTCTGGGTTCCTTTCACAAATGTCCATTGCCGCTAGGTTGAGTGCCACAGAGCCCTCTCGGATTCCCTTGCCCAGTCAGCAAACTCGCTATAATGGGTGCAGCTGGTAAAGTCTTTCACCAACAGATCCTTTTCTAGTGCCCCTTTTGGGAACAACTATCAAATATAATCACTTTGGAAGAACATTTTTGTCTTCACTTCGACTTGGAACCAAGTTCCCTTTTTGTCTGTGTCATCGCTTGGACCCTTGGTCATTGTGATGGACTTTGCCCTCTAGTTTGGATACAGTCTACCGGGAGGTCCTGTTTCCCATCAGCTTAAAGCCCTGCTGCTACTGCAGCCTTTGATAGCCCTTGTAGCTAACAAACATTGCAAGCTTCTCTGGATCTGTTTCTGTCAAGTCAGACAGGCATTGCCAGGGTGAAGTAGAACTCTTTGAATAGTTCTGTTAATCTTAACGGGTTAATGGTAAGAAAGTCCTTAGTCTCTGTTGTCCCTTACCCACTCATTCCAGTCGTGCATTGCACCACTACTCCAAGTTTAAAATGTGGCACCATCCACTTCCTTGCCAGATTTCAAGCTTTGAAGGTTCAGAGCTGACGTAAGCCCAAACTGGAGCATCCGTCATTCACTTATTGTTCATCTGGTTACCTACAGATGTTCTCCCGATGATTGTTGTTAATTCTTCTAAGTGTAAGAGACTTAATGTGACTATCATCAATTAAGGCATGTACTCTACAAGCGATCTCAAACTTCAAAAACCACTCCAACATTTCCTGGCCTTCTTCCACATACATGTGCCCAAGCTCTTTTGGAACCTTGGCAGGTACTCTTGTAGAGTTGGAGGAGGAATCTCCTTTCCCAGGTATAGTTCTCTCTGCTACCATCCTTTCTCTAAGACTTTCTTCTCTCCTCTTTTCTTTCACCTTTCCCGTTGGACCCATTCTTGCTGTCTCTCCCACCTCCTTTCCTCTTTTTCTTGGTGAGCTAATCTCAACTTCTCCCTCACAAACTCTCTGGCCATCTCCTCTTATTCGGTCTTAGCTTTCTGGAGTGACAACCGCAAATTCAGCATCTTAATCAGACTTACCCTACCCAAGGTAATGGGTCATCATGTCAGTGACAGTGGTACCCTTGCAATCTGAGGGCGAGAGGGAGGAGTACTGAAAAGCAAATCTGAGCACACATTTGAGGTATGCCTGTGGGATCACTGAAAGAATATCGACTACCAAAATATCGACTACCCAAAATATCGAGGAAAAAATATCTACAGCAAAAATATCGAGTTTGTATGTACAAACAGGTAAGTACAAAAATATCGAGTACAAAATATCGTTTACAAAAATATAGTTGTAAAAAATATCGTATTTACTAAAAACAGTGTTAAATTAAATTAATATTAATAATTAATTACTAAAATATACTTAAAATTACTTAAATTAACTTATAATAATTAAATAATTAATGAAAGTTAAATAAATATTTTTTATTTCATATTTATTAAACATATATATATAGTAATAAAATATAATAAAATAATACCCAAAAACTGAAAACTGACCCTGAACCCTAAAAATACCCCTTTACCCAAAAACTGAAAACTGACCCTGAACCCTAAAAATACCCCTTTACCCAAAAACTGAAAACTGACCCTGAACCCAAAAAATACCCCTTTACCCAAAAACTGAAAACTGACCCTGAACCCTAAAAATACCCCTTTACCCAAAAACTGAAAACTGACCCCGAACCCTAAAAATACCCCTTTACCCAAAAACTGAAAACTGACCCTGAACCCTAAAAAATACCCCTTTACCCAAAAACCCAAAACTGACCCTGAACCCTAAAAATACCCCTTTACCCAAAAACCCAAAACTGACCCTGAACCCTAAAAATACCCCTTTACCCAAAAACCCAAAACTGACCCTGAACCCTAAAAATAAAAACGATATTACTTCACTTACCTTAAAAACGATATTACTTCACTTACCTTAAAAACGATATTTTGGCTGTCGATATTCTGTCCTGTAGATATTTTCTCCAAACGATATTTTGGAGTCGATATTATGTCCAAACGATATTATGTAGTCGATATTATGTCTGTGCACCATGCCTGTGAACAAAACTTTGCTGAGAGGCCAAGAGGCCTGGCACATCCACACTTCATCTCTGGGTTTCTATGATGGTACGCTCCCCAGAGTCCATCAGTTTCTGCCCTACAGCCCAGTTTCTCTAAGAGGCCCCTAGGTTATGGGCTTATCCGGCACACACAAGGAACGCTTTTTGGACGTACCCGTCCTCTCACCCGTTCTACCCAACGGTAACCAAGAGTCACAGGCCTTTACCCCGCCGTGCCTCTTACCTTGCAAAATTGTTTTTTAACCATTTATTCTTGATTACCACGTACCATTTACCTGGTTTGATGCTTTGAATCAGACGCTCACACGTTTTCCGCTGGAGAGTCTCCGCACACAGATGAGACATCTTTGTCACCGGTCCTGGGCCCTGTCGGGTCGGAATTAACACCGATAGAGCGACCTTTCAATTTGTACCCGTCCGTCACAGCCCTGAAGAGTCGTGGGCAGACTGTGCCATATACGACGAAACACGTGTCGGCTGGTTTTCTCGTATTTCTACAATAAAAGGCAACACATCAACGCTGGATCGATTGTGCTATATACTGTTTAATTGTACTCTGGACTAACCTTTGTCTCTACAAAGACATGTTTGTTTGAATTTTCGGTACTGACTTTTGTTAGTACTCTTCTGGGGGGTTATAGGGCTGATCCCCTTGCCCCTTTGCACCTCACAAAATTAGAAAGCTTATATATAATGACCTGCGTCACTCTTAAGCTGTGCGCCACCTTCTAAAAACCCTTGCTCTGTCTCACATTAATAGTTCTCTCTGCTACCATCCTTTCTCTAAGACTTTCTTCTCTCCTCTTTTCTTTCACCTTTCCTGTTGGACCCATTCTTGCTGTCCCTCCCACCTCCTTTCCTCTTCTTCCTGGTGAGCTAATCTCAAGTTCTCCCTCTCAAACTCTGTGGCTATCTCCTCTTATTCAGCCTTAGCTTTCTGAAGTGAAAACCGCAAATTCAGCATCTTAATCAGACTTACCCCACCCAAGGTAATGGGTCATCATGTCAGTGACAGTGGTACCCTTGCAATCTGAGGGCGAGAGGGAGGAGTACTGAAAAGGCAAATCTGAGCACACATTTGAGGTATGCCTGTGAACAAAACTTTGCTAAGAGGCCAAGAGGCCTGGCACATCCACACTTCATCTCTGGGTTTCTATGATGGTACGCTCCCCAGAGTCAGTCAGTTACTTCCCTACTGCCCAGTTTCTCTAAGTGGCCCCTAACACAACCTACAAGGTTCTCCCTGTCCTTGTCTCAGGAGCCTTCCAACCTCTGCCCTAACACTGATCCTTCACCTGATTTAAGGATATTGTCATGGTCTGCTGCCACCAACCTCGCATCTTCCATTGAGCTGTGCAGGTAATGCCTTTTTTAAACACAAAAGGGTCCAGCACTATTCAAAATATTATAACAAATCCACATCAATTATTCATGAACCAATGAACACACAAAAGATGTGCAGATCACTGATGTGAATTTCTTAAAAGAATTTTCTCTTTATTTCACATTTTCATGAGAATGGAGGATCGTAGCCGACACGTTTCGTCTCTGCAAAGAAACTTCTTCAGGGCTTCACAAAGTAATATTGAGGGTATTCACATTAACATTCGTATAGTTCAACCAGATAACTGAGAGTCCAATTTTCAGAAAACTTCTTATATAGTTGATATTGTCAAAGACGGCATGGTAGCCCGTCGCTCCTGTTCTTCTCGTTTTCATATTCAAAAAGACGCGTTTTTTTAGCTAAACTCATTGTTCATACAGGTGGAAATGGAAATTGAAGAATCCAGCATCACTTGCCACCAATTGTTGTTCAGGTGGCCTCAGGGAAGACAAGGGCTAGCGGCCCTCAACGGTGGTGGATGCAATTTTTTCCCACTGGTGTACTGGTGTCTGTCCTATCAGTGCTCTGCAAACTTTAAGCGTTTGGACCTCAATAAACTAGTCAAAGACTTTTCACTGAAGTAGTGTGAGTGCAACATCTGGGGGGGGTCAGCTATCAACTAATAGATATGATAGTGAATTTTCCAACCCAGTGCCTACCTTTTGAATTAAAAGAAAGTATTTTAATCACACAGCATAACATAACACTACATAGAGCATTTAAGGGAACGGGAGTGGGTTGTTGTCCAATCTTTCACCCTTGGATACCCCTTGCACCAGCACTATTCCCCACTGTCTATATTCCCAGGTATACAGTTCGCGAGAAGTGTGGCTCAATGGTTAGAGCGGCAGACCCTGATGCAGAGGTCTGGCCCGGGACCAGGGTTCAATTCCCGCCTCGGCGGGTCTTGGGCTCAATTTCCCCAGACCTGATAATTCTCGCCTCGGTGCCTATTCTAATCATGGGTCCCACTCTGCAACTCTGGGCAATAGCTTGCTTAATCTCCACAACACTAGGATGCCTGGCTTCACCTTGGGGGTGCCCAGGAGTGGGCATTTCACAGGGAAAAGCCAGGAAGGGTTCCACAGCGGTATGCGTTACAGCGCCACGACACCCATGGGTATTAGTGCGCTTTACAAGTACAAATTACATTTACATTTACAAAGAACTGATTAGCCCAGGTGTGTTCATGTGTGATGGAAGTAGGGGTGTGGGGAGTGACTCAGCACCCCCAAAATAACTTACTGGAGAACAGAAGGTGAATGAGCAATAATGGGGCCTTTCCATGCTTCAAATATTGCTTTTATTTTGTCCCATTTGTTGTGCTTTTAAAGACAGAGGTCAAATGTCAGGTCATGGGTTCTTACAAATTGCCTCCTGTTTTTGTAACATGGAGATTGGTGTTCACTTTTCTTTCTCTGACTGCAAAGTGGGGGGCTTTTGTATAGAGAGCTGTTTGACAATCTTGCTGTGATACCATGAGCGTGAATGGAGATGCTGACGTGTAGTGTGTCATTTTGTGTAACACACAACAACGTTCAAATATCTGTAAATTAACTTTACAAATATATCAGAATATATCAGCAGTTAGGAAAGCATAAATGAAGCACACTTTCTTAAAATTCTAAAGTGTGATGGAAACAGATTTTAATGGAATCAAAACAAATCAATACACTTTGCTTGGCGATGCAGAATTGCAGAAGCTCAATATTCACACATTATTGCTTGTGTGCTATATCGTTTTATAAGTAAAAATATACGTCAGCACATATTTAGTGGCCATTTCAATGGAAAATGTGCTGTCTGTTAATGACAGTGCGCTACCACACCATGCTTTAGTAATATATTTGCGACAGTGTGTGTTTCAAAATGCACCAACAGCTACATATCACACCCTTGGTACTCTCCTGCTGAATGGGCGGGGTTCATTCGTTACTCTTGATCTTTGAGTGACGCTTTGGATTTTTCACAATCCCTGTGACCAGTCGTGGCCGGTATGACTCCTGGGTGGGCGGAGAAGCCGTGCGTGGGGCGGGGTTAATTTAAAAAAGAAAAAAAAGAAGGTTAACTTACCTTTGCCGGCCCGTCTCGTGTCATCACACGGCATCGTCCTCTGTACAGCAGGAAGCAGCCGCAGGCAGCCTCTCTACCTTCCCCTAATCCAATCACAGCGCTGCAATGGCAGCATTGTGATTGGGTGGGATGCCGACCCCACAGGCGTCCATGGGGAGGCCATTTTGTCTATGTAGGCTGCATGTAGCCTACATAGAGAAAATGCAGAGTGTGTATGACTGGTAAGGTCGGCCCTTGGGCCGACCTAACAGTCAGCGCCCACAACAGTGGGCAAGCCACTCCTTCCCTGCCCTCGAGCAGGACCGCCCACCAGCCCGCCCCCAACCAAACCCTGCCTTCTGCCTAAGAATCAAAATCCCAGAGTATCATAAACCGAGAGCTGGAGGGTCCACCGCCTTCTCCCAGAACAGGTAAGAATCTTCAGCACCACTTATCCCTTGTAAACACTGAAGACTTGGCTGTTTCCACACACCTAACCCACGTGCATCCCCCTTCACAAGAAACATCAATACTCACATTTCACAAATAAGCATCAGTCAGGCACCCGGCACTCACCTGCATGTGTCCCAGGGCAAGGATACACGAAGGAACAGAGCGGACACCGGTGAATTAACAGGTACACACCGCATATTACCAATAGGGGTGGGCGGAACTCCCGGAGGTTCACTATGCGGAATTCTGCAGAATTTCATGAAAACTCTGTGAGATTCTGCGGGGTTCTGTGAGCAGCAGAATAGGCATGTTGTGCTGCTCAAGCTAATTTTTAGCGCCAGGAGCTTGTCCCGCATTGCAAAATCGGCACAAACAGGACCACGCGGCGAGCCAGAGAGTGCTAATACTTAGGCCTGGGCGGTAAATTCCGTTCCGCTCGCAGAATTTGGGTAATTTCGCGTTCTGCGAAGAACACGAAATTGGCCAAAATTCTGCGTTCCACGACGTCGCAAATTTTTTTGCTTGTTCGCGTTCTCAAAATGCGTGTCCGCGAGCATTTTCACCCCGAGCACACAAACAGCGATTGCGAACAGTAAAAAAGCATCGCGAACAAGCAATTCAGCGTGTTCGTGAAATTTCTGCGTGTTCGTAGAGATTTTTTACCATTTTGTGGAGATTTGCGTAACGCGATTACGCAAATTCCGCCAACCCCTACTAATTCTTTGCTGCTGCTCTAGTGGATTTTCTACTCCAGCAGCAGCTTTCTCACCACGAACGGTCGTGACCGGTGTTGAGAAAATATCGCCGGGTGACGTCCTAGCACCCGAAAATCTCACTAGAGGATGCCAATTCTCGCTGGCACTTGTCCATTTACCATTGGCGAGCATTGTGCAAAAAAAACTCCACCGTGCAGTGGTCGGCAGAGTTTTGTTGGAAGTCCCAGTTACAAGCGTAGCGCGGAGTGAATCTACTCGAACCGCAGCAAAATCAACTTGAGAAGCTGCACCCTCTGGCGTGCCGCGCGGTACCATTCGCGCAGATTTGTCAGCACTGAACGAGCTCCCGGCACTAAATTACAGCGCAAGCTGCGCGATGTGCCTATTTAAGCTTGTTCGTGGAATTCCGCAAAATTCTTGCAGAGTTTTTGGGTAACTCGGCCAACTTCCACCCAAGCCTAGTGCCAATAGCTTAGTGTTAAACACCCACCACTGAAACATTCAGTGATCTGCCGGTTGAGGGAGCGATTCCCGACAAGACCGGGTGAGCCCCCCATCCTTCCAAGGGTCGGTAAACTGAGTGCCATTAAACGGAGTAACATGAACATTTATTTACAGTGCTTAGAAACGACAGAACTGTGGCATAGGGTGAAGTATAAAAAATAAGCCATTCTCCGTCACTGACTGCATCTTTTCCTTGAATAGTGGCCGTGGGCGGAAACATCAGGTGAGAAGCAAAACGTGAAAGCTACCTGTGGGAGAAACTTCCGAGAACAAAAACAATGTGCCACTTTTTTACAGATTTTTTTTTTACAAAAGATGGATTTTACGAAATCTCATAGAATTCCATATCATTCTTAAATTCTGCCTTTTCCAGCCTAATATGATCCAAAATAAGACCGGGAACCAGGACCACCGATCGGCCACATTTCATAGGCGTGGAAAAGACAGTGGTGAGGCAGATTTACAAGCCCCTCGCGCCACTTTTGCGTCACTTTTAAAGTGGAAAAAGTGACGCAAAAGTGGCTCAAAGGGCTTGGGGGCAGATTTAAAAGTCCCTTGAACAACTTTTGCGTCACTTTTTTCCATATTAAAAGTGACGCAAAAGTGGCGCAAGAGACTTGTAAATCTGCCGTTTCCATATTGTTCGCACAGCCCAACAAAGGGGGTGGGAGGGGCACCACTTGCCAGGACACCTCTATGCGACACAAATATGGAATGAACACATATCTGCTCTTGCTCAGGCCCCCTAAACCCCCCCCCCCCCCCCCCGCTGACCGGGAGCGGCGCACACGACGCACTGTGTGATTTACAGCAAGCGCCGAGATTGTTCCAGCGGCTGTCGAGCGCTGTGACTGGCCCCGCCAGGCCTCCTCGTGAAATAGTAATGAGCGATGCTCCCGCGCTATCGATTCAATCAGATCATATGGTCAGGCCTTTGCAGACATATTGATAAACCCATTGATCCCCCTCGTTCTGGCAGAGCCACTGGAGGCGGTGCCGCCGTTTGACCTTCAGTGTCTGTTAAATAAACAGCAGATGGCGGAGCCTCCCTAAGCAGAGCGGCGCTGACCCCTCCAGCACCCCCCTCATCCCCACGACCCGCTGAGCTGCACTATTGGCCGCCTGGGTGCCAGCACCGTCATGCATCGCGGCCTCCGCCATCTTGACCCATTAGAGGCCTTCTTTCCACCGTCAACAACTTTCTCAGACGTCCCCCATTATCTGGCATCGGGAATTAGCTCCAGGGGGCAGAGGAAGGAGGCAGGGGCAGGAAAGGGGGCTTTTCTTTCTGTGGGGGTCACCATGCACAATTACCCCAGCCTGGGAAATTAAACGAGGACTTGAAGCGCTTAACCTGGAGGGGTCTGCAGAGGCACTTGGGGTTTAATGATGGTGACAGTGAGAGGGTTTCAGTGTTAGGAGCACTCATTATCTAACCGTCAGAGTGCTCGAGAGCTGCATAGTGTCGGAGTGACAGCAGTGAGGCCTCTGCAGTGATATATGTACTGTCTCTGTGACAGCAGTGAGGTCTCTGCAGTGATATCTCTGGGACACCAGTCAGGTCTCTGCAGTGTTATATGTATTGTAATTATTTATTTATTTGAAAAGTTTTATAAAGCGCAAACATGACCCTTGCAGGTATCAGAGCGCTGTACACAGAGGCAGAAGCATGCATGAACTCAGAACAGTTGAGGTGAACATTGTAAAACAAAGAGGAGTAAACCCTAACAAGCATTTGCAATGCAATAGTTCTCGCATTAGGAAAGTGTGAGCTATTGGTATTGTAAATGACATTTTTTAAAAAATATGTGTTGGCTTTGAAAATATATAAATTAATAGCATTGTTATTCACAAAGCCATTAGCTTAGACTTTCCTAATGCGAGTCCTATTGGCTATGGCAATGCTTGTTGGTAGCAAGCAAGGACAGTGTTGTTGTGGTGCTGAGTGATGATGTGGTTGGGCTGAGTGATGTGGTGGTGTCCCCGAGTGATGTGGTGGTGTCCCCGAGTGATGTGGTGGTGTCCCCGAGTGATGAGGTGGTGTCCCTGACTGATGTGGTGGTGTCCCTGAGTGATGTGGTGGTGTCCCTGAGTGATGTGGTGGTGTCCCTGACTGATGTGGTGGTGTCCCTGAGTGATGTGGTGGTATCCCCGAGTGATGTGGTGGTGTCCCCGAGTGATGTGGTGGTGTCCCTGAGTGATGTGGTGGTGTCCCTGAGTGATGTGGTGGGCCCCCTGAGTGATGTGGTGGTGCCCCTGAGTGATGTGGTGGTGCCCCTGACTGATGTGGTGGTGTCCCTGACTGATGTGGTGGTGTCCCTGAGTGATGTGGTGGTGTCCCTGACTGATGTGGTGGTGTCCCTGAGTGATGTGGTGGTATCCCCGAGTGATGTGGTGGTGTCCCCGAGTGATGTGGTGGTGTCCCTGAGTGATGTGGTGGTGTCCCTGAGTGATGTGGTGGGCCCCCTGAGTGATGTGGTGGTGCCCCTGAGTGATGTGGTGGTGTCCCTGAGTGATGTGGTGGTGCCCCTGAGTGATGTGGTGGTGTCCCAGAGTGATGTGGTGGTGTCCCAGAGTGATGTGGTGGTGCCCCTGAGAGATGTGGTGGTGTCCCCGAGTTATGTGGTGGTGCCCCTGAGTGATGTGGTGGTGTCTCCGAGTGATGTGGTGGTGTTCCAGAGTGATGTGGTGGTGTCCCCTAGTGATGTGGTGGTGTCCCCGAGTGATGTGGTGGTGCCCCTGAGTGATGTGGTGGTGCCCCTGAGTGATGTGGTGGTGTTCCTGAGTGATGTGGTGGTGTCCCAGAGTGATGTGTTGGTGTCCCTGAGTGATGTGGTAGTGTCCCTGAGTAAATAATGTCTTGGTGTCCCCGAGTGATGTGGTGGTGTCCCCTGAGTGATGTGGTGGTGTTCCTGAGTGATGTGGTGGTGTCCCTGAGTGATGTGGTAGTGTCCCTGAGTTATGTGGTGGTGCCCCTGAGTGATGTGGTGGTGCCCCCGAGTGTGGTGGAGGTGTCCCTGAGTGATGTGGTGGTGTCCCTGAGTGATGTGGTGCTGCCCCTGAATGGTGTCCTAGAGTGATGTGGTGGTGTCCCTGAGTGATGTGGTGGTGTCCCTGAGTGATGTGGTGGTGCCCCTGAGTGATGTGGTGGTGTCCCTGAGTGATGTGGTGGTGTCCTTGAGTGATGTGGTGGTGCCCCTGAGTGGTGTCCCCGAGTGATGTGGTGGTGTCCCTGAGTGATGTGGTGGTGTCCCTGAGTGATGTGGTGTTGCCTCTGGGTGATGGTGGTGGTGTTCCTGAGTGATGTGGTGGTGTCCCAGAGTGATGTGCCTCTGAGTGATGTGGTGGTGCCACTGAGTGATGTGGTGGTGTCCCGAATGATGCGTTGGTGTACCCAAGTGATGTGATGGTGTCCCTGAGTGATGTGGTGGTGCCCCTGAGTGATGTGGTGGTGTCTCTGAGTGATGTGGTGGTGCCCCTGAGTGATGTGGTGGTGTCCCGAGTGAAGTGGTGGTGTCCCTGAGTGATGTGATGGTGTCCCTGAGTGATGTGGTGGTGTCCCTGAGTGATGTGGTGGTGCCCCCGGGTGATGTGGTAGTGTCCCTGAGTGATGTGGTGGTGTCTCTGAGTGATGTGGTGGTGCCCCTGAGTGATGTGGTGGTGTCCCTGAGTGATGTGGTGGTGTCCCCGAGTGATGTGGTGGTGTTCCTGAGTGATGTGGTGGTGTCCCAGAGTGATGTGGTGGTGTCCCTGAGTGATGTGGTGGTGTCCCTAAGTGATGTGGTGGTGCCCCTGAGTGATATGCTGGTGTACCTGAGTGATGTGGTGGTGTCCCTGAGTGATGTGGTGGTGTTCCTGAGTGATGTGGTGGTGTCTCTGAGTGATGTGGTGGTGTTCCTGAGTGATGTGGTTGTGCCCCTGAGTGATGTGGTGGTGTTCCTGAGTGATGTGGTGGTGTCCCAGAGTGATGTGGTGGTGTCCCTGAGTGATGTGGTGGTGCCCCGGAGTGATGTGGTGGTGTCCCTGAGTGATGTGGTGGTGTCCCCAAGTGAAGTATCCTCTTAATAGACCTGTAAACAAAACCTTCCTCCTTTTACTTTCGTTTAGGGTTTGGAGACATAACAAGTGTGGAAGACTTGCTATGGTTAGCTAATACAAAAGTGCTTTAAAAACTTAAGAATTCCCCATAGGAGAACGCTGCGCCGTAGTATGCTAAAATTGAATGCAGCATGGGAAAGTAAAAACTCGCATTTGAAATAATGGATGCCGCAGCTTAGTAAGCAAAAGCGCTGTGAAAATGTGTAACTGTTATCATCACGGAAACTGTGCGCATAAATAATGCTGAAGACGCATATACATTGAAAGTATTACGAAGTATTTCAAAAGTTCAAAAACCAACACAACTAAACAAAGCGCCACAGGTTGGTAAACTGAATGCGCCCAAAAGTTTTGTAAAGGCATGTACTAATAACAAGCTCTCGGCATTGCTGTGGCGGGGACGGCGGGGGAGCGGGAGCGCATTCCTTTGAAGTCTGATGCGGGGGCGGGGGAGCGGCAGCCTTTGAAGTCTGATTGGGGGGGAGCGGCAGCCTTTGAAGTCTGATGCAAGGCACAGACAAATGGTGGTGTGTGACGTGGCTGGCGTTGTGCACGCGCCTGTCTCACATGAACTGTGTCTAATCCGCCACTTTGGTAGACTTTTCGGACCGCTTACTATAATCCCGCCGGAGCAATGCACAAGCCCATTGGCTCAGGCAAGACCTAAAAATCAGAAAACGGGTGTAGGAGAGTAGGTACTGCTTCCTATGGTTACCACCACTTTTTACTGTATTTCACTGGTTTATCATCTTTAGTCTGGCTGTGGCCCTGCTAACCAGGACCCCAGCCTAGCTGTTCTCTCTCTAAATTGGTTGTGTGTACATTAGGTACACTCCAGATTGGTTACTGGGTTACCCTTGTGAGTCCCTAGTATATGGTACCTTAGGTACTAAGGGCATAGGTAACCCAGAGGCCTACCAGGGGCTGAAGCATGTATTATGCCACCTCTGGGAAGCCTTCAAAAATGGCACCACAGGTCTGGACTTGCAGTCTAGGTGAGGTGGTGTAAACACCCCTTACTTAGATATAGTATACCTATATCTACCTATAAATATAGACACATATAAACCTATAAGTCACACCTATGGCAGGGCTTGACAATCCTGAAGGGAGAGTGCTTGGTTTTGTGTGAGAGGGTGCCCAATCATGAGCTGAGCCCCTCTGCAGCTATCGGAATCCCTTCCTTATAGCTGTTCTATGATACAGTCATACCATATACTCTTAAGTGCATTATAACCTCGCGGTAAATGCTAACTTTGGAATGTCTGTATCAAAACATGTCGTGTTTGGTGTTAAACACTTTGGAATCCTACCCCCCGCCAGTTCTGGCGGTGGGGGTAGAATTCCACCCTTCTAGAGGGAGAAGACATGTACACGCTTACTTACCCGGTAAATGTTTAAAAGAGCCCCAGCATCACAAAATGGATGCTGCTGCCACAGTCACGAGTCTGACCTTTTGCTGCTGGATGAAGCTCCAGCAGGGGAGGCCTGGACAATAGGTTTCCTGTCCAGGGAGGTGCCAGCACCTCCCCAGACAGGCTTTAGTGTATTGGGGCAGGCTGGGTGCATTCAGTGAATGCTTTCCAGACAGTGCCTGGGGCACACAAGGTGTCCCCGTGCATTTACCAGTTCAAACCGGTTGCTGGGGCACTCAGCCCCAGCTCTGGCGCGAAACTGGACAAAGGGGAAGGGGTGTAACCACCCCCTCCCCAGGTCCTCCCATAGGTGGGACCCTAGAGTTAGTCCAACCCCTAAACTTGGTATAAGTATAGGAGCCCAGTCCCTAGGACTTTAGATTACCCTTGACGAAAATCTGAACAGAAATCTTGGACCTTCGACATTCCATATCGACTGGAAGACGGAAGAAATCTCCCTTGGGGTCAAGGAGTGACTCCCCTGTTCAAACAGGCACCAAAGAAGCATTTTGCTGGTCTGCATTTTCGAGTGTTCCGTGGGCCCGCTTTCAGCATTCCTGCTTGAGGCTCCTTCGTGATCCCTTGTCCGTTGACTGGTGGGTCCCCACGACGGTAAATCCTTTGTTTCTTGGACTTCCCTGGTTGCTCCAGACGTGCCCTGACTCCCCTCCAAAGGGTGAGTCCCTCAGACCTTGCTGGTCTACTCAGAAGCCAATCTTTCCATCTTGCGTGGGTTGCTGTTGCCAAGGCTTGTTGGGTCCAATCCGGATACCGACGCTGCAGCACTCGACATCTGATGTGGGAGAGCTTGAATCCAGCTCCTAGTTGTCATCGACGCCTCCTGGACCTCGTGGCTGAAGAGTCAAGCTTCACCTCCATCACCTAAAAGCACCCGACATCGGCTGGCATCTTCTTGTCGCCTTCTTGGTCACTGGCTAGTGACCCAGATTCTGTCCCCTCTGCTTTCAGGTTCTTCAGATCTCCGATCCACCCTTGGATCCATCCGGACACTTTTCTCATGGTCGCCTGCAGCACTTCTTTGCAGCTCTCCATTGGAAACGACGACGAAACCCGACACGAAAAGACACCTATGCACCCGGCTTCCCTGTGTGAGGTAACACGAGTACTTTGGTGCTCCCGTGGGTCTTGACTCTCGAAGTGTCCAGTACTAAAGGGGTTTTACAGTTGTCCACTCCTAAGTGTCCTTAAACTTTAAAACTGTAACTTTAACTTTCTCCATAGAAGTCAATGGTGAGTCGCGGCTGTGTTTAGACACTGCACGCGTTCCCCGTGGGTCTCATGCGTGTCTACCTTGGGCGGTTCCTGATTGCCCCAGCGGTTCTACAGGCCCTAGGCCTTGTCTCTATGTTGACAGCAGTACTTATACCACTTTCTTAGTATATGGTTTGTGAGGCCCCTAGGGCAAAACGTATACTGTGCTAATTTACTGTGTGCTATTTAAGTTCTTGTATTGTACTTTTACTTCTAGCCCCATAAAGAGACTAGAGGGGTGTGTTTAGAATAAATATATATATTTTATATATATACCTGGTGTGGTCCTCTTTTCACTTGGTCATTCAAGAGATTATAGACTGGTAAAAACAAGCTGCTTTACATTCCTTTAAGTCTTAGCCTGAAGGCTGCTCTCCACAGATACCACTAGGATAGCTTTCTATAAAAGTTGTCTAAACCTACCATCAATAATGGTTGTTTGGACTGGTGCAAGGTGCCCACTAGAATATGCCAAGCCAACTTCTCACACCGGGTAGAAGGCCCTACTAGTTCACTTTTTCATATAGTGCAATATATTTCCTGTAACATTCAGTAAAACAATCATAGAGTGGCTCGTCACAGCATAGTAGAGTAATTGACAAATCCGTAATTGGCCCAAGAAGTATTCTTCTATTAGAGTTCCGTAAGGGCCCTAGAGTAAAATAACAGTTTAACATCCAATCAAAAATACATAGCGAAAGATACTTTGGGATAAATGTCAAATCTGTCAACAAGGGGACTAGAGAAAGAGTACACGATGACGCAGTTAATGTCCACTCAGGAAAAGCCATTTGGCCTGTTTCTTGAAATGGCAGTGGATGGATTGTTTCTCATCTCCGTAGGAAGAGCTTTCCAAATTCTAGGTGCAAGGCCAGACAAAGCATGTTTGTACGTATTTTTCTTTTTGGATTTAGGAGGTTTCAAGAATAGTGTGGACGTAGTTCTTAAGTTCCTACCAGAGCTAGAACGAACAAGCTTCTTCGCCAGATAGGCCGGAGTGTTGAAATGCAGGACTTTATGTGTGAGGCAAGCTATTTTGAAATTGATCCTGGCTTCAATAGACAACCAGTTGAGCTGCAAAAGGTCAGGTGTGATGTGATCGTGTTTTTTGGAGCCTGTGATGAGCCTGGCCGATGCACTGAGCGTGGCTCTGAGAGGGGCCAAGCTCGCTTTAGGAAGCCCTGCAAGGGTCACCAGACCATATTCCAGTTGAGATATCACCAGGGATTGTGCTGCAGGCTGTAAGTCTTCTGGCGGAAGGAAAGGCTTGATTTTCTTAATTGTGTTAAGATGAAAGTTGTCACCCCTAATGGTGGTGCTAATGTGAGTTTGCATATTAAAGGTATTTGTCCAAGGTAATGCCCAGTGATTTTGCGGAATAAACCACATTAGGGGTGTAGTTAAGGGCTGTGAGTTGTCTCAGCCATTCGCGGGTCGGTGCTCAGTGGTTGTGTGGGGCAAGCAGCAGGAATTCAGTTTTGAGGGTATTCAACAAAAGATGGTTCTGGGCTAACCATTGTTGAGTTTGCGAGAGAGCCTCATTTAAGGTTTTAATGTCCTCCAGAGAGGAGATCTTCAGGTACAGTAGCGTGTCGTCCGCGTACATGTGGTAATGAATTTGAGAATTGTTCAGAATGACAGTGAGAGGTTCCATATAGAGGTTAAAGGCTGTGGGCGAGAGTACTGATCCTTGCGGAACTGCAATCCTGACCGGGGTACTAGATGCGAGGGACTGGTTGAGTTTAATCCTTCAAATACAGTTATGTAAGAAAGAGGAAAACCACTTATGGACCGCCCCGAAAGACCCATCCTAAGTTGAAGAAGATCAATCAAGTTTTCATGTTTGATGGTATCGAATGCAGAAGACAGGTCCCGAAGGATCCGAAGACAGGGGACATTTTGATCTAGGGATTTCAGAGCGTCATCCACAATGTGAGTTAGAGGAGTTTCAGTACTATGCCCTGCTCTAAAACTTTGATTGATAAAGGTCAAGTAGTTGAAATTTCTCTATATGGTTGCAGAGCTGCTTGTGAATGCATTTCTCGAGGAGTTTGGCTAGTGTCATTATGATGGTGATTGGTCAGAAATTGTTTGGATCAGATAAATCTGAGTTGGGCTTCTTAGGGATGGGAGTTACTTGCCCAATTTTGAAACAATCAGGGATGCTCCCTTGCAGGAGAGATTCATGAATGATCCTCAACCAAAGCGGTAGAATGGCCGAGTTGAGGTCTTTAAAACATTTTGCCGGCAGAGTAGTTCTATGTAATATGACAGGATAAAGGAATTCCAAGAGGCGTCATATTTGGGAGAACAACCCAAAGGTAGGGAGAGTGCAGAGGGAACCCCGAGCGCCCCTGAGGATGTAGTGTAGATTAGAGGTGGCACCCTGGGAGTGTTAGGTTGCATCTCCTGTTCAATTTTCTTCGTTTTTTTTCAGAGACGTGCACTGTGAAGTCCTCCCCGCTAGGAAGCGGAGTCATGGAAGCCAGGTTGGACGTGTGGTTTGCTTGCTGTTTGATGATTTCAAATAGCATCTTGGGTCTATTTTTAGCACCGTCCAGCTGCTCCCTGAAATGGTCCATTTTAGCAATGCAGATCTTTTTGTTGTAGGCACTTCTCATTTTCCTAAGCTGATGGAAGCTTGTAGTGGAAGGCTCATTTCTCCAGAGCCTCTCCGAAAACCTACGTTTACGACGTTCGTCAGTTAGGGTACCATTAAACCAAGGTTTGGATTGTTTGAGAGGGATCCTTTTAAGTTGTTTTGGCGCAATGGTGTCAAAGATATTTGCCACAGTGCTAATGTGATGCTCAGAAAGATCATCAAGGTTGGTCATGTCAGGGGGCGGCTGAAGTCTATTCATAGTGTCAGAAGTAAGATCATTAATGTTGATGTCTCTCATGTTGCGAGACAATTGTTTAACTTTAAGAGGTTGTCCCTTTCTGCGAGTGGTCTTTTCCAGAATGTGGAAGGCGATTTGATGATGATCTGACCAGTCACAAGGTAGGATGTCATCCAGTTCAACGATATTGTCTCTAGCAATAATGAGGTCAGAGGTTGCGCCTTTGTTTTGGGTAGGTCCCTCACAGAACTGAGATAAGTTGAGATCCGAGAGGAAAGACTTAATGGAGTTGACTAAAAGATGATTGGTGTCATTCCAATGGAGGTTGAAGTCTCCAAGGAAGATATGGTACAGTTGATCCGAACAAGAGCTGATAACATCCATGATTCACTCTATGAAGATCAAATTGTCCCCCAGTGGATGGTAAATCGTGTGAAGCACACAGATAACCTTGCCCTTGCTCCAAATTTCTGCTACTGGTAGTTAACAGGAAGATAGCAGAACATTCTGAGATTGTTTTGTAGTTAAGCTGGAGCAATGAATGAAAGCAATGCCCCCCCCCCTGATTTCCCCCAGACAATCACATCGTATAATGGCATAATCAGGCGGGACTAAGATATCAAGAATAGGGGATGAGGCCTCGTTGAGCCAGGTTTCTGTGAGAATCAGTAAGTCCAAGTCTCGCGCTAATATGAGTGCAGAGATGTCCACAGCATGTTTCATGGCTGATCTGCAGTTGATCAGCATCAAATTAATGTAGGGGGAGGTGTTAATCTCTTCCTGATGAGTGGTGGTAATTTGGAGTAGGTTTTCCTTATTAACCGATCTGGAGTTGACCCTGGGTTCCCTGTCAGGGTCCGGGGAAATAGCAGGGATGTTAATAGCGGAGTTAGAGGAGGCACCTGGCCCTGTGCCATTGTATGAGAGTACAAGAGCGAAGGTGTCCTCATCCGAGAGCTTAGGCTGAAACCTACAGGGTCTGGATTTTATTTATTTATGTATTTTATTTTATTTAAAAGGTTTTATATAGCGCTACTGGACCCAGGAGTATCAGAGCGCTTTACAGACAGTGTAAGAGGTCTAGAATTCCAGCCGGAAGTAGGTGGGAATCGGGTAGTGGATTGTTCGTCCCCTATTCCCGGAGACTCGAAGAAGATTATGTTGTACATTCCCCAGAGGAGGGAGTATATTCCATACCTTCTCCATCTTCATGGAGATTTGTAGTAGGGACTGCATGATCTCTTTGACAGCCCGGAGATCTTGCTTGAGGTCAGCAAACTTCTCCTCAAGGTAAAGCCCGTTAGAGCACTCCTCAGCCACCCTAGGAATAGACGAGGGGTAGGATTCCCATGTATGGAAGGAATTGGAAGGGGCAGTAGGTCCCTTACCACATTTACAAGGGGAGATGGAGTTCTGTTTGAGCAATTGCATTTGTCTAGCGCTTACTACCACTGACAAGGTGTAGAAGCACTGTTTCTGCGAGAAGTACGCTAGTCTGTGACCCATAGAGGATTAGTGTTGAATTAGTTTAGTGAAACATGCAAGCAAAATTTAAGTGGTGGGTATGTTAGTCAGTTATGTGGATTCGGAATTATAGCAGAAGGATAGAAGAGGAAAAAAGGTTTGTATTTATATAGCACTTGTTACCCCTGATGGGGTGTTGAAGTGTGGAAAAGTAAATTTTGCCATGTTATATGTGCCTACGTGTTCCCCATCCTATGCTATATGTGCATGATCGATATGTATGTATCCCCCTATGATCGATTAAAGACGCAATCATAGTCACGGGCTGAGATACAGCGGCCGCTTCTCAAACGTCCGTTACCTGAAGGGGAGAAGTGAACAATCGACTTTTTGCGATTTTTCTTGCATTTTAAATGACAACCGTGTTCCATCCGGCTGGTAGGAGCACCTATAGCCATATGAGGTTGTGAAGACGTGTGGGTCCATCTGCAGTGGCTTTAATATATATGACGCCCTGATGAAATTGCCTACAAGTTACCAGGCAATGAAACATGTCGGCAAGTAAAAGTATGAGTGGTTAAATTGGTGATAACCACATCTGCTTTTCCTTTTTAGTTTTCCATACACAACACAAAAAAGTGAATAAAATTGGAGTGGTTGTGTTGTGTTATGAGTGTTTTATACGTTTTTGACACTGTATTGTCTTCTTTTTTTCTATATTTCCGCTGCACTTTTCCACAAATCTTTTGTGTATTTGGACACTGTTTTCTGTTCTAAGCTTGATGGTACCGATGATGACAACAGGGCTGTCCTGGCGAGTACCAGTCAGGTCCCCGTTTGGTGGTGCGCCCGTGAGGTGCCATCTCGCTTCTACACACTTTTTTTCGGTTTAGCACTATATATGTTGGACACGAGACTGAGTGTGGTATGATCGGTCTCTCAACTGTTTTTTATTGAATGAGAATCAGGCAAATATTTTGAATTGAGCACTACCCTAGATATTTCAGCTACCCCATGTAATATTGAAGAAGGGGAGTAATGTTTGCTAATGAAAGAGCAACAAATGAAATATTCTAAACAAGGGTAAATCGCTACATGTGCTTCTATAGTCTAGGTCTTGTTGTGTATTTGCTGTATACTGAGTGGAGGGCGACCTATTGACTAGCTTTTCCCTCTAAAGCTCCTCTTTTTTTGAACTCCAACTCTAGTATGCCAGTTTCCAGTTCTCGTGAAAGCAACGAGTATTAGGCCTATGTTGCCACGTTTTACAGTGTGCATGTTAATTCATTGAATTGTCCCCGTTTCTAGGCCTCAAAAGGGCCCGGACATCAGATTCAAGCTCCAGTCTCCTGAACCCACTCCGAGGAGCGATGCAGCCCCACCTGCATCCCTGACCCTTCACTTACTTCCTGCCGCGCGGTGCCCGGCCCGGCCTGGCTCTGCCTGCCTGTCTGCCAAGAGTATGTTATGCTTCTAGTTATCAGTCCAGCCCTCCTTCTCTGCATTCCTAAGCTACTGAACCGCATCAACAGTTTCAGCTATGGTCTAGTCTTTCTGTCTCCATGTAAGAGAAATATTGTATTAATATTCATAGAATATTCCTAGCACACGCAATACATGTAGAATAATGCATGCACCAGCCTTAGTGTCAAGTAGCCTTTGCCCCGATAACTTTTGGATTCTATCAACATGTACTCCAAACACCAGATACCAGATATGCTATAGGTACATGTCGTCCTGACACCGCAGACTTTAGTCTCCTCTTCCAGCGCAGAAGTCATAGCCCCCAGTTCTCCCCGGTAACACGTCATTGCCCGTTTGCGCGCACCACTAGGTTAAAGGTCCCAGCTGCTCAGGTAGCCCCCTCCATGTTTCCGCCCCATTCATGACACTTCTGTGACGTTTCTCATCACATGTCTCAATGCACGCCCCGTACACACCTTCTTTTTCCACCCATGTGTTCTTATCTTACGTTTGTCATAAGTTACGCCTACTGTATGTAATATAATGTAATGTATTACTATATATATGCTGCACTGTCGATGAAATGGTGCAGCTGCCTTCCTTCCTTCCTGTTTTATTTCAGGCTGTCCCGTTCCAGTCCCTTCCCTTTTGCCTGAATAAATCCTTTTGACTCGGACACATCGGATCCTGCCTCTTATTTATTGAGCTATCTGTTATTGTTAATATAGTCAAAAATAGTCCCGGTATTATTTATTTATATACCACATAATGGCGCCCGTATAGGGACGAGCCCCTTCCTCACGCGCTGGCGATGCCACGCAGGCCCCCTGACCCTCTGCAGCCGTGACGGAACTCTACTGCGCACCGGCAGATATTTCTGCTTCAAGTCTCCCTCAGGCCCACGGAGGAAACGGAGGCTGCGGTCCGACATCCAGACGAAGCGGTGTGGAATGCGGTTCGTCCCGACCAGAGCCCAAGCCGAGAGAGCAAGGTCCGAAGTATTCGAAGGCCCACCTGTAACCGAAGTTTCCGAAGTTCATAGTCCGACGTCGTAGCAGTCCAGTCCAGTCCGAGGCCTTCCAGTTTCTGCTTCCCGGTGAGTACCGTCGCAGGGGAAGTATCTAGACAGGATCATTAGTTTGGTCCTGGTCCGATGGGTTTGGGTACACAGATCCAGTCCGCAGTATTCACCTAGGTGGATACGGGTCCTGACGTGTCTCTTTATGGGACCGGTATGTTCTGTACTGTTTTAGCAGTGCATCCAGTAATTCTAGTAAGGTTCGTTCTAGAGAAATTCATGTGTTCTGTTTTCAGTGTATCAGGTCGTATTCTGTTCGAATTGTTATTCATGTATTTTTATGTCGTGGTATGAGTGCTTTGTTCGCTATTTTTATTACTGTGATTATTGTGTATTGTGTTCCAAGTATACTACGGAAATGCCTTTGTTCTCGAAATTACGTCAGTTAAAGACCAGAAAAGGGTTACTCGAAGAAGCAGTTCCTGTCCCTCCTAGGGACAGTCCAGGACATTTTATGTATCACAAGCATGGCTTAGATGCCATAATATATCTAGACTTATGGGCGGACTATACTAAGGAACTAGAAGAGAAATATAGATGGCCCGTATCAGGTACATGGGATGCTGAGTGCATCATGCGAGTAGAAGAAGCATTATGGAAAAAGAAAGCCAGACAGTCCCAGAAAGATGCCATCGAGTTATGGCGCAAAGAATCTCATAAAAGAACCGAAAAAGAATTCAGAAAAACAGAATTAAGTAGGGAATCCTCAGAAAGAGCTCAAGAAAGAGAATTAATCGAAGAAGGTGAACGAGTTAGAGCAGAACAGTCAGACAGACAGAGAAATGCCCTTATTAAGGGTATGTATCCTCTTCTTGCCGAGGGCTTGCCAAAAGCAACCCCGGAAGCACCCTGTAATTTCCCGCCGCCATTGGTCCCGATTAAGCTACGTCACAAACCGACCGCAGCTGATATTTTTCTTTCGTCCTATTTGGATGATACAGTCCCAGAATAGGCAAATACTATTCCGCCTGCTCCCGTTAATAATGTAATTCCTGCTCCTCCAGCCGCTGGTCCCGTGGGTCCAGTTCATGTTACAGCACCTGTTACAGCACCTGTTACAGCACCCCCGGCCCAGCTCACAGTACATGTACCCGCTTTGCCAGTCGCTCTACCAGCACGTACAGTATACACCGACGATTCTAGTTTAGGAGCGGCGGGGGGAGGTTCTCCTCGTACCCCGCCTCAACCAAGACGTCTGACGCTACATGAACTAGCGTTACAGCGTACGCCAAAAGTGACTACATACGTAGATATCAAGCGAGCACTTACTGAATGTCGTTATGATCCAGTTCCAGGCGATGATCACATGGTCATATATTCATTACGTTTAAGACGGGTTGCCGGCTATTTGGACACCCTGCCCGATATGGGAGAACATCTAGACAGAATATATCGTTTTATCCGTACAGGAGTGAATCCAGGAAGTATTCACGAAGCCATGCTTCAAAGAAAAGTCGAGACTCAGCTCATGATTTTAAAGTTTTTGATTAACTGTTTAATAAGAGAGCAAGATTATCCAGAAAAAGATCAAGAAGAAATGAAAGTCCTGACTAGGTGGAGTGACAATATAGCCGAGGGAAAACACAAGACACAAAATTGTATAGAGAGTATGTACAAGAAAATTCGTAGGGAAATCATAACTATACACGAGAAACGAGAAGCAAAACAAGCAACCGAGAAAGAAGATGACTCTTCTACTGAAGAGGTAGACAACGAGAATCCCGACAGAATAGCGTACGTAGATAGAACTAGACTTTCCGACCGACATTCACGCCTAGATTACAAGAAAGCTTTTCCTCCCCCAGCACCAGAACAGGGTTCTCTTGAGCAAGTATTCCAAGCTACCGATCACATTCTGAAATTACGAATAGGTTATAGTGAGCTCAGTACAAAGCATGAACAAGAACTAGCCCGATCAGCAGTCCGGTGGACTACTGATTCTACCACTTTTCCAGACGAAATAGTGGCCCAAATGTTTCTGAAACTGCCCCCAGCCGAGCAGCGACTGGTGGGTATGTATATGATCCAGCACCTCATTACACTGTATGAGGAACAGCATTCTGATCCAGGTCCTCTACATGATATATTGAACGAGTTACTCCAATACAGATGGAAAGGTCTAGGTACCGATTTAATTAGTGTCATATTAGAACAGCGCCACAAATACCGAACGTTTCTGAATCCACATTTTGTTCGCGTCTCACCCCCAGAAAGTAAATCATTCTACATAGATAGACAGAATCCGTTACGAGAAGTACATCCAGTCAAGAAAGAGGGTGGTGGTCTAGAACGAGTATTTGTTTACACCCCTATCACAAAAATGGAACTCTTAGAAATGAAAAAGTTAATTCCCTGTCACGACAAAGATCCAGCAGGGTTCCACCGTGAATTAAAAGACATGCTCCGTATGGGAGAATACACGTATCCTGATATCATTAAAATGTTAAAGGTCCTGTTGCCTGCGGGCATATATGAAAAACTCAAAGAAAAAGAATGGGAGGTGGGAGAGAAAAAGATAGATTGGACAGCTTTAGAAACTGAAGATAATATACGAGTACCAGGTACCGGTCTTGGGGATAAAGCTAAAGAATTGCCCGAGTTATTGATACAAGTTTTGCCAAGATTACTAGCCACGAAAAAGGAAGATTGGGATGCCATCTCAGCCTGTAAACAGAAACAAGACGAAGATACTAGTGATTTCTATTCTAGATTTGAAAAATGTTTTATTATTAATAGTGGTCTGAAAACAAGTAGTGAATCGTACCCCCATCTTTTTGTTACCAAACTAGTCGAGAATTCAAGTCCACAAGTTAAAAATCGAGTACTGAAAGTCGAAAGCACCTGGCAAGCTAATTCCCCGTCACAGATGCTCCAGATGCTCCAGTATCACCAGAACAGAATCAGGGAAGAGCAGGAACACGAAAGGAGACGTATGAAAGACACGAAAATGAAAGTACTAGTTGCACAATCTGTTCCACAAGACAGTCAGAAGAGGGGTCCGAATCAAGCCAGTCATCCTGCAGCTCCCGTTAAAGGGACATGCAATTACTGTAAACAGCCAGGTCATTTTATAAACGAATGTGCAGTTCTGAAACACAACATAGCTACTGGTAAGACCAAAGAGAGACCACGTCCGCCTAGACAAGAACAAGTTTCACAGACTTCCCAGCCACCACAGAATGCACAACAGACAGTTACAGCACCGCAGCCTATCGCTGCAACACAGCATGTTACACAGCAGATGTACCAGTATGCACAGTCAGAGTATCCAGATTATCAGCCATACTCATGAAACAGCCTAGAGAGGGAGGTAGGCTTGCCTCTCATCGAGATTCCTGTAGATCAAGAGGGTCCCTATGTACACAGTCAAGTATTGGGGAAAGACAGAAAGTTTCTGATTGACACAGGGGCAAGTAGGACTACCATCAGTCATGACGAGGTTCCAGGGGCTCCGCTCTCAGGCTCTAGAAATGTTTCCCTTGGATTTTCAGGAAAGCCTATTGTTAATGAAATATCGAAACCAGTCACTCTAGAGGTTGGTCCATTGTCCCGAACTACTGATTTGTTACTCACGAAATCTTGTCCAGAAAATTTGTTAGGCATTAAGACACTGAAAGAATTAGGAGCAGTCATATGCTGCTCCCCAGAAGGGGTCTGTCTGTTTCTCCGTGATTTCAAAGGTCATTATGTATTACGTGATTTTGATCCAAGATTATTGAATGTACCACAGCATTTATGGGCGCAAGGTCCAACTGATGTAGGTTGTATGCATATCACACCCCATCGTGTGACTCTAAAGCAAGGTGTTGTTTTGCCACGAATCAGCCAGTACAAATTGCCACCTGAGGCTGTAGCAGCCTTATCCAAAATTATTGACGAGCTTATTGTTCAAGGAGTGGTTGTAGAAACTGACTCCAATATATGTAATTCTCCTATCATTCCAGTCCTGAAACGTACTGATCCAAATGCACCTCCAGTTTATCGATTAGTGATTGACCTTCGAGAACTTAATAAATGTATCATACCCCAGTACCCAGTAGTCCCAGATATTTCTTCCCTATTGACAGCCATTGATTCTGAAGCCACGTTCTTTACAGTTATCGATCTCAAGAACGCATTTTTCAGTGTCCCCATTCATCCAGACAGCCAGTTTCTTTTCGGCTTCTGTTTAAATGGAAGAAGCTATAAATTCACACGAGCACCTCAAGGTTTCACAGAAAGTCCTAGCATTTACAGTCAAGCACTTAAGAGACAACTAGACAATATTCACATGCCAACTGACACTGCCCTGCTCCAGTATGTCGATGATCTACTGATCACAGCCCGTTCTGAACGTGACTGCGAGCGTGCGTCACTTACAGTTCTGTATTTTCTGGCCGAGATGGGGCACAAGGTGTCCCCTTCCAAATTACAATTCTGTGTCCAGCAAGTGGTCTACTTGGGACACTTACTGTCCAAGAGGGGTAGGCAGTTGACACCTGACCGTATCCAGTTAATAGCACATCTTCCACAGCCCAAGACACAGAAGGAGGTACGAGCTTTTATCGGCCTCACTTCTTACTGCAGACAATGGATTCCTCAGTATGCATTTCTAGCCAAGCCACTGATACAGTTAACGACACAGGAGGCAGCCGTATCGACTGTCCTCCCTTGGACCCAGGAACATACACTTGTTTTCAATGAGTTAAAGAAAGCTTTATGTAATGCACCTGTTCTAGCAACACCGAACTACAGTAAGCCTTTTACACTTTTTGTCACAGAACGTGATGGTACTGCATTATCTGTTCTTACACAAGATCAAGCAGGACAATACAAGCCCTGTGCTTATTTTTCTAGCACATTAGATCCAGTGGCCCAGGCTCTGCCTGCGTGCCTCAAGTCAGTTGCAGCCACAGCTCTAGCTATCAGACAAAGTGATTCCATAGTGTTAGGACACTCCCTGACAGTACAAGTTCCACACTCCGTGGAAGTTCTTTTAAACCGAACACAGACTCAACACTTGACAATTGCACGTTTAACAGGTTATGAACTGACACTGTTTCAGCCACACATAGAAATCAGACGCTGCAACATTTTAAATCCAGCTACACTGTTACCGTCAGTTACTTCAAATCCTGCCACACATGACTGTGTGGAAGTTGTTAACACTATGACAAAGCCAAGACAAGATCTGACAGATATTGCATTACCTGATCCCGACCTGACACTTTATGTGGATGGTTCATGTATGAGAACAAGTACAGGAGAACTAGTAGCCGCGTATGCAGTGACTACTGAAACCGAAGTTATAGAAACACATCGTATTGACACCCTGTCTGCTCAAGCAGCAGAGCTTGTCGCTCTGACCCAAGCCTGCATACGTGCCAAGAACCTGAAAGTAAACATATACACAGATTCACGTTACGCATTCGGAGTCGTACACGACTTTGGAGTGCTCTGGCAGGAACGAGGTTTTATGACTTCTCATGGAACCAAGATTCAGCATGGTCTCCTTATTCAAGCTCTGTTAGATGCAATACATTTACCGACAGCTATCGCTATCATGAAGTGCAAGGCACATACGAAAGTCACTAACATCATTTCCCAGGGTAACGATCTAGCAGATCGAACAGCTAAGCTTACAGCTCAGACTCCAGACATTCCAGTTAACACGACACTGACACACATCCCAGAACAGACTACTTGTATGACAGTTAAGGACCCTACACAAGATGTCATAGATATACAGTTACATGCTACTCCCGATGAAATCAAGAAATGGTCCGAACAAGGAGGGGTCCAGACAGATCAAGGATGGTTGACGAAGGGAAAAGCCACATGGTTTCTCCCCGACTCTATGGTTCAAATCATTATTAACACCGCACATAGTCCAGCACATCTAGGAGAAAAAGCCATGCTAGACAGTATTCAGAACCTTTGGTTCAACAAGCATTTACGAGCAGCAGCCAAGCAGAAAGTACGTACCTGTATGATATGTTGTCAGTTCAATCCAGGTAAAAGTGTCCCGGTGGAACAAGGTGGATTCCATCCTCCTGACCACCCTTTTGAAGTCCTCCAGATGGATTATATTCAGATGGAGCGATGTCGAGGTTTCAAGTATGTCCTCGTAGTTGTATGCGCTTTGTCCAGGTGGACAGAAGCATATCCAGTTCCAGATTACACAGCTGCGACCACTGCCAGGCAGTTGGTTCGTGAGTTCTTTCCCCGCTATGGATTACCTAGGGTCGTGTATTCAGATAACGGCCAGCCATTCTCATCCGAGCTCATGAAACAAGTATCCCTTTTGTTAGGGTACCAGTGGAAGTTTCATTGTGTGCGCCATCCTGAAGCAGCTGGTCTCGTAGAGAGACATAACCAGACTTTGAAAATCCGCATTGCAAAAGTGTGTGCAGAGAAAGGTGTAGATTGGATAGTAGCACTGCCAGTTGCCCTTTTTTATATGAGAATGGTCGCTCACTCCCGTTCAGGTCTATCTCCCTATGAGATAGTGTTTGGTCGCCCCCCTAACATGTGGGGTACACCTAGACCCCGTACCATAACTGATGTTGACAGTAATATGCTGACAGATTACCTTGCCTCCTTGATGTCTGCACTACAATCTTGTCGTTCACAGGTTGCCGCTGCATTTCCAGACAACACCGAGGTGAAACCGCACGAGGTCGTTCCAGGTGACCTGGTACTTATAAGGAACTTTGATCGTTCAAGTCCGCTGGAGCCCCGTTGGAAGGAACCCCGCCTCGTTCTCCTCACCACCCGGACCGCGGTGAAGGTGGAAAACAGAAAAGGGTGGCTACACGCGAGCCACGTCAAGAAATTTCATGGACTTAGAACTAAAACTTTTCTCAAGGACTGCCCCGTTCTCAAGGACTGTCCAGACAATGAATTTAAAATTCCCCTGTTAGAGAAAACTCGGCAGCAGGAGTATAAAGCAAAGTTGCGGTCTAGTAAGTCAGCCAGTTTAATTGTCTAAGTCCCTCTCGGGTGAAACGGTTAGACAGGTTCCTGACATGTATGAGACAGACCCACACAGTGAGAGAGTTAGTCCAAACTCTAAGAGATGTATTATCATTCTATTCTTTTTATTGTTCCTGAGTCTTATGGTTACATGCATAAGTTATGCGTTACATTTATGTTTTCCTATTTCACATGTACATATGTTTTCTAATGTTACAGTAGAGCACACATTTAGTGATCTGCCTCCTCACGAGTTATCTTATCGTCTTGCTATGCGTAATAATACTTTTATCCGAATGTTGCACTATTCACACCAGACCAGCAATGCCACTAATTGTTGGGTGTGTGGTCGACTCCCCCCTTTCCAGACACCGAAGGGAGTTCTGCCACTCTTTCCCTATCCGTTTTCGCATAATGGTTCGTGTGGAGCATGGTCCACGTTAACGTCATCCTCAACTGATATGTCCCTTCTGAATCGAACATGTTTCCCAGACAAGCAAGGTCTTTCCCATAGAACAGGGTTAGATCTAGAAAATGAAGTATATGATCTAGGTAATTATTCCTCACATTTCATGGTTTTGAATGTTCAGTCCGATACTACTCCAGATTTGCCTGCTATTTCAGTACTACCAGTCAAAGGCGAATTATGTGTCAGAAAGAATGGTTCCGCACATGTAGGACATAGTGATTGTACTACTGTGGTCGAGTGTAGTGACAGTGGGAAATTTATTTTCAAAGCCTCACGTCATTCTTATTTTGTTTGTGGTCAGACCGCATATGTTCGTCTGCCCCAGGATTGGGATGGAACATGTTACATTGCCTTCCTACTGCCACCAGTTTTCCTAGCCCCATCCGATTATCACAGAAACACACATCTAGTACACGTTAGACATAGAAGGGAGACTGAGTCCCCAATTGTCGATCAAACTGAAACTGCTCTAGAACAGTATCAAGACTTCAATAAAGGTTTCTTTTTCTTTATAGGTCCTGTCCAGAATAGTAAGTTAATACGTAGGCTAACCAGAACCCTTGAAGCAGTAGTGAATGAGACTACTTCCGCTCTAGGTAACTTAACCGAAGAGCAATCTGCTATGCGTTTTGTTGTGCTCCAAAATCGTCTCGTTCTTGACGTCATACTGGCTGATAGAGGAGGAGCTTGTAGAGTCATCGGATCTAGTTGCTGCATTTTCATTCCTAATAACGCGCCGTCTGTTTATTCAGCTATAACCAGACTTCATAAGATTGCCCATCAGTTACACCAGAATCCAGGCACCTGGACATGGTCCGGTTGGCTCTGGAGTATCATATCTGCCTTGGGATGGACAGTATTGTCATTTCTAGGTATAGCAGTAATGATCATATTCAGTTGCTGCCTCTGTTTACAATGTGGCCCTGCGATTTGCGGCATGTGTGCTACCTCTTGTATTCCTAGTCCTAAGTCCCGTTCCAAGACAATTCGAGACGAGCAAATGATGCTATATGAACAGATAGATGGTATCATGAATATTGATGTTTCCTGATGGAAACGTAGGGCACAAGGAGGGAATGTGGAAAAGTAAATTTTGCCATGTTATATGTGCCTACGTGCTCCCCATCCTATGCTATATGTGCATGATCGATATGCATGTATCCCCCTATGATCGATTAAAGACGCAATCATAGTTGTGTCCAACTCTAGTATGCCAGTTTCCAGTTCTCGTGAAAGCAACGAGTATTAGGCCTATGTTGCCACGTTTTACAGTGTGCACGTTAATTCATTGAATTGTCCCCGTTTCTAGGCCTCAAAAGGGCCCGGACATCAGATTCAAGCTCCAGTCTCCTGAACCCACTCCGAGGAGCGATGCAGCCCCACCTGCATCCCTGACCCTTCACTTACTTCCTGCCGCGCGGTGCCCGGCCCGGCCTGGCTCTGCCTGCCTGTCTGCCAAGAGTATGTTATGCTTCTAGTTATCAGTCCAGCCCTCCTTCTCTGCATTCCTAAGCTACTGAACCGCATCAACAGTTTCAGCTATGGTCTAGTCTTTCTGTCTCCATGTAAGAGAAATATTGTATTAATATTCATAGAATATTCCTAGCACACGCAATACATGTAGAATAATGCATGCACCAGCCTTAGTGTCAAGTAGCCTTTGCCCCGATAACTTTTGGATTCTATCAACATGTACTCCAAACACCAGATACCAGATATGCTATAGGTACATGTCGTCCTGACACCGCAGACTTTAGTCTCCTCTTCCAGCGCAGAAGTCATAGCCCCCAGTTCTCCCCGGTAACACGTCATTGCCCGTTTGCGCGCACCACTAGGTTAAAGGTCCCAGCTGCTCAGGTAGCCCCCTCCATGTTTCCGCCCCATTCATGACACTTCTGTGACGTTTCTCATCATATGTCTCAATGCACGCCCCGTACACACCTTCTTTTTCCACCCATGTGTTCTTATCTTACGTTTGTCATAAGTTACGCCTACTGTATGTAATATAATGTAATGTATTACTATATATATGCTGCACTGTCGATGAAATGGTGCAGCTGCCTTCCTTCCTTCCTGTTTTATTTCAGGCTGTCCCGTTCCAGTCCCTTCCCTTTTGCCTGAATAAATCCTTTTGACTCGGACACATCGGATCCTGCCTCTTATTTATTGAGCTATCTGTTATTGTTAATATAGTCAAAAATAGTCCCGGTATTATTTATTTATATACCACAGAAGCACGCTACTCCAGAAACCCATAAAGGATTAGTGGTGAATTAGTATGGTGAAATATGAAAGTAATGGACATTCCAAGGTTTCTTACTTCCTTTTATACTTTAGGCAGTGATCCCAGTTCATCAGGCCAGGCGGCAAGCGGGTCATAATGTTTCCAACTCTATGAGCTTAACTTTGTATCTTAAAACTGACAGTCAATAGTATTTTATGGTTTAATCTTTGAGCACGTCTTGTCACTTTGTATCAGTACTGTCAATATGATGTTGTACTAGACTCTGTCTGCACCCTTTGTCACTTTGTGTTACTTACCCAACTCTGCAAGCACCTCTTGTCACTTTGTATCATTGAAATGACTGTTGATAGATTGTTATGCCAGACTCCACAAGCACCTCTTGTCGCTTTGTATCCCTGAATTGACTGTTGATCTAGTGTTATGCTAAACTCCACAATTCCCTTGTGTATCTTCGTATCCATGAACTGACTGTCGATAGATTGGTATACTAGACTTCCCAAGCACCTCTTGTCCCTTTGTGTCCTTGAATTAACTGTTGATACATTGTTATGATATGCGCCATAAGCACCTCTGTCGCTTTGTATTCATGATCTGACTGTGGATAGATTGTTATGAGACACTCCATGAGCACCTCTTGCCACTTTGTATCCATGAACTGACTGTCCATAGATTGTTATGCCAGACTCCACAAACACCTCTTGCTACTTTGTATCCATGAACTGAGGGTCAGTCTGAAAGGTAAACAGCATAGTACCCGGAGTACCTCAGTCCTTCCCGAGTGCGTGGCTTTTTCTTGGGGGTTGTTTTAGTCCCACAAAGTAACATGGGATTCTGCTTGAGGTGTTGTGTCTGCTACAGTCAGAACCCCTGAGATTTGCTCTCACTGCTCCGTGTCCGTGTGTGCTGTACTGAAAAGTAATCATTCATTGAGGAATCCCTCTGGCTCGAGCTACGTGTTAATCTCGAACAAGTCTGAAACTAATGCTTGACTTTGTATCTCACCCCCTTGTAGTGGCTTCTTGCCTGCTCGGCCACAGCTGCCTCTGGGGGTGACAGAGCCCAGGAAGTCTTGGACACACTTTACATGCAGTTGTATCTCACTTCTGGGTAGGGTGACCAACCGTCCGTAAATTTCACAGACTGCCCGTAATTTGGGCCTCTTGTCCGTTGTCCGTAAGGGTTTCTTGCACGGATGCCTTTTGTCCGTAATTTCAGTCATTGGCTTGAGCTTCCCCCTGCAAGCAGCCTGTAACTCTCACTGCAAGGGCCAGCTCAGGCTCCTGCTATGAAATGTGGCCTGCAGAAGCCCCTCCCCGACCTGGCACAGACTGCTATCAGGCCCATTATCATTCTGTATGTTGGCTATATTATCACATACAGAATGATAATGGGCCTCTCTGCCCAGTGACAGCATTTTGGATCCAGTGTTTTTAGGTCTCGCCTAAGCCATAGCGTTAGCGATGCTTTGGCGAGATATTAAGTAACGGGGCATTCAAAATTGCTCCCAAAGTCTGCAGGCGGATCGGGTACAGTGCATGTGCGCCGGGCGCGCTCACCATTTGTCCGCCTGCTGATCACTTTCACGGCCGCTTTGATGTTCTCAGTGAGCCGCGGGGCCACTGAGAACATCAAAGCGGCCGCGAAAGTGCTCACCATTTGCCACCCCCTCCCTAAATGCTCCCTTTCTTAAATCCCACTTCTACCATGCTCCCAACTTTCTTTTTCTTTACCCTCTTTACGTCCTTCTTCCCTCATCTTGCTTCCTTACATCCTCCCTCGCCCAGCCAACCCCCCCCCTCACTCCCGCCTCTACATCAATTTCCCGCTTTAGGCTTCCTACATCCTTATCTTCCACTTTCATTATCATATTTCCTGCTTCGTTGCATCACTCATTCTTCCTTCCTCTCCTCTTGCCTGTTCTTTATTTCTTACATCCTTCCCAGCCACGAGACACTCAGCATCCATCTCTCGCTTTTATCTTTCTGCCTTCCATCAAGTCTCTCCCTCCCTCGCTCGCTCCCTCCCCCTCGCTCTCTCCCCCTCAGCTCTCAATTAACAGTTTAATGCAACCCTTGTAGGTGTGCCACTGAGCCCTTTTACACGCCCCTCCCCGGTGCCGACCCTGGCACTCTCCGATGCAAACACCCCTTCCTTCCGCTGCCAGCCCCAGGCCACATCTCCCCTCTCCTCCCAAGCTGTTCCCCTTTCCACGCCAGCACCTGGCTCTCACCGCGAGGAGCTCTCCCCTCTCCCAAGCCCTCCAACGCCATTAGAATTCACGTGGAGCGGCTAAAAATGCACATCTTAACAGATGCTAATGCTTTAGTTTTACACAATGCACCGAGAATATGCATATAGGAGGCTGGCGTAGCTGATATGTCACCGTGCCCCCCTCTCTTCTCAAGGACAGAGAGGAAGTCCTCCTTTTGAGCTGCTCCCTATTTTAATTACTCTACTTACGGGCTCAAATAATAAACATTGACTTGTTCTTAACATAGCGGTTCGTTCTACACTTCCGCCGTGTCGCATCGTTGTATGTAACTGGTGTTTGTATCATCGAATGTAATGACCCTGGAAAGATGAGCCAGCCAGGGCCAGTATTAACCCAGTGACCTGCCGATGACCACCTGTTTATGGCTCACTGAGCTATGCTTTAGTCAAATAGTAAGCAAAGGTGTCTGTCATCCATTAAAGCATACATTATGGATGCAAAGATTGTTTAAAAATCTATTCAATCGGTAAAATATCCTTTATATTTTGAACTCACCAAGTTGGTATAAAAATGGCGTATGGAAAGAGAGCGATTCATGATACATTTAACAAGCATTGGCATAGCCAATAGTTCTCGCATTTGTTTTGTAAAGCCACTGAATCGCATTTTTCTTTGTTCTCTTGCAGCCGCCAGCTTGCTCCATGTTACTCTCTCCCTTCCTTCCACCCACCGTGTTGCTCCCCTGCCCCCCACGCATTCCCTGCCCTCTGTTGCTTCCGCCGCTCCCCTATTGCTCCCCTCTCCCGTGGTGTTTGTAATCCTGCCCCCTGCGTTGCCCCCTCGCCCTCCATTGTGCTCACGTCTTTGTGACATAGTTTTGGAGTTGCACTGCTGAAAAGTCAGTTTGGTCGCTCAGAAATCATTACAACCAGGACCATCATCATCATGGACTTAAATGACATCTTATAAGCTTTGAATGAGAATTTATTTGACATTTCTTCTAAGAGTTTCTACATTGTCCCAAGTAATAGCAGGGAGTCCACAATATTGTGTACAGTGCCCCTGAAATTCTGTTAAGTGTTACTGTCATGCCTTGTTTGGTCAAATTTAACCATAACAAGCAACCATTGGGACAGGCAGATACAAGTTGCCAGCATTGAAAGGACAAAAAAAGAACTCAAGACATTATTTATTGTTAATATTTTTTTAATATGTTCGTTCAGTTGTACATAAGCGCTAGACGAGCTTCAGTTTTGCTTTTATCTTGACGGAGAGGGACAACAAGGGATGCAGCCTCTGTCCTCTGTTTGGGCGTACATGAGACTTAATCCTATTCCCCGAATTCATCCTTTTCTGTTGACCATGAAGGATCATCATACAAGATTCCTCCATGTGGGGTTTCGTTTAAACATGTTTCATCACATCCTTTCATGCCCGAGACGAAACGATTGGGCCAGCACTCTATGCCCCTGTCCTTGTGACACCATTACTACTCGCACTATTGTGCACTTAACGTTCCTCTGCCCTTTCTATGCGTATGGAAGGAGCCAATTTATCGAACCCATCTTGCATAAATCTAGTTTTTGGCCACAGCGCAGAAGCACTGTTGTTTTTACAGCAGCTTGAAAGTGAAGTTATCTTTTTGGTTTCACTCTTTTCAATTGGGGGTTAATGGTCAGGCTACAACTTGACTTCTAGTCAGGGTTAACATAGTTTGAATGTAATGAATTTTGTATTATTTACCCTGTTAAGGCGTAATAGTGCGCCTTCCTGGTTCATTGCACTTTGGAAGTTATAGTGATTAGGTTTATTTATTTATTTTATTTATTTGTGGGTTTATACCGCGCTTGAATCGACTCCCAAAGGAGTATCTCTGCGCCCAACGCCAGTGACAGGTGGAAGAGGAGAGTATCAATCTAATTGGAATGCTAAGACTGGAACAGGTAAGTTTTCAGTCTTTTCCTGAAGGTAAGATGGTCAATACACTGCCTAAGCGAGATGGGAAGTTTATTCCATTGTGCTGGGCCAACAACAGACAGGGCTTTGCCACCCTGTCTTGCCTTTTTTACAGTTGGCACTCGGAGAAGAAGCTGGTTGCTGGACCTAAGGGTGCGGGCAGGAATGTAGGGAATGAATTTTTCAGTCAGATACGAAGGACCCAAGCCATGTAAACCCTTATGGACCACGCAACAGGTCTTGAACTTGACCCTTTGACGAATTGAGAGCCAGTGTAATTTTTCTAAGAGGGGTTGTGAAGAGGATCTGGGAGGAGCATTTAGGACCAGCCTTGCAGCGGTGTTCTGTACCACTTGAAGTCTGCTGAGTACTCCATCGGTAGCTGATGCCAGCAGCCCGATACAGTAATCCAGGCGACTAAGCACCAGGGCCTGCACCCAGGCTTAGTCGCATATTGGACCTCTGAGGATCCCTCCCCCTCGAACCATTATGAGCATAAGTGCCTGAGACGTTTTTATTGGTGTCTTTCTAGCGGTTATTTTAATTGCTCTGAATTATTTTAACCCCTCCCATGCTGGTGACGGAACCGCTCCGTCACCAGCCTCGGTCACGCTGTGCTGGTGGCGGAGCGGTTCCGTCACGGCCCGCTCGGCGCGCCTGCGCGGCGCTGATTTCGCGCCTGCGCTGGATGTTCCATTGAGCGGGCAGGGCCGTGACGGGACCGCTCCGTCACAAGCACAGCGTGCCCGAGGCTTGTGACGGAGTGGTTCCGTCATGAGCATGGGAGCGCTGCGCGGCCCCCCCCCTAGCGCTGCAGCGGAATTGCCGCCACAGCGAAGGAGTTAATATAGCTTGTTGTAGTTTATATTTGATCAAGCTGAAGCCTCTTACTCGTATACAATAGCTATTATTTGCTGTAGTTGTTTTACACATATGTGCCATTATCATATCTCAACTGTATCATTGTCGTTTTGCTTTTTTGGCTCTTAGTTTACATGCCGAATAAAGACTTTATTGATTGAATGACAACTTTTGTTTTCTCACTCCTTTCTTGCTCATTCCTATTTCTTTTGTTTCTTGGTTTGTTTGTAAATAATTCATCAGGAGCACTGGTTCTTCAAAGACAATAGATTTGTGATTTTAAGTGACTTCAGATCTACATGGGTTGTAGAATATCATGTCGTATATTACATTTCCTGATGTCGACTTTCAGATTCAGAAATGTATCCTTTTTAAAATGTTGTTTATCGCATTATACAGAGCATATTCAGCAAGAATACAATAAATGTTCAGGTATAAATGAAATAAAGGAACCTACAAAAACAAACAAGGCAAGACATCCCCATCATTATTGTCTGGACACCTTACAACATCTTCCGTTTGTGCATTGATTATGGCATGCATTTTAGGCATATTGAACACTGTATGGGTCTGGAGTCAATCAGAATGCTAGAAGAACAAGCAGTATTGCTGGGGGCAGTACCGTGAGACTTGAGTTAAGGACCGCAACCATGCAAAGCAGTTGGAACAGTGTATCGGGTACTTTCCCTTAGTGGTCTGGCTCAGTTGTTACCACCTTCCGGTTCTCCTGTCTCTTTCCCAATTAGGTATTACAGATGTAGTCCACAAAAACCCTTGAGACGGCACTGTATCACCCTCACTCTATCTATCTATCTATCTATCTATCTATCTATCTATCTATCTATCTATCTATCTATCTATCTATCTATCTATCTATCTATCTATCTATCTATCTATCTATCTATCTATCTATCTATCTATCTATCTATCTATCTGTCTGTCTATCTATCTATCTATCTATCTATCTGACTCAATCTATCTATCTATCACCCTCACATTATCTATCTATCGCCCTCACTCTATCTATCTATCTATCGCCCTCACTCTATCTATATATCGCCCTCACTCTATTATTATTATTATTATTATTATTGCGGGTTTATATAGCGCTAGGAATCGACTCCCGGAGGAGTATCTCCACGCTTCGACCGCTGGGGAACCCGTCCTGGCTCACCCTGAGAGATGGTCCCTGATGGGTATCTCTAAGGTGCAACCAAGCATCCCCGGCGGTCTGGGGGGGCCGTTGTGAAGATGAGGCAAGCTGATGCCCAGAGTTGCCGAGTGTGGTTTCTGACTAGAGTAGGCACCGAGGCGTCAATTATCGAGTCCGCTGACCCTGGTCCACGACCCTGCCGCGTCGGGAACCGAACCCTGGTCCCGGGCCGTTCTCTGCTTACGGGTCTGCCGCCTCTAACCAGTGAGCCACACTTCTCCATCTCTATCTATCTATCTATCGCCCTCACTCTATCTATATATCGCCCTCACTCTATCTATCTATCTATCGCCCTCACTTTATCTATCTATCGCCCTCACTCTATCTATCGCCCTCACTCTATCTATCTATCACCCTCACTCTATCTATCTATCTATCTATCTATCTATCTATCTATCTATCTATCTATCTATCTATCTATCTATCTATCTATCTATCTATCTATCTATCTACCTGACTCAATCTATCTATCTATCACCCTCACATTATCTATCTATCGCCCTCACTCTATCTATCTGTCTATCGCCCTCACTCTATCTATATATCGCCCTCACTCTATCTATCTATCTATCGCCCTCACTCTATTTATATATCGCCCTCACTCTATCTATCTATCTATCTATCGCCCTCACTCTATCTATCTATCGCCCTCACTCTATCTATATATCACCCTCACTCTATCTATCTATCTATCGCCCTCACTCTATCTATCTATCCATTGCCCTCACTTTATCTATCTATCACCCTCACATTATCTATCTATCGCCCTCACTCTATCTATTGCCCTCACTCTATCTATCTATCTATTGCCCTCACTCTATCTATCTATCACCCTCACATTATCTATCTATCGCCCTCACTCTATCTATCTATCTATTGCCCTCACTCTATCTATCTATCTATCTATCGCCCTCACTCTATCTATCTATCGCCCTCACTCTATCTATCCACCGCCTCACTCTATCTGTCTATCTATCTATCGCCCTCACTCTATCTTTCGCACTCACTCTATCTATCTATCGCCCTCACTCTATCTGTCTATCTATCGCCCTCACTCTATCTATCGCACTCACTCTATCTATCTATCGCCCTCACTCTATCTGTCTATCTATCTATCGTCATCACTCAATCCATCTATCTATCTATCTATCTATCTATCTATCTATCTATCTATCTATCTATCTATCTATCTATCTATCTATCTATCGCCCTCACTCTATCTATCGCCCTCACTCTATCTACTGCCCTCACTCTATCTATCACCCTCACATTATCTATCTATCTATCGCCCTCACTCTATCTATCTACCTATCGGACTCACTCTATCTATCTATCTATCTATCTATCACCCTCACATTATCTATCTATCACCCTCACTCTATCTATCTATCTATCTATCTATCTATCTATCTATCTATCGCCCTCACTCTATCTGTCTATCTATCGCCCTCACTCTATCTATCTATCTATCGCCCTCACTCTATCTATATATCGCCCTCACTCTATTATTATTATTATTATTATTATTATTGCGGGTTTATATAGCGCTAGGAATCGACTCTTGGAGGAGTATCTCCACGCTTCGACCACTGGGGAACCCGTTCTGGCTCACCCTGAGAGATGGTCCCTGATGGGTATCTCCAAGGTGCGACCAAGCATCCCCGGCGGTCTCGGGGGGCCGTTGTGAAGATGAGGCAAGGTGATGCCCAGAGTTGCCGAGTGTGGTTTCTGACTAGAGTAGGCACTGAGGCGTCAATTATCGAGTCCGCTGACCCTGGTCCACGACCCTGCCGCGTCGGGAATCGAACCCTGGTCCCGGGCCGTTCTCTGCTTACGGGTCTGCCGCCTCTAACCAGTGAGCCACACTTCTCCATCTCTATCTATCTATCTATCGCCCTCACTCTATCTATATATCGCCCTCACTCTATCTATCTATCTATCGCCCTCACTTTATCTATCTATCGCCCTCACTCTATCTATCGCCCTCACTCTATCTATCTATCACCCTCACTCTATCTATCTATCTATCTATCTATCTATCTATCTATCTATCTATCTATCTATCTATCTATCTATCTATCTACCTGACTCAATCTATCT